>NC_062239.1:0-5000000 GCF_905475465.1 Pieris napi | reverse complement strand
TGGGATTTATGCGTCCTAAATATTGTTTGTCTGAAACAACTTAATCATCAGCAGACGATTTTCAACATGTTTGCGATTTTAATGATATGTGGCGCTATTTCATAAGAAATCCTTACACAAATGGTATTACGAACTAAAATCGCATGAGAGTCTAAACTACTTTCCTTTGAATGAGGAACTGAATCATACTAACGCTGTGGATAAGTATTGTGTATTAGTTTTTTAATTAGAATTACCTCTGTACAGTATTTTAAAGTGTCAAACGACTTAAAAGAAAGTGCTTTGTTGATGCTATCTGCCGGTGAAAGAGTTTACCCGTGGTTGGGGTGAGGGGCGGAGGGAGCCGAGTAGCGTCGAGTTCAGCACAGCAGTTCGGAGTTAGGCGGTACTCAGCTGGGCAGGGGCGGGCGGGGTGCTGGGCCCGCGCTCTCAGGGGCGGAGTGCGCTCGCGCCGTTGTTGGGCTCGCCGGCCAACCATGAGTAGGTGGCATTGTTCTGAAATTGTACAGATACAATATTAATAGTTTACATTTGTATATACCTAGGTAACACTGAACATGTTTAGAAAATGAAAAACGGCTTAATGTAGAAAGTTGACAATACTTTTATTGTTTTTAGAAGTAATCTCCGTTCCTCTCTACACATAGTCGCATTCGATGGAACCACTGAGAAAAGCAGTGGACCCATTCTTCCTTAGGGGTCTCTTCTATGGTCTCTTTTAAGTTCCTCTTAAAGTTTTCATTAGCAATGTTTGTAACTGGCCAATTCTAAACATTTTCAGTGTTACCCAGGTATTGTCAACAGTTCGACGTGATTTTTTATTAATGCTACTATTAAAAAGTATAGATTTAACAATTAAAATAGTAATAGTACTATAGTACATACATAGAAGTGTATGTATGTACATACTTGAGGTTGAAAATTTTTAACAGACCTGGCATATGGAGAAATATTAGGTGCGGGGGGCGTTGGCACAGCTGCTGCATCTGGATGGAGGAAGTTCCGCCTCTGTTCAGCTCGCTCCCAGCACTGCTGCAGACATCGAGCCATCATATCTGGTAGGCTGTTTACTTGCTCCTGAAATTATTGATTGAGACCTAACTATTTAAAAATATATTTAATAATATATTATTTAGTAGTCGATAATGTATTTAACCGTTTGTAATAAATATTTAAAGTAGTACCTTGAAAAGTATGTAATGGTAGAGTCTTCAAGTAAAGAATAATTCAACTTGACTGTTAAATTAAATAGCCGATTAGCTAGATTGATTAATATATTCATCATTATTTTTTTCAATTTCAGAGATCATAATTCAGCGAAAGTTTTAGCGCCCGATGGTAAAAAAAAACTAAATCAGTGGCCCTACACTCCTACATCCAACTGTTTCATTATCATTTGCCAATATAATAGAGAAGTAATCAGCCTGTTGACTTTTTGGGACTAAGGCAAGCCAGTTTCCTTACGATGATTTCCTTCACCGTTCAAGCGAATGTTAAATCCGCACATAGAAAGAAAGTCCATTGGTGCATGCGGGGACCTCAGGGACGAGAGTCGCACGCTGAAGCCACTAGGCCATCACTGCTTTTTGTTACCATGGTAACAATGTTTTTTCCACAATGACAAGAAATATTTTTAATCCACGTTTTATAATGAGGTCATTATATAGTATTAAAAAAGGAAAGTATGGTATAAAAGCATTGAAATTCCAAAAATATACAAAATTATTACAAATTTAATTTTATTTATTATTACTAATTCTCAGTTATAAAATTATTAAGTAATGTTATCGCTACGCGCATCAAAATGCAAGACAGAATTTTTTTTAGATTTTCATTTCGAGTTTTTGTTCTTAAATCAAATAAAAAACTTACCTGTAGTGTAGATAATTTTTCTTCTAAACTAGTCAATCTCTCTTCTATACTATCTTGTCTTGAGCTCATGTCTGATACAATCTCGTACACGGTATTCTGGGTCTGTAACAGGAAGGGGTCCTACTATCAATCGCATTGCAGCTCCATACACATCGATAATATTAGTCGTGGTTACTTGTTCAGTGTTACATTTGTGTGTGTGTGTGTGTGTTGAGATTTGTGGATTAACTATAATTATTTAGAGACGGCTCGGAAATATTTAAAGGAAATACTCTCCCCGAAATGTCTCAATAATGTTCATTGGTTAAACCTTGAACTCTTTGAATTCGTTCAGCGGTTCAAGGACGTGTGCATTTAGCGTTTCAGTATATCTTACTTAACATTGTTTTTGTTGTCAGTGTATCTATCTTATAATATTAATTTAATTTTAAAAATTTAAAAAGAAAAATTCTACACTGAATCATTTCAGTATTTAAACGGCTTTGTTTTCGAAAACATAACACCCGGGTTTTATATTATTTCTAGTATTTAGGGTGTATGTTTGAGATTCTATTCAATAAGTTTGTTAGGCTTGGAGATAAAATCTCTTTATTACTATATTTGATATTTCAATATAATATACTCATTTGACCTCGCAACAAAATTATTAACGTCATAACGTCACAGGACACGTCCAATTCGTCTCTGCCACGAGTTCGTGAAATTTTCTCAGGAAAATTGATCTCCAGGAGAGGTGACATAAATTGGCCTCCACGCAGTCCTGATTTAATGCCTATGGATTTTTTCTTATGGGGTTAACTTAAATCTAAAGTCTACGCCAATAAACCGACTTCTCTGGCGCAAGTGAAAGAAAATATTCGTCACGAAATGGCAGCCATCACTGAGTCCACCTGCCGAGCCGTCATATGTAATTATATTTTTTTTAATCGATCAACTAAATATGAACGTTCTTTTGAGAAACCTGCCTTGCGATTCTGTAACTCACTATTCGAACACAGCGGTTTTCACAGCGACGGTCGCGCTCAAATCAGTCATGAAGCAGTCATTTTACGATTTGGCATTCTAATAAACAATAAACTACAAGCTCCCTCCTTATTTTGTGTAAGTTGATTCAGAGATTACTACAGTTAATGTGAACACGTGATTATTTAGTTTATTATATGTATTTTCAAGTTCAATAATGTGAAATTATTTTAAAATATAAAACCATGCAGGCTACTTTATCTAATTTCGTCTACTGCGGGGAGCATGCTTTGCGCTATGAATGAGCCTCACTACGATGGCGTGGAATTTAGCGTTATATATTTTGGACGTTTTTTTCATAGACATATTTTATAAGGGCATTATCTGCGTACAAATACCTTCACGAACTACACTTATCGTGTGCTGCCATCTGTTATTATTAAGTGTATCTAAAGGCGAGGACACATGGCGTAATATAGGATACAGTTTACAAATCTAAATTTTGTCTACGTTGAAGTTTGCGGAACAATGTGCTTCTAACTGTCTAAATGGATGTGTATGGAGTAGCATAGCTTATTAACAGGAGTCAAAAGGTTTTGAATTACCTTAGCCATGTCTGTTATTGTATTTGCGTTGTCCATCAGTTTTCTCTGGTCCATTTTCACTTTTCTTAAGCTGAAATATATAAAGGCATTTTTAATCTAAGAGATTATTTCTATTATTATTTTAAGTAATAAATACTATTGCAACATATTTATTGGTTCTAATTCTACACATTTGAGGGCTACGACACTAAAAAGGTATACTAATTTTATATCTCAGAAATCCCATACTATTATTGGGGTTCCAACTGTGGACGCTATGTTTGAAAGAGTTAAAATTTTGTGCAAATTATGTCATAAACGTCCCAATCCAATGATTGTTACTTGTGCTAAGTCTTAACTCAGAATTACCCTTAGATCTTAAAGCGACGTATTTTTGTTTTTAAAAAAGCACCGCGGACAACCTAGTATGCGATCGTAGTGAAAGTGATAAGAATGCCATATTAACGCCATCTATTGCCAGGAATGTGCAAACTGTCTCTAGATTTGCAAACGCCCTATATCCGTTTATTGATATGTTTAGTAAACTCAAACTCAAACTCAAAACTCAAAAGATCTTTATTCATGTAGGTAAATAATTACACTTATGAATTGTCAAGTTAAATTAATTGTAAATTTACATTTACTACCAGTTCGCAAGTCAAGGGCGTAGAGCGGGTAAGAAGAACTGGCAAGAAACTTTCCGCCACTCTTTTTAATCGCCAAGTATTGTCATACAAACTGTTTGAACTGGAGCAAATCAATCCCAAGGATTAGGATCATTTAAGTATTCCTCAAATTTATAAAAAGCTTTATTGATTAATTTCCATTTAACGAGGGCTTTGAATTTATTTAGCGATAATTCTCTAATTTCGCTTGGTAGTTTGTAGTAAAAACTGTACCTACTTGCGTAAACCAAATACAATATGCCAATACACTTACGCGTAAATAGCTAATAAAAATTTCCTTTGATGAGTCCTTACTCGCCCTGGGTCCACCCTTTTCACACGCCGTGTATGTTTGTATATTAACCACGTTTCCCGCAGAACATTTGCTGCGGCATTTTTCAGCTGAAATTTCATAATCAAATGTCGCTATAGTTAGGAAATTATTTAATTTTGGACTACCATTATATATTTATGGGCATTCACACAGTGCGGTTAGTACCTAAAGCTCACAAAACCCTATCGAATAATAATCATATTCTAATTACGTGCTACCAATCCATTAACTCATCGATTTCTATATTTGTATTCACCAATTTGTTTTAATAATTTTGCAGTTATAATTTATGTATGATCCCTAGCAATACTCTAATGTCTAAATGTCTTTTCTAAAATAACCTAGAAATGTCTAAATTAAGATTTATGCATTTGTATAACGCGTACTACGCTTGGCTACTCGTGTATGAAAGACCTAGCCTTTTTGAATAGCTAACGACTTGAGCCTTGAAAATAAGCGGAGTCTAAATATTAGTTCTTACCTCACAGGGTACATTGTATTAAATTTACCTTTTTTGTAAGTTGTGTTTCCATCATGAAGTTATGCACATGTTTCTCCGCTCTAGTTAACTCTAACTTTCTTGAGGCAACGGTCACTAATAATGCTGTGCATCCTGCCCCCTGTTAATTAGATTACAATGATTGTGATGAGCCGACATCAATAATACTTACTCTTTTAGTAAGTTGTGTGTCCATCATGAAGTTATGAACGTGCTTCTCAGCTCTAGTTAATTCTAATTTTCTTGAAACAACCGCGACTAATAACGCAGTGCATCCAGCTCCCTGTTAAGTGAATATCTTAATGTAATGCAAGCGAATGTGTAAGAAGCATTCAAGAGCATCTCTAACACATTCATTGCCGCTATCTTTGATGGAAAGGTTCATTGTAATACTCACTCAATCACAAGCTTTATCATAAAGATCACACAACTCAACATATATTAGAATTTTTAAATGTTAATGTTACATTTGTTAGGGCCTCTTGGATCTAAGGCATTGAATGTGTTAAAAGAAAATGCGTTATCGAGGCTAGAAAAAAGAAAATTATTTATTCGATACTTTATTTAGTTGCGAGGATAATAGACACAATTTTGTCAGAAGACTAAATACACATGCATTAATATGAAGCGTAAAGTAAGTTTAATTTTTAGATTTAAATTTGCATCGATCACCCTCATCTATAACAATGTCATCAATTAGTTTATGTTAACACTTTTAAAATTATTATTTAAATTAGTGCTATATTAAAATTTTCCTAATAATTTTAAAGTATGAAAGTCGTTTTCTATGCCAAATTGTGTCCATGAAAAACGATGTTTCACACTTTTAACATTACATAAGAAGAAAAGTTAGAATTTGTGATTAAAATCCAATCCGTGCAATTATGTCTAATTGTGCGAATTCACTCCAATGTTATTCGAACTACCACACCGTCTGACAACCCCATGGTTACTATAAGAGGTGCTATACCACACACTTTATAAAGATTTTAGGAAAAGTGAGCCATTTTAAACATAAATTTATTGTGCATTAGTGAAAGTCATGTGAATAGAGCAAGAGACAGAAGAGAAATGAAGCATTCCATACTACTGAAGACTAAATCTAGCTGGCTTTAACAGGGAAATGGACGTTTGATTATTTCAAAAACGATATTTACGTGTATTTATTGTGTTTTGCTCAACTAAAACAATTTTCACATGTAAGTGTACATCAAATGTGTCACGGTATAAACTTAAACATTATAATGCAGTATAATATATAGTATTACATAATATAGTTTCGGCATTGTTCTGTGAACATATAGTGAACATTTATTATATCGATCTATTAGTTAGCGTTTCTTATACAGAGTATTGACTGAAATGAAACAAACATCAAATCAATTCTGTACATACATATTAAACATCTTATTTTGTCAGTCAACACAACGACTATTTTATCAAACTTACCATAATACCGGTGCTTACGGCTATACCTCTGCCACAATATGTGTTTGGCACAATGTCACCAAAACCAACGGAGAGAAAAGTAATTGCGATAAGCCACATCGCATTGAGCAGATTAGCATGTTCTTCGTCGTGAAACCTTTTGAAAATAAATGTAATTTCTTTACTTTGCGAACAATATATTTTGCAAAATACCAATCCTGAATGTGTCCCTACCTCGTGTACGCAAGCAAGTCAACAGAATCGAAATAAGGAGAAATTGTAGGAAGAAGGAGTAACAACGATCTAGAAGAGTTTGACTTTGATTATAACACTGATCTCATTATGCATTGGTATATAAAATGGCTCACCTTTGCCGATGTTAGAGACATAGCAAGATCCGATAGCATCTTGCCATGCCTTAATTATTTTAAGCTGTCCTTAACAGTGCCTACCACATTTCATACATACCACCATACCGCAGGTGAGAGTAATGCCGCGACCGCAGTATGTGTTGGGTACGATATCGCCGTAGCCGACACAAAGGAAGGTAATAGCCGTCAGCCACATAGAGTTTAGCAAATTGGCATGGTCTTCATCGTGGAACCTGAGAGCCAAAACGCCCGACAAGAACCACATGGTAACCGAATAAACAACCAATTTATGTGAATAGTATTCAATTATTTTTTTAGTTAATATATCATTTTGATATTGTGAATTAAATTTAGGACATCACAATTTTGGCATGCCTTTTAAC
Source organism: Pieris napi (assembly GCF_905475465.1). Lineage (NCBI taxonomy): Eukaryota > Metazoa > Arthropoda > Insecta > Lepidoptera > Pieridae > Pieris > Pieris napi. The sequence goes on along the minus strand of NC_062239.1, from coordinate 4,992,901 downwards.
AATGAACAGAAATTTATCTACATACTAACACGATTTTGGTTGATACAACGTGCAGTCTAAACACTTTGACAGAAACCAATTATATATAGCCATGCTTTGATACCAATTAGAACGGGACTGCAACAGACAACACGAAAGAACAACGTAGCAGGAAGAAGGAACGCAAAGAGAATTTAAGCCGGCCGAGTCTGATATCCATATACGTGAACGATAGTGCTCTAACACTGTAGATTAAGCAAATAATAGAAACGATAATATATTCAAGTGTACTGTGCCGAGCGTTGACAAAGTATCAATCATCACTCGTGAAGCAGAATGTATCAAATCAAGCATTATTTACAAACGAACATATTTTGTGTGCGGTAGCTTTTAATCAGACGTTTCACAACACCGATTTTTTATTATACAGTGAATTCTAAATCTAACACATAATATTCTAGAATATACATAAATGTTCTAACACGTTAGCTACATTTGCAAAAATAGTCAAAGTCAAACTCTTGTCTCTCATTGCGTTGAATAACAACTACGTTTCTTGAAAATTCAAATAAAGGTAAAGAAAACATAGACAGGGATAAAAAGCAAAACAAATGTCTCCACACCACAATACATAAGCATCATTCCCGTTTAGGCGATACATCATTCGTACACCGGTCGTGAAAATAAAAATTAAACTAAATGAAAGCCAAAATACTGATGATACATATGTGAATTTATTACACGTATGACAAAATGAAACCATTAATGATATTTTATATCAATTTATTAGCTTATAAACGTTATTGCACATTGAGAGTTGTTTTATTACTAACCTTTCGCATTGTCGAAGCGTCCAACTCGCTATTATCCATAGCGATACCATGAATACAAGTAACACGGTGCCAGGGCATATGGTCATTAGAGTCTTCAATACAAATCTGAAATTCATTTCAACAAATCTGTTAATAAATATAGCAGGCAAATACATTATCGTCAATCAACCGATAGTTGGGCAAATCTCTCAATTATATGACAATGGAGAGGATTTTTGAATGAAGAGCTAATTCAGACGGTCGCGAGAATATCATCTATATTTTAATTGACGTATAATAACGCATGAACTTAAACCGCACTAGAATTTAGGATACCAACAATGAAGTTTTCGTTGAAACATCGCTGCACTTGCGATGCTACTTAATGTACATTATGTTACGTTACAATACTTAAATCTGCCTTCTATCTATGTTTCGATTCATTTGTTTCATACTATAATTATATCCAAGAAATATTATAATAAGTAATAACATCATTGTGGTTATGGATATTATAAATAGAAAACGCCAAACTGTAGGTAACTTTTCAAATTTTCAGCTGCACCTAGGAAGGATTTATTTATTTAAATTCATAATTTGAAATAAATTTCCAAACCGCTGGTAATCGCTGCTTAATTAAAACTGGTTCAACGCATTACTTTTATGTTGATGGTTAAAGGTTTTTTGAGAGATTATTAAATTACCTTGTGTTAAAATTAATTCTGTTGAGGGCTCCTATACTCCTCGAAGAAGCGTCTGTGAAGAGCTTACTATGAAGTAGCATGACTCTGCATATTAAATAAAGCCGTAGAAACATTGGAAGAGACAGAGTGACGTCATAAGGTACCTGGAATGGGAAATATGCTTGTTGTAACGTGTATGAACTTAGATGAAGTTCAAAAGTCGAGGTCAAGCAACATTAGGAGAATCATAATAAAATGTTATAACATAAAAAAAAATGCTTTTAAGAGCGATCAATATTAATATCTATCTGTTACGGTTAGTAATCAGTTAAAAGCTAATGTTTAACCAACTTCTAGAATTGATTAATGAAATTTTTATCAAAAATTATCAATTATTTTCCGCTTGTTAAATTTATAAACAATAAAGTGAAATAATTTAATGAAATTGCAGGTCAAATAATATATAATTTAATTAAATTGCAGGTCAAACACCGCGCAACTCATGTTTTACTCAGGTGAATGAAACAATACGAACTAATTATTTTGTCGAATAAAATATTACAATGAATGTAATTATAAGTATCATCATACACAATTTAAAAAATCGATTTTTAAAATATTTAGTAACCAAAAGTGCGATTCTAAATTCTCAACCCAGCTCTGCTCTAACATTTTTTTCCTTCTTAGTTGCTCTAAAAGAAGAATTTGTTCTACGGTGAAGATCAAAATTTTTGTCTGTCTTAGACGCAAAAAAACAACCCGAGCGCGTCTTACCTAAAATAAATATTCAATAATACAGACAAAAATATTTCTTTCTTGTCTGTATCATTGTCGGGGTTTTCATATCGTATAACTATTACGATACGTACGTATCGTATCGTATCGTAATAGTCAACTATTATCAATCTCATAATTTTAGAATTATCACTCAAATACTCTAGCAGAACACTGTAGTCATTTCTTATTTGGCCTTTTGGACTTTCACATATAATTACGTATTGCGAATTGGGTTATTTACAAAGGATTACAAAATTAAACATCTACCATGCCTTGTGAATGGATACAAACACTCAATCAGTTTGCACTCAAATACAGACCTGAATTTGTTTGTAAATTGTGCCCTGGGAGAAATAAAATTAATGTTAGGGAATCATAATACACAAAATATATATAAAACTTTTTATTATAAGTTTTATATAGTAATTATTATATTCTTACCCGACTTTGAATCGTTTTTGTTTTATATACAATAAAATTCCGCAAAAATAATATTGAAATATAAATTAAAAACGCAATAATATATTAAAATATTATATGATAGTAATGTTATAAATCAAATTAATGACTATTTTTTTAATTAAGATCTCAAGACATAATTGTTTTTATTTATCTCTTAACTTTTAAGATATTAAGGAATATAAATTTTTCCTCAATTTTCCGAGACTCAAAAAAGGCATTAAATTAACGTTTTCACGATAACGTTTAGAATTCGATGGCGGTAGTCGAAATTTAAATGTGTATCTTTTTTTAATTAAATTAATTTTTTGTACTTACAACTTCAACCCCAATGACGCCTCCTTTATTGGCCAGCTTGGTTGTCCACGTGAAAGTATACTGTCCAGGTATGGGGTGAACGGCACAGATGCTCAACTCCAGGCCGATTTGTGCTATCCTTTGCCACGTCATGGCTATCCGCCAATCGTCAGCGCAGTTGTCTATCATAAATAACTGGAAATGTTTAATTAATAATTTAAGATAATATTTATTGCCTTCATTTTTTTAACTAAGATTCTGTAAAGAAAAAAATTATTCTTCTCGTAAACACATTCGCTGTAAGCTTATTTACAATATTTAAAAGCTTATTTAGAAGGGTGAGAAGTAGCGCTAACTATGACTTCCATATTATGTCTATAAAGTATTGGATTTTACATACGCGACTCTCTACTCGAAATTTTACGGTAATTTATGGTATAAAGACTTTTGAAGTAGTCGGCTTTATTTATTTAGTTAGATACTATATACATCAATCTCTTGAATTATTCATGTTTAAATAGCGTTATAAAAAATGTCTCTTTTTCAATTACCACTGGCCATTGATTTAGAAAGGACTGGGCTCAACTTTGATAGCATTTACGTAAATCGCAATGCTTTTCTTTTATTAGTGTCATTGTGTTGTAGCTTCATTTTGTTTTCATTACTCGATAACAGATGGCGCTACGAGTCCTTTGAAACGATCCTAAATCGTTTAACTCTGTGTATTTAATTTTGATTGGAGTTTTTATTCTCACTTAATAATATAATTACCTGTATTTCTAAGGCGTGGTACGCGACGATTAGGCCAAGTAAGATCACAGTTGACATTGATATAAGAGTTTTCAGTGCCTGAGAATATATTGAAGCCTGAAATCATAAACGTCGTCATATTAGTTCGGCTTAAACTGTGACTTAATGAATATATTTTTTATATATTTATATAAACTTATTCTTATATTTATGATGTTGTAACGTTTATTTATGACTAACTATCGGGGACAAGAACACAAGAACATAAGAATTTATTGATAAATTATATTTAATTGATAAAAGCTTAATAATTCTAATTGGTGCGTTGGTGGACACGTCTTTACAAATTAAGTATTTTAATTAAAAATATACATCCTTACCTTACTATATACACCGGCACTAGATAGTTCATTTTCTATAACCATAATAATTATACCAAACATTCCCATTACTAACGCGTAATCACTTATTCTTTTTCTTTTTTCAAATAATGCCTTTCTCCTACCTAACCTGAAATTAAAAAAAATATTAAATCAATACAACTTTACTTAAAAACACAACTGACAGATATAGCCTTTCGCCGTGAATTAGTCACGTAATAAATATATCTAGTCTGGCAAATGAAAGAAGATAATTGAATTATTTGAAAACTTTCGGATGGCAATACAGAATGTCATTGAATTTCTTAGGTTAGTATGATTTATTGTATTGATACTTCATGCAATTACTCATTTTTATTTCTTTTATATATTTTTTCTATAAGCCTAAACTTTGTTTTATTTGATAGAATATTTCATTTCTTTCACAGGATTTGATTATTCCGAAGTTTGAGTTTTCCATGCAATTCTAGGTATTTTAAATATCAATAGTAAAAGACTAAATACGTATAGTATTTAATTTCATAGAAATAAAGTTACTATGCATGTAAAAAATAATAAAATAAAATCAAATATCATATAAGTTTAATCCACAAAATATATCAAACTTTTAGGGATACCATACTATTTTTTTTTAATTTGCCGCGCTTTTTCGTTATCTTCTTTGATCAGCCAGACTCCACTAAAATTGTATCTACTAAATATACCAATATGACAACTGACAGTAGATTGTTGAAACTTCACACGTCACAACTGATTTAAAAAAAGAACATGTATGTTGTTTGGAAGAAAGTACCATAGATAATTTATTACGGCAAATCTTCTAACATTAAATTTATTTTGCCTCATTTCTGTCCTCCTTTAATAAACTAGCATGTTATTTTTTTTATTTCTTTGTTTGTATATATTTAAGTTTAGTAGTAAAAAACTTGAGAAAAAAACAATAAATTTGAAACCCATTTACGCGCGAAAATATACTGAAATATTAATAATAAACGTACAATCATTACAGTCTCTCTGTTAGGTTACCTTGTTTGGAAAGTCGGATAATTCGATCAATCCACAGATGGACCAACAATGTACAGTGTGCTATCAATAAAGCTTATCTGTGGATAGTAAGCGATGGCACGAACTCTATTTCGGACTGAATTAATATTTCTGCCACTCGATACTTACAGTTAGACCCATATTAAATATCTTACATAAGTAAGTCCGATGTTATATGGGGGATTAGGTTGTAGAAATAACTTAGATTTAGCCTTCTTTTTTTACCCAGCTGTTGTTGTAAGAATTGTTCGTCAAGGAATTGAGACCAGCCGCTTATAAGCGGCAATTAATACGTATATTTTAAGTCGTATTCCAATAATCTTAAGTTAGTAGTTATTCGCAAATGCTAGTAGCTATACTGAACATAGTAAGGTATGCTGCTTATGCAATATAAAAAAAATTGTGATTTTTTTATCTCAAACAGCTGTTGGCTGCGTCATATATATACGTTTATACGTAGCAGATGTTTCTTTGACTGAATTATCAATTACGCCTAAAACACAGGGGTTATACTCTTATACGTATATATACTCTTTTTATTTTTTTTATTTATATAAAAGGGCCTGCGACGCCTAAAAAGAGCAGTCATCGCAGCCCACAGACATCCATTTTTAGTGGGTGCGTTGCCGGCCTTTTTTTTTTATACTCGAATTTTGAACATTTGGTCGTATCTCTCAGGGAAGACCCTCAGCGTAAGTCGATGCCACAGTTCGCTAGTTCGCAAAAGAAAATGAATACCTTGTGAAACGGACTGTGGAAGACTTCCAGCCATCAAAGTGATATAAATATATGTAATAAGTGTATATATATATATATAGGATACAGTCACTAAACAAGGATCTTTAAAATCCCAACGAAGGAAAGAACGTCGTATTAAAGTGCACCATTTATTAAGTTGATGATAAATTTTATTACTTAATCGCTCCAAGCGTTGTCTATCGAAGGATTCCCAAACTTATTCAAGCGTCCTTCTAATAAATACTGAACTAATTCTTAAGTCCAGTTACGGATTTGCGAGGCTTCTGGAAATGTGAGTTTCCATAGGCGGCGATCACTTATCACCATCTCCTGAGTAGGACGTTAAAGTTCACACGCGAAACCAACTCAATAATTAAGTTTGATTGCCAATACAATTATATCGATCTTTAGTTTACGCGGTATCATTATAGACCAGTGCCGATAATTTTTGAAACCTAAAAAAATAATAGTAGGATGAAACCTATTGGAAAAGGAGGAGAATTTTATAAAAATTACAGGGAAAAATAATTTACGGGCGATCTGAGGTCGGGAAGGGGTAGGGGGAGAGTTTTAAGGGTAAAAAACGGTTTATCTCGATTTCCGGCAAAACTAAAAGTCCTATCGAAGAAAGTTAAATGGCAAAGTTGTAGGTAAAAAAAGATCTAAAACTTTTGTATTCACACATTTTTCACATAACCTCAAAATTTATGTGAAAAATTCAAAAAACTAAGTTTTTGGTTTTTAATTTTTATCTTTTACAAATTTCTTTTTTTTTTAACGAAATTTGGTGAACCTTTTTACCTTTCTATGTCCCAAATACGCTGTAATTTATTTGATTAAAAATATTTATTTTTTCACCTTATTTTGAATGAATATCGAAAAAACACCCTAATTTTCAATCGAAAATTCACCCGACAAAAAATTAGTTTTTTACAAAAAGTTGGTGTGCTTTCAGTTCGTTGAAATCTCTACTTTCCTATGGTAAAAAAAAATATATATATATTACCATAGTAAATCTTCTCAGAAAATGCAAAACATCGTATGCAGTACGCCCAGACCCGTCATACCCTTCCCTACTTCTCTATGAAATACGAAAATTTTAGCCCATCTAAGGGCAAAAATTTTTTTTTAGGTCACTCAGGTATATATAAGTTATTTTAAAATAGTAATAAATAGGCATCTAATTATATTTTAAAGAAGATTCGTAGGGAAGTGGATGACGGGTCTGGGCGTTACTGCATACGATTTTTTTCATTTTCTGAGAAGATTTACTATGGTAATATATATATATTTTTTTACCATAGGAAAGAAGAGATTTGAACAAACTGAAAGCACACCAACTTTTTGAAAAAAGCTGATATTTTGACGGGTGAATTTTCGATTGAAAATTAGGGTGTTTTTTCGATATTAATTCAAAATAGGGTGAAAAAATAAATATTTTTAATCAAATAAATTACAGCGTATTTGGGACATAGAAAGGTAAGTTTTCACCAAATTTCGTTAAAAAAAAAGAAATTTGTAAAAGATAAAAATTAAAAACCAAAAACTTGGTTTTTGAATTTTTCACATAAATTTTGAGGTTATGTCAAAAATGTGTGAATACAAAAGTTTTAGATCTTTTTATTACCTACAACTTTGCCATTTAACTTTCTTATCTTATAAAAGAGCCTGGCTTGTTTCCAATCCTTATAAGATAAAGAATATTAATGTTCTTGTAGAGTTAACATTACAGCCAAAGCTGAATAAAGAAAAGAAGCTAAACTAAGTCTAAGATCAAGCAACCTTCGATATTTATTGAAATCGGTGATAAATAAAAATAAGTTTGACATCGTACAAATATAGGTCGTACCGTTTACGTTTTTCTAACACAAAAATATTTTTGCGTTAATCAGAAGATTTAAGCACTGATCTTGAATCACAGCGTAATTAATTACATAGAAAAGAGGACTGTTATAATTAAAAAATATTAAATATAATTTATTTGTATGAATATATGTTTATTTATGTTTGGTTCTTGTGATTAATACACAGCTCTCAAGCGGCGTGCCAAGTTTATTACTTATTGGTAACCACTCTTGAGACTGAAAGTAACAATGTTATTATGAGTAATAAAGGAATTATTGTGAGCGTTTTCCTTTGCGATTTAGGGCAAAATTAGGTTTCGTTTGTTTAGGTATAACAATTCTCCATATAGTAATATATATAATATTATATGTACCTGTGAATCTGGTCTAATTAGTATACACGGCGAAAACAACAAGTTATAAATTTTACACATACATAGTATGTATCATAAGGACATATTTTGTTATTTAAAAAAAAATTGAAATTACATGGAAAGAAGTAATGATTTTGCGGACGAACGATTGCAAAGAATACTGGTATTTTTATAATACAAAGTATTTATAACATTATTTATAAAGCTCAAGCTTTCAAGTGCTTTCAGCGATCATAGTCAGTGAGCTCCATAAAAACCAAAGAAAACAAAACAAAATGAAACAAGGGCCGCTTTAATCATTCCTGTCACAGGCAGTAGAATCCACCCAAATATTAAGCAAGCAAAGAAAAAATAGGTGAAACAGTTTCTTGGCTTGGTACCTATTTCTAAAGTATCTATGCAAAAAGTTAATAACGAAGTATTTTATGCCAAAATTATTTAATTTACTAAGAATCGATTAAAATGTATGTTAACGTAGTTGGGTCACAGAAGTGATTTCCCCAGCCCCAATATTTGATTTGTCCCGACTGTCAATATTTGCAATACTCGAGTCGTGTTCATAATAGTAATATTACTCAACATAGATTGCTTTTAAATTACTTTTAACCTCATTGTCATATGATCAAAGAAAACTGAACCCCGTTGTTACTTTATTTCAATATAATAAACTTTTTTCTAAAGCTTGTAAAAAGTCTATTGAATGACTGCGTGTTACGAAATTTTATAGATTTTCTTAAAACTCGAACCCAGGTTTGATAATAAAGCAAAGACTGAAACAAATTATTATTTGATCTCCTAATTGATAAGCGAATCAGGTGTCAAAATTCACCAACAATACTCTCAAGAAAAAAAACCTGTGGCACTCGGGGACTGCCGCGGTAAAGCTATTGCATAATTTTTTTTTTCAACTTATGCAATTATAATTATTTATTTATGCAGTATTTTTTTTTTCTTTGATATTAATTCAATCTACCACTTTACCAGACTCAGACTAACTCGCCTATATAGTCTGTCTCACTCTAACGCGCACCGGTTGCACCGATCTCGTCAGAGAGATGTGAATACGCAGTATGCGTTCTGTCCCGCTCTAACGCACAAGGTTTTTTCGTTACGGAATTTCTGGATTCGGTCTCCACGCTCGAGGCCCGCGATAGAAGCTATGCAATAGCTTAAAAAAAGAAAAATTTAAGTCTACTCTAACTGAAACTACTAAGATATTATATTTAGCTTACCTATATCCTATATTAGGTTTGTGTTTGGCAGCTCCCCCGCCCTTATAAGTGCCACCGCCGAGAGCCCTCTCTTCGCCGAAGCGAGGGTACTCGCTGTGGACTCCCACCAGGGCGACTCCGGCCTCCTCCGTCGCTTCCCTTCCGGAGTACGCCTTCATCGTGCCAGGGATCGAGAGAGTCGATACCGGCTTTCGCAGCTGGAAATTTACAAGTAAAAATTAAGTGTATAATGTTTTCACATTTATATGACAGATGGAAGTATTAGTTCGACCATGAAATTGCTATGCGACCATCTAATAAAGTATAGCCGTATATTTTAGTAACTCACGTCATTTTGCTATGTGTAAATGTTGTATACAAATGCAAATTGAGCTATCTTCAAACGCTTAGAAAAAATGATAAAAGAGTACATTTCTAAGTTATTGTAAAAGAGCTGGTTTATATATATAAAAATGTTCGTATGTTATGAATAAGTAAAAGGATTTCAAGGAAACCGTAATAGCATTAGGATCTGAGTACAGCACTTCGGTAGCCCAATATAACAGAAATGAGTTTTGGAATCACGTCGGCAATTCAGCTAAGTTTGCCAATCCCATTCGCTTTGAGTATCAGATTAGGCTGAGTAAACCATAATATGTAATAATACAGTGTGGTGGTAATACAATCTGATCCTTGAAGTCATCACCTTGAAACTATTCACTATATTTACAAAATATATACTTATAATAGGTACATTATATATATATATAAACATTATTTACCTGTTGACGTATTTCGTAAAATTGTATGTACCTATTTAATATATAATTGAAGACAAGATTTATTTCTTGATTAGGATTAGGAATTGAGTTAGGGGCTGTAAGCTGTTTGTGTGTGTGTACTGTCAGTTTTGACTTTGACAAACATGAACCTTGGTTAACTGTTAGTACTGCAGTACAATATCGGCGCAGTGTCAGTGGTAATCATAAAACATATCGGACTTCGTAATTCTATAATACATATATTTTATTACAGCTTTGCAGAATATTGGAGAATGTACCAGAAAACATCAGATCGTCTGCATTCGAGGCAAAATAAAAACATACTAATGGTTAGCACTTACGGTAGTATTCGTCGATTGCATTATTCCGAATTACGAAAATTATATTAGATAATAAAAACGGTGAATGGTCTATGCTACCAGATGCCCTGGTAAAAATATTATTCTTAAAATATTGTTAAAAGAATTTAATTTTACTCTATAAAGTTTCCAAGTTTTTCACGTATTATGTTCATGGTCATGATAAAATATTTAAAACGGGAATATTAATAATATAAACACACAAATGTCTTAACCCATAAAACACAACGGTAGTTTTTAATATCATATAGGTCTTATCTAGTAGATACGATAGCGAAACAAAACAAACTTTTAAAACATAAACTTATTTATAAACACATCAATCTTCGTTGTATAGCCCTTCATCACATTTTGAAACTTCACCCGATTCTGAATGATGGACTACTTAGAATACAAATTGATGTACAGCATTTGAAGTGATTGCTAAGCCTCATATAAAAAATATATATAAAGGCTGGAGGCTCAATAATGTTTTGAAACCGCCCCTGTACACCCACACTGCCAGAAGGTTTGTGAGTGCGTTGGCGGACTTATAACAATCATGTCTAAAAATAATTATTGTTAGTTATTCAGCTAACTACCGTATGAAGCCTTCTTTATTGTGTTTAATGGTATTTATTATGACAATTCTGTCTTAATGGCAATGTATCACGGCTTCAAAATGTATCATTGGTCTAGATGTCCGAATTATAAATGAACAATTTTTCTAGCTTTGTATTATTCTTTAATAAACTAAGGTTTTTAAAAGGCTTAATAATTAATTTATTATGCAATTGTAAATATAACGTTACTATTGTCGTCTATCACGTTAAAAAAATGTATTGTTAATAGTCAACACAGCTCATAAACCACGCGAAACGTTTGTATTTTTAATTATAATAAACCATTTGTAATAACGCAGTACAGTCTGTTAATAAAGAATTTTGTGTTAAAAATAAACTTTGTTCTATTTTTGAATCTCGGTATTGTAATCGGTGGATGTCTTAGCGGGGTCATTTTTCGTGCCTTTGTTCATTGTATTCCTACAGTAGACAGTTGACACAAAAAGCTTATTATTAACTTAATGAGATTTAATTTGGTTGTTATGTTCGCGTGCGAGTTAACGCCCAAGTTATTTATGGGCTGGGTTAGTCATAAAAAGGCAATCCTATTTAGAGGAATTTAGATTGTAGAATGCAATAAATTAAATGTCATTGCTTTAAAGCATATACATTGGAGTTGCTAATGGTTAAGCTCTATATATTATGGTATGGTTTTGCATGAAAAATATATTTTTACATTAAATTTTAGTAATAGTTACTGCTATTCCCGTTTGTAGGAGTCTTATGAAAACTCATAACTATGTACATATTACATTATAATTTCCATGTTTAAATTATGACAGTAAAGTCACGATTTAAATTACACAACATTTTCTCTTTGAAATTTGAAAATGAATAAATTTTACATGATTTTTAATAAAGTAAATAATACGGTTTCATTCAATAATACTTTCAAATTAAAGTATCGTTTGTCATTAAGATACTTAACAATCAAGTAGATTGCCCCAACCTTTTAACAAAATTTCAATTTCGTGTATCTCAGACATCCCATCATTCCATTTGTCCCTCTTTTCCGGAGAACGCGTTTTGACCAAAATTTACCTATGTACAGATTCAGCATTCTGTTAAACGAGCTGGATCTGGATATCCATAGTTGCTCCCCTCACACTTTAAGAGCGATTTTCGTTTAATTTTTATTTAAATTATATTACTGCTTTGCTTAATTTCTTTTTAATATTTCTTATATGCTATGTTTGCCTGTAAGTGCTTGTCACATTAAAAATTGTATTTTATTTGTCTTTTATCAATGTATCAATCAGTGTGCCGAGCGTTGGCAAGCTTTTATAAATAAATAAAAATGAAACGAAAATATTGACCATTTTAGAATATTATAAAAGATATTCAACCAACTTTATGGATTATAAAAGTGTCAGTTATACCAACGAACATAATACCAGAGAGTTTATAAAAAGTCAATGATCTAATTCTAATTTATTACACCTTGTGAAAAATGGATAAAGTCGGCAATAAAGTCCCGAGAATCGTCCAAGCTTTAAATGTAGAAGCGATATTTTTTCAAGAGCCAAAGAGGTTTTAGAAATTGTACTTGGAAAAAATTCGTAGTGGAATTGGAAATTCACAGAACGTGTCTGTTGTTAGTTAAGACATACTGCCCTTTTTAATGTATTCTTACTGATATTCCTACATATTTAACTAGTGAAGAATTGATGTAATTAAGGTAATACCAAAGAGAATATTATATTAAAAGTCTTTGGATTCATGTAACGTTCAAGGTAAGCCATAATATCGCTCATAAACTATTCCAAGATGCTTAAACAAAGCGTATGTGTATTGATTAACCCAGATTCTTCTCAAATATTAATTAGTTTTCTCCCTGAACTAAAAGTTATGGGCGTATAAGTGATGCTTAAGAACCGCTGCCGTAGAAACTTCGTTATAAGTTCATTAAATAGCAGATAATATCTTGGCTAATTTTATTCTGCACTGTTGACAATTTTAAATTGAGCTAATAAGTTATGCAACGGAAACTTGTTTTCGTTTAAGTACTCCTCGTTTATGAGAGATAGTGAAAGATATTTTCTAGTTTATTTTAAGGTTCATTAATTTTACCTCTATAAGACAATAGAATTAAAAACACAGTGGTGCTATAATCCTTGGTTGTGGCCTTAGATTTCAATATCGGTTTCGTGGTGATTTGCCTTTTTATATTGGCAAGAAGAGGATTGGCTTTTTGTGCATGACATGCCGTCTTTTTCTCTAACGCATTCACCGGTTTCATTACGATTTTCCTTAATAGTGAGTTTTAAATACGCTCATAGACAGAAAATTCCATAGGTTCAGGTTCGAACCTTCATCCTCACGGTTGAAATGTACACACTCAAGCCGCTAGGCCAAGGTTGCTCTCAGAAGGCATTATATAACATTATGGTTTCTTTTGTTGATGTCTTTTGTCGTATTTTTATCTGATATTTATGAATTAATAGTAAATTTATCTAATATATAAATTCTCGTGTCACAATGTTCGTTCCCATTCTCCTCCGAAACGGCTCAACCGAATTTTTTATGCATATTATTTAGTCTGATAATCGGCTACTATCCAGTGTGTTTTTATTTTTTTGTTATGTGGTATTAAAAAATACTTACAACCCTTACTTTTCTTACCCCTACTTTTTATTATAGTAGATAGTTATTTTTATGAAACTAAAAATGTTTCCTAGAAATAATATATATGGCAAAACGTTTGCCGGATCAGCTAGTTTAATATAAAATTACTCTATGTAATTTATTTAATATGATTGCTTAAGCAGTTAGCACGTTACTCATTCCGCAAATGCATGCAGCACGCTTTAATAAACATAATTATAGGTGATATTATGGAAGGGGTATGTGCTGCGTCTATTACGTGTAGTTATCAGCAAAGATGACAGATCATACATTATTATAAAACAGTTATTTTGCGTTGATACCCAAAATATTTGCGTAAAAGGATATTTATGCCTTATATGAAACTAAACTTGATTGAATAATTATTAATAATTAAATTAAGAAGATATTTAAAAATAAATATTTTGCCTCGTTAAAATTTTCTTTATCTAGAAAACAGCGTTTAATATTCCTTAAGTGTTTAACACATTTCTTTGTCCAGCTCAGCTCAACGTGTGGAATATGGCCAAGATTTTAAGATGAAGATTTTTGAAATGAAAGGAAATAAGATTTTCTCGTTTTCTTTTCGTATTCAAGACATTAACCTAATTGATTTATACATCAGATATTTTAAATAACTTTAAATGCTATTTTACAAGTACTTGTACATTATCTTACATATCAAATGATTTTGCATACGTATTGTGAATATAATATAATATATTTTTAATTAAATAGGTACGATAGAATATATCTGTCTTTTATTTATAAAGATTTAAATTTATTATGGAGTATTGGTTTTATTTATCCTATTTTTAGCATTGGGCCACTCTTATTACGCTGATCTACGGGATTCTACTTCAGTACCTGGGTTATGCATTTTATTCACTAAACATTGACCTCCATTTTACCCTTTAAATAATTAGCCTTTAATTGAAAAAGGGATGGTGGATACGGAAAAGAAAACGTTAAAATGTTGTAATAAATCTAAAAAAAGTTCAAAATGTTACCCTTAACAATATAATTTATTTGAATAGTTCAATGAATAATAAATAATAAACCAACACCCTGGAGTTAAACCTTCATCATCTTGATGTAGGTCTCTAAACTATAACAGACCTTATCATAACGCCGAGATAGCAGTATAATTTCAATTGTTCGTATTGTATTACAATTATAAATCTTACTAAGATGGAATGACAACCTCTACCTGAATTAACAACATACATAGACGTTTTAATAACTATAATTAGTTAACAGCTACTAAAGAAGTTTGTAAAACTTTAAACTGGTTTGAAATATTAAAATTAATTGTTCAATTTCAGAATTATTTCTTCTGATCGTTTGTGCTATGTTACTTTAAGCTGATATTATTAAATTAATATTTAAATATTGAATAAATATCTTGATTTTTTGTATTCTTTTGTTTGCAGTGTGCATTGTTCTTAAAATAAATAACTATTGACACATTTTGTAATAGATATTAAATATTATTATGACAAATTATCTACAGATAACTGAAACTGACGATTTATTAGACATGAATACATTACCTACTTAACAATCAATCAAATTGACTCGACCTGTGTATGAAGTGAATTTATATTGCTGTTGTAAAATAATTATCTAATATATAAAATTCTCGTGTCGCGGTGTTTGTGGTTAAACTCCTCCGAAACGGCTCGACCGATTCTCATGAAATTTTGTGTGCATATTGGGTAAGTCTGAGAATCGGACAATATCTATTTTTCATCCCCCTTAATGTTAAGGGTAGTCCACCCCTAAATTATTATATTTTTTAATTTTTTTATGATACATCATTAAAAAATACATACAACCCCTAATTTTCACCCCTCTACGATCAACCCCTATTTTTTATTATAAATGATATACATGGCAAAACGACGTTTGCCGGATCAGCTAGTTTTATTACAAATTGCACAAAACAAGGATACTCTTAGATTTTGTGAAATATTTCGCTAGTTGAACTATACAACTTTTATCATTGAAACTATCTACATGAACATGAAACAGTACTTTTAGTGGCGTGGTCGGAGCATTTTTGAACTAGATTACTATGCATTTACGTTTTAACAAGCACATCTATAAAATATACATAATGCAATGGAAAGTTATGTTAGTCAAATGTTGATTATATCTTAACGCTAAGAACTGGCTACCATAAAAGGCTGTTTCAGTGGGGTAGCAAAGAGTTCTAACTGTTAATAATAATAAAAAAATTATTGACTGAGACATTCAATGCTAGAATCAAGCTTATTTTGTTTAGGTGTTAAATCAGCTAATTTATTTATTTACACAAAAAAAAGCAGGTTACATAAGTTAACGGGCGGCCTTATCGCTAACAAGCGATTTCTTCTGAGAACCCTAATATGGAACAATAAACAAAGAAACACCTACAGTGGGTAAAGTACAAGAAGTGCATAATTAATTAACAAAAAACATGTAACTATAATTAAAATTAAATAAATTAAAATATAAATAATAATTTGTGCTTTTACAAAAATGTAAAAGCTAATCCCCTTAGCTTTTACATTTTTGTTAGGTACTACTTATATATATTAATTGAGTCACAATTAATATATATAAGTAGTACCTAATTTTCTTATGTGTAAATAATAGTAGCCTACTTGTAATACTAGCCAGTAACAAATACAGAGATACAGTTAGTATTTAAAAATATAGCCAATGGTTCTTAGGTATAATGTGGTAGAATGTATAAATTTTTGAAGTCCATTTTTGAGTTTATTCCAAGAATACAAAGCTTTCCTTTCTATACTATTAGTTCTGTTTAATGGGACGGTTTTATTTCATCGGAAAAGTAATAAAAATATTAAAACAGTCACATTCCATTATTACACCGTATCGAAAGCACTAAAATTTCCTATTTTCCGGAAAACTTGGAAATAAAATCACTCAGCAAAAACCAAAACGAAATGGCCATGAGAAAACCACTCCAAACCGCCGTTTCCACGTTTCAATATTTAAATTTTCATTTTTGAATTCAGGTGTGATATTGGAGTAGTATTGGAAAAATATTTTGACCATTCAAGATAAACATTGTGCTTTGGTTGTATTTATTTAGAACTAGCTGTTCTCCGCGGTTTCACCTGCAATTACGCCATACATGCACGTAACGATTATTATTCAAAATTAAGCAAATATACTTTAAAGGTTATATATAGTATTCGATCGATCGATGATTGATTCAGATAGATACATATATAACAACACAGATTTTAAAGATGACCAAAAACCTATGTTGCTTTATTCTCACCGCACGCGACAAAATATCTTAAAATTCAATATCTTTTCCTGTTCTTTTTAATTCATGTTTCGCTCTTATTGGAGCTCCTTGATATAAAATGAATATACATAGTATTGTCTTTTAGTGACATAAAGTAAAGCTGTAAAGCACGCTAAACGTCGGAAAAATTTAAAATTATGTAAAATAATAATTGTAAAGTTATAATAATACATAACTTCAATCCGGAAAAAAGTGTTTTCTTTATTATTAATATACATATTAATTATAGAAATAAGCTCACTTAATCCGTTTACTATATTATATTATTTTAATGTATACGAGTACTACGTATTAGCTTAGTGGCTTGTAATAGAATCTGTCTCTGTTGACTGTTCTTCTCGAGAAACGTTAGTTGACTCGTGTAAACTTGGGTGTTAGTGACGTTCATAATCGATAATCTGATTATATATAAAGGAAAGAGCTATGAGCTAGTCTTGTGATTTTCAGTTTAAGGGAGCGTTCAAGTATTACGTAACGTATTTTTTTCCTTTTGTAAAACGTTATGATGCGGGGCGGGGATTAAATTACGCGTTATTCTTAATATTTTTTTCGACTTACACCACATAATAGTAACTTAAGAGTCACTAGGTGGTCACGAAACGTTTTACTATACTTGGGTACTTAATAACGTTACGGCGAGTTACATGGGGGGGGGGTCAATAATCTCCAATAATTGCGTTACGTAATACTTGAACGTTCCCTTATGCATCATTATTTTTTTTAGAATATTCCGTCCGTAGAATAACAAGTTTAATATGACGATATAACATATTTCTACCATTACGAAAGCATTGACACACGAATAATAATACCATGTTATACTTAGTTATAATAAAATACCTTTGTACTCGACTAATTTTAAATAAGAAAAAGCAGCGCTTGGTTCTTCATTTAACTCTTTTAATTTGGATTCGTAAATCAACGTTCAACGCATTCCCAAAAATATAAATGAGCCCGTCAGCGTTACAAACGAGACCAAATTAACTAAATTCTTTCATCGCTCAGTGAATTAATACTCGAATTAACAATGTCCGACCACACGTCCGGAACCGAATGTTAAGTGAACTGCGAAAGGTTTTCAAATGCCAATTTGGTTGAGTATTTCTGGACCGATGATTAGCGAATTCATTTAACAATATGCCAGTTATATGAACAGTATTATAGCTTTTAAAATCGAATATACTTAAATTTCGTTTTTTGGTTTCATACGTTACGCAAATACATTTAAAGCTTAATATCGGATATAAACGCAAATTTATTGCATTATTAACATATACAGTACTTTTATGGTCTTAAATACATTCATATAAAAATTGGTAAGTTCGATTACATTTTTATTTATAATCATTTATTGTTTTGTTACAACTAATATACGAATCACGGAAGAGTATCTGGTCACCCACAACTTAGGGATGTCCCATTACTAGCGTATGTATAATAAGGTACAAAACAAATATTTTCTTTTAAAAAATAAAATAAATAAATATTATCACGAATGTTTTGGAAAAATCTCATTTACCTACGAAAGAATTTTATGAATTCCTCTTTGAAAATTTTTGTACTGAATAGTGAATTCTAAAACAAAAGATTCTAAGACTAACCGCTGCTTTCCTTTACTTCTGAGAAGACAAATTCAAACCGCTGACGGATGCTATATTTTGAAGTCTAATTATTCTTTGCATTAAAGTCTTTTAACTAGGGTGATTATCATGACAATCATGTTATATATACAATAAATGTTTTTGTTTAAATATTAGTATATTATTACTATGAATAAAAGTTGTCTTAATGACTTGGAAATATATTGTATTATTTAGTTCAAATAACTATTTGGAATATTCGAAATGACGACCTCCCTCGGGATCTAAATGTAATGGACGTCGCGACAATAATGAAAATGATTGTTGGAGCCCACGAACAAAAGGCTCCACCAACACTTGAATGTCGATGCTTTTCAACTTCTCTACACCACGGGCCTAGTAAGAAAATTGAAAAGGCCAAAACCATTCGAATTATTGAATTAGTGTGAGTGCACGTTAGTCTTAAGTCCTAAACAGTGGTTAGTGGAAAATTCGTACACAAGAACAGAGTGTAACCCTTTCATAGAGAATGTAAGTGTCATTGAAGACTTTTTTATGTTAAATATCAGTTTAAAAAAATTAGGTTATACATAAATTACTTATTAGTCTTAGGTTACATCGCAATGTTAAATGATTTCGTAGCGCAGAGACAATTTATAAAAGAAGAAATAGTTATTTGTATAGTTTAGATAGTATGCCTTCTTATATTTTCTTTATCCTGATTTCGTGCCTATGTATGGAGATATATTTACTCTAAAATCTTCGCATATACATATTATGCTGTTGTGATAAAGGACTTAGAATATATTTCTTTATAGTATCAATGCAATTTCGTGACTTCACCATATTACAATTAAAGTAAAAATATATATAGAAATAAGCTGCAAGAAGCTTAAAGATGACATAGTTAGATAAGCAGGTCAGACCATTTGTAAAATAGCGCGATTTGTATTTTTTTTAAACTTAAATGATCAATTTCAAGTTTGAAGTCGGCAATAATTTAGGTCTAAACTGAGCCATCCAAGCCCGTAGTGTACGCGGTTCATCTTCTAATTTCTCCCGCGGGGTTCCGGCGGATTCTACAAGTTTTATTGCTTACCTGACTTGAAATATTATTCCCGTATATCGACATTTTCCTCGTGTTTGCAAGGAATAAGGGGTATATTTTGTTTCGTTATAGAAGCGGCGAATGTGATTTATTGTGTTATTCTGTATATTTCAAAGCTAAGAATAAATTAACTAATAAAATAATAAGGATTGATTTCTTTATGTACAAGACTGTGGACATTCTATAAGGCTGTTTAAATGTCTATGGGACCATTTCGAAGCTGGTGGAATCGAAATCGAATCGTTAACCGCCTTCGGGGTTGAGACGGATAAAAATCGATCAAGAAAAGGTCCACCTAAACGAGCTACAAACCATGCCCAGTGACGTCACAGGGTAAGGCATCAGTGAATGTTCCAAGGACTTACCAAAACATGTCATACGGTACGACCATTGGAACTATCTTAGTTTGCCATTTCTAATTTACACCAATATTTCTTAAGCCACTTCAAAAAGCTTCCTCTACTTTAAAAGATATGAATCAAAGCTGTCAACATTAAATTGCTTTGGGTGTGAATTGCTTGCAACAAACATGCATTCAACAAAGCAATCAAAAGCTTATCAAATGTTTGGAACAAAAGACACGCAAACTTGAAATTCACGAGTCTTTTACAATACTAACATAAAGTGAGTAGCTTAGAAAAAAAATCACAGAGAAAAAGTTTATTTATAACAAAAGCAAATTATACGAACTTTGTTCTTTAAGCTAATATATATATACATAATAATATATATATACATAATAAGTTATAATGGTATTTCAGAAGTTACATTCACTCCAAAAGTCTACCTCCATGACAGTAGGTTATCACAAATAACTGATTAAACAAAATTAGGAATACAATTATGAGACTTCAAATTCATAGAAACATCTGAATAACTAATATACCGATAATACGAAGACTGTACCAGCTGTGTTTATATGTTGTGTGCGTAGACCATATACAAATTATTATAGAACTCCCAAAATACCCTGGATTTTTCAGTTTTTCTATAAAAATAAACTACTTGAAAGTAATAAAATAGAGAAGTAAGCTTTACAATGACAAGCTACATTAAGCTCCCCACAGCAAACTGCCATCCAGATAATTCATAATAATTACAATTCAGACCATTAAATTTTCTGCTTGAATCCCGAAATGTTTTATCTCGATTTCATTTAGCTTGCATGCATTTTCTATTAAAAACGGCAGCCGGGTTGCAATTCAGTGAATAGCTTTGTATTCAGTAAATTCGCTGGATTTTCTTTGAAATATTAAACATGCCAATTGCGTTACATTTATTTCTTTCATTAAGGAATGTACTAACAATGCATTCGCCTAAAGAAACTCATCAAAGCGCAAAGTTTTCAACCTCTACAAAGGTAAGCAGTGGCTATGCCTTAATTGGTTACTTCACAAAGTTTATTACGAGTCTTCACGGTGAACGTAAAACTCGTAGCCTTCACATTTTTCCTCTAATATTATTTCTTTCACCGGCAAAATTGTGTTATCCCTGACATTTATTATGGCGAGCAGGTGTTGATTTTACGAGGAAAGGTACATCGTATGGTTCTAAATTCGAATGTCACCCATAATCTAATAGATGTACGAGCTCATACCCACACTTGTTTGAGCTAGGTATAAATTTATACAGTGAAATAGTTTTATTTAAAACTTTATTAAAGCAGAACCATATTTTGTAGAATATTATATTATTATTTATGATAGTTAAATATAGCATATAATACACCTTTTGGTAAAAGTTTTGCCAAGCTTGCTGCCTTCGAGGCAATAGATTAGGTCAATATACGAACAGACATAAAGATATAAATTGAGTGTTTCATTGACTACAACCACGGCAATGAAATCGTCAAACTAATTGGATTAATGTTTAAATTCTGATTTATATGGGCTAATAATTGTTTAATAGGTTTATAGTACTCGGTACACAATAATATCGAAAATTGTAGTATGATACATAATTAAATTTCCGACAATTGTTTAATATATCTTAACTAGGAACTAACTTATATACAGGAATAAACTTCAAATGCTCTTCAAAACAACTATTAAATATATCTCACTCATAAAGTAACTTTTATTTACTCTTGTACGTAAAACGTCACCGAGTTTCATAAATGCGTTGGCTGTTCTGTGCTTTATGTCTACAATAACTTACTTTGTACTACGCTTGAATAAAATTCGATTCAGTGTTACCGCCACTGTAGTTTATTGAGGTTCGAAATTCTTGTATAGTAAATTCCAAATTTAAATCAAAGATTATTTAGCCTAGTGTAGATACTAGTATTGTTCTCAGGGATTTCCATTAAATCATCGGAAGATTTTAAACTGATGTACTTCTTTACATAAAAGCGAGTAGCCTACCTACGTCTGTATTCTGTTTATGAACGCGATAAACGACTACTAAATATAAGTAGTGTAATCCCTGAGAAAGGGTATATATTTATTAGTTGTAGATTTTCGTGGAGGAGGTCGCCAAAAATCTTGATAAAAACACGAAATTTACGGAATCTTGTTTAAAGATATATATTAATTCAATCAATAACTGTAAGCCCAAAAATAACGGTATTTCCACATTTCCGAGAAGGCCGGTTCTCATGTGAATAATTTAGACAATTTGCAGTGTTCACTGAGTGGGAAATTGAAAATAAGAAAATAATTGAACAAAAACAAGCTCTTCCGTTCGGACTTGAGTTTTCGTTGCTTGAATATTGAATGTAATTTGAGAGCATGAAGGAATAACAATTCAGTACTCCCAAATTGTTTTGAAAGAGATTTTCTTTAAATACTCTAAATTTCTTTAGTCTCCGTATGAAATTGTTAACACAAGACTTTTTGATTACACTTTATATTTCTCTATAGATTACAAATTTTACTTAAACCGTCATCTTTAAAATAATACCATTTTAAAAATGACTCTCATTTTTTTGATATTTTTAAATAATAAAATAAACTAAACCTGTCTTATCTCGCTGTTTTAAGTAACGCACTTTTGTCAATTTTTACTAATTTTATGAATTTTAAGTACCTACTTTAAAAACTACTATAGTCAAGAGTGGCACAGGATTATTAAATCTTTGGTGAAATATTATAATAAAGTTTTTTTTGTCAATAAGGATATGGTTTAGTCCTCATCTTATTTCACTATTTTTGTACATAACTGAATTCAAATCGTAATCTAGTTTGTCGTATACGCATTCTATATTTTATAGTTAAATTCTTGTTCATTAGTATCTGTAATATTACGATCAATAAAATGTCGAAGAAATTTCTAGTTAAAACTTCATTACCAGATTTAAATAAATTCGTCTAGACACTGTAGATACGCAGAATTTGTAACTTTAAGCGTAGGTGGTTTTAGTTCTGCAAAGGGATTCAAGTCACATTCCTACAAATCTAAGTTTAAATTGAAGGAAAACAGAAGTGAGCAAAATAAATGTTATTATCAAAGTTTTTGTGCGCAATTAAGGCTTAAACTGAAAAAGTGATGAAATATCTCGCTCGGAAATTAGACAACTTTTTTACGTTTTGTTCAAGGCGAATTTATTTACGTAAGAGGGGATTTGTGCTTAGTATCTCAATTAATTATAATTAATTTAGCTTTGAAAATAAAAGCGATTATCGTTAAGAAGTAGCCTGTAAGGGACTTGTTACAAAATTGATTCCTAATTTTCTAATGAACAGTGTTAGCATGCTATTAACCCTCGAATCTCGGTTGTGCACCAATGATTTTTATATGCGGTTAACATTTGTTCGTACGACGAAAAGTTTACCTAGGATAAGATCTAAAGTCACGACTTTGCGCTAAGTATGACTGCCGTATGCCAAATCCAATGTACTCTTTACAAACGGGATTCATAATCAGTTGCTTAATCCCATTAGGGTGATGGTGATTCATTCATTATTCAGAAGATATTTCTGAGAACACTAGTTTTATATAAAATGGTTATAGATAGTTACATCCAGTGGCGCCACATCCCTATATAGGATTGCATCTATTTCTTTTATAGATATATTTGAAGTTATACTTCTTTAGGCGCGTTATGAAAAATTTATGAGAGTGAAATTTTACGATGCGCGCGCACCGTGACACAAAATTAACAGAATGAAGTTGCCCACGGAAGATGCTACGGCATTGGACATAGTTGAAAAACAACATTCGAATAATAATAGAATTTATGTTACACTTAATGTAAGAGAATAATAATAAATATTTATTTATTTAATTTTTCAAATGTAAACTGAACTTTATTGACTATATTGACTCCTTTTCCAGTCTTTGATTATTTAATTGTAATGAATTTTTTGCATGCAATCAAAAACTATTTTTAATAATGCCAAAGAAGTATAACTTCTTACGCGCGTACATAAGTACACGCACCCTTTTTTTATAGACAAGTAGGTGACGAGACTTTTGTACTTGATACATTTTACCGATTTTGGGATGTTTTTGAATTTGTTTTTATCACGTACACCGTTATACCTGTACCTAAAAATAAGTTGTATTACGCATTTTCGCTAAAATTGTGAAACCAAATTTATTGCGAATATTCAGCATAAAAATAAAATAAAAAATAAGAAACGACGTCGAAGTCAACGCTTATATTTTATTCATACGACATCGTTACGTACTAACCTCCTGACAAGCACCAGTAAATTTTCTTAAAAACGCTAGCTCCGTGGAATATGAAAACTATGAGGTTGAATAATAAATCACTAGGATTTTGCAATCAGCATCTTTTAATATTTATCGTCAGTCTTGTTTTAGGTGTTAAAAATAAATATATACAGCTTTTAAAACATTTTTTTACACAAAATTAATTAATTTTAAAATGGTTATAATAGTAGGTTTATCAATAAGAATAATAATCCAGAGGCGGTCCACCCCTAAACGGGTTTTGAGTTCAGATTGCATCGTATTTTTTACATGGTAAGGTTATATGGTATGTCATGTTTACGAATAAGGGGCTTAAAAATTTGACCTCCAATTGTGAATAAGAAAAATAGATTTAAAAATTTATACATTGTGTATTATATTGAGTCCCTAATTAGGATATAACTTTATAGTTCTTTCGTTAATTAATTTGTTATCCAAAAACAGATCTTAAGATTACCAAGTTGAGTTACGACGTAACGCGACAGAACGAAAACAGCGTCGTAATTCTTATGTGAAGTGCCATTAGACCTTGGGTCAAAAACAAGATTGGAGCGACGAATACGGGAAAACTTAAGAAAAGCCTCTTAGAATTTGTTAAAGGTCACGTTATTTTCGATTCGTACCTTATAAATGAAAATTTATACGTAGATCTCAACTTCATTTACTTATTCACATGATAGATTACTTGTTATTTAAACTTACTTTTTAAAATAAAAAATACAAATTTATTGATGAGTATGATTATTAAAATGTGATAATTATTAAAACCTTTGTGTTTCTATTTTTATAGAAACTGTCATTTGTTTTAAAAGCATATTTCTCAAAAGATACTCCTCAGTCACGATTTTGAAAATAAACAAGGATTTTTCTTAATTTATAATAAGCTTCTTTTATTCATGCTCATGTGCTTATCTATCTTAAATTATTATAGATACTGCCATTTATTTTAAATTTATATTTCTCGAACAATACTTAGAAGTGACTCCGAAAATATTTAAGGATATATCTTATTATTTAGTTGTTCAAATATAAAATAATACCTAAAATTACTACCACAAAGGTCTTACAATAATCGTCAACTAAACAATTTCTGAATCAAAATATTTTAAGTTTCGAGCAACAGCCTTATCAGGGACACACAATGCTATCCTTTACTCAGTTGTTTTAAAACTTTAATCGAGATTTTACGTGTCAAAGATTTTACGAAATTTTGGTGTAACTGACGATATACCTATCTGTTGTTTAGAGATAGGAGTCGTGTAATATATTTAAATCTTTTGTTTTTTAAGAGCTTTGGAACTATTTCTTAGTTCCCGTCTCCGTAGATTACCTCAAACCACCATTAATAATAATTTAATTATATTATAATTGCATATTTGTTCGTATTGCGTTTTCTATTTATAATTAAATTTCAAAGACATGATGAATATTACCTGTATTCAGCTCTTCTATTCAGATCTATTGAATTATGTAAATTCACTTTGAATATATCTGTTCTTCTATTTTTATTACATTCTCAATAAATTTGAATCGCGGGTAATTTACCGTTCATTGAATGTATAATGAATTCTCATATACTTACAAAAGTTTACCGTATTCTATAACAGAATCGAATCGGTAGTTTTTAGACTTCAGCTATAGATGCTGCAATACATTATTTATCACAAAGTTAAGGAAATAACTTCTCTGATTATTCACTAAAACTAAATCAATCTTATTACTCTCTTTTAACAAAAGCACTGATCTTTTCAACACAGCTTTTTTTTCAATTCGGCCCAGTGTATGAGTTGAGTTTATTCGTTACAAACAAACGAAAATACTAATAATCATCTTAGTAATATTAGTAGAAAGTTAATAGGCATGGTCGAAAATGCGTCCCGGTGTGAGAAGACCTAGTGGCAATTTTGCATCCCGGGAACTCCCACCATAGCCAAAAACGTGCTCATTATCTTCCAACGATTATTTAATAATAAGATCCTAATTATGAATGTTACATATATAATTGTAAATGAAAATTAAAGGTTAGACTTAAGTTACCTTACAAAACTGCTTAGTCGTCTCATTATATTTTCCGTAACACATTCACGGTAAAAGCTCACATAAAATAAAGAGCAATAACTTAAGAGATTTCATTACAAATTAACAAATCATAGCGTTCGGCAGTGTAAAATAATTACAATTGTACCCTCAACTTTAAAAATAATATTTTTATGGTTTGTATAAATACCGTAAAAATGTCATGAGTTTCTTTTAAATAAAGAACTGACTTTTATTACTACAGCGTATAAAGCAATAGTTAAAAAGGATTTCAGATGTTTTAGTAACAGGGATATTGTACCCTCAGTTTTTGTACCATTATTTTTAGTTGGATTGTCAGTTCATGACTACTAGGCCAACAGTTACGTTGATTTTTGACGTGATAACGTCTTTTAAATCGTTTTAGTCGGGTGACATGTTCAGAAACTTGTGTCACACCAAAACCTCACGAGCGCGATCGCAGGTATAACGAGAGAGAGACGGACCGATCTCCCGTCTCATCTCGAGCGCTGCCAGTCATTCCGTGAATGTATGAAGAAAAATGTATATCATAGTCGAATAAGTAAACTTGTCATTTTACACCCGAAATTTATCATCAAAAGTGTGAATAAAACGATAGATGTAATTTAAAATTTGAAAAAATTGTTATCTTCATTAATTCCTTACTTCCCAAAAACTTATATCACCAATAAGACGTTATCACGTAAACATCTCGATCGTAAACCTACTTTACAAACAACCAATCTTTTTTTATAAGCACGACATACTTGGGTCATGTGTTGAAAAATATAATTGTTTATATCAAAGCCTTACACCTGTTAAATTATTTTCGTACCTTCACCTGTTTAGCCACTAAAACGTGGCTGCTGGTAACGTAATCTTAACAATTTCGAGTCTAAACAACTAGATCATGTCTCAACAAGAATTTACACATCTTTTAGTTATGGTGATAATAGATATATTGCATATATCTCGCAGCAGTAAATATATTCTAAAGCGACTGCTATCAAAGAAACTGCAGTCAGACAAAGATAAGGACAAAGACCAGTATCCAAATGACAGTCTTTTGTTCTACATTTTAATATAATTAAATTATATTATTAATTCTACGATAATACATGTTACGCCCGAAAAAGCTGAAATACTTTCAGTACTGAAGATACAAATTCGTATCCAAACTAATTATTAATAACTTTTTCGAAAATGCGCCTTAGTAGCTACTCCCAAGCACTAAACCACAGGAAATTTGCGAAAACTATGTCGTAAGCCTAGAAGATACAGGATACTTTCAAGAAACATATTGCTTTAGTTTATCGAGGAGGATATAGCTCGTTACTCAAGACCAGCATTATCAATAAAATCGTTCACGTACACTTTTAATCATCATAATAATGAAACAGTCCACAAAATTCGTTTGCTGTAAAATGACATAAACGATTATGGTTATTGTCAAAACGTGGTCGTACTTTTAATTTTATCCTTTATGCAGTACAGGTAAGTCTATAAAAGTTAAAAATGTTAAAACTCTCGGGTTTATTTGGAGTGAAATTTTAAATTTCAGTTGTATGCGGTTTGCTCTGTGCTCTGCTGGTGAAATGTACTTTTTAGTAAGGTATTTTCAAGGAAACCAAACATGTGAATGTTATGAGCTTTTCCTATTAAATTTTAGCCAATATAATATTTTAATTAATACTACTAATTAGACTAATTAATTTTTAACAGAAATCTAGAAATTATTAAATTTTTGTTATTCATGTATGAAAAACTTAACGTTTTTTTTTAATTCTATCTCTATAATGATTAAAAATGAATTTAATCACTATTGAATTCTCCAACTTAACACCTAAAATTTCACTTTTGCCAAATCAATATTTCGAAATCGCAAACCTATTAAGCTCACAAAGGCTTAGTAAAGTGATTTTCAAAGGCTAACTATAGTTGTTAATAACTAACAAACTATATTTAAGTAACGAAAAGCTTTAGAACACATTGTATGGTAAAATCCTCCGAAATTCTTCCAAACAAGTCTCAGATTATCCCCTTCCTAAAATTGCACCTAAAATGCTCACCAGAGTTTAAGTTTAACGAGATACATTTTAAAATTGTGTGGAACTTTCGCTGTGAGGGTAATAAAAGTCTCAAGAAGTTTTAATTTTTACCGTTTATGAAGTTGGCTTTGTGTTTGGTAGTTATTTAGCCACACAGGGGGGTCACTATGCTGTTTTGTAGAAATATTTTATACCATTTCTGGTACATATAGTGGTACTTATGAATGGTGATAGTTTGTTACCTATGAATTTTATAGACAAATAAAATGTATTAAAACAATCTAGAGACTATTCTAATCTTGATTAGAAGAATTTTTTCATTTACAGTGCGTAAATATCAAATATTTATTTAGTATAGTTATTGGATTAAAATTTCCCTAGCATTTTTTATGAGATACAAATCATTAAAAACATATTAACCATCACCATAACCAATAAAATGGTTTTTCTAAGTATTTTAACGTCCTTCATTAAGCGTTTATTACTTTGGTTTACATTCATTCACAAACTCATTAACAGTTCAAAAGGCATAAAGCGAACTTCATCAAAATAGTTTATTACTTTCTAAGTGAGCTGGTTTCCCTTACAAAACGTTTGGGTCAATAACTGACATAATTTCGTTCAGGGTAAAGCGGTCCGTTTGGTTGTTATTGATTATTTTAAGAACATATACATTCTATACATATTTCTAGTTGACTCGGATATTTTTTGGACCACTAAGGCTTTGCCCAGTATAACATACATATGAGAGTAATTTTTTACGATGCGCAAAAACCCGACATAACATAACATAACACCCTGAAGTTAGCTTTAGTCAACACTTTAGTTTTTTTTTAACTTCTTTTGGCGTATTAGAGAAAGATGATGAGAGTAAATTTTTTCTATCGTTAGTGTCGTTTTTCTACAAAAGTAGAATAAGGCGAAAGATAAAAATTATAAACGCCAAAACAGTATAACTTCTAACGCGTGTACACACACGTTTTTTTTAATTTCCTTATTTTGTTTTTTGCCCTGTAAATTTTTTATTTTTGGTGGGTTGTAAGGTTCACCTACAGGCCTTAAGACCGTAAATATGTAATGCTATTATAACTGTAATCATAGATGTTGTATTGTATTATCATATCAATAAAGTTCAAAAAATTAATTTATTTTTATTTGTTATTGTTTGTTTGTTAAATTGAACTTCTATTAACAAACTTCAAGAGTTGGTGGAATGGCTAAAAGATCTCGGAACGAAACGGATCACCAAAAGAAATTAACTGTGAAATTTTAATGTATGATCCTTGGTGATATAAACAACTGGTGCTGGAAGATCGAAATGTTAATATTCCATAATTTATTATACTACCTTTCATTATTATTTCATTATACTACCTACTAAATAACTAGATTTAACTTATTTAGATAGAAGGAAAGATGTTTTTGCAAAATTTTTTACAAACATTTCCTTAAACTTTTTTCTGGAAATTGGTAGAGTTTGCATACCTAGTGATGTTCTGGATTTCGAAAAAATTTTCTATTTTACAGCAGGCGGTATACTTCAGAGGTTGAGTCTTCATTACTAACTTATATACAGTCACTCCTTTACGTCTCTATATACAAGGTTCCTTCGCTTTAACTATACATTGTCATATCACATTAACTTAACATGTAAACATTAAACGCAGACTAAGTTCCAAATAGAGCAAAGTACTTGAAAAGGCTAAATGCGTTGGAGCGCGCTTGCTTTAATGAAGCAACTAACACTCTGAGGAACTGCAAACAAGTCGAGTGTTGCACTTAAGTGACGTGTTGAAAAACTGTCTCGTAGGCTTCGTGTGAAATAGAATATCTATAAATAGTACTTAGCGCCGATGTCTTAAGTCTAAGTAGATATTATCGTTGAGCAAAAGGTTGCCATACAGCTCATATACTACATTACCTCAAATTGTTCTAATAATAATTATGAATAAAAAAGAGTTTTATACTTGTAAATACTTGGCTATTAAAAAGAGTGGCGGAAAGTTTCTTGCCAGTTCTTCTTACCCGCTCTACGCCCTTGACTTGCGAACTGGTAGTAAATGTAAATTTACAATTAATTTAACTTCTTTCTGACAATTCATAAGTGTACTTGTTCACCTACATGAATAAAGATATTTTGAGTTTGTTTTAAGCAAGGTAATGTTAAAAATAACTTTTAACTCTTCCTTAAATAAGTCGTTAAATTCGATATTAAATTTTGTAACAATTTAGCGTTTTTAAGATGGATAATTATTAATATATGTAGGTAACTCAATGGATGACAAACAAAATAAATAAATACATTATGTTACTGTTAGTCACGTTAATTATGTTTTAAGTCGAGTTATTATGAAAATAATTTAAACGACACATTTAATTTAATGATTAATTAAATCGTTAATCTTTCCGATGTATCCAGGATATTAAATCTTTCACCGCAGAATGTCTTAATCTGAAATTCGCGAACAAATTGCTCATAATTTATCATTATGAGATTACTGACATATTTTTTGAGGGTAGAGGTGATTGATTACTCAAAACTTGTACCCCAATTTGTTCGTCATAGTTTTAGGGTTAATTAAGTACATCAGTTAGGTTTATTAAGTCTCAAGACATTGTTGGTTGTGAATCATCAACATTTCAGAACTAGTTTTCCATTTTCAATATATACGTATATAGCATTCATGATTTGTCTTTTGTCTCGTGTCTTTGGTTGACTTTAAAAAAAATATCGCTTTTTATACTAAAAATAATAAATATTTTATTAACATTCAGCGTCTATTGCTTTCTTATAGCCAACAATATACGCTAATACCCATAGTTTACAACGCCCGGAATTTTGTCACATAATAGCTTTATTTATTTAGAAAATGCTCGTTCCATATTTAAACACAAGGGAGTAGCGAAGTTTTGATGACCTCACTTTCGGTTTAATTAAGGCGACTGAAGCACTCGAGGATTTTTTAAATTTCGCACTGCTTACGCTCTATAAATGGTAATGAGTACTAAAAGTTTTATAGTTACTTAAAATGGTCATTTATATTTAAATGAAACATATTTCTTACTTAGGAAAGGTCTTCTCTGCATTTATTTGAAGAAGTTATTTTGAAAAAGGTCTATTATTTTCTATTGTGTTTTACGTAGGTTATTATTATACAGATATTACAACTGTATTATTAAAAAAAAATTGATTGTATTTATTGTACAAAACGTGGTTATTGCAATTAAACGCATATAAGCAGAAATATTAATTCGATCGGAATCTTAAATTATATCTCGTCCTTTTTGTGCTACAAAATGATGGTTGACTGAGTTCAGCCCTGAGATTCTGTAACTCACTTTTCGAACTCACACAGCGGTTTTCGCATCGGCGGTCGCTCTCAAATCAGTCGTGAAGCAGTCATTTTATGATTTGGCATTCTGATAAACAATAAACTACAAGCTCTCACCTTATCAAAATTAAATTTTATAGCGTATCAAACTTAAAATTCTTAATTTGAAATTTATTTTTTTTAATTTTATAATTATATACGTTTTCACCCAGTGAGGCGTCTGGTGGGGTAAATTTTCTGTCTCTAGATATTTCTTATATAAAAGTCAAGGATAAAACAGGAATATAATAAAGATAGATGCTTCGAGAACATTTAAAGCTATCTTGACGTTGAAGGGCGTCGGAAATCCTTCTTTATGTCCCCAGAGGACGATAGATGAACCGCGACTGAGAAAATTTACCTTGCAGCTGAAATGTTTAGAATATTTTAAATTTTATACGGTTTTACTCTTGGTGTTTACTGTTTGAAGTAAAAATTTAGGCATTTATGAATTTCGTAAATACACTAGCTGAACCACTGTTTCGCCTACGACTTGGTTGTACCTGCTCGATATCCAAATAGAAAGAAAAATATCAATTATCGCGTTAAAGCAGGCTTTATATTTTTATCCATATTTTTTAACTCACCGATGCCTAGTTCAGTTTAAAATTTTAATGCCACCAGAGGATACTTCATTACTTTGCCATAATATGTATTGTTAGTAATATTTAAAAAAATAATCAAAATAAGTTTTCTTGCTAACCAACGTTCCAAACCTAAAAGGAAGGTTTTGTAAGTAAAATTTCTCTTAAGCAAAACTTGATAGCATAAAAACAATTGACTCTGTATTTGTTTTTATAGGCGGAGAAGGCTCAATGTTAAGTGTTAAGTACCAAGCTCACGAGTGCAAGTCAACCCTTAGAATTATAAACCATTACTTGTTTATATCAAAAATAGATTCGTGAGCACATATATTCAGGTTTACAAAAGCGTAGAAATAATTTACTGGAAAAAGTTGAAAGACCACAACTTACTGAATTAGTAAAGCATGAGGACAAACCATTTGTTTTGGGTTGTCACGCAATGAGAAACGACCGTAACGAAATTCAGACATTAGTTTGAATAATTACTTTTTTTAATATTACTTTGAAGAGGGAAAGTTCAGTATTTTACATTTGAAATATGGTAGAATTTGATGATACAAAAATAACACCAGTAAAATATAGTGATTTTATATTACGTAAAATACTTACAATAAATAGAATGTCGACACTAAATATTTACACATAAACAAGACGAAAATTTGGATATGTATATCGTATATCATTAATGCGAACTAAATAATTCCAAAATATTGAGGAGTTAATTCTTCACAAATAAGTAAGCTAAAATATTTATGTACACATCATTGATTTAAGCTAAAAACGAAGAAATTAATAGTTAAAATTATAATAAAATCGAACTTAAAACTTTTGTTCATTTTCATTATATTGCCTTAAACCGAACATTTTACAGTTTCCTGATTTCTGCGGATCAAAACCGCACCCTATTGCTTCCTTTATAAAAGATATTTATTTCTTAGTATTCGAAGTACATCGTGGTATGAGAAATACGTCAGAAACCGAGTTTATTGTATCCTTTCTGGGTGATTAACTTTTATCTGTTTTCCTTTTCAGTGTTTCCAATGTTTCAGATTGTTTTCATTTATCTAGCAAATACATAACGAAAACCCGATATGTAGTTTTCAATTCATCTTTAAAAAAATGAACGCTTTGGGTATTAAGTATGTTATTTATTTTAAAAAAAGTCAATTATGTAAATATAATTGTACAGCGCGCTTTCTTAGACACTTCTTGCCGCGCACCAGCTCTTTATGGAACCAGCTGCGAAGGTATTACCAAACCGTAATGACTTAGACTCTTCTCTTGAAGAACGTACCACTAACCTAAAGGCTGGCAACGCACTTGCAAACCTCGTAGTGTTTGGGTGTTTGTAAACACTTAACTTGATCGTGACCCGGCTGCTTGTTTGTCTCCTCTCTCATAAAAAACATACATAGAGACATACATATCTATGACATAGTAAGCATAGAATAAACCAACATTGAATGTGTTATCATTCATAAAGGTCCTCATATTTCATTCATTTCCCTCGTCATTGAATATCGCCAAGGTTACGAAAGTTATTACCATGAGGGACTGGAAATTCCGATGGTCGCGATAAAAAAGCTTTGAATCGTACCGTAAAAGCGCTTAGTAGCGGCTTCCGTAAGGCGTAAGGTGAACCATTATTTAGATGACGTGCGAAATACTACCTTAAGCATTTCCATTTGTTAAGGCCGTGTTATGAAATTTTGACATTGGCCTTGTCTGGTAATGAGATTAGCTTAATGAGGTTAGAATTTGAGATGGTTGTTTGTGAATACTGCTTACACTTTATATATATAACTCTTCAGAGCGTGTATTTGTGACTAACCGGTTGGACCAATTTTAATATTTGTTTTTATGTGTTCTAGTGGATTCGATAATGGATTCAAATTTACAAATATGTGATGTTTATTATTATTTTTGCTCTATTAGAGATTGGTTTAGATTTACAATTAGCAGTTTTATTTTTATTTGTACGGTCCAGATTTTGTAAAAAAAATATAAATTTAAGTTCTATTATAAAAATAATAGACAGAATTAATTAAAAAACTTCGTTCGCTTATTTTAAATTGAATCTATGAATATTTTTTTACATATCAATAAATTTTGAAGCATAATGGTATATATTTAAGCGATGAAATATTTAAAATGCATTCTATTTTATTAAAAGTTAGGAAATTTTATCATTATTATTATTTTTTTTTTTTATTTAAAAAACTGACATAAATCGTTACAACTGAAAGCTTTGCATACCTGAAATGCAGTCAACTCCGCGACGAGGCACACTATCATGGACGATGCTGTTTCATTCCACACGTGAAATTACATCAACGACTAATTCTAGTCTCACAAAATCATTAAATCCATTATTCACTTCACAAAACACTTGTCACTACTTCTCTGCAAAAAATCCGAATGTTTTTCACAAAAATCCACTAAACTTAAAAGCATTTATGCAACGTGGGCTATTTTTAGAGGTTACAAAGTTCGCTATTAGTAAAAACTGGCTGTAAGCGCTTTGATCCCATTGTATCACATTGTATCGACAGTTTGAGCATTGCGAGCATCAATCAAGGAAGCTTTGAAACAAAGCCAGTGCAAATTACCTCAAATTTAACACACGTATTTGTTTCCGGTGTAAACTTTGTGTTAATATTTGATTGTTCAGTGGACTCTTTAATGAAAACATAAACAAAAAACTCTTAAACAGCCAAGCCGGTAGGTTCTTAGAATAACAATAATTTATTTATTTAATCGTACGACGCTTATGTAACCAATCAAGTAACATTAGCGTCGTACGAAGAAGCTCATATTCACGCGCTCATTGGTATTATATTATGTTTAAAATTGACCTTACATTAATGAGCTAGCATCGCACGAACATGTGAACGTATGGAACATGAATATTGATGTTTCGCCACAATCTTCGCTTACTATGCTGCTGCTTTGCGTATACGTGAGTCGCCCTACTTCATATAATAATAATAATTCTACGTATAACGTAATTAAAATGTACTGTTATTTATATATATTCATTAAAAAAGGACTTCCGATAGTAAATGCCATTAATTACTGGAACCATTTAAAACGGCTCTAATAAGTTTTTCTTATAAACTCATTTATATTCGCAGTAACAGTCTCCCAAGTTCCAGCGCAGCTAATTTTTAAATTTATTGTACAATTTTTTTTAAATGCTGAAATGAACGTTTAACTCTAATTTACATTGATGATAATTTAACGATTTCAAAAATTAGAATCTAGTTTTTATATGATCATCGAATTCTTGAACACGCTTGGACAAAAGGAAGTAACAATAGAGAAATGTATTTTTGCTATTATCTCTAAATCTTTTATCAACTCAGACGGCTAATGGTTACATATGGACGATAAAATGATATAATATTTCACTCGTACACCGTCATTCATACATAAAAAATGTACTCAACAAACCACTTATAGAAGTGGCCATTTATTACATAGAGATATCTTTCTTTCATCTTAAAATAAGAAGCACCTATAGCAGCCTAATATTTGCACATCACTATAATCATATGTAGTTAACATTACCCGTTTATTTATTATAAAGACCTTATTTTATTTTAATGCCTTTTCTTTAACTATTTTTTTTTCCAATTTATATATTCTTTTTTAAGCTCAAGCTCATCCGCTCATGATCCTGGCGCACCATTGCTCATGGGCCTAAGCCAAGTCACT
Organism: Pieris napi; assembly: GCF_905475465.1. NCBI lineage: Eukaryota > Metazoa > Arthropoda > Insecta > Lepidoptera > Pieridae > Pieris > Pieris napi. The sequence goes on along the minus strand of NC_062239.1, from coordinate 4,956,780 downwards.
TAAATTACTTTTCCCTTTAAGACATATTCACTACTTATATATATTATAAACAGTTTATGGGTATACCCAATAAAACAATATGTACATTATTATAAATAAGTATTAATAAATGTATAATTTATCAATCGTATGGAACATTAATCGTTTTTTTTATCATAGTTTATAATGTGTTAAATTCAGGGAATTTAAATGATGATCGAAACGTATAGCCAAGTAAATAATATAGCTCCTCTCCTAATAGGTTTGTGGTATATGAAATGTTGTATTCAAGACATGCAGTAATTAAATGCACGCCGAATTGATGGTATGCAATTATCGGCAAACTATTGTTCGATAGTGTTTGTGATACGTTTGACGGTAGAATCGTGTGGTACGCCACACAATCTGCAGTGACGACAATTTTACCAATAACGAATGTTAGGAATAGTTGATACTGTATATGTACGTCAAAAATAATATTTTTTTTTACTTATTTACGCGATAAACATGTTTATATAATGTTAATAATATTGAAAACAGAATTTCTCCCTCAGGAGCAAGACTAGAAACTTAGTAGGACCCTTGAAATGTACAAAGTAAAAAAGTATCTACAATGTAAACAAGGTATTTGAAAACAAATATCACAAAAACATGCCTAAACATTTACTTTATTTTACGCATTCCACGAAAAGGTAATAATGGCCGACAATTTAGACCATCCGACTAATGTCCAACATTTTTGTGTTATGAGCTTTAGTTCACAATATTGCAACCGCAATACAGATGCATTGCCTGTCTAGACGTGGGGACAAACGCAATTAATATACACAGAGTAGGTATTTTTAAATGCATTTTCAGAAATGAAATAATAGCGCTGTAGCGTGTTTTGCTACATTAACATTAAATATTGCTATTTACAGGTTAACCACCTGTAACATTTTTGCCTTATGTGCTAACTAGAAATATTCCTTTATATTATTTTCAGTTAGAATCTTCGGCTTGTTCAGCTGTTTTGTTCAATTAATCTCCACACTTGAAGAAAGTCTTGGCGAGGAATTTGTAAATTAAAACACTGTCTACTATTAGATATGTTTTGGAAACTTTCAAGAATCTGGAATATTCTACCATTATACGTGATACTATATATACCCAATACTACATAGTATATTAACTAATTGAAATTCAAAGAGCTCTAGTGCCGAGTGTAATAACGGGTTCCAAATAGGTTTATTAGTATAATAGGTGTCATTGATATTAGAAATGGCCATGGAATGTTTAATAATCAAATCACGTTCCTAATTATTTGATTGTTATATAAATTATATTTAATTGGATTACGTGCACATATTAGGTCCTTAGATATGAAATTGGCGTTTGACCACTTTGACCTCAAATATCTCCTCTTAGGTTAGGAATTCCTAATTCAATTTTTACGGCTATTTACTCATGCGTTTGTTTTTGAAAAACAAATGCACGAGTATAGATTCATTTCAATAGATTTTTTTCTTTGCGTCACTATTTATAAAATGGAAAACATGAAATATTGCGTTATTTACGAGTACGAGTTTCACCGTTTACATTTAAATGTATATTATATTAAGAATTTAAGACATATTATTAAATCAACTCAAGTTTTATTGGTTATACCAGATATTATGGTTGTAAATTTAATGTTTTATCTAATAAAGATATAACTATTATTGTTGATGAACAATACAACTAGCCAAATCCATATGGACAAAACTGCGGGCGGCAGCACGTTGCTTATATAAATGCATATACGTATCGCTTAGTAGCCTCTGTTCGTTAATGTACTATTAAAATGCAAATCTTTATTACAAAAAGTTTTATATTTGTATAAATTATTAATCGCCTAACCACGGCTGCTTTCATATGACGGTACTAAGGTACTTGTGTAACTCACTATGAATTTCAAATATGTACATTACATATAGTTAGTAATTACACATTGTATCTATTCAAAAACTACTAATTAGCGTCGAATCGTTCGATAAAGAAAACTCTTTGCCTTGTAACTACCGAATTAACGATTGATCAGGTTTGGTATAAAATTGATATTAACTTTCTTAATTTGTTTTAGTTTTATATTAATTCATTATTATTATGTTGCTTAAGAATATTGTAAATAGTTTACATTTGTGTGTAACAAAAAGATTTGTATTTAACTATTCAATATTTGTTTCAGAATATTTTAAGTATTGAGTGGTTTTCCAATAACAATTAAATCGGTTAACCAATAACCGCTAACATAATTGATGCAATCTTTACATTATTAATTTCATATCGGAAATATACCGTGAATCAAATTAATCGTCATTATATAATTTGATCAATATTCTATTATTTCTCCCATATACCTTTGAAATTCGCTTTTCCTTTGTGATTAACCTAGAAATTCTTAAATAAAAAAAAATCATATAAACAATTTATCTCTATATTACGGATACTAAAATTTTAGTCTGAAATATTAAAAGAGATATAAAGCCAAGTTTTTACTATGCCTTAAATGTAAAATATAGTGTTTAATAAAAGTAATGAACATCAATAAAAGCCAAACGAAATGGCACTATACGTTCGTTGATATGAGAAAATATATGGTCAATGAAATAATGTTGTTTTTGAAGTGAAACTTCTTTATCGGGTTGGAAAAAAATTTAGTGTAACATTTTTTCGTTACGCGTCACATTTTTCGGTTACGCGTCACATGTTTCGGTTACGCGTCATATTTGACCGTTACGCGGTTCTTTTTCTTGTCCCTACCACGGTTGATTCAAAGAGATTCTAAACCATTAATAACAAAAATGTATAATAACGATAACAATGATACCTACTAAAAATTCTATTACAATTTATGAAATTCTGTAATAATCTTAGTGGTAATAAGGTAAAATGAAATAATTGTATTATTTGTATTCAAGTATGTGATATTACAAGCCTTTTGTTAAACTTTATCTAATTTAACTTAATTTAACCAATTTCTGTAAAGTTGCATATAGGTAATTTTTCGAAAAATAAGGTCATAAAGAAGTTTCACATCAACGTGTGTACACTAGTACAGGCACATTTTTTTTTACTATATTACTTATTACTTGTAAGCTATTTTATTTTAAAAAAATCTTTATTAAGCAATACTATTATTTATAATGGAATTTAAAAAAAAATCTTTTATTTAGTATGGAAATGTTAATAATATTTGAAAGTATTGAATAATTACATCGACTTACCATGATAACTCTAATATTCTACAGAAATAGTTACTATAAATCTAGTCGTATAGTGAGTCGTAAATCATATTACAATGCCTTTAAATTTATCTGAGAAAAGACATCTAAATACTCAGAACATCGACCCCGCTATGGCGCCACGAAGTCTACCCAAAGAACTCTGCAGTGTGTTTCCGCATACTACATATACTTACATATTTCTTTAAATAATATCAGTCTAATCACACTATAGAAAGTGCGTTTTTCATCACATCGTAAACACATTTAGTCAGAAAGAGGCGAAAGATTCAGAAAAAAATTTCATAGTTAAAATCTTATAAGAGTGAAATGTTTTTTTCTGAATAAAGTCTTAGAGAACATCGCGTTGCGGCTATTATCAGTGTCAATTGTCAAACTGCCCACTTAAATCTTTTTTCATCCAAAGTAACAGATAATCCATGTCCTTCCTACCCATTTCCCAGCCACTAAAAAAAATCCTCGAGGTAAAAGTAATCTTCAGTTCCAATTAATCAAAGCGGTACACGTTTGGCACATCTCAGAAGTTTTTATGACGGAGACTAAGCCACATTTTATATTAAGAGTATTTTACGAGATTGTATTGTTTGTGGGTGGATATTACCAGTTTATTACTTACGCTTTTATATTGCCTAATGTATTTTATGCTATACCTACACTAACATAAAACTTAATAACGTCTTAAGTACTGGCTCAACGATTTTCTTTTTATTTTTCAGTAACTTTTATACATACAATTGCTAACCGAGAGTTTATCTCACTGCTTCGTATCTTACAGCAAATCATAAGATTATTCAACAAACACTTGTTTAATACAAACTTATACTTAAGATAAATATACTGCGATGATTTAGGTGTTTTGAATATTTAATTGTATTTCTAATATAATATTTTATAATATTTTATACCGCATATATATATACTTATTTTATATATTTATTTTATTTCTCAATCACCTCAATCCTGTTTTTGATGGTGTTAAGTTATCCATCCTAGTGACCGTGACCAACTAAAGACTATATGCTGGCCTTATTGAAAACGTATTTTGGGTCAAACGCACCCTAAATCGAACGACATGCAATCAAACCATAAACAAATCTAGACGTGGAAACCATATCGACAAATAGTTCGTAATATACATAACGCCTTGTTCAGTGACTTCGATAAATTAAAATAAAAACAAATTGATATTTCATTAATATTATAATGACGCAAATAGTATTATAAATATAAATATTAAAATTTTCTTAAACAAATAATATTACGTAAATTTTAAGTAGTTCTTTATTCGTTTGTTTTTTTTAGTTTTCTAACAGGCATAACCTTTGAATAAAATGACGTTGTTACACGCGTCTAATTTAAATATAATTTACATATTAACATTTTAAATAAAGGGCTTAAAATTTTTGGTATCATTACTATGTCACGACAAAGTACCATCAATAATTTTCCCATTTAGCTTCGAATGGCCACAAATGTAGGTCAAAAGAAGTAATGATTAAATAAAAAATCGATTTTTTAATATTTATAAGAAATTGACGCGTAATGATAGGGTAGGCCGTCTATATTTATTTCGTTTCAGAGTTAAGCATCGGTTTTCCTTTCTACTTTCGTTTAGCTGTAATACCTAATGGTGCATTATTTGCAATAACTTGGCTATAATGCACCTTCGTAGTGCCCACTTGATTTTGTTGAATAAATTGGTACCACGTCCTTATGGACAGAAAAACCATGTACTCGTATAATTTGTACTTCCACCACACTCCTATTCTATAAACAATTGTAATAATAATAAATAAGGCAAGTTGACTGACTGGGTTTTTACAGAATCATTAAAAGGACTAATTACCAGTTATACCACTTATGTTGTAGCGATTTGCCCTATCTGTATGCTTCTCTAGCCCCCCTAATACCAAATCAGTATACTACGTCTTCGAGTAGTTCAAGAACGTATCTAATTACCTGGTTCTAGGTTAGTTAGAAGTCGACTGTAGAAAAATGCATCTGGCTACTATATGTGTATAGGTATACCTGTGACTTACGTGTACAAAGTTAACGTGTTAAAAGCTACATCACGCTCAGCTTTTTATATTTAAATACTTGCTAATTGACCAATTTTCTTGAGAATATAAAATGCTTCGAATTAAGTGAATAGGGAAAAAAAATGATCCTATCTGTATTGCGTGAATAAAGAAAATCATAAATATAGTGTTAGGCGAGTCGTCGAAAGAAAAGGGTAAAAAAGTTCGTGACAAGAGGAAAACTGTTCTCTCGGGATTGAGACCTTTGTGTCGATTTGACGGAAGATGAGCAAATGCTTTCGTTCTCTTGGCAATCTTTGTTTTGTCATTTGTTACGCAAGGTAATATTCTCAATTCGTAAATTGCAATCCTAGTTTACCTTATACAAACCCAGCATTATGAGTGATTTTTTTAGCTACTTTGTCCAATATTTCACTTGATACTTATGTCAATAAGTATGATATCTTCATGTTGATTACAAACATTTTTCTAAGTATAGCATTCAAGGAAGATGATTATTATTATAGTAACCTTAGCAATGCGACTTATTTTCTACATTTAGAAAGAAACTGAGCGTCATTCTCAAGATGAAATATACCGATTATCGACCAATTGAATAAATTTAGAATGCGTGGGACACAAATTATCTTGAACTACGTTGACGATAACTTTACAATATTGATCTTTTATAAAAAAGGTTTCTTAACTTCTTTAAAATTTTATTAATTTACTTAATTATATTAACAATTGCTTAAAGTCGGAATATGGATCTTACTAAAAACATTAAACTATATTTTTAAATCTGTAAGTATTTCATTTAAACCGTATATAACTGAAAAAAAAAATGTATTTCAATCTTATTAGGTAAAAATAAATATGCTCAATAAAATTTAGTAATTGCACGCGTAAAGATTTGTTATCTGATAATTACTTTTTTCTAAACACCATTTCGACTATATAAATGCAATATTAAAATGCAACTTATTCAAAAATATTTTATGAAACTGAGTTCATAGTTAAAAAGTAATTTTATGTCAAGAAAAATGATACTTATCCTAAAGTTAATTCCAATTCAGTCCTAAAATTTAGATACATTTACACTTTAATATGAGATTTTATTCTTATAAAAGCTATGCAATAAAAATCGGCTCATATGTACAATTTAGAAATAAACTAATAATTAAATAGAACAAACAATATACTGTAAGTTTACCATTGATTAAATAGCGATTTCAAATACAACAACAACCTGTATTTGTGTTCATATTAAGTGATAAAAGATCATAAATAAAAAAGTGCTTACTTATGTACTATCATCAAAGCGTGAAGAAGGATTTTATCTAAAATATATACCCAGCGACGTAGATTTATATTACAGCCATTGCAGATGCAGCTCGGCATTAGGTATCCATAGAAGTACTTAAAACGGACCACTAAATTCTAATACACTAATCTAACCACTAAAGGATGCACTAATCTGTAGCTAATTATTAAAAAATCGTCACGTTACTATTATCTCTGGTTATGACAGCCCGCGGTGTCAACATAGCAGTTTCCGGTCCATTTGCATTAGGCTTCGGAATTTAAAATGATCGAATTGGTTGGATAATTTAGTGACATTTCGAATTTTTGCTCAATGACTATTTACAATTGGGGTGCACGATAGTTGCCCCTGGCGCGGCGCGGTTTCAACTGAATAACCCTCAATTCGATGCCTCCGCCCAACATAGAGCGCTTGCTCGCTCGTTCACAAAACGAAAATTAAGTCTTATGTACTTAGAAATACAATATACATTTCCTTAACAGATTCCGGCGAAGAAGATTCGAGCTTCGTCCCCATAAGCGGGCAATACGCATGTCCACGACATCGTATAATGTACAGAAATTCGTACAGTGAACATTGTTTCCTTGTACATTCCGATTTCTAGGGTTCAAGGGCTTTTTATTACTATTTGAGATAGCAAAATATAACACTTTAAAATTACTACGCTATTCAATTTAATACATTTTACAATTATTGTATTTTTATGTTAAAGATAATACCACAGATATTATTATTTAAGTTCAAAATTTGATTTCACTATTATAGGTTGACTTCCTATATATCTTGAGAAGCTTAAGCCGTCAGCGATTGGATAATAATAATGTATTCCAAAGGAATTAAAAGATCTTCCGACTAGAGTCCTTAAAAAGCGACTTGGTGTTTTTAGTATATATCAAAGACTGATGAAACTGTAAAGAATTAACTACTGTAGTGTGTGTTTGTGCTGAAAGTACAAATAAATTAGAAAATCAAAGTTTTTGAAAATGACATTCGATATGAATAATCATCTTTACCCATTACTTTTTCAATCAACCCTTTTTAGCCACATCATAATGCTATTTGCCGCTTCAAATCACTCTTTGTCTGGATTGTCCCACTTTAAAGTCCACTTGATAGCATTCAGCAGAGCCATTATCGGATTGCTTTGTAAAGGCATTCGGGTTCTTGTAGCAATTCACTTTTTGATAATGCCAAGTGCCGACGTTATAAAATTGTGGTTTAACTTGTAAAAATTATAAAACTGATTATCAAATTTAATTTGGCATTAAAAGGTACTTATGTACCTGTTTGGCATTAATGTACTTTGTTTTACCTACATGAATAAATGATTTTTGTTTTTTTGTTTGTTTGAAGGATAAATAGAAAAGACTATAGTTTGATAACATCAATTTCTTTGCATGGAGCAAACACTGAGTGTATTTTGAATTTAAATTAAAACTTGATTGATCCAACGAGTGGGAGATTTAAGTTAGTACAGTTAGTGCAGTGGCAACGACGTAACAATAATAGAAATCGCGCAATTTTAGCGCTTTTATATGATTATTACTTCAAATTAGTATAACACACATTACAATTTAATAAAAACCTTACCTACACATACACCGACATAAAAAATTACAAGTTTAGAGAAAACTTGTAATTTTTTTTAAAGAGTAAACATCCAACTATAATAATGAAGCGGACTTTGAAGGCTTTTTTAGTATAAAGAATAAGCACAATTACAATTATATTTTCTACAATTGGTAGCAGAATGATCACGCAGGATTTATTATAATAATGGCCATTATAATATCATAGCAAAGTCATAAAACGAGGAAGACAAATAAAAAGTTGGGAAGATGATGTGTGAAGAGTAGCTGGCCCTATGTGGCTACGTAAAGCTAGAAAAACAGAAGAGAGGAGGCCTATGTCCAAGGTCAAGCTCTATAACAGAAATCAACCGGCTTGCCGATTTATTATTAGTATTCATTTTTATTTTTAGTGTTAATTTTTTAGTATTTCTCATTTTTATGTACTAGTATAAGTAACTACAGCAATAAAGTCTTTATTATTATTATTATTATTATAAATATATAAAAAGGTATTTAATTTATTTCATCAAATATTATCGCTCGTGCTAGTTAATATATTTTATTACTTCCTCCATCAATATGTCCATATTCCACGTAATATTATGTATCTGGTTTATCATTGCTTTGATGTGATATGCGAAAATTAAATTTATGACTGAAGTGACATTTATTAAATATGTTATTGCTTTAATATTAAGTTTTGTTTATGAACAAAATTTTATGTTTGCAACTATAAATAGTCTTATGTAACGAATATATACGTTTGTAAATAAGATAGATGAGGCCTTTGTGTTAAATGTAAATATGCGAAAATAACATTCAATTTACAATTAATGCAAACTTAACTAAACTATCGTTACCTATTTATCCTAATAAAATATCGATAAAAATCATTTATATTTCAGTATTCTAGTCTAGTTATTATTAGATTTATTATAATATTAATGATAAACTTTCTAGTGTATTCATATATAAAATCAGCACACAGGGCACAGTAGGGTAGTTTCAAGCATTAACTAGTTTAAGTACTGCATAATTGATACTTCAACGAAAGCTAGCAAAAAGCCCGTGAATTTGTAACACTTAGCAAAGTGCCATTTACATTGATATAAATATGGAGCAAAAGCTTCACTGTTTCCGGGTTGCTCATTCTAAGCTTCCTATAGTTATAGTACATATTTGTGAGTTCTTTTTATAGCATAGAGTATACTAAATGTTACTACTACTACTACTAAACTATTGAAAAATCACAAGCTTAATTTGGCTTTAAATATGTTTATGTTTTATGCATCTGATATGTCAAATCCTACATGTCTTTGCGGGAATCATAATTCACGTAAAGTCTCGCCTCTTAATCATACTCTTATCGACTACCATAACGTGAATGTGTGAGTGTTACCGAAATACTACTTAGTATGTGCACATTTAACATTCGCTCGAACTGTGAAGGAAACATCTTTAGGAAACCGGCTTGCCTTAGACCCAAAAAAGGCGACGGCTGATTACCTACTTGCCTATTATATTGACAAATGATCATGAAACAGATATAGAAATCGGACGCCCAGACCTAAAAAGGTGTGTGGTTTGTTTTTGTTTTGTCATTTAGTGCAATTTCACGACATAAGTATAAAACTTTTTCTTATATATATTATTCATCATAACCTAAATCATATTTAACAAATTTAAAACATAAAACTTTGATAGCATACCATATAATTAAATCACAATACATTTGTAAGGATTTAACTAAATTCCACTTCTAAAGGGGTATAAAAGACCATAGCTTGTATGAAATCAAGTTATTTAGAAACCCACTATAAAAAATCAATTAATAAAATATTGTAACTAATATTAAATATAAACATAAACTAATAATAATAAAATAATATACATTGAAATAAATAACTAAACTTAACATAAACTAAAATATATTATTAAAAGGAGTCCCTTTAGGCAAGGTTCCGAAGATACTGACAGCGTTCCCCCTTTGAATTGCTAGACTAATTCTTTGTCCGAGGTAGCTACCAGTATATATAGTATTTTATATATTGTAACTATATTAAAAACTGAGTATTTTTTTATCTTTACAATACATTCATTTAAATCTTAAAAACTCTATTGTCTATACGTGTTCTGATACACATATAGACGAAACATATAATGTGATAGCTGTTCGACACATTTGATAAGTTCATGTTTAAGCTAATAAATATCAGGAGATTCAATTTTAGTACTACATTTTGCTGCATTCATCATAAGGAAGCGCAGCATTACACAACGTATTGACTTTGAGTTTTTGGCACCAGAAACATAATTTAATGGAAGATTGTGTACATTTCCATTTAAAAACATTTTGTCATGGTTGTTCCAATTTCCGTTTATAATATTCTCACATTTCCTTAAGAAATAGGGTTTTTTTTACATTGACCTATTTCCAATTTACGTTCGTTTTACTAGGTTTCCCTCGCACGACAGCGTTTTTCATGTTGTTATAATTCTTTATTAGAAATTTCAAACAAGCTTTAATATTTTATGACGTTTGCGACTTCCGTCCGGTTTTATGTGTCGGTCTATAGTGCCATAAGCTTATAAGCTTTTGTGGCCAGAATTCTAATTTTAAAATATCTGATTTACGTCAGCGCAGTACTACAACCCTTTATGGACAAGATTTACGTATTTTTTTTAAAACTTTCCAAGGGTTTCATAGTCGGTGCACATACGCACGATCTCAAGATTAAGAATAACTCATTAAACCTACGAACATTGTTCTGACGTGATTTAATTCATATAATATTAAATTTGGTAAATATTTATTCTCGTACTTCAGCGTTTAAAAGTCAGTAAATAAATAAAAACACGAAAGAACATGTTGAACTTGTAATCATTTTGATGAAATACACCTCACGTTTCATATTTTTAATAAGTTTTTCAAATTTCCTGCGTTTTAATAAGTTTACCGCTCCGGTCCTCCAAATTGAAAATCAAAATTTTGTACTTATCCAATATTTCAACGGTGCGGAGTATTTACTATAGAACGAAATTTTCATAAATTAATTCATTTTTTTTTCAATATTTGCTTACAAAATAAATATCCATTTGATTCCTTGCCCTTGATTGTAGACAATTATCATCATCTTTCAAATATTTGTTTATAGACCTGCATCGGGCCATGCAAGTTTCCATAACAACTTCTTAATGTTGTCACGATAATACAATACAGTGCAAACAAGAGGTATTTTGCACTCCTGAGCTCGCTAATTAATGAGTCTTCGAACCCATAGTTTTCTTCATGCGTACTATAGGTTTTAGGTATGATCCCTTCCATTTCATACTTGCTAACTATACGGCTCCCAACTTTTGTCTCACTAACTTTGAAAAAAAAATCTTAGCTATTGAGCAATCCTTAGACTTTCAATAGACCGTCAGTTAGAAGACCTCTAAAATCGATATCTACGCGTCGTGGACCCAGTTGTATAAATAATTCCTTTCCTCTACGTCATTATTTGCTGTATATTTTTCTCCCGTTTTAGGTGACAGTATGAAATTCCGAGTCATTTTTCATAAGGCAATTTTAGGAAATCCATCAATATCGATTCCACCGTCAATTTATATTAGCTCAGCGTTAACCACTCCATCTGCTATGATATGTGCGTGCTACATTGTGAACTGACAAATTGACTTGCTAGCACGCAACCTCCTCAAGCGTTACGTCACGAACAAATATATATTTATGATCCTGTTAATCGAACACATATCTTATGGCAGGTTATTTGAGCGTGCTAACGGCTTATCATATTATACGTAACTTTAGAATACTAATGTTTACGTATTTTGAACGCTGTTATTAAAACGAGACTTTTAAATTTCGAATAACGAGACTGTTAAATTTTATTAACATTTTAAAATAAATTTCATGTGTAATTTACTGTTTTCTTTTTATAAGTAAAAACATAAATCAGTGGCTACAACCTCTTTAGGTCTTGGCCTCAGATTTCTGGATCTGTATCATGTTAAAAAATTTTTTAACCTAATAGGCAAGTAGGTGATCAGCCTCCAGTGCCTGACACACGCCGTCGACTTTTTGGGTCTGAGACATGTCGGTGTCCTCACGATGTTTTCCTTCGTTCGAGCAAATGTTAAATGCGCATAGAAAGAAAGTCCATTGGTGCACAGCCGGGGATCGAACCTACGACCTCAGGTATGGGAGTCGCACGCTGAAGCCACTAGGCCAACGCTGCTCATAAGTTCCATGTCATTTTTATAAGTAAGAAATAATATGTCTATATATTAGTTAGAACCAATTTAAATAGGTGTAACTTAAATGACATTATTAACTGGTTTAGTTAAATTATGAATACAATTTTATATCGAGAAAAAACTAATTTTAATTAAATATATAAAAATTTCAACATGCAATAGAGTAATATCCTTATAGGTACTTAAACACATACCGTTATGTATAGTCCATAACTCTCTTGTGTCACCTAAGAAATAATCGTGGCAAACATATATAACTGTATATTACGTCTGTATAAACAGTAAGATGACAAACAAGTTTCAGAACGTGCTAAATAAATAGTACAATTTTTTCAACGAGGCTAACAAAACAAAAACCGCACCTACAGCCAAATTACAGTGCGCCAATAAAATATACCAAACAAATACTATATTTCAGAGAAGGATAAAGCTCCGCCAACGAAACATTTGACTAGTAGCCAACTGTCTGAAAAAGAAACTAAAAAGCTTAATACTGCTGCCAAATGCGATGGCAGGTTAAGTTGGACGTACTGACTTAGGCCGTTGAGTTATTTACGAACACTTTAAAGAGTTTGAAATTTTTAACCTGAATCGAGTTTATGTAATATCGAAAAGTTTCCGACGCAAGCTTTTGAAGTTATCAAATAAGTTGTCGCAGCTGCATTAAAGAATTTTCGTTTTACCAAATGGTTGGGCTCAAAACACAAGAGTGCTCGTCCTTGTGATAATGTGATTCTGATTTCTGAACATTTTGTACCCAAATAACTTGATCAAATGATGAAGGAAAATATCGTAGGGAAGAATCAATAAAAAAGCTATCGAGACCAATCTGAATATATACTACAGTTTTATGCAGATTACAATTTAACATATAATAAAAACTTATTTTTTGTAAAGAAATAGAAGCAAAAAAACTTTAACAATAAAATAAATGTAAATTTTAAAACCTTTGTGTAAAATCCATATATGCAGGTATTCAATTTAGATCCGCTTTAAAATGATGTTTTACAAACTTTTTACTTTAGCATGGAACAAAGAATTTAGGTGTAAAATAGCTTTCAAAAGTTTCATCACTCAAGCTCTGGCTGCGATACAGCACGCATTGTGATCAGCTTTTGTTACCTACACCATCCCATTTCGTACAAGGTTAGTATTATTAATGTGTTCATTGTTATAAGCACCATTGAATACTTGCTACAAAATAAAGTACTTGTTTGTCACGTTATAAATTTTAAAACTATGTAGCTAATTATCATAGAAAAGTCATAGGACTAAACATATTTTAAATTCCATTTATTTATATATAAATAATAATAATCCAATGCCCTTACAACCCTATATCGATCTAGGTCTCAGATTGGATCCACTTCTTTGATAATTTTTATTTTAAAAACAAGTAGGTGTTTGTTGTTGTCTGTGGTTTTTGATTTTTAACCACATATAAATGATATAGTAACATAGCTCCTATAATAGCAGATTTTACAGAATTGTGAAAATTCAAAACTATTTAAATTTAAAACTTCATATTATTTAATAATCCTATGATTTCATTGATTAAATTTTAGAACTATGTTGAGAAATTACTTTACATGAATAACCTTTATATTACTCATAAATATTTCGATTTATTCAAAAACAATAACTGTAATCTTCGTTTCATTTTACGGTTTTCGAAATAATTGTACTTTTGTGTTTTCAAAATAACAAAAGAAAAACATAAATTTAACTATACAGTAGGTCTATTTGAGATGAAAGTCCAATGTTTAAACACAAACAATGCATTTCTTTGCTTTTTACCTCCGCATTCGGCTTCTAACGAGCATTCGTTTGCTCTGTGCCAGGACATAGAGTACAAAGAGTTACCTTTAATCGAATATTCGGAAAAAGCTATCGTCAAAGAGCCTATTGCGATGTGAAAAATAGCTCCGGAAAACCTGATGGAAATGTTTGACAACCCTTTTGTTCTTTTTTCAAAAAGCCACAAAGCCTTAAAAAATTAGCTTTTACAGTTTATTTGAAGTTTTTATAGTGTTTTACTAGATTTTATTAAAACGTGCTGCTACGTTAAAAGAACACATCGTGAGTACAACCGGCTTAGACCGTAAAATGACACGTTAGACCTAAAAAGATATTTATGAACCATACGCATAAATATGTTTGTCTCATAGGTCCCCATTTATGTTACAATTAAGGGACTTTAAACTATTAAATAAACCAAATTACATAGTGTTATGTTGATTTATAAATATTCTCTAGTACTTGTGGGAAGTTTCCATAAATTTTAACCTTTTTTCTGCCGCTATATTCGGCTAGATGCGTGGGAGTACAGTCGCCATAACGAATTTCATGCGGCAGCTTTTCCAACAAAAGGACTCGTAGGATGCTCCATTAACGGCCGCCCGCGCGGCAAAGTCTTTTCAGATTAGGGTAAAAACCCGCCTTCTTCTGAACGCGAGGGATTTCACCTCCACATTCCACAATCTCCAGTGAGCTTCCACCCTGCCCTTCAGCCAAGTGTCACCCACGACGGTCCAAACCGAGGTAATTGACTCTCAGAGGGCGCGCAATCTAATAAAAAAACACGTTTGCAGGCAGAGCTACGCTCGCCTAAACAGCCCAAACTGAGCTGTCAAGGCCATTCAAGCGAACAGCGAGATCGTATTTTAAAAAAAATCATGCGGCTTTGATTCACAAGTAGCGGCTTAATATTTAATATGAGGGAACTATATTCCGGAATGTCTGTATTTATAAATTAATAATTTACTTTTAAACATGTACAAAGTTTTGCTATTCATTATTATTGTTATATTAAAATATTTATTGTCATGCTACGAGTATATAAAATACCTAACCAGAGCTTCTCTATGGATGTTTACTTCTGTCATGCATACAAAATCTACCCTAACCGACGACAGCGACTCTTAGAAGATTCGTAGGCGAGATACACACATTAAGATAGATATTTTCAAGTTAGATCAGTCCGGTATTCTATAAGAAAGTGTTAAAAAACAATAATAATATTTCTGGTAATGAAACCTTGATTTGTTAAAATATTTTTCTTTTGATATAACCGTTGATTTGAGGATAGTAAATTTTTATTTTTTAATATATAGTATAGCGTTTGTTTTTTTGGCTAAAATGTTTCGAATATTTCACCAAAACTTGGATATAAATATTAGACCTGCCTTGTTTCGAGTTTCAGATGCAAAGATGATATGAGACCACGCACTGTAGAGGCTTCGAGAAGTAGAACGTGAGATCTAGGCGAACTAGGCAGCAGCGTAGTCAGGAGGAGTTACAGGAATACATCTAAGGGGTTTCTTTAATAGGAAAATGGTGGATAATTGTTAATTGTTGTTATATAATTCCTTGGGGGAATATAGCTCATTGAGAGTGCGTGAATAGGTCAGAATCACGAGATAGTGGACCTTAGCCAGAGTATGTTTGTAACCAGATGGTGCATGAATTTATAAACATTTAAATTATAGTACAAGAATGGATGGGTTTACGGTCTATCAGACACGGTGTTGGTTGTTAAATTTTAAAAATTGCTTATTGCTTAAAAAGATTAGGAGTATATTTGAGGTAAATCGCATTGATGTATATAAACGGGTAATACAATAATTTTAATATTTTTATAATTGTCTGTATTGTTTAATGCTTATTATGATTGTATATTTAAGGATAATTGTATTATAAAACATCAGATACTAAATTAGTGTGCTTAAGTTGATTACTCAATGTGCTCTTTAAGAGTAGAATACGGTGAGAATGTATGAAATATCTTGCTTGTTTAAGCACGAAAAGTGTTTGTATTAAAATCTATAATTTTTTGTTTCTCCTCCATATAGACCGTGTAACATACCGAATGTTATGCTGCGTACATGAGGATAGTATAGAATGTTAGGCTGATGCACAACTGCATATATATAAAAGGCATTATAATATGCTCTATGTAGTAAATGTAACTTTAGTCTGGATCACTATACATTACACCACAAACTTGTATAGGAAAGTACCGGAACCCTGTATAAAGTCTATTTGTGGTATTTCTGGTTTCGATGTGGCTTCCACGCCAGATGTGCCTTAACATGTACAGCGTATTTAACAAAGCCGTATCAATTACAATAATGCTTTTGAAAAAGTAGGCTAAGCTGTATTATACAGATGTTG
Organism: Pieris napi; assembly: GCF_905475465.1. Lineage (NCBI taxonomy): Eukaryota > Metazoa > Arthropoda > Insecta > Lepidoptera > Pieridae > Pieris > Pieris napi. The sequence continues at coordinate 4,940,195 of NC_062239.1, read as the reverse complement.
TTGACGCGAAATTAATGAGATTTTTGAAGTGAAACTTCTTTATCGGGGTTGGAAAAAAATTTAGTGTAACATTTTTCGGTTACGCGTCACATGTTTCGGTTACGCGTCACATTTGACCGTTACGCGCGTCTTTTTTTCGTCCCTACCACGGTTGATTCGAAGAGATTCTAAACCATTAATAACAAAAATTTATAATAACTATACCAATGATACTAAAAATTCTATTACAATTTATGAAATTCTGTAATAATCTTAGTGGTAATAAGGTAAAATGAAATAATTGTATTATTTGTATTCAAGTCTGTGATATTAAAAGCCTTTTGTAAAACTTTATCTAATTTAACTTTATTTAACCAATTTCTGTAAAGTTAGTTGCATATAGATAATTTTTCGAAAAATAAGGTCATAAAGAAGTTTCACTTCTAACGTGTGTACACTAGTACACACACATTTTTTTTTTATTTCATGTTTGTCAAATCAAATTCTTTTGACTTAAGACTTTTCGAATTTAGCTTTTTCTTATTTACAATATTGCACAGAATAGAACTTTTGACTCTGAACTGGAAAAGTTTTAAAAGTTGCCATGTCTCAGTACTAAATTCAGTTCTGCCTTTAGCTCTAGTATAAGTTTGTCAAAGTATTGCTAACGTTAAATATCTCTTTGAAATATTAGTATGCAAAGTCCAACCACCTATGATGGGTTTACGAAAAACTCATTTCACGTGATTACGTCATTAAAGGTATGTGGAATTCTATCCAACGACATATCTTTCTATTAATATCTGCTTAAACACCTAAGAAATGCATGCAGAGAATTCTTAATTTGAAAAACACCGTCCCATTATTTTGTTTCGCAAAAAATTTAACTGCAAAACATTTTCATACACAGGTCTTTTATAAAACGCTCTCCGGCAAAACAGTTACAATAAAGCGAGCGGTGGTGCAAGCAAAAATATACTTTAAGTCAAACAAATAGAATTCAATTTACCAATTCTCAAAATAAAGTAAATGCAAATAAAATTGCATACAATAATTGCTAGGTTTTTACAGTTCATTCTCCAATCAGCTTATCGTTTCGAATGTCAGATATTGCTTTAATGGAAAATTAAGTGACTTTAATTGAATGAAAATTTGAACCAATTTTAAGTATAGAACTCAAAAAAATCATAGTGCATTTTAGTGACGTTAAATATTTCGGTTTGTAACTTTGTATATCTTTGTGAAGTGACAATATTTGGGAGAAAATTTGGCTTTAATTGGTAGTTAGGAATACTTAAAGTATTATATTCATTTATAGGCTTGGAAAACAACATGATATAGTGCGTGCACCAATGGAATTGTTTATGAATCCCTAATTACTTTCTTGTTGTACAAACAAATATCAAAAATCCATTATTGTTATTTGATTTTTTTTCAAGGTCACCACTAAATGTATGTTATTATTAATTTTTTACATTTAAATCGTTATTCCGTAACATTTTAAAATTCGGGAACAGGATCTGCTTAAAATATAAATATAAAACAAATTAATGCCTTTCTAATATACTTGTAGCGTTGAAAAATTATAAATGGTTTATAAAAAATATAATACATTGGCTTGATTGAAAAATTCTCAAAGAAAGCACACATAACATATAGCTTTAATACTATATATAACACATTATATATAATATTAAAGCATATATTTGCCAATAAGCAATCTCTTCAAGGCCCCTAACAGTGGTTAAATAATGCCTTAACTTCAATGAAAACGCTCCTGAAGTTTATTACAACATAATGTATTTTTTTCATTCAAAGCTTCGGTTTGTTTTCTTCTAGATTTGTATACAAATTAGAATACGGCTTAAGTAAGGAAACAAATATACGTTCATAAATAAAGAAAAAATCTATTTAATGTCTTTGACGTTCATAATAGTACAAAAGTTACCGCAATTAATAAATATTTTGACTTTGACATACTTAGGAAGACTATGGGCCACTAAATAATTCTACACTATAATAGCCTTATCTCGTGTATAATATAAAAGAACTTAATGAAGTTAGCAAGAGACTAAGATTTATACATTTACGTTGCTAAAATAGTTTTGCATATATAAAGTACAACTAGAAACGAATTTTATTATTCGAAATTTAAATATTTTAATACGTCTTCCACTTCTATTGCTTTCAATATGTATAATCAAAGACAATACCTTAATAAAGTCAGCAAGAGACTTTTATAAATTTGCGTTTATATTGGCTACAGAAGTTTTCCCTTAAATAAAAACAGTTTTGGTATTCCATATTTAAAAAGTTTTAATATGTTTCAAATTCAATTGTTTATATTCCATGAAATTTATTTCAAAATGTAATATATAAAGGTCTTATATTGCCTTTACTCGTAATATTAACTCATAACATTCCAATGTAATAAATTGATGTGGGTTCAAATTACCGTATAAATCTCGTACCTTTGTGTGCAACAATTAATTAGTAAATGTTTAAGGTAAACCTTCATTCAGATTTTGTAACGGTAAGCTAGATCCTGTAATTTATTACGGTGAAAACATATTAATATTTAATCATAGGGTTGTTTGGGGTATATACGAGTATATAAATTAGCATAGTTTACGATATTGTACTGGTGTTTAAAGTTGACGTGATTGACCTAAGCTTGCTATAACTAAGTTATTGAAGTTATACTTCTTTAGGCGCGTTATGAAATTACATTCAAAAAATTTGTGATCGCGTTTGCAATTGAAAGTCGGAGAGTACCGGCGCTAGTAACAAACTTCTGCTTGTAGCGCGATCTTGAAGTGGAATATATAGGTTTCCGCTACGAGTTTACTACGAGAGTAAATGCTACTATATCTGTTAGATATTTGCTTATATTTAAACAAGTCATTACCTTTTATATAATTATAAGAACAATAGTTATAATTATGTTAATAACGACTATTGACTGTCTATCAGACTTTATTAACTAGAAAACAATTGATAAATACTTTTAACACAGCAGTGAATTGTATTTTGTTCAATATTACCTAAGCCTAAACTCAATAAACCTTATAAAAGCCAAGTCAGGCAAATAAAGTGTTCCTAACAAATAATATTTGAAGCAACAAATACATTAAAATATATTTCTACAAAATTCATATAAAAATTACGATATGTGATTGTTATTTTCGTCGTATCATTAAAACCCGAATGTTTTCCGCTATTTACGCCTGAATTTAACAGCAACAAAATGTTTGTATTATCGTGTTTAAAACATTTGATAGCTTAATAGGTGTAATTTTGCGAATGTGTATCACACATTTATGTTTATACAGCGGTGTTATTTTTGCTTGATATTCGTGAATTCCATATAAATAAATCAACCACAATTATATTCAACATTATTTAAATTATAAAAAGCAAACCTAAAATAAAGAATACTACATGATATTGTCTATAAAAAACAATCGTTTGCCGAGAGAATTTATGTATTGAAGGCAATTGTTGCATTCAGATCTTAGTTCTTAATTTGTACTAACTCTAGGCATGTTTTCAAAGAAGTATTACATCTGTGGGTGAAACAAAATAGTCACTATCTTGCTATTAACGTGTTTTATACCAAATCACCTATCCAAACTGCGCAACGATAGACACAAAATACTGACGGAGTTATTTCGTGACTTGATTATTTAGGATATAGTAAACAAAAGAATGGTGACCACAAGTTACATAATCGACAATCGAAGTCAATACTGTGGCGTGCCGTCTCGACGATAGACGTAGATTCACTAGAGCAAACGAATAATTAATCGGTCAACCGCTGTTCTACTTTCAAGGAAATTGAACTTTTCCTAAGTTTTCTGTTTACCAATCCCTTTTTAAATTGCATTTTTATTGGATGATCTGGAATGATATGATCATTATAAATAGAACTGAGGTTCTATGAAAAGGCTTTGAAGTAGACTTTCAAATAATTTAAATTTTCTGGTCTTTTTGATTGTCAATCCCTTGTGTGTCATAGAACCGAACCTCGTTTGCGTCATGTATTACCTTTTGTTTTCATAATTATCTAATGCTTCTAGAATATTACAGTACAGATCTATAGATTTGTACTTTACCATAACTTTTTTTATTTAATTTAAAAAAATCCGCATATATAGTCTGAAATTAAATATAAATAAATATAAAAAGTTATTGAGCAAAATAGTAAATTTTTTCACTTTTTTACTTATTTCTTTTTGTATTTTGGATTTATGATGAAAAGTAACACAGACGTAATTGTAGGCATAGTGATTTTCTGCAAAATATGTCTTGACAAATTTTTTGTACGATGGATAGTTTAGGAGATATAGCCAAAAATGTGTTTTCACCCCTTTTTCCAAGATGGCTGCCGGGGGACAAGGGAGCCAACCCCATAAACTTGGGTTTAAGCTTGTATTGACCCCACTACATGTCCCATAAATAAAATTGCGTCCTCTATCAAATGTTCAGGTTGGCCCTCAAATTGTAACATTTCCATGGACTAAAAGACTTCACTTGCTTCTTGACCAGTATTACATAACAGTCTCGTAAGCATTTTTAAAATAAGAATAATTAACAGGAACTATTTGTATAGTCCATATTGTTTTGCAAGTAAATCTTTAACATTAACCAAAAGAATCTTGAGGGTTAGTAAGTGTGGTAATCCATTTAGTCTATTAGGGACACAGCAACACGCTTCAGAGTCCTTATAAGTGTAAGAAGGGATAATATTAATATCATTTCCCACGACAGATACAGAAAACGGGCACTGAAGTAATTTCATGAGTGGTCTATTTTGGTCATAGAATCCTTGCCATTATTAGCTATATATATACAATAAATTTGAACTTCGTTTTCATAAATTATTTTGTTTTTTACACAAGAATCAAGTTCCTTGGATTATTTGATGTCGGTTGCGTTAAAACCCTAGTATGATTGTATAAGAGAGACTGTTTATTCAAATATATGTAGAACTCAAATTGTTATTTTTAAAACCAGATAATTTTATTAGAACTTGAACTTTACTGAACTAGAAAATTAAATTCTCATTTCAAGTTCTTTTATTCGGTTTCGTTTTCTTATTTACAAACCTGACAACAACTTTTGTATTTTAGTTTAAGCAGTAAGAAGTTTAATACTCCAAATAACAACGACATTTTAAATAATAAAATTAAGTATTTTAAGTAATTAAGTATGTATAATAATTTTAAATAATGTATAAGCAACGTGAAATGATTACTTGCTTCTTGTTAGAGCTAATAATTATTGGACACAATGATGATACTTTCAGTCACTTCACTTCGTACTTAGTAGTCAATACTTGGTTTTTACAAAAACGGTTAAATGAAAATAAAAACATAAAAATCTTCACCAACATTAATGATAAATTTACTGAAGTAGATTGTATTACTTTTATTTGTATTTTTTTTCAGTAGCTGTCTTTAGTAATCTTCAACCACAAGCTTTGTTTTTATAGCCAGATGTATCTTTCAATGACATTTTTGTTATTGCGACAACGAGCGAAAAGAGGTTTTTGCCTTAAGGTTCCTGGTCGCCATGCTAGAAGGTTCTATGTCTTGTTGTAAAAGGCTTCTCATTAGCCTCTGCCTGGTATTATTGTACGAAGGGTAAAGCAGAGTTTTTTGTATTTGACAAATGATGGTGTGGGCATTCCCGATGAATCTTCTCTGTAGCAATTTTATATTAAATAATTCTATTTATCATTTTCTATTTATTATTAGATATCAGACGTATCAAGTCTACTCATATTTGTTTTTCTTATTTTTAAATATTTATTGTAATGTTAAGTCAAGGGGCTAACTTTATCTGAATAAGTATAACAAAATGTAAGTCTCACTTGATATAACTGCAGTCATTTAATGACTTATAAATATTCCAATCCGCATTTAAAATTCAAACTTTATTACAGACCTTCGTTATAAATGTAACTTAAATTCCCAGCCAAGATGTAAATGAAAACTTTAGAAGTGTTCATTAAATGCAAATTCAGGACTTTAGTGAATATCGAAATTTGATTTCAGTTTCAAACTCCATCATCTTAGCAGCGATTACGATAAAATTGGAGGGCATTGATTCAATATTAGATTGTCTTAAACTGTCTCCGAAATGCTATAAAAGCTCTCTCACTAAATTGAATTTAAACCGTACGTACAATGTATACAAACGTGAATAATTCAATAATGTTCCGAACATTTACGGAATTTATTTAACACTTGATTTTACGAATAAAATCACCAAATACGAATAAAATGCTATTGAGTCTTTATTTGTTATATTGTGAATACGTTCAAATAGGAATACATAGAAGGCTTTTAATTCCTAAAGAAGCCTTAAATATATTGAATCGTCCAACTATGCTCGGATTCATTGATTAATGTAAATTTTGTGTCAGTTAGAAGACATAGAACAGTCAAAACTAAGTACATAGATAATTAGAAAGAAGTTACCTATTATTAAAAACAATAAAATAGACAGTAAAATGGAGTGAAATACCAATTTAGTGACTGAAGCCGCAGACCGACGCTAGCAATTTTATAATCGAATTTCAAATCGCCTCAGGGATCGCAATTTTCATCACAACAGATAAAGTTCAGTTCCAAGCTAAGTGTCGATGTATTAGGATATGCTTGGAGCGTTGCCAACACGACGGGCGCAGATTTCACATTCACATGCATAATACATGCATGCAATCTCCAGCTTGTGTCTAAAAGGCATTATGGTCTATATTACCTTGTAAACGATCTTCAACTTTTATGATGAAAAAGAATCTGAAATTGTTCATTATTCGCAAAGTGGTTTTAGAGTAGTAAAGATCTATTTTTATTTAGTAACTAGCGGACCCGACAGACGTTGTCCTGTCTTAACTATGAATATTGATTTCAAATTGGTATAATGAATTAAAAAATATTTCAGAAACAAAGTGTTTATTATTCTAATGCTTTATGTTATACAACATTCTTTGTTTGTTTCTCGGGCTCGCATATTATTATATTATCAATTTAATAACTCCGATCGAAGCATTTATTTTGAACGATATTCATTTTTCTTACATCCTCTGACGATATTTGCAGCACGCATTCTGTCAATGTTGTGTTATGTCAAACGCCATAAGGTTACACCAAAAAGTTCGAATTGTATGGTGGTTAAGTATTCTTGAATTTTCTAATTTTCCGCGCAATTTTTTTCTTTTTTTCTTTTATAAGAACCTTCTCCTGACAATTACAAACACAACAAAAAAAAATCAGACAAATCGGTCGAGCCGTTTTCATGTGATGTCGTGACAACGGAAAACGGGTTTCATTTTTATATATATAGATGAGTATTTAAAATCGGGAGTAGTGTTAGATTGACAACAACTTCGGCTGTGGTTTTAGATGTTTTTGTGTGCAATTGAAACTTGCACGGTTTTAACTAGCATAGGACTTATAGGGACTTTCTGGCTCTTTCTTTCTTTTTGGGAAAGGGGATTCGTAATTAAGTCAACATGTAGATGCGAAAACAGACCAAGTATCAGGCCGGCTTATCACTAACATACTAATAAAATAATTATCGATGAAATAGATGCAATCTAAGGTATATTCTAATTTGTATCTTCATACAGAAAAAAAGGTTTGACATGTCGGGAAAATAGAATTTAGTTTGATTGACGTTTTAGAATACGGGCCTAAGAGATTAAGGGTCTGTTTCACAATGTATAAAGTACCAAATAGCTATGCAACACATAAATTATTATTTGGAAGATAAATTGTGCTATTTGACACTTCATCGGACTCATAACTTATGATGGACTTTATGTGACGAATAGACAATAGACACTATATGACAGTCGTGAAACGCAACAATAGTGTTTATCCTACCAATAAGTAATAAATAACTAATTTGGAACTTATATAGAACTTATCCGTACATTGTGAAACAGACCCTTAGACTTAAATTAATAGTCGAGACTTAGCGTGCACTCCCGTATGTCAAATCTAATACATGTTTGAGATTCTTAAACTTAATATAAGCTGGATATTTCAGTCATAAGTCAACTAAAGTTTTTCAATTTTAGTTATACGCGAAAAATTCTGAAACTGCAAGAAACTGAATGTGGTAGTAAAAGTCGAACTAACCAAATGTTTATAGCCTTTTAATAGTTCTTGAAAAGTTTGCGACATCTGACTTTTTTCTGACGGCATACATTAATATGATTTCCCCTGACACCGTTGCGAGAATAAAAGTTTAGATATTACTTGTCATTTTAATATAAAACACATTCTGAACAATTTTCATTAAGATATATATATATTTTTTTGATTGGACAATTCACACCAATTGACCTAGTCCCATGCTAAGCTGGTGAAGCTTGTGTTATGGGTACTAGGCAACGGATATACATACATATTATAGATAGATAATAAATACATATTTAAACAAGAAAGACCTAAGCAGTAAGCACAACACCAAATGCTCATCACATCGATGTTTGTCTCAGCCGGGGATCGAACCCGGGAGCCATGGATTCGCAGTCAGGGGTACTAACCACTAGACCAATGAGCCGTCGTATGTTACAAAAATACAAAATATAAAGTTTCAATATTACAATTAATTTATTATTTGTATATGCGTCCACCAATTTCGGATTTTTAAAATCCATCAATAAATGACTAGAAATAGATGTATCTGATCTGAGATTGGCGCACATAACTACGTACTTGGCGAATACGCTGACTCGCGCGTGTTTTAGTTTATCGGTTGACGTATTTGACCTACCGCCGTATGTAAGGAAATTTCAAATTCTTGCAGCTTCTACTTCTAATTTCGAGGAACATTTCAATGATTTTTTACGTTTTTGTTTTATTATAAATGCATTCTTTGTCAATTTAATCGAAGTTGAGCTGTATTATACATCTGATAATAATAGAAAACCGAAAGTAAATATATTTCCTTATAGCTTATAGTAATAATTTAAAGATCCTTTGATAATATCTTTATTCAGTAAAATTGATGTTAAAAACAGTCCCAAAAACATTGACAAGGGACGCTTAGCCCTCGGCGATTTCTAATAAGAACAGTATGAAATTAGTTACCCAATTCTATCTTCAATTTCTCAGTACATTTCTTATGTTTGAATTTATAAAACAAAATCTAATATTTATTTAACTACACAAAAATATATTATGGCAATTATAAGCATTTATAATTTGGATCTGTTAAAATATTATCTTAAACTAACAGCTAAAGCTTTTCCATGAATTTTACTTTAGTTTCGTATATTTGTATATACCATTGTAATAATGTACTTTGCCTTAACCTTGTCAGTTCAGAATATAAGGGCTCTAATGTAAGCCTTGTCTTGAACTCTTGCTTACTCAAATATACACTAAATCAAAATTGGTCTACTTTAACGTTTAGTTCAACTAAGTATATGTCAAAGTCAAAGTCAAAAATCATTTATTCTTGTAGGTACATTGTGTATGTACACTTATGAACGTCAAAAAATAGAAATATACTAAATAATAAATATATATATATATATATATACTAATATTATAATATAATATATTAAATGCTTCCATGTTCCATGTTGACAGCTCGGTGGCTAAGTAAGTTATTACCGAACTTAACTAAGGCATTTAAGATGCACGCTACGCTTTAAATATACAAGTAGGTGATAAATAATATGTGATATACAAATGCCTTAAAAATCTGTCTTTTACCCATCCCATACGAGAGTCAGTCAACGTGTTCATTTGTGAAATTTTATTGTGGAGCATTGTCGCTTATTAAGCAAACGTTTGCAATTATACTTTAAAGCGATATACAACATTGCATCATAAAACTGACAACTCAAAGGAAATAGTTGGAAAGTTAAAGCGCTGAAAAAACAGCACAAACTTTAATTAAAGCGTCTAGCACGTGCCACTTCAATATCTCATAGTTTGCAAATTGTGAGTAAATTTATTTTTCTCGACTGAGTATTAGGTTGCAATGATGGAAATGCCTCGTGGCTGGGAAACTTTTTATGAGCTACAATTTGCGGACTCGTTTTCAGATCCGACTTCGAATCACCTTTAACGTGGACTTAATAAGGTATCTTTGCTTATTAGTTTCACTTCATTTTTATTGGATTTGCGACAAATTGCGGTTACTTACAAAGTACTTTTTAGTAATAAAGGAAATGTACTAGTTATTGTCATTATATCTAACGAAAAACTTAACTTTCATAGATTTCACTATACAAAAAATCCAAAAACACGATGAAACTGTTATCTTCAAAGCATTGGTACTTAACGATGTAAATATCGATGTAGTTCAAACCTTTGTATGACAATGTATGTATGATTCACTATAATTATTATAAAAAATCAACGCTAATTTGTGATAAATATCTTGTGGAGGCTCATCATATTAAGAAAAATCTAAACATACATTAAGTTTATAACAGCTACCAGCTTGCGAAAGCTAATTGTATCTTGACAAACCAAGAAAATCTGCTACAATGCTTCACATAATTTCTTTACATGATACCATTTTCATATCCATACAACGGCAAATGAATTGCAGATATAAATGTATGGGTGGACATTGATTGATCGGTCTTCGGAAACCAAACAAATGGATGGGTAACGCTGTCCAATTGAAAGCCTCGGATTCTTGTGAATATGGAATATACAATTTATCATTTCAATAGTTACTCTGATTTATAACTCAGTGTATAAAATTTCAAGAAAAATGTTAAATTCGGTTTCGAAAGGTTTTCTTTTAAATCACCTCAAAGTATATTTGGAGTCCGTAGCCCTTATGAAGTATGAAGTCCCGCATGCAGACACGCCTCTATGTTTATTTCATTAATAGTGTGTAAAATAGTTCAAATAGACTTTTATATTAACTTTAGATGTAACATTTTCCAAGTTCTGACGTTGACACTCCAAAAACGTTTAACGAATAAGTAAGATCATCTATTCTATTTTATGCACAGATTATTCAACTTGTAACAAATAAAAAAAGGGTGCATGCTCTTATGTACGCGCGTAAGAAGTTATACTTGTTTGGCATTATTAAAAATTGTTTTTGATTGCAAATAATTAATTACAATTAAATAATCAAAGACTGGAAAAGGAGTCATTATAGTCAGTAAAGTTCAGTTTACATTTGAAAAATTAAATAAATAAATATTTATTATTATTCTCTTACATTAAGTGTAACATCAATTATATTATTATTCGAATGTTGTTTTTAAATTATGTCTAATGCTGTAGCATCTTCCGTGGGCAACTTCATTCTGTTAATTTTGTGTCACGGTGCGCGCCCATCTTAAAATTCACTCTCATCAATTTTTCATAACGCGCCTAAAGAAGTATAACTTCAAAAATCATTGAAATCAAAACCTACTGCTACTACTGTTAAAATCAACTAGATTAAATACAAAACTGAGTTATTAGTATTGGCAGAAGTTTTTAGAGATTGTTCATTATAACTTATTCAAATCATTGGCATATCTAATAAGATTTATATGCAGATTAAAGGAGAGAGTAAAACAGTTATAACATAATAAATCATCACCCTAATTACCGATTTCATGACTGCGTTTTACAACGTCATAAATTGTAACATCTTAATGCAAATAATATTCAAAGTGAGGCACTTATGCTAACGAAGTGATGTCACAAATCTCGGTCCCTGAATACTGACAATTTTATATGTCAGTATATAAATTGTACTTTAATGCCAGTATATAAATATATTATTATATATAATATATATATGCCAGTATACATTTTGATTAAGTGTGATCCAGTATCTTTAAGATACTAATCGATCTACCCTATCGATCATAAGATTTTGGTTGGTGTTTATAGCTTACGCTCTTCCGAAAACTATAGCCTTGAAATTCCGTGTCATAACTCCTCCTTTCTTGGCGAATCCTTTAAGATCTCTGCAGTTAAGCAATGGAACTCAATTCCAGTCCCTATTCGCTTAGCTCCTTCTCTATCTTCCTTTAAATTTCTTCTTCACAAACATTACCTGTCCATATCGTATCCCTAACTTTAATAATAGGTACCTACCAACTGTCGTGAGACTGATCTTAATTTAGGGAATTAAAAATGATTCATGTGCACTTTTTATTAATATTATAATTTTTTTTTCGTGTATTCTTTATTAGTTTAGTTTGTTTTTTGTTCCTGATAAGTTTCCTTTTCTAAACAATTAAATGTAATACATGTATTTTTGCACTTCTTGCCTTTCATATGTAATTTAATACTTTTTTTTTCTCACAGTGGTTGCCTAGAAGAGATCGCTCGAAAGCGATAAGGCCGCCAGTTGCTCTCCTTTTTATTTAATTATGTCAACTGTACTATATTAACGTATATGCAACGAAGTTGCAATAAATAAATAAATAATAAATAAAATAAATATATTTTGGCTCCATGTTTCAGGTTAATATCCCGGCGACGCGACAATTTGGTTGCTGTTTCAACTCGAAAAGACGTTGGGCATTCACAAGGATTTTCAATCAAAAACCTACCATTGCTTTGGTGAACTTACCACAAACCAATAATAAAACCGATATGGATTTAAAGAAAAACGCTTTTTACCGGATTAAAGTTATGGATAAAAAACCGATATGGATTTATAAAACCTTATTGTATTTACTATCAGATAAAACTTTTATAAACACGTTAGTCCTCAAAGTTAATTGAAGTTGTTCAAATAAAAGTGTACTGCCGTTTTAATATTTGTTCTCGACGCACGTACCACGACTTTGCGCTACTAAACATTTTATACACTGCTGTATTTTTCCACTTTTATTACTTTATTGCTATAAAATGTAGTTTAATAAAACGAAATTTAAGGTCCTAAAACCCATTGTTTTAGTATATTCTTAGCAACCTCCAGCACCTCAACTATCATATTATGACAATAAAATAAATCATACTAAATTAATAACATTTATAGTAAATAATTTTAAATTAAATTGTTTCTATATTATTTTTCGTAGTATCTCAGTATTTTTTTTTATAGAACAGGGGGCAAACGGGCAGGAGGTTCACCGGATGGTAAGTGATACTGCCGCCCATGGACACTCTCAATGCCAGAGGGCTCGCGAGTGCGTTGCCGGCCTTTTAAGAATTGGTACGCTCTTTTCTTGAAGGACCCTAAGTCAGTTGGTTCAGAAATACTTTAGTGGGCAGCTGGTTGCACAAGGTGGTGGTGTGCAGCAAAAACAACCAAGAAAAACGCTCAGTTGTGGAACGTCGGACGTCGAGGTGATACGGGTGGAATTTCATATTCTGCCTAGATATCATCATTATTAAAATTATATCTAAATTATTATTCGCATCAGAAAACCTTGTATGCCCGTCCAGATTTGGGTAAATCTTATAAACCTTATATGATCGGTCAAAGGGCCTGGCGGAACTTTCATCCCTCAAGTTCTATAATCCTTTCTATTGCTTTATGAATGTCAATATATCCTTTCCTATACTTTATTTCCTAATACGATTGTAATATTTATTTATTGTCCTATCGACAGTCAAGTTTTAGTATTTTATTTAAACTAGCTAACTTTATAACATCTTCTTCATTCATAGATAATGTATTATAGAGAATCGTATTAATTATGTAGAGATAATCTGATAGATCTGATGTATGTATTATATTGTGATAATATTATCATACAAAATATTTTCCTATTACTAGTTGTTAGCTTTTTACTGCTTTTATCTTATGTTTTGTGAAGACAAAAGTTACCAGAACTATAAACATAAACGAAGATTCACGTCATAGGAATTAGACTCCCAGATTGTAACTGTTCAATAATTTTAAATGAAAATAAATATCGGTATAATATTATTTATATTACCAAACATTTCATAAATATAAATAGAAAATGTGTTTATATACTACGCTACGAAGTGCAATAGTGAACCTATTGTTTCAGCAAAAGCTCGACAAAGCTTAAATTGTGGCATGAAATGGGTTCTGAAGGCCGCGCTAAGTTGTCGTTAGAACTGTATATGTTTTGTTAACAATTATCTCCTCTTGCAGGTCTTAGAGAATAATTTAATTCCGAATATCTTAACAAGCTCATAGCTTCATGAAGTTAAATTAAGACTTATATAACTTATCCTGTTAAATATTGGAATGATACAACTGTTAGAAAACAGATAAAACCTGTTATTTGAAATGTTTTGAAACTAAGTATCATAATCAAATTTCACCTGAATTTTTTTTTGCACACGAAACCAAAATATATTGTCATTTTCGAAATACTGTTTCATAAATCCAATAGCACGTCAATTTTTAAATAGTATTTCGTTTATAATTACAAGATTAAGGAATCCTCTTTCCATTACAATGCATTTCTTTGATAACAGAAGCTTGCTTCTTTGCAGACCTTAATTTATGCTGATCATTTTATAATTGACTCTGCGCCAAGGTTTTTTATTATATAAATTACATAAGGTTTGTTTTAATTATCTGCCATTATGACCTGTCATCATAATAGAATGATATCAGAGCTTCTAACGATGAATAATGTAATTGTGTGATCAATATTTTGATTAATTGAACCAATGCCAGACTGCCTCATGAAATGACCATGCGTTCAGCCGCGTCTTACATCTCGGGTCATGTCATGATGCGACCAGTGAACATTTCACAAGTCCGTATTCACTTCTCCCGCCGAATCTTTGTAATAAAATAATCGTAAAAATGTTCCTGAAATAGTGAATATTTTACAACTAGCATATATCAGCAAACTAAAGTCAGCTTCATCTCGTGAGCTTTTAGTAATCGAACTTTATTCAGTTATAATGAAAACGCTGACTTCACATCCCCTTTGTAATCATATAAGTTTGACGCCTTTTTGTTGCCACGTATAATATTAAATCAGTATTTTATACCACGGTAAAGAATAGATATGTTATATGAACACAATACCACAATTATGGTATTGAGATTTTAAGTGTTCATTCACATTTAAATGCCTAAACCTATATTAATACTCCACCAATACTACATCGATATTTACTTTTAAAATCAGGCAGTTTTTTTAATATTCTACCACACTGAATATGTGTCAAAATTATTTTTTAATTAAAGTAGGAAATATTTTTTTCACTATCACACGATTTTTTAAATTTATTTTTCGCTATTAATTATATAAACATTTATATTGACTAGTAAATGTCAATGTTTTTATGCTTTTAATCTTTGACGAAACGAAAATTAACGCCGGAAGTTGACCACAGTTGATTACCCTAATATTCTATAACTCACGCAAGGCACTAAACATAAAAGCTACACGCCTTAATTTATTACATAATGAACATACCAAAAACCTGAACGAGAGATACGAATAAATTATATGCTTAGTCAACAATAATACTTTTGGGAGGTCACGTATGGTATTCCCCTAAGCTCAATTTACGGCAACGGTATACGATAACAATATGAGTGGGTCAAGGCTACAGTGTTACTTACACTTTACGATTACGATTTGGATATCGTTCGAATATTATAAAAGGCAAATAATAGTTTTGATACAGTACAGTATTAGAAATATTAATTTATATTAGATTATTTTTATTCATAACATATTAATCTACACTAACGACTATGGACTTAAGGTATGCTGTTTAGATTTTTACCGATTTTTAAAGTGAAACTTTTATTACATCGTCTGTATGTTGCATGTTGCGTGACGGTCGGCCGCGGTGTAGGGATAAAGTGAAAGGCGCTCGTCATAGCAGCCAAGGCCAATATGGTGGCGCCTATAATTCGCAGCAGCTGACCGTGTAGTATATAGACTATTATTTAATATGTGTATATAATCTAAATAATTGTTAAGTATTACCTACTCTCTAAGACACAGAGCTCAATAAAAATATTAGTTGGATACTTAGACTAAGTATAGTAACTTTTATTATTTCCCATTATCATTCCAATTTTCCAAGTATAAAATTAAGATTGTAAAACCATTTTTATACCCTTATATATTATTTCAAATTTTTTTAGTTAAATGTCTATAATGTGAAAAAAAGTTTCACTTTTACCGTGGTTTCATAAAACCACACAACCCTTTTGCGCCAAAGAAGTATAACTTCGAACGTGTGTACATAAGTTCACACACACTTTTTTATTGTTTAATTGTAATTAAATGAGTAAAGACCATGATAAATTATGAAAATTTTACCTTTTCATACAACAATATTATGTAGATCGTCTAGTGTAAAAACATTGTTATATGTAGACGTTTTAGTCAGTATGGCGTCGTCGTATAATTTCCCAAATAAGGTTTAGGCTTATTTGTAGAGCTATAAAGGAACTAAAATATTTCACACTGATATTATTCTGCCAAAATCAATAATTCTCCATCTTTCATTGATAGACACATTTAAATGATTCACGTAAAAACTTTTATTTTTAAAGCACTAAATTTATATGGCTTAGATTGTTAAGCTGTACTGTATATTACAAATGTAATAAAAATATAGAAACCACTAAACATATACTCGAAATTGAGTTAAATTATCTGCCCGCCCTTTTGCGATATAGTTAATAGCTCAATAAAAGCAAAAAAGCTTAAGATTACACTCGTCAATTATTTTAATCCAAAGTCCAATAAATTTAATCCTCTTAAATAACGATTACGGCGAGAGAAACGCAAACAGGATTTAGCCAATTTTATTAAGTCATCGTTTATAACATTTTAATTTATGTGGGAGGATTTTTAATTCTTACTCTCCTGTATTGGCTTGTATTGGTAAATACTTGATGCTCCGTTCATGGACATTAGTGTCAACAGCAATTCTAGATACAGAAATCAATGACGTCAGGAATCGAAGGCGTAAATAATTTTGGTTGAAATAGCTGCAGACTTCTGAGCTCAAGATCGATGTATGTGAGCAAGACAAGATTCAAATGTATTACCACTAGTAACCCGTCTATTTACATTTATTTTATAAGAATCTTTTGAGCTGACAGTTCGTTTTTGCCAATATAGATAAAGTTTATGCATAGCACACGTAGCGGTGAATATTGCATATTCCATTACAGCTTGATTAGCTGCTACCTGTGTAATAGCTTATCATAATTAAATCGGCTGATTGGGTGCAATATTGCCGATAATTAAGGGGAATAATAGGACAACACGGTAAGAATTCTACAACATGCAATCTATAATTTACTTAATAATTTAGAAATAAAATTTTGCAGTATCATTTATGAGTACTATATACATATCTTGTTTATTTTAAGAAGTATCAAAAGTTTGTAAGGCTTTTCTAGTTATCTGATTCGCAATAAATTTTACAATATAGTGACAATACCTATCGGTCGGCAAATTTCTTATAGGCGTACTATAGTCTAGTCGACAAGTTGAAAATGGAACAAAATAGAGATACTACTCTTAAAATTATGTGCGATAGCTCATTGGATCCGGAATGACGTCTAGAAAAATGTGCTAAAAGCGTGTATTAGCACATAAAAAATTGCAAAAGTTATAGACCATTAAAGATGAAAAAATAATGGCATTTAGTTTTTTGCCAATATTTAATAAACTATTAATATTTAAGAAATTTCAAATAAAGATTCTGAAAGAGGAGGAAATTTCTAATAAAAAACTCCTGACTCCCAGAACTCTATCTCCATTATTTATAATGTTAATTTAACGCTGAAAATAGGTCTGCGGGTGACATTTTTAGGATTCGCGCGTGGCGTCAAAAGCGACTACGGCACATTCATTAATTTATTTAAGGTATTGAATATTTTTTTTTAAATTTGAAAAAATTATGGTGTGTTGTGAACACTATAATTAATTTATTCCCGTTGAAAATTTTACTTAAAGTTAATTTTTCAACAAGTTAAATAATTGTTAACTAACGAAATTTTCTCGAACGACCGTCTTAATTGTAAGTGAAAAAAAATGTTTAAATAATGGTCGCAAAAATATTTCGCTTCGTAGAGCCTTTCTTACATACATACTTAACAAGATCGTGCCATAAAAGTTAAAAAAATATTTATACTTTGTTTATAACAATTTTTTTACTTAAACAAAAACTTTAAAATCCATGTAATGATGTTAAAAAAAAATTTTTTTTTCTAAATCATCATAAAATAGTTTTTTTATTAATACAAGATATTTATTGATTTGCAAAAAAAAAATTCCCGCCATTTGTTGATAAATTTTTTTTAAACAAATTGATTAAATCAATATTTTTTTAAAAAATTTTAACACAACTTTATTACATTAAAAATTTTATGATTTTTATAAAAAAAATTTTTTTTTACATCATTACATGGATTTTAAAGTTTTTGTTTAAGTAAAAAAATTGTTATAAACAAAGTATAAATATTTTTTTAACTTTTATGGCACGATCTTGTTAAGTATGTATGTAAGAAAGGCTCTACGAAGCGAAATATTTTTGCGACCATTATTTAAACATTTTTTTTCACTTACAATTAAGACGGTCGTTCGAGAAAATTTCGTTAGTTAACAATTATTTAACTTGTTGAAAAATTAACTTTAAGTAAAATTTTTTTTTTTTTTTTTTACTAGAAACTCCCCCAATTTTATATTATTGTGTAATTGAATATTTTTTGTTCAGTACAACTAATACATAAACAAAACTGCGCTCGATTGCTTTGATTGCCCTCTGGAATCGCAAGCTTAACCATCAAAGCCACATGTAAAAGCAACTCTTGAAATACGGCTTAAAAAGGTCAACGTAGAATTAGTATTGACAGTATCGATTTAGTCTATTAAAAATTGACTTCAACTGCAGTGAAATAAAATATTTAAATGCTTTGTAGACTTGCTCTATTTACGTCTTGATACCTAATATCGATTCTTACGTAATGTTTCATTTTGTATGCTGTATAGTAAAGGTTACGTAAAGCACAGAAATATAAGATACTTGAATCTGGTTTCTTTTCTTTATCTAATTACTTAAAACTATTCTTCTGTTTTTAAGATTCAATATACACTTACTGTATCTTATCGTTTACTTGTTTTATAATTTTAAGTCGAACTTTTATTTTAATGAAACATGAGGCCAACACGCATGGCAATGATGTTGGATTTACGTGTGTGTGTAAATACGCTATTATCTTAGAGATCGATAAAGTATATAAAACATTATCTAATGTGTAACTTAGTATAATAAATATAGTTTTTTTGTACAAAAAACAAGATATAATATAGTTTTACTTAAAACACTGATCAATGTTTGAGTGTGATTTGACACACAATTGGTGAGATTTTTATTTTTTTAATCAATTTACCTAAGAACTTATCTACTTATCTTGATAGAAAAGCTCGTATTTTAAACATTTTTATGCTTCGAAAGTTTGTGCTTGATTTTTTCTTCAAACTTTACCTAGTTCTATTATTGTTTTAAGCTTCTTATGTAAGTAAATAAAGCTATCAAAGGATTACCAAGAAGCTAGATATATTGTTGTTTGTGTTTCAAGCTGTATAGGAACTTAGCACAAAGGCAGATTAGACGTGAAACTTCGTCTGATAGTAACGTACATCGAAGCAACAACGGTTTCCTGTCAAATAATAATTGGGGCATTATACGTCGATATGGCGTCAAATTTCTGCATATATTTTATTGATAATTTTACAGCAAGTAGATGATCAGCCTTTTGAACCTGATATGCCGTGGAATAATTTTTTGAGTATTTTACCTTCGCCGTATGAACAATAGTTAACACGCACAGGAAGTAAAAATCGATTACAAATCACATAAGTTTGACGACTACACCGTATGTACTAACGGCTCGAATAGTAATAAATAATCTTTAGTGAGGTACAGCAATAATATATGATTAGTTCACGCCCTTTTTGGTATAAGAAATATCGTTGCAAGTGTGGAGTTTCTTTGTCGCTATTAAATGCTTTTCAAGTCCCATAATACCCAGCAGAACGATCCAGGCGCCAGTTTTATTGTCTCTCTTTTTACTGTTAGGATAACATGTGATTGTTTTCTTGTATATTATACAGTAGTTCAGAACATTGTGCAGTGTAACATTTATAATAAGAAAGTTTACACGTTTTAATTTTTATTAAACCACATTTAGTATTATTACCTGGTGGGGTAATGCGCGTCAACTAAATAAAAATAACTATCGTTACTTATAATATTTTCATTATTTGTTATGAGGAATTTCAAACTGTTATTTTGTATTGTATAGTATTTAATCGAGGAAGGCTGTATGCAATATATACAAAATCAAGACGACCACATGATAGGAGCGTGATAATCTAATATATAAAATTCTCGTGTCGCGGTGTTTGTGGTTAAACTCCTCCGAAACGGCTCGACCGATTCTCATGAAATTTTGTGTGCATATTGGGTATGTCTGAGAATCGAACAACATCTATTTTTCATCCCTCTAAATGTTAAGGGTAGTTCACCCCTAAATATTTTTTTTATTTAGGTATAGATATGTTTTTCTGTTTTTATTTTTTATGATACAGCATTAAAAAATACATACAACCCCTAATTTTCACCCTTCTATGATCAACCCCTATTTTTTTATTATAAATGATATACATGGCAAAACGACGTTTGCCCGGTCAGCTAGTAATAAATAAATATCTTTAAGCGGAATTTCAAAAGACGCAGTAAATATCTTAATATATCAAGATGCTATTTATATAAAAAGTTAAACTGCAATTTATGGTAGCAATTTGTTTTAAGTATCGTTGCAATCCCAAGGGAGTCAGTTAATTTCAATATTATACGCTAGAGACCGCTAGAGAGACCTCGATGCATTAAACTGAGACAAATTAATTGTTTTACTAGACTACCGCTCCCAACTTTAGTCTAAGCAATTTAATAAAATTATCTCGCGTCCCATTAGACGTACATACTTACCGGATAAGTGTTGCATTTCGTTATCTTCTATCTTCTTATATATATATATAATGAAAATGGTCTTCGTTTGAGGCTCAATCACGCCTAAACCACTGATCGTATCGACATGAAACTACAACCATTCGATGCGAAATTTTTCCTAGATGGTTTATAGCTATTTATTTATTAAATTCCAACGTTCCTTCATTTTTTTATTGCTGTTTTACTTTTATGAAAATTTATCCATACGGACTTCACCGCGGAAACATTCGGGGAGGCTTCCTAGAACCTCTAAACCTCAAACAACATCTGTTAAAAACTCGATTTTCGAAATATTTCAATTTTCTTAGCGGGAAGTTAAAAAGAAGAATAACAAAAATAAGAAAAAAAATAAAATAATGAAACATAAAATTTATTTTAATTCGTCTAGCAAAGCGGGCGCGAATAGGCTAGTTTGTAATATATTTAGAAAGATACTCATTCAGATACCTCGTTAAGGTATATGAAGAATGATACACTTAATAAAGAAGAAGCTATATACAATATTAAAGTTTTTATTTAGTTATAATTTCAATAGAACAATTAGAAAAATTCTATACTTATTACAATTCAAAATTTTTCCTAGTCTGCCGCGGGGTGGTACTGCATATTTGAGTAGGCATTGGAAGAAACCGGTTACCATTATAATATTTATATTTCGAAAGGACTTGCTGGACTTATATACAAAAGCATTTCAAGCTATGAAAAGCGAGATTCATAAAAAATTAACTTCAATTAATTAATAAGATTTTTTGTTTTTTTCTATTATATACTTTTATCGATTTAATTTATACACTTACAGATTAATTATAAGCAATCAAGAATATATAAATGAATAAACTAATTTTGAGTGTTACTACATATATACAGTAATATATACGGTAACAGATATAGTATATATATTATACAAATGGCACAATATTTTTAATGCATCTTTTATTCGCGATAATAAAACTCCTGCCTCTCTGCTCTGCTCTTAATATGAGCATTAAGATATCCGATTATAATATTTATGAAATACTTATAAATATTTATATATAAATCACATAAAACATATACTGTAGGGAATATAACAATATATTTATATAATATAATTTGTTTGTATATTAAATATGGTTATAGGCGTGACTAAAGATAAGAGTCGGATTCAGAGAGACTAGGGTCTGTTTCACAATGTACGGATAAGTTCTACATAAGTTCCAAATTAGCTATTCATTACTTATTGGTAGGATAAACACTATTGTTACGTTCCACGACTGTCAGATAGCGCTATTCGTCACATAAAATCCATTATAAGTTACGAGTCCGATGAATGTCAAATAGCACAATTTATCTTCCACATAATTTATGTGTTGCATAGCTATTTGGTACTTTATCCGTTGTGAAACAGACCCTTAACGTCAAATATGACTCCTGTGAGTTATATTAAGCCTATGTTAAGTGTCAACCCTAGGTAAGAGTGTGAATACATACATACTCATAAAAGGACTGAATATTATGTAATATTAAATATTAATATGCTCTTAAAGCGCAATAAGCCTTCAAAGAAATAAAATTCATTTCAGTATCATATAATGCTAGTCCGTATGCAAGTTTCCAGACCATTTATAGCGTACCCTTTCAACGAATATAGCTCATATTGATACATTAGATACAATGGCTTAATAAAATCCGCTTGAATGCTGCTTGCAATATTGCTTTTGGTCCCATCCGATGTCTCGTTTCGAGGAAGCTTATGTTATGGATGAAGTATAAAACTTTTACTGTATTCAATCGCCAGGTGTAAAATAAAACTATATCACTTTTATCTTGTCATTGTACTATTTTATGTTCACTATAACGTTCTAAATTTGAAAAAAGAGTGTAAACTCCAGGTAAGGTACCTCGGTTTTACAACAAACCCCTTAAAGCGACGAAATCACTCAGCTTTAGTTGGTATAGCTTGTCTTTCATACAATGATACACTCTACATAGATTACATCCACCATTAATTACGACAACATTTAAATAAACTCACGTGTAGACAAACTGTTAGTAGGAGTCATGGATATCTATATTTTATCATATTCTTAGTTGCTCACAAACTTTCAAACTGTAAACATGGCAAGTAAGAGAAAATGTGTGTATTAAAGAAAAAGTTTAACTGTTACCCGCAACATATATAGAGAATTACTAACACTAGTCTGAAATAAACTTTTTCTTTTCCTACTACAGATTTTTCTTATTTCCATTAAACTCTTTATAACGTCAAAATAAGCACCCTTGAGTGTCGTTATATAGACTTTACACTGTACTTGTAAACGTATTGGTGTACCTGATTATTTTTTATTTTATACAATTCATCGTAGATTTTGTGTATGTTTCAAGTTTTTGTTTCTTTAGTGTCAGTTGTCAATAATTTGACGTTTATCTATTTACTTCAAATTCTGACATAAAGCGTCACGTATTCTTTCTCGATTTAATCAACTAAACCTAATTATGGAAATTATTAGAAACACCCGTTTATAATATTGTGGTACTTACTGAATACGTCTTTAGTCCTGGCTGCTATGTAACAAGATTTTCCTTACAATTAATTATTTACTAAATATTGAAATGTTTGCAGTAAACAAATTGCAATTGTGTTTTGGTGCATCTTATGAACTGAAACTTTAAGCTTTTTTCTGATATTATATTTATATCAATTCGTTAAATAGTTAGTGTGTAATAATGTTATATGGAGAAAATACAGCATATTTATATGACTATAGAATGCTGCAACCTGTGTTCTAGTACCTAATTTTCTATTTTCTAAGTATATTTTGCTAAAATATGACGTCAAAAAACATATGCATCATTGATAAAATATTTAAAATGCAAATACAAAATTCATACATATAAATACGCATGATTTTGAATATTATATCGTTAACGGACCCGATTTAAACTAAATCCCTTTGAGAGAATTCGTTTAACGATAAATCTAGGGTCGCCCGCAGATTTTCGCATTACAAATTTAAATGCTGTTTACATAAAGAAAATTCTGTAGTTATAAAGTTCAGACCGTATAGAGACATTTCTTTGTAACTATAAAGTTTTATAACTTAAGTATGAAACTTTAAAAACATAAATCTTTAAGCTCAGTGCAATCTAACAAACCTGCAACAGTGCTACAACGCAGTGATAGTGTAACGTGCTGTGAATGCGACTTGATATTCCCAAAGCTTCACCCATGAACGAATATGGTAGCAAAACAAATTTGCTGATCTCAGGAAAAGATCCCATTTGCATACAAAGCCAGTTTGTCTCGTGCCAGTGCGTTGATGTAGCCATCTCCTAAACTGATGAAAAAGCTAAGGGTGCTGGGACCGACTACGGGGACGTCACATTCGCCTACTAACAAATTACTTCTGTGATAAATCACCACAGATCACGACTGTACAATGTGCAAGTCACTGCTCAATTAAAAACAAAAGTCTGACTTGTATTTTTCTAATAGTATCCACAACCAATAGAAAAGTACAAATAATATTGTACAGTCGTTTCAAAATGGGGCCCACCGTGCGGACGTAGGTTACTGTATCTCCCGTGGCCTCAGTGAATGCACGCCTGAGCCGAGCACGACGGGTCTGCGACAGGGTTTGTGGGCAGAGGAGCAGTCCCTGCTGGAAACACGAACGAAGTCAAACTACTGAGAGAATCTCAAGACCCTTACACAGCACTTACACAGCAGCTTAAGCTCAGGCATCTCAGACGAAGTTCAAGACGATTTGCTTTGACTTGAATATTGAATACTATTTATAGAAGTATCCAAGTAACCTTCTGAAAATTTGATACTCCAAGCTATCATATAAATGTTATGACCAGAATAATGAATGTATATAAATTAGAATGTCTTATGTTATCATCTGCGACGCCCTTTATTTCACGTTAGGATACTATTTGAGTAAATGACGTGTTTATACAAAATAGTGTTCGGGTAAAAGCCGGAGATTGTTTTAATGACGCTGAAATGTGTCGAGTTGGCTCCAAGTGACGTGAAACGGGTATAATATATGGAGTTGCTGCAGCATTAGGGTACTTTGCACGCTGTATTGTACTATATTAAACATGCTATACAAATTTATCTTCTCAGTAAGTTATGAGACCAGCTACAAAGGGAATTCAAATTTCGAATTTCACGAATAGGAATAAATATACCCGGAGTTTTGAAGTCAATATTTTATAGGCAATTTTTTATAGATAAGCACTTAAAGAAAATGATATTGGTTTAATTAACTGGCATCACTTAACAAAGTAAAGATACTCGAGTAATTATACAGCTGTTTCCTTGAGGCAATTCGCTTAGCCATCAAATTAGATTAACTTTTTGCCGCAACGCTTCTTAGACATCTTATTTTATATAACCAATAAACGATGGATTGAAAAAAGGACAGAAAAAATTTAGAGGATTATAAGTCAGCAGCATTTAGAATAATCTCATTTTTAGCATTTTATGGGAAAACCCTGTAAATATAAGCATAATAAACAATAACGAGCGCATACAATATATTATATACGGTATTAATAACATTATTTGTAATAGTATACAGTGCTACGTAAGTGCTACGTGGTGTAGCAGTCCCTGCGTAGTATATAAATTGAGCCGAGCGCCATCTATGCTCCGAAGCCTTACCTGTTTAAAAGGCCGCATTCCGCCGTTGATTCTGAGCGAGTCTGCCGCGATTCCTGCAATTCCATCTCCTGGTTCCCGTAGCTGCCGCAGAGAGGCGCTAGGGTGGTGACTATGGTGAGCACAGTGCGCCGCGCATGCGCTAGATTCCGGCTGAGAACTTTGTCGAATGATTCTGTTGCTTGTGGTTGGTAGTAATAGCGCTGGAGGTTGTATTACGGGACACGCGCTTACGGCGTGTAGAGAACTACATCCACATGGGTAGTGTAGACCGGATCGAACACTTTCTCGTGATACAGATCGCGCTAGGTGTAACGATGAGATTGGTGCTGTTGACTGACGTCGTTCACAAGCACGACATCTATTGCAAGTGTGTGGAACTAGCTGACATGTGACGGACCCGCGGTGTGAACACATCGCAACGGGCGATACCAAAGTTTGAGGACGTTCGCATTGGTCTCTACATTGTAATTCTATATCGGGAACACTTCTAGTTGTCCCATCTTCCACTCTAATCGAAGCAGCGCTTTCTTCACTGCCTGGTCCACCGGAGAGTTGAGGGCGTAAATGTGTAGTACAGTCCTGGCGTTGAAGGACTGGTTTCACACTCCTGTTCTCATTTGGAATAATAACGGTTACAGCTGGCCCTGATACAAGTAAACTAGCTGTCTCATCGCTGCTTCCGTAACCGGAATTTGTAATTGCTTCTGTACTATCAGTTGTAGGCACTGACATTTTAAAATCTGAAACAAAAGAGAAAATTTTAACAAAAACTTATACAAAAATAAAACAGTTTAACATTGCTTTGTAGGCTGTAAGTAACCCTTGTCACCAGCAGACCACGCGAAAGTTAAAACTAAAGTGCCACTTATTTTATACTGCGACGTTGATTTTTTTTAAGTGCCTCTCGCGAGCGCTTTAAAATATTATATTTTAATACAAAATATTTTTGAATCCTTATATTTGAATTGTAATGTTTACCATATAACCAGAAGTTTTCTATACTCTTAACGGTAAGGAAAAGGGTCCAGGGTTTAGGCAGATCATTAAATAAATCTTCCCAGGCGTAGATTCATGCTTGAAGTGTTATTGTCGACGGTTTTCAAACTAATTGAATGTTTATTATCTGGAAATCCAAACTTACATACGTAAAATGACTAATATATTACAAAGTTTACTCGTAAAATAATTTTATTAATTCAATAACATCATTTTTACATTATATAAATATATGAGATGATACTAAACAATTCACACATTTATCTCGAAAACAAATTTGTAAACGGAAGTCTACATTAAGAAAAGGCTTCGATTTCCTTTTCCTCTTACGAGCTTTTTAATGGAATGTTTTTACCGACTGTTCAATTATACATTTATGTATTTTTGTGCTTTTTAAGATAAAATGAACAATCAAAATATTAGTCCTCATGACATCCATCATGTTCATCAATCAGAAACTGTTTTTAATTCGTTTTAATAAACTAAATATTAAGATGGGAGATTTGTTTTTTTAAATATACTGAAATTTCGCTATGAAAGGTACAAAGAGCACTAATAAAGGTTAATTCCATCATAAATAAGATACTTTTTAAAGAAAACATAACCCATTTTCAGTTACAGTCTTAA
Source organism: Pieris napi (assembly GCF_905475465.1). Taxonomy (NCBI): domain Eukaryota; kingdom Metazoa; phylum Arthropoda; class Insecta; order Lepidoptera; family Pieridae; genus Pieris; species Pieris napi. The sequence continues at coordinate 4,913,009 of NC_062239.1, read as the reverse complement.
TCTTATTGTGAGCTTTCACAGTGACTTTAGTCATATAAGTTATGACGTACACAGAGACTCGGGCCATTTATAAGAGTGCATAGTCGTGCACTTCGTCGTACACATAGTAAGTAACTTGGTACTTTTATATTTCATGCTTTATTTTGTTGTCTCTAAGAAGGTAGCGGTGTCATTTAAGACATTTTCCTTAAAAATAAAGTACATTAAAGAAAGCTTTTTTATTACCACTCGTCCATTATAGTTGAAATTTGTGTCGCAAAAGGCGATAGACTATTTTTAATACAAATACTAAGACATGTAGTTACATCAAGGCCCTTCAAATAATACAAATATTATTTTTACAATTTAAAATGTAAATAACAGATAAAAATTCAGAAGTTAAAAAAACCAATTCCCAAATGAAACTTAAAAACAATAAAGATAAAAATTTAAGTTTGTTTATAAATAAAATAGTGTCAGGACAAATGTTCTAAAGAGCCAAAGATGTAACAGAATGGTGAATTTACCATGGTTATTATAACAAAATGTCCAGGTTTCGATTACTAATGAAATCATACAATTCGTCGTAACAGTACTAAAACAATAATTAATAGAAAAAAATAGTATCTTTTATCTTGAAGAATAGGACTTAAAAACGTATCATACACAACATAAATAAGTAAAGACACACAAATTGTACAAACCTTATTAAAACGAACAATAAATCTTAAGTCTTGTAAATATACTCCAATATTCATCTTCCAAGTTTAAGTTTCAAAGTGATAAAATATTCACTATTTACATTCTCCATATATTGCTCACTGAGTTAGTTATTTGTGCAAGGCCAAGCAATAATTTGTATGGTAATGTATGCCTTCGGGATAATATTGATGCTCGGATTACCTAACACGTGTACGTTAAATCAATCTATGTACTAATCACTTAGTTTTTTTTTATTTAACAGATAGTACGTTCTTTAGACTGAATGAATCTTGGTGGCTAATTCCTATTGAAACTTTTTATGTGCATTTTGTCTGCCGGTATGAGCAAAAATTCACGAATACGCTACATATCCTGCCAACCCGTAACTGCATTTTACTAAAACCTCGACTGCACTTTAAATCGCTCTGGTCGTTAGTGAGTAACAAAAAAAACTTTAGAGGTCAAGGGACACCCGGATGGAACGAAATTCCTTTCGATTAATTTAAAATCTATCATACCAATTAACATATAATTGGTATGATAGATTTTCTCGACACCAATCTTACGACGAAATAAAAAAGCCAACATCACGAGGTGTTCCCAGGCGGTCACCCATCCAAGTACTGACCTCGCCCGACGTTGCTTAACTTCGGTGATCGGACGAGAACCGGTGTATAACAATAGCAAATAGCAAAAAAGTGTCGTGACAACTTTTCGTAAGAATTTATTCCGTCTAGCCCCCTTTCACAACGCGCGATAAGGAACTTCGTTCCAATAATACACTAAATTAGATATATCTTCTGCTATGTATTTGTAACTTGCTATTCGTTTTAATTTACTTAGGTATGAATTTGTTCGCATTTGAATACGAAGTTTTTGAAGTTATGTTTAAGATCAAATATTGACAAAACAAATCAAGATTTCTTAAATATTAAAAACTTTCTTCATGTGTCTCCTTTCCACCTACTGACTATCAGCAACAGTCATCTTAAAAAAATACTATGAATAACCTTACAATTTAGTATTTTTTTGTACGTAGTAGCTTCTTCTATAAAATATAAGAGAGAGTGTCATAATAAAACCCCATGAATGCCCTCTGCACCACCGAGAGGATATAGGACAGTAAGTCGAGTATTATACATATCATTCGAATTTTCAAGGTAACAAACACATTGATTTTCATTGCACACGTGGCTATGAAAGCCACGTGTAAGATTAATTAGTCTAATTTAGGTGACCGAACTTTGCTCTCTATAATGTAAGATTTTGAATGTGACATGTGTTCAACACTTCTAAAAGGAAAAGCATTTACTAACACAAAATGTTATTTAAGTATGAAAGTGGCGTAACTTAAAAATAAATTTACTTATTGGTATCAATTTGATTCATTTTAATAGTTTTTTTTATTGTACAGGTGACAACGGACAGGGTCTCATCTGATCTTTAGTAATACCGCAGCCCAAGGGCAAATCACTGCCACAAGGGTCACAAGTGCCTTACTGGCATTTTAGGAATTGATTCGATCTTATCTTGAAGAACCCTGAGTGAAATTGGTTCGGAAATACTTCAGTCGGTCACTATGCAGCTGGCTCTACACAGTGGTGGCGCGCGGCAAAAAGTGCCTTACAAAGCGACGTCGATGTGATAAAAGTGGAATTGTTGCCATTATGATAACAAAACATTGACTGGTAAATGGACATAATATATGTATGCGTTAACTATACAGTAACAATTGCTAGTGTTAAAAAAATGTAAATTATTTTACATCATGTTAGCCTCGACTTGAAGCGTGCAATTCTTAACCATAAGGTAGTTCGTCCCAAACCTAGCTGTGCGCAACTAACACTTGTTTGCATTTTAAAAGAAAATATCATGAAAAATTCAGCATGTTTTGGACAGAAATATGAAGACGGTCGCTGATCACCTACATACGATTCATAAATTCTAAAGTCAAGATCAGTAAAGCGTTGTAAATATATAATGTAAAATATTGTTTAAATAAATAGTTTCATGTCTCATATCATCTACTTTTTTTAGATAAAATGTACTATTCAATATAATATGATTATTTGCGTGAAACACTGTAATTGATATGAATTTAATGATGTAATGTATAATATAAGAATTGACTTTGACTAATTATGTAAAATTCCTTAAGACAAATTTGCGCACCATTGTGTGGCAGAATATGCGAACGATTTACGATTGTATCACCTTAACATTTTGTACCATATTCTTGCAATAAATAAATTATTATTATTAATTACCTAATACGACGAGATCATAAGAATCGTCCCTACATTACAAAGTTTGTTTCTATATAATTTTTGTTCACACAGCCTTAAAAAAAACTTGAAAGAAAGAAAGAAAACCATGCAAGTCTTTTCAAGTGCAAAAAAATTGTAGTTTACATTTTCAGTATATTTCATTTAGACCGAGAAAAACCATTTCACTGCCTCTCACTCAGCACAATGGAAACTTGACGTGAAAATTAAGGCTTATTTTCATACTAAAGTGCACGAGTGTGTTTCTTCGTCTGGAAATTATATCATCACACAACGGATGTTTCAGCTGCTATTTATAGTGTGCAAAAGCTTTCGATCCAGAACAAACATGAATTAATGTATGTGTTTGTATGATGTTGTATACTCTCTTAGTAATAAAGTTTTAATACTATATTTCTTACCTATAAAATTTAAACTATGTACTAATCTTACTTCAGAAGAATCCTTAATTTTCATCACCTCTCTGGACACCTAATATAATACACATAAATAGACTGAAGAAATTCAAAGAGAACATTTGTTTTAAAAATTATTCCAATATATATTACGAGGCTTATCTAAGATTTGTATGAGAATAACTTATACTGATACATGAAAGAGCAGACTTATTACTGCTTACCTATAATTGTCATATCGACTGCCCAAAATTGCTTAAATTAATAACTTAAATGTACCCTATAAAGAACTTTTGATTTAATAAGAAATTGACCTATATCTATATGCATATTGAATATTTTGTATTGTAAATGCTGTAGATTAATAAATAAAGGTAAAATAAATACTGCTATTACTAATTTTGATATTAAATGTATGATTGTTAATAATCTACTGTATTTTTTCTTACTACGAAAATAAAATAAAATGGATATCTCAAAAGCTAACCCATAATTAAACATTATATCAGGAGTCTGTATAAAAGATAGCCGAGGGCACAGTGGGGTGACAACTTACTTAACAACTTATGACATTTATTTGGACAGGAGTATATTGTTGGAACAGATTGTATTGTGTTTCGTGTGAATAATAGGGATACGACACAAGTGTCAGTAATTGAATTATAACTTGCCGTTGTATTACTTATTTTATGTGTGTTAACTGATTTTTAAATAGTATAAACATGCACGAGTTATTAATAATAAAAAATCCAAAAATAAATCTCTCCAAATTTTCAAATAAAAATAAAGATTTTCACAAAATGAATCAATAGGATATAATATCCTAACAAAAATAGCACTCATGTTGTTGAAGCAGATTTATTGACAAAATACAAAAAACCTACAATTACCTTCTTCGTGCTTGGGTTAAAAAGAAATATATGCAATACTTATATTCTTTGACAAGAATGATTTAGATGTTTGATTAGAAAAAAAGTCTAAAATATTAAAAATATTGGGGTTGACCGACGTCAAACCCTCTAAAGAAACTTCTATCTGGCACAAAACAAGACCATTATCCTGATTAAATATGAACCTCTAGCTAACCTAGATGTTTAAAAAATTTATTATGCGAATATAAAATAATTTAAATAAAATATCAGGTAAATCACTAAAGTACGCTCATACCCAAGCACTTTTCTATTCTCTCTAAGTCATGATATCTTAAAAGACAATGCGATTAAAAAATACCCAAGAAAACATAAAAATATTTCTATTTAATAAAAGAAATATCTTCAGTACTAGAAATATGAAACATTTTAATATAAATAAGATGCCGTAAATCATAAATGACGCCGAGGCAGTTTGATAAAATGAATGGCATCTTTATCTATCCGAGCAATGCATTAGTGAATTACATTAAATATTTTAAAGTTTTATTATGATATCAAAAGGTATAAATTTATATTGCTCCGAATGTAACCATTTATTCCTAATTTTATTTTATTTATAGATACGTATTATTCAAAGTTATCTACACTAGTCGTACTATTCAAATTACTTATAAAAAATCGGTTGTCTGTAAAGTCGGTATACTGACGATAGTTGAACGTGACAACGTCACGAATCGCTGACTCAAGTAGGAGAGAGACAGATGTCGAACGCTGAAGAGCGCGGAGTCCGATTGTGCCTCTCTGTCGCTTCGCGCTCTCGCTTGCACTTCAAGCCTTAAATGGAACGCCTCAGAGCGAAGTAACGCCGCATGAGTCATGTTTTTTCGTGCGTGCAGCCGGCTCCATCGATTTATAAGACGTTGTCACGTCAATAAAAAACAAGAATTAAACAATTGAACACCTTTGAATAAACTTCATCGTATAGTATTTAAATTTCGAACTCCTAAATATTTCTCTAGTTTCGCGGAATATGAAACGTAACTTATTTTACCTTTCGTGAATAATATCATATTACTTGACTTCAAACACGTAATTTGCATTTAATTAGATTACATCTAACCGTTTTTACTTTAATATATATAAATAATTAAGAGGATTTAACCTGCAACCTCCGTTAATTTGTCGTAGAGGATTGTATATCTATAACATTCCTTAAAAATGGACTATGAAATATTTTGTATTCTATTCTAATCTAATTCCTGATTAGAATAGAAAACAAAATAGATTAGAAGTGTATTCTACCAAACAGCAAAATAAAATAAACCAGTGACGCTACAACCTTTTTATGTCTGGGATTCAGATTTCTATTTATGTTTGGTTATCATTCGTGTTTGGTAATAGACAAGTAATAGACAAGTGGACTTTTTGGGTCTAAGGTATGCCGGTTTCCTTACGATGTTTTTCTTCACCGTATGAGCGAGCGAGTGGGGCACACAAAGACAGAAACTCCATTGGTACTTAACCGCGATTCAAACCCACGACCACAGCGATGAGATTCACACGCTGAAACCGCCAGCACATCTATAATACTATGATATAATATGACCATGTTATATTGAGATTTATTATTTCATGTTCTCTCGCTTGCGTGCAGACGTTTATAGATTTTTTTATTATAAAATTACTTAAATAAATATCCGTAGTACATCCAGCTGTTAGATGATGTGCGTCTTAATCCACTATATAAATCATCATTTGTGAGTCAAAGAAGTGCTCTAGGGAGTTTACGAGAACCAAGTAAAATATATAGCGGTACCCTGAGAGACTGTGGCAAAAAAAATAACATGTTTAAGTGTCAAAGGTCAAAGGTCAAGAGCAGTGTTGTCCTAGTGGCTTCAGCGTGCGACTCTCATACCTGACGTCGTAGGTTCGATCCCCGGCTGTGCACCAATGGACTAGAAAGTCCATTGGTGCATGAAAGAATTCTATGTGCGCATTTAACATTTGCTCGAACGGTGAAGGAAAACATCGAGAGGAAACCGACATGTCTTAGACCCAAAAAGTCGACGGCGTGTGTCAGGCACTGGAGGTTGATCACCTACTTGCCTCTATTAGATTTAAAAATGATCATGAAACAGATTCAGAAATCTGAGGCCAAGACCTAAAGAGGATGTGGCGCCACTGATTTATTTATTTTTTTATTTTAGGTGAAAAGTTGCGTAAATACCTATAATATCGCATTAAATAAAGTTCTCACTTATCAAATAACAAAGAAACTATCCATTAGCGTACCTACTCAATAACATAAAAGGGTAGACGTGGCGCTTATTTGTCGTATGTAGGCGGTATTGATCACGCGATATGACAATTAAAACATTTCCTAAATGTTAATAACTTTTAACCTTCGATAAGTTAATTTGTTAATAATCACTTTTTAAAATTAATTTTGCATACAATTGGGTTTTTGAAAAAAAAAAATTTGTGATAAAGGGAAAGATCATATATAAGTTTTATAACAAAACTATTTTTTTTATTTTTTTTCGCAATAATTCAAAAGTTATTTCAAAATAATAAATAATTTTTGAATTCAGTACCGAAAACACGCCGAACAAACCCGAGCGCGTGTGACATCATAATGTTAGTTTTCACTCATTGCAGTTGATAGAAAAATAATAAATACAGTGTTTTGATCTATTTCATTTTTTTAATTAATATTAATATTTAATATATTAAATATACTATATATATTTATATATTAATAGCCGTAAACGCTGTACTGTTAAATTGCTTTAACATTATGACGTCTCAACATGGTGATCGATCATTCATTGCGCGTTTATAGTCACGTGATTTTTATTTAAATTTCATCAATTTTTAATTGTTTATATTTAATTGAAAAAAAAAAATTTAAGTTTTTTGCATTAAACATCAATATTATTAACAATAAAGTTTTAAAATACATAAAAAATCTCAATATTTTTTTTTTCAAAAACCTAATTGTAAAGTAAAATCAATTTATTATAAAACAATTGAATATACAATAAAACAATTGTTTCGTGTATTGGTCATAATAACCTTAAACATGTATCTTTAAGGATACACTGAAAAAAGTTGCTAAGTTTAACGAATTAATACGTCCTGCTGAGTCCAACATAGTAAGCTTGCTATTATCCTGTTTATGTCCTAATATATCCTCTATTACAAAGCATAATAAAAGTAAGTGTACACTCATAAAATGTACTTGTTTTACGATACGATATGGCTGAAACGTAAAACGTGTAAGAAAATTTTAAAGTTTATGCTGCCGACGTTCTTAAACATAATGGCAACACTATAATGCAAAGTTTGATAACAAACTACATATATTTATTTGTTATTCAAATTGTTGATTGTTAATTAGTTATTTTATGAAACTAATTTTTAAATCTCGTGAAGTTTTATAAAGATTCAGACATAAGAAGGCACAATATTTATTTTAAGATCTATAACAATGACATCAGGCGAATTATTGCGTATGTTTTACTAAGATTTAAAAAAAAATAAGGTAACCTACTAGCCTTAAACAATTATTTTAGTTTATTTGATCTTCAAAAGATTTAATTGCGTTACCGTATGGCTCAATATCTCCCATATACAAACTAAAACTATTTATTTTACAATTAATAATCTATTAATTTACTTATTGTCCCCGTAGACATTTTATCTAAATGCTTGTACCATATGAAAAAACACGAAGGGCAGACGGTTTATAAAGGCTCTTACCAGATTACAACAAATTGGATTTGAAATATTGACTGTACCTTTTTACTTATCCTTTTATTCCAAATTTTCGTAAAGGCCATACGAGGGTTAGCAAAGTGAAGTTGATGGCATGTAGTAAAACTTAAGAGCCATATAAGATATTTGAAAGATTCATGAAAGTTTACATTTTTAAATTTCGAATAATACTTTTGTTTCTTTGTTTAAACGATTAAGCTTCGGTATGTATATGGAGATCCTGGCTTCAAATTGTTTACGTTTCTTTGGCCTTAAAACAACGATTATAAACATTAGTGACAACTTAAAGTAATCAGTGAATTAGATAAGAATTATGTCGTGACTTAAAGAAATGAACTTATACATTATCATATACATTGAAAACTATACCTTAATGTTTGAGCCTTTTGTGTACTTCGACTTTTAGGTAGAATATTTTTTTTACAATATTATTTAATTATCGAGATCCAAATAAAACAACCTCCGAGTTGAAAATCACATGCTTAATCACTATGTTACTAATAACTTTTCTAATTATAGACTGTCTTGTTTGTCTATTATACTCGTAAAACACCAACTAATTAATATAGTATTATGTTTGTTACCAGGGTTATCATGTTATCCATGTTAAAAATGAGGAGCTATTGATTACAATAGATACTCATACAAATACGGTACATATCTAGTCTACGTTTTAATGAGACCGCGATAGTTTAAATAAGCGAATCGAAATGTATAACTAAGTAAATCTACGTATGCAAGAATTGTTAGCATGAATACAATATTATATTATGTTATTTTTTAAAATAAAAAGAAATTAATTAAAAATTAATTATTTAATTTTTTTTAATGATGCAAAGAAGTGAGAATTACACTATAAAATTTAGAAAATTCTCCCCCCTGGTTACTTGTAAAATGATACTTAGATCTATCGATAACAATTTTGTTATGGTCAAAATCTTTAAAGAAACCCTGAGACCCATAATATATTCATACTCTTAACTCTCTTTTCGTACTAAAATCATATAGAAGGATTATAGGTGCTACAATAAAAGCTGTCCTTGCAAATACAACCGTGACGTGATATCTCTCTGTGGGTGTAAAGTAGATCGTCTGCTTGCGTGATATATCCGCATTCAGCGAAGATTGTATTCCATCACCATAATGTGAGGTTTGTTCGATATATCAATGAAATATTTTATGTTGGTCGCGTGTAAAATTTGAAACAGAAGTTAAATATCAAATATTTAATACATTATTATTATGTTTGTTAGGTATATAACCACACTAGCAGCTTAATAAGCTGATGGTGGGTATTTTGAGATTTGGAGAAACTATCCAATCTATTTTTAAAGAAGTTCAAAGATGGTGCACTGATTACACTTTCCGGAAGCCTATTCCAGTCGGCCACTACTCGAAAAACTTTTTAATAATTGTTATTTTAGCGATTAAATTGAAGGATAATATTATAAGTGTCTAATTTATGTTACTTTGTAAAGAGGTTTGATACATATATCTGGGGTACGGCTGGTCAAATCTAAGCCCATATAACAATATTATTCACGCAACTACAGAGCATAGAGCAAAGGATCACTTATATCTGCTTATTAAAAGTACATTCAGTAGAATTTGAGCATAATATGACGTAATCTTAGCGCAGTTAACTCGCACTTTGCATGTGTTAACACCAAGTTTAGTATTCTCTTAAAATTCAACTCTCTTTAAGTTCGCAAATGTAGCGCTTTGGTGCAGCTTCTTTTTCATAGAAAAATCACAAAACGTCTTTTCGGTCCTCTCCGGACTTTGACCATGATATTTCAATATGATTCGATAATACAACTAGACCAATGAGACAGCAATGAATAGATTTACAAATTGTTTAGTATCTGAGGTATTATACCTATAAAAAATTTCAATTAGTGCAGCATAATGTGTGATGTTTTTACAAGTGTTATGTTCCCCATTTTTTATAGGATTTTAGGCCCTTTTCTTAAAGTAATGTCATAGTTGGCCATTTTTCCATCAAATTTAAGATTAGTAAAGTTGCTGTATGTTTAATTTATATCATTGTCTATTTTTATATTACAAATAATATAACAAAAGCCCTGTAACCGTTGTAATTAAAACAAGAATTATCATAACAAAACATCGATAATTGTGGCGCCGTGCACAGCTCGGATTGCTAATGGGAGATTCAATTTACATTTCAAAACAGACCGACGCCCACAAGTACTCTAACCCTCCAGATTTTGCAACAATTTAGTATGCACGTGACCTATGTGCTAATCATATATTAGTATGGCAGCTATTGAGTGATTCACTTTTATAAAAGAAAAAAAATATAAAAAAATATATCAATTTACATTCGACAACAAACGAATTAACAAACAAATTCAACCAATCAGCGCGCGAGGTGCGATCCGTTTCACAATTTGACGGTTTCACTTCGATAGATTACAATCTACCGAATAATAATACGTTAAATTGTAAGCAGTACGTTGAGGTTCACAATCTTTCGACAGTTTACAATCTCGCGAGATAGATTACAATCTAACGGTGTTTACAATTTTACGGTGACATATATATTCAGAAATGAACTAATTGGGATGCAAAGCTATACGTTATTTTGAACATTGTTTCAATTGGCAAACCAATTTGCTGACACCTATCGTTTCGAATAAGTACTGTAATAATATATATAAATTAGAAAAAAAACGTTTGACTTTGAAACAAATACTTTAATTTTCAGTATAAACAAAAACTACAAAGTTTGAAGCAAACACAACAAAAAGTAATATAAACTAAGCAAAAGTTTAAAAACTCAATTTAAAAAGTTTAAGCCTTTCTCGAAAATTCTAAAACAATATCTATTTATACTTAAGTTCATTATTGTTATCTATAAACACAAGTAGAACTAGGATTTAAGTCTAACCTTTTGTTTTAGCTTGACATTTTTAAAACATTTTTATACCTTTAACATAATATTCATCAAGCTCAGTTGACATTGAGTGACTTTAACAGTCAGAAAATATGTTTCTAAGATAAGTGAAAATTCGTGTTCCAAAAATACAATACACGTGTTGGGACTTTGAAGCTGTGATCGTACATGCGTAACCTTCAAGTAATTATTCTGAATAATATTCGGGAGTACGAATAACAAAGTACGCCATTTATTCAAAAAAGTTATATATATATGTACGATACTCTTCGAGTTAATCGTATTGGATGTGCTCGCTAATAGTCTCTTTTTTTTTTAATTATGGTGTTTACCATTTTAATTTATACCACACTGTATATACTGCCAACATAAAGGGTAGTCTGCCAAAGGAACCAATTCTTTATATTATTGAAGCTATTAGTTTATTACGTTATTGTTCGTTATGAATAAAGTTTGTAAAGTTATGAATGAATACTGAATGTGCTTGGACATACACCAAATAAAAACGCGTCGAATTGAAAGCCTATACTCTAGATTTTTATGAAATATAAACGAACGAACGTCACTCAGAGACAATTGGAAATCATTGCGGATGTCAAGTATTACACTTGACACAATCCCTATCAATGACAATCATTAGTGTGCGATTTTATTCATAGCTGAGATATTTCATAGACTTAAACTAAAGCGCTCGAATTTAATGATACCTTAACTAATTGAAAATGCGGATGTTTTGGATTTATAATGATTAGTAGGAATACAGAGTACGAAGCAAATTGGATGTACGATAAACATTTAATGTATGTAATACTTAATTATTATAAAATTTTTACTCATACATAGTTAAGAAATGAAAAGTTATAGCTATTAATTACGTTATCAATAAAATAATAGTAATTTCGAAAATTATATACGTCTAAACAAATAGTAGGAGCTAGGAAATTACAAGTTAAAGTTTCTAACTTATTTTAACAGATAAACCTTATTATTTAGTATTTTAGTGCAGTGTCAATTTGAATTTAAGGATTTAACTTTCTCTGTTAAAAGATGATATGAAAATTAAAGTATTATTTTTCCAACTATTATTTAAACAATTAAGACGTGATTATGGTACTAGTTAATCATTTTATTGTAGTTATTGATAAAAAGCATATCTTAATATATATATTTCTTGTGTGCGTGTGTATGTGACTGAACTCCTCCTAAACGACTGGATCGATTTTGATGAAATTGTTTGTGTGTCTTCAAGGGGATCTGGGAATGGTTTAGATTCACAAATCAGCCCGCCAGATGTTAAGGGTAGTCCACCCCTAAATTTTTATTTTTTATTTTTTAGACAAAATTTTTAATTTCTATTTTTTTATGATACAGCATTAAAAAATACATACAACCCCTAACTTTCACCCCTCTACGATCAACCCCTATTTTTTTATTATAAATGATATACATGGCGAAACGACGTTTGCCGGATCAGCTAGTAGGAATATATAACTTACCAACTCTATAACAACAGTCGCTTTAAATCGACGCCATTAATATTTGTTACCCTCTACATAAAAGCCGTCATGGACCTTTATTAAAAAGTATATTTTAATTTAATAATTCCTCATTTGACAGACGAAAATTAATACTCCTGATACTAATCTCAGGCTTAACATTCATTAGGGATCGTTATCTCTGAAATTAATATTATTAACTATGGCTGTACCTTGATAAGGTCATGAATTTAATTTCATAATATGCTGCCTTCAGTATTTCGTTAGCAAATATTCTTATGTCAATAAATTAAGACATAACATTTATTACATACGAAAACACACACACATAAACACACAAAATAACAATACTCAAAGAAAAAATAAAATAAGACATATCAAAAACAATAAAATAAAAAATTCTCTTTTCCCATTCGGTTCGCTTCAAGTGTGCAATGTGAGTGTGCTGTGGTTGTAATTGGCCCTGGCTCAGCATTATGCTGAGGAGCAGAAAGTTCCACAGCGCTATACTCTGCTCTTATAAAATTGGTTGTGTTTATGATATTATTTGAAAAAAAAATATTAAGTATTGAAAACCTTTTTGTATCGATATATATTATGATAAGGTAAATATCTTAGAAAATAGGCAAACTCGTGATTAATTAACAGCCTGGTATAAGACTTTGTTAGGTTTTTAAATGCAGTTATTTTTTAAATACTATATAATATCTCTAATATCGCTGATCCGGCAAACGTCTTTTTGCCATGTATATCATTTATAATAAAAAATAGGGGTTGATCGTAGATGTTGAAAATTAGGGGTTGTATGTATTTTTTAATGCTGGTTCATAAAAATTAAAAAAATATTTTTTAAAAATTAAAAACTAAAGGAAATAAATGCTGGACTACCCTTAACATTTAGGGGGATGAAAATAGATGTTGTCCGATTCTCGGACATACCCAATATGCACACAAAATTTTCATGACATCAAAACTAATTCATGTACTGTCTGTACAAAACAAAATTGAATAAACCAAATATTTGACCTTTTAGCTACTTACTCAGAATATATCAAAATACAGCTAAAATATCCACTATGATATACGTGATATCTGGGGAATAGAAGTTTGCGAATAAGCACATACAATGTTAGTATATTCAGGTCAACCGAAACCGCATTCCCGATTCTATTCCAGTGGTCAAGTGTATAAATACAATATGACTTAACTGTCCCTTGGGTTGGGAATGTTTGTTTAAATCCCCGACACGTTTATCGTGTACGTTAGTGATATGGAGCTTCCCGGTAACTTTAACAGCAATTTCGATCTCCTATAGTGATCCTGATATTCATACCTCTTGTAAGCACTAAGCAACGTTATTATGCTCTCGAGTCTAATAATAAAAATAAATTCAATTGCAACTATGTAAGTTTACAGCATGCCAATACATAACCTGTATATCAAGACATGACATTAAATTAAAATAAAACAAAAGATCAAAAGAAAAAAGATCTAATACCTCTACTGCGTAATTTATACGTTTATTTAAAGCATATGACAGTACGGAACTAAATCTATCTATATACAAGTGCGATGCACTTTGCGTACAGCTGAGTCATACGGCTAAAAATACGCGAACACGGAAGCTTAAGAATAAAACGTTAAATTTGGACGCGCTCAAATTCCATTAGAGGGTTATAATCCCTCGCGTATTTATATAAGATATGACTTGACTAGTAAGAAAATAAATTATTCTCTACAATTAGTGATGCTTAATTCTTCAGAGATTTCGTTCTAACATCACTCTATCTGTATCATTAATAATTAGTTAAGTGCCTTAATCAAGTCGGACTCTCAAATCCAAAACTTTTTGACATATTATGGAATTCATACTTTCTAATATTCAGATTTTGGCCCTTATAATGCTCTTTCTTACAATGTTCTTCTACTCCAGTCGCGAGCCAGTATTAGTTGCACACAGAAAGAAAAAAGCATTCGTCCCAGCTGGAGCACGAACGAGTTTTACTCTTTAGACTAATGTATACGTATAGCATTAGTCTAATTTATTTTAGCAACGTCTTTTTTTAAACTTTCTTAAAAATATTTTTAAACAAGTTCTAAGTGTTAAAATCATATATATATTTACCTATGGTACAGATTTTTATTTGAGAATTTTACGTTGTGTCCTATCGTGGTGTTCCAAGTGGCCTTTAGAGATACAATTATTGACTAAATATCCATGACCAAACACAAAGAGACATGAAAAGGAAATTTTAACCTTAATTTCGGGGCTTCTTTTGAAACAATAGCTCTTTTGTAATTCCAAATCTCTGAATTAAAGAGAAATAAATAATGTTGGTTAAACTGTTTCACTTGGATATAGTGTTTAAGAGCACATCAAAATATAATTTTTATAGATTTTGGCCAAACGTTAACTTTATTGATATCTGATTTTGATATTTAACTTACTTAGTGCTGCTCTCGGATAACTTTGAAAATGTTATAATATTTTGAGATATTACTGTAGTTGATTATATTACGGTATAATAAACAATCTGTGTTGTCTTATATTTTTGCACAGAATATTATTCTGATTATATAATTTCACAGAAAGATACATTATTTGACACTAGTTTTTTTAAAGGTAAGTTGTTATATTATATATCATTTGGTAACAGTCTATTACTTTCAACATTATTAATTTTATTTAAACTAAATCGATTTTAATTGTAATAATTATCAAATTATTTGACTTTCTCACATTATTATAATACTATCATCGTGTTACCCAGTTTATATAACGCTAGATTGCTTTGAATAACAAATACATATTTTCGAAACGTGTTGTAAAATGAATTTATTCATGCATTCTGAATAACAATATGTACTAATAATACAATGTAACACAAACTTCACGAGCTTTCCAATATAGAATAGTGTAAATATATATTTTAGAAAATTCTACAACAATTTCAGTAATGTTGCCAATAATTTAATAAATATATATGTATACTGATTAGTTTTAACCCTAATTTAAAATTTTAGTGGATCTTGAGAAAATGCATCGCTAGTTTATAGAGTTAACGCTACTAATAAACTACTAAAATTACGCCGAGTGTTATGTAATCCCACCAGAAGTTATTAAAAAGGTAATTAACTTATAAATATTTTAATTTAATTTTTTAATGTAATTTGTTAAATGTGAAAAAATTTAAATAAATCTTTTAATATTTCAATAATAAGAATCCCTGTTTGGATATATTTATATCATGTAAGCGATTACCCATTTTTTTTTTTTAGTTTAGCTTACGAAATCACAGTACTAAATCTACTAATTAATTTACAAAATCTTACATCTAAAATGTGTGACAATTAAAGTAAACATAAACGTATCTCAAAAAAAAATTGAAATCAAAAATTAAAAAAAAACCATTAAAACCTATACAAGATAATACAAGCACACAATAAAATAAAATTATAGAAATTTGTTGGCATTTAAAGCAGAAAAAAAGAAAAATCATCAGGCCATTAAACAAATCATTATAGCTCCCTGTGATGTTTAAATTCGGCAAATATTCCTCAGTATACATGAACGGCGCTCGTTCATCATTAAGCTCATGCGTTTGTTAGAGAATTGAAAAATTTCGAGAAACGTAATAAAAAGGCACAGCGAGCTCCAATTACTGAAGCAAACTGGGATACCAGTCATCAAAACGTGCTAACATAATTATGCTCGGAAAAATCTCTACTCTTAATTACGTTTCTCGAGTTTTATTTAAATCTGTATATTTCGTATGTAGACATATATTAGGGAAATTTTTGGGTTTATGATTTATAACTTTTAATTGGATTATTAAAGATAACGCTTAATCAAATGTTGGGATTTAGCATTAGATTAGTCGTGCTCGTATCAACTCATTGTACATAGTTATATCCCAACCAACATTTTGGCGCTAATTTTCACCACTCTAATCGTTTGTATTGTTTTAACGGGTATATAAAAGTGTCTAGTAAAACTTTTGTTGGTTTAATGGTCATGAATATAACTAAATAACTCATTAAGATGAGTAACAGTAACAATAATACATAATATGACTTAAGAAGTTATAAAAGAGTTAAGCTGAACCACAGTAACGCTAGGTATTGTAACCTCAAGTAACAATAAGTACCTTAAGTAGTAATAAGGTTTCTAGTAAGTCTTACTATTCCCAAGTGTTCTTTAAGAGTGCTAAGTAAATGTTTTATACCACTTAACATGCCTAAAAACGTAATATTACTTAAGAAGGTATGAAGGTTATAGTCACAACCATCATAGAACCTACTGTTATATAAATTCAAGTAACGCGAAACACAAATTAATTATATCAACAATAATTACTTGCGTATTAGCCAGTGGCTAGGTGTGTGTGTGACCATGGTATGTGCGCAATCAATTCCAGCTCATGTGGTGAAGAAAAATATTTTCTATAGAATTAAGAGACAGCACGTTTAATAGCAAAATTCAGAAATGCACTGCTATTTATCTATACTAATATTATAAAGAGGAAAGATTTGTATGTAAGTATATTTGTAAAGTATTGGCTCAAAAAGTACTGGAGCGATTAGAAATTCTTTCAACATTTGTTTGCTACATTATCTCTGATTAATATAGGCTGTTAATTGCAAGAAAAAGGATATATGTATATTCTAAACCTCAGTGAAATGTTTTTAAAAATTACCCGTTGACTTTATATATTCTGTTATAATTATGTTTTCTTCAAATCCCGTACACAAAGGAAGCCAGCGATACACTATTGCTAAATACATTATTATTAAGGTATCTCGCATTTACTTTACGTTTAACAAAATGTTAGAAAAATAATGAATATCCACTCGGGCCGCTAGTAATAAAGAATATTCTACTATCATTTCTATCTATATTTGACATTGTAACAAACACCTGAGTTTCACTACAGCAGCCACTATAAGCGAGTAGCCATAGGTACATAATGTAAAATAAAATTATTAGAATAATAATTTTATTGCCAATCTATGTATAACAAACATAATTATTAGATGTAAACAAGAATGCATAACAAATGAAAAAAATTACACACGAAACAAAAAACAAATTTAAGAAAGTAACTAGGAAAAACAAAATAACATGTTTAAAAAATTGAAAATATTAACTAACTACTATATAGGCACTAACGAATAATAGAGCTTTTATCATCTCATCTCACAATAAAAGAGGTCCATTAACCTATGTAATTCGTTAACTCAAATTATACACCGAATCATACGAGTATGTGAATGAATGTACTGAAATGTGTACTTTTCAGAATGTAAGTCCTAGCCATGCCACACAGCACATGAACGGCAGACGATGTCGGCATCTGACATATCCATCAGGCACATTGAAGACTATAAAAGTCTTCGTGAGACATATGATAATGTGGAAATAAATTAAGGTGGAAAATCCCAATTTAAATTCGAAATAATAGAATCCCTTTTTGCGACTGATTACCTTTGAATCCGATCGGAAATAGGCTATCGCTCAAAGATATCGGCTCATTTAAAGAAAACCTACCCATTTTAAATCATTTTATCAGGTGAATGGGACTCAATTGGAAATCAAATGGAAATGCACATTTAAAGAGATTCTGTTGGAGTTTTTAAATCTTTCCTACAGCGAACTTTCATTTTGTATGCAAACTGGAAACTGAATTTTCCACTGCAGTTAGCAATATATTAACATTTAATTTATTATTCTGCAAATCCATTTATATTCATGTAGGATTTAATGTTTATTCCTCTTATTTAACTTTATTAAAATAATTTCAATTATTTTTATGTTGCATTTCATTCATTTATCTAGTTTTTTTAATTCATTAATAATAAAAACATTCCTATATATTAAACATAAGTAGTTAATCATCAGACAATCTTCTGTGCCTAACACATATCATCGTGTTTCGGGTAAGACGTGTCAGTTTCCTCACAAGGTTTTCCTTCTCCATATTATGTGCATGTTAAATACGCTAATAGAAATAAAAATCTTTGCTTATTTTATCTGACGACATCAGGGTTGAGACTTATACTATCACTACTCACGTATAGAATGTGATGTAATATGTAATATCCTTTTAGGTAATATCAAAGGATCTCATATCCGCGATCCGCGAACTAGAAAATGAACATGAGAAATTTGCATAGTTACACATTCTTTCCAAATGCGTTAATAAAAACCTGTTTACATTACATACACAAATTTATACATTTTCTATATTTATCATAACATATAATAGAAGTTTCCCCTATTATTTTCAATAATTAAATCTAATCGTCTATAAGCTCTAAAATTATAACCAAACCTTGCTTTCATGTAATGGGCCGTGATACCTTATTTTTTTCTATAACTACCAATTAATCGTATTGTTCACCATATTGTATGTGGCTTAGATTGCCACTAAAAACCTATAACTCGGAGGTCCGGGTTCCATATTAAAAGATTACGGTTTGTCAAGATTTTCTAATATTACATAGGTACATAAGTTGTTTAATTGAAGCTAGAACTACAAAAATTATATAGTGACTGGAAATATAATAAACAAAACTCTGAAACTGTCGGAAACTGTAAACCATGTGCCAACCAATGCTTCATTAAAAGTTTAAAACTGCAACGCCGAGGAAATAGCGAAAAATTAAACCACCTGCTAGGAATTTCGGGAAGTAATAAAAGTACCAAAAGTCGTCATAAATAATTTTGCCTTCACAATGTATCTTATACGTGTCATTGTTTGAACAAACTCTTTATTTATTTTCACAACTAAAAAGCGAGTATATGTAGGTACATTGTATTAGATTGGTCTTAAAAGATTTTTCTCTTTATATGTATAACGTTCAATGTATTAAAAAAAAATCTGTAGCGACTCTTACAAACTGGACTACCCGTCCCTTTCATATAATGAAGCGCGCTATCAAAGTGCTTCTCATTAGCTGAACATACACGACATCAAGATGTGGTGTCTTCGGGATGATGATTTGATGTCGAGGATCCTACTTCCTTTCTTCTCACCTACGTTAGTGAAATTCATGTTTTAGTAACGTATACTAACGGCTTGATAACTAATTCAAAAAGTTATAAACAATTACTCAACTTCGCAATCTGTTCATTTAAGCACGGGAGTAGATTCATTAACTATCTTAAAAGTAGTTACATCAACAACACTAATTGAGTTAAAAGCGCGAACTCTCCTTACTAAACTTAGCCTTTCCAAAGCATATCTCCTTTATGCTTTGTTGAAAATTCTGCAATCTATGGCAAGTTTAAATTTGGCATTAACTTTTAATTATTCCTTCTTGATTAAAGATTATATTGTTCCAGCGGCTAATGATCCCTTTGCGTTGCGTAGAAATGAAGGGTATTTGTGCATCTTTTACCGCATTTACATGGACAGTGTTCAGAGCTGTTGGGGCTAAAACCTGCAGCTGAGTATGAACTTGACGGCCTTCCACAACTGAGCCATTTTAAGGGAGTTTTAGGCGCGCACCACAACTAAGCCATAGCTGCCCACCGATGTATTTCGAAGGTCCGGAAGGGTCCTTCAAGATAAGAGCGTACCATTTCTTAAAAGGCCGGCAGCGCACTTGTGAGCCTTCAGGGGAGCCTCCTGCCCATTATAAAAGAGACGCGATATCGACTCATTTTAATAAAATTGTGAACAATTATATTTTTTTATTAACATTTTAAATAGCACTTTAGAGATTTTTTATTTAATTTAAGAATTAAAGGCATTTTACATATTGACTTAATTTTTATTACAATACTACGCTCTAGTTGGAATTTAAAACTCAATTACAACCCACTACTACTTTTTATGCTAAAAAGCACAACGTTAAAAAGACCTTTTAACAATTTATACGTTACAAACAAAAACTCGCAACACATTCATAACCTTTCATAGCAGTAGTTAAACTCATTTTAACTAGAAATAAAATTTTATTTTCTGTAATTGTGGCTTTTCAATTTAATTTTTTTAAACATTTTTAAAGGCTTTTCCTCTTTATAACAACTTGTACGACCTTAAATCCTAAAAAATAATGTAGAAAATATATCCGACCAACATGACACTTCGCGTGCATTACAAAACGCACGATAACGAGTTAACTTTCAGTGAATCTTGTAATAATGTAAAACGAAAGAAGAAACGTTGAAATTTCACCTACTTTAAGTAAGTTAACAGCAACTCTAGTCCAATCAATGACTTGCGATACGTTGTGTCGTTTGACTAATCGCAATCAAACGAAGCGCACCATCGCTTTAGCTTTATTTTACTTTGTAAGACCACAGTTTAGATCCAAATTTTAAACAAAAATATTTTCAATTGCCCTTGATTTGAGAAATGGCAGTAAATGTAAAATTAGAAGCTTTTAATGTATATTTCTTTTTTGACGTTCATAAGTGTACATTACCTATATGAATAAATGATTTTTTTTTACTTTTTGTACATTGTAATCGATTTCGGTTATTTCTACTTACTCTACTTATTTGAATTTAACTAATGTACCTACTAAAGTGTCGTATCCTCTAGGTATAAGTTATTTAAATTATTCAATTATTATTATCATATTAAGTAAGCTATAAGAACTGTCATAACTAAATACTTCGTAGTAAAAATTTGTTAGGCTGATGTTGCAAATCTATTTAAACATTCTGGCCATAAATTTAAAGTAGCTTAAAAATCACTACTGTACTGGAAACTAATGCTTAGGTCCACCGGGCTATTGCACTGAATAAACCAAACGATGAAAATGATATATCGATTATTCGACATTTGAATTTCGAATAATTTTGTTTCAAACACAAAATGACGGCGCAGAAAACACTTTGTTTGAATGTATCAACGTTATTACTGTATTGTGCTATAAAGAGGATCTCGTACTTGAACCAACCCATCTTTTGAAAGACTTTTTTAAGAACTCTCGATGTTCAACTCGAGTGCCATTCTTTCGAATTGTCTTTTGAATATCTCTTTCAATCTTGTTGTTTTAATATTATTTAACTTATATATTTTTTAATTCTATTGACAATGATACTTTAGTTATCCAAAATTATAAGATTAAATAAATTAAAAAATATATTTTGTTAAAAAAATGTATAAAGAGGAAACATTTGTATTTTTATGCCTGTTATGAATTAACTCTACTAAAAAGTAGCGGACCGATTTGAAAAATTATTTTCCAATGCTACATAATACATTATTTATTAGCAACACGTCCATGTCCAGTCCTGCGAAGACTATACAGGTCGCTAATAGGTTTGACTCTTTGAAAAACTAAATCACACAAATGTCGAGAGATTATTTCTACCAGTCTGTAATATTTAATTCAACACTTGAAAGGAAACTTGGAGTTCTCTATATTCTTCGTAATTACAATACAATGTTGTTAACAAAAAGAACAAGAAAAAAAACTATTTCATTATCTAACCACTTAATTATATAAAGAAATTGATAGAATAAAAACAGACCACAGAAAAAGACCTTGGCGGGAATTTTTTGGTCATATTTTAAGCCAGTCATATTTGCTCATATTATATTATTTACTTAATAAAAAAAATAGTAAAAAGTAATAAAAAATGGTTGTAGAGAACTGAAAATATTTTGGAAATTCGGGATATCTTTGGGAATCAGTTCCTTGGCTAACGTGACTCTAGTCCGTTACGTTCCGGAACCCTTGTTCTGAAGTAGTAAGTAACTCTCCATAATAAGTTTTAGATTGAAAAAAGTAAATCCTTCTTAAGATTCATGGTCTTGATTATATTGGTATTAAATTACATTGTAAAAGACGTAAAATATAGCTTTATCGTAAAATTTATATTGAGTTTAAACTAATTCCGGTATTTAATAGTCCCATTAATTCCACTCGACTTAACATTTATTTAACACGTTCAGCAAATTACACCATTAAAGTTTATTGCTATCCAGTAATTGTATTGAACTAACCTTAATCGACATGATTGTATGTAAGGGTCGAATACAAGTAAAGATGTCTACAATGATGAGCACAAGCTATTGGGTTTAAAGAAATAAAAGTTTGTTTTACTTCTATAAATCACAAAAACCTTACCTACTTGCCTATTAGAAAAAACAAATATTGACGAAATAACAATAACAATCTGAAGCTCAAATCCAAAGTGATTGTGTCACCACTAGTTTTTTTGAAATTGTCTGTTTTATCTATAATATATCCCTATATTAATAAATTCTGTATTGGGCTGATCAATTAAAAAAATTGTTAAGCCCCTATCTGGTACCTAATCCGCATTGTAAGTGTTTTATAATAAAGAATTACTAGTAAAAACATAAATTTGACGTGTAATATTTTTTGCAAAATTTATGATCACTGTAATTTGCATGTCAGAAAAAAAAGACTGTACTTATACTATAGAAAATGTGTAAGTGCAATATATCTATTGATGTGTGATCATATATGATGTTAGTGTACTTTAATAAATAAATATCTCTATATATAATACATCTACATCTTTCATACAACTCGTACAAACTCACAATTACCATTATTCGCAACATAGAACACAGGCTTATGTATTAATTATTCGATGCTTAGAGAGTATTCTCTCAAATCATAGATTCACTCGTGCGAATTTTGGCTATTGAACGTAAAGTTAGTTAGTGGAGATATTAAGAGACAAAGACGAATTATACGCTCAAGTCAATCATAACTCCAACTAATTGTTCGCCGTCTATAATCACAGTTAATAACGATTTACATCATTTTTATAGTTAATTTGTATATTATGTTTAATTTAGAAATATAACAGATTTAATAAAAATAAAGTAATTTATCAATGTCACAATACAATTATAATTTCTCTTTCTCTTTCTTCTTTTAGAGTCTCCCCATTACTGGAGGTTGGCCGTCAGTCTCTTGAACTGTATATTGTTCTGTGCCACTACATAATGACTGTTTACTACACTACTTCCACACAATATTATAATTTTTTTTTAATATTTAGTTTATATTCAATTTCTATTAGTCACAAAAAGTTAATTAATAATCAAATCATTAGCATATATGGAAATAATACAAGAACGTCTAACTAAGGGATAAAACAAAAGCGACCGTCCGTGTCACAAATTATGCATTACCCTCAACAGAATTAAAGAAGTATTACAAACGAAAATTTTAATATTTACCATAACTAGTAACTTATAATTGAAACAAGTTGTCGTCTTTTTATTGTTATTGTATTAACGGTTTTGTTAAAAAGTTTTCTAAAAAACGAATCATTAAAAAAAATTATAAATAAAAAATAAAAATTATTATAAAAAAATAATCTTCGTAAGAATATCTCCCTCGCGCCGTCATTAGCACAAAATATCACGCCTCACCCCTGTAAACTCAACGCTTCCTTAATGTACGATTTCTAAAATGGTTTTCCCGGAAACAAAAGGATTAATTGCAAGCACGGGTTCAGCAGAATGATATTTTTATGATGATACCAGTTTTTAAATGATTTAAGAATAAATGCGACACGTGTTCGCAATTAGAATCTATTTTTGGTACGTTAATAGGGATGTAGTTAGCGGCGATTCAGAGTCTGGCATGGATTTTTCGAATGCTTAGTATAAAACTAAAGCTCACGCCAGTAAGTTTCAAGCATCTAGAAATGTATTTCACCATCTTATAAGTATAAAATGCAAATAGCTTGGATAATAGCAATCATATATCTATACAAAAATGTATCCAACAAATAAAGCTTGTTTGTTGGGAATGCACATACATCATCGCAATGCATACATCTCTACATAAATACTAATAATAGACGAATTTGCATTTGGTAACGTTCCTTAACTAAAATGCTTTTAAACAAGTTGTTGAGTTATGTAGCAATCAAAGATAATGTAACAATGATTGAATGATTCATTTCAGCTACATTAATATGTAGTTTTACCTACCCACGACGGCTTAGCTTCATTTATTGAAGTGGTATATGTTAAATATACGTCGGGAAAGACGTATTTCGGAGATATAAAGAAGATTATAGCTACATAATTTATTCTATTTGCATTCAATAAAGTTCAGTTTCATGAATTAATATTGATAAATTTAAATACACAGATAACTTATTTAAATAATAGTATTTAATCAAAATAATATGATTTATCATTCATAAATTTTAGTACAGTCTAAAGATAATAACCCACGACCTGGACTGTATTTATGTTGCATAAATTGTAATAATTAGCAGGCATTACTTGCTTGATGAAATTAACGAACAATTTCCATTTCATATTAGCTGTTAAAATAATTAAATATAAAGAATAAAGAAATAGTACAGACACAAAGGTAATTGAGACTTCTAATATTTAGTAATACGCTTAGTATCTTAAAATGCACAGAATCGTAGGATTGATCTCCTACTAATAAGAGCTTCTAGAGCAGTTTACGTTAAACGAAATCGCAAAAAAGATTTCAGATTCTATAATCATGATGAGATTCAGTAATCTATGATTTCTTGATCTAAAGCCGTTAACTATACTGGCAAGATTTTATTGAGATATCTATGTTTAATTCTATTATCAGATATTACTTAATCCATGGCTCTTTAGAGCTTCATCGGCAAATTACATCTTTACCCACAATATTCTTGACCAGATCTATGACGCATGATATTACCGCCATCAGAATGTAAACAAAAGTGTAATTTGCTAAGGGTCTGTTTCACAATGTACAGATAAAGTACCAAATAGCTATGCAACACATAAATTATTTGGAAGATAAATTGTGCTATTTGACATTCATCGGACTCATAACTTATGATGGACTTTATGTGACGAATAGCGCTATCTGACAGTCGTGAAACGCAACAATAGTGTTTATCATACCAATAAGTAATAAATAGCTAATTTGGAACTTATGTAGAACTTATCCGTACATTGTGAAACAGAACCTAAGTCTTTTATAATATTTTAGGGGGTGACGCGTCAGTCTAATCAAAATAGATATACTTCTCGATATTAGAAACATGACTCGCTTCAAGTTTTTATAGAATCTAAAGGCCGATTTACATTATCTTAGTGTTTAGGAGAGTGCTTTAGGATAGTACTTTAGTTGAAACATGTAAACGCTACTTGCTTTAGTAAACACTACGCTAAAGAACTTGCCTTTCAAGTTGTACTAAAGCACTCTCCTAAACACTAAGATAATGTAAATCGGCCTTAAGACAGATAATGGGACTAAGTAAGTAGTATCCCTGAAATAACAAAAAAATAATAAATATATTGAAGTTACTATATTAAAACAATTACTTTGTAATAAATAAGAGAAAACAATAATACATAAGTTGTCTCCTACATAAGTTTACATAATAGAATAATGCAACTGCCAAATGACAAGTCTCAAAAACACAACCAAAATCGAATCATTAAAAAGAACTACACAATGCAATCACATAAATATATCTTGTATTATGTACTAAAATAAAATATATATTTTTATATTATTAAAATTAATATAACATATACTAGAATAACACGTGCAATCGCTTGACTAAAGTTATATTAAAGAAAGTGTAATGTAGGCGTAATATACGACGTAATAACTAAAATTAGTATTCCGATATTGCGAGGTTACAGCTGTTATTTAGAGCTAGTAGACATAATTTTGTAGACAGTTTTATGGAACCTGTATTTACGATGTATTTTTAGAATATGAAATATGTTTAATGTTGCCTATATTGCCTACGTGCCTACAACAGAAAAATGAATTTATTTTTATTTATAATTACGTCATAAATTGTTTCTTTTATAAAAGTGACGACAACTTCTTCTTCAGTTGGGCTCTTCATTACTGAAGCTCGTGTTGGTGCCACACAATTTCCTTATCTCCTCGCTGTCTTGGGCAAGCCTCATCTCATGGGTGATTGTAAGATCCAGTTGCGCCTTTACTTGATCGGAACAGCGAGTAGGAGATCGGCCTCCACTCTGCCAGTCACAATAAGTAAAGCGATTAGTAGGTAAGTAAACAAATAATTTTTCTATTACAAAAATTCTAGATATTTCGTAACGAGAAAAGAGTTATTTAATTACTAAAAAAATTATAGACTAGAAAGTATTCTAAAGAATTTCAATATATATTGTAAAGAATACAACAACTGGCACTTTAAAAGTTCTCGATTAAAAAAATGCGTGACAATATTTATGAAGAAACAGTATATTTGTTTTTAATGCGCTTCTGTCCCGTTGTCCCGTTGTGAAATCATAATGACACTTTTGTAAGGCTTTGACGCTCGCGAGATATCTAGTTCAAAATCTATATAACTGAATATTAAGGCGAAACGAAGTTCGCGAGGGCAGCTAGTATGTAATAAAAGTACTTTAATAAACATGTACAGTAATATAAATGTTATGTGGACTATTAATACTTTAGCATGTTTTTTTATGTATTAGTAGCTAATACATAAATAAAAGCCTAAAATATTGTGTCAAAACATACCAAATGTAAACACGTGGTGTTGGAAAATCGCCAAAATGTTGATTTATTATCACAAGTGTTTAAAATATTATATTCATTGATTCGTAAAATAATACGAGTTGAATTTTCCCGCAATTTGATGAATAGCCTAGTGTAAAAATATTTTGTCACGTTTATATATTTTCAAAGTTAAGCAAGGGTTATAAGGAAAAAATATTCAAAAGCTATTTGAGGCTTATATTACGTTGATGAAAATGGCGGTTAATGTTTCTGTGCGTGTTTATAATGTGACTAATTTGGTTTAAGGACTTAGTTGTGTCGTATTTTTTTAGCTAATCAGCTTGAGTTTCTCTTCTATAAACAACATACGAATCGATATAATATATGTACTATTGGATTACTATTCCATTAAAAAGATGGTCGGTATATTATATTCTTCTGTTCTAACCCACAACAGTTATAATCTTGTTGAAAATTTAACTCAGGATTCTTAATTAGCCTATAGAGGTGGTTTTAATACTTTTGAGATGACATTGTTTATTTAAAAATACATAGAAATGTTGTTATCTATGTACTAAAATAACGAAGATAAAATGAAAATAAAAATGTTGCTGCATTCCTTAAGATTATTAAGTAAAAATTGGAACTCGATGCTTAGCGTAACGAACCATAATAACTCAACTCGGAGCGAAAATATTATCTTATTTTATATTCTGTAGCGAATATTCTCATATATTTTTTAGAAATCTAGTGACAAATTATTTTATTATTTTAGTTACTTGTTTCCTATTACAGTCCTTTGATTTAATAATACGATTGACACATTCTTACACAATAATTGGTATCGTGCAGTTTCAGGCACACTTAGATGAATCTAGACCTCGTTGCGAAGCAAGTTTAATTCTTAATTCACTAACGTTTACTGTGGATACTTAATGGCAAAGAATGTAGTATCGGTAGTAACATTGATCCATCATCTCCTACTATCGGGGTCATTAAAATAATCTAAATAAAAAATTCAGGCTGGCGCATATTAATATTCCTTATATATAGGACGTATACTATTGCGAATTAATGGCAGTAGATAGCTTAACTGTACTTTTATGAACAAATTTAAATCGACCTAACGTAACAAGATTAGGAACCTATTTTTGTCTTAAGCCGATAGATAGAATACTCATTCAAACCTAATAAGTTTCGTATTTGGCAGGTATTAACAAAGTTCATGCTCAGCTGGAAAGGAATGCGATACACCTACATCAAGAAGAATAGGTAACCATGTCTATATACTCTAGTTAAATATTTATGAGCTCACACCGTATCTTTTTGTTCTTCGGCAGCATCATAAAAATCGTTCCGTATTTGTTCTTTATGCATTCGTTATTTATATTCTTTCTTTGCAATTTATCGCGTTTATGGAACAATATTAATAAATCTGATGTAAAGAACAAGAGTTTGAGTTTGAGTTTGAAAAGGTTGTATTTTTATAAGATTATAAAAATATAACTTATCTCTTCTATCACCAAAAGATCTTAATATTAACTTTCTCTTTTTTTATAATAGTAATACCCAGTTTCTAATACCCAGTTTGTTACCTTTTGAATAATAATGAGACTGAATTGTGAACAAATTGTGAAACTTTTTATTATCATAATAAAGCTAATTATTTATTGATTGATTAACCAGCCGAAATTCTCTAAGCCAAATTCCCATGGCAGATATATAATAAAGAATCTCTAAGAAAATATTGACAAAAAATCTATTATTAATAATTATTGTTTACCACCATTATGTTTGATAGCCAAAAAATTCTATGGCCTAGCCCTGCGTGAAACTTCTGCCACAATTTGATGAAACAATATTTTTTAAATAAAATCATAAAGATTCCTAACAAGTTAACAAAGTAATTATATTTTGTATCCAGTAAATTCAACCGCATGTTTTATTCATAGCTTTATGAACTAAGGGCATTGAGGAGTTATTAGGAAAGGTAAAACTTTTCATTTTCTTCCTAACAGCATAAAACTTACGCCCAACTCGTGTAAAAGGTTACCTAAATGGCATTGTCAAAGGTCGCTTCACGGCGGTCAATAGCAGTGTCTAAGCCCGTAAGAAATGTTTTATGTATGATGAAGTTTACAATACCCTAGTAATTCCTGGTATCCTTATGATGATCCTTATGTTTCTTTAGAGCATAGTTGGACTTGACTTGAGCAAGCCAACAATGGACTTTTATGTCTATGTGCGCAATGAACACCATACAAACGAGAATGTTTGTATGGTGATTAAAAACATCGTGAGGAAATGCGTTAAAAATTGATATAAAAATGAGGCTGAATTTAAATTTGTATCTGTAAACATTATATACCTAGGCGCTATACATGTGTCCCTGCAGAAATGCTTAAACAAATAAACAACTCAAATTTGATGAAAATTGTGTTGTGTCTATAATTATTACAAAAATACTAGCTGACCCGGCAAACGTTTGTTTTGCCATGTATATTCTAGGAAACATTTTATTGTTCAATAAAAATAACTACCTATCTACAATAATAAAAAAATAGGGGTTGATCGTACAGGGGTGAAAATTAGGGGTTGTATGTATTTTTGTATGCCGTGTCATAAAAACAATTTTTTTTCGATAAAATAAAAATAAAATTTGGGGTGGACACCCCTTATCACTTAGGGTTTTAAAATATAGATAGTAGCCGATTCTCAGACTTACTGAATGTGCATACAAAATTTCACAAGAATCGGTCAAGCCGTTTCGGAGGAGTATGTCAACATTGTGACACAAGAATTTTATATATTAGATTTAAGTATTAAATGACTATGGAATCACTGTTACTATCGACCATTAAATAGTCGGAAATTTTTGGATTTAGTGTTAATAATTTTAATAATGACAATGGAATTACTTTTATAATTAACAATCATCGAATAGTCGCTAATTTACGTATATAAGTCTTGTAAAATTGATTAATCGAATAAACCACAGGTATTAAGAGTTTTAACTGATTTGCCCTTGACGTTGACAATTTCAAGCTCTATGACATATAATGACAATGGCAGCTGACATTAGTGCCATTGCTCCGACATATACTCGTATGGATTGCATAATAGCCCATATTTGGATATTTTGAATTTGGAATAATTTAATTAGATTCGACTCAGTTGTGGAGGCTAGTCGTTATTAAACAGCAACATTCATCATGTTTTAAAAATGTAAATTAAAAGTTCATAATAAAATGATCTTGGAGGTAAATAATCAAAGCCTGACTTCTAACTTTTCAAATTTCCATTAAAATAAAAATCCGAAAGTGTTTTTTGATGCGATAATACTTAAATTAGAGGCTTCAGAATTGCTTAGCCCCCAGAAACCAAATTAAGATAAGCGCTATCCGACACCTAATTTGATTACTTTAAATTGATAAGAAGAAGGGTCGAGGAAAACAATTCAACTTTCGGACGATTGTTCCAAGTTGACAAAGACGGAGAGAGATTTAAAATTAGTATTGCCCAAAATAATAGTAACTTTATTATTCGCTTGAACGGTGAAGGAAAACATCGTGAGGAAACTGGCTTGACTTAGACCCAAACAGTCGACGGCGTGTGTCAGGCACAGGCTGATCACCTACTTACTTATGAGATTGACAAATGATCATGATAAAGTGACAAAAATCTAAGGCTGAGACCTAAAAAGCCACTTTTATAATAACACCTACCTGTGCCTCCGTTGTCCATTTGGTTAAAAGAATTACGGACGCACAGGCTGCCCTTCATATGCTTCACTCTGCGCTGTATGAGACCTTATTTCTGAACCAAGTCTATTTAGGATCTTTTAAGAAAAGAGCATACCAATTCTTGTAACAATGGCAACGCACTTGCGAGACCTCGGGCAGCGTGAGTGTTTATGGGCGGCATCACTTAACATCAGGTGAGCCTCTTGCCCGTTTGCCCCCTGTTACATAAAACATTGTGGACTAACCCTATTATGGCATGAAAAACACCTTGTAACCATGGTAACACGGTACTATTTTTACTCTATAAGAGTATAACTTGGAGAGTTTTTGTTCGCAAAAAATATAATTGTTTCGAGATGAAAGACAAACCTAACAACCATTAAACATTCGTAAATAACCATTTAAAGCCAACAAAGAAATACTTTAATTTATGTCGCATAACAGTTTTTATGAAACGCGTAGCTTATTTAGACAAGATTAAGTTGATTAAATTAGATTAGTATACGTTCTCTATAAAGAGAATCCTCAAGTACATTTTTAATTAAAACTGGGATAGCAACAAAACTACAAAGCTTTAACAAGGCCAAGGCTAATCTCATAGGTGTTAAGAAAGCTTTCCTGCCCTTGCTACACACTTTCACCTTCGCAGAAATTAAGTACAGAGTTACTATTAACATACACTCATATATTTTATCTTATATTTAGATGTATAATAGTTATTTAAAGTTTCGTAACAAATATAATTTAAAAATGGAATCAATAATTTATTTATCGACTTTAGGTGTATACTCTAGTTTAAACATTTGTAAAAAATAAATTTCAAATATTCGAAAAAAGAATATTGTTTTCCAATTAAGGACATAAAATAGGTAATTTATAATGTTGTTTATTGCTAAGCACTGGAGCGGAAAATTAAAGCCGACGCGACCGCGGCGTCTCTATGACGTTTATGACGTTGTCATGGCAACTGTTATTTGCCTTTGGTTTGTTTTGATATAACACAAAGAAAATTTAAAATAATAATATTGAATGGCGTTATAACTAAAATTATTATTAATTACAGTAAAACAGTTAACACTCGTAATCTTCACGAAAATCATAAAGCAATGTCATATTATTTAGCAAAGACTATGTTTGATGAAATTAAATACAAATCAGTTACTATTCACGGTATCATCTAAAATAAAATAAAAAACAATATTCTTAAGAATTATCGAATACTTTGCACAAAATATTGGAATAAATCGCAGTAGTCAATTTCCTAAGTATTATAATATTTATGTCTTATTTAATATTTACTTTTACTTACAAATTTTTAATGTTATGCCACTTTGGGTTTTGGACTAACTGTGCCATCGTTTTCTGTCACTTGTCAAAATTTTATGATGTGTATAAAGAACATTACAGGGTGCATATTTCAAGAATACGTGACATATTTTTTTTAATTAATTTTCTTGGTTTTCCCACTTCCTGCCCTATTATCCGAATTTTACCTTGACTTTTATTCATAGGAAACCCTTATTTATTATAATTTGTGTTTATTTATTTGAAAAAGCTCTATTGGTGCTGCTAACACTTTAATATATGGTTGCGCTGCTAAACGTCATGGATATCAGATTAAATGTTCTCTGATCATTTTTCTTAGCAAGTAGGTGATCCGTCTTTCAAATATACTTTAATTCAGTTTCATTCATTACTTGTCAAACCAAATAAGGTCGTAGGTGAAGGTCAATCTAGAAATTACATGTACTCTAGATATAACCGGGCGTAAAACAATTTTCATTCCCGTAGCGATGGCTCAAGGGTCAGGTTCTCGATGTACAGATAGTCTTATCACGTCATTTACATACAGTTACAAAGGCTCGAGTTGAATTGAGACGTGACCCGAGAGCGTGGTTGGATTTATAAGTTTTCATGTTTGAATGACTATGATACCGTAACATATTGTTCTTATCAATTTAGGATCGTTAAGTAAATAGGACTGAAATATGCCTATATATATTATTTATTTATTCCTTTTTAAAATTTAATTACAATGACTAATGATATAATGGTGCTTACAAAAAATTTGTAAAAGAAAAAAAATTGGCGATGTAAAAGACTGTCGGATGATTAATTTTCAGTTCTTACGCCTACCTACGCCCTTGATTCGATAACTGGCAAATGTAAATTTGGCACCATTCATATTTTTACTGACCTTCATAGGTACCTTAAGATACCTACGTGATTAAATGATATTTTGATTTTATTATTAATTGATGTATAAAGAGAATGCAGACAAGAACCACATATCAAAAAACTAGCCCGCTCTGTGAACGATTATTTATAAGAATTTTAAAGAAATACAAAACGGTATAAAAAAAAATCGATTTAAAAGAAACCAATTTACTACAAAAAATAATATACAGACTAACTATGCAGCAAGTAATGTCTAGAAGTATTGAACTGATTTTAAAATTCATTCACAAAAAACTATATCATCGTCGCTACACGACATAAGGTACATTCCATAGTCTTTCAAATTTTTTTCTCTTTTAAAATCACGCTTCCAAAAGTTAGGATATAGCTGTAATTATTTTGAAATGTAAATAAAGGATGAATTTTGAATATAATATAAGTAATGATCCAGTGACAACCCTATGCGGGTCTTGACCTCAGACTGTATCCGCTTATTTAATCATTTTTATTTCGTAGACAAGTAGATGATTAGGGCGTTGAAGACATGCTAGTTTCCTCACGAATTTTTCCTTTACCATACGTGCCATTATTACAAAATTACACACAAAGACAGAAAGTCCATTGGTGCATAGCCGGAATTGAACCTACGATTATGACAGTCCCACGCTTAAGGCCTGTTTTGATTAGTGCGAGTGCAAGTGATTAGTAATTGATGATGATTAGTGCAGGTGTGTAGTGCAAGTAGTGTCCAATTATTGTTTAGTGGCTCTGTTAAGTAAATTCAGTTGTCAATTGTTTTGCAGGCACGCTGCGAGTGAGGGGGAAGGGAGGGCGCACGCGACGCCACTACTCGCAGTTCTTTCGCAAAAAAATAGAACACGCTTCTAATCACTTTACTACGCAGCCAACTAATCACCTGCACTAATCAGTCGCTGTCCACACTTGTTTTCTCCTAATCACTAATCACCTGCACTAATCACTAATTAAAGTGAATACAGGCCTTAACCCACTAGGCCAACACTTAATCTGTAAATATTAATTAAAAACTCATTTTCAACTTAGAGATAAGTCTGTAATTACATTTGCAGTATTTTCCATTATCTTGTTAAGTTTTATGCGATAAATATATCGATCACATGATAATAGGTACTCCGTACAGTGGATTTTATCGTAGAAGCGCACTAATGGAAAATCAATTAGGCGAGGGTAAAGTACTAACGAATTGTGTCGCTTACAAAGAAAGTAAGAATGTTCACAATCATTTACACTTGCTTTGATTTTAAATATGAGCATGTAAATGAATTACCGTAATGTGAAAAGATTTAATTAAATCACCTTATTACACACACGACTTCTACGACACGCTTACTTAATTATATTTATATAGGTTTAGAAATTATTCCTGCGTGTGATAAAATTTGGCATAGTTCGAACGTTCAAATCCTATTTTTTTTTTTATATTATACGAAATCAACAATTGAAGGAAAATATCGAGAAACTAAGATGTCTTATGGTAGGGGAGCCCACGATGCTAAATGGGGATTTACTCGAGCGTCGTAGAGACCTATTGGGATGCAAAGCTTAGATAAAAAGAAGAAAAAAATGTTATATGATAAATTCCTTTTCATCGGTGGGGGAAGCGGCTATAGATAGTTAAATATGTAAAAAAAACTGTTGCATGGACATCCTCGAGCGCGTCAGATATTGATAGCATCTATGCCCTACGTATTTTTAATAATGTACGTATGTTAATCTGATCGTTTGCATGATGAGGGTGGTTGTATTTAAGGGTTGAAAATTAAAAAAAAAAAAAAATTATCGAGCGCGTCAGATTTTCTAAGGGAGTGTTAAGTGCACCAAAAAAAAGCTCTCATTCACTAATCTGACGATTTCGATGGGACGCAAACCCACAGCCATTTTCTTAATTTGCAAAAAAAAATCGCAATTTTGAAATACTCAAGCGCGTCAGATTAAGATATATGTGGTTCATCTTTATGTTCGAAACGTACTGTCTCATAATCTGACGATTATCTAGAGGGATTCGCCTGATCTGACAAAAAAAAATAGAAAAACGGTTCACCTAAAGGGCCATCCCTGCAACTTCCCGCTAATTCCATTCCTGGGCGCTTAAAATTGATATTTTGAGCTCGCTGAGTTCAAAGAAATAACATGTCTATGCATTTGAGCTCTCCCAGCTCGAAAGTCTGATAGAAGTTTCATGGAACACTATTTTTGGAATTTTCAAACCGCAATAACTTTTGAATGGATCAAGCAATTTTCACGCGGTTGGCGGCATTCGACGCAGTTTTATCATCCTCATAAGTAATTTTGCAATTTTAATTGATAGAACCACAAATTTCGGAGTAATCCCGAAAAAACACTTTTTCGGGTTTCTTTCGTGTACGATATCTCTCGAACGAATCAACCGCTTTTGACCAGCTTGGTGGCGATCGACGTGGTTTTTCAAGCTCAAAGGCGGATTAGTTTTTGAAGTTGATCGATAAAGAAACCACTTTAAAAAAAAATATTTCTTATTTTTTTAAGATATTTCAAAATTTCTCAAAATCTATCGGTCCGAATCGGTTCAAATTCACAGGAAATGTAATTTTGAGGGAAATATTTAGAACGCCGTTTAGTAGATTCCGATCGGTTTAAGGAAATGTAGGCATCACGCAGCTGCACGCATTTAACTTTATCGACGAATTTTTGTTATTTCGGCTTGCGGAAATCGTCAGATTATATATTTTTCATTATTCTTGAATTATTTCCTTCAAAATAAAAAAAAAATTAGCTACGCTCGAGAATGTCGAGATGACGTTTTTTTTTTACAACTTTGTTGCCCTCCCCTTTTTTTCCGTCACTCTCAAATTGTCAGATTAGTGGAATATACACTTTTTAGGATGTAATTAACTCACCCTACCTTAATCTGACGCGCTCGGGAATTTCTGATGATCAATTTTTTTTTACTAAACTGATCCTGTCTCCTTCACGTGCGGCCTTATATATGGGCCTCATATTTTGTGGAGGTACTTAACCGGGTACAAGGTATCCCCCTATATATTAATCTGCCGCGCTTTAGTAAATCCCGAAATCCCCTCTTGGGCTCCCCTACCATAGATAAATGATATGTTTATTTATTATATTATATTATTGTATCATTTGTTTGGATCATTATATTTCCACATTTGTAACAAACAATATTGTTCGTACACATATACAATATGTGTATGATAATAATGTCTTCTTAGATAAATTTATTACGTCTGTCAGCCACAAAACTCTGAACTCTGACAGGAATCGGTGGTCGATTTGAAGACATAGGGTCTTCATACCACCGAATTTATCTTTTTTTTTTCTACTATATATAATTTTTATAATTGGTTCAAATAAGTATACTTATTAATCTTTTGACCCAATTATAAAAATCCTAGCCAACGAATCTATAATTTACCAAAAGAAAATTAATTTTTATTAAACCCAATTACATAAGTTAACAAACAGATTACCTAGAAACGAAATATTAAAAATAAGATTATAAATTTGTTAATTTCAAGTCGCTGAAATTTAATTAATTTTAATAAAGCCTTGAATTTATTCTAAATACTCAAAGTCACGAACATCTAGCAAGCACAAACATGTACGTTATACAATTATCGGACCTACAAGTTAATTTACCAACGTCTTGCTTTCGGCTATCATTAATCTTCTTCGTTCGTAGTCGCTTGCAAGTGACTTTGGACTAATACTCTTGTATATTTTTCGAAATAATGTATTTTATGAGATTCGTGTCTATAATTATATTTATGGCTTATTTTTGCCATATATGGCGCATAGTTCTGATGATCAAAAACAGTCACAATGTTGTCTAAAGCAAAGTATTTATTTAAATAACTAATAACGTTTTAACGGTCGAGATTTTAATTCTAAAAAAAAACTCAACAGGTAAATAATGAACGAAAGCGGCCGTTTCTTAAAACAAATGAATGATATTTGGTAAAAGGCGATTGTAAAATATAAGTGTGGTAATAACCTACGAAACTATAATAAAAAAATCAATTTATTTCAACAAAAGCCTTTCAATACGCTACAGTTTTTTTTATGACGTATTCAGCTTACCGCTTTAGCTGCGATCGTTAAATTTTTATTCTATCGAACGTTTTGTGATTTGAAAATCCCTTCAAAATGTTTATTTAGTGGTGATAAAATACCTTTAGTAATTATATATTTTTAGCCAATTGATCCTATTTGACGTACCGATTACCTCCCATGTAAAGATAACCCCAGACATTGGACTAACACCCTTCCCCCTATAGACATACTATTTCGTTTTTGACACTGTTTTCTTTCACCATACAAGCAAGTTTTGTTTATATATATCTTTATAATCTCGGGTACTCGAGAGGAGAAGAGACGCTACATTTGTAACACTATTACTTATGTAAATCATAAAACGCACATATGTTTGAGAGATAAATTCTGAAGTTTTACAGGGCATTTGTCACTCTTGTTACATAATGGTAGCTGTACACACTCGGCGAGACACCCCGAGACAGGCCGAGGGCGAGAGTGTACAGTAGAGCTCTCGTCTCGCCTCGCTTCCTCGCAGTCGGTCTCGCCTCTCTCGGTCGCCTGTCGGTTTTTTGCGCACGAGTCAAAGGGTCTCGCGAGTAAAACGAGAGCGACCTGTACACACTCGTTCAATCACTTGCTCGATGACTGTGGTTGTGACAGGACGTATCGCACAATGTGGTCTAACGAACGCGAATTTTGGCTGGTATTGCTTCTCTCATAAGAG
Source organism: Pieris napi (assembly GCF_905475465.1). Lineage (NCBI taxonomy): Eukaryota > Metazoa > Arthropoda > Insecta > Lepidoptera > Pieridae > Pieris > Pieris napi. The sequence continues at coordinate 4,875,410 of NC_062239.1, read as the reverse complement.
TATTCTTCTTAGTTATCAACGGAGCAACTTTTTGCAGTAAAAATTGAAAGTCGACTAAAGACATTCTTGTAAAATTATCAAATTGGCCAGAGGGTTCTGCCACTAGCTCTGCCAATTGATTTTCCATGGTGCTGCTGAAATAAAGTACACAATAAATGAATGACATACAAAAGGTAAAACATACATACAAGTAGCAATTTACAATTTTGGATAATATTAAAACTTTATGAACCTAATTACCTATTTCTGTTGCGGTGCATAGTAACCATCCACCATCTTCTTCTTCGCCATGGCTTCGTAATTTTTTTTTTATGGTAAACGTGAAGAAAATTATAATAACTTATTGCACAAAGACAAACAGCAGCAGCGGTTTCCACGTCCATTATTAACGGTGTTTTAAATACAAATAACGTAACGAGTGTGTACAGGCTGCGCTCTTCTCTCGGTCCTCTCGGTCGAGACTCTCGGCGAGAGGCTCTCGCCGAGTGTGTACAGCCACCATCAGATCCGAATTGAGACCCAATTTTTTGTTTGTTTCACTATATCCAGTTTGGAAACATATTTTAGATAAAAAAATCTATGAAGTAGACAATGAAAGTCTGCTCTGTGGCGGGATGAAATAACAAAACATTGATTCCCATAAAGAGAAGATCATTAATTGTATTTTGACATATTAATCGTCTGAAGAAACGCTGCTTTATATTTCAGGTGTATTAAAAAGAAAGGTACTGCGCTGCCGACTAATAAAAATCTTCTCTGATATGGCACAGCATCAATATTTTTCCATTCCCCGAGCACTCGTCCATACATTGAATGGAGCAATAACAAAAACATCGCATACATGAAACGAATAACGTGGTTACAATAAATTGAAAAGATGTAATCGATTTGAATACATACTTTCATATAATATCACAATCCGTAGTAGAGCATAATATGTAGTTTTTACTATATTTAAAGTATTTATTTTTACAGTTTTAATAATTCCAGGTAAAAAGTAATGTTTGGACACAATAAACTACAGAATCGGTACTAGTTATTTTTAGTAACTATTTTTATTTTCATTAAAAATATAGTAAAACAATATTATAACAGTAAACATTTTAAGAATTGGTTGGTTTGAACTATGAAGGCGGTTTTTTAAATATGGTTTGATATACTTCTTTATAAGTTTTATTTTTGTTTTCCTCTTTCCACAGAATACAGATTATTCAAATTGTTTAAAACAAAAGGTAGTGTTTGTAATAAATACATACCAAAGATTCTAAAGACTGAACATTTGAGCACAGATGAATTAAGCTAATTAGGGCATCCATAGTTAAGCCGAAGAACGCGTTGAAAAGCACGAAACATGGATCAGCTTTTAATAACTTAATGAATGAGCTTTCTAGCTACTTCATATTTGGAGGCTGTAGAGTAGCTTTATTAAATGGATTTGTTATTTTTTTATTTTTAGGTTTTTACCGACTGTCAAATAAGGATCAGTTCAGTTTGATCTGAATTTTATGGGAATTGGAAATTACGGTCACCAGAACGATTTTTTCCATATAAAATAAACAATTCCAAAGTATGAACTGAACATTTTTGGAGGAAAGCCTCCAATCCAATTTCGTTTGACTCGGCCACGGTGATTCAAGCCTCGCGTACGTATGGAATTTCGAATGCAATTTTTACAGTATGTGTGTATATAGAACATCAATATGGAGAGAGAATGCATTCCATGCATCCATAGAGACTTAAAAGAAATAGTTTAAATTTGTTTCTAAAGAAGATTAATTATTTTCAAGAGATTATTAAATATGACTTATACGCCTGTATTTAATATCTTTGGCTCTGTAGTTGTCATATTAGCAAATACACGAAATTTCGTGCTTATTTATTCTAAGCTAAATCTTACCTATAATCTCCATATAATTTTCTTAACATATATATTATATATTCATATACAACAAGTACTGGCCATTGTAAATATACATTAAGAAGTTAACGCGAGTACAACTTATTTAAATATTCTTTATGAACCAATTATACATTACGAATTAAAAGAACCACATAAGTTCTTTTTAATGCAGCGGAATATTCAAAATACTAACTTCACTTTAAAAGATCACCACGACCACTGAAAAGCTCTCCAAATATTAAGGATGTACTTAATCACGTTTTGAACTAATAACATCAAATAATTTTGGCAAGGAGCACTTAAAAATACAAGGGCTGTGACATGTTTAGTAGACACGTCACCCTATATTGATTACATTATATCGACCGTTTGACCTACACAATACACGTTACAAATGGTGTCTCATCCCACTATCAAGTTCCAATAGTAAACGTATGGAATATCTTAAAGGCCACCTCATACTAGCCTTCCATTCATCAATTTTAAAATAAGTGTAATAATAGAAAACCGTACAGCTTTTTTAAACCCTTAAAATATAGGTTTGGTACAGAGAGCAACCTGTTTATACCGAATGATTTTGAGAAACAACAACACTTATAGTCCATTGAAATGTTAGCGATTTGCTACAACACATGTCCTCGCAAATTTTTTGTACCATGGATAGTTTAGGAGATATAGCCAAAAACGTGTTTTCACCCCTTTTTCCAAGATGGCGGCCGGGGGACAAGGGCGCTTTCCCCACAAACTTGGGCTTAAGCTTGTATTGACCCCCCCTAAATGTCCCATAAATAAAATTGCATCCTCTAACAAATGTTCAATTTGGCCCTCAAATTGTATCATTTCAATGGACTATTAGGCTAAGGGTCTGTTTCACAATGTATCCATAGAGTACCAAATAGCTATGCAACACATAAATTATTTGGAAGATAAATTGTGCTATTTGACATTCATCGGACTGATAACTTATGATGGACTTTATATGACAAATAGCGCTATCTGACAGTAGTGAAACGTAACAATAGTGTTTATCCTACCAATAAGTAATAAATAGCTAATTTGGAACTTATGTAGAACTTATCCGTACATTGTGAAACAGACCCCTAGACTCATATTGGAGACTAAGCGCAAATGTCAAAAGGATTTTGACATATGGTAATCGTACACTGCATTATGTATCGACTTGGAATACTCGTTGAGTTTCCGGACTGTTTAAATTTTTTGAAATTCGAACGACATTCAAATGAACAGATGGTTCCATATATTTTTATAGGTCTCTCAGTACAGTTTCGCTATTTATAATCGAGTCCAGCTGTTCTGCACCCTATATTCTGTGGTCGACGGCTTGGTAGGTAATGACTAATAGGATTAGGAACGCTTTGAGTTGAGTGGACTTCGTTGTAACGTATTATTCTAACATATTGCTTTGACTCTAGGCTATTAATCTAAAACGTTATTACTAATAGTAATAGTATTTAATTTGGCGTTCGCTTCTTGTTATTGAAACCACCTTAACGGCCGTTTAATTTAGGTATACCAACATATGGATTCAGTCTAATTGCACTCTTTAAATTCGTGCTCTTTCATCTCCGTTTGTCAAATTGTGTTTATGTTACGTTGAAAAGAGACGGGTGTGTACTTTACTTAAAACAATGCAATCAGTGTTCTTGTGTTTAATTGTCAGTGGTGAGTTTCTAAAACTGCGTAAAAATAATTGAATAAAATATTATGATTTCCTTTAAGCTTAGACTATATTTGGGACATAAATTATATCTCTTGAAAAAGACTTATGTAGCAAGACGCGGATAACATCTGTTAACATAATTTGTCAACAAGCCGACATCGCAAACTTAAAATTACTTATGTTGGAAGAAATTACTTTGTACTTTACATTTGACATAAAAACAGTAATAAAACTGACATTATACATAATTTTTAAATTGTACTTTTCTCAACTGCGCCAGCTTCGTTAGAAATTAATAGGAAAAAGTTTGTAATAATCACATGTCTCACTTCCTTTGTATATACATTTCTATTGTAAGTGCTATATTTAACTCAGCTAGCGTAGCTGAGTTATCTTTACTACAAAATAATAATTAACAAAGTTAAATCGTTTTCTTTTATTATTATATGTATTGATAACTTTAATACTCGAAAAACATCAAAGTAATAATAATAATATAATTTATTCAAAAAATGATTGCCGCAACAACGTTTCAAATCTGGTCCTCCGATTTCTGGTTGTGATCATTTATTTTTCTTAATAGGCAGTTTCTATGTCGGTTTCTTCGCGTTTCCCTCACCACGCCTCCTGCTGAAAGAGGACAAGTCTTTGTTTTTTTTATGTTAATTGATAGTGAAAAGTGATAATTTATGTTATTATTATTAATTACTTGATATGTCATGTATGTAATGTTGTGTAAAAAAATGGCGATTAAAAAGAGTGGCGGAGAGTTGCCAGTTCTTCTCTTCCGTTCTACGCCCTTGATTTGAGAACTGGCAGTAAATGTAAAATTAGAAACATTAATATGTTTTTCTTCACTGACGAGTCATAAGTGTACATTATGGTACCTATAACTGTTTTTTTTACTTTTACGTACGAGCGAATATTAAATGTATATAATATGCGCAATTACAAAGAAAAGTCCATCGGTGATCCAGTCGTGATTCTACTACTACTAGCCGACACTGCGCTATAAACCTATACCTATATAATTTACGTATACGGAAAGAAATTATAATATTTCTGAAATGTATAAGTTTGCTTGAGGAAAAAGTACGTCTACGGCGTAAAAATTAGTTCATCGGACGGTCAATTTAATTAATAAGTAAAATTTTAGTTATCAATTGTAACGCTTGAACAAGGATTGAAACCTATGTGGTCCACATTGAACATTCTATAATAAACTTATACCTAAAACAATTAATTCATTATGGTCATAACATTTGATGGAATAATTAATAGCAATGGTCTACCTAGCATCCTTTCAACTAAGGTGAAATTAAGGTGCGTATTAAAATATCTTGAGTGAAAACAGAAGGTTAAAGAAACAGGTATCCAAGCCAAGATATGATATATTGCCGCTGGTTTTTTTACAGACTGAGAAACCAAATATAGTCCTGATTTTTTTCTTATAAAAGCTCTTCCAATTGTAATGCATTTTGATATAAGCAGTGGTGACTTTTCTGTATTAATATGAAACCTTGAAATATTACTGAGCCATACAATTTAAACAGTCTACGTAAAACTAATACATTATAGCTTCCAGTCAGCCGTTCTATTTACTTAGAGTTTTATTGATTCTTAGGTCATTTAAGTTCAGACATTTTGTGAGACAAAGAAACTTTTAAGAAATAAACATTCGTCTTATTTATACGAACGTTTTTAGACAAACTGATTATATTGAATTTTAAACCGTAGTTTAATAACATTCACGTTTTAATAAAAAAACAGCACAATAAATATGATTAATCCGGTTAATTATTTTAATTTAGGTTTGGCTTGAATTGTTTTAAGGCCAAATTTCTGCTGTCCGTAGAAGGTTCGGAATAAGGCAAGAAAGATTTGATTGTTTTAAAATTTTCGGTTATTCTGTTAAAACTTAAAGAGATAGCTCCTTATTAGTGATGTTATACTACCTACGTAATAAATAGTAATCTAAAATGTAAAAATCCTTATAGTATTTAACGCTGATTACAACACCCTTTAATAATCTATTTATTTATTCAACAACTCATTCCGTAACTAGTACAATCATAACACTTAAATAATTAGGACATCGGGTGGTAATGGAATTTTAAAGAAATCCAAAGGTTGGATCGTATTCGATTTTTCACATTCAATTTCCTTTGAAATTACGTGATGCATTTCGCATGGCTTTTACCTGCAAGCCTACCCATTAATATTGAATAGGTTGTCGGCTATTTCAGGTCACGTTGGAATTTTTAACATCAATTATGGTCTGCCAAACATCGTTAGAATCGCGTGCTAGTTTATGTTAACAGTTTAAACCGACTTAAAAAATCTTTGCATTACATATGTTTTTTTAAATGCCTAAACATAATTGCTACGACTATGGACTGATTGAGGTCTTAAAAAAACTTGTATCGCTGTTGAGAAAGGGGTTTTTATTCTAAGGGAAAGGATTAACTAAATCGCAGTTAAATAATAATCATAAATCAGTTTTACATTGCAATTGGTATTTAAAACTATTATCTATTAATCTATATCGTGTTTTTAAATATCTCTCTCTATAATTAGACGGCTTATTGGTCTAGTGTTTAGAAACCCTGACTGCGAATCCATGGGTCCCGGGTTCGATCCCCGGCTGAGACAAACATCGATGTGATGAGCATTTGGTGTTGTGCTTAGGTCTTGGGTGTTTAAATATGTATTTATATGTCTATCTATCTATAATATGTATGTATATCCGTTGCCTAGTACCCATAACATAAGCTTCACCAGCTTAGCATGGGACTAGGTCAATTGGTGTGAATTGTCCAAAAAAAAAAAAATTAGACAAGAAAAAAATATTTTTCGAATTATTTTCCACGATAGTATTTCGTACCATTTCGCAGCTGAATCATTTGGTATATGAATAATCCAGTTTGCTAAATAGGTGAAGGTTCACCAAATAACTATTCCTCAAAAAAAACCAAATTTAAGTATAACAATTTCATAAAATTATTTATTAATTGTTATTATTACATTCTAAACCTACTCATAACAAGCTAATACATTTATTTGATCAATAAACCCATGACAAGGTTTTGATTATCAAAAAGCAACCCAGTGACCTATAATCTGATTAATAGCTTTATTAACTCAAGGTTATTTATACCACGTATTAATTTGTCATGTATACCAAGTTAAATAAAACTTTGAGTGACAAAATGCTTAGCTTTAATGACACCGTGAAAATTAATTATTAAGTTAATGGGTGGGAGTGGTCTAGTTTTTGTTACACTAATTTAAAAAAAATATCTTACATACTTTTACTTTAAATACAATAGACAATCGTACATTTCACCAATCGGCTCAGAGTTGTAGTATTAACTATGTACTTTAGTTATTAAGTATTGTAGATTTATTTTTATACTTATTGATAAGTATTAGTATGATATATATCATATAGGTATATATGACGAAAATGATTAGTTTAGTAGTGATTATTTATAAATTTCAATCGTTTAAAGTGCTAATAAATTACTTTTAGTAATAATAATGACTAAGGAATCGCAATTACTAAATGGTAAACCATTAAATAGTCGTAAATTAATAGATACAGCAATATTGGAATATCAAATAAACCTCTAGAATCGACGGTTTAAAACTAAGTTGACTTTGATGTTGTTAATTTATAACCTTTATGACATAATGACAATGACAAAATGATATTGACATAATAACAATGACAGCTGACGGTAACGCCACTGCTCCGATATATATTATTTCTTTTATATGCAACAAATATATAGTAAGCATTCTACAAAGCGCACTTAGAAACATATCCATTTCAAGCCTCTTCGCTGTTAGTCGCACGTTTATACAAAAAGAGAATTTTTCTTCACTAATGTCTATAAAATTGGACCTACCTACTAAGTCATATTCACTTAATTTGACACCTACCCACATACTTAATACTCATTAATTAAAGATTGCAATTGAATGCCAGGTGCCAACACAACCATCGTATATTACTGGCGGCCTACTATTTCACTGAAATTAGAAGCTTAATTCTCGATTTGCTAAATAGGAATGTTTATGAAACAGTATTATGAATTCCCATCGGTGGAATATAAGTGTATATATTATGTATAGCTGCGTTAGCATTTGAAATAGATCTCTTAATAATCAGAATTTCAAACAGTGAGCGAATTATATAAATCAGTATTATATAATTCCATATTATAGATTATAGACGTTATAGAATTCATAAATTAAATGCAGAGATAGAATGGCCAATCTGATCCAGAATCAAATTTGACACCATATTAAAATTTAACCTTGTATGGGCGGACATAAATTATTTATTTTTTGGAAGTGAGTACTGCAAAATTGCATTCCTTTTTTCAATTCCAGTTACAAATTTATAATAGTATTGACAGATCAACGTAATTATATGATTTACTTTTACATATTTTTATAATACTTAGAATGGTCTCTAAATCTAATAAACAATTTCTGTTCTACATACAGAGAGAACTGAACGTCAACGTCGTATGATACTAAAGCTGGATGGATGGAAGAGAGGATGTCAAATGTGATCTTTATTCGCATCGATAAACTAAAAAGCATAATTTACCTGTTTATAAATTAACGACATTACATAATATCATTATAAAGCAATCCCCTAAAACTTTAAAAGCCCTGTAACATTCCTAACAAGAGATTACACTAAATTACATACAAAAATTTCCGAAACCATTTGTAATTTCCATTAAAAAACCAATACAAAACCGTCCAATGAATAAATATTAACTCTGTCGGAACTATTCTGTAGTTCGTTTGACCCAAGTTGGATCACTTATTCATAAAATATCGCTCACATTTTAGCTTTATATCCTCAAGGAGAAGCGACAAAGGAATTTTATATACATTGTTACGCCTTTTATCACATTCGTTGCGACTAATAATTTATCAATTTCTTTGAATCGAAAAATCCTAAAGCTTGTATATGGATAAGTTAACTGTTTATCAAAAACGAATAGGACGCAATTCTAAATTCTAAACACTTTTACTAAAACAGTAACGATTAAAATAACAACGCACTTTAAATATATAAAATTGTATTTGTTTTATAGAAGAGGCGGCAGGAGGCTCACCTGTTGCTAAGAGATACCGCAGCCCATAAACACTTTTAATGCCAGAAAGGTCGCGAGGACGTTGCCGGCCTTACAAGAATTAGTACCCTCATTGTTTCGGAAATATCTCTACGGGCAAGTTGTTTCGTCATAGTGGTGGAGCGCGGCAAAAAAATGCCTTAAACACGCTTAGTTGTGGAACGATGGACGTCGAGGTTTTTCGCGGAATTTTTTATTCTACGTTAACGTCCGATGATGAAACTCGGCTGGAAGTATTCATCCGAATCACTCCTCTGAACACTCTCCATAGTAAAAGAGTATACTCCATAGAATAAACATCTCTACGCATCGTGGCGTTGTCAACGCCAAGGGATTAAGCCGCTCCGAAAGTGTCATCACGCCAAAATAGCATTAATATAAGTTTTCGCTTTTATAATAAAAATTCAGTAGCACTGTAAAAATGTTCGGTTGAGTTTTGATCACCATTTGACACATACATAGAGAAATCTATGGCGCATAACTTAAACTGAACCTAAGGGTAGAGAATCAAGTTAGGTTTAAGTAACACTGCTCTGACACAAAAAAACAGAGAAATAAGCAGATGTTGCAGCACGTTCACAACAAGACAAAGTCTTAAAAGCAAAAATATCTACAGATGCAACAACGATACTAAGCTTGTTTTATTTATATTTTTAACTTCATTTTACATCGTAGATGTAAAATAGGTCAACGTCGGGGTTGGAGATTGATATAATGACGCAAATTGAAGGCAACTGACCCGACGAATACACTTTATAGATACCATAATAGTTTTCGGCCGTTAAACACTTTTATAGCATGCTTAATTAATAGATAGTATCTTAGGAAACTATCTTTTATCCGACTATTATTAATATATTAAGCAGCTTTAGATTAGTGCTTGCTTTTCCACAAATAGATTTTTCAAAGTGCACGAATTTTCGTACGGTGAAGAAACATCGTAAGAAAACCATGTCTTATGACTCAAAACATTATAAGTAGTATTTCCTTATATGTAGATAAACGAGGTTATATTATTTAGTCTTTAACAAATTTTAAGTTACTTTGAATACGCCGCAGAGTGATTATTATTAAATTAAAACTAAGATTAATCTAAATTTAATATAAAGGCATTTTTTTCTTGTTCTGTAAATGTGCCGCATTAAGTGCCATGAACAAGAAAATATTATCAGTTTTAGTAGAAGATACTACTACTAGTGATAGTAATTCGCATATTTCAATTCAACTAGAGCGTAATTATGTACATATGCCTACAATTCTAATGTTCATTGTTTTTTGTTAATCATATTTTAATGGGTTTTTATGTAAATTTCACTGTAAAAAAATAACTGTAATATTTATATTACAGCAATTTTTATGTCACTGTTGTATTATTTTGGTAATTGTGATATCTTTGTATTGTCACCTATTGTGTGTTCTTTAATATAAGTTGAATCCCTCTAAAGGATACGTTAATTGGATGAAAATAACAATGTATCCAAAAGAATAATTATAACAATGAACATAAATGGGTACACGAAATTGAGATGTTTTCGAAATAATAACGAAAACATTTATTGAGTTTCACGATTCTGACGAATTGGGGTGAACTTGAAAATATGAAAATATCTAGTTCTACGCACACGTGAACAATTCTGTATCAGTTTTCATAATATTGGTTTAACCAAAATCAATGTTTTCTTTAAATATTCAATTTCTTTCAAAGCTCTATCTAGGTTTTTAACTTATGTATGTGCGCCCCAATGAGGCGTGTCAGACAGATTGGTATAAAAGATTTCTACCTTTTTTTAATTGAGAATTTATTTTAACTCAAGTCCGTCTACTGTCTTGGTCTGATTTCCTTCACCGTTAGTTTCTAATATAAAGAAACGCCTACTACCGGTGTTCGAACTAGACGATAATTGCTTTTATGTACTGAAGATATATAAATTACAACGAAATGTTTCTATATTATTACATACTTTACAATAACAATTATAACTGTAGTTTCAAGGTATATTTTACAATTGATTGTTTTTTCACACAATAGCCCCTTTAATGTGAACTAATCCGCATACTCTGTCACGCAACGTCCAGTGTTTGTTTCTTGGCAAATAAACAAGTAATCAGGCGATAGTTGTTTGTTCTCCTCAGACACACAAGTCTGCAAAATGAGCGAATTGCCTTTTTTTTAATCTTTTCGTCAATGATTAATATAAAGCTATTTAAAGCTATTATTGTTGTTACTTTCCGAAACGTGAAAGCACGGTGCAAACTATAGCTTACGTCATATTAGAAAAGCTCATCTAAGCTATTATATTGCCGGGATTCGAAATCGCTTACCATGCACCTTGACCAGTAACCAGTGAAGAGGATTTTATTATAATGCATTTAATGTTAGAAATTATATTTTTTTTTATCTGATATTGTAATCTAGAGGTCTGGTAAAACAAAAACTGTAGATTAGAAATGATCACAATAAAAAGTGTCGTAAACGTAAAATGCATCTCCAATCACTCGTTCAATCAGATTAGTAAAGCCGTTTGTCGTCTAGACAAAATTGTCTTTTTATCAGAGTAACTGACCCGCGAATTCAGACATTACGATTAGATTTTGCGTTTTCTGAATGTCATAAAACGAAGCTTTTGTTTTAGTTTCTTGACACCGTCGATCCATTTTGCTCTTTACACGAAAACCATTGGGGTGGTTGTATAATTTAAATTAAATATATTATAAAATTTCTGTAGTTAGTTCACTTCGTAGTTAGTTCTTAGTTCACCACACCGATGGCTGGATTCCCGGGACCTTCAAACTTAAAGAGCTTACTCTTAACTTAAAGGCCGACAACGCACCTACTAATTACTAACTTTTAGCTGTTTTGTAGGCTCGTTTGCCTGGCAGTTAATGGGAATATTGATTTAAAAAAAAAAATAAAGATTTATTTTAATAAAAACACTGTCTTCTACAGTATAACAAATAGCAGTACTTATTACAAACATTTTGCAGAAACATACATAAAAATAATAATACCTGCCAACATTCGCATGGTTATCTACCCCACATATTATTTCGATAAAAGTCTTTATGCGATATTTATCCAAATTATATTATTAGCTATTAGTCTTATATCTAATTAAAGTTTGGCAGTGGTAAAGTTGAACTAGTACCAACTGACTACGAATTTATTCGCGCGTAAGTTTGCGGTTTCATCTTTGAAAATTACGAGTTTCTACAATATACCTGCTTCAGTTTTCTCTTCATAGTATTTAATTTGAAAAAAGAACCAACAGCCTATCAAGTGCCTAACCTTACTTAACCTACTTAATGCGTTGGCCTGAAATCAAATATGAATCATGTGAGTTTCGATATTAAAATCCTTCCAAATTTGTGCTTGCAAATTCCAAATAAAACTTTTACCAAAAGTTGATGGCTTGACGACGAAAACGTAGTCCGTTATATATTTAATTTTATATTTGTATTTGCTAGAAGTTAAAAATAAAACTCGTCTATTATTAAAAACCTTTCGTCAGGGCGTTTCGAAAGATTCCCCATAGAACAATCCGTTTCTAACTCACTTATAGAAAAGTTCTCAAGTTAAATAGCTTTAGGACAATCTGAGTCTGCAACTTTATAGCAACTGTATGGTTGTAGAAAGTTGCCAACAGTAACGATACTGATGTCAATTGGATTAGCAGTGTATTAAAGTCTGGTTTTAATTCCCTCCTAAGAAACCTAACATTAACTTTCAAGACATAGCTAGTTTAGTTCCGTAGTAGTACCGTACCACCTTAACAATAAAATCTGTGTTATTTCACAATGTTCAAAATGCCTCAGAGCTCACAAGAATTAAAAAATAGAGGGGAAATTGCGGCTTATTTTATAATGGATATGGTAGTCCTAGTTTTGATTCGCACTAAAATGATTTTGAATAAAAGTTAACTAGTTAAGACTACAACACAAAAATTACATTTCAATCGGACCCAGTAGTTTCTGAGATTAACGCGTAACTAAACCCTCGTGGTATATTACTATAGATTACGAATTGTAAGTCAAAACGAACGAATTCAAGGAAGTTTAATCATCCAAATAGCATACAAAGTATGTTTATTACACTTGTTTACACACATCACTCAGTTTTCGCAATAAAAAAGGTGTAAAAGTACTGCCTGCATCTTAAATTTCTTTATCAAGTAAATACATCGGTATACTTGGACCAAACAGAAATAAATTGCACTCGTGTGGGTGTTTTATTTGGGCAATATGGCGGTCTTCAACGAACAGCTCAAGCAGGCTAGTCATAAATCTTAGTCCATCGTCGGTTACACGAATAAACGTCCGGGTTTAATAGATGAAGTGCGATGGAATTAGCTTATTTACGAGATATTTGTAAAAGTTTGGCAACAATAAGCCAATTATGTAATTGAACTAGCCAATGTGTTTAATATTCGTAGCTTAAGAGTGAAATTAACTTCATCATATACAAAAATATTATATTATTTTAATCACACGTTACAGCTCATCTCCTGTCATACCCATCTAAAGCTATTTTACATTATTATGTGTTACTTGTTGCAATACAGCGAACAACACTCCGTAAGATATATCACCAAATGTTCTAAAAAATCATTTCTTACGAGAATTAAAATTATTTTTAAGCGGTCTTTGCCAAGGAACGCCACTATATAGAACTAACTGCTTTATTTTCAAACGATTGCATCAGAGGAATCTTAGATAAATAAATAAAAAATACACTTAAAATCAATAATTTTCTTTCGGTATCTTTTGAAGTCGGTTCAAATGTGTTCCACTCAAGCCCTACACACAAATAATATATGCCTAATATTTCTGTATACACCAATATGCTTAATTGTCGAAAATAATTTCTAAATAAAACACTAGAAAATAGATAGAATTGGAAATTAAGAAACTAAATAACTACATCTACTCAATAAATTAATAATGTATGTTAATATTATATTAAGAACAAACTGGTCTAAGCCTTTTTATTTGAGACTTATATATCCATTGTTTTGTAACGAGACAACCTTTCAATATTATACAAAATGAACTGATAATATCTTGTTAAATTAAAAGGTTTCCAATTTGCGAGGATTAAAGCTTTCAGCTGGATTCCAATAATAAATTCTCTATCTATTTTAACAACTGCCGTTCCGTGGTTGACAACTACAACAATACAAGTTTAATAGGTTTGTTTCTCAGTATAAAGAAGTATGATTTTAGTCGATTTATTATGTTCAGTAAAAGACTTAATGCCTTGTTAAAAGTCTTTCATTTATCATTTAACATTATTACCCTCCTGATATGTAAATTATTTTTACAGTACAAAAATTGACGGAAATTACGAATATTTGTTACTGGAATATTATGTAATTTTACACAGGAAAGTTATTTTTTTATAAGGGACTAGGAAAACACGATTGTTATCTTGCAGACTACTAAAAAAATCTATGCGTAATATGTCATACATATATATAATACATTCGTATTATACAATATACATATAGTAGAGATTTTATTTAATTATCATTTCAAAGTTTAAGAACATCACGTTTATTTAGAATTTTATTTTAGAAAGCTAACATAAAATCGTTCATTTAGTTTCACCAAACACGCTAGATACATCAAAGGCTTTTAAGACACAACCTTTGAAGGCTCTCATTGCTCGCAGAAAAGTTGAGAAATCTCAAAGCAACTTTATGGGAATAATTTTGGGAACTAAGATATTGCTTTATTGTGTTTGACCCTTTTTACGCGAATAAAAGCAGTCGAGTTTCAGAAACAATATGAATTCCCCTTTACAATATGAATATAATCCTTTGACGTGTGGCTTAGGAGATTAAAGGGCAAATTTCTTATTATTTTTAATCATTTAAACAACGACCCAGTGTTGGTAACCCGCTTTATGGGTCTTAGAATCAGATTTCATTTGTTTCGTTGCCTTTGCTTCAAAGCATTGACATGCTTGCATCAATTCCTTACATACCTACACGTGTTAGGGTTTCTAAAATTAACGAATATGTTTCTATAATTAATATTTATATTTATTAATATAATTGATATATGTATACTTATTGTATTTAATTATTAGAATATAAGTAACAGTTCTATTGTACGCGTAAAGATTTTCCTCAATATTTACCGCGAAGACGTTAGCCAATTACAGTAGCCGCTTGATCTGTAATACTTTCTGACTTTATACAACGGTATTCGATTATTTACACCATAAATTAGTTAGTTATAAATTAGTTAAGTAAATAAATTCGTTTTCTCTGGCGTTATTTGGCTAAGCGCGGAACAACCAAGAGGGGGTCGGGGTCGGTATTCTATTTTGGAGAACGATTATAGATTGTCACCAAAATTGTTAAGTCTAAATTAGTGTGTAAATATAGATTATTTATCAAATCTATTGTTATCTACTTTAAAACGATATTTAAGTAAGAGGCCTAACACTAGAAAGTCTTAATTGCGCACATAGAAATAAATATCTATTGGTACACAGTTGATATTCGAATTTAAGAGAGTTGGAAATTGCACAGTGCACACTATGCATTTGTTTAAATAAAACTTGTTAAAAAGTTTTTTGTATTGGAAACAATATACCCGCGTCACCTGCTAAACTAAGTTAAACCTAATGGTAGGTTATTTTTGAAAGCCTTTCGTACAACATTGGGTTGAAAAAGAAACAAGTAATATATGGGAAATGATATTAAGGCGGAAAATTCTAGTTTCAATTCATTATGGGTTGATCTTTTCTCATAAGATATTTTTCTTAACAAAAGTATACTTAAAGAGATTAAAAGGACTTGTTTGTTCGACAATACTTTTTTATTGTCGTATACTACAAAAAACTACTACTAATTCTGTTTTTTCTATGATAAATAAATAATATTTTAGAAGTATTTGATTTTTTTTCTTGACATGAAATTGAGCTTAAATAGTGTTCAAAACAATTTCGTACGAATATAACCATACCGGAAATTTGCCCATATTCGAAATTTAAAATGTTCTGGATGACTACAGACGGCTTAAATTTTTAAAAAGTTTACCAACTCCAATTTAATACAAAAAATATTTATAAAAACATGCTGAAAAACAGAGTTGGTATATCGACCGTGCTGTGCTATGTGCTATAACCCCGGCTAGCGACGGAGAAGCAATCAATCGTTTTTCTATTAATGCAATTAATATCAAGAGACCCAAAATTGTCATATAGCAGGTACAGTGCGCCTACGTGCTAATCGAAAATGATTATAGAAAAAGATGCAGGAATCTGAGGCCAAGTTTTTTTAAAAGAACAGGGAAAACTGGCAGGAGACTCACCATGGACACTTTCAATGCCAGAGGGCTCGCGAGTGCGTTGCCGGCCGTACTGTGGCCTGTACCTCAGGAGCTGACCGTTAATAATAGTTTCTATTATTTTGGAGAACAAGGTTATTAAAGTATATACAAGTATTATTCGAGTTCTAACATGACGACAAAAATACAATGTGAAAAATTTCAAGGTTTTATTTCAACGGGCTATCATAAAATATTAAGGACCTGTAAAAGCTCCGTTAATTACACCTCTAACGACATATTACATTGTTCAGACGTTATTAAAAGTGTGAAAACTTGGGTCGTCTAATGAGACTTGGTTGAAGGTGAAATTAATAGTGTAGTTTCCAACCGGTCTCGTTTTATAGGTCATATACGCGGTTTCCTAGTTCAAACTATGTTTAGAAATAATTGTAGTCATCTTATATTATATATACATATATTTAGGTACAGGTATCGCCTAAAGCTATCTTTAAATATGCCATGCCATGTATTTGGGTATTAGATGTGGTAGTTTTCTGGTGATGTTTTCCTTCACTGTACCTTAGAACATGTTTTAAGTAAGTACATATATATAACACACACAAAAACATGACTGGTGGAAATATTCTTTAATACGATGTTTTTATTTTTGATAGACGTTAACAAGCTTTATATCTAAAGCATAATATTATGTTTGAAGGACTAAATTAATAAATATTAGGGTTACCAGAATAAAACATTCCATCAAACTCATTACTCTACGAGTTAATTTAATATAACCTAAATCTAGAACAATCTACGGAAGAAAACTAATCACATACTAAGCAGAACAGCTTACGTGGTATCATAAATAGTTACTTTTACCTTTAAAATAAAATCAGTGACACAACAACCTCTTTAGGTCTGGGCCTCAGATTTCTGAATCTGTTTCATGATCATTTTTCAATCTAATACGCAAGTAGGTGCCAGCCTCCTATGCCTGACACACGCCGTTGACTTTTTGGGTCTAAGACATGTCGGTTTCCTCACGATGTTTTCTTTGACCGTTCGAGCGAATGTTAAATGCGCACATAGAAAGAAAGTCCATTGGTGCACAGCCGGGGATCGCACCTCAGGGATGAGAGTCGCACGCTAAATCCACTAGGCCAACACTGCTCTATTTTTAACCTTAGAAAATATTTTATAATACCGTTGGTGAACGTGCGCCAGCACGACTATTTTATGGAAAAAATAAGTTATGTATTAGTGTAGTAGAGAAAATATATATAAGAGAAAAATAGAATCGTTTATGTATTTTTATATAAATGTTACATTTCCTGGGATCCAAGCACTTTAATTTTACGAGAAAAAGCAGTAAATAAAGAAATATTCATAGTTACATTTATTAAATCAAACCTGTGAAATTAGAAATAGATACCCAACTAGATACTCACAAAAAGAAGCACTTATTAATTACTCAACAATAATTAATACAAAATATACTAGCTATTATAATTCTTTCTAGACTATAATATTTACTATTATATATCTACCATAGACTATACAAAACTATCATGTTAAGAGTAATAATATTGAAAACGTGTCTATGGTTAAAATTTGAAAACTTTTAAATAATGATGATTTACGAGTTAGTTAAAAGTTTTGTGATGATGGCAAGTTTAATTATCTTAGACGATGGGTTAAAATAAAGTACACAATATTAATTTAATACTGAGTGTACATACATAGTGAGAATATTTTTTGAGGGCATTTTTTTCCAAAATATAAAATTTGTTCGCATGTGTTCTCTAACAACATTAAACTATCTAATAACCTTTGCAATAAACTAATATTGATAATACAGTTTTAAGGTTCAACATAAAAATCTTATAGTTAACTTATAACTGTTTTGTTAAGTGGTATTTAAATTATTTACCTACCTGATATGTTGTCGGATATCGATTATCGTTTGAATAACTTGGTTAATGTCTTGACCTAAATAAGTCACTACAATTACACTACACTACTTTATACACTTTTCTAAAATATATACAGTTCTAAACTTTGGTCCACTCCGAGTACTTCAATATGGTAGAGGATATGAATACTGTGAAAAATAAGTCACGGTTTTGGTCCAATTTGTTGTGAAAAAGGGTAAGGGTCCGGTGATTTGGGCTAAAGCGCTTGGAACATAAGTTTATAGGTACATCGAATCCATCACAAACACAACCACTTACGATCGCTCGTAAAACAAATTAGCTTTCAAAGAATGCGTCAAAACAATTGAGAAAACGAATATAAATTTTTAAACATCAAACATTTTAAGCTTTTGTCGTTCGTTCGACTTTTAAATTTACGCGGAAAAACAGAGAACATGCGAACATCCGGCCGCACCGACGCGGTCTGACTGTAAACTGAAGTACGAAGCTTCTATTCTGAAAGTGTTGTGGAAAACCCACATCTAAACTTTCGCGGGAATGAAAAAGACAGCAATATATATTAATCCGACAGGTACAGGAAAGATATTACGGAAGGAAATAAACATGATTTCTTTTAGGCACGTTATTGAAAATAGCACAATACAGTTTGTGAAATCCATTACAGTAATGGAATGGGATGTTAAATGTGAATAGTCATGTAATTCTCCTAATGCCATCTGGTAGTTATGTGTTATATGTATACATAGTATAGTCTACACACGGTAATATGTATTTTCAAACCCAAGGCATTAAAATAGCGTTACGTCAACTGACGAGATTTTTTTGAATATCAATAGATATCATTAAAAAAAAGTGTGCGTGTACTTATGTACGCGCGTAAGAAGTTATACTTCACGCGTAGAAGTTAATTAATTAATTACAATTAAATAATCAAAGACTGGAAAAGGAGTCATTATAGTCAATAAAGTTCAGTTTAGATTTGAAAAATTAAATAAATAAATATTTATTATTATTCTCTGACATTAAGTGTAACATAAATTGTATTATTATTTGAATATTGTTTTTAAATTATGTCCAATGCCGTAGGATCTTCCGTGGGCAACTTCATTCTGTTAATTTTGTGTCACGGTGCGCGCGCATCGTAAAATTTCACTCTCATCAATTTTTCATAACGCGCCTAATGAAGTATAACTTCAAAAATATTTTAAGCCATAAATTGGTAGAATAGATTGAACTATTAAATATTCAAATACTGTAGCAACACTGAAGAAGTATCTAGAAATGAGTGTTCACGCTTGATACAAATTGTTCGTAGGTACCTTACTTTACAAGACAGAAAGAAGTAATTTCTCAATACTTTTTTACAAGAGCAGTA
The DNA here is from genome assembly GCF_905475465.1 of Pieris napi. Classification (NCBI taxonomy): domain Eukaryota; kingdom Metazoa; phylum Arthropoda; class Insecta; order Lepidoptera; family Pieridae; genus Pieris; species Pieris napi. The sequence continues at coordinate 4,856,080 of NC_062239.1, read as the reverse complement.
TTAGCCTAGTGTATAAATATGGAATTCTCAATCAAGAGGCAGGTCAAACCGTAAGCTTATTTTTTCTTTTAAATTTAATCCGCTAAGCAAATGTTTTCTTTCAAATAATTTACGACAAAAAAGCATCTTAGAAACATACTTTGTAGTATGTTCATATCGCCACTGGATCCTTTTTAAATCAAACAATATTTACTATATAATATAAGTTATATTACTTATAAGTTATTGAACTGTATTTTGGATTGGAGCAGCGTGGAAACATTTTAGTTTTATTTCTTATGTTTTCCATATTTCCTGTCGCAATCGTAAATAACGATAACATTCATTTGTTTGGATTTTCAATCAAAATCTGCATGGCTGGCGCAAAAATCAATCTGTTGAATAATTCGTTCGGAAAAAGTTCGATAAACAATGTAAATTTTGTTCGGCAAATTGGTTTCCGTTAAATCAAAGAATTAATGGATTTGCGGATTGCAAAAAGTTTTAAGTGCATATTCAAATTGTTCTTTTATGTTTGACTAAAGTTTATTTTGAAATAATTGGCTATTTAAAGAATTATATTAAAGTATAGCGCTACAAAACTTAAATTAATCAACTTAACCAACTCGTTTTATATACACTATTGAAAAAAATTCTTACTCACCTTCTGCTCACGATGAACACCATAGGTGACAAACATCTACGTTTTGATTATATTTTAAGTGTGTTTTCATTGTAATTATATTTTACAGACTTATTTGTTATGAAACAAACACTTGGGATTCACTTACTGCCAATATTCATTTTAGTAAGCCTATTCGGACTGAGTTTTTAGACTCAACTTAGAGCACTTTATTATATATTTTTTTCTATACTAACAGTTTGCAATTATATGTATAGATCAGTCTGAAATGCAATAGTATTAAGACTGCGCAATACTCTAGTAAATGGTGCTACTAAGTAAATACTACTGAAGGCAAAAAGCGCCCAAGCGAAGAGCTGGAGGGAGTTCTGTAGTAGGCAGGACAGGGAGAGTATGTGGGATAGTATTTACAGAATAATAAGAAGGACGGAAAAGAAAAAAGAAGATATACCCCTCATTCATGGCGGCAATTACCTTACAGAGGAGGAGTCGGCCAACCTATTAGCGCAGACGTTCTTTCCGGACGACACTACTGGGGGGGATAATGACGAACACAGAGCTACCAGGGCGTTAGCCAAAGAGCTCGGTGAAGGAGGAAGTAACGCTGTACATGATCCTCCGTTTACTGAAACCGAACTAGAAGATGCAGTCGTCAGCTTTAACCCCAAAAAGGCACCCGGAGAAGACGGAATTTCTGCAGACATATGTCGGCAGGCCGTCAGGGCATCTCCCGACATATTTCTGCAACTGCTCAATAAAAGCGCGGTCTTAGGTTACTTTCCGGCCCGGTGGAAGAGGGCAACTGTAGTGGTACTACGAAAGCCGGGGAAACCTGACTACACCAACCCGAAGGCCTATAGGCCAATAGGCCTATTGCCAGTTATGGGCAAAGTGTACGAGAAAATGTTAGTAAGAAGAATCAGATGGCACCTGGTACCACGCTTAAGCAACCGCCAGTACGGCTTTATGCCCCAGCGCAGCACCGAAGACGCCCTCTACACCGCAGTGACACATATTAGAAGCAAGCTTGAAAAAAAGAAAATCATAGCCGTTATATCACTCGATATAGAGGGCGCCTTCGACAGTGCTTGGTGGCCTCAAATACTGGCTCGACTGGTGGAAGAGGAATGTCCTGCAAACATAGTAAGAATAATGAACAGTTATCTCCAGGACAGGAGCGTCATCCTAAATTACGCAGGCCATAACATCTTAAGAAGAACAAACAAAGGATGCGTGCAGGGCTCCATAGCCGGACCTACGCTCTGGAACTTACTTATTGACCCTCTATTGAAGATGATAGATGCAGAGCAGGTCAAGGCCCAAGCGTTTGCAGATGATGTCCTGCTTATGATAGATGGAGACACGGGAGAGGAGGTAACAAAAATAGCGAATGGTATATTGGATCTTGTGCATAAGTGGGGCGTGAGGAACAAACTTAGCTTTGCGCCTCACAAAACCAATGCGATGGTGGTGACACGCAAACGGAAATATGACAATCCCCGCCTCACTATGAATAAAGAGGCAATAAAATTTACCAACAAAATAAGGATCCTGGGCGTAGAAATAGACGCTGCATTAACTTTTAAAGGCCACATTGATAACTTGTACAGTAAGACAATATCAATATATAGACAAGTTTCGAAAGTAGCAAAGATAGGATGGGGCTTACAGCCGGACGTCACTGCAACCCTATACACTGCAGTGATCGAGCCTATAGTCCTGTACGCCGCGGCTGTGTGGGCACAAGCAGTAGAAAAAGTTTTTATTAAAAAGAAATTAGATCGCATGACAAGGGGCTTCGCACAAAAAATTGCAAAAACATACAAAACGACAGCACTCAGCTCAGCGGCCTTGCTTGCAGGGATACTTCCCCTGGACCTTCGCGTTAAGGAGGCCGCGGCCGCATACCTGGCGCGGAAGGGGGTGTCACCGCACGTAACATCTGACAAGACAATAGAGACGCGACTGCCATACACTGAGCTTCCACACCCCGCCAAAAGACTTAAAATAACTTACAAAAAACTGGATGACCCGTCAGAAATCGATAACGTTACTATGACAAAATTATTTACAGACGGGAGCAAAACGTCCGCGGGAGTGGGAGCGGCATGGACTGAGTGGCAAGACGGGACCGAGATTAAAAATAAAAAGGTGAGGCTGGCTCCGTACTGTACAGTGTACCAGGCGGAGCTAGCCGCACTGAGGGACGCAGTGACATATCTGACCAAGGGAAGGCGGAAAGCGGCTGTGCTCAGCGACTCTCGCTCTTCACTGGATGCCATCGCGGGTGGACGCTCTCTCGATCCCCAAGTTGCCGAGATTCGCCAGAACCTGGAAGAGTGCCATGAAAATGGCATTAAAATTGAACTCTTTTGGGTGAAGGCGCACGTTGGCACTACGGGAAACGAGAGGGCAGACGCTCTCGCGGGGGAGGCGGTTGGGGAAACAGGGACGCGAATAGGGTACGATGCGTATCCGCTTTCCTATTTGCGACGACTGACAAGACTCAAGACTTTAGACACCTGGAACGAGCGCTATGTGGGGGGCGAAACAGCCGCAGTCACAAAAATATTTTTTAAAGATGCAAATGCGGCATACAAACAAATCAAGACAAGGCGTTTCGCACCTCACATGGCGCAGATCCTGACTGGCCACGGGGCTTTTGGACACTATTTACACAGACTCAAACTGAAGACAAGCCCCGCGTGTGACTGTGACGACAGAACCGACCAAACGGTGGTTCATCTACTTGTCGACTGTGCGAATTTTGAAAGGGCCAGGTGCGATCTGGAACTCGAGACTGGCATGAGGGTATCCCTGGATGGGCTATCCGACATGTTGCTTGGGCACAGATCGCAGCTGGAAAAATTCTGCGACAAGATTGTCAGATATGTCACCCGCACAAATAGCACGAGAGGTAACGCGGGTGTCGCCGGGCAGCGGGCCCCAACTCACCTATAAATATTATGACGATATTTTCGGAGTAGTTGTCGCCCGGGCCCGGCGGGGGACGCCAACCCTTTAAGACAATAATGTCCCTTTTTAAGAAAGGGGAGATTCTGACACTCCCCTGCTGCTTGGCCACTCGGTCACAAATCTGCCAGATTGCGTGGCTGATAGGCTAGGATGTAGGGGTCCCTTTTAAAAAAAAAAAAAAAAAAAAAAAAGTAAATACTATATATTTTAAAATTTAGACAGCTTAGTTTAAGATTGTTCATGAATGTACCTAATATATCTGTTTTTTGTAAACAAAATAAAGGTAAAACATTAATTCTATTAAATCTTTACATTGCATAATTGTTTTTTATGAAAGAATAAGTCAATTTTTTGTTTATTAACCATTGTCTCGGAGGGAGTTTCAACTCGATATTAATTACAGTTATTCTTCGATAACTTAACTCTTATTATTTTCAATAGCAGTTAAATTGAGAGAATTTATAGCTTTCGTAAGTTAGAACGGCAAAATATTTCTGGAACAAATAAAGACGTAAATAACTTTAAAATTGAGTGAGTAAATTCGCGCTCAAGTTTGTCGATTCTATGACGATATCGTTATTAAATTAGAAGTTTGTTGTTACTTGTACGTTTTATTCAGTTTCTTACGAAAACTCCTGAAAATAGAGATTACAATTTCTTTGACATTGTGTATAACACACAGTTCTCCGAGAGCTGACGAAAATTAACAAAAAATATTACCGAATGGCAACAACGCGATGGAAAACTATAAGAGGAAGATAGAGCAATAGATGGGCAGACGATATAAAGGGACAATGTGGAAAAGAACTAACATTAGAAGAGAATAGAAGCAGCTGGAAGGGACCTATGTGTCACCAAATCCGGTACATCTGATGTATTAGATGAATTTAGGTTATGTAACTAAAACAATTGTTTATATATTATACTATACTGGGTGTCAGCAATAAACGCTTAATAAATATCACACACAGTCTCCCGGGATCGAGTAAAACTGCAAGTGCAGGAAAACATTATCTTAAATAGGAACTGAGGGAAGAAGTCAGGCAATACCTACTTACTGGTATGTCTAATAAAATATAGTATTTTATTAAATTTACTAAACACAATGGCTATTAATATAAATTAATCCATCTTTAGACCTGTGTAGGCATTAGTACTGCCATGTAATTAATTGTAACAAAGTATGATTGAATGGTATTGTTACCCAACAATTGCCTTAATTATATTACGTCGGGTAAACCACAATTCATATCAGTATATTATAATATGAATAATACATTACGTGGAACAATGCTTTCTGATTATTAAATTGTATATTAATTTCGTGGTGTAAACTAAAATCACTTCAAGTATAATCATCATTTTAATAAAATATATTATTACTCTATAATATCTAATATAACTTGCGTCTATAGAGCCTAGAGTAAAGATTCACATTTCTCATAATCTTAATAGAAAGTTGATTATCTCCATATTAAAATTGGTTAATAAAGTTTAGAACGTAGAAGGGAAAACGACCCGACCTTACCTTAATTGTGGTTGCTCGACCGCATCATTTTGCTTAACAAATCCAAATCAAGCAAGCTTTTGTATCTCAGCATCTTGAATATCAACAGTTTTTTTTATTTTGCGCCACTGACACCCCTATACAAAGTGCATCAAGGTTTAGTAAAAAGCAACAAGGTCTATATCCAAAACGCCAGTAATTCCTAAGACTTAGTAAATAACAGTCGTTATTTTAGATACCAAAATATACGTAAAATAATGAAAAAATTTATGTTTGTATCCAAAGAAATTGTACATCTATATGGTTTTATGAATGTTCCGTTCACGACATAAAACGAGTAAAAGATTCATGAGCAATAAAGATCTTATGGTTACTGAATTATAGCTTCATAACCATTACCAAAATGAGCCAGGTCTTAAATTGCCGCCCCGAAGTGATAAGTGAGATAGTTATATATTTTATATTAAGTTTTCTTCCATAATGTAAAAGTTCGAACTTTTAAAATTTTATATAAAATCTTTAAAATATTTAAGTAAAAATTTACGTTCATTACATAATAAAATAATCTTGTGTCTATTCTTTTGTCTACATATGTTTTAAATGTTTTGTTTTGCTTAGATTCTTTATAATTTCAAAGTTATTTTATAGCTTACTAGTAGACTCGGCCAAGCGTTGCTGTGGCTAAGATTTTTGTTATATTACATAGTAGTAAACTATTCAAGAGAAACGGCAGGAGAACACCAATCCACCATGTTTTTTTTGGTGGTTATGCCATTAAATTTTAGCTTATGTGAAACGTTGGTATTTTTTTACACCTTGGATTAGATTATTCAATTTAGTAAGCACTCCTATTTTTTTTGAAAATGAAACATAGCCTATGTCACTCGGGAATAGTGTAGCTTGCCAACGGTGAAAGAATTTTTGAAATCGGTCCAGTAGTTTCGGAGCCTATTCATTTCAAACAAACAAAAAAACAAATCTTTCCTCTTTATAATATTAGTATAGATGTAGTTTTGGACTTCTTACGCTTACCATATTTAATTTTATTTTTTCTTACAGTGATTGCCTGGAAGAGATCGCTCGAAAGGGAAAGACCGCCTTATTTTCCTATTTTTTAATTGAACTGATTTCTTGCAACGAAGTGTTAAATAAGTAAAATAAATTATACAATTCAATTTATTGTTTATCAACCATTTTATAAAATTATCGCATTGGTGACGTGGCTAACGCACGCATTAACCCCATTCGGATTCAAGTCTTGACGATACAGCGATGGGTACCGACAATCTAATTTTAAATGCAACTATGCTTACTTTAAACGCTGAAATAATTCATTATTTTCCTCAAAAGTTTATTGATAATGATGTCGTAATAAATCGTTGAATATCGAACTAGCTTTTCAGTGAACAAAATTTAATGATATAAGTTTGACAGTGCATGATTAATGTTTCGTACCTACCAATATGTTATTGGTAAAAATTAATAATGGACTAGTGGTTTCAGTGAGCAACTCTTCCTATGAGGTCGTAAGTTCTATCGCAGGCTACTTTGGAGTTACTACTGTTAACAACATTAATCAACACGAAACAGATCTAGAAATCTGTGGTCAGACTTAAAAGGTTGTAGCTCCATCGGTTTTTATTATGAGCCAAATAATAAATAAAATTAATTGAATTTGACAATTTTGTATCCTAATTATTTACTAAAGTACTGTAGCCACTGTGCAATTAAGTATATATCATCTAGTCGTTCATTTTTATAAAGTGATTCATGGTTCCGATATACTAAATTCAGCCTTATACACCCACCAAAGAAAAGAGTCAGGAAAGATTTGACATCTCAATCGTAAAGATCACTCCACGTAGTGATAGTAAAGTACTGCGTGAACATTCACAAAACATACAATGTTTTTCAAAAGAACGCAAGTGTATTAGTCTAGTTTTGTCATAGACCGCATAGGTATTGTTTATAGACATGAAAATCAAAATTACACTACAAACACATTTCAAGCTTAATCAAAAGATGGCTTAGCTAATTATTTAGTGAACAACTTAAGAAACCTTCATATTCAAGATCTACGAAGTTAGTAAATACTCAAGTATCCTGAGAATACGTCTTTGGCAGCGATTACAAACTTTCTTAGATTGACTTGCATGAATGTTATATTAGACTATGGCTGTATTTGCATAAAGTTAAAGTTGTGAGCGTAATTTTATCGTGGTATGAGCGGCGCCGAGAAACAATATTAGCCTCTCGTTTAATCAAACTTATGTATGTTAAATGTAATGTCATTATGTGACCTTGTGAGGTTGGTAATAGATTGCAAGGGGAAACGTCCTTTACATGATATCCCTGCTCAACCAGGTCGGTCTGGACAATCCCGGAGTCTATCTCCTTCGGGATGCCTCTGATAACTAACCTGAGGACGTGCTCCACGGGTAGAGGAAAAGTGTGACCCCCGATACCTACGGAGATCAGGTAACAGTGGTGTTCTGGGAAGACTGGAACTCTGGACGCAAGGTCGAGCCTTTAGTATGCGATACCAAAGGCTCGAACCAGTCTGTTGCTCTTTCTGTCTGTCACCGACACTATCGACATCTTTATATGTTCGCAGAGTGAGTACATAGTAGCAATATTGTGTATCTAATGTATTTTGTACTTAATATTTTATTGTTTATTTTGACATTATCGTATTGGTTTAGTACTGTAAGGGTCTGTTTCACAATGTATGGATAAAGTACCAAATAGCTATGCAACACATAAATTATTTGGAAGATAAATTGTGCTATTTGACATTCATCGGACTCATAGCTTATGATGGACTTTATGTGACGAAATAGCGCTATCTGACAGTCGTGAAACGCAAAAATAGTGTTTATCTTACCAATAAGTAATAAATAGCTAATTTGGAACTTATGTAGAACCCTAAGAATAATTAATGTATTTATGTGAATACTAAATAAATAAACTCTAACAAACTAACACAATGAACAAATAAATCTTATAAATAAATCATCTAAAGTGAATAAAGCTTAATTATTTTCACATTAAAAAAAAAATATTTTCTTTCAAGTATACCTCTACTATATTTAATCAATTTGATAAAAAATATTGATGACTACAAAAAAGGTTTTATTTTGCCTGTGATATGAACAAATAAATAATGTCTAGCTTCATCGTTTACTCAGTTTATTTTTAATCTGATGTCACAGGAAAGTCACGATTATCAAAAATAATTCATATTGCTATATACGTCGTGTGTACCACCCTTATACAATATAATTTCTAAACATTAATTAATAATTAGGTAGATGTAAATAATAGGAAATATTAAAGACCATTTATATTTACGTTATATTAGAACGGTAAACAAGGATTAAATATGCAGCTTTTAATGATACAGCGTCTACAGTGTATTCACCCCCTTAAGGCCATAAATCTGTACTACAACAGTACTAAGGTGGGTAACAGACTATATCTTTTTCAAAAGCTGTTCAGATTAATTGCTAGCTTTATTAATGCGTTTTGTGGAAGAAGCTTTTATGAAGAACGTATGTGAAGAATCAAGAACATGTAAAATTTAAGCAGTATTATCTGTTTTAATGAATAATTGTTAAGCTCAGTATAACGTAAGCTTAGAGAACTTTAGTTAAGACTTCGTTTTAAGGGGTAACTTTTTGAAGTGAAACTTCTTTAGGCGCATGAGGGTAAAAATTTTACGGAACGTCACAAGATGTGCAGCGTTTTTGTCGAAGAAAAGGGAGAGAGCGATTGAGACCGATTGAGAGAGAGTGAGAAGTACCTTATAGAAATTATGTTTTTGAAATTAAAATTTCGTAAAGAGAATTTATGAAATAATAGTATTTTATACTTTATGCAAAATAATTTATCAAATGACGAATTGTAAATTAAAATGCCACGTGTTTTTATTAACGAAGAAATAAATTTAAAAAAATAAATTTATAATTTGTAGGTTTAATACCTAAGACTTAAATTTTAAGGTCAATTAAATTCCTAACATATCTTCCTTTTTCTTTCCCTCTAAGTGTCGGAAGTCTAAAGTTTTAGATTTGTATTAATATGAACAAGAGTTAAAAATTAGTTTACCAAAGAAGTTTCACTTCTGACATGTGTACTTTGTACGCACGCATTTTTTTTAAAATAATTATTAATATATTTAACTATGTATATGAATTATTGCTATGTCGAGATGGATGGGAGCACGTCGTAGTTTCTTTCGCAGTAAAAATAACTTTTTCATTTCAGATACAGAAGACTAATTGCATTAATAACAACATCAAGGGGTAACCTGAAACCGGCAATATAAGATTAAAGTATGTTTTCAAACAAATACAATCGACTTGCTTTTCCAAGCTGCTATGATATTTCAATCGACGTATTTCTCTCTGTACCTTTTGCTTTTTCAGTAAATAACCTAGATTCGAGTAACAATTTTTACCAGTTATTTTTCTCAAAATAAAAACGAATAGACTTTATCTGACGTGATTAAAAAGTCAGTTTCATTATACAAAGGAATATTATAGGAAATGTTAGGTCTGTTTTATAAACGTACTATAAGAAACCTTAAATAATATTTTAGGCTTTTTATAAGTATTCAAACATATTGTTGCTTTTGCTTATAACATGTTTATATATGTTATAAGAAACAAAACTTTCTAAACATTTTTTGTAAGGAATAAACAACTTACCAAAAAACATTTACTTAATAAATCGTTAACTAAATTCTCATAATAACACTACTAAGGGTTGTTAAGCTTGTTAAAGTCCCCATTGTCTGTAATTATACCGTATTTATTATGGTCACAACCCACAAACTAATTGAACAAAACGGTCACGTTTTCGACCCCAGAGAATCAATATTTGTTGTTCCTTTGCAAATAGTTTATCGTACGTGTGCCTTTATTGATACATTGCATAGATTCTCATACTAATACTCATAAATAGTATATTTTTCTTATCTAACGTTATAAAGCTGAATGGAACTATTGATTTTAATTAACACAGATTTTTTATTTGTATTTTATTGATAATCGCTTTAACATCGCGCTACGACCGAGTTGATGAAGCAGCGCGTCCTATCTATAGTTGAAATCGTTGTTTCTGAATATAATAACGACGGCTCGTTCCAAATTTAAAATATGATTATGTTTTTAGGTTAACATCCTACAGAAAAGCAATTCGAAATTCAAATTTTATTTCTAACTACGAATGATTTTAAATTTAGTTATAATTCTCTGTTTGATTCATACTTTGGGAATCCGTAGAAGGAAACGAATTTATGAATTGCGTTATACATTATATAATAAAACCATGTTTTGGTGTAATTATTTGTCTCAAGTGTTGCTGTTTTAGTTTAATTAGCTTAGCCCGGGGGCAAAATGTACAGATCTATTTTTACATCGTGTCCTACAACATCCCTTCAAACTCTTTTTAAAATCCGTCAATTGATTTATTTTTATACCACTGAATAAAAATAAAATGAGTCCAAGGCCTTACACTAACAGCAAAGGGAGGGTGCCATTATCTTAAATAATTGCGTTAGGTGACGACGAGCGAGAATCCTGTGGGAAATTACAAATATTACTGTAACTAAACTCGTACACGACACACAAATTAATACTTCTAAATGGCAATGAATTCTTTATTGACACAAATGTTTCAAATAAATACATAAACCTCCACAGTGTAGTGGTTGATGCAAATGGCGTACAAAGTATTCGTGTCACATTCTACGGTAAGGAAAAATACGATAGAGTTACTGCAATAAAATAATCTTTTTTTTTATGTAATAGGAGGCAAACGGGCAGGAGGCTCACCTGATGTTAAGTGATACCGCCGCCCATGGACACTCACAATGCCAGAAGGCTCGCAAGTGCGTTGCCGGCCTTTCAAGAATTGGTACGCTCTTTTCTTGAAGGACCCTAAGTCGAATTGGTTCGGAAATACTTCTGTGGGCAGCTGGTTCCACATAGTGGTGGTGCGCGGCTAAAACTGCCTTAGAAAACGCTCTGTTGTGGAACGACGGACGTCGAGGTGATACGGATGGTATTTTGTATTTTGCCTTGACGTCCGATGATGAAACTCAGCTGCAGGTATTAGACCGAACAACTCCACTGAACACTCTCCATGGTAAATGCGGTAGAAGATGCAGAGAGATCCCACATCTCTACGCAACGCCAAGGGATCAAGCCGCACGGAAAGTGACTGGTCGTCGACGATTCGAACCGCTCTTCGTTGAATACGGTTAAGTGCTTCCACTTCCTCCTCCCGCCCAGAGGTGAGAGCAGTACTCCATATGGGGCCGATTTTGCCCATTTTTTGATTTTTGATTTTTTTTTTGTTTTTTTTTTTTAATCTCATTTCTGAATACTATTATAATTATCTTTACAGCCAATTTTATTTAATACCAGTGTTTGTCTAGTCACTAGAACAACTCTGGTCCACGATTAAGCCACTAGACTTAAGTGGCTTAATCGTGGGCCTTACTAATGGATATTGGTTTTGAAATACACATTTAACACTCGCTCTTACGGTGAAGAAACACAAAAACAAAAATAAAACATCGTGAAAAGTTTTTTTGTCGTATTCTTCATTGCAGGTTGCATCACTGTAAGGTGACTGCTGCCCTGCTTGTGATATCTCTCCACTTTGTTCGGTCTGTAGCTTCCCTTATCGCAGCTGTTATGGGAAGACCTATCAGAACCATGACTTGGTCACACCTTTTGCCTTTCACCTTGCCGACCATATCCAGATTGTAGAGGTTATTTGGTAAATTTAGAACTCTACCATCATCGCTTTCTATGGCCCATATTTTCGGTTTAAGCTCCCATGTTATGGATTTGATCTTGAGATAAGTGTCGTAATAGTCTCTTCGAGACTAAAATTTTACTTTTGATGAGTGATTTTGGTATTTTGTATGGTCGTAATCGATGGTACTTTTTAGGGAAGGAACTGTTCATTTCTATTTATAGCTCTCCACGTTTCTTCAGTTATCCATGTTTTCCTTGGAGCATCAACCCTACTGCGGCTTTCCTAACGAGATGATAGTTTTAGGTCTTTAAATTTGATTTATTTCGTGTCAATACTATCGCGGGGTGACCATGACCGCTTCAGCCACCTTTGAAGCAATCTCTAGACATCCAACGTCTTCTTTGCGGCGGTTGAATATTTTGCTAGCATCTCTTCAGCTTAATGCTCATCACTCCCACCAAAAGCTTATGATCACTTCCACTTGCCTAACAAAAATGATCATGAGGACCATCAGACACAGAAATCTGAGGTAGGAACCTAATAATATGTAGCGCAAATGGTTTTTTTTACCATTGTTATTAATGAAAATAGAAATAAATCAGTGGCGCTAACCACTTTAGGCCAGAGCCTCAGATGCCTCCTATGCCTGACACGCACCGTCAACTTTTTGGTTCTAAGGCAAGCCGGTTTCTTCACTGCGTTTTCCTTCACCGTTCGAGCAAATGTTAAAAGTGCACATAGAAAGAAAGTCCATTGGTCGAACCTACGACCTCAGGGATTAGAGTCGCACGCTGTAGCCACAAGGCCAACACTGCTCACTGTTGAATTTAATTAACATTGAATTGAAATAGATTTTATATTTAAATTCACTCTGCCATAAAGTTGCAAATAAGCTGAAACTTCATTTGAAACACGCACATACATTGCTTACATGTTGAAAGTAATGGATGTGCGTGCTAGTGTTGATAGAGGCTACTCGATTGTTTTCTTTGTTTATTATAAATAATTGCTTCGAGGTAGGTACTACAAGGTACATAACTATTTTGTTAAAAAAAGTTTACATTCTTTGGCTTTTTTTATTTTTTTTAAATATTAAATAATTAATAATAAATATTTAACGTTAATAATTTAATAATATTTAATATTTAGTATATTATTCAATTATTAATTAATATTATTCAGTCTTCGTAGCGCAGCCGTGCGAGTGACACGCGTATAACCTAGCACGAGCTTATCAAGACAATCTAATCATGTCGAAGTGTGACCAATGTAATAAAACGTTTTCTAAATCGATGCCCGGATGTGAATGTGCCCGATGTGAAAAAATGGTACACCTAAATACCAGATGCAGCGGTCTTACGAACAAACAGATAACTGCATTAAAGGCGGCCCCAAGCCTAGACTGGACTTGTATGGAATGCCAGCATGAATCCCCGAAGCGAAACTCCTCTTTGTTTATAACAGAGGATGCAGATGAGGATATACCTATGGACACTAAGGGGCTAATACATAAAATCTCCAAGGAGGTGGAAAAAACTATAAAGAAGGAAATAAGCGAACTTAACCAATCTCTGCAATTTCACAGTACGAAGTTGGATGAAGTATTAGGTTGTATTGATGCCTTTAAAAATACCATAAAAGCTTTAGAAAGAAAAAACACGGAACTATTACAAAAAAACAACAATCTCGAATTGAGGGTAGGCGTATTGGAGCAGCGTTTCCATGAGATGGAACAGAAGAAACTTGCTAATTCTATAGAAATAGCAAACGTCCCCCCTGCGAGCGAAGAGAATGTGATAAAATTAGTTGAAAATGTAGCATTAAAACTTAAACAGCCCTTCGACGGTATCCGTAACTCAATGCGATACCAAGGTAAATACGACCAACCCGGCATTATACGAGTTAAACTTACTGATAAAGCGAGCCAAGAAAAGTGGATTAAAGCTGCAAAAACCATTAAAACTATGGTGGCCGATGTTTGCCCCTATGAACCCAACAATAACAAAATAGTATTCATCAGGGAAGCAATGACTAAATCCAACAAAAGCATTTTATGGGAAGCCAAGCAGGAATTAAAGAACAAACAAAACTATAAATACGTTTGGTTTAAAAACGGTATGGTTCGTGCAAGAAAGGATGATAACACAAAAATAGAAAACTTAAGATCTATATTGGATATACAAGCGTTAAAAAAAAAAGACAGAATGTCAATTAACTGCCCAAATTAAATTGCATATAAATTATTATTATTAATATGGATAGTTTAACTAGTGATATTTGTGAATTAGAAGACTGTATAAACATAAATGATTTCGTGAGTAAAATACCCAGTAAACATTTAAATCTGTTGTGTGTACACATAAATATAAGGTCAATCATAAAATATTTTACTAGCCTCGAGCAATGTATATATGCGGCTAACACTATTGACGTTATTGTTGTTACAGAGGTTAACATTTCTGATAGAATCAGTTGTTTGTACAATTTAAATGGATATCAAATGTTCTCAGCGCTCAGAAACAGTAGGAAAGGTGGTGGTATCTTAGTTTATGTAAAAAAGAAACATAAATTTAGTATACAAATTGTAAAAAGCCAACATTTCGAGAATATACTCTTTACCATCACAACTCAGACGAAATACACTGCGCATATTTGTGCTATTTACCGCCCACCTAGCCTAAGCAAGAGCCTGTTTATTGACGAACTTCATAATATCATTAAGAGTAACTGCCAGAAAAATATAGACTTGTATCTATTGGGGGACGTTAATATAAACCTAAAGCTAGACATTCCTATAAAACATAAATATTGCAACACATTACACAGTTTAGGCCTTATGTGTGGGATCACAACATACACTAGGGCAGAACTATACAAAGGAATCGTTACAAAATCATGCATAGATCACATAATATACGCTCGATCCCAAACACACGACCTATACACTGCAGCGGTTGGCACAAAACTAGCGGACCATCGAGCGATCGTGCTCGCTTGCACTAAAGCACAGCTACAGGATGTTCCAACATATAAAACATTAATTGACAAAAATAAATTAACGACCCTTCTAGAGCAAATTGATTGGAAGCCGACAGTAGAAATGACGTGTCCTATTGGCATATACAACTTCATACAAAATAACATAACTCAAGCATATAAAAAATCAGAATATACAGTTAAACTTAAATCTAACACTCATCGAAACAGTAACCATTGGATTAATAATAGAATTATTAAAGCATGTCATTACAGAGATAAACTTTTTACTCAATATATAAAAGATACAAACAACTTAATACTAAAACAAAAATATAATAAAACCAGAAATTATGTCAATAAATTAATAAATAAAACTAAAAATAAAACACTTAGAACCAATATAGAAGCTAATAAAAACAATCTAAAAAATCTATGGGATATATTAAATCAATTAACAGGAAAAATTAAAACATCCATTGACGTAGCAATACAAAACTCATTTGAAAATCAAAATGTTACGTGTAAAGATATTGCAAATAATTTTGCAACTACCTTCCACAATAGTATCAGTAATGTTGCAACCAACTGTGCAATTCCACTGTTGGATACAAGTTTATACCGGCGAGCAGAAAATACTAGTATGAGATTTCAGTCAGCAGACCCTAAATCTGTCGCAAAGATAATAAAATCATTAAACGACAAAAAATCTCCAGGCGCAGATAGAATACGAACTATAGACATCAAAATGTTATGCAATAAAATAAACGTAGCCATAGCTAATCTTATTAACACGAGCATTTACACTGGACAGTATCCTAATTTATTAAAAACAGGTATAGTACGACCAATATACAAAAATGGTAGCAAAAAAAACTATAATAATTATCGTCCAATAACTATACTGCCAACAATCAACAAAATAATTGAAAAATATATATGTGGACAAATCCAAAGTTATTATAAAAAACACAATATTCTTTCTAACAAACAATACGGATTTCAACCAAATAAAAACACCACACAATTACTATCCGCATTCACAGATCTTATTTATAAGCACTTAAATAAAAAGGATCATGTCCTGGTAGTGTTTATTGATTATAGTAAGGCATTCGACACATTAAGGCACAGCGTAATCCTACAAAACCTAAATGACTGCGGAGTACGAGGAAACCTGCTCAAGTGGTGTGAAAACTATCTGCAAGATAGAACTTATCGTGTTAAAGTGTGCAACGAAGAAAGTTTCCCAATATCCATAACAGAAGGTACGGCTCAGGGCTCAGTTATTGGACCCTTGCATTACCTTACCTACGTTAACACATTACCTAACATAATAAAATATTGCCAGATATTCCAATTTGCAGACGATACATGCCTAGTAGCCGCTGGGGCTAACATACAAGAAGCAGAAACAAAGCTGCAAGCTGATTTCGATGCATTGGCTGAATGGTCCCACGACGTGGGACTTGTACTAAATCCGGGTAAAACAAAGTTCATGCATATCCGATCCAGTCGCAATCTGTGCGCACGTGCACCCCACTTAGTCTTGCACAACCACATTTGTGCACATTCCAGTAAATCGTACCCCATCAACTGTAACTGCAACGCCTTAGAATTAGTTCATGACCACAGGTACCTGGGGCTTGCAATAGATGACCGAATGTCCTGGAAAATGCATATTAATTCTGTCTGTGAAAGGCTAAGAGCGATACTTGCCAAATTCACTATAATAAAAAATAAAATACCTCTCAATACTCTGCTACTGCTATACAAAGCACTAGCAGAATCTATTATAACATATGGACTTTCAAGCTATGGGAGAACATGCAAAACCTATCTTAATCAAATATTTTCATTACAAATACGTATTTTAAAAGCAATTGCTCCTTACAAAATAAAATCACAATATAAAGAAGACTATAGAAAGCTATTTGCATTTTTTTAAATTATACCTATACAAGAGAAAGTGCAGCTAGCATTATTAAATGAAAACTACTTTACAGACAATTACCTTAAAACAACTAAAACTCACTATCACTATACAACACGTAGAAAATTAAAAAACGAATTTCTTTTACCAAAATACAATAATTTATATGGGAAAAAAACATTAGACTATATTATTCCAAATCTATTAAACTCTTTACCGGCTGAGCTATTTGCTAATGTAACAGGAAACAATATCAAATTTAAATTAAAAAATTACTTTATAAGTCAAACAATAACAAATTATGCATAACTAAAAGTAGGATGTCGTCATTTAGTTCATGTTCGAATATGTAAATTCGAATACACATCCTGTATTCGAATGAGAATTTCTCGTCAAGAACAGGTTTCTTGCATCGGCTGTGGAGCGTCATTGTTTCAATTGGTATATGTTGTTCGTGCAATTCTTATGGTTTATTGGTGGGGGTGTTATATTGTATAGTGTGTCACTGGCCTGAGTGTGTAATAGATTAATTATTTAAATATTTTCGACGACCTGGTGGACGGAAAAACTGTGTCCAGTTTGTGTTTCCACCACGCCAACTTTTTTCTATTTAGGATGATGTATAGAATAAATAAATAAATAAATAAAAATAATTAATAATAATAAATATTATTATTTTATTATATTATTCATTCAATTTAATAACTAGATATGTTTCATAACCTTTTAACTAAGTAACAATAGGTCTTTGTGAAAAAGCATTGCTAAATTTCATTGAAAAAATCATTAAAACTCCTTTACTTGTTTAAATGGTACTACAAAGGTTATTATGGTCATACAAAATTCTTGGCATAGCTGCCCGGCTGGTTTAAAAAGAATAAGTTAGTGGGCAACTTCATTCTGATAATTTTGTGTCACGGTGCGCGCACATCGTAAAATTTCACTCTCAATAATTTTTAATAGCGCGCCTAAAGAAGTATAACTTCAAAAATAACTGGACTTAAAACAGTGGTGGTGAGATTTTTGCTAGTTCTCCTCGTTAGATCTACGCCCTTGATTTGAGAAGTGGCAGTAAATGTGAATTTAAAAGAAACTTTTGTATCGATGTTTAATGTTCCACATAAATCTGAAATACAGTATAACAGAATAAGACTGTAATAATTTGTTTTTTCTCTCTCAATGTCCAAATAAGACCCTAAGGGTTATAAATCTTCGTAAGCAGGTGCGGAAACAGTGGATTTAGGAACCCGAACCTCATAAAAATGAACTATATAAAAACTGATAGCATAAATATATTCTGATACAATGTTATACTGTTATTGTTTTCAAAATATTGTGTCTTTAAGCTTATTACAGAAATGTCAAGAATTATATTTTTAATACATACGCTTAGACTAATTAATATAAGCAGTTAAGAAAAATGCAAATTATTAATAAGGTACAAAACTACTGACCGATTTTGATGAAACTGTTCTTTTAGTTGGAATAATACCATATAAGTTACCTGCTAAAACGTTGGGTATCGCTTTCGGTATTGGTAATAACAAAGTTCCAGCTAATATATTCGCAACGTAAACCTAGAAGTTTGAGCTTTATTAACACAGCAGGTAAAACCGTTTAATTGAAATCGTATTATTGATTTTATATCCAAACTAATATAGCCCTCAAGTAGTAGCCCGTAGCATATCGTGCACTTTAAAAAAAATATGTACCACAAAGAACGGTTCAGTGGCCGTCGATACAAATTTCTACAAAAATAATAAGCCCTGAGTACATACCTCGTTACGATGTATCCTTGCCAAAAAGAAAGGCTGTTAATAGTTACGTCCTAATTTATAACTTTATAGTGACTGTATTGTTCGTTTTTGATGTGAACTATTGTGAGGTAGGGTATCAATATCAGTCTAAGCTTTCTTTGTCCCCAAAATAATACAATTTCTCCAAATCTTAACGACTGACAATTATTATCTTTGTACTGTACCTATGTAATTGGAAATTCTATAACCAGCATTTACAGATTTAATTATTATCTATGGATTGGCGCGCAATTCGAAATTCAAATAAATTTAATTCGAAAGCCGTGTTAATTTAATTTCGAATTCAGTCATTTGTTCAGATATTTTTTTTTGTTTTTGTGAAATTGCAGTATTAATTATTGGTAATTGTAGTTTTAGGCGCTGGTTGGTTCAAACTGCGATGAAAAGTGGATCCTGTACGACAGCCGTAATCATTCGTCTCAATGGGTGCACTTGAGTACAGCACCTAATCAATGCACTAAAAAAATGATTACTCATAACAAGATGATGGGGACTGTCCAGTGCCGGATTTGTACAGCTTCTTACCGAATGGCGCAACAGCTTTTCTCCGTTGCTTCTCCACGACATGAAAGACTATCGTAAAGCTACTACAGTTACAGCTAGACCTGGCCCCATCAGATTTCTTCTTTTTTCTAAATTTTGTCATTTTTTAAAGTGGGAAAGTTTCTCCCTAGAGGCAGTACAAAATGATTTCGCTGACTTTATCGCCCGTGCAGAGGATTTCTACAGTAAAGTGATAAACAGACTTCTATCAAAATGGTAAAATTGTGTAGCAAATTTGGGCCAAAACTCTGATTAGCTGAAATTAAAAAAATACCAAAATGTTTATATTATAAATGTCCAATTTCATATGTAAAGACCTAATCTAATATGTCAGAATACCGGACAATAATTTTCCATAACTTATATTTTAGAAAATTGTGTCTCGTTAAGGATTGTATTTTATTATTTTCTTTTACGAATGCGTGACATTCAATTGTCCATATGTCACGCTGTGATTTATCGTTATTTTATTAATCAATCAATCACGATAGAATACCGCGTCGTTGTATGGGTCGATTTTTATTTATTAAAAACATATATCTGGTTCTTTAGGACAAGTCAAAAAACGGGAGGAAAAAGAAGTCATGTTGTCCTCCGCTTACCAAAGTGTTACCCTACCTTTGAATCATGAATCCATTACTACCTATTTACAGCTAATAAGAGATCGAGATATATAGGTCATAAACAACCTACGGTAAGCAGACAACACTATAATACTATTAAACCTGTCATAGTCGTAAGAAGTAGAACACTTGATTGCGTACGACAATACAGGTACTATTAAAGAAGACACAAGCACGCGCCTCGAAGCTTTTGAGATGTGGCGTTACCGTCGTATACTTCGCATCAGCTGGATCCAAAATTGATGATTGAAATAGTCCTTCAACGAATCGGAATGACACGAAAGTTTATTCAAATACGAATATAGCATATCTCGGACACGTTTTACGTCATCATCGATACGATTTGTTGTAGATCATAATGATGGGCAAAATTCAAGGCAAGAGATGAACGGAAAAGGAAGCAGTCGAGTTGCGGAACGTACGGGAGTGGGCCATCATTTCATTCACCGAGGAACTTTTTAAACTAGTGCAAATACCCGCCAATCCAAGTTGTTATCAGCCAACCTACCAATAAAGTGGCACGTGAAGAATGGAATGATATTGGTCGGGTGTGTTTTTTTTTTTTTTTATAGAACGGGGGGCAAACGGGCAGGAGGCTCACCTGATGTTAAGTGATACCGCCGCCCATGGACACTCTCAATGCCAGAGGGCTCGCGAGTGCGTTGCCGGCCTTTTAAGAATAGGTACGCTCTTTTCTTGAAGGACCCTAAGTCGAATTGGTTCGGAAATACTTCAGTGGGCAGCTGGTTCCACATAGTGGTTGTGCGCGGCAAAAACGTGTGTGTGTGTTTTATAAATGTATATACTGCATACACATTCTTTAATTGGTTTAATTAAGAGGATTAAATAATGTATTGCATATAGCTTTTATGAGGGAACTAAATCAAAGGAGAACGCTTTCACACTCAACGCTCTAACGTCGCCATATGATGGTAGACCATTTACTACATTATTTCCAAAATAATGTGTTCTCTGTAAAGGTGTTTTAAATGTTTTTTAATGCGATTTAACATTTGACGACTATTATTTCAATAACTCACAAGAGAATCCTATCAATTAGACGTGTCTCTCATATTAAAAGTATGAAAATATTCCACTCTACCAATCGACCTGTGCAAACGAAGTCCCAACGGAACATAAACGAAGAAAAATGTATCACTCAGTTCCGGACCACGAAACAATTTATTAAGTTGCATTGTAGCGAAAGTAACGAGTTGAACACGTGCAATCGAATTAAGTACTCGTACTTCTAGGAATACGTGTGCCTTTGTACAACGAACAATGCATGACAACCCATTTTCTTCGTACGAGAAAAGATTTGAGTTGTAATTAATATTAAACATAATATGATCTTTATAATAAACTAAGAATAAGAAATATTGTTACTTAAAAAACTCAGTTTTGTGGCGCGCAGCCCGAACATACAACGACCACTATTTAAGCCTTCTTAGTATGTATTAAGAATATTGCATAACTAAATAACCTGCATCATGAGAACACCCTCGCATACATGCCCTCACGTTTTCACCATAACAAAAAACGTCCTAATTAAGTATTACTTAGTTAAATGTATTTAATAATTTTTATTGATTTTTCCTTTCGTTAATGTTTGCACCTTTTTGTATATATTATGTATTCCATCTTTGGCTATATCTCTGGTATATTTGATTTTTTGGTATTTTTTATGTTAGCTGTAGGATTACGAAATAAACAAATAAATACTTTTAGTGATTTTGAAGTGGGTTTAATTGTTGTATTTTTAAGTAATTTTATATCTATACATTAACCACAGAAGCTCTAAGGGGTTAAATACTTGGCTTATTATTGGTTAAGCAGAATTAGCCTTCAATATCCTAATCGGATCGAAAGGAAGGGAAAATTACGCTCAGTTGCATCCGCAAGAGTCTCAAGGTTTACCTATTTTTTATAGAGCAAAACAAACGGACAGGAAACACCTGTCGCTAAGTGATACTATTGACACATACCTACTGTCTGAAGGCGAGTGGATTGCTAGCCATAAGAATATTAACGTCCTGGGTATATAATAATATGTTATGCCTGTGAAGGAGTTTAATTTTGTTCATTAAACAAACAAAGCAAAGAAACCTGCAGCTCTGTTTTGTGTTGTGTGTTTCTGTGTAGTTTTGTTTTTTGGTATCAATCGTAGTGGTACTTTTTGAAAATAATGTGTTATGAGTTTTTCTTGATTCCTCTTTTATTGATGGAAGTACTCGTAAACATATTATAATTTTAAAGAGCAATACGTTTATTTGCATCTGTTTTTTCTTATATTGTCGTCACGACTGAAAATTTATGACTTCCCTTCAAAAAACAGAGCAGGATGTTCGAGCTATAAAAAATCAATTAAAATATCATGGTAAAGAATCGCATAGTACCAATGTCGTATACCTTACCTTTACCTACCTTGACAATAAAGAACCAGACGAACTTATCCTATCAGAAATTCGTCGGTAGTACTAGGGAATTAAAGGCACATCAACGATGGTTGTCTTTTATTATTTCTTTATTTTCCACTTTTATTAATATTTGTTTGTGGTTGGAAAATGGCATATTATATACAGTAATAAGGTTGTATTTAAGTAATGAAATTAATATAGATTTAAATATAGTTATTTACTTAAGAAAGTATTAATACTACTGTTGTCATTGTAAATCTCTTTGTGAAGAAAGAGGTTTCCCTAATACTGGAAGCCACATGTTTTTATGTATTAACATTAATCACACAAATATATACATGTTAATTCATGTTTTATATGTACTAATCTATAAGGTCGTCACTAAACTTATAATTAAAAAAACTCAAATTAAAACATTCTTATTAATAGAAGAGCAGTGTTGGCCTAGTGGCATCAGCGTGCGACTCTCATACCTGAGGTCGTAGGTTCGATCCCCGGCTGTGCACCAATGGACTTTCTATCTATGTGCGCATTTAACATTTGCTCGAAGGGTGAAGGAAAACATAGCGAGGAAACCGACATGTCTTAGACCCAAAAAGTCGACGGCGTGTGTCAGGCACTGGAGGCTTATTAGATTTAAAAATGATCATGAAACAGATTCAGAAATCTGAGGCCAAGACCTAAGAGGCGCCAATGTTTTTTTTAAATAGATGTCACGCTTATCCGCCTCCGATGATTATAACTGGTACAAACAATAATGTCAAATTTGAACTTTTATTGAAAAGTTAAGGGACTTCAGGAACAAAATAATATTGATACACATGTGAGGTAATTTCTTCAGAAATCGAATCTGTAGTTTAAAGATTAAATAACAAAAAATACTAGATAGTTTTAACGTCTTTGAAAATATAATTAAGGATTTCTTTATGCAACTTTTAAATTTATTCTAACACAATTTTATATTGAACTATGAAAGCTTATCATTAAAATTCAATAGCTGTACTCAATTCATAATTTTTATTCAAGGCAAACATTTATCATCTTAAAATGTCTTGGGGATCGTGAAAATTTCTTCGAAAACCTTGAATTTTCCAACCTGTGTCAAATATTCGTAGTTAATAAATCATTTTATACGACCCTTCATGATAAGCGACACTCGATAGACTATTTATGAATAATTTATGATGCATTTACTTAAGTCGGCGTCCTAAATCATGCATGTACGAGCTTGTAAGAATTTTCATGTACATGCTTTGACTTACGAAATTTTGAGAATATAAATGAAGGTGTGGATAATTCCTAAGTAAGTTAGGTACTTGCAGTGTTAGCCAAACGCTGACATCATGTACTCGAATTTCGGCGTATAAGTGTACTTGCTCGAGTGAAGAAAAATGTCGTAAATAATCTTAGGCCGACGATGACTAGTGTCAGATGCAGAAAGCAATTCTACTTGCTTATTGGAATTTATTTTAAATATATTCATTAATACATACAGATATGTGTTATTAGGATATGCACAAGATATATGTGTGATCTTGTGAACCCTCCTTGATAATCTTTATAATGAAATAGCGAGATGGATGATCTGCGTTGACATGCGTAAACACTTAGAACCAGTAGGCTCGAGTTTTCTACATAAAACTAACAACCAAAATATTCAAAAAACATTCAAATTATATATTTAAAAAAGGCTATACTATTTTGCTACATAAAATACTCCATTATCAATCTCGTTAGGTAGATAAGGGCCAATATTAATGGTTGTATCTACTGAACGTCATTATCACTAATTATCTGTTGCCCATCGAACCATTGCTAATTGCAATGGAACTTGATACGGACGTCATCGAAATGACGACCAAAATCGAATCAAAACTTTGTTGAAACTTCACTATTGTATGATAAGTGAACTACATAATTTATTATGAACTAATACACTACTAAAATACAAGCCACCATTACCTTTGTGCCAGGTTTTCTTTTTCCCCCCTTTGGTCAAACAAGTTATAGTTTTCTCAAACAGTCAAGAGGTACATGATAAAAATGCTTCAACAGTTAATTTTTCATTGCTTTGTATTGTCTTATATCTATATAGGGTAACTTTTCAAGTTTCTTCCTTGTTCGTTACTCGTAGTTTACGTTCGTGTTAGGAATCGTTAATCGCGTTTACGTCGATAACCCAAACCATAAAAACTAAAGTGTGAAAGAATGGTGAACAATTTCCACATCCTAAAGGGAGGATCCTCGAGCAGTCAGCAACCACTGCCTGCCTCACTGGCTAAGGTCCAGAAGTTGTATATTCTTAGCGGTCGGCATAATTTCGTAAACTCGTATTTCAAAGTATGAGGTCATATCAGAGATTGTATTTGTCACAATAAAACCATAAGTTTACGAAAATAATATCCAAAGTTTAGATGACAACTCATAATCCAAAATTAAGCTAGAAGTATTATAGTAAAATTTAAATTGAAAGCACAATTTTGTTACCTATTTAAAAATTCTTAAGCGATAATACTAATGTTACTTGAGTATCCCTGGTCATTCTATATGTAGAAAAAGGATTGATTTTAAAATCCGTTAGGTATTATTTATAGGTTAGGTGACAAATAACAACTAATTAGACATAATCTACAATTATGACCATTAATTGTAGTCACCATCCAGGAAATTTTTAAATGGATAGATTGCTAATTCGTCGAATGGCGTCATTGTGTGGTAGACAATAGATGTGGGAGTACACAGTGCTGACAGCACTCTTTGTTGGTGACTTTGTAAAGAACGAATGAGAAAATGTGTTTTTCACAAATGAATATAGATTACACTCTAAGTAGACACAAGAAGTGACCCTTAGTGGACGTTTCTTTGTGTATTTTTCGTAAATAATTAAAAATAAAGTATAATACTTGCTGCTCCTTATTTAAAAGTGACCGGAAAAGTCCTTAAGAATTCTTTAAGAGTTTTGAATAACAAGGCACACCTTATCTCTGTGGAGACTAGACCCTTATGTGTAGCAAATGCACAATAACACCGTAGGAAATATTCTAGTTTACAAGTGTATGAGACATAATATGTGGACTCACTATTTCAAAACTCATTCCCTGTTGGATCGGATCTGCGACATGACAAGCAAATACCGAGCCAGCGCAGGTACTGTACCCAACTTTATATTGAGTTCAGCAGTGCTACAGTTAGTAAAATATTGAATAGTTATCGCTATTAGACGCTAAAAAGCTTCGCCCCAAATTTATGTGTGTGTTCATCCTGATGGAACTGTATGAACATACTATATTACTTACATCCAAGGGCTACCAAGATGCATCAGATGATCAGTGGCGCTACAACCTTTTTTACGTCTGGGCCTCAGATTTATGTATCTGTTTTATGATCATTTGCCAATTTAATAGGCAAGTAGGTGATTAGCCTTTTGAGCCTGACACACGCCGTCAACTTTTTGGGTCTAAGTAAGCCGGATTCCTTACGATGTTCTCCTTGACCGTTCGAGCGAATATAGAAAGAAAGTCCATTGGAGCACAGCCGGGGATCGAACCTACGCCCTCAGAGATGAGAGTCGCACGCCGAAGCCACTAGGCTCACAATTTTTTTAATAGAACAGGAGGCAAATGGGCAGGAGTTACCTCACCTGATGTTAAGTGATACCGCCGCCCATGGACACTTTCAATGCCAGAGGGCTCGCGAGTGCGTTGCCAGCCTTTTAAGTTTACCTCCTATAACATAAAAAAAGGACCCTAAGTCTAATTGGTTTGGATATACTACAGTAGGTATAGCATACACTGCTCTGACAACAAGATAACGACTATAATAATGAGGTCAAACTCTCCAAATAACATTCACACTTATATAAAATCATTATGATAACTAACAAAGTCTTGATGTCGTCATTAAAACGTTCTGTTTTAATAATCTCGTCTCTGTAGACCGATGTCACTCTGAATATTAATTTCAAAAGCCTTTGAAAGCGCCATGTTATTCTACGCCTAACGTACTAGAATAAAACATAGTAAGTTTTTAAATATTTACATAAATTTTCCTCTTCCTCACACGTCACAATAAGTTGAAAATAGTTTTATCGTTCGTTTCTACCTTTCTTTATTTTTCAAGTGGTAACCTGCTCCTTTAGGGCACATGAAACAGTCATATGAGCTGTTTTAGAGACGCTTATGTCTAACAGTATATCAGGACAGCTTTGAAGGGAATAATATTAATTCTTTAAATCTTAGTTTTCTAGTCGAATAATTTATTAATTAAAGTATTTAAATGTAATATTTGTGGGTAAATAAATATATTTGTAGTCTTACATTTAATTTTATGTTTTTGTTAATTATTTATGCACATCTTATACTTTACCCTTAGGTATTTCTTTTTTTTTATTTTTCCGTACTACCGTTGCCTCGAAGATATCGATTGTTAGCGATGTGGCCGCCCGTTGCCTTATAACGTATGTGCCCTGTTTTTTTATATGTACATTTAAGGTAACGAAGTATAAATAAATAAATAGGTTTAAACAACCATCTGTATAATTTATTTCACGTTACACAAAGGTGGTCATTACTGAATAACTAGTAACCGTTTTTACTGGAATTTTAGGGAAGAGGCCTATGTTCAGCGGTGGACAGGCTGAAACTAATGAACGAAACGAACCTAATTACTAGAACTAACACAAACGATTGCAAGATTACGACATTAGCGCTACGGATACTGAGAGAACTACAACGAGAACGCAAATAAAAACGTTGGGATCGGTATCATCGCGTCGTAATTATTAAGTACCGCTGTAGTGCTTCAATAAAACTATAAAGATTAAGCTTACAAAATAACATTAACAAAGTTCGTTGTTCAGGCGCACTAATTACAAGGCTCGATAAGAAGTTCGATATTAAGTATGTAGGTTTTGCTTTATATAGTTTAAAAGTAATAAAACATAATATTACCTATATTAAAATTATCCGGTTACAGGCGATTCTTAGGCCCGGGGTTGTGCATTCGCACCCCGGCCGTGTGCGAAGTTTTTTTCTGTATTCAGTATTAACGAACTCGCCTTGAATGGCCAAGACATTGTGAGGAAATTGACAGCCTTTTAAAATAATAAATGTGTCACAAGAGGGTCAAACATACGTCTGAGGTCACTCACGCCAGCGGGCTACAGTTGAGTTTCAAACGTTTGCAAACTTATATGAATGATACTCCATTAGTATGATACTTACGCGTCTTCAATATACAAAATAATTGTACTCATAATTCGATGGGATTGCTACGAGTCTATTTTGTTTTCGTAAGTGCATTTAAAAGTTGCTCTTTAAAAAAATATAAATATTTTATCTAAGAATACTTTCAGTAATTATGATAAAATATAGTGTTTTAAGCGCTTTTGAAATGCGAGTTGAGTAATATTCGACTGTTATATATTGTTTAGTATATTTTAATTGCTTATATGAATGTTTGTTCGTGGTCAATGTTTGTGATTGTTGCTATTATTGTTATAAAAACATTATTATCCACTACTATATACCAAATTCATTAGTATTTACCTAAGATATTATATTAAATCCGAACAAACATTTTTAATTTCTTACTTAATATTTAAAACATTAAGATGAAGATTGTTTGAAAGTTTTACAATTTCAAACGTTCTTAAATAAATCTTGTGTGTAATAACAATAACAAGCAAAGCAATATTACACAAGCAAATCAGTTTTTTAAAGTAGTATTATACAAATAAACAATCCACCATGAAAAACATGCGACACAAAGTTTCAGAGAATATAGTAATTCTGAAATCTGAATATTGCCATTCAAACAGTCGCCAATTAACCTAATTAATATTTCCCTTTTAATTACACATGAAATCAAAATACAATGTAAAATATTACCATCAGCTAAATGTGACCCAGATAGTAACGGCTTAATTGACACGTGTCAACTTGTTCATAAACGTACTATAAGCATAAATCTATACAAATATTAGGTCCTTACATAATACATATTATGAAATTGACGTTTTGTCGTACTGGCCTCTTTGGCCTCAAATATGCCGTCTTTGGTTAGGAATTCCAAATTCAATTTTATAAAGCTATTTACAGGTGCGTTTTTTCCAAAACCATAATTCTTTTAATTTTCCCGTTTTAATCCTATAATAACTAGTACTACAAGTTCAATTATATATATTATATGATACTTAAACGTGACTTCATTAAAATTTCACAATACAAATTGATATTACAACATTAATTCGAGCAAAAAAGATATTAAAAGAAAATTCTACTAAGTATTTCTATTTTACCAAACAGTTTATTATACACAATTTAGCATAGTGCTAGATATGTACAGCGAGTCGGACATTCACCGTCTCCTACTATAATTACTGAAATCGATTAGCTTACTACGGCTTGCCAGTTCAGGAGAATGCCTTTACATAGTGCATATAGGTCAGAATTTCTGAACACTAATGACTATCGGAATGTTGTGAGTGTATTAGGACCGATCAGTAATAGAGTTTCACAAGTATTTAGTTATTGGTTTCACAGAAATAATATATTTCATACAAATATTTTGTGCATTGGTAAGCGTTTAGTACTTGTTAAGTAATGTTAGAACAGGTTGTACAACAAGGACGAATACTTGGTGCCATGAGGTAGCCATGGCTCATGAACAATCGAAATATATAAGAGTAAACGTTGTTGTCATGTGTTGGATTTTTGGGCATCCAATGTTTTTTATTTATTTACAAAAAACACAATCTCGTCTTAACAAGTTTATTAAATCAATAAGAATGCGAATCTGATGTGCAATCTCACACGAAATAAAACAAACCTTAAAAGAAAAAAATAACCAATATCAGTTAACTCAACGGACAATCAAAAACAGTCCGTTAGCCAATGTAATTCTTTGAATGTAATAAAATCGAATAATATCTGCCCGTTTTAGAAGGTTAGTTCTAGCCGTGGGCACAGTAATGGCGGAAGATGTCGCCTCCTAACGTACCGCACATTGAGACTAAGGCACTGTAATATGAAATAAAAGCAGATGGAAATTTATATTATGCCCATTTATTTGGTGATAGATGTATAATTAACAACATATATCTTCAACTTAGTAACATCCAAACTCGAATTATAGGTATATTATTTTTGTGAGAAAGTATTTTTGTGTCCTTATTTTTTTTTAATTATTGTTAATTAGCTTATATGTATTGAATGGCTATTAAAACTAGCTGTATTATATTCCTATAATTAAAGGATTCAAATGCAACCACGTAGTGAGTTGACACGACTAATTTTATAGTAATAATCGCAAAAACAAACAATCTATTTTCTTCATAAATTTAATGTATTATAACCGACACATTAACAATGAAGTTCCATTTGCCTACAATGGAAGCCATTTTCTTTCAATAAACAGCAATGTAAATTGTCAGTGTTTGCGGTGCGGTTGTATTCATTCTGTAAATAGCGATCATTCATTATTCACGCTGAATGCTATTGCATATCCATTATACATATCTATATTCCATATATGTTCATCTATCTATATCTATTATGTGCCTTTCTAGTATGGTAGAAGGTTCTCGTAAATACAGAATGGGCAAAGGCAAGCAGAGAAATGTTGCCCGCACTTTTCGTTATTTTAATGTCCGAACATGGGTGTCTTGTGTGAGTGTGTGTGTGGTTTGACGGGTCGAGATTTGGAGTCGAGATTTAGTGTTAATATGTCAAAAACAATGCTTTTTTCTTACATATCTTGGAATATGAGTGTGGTTAAGTCACTGCGATATACGGTTTAGTCATAACAGCCATAAATAGCATCATAATTGGATATAAAATAAAATCTGATCATTTAATAAAAAGAGCGAGAATTATACAACTATCTTATTTTGTGGGTTTTATTTTAGAATTAAATTTTATTAATTTCGTAAAATGCTTTCAGAATATCAATGTGATCCAAGATACACTATGATAAAAAATAACTTATAGTAATATTATTTGTTTCCTTCTGTTTTCCATGTAGTTGCTTATCTTTGTGTATCTATGGTAAAATGAATAAAATATTGTCATTCGTTGATTAGTTATAGAGCGTTACTGAAAACGATTAATACAAAAGTCAATTTTTGAATTTCATCATTTTAATGTTACCAGCTACTTCACCCAACATTTTATGCTAATTTAATCAAAATAAGTGGTTACGCGTATTCGTATGTGTCAGCCAAGCCTTAATTTCAAATATTAAATTGTTTAACATAGCGATTGCTTGCTTTAAATATTTGAGGACTAAAGAAATAGTACATATTAGAATAAGATTTTGTCCCATTCGGTGTCGAGACCCTTGGTCCGTGGGGTCCTAGCGCTTTAAGGCTTTTTAAAGAAATATCAAAAAGGTTAATCTACATCACAGGAGACCGAAGATCTGGCAGCTACCTCGGATAGAGAATTAGTCTAGCTATTCAAAGGGGGAACGCTGCCAGTATCTTCGGAACCTTGCCTAAAGGGACTCCTTTTAATAATATATTTCAGTTATTATATGTTAAGGTTAGTTATTTATTTCAATGTATTTATTTAAGTTACTTACAATATAGATGTACATATTATAATCTTAATTTAAAATTGGATATACGGTGTAAACTAATATGAAGTATTGATAGAAACAAATTTGAAAATCGAATTCTAATTTTAGTGTTTAAAATCATACCACCTTATTATAAAATGAATTGAAATTGGTACCGTCATTGTTGCCATGACAGTGATATTAAAATAATAATATCATTCATTTCTCTAAAAGTAAAACATTCTAACCATTAGACCAATGAGGTAGTTAAATATTACGAGACAGAACAATCGTCACTCTTCAGTATTCCCTCTTCAAGAGATTGCGTAAGAGTCTTATAAGCCTGAGTAGCAATTTATGTGAATCCAGTTAAGTTTCATTCAAGACTAACAAATGGAAAGGATTAGATTGTAACATTAAATGCTCGAGAGAGCTATTAAAGTGATTTGGATTACTTAGCGATGTATTGCTGACTGATGTTGATAAATCACACAATAATGGTCTTGAAATAAATTCAGTGTAGCATATAACTTCTTTTTGTTTAAGAACAAGCGTAAATTAAAGCCAGCTTTTACTCAAATGTTACTGACTAACACTAGTCGATATTCCTACCCATCGAGAGAAGAAGAAATATTACTTATACCATAGGACATAATATCCTTAGACAAATTAGTTTTTAAATAGTAACAATATATATTTGTAAGGAAATTTTTTGCAGCGATCTGTGCATTATTATTTTATACATCCAGGATTTCAATAGCTGATATTATGGTAATGACGTGCAGAAATACTTGTAAAATTATCATAGTTTGTACTTAGGCCTCTGAGGCCTACAACGCACTAGCGGCTGGCCGCGATGCGGCGTGCCGCTGCGGTAGGCCGCGGTATATACGGTCTGCCGTAGCGGCATGCCGTATTCCGGCTAACCGTCCCTATTGCGGTCTGCCGCAATCGTCACTCGTCAGTGCTTCTTGAAATATTGCACATGATGGACGTTGAAGAAGTTGCAGCAGTTATTTATTTATATCATCGTAGAAAATATCGTCAAAAAAACTCTGCGTTGCGTCTAGCGCAAGGAACAAGCGATGACTGAGGAGTGAGGCGGGTAGGACGTGGTATTTGCGGCTAACCGCGCCGAGTACGTGGAGGGGATGCGGCGCGCCGCATCATTCAACCGGTGCGGCTCGCCGCAGCTCCAGTCCTCCAGATCAACCGGAGCGGTTGACGGTTGTCCGCAAGTCAGTGCGTCGTTATCGTGCGGTTTCATATAATTACAAATTGCCTTAGTCCAGCCAACAAGGGAGCGTACTTAATATTTGACGGCCGGCCAGCTGGAAGCTACTGACTCTCGCCCTCTGGCCCTGTAAGTTTTACGGCGTTAATTTCACTTATATGACCCTACATCCAGTTCGTTTTACAAAAAATCTAATCTACCTATCTAAACCAAAGGTATTTTTTTAAAGCTGTATGTTTTTATGCCAAAAACTATATGTTAAAATCAATTTTCTGAGATAGCTAGGAACGTGCTTAAACCTAGTTTGTATCAAATCATAATGTTGTTGTTTCCTAGAAAAGCAAAGTTCAGGAGAAAGTAATTCCTTATACGTTTCTCCTCAAAGTAGTTTTAGAGACTGATCTGAAGAGAGCTAAAACGTAGAACGATTTTTTTTAAGTATCTATTGTTAATTTGTAAAACCTAAGAAAGCTTTCTCTATTACTTTACAACGCATTGATTCCGAATAGTTGATATTCCTGTGTGTAGAATTAAGACTAACAAAAACTTCGTGTTTTTTTTATTATTATTGCATAAATGTTTTAAAAAACTAAAAGTACAGAAAACACCAAAAATCCACTAAGACGGAAACCATGGTAGCCTTTTTAAAGAATTTATTATCTGTCAACCGCTAAATCATCTGCGTAAAGATATAAAATATGTAAACATTTGACGAATTAAAATAGCAGAACATCGTTATTTTAATCTCATTAATTTATGTATGGCTGTAACATGTTACGTATGTAATTAGAGAAAAATGCGGTGTCTAATTTATGCGAATTAAATCACTCGAAAATCAACTTCTTGTAAGGAAATTTATGCCACATTTTCAGCTGAAACAACGAAGATCTATATGAATAAAGATGAAGATCGAGTAAAGCTGAATTAATGATTTTGACGTGTTTATTCCTTTTGAATACCATTATTTCTGGATTAAATTGTTTCCTCCGTAGTTATGAGGTTCAGGCATTAGCTATATATCTCAAAGTCGGATTATGGTTTATTCAAATAAATTTTGTACAAAGCACTTTTGAATCGCTAATGTTATTGATACCACCAAAAAGCTATTTCAACGAATTAATTCTTTGAAGAACAAATATTGTGATTTGAATTAATTATTTAGTATAAACTATAAATAATACTCATAGGTAATAAAAATTTTGTGTTAGTAAGATACCGTAGGAAACCAAAAATGTTTATAATTTTAACAATATTTTAAATAGAATAACAATTTTCTTGAAATGGGAGACGAAATAAGTATATTTCTCAAAGCTATTAACAAAACGATGTAGATTTTGAATCCCGATATATCTGGTCCAAATTCGAAACATGTCCAGCCAAACCACAGATAACAATCAGGTCAGTTTGAAATAAACTGAGAGATTATTAAATATTGAGATCTACTTTATTTGCGGTTTTGATAATATGCCAGAAACACTAAAGATCATATCATTCATTTATCATCCAAAAAGGTAAGCGGGTGTGTATTATTTTTAGTTTCATTTCCTCTTATATAATAATAACGATATTTATTCTGTATTGTTCCCTTTTTATATTTTATATTTTATAGTCCGTAAAACGAACGACGTCTATCGTAGATTTTTTGTACAAATTTTTATTATCAGCAATGTATTAATAAGAACCTATTATCATCATATCCTATGTTAATATCTAGTATGACTTTGACAGTAACCACTGTAGGGTTGGGGTTTAAAAGTCGTCGCATTTATCGTCGAGTAGGTATCGATAATTTCAAAATTTTCGGAACCCTATAATCTATCAACACGAAATTAGGTTAATTTCAATGTTGATTATTCTATAACTTTAAATTAAAAAAATGAGGAAGTAATCGATAAATAAAAAAAACGATTATTAACAATTGATAAATTAAAAACACGATTTTTTACAGTGAACGTCACATCTCTTATAACCAATAGAAAATTAGAAAATGGCGGATCGTTTACAAATTTCAATACATTACACAAAACTTAATTTTTTTTTAAATACTTAGACGTTTCCGGCAACAAAAATTACTTGAAGGTGTTCCAATGAAGGTCTCCCGAGACTCCTGAATAATTAGTATCACCAAATTCGTGCTTGATTGATGATTTCTTCCAGGCAACCCTAAAATGGATCAATAGAAAAAAAAGAGACATCAACAGAGGTAGTATATTTTTTTTTAAAACAAACGGGCTCACCTAATTAATACGGGCCGCCGCCCATGGATACTCTCAATGCCAGAGTGTTCGCGATTGCGTTGCCTGCCTTTCAAGGGTTGGTACGCTCTATTCTTGAAGGACCCTAAGTTGAATTGGTTCGGAAATACTTCACATGACAGTATAGTCTTCTATGACACATCGTAAACTTCTAGGTATCTGGGTCTTTTATGTATGGACAAAAAATATGTATGGTAAGCTAAATATTGAAATATGGCAACAAAAAGATGGAATATGGCATTAACATAACGCAAAGCAAGTGTTGCATGCGATGAGGATTTCAAAGCATTTTGCACTAATAGTGCCAACGATGCACTAGAGTTTGTTTGGACCGGGTCAAAGGTTAAAGAACCCCTGCATGCAACCTACTTCACCAAGAATCTACGAAAAGCTTTTAATAAACCTATTAATTTAAATATAATGGCCAAATCTGGGTTGCGAGGTTTTTATGGTTGGTATTTACATATTAAACATTAATTTGGTCTAATTTTTTTATACATACGTAGACTTAAGCTGCATGCTACAAAAAATCCAGAGGTTTAATCTGGTTTCTATGAGTTAAAATAAGTAATTTAAATAAATACTACAGATTTAATAAACAATTTGTCAAATCAAGACGGCGTGTATCAAAGAAGGCCGATCACGTACTTGCTTATTAAGGCATGCTTACTAGGCCCAGACCTTAAAGATTGTAGCGCCACTGGTAATGTTACAGTAAGCGTGTGAACATACACACATACAAAAACGTGTTAATACGGCGAAGAAATCATTGTGAAAAAATTACGCCTACTATGAGACAAGAAACACAACCAAGACAACAGAGAATAACTACTGTTGCTTAATTCGTGTTAACTAGCATACATTTAATATTTTATACAATATTCTAATATATATTACAGTTCCTTTACCACTTCGTATTTCACGTTTAAGTTTTACCGAGGCTCACTTTAAATTTATTGATGGAGGATATCCGGTAGATAACGCTGTCTAGCCGCAACTAATTTAAGGCTTTCGGGGTACATACACACATCGTTATGTATTTAAATGAGGGAGCATTGAACTATAGCGTAAAACAGAGTGCAATCGTTTTGTCTATATGTTTCAACATATCTAAATTGTTTAACTGTATTCTTTCTACGAAAATGTATAAGTAGTATAAAATATCATACGTATTGTAAGTTTTTTGTTTAATAAATAAATAGTTGAAATACTAGAAATGTTTATTGACTTCCAATACTATAAATTACTAGTTGACCTGGCAAACGTCGTTTTGCCATGTATATCATTTATAATAAAAAATTGGGGTTGATCGTAGAGGGGTGAAAATTAGGGGTTGTACATCTTTTTAATGATGTATCATAAAAAAAATATCAAAAAATTAAAAAAAAATAATTTAGGGGTGGACCCTTAACATTTAGGTGGATGAAAAATAGATGTTGTCCGATACTCAGACATACCCAAT
Source organism: Pieris napi (assembly GCF_905475465.1). Classification (NCBI taxonomy): domain Eukaryota; kingdom Metazoa; phylum Arthropoda; class Insecta; order Lepidoptera; family Pieridae; genus Pieris; species Pieris napi. The sequence goes on along the minus strand of NC_062239.1, from coordinate 4,820,388 downwards.
ATGCACACAAAATTTCATGAGAATCGGTCAAGCCGTTTCGGAGGAGTTTAACCACAAACACCGCGACACGAGAATTATATATATTAGATAATAATCTATATTAGTATTTATGATATGTTAAAAGTAGGCAACGACTTTAAAATATTCAAGCTTGAGTTACATACATTCTAAAAATAACATGTCATGACCTCATCCATTAAATGAAATCATGATCAGCCAAATAAAAAGCAATTAGGTGTAAAATTCGTGGAACATCGAAAACTAATTAACATGGCTAGACAGATGGTAACAGCATTCGCAAACAATCAAGTTGCTAGTATACAATGGATTCTAATTGCGAATTGCCTACCTGCGACGTGGATTGTGAGTTAAATACCGAGCTTCGTGCTGTAGATTTACGTGTCTATGCAACGTTTTCAAAAGTTCAGCTTTATTCCATTTTCAAAGTTTTATGTTCGCTTTCGTTTCCGGTGAGCGGAAACTAATGAATAAATGCTGAAACGACCACTTTAAAATGTTTAAAAAACATTATTTAACACTTCTAAAAGTGTTTAATTATAATTTATTTGATTGTTTTCTATATTGCATCCATTATCAGTAGCTCAGAAAGTGGCGATCGTGTTGCATAGGCACGACGTTCGAGGACCGGACGAAAACATACTGTTTTTCGGTTCTCATGCGCTTATCACCTTATAAATAACAAAATAACTGACTTAGAATTGTGTCTACCGATCCATAATCGTGGATTATAAGATTTCTCATTTAAGGAGGTTAGATAAAACAGAAAAAAAGTTACACGTCAAAATACTTTACCTTTTTCCTTTTTCTGAAGTTCTTTTTAAAAATCAGCTAGTACACGTCTTTGTCACTAATCCTTTAATATTTATCAAGCTAACCTCTATCAAAGATTTTAAAATATTTCAAAGCTGTGCTATACATAAAACTGCATAATTCACTAATAATTAATGAACCAACTGCCCTATGCAGTGGTCAAAAGGAATATAGAATAGATTACGGCCCAAATGAATAAAATAAGGTTTTATACCTAGATTTAAGTTTTCGTTTCCTAGCATTTATTTATATCTGTGATTGAGCGTCAAAGAAATTATTACTATTCATTAGTCACACAATACCTGTTGTAACATCGATGCGACCTACCAGCACGTTTGTAATAAATATTGTAAATATTGTTAGCAACTAATATTTTTCTTCAATATAGCTTATTTTCAAATAATTTCATAACACGATGTACATACCAACCTACTCTAAATTTTCTTACGAAGTGAATGTGAATGAAATAAATTATCTTTGTACCGAAATATGAAATTTCTACTTCAATCCTTATAACATATTTATTTTAGAACTTCTTCGCTTTACTGCATAAACCTCCTCAAAAAAATTCCATACGGGCTGCAATGAGACGTGGTAAGCGAGTCTACCATTAAATTCACGTTTGAACCTTTCGAATTGTGTCTAAAGGTGTTGTACTCGCTTAAACCAGATAAAAATCGTATAAAAGAAACAACCTTATTGAAACAACATGTTCCACAGGAAATAACTTTACTATCCCCGGCGTGTATACTAAGACAATGGCTGGCATTTCACATTCTATTGTTAGTTACAGGTCGCAGCAAGCCGCGAGGCAGTCGTTATACCTTACCCTTGAACCTTAGAAAATCTGGAGTGGATCTTGAGATTTTACTTCAAGTTTTTCCTTAAAAATGCCTGTTACAAAAAAAATTTGTACATTTTTATACTAGTGGTATGATATTTATTTTATTTTGTAAATATTTTTTAACTAGAAAAATGTTTGACTACGTTCGTTACGATACTGGTTAGTTTATGTAAAACTGAATAACTTTTAACCCAAAAAGTACACGTAATACGAACGTAATGACTCAGCAAAAGGCTTATATTGACATAAAATTGCTGTTTAAGAAAAAATTTGAAATTCAGCCTAAACTTTTTATTGAAAAAAAAACATTTTATTAAATAAATATTCGGAATCGTATTTAACCTTTTACTAAGATATGGTTTAATCTTACATAATTGTTGTAATTAAAGAGAGATCGAAATCCCTTTGTGGTTTTAATTGTTTCCTTAGTTTGGGTAAGATCTGTACCTACTAATAACACAGATATAAATACCAAAGATGAGCAATTTTTCTTTGTTCACATTCTTATATGAACTTATAATACCTCATATATCAACGAAAACAAGTTTTTATTCTTTAATAAAGGTACTTCCCAAGTCTGTGCCTCAGACTTCTGTCTATGTTTCATGATCAATCTAATAGGCAAGTAGGTGATCAGCCTCCTGTGCCTGACACACTCGACTTTTTGGATGTAAGATAAGCCGGTCTCCTCACGATGTTTTCCTTCACCGTTCGAGCGAATGTTAGATGCGCACATAGTCCCTTGGTGCAAAGCCGGCGATCGAACCTACGAACTCAGGGATGAGTCGCACGCTGAACCCACTAGTCCAACACTCCTCCTATAACTTATGAATAAATTAAGTAAATACAGTTTTATTGGCTAATATATGAAAAAGGATAAGGATAGTTTCAATAATATTAATGTACTTCGAAGATTTCCTAACAATATTTAATAAATTGTATTTGTTTAACTTTGATATTTCCGTATTCTATGGAATAATGGTTATTGTATAAACTTGAAGCAAAACCAAAAATTCCCTTGCTTAAAAATTACACAGTATTAAAGAATTATGTACAATACGTACTATATTATTAAAATTTTGAAAAATCTATTTATTTTGCCTTTGGGAATGACTCTTCTAGTAATACAATATTTTCAAAGAGTTCATTAACGTGGACAACGTCTTTGGGGCATTTCGTTTATCTGTGGATTAAAAGGCTTGAACGTTTTCTTCCCAGGAAAGAGAATTATAAGAACTTCATTTTGAATGAAGCTTGTTAAAATTTTTCTTATCTAATTAGCATAACAAAAAAAATACAAATAATGTCCTGTTTACAAAAATGTATAACTGTACAACATGTAATAATTTGTTACTTAGTTACTATCACGATGAAGACACGCAAAATTTATGGATATCGATACGGGTAATTTATGAATTTACAACCACCGCGAGTTATGTAAGTTATATATATATACTATATTATATTATATTATATTATATTATATTATATTATATTATATTATATTATATTATATTATATTATATTATATTATATTATATTATATTATATTATATTATATTATATTATATTATATTATATTATATTATATTATATTATATTATATTATATTATATTATATTATATTATATTATATTATATTATATTATATTATATTATATTATATTATATTATATTATATTATATTATATTATATTATATTATATTATATTATATTATATTATATTATATTATATTATATTATATTATATTATATTATATTATATTATATTATATTATATTATATTATATTATATTATATTATATTATATTATATTATATTATATTATATTATATTATATTATATTATATTATATTATATTATATTATATTATATTATATTATATTATATTATATTATATTATATTATATTATATTATATTATATTATATTATATTATATTATATTATATTATATTATATTATATTATATTATATTATATTATATTATATTATATTATATTATATTATATTATATTATATTATATTATATTATATTATATTATATTATATTATATTATATTATATTATATTATATTATATTATATTATATTATATTATATTATATTATATTATATTATATTATATTATATTATATTATATTATATTATATTATATTATATTATATTATATTATATTATATTATATTATATTATATTATGTTATATTATATTATATTATATTATATTATATTATATTATATTATATTATATTATATATTAGTAAACATTTAATTAAGAAGCGTAAACCAAAAGTTAGTAATCATTGCAGACTTGAAGACAGAATGAGCCCGTTTTTCCCACACTCATAAATTATAATATAACATTCTTGTTTCCGATAATATCCAAAAAGGTCGACTACATTTATATTGAAGTGTCACTTACATTTAAGAATCCTTAAATAAGCCAAGTTAGTTGTTAGTTTTTTGTTAATCCAGCGTCGTAACCCACTATCCCTAATTTTATAGTTATAATCTCATGTATTAGACCATTAAATAAGTTGACACCCAGCTTCAAACAACCGAACTTAACTCGCGTTCTTACAGACTTAGTATTAAGTAAGTTATATCTAAACGAATATCGATTTTGGCAATTACAAATAAAGTAATATATTTTCTTCTATATAATAGTTTAAATTCAAGTTTAAGTTTTAGAACTACACTCTGAGCCTTGAACAAATAAATAAGGTTTTTACGATTTTGGTAAATCGATTGGCCCACACTGATTTTATGTTAAGGTCAGAACATAAGTTCAGTGGAGCGGTAGTGAATAATTTATTATTAGACATCTCTATGGGAATTAGGTTGGAGTCTTTAACGATGTATCAAATAAATAATGTTTCATTTGAATCATTCATTCGACTCTTTCTGATAAAATTTTATAATGTGATGAAAAGAGACATAAGAACTATCCAAGAAACCCTACCACATTGTACACAATATATGAGGTTAATTGTAAATAAATTGTATACACTATTTAAGTCACGTTTATTCATAGACTCTAGAATACTAGAAGAAAATAGTTTCCCATACGGTCACGGCGGCAAATTTCTTATAGTAACCCATGTACGGATGTAACAAACGTTGAATAAGTACTGCTTATTGGACGTTTTTTTATAAATTTTAATCTTGAGGATTATTTAATCAAACACATCATTACCAAACTATTAGCGTTAAGTGAATGACTTGAAATATCGACCCAATATGTAAAGAAGTAGGTCACAGGTTAACTTGCTATTTCCGTAGGCATTTTTCGGAAATCGCCCTACCGGCACGAACCTTATGAATTTCCATAAAGCTTTTTAAATATTTACGACTTCTAGAACCCATTGAATGAAAGTATTTACGGCCGTGTTTATATCTTTAGAAGAGAAATTCTTCTTCCAATTGAATATAAACATATTTTGATGCACGTTTTGTTCTTTATTGGCCGCTTTGTAGAATTTTCTACCAGCCTTTGAGTTCAGATCAGTCCTTTTTCAACTATATAAATTTGTAATAAACTCGTACCCGTGCGCGATATTTCATGTGTTACATTTTATAAATAGAGTGACGCAAAGAAAAACAGATAAAACGGGAAAATGAAATGAATTATGGTTGTCAAAAAACAAATGCACGAGTAAGTAAGCTGTAAAAAATTGAGTTTGAAATTCTTAACCAAAGAGGAGATATTTGAAGTCAAAGTTGTCAATCAAAAATGTTTTGTCTTACTGGCCAGTTAAAGACAAAACATCAATTTCATGTAAGGACCTAATGTTAGTAAAGATTTATGCTTAGGTATAGTACGCTTGTACATAATATCTATTAATATGAAGCTGTTTGAGTTCCAATAACATAGTGCAACACACAAATTTTGTATCTGTTTCACTAAAGATATTTTTTTACAAAACCGTTACGTTTTTTCTAATTCAACCAATTGGCATATTCCTTAATCCTCAGTTGAACATAGAACTAACACTCTTTTTTAGACTAACGTAGTTCTAGTTCACCAAGATATTTAGGAGCATGAAACATTTATGTGTCCGTTTCGACGATTTGAAGGTTCAGAGTGAAAAGGTAAAAGCGAATTCCACAATATCGATGAGAACATGGGGTTAACCCAAATTTGTATATTTAAAAAAAAAATTTAAGTTAACTAAACAATTAAAGGCTAATAAATTAGTTAAAAGAATTTTAAAAACCCTATTTTAGTTTCTTCCTCCTCGTTTCTACGTCTAGTTTCTATGTGTACACCGAGATGGCGCTATCATTAATATATCTAGATTAAGCAAATCACACTGTAACATAAGTTTCATTTTGTAAGATAGCGTTACAATAGAAAAATCTCTTAATGGCGCAAAACACCAAGAAGTTACAATAAGATCTCCTAGATGGCGCAGAACACAATACCTTAAACGTTCACATTTTGTGTAGTGTGTATGTAAAATAATAGGTGACGCTAAAGGCACAAATTTATGTGTTTATTTGTATCCAAATGGTACAGGGTCTAGATCTATACAAAATGATAAATAGGTATGTCTTCTTGTGAGTGTGGAGAAGATATTGGTGACCACGACCATATTTTCTTTTCTTGTGCCCAATATGGCCGCACCTACTTTCTGGATTCCTTACAATTAGGTACTACATGTTCCGTTTCTGACTAAAATCTCTTTTCCTTTATCCTTTATTGAATATTTAAACGATCCTAGTGCTTGAATATTTATTTCAGTCATTGTGGTGACTGGTCGGACTGACTGTATGCGGTAATGTTAGTTATTTCGACTATGTATTTGCGTGTTGTTCCCACGACAATGTAAGTGCGTGCTCCTATTTCACGTTTTAATCCGTCGTCCTAATTTGGTTTTAATTTATTTTATTATTATCAATTAATACTTAAGATTTCATGTGGAACATGGTGTAATGGTTGCAGCTCCTTACGAACATTGTGTAAACCAAAAAACTTGGCGATTAAAAAGAGTGGCGGAGAGTTTATTGTAATTATTTATAACTGACGTTCATAAGTGTATCTTGTGTTATCTTTATGAATAAATGATTTGACTTGCCCTGACTTGTATTATAATGTTTTATCTTCTTTCACAATCATAATATTAAGATTTTATATGTTTATGGTCATATTTTGTACTTGCTTGTACAAGCTTATCCCTTTTTTTTCATTTTGATGTCTTTGTTTATTTTTTCTCGCGTGTACCAAAAGGTAAAAACTTGAAACTGGCATAAAGTTAAAACTAATGCCATATAAAAAATATGTCTTCTATCCTTAAATTAATAGATGGCGCTAATAGTGCATAAAAACTACTTGTTATTCTTGTGACTGCCAATTTTAAGGTACCAACACTATGCTAACTGAATATTGATATATATATATATAATATAAAACTAAAACATAATGTGATAAATAATAATGTGTATTTGACTCAATTAATTCAATTTTAAAAGAAATATTTTTTATGTCATATGTTTATCTTTTTTATTTCTGCTAAATTACTCTATCGTACGAATGGCCAAAGAATTAGCCAGTTTATTAAATGTTGTAACAAACACTATGGCTGAATATCTTTCAGTCCGTTAGTTAAGCTAGTTGGGTGCGACACATATAGAAGATAGCTAAAGGAAAATAAATAACACCAAGATATTTTTTAAGACTTTATTACGTCATTCATTTCAAACTACACCTTCAAAACTGTATTGATTATAACTACTATAAGCTATAACATTACCTAACATTTGACCGAAACCTAATGTTTTATGAAAAAATTTTGACACGTTTTAAGACTTCCAAGAGATTTCCCATACTAAGTATTCATTCCATTATATACTTACTACGTTAAATATGAAATACATGAGGAATGTACAATAAAAAATTATATTGAAACTTTGATAAGTATTAATCATTTTACCACAACCGCCTTTATATAATGACAATTGAATTAAATGTATACAAATTAATGGTGCAAACATTATAAGCATCTTCAGGACGAGTCCCTTAATTTATTGATGCTTTTTGCAGAAGCTGAAAATTACTTCAAACCTCTTTTGTTTTAAGATGCTACATACTATCGGAGTTATCATTAATTTCTTACACAAAACTGCACATACATGAATCATCCTATTTTCAATCAATAATACTTTTACTGTAATTTCCTCACGCTACTTAGTTAAAACGGTTTAATTTAGGCGTTGAGGAACTTGAGAATTAACTTGTAATGTGTTCACGTATGTTCTATGTTGGAATACAGAACATTTGTTACATAATTTATCTATATCAAGGGTAAATTATTACTTTGAGATCGTCCATTCCTTTGCATATAAATAAACTGTTACAAATAAATTCTCAAATATATCAAACACCAAACGTTAAAATTAGTTTCGCTTGCAGAAACTGCACTGCGGTGGTTTAGTACACATTAAAATGTCTCACATACATAAAATTCGCTCGTTCCCATATACAACTATTACTAACGATATACACGTAACAAAAAATATGTTAAAATGTATTTTTAAGTCTCAAACGAAGTGTTAGTCAAAATCAGGTACAAAAATATAACTAAGGTAACTGGATTGCTGAGGAAGATTACGAGATCACTTTGCTTATGAAATCCTTAAAACCCAGATTTTTAAAACATATTTCAATCCAGCGTTTAAATAAATCACAGTAAACAATTTTAACCTTAAATGCGATTAATGTATTGGACCATTTTACCCAAAAGAAAACCTCATTACAAGGCCCATAAATATTTCTACTTAAGTCTAATGTAACAAAAAATATAAATAAGTCGAGGTGTTTGTTACGTAACATGTGCACTCTATTTGATCGCACGCGCATGTGCCGAAACTACTTGATTAATATAGTCCGTTGGACACGCGTCACTACTCCCTCAACATAGACATCTTAAACCTAAGCTCGTGGGTGAAAAATCTAGATAAACTACAGTGCAAAATAGTCCTGCCTCGGTACTCTGTAACTCCCAATTCCCCGACTTCAATGTTGAGTTTTGCCGCTCGATACGATCACGGATATCGCGAGGGCTATATAAAAGTCAATATCGATGTTGGAAGTTACAGAGTACCAACGCTGTATCCAGTACAAAATATAAGGTACCGACTCGTACCTTAAATCGATAGTGTCGTGACAGCTTAAGCGATGACTCAGTTTTAATAGGCAAGTCAACGAACGGTCTATTTCACGTTTCCGTAATTTGTGCTTTAGTACATAAACAGAACCTTAGGCCTTTCGTTATTTACAAAAACCGCTAAATTATCGCTTAATTAATAAGTATCGTTTAAATATCTTAGTGATAAGCTACAACAAACCTTGTTATACAGATATGAAATAAATTACGATCACTAATAAATAATACAGGCTGCGGTCGGGACTAGCATAAAAAATGAGCGCAATACAAAAAGCCCCTTAAACTAATCTAACTCTTTGGTATTAACTGGGCACTAAACTACACCTAAACAGGTTCTAATGTATCAAAAAACCTTATTATTTACACTCGCCTTGACGCGAAGCGAACGCAAAGAAATCGACACCTCCTGGGTTTTCAAGGCCAGGAAAAAACGGATGGTTCCAGTGGATGGTTCCACGCGCTTCGAGGCCTCAAAGCATGACGGCCGGTAGTGGGGTCGACAGCGCCATGTGCTCTGCGCCCCTGACGGGCAGCCTTTGAGCTGTGACGTAATGCCTCATCAGAGCCGGGACCGTGGGGAAGGCGGTCGAAGCCCCACCCAGGGTGTATCCGTCGCTCCCGCGACATATACGCATGTGCATGAAGCCACGTGTCGATCTGGAAATCAAAAATACTTATTAACATCTAAAAATAATCAATATAAATACTAGGTACAGCTTATATAAAAAATTATTTGAGATAATACGAAATAGTCCAATATTCTAATTATAATAACTTTAAAAACTTAACTAAGTGTTTCATAGATTCAAAATAGTTTTTTTTTAAGTGAAAACTTCTTTATCTGCTTTGTACCCATTTTCGGAATGGGTAAAATTTTTTAAACTCGCGTCAGGACACGTGACCTGATCAAATTCGTAAGACGGATGGAGAGTAGACAGCTTAGCTGATAGCGCAATAAATAAATATTGTATTCTACCAGATAAATGATAGTACTTTTATACTGATAATTAAAGCAATTCGTGCAAAATTATTCCCTAACCATTCCAAATATGCACAACGTTAATATTCAAGTTTTCGCTTCTGCCGGCACTCCCGGAGTGCAACCCGTCGTTTCTTTTTATTTATAAAAATGACCATGACTTTAAAAAAACATTAGTTATTTATTAAAACATGTACTCACTTTAAACTTAGAGAATAATCATGTTTGGCGGATTCACTGTTGCGAACCAAGAATGCGCCCTCTTCTGCGTCTCTCAACAGACTTTCAGCTTCCACGCGCGACAACGTTCCATGATACCACCTGTAATACAAAACATCTACGTTACTTATTGTAATTTTTAAAACTTAAAGGAATTATTTCTGCAATACATGTTATATACATCTTATAATTAATAATGTTCTTATAATTAATAATTTAATTGCTTTGAATTATATTGACACATTTGCATGCTAGTTTGATATAGCTGATTGTGCGGTAGTTTTAATTCATAAAACCTTTTTAAATATAAATTAGTTTTAGGCTCTACATACATTCAGTTTGCAAATTAAAAATACTATAAACAGTATAAATGACATAATATAAATAAACCTACCCTTGACGGTCAAGTGGAAGTGATGCATCAACCAAATCTCGAGGCGGAGCGATGGGTCCCAAATTTAAATGTAATCCTTTAGATCCGTTCGAGCCACTGCTGCCGCTATTGAAATTCAACGTCAGCTTTTCTCGGTGTTTATCTAAAATATAAAAGATACATCTTATCTCACGTCATAAAGCTTTAAAGAAGGTTGCATTATGGAAGCAATATAAGTCACTTCCCATTATTCTGTCAAACGGGAGTCTATCGAAAACTCCTAACTTGACTGAACGTTTACAAATTGCCTGCAACGTGAAGGAAAAAGTTCCCCAGTAAGGCACTCAAGTGAATTAAATATAAGGGCGTCCGACTAGAACATTTCGTGTGGTTCAATCTGGACTCATATATCTTAATCGGTTTATTATTCTGAGTAAGTCACGTCAAATTACGAGAGCCTTTAATTTAATGTGACAGACCCTTTTACAGACAAATACGCAATTTGTAAATAAGCTATAAGGAAAATAAATTACCTTGGTTTAAGTCTTGAACGCTTTGGCTGGATGAAGCGTTCGATATTGCATCACCAAAATCACTGTTTAGTTGTAAAGACTGGCCGCGCAACTTTCGACGTAGTTTTGGCATATCAAATGGCAAGGTACGTAGATCAACTTCGGCCTCGGCCCGCCGTCTACGTAGTTTTGGCATATCGAATGGAAGATCGGATAGGTCCACAGGTTCATCCTTACGAACTTCCTCCGTGTTGCTATTTTTAAAATTGATGAAAGCGTTCCTCGAATCGACCCCCTCTCGGGAGTGAATAGAAATACCACTGTCGGAGCCTTGAATCTCAGTATCCCCAGGTGTCGAATGTCTAAATGTGAGGTTCAATAAATTCCGATTTTGCAAAGCCCGTCGTTTGGGCTTAGCCACAATTTCCACGGTGGTTTGTACAGTGTTATTCCCTATTTCACCGTCCTCGGGTGAAACTTTTTGTGAGTTATTATTTTTATTGTTATCAGACGTTTCCGACGCTGGCTCTTGTGAAGACTTATCAGATATAGGGCTTAAAATATGCAGTTTAGCCGGATGATGCCCAAACCCCGTCAAATGCATGTGGTGTGATTTAGCAAATGGAACGTTCCCAGAATCCGAGCTGTGTGAACTGAGAGAAGAAGAATGTCGGCCTTCAGAACTACTACTACTCCTATCACCTTCGCTATTGCTGCTTCTTAGTGATTCCATACTTCCTCCACTGCTGCTAGTAGCCATACTCTCAGTGCTCGAATACTTTCGACGAGGGCGCACTATACCGGGCCTGCCTTTAAACTCCATTATAGGGCCGACCCCCTTTGGCCCTGAGTACCGATTCAATTCTGGGGTGTCTGAATCGGAAGTGGGTCGACCCTTAATCTCTAAAAAAATACCGTCTTTTGACTGTCCTCTTTCATCATCACCATCACGGGACTCTCGAGATGAATCCCTGAGTCTCTGACCAAGATCTAGGTCAGTTGAGACAGATGCCTTGGCGTCTGTCATGCTAGCGTCGCTGCTGGTTGGCGTGTCTCGAGCCCGTAATGATTTTACAGGTAATCTTAAGTCCTTCAAACGTGGATGAGCCGGCTGGGATTGCGGTAAATTAGGAGCACTTTTAATACTATTCATCGCAGAGCCATCTTTTTGCTGAAATTTTGTCGGCAGTGGCGCTGTCGACGGAGGTGACGGTGTGTAACCTCTTAAAGGTAATTGTGACGTCGATGCTGTCCTATCATCATCGTCTATAATGTGTACTTTTTCTAAGTCTTCGGATAATACGGTAGTGTTTGTTTCATTTTCTCTTTTTTGACGAATCGTGGGTATCTTGGAACGTCGTACACTGTCCGTTTTCATGGTCACCTTGCGACGACCTTTGTAGTCAGGCTCACTGCGTTCAACAGCTTCAAATGCTGATTGCGCCGAGGTAATAAGTTTACGTTCCTCAGCCTGTAATAGGGCCGGGTGGTTGCTGACGCGATCAAAATCGTCCAAGTCGTCATCAGAGCGGGCAATTTTGCAGTCAAAAGCGGTCTCGTATATCTGTCGAGTGGTCATCTCTTGAGGCCAGCGGGGCAGAGGAGCCGGCACATAAAAAACACTACGCGACGCGTGATGCTCATCTACATCTTCGGGCGCGGCGCACGCGCAGCCGGCCGCGTCGCGCCCACGACGCCTCGGCGGCATCCACGCGCTCTCGCCAGACGAAGATGACGATCGTTCTAGCTCACGAAAGCCATCCTCAGCCACTGAGAAGCGTTTTGGCAGATTTGGTCTTTGAGCAACGTGGGGAGCGTCAAGGCTGGCTGACTTTCTGTACCTCGGACCTCGCGACGATGACGTTGAAGATGCTGCAGCTGCCGGAGCTGGAGCTGGTGCAGAGGTTTTAAACAGATCTCCGTAATAGTATGGACTAGGATTTCTGCGAGGGGCGTTAGCGTAGCGTGGATCAGAGCGTCCACTGTCGGGCGAATGTAAGGACGGTGCAGTTGCAAATGGATCGAATTCACCAAATTCGTCGTCTTCTTCTTCCTCTTCACTAGATGAAGATCGATCGTCTGTAGATGATTCTGAAACAAATAAATAAAGATTATAATTTAAAGTCAAAAATAACAATTGCTTTTATACAATACTAGCCGTTTCGCGCCCGCTTTGCTGGACGAATTAAAATAAATTTTATTATTCATTATTTTATTTTTTTTCATATTTTTATTATTCTTCTTTTTAACTTCCCGCTAAGAAAATTGAAATATTTCGAAAATCGAGTTTTTAACAGATGTTGACGTTTAGAGGTTCTAGGAAGCCTCCCCGAATGTTTCCACGGTGAAGTCCGTATGGATAAATTTTCATAAAAGTAAAACAGCAATAAAAAAAATGAAGGAACGTTGGAATTTAATAAATAAATAGCCATAAACCATCTAGGAAAAATTTCGCATCGAATGGTGGTAGTTTCATGTCGATACGATCAGTGGTTTAGGCGTGATTGAGCCTCAAACGAAGACCATTTTCATTATATATATATAGAAGATATATTTTCCTCTTGGCGTTGTATGGTTAGTAATATAAAGAAAACCGCGAAGAGGAACGCTTCAAAATTTAAGAACGTTTAGTGAATAAAATGTGAGTAATGATGTCGAAACCTACTTGTCTGCGTCTACGAATCGTCTCAAGTGGAACATTATAAATGACAGTAGACAAAACTCACAGTACATTATATGCGTTTATCCCTTATTTAAAACGTAACAACTGTATATCTAAAACATCTTATCTGTGTATTTAATACAAAATTACTACGACCTTATCTCCACGATACGCATTTATGCCGACAATTCTAAGAAATGCACAAGCTAGTTTTTCCTCCTTTGGAATTTTTCAAACCGTTTTTATCTGGGATTTATGCATTAATAATATCAATTCAATTCTATATTCATATTCGTAAACTTGTTGTTATTAGTACAGCTTAAAGCCGTACTCTTAATATCAAGGATAGACAATGATTGCGATACTAAAGATAATCGCAATTTCTGATTGGTTACCCAAAATCGACTATTAGAGGGGTGTGTAATATGACGTCATTACGTGACGTAATTACTTTTCCGCGTGACTGGACGTATAGCCTATGAGCACGAATTTATTTAATTGACACGATTTACATGTTTAATGTCTTTTCGAACTGTTTCCCCGTCTACGTTTAGATTAAATGAGACTAAAAGTTATTAAAATGTAAGCTTGTATAGAGATAAATCAAGAGCCACCTAATAGTTGGTAAAAGTCCTCTTCCAAATCTGTCTGTATGTTCGCGATAAATTCAAACACGACTAAACGAATGCTTTCACCCATAGAGATTCACGAGGAAGCTTTTGGTATATCTCTTGTAAAGGTTTTATGTACATTGGTTGGAATATAAAGATAATTCTTGGAAATGTTGGACAAAGTCCATCCGGGACCTTGCTAAGCTGGGCGAGACAACAACCGTGAAATTTGTTTTTTTTTTACCCCGGAAACCAAACTAAGACATTACAAAACTGGAGTTCGTTCGAGATAAATCAAATGCTTGAGCGGAAATGTAAACTTCACTGAGAATACTTGTAACATGACATCATAAATTCAATAAGCCGGAAATCCGATCTTGAATGGCCATAACTTGTGTTATGTAGTAGCAAAATAAGCTGGATCATTAATCCCACCGTTTTTAATTTCTTTAATCAAGACGACCTGGTCATCCATGTAGATTCAACGCCGTTAGACAATTTATAAATTACTAGCTGACCGGGCATATGTCGTTTTGCCATGTATATCGTTTATAATAAAAAAATAGGGGTTGATCGTAGAAGGGTGAAAGTTAGGGGTTGTATGTATATTTTAATGCTGTATCATAAAAAAATAAAAACAAAAAAAAATATCTAAAAATAAAAAAAATATTTAGGGGGATGAAAAATAGATGTTGTCCGATTCTCAGACCTACACAATATGCACACAAAATTTCATGAGAATCGGTCGAGCCGTTTCGGAGGAGTTTAACCACAACCACCGCGACACGAGAATTTTATATATTAGATTTAATGAAGTGTAAGATAAAAAATATGATTTAAAAAAAATATATGAGTCCTTACCACTTATATATTATATGCTATATTTATGATTTCTTATACCACAAACTAGTTATGAATATAGTCAAAGCGTTGTATATCGTGACGATATTTATTAATTTCATACTAAAACCTCGTTAATTGGGCAAAGCTTTTGTCAAACGTCACGTTTTTTTAAATTTCCTAAATTTCATTTAATTTATTAAACTGATTCGTATAATCGTATCGTTTACGTTTAACAAACAAAAATTTTACTACAACAATTTAAATATAGTTTGTAAAGGACATGATCTAATATTACTTATATTGTGATTAATATTTTGTGTTATTCGTTTATAGATAAATATGAATTATATCCTCATAACCCAGAATAACATTTTAAGGATATAATCTACAAAATTGCAGTTATTATTTACCTACCGCTGTGGAATACAATGGAAATTCTCATTTATTACGTCCGAGGATTTTTTCAGTCTAGACGAACAGCGCCTGATTAAAAGTTGCCATTGTTCATCACTAGCGCAGGTTTTATCTAGCCTAATTGTAAATTTCCAATCGACTACCTACTTTGTGGGACATTGAAGACTATTCACGGCATTCACAGAACATCAAATCATCTCTGACGCGAATTATCTCTCAAAGCAATGCAAATTATTGGTACAGACTTATTTTGAAATGAAGTCCCCGGATGAATGAGACAACGAACAGTTTTTGTACGGTGGTCACCAATAGTGATTGATGATTTAAATTGACAAAAAAATTACGACTTTTGTTAGACGGCGCAAATAATTCTGCCACATTACACGAAACTACTACGATTTAGACTAAAAGACTGATAACATATAATGTGTAATATTCGAATGAGTTCATTATATGTATATTAAAAGTTTTGAGTACAACTGTTCGTGAATTCAATCATTATTAGGAACAAGCTCACAGATACAAAACTAAACGAAAGACGGATTTAACGTCGTATCTATATACTAAATTAAACAATATACACTTATGAACGTCAATAAAGAAATACATATTAAATGCTTCTAATTTACATTTCAAAATATGTTCATTTCAGCGAATAATAAAAATCCTTTACCAATTTCACTTCATATTTGTTATCTTTTATTAAATCTTCTAACAATTTCATTAAATCTCGTGATTAATAAAAATATCCCGTTTAAGCTTAGCGAGCTCCAGCCTACTTATAAAATAATTCATAGCTCTTGATGTTGTCTTGATAAAAATGAGAAACATTTAAGTTTTTTCTTTGGGTCTAGTCTGGAGCCGAGAGAACAATGGTTGAAACAAGTCCGCCGCGATTGTGAATAAAAGAATAGACGGTTTGCTCCCATTCCTTAGACATGAGATGACGTTATACTCAAAATAAAATTGTAACTATATTATTACAAAATGTATCTACAAGCTATTAAAGAGACGTTATTATAAACTTCCTTGACAGATTTATTAGGTTTATTATATGAAAACTTGAAAAACTTGAAAACTTGAAAGGACCTATTTCTTGTGTGATTGCGCATCACTTACTCTAATGTTCAACATAACATTCGTAAAGAACAGTTTTATCACTGACATTTTTTAGTGTGTCTCATGAATGAAGCATGTACCTACTCGTATATACTATATTGAATTAAGACTGTACACAAAGATACATCAATATATGTTCCATTTAGCGTTTAAGGGGCCCATAGACAAAGAAACTTTGCACCAGGTGTGACCCGCTAAAAATGGTAACGTGATCAAGAGTGTACGTCATCCCTATTTCAAAGTTATATGTCGAAGATCCCTGTGTATATAAGTGATATAAAAATAAACTCACCAGACTCGTAATACGGCTGTGAGCGATGTCTTAAGGCCCTTTCCTGTCGTAAAGGCGCAGATGGTGCTGGTTCGGGCGGTGACTCAGCAGACCCTTCTGGAGCGCTCTCAGGACTTCGCCTAGACTCCGGTGCGGATAAATCAAAATCCGTGCGTCTAGCTGATTCGTAGTCAGCGCGTCGCCTCGCCGACTCAGCGTCGAAAGCTCGGCGTCCCGAATCCCTATCGTATTCTCTTCCAATGTATCTCCTAGATTCGTATTCGTAGGAACGCCTATCCAAGTCGTAGTTTTGACGTCGGGAATCGTATCGCCATTTGGTATCAGGGGAACGGCGCGGCTCTCTTGAGCGGCGCTTGTGTTGTGGTGATCTACGGGCTGTGTCCCGAGGTGTGCAGTATGCTTCTAAAAACTCGACCTGTAACAATAAAGTCATAATTATTTAATGTAATTACAATAGAACACAGACAAATAAACGAAAACTCTGTTCTCGTGTATGTGCATATGTATATATTCACATTCATTCATCAAAACAAATAGCTCCTAAATAAGAACCAATCAAATCAAAATACGTTTATTCAATTTAGATGCTTCTTAGAGCATGCTTATGAATGTCAACAACGTTTACAAAATTCACGAAAGAGCAAGACTACGCCATCCGTTCGCAAAACTACCAGGAGGCCTTGTTCTGAGAAGAACGGGCAAGAAACTCAGCAAGTTTTACCCTCCCTTTACATTACAATTATTCAAAGGAAAATATCATAAGATGTACAGAACTTGGTAATTAGGTACTTATAATATCATGAATTTGTCACTATTTTATTAAATAAATGTAAATTTGTTTGTTGTGTTGCGTGTTTTACCCAACTAACACCCAGGAACTCACTAAAATTTTGTCTGGGCTCTCTGAAAGCTTGAATATTTCAAAGCTAAATATTCAAATAAGGAAAGAAGCCCTTCATCACGAAGGTCGATTATGTGGCAGAGTAAAGTGGTAATAAAATGCAGCGGTCACATATCCGTAGACCGTAACGGTCGGTTAGATGTCTCTCCCCTCGTACGATCATTATTAGGGACCATTCCTGTTTATGAGAATGAGCATAAAGAATATTATGAGATATTGTACTCGATTAGGTGATAACGTTTGAAAAGACCGAAGTTGTCTCTCAAATTTACAGATTCTCACGGGATTCCAGAACCAATTTTACCTACTACCTCAGAATATTATTTTAAAGTAATCTGGTATAGCGACACAACAGTTCGTAAATAGTTTTCATTCTTACAAATTAAGTCAACAGTGTGGAAAAACGTAAGTACGAAACTTAACATTTAAAATGTATTTAACAAACAGCAAGTAACTTAAAGCACCAAGTATATCTTGCTAAACACCCGACCTCGAAACGTTTACGTAAACATGAGTTGAATGTACTGCATTATGCAATGCTTGCAAAAAATATCGACACCTAACAAATACATTCAAGGAACCTTTAACCATAATTATTTTAAAGTCATTAAACATGAGGGAGTCTTCAAAAAGGAAAAAGTATTGGCAACCGGTTTCATTGCCGGGAGGCTTTTCTTTATTCAAACTTCATCGAGAGACTTTGATGCATTGTAGCACGGTACCTAAATACCTACATGTATATTTACATAATTAATAGACCGCGCCACCCTCGTGATTTGCGTTGTCTAGAGATTTTATTTGCATATTTTGTTTTGACGCTTAATTAGTGTACTGACTGCTTTTATTGTATTACAATAGCTCATTAAAACTTCAGAATTGGAGATAACTGCTTGATAAAGTGGTAGTATAGTTGAAGTTTATTATACTTGACACAATGAGTTAGAAGTCAAAGAGTCAATACAACGTATTAGAAGTACGCGCTTTGAGTATGAAGCAAATATAACTATCTAAACAGTTGACTACTACTACTAAATTTATCTAAAAAAGATCGAAAATTTACTGTTGGAATGTGTAGCGTTAGATTGAGCCAGCTGCGCGAAAATAGCCAATTTGATCATCAATATATCCCTATCGTTGTATTTACCAATTCAAATCAATGTTAGCCCTGAATCGGAAGGGTTCTCTGAAAGCATCTGATTGAATACTGCTCAAACACAATTCGTGAAATTGTAAAGGGTTAATGGTACACTACTGCTCGCTTTCCGGTGAAACTAGGTACCCTTAAATATTGTAGTTCATTGTGTAAATATGAAGATAGTTAGTATGCGATAAGTGCCAAACTTTGTTTAATTTGTTATTGTAAGCCACAACATTCATATCTATATTATATCTTTATATAAATAAAAATGTTTTGCAAAATTTGTTGCTAAGCTCAAACGTTAAAGACGGCTGGACCAATTCGAGTATTTTTTGTAACTTATTCCTTGAACTCTAAGGAAGGTTTCTATAAAGAGAAAAATGACACGGAAAAACTAAAAACTAGTTTATTTAGGAAACACACGAACAGTCTTTATACAAAAGCAAAAAGTTCCATGTGTTGGTATGTAGCTAACAAAATAATATATAGCAAGGGAAATTATCAGGGTGTTGAAAAGACGGAATACAGAAAAACCTGTATAGCAGATATGAAATAGAAATAGAAGACAAATCGTAAGTGAGTAATAATATAGGAAGACCCAAGTTTACGTAACAATACTAAAGCGGATTATAATGCTGAGTTATACGTACAGTGTTATCAAGGATAATATTGATAAAGGTTGATCTGCCTGCCACTTGAAATAGTACACATCATTGTGATTATAGATAACTAAAAAGTATCATCAAACATTTAAAATTGTTGTCAAGTAACATTTTCTATGAAGGAAAATGTCAAAACTTTGTGGTAGGTATATATATTTTATCAAAACTTTTATACACTTAGGGTCTGTTTCACAATGTATGGATAAAGTACCAAATAGCTATGCAACACATAAATTATTTGGAAGATAAATTGTGCTATTTGACACTTCATCGGACTAATAACTTATG
The DNA here is from genome assembly GCF_905475465.1 of Pieris napi. Taxonomy (NCBI): domain Eukaryota; kingdom Metazoa; phylum Arthropoda; class Insecta; order Lepidoptera; family Pieridae; genus Pieris; species Pieris napi. The sequence continues at coordinate 4,800,534 of NC_062239.1, read as the reverse complement.
ATGGACTTTATGTGACGAATAGCGCTGACAGTCGTGAAATGCAACAATAGTGTTTATCCTACCAATAAGTAATAAATAGCTAATTTGGAACTTATGTAGAACTTATCCGTACATTGTGAAACAGACCCTAAATATTGCTAATCAATAAAAAATATACTTGAACAAAATAATCAAACGCAAAAGATGGAGAGTGATTCACCGCGAATAAACGTTTGCGACATACGCAATCGCACAGACACCTGGCGCCTCAATTGGTGATAGTAAACATATAGTAAACTATATTACATCGTGGCATGTCTTAGTAAGTGTGTAAACACATAAGGTGATTTGATTGACCTTTTAAAAAAATATCAAAGAAACAGCTACAATCCGTTACGAAAGAGCTTACTACTCTTAGGTACTCTACTTACTACTAACAAAGTTTATATCAAAAGTCAAAAATCATTTAATCATATAGGTAACACAATGTACACTTATGAACGTCAAAAAAATAAATGTATATGAAATGCTTCTAACTTTACATTTAGTGCCAGTTCTCAAATCAAGGGCGTAGAACGGAAGAGAACTAGCAATAAACTCTCCGCCACACTTTTTAATCGCCATGTTTTTTTTACACGACGTTTATACGTTTATACGACGTTTGTAAGGAGCTGCACCCATTACACCATGTTCCACATGACATCTTAAGTAATTAATAATAATATCATAAATTAAAAACAAAGATTTTTTTTATCTGCATAGTAAGTCGATATAGTAATATTAAACCTAGTATTAATAGCGGTTAACCAAGGGTGCTTTGTAAACTATTTACTTGTTACTAGTTCCGGACAAAATAAAACAAAAGCAACTCTGAGCGCCATAACCTTACCCTATACATGACATGGAAAATAACACGATATAAATTTAAATTATATATAGAAAGCTTTTATTCCGGGTTCGCTATGAGTAATCCAGTATTAAGGATGTGGGACAACTTTCAGACGGCCACATGACTCAGCCCAGCGATGTATAAATACCGGAGACACGCCTCCTGGCCCGCCGAACTAAAATAGTTCACTGCAGTGTCGTATAACATAAATAAATGCCTCGCAATACGTCTGTCAAATATTCAGTTTCTACAAATTTATCAAATCCTATGAATTTAAAATAAAAGTTATAACCTTGGGGGTTACAAAAATAATTTGGAATGCATAACACAATCTTGTATATGTGAAGCGAATATAAGAGAGTTAGGGTCTGTTTCACAATGTATGGATAAAGTACTAAATAGCTATGCAACACATAAATTATTTGGAAGATAAATTGTGCTATTTGACACTTCATCGGTCTCATAACTTTTGATGGACTTTATGTGACGAATAGCGCTATCTGACAGTCGTGAAACGCAACAATAGTGTTTATCCTACCAATAAGTAATAAATAGCTTATTCAGAAATTATCCGTACATTGAGAAACAGACCCTAATACTAATAATTAAAAAGATAACAGATGTGTTGGCAAAGAAAACGGCAACATTTGAAACCGACTCTTAAAAAAGTAAAGAAATGGAAAACGATATTGGAATCAGAATACAATCGTTGCGGTCAATCCTACGTCGCCAAACCTTGTCTGGTCACGTTCTGCAAACCAGAAGCCGCAAACAGGTCTAACTGAATTAAATGCTCTGTACATCGTTTTATTCTTTTCACTTTCGCAAAGCCCACGAACGTGCTCTTCTATAGTTTCATACCCTGCAGCTGATTGTCTGACTAGTCGAATAACAGGCATGTAAATATTTTAATGAGTCTTCCAGTCAAGTCTAATATCACGTTTCTGCGAACCTAAACTCATCTAACTTCACTAAATTAGACACACAATTGTTGTAAACGACAAAACAAGCGGAGGAAATAAGCTTAATTACTAAGTTGCCAGTCCGAATCGTCCAGGCCTGGGGTCTTAAGTAGACCCTTACAAATGGAGGAAACAATTAAGGAAATTTTCAACGCTCCTTAGCAAAGTCCTTGATGAAAATTATGTTTATATATATAACTTTAACCTCAACCTGAGAACGAAGGATGCGTCACTTCGAGATTAGATTCATCTCATTCCCATTGTCCTTTATTTAAAGAAACTTTGAAAAGCCCATTCAGCGATTTGAATGCGTGTTCATGACATAAGGAAAGACCGGATGGTGAGATAAATCATTATGAATGACGAAAGGACTATCCTTATTCGTAAGCAGCTGAGTGAGCAAATTGTTTCGGAATGAAACATCTGTTTTCCTGTTAGAAAAAAACGTTATTGTTAAGGTCGAACGTTAGAAACTGTTTTTGAGAACATATCTAAAAGATACGGCGTCCGCTAAAACAAACTTTGCTCTTTGAACTCGTAACAGAGTTAAGTCAACCCAGGGGTTTGTTGGGGTCCTAATCAATATCCACTAGCGCGTCGTAAACAATGTTATATTTATTAAAGTAGTAGCGATGTGAAGATTGTCGCATTATATAGCGTTGTTTGTAATTTTAATGTCTTTCACAATCATGTATAAAAGACTTTGCGAATTTCCTTTTTCTATGAGGCGACGAATGAGGTAGCTACTCCGTGGTCAGTAACACGGACTTATAACTTGTCCGGCGTTTAATTTCAGACCGGTTTTGAAGGACGACGTTTTGGAAGACAAACAAAACGAACGAGAGCTAGCTCTCGCCCACTGCTTTGTATGATACAACGAAGAAAAAATATTCTACAAAGCCTGCCTACATATACATAATTTAGTATTGATCGAACTTGCCTAAAGATCTATGTAATGGTTGTGGAAGATTCTGTGATATGATTTCTACTGATAATTTGAGACAATATCATGTATAAAAGTGTAAAATCATGATAATACTTCATGTGTAGTTTGTTACATAATGTTATGTGTACATTAAATTCAATAATATGCAATTATTGCTATTTTGTTAATAGCAACAATTTAGAAGGCTGGCCTCTATTAATATTCTCATACCAATTAACATTGAGGTTTATGTTACAATCAAAATTCCATTCTAAGTTTGCTTACAATTGCTAACACCTGGTTTTTTACTCTTGTCATTGTTTCTTGTAGTACATTACAATGTAAAGATGAATGCTAGTTTCTAATTATAATTTATGTCCTACCTTATGTTAGAGTTCTAACTATGAATTACAACAATATTAAATTTATAGGCTAAATAATTGTTTTACTATAATCACTGAACTCACCATATGCACAACTAAAATACAGTGTGCTAATTGCTTCATCTTTGACATTAGCTTCTTATTAGAAGGCATTTTAATGTCTTCACGGAATCCAGTTCTGTTTCCAACGTATCGACCGTTTCACTAAATACGCACACACTTATAACTATTATCTAGAACTCACACTTTCACAAAACTTCCTATGCTATAGTTTTATTGTCGTTACCAAGTTTTTAATATACGCGTTTGGCAGTAAATCTGCGATATAAACGCCTGAAACTATTTGGTTGACTACTTGAAGAGTCCAACCGTGGAGTGTAGACTGACAACACTTCTCAAACACTATACGCGAATGTGTAAAACGGTGACTCATCGGCCCCGCATACTGTTTACCAAGCTTGAGTCATCGTGCGGTAGCATACCACTAAGCATACAAGCGCTTTAACAGCGCCACGCTATAAAGCAAACGTTAAACAATGCATATTTTGTAAGCTTTGTAGCGCTTTGTTGTACGATATCGACTCCATTAATACCTCGATTCCGCACGTGTCCCCTAAATAGCTATGCTATATTAAACTATATGTAATTGTATTAAAAGTTATTTTCGTTTGCAATGAAAGTAGCCAGGGAAACGAAACGTAAACTTTCGCGTTTAAAACCCGACTTGTTATGTTAGATTACAAACGGCTAGGTCGAATGCCGTTTTGAGGTCGTTTTCGCGATACATACTTTAAATAACTTATCTAAATTTGTTCTTTCAGTACTAAGTGACTAATCGTAGCGAATTCGGCCTTAATTTTGTCAATTTTAATATTTACTAATTTATTCAAGTACATTAGTGTAATAATAAAGTTTTATAATCAAGCGCTATCTTATTAACATAATGTTGGATTAAATGGAATTTTATTTTCGATAATTAATTAAATAATCAATTTTGTGTTAGAGATAATGCTCTGACCATGTAGTGTGTAATTTACTAGATGTATTTTTGACTACTTGCTTATTTAATTATTACCTATATGTTATATTCATTACAAATTGTATGGAAACTTTACAAAAGTTTATTATAGTCGTACAATTAAGATTCATATGATATCAATAATTACAATACGTATATAATTTATGTCACAGTAAAATCATTTTTATCATGATTTATAGTTTATACCTTACATAAAAGTAATAAATAGGATTTAATTCAATGATTAATATAAAAACCACAAAAAAATACCACTTAAACTAAATATTATCAAGAAAATTGTTTAGAATTTGACGGATGTTTTTATTAACAAATCGGTACATAGTTACAAACTCAACCTGCGTTTTAACTTCAAATAGAGATCGTAGGTTTTGTCCTTTTCACTCTAGTGGCGTTTGAGAATAAAGGAGTGGGACAATATTATTTCACTTAATTTGATCATAACAACCAAAAAATTTTGGTAGATTAGTTAATAAATATTTTTGGTAAGTACTTTATTATTTATAATGACTTAATAAAATATTTCTCAAGGTCAATTAAAACAAGTTTCTTTTAGAACATACTGTATACACATATATAAAATAAACACATAAATACTAACTAAAACTAAATAAAAATATTTTCGCCTACAAACAAGGCGCGATTTCGTGAGATGAGTCGTGGGCGAACTTAAAAATGATGATCTAAGTTTGAGGGTGAATGCACTCATATGTATCGATGACGTCAGACGAATTGACACAGGATGTTTAAGGGGATTTAATTAAAATGTATCAAAGTATTTAATATAAATAAAATCCAATCACAAAACATAATTTATTATACACTAAAGAACGTCCGTAATACTTTCATATACACATTTACTGCCAGTTCTCAAACCGTACCGGGCGTAGAATTGACTAGAAGAACAAACAAATGAGTCGTTTATTTGCAATGAAAGTGTTACATTCAGATTGATTAATTATAAAAAAACCGTACAATTAGCCATATTAAAATAATCATGCAGATGTCATATTAATAATCAGAATGTCATAATAATAAGAACAGTTTAGATATTTACAATTGTTGTCAAAACGTATGATCTAAAAACTCGCCCACATTATTTTGCCTTTAAAAATCTAATCACATTTCCCTTGAAAGCATTAAATAATTTGATGGCCATAACGTTACAATTTTTATATACAGTATATAGCAATACATCGTAGTGCTATATACTGCCGTGTTGGATCCCTCTGTAGATACTGCCTATATCTTTGAATGTCTCTTTGTCACTCTTAAATCGGCAAGGTTTTTTTACAAAATGTTTGCAAGCACCTGCAACCATTATAAACCAGTCTTACCGTCCGATGAAGGAACAGCTCTTTGACTTATAAAGACAGGTAATCTTTCTTCTGTACCTGACACTAGTAGTCGATTTTGGACCTAACCATTCTAGTTTTCATAGAAGAAAAATACCTATTGAGTATTGGTGCACAACCAAGATTTGAATGTTTAGAGTTACACGCTTAAACCACTGGGTTAACTAAATTTAGGAGTATAAAAAGTATATCGTAAAATACAAGACGAATAAACGTTCAAGGCCTCGTTCAACTTCGTCGTGACATGAGATAGGTCACGTCTCAAGCCTCTTTAGATGAGAGCCTTCTTAAACGATACTTATTATTTTTATAATAATCATTACTAAAATTCCAGAACAGTAAATAAATCAAGTACTATCTAAGGGTCCCCGCACATGGGCCACCGGCCACAACCACAAAACGCCGCCACTGGCATATTTCCTGTAATTTTCATACATTTTATATGGACTCGCCGCACACGGTGGCGCCGGTGGCGGCCACACGCTACAAATCGTCGCAGCTTGCTTCTTGTGGCTCGCACCGGCCACTAAACGCCGACACAAAAAGCCGCCACACGCCACTCGCGCGATTCCGCGCCCCTCTCTCCCTTACCTCAGTTAACCTGAAGTCGACGGTAACGCACGCACGTAGTCTGTGTTTCATATAGGTAGATAAATATGGATATAGAATTATTTATATCAGAGATACAATCCCGTCCTGCGATTTGGGATTCAAAAAGTGATAGTTTTAGTAATAGAGGAGAAAAATTGTGGGCCTGGGAAGAAATCTGCTAATTGTTTGTGGGAATTTTTTCGAATACAACTGCCAAAGAAAAGAACATTGAAGTTAAGTTTAATAAAATAATATAAAACCATATATTTCTATTCTATTTTCTTGCCACGCTATTGCTACTTTATTCATTAAATAATCTTTTAACGTATCTCTTGCTCGCTCGTGTTACTGGCCAGCCTGTATTTTGTATATTTTCGAGTCCCACTATTTTCAAAGTGTGACGAAAATTGAAACCATTCCTTTTGCGAATAAAGTTGTGCAAAATGCAACAAGATTTCACAAATCACAATGTCTTCTGAGAAATGAACAGAAGTGTTTAATAGGCGATGTAATATTCTCCATTTGTTTGCTAGTACGCCGAAGGTACACTCAATGCAACGTCTGGCACGGCTTAACCTATAATTGAAAACTTTTTTGTCTAAGTCCGAATATTTTCAAGAATATGGCGTCATCATATTTTCACTGAGGCCAAATGCTTCATCATGTATAGTTCAATGGTTGTCGATTACCGACCTGTCGTGGTGAGGGGATATTTAATGTCTTTCTATGTATCCAATAACTACGGTTTCGTCTTCTACGACGACGTCTTTTTATCAAAAGTAGCGCAATTAAACCTTCTTCGTCAGAGTCCATTATGATACTGCAGGCAAGGGTTAAAAAAAGTAGCAGCCACCGACCGCAAGTGTCGACCACCGGCCACAAGTGGCTGTCGCGCGCTTCAGCTACCTTTGTAGCCGCTTCTAGCTTCTCGTGGCGGCGTTTGTGGCTGTGGCGTGTGGCCCGTGTGCGGCGACAGTAATGCGACAAAATGCAATTTTCTACAAATAGGTATTTGTTTCCTCACTACGATTTTGGAAAGTGAACACAGGATTTACAGGTTTAACCTATTAATCAAGTACGTCACTGAGTCAAGTAGTTCAAAGCGTTTCATTTAAATATATTAGGGAAAGAAAGAAAGAAAAGAAAGAAAGAAAAAACTGTATTATACACAATATACAAGATATTTAGATAAAGTAAAGAGCAGAGTAGTAAAGGGCAAAGTAGACTAAAAATATTCCTAATAAATTCGAGTATAAAAAGAATAAGTGATTTTGATCATACAATTTGAAATATAAACAAAGATAACAATAGTGTTATGTCACATACATTTAAAGATTACATTGAAAAACACTTATCGCATTAAAACGCGTTTACTTACCTAATAGGTATTTTGGCGAACTTTACATGTTCGTGGTAACAGGAACAAATGAAGTAACTGCTGCTATTTTTTCCTCGACGAAGGCATGGCCATTCATTTAACTATCAGACTCCGTCCTTCAAATTTAATACAATAAAATAACGTGTAAATAAAATAACATTTCAACCGCAATTAGTCGCGTTTTACCCAAAATACCAAATGTGTCGTATGTGACGCATGTCACAAGTCACATATGGGCTGGAGTCGTTCATGCGGATAGTGACTCATTTTTGGTACAGGTGTTCTAGATGTTTTTATCGTTACTTATCAGGGGGGCCTTAATTGTAATTTTATTGGCGCTTCGTGCGACACTTTATTTTTATTTTTAAACGCTAATGATGTTTTTGTGTTATGCCTAGTTAAATATTTCTTTTACCCATAAAAGTAATTGGATCATAATTTATACATTTGTTAAAATTAATTGAGGAAAACGTAATGAAAGTGTATGAGTGATCATTAAGAGATTGTATACTTTTATATAAACATTAATCTTGTTATATTAATAAAATTAGACAATCCGTACCAACGTACTGTGAAGAATTCGAAATATCGGGACCGTTTGTTTTAAATTTAATTGAAATAATTGTAAAATAGGGGATATATAAACATAAGACTATACATTTATGTATAACAAAGTTAACATTAATATGAAATTTATCTTTGTGACAGTATTACAAATTTGTGTTACTGTCATGTTTAAACTTCACACATATACCAATATTATAAAGAGGTACGGTTTGTGAGGTTGTTGGAGGTAGTCTCGGGATCCACAAAACCGATTTTAAAAGTTCTTTTACCAATAAACGTTTATTGTTAGTGTGAGACTATATATATATATATATTTAACTCGAAAAATGAAAAGACTTCGTGTTAGTTGAATTTGCAGGTCGGAAAAAACGGTCGAACGAACACGTTTCTTACGAACGCTGCCTTAACGGTGAGAGATATATGATTGAGTTCTAGGGAAAAGTTGTAAAGCTAATGCCTACAAAAAAGGCAGCGACAGCATATGTAAGTAGCCGTGCGTGTTGATAATATTTTACAGACGCGCAGTTATAGTGACGCAAAAGATTATCCGATATCCAATTTAAATTTACATAAAAATAAATTCAAAGTAATTGCATTAACTTAAGTCAGCAGCAGCTTTGACGTCAAAAAAATGCCATTACGTGTATGTGACGCATCGGCATAACAATAACATGACTTTGAAGGGGTTTCCTTGAAGCACAGATGATCTACACGTTATAACCTCTACTGACCAACCGCAATTTTATTGTGTAAAATACGTTGTAACTACTATATTATTATTTTGTTTATAGTATTTATACCTAACTTCACGAACTATCGCCTAAATATTATTTTTTTATTTAGCCTACCTTTTAAATAGCTACATAGACATATGGAACATGATATGCTACCATATAAAGACTGTTCGCTTTTCCGGAATAAAACTGGTTTAAGGCTTTTCCGTGCAACTTTTAATTTTCTCTCTCCATAAAAACCTTCCTCTCACGGATTCATTTTAAAATACTCCAATTGGTGCAGCCGTCTTCGAATTTTACGCTTTCCAACATATTTTGCGATTAATATAATTTTTGATATGTATAGTTGACATTCATGACTCCCTTTTCACTTTTCGACTTATCAAGAACAATTTAGAGCTCACATCGTCAAAATATCGTTATTCGTTTAGATCCCGAAATTTGTCCGAGATATTTAAGTTATATCTTGTCATGGTATGGAATTGATATAACGCACAAACAAATACACTCTTTACCACTCCATGGCTCTGATATCCCATACAATCTGAGTACCACAAAAGCAGGTACAGATTTATTTCCTCATACAAGACAAGACCGTCAACTTAGAGCTACCTAAATCGCAAAAATATATTTCGGACCCAACCAGGTGTTTAAAAGAAAAGTAAAAAATCATTTAATCATATAGGTAACATAATGTATACTTATGAATCGTCAGTAAAGAAATACATATCAATGCTTCGAATTTTACATTTACTGCCAGTTCTCAAATCAAGGGCGTAGAACGGGAGAGAAGAACTGGCAATAAACTCCCCGCCACTCTTTTTAATCGCCATTTTTTTTACACAACGTTTGTAAGGAGCTGCAGCCATTACACCATGTTCCACATGACATATCAAGTAATTAATAATAATAACATAAATTAAAAAAAAACAAAGAGTTGTCCTCTATCAGCAGGAGGTTTAACCTGACGGCTCGTAATTTCCCTCGTAAATTCCCTTACATCTATACTCTGTAAGCTACACGTACATTTCAATTAAGGATGAACCAGTTGCAATTATATGCAATTTGAAATCATAATCAAAGCGTGACACACCCCTATTGTTTACAAAATGACGAAACCCCGTCCATGGGGATGAATCTGACTCAGACGTGACTCATTTACAATCAATCATTATCATTATTAATTGAATGACTTATGCCATTGTATAGCCTTATAAAAATTCTAAACGCGTAGGGAGTGACTCAAATTAGATTATGTAATTGTTTTCATTATATAATTATACTAACGGACCGACGGACGTTGTCCTTCACACAAAAATAACATTTAATTGTAAATCTAAAACATACACGAACCCAGCCGGTTAGGAGTTTAATTACAAATTACAGAAGATGCATATCTCAAGATGTAGTTAATCAATAACTAAATATTGCGGTATAAATATGTTGCAGCTAAATTAATATGTTTTTGTTATAGATTCCTAAGTAACGCACTACTTGAATTTCCCTAGTTGTGTTTATTGACTAAAGTCTGTAAAGAGCTTAGGAATAAGGCCTTTATAACCATTATAGCTTGCTGATATTTTTATACAACAAACTTTTAACAAAAAAAAGGGTGCGTGTACTTATGTACGCGCGTAAGAAGTTATACTTCTTAGGCATTATTAAAAATAGTTTTTGATTGCATGCAAATAATTAATTACAATTAAATAATCAAAGACTGGAAATGGAGTCATTATAGTCAATAAAGTTCTGTTACATTTGAAAAATTGAATAAATAAATATTTATTATTATTCTTACATTAAGTGTAAGCCTATTATTATAAATTCTATTATTATTCGAATGTTGTTTTTAAATTATGTCCAATGCCGTAGCATCTTCCGTGGGCAACTTCATTCTGTTAATTTTGTGTCACGGTGCGCGCGCATCGTAAAATTTCACTCTCATCAATTTCTCATAACGCGCCTAAAGAAGTATAACTTCAATAAAAGTGTTACAACTCATTTTCTTTTGTTTGTTACACAGAAACGTAATGTTACATGTCTTTCATAGAATGCTTGCCATTTAAATTTTATTATAGGCGTAAGTATGTGTCAACGTTGCTTGTGGCAAACTGTGGGCGCTACCAACATCTGCATCTTGCGAAAAATTAGACTAATAGTCCATTCTATGAGTAAATTACGTTATAAGTAGGTGTTTAAAGATACTTATTAGTTATTGTTAAAATAAGTGATATTCTATCTGAAACACGATAATGCTTTCCTGTCCTATCTTCCTATCTTAAGGATAATTGGTGCGATAAGAATTTCCTATAATATTTTGCAATGATCGAAGTCTTCAATGATTCTCATAGCGTTTTATAGAGCTGTGTTATGACACGACGATGTCCAAAGGAATGATTCAGAGAAGATTCTTATCATTATCTCGCGTATGTCAAATCTAATACGTTTTTGACATTCGGGATTCATACTAGCGCTAGTAAGATGAAACATCACTATCTCTTATCAGTTCGTCTTTATGTGACTGAAAATGTATCAAAATTGATATGATTTGCTCAAGACTACACCTCGTCGTAGAGTTCGAGCCATTGCGTCTGAAGAGCTGAACAAAAGGTTTACAAATGAAGTTTTCAGTCAACCAAATTATTACCATAATACAATAATAACAAAACAAAAAAAAATCGTGTTTGCCGCGTGATGGTCACTAATTATCGACTAATTTTCTTTGGCAGCCTATGAATTTAAAGTAAATTCAAAAGTCGTCTACACCTTGGTAATTCTAATCTTAATATATATAAATTACGCGTCACGTTGTTTGTCCGCTATGGACTCCTAAACTACTTAACCGATTTCAATCAAATTTGCACACCGTGTGCAGTTTGATCTAACTTAAAAGATTAGACTTAACATCTTAATTCATACCAGCAATATTATTTTATTGCAAATTATTTGTTTATTATTTGACAGTCACAATTCTAACAGATGGCGCTGTGTTGAAAGTACCAACGTTTCACATAAGCTACAATTTAATGGCATAACCTCCAAAAAAGCATGGTAGTCTCCATGACTGGGGTTCTCCTACCGTTTCCGTTGAATAGTTTACTACTATGTAATATAACAAAAACCTTAGCCACAGCAACGCTTGGCCGAGGCTGCTAGTTATTGGTAAAATATGTTTATTGATTTATCAGATGCTTCTGTAAATCATATTTCACATATGTGGAATAATATAAAGTATGATTAATTAAAGATTATTTAATCGGCGATGATACTAGAAAAGCTAATTAACGATTACAGATTAAAACAGATTATTGGGGTAATTATTAGTTATATTATCAAGTTTTTATTTGATATTTCTTCTTTTGTATGATAATGATAATACCAGCTTTATCAAGTACGTACCAAGATGCAAATCTATATTATTTTTCCGTTCATTGTGTTCTTCTTTTATGAAATTCTAAAGGCAGATGTATTCCATACAAGACGTATGGAATACATCTGCCTTTAGATTATGTTATTTTTATCATCATATCATATGTTCACATCATATGTTATTTTTAAATAAATATTTCTTATTTTATTTCCCTGAAGCTCCAAAGTTTAAACAATTGAACTGTGTACGATGTTTTTACTTGCTTGAGTATTTTCATGAAGCATTTGGAAATGAGCCCAGTAGGTCGTAGTTGATTCGGTAAGTTGATTGAGTAAGGTCATTTGTTCTTGTTTTATACATAATTAGCGTTATAAATAATAGTCCAGTTTTTATTATATTCGTGTAAAAATTTAATGAAAAATAGTTCAGAAGAATTCGAACAAAAGTTCTAAAGAAATTGAATGGGTCGAATGAATGAACATTTATTAAGGGCCATTGCATCATCTGTTTATAACATTAAGCACATGACTCAGGCAACTTAAAAAGGATGCATTCAACATGTGTACGAGTGACCGAGTTCGTTGGACAGAAACAATCATTCGAGAGTTGAACGACTCTGAGTCACTCTAAGCTACTATCTATGTACTTGAAAGGTCAGATTAGCGCTTTATAAGTGCCATTCAAAGATTATTCTATACATTAATGATTCATAGCAGTACGGATAATGAAACAGTAAAAAATCTTTTTGAAAACTTTCTCATTGTACATAATTGTTATTGTTTTTTGTAGGAAGAATTCCTACTATATCTAAATGTCAACGCACTGTTTAAGACGATTTACGATGTATGCAGTTATATACCTGTAACAGTCCAGTAGAAAGGTACTACAGTATACAGTACGGTATATAAATATTTGTTGCTATATACAGCAAAAAATGTGGCAGTAACTTTTGTACGAGGGATGTTCAATAAATATTGATAATATGATACCCTTCTCTGATTCTCCTTGGAAGAAAATAAAAATAAATACCGGTAGGCATAGTCTTAGATATAATAATAATAAAAAACAATCAATATTTTTTTTAAATAGAAGTCATTTGTTTTCGTCAAGTCGGACATATCTTAAAAATGGTTAAAATTGAAGTTCGCGCGGTAAATACCTCTGCTGTTCGAGTAGAATATCACTGCTTAATGTCGGTTTGGTTTACAAACCGTTGATCTTATTCGTCCCTTCCTGAAACACTGGGTGGACCGACGGTGGGGATCGCTTTCCTATCGGCTCGTTCAGGTTCTCTCTGGGCATGGATGCTTTGGGAGTTACCTGCATCGAATCGTTGGGAGAGAGGCGACACCTGCTTGTCATCATTGTGACTGTAGAGAGGATACGGTGAGGCACACTGTTGAGGAGTGTCCGGCTTGGGACGGCTTTCGCTCGGTCCTTGCTGATAGCATTGTTGGCAATCTGTCGCTTCCACTAATTATCCAAAGAATGGTGGAAGCTGACAATGACGGCCCATGGAATGCCTTCAAGGCTTTTTGTGAGGCCGTCATGACTGAGAAAGAGAATGCGGAGCGTCAGCGCGAAAACAATTCTGATGCTCCGCCGGTAAGAAAACGACGACTGGGGCAGCGACGCCGTGCTTTCGCACGTCTGCCCTAAGTTAAGATGCTGATGATTTGTTCGTGGGAGGAGTCACGTTGATATTGTGGCATTCGCGTTTGGCGGGGGTAAGGATAGGGCACAGCTGTTACCTGCCTCCGCCCTTTGGCGAGCCGAAGGCATCCGTCAGGTTTTAGTGGGTAGGTGTGTAAATATTATGTCTGAGTCCCACATAATCCCTGCTGGAGTAAAATTCAGCAGGGATATGCGTAAAAGCATTTCCTGACGTTAAAAAAAAAAAAAAAAAAAAAAAAAGAATATCACTGCTTGAAAAATTATATTATCCTAGTGATTTCAACCTATTACTGCGATACGAAGTGACAACAAAAATATAGCTCATTATTACTAATTATTTCTATGTCACACTTAGAAAGCTTTTTTTGCAATGTTTTAACGTCTTCATTATCTGTGCCTTATCTGAATATTGGCAAAAAACGAAGCGATTAGTCATTGCTTATCGTGTCTTATCGGTAAATTTAGTACGAAAATTGACAGTATTTCAAGGAAAATTTTGTACATGCATTTGAATGTATTACCTTGGGGGCGGATATCTCGTGGAAGGAACTCGGTCTGGGCGCGGGTCCAGCAGCAACGCAGTCAACCGGCACGCTGTAGTCTGCGCACAACGCCGCCTGCAAAAAATCATCACTTTATGTAAATTTTGAGAGAATATAGACTAAATACTTATTAATTAAAATTTGACTTAAAAATTTAATGATAGTAATTATTTAATGATTATATGATTAATAATTATAGTATAATTCAATAGTTCTTGTCCGCATGACTGCGCTTGAAATCGAAAGCCAACTTTGATATTTTCAATATCTTTGATACTATGTCGTAATTAGTTTCCTATTTGAAACTGTTTAATCCTTTGTAATATAATGCTCCTATTGCTAAATTAAATAGACAATATTTTCAATTAAATAATTAAGCCTTGTACGGTTAAATAACATTTAATAACGCTAAATGCAGCTAAACAAAAAGAGGCTTTTTTTATTTTAAGTTTACTATTTCTGTTTTTTCCATTTGGAAAAGACTATAGGTTCTAGAACAATTGATCAACGGTGCTTGGGATCTCAGAGCTTTCTATAAATAGCGCTAGGGGTACTCTTCCTCAGGGACGATTTTTATCTTTCGTAACAACATAAATTAATAATGATAATATTTATCTACTTCATACAAATACTATTACTACCCAAACTACTTCGGACACAATAAGTGATAACAAAATTCAAAAGAAAACAATCACAAGAAGGACGATGTGAGATTTGGTTAGCGCGTGCTTGCATTTACCCCTACTTCGACTTAATGTACTACTTTTGGAAAAAAATATTATGATAACGTAATAATATATTTCAATAATGCGATATTTTATCACGACAATAATAAAAGAATTTACTATAATGATTCATAATATATGTACGTAAAATTCCTTTTAAGACAAATTTGCACGCCATTATTTGTTGCAGAATTTCGCATATTCTGCAACAATAAAGTTCTGCTTTAATTAAAAAATCACCACAACACTTTTGTATATTCTGGCAAATATATTAATATTACTTTCTTCATAAATTTTACCGTAGCACCACCAGACAAACAAATTACTTTGTAAACTGCCACAAGCTTCTCACAGAAAAACCATCTGAATATTCAAATCATTTACAATCTTTCCATTTAGAGTACAGAGTTAAAAATAGCGCACATCAATCCAATAGCTAAAACAAATTAGATCCGACGGAATCAATAAAGACCCAATATAAAAGGAATTCGATACACATTCGTAGTCCAATTAATTGGTAGTAATTATCGTTTTGTGGAACTCTCATTAATAACTCGAGGTTTTATTAAAAAAATACATTTCAAGTACTTATTATCACAAAGTACGACAAGTATCTTGTATTATGTGTTTACCGTCTACTTATTATTATTAAGTGTAAGTAGAAAAATGTGTAGTTTTTGTATTTAAGTAACAGGTTAAGTTATTTATTTTTAAACTTTTAAAATTGTCAAAAAAAATTACAAACTGTCTTAGAATCAAAACAAATATCGCCGAGTCGACTTTACCTCAGGATTATTCGGAATGATGACTAAACTAGCAGAAGCGGTTAAATTACACGATGAGAAATATACAATTCTAACCTCTATTTTTAAAAAATACAACGCAAAAGTTAAGACTACGCAATCAACGTACTATACCAATAAGAGTACATCATCAAAGCATGTACCTATAGGTAAGTATCGTTTGACTACATGTATGATATTAAAACCCGCATAGCTCAAATATCGAGTTATGCAGACAGGCTGCAGATGATGGCTTTTCCAATATCGTCTGGCTATTTCTTAGTGCTTAGATATTCTATTTAGCCTAATATCGTCGAAAGAGATTTGTCAACGTCAGAAAACTCTTTGTAAAAGCTTATCAAAGCTGCCCTTTGTGGACAAACACCTACGCTCATTCTTTGAAGTTTAATAATGATCTCGTTGGAATTTCATCAGAATTTCAATAGTATCTCGGTAACCATATTGTGTTTAATTAAAAATATTGACTTCTCAACGCCTGGCTCCAATTTTTGTGCAAATTTGGCTCTTAAAAACACATTTTAAGGAAACCGGTACGTCTTAGGATAAGATTCACAGTCGATAATGAACGCGGACTGTGACTTCCGTATAACAAAAACGTTACAGATTTTGACACATTTGAGTTTGTTAAACGTTCATGAAACGGTCACCTCCTTAGGACATACATACTTCTTTTTGAAATGTGCATTTAAACTCGTAATTAGATGTAAATCAATTTTCTTTCTTCCTTCCGCCGAAACCACAAATATTAAGCACTTAAATGATAACCTTTGAGAAACATCAAACGTTATAATTTTAAATACATTAATGTCATTAATTAAATTCCGTAACTTTATAATTTCTTTTATTTCCTGTTCCTTCTATTATTCGCCCTAAGTTTGAGATTATCTTAAGTCACAGATCAGCGGAGCGTGTAGATAAAATTATTATCATCACAAAGGGCACGTTAATTGTTTTATCAACTGGCCTCAGTTCACTGCGCCACGAAAACTGATAATAGTTAAAGGAGATTGTCAGGACTATGAGGGGTTGATAAGATTTCTTTTAGTAATGAAGTGGGATGTACTTATAGATTCATTATGTTATTCAAAGAAATAAAATTACATATTACTAAACGTATACATTAAACGTTGCATGAAATCTCCATACCCGTAATAGTGAGCGAACAGATTTCTGTGTTAATTTCGTTAAAATCATACTTTCAAGTTTCAGTCTATGACGTGCGCGTGCTACGTGTGCTCTACAGACTCCAAAACGGTAATTATAAGTATTCTTTATATGATGTAGACATCACCAATCAATAGATGTACAACATTTAAGAGATAAGGAATATTTCATTTCCCGCACAAAGCGAAAAGTCGTGAGCGTAAGTATCCGTAAAACTACGTTTTGTTTCGGCAACTATCCAAATCTGGTACGCTCGATTGAGTCAACATAACCTCTGAACTGCGGTCGGGTGTTGAAAGCTGACGCAGACAGTTTGATATATTATCCTATTTTGTAATCGAGCGGAAGGTATGATAAACACTTTCATGAATATTTATGTTTAGTACTTCCTCAGTATTAATGAAAAGGAAAACAACACAAACTTACAATAGAAGTACATAAGACCAACTTCAAATAACTGTTTATTTAGTTGAAAAATGCTTCTATCATATTCAACAACTCACTGCACGGATTTCAAGGAAACTTGACTGTTCCTTGATACCTCTGTCAAATTAAATATAACGAGTTAAAAATAAAATAATTTTAATGGTAATTATAATTTATACAAATGATGTAATTTTATACATACATATTTTGTACATAGCATTGTTATTCATATATTATATAATGGTTCTGTAATTGCATTCAACATAAAAGCCAGTTTTAATATTTTTTTTTAATGACAAAAATACTTACAATATACACAAATTCACTTTTACATAACTTATTGCTACTACGTTTTACAATTTCCGTGATCCGTCATAAATCCATTTGTTATTATTTTTACAACTTTAAAATACTATAAAACAAATGAATATATAAAATTGTTTCAATCACAAACACAATTATCTGGCGGTTTTTTTGTTGACATTTGTATTTAAGACACTGACAGTTGACAATTATCACGCTGTCATACATAAATTCTGACATTAGAGCTAACGTCATACTTGAGGTGTCCAAAATGATTCATATTTCATGTACCATATGCGTTTTCTGTGTAAAATCATCCTTATGTCGTACAAGTTAGTATAACTAGATTCAATATTTTAAGTAAGCTTATTCTCCGGTCCGTTCTTTCATTTTTCTTTATGTAGATCTCACTGTTTTTACTAGCTTTTACGAGTACTTAGTTTTAAACAATAAGCTCATAACATGAACAAAACCAAAGCTAGAGAAGAGAAAGAAAAATGGTTGTTGAAGAGCAATAAAGCTCATAACTGGACTTGTTTATCTGTATCTTGCACCACAGATTGTACATAATGCATTAGATGTAATTGGAATGCATCTAACACGCATGGATGAAATTCTAGACAGGCCGAAATTTAATTAACTGCACCAATAGAGCTAACCCTTTGTTTTGGTGAAATATTGATAGATGTATGTAGTTTACAGAAGATAACATCTATTATGTTATGTAATCTATTTGATGTGCTTAATTTTAAACCTCAAAGTTTTTTCGATACCGACACTGCGTTTATTAAGTCTGCCCTATTCTCTATGTTCCAAAATATTAGTTTATTAGAGTTAATAATGTCGATTGACGACCATCTGCGTTAGCCTTGGCTAAAAATGAAATATTGGTTCTTGAGCCAATATTTCATTTTTCTAAGTAAATTTATTCTTGAAAACCACTAAACACTGTTTGTTCCTGATCATGATTTAATAATGCTTTAATCGGATTACGGTGTTAAACTGAGCTAGACCACAAAGCGTATTACAAATGTAATTGTGACCCTATCTAGGTTTAAGTATTAGAGTTTTTAAAACTTGTATAGTGAAGTGAACATTATGCTCATAGTATAGTTCTATAGCTTCCACATAGATAACATGTAAATCCATCGTCAATTTTATATACGAAAGCCGGCGGAGATTTTCGAAAAGTTATTGAATATTTTGTCTACTCATGGCTTTTTACCAAGCAAGATGACAAAACATGCTTTAATTTATTGGCGTACCATTTCTTAAAAGGCTGCCATTAGTGCCCTTTCGCAGTGGTACTACTTAACATCAGAATAGCCTCCTGCCCGATGCCTTCTGTTACATAAAAAAAAGGTTTATGAATAACAATATTGTACTTCTCATAGTTATGTAACTAAGTTCTATAAATGATATGTATCTGAAAAAGAGAACTGCATTCTCACAATCAGAATGTTATAGAAGTTTTTAGAACAGCAGACTTACCCTGTCACTCCAGGGGCGATTTCAATGACCTCTCGTACAATATAATACTAATGCCACATCGCGCTATATAATATAATGATTACAAGTTAAACTTTTGTCGTTTAATAATTTTATAATAAATGTAATGAATATATTATTTTATTGGAAATCGCTATTACAGAGTAGTCTTGCAAACCCGGAGCGAGTGGGTTGTTAGTAAATACATGAGTACGTTGAACTTTATAAGCGGATCGGAGAATATATTAAAAACTTTCCCCGCAGGTATTACAGGCCTCGTAGGAAGAAAGGGGTAACTGGTGACTGCAAACTTTAATTTCCGTAGGACATTTTAACACAAAACACGGAAGTACTCCAAATACGTTTTCCTGAACTTTTTACGATCCCTTCTGAAGAGTTTATTTACTGGACATTGACAGAATGGTTTTACAAATAGAAGTTAAAATTTTTATGTTTAAAATTAGTGTAATATATATGAATATTTTTACACGTTATACAAATACAAGTATTCGTGTAAACTTTTTAACCGGATTAAAGTTATGTATTACTATAAATTTACAATTATTTAACATACTTTAAATTTAACCGACGTTTCGCGTGCTTTACAGTGTGCATGGGCACGGTGACTGAAGACAAAAGGTGTTGGATGTAAAAAAAGTATCACAGCTGTAGAAAAAGTTGTATTATCTGTATTTATTTCCCCGGAGTTGGTATCGACTAAAAGATGGAGGGTTTTGGCAGAAAATCACAATTTCGAAACGTTGGTTAAATTTAAAATTATGTTAAATAATTGTATATTTATAATAATACATAACTTTAATCCGGTTAAAAAGCTTTTTCTTTAAATGTGTAAAGGTTATGTCAATAAAAGACAATATTAAGTATTCGTGTATCGTCATAAAAGTTGACCTAAGTGTTATGACATGTGTTTTTTACGCTCAAACCCACCAATCAGTGAATAATGTGACGCTAAACTATTCTTCAACCTTAGTTAATAAACCGCATCTGGAATTCTAAACTTCGATTCCGCCACAAGCCACATTCAATCGGCCCTACGCCCTAACCTCAGAGAACCCCATTACTACGGGTTGGTTTTAATTCCGACTTGAACAATAAGTATACAACTTCAGAGTGCAGCCGATAAGAGTTTGGTATTGATTGAGGGATTAGAATAGGTCTATAGCCCGCACTATCATTTCAATATAAGTGTTTGGAAGTTGAAAAAGGAATTCAATACTGTTGCGAACTTCGTTTCGATAAATTGGAAATTGAATTGGCATCGTTAGTTGGATAAAGCTGAATGAAATAGTGAGAATGGTGAATAGAAGAAAATGTGAAAAGCTGTCCGTGGCTGGCCTCAATTAGTTTAATTTTTCTTCAGAGATAATGCCATTGCGTGACTTTGTAATAAAAGAAAAGGATCGCCATTTGGCATAAGATAATTAACTTTTAATATATAAAATTCTCGCGTCACAATGTTCGTACCCATACTCCTTCGTAACGGCTCGACCGATTCTTATGATTTTTTTTGCATATTCAATAAGTCTGAGAATCCGCTACTATCTATATTTCAAACCCCTAAGTGATAAGGGGTGTAACCCTAAATTTTTATTTTTTAGATATTTTTTTTTATTCTTTTATGATACAGCATACAAAAATACCCCTCTACGATCAAACCCTATTTTTTATTATTGTAGTTATTTTTATTGATAAAAAAAAATGTTTCCTAGAAATAATATCCATGGCAAAACAAACGTTTGCCGGCTCAGCTAGTACTTTTATAAAATTTACTGATATAACCAGCCACCAATGAGCAAAATGTATCCATCTTAAAGGAAACTAAGAAAATTAAAAAGAACACAAAGTTTTCATAGTCCGGATATTAGCGTGAAACGTAAAAAAAACCTTCCTACATTGAAGTGCTTTGTTCCATAAAAATATTTATAAAACGCGTATCTCAAACGCATTAACCCCTCAAGCGCACATCAAAAGAAATTACGAGATAAACTATGAAAAATTATACGCATCACGAAGCTTAAAAGTACCGTGTATATATATTACGATATGGGGCTGTAAGGGGCTCGCGTACATGCATTTATCAAGTTGATGGCCCAGTAGTCGATAGCTGAAGCGTTGATTTATAAGTGTCAGTAATGCCCATTGCAAAGTGTTATGTCGTAAATATTTTACGTGTTGACAAAGAAGGTAAGCTTTCGAGTCGTATATCTAGTTATTATTAATAAACAAAGGAAGTTTATACCTCAATTAGTTATTCTGATTGAAGTGAAACTTCTTTAGGCGCATTAGGGTAAAATTTTGACGGAACGTCACGAAGATGTGCAGCGTTTTTGTCGAATAAAAGAGGGAGAGCGATTGAGACCGATTGAGAGACAGTGAGAAGGGTGAATTACCTTATAGAAATACTATTTTTAAAATTAAAATTTCGTAAAGAGAATTTATGATATACATAGTAGTATTTTATATTTTATGCAAAATAATTTATTGAAATCTCAAATGACGAATTGTAAATTAAAATGCTAAGTGTTTTTATTATCGAAGAAATAAATTTAAAAAAAATTTTTATATCTTAAAAAAAAATTTTTCCCTTCCTCTAAGTCTCGGAAACTTAAAGTTTTATATTTGTATAAATGTGAACAATAGTTGAAAATTAGTCTGCTAAAGAAGTTTCACTTCTGACATATTATGTATGTACTTTGTACGCACGCACTTTTTTTGTAAATTAGTAATTTTTTTCAGTATTTTATGCCTCAAATAAATACCTGACACACAAAGCGACGGAAACGATTATTATTCCATTTCCTTAAAACATTATACAAAAAATCTTTACATATTATAAAATGATGTCGCCCGCCCGTGTCTGACTGTATGCACACGATAAACTTAAGAACTACCCCATGGCTTTGTCCAATGAATAGTGTGATTCCTAAGGTGTATTCATTATGGTTTGCAGGGTTTAAATATTGTTTTATTATTATTTTTTTTATAGAACAGGGGGCAAACGGGCAGGAGGCTCACCTAATGTTAAGTGATACCGCCGCCCATGGACACTCTCAATGCCAGAGGGCTCGCGAGTGCGTTGCCGGCCTTTCAGGAATTGGTACGCTCTTTTCTTGAAGGACCCTAAGTCGAATTGGTTCGGAAATACTTCAGTGGGCAGCTGGTTCCACAAAGTATTAACTGAATTATAACGATTATTTTTGAAGAGGTCAGGAAATTCACGCGGCTGAAGCTGCGAGCGGAAGCTAAGAAGGTACTTACTAAAGTAGGTACTTTATATAATACTTAGGATTATATAAGCAAAACATATCAACACTTTTTTTCATATAGTTTATTATGAGAATTATTTTGAATATGCAACATTTATGTTTATTTATCTAGACGATTACCAGATACAAGCCACCAAATTATCACTTGGATGGTAAGTGGCGCGTGGGTTGCCTAATGGCATGTCCTATTTGGTATTTTCATAGGCAACGATAATCCAAGGTAGACGTGTCTTTTATACCGTGAAATAGTCAAATAAAGTCCCATGACGCAGAACTTGAATATTAGAGGGCTTTCAAAGTGACCTATTTTTATTTTTGGTCTGGTATAAAGGCTCGGATTACGTCTGTTAATAGAGACACCTACTTTTCATTTCAAAGACCAAAAGAATTCTTATGTCATCATGTGTTGTTATTGCAATAGAGGTGCCAAATGTTGGGCCCACGGTAATGATATAAGTAGAATCTTTTTGATAGAAATTTACTTTAATTTGGTACCGAATTATTTTTTGACTTTACAAATGAATGGTCTTTATTATCACTAACAGGAACAAATTAAAGTTTTTTTGCCGTTTTAATTTTTCAATCATTTTTGTAGAAATATCTGATAAAAGCCAGTAAAACTGAAATCGTGTATTCTGTATCTATGGCTCCGCAGGATCCGTCTCTTTCAATCACATCGTAAATACAACTTGAGAGAAAGAGATGAATGAGTAATATTTCTTTAATTTAAAAGATTAGTTGTGATAAACTAAAGTACTCATTCATCTCTTTTCCTCATTGACTCTATAATAATTATATATATTAAGGAATAAGGGGTTTAGTCATAAATACTTTTGCTCCTGTGGACAGGTTCAAAGAATAAGTAAAGTTTGTTTTTGTCTAGAAAAATATATTTTTTTAATTATGTTAATTTAAACGAGTGTAAGTCCTTTGTTTATTTTATAACTAAGAAAGTTGTAATTCCTTCTTGGTTCAAAAATTCGTGTTGATTTTATCGATTTGCGTGCTCTGCACGGCGCATGCCAACCATGATAAATTCTTGAGCTTTATAAACATGAAAAATAAAACAAGAAAATATTATAATATTGTATTAAGATTGCTATGTATATATTTCAAACTCATTTTCACTTATTTATTTAAGTGTTAGCAAGTGATTTTATTCAATGTTTACTTGGACCAATTGATAATTTTTTGTATGAACTTAATTATCGTAATTAAATTTCGTGTCAGGTATGTTGGTAATCATTTTTTGTTAGAGGTGCCTGATAGTGATCAGCCTGACACACGTAGCAAGAGTTGGAGTTCGCAAGTCACTTTTTACATTTTACTGTAAGGATTTTAGCTTGTGAAAGTTTTTCACCGTAGTTTTAGAGACATTTCAATAAAACAATTCGTAGAATTGTCAATATTCGATGTTCATACTTAAGTCAAATCCACTGTTGCACTTTCACAAACAAACAAATGCACGACTAAATGGAATTTCCTTTGTGATCGATGACAGAGGAAATCCGTCAACTTGTATCAAAGCATTAAAAGGAACGAAACAATTTGCGTCAAATTCACTTGTTTTTAACGTTTTTCGCTTTTTTATTTAAACCCCACGTGGGGTCTTTTTGAGTACCCCAAACGCAGCAGACTGTTAACCCTTCAATGTTTGCAAGCAGTATGTGTAGTTTATGCGTTTAATATTGCCATTCAGTTTTGTAGGTATCTTTTAATATTGAAGCTATGCTTTTAAGTTATTACAACGGGTTTATTATACGTTAGGGGCTAAAGCGTACTTTGTTAATTATTTAATTTTCAATATTAATTACTATGCTACTTAGTTATTAAAAAACGATAAGTTATTCCTTTATGATTACAAGAAAACAATTATACATCTGTATAATTATATAAGGATATTAAATCCAATTGTTTGTTATGGACTTAATATTGTACAAAAAACTAAACAACAACTTAAAAGGCCGGCAACGCACTCGCGAGCCCTCTGGCATTGAGAGTGTCCATGGGCGGCGGTATCATTTACCATCAGGTGAGCCTCCTGCCCGTTTGCCCCCAAAAACTATTATGCAAATATTTATAATCAGTTCTGTATTAAGGTAAATAAAAAAAATAGGAATTGATATTTTTAAGAATAAGTGATACTTTAGCACATGTGGAAATGTTTAAAAAAATAACTTTCAAGTTAAAATTAAATTACAAACTGTTTTGCGTGCAACAGATTAAAATATAGTAGGTACAGCTTAATCATGGCAAATAGACTTCCTAGAATTAGAAGTAAGCTAGACCGCAATATTCCACAATTCGCGAGGTAAGCCGGTTTTTAGATTAGCCCATTTAAATCATAATGAATAAGGATATACAGTATTATTAGAGTGAATTATACAAGTAAAATATTAATTGCTATTTAATTTATAGAAATACAAGCGTAGTTTTATAACGATTTTATTAATTTTTACCTCATTTAAGAAATCTATTCTAACTTTAAATATGTAGTTTTATTTAAGTAATAACCTATGTTATCATTGCAGCGTAAACAATAACATAGAGAAGACGAAGTTATTGTTAAGTTGTAAGTTCCAAGACTAATTTTTATTAAATAAAGTTTGAACCCAACAATGAATGCCAAACGCAAATACATAGCAGGGAACTGTTGAAACATCTGACAAAAGCTTAGTTCGAGTGTACTTGTAGACACTCCCTATGTCAGCGAAATGTCATCTATAAAAACACTTTGACAGTTTTAAGGACTTTTCTAATGTTTTAGATGTTTTGCGAGACAGAAGAACGATATTCTGTAGCCCGCTTTTAAATCGGTCTAAAGTCGCAACCCGACGACTCATTTAATGGATATAATACGTTAAATATGAATTTCAAAAATCGAACTCTGCTATTCCAAATTTAAAATTCATAGAGGTTACAAATATAGAACTTACTTGTTCACAACACAAAATAAAAAAATGGCCAGTTATACTTTCATACCTAAAATATGTGTTATTTTAATTATCTATCACTGATATCTTACAGTGCAATGCTGTTTGAACTTACTTCCAATTTAAAAATGGAATAGCTGTGTTCGATTTTTATACCTCACAGAGATTAGAAATAAATGAACTTTTCAACCAATATCATAGGAACATAAACTAGGTACGCAGCGGTGCTTGAGCAAAAATACCGATTTCAATTAACTCCCTTGTTCGACGACAGCACCAATTGCCTAGGACACGCCACCTAAATTGCTAGGAACCGAAATATATTTTATTTTCCCGTAAGCACGGTAACTAGCGCTGACATTGCAGCTTTTAGCGAGACCCCTTAATTGTAGTTTTTTTTTGCAAGCGTCGTCTATGTATTGCTTTAATTAATGCTATTATACTGTGTCAAGTGGGAATTGTCTGACGATTATACGATATATATGTGAGAATAGAGGTTCTTTATTATGCGCTTTCTTTAAAACACGATCTATGCAGTACTACCAATCTTAGGTTAAGATTCAGAATCAAGGCCAAGGGTAAAATTCCCGTATTGGATTTTGACATTCGAAAGTGAGACTCAAGTCTTGACTCTGAAATTTACCCTTTATGAATCATGGCCTTGAATTTCGGCATCTGTTTTATTTGCCAATTTGTAAGCACGTTATCATTCATTCTTTTTCTTTTTTTTAATCCATCTGCAATCAGCCTCATGGCTTTTATCAGATTTAGTTATCATCATGTCACTGACTTTTTTATCTCTTAATAATTTTACGGCTTTATTATATGGATTACAGTTAGTACCGCACCGTGTTAGTTACTTTCGTACGGTTACCATGCTACCAAATTCCGTCGTTTGACCTAGTCCTTAAAATTTAAAAATTCGAAAGGTCCTAAAGTTTTGATACGATAGTATCCTACGTAGAGTTGTAAGTTAAGAAATTATATTAATTATAATGGTCTATATGGCGTCTCATTTTATATTTTGTGCTTATAGGTCTGAGTCAAAGTTTGTCTATTAAAAAAGTTCTATACCTACATAACTACGAAACTATAGAGCAAAATGGTTACAAATGTATGAAATTGGGCTTCAGAATTCCCTACTTAAGTCGTAGTAATCGCTTCCTGAGCTTGTGTTAAAAATATGACGGTAGACGCAAAAAGTTCGTAATTGCTATAATGGTACTGCTTTAGCGTGCTATTATATTTTCACCCTTGACAATTGTGAAAATTGTCCCCTTTAAGGCTTGCTAAGGCTGTCTCTGTGGCTCAGTAGTCTAGCTCATGGGTTATTGGACCCCGCCTATCGAAATCGCGCCCATGCTGTTCTTTAAGGTAAAGGTAGATGATTATATAGATTCGTACGGTAAGATCTAATAGTTAATGTAATGGAGATATTTTCGTATGGAAAACATGTACAGCGATACGTGGGTATATTTGGAACTAAACGGAAACACATGTCGTTCGAATTGAATACGGGTACAAGTATGAAAATGCGATCGCTTTTAAAAACTGACATTATCGTAAGCTTAATAAAAAATGCTTAAACAAGTGCCTACTAATTCGAAACAATCATTTCGCCGGAAATCAAATTGGTATTTTCAGGTGCCGTTCTCCAGAAACGGAAGAAGAATATTGATATGAGCTTATTAACAAGCAAGTGACCTTACATGTGGTAAAAGTAAACCTATAAAAACAAGTCTAGATTATGTTCATTTAGCGTAATATACTTCCTGTTTGCTACTTCCTGATATTCACGCAGATTATATAAAATGTGTTATAAACATCTGAAATTACTTTAGGTACACTAAGCCTCTTCAAACCCGAACTTCGTGAGTTCGTATCCAAGGGAAGCCATATTTTTTTCGGATTGTTATGAACAGGCTAATAACGTACTAGTTTACCTTCCTTAAATCACTTAGAATTTTATTAGAAAAATCAGAAACACTTTTACACATAGATATATGGTATATAAATATTTGTCCCGAACCTTACGGGTTATTTATGTTCACTATATTATGAGTCTGCAATTATTATGACAAAGTCAGTATAAATATTTACAATACAGATAATACACAAACAGGGATTGTTTACGTCATTTAGTAAGATTGTGTCGTATTATCAAAACAAACATGGTAACGTTTTCGTTTGAAACGTTTCACGAACTCGTTTAGTAGTCTTGAACTAGTTTAGTAAATACTTATTTATAATAATACTAGCAGACCGGCCAAGCGTTGCTGTGGCTAATGTTTTAGTTATATTAGGTACATAGTAGTAACCTATTCAAGGGAAACGGAGAACACCAGTCATGGGGACCACCATGCTTTTATGGTGGTTATGCCGTTAAATTGTAGCTTATGTGAAACGTTAGTACTTTCTACACAGCGCCATCTGTTAGAGTTGTATCAAATAATAAACAAATGCAGTAGAACCTCGATAACGTAAACCTCGGTAACATAAAAACCTCTGTTACTTCAAAAAATACTATGTTCCCTTCCCATCAGAGCCCAAAACCTCTATAACTTAAAATACGCAACCTCTATAACGTAAATAAATAATCTCTGTATAGGCCCTCAGTAACTAAAAGAAATGTTTCCACAACCTCTATAACATAAAATTGTTTGTGAATGAGTCATTTTATAAGAGTGTCAAAACAAATGGTTTCGATATTTATTGCTTGCACGTGTTTACTAATGTATTGTTAACGTAAACAATACATAACCTATTGTTTGCTTTATCTAAATTCTTCAAAGCTTTGCGGCGGTTAGCTTTGTGACAACGACTTACTTGCATCATAAGTTAATGTGTTAATGTATTCTCCTCTCTATTTGTCATTGAAAATCAAATCGATTTAGAAACAGTGAATTTTTTAAAACAAAAGAAAATCACAGATTTTTTTAAGTAGACTAAACCGTTAGTTGTTGTTTTATTTTTATGTAATGTAAGTAATGTGAATAAATATGATTACATATTTAATTTTCCATCCTTCTGATGCATTCAAGTAAAAATGGGAGGAAGGGTACATAGAAACATGTACATACCTCTATATTAGCCTTTACCTGACATAGAACCTTGATAACTTAAAACCTCTATAACATAAAATATTTTGTGTTTCCCTTGGACTTTATCTTATCGAGGTTCTACTGTATTTGCAATAAAATAATATTGGGGGTATAAATTGAGATCCTATCTTTTAAGTTGGATCAAACTACACACGGTGTGCAAATTTGATTGATATCGGTTCGGTAGTTTAGGAGTCCATTGAGGACAAACATTGTGACACGAGATTTATATATATTAAGATTAAGATATTACTACTTAGAAATACATATATTATTTAAAGAACTTTTATAAATATAAACCGTTATAATGCACATAGGTGCATATGGAGGACCTGCTTTCACATGAAACCATTCTTCAGCTCTCTTTTGTTTATTATAAATAAACGAAGTTTTAAAATAAATTTTACGAAGTATATTTCGATACTTCTTAACTTTCTAGCCACTTAGATCTCAAATGTCTTGTAGACTATCAACAACAGATGAGAGTCCTACGATCCAGACGCACTCACTAGAAAATTGATATAAACCTGTTGTGGGGAGGCTCCGTTTACTCAGGTGACGATCTGACGTATGTACGAGGCCACCATACGACCAACACTAAACCTTATAACAACGGAAAAAAGTACAAAATACAATGACAACCGTGAAGCCAGGAAAATGCATTACAACACTTGAGTATAATGTTGTTCGCAAGTGGAAAACAAGTAGTGCAAAATAACCCGAGCCAGAACGTATCTCACTTCTTAAATATTTAAAGAGACTGTTCAGAACATCTATCAAGTGTCTGAAATTTATCAATGTTTAAGTAAATCGAAAACGTTTTTAATATTGAAGTTCTTATTTATGATATTAGATTTTCAAGTACATTTTTGTTTATACATAAATATCACATTCTAATCTAAAAATGTTTCGAAAGTTCGCGTGTTTTAATTGCAGGTAGTCAGTTTTATAAATCAAATTAGGTTTTAGTTTTAAATAAAATATATTTTTGAATAAGATTTTACTATACTAAACTGAGAAAATATTCCTTATATTTTATATTATATAAGAAATTATTATACCATATAAGAAAGTATAACTATTATTATTCTAACATGATTCACCTATTAAATGAAAAATAAGAAATATTAAAAACTTTTTGTTGTATTATATAATTTGTTAGAATTACTACTCCTCATACAGTCTATATTTTAGCAGATCCGTAGCTTTATATGAGTATACTTCAGCAACTCCATACACACAAAATGCGATACCAAAGCTATCATTTGAAGGTCATGATATAACTAAACACTGCGAAATACCGATAATTTATCAAACAATCACAGAGTCAATTTGTCAAAGTAATTGAATGTATTAATTCAAAATTCGAACGCACGAGAAATGTCATTGTAACGAAGACAAATCAAAGTGTCGCTGGCCTGACGGACCGTGGTCACAAGACAGAAAGCTATTAAGTTGAGATGGCGGTATTTGTCTTGCCCCCTGTATCCCCTAAAGGTGGTAAATAAATTCTTTCCCTAAACAACATTAGTAGAACGGTGTGTCTAGAGATGACTTGTCTTCGGGGATAAAAATATGAGAAGTAGGTTGTAGGAAAAAAAAATACGTATTATTTATGTGATTCTTCGGATTTAGGAGATTCTATTTTCAACTCCTAGATTTATTTTGAAAATATTGAATTAAGGTCTATATGCGAGCATACAAACTCCGAACAATACTATCTCCGCACTACGTCGTAGTAAGAGATGAACCTCAATACTTCTTAAAGATAAATCAGTCTGTTTACACTTTTTAATATACAGTATGAAAGAATAGGCGAATTGTGAATCGTGTGTTCTTGTGAATAGTTTAGTCTATATTATTATTTGTATTTTTAGTAGTTTTTTTTTTTTTTTTATAATATATCACTTTTCTACTCCCCTGCCATTTTGTCCAGGGACCTTTGCACATCACACGTCTCGCGAAAGACGCCCCGGCTACATCTGTAATATTTTTGTTAACAATATTCATGGGCGAGCCGGGACGCAATTCCTCGCGAGACCCGTTCTTGGGGTTTTATTTGCCGCCTTTATATATTCCACAATTTTTTCGCAGAACCGTTCCAGGCACGATCTGTGCTTTATTAACATGTCCTGTAGGCCGTTACGGTATACAGTCATCTGCATTTGTTGCTCCAGGTCGTGCCTGGACGATGCGAAAATAGGGCAATGTATGAGCACATGTTCTACTGTTTGTTCTTCATCGCCGCAGTCACATGCTGGGCTTGTCCTAATTTTAAACCTATGAAGGTAATGTGCAAAGGCTCCGTGCCCTGTAAGAATTTGCGCCATCTGGGGTGTGAAACGCTTCTCTTTTATTAATTTGTACGCAGTTCTAACATTTGCGATAAATAATTTTGTAGTTCCAGCTGTTTCACCCCCCAGGTAGCGTTCATTCCATACATCTAGAGTCTTTTGCCTTATCTGATGTTTTACATATGACAGGGGGTATGCGGCGTATTCAGGTTTTGACCTTAGTCTTTCCGCCGCTTCTTTTGCTAACGTGTCCGCCCTCTCGTTCCCTGGCGTACCAACGTGCGCCTTTACCCAGAAGAGGCTTATATGAGTTCCTCTTTTGCGGCACTCTTCCAGGCTCCGGCGGATCTCGGCTACCTGGGGATCGAGAGATCGTCCACTCACAATAGCATCTAATGCTGACCTAGAATCACTGTATATTTTAGCGTCACGCTTATTTTTATTTATGTGGCTAGTCGCGTTTCGTAGTGCCGTCAATTCAGCTTGAAAAACTGTGCAGTGGGGCGCCATCTTAATCATCTTGCTATTTATTTCCATTCCATCTTTCCATTCCGTCCAAGCGGCACCCACTCCTATACTTGTTTTGCTGCCGTCCGTATAGATTTGTGTGCCGCCGTGTCCTTCGATTTCTTCCGGATTGGTGAGCATCTTGTAGTCCAGTTTTGTTTGTTTCGCCGGGTGTGGGAGATCTACGTATTTCACTCTCCTCTCTAATTCTTCGCCCTCCAGTATTTCCGTGCTGACCCCCCTTCTTATCTCGTATAAGGCAGCGGCTTCTTGAATACGGAGGTCTAGTGGAAGTATCCCGGCCAGTAGGGTTGCTGCGTGTAATGATGTCGTCCTATAAGTTTTTGCTACTTTTTGAGCAAAGCCCCTTTGAAGATGATTTAGTTTTCTGCGTACACAGATTTTATTTGTCGCGGGAGCCCACACCGCGGCCGCATACATTACGATTGGTTCAATAACGGCAGTGTACGCGGTCGCGATAACTTGCTGGTTTAGTCCCCATTCGATCTTCGCGGCTTTGGCCAGCTGCTTATATATCTGGATGGCCTTCCGGCATACCCTCTCCACATGTCTGTTAAACGTGAGTCTAGCATCCACATCAACTCCGAGAATTCGAATGTGGTTATCCATCTGTATCGGTACATTATTCATATTTAGCCGTGGGGTATCATACTTCAGTTTGCGCGTCACCACCATGGCTTTGGTCTTGTGTGGCGCAAACTTCAGTTTGTTTAGGATACCCCATCTATGTATCCGGTTCAATGTTAGGTTGAGGTTCTGCTGGATCTCACTACCGGTCTCTCCTTCCGCTATCAAAACGACGTCATCCGCAAAAGCCTGGACGTACTCACCACCATTTCGCAAGTCCTGTAGGAGCGGGTCCAATATTAGATTCCACATTGTTGGTCCCCCTATTGAACCCTGAACGCAGCCTTTGTTAGTTACTTTTTCAACCGTTTGTCCAGCGTAGGTTAATTTTATTTGTCTTTCGTGTAAGTAACTATCCATTACTTTCCTTAGTTTTAATGGGCATTGTTCTTCTGCCAGTCGGACTCTAATTTGCGGCCACCAAGCGCTGTCAAATGCGCCCTCTATATCGAGTGATACGATTGTTAGTATCTTCTTTTGTTTCAGCTTTGCGCGTATATGTGTGACTGCGTCATATAGGGCGTCTTCAGTGCTCCGCTGGGGCATGAATCCGTATTGGATTTTCGAGGTTTTCGGGACTAGATGCCACTTTAGCCGAGCGATTATCATTTTTTCGTATACTTTGCCTAGAAGAGGTAGTAAGCCTATGGGTCTGTAAGACTTCGGGTTTGTATAATCTGTCTTACCAGGTTTGCGCAATACAATTATTGTAGCCTTTTTCCACAATTTGGGGAAGTACCCTAGCTCCAGGCATTTATTTAGGACGGTGAGGAATAAGTTAGGCGCCGCGTTTATCGCGTGCCAACTTATGTCCGCCGTTATGCCATCTTCTCCGGGGGCCTTCCTCGGGTTGAAACTGAGAGCGGCGGTTTCGAGTTCAGTCATTGTAAAAGGGGGATCATAGACTAAGTTATGTCCCTCTTTATTTACTGTGTTTGCTCTTCTTCTTATCAATTTGTGGTCTTCAGTTTCATCCTCACTAGTGTCTTCCGGGAAGAAGGTTCTTGCCAAGGTCTCCGCTGACTCCCTTTCGCTAATGTATCTACCGTCCCTGCGAAGTGGTAAATCTTGGACTCTGGTCTCTGTCCCTCTTATCACTCTATATATACCTTCCCACATTGTCTCTCTTTCCTGTTTCTCGCAGAACTTTTTCCAGCTCTCAGTTTGGGCTTGTTTGATCCGGTTTTCATACTCTTGTTTTAATGCAAGGTATTCACCTACAACCTCTTGCCTTCTGCGTGCTGCGGCACATCTTATCCTTCTCTTTCTAGTCTCAACCTGTTTCTTGAGCACCTGTAGTTCTTCGGTCCACCAAACCATTTTTGTTTTCTTCCCGGTTTTAATTTTTGGAATTGCTATTTCACTTGATTTAATTACTACATCTGTGAATTTTTCTACAATTTGTTCCAAGTCTTCAATTTTATCTGTCTTTGTTACGACGTCCTCTGTTAACTGAGAATTTTCTATATTTCCTAACATTTCTTCCTTGAATTTTACCCAATCAGCTTTTTTACTGTTGTAAATTTTTGTTTTACTCTTTCTCTGGATTCCTTGATGCATTTTTGCATTAATTTTGAATAATATGGCATTGTGATCCGATGAAACCATTCCTATGTCTACTCTCCAATCTTCAATCTTTCCCAGCAGGTCACTCGTGCACACTGTTACGTCTAAGTGGCTGACTATTCTGGTTCCTCTCCTTATAACCTCAAATGTTGGTTGCTTCCCATCATTCAGTATGTGCAGGCCAAGCTCTGTTACCAGACTTCCGAAGGCTTGTCCTCTATTGTCTATTTTTGGGCTTCCCCACCACGGACTTTTGGCGTTTGCATCACCCCCTAGCACTATTCTACTATTGAGCTCATTCACCGTCGTTTCCAGGTGCTTTAGATAGGGTTCTATACAGGCTGGGTCTGGTTCCATGTAGAATGAGATTAGTGCAATGCCAGTTTGTGCCGTGGTCTTCAGTTTGATAGGCACTACATTAGTTGTTGTTAGTGCGGGGTATTGGGTAATACCAATATCCTCGTCAAAAATTAACACTGCTGCCTTTATTACTTTACCCGCCGGAGGATTCTGGCACTGCACCACTCTCACTCCCCTATAGTCTTTCACCCTACCCAGGGCTCCAATGTATGGCTCCTGTACTAGAGCGACTGTTATTTTCCTCGATTGTGCTTCACAAATAAGTTCACTCATTGCGAGTCTTTTCCTTTGCAGGTTAATCTGCACTATTTTTATCGATTTTACCGTTGGCTGGCCCTTAGCAATAAGCTACTCTGCTTCTGGCCAGGCTATCCCACCTCTTCCTTACTGGACAATGAACGTCAAAGGCTCCGTGGTCTTGTCTCTCGAAACCCATCCTTTTGCAGTTTATACAGGTGGGTTTTTCAGCTGCTTTATATTTGAGGCACTTCTCCCGCATGTGGGTTCCTCCACAGTGGGCACAGGAACAGACCAGATCGTCCTCTTCTTTGCAGTGCTTTCGCCCATGGCCATAGCCCAGACATTTCATACACTGCACCAGAGGGGACTGATCTCCAACCCACACCCTTTGAAGGTCCACATGCACTTTTCCTGCGCTAGTCAACGCTTGCCATAATTTTGGTGAGACCTGAAGAATGACGTGACCCTCATATGGGTTCCTCGCTCTGCGACGGTATTTTTCTGTTATCCTCCAGTCTTCTTCTCTTATGTGTTCTACTATTTTCCTGTTTTGTGTTCGTATTGCCTGCTTTATATCCTCTTCTGTATTGTAATTCAGCAAATTCTTTAGGATGATTAGTGGGTCTTTGTTTTCGACTTCTTTTACTTCCAGGTGCTCATTTTCACTCACTAAGTTTTGCTTGAGTCTCTCCTTTTCTTCTAGATCTCTACATCCAATTATTACTTTTCCGTTTTTGATCTTTCTAATCCTATCCACTCTAATGCCTCCCTCTTTAACATTTGCGGCTTCCCTAATTCTATTTATTACTTGGTCTCCCGTTTCCTTTTCATTTCGTGGTGCTATTATCATGGAGTGCAGCTCTACACGTCTGTTTTCCATGATAACACCGTGTTTTGGGTTGGGTGGCCTATCTCTTCTTTGGCCGCTCGTTACCTTGGCATAGGTGCGTCTCCCCTCCAACACTTGTCTCATCATTGTTGTCTGTTCTTCTATTTTTTCTTCTAGTCTCTTTTCCTTTCCATTTTGCTCACTAATATTTTCTTGGAGTAGCTTGGTAATTTCTTCTAACTTTTTAGTCTCCTTCCCTAGTCTTATCAGCTGCTCCTCCATCCCGTTTGATTTCACCTGTCGTGTGTTATCTATTTTATCATTGTCTTTTCCTGTTTCTTCCTCGTTTCCTTTGTCATTCTTTTTCTCGTTTCCCTCCCTTGTCTGGGCCTCTGCTTCTTTAACTAGCTCACAGAGTCGCTTGATAGCAGTGGTCACAGCTATTTTAATTTCACCCTTTAAAGTACGGGCAGCGTCTAGATGAAGGAGGGCACTTTGTTGAACGGCTGTTGCCTCAGCAGCTTTGCTTCTATATGTTTTTGCGTTTGAGTAGGTTCTGACCTTCTTTTCCTCATTTGTTACCCCCTCCCACTGGTCAATGCTCTTCCTGACACCTGCGGCCACTACGGATGTCTGCACACTAAGCTTATCTTGTTTATTAGCCTCCACAATGGTCGCGGAGTGTGGTTTTGTCGGTGTGCGCAACCCAAACATTTCTTTTTTACTGCGGTGTGTCTTTTATGTTGCCAAAATTAAGCCCTATAGTAGTTTTTTTGTGTGTATATATGTATATAATTTAAACATTAAATGCAAAAACAGCAAAAGTTTGCTTTTGTTCCACGTATGGATTCTGGACTTCTACGAAATTCGAAATTTAAAAAAAATCCAAATTTTCCTCTCTTTAAGCATAAAAGGGCTTTAAAGCGCTGACTAAAGTGTACTATGCTAAACTTAGACGTATCGATCAAAGCTATGGAGAATCGCATGTTCAAGTGTTTTCATGTGATTGGTATGCAAATAGCTGTAGAATGAATACGAAATAACATGCACGTTTTATGGTTAGTATTACTACTAGAAATTTGTGGAGTCAATTTAAAAATCCGCTGAGAAAAACCATCATAAAACACCGCGTTCTATCTGAGTTTATATGAAGTTGACCGTAAAGTTTCGAAATTCAAAAATAGTGAGTTTTCATTCAATATCCAATTGCAATTCACTTCTATTTATTCAAATAAAAGAAGGACGATACGTGAAGGACATTTCAAGTTCATAGACTTGTAATCCGAATCTTCTAGCCACACTGTCTAGAAGTTATGACCCATAACAATAATAGAACATCATAAGTCGAGCTATAAACAACTAACGTTGCGTGTTCAACACAAAATTCTGAAATAAATGTGCTCCAATTTCCAAGTATGAGTCATCCTCGCGACCTTCCACATAATGACAGCCTTACATATCGACCGCACAGTTAATTTAGTTGCCTTTATATAGAAATGAATCAGATTCTATTCGTTTATACACAAAAATAGAAATTAATACACAATTTTGCCGCACTACGTCTGGCCGGATCCTTGAACGGAAGTATAAAATTAATTACGCTGTGGCGAGATCTTGTTTATACTAACAATTTTTACTATTTATATTTTGAATATGGAAAACAAAAAACACATTACATCACTCAGATCACACATGGTCAGTCAATTCCGCGAACTTTGTATGACCAAATCTTTATTCTGTTTTTATCTAGGGGCGCGCTATTTCTATTGTCTATGGCATAAACATTTTATACCTTGTGATCATACGTTACGTCACATGTAGCTTTATATCCCATAGATAAAATTATGAAAGAATAACCAGTGGCGCAACAACCTTTTAGGTGTGGGATTTGGTTACCTGTCTCGCAATCATTTGTTTTTTATAGTCAAGTAGGTTATGAGAAAACTTTGAAACTTAGGTAATTAAAAACAAGTTTTTATAATCCTTAAGAGCTTCATAAACTATTATTTGCGACCATAATTCGCATAGTAAAATATTTTATTGCTACTATAAGCAACCTAATTGGTAGTATAACATCGTTACTTGAAAACTAATAAAAAAATTAAAGTCATTTATATTTTTTACTTGCAAGTAAGCTTTCTAAGCACCCCTTAGTTTATGGTGAAATATTTCATTTTATATTCATTTTTATGACCTTCCTTGATGAATTAAATAATAGTGTCAAACAAAGAGCATTCAAAAACATCGCACATCATTTTTGTTTGAGCTTTTGTGATTCAGCTTACATGATCTCACGCTAGTTTTAAGTAACAACGTAAATAGCTTGTTCTATGTAAAGTGAATCACGAACAACCTTCGAGCCAAAAATGGTATAATTATAACATCCCCTGACTCAGAACTATATGCAGGTTTTATCGTGTCGTAAACTTGCAGTATATGGCAAAACTAAATCGCATGTACATAATAACTGGCTTCACATACCGGGGTATGTAAGAAAAAACAAAAAAAGCCTTTTTTTATATTGTTCTATACCTATTTGTTGAAAGAAGTAATCGAAATCTCAATTAAGAAAAGGTTTTGCATTCCAAGATGGAGTTGGAGTCTTCAACGGATGTGAGCAACCGATAACCAGCCTTGTAGTGCTGAACCCCAATATTTGTTAATGAGCTATCGGAGACGTTTCAAAACAGTGTATAAATGTAATGTTTAAACTAATGAATAAAGCTTTTTATAAATTTGACGAATATTTAAATGATCCTAATCCTTGGGATTGATTTGCTCCAGTTCAAACAATTTGTATAATTAAAAACTTAGCGATTAAAAAGAGTGGCGGAGAGTTTCTTGCCAGTTCTTCTCGGCCGCTCTACGCCCTTGACTTGCGAACTGGTAGTCAATGTAAATTTAGAATTAATTTGACTTATTTTCTGACGTTCATAAGTGTACTTGTTTACCTATATGAATAAAGTTTTTTTGACTTTGAGTTTATACGATCTAATAATCACTAAAGCTTTATTGAGATAGACCCTCGCTTTATTATAATCATAAATCTATTTTATTCTACCTTTTAAGAAAAGTTCTCTCTAGCGAAAATTTACTCCGAAAAAGTTACTTGTGTGTGTGTGGTCTAATGTCGGGGTAGTGCACTATTAATTTATTAAATCTGGCCAGACGACTGCGGCAGATGTCTATGGTCAGCAAACCATGATGGAAAAGCTAGCTGCCAAACAACCAAGGCATCGCGCTAGGCCACTGCTGCTTCACGACAACGCTAGACCATACACTGTACAACAGACTGCTACCAAATTAGAGAAGCTTTAATTGGAATGTCTAAGACATCCACCGTACTACCCGGACCTTGTTCGAACAAATTACAATTTTTTTCGAAATTTGGATAACTTTTTGCAGGGAAAAAATTCAACTTTGATGGGGCAGTCAAAACCGCCTTCAAAGATTTTATTGATTCCTGTCCGAATGGTTTTTTTAATAAAGGGATCAATGAACTACCTATAAGATGGCACAAGTGCATACTTTGATTAATTAAATATATTATAATTAAAAAAAAATCTACTTTTTGTTCATCCCATACAAAACGCCAATTTCATATGTAAGGCCCAAATATTTAAGAACTACAAAGTTAATAATTTAGAACGACGCCATATCAGTGAAACAGTTTCCGTAGAACCCTTTTAGTTCTAAGAACTTTTTCATCACCACTGTTTCTAAAAACTACATCCGTGAGTATGATTCAAAATTCAAAAACAATCATAGCTTAAAAATCTCCATCCGACATGTGTCATAAATTCCTCGAATATTAAATTAATACATGACAAATATATTACTGACGTCTGTTATTAAATTACTTATTAATATTATTAATTATTTAAATAATACGCGTATCAGAATCTAGTAGAAACATTATTTTTCTTGTTGTAATCATGAATGATATTCAATACCACGCCTTTAGATTTTTAATTAGCTGCGTACATCGTTTCGCCTTAATATGATTTTTTATTTAGCCTACCTTTTTGGTAGCTATTTTTTAGCAGCATGAAGACTTCTCATTCCGGAAAATACGTAAGTACTAAATAAAAACCTTCCTCAAAGCTCAAATAATAAAGTTAAAAAATACTTGAATTGTTATAGCCTTATTCGAGATTTGCGTTTTGCAACACATTTTGCGATTCATTTTTATTTACATACTAAATTAATACTACATAACAACTAAATAACTATACAGTTGTGTACGCTATTGTCGTCAATTCGTTTGGTTCATTTTACTCTTTTTTTGTGTTGTGGCTATTAATGATATAATAGAAATACCGGTCAACAATTACTACCAAGGAGAAAAGTTTTTATGTTTTACTTAAGCAACTGTATTATTCATGTCTCTTGGAAATACATAGACATATAAAAAACTCCTACATCAATTTTGCTCAAATATAAACCTCCCTAAGTAAGAACAATGTATATGCTTTAAATCACATAATCATTTTAATCTGACTTATAGTTTTCGAGAATTGTGAACCAACATACACACATAAAGAAATTCAACAAACGTGCTAAATTATACTCGAATATTACATATCAGACACGGTTCAAACTGATAAACTCCTTTTTTAATTTGGTTAAAACGAAAGGTATTCAAAAATCACATAATTATTATTGTTCACAAATTATTTATAAACCTTTGAGTGTCATTGACCTAGGTAGGTTACAAATTAAAGTGCCTAGAAACCAGTATGAAAAGGTAAATATGTTTTGTTTACATTGGAAACAAAGCTTTAAATTACTGAAGTCTGGTTATACAAACAATAGCGTACATTATGCCGCAGACAAAATAACGTGAGTAATTTCTTCAGGAAAAATATTTATAAAAACATTCTTTGCAAGTATTCATATAAGTGGAGCGGACATTTTTCATTTTCTGTAGTAAAACGGTATTCGTCATGATGCGAACTGATCTCTTTGGATTACGAAGATTTATTTTTCTGCATGAATTTTACACAAAATATAACGCATCTCGTGTAAAGATTGCCGAAATTATGCTCAGGGAGGTTTTCCATGACCGAGAAAAATGGTTATAATTTGTAATGTACCGACATTACATTAAAATCATTCACGTACATACATAGCCATAAACAAGTTATTAGGGGCATCATAGCCTAGCGGTCTTATTAAGTGGCAGCTTGGTGAGGGGTACCGGGTTCGATTCCCGGTTCGAGGGCAAGTTTTAATTTAATTTAAATTTGTTCTCGGCCTTTGGGAGGGTTGTGCGGTACCGGGCGAGTGCCTAAACCGTACATGGAGGACATGGTCGAATTTCTCAGGCAAAAAGCACGAATTATAAAAATCTTATACAGTAGAACCTCGATAACTTAAACCTCGGTAACATAAAAACCTCGGTTACTTCAAAAAATACTATGTTCCCTTCCCATCAGAGCCCAAAACCTCTATAACTTAAAATACGCAACCTCTATAACTTAAATAAATAATCTCTGTATAGGCCCTCAGTAACTAAAAGAAATGTTTCCACAACCTCTATAACATAAAATTGTTTGTGAATGAGTCATTTTGAAAGAGTGTCAAAACAAATGGTTTCGGTATTTATTGCTTGCGCGTGTTTACTATGTATTGTTAACGTAAACAATACATTACCTATTGTTTGCTTTATCTAAATTCTTCAAAGCTTTGCGGCGGTTAGCTTTGTGACAACGACTTACTTGCATCATAAGTTTTTTGATCGTTGTCCTGGAAACATCGCTTTACTTACTGTGTGATAAAACTGTCTTAAAATGAGTACAAAAAGAAAACTAACAACCCTCACCTACGCTGATAAATTAGAAGCTATAGAAGCAGTGAAAAATGGATTGAAAAGGAAAGAAGTTGCGGCTCAGTTTGGAATACATGAGATTACATTGTCTATCATCATTAAAAAAGAAGCTGAAATCTTGAAGAAACAAGAATCAGGAGAAAGTCTTCAATGTAAAAGACGAAAAATTGCCGAATTCCCTAATTTAGAACAATGTTTGTTTACGTGGTTCAAACAGTGTCGAAACAAAAACATCAGTGTTAGTGGACCCATACTGAAAGAAAAAGCTGAAGAGTTCGCTAATTCTCTGAAAATCAAAAATTTTAAAGCCAGCAATGGCTGGTTACAGAATTTTAAGAAACGGCATGATTTAGCCTTTAAATATGCGGCGAAAGTGCGAGCGTTAGCAAATCAGTCTGCCAAGAATGGAAACCTTGATAACTTAAAACCTCTATAACTTAAAATATTTTGTGTTTCCCTTGGACTTTAGCTTATCGAGGTTCTACTGTACTTGACGCTGGCTAATGCACATACCGTGCCAGATCCATAAAAAAAAACAAGTAATTGTCTTTGGTATAATGAAAAGAAAATTTGCTCGTAATATTCAAGGTCAATACAGAGTATAAAACTTTATTGATATTAAAATTCGTATCAGTGTGACGCAAATTGCGACCGGAATTGACCTTACAAAAATATTATGCAAATGCAAAACAAACCGACTGGATTACGAATAAAATTAATGTTGTGTTTTATTTATCGTCATAAATTCCATTTACTTGAATATAGCTTAGTACTTCGTGTTATTTCCATAAAGAATAGACGATAGACAGTAAAGCATTATTAGCGCAACAGTTTATAAACTTGTCTATGTTCATCTGTAAAATATCTATGGATAGAGTTTCTTATGATCTGTGACATTGGTGGCAAAATCAGAAACGATAGCCGTTGGAAGAAATGTTACATTCTTTCAACTATATCTAATTTATTATTACATCTGGAAACCCACGAGCACAAACTCTATTAGGTAGATTACTTACTTTAGCTGTCTTTTAACGTCGCTTTCTAGTCAATGTATCAATATAATAGGCATATCTGCATCTGTTCCATAAAAAATACTACTATAAAAAAAAATGTGTGCGTGTACTAGGTGTAACGTAAGTACACGTAAGAAGTGAAACTTCTTTATGACCTTATTTTTCGAAAAATGGTCTACTATATGCAACTTAACGAAATTGGTTAAATAAAGTTTAACAAAAGGCTTTTATTATCATAGTCTCATAGACATGAATACAAATACAATTATTTCATTTTACCTTATTACTACTAAGATTATTACAGAATTTCATTAATTGTAATAGACTTATTACTATCATTGTTATCGTTATTATATATTTTTTTTATTAATGGCTTCGAATCTCTTCGGATCAACCGTGGTAGGGACAAGAAAAAGATGGCGCGTAACCGAATAACGTGACGCGTAACGAAAAAATGTTACACTAAATTTTTTTCCAACCCCGATAAAGAAGTTTCACTTCAATAATACTGTCTCCATTCCTAAAAAAACTTAAAAAAAAGCGTTGCGTTGGAAACGAATACTTTGAAATATCATGGTTAGTCTGCCAAAATCTAATTTCGAAATGGTCAAAGGCAAGGTCCCAGAAGACTTAAGTTTTTTTCTCCTAGAACTTAATTGGATTATTTTAGACTTAGGCATCACGACATCTTGCATGTCGAATCTGAACTTGTAATTCTTATTAGGCCCCATGGGGTGGGCATCACTAGTATTAGGATAAACACGCAACTATTAAATCAGAGTAACTTTGATTACAACTAACTCTGGCTAAGTACAAAAAAATGCTTATTTGAAATGAAGGGTTTTGACAGGAATCTAATAAATATTGGAGCAAGGTCAGATCAGCCTTCGGTTTTGGTTCGCGTCACTTAGTCAATACTAAATTTTAATAAAGACCTGCCACCTAGTAACCACGTACACGTTTTACACTTCGTATAATGTACGTGTGAAGTACCTGATTTAGATTGTATTTAAACCTGTACATATCGACTGACTTTACAGCATCAATTAAATAATTGTGATAAAGTGAGAGCTGTTTTTTTTTTATAAAGACAATTCACACCAATTGACCTAGTCCCATGCTAAGCTAGTGAAGCTTGTGTTATGGGTACTAGGCAACGGATATACATACATATTATAGATAGATAGACATATAAATACATATTTAAACACCCAAGACCTAAGCACAACACCAAATGCTCATCACATCGATGTTCGTCTCAGCCGGGGATCGAACCCGGGACCCATGGATTCGATGTCGGGATTCGATTCGGGATGGATTCGTAGTCAGGGGTACTAACCACTAGACCAATGAGTCGTCAAAAGGCTCCAGAAGGTTATAACCTCTATCAATCAAATACATAGAATATGATTTATTTATTGCTATATCAAACTTTGTATAAGATTCTAGGACGGAAGAAGTTCATTCCTAGTATCCTTTCTAGTAAGGTATTTATATACAAGGGTACCTATATTAATATACAATCTAGTATTGGAGCAGCTTTTGTGTTTATCAAATGTCATATACACACAATTTTGTTTTATTTATTACTATTAAAACAGTTCAACGAATTCAAAAAAAGAATGTGACCGTAAAATCCACCATAGGTACACAACAAAACCTATTGATCATGTATAGATTTATGTTACACGAATGTGTGCGAAAGTGATAAGAGCCCAAGATGAAGAGCCTTAATAAAACAGTTTCTGCTCACTCCACCCTTAATTAGTCCACTATTGTATAAGCAACCTCTCTTTGCTCAAA
This sequence comes from Pieris napi, assembly GCF_905475465.1. Lineage (NCBI taxonomy): Eukaryota > Metazoa > Arthropoda > Insecta > Lepidoptera > Pieridae > Pieris > Pieris napi. The sequence goes on along the minus strand of NC_062239.1, from coordinate 4,756,829 downwards.
GGGAAGCACGTAACATGCGCTAGAAATAAAAAGCACGTTAAGAAAATAGCTAACACAAAAAAGGTTGACGCATTTTATTTCGATTTGATTTATTTGACACTGTATGGCAATTAGTTAGATGTCCTGTTCCTATTATGTTTTAATAAGTTAGGTAGGTAAGGAAACAAGAATATACAATTAATTATTTCAGAAAAAAAATTCCAATAGGGGTTTGTTGAAAGACTTTAAAGGTAGTGTGATTTTGTTATTTATTTTACAGAATAATACAATCTAAATCAAGGTATATATAACATTTGAAAACCACTATGTAACAATAGCAGTCAGTTAGGAGCGCGACAAATGCATATAAAAATAATTCTTTAACTTGTTTTTTATGTTGGTTACGTTAAGATATCTAATAACTGTTTACTATATCTATAATAGACAATTAAAATATATACTTCCTGTTCCTGAGTGTAAATATATGTTTTCATACCTTATTTACAACTAAGTAGAAACTACTTTTGTATTTCCTGAAATCGAATGCAGAGACTTCGTGTTAAATACATTAAATTAACTAAGTACTTGCCCGCTAGAAATTTAAATGGTTTAAGTGGAAAGATGAAAAATTTACGTCGGATTAAATTGGATTGAGATAAGATTTTTTCCAGTCTCATAATTTTTATGTTTTTTCATACATTCATAGTTTCATTGCATAGTATATGTACGTAACACTACCTTAAAAACCTTTGTCTGCTTTTTAATTTTAGTGGCTATAAATTTTACAAATAAATTTAATCTGCAATTTTTGTTTAACAAGTATATATAGTAGCTAACAAAAGAAAATTCGAAAAGTTTTAGCATTTGAAACAAAATTTACTTTTTTTCCATAAAAATGTTATTAAGATTGTATATATAATATATATAAACATATATTATTTTAATTGTGTGATAATTGCTTCAATAATTATTAGCAATCGATAAAACATTAAACTCTGAAAGGAATTACTAAAATCTAGGAAGATTTTTCGAAGTTTACCTCAATAATTCTTTTTACCCTAAATGAAGACCACTTAATCTGCAGACGGATATTGCCTAAAATAAGATCGCGTGAGTTGTAACCATTATTCTAAGCCACCTTGCACTTTGGCCGACAGTCTAAGTACTGAGATCTGTGATGTCTTTAGCAAAAATTTACCCCACGATACGAATATCGTAATTCATACTTGAAAAAGTTGGTTATATATATGTAGCGGCACCTATAATCTACAGCGACAATCTTCTTTTCTGAGTGCTAAGGATATATAGGAGGTGTGACAGACATTCCCACTGAGATAGACCAAATGAAATGGAGATAGACGGGTAATATGTGGTCATATATGGTCATGAAAAATGGAGCAAAATATTGACGGAATGGTACCCTAGAGACGGAAAATGAAGAGGGGGTCGACCACACAAGAGATGGGAGGACGATCTAACAGCAGGCTACAACTGGAGGAGAGTCGCAAAAGATAGAGAACAGTGGAAAGGGTAAGAGGAGGCCTTTGCCAAGAGGCACACCGAACTCCGAGATATACTAGAGTGAAAATATATTTAAGTTCATATATAAAATTACAGAGTTTCGGAATTTAAAGGCTTAATTATTATTATATTATAAGGATATATACAACTTCCCGACCTTAGCCACTGAGGTCTTTGGGCATGCCGGTGCTTAGACTGGTTAAGGACCTTCCTTGGTCCTCGTATAAAAAAAACATTTTCCACTTTATAATGGACAAACAAAGATTTATATTAGCCCGAATTAGATTATGACTGCAGTACTGATTTACTGCCATACACAACTACTACTGTACAAATAAATAATAATATATTTTTGTATTCGATGGCCCCTTTATCTAGGAAGCATATAATATGAGGGTGAAAACACGGGGAACAGGTTGTTAACAATATCTATCCATACGTTTTTGTACTGACCAAATTGCAAGTTCATACTTGATATTAGGTCTATACATCATCCGTAACAAAGTTGTAAGGTATCGGTAAATTAAGAGGGAGATAAATCACTCTGTTGAATATTATAGGGCGAATGAAACAATATGATACTTTTTAGTAAACAAAGAGAATGGAAAATTTATATGTATTTTTTTTAAATACGTTCCAACAATTATACCAATACCATTCTGATTTTTTATAAAGAATAGTATCGTATAGTATGATAAGTAGAGGGAAAGAAATTTATAAAATCACAATGCCCAAGTATTCGTATTTACAATCAATCGAATCAAAATAAAGAATGTAAAACAGAACATTAATTTTTTCATTCATTTGAATACAGGCAAAAATATGTTAATATTATTTCTACGTTTAAACCAGCACTATACCTCCAATTCTGCTGAAAGATCATAAAGAGGCAGACATATTTTTGTGTCTGTATCAATGATTATTATGCCAGTATATTGCCAGAAATCGTCTAAAAATTACACGCTACGAGGAGTGTGTACCCTCTCAAAAACTCTAAGCCTAAAATAATAATTTATATTATTATCACTTTTCTTTTAACCTTGATAATATTTTTGCAAAAAATTTCGAAGCGCAGTCCACATATAATCGAAAGGTCAAACACAAAAACACGGATGAGTCATTGTCTTATCTTCTGTTTGTAATACTCGTGTTGTTACTAACAGAGAAGTGAATGAACCTAAATGGTCTTTTAAATTTTTACGTCAAGAAATAGTGGAAACAATGATTGAACTATTCTGGCCTTAATTCTAAGTGCATCAAAATCAAATAGAACCAACTAGAATATTCCTACGTTTGAGTGTTTCTTGTATTTGGAATAAAATTGGATTATTTTTGTACTAGGACGTTTAAATGTTAGTACCAATCTAGGACGCCTCCTAGAACTGTTTATTATTAAGTAAGACTATGCACTATAATTACTATGAATAACTAATAGAACAGAAGAAGAAATCAGGTCCTATAATAGATCATAACGGCGACTAATAATTTGACGGCTCATTGGTCTAGTGGTCAGTACCGCTGACTGCGAATCCATGGGTCCCGGATTCGATCCCCGGCTGAGACAAACATCGATGTGATGAGCATTTGGTGTTGTGCTTAGGTCTTGGGTGTTTAAATATGTATTTATATGTCTATCTATCTATAATATGTATGTATATCCGTTGCCTAGTACCCATAACACAAGCTTCACCAGCTTAGCATGGGACTAGGTCAATTGGTGTGAATTGTCCAATAATAAAAAAATAAATAAAAAAAACTAATAAAAAACAGTTACATACTTCCATAATTTATACTAGCAGGAAATAATTTTCAAACCAACAAGGGCACTGTCATGATTCCATACGTAAATACATTTATTTTTATTTAAATATCGTACATCTTAATCTTAAGTCTGTGAATCATCGCTTTGTCCGAGTATTTTTATTTTGTTTAATCTCATTTGCATAATAAAATTCCAATGTCAATGTGTCGTATGCGCACTCAGACGTCATACGCGAGTCACGTGATACGCTGAAGAGTTTTCCATGTGTCTGAATCATACTTGGTGTGGTACAAGTCATAGGTTTTAGCAATTTTTTGTTTAGTATAACGGGGTTAAATGGACAGGAGGCTTAACTGATAAGTGATGCCGCCGCCCATGGATATTCATATTGCCGGAAAGCACGCAAGTGCGTTGCCGGCCTATTTAAAATTGGTACGCTCTTTTCGTGAAGGACCCCTTATACCAATATTTAACGGAAACTGTTTTAATAATATATTCTTTAATTATTACCTAGCTTGAATATATGGCAAATGGTATCTAATCTATGGAACACGTGCGAGTAATATTTTTTATCTGTATACTGTATAAACACATATAAAATATAAATTAAAGAAACAAATACTAATTATTATTATTAATTATAAATCTCAGTTTGGAAATTACGGTCACTAACAGAAGGTAGTTCGCGTGAGGGTATATATCTTAAAGAGAAATATTTATGTATAATCAACATAATTTTAAATAGTATGTATTCGTTTCGCCTAAAAGTAGATAATTGCCTATGGAGTAACTAAAGTAGATAATTGCTTGAGATTGAAAAGTAAACAGAAGGTGGCCTTGAACCCTGTAGTTTTCCAACTAACAACGTTGTTACATAACCACACTTACGTAGCATTGTTACACCCGTTTTAACACATCATAAGGGCGTACTATTCTAGGACAGGTTCTAACGTAAATATTATATATTAGTATAGCTTAAGTCGAACATGCCTTGTAGTTGAGAGCGATACATATATACCTACCTACGTATACTAATCTGTGTAACTTGGTGTCGCTGTCAACGTATTTAATAATTTTTATAATCACGTTTTTATCTCTACATTTGTTTCTTTTTCTCTTTGTTTTACCACCGTTTACACGTCACGCATGTTATTTTTTGCCTTACTTAACCTTGTTAATAATGTTACTAATATACACTATTCCGTGTTATTCTTTTTCACCGCCTTACTCATAGAGGTGAAGCGTTTGATTTTCTTATTTATTTATTGATTATTTTTTTCAATTACAATAATAGAAACTGATGAGGATGAGGTGATGAGGAGCATTATGTAATGGTCACCTGCAGCCCATACCTCACAAAGGATTTGAAAAAAACCTTGGTGATTTAAAAGAGTGAAGAAGAGTTTATTACCAGTTCGTCTCATCCGATCTAAGCCCTTGATTTGAGAACTGGCAGTAAATGTAAACTTAGAACCATTTCTTTTTACGTTCTTTCGTGTTACACTAGGTAACCTACATGGATAAATGATTCTGATGATGTTCAAGAGTGCGCCCTGAGAAGAACAAGCCAAGAAACATGATATTTCCGATCATGCTTATAGTTAGGTTTAAAGACTTTTTTTCTCAAAAATAAAAAATAGTTAATTATTATTATAGTTAATTATTTTGCACATATTAGCATCAGTCAATTCCAATATTATATTACATTATAAACAAATATATTGTATGCTAATCATGATTTAAATTGATTCACGGACGTTGTACGTCACTGGAAATTGAAAAAAATATTCCAGTGACGTACAGCGTACAACAAATTAAAATGTTTATAATATTTGTAGTGGATTTTTATTACAAGTGTACGAATATGAAAGCTAACTTTATATATGTCACGAAATACGCTACAACCTTTTAGGTCTTGGCCTCAAATTTCTGAATATGTTTCGTGATCATTTCTCCTAATGGGCAGCACCGTCGACTTTTTGAGTCTAAGGCATGCCGGTTTCTTCACGATTGTTTCGTTGACCGTACGAGCGACTGTTCGATGCGCACAAAGGCAGAAAGTTCATATGTGCACAGCTGGAGATTAGAAGCTACCTAAGGGATGAGATTCGCACGCCGAAGCCACTACTACTACCGATTAAATAAGTTTAATTATTTTTCAGTCATATCTATGATGTGCCTAAGTTGACTAACAAATCTTAAAGCATTTAAACACCGAAATCCTACCCATTTATCAATCCGGTAAACAGGATACAAATCGAACGAATTAGACAATCCTTTAAGTCCTTAAAAATTTATGCCGACCCAAAACACTTAAGTGCCTCAACTTTCGATAAAATACAAATCCATTCCCTTTCGAAACTTGTTCGATACAGTCTGTTGCTTCCCACAGGAAAGTTCATAAAATACTGGGATGATTTACACCCTTATCCGGAGGTACCATTAAGATTAGCTATTCATGTTAAGAACACCTGATACTTTGAAAGCATTTGACAATGTGGAATCGAACGCATCTCTCGGGGCTTAGAGAACGTGACTAATACTGGTCAGGACACGACTAAAAGAAACACGCTCATTAATGATAAATATTCACAGATTGAATGGAAGAACTTGTGCTATCGTTTTAGATTTAATCAAACTAACAAAAGATTTTGTTAACCTGTGTGTTTAAATTACTTGAAAAACTCTTTACCTTTGACCCACATGTTTACATATTTACCATTTCGCGTCTATTTAAACATTATTAACATTTAAAATAAATATCTAAAATACTATGAGGTTAAACCAGCTTAAACATGCAAACTTCTACTATAAAGCTCGTTGAGACGCTTGGCTCCATAAAGATTTAACAAGATAAAACTTTCTACATCTGTTAGGGCAAGACCAGAACATGTAAAATTGATTTCAAGAACTAGTCAATACAGACAGATTCTCAAGAGAGTTTGTCTATGTCTAGTTGCCAAATCAAAAATATATTTTATTCAAATTGTACTTGGAAAGTTCTGTGAACTTCAACAGCAATAAGACACATGTTTTATATATTTTAACGAACGTATAAAAAATACATTGCATAATGAAATAATAAAAAACGTATTATTAGGTTATTACCATTGTTTGCTTGAGTACTTTACAGCAGTCGTCAGCGGAACACGTTTAACCTGATGGAAAATAACTCAAAGAACGATTAGATGCGTTATAATGGTAAGGTAAGTAGACATTGGCCACTACAATCAATGTTTAATTTTAGTTTGAAACTTAATTATACTATTCCGTAGTCCGTTTAATTAAGCGACTATAATTTTCCTGGGCGCAGGGCTCGACCGCCATGTTGAAACACATGTGTTACGTCATTACACATGCTCGACGTGTACAAGTTATTGATGTGTGCTATTAGGTGCGTATGTACTTGATAGTTTGCCTATAACTTGATACAGATTAAGCTATTATATACATATTGGAATTATAGGCGACGCTGCTATGGTAATTTTGTTTAGTGTTTGCTATTGTAAATGTTTTTGCTTGCTTTAACTCATGGTTTTTTAGTGTTCAAGTTGATACTAAGGTGTACTACTAGAACCTAAAACGTCTAAACATTTGCATTTCTAATTGTTAGAACTATGTCTTTTGGAACAGAGTTTGAAATTCTTTCTGATACATATATCGGAATAGGAATTTGCTAAAAAAAAGGTTAGATCGAGAACGAAGTCCCCTGCAGTAGCAAGATAGACCAACTGAACAAATTATGTTGTTTAGAATTTATTTTAATTAACATTGATTTTCTCAGCAGCGCTTTGAACTTACTATCAACTTTATGATTATGAGTCATCTGTATTAAACATTTTAGTCTTTCATTTTATGGACCCATGTAATCAAAACACAAAGCTATAAACAATAAACTTTTTTACACAGTAAGACAATAAAGATTAAAATACAGCAATGTTAGTCATTTTATTTCATAGTAGCAAAAAAACAAAATCAAATATGTAATAGCGTAGCCGATATAATAGGGTTACCACATTTAACATTTAAATGTTCATAAAAATTACAGTTATTTTTCTAAATTACAGTGTGTTCTATGTAATATTAAAGTGAAAAGATTGCGACGTTAGCAATATTTATTTGTATATTTTTATTTATATTGTATTTTGATAATGTATTTCACGATGTTATCGGCAACCCTAGCCAATGTCCACACTCCAGCCTCCGTGATCGCAATAAATATATCGTAACACGCATTTGCAGTAACAAAAAATAACGAGACACTTTTTGTTGTGCAACGACCCGAGAAAGTTTCGCAATCAACAGAAGAGGAACATGCCATTTTTTACCAATTTCTATTTGAATGGACATCCAGTATAGTATTCTGCTTTAAGAATAAGTATACTTGTTTCGTGAACTAACAATATAAACCTATTATGCATAGAAATAACTTTTTCTAGTATTTATTCTACTCGTAGTGTCTATTCTAGTAGTAACGTCAGCATAGATTATTTTAAATAAAATATAATAACTGGTATTATTATGAAAAAGCGTGGGGCGCTCTGTGCCACATTTTTCGTCTATCGAGCAACCCACGCTTTTTCACAATAATACCAGTATTTTTTGTTCATTACCATTTTCAGCATAAATTAGGAATTATTTTTCACTTTTTAGTTTGATGTGCTTTAAAAGCGTGTTTTTTAGTTTTTTTTAAATATTTTTTAGTTTAATTTTTTTTTCGGATTATTGCATTGTCATCGATCTTTGACAGGTGCGCAAAATTTGAATAAAATCTGTAAGTGGGTCAAAATCTACGGGGGTTATATGTATTATTAATGTTCAACAATTCTTTGCTCTTCTCTCTCTATTAATAAAAACAAAATAGTCTATGTCAAATTTTATTCACGCTATGGTGGCGCTTTAGTTAAAACTGATAACTGAAACGGAAGAAAAAGAAAGGAGGAAGAAAATCGAACATGTCGTATTGCTAATTTCAGTGTTTTTAGTTAAATAATAATTTTGAAATTTAAATATAATAGAATTCGATCACAAAGAATGGTGTGTACAAGGTAAATGAAATCTCTCGAGTTTACGGTCCAACGTGGAGAACATTAAACACGAAGTGAGGGTATAATGTGATTTAAGGCACAGGACAGACGTGCCACCTTAATCTTGGCTCTCCCTTGGGCGTGATTACCGATTCCTTAACACTACGTGATTTCCTGAGTTTAAAAAAAAACACAGAAATTATAATTCCACTCCGAAGATTGATTTTAGAAGAGGCTTTGTTAAAAAAATAATTCATTACTTCAATATTTTGTGATATCTCTCTTACTAAAAATATAGGTTAGCAAAAGACTTACTTTGTTTAGTACCTCAAATAAAATACTATAAAATAATTATTTTTATTAAAAAGTACTAATAAAAAAATATAAATTTTGTGTTTCATACGGAAGATTTTAATTGGTTATCCCTTTCAACGTAACTTTAAGCTCATCAAATTACATGACATTAATTTTCATAATTAGGTCAGAGGTTGTTGGACACGGGATCTCACCTGTCAACGTCATACTAATTATTTTGATATGACTTAAACATGATATTTATCATGCTCGGTATAAAATGTTGGTAGCCTGGACCAATTAATTTGTTAAGTAATACCTACTATCAGTATCAGATCGCTTAGGGGTAAGTTTAAGTATTATTTAAATAAAAACCGCCGAAACGTATGTGAGCCAACATCTAGGACGTTCGGAATTCGAATTCTAGTACACAACCGTTTCAGATCAAAAAGAAAAAAAAATATGACAGCGTTTTTTGGTAAGTCAACGTTCTTGTTTTCTCACGATGTCTCCTTCGCCGTATAAGCAAGAATTATTATCCATGGAACTTTGAACTCAGGTCTGAGAATAGCATGCTTCTCCACTGGTCTAACACTTTATTTCGTATGAAAAGATAACTTAAAAACATTGTTAAATTGCGCTCAATATAATTAATTTAGTAACTTAGTGATACCTTAAGAATTTAAAGTAACCAAATGAATAAGGAACAATTTGTAAGAAACTACGAATTAAAAAAGTATTCAATTAATTCAGGGTAGAAAAAATACAAAGGAAACTTTTACCTTTGGAGCCGCAACACCGATTGAATTCGCTTACCTGAAACAAGACACTTCATGAATATTCTAAATAGCTTTTAGTTTAAAGTATATTGGAAAGACTTTTATTGAGGCGATTTCTTTGAGCTTATGTCTATTTAACCAACCTGTCTTCCAGAAATTTTCTCATAAATTTATATGCATTTTCAGCACACAAATATATAGAATTTACAATATTCTTAAAATAAAAACAAATTTAAATTCCCTTTGGCAGTATACCTTTAATGCTAGCAGCATTTTCTTTTTTCCTTATCACTATAGTTTATGAGACCTCTATATCTAGCTATTTTCAGAATAAATTTGTTCGCGTAGTAAAAAGGTAATTCGAACAAATATTAATGTAAGTGCTTAGATAAAGTAATTTGGGATTGCATTGCATGGCCGTCTGTGAGAGAGATATAATATTTTCATAGTTATATTAACAATTGCCTATATACAAGCAGAATCTGTGAGCAGAATCAAAAACATCACTCGCACTTCACTTTGGTAAGAGCATGTTTATGAAAGGTTTTGCTTTGATTATTTGTTGAACTTTGTTAAATTTTAACTCTTCTCCTATCAAAATGCCGTTGAGTATTAATTATGTAAAGAAATAATATTCATACAATATGTCTATTTAAAAATTCAGATATGTGTACGACGTACGTATGATATTTATACTTAGTAAAAATAATAAATAATACTAAATTAGGATTTTTAAAAGTATATGATTTAAATAATATAAATAATACATTATCAAATATATAGTAAAATAATATGGTCAAAATTATAAATCTTTGGTTAAATTTTTGATAGTTAAGACATTTAAATGTCAAAATTAAGCTTCGAACGGTTTAAAATAGCTTACGTAGAGGTGCTACGTTAAGTTTGCTAAAATATGCTAATGCAGTTTGTTTAGACCTTAATTATTTGCATAATTTGAATTGGAAATGCGACCACTTTTTTAGCTTTGAAAGCTTTTACATTATTAGATTGTTACAGTTATTTTTTTTTGTTCATCATTTTGAAAACCTTTTAGGTGAAATTAAATTTTAAATTTATTAATTTCAATGTTTATATTTTGAAGGTTAAAAATTTAATATTATAATACCTCTTCAGACCAAACTATTAATAGATAGTTGTATGTAAAGTAACTGTGATATTAAACAGAAGTACGAACACACTTCGTTCGAATTATGTACATTACATGCATAGAGCGGGTTGAATCGTCGGCGACCAGTCACTTTCCGAGCGGCTTGATCCCTTGGCGTTGCGTAGAGATGTGGGGTGACTCTGCATCTTCCACCGCATTGAGCACATAGAGTGTTCAGAGGTGTTGTTCGGATTAATCCCTGCAGCTGAGTTTCATCATCGGACGTCGCGGCAGAATACGATATTCCATCTGTATCACCTCGACGACATTTTTAAGGCAGTTTTTGCCTCGCACCACCACTATGAGGAACCAGCTGCCCCCCAATGTATTTCCGAACCAATTTGACTTACGGTCCTTCAATAAAAGAGCGTACCAATTCCTAAAAGGCCGGCAACGCACTTAAAATGAATATCTTCTCGGGCTGTTACTAACTGACATTCTCATACATCTTCGCATTCTATTGACGATGAATGTAAATAATTTTATCTTGACATTGTCAAGTAACAGAAATATTATTAGGAACATTGCCGCCCCCATCTAATCATTATCTTAATTAATAATATTGTATAATTGCGCAAAGTAACGATGACACGAAGCTGAAACCAGATACGTGATTAATTACGCCTTCCATCGATTATGACGTTGACATAATCCGCTGATATACCTATTAGTAACTCGTCAGCTGCCTCATTGTTGTGTATTTCGTCTTTCTCTTTAGTTGTCGACCACATTAGATCTGAAGATAAGATAAGGGTTAATAATGTTCTTACTTTTAATATCAGTAAGAGCAGAGGATACATTTGTTTTCTGAATTATTTTTTTCTCAAATATTTAAGGCTAAATAGCCTTTTTGTTTATTAAGATAATTCTAGTAATGTTTAATTAATAGATACAATCTGTACCATATGGGGAGACGAGATTCCTTCCAAATATATAAATGATAGTTTTCGTAGATACTCGAACAAAACCCTTATTTGGAACTGTGCAACCTCGTAAGTTTACATCGGGACCCGGAAACCTGTCATCAGCGATACAATATAATGTAATATCCTGGGATATTAATTACACACAAATTTGCATCACTTTGTATGAATCAGGCGATGACTCGCACTTTTCGTGTCCTTAAAGCAAAGGATTCAAGACCTTTGAAGACTTCTCAAGATATCTTGAGTCACATGCAAGTCATGCATGAGGAATTCTTGGATAGTACGTTGGGTAATACACTGTTCTACATTATGAATTAGTAAAATCATCATTTTTTATTCATGTATGCATATGAATTTACATTTAAATGAATATCTAAAAGTGAATTTTCGAGTGTCTTCCCTATATAAAAGTCTAGTGATAGCGATATATAAGAACGTAACGACCGTCATCTGTTTATAATTGCGCTTTTCCGCTGAAAAAAGTCGCTTAATTGTTCCACTCGGCCACGTACAACCATCTACTACTAATATACAGTAATGACGCCTGCTAACGATTACTTGATGGATTTTAAATGCATTTTCACACGACGACAGTTAAACTGCTAAAGCAAATGTTTTACGACATTTGGTCTTAGAAAATATTAACCATACAAAAATCCCAAAGGTTTAATATAACATTAAATACTATTATTACATACAATACGTATTAAATACTTTTTGCGTGGACCAAACTCTCAATTGTTGAGGTTGTTGTTTGAGAATCAAATGATTTCGCCCAGCTGCAACAAAACTTAGCATTATGGAGGTTAATAGGCTCTTGTATAACTTATAAATGTTTATTATATTTAATTACAGTTTAAATGTAAAATTCAATGACATTCTTGCGTTTTGAACTGGCAAAATATTTTTAGCCTGGACAGCATTCTGGCATGTGTACCGTGGCCCGCCCAACATGAATTGGTTGGCCGTTTTAGGAAATGAGTGGGCAGACCATGCCGTCCTTGATTTTACGATCTGGCCACAACATATACATATATTTGCACACCATACTCGTATTTGATGATATTAGTTGGCGAGTGAAGCCAGGAACAACTAGTTATAAATTAGCTTAGCATCATGCTTTACAAATGCTTCATTTTAATAATGGTTTTACTATTCATTGTACAAGCATTGTCTAGAACAAAGCCTCCACTTTTCAATTAACTAAGCCGAACAATAGTTTAAAAAACCATTTCCATATCTTTTATATCTCTCATTATGTCTTTTTAGATGGTAACTCTTGTCAAATCTGGCAAAAGATGAAAAAAAAACGTTATATTTTAAAGCGCCGATTTCTGTCATGATTTTTTAGTAAATAACGCAAAGTCACACGTACCAACATTCACATAATTTGCAATTTACTTTTAATATGGAAGATATATACTTGGCAAAAGTATAACCATTACTTAAAATGGTTCCTAAGCCAATAAGTAATTATTACTATCATTGCTTCTGAATAAATAAAATAAATTTTTATTTAATACTAGATGACCCGGTGAACTTGATATCACCTACATAATATTTGTGTCAAATTTTAATACAAAATTTTTAAAACTGATTAACGGCCAAAATTAATAACGTATCCTCAAACTATGATTATAACCAATCTTGGACTGATTCATATCTAAAGACCGATCTCCAATCTGCATGCCAATAAACATTTCTGCTATCCGATTGTTTATTTGACAAAAGATTGACAGCAATCTTTTGCGTGATCCTTGCCTCTCGACCGCGTTTCGTTCAATGCAATATGTTGTGTTCAAGCATACCAAAAGTTTGCTGTTTTTGGAACGAAATAAAATAAGTAAGACTAATAGGGTCTGTTTCACAATGTATGGATAAAGTAGCAAATAGCTATGCAACGTTTTGTTTGTTTTTTTGTTACGAACAAATAAAGTTACAAAATTCTATAGAAAAACATAGAACCTTAACCTTTTTGTTGGTCATTTAATATTACTTGTAACGAAACGGGCTGTCATTTTCATATGGTATTTTTGTTTGTTAGGTTATTGAGTATTTTAGTACATATTATTACACATATAAATTTTCTCTGAGTAGTTTGTGTATCTTGTTTTTGTGATTCGAGGTTGGTTCTTTAACTTAAAAAAATGTCTACGCAAAAACGTGAAAGAAGCGTCAATTTCAGCCGGGAAGAAGTTGACCTTCTAACTTCGCTTGTTGCTGACCATAAAAATATATTAGAAAATAAAAAGAGTGACTCAGTCACCTGGCAGGAGAAAGAGCAGTGCTGGAAGACGCTGGAGGCGCTGTTTAATAGCACAAGTGGGGTAAACTTTCGCAGTGCTAAAGCTTAAAGAGGGCTACAAGAAAAAAGTCTGCCTTGATACATGCTGAAACATATCGTACAGGAGGTGGCCCTAGTGCTGCTACTCCTCTTACCCCGATCTCTATCGAGGAAAAAGTCAAAGACATGATATTGTTGTCTGTCGAAGGAAATGAAAGTCAATTGAAAGGAAGAGCTTCTAAATAAGAGAAAGCAATGGGCATTTGAAGAGGAAGAAAGAGAGCATAAAAGATAATTATGGGCCATAGAAAAAAATATATTGTTAAATAAATTAGAAAAATAATAGATTTTGTGCCTGGAGCGAGGATGTATTGTATTAAAAATTTGTATTTTTATTTAAATAAAAGCATTGAATTTTTATTTAATTTATCTCAAAAATGTTGTAATTTATAAAATATTATAGTAATAAAGCAATATAATTACTTATAAGATTACTTCGCACACTTGCATTTCCCACGTTGTCAATTGCGCTTTGATCAATATCATCAGCTTGTTCATCTACTTGTTGCAGTAGTTCAAAATGTTCATCTCGCATATCAATAGCAATATTGTGCAACACTGCACATGCCACTATCACGGCTTGTACACGAGATACTTGAAGCAAAACCTTTTTTGACAAACCGATTTTGGGGAACCGATTTTTTCCAAACACCATATTATGTCCTTTCCACCACATTTCTGCTTCGTATTTGAGATTCGTTATAAAGATGTTCTGCTGGAGTCTTGAGGTTTTGAAGTGGATTTAGTAGGTTTTTTTTTTACAAAAGTTGATGAAAAGATGAAACCTGCAAGAAGTCATATATGATAGACATCACTTTGTGTAAAAGTGTCTCCAAAGCTTCTTTTGTTAAATGTGAATTCGGCGTCATTCAGGCCCTGGATATAATAAATTCTTGTCTTCTTATGTCTTCGCACAGAAGTACGTTGTCTTCTTCCAGCTTCAGAATTACTATCCCAATCGGATAATTGCATTTAAACTTCCAAATCACTATCACTAGAACTGGAAGATGACGAAGATGAATAAATTTTCCCAATGAATATTAAGTTAGGTCGCAATCCCAAACCCAAATCATACGAGTTTCACCGATAGCAATCCGAGATTGATTTGGCCAATCGAAGCACTGTCAAAATGGACAGATAGGTTGTTGGCATGAGTAAACATTCATTTTCATACAGAGGGCAATCTTCAATCTCTTATCCGCCCTCTGAACGATTGGTTGAATAATTAGATTGGTATCTCAGTCCATGTATTGAATATTGGCATGCTTTTCTTTAGAAATGGATTGAATTGTCAGTCTATGACAGCTAAAATTGGATTGAGATTGCATATTGGTTTTGGCCGAAAGAGATCAAACTTCATTTAACAGCTTTGAAATAGGAATTTCTGACGGCATCTACGTATAACAGAAGGCATAAATACCAAGTGACACCATTTTATTTCTAACAAGACAAAAGACATCAAATATTTCCCACCTAGGAACAGTTTTATTGGAAAATTCAATCGGCGTTTTTAGTTATTATTTACATTTCCTATCGTTTAAACATTCCTTGAACTTCCACAGATATTTCAAGATCATAATTAGCCAAAACGGTCCAGACATTCCAGCTATAACTCCAGCTAAGACCAGCCTCGAGTTTCAGCGACAGGTCACTATTGCACAAAATAAAATTACACACAGAACAAATTTCAAATTTGCACAGTAATAAAACCGTAGGCACTTTTCGGCTAACTGAAAAAATTAAGAATTGCAAAATATCAAGATAAATCTAAAATTAATTTACTGTATATTTTGCTGTATAAGCTAACGTTATCACGGTTGCAAATGTTTACAAATCCAGCTTATATTTTCATTTGGGGGAAATTTATTTCATACTTTATCGTTGCTGACCGGACATTTTCCGACAATGACCGCTGAAAATACCTTTGCGGGAGATGTGCCTTTATAATAAACTGAGATGACCGCATGTTTTTGTGATGTACTTTCAAAAGAACGCCTTTTTTGATCCCATTGAGATTTATAACGAACTCCAAAATTGTATAGCAGTGTATTTATTTTTTTAGAATTAATGGAAAATCACTAAATTCTTATTTTTGATAATTCATAATAAAATTATGTTTTAAAACTCACCAATTTCAGGTACATTTGTATAATTATTTAGGTTCCTAGGTACCTAAATTCTACATGTCTCCAGAAATGCGTGGAAACTCAAAAACTACTGAACCGATTTTGATGAAACTTGGGCTGTTCCCTAAGTCAAAACTACGTAGTTAAATTTTTATTCTCATATTTTATTTATTACTATATATTTTATTGATCGTTTACATTCGGTATATAAAAAATCACGCTACGACCGTATTTAGCTGGACTAAACACGACTAGTAATATTGTTAAAACTTTAGCTCATTAAAGGTCCAAAGGTGGGGCTTAATCACTAAATGTTTAGTTAAAGCAGGCTGCAAGATAAAAGTAATAACCATTTCATTTAATTTGAACGTTTTGCGGTTAAATAATTGTTTAACGCTCTGGATTAGTACGGTTTGAAAACCATTAGAATTGTGTAAGCGTTTTCTGTGTATGTCGTTTCTAATGGAGAATAATTAAATGTATGAGGGATTGACAATATAATACTGTTTGCATAAAATAAGCTTATTGGCTTATTTATCTTTAATATCGAAGAAAAATAAAAAAAAACAAATTTAGTAAATTTCTAAATTAAAAGGTTTTTTTTTTCATGTGGAAAATCAGTAAAAACAAACTTCTTAGCCTGTATTTCTTCATCTAACGTTCAACAGTCACCATGACCACGCACGCTGTAAAGCACGCGAAACGTCGGATAAATTTAAAATTTATCTAACATTTCAATCTTGCGCGTTATTTTCTACCACTGAATAAACACTAGATAAATCAAGAAAACACTATTCGATTAACCAAAGAAACTTGCTAAGCAGCAGGAGATATAATAAATAAAAAATAATAAGAAAACTTTCCCTATTCCAGTGTTCAGACATCACGTCGAGAGACGGCAATTTAACAATTTTGGTTCATAACTTGCATCACAGCCAAACGATAACAGTCTTTAAGTTTAAGACATTAGGGTATTCTTTTGTATATCATGTTTCCAAGTGTGGCACATAAATCGTTATATGCAACCGCCTTAACATTCACTTTCCACAAGCACCACAACTTTAGAAAAAGCAATCACTCAGCGTGTAATCTCTTAGGATTTCCTGAGGAGCGTGTGCACCTTGGCACCCTAGAGATGAAGTGCGCATGGAGCTCTTTGTTTTTTAAACTGTGTTATAAACTGATAAAGTGTGAACCCCAAAGCTATCGTAATCTTGAAACCCCCTACATTCCACTAGTACATAAAGTGATGCCAAAATGTTTTCACTTTTGACACCGCGCTGTTGAACGCAACAAAGAAAGAAAGCAAAATTATAATCTTCAAGTTTCTAACTATCAACACCCCGTCAAAGGCGTAATATTGTCCTCACACTGCGTGAAAAATGGCAACACCCCAAGCCGCCATCTTGGTATTTTGTTTTGACACTTCACTTTAATCACTGTGTGAAAACATAACAGTCGCGTTTTCATTTCGAAAAGAGCAATGTTTTACAACAATCGGGAAAGGTGTAAAATATGTGTTGCCTTTGTTAAAAATGTGTTCTTTTCATACGTCCCAATCACAAATATTTCAAAAAATAATATTCAAATATATAAACTATAAAACTACAGGTCCGATATTCAATTATTGCTTCATAGCCATAATTCAAAATTGTATCATTGAATGGGAGATTTATGTTACATTTTCCGGTTAGGAGGATTCGAAATTAAAACGAGTGGACGATTATTATCGAGTTTCAATGCTAATGGATCCGATGATTGAATCACGTACGATATGAAATGAATACAGTTGAATTCAGTCTGGCCGTCGGCTAGTGTACTCTATGGACTGTGGTCTATAATCACTATTGTTTTAGGGTTTTAACACGCATCACAAGCGCTGATTAATTAAAATGAGCTGCATAATTTATACTGATATATATTTTATGCCTTTTTATCTCCTCGTTGATATATTGTTTAATATTTAATATTCTACGGATATGAAATATTTGTAGGGTAAGATCACATTTAGTTGAGTTATGTAATCACACAAGGCAAAGTGGCAGGTAGAAGGAGACCTGGCCGCAGACGCACGTCCTGGTTGAAAAACTTGAGACAATGGTTTGGTCAAAGCACCAAGTCATTGTTTAGAAGCGCGGCATCCAAAATTAAAATAGCCATGATGATCGCCAACCTTCGCAAGGAGATGGCACTATAAGAAGAAGAAGAATCTGATCAAATTGATGTAAATTTTTTATAACCGCCCCGTTAAATTTTGCTTCACAGCGTAACCACAAGTTTCAATATAAATTAATTATTGAAACACATCTTTAGTAGATTTTAGAGGGTCCATAAGATAAACAGCCATTAGTTAATCCAAGGGCGGGCCCGCAGTAATTCAACCGGCTGTAATGCGTATAGCCTACCGTTTTAATGAAATAAAATTTGCATATTATCAAGATTTATGTACGTAAGGATGGAAGAAATTGGAAAACAATGATGTTTCCCAATTAACCTTATTTGTATATGGGCCAATATTGTAAAGAAACATGAATTGTAGAACAAAAAGGGGTTTAGTATCTATTTATTGACGGAAAGAGAAAAGAAGCACAGCCTACCTTTGTACGATATCATAATTTAAGCAAGCAAGTTACTTCCCGCCATATGTACACTTAGATCTTTCAATATTCGTAATAGATTTTAATTCAGTTTTCATCAATAGACAGAATAGTAAAACAAAGCTTTCTTATACAAATATCTTTATGACAACACTTTACGCGAACAAAGTATTACGGGCGATAGCTAGTTGATCAATAATTTTGAAAATTTCTTCAATACTATATTATTTGCTTTGAACGATCAGATGCATTTATTAATTTATTTGCTCTGAAGAAGAAACCTAACAACTCAAATGAGACTAGTCGCATTACAAAAGTGTCTGATTGCATCATCAGACATTTTTTTGAAGCCTAAGTCACTTTTGCACTTGAAACTTCCGTCTCGAAGTAATGAACCAATTTAACTTCCGTACAGATTTTACATCTTGAAAGAGAGCTTCGGACAAATGAGTAAATAGAATGTAAAATGCAAAGCCACCCTCATCAGTTGTATTCAGTATTCAATTTGTGCAGCGTCTACGACGAAATTATATTAAGGCCAACTTGATCATTAGCTTCTTGATCTTTTATTAAATTAAGAGACAAATCTTAAGCCTGCTATGAGAGTACGATTGTACAAGTTTTAAAGTTATAAAAGACTATAAAATCCATCTTCACAGCTAGTTTTTATAACCATAAATATTGAAAGCACATTTTAAACAGAATATCTTTTGTAAGCTGTAAGCACCCCAATTCAATTGTTCGTAAAATCGAAAATTATGACCAATTCATGGCAAAAATGTCTGTTACACAAGTCATAAGTCGAATTTATGATATCTTTATACTAACAGGTTAGTTAACGTTAGCCTAAAGAAGGCTAGTTCTAATATATGGAAAATATTATGGGGATGTTACTATGTAACATATTATGTATTCATAGGCTAACTAGACCACTAGACTTTGGCTATATTTGTGCAATTTTTTTGCTATTTAATTAAAAATCCCGCGAAACGATATTTGAACACGATTTCTAAAAAAATTAGATGTTCGGAAAGTCGAAAAATGTTTAACAAAGTTATGCATTTTTTAATGGTAAAATAGACAATGATGTCTATTAGCAGATTCTATCCTCACAATATCGAACTTCTTCTGTGGCTCAATCGAAACAATATTTCACCTACTTTTACTTTGATTACAATTTAACAAATATAGTCCTATTAATACATTCATCTGCAAACAGGAAATATAATGAACATGAATAACGTATTGTTATGACAAATACATTTTGAATTTCATGGAGTATGTTTGCAGCTACGGTAATGATACGAAATTAGCAAAATATATTAGCATAACAAAAAGCGTCCCGCCACTGAAATATCTAATAAATTGTTGACATTCTGCAGATTTTGAAATCTCAAGTATTTGACGCGTTCAGTTCGAGCCTCATACAAAAGCTTAATTGGACGATTAAACTATTGTTCTTGGCCCCTTAAATCATGGGGATAAGTTAGGAGGGGCGCCAGTTAAGCTCGCCTTTCATTTTGAATTTAATTTCATTTTCACCCTCTCGTCTTAAGAAAAGAATGACCGAAAGACTCCGTAGACTTAAGGGATATGACAATAAAGGTTTAATAAAAACGTCTTTTTTTGACAGTCGGCTTTTATTGTTGGAGTATATTTAGAATGGTTCTTTTTATGTTCTGTGATATTATTGAGCGTGGGAGCTTGTTTTATATTAAACATATTTCAGTTATATCCGCATGATTCGTGGTCGTTTTCAAGTGTGGTTTGAGCTTATGCAAGCAAGAGTAAATTTAATAAAATATATTTTGTATCTAGCAAAATGTTGAATAATAATCACAAAATGGGTCGGATTAGTTTTGGATCGATCTCTCCGCTCTTATATAAATTACATTCATTCTCATACTATCCCCATTGAGCAATATTACACCTGCGTCGGATGAGTCTAGATAATTTCATGGTTTATGTATGAAACCTATGCTAGTGTATTCAAACTTTCGAACTGAAATCATATATTCATACGATGCGTCGTTTATTCATAAAATACTGTCTGCATTCCATTTCATGGAAAGGAATAATATTTCATTTGATTATTATGAATATTTCTTACACTTTTGTTTTCATTAATAATTTATTATTGAACAAAATTATATTTTAGTTTAGCGTACATAAACATGGGGTTACTTAAATTATAAGAAAGACATCCGCGGCCATATCGTAAACGGGCGATCTCTTCCAGGCAACAAACTTAGCTTTTAGTTAACAAATATACTTAAAAATAAAAACATAGAATTGAAATAAATAAATCAACCAGTCATTTTTAGATATATTATAGTAATCATAGACATAATATTAATTTTCTGTTCCTTACAAGTGATTCCTAAACTTAAGATAAAAAAAAACGAGCCATTCTTAATCGGTTCAGGTGGAACGTTTGAATCCCGACTGTGTCCCAATGGTATGTGTGCAATTGACATTTGTATATGGAGAAGACCATGTCTTAGACCAAAAGTGGAAAAAAAAAATTAGGTACATAAGCAAAAAATCATCTATGAAACAGTTATCATGTCAGTCTCAGCTCAAAGCCCCGTTGAGTTACGAAATTTAATTCGTATTATTTATCCTATAAAGAGAACGTGCCTTTATATTCAAGGCTTTGTGAGATAAAGCTATAGATAATTATCGTATAGTTTCAATCCCCATTCATAGTAATAGTTTAATTTGCGAAAGTTATACCGAAGTACGAACTGAGACGCCTCAACCTAATTTAATCACATGTCTATCTGAGTACTTATCGGTTCTTGAAATACTCCATTAAACTGAGGTAGAGCGAAAGCTCTAATGAAGCTTTCACGAGCTTTTTACTTACGGGCTTTAATTCAATTACCAAACTATATTTATCAAGTTTGTAATTTTTAATATGGTTTTTCTTATATATAGATATATCGGGTATAAGACGATTTTATCTATTTACATTTTCCATCGACACTAAAATTATACAAATACTTGACTTATTTACACATAAATCAAAAATAATTAATAAAATATATTTCTCAACACGCCACATTACTACTAAACGATCTCTTTCAGGCAATCATAATAAAAGGAAAACCGTGATAAAAAATTAAATCTATGGTTATACACCATGGTTATCAAAATTTTAATCATCTCCTTTTATATAATTTCCTTAAATAAATACTTTTCATTAAATTCTTTAAAGGAATTACTCGTCTTGATTTATAATACAAAATTAATCTTATCGTACGTATAACATTGTTGGTACTTTATTTAAATTACCGTTTCCATATTGTTTTCAAAAAATCATATTATAATTATAAATTGATTTCAGATTTACTCTGATTTTATCTATCCCTCATTAAATCGTACCAGAGAGTACAGCAGTGTATACACTATAGAAATGTGTAGAGTACTTCGATCTCATTGTATAGTTCTAATGAACACCAGTCCACAATCGGCGTTGGTTTGTTAACACAAGATCAAGCAATCGTCGGGTGTAATCCAATCGCACAGAAAGATCGAATTGCTCACAGCCTTATTGCCACTAAATCTTCCTCGGAATTCGTAAGCTTCCAAACACCCAGAGGCTATTGCTCTAGGCTTTTTAGGCGTAAAGTATACAATATTATGTCCTCTCACGCATGTAATGTGAGATTGAATAAGTTTTGTCATGGATTTTGTTGGGACCTATTCAGATTGCATTTAACCTGGGTCTATTTTAAATTTACCTAATGGGTATTTCTACGTTGGGTTAATACTTCTGTATGTATTACTTCGTAGAATAATAAAATAAATCTTAGATATATGGTTACACAAGTAGGTAATAAATGTAAATAAGTTTTACATATCTATGATATAGAAATTTTAAAGTCCATAAGTATTTCAATTTATATTATTATGTATATTTTTTTATAAACAAGCAGGCCAGTCAGATAAAAGTGCTGAGCGTCGGAGATTTGTAGTATCGCGAGACTTGTAAATGCAACTGTGGTAAATATTCAATTTCAACTTACTTTTAGCGAAGTGTATGCGTACTTTCAACTACATTTGTTCTTTTCCTCGCTTAAGAAGGCACGGACAAGTGTAAACAGGCAGAACTTTTCTGAAGTTTTCACTTTAGATCATCTTTTTTATTTAGTACTAGCAAACTCGGCGAACTCCGTTTCGCCACCAGATGGCTTCGTTTTATGTAACATTTCGTTTGGTGATCCCGCTTTTCTGTTGATATTTTTCCTGAATTTTCTTTGCTATAAACCTCACGGAGCCCGAGACCTTTCCAACGAATGCAAAACCGTGGAAATCGGTTCGTGCGTTCTGGAGTTATTGAGTCAGGAAGGAAAACCCGACTTATTTTTATATAGTAGATTTCAAGTTATTTCCTATTATTTATAATTGCGTGTTAAAAAACCTAAAAACGATAAATTGACTTCGTCAAAACCTCAGAGGTATCTTTTAATCAATTGATCCAGTTCTATACGTAAGTTATATGTTAACAGGCTTTGAGGGTATAAATCTACCGCGCCAATAACCTTAACATGAAATGGAAGAAAATGTAAATAAGGGAAATTGTAAGGATCGTTGTAATAGAGTTTCAGTTTATCGCGATGGTCTCGGTCGAAAAGCGTCCCAATCGATGCCTTTAGGCCCCGGGACATTTCCGAACAAATATTTATCTTATTGAACCTTTCGCGTTCTTATTGCGGTGTTAACAAATAGCGCTGTTTGTTTCGTAAGCGCTTTATTTATTATATTACAAAATATTATGCAAAATATTATACAAAATGTATACAATAGCGTAGAACAGCTGATGCGCTTGGCGAAAAATAAGAAGGACCGAGCTGACCGCCAACCTCCAGTAGTGGAGAGGCACTTCAAGAAGAAGAAGATACAAATAGGTGACATAGAAAAACACAAAGAAAGACACATTAATGTATACAAGAGCTAAAAGACGGCGTGACATCTCTGCCTGTGTTTTACTCATATAAGCCATGTCTTATAGACGGAACATTTGCATAAAATAGTTTTAGTTGACTTTTATAGTATAACATAGATCTCGATCTTCTACGCTACGGTGCCACAGGCAGACAAACAGATACACAGACACGTCAAACTTATAGCTCAATTTAATGTTTTATTCTATCTTTACAGTTATAACTATTACACAGTTACACACAAATTGGTCTAGATAAAAAGCATTAAAAAATATAAGTAAATACCTAAATCTCATAACTAATAATATAGAAAGCAACTTAGGTTAGATGTTAGTGAAGACACATGTAGAACTTTTTTTAAAACTTATAATTAATATTGTATAACATCATAACGAAGTGAATGCTATTGAAACCAACATATTGTCAAACTAAAATATTGGAATGTCAAATTTTAATACATCTCCATTTGACGAAGAAAATTCGCACCCACAGTTATTCTATACACGTACCGACGAATTTGTCATATTGGATTTTAGAGACGCCCATCATACGTTCCCTTCCTGTCAATGCGAGAATGAAAAACTGCTGTTTGCACGAAAAAAACACCCTTACATAAAGCAGGTTTAGGGTTAAAGTCCCGTGACATTTCAGTATAAAATTTAAAACTTCAATAATGGAATTTGTTTTTGCTATTACGATAACTGGCGAAGTATAAAATTAGTTAATGTTACCATTCGTATTATAGAAATAATTCTGGCACGTAATAACTTTATTTTTAATTATAAACTTTTAAGTTGAATTTATAACCAGCCAGTTTTAAAGCACCAATATACCCACGTCAAAAAAAACAAATACTTGGATCCTTACATAGACAAAAAAAGTAATTGCCAAATGTTCTAAGTTGTTCTATGTGCTTTTTAATAACCTACAAACTAAACGCAATAAAAACAAATGAATAAAGTTTTTTCCTTAAAGAATCTACAGAAAAATAAACTCACACAAAAACATAAAAAATTAATACCACGTTAATTTTGTACAATTAATCGTTTATTGAGATTAATTGTACGGGCTCATAATCCACCTGTTTGTAACGCTGAGTCAGTGTTCTTAGTCAGGATGACATCAATGAATTCACCCCAATACAAATCGACATATTATCCGCTTTCGGAGTCGCTTTCACAATGTTTTAAAGCGTGGACTCCTATTTAATAAGAAAAAGAGAATGCAACAAAACATTTGTTCTTAATTCAAATTTCGAAATAACGAATCTGGACTAATATGATCCTCTTTTTTCAAAACGCAAACTTCTTTGTTAAATAAAAAATATTAAGGGAGTCGTAGTCGTGAGAGACGTGGTCTCTCACCAATAAGCTAAATTTTTATTTCTATCTCGATCTTCGATTGTATATCTAGATCACGTTTAGAAACTCTAATCTCTCTCTAGCAAAAAGAAAATAATATACGGTCAGTAGGGATCGTTATTAATAGTTAGTCGACGTTAGGAGTCAATCTAACTCCAAGCCAAACTTTACCGCCTCTTGTACTTCAAGTTGCATTAGTTTATGAACTAATGAATTAAAATAGACTTATGGCTTCAAGGTTTATCAAAATAGCGAGAGGGCATTTTAAACTCAATCAATGGAAAATCAAAATGCGGAAAATGTGAGGGACTCAAACGGAGGGTTAAATTCGCGATATCGATTCGTTTTTATATCTGCTGACGTTTTTCTTTGACAGATTGACGACATGCTTCGGTTGGTATCTCGTATTATATAGTCGTAAATTCCCACAGATTCACGAATTTATCGGCTCCAAAATATATGTTGTGACGTTTTCCATAAAGCTTAAAATTTCCATCAAATATTTCGTATGAATGTATCTGAATTATGTAAAAATAAAATCAAGCTTCTTGTATTGTTGTAAGATTTTTTTACTTAATATATGTTCTCACTTTAATAATACAATAGAATAGAAAAATTATCATCTTTATCTTCGCTACCTATATATATGTAAATGAACACAGAACATTTGTCTACTTAGCTTTCGTCACAGTACCAAAGACAAGTTGCTTTTAGGGGCTTCGCGAAATAAAAAAAACAAAAGCGCAACGGCCTAAGAGTAAGCTCTACGTGATACAACCTCATTAGATTGCAGAACCGCAGTTAATGTAATTAAGGCGGATATGCCTAATCAAGAGAAGTGCAATCTTCAGAGCTGAAAACAAAACGTCTATTTTCAGTACATAGTCCAGTAGCACAAGCCACTCACCATACACAATGGCAGATGACTCGTAGAGCCACAATCAGGCCGCGGTGACAAAGATGAAAAACCAACTAGTCGTTCAACATATCTAGCGACTAGTTTGACGTCAACTGAAAGAATTATTACGATTTTTTGGTAATTTGATAGATACAGTGATGGCAATATACTCGTATGTAGAAGAGTTTAAGAGTTTACTTACCTGTAAAGTTAACTAGAATTCAGCTATTTTAGAATATCTCTGAGACAAAAGCTATATTTTACGCGCAAACTGAAAGATATACATCTTACGGTGGTGATTGTATATAATTGTTTTAGGTAGAAGGGGAAATAAAGGTGGTTTTGAATGTTTTATTTACCTGTGATGTTAGTGACATTGAGGCATTTTACATAGATAACTTTTGAACTTTAATTATTTAAGAAAGTTTATATCTTTTTAAAACAAAATGACAGATGAAACAGATGCAGAAATGTGACACCAAAATCTCTGGATGAAATCATTTACAACTAAAATGATTCGCTTCCTTCCCAACAAAATGGCGACACATTAATGAAGTGCAATATGTATTGTGGATTTTGGTTATCTATTCCCAATACTCATTATTAAGAGTATTTTTTCGCATGCTCACCCTTGATGAATTCCGTTGAGGGGAGATTGAGGAGATAACGGGACATTATCGAAATACCGATGTCCTCGTATTAAAGCGGGAACACTGAGAGTTAAATGGCGATTTATTATCTTTGGGGCCGCGTAAACTTGCTCATTTGAATATTTTGTTCATGATCATACTAATACTAATTCCTAATAGATAAAGTGGTTCTTATGTGCCGTGGATTGTAATGGTATTTTACCTAAACAATAATTAGTAACGTAATTTTCGGGCTCTATAAATTTCTGCTCACGAACACATTGCTATTTTTATAAGCGCCGTGATTATCACTATGGAGTTATAGCACGGTTCTCTTTTTAGTATTTTTTTAAACAGGACTCAAACGGGCAGGATGCTCATCTGATGTTAAGTGATACCGCCGCCCATGGACACTCTCATTGCCAGCTCACGAGTGCGTTGCCGGCATTTTAATTGGAATGCATTTTTGACATACATAAATTGAGTCTTCCATGATCTTATAACGCTCACTTAAGTCATAATGGAAATATTTCCCAACGATAATATTTCCATTCCAAATAAATAAATTAAATTTTTAATATGTATATGAACGATAAGTCCTTTTATTATTCGTCTTACTTTGAATTGAACGTGTAGCTTTGAAAATATTAAGAAACTCCGTTACAAAAATCAAGTACGAAGAATTTTTCTCATTCACTTGGGTAAGCTTGTGTTTAGTGAATAGGAAAATATTTATGTATTAAATTTCTAACGTACGAAGAATGTTTAATATAATATCTTATTCATATCTATAAGTCTTTTAAAAAAGTTCAATGACCGGTTGATATATTTTATTACTAGTCTAGCTCCAAAAAACATGATCCAAGTTACACCTAAACTAAGTAGTGAATACTATAATATAAGAGATAATTTTAAATTCTCCCGATACATTATAGGTAGCATTAAGGTAATGTTATTAAGAAAAATCACATTTACCCAATAGATGATCGTACTTTGTCCAATAACAGGGTAAGTGCCGTATCTATTTCCGAAAATTATGACGCTATTAAATAAACATATTGCGTACCGCGAATTTCTCATAAAACCAACATATTGGGCCTTTATTACTCTTTAGTTTCTATACAAGTAGGGCGGCCAAGTATTTTATTAATATGAGACACTATTGTTATTAATATTGTTTCTTCTAAGTGATTTATAGGTGTGATGTTGAATACTAAACGTAAAGTTGATTACGATTCGAAATATTGTAATAGGTTTAATTTAATCACAAATCAACGCAGGCGAGCAAGCCTTTCAAATATTTCCAAAATAGATATGAATACAAATAATTTCCCATGTCCAAATTGGATTTCAGATTTGTCTCAAATGTGTTTGTGTATCAGTTTATTAAATAAAATTAATCTACTGACATAGGTAACTAGGTACAGTTATGAACATCAGTATAAAAAAACTGGCGACCCGTCTTGCTTCAGTTACCAAAATGTGCTTCTTTGAACATATAGCACGCAGAAATCCTGATAACTTGGAGAAGCTTACGTTGACCGGTAGTAGAAGGTACAAGACCCTGAGACCAAACCCCTGTTCGCTGGACCAAGTCCTTACAGGCCATAGGCTTAGGCTTTCCGAAGAGACAGGGGAATGGAGGAAGATATGCAACACTAACACGACCTACAATAATGAAAAACGCTACTAAAGAAAAGAATATAAAAAACTTTAATGATTCCAATTTTATATATAGTAGATAATATATTAACTAGTCTATAATTAGAAACCTTATTTATCAGTTATCCATGTAATATCTCAGCATGGTGACCCTACTATCATGAAACTCAATGTCGATATTTCTTTGGGGCCTTTATTGAAATTCTGCGCTCGTGACAAAGTTTCCGATCACTTGGGCGGATTCCGCAGTGCCACTGAGTGACTCTTTGTAGATTTAATCTGATTTTTTGACTCATCACTTCGGACTCGAACTGAATATTGATACAGAGCCAAAAAAAATGAATCAATCATTGATTAGATTTTTTATATTAAGATAAGATATCAAGGGAGACGTACAACAGGTAGTTTTAACAATGAGTTACTTTTATCTGTACCTATAGTTTTTAACTTCGAAATACATAATCTAAAGATCTTGGGTAGTGTCAAAGTGAAAGTCATTTATTCATATAGGTATGTACACTTATGAACGTCAAAGAAAAATACCTATTAAATGCTTCTGATTTTACATTTACTGCCAGTTCTCAAATCAAGGGCGTAGAACGGAAGAGAAGAACTGGCAATAAGCTCTCCGCTACTCTTTTTAATCGCCAAGTTTTTTGTTTTACACAATGTTTGTAAGGAGCTGCAACCATTACACCATGTTCCACATGACTTCTTATCTACTACTATCAGCAGGAGGAATGGTGAACTAGGAGCACGTATTACTGGTGGAGATTACATTCTCGTAGGAACAACACGAAAATCATAGTCGAAATATTGAGTAAGGTTCACCTCCATACTATGATATACTTCTTGTAAACTACCAGCTCTACACTGAAATAAATGAAAAGCAACAGCTTACCAAAACATTCATCAAGGAATACCACAAAATAGGCTCTTTAACATGTAAACGCCATGAATATAAAACGAATCGTTCCATTTTTAAATCGACAGGAAATCCATTATGTTCAATATTAGACCCTTATTAGGAAAGTTTTCAAACGCGTGTGCATGTAAGGGTACAGTGCCCTTAGCAATTGTACAACTCCCATGGCGAAGGGACCTCGGGCCCTTGTGGGTTATTGAAATTCTTAAGTGTTGAAATGGCTTGTTACTTCCAACCTAACATCAATAAATAATACGTAGTTGTTCTACGATGTGCTTAAAATATTTATAGCTATTTGTTTACGCTTCCTCCCTGCCCTGCGATTCTGTAACTCACTTTTCGAACTCACACAGCGGTTTTCGCATCGGCGGTCGCTCTCAAATCAGTTGTGAAGCAGTCATTTTATGATTTGGCATTCTGGTAAACAATAAACTACAAGCTCCCACCTTTTCAAACCGCTGTGTGAGTTCGGAAAGTGAGTTACAGAATCGCAAGGCTGATCTTAAAACGATATATAGAATTAGAAAACAATTATATTTTTATAAAATCAATAGTAGTATATGCTACTCAATTTGCTTATTACTTGACACCTCTTACGTCGAAATCAGTCTAACCACGGCCGTAAATCTTGACAGGATTACTATTTATACATAGTAAAATGCACCTTAATATCAAGAAATAAAGAATATACCAGAATTCAAAGTAATAATGAATCGTGGTAGCTATCACGGTATAAATTCTATTCAAGAAGAAACCAGGCAGAGTAAATGGATTTTTGATAATAATCATTTAAGTGTGTAATTTTAAATTAGGGTTAAATAATTAAGCAGTGGTACAAAATAAAGAAAATGTTTATTATAAGTTAGAGACACATTGGCGAGAGCACAAAATAACAGAACAGTAAAACCTCGAACCTTCCTCTTATCAAGACAGTGTTGCCTTACAAAAATACAATCAATTATTGTAGAATTGAACACTAACATGTAATAATAATAAAAGTAGAGAATCAAATCCTCGACTTCAAGTCGCGTTCTGAATATACCTACATATCTTCATGGAATTTCCACCACTACTTCAAGGCGGTTATGTTTTGGAAACAGTAGTTTGAATTTTTGTAGAAGCTCAGTAAAAACCAGATGCATAAATTATTAGAGAAGTTTAAAAGAAAGTAAAACTTTTTTGTCATAAGTAATCAAAAAGTCTGAATGAAAACTCCTGGCCCTTTCAAGATTGACGATGAAAATTAATTGGATATTTTAATTCGCCACCAATAAACGGGTCAACGGATTTTTCAGTTCAATGAGCTAAGCTGTTCCGCTAACAAGTTGATCTAAATTAATTAGAGCTTTGAACTATCGCAAAAGCGCAGCTGCATATTAGCTGAAGTGATTATTGTAGTGTGTAAATTATAATTAAGGATTGTAAAAATTCCTTTACAAGGCCTTTATTGTATTTTAAGTGATTCAAAATGAAACAAAAAACATACATATGTATATGGAATAATAAAAATATAAAAATTAATCGCAAAATCAGTTGCTCAGCGCAACACTCGAAGACGTCTGGATCAATTCGAGTAATGTTTATTCGCGTATTCCTTAAACTCTGACGGAGGTTTTTGTAGAGAGAAAAATTGGAAAAATTGCACGGAAAGTCCTATGGGGTAGCGTAGTAAAATGTACTATAAAAATCATATTAAGGCGAAACCAGGTTCGCAGAGGAAGCTAGTACTTAATATTAATATGATTAGATACTTTTTAAATAATACTTATTATGTGTCTTTTGAAAGAAGGTTATTATCAAGTTACGTTCAAGCAATAAGTTCGACAAAGATTCAAGTTTTTCATTTTCATATAAAAGAACACCTGTTCTCTAATCTTTCGATGAAACCGCAATTCATAATTTTCTGAAAGAATTCATAATTTTATGAAGTAATACATAATATTGCGTCTCTCGAAATTTTCCTTTTAAAAATATATTACATTTAACAAAAGTTTTAAGCATTGTTGTCCGAACTGGCCAGACCAAAGTATTTTACAAACTTCCTTAATTACCACAATTTAACAAGACTGAACTACCTAACTTTGCAAAACACTCTGAACAACTTTACATGATTTTTAAGCAAAATATGTTTAATGTTTATATTTTATTTACAAATACAGTCAACATGGTATATCATTCAAGATTTGATGTCTGACTTCATCACAACTAGATAGAATGAAACGGGGAATCTGTAGATGCAACAGAGTAATTTGACCTTTTTTTTATGTAATAGGAGGCAAACGGGCAGGGGGCTCATCTGATGTTAAGTGATACCGCCGCCCATGGACACTCACATTGCCAGAAGGCTCGCAAGTGCGTTGCCGGCCTTTCAAGAATTGGTACGCTCTTTTCTTGAAGGACCCTAAGTCGAATTGGTTCAGAAATAATTCAGTGGACAGCTAAATTCATAAGTAAAGGGTACGACACAAAATAGGTTTTTGGCATACGGGAATCATGCCTAGCGCTAAGTCTTGAAGTCATAAATTTAAAGTAAGCTTTATGTTCGGGAAAATTGAAAAAAAAAATTGTTTTAATGTTATACTTTACCACATCGTTGCTTGAGTTGTCATAATGAATATTATTATTTAAATAAAAAATCCCTGTGTCAAACGACCTCAAAGTTGGAAGAACTCAATTTAGCTCACGAATTTCCGCAGGGGCAAAAAACTACATAGAAAATGAAGCTTTGACTCGTGATTGTAGTCTAACAGTACAAATGTTATTCGGATCAAAGTGCATCTCAAACACTAACGAACTAACAACAAAGGTTTAAATCAACTTACTTGAAATGTAACAAAGTTCGTCAGCTACTAATTGCTACGTAAATTTCGCTTCGTTTTCGGCTTACCTGTAACAATTATATAATAAAATAATGAAATATATTAACAAAAACAAAAATATACCAGTACACGTTAAGTATATAATTGTTTAAGGTTCTAAACAACTCAATGGAGCATGGGGTATAGGGCAGAGACATATCTGCGTCTATTGGAAGCAAATATTCTGTGCCAACCTGAAACATTTATCATTTCACCGTCATCAAACCCGATTCTCACAACGTTCCTATAATGAGCGTGATCAACCAAAAGAAAATTTTGCAATTGAATTTATGATTCCTAGACTTAAATCTTTGAGATAAGAACAGCTTACGAAATTGCAAACATTTAATATATAGAAGACAAGACAAATATACACATTTAATTTGACTAGAAAATATTAAATCATAAAATAAACTTGGCACATTTTTTATAATTAAAATGGATTATTGATTTATTAATTCTCATTGACCTGCAAATACCAAACAACGCGTCGTCTTCAATAAAAAACCTTTAAGTATGAATAAGTTATTATAGTAGACCTGTATTATAGTCTAATATTTTCTTTTTACGAACTTTATTTTATAATTACTGTTAACTGTTTCATGTTTGTCTTTAAATGTGTATTCTGTTTTTAGCTATTATTGTGTATTATGATATTTAGAAATCAAATAAATATTTCAAAATTTGAAGCTGAAATCGATAGAATGCATGACATTAACTTGGTAATGTTCTTCGTATTAGATTTCACGGTCACCATGAATTTACAAGAAGCTCCTACATTACCGCTGAGAGCAGCCGACAGTAGAAATTAGAGTTGGCGTTCATGAAAACCCTTAAAACGCGATCCAGGATTGTACCCGAGGGAAATTATGGACTTCGCACCTGACAGAGGCAAATTTTAATGTTACAGTCGCCCCACGCTAAGCTTACGAATAAATTAACACGTTGCTGCATTTCTATTGAAACTTTGTTTCGTTTACGACCTTCCGGAGTTAGTGGTAACTAAATGTCTATTTTAAAACCTCTTTGCCAAATTTTGCCTGGTAGCATAGAAATACGAGTCAAACTATCGAGATTTTTACTTAAGGCTGGTTGAGAAGTGACTTCATTCTGATACATATAGATTTGAATTGTTATTATATATTTATTTTTCATGTGAAATACAATAAATATATCATATAAAAAAAGGTGTTTGAAACAATAAAACAAAATTCAAGTCCACAAAATTATAAAAGCATGACTGATGGCAAAGTGGTAAACGACTTGCTGGATCACCTAAAGTTACAGTCGCTCATGGACACTTACTCTGCCAGAAGGCTCGCGATTGCGTCGCCGGGCCTTTAAGGGAGACTCAAAAACACACGTTGCATGATCACATGATTCAGAATAATTTATTTACACTTGTATTAATTTCAAGTTATTATCACATTTATAAGGACGTAAAGATTCATCTGGCATCTATTTTTCTCCAGTGGCATTTCTTCCAAAGAGCTGCCAACATAAGAAACATGATTAGAGCAGTCTAAGATGTTGTCATTGGAGAGTGGTAGAAATATAAAATATTGTTTGCGCTTAAGATGTTTAAAAATAATAAATCTTTTAAATAAATTTAAATTTCGTGTACCCTCTGGATTATCCCATTTGTCCCTCCTATCAGAAGAACGTGTTTTGGCTAAAACCAATAACCAGATTTAGGATTTTCATTAACGAGCTACGTTTGGATATTTACACATATCCGTGTTTGTTATGTTCGCTTATAAGTACTCAAGTCACAGTAATTCTTGTATTACTCTTTATGTACTAATTCAAGTGTTCGTAAGATTTTGTAAATAAATAAGTAAAAATCTTAACCGGTTAATAAGTTTTACTTTATACTAACTTGGAATAAAATTCTAATCGGTTTAAACTTTTTCTGTTCTGAAGCACAAATGATGTACAATTTTAAGTAAACTCAAGGCAACAACTGTCTCACTACATATACATATATGTACTCCTAGTACATATAATCCAGCCATACTTGGGAAGTGGTTAGGACTTAACTTCAAAGAGCGAGTAAGACAATTTTCTCGAGAAATGAAGCGTTGAATATGAAAGTTAGTTGCAAATGACCGTCGCTTCATCCGGCGACAGCTTTAATAACAATAATACTCGTAGTTTAGACAAGGGTATGAAGTTATGTTTGAAAATGCCATGCACAGGATTTAGAAAAAAAATAACCATATCTAGATTAAAGTCGATTGTATAAATTATTTAAATGAGTTTATATATTCAGAATGTTTTTTTGACAAAACTAATTTTAATTAAGTAAATAATATCTTCTACAGTCCCTAGAGCTCCGATTAAAATAATTAGGAAAATTCACAGAGCGGAAAGCGACTTGTTAACTATAAAAAATATGTATAAATTATATTCATCACGTTAATTAATGTCTGTTTCAAAAAGGATTCTACGTATTAACAACCATAACTCATGCATAAAAATTAACAAAAACAATTAAAATTCTTTAATTAATTTTATAATATGGCAATAAAAGGACCTCAATAACATTGCTATTCACCACAACGCCTAAGCTTTATTCGCGGCAATAACACGCACATTGCTCATAACGAATTTTTAGGCGCTGTGTCGATATATTTCACTCTCATACGAATATGAAAGTCATACACATTTTAGGATTTTTAATTAACATTTTTAATATAGCATATTGTTCTATAGTCGTGGCTTAGACGTAATATGAAAGGCAGAATAAGAAAAGTATATTCAGTTTAATTAAACTTAAATCACCTGTTCAGGCAGACAATATTTTTTGACAAGATTTTAATTTAAGGAATATATTTGTTATGTTGGTCAAGTAGCTTCAGCGTGTGACTCTCATCCCAGTGGTCATAGGTTAGGTATATTCCTACGGAAGTGCACCAATGGGCTTTCTTTCTATGCGGCTGATCACCTACTTGCCTATTAGTTTGATCATGATACAAATACAGAAATCTGAGGCCCAGATCTTATTAGGTTGTAGCGCCACAGATTTTTTAGTTAATAATTGGAGATTCAAAAATATTTGTAATGTAAATAATATAAAGGTCTTGTACATTTAAATGACCGCTCAAAATATTATCATAAATATAAAGTAGGTATTAAACAAATTTCAAATCAACCCGACAGTCTCCTAGACAATTTGCAAATGCTTTCCTGTCACGTCTTGCGGATAAGTCGACGAAACTATCTGAATATTTACAAAGTTGGAAGGACCTTTAGTTTGTGATGGACAAACTCGGTTACACCCCGTTTATTGAGTTTTCTTTGATACTTTATTGTGCCTTAATGTTAACAAAACATTGTTGTTTGTAACGATTGAAAACGTCATACCAGCTTTATAATGTATTATTATATATTTTGTATTAGTTTAATCTAATAGGTACTTTTACGTAGAACATATATAGGGAGGCTCTTAATCTAAACAGTTTACTTTTGATTTTGATCATTGTGTACGTTGGTACATACTTTACAAAGGACTAACGTGAAGTTGCGACCCGAAAAATAACTCCTTACCTACATACATAGCAATATAAGTGCAGCTGTGAGGTAGTATTTTTTAACCCCTGATATTATCAATACACAATGTATTTCTATGTAATGTAATATTCTTAAATGCACAGTTTGGTAATACTTGCTGAAAAGGTGACGTAAGTTAGTATGTTTTAAACCAATAAATCTATGTCATAAAAAAGTTGATCTATTGAATAAAAATTAATGAAATAGATACAGAAATAAGGCGATGGCCCATACATCATAGTAGTGCCGATGTTTCATCAGCCCACATTATAACACTCACTTTAAATTATTTATGTTGTTGCTAAGCCAAAGCCTACGCCTCAATAAAGCTTATATGCTTTTAATGCATAAGGGAAAAGAACTGCTATATATAGTAATTACAAAAAGTTGGCTATTTAATAAATTGTATGTTTAAAAGCCTAGCACTAATTTCACTTGTAATCAATCAGCTTGTGTACGAGCTTGACGGTATCCATCAGAAGAAAATAATATCTATATTCTGGCACGTTTTTGGCTATCTTTATGAAATGTTTACTAAGTTTATATTAAAATACTATTCAATATATAGCTTAATACTAATAATATCGATGTAAAGAATGAATGACAAATGATTTATTTATTGTTAACCTACTTAGAACTTTATATTATATCAAGTATATCGAGTGTTTGAAAGCCGTTTTTCACCTAATTTTAAAACCACGCTATGTTTTACTTGCAATTGATAGCTAGGGTGTTTATTTACAATATTTACAATTGGTTGAATGATTATTTAAGAAAATAAACGC
This sequence comes from Pieris napi, assembly GCF_905475465.1. Classification (NCBI taxonomy): domain Eukaryota; kingdom Metazoa; phylum Arthropoda; class Insecta; order Lepidoptera; family Pieridae; genus Pieris; species Pieris napi. The sequence continues at coordinate 4,720,687 of NC_062239.1, read as the reverse complement.
CTACATACATCGTATATCTATAATTAAGCTATAAAATTATGAATAACATGGTATCAAACATTGCTTCAGAGCTATTTAAAATCAGTTTACCCTCTATAAAAAGTCCAATATTATGATTGCAATCTGTACTGACCACAGACAATACAGGAGCGACCCCGTGCTGAATAAAATATTATATCAACACATGTCGCAGTCTGCCAAAATGTGGGGATCTTGTTTACCGAATACTAAGTACTAGAAGTTTGTTTTATTTTTAACTCCAAAACCAGCCGGTAGTAAACAAAGAAACTATGAAAGCTTTAAGACTGCTTTAGTCTATGGTTAATCAATGTTGACCGGCCATTTACACAGATTATATTATAGTGTTCTAAATTAAAAACTCTACGTGAGCATAGATTCAACCCTCTCCACTTTGTAACTCTAACAGCCCTTTGGGATGTGTTTGATATGACAGGAGTTCCTTTGTGATTGTTAAAAAAAACGAAATGGTATTTTTGTATTTTCGTCCCCTCCAAAATGAGCCAACTAAACTAACTTTTAACGTATAAATGTATAAAAACCCTTAATTTGACACATTTCAATTTATTTTCTGTAGAAAACCCATCTTAAGATAATCCCAAATGAGATCCCATTGACATCATCTGGTGTCTGCACGAGACCCCACAACTACAGATTAACCTTCAAAAGGGTGCTTCTTTATAACCTACTAGCTGACCTGGCTAACTTCGTTCCGCCCTACAACCTTATAATATCGTTGTTACTTTAATTTAACTTATTTTAGGATTTTATTAATGTTAAGTATTACATTAATACAACTTTTTTGCAAATACAGAAATGTTTTATTGCTTGCCATTGCGAAAGAAGAATGGCAGTTTTACACATTAGGCATCTTCTCTCTAGCGTCAATATGGCGATACTGCATGTTAAGCACTTTCTGATATCCAACATCTTTTGATCAGGATCAAAGCATGGTTATGCATCTCCTCATTCACCTCAAGATCGGAATTTCTTGAACTGACACGAATTCGACGTAAAATGATGCGTAGTTTTGTCAACAGATGGTTTTTGCATTCGTAAAAATTTATTAATTAATTTATTGTTATTCGTTAACTTATCCGATATTTTATTGCTTATTCTGCTATTCGGGACGGAAACAAATCCAACAAATCAAAAACCATGGCAATCGGTCCAGCCGTTCTCGAGTTATAAGTGTTGTAACAAACACGACTTTCTTTTATATATATAGATATGTACCTAGCTAGCGGCCTGTTTCAGCTTTGCGCGTTGATAATAAGTATTTTAAATTAAGATGTGATATTTTAAAGGAAATATATTTAATACAAATAATAATATCTCGTCCCTAAATATTAATAAAATATTGTTAACAGCAACGCATTTATAAAATATATGTAGCATATCTCTCGCAAAATTGTTGTTCTTTATTAACAAATTATAATCGGGCGCAAACATTTGACAAGACTTGACCATTTTCAGTATAATTAAATTGTTAATTTGTTATAAAAAATATTCTTAATCTCAAAAACCTAATAAATACTTACCTGTTAGGTGATACATAATGTATAAAGAAAATGACCTACGAGTTTCATAAATACACTTACATAAATGACCAAAATTGTCAAACCCTGGATTTAAATTTCTATGAAATATTACCACGTACAACGCGAATTATAACGATTAAACGTATCATAATTTAAATTTGGTGACGTCACCTCTCGAGAAGGGTTTTGGGAAGCACCCTCCAGCAATGAGTGTACACCCCAAGCATTATACAAAATAGGCTGTGGGCCAGAGAAAAAAAATATCTGTTCTAAAGTTAATATTTGCTTTTTATGTACGACAGCGTATAAATATGAATTTATAAGAATATTTAGAGATTATACCCCCCTAACAATACTGTTTTCGCTGGTCTGAAATTTGTTATAAACGTGGTTAAAACGGAGCAATTAGATAATAAGAGTGTGACCTTCTTATTTATAAGTCTTCTCCACAGCGTAAACACAATTTGGTAAAAAGCGACAAACCTTTATATTAATTATATTATACTCTGTGTTATATTATAATCATAAAGTTATTTTGTTATTTTTACAACTTATTTCCTTTTTCTTCTTTCCCTTCTTAAGTGTGGCTTTGTTTGTGCTAAATAAATAGGCATGTGATTGTTCTGCGTCCAGAATGCGTCTATGGAGAAATAAAAGCTGCTAATAATTCATAGCCCCACGTAAGCGTTTAGTCATATTTAGTGGCCCACGGTGACGTGGATTTTTCAATCACATCTCGCTTGAAGCGAAAACGCCTTCAGTCTTCACCCTCAATCGCTGAATAAATTGGGAATGTTTAGTAATAATTTAGGTGATGGATTATAAATGTTACGTGGCTTAAGCGAACAAATTACTCATATGAAGTACCTTTCTTCGTTCCTTTCTTCCTTTTTGTGAAAGTACGCTTTTATTTTAAGGACCAAGTGTTTTTAAAATTTGATTTAATTATCAGTGTTCAACTCAAATTGATGTGTGTAGTGGTTAGAAGGACTTTCAACCCACAGTTCAAATATATATGTGAACGTAAAATTGTAAATAACGTTAGATTGTAATCTATCTCGCGAGATTATAAACTGTCGAAAGATTGTGAACCTCAGCGTACTGCTTACAATTTAACGTTTTACTCTAACGTATCACTTCGATAGATTACAATCTACCGAATAATAATACGTTAAATTGTAAGCAGTTCGTTGAGGTTCACAATCTTTCGACAGCTTACAATCTCGCGAGATAGATTACAATCTAACGGTGTTTACAATTTTACGGTGACATATACAACATTGTGAGGAATACGGCATATCTTAGACCCAATAATCGACTACTAGTGGCAAAGACCATTGATCACCTTCACGCCTAAGGCCAAAACATTCAATTATCAGTACAGTAAGACTGTTATTAAATATTAAAGAAGTATTTTTAAGCAAAATAATAGTAATTTCCTTAACGAGCGACGCATTTTTCAGACTTAATTTCCGAGACCCCGCTGTCACGGTTGAGACAAAAGATTGATACACTCATTTCATTAGTGATAAATAATTTTATGTTCGTCGCTTAGTCATTTACGTCTTAACTGTTTAAAAAGGAATATTAATTTATATTGCAATCAGCGACGGCAAGGTGTATATGAAGGCGGATAAAAAATTGCACGATTCTTATTTATTTAAGCTTTTTATAGAACAGGGGAAAAAGGGCCGGAGGCTCACCTGATGCTAAGTGATACCGCCGCCCATGGACACTCCCAATGCCAGATGGCTCGCGAATGCGTTGCCGGTCTTTTAAGAATTGGTACGCCTTTTCTTGAAGAACCCTAAGTCAAATTACTTCGGAAATACTTCAGTGGTAACTAAAATGTTTAAACACACTATATAGATATTTAATTCAACTTTCTTCGTATACGGCGCATCATTTATGATTCACACTATGAATTATTTGTCGTGAAAGCAAATATTTACAGTATGTAAAGGATACGTAATTAAATAAAAAAAGACAATCAAACTTTACAAACAATAATATAAAAGCCATAATGTAGTGCTGAATTCCTTTTTAGTTTACAAAAAGTGTGTAACTAGAAGCTGAGGACTTTTAGGAAAAAAGTCTGGCCCGCCTCTGTGGTAAATAAAAAGTTTGGTTTAATGTTTAATCAAGAGGTCCTGAGTTCGACGTTTAGAACCAATAATTTAATTTTACGACGAATAGGCTAAGAATTTTTTAAACTATCAAATATGGCCTAATATAGTTATTTAGGGGTTAGTAAATCCGCACTTAATAGCTAATAAAATACAATGTTATAAGTATTAAAGTTGTGTTTAATCCTCTGTAAAATTGTATATTTAAAAATATATAATTTAGAATGAACGCATCATTTGCAGTTGAAAACATTTTAAGGTTATACATAAATTTATTTCACCTGACACGGGTAAATTAGTGGTAAATTTATATAAATTGCGTTTATTCACGCATAATATATTCCGTGGAATTCCCTACTAGTCATTCCTTTGCCCAAATCATTACAAGCTTACGAACCTTTTTCAATAATATACTTTGAAGATTATTTTCCTTATCATATAATATTTTTAATACCATTAAAGAATACCAATCCTCTCATAAGATTTTTTCTAAACAGCCAGTCTTTTTTAAGTCGTACTGGCTGAAAATCTGTTCAAAATAAAAAGAAAACTTTTTAATAGTTTTATTCTGTGGAAAGTTAATATGTGTAATGAGTATACTTAGTACTTGGCGCATTTTGAAAAGGTAAATTTTTAATCTTTGCCTTCATAATGATAATGTAGTTCTATATTTAGGTAATCGTATATAAAAGAAAGTAATTCTCACTCCACGGAGCTTTCTGATGAGTGCAAACAAGCTGAGTGGTTTCTCTTGTATCTTTTAAGGGAAAGAAATTGCTATCAATGAACGATGCACATAGGTATATCAATCTTTATTAAATGCGTCAATTTAAGGTTATTGCGGTAATATAGGTTAATGTTTCTGTTTTATTGATTTTAAAGTGAGGTATTTTATGATATAATTAAAAGTTATTTGGTTAATTTTCAATTATTTATTTTCGCACGACTGTTTTTTTTTTTATATTTTGAAATAATGTATGTAACGAATAAATGATTAATATGACATGGAGTGATTTTTAGAATCACTCCATGTGCATTTTCTTTACATGGATACAGACAATAGTACAAATATAATTTGTATAGAAGTGCTACAATACAAAGGAAAATTCATAGACCACGGCTTATGTTTGAATTACAAACCATAGAACAGAGTTCGAAATTTGAAATATTGCTTGATAGCATTCTGTACAATACAGAACACGGTGGTTTACATTCGAATGATGCATAGCTGTGATAAAATTCGAAATTTGAAATCACTGTTTGTGCACTTTATTATTTTAGAGAAAAGTTAGCTTATCGATAATATTCTAGTACGATACGATAGCCGAGAGAAGTAAAATATATATAAACTGAAGTACGAAATGCACAAGTCGTTGGCAGATGCTCAAGAGGCAATCAAATTAGGTGTGATTATCCCAAACTGTCGATAGAGGACAGGATGGCAATCTACGGATTAAATTCTTCTTGGGGAACGGCATCGTTTCACGCAGATAGCAATACACAGGAATGGTTTTTACCCAGTTAGTAGTGCAAACATTTACACGTCGAATTGGGTTAATTTACAGTTGCAACGTTTCACTTTGCTGTATATAGTATAGGTATAATGCAAAGAGGATTTATGGTGAATATTTAATACTTTTTTCATGAATTGGTTTTATAACTCAGTATTATATTATTTACACGGCGGTTGTGGATCGGTCAGTATATTCAAATTGTATATATAACAAAATGTTAGACGATGTTTCGAAGAATAGTGGGTAACTTTTCCTAACACTGAATTTCTTTATAGCAATACTCACAATGCTGGCACATGTTTGAAACAAACTAACTTGAATAAGAGATAACTGTTCTGTGAATAGTATTGGAAATTCTACATTTTTAATACTTTTCATAGAAGCTGCATATGGTCGGTCCTACCATATGCAGCTTCTATGAAAAGTATTAAAAATATACAAGTTAGTTAACACCGTTTCAATGATTTTTGTTGTTTCAATGAATTTAGATTTGTCTTCTTTCAACATAACCTTACAACAATTAGACAGAAAGAGAGAGGTTTAATAAAAAATGTTTTTTTATTATTAACTAGCTGGCCTGGCGAACATCGTACCGCCTAACAGTCGATTCTTTATTTTTTTTAATACTTATTCTGCTATTCGGGACACCGGTCAAGCTAAGATATAAAAAAGAAACAGAATGTATTTGTTGATAAGACAACAAATACATTATGTCAAAAAATAAAAATTTACCTTTCAAATTGACTTATAAGTCAATTTGAACTTTAAAGAAGTTTGAAGTCTCTCCGTAAGAACCATCCTCGTACTTCAAAGAATATTATAAAAAAATGAATTGGCCAAATCGGTCAAGCCGTTTTCATGTTATGTCGTGACAACGGAATACGGGTTTCATTTTTATATATATAGATGAACCACGATCACGTGCAAAACACTGTAAGAAAAAGTCTCTTCTAGTTCTAAGTTCTTTGTTTTATTAGTCGTAACATTGGTATTCTGTGCGCATATGTTTTCTGTAATTACCTTTCTATGTACCACGTAAATCCTATTTGATCGATTACATGATTTATTTCATTTTAAGACCATTATGATAATGAATCATACATTTAATTCCTCGTGTCTCACGTTAATTAGTTATTGATTTATTTATTACGCTTTTAAAGTTCTAACATACCACAGAAAATGTTTAAAATATTGTAATTTAAATTAATATAATTATAACGGATAAGACACATTTAATTATTACTTATACTAATTTTGAGTTTAGTAGTCTTTTATTTTAATTATTTTTTTGAATAATTATACAATTATTACCTTACTGAATTCCTGTAATAATGTATGTAAAACCTGAAGCTCCATATTTGTTCACACCACAAAATAATACCAGTTACCAAATAAAATATGTCAGGGACACCGCTATTGACCCGACTTTCAAGGCAACAGAGATTAAAGAAATGTTTAAAGAAATACAAAAGAAAAATAAAAACTCATTTTACTCGCAGTTAAAACCTTATTCAGGTCACAATATGTATTAAGGCTTTCTTCCGCAAAGTACTTACGAGCGGCGATTACGTTTTCAGTACATTTAAAAGTATGCAGGTAATTTAACTTCAAATATTTTCAATTAAAAAGAAATTTGTTCGATTTTTAAATACAATATACTTTCACAACTGCTGAGCGTAGTTGAAATATAAAATAACATAGGCAAAATAATAAAACCTCCTTACTTTATGTTTATAGTTTATGAATGTTTTTGTTGATGACAATATACCAGGGAGCTGGTCCCGCTACGCTGGTCCTACGCTAATGTTATATAGAGTAAAGATTTGTTTGCATTACGCTCCAAAACTACTGGACCGATTTGAATAAAACTTTCACCAGATACCTACATTACCGCTTATAAATATAGAATATTTAAAAACAAAAACAAACAAGTAATGCAGTAAAAATAATAATATAAACTCCGATATCCAATACGGAAACTATTGACAATAGAGGAAGGTGATGTACTCCAGCTTTATAAAAGACACCAAGCTGGGACTGACCGCCAGTCTATTCTAATTAAATACAATAAATTAGCAGTATAACACTAAGCTACCAATTCTCTCAATACATTTTAAAATAATAAATAAAGACGCTCCAGCCCTTAAAAGTGTTTAGCTTCACATTTATAGTCAAGTCAGAGATCAGCCTTCATAGACGTCGTCACGTATGAGCTAATGTTAATTTACAAAGAATAATTCATTGGTGTGATATGCACGGCTGGAAGTCACACCTAACTAGTAACTCTAAAATATGTTCTATTAAAAAAATATCTAAATATTGCAATACCTTGAATAGAATTTATATAAGATTACTAGCTGACCGGGCAAACGTCGTTTTGCCATGTATATCATTTATAATAAAAAAATAGTTGATCTTATAGTACGGGAGGTAGCAACGTTTGAAAAAAAAGAATTTTAGGTCAGCTGATTTTGTGATATGTCTTCCTTCTTGCACTTCCGGTTAGAGTCTGGGCAATCTGGCTGGCGGTAGTGGTTGCGTTCATTAGTGCGCATCCTATCTGTCCAGGTAAAAATCCTGGATTTTAAAAGCATTTTAAGAAGCGTAATTTTTAATTTTTCGTTTTTAAATACGTCTACCTGACATACTTTTTTTATTGCCAGACATTTTTCACGTTGCTAACTATGTGCCAGACGCGATTTTAAGTTTTATTTTTATAAAAATTTCAAAGCATTTTAGAATGTCTGTAATTTTAATATTATGTTATTTAAATATAAGAAAAACTGAAAATGAATTTGCCAGACATTAATTCGGTTGTTAAGTCTTGAATTAAAATGATAAAGTTTTGCAGTATGATGAAGCATTGCATTTTAAGAAGCGTAATTTTTGATTTTTCCTTTTTAAATACGTCTACCTGACATACTTTTTTTATTGCCAGACATTTTTCACGTTGCTAACTATGTGCCAGACGCGATTTTAAGTTTTATTTTTATGAAAATTTCAAAGCATTTTAGAATGTCTGTAATTTTAATATTATGTTATTTAAATATAAGGAAAACTGAAAATGAATTTGCCAGACATTAATTCGGTTGTTAAGTCTTGAATTAAAATGATAAAGTTTTGCAGTATGATGAAGCATTGCATTTTAAGAAGCGTAATTTTTGATTTTTCCTTTTTAAATACGTCTACCTGACATACTTTTTTTATTGCCAGACATTGTTCACGTTGCTAACTATGTGACAGACGCGATTTTAAGTTTTATTTTTATAAAAATTTCAAAGCATTTTAGAATGTCTGTAATTTTAATATTATGTTATTTAAATATAAGGAAAACTGAAAATGAATTTGCCAGACATTAATTCGGTTGTTAAGTCTTGAATTAAAATGATAAAGTTTTGCAGTATGATGAAGCATTGCATTTTAAGAAGCGTAATTTTTGATTTTTCCTTTTTAAATACGTCTACCTGACATACTTTTTTTATTGCCAGACATTTTTCACGTTGCTAACTATGTGACAGACGCGATTTTAAGTTTTATTTTTATGAAAATTTCAAAGCATTTTAGAATGTCTGTAATTTTAATATTATGTTATTTAAATATAAGGAAAACTGAAAATGAATTTGCCAGACATTAATTCGGTTGTTAAGTCTTGAATTAAAATGATAAAGTTTTGCAGTATGATGAAGCATTGCATTTTAAGAAGCGTAATTTTTGATTTTTCCTTTTTTAAATACGTCTACCTGACATACTTTTTTTATTGCCAGACATTTTTCACGTTGCTAACTATGTGCCAGACGTGATTTTAAGTTTTATTTTTATGAAAATTTCAAAGCATTTTAGAATGTCTGTAATTTTAATATTAAGTTATTTAAATATAAGGAAAACTGAAAATGAATTTGCCAGACATTAATTCGGTTGTTAAGTCTTGAATTAAAATGATAAAGTTTTGCAGTATGATGAAGCATTGCATTTTAAGAAGCGTAATTTTTGATTTTTCCTTTTAAATACGTCTACCTGACATACTTTTTTTATTGCCAGACATTTTTCACGTTGCTAACTATGTGACAGACGCGATTTTAAGTTTTATTTTTATAAAAATTTCAAAGCATTTTAGAATGTCTGTAATTTTAATATTATGTTATTTAAATATAAGGAAAACTGAAAATGAATTTGCCAGACATTAATTCGGTTGTTAAGTCTTGAATTAAAATGATAAAGTTTTGCAGTATGATGAAGCATTGCATTTTAAGAAGCGTAATTTTTGATTTTTCCTTTTTAAATACGTCTACCTGACATACTTTTTTTATTGCCAGACATTTTTCACGTTGCTAACTATGTGACAGACGCGATTTTAAGTTTTATTTTTATGAAAATTTCAAAGCATTTTAGAATGTCTGTAATTTTAATATTATGTTATTTAAATATAAGGAAAACTGAAAATGAATTTGCCAGACATTAATTCGGTTGTTAAGTCTTGAATTAAAATGATAAAGTTTTGCAGTATGATGAAGCATTGCATTTTAAGAAGCGTAATTTTTGATTTTTCCTTTTTTAAATACGTCTACCTGACATACTTTTTTTATTGCCAGACATTTTTCACGTTGCTAACTATGTGCCAGACGTGATTTTAAGTTTTATTTTTATGAAAATTTCAAAGCATTTTAGAATGTCTGTAATTTTAATATTAAGTTATTTAAATATAAGGAAAACTGAAAATGAATTTGCCAGACATTAATTCGGTTGTTAAGTCTTGAATTAAAATGATAAAGTTTTGCAGTATGATGAAGCATTGCATTTTAAGAAGCGTAATTTTTGATTTTTCCTTTTAAATACGTCTACCTGACATACTTTTTTTATTGCCAGACATTTTTCACGTTGCTAACTATGTGACAGACGCGATTTTAAGTTTTATTTTTATAAAAATTTCAAAGCATTTTAGAATGTCTGTAATTTTAATATTATGTTATTTAAATATAAGGAAAACTGAAAATGAATTTGCCAGACATTAATTCGGTTGTTAAGTCTTGAATTAAAATGATAAAGTTTTGCAGTATGATGAAGCATTGCATTTTAAGAAGCGTAATTTTTGATTTTTCCTTTTTAAATACGTCTACCTGACATACTTTTTTTATTGCCAGACATTTTTCACGTTGCTAACTATGTGACAGACGCGATTTTAAGTTTTATTTTTATGAAAATTTCAAAGCATTTTAGAATGTCTGTAATTTTAATATTATGTTATTTAAATATAAGGAAAACTGAAAATGAATTTGCCAGACATTAATTCGGTTGTTAAGTCTTGAATTAAAATGATAAAGTTTTGCAGTATGATGAAGCATTGCATTTTAAGAAGCGTAATTTTTGATTTTTCCTTTTTTAAATACGTCTACCTGACATACTTTTTTTATTGCCAGACATTTTTCACGTTGCTAACTATGTGCCAGACGCGATTTTAAGTTTTATTTTTATGAAAATTTCAAAGCATTTTAGAATGTCTGTAATTTTAATATTATGTTATTTAAATATAAGGAAAACTGAAAATGAATTTGCCAGACATTAATTCGGTTGTTAAGTCTTGAATTAAAATGATAAAGTTTTGCAGTATGATGAAGCATTGCATTTTAAGAAGCGTAATTTTTGATTTTTCCTTTTTAAATACGTCAACCTGACATACTTTTTTTATTGCCAGACAATTTTTACGTTGCTAACTATGTGCCAGACGCGATTTTAAGTTTTATTTTTATAAAAATTTCAAAGTATTTTAGAATGTCTGTAATTTTAATATTATGTTATTTAAATATAAGAAAAACTGAAAATGAATTTGCCAGACATTAATTCGATTGCTAAGCCTTGAATTAAAATGAAAAAGTATTGCAGTATAATGCTTGTAGTACGAGCATAAAAAGGAATATAAAATTAGATTAAAATTAATTATCAACACTTTATTTAAATTGTCCTAATTACTAAATGTAAGTTATGAATAATTCATGCAACGTAAAAATGTCTGGCAATAAAAAAAGTATGTCAGGTAGACGTATTTAAAAAGGAAAAATCAAAAATTACGCTTCTTAAAATGCTATGCTTCATCATACTGCAATACTTTATCATTTTAATTCAAGACTTAACAATCGAATTAATGTCTGGCAAATTCATTTTCAGTTTTTCTTATATTTAAATAACATAATATTAAAATTACAGACATTCTAAAATGCTTTGAAATTTTTATAAAAATAAAACTTAAAATCGCGTCTGTCACATAGTTAGCAACGTGAAAAATGTCTGGCAATAAAAAAAGTATGTCAAGTAGACGTATTTAAAAAGGAAAAATCAAAAATTACGCTTCTTAAAATGCAATGCTTCATCATACTGCAAAACTTTATCATTTTAATTCAAGACTTAACAACCGAATTAATGTCTGGCAAATTCATTTTCAGTTTTTCTTATATTTAAATAACATAATATTAAAATTACAGACATTCTAAAATGCTTTGAAATTTTTATAAAAATAAAACTTAAAATCGCGTCTGTCACATAGTTAGCAACGTGAAAAATGTCTGGCAATAAAAAAAGTATGTCAAGTAGACGTATTTAAAAAGGAAAAATCAAAAATTACGCTTCTTAAAATGCAATGCTTCATCATACTGCAAAACTTTATCATTTTAATTCAAGACTTAACAACCGAATTAATGTCTGGCAAATTCATTTTCAGTTTTCCTTATATTTAAATAACATAATATTAAAATTACAGACATTCTAAAATGCTTTGAAATTTTCATAAAAATAAAACTTTAAAATCGCGTCTGGCACATAGTTAGCAACGTGAAAAATGTCTGGCAATAAAAAAAGTATGTCAGGTAGACGTATTTAAAAAGGAAAAATCAAAAATTACGCTTCTTAAAATGCAATGCTTCATCATACTGCAAAACTTTATCATTTTAATTCAAGACTTAACAACCGAATTAATGTCTGGCAAATTCATTTTCAGTTTTCCTTATATTTAAATAACATAATATTAAAATTACAGACATTCTAAAATGCTTTGAAATTTTTATAAAAATAAAACTTAAAATCGCGTCTGGCACATAGTTAGCAACGTGAAAAATGTCTGGCAATAAAAAAAGTATGTCAGGTAGACGTATTTAAAAACGAAAAATTAAAAATTACGCTTCTTAAAATGCTTTTAAAATCCAGGATTATTACCTGGACAGATAGGATGCGCACTAATGAACGCAACCGCTACCGCCAGCCAGATTGCCCAGACTCTAACCGGAAGTGCAAGAAGGAAGACATATCACAAAATCAGCTGACCTGAAATTCTTTCTCGAAAACGTTGCTACCTCCCGTACTATTAGAGGGGTGAAAGTTAGGGGCTGTATGTATTTTTTAATGCTGTATCATAAAAAATATATATAAAAAATTAGGGGTGGACTACCCTTAACATTTAGGGGGATGAAAAACAGATGTTGTCCGATCCTCAGATATACCCAATATGCACACAAAATTTCATGAGAATCGGTCAAGTCGTTTCGGAGGAGTTTAACCACAAACACCGCGACACGATAATTTTATATATGTACTATAGCTTACCGGGCAAACGTCGTTTTGCCATGTATATCATTTATAATAAAAAAATAGGGGTTGATCGTAGAGGGGTGAAAATTTGGGGTTATATGTATTTTTTAATGCTGTATCATAAAAAATATTAAAAAAATATATATAAAAAATTAGGGGTGGACTACCCTTAACATTTAGGGGGACGAAAAATAGATGTTGTCCGATCCTCAGACATACCCAAGATGCACACAAAATTTCATGAGAATCGGTCGAGCCGTTTCGGAGGAGTTTAACTACAAACACCGCGACACGAGAATTTTATATATTAGATTACGTCGATAAAGACCCCTTTACCACATTGAAATTCATTGTACCTAAATTTCAATACCTGAACCTCTGAATATTCAAATATTTTGTCGAGTGCCGGTAGTGGTTTGTTAACACAGCATTCGTTTGGCACCGCAATTAAATGTTTTTACTTGGCTTTTACACAGTTTCTTAATGATTATTATAGTTAATTGATTTAATTAAAGTTGAAAGTAATAAATAAATTCAACCATATGGGGGTCGGCCCTTTCGGAAATTTGTTTATTTGAATTGTTTTGTATGTAAATGGGTAATTTTTATTAAATATACTCAATTATAGTAGAAATTATAGAAAGGTACAGAAAATAATTTTTACTATTCTAAAGCCGTTTAAACGTTTTTTTGGTGTCATAATCACGGATTGACTTGATAAATATGTTTTATCTTCAAGAAGGACATTAATTAAATTAAAAAGCGTTTGCGCAACGATACGAAACAATTTTGTTTTTAACAACACAGCAGCGACTACATTAGTAGTCTTCAGGTCCCTCAAACTTGAAAATATTCAAGTTTTCATGATATGTTATACATTCTCTATAAACTATACCCCAAGGTAAGGACAATTTATTTATTTTATATATTCTTCCAGTAATTTAATATACACGGAGTCAGGGTGAATGCAATTCAAATGTTGGAAATAATAATACCGTTAAGAATTGAATTTTCAAATTTTCATGCAAAGTCGTATAGAAGGCCGTGTCTGTCGTTTATAACATGAAAATATCCTACAATATTATTAAAAGCAATGCGCCTACTTCACTACAAGCTTTACATCAAATAAAGTCGGAGTTTTTACGTGGCTACGCATTTTATATTCCCGTTCAACAAGCTGTTTACTAAGTACAACGTAATACGCCTGAATACTTTTGCTATATTTATATATTCTCAACAATAAAAAAATGCACGTGCAAATATAAGTACCTGAGTACCTTTAGCATAATAAAATCTACCACACAATATTTTGAACTTTTTTAAAATGCTTTAGTTTATTTACATTCGAAATTCGTCGAAACAATAACGGTACTTAACCTCTTTTAGCCCCTATTTTAAAAGAATTCAGCTTCAAAAATACTTTACGTCTCAACCGAGAAATTTCTCCAAAACATGAATACAAACAAGAACTAAAAACATTTGTACAGCTTTCGCTTCGAATTACGAACATTCATTACCTTTAAAGAGTTCCCGTTAATAGCTCCACTTTTGCCACACACGACTTCACCACTTTTGATTGTTTATCACCGATATCTAATGTCCAGTATCCGATTGTTTTGTTATCGTCACTGGATTCAGGAGATAACCCTCCGACTGCCGCGGGGTGACTGTTAGTGACACTCATAGCTACGGTTTCACCCCGATGACGTCACCCTAGACCAATAGGGGGAGGTTTTCCACGCATGCGTGGCATACCAGCCGTCGCGGCGCCTATAAAATCTCAGAACGGTAAGAATCCTAGCATCGAATAATGCATCATACATTGCCGGGGTGCCGTACTGATTTCAAAGTTTATGCTAAAGACGCGGCAGTGAATAGCAAAGGCGGGATAGGAAAAATTTTGTTCAAAGCTTCTGGGAGTGACAGCTTTGTCCGCCCCCGTTGGGCATTTCAAAGGCTAACATTCTTTTTGCGTCTGTGGACGTGGCGCGCTTTTCAAATAATTGAGACGTATATATGATTTAATTTGCCCTTTGCGGGGCTTAACATTTTACACTGGGGGAAATGCATAGTAAATATGGCGATGAAAGGATTTAGAGAAGGGGAGCGAAAACAAAATAAAAAAGAAACGATCGAACCTTTTCTCGTATTGCTTTTAACATATTATGGACAATTTGCCATAACAAGAGGCCAATTAACATGTCGGACGCGAAGGTAATTCACGTTCAATAAAGCTTTAAAAGTTTATACATATTCAGTATATGTAATGCTCATTTACAAAAAACACAACAATGTATAAAAAGGGAAAAATTACATAACTAAGTTAAAAATATCCATCTCATCCGATCCATCCATCCAATTAGCTCGAATATTAAAAATAAATATTAGAGACCGGAACTTCCTTTATTCTCCGCAAATATGGAACAACCACTAATAATTGAATTCTTCTTATCTTTTTAGAGTTTCTAAAAACATAAGAAATGTTTAATGCATATGCAGTAAGTCTGAGAATCGGCTACTATCTATCTTTCAAACCCCTAAGTGATAAGGGGTGTCCACCCCCACAAAAAAAATATTTTAGACAAAAAATATTGTTTTTATTTTTTTATGATACATACAGCATACAAAAATACATACAACCCTTAATTTTCGTCCACCCTCTTCCATCAACCCCTATTTTTTATGTGTTAATTAAAAACTTATAACTTGAATTCTGAGGTATAGAGAAAATCACAGAAAAACCTAAAAAGTTTTCATTCCGGAAAACCGAACAGTTTCTGGGGTAGCACAACAAAAAATTCCATGTTGGTATGTACTAAAATGGTATGCTAAGTAAAATCACATTAAGGACAAACGAAGTCCGCGGGGCAGCTAGTTTACTATAAAATTAAAGATAATTCATGAAATGCTACAATTTCTAAACCACGCCCCACTGACTTTTAATTCAAGCGCCAAATTATATATAGTTATATACACATAATTCTAACGACCTTTCCAACTGCAATCGAAAAATAATCGGACAGACGGCTTTCCATGGATTTAAAAGTAATCCAAGTGCTTTTTCACACTCAATCACTACGAGCAAACTATACGTAAGGTTTTAATTTGCCATCCGTCTTTCAACAATGGACCAGTAGACGGTGGAAGGCAATCTGAGCTCTTTTATGTTCACAACATAGATGACGTGTTATTTCTGTACGGCTTTGATACATTTTTATGTTTTGAAATAAAAGCATTGCAGTTTTTTTGTTTTAAATTAGAATAGCTGTGTGGTTGCAATGGTCTGTGAAACAACAGAGGTTTCTAGAACTTTTTTAAAATAAGATATTTGATATGAAAACTTGTGTAAATCTAAATACGTTTTTATAAATAAATATGTCGTATGTGATATTATAAGTCATATAAAAGCTATAATGATATATAAGAATCATGTCAGTACATACTTATTAAACAATGAGCCAGATAAGGTTTAAAAGAGGATAAAGTTTTAAAAAAATATATAAAATATGTTTGAATTAATAACACTATTGTCTTAATATGTTTAAAGACATAATTGGTACTTTCGTAGTAATAATTTCAGCTGTCCTTATAATTAAGGAAATTAAGGCTTCAAAGTAGAGAGATATTATAGAACAATAGATTTGTTAAATTAAAAGTTTCGATCAATCTTGTCATATATGGTGAAATATTCTAATACAGAGAATGCAATTAATTTTATCTACTACAAGCTCCCACCTTTTCAGAATGCCAAATCATAAAATGACTGCTTCACGACTGATTTGAGAGCAACCGCCGATGCGAAAACCGCTGTGTAGTTGTCTTAAAAGTAAAAGTATTTTAAAGGATAAATTGGCGTAACATATTGCAATGCAATAATAGACTTCCTTAGAAAACCATAGACTTCCTAATACCTGAACATTTAGTACTTTCTTGTCATTGTTTAGGTATTTTCTCTGTAAGTTTTAGAGCCATCTCGCAACACTTATTTCTAAACTCGCTTTAATTAATATATATACCAACTTGTACCTATTATTTTTACATTCCTAAGTCTCACTTTCTTACATTTAAATATAGTCTCTTTTAATAATTTCTATTAGTCGTGAGAAAATTCAATCACCTTAAGTCCTATACATACATTGAATGATATAGAATATAGAACTTTGTTTTATTCATAGAAACACAAATATATGTACTATAAAATATTACTAAACAAGTGCAGAATACAGCTTGTGTGAAGTAGAAGTGAACACACAAACACAAAAAGTTATCATATTACATATCTGTGTCTCATGTTCTAACTTCAATATTTTTATATAATATACATATAAGAATAAGTAAAGTTATGTAATAAATTTATATTACATAACTTAATAATAATATAAAGCCTGCACAACTTTGCAACAAAAATTTGTTGTATTTTTTTTCTTTGCTCTGGATTTGCACGGTTGCAAGATACCTATGTAGTTTCAATGTTGACGTTTAACCTTTGGATTACCATTGTTTTACTTGAGAATTGAACCCAGTCCAGCGGCCTAAACTCATAAAATAAACGATTGAACTAAAATGAGATTTAAAGTTTGTATTTACTGAAACGCTACAGATCCACCGCTTCAATGAACAATTCTACAATTTATTTTTTATAAATAAGGTAGTGAGCCTTTTGAATATAAAAAAATATAAATTGACAAAGAAACTATTTGAGCTTTATTATTATTATCATCCGCGGGTTCAACGCATTGATGTTAAAATGGTTATCCTGAATAAATCACATATCAAGACAAAAACAATTTTTAAATTTAAGCTAGTAGTTTAATTTGTAGTTTTTAATGTTTGAGTAACATTCGATATATAAATATAAGACCACGATTATGCTAAGCGTTTTTAACACTAAAACTCGTGGAAATTGCCGGGAAGTGATTTATCGTCAAAATAGCTGACGTTAACGTCATAACTCACCTACGACAAAAACCCGGCGAGACGGACTAAAGAGGCATAATTGTTTCCTTGGGGATAAACGAAACTACGTCAAATTTACTCAACTTTACTACCCGATCCCTTTATTCAACGATCAACTGAGCGTTAGTTGGCATCATATACAACATTTGTACGACACACACTAATGTCATCGATACTTAAGTAAGGCATGTCCTTACGACGTTCTTTCGTCGTGCAAGTACCTCCGAACAAGCGTTACACACATATAAGGAAAATTCTGTAGGTGCACAGTCGTGATTTTATAGTGTCCTATCGCTAGCCATTTCGATACCAAAATGTATATGATAACTTTGATATGTATTTTACTAACCCAAGGTTTATATCATATTTAAAAAGAGTTTCATAGGATAATAATCGAACAGTGTAAATTTGTGTAGTTTTAAAATCGCTCATGAAGCGGAGCAAATTTTTTAATATTGTTCTGTCCATTGTACATAAAGTTAAAATTAAAGTAGGCTAAAGTCGAATTGACGTAATTTTTTACATCTTCTAAATTGCCGAATGTGTTACCCTATATCGTCAACAGATTAATCAAATGCAAATAAAAAGTGAGTTGTATGGGGAGCGTAGTTCTCGACAGCTAATCCTAGCGACAGGTAAGCTGAGCTAATTTATCATCGCCGAAACAATGGGGTGTTGAGCGAATATATAATCTATGTAGTCGAGGGTTCGATAATGATATAACTCTTCATGCTATAGTATTAAATACAACAATACAGTTGTAAGATGAATGTGCGTTGAATAAATGTAATTCGAAACGATTTGAGGCAGTAGAAAGGAAATTCACAGATTTTATAAGACATTTAAATTCTCCTATACGTAAAACTATCCACAAGAATACAACCAGCAACTCCTTCTATCTGACGATTTTTTGAAGTTATACTTCTTCAGGCGCGTTATGAAAAATTTGATGAGAGTGAAATTTTACGATGCGCGCGCAACGTGACACAAAATTAACAGAATGAAGTTGCCCACGGAAGATGCTAAGGCATTGGACATAATTTAAAAACAACATTCGAATAATAATAGAATTTATGTTGCACCTAATCTAAGAGAATAATAATAAATATTTATTAATTTAATTTTTCAAACGTAAACTGAACTTTATTGACTATAATGACTCCTTTTCCAGTCTTTGATTATTTAATTGTAAATAATTATTTGCATGCAATCAAAAACTATTTTTAATAATGCCAAAGAAGTATAACTTCTTACGCGCGTACATAAGTACACGCACCCTTTTTTATTTAATATCTCAAGACAGAAGAGAAGTGTAGGTACATGTAGTTATTGACCTTGTATGATTTTTTTTTTGTGTTACGCGTGACCTCCATGGGCACTGTTTTTCATAACATTTTTGTTTCTCAACTTCATAGTTAAAGTACATTTATAATATCTATATCTCATTATGCTTTGGTACTTTGTGAACAAAGGGTGGGTTTAGCCAGCAGAGCCCTCTAGGGCTTACTCGTTTCAGAAATCTGAGTAAGCCTATTTATTGATCTGATTTTAGCCTAAGGCTATGTACAATGTTCTCATTTAATATGCACCATGTATTTTTGATACGTATAGTTAATGACGTAATCTGTTGTCTTTGGTACACAAAAATTTTCTTTAAAGCTATGTATTTTTGCTATTTTGCCTGTAGGTCATGTTTGTAGTATATAAATGTATTGTGATTGTAATTAATATATTTCTTAATATGTAATCTAAACTATTATATATTTAACTAGCTGGCTTGGCGAACATCGTACCGCCTAACAGTAGATTCTTTATTTTTTTTAATACTTATTCTACTATTCGGGACACCGGTCTAGCTAGTAAGATAAAAAAAAGAAAGTTGATAATACAACAAATACATTATGTCAAAAAATAAAAATTTACCTTCCCGGAACCCCTCCACTAACACTTGAACTTTATGATAAGGTATTAAAGTTCAAATTGCCTTTAAATATTATTACAAATATTTTGTATGGGAATATTGAAAAGTGTTGTTTTTAGACTTTTTCACTCATTTTTTTTAATTTTTCTCTCCGTAAGAACCATCCTCGTATTTCAAGGAATATTATAAAAAAAGAATCAGACAAATCGGTCAAGCCGTTTTCATGTTATGTCGTGACAACGGAAAACGGGTTTCATTTTTATATATATAGATTAAACCTTAGACAACATATATTCTAGCGTGGTAATGAATTAAGAAACATAACGAATTTAAGCCCGGCAACGCACTTGCGAGCCTTCTGGCAATGTGTCCATGGGCATCGGTATCACTTTACATCAGATGAGCCTCCTGCCCGTGTGCCATTTTTTATATTAAAAAAAGGACGAACGGGAATAATGATATTTATAACAAACCTAGAGATGCTGCCCGCATTGGAAAATAAGATGTATTTTATAAATTATGGATATTCAGCATCTTATAAAAAAAATTGAGGTAAACTATACCGTCATTTTTTATATTATTTTATGGTCATCTAAATTTTGAGCTTACCCATGATTTCTCTCGCCTGTGTAGGTTCAAGACCTCATAAATAACTTTTTCACCAAAAAGAAATATGATACTGTTGAGAATTTTTTGTAATAAATCACCGAGGTATGCGAATAAAATTGTTAACAGAATACTAATGCGTTATGGCCGTTTTAATTACCTGAGAACTATAAAATCTTACACAGTGTGTATAAAAACAATTTATACCTTTAAAAAGACTTAATTTTTTAATTACCTACTTTAATATACCTGATACTCATCTTAGATTTCTTACGTATAGATGGCCGTTTCAAAAATTCAGTGGTGAATCTGAAATATACTTCTTCGACTTTAAAAAGCTAAGGATAGAGAAGGTTAATTCCAATTTTAAGTTATTAGTTTTTATGTTAATATTTAGGATTATTTACACTCATTACCTTATGTAGATAATAATAATCTAATTAAAATGTAATAAAATATTCATTGTAATACATAATTACTTAAAACACGATTACGTTTTTTTAGGAATTACTGTGGAGATCCACGAGATGTTAATAATAAAGTAAGCAACGCTTTCAAAAGTTGGTATTTTAAAAGACATTTTGATAGTCTAAAGTAACATATATCAGATATAGTTCCACATTAATAATTTACTCTTCCTTTACGTTACGTTTGCTGGGGCACTTTGAAGCATGGATCAAGACCGGGCAGTTAAGGAACCATCGACAGAGTGGAGAGGATCTGCTGGACCACAGGAGCGTTGGTAATTTCTCGTTTCGGAGGCCAATACACATTTTAAATTGTTAAGAGCCAGCGCTGTGAGACTACTTCCGTATAGTTCTAAATAAAACATTACGTACTACTCGTACGTAAGTTAAGTACAGTCACATTACTATAGATATAAGTGTTGGATCAATGTAAGACTGATGAAGTCCATATTAGTTACGTCCTACCTGACTTACTTTATTAAAAAATCATTGTATAAATATATATCATTTGTTACGAGCGATAAGTACACTGGTTGGATCTAGACTGGCGAACATGAATACATTACAAACAAGGCAAATGGTTATAACTGATACACACAAGTGCAATATTATTGTATTAGTGATTATGGTGTCACTACATAAGTATTACGTTACAAGTTATTTCTGCCTTTTGTTGAACTCAATTCGAAGCTAAATTAACTTTGAACCAAAATCAATATTAAATATAAAACTTCCTTAAAATTATTACAGCTATTATTGTATTATTAACATAACTTAAAGCAATCGCGGTCAGTATGACAATGTGACATCAAGTTAATAATTATACATAACTAGCCATCTATTGCTACGAGTATGTCTTTTCTCTAAATAAAAAATGTACTAGTTCATTATTCTTAATTATTTAATAAAGTAGAATTCTCGTCTTCTTAATCGTTCTCAAAACTCAACATGTATAATCGACAATTTTTTCTATGAAAATTAATACGTAAAACGACTATCATTGAGAATGTTGAAATTTGATATGAAAATACAGTTGTCTTAACGTCTTTTTGAGTGGAACTATATTTAATAATTCTTGAATATATTAAAGAAAGTGTGATTGTAATAAATTATCAGACGCCAGCATATAAATCTATTTGGACGTCATTACAAATGTTCTGTCTTATAACCGCCACTGATCCACTAAAGCTTACCTCATAACTTTAATTGCGATTACCATTTTAATATTGAGTTTCTATATCATCTAATACAATGCAGGATATTAAAAGAATTTCTTAATCGGCGTTAGATGACGTCATAATTTTATATTTTTGTAATATATTAGATAATGCACTCTTTACAGTACAACCAATTATTACGCAAATATTCGCACGTATAATATTCCGGATGGCGTTAAATTTAATTTAATTTATAAAAAGGGGACGATGCTTAATTGTGATTGGTTATCGTCAATAGACCAATTGTAATCAAGCTTTCCAGTTAAAATTTAATTGTGCAGCTTAGTTTAAACGTGAATGACAAGTCTAAGCGTGAATGAACACCCAATCTGTCAAAATTCTATCAACGTTATTGACGGAACTGTTCATCTAAGGTTTACAATTAAACTTGCCCCAGAATCGCAGGCTCAAGGAATAAATATTTAAATAATATTCCAAGTATCCTAAACATAAAGTTTTAAAAAATAATTTATATTAAAAGTTGACTGGCAGTATTAAAATAGGTCGATATTTTTTTGCAAAGTAATATTTCCTGACTGACGTGAATACGTATGAAGATTAAAAAATCTGATCCATTACCTCTGGTCAATTACACTTAATAACACTGTAAAACTATATCTTTTATAGTCGTTTATTAAAATCGTTTCGATTCAGCAATCAACTCGCTGATTCCAATTGAGACCGTGTTCCTGTTATGAACAGTTAGGTCTTTTGAAGGCTTATGAATTTTAGTGATTGTCAGTTTGCTTCGGCAATTTGTTCTGAACGATGTAATTTCATACGACGTGCTAATGGAGATATTTAATCATACTTTTATCGTACAAAGAGAAAGTTTATTATTAACGTTTAGCAAAGGCCCATAAGTATCATAAGGTGAATTCAATAACGACATATAGCACTTTTATTTTCTAATTGTATGGGCTCATTTTAGCGACTGAATTAAAAGTAGTTTAGAAAGTAGAACAACGGCCAGTTTTAATCAAACTGACAGACAGACAATTTTTGTAGCCAGAAAAGACAAAAAGAGACCAAAGAAGAACCTAAGAGACCAGTGCTAAAAGAATGCTTTGTCTATGCAGAAGGGTGGTCCGAAAAAATAACCAGATAGTTCGGGTCCTGTATTACAGCACATTCTAGAGATTATATAGTCTTGCGTTAGTTTTGCTTTTTAAATATACTAAAAGAGTGCGTTGCACTTCTAATGTTACTTTATATTGCAGGGCCCGAACTATCTGGCTATTTTTTCGGACCACCCATCTGATTATAGCCAAGGCATTCTTTAGCACTTTACTCTTAGGTTCTTCTTTGGTCTCTTTTTGACATTTTTCATCGTGAAATATCGTATGTAAATTTATCATAAGCATTTTGTTTGTGCACGCCGTCCGCACCACACTTTAGTTCCAATTTGAGTAACTTGTTACTTTTTTTTTCTTATGTGTGGCCTTGTTGGTGCGACTATAAATAAATAAGATTAATTTAATCATATTCTTGTATCAATGCATTGAATCAAACGTCAATATGGATTTGGGGTTGCTACATATGTTAGCTGTATATAAAACAGAGTTTAGAGTTCAATCTTTCCTTCTGAATGGAAATAAAATCAAACATAAATCGAATGACGACTATAGCGAGCATTCTAATTACTAGCGACATGTTTTGACTTCGCACGGCAGGATTTTTTTTATATTTTAGAAATAAATTTGATCTATTTTACTCCGAGATAACGTAGCATAGTAGTTATTTATTTATTTGTTTTAAAAAGCACAATATAATAATGTAAGAAAATAGTAAGACAGAAAATATTGAAGTAAAGAAAGCTTTAAACTTTTTACTGAGTGTTTAAAAATAACCATTTAATGCCATATATTCGGAGAGCAACACCAACAGCCTGTAATTTCCATCCAAGATATTTAAAGATATACAAAAATAACAGAAAAAGCTCCACTTCCAATATAATGTCTCCTAATCTAGGTCTGAAGATTATCCTTATTAGTCTTACTAGTTACTACGGAGGTGTTTTTCATTTTACCTTTCTATATATTAAGAAAAGCATGATTCTCAAGTTTTTGACTGATAAAGCAATTGCAATGTCAAGTGAACCAAGATAACATCTATAGGCAAGGCATTGTACTAAACACGCTATAGTATTCAGTTTTTTGCAAGTCACTAAGTAGAAAAAACGACCAGAGCACATGATAGCACTTACCTGTACATTACTTGAGATGATTGATGACGGTTTGATACAATCAGAATTTGAACTAGAATTACTGCTTTTGACTTTGTTACATAAAGCAGTTTATTATTTTCGTTTCATATCCCGTTAATATTTTTTATATCTGGCAGAGCAGCGGCAACTGATAAACACCCAAACATACTTACCAACATTTGGCCACAACGCTTTGGGTGTTACGAAGAAATGAAATTATAAAATCACAGTTTGACATAATGTTTTTTTTTTTTTTTTTTTTTTTTTTTTAGAACGGGGGGCAAACGGGCAGGAGGCTCACCTGATGTTAAGTGATACCGCCGCCCATGGACACTCTCAATGCCAGAGGGCTCGCGAGTGCGTTGCCGGCCTTTTAAGAATAGGTACGCTCTTTTCTTGAAGGACCCTAAGTCGAATTGGTTCGGAAATACTTCAGTGGGCAGCTGGTTCCACATAGTGGTTGTGCGCGGCAAAAACTGCCTTGAAAAACGCTCAGTTGTGGAACGGCGGACGTCGAGGTGATACGGGTGGAATTTCGTATTCTGTCTCGACGTCCGATGATGAAATTCAGCTGCAGGTATTAATCCGAACAACTCCTCTGAACACTCTCCATGGTAAATGCGGTAGAAGATGCAGAGTGACCCCACATCTCTACGCAACGCCAAAGGATCAAGCCGCTCGGAGAGGGATTGGTCGTCGACAATTCGAACCGCTCTGCGTTGTATACGGTCAAGTGGAAGGAGCTGGTACTGGGGAGCCCCCGCCCAGAGGTGAGAGCAGTACTCCATGTGGGGCCGAATTTGCGCTTTATATAGTTGCATGCGGTGGCCCGGAGTGAAGTACCGCCTCGCCTTGCTGAGCACACCAAGCTTTTTGGAGGCTAATTTAGCCTTTCCCTCCAAGTGACCGCGAAACTGAACGTCGTTCGATATGTCAACGCCAAGTATTCCAATGCTGGCTGTGGCTTTAAGAAGAGTGTTTTCGAAAAGAGGAGTAGCGACAAAGGGTGTTTTTTTAGCGGAAAACGCGCAAACTTGTGTCTTCTTGGGGTTAAATTGGACTAGGTTTTGTCTGCCCCAGTCTGAGACTCCACGTAGTAGAGTTTCGACTTCAGACACAAGTTTGTTCCGGTACTCATCAACAACTGCCCGAGAAATACCTGCCCGGCCAGTGTAAAGAATATCCCCAGTGCTGTCATCCGCATAGCAGTGAATGTTGCTAAGTTGCAACATATCATTGATATGCAGAAGAAATAGGGTCGGGGATAGAACACAGCCTTGTGGGACCCCAGCGTTCACGGGTTTAAGGTCGGAACATGCTCCGTCGATGACGACCTTGATGCTCCGATCGGCCAGAAAGCTGGAGATCCAATCGCATAATTTCTCGGGAAGCCCATAGGCTGGAAGCTTCGAGAGCAGTGCTCTGTGCCACACCCGATCGAAGGCTTTCGCTATGTCCAAACTTACCGCCAACGCCTCCCCCTTGGACTCAATTGCTTCCGCCCACCTATGGGTAAGGTATACAAGGAGGTCACCAGCTGAGCGACCACGACGAAAGCCGTACTGAGAATCGCTAATCAACTGGTGACCTTCTAGATAACTCAAGAGCTGGCAATTAATAATGGTTTCCATTATTTTGGAGAACAAGGAGGTTATAGCTATTGGGCGATAGTTGGACGGATCAGAGCGATCGCCTTTTTTTGGGATCGGATGTATCGAAGCGGTCTTCCAGCACTTCGGGACAGTGCCGAGCGAGTACAGGTACCGGAAAAGGCGCGTTAAGACCGGAGCCAACTCAGGAGCACAAGTACGCAGCACAATTGGGGGGATACCATCCGGCCCGCTCGACTTATGAATGTCCAAGGAAGATAGTGCTTTGCGGACAGCACGTTGCCGGAATGTGATTTCCGGCATCGAGGAATCACACCGCGAAATGGTCGGTGGTGATCTCCCTCGGTCATCCAAAGTCGAGTTGGACGCGAAGAGACAGCCCAAAAGGTCGGCCTTCTCCTTCGCAGTGTGGGCCAGAGAGTCATCCTCCCTGTGCAGTGGCGGAATGGAGGGCTGACAAAAATTCCCCTGGACAGCTTTGGCGAGAGACCAGAAGGCTCGAGTCCCTGAAGGGAGTTGGGCCAATCTCTCGCCAAATCTGGCAATGTGCTCTGACTTTGCCTTAGTGATTTCTCGTTTGAAGGACCTGGAGGCTGAGTTATATGCTGTTTTAAGTTCGCTGGTATTGGCATCACGAGATTTCGCCGCTTCCGCCCATGCCTTAAAGCATTCTCGCTTTCGACGCGAGGCCGCCTTGCAAGAACGTTTAAACCAGGGCTGAGACTTGCCACCGATCGGCACCGCAGAAAATGGAATAAAGAGTTCCATGCCCTGCAGAACCACTTCGGCGACAGAGGCGGCGACGGAATCTGGAGCTTCCGGCGAAAAGCACATAGGCCCCCAAGGGTAGGACGCAAAGAAAGACCGCATCCCGTCCCAATCTGCTGACTTATAGTGCCAAATACGGCGACAACCCATAAAGCGGGGCCGTGAAGGGCGCGTAGATGGCACAGTACTCCGGACCACACAATGATCTGATGAACCCAATGGCGGGTCAACAGAGACTTGATAGTTCTCCGGATGTGAAGTCAGCAGAAGGTCCAACAAAGAGGGTTTATGACCATCCACATCTGGTATTCGCGTAATCGCAGGGACCATTTGTGTCAGGTCGTAGGCTAAAGCAAAGTCGTGAAAGGATCTTCCCGCGTGATCGGTAGTTTCAGAGCCGAGCCAGTCGGCATGGTGGGCGTTAAAATCGCCAAGTATCACGATTTCAGCGGTAGGAACCCTTTCGAGCAGGGAATCTGTAGCCATTTGGATGTGCTCAATGAGTCGGTCAGTTTCGATATTTCCGCTATGGGACCTATACAGGCATGCGTAGAATCGCGGATGGTCATCGCAGTCTACGCGCAGCCAGAGGTTAGATAGGTCCCTTCCTTCAAGCGTCCCGAGGCGACGAGAACAGATATCCTCTCTGACGTACACGCAAACTCCCGCCCGCGGCACAAATGAATGTTCCAATTTGTACCCCGGGTAGGAGAGGTAGGAAGTATCAGCCGGGGAGGAAATCTGAGTCTCGGTAAGAAAGAGCAAGGCCGGCTTCGCAGTCTCTAAATGGTAGTGGACTGCGTTGATATTGGTATTGAGCCCCCTAATATTTGTGAAGTCCACGGCGAGTGTGGACGGGGGTGCCTTTGTAGGTTTGCTCCGTTTGCCCCGAGAACGAATTATGTTATTTTTTCCGAGCGCAGAATTGCCCCCCCCAGAATACGAAGGGCAGCCTGTGCGTCCACCACCGGGCGCAGAGTGTCCCGGTGTTGGACGCCCAGAGGGGGATTCTCCACCGCGAGCGCGTGTGGTACCCCCCTGGGGTAGATTCTGTCTTTTTTTCTGCACCTTCATATTTCTTGTAGAGGGGGGGGGGGGGGGAAATGGGCTCCGGGAGTCTCTCTCACCGCACGAAACGCGAGTACAATAAGGCAAACTTATTGCATCACTTCACGCCGGTTTTCTGAGAGACAGTGGTACTGCCCCGGTCGTGCCTGCCCATTTGGCTGAAGCCCGAAGGCAACAGCATGGCACTCCCACTAGGAGCATGGCACTCCCACTAGGTTAAATGTCCCATATTACCTATGGCATATTGAATGATAAATAGCAATAAAATTAGTAAATTTGGTACTATGAAAATGTCAATATTGTGAATACCTAACCACTTTAATAAACTTAATTTACTAAAAATATATTTTCTTTAAAATCTTAAAACCTCCTTTAAAACATGAGGTTTCGAAGAAATATTATATTTTAGCCGCTTTTCTGTACTTTTAGTCACTTTTTCTGGATCATAACAAGGATATACTATTGTGTCTTACGAGAGAACTGTTAGCAGTAATCGAAATGAAAATATTGATAAGGTTAATACGTTTTAACTTCGATATTCTTGAATTACTAAAAACAGGTTTTCTTAATAGTAGGGATTTACTAGTGATTCACAGTTACGAATCTCACCAAAAGATAAATGTTTTTGTATTCGCTCCAGAGCAATCGATCTTCACAAGTCATGAAACATTGAAACGCTTTTTGAGCTCTCTGTACATATCAGTTTAAAGATCTATTTACTATCGGCATTTTATTATGTTTTATAAAAGGCTCTTTGAATCTATTAATATTAAAACGTTCTTAATTTTCTGTTTCTATCTACCTACCTATCTTTTTATAGCAATCCTTTTCTTATGTTTCATAACTAAAAACCGCTTGAATTTATATATTTTTCCTCAATAGGGTTTGAATGTTCCAGGTAAATAAATCTTTGATAAAAATGTCAAAACTCAAAATAACTTTATTCATATACGTAAACAAGTACACTTATGAACGTCAGAAAAAAATAATAAACTGAAGCAGAACTGGCACAACTCTCCGCCGCCAATCGCTAAGTTTTGAGTCATACAAATTGTTTGAACTGATACAAAACAATCCCAAGGATTAGGATCATTTAAATTTTCGCCAATTTATAAAAAAATTTATTAAGGTTATTCAGTGTTAGAAGTTGATTAAATCTTTTTTAAAGCGAATTTGAAATAAAAGAAAATAAACGAGCACGTTGTTAATAAATTGGAAGGGTAATAATATTAATAAATATTTATATTATGAAAGCCAGGTCAACTGGGGTCAGTTATTCATCCTAAATTTTGAATCCGTCGGTCATGCTACGTCAGGTATATTTTATACAATTCCCTTGTACATTGCTCCTTATTTTATTGAATGGCAATTTATCACAACCTTTAATGATATGACTTGCAGTAAAATTTATTGCAACGCTAAAAAAAGGCTACGTTCATCAAGTTTTGAGCTATATGGCAAAAATAAACGCATCTTTATTTTTATTATCTTCTTTAAATTATATATCAAATTATAAAAGCAGTGGAATTGTACGGACATAGAAACACGTCATGTTACTCACCAGCGACATATTTTTAAACGATTTTGTTTTATTTTTTGTTATTTTAGTTAAATCTTCTTTATAACGCTGAATGTTTTCTATCTGCGATGAATGGTTGATCTGTGGTCCAGGATTTCTATAGCCCTATTATTTATTACAAAGGTAGTTTACATACCTATATTATGTAAACTTATTAAGAACTTGTGAATAATTACGGACTTAACTATGTATATTGTATACACTTCCTCCATGCCAAATTTCAGCTTTGTGTATAATGCGGTTTTCGATATATCACCATGTTCTTTTTTTAATGGAATTTCGCTGTTATTAGGCTAAGGGCGCAAAGGGCCTTTACAGATATCATCATGGCCTTTTGCTTTTATATATATAGATAAATATATTAACCAAAAACAAGAAATAATTATGTTAATAATTTTTATTAATGAAGGTTCATTTGAAAAAACTTAATTTTGCACATAATTTTATATTATGAAAAACGTAGCATCTATAAACAGACAATTCACATTTTTATAAGAAAAGTTTCAAATTAAACTAATAAAAATGAGCATTCCTGTTGTTTACGCGTTCGTGTTGTTATTACGTGTAGATTTCGTCAATTTTCTAAATAAAACTTACAAATGTTGAGGGTCTACCAGCATATCATATTACTGTGTATTATTTACCTCAATAAGTTACTTGAACGTGCCTTGAATAAATGATGTATCTAGTAGTTAAATGTAGATATGTATATAGACGGTATTTCCTAAAAGATTCTTGAGAATAATTAGGGTTTTATCATCGGACGTCGAGGCGGAATACAAAATTCCACCCGTATCATCTCAAGGTCCATCGTTCCACAGCTGACCGGTTTTTAGTCAGTTTTATCCGCGAACCACTATGTATGGAACCAGCTGCAGCAGCGGAAATAGTTACAATTCTTAAAAAGCCGGCAAAGCACTCGCGAGACCTCTGGCATTGAGCGTGTCCATGGGCGGCGGTACCACACAACGAGTCTCCTGCCCGTTTGCTCAATGTACTATAAAAGAAATGCTGGTTTAAGATGTTCAAATATCACGCTATCATAAAGCGAAACTATACTTAAAGGAAAATAGATTTACAATTAAGATTTGATACTTGACGATATATTTTGAATCCGTCCGTTACTCAACAATAGTGTATGAGATTTTTTCTAATATATGCATTATTGAATTCCGGGACTCAAACTTAGAAACATCCTGCTTTCAATGTTTGGTGCATTTTCCAACTTTATTATACGATCACAATATTGCATAAAGACCTTGAGGTCAAACGGAGGTTGTAAAAAAGTGCTAAGGTTAGTAAATTGTTAACTAATTATTGTGATTAATGGCTATTTTAAATGCATGGTAAGCTTGCAGGACAGTTGTACTCAAACAAAAAAGTTACTTCCGTTCCGTTCTAAATGAGTGGGCAATTTTGTTCCACCCAAACTCAGTTTATGCAGGTTTTTTCCTTACCTCATTTAAAATACAAAAAAGGAATGCTTACTCGAACATTATGAGCTCATTTGTGTAATTTATAGAAAGGTTTCTCCACGACCAAGATTTTAAATGCAGTTACCGAATAACACTTTATAGACTAATTAGTATTATCCTTAGACGCATCAAGTACCAACATTTTAAGATTTTTTATTTACGCTCCCGCGGCAATGGACTTTAGTTAATAGAGTATTTGTTACAAATTTTTCGAAATAACATTGTCAATGTAACATTTTGAAAATAATTAATAGATATGTTTAGATAAAATAATATCAAAAATATACATATAGTGTTTCTGATTGGTGTGACTAAACTAAAATGCTAAGTTTGAAACTGCTCAAATTTAAAATTGAAGAAAAACACTATGCCAATAAGAACAGATTCACGCTCATACTTTCTGTTCGTCGTTATTGAAAATATGAATACAATATCTCAATGGCGAAACATATCTTCATTACTGATAAAACCATAAACAAGCTTGCTCATTCATAATTTAAAAAAAAACTTTCAAAAATTAAAATAAAACTAAACTCCAATAAAATCCTACAATGATCACATTAATCAATCAATTAGCATTCTATCTACTAGTAAAACCAATATTTCCATTTTTAATGTGACTGAACTATCAAAAAATATCAAGTAAACGAAATTAATCAGTTTTAATATAACTAGTGTTAACATTTTGTATACATGATTCACAGTTCATTGACACGAAACTGGTTCCTAAATTACTATACTTTGCGTATATTTTGGCGGTCATCAAAATATATGGCAGTCTTCGCCGAAGTGCGTATAAAGTCGCGGACAGCAAAATAGGTCAAAACTGTACATGTGATTAATCAACCGGATTCCTTTCCAATATTATCATTTTTATTAAAATCAATATTTTATTAACGGCTTGCGTGGTGCGGTTATGAGGATGACTTTAGCGCGGATTGGATAAAAACCAATCTCTCCCTGTATATATAAAATAAAAACTACAATCAAAACTTTTCTACACGAATCAGAGAGTAAAATTCTATTGACACCGGATATGTATATTAACATTTACTTTTACATAATTTTCGTGTAATAATAGCGTATAGTTCATATCATTAGAAAAATTCCGTGACCGTCTATCTTCGCTATAATGGAAGAGACGGAACGCCTTATATACGAACTATATATCTAAAGTAATACGTACGAACTTAATTCGTCAATGGGTTTTAGCTAACTACATTACACACGTAAAATTTAAGAAGATGTTGACTTTTCACCTTACCAATATGAAATATAAATATAATTGAGGAAATATTTTAGTAAGCGTGAAGACTTTGACTTTATTTAGCAGTAGTAACAATTTATTTTTTCTTTATAACAATAAATTGTAGTTTGTTTGTTTAATTTCTGTTATCTCTTATTTATTAATGTACTTCATTGACTTATGTTTTCTGTTTCGTATATTTGTATATTTTGCTTAACAATGTAATCTGTTTTTGCTTGGTATATTGTCTAAGTGTTTCCTTTTTTAATATATATATTACTTATAAATAAATAAATGAAAAAACTGATTTGTAATCTCTCTGTGTCAACATCTGAACTTACTACTGTAAAAACGGATTGAGTTTCACTGCAATAATCTATATTCAAATATCTTTTTACGAAATTAATACACACGACATAACATAAAGAACATTTATATACTAATTCTATCGACGAGTCGAAGTTGTCTGGCCCATTATTATACGTCATTCTATTCGCACACATTCTATCAGCTATTTTTGAGACCCCAAATTTAATTGGTCCTGAAATCATATCGGCCCCCTGTCAGTTTCCTTATGAGTAAGGACAGGTAGTTGCTATCTCAACCCATACATTACTCCACAACAGATAATGATATCAAATTGCATTCGTGTCACGTTTTGACTGCTATAATAAATGATTATTAGTGTTAATGCATCTTTTAATAAAACCAGAAAGGGTTACATTTTCGGTTATAGCTCGGTTTAAACAATTTTGTTTAAAATCTTTTCATCATTAGTCGAAGTGCTAGATATATTTAAGGATTTAGCCAGACCTAATAAGCCGTGTAGGAAACTAAAGCTGTCGTTTTGCTCGCATAGCGCGTAAATATGCAACCAACATTAAGAACTTTTACTCAGACCCAAAGGATTTTGTTTTGTTTTTAAATGCAAAGAAAATGAACGCATTGTCGAAATTTGTCGTGGCTTACGCTTTCAATCTATTCGTATCGTTGATTTCGTTTAAGTTCAGCAGAATTGAAAGTAATAAACGTTTTCAGGAGCTTTCAATTGCATAGCACAGTAAGAGTGTTCTTGAAGTGTGTGCCAAAGCATAGATCCCGAATAACGCAAAACAAAATAAAACTTCGCTTTAACTGACTAAATTATTTCTATTGTCGATTCCCACACGTTGTGGTTAGGAAAAATTGATTAGTTCAGCAATTTTGTGTTGCATAATAATTAACGATAATTAATTATTTACGATAAGTGATAAACGGCATTTATATTGTTTTTATTAGCGTAAACACGGTTAGATGAGATTAAAATAGGCATAATTTAATAATAATTTCTTAGAACAACAGCAAAAAGAGGTTTTATAAGGATTACCTGTCATTTTTACTATACTTTTGGCCTTGGTACGCATATAAACGTTTTATGTGAGTAGTTTTTATTAAAACGGGTTAGTTATATTATATCGGTTGTAAGGGTATTAAGAGTCGAGACATAGCACTAAATATGACTCCATCAGAAATATATTTAATTAGACATATGGAAGTCATAATTAACACTACGCTTTGACTCTGAATTTTAGGCTTGGATGCTATGATAATTAATGAATAAAAAAATATATAAATCAATGGTTTTTAACGCCATTTGCATTGAATTTTCATAGGATTGTAACGACAAGTATAAACTTTTAGGTGTTGCTATTTGTATTTCAAATGATCACAGTTAATCATTCTCAGTAAAACCTTACAATTTTTTTTACAATAGACTGCTTTCTTGAAGACATCTTTATAAATCTGCTAACCACTGAGGTTTCATATATCAAAGGACACTTAACTTTTAGGGCTTCTGTCTGGATTCTGGAGAGTTTATATGGGATGCGAGACATGACTATGGGCAAAAAATAACCAGCACTGCTACCCTTGGTCTTCGCCTCAGATTTTGTATATAATTTGATCATTATCAATTGTCGTACTGGTTTCCTTAATCCTATAAGGTAGTATTATTTACTCGGATAGAAAATCTATTGTTGTAAAAAGGAGGTCATTATCTCTACAGTTTGACTTGTAATGTATAGGGAAATTGAGAACATCTTTATTATAATAAATTTTATTTAAAGCCTTTCTATATAAAGACGTTTTGACACTTCTCAAAACGAGATACGTTAAATAAAATATATTAATATTCCATATTTTTTTAATAAATGATTTGTTTGTACAGGACTAATTTTTATTGACAGTTTAAAAATACCTCGTTACTTGCACGTATTTACTCAGTACAGTAGCCCTTACCGTTGAATAAATAAAGAATAATCGAGCCCAAGCAAACACCTCGTTTCTTAAATGTGTCAAAACGACCGTTATAATGAAAGACAGAATGAGAACTTGCTTTAAAAACCCACAAAATTATAAATATCAACTTTCTGCTGTATCTTAATCAATTAAGTGAGATATCAAGATCTTTAATCTCTCTTAAGTGATTAATTAATGTATAAATAGGTTTAAAATAACAATTTACGTCGTTCATAATAAGCATTCGTTCAATTACTTTACAATCAATACTTAAACAACTTCTTTAATAGTTAAGATTCAGAAAGGAAACTTAGCGCAAACTATCACTTACATACGTATCCAATACTTTTTGACGTTTGGGAGTGAGACTTAGCGTAAGTGTGACTCCTGAATGTCAACATCGTATTGGTTATGCTCAGACTCAGCTCCCAAAGTAGTATTTGCTCTAAATTACAATAGGTTATTAATAGGTTTCTTAGAATAAAATATATTCATTGAAACATTCAGGAGTTTAGTTTAATTTATTTACATTATACAAAGCAGCAGGAGTTAAATACTGTACTATGTAATAGATGTAGTTAAAATTTCTATGTTGTTTGATGTGAATACTTATATATAATTTATCAATTGAATTCCAAAGTATCATTAAATAAAAATCCTATACGTTACAGATTAATAAACTCGGGTTCTTATATTCGATACCGTATAATTTTATTTGCCAATTAAATGATCACAATGATATCATCATCGTCTACTTATAAGTTTATTAGACTGTAAGTGATAAAAATTCCTTTATATGATTATTAACTTTCAGTTCTTTATAGTACTAGATCGTGTATTTGCATGTTTGCCAATATCAAAATGGACTATATGTAGGGTTTAAGATATTTATTTCTCATTAATAATACAACAACATTCACTTACAAGAGAAAATCTACTAGTAAACTAGTGGACAAAGTACAGAAGTCTTAAGAAACACATTTTTTTTAAATTAAGATTATATAAGATTATATAGGTATGAGAATTAAGAAAATAATAAGAGATGTTTTTTTTACAGAACAGGGGGCTAATGGGCATGAGGCTCGCCTAATGTTAAGTGATACCGCCGCCCATGGACACTCTCATTGCCAGAGGGCTCGCGAGTGCGTTGCCGGTCTTTTATGAATTGGTACGGTATTTTCTTGAAGGATGGTATTTTTTTTTATTTTATGCGACCATGGGACATTGCTCAGTACGTTTATAGATCACAGTTATATATATGCCCAGTATGTATTGTCACGCAAGAGTGAACCTAAGACTTAAAGGATAAAAACCACCTGTTGCCAAATACATTCATTACAAGTTTCATGTTCATTATCCTCATCATTGTTGATCTCATCAATCTAATATATAAAATTTTCGTGTCACAATGTTAGTTCCCATACTCCTCCGAAACGGCTCGAACCATTCTAATGAATTTTTTTATGCATGTTCAGTAAGTCTGAGAATCGGCTACTATCTACATTTCAAACCCCTAAGTGATAAGGGATGTCCACCCCAAAATTTTATTTTTTAGACAATTTTTTTTTGTTTTTATTTTTTTATGATACAGCTTACAAAAATGCATACAACCCCTAATTTTCACCCCCATTTTTTATTGTAGTAGATAGTTATTTTTATTGAACTAAAAAAATGTTTCCTAGAAATATTATAAATGGCAAAACAACGTTTGCCGGGTCAGCTAGTATACATACCATATTAAGAAAAAGTTTAGGCAGTCATCTACCGTTAGTTCAATGTGACATATAATTAAAATATGATTAATTTATAAGCTATAAAAATATGAAGACCACGTCCATGAACACGAAATGCATTCTTTTTCTAATAAAAAAAATCTCGAAAAGAGGAGTACAACTTAGTCTTAGGATTCAAACAAGTACCTACATAGTCAAAATTCAATTAGCATTTAACAGCTGGAAATATTTTTATTTGTCTCTGAATCTATAATAAGTATATCTGAGCAAAGAAAGAGTTCTATCGCATTTGGTAACTAGTGTCTTTTTGCAGCAACAGGTGTTAGGTTAAGTTTAATACTTCTCATGTAAGTGACTATTGTCTGTTATGAGAATAAATGTCTTTAAACCTAATGCTTAGTTGTCGCTGACCTAATATTATATAAGACAAGCTTAAAGATGAGACTGACAATTAAAGGAAGTTGTTCGATAATTAGCATCCTTAAACAAATGCTCGGCGGAGCATGTTACTGAACATTTAGATATATTTTATTATGGATTAGGCAAAAATTTTAGAACGAGAAGGTCGTGGGAATGTTTTTTTTATAAACTAAGGCGTCTACTAAGTACTATGCAAATCACGGTACCAAAAAGATACCCGATAATTTATTACCGATTCATTAATTTTACCACAAACATTTGAATGATGATAGTATTAGCATACCCTGCCATTAAAACAGCGATAGGAGGTTGAAATAAGTGCAATAAATAACCCCATACAAGGATTTATATAATTCAATAATTTTAAGAGCTCTTATATTTTTTATATATAAAGCGAATTCAGCCGCAAATACATTCCAAGATATCCCAGTAACTCAATAATGTTTCATGAAGATTCCGCCCAATACATTATGGGACAAAGGCTGAGCAATAAACTTGGGGATTGGCCCTTATCGAGGGGCAAAATACTCATGTTTTCGAAGCCTTAAATTTTAGGTAATGAACTTGAAGATATTTCTAAGGTTTATTAGTTTCCAGGAATAAAGCATCGAATGAGTACATCTTCTGATTTAGGCTCTGTGCGTATCTTTATAATTGTATTGTTTTCTTTATTTAAAAGTAATTAATTAATAGTAATACATACTTCAATAAATATTAATAATTTAAAATTTGAATTTAGAATATTGCGATAAGATTAACGTGAGAACTCTAGTTTTTTAATCACTTAATTCATAATTAGAACACCGAAAACAAAATATAAGAAGTTTAAATCTTGGATTGCAAAGTGTTTATTTAGCGATGCATTTAACGCAGTCCCTGGTTCCATTTATACTGACGGGCCGACGAATTAGGGGACATCTCAGCATATATTAATGCATTCCATCCTTGATATGACTTTTATTTTATTGTCAAGATATAAATCCACTTAGGACAGGACGATAAGCCTAAAATCAAATTATGTGCTTCATTACAACATTAGTCGAAGATTCTTTATAAATTACTAACAATGTTGAATCTTAAAATTAAACGCACAATAAAATGAATTATGATTCATACCGAAAACTTTGTTACTAATCCATTGAAAAATAACAAAATTTACCACAATTTTGTCTTCGAATCTGACTCATTTCTAATTCCAATTTTTCCTGTATTTTTGGGTAAGCTTAGCTTAAATTTGAAAATGATAAACCATAAATTACCCTATGGATGGCATGAATTTAATTTTTTTCAATGTAAATTGCTGAATTTATTTTAATCAGAAAACCTTTTTTTTAATTAAAAAGGCACAAAGCTCCCTTTGAGGTGGAAACTTGCAGATTCGATGGCATGGTTAGGAATTTATATATTTATTAGACTGTTAAATTACTCCAAGTTCTCAACATACATTTGTATCTACAATTTTTCTTTTAACGGAACTTAAAACTTGCTAAACGCGTAAAATAAGCCGAATAGTATAAGAGGCTTTTAAATTTTTTTTCATGTTATTGAGATTCCAATAAGGTATTATGTTATGAAAGCTTACACATCGTTGATTTCACTTTGTGTTTTTCATTTTCGATGCGGAAAAACGAACAAATATGTTCTAACGATATCAAGTTATTGATTTTCATAAACCAATAACAAGGTGTTCTGTGTGTAAACACAATCACATAATCAAAATTAAATGACGGTTTGAAATAATCTTTGATCTCAGGTATAACTTGGATCGCTTACATATGTTTAGGAAAACACTTCAAGAAATCCATTTAGTGTTCTGTTTGTTAATGTGATAACTAAGTTTAAGCAAGTCTAGATTAGTCTAGACTTTTAAACTAGATTAAGGCATTAAATATTACAGAAAAAATAATTTGTTAAATAATCAGTTGATTTGAAGTTGATGAAGTATCTATGGATAGTCTATGGATCCGGGTATAGAAGTACTCACTTATCACGAAACTTAGGTAGAATTTATATTAGTAGGAATATTTAGTTTGGCTAAAACACTCCTCCACACAACGTAGATTTTTATTTTATTTTATTTATTGCTAAAGCTTGCTAACGCATCGCACACTGATACATTGGAACAAGAAATTAAAGTAGGTACTAAATAAATAAACATATAAAAAGATGTATCTAGAACGTTATCACGCCTGAAATAATAAAAGGTAAACTTCGGTTTAAATATCACACATAGATTAAAGCCTGAAGAAGCAAAAGCGTTTATAATGAGACTAGTTAAAAACGCACCATTCGTGTCAATTTGCAAATTAAAGGACCAAACATTCCCATGTTGTTTATGAAAAAGATCGTCTATCAGACAAGTTATTTATACGCAGCAAGTTTAGCGTTTTTTTATTATAATAAATCTTCATTTCAAGACCCGGTTAAGCTTATCAACCCACATTGCTGTAAATAACAAGATGAGAAGTCTGTTCACGTATTTTGAGGGCTTGAAGTACCGACGACGAAGCCTGATTAACCGATAACTTAATTTGTTCTACAATACTACTTTATGTCAAGACTGACGATGCTTTAAGCAGTTTAAAAAGCTTTTTTGCGGCGATATCTACTGTGGAAGTAATTATAAGCTGTCAAAGTGCTGTCAAACCAAAAAGCTCGTTTGTAGCTGGTAAATTAGATTACTACTTTGTTTTGTTTTTTCCAATTTTTACATTACTACATTTCTTATGGAGTTTATTGTCAATCTAAATAAGATGGTCACAATGTTCACCTAAAAGTGATCGATTATCCTCTATCTTTAATAGCTTCTCAATTACTAAAACGTTCAACATTAATTATGTCTAGTGTAATATTTTCTCACCGCGTGTTTCTCTTGGTTAAAAGTACAACTAACTCTGAGACAACAGATCATATTTTTTAGTTAAACCTAGCATATGTCCTTTATAGCAATTAGTTTGATTCACATATATTATCACATTACCTAACCCACTTACTTACTCCTACGATATTTTATGAATGACTGTACTAACCTTGCAACTCATTGATACTAGCGAAATTATTTAAAATTTTATTGGAAATGTTCACAATTCCAACAATAAGCTCATA
This sequence comes from Pieris napi, assembly GCF_905475465.1. Taxonomy (NCBI): domain Eukaryota; kingdom Metazoa; phylum Arthropoda; class Insecta; order Lepidoptera; family Pieridae; genus Pieris; species Pieris napi. Next base: position 4,681,262 of record NC_062239.1, on the reverse strand, counting down.
ATATAAAAACTGCTGTGTAAATTTAATTCGCTAAAATAAATCATGATGTCATATCTTTAGAACTAAATGCGTTTCCCTAACTCCAAAATTTAGGTATCAGTGAGGTCAATGTGTCGTGAGGCCCATGAGATGAGCAGCGAGGACGAAGGATGATTTTCCTATAAAAATCTCGGAGGACCCCAAACAGACACAGTTTCGAACACGACGCGGACTCGGAAGGACATCAAGATGAAACTGGTGAGTCCTTGGCGTTCAGTGAACAGTGCTTAGTGAATTTATTCGTGTCTTAAAATTTAAATATTTAGTTAAAAGTGCGAGTGAACAAACTAATTCTTAAATTAACATAAAATAATTTATAACACAGACTTTAATGAGATGCTGTTTTACAACGACTGTTACCTTGTTAGCAATTAATTAGAAATCTTTTATTTTGCCTATCCTTACTATTTTTTATTTCTATTGTTACAGCTTTGCATATTCGCCGTACTTCTTGCTATTTCGTTAGCGGACGAAATAAAGCCTGAAGAAAATATAGAGAGCCTGCTTGGATTGCCATCAACGGAAGTCGACCCTAAACCAATCGTCATAAGCGAGACGCCAAGAAGAAAAATAAAACGCCGCGTTGTGCGACCAAGGTTCTACGGTTCAAACACTCATCAGAACAACTACAACCAACCACAGAACAATTACAACAACCCCCAGAACAATTGGTCAAACAATCAGGATACCTGGAACAAACCAGACCCTCAGAACAACTGGTCAAACAACCAGGATTCAATGAACAACGGTTATCCTTCAAACAACTGGGAAAAGCCCACCAGTGCGCCAGTCCAACCTGCTTGGACCACAAGTGCTCCGGTACAGTCCACATGGCCTCAGGCTCCAGCATCCACTTCTTCAACCACTACGCCTATCCCAGTTATAAAGAACGAACACACGATTGGTGATAATGGCAGCTACAAATACGAGTAAGTAAACGCATGTTTATTTTTTAAACGCTTACCCAAAAAGCTAATTATACTTACCGTGAGAACCAAATTAGATTTCATGTTATAGATATATTTTAATTTGATTCAGGTGTTTGAGTTAAAAACTCACGATTGTTTTATGAAAAATCAATAAAAAACGTTTATCAAGCATAAATTATATGAGAGGTTTTGTTTTAATAAAGTTGCGTTAAATCATGTTATTTGTTTATACTAAAATGAAAAGAGAGAAATATTTCAATTTAAACTTTTTGTTACAGTCAATTATAGAATTAGTAGTTATTTTCGTAATTGTGTCGTAAAATTCGGACCGACTTGAATAAATCCAGACTGAGCTTTTTACCTGAACTTTCCTGTTCAAGGTTATTCGTGGTAGCTTTATTTTGGCAAAGGAAATAAACGCGTGGTCGTAACGACCAAAGCCTTTCTCGGGTTTATTTATGCCGACCGCGCCATAAATTAAGGGGTTTAAAGAATATGAGTGTGAAATTGATTTTAAAGTATAACCAAATAAAATTTATTTATTTTTAAACAGGGGTTCAAAAACACGAATATTTTTTAAGATTTTTTTGGGCAATGTAAATATATTATGTTAATAACATAGAAGATAACTTAAACACAAGGTGTACACGAAGATAACATTGTTTTTCTTATATTTAATCAGGTTATACCGTCACGTTATTTGACTCCTTTGCGGATTTTTAAAACATTTTATTACATACCGTTAGTAAATAATTTAAAAGAAATTTCACACTTGTAAATTACAAAAATCTATAAAAAGCAATACTAGTAACGGTTTTCGCTATTGTATACATTTGCCATAAATATCCGCAGACAGCCGGTTTTTTTATAACTAATTTAACTGTATTCGCAAGCTTAATTAGCATAAAACGTAAATAAATGTAGCCAAATCCTTTTAAAAACTATAACTGTATAATCTAATACCTTTTTCTTTATGCAAAGTTCGACGTCAAAATATTTACATACCACTTAAGGTGTAATTATAATAAAAATGCCCGCATTCTTAATATCTTTCGCATGTATTATCAATCTTTAAGTGTACGTGAAATTGTACTGAGCCAATTTAATAATTGCTTTTCCCTCTCATATATCATGTAGCTTTAATTAAATTATTGTAGCTTGTATATGTAAACAGCTATTTATCTAAAAAAATATCAAATAATAAACTTTGTGATCATCTTTGCGAAAGTTGAAAATGCCGGGTGTATTTTTTTGGATCGTGCATTTGCATGCACTATAATTATTATTTTATTATATAGCGAAACAGTACTTATATTATTATTTTTATTCAGATATGAAATCGCTGACGGCACTCACGTTATGGAGGAAGGTTATGTGTTAAACCCCAACACTGAGAATGAAATTGTAGTGAAAAAGGGCATGTACTCATTCAAAGCTGCTGATGGCAAAATATACACAGTTACCTACTGGGCTGACGATACTGGTTACCACGCAACTGGTGCCCACTTACCAACACCCCATCCTATTCCAGCAGCGATTCAGGAGTAAGTACTTAAGAATTATTATTATTTAGAAAGGTCAGAGACATTAAGACATTACAACTATCATGTATAATATAATTATAATTAGGAACACGAAAGTTAAAGTTAAAGTCATACCATAAACAATATAAGAACTATAAACCAAAATCAATGTTATGATTTGTGGTACTTATAGATATATATCTAAGTCTTGTGTTTTATTGATTACTTATTTTTTTATTGTTTTCACAGATCCCTTGACGCCCAAGCTGAAGCTGAGAAAAACAAAGAGCAAGCGCTTAACCCACCTAAGCCAATCAAACCACCAACCCAAATGAAACCCCAGCCCCAACCTCAGCCAAAGCCACAACCCCCACAGAAATACCCCAATCAAGAATCTACCTACCCCGGACAACAGCAAAACTGGCAACAAGGCTATCCTAACCAACAACAAAACCAAGGTTATCCTAGCCAACAGCAAAACCAAGGATATCCTAGCCAACAACAAAACCAAGGCTATCCTAGCCAACAACAAAACCAAGGCTATCCTAGCCAACAACAAAACCAAGGTTATCCTAGCCAACAGCAAAACCAAGGCTATCCTAGCCAACAACAGACCTACCCTCAAGAACAACCAAACTTCTACCCTCCTCAATCATACGGAAAGTAGTTACCAGATGTTAAGTAGGTTACGAGTCGCAAATTAAATGTTACCTCAGTTAGTTATCTTGGTCTAAATTAGGCCTTTTTATGAGATAATCTATAATTAAGGAATAGCAGATATCTTGATCACGATATGAATTGTGAACTCGATGTCTGCATGCGACGAAACCATTTGTGATATTGATTTTCGATGCCAGTTCTAGATTTAATTTACTTTTAATAAATGATTCATATAACATACTCCTTTTATTTATCTAGCTTGAAAGGTCAGTAACTTGTCAATTGCCTTTGGTTTAAGCTCTGATTCTTTTCACACCTGAGAAAAAGGAAAACTTTCTTAATAAAACATTCAGTCTCCAAGTACAACCGACCGAGCTACCTATTCATCAAAAAGTTTAAATGAATTCAATAAATATTCTTATTCTTAGTACCTTTAATACTAAATAGTATTTAATGTCCATAACAAACATTATTAAAGGGTTAATAAATAAGTTGCGAAAACAGTTCGAAACTAATTTTGTAAAAATAAAAGAACAGATTACTAATTTATCAAAATCGAGGCCGCCCTTTGAATATAAATATTTTAAAAAACCAGTCTTGCGGGTCATTGACATTGGTCGTTATAAGAACTGCATCATTTACACTTTCAGAATCACGCTTTGAAATAAATCGGATTCTGTTTAGAATGTCCAATTTATCGAAACATTTATCGGGATGTCCCTTTCAAATAAACTTTGCTGCGGTTGTACCCTTTTTTAATTAATAAAACAGCAAGGGCCACAAAAAGACGATCGTATGTCATTTTGTTTGCAGTGTTTTGTTTTTGCAATATCTAAATATTTATCAAAGCTAATTCTGCATTTCTTTAAAATAATTATGCGCTTTTATATAAATAAAATATGCACTATAGTGTGGATTGTTTATTTATATTACACGGGAATGACAATGCTATGAGACTGATGATTGACTGAATTCTAAACCTCCTCCTTCAGGATTTTTGCACTCGGTTATAAACTATATTCGAGTTTTTTAAACCGGTAGTGGCCACTTGGAAAGTATTGTACGTTACCAATTACCATATATTATTTGAGCAGCATCATGCTTACAAGTAAAAATTATATTACCTTCACAAAATTAGAGAATAGTAGGATAAGTATTTATTATCTCAGTTCCGCTGATACATCTAACGCTCTATGGAGAAAACAATCCGCACGAGATTTTCACGAATGCCTGGACATCGCGTGCATATAAATATATTAGGAATTCATTTTCATTATCAGTCTATTTTCTACTAGGGTTTCAGTGTGACGTATGCTTTATTGTAAAATAATAACAGCTTCAATTAAAATGAAGCTGGTAAGTGGAAGTGTTTGTGTTTGAATAAATATGCAAATCAAGTGGATACTGAATTTATTATATCATTTCAGGTAACACATTTTTTTATAATAACAAGTCTGGCAGTGCTAACAAAATGTCAACGAACACAGGATCAATTTCCATTTCCACCGCAATTTCAAACACCTAGTTCAGGCATAATGGTTTCAGACAGTTCAATTTATTTGCCACCTGAGCCCCATACGCCAATGCCGTATTTTGCTGTCAATGACATGAACAAACTACCATACCAATTTTTGCCACCCAGTGCCACAAAAGCACCATCGGTTTACCCGTCGTCACACCAAGTTGTATTTTCTTCTACAATGAGACCAAACTTTGATGATGAGGACGATGATGATGACGATGAACACCAAATACTAATTTCGTCACCAAAACCTGTATTAAGACAAAATCAAGGATCATCACCAAAAAATGTAACTGAACAGATGCATGAAAGGAGAGACATAAGAACTCTTCCTAAAATGTTCAGTTTTGAACAACATCCTCAAAATAAAATTAACGGAAATCAGCCAGCATTATTTCAACACGTTACAACGCAACAATCACTCAATCAAAACACAGCTTCTAGACGCATGATACTAACAAGTGAACTGCAGAGAAACGATGTTAATGACCATTCAAAATCATATAACTCACAATTTTCTCAACTCCCCAATATATTCTTTTCATCGACAATAGAGCCATCTATTCCTATACTACGTCTCTCCAACGAAATGGACTTAGATGGTAGCTTCAGTTACGAGTAAGTACATTGAGACATTGTTTATAAATAGTTTTTATTTTCAATACAGCTTAATTCATAACTCGAAGTTTCAATATATTTTAAATATAAATCAAAATTATTTTACTACAGAGCGTTAGGTGCAGATCAGACCCATTACGTGCAACATAGTCGCATGGAAAATATGGGCTCTGGCAAGGAAGAACAAGTAGTAGAAGGCTCATACTCTTATGTCGGCGATAATGGACAAACTTATACAGTCCATTACATAGCAGATTCTAACGGATATCGAGCCAGTGGAGATCATCTACCATCACCACCACCAATACCGGAGATCATACAGAGGTAATAAATATTAATATATACAAAATTTATATATATATAGTTTTGTTTCCAACTGAAGACGACCAAAACCTATTTCTTTTACAGAGCTGTTCAGTATAACTTAGCTGAAGAGGCAAGAAGACCTCCGAACATGAGATCTTCTTGGGAGGACAATGATTCAGACAACGAAAATAACGTAGCAGATAAGGATTCACGTTATGCACCTACTCGGGGATTATTTACGGGAAAAACTCCAGAAGCGTTTTCATTTGGATTTGCACAAAATTCTAACTTACAAAATAATCAAATTGTAACTGCAGCAACTTCTCACATACCAAAAACAAACTTTGATATTGCTGTGGAATTAAGTAAAGCCAAATCAAACCCAATATCGCCACAAATAACATTTTCAGCTTCACAGGGTACTCGGAATCCCTCTTCATCGTCACTATCGCAACAATCACCATCAAGGACAATATCAGTAGAAAAACAAACATTGCCACAAATAATGAACTATGAGGCTAACTCAAGAGATATGGATCAAGAAAACAAACCGTTTTGGAGGTGGCAATACGGTATGAATGTTAATAACGCTGAGCAAAATCCAAACAAAAATACAATATCACGATCATTTGCTGAGGGAGATGACGTTATTATAAACTTTAATGACATGACTCCGCAACAATATACAGATATGATTCAAAGACAATTTTTAGGTCAAAATGAAGGTCCAGTATATGATAATAGTTTAAAAACCTTTCCATCATCTACTCCAAGTTCAATAGTGACTCAAGTTCCTAATTTTGTTACAAGTACAATGAAAAATTATAATGAAAACGAACACCAGCAAATCAAATATTCGACTCCAAAGAGCAATATGTATTCATATACAAATAATAACCAGGATTTTAAAAACATGAATAATATACAAACTCCACCGGACATCAGCAATGGCTATTCTACCTTGAGAACTGAACATGTTTACTCTACATCAACCGAGAGCATTAACAATAATAACAAATATAATGAAGAAATAAAAATTCAGCCAAAAAATCCAACGCCAAATTCATATCCAGGCTTAATTCGACAGCAACATTTTTTACCACCAAATCAAATTGTAACACGGTCCTACGATTATGAAGAACTGGCATATGAACCCGAAAAGGTTACGAAATCGATTGACTTACATTTCAATAATAATGAAAGACACAACACAAATCAGCAAAATTTAAGCATACCACCGAGTAATTATTGGCAGACATTTAATGATATCAGCAGAACCACAACGGCAACTCCTTTTCAATATAGCACTTTCAATAACATACAACAATCCACCGACATAACAAAAACTGAAGAAAAGAGTAGCTTCAGACCAATAACTTTCACAAAAGATCAATCAACCACAACAACAGAAAAGAGCATGGAAGAATTACTTCAAGGGAACATATTTTTAAAGAATATTATTCGTAGTAAAAAAGAAGAAAACGTCGAAAAATTTGAGGCTGAACCTAAGGAAGAGAAAAATAGTTTTAAAAATGAAGTTAAGATTGAAAAACCTAAACACATTCAATCTCTTATCAAGCCGCAAAAAGAGTTAAAAACTTTACAGAAAAAACTAGACATGAACGATGTACTCAATTACATCGCGATGAAAAATCATTTCGAACTTGCAAAGACGAAGCCCAAATCTCTAAATAGCAATAATTATCAGAACAAACCCTCACCCAACTTCATTCCATTACGGGAAGATAAACGGGAAAGCGGTGAAAGGATTGAACAAGAAAGTAATACTCATAGAGCAGTGAATCAACAACAAGAAGAACTACAAGGTATGATAAAGAATTACAAAGTTCTTCAACGACAAAGGAATGCCGGTCAAAATCTGAATCATTACACGGAAACCCAGCAAAGACACGTAAAGACTTTTCAGTCTGACAGTTTACCCCCCTTGGGACGGGCAGGCCCTTCGATGAAAAGCTATTTGCCTCCAGCATATTTATAAATTAGATGGAATGTGATTAGTTTTGTAAATAGTTTTCCAAAATGCATTTACTAATGTAAGTATTAATTAGTGTATAAATGTTCATGGAATTATAACGTTTAACTTATGATAAATTAAACGGTTGTTTAGTTTAATATTTTGATGTGAAAATTGACTGACCTAAATATCATTTTAAAAATAATTCAATCATATTTACTCGCCTAATTGTTGAGTATCAAGAATGAACCGTGTCAACAACAGTCATTTTGAATGAACAGTTGAAAGATAATTAAGTTTATATTGAAATTTCTACAGAAATCATATTATTTCGATTTCAACTTTTACTATATTTTCAAGAAGAAAACTATAAGATACAGATACGTACAGCACGCAGTAATTTCACTATCAAAGTCGAAAGCGTGTAGCAGTTGCATTCCTCGGACTCAGCCACAGTTGCCCTATTAAATATAATTGTGATACATTCTACTGATAAAACCATATACAGTAACTCTGAATCCTTGAATTTGTTTACCAATTCATATTAAATACATTCTTTTGAAATATTTGAGTTTTTATACACATTTTTAATTCCTATATGAATTTTATTATTTTCGTATTTTATCACGAGTCATATTGTACGTGTAGAAAAATAACAATAATTTTATCAAAATTTGTAATACTACCAGTATTACTACTATCATCCAATATAAATCCCTAATACTACCAACATCTATTAGGTGTTTCTTGATGATAGATGTGTAAGCGAATCAACGTAAATATAAAACATCGTAGATGAGATAATAAGTAATTTTAAATTTTATCTAACCACCCATGTGTTGCTGAGGCAATCGACAGTACATAATAGAACAATTTTTGTATTTTCGTAGATTCCATTCAAGGGGAAAATAGGTATATTCTATTTTAAATCGAGACTACGATACAACCTTACAAACGATACAAACATTCATTCGAACCACTGCATAAAAAGCCGGCAAAACAGCTGTAGGTAACCCCACCGGAGTTGCAGGTGCCACAGTGCCTGCTCGTTTACATATACTTTTACTTATATAAGACAAAAGCCAATAAAACACTAATGACATCAAAGCACTTTAATACGTTTAAAATATTGTTTATTGTATTCAGAAAATTAATTACAAAAATCCAATTCGCAGCGTCTGAATCAAACAAAGAGTTAGAAACAAAAATTGTGCCTAATCAAAAACTTAACTCAAACTCGTCCACAGACAGTGAACCTTGTTATTCAAATTGCATGTTTTTTATTTGATGCTTAATTAAGCCGAAATCTACCTCCTCATTAAGCATTCACGAATTCCTAAACAACGGTATTGTTTACGTAGACAATTTGCACTCTATCGAATAGATACAGTTACTTTCTATATTCGGTTTGTCTCAAATATTCTTTAATATTTTTATTATGACGTGAATTGCATTTGACTGTCTCTAGAAGTTTTCTTTAAAGACAAAACAATAAATAAAAATGTACTATGTCGAGCAAAATATGTCTAATTTTTAAGTTAGAGTCTTCAAATTTACTTATATAGAACTGAATGGGACCATAGTTTGATTAGCTTAAATATTTTACATCACAAATTTTATCTACTTTTTCACTTACAACCCTCTTATTTTTTTAATGGACTTATATAGACTTTAAGTCACGTGATGATGCAAACAGTACTACGATTAAACCTATGTTTATCAGATATATGAGCAGGGTTGAACTAGTGGCTTCAGCGTGCGACTCTCATTCACCCGAGGTTGTAGGTTCGATCCCCGGCTGTGCACCAAAGGACTTTCTTTCTATGTGCGCATTTAACATTTGCACGAACCGTGAAGGAAAACATCGTGAACTGAAAATTGAAACTGTCTTAGAACCAAAAAGTCGACGGCGTATGTCAGGCACTGGAGGCTGATCACCTACTTGCCTATAAGATTTTAAAATTATCATGAAACAGATTCAGAAATCTGAGGCCAAGACCTAAAGATGTTGTAGCGCCACTGATTTTTTTTTTTATTATTTTATCAGATATATAATTTAAGTGTCTGAAGTTATTAATTACACTTTTTTCTGACATAAAAAAAAATTGACGCCTCGCAATTCGTATCACGATTCTTTCTATCACATTAACTTTCACCCTTCCCTGAATAATCAGAAACGCTTCGGGATATTTCACACCCCAATTCTAATAACATTCCTAGAAAAAACTCAATTACTTAAGGTATCATTAACCAGCACTCTCATTAATTTCTGAAAAATCTGTTTTGGAATAGTTTGAAGGAATATTTAATTAAAACATCTCCGCAGAGTATTAGGGATTTTGTCTATGAATTTTTAAGTAAGAAGTTCTTTCGGCTAATGCATTTCGCCAATAAGGGTTTTTTTTATAAAATTATACGTACGAAATCGTTCACCCGTTTTTCCGCGAAACAAACATATGTACACATTTATAATTATAAGAGTTAAATGCACCTTCAAGAGTGCTTTATGGTAAAAAATCTCCAGAGATCAATGGCCTTAGAATGAAGTAATATAAACCCTAACCTTGTAAGATAAAGCAAATGTTTTAGTCACGCGGTCCTTCTAATATGAAGGAATGTTTTCACATTTAAAAATATTTTTTATAGTGCAGCTTAGCTAATATACATGCCGAATGTACCTACATACAGACCCAAAACAAATTAGTAGCTATATGTGGCCCATGGCCCACTCACACACCCCAAGAAAATATTGTGTTCATTTAGAAAGAAGCTTTCTCTACACAAGTATGCATTGATTACTTTTTAGAAGCCTCGACAATTGACCAGCAACGATTTGATGTCATAATGATATTTGTATTTTATTTAGTTTTAGTTAATATCTAAGATGTCCCAGTTTAAAAATATCGAACTTAACATATACACCAGAAGTTAAAGACATCTCTCCAATACAACAAATACTCAATATAACATATAAATAAAACGGAATATTAGAAAGCGTATCACCGCATATATCATATTCCGAATAGAATATTAACCTGTCACAGGCAGGCTCCACTAAAGCCTCTTTCAGCCACTATAATAAATCCGTCATTAAAAAGAACAATAAACTACAAAGTCAAAAACAGACATTAATTCCCTTGACTGCGTAAATCCGTTGTTATAAAGGGGTCTTATTTATTACTGCAAAGTAATAAAGCATACTAAAATGTTAATGATTATTTTCTTATTGGCTTTATGTATGCCGTATGACATGCTGGAAGCAGATGACCAAATTAGTTCAGCTAAAGTCTAAGTACTATTTTTTATTAAATATATCCAAGTGGTTGCTTGCATACTTCTTGTTCAAATATCTTAATGACCTTGTTGGACTGGCTGCCTTGAGTGGGTAAGTTCGAACTGTCAATAAATCATTTTGGAAACAACGATCGGCCGCCTGGTTGTAACTATCTTTCTGGTAATTAGATGCTATGGAGCAAGCTCAAGGGTCGACTGGTAAGCAACAGTGCGATATCGATGAAGGTGGAAGTCTTTTCTTCACGCAATTTACGTCACAGCCACATTGGTGTAAAAAAGAATAAAACAGTTATGACAAGGAAGTTATAAAAATATACGTTTAGTGTAGACTCGTTGGCATCTTAAGCGGGCCATAGACGGACCGCATGTTGCAGTCAAGACCGACGGCAACACGCGGTCGCCGCACGGCGATCTGCAGTTTCCATACTAAATTCATATTCGCAATACACGGACCGCTCGAGCAGCTCCTGAGCAAACTGAGGTCCGTCTATGGCCCGCTTTAGGTTTATTTATTTGTACAGTGATTTGAGAGTAATATGGACAAACAATTAAAAAATGTTCCGGGTTTTGTATGATATATACAGATTGAATTCTAGAGGATGTTTGTGAAATTGATAATGGCTACAAAAAAATCAGCGTCACAATCACTTTTATATTATAAAATAAAAATGGAATTGTTTGCGGTTTTCTCCAATATCTAGACTAACTCATAAGGAAGGCTTACGAAAATTTTGAAGGATTACGAGTCAGGGTTGTCCTTGTAAGGGCGAGTCGCAAGTTTGTTATAAAGGGGATGATATCTAAACTAAAATAAGGTGGTAGTGGTTAGTATTAAGCATTATATTTTACTAAGCTGGTTTCACTGTAAAGTACATTGAAGCTCTAAATTCGATTCAAAACTTTCTACAATATCATCCCATTAAGAAGTAAGAGAAACTCAAAGCCACAAACTCAGTTATGTTTAGCATAAACAAGTTAGACCGATCGATTCCCTCAAAGTCAGAAGCCACGTTGAAAAGGACATCAAAGTGGGAAACGAAATAAACAGAAAGTATGTAAATTTTAATGCAACCGATGCTTGGATCAAAGTGAAACCGCATTTTGATTTTCTTTTCATTTCTCAAAAGCAAGTGACTGTTTTCTTATATCTTAGGATATATAATAAGTCCTAAAACAACATGTATGTTTAAATGAGAACATTATAAAATTACAAATTGCAACCATGTTACTTGCAAAATACTTAAAAACATATTTATTTATTTTATTTATAATAGCACGCCATTTTCGAGAGACCACGAATCTCCACTTGCTACGATCTTGACACACCTCTCGCTTCATCCACTTTTATGATATTCACTATGCATGCTCGTCAATAATGCGTGCTATAAAAATATTGACTTATTCAAAGTAGTACGTACATATTGTGTTTCACGAAAATACATTTTTTTGTAGATGTAAGCCTCGTTCTCTTTATTTAATTGTTATCAAAATTATTTTAGCTGTTAATGCGTGCACTGTGCATCCTTGTTTACAACATGCATATTTTAATTACGATTTAAATTGATATTAACATACAACCCAAACGATCTATAAATAAATATTAACTATTTTAGATAAAAATATTTTTTAGCATTCGACAAAACACATGATAGAAAAATCATTAACATACATATTTCAGACATTTAACTATATCACTTATTAACATGACAGACCACTTGATTAGACAGTTCTTTAAAGACTAATAAAGAAAGAAAGAAAAGAAAAATCTTTATTATACAAAAAGAAATTTTGTTAAAAAGGAAAGTGTGTTGTTGTCTCTTCCATTTGACCTTTTAACGGTTCTTGACATAAAGGCCGATTTACATTATCTTAGTGTTTAGGAGAGTATTTTAGTACAAGTTGAAAGGCCAGTTCTTTAGTGCTTTAGTGCGTTGCGAGTGAACGTTTACATATCTTCCAGTAGAGTATCACTACAGCGCCACAATGAACGCGCAGCGACGTCGGCAAATACGCTCTATTCTACGCAAAATACTAACTGTAGTTATGGAACAAATAGAAGACCAGATTTTATTCGAAATAAATAAACTAAATATGAATAATAAATAAAATAGCTTCTTTTAAGGCAGTGTATGCCGAATGCCTAGCCTGTTTGTTTTTGTATAAATTGTTTTTAACGTTCCACAAACATTCGTGAACAACATATTCAGACACAAATTTGATAGTTGTATCTTCCGACCATTTAGCCATCTTTAAAAATCAAAAAACACGCACGCGTTTCACGGTACTTGTGCACTCTCCTAAAGATTGTACTAAATTACGTGTTTACACTTTACACACAACGAGGGAAGATCTCGGGGGTTGCGCGGGCGCGGGAGGGGTATCACTTGAAACAAAAATAAAAAGCGATTCTATTTTGATTCAACTTGAAAGTCAAGTAGAACCGTACTAAAGCAAGTAGCGTTTACATGTTTCAACTAAATTACTATCCTAAAGCACTCTCCTAAACACTAAGATAATGTAAATCGGCCTTAATAGTTTCTAGATAACACTTACAGTTTTGTAATGTTGTTGCACGATAAGAATACTTTCCGTTTCAGCATAAGACCGGTTGAGAAGATTTTGTTGAAAATTAATTCACTAACAATCTTATACAACATATAAAGTTTTGAATCCTTAGTGAAACTCATTTGTATTGTACATATAAGAATATAAACAGGTAAAGTTTGTGAGGTTATAGAGGGTTATATCTGGATCAACTTTACCAATATAAAGCCACGTTATTTGTAAATTTAATAGGCTATATAATAAAAATGAAAAGACTTTATCGGCGAACGAAAATATTGGTTACGAACGGTACTTTAACGATGAGAGATTTAGTTCTAAAGAAAAGTTGTATAGCTTGTAAAAGTTGTATACAAAAAGCGGCAGTATGTAGTAGCATTTATATTATACGAGTACTAGCAGACCGGCCAAGCGTTGCTGTGGCTAAGGTTTAATATTACATAGTAGAAAGCTATTCAAGGGAAACGGTAGGAGAACACCAGTCATGGGGACCACCATGCTTTTTTGATGGTTATGCCATTAAATTGTAGCTTATGTGAAACGTTGGTACTTTCAACACAGCGCCATCTGTTAGAATTGTGACTATCAAATAATTAACAAATAATTTGCAATTAAATAATATTGCGGGTATAAATTGAGAGCTATCCTATCTTTTAAGTTAGATCAAACCGCACACGGTGTGCAAATTTGATTGAAATCGGTTCAGTAGTTTAGGAGTCCATAGCGGACAAACAACGTGACACGTAATTTATGTATATTAAGATAAAAAAAATCCTCCGCCGCGTCTATCTATTCTCAAAAACTTTTCGAGTGATCCAATAGAATGGTTTAAGTGTACTGTGCGAAGCCGAGGCGCTATTGTTAGAACAAAACTGTTAATGAAATAGGCTGGCAATCCAGTAGATTTAAAGTTAAAGAACCTATATTACTTCAAACTGATAAAACTACAACGTCAAATAATAACTTATATTGCATCGCAAAAGTTTCACAGCGTAAACATTAAACTTTATCCTTCCCATTTTATGTGGAAGTTTTATTTATCAAGTCTATAAACAAAAGATAATCATTTATGAGCGGTTTTGCGGAGTGTTTGAAGTGTTATATGGATACGATTAGCCCTAACTACCTTAACGATCAAAGTTGGGCTGTAAAGAGTCCTATAATTATTTCGATACGAATACTTTTGTTTACGAATTTAGACACGCAACAGCGTTATAACAACTGCCAAAAAACAGAAGTGTTTCCGTGGGACTCCAGATGTGGTTCTTTGAGCACCATTATTGCACGGTAATGGAGGCTATATGAACCCTAAATACGCTTAATTTAATAACACGTGTCAAATTGGATATGTATATCTGTTTTTATAATATACTAGTGGACCCCACAGACGTTGTCCTGCATGATATTTCAAGCTATTAGGATATTAAAGTATGAAAGTACCGACTGCAGCGCCACCTGCCGGGCTGATTTGTGAATCTAAACCATTACCAGATCCCCTTGAACACACACAAAAAATTTCATCAAAATCGGTCCAGTCGTTTGAGAGAAGTTCAGTGACATACACACTCACAGAAGAATTATATATATAAAGATAACTTATATGATATCATTCTTATCTTATCGTACTGGTTCAGGTGTGGTTAAATAAAGCGTTTGTTTTTATAGGATACAAAAATTACCTTTATTTTATTCAGCTAAATTACTCGTAGCAATAAAGGCTGCCAACTAACTTTACTCGCCGCCGTAGTAGGAAACTTTGTCAATATCGTAGAACGTAATTTACACGGATTTTCATAGGACACAGTCGGATTAAGCTTAGGGATTTCTAGACGTGAACCATGTGTTTGTATAAGTTGCCATTGCTGTGACCGTATTTACATTGTTAAAAGAAATACGTACCATATAACAAAAAGTATATGTATATCTATATATATAAAAGAAAGTCGTGTTTGTTACAACACTTATAACTCGAGATCGGCTGGACCGATGTTAGTTATGTCTTTTTTGATGGATTTTTCTCCACTCCGAATAGCAGAATAAGTAATAAAATATCGGATAAGTTATCGAATAACAATAAATAAATTAATTAATTTTACGAATGCACACGGCATGTGGTGACATTTGTTGACAAAACTACGCATCATTTTACGTCGAATTCGTGTCACTTCAAGAAATTCCGAACTTGAGGTAAATGAGGAGATGCATAACCAGGCTTTGATCTTGATCGAAAACATGTGTTACCTCATCAAAAAATGTTGTAAAGCAGAAAGTGCTTTAACATGCAGTATCGCAATATTGGCGATAGAGAGAAGAGGCCTAATGTGTAAAACTGCCATTCTTCTTTTGCAATGGCAAGCAATAAAACATTTCTCTATTTGCAAAAAAAGTTATCACCTCAATGAAATCCTAAAATAAGTTTAACTAAAGTAACAACGATATTATTATTAAGGCGGAACGAAGTTAGCCGGGTCAGCTAGTGTTATATAAATGAAACTTTATTTGGTATATTACGTAGAAATTATCATAGTTTCTTAAAAATATATTCTCAAAAATTAATTAAATAATCTCAATCTAATATTTTCTCGCTTGACAAATACTCTACGAGTATTTAGCGACTTAGTGTTAGGTACGACTCACGAATGTCAAGTCGTACTTAGCGCTAAGCCTAAACTCCGAAAAAAGAAAAAAAATAGAGAAAAATCTATAAAAAAATCATATTCATAGACTCAACTCTCGAAAGTCGTCTAAACACTGATTAAAATTAAAATTACATCTCAATTTTTAAACGTCCTTCAACATAGTTTGAGAAATACCTACGTATTAAAATGACTAAAACTCGTAGAGATTAATAAAGAGGCCAACAAACCTTTGAGTGAATTCCGGGAAAGGGTTTCGCCGCGTTTTTTGATTATTAAATCATATTCCGAGCTCTTATTATTTAAGTTAAACCACGTCAAACGCATCCCAAGTTACTTATAACGACACTTTAGAATCAATATTGGATTTAAGTTATTGTCGTAGTATACGGTTACATGTGTTTTTTTTTATATAATAGGGGGTCAAACGAGCTTGCGGGACGACCAAAAAGGGCAGTCTTCGCAGCCCATAGACACCCATTTTTAGTGGGTGCGTTGCCGGCCTTTGAGGGAGGGGTACACTCGCTTTTTAAACATTAGGAGGTCGTATCTCTGAGGGAAGACCCCCACCGGGAGTATTTGAAAGTTTTTTTACGTAACGTACGTAAAAAGCAGTAACGTTATAAGAAGTGATTAGATTTTTAAAGACACAGAGTTTCTATGTTATGAGGCAGTTCTAAGTTTATAAGTTTTGTAATACTAACATACAACATGACATAACAAATAATTTTATTGCTTTTAATTATAATTTGCAAGC
Organism: Pieris napi; assembly: GCF_905475465.1. Lineage (NCBI taxonomy): Eukaryota > Metazoa > Arthropoda > Insecta > Lepidoptera > Pieridae > Pieris > Pieris napi. The sequence continues at coordinate 4,664,441 of NC_062239.1, read as the reverse complement.
TAGTTTGATAACTAATTGTGCAGTTTTTCTTAATTCATACAAAATATGTACCACTCACAAGGATAATTTGATTTATGTATTCTTTAGTTGTAAAAAATATTATAAATTTAACATAAACGAACATTTAAATCAGTAGCTTAGTAACGCACAGTTTGGCGTGTAGGGGAGAGTTGAAGTATTACGTAACGAATTTTTTTCTATTTGTAAAACGTTACGATGCGGGGCGGGGATTAAATTACGCGTTAGTGTTAATATTATTTTCGACTTTCCAGTACTTTACACTACATAATGGTAACTTTTAGGTATAAAGAGTCACTGGGTGGTCAAGAAGAGTTTTACTATTGGGTACAGAAAAACGTTACGGCACGTTACATGGGGGGAGGGGGGGGGGTGTCCAATAATCTCAAGAATTGCGTTACGTAATACTTGAACGCTCCCTAGGTCCGAAATTCGATTTACGGCTTGTTTATAATAGGTTTGGGTTGGTGAACATAGAAGGCTGAATTATTTAGACTTAATGAAACAATGTCCTCATGTCCTGTTATATCCAAATTTATAAACATGTAGTGCGTAGTTGAAAAATATTATACCCAATTTATTTATTTCAAAATGTCACAAGGGTGATAATAACAAAACATTCCGTGGATGTTTGAGGTTTATAGTACAATTATCAAGAAGGTTTTCAAAGGTTCTGTGCTCAAAGAGGTCTCTGAACTGTGCCTTTGTGATATGTTCTAAAAAAGCTGTAGGTAATAGTCGTATTTATATAACGAATTGTTATTAATGTGTTGGTGCTTTTCGATTAAGTATTTTATTTTATTAGCCAATCTTAGATTAATTAATTAAAATGATACATGTCATAAAGCATGATTTTTACCTTTTCGGTTAAAAATAAGAAGCGGTAGACTACGCAAACTTTTTATACGTAAATTTGACAAAAAATTCAAAGCTTGCGTTGTACCCCTAACCTTATAAAATCTAAATTTACACTGCCACGGCCACCGTCTTCATGTAAAATTGTTGTTACATTATGAATCTATCATCAGATCGTAGCAAATATTTTGACGAATTAAAAAAAAAAAATTCTAACTTTGTTCGAAAAGGCTATAGATAGGTACATCTAGACTAATAAATATATCTGTGGAGGGGACACAGACGGCAAGCCCAGGGGTTGCAATGTCATCAGGACGATTAATTAGTGGAAAATGAACATCACACCGTTCGACATTTTCAATTACAGCTATCCGGAAACGGAACTTGATTACCGCACGGCCGAAGGGATCATTAAATCTAATTAAAAACGAAATATGTTTTTATTTACTTTGCTTGAATAGTGTATGGTTAAAAGGTTTATGTATTTTATATAATCATAGTGGCTTGGAGTAGTGTTAGACTAGTGGGTTCAGCGAGCGACTCATCATGAGGTTGTAGATTCCATCCACGGCTGTGCACCAATTGATATTCTGCCGCGCATGTAACACTGGCTTGTACGGTGAAGAAAAACATCGTGAGGAAACCAACAAATCAAACCCAGAACAGAAGGATGATCATGAGGCCAATACAGGGTTGTAGCGCCAATGAATTATTATTATTAAAGTGGTGTATATAGCTGGATTTTAAGATGGATCTTTACTACTATATGGAAACTTATTTTATCGCAACAAGAGATTTAATTATAGTCGATATTTCAGAATTAATATAGAAATGTATCACAATAATATCAACAGTACACAGTTGTCCGTAGGTACGAAAAAATTTTCATATAACCTATGATACAAAGAGTCTATGCAACAAAAGTTTGAAAGCAGTTTTATTCTTGAATTTTGAAATCTTGTGTTACATACATAGAAAATTATAAATAACACATGTACATTCGTCGTAAACTTCCTTAAAGCTGAAATATATGATATTTCCGAATGGGTAAGGTTACGTTAAACAGTGACATATTGCAAAACTACAAGACTTAAATACTGCCAAAAGATCAAAACTTTGTTGCTCCAATGATAAATCTTGCAGAAAATGTATTGTAACTTCCACAGCAAACTTGGAGCCAAACAATAAAATAACAATTCTGACTGCTCACCAAATATTTCAATGTATGATCATTTGTCTGATTTTCTTTGTAAAATGGTTTTTCTAACATCACTTGCGCTTAAGGTGAAAAAGTCCTGAGGACGAAATCAAGAAGATGAAAGCCCCATATCTTACAGCCCAAAGTGTTGTGTACTTCCGTATTACATACGGGAGTCTTGACTTTGAATTGTGCCAGTGAGCCCAAAACCAGATGACATATGGTCAGGATCAGATGGATTTTTTAATAGGACAGGAGGCAAACGAGCAGACCCTTTGTGTGAGTGTCTACCGCCGCCCATGGACACCTTCAACACCAGGAGGTTTGCAACTGCGTCGCGACCTTTAAGGTAGTGGTACGCTCTTCTCTTGAAGGCTCCTAAGTCGTATCGGTTCGGAAATACCTGGAATGGCAGCTGGTTCCATCAAGTGGTCAAGTTGTGGCAAGAAGATCCTGATCTAATAGGGTTTTTAATTTTTTTTAATACAGTACTGGACCGACCTATGGGCACAATCCCTGATGTAAATGATGGCACACTTGTCCAGGAGATGCCTATTAAATCGCCGCTAAAATGAACCCATATTAAACTAGGACGATGGAAGGTGGCAAGGAGTTCCACTCCTTTGCTGTTTTTATAAGAAAGGACAAACCAAATCGTGCAGTGCGGCACCTGGGGATGTCAACAACAAAGAGGCGAAACTCCAGCGTGCTTCTAGATGAGCGTTGTTTGAAAGGGGATTAAATAAATAAGATCGGGTATTAAAAACAGGAATGTGTCCGCGCGATGCTCTCTTCAGAGTTACAGGACTTGCATACGATTGATGAGTGTTGTAAAATCTTCTTAGACATCTAGGTATATTATTAAGTCGATAATTGGATTTGTTTCAGTCTGGCCGTACATCTGCTACACATTAGTATGTTGATGAGCCAATCACAGCAGTAACGAGGATAAAATGATACATTAGATACGTAATTGAATTAGGGTGTCCAGCGTTGTATTAATAGAACGCTGAAATATTTCAGTTAAACATATGTATGGAATAAAGTTTTCCTGTGTCTGAGCTGTGTAAATTTTTGTAATTTATTGCAAAAATAATCATTTAAAATTTAACGAAAGATGAGAGACGCAAGCTGTTAGTTTGAAAAAAGTGGCGCTACAACCCTGTGTACAAGTCTTAACTTAGCTTTAGATTGTAGTTTAAGTTGATCATGTTTCTTTATAGGCAAGAATCGTCGATTTTGAGTTCTTCACCGATCAGTCTGCATGAAGTATTCGTTTCACAAAGACGTTCTAAAAATTACAATGTGTATCTTCATAATTTCTTCTCTGATTTTAGTGAGAGTATATTAAGAACATAAAAAATAAAAATGTAAACTTAGAAAATATAACATTTTTACTGTCCAATTATGCTTCTTTACAATTTTCATATTTATTCCATTAGAAAATAGGCAATAGTATTATACAAATAATGCATAAAGTAACATTAGTAAGACTTGATGCAATTAATGACCCCCTGAACGCGTGCCCATTATTTATGTCCCAATCCCACAAAATATGGGGATAATATCGGATAACAGCTTCAACGCCCCAACTGGGAATTAGAAATACTAGTTTGCTGTGATAATATTTTGATTTGATTGTCTAGAAAGGTTTTATAACAATCAAAATGAAAAAAAAACAATAGTTTGTAGTTAAAGTAGTGATAGCACTATCAGTGACCGAAACAGCAAGGCTAAAACTATGATATTTTAAAACTTTTGTTCATTACAAAATTATGTACATTAAACCACTAAATAAAATAACGAATATAAAAAAATACAATTATATACGTCTTTAAATTCTAAAATAGCGCCATCTGTGATATACATTCTCAAACAGTGTGGTTATTTAGCAAGATGGATTATACTGCAACTTACATAACGTGGTTTCAATACAGACACATAGATGTCGCTTAATAAAGCTTTTAAAATTAAATACAGAATTTCAGTTTTTTAAATACAAGTGATAATATAACATTATAAGAATCTTGACAGTTTACCATGTACTATTATTAAGTATAGGAAATTAAAAATATCTTATTAAAAACTCAATTATTTCAAACGAGTTTATGTCTATTTCGTGTCCCCATAATCTATTGTAAGGCCATTCATATCGCAAAACAATTACGATACAAAAGAAAACATTTATTGAAGTATTTTCTGGTACATAAATATTGTGAAACTTTTTTCGAAATGTTTTAATGATTTTCTGAAACTAGAAACTATAATAATCAAATAGTTATCCGTTGTTAATACGATACACGAAAGCAAAAAATATTTATATTCAGTTTTGATTTAAAAATAAGATTTGTAAGCTATCTGGCTAGTACTAAAAATAAATTTTAATTAAGTAATGAGATTGCCTGCGAAATTTTCATTTTCTATTCGTGCAAAGTTTTTATATAAAATGCACAGAACTAGGAAACAGGAAGTTCCTGTAAAAGCGAGCGGTATGTAAACATAGCCTTTTCACTGATAGTTCATCTAGATAAGTAGGTGAGGCTTTCATACTGGAGTGAAAAAGTGAGGCTAGTCTAGAAAAACTGGCCAATGGCCGCATAAAATAAACCTTTAATTATTTAGGAACTCTCACAAATGATACAAAGATTTTTTTATTTTATTAAACAATAAGTTCTAGAACCTGACTGGGGCAGCGATAATTCTGTCTCTGATTTGTTAATTTTTTGTAAAAGGTAGTAACAAATTCAATATGTCTACCTACCTACCATGAATACCTACTTTACATAATGACGGCTATAAGGGGTTATCTTTTGATGAAAAATACACTCAACCGAATTCAAACGCCTTGTGCCTTTGGTACACGGTTTTTATTATTATAAAAATATATTTGTAAAACTATGATATATAAACAAGCTTTAATTTATTAGAGCTTTATTAATGAATACAAAATGTGGTTAGTTAACATTTCTTAATATAAGTATTAGTTGTGTAAGTATAAGTTGTAAAAAATTAAGTTAGTTCTAAAAGCCTCCTCCATATTTTCCATTTCTCTTTTTTTTCTCAATGCATTGTTCAGATCTAATTGTTTTGTTCTGGGTAATAGGGATCTTACGTTAAAAGTGCATAATTTTAATTTTTGTGCACGCCACAACAACGTGGAGCGGCTTTTTTTAGTTTTATGATGGTCCTGTTTATCGTTTTTCATATGTAACGTAGGGTGGGTTACCACAAACAAGCTTTAGTATCTTTTAAATCTAAGGTAGTCTCGTAAACAGAAGACAACATTGACATTTCACTTTAGGGACTGTAAAGTTTTTGAAATACCCTGGTAATGTTTTGATTTTTATTCAAAATAGTACTTAAATAAGCATAAAATAAAGTCATTAATATTTATGTTTGGGTATGAAACCATACAGACCTACGACCTCTTTTTAAGAGCTTTTCTGTTGCAAAATCATCTCATAAAACGTTGGCGATTACGTGCTGTTTAAACCGAAGGTGTTAATAAAATTATATTGTATTTTATTACCTTGTTTAGATTATACGTATATTGTTTTGCACACCGCCTTATATTATCATAGTAGCGCCTATATACATAATTTTTGAAAATAAAGTTATAATTATAAATAGCAGCAACTCTACCTGTGAGCTAGTTGTGAACTCGTCTGCGGGTGGTTCCCGAGCAAACCTCTCGAACTTAAAGCTGTTGGAACGGTAAAGTTCGTTGTCCTCCCGCGAGCGCCGACCGCGGCAAAACCGACGAGCGATTGAAGTGTGCCTGCAATATAGCGATTCCAATAAAATCGTTTGACCCTTATAAATAAACGGAGTGCTATGCTTTTGTTTCTTTCCAAATGACATATATATAACTATGAAGTATCCAACTGAGAACTATAAATATATATTTACGCGAGCTTGACTTAATAGATAGGTATTGAATTTGAATAACCTCTCAAACCTACTCAGGGGGTGGGGGGAATGTAATACGAGAGACAAAACGATTGTGCTCTCCGTTCCGTTGTGATTGACCACTGCATCTAGTCATATTATTTGGTCCTTTTGACTAACCACAATGAAACGCAATGTTGTATTACTTTCTCACACCCCTACAGTTTTTCAATTTTATATATTTAAAAAATTGTAGTTAATTATATGATTATCGAGATAGATTGTATTTTTATTTATATTAAAAAATATATTACGGTTTGCGCCACAGAAACCATGTTACTGCTAGACTGCTGCGAGATATGTGGCATACAGGCAGTAAGTATATATCCCGTAAAAAACTTTTGTGAGACCAATAGTATTCTTGTAAAATTTTAACCAAAATGATTATGATTTATTAAAAAAAACATATATTCTATTAGCCTACAGGATTATATATATATGTGGTGCGATAAGTTTTATGAAAATATTCGATTGTGGGACTATTTATGAAAGAGTGAATACATATAATATGTTAAGAACTGAATTCTGTGGATAACTTAATTTACGAATATTAAAAAAAGTTAAATAAATAATATTGACACCAAACAGAATATACATCAAGTAGTCTTTGTCTTTCGATAATTAAAACATTCTTAATTTAAATTTGATTACTCACCTCGAATCACTCGAATGTAAAGGCCATTGAATTCCGAAAATTTTCAACTTTGCAGGAGGGCGCCGCTTTTGTTCTGTGCGAGTATTTGTCTCCTCGACGGGTGGCGTATGATGTCTTCCTCCAGATGAGGCTCTAGTACCACTTCTGCGTCGTCTACGGCGTCTTCTCTCTACGAGAATAAAGTTATCCCCGTTTCTGATAATGTACGACGACCGCAAAGTCGACTTTTCCTCTCCCTGCCTCTGACGTATCAAATCAGCTGTTCGTAGCGTATGGATATTCTGATACTCGGCCTCCGGCGGGGCGGATGACGTCACTTCTGTGCTGGTTCCACTTCCATCCCTTTTCTTGCGGGAGGAATGGAGACCAACTCGACGCCAAACCTTTTCCATGAATCTGTATTTCCTGTCATCCCATTATATTTTCGCCGTCACACCGCACGGCACTGAACACTTCAATAGTTAAACACAATAGTTCTTTACATACTTACAATAGTTCAAGAACACTTGAATGAATGCACTCCTCATGTCTTTATGAATAGAAATAACGTCACAAGCCACTGAATGATCAGACACTCATTGTTCGGGAGTCGCGGTTTTCGCGGACAGCAAGCTACCGATTGCGGATATTGCACAGTAACGTGCAAATCTGGGCGTTAGTAATTAATACCTTATTAAGACGTACTAGGTTAATGGAATGAGGGGAAAGAATAACTTGTTTTTTGACATCACATAAGGTCCCGGCCCTACAGACAGGGTGCGGGTGCAGTGTGCGCATGCGTGGTCCCCCTCGGTTACCTATACTTGAGCCCTCGGCGAAACAAAGTCGAAAATGGCGGATCTTTCACCCCCTTCCCAAGCGGTTATTGAATATCTAATTTTATTCTGCATCTGCTATGCAATAGCACTTAATAAAAAACGTTTCCTTTAGAATCCTGGATACATCATTAGGATTTATTAGCTTCATGTTATTATTATTTAATCCAACTTGACAAATATTAGCACCGATAATTTTTCACGCGACCACATTGTGTCTTTTGAATGACTGGAGGACAACACCGATATATCTCACTGCACTAAGCTGTGAATTTAAATTAAATTTTTAGACTAGAAAACCTGGTGCTTAATAAAACCTGACGATTGTTTCCATGGACTCTTTCGAACTCCATGGTGCGAGACAAATACTGGTTTTTAAAACAAGGCTATTTTACTAGATAAAATCGTCAGCAGAGAATTTACTAGCAGTCTGAAACGCTGAAAATTTTAGGGGAGCGGTAAATTTTTGTCTAATAGAAATAGAAACAAACTTATGTTATAGGTATTTAGAGTGGACTGGAAGTTTCTCTTTATTAAAATTAATTTGAGAACATTTTGTGGCATATCCGTAATTAACAGATCAATTATTATTTATACATATAAAGCAAATAGTATCTTATTGCAAGAAATGTGATCACTCAAATGATAATGCTCCGAATGTCTGCAATGGCAGGCAAATATTCAAAATCCAGCACATACATATTGTGCTGTCCATTCTTTAAATTTTGTGGTAACTGCGGCTGCTAAATCTTGTACGGAAGGTTCTGCTTTTTTCATGATGCTACAGGAAAACGCAAAACTGAAACAGATAGTGATTATGACATGTTGGTAATTTTTTTGTACTTTATAGTACAGGGGGAAATCGGGCAGGAGGCTCATCTGATGTTAAGTAATATCGCCGCCCATGGACGGATGAAGGCTTTAGCTATGTCCAAACTTACCGCCAGCGCCTCTGAACAGTTGGGGAAGTGCCATAAGGCTCGCTTGACTTATGAATGTCCAAGGAGGAAAACTTTGCGGATAGCACACTACTGGAATATAATTTCCGGCATTGAAGTATCGGTGGATATTGTTGGTGGTGAATCCTTTTTGTTGCAAGGTCGAGCTGGATGCGAAGAGACAGCCTAAAATGTAGGCTTTTTACTTCGCGGAATGAGCCAACGAGTCATCTTTCTTGTTCAGTAGTAAAACAATCTCGATTTCGTCGGAAGACCGCCTTGCAAGAGCGTTTTAACCAGGGCTGGCACTGGCCACCGATCGGCATGGAATTAACAGTTCCATACCGCAGGACCACCTCGGGAACAGTCAGCAATGGCATCCGGTCGGAGCACCCAACGAAAAGCAAATAGGCCCCCAAGGGTAGAACGCAAAGAAGATCCGCATGCTCAATATGCTGACCTGTAGTGCGCTGTGGACGGCACAGTGCTCGAATCATGCAATGATCCGACGAACCCAACGACGAAGACTTAGTAGTTCTCCGGATGCCAGGTCTGCAGAAGATCGAACAAAAAAGGTTTATGACCATCCATCTGATATTGGTGTAAGCTTTGGGACCATTTATGTATAGCAAAATCGTGAAAGGATCTCCCCGCATTGTCGGTGGTTTTAGAGCCATCAGCCTAGCCATTCGGCGTGATCGGCGTTAAAATCTGTAGCCGTTTGGATGTGCTGGAGGAGTCGGTCGACATTACGACAGGAGCAACATCCCTGAGCTCGAAGGTTCGATCCCCGGCTGTGCTAAGTGCACGAATGAACCTATCGGTCTATATGCGCATGTAATACGGGGACATCATTAGAAAACTGGCACATCTCAAATCCCAACAGAAGGATGATCTACTTGTCTATGAAACAAAAATGATCAAAGAATCGGATGCAATTGAGGCCAATATCCATATACTTAGTATTGTCTTTGATTAACATAACTTATGTTCATTTGAATAAAACACTATTTTGACCGTGGTCCACGCACGCTGTAAAGCACGCGAAACGTCGGATAAATTTAAAATTATGTTAAATAGTTTTAAATTTATAATAATACATAACTTCAATCCGGTCAAAATAGTGTTTTATTCAAATCCATATACTTATTCTATATGTCGGGCCACTGGATTATTATTATTGTGTTGCCATTGAGTAAGTTTGAAGGCATACCTTACCTCAGCTTATAAGTAGTACACGAAGTTTCTTAGCTCGGAAATACTACAAAGATTATTTCTTGAGTAAAATTTCATCCCCTAGTTCACAATCATACCTCACAATCATCGTCATAATGATGACGATAAAGTACAAATCATAAAATGCAATTTAATTGACAATAAAATGGAAACTATGATTGTAACTTATGTATTATTATTATAATTGAAGAGTTTGCACTAAAAATTGAATAGCCTACTGGCGGCAAGATTCGAGATTTGTTGAGCTATTGTTTTGGTATAGGATGAAGACTACGTATTAATTAAGAACTTCGAGTTTTGTGCGCGACTACGATTTTAGCAATTAATACTTTTTCGTTTAATACATTGCTAATTCCAATAAAAATGCTGTAAATATAACAAGAGACGTCACAATTTAACCAAACCTCAATAATTGTAGGTAGGTATATAAGCTAGCTACAGAACAACGAAATAAAACATCAACTCTGTTTCAATTTCTTTTTAAACGTCGGACACAATCACAAAGGCTTTGAGAGCTTTGAATGAGGAGAAATTACTATGTTTAAAAATCCAACGCTTGCCTTTAATTAAACAGATAAAAGTCCTTGTCTAGCTCTACTGTGCTTCTTCAGTGCACTTAAACGTGTACTTGCATAATGCGGCTTACGTAACGTGACTAACTGAAACCCGAATGTCTGTTAAGTAGGTCTGAGTCGAACCTATAATTTACTATTATACTTATCTATTACATTTCTATAAGAAACTGAAAAAATGGGTTTTTCTAATTAATTATAAAAACAGCCATTTATTTCTAGACAAATTAGATTTGTCTAAATTCTATCGAGAAGTATAAAAAGCTGAAAAAGCTTTTTAAAAAAGTTCTTATGACAAGATGTAATGGAGGGATATATCCCTCTTTTTTGTCTACATAAACGTCTGCATGTCGTAGAGTACCTACTTTAGACTATAATTGGTTGGACGAACCGTTAATATAAACTTTGTAAAATGTAATATATTGATCCTAATTTTTTCTGCTTAGTATATAGTATTTAATTTGGCTTTTATTTCATATCATCCTTTACATATTCTACATGAATATAGTTGTAGAGAAGAACTGCTTACATAGTCCGTCTGTCTGTGACGTCATAAATTGTCAGCAAAGGCTTTTTATAAATTTTTAATGCAAGTTAGAGGCTTTACTTACTTTAACGCAAAAGTCGTTAAATTGTGCAAAATCTAACAGATAACAATCATATTAAACAAACAAATTTTTTATAATTTATTATTGAAACAGACATAAAAATAAATAGAATATGCTTGAAGAAAAAATAATAAATTCAAAATAAATGCATAACAAAATACACTGTTTCCTTATTAAACAAAATTATTTGATAGGGGCATTTTTCATGGATTTAGTAGTAACTGTATTTCCATTCAATTTACTAATAAGCTTATTTCCTTGCCATACAGCGAAAAGGCTGTCATTTGTTTTTAAATCTGGTTGTAATTTCTCCCAAATCTTTTTCTTGGGATTAAGCACTTCATCAGGTTGACCATTTTCATAGCCTTCAACAACAACACGGTCTCCAGGCTTACTGCCTTGAGGTGGTAATAATGGCTCGACTTGTTTAGGATCATCAATAGATGCACACAAGACCATTCCTTTAGATTCCACACCACGCATTTTAGCAGGTTTCAAGTTGCACAAAACTACAACGTCACGGTTTTGCATCTCCTCAATTGGTACAAAATTTACTAATCCTGACACAACTGTTCTTGGTTCTCCCTCATTTAGATCAATTTTCTCCACATAAAGAGCATCTGCATCTGGATGTCTTGAAACTTCAACAATCCTGCCAACTCTAATATCTAATCTGCTAGGTGTAACCTCGTCAGTACTTGCAACATTTCCCTTGACTTTTACTGGGGGTGGGTAAGCTTTTTTAGCCAGTTCTTGCAACTTGGGATCTTTAAATATCTCTTGAATAGGTGCTAAAAGACTATTCATAGCTAATTCAACAGATGCTTTTAAATCACCAGGATGAATGTCTTGGTTGGCAAAAGCTAATTCAAGATCTTCAAATTTTGTGTATTCTACATTGCCACCATGATCTGGTGATCTGCAAATCTTAAAACTTTCTCCTTCCTTCATTAAAGAAAACAATACATGTTTAGTGAAGGAAAGTAGTCCGTTTTCAGCTACATTACCTGGTTCACAGAAAGCTTTTTTAAGCTTCTTCTTAACATTTGCTGGATTATCTAATAAATCTATTTTACTATCTTCTTCAGAAGAAGACATTTTAGCACCAGTTAATCCTGGTACCATGGGATTCATAAAATGAATACGTTTTGCATACCCCAACTGAGGTAGGTACTTTTCTGACATTGTAAAAATTTTTCTTTGATCAACACCTCCGAATTGGGCATCTACTTTTAAATATTCTTCATCTAAAGCTTGTAGACAAGGGTAGAGAAGTCCACTAAGCAATGGATGGTCTACTTGCTTTACAACTTCTGCCCCAGCCTTTTTAGCATCATGTTCAGTAATCACAGATGACATACGGTAAACATCTAATGTATATTCTTTACTGAGCTGATATTCAGTCCCCCTGACAAATTTAAGTTTCTCTAAAGGAACTCCTATAGATGTTAACATTGCTTTAATAGCAGCTTCATAGTATTGGGTACGTAGAACAAGAAGTTCCCATGGAGCTTTCATGTTGTCTAAGTATGCATGTAAGTCGGCAAACAATATTGTGACTTCACAGCCTGCTTTGAGAAAGTCAGCTATTTTTGACATGGGTACAAAGTAAGCCACATGAGGTCTGCCTGTAGTGGCTGTACCCCAGTAAATTTTTAAGTCTCGCTCTTTTAAAATTTCAGTAAGTTTTTCATCACCCAACACCTCTTGCAGGTTTCGGGTAATTAAATGTTTCTTATTTTCCCAATCAGCCATTTCTACGGTAAAACTGGAAATTAATAAAGTAGAGGTTAAACCATGTTTAAAGAAAAGGTGAAGGTGTAAAAGTGAAGTTATAATTTTACGTATTACCTTTTATAACAACTACAACAAGAGGGTTGAATCCGATTTATTTATTTTAATCAAATAAAAACTACTATCTATGAGTATGTTAGGAACTCTCCGATTTTGATTTCATCATAATTTTATAATTTCGTATTCGTGGTGATTGCTAAGTACGACACTTTGACTTTAGAGCTACGGCATGCGATTTGAAGTTTTAAAATTTGACATTGACGGTACAGATACAGTGTAATGTTTTTGGTTATAGCATTCTGACAATTGCAATTATACTTTATGCAGTAGACATAATAATATATAGACAGCTTTAAAAACACTAAATACACACATTAATTTTTATAAAAATGCACGTAGCCTATAACAACGTCACTGGTTTTAGTCATTTGAAATCAGTTGTAGCGTCATGTTTTATTTTATAGCCTTCTTCTATAAATTAACTATTGAACAATATAGTAATTTTTCAATTAGACCGTCTGACAAAGCTCGCTCAAACAAATAAACCAAATTACTAATACAACGCTAAACAACTTCAGCGTTATAAGAAGCAAGCCATTTTTATTATACCTATATGATAAAACTGGAGAGTTTGCCTGCCCGCCTTAATCTCGAAATGTAAATTGTTTGTCTGTTGGTAAGTCCGTTTATCAAAAATTGAAAGACCTAGATAACAGCAATTACCAACAAATAGATGTAGGGCAGCAAATATATAAACATGTTGCAAATATAGGATATTATTTATATGGGATATTTCATATTGAAAGATACCATAACTTGTGATAAACTAAACGTCATACATCATTTTTTGGACAAGTTAAATGTGAAAGTAGTTAATCACAGTTAACTTCGTTTTCAATACATCATGTACACAAAAAGTGTATTTTATTAGTAAGGGCTGTAACCGTGATGAAATATATGATGCACCTTTAATGTATAACGGTTTAAAGTGCCCTGTAAACGATCAAATTTGCTTGACAAACTTGTTTGTCAAACTTCACGTTTTCATCAAACAATAGCTTAGACGATCAAACCAAATATCTATCAAATTTGTTAAATTTCTAGTAGATTCTCCTTTCGTGACGTGACGTCGCCGTGCCGAGCGATTCAGATGACGCATTTTTGGCATTGACTCTAGCACTGTGTATCAAGACAAAAAAAAAAAGACGATGGAGTCGAGAATGGTTGAAATTAAGAGATAAATATACCCACGAGAATTTGCTACGGGAAATATTGCGTACAGAACCTGAAGACTACGCAAACTTCCTGCGCATGGACCATAAAACTTTTGAAGATTTACTGACTATACTCCATACGGTTTTATGTAATAAATAAAATAAAAAGCCTTTTATTTCTTGCTAAAAGATATACAAAATAACATAGGTTTACTAAAAAGAAATAGGTTTACAAAAAATCAGGATAAACAGATATGAAATGCAACATAAATTCTTTGTTAGTAATATTGACACTCATATTGTCACTGAGCGTAGCGTCCTCCTTGATGTCAATATAACGAGTGAGATCTTGTTTCAAACTCGACATCAATCCAGATTTTCATCAAACACGACAAACACGTAGAATGTTTGACAAACGCGTCAAACACAGCAGTACACTATCAAATAATTTGACAAACACGTAAAATTTGACAAACAATTTGATCGTTTACAGGGCACTTAAGAAAATTCCACGGTGACAGATACAAGATTTGTTTTTTTCCATAGATATTATAATGCTATGGTACTGAATTCTATTCACACAAGAAATCATAGAGATTGAATAAAGCTATGATAAAAAACTGTACGGATAAAAATGGAAATTATTATCTGTTAAAGCGATTTAGTTTTTACCACAGAATATTACACTATTATTTTTAATAGCGACAGGCAAACAATTTAAACCATGATATTCAACTACCTATTCATTCATCATTTTTAATGAATTGTTAAACCATTTTTGGTTTTGCTGTTAAAGATGTAAATATGTTAGATTATTATATATATATTATTTATTGTTATGTAATTGAAGAATTCGCATCAGACTGGAACATTTGAATAACGATATCCAAACCCACTTTAATATATTGTAAAGGGGTTGATTATTTTTGTAATCTAGACTTATAGATTAAAATAATGTTTAAAAATCCTTCCACTTTAAAAACGCTTTTCGAGCTTTTAAATTTTTTTTTGTATATAAACAATAAACTATTTTTGGTAAACAATTGCTAAATAAATTATTTCCTGCCTTGCCTTATTTAAAAAAAAATTTTTTTTTTTTGCTTACTTATAAATTATTGTATGAAATGAAAACAAAAGATGTTTTTCGTCAAATCACATTCATCTTTTAATTTCATAATACAATATATTAAGAGACTTACAATGTTAAGAAAACTTTAGTGCTGTTTTGTATTGGAAATATTAAAACCATTACAATTGCCCTGCAATTAACTTAAAAATGTTATTATATTATTAAGTATTATATTTAATATGGATAAAATAAACTATCCATAAACAAAATTTAAAAAATTTGAATCCGAGCGCCATTGTTGCAGTGAATGCTTGAATTTCCTGTCAAAAGCGCCATTGCGCATGACAGTCAGTGCGGCCTTGCAGACTGAGAGCGCTGCCAACAAAGGCCGAGTCGATGGGGTTAAAAAAAAATATTATTTGATCATCTAAAACCCTTTTGTTATTGTAATTATAATTTTAAATAGGTTGTGAATCTGTGATTACGTTAAGAAATGTGTGAATGATATGAATCGTGACGACTAGCAAAGGAGTCAGCTGGTCAAAAGTGCGAATAGTGAATAAGAAATGGCGGCCTTGCCAGCAGGTGTTCAGTATGCGTTATCATCAGAGTCTAGTTATAAAGAAAACAAGGAACTAGTGTTTGTGAAATTAACGGATTCAGCATTAAAAGCTATAGAAGACTTCATTAGAAATAATAGGGTAAGTACCTACGCCATATTGTTAACACCAAAACAGGCCAGCAATGTCAGGCGCCATACTTATATTTCAAGTAATCAAAATGAAACTGCAAATTGTAATGTTTTTGCAAATGAGGTATTTTACAAGTATTCATATTTACGACAAGATAATAGATTTTATAGTGTAGTCTTGCAATAGCTATCTTCTCTACAATGTCACGCCACGTCAACATGAAGAAATTTGCTCTGTTATTTTCTCACATTTACATTTCGTGTCTATATTTAGAGGCTTGTAACTTATTGTCGGATAAATTCAAAACATATAGAGTGGTGTAGATGGTAGATGTCATAAATTTGCATCATTACAATGTTAGAAAGTAACTAGGTATCGTCGTGTCGTGATAAAAACAATTGGCTGATAATTTCTTCACGACAAAAATATTACAGTTAAAATTTCAAATAAATAAAACGTTGATATATAACAGTCAGTACGTTAAGTGCACTAATTTATTTATTTTACAAATTAATTTGGGCTCTCAGTTTGCCTGATCTAACACCTTAATAAACTAATTTAGTACTCAAAAATCCAATAATGATATTAATCACATAAAGTCTTAAAGAAAAACCTAATCTGGGGCCCAAAACGCAAAGTCATTAAATATAGTTAGATTATGTAATTATAATGTTCAGTTTAATTGAATTTTAAAATAAATGTAAATAGAAAAGTGTATATATATATTACATAAAATTTACAAATTTTAATTTATGGACTGAACTTCTGTATTAAGAAAAGCCAGTTTTGTATACTTATGTATTATTTATAAGTGTCATATTAATAATTTCTTTTGAAAAGTGCATTAAATGCATAATTTCTATGAAAAAGTATTTATTTAGAAAAAAAAATATTCTTATATAATAACTGTAGCACAAACTTATTTTAAAGAGCACTGGCTCTCAAAAATTAAAAGAGCCAATTCAAGACATTCATTCTTTATTAAAATATTATCACAATTATATTTAGATTATAAAATAGGTTTTATAACCTACTTATTAGGGAAGTTGTGGTGAAAACCTGAAAGGCTTATTATTAGATTTGATTAGCATCTTGGAAAACAGAAATCTTACTAAAATATATAACAGTATTTTGGTACTCTATACTTTCAGTACTGATAGATGTTAAACAGCCTTCTTAAGGTTTTGAAAGCTATAATAAGCGTCTCTATATTACTCTTTAATACCTGTTAATAGGATATCTGTATTACATAAATAGTTCTAGAAACATAAGTATCAATTTACTCAGCTAAAAATCATCACTACAAATTAAAAGAACAAAATGTCAGCTTAGGTCTTTTTGTGCTGGAAGAGTCTCTTATTTTAGAGGCCAAGACATATTTTGGGTCGTAAGCAAGCAGAATGTGACTTTGTTGTGCAAATTTTAATTTTCGAAGTTAAGCTAAGCTTCATTTTCATTTTACCTTAATACTACAAAATATTTATTAACATTCTATCAAAAAAAAATTTTGTTTGAATCAAATCCACCAATGTGTGTTGTGTGTGCACCAATGGTATTTACTTTCTATGTGCACAATTAAACTTCCTTGTTTGTAGAAAATTAACATCATAAGAAATCAAGTGATTTCTCTGACCCAAAAATTGATAAATGACATATGTCAAGCACAGAAGGGCGAACAAACATAAAGGAATAGATCCCAACTGAGGCTAACATATCTGTGGCACCACTGTTATTATAGTTACAACGATTATAATACATATTTTTTTAACTTGTATTTTTGCATTAAACATATAACATTAATTAATCATTTAAATATTAGTATTTAACAAGAATTGAAAATTGAATAATCTGTGGTTGAAATTGGATTAGTCAATGATTACCAATTTCAAAATAAGGTTTTCATTTTACATTAAATATTTAATATTTTTCAATTTTAATAATTTAGGTAGGAGACATTTAAACATAATTTAGCTATATATTATTTATAGTATTTGTTTTTATGGTATTTTTTATTAAAACAATAAAATTTAATTTAATTGAACAATCTCATAATACTTATGGCATGATAAGAAATTTGTGTTACACTTTTTGTTGGTTTTATGTTGCCAACTATAACCACTTGTTGACCATATAATGGTCTGCTAATCAGTACTTGTGGTAAAAGCTAGTAACTTATTAATAAAAAGACTAAGATGATTAGTATTAAACAAAACTATAGAATCTTATTAATAAATGCTTAATGAAACCACTAAGGATAAAGTCTGATCATGTAATGATTGATTCTTAATAAACTCACAATCAATTTGGTTAAGAAACAAAATTGGCACAATAGGTTAGTTGGTCAAATACTGGTTTGTCAATAGGTTTAACACTTATGAAATTAATCCTTAAATCAATAAAATGAAATATATGTTTTAGTTAAAATAACAAAGAAGATGTCTGGATTGTTACAAAGCTTTTCATTGCTGTCTCTTAATTTAAATTGATATATAAAACTTGAATTCATTTCTCAAGATAATATAACATCTAATACAGACAATGCTTAGTATTTAAAATATTACTTCACTATGAAACATTTAATAGGATCTGTAGTAGTTTTACATTTTAAGTAATTTGTGATGAATAGATTTTCTTTGAGCAATTTATTTCACTACAACATTGATAATGTAATAATATATAGATAAAATCACATAATAAAATATGCACACAAAAGAGTAAAACGGTTTTACTTTTGTCTCTCTCAGAGAGGAGAGCAGGGAGGAGATTTATTTTCCTTTCTGTTGCAATACGAAAAAGTATTAGTATATTCTGGATGAACAGTAGAAATTTCTAGATTGGCTTGGTGTTCAATTATAACTTACACAATAATTTTAATGCTAATTATTATTCTTCTATTGTATTTTAAAATAGGTCGTAAACTTAGCTAATCATAAAATTAATATGTTAGAGGCACAAATATTTTGATTAATGTCAACATCGTTGGACGCCGTTAACGAGGCCCCCAGGAAATCGTTAACTGGCATGGCGCTCGATGGTTCTAGGCCATTTCACTCAAATGCTTTTTAATTTGCGAATCACTTATATACTTACCATATATAATTAAAGCGACAACGTTCAACCTTAGTTCGAAATATTTGTAGAATAATTAAACTACTTCCGCATTTTATGACATTGTGGTAAGATTGTTCAAAGTTAAATCCCCGTTTTGGCATGTACCTGAAAGAAGCAGATGCTGTCGCAAAATAGTCAAGTTGCGAACATTCGATTTGGTCGTAGCACAAGTCTACTAAGCTGGTTCACCACCTGACAGATTTCGATGCACGTGTTTTCAAAACGATAGGGCATACTGCGTTTAGATTAGGGGCACCTTAGCGGTCTTGCATGGCAAATTTGAAGGCAGTTTATATACCGGTAAGATTCATTTTTCAATGGTCCCTTTGCAAAGAATTGACGTTAGTTTTTTTCGTTGATGTCGTGAACGTGCCACCTGGCCTTTTTTTCTGACCATAGCGCCCATTGAAAGTTATTGTGATTCTCTATTGTTATATTGAATTATGTCCAGTATTTTTAGTTATTTATGTACTAAGCCTATATGAATGGCAGATTACAAGATGGTTTGAAACGTTTTAGATGCTATTTCTTGAAACGTTTAGATGATTTTTTTATCATAAGTCACAAATCAATAAAAAATGTAAGGCAATTAGAACTTAAATATGATCTTAATTACAAAGTGACTACACAATGGCTTATAAATAAATGTGGTGCCATTTAAAAAAAACCTATAAATTATATGTTATTCTAACGCGTTAAATAAAAATATAATAAACGAAACATTAAATTTTAATAAGTTACAGTAACCGTTGGATAAAAACTTCAGTGGGGTCGGTGTACCCTCCTTCCCCTCTTAATTCTTGCCACCTGGTTGTCCCTCCTTAACAGATGTGGAATCTTTTTAAACGGTAATTGTTATCGCTATTGACGATATAAGTAAGTTGATGTTAATGAGTGATAAATTAACAGGCAAACTGTATTTATTCATATTCATGTATACGTTATTTTCATACGTTTAAATGATTGATTCACATTTTATTTTGTTTTGTGACTACTTGTTATATTTTTTATGATAGGTGGGTTTGTGAAGTCCCAAACAGTTTATCTTTTACTGTGTCTTGTATGGTTACGTTGTGGAAATCTAAAGACAAAACATTCGGGTAGACATTTTTTTTAAAAATGTAAGTTTAGAAAGAGATAGATTACTAATTAGAAGTAAGAAGGTTACGGGACACCGACCTTATGTTAATAGTTTAACGTATAAGCCACGGTATTGAGCACGATGTCCTAGCATTCATTGTATGGATAATAAATTTAAAAAAGTTATTTACTATTTAAGTATAGGCTATCGGTAGTTTAAAGATAGAGGCTCACTTCTACTAGTGCGAGCCCACAATTTTTTTTGACATAACTTACAATATATAACGTAATTAATTTTCGAATTTTTATATTACGATGACGATCACATGAATGATTTTTAAAATTATATTGAAAAACTTAAGGATCCTCGAAAAAATCTGGGGTAAATACATACGATAGGTATTTGTAACACGGTCAACGCTAAGTGTATAATAAAGAAATACGATTATAAATTAATTGACATTGACTTGATTGAAGAATTTAATATGTACCGACACATGCTAGAGGCGAGGACGACAACTTAAGATTTCTTCAATAACAGCAGGTAAATCAAGCATTTTGATATTTGGGTAATGATATTTCAATCATACATTATTTGAAAGAAACAAAGGGCGTAATAATAATAAAAATACAATATAAAACTTAAGATTTTCTCTGTAGAATTGACGTCATCTAGGTCTCAGGATCGTTTGAAGGTTGGCATTTTTCGTGGCGTAATACTGATCGTCGTTCACTTTCTCTGGTTTAAAAACATTTGTGAAGTCGAGAGTGGGATACCTGGTTAAATATTCACTTATTGGACAAATGAATTTCGTTGTACGATTTAAATGACTTGGAAATCCCTGAAAATAGCTATCGTGTGGGTTTTCACGTATGCACATATTACATCTTTACCTTTATGACTCAAAAACAAACAATTTAGTTTTAGAACATTATAGATTTACTGGTACTACCATAAGGCTTCAAAATAAATCGTATACATATCTTATCTGTTGTAAAATACTTTTCCAAAAGGTCACTTGTATTTCGCTAAGGTCAATTTGTCTTATTTTATTGCTTCACCGTACCACGTAGCAATTCCAACCAAGGCTAAAATTAGTTTATTTTAAAAATACATAATGACTTTTAGATAACGTAACTTAATTAGGAACTAAATTTAATCGAAAACATTGGTGTGTCATTATAAAATATTTCACACAATTTGCAATTTACTTTTACATGACATGACGCTTGATAGCTAAATGATTATATTACACGTTTCCTTTATCAATATTTTCTATTAGCAATAAAATTACTTTTTTTTTTGTTTTTTTTTGTGATCACAGTGAAGTAATTATCACTTTGCTTCTAAAACAATTAATGTATTGTGACAATTTAAGATTTTTGAATAATTGAATATCATTAAGTATGTGTACCGACCTTGCCAATACGACCGGTTCGGCATTCGACTGGTTTCTTATAAAATGTTTTAAGATCACGATTTAGTATGGACATATTGTATGTATGTGTATTATTTTCATATTTTATTGTAAACACCCTAAAGGCAAGTGTAGTGTTTTATAAGACAAGTAATAGGTAGATAGCGTGGCCATGAATGCTAGTTCCGGGTCATCCCCTCTTGCATGGGCGCGATGCAACTAAATTTCACATTGAGCTCGCTTGTTAAGTAAGTAACTAAAGCAATTTTTAAGTTTACATCATCGTCGTTGCCCAGCCTAGTTATGATTCTCACATTCGACCGTCGCCGGTTGCGCAATTACTTGCAGACTTTGTTGGCTCTACACCTTTTTTGTTCGTATACGATCGAATTTCTAATTCGTATAATAATTATACTAAAGAGGAAAGATTTTACAGTTACAGTTTTTAATACAGTAAATTACAAGCTACAACCGAATGATGTTTTAACAAAGTACAACTGAACATCACGATAATATGTTAAGTAGTTATTATCAATTTTATTTCAATGTCGCAATAATCAACGATTCTAATGTTGCAATTTTTTTCATATATTAATGTAGTAGTTTATGATAGCGCTATACCTTTCCTATTACATAATGCAGCCTATGTATTAATGATTGTTTATTCTCACTAGATTTTTCTATACTTTATAAGACCTTCTGTCGATCCGAAGTGGTGGGGGCCTGATGACCTGTAACACAGGTACTCTTAACTTTAGCAGGCATCAGTCTCACACAAACTAGCATTTTCCCTAAACAGAAGTAAGACAATTATTTATTTATAATAGTATATATCTGTCTCTTGTTTATGTACTAAGTTTTTGTGAGAAATGAATAAAGATTATTATTATTACAAATTACAATTATCATATTTTAATTCAAGACAAAACGGTAAATACCGAACTAATAAGCAATTAATTACGTACGACACATAAAATTTACTTAGATGCGGTGATTCCTTAGATACTGTGGGTACCATAGATAAAAAAGATATTCAAGTAATATATAAAAAAATAAAATGAAGTTATTGTTGGGTCTTTCTTTATATGGTATGCTCGTCACGCAAACACTGAATGCATTAAGATGTAGAAGACAGCACCGGGCCTATGTTAGTGCAGGTCGCATATTTGCTGGTATCATCATAGTTGGTGTTAATAGTGGCGCTCTTGTAATTGATTCCTTTGTATATTAGTAGTATTAGTGGTTTTCCCACTTCATTAAGCCAATTTATCATGTTAACCATACTCTAGATGTTGCCTGGACGACTGTCTTCATAGCTTTACTTGTGAAAGAGCTATATAAATCAATTAACACCTTTTAATTTAATTATTCCAATCTTACTTACTATTACCATAGGGTTCACGTGAACCCCAAGAAAAAAGAAATAGTTAATTACTTAATCACTGAGGAACCAATATAACTTACTAGTGGTGAAATAATATTCAAAATCAGTTGTGTAGTTCCAGAGTTTACTATAGACTTGCAATATATATCTCTTTATCATATTAGTAAAGATAGGAGAAAATTTCCTTATCTAAGTATAAAAATCACTAATGCACATGACTCTGTGGTAAGATATTTTGCGTATGTTTTCCACTAGTTGTGATAGTTAATGCTATGATTATTTTCTATTAGTGTATTTATTTTGGTTTTTTCTTTCAGGACCGATTTGCAACACCTAAAATACAGTTCCTGCCCGGAAATGAGGGGGTAAGTGACCTTTATCGTTAATACGTAGGTATATAAGGTTAATTTTTGTGAATACAATATAAAAAGTATTCGTGTTTTACACATTCTCCATACTATGACGCCTGTATGTCATAATCAAATACATTTCGTCATACTTACCGTTCAAGAAACAAGTCTCGAACTTTAGAATATAATCACTGAAATAGTAGGTACATTGCAATATAATACTTTTCACTAAGAATTTTTCCGATATAAGTAGGCACGTACACCTTTACATAATGTCATGACAATCATGTACTATTAGGAAATAGAAATTGAGAAATACTATTAATAATTGGATTGAAAGTATGTTGCTCGAAAATAATATAGTACTGTCATGACTCGTTTAGACGTCATGATTGTACTTTGAACATATTTCAATTTGATTAAGTAGTATTTGACAAGAGTATTTAATTATTTAAACTGATTATTTTTCCGACCCAAATATCGGCCAATAGAATTGCACCATGAGACGAAGAATTTCATAATTCTTCGTCTCTAGGTGCCCTGCAAACAAATATAGTCGTCATGACGACTTTATAGTCGTCATGACGACTATATTTGTTTGCAACGAACCTATCGGGAAATACCCGATAATTTTGAAGCTCTTGTGGTATTATAACTGAATATTGTTTTCACTACATTGCATGCATATTTGTATTGCTTTCCGCAATCGCATGGTAGTACAGGAGTATCTGGTATCTATTTAATATCTAAATTTAATCTACAACTTATAAGGATAGAATTATTACAAGCCATTTAACTCGGTAGTTAGGTATGCAGTCTCCCTATTATATAGGCCTAAAAGCACCTTACGGTGAGGTAGGAGACGCAGACGTCGCCGCCAAGCCTTGACTTGCCTCAGGCTCGTACCAGTTAACGCTTGCGGCACTCGATACGCTTGCGAAATTATATGATGACCCACTTTACCGATTTCGTTTTGCTGCTTGGCGTTGCGGTTGCTCTATAAAGTCTCTGTTTTTATCTAAAATTTCGAAAATGATTTAATCCCAACTAAAAGTTGATTTCATTAATTCTGTCCCAATTCAGTTTGTATTTTTTATTAGTCCGTTTTATATCGACACGCCGGTTGTGACACTTCAATAACTATTTAGATGGATCAAGTGTGTAGTTCTTGCTGCCATAATAATGCTAAGTCCGCATGTAATACGCTGATTAAGTGATCATATAAAAACGTAACTAATGCAATATTGTTTACACGGCGATAATCCTCGCTATCCCCTGTCCGGCGGGCACAAGCGGCGCCTTCGACCGGTTTAGTTGCCACCGTCTCTCGCCCGCCGGTTTGACGTGATCACCTCTCTTACTCGTCGCCACTTGTCCGCAACATATGTAAATGACCCTCAACAAACCTTTCAATTCAAAACGCTATTCTTTCACATTATCATACGATCGTACTCGAGTTTAACAATCCGCCCTACATCCTTGACTTTGTAAGTTGTGAAAAAGTTCACAAAAGATCATTTTCCGCGAACCACTTGAGATAATATCATTCCTCGAATATCTCGCGATCGGTGTGTTAGGTCCGAGTCGCTGGCTCGTATCCAACTTGCACATAATAACCACGATTCAATGAGTCGCGGGACCAGAATAGTAAATAAGATACGAGTGGACGGTGTAAAAATAGCAACAGTTCCAGTCGCTTAGCGAGCATACGATTGCACCTCTCAGGTGATACGGCCGTTGTCCCCTAGTCCACAGTTAAGGTACCTGACGTAAAAACCCATATGTCGATTTAGCTGTAATGAAGCTCGCGACTGATTTACGATTTGAACAAAGTAACGATTTCCTCTACTAATTTTAATGGGTATTAAAGTACACATGGTTACTTCATACAGGCACAAACATAAAATTTATCATTCAATACAACACTACCATGATTGACGTTGATTAATCTTTAGTAGCACATCTATTTTGTAATTCTGCGTAGCATTGACATTTCCCGTTTATTTTTATAAAGTTTCGTGTCGTGCGATTGCAATCTTTGCAATCTATCTATAAACCATAATTGTAATGTAAATGATTTGCTTGTGTGAACTGTTCTTAGAAGTTTGCAATTTGTTAGCTAAGAAGTTTGTATTTTGATTCGAGAACATTAATAGATTAGATTAATAGACTAAATTTAAACAACATAGATAGTTTTTTAAAATTTCCTATAAAAAAAAATTAAAAAGGATATTTCTTCTGTCATCTTAATCACACAGTTATTTTGTTCGTTATTAAATAACTTGGTTACAATTTGATATACAGGTCGATGTCCTGCGCTTTATTTACACCATCACTTTACGGGCCCGTTATTGCAAACCTTGAAAACTGGCTCCATTTTATTATGCGCAAGAACACTTATTTGAATTTACTGCTACCCGCATAATTTTGGATTAAAACTACAAAAAGTACTTTACACTAATTACACTTGGTCCTTGAAACAATGTATTCAATATGTAATCTATTGCAAAAACAATTTCATGTTTATGAAATATTAACTTACACAAAACTTAAATAAGGCTTAAGGTACTTTCATAAAAGCTTTAAACATTGTTCCTTCATAGGTAAAGTGAACCCCGCTTTTAATGACTTTGTTAGTGAAGTCCAAATCGAACAAAGGTGGTTTTAAATCCCATTATAAAGTTGCACGTGATCAAACAAAAGTGTTTACGTTACTATCAAGGACGTTAAGTTAATCACTTACCATAGCCCATTGTACATTGATTTCTATAAAGTGAATTAGGTAATACAGATATTTCGACGGATCACATACAGTTTTTAGATCTTTAATAAACGGAATTGACTAATGAAGCAAAGTTTTACGATGTAATTAATTAACTACTGTGATATTCTAGTTAAGTAGATGTACTTAACAACTAGTAAATAATAAAAAAGTTAACATCATTTTAACATACAGGACGTGATAAGAGGTAAAATATTTTCTATTGCAGTTTCGGTATAACTCTAAAATAATGGAATTTTAGATGGAATGCCTGCTGTCAGATAGCTAGAAATTAGCGAGCAAATATTAAGGCATAGATTCTAGTATAGGTCTTGTCTTTTGTTTTGAGTGTATCCCGAGACTATCTAGACTACCAAGAATTTAAATAAAAGGTTTTACCAGAATAAAGTGCTTGTTTTAAAATTTTAACAAATGCATTTAATAAAAGTATTGTATTCAAATTTTAGTGTATCCCAAATATTCCTGTGTTGTTGTATTGTGCATTCATTTGTTTATAATGAAAAATAATGTGTCAAAGGCCAAATAACTTTTAGTAGTGCGAATCTGTAGATGGTGTATCAAAGTATATGAAACAATTGTAGATGTAAATAAGGCCACCTCCATTAGTTACGTATAGAGAAGTATATTACGAGTCGTGTTCGCGAGGGTGCTGGGAGCAGCGGAACCGTTTTGATTTCCTCGTGGTAATTGCTGAGGTATGCGGACAGCCGCGGCGACCGACTCGTCTTATTGGGACTTCGAACGTGCTCGCTATTTACTTTCACTTTGCACCGCGCACAGTAGCGCTCATATTACTAACCAATAACCTATGGATTACACCTCAAACTAACATTTCATGATTCATTCGGATAAAGGTCGCATATTATTATAAGTTTTTCATTATTGAGTAAATATAATAATAAAAATGTTGAACTTAGAAGGCCGTTTACCTTTTAGACAATGCAATGATAGGTGATACTTCGAAATACTGATAACTTATATAGATTAGTCAAAGATTAAAAGTGCGCCCCTAGTATTTATTGATACTAAGCAATTTCTACTACGCATTTGGGCCAGTAATACTGTTCAAACGACTCGAAAGCGATACGAGATTTTCCGCCGTCTTGATGTTGTTCTTCCTTTAAAGAAGCGAAAGTGCGTAAGAACTCATCACTACTTTCAATAAGTTACAGGAAGTAATTCTATTTGTTTCCTTTGTCGGCCTAAAGCCCTTATTAACCGATTTATCAAAGAAATAGGATTTTGACATTTTTTGACATTCTTTTGCCATGACATTGTAATATTCGCAAATGACATTAAAAATATGAAAATCATATTGGATAGTATAAAAATATAAATCAAAGGTAACAAAAACTACTAATGAACTTCAGCGGTGTTTTTTGATAAGCTTTTTTGATATCGCTGACGTGCGGTAACCCAATTGACACATTCGAAGCCCTGATAAGCGGTTTGTTGTCAATTATTGATAAAACAATAATATTTGCACAATCCGTTGCAATGACACTTTGTCCGTTGCTATACTTTTACAATGTATTGCAAAACAAAAGATGTAGGTACAGGTTTTCTATCATTTATTGATATGCATATAGTACACCAACGCATGAGATACTGAAATAGTTTGTATAAAAATTTAATTAAATTGTAATTAATGGCTATTAAGATTTAAATAAGTTCACCATAGATGCAATGGAAATGAATAAGATTTTTACGGCTGTTTACTGGCCTTAGGGATAAATTGATGGGCGTCTCAGTTTGTTTGGTTGGTCAGTGTAATTAAGCGGCTGAGTAACAATTGTCTTTTAAAAAAACTACATATGACAACTAATTTCCAAGTAAGTAACGTTTTAGATGAATGCATTTATAACTGATACAATCATCAGCCAAGATGTGATTACATTTATTCGTTTTATATTAATTAGTTTTTCAAAAGTAGGTACCTCACAAATTGATTATTAATTTTTTGTCATTTATTTACATCATAATAATAATTTCAACTTTCTAATTAATACTTTGGTAGTAAGTAATGATTCAGTAATAAATTATCTAGTATGAATGCTATATAACTAGGATTATTATTTCTTATAATTTATATTACACCTTAGTCAATCTATTTTATTAATTAAAAAAGCCTTTCTCTTATTTGAATTTTATTTAAAGTTTCACGATTTCTCAGATAACCTTTAAAGTGCCAACCTCGCTATGTGTCTTGTGATATTTAGTTAGCTAAGTTTGTTATCATATTTGCAACTATATTGAGACAAAGCAGTACTAGGCTCTACTTAGGCATATTACGAAAGCTCAACTTGCGCCGATACTAAATTACACTTGGCAGGGAACATTACGTAACTTTGGTAAAAGTAACCGCTCTCTTACGCCTATATTCTGAACTTTATTTACGAAAATTGATTTCGCCAGATATCGATTCATTGGTCTACATCTATTGTCATGCAACTCTTATTTACCCTTAACCTAAAAACACATTTTAGGTCGTAACGCACACGTTGACAAATGTAACGGTGTCTAATTGACACGTTTCCGGTAATTACAGGAGCAATTAAGGCTGGCCATTAAAAACTAGGGAAATCTGTCTCATCTGCCCAAAATGTTAGTTCGTAACCTAATTTAAAAAAATAACATCTTCAAATCACAGCATAAAACTCAACTAAAATTATACTATGATGGCCTACGCGGTAGGATTTCAATAATATTTAGCTTAAAACATTACTATATCAACACTATATATTATATACTTAAAACAATATAAATATAGAAAGTGAAATTATAATATATATATATGTGTAAGTTGATTAATATAGGTCAAAATACAGACAAATTTATGTTAAACTTGTGAATGAAGCCTTCTTTAAAATGAAAAGTCAACTTGCCTTAAATGGCTGTCTTTAAATTACGATCGAATTGTTTTCAGGAGCGTCTCCATTTCTGTCAAGTGAGAACCGCGTAATAAAAAGGAACCGGTCTTCCACAATGGTTTTGCCAAGCTGGCCGACCGCGTAATACCCGTTATACAACAAATCTTTTTAGCTGAACTCTAAGTACTAAGTTACGTGGTTGTGGTTAATTTCCTAGACATAACTAATTGCACCACTCAATTTCTTTTGTCTAATTTGTATAACTGACTTGACCTGCATCGGCGTACTGTAGTATGATTGGGAAGATTTGATTTCGAGCTTGAATTACCATTTACTTCGGTATCTAAGAAGATTATTTCTATCGCCTAAATCGGAACGTGTTTTACGAAAGTGAAATTTTTTACAGCTTGCCGCAAATTGGGTAAACGGTGACATTCGTGTTCATTGGCTTAGCAAATATAGTGTGTATACTTGTTTTCATACAGACCGTTGTAAATGTAATAATTTGTTAGGATTTTCATATAAAAAATACGAAACGTTGGTTTTTCTTTACAAAGGGGCGATGTAAAATCTTGTTGCCATTTCGACTATTGACTATGGATAAAATATTGTTTTGGTATAAATTATTCCGTTGCTTCCAATCAGAAGGGTTTCGAAGCATAAACGGCACATAAAAAAATTACCTTCCAATATCACTAGTACATTAATTTGAGTATTTTAATTGTAGGGTACATATTTGGTTAATGTTTGCTGGGCTTGTTTTTCCGCAATTACATAGAACATGTCTCTATTGTCGTCAAGAATTTTAGCCAGCGGTCTTCTCCGTCTGGATCAGGTTATTTAAGTCAGCCAAAAATGTAACCCAATTTATACCTAATTTGTATTTCACTCGCGGTCTGTGCCAATGCTAAACAGGCCCTAATAAATCCGTACAGTTTAGTATGTAACTGTATCCGCATAGTGACAATAAAAAGGTGCGTCTTGTGGTAGTCATACGATTTATTGAATTGAACCACGAAGCTGTTTCGAAGTCAATTTGTCTGCTTTATACTGTGTACTGATCGCTACTTGTTTACTTTGCCTTTTCAATATTACATGTAACTTGCATGCGATACATGCGTCATTTTGTTAGAAAAATAAGGCAATTAGAGAATTCTAGAGATAGAGATAAAGGATTATATCCGAACACTGTTATTAAAACTATGTATGAATGAAAATCAGAACCCAAAACTAACCGGTAAAACATGGTTCAGAGATGCTTAGTTAGGTTACGATAGCTTTGTATTTAAAAATATGTTATTTTTTTGC
This sequence comes from Pieris napi, assembly GCF_905475465.1. Taxonomy (NCBI): domain Eukaryota; kingdom Metazoa; phylum Arthropoda; class Insecta; order Lepidoptera; family Pieridae; genus Pieris; species Pieris napi. The sequence continues at coordinate 4,634,526 of NC_062239.1, read as the reverse complement.
GTATGCGTAACGTTACCATAATGTACATATAGTGTTATCAGAGTATTTACGCGCGTGGATATAGTATGACCGAGGAGGCGTGGTGCCCGTCAGGCCGCGTCGGCGCCGCGTCTACGTGATTGTTCTAGATACAATTTCACACCCATCCTCTGTAGGAAATCTGCGTAGAACAATTAAAACTGTAATCTTGAACTAATACTTGAAAGATTTGGGTTGTTTTATTTATATTCAATATAATTTGTATATTGTGCTTGCTAAGTACAGGCTCAACTCATTGTATTTTCTTAACGTTGTATACTTTTGCTTATGACTAAATGTTTATTTCTGAATGTCATATTTTAATGAATGTATTTGCAATATATATTTTCGGGAAAATCAACAATGAGGTAATATAATCGTACTATTATTCTTTAAACATCGACACATAAAAAGCCCTCACACAACTCGGCTCTCTAATACGCGATTCGCACCTTGATCTAAATACTTGCGACATTGTCTAGATGCGACGCTTTGCTCGTTTTTAAACTTTTAAACTGACTATCACTCTATTGTATTCAATTAACCGTAATTAAATAAGAACAATAAATAATTAATATACAGGATATGTGAAATAGATTCGGGTCAGCTAAATTAAATTATCTTGTGCCCCTAAAAACATCTCGACTATTTTTGGGAAGCGAGTTAAGATAACATAATACGGACTAAAATATGTATCGTGTCTATTTCGAGATTCACAGTTCAGATTGTAATTATTATTGTTGGTGAGGTATTTTAGAATGAAAAGTGAAAAGTAGGCCAGTGTGTAACACCACGGGTTGATGTTTGTTTGTCGTTTAGTAAAAGTAAATGTTCGCACAATGACGTCGAACATCTCACGTTGAGAATGCCCATGCCTTTTACTTGCCATTGTTTTCGATTTTTTATCTGCTAAATAATCATCATCACAACCTAATAAACTTTCAAGAATTTTGTATTCTAAAAGCATAACTACGCTCAGTGAGCTGAAGTGAATGTCTATAGCATATTTTTTTCTTTTATATCAAAGAGTCGGCTACTTATTGCGCAAGGTGTAGGTAAAGTGTTCACGTGATCAGTGGCTGCAGGTTATAATTTTATCGACTATCCTATCGTTGGGTAACCAGTGGAAAGAGCTTCGTTACGTAGAGGTTTCGATACAGCCTCGATGTAAGGCCGTGGTTGCAGTCACGTCGGCGGTGAGAGGCGCCCCTCCTCCTACGGAAGGTCGAGCAGATATCGTGAAGAGAACGGCACTATAAAATGAATCCTTACAAAGGCACTCCCCTCAATCGATATGTTTTATTATATGTATAAATTATTTCAACCTCGGAACAGGTAATATACTGAATGTTGTCTCAAAGTTCACGTTAAAACAACAATTTTTAAATAATTTGCTCGAAATATTCAGGAAATAAAACTTGATAAGAAACTACTTGTTTTTGTAGATTTGGGCAGACATTAGCCGTATTAATCTAATCAGTAAGCACGCGCATGACAATTAACAAGTAAATAGTTCATTAACCGTAATGGAAAATACTGAAATGTTTGTTAGCACTTTATTGACAGGAATTTTTGCGAGTGCATATAAATCCAGTGATTAGAAACAATGCAGCGCTAATAATTATGTTGCTTGGCGAGCGTGAGTACATTCCGTGGTTCAGTAGTCTGGTAAAAACTATAATAAGATTCAAATTCAAATTCAAAAATCATTTATTCATGTAGGTAACACAATGTACACTTGTGATTCGTCATTAAAGATATAAATATTAATGCTTCTAATTTTACATTTACTGCCAGTTCTCAAATCAAGGGCGTAGAACGGAAGAGAAGAACTGGCAATAAACTCTCCGCCACTCTTTTTAATCGCCATGTTTTTTTTTTTTTTTTTTTTTTTTTACACAACGGTTGTAAGGAGCTGCAACCATTACACCATGTTCCACATGACATTTTAAGTAATTAATAATAAGAACATAAATAAAAACAAAGACTTGTCCCTTGACCCCTATCAGCAGGAGGCATGGTGAAATAGGAGCACGCACTTACATTCTCGTGGGAACAACACGCAAACACATAGTCGAAATAATTAACATCACCGCATACACGAATTCAAGTACGACCAGTCACCACAAGCAGCACCCGTTCACGAGTATGACGCATGGCCAGCCATCGGCCCCCTCGCCATATTTTAGGGAGAGAGACAACCCGACGCATGGACGCCGCCACAAGCAATGACATTTAAGCGAGCATGACGATCCTTGAAATGTGGACTTGGCTACATAAGAAAATAATAATAATACTGAAATAATTGGATACCACATGGATCACGGTTTGTTCCCACTTTACATTAAAACAGTCGTGGATGTTGACGATCGCCCCAGAGTCTGGAAATGCAGCCGAGAGATTCAGTCGTGTTACCTATAATATATACTGGAGCAACTCATATCCAAGCACTAGGATCGTTTAAATATTCATTTATATTATAATAAGCCTTAGTAAGCAGTTTTACTTTAATGTACGATTTAAATTTATTTATTGACAACGCTTGTATCTCACTAGGGATTTTGTTGAAAAAACGTATACAATTGCCTTGGAAAGAATTACTCGTTTTATGCAGCCTTCTGGTTGGTGCGCTAATTTTGTCTTTATTACGAGTACTATAATTATGGAAGCTACTATTCTTTTTAAAGATATCTATATTTTTCCGCACATACAAAATATTCTCATAAATGTATTGACTTGCCAGAGTCAAAATATGTAATTCCTTAAATTTGCTTCGGACCGACTCCCGTGGGGACAACCCACAGATCGCTCTTATAGCCCGCTTTTGCACTACAAATATCGATTTAATGTCAGCTGCATTACCCCACAAAATAACACCATATGACATTATACTATGAAAATAGCTGAAATAAACAAGCTTTGCTGTGTTCTCATCCGTAAGATCGCGTATCTTTTTAACTGCGAACGCTGCGGAACTTAGCCTATTCGAAAGACCTTCTATGTGTCGGCCCCACTGGAGTTTACTATCTAAAGTAATTCCCAAGAACACCGCATTATCAACAAAGTCTATTTCCTCGTCTTTAATTATTATTTGAGAATGACTACTTTTTACATTTGTAGTTACAAATTTAACACATTTTGTCTTCTTTTCGTTTAACTTAAGATTATTTGTATTAAACCAGTGAACTACACTGGAGATGGCACTGTTTACGTTATCAAGTGATGGATTTTGTCGTTTCACTTTAAATAAAAGCGAAGTGTCATCAGCAAACAGTACTATCTCGTGAAGCTCCTTTACAAGAAATGGCAGGTCATTTATATAGACAAGGAATAAGAAGGGACCAAGTATGGAGCCCTGCGGTACTCCCATAGTAACAGAGGATCCCTGTGATATAGCTAGAGAATCGTAAAGCAAAGTAATAGCGTTAATACATTAATGTAATATCAAACTGCAGACGGTGAAGAGCTATAGGTAATTTGCAAACAAAGCGTGCAGGTAGAATACATTTTCTGTATTACAGGAACATAATATAATTAAATGTAGTGTTACCTCACCACGATTGCGACAAGAGGGCCGTATCGTCCATTAGAAAGTCGGTGAATATGCAAATAGTATAGTAGAAACCTCACGAATAACTGGCCACTCACTTCGCGTCTAAATGTGTCTGCGATGAAAGTGACGGCCGCTGTTAGTAATTGTGTTAGTTCGCGGATGTTTTATATAAAATAAAATTTCCTGTATCAGAAAGTAATTAGTCGCCTTACCCACTAACAATATTTTCAAACTGAAAACATCTTGTTTAAACAGGGCATTTTGTTTATCAACGTGTCGGCTGGACGTATACCATTCATTCTGTTGTTTATTTATAATTACTAGAGTTTCTCACGATTGTTCGCAGATTGAATTGATTCGATATTACTTTTCTAAATCTTTTTATATTTTAAATTAACTTTTATATGATCAGTTTACTATGCTGATTTTACGACATATTTAGAATACACCGCTTAGTTTGATCTAATTAGAGTTATTAGGTATTACATTAAAGTGAACGTCAATCCTTCGACAAGTATGATTATGTAAACTTGTTATCTAATGGCAACAATAATGTTTTCATTAAACTGGCCTCTTTACATTACGTAATGCATAAACAAAATTAATAAAACAGAATATATCAGCTGAGCACTGTCTTCAGTAAGAGGGAGTTTCATATGAAACCTTATAATCGACATTCTTTTGAAAAAATACGCATTCAATATTTTAAACATGCCGCTTATATAAAAGTTATTTTGGTTTCGTAGTAGAAGTGAATTTAAAACAATTGTAGCGACATTGATACAACAAACGACTAGGAATGTTGAAAAAAATTTGAAGTGAATTAAGAAATTTAGTGTGACTAAAAATAAACAGACAACCGACATGATAATTAATATTGTTTTCAAATCCGTTTTCTCTTTGTCCTCAAATCAGTCGTCGACAATGAAGGTCATACATAAACAAGTTCACATTGTTGTAATGAATGTGTACAGATATTCTGTTTATATAGAAAATAAGATAATAAAGAGCCGGTAAGCAATTAACGTGGTTGCCGACTGCCGATCACAGCTCGCCTGCGTGGATTTGCCGCTACGATGCGTGTTGAGGAGAACTATTTATTATCGTTTACTGCTGACGTGTGGTGCTATCAGACCGAATTACAATATACCTTATGCCTCTGTGTTACGATTGGATTTCTATCGAACGACCCGTGCCACCTCCACGACGTTACGTCAATAAGATACAACACGTTAACTAGCTAGGTTGGGGCGTACGGGCTTGTTTTGCGTCCGGGTTTGTCGCGTAGAATCCGTCATAGAATATTTATCGAAACGCTCGCTGGCTAGAATCAAAACTAGTTCATGCCCATTTAGCTAGCAGTTTTATCGAACGTTGACAAGAGTCTATAAAATGAATTTATAGAAACCAACAGCTTTCGGTTGAATAAACCAAACCGGTTGCACTGGCCTCTCACTTCGCAACTTTGTGTGCCGCTCGCTGCTCGCTGTGAAATTAGGTAACCAACAAAAGCCACGGTCGTTGCGCACGGCAGGCGAAACAATAAAGAAATCCTTCCTACAATAGATAATCATTTCATGTGAAATTATTGCCTGTAAGTAGCAATGACGTAACCGTCACAGAGATACTTGCAGAGCATTAAAGTATTAATTGACCAAACAACATTCGAGAAGTGCCTTGAAAAACGGATGATGAATTTCCTCGTATTTTCCGGTCCAACCGAGGCGTACAGTCGAATGACCTTCGCTAAAAGACAAACAATGAAACTTACGACCTTGACTTATTACAATTTGCAGCTCATGTATCGCTCTCATTATCAACAAATGCTAGTCTAATCTTATGGGTTGTTATTGCGTTAATGGGTGTGCCTTTAAATAAAGCTACAAGACAATCATGAATAAGACAATGAAATGACATAATGTACACAAATGTAGCGGGCGAGACGGCTGTTCACCGAATGCCGAAGTATTCCATCGCGACGCGCTCTTTATATCGCGCGGCCGCGAGCCGCAGAGAAAGCCGCGCCCCGCACTACACCGCTTGCCTGCGTGCTCCTCTAGCGGGTTTTTTCCTCATCAACAATATAATTGAGCACAATATATCTGTATCTCACCTAGGGTTCATCAAACGCTACTTTGGGTTACGAACATATGTATAGGCTTCAATGAAGCTTGGTATTTTAGGCATCAAGAAAAGGTTTAAGATTAGTTATAACACCTATTCAATTTAAAACTTTCCATTAACAATGCAGAAAGATTCAAGTCAATATGTATCCAATGTTGGGTTATTGCTCCACACAGCAGATTTTTAATAGGTTAATTGCCTGGCATTGTGGTACTGGCAGACATCTTTAGCCGCGACCTTAAAAGCAGCTCGGGGCCACGTATAAAGATGTCACCCGTGTATCTCGCTATAATCGATAACGAATTAAACTTGACTTCTAATAATTAACAAAAATAAATAATTACAATATCTGTTAATAATGATAACATTGATAAGGAAATTGTGTTACGATATTAATGTTTCTAGAATATATCGAGTGCTTATATTTTTTGATTCGGGCGGACAAGTTTGAGTTTTTTGTGAATGTTGCGTGTTATGCCAACACGGTGAAACGGTACGATGCGCCCGCGTCGCTTACTCGTATTGCAGAGTCGCGTTGCCATTCTTGGCGATGAAAGTAGTCACAAACCATTGGTACTAGCGTATCCCCCCCAAATGTATTGCGTGCCTATTCGTCCCCTACTTCCACTATACGGTTAACTTTTTGCCATGGGCGTCAACTGATTAGAACGCAGGTGCAAACACTACAATGGAACTTTTGTGACATACTCTTTGTGATCCGATGATTGCAATCTATGAATCATGTAAACGAATTGCTTTACGTGAACGATATACCTTACATTACGTTTTAAAATTTTATCGACATACTTAGGCATTAGATTTATAAATCTTGAAATTGTAGAGTCACAAATAAATACATAAATATTTGCAAAAAACATATGGCTCATTACTTTTTTAATAATTCCAGAAAATCTCGATTCCGGCACCGTCCAGCGGAAATGGATCGGCGGGCGAATCCACGTTTCACTTCAACCTTAATAGCAATGCTGAGATGGAGGGTCCACAGGTAACACCATCGATTAGCATAATTTCGACTAATATTTCAGAGTAAGAATTATTCCGTCCGATCAGATAATAGTAGAACTAATATATCTTAATTAACATATTTAGGAGGCAGTATCTGACACAAGCAATTATTTATTAGACTCTGCCCTTGAATTATTTATGGTTTTGACTTATTCAATATTCGTGTCAAAGATAGGAAAAAAGCGTAGAAAAACATATTTTTTAGTATTTGAAGTAGAAGTACAAGGAATACTTAACTCTTATATCCTGTATATAATTATCGGAATCTTAAATATTCTGTCGATAAATGTAATCCATATACCTGCCTACTGGTTAATGCAACAATTAATATCCACTTGATTAAATTCCAAGGTTGCATAAAAAATAAATGTTCAAGAATATACTATATATTGTCTGTACATTCAGTTTCCCTTTAGTTTCAAAATTGTATTGTACGTCAATATAATAATTGTGATGTTTCATAATTATTTCTAAAGAATTAGAATTACGCCGTTATATTGCGTATGACGTACGTATTTTATCATATTTTCCTTAACTTGCAACACTTGGCATTATGGAACAATTAATTTTGCATTACTGACTGCTATTTAATTGTCTTGATAACGGTACATTCCCGTGTCATTACGAGTCCTATTTCTCCCACCGTTTTGTTTGTTTACATCGGGTTACTAGAAAAAGGATACAAGCTAGGCTTGTAACTTATTTGCCTCGTAATTAAAAGTGTTATCTCCTACACCGAGGTAAAAGGGTAGGTAACCTTAATCCAATTCAGATTAATAACACATAATTTATGTAAATATTTATAAAATGTTAAGTGGTTAAAGTTTTAAGTAATAATACAGTTGGCTTAAACCGTCCAACAATTTCCTTGGAATGTTAGGTAATGACTTTAACCGTATGTGTTCCAGGGTTCATTTGAATGTGTGCGGAATGCAGTCGGCGGCACGAAGAGGCTGGAGTCGTGCGGGCCGCTGCCCAGAAGGATGCGGGTGCAGGCCAACGATGACTCGTATGAGGCCACAAAAGACCGAATGTCGAGGACCATAGCTGCGGAACAGAGCAAATGGTAAGCTACGTGTGAGATGCAGCTTATAGCATATCATATTGAGATCTCGCATGTCAGAGTTCAATCAAGTCAAGAGACGAAAGGGAAATTAATGATAGAAATTCTGTAGACCTTCCACTAACCTTAGATATAAAATAATAACAATGTTATTACTACTTATAACCTATGTACACACTACAATCTTGCACAATCAGACCTTGATTCAATAACATCTATGTCAACATTTCCTCGGATGTTTTGATTACCTAAAGAAAACCACCTAAATAATTTCAGCACCCGCGTGATAAAGCCTAATCAAACGGACATTGGAAGGCGTGTTAAAGTGCGTGCAACGCATTCTATGTACTCAAATGGGCCGGTTGCGGAACGGCTCGAACGGCAAGAGCGGCTTGAACGGGCCGAACGCCCCGATAGGCCTGAACGGGCCGAACGTCCCGATAGGCCAGAACGGGCCGATCGCCCCGAAAGACCGGAACGGGCAGAACGTCCTGAAAGGCCGGAACGGGCCGAGAAACCGGAACGTCCCGAAAGGCCAGAGAGGGCAGATCGCCTGGAAAAGCCCGAGCGGTTAGAACGGCCTGCTGCCGTAGTTCCTCCCACAAGTCGTCCACAACCTCAGCAGCAGCCGCAGCCGCATCCCAACCCTCAACGGCCTCCATCCAACCCTGACCTTACGAGGCGACCTATTAAGTGAGTAGTACCCTCCTAACTTATAAACCTATCCTACAATATAAACGGGGCTTAAATCAACATTTATGTACATAACTTTAATCTATTACTCAATATTTTCTTGACAACACAGAACCGGAAATTTAATTTATTATTTTTGTTAATACGTCATAAACATTCTTTGGTAATGTTACTTTTGCAATATCTCTGATTTGACTATGATGAAATATTTGGTACAAACAAATCACATAGTTAAGTATTATTACAACTTGAAAATGAAAGCTACTTAAATATTTTAAAACGTACTAATTATAAAATGGCGTTTAAATTATCACGCAGTTTCGACAACGGCTTATTAACAATTGCTGCCGTAAGTCATTAGTGTTTTCCATTCTCGCGTGAAATCGCGTGTTTTATTTTATCGTCACACTATGATAAGGCATATGGTAGCGTAAATGCTAAATTATTATTTAATATTCACGTTGATTCAATTGTACCATGAACTATTAAAAGTAACAGATATTTTAAATCGATTATACTCTGTTGTTGTTGACTATACGGCTTCACAACTTTTACGTGAACGACGTGTTATTGTATAGAATTCTGTCAATTTTTTTTTATAAATAAGAAAAACAAAAGAAAAAGGTCTGCTCTGAATTGTGATAATTGGAGGTCTTATGTCGTATCTCAAGGGGGATCTTTAACTGAGTGAGCTAAAATCGAATCGTTCAATTAATACTAAAAGTAGCGCTCACGTCAAAACAAATAATACATGATAACAATAGCTTGCGATTTGCATACATTATATTTATCGGCTCACGAATTTTTCCAACTTTGAAATTATCACGTACAGTGATAAATCGCAATCATTATTATGTAATACTGTAATGTAATACTTAGAAAGTATTCGCTTTCCTTGGTGCTTTGTGAATGCCCTCTCACCAAAGACACCTTTTCGAGTTCAGATTCCTATTTATGAATTTAAAATTTCAATATGAATGGTTTCGATAGACGTTTCGAGATATATTTTTAGTATCGTTATCGCAACGATAACTTGCGGCTTGTTTGTGGTAACAAACATTTCCATAAACAAGCAAACAGTTTTTATAAATGAAATTTGTTTTTAATTACATTTCAAATATAAAATAGGTAATTTATGAGCTTTATCTTCAAATTACTTTCACCAAGGATATTATAGTAAAAATTAACCTAAGAAATGATAACACAATGTAGAATTAATTTCTTTAGATAGAAAAGTTATCAAAATAGGGCAAATTACTCAATGATTTATTATTCAGTACTTTCCACCGTCATGGAATTCATTTGGTAACAATAAGTAACTTTTCATAGTAGCTTTAAAATCGTTTGTGCCAATTTATACAAATGAAAATGCCTTGGTTCAGTTGTCAAGACTATAGCAAGTAGTATATCAGGTTTCCGTGGATTTTTTGTTTTATTTCTCCAATCAAACCTAAAAAAATAATGCATAATATGACTTCATAAACTAACCTTTGCGACAAACTTAGTAATCTTTGTATCGAACAATCCCCAAGGCGGGCGATTAGTACCAACTGAGTCATACATAGTCAAGGTTATGCAGAAATTATTGTATAGCGAAAACGGCTCAAGGTAATAAATCAAAATTGCCTTGCATACCGCTGAATATTTAAGTGAAATATTCATTGGTTCATTAAAATAATCGTAATACATATGGGTACCATAATTACGAGTATTTGATCATGTCCATACCGTGAAAATAAACAAATGTAGTAAAAATAAAACACTAATCCATAAACAAATGACAGTCTGAAAAAGAACCAAACATTAATTCTTTAGAATGGCAACATCAAAGACGTAATACTTGTTAGGAAGCCCCGGAAAGTTTAATAAATACTGTGGGAATTCCAAGTTCTGTGTTGGTGATTAGCGTAATTTATATAATGTAAAATTCTTAAAATAATGTTAATAGCGTATTAATATGTTCAAGCTAATGATCCATTTTATAAAAAACAGATTAGAACTTTTTATTTTTTTATAAAAGAATCCAAACTATATATACATCTAATATATAAAATTCTCGTGTCACAGTTTTCGTTGCCATACTCCTCCGAAACGGCTTGACCGATTTTGATGAAATTTATTGTGCTTATCCGGTATCTATGAGAATCGGCCAACATCTATTTTTCATCCCCCTAAATGTTAGGGGTAGTCCATCCCTAAATTGTTTTTTTTTAACCAAAATTTTTAATTTCTATTTTTTTATGATACAGCATTAAAAAATACATACAACCTCTAATTTTCACCCCTCTACGATCAACCCCTATTTTTTATTATAAATGATATACATGGCAAAACGACGTTTGCCGGGTCAGCTAGTAATTTATAATTAATTAAGTTATGTTATATAGATATTACTCTAGAATATATACTTAATATGATGTCTTACTTGAATGTCGAATAACCATCTAATAAACATGTTTTTCCCCTTTCAGAGAAAGACTTATACAATTATTAGCACTGAAACCCTTCAAGAAGCCGGAACTGTTCACCCGACTTTGTTGTGGTAAGCGTTTGGCTCTCAAATATTTTCATTCAGATATGGTATTGATTCAGTAATAACTTGATGTATTTAGCCTAACCAGTATTGTATTAGCGCCTTATAACTCTTCAATAATACAATATCATTTTAGAGGGTATCAAAGAAAAGGAACGTAGTATGGTGACAAAGATTTTGACAGAGATTACGGTGGCGAAAGACAATTGTTACCACTTACGTAGGCACATTTGGAACGATGTCAATGAAGATTGGCCATTTTATACGGAAGAGGAGAAACGTATGCTCAAGAGGTATGATGGATTTTCAATATTACTATACTTTATTTGTACTTACCTTAATTTTTCTACGAGGTCTTTAATTTTTTTAGTATTACCTATATACGTAATGAATTATGTGAAACAATAACAATTACTATTTGTTATTTTATAAATGCTTGCTTAGCTAGCGCTGTTTATATTAGATATTGTGATTTCACAAAAGATGTGGGAATGTTTTTGTTTTATTTTATTAAAACGTATTTAAAAAATGTTTATAATAAAGTTCTCTTTTTTGTACCTCTGTCCTTGTATTTTAATTATTCGTGATTATCTAATGTTATGATTTTAAAGGGGGAAGCCTATTGGAAGTCTTTATGAGGTTTCTTTATCTGATAATACAAATTAAAATCGATATCAGTATAATGCTTATATTTAAAATAGCTGAGTAATGTTAAAAATAAAGTAGTTATAAATTGTAAGTATGACTTTCGATTTAAAGTTTCATGTTTATAGAAAATAATTAATCGCGATAAATTTTTTTCGGATTAAAATTATCGAACCTTGAATCAATTATAAGTTCTATAAAATGTACGATATTACGATTCTTTAACATAATATTTCTTTTATGTCGGTCTTTACTGATTTATGAATGCAGATAAGTTGGACATATACATTTTACAGTAAAAGTGCTTCTGGAAGCTTCATTTTAAAGCTTGCTTTAATAATAGCGAGCGAAGCCACCAACAAAAGCTAGCTAGTCTGTTAGTTATTGTCTCTTTGTCATTGATGAATTTTACTAGATATTAAATGATTCAATATTGTTAATAAGGGAGCGTTCAAATATTACGTAACGATTTTTCCTTTTGTACAACGTTTCGATGCAGGGCGGGGATTGAATTATGCGTTATTGTTAATATTATTTTCGACTTTCCAGTACCTTACACCACATAACGGTAACTTTTAGGTATAAAGAGTCACTAGGTGATCACGAAACGTTTTACTATTGGGTACAGAATATAATATAATCAGATAAATCAATCAATCAGAATATATTTATAATCAATAATCTCCAAAAATTGCGTGACGTAATACTTGAACGCTCCCTAAGATAATTTGAGATTTAACGCCAGTGCGAGTTAGAGGCCTGATATAGATTTTTCCTTTGGAATTTGTATTAAAACTATGTAGGTAAATCTAAAAAATCATCTTAATTTTCAGGCGGAAACCTCAAAATCTAACACCGCCGTTAAGCAGCGATTCGGCAAACTCGCTATCCCCGCGGGCTTCGCCGGCGAACAAGCGTAGCGGCGCAGGCGCAGAGGAGCCCCCGGCAGCTAAGAAGCAACGCATCTCGCACTACCGCCGCCCTTCGCCCCCTTCCTCAGGTTACGCCACCACTTCCTCTGGGGAACGGCATGCGTCGGACAACGAGGATGATAGAACCGGTGAGCATATCTTATTACATCCTGCTATCCTTTCCTCCTTATATATTATATCTTAATATATATAAATTACATGTCACGATGTTTGTCTGCTATGGACTCCTAAACTACCGAACCGATATCAATCAAATTTGCACACCGTGTGTAGTCTGATCCAACTTAAAAGATAGGATACCTTACATCTCAATTTATACCCGCAATATTATTTAATTGCACAATATTTGTTTATTATTTGATAGTCACAATTCTAACAGATGGCGCTGTGTTGCAAGAACCAAAGTTTCACATAAGCAACAATTTAATGGCATAACCACCAAAAAACTGACTGGTGTTCTCCTACCGTTCCCCTTGAATAGTTTGCTACTATGTAATATAACAAAAACCATAGCAACAGCAACGCTTGGCCGGTCTGCTAGTAATATATAAGTTCATATCATTTTGTGATATGTATAGTGATACACAAGACAGAAATGAGTATTCCATATTTTTTTTAGATATTTTAGGACTGCACTAAACACTACAACCTTAATGGAACTATATATCCGTTTTAGTACTATGTTCCGCTATTTCTGAATTACTGATAAATTTTCCCAGAATTATTTTATATTCTAAAATCAACTCGGGACCACAACTAACACAGACATATTTATGTCTACGATCACTAAAACAGATATTGAAATATCAAGACAGTCTTAAAAACAACAAATGCTTATCAAACATTACCTAATATGTATATTATCCTGTAATACAAGGAAGATTTAAGTTATGAAATTTCTTACCCACTGCAATTTTATGTAGGACAAATGTGTTTAGTAATCATTTCCTTGAACATCGAGAACAAATTGTGACCTTAATCTACTTTGAATGAATTTCTTTAAAATGTTGCAACAATGGCTAATGATATATCAGAAATTCATAGGCTATGAATTTTTTCCTTTTTTTTTACACTGACATTTATCAAGTCAGTCAGTTCAAATATTTGTGACAATTACTAAACAATTGACAGTTGATCTTTTATGTAGTAAAAACCTTATATTGACTAAGAAACTCCATAGTAAATGTCTAATCTCCGGATGTCCGGAAAGAATTTTTTTAAATAACCACAGAATAATTATATAATAAATAATTTTAAAAAAGCTGTTATGTAATAATTTGGATCATTTGTATGTGCATTTATTTTATATTTAAAAAAATTACAGTGAAAAAGGACAACGGCTATACCCTTAACTTCACAACTGTGAAGGACATCTGCCCGAGTCCTGTGAAACCCAACGGTTTTAGAAATAGTCCGCCCGTAGAGCAAACTAGTATCACAGGTATTTATTATTTAATTAACTCATAAAGTGTCAAATCTCTGCTTCAGTTCAAAGTTATAAGTTGAATTATTAAAGAATTTAGATTCCACAAATAAATGAATGGTGCTGGTTTATATGCTGTTGCTGTAGTTTAAACTTGACCAAATATTAGTAAGCTTCGAATTTGTGACTTAGTGCTGTCAAAAACGTACTACATTTGACATTCGGTTGTCATACTTAGTGCTAAGGTCGATATTCTAATTCGTATCTCAAGTAGCAATCTCGTCCTGTGCCCTGTCAAATACGTCAAACATTATCCAGACATAATGGTTTGACAGTTCTTGAAACTTTATTTAAGTTTGATACGGGTTTAATCTCGACTATCTCTACCTCTCTTGGTGTAAATATCAGCAATTCGAATTGACCTGATAGCTAACAGCTAGCTTTAACAGTTATTTGATGAGAATATTGACAGTCCTTCCAGAAACTATAGTTTTTAACTGATATATTTAAGCACAATTTGATTATTATTTTATTTTGAAAATATGTGTATTTCAGTAAAAGACATCACAAATACAGAACCATTAGTAGAAAATACAGCTTTAACGTCTGTCCCTGAAGAGAATACGACGAATGACCTCGTAGAAATTGAAAGGTAATATTTTTATTATCATTTCTAAGTATTAAATTTATGGCATATTAAATTAAATCTCATACAGCCTTTATATATAACATGGTTTTTTATTGGCTCTCAGATGCACATATGTGTCTGATCCTGGCCTGTAAAAGGTTACGACCGAGCTATGCTTACTAATACCAAGACCGGCTTTATATAGTTATAATAGTGTCTTGCTTAGTTATTTTTTACTGACTTAGTGACTAAGTATGTAATAATGCCATAAGTAATGTAATAAGTTAATGAGGGTTAGATTTTTGACTATACAAAAATTATTTAAGCTTAAAAACCTGATAATAGTAACACGAATATCTTCCTCATGCTTCATTGGAGTTCGGCAAGTCAATAAGTAATGGTGTAACAACGTGAAATAGTTTAAAAATCGGTTCAGTAGTTATAAATTTATCCATTACAAATATCTAGGTATATCAATTCGATTAAGATACTAATAAATTATAAATTGCAGGCAATACCCGCCCATAACGAGTTCGAGCACGCGCCGCGCGTACAAGAACGAGTTCGCGGCGCTGTACACGGAGTACCGGGCGCTGTACGCACGAGTCGCGCAGGTCGCCGCGCTCTTCACGCGCCTAGAGCAGCAGCTCAAGCGAGCCGAGCCCAAGTCGCCCCACCATCGGGTATTTTTTTTTAATAATATTTTTACATACAAGTAATTTTTTTTATTTTTTTTATTGGACTATTCACACCAATTGACCTAGTCCCATGCTAAGCTGGTAAAGCTTGTGTTATGGGTACTAGGCAACGGATATACATACATATTATAGATAGATAGACATAAATACATATTTAAAAACCCAAGACCTAAGCACAACACCAAATGCTCATCACATCGATGGTTGTCTCAGCCGGGGATCGAACCCGGGACCCATGGATTCGCAGTCAGGGGTACTAACCACTAGACCAATGAGCCGTTGAAGTTATGTATAGTAAAAATTGGTACAAAGACAAAAAATCATTATTTACTCTTTCATATAACATCTTAAGCCTAAGTTTTGCAAGCGATTCAAAATGCAATACGATTATGACATACATGAGTCATACTTATGAAATATTGACCCCATTAACGATCCTTACAGAGCATAGAGCAGCGTATAGTTGAAGAATACCAGCGCGCGCGCAACGACGCCGATTACCAAAAGGAAAGGCGGCGAGTCAACTACCTGCATCGGAAGCTCAACCATATCAAGAGAATGGTGCTTCAATACGATCAGCTGGTAAGAAATAATGCTGAATCATATAATTACGTAAACTTAATTTCATAGTATGCTACTAAGCCGGTATAAAGTAGTTTCATAGAATCATTGTTTGATATGTCTAAGTAGTAGTTTTGGCCTAGTGGCTTCAGCGTGCGATTATCCCTGAAGTCGTAGGTTCGATCCCCAGCCGTCGTGCACCAATGGACTTTGTCTATGTGCGCATTTTAACCCTCGAACGGTGAAGGAAAACACCGGCATGTCAAATACAAAAATCGACATGTGTCGGATAGAAGGCTGATCTTTTTGACTATGACAAGGCCAAGACCAATATAGGGTTATAGCACTGGATTATTACTATTAACGCCCGAACCCAATAACCTGTCTCAATCCATAATCCACCATCTGAGATAGTAATCTTAATCCAAAAAATTTAACAAAAAGTGTGCCAATAACCAATCGACGGATTGTAATAGCCATCTGTCGATACAAGTAATCCATGGGAGGTCGTATCGGTGTCTGTGGATAGACCCTTGTATGAAAATGACAGTTGATGAAAGCTCGATTTCAACAGTTAATTATTTTTACAGATTTTAACTTCCACCAGTTTTTTAAATAATTAAAAAAACTGTTTGTTATGTTTTAAACATACTCATGTATATTTTAATGTTATTTGTACGGTTTTATTTACTTAACATTGTTTATCAAATATGAGTGAAAACTCGGTAAAATGGAACGGCGAAGAGCATTTTATCCGTCGCTAAAAATTGATTGTCTTCGTAGGGTTTGGTTATTGGGATCGATCGAATGTCACCGTCTGAGATTGTGGATTGATTATTGGGTTTGGGCGTAAAGGATTAGTTCAGTAAAAATTCACTCGCGCTAATTCTGAAATTACTCACAAGTTAAGTTTTTATCTGAAGAGAAGTTTTAAATTGCATTTATTTGCAAAAACTGTATTTAGTGAATTATATTTGGCTAATGGTATTGCTAGCTCTGTATCGCTCATTCTTGCTTTTCAAGTCTCTAACGCATATAAAGGACTACGGGGAACTACCTGTGAGTATATAGAAATGTGTAGTTAGGCATGAGAAAATATTTTTATGTACCTATTGTATTTTACTCTAAAATATATTACTTGTTAAAAAAATGTGATGAATATTTACTAGAATAGCAATAAATAAACAATCCCAATAGATTTTTTAAATAAACTTACTATAATGTTCAGTTTAAGAGAAGTGGCCCATATAATAGGGAGCGTTCTAGTAAAACGTAACGATTTGGGGGGGGGGGTCCTTTTGTAAAACGTTACGATGGGGGGCGGGGATTGAATTACGCGTTATTGTTAATATTATATTCGACTTTTCAATACTTTACACCACATAATGGTAACTTTTAGGTATAAAGAGTAACTGGGCGGTCACAAAACGTTTTACTATTGGGTACAGAAAAACGTTACGGCGCGTTACATGGGGGGGTCAATAATCTCCAAAAATTGCGTGACGTAATACTTGAACGCTCCCATACTCATCTTAGTTGGATATTAAATTATCAGTTTAGTTAGAAATATATAATTTACATCTCATTATTTGATAGCTTTTATTTCAATAACAATAGTGAGGTTTACGTTATCATTTAATTTTCAAAAATTATTATTTTCATATCTACATTACTCAGTAGCAAAAATTCTGGAATATCCATTAAATAATCGTTAATGTTTGATAAAACGACAGCTAATAGCAATGATATGACGTTCATTTATTAATTCACGTGAATTCATATGTAAACAAAATGATAAGCAAATCTATCACGTCAAATGTTGATACATATGGTATATAAGTGGTTTATGTACGCAGGTGTATTAAATATGTATTTATTTTTTACTTTATTAAGGCACAATGTAGGCATGTTAGCACTATGTTTTTAATAATATTTCTATGTAATTGTCTTCTATATTTCTTTAGGAATGACTTTGAAAGTAATGTAGAATGGTATAGATAATCAAACTTAATAAAAATATAGTCTTTTATTGACATAACTTTCACACATTTGATAATATTATTTTTTTTACCAGATTGAAGTTATGTATTTACAATTATTTTTCATAATTTTAAATTGAACCGACGTTTCGCGTGCTTCACAGCGCGCGTGGTCACGGTGACTGAAGACAAAAGGTGTTGAATGTCAAAATGTCGGTTAAATTTAAAATTATGACAAATAATGGTAAATACAAACTTCAATCCGGTAAAAAATTGTTTTATTATTAATAAAAATATTTTCTGAAGTTAAAGGAGAAAAGGGTCTCGCTATCTATATAGACGTCCGTTTGTCTAAAATGTATTGAATTTTGACATCGTTCGCGCTAAGTCTCGTTTCTAAATCTTATCTTAAGTATTAACAAATTTCATAAAGCTTTTCTGCAATTAGACAAAAGATTGCAAACAGAAATTGTAATTCTCAGTTAGTGTTGGCCTTATTACACAATAGACTTTTCGGAGACCTAGTCCTGTCAGTCACACCTTTTGTGTCAGACACCCATCGTAGAAAAACATTTGCACGTTATCCGCGGCCATGGAATTTATGCATTTTGTGAAGCCTTAATAACGAATAAACACATAATAGTGAACCCATTTTAGAAATGGTTTGACCATAAGAATTCCCTTCCTGAATAAAATTGGCTATATTTATAGTTAATAAATAAAATATTGTTTCAGCGAAACCTTAAGCCCGAGCGAGTGTCCGCCGCGAGTACGACGCAAGCGTACTGACACTCGGGCAAGCCGCCGCCCGCCCGCTGCATATAGTCGAGCAGCTATGGACTCAGAACTCCCGAGTGGCAGAATATACCCGGTTTATACAAGAAAATCCAAGGCAAGGGTCGTGGCAGAATTCCCCGATTTAATACTATGCGAGAATCGTGACGTTTGGTATAATAGGTACTGTAAATGATAGGCTAAGGGCATGAAATTAACTATACTAAGTCTGTGATAATTAACACCTTAGGTCATACAATTTGTATGGATTATCTTATAATTAAATTATGAAAGATTCTAACTTTAGTATAAATTAGATTTTGGAGATATGGGCTTAGTGACCAAATTATCTTTATCCAATTCACATCTTTGCAGTTAATTATTTTACTTAACTTCACGATTCTTGTTATCCGTGCACGTGCACTTAGGAGGGATCAATGTATAGCTGACTCGTTTGACTAGGGAAGAGAAAGAGACGGCTATATGTTGTGTCACGAATTTGCTAGTCGGGTTTGTACGCGCTGACTACCTTGCTACTAATGTTGGAAGTGTCAAAGAGTACTAATATATTTATTGTAATTTTAGCTGAATATCATTTATATTGAATACTTATTTTAACGTATATATTTATGAATTTTAGACAATTTGTTATGCATAATTTCGTGATTCCATATATGGGTGACCTTTGTGCTTGCCAACATTGGTCGAGGTCAATACGATCAGTGCAGGCCAAATTGCAGTATTGTAAATGTGTGTATAATTGGTTGTATGTTTCCTAAACGACGCTGCCTTAATGTACGAATTGTACGGACCTTATTCTCTATTAGTAATTTCGTAGTGACCATAGACCTCACAAAAGTCTAGGTGTGAGTCTGTGGAGCGGTAAAATTTCTATCAGAAATTATTGGAGAATGAGAGTATCAAAATTGAAACACACATGCACCTGCCGATTTGGAACGAGATGTATATATTGCGGCATATTATTTTAAGTTGAAGAGTTCTTCCATTATGTTATCTGATGTAAAATATTGATTTGGAATATATTGGAACACGAGCGACGTGTTACCGCTGTATACCGGACATGAGGGCCCATTACGAATTTTATAATAAAAACATTTATAAGAAAACTTAGCTTAATTAATATTACATATTTTCGGACATTAACTGTATTTCATATATATGGAGCATTATTTTCGTTAGCTTTTATCTTTCTACTTAGTCATAAGACTTAGTGAGCGAGTGGAAATATAAAGGAAGGTATCGATGTTATTTGCTCTTGTTAGTGTAGTTTGACAATTGCAAGAAACATTTTATTGCCTTGAGAAGTCTCGGTAGTACTCTTATAGTAGAACTTAAGACGCTGCTCAGAAATGTTGCGGCTGTATATATGGTGTTTTAAGTTGCAACTGTGGGAAACTATCGAGACAATGTTTAGGTGATATATTTCATTTTTAATCTCATTTGATTTTTTTTTAAATGTAAATACTGAAAATACTATAATTAAGTACATAATAGTCCAATAGTAGTTTGTTCGTCCAAGTTTAATTCCATTGAAATATTGCCGTCTTGTTATCGTTGTCCAAAATTCAACTATTATTTGCCAATTATTGGTGATGAATGTTTGTACTGGTTTTATCATTTAAGGAATTGGATGGATACTAAATTTCAATTGTAAATGTCAATTTAAAGGACGAAATGCCTTTAAAACAATTATAATTATTGCCGTACAACGCGTCGTCCCTCGCTTACCATCCAATGTTCGTATTGGACGTTTAATATACGCGTCTTGCCCCGCTTGCTTGTTGTATATAGTACATTATGAAGATTTATCATGTTCTTGTTAAATTTGACTATGGGTAGTGTAATATTTCAATTTTTCTTTAATAAAATAATATATTATATTTGCTCCTTCGAGGGAGTCGCGTCGTGATCGTGCCGGAATCGCGAGCGTGCCCGTTGAGATGATTTGTTGAAAAGCGTACCTAAGCAGACCTTTAGTTAATTCACTATGAATTAGAATATCCCCTTCCACTTTTCAATGGCTTAAATCATATTTTTATAATTGGAAAAAAATAATAATAATTATATCTCAACGGACACTCGTAAGTGAAAAACTCGTGAACGTCACAAAAATTACTCGTGTATATAAATCGGACCGAAAAGTATTAGAATGGCGGTGCGGCCACGACGCGAGCTCTCTATGTTACGTGGTCATATATTTGCCAAATTATAAATACATTTTACATAATAAATTAGTTTTTAATTACAAACGTCTCGCAAGTTAGCAACCGGCCAGTGTTGAACATCCACTAGAGTTAAGTCTGGTCCTTTTCGCGTAACCCTCCAAAATACAAAACTTAGTTTTTTTAGTCCTCGCTCTGGGTCATTTGAGATCTGTTCTGTAAGAACTTGACAACGCCTACCGGATATTGCCGTTGTCAATATTGACAATTGGCAAGAGCATATCTCATTGAATTGTCTTTCTATACGATTAATCGTAAACATAAATAATCATGCATCATAAAACAACATACAATGACCCGAGTGTTAGTCGGAAACCGTCTTTACTATGTCCTGATTCTAACGTCCATATTTGAAAATGATTTAGTATTAAGTAATTATTTGACCCGCAAAGTATTTGATGCCACGTATTCTTAAATTTCATTATTGATGGCTTTTTGTGTTAAGGACGCGCCAATCTTATCATATATATCAGATAACTATCAAGGGAAATACTTTTTAGTAACTTCATTTTTTAACCACGATTAAAGTAATTTAAGTATGATCGCTTAAAGTCGTCATTAAAGTGCAATTATGTCCAGAACTGTTTCCATATATATGTTTATTTGCATTATTATTGAAATATATATTTATAGAGTAATGGAAACAGCAGTATATATGTTGGTTTCAGTTAATTTGTCAATTATCAAACGGCGTTGCTATTTCATTTTCACTGTAGCTCAAACATGCATGTACAGACTTAAATTCCATTTAACATTATATTCATACTAGCAGAAATATATGCGGCCTTATTTAGTTTAAAAGCATGCACATAGGGTAAGATTCCGAGTCGAGGCTTAACGCTAAATATGTCATCTATGTCAGAAAGGTCGTACGGGATAATAGTTCGTGCTAAGTCTCGTTTCTGAATGTTCGTAATGTCAGATACAATTTTTTTTGCAATACAGTTCGTAGTATTAACTTTATATTAACGGTCAATTGTTTCGTAATTAATATGTGAACATGCGTCAAGTTTTCTGGTCAATTCTCGCGTAAGTGCCACATATTTTGCTCACGTTTGATTTTCTTTTACTCATAAAAAATGCTCAATACATCATGATATTAGATGATAATTTGGAAATTTTAATTTATTGTCACTTTATTTATTACATTGTAGTTAACGATAAAATTGATCTGTCCCGCACTTTCTCTTTGCTTTCCTTTCTCTGAACATCACATTTTCATTTATTTTGTAGACACTTCATTTCGACCATTTCTAAGAACACCGTTTAGAATGTTATTGTTACCAGTAGTATAAGCAGTGTCGTTTGTTTTATTATATTATAGATATTGATTATTACAAATAATAAATATAGTAGTACATTTTGTTTGACGTGGAGATGTCTCTAGTATGTTGACTTGTTATGAATGAAGTGGATGTAGTGGTTATGCATTCCAGTTGGCCGTCGACCCTAGCACTGTTCGTTGATGCACCTCGAGTTAATGTCCATACATCGTAATCCCCTCTATTTGTATGTACTTGTAGCGACACGTCATAGCATAGCATTTATGCAGACCAGAAATACAAATTTTATGAGAGAAATCCCTTTCTACATGAATTTAATACTAAGCTGTCACAAAGGGAGTATAAAGTGTGAAATTCACTCGATTGTTACCTATTAAGTTATTAGAAAGGTTGGGCAGATATATTTGTATTTTGTCATGTTTATACCAATTGAATATCTATGAAATATCATAGTCCATTGTACAGAGTAGGCGATATTTAGTCTAGTGACGTCATCATTTTATTAAATCCTAGTTAGTGATCAATTAAAGGTAATAATTCCCAAACATGTATCGTTCTTTGCGGCATGACAAACTCGCCACATGTATTTTAAATGTTACTTTATTATATTACGTTCTCTAATTGATTAAGTAGACCGCGTAGTCAAGGTTGTGTTAACCCCACTTTCGATGATTACAATGAAAATGGCCTATTTTATTTATGGTTATTGTATGTATATTATGTATTCGTATTTAGTACAGAATCGCGCGATCGTGGCATCTTTGTCATGTGCAAACTTAACATTGTTATACTTAACACAGCTGATAATATAGCGGCTTAATGGCGGGCGATGCGTGAATATTACATAATTCATTTAGATGTAGATGATTGAGTTTGCGTTTTCTGATCAAACGTTATTGTAAATTTGCTGTACAGTAAAAGAGAGACAGGCCGCCGTCGAGACAGGCCGAGTGAATTTTCGGAAGACTGCCGATTTACCGAACAATTTAAATACTGTGTATTATGTCAGTGTAAATAGAGTACGAATTAGACATTTAGCATTGTTAAGGGATGTAATCGTAGCGTTTATTTTTAATAATAACTATATAGTATATGGACGGGCAGACACGAATACTGGGAACCGGGTCTCGACGGCGGCTGTGTCGTAACAATGCTGCGATATTCCTTGTGCCCCTTGAGATATCAGTGCATTATATGAGTCAAGATGTATAGACGATGTGGTAGTGTTATTGTGTATAGATGTGTTTATACAAGCTCGAGTCAGGCGGGACCGACGCTTGCCAGCCGGTTCGAGCGAACGACGACAAGCTATGAAATCCTGACATCGGCTCACGTTAATTAGCTTTTAAATATTTCATCAAAATATAAAATACACAAAAAAAAAATGGATATAAATTTCTCGACCAAGTGCTGGTTGTTTTTTTAAATTATTAAAATGTAAAAAAAATTAGATTATAAACAAAGTATAGGTACAATTTATGAATTATACTTTTTTTTCTTTTCGGCATTTCATGTAACAGTGGAAGGGACTCGGCTTCTTCGCTACTCGGAAATCATTGTATTGTACTCATTATTTCGAGAACATTCGTGAAGCTAACGCATCGGATGTTCCTTTTGTATTGTGTGATTTCTTTGCTCATGTTCTCTTCCATTGCTTTATTATTTGTTTCGCCAACTGTCTATTTGTATAATATAATTTTGTTAAGGCAGGGTAATGCAGAAATGAGAAGAGGTACTTTTTTATTTTTAAATAAATTGATGAATTGTTTGAAATTTGAATGTATAAATTGAGTTGATTTAATCCATTCAATGGAGTTTGAATTGTTATGAAAGGAACAAGAGTTTGTTGTTTTTTTTTTAATTAAGTCATTTTGAATTTCGAATATAATGAGGCAGCGATAAGTTTGTCAAGTTACCACAAAATCAATAGTCAGATGTAGGCTCTCTTTAGCGGTGTCCTTTTAGAGTGGCTTGACCTACAAGCATACGCAACGGTCCATATTAAGATCTCGAAGGACATTCGTGCAAATAGCTGAAGGGAAATGTTAGAGTATTGTTATAAAAGGTACCTATTCCAAATCTGGGGAAACAGACTAACTATCAGATGCTAAAAGTCGGATAGTGTTGCTGCAATGTGCATTTACGCCATCTTCATTTTAATTTCAATTATTATGGGATCAGTGCCAAACTTTCTCTTTATTGTTTAGCTCAAAACGATGCAATTGTTAGCATGCTTGAAAAAACAGCTGAGTTAAATAATTAGTTAGTCTGCCATTTTGTGAATATTTTGTTTTGATAGTAATATGTAAATCTTTTATAATATATTTGTTTACAATAAATAAATGACAACATTATAAATAAAATGAAATTGTATTTTCCATTTAAACTGATGAAAAAAAAATATAAAAAGAATAATATGCAATGATTTCGGCTGTTTCATTTAACTTATAAATTTCTATAGTAAAAGTATACAGTATAACAAGTCACACTTAGTGCTTATCGGAAACAGAGGACAAACTTAAAATCAACATTGTCTATGTATGCTGGATGCAAACAGATAGAATCCCAACAAAATATCAAGTATATTATGTTTAGCAAACTTGTTATCTATTATAAATTCCTATTTACTTTGATTATTGCTCATCTATCTAATACATACTGTAAAGAGGTATAGCTTGTAAGGTTGGAGGGGGTAGTCTGGATCTATTGAACCGATTTTGAAAATTATTTTACCAATAGAAAAGACAATATTTTGAGTATATATAAAACCGAAAAATTCAAATACTTTTTCGTAGTAGTCGGAGAAATACTGTCGAACGCTGCCTTAACGATGAGAGATCGGTTTGAGTTCTAGAGCTTGATATGCCTACTAAAAGTAGACAGACTAGCCGGCAGTATATTTTTAAGTTCAGTCTAATCTGTCTCTCTGTTCACAATAAACTCAAATTCACGGAACTTATTGCGGTTTTCTTGAACATCTAAGTAGAATGATTTATGAGGGAGGTTTAAGAAAGGGTAAATTTTTAAGGTTTACGCGTTACGGTTGACCGGGACAAGTAGCAAGTTATTGATACCACCGAAGAAGCAAAATGTAAGTAAGTCTGTAGTGATCTCTTATCTCAAATGTTATCTGTAGAGTCAGATATTGTTTTATATTCGATCATAAAGTTGATAAATTATAATCAAAAGCTTTCTCAAATATTTTGGCGAAAATTTTGTTTTCTACTATGTATTTTATTTTTAGACTAACGTTTTAACTATTACAGCAGATCTACTAAATGAAGAGATTGATAATATTTTCTATTAGTAATTATTCAGTAAATGGTAAACTATTGCTATCTCAAGAATCATCGAGTTTCTGCGGTCTAAAAGTACATCATCTATGGTCATACTGATTGTTATTTGAAAGTTGTTGACACCTAGTGTCAATTGACATTTACTCCTACTCTAGAGTCTAGACAGAGTCTCTAGTACAACACTTGACACTTGACAGTTTAAGAAGCAAGAAGCTATCGAAAATATTGGAAAATAAAACGATTTAAGCATAAAAACTAAAGATTTATTAAAATATTTATAAAACCAATTATCGTTGGTATTGTAATGTTTTTAATGCCCTTGGGAAGTTTGTAATAACATAACAATGTTACACTTTAAAGACGGTAAGAATAAGTCTTCAGCGTTAACAACAAGATGGGCGCAAATGTCGAAACAGGAACAAATTATAGAAAGAAAGAAGATGGAAATACAGGCAAAGTTAGAAGCTCAAAAGCAAGCTGCAGCATTAGCAGCTCAAGCTAAACTTATCAAGTAAGTGCTTGGAGTTTTAGTAACCGTTAGTGGTAGAAGGTACTGGGTACCAATTTTGGCAAGGCAAATAAATTTAGACAAAAAAGCTTAAGGCTTTAGAAACAGATAGTCTCGATTAATACAATCTGTTTATAATGTTACAAACAGACTTTATGTGTACAAAAGATTTAATTGCTTATTTGTAACATATATATAATCAGTCTTAAAACACCAAATGATTTGAAAAAAAATTGACTTTAACACTTTGACATTCATGGCTTCTTCTTTAAAGCACTTTCTTTCATTTCTTCTATAGCCTAGTCCTGTGTCTGTGTTGTAATTGTCGTCATATTATTTTTTGTTTTCTGGTATTATTAGGTTATTAATTAAACACTTATTAATTATATCACTGTTTTCCTTCATTTGTACAGATGTAAAAATATGTCAGCCATAGATTAACAGCTTCTCTGTCATTTTCAGTAATAGCATAAAAGAAGAAAGCGATTCTCCTAATATTTTTTCTAATGATGGTAGTTTTATGAATCAATATAAAAAACTCTTAGAGCAAAACAAGGAAAAAGAAGAAAAGGAAGAAATAGAAAGGCAAAAAGCTCTTGAAGATGAAAAAAAAAATGTAATAATTAAACTAGAAACTCAGGATACTGGATCAAATGAAGCCCATTCTAATGAAAGGAAGGCAAGGTAAGAAAAATTTCTCAATGTTCTTTTCAAAATAAGAGATTATATCTACTGTAATTGCTGACTATGTTACATGATCTTTATCACCAACCAAATTTTTTTAAATTAATAAAACATTTAAGTACTTGCAGTAGGTAACTGAACTTATTTAATTTTAAATAACTTTTTGGTTTACAGAGACAGACAAAACCGTTGGTCTGACAGAGGAAGAAACAACACAAATAGCCCACCAATGCCTGGTTTAGAAGATAGACAAAAATTATCTGATCAAAAAAATATACCACCTTTAATGCAAATTCCTATCATGCCCCCAGAGCCTACCTCTCCATTACCGTTTAGTAAAGAACTATGGAAACAAGATGAATCTGGTCCACATTCAGATTCTGTAGATCAATTGGGCAATTTGGAATCTAATCTATTGCCATTTGGGCCTATGGGCGGATCTCCAATGGGTCCTATGGGCGGACCTCCAATGGGTCCTATGGGCGGACCTCCAATGGGTCCTATGGGCGGACCGCCAATGGGTCCTATGGGCCCAGGTCTTGGACCGATGGGCCCTGGTCCTGGTCCAATGGGCTCAGGTCCTGGCCCTAACTGTTCAGGCCCGAGTGGTGCTGTGGGATCAGGCCCTGGTGGTCGTATAGGTTCAATGGGTTCAGGTCCAATGAGTATAGGTCCTGGCCCTATGGGATCAGGTCCCGGTCCTATGGGATCAGGACCCGGTCCTATGAGTTCTGGTCCTGGACCAATGGGGCCAGGTATGGGTCCTGGCTTAGGATCTATGCGACCCAATGCCGGCCCAATGGGTCCTGGTCATATGAGACCATGGGGTCCAGGCGGTAATGGGCCAATGAATAACTCTTCTAATATGGGTCCTGGACCCATGATGGGGCCAGGAGGTCGTATGCCACCTTTTATGGGAGGCCCAAATTTTCCCATGCCACCAAACTTTATGGGTCCAAATGGACCAAATGGTCCACGTGGGCCTTGTGGACCTGGTCCTATGCCGCCAAACATGTGTGGCCCAAATATGCGTGGGCCGGGCCCAAATGGCCCTATGCCTCCCTTTTTTCCACCATTTGCTAATCCTCAAATGATGAGACCGAATGGACCGCCAAATCAAATGATGCCCCCGAATTGTAATGAAAATGTAAATAGTTCTAATAGGCCTTTTATGGGGCCTCGACCTCCATTCCCTCCTAACTTTGGACCTAACGGTCCACCACCACCACCATTTATGCCACCTGGTATACGTCCTAATAGTATTCCAAACCCCTTACAAAATTCCGATCCAAAGCAAGAATCAAGTTCTATTCCTCCAGTAGATAAATCTCAAAATGTACCATCATCATTGCCACACCTTAACCGCATACCACCGCTAAATGATATAGGCCCAGGAAATATGTCACAAGGTAAGAAGCATTTTCACAATGACAATGTTGTTGTAAACTCAACTCAAATTCGTAAAAATATTAAAATGGAAGTGAGAAACATCATGACATGTAATATGATTGTATCTAATGAAACTCATCTGTGCACTGAAAACTTCGAATGTGCATTTTAGTTCAATTATTATATTTGTTTTACCTGTCATAAGTAAAAGGCATTTCTAGAAATTATTATTTTCTATTTTTTAATCTGTTCCACCGAGCAGATCACGTGTTAACACCATAACTACTGTAACAATATCTCTTCTGTAAATTGTTTAACAGTCTGAGAAATCTTATTTCTAACGGGCTAAGGTTATGTAATGAACCTCTTTAGTTAAAAGTATTTTAATAATGGGTTTGGATATTCTTTACTGTTACTTTATCTCATAAATAAGAGTGCTTTACTAGTGTCATCCATGAATATGCACTGGTTCTATTCATCTGAATTTTATTCGTTCAAGTCAAAATATGCAATTATAAAAACAAAAATATCTTTATGGATGGCATTGTTTACGCCGCTCGCACTGTGGAGGTCAAACAGCTTTTTAAACGGGCCTTAAGCATAATAAGAAAATCGTTAAAAATTGAATTAGTCCCGCGTTTTGAGCGTGCGGCTAAAGAGCGTTTGTTGACGTGGTGTGCAGTTTTCTCTGCAGATCGGATGCCTCCCGTGGTCCAGCGAGCTGCCGCCGAAGTCGCGTCTAACGGCGACCAATGGGAAAATGTCCTGAAAGCCATTCACTCCCAAGACCAAAATATGTGGTAATGCCACTCTTAACAGTTTTCCCCGACAGGAGGATACGGGCTGTATTCATTTTTATATTAACTTAATAAAACATATGTGAAATACTGTTGGGATTATAAAGACTCGGTTGAGTAAACTTGTGACGGATTTTCAAGCATTGAAAATCTTATTCTCTTAAAATTTCTCTATTCCTTATATTAGCAGTGTTCTTAAAAAAGTTCTACTAATTACTCAATTGTAATACTCGAAATGAAAATAAAAAAATCTAGCATACCTTACCATCTGTCACACAGTGAACACTTTCCTAATCTCAACAGTTTTTCATAGCGCATTTGCAGGTTTATATTTAAAATCCAATAATTTAGTTTCTATCAACAGTTATGACTTTGAGTGCGTTTTTCAGGTTCCTCCACAACCCTAATTCAAACGAGTATAAGTCGTTTCGTGACCTCGTTACCAAAATTCGCGCGGAAGGCTCCAAACCAGTTAAACCAGAGGTGAAACCTGAGGACAAATATGAGCCTGAATTCAGTCTTGAAGATGATGACAGTAACGATGCAAAACCAATTAAGCAGGAGACAAACAGGTAAAAAAAATGTTTAATTTATAAATGGCTGGTTTCATTTTTAATTTAATTTCATGTTTATTCATTTATCTTGCCAACACATGACTTGACATTTTTGTAGTTATTATATTTTGTCAAGATTTAATAACACACAATATTATCCATATAGTCATATTTTTAATTAGATGAAGCCAACTGACAGTAGCTAATGTCACTTTGTAAAATAATGTTGCCATATTTAAAGTAATAGTTATATGTTTAGTTCTTGTTCAATCAGATGAATGAACAATGAGTGTGAATAGTTAATCAATTCAAACTATAAAATAATATTATTTCTATTTTAAAATTGTATAAAAGTGCTCTGATATAAGTTAGGTACTAGTAGTATGTAACTACAATCAGTTTTTTGACGGCTTATTACAAAGCACGGCGTGGTGACTAGTGCCATCACCGATCATTAATTCAGGAGCTTTTTAATCATTCACTTTGTCATAACACTATTTTTATTTCATTAAAAACTGACAACACCGTAAACGTCAGTTGACTTCGTCTAATTAAAAATACGACTATAGTTATAATAATAACAATTAAAAATGGATCAATAGTTAACTTCAATACATTTAAAAAGTTTGGATAGAGAGTACTGAGAGTGGCAGCTGTGTTAAAATTTAATTAAATTGCTTTTTGTATCATGTTTATTACTATAACCAATGTTTAAATCGAAAATTTTCAGCCACATTTATGACTGGAAAGCCAACAACCCATACATGTCGAATGTAAAAGCAGAGCAAACTAGTTCACAAAGTGATGAGGATTCAGATGTAAGGAAGGAGCGACGCAAGCGCAAGAAAAGTAGATGGGGTAATGACCCCCCGATAGCTGACATAAAACCTCCGGGCGTTATGATTTCCCTGCCAACGGGTCTTCCTGGTAATTTTTAATACAGACTATATTTAATACAATTCGGAATAATGATTTAATTTATATTTAATACAATTCGGAATAATGATTTAATTTATATTTAATACATTTCGGAATAATGAAAGTTTAATTTATATTTAATACAATTCTGAATAATGAACGTTTAATTCCGTATTGATTTATGCTGTTCTTGAATCAAGATGCTTTAATAGAGAATATCTTAATATATATAAATTACGTGTCTCGTTGTTTGTCCGCTATGGACTCCTAAACTACCGAACCGATAACAATCAAATTTGCACACCGTGTGTAGTTTGATCCAACTTAAAAGATAGGATAGCTTACATGTCAATCTATACCATTGCAAAATATTTGTTTATTATTTGATAGTCACAATTCTAACAGATGGCGCTGTGTTGAAAGTACTAACGTTACACATAAGCTACAATTTAATGGCATAACCATAAAAAAAAGCATGGTGGATTTTTGTTCTCCTGCCGTTTCTCTTGAATATGTTACTACTATAACAAAAACCTTAGCAACAGCAACGCTTGGCCGAGTCTGCTAGTATATTATAATAATCACTTAAATAATAGATTATGTAATGCTAATAAATGCTTAAATCAATAAATTAAATTAAATAATTGAACCCAGGTGTTCAACCTAAAGACTGAGCAAAACTAATTTTGCATCAATAGATTTATCACAAAAATGAAGCTTTACATTATTTAATAGTTTTTTAATAATTCAATAGATTCAAACAAAGTCGAGGTATTAGTTATAAAATCGTATAATAAATAGTGTGTATCTAACACTTTCAGGAGCAAAGCTGTCTAAACTAGATGAAGATGGTTTAAAACTTACCAGCTTGAACCAAAATAACCCAGCTCTTATGCAGTATGCGATGACTAACTATGGCACAACAAATCTTAATATTGACGACTGGAAAAAGTGTGAAGACAACTTCAAATTGAATTTATTATATCAGGTATAAATAACGTGCCCTCCATGGCTCTTTATTGAGACTGGCCATTTATGTAATTAAGAGTATTTATTTATGAAATAGGTAAGCATGGTTGTAATGTAACACATCTGTCTCTTTCCATCACAGCGTAAACACATGATGACAGAAAGAGACGAATTACTACTGAGTGCAATTAGACTATTAGTTTTTGGGCTTATTGAACAACTTAATGATTGTCAGAAATCAATTGATACAAACGTGGGAAGATGACAATTAATGTAAAGTTATCTAATGCTAGGCATAGATGGCGCTATTTGCATAAGAAATTAATAATTTTATACTATAATTGAAAAGGTTAACAAATAATAAAGTTAATATAAGTTAATACATAACCAAGAGGTTGAAATACGCTGCGGTCATAGTCATTATAAAAAAACTATAACATAAATAATGCGGTCATTATAAAAAAACTATAACATATTAATGCGGTCATTATAAAAAAACTATAAAATAAATAATGCGGTGTTTATAAAAAAACTATAACATATTATTAATGCGGTCATTATAAAAAAACTATAAAGTAAATAATGCGGTCATTATAAAAAAACTAGCGGACCCGACAGATCTCCTGTCCAGCAGTCTTAATTTTAAAAAAATGGAAATGTAAATAATTTTCGAATCCACTTTAACACAAAACAACTCATCAAAATCGGTCCAGCTGTTTTGGACAAACAAAGACATACATGTCTTTGCCAAAATGAACATTTATATAAATATGTTTTGTCTTGGAGATATACATACTTGTTTATGGCGCATGGCTGAACGTAATCAAAAATATAGACTTACTAATAGTAGTTTTAAATATGAAAAAAAAATTGATTATGTATTTTGATTGAATCTTTCAATTGGAGAATGCTTATGTTATTGCTTGACAAAGTACTATGTTACAGCCTGTTACAACTTAAAAATACTGTAACATTTAAAACTTTTGGGTCTCTACTCTCTATATACACGGGGTGGAACAGCAGAGCTGTAGATTTTGTCTATGTACATTCAATAAATTTTAAATAAATATTATAGGACATGTTAAAAAAGAGGCAAGAAGTGGAGCGTATGAATGCTGCGGGGAAACACAAATATGAATATGACAGTGATGAAGACACCTCCACTGGTACTTGGGAACACAGGTATGGATTCCAACATTTATATTTTTCTAAGAGCTTCTTAATATAATAATTAAGATTTCTTTTACAAAATTTTTTTAAATATTTGTATCAGTTGAAATCAGATATATCTATTGTTGTCCAATATCATAAACAAACTGAACAAATTTTTTTTAAAGATAAATGCGGCAACAACTTAACTAGATTTTTTGTAGCATTAGATGCATAAAGTTACTCCCTTGACCTATATAACTCTGATAATTAATTGCAATCATTAGCATTCTTTTATTAATAATAATGTTGAAAGTTTAAAATATAAGTTATAAGTTTAAAAAAAATCTAGAGCTTTAATAAAAATATAAGATAAAATAGTTTAAACTTAAAACATTTATCATGCCTTTACAGACTGCGTGCCAAAGAAATGTTTGCCACTGAAAAATGGGCAGATGAGTTAACTAAGCAAGCGGCTGGGAAACACCATATTGGCGACTTTTTGCCTCCGGAAGAACTGAGAAAGTAAGTTTTAATAAATGTTCATGTTAATAGAATATGTTTGTATATATATATATAGTAGAAAAGGTGTATATTGTAGGAAAGATTTTTATATTAAGAATGAAATCAATGGCCATTCCATTTCAAAACTTTCAATAAAATATCGGCGGCCAGACTCGCGAGAAAACCTAGAAATTACTTCAAGTAAATGCAATTAATGAAATTCTGTAATAATCTTATTAGTAATAAGGTAAAATGTAATAATTGCATTATTTGAATTCATGTCTCTGATAATAAAAGCCTTTTGTTAAACTTTATCTAATTTAACAAATTTCTGTAAAGTTGCATAATATAGTAGATCATTTTTCGAAAAATAAGGTCATAAAGAAGTTTCACTTCTTACGTGTGTACACTAGTACACGCACAATTTTTTTAATTCAAACTATAGTGTGTTGAAAAGAATGTTTATACATCAGATATTTAGGCAGATTTTTATTCGATATTTCCAGTAATTGTTTAATATTACATTTTCATTACAACAAAATCCTAAATTTTACATGAAAAATATTAACACATGTGAAAAAAAAGAAAAAAATTACAGTGTCCAAAGATTACCTAGCATTACATTTACTTAGTATAATTAATTAAAAGATTTTATGTTTATTCTAAGTTAAATGCTATTATTTATAGGTTTATGGAACAATACTCAGGCGCCCGTGGTGGCAAAGAACCTGATTTATCCGACTATAAGGAGTACAAACTGAAGGAGGACAATATTGGTAAGTTCAATATAAATACAGCTTACGTAAATATAAATACGTTACTTTTGAGTTAATTCTATTAATATTTAATTTAACTTAAATTATTTTATGACTTTCTATAAAAACTGATATTTATTTAAATACAAAATAACTTTTTTTAATTTGATTATGAATAGTAAAAACAATTACATTCAATTTATATGAGTGCGATTATTTTTTGTAATTACAGTTAACTCTTTATAACGAATTTTAAGGGACCGAGAATTTTTATTCGTTATAGGGAGGGAAGCATTAATGTATGGGTATTGTGTTAAACGGATTGACTGATTTTTACGTTATAAAGAGTTTATACAGTATCTTAAAATTTAAATGCAAATATTTTGTAATCCAATATTTTTAGGATTTAAAATGCTTCAAAAGTTGGGATGGAATGAAGGGCAGGGGCTTGGGGCTGAAGGAACGGGAATTATTGACCCTATAAATAAGTATGTATAAATTTACTTGTATTGGCTATAAAAATACAAATTCGTTCAAATCGATCCAGTGGTTTAGCAATTGACAAAATTTCTTACAAAACATTAAAATCACAAAATAATAATTTGTTATTAATGTGTAATTTATGGTTTATACTTTGTAGCAAAAAAAATGGCGCTACAACCCATTTTTGACGTCAGATATCTGTATCTTTATTTTTTCCTTTTTTTTCTTTACTGTTTTTTTACTTTATCTTTTTTTTTCTTATAAGAAATTAGGTGATCAGCCTTCGGTGCCTGACCAACGATTGTTAGGTTTAATTCTAGATTGCTACGTTTTCTTGAATAAGAGAGTGTTTGAAGAAAGACCAGTCCATTGGTACAGCCGTGATTCGAACGCATGACCTCAGAGTTCAAAGACGCACGCTTTTAATGACTATTACACTATTATATTTAATACCAATTTAAAGAATTAAGTTTTACATTTATTTATATAAGTTTAAATCGCTGAATGTTTTTTAATGAAACTAAAAGTAAATTAGGATAATTAAAAAAATAATTTGTATTTTAAGAGCCAACCAGCCATTATCCAACTTAGGCTTAGGAGCGGCTCAGTCTGAGCACGTCTCACCGAATGACGACGAATTCGACGCGTACCGGAAACGGATGATGCTCGCTTACCGCTTCCGGCCGAACCCATTGGTATTTACTATATTATTTTCAGTACATAATACTATTTAATAAACTAGCGGACACGATAGTCGTTGTCACGCACACGAAAAAAATCATCTAAATCAAAACCATTATCGAATCCATTTGAACACACACATAATTTATCACAATTGATCCACCCGTTTAGTAGGAGTTTAATGACACACACGTAGAAGTTTTATGTATATGAATGGCGTGACGTGACGGAGGAAAATATTTTTATATGGACCGTGGACGTGGATATAATATATAAGTGTCTACTCACCCGTTATTATTAATTATTTCTAGAGATTTCAATAGTTTTTTTTCTATTTAACAATAAATAATAAACTAAACAAATTTAATAACTATTATTGAGTTCTTAAAATGCAAAAAATGTTAATAGTGTTATTCCTAGTGAAAGAGAATACTTTTAGAATTTATTATTAAACTATTCGAATACATGCAATAGTATGTATATTTTATAATGTATATGTCACCGTAAAATTGTAAACACCGTTAAATTGTAATCTATCTCGCGAGATTGTAAACTGCCGAAATATTGTGAACCTCAACGAACTGCTTACAATTTAACGTATTATTATTCGGTAGATTGTAATCTAAGTCTAAGTAATGAAATTTTCTTTCATTTCATTTCCAACACTAAGTTATCATTCAAACTTCTTTGGCCAATCACAGATTAATTTTACTTCCCAACAATTTCATATAACTAATTCTAAAGCTGTGAGTTACTTTCAACACAACATCAATTTACATTCATCAAAACAATCAATTTACATTCGACAACAAACGAATTAACAAACAAATATGGTGGCGCGGGGCATATTCCGTTCAACCAATCAGCGCGCGAGGCGCGACCGTTTCACAATTTGACGGTTTCACTTCGATAGATTACAATCTACCGAATAATAATACGTTAAATTGTAAGCAGTATGCTGAGGTTCACAATCTTTCGACAATTTATAATCTCGCGAGATAGATTACAATCTAACGGTGTTTACAATTTTACGTTAACATATATACAGTCTAAATCTGTTATAACATCGAAGTGACTACTCATATTTCATCGTAAAAAACGATGGTCGTAACAGTCAACAGGTGATGACGTTGTTATTAAGTACCTAATACAATAGAATTCAGCTGGGACCTTTGATTTTGCTCAATAAAACCGGTATTCTAAACGATGTCGTCGTAAACGGTTTTGACTGTAGCCGTATGGATGATTTTCATGCAATTGTGTAATTGGCCTTGTGCCTACCAACCAGAAACATTTGTTGCCAAGAATCAAACCCAGCACCTTCGGCATGTCGTTAATTAAGTCAGCTTACTGACTTTTATAGATATTCTATAAGATTTATTAATAATATTTAATGTATTTTTTTTATTTTTTAGAACAATCCTCGCCGGCCATATTATTAAAGAAACGGCGGAACTTCTGTGAATAATTTGGATTTTAGATTTAAATTCTCTGTATAAAGAATTATTACAAATTAATGTCGTGATGAATATAATTATTACTCACAATTTTCTTTAAAATTAAATTTACTCGTGCGTCGTTTTTAATATTGTCTTTTATTAAGTGTTATTTGAAAGAAACTTTACCTGTTTTAAAATCATTAGTGGCGTGCCGTTAGAAATACAGTTTCTTTAATTTTCCAATTATGTTTATATTTCTTTCGATCCAGAACTCGTACAACTAATCTTTAAAAATATATTAATGTATTATATAATATAGCTTAAATAAGTTTTAATAATATACATTATTAGATTAAAACGTGTTTATCATACTTTAATAAATTTAATATTTTTAATTACGATTTGACTGTTGCTCTAGAAATTAAATTCATCAAAAATTGTTCCAAAATACTGGTATAAAAACCTCCATAGAATGCATTATTTTAATATTTGTATGGTACAAGAATATGTATTTTTCGTATACTCTGTGGTAGCTTTGTTTTAACTTGTATACTAGAAGTAAGTTCGTATTAAACATACGTCTCCGAGTACACAACCAATTTTTGTATTATATGTGTTCTGTGTTTTGTTAAGAAACATAATAAATAGTTTTATAACTGTATTTTGTATATTAATTTCCAAATCCGTTTGCCCGTTTTCTATCCAAGGTCACAATCTGTCAACCTTCATATAGAAAAATTTGACAGTTTGACATTCTATAATACTAGTAAATTGTGCCCGCATCTCTCTCTGTAGCATGCCGAGAGATGTAATATTAAAGAGGCCCCTAAATATATGAAAAATCAATCTGACGTAGTCTCACTGGATCTATGTATTATAATATTTAGACAATTATTTAGATAAATATAAAATACCTTATATGGGGCGCCTGACAAGAGCATTTCGTAAAAAATTGATAAAAGTCACTACCGAATCGCAGCTATGAGATGGTTAAAGAAAAAGATAGACGGGTCAGGTGATAGTGGAATGATCTGGAGAGCACAAGGCACAGCAGTGGCTGTGTGGCCCAGAGTTCCTCGGGTTAGAAACAGCTCGAAGAGGCCTACGTGTCCCAGGACATGATATAGACCAAATATTTTGTTTTGCGTTGTACTATGTTATAATAATTAACAATACCTTATATGAAATCTAATTTTATTAAATGATGTTGTCATGTCTGTTTTTACCTTTGTATTTAAAATGTACTAAACGTATTTTTCTCTTGGATTCTCGTGATTTATGATCATATTTTTCTAAGTTTATAAAGGGATATAAAAATAAGCAACGTATCGGAATAATCATTATTTAGATTTTATTAAGAACATGTCATTAAAATGACCTTTACGATACCCATAAACACGGAAGGTCGTAATCAGAACATATTCAAGATCAACTTTAGCGCCTTGGTCTCATATCTTACGTATAGCGATTGCGTAATATTTTAAAATGGAAATATACCTTTTATCTAATATTACTCATAAAAGAAGCTCCAATAGGTATCAACGTAGATTACTTTAGTTTGTAGTTTCAAAATTTCCTTTCATATAAATTCTACAAGCGAAAATAGTAATTTTGTTTTTTTTTGAGTATTATTTAATAATCAGCTTCTATTTTTAGCCCATGAAGTTTGAATAAATTTCGTATGTAGTTGACCTTTTATTATCAAGTAGGTAGTTCCTTATCGATATTATGCAAAATAGACAACAAAACCTTGTACAATCTGAGGAATTTATCTAAACTCAATTCAATCAACGGCAGACGAAAAGTGCGAGTCGACCCACAAACTAATTATAGATTCGCCTGACAAATTTCAACTAGTGTTGTGATCATTTTAGTATGATGTTAACGGTCTAACAAACGCATTACGTGTTTATAAAATGAGAATAAAAGTTCGTAAAAGTGCAAGTTTCCAAGAATGCCGACATTTAAGTTCAGCTACCAGCGATGTCTCTACGTCATCAAGCACGTCAGAGGGTTCAGACACACCATTGAGGAAGTAAGTATATTATGACAGAACAAAAAGCTTTTTAACACATATTCCTTGAAATGTAAGCAGAGACGCGTGAATCAGAATTTTCCGGGAGATTTTAGAGTTTTTAGAATTGTATACTTATTTAACAAAGAGAATAAGTTTTTGAGGAATGGGTGTTATCCTGCTTATCGTTTTATTATAGCTGAACTATTATGAGATGAAAGATCAACACAGTTGTAATATAATGCATATTCAATAAACATGATAAATAGTCTACATAGTTCATAGAATTTCTTTAATAGCTAGAAATTTCGCTTTTTAAACGTGATGTTTTTCAATAAAATGCCTGTTATGTCAAATGATGATGAAACAATATGCCTAAATCAACAATGTTTATTTAATATTGCTCTTTATTAGTCACGAATTAATATACAATCTGAACCTAAGCTGTACATAATCATAATAAAGAGATCACAAAAATAAATCTAAAAAGTTTGGTTCCTGTGGGCGTCTACCATTAATGCAGCATTTCCTGACTTTATTATGATATTTATTCCTTGAGCGAGGAAAGCACCAGCTCTGGGGTCTCCGGTACTGTCTACCAGGCACCAACTAGCTCTCTCTCTTTAACTTGCGCATGCACTTGGACCCGACGGCAGGGTAACATGCGTAAATTATTTTCTACTTTTATAACAAAATTTCATGAATTGTTATAATTATTCAGGCCAGGGTATTTCCAAATCAATTAGTTTAAATGGTCTGTAATTTATTTCGACTTCTCAAATAAATCAAACTTCATGTAGAAAAAATTGTTTGACTGTTCCTTTGCCGGTACAATGTAACTTCCAACAATGATCCTGATTAATATTGAGTTTTTGTAATGCGTGATCCCAAATTTACGACATCAGCGTTATTATATAAAAGTTACAGAGTACCGCTGCTGATACTTTTAAGTTTGATTACCGAAACGACTTCAAATTTGTCTCTCTCTTGGACTTAGATTTAACCGCTTGCTTCGGAGTGCCGTAGCTGGGCGATGGTCAGTCTTCAAAAAGCAAGCAGGTCTTAAGACCAGGGGTCGATCAGTCAGCATTGCCGGACTCTGTACCATCGGTGATAAAGGTAAGTAAGAAGGACGGTATTACAAAAAGAAGTAAGCAGCATTTAGGTATAGGTACCTGGTGATATACCTATCTCCTGGTATTAAGGTCTTATGGAGTATTGGTTGCAGCTCCTTACAAACGTTGTGTAAAAAAAAACATGGCGATTAAAAAGAGTGGCGGAGAGTTTATTGCCAGTTCTTCTCTTCCGTTCTACGCTCTTGGTTTGAGAACTGACACTAAATGTAAAGTTCATGTAGCATTTCATATACATTTCTTTTTTGACGTTCATAAGTCTACATTGTGTTATTGTGTCTACCTATAGGATTAAATGATTTTTGACTTTTATAATAAAAGCATTTTCCCTTACCTCAACTCTTGGCAAGTTGGTGCCGATAACTAAATTTTCTTTGATTATTTTAATGTTCCAGTTTGTTTAATCACGTAGGGACGAAGGTCTTTTGTTTTGTGCGTTTCGAAATTAGTGTTAATTATTGCAATAAACATTTTACTTTCTTAGGTTATTGATGGTTGACGGCCGGAAATTTCCTCACTTTTCATATTAAGTTATGCCAGAAGTATAACGTATTCAGTGGTTTACTTAATTAGGGGGGTTTTGTGACCGAAAAATGCTGAAGAAGGAGATTGTCACCTTAACGTGTAATTTTTTTTAGATATCGGCTACATAGATTTTCCTGAACTAAGCCAACGGAGTTCGTTAATTCATAGCAGATCTTTTCAGTGTGTACCATCTCTATCTTTTACGTAAGTTTATGTTACTTAATGATGTATTTGGCATGCAAGTTTTAAAAACATATTATTTTTATTTTTTACTTTTAAGTTTGGGTGAAGTGACTTTTGCTTACTTAACATTACTAACGTTTAAGAAATTAAACTTAAGTGGCAACATAAAATTCAAATAAAACTTGACTTGCCGCCATTTCCAAATTGTACATATGATTCCAATCAATAATATGCGCAATGCACCACTGCGCATGTATCTCTAGGATTTGAAAGTATTTATTCCAATATAGTTTTTAAATATATCGGGGTTAGAGGTATTATATAATGCATCCTCTACGCCCAGATGACGGCCACGATTTGTTAGGGATTGGTACAGTGTGGTGCGTGTATTGTGAATAAAAATATATAATAAATCGTATTTTAAAACAGTAATGTGGAATATTAATAAATAAGTGTTTATAAACGTTTATCTCTTTTGGGTGATAGTAAATAATATGATTTTTAAGTTATAAAAATATTATTAGAAAATGTGCGCGTATTGCTGTAATAACACGATCGTATATTAAATTTAATTACATAATTTAGGCAAACCAAAGTTCCTTCTTTTAGTTCGAAATTCAATGTCACGAAGAAAACATAAATGCATATTACAAGTTTCGAAATAAACGTAGGCGTATAATCCCTTTGTTACACGATAGACGCAAGAATATCATAATAAAACCTTCTTAAAATTTATATTTTGCAGTGTTAGAATAGCGTCTATATTGGTAATAATCCTATAAACTTGTAGGGGTGCCGGTGCGTAATAGCAGACTCCAATTTACTTCGCACCTTCGATTGGAGTACCCCTATACCAGTTGAATGTTATTTATAATTAAAACAAAATCATATGAAATGAAAAATTTTAATACTCAGTGGCGATAAACAGTTTAAATCATTAAATTTCGTGCTGTAAAAGTGTATATAAAATATCACGTCATTAGTCGCTTGAAGAGAATATTTCGGTAAGTTTATTTAAACAAACCAATAGCGTCATTTAATTATTGATAACGTCCGCCCATCCGAGATATTAATAATATCTTCTACCCACAAATAAAGAGTATTTACAATATTCTTAACGTAGTAATAATAATAATTAAATAAAAGAAAACTAAAATACATTTTAAAAGTTTGATCCCTGCGGCAGTGTACCTTTAATACAGCTTTCCCTCGCTGTAAATTAATAATTAACGATATTATATTTACATATATATAATATACCCAAAATACATAATT
Source organism: Pieris napi (assembly GCF_905475465.1). Lineage (NCBI taxonomy): Eukaryota > Metazoa > Arthropoda > Insecta > Lepidoptera > Pieridae > Pieris > Pieris napi. The sequence continues at coordinate 4,593,094 of NC_062239.1, read as the reverse complement.
ATTATGTATATAAGGATTATATCTGTTTATATTGATACGTTAAATTGTAAGGAAACTCTTTATACATACAAATGTGGTCAGACTTAATTAAATTTAAAAATTGTTTAAATCAACTTATAAATTTGAGATTAAAACTAATTATAACAACCTTGATTAGACCTTCTAACGCAGCCACAAAAATGCGAACGATTTTAATCACTCGTGTATCAAACATTGCATAGCTTAGATCGCATACATTATTTTTAGGTAACAGCATGGCGAGGTCCTCCATATATCATCTAGAATTCCAGAATTAACCTGCTTGCAGCTTGAAAGCTTATAATGCCAAGGTACAAGCAAGCACAAAATTATTTACATTACCTTATTTTTCCTTCCAAGTTACTGCTTATTGGCTTAATATTTCCTTGCAATTTAAACTAATCATGTCTTTAGTAAGCAGAGGTAAGATATGTGTAGCAAATATTGTACCTAAGCTTGAGCAAATTGCTGTATCTTTTGTTTATTTGTATACGTGCTAAATGTCTATGTGTGTTTCGGTGTTTTTATAATACAGTTAAGGTAATAGATTATAGAACACAATTTGAAGTCGTATTTTCGTCAATATTGACGCAATTTTTTGCAATGACTTCAGAACATACTTTCTTTATAAAAGGTATCAAATATTTACAGCGAAATTCAATTACAGCTGATCTAAATTTTACACATAGCATGAAATGATGTATATAAAGGGTTTTTCAACAAGAACTTTGTTTTCTAAAACAAAGAATTTAGAGGAAAATGAATAAAATTTTTATTGTATTACAAAGAGAAAAGTTTGGCAATTATGAATGAAAAATGATATCTGGCAAATGTCCACCACGACCACGCTGACAGATGTTGATTCTTTCATCAAAATTTTTAATCACTTTTTGGCAAAATGGAGGGTCTATTTCGTTAATGACATCACGGATTTTGAGTTTTAAGGCTGCAATCGATTCGATTGGCTCCGTATAGACTCTGTCTTTAACATAGCCCCACAAAAAATAATCCAGTGGTGTTACATCACACGATCTGGCTGGCCACTTAACAGCTGAATTTCGCGAAATTATGCGCTCGGGAAATTTGGTTTGCAATAAATTGATCGTTTCATTGGCTGTGTGACATGTGGCACCGTCCTGTTGAAACCACATTTCAGTGATATCCATGTCATCAATAATAGGCCAAAATTTAGTGGTTAACATCTCGCGATACCGTGATCCATTGACTGTTACCGCATTTCCAGCCTCATCTTCGAAAAAAAACGGCCCAATCACGCCTCCAGACCACATAGTGCACCACACAGTAACACGTTGAGTATGCAAAGCCCAATAATTGCTTCACAATAATTGCTTTAGGATTTTCAGAAGCCCAAATGCGACAATTTTGCTTGTTGACGTACCCTGACAAATGAAAATGGGCTTCGTCTGAAAAAATGTTTTTTTCAGAAAAACCAGCAGGTTGTTCCTGAATGAACTGAGCGAATCTGCGGCGATTTGAATGGTCGATCAGCTTTAATTCCTGCACCAGTTCAATCTTGTAAGGCTTCAAAGCCAAATCCTTTCGCAAAATTCGCCATGTTGTGCTTTTGGATAACCCCAATTGTTGAGAACGTCGTGAAATTGACAAATTTTGATCTTCTTCAACACTGTGGCTCACGGCGGCGATGTTTTCTGTTGAACGACCCGGTCGAACACGTGTTGGTGTTGGCACATTTTGTACCGAGCCTGTCGACTCAAATTTCGCGACCAAATTCTTAACAGCGGTCTCAGAAGGACGATTATGCTGGCCGAAAATATCACGAATTTTACGAAATGTAACTTTAACAGAACCACCATTTTTATAGTGGATTTGAATTATTTTAATGCGATTTTCGAGCGAAATTGAATTCATTGTAATAATTGCCAAAGCACCTGCTACGAATACCGCCAAAAACTAAATGTCAAAACTATCACGTTCTCGGTGTTGCCACAATTGAAAAACAAACTTCTTGTTGAAATACCCTTTATATGTAGGAGTGTTTGCTTTAATTTAAAATTCTATCTGTGGGAGACGTTTTCTAATAATATGTCTACGCCAATAGATTTTATACTGTTATAACGTATATTAAAGTTATCTGATTGGCTCTGTCCTGTATTCATGTTTATTTACAATACCAGTATACATATGTATATCTTACGATGGCCTATATTTGCTTCACAGGTGCAAAAGTATGTTCTTTTAGTTCAACTTCATTAGACAGTCTCTTTAGAAATTGCTGCACTTATTTTTGGTATAAAACTTCATTGCCATGTGCGGATCAGCAGTATAACTTAATTATGGTTTTATTTTAAAAGGTCGGCAGGTGGGTCGAGCAGTTCGCACGGGCTTGAAGAAGCCAGCGACGGCAGCGACGCCGACCGTCCACGCAGGCACCTACGAGTTCCGTCTACTGTATATCCGGGGCAGTGAGTAGCTTTTAAAATAAAACTTTTACATAGACTGTAAGTTTATTTGCGCAAATGACGCGCAATATTATAATAATCATTTCATCTATATATATAAAAAGAAAATGGTGTTCGTTTGAGGCTCTTTCACGCTTAAACCACTGATCGTATCGACATGAAACTACCACCATTCGATGCGAAATTTTTCCTAGATGGTTCCGTTCCTTCATTTTTTTATTTCTGTTTTACTTTTATAAAAAATTTTCCCGCTAATAAAAACAAAAGAGGCTTCCTAGAACCTCTAAACGTCAACATCTGTTAAAATAGTACGGGAGGTAGCAACGTTTGAAAAAAAAGAATTTTAGGTCAGCTGATTTTGTGATATGTCTTCCTTCTTGCACTTTCGGTTAGAGTCTGGGCAATCTGGCTGGCGGTAGTGGTTGCGTTCATTAGTGCGCATCCTATCTGTCCAGGTAAAAATCCTGGATTTTAAAAGCATTTTAAGAAGCGTAATTTTTAATTTTTCATTTTTAAATACGTCTACCTGACATACTTTTTTTATTGCTAGACATTTTTCACGTTGCTAACTATGTGCCAGACGCGATTTTAAGTTTTATTTTTATGAAAATTTCAAAGCATTTTAGAATGTCTGTAATTTTAATATTATGTTATTTAAATATAAGGAAAATTGAAAATGAATTTGCCAGACATTAATTCGGTTGTTAAGTCTTGAATTAAAATGATAAAGTTTTGCAGTATGATGAAGCATTGCATTTTAAGAAGCGTAATTTTTGATTTTTCCTTTTTAAATACGTCTACCTGACATACTTTTTTTATTGCCAGACATTTTTCACGTTGCTAACTATGTGCCAGACGCGATTTTAAGTTTTATTTTTATAAAAATTTCAAAGCATTTTAGAATGTCTGTAATTTTAATATTATGTTATTTAAATATAAGAAAAACTGAAAATGAATTTGCCAGACATTAATTCGATTGTTAAGTCTTGAATTAAAATGATAAAGTATTGCAGTATGATGAAGCATTGCATTTTAAGAAGCGTAATTTTTGATTTTTCCTTTTAAATTACGTCTACCTGACATACTTTTTTTATTGCCAGACATTTTTCACGTTGCTAACTATGTGCCAGACGCGATTTTAAGTTTTATTTATATAAAAATTTCAAAGCATTTTAGAATGTCTGTAATTTTAATATTATGTTATTTAAATATAATAAAAACTGAAAATGAATTTGCCAGACATTAATTCGATTGTTAAGTCTTGAATTAAAATGATAAAGTATTGCAGTATGATGAAGCATTGCATTTTAAGAAGCGTAATTTTTGATTTTTCCTTTTAAATTACGTCTACCTGACATACTTTTTTTATTGCCAGACATTTTTCACGTTGCTAACTATGTGCCAGACGCGATTTTAAGTTTTATTTTTATAAAAATTTCAAAGCATTTTAGAATGTCTGTAATTTTAATATTATGTTATTTAAATATAATAAAAACTGAAAATGAATTTGCCAGACATTAATTCGATTGCTAAGCCTTGAATTAAAATGAAAAAATATTGCAGTATAATGCTTGTAGTACGAGCATAAAAAGGAATATAAAATTAGATTAAAATTAATAATCAACACTTTATTTAAATTGTCTTAATTTCTAAATGTAAGTTATGAATAATTCATGCAACGTGAAAAATGTCTGGCAATAAAAAAAGTATGTCAGGTAGACGTATTTAAAAAGGAAAAATCAAAAATTACGCTTCTTAAAATGCAATGCTTCATCATACTGCAATAATTTATCATTTTAATTCAAGACTTAACAACCGAATTAATGTCTGGCAAATTCATTTTCAGTTTTCCTTATATTTAAATAACATAATATTAAAATTACAGACATTCTAAAATCCTTTGAAATTTTTATAAAAATAAAACTTAAAATCGCGTCTGGCACATAGTTAGCAACGTGAAAAATGTCTGGCAATAAAAAAAGTATGTCAGGTAGACGTATTTAAAAAGGAAAAATCAAAAATTACGCTTCTTAAAATGCAATGCTTCATCATACTGCAAAACTTTATCATTTTAATTCAAGACTTAACAACCGAATTAATGTCTGGCAAATTCATTTTCAATTTTCCTTATATTTAAATAACATAATATTAAAATTACAGACATTCTAAAATGCTTTGAAATTTTCATAAAAATAAAACTTAAAATCGCGTCTGGCACATAGTTAGCAACGTGAAAAATGTCTGGCAATAAAAAAAGTATGTCAGGTAGACGTATTTAAAAAGGAAAAATCAAAAATTACGCTTCTTAAAATGCAATGCTTCATCATACTGCAAAACTTTATCATTTTAATTCAAGACTTAACCACCGAATTAATGTCTGGCAAATTCATTTTCAGTTTTCCTTATATTTAAATAACATAATATTAAAATTACAGACATTCTAAAATCCTTTGAAATTTTTATAAAAATAAAACTTAAAATCGCGTCTGGCACATAGTTAGCAACGTGAAAAATGTCTGGCAATAAAAAAAGTATGTCAGGTAGACGTATTTAAAAAGGAAAAATCAAAAATTACGCTTCTTAAAATGCAATGCTTCATCATACTGCAAAACTTTATCATTTTAATTCAAGACTTAACAACCGAATTAATGTCTGGCAAATTCATTTTCAATTTTCCTTATATTTAAATAACATAATATTAAAATTACAGACATTCTAAAATGCTTTGAAATTTTCATAAAAATAAAACTTAAAATCGCGTCTGGCACATAGTTAGCAACGTGAAAAATGTCTGGCAATAAAAAAAGTATGTCAGGTAGACGTATTTAAAAAGGAAAAATCAAAAATTACGCTTCTTAAAATGCAATGCTTCATCATACTGCAAAACTTTATCATTTTAATTCAAGACTTAACCACCGAATTAATGTCTGGCAAATTCATTTTCAGTTTTCCTTATATTTAAATAACATAATATTAAAATTACAGACATTCTAAAATCCTTTGAAATTTTTATAAAAATAAAACTTAAAATCGCGTCTGGCACATAGTTAGCAACGTGAAAAATGTCTGGCAATAAAAAAAGTATGTCAGGTAGACGTATTTAAAAAGGAAAAATCAAAAATTACGCTTCTTAAAATGCAATGCTTCATCATACTGCAAAACTTTATCATTTTAATTCAAGACTTAACAACCGAATTAATGTCTGGCAAATTCATTTTCAGTTTTCCTTATATTTAAATAACATAATATTAAAATTACAGACATTCTAAAATGCTTTGAAATTTTTATAAAAATAAAACTTAAAATCGCGTCTGGCACATAGTTAGCAACGTGAAAAATGTCTGGCAATAAAAAAAGTATGTCAGGTAGACGTATTTAAAAAGGAAAAATCAAAAATTACGCTTCTTAAAATGCAATGCTTCATCATACTGCAAAACTTTATCATTTTAATTCAAGACTTAACCACCGAATTAATGTCTGGCAAATTCATTTTCAGTTTTCCTTATATTTAAATAACATAATATTAAAATTACAGACATTCTAAAATCCTTTGAAATTTTTATAAAAATAAAACTTAAAATCGCGTCTGGCACATAGTTAGCAACGTGAAAAATGTCTGGCAATAAAAAAAGTATGTCAGGTAGACGTATTTAAAAAGGAAAAATCAAAAATTACGCTTCTTAAAATGCAATGCTTCATCATACTGCAAAACTTTATCATTTTAATTCAAGACTTAACAACCGAATTAATGTCTGGCAAATTCATTTTCAGTTTTCCTTATATTTAAATAACATAATATTAAAATTACAGACATTCTAAAATGCTTTGAAATTTTTATAAAAATAAAACTTAAAATCGCGTCTGGCACATAGTTAGCAACGTGAAAAATGTCTGGCAATAAAAAAAGTATGTCAGGTAGACGTATTTAAAAAGGAAAAATAAAAAATTACGCTTCTTAAAATGCAATGCTTCATCATACTGCAAAACTTTATCATTTTAATTCAAGACTTAACAACCGAATTAATGTCTGGCAAATTCATTTTCAGTTTTCCTTATATTTAAATAACATAATATTAAAATTACAGACATTCTAAAATGCTTTGAAATTTTCATAAAAATAAAACTTAAAATCGCGTCTGGCACATAGTTAGCAACGTGAAAAATGTCTGGCAATAAAAAAAGTATGTCAGGTAGACGTATTTAAAAACGAAAAATTAAAAATTACGCTTCTTAAAATGCTTTTAAAATCCAGGATTTTTACCTGGACAGATAGGATGCGCACTAATGAACGCAACCACTACCGCCAGCCAGATTGCCCAGACTCTAACCGGAAGTGCAAGAAGGAAGACATATCACAAAATCAGCTGACCTGAAATTCTTTCTCGAAAACGTTGCTACCTCCCGTACTAAAAACTCGATTTTCGAAATATTTCAATTTTCTTAGCTTAGTTATATGAAATTGTTGGGAAGTAAAATTAATCTGTAATTGACCAAAGAAGTTTGAATGATAACTAACTTAGTGTAGTACAATCTACCGAATAATAATACGTTAAATTGTAAGCAGTACGCTGAGGTTCACAATCTTTCGACAGTTTATAATCTCGCGAGATAGATTACAATCTAACGGTGTTTACAATTTTACGTTAACATATATATATATATATATATTCGACGTCCTGGTGGACAGAAAAACTGTTCTAATCTACGTTTCCACCACACCATTGGAAACTAATTTTTTCTGATAAAACGACGGTAAATTTTCGTAAACACATGTTATGCAACTACGTAAGTCATTTTTTTCGTCGTCAATTTGACCTTGTTAAGATAAAACATTCTCGTCTTTAAAATGATACGTTTATAGATTTAAAAAAAAAATCCTTTCGCATGTGTGTAGTATGACTGTTGTTGTAGCACGCGTAGCACGCAGTGTAGACATGCGTAGGTGGCATATTTTGGGAAAGAATAGAAATATCATATTGTAATGAATTTGTGATTACTTATTATTATTTTACAAATTTATTATTCAAATCACGTTTATTTTTAATTAATGCCATTGTCATTATATTAAATGAATAACGTCAAGTCAAATTAGTGTAAAACCGTTAATAGGAATGGTTAATTTCGAAATGACTATTCAATGGTCGATAATAATAATGACTCCATAGTCATTATTATTATTAAACGTTATTTATCATAATTTTAAATATTAAATCAATGACTATAAATATTAAAGTAATCTTTGACACTCGTTCCTATGACTGCCGTTCGACTCTGTGGTCGATTCGGGTTCGGTCGTGGAACGAGTACACGAAATGTCACGAAACTGGAATTACAAATGCTGGTTGCTAAAATACAGGAACTGGTTGGTGTGGCCCTCAGTTCGATTGAGCGGTCTAACTAAGCAGAAGCCTTTAAACAGTAGACTCTCAATGTCGATATTAAATGGCTGATGCCAACAAACCAATCTATGACAATAAGGAGAAGTATTTGTATAATATAAATAGTCGAATATTGAGGATTCATAACAATTCAGAAGTGGGATAAGGACCCAATCTAAGGTGCGTACAAGTGTTTTATACGATTATTAATGTTATTGCTATAAATAAATAGAAATCGAACGCCCCACGTTTTCTTTGGCTACTAGAAGTTATGTACGCCTATAGAGCCAAGTGTGCTTTACATACTGAAAGGCTATGTATGCCTAACGAGCCATGTGTACGTAGTAGGTTATGTGTGCCTACAATAGGAAGCCAAGCGTGCTTCAGCTACTAGAGGCTATGTATGCCTATCGAGCCATGTGCGCTTAATGGGTGATGTGTGCCTATTAGCCATGTGTGTTTAGTAGGTTATGTGTGCCTACATTAGGAAGCCAAGTGTGCTTCAGCTGCTAGAGGCTATGTATGCCTGCCGAGCCATGTGTGCTTGGTCGATAGGGGGTTATGTGTGCCCACAATAGGAAGCCAAGTGTGCTTCAGCTACTAGAGGCTATGTATGCCTACTGAGCCATGTGTGCTTGGTCGTTAGAGGGTTATGTGTGCCCACAATAGGAAGCCAAGTGTGCTTCAGCTACTAGAGGCTATGTATGCCTAGCGAGCCATGTGTGCTTGGTCGTTAGAGGGTTATGTGTGCCCACAATAGGAAGCCAAGTGTGCTTCAGCTACCAGAGGCTATGTATGCCTATCATGAGTCATGTGAGTATCCTAGAGGTCATGTGTCTAGAAAAAAAAAAAAAAAAAAAAAAAAGAGAACATTAAGAGTTACTCATTTTTTGTTACTAAAGTGAACCATTGTAATATTCATATAATCATAAATAAATATTCATGGATTTATTTAAAATAAAAATAAGAAAATTTAGTAACATTATAATATTTTAGATTTTGTTATTTCCTGAATTTGGTTTACTTCTATCTATGCTTGTATTGTAGATTCTAAATGTGGATATCAGAATGTTTTTGGTGTCCATGTTTTCTCAGAATTGGGTGAACTTTAAAGAATTCACTCATTTAATAGGAATGTGCTTATTAAGATAGATTTTATTCTGTTAGTTATTTGTGACATCATGAACTTAAATAAAGCTTATAATGAAATGAAATAGAAATGAAATGAAATGAAATGAAATAAAATGCAGATATGTCACAGACTGATATAAAATATCTTGTGCAGTGTGTTATTAAGATGTTTGCAGTTGGTCCAGGCCAGAGTCATCTTTAACAATTTAATTTGAACAGAATAAAGGATCCCTAGAAATGAAGCAGGACTAGGTAGAATAGACATTGACATTTATCAAGTTCATCTCAGGTATGGTGCAACTTACAAGCTAGAAATAACATGGTTAAGTCTACGGGGCATATTAAATTATCTGAACACAGTTTATACTGTCAAATATTATATTTTCCTTATGTACTTGAACAATATTTTGAGATTTGATTAGGCACTTTTCTTTATGTTATTGTCCCTTTCATTGTCTACAAAATGTTTTGATTGCTTAGTTTTGTTCCATTCTTTGCCTAAGTAATTGTATATTTTATGTAGTTTTGCACTTCTTGCACTTACCTTATTTAATGTAATTTTTATCCTCATGGAGCCTAGGAAAGTGCATTATTTGCACCAGGGAGTTTATAGTGTTGTTGATGGAAAGTGCTATTTGCCCATGACAAATTTATCTTGTCAAAATCTTACATTATCCAAGAAATGCCCTATTGCTAAAGGAACTTGTTTTGTTGAAAAAGATAGTACCTATGTAAATAAAGTAACCAAAAATAATTCGGAATATGAGCCCCTACTAATATCTGACATAAATGTTGGTCCCCAAATTGACAAAGAGGCATTAGGTAGATCATTCACTTTTACTCAATTATCTGCTTTGCATTTAATCTAGGAGAAAATTGTTGTAACAACTCAACTAAAATGAGAATAGACTTATTGGATGAGAAACCTGTAGTTTACCGACCATATAGATTATCCTTTTCGGAAAGAGGTCGGGTTAAGGAGATAATAAATTACTTGTTGCAAAATGACATTATACAAGAGTCCAATTCAGGAATTATGCCAGTCCTATTTTATTGGTAAGGAAGAAAACAGGAGAACAGCGCTTATCCGTTGATTATAGGGCTCTCAATAACAAAACGAGGAAGGATTGTTTTCCGTTGCCGATAATCGATGATCACTTAATTAATGATCAATTAACTAACCTTAGTGGCAATAGATTCTTTACATCTTTAGATGTGATTTCTGGGTAATAAACTTGATGAGTTAGCATTGGCTTATTTGGATGACATTCTTGTGCCATCGGTTACCCTGGAGGAGGGATTTGAGAGGTTAGAGAATGCTTTGAAGTTGTTACGGCAAAATGGGCTCACTTTAAAATTATCTAAATGCCGATTCTTCAGTAATACCCTTGACTATCTAGGCTATGAGATTTCTGCAGAAGGCATACGTCCTAACGAAAGTAAGATTCTAGCTGTAAAAGAGTTTCCTATTCCTCAGAACGTACATGAAGTCCGTCAGTTTTTGGGACTAGCAGGCTATTTTAGAAAATTTATCAAAAGTTTCGGTGAAACAGCTAGGCCTCTAACCAACTTTCTCAAGAAGGGAAATGTTTTAAATGGACAGATAAAGAATTTCGTTCGTTTACTACCTTAAAGGATAAATTAATTGGCCGACCAATTTTAGCTATATACAATCCTAATTTTGAAACTGAGTTGCATACGGATGCAAGTTCTTTAGGCGTGGGTGGGATATTGATGCTATAGCGGCCGGAGTCGCGTGCTCTTAAGCCAATAGCTTACTTTAGCCAGTAAACCGCCCCGGAGGAGCGTCACTTGCACTTTTATGAACTCGAGACCCTTGCAATTGTATGTTCGTTAAAGAAATTTAGGGTATATTTTTTGGGGATTGAGTTCAAAACTGTAACAGACTGTAACGCTATTCGAACTACATTAACGAAACGCGACTTAATACCCTGAATAGCTAGGCGGTGGCTTTTAACAAATGAATTCAATTTTAGTTTTTAGACACGAAATTAACACCCGAGGTTATCGATAATTCTACAGTTACAGTCTATAGTATCGACACTGATAATTGGCTCTTGACTTTACAAATGTCAGATCCTGAGATATCCCGAATATATAAAATTCTTAAGCCTTAGTCTGATAGAGAAGCTAAAGATATTAGGAGAAACTATTTAGTTAAGAACTATTTAGTTAGAGTGTTTAGGAGAGTTGATGATAAGATCTGTTTAGTAATTCCTCGCAGTGCTCGATGGCAAATGTGTAAATCTAACCACGATGACGCAGGTCATCTAGGAATATCAAAGACTACCGAGAAGATTCAATCTGTTTTCTAGTTTCCTAAGTTACGTAGAATTGTTAAAAAGTATGATAAGTCTTGCATTAAGTGTGCCTATAGGCACGCAAAAGGCATAAGGATAACGCGTCTCGACATATGAATGGTCAGTTGTATCCGATAGAGAGGGTAAGCATTCCGGTCCACACCATTCACATTGACCACTTGGGTCTATTTGTCAAAAGCAAGAACGGCAATATTTACATTCTCACCATAGTGGACGGATTTACCAAGTATTTGTTTGTAAGAGCTGCTAAGGATACAAAGACTAAAACAACTGTTAAGGTATTGCTAAATATTTTTATGACTTCGGTTTACCATCTCGAATTATATCAGATCGAGGTACCTCTTTCACTTCAGCAGCTTTTAAATCTTTTTGCGATACTCATGGTATTAAACATGTTTTGAATGTTGTTGTGTGTCTCAGAGCCAACGGCCAAGCCGGAGGATATAATTAAACGATCTTAAGCTCACTTGTAAAGTTTTCTGACGGTGAGGACGAACGGAACTGCGACATGTGTGTGTAGGAAAAATTCAGTGAGGAATTAATAATGCAACTAACTCCACCACTCAAAAGACAGCTACGGAAGCATTATTTGGAACCAGATTGGAAGATAGCCTAAGTAATATGTTAGATATAAATAATGAGTCTAATCCAAACTGTACAGAAGTGAGGCAAGAAGTTCGTATAAATATCCGGTCTTACTAATAAAAAATCACTATACATGCGTTATAACAAGGTGATAGTAATTCAGTGAATAGAGCTTGTACAGGGCATAAACACCTCTTTGACCAATAATCGATGTGTATTGGTTAAATAACGAAACGACCCTTATTTATTGTTACCCTGGCAACCCGACGTGTTTGATTGACGTTTGATTTAATAATTCTGTTACAACTCATAATTCTAATCTAATAGAAACTCCAAAAAAATCAGACAAAGAGGACTAGAATTTTACATAAAAAGCCGCGTTCTGCAGTAGGTACAAAGGTTAGAAGAGGCATCTCAAATAGTGGAAAGTAGTAACGGATTGCACCGAGTTTGTAGACAGGATTCGCCGTGGATCAATATAAATGTGTCCGAACATAATGATAATTTAGAAGCAGTAGCTAGCAGCAGTAGTACGTCTGATAGCGAAAGTAACAAAAGTGACAATGAACTATCACAAAATCAATCTGAATCCAAATAATAGCCGAATGTAATGAATAATTGATTAAAACCAAATGTATAGATACGTTACAATTAGTTCACATGAAACTAAAATATTTTGTTAGTGTACTTATTTGAATTTATAAAACCTTTCCGTGATTAAATACCGTGCGTCGGGAGATCGCACGTAGTCGGACGGCCGAATGTAATGAATTTGTGATTACTTATTATTATTTTACAAATTTATTATTCAAATCACGTTTATTTTTAATTAATGCCATTGTCATTATATTAAATGAATAACGTCAAGTCAAATTAGTGTAAAACCGTTAATAGGAATGGTTAATTTCGAAATGACTATTCAATGGTCGATAATAATAATGACTCCATAGTCATTATTATTATTAAACGTTATTTATCATAATTTTAAATATTAAATCAATGACTATAAATATTAAAGTAATCTTTGACACTCGTTCCTATGACTGCCGTTCGACTCTGTGGTCGATTCGGGTTCGGTCGTGGAACGAGTACACGAAATGTCACGAAACTGGAATTACAAATGCTGGTTGCTAAAATACAGGAACTGGTTGGTGTGGCCCTCAGTTCGATTGAGCGGTCTAACTAAGCAGAAGCCTTTAAACAGTAGACTCTCAATGTCGATATTAAATGGCTGATGCCAACAAACCAATCTATGACAATAAGGAGAAGTATTTGTATAATATAAATAGTCGAATATTGAGGATTCATAACAATATTAATGTGAAAATGACGCGAGATATGCGCAGAAAGTTGTTGTTCTGGTAATATTTACAATTATTATCTATACTTTAGCGACAATAAATCACGATAAAATTTGCATATAACATTTTAGTAAGAGTGTTCGTAAATACTGAAAAGTCGTTTGACTTTCGTCCTTACAAACCACAAAATATTTAATAAATAAGAGTACCTATTACAAATAATAACTTTTAAACTAGGAAAAATATCCTTATTGTACTTACTCAATAAACAATATCTTTTTTCTCAACATATGTTATATATTAAATAATATTTCCATAATAATAAATTCATTTGCCAACTTTAAACTGATATCTTTTAAACTTAAGTTCAGATTTTAATCTATAGTAAGAAGTTCATCAATATATAGTAAGAAGGCTTTAACATACTATTCTTCCACAGTCTCTACGCTTAGAAAAATTCTCTATTCCCACGATCCGATTCGATAAAACGCCGAAGAAAACAGTATTTCACATATTGTGTTCAAACAATGTTTATAGCGAGTTCTATGACGTATATCAAGCTACGAATAACATTTGTTATTCGGGTGTTCCAAGGTTGTTAGGTATATTATAAAATATAGCAAAAATAAGTTGTTATGCATGCTGTATGGTAATTAAGCCAGTGCTGTGGCAAACACCACATTACATTTTTGGATTATCTTTTTTGTACAACGGTATTTTTTCCGTTGAATAAATAAAATAGGTATGTTTAAGGCATATTCAGACATAAAATTTATTTACGCATAAAATTAAACATTAATGCAAACACGAACACGAAAGCAATAAAAATACACTTATAACTATTATTGAATGTATTCGATAACCTTTAAATGTTGGTATAAAATGTACATTTCTGTAACTCCTACAAGCCAAGAAATAAAATTAAAAGAAGGAAGAAATTACATCTATATCAAAAGCAGTACAGTCTATTATAAAGAATCCAAGTTTTCAATCAAGTTTCGCAACGCAGTTCTTCTACCACATAAAGTTGTAAGATCCATGCAATACCAAGTTGGTTAATTTATTCAACTGGTCCCTTCTTAAGAGACCTTCTGTCTTAAGTTATTACGTAATTAGCTAACCTAACCACATCGAATACTGTCCATATCAAAATTACAAATTTTTTAAATAAATATATTGACTTGTCCATCCAACATCCAAATTTTTTCTCGACTCGGCAGGCATACTACTACCTTGCGCCCAGATGTAGTCTGTTTATGTTCTACATTTCAGCTGGGTTTGCTAAGCCATTCTAACAAATATTTTTTTCAAACTTTACCTTAATTATGAAGGATGCTTAGTCCAATAAAAACTTTTGCCTCAAACGTCATAATTAATATACTTGAAGCTGAAAGCTATGTACCATAAAACGAAATAAATTTTATCCAGTCGAGTTTCAAAAAAACTCGGATATTCTCATAATATTTATATTAGTTTCAAAGTTACTTTTATCATAATTTGATTAGGTTATCTTGCACTATGCAGTTTCAAAATTTCTTGGCGTTTCGCCAATATAAATTTCGTCTTTCAAAAGCAATTAATTGTGTCTAGCCTGAACTAGCACGTACTTAGATTTAATAATACCCACTTGTGATTACGTAACTATAATTAAGACAAGGATGAAATGAACTTTTTATTGTGTTTTGTATAATTTTAGGTCTGTTTCAATAAAGGACGCAGTTTAATAACAAAAGCGAATAATGTCATATAGGTACCTAATCTAACTAACGAAGCAGCAGTAATCATTTACTTTGATCAGATTTATAAATATTGCCTCGAAATCGATCAATCTATGTTCCTGTTGTGTTATCACAGAGGCAGATACCAGTTTTTGTTGGTAAAAACTGTTATTTATATCATTAACAACTTTCGGGATGTCATAGCGAAGAGTAGTAGAGTATTTGAGTGAGATAAGGAAATAGCAATGCTTTTAGAGCTTACTATCTAATGTAGCCTTCCTTGGCTTTAGCGTGCGTCTGTCATCCCTTAGGACGTAGGTCCAATACACAACTGTGCACCAATGTAGGTGTCGCGAATCGCAGATACGCACTAAAATCTACATACTCTTTTGTGTAGTATTTTCTATAAGATTTTGATGTACGTGTTAACATAAAGATAGGACACTAAGAAAATAAGAAAGCGGATATCACTCAGAACAGACTTTTAAGACGAGCGATATTCATGTTTTTTCCCTTGAGCGTTTCTATGTGAATATAAAATTAATTACTGTTGTTTGTGAAGAATAAACTAATTAACAAAGTTTAAAATGGAATGTGATTTATAACAAGTTAGAGCATCCCATACAGTTTTATATAGTGTTAAAGGAAACCGACATGCCTTAGACCCAAATAGTCAACGGCGTGTGTCAGGTGTAGGAAAAACAAATGATCAAGACCTAAAAGCTTGTAGCGCTATTGGTTTTTTCTATATTTAACCCTACCTTCTTGATGTTTCGATTATCATATCTACGTCACGTCGTATTATTTCAATTAAAATGAACACGTAAACAACTTGTGCTCGAAATTCATAATACTTTAAGTGAAAAGACAACGGGGTATTATTTACCGCTATAATATCTTTGAACAAATAAGAAACGAATGTATGCGTGATAAGCACTAACAGTGTTAGTGTTTTACCGACATTGCGCTGTTTTTATCGTATCTTAAATTTAGAATATTTTTGTCTTACTTTAAAATTTCACCGACTTTAATTATTATTACTACAATCCTCATTCCTAAGTGTAAAAGTTAAGGCAGTGTAATTAGACTAATTTAGTTTTTATGGTTGAGGAAATAAGTCTGTAAGTTATAGATGTGATGTAAAGGAAAATCCAAAAATGGAAAGTGATGTTATCATGTACCCTATGACTTTACCATCAAGTGGGAAGGTAAAATGGTCTTTGCGAAGAGATAGCCTGCCTGTTGTTAACTTGAGAAAGGCTTGGCTCAGGAGTCGAAGAAATAATTCCCCTGGAGATTGTCGTAGAGGGTAGGTAATAGAAATACAAATAATTGCATTTGGCCAAACGTGTATAGACATTAAAATATCACTGCACAGATCTCCAGTGTAAATATCACCTCACTAAATCCTCTAATAAAAACTTTACAGTTGTCCTAAAAGTCGTGTTTTTACTTATTAATAATTAATCATAATTACACTCACATTGCCAAAAGGCCCGCAAGTGCGTTGCCGGCTTTTTAAGGTACGCTCTTTTCTTGAAGGACCCTGAGTCGAATTGGTTCGAAATACTTCAGTGGGCAGCTGGTATAATATATAATCGATACATCTAGGTTTCAATAAAAATGTACATTAGAAGATAAAAATGGCACATCAAAATTACAAAAATTCGCCCGATGTAAGCTTATAACTCTTTGAGCTACAGATTAGATATAGGGTCGTGGGGTTAATCTAATTTTTTTAAGTAACCGTTAACACTTAATGAAAGATTCTAAGAACGGCTAAGCTGACCAAATGTGGACTGAGAATAGAGATATATAAAATAATGTGTCATATGTTTTATTTATTTATTTATGCTTTATTACCTTATTCACAAACATGTTAACAAAAATAAAAAGCAGGTTACCAAAGTTATAAGGCAACGGGCGGCCTTATCGCTAACAAGCGACCCTAATGTGGAACAATGAAAAAGAAACATCTACAGAGGGTAGAGTACAAGAAATGCAAAAATTATTTACAAAAACAAACTCAAAATAACACGTTACTATAACTAAAATAAAATAAAGTCTAAAGAAATGTTTTATTTTATATTAGGAGCTTAGTAATAATACTTTATTATAATTTCTTAGTTCCACTTAGCGACTGATGAAGTTCGCGTTTTCAGTGAACCATCTACTGACCTTTACCATTATCATCGTTATTATTATATTATTATACTGTTTTATCAGTTCATATACATTGTTTTATAGTTAGCTGAAATATTTAAAAAACCTTTGACCTAATACGTTGGAATTTTTTCTTACGATTAACATAAAATAAATTTACTTATTCATTTTTAATTATTTTGCATATAAAATATGTTTTAATAAAATAATAATTGTATTGTAATACAATAATGTACTCATTCATTAAATGCACTTATTGAATTTTGATTAATTGAAGAGGTGTATGAGAACGGTATGAAGTAAATGAGTACAATCAATATCCGGCGATCCGTAAACTTTCTGAGATTCAGTAGAGCGTTTGAATTGGCCAAGTTGTAATTAACATGTGACAGTCGCTCGCTAAAGAAAAACCTTAGAAATTAGACACACACATGTTCATTCACTGAGGCACATAAATTGAACCAAACATAAATGAATTTTTAATAAAAGTAAATTTAATTGCCTTTGATTTAGTGCCAGTTTTGATTTTGGTATTACTTTTTTAAGTAATTTTATATTAAGTTACAAAATAGAAATCTATCGTTTTGGCTTTAGCACGATTTATGTGTCACGACGTACCTGTTAATATATAGCATTATAATCGTTATCATAAAAAGATTAAACAAAAACACAATAGTATAACTAAAAAACCATGTGGCGTATAACCTTTTAGGTCTGGGCTTTAGGGTTGTTTCTGTTTGTTATCTGATCTTTTGATGTACATACCGGCCTTAGGCACAGATGCCTGATATTTTGGGTCTAAGGCCGGTATCCTCACGATGATTTACATCACCATACGAGCGAGTGTTAAATGCGCATATAGAGAGTTCATTTGGTATAGATTTTTTAATCAAATACCATCTTTTAATTTTAGATCTTATAATATTACGTAATAATACAAAATAATATATATTTAAACAAATGAACCCAGTAAAGGAACTTATCGTACCTATCACTTAAATAAGCTTAAACGAAAAAAAATTAAAGAAATGGAAAGAATGTTGGAAACATTACGTTTTTGAATGAATTTTGTATCATTTGCAAACACTAAAATTGTTCAACGGGAACAAACACCGTGAGCACAAAATTAGGTTACATCTGTAGACTAGGTCATTGCCTGGTTGCAATTGTATGTGTAACATAGGTAGGCCAAATGAAAATAGGCTAAAACAACATTACCACTAAAGTTTGAAGCCAAACAAAATCAAACTTGTACTTACTTGTAGTTACTTTTCGTAGGTAGTTTCACTGGAATTAGATGATATGGGGAATACTTTCCGACCCAATAATACAAAACAGCTAACAAGTTATATATCATTATTTTAATATGTACTTATTACGATATTTAGTACGATAGGATCACTTTACAATGATTTTATTCCTCCAAGCTACTTCGAAAATCGTTCCAAATGTTTTTTGTTTGAATAACCAGATAATACGGAATTTGTCAAATTGAATATGCATAGTCGTATTCAATAGGTTTTTGTTTAAGTTATTAGAAACAAAAAGTACAAAGTACTTTCCGTGCGGCTTGATCCCTTGGCTTTGCGTAGTGATGTGGGGTCTCTCTGTATCTTCTACCGCATTTACCATGGAGAGTGTTCAGAGAGTTCAAAAATATAAATAAAAAGGCTTATAAAACTTGTAAATTTTGGGCTGGTACTTCTCAAGATTTTATTAATGTGTTTATTTTAGAAGTGAACAAACTTTTCCTGGCAGATACGCTTAACATCACGGTTGACTCATGATGTAGTTGACAGTCAACAATTTATATGAGTTTCATGAAGGCGATTACCCAATCGTTTGATCTAAGTTTGCACAAGGAAGAAAAATTCATCTTATGTTCATGGATAAACAATTAGGCAATTGTTTATTAGTTAAATAACGTGAAAATTTTCTATTACGTACTCAACGATAATTTAGAACGCTGTCATAACTGAGACATCATCCTCGTAATTAAAACATGAACCTATCGCACAATTTTGTCTGAATGATGAATATTATCTTAATAGTATGTAGGAAGTCTCTTTACCAATGTTGAATGGGACCGATAAATTTATGTAGGTACCTCTTTGATTGATAAGTAGGTATTCATATACAACTACGACAGCCAAAAAAAACAGAAAGGCAAAGAAATCGTAGAAAGCATGTTGCTCAATGAAATCACTAGAGGTTGTGGTTCTCGGTAACCCTGGTGATCCCACTTCTTGGCGTATTTCCCTGTCATAACTAAGGTATTGATTTCTATTCCTGTCGGCAAGAGCATTTAGGTACGTGTAGTTGTTTGACAACGTGCAGTTTAGGTTTATTACTACTCCCTACATAATATATATGAATAACTAATAATGTACAGATAAAAAGTACCGATAAATACTGAAAGGTAATCGGGGATATTGTTAATGTAAAAAAAATTAACAAACGCGTTATTCTCTGTCGCGAATCATCACTTAGGTAGTGTAATCTGCTTCTATACAACATAATTTCGCGTTTAACTCGCGGTAGTTGTGCGAGTTCCACAATCCACTACAGTATTAGTCAACAGCTGTTTCGAGTGGCTGTCGGTTGATCGGCGCTTACTGTCGATATTTCGATAGTCGATACATCGCGGTCGTGTGATCATCTTAGTAATCGTGGTTAAATGGCGGTAATTCTTTTGAAAATAATAAAAAATAAACAGATCATTGACTTGAAAGTTGAAAGTATCGGAGAATCAATTTAATCTGTGAATTCATAATTTCTTCGTCCTAAATTCTACGTCAAATCTGAAGTGTCAAAAATGTTTTTGTAGGTTATATTTACCAAATAACTAAACAGTGTTTACAAATTGCAAAACTTTACGTTCTAATAAGATAGATACGTGTCCACCTTAGCAGAAAAATGATTCGTGAATTGTGAATGGTTAAGTGTACCAAGTAGTTCACTTGGACTTCTTGTAACAGATTCCTCTATGTTGTAACAAAATATATGATACTGTACTAAATTAAATTTAGACTGAAATCAAAAAAGGAACTAGGGAATGAACTTGATAATCCTTTGAAAAGTAGGTAAGCCTACTAGTGTATTCAATACAAGCTATGGATGAATTCTTTTCGGTAAATCAATGAAGGATATTTCTGATGAAATTATGTTGTGTTTCGTACAAGCCACTCGTGATCGTGATAATCGTGATGTGTATAATAAAAATATCGATACCGAAAACGAAAATACAAGGGGCAAAAGCAAAACAAGAATTAAGCGTGCTGCTGTAGTAAATGACTTGTCTGAAGCAATTGACAGTGAGGTTGAATTAAGGGACAGACCGCTAAGCAAAGGCAGGTCCTTAAGGCTATCTTCTGGAGAAAAGATTCTCAAAAAAATTCCGGACGTCAAGCGGAGTTTTAGCGACCGATTCTCAGTCATATCAGACACTAGTGGAAAAAAGGCTGGAAAAGGAATATTGACTATAAGAAAAACATGGTAACTATATTATTTCTCATAGCATCTTATATTTGAGTTTGTAATACATATTATGTTCTCCATTCTTATAAAAATTTTAAACTTTTCTACTGCAAACTTTGATTATTATCTACTTTATTAATTTAAAGAATGTAAGCTATAAGTATTATCCATTTTTGTTACTACAAACCTTATTTTAATGTTTTTACATACACATTTATGAATTTAAAATAAATACAATAAAATCATTAAATAAAATTATCCTTTAGTTTTCTGCTACTTCGTGTATTTGTTTTACAATATAGGATTTTAAAATTTAATAATTTTTCTTAATTGGAGTTTGATAAATTTATGTTTATTATCACCTATATGTAGCTGATACTTGTGTTGTACCTATATTTATTTATCAGTGATAAGATAACCAGGTGCAAAATTATCATATTTGACTTAAATCTTTATGGAATATTTCATAAACAAGTTTTAGAGTATGATTAATGTATTGCTCTTTGTGTTCTTAAATTATTTTGTTATGTTTCATTCATTTTTCATACACACAAAGCAAGTCTAATTAGTTGAGACCTGTTAAATTGAAAACTTTAAATTGGTTGGTTCAAATTTTCTTTTCAAAATATTAGTTCTCTTACATTATAAAATAAATGTTATCAAGAAAAACCTATATGGAACTTACCTGATAGATTTGATTAGTAAGATAGATTGAGACAAAATTTTTTGAACATTTTATACCAGATATCCTTAGAAAGGTAAAGTTTTATCAACCTTATATTTAAATATTACTTAAATGGCTTTATAACAACTGACCTTAACATTTGTAGTGACATATATTGAGAAATTGAAAAGGCAGGCAAAAAAATTAATGCGCAGGTCCCAAATACAATTTTATTATCATTTATAAATTCATTTTGGCTATCATTTGACCTAGTGTCAGAAGTCAATTGCGAAGATGATTGGCCACCTACGCTATAAAGATAATTCTGTAGTATTTTAATAAATAATATTGTTATGAGATAAAGTGGTCATGCTTTTATTTAAATTAGTAACCATAGAGTAGGAAAAAAAGGAACCTCCTCAATCAAAGTAAAATTACTTTGTGTATTCAAAATTTATTGACTAGTAGTTATTACACCAATAACTTGTTTTCTAGAATTATTTTAATATTACATAAAATAGTATAAAAGAAAATAATTGTGCCCTCACTACCGCAACATGTAAAAGTTGTACAAAAGTTTCCTTCATATTAACTGTTCTAATTTTTCTGTGGCTACCAAAATAACATATTAGTTTATTAAATTGATTATACTAATATATATTTACAGCACTAAGGTACCTATACTTTAGTAAAGAACTCCCAACAGGGCCAGGTATAAATAATAGAGGGACATACATGTCAATCTTTTTGCTTGGGAGTCTTACTTGTTCCCATTTAAAAAAAAAACACCATATACATGCTAACTAAGATACCCTTAATTTAAGTTTGTAAGGCCATATTTCTATAATACAATATAAAAAGAACGTTCAATTTGACTCTCAATTTTCTAATACATTATACATACGACATTACCTAGATACCTGACTACTCACTGCTATTAATAGTTACCTATATACGCATAACCCCTATTATAAAAAAATCGGGACCAAAGCAATAGATTCGTATGCAGTTAACGAATAGTAATAGCCGTGTATTATTATATACACCTTAAAGTACTTATAGCGTTTGTAACAAATGAAAAATGGTTATTTATTTTATTTTTTATTTTCTTGTCTATTAAAAATTGCAAAATTAAACGGTAAATAGGAATAGAAAGGATATACGCGTTGTAGACTGATTCGTAATGACCTTAATAATTCACAGTTCCACTTTTAATTATATTAACGAGGTTAAATTGTTAATTATGTTTATTAATTTTTTGTCATAGAATATATAAATTTATGTAATGATATTGTTTTGGAATTTTAAATTGTAAACCTTAAAATATTTGATCTTGATTTATGTAATTAAAAATACAAAACAAAACTTGTAGGAGGATACGGCAAAAATAATCTTAATACTACCAGGAAAAATTAAGAAAGGCCAAAGTATGTCAAAAACATAGTAATGTATAGCTAAATCCAGCTTATCCTGATCCAATTAATTAAATTTACTTAAACATCAATCCTTATAAAATGTTTCGGTTATTGTAAGATTTATGTCAAGCCAAGGTGTAAAGGAAAATGCTTACTACTTGAGATGTAGGCTATGTTAGTGTGAGTCGTCATCTCAATAATTAGCATCTGTCCATGACCTTAGAGTCTGCAATTCTGCATCGCCCACGTGGATACGTGCCTTGGCAACGTGAGCCGAGGTTTTCATGCTGTTTTATGAAATCCAATATGTCTGCATCTATGTTATTATGTAATTATTATATTAAGTATATAATAATTGTACCAGAATTAAATAATATTACCAAGAAACTTATAAAAACGGTGCGACGGGCGGCCTTATACTAAGCTATCTCGTCTAGGCAATTAAAAGCAAACAGTAAAAAAAGTAATTTGTGAACAAGTGCAATATTGCAAAACCAAATTTATAATACAAAAATAATAATAATATATACATAAAGACAACATACAAAAAATCAAACATTCTAATACTGATAAAGACAACTACATATTAACTTATAAACTTACCAAAACTGATCAAAGAAAAATCAAATGTGAAGATTAAAACATGAATATTAAAAGAAGATTAAAACATGATTATTAAAATTCATATATTGTCACTTAAAATTTTTATTCAATTTTAACTGTACTATATTATTTCTACATACATAAGTAGATACAAGCACTTAAGAGCTTGTGTTAGTCTCATTTATATGTATTTTTTCTCATAAGAGAACTATATAAACCATGTTCTGTATATACAGTTACAAGCTTTATTTTTCTACCTTATTAATTGCTCTCAAATAGCATTCTGTCAGTACGTATTGAAGCAGTTTATGAAACGGCATGTTATTAACAGCATCTATCGATCGTGTTTTGTGCGGTTTAAGCAACTGACTATTCACATATTCTAATAGTTAATAGACGCACGACTATAGCAAGGTCAACGCGTTATGGTGTGACTAAATAAGCTGTTGAATTAAACATTGTGTTGGTTTGAGAATAGTAACATTGGAGTCTTGCGACGATTTTCAAATGAGGTTTCGAAGCGATTTTCAACAAGAATTTCGAAGTTCCATAACAATTTTTCGCAAGCGATTTTTCAACTGATGAATACCAATTGAAGTATAAATTAGTCTAGTTTTGTTTTTTGGTAATAAGACTATCTGCTACTTGCAGCAGTCAATTTTGTGTGTATTCATCTGAGTAATTTGATCAGATTTTGCGTGGTGGGTGAGACATTAAAATTGCATAGTTTCGTTAGAAAAAAACAAAAAATGTCTTGCGCTAGGTATGTAACCTAACCTAAGATAAGTTACATAAAACTATTTTAGTTAATAATTACTAGGGTAAACAAAATGTAAACAATTATCACACACTTGAAGCCAATATTGAGCCCTTTAGTTTTTA
This sequence comes from Pieris napi, assembly GCF_905475465.1. Lineage (NCBI taxonomy): Eukaryota > Metazoa > Arthropoda > Insecta > Lepidoptera > Pieridae > Pieris > Pieris napi. The sequence goes on along the minus strand of NC_062239.1, from coordinate 4,568,976 downwards.
CCACACTCATAAATTGTATTTTGACATTCTCGTTTCCGACAATGTCCAATAACATGAGTGTAGTTTAGATTTGTTAACCCTTAGGTAAGCCAAGGTAGTTTTTGTTACCGTCGCAACGCCACTACCCGTTATTTTGTGTAATACACTTATATTTAAAACCATTAAAGGCAGTTGTTACCAAGCTTCAAACAAAGTGCTTCTTATGATAAATTAACTTAGCCGAACTATATGATTAAATAAATTACAACACGATTTTTGGACGCTTCATTAGAGTTAGCTCCTTGCAATGTCCTGCTCATTGCATGAGGATTTAAAAAGGACAAAACATAAGACATAGCGTCCTAAAATTGCTCAGCAAGTCCCATAATAGAAGTTCATCTTTTATGGACGTTGGCAATGTGCCATCACCGTACATCTTTGTATCACGAGCTATAGGCTGAGTTTTATTACATTCTATTGATCTTTACTCATTGCCTATTTCACTTATTAAAACGGTTCTCTATTGCAATCATTTATTATCTCTAGACTTATGTGGAAAATTAATGTGTTCTCATACATCTGAACACAAAAAGGCTTTGTTACTTTAAAAATTAATAAATGGATTGTAAGAAACATGTTTTATTTTTTGTTTATTGACGTATAAAATGACGCACTCAGTTCTAAATTTAAAAGTTTGTTAAATAACCTCTAACCGGTTTTCGTTGACTTTTTGACAGCAATATTTAGGATTTTCCTATTACATGATAAGCTTAGGGTTAAGAGAAATGTGATGATTTAGCCTTTGCAAAGATTACACAAGTCAACAAAAAAAATATTTTTCTTTGAGTCTGTTATTTAGTGAATATTTTCTGATTGTATACATCGAAAAAGAAGCAGAAACTCTATTTATAATAAATAAAGTTTACTTTTGTACCTTTACACAATGTAAAACGAATATTATAGTGTTTTAGCAGTTTTTTTAGGAGCCGTTGCATAGAAGATACAGGAGAGGGGCAGGGGGGGCTGTAGGTGTGTAGCGGGAGTGACAAACTGTTAAAGGCAGTTCTGCTTCACAATGGAAATAAATTTCCATCTCTTCCCCTTGCTCATTCTGTAATGCTTAAAGAAAATTACGAGAGCGTTAAAATGTTGCTACAAGTTTTAAAATATGAAGAGTACGCCTGGCCTAGTGATAGGAGATTTCAAAATGGTTGGATTTCTGATGGGAATGCAAGGCGGGTACACTAAATATCCGTGTTACATTTGTTTATGGGACAGTAGAGCCGATGCACTTCACTACCAGCAGCACTCATGGCCACAACGGAGCGAGTTTCAAATAGGACAACATAATGTCAAAAATGAACCGATTGTGAAGCCCGATCATATTTTAATGCCTCCATTGCACATTAAATTAGGTCTGATGAAGCAGTTCGTAAAGGCTCTGCGTCAAGACTCTGAGGCCTTTCAATATTTAAAATCATTTTTCCCGAAATTCTCAGAGGCTAAAATTAAAGCTGGTATTTTCATTGGTCCACAAATAAAGAAAATAATGGCCAGTGAACAATTCCTACAGCTCCTCAGTACCCACGAAAAACAAGCGTGGCTCAGCCTTAAAGCAGTGATTAATGGCTTTCTTGGCAACAGAAGGGCAGAGAATTACACGGAGCTTATTACTGATATGCTTCACAACTTCAAACTTATGGGTTGCAGAATGTCATTGAAAGTCCACATGATACATGCTCATTTGGATAACTTTAAAGACAACTTAGGTGCATATTCGGAAGAGCAAGGGGAACGTTTCCACCAAGATGTAATAAACTTTGAAAAGCGTTATCAAGGACAATATAATGAAAACATGATGGGTGACTACATTTGGACTTCATACGAAAAAGTTCCAACTTACACAGAAGAAATACCAAGTCTGTTCATTTTTAAAGTCTTATTTGTATTATTTTTTGTATTTGTGGGTTTATATATGCCGTCTTGTATAATTAAAGTCAATAAAAAAATGTGAATTCAAAACTGTTTTCCTTTTACATGTAATAATTGAAATTAAAAAATAGAGCTCTTTCATAAAAAATAAATTTCGTTGTAGTAACTACAAAAGCAAACTTTAATAGATAAAAATATTTTTTCTTTAATTAGTTAGGCATAAGTAATCAAAATCAGAGGTACAGAACGCAGACTCAAAATTCGTGTTGACCCGTGTTATTTATGGAATGGGAAAATACAGATAACAATAGTTTAAAACAGTTGAATATATAATTTTTTCGAAATTGTGATAGAAGGTCTATATGTACTTAGCGATTTTTTTACTATATTTTAGTATTGTGTTTGCATAATTTATTTGATTCAAAACACAACCAATACGTTCACTCTAATGCTGATATTGATTTTTTTCTATATACAAACTATAAAATATGTAACAGGAACAAATTTCTTAATATTTTCATAAGCAAAGTACTATTCCGAGAATTTGAGTGTATAGATTAAAAATTTATGAAGTTTTCCCGCTTACTGTCGCAGTATTTTCACGTTTACGCCAGTACACATGTTACATGAACGATAACTAATCTTGTTTGTTAGAAACTGGTTTGTTTGCTTTAGTAGGGTAAACGGCGGAGGACGCATGGAATACTTTAAACTAAATTATCTCAGTGGCCTATTTTATTACAAGTACTTGGTATTATTTCAATAATAACGAATATGAAATCGAAAGTTTATTATAACAACGAGTTGATTTGGTTCAAAGATTCGAGAGATAACTAACAAGCGGCCTCGATAGGAATTTGTTCTTTTAATAACAATTTATTGATAATTTTAAAGATCTTGTTTGTAGTTAGAGGAATTTCCTGCCGAAAAATTCTGAGAAAGTGTCATACATTTAATATTAATAATTTCGAGAACCAAAAGTACGGATCATTAAATTTTGTTATTACAGCGGATTTAACGCTAACTGCCGTTCTACTAATGTACAGTCATTTGCGAAACATATTTTTATGTCTATTATTATGTAGGAATTCTTGATTCTTGCATTATCCTTTTAATTATTTTGTATTGAAAGGATTACAGATTGAGATATTGGTGACATTTCTATAGGTTTAAAAACTACTTGAGGATCCTTGTTAGAAAATCTTCCTTTAAGTACTTATAGCATTTCCGGGATTAAAACTAATTAAGAATAATTACGATGTTAACTTAATTGTTACTAGTCAGTTTTACTCTTTGCTAAACATTTTCAATTGTCTGGTCTCCATTTATCTCTCTCATCCCTGACGTCGTTGGTTCGAAATCCGGCTATGTACTTACTAGTGGACTTTCTTCTGTTTGTATGGTGAAGGAAAACTTTGCTAGGTAACTGGCATGGCTTAAATCCAAACACCGTAACATCCGGCGTGCGTAAAGTTGGCTGATTACCTTCTTGCCTATTAGAAAAAACAAATGACAGAAAATACTGAAATCCGAGGCTTTAAAAGGCTGCGCCCCTTTTTTTATACGATGATTTCAGTTAAAATATTTAATTAATTTAAACTTAATCTTAAAAGCTTTGAGGTCATAAAGTAAGGAAATAACCTTGACTAGATAAATTAAGAACACTTAATACAACCTTGTCTTTCGTAGTTTTCCAATGAACTGGTGCTTTCTCACTACGTTTACTTATTCAAGTCGTGAGAAACATTTGGTTAAATCAAACTTGTATTAAAGAACGTCAGTAAAAGTGAAATGTTGTTAGGCCATTTATGTGCAGTTTAACAAATTTGACAGTCACAGGCAAGATTGTGATATGACGGCCTGTCTACAACCAGTTCTTTTTAAACACATATTTAAATTGTATTTTTTCTCACACGAGACTTGACAATTCTATGAGGATTTATCCGTCGCAGAATTGATGAGATGAAATGCAATATAAGTAAAGACCTGTTAGTTCTCTAGTGTCGGCTGTCGACAATAATTTAATGGACTAATTGCCCACATTTAAATATAATTATTGGAGTTTTCCATATCCATAGAATATAATTCATAGTTTTACCCCGCCTGTATAGCCCCGCTGGGAATTTTTAAATATATCCCTAAACTAAAAAGAAAAAAAGTTTTTCAAATAATTTTAACTTTACGTTTTTAAATTAAAAACCTGTTTTTTCCAACCCTGATCGTTAAAGACTACTTGTATATGTATATACATTATACATATTTATGTTTTATTATACATACATTGTATATGCACTCGTTTGATTCGATTGTGAGAATGAAATATATGAATTTATGTTTATGTCCAATTGAACATTGCCTGAAGACACCTTTTTCTATCTTGATGGAGTCATCCTAACTAAATAAATACTGTTATTATAATATTTTTAAATGGCTTATTATTTACACATTATAAATTTGAAAAATACCTATGTTTTTTTAAACAACAAAAAGCAGAGGATAATCATACAATTCACGAACATGATGAGGAAAAATTTAATTATAATAAATATCTACTACTGATATGGCATGCTTATTTATTATAAAATATAATACATTGGGGACTTATGTTTTTATTAGACATGCCTAATTAATTTATTGAATATTATTGAACATAGTTTGTGCAATTATTAGTAGGTACACTAAAATCGAATCAAATTCGTTAATCTATAGCTAATAAGAAACTCGATATCTACGAAGTCGGTGGAAGGGCATTACCATCTTGTTTATCATCTCCGTCGATATTTTAATAATTTATTTATAATCACACTTTCTAAACTCAAAATACCTCAAAATGTCCGAAACATAGACTTAGTAGATACATATTGAATTTTATAGGTTCTAAACTATTATTTGGACATTTCGAGACAAAAAAGATGAACAAAAAGTAACTTTTTTTAGATTCGCTTATTCTGTCATAAGTTGGAAGGCGAAGGCCCCCAGGATTTTTTTTTTACTTGGAGTAATGCATTGCGCATACCCTACCGCGGTGCGACTGCTTAGTGCGGGAGGGTTATGTGGGACTCGCGAATGTGCATACCCACTAAAACCCCAAGGCGCCACCAACAATCGCCTTAGGCGGGATGCGGTAACAGCAGAGCCTTATCCGCTTCCCCAGGAGTTACAATAACCGTCAAAGCTAGACTGATTACTTTCAATTTGTGTAAATCATACACCTTCAAAGACGACGTTCACAGTGATAAATGTAGCTCTTGGCTCTATCCACAAGTATTTCATTTACGCGAGTACGACGCATTTAAATACAACTTTACGGGTATAAACGCAAATATATTAATTATAATTAATTAAATCATTATTTGACGCGAAATTATAACCCCAGATAAAACAGTGCAAAACAACATGACAATATTTTATTACATGTCAATGTCAGCTTAATGTGGTAGGTAGTCTGTAAAAAATAAAAAACGCTGGTTTCAAGTTTATTCGTCTTATGTACGTAGAGTATAGAACTAGATGAGCTTCTAAAATAGCAATAATAACTAAAGAGAGAAGGCATTAATGTGAAATACTTAAGTGCGAGCGAAACAGAGTATCAGTTTTTCTGTCTCTATTTGCGTATCGGGTTTTATGTGTTTACCACCGAGCCCTAGGTGGTAAACAAGTTTTCACCGCTTACTGATAAATCTGTGAAACCCAAGTCAAACCAATATTTTAAGACTTTATCCTTATAAGAGGTGTATTTAAAGTGTCAGTCATTGTGAATTGTTGCATAATTGGCTGTAAAAGATATAGTGAACGTAAAGAACCAAACATAACCTTTCATGTTCAAGAATTATTCATTCGAATGTGTATTTTGGTCAATAATAAGCAATCTTCAATGAATTAAAACTGCAAATACGACATATGTCGATCATTCGCTATCTCACACGCTGTACGCTGATGCCTGGTCTATATCATAGTCCGTCTACGGTCTTACACTAAATACAAAATTATATGTCAATGTAGACTTAATGTGGTGGTTTGTAAAAAAAAAACAAATTGAGATTTCAAGTTTATTCATCCTATACTAAATACAAAATGGGTTTTATAACGATAATTATTGTATCATTTACCAAGCTTGCGGAATCGGCGGCACTTCCTTATAATATCTGAAATGTTAGGAATTCGTTTGCAATATAAACATAGTTATGGAAATAATTTGCCTATATACTATATAATTAATGCAATGTGATGATTCTTTTTATGGAAAAATACTATGCAATTTCTTACAACGTAGGTACTTCAATAATGTATGCGCACATTTCTGCTTCTATTTCATGTAATATTTATCTTTATAGGCCTGGCCTGTTTGTACTTCCCTTACTCATATATTCATATATTCATTGCGTAAAGCTAAGCCCGCGCCGGTACTTTGTACTTCTGCCTTAATCTTGCGATCGCGCGGTACAAAAACTTATATTAAACTCGGAATGGCCTATTTGTCAAGAATTAAAAATAATTTCAAATTATTTATTAGTGATTTTTCGATTCTGTTGGCTTTAAATATTCACAATTTCTTGCACCCGTCACGAAATATTCCTGATTCTACGTCAATGTCTGGCCTATGTCGATTCGAGTTATTGGTGACCATTTTGAGTCACGTGATTGCCGTATAAAAATAAATATTTGCTAAATTAATAATTATTTACAAGTTATTCTACTTCATATCGCTTTTTAAAGCTATTCTATACAGACAACTCTCAATAACACTTTTTTTCATACAGTCAAATAGCTTATTGCGATTGTTATGGGCAGTTAAAAAGTACCATGGATTCGAAAGTGCCCCAGGGATTAATATTTCTCACTTATCTAGGCTAAATCAGCTGAATAAATAATCCAAGTTATCAGTACATTTCTGGTTCTCTTGAGTTGGAAGAAATCTTATTCTAGGTACTTTATCCTCATACTGAGTCTCGGACTGTTTATTTAAAAAAATTAAATCATTTTATAATGCCATTCAAAGTGGGCGTTCTGCCAGACACCAGAGATTGATAAATGCACATATTTTGAAATTCAATGCTTGAGATAAAAACTAGCGCAATGTTATGAAATGTTTGACTTTCATTGTCTTCTATTGACACTATCATACACGATTTTTTAAGTGAATTAAGACAAAAGATTTGTATTGAAGATACCAAGCCACAGAACATCATCCAAATCAGGCCCGTATTCTAAGGAAAGGTAAGCTAAATTTAACAATAGGAATACCTTACGAAACTGCCCAGTGGTGAATACGACTTATCGTTTAACGGCACTAGGAGCGGTGAGGACTTTAAACCTTGTGGCATCTTGATGAAGTACTTCACGCTACTCGGTATCAGGATGCCTGTTGATGATGAATATGACTTAAAGACGAAACATATTAATTCGGTTTAGTAGTTACTGAGATTAGTGCTTTCAACTGAATAAGAAATTAGTATATAAGAATGTAAAGAATTAATTAATAGAATAATTTCGCAATTTAAATCATAATTGCTCGTGTTATTAATAGAGTATAAGATAGATTATATCCTTATATATGCTTCAAATGACTGTTTGATGTTTCATCCTTGTCTTTTCATTTTACAAATTGCTAGAAAACATTATTTTATTTATTAACGTGCCTTTGTTTTACATAGAAAAGACCAATTTTAGCCTAATTTAGGTAGTATTGGTATTTATGAAGTTCATGAAGTGGCGTTTTGCTGAAGGTATACTTCGCATTCTCATGACTTAATCAATTGCATAATTTATGGATTATCAACTTTACCATTTGCATCGTATCGATACTTTCTCAATAATGACTGCAAACTCGGGTTTTGGATGTGAGATAACACCACCATGGAGCATGGCTGTAAAATAAAATTTTAAAGTCAAAAGGCAGCTTCATATGGCACCTCAAAACCCTCAGTCTGTTGAAATCGTTCTTATGAATGTTTTCTCAAAGTGCGCAGTTAAAAGATAAAGACTATTATATCAAGAGTGTGTAAATAAATATATATACTGTTTATAGACTACAGATTGCACATTGTTATAACAACGAACATTGACAAGTTACAGACGGAGAAATGTGTCAGTTCCATACAATGATGGAGATACCTTTTTATAGAACAGGGGGCAAACTGGCAGCAGGCTTAATGTTAAGTGATATATACACTCACTGCCAGAAGGCTCGCAAGTGCCTTGCCTTTGTAGCTTTGTTAAGCTAAGATTTGTTGTAACTAATTATTAAAAAATTAACCACTAAATAATTTAAAAAAAATATTAGTAAGTAATCTTCGTTAATAGTATAATCATTCTGAACGACTTGAATAAGTTTTATCTTAAATGCGTAAAGCTTAAATAATAAGGCCTCTAAAGCTTTTATTACTTTTTAACATGATAAAGTAATAAGTGGCAATAATATTATATGCGTTATAAATTTTCTATGTTAAATCGTATTCCATAATTATGGGCTTTCAAATTTCGACTTTTAACAGACTTCTCTGATGGCCAATTAAATATTATAAGTTTCCTGGTAATCGACAATTGGAGTCATAATTATCTAATTTTTAGTGTTTTCTACCGGAAAAGCGAACAGTCCTATAGGGTAGCATAGCAAAAATGTAAACTAAGTAAAAAAATCATTAAGGCGAAACGAGTTTGCAGGGGCAGCTACTATTTAAATAATTATTTACCTTTTCTATCAATCCGGAAAAATACAATACTATTTGAGGTTATTAATTTACCTTTTTTATTTTCTCATCCGTTTTCCTGTCGTACTCAGTTTCGTAAGAACTATCGTTTTCCTCACGGTCCAATGATTTGAATTCTGTAAATCTTTCCTGTGATTTATCGAAATTTGTCATCGACAGAGGATTTGATTCTTGATCAATCGTTGATGCTTCCGCCTCGTACTTAGTCAGTATCATTCTCTGCAAGATTACACGTTTTTCGCTTTCATATATGGAATTTGAAATCGTTGAATCCCACAGCAGACAAAGACGAAAGTAAAAATTATGTAGCATCTTACGGCCAGATCTATATCTTAATGCTTTCCATGAATCAAGCTGGATATGAAACATTCTTGAGACACTTAATAAAAAACACTTAAAATACAAAATTACGCCACGATTGTCGTAACGGATGTGCCTACGTAGTATTGCAAAAGTTTTATTTGTACTCCGCCCTTGACCGGTTAATGTCCGGATATCCTTTTAAAAGAATGTTCAAATAAAACCCTTATCAGGCCACAAGGAGTTCATCCACGTTGGAATCAAATTAGTGATAATTAATACTGATATTGTAATGGGTTATTAAAATAAAAATATTTTCACTGGCTTTGTGAATTCAACGGTATTTTCTTACATGTATGTCAACGTAAAATTGTAAAAACCGTTAGATTGTAATCTATCTCGCGAGATTGTAAACTGTCGAAAAATTGTGAACTCAACGTACTGCTTACAATTTAACGTGTTATTATTCAGTAGATAATAATCTATCGAAGTGAAATCGTCATATTGTGAAACGGTACGCACCTCGCGCGCTGATTTATAATAATACATAACTTCAATCCGGTTAAACAGTTTTTTCTTTAATACGTTAAATTGTAAGCAGTACCTTGAGTTCACAATCTTTCGACAGTTTATAATCTCGCGAGATAGATTACAATCTAACGGTATTTACAATTTTACGTTAACATATATAACTAGCAAACAACCGAGTTAATTCAGTCGTGGTGTGCTGCTATATTCCTTGATAAATGGACTATGCAATACAAATAATTCGAATTCCTGGAATTATCGCGTTGAAACAAATGAACTCGATTTTATTTGATTTTTCGTTAACATTTTAAAAACCATATTGCACCAAAGGAACTTCTAAATCTACGAAAAGCTTACCCCTTCAATAAGTAGAATATTGATGACAAAAATTATAACTCCAGTCTGCATTGTGAATGTAATGAAAGTACTGTGGCGACTAATTAACATTATATATGTAACTTACCTATTTTATAAACACCGAGTCAAATATCTTAAATCGTCTTTCCCAAAACAAAAAGTATTTTTAAACAAATCCAATATCATTCGCCCATTTTCAGTAATAAAGTTAAGTAAAGCACTCGCAGTTTTTGTTGTATTTTTCCCTTGATGATATCGGCATTTAAGGTATTTCTCTTAAACATTCATTATTGTAATCAGTGTTAGTAATGTTAAAATTTTTATAATAACAATCTCATGGCGCTACAACCCTAAGGCCCTTTCTCCACTGCTCCTGTCCGGCAAACGTTAATTAAATCCGATTTAGAAACTCACAACAGTACTTATGTACTTCTCCACTACTCCGGCATCCGGTTTTTAACAATCCGATAACTTGCTAGATCGGAACACGGTGTTTTATCGGTCAAAGTATATCCAGATTATAATATTTTAAGATAGACAATATAAAAAAAGTAATAAACTTGCCAGAGCAATAAAATATTCAGAATTTAGAACGTTTTATTAATAAAATAAAGTATATGGGTTTTAGTTAATATAAGTGTTGCATGATAAATATACAAATATCGATTATTATCGGATCGGATATAGTGGAGAAGCGCAGTCCGGCCTTTCGATATTTTTCTCATGACTCATTCCGGTATCCGACGCCGGACCGGAGCAGTGGAGAAAGGGCCTAAGTGGGTCTGGATTCAGATTACATCCGTTTCTCGGTAATTTTTGATTTTATACACAAGTAGGTGATCCTTAGGTGTCTGACACGTGTTATCGATATTTGATTTAGAGACATGCCGGTTGTTAAATTTTGCCTTCAGCTTTGGAGCAAGTTAATTGCGCACATAGAAAGAAAATCTCATTATTGCACAGCCGTGATTCGAATGCGATTAGGGTCGCACGCTGAAGCCGCTGCCAACACTGCTCATTCGGTTGTATGATTGTGATAAATTAAAAAAATATATCGATAGACGAAAAATATAGCACAGAGCGCCACACGCTTTTTGACAATAATACCAGTCTTTTTTGTTCATTACCATGTTCAGCCTAAATTAGGAATTATTTTTAACTTTTTAGTTTGATGTGCTTTAAAAGCGTGTTTTTTTTAGTTTTTTTAAACTATTATTTATTTTTTAGTTTTTTAGTTAAAATCGAGTCTGAAGGTGTCGGTTACATACATACATACATACATACAGGTGAAGCTAATATAAAGCGTGTAAAATAGTATATTTTTTAACTAATTTTAATATTTAAACTGTCAAACTAAACTATTGCTTTGTAATATTTATTTAATTTATTGTTCAAGCGAGAAATAAGTTTCTGTATAATGGTTGAAATCAAATAGTTTTTATATGCAAAACTTTCCCGAGTATTGCGAAGAAAAAGTGGGTCCGTAAAAATCTTCTTGGATCAAGGACAATAAACCGCGGTGTTTTACGGTGCTGCCTTCTTTATGATTTTCTTAGTTCATAAAGTAGGCTAATGTTTTGTGGAACAACTCGAATAGTTTCTGTGAGCTTTCGGTAAAACAATGAACAGTGTTTAGTACGAGATACGTGTGATTTAGAGAATATTTACGAGAATAAGTACTGTCCTATATCTATAAACAGATATGCTAATTTAATGATCGTTTAATATGCTTCTGGATTCTAAGTTACTGCGAGCAGACACACGTCAATACAGCTGCACAATCTACGTTACGATTTACTGTGATTGGTCCACAGAATTTCTCACGTGTCACGATTTTTTAATTCGAAATGTGTATTGGAAAGTTCACCTTAACATAGACTATTAAAGTCGTTATTACAGTGAAACAAAACTTTAACGCTTAAACAACTATACTTAATAGCAACATGCAGACTTTCTTGGAAACAAACACCAACCACACCACATCACACACTACGCAAACCTACATATAAGCTACCTAAAAAACGCACTTTCTTCGCCCAACCCTTTTCCTTTTCTTTCATGTTTAACCACTTCGACAACGTCTTATAATTCAATGGAGCCGGCTGCACGCACGAAAAAACATGACGCATACGGCGTTACCTCGATCTGAGGCGTTCCATTTAAGGCTTGAAGTGCAAGCGAGAGCGCGGAACGAGCGACAAAGAGGCACAATCGGTCTCCGCGTTCGACATCTTTATTGTATATAAAGTATATACCGTATTATATCGATTATATTGTAATCGATCAATTCAATTGTGATTTCCATTTACCTCCTCTATATCCATACAAAATAGCTATCAAAAATAAAATTAAAATTTTCTTTTGAAAAATGCAACCATTCCATCAGTATTTTCTTATGACGTTGTCACGTTCAACTATCGTCAGTTAACCGACTTTACAACCAACGGATATTTATCCATCTGCAATCAGCCTCTTGGCTTATATCAGATTTTATGAAATGATGGCAATTAGGGAACGAAAATACAATATTTTTTTATTTCTCTCCGTAATTCGCAAACTATCAGACTGCGGCTTGCGAATTACGGAGGAACCACTTTCTTAGAAACAAAATTTTCACTAACGATTCAAAACTTGTATAAAGTTTTACAATTTACTAACAATCTTAAACAACATTTTCTCAATCTCTATGCTGAAACAGAAATATTGTTATTGTGCAACAGTAGTTTAATTGTAGTAGTAGTTTGTAGTTTAAATGTAAGTGTAAAGCGGGCCATAGATGGGCGACCCATAGATCGCCGCACGGCGCGGCGATCTGCAGTTTTCATACTAAATTCATATTCGCAATACACGGACCGCTCGAGCAGTTCCTGACCAAACCGCATATTGCAGTCGGTCTTGACTGCGGTCTGCAACATGCGGTCCGTCTATGGCCCGCTTTATGTAGAAATTATTATGTCAAATAAAGTTGGCATGTCAAATGAAAGAGACGAGCTGCCCACGACACAGGGAATCCTAGTCTGGGGGCGAGTGCACTTTGTATAATAAAGTTTTTTTCTTTCATTCAATGTTTGCATAAATAAAAATAAATTTAATGATTATTTTTAATGTCAATAAAAGTATATTGATACAGTTTCATAGTATTTTCACACAAAATCTCTAAGATGGAAACGTACATATAAATCTTAATATTTCTGCCAAAGCCATTGTATGAATTTTCCGGTAATTTGACGGCATCTGAAACAAGGTCGTACGGTACTTCGGGATAATTAATTTTCGCAGGAAAATTATACGCCACAATATAGTTATGTCTGTTCCTGTAATGGCACTAGTTGAGTGATGCTTTTGAGGAAAATGTTGTGTTAAGTATACTACAGGTATTTTATATGGATATTAGTGTTTCTAAATGATTAGCATTAAGAGCTTCGTGGTCGCTGGCCTGCTTCGATTGAAGGTTGTTATATAAGGATCACCTAATAGCGTATAAAGTTATCACAGAAACACCCCTAACACCCCACCGAAACTTCGATATTCCTAAACATTGAACTATTATACCTTACTAAATCTTACTAAGAAATATTTTGTTACAAATATACATTCCATAAAGTATTATGACACATTCAAGAGCAATTATTATTTAATAGTAATAATATTTTTATCCAATCCTAGTCAGCCACTACTCGGTTTGGGAAAAAGTTCTTAAGGGAATTTGATTATTGTATTGAGAGGTCTTCAGTTTTAAAGAACTCAAATGTTTGTTCTCACTTAAAATAGTGAAAAATGTAAATATAAATAAGTTTACATTCCTAAATTAATAAAGTAATTTATTAGCTTATAATAATAATAAGAATCTTTGATTGTGTGACTTAACTTGGATATAGTCTCTTCTAGAAAAAAATAAACCGACTTAAATAATTGTCAACATTTACCTATATTATACAAGTCAGAAACCACTAAAGGATTCTAAGTTATAATAAATTATCAAATTCATTATAAGTGCATACATTACACTTCCAAAATGTATACGTTAAAGAAGCTTAAAAAGATTATCTCATTCAATTCTAACAATATCACATACATAGAGATCATTGATAACAAATTTCAAAGTCAAAAATCATTTATTCATATGGGTAACACAATGTACACTTATGAACGTCCAAAAAGAAATATACATTTAATGCTTCTAGTTTTACATTTACTGCCAACCTAAGTTCTCAACCTTCTTGCTTGTCTGTTTATTTACGCGTACGGTCCAACAACTTAAATCGGTTATCAAAACTGACTACTGGGTCGGTTGTTGCACGCAAATATCAGAAATGTCTGATTAAATTCCTATCAAAAAATAATATTTACTTTAAGTGTACAATGACCTATACTGTTTTCCGTCACAGCGTAAACATTGACATTTGGGATAAGAAAAATAATTTTGAAACGTAAAAACGATTTTGACTTCTCTTCTCTCGTCATCCTAAAGGAAAGATGTAAAACTTAGAGCTAGGTACGACTCCCGTAGGTCCAAATTCAATACATTTTAGACGTATAGAAGTCAGAAAAAAGACATAAAATACATAGTATTTGTACTTTTTTACTTACTGTAGTGCTTAGTTTGACTTTTGAATTCATGTTTTTATCTGTATATATGTAAAACAGTACAACAATGCGTTTTAAATTTCAGTGATATCCTAATTAAGAAATGACCGTGGACATTAATATAGGTCGTATTTGATTACCATATAATCATTATTTTATGACGAACATATTCAGGATTATTTGTTGCTACAACGTAACGTTTAAATAATGTGTTCATAGCACTGAAGTATTTCCTTATCAATCCGACTTAGGGTCCTTCAAGTAAACAGGCTAATTTTAAGGCCGACAACCTCACGCTAGGTCTGTGGTATTTTGTGTATTGTGGTTCATGGGCACTTATCACTTACCATCAGATGAGTCTCCTGTTCTATAAATAAAAAATAACATATTGTAATAATAAAATTATAGTATGTAATTTCGATATTATATTTTTCTACAAAATTGGGAAAATGTGCTATATTTTTCTTGGTTCAATGTTTTTTTTTTCAAGATCTGAACTAACCTCTCAGCGTTTTGATTTGCGACATTTTTTCGTCTTAGAAAGTAGATCTATTTTATTAAAATGAACTATAATACTATTTCATCTCGTCACGACAAAATATGGTCGTCTGAAATATAGGAATATATTATTATATGTTTTTAGGTTATAAGTTCTGTATTGTGTATTTTTCTAAACGACTGCTTGTTTCAGGTCAACCGGGAACTTCTCGCCGGGTGCGGGGGGCGGGGGAGGGGCGCCTCGCTCCGCCCCCGCCACCCCGATTCAGCTTGAGCCTCAAGCCAGGGCCTCTAAACATGATAAGTGAGTACTTTTTTTAATTAGTGTAATTTTTTGCTGCAAAATATTTAAGGTTCCCATATGACCGACAGGAAAATTGTAGGGCACCTTCTATGACGCTTTTGACATAACATAGTTTCTAGGCGGTAATTTCAGAAATATTATGGTATGTCTCTGTATACTAGACAGATGTATGTGATAGAAGTGACAATTTCATTAAATTTAATCGGCTGTGAACAAATTACGAACTCCGTTATTATTTGTGATTCGACAGGGAATCGAACCCGACACCTCAGCCGTCACGGTCCCTTTACGTTTTATGTACAATTTCAATATAGACATAACATTTATTACTAACAAAAACACACGCACATAAAAACAAAAAATAACAATAATCAAAGAAAAAAATAAAGTAATATTATATGAGATAAATGAAAAAAAAATCTCTTTTCCCATTCGGTTCGTTCACAAGTGTGTAATGCGTGTGTGCTGTGGCTGTAATTAGCCCTGGCTCAGCATTATGCTGGGGAGCAGAATGTTCCACAGCGCTGGTCATTCTGCCAGAGACCATAGCAGCTAGATTGCGCCTCAGTCGCAAAAAAATTTTTAATGCGTCTATCTCCAAGTAGTTAAGAAACAGCGCTTATCCTCAAACTCCGCGATGTGACCTAGTTTGTGTTTCTCAATTTGTCTTAGCTAAAAAAGATAGTTAATAATATTCTTTATTTAAAAATACACAGGAACTTCACCTCAATATTATTGCGTAGAAACGTAATGTTCATAAGCAAAAAATATTTTTATAGCCGATACTTTGTGAACATGTTTATGTCGGTTAAAATTAGCGTATAATGGAATGTATGTAATCTAACTTTGATGTACAAGATCAGATAAAACACAGCTGAAACGATAAAAACATTAAAAAGGTAGCATTAGCCGGACTCAACCCTCGGGTTGTTCATACCCCGGGTATGCTTGGTAGTTTGCTATTAAGAGAAGAGCGTACCACTACCTCTAAAGCCGGCAGCGAAATTGCAAACCTCTTGGTGTTGGGGGCGCCTGCTCTATTTGACAGAACAGAAATCTGAGGTCAAGGGTGACAGGGTTACTAGATTTTTACATAAAAAAACAAGTTTGTTGAACCTTTGTTCTAGAACTTTCAGAACCTAATCAAACACTTGTTCCTAACTTTCCTAACTTTCGGCTAGAAGTTTATGGTTTCTAGACTTAGTTAGGAATAAGTTAGAGCTAGAATAATGCATGTAATGCCCTGATGTACTAACCTATTAGGCCTTATCGAGATCACTTATCAGGCCGTCAATATAAAAGCAATATTGGTGATTACCGGCGATTAGCAATATTAAGGTACCTCCAGTAGTAGTTCAGTTACGCTTCCAACACGATGTCGGCTAATCGTGTTTACTCGCGAAATTATATATTCCGTTTTTTAATGATTTTTTAAATGGCGCCATACTCTGATGAATCTGTGAAAATCAAAAGAGTTTTGTATTACGCGTATGATGGATTAAGGTTTGTTGTGTAAACATTATTATTATAATATGTGAAGCTATAATAAATAAGCTATGTGCTATAACTGAGACATCATAGAACATAGGTTACGTTAACATACATTATTTAAGTGTTACTTAATTTACTGATAAGGATATTTAACATAAGAAAGTGTCCTATAACACTAGTTACAGTCTATATTAAGGGGAAGATCCTCTGTTCTTGTGTTCTATTTCACTTACCACTGTTCAGCTTAAGTGTGCATTTACACTAATTCAAATGGTTTAGTCCTTTTCTATCTTATCACTAGGCCAAGAGGGTTAAGAAGTTAAATAGCCTAGACATTTACGTAATGGTGGAGCCTTTGTTCGTGGGCTCCAGCAATCTTTTGGATTATTGTGGCGTCGTCCCCTACATCCTTAATGTAATGTTTAAAGAACTTTATTTCTCATTACAAAAATTATTTTTTATTTACATGAGAAATTTAATATTAAGTATATACGAACGAGATACACGTCGTCATCAGCTAACCCAATTTTATTCTAATGGGCCCATTCTGATGTGTGTCTTTAATGCCCTTTTGAACTGATCAAACACGCTAATGTTACGAACCTTAGACTGTTAATGTATCCCTGAGAGAGCCTAAATTAACTTAAATAATTTTAATTATACTCACTGTATCAGTATCACGTGCGTGCGTCAAAGCATGTATAGTCTTCCTCCAAACATGTATGATATAATACAGATAAGAATTCTTCAGCGCGATCCACTCCGCTATAAACCAATTTCTTAATATTAGATGTGTAGATTTATTATTTAGTATTTGATTCTAGGTAGTGCTTGAAGCAGTTGATAAATAATAAAATAAAAAGTTTGATCTTAGGCAACAAGAATTCATTTATGAATTTCGACGACTCATTGGTCTAGTGACCCTGACTGCGAATCCATGGGTCCCGGGTTCGATCCCCGGCTAAGACGAACATCGATGTGATGAGCATTTGGTGTTGTGCTTAGGTCTTGGGTGTTTAAATATGTCTATCTATCTATAATATGTATGTATATCCGTTGCCTAGTACCCATAACACAAGCTTCACCAGCTTAGCATGGGACTAGGTCAATTGGTGTGAATTGTCTTTAAAAAAAAAATGAAAGCTAATTTGCCAAGTTTCAAAATCGCTACAATTATAACTCACATTATTCTATTGTGCTGGTTTTGTTATCGCATTTCTTGTTCTACGGTTAATGGAGCAAATAAATTTAAATTTAATGAATACTTTGCGTAGAGTAATTACTTGCTAGTCCTAAGCGTAACATCGTGAGCTAGGCGCAGGCAAAAATTTGGTGTCGCTTATTTAATTAGTCAAGATGCAATACATTTTTAATGTACAAAGATTTAATCAAATATAATGTCTATTGAGACTAGTACATTTTCGTTTGTTGTAAACTTGTTAAATGCGTCATTAGTACTGATATTAACAGGAAAAAAGCTTTGAATGGCTAATGGTAAGTCTATGGACGTAGATGAAATAATAATAGTTAAGATGATATCAATAATTAAAATTAATGGTAAACTTGTTAAATGCGTCATTAGTACTGATATTAAGAGGAAAAAAAGCTTTGAATGTCCAATGGTAATTCTATGGACGTAGATGAAATAATAATAGTTAAGATGATATCAATAAGTACAATTAATGCCTTCATATCTGAGATAAGAAGAAATACTAGAAAATTATACACCATTTTAAAGTTTATAAATACATTTAATACAGAAAAAAAATAACTGCGACTGTTTCATAATGGTGTTATTAGTCAATATTTTATAGTTTTAATATTGTTCTATGGTTCAAGACTATATATTAAATAGTAATTTGGTTGCAAATAGCTTTTGTGCCTAGTGTAATCGTTTCTTACACGCAAATTTAATCTGTTGCGGTGGGTAATAAATTTGGTTAATTACATCTGTTCTGTATGGTGTTTTAATGTTATTACTGAACTAGATCCGCTAATAAATCATGACAAACCAGTGTTTATATTATGGTTGGTCTGGTTTGTGTTGTGCCCAATTAATGTAACAGCTGTTGGATATAATCTGTAGTATAAGATGTGTCGTTTAGCAATCAGATTAAGTTAGACATATCATTATCTAGATCTGAAGCTGTCACATGAGTTTCAAAAGAGCGTCAATTGTCACAATGAAAAGCCGAATCTAATTTGTGCTTATGACAAAGTTTAGAGAGTTTGTGCTTGAAAACGAAAAGCATTTTCGAGGATGCCAACAAAAGATTAATACGTTTATGTACTTTTACTTTTGCTGACAAGGGGGGAGGGAATAGCCCCTATAAGGAACGGCCCCTTAAAACACACAAAATAATCGGTGGGCTAAAAAGTTCGTATGCTAATACATAGATGGCGCTACTAGTATTAAATTTATATGATTTTTAGTTAACACTAACCATTAAAAGACACGTGTATAAATGTCACACTGTCGTACTACTTATTCGTTTGTGAGATATAGTATTTTAAGTCAAACTTTTGTTTGTTTAAAAAAAATTATAAAAAAGAAATTTCGTGCGCAAAAAAAAATGCATTGCTTTTTGCAAAAAACATTTGAAGCCAAAGCTTGGCTTGATACATTATTCGGACTCTGCACCAGGAAAATCAACCGTTGTTGTTTACTAAGTTTAAACGACGCAAAATGAGCACCGAGGACGATGATCGCAGTGAGCCTGCCCCATCCGACAAAAACATAAAAAAGACCACAAAATAATTTTGGATAACCGAAAAGTGAAGTTGATTAATACAGCTGAGACCCTAAAGAAATCAAAGGAACGTGTTGGACATATCCTAGATGAATATGAGCGCGCGAGCTCACAATCGATGAGTAATTAATAATGATAAATCCGAATTTTTATGGAAAGATTTGGCGCTGCGACGTTTTCTTGTTCTCAGTCCTGAAGAGAATGCTCGCCGGACAGAAATTTTGCGCTGATGAAGAGGTAATCCCCGAAACTGAAGCCTATTTTGAAGCTAAAAACAAATCGTACTATAAAAATGGTATTGAAAAATAGTTGTATCGATCTCGAATATTGAATAATCAAATCAAATAATTTTCTATGTTATCCCACGATCTTTTTAGACATATTTAATGCAAAAAGCATTACGCGGTAATATTTCTATCAAGGCTGAGTTCCAATGTAATCGAGAAGGTCCCAGATTGGTGTCTATAATACCTGAAGTCATAGGTGTGAAATATATAATAGGTAGGAACCCTGTGCTGTGGCTAGGTAATTTAAGTATTTATTCGTAAAAGATTGGTGAATGAAGTTTTAATGTTGCAATCTTGTCACGTGTTGAGAGCGAGTTGCGCGTGAGTACCCATTTGTTCAATCAATGTAGATAATGTTGATGTTCCCGATTTGCCCTCGATTCATACCAATATGTACCGTCAGCACATGTATGACTCTAACATAGTTTAGATATTACATTGTAGGTCAAACGTTATTCTACAACATAATGTGTTTTTAGTACTGATTTATTCATTTAAGAAAATACTACTAAGACAACATAGCATCTGAATAAATAAATGATGGCGCGATTCATTTGATTGTGATTGGTCAACATCTCTAGTTTATTTACACGTGATACGATTCCGCTACGTTCGACCAATGACGATGGAAAGACACGCGCTGTCCTTTAATCTTTCGTATTATCATATTGTTTTAATACTTGTACAATTGTGGTACATAAACGCATTGTAATTAAAACTGTATATTTCTTTTACTACAAATTATATTTAACGCGCCTATTTATAATTATGATTCATTATATATGATAATACAATCACAATATATGACGTAAATAGGATAAAAATATGTCCTAGTAGGTAGTAACATAATTCATTTTTTTATCGTTTACATGCAAAACAATAGATTATGCAATTATCTGACGGTACTTATAAACGATCGGTCATTATTGCATGTGCAAATGCAGTATTAGCTATGAAGCGGTACCGTTGCGTCGTGGTTTGTTGACTCAGGTGTCTTGTCTCACTCACACCAACTATTTCGGAGTACTATCACGCGTGGTAGACAAAACAATACTTTATGCGTTACATTACAAAGTTTGAATTGCTTTAAGCAAACTGGAAAAGCGTAGACGCGAACAAGTTCGACGAACCGTTTGGAAGCAATGTGATTCACTTGCCTAAGTTATGTTATCTTTGATAAATTAATTTCGATATATCAATATGAAGGTATTGTGAGTGGTGTGTGAACGTGTTTAGTCGAATAGATATTACTTAGACTGCAAGCTGAACGCGCGTTTCATACCGATAGTGGCACGTGGAACAGTGCTGTGTAAGTGTAGTGTTAAATATCGTAAAATGTGATTGATACCGTGATATGTTATCAATCGATGATGGATAACGCTAGTTTTGAATATTCAGACGATTCAAGCAACGAAGATAGTTTTACCGGCCAAGATGACAGGTATTGCATTGATGATATTTGTTTAACACAAAAGTTGTGGCGATGGGTTTGTATCGATTCGCAAATACTACTTAATTCTAAATACATTGAGAGAGTTAGGTATATATGCCAGAGGGCCCGCGAGTGCGTTGCCGGAATTTTAAGAGTTAGTACGCACTTTTCTTGAAGGATTCTAAGTCAAATTGGTTCGGAAATACTTCAGTGGGAAGCCGGTTCCAAATAGTGGTGATACAAAGTTAATTGAGAAAAACTATTAAAGCAAAGCAATGGAGATTTGAGCATTATACATGCGTTGCTATAAATCGATTTAAATTGTTATTTCACAATAATATTGAAGAAACTGTTATAATCAATACTTTGTTGTTACTGTTGGTTATCTGAAGTGTTATCAGTAAGGTCGAGGAAACTGTCATTAATATAATCGTTACAATATTGAAACAATTTTTAAATATTCTTTACCCCACTATCCGAGGGGATAACCCTAAAACCATACAGGTGGGGGGAAATTTAGTTATTTTGTTAAACTTGATATTTCTATGAGAAGACTTATTTTTTTTGTTTTGACTTATTAGAATTAGGAAGAAAGACTGAATATTAGAATAAAAGTTCCTACATTGTGCAATTAAAATCTGGGGGTTTTATTTGTGATATACGTTAGAGTCCCCATCTTACCCTACCTTCCCCTATAATATAATTCTAATATTTAAAATATGTATGTGTTTTTTCTCCTTCGGAGGCAGATATTTATTAGTTTCTGGACAGTTTCGTTGACACTTTTTTTATAAAGGTATCTCTCGACCCACCAATAACCTGAAACAATTATTATTAAGGGGAAAATTAAACTCGCAAATGTAAAACATGTTCATGATGTGCTTACAATCTTAAAAGACGTCGATTCTGTCAGGCTTACAAAAGTACGTCCCTTTTAAATGTCGAAGTCATGAATAACTTAACCGACACAATGTATTATTTATATTTTGACTTCAATTCTCTTCGAAAAAAAAATCATACTGTCAACAAACTAAACTAACTAACAAACTAAACTAAAACTAAATTTATTATTAATTATACTTATTCAATCATTTACCCTTTTTAATATTTACCTAGGCTGCAGTGACTGTTAATTATTCTTTAAGTAGTATAATATTACAAAACCTTAATTACAAGACTTCGCGGGCTCCTGCTTATTATCCAGTTATTGATATTTTGCGAGAAACAAAAGAAAGTCGAAACAAGTACACTGGCTTCTCGCGTCCGGGAAATGAATCGCGGATGTGAAATCTAAACTTTAATCTTTACGTTGATAAACACAAAATATAGAGCACCGTACTGCATTTAGAACAGTTATAAATATTTGATGATGACACATACACTACAGGTATTTTGTAAGAAACGTCTTTAGCTACCTGTATTTTTTTTTAATGTAAATAATAACTTTAGTTCAATTCAGAGCAACGGTAAAATACGAAAATATAATAAATTTTAATTTCTATGATTTTTCGAAGTTCACGCATTCGATTTTTAAAAATGGAACGCTGAACTCTCGTTCAAATGTTAATTCGGAACATATTTTTAAATTTATAACCAATATATTTACCGTAACCATAGACTTCCATGTGTTTAGGTTTTTCAGTCTGTGGAAGTTCTAACAATTGACAAAGAAATTAAATATAGAATGAAATTCCCGCCTATTTATTTTAAAATCCATAAGTACTCTAGTGTGATATTGATGAGTTGGCTAAAAAAGACTTACCAGCAATTACAAACTGTTACTCCATGTTTGTTATTGTGGGCCAGGTAAATTATTATTTTATTTATTCTATAGATTTTCTGAAACAACACTATTTAAAATCATGTCATATTAAAATTCAATGACGTACGTCACATATGATTTATGTATTAAGATCGCTACAGCTTGGGGGAATAAGAAATGATCTTGAAAAGTCGGTCGGTTTATGCTGAATTTTAAATTCCTAACAAATATAAACTTGGTGTTGTAAGGATTTCAATCAGTTGATCTTGGTCCTGTTTAGTGTACTGTTTTGAAATGGGCGTTATTGTTTTGACGAAGTACGTAATACAGTTATACAAGTAAGCTATTTTTACATAAACCTTCATAAAATTTTAAAGGCGCTGAATTTAATTATTTTAAATAAGTTTGTTTTTGAAACCCCATCTTGCTTATGGCCTCTTGGGCCTTTGTAGCTCAGCACGGGCTGCTTAGGGAGCTTAGCCACAGACAGAAGTTAGCATTTTGATGCTATGCACATTATTACTTGTTTTTCTTTTTGGTTTATAATCAAATTACATTGCTTACATAGATACTTTAAAATTAATCACGTGGTATTTCGGATATGGAATATGGTTGTTAAATTGTACTTTACCACAGATGAATGTAGAATATATTGTAGTTACCATAGATAAGTATACTGTAGACTAATTGCGGTTGAAATTATATACTCTATCGCTTCTAGGCTTACTGTGGCTTGTTACCCTAAGCATTTATCGTCTGTTACTACTGGAATTACGTTTAAAATAAGAACGTTACTTAGATAATATAAAAAACCTGGGTTTAACAGAAGTGTGTAAGATTTCTACTGAGATAAAAGAGAAACAACATTTTGTAATTTTACGGTTTATAATTAAGATGTTGATACCACACATAAGGAAAATTGTTTGCGCATTCAAGGCATTTGAGGTAACGTCACAAAAACATAAAACTTCCGGAAAAACTTAGGAATAATAATTTAATAACCTTAATTATAATTTTTTAGCTGTTTACAGTTTTAAAGGTTTTTATCTACCCATACGATGATGTCTGTGTGCCAAATGATTTAAATCGCTATTAATAATTCTTAAATCGCAATTAATAATTCTTGTTTAAACTTATTTTAAATATATGACGCTATAATAACAACACAAGTATCAGTGTGACCACGTTTCGTACAGTATTATCAACTGATTTTCACGACTATCAAAGGCCATAGATAACCTAATCTCGCAAAGTGCTGTAAACGTCCAGTGGTACCCTATTAGATTCAGGAACGAGAATTAGCACGAACTATCACTTTCGTATGTCAAAAGCCAATACATTTTTGACGTACTAGATTACACTTAAGGCTCATGCCCACGAGACGGTTTTTTCGCCGAACTTAGCTCCGGCGTCAGTTTTGTATGGGACACTATGACACCAACCACACGACGCCGGCGCTAGCCCCGGCGCGGTGAACCGGTAGCCGCCGAACTTAGCTCCGGCGAAAAACCGTCTCGTGGGCATGAGCCGTTAGTGTTTTCGTTACGTAACTTTCAATAAGTATACAAAATCCTGGCTTTTTGTATGGGATTTTGATGTATGTGGTGCTGATCCAAGCTTCGCTGTCGAGCTACTGTCTAACAGCAGTAGTCAAGTGCGAACTCCATAGTGTAATCGCAATTCGTGTATTTGTTAGATAAGGGAAAAGAACAAAACATATTTTCAAATCATTTAGTATTCCATATTTTACCTTTGAATGTATTTTTGATGTAAAACAGGGTTTGGGTAAAACTGATTATTGGCGTGGGGACACCTGCCGTACCTGTCTATACGATTGTAGGTACATATAATATACATCATATATGTCATCGTCATATCAGTCAACATAGAATATAGCTATTACTGAGGTCATATAATTTTTTGAGTTTTGTATTTGATAATGAAAACAAATGTTTTTTAAATACACACACACAATTTTTGTTAAAATTTGTGATATTTTATTTTTTGATTATGCCATATTTAGTTCCCGTAATCTGTTCTTTTATCCTTATTACTTATTCAAAATAATTTCGATGTTTCACATCTGCCAGGCGTCCCATGACGGCCTACAATTTTTGTTATTGAACCATGTTAGATAAATATAAAATTTGATAACATTACTTGGCATAATAGTTAGATTATATACAATTTCAATATTTGACGATTTAATAAACACGTCAAGCAAATGCTAAGTGGTATTAAATATGTTCTAATTTCAAATAACCTACATAACACTGCAGAATCAGATTGTTAACGCACCGTAATTGAATTTTTGTCACACACATTTATAATATTTTTTTATTGACATCTTCTAAAAATTATGACCGCGTGCCAAGTGCTGTGATTCGTATAAATTGCGTTGATTAATCTACAATATTTCATATATATTTTTTATATAATGTTTTATGTGCGACATAACTGACCAGAACTGTAAAGTAGGCAATATGAGATTATAAAATTAATGTAAGTAGTTACCACGTTGTTCACTTTAAATACTACGCTACAGCCCATCGCGGCTAGGTCTATTCCAGAAAGAATATCCAGCCTGTACTATTGTTTACATAGTATAGGCTGTGTTACATAAAATTAATCAACAAAGCTTTTTATAAATTTGAGGACTACTTAAATGATCCTAATCCTTGGGATTGAATTGCTCCAGTTCAAACAATTTGTACGACAATACTTGGCGATTAAAAAGAGTGGCGGAAAGTTTCTTGCCAGTTCTTCTTACCCGCTCTACGCCCTTGACTTGCGAACTGGTAGTAAATGTAAATTTATGATTAATTTAACTTGACGATTCAAAAGTGTACTTGGTTACCCACTTGAATAAAGATATTTTGAGTTTGAGTTTGAGTTTAGTTTAAAAAGAAATAATGTTTCAAAAATTGTTAATAAATACTTAATATCCCGTCTTTCAGACATGTAGTGAAGCCACTGTCGGGCTCTGCGCCGTCGGTGCGAGTGGGCATAGCAGGCTCGGATGATACGACGGAGTGCAAGCAGCCCAGCAAGTCGAGGCAGAAGAAGTTCCAGCGGCACTTCCCGCAGGTCGGGCCCGAGGAACGGGTGCTTAACTGTAAGTATATTGTGTCCATAATAATTTTATAAATAGCTTTCAAAGCGCAAATTTTTACGGTGTCAAGGCCGATTTGATAGTGTTTTAGTAGTAGTACCCTCTGAAAGTACATACTTTCATACATTTCGTTATAAATACATATTTAAATTCCAAAAACACGAATATTACAATTTTCAAACTTAACAGGGCATTTGGCCCTTGGTTTAATAAACAACTATCGTTGTAGGACTCATGTCAATGTCTTAGCTAAATATATAGTGAACATTGGCTGTTAAAGACATTAACGCATTGCTAATTTTAGCGAATGGTTCGGCAGAAAGCTGTGAATCAGTACCTACTAATACGTAATTTTGTAACTGTTAATTGCGGTGTCTACGTGTCAAATAATGTTTATTCGTATTTGATAGTAAATTTCACATTTAAAAAATAGTTAGCGCTAATTCTCGTTTCTGTATCTTTCTATTAGCTCTAATTCTCGTTTCTGTATCTTTCTCTTAGCGCTAATTCTCGTTTCTGTATCTTTCTCTTAGCTCTAATTCTCGTTTCTGTATCTTTCTCTTAGCGCTAATTCTCGTTTCTATATGGGTGATTCTCTTATAAGAGGTAACTATGGTGGCAATCTATTTAAAAGTGGTTTTTTAATCTATATGTTGCTATTTTGTGCAATGAATCACTTCTCTTAAATGTCCTTTATTAAATAACATTATAATTAAATGTCTCATTAAAGCATATTTTTGTAAAACTCGTTATATAGTCTAAAAAAGTCTCTACCCTGGCCTGTCCCCTTACCGGTTTCAGCTTAACTAGCATACAATACATACAATATTTGTATTATTTGCTAAAACAAACTATGTTTACCACAAACTTAATTAAATATACTTAAATATTATTAAAGAAAAATTGAAAAATATTTGCTTATTTTCAATAATTTTTAAAACTTAATTGTTGTCCCGCTTTTTTTGTGTATCTACCCTGGCAATATTCGCACGCTGCTAGAATATAAAATATAAGACGGCCACATTACCGAACTCGCTCATTGACAATTAACAACGTGAAGTTCGCAATACTAAGCACAGAAGCGGTTAGATCGACGCAATTTGCCAGTTTTTGTGTCACGTCCGTGCGATGTAACGGTTTCGCAAGGTCATTGTGTCTCTCCACTGGTAAGTAATAAAAGTTATAATAATCATTTTATTTATTTGCAATTCCTGTCCTAATTGAGTAATACTGTAATAGTCAAAGCTTGCTTTATTATTCATTGAAAACTTTCTTGGATAAACCAAAATAATGTATTATGTTATGAAAACGTCTTTCCCCTGGCGTCTTTCCCCTGATAAGATTACTATCAGGGGAGATACTTGCTGACCAGGGGAGATATGTATCATAGTAATTGTGCCACCTATTTAATGTCTGTGTGTTGCACACGCCAATGTGGATCTGATTCTTACGGCACTATTCCAAGCCAAAGTTACATCAATATCAAACCATCAAAATCTTCTTCTTCAAATTTGTTGCAATAGGTGTAACGAACAGTGTCTATCGCGAGAATGCATTGTAAAAATAAAGGACTTCTATACAAAGAATTTTATATTAGTAAGCAAATTTTTGCAGAAAGTGGGAATCCAAGACTACCAATATAACTGATCCTAAAAGGCATAAGACCAGAAAGGTGACTAAATATTTGAAAAAGGTGATTCAATTTTATCTACGTGATTTGATTATACAGTTAGAAGACAACTTGGAGTATTTTCTTCACCATGAACTGAATATAGTCCACCAACATTCTGCTTTTAAAATTAATAAGACAAATTTGACAGTAAGAGAAGCTGTGATTCACGTGAACCTTAGTGACTTTAAACAAAATACGCAGAAGAAATTCAAGCATTCCATTTTGGAGGTGCACGTCAACAGATAAGTCTGTACACAGTTGTAACTTACACGAAAGAAGAGGCATCAGGTGAAGTAAAGACAACAGATTTTGTTACATACGCCTCCAGCTATATGGGCACACTTACAGCCAATTTTGAACAGCTTGCCACCAGAAGTAGAGATCCTCCATTTTTGGAGCGATGGACACAATATCGCAACAAATACATGTTTTATTTTCTTGTCACTCGTTTAATAGAAGTTTACCCACCTCTTAGAGACTTTACCTGGAATTACCATAAAGCTGGACACGGTAAGGGAGCTCCAGATGGTGTTGATGCTGTTTGCAAAAGATCAGCCGACCTATTGGTAGCTAGTAGCAAAGATATAGCATGTCTGAGCGATTTGTCAGATGCTATTCAGAAAAACTGTCCTGGCATTAATGTTTTCGTTATGACAAAGATATTTTAGACAAAGACGCTTTGCTTGCTAGTGCTAAAACACTCATAAAGACTTTTGCTGGTACTTTGTGCGTCCATCAGGTGTCATGGAACATTGAAGATCCGACAACATTGAAAATGAAGTCTTTAAGCTGCTTTTGCAATGAAGATATACATTGCGATCATTTTAAGCTTGGTTTCATGACATACTCGTCTAATAAAAAATCTCGTCTCCGAGTCGAGGATGTTAACGTCCCTGATTAATAATAAATATGATAAAAAAAATGTTGCCTGATTATAAATTTCAAGAACAATCTTTGATAAAAGTTGATTATTTCAATTGTATTCTTTGTTTTATTGCTTCTAATTATCTCCCCTGGTCAAATATGGTTCTACCCTTATCTTCATGTCTCTACCCTGCCTGATGTATTTACCCTGGCCCTCTAAAAAGTGACAAAATATGTTTTAAGTAACTTGCCCTTACGTGAGTAGATACACAAACGAGCCAAAAATCATAATATATATGTATAATGGATAAACTCCAACTTTTCTCCTTGGCCGTCTCCTCCATAGACGAAATACCTCTTATATAAGAACTACCCATATCTTTCTCTTAGCGCTAATTCTCGTTTCTGTATCTTTCCCTTAGCGCACATTTTTGACGTACGGAAGTCATACTTACAGATATTGAGAGAACTCCTTCATACTTTGTATAACTCTTATATTGATAGCAAAGTTACAGAGTACCAAGTTTTAATCGCAATGTCGCAATGAAATGAATCGCAAGCCTAACAATTAGGTCAATACTGCTCCTTGTTCTTTTATTCTTATGTTTATGTAAGATGGTATTTTCCTTCAAACAATTATTGTATTACAACAAAGTAATGTACGGTTTCAGATTATTCCTGTGCACTGGTAGGCGACATACTTCTGCAAGGGCATTTATATATAACGAAGAATTATTTCGCATTTTATTCCAATGTATTTGGATATGTGACTAAAGTAAGTAATTTATATACAAATAATACACTATTTATATTAGTTTGGTGCCGTGGAAAAGGTCGCTTGATAGCGATAATGCCAGATCATAGAGATAATAGAGTGTTGAACAAATAAATAAAGGGTCTTTTAAAAAAAGAGCGTACCAATTCTTAAAAGGCCGGCAATGTACTCGCGATCCCTTTGGCATTGAGAGTGTCCATGGGCGGCGGGCACTTAACATCAAGCCGTCCGTTTGCCCACTGTTCTATATTTAAAAAATCAAATAAAGATACGCCAACACGTAAATTACGAGGAAAAGGTTTTACTAAAACCCTATTTTAAATGTTTAATATTTTTGTCTTTAATTAATTTAAACTACTGAACGGGTTTATAACCAAAGCTTATACTTTATACAAATTTTGATATAAACTTAAACATCAGCGTTTCTAAGAAAGTCTTCAATTTGGAGAAACCATACAAATTTGCGTGAATTTCTCACGATCGTGGGAGTGAATTTCTCATTACAGTTACTAGATTGAAGTCTATGGTCTGGTTTACAAAAAAACTGTTTAAAAAATATTGAAAATTAAATATTAACACACATTCACGAAATGCGTATGATTAAGAATCATCGTAACATAATCATAATCAACATATAACACATAACATTAATTACAATATTACATATTGTATATATAAAAAGGTTATGTTTTTATACCCTAATTCTCACAAAACTATTTCCTTTAAACTATACAGTATTTTGTATGTTTTTGCATATTTTATTGTATTGTTATTTAAGTACTATATTTTATTTTATTCCAGTTATTAATACCGACGTCGTCCGTTCTTCGGATAACGAAGGAGAAGGTGGCGCGAATCATCCCTAATGCGGTAGGGGTGTGCACGAGAGATGAGAGACATGTGTTTG
The DNA here is from genome assembly GCF_905475465.1 of Pieris napi. Classification (NCBI taxonomy): domain Eukaryota; kingdom Metazoa; phylum Arthropoda; class Insecta; order Lepidoptera; family Pieridae; genus Pieris; species Pieris napi. Next base: position 4,538,729 of record NC_062239.1, on the reverse strand, counting down.
GCTCCTTGCTCTCGAGGGACGCCACCTACAAGTTGATGACCCTGATCTGGAAGTCGTCCAAGGCTCCGGAGCTTGCGGTACCGAAATCACAGGTAAGCAGTTTTAATGGCTATCATGAAGGTGGCCTAGTGGTTGGAACCTGCTCTCACTCTCTGGTTCGAATCCCGGCGCATTCACCACTTATGTACGGTGAAGGAAAACAGTTTGGAAACCGGCACGCCTTTGACCCCAAAAGGCCAAGTGTTAAGCATTGAAGGCTGATCACCTATGAATGATCACGAAAGCACAAAAAATCTGGAGCCAAGACCTAAAGGTTGTAGCGCCACTAGTTTATCTTTATCACAGAAATATTTTAAACAAAACAGTCTAATAGATTTCTTCACAGTGTAGATAAAATGAAACGAAAAACTCATTATTTTTTAGTTTCAGTTCATATTATTTAAGATTTTTAATTTATAAATCATCAAAGCGACAAACTTTTTTGTTTCATTCGCAAGTAGTTTTCACAATTGTGCAATGTAAAATACACTTTAGGCGACGCAATAAAGACAACAATGCTTCATATGTAACGTGATTAATTATTATAAAAAGTCAATTTCAAAGAAGCTAGAGGTCATATAAACCCAAAGTAATTTTTGTTTTAATGTTAATGAAGCCGTTTAGTTTCCGTAATTAATTTAGCGGATAAAAACATGTAATGCAAATTGTTTTTCTCCGTTAGTCAATTTACGTCATATTCATATGCAATGACCTTTTTTACGTTGATACTGATTAAGATGTTATTGACAAAAACGCTGCACATCTTCGTGACGCTAATATTATTATTATTGCGTTTCATTTCATCAAATTTTACCCTCATGCGCCTAAAGAAGTTTCACTTCAAAAATTAAATTAGTGCATTCTGAAATTACAATATTGGCCAAAATAATTTTTATTTTCACTATAATTTTTATATGCGTTTTATGATATCTTAATTTTTGGTTTGTACCTTCTTTTCTGTGTAACGCGTGGTTGAAAATTTGAAAGAAAACAGCTCACAAGTAAAATGTTCTTAATAAAAATTCAATTGGTCTTGTCATGTGATGTCGCACGATGAAACCGTATCAAATCGTTTAACTTCAGCGTCACGTTTTGCAATTTTACTGTTGCTCAGCTAATATTATTAGATTAGTTGTTATCTCGTAATGTAATGAAACTCAAGTTTACATAGAAGGCTTATGTATTGAAAACCCTTGTTTATGGAATAGTTACTTTAGGCCATACTATTTATGCGTAGAAGTCCTAAATGATGAATGAGATGGTCTGTGTCATTTAGATTCACAATATTATTTATATTCAGACCAATAACTTACTTACTCGGCCCCTTTCTATACCAAAACTATTTTTTACTACTAGAGGTTGATATTTCAATCCATTTCTCATAAACTTCTTTTGAATAACCCATCTATGGATCGATAGTCAATCAGTTTTGTTTGTGTTCTTTGGCAGTACTTTTGGATTGACCGATCGGTATTATTGGATTGGTATATGTATGAAAACGATAGATTTATGGTTCCTATAAAGTATCTATGAATTCGACAGATCAAATTTTGACATTTATCAATCTAAATTTGCGATCTTCTCACTTTCACCGATTCACGATTGTTGCGGAATGTGTATACAAACAATTTTCAGCGAATAAACTTTCTGGTGACTCTAAACAACTTAGAATTCATATTAATCATGTATTCAAGTAGTAATATAGTTTCTAATAAATAAGGGTTGCACATGAGGGACGCTAATTTACCACCAATACTTTTTTTACAAGTATTTCAAAGCAGCGATTGTCATATTGAAATGCAGATTCTATATTATATATTATATTCTATATATATTTATGATATTTTTAGATTATATATCGAGTATAGAAAGCAACCGCTGTCAAAAAAGGAGAGTTGGCAATTATTTAATCTTAATTCTTAATTTTATCATGGATTTCTGACAATATTGATGGTTATGTAGTTTCTAGTTTCTCTCGCTTTATTCAATTATATCGTTTTCTAAATAAAAAAGTTATATTGCCGGCAATTCATAACGCTAAAGTTAACGTAAAGTAAAACGTTTTTGAAAGCGTACAGAATGACTCCGTATTGGATTTGACATACAGAAGTTATACATAACGCTTAGTCCCGACTCTGAATCTTAGCCTTAGTAGTACTTTATACTGTATTATTCAACAGGATCTGAGAACGCCGGAAGTATCGGAGTATTCCCCGGAGGACGACAGCAGTTCTGGCGGTGCTGACCACGTCGACTCCACGCAGCCCGCCCGACCGGAGCCCGAGGCCATTATGGCAGCCGGTAACTTGAAAATACTTACTCGATTTCTGTATAAGTATCAACGATTTGCTGCTATATGTGTATATTCTTCTTTTGTATGTACGCATTTTGAGGATACTTCTTAACTATACTTATTTGACTTTTATGTATTAAATATATACAAAAAAATATTTCGTCTCTTTCGGCCTATTTGTGTTTACGTTGTAATAAAAAGAGACAAATAAAATCGGTGCAACCATAAATACTTCAACAAACTTCAAAACATTGAGGGAAAGTTCGAGCATGTACTTTTGTTAAGAGGACTTCTGAGCGTGACTCTACATCTTACTCAATAAAAAAGATTTATTTATACACACATTACAAATGGATTACGACACAAAAAGAAATAAAGTTAGAAATTCTAATTCTATATATATATATGTGAAATATTGACAAATCGTACTATAAAAATGGTATCGAAAAATTGTATGACCACTATAATCGTTGTATCGGTCTGGAAGGCAGTTGATTAATGAAATCTAACTAGAAAAAAAAATACAATCATTTTTTTTCTAGTTAGCCCCCAAACTTTTCAGCCCACCTAATATAGACTAACGGTTAGACGCTCTTACAAGCCTAAGTTAGAAGTGGGTTTTAAACTTTGTATAGTCAATACGTCGTCTTTTGTTTTCTTAGCGAGTGCTGCAGTGATCCAACCAGCGCTTCTGACGGGCACAACAGTACTGAAACGAGACAACTCGTTCTGGCACATGGCTCTCCTGGCGTTGGCGGCTTTACTCACCTGCTCAGCGATGTTCCTCTCATATAGGCTTTATTGCGTCACGTATAGACCCCACGTGAGTATTCCATTCTACTGATTGTACTATATCGAGTCGTTATTGACTATGACTTTGCTTGTTTCTAGTAAGTGTTAAGGGAGCGTTCAAGTATTACGTAACGCAATTTTTGGAGATTATTGACCCCCCATGTAACTCGCCGTAACGTTTTTCAGTACCCTAGTACAGTACAGTACTCAAGTAAAACGTTTCGTGACCACCTTGTGTCTCTTTAGTTACTATTATGTGGTGTAAGTCTAAAATAATATTAACAATCACGCGTAATTCATCCCCACCCCGCATCGTAACGTTTTACAAAAGGAACCCCCCCCCCCTCCCCTCCCCTCGCAAAACTCGTTACGTAATACGCTCCCTACGTAAAAAGATTGGAAGTTCAGTGTTATATGTATTACCTTTTTTATTTTGACAACTGTTTCGTCATTATACTTGGTTATCATGGTACTTGGTAAAGAATGGGGTAGTTTCTTGCCAGTTCTTCTCGCCCACTCTACGGCTTTGTGAACTGACAGTAAATAGATGCATTTTGGAAATTCCATCTCCATTAGCTCTTCCTTCCTTAGGTCTTCTAGGATCTAGTCTAGTCTTTTAAGATGTCCATCATAACGTTATGGAATAAGCTTCCCGATTCCATACGATTACTAACTAACGTCCTGCAATACTCTTCTATATAAACACCTCTTAATCATATCCTTTCCATTTGTTTTATCGTGACTTTTGTAATTATATATTTTTTTGTAATTCTATATAAATTATTTGTTTGTATTTGAACCTAGCATTGTGATTCTCTCAAGTGACTCTTAAGATTAGCTTTTAGTTTTGTAATTCTATAAGTCTACAATGTTACCTATAATTTTTAAAGTGATAACTTCCTTTGGGAGGGTAAACCGATTCGTTACGTTACGTGTTACGACGCCATTCTGTCTAGCTTCCCTTTCTCTCACGCATACGGCAGTGGCAGACAGGCTCCTCCCCTCTCGCTCTCACTCGCAGCGCTAGTCGTATTTCAGACAGATGCTTTCCCCTCTCTCTACTCAGTGTTTAGTGTGCGCTAGACATTTACTGTTGACAGTATATCTCAAACTATCACCGTTTTTGAAAGTGATAATAAGAAATATCATGAATGAAGTAGAAGATGATCCTTGGAACATTACAGAATTAAATAGTTCAACTTATCACTTTTATCGGGCGTTCCGAGACGCACACATTTTTTTTATTTAGTAGTACGCGGAGCAAATAGGAACGATTACTATTTACAATTACATTCCGCAGTCTAGTTACTTTTAAACTTTGTGGCTGAGGTAGTAGTCGTAGTCGGTTTGATTTAACCATTTAAATCAAACCGACTACTACTAGCTTATTTTAGCCACCATATAGCAGCCTGTACAAAGTAGGTACATATATTAATTATTATTTTTAAAATAAATATAAATCATATACCAGGAGTGGGCTACGAGCGTGTCCAGCGAAGAGTTGTACTCGGAGCTGGTCAGATGGCGCACCCGTCTCCATGGACGAGCTGCTAACGAGCTACACGCCTTCCTCTCTACCAATCTGCTGCTGCTCACTAAGGTATTTTTTGTTAAGATTTGTTTAGTAATGTTTAGTAGTAAATATGTATGAAATATTTTTTGTATTAATTTACTGAGATTGACTACTTGCACTATACAATTTCGGATTGACTTAATTTATAGGACTTATTTAAAAATTGATTCAATATTACAGCGTTCCTTAACAGTAATTTTAACTTAAACGTGCCCGTGTTAAGTTGTATGTATACATCCAAAATCATGTTTTGACTAAGGGAGCGTTCAAGTATAACGTCACGCAATTTTTGGAGATTATTGACCCCCCCCCCCCCCCTCCCCCCCCCCCCCGACCATGTAACGTGCCATAACGTTTTTCTGTGCCCAATAGTAAAACGTTTCGTGACCTCCCAGTGACTCTTTATACCTAACAGTTACCATTATGTGGTGTAAAGTACTGGAAAGTCAAAAATAATATTAACTATAACGCGTAATTCAATCCTCGCCCCGCATCGTAACGTTTTACAAAAGGAACCCCCCCCCCCCCAAAATTAATTACGTAATACTTGAACACTCCCTAACTCAATTTACACTTAACTTTTCAAGAACTGGGCGTAAGACAACTACTACTCTTCTACTACTACTCTCTTCTCTTCTCACTACTCTTACCTAGCTAGACTACAATTTTCTATAGCAAAGAATTTTTCAGGTGCGACAGTCTTTGGAAGCGCTTTCGGGTGTGATACTAACAGACATGGCAGAGCAAGGCCACAGATACGCGGACGTGCCCAATGACACGCTCTTCAGTTAGCGTAGACCAGTGACTGACACGTGATATTCAGTGATATTAGTTCGTGAAGCTGCTGATACCTCTATTCCTCCCTAGATGGCGCTTTAGACAATTTTATTGGGTTGTACTCTACAGAAGTAATAGAATAACTTAAATATAGCCGAAACAAATGTAAAATTGATATCAAAAATAGTTTTGATTTTGTATTAGAGGAGATTTATTAGATTTGGTTTTGCACTTTTTTTTTTTTTAATTAATTTTAAGAAAATCTTACATGTTTTTAAATTCGTTCATGTTAACAAATTATGATGTAATAGTTATTTGAACATTGTATTGTTAATTTATAAATTAACTTTTGTCTTCATTATTTTATTGTATTTGAGGTATTGGCGCTTTTCAGAACATGTGATTGTGTTACATAAGGTTTGTGTGTAAGAATTTGTTTTCTAAATGTATCCAAAGATCACCATTATTTAATTTGTATACCAGTCGATTTCGCCTAAAAGGCTAAAGCAAGTGTCAGACACGCGCTACTTATATCCATTGAGGGATGATCTATAAAACGTGTTATATTGTTATCAGACTTATTTTCTCATACAAATATCAAAATTATTTTTTCTCAATCCTTTACTTTGGAAATTGAAAAACGGGGATCGGCTGTCTTTATCTAACGTATAAGATTAAAGTAGGAGGCCTCTAAGGCGGATATTTACATCCCTTAATCTAGTTTGAGTTTAGGTTTAAAACTGTCATCGCTTGACAATTCTAAAACCCCTAAACTTTGACTCGAAATATGCAATAGCCGATAAATTAAGAATAACGCCATCTTAAGAAAGATTTAAAGCTTTCTTAGCTGAAATATGTTAAATTTTACAATATTAATAAAAGTAACCCCCATTGCGTATGAAAACGTAACATAATACAGTATTTAAAACTATATTTTTCCATTTTATATTAATGGTTGTATTTTCCATCAAATAATTTAAGTAGTTTCAGTAATTGGGTATGCATAATTTAAAGTCGGTGCTAGAAATTATAAATACTAACATTCCTTAGTTGTATTCATTCCTTTTGTTAGGCTTATTTTGACGAATTATTTCAATCCTTTACTATTGCCGTCTTGCTCACAACAATCAAGTGTGAAAGGGATGGCAACACAGGTTTTAGAAATACTGTAATCTGTGTCCAAAATATTATGAGGTCAACTTTAACAGAACCAAAGTAAACTTTTACCGAATTTGTAATTTTTTTTAAAGATATTGCATGAGAAAAGCTGTGTATATTTATATTTTAACACATTATTGATCACACAGTAAAAGTAATTCTTGCCAGTTATTCATATATATATGTTAACGTAAAATTGTAAACACCGTTAGATTGTAATCTATCTCGCGAGATTATAAACTGTCGAAAGATTGTGAACCTCAGCTTACTGCTTACAATTTAACGTATTATTATTCGGTAGATTGTACTACACTAACTTAGTTATCATTCAAACTTCTTTGGTCAATTACAGATTAATTTTACTTTCCAACAATTTCATATAACTACCGAATAATAATACGTTAAATTGTAAGCAGTTCGTTGAGGTTCACAATCTTTCGACAGTTTATAATCTCGCGAGATAGATTACAATCTAACGGTTTTTACAATTTTACGGTGACATATATAATATATTTAGTTTGTTGTAATTTATTGTTCTAGTCTTTAGTCAAGCTCAAGTCAATATGTTTACGTACTTATATTTAGTGAATTAATGTGCGAAACTAAATATAAAAAAAATGGATTTTAATAGTTTCGCAATTCTATTAGCAAAGGTTATATTACCTAATCAAAAATATTTTAAGATTATTTTCGTTGATTTTGTTGCGTATAAATATATATTTTGTTATGTGTTTTCAAAAGTTGCGATGTACGAAATAAGCATTTAGATAAATTATTCCAGTTGTTATATTCATTTTAATAAGATTTTAGTTTATGTAGCGCTAAATAACAAGAGTTGTCAGCTGTATGCTTGAATGGGGATTAATAGTAAATATTGTTCACTTTAGAGGGCAACACTGTTAGGCAAATTTGTAACTATTATTTCGACTTAACTCTAAAGGATTGTATCCACGGTCATGAAACAAATGAACGAAATAATTTCATAAATTCAATTCCATTTAACATAACAAAAATATAAATTGTGTGCAAAAAATACAGAATTGTATGTTATATACAATTTAAATAAGCAAATGTTTTAAAAGCAAAAGCCCTTATAAATAAAGCTTATTAAAACAATATGTCTGATTTTTGACACTTAACAGTGGTGCCATCTGATGAGATTTTAGATTAAACCCATTTGCGCGGTAAAATTTAAATTTTATAATACGTTTTTAAATGCTTTTTAATTTCGTATATATTTTACTGCAGCTGTCAATTTAATCGCTAACTTTACATGTCTTTAGTTAGCAGATTATAACGAGAATTGTCTATTTTTATATGGTAGGCTCAATAAATAATATATTCTATAGTAAATCTGCTTTATTTTTAAGTATATATTTACCTAAATCAATATCATGTTAATGTGACCACTCCGCTATAATACACCAAGTTACCACTAATTAGTGCCAAAGTGGTATATTTAGCTAGGCTGTGTATATTTCCTATGAAAACTAATATTATTGCCAAAGACACCTAGACTAGTACTGTCATACTAGCGGGTAGGGTTCATCTTACACTAGTTGGAACAATTGTGAAATATGGTTGAATGTACTAAGTTGTTTTCAATCATTATGTATTATGTTTGTATCTAATGTTATCTATATGCGAAAATGGTATAACAAGGACCATTAAAAAAACAGCCATTAGTACAATAAGGAATGCATTAAAATTTGCTATTCTGACAAATATTTGATATTACTTTTTCTTGTTTTAAAGTGTATATTGGTTAGACTTTTTTTACTAATTGTTATGGGTTTATGTAAAATTGGTCATTTGTATATATGATTCGAATGGTTTGTTATCTGATTGATGTAAATATAGATAGTGATTTTACTGAGATTTGTTTTTTATTTCGAAGAAATTTCCCATTTTCATGATGATTAACTTTCACTTCAAAAAAATATATATTCCAAACGTCAGCGTTTATACGGTCAGACCGTGGAAGACCCTCTAAATCGCTTACATGCTATATTTTTTGTATAGTCAGGATGCACTCTAGATCTGAATGTTTGTTTCATTAGGACTAATCGGTGGGCTGAAAAGTTCTTAGACTGACACATAGATGGCGCTAATAGTATTAAATTAATATGATTGATGATTCTGCGCAGTATTTGAAGCTGTTTATTTTTTTATTGTAATTCGGCCCCCAGCGACTTTTTCGTTTTCTCAGACCTCAAGAGAATGCTTGCTGGACAGAAATTCTGCGCTGATGAAGGGGTAATCGCCAAAACTGAAGCCTATTTTGAGGCTAAAGACAAGTACTTACTATAAAAATGGTATCGAAAAATTGTATGACCGCTATAATAATCGTTGTATCGCAAAGGCAACTAAATTGAATAATCAAATAAAATTCTATAAAAAAGAACTAGTTTTTCTATGTTAGCCTACGTAATTTTCAGCTCACCTTTTTTAGTTTAGTTTCCTAAAAATGGATTCCAACAACGAAGTTAATAGTTTCGGGGACCTAGTCATCTGGCTTAACCCCTTTCAATATTTTAAACGGTTCACCTTTGTCCAGAGTATGTGGAAAACTATATCTATCTTCACACAACAAAGCATTTTCCGAACTAACATCATGCGATGTTGAAAGGCGGATAACTAAGGCGTAGGGCAAATACTGGTCCCCTTCAGCAGTATTCAAATTTAGTCCACCAATTAAACGAAAAGCTGGACTGTGTTGTGATGCCAACTTTGCTGTATGCCTGCCAAACTTGGACTTTTACCAGAGACACAGTTAAAAAAAAAAATGTTTTCCAAAGAGCTACAGCGAGAGCTATGCTTTGCCAGAGCTAAATACAATCGGTAGAGTGACCAAGTTGGCATCCACGCGACGGAACGAGAGGACGACGGCAGGTGGACCCGGCAAGCCCAAGAAGGGAACTTTGAAAGGGGTTGGAGGAAGCCTACGCCCTATAATTCCTATACTTTATCCCCTCTTATCACTCATAGAATACAAAATATTATATCCTATATATTTTAAAAAATCAAGTCTGATTCTTCTCTTGTTTTATTGAAGTTATACTTCTTTAGGCGCGTTATGAAAAATTGATGAGAGTGAAATTTTACGATGCGCGCGCACTGTGACACAAAATTATCAGTATGAAGTTGCCCACTTACGAATTCTTTTTAAACCAGCCCGGCGCCGAGCGTGCACGAGCGAGATGGGAATAAGACAATCTACAAGTAAAAAGAAATAGAGTATGCGTGAAGTTAGCAGCTATGCCAAGAATTTAGAATGACTATAATGACCTTTGTAGTACCTTTTAAACAAATAAAGGAGTTTTAATTATTTTTTCAAAGAAATTTAGCAATGCTTTTTCACAAAGACCTATTGTTACTTAGTTAAAAGGTTATGAAACATACCTAGTTATTAAATTGAATGAATAATATAATAAAATAATAAATAATAATTATTATTAATTAATAATTGAATATTATACTAAATATTATTAAATTATTAACGTTAAATATTTATTATTAATTATTTAATATTTAAAAAAAATAAAGAAAGCCAAAGAAGTATAACTTCTTACGCGCGTACACGCACCCTTTTTTTATACTCAAGACGTAAATAGCGACAGTCTGAACAAATCAAACTTCTAAATACATATCAAGATGATATCATTCTGACAGTGAAGATTGGTGAACTAAAATTGTAACATTTGAATTTAAAACAAGTGAAATGTTTTATTGTTATTAAGAGTTTTGTAACTATACATGAAAATATGCGAAATGTGTATTATAAGTATTTATATTCTGAGGAATAATAAAAGTAAATGTTTTTTATCCTTTGGGAGTAAAATATGAATATTTTAGATGTCAAAATAACAAAAATCATGTAATTATTAATATATAATCTTAGAATTTTATGAAAATTTATGTTCTTAATGAAAAATAAAAATGTAAAACCCTAACATTGTTATTTTGAATGACAAAAACACTTGAGTTTCAGAAATGTCATTTAATAAAAATTATATCTTACTTTCTACATTTTTTATAATATGGTGATCTATCTCTATCTCTTTTCTTCTTTTTACCTTTCCTTTTCTTATCTATATCTTTCTTATCTTTTGAGGTCTTGCTACTTTTTTTATGTCTCCTCGGTTCACTACTGGAACTCCTGCCTTTGTGGTCTGATTCAGAAGTGAGTGATTCATTACTGCTGTATTTTGCCTTATTTCTTTTATCTATATCTTTGTTTCTTCTTTCTTTTGAATTTTTGATTTCTCTTTCTCTTCTATATTTATATCCACTGCTAGGGCTTCGTCTCCCGCTATCAGGTTCTGAAGAGTGAAGAGAATCACTACTACTGTACTTTCTAGATGGTTTTTTTCTTTTCTCTTCGTCATGGTATTTATCCCTTCTTTCTTTTGAAGGTTTGCCTTTTTCATTTCTGGCTCGGCTAGGACTATCTCTTCTAGCCCTTTCAGACTCTAAAGAGTTTAGATCTTCATTACTACTGTACTTTTTTGAAGATTTTGTTCTATCTCTACTTCCATTCGATTCTTCTTTATCATGTTTTCTATCACTTACATACTTCTGCCTAGACTCTTTTTCAACATTTTTGCGGGAATTCTGATTGTTTTCCTTTTTTTTATATTCTTCATAAGAGTCAGCATCTGAAATTAAATTATTGAAACATGTGAAATTATAGATATAACCATTTATTAATTTTTTTGTCTGAATCCAATATGTACATTAAATAACTAAATATGATTAATTAACTAATTCAATCTCATTCACTAAATGAATAATTTTTTTTTAACATTAAGGGTCTGTTTCACAATGTACGGATAAGTTATACATAAGTTCCAAATTAGCTATTTATTACTTATTGGTAGGATAAACGCTATTGTTGTGTTTCACGACTGTCAGATAACGCTATTCTTCACATAAAGTCCATCATAAGTTATGAGTCCGATGAACTGTCACATAGCACAGTTTATCTTCCAAATAATTTATGTGTTGGTACTTTATCCATACATTGTGAAACAGGCCCTAAGGTATGTATGTATAGACACCCACTATAGATTCATAGTTTTAGAAAAGGGCTGCTACAAGGGCATTACATAATTTGATATGTTATTTTATTTATGCTCTCAAATTTCCGCATTATCAATGAGCACAAACATGAGACAGGCTTATTTCTAGTCATGCCAACACAGACAGACATTTCAAATTAAATAAATAATTAGAACTTTAGCAAGACAAAACCATTAAAAGGAACTAGCCAAAACAAAACTTACTAATGACTTTTGACTGTTTGTCATACTCTGACTTGGAGACAGGTTGCATCATAAATTCACTGAGACTGACAGTTTCCTTCTTAATTGGAATATCCACCATTGCACGGCCATTTTCTTCATCTAAACTCACTACCTGAAATTGGGTATGTATTTTTTAATGGTGATTTATCCCAAAAAGTTCCTATATATCTAACGAAGCAATAAAAAGATGCCTCTACCAAAGATTTTTGTTTAGATGTTTTAATATTGTTTTCAATTTAAGATCACTGTTTTAATTTTGGCTAATTAATTTTGTGCTCATGTAAAATATTTTTAATACAAATGTGACACCAATGTTTCTATTCTATTCGTCTTGTGTATTGAAATCTATCTCTAAACTTATTTTTCTCATTAATAAATAAAAGTTTACCTGTCCGTAAAAGCCACCATATTTCCCCATTGTTATTTTTACAAAGGCTTTCTTTACTATGGCAAGGTCTTCATCATTTTCTCTTGTTGATTTTTTTTGATTTTCTTTAACAACTTTATCTGCTCCTAAACCAAGGCCTTTGGGACGGAGTTGGGGTAGTTTATATGTTGACCTTAAAAATTATTACTGATGATATACCTGTTGTCACACCATTTAAGTCTTTTTCTATTTTTTAACTATCAGGATAAGGGTCTGTTTCACAATGTGTGGATAAGTTCTACATAAGTTCTTCTTATTACTTATTGGTAGGATAAACACAAGAACAAGTACAAGAACAAGAAGTGACAAATAGCACTTTTTATCTTCCAAATAATTTGTGTTGCATAGCTATTTGGTACTTTATCCATACATTTTGTAACAGACCCTTAGTATAAGATATAGACAATTTTTTTGTGACAGTGTGGTATATAGTATATTGACATTTTCTAGATTAAAACACTATTAGTTACTATAACATTTTTCGTTTTTTTAATGGTGACCAACTCCTTATACTATAAATTATCAAAAACAACCTGACTTACAATTCTTTTCCTGGTGTCCAGCCCATACCACGAAGCATTGCTATACCAAAGTCTTGAATTGGTATAGATTCATAATCATCCAATGTTGACTGAAATATTACAAATGTTAAAAAATTTATAAACTTTATTTCTAGGCAGCAACTTACAACATAATATACAATAATAAAACAACTTACTTCCTTTTTCCCTTCAAGAACTGGCTGTGCTGGTATTGGTACAACTAACTTTGAAGCATCAACCACTTCTATCTTGTTTGCTTCTTCTAAGAGCTCCCGAGCAGCCATTTGTTCTAGAGTCTCATTTTCAGGTGTTTTAGTCCGAGTGTTGTCTACTTCTGGATTCTCATCATCAAAGTTTTCAACTTTTGCAGCAATTTGCTTTAGCCTTTCTGCAGTTATAAGTGTGTTTGGTTTCATCTGTATTACCAAAGGTGCTCTTTCTTCAATTTCTCCCCTAGAATTAAGGGTAAGTATTTAACAAAAATTCAATACAAAGATCAAAATAAATAATAAATAATCAAAGGCATATCATTCTGTTTTATTCATAATGTTATGTGTTTTCTTTTCACTGTGCAAATAGTACAATCGTGAAAAGATGTTTGCAACAGTCTGAAAGAAACATATTTTTTAGTATAATGTAATCACAAAATACTAACCCAACAACTTTTATAGACTTCTCTTCCACACATTCAATGTAGTCTTTTTTCTCAGCTAAAATAGGCTTATCTTGCTTTTTAGTTTTCATAAAGCCAAATGATATTTTCTTAGGCTCCATTGTAAGGCTTGCACAATGAATAAAAATCTACTTAGGATTATAGCCCTATTATAATTTAAATAATGCAATATTAACATTCGCAACTGAAAGTAGACATAAACACATTCCAGGCTAAAAAAACCTTTGAATCATGATTAATACTTAGATGGATATTTTGTTGTTGCCCTATTGGTCTTTTTAAATTTCACATTTTACAAAAATAATTCTATAAAACTTTAAGCTGTAAGATTAAACAAATTGCTATAAATTAGCAAGGCAGAAGGATACGTGAAATGTAAATTCTGAATTGGCACTTGCTTTGGGTTGTCAAATGCCAAGTATGAAATGTTGGATTACCATAGGGCATAGGTGAGAGAGGCCACAGGGCACAGATGAACTATTATTTAATACTTCTGTGTATAGTTGACGCATATCTATAGATGTAGACAAATATGTTCTCTCGTTGGCCTAAAGGTCTAGATACCAGGCCATAAACTCCAAAAAAAAAAAAAAAAAAATGTTCTCTCGTTTAGAAAAATTTGTCTACCCAGTTTGCAAGAACAGTACTCAATAATAATAATAAGCTCCCAGGGTACTGGGCAACATGTGGTGACCTCGCGGACGCTTAAGCCGCCGACTGACTACTGTTATATTTATGTACTGCTACGTTTGGCTGGTGCTCTGCCCATCAAAAGTGGTTTAGCCATGTCAAAGTGGTTATTAAAAGTCTCGAAAAACCTTCATTTTGTAGTGACCCATGAATCTCAATCCATGATGGATAAAAATAATAGTTTTGTTTTCAGGAAAGAAAAACATTAAGTGCTAAGCCTCGTTTGTCAATATATCCCTAACTCTCGCAAACTATAACTAGACTTAGAGAAAACACCATTTCAAAAACTATATTGTATTTTTTTGTAAATGGGATAAGATGAGTATGATACTCAATAGCGAAAAAATAAACATAATTCGCAATTGAATCTTCGTGTTACACCTGAGAAGTTATTGCTTCAAGGGTACTTTGAAAGGGCTTATATAACGGCTCGTATTTCTATAGACTGTAGCGAATCCTAATGACTTTAGTACTTTAGAAACCGATTGGTAATTTTTTAAAATAAATTATGTATTTTGCGGGGTCGTAAAACGCAACTACAGCAAAAATATTTTTGATGGCTAATTTAATCTTAATAATTTTTTAAAAATATTAGAGAAAATAATGCACAGTATTAGGAGAGCGTTAGTCCGTGATTATTATCTAATAGCAATTTCCTGTGGTCCCAAGAGTAAATAGCAATTCGGGTCGGTCGTGTTGAAGTCCCAAGATGGGTTAATCCAGGCACCTATCGCGCCAAAATTATTCATAGATTCAAAGTTACTTACTTGAACGTTTGTTTATAAGTTATTCATTTGTTTGTGAAAAAAACATGTTTCAAAATTAGCATCATAGTTTAAGATTTTGAAACATTAAAGGCGGAAACATACTACTAAAACGCGACGCGACGTGTCGTGTCGACACCCGATGTCCATCGTGCACATTACCAACACGCGACACCACGACACGCTTGCAAATTCAGAAGTCATTTAGCTGATTTATTCCCCGCGCAATGTGCCAGCAAGTTTTTACCAATTTGAGGTTCAGATTCGAGGAATGTTTGCAGCGCAATCAGATGTCTATTTTAATTGAAATAAAAAATTGTATGTGTATTGTATTTAGTTTTTTACTGAATTGATTAGCAGGTTATTTGTATTAAACTACCAACATCCTAAGTCCCTGATTTTGTCCTTGTATTGAGGTAATCTCATGTCATATAAAACAGAATATTGTTTCACCAACTCAATTAATTGTTTGTCGTTCATTTTGCCAAATAAATCCAAAAATATCTAAGTATATAAATTGACATTCGTGTCAAAAACTCGAAAGACTGACGCATGATGTCATCATCACAACATCCACAACACGCCGATCCAAATCGATTGGATGTTACCGCGTGTGATCACATGGCGTGTTGTCTATGTGCATCTGACCATATTAAATATATGGGATTGATAAGTACTGACATGCGTCGGATGGCGTGGTGTAGCGTCGCGTTTTGGTAGTATGTTTCCGCCTTAATACTGATATGAATCCATTATAAACCTACTTACATATTATATAAAAAAAAACAATTAAAAAAACTTGAATTGTAGGCGTAACTCAGAAAAAAAAAATTGGTTGTTTGTAAAGTACTTAGGTTTACGATCGAGATGTTTACGTGATAACGTCTTATTGGTGATATAAGTTTTTGGGAAGTAAGGAATTAATGAAGATAACAATTTTTTCAAATTTTAAATTACATCTATCGTTTTATTCACACTTTTGATGATAACTTTCGGGTGTAAAATGACAAGTTTACTTATTCGACTATGATATACATTTTTCTTCATACATTCACGGAATGACTGGCAGCGCTCGAGATGAGACGGGAGATCGGTCCGTCTCTCTCTCGTTATACCTGCGATCGCGCTCGTGAGGTTTTGGTGTGACACAAGTTTCTGAACATGTCACCCGACTAAAACGATTTTAAAGACGTTATCACGTCAATATAAAGTTTGCTCTCGAATATTATAGGTACGTATTAAATATAAATATCTGTACAACCGGCCCAAACTTCCAAGTTTATTAAGTTCACTTAGGAATATATTTTAAGTACTCGATAACCAATTCATAAAGGTCTATACCGATTTGGAAAATTCTTATTTCAGATCTGATTATGGGATGAATTTGTTTCTGAGACTGGCCGATTTCTGAAAATGTATGAAGGGCGTAAGTCAAGTGTAACTGTTTATTAATTGATATTGTATCATAATTGTAAGTAGTGTTGAAAATTTGTCAGGGTTATACAGAGTCCTTATAAAAATGATCCAAATCAGTCTTTCTAAACAAACAAACTTCTGTATACGATAGACTGTACAGAAACATGGTATAAGTGTAGGTACGTATACGTCACCAAATTAAAACTTTGACTGTGTGAACCCCCTGACGCGAATTCTGATTCCGTCCGTGGTGTAAATACGAGAGACATCAAAGTACACGCGATCCAATACTTCGTTAGGAAGTTCTTTTCAATTCAAAATAGATCATTACTCCCTAAGGTCAGTATTTAAAATCGGTTCAATATATGAAATTCACTATTACATAAAATAGAAACGAACTCCTCTTTACAATAAATAGCGCAATCATTAATTTAGCTGACAATACAAGCCTATTGAATTAGTAACATAATATGGAGATTATTAATTTACTAGTATTAAACAGTTCAAACTAATATGATAAGCAACTTATATATAGGTACACTCACATGAAAGTAATGGGTAATTAAGCTGAAGTTTCTTGTTCGAAGTGTTTCCAGCACAACTGGACTCTAATCAAATTTTCCGCCTTGCTGCGGATTCTATATGTATTAAGTAATTAAATAGTGAGTGAGCCGTTTATAATTATTAGCTTTAAACGAGTACACCAATCATCCATTCAGTTTAAAAAGTCTTTCACTGTCTATATTTTTTTTTAATCAGTCGTAAGCTAATTAAATTTATCGTGCTCAGTAGCGCTCTTTAGATATATATTTTTAAAATAATCAATTTTCTAGAAGAGATAATATAATTTACAAATTAAAGAACCGCTAACAAAAATGCTAGTAAATCAAATATGTCCTTGGGGCAAATAGGTATAGAAAACACAATCATACGGAAAAACAAAGCTTGTTTGGCTGAAAAGAAATGTGGTCTATCTGTTCCATGCAAACACATTTCTGTGTCTTTTGTACTGAGACAATCAAAAGATTTCACGAATATCACTATTGGCAGCCAATTGGTTAGTTCATTTGGGACATACTCGTAATTCCTCGATTTGGGCTCCCCATGAAACTAAGTATAAGATGATGTTGGAGCGGTACAAAAGAAATTTTTGAGGCACATATATTGTAGGATGTACGGTATGTATTTTTTTTACCCACTCATGTATCCGACCTTATTTATTCTTGGTTCTGTGGGCTACAACGACCTTAGACTACGCCGAGAATTCACGCTTGCGATGTACTTGATAAAATTGTTACATGGGATCAGATATTATTGGTTATGCATTATTGTTGATTTAGTGTCACCTGTTAGGACATTATTGTGTTATATTTAAATAAATAAATAAATTTGTAGTCTTCTGCGCTTACCAACCTCAATTATTGCTTCACCAGGATTCGAAAATTGTGGCGTCACGTGCGTTAACACGCTTTCAACACTTTGCAGGCTAAAATGTATATAAAACGGTTAAGTAAATAGCTTTTTCACAATACTTCGGTAAAATTATACATACGAAGAAGCTAAATAGTAGTAAAGCTGCGATGTTAAGAATTTCACGAAGATTTTATTTAAGCCGTCAAGGTTATTTTATTATTCGGAACGTTTTGTTCAAGGTAAGTGAGAGTAAATATAATATTAGGTATTGCAATTTTCAGACGACATTGGATTTATGACGTAATCATAACTGTAACGAACCCATTTCATGTTTGATATTATCACTGAAGAGATGTACCTGGTATAATTTGTATTGTTTGTTTTATATATTATATAATGTGTATATTTCTTCAGTCGCGCTCCTCATTACTGGAGGTCGTGTAAGTGTCTTCTGTCTTCGGCAAGCCTCAGCGCCGGGTTGATGAAAATACCTGTAAGAACCTTTACTTAATCAGTCAAACTAGTGCATACAGTTTCCGGCAATTATCATTAAGTTACGCACCGAAACTAATACATTACAATTAAGATGGTTATTTTTGCAATAAAGTATTAACTCTTCACTCTAAAGCGACAAAGCACATAAGTGAACAATTGAATAAAATATAATATTACTAATATATGAATTTTTATTAATTCAACATTTTCCGTTTAAAAATGTTTTGTCACAATAGTTTGTTTGCAGTAAAATATTTGTAGTTTCATTGTTTTCATTTAATATTTAGACTTATTTTGTTTTTTCCGCTAGTAGTTTAGTTCAGAGTTATATAAATCGTTTGATATCCCTTTTGTGTTTGCTTTAATTGCCATATTCGGGATATATGTATTTGAAATTTGTTGATACAATTACATAAATAAAAAAAACAATCATATTTTATTATTATTAAGCCTTTATTGCTGACACCCAGTATAATTTATATAAACACATGTTTAAGTTACATACCCTAACTTATTCAAATACATCAGATGTGCCGGTGATTAGCGTGACACATAGGCCTCTTCCTTTCAATTCTTTTCGAATATTAGCTCTTCTTGTCCAAGTAGTGCCTCCAAGTTTCTTTATATCGTCTGCCCATCTCTTTCTCTGTCTACCGCTTTTCCTTTTTCCATCTCGTGGTTGCTATTCTGTAATAACTTTTGTCCATTTCAAGCTGCTTTCAATCTGTATCTCACATCATTTAAATATTAATATAGGAATCTTCAATCGTGGGCGTAATGAGTTCACTTCTATATATAATAACATTATAGCAAGCAGTTACTTGATATGGATATTTAATAATACTGAAATGGCTAAGGCTAGTCTAGAAGGGCAGACTCTCCTGGGGTCTGGACAGTCTCGTATTTTCATAAAATGATAAAATACAAAACATATTACAAAAGGACTTCGAATACGAAACCCTTATTAATGAAAATTTTATAAAGTCAAAGTCAAAAATCATTTATTCATATACTAGTAACACAATGTACACTTATGACCGTCAAAAAAGAAATATACATTAAATGCTTCTAATTTTACATTTACTGCCAGTTCTCAAATCAAGGGCGTAGAACGGAAGAGAACTAGAAGAACGGGCAATAAACTCTCCGCCACTGTTTTTAATTGCCAAGTTTTTTGTTTTACACAACGTTTGCAAGGAGCTGCAACCATTACACCATGTTCCACATGACATCTAAAGCTATAAATAATAATAAAATTAAATTAAAAACAAAGATTTGTCCTCTATCAGTAGGAGGCATGGTGAAATAGGAGCACGCACTTACATTCTCGTGGGAACAACACGCAAATACATTGTCGAAATAACTGTCATCACCGCATACACAAATTCAAGTACGACCAGTCACCACAAGTAGCACCCGTTCACGAGTATGACGCATGGCCAGATATAGATATTATATACCACTAAATGATCCTAATTATTAAAATTATACATTTGTATATATGCGATCCCCGATGCGAATGCTAGATCCGTCCCTGAAGAGCCGTTTTTCTAGCGGAAAAAGCGGAAATAGTTCCCATGTTACTCTTAAATGTTCGTCGAGTCGTCGTCGAGCACAGACCCTTGACGGCATAAGGTCGCTAAGAAGCTAGCGATCACTCCAGGAGTTTTGCTAGCCGAAATATACAATGAAATTCACTAGACATCAACAACTTGTATTTTACTTTTTTGTTTGTTACATTATTCGAAAAATTTTGGACTAAAAACATAATTACTCAAACTGAAAACAACCTATTTATTTTTATCTGTCTTTAATAGTCAGAACGAGGCTGCGAAGTAATAAGTTTCTATCTGAGAGAAACAGAAGTCGGATAGCCGACAGTCTTGAGTAACAACATTAAGGATTTAAACTGATTTTACGGCGCTTAAAATCCCCGTAGCGCAAAGTAGTTGCTTCGTAATATCTGAGGCAAATAGCGTCTTCATAATATTCATTAATATAATCTTGTTATATGTAAACGACTACAAAATCGTTTTAAATGCATGTTCCTTTTTTGAAGTTATAAAGTTTGTTTTAATATATTTTTTAGGTTTACTATATGATTAAAGTTCGTTCGTTCGTTCATTTCAGCCTGTTGATGTCCAGTGGTGGATATAGGCCTCTCTCCTAAATTTCCTATACGGCCGGCTTTTAGCATTCAACGCCGTTCATCCACCCTCACCATCTCACAGGTCATCTGTCTAGTGGGAGGCCATAGAACGCTTCGCCGTCCTTCAACGTCCTCGGCCCGATATATGATTAAGGTTACGTATATTTAATATTAGTTATAAAAATGTTCTGTCTCATGGGCCAATGCAAATCGATGTTCAAAATAAGAGAAGGTTTTATTATTAAACAGTTGTGAACTAAAGTTATTATAATCATTACTTTTTGCTAAATATTAAAATATGCACGTGTGATTACGGCCACCAAATTTCTATGTTTGTGAGATATTTTTACAGTAAGAGAGTCTAAAATCCTACTCAATTTTTCAATTCATTTGTGTCATAGAAACAATTAAAACCAAATTAAAGCTACCAGCTGTATAATATATAGAATCCAGAATAATAATTCTTAATATTGCATTCCTACTGATTAATGCGAAACCCAATTTATTTTCAAGTGAAACGAGTGAATATTAATATAATCTTTATGAATTATTTATGTATATTGGGAATTGGATTCAATTTTAGCGCAAACAGGGAAGTTCTACTAATTTCTTATGCGCATTTTGATTGCTAACGAATCGTTTTATGGTAGCGAAAGAAATGGTTTTTGGATTAGGGAAATTGTAAATTTCATGCCTAGATATGCATTGACTAATTCTAAGGCACTCAGATTTCCGCGTGAACTATAATTGTGTGTTCATTCGTTACCTTTGAATGTGTTTTATATCTCTATCTCTCTATAAATAAGGTATTATTTTCAACGAAAACAGTTCTACTGGTTATTTGGCATTTTAGCACTTCATTTGTTTATAATTTTAGTACCTAAATTTTTTGATTTAAGTAATTCTTCAAGTACCCCACGCATATATCGCACGCAACTTAACATCAGATGAGCCTCCTGCCCGTTTGCCTCCTATTGCATTTGTATTAAAAAACAAGTTAATATATTTTTTACTCTTAAAAACATATAATCTATTTTAAAGGATTAATATATAATCCTATTAGATATAAAAGTTTTTTAGCAGCAAGCTCAATTCTTTGTTATGAATCAAGAAAAAGTATGGAACAGAGCGGGTTTCTCAAAGCGTTACTTGCATTTTTTTAATATGGCGTACATGTTTTCACATTCAGTGATACTCGTATTCATGCCGAGACGAGAGGTTAGTTCGCGACCCACTTTGCTACCTATTCTTAGACTAACCGTGTAACGTTTTAATATCTTAGACAATACTAATCACTGTGCATTCATTAACTCAACTGTGGGTTCTTAACTTTAACGTGTAATTACAACTTAGATTAAAGAATGACTATGTTTATTGTTTTTAATTTTATTACATTATACTTACGTCCGCGAGGAATTCGTGCATTTTGGCAAGAATGTATTGTGACCTTTTAATAATAATAATCGTTATACTTCAGCCAATTGACATAAAAATATCGTGCCCTACACCTACCTTAGGATTAACTCTATTCATGGCACTGAATAGAGTTATAATATTTTAATAAATGTATGGATATGCTCAAAGTGTAATTTAGGTTTGTGTTTGTACTATAGTACGACTTTGGTAGACACCTTACATGATACATTATACATAGCTAGCGTATGGAATCTGTTTTTCTAACATCGTCTAGGTTATGTCCTATTATAAATAAATATTAAAATAAAATAGTTGTGTATGTCTATTATTCATTCATACCTTATATTATTGAAATGTTCAGGAATCAGAATGGGCATTAAAGAGATAAGGTAGCAAGACGAGTATATATTATATATATTTATTGGTTTTATACACAACAAAATTATATGTATCAGCCACAACTGGCACTACAGAGTGATCTACCAGAACTACTGACTACAGAGATAGAGCCCATTTATAACTAAAATAAATGCAATGTATACAATTAAGACAAAAACAAAAACGTTACTAATAGACTCTAATCTATTGTTGATCAATGATATTAACTTACATAATTATAATTTCGTCGAAAATTACACTGTAAATAAAACCAGCCAAATTTATTTATCAAAATTCATTATCGTCTTATAAACAATTTTCCAAGAATACTGAATACGATTTGCAAACAGCGAAGTACTAAGGATTATTCAAATCGCTCTGAAATATTAAAGAGGCAGTCAGAAGTTTACAGCCACAGAACATAATATTATTATACAGAGGTATAATGTCACACCTTCATATTTGCAAGCATATTGGATTCTCGACTTTAGGTAAAGCTTATACCGCACTTTGGTACGCCAACAAAATTGTTATTGCGCGGAAATGCCGCATCTTTGAAGTTTCTGTATATTTTTACAGAATGGGGCTAAACGTATGTATAATTCATTGTTTCAATTTGTTACAAATCGATTTGAAAATTATTTATATTAAATACAACAAACTTTAACTTATTTATGAGTAGTTGTGTTTTGTTTTTGAATTCCAAAGCTTAACAAATTTCAATACATTTGATATTTTCTAACGTCATAAGCATAATAGGGTTGTTGCAATAGGATTCTATAATATTCTCTACGCTGCCAAAACGTAAACTTAATTCATTAATTTGTTAATAGAGTGTGTAATTAAAGCCATAACACTATCAACCATGGCACGAATTCACTTACGAGCTCGTCAATAAGACCTAAAGCAATAAATGGCAGCGATAATTCCTCGCGCCAGGAATGAATCCAATTTACACCCTTTGCACGGGATGTTAAATCTCCTCGGCCATTGCTCGTGAAAATCGTCACACCAATTGATACACTTTGAAGTTAATGCTGAAATTTTAAGCAATTACATAAATAGCACATTCAAATTTTGTTTCTTTGAACGCATTAAGTCTTGGTCGGCTTAAATTATGTTTTGTATAGTGTATTTATTGGGAAAGACTTTTAAGCTATATACCATCATGCAACCACCTAATTAAGGCACGCCATTTTGTTGTGTTTATTTTTTGTGATAGCGAAGCCAGATTTTGGCCGTGTTGTGCTGGCTTATACAATCGCACCACCCTATCTCTACCCGTGGGTCTCATAAAAGGCGACTAAGGGTTATTAAGGCGTAGGGAGGTGATGACCCCTTCACCCTTCAGTGTGATAATTGAGCGACATCTATACATCCACATCAGTCAGTTAGTCTAACTAGTGGGAGTGTCACGCGGTATTGAATGAGCCGGTATCAGGAAAATACCGCTTTCCTACTGAAAACAAAGGGTGCCTGGACTTCTGGTGCTGGAGGGCCCATCCCTGGGTGTGCTCACTCACCCTTGGAACACGTGGGAGAGCTGAAATAGACCGCTCATGGCAAAAAATTTTAACACAAACTTTACTAACATGGATGGCCTTATTGTTTCTAGAGGTGACCATGATACTTCCCTCGTCTGTTGAACATTTACGCTATCCAGCCTTTGAGCATAATATTAAACCACAAGCCAGTGTATAATATGTAAAAATTTGAGAGGACACACATTTTCATCGCCATTTGAAAGTTTCCGATCTTTCTACCTTGTGGTTTCCGTGTTTCTGTGTTCTCAATCTGAAGGTGGTCTCCATAGAACATCACAAGGCCTCAGTATACTTGGAGTCAGCACATCGAAAAAAGTCCAACTCTCCAATCATCAGGAAGAAAAGTCAAACTGGCGTCCAGAAAGCTGGTTGTTTTGGGTAGGGCCAAGCAGTATGTCATTGAGGTACAACATATGCAATCTAAGAGGCTCAAGTACGATGTCACATGGAATACTGCTCATATTTCTGGGCCAGTGCTCCCAAATACCAGCTTCTTCCTTTTAACCAATATCAACATTACGTAATCTCTAATATATTTCTGATCAGCTTGATTGGTTGATCCCTCCTGACTCGTTTCATCACCGCACGAGCCGTAATAATTCCATAGCGGTGGCTGATGGCTGGAAGTCTTCCACAGTCCGCTTTACTAAACATTATCTTTTGAGAACTAGCGAACTGTGCAATCGGCTCCCAGTGAATTTCACCGGAAGATACGACCTCAAATTATTGAAAAAGAGAGTCTTACCCTTCCTCAAAGGCAGGGAACTAAAATGGGTGTCCGAGCGTTGCGATGAGTGCGCGTTATGGCCTTCCCCTTAGCTCGTTTGCCCCCAACTAATAAAAAAAAAGACAAAACATTTAAGGGACGGTTTAGGATAGGATAGGATAGGAGTGAGGATAATATATTTGTACCGTAATTATTTATCTCAGATTTTATTTAATATTTTATTTTATTTTCATTTTTATTTTTGTAATAATTATCCTTTTGTACAATTTTATTGCCGTACATTTATATGGGGAATAAAATTGCAATACTATATAATACTATACTATAAAACTACCTTCGGTAACAATAGGACATTGCTATAACATTCCGTTGATTCTCTCTTGTCATAGCTGTCTTTTTTTTTGTGTTTAAGTCAAATCAGCCAGCGCGTGTGAAGTCATAATATTCAGTTCTTTTTAGTATTAAAAAACCAGTTTGTAAATCATATTTTTCTAAAGGGCTGGCAACGCAACCACCTATCGATTCTTTCTTTGTATGGAGTGCGGACTCGCAGGCTGGTTTGCGACTAAACCAAACATCGTACATATCCTTTATTTGATTTATACATTCTTCTTTTGGATAAAAGATTTCATGTACCCTAAAGCATAAAGGTCGAGTGGGGTATTTTCTCATTTTCTTCTAATATAAATATTAATATTCTTACATAAAGTGAGTATATGATTTAATATAAAGCTTAGACGAATAGATTACAATAAAATGTTTCATATACTGAAGCCTTTTAAAGAAAATGTATACCCAGCTGAGATTTAGGTGCCCTATACTTTTATGGCCTATAAAAGTCCTAGGGTAAAATGTCAAGTGAGTATTAATATAATTTTAGCATTTATATGTGAGAATGATGCTCATTTTTCTGCTAAGTCAAGGCGTTCCAAAAATTATCCGAAATTGATGAATTTATGAAGTTATTGTAACGTAGCCATAGGCTATTAATGTCTCTTCTATTTGTTATTTTGGTGATGGTCGAAATCACTGTCAATGACTATATTCGAGATTTCACAGACTATTTAAAAAAAAACTAATATTGTCCCTTATTAACATAATTGCAAAACATATTAGTAATGGCGACATTGTGATGAATTAAATATGTTTTTTTTAGAACAGGCAGTACAAAAACCGCTTCTGAAGCTGTTTTTTTTTCAATATGATGTTATTTTTCTGAAATAATGGTATAAAACCTATTGTAAAAGAAAACATTGAAAAGGTGGGCTGTTAACAACTTGAATTGCTATGTATCTTGCGCTAGTTTAAAAAGCTCATCGGCGCATGTGGTGTCGGTCCACTCTCGTACATTCCGCAACCACGACTTCTTCCTTCTACCAGAAGAAAAAGAAAAGATGGCGGGGGTATATTTGTGAATTAAGAAATAATAATAGTAGCAAAGCACGCGTAACAGTTTTTTTTCGGATTCGAAGCGAACGGTGGGAAAAGGTCTTAATATAATAAATTGGTGGTCCGAAGTAGGCAAAGAATTATCTTCATTATCAAACATCAATTAGACGGGGAAAAATTCCAGCGCTCGTAGGGATTAATTAAGAAAATTATCTTCGTTAAGCAAAAATATATTTTGGAATTATCGCTGTAAAAATTATAATGTACGCAAGTTCGGGGTAATATTGTAAGAATTTCGTCTGATAATATGGGAGCAGTTTTGATCTAGTGATTAAGAGCGCGATTTCCTATCTGGTTGTGTATTTGCCTAGCTGTCCACCAATTATCGCTCTATGTGTGCCTTAACCTGCTTGCTAAAAATTGACTTCAAGAAGAATATAAAAAAATATGTAAGACATAAAAATTGGTCTACCCTACCAGTAACCAGTTATAGACTTTGCAAATATAGTTACTAAATAAATATAATATGTAATATGGAATTCTTTTATTTGTTTAAGACATTGCTATTTCTATCTCTAGTTATAAGTATGGAGAGTACGTTGAAGTAACTAAAAAAACTAGCCCTCTATAGGGTTAAAAATATTTAACGGCTAAATAGCCACATCACACTCAATTCACTTGGCAAAAATAAATGAACGTGATGAAATATTTTACCTAAACTAACACAAAGTTGAATCGCACATTTGATGTTGTATAAATTCCATTCTAGAAAGCTCATAACATTACATATTAAAAGCTGATTACACATATAATTGCAATACACCGGCAATAATACCCCAATATCAATTCAGGCTATGTTATGTATAAACAGCAATCAGGATCCATCTATATTAATGTAATACGATTAATACCTGTTTCTCTTATATATCGACAACTATTGGTAATCAAATATTAAATTTCAGTTATAACCTGTATCGAATTTGATTGAACCAAACATGCTTCGTAATATTAATATCGTCTTTGTGTTATGATATTGTTTAAACCTCTATTTAATTCGAATATATGTTATATTTTCTTTCAAAGGATGGGTTCATTGATACGATCTTATTCAGACACGAAATAAGTCTAAATTAGTCAAATAATATTTAAAAACATACGACGGTTAAATCGTAATTGGTTAAAACTATGTTTTCTTTAAGACATCAATTTAATATTCTAAATAAACCTTTTTTTATTTGTTTGTTATTATTTTTATCAGTATAAATACTTTTGGATGCTAAGGGAGGGGCTTGTAGATCTGCTCGACTGTTTTTGGCTATTCAGAATGAACTTGAAAATGGGCAGGTCAAAAGCCCCAAATCGCTGTGTTTTAATGGTAATTATTATTAAGAGGAAGCGAAAGGATGTAAAAACTGTAGATAGACAAGGCGCCTTTGAGATTGAGCCGACACTGTTGTATACGAGTAATACAGTATACAAATAAATACTTTTATGTTCCCGAAAAGTGTTTAGTGATTTTAAAATATGTTTATTTAAAGAGTATGAAAAGTTTAAATAAAGGTAAAAAAACTCATTGATACAAATGTTCCGCAAAGTTGTGAAATAAGGTTGCGAGGGAACGATAAGGAACCTTTGATGTCGAACGTACAGGAAGAAACTTTTACAAAACGTCAATGAAAAAACACATTAAAAAAGGGAGATTTGGAAAGTTTAGAATGACCAATTTTGAAGATTGAATTGAATTGTAAATTACACATGGAAATAGCAGTTTTTTTTTATTTTTTTTTTTTAATGTAATAGGAGGCAAACGGGCAGGAGGCTCACCTGATGTTAAGTGATACCGCCGCCCATGGACACTCACAATGCCAGAAGGCTCGCAAGTGCGTTGCCGGCCTTTCAGGAATTGGTACGCTCTTTTCTTGAAGGACCCTAAGTCGAATTGGTTCGGAAATACTTCTGTGGGCAGCTGGTTCCACATAGTGGTGGTGCGCGGCAAAAACTGCCTTAGAAAACGCTCTGTTGTGGAACGACGGACGTCGAGGTGATACGGATGGTATTTTGTATTTTGCCTTGACGTCCGATGATGAAACTCAGCTGCAGGTATTAGACCGAACAACTCCTCTGAACACTCTCCATGGTAAATGCGGTAGAAGATGCAGAGAGATCCCACATCTCTACGCAACGCCAAGGGATCAAGCCGCTCTGAAAGTGACTGGTCGTCGACGATTCGAACCGCTCTTCGTTGAATACGGTCAAGTGGAAGGAGCTGGTACTGGGGAGCTCCCGCCCAGAGGTGAGAGCAGTACTCCATATGGGGCCGAATTTGAGCTTTATATAGTTGCAAGCGGTGGCCCGGAGTGAAGTACCGTCTCGCCTTGCTGAGCACACCAAGCTTTTTGGAGGCTAATTTAGCCTTTCCTTCCAGATGACCGCGAAACTGAACGTTATTCTATATGTCAACGCCCAGTATTCCGATGCTAGCTGAGGCTTTAAGGAGAGTGTCTTCAAAGAGGGGAGTAGCGACAAAGGGAGTTTTTTTAGCGGAAAACGCGCATACTTGTGTCTTCTTGGGGTTAAATTGGACTAGATTTATTCTACCCCAGTCCGAGACTCCACGTAGAAGAGTTTCGACTTCAGACACAAGTTTGTTCCGGTACTCATCGACAACAGCCCGAGAAATACCTGCCCGGCCAGTGTAAAAAGTATCACCAGTGCTGTCGTCCGCATAGCAATGAATGTTGCTAAGCTGCAACATATCATTGATATGCAGAATAAACAGGGTCGGGGATAGGACACAGCCTTGTGGGACACCAGCATTCACAGGTTTCAGGTCGGAGCATGCTCCGTCGATGACGACTTTGATGCTCCGATCAGCGAGAAAGCTGGAAATCCAGTTGCATAATTTCTCAGGGAGCCCGTAGGCTGGAAGCTTCGAGAGCAGTGCTCTGTGCCACACCCGATCGAAGGCTTTCGCTATGTCCAAACTTACCGCCAGCGCCTCCCCCTTGGACTCAATTGCCTCTGCCCACCTATGTGTAAGGTATACAAGGAGGTCACCAGCTGAGCGACCACGACGAAAGCCGTACTGAGAATCGCTAATCAGCTGGTGGCCCTCTAGATACCTCAGGAGCTGGCTGTTAATAATGGTTTCCATTATTTTGGAGAACAAGGAGGTTATAGCTATTGGGCGATAGTTGGACGGATCAGAGCGATCGCCTTTTTTAGGGATCGGATGTATCGAAGCGATCTTCCAGCACTTCGGAACAGTGCCGAGCGTGTAAAGGTACCGGAAAAGGCGCGTTAGGACCGGAGCCAACTCAGGAGCACAAGTACGCAGCACAATTGGAGGGATGCCATCGGGTCCGCTCGACTTATGGATGTCCAAGGAAGACAAAGCTTTACGGATAGCACGTTGCCGGAATATAACTTCGGGCATCGTAGTATCACACCGCAATAATGTCGGTGGTTCCTTCCCTTGATCATCCAAAGTGGAGTTCGACGCAAAGAGACAGCCTAGAAGATCGGCCTTCTCTTTCGCGGTATGGGCCAGTGAGTCATCCTCCCTATGCAGTGGTGGAATTGAGGGCAGACAGAAATTCCCTTGGACAGCTTTGGCAAGAGACCAGAAGGCTCGAGTACCCGAAGGGAGGTGGGCCAATTTCTCACCAAATCTGGCAATGTGCTCTGACTTTGCTTTAGCGATTTCTCGCTTGAAGGACCTGGAGGCTGAATTGTATGCTTTTTTACGTTCGCCGATAGTCACATCACAGGATGTCACCGCTTCTGCCCAGGCTTTAAAGCATTCACGCTTACGGCGCAAAGCCGCTTTGCAAGAACGCCTAAACCAAGGCTGGGACTTGCCACCGACCGGCACCGCAGAGAATGGAATAAAGAGTTCCATACCCTGCAGGACCACCTCGGCGACAGAGTCAGCGACGGCATCTGGAGTACTCGACGAAAAGCAAATGGGCCCCCAAGGGTAGGACGCAAAAAAAGACCGCATCCCATCCCAATCTGCTGACTTATAGTGCCACACGCGGCGACAGCCAGTGAAGCTAGGCCGAAGAGGGCGCGTGAACGGCACAATGCTCCGGACCACACAATGATCTGATGAACCCAATGGCGGTTCAACAGAGACTTGGTAGTTCTCCGGATGTGAAGTCAGCAGAAGGTCCAACAAAGAGGGTTTATGACCATCCACATCTGGTATTCGCGTAATCGCAGGGACCATTTGCGTCAAGTCGTAAGCCAAAGCAAAGTCGTGAAAGGATCTTCCCGCATGATCGGTGGTTTCTGAGCCGAGCCAATCGGCATGGTGGGCGTTAAAATCGCCAAGTATCACGATTTCAGCGGTAGGGACCCTTTCGAGCAGGGAATCTGTAGCCATTTGGATGTGCTCAATGAGTCGGTCAGTTTCGGTATTTCCGCTATGGGACCTATACAGGCATGCGTAGAATCGCGGATGGTCATCGCAGTCTACGCGCAGCCAGAGGTTAGATAGGTCCCTTCCTTCAAGCGTCCCGAGGCGACGAGAACAGATATCCTCTCTGACGTACACGCAAACTCCCGCCCGCGGCACAAATGAATGTTCCAATTTGTACCCCGGGTAGGAGAGGTAGGAAGTATCAGCCGGGGGGGATATCTGAGTCTCGGTAAGAAAAAGCAAGGCCGGCTTCGCAGTCTCTAAGTGGTAGTGGACAGCGTTGATGTTGGAATTGAGCCCCCTAACATTAGTGAAGTCCACGGCGAGTGTGGACGGGGGTGCCTTTGTTAAATTGCTCCGTTTGCCCCGAGAACGATTAATGTTTTTACCGAGCGCAGAATTGCCCCCCCCCAGAATACGAAGGGCAGCCTGTGCGTCCACCACCGGGCGCAGAGTGTCCCGGTGTTGGACGCCCAGAGGGGGATTCTCCACCGCGAGCGCGTGTGGTACCCCCCTGGGGTAGATTCTCTTTTTTCTGCACCTTCATATTTCATGGGGGGGGGGGGGGAATGGGCTCCGGGAGTCTCTCTCACCGCACGAAACGCGAGTACAATAAGGTGAACTTATTGCATCACTTCACGCCGGTTTTCTGAGAGACAGTGGTACTGCCCCGGTCGTGCCTGCCCATTTGGCTGAAGCCCGAAGGCAACAGCATGGCACTCCCACTAGAGAAAGCATGGCACTCCCACTAGAGTACAGTTTTCAGGTACATTCATGTAAAGAATTATATTTCTACATTTTCTTCGATTAAAATAGTTAATATTTATATTACAGAACAACCTAACACGGATTTCTAAGTAGAAAAATAATAGCCCTTAGAACACTATTTTAACAATCTAAGGATCGAGGTTTCGTACCACTTAAATCTCAAAGATATTTAAATTTACACATTTATAGTAAACGTGTATGTATTTAGAAGAACAATGTATGTTTTTCCTTTTAATCAGACAGACACGGCCATCTTCATTGTCATATAATTGGATTTAATAATATAATGTTGAAAGAAAATAAGCCTAAGGCGGTTCTTTTTTTTAAACATCGCTTCTGTGAGACAAAAAAAAATGTTCTTGTTTCGGTGATACTTCGCTTTCTTCGGAAATAAAATTATATTTAATTACCTTCCTTCTTTAGGAATCCAATAACAATGTTAAATTTAGAACACACTGTTTGTATTACAGTACAAAGCTTTAAATATTTGGAAGAATATTATTAAAATAACATTGACCTTAATTATATTAAAATGTGTCAAGACAATTGATAGTATTTCTAAGTCTATTATTTCAAACAAATCTCTTATTTTTAGTATTGAATATTTTTTTGTCTCGTTTAGTTATTTTTAGATCACTTGACAGTGAAAGGGACAAAACGTTTTAGATTAATGACAATGCTAAAAACCTTGTTCTGCAAGTACTTGAGGCAAAGTTGTATGCCAAATTCGTATGCATATTATCTGTATTTTTTAGAATATACGTGAATAAATCCGACCGTGATGATTACATATTGGATTCACCTGTTTTAATAAAAAACCCTAGATGCGGCTTAGTAGGTACGTGATAAATTTAACACAATGTACCAACACTATAACAAAACTCTTATACATATAAGCTGTATTTCCTAGAATATACGTGAATTAATCGTACCGAGATGAATACGTTTTGAGTGTAAAGGAACATGTAGACAATTTGAGTAATTTCTAGGGGTTGGAGCGTGCTTTTGAACTTTGCCCCGACACAGAGAGCTAGTTGCAAATAATTTTATTCATAGCTTCCAAGTAGAGACGTAGTTATTTTGGCAGATTTTAGAGGGTCTTTGAACTAAATATGAGGCGTAGACGTTCTATTTAAAAGTCAAACCATTTTTATTTAAGCTAATACATTTGGACATACGGGATTCAACTATGGGGTTCGGCGTGATGTGTGATGATACTTATGTGACTCTAACATAAGTATCATACAGAGGGTTCAAAATTACATCTTGAAACAAATATCCAACTGTCCGTGGTTTATAAAAACATCGGAGATTCATGAACACCTCAAAATCAGGACTGTCAAAGAGGAGATCAAGACCTGGAGTATGAAATACAGAAAAAGGCTAGAAATGCACCCTACTAAGCTTGCCACGCAACTAACCATACTGGACCTAATAAATAGGCTTAAAAGGCGACAAATCCTAAGTCTTGATCGACACGGTTGAAAGAGAGAAGCAGTCTCGATGGAGATTTTGCTCGGAACGCCTAACAGCTCTCAACACATCTGCTCATAGTCTAGCTGACTGATTGCAAGATAAAGACTAATATAAAAAAAAAGCTTATACAAGACACATCTTAATAGGAATAATTATGGACTCAAAAACACACACTATTCTTACAGTACTAGGCCCATATAGTCAAGTCGAAATTAAGAATAAAATATAATAAAACACATAGGATACACAACATCGCTACTGTGAACTAACTACGCAGACGTGTAAAGATGTCGATTGTGTCGAAGACAGCATTCAATAGGCGCCATGAGCTTTCTTAAAACAATCCACTTGAAATGCTGATTAGTTTTTATAAAATTTTTAAATAATTATGGTTTAAATTCTTTAATTTATAAATATGATGGGGTAGGTATTGTTCACAAATTTGTTTTCCAAAAATTAATAAATACCTATATCGAAGTGAATTCTTGATAATCCTTTAATATAAAAATAAATTCCTTTTAATTGTAAAAAATTCATTCATACGTTAACTATTTCATACTATATAAATAATTATATTTTTTCTACTCCTTAAACTTGACAAACTGAATTATTATGAATATATGTTTATACCCAATTGAACATTGTCTGAAGACATCTTTTTCTATCGATATGATGGTAGATTTTTTAATAATTTCCATATAATCACACTTGCTTAACTCAAAATAACCTAAAATAAAACTCTTCAATATCCGAAATATAAAAATGATAAAGACTATTTTAGACATAACATCTTTTTATTTTTACTTTACGAAAAAGTTTTAATCATTAAAATATTGAATGTTATATGTTTAAACTATTATATGGACATGAACAATAAGATACTTTTTTAACAGTCGCTTATTCTGTCATAGTTTGTCAATAGTCAGTAGGCTCGCAATAAGAGCTAGACCCTTTGGTATCTCGAACAACCTTGGCCTTTGCCGTCGCACATTTCCCCTAGGTACAAAGATATCGGATTCTTGAAGAACACTTGGGTTGTTCACCACTCCCCGTAGGTATTTACTAGATAGCAGGCCAATTGTAAGTCCTGTCTTGTTCTTCTTTCAGTATCACGGATCACCCCTGAGACGAAGTTATACTGACGAGGTAATTACGCGGGACTAAATCTCAACATTTGCCAATTGAAGCTTATTTTGTTTTTAACATAAAACTACACATCGCCGTCTCTGTTGTCTGGCAGAAACGGCTTTTACACATTATGCATTTATTTATTTGCTCAACAGTATTCCTACAGCTACTCAATAAACAATATCCAAACAATTACATTGTACACAAAAGCCGAACACGATATACAAAACATAAACAAAGCACAGTTTCACCTATATATACAAAAAATATAACAAAGTAGTAAGTATTTATAATAAATTCTATATAATGGTACGGTCAATTCTTAAAGGACGACGTAATACCTCCGCGGGAAGTTGGTTACACATAGTGATGGTTCGCGCAAAAAGTGTGGTTAGAAACGCTCAGTTGTGGAACGAGGTGGAATTTCATATTCTGCCTCGACGTCCGATGATGAAACTCAGCTGCAGGTGAATGTTTTTACTGTAACATCATCAAACATTGTTTATATTATAACTCTACTACGAATCGTAAATTATTAATTTATCTTTCTAATAGGATTATATAAGGTTACGACGCTTTGCTTTGCATTGGTGTAAAAGAGATATTCTTTATTAAACGCAATATCTAAATGCCTGCCCTGCGATTCTGTAACTCACTTTTCGAACTCACACAGCGGTTTTCGCATCGGCGGTCGCTCTCAAATCCGTCGTGAAGTTGTTGTCGAAAGTGAGTTACAGAATCGCAGGGCTGAACTGAAAAATGCGTATTATGAGTAATATAGGCCACATTTAAGCCTCAATAATTAATATCTAGAAGGTATAAACTAAGCTACAAGTTTTTTGAACTCGCTTTATAGCAAGTTCAAGTTTCGAATTTCGATCTCAAGCTTAACTTAATGAACAAAGGCCTAACTATATAACTTTCTTAGGCTACGATATAGAGCCATATTACCTAATTTATACATGTACAAAATTAATTTCCAACATTCTAACGTGTAACAAACATAAAGGAAACTTGTAATGAGGGTCAGTGTTAATAGTGTTTGAAGGATATTATATTTTGGCTTTCCTTCCGTCAGTTCACGGACGACTTTCTAAATAAGACTATATATATGTATTAGGACAATAGAGGATATATCTACACAAAAACCGCCTTTTATATATACAGTGTAAACTCTTTATTCGTTATAACGAAAAACTCTGTATAACATAAAAAAAGTATCATTTGGTTAACTCAAAACCCATACATTATATACTTTATAACGCAACACCATTGACTATTAAGAAGAAATAATTTCTTATTTAGACATCAACAACATTCTTAAGTGTAATAGTTTTTACAATCAGATTACAAATTTAACGTATTGAAGTGCCGAAATTTCTAAAAAGGCATCTGAAGTCATAAACAACCGTCTCGCTTTTGTTATAGTTAATTGCATTAACACGTGTGTCATTATTCTTAGATTACATTGCTAGTACGAAATGTTGGTCTCAATTACTAAACACACCATTGTCACCTATCTATGTATTATATATGTATATATAAATTATTGTAATTAGTTAAATTTGGTATTTTATTACGTAGTTCATTTCACTAGATTGTTCAGGTTATTATTCCTGGATGAAACAATATTATAGTTTCGTAGAATCAAAAGGAAAGTTTTGAATGCAAAATATAAAAGGTAAAAACAGGTATGGCCTTATCTTTATTTTTTTTATTATTTCATAAAATCCGAAGTGGCCCATAGCATTTAGACGTTTTCCATCACAAATTTGCATATCCTCTCAAAATCAAAACTTTTGTTTCGTATACATAATTTATCATATCGTGTAACGTCGCGACGAAATTCGAATACAAGAAAAAGTTTAACACGCAAAAATAAATAACGTTTCAGGGCTAGAAATTCCGTAGAAGAAACATTATCAGAACAGGCATTAAAGCGATAAAGCGCTATTTACCGCTATGGGAGTTATAAATAATAAAATTCGCTTATCCGACCAAAACAAATATAAATCGGTAAACGCTTAGTCAATAAAAAAGGAATTCCAGCGTTATTGCTTTACGCGACACGCTTAACAATAGCCCACTGGCGCGTACCAGAAATCGAAAACATATTACTTGGATGAAAAAATTCAGGTATTCTCAGACACGTGGTAAGCCTTTGTTCGGTCCAATATACCTGGACGTCTACGAATGAAAAATATTTTCGCTCCCAACATATTCCCTAGCGTGT
Organism: Pieris napi; assembly: GCF_905475465.1. Taxonomy (NCBI): domain Eukaryota; kingdom Metazoa; phylum Arthropoda; class Insecta; order Lepidoptera; family Pieridae; genus Pieris; species Pieris napi. The sequence goes on along the minus strand of NC_062239.1, from coordinate 4,502,740 downwards.
TTTTGGTAACAGATTGCAACAGCATTCCGAATGTTGGGACAAATGTTCCGTGGATAGTAAATGAGAATTTGAGCTCCAAATGCTAGATTATGAATGTAATAATGGACGTTTTTACCGAGCTATGACGTACAGCTGGCATTTAATAAAAACAACGTTTTCAAAATGACTCGCGATCCGCAAATGTTTATTGCAATAGTTTCGTCAACGTTTTACCAATTTAACACCTGACTTATCTTTTGTTTAAATCAAATCAAAATCATTTATTCATATGGGTAACACAATGTACACTTATGAACGTCAAAAAAAAACCTATATACTAAATGCTTCTAATTTTACATTTACTGCCAGTTCTCAAATCAAGGGCGTAGAACGGAAGATAAGAACTGACTGATTTGTTCTTTATTCAAATTTAAAGTCAAAAATCATTTATTCATATAGGTAACACAATGTACACTTATGAACGTCAAAAAAGAAATATATATTAAATGCTTCTAATTTTACATTTACTGCCAGTTCTCAAATCAAGGGCGTAGAACGGAAGAGAAGAACTGGCAATAAACTCTCCGCCGATCTCTTTAATCGCCAAGTTATTTATTTTACACACAGTTTTTCGTTTAAAGTAAATGAAAATCTGTTTAACATTATTCGAATCAACTCACATGTAATACTTAGATAAAAACGCTGGCTATAACGTGAATACACATTATGACATAATTATTCAACCATATTCAAATAAAAGGCGAGTCTAATAATAAGTTTACAAATCTGAGTTATGAGAGGATTCAGAATTTTGTCGTCGGCCGCTCGTGGACATATTAAAATGAGAACAAACTAAAAGGACCGAGGAATATAAATGTAGGATTGAGCACATGAGTGAAACTTGAACCTTTTCTGAGTACAATTTGATTGATGGTTCCTTCTACCATGGAATATTGCGGATGCTAGATGTGACAATTGACTGTCTAGTCCCTCAAATAATCATGATTCATTATATTTTATTTTTAGGGTCTTGATTGATTGATTTATTTATCTTAATATATATCTTTTTTCTTGTTGTTTGTCCGCTATGGACTCCTATACTACTTAACCGATTTCAATCAAATTTTACACATCGTGATCTTGAAAAGATAGGATACTTATTTTCAATTTTACGTTTCCATGTAAGCATCTCTTGTACTTCCCAAAGCATCTGTATTTATTTGTTTTGTTTATTGAATTTATCTTCTTGACTCAGGAAAAAATGGTTCAGAACAAGCTCCTGCATGCTTATACTTAAAAAGTTAATCATATTATATTAAATTTAAACATGCTTCTCTCTATGTGGTATGAGTTCAGATCTGATGAGTATTCCAATTTCGATAAGTATCTTCCATTGCACCAACTCGTAAATTAAAACGCACACTTACGCAATTACACATTCACTATCACACATTGCCACAAACGTCAACCAATAAATTATTAGTCTTCGTTTGTATGTAACAAAGTGTTGAAGTAATAATTTTTTTGTATGTTATCCGTTTTTGGTTAATTTTTTTAATTTAAAAAAGGCTGTGGATTATCAATCAAGTGTTAATTAAAAATAAATAAAACATACATAGCGTGGTTTTCTTTAAAAATTCAACGTTTATTTCAATTCAAAAAATATCTCTCAATTGAAAAGTCACTTCGTGTTTAAATAGAAAAGACGCACGAAATTAATAGAGAGCCTCTCTAATATCAGCATCTTCAGGGTTTAATCGCCACTTCAGGCTCCAGATAAATCGCTCCGGCGGGAATCCTATTTGATTATAATCGCATTTTATAAGCTTTTTCCGGCTTAGAATTAAAGTGCTCCTCGAGATATTCGCCATTCCACGCTCTATAGGTTTTCAAAGAAAAAGTGCGATTATATTATTGGTCCTTCGATTGGATATTGGTGAGCGATTTAATCTTGTCAAGGTTTCTTGGGTTCTGTGTCATTGTGTCCCTTTTTAGTATACAATTGTTAATATTGGTAAAATACTTCTTAACCAGCAGATTTTAAGTATGCATCCGAGCAATACTACTCTATCTTAATATATATAAATTACGTGTCACGTTGTTTGTCCGCTATGGACTCCAATACTACCGAACCGATATCAATCAAATTTGCACACCGTGTGTAGTTTGATCCAACTTAAAAGATAGGATAGCTTACATCTCAATTTATACCCGCAATATTATTTTATTGCAAAATATTTGTTTATTATTTGATAGTCACAGTTCTAACAGATGGCGCTGTGTTGAAAGTACCAACGTTTCACATAAGCTATCTACCTTTCACATAAGTTCTCCTACCGTTGCCCTTGAATAGTTTACTACTATGTAATATAACAAAAACCTTAGCCACAGCAACGCTTGGCCGGTCTGCTAGTAAATATATATTTCTTTAAATGGCTCAATTAGCATTTACTAAATATTGTATATACAAGAAGTTTAGTATCTCACCTTTCATTCATCGTGAATTGCCTAGAGCCATAATCCAATTATTCGTAGTTGTAATTCATGCGTAGCAAAACAACTGAAGTGTGGTATCGTAAGCTTTGACCTGCATTTACATCTGGGCGTCGTAGTCTGAACATAGTTAGAGATATTAAAGGACGAGCGTATTTTTAAAATTTAAAAATATTACTGACTCGAAATTACACTAAACTTTAAATAAAATTATTATACGTCAAATAGTAACTTACGAAATGTAAGTTATTATTATTGATATTGGTCTTATTGATGTCGCTAGATTCGACAATCATCTTCATTAATGTCGTAGAACGAGGCAGAACGTAATAATTAATAAAATGTCAATGTGATTAAATGTATAAATGGCGCCAAAACTGGCAATCATAGATAAGTGAAAATAAATGTCATTGACAATAGAATTGGCGCACGTCGTAATAAAAATAATATTGAAACTCCATAGTGATAAAAACTTCGTGGAAGTGACCTTCGATCTCTATCGTAATACCCCACTAAACGGACTATGTTGAACCTTTTTAATCTCGAATTCACAATAAAGTTTATAAAGTACCTCATTATAGAATTGCTTTGACGATTATAATTTGAATACTACAATAGGACCTTACAAGAATGAATTCCTTACTTTACTTATTACTTACCATTAGGTAAGACACAATATTGCACTGCCTAGTTCAGTATAAACTTCAAAAAGCTACGTAAGTTACGGGCAAAGTTCACTTTATGCGTCATATAATATTATGAAGAGAAGAAAGCCAGTGTTTGATATTCAAGAAACCAGAATGCATTTCGAGCGAAGATCTTTGTTCTAAGTTTTCTGCATTGTTTTCACGATGCAAAATCCTTGCTTATGCAAATATTATATACGATATTAGCAGAACAAAACGAGGTAGAAGTGGCCAGTTTGCAGTCGCGAATTCGCGTATTTTTCGAGCAACTTAAAACCAGAAACGGATAGTCGTTTGTGAATTAATAATGTAAATAAAATGCGAAGAATAAATAAACATTTTCAGTTAATCCGGGGATAAAAATATGATAAGCTGCTCGGTTAAAATATTTTGAAACGTTTATTTTTAGCTGTCTGGAAATTCGTGTTCAGTATCAACTACAATTTGATTTTATAAATAAATTTTTGTGTGTTGTGTAATGTGGCTTCAGTCAGCATACTGCTAGGCGCATTTGGTCACATATATACCTATATATATGACAACAAATAAAGTGGACTATCCAATCTGTTTATAAAAATAAAATAAAAAATATTTTTTATATTACATAAATTGCCTCTGTTACACGAATTACAAAATAAAATAGAAAGCATAAATATTTTTTTAAAAAACTTCCATATAACATTTGAAACATACATTACGATTACAATTAAGAACGTATTGGAAGATTGGTTTCCAAGCTAGGTAAGAACCTGTGATATGGATAACCAGGCTTCCATTCCATAGAATAGTCATACTGAGTCATAACTATAAAAGTACATTTATGAGTAAGCAATAAAATTTTAAGTTTCTAAAAAAGGAAAAACAAAAAAAAACTAATCAATAGTCAACTAGATTCCTACAGTAATAGAGTTGTATGGGTGTATGTGTGTTGTGTGTGTGCCTGTGTGACTGAGTGTGTGTGTGAGTGAGTATTTGGAAGGGGATGTGTGTGTTGAGATCAGGCACACGCTTGAGACCATGTTATGTGGAAATTATTTTAATACATCTAGCAGATTTTCCGTTTGCACAAACATTTATAGATTATTATATCGAATATAGTTAATTGAATCGTTCTTAGCCAGTCTGGTATCGTGGAGTATAAAACTCAAAAAAAAAGTAAATTATGATACATAAACCTAAGAAAAAGGTACAGCTACAGCACTGTGTCGAAAAGCAGCATATAAATAATATGCAATCATTGAATAATGAACAATATTATCGGATCTAAATAAAAATACGTGCTGTTCCGAATGAGCCGGAGTTTGTTGACTCTCCTAGCGAATGTTATTCAACCCTGACAGATCACATCTACGCCTCTATACTCGCTGATGCGCAGTACACGCTGACGTGTCAAAATATTTCAAGCATTTTTCATTTTTCGCAACAAGATAGCTCCCGAACGAGCTATTTTACAAATTCGACGTGTGGGATTTTAATTTTGTAGCTTAGCTGTGGATTATTCGGAATTCCTTGTGAGGAGGATCTTTGAACGTTATTTTATGTATGTGATAGTAATTGTTTTTCTTTCATTTGTAAACAACTATATGTATTTTTAAATGTTTATATTATTTATGATTGGGATTTCTGGAAGAAACTAGCACTAAGACCGCCCATATTTGTCTTCATTTGTTTTATTTTTCTCCTGGCTTGTGTTACTGTGATGTAAATAAATTGTTATTATTATTATTACATTCTGCAGACCAGTTTTAACTTAATTACAGCCTTTTGGTCAAGTGGTTATTGGCTTGCATGTCTGAGGTCTCGGATTCAATTCCGGGTAGGGTCATATGAAAAATAATTCTTGGAAAATCACTTTTGTCATTTCTTTCTATTTAGATTCAATGGTGGCCCTACGTACAGTACAGTACGTGGTGTTTGAACCCACCTAGGATACATGTGAAAAGTTGTCAGCCCTGCGCCTGAACTCACGACATTCTGGTCGTGGCAGACGTTCACCTGAATCACTTACGCTCTTCTTACAATACATTATATTGTATTACTTGAATACTAGACAAGGTTAAATTTTAAGTTTAACGGTAACTATACAAAATGACAGCTAATATTTTTGATAGTATATTAAATACTACTACTTAATATGTATATTAATTGTGCCTCAAATAGCCTTTGGATTAGCTTTTAAATTTTTGTTTAGACATATGTATTATTATTTTTTCTTTAGATATTACTTGATTGACATGTTATTTTGAGTTTTTTTTGTTTATTATCTATGCACTTCTTGTACCCTCTGTAGGTGATCCTTTTTCTACTGTTCCATATAAGGGTTGCCTGGAAGAAATCGCTTGTTAGCGATAAGGCCGCCCGTTGCCTAATAACTTATGTACCTACGAAGTGTAAATAAATAAATATATATTTAGATGTGTGACTAAAAGACACTAATGTAGGTAGGGCTTGTTTTACTTATCATTTGTCCTAACATATGATGCGCTGGATATCGAACATAGGCCCTTGCGTAAGATCTTCCATCGTATATATTATAGGGAGTTCCGAAGAACTCTTTCGAATAACACCTGCGCCTAAATTTCATCATCGGACGTCAGACTAAATGCAAAGATTTCCGCGTTTCACCTGGACATCTGGTGTTTCACGACGCAGCGCTTTTTATGACATTTCTTGCCGCGCACCACCAGTTTATGGAAGCAGCTGCAATTCCAGGTGTTTCCGAACTACTTATAGGCCGGCAACGCACTTGATAATCTCCTGGTGTTGCGGATGTCCGTGGGTGGCGTATAAAAACAGTAATTTAAATTCAAATGTAATAAAGTAATATCGCACATTGTACCTAAGAACTTCCTTACTAACATTTAAAAGTTTTGCTATCTCTTATAAGCATCCAAGTTGATGGTTTCATGTTAAAAGTTCTTAACTCATAATATGAGGTCAGTATACTAGAGCTTAACTATGGAAACTTTTAAAAAATTCAACTTCTTACACAACTTTATTAGCGCTGTTACTTTGAAAAGAATAAATAGGGTTGCTGCGTTCTATATATTATGTACTACAACTTTGGGTGTATAAAGAATCCCGTAATTAGACTTTGGGCAGGCATTTCTGCGTCTTGACCGATCGTTTTAAGACGTGTTGTTGTTTCGCCGGGAATAGAACCGAGAACCTCCAGGCCATGTTTACGAAATACTATGATGTCGACAAACGTCGATAACGTTTATTTCCAACATAGGAACGTTGATATTTAAGCGAGAATCGAACTCAACAACTTCGAACTTTAACAAACTGAGCCATGGCAACAGTTACCATTTACTTGAATTAGTTTATGTATTCAAATATATCTTATTATTTTTATTTACGAACATAAATTAATACAAAAAAATTACAATCAGAATATCCCTTTTGTTACTTTATTTATTTATTTACACTTTGTTGCATTACAATATATAAATTTAACATAATTAAATGTAAAGGAGGGCAACTGGCAGCCTTATCTGCTGTTGCCCTCCTTTATTAGCTTTCGAGCGATCTCTTCCAGGCAACCACTGTGAGAAAAGTAAAAAAAAATATTAAATTAGATAAGGTAGACAAGAAGTGCAAAAATACATATTACATAGGTATAGTTAGAAAAAAAGCAACTACTACTTTACTACTAAGAAACTACCTTATTTATTATAACTTCCACAGCCCAATTTCACATAATCCAGGCAGGTTTCTGCTTGATATTTTCCTGTCAGCCAACTATTGTTTTGCCGGGAATCGAACCCTAGCACTTCATACAAACCAACATCACTGTTATCTAACGACTACAATGTGTGGATATTGTGTAAAACATCCAGTAAATGGCTTACTTGTAAATGCCATATTGTCAAAATTAAGTTGGTTGTAAAATGTAAGAATAAATTGATGTAGTCAGTTTTAAGTTTAAATTTCACGCGGCATTACCACGGAAACCGCAGCATTACAAATGGTTTCTTGCGGGACATAATAACGACTACAGTTTGTGGTGTGCATTATTCAAGACATTTTTTAATTCTTTTTAATATAGGTCGTCTATCGTCGCTTCTATGGTTACAATTGTCGATTCATATATGTATAGGTATTCAGATACATCAATCAAATCAAAGATCACCTGGGAATACATTTGAAAACAGATGGCGACTCAAGTAGCTATTTTCCATAATGTTGAACATTACATTGTTCTTCAGCAGCACTTGGAGCAGGTAATGGTGTTAACAGGTAAGGTAAACAGAGGGCTCCCACTATCACCAGTAACTTTTCTGTTGTACTTCTTCTTCTTCTTCGCTATACTGTCTTCACTTTCTTGTACACTCTATGATTATATTTTTAATTTATGCTACTCATCTGTAGAATTCGGTCATGTTCATCGGTTCACGGTCATCTTGCTACTAAATCAGTAAAGTTAACAAGTAGGTCCACTAAATATGCTATGACTACAGGTAAATGTCAAAAATTGTATATGAGTGTTTAATTTTAATTAACATTAATTGATAGAAAAACAAATGATTTTCAATTTCTGTTAAAGTTTACAAAGTTGTAATACTGGGGTATTCACTATTTGTGTGCACTATCAATATTTCTGAGACAGTTATTGTTATGTATTCTTAGTTCACAAAACTCTCTTCTATATTCCTTTTTTTTGCTCATATTTAGAAATATTTGTGATTATGCAGTGCTTGTGGTTAGGATACTTTTAATATATTCTCACTGAAATCATGAAAATTGAATGAATCAATTCTTTATACATTTCTCAGTCCAATACCAGTTCTACAAATACCAATAATTATCAGACATTATCTGTAATATTAGATAAATAAAATATGTGTATAAATTGATGCAACTTTATGAAATTTAATGCCTAATTTTAATGAAATGATTTGGAAGTATAGGTCAGTGACCTTATTAGATTTCGGTTGGTCTATGTCCATATTCCTTGTGATTTTTTCCTGTTTTTAAATTTTCTAAATGACCTTAGTTACTATAGAATGCACGTCCCCAAGTGCGGCTGTACTTAAAATTCCATTTGACAGCTGTTAAGAGTTTCAGTTCGCTCAAAACATGATTAAAAAACTGTTATAATATTAAAAAATACGGTTTCTGACCAAGGACCTCAAATAGGATAACATTTACTTATACCATACTCAAAATCTTTTAAACATCCTTTTTTTGTTGAATTTTTACCGGTTCGATTTCCGGGATTCATCAAGCGATGATTTCCACGTAGCAAGAACTACAATTATAATATTTCCATAGAAAGCTTTAAACGTCCAAACATCGTTAAGGAAAGTATTTGCGCGAAGGCTGCATTTACAAAGTTTAATTTCCGCCTGTGAGTAGACAGGGCCATTCTTGTCGAAATAACGAAAAACTGTGATAAATCAATGTGTTAGTGACAGTATTTCCATAGAATGTCCTATTAATATTATGTAACTATAGCTCGACTCACCTAGGTTATAAACTGAATTAATCAGTGTAAAATAAATTAAAGCGAGAGATCATAAATTACTTAATTTGATGAAATTCTGCTGTATTATGGAGTCTATAACGTATGTAATTGTTATTCGTGATTTTAATAGCGTTAATGTTAGCAATTTAGTACAGCAATTGAAGGTACTGGATTTCTGTAAGTACCTACCCTAAAAGAACTTTAGCTATCTTAATAATCTTTTATATAAAATTCTCGTGTCACAATATTTTTTACCATACTCCTCCGAAACGGCTTGACCGATTTTTATCAAATTTTATATACATATTCAACCCCCTAAGTGATAAGGGGTGCCCACCCCAAATTTTTTTTTTTAATTCTTTAGAAAAAATAATTGTATTTTATTATGATACAACCCCTAATTTTCACCCCTCTACGATCAACCCTTATTTTTAATTATTGTAGATAGTTATTTTTATTATTGCTTATTATATAGATAATATTCCTTAGAAATAATATACATGGCAAAAGAAATGTTTGCCAGGTCAGCTAGTATTATATTAACATTTAAAGTTTCTATAATGTTTAAATGTCTGTTATTTGAGTTTCCTATAGTTTTTTAGTAACTACGAAATTTGCCTTCAGTGATTGTTACGTTTAAATGTGGTAGTTTCTTCGCGATGATTTCCTTCACCGTACAAGTATTAAAAAAGTCCATTTTTGCATACCCGGGTTCCAAATGTACGTGCATTGAAAGTGACTATATGTATTAAACATGTCTAACAATCTCATTCTCAATACTATTTCGCAATAATGCTCAATGTGTTATATTTATGCCTTCGCTATTTTTCATCCAAGACACCACGAAGAGAATGTATATCAAATGCTCTTGGGTATAGTAATCAGCCTTTAGCTACAACAATAGGCCTTACAATAATATTTTAGCTGTTTCCCACGTCTTTTAATCTTAACAATGGATTGTTTCTTAAAGGGTTATTGTATAACGATGTAATTAAAAAGAAATTCTATAAAGCAAAAGTCAAAAGAAATGGATCTAGTAATTAAAGTTTTTTCATTCGTTCAGTGAGCAAAGTACCGGAGGTTTCATTTATCTGCTATGAATCGTTAATCCCAAGAAATTGAAAACGCGAAAGTCCCCAAAGTTTGCCTGAATCTCATCAATACTGTGTCGCAAAGTTTGCTTAGTATAAGATCTATAAATTTTCCATAGAGTCACATCTTAATATTTAAAGTACGATTCTGATGGACTCAAGAGTTGTTAAATTATATCTACTCGTAAATTAATAATGACAAATTTAAAAAACTCAGCAATTTTTTTTTTGACAATTCACACCAATTGACCTAGTCCCATGCTAAGCTGGTGAAGCTTGTGTTATGGGTACTAGGCAACGGATATACATACGTATTATATATAGATAGACCTAACACATATAAATACATATTTAAAAACCCAAGACCTAAGCACAATACCAAATGCTCATCACATCGAAGTTTGTCTCAGCCGGGGATCGAACCCGGGACTCATGGATTCTCAGTCAGGGGTACTAACCACTAGACCAATGAGCCGTCATTTAGCTACGAAATACAAAATCCAATTAACGACGTATTTAAGGAATCATACGGCAGTAAAATACCCTTTTCCGCTTCCGGTTGGATCAATTGTATTTTATTAAAAAAGGTCTTTTTGAGTTTAACCACCGTTAACTCTAATATTAGACAGTTTAAAAGATAGAATTTGTAAGAAACAATATTAAATTCTTTAGTAAAGTTTTTTAATCCTATATTACGTAGGCAACGTTTGAAATATATCTTCCAAATCGTATTACATTTGCTAGTTCCCCATATTATTCAAGTATCCATAAAAGACACTTCGAAAACAAAATTGTACATTGAAAAAGCTTCCCTAAGATAAAAAATGAATTGTGTACCGAATGGGATGTTTGTAATCACAGTTTTGGTTTAAACGGTCTTTTATGTATTTCGATAGTGTTCACTTTGAAATCTAACAAAAGCTAAAATGTTATATGAAAATATTGATTTTCAATAATACTAACTAACTATATATATTACTTATGGTACAGCTTTAGCAACGCCTACAATGACTTGCCGGCATCTAAGCAATACGGTACTAAAGGCTACTAGGTCGCCACAAAGCAAATTTCCTGCGTAAATTTTAATTAATGAATTTAAGTCTGTTAAAAAACTGAACGCATACGTTTTTCAAAATTATATTCTCTTAATGTTCGTATAATACAATTATAAATAATTTATTACTTTAAAAATACATACAAAGAAGTAAATTCTGACTAATCATTAAATGTAACCATTAATTGAGACCTCCCTTTAAGCAAAATGTGTGCTTGTGATGGGAGATCCCACCCAATCCAGTTTGGCAGACATAAAGTTGAGAACAAAGAAGTTTCTGGAATTTAATAGGTGTGAAAACTATGTCACTACGATTCATTGTGTATATAAAGATGTAAAAATGTATGGACATAAGAACTGGTCAAACATAATATAAAAGACAAATGTTCGCGTGTATCATTCACGCTCCATAAACGAAATTAATAAATCTGATAGAGGGTACATTCAGGTGTGATGGATAGAGCACTAGGTGAAAAACAAGCCGGGCCCATTTCCCAACGAAACACCGAAGATTTATGCGAAGCAGTCAGACAGTTGGCACGAAAATCCTTTAAAAATACATGCATACTGAAAATCGCTTCGCCTCGTAAACATTTAATTGTAATTGGTAATTAATTTTGGCTTAATATAGGCTTACTTGGGTGAAAAGACTTTGATCAAAGTGAACGTGAAGTGTCGTTGTAGGGTAAACAAGTCGACGTCACACGTAGGCAGGCTTTTGTGCCTTTTTATTTATGTTCTTTTAAAATAACTAGAAAGGCCTCTTAGGGCCTCAGGCCTTAAAGGAAACGACGCAAGTATCTAATTATGTTTAATACACCGTAGGTACATATTTTTAGTTTCGATTAAATAAAATAAAATCTAATATATAAAATAAAATAAAGTCTAAAATTTGTTTCAATCATTCAAATGTAACAATTTTAAATCCATTTTGGTTCAGTTATTTGATTATCCCTCCATCAACCGCCGCCGAACTTATATTAACTAATATTTAAAAAATCAATAAAAATATGTAATGCCCAAAAAATTGCGCGAAAACAACGAATCGACCACTTTGAACCTTTTACAATTAATTAACTAAACATAAGGTCTAAGTTGTTATAGTAAATATAAAAATGCCACAATATGCCTTAACATCATGCGTATAGCATATAAAATATTAAAGTTATTTATATTTTTAAATGTAAGACGTTTTTGAATATCAATTTTTTTACGGATTATGTGTACCTACTTATTTGAAAATAAATTATTATTCCATGCATGATGCAAATATCTTGTAAATAGCTAATAAATATCTGGACTTCATATAATGTTTACGTTAATGTATTTTGCTTCATTTACCTTTCAGGCGGATAAAACTAATTATTTTAGTTTAGTTTATCCGCCGGTAGCTAAAATTTAAATTGTGCAATTTGAAAATGGATTCGGGTAGCGAACGAAATCTCTCAGCGCTCAAAGCGGTAAACTTTTAACAAAAATAGCATGACACGATGACGGAGCACTTTTCACTTATCGAATGCACTGGATAGGGCCTTATACGAACTGACTTTAAGCACTTTCAAACGATGGATGCCATTTCCATCCTTACCCTCTACATTATTCAATGAGATCATCCCGTCTTATAAACTTTGAAGGTACATCCACAGAGTTGGTACTTAGTAGTATGTGTCATTGGAAAGCTTTGCAATAAAGGTGCGTCCACATCTGGCAAATATGCCGCGAATATGAAGCTCGCGAGCAGTTTGCGAGCTGCGCGCGTGCATTTTTGTTCATGCGCCGCTCCTGCGCCGCCCTCGCGCAGTTCGCTCGCAACCTAAGCGCCGTACGCGATCAGCGGCTCGCGTCTTCCTTCCGCCCACGCCAGTAAACGTAACTGTAATCGCGAGAACTGAGTGCGCGCAGATCGCGCGCCGCGCGCACGCCTTGCATGAGTTGCGCTAAAGAGGCGCACCCAACCTTTGCCTTGACTGCACGCGCACAGCTCGCAAACGGCTCGCGAGCTGCACATTTGCCAGATGTGGACGCACCCTTACGCAGGTCAATTTAACCATATTCTAAATTCAAATTTTCGTTAGTAAAGACATGTAACATTATTCTTGCAAAGAGGAACTCATATAAGCCTCTTCTGGGTAAAGGCGCACGTTGGTACGCCAGGGAACGAGAGGGCGGACACGTTAGCAAAAGAAGCGGCGGAAAGACTAAGGTCAAAACCTGAATACGCCGCATACCCCCTGTCATATGTAAAACATCAGATAAGGCAAAAGACTCTAGATGTATGGAATGAACGCTACCTGGGGGGTGAAACAGCTGGAACTACAAAATTATTCATCGCAAATGTTAGAACTGCGTACAAATTAATAAAAGAGAAGCGTTTCACACCCCGGATGGCGCAAATTCTTACAGGGCACGGAGCCTTTGCACATTACCTTCATAGGTTTAAAATTAGGACAAGCCCAGCATGTGACTGCGGCGATGAAGAACAAACAGTAGAACATGTGCTCATACATTGCCCTATTTTCGCATCGTCCAGGCACGACCTGGAGCAACAAATGCAGATGACTGTAGACCGTAACGGCCTACAGGACATGTTAATAAAGCACAGATCGTGCCTGGAACGGTTCTGCGAAAAAATTGTGGAATATATAAAGGCGGCAAACAAAACCCCAAGAACGGGTCTCGCGAGGAATTGCGTCCCGGCTCGCCCATGAATATTGTTAACAAAAATATTACAGATGTAGCCGGGGCGTCTTTCGCGAGACGTGTGATGTGCAAAGGTCCCTGGACACAATGGCAGGGGAGTAGAAAAGTGATATATTAAAAAAAAAAAAAAAAAAAAAAACATTATTCTTGCCTCCGATGTTGTCAAATTTATCTAATAAGTATCTGATAAACTAATACCATATTTGCTAAATAAAACTAAAAGCTGTTTGTAATACGGGGTTAATATTGAAATAAGTTCCATGTATCCTTGACGTTTGTTCTACAATATTTCTTTGTATAACGGAAATTTGTCGAGGCTGCAAGTATTTGTCTTTCTCCCATTATTCGAGATGTTCCGGAAGTTCGAGCCCACAAGTGCAATATCTTCCTTAAGAGGAAACAAAACTCATTCATGCTCATAATTTAATAATTCTGAATCGCAGAACTTTCGAATCATTCTTTAATTTTCTTTCTCCTATTCAATTTGTATTTCGGCATACAATTTCTGCTTTCGAGTCGAGTAAACATGGAACGCTTATTTTTGAATGAAACAATTTAATCTCGGCTCCTGAGATATTGTTTGGGGCTACATGCTCCGTTTGACGGAATGCTCGCTCAAATATCATAATTAAGTATTTGGTTTGGCAACAAATATGTATTGTTACTTAAGTAAATTAAAGGCAAATTACCTTTAGCGTTTTGGTGAGAATAATAAATTTACGAGGCATGATATATTAAAAAACGCTTGAAAGGCAATTTAAGTAGAGTGCTCACAGAGAAAAATATAAATGAAACTGCTAGTTGTCAGACTTCTTAATAATAATACACTTTATTTGCTACCAGCCGAATTTCTCAGACGTTCAATGCTGAAATTGTATGAAAATTATTTTCTAGTTCCAATTTAAAAATATTAAGTAGAGCTCCAGTGTCCTATTAAAACGTTTAATAAAATACCAGTTTTCTGAATTCCTGAATCCTTTGATTCCATTAGTAGGGATCTGCCAGTTGTGTACCAGCCCATGTTTTTTTATTAATTTATTTTTCAGATCAAATAGGTTAGGATACACCAAAATGGGTGCTTGTGAATCTTATAATAACAGTTAGTGAGTGACCTTTTTCATTGTCCGTTGAGTGAACTGACAAAAAAACGTTTTACTTTATGTAAGTGCCTATATTTTTTTGTAAATATCCTTTAGCTTATTTCTTATTAATTATTTATTTGTATTTAAATTCTTCTTGAAAATAATAAATATCATTACACCACAAGAACTGATGTTGATTTTTTTTACAAGTCATAAAATAACACGTGTGCTTAAAAGATACAAGAAAATATGACGTGACAAACTTTACACATCAATTATATTAGTACATCAAAATTTCAAACTAGTAAGGAAAAAAACACATAAGATAACAACAAAAAACTCAAACTACAAATAAACCCAAACCTCATTAAGAGCGTAATATTAATAATAAAAGGTTGATGATTTAGAAAACCTTTTAAATAGGCCTATTTAACTAAAACCCAAACTAAACAATATATAGGATCGTTTCACAACGAGATAAGCAAAATGAAATGTTTCGCGATCATTTTCCCATCCCGTTATTATAGCGTCAGAAAGTTGGAAATACAATAAAATATCCTTTGTTGAACTAACACAATTTCTGTCGATACAAAGGTACTATTGGCAATAAAGGGACGCTAAACAAGAGCTAGTTACTTCGCCACAAAGAAAACAGGGACATCTTTATGTTTTTGATGTTCTAACAATAAGGTAGAAATTGAATTGAAAATGTAATATATAATGTATGTTTTTGATATGTTGCTTGATTTGTTTATGGTATTACGATTTATTTATATAATGAGTGGGAAGCTAGTTACATACATTATTTTATAAATGATTTTAATATCAATTTTTTTATCAGTTAAGATAAAAAGTATTTTTTATCATATAGTGAGCCTTGAAAATGTAATGAAACATAGATTTTCTCTACTTCACTTAATTAGTTTTTCTTACTAAAAACACGTGACGACCCGTAAAACATTACAGGAAAATATATTACATTAGTTTGTAGAAGACAAGCTTAGTTCATTACTTTCATTACCTAGAACAAGGAATATTATATCTATACTTAATATTATAAAGAGGAAAGGTTTATTTTTTTTTTGTTTGAAATGAATAGGCTCCGAAACTACTGGATCGATTTCAAAAATTCTTTCCGTTGGCAAGCTACACTATTCCCGAGAGACATAGGCTATGTTTCATTAAAAAAAAAATAGGAATGCTTACTAAAACTTGAATAATCTAACCCAAGGTGTAAAAAAATAAACAAAAAACTTCCTTCAACCATGTGCGCTGCGAAAACTATTAATGATAGAACAAAATGAAGTGTGTATTACAATTTTTCAGGATACATCACTATCTATAAAAAATGTCGCGACAGCATGTCTCTATCTTTTATAGTTAGTTCACAATAAGCGTCCTTTTATTATTAAAATACCACCGCTAGAAAAGGCTCTTTATTCGTACCTAGGTATTGATCCTTATCAAAATAATTACCAACGTTTCACATAAGCTACAATTTAATGGCATAACCGCCAAAAAAGCATGGTGGATTGGTGTTCTCCTGCCTTTTCTCTTGAATAGTTTACTACTATGTATTTTACAAAAATCTTAGCCACAGCAACGCTTGGCCGAGTCTACTAATATTACATTATTAGTAGTATTGCATAAAATTCACAAGCAGAAATTTAAAAGCCTCATAACAGCGCTTACATTTCAACGTACCGAATTAGACGTGTTTTCATGGTTCACAATACACATACTAAGCACCTCACGTATTCCATCTTTTTCGTTGTTGATTTCTCCGCTTGCGTGAAAATTTTCAGCAGAGTAGAAACAAGTACAATCGTGTCATTTCCTCGCCCTCGTACGAGTCTCGTAGTCTGCGCTTCAACGAGTTCAGTTAAGACTTGAGAGTCTTCAGAAACTAAACACGTACTGAAAATATTGCTACACAGCACATGAATTTATTTCTGCGTTTAAAGTGTATTAGAGGTTTATACGTTACGAATTTAAATATACTTAGATACAGATATAAATAACATAGAGCTTGTGAGCTTCTTAGGCTTATTTACGCCCGAACCCAATAATTAATCCACAATCTCAGATTGAAAACAATCTGAGCTCAGACCGTGACAGTCGATCGATCTCCTATCTGCATCCCAATAACCAAACGAAGACAATCCAGTTTTGGCGACGGATAAAATGCTCTTTGTCGTTCCATTTTACCGAGTTTTCACTCATATTTGATAATCAATGTAAACCAAATAAAGTAAATAAAACCGTACAAATAACATTAAAATATTCATGTGTATGTTTAAAAAATAACAAACAATTTTTTAATTATTTAAAAAACTGGCGTAAGTTAAAATCGGTTAAGATAACTAACTGTTGAAATCGAGCCACAGACATCGATATGACCTCCGATGGATAGCTTGTATCGACAGATGGCTATTACAATCCGTCGATTACTTATTGGCACACTTCTTACAACATTTGGATGAAGATTACTATCTCAGATGGTGAATTACTGATTGAGATAGGTTATTGGGTTCGGGCGTTAGTCACCTAGGGTATCGGGTATGATTTCCTGTTTCAGCGTAAATAAAATGAACGGCAATAAATTGCACAGTCAACCCAGAACGTTACGAAGTTATGAAGGCGTGGACAAAGGTAGATCCGATTATTTTAAGGTATAGGTACATAAAAAGGTGCACGAGGTCGTACGTAGTCTTTGACGAATTCCGTACATTTTTTCATAAAAATTCCATCCAAAACTTTTCACCAAGGTAAAATGTCTCCTACGAAAGCTAACCTTGATTTATACAGTATCTACTCACTAAAATGATCTTCATTGAATATTAAGTTCGATTATACTAATTTGGTATTTGGTATCTCATCAAGTCGAACAAGATCTATTGCTTTTCCGATATCAAAAGGAGAAATTCGATAAATCGACCTACAAGGCATTATAGACAGGCACTAAATATCGACATCAAGGATGGAATTTTAATACAAATTCGCAATGAATACCCACGATCTCATTTCCAAATAGCTTTTGGCCGCAATGACACCTCTGGATTTTTAATTTATCAAGATTCATTTTCGTTATTACGAGAAATAACGATCGTACATTACGTGAATTGAATAAAATCCAAAAAACAATTTGATGTTTAAGTGAAAATATTTTTATTTTTTATGTAACAGGAGGCAAATGGGCAGGAGGCTCATCTGATGTTAAGTGATAACGCCGTCCATGGACACTCACATTGCGAGGAGGGTCTCAAGTGCGTTGCCGGCCTTTTAAGAAATGGTACGCTCGTTTCTTGAAGGACCCTAAGTCGAATTGGTTCGGAAATACTTCAGTGGGCAGCTGGTTCCACATAGTGGTGCTGCGTGGCAAAAAATGCCTTATGCCCGCCTTCCACTGCGAGCGGAACGTACCCATTACGGACTCCGCTATACTCGTAACGATGATTTTCATACTCGACTACACTTGTTCTGAAACGGCCTGAAAAAATGTTTCAGCCTCCTGAAAACTAGGGTAACAAATCATATGTGATTGACCCTCTCCTGAAATGGTCAGAAATCACATTTCAGCTTGCTGAAAAGTTTTCTAACTAGTGGGAAAATCTAGAAACATTGCAATCGACCCGTCTTCGTAACATTATGTCTTTCTCTTATATTTATATTTATTTCCAGCACACAAACATACAGTGTTTACAATATTTTTAACCATAAAATAATTAAAAATTGACAAATAGAAAAGTAAAACAAATTTTAAAAGTGCCAACCTGTGGCAGTGTACTTCTAATGCTGGCAGCATTAGAAGTACACTCGTTGTATTGCGATACTTATTCGTTGAGTGAGGAAAGCACAAGCACTGAGGTCACCGGTACTATCTACCAGGCGCCGAGGTAAGCTTTAATTGGCGCCTGTGCACTACAACACGGCCCAAGAGTTTCTACTTCAAAGGGAACAAAATCAAAGTGGGAGAAGACTCTTATATTTGAGCAGTTTATTATTTTCCACCTGTTTTTTTTATGTTTATGTAATAGGAGGCAAACGGGCAGGAGGCTCACCTGATGTTAAGTGATACCGCCGCCCATGGACACTCACAATGCCAGAAGGCTCGCAAGTGCGTTGCCGGCCTTTCAAGAATTGGTACGCGCTTTTCTTGCAGGACCCTAAGTCGAATTGGTTCGGAAATAAAAATGCTCTGCTGCCAGATTTTGTGCTTGTAACTTTCTCTATACTATTATTTAAAAAATCTTTAATACATACGTCAGTAATTGCTAGTGGTCAATTAGCGTAAATAAAAACCAGTCCACTAATTAGAATCGAGTCTTAACGAATAACGTCAAATTAAATTTGCCCCGTCGAAATACGAAATTACGTTGCAGCGTAAATCAAGTCAGCCCGTTCGCTGTTCACCCAATTACTGACACATCCAATTGATAAATTCCAATATAGTAAACAATGCACAGCTTAGATTCTCAGTTTCAGCAAAATCTATTGAGTACCTCTCGAATCTATTTTCGATAATCTGCCAGTCAAGTCTATTTTTTACAATGGTACGCTTTAGTCGACGGAGTAGACATATCACTTGTTATAGAAATTGGAAAAATGGATAACCAAAAAATATATCTAGATTTACAGGAATAGGAGCAGTCAAGTCTAGTGGCTGGATCTTTTCAGATTAAGGTCGTGCGTTCGAACTCTGGCTGTGACCTAACGGATTATTTTATGTCCCCAAATAATAGTTATACATACAGTCGAGTACAACATGTTGGAAATCAGTAACTCTGCGACCAAAAAATGTGACTATTACAGTATGCACCTATGTACGATATGAAAGGTATGGCCGATTTACCAATAAAATAACTATTAATTGCGTACAATGGTTACAAAGCAATAATATTGAAGTCACAATAAATTTCATACATTTATATATGTAGCAAAATTGCTACTTAAATTTTCAAAATTATTATTTATTAGTAAACAGGTACAAAATTGGAGGAGTACAATAGTTTTTATTTTCAAGTTCCAGTGACGAAATCCACAAAATGTGTCTATAAAGTGGCTGTAAACAACTGTCTATATCAATCACAGAGACCAACTTAAAAAGCGTGTTTTCTGTGTAAAATAAAAAAAAAAAAAACAAATTAAGAGCAAGTTTCGTTCTTAATTACCTTATTTACAACTTCATATAAAACAGTCTAAGAGCACTATTTCTTCAGTATTTATTTAACTAGGACTGTAGGTGGAGAATTTAGCACAAACCTTTTACGATCTACCTATTAAGCGAAGTATCTACTTATTTCGTTCGGGAAATTGCTCTTCTTAACTGAAATTGTAAGTACACTTACGTACACTTTAAGAGCCAACAATTTTTAATAAGATTACAAAGTTGAAATGTTCGAAGATGACACAAAAATTGAATTTCAATAAGAATATGTTGTTGTTAAAATTTATGTCCTTACTAAGCAATAGTTTGTAGTAATAGTATTAATCTAAATGGGTCCAACAATCATTATTTCATGGCTTATCTGTCATGTTGTATTAAATCATTTTTTAAGAAACAAAGAGAAACTCGATCCCTTATAGAATTAAGGGGCTACAAACGCCTTGCCTTTTACATTTGAATCGACACGAAGTAAAGAAATAAATAAAATAAATTCATATTACTACATATACAATATTATATTTATACAGCTAGCAGTTACTGAGCTTGTGTAATGGCTTAATAAAGAGATGCGCATAATGAGATAATCGTAAAAAACGTAATCCCACACGATGTTAGCTAATGGAATATAAGAAATAAAAACATAAAAGGGTTTCTCAAGCCACAGTCAAACGGGAAAATCGTAAAAAAGACTTTTCACAATATAGCAAGCGCCTAGTGATCCTACCTTATTAAGTCAGCATCCGACCCTTTTATTGAACCCGTCGAAATGTTTATGAAAGTGAAAATGTCCTTAAATGCACCTGTTTGTCCCATTACAGGGGATTTGCCCCAAATTGTACACAAAATTGTAACAAACGAGTGAAAAATTTGTTTTAGCGACTTAATTTAACCTCGTAAAACACGACAATTTATATTTTTTCTTTGTTGTAGATGTCATCGTTAATAATTCTCTTTGGATGAGGCCTGGCCACTAAATTATTGTAATTTATGGCACTCATTACTAATATTAAAATTTCAGCTTGTTTTTGAACCCATTTTTCAGCAAAAATTATTTGTTTTCTAAAAATGGTTAGTTAATATTTGAGTACGCTTAAGAATGCTCTTACGGTAGGAAATGATGAATTTCTAAAGCTAATTAGATACCGATTAATAAACACGCGATTTAAGAATGGAAGAGAAATACCTTTTCGATTGGTTTAGATTTATGGTGAACCTATTTAACTATCTAAAGACTAAGTAACCGTTAATTTTAATAAACGATACTGTTTTTTTTAATTATGGCACAATTTGTCAGGATGTGTTTGGTAACCGATGCAAACTGTGGTTACAGCGCTGATTTTAGTAGTGTATTGGTCGCCCGCGGCCTAAATGATTCTAATAGTAAAATAATATTATTAGAAAACCAAAACTAAAAAGAAAGAGAAGTAAGATCCTCCACCGTTGATAAAATTAAAACATTGGGTAAAGGAAGAATATTCATTCAATTATCAAGGATCAATTTAAAATTGAGAATAGTTCAACATACATACGCCAAGGAAAATAACAAGGCCATAATATCTGATCGTATTTGTTTTCGCTCCGTATTTGCTTTCGTGATTACGTAAAACATTTTGTACAAAGTGTACGGAGCAGTGGAAACGCACATAGCGTCAATTTACGAGCGTGTAATATTGGGACGATTGCCGTTTGAAGCAAACGAGACGAGAACGCGTCCTCTAATTTATGAGACGTAATATTCTAAGGCACGTCTACCTTAACCTATAAACGAATATGCTCATCGCCGTTATCTCTGCGAGAAATTTATTTCCTCCCCGAGTTCGGATAACTTAATCTCCTAAGAAGCTTTTTTGTGTTACAAAATTAACATGTAAAAGTTCAGTTTGTTTATCTGAATTACTGATAAAATTTAGAAAATTAGCTTATTAAGTTTTGGTAAACTTTTACTAAAATGATGTTGGTGAAATAATGTTGAATCCTATAGTGTTTATGCACTATAATTTTATAACTATTTTACATAGGTAAGCAAATATTTGGTAAATAGAATATACGGGTTAAAACCATAAGTGGATCAAGCAGTAATCGAGGTGGTAATTTATTCAAGAAAAATATTTGAAAAAAAAAAAAAAAATATTGATAATTATTTAGGTGATTTATTTTTATCGAACATCCATTACAAGGTCTCATCTATCTCTTTTACCATTTCTTTTCGGAATCAGAGAGATTTCGTTGAAAAGAAAGGCCAATTAGGATAAAAACAGGCTGTAATTACACTACTCAAATTTAGTTGATGTATTTAAAATTGTTGTGTTATTTTACGTATAATTCTCCGGACGGCTCGGGTCGAGGTAGATTAGGGTAACAATAACATCAAAGACGGTGATTTAATATACATTTATTGTATTCAAGGAACAGATTATATAAAGTTACATGGGGTTCATATCTTATACGAACCAGAATCGCTGCTATGCTATGATTATTTTACAGGGATATTCTTTGTAAATTTGCTAATTATGCAGCCTTGAATTTAGGTTGCCAAAGAGATGGTCAATGGGCATATACGTATACAGTATGGCTCTATAGACAGATTCTGTAGACGATTTTTGCCGCGCACCATCACTATGTGGAACCAGCTGCCCACTGAAGTATTTCCGAACCAATTCGACTTGGGGTCCTTCAAGAAAAGAGCGTACCAATTCTTGAAAGGCCGGCAACGCACTCGCGAGCCCTCTGGCATTGAGAATGTCCATGGGAGGCGGTATCACTTGGCATCAGGGTCTCCTGCCCGTTTGCCCCCCGTTCTATAAAAAATAAAAAAGGTAGTCTCTGTAGTAGTAGCACATAGTCTCTTTAATACTTATGATACATACAAGGGGATAAAATAAAATTTACATTACAGCCAGGAGTTAGTAGTCGAACGTACGTCCGAGTCAACGCTGTACCAGGCGAAGTTGTGACTCGAGCTTTGTCTTCCACTTTCCTTTATATATTCTCGCATTTAATTAAGTATCATTGTTTAATCGTGCGACAAGCTCCATACTTGCGATACCTACTTTATCCCTTCATAAATATCCTATTCCGTGATCGTATTTTTGTATGAAATGTTTTATCAGGTTTGTTTATCCGCGTAATATTTGTGGTGAAGCTTAATTTCGCATTAATTATTGGTGGGTTATATGGTTGGTGTGACAAACATATAAATATAAGGGAATTATACCGACAATGTTGTTTAAAATACTTGAGTATTATTTCCTGTCTATTTAGAGAGTGTTCACGGAATATAAAATTATTTAAATAATCATGTATCTATACTAAATATTATAAAATCAAAGAGTTTTATTGAAAGAATTTTATTGTGTTGATAGACCATGTCATGAGGAAGGCTATATGACATCTATGACTAAATTAAAGCAGGTAGACCCACATATGTATACGTTGAGATATCACTCTCTATACTACATACTCTATTTATACACAGAAAAGAGAGAAAGAGAATCTTAGAACTCATTATAATTGATGATGAAAGTTACATGGGGTTCATATCTTATACGAACCAGAATCGCTGCTATGCTATGATTATTTTACAGGGATATTCTATATTATTTTGCTAAGTGTGCAGCCTTGAATTTAGGTTGCCAAAGAGGTGGTCAATGGGCATATACAGTATGGCTCTATAGACAGATTCTGTAGACGATTTTTGCCGCCTACCACCACTATGTGGAACCAGCTGCCCACTGAAGTATTTCCGAACCAATTCGACTTGGGGTCCTTCAAGAATCTTTTCTTGATCTTTTCTTTTCTTTTCGTACCAATTCTTGAAAGGCCGGCAACGCACTAGCGAGCCCTCTGGCATTGAGAGTGTCCATGGGCGGCGGTATCACTTGGCATCAGGTGGGCCTCCTGCCCGTTTGCCCCCCGTTCTATAAAAAAAAAAGTAGTCTCTGTAGTATTCAGAGCACACAGTCTCTTTAATACTTATGATACATACAAGGGGACAAAAGAAAATTTACATTACAGCCAGGAGTTAGTAGTCGAACGTACGTCCGAGTCAACGCTGCACCAGGCGAAGTTGTGACTCGAGCTTTGTCTTCCACTTTCCTTTATATATTCTCACATTTAATTAAGTATGACTGCTTAATCGTGCGACAAGCTTCATACTTGCGATGCCTACTTTATCCCTTGATTTCTATTCCGTGATCGTATTTTTGTATGAAATGTTTTATCAGGTTTGTTTATACATGTAATTTTGTGGTGAAGTTTAATTTCGCATTAATTATAGGTGGGTTATATGGTTGGTGTGACAAATATATAAATATTGTTTAAATATAAGGTAATTATACCGAGAATGTTGTTTAAAATATATAATACTTGAGTATTATTTCTTGTCTATTGAGAGAGTGTTCACGGAATATAAAATTAATTAAATAATCTAATCTTATAAAAAAACTATGATTATTATTATAAAATCGAAGAGTTTTGTTGAAAGAATTTGATTGTGTTGAATAGGCCATGAGGAAGGCTATATGACATCTATGACTAAATTAAAGCAGGTAGACCCACATTTTTATACGTTGAGATTATCACTCTCTATAACTATACTACATACTCTATTTATTCACAGAAAAGAGAGAAAGAGAGAATCTTAGAACTCATTATAATTAGATGGTGTTCTTACATAATATGTTGGTATTTTCGATTCCAGTTACAGCCAAACAAAGCTTTACAAATACGTAAAATAATTAAAATAGAATAGGATTTGATCCTCGAGCTCGAAACAAAAGATAAACCCCCATTTTGTATCACAAATAAAACACGTACGTTTTCAGGTCGAATTAACTTCCAAACGCGGGGTAGCATTAAATAGAGTTAAGTTGATAATAATATCCGGAAAATTACCCAGTAATTGTCACGTACCGAACATTAGCAAAGCACCGAATTAATCCTAGTCTAGTTATGCAACATACGTTCTAAACTGCAAACAATGGCAAGCTTCTCGATTACCTAACAAAACCACCTTCATATTGCCAATGGTAATTTTTCGCTACTTTTATGCAGAATCGTATAATTTTATGGTAAATCGATTAGCAGACTGTAGCATTCCATGCATACGTTACGTATTGCGTATGGAACAAAAGGAAATTTTCGTATAATTAAATTTACAAGATACAAAGTAAAGACACTTGACACTCCATTACTATTATTAATAAATATACATAAAGAGTGTTTTAACAGATTTTGACGACATATTTAAAGAAGGGAAAGAAAATGTTAAAAAAAATAATTTAGATTTAAAGTGATAAAGGTTGATTTTAATGTAAAAGTGATTAAAGTTACAAAAATTGACTCAATGACTAATACTTCTTGACTTCGCAAGAAGAAACTTGCCTTTATGTATAATTTACAGGTCAATTGAAGTAATGAGTCCAAGTGTAAGACTGAATAAAGCATTTTTACGAATAATTCGGAATAATTCTATTATACAATCGGAACTTTAATAAAACATGTAACACAGAGTTTTAGCAAACTTAGTTAAACAATTGAAACATTTGTTTTCCTAAGCTCACTAAGTTCACTCCTCGCTTAGTGACTATATTACCTACTCAATTTCATTTGGTAATTTTAGTCTGCCATGATATTTATCCTTATGTGTTTTGTGTTGAGAATATTCGAGGCTAATTATATTTCAGCCGGTAATTATGCTGCTACTCTGCCTAATGATGTGCAAACGTTCGAGGAACGTACTAATGAGGTTGACATAATAGTTATTTTATAAACGTGTTTCAGGTGATTTTGTTAGAAGTTAGATTAAACAAAAGAAGTGACGCCGTATGCCTTGGCCTCCCATATCTTACATAAATCATTTGGTTGAACCTGCAAATTTAGGCTAGTTATTTGTTGCTTTTATTCAATTGAATACCTAGTTTATTCTCACAGCACTGTCAGTGCTGAAAAATACTGTTTCTAAACCGTTTTTTATTATTACTTTCATAATAAATAATTATTGTAATATAGCCATTTTTATACTATTAAAGTTTCATTTAAGTGGAAAAAAACTTTCTAAGTGTCTAAACTTTAAATTTAAAGTTGTGGAATTCAGATTGATCCTCATTGCCTTCAGTTTTTTTGTTAAGGGTACCAATCCGTCTGAACATTAGTATTATCGTAGTTGAAGATAAACTTCCACAATTGTATGTCTATAGGTAGATTTATTTCGAAAAGAAAATTCCAAAATGATAAGAAAACGTCTTGACGTCTTTTGTAACCCAAATGACAAACCTGGCTTTAAATATAAAAAAAAAATCCAATATTAAAATATGGAGAAGGTACCACGATAAAAGCAGTACAAAATGACGGATGAGTCAAAAAAGTGCGCATGTGGGTACGCTCCCAGGGTTAGTAAGAAGGCACGCTGACATACTCCCTACCACCGACCATTGGGTAATATGAGATGAGAATCTGATATTCTGAATGTTATTATACCATGAATGTATAAGAAAAGTAATATGGTAGAAGTGTATGAACAAGATTACATACATTTGTATTATTCGTTAAGATTCATACAAATGCAACGGAGGATCTATTTATAAAAAACTAGTCCGAATCTAGTTAACCCCAGCAATAAAAAGGTCAAACCGAATGAAAACTAACAAGCAATTCGGGAAAGAGTACAGAAATGAGTCCTAAGGGATTGTCGATAGTGTCGTAGGAAAATAGATGCAAATACCAGTGCAACGGAGTGAGGCCGAATTCGTTTCCCGACATCCAGGCTTATTGTTGCTACTTCCAGAAAATGGATTTAGCAAATGGAATGGAAAATTTCTTTGACGCCATCTTGTGTGAATGTGACATTAATGTGCGTAATAACATCCTGTTTTTGAATTTCGAATGAATTGAAACATAAGGATTATGCAATTTCGTTTTACTACCGCTTTATTTGAATTTCGTTTAACTTCAATATCAGTCTATTAATGAGATATATTGCTAAATACAGCTGTCGAAGAGTGACTTAAAATAGGTGATTCGGTTTTCTTAAAATAGTTGAAGGATGAAGAAGGATTCCTTATAATTTAATAAAAAGAAATCAAGATGCACTCAATGGCCTCAGGTTCCAAACCTCACTAGAGTGTTCCAAATTCAAAATATAACTTCAAATTTCGAATATTCAAATGGCATTAAAGCAAATATATTTAAGCATCTCGTTGTCTAAATATTTTTACTAAACCAGTAGGTGAGTGACTAAATTTTAATGTTCTCCTTGTGATTAATTTAAAATAAACTTCAGCTATTGAAAGCAAGTATAGCCAACGGAAATTCACGAAAATCAAAAGTTAAATAGCTACTTCGCAATATGCTCGTGATTACGAAGCTAAACTCCGCATTATCTTTGTGTTGGTGTTATTGAAGATACGTTCAATATAAGTACAGCCTACTTCCCTCGTTAAGCCTCTTCTTTATAGGACGCCGGAGAGCGTCGTTTAGTTTTTAATGATCGTTAGTGCACAAAGCATATGAAGTGGTCGCATGGTGCATGAAAAAGGCTTTGAAATTGTTTGAAACTATTAATCAGAAAACCACAAAATAAAAGAGATATTTTAATTAAAATAACGGTGTAACCATGGCAAAAGATTGAAAGGATGTAATTAAAACAAAGTTCCGCTACGTCTAGGAAAAATAGTTATAACGGGCTGCGTAGGACACTGGACAGTTATATACAGACTAGCTGATCCGGCAAACGTCGTTTTGCCATGTATATCATTTATAATAACAAATAGGGGTTGATCGTAGAGGGGTGAAAATTAGGGGTTGTATGTATTTTTTAATGTTGTATCATAAAAAAATAAAAACAGAAAAAAATATCTAAAAATAAAAAAATATTTAGGGGTGGACTACCCTTAACATTTAGGGGGATGAAAAATAGATGTTGTCCGACTCTCAGACATACCCAATATGCACACAAAATTTCATGAGAATCGGTCGAGCCGTTTCGGAGGAGTTTAACCACAAACACCGCGACACGAGAATTTTATATATTAGATGTATATTATGCAGCATTCGGATTTAAAATTTCTAAGATAATCGTTTCGACAGATATCGTTTATAGATATTTTTAGCTTGCTTGTTGTAAAATATGTACAGAATTTTTATCTAATTACTTGCGAAAAATCGGATTAAAATATACATTCAAGTTTTAATTAAAGTTAAACAAAACATTGTTTAACGAATTCTCTAAGTTCTAGAGCCTTTGAATTGTAAAAGTATGCTTTTCGAGTTACAAATAATTATTTTCATTTATAGAACTTTATAATACCGCTGTAAGTCCTTACACCTAACAACAAATACATATAATAGTCTGATTAATAAAATACATTATTATATATTAAAGTCTAATATAATATAAGGCAATCACTGACGAATTCATACTATTTGAATTTGGAAATGTTTTTCATTTCTAGTACTTTCTATCACAATGCTCTACTTTTAAATCCCTCAAGAGGATTATTGAAGTTTCTATACTGCTATAGTCAAAGCACTAAAGCTGTACAAGCATCAGTACTTTAGAGAAAAGATATAAATCAAAGGACATGAAAAATATCATTCACATTTAGAATTTTTTGGTATTTATAGGACCTTTTTCCAGGGTTTAATATCATCATGTTTTATTAATCCAAACTGTTCGATTGCAAACGCATAAGTAAAAAACTGTATTTTTCCGAAGCAGAACATATTATTTTCAATTTAATGTTTACAAACAACAAAACAAATGAATGGAGTGGGTCGGGAACAAATATTATAATACAAGAATTTAACGCAAGTAATAAATCAATCAATATTCACTAATCTACATCGTATAATTAAGAAAAGCGCCTAAAGGCTTTAGTATTAATTAGTAAACTTAGTTTTATACAAATAATGGTTTGATTCTTGAAACTACTTTGAATATGATTCGTCACAATACTCTATAAAATGGAAACGAAATAAAAAATATTTGCAATGAAATAATATATTTCGTGGCACGCATTAAAATGCATTTATATTAAGTTATCTTAAATTTTCAGTAATTTTATTTTATTATAACTGGGAATACATTTATTATTATACTAGCTGCCCTCGCGAACTTCGTTTTTCCTTAATGTGATTTTACTTAGCCTACTTTTTTAGTACATACCAACATGGCACATTTTGCTATTTGCTACCCCAGAGACTGTTTGGTTTTCTGGAATGAAAACCTTTTAGGTTTTTCTGTGAATTTTTCTCTATATAAACCTTAGAGTTCAAGTCATAAGATTTTAATTAAAAAATAAAAGATATAGGTTGATCGTAGAGGGGTGAAAATTAAGGGTTGTTTGTATTTTTCTATGCTGTATCAAAAAAAATTAAAACACAAACATTTATCTGAAACATAAAAATTTATGGGTGACCCTGAACATTTAGGGATTTGGAAGATAGATAGTAGCCGATTCTAAGACTTACTGAATATGCATAAAAAATTTCATAAGAATCGGTCGAGCCGAACATTGTGACACGAGAATTTCATATATAAGATATATTTATATATGGATTACATACAATCTTACTGGGAAGTCACAGTCTCCTAATATACAGTTCTGACTACAGCAGGATATATGTTCTATTTGTTGGTAGCCAATTAATATATATTATTAATTCACATCAGTTTATCAGCTTAAGCAAAATGAATCTATTAGCTTTAGATAGTAAGTGATTAACATGAATATTAAGATTGAAGGAATTGGATGAGTGTTTCTAACGTGTTCGTTCTAGTTAGATCGAAGAACGATCCAATATCCGCGCAAATTGCCTCGCTTTTCTAATTAAACTTATTCAACTGTGATGACACTTGCAAATGAACCAAATGATTGCAATCGGTAAAATTGAAGACCTTATTACAGTTATAAAGTTAAACGCCGCACAACTATGCACATACATTTATCACCTTATGTCCAGTTTTGTAATGTACAATTTACTAGTGAAATTTACAAATTGGTTAAATGTGAAAATTCCCTTCCCTGCCAAGCTAGTCTTTTATCTCTAGCAAACACCACAATCTGATGACAAAAACTTTGGTTCGTACGATTTGTTAAACTAAGCATTATTTATAAATTTTATCTTATTTATAAATTATAAACCATATCAACAACAATCCTTAAATTTAAATCCATTTTTTTAGTTTTGATCTAATCAATGTTTGAAGAAATCTGATTGATTTGTCATTAAAGTTAATAATAAATGATCAGAACATTGAAAATCATTCCAGAAACCAGGAACCAGGAACCATTACTTAATTCATTAATTGCATACACGGTACACAAGAAACGTCAAGTTTGATTACGCCGCCATCTTGGTGCGCTCTTTTATGTCATTGTCAAACTTTCCGTCTAAGCAAGCTGCATTTTTTGACATATTAATTTTTTTATTGGTTCAGTTAAAATTGTTTTTTAAGGTTGTATATTTGAAATATGCAATTTACTTTAGCGTTATGGTAAGGAATATCGTTCTAATGTCTTTTAGCAACAAAATTAACGAGGGAAAATATCCTAAGCTAATTAAGATTGTTTGTTTATGAATAAGACTATAGATATACAAGAGTATAATAAGAATAAAAGGCAATACGTATATAATGCCTGATAGCAAAATGGCAAAATAGGCAAATCGAATCGGAATAGAATGTCGTGAGTTAGAAATAGTATCGTAAATTTTTGTCTCAAAATGGAGAAACGGACACAAAAATATATTTAATGCCTATTTAAATTATCTTTTTATCTGCTTTTCTTTGCATATATATTATTAATTTGATATTACTATATAAGTCTAATGTTGTCAAATCCTTTTTTAATTTTAAAATGCTTGCTTATATAGTTACACAATATACATATTAACATGCTGTTGCTGTTATTGGCCTAGGGGCTTTAATGTGCGAATCTAATCTATGAGGTCGTAGGTTCGATGTAACTGTGCACCAATGGAAATTGGTGAAAACAAAATTGTCTATGAAATAAAATAATCAAAAAAGGGATGTAATCTGAGGCAAAGCCCATATTGTAGCTCCACATGATTTACACAAAAAAAAACTGTAATTGGCCAAACTTCACCACCGATTGTAGCCCGTAAAAATTTGTTGAACCTGATAATCATGATCATAAATAATATATACGAGCTAGTGTCAATTGCGAACAAAAATCCAAGTTAATGTTCGAAGGCGCGACCTCAGGGTACCCAATCGCACGCTTAACCATTAGGCTTAAGATACGGGACTTAAATACATTTGCAATACTACAGTTATAAATATTCATGACGAAAGCTTGTCTAAGTCACCGTTGAAAATTTGTTAAACCTAATTTCGAGTTGGGGACGATATTGCGAATGTTTAGCTGAATACATTTAAATACGTAAGCATTTAATACTACGTCTACTTCTAGATATATTTATAAAACATTTTAATTAGAATACAAAAAAAACAGATTATGCATAACGTGCTTCACGACTTTTGATAATATAGACTATAACCATTAGGCGGTACATACCAGAGACCAAGTATTTAATTGTCTTTGGCGTTACCATTGTAAAGAGAGACGATTGTGATCTGTCAACGTCTTTTGTCTAATCATTGACAAATGACGGGATCCGTTTTTCCATTTGACCAATCAAATCATCTCGCCTTTATTTCGTATTTTGCCGTACATACGATGCATTTGTTCAAAACCTCCATTTTTCTTATTAATATTTCCTACAAGTTTTCAATGCAACACATACAATCTATTCAGGCCTGCTGGAAAGCATAGACTGATGAAAAATAAAGTAGTAAAAGGTTTAATAAGTCAACGTTTCAAAGGAACTTTTTCTTTGGTTCAACAAGGAGCCTTTCCAGAACTTGTGACTTAGCTAAAATTCAATATAGTTGTACATTTGCGTTTAAGAATTTTCATTTAAATTTAAATTCGGCTTGAAATTTAGACGAAAGTGGTGTTCAAGAATTCATCAGAGCCTTGAGGAAATTATGATGTTCCTATACATGTTCAAAGATACTTTTATGTAGTACATAGTCGCATCTGCAGCATACGTTTGCTCTTGTCTTTTCAACAATCTATTATGTCTATGACAAAAAGTTATTTGAGTATTAAGTTCGTATGTGCAATGTATTTGTATATTAATCATTTTGAGATTACAACACATTCCAAAGCAATACATTCTGACCCCTTATTCCAAAATTCACACAGATGAAATCACAAGCACAAATTAGTATAAAATAATCCGAGAGTTAGCTTAGTCACTGAAACAAACTAACAAGACATACAAACCCAAATCAATTTGCAAGGTACTGTGGGTGACGGGCGGCGAGGCACGTTATAATTTGTACCGGCGAAGTTTGAGGGACCCGAGTACGAATTCAATATCTACGTCTCATTTACAGTTTTGACATCATATCGGTAGGTATAATAATCTTTGCTAAAATTATTAGTTAGTAAGTCAGCGTAGAAATCATTTTATAGATTTATCTACGTACGTTGGTGGTCTAACCTTTCACCATATATTTTCTGTATATGTGCGCAATTAGTGCTAGTACATACAGTGGAATGTTAGGAAACCACCACATCAAACACGTAAAAATCAATGGCGTGTATCCAGCGCAGAAGGGCGATCACAAACTTGCTTCTAAACAAAAATTATCTATTAAGAACAAGGCTGGCACAAATTTGTAGCACACGCATTTTAATAACTACATACGTGAATATTCCCCAACCTGTCAAATATGGCCGCCGCTAAAAGATTTGTCTTCTGTGTTCGTACAGTCCTTTCCTTATTTAAGCTTTGATGAGAGAATAATTGTTTATGAATGACATGAGTCGATAACAATAAAAGTATAACACCGGAAAGCTGGCAGCGGTTTCCAATCAATATTTCAATTATAATAACGTCCTTATTATTGGAACGCTTCTTTGCATAGATTGCATATATTAACTTTAGTGTGAATAGGTTTTGTGAAAGCATTATTTTAGTTAAAAGGATCCGTTCTGATATTGAATTCTTCATCGTTCTTGCGTAGTTTTTATCTTCAACTTTATTGTTATCCAAATCAAAATTTAATATGAGAAAACGTCTGGACCTAATTAAACAGCTCTTTAGTAGACAATAGCTGTTTATTTGTCTTTTTATCTTTAACTTTATTGTTATCCTACTCAAAATTTAATATGAAAAAACGTCTATAAATAAATTAATTAAACATAGCTCTTTAGTAAACAATGGCTGTTTATTTGAATTAAGCTGTTTTTAACGTTTGGGAAGAGGCAAACAAAAATTGGTTTATTCATATTATTTTACAAAAACATGTTAGCTTTCGTGTTTTATACGAAGCATGGGGATAACT
Organism: Pieris napi; assembly: GCF_905475465.1. NCBI lineage: Eukaryota > Metazoa > Arthropoda > Insecta > Lepidoptera > Pieridae > Pieris > Pieris napi. The sequence continues at coordinate 4,469,640 of NC_062239.1, read as the reverse complement.
TTCAATTCATTGATGGAAAAATTAATGACCGTTGACCTAGTATAATATGTTACGCGTGCAATTCAACTCTGAGGTCGTGGGACCAAATCCGAGTTGTGCAAACTACTTTTTTGTGGGCAATTGATACTTTTACGATGCAGGCAACATTTCAAGGAAACCGGCATACGTAAGACTTTTGATACAAATACAAAGAATTAGAAGCGTACCTTGTAATGTAATACATAATCATCACCGCGATACCATAATGAAGTACAATAAATAAATTTTGCCCATAGTTTATCACGCATCAATTATCAGGGTACGGAATGAAAGTGACAAAAGAAGGCAATCTACAAATAGTAGTGAGGCCGCCATCAAGCCGGGGCTACGGAAATTAAGCGACCCATTAATCCTTCACGTATCTACGTGGAGAAGTTACCAGTATTTATTCAGGCAAATGTAAAGTAAATTCTAGAAGGAATAAAGTTTTGAATGTCTTAAATTTTACACATAACCGTAACTTATTTTTGTCTACGACTCGGTACTTAAGATATTATTCCTTTTTGTATCGTAGAAATGGCTACAAACCGAAAAAGATTTTTTGTCTTTGACCCATGATGGAAGGATATACATTATACATATACGTATATATCCCATGACCTCTATGGCTACCGTATGTCAAATAACAAAATGTGTTTGACATATGTCAATCTCGTCATCAGTCATCTTTCGTAAATTAAGTATTACTGAATGCGGTTTCTTCAGAGTAAAATTTGTTAAACATTTATTTTGACTACATATTTATTATTTAACTCACATGTATGTTAAAATATGTTCAGACACGTCCCATAAGAAAACCTTGTTACTTAAAGAACCTGTATAAGCACAGATCTCATGGGAATCTTAGTAAATATCTCGTATGTCGACTACAGAATATACACAGATCGGAATAAATAAATAATAAACATGCGGTTAAGTCGAACTTCTCAAATATTTGTAGGATAACATTGGTATTTGGTTTAAGGCTAATTTAATACCAATCGAATATACTGTGACCAATAAGAAGTATACTTGTTCAAAATTTTGCAATAGCTTATCGAAATTCAATATTTTATTTTTTTCGTAATCTTACTGCTAAAATAAATTATACCCAACAAAAACCAATTAGACTAAATATAGCCAAAGATGGAATACATAATAGATACAAAAAATTCAAACATTTACGAAATACGTAATACCCAATTCGGCTGTGCTGTGTTCGTATAGGGTCGCATATTTATAAACACTTTTGCAAAAAAAAAGGACACCTAATTTAACTATTATACATTTTATGGTCGATTTCTGAGTTACTACGTACGCGTGAAGTGAAATTTCAATTAATTTATGATGAATTTTAAAAAAAAAGTTGTACACGCCAAAACAATAAGAAGTGGTAGGCAATACTGACAAGATTTTTTATACAGTTTAAATTAAAATATTTAAGGCACAAATAGAAAAACCTAATTACAGGAGTTTAGTTTCTAAGAATTCTGTTAGCTACAGTTATAATTATATATAGTAGGTATAAAGCATGATGTTTGCCCGTTAAAAATAGTAAAAATCAGATTTTATTGTTATTTTTGTGCATTACTAACTTTAACTTTTTATTTATAATTTTTTCAGATCTGTGCCTCAATTTTTTTTTCGTGGTCTATAATTTTTTCTACGAGGCAAGTAGGTGATCAGCTCTCTGTGTCACAGACCGTGGACAATCTTTTGTTATTTATCGACGTTATTTTTCATATCACCGTGAGTGTTAATTTCGCGCATGATCCATTGGTCCATAGCCGGGTATCGAACCTACGACCTCAGAAAGAGTGACAATGGCATAAGTTACACAAAAAAATGATAAATCAAACAACCATTATAACATATTACAATACGAATTAAATTTAAAATTCGACATTTGTGAGTGTTATATTGAATTTTTTTGTCTAGTACTTTACTGCACTTTTAGTAGATTATTCTTGTCCAAAAGACAATACCTATAATATTCATTATAATTATTTTCAAACTCTTATAAATGAAAGTATTAAATCGTCTACTTAACAACAGAATACATAGTTTCCATTCAACTATCTTGAACAGCTTTTGCTTAAGGAAAAGCTTATAATTTGTTGAGTAACTCCTTCAAGTCCACTTAAGGGCTTTCCGTTAATACGTTTCGTGATTGAAGATTTTGCCCTAATGAAATCCTTATTTTCTTATCGGTACTCTATCTGTATTCTTATTATAGCGTACGTTTTAGAGTATTATTCGGAATAAATTAGAACCGCGGCCTTTGAAAAGCACGAGGGACTTTACACTCTATAAACCAGAGAAGCTACCCAGATTTCTGTATCTTTTTCATGATCATTTGTCAATCAAATGGGCAAGTAGGTTATCAGCCCCCTGTGCCTGAGACATGCCGTCGAATTTTTGGGTCTAAGGCAAGCCGGTTCTCGCGATGTTTTCCTTTACAGTTAGAGCGAATGTTAAATGCGCACAAAGACAGAAAGTCCTTTGGTGCACAGCAGGTGATCGAACCTACGATCTCATGGATGAGAGTCGCCTGCTGAAGCCACTATGCTAATACGGCTCTGCTTCGTCACTCTATAAGTAAGATTTATATGAATTAATAACATTATTCTAATAAAAAACTCATAGCTTCCAAGTAAACGTAACTTAATTATAATGAACATAATATACTTAGCTAATGCCTAGATGCCTAGACCCCTAAGATGTATCTGTCTAATTTATATTAAGTTCACGTTAAACATTATAAATAGGCTTTATGTGATTAAAAGTCTCCTCAACAAACAAAAAATTAATTCTTCATTTCGCTTAACCATTGCTCTGTTCACCATATTCTTCGTCGTTATTGAATTTACGAGTCGTAATTACAATCCAATATCGTTCCGTTTCGAAAGGAAATTCAAGTTGTACCCGATATGGCCCGAATCCATGCGAATAATGATTTATTAATATGTATGCGGATTCAACGGATGCCTGTGTCATCTTTGAATTGATTTATATGCGAATTTCAGGTTGTTGGTGCCTGATTTTCTACTCAGTATATTTTGGGTATAAACTCGTGTAAGGAATATTTGTAGCGAAAATAAGTAACAAATAAGTAACACTGATTTTCAGTTGGCCCCTACAATCTAGGAGCGACAGCATCACCCATCATAAATGAACACTCATTAGACTCGACATTTAATAAGCTCTTCATTTTGATTCAATTATCAGAGCGTATGTTGAAGCAATATTCAAGCCACGAAATCATCCGTTCAAATACTAATAGGTACTCACCTACCGACGACGACAACGATTTTTCTTTCTATAAGCGCAGTTCTATGTATACTCAATGTCTTTACTATGTGCTTTGTGACTGACAATAAATTATATATTTGTGTGTTATTTATAAATTACTTCTATTTATTATTCATTGTTGTTGTTTCTTTGTATTCTTTTTTTGGTTATGAGACATGGACTATTAAAGAAGACACAAAAAAACGAAGCCATTGAGATGTGGTGTTACCTTGACATGCTTAGCATCAGCTGGAACAAAAGAGTGACGAATGAAGGAGTCCTTCAAGGAAACTGGATGACACGAAAAAATATGCAGACTGTGATAAAACGGAAAGACGCATATGTCGGTCACGTTTTGCGTCATCATCGCGTTACGGCAAAATTCAAGCCGAGAGACCGGCTGGTAGAACGAAGTCTTGGTTGCGGAACCTGGGAGTGGTCCGGCATCACATCCGCCGAGGTGTTTAGACATGCACAAGATACCAGGAAATTCAAGTTTTTAACAGCCAACCTTTAGTAATAAAAAGTAATAATGGCACCTGAAAAAAAAGAAGATTCTTTTTTGTGTTCTTTAACTTTTAATAGTCGGCGTAAAGAGATTCATTATACGTATATAAATGTTTCTCTGTATTTTTAATTTAAATTTGTAACAGAAATAAAGATATACTTTGGTAAAAAAACTAACATATTATCTAAGACATACAACCGACGATGAAGTCTATAAAAAATATATATCAATGATATAAGTGAATACGTTAACATTCATAAAAATTTAAAAAAAAAATCATTAGTATGAATGTAAATTTCGAATTTCTAAATGCATATTAACTGTGTCTAAGACGATTTAGAACGTGATTTAATACAGAATACAGCTTCCAGCCATATCTCTTGGGGCTGCTTACATTTTAGCCCAGCTTTACAGTTGCTTTAGAGCTTAGAAAATCTTTAAGGTGCTTAAAAGCGACAACTTTAACCAAAACTAATTTCTACATTGAAATGAAAACATTTTCTATTGCGTTATTAAAAATATTTTAGAAAATGTTAAAATTTGATGACATACGTTTACGTTTGAGAGTTAAATATGAAATAGTATGTTTCATCTATTTTACAAAACATAAAGAAACGCTTCAAGCTAAGTAAATGTATTATTGATGATAAAGTCAAATAATCTGTTATGTGCGGGGATATTTATATTATCCATATTATATAAAAAAGAACCAACCTTAAGGATTTGACTTTCATTATGTTATAATTTATTTAATGTAAATATTGAACAAGTTACGAATAAATTACCGAATATTATATTGTAAATATATAAGTCTGTGAATTATTAACGTAATTAAAATCACTTCTAGCAAAGTATTTCGTATTTCATTCGAAAACACAGCGATTTTTAACGAAGCATAAAACTAAAAGCTCAAATAGAGTTTCACTAAAAACAAAATTAATATTCCGTATTCTTTACGCTAATGGACAATGGAACTACGTTTCCAAGATTCATTTAAGAACTAAATAATTAGATGCTGCGGGCCTGGGTCTCCGCTCCGAGTATTACATCTTTTAAAACAATATTTGTCAAGACAAGACCCTGCCAACAAAATGCATGAGGGTTCTTTTCCGTTTTATTTTTCTTTAAAAATAAGACGTTCTGAAAATACGGTACATCTCTGTTATCTAGCATTAATATTGTGTTGCTGTATTTTCTTTTAGTTTTTATACAATCTGCGAATTTCTTTAATGGGCTTCATATCCAAATATTTGGAGCTTTCTATTTAATATTACTCAAAAATATGCTGGTGGTTTTATTATAATTGCATCACAATTTTAATTTACTAACAACAAGAAGCCTCTTTTAAAGAAAAAACTTTTTAACCGGATTGAAGTTATGTATTATTATAAATTTACAACTATTTAACATAATTTTAAATTTATCCGACGTTTCGCGTGCTTTACAGCGTGCGTGGTCACAATCCGCGAAAATAGATGACACCGTGAGCCATTTTTGCCAAAACCCTCCATCTTTTAGTCGATACCAACTCCGGGGAAATAAATACAGATAAGGCAACTTTCTCTACAGCTGTGATACTTTTTGACATCCAACATCTTTTGTCTTCAGTCACCGTGACCACGCACGCTGTAAAGCACGCGAAACGTCGGATAAATTTAAAATTATGTTAAATAGTTGTAAATTTATAATAATACATAACTTCAATCCGGTTAAAAAGTTTTTTCTTTAAATGTGTAAAGGTTATGTAAATCAAAGACAATACTTAGAAGCCTCTTGGTAACTGACATTAAATATGACAATTGCCGTTGCAAAGATTGAATCTAAAATTAATTATAGGATAACTTATCGACAGACTCTATAGAATGAATACTATCAATACTACAATCTGATTCTATCACTTCGATCGGTTAAGCATCGCTTTATTAATTACTTCAAGGTACGTGGTGTAAATAGATATCTTTCGAAAACTAATACTCTTATCAGTGTATATAAGTTTTTATGGAAGGTATTTAAAATATATTGTTACAGTAATCGAAAATGGGTAGATTAAACATTTATGAAAATATTTTATAATTGTTATTCTAATAATATAACAATTGACTTGATTTCTAAAACAGTCAAACCACACGTTGACTAACATACACATATATAAGCTTTCCGAAATCGGAAATGTTTTACCCATTTTTTATATTCAAGTTGTTGAAGACTAGACCGGAAACAAACCTCACATCATAACCTTTATAGACCCTTTATGCGTCACATTGAAGTGTATAAGGGTTATTTTTGAAGTATTAAAAACGTGTTTTCTTTGTGCGCGATATAATATTCTAGTATGTTATTTTATTCTGTTCTAAAAAAAAATACTATTTCGTCCATTTAGTATTGACGTATTGTATAGTATTCGTATTGAGAACTTTAAAAGCTTTAAGCGTTTAAAATGCCTCTTAAGGTTATACAGTATCATTGTGATTGTATTGAAGTATCATTACTAATTTTATTTCAGTATATACCTTATGTTTCGTTCCCTTAATATAGTTGCAGCGTCGTGTCCCATGTGATTTGAATATATGCCTCAACACTACGAAGTATCATCAATCTAAATCTGTCATGATCCTTACACAATCCATACATCACTTGGATAGAAAAAGTATTATAATTGCTATATGTAATTAATAATTAGTTTTGTCTATGTCTATTGATTCATTTATGGAATAGAATCCAATTTTGTATTTATAGCGAGCTCATAGTATCGCAGCCACTTCACAAATATTACCACACGCTCAATTTTATTTTGTTTGAATAATATATTATTATTACACTACCCTGTCCCGGCTTTGTTATTCTCAGACAAAAAAATTCAAATAGATGTTGAAATAAATTTTCAAATATGTAATGGTGAAAGAATGTTTAAAATCGTCTTTCTGGTAAATTGTCTCTTATCAGATAATATCATTTTTTGTTATTTGTCCATAATTTTTATGCAGCGTATGAAATAATTTTTATAATGTCATTATTCATCATAATTTAATTGTTATTTAACCATAATTGTTGCATATTATTTATAAAAATTATTGTTTCGAATGCTAAACAGAAGTTAAAACCTAAACCTAAAGTATCTCGCTGGCTACGAAATCCGTTTATATCCGTTTTAGAAATTTTATTAAAGTGTTGAGTACTTGCGTTTGACAATCCTTTACATAACTGCCAATAACTACTTATTGAATACTAAGTCCCAAATCGCAATAGACGAATTCGTATATAGAATGTTCAATATTGCTACAAAGCTAGCGTAGTTGTTAAATCCTTTACAAATTCCGGCAATTCGTAATTAGCTTTTAATGTGCTTAAATTAGAGTCATGCTGAACATACGCCGGCTATTCGGAAATGGCCGACGTTAAGCTTATTCTAAACAAGTATATTTGAGTTTGCAGATGTATTTCATTAAAACTAAATATATTTACTTAGAAATCTAAGACAAAAAGACTTTAATAACTGTACCTAGTCATTGTATTTTTTTATAGAACAGAGGGCTAACGGGCAGGAGGCTCAACTGATGTTTAGTGAAATTGCCGCCCATGGACACTCTCAATGCCAGAGGGCTCGCGAGTACGTTGCCGGCCTATAAATGGTGTTATGTGATTATTTAGATTTTATTAATTTCCTTCTTCCTTCCTTCGTTTCCTTATTAAAATGAAGTTTTTTCTTAAATCATATAAAGTGAGCTGAATAAATATATTATATATATATATATATATATATATATATATACTAGCTGCCCCCGCGAACTCCGTTTCTCTTTAATGTGATTTTACCTAGCCTACCTTTTTAGGAACATGGAACATTTTGCTATCGGCTGCTTGAACACGACGGACGCTTGATAACCCATCAGCGTTTCATTTGTTTTGTAAATTAAATAACCTTCTGATCGCCAAGAATGTGTAAACCCCTACCCATGGCTAAGGAAGTTTTTGATTCAATGTCTCTTTAATAGATATATTATATACTAGTGGACCCCACAGACGTTGTCCTGCATGATATTTAAAGCGATTAGGATATTAAGCAAAGTATGAAAGTACCGACTGCAGTGCCATCTGCCGGGCTGATTTGTGAATCTAAAGCATTCCCAGATCCCCTTGAACACACACAAAAAAATTCATCAAAATCGGTCCAGTCGTTTGAGAGAAGTTCAGTGACATACACACTCACAGAAGAATTATATATATAAAGATTAAAAGATTATACATGAACACTGAATACTGAATACATTTGTGAAATTAAATATTGCATCTTTCATAACTTATGATATTCACATGTAGAAACTACAGCAAACTAATAACTGAAGTTAAAGCATTATGAACTTTAGCTTCAGTTTAACAACTTAAACGCACTTCAAAGGTGAGATATCTTGTATTACAGAAATTTATAGAAACCCGCACGCTTACAGTTTCCGAGCTCATTTATTAAACTTGCTACTTTAGAGCTTGTCTTCTACAAATATGTGACTGTAGAAGAACCTGTAAATTAAAATGAACGCTACTAATAATATATTAAGAAAATATTATGCTTTAACTAGAATAACCCCACGATAAACAGAACCTTGATATCACAATACATACTTAAAAATACTTTTGAATGTCAATGAGCAGATAGGAAGTATACTGTATGCATCTGATAACGTTTGCGATTCGTAACGTTTAAGCCAACTAACTTTTTCTGAATAAATAACTTTAACAAAGTGTTTTTTTCTCATTTTATTTTGACATTAGACCTAAATAAACCAATGTCCCGTTCTGAGTCAAAGAATGGCCTTGTTAAGCATACCTTATGTTGAGTATAATCATCATACAAACCCTTGCTGTTTTCTTGGCATACTGGTTCTACATCCGACAAGGTCTAGGTAACGTATAGCTATTTAAATATAAATTTAACGTATATAAATATATATTTATTGTATTATTTATAACATTAATGAAACAAATCAGAGCAGTGTTGGCCTAGTGGCTTCAGCGTGCGACTCTCATACCTGTGGTCGATCCCCGGCTGTGCACCAATGGACTTTCTTTGTATGTGCGCATTTAACATATTGCTATCGTGAGGAAACCGACATGTCTTAGACCCAAAAAGTCGATGGCGTGTGTCAGGCACTGGAGGCTGATCACCTACTTGCCTATTAAATTTAAAAATGATCATGAAATAGATTCAGACTTCTAAGGCCAAGACCTAAAGTGGTTGTAGCGCCACTTATTTATTTTTAATGAAACAAATGGTAGGTAGCATTTTCCCGTCTAAATTCGAAAACGTTTACGTCAATGAGAAGAATATAAGTAAAATTAATCGCTTAAATAACACGGAGCAGCATTTAAAAGTAAATCGTAAATCTAAAATTATTCCCTAACTCTACGTAGAACGTGATTATGAACCACAAGCAAAGTTTCTATCATTTCATACTTTCGCATTTAGCGTGGAAACAAAATTTAAAGCACCTCGCCCGAGGTCAGAGAAAAACTCGTATTTCTGGGAATGCATCGCTTAAACGAAAATTCACCTTCAGATAGCAGTTTAAACACCATCCAGTAGCGAAAATTTAAGACATTAAAATAATTGCCTATAAATTATAGCTAAATATTAATCTATAATACTACTAATACTATATATCTACTCAGTTAAACCGGCTGGGCCGACCACTAGGCCGGCTCAGGTAAGCTTCCTTCACCTTTAGAAAGCGTTAATAAACTAATAATATTTTATTTTTTATCGTACATTACTAACGAAAAGCTTACTCTGAATTAACTTCATTATATAAATTGTTCCCACGAATACGTAAACCCATCTAATGACGGCTTTTATCGAGTTATGCAATGCTTATATTATTTCACATAATAAATGAATTGAAATAGAATGGACTTGAAACGGTAGGTAGACTTATTTTGGTTCAAGTGCACAGTCGCTAATTAAAGATTTAAGTGGGCGCCTGGTAGATAGTACCGGTGACCCCAGAGCTGGTGCTTTCCTCGCTCAACGAATAAGTATTGCAATACATCGAGTACATGCTGCCAGGGTTGTACACGGCCACAGGTACCCAACTTTATAGATATCTTGTAGTGTTCTATTTTATTATTCTTATTATTGCTATGTGGAAGATTATTTTGGTTGCCGCTGGAGGTCTCAAAATAAAATAAAACTTATAATTTAATTATAAGGTGTGGCAGTTCGATGCTGCGCACGTTTGGTTTCTTTCAAGTTTAGATTATGTCTAAATTCTAAGTAACTAGTACTTAAGTGTCCCACGGTTTACATTACACCGAGTAGGTACTTAGTATAACTAGGGCTACACATAACAAGAGTAACAATTAAACAAATTAACTTTTAAATGTAGTTACATATGAAATTTGTGTTACTCCAAAACATTTTCACCACTATTCGTTTCGTATACTATGTCACTAGTATAAAATACAGTAAACATTTGTCGCCCGAACTAGCCGGGCAGCAATTGTATCTTGCTGCGAGTCGATGCTATTGTTTCACGTACTTTTTTTGAGAAAATTCTGCATTTTCTGAGAGAATAAGTTTTGGAAATTTTTCAGGTGTTTTCTTTTTAGCATCCTACCTAGCTAACCTAGTCTAGTTTAATTATGATTTAACAGCGCTAAAATAAACTTAGGTGGTCTGTTTTAATTAATAAGTCGTTATCATATAATAAAACCTCTTAATAGGAATTTGATTCGATTCAGTTATCATCAATAATATAATTACTGATTTTTATTTTGTAGATATCTTCATTAAGAATGTTATGATCATTACATAAGTGCCACACATCTTTAACTTGGACCTAATTCTTCAAAGTTTATTTTCACCGTACGACCAAGATTCAATTAGTTCTGTACTGCAAGTACAAGTAGAGTAGATTAACGAAAAACATTATAAACTAGAATAAGAATTGTTGAGTCTTGCGGGTTTTCTGATCTCGGCTAATGTTAAAAATCATTAGGATTCTAAAAATACGCATTTTGTATAAATGATATTAAATCAAATTATTTATTAATTGTGACGAGTAATTCATTTCAAACAATCATACCATTATAACATTTTCTCAGAGGTATCATATCGAATCAGTTATTAAAAAGTCAAAAGGCAATCATCAAAGTAAAGGAAATTATTACACCTCATTTTCCGCTTATGTTTTTCAACTTTATGTGATTTTCTGTCACATCTAGTGAGCACTGTACGACACCATTATCCTATTAAGACAGATCCAATAATGCATATTGTGTAGCACCAATTAGTGTGAAAATACAATTAGACTATTAAAGAATGTTAAAAAAAGCAAAACGAATTGCAAATCTGTGCCCATCCAAGTGTTTCGGAATCAATTCGACTTAGGATCAAGAAAAGCGCAATTCATAAAAGGCTGACAATATTAATTAAGATCAGAATAGGAGCTTAATCTTTTTTACGTTGGGAAATGCCTTACGCATGCATTGCAGCTTGTGAAGGCCTTTGTGGGACTCGGTCACCTACTATAAACCCCCCCTTATCACCGCAGCTCTTCCAGGAATGATTCTCATCTGGTTTTAATTAAAATAAACTATTATTTTTCTAGAGACCCGTTAAACTGCATCAAATCTTTGTATGATAATAAATAAAAATACACCTACAATACAAGAAAAGCTTAACAGATACTGCAGATCTAGATTGCAAATAAAGTTATATAAATCCTCACCGACTAGAGACTGGATCGTGTTCTGAATGCGGATTTGAGAGATTTTTTTCTTAACTTTCCGAAGCTTTGTAGCTTTGAAGATACGCAAGCAGACTGCTCCTACGTGTGTGACGAAATAGTGTTAGTAGTAGTTCTGTTTCTGAAATGGCAATATAAATTTACATTTATTTGACTTTCTTTTTTAGACTTATTGGTATGCTGTACTTCCTTCGTTGCTGTAATGTAAAACCGGTAAAATTTTGTGTGATATTATAATAATTTAAATTTAGTTTTTAATTATAATTATTATTATGTATGTAAAGAACACTGTAAATACTTTATATTTGTTCTTTTATATATATTCTTTAAGCCCAAAAGATTGATTAGGTGCAACGGAACAATTTAAAAAACTAATTTAACTGTCTTTCAGGACTTAAGCAAAATTTTTTGCCGGCAACTCACTCGCGAGCCATCTGCCATTGAGAGTATTCACGGGTGGCGGTGGCATCACTCAACATCAGATGAGCCTCCTGCCCATATTCTCCCAGGTTTTTAAAACAATATATTTCCAGCGATTATATTTAAGCTTAATTCATTTAATTAACATAAAGCTTCAATTGTTTACAACTTAGTGTGTCTTCAACCTGAATCTGAGGAGAATGATTGAAAAATGAACCGTTTCAAACGCTTTTTTAATTATATTAAACGCTAAGTGAAAACAGAAACTAATTTGCTATATACATCAATCACGTATTACTTTCTGATTCCCTCTTTATCCTCAATGATGTCAACAAAATATTATCTCCGTCACTCGAACGAGGGCGTCCCCATTTTTCAACTCGTGATAGGTACATTAGGAAGGAAACTGCAAATGTTCTGGAAGTGATGTTACAATAAAAATGTCGCATTTCGTTGGAAATTTTATTAACATTTATTCGCCAATGCTTCATACAAGCCAATATAGTTACATTTTAGTATACATCGATTTTTTTGTATTTTTCAACAAGGTTATATTATATTCTAGTCAATACTCGTTAGTTTTATGGCATATACGTACTATACAACAAATAAAACTATACAAAAACCATCCAAACTATAGGACAGATGAAAAGTTATTTGAATAATAAAAATAATTGTATTGGCAAAATTGACCAAACACATAGGGCTTAACCAAATTTTAATTGGCCTTTCCTTTACACTCTGCGCATTAAATAACCCAAATCATCTCAGTTATCGCAAAATACTAACGTACAAAAATGATAATTGATTCGATAAGACTTTAATCGGAATAAACATTTTATCCCGAAAAGCCATAGTATTTGTTGTGGCATCCACAAACTTTGAATTAATCTGATTTAATTCAAATAAACGGATTGAAAAGGCTTCCAATTATATGCTGAATATCACGGTATAAAAAGAGTACTGTTAATATCAACTTTATGTATATACAATAAAATGAACCAGTGTAAATTTTATTAATACGTTTATGGTAATAGTTGTGAAGATAACAGTTAACATCGTCACAATCATTTGATTTTATTTTTATTGCCTTTGACAATGTGATGTTTGAATTTACATTTCACTAAATCGACCAATCAAAAACAACTTTTGACAAAAGATAAATGGGATTTTTGTACTCATATCAAGGTTCAGCGCTCCCTGTCCTCTGCTACATCTCGCCGTTTGCTGTAGTAAGTATAGTAGTATAGTAGCTCAAGTATACCGCACGATTTCACCCGTAGTCGATGGGCTTTGTATTCGCCTACACTTAAAAATATTTATATAAATCCAATATCTTAGTAAATTTATATTTATTTATATGATATAAACCCTTACATTATATCTTAGAAGAAATAGTAGTAATTTTTATAAGCATAAAACCCAATCTATAAAAATAATGAAAAGTACTCTCAAAAGACGTACAAATCAGCTTTACAAAGAAAAGGCTTTTCTTTACCATTAAATTCAAAAGCTTGTTAATTAGTTAAGTTTACGATACACTAAAAGTAATTTAGGTTATTCAATGAATAATATTTCTGAGAAAGAATATTCTATAACCTGCTTTCGTTCACAATTCGAAATGTCTTTTTCGTGCAGACTAAAAGCTCTTAAATGAATCAAGTGGCTACTTTAATTTGTAATTTGTTTCATTCACAGCTTCGTGTCAGACATTTTAAATGGAATTTCCTCTTTTCATCCCGGGTTATTGGACTAAATGTGTCTGAAAGATAGCATTTATTAAATAAACTGGGATGATACGTGACAAATTAAATGCTACTGCAAACAATATTATGTTTTCATATTTTACTGTTTGGTCTTCAATGTTAATATTAATCTTTTTCTATCTATTTATATTAACCGATGTTAAACGTTCTTTTATATGCCATCTATATTGCATTAGCAGCAAATGATATATATGTGTGTGTATATTATAAATATTGCAGGAAGTGATAAAACAATACTTACTGAGAGAAACCGTTGCGTGCATAACGCATAATTTATGTGCAACAGAATCATTCCAATTAAACGTTCAAATCGTATGCTATAGGAGAAAAGCGTGTAAAACTACTGTATGAATGGTGTGATTATCTTTTAAGGTTGAATCACTATAGTAAAAGTTTTGTTCTAAAGTAATGTTGTGTTTTGTGAACTAGTTGCGAAGTTTTTTAATGCTTATTCTAATAAATACGTAAACTTACTTATATGGATTACCCTTAACATCATTTGATTAAACTAAACTCCGAAATATGCGTGCTGAAATAACGCGATTTTAAATTAACGCGCGTTACCATGGAAGCTAGAATTAACATTTAAATCGTAAAATTGTTATGTTAATAATAGTAAAGTAAAGTTTTAATATACTCCACACAAATATTAAATGATTAAAATTGGATAAGTTCATTCCATACACTTCGCTACAGAAATACGTTATACTATAATAAAACGGACACCTCAGTACAGTATATTAAATAATAATTAGAAAAAAGATAGATAGTAGTTATTATGACTCTCTACTATCAACCATCTCTATCTATGTATCTAATCCCTTTAAGCTGATAATTTAAAACCTTAATCATTATCAGTCAACAAACAGAGGATTTACTTAACATGCCTCCTTTAATTTTTTAAGTCTTTTAAAAAAGGTTTTATGCTTTCACTCTAACTGACCTAAGCTTAACAGTTTTTCTTTATTATTGATCGGAAGTATTTTATATCACTGACAGATAGAACAGCATCGTCTACTAATATTGGAAAGAAATGGTCGGATACAGAAAGAACAAAAGACGTTTTTAACATTTTATTCTACTGTGTCATGTCTTTATTTAACGTAACAATAATTGAGGACACGTTTCTCCTTTTGAATGTGGATTAAGCGGAGTTCTTTCTCTAAAAGAGGAAAAACGTAAATAACGCCTCTAAATATATATTTGCTTTATCTGTTTGTTATGCAAATCTCGTTTAGATATACCCATCAAGAATTATTTACTTTTAAATGTAAATTAAAAATTTATTTAATAATTAAAATTTAAAAAAAATTATTAAGTTAGTTTGAATAAGCCTTCATTAAAAAAAGATCGTGACCATAAAAGAACCTATTTTTTTTCGTAATTTTGTAACATTGACATACGTATGAAACTTTCTATCTTTTGTGCCACTAGGGTCTACTACAACTTAGGCTCCTTCAAGAAAAGAGCGTACCAATTCTTAAAATTCCGGCAACACACTCGCGAGCCCTCTGGCATTGAGAGTGTCCATGGGCGGCGGTATCACTTAACATCAGGCCTCCTGCCCGTTTGCCGCCTGTTGTATAAAAAAAAAAGAACCTTCCTATGAAAATACTTTCAAAATGAATAAGGACGGGCGATTAGTCAAATTTCATACTAAAACCTTTGTCACCATTTTGTACCATTTTATTTAACACATATACAAAATTAACATACATATGTTTATTTAGATAGCATGCTTTGTACGCTTGCGGTGCTTACTCTCTAATATTGCTCCATTATATGAAGTATATGTCAAGTATTCCTTTTATGCTTAAGTGTGATGTAAGAATTGCCTTAAATATCATAGAATTGTCTTATATCAATGGCCTACTCGTCAGCCTCATTAGAAAGGGAAAATCTACTTTCAAATAATCTTGTTAATTATTAACATCAAAGTAAAGGTTCCACAAAACCCACTTTGGCGTAACATTAGAAGGCTCTTCAACGGGTACATTATTGCTCGTTAGGTTTTTAGGACGATGAACGTAGATGCCCCTAAATCCCAACATCTGTCAGTACTTACATCGCTCACATGTACTCTGGCGATAAATATTTTATATGCAGGTAATTTTACGTAACATTTATGTATATTATTATTTAGTTACATACAGCCACTGTTGGAATATGCTTATGTCATCTGTCCCAATTTCAAGAGAGATATCTAAAATAAAACACTATTAAAAATGTACAGGCAAGGGTTACAAAAATGGTCAGAAGACACGGTAAAAATATCTTAAACCAATTCTTCTTAAAGGCGGAAAGAGGATATGTAATAGAAACATACAATTTGTGGCTATTGTAATGTTAAACACATTAAGAATATATGTAAAACATATTCGAGGACATGCACTGACAGAATGTTATCCTGTCCTCTAAATTCAGTTAGAATTTAAAAAAAAAGTACATAATTTTATTTTTATCCTTTACATGCATAAGCATTTAGATGTTAGTGTGTTTACTAAATAATAATCAATAGTAGATTTTATTGCATTTATATATTAATTAAAGACAGCGATACTTTATACCGATTCCGCGTACAATGATTAGCTGGAATTGATATTCTTTAATCAATTACTGATTCCAATAACTATGACGTCAACTAATGGTGAAACCCTATTTTGATTCAGTTATTTCAATATCGCGCTAGAAGGTTTCCTCGGAAGGGAAACGAAACGTAATAGCGATTGCAATTCAAATAAATAATTCCATTTGCGTGGTGCTTTAAAGTCATACAACAAACTATTACAAGAAGTGCTGCTAATTTTTTAATACTATTACATCAATAGCTAACGCTAGTAAAAGTACCCTATTATTTAAGAAATGTACGGGAATTATCAGAATTTCCAAACATTGTTTACAATTGTATTTCGTTTCACTGAAATTAATCGTTAATATTAAAAGCGTAGACTGTAGGCTGGACGAGAGGTCAGTTTAAATTAAAGTTGGCTAATATTTGTATTTAATTTAATATTCCATCAGCTGTTCCTCGGAAAAACATCATGTTAAGTTGACTTTTTATATATAACAGGGGGCAAACGCAGAGGCTCATCTGATGTTAAGTGATACCGCCGCCCATGAACACTCACATAGCCAGAAGGCTCGCAAGTGTATTGCCGGCCTAGTGGTTAAGAACAACTAAATTTGGGCGTTCGAATCCGTTCTGAATCCGTGGAAAAACATCGTTCGTTCACAGACGAGACATACTACTGAGAGCCATAAACAATTGTAGACAGCGACGTTACTTGGTACTTACTTGGCACAAATGGCATTAAAAGTTAAATAAAACTAACCAATAAAATTAACTTCAAGCACATAATATATATTATGTTTATAGTCACAGGATTATTAATTTCATCATGTTAAGTCACACCGAACTAACCTACGATAATTTCCGGGCATTACATGCCTATGAGGGATCTAATGTGAATAGGTTGCTATGGTAATGAAGTGCTGCGCTTTTTAGCTCTACCGGTTCATAGTTGTACTGAGTATAGTAGTAGTAAGTATTAAAAGGATGTATTCATGCCTTTTTAAATAAATTTAAACTTATTGTTATTCGTATAACTTTATTTTAATTAACACAGTATAGCACTTCTAGCACTTTCCCCATTGTTTTCTTACCTAAGTTGTTCCGAAGTAATTAGTTTGCAACGTTACCTTTCTAAACTAAGACTAGCGTATTATTTTGTTATTTTAATGCAGTAAGGTGTTAAAATTATAAATAATATGCCTTCTTACTTAATCAGTATTCGTCTAATAGCTTCGGCGTGAGACTCTCATCCCTGAGTTCGTAGGTTCGAACCTTGGCTGTGCATCGATGTTCTTTCTTTGTGCACGCGAGTGTTAAATACACTCGCACGTAAGGTTAAGGAAAACATCGTAAGGAACCTATAATGTCTCAAACTGGTTATTTTATTATATAAAAAGGGTTTTAAGTAATTAGTTTATTTAAAGTATGCTATATCTCTTATGTTATAAATATACCATAATTTTGTTTTTGTTTAAGTGCATATAATCTTATTTTACCTTCCAAAATTTCTTCAACAATTATAATAATGTCAGTTTCGCTAATAAATAATGCCGTTTGAAATTCAGTGTCTATCACATCCATAGGAAACAGGATTGAAACTCGGTAATTAGGTTAATTGCCAATCATTCGCACTATACACCTGCTAAGTACCATTACGGATTTACTCGTTATATTTTTATTGTTGGATATTATTATATCAATAAATTTACGTATGAATTAAGAGGAGATTCACTTAAGGAAAATATAATTAAATTTAAAAAAAATATAATTTGTCTAGTTCAGTTTAAATAACAAAATAAAAATGTACACATTTTAAATCATAATTATTTTGTGTCAGAGTAAAAAAATACTTTGAATTTGTTGTTGGATGTTTCTCTGGTGATCTATAAAAAATCATGGAATATCTTTACACCATACTGTTTTATATAATAAAAGATTCATTCTTAATTTAGACGTGAGCATTAATTGAATTGTTCATAATTATTACGGCTCATGGTCACGCGCTAATGATGTATGATCAAGTAAGAGAATTTCGAAGTCGATAGGCATTTGGACAGACTTCAAGGTAAATTGTGACCATATTTTTAATGCGTAGGTATGTTACACCGATTAATTAAAGACACAAAATACACAGAAAAACCAAACTTCTACCACAATAATAGAGTATCACAAAATTTCGCATTATTAAATACCCTTTTCTAGGGATATTAAGGGCTTATAAGGGTCGGGAACAATGAAGGACAATAAACACGATTTTCATACATTATTGGGTATTATAGTAAAAATTAATATCATTCAAGGGTTAAATGTTTCGGAGGAAACAATACAAAATATTATTTAAGATCCAGTAGCGATTTCATTAGGATTTTCAAGTCAGTTCAAGGCCGTCTTAATTGTATCTATCTCAGAGGAAACTCAGTTAATTTATGTGTTATTAAAATTACACAGGAAATTGGGTATGAAATAAAACACATAGTTGTAACACTTAAAACATTTTATTTACAAAAGTATTCACAGTTTTGAACTTAAAACTATTATATTATTATTTATCTATTAATAATTAAGACGCATAATTCGTAAATACATTTTACATTTTAGTACAGACTCTACTATTTACAAGTAAACTAGAGATAGTATGGAATAAGAAACAGTTTACTTTCATAACCGATTCTTACATTTAACTATTCGATAACGGAGCGACAATGTCCCATTAATTTCCAAAGCAAACCAAGGAAGACCAATAGTTAATTACGCCTCGTAATCTGTAAGGTATAACATAGAAATTGCCACTGTACTTTATATCACGTTGACTCGCTTTAATTAACAATTACATTCAACGATTTTTTAGTCATCATTCACTAGATTTTTATTTAGATTAGAGCGAGTTAGTTTCGTTGTTTAAGTATTACAAAGGACACCCAATCAATTGTTTTCGACTGATCAAAGCGTACAGAAACATTAAAAAAGTTCATTGAAACTTTGACATATTCGACTACGTTTCAAAAGAGAAAATACAGATAACAAAAGTAATATAATCTGTGGAAGCTTCTAAATTATTTCCGGTACAATATTCATAACATAATTCTATACTCTCGTCATCATGAAAACCTCATAAAAATTATTTTCATTGGATAAAATATTCACCCTTGAAATGAGTCAATCAGTTACAGATTTAAAATCATTTCATCAGATTTCAATAAATCCCGAAACACAATTTTCACTTGTAATTAACTACCGGACAACATTTACATCAAATTTATCAAACCACATTCATTTACCAGTCAAACATAAACAGCAAACAGGCCAAATTGAATTAATTCATTTAAATTATGTACATAATTTGTTAGCTGATTTAGCAACAACAAAATGTCTAATAACAATAATAAATGAGTATAATTTAATTGAATATAAACAACGAATTGATATGCTTGCTAAAAACTATACCAATTTAAATAGTGCGAATTCCCAATTCAAACATTGAATAATTGTTTGATCCTAATCATTTTAATCTGATGAATGATATATGCAATAAGAGAGGAATATTCGTTAGTCGAATAGCGTACGAAAAAAAAAGATCACTAAAATGTATTCTTAACTACACTTGAGATTTTTTTAGATTGGTTTCGATTTACAATTAGTTTTTTTTTAAAGATCTGTGTACAGGACAACATCTGGCCAGTTAAGTTAATAAAGGAAAAAGTATAATCACACACTTAAAATCTATTATAAAGGTAAAACATTTAATTTCACATCTTGTAAAGAATATTGCGTGCTTATAAACTTGCGTAGAACAAGAGGAAACACTAAGGTGCTATGCAAAAGACATAAGAAAAGCAAAAATATATGAATTATTAGGCGCTGTCTTAATATATTGTTGCTAAGCTACTCCAATAATAAGTTATAAACAACTTTGAATACAAATTAATTAAAACTCGTAACAAAACCTTATTTACACGAACTTTGTAATAACGAACCTTACAAATTTATTGCGTGGCATTACATCGTAATATAATACGCCATAAAACATATTATATTGCTCGAACATAAAATTTTATTTACACTCAGATTAAAAGATCAACGAAAATATATTATAGTAATTCGTTTCTTACCTAAATTTGCATTTTATGCTTTATTGTATCATCTAGGAGCTAAAGCCTTATTTTGAAATGAAATAAAGGGTAGCGGTGTGTTATACAGGAATTTTGTTAGAAAATGTCTATGGTAGTAGAAGGTAATAAGTGTGGATAATGTGCAGAGAAGAGTTGGCGCAGAAATTGTGGCCCCGCTTTGCATCGCAGCCGGACGCTCACCGCTAACCACGTGGACAACCACCGACGCGGAATCTAGTAGAGAAAATAACATTTGGTTAAAAAGTTTTATATTAGTACGACTTACGTTTTGGACCCACGTAAACCTACATGAATTTCAAAACGGAATACAAATAACACTATTCCATTAACAGATCGTTGTACTAAATACAAGTGCGAAGTTTTTAGAAGAGCAGACATTAGAAAAAATCTATATGTTTAGATTTCAATGCTTTAAGTCTAAAAAAAATATTTAGTCCGAAACACTGTAAATCAGTAAAGTAATAAAAAAGTAAATATTGTCGAGTTTTTTGGGTCGCTGCAATGATTATTTATCTACTAATTATTTGTCCTTGTAGATTGGTTTAATGACCTCACAATACATGTAATTGAACAAAGTCATGAACTTGAAGTCGACGGGTAATATTTGTTTTAAAGTCTCATTTTGTTTATTATGGGCGTTATTGCTTTTGATGTTTTAAATTAAGTTTATCATTATAACATTGATTAAATCTAAACAATGACAAAGCAAATATTAATAAGAGATTATTTAAGATTCATAATTGATTTAATAAACCAGCTGAACACCAACACCAGTTTGTAAGACAAATTTCCAATATATTCCTGATAAGACTAAATATATAATGTATTTTGGCTAGAGTTTTTGGTAATATGTATGTGTAATATTCAAGTAAATTATCTATAGAAAACCCTATAGCGAATAATAAATGATGCTTATAATGTAAAAAATCTATAATCTTAATATATACGAATTACGTGTCACGTTGTTTGTCCGCTATGGACTCCTAAACTACCGAACCGATATCAATCAAATTTGCACACCGTGTGCAGTTTGATCTAACTTAAAAGATAGGATACCTAACATCTCAATTTATACCCGCAATATTATTCTATTGCAAATATTTGTTTATTATTTGATACAATTCTAACAGATGGCGCTGGGTTAAAAGTACCAACGTTTCACATAAGCTATCTACCTTTCACATAAGTTCTCCTACCGGTTCCCTTGAATAGTCTACTAGTATAAAGTATAATTGACAATATACATTAAAAAAAGTCTGCAGTAAAGTCTATTCATATTAGTCTACAAACACAGTTCTTTTAAACATCTACTAGCGCACAAGTATAGAGTTCGACCTACGACATTAAGAGACAGCACTATGTATGTCAAAATCCAATACATTTTTGACGTATTTGAGCCACACTTAGCGCAAAACTCTCTTTTCTAAATCTTTCCCTAATTGAACCATGCAAGAAATTAAAAACAGCGCCGTCCTGAAATCAAAGAATAAGCAAAAGACGTCTGTAAGTTTTTATTTAATTAAACGTTCGAGGCGAGTGTTACAATATCATCTCATTCATAATTTTTATTACTCAATTTTGAGTTTGTTCAGAACGGCTATTGCCGTAGTACTTTGTAATAACTGACACGGCAAAATTCAAATTTTGTTAAAACTTCCGCTTATATCGTATGCATTTTTAAAACAAGTGTAATTTCATAATCGTCGTATATGAAAAGCTTACGTAAGCGTACTTAACGAGATTATCCCTAAAGGATAAAATGTAACAAGCGTTTTAGCATACTGTAATTGCATAGTGTTATTGTGCACATTTATATGGAATGTTTCATTTAGATTAATATAAAACAAATTTATTAAAAATTGAAAATAAAGTAAGTTAAGTTTTAAGGTGTGTCCATTACCTATTTTTACCTTACTATCACTTATTTGTTTATATAAGTTATTGTTGAAATGGTAGTTTTTTTATTATTGCCCAAAACATCGAAAGCCTTTTTCAGGCACATCCCTGCCATTCGAACTCACACAGCGGTTTTCGCATCAGCAATAAACAATAAACTACAAGCTCCCACCTTTTCAGAATGCCAAATCATAAAATGACTGCTTCACGACTGATTTGAGAGCGACCGCCGATGCGAAAACCGCTGTGTGAGTTCGAAAAGTGAGTTACAGAATCACAGGGCTGAAGTTCACGGACTAACAGATCACCTACTTGCCTATAAAAAATAAACAAACGATAACGAAACAGATACAGAAATGGTATCTGTTTGAGAAGTGTATGAGAAGAATTAAACAAAACAATAAAAAATAAATTTAGCCCTTAAAAAGCAAGAGGGAAGACTATGTATAATGGAATATATCCGAGTTTGTTCTTATTTTTATTTAAGGGTTTAAGGCTCGGTTTTAAGGCTTACTCAGCCTTAAAACCGAGGTAATTAATTTCTCCTCAATTGTAAGTCGAGTTTGTGATGTACTAAGAGTGCCTCTCTTGAGGTAGAATTATTCGTCCACTATGAATATATTATATTACAATAGAATTAATTTCTAGAATAAGTTAATATTAACCATGTTTTATTTTAAGTAGATATAGTATTTAGCTACCACAACCGTCCAATGCTATAATGTAGCATCTAGACATTTCCGCTGTGACTCGAATTCACAGCCATGTGCGTTAACTACTCGTGCTAAGTGCAATAATTACTAACCAGAACTGCTAGGAGCGCATGTATAGTTTCCAGAGTCACGGGGCGAAGCCCGAGCTATGAGGAGGCGACTGGTTCGAGTCCGTTGTTCAGTCTCAACACTGATTCCACCACGCTGTGCGTAGTTCACCACATTTGTCCCCCGATACCAGTATATAAAGCTAGAAAAAGCACAAATATTTTAATCTTAATTTAAAAAAAATGTATTATAATGTTTTAACAGAAGTCATTTTTCATTATAATTTGACAAAACGAATGAATGTGCGATGTTTAATTGTTTCTTTATAACATAATAAGCTGCAATAGGACTTTAATGAATACTTTTATAAGCGCAGTCCCTTGGAATTAAAAATTGCCAACTAATATCGTAATACAGCGAACATCAACAATGAAATAAATCCACATATTAAGTATTAAGTAATATTTCTATTTTCTGTTTCTATATTTTAATAGATTTTCACTTTGAGTTTTACTTTGAGCCATTTCATTGTTAGGCGATTTTTTCATATTATCTTCGCCCATTGTTTTAATAGATAAATATTTTAAAAATAAAAGTGGTTATTACTTTTTTGCGGAATAAGAAACTCCTGAGCTTGAATTTGTTAACCCTTTGAAAGGCCCGAAGGTATGTTAATTACAAATTACATACGTCCTTTATTTACGGCCTTTATTTGATCTAATAAAAACGCGCTTACCTACTAAAATTTACAAATAATTATTTAGATTTAATTTACATACAACATAAAGTCGACAATCTTATTTAGAAAATTTAAGGTATTTATAAATAAAACTGTAAATATAATTCAAGATTTTAGTATTTACCTAGGTGGATCTGGTGCGTGGCGTGCAATACACGTCAAGTTAATGTCGGAGCCAGCTCTCACAAACAACTCTGGACCAGACAGGATCTCCGCTTTGGATACTGCAACAATATTGTAGCTATATTTTGCTGATCTATACTAGACAACGCCTTAAGCGTTTACGTTAGTAACTTAAGCTAACAAGCATATTTAGACTTAGCTTATGAATGATAGGTGAATTCAAAGTATTGGGCTAAGAATTGAGGCGTAGCTTATGAATGATAGGTGAATTCAAAGTATTGGGCTAAGAATTGAGACGTAGCTTATGAATGATAGGTGAATTCAAAGTATTGGGCTAAGAATTGAGGCGTAGCTTATGAATGATAGGTGAATTCAAAGTATTTGGCTAAGAATTGAGGCGTAGCTTATGAATGATAGGTGAATTTAATGTATTGGGCTAAGAATTGAGGCGTAGCTTATGAATGATAGGTGAATTCAAAGTATTGGGCTAAGAATTGAGGCGTAGAGCCTCTTAGAATTTACCAAATAAACTCAGGCAAATTCTTACGTTTCTATTCAGATTAAAAATAAATCAGTGGCGCTACAACCTTTCTAGTTGTTGGCCTCAGATTTCTGTATCTGTTACGTGAGCATTTACAAATCTAATAGGCAAGTAGGTGATCAGCCTCCTGTGCCTGACACACGCCGTCAACTTTTTGGGTCTAAGAGAAGCCGGTTTCCTCACGATGTTTACCTACACCGTTCGAGCCAATGTTATAAATAGAAAGAACGTCCATTGGTGCACAGCCGGGGATCGAATCCAAACCTCAGGGATGAGAGTCGCACGTTGAAAACACTAGGCCAACAATGCTCTACTACTTATATTCAGATTAGTCACATTATTGCTAATTAAATTTCAGTCTTAGAGTGTTTACGATTTATCAGATTCTGAAATTAAATTTATTAAAGCGTGTAATTAACAGCTCTGGCGGTTAAGGAAGACATCACAATACAACCGGCCTGACTTAACTATCGACCGTATGTAAGGTAAATTATTTACTTAATTTTGATTTATGAAATAAATGCGAAAATCAGATCACGATAGTGCCGCTGAATTATTTATTAAGGTATAATTTACACATTAAATTAGGTATTTATGTGTCTACGAAAGCCACGTATAAAGGATAAAAATAAAGAAATCTTTCGATTTATACGTATTTAATCTTCCGATAGAGAGCTCAATAAAGTGCTACAGTTACTTGTAGTTTCAGTGTAATTAGATCTAATTGAATCTCTGAAGATTGAGAAACTCTACAATAAATGTATTTAACTGAACAGCTTAAGTTCAGATGCACTTTCGGTACTAAACTAAAACATTAATTAGAATTCGCGTGAAACATTTCCATTAAGGTGTTCTCTGAAGCTTGTGTGAGCAAGAAAGGAAACTTGTTCCTATTCGTGGTCTCAGTTCACACCTCAGTCGTATTCAACTGTCCGGGGCAAACTATTCGAGTCGAAATTAATCTCGCTTGACATGCGATTGTCAGTTGTTTATTGAGACCGAAAATTATTGAGCACCAAACAAAAGCAAAACGTGTTTATTTTCACTATTAAAAGCGATATAATTGGACTATTCTAAGACTGATATTTAAGTAATAGAACTCGGATGTGAATTCAATCTAAATAAACTTGACTTTGTTCTGAAACAGTACAGTTTTTATAAGAGAATAACATTTTTTTTTCTTTTCTCACAGTGGTTGCCTGGAAGAGATCGCTCGAAAGCGATAAGGCCGCCAGTTGCTTTCCTTTACTTGTAATTTTGTTAAATTTTTATATCATAAAGCAACAAAGTGTAAATAAATAAATAAACATTACATATTAACATAAAACTCTGTAAGATATTAAATCAATACAATAACCTCCTACCGATAAAGGCCTTTTAACTTTAAGAGGTGTGTATGGTATTTGTTCAATTGAGATTGTAATTAATATTTGATTGTAATGAAAATGTAATGAATATTTCTCTGAATGGATGTCTGAAACCATTATTATGTTTATGGTAGGAAATGTGAGTATCTACATATATAGTTGAAAGATGGTGGTTTATTACTAAGATACTTTTTAAACATTATTTAGAAGATAAGCGGTTCAGTTGAGAGGTGTAAATTGTATCCGTAATAGGGAAAGGATTTATTATATACACTGAAAAATTATATTCACGACTCCATCAATATCAAATAACAGATGCTGCGAAATAGTTTTTAGCATAGACCCTCGTCATCCGGGTTTTTGCCAGGCATAATGGTGGCTGTACACACTCGGCGAGAGCCTCTCGCCGAGAGTCTCGACCGAGAGGACCGAGAGAAGAGCGCAGCCTGTACACACTCGTTACGTTATTTGTATTTATAACACCGTTAATAATGGACGTGGAAACCGCTGCTGCTGTTTGTCTTTGTGCAATAAGTTATTATAATTTTCTTCACGTTTACCATAAAAAAACAATTACGAAGCCATGGCGAAGAAGAAGATGGTGGATGGTTACTATGCACCGCAACAGAAATAGGTAATTAGGTTCATAAAGTTTTAATATTATCCAAAATTGTAAATTGCTACTTGTATTAATCTTTCTTTTATGTCCACGGTACGTAGCCATGAGTAAATCTCGCTTTTTCTTTAGTTCCCCAATTGGGATATCCATCGGCCGGCTTATTTGCATCCAAGCATCATGTAGAGATTGTTTATTTTTGTGTCCTACATCCTTCGGATTCCATAACAACGATTCCCTTTGGTAACACTCCAAAAACTCTAATTCGCGTTCGTTAGACCACATTGTGCGATACGTCCTGTCACAACCACAGTCATCAAGCAAGTGATTGAACGAGTGTGTACAGGTCGCTCTCGTTTTACTCGCGAGACCCTTTGACTCGTGCGCAAAAAACCGACATGCGACCGAGAGAGGCGAGACCGACTGCGAGGAAGCGAGGCGAGACGAGAGCTCTACTGTACACTCTCGCCCTCGGCCTGTCTCGGGGTGTCTCGCCGAGTGTGTACAGCCACCATAATAAATTAGATATAATAAGGCATGAGTAATACGATAAATACATCAACAAGTAACAATAGTCCTACTTTAAGATTATTTGTATGTAATTTTAATATACCAAAATTTATTTGTGCAGTCCTAAATTTGTATTTCTATGTGATTTTAATACCTATATAAAAATTTTATGTGTGCCTTTTAAACGAAATACATCCACATCTTACTTCAAGGTTAAAATAAACGCAAAGATCACCCTATGTCCTATTTTATGTAATAGGATTATACATTTAATTTAGTTCGTTTAGTTTTTATTGATATTATACTTGAATATCTTACCAACAACAGTAAGCCAGAAAGATAGACTTATCTTAGGCTCTGTGGATACTTGGCACTCATACGCCCCGGAATCTCGGGGCTGCGCGTGAGCAACTCGCAGGGTCCACTCGTCAGAGCCATCTGTATGAAGTGCTGCAAAGCGTGCGTCACTACTGTATGTATGCACGCCAACTGTGAGGATGTGCAGGTCTCGTTTCCGGATCCATGACACCTGGAACCAAATATGTCATATAATGCATATACTTTCATTAACACTGGATCATAACGCAAAACGATTTTAATTCAAACCATTGTTGTTATAACTCTAAAATCGACTTAAATAATTCAAATAAATATTCGCGCGTAATCCGAAAACTGTATTTTACAAGAAAAACAATATTTCCGAATCCTCGTTGCAAAATGTTATTCCGAGAGCAATACTAACGAAATTTATTAAATGAATTTAATTTATCAAATCAAAACACACGATTATAGTTAATTGAAGCTGCGAAAGCTCTTCGCAAAAAGTAAAAATGTACAGTGAACTTTATTTGGCATAAAATGAAAATTGTTAATTTATACGCCAGGGGCAGCATAATGTAGGCTTCTACGGAGCAGGGGCCGTTATTAAATCTATTAATGCTTTCATTAAACCTGCTAATTTTACTGCCGCGTCGCTTCGCTTCGAACTCGGAAACTATATTGTTATATAAATTTCATTGGACTTGAAAACTTATAAATTGCAAATATATAACTCGACTTTAAGGCTATTTTATAGATGCGAGAAATAAAAATTTATGATGTATATTTTAAAAAGAATATTCCGATATTAGTGCATAACTGTTTCAAAGAATTAATTTCACTTAGTTCACGGGATTAATCAAACAACAAACAAAAGAAAACTAATATTACTTCAAAAATATTCATTTAGAATCTACTGTATTTTGTATAACTTTATTTAAGGTTTCGCAACGGAGAAAGTCAGTGATACTAAAATGAAATTTAGGATTTGAAAGATTACATTTAGCAATGCATTTTCGTAAAATTTTAATTAAAGTCCCATTTGTCCAAACAAACATCGGCTATAACAAATATCCATTTGCAATGTATGTGCTAAAATGTTGCAGGCATCCACTGTTCTGAATCACAATGTAAGCTAATTACTTGCAGGCCCAACCAATATTACAGTATTTGTCAACTGAAGAAATGTACTGTTTGTTATTAGATTTTAAAAAGGTATAGAAGAGGAATATAATATAACTAAATAAGCATTTATTAAACTAATCAAAGAAGAGTGATTGAAGTTTCTCAGAAGTCAAAATTTCAATTCGTCCATGCGTTGGGTTGTTTCTCTCCCTACAATTTATGTAAGGGGCAATGGCTGCCCATGCGTCGTGCTCGTGAATGGGTGCTACTTGTGGTCACTCGTGTAAGTGGTGATATTATTCATAAGTTAATTTTTTTCTAAATATTGACAGTCATATGTGTGCAATATGATTAAGTAAATTTTGTTATGATTTCATAATAGTCCAATATGTGTTCATAAAACCACATTTATTACGTAAACAGGTTGACGATTGAAATTCTTATACACATATTGATTTATTGCATCATCCAGATCAACTTAGGTCCGTACCTCAAAAAGAGGAAAAAAAACACTCCTAAACATTAAGGCTTTTCCAGGCATGTTTCAAGTCATTTCACACACATATAAACAAAATCATGTAAGTGAAATGGTCCAATACTAAAACCAACGAAATTCGGTCACAAGTTTGGCAAATACTCTTATACAGAAATCCGATAATCTCTCCTTTCATGTATCGGTCGATTTCTGTCGAAGTCAGACACGTACTGACTCTCCCGATAATAAGGGTAATACACGAAGCTAAACGAAAATTAACTTATGACCTTGATATCTTTACACTGTGAAAAGTAATTTATTTGTAGCAATAATGACTTCGAGTAGACGTTCTACTACGTTTGGTTTACTAAGTTTATTATAATAAACTTATTACTTAAATTGTATTTATATTTAAATTGTTAAAGCACCTCAAATAAAATAAAAAGTATATAATATAAATCAGTCTATTGTAAGGGTGTATTCATCGTTGTTTTAAATGTTTAAAAAATGGTAAATCAAATCCCATGAAAATGCTAATAATTGTAAAACAATAAAAATATTTTTACGCTTACACCCGTATTACAACTATCCATTAAATTTATTAAATAATTCTAAATTTTTGCGGCATTTTAAATTGATTGCACATTAACAAAAAAATAAGTTTTTCACTATTGGCAAGGTAAAACGAATTCCCAGTAACTCAAATGTTTCGATTATTTTTTATTAGTCTACAATGTAGAGCTATTAATTCACCATTATTTTCAAACGACCACCGCACTTTATGACATCGTCGTTATTATTTTCACATTAGATATCATTTTAATAAATTATAATAGGGTTTACATGGACAAAAATACTGATACAAGCGAAAAAGCCATTCTTTGTCTCTGTTTATAGAATTTTAGATGATAGAGCAAGCAGTGTTGGTCTAGTGGCTTCAGCGTGCGACTCTCATACCTGAGGTCGTAGGTTCGATCCCCGGCTGTACACCAATGGAATTTCTTTCTATGTGCGCATTTAACATTTGCTCGAACGGTGAAGGAAAACATCGTGAGGAAATCGACATGTCTTAGACCCAAAAAGTCGACGGCATGTGTCAGGTACTGGAGGCTGATCACCTACTTGCCTATTATATTTAAAAATGATCATGAAACAGATTCAGAATTATTTGAATGTAAGTATTTTTTATTGAAGAGTAGCGCATATATTTCTGCTTTATAATATTATCGGTACATTTATATTATGTGCCCAAGTATGTTGTTAAAGTCATATTTATATATAAGTAATTGTATATTTAGTTGGTGTACTACATAAGGATATAAGAATAGAATACAAAAGTGCGGATAGTCGTGTTATAAGGCAGTTTATATTACGATACAATACTCCGACCAAAATTCTAATGGCATAGTTAAAGCTTCTCTTATTAAAATACAACGTAAAATTGGTTTTTCTAATATATGATTAATATAACACTAGATTTATATTTAAAGAGTAAAATTTGTGTGAATACATAGAGGTAAGTTATAATAATAATATATTTTATTTCTATATCATAAATTTCGATTTCAAATGTTGTTTAATGTTAGTAGTAGTATGGTATGAGATAATTATGAGGCGAGTTATGTCAGAATATTTCATTTAAAAATCAAAATATTTAATTGTTTTTTTAAATTAACTTTTGATGATACAAACAGCCTGCATATTGTTGTAGATACTTTTAATTGTCATTTTCAAATACATTCAGCTATCTAATATGTTATTAGGTCATTGACGCACAATTTAATTACCAATAGCGCTACAACCCTTTAGGTCTGGGCCTCAGATTTCTGTATCTGTGACGTGATCATTTCTAAAAGGCAAGTAGCTGATCGAACTTCTGTGCCTGACACTAGCAGTCGACTTTTTAGGTCTAACGCATGCTCGGTTTCCTCACAATATTTTCCTTCACCGTATGAGCGAGTACAGTAGTGCACAGCCAGAGATCGAACCTACGACCCCAGGGATGAGAGTCGCACCTTTAAACCAGTAGGCCAACACTGCTATTCACTGACTAGACTGAATAACTATAAACATAGCAAAACAATCAAAAAGTCCATACAAAGAGGCATTTCTTAAATATATTGAAACTTGAAATCAATACCATGTATTTAGGTAAATTATATCATCTACGTATTTTAAACACAACATTTAAGGATTTTTTCAAGCCGATTACTCTGTTTTTGATGGAAATATGTTAGCTTGTAAGCGATGTGTTCATAAATTTTTACGGCTACAGCATGTTCGTAAAACGTATCTGAAATTGACGCGAGTAAGTGAACAAAAAAACGAGTTACCGCGAGTGATTGGTTTATGTACTATTTTAGTACGTACGTTTCTATTTACAAATTATTTTGTAAAGATATGACTGAGTTTTACTTATATATTCGCTAATCTCGACCCTGGAGTGTGCGTTCGAACCCCGGGAATTTGCCATTTGAATCATTATTTTATTTTAGCTATACAAGAAAAAAAACTGTTTTTTTCTTAATTGTAAAGTAATTACAATTTACGGCACACATAAACAATCTTATGTAGAAATATGTGGTGTTACATACTTTTCGTAGACACATAAATTTCTAAGAATAATAAACCTTTATTTTGATGAATGAATTTGAGTTAGTCATGGGGTAACAAGTGCTAAAAATCATATTTGTCGCCTCTAAAGTAACTTTAAATTGACCTTTCTTAGCTTTAAGCAATACAAAGCACTACAAAACTATTTAACATGCTAAAGAAATTCACTGTTTATATTCGCATTTTTATTTGAATAGTTTATGTCGAATATGTAGCTTAAATAAATAAATTTTCCCTCAGGGAAATCTTCGCTGCCCTTTTCTCGTTTTGAACCAGCTTAGTCGAATTTCGCTCTCAACATCTCTTATTAATTTTGAACGCCAAAAATAACAGCTCTTACTAAGTATACGAAGTTTGTATAGCGTAATAAATATGAAAAAACCAGATATGTATCAAAAAAATATAAAATTACATAAGCTATTATTTTGACACCTCTTACAAGAAAAAAACAACTTAGCAAGCGAATTTTATTATTATCTCCCTCAATACATAGTATACGACGAATGTATGTAGATTGAATAAATTTGACGAACAATACAAATATTGACAAAGTATTTTTATTAGCGTTGACAAATATATATCACTTTTAACGCTTTCGCGCGCAACATCGCTTCACTCTGACAATACAAATCCCTACAAAGTACAGCAAAGCCTCGTCCCCAATAACTGTCGCTCTATACTTGTCACAAATGGGACAATCCCGTTATTAAGTAGGAAAAATTGTCATACAATATTTTTACAAAATGAAAATAAACAAAAATCGCCAAGGCTTGTTGGCTCCATTCCAAATGTACTTCGCGAGCTTCGACCTATTTCTATGTACTTTATTCGCGCGTCGGCGTACATACGACATTTCCTGTGCTTAGAGCGATCAGCGAATCAAATTCGCATCAACAGGGTCGTCAGCGGTCGAAACGACACGTTCCACATAACGTCTGGTAATACAATTGGAAAGTTTCATTGCCTTCGTTATTTAGCAAATGTTGATTCGATCTCATTTAATAGTGAATAAAACTTCGGTACATAATGGAAACGAGAAAGAACACGGCGAGGAGCAAACTTTCGCTAAACTGAGTTACTACTTAGACAAGAACAATTTCGTCTAACTTGTCGGGATATGCTAGAAAAAATCTTTTCATACTTTGGTTAACTTTATAAAACTGTTCTTCTCCGATATTTACTTGAGGCTAAGTTACCTCGGGATAAAAGGTGAAAAATGGGAAAAATATGCAAAAAGTTGTTGGCGGTGTAATCTTTCTTTGCCCTTGATTAAATTGTTTGTTGAAGTAACTTTATTGGGGATACAAATTAAGCTTTAATTGTTTCTTAGCATCGTCGTGTTCCTATTTATTACTTAAGATTTAGGACTTAGATAATAATTAATGTCGCACAATATATTACAAAGAGTATCAAGTTTCGGGAAGACGATGTTATTGGGCTTGTCGGGGCGTAAATAAGCAGTCATTACTAAGAGCCATTTATTAAGGAAAATAAGCACTCATTTTGCGTCAGCTCTATTCAAATATTGTCTCAAGAATAAAAGCTTTAAGTACATTTTGTGAACAAAAGATCTATTGTATTAAAGGATAATATTTGACAAAGTTATCGCGAAAGTAATGAATTTTAAAATTGTTTCAAGTTATTTGTTTAAGTTTATAGAAGATAAGAATCAAATAAATGTTAAAAATTTTGTGGAATTTGAAACGATAGTACATCACACAAGTTTATGCGATTGCAATGTGTTTAATGGCGCGTGATATCACCAAATAGAGACTTCCTTCCGTTGATATTTTACGATTCTTCTTAGTTTATAGTTTTAATTTGGAAATTCTTATATTTTATACCTATTGGTAACAAATAAATAATATATAAATAACAAATATAATTTTTACCAAGGATTTCATAAAGTTATGGTGAATTAAATATAGTGTTTGTGCAAGTATCTAAGCCAAAAAAAGCTAAATTTGCAAGTGTTTTTCACTAAAATAAAATAAATCAGTGGCACTACAACCTTTTTAGGCTGGTCATCAGATTTCTGAATCTGTTTTATGATCATTTCTCAATCTAATAGGCAAGTGGATGAAACACGCCGTCGACTTTTTGGGTCTAAGGCAAGCCGGTTTCCTCACGTTGTTTTCCTTCACCGTTGAAGCAAATGTTAAACGCGCACTTAGTAAGAGTCAATTGGTGCACACCCGGGGATCGAAACTACGACCTCAAGGATAAGAGTTAACGGTAAAACCACGAGGCCAAAACTGCTCTTTTCACAGCATTTTTTCACTCAAACTACTTTTTTAACTTATTAAATTTTTACATTTATCGTGGTTTTAAAAAAACTAAACTAGCTGGCCCGCGAAATTTCTTTCGCATAGAAATTTGAGAGCACATGGTAAAAGAAGTAGTAGTTCCTTATAATAGCTTTAATAGTTTAAAAAACTATCAATCATACCTCTGCAAAATATTATATAGACAAAAAAAACCTACAACAAAAACTATTACGATTATAAAATGTAATATTCACCAAAACAATCGATAATGTCCAGCGGTCATCTACACTAACCTAACTCAACTCTTAAGATCTAAAGCCTAACATTTAATCCTTTGTTCCATTGTGTAGCCAAGTACGAATTGACTGGGCAATCCTGAAACGAACAGATTCAACACTTCGAATCGTTTTCCTTTCAGATCCGATATTCCTATTGGTGACATGACTTCTATTGTTTGCACTGAGAATACCTTTAACATTCAAAGTTATGACTGTGTAGATTTCAATTGTTTTTTTAAATATTGAATAAAACGTTTTTCGTAACGAAATTAAAATTTAGGCCTTACCAGTTGACAAATAAGAAGTCTTTGGGGTTCACTCAGAAGGCTGATCACCTGATAACAGACGCAAAATCTATCTGCCCCATTGGAGACGCCCGGTTAAATTATGCACTAGGTCCTGTAAAACTTTTCTGGTTGAACAATAAGGTTTTTTTAGAAAACTAACTTAAACAGACAATTGTTCCATGTCCATTTAAAAATACTCTCTTTCGGTGCAAGATTGAAAATATAAAAGTTTACTGAGTTTTATATAACTTAATACATTTTAAATATTACGTAAAACTTTTGTATTGTAACTTTTCGTTCGTTAAATAATAAATATTTCGCTCCTTTGAATTCAACTACGAATTTAAAACTTTATACATTTTAAATCGTTTTGCTGGGAGTGTGGCACATAAAACATGTATATATCAATTAAACACGAGTTGTATAAAACGTATAGTGTATAAGTGTAGTATTAGCGAATAAGTCTAGTAAATTGCAAGTGTAATATTTGCTTGTACCTTACAAATAGAAATTACACTAGTAGAAAAAGATACGAGAAAATTTGTTGCCTTGGAACTCTAAATCGATGCCCGACATAGCAAAGAAAGCTGATCAACTTCTGCCAAAAAACTAACAATGAAGCAGAAACTAAAATGTGTATGTCCAAAGTAATCACTTAGAAAAGATATTTACTCATTATTACAAATTATTACAGGAATAAAAATAATGTTAGTATAATATATTTAAATTTGAATATGGAGTAAACCAACTCACATGTCTTCAATAGTAATATATTATATACTATTGTTTTATATATATATACAATAAGTGTAAAGCTTCTTAATTTCTCTTATATGAATTGAATAAAACAAAAAATAAAGATATCTTTACAACAACAAATGTTTACTGATTAGAGAAAATAACTGTAAACTGATAAATATCCTGAAGTATAAAAAGAGAGTTGATTATTGAATATCCGTAAAAAGCACTGCCGAACTTGCGTTACGAACATTTTGCGTAACACCGTTGTGTACGCCATTATTTTATATTTTGTAATGGTTTTGCATATCTGGAGCAAGTGTTCGGTATCAGTATGCAAATGACGACTTAATTTAGAGATAAGCTGTATTTACGAACTTCCTGTCTCCTATATTATGTACGCATAGGTAAGTTTTTCAACCGTATTACGTGTACGTGAAACGAATTTAGTACTCAATTATTAAAACATAATATATGACGAGACTCATTTGAGCGCGCATTTAATTGAATTTACTAAGTAGCCTTTTCTCGTGCGTTTGAGTGGAAATATCGTGTGGGATTATATATTTAATTAATACAAAGGTCAGACGTTATACCTTAACTTACATCATTAAACAAAGTGCAATGAAAAGGTTCAGGCTGATATAGTCTGCGCTAAATGAGCGACATTACAGCAGCTAGGACCTTGAATGATCTTAGCTGCTGCGGTCACTGACTTGCGCCAACAGATGCCAATGTGTTATTTATGAAGATTGAATAGGTATAGGATTCTTTTTTCGAAATACCTTTCTATGAATATATTATGAGAGAATCACATTGATTTCTTATATATGTGAAAGGGCAGCGTCTGTAATGAAAGCTCACAGAAATCTACACCAAATTACTTTATAAATTATAAAGTATTTTAAAAATTATATATACCAGAGATTACTTTACACAAACTCAGAAACTAAATCTCTTTGTATATTTATTAGCATAGATTATAGAGATATGTGGGGTGTTCATACATAATCCCATTGATAAATAAGACGTGAACAATGATGTTTTATACCCCTTAACATTCGTGTGCGTCCATAATGAGTTTCTATTTCATTTTATTCTTAACCCATTGTAGACAAAAGTCCAGAAAAGAACGGATATACTAAGTATCCTAAAAAGTACTACAACCTTTTAAGCTCTTCAGATTTCTGTTTTGGTTTCATGATCATTTGTTTTTTCTTACAGGCAAGTGTAGGTAATCATTATTTTGAACTAGACACACGCCGTTCGCTTCTAGAGTCAAAGAAATGTTTCCAGTTTCCTCACGACGTTTTCCTTCACAGTACGAGCGAGTTTTAAACAAGCACATTACTGCTCAGCCGGGGTTTGAAACAGCTCAGGGATGTCGCACACTGAAGCCACAAGACCAATAATGTTATTAATTTTATCTGCGGGTTACAGTCTGTGTGAGAAAGCAAAACGAACAAGAAAACCTTTAGTTTAACACGCGTTGACACACGACGTGATACGTCATTTCCGCTTGTTCTATCAAAAATACATCGTTTCGATATTTGGCTTTCATAATACATTCTCACCTTAAATAGACGGTATTCCGCATTTATAATTCACAATTTTAGCCTTATTTAAAACTTTAACTGACATTCTATAATTTAATTTATTCATACTTTATGCATGATCACATGTTAAAGTTCAAATAAGAAATAAAGTACTGTTGAATCATAGCTTTAACGGACATATTTAGTGTTAACTAAGCTAACTGTAGCCAGCAATGTTTCGTCACTTGAATGTTGAAATACTTTGGAAAATTGATAAAGAATATATATACTAAATATGTGGATATTAAACCACCAACATTTTTATTAGCAATTATTTATTCATAACCGTATGGTCTTTGTGCATTATATGAATTGATACCTGACGAAAGTCTACTTGGTTAAAATTAACACTTAGAATGAAGTTTTGTACCACCGAGAAGGTCTTAATAGTCTCACACATTTAACATGAAAAAACTAGCCGTCAGAATACAATATATTGATATTCTATAGCATGCATTATAGTTTTTACAATCAAATTTAGTGCAAATGTACAAAAATTAACCGAAAAAGATCAAGTGTTGGGCGAAAATGAGCAAAACACTTGAAACTCAACCGCGACACAACACAAAAAGGTACACAATTTGAGGCTTTAGGGCACGTAGGGTTATAATTACACGTTCAC
The DNA here is from genome assembly GCF_905475465.1 of Pieris napi. Lineage (NCBI taxonomy): Eukaryota > Metazoa > Arthropoda > Insecta > Lepidoptera > Pieridae > Pieris > Pieris napi. Next base: position 4,432,325 of record NC_062239.1, on the reverse strand, counting down.
AAACAACTATGTTTAAATTGAAATGCATATTCATTTGTCTAGAAGTTTTAATATGGTAGTTTGTGAATATTGCTTGCAATAATGATTCAAATTTTTTTTCAGTTAGGCCAAGAAATTTGAATCATTATTGCAAACACCATTGATTCCAATTTTTTTTTCAGTTAGGACAAGAAGACCTTTGGCTTTAAACCAACCTATAAAATAGACGCAGAATCAAGCCCCATTCCGACATGAAATCTGCTTAAAATTGAAATAAAAAAGATGTGTTATTAATACGAAAATTTAATATTTTAAGTAGGTACTTTATTCCGAACAAGATTGTTTTTATTTGCATATTATCAGGTCAACGAGTTAATATAGATAAAGTAAAACGTAATTCAGCGAAACCAGCATAAAATTGCCTTTTTCAAAACCACTCCACAAATTCAAAGAGCCTTTAACAAATTATACGCAATAAAAGTATTTCATTCACAAAATACGGGGTGTGAACTTTTAGACAATTACACAAATTCTATGTGGTGTGTAGAGGATCTTTTATGGCACATGTATCGAATTCGTTACATTTCCACTGGAATTCGGCTACTATTGTTTCCAGTAGGCATTTATCAATAATTAAAATGGCAGCGCTTTTGCGTTAGAGAATTTTTCATTGAGCGGATTTCGACAAAAATCGTCAGGCAGCTTTAGATTTGTCGTTTAATAGGATTGTTTGGCATCAAATGCAACAATGTTTAATAAAAAATCTAGGAATATCCAATGCAAATATAGGTATATTAAATTGCCAAAAGGAGTACGAACGTTCACAAGCGAGAAAATTATCTGAAATAACAGATTTTGCCAAATAACAGGAGGAATTGTAAAAATATGACAAATTCTATACGAAATATATGTACCTAATATATAAAATTCTCGTGTCACCCGTTTGTAATTAAACTCCTCCGAAATAACTCGACCAATTTTCGTGAAATTTTGTGTGCATATCGGATAGGTCTGCGAATCGGACTAAATATATTTTTCATCCCCCAAAATGTTAAGGATGGGTCCACCCGTAAATTTATTTTTTATTTCAAAAGACAACATTTTAAGTTTTAATTTTTTTATGATATAGCATACAAAAATACGTACAACCCTTAATTTTCACCTAGTAGATAGTTATTTTTATTGAACTATCTACTATTTAATAAAAAAATGTTTCCTAGAAATAATATACATTATGCCAAAACAACGTTTGCCGGGTCAGCTAGTATTATATACTTTTTATTAAGGATGTGAAAAATTGCTACGCCTTTATAAAAACAAATTTCCGAATAAAAATTTAAATAATAATTTGTGAATATTGCTTGCAATAATAATTTTTCAGTTAGGCCAAGAAGAATTAAAGAAAAGAGAACCCTTGGCTTTAAACCAAACTATAAAATAGACGCAGAATCATACCATATTCTGACATAAAATCTGCTTAAAATTGAAATAAAAAAGATGTGTTATTAATACGAAAATTTAATATTTCAAGTACTTTATTCCGAAAAAGATTGTTTTTATTTGCATATTATCAGGTCAACGAGTTAATATAGATAAAGTAAAACGTAATTCAGCGAAACCAGCATAAAATTGCCTTTTTCAAAACCACTCCACAAATTCAAAGAGCCTTTAACAAATTATACGCAATAAAAGTATTTCATTCACAAAATACGGGGTGTGAACTTTTAGACAATTACACAAATTCTATGTGGTGTGTAGAGGATCTTTTATGGCACATGTATCGAATTCGTTTCATTTCCACTGAAATTCGGCTACTATTGTTTCCAGTAGGCATTTATCAATAATTAAAATGGCAACGCTTTTGCGTTAGAGAAATTTTCATTGAGCGGATTTCGACAAAAATCGTCAGGCAGCTTTAGATTTGTCGTTTAATAGGATTGTTTGCCATCAAATGCAACAATGTTTAATGAAAAATCGAGGAATATCCAATGCCAATATAGGTTTATTTAATTGCCAAAACAAGTACGAACGTTCACGAGAGAGAAAATATTCTGAAGTAACATAGATTTTGTCAATTAACAGGAGGCGTACCTACTGTAAAAATATGACAAATTCAATATGAATTCTAATATACAAAATATATAAAATTCTCGCGTCACGGTGTTTGTAATTAAACTCCTCCGAAATGGCTCGACCAATTTTCGTGAAATTTTGTGTGCATATCGGATAGGTCTGCGAATCGGACTACATCTATTTTTCATCCCCCAAAATGTTAGACAACATTTTTTGTTTTTACTATACAAAAATACATACAACCCTTAATTTTCACCCCTCTACGATCCCCCCTATTTTTTATTTTATAGTAGATAGTTATTTTTATTGAACTCTAAAAAAATGTTTCCGAGAAATAATATACATGTCAAAACAACGTTTGCCGGGTAAGCTAGTATTATATACTTTTTATTAAGGATGTGAAAAATTTCTACGCCTTTATAAAAACAAATTTCTTAGGTTAATTAAACGCAAGTTTGTTTTTTATTAAACAACTGAACAACGCCTTATTAACATATAAATGAACAATTATATATATTTGAAATAACATTAAATGATTAAAAGCTCAATATACCAATAATCAAACAAAAACAAAACCTTATACAAGATTAAACCGTTAACTAGGCCTAACATAAATTTGTGGTACTCGTAACTTACAAAGAAACCGGGAGCGAAGCCTTCGGGCAAACTGGCTCTTCCAAGCCTTCTACTTGTTATCGTGAAAGCAACGCTAAGATTTAGAGTTGAAGACAATGCGGATTTTTTAATATCAAACAAGATTATTAAAACCCACTGGCCAACTTGGCTTTATTTCTGTAGGGCTTTTAGGTAATGGATTTTAAGTCTTATTACTTATGTAAGTAATTATTCGAGAAATTCTAATTTGCAATTAATTTTATCAGCCACAAATGCTACATCTAGTGTGTTTTGCAAACCATGTGTTGACATGTTGACAAGTTTAAATATAGCTCATATTATAAAGCTACGAAGTTTTTATTTGTATGGCAGAGCAAATATCAAGAACTTTCTGAAACTCAAGAATTTCAAGAACTAGTTATCTTTCTATTGATAATAATATATATGTTTTAGCCAATTCATAAATATTCGTGTGAAACCGCGCTGTGGCAACCGTTAGTATTATAAATTAAAAATCGATTTATTTGAACTTAAAGACTGCAAGAAATGATAATGTGTGACACGTAGTCACCAATGTCAAAGGGTATTTCTTTACATCATTGTCTTAGCAAATAAGTGATTATTACATTTTAACACAACTTTACATGATATAACATGCAACAAAATTTTTGAATGGACAAATTATTTGTATATATAATAGAGTTCAAAACACTTACAGATCTATCTCCGAGATTTTTCACCCTACAGTGAAGGTAAGCTGGTTGCCCCACCGCGGCCGTGTTTTCTCTTTTTGTAGCATTGTCAAAGTGTGGCTGTACGGCGGGCTCCGTCTCCGCAGTGCCGTTACTCACTGCGAAAATGCTGTCAGGGTCTGTGCTGTCAACCCCACCAGCCGACAGACCTGCAAAACCATTTGTATAACATTAGTATAGATATGGACAATATTTGAATTGTGTTATTAGAATCGGGAGCTACAACGCGTTCGAACGAACTGCAAACAAATATAATAAATAATATTATTGTAAATTTTGTGTTGAAATGTGTTTTTGTTCTAATTAAGACATACATACATATATTAGTATTAAACTGCAATAAAGAATTCGAAGAGTTTATAAACAATTTTGAACTTTCTTAGTAGAATCATTGTAATTATATAAAAGAGAGTCATGACCCATTATTTATCTACTAAAAAGGTCGTTAATCAATGTTTAGCAATTTTTTTAGATACATATATTTTTGAAGTGAAAACTTCTTTAGCGGCGTTGTACACTTTTTTTGGAATGGGTAAAAAATGTTAAGCTCGCGTCAGAACACGTGACCTGATCGAAAATTCGTAAGACGGATGGAGAGTAGACAGCTGGCGCGGCGTATTTAATGTAATATAAATTGTCATGTTTGTGTACGATAGCGCAATAAATAAATATTGTATTCTATCTACCACATAAATGATAGTTCTTTTATACTGATAATTAAAGCAATTCGTGCAAACATTTTCCCTAACCATTCCAAAATATCAAAAATGCACAACGTTAATATTCAAGTTTTTACTTCTACCGGCACTCCCAGAGTGCAACCCGTCGTTTTTTTTATAAACCACCTGAAGTTTGAGCTAAAGATAAGATTCAGTAACGAGACGTAGTACGAACTATGACCCCCGTCAGTCCAATATCAATAATTTTTTGACGTATGGAAGTTAGACTAAGCGCAAAGTCCTTTCCGAATCTCACCCGAAGACGAATGAAGCTTCTTCCTGTATGTCATTGATAAGAAATAATGGACAAGAAATATTTTGAGGAAGTAATACGGATATCTATTATATGAGGATAAACGATTATTTACATAGCGATATATGATTTTTCCCTCAAGTGAAACTATATCGCTTATTCCAAGAAAACTGGGTCATGTTTAGTCGAAAGGGTCAGTTGAAATTTACATCTCAAATAGCTTTATTAGATGAGAATATTAAAGGCTACGAAATGTCAACGTGAATTTTATATGGGAACTATAAAATAGTCATAAATATGAACCTTTCTGTTTGACTGAATATCAAACTAGGTAATAAAAAAGTTTTATTTATTAATACTTAAAATAGTTTTGATAATACGGCCGAATTGGATATTTATTGTTAACCTGAGTGAATGCCGTAGTATTATTTAACTGAACTTTACAATAGTAGGTAGGTACGTAACGCGAAACGCGGACGATAAGTAACAACGTTTTAATGTGTTTCTTTGGAAAACTTAAACGTAAAACAGTACAATCATTACATCTCAGTATAAATGATTTCTTAGTTCAGCGAGTCACAAATGTTCATAGTTATAAAAGATATGTGCAAGCATTTTTATTAATATTATAAAAAAGTACGGTTCACCCAAATGTGCACTAAACTTATAGTAAATAGTTACTTAACCTCTCATATGTTCAGGCGTTATTCTAGAAAGTAATGAAATATTCTCAAAATGTTAAAAATACATTTTAATATCAACAATTTTAAGAAAAACGTTTGTATCTCATAGATTCGGTGGCCGTCAAACATTTTTCAATTTGAAATTGGTCTTAAATACAGGGGGCTTAGTCAAGATGCCTTAACAGTAGTGTATATAGAAAGTAGAATACTAAATTTGTATGAAAATTTGTATGAACTCAGAACTGTCATTTTGATTCAACTTTAATAATCGTCTCTAAATGATGTGTCATATACAATGGTAGAATAACTTCAAAACAACGTCCGAAAGACAATTTGTTCCTGGTTTCACAATCGTAACAATCAAAATGACAGTTGACGTTTTGGGAACTTTCCCACAGAGTCAATATTTACAGATTAACCTAACAACCGGAATAAAATAAATAACTAACCAACTTTAACAAAAACCCGAAGGAGGTTATCGATTTGCCATGTAGTTTTTTTACAAAACAAATATAAATCGACTCCGTACTACGTACTACTAGTGTCGGTCAGCAGTGTGAAATCACGACGCAATTTTAATACCTTTAAAAACACAGATTATGTAGTATTTATTATTAAATCTGAGCCTTAAAACAAAAAAAATAAGACTAAACTAATGGAATGAGTTTTAAATATTATTTTAATTTCTCACCTTAATTAATTATATCTATTCATTTATTTATCATGTGACTTATACTTTACGACGAAGTGCTAGTTTTAAGTAAAATCTGTGCCTAGTATTGATTCATTTAATACATATTATCATAAGTCATTACTGATATTATATCGATCATTATAAATATCCAACAAAAAAAAATAAATGTAAATCTTTCGCACATTTCCCGCGCAATTATTTACTATTTTTAACTGACAATTGACGCGTTCATAATTTCTTTTCAGCCGGTGATAAACCAGAGAGTAAATATGCAATGAATTTTATAATTTGAATTTGGAACACTTCATTCAAATATGCAAATTAGTGTAATATTTAGGTTTAAGTTTAAATCAACAGATTTAAAATATTTGGTTATTATTTTGAATATACTAGTGTTGCTATATAAAATGTTTGTGTTGAAATTTATGTTGTGTTTTTCACGTGAACATAAAATTTGACAATGTATGTAGTCGCTTAGCAAACCTACATTCATTCTGTAGCAAACCGTCTTTTTATTTCCACACGTATTATTGCAATTTTTGTTATTCTTATTAAGTGTTGTTCTTACTCTTGGTCCCTCGAGACACAAAATACAATCCCATTTATCTAATTAAAACATATTAAGGAAGATGAATCCATTATCACATTGTTGGGACCTGGGAAGTGAAAGTGACCAATGACTAGCGGCCAAGGACGTTAGGGAACATTGACTGGGTCACGTTATAATTTGTGAAATAACCCAATTTTCATAGTATTTTGTTTCTTCATGCAAACCTTAGGTAAAGTCTGTTATTACAAAGCATATATTACGAAAACAAATAAGCATCAGCTTTTTTTAATTTTACGTGTCGTAGACTTACCTAACCTTCCCCAAAAATACCGAAGATACGGCGTCACAAACTCTGTAATCATATTAGTCACGAAACCCGCACAATGGATCTCGGATAACTAAACACAATGAAAACAGATTTATTAGGTCCTCCCAATGTTGGGCTTGTTTGTCTTACAAATAAAAGTCTGTGACGTCATTAAGATAACGGAAAAGTGGGTGGTTTTACTCAATATCAGCTATACATAAATTTGAAGTGTTTTTGTCACATAAAATATTAAACACTTCCCTACTCTGCTGGCAAGTGTTTAATGGAATGTCTAATAACATTATGTTTCCTATTAAGGTCGGAAATGGAAATCTTATACATTTTTTTTAATTTGTAACTTTGATTTCTTTTATATATACCCTACATGAAAATCAGTTTAAACATAAATTTTCCAAAAAAAATCATATCTTCGAAAATAGTTTTCTTAGTAATGTAAAGTGTATTCGCCTAATGCGGATTAAGTACCTGATAGGTGAAACAACATTAAAATTGATCAGCCCATTATTGAATATACCAAGTTCTAAAAAAATCTATTTAAAGCGACTGTAGCATCTACATGTATTTTAATTGAATTTCGATTTGTACACTACTACCCCCATTTGTCTAGAACAGTGTAAGCCTAGTGGCTTGAGCTTGCGATTCTCATTCTTGAGCTTCAAACCTATGGTCCAATGAACTATTGAACTTTTGAACTTTTTATACGCAGATTTAACACTCGCTTACGTCGTAGAAAAACATCGTCAGGATATCGGCATTTTAGACTCAAAAAGTGAACGGCATGTGTCTACTACAAAAAACCAATGATCATGAAACAGATACAAAAACCTAAAGACGGGTTTTTAAATATATAGCACCGGTGCTTTTGTTTCGATTTTGTGACAACAAAGACTTTCACATAACCATAGCATGTACAATACGTTAAACTTTAACGTAATAAAATAGTAATGCAACCTTTTTCTTTGAAGGAAACAGAACTTGTCCTCAGAATGATGTTCAAATGAAATTCTATACAATTTGCATGAAAAATATGTGTTAGAGCTGTAACTGATAAAACTTATCGTGTTGACTTATATATACTTGGTGAAACTATCCTGAACTATCCTGTATATAACACAAACAATTACTTTTAGTCACCGTGCTACAAATTGACTTTCCAGGATATATCCGAAGCCATTTAATAGACTATTCTAACTGTATCTTGCTTCCCCAAAAGGAAATCACATATTATATTTTATCGAATTTTTAGTTGGATGACTCTTATATGAATACTTAAGGCCCCATTCCAGCACAAATTGCTGTGTCAGTGTCTCGGGGTGGACTGTGGGGCGCAGTGGAGAGCTGGAGCACTGAGCCGCGCCGGCCCGTAATAACAATTAGTTATGTAAAACATTAAATTAATGTATTTTTATCTATTTCTTTTCTGAAATGGATTACTTGTCTTGCTATAAAATGTATCGTGTAAATTTCAAAATCATGTTCTGTATACATTTTCGTCATAAAATGAATTCAAAGTGTTAAAAATTGGCTATGTTTGGATATTTTTCTATCAAGGGAAATTATTTAAATCGTGTCTCGATCTTTCAAAATGGATACGTAAACCACTCAACTCCACCATATATTTTTTCCATTCGCCCTACTTCAAGAAACGATAACGAAAAATGGAAAGAAAGAAATACTGAGATGGTGACTTGTCTACGACTAAGTGAGATAAGTAATTTATATTTAGAAACTTGCAATCAATTATTGTAATAAATTTATTATTTCAGTTATTACTTCAAAATAACGACTTCGTACGAACGAATCAGGGTTTATTTTACGTTTTTATTACTTATTACGAATCATACAGGCGACTCAACTTTATTATTTTGTATAAAATCTAATATGTACAGTTTTGAAAGCACGTTTGTTCTCCAACGGGTATCAACAATGGAATTCTATTAAACCCAAGCTTTTCTTCGTATTCATTTGCGAGCTTGCAGTCTCATTGTGAAATCACATTACTCACGATGCATGGCATTATTTTATGCTGAAGATTTATAGAACAAACGCTTTGAGAATAGAATTATACTTTTCTAGGTCGACTGAATATGTAGGCTTGATTCCGCTGGCCAAGCATTTTAAATGGAAGCTTTAAGTATGTATTTAATACTAAACATCATACATTGTTATTTTAAAATGCCCAAGGATAGTTCAGACAACGTTTCTTTATGCTAAGCGCAAACACTTCTTGCCGCGCACCTCCACTTTATGGAAAGGCAAACACTTGCGAACCTTTTGGAAATGTCAGTATCTGTGGGCACTTACACACGTATCACTTAGCATCGGGTGAGCCTCCTGCCCATTTGTCCCTTGTTCTATAAAAAAAACCAGCTGCTATTCCAGGTTTTACCGAACTGATACGATTTAGAGGCCCTCAAGAAAGAGAGTACCATTCTTCGTTCCATCTTAAAGGTCAGCAACGCTCTTGAAAACCTCCTCCTGTTGCATGTGTGCAATGGCGACAGTACACTTCTAGTTATAACTTTAAGTGCCTGCTTGTTTCCCTGTCCCATAAAAAAATAAAAACACAATCCGGAGTGCGCTATATTAAGTACTGACCTGTCTCTTATCACAGGATTAAAATAATTTTAAGATTATTTATTTATGATTTCTACACAATTATTTTTAGAATTGTGACGAATGTTATAGAATTACATAGTACCTACACTTGGACAACTTTAAATTAAAAAAATATATCTACCTACATTCTGTAAATAATAACAAAACTGGGAACTATTGTGAACGCATTCACAGTACAATTAAATACAGCCTCCATAGAAACCTTATTATATGTAATGTATCTATTCAAAAAAAGAGCCTACCAGTTCTCAATCGGCCGGCAACGCACTCGCGACCCTTCTGGCATTGAGAGTGTCTATGGACGGCGGTATCATTCAAAATCGGGTGAGAATCCTGTTCGATTGCACCCTGTTCTTTTAAAAATATCGAATTACTAGCCTTATAAGTCTGAGTTAGGTTTTATCAAGAGACTATAAAGTAGTTATAGGCCATATAATATTCATCGTAAAAGGCTTAATATATTCAAGGCCTAGTCTAGACTGGCTGTGGAAAGGAGTCAGCTCAATTCTTAATAAAGACGGACATAAATACGGTTGAAGAATTTTCTCTACAGCTTTCGCATAAGCTGGTTTGAGCTGAATCTATAGCTCACTATATATTATCGGCTTCTGCTAAGCTGTCACTATTCTTAAAGTCACTTTATAGGTTATAAAATATTTCTCCAGATATAGTTTTAGTGCAAATATTATTAAACTAAAAGTTCAATTGTATTTGTCGCGAGGTTTTTGTTTATGTTTCAATGGCTGTTCGGAAGTAGATTATGATATAATTTTTTTTAGCAAATAATTTATTTAAAGACACATTTTTACGTCGTCTTAATTGATATTTTTTAAAGGAGGTACGCTATTAGCCCCTTTGGCTCAAAAACAGATTGTGGCTCCTGCGCTGGCATATTTTCTCTCGATCTATGATCTCTCAACATCAACATACACTTATCCTTAGGCAAGTTACACATCTCGATTTTTCAATGTGAATGTGTCGCTCTAACCAAAGCAGCCAGAGCCGTGCAGCGGTTAGAAATTAATAACTTCTGTATTAAATTCGTATCCGACTATACGTCTATGCTGATGGCGCTACAAAATAAAAATACAAACAACAAACTGTTACTGAAGTGTGACAATGCACTGCAGCCAATAACCCTGACAAATAGGGTTACCCTACTGTGGATAAACGAACACAGTGGATCTGTCGGCAATGATGCTGCCGACAAGCATGCGAGGAGAGGCTCCGGAATGATGCCTGCTGGCCCATATCCGCTCCTTCCCTTGCCCTTCTCGCAAGTGCGAACAAACTGGATTAGCCAAAAATCCACAGAACTCCAACATCACCGATGGTCGCGAAACGCATACTGCCGACAGTCCAAAATGGCTCTAACAGCAGTTAACCCGCTAGTGACAAAGCGACTTCTAAGCAACGGAACATATGCAGTGATTACGGGCACGGTGAAGGGACAATTACGGGCCACTGTCTCCTTAGTAAACATCTTTTTGTCCTAGGCGCGACAGTCCCATGTGCAGAGGCAGTTTCAGCGCAGAGGAATCAGTCACCTACGTAGTCCTGGAATGCGTGGCTGAGGTTTCCCAACGTTCTGTAATCCTCGGAGCAGTGAGGTCGCTCCTAGAAGCCTGTGAAGTGTCCACGTGCTTCTGAATGGAGCTAGGTTGGCTTCGTTAGCCAGCATTTTACGTACAACGGACCTAATGAGGGTCTAAGCGCGGAAACTGAGTCCACCAACGATATACCATATATACCAGCCTTTTAATCCATGAATTCAAAAAGTAGATTCACGAATCCAGGAGTGTTATGAAAATGTGCTTTAAGCACTAAGCCATTGCGACGTTAGTAAGCATCATAAACTTTTATTTTTGCTGGTACCAGCTATTATAAGATTTACCTATCATAGTCCTAAAATATGTGTACATAAGAATAATGATTAAAGACAAGTTTATTGTAAGTTTTAATTAAATTTTGTATAAAAATTTAATATAAGTCATACAACCCTTGAACATTGCTCGAATAAGAATTCCATCGCGAAAATGCCAAATATTTTATTCCCTTTCACCAATATTGTTTCAGAATCAGTTTGGAGTAGGTATTTGTTCAATATTAAGTTTTATTATCTTTTCTTCATTGCGTTTGCGGCTTAGTCACTTAACTAGAGTGAGTTCTACGTTCAATATCGGCAAAACAATTGTTTTATACTAATCACCTATTTATGGGATTAAAAAAAGGTTTCTTCACTGTTTTAATAATTTCCTGTAATAGTCGTAGATATATTTATGGAAACCTTATGCAACAGCCATTAATTTATATAGAAAAATGCATAATTGAAAGTAGATAACGATAAAAATAATTTTGTTTGAAGAACCGAGAAAAGTGGGCAATTTATGTGTGAAATAGGTTAGTACTAATGCGCTACATAGTTTTATCGATAACATGGACAAACCGAGAACTATACTTTATGGTGAAAAAAGGTTGCCGCCATGGTTTTTTCTTTTTATCTATGGTGAAGTTATTTTAATCATTGAGGAATCGTTAACTTTTTATGAACGAATGTATGATGAACGTAATATTAATTTCTTCTATAAGCGTATGACTAATTTGACAATAAAAACATAAAATCAATAATAGTTTATATTTAAAATAGTATACTTCCAACATATTTTACTTAACTACAGTACATAACTTTAATTTTCTTAATGAAGCAGAACGCAGTATGCGTTATAAGTTAAATATTTTAATAAATTAACATATAATTATATTTCGACGCATTACCATCACTAATTGTACACGTTTACGATTTCTCGATAATGTTGATTGGATTTCGTTTAATGCAATTTTTTCATATATAATTTTTTAATCATCGTGAATGTAATGAAATGAATTTTGTTAGCTTTATTTGCATTATGCGAAAGGTGTAAATGCAATCTAAGTTGGTAGTTGGTATTACGTAAATGAATATTTACCTTTTAAAATTATTGTTTAGTTTGAATTATCTTCTGGTAATCCGTAATTTTTTACAGCTGTTTAATAAAGATACTAGACGCGGACGCGGGGAACTTCGTATTGCCTACATATATGTGTGTCAAAACTTAATACAATGACAAAAGACATCAATTTTTTCCAGCTAAAAATAGTTTTTAATGTGTCATTTTTAGTATTATTATTTATGTTTACCATCGTTTAAACCTTGCCGGAACTTCCACTAATATTTCAAGATTATAGCTAGCCAAATCGGTTTAGCCATTCTCGAGTTTTAGCGAAACAAACTAACAGCAATTTATTTTCATATAAATCGATAAGATGGATATCCCACTTAAAAACATTAATTAACATACATTTATTAAAGAATAAGGCTTGGGTTTTTCATAGATATCATGTTTTCTTTCATAACATAATATATGAAAAATTTTACAAACAATATCAATATAATACTTCTAATAATAGTGTAATATTCTCGTAGATAATAAATCTTTTCAGACGTGAAAGCAATTTGTCCCTAGAGGCTGTTTTATGAAATTTCTGACTTTGACCGGTTTCGAATGGGTCCGCGTTATTCGATCGCTCCTGGGAGCTCCAGTCTACACGTCATTCATCATCTTGACAGGTGCCAATAACACTTACTTTTCTCACGTAAGGAATCGGGAAATGATAACGTGATTCCAATTTACTTTTGAAAGCGCTTGGTGATCAATGATCTGGAATTGGACCGGTGATTGGTGATTAAACGTCATTGTGAATGTCATGAATATTATTAATTTATTTATATTATATTCTTGATTTTCTTCGAAGTCTTGAATAAATTAACTGAGAACAAGAATTTCAAGGGTATAACTATGTCGTATATGTAGGCCAGGAAGTATTTTCATTAAAGAATGAGCCAGGTGAAATTTTTGCAAAATAAAAAATTAATATGACTTGAAATGACTACTTAAGGGTAAGAATTAAAAAAAAATACTGGAATACGACTGAGTAAGTACCTAACACGATCTTAACCATATTAAAATTTTTAATTGCTATTTGGTACATAAATATACTTTTTTACTATAGTCTAGTCGACAAGTTGAAAATAGAACAAAATAGAGATACTGCTCTTAAAATTATGTGCGATAGCTCATTGGATCCGGAATGACGTCTAGAAAAATGTGCTAAAAGCGTGTATTAGCACATAAAAAAATGCAAAAGTTATAGACAATTAAAGATGAAAAAAAAATGGCATTTAGTTTTTTGCCAATATTTAATAAACTATTAATATTTAAGAAATTTCAAAGATTCTGAAAGAGGAGGAAATTTCCAATAAAACACTCTTAACTCCCGGAACTCTACGCTGAAAATAGGTCTGCGGGTGACATTTTTAGGATTCGCGCGTGGCGTCAAAAGCGACTACGGCACATTAATTAATTTATTTAAGGTATTGAATATTTTTTTTTAAATTTGAAAAAATTATGGTGTGTTCTGAACACTATAATTAATTTATTCCCGTTGAAAATTTTACTTAAAGTTAATTTTTCAACAAGTTAAATAATTGTTAACTAACGAAATTTTCTCGAACGGCCGTCTTAATTGTAGGTGAAAAAAAATGTTTTAATAATGGTCGTAAAAATATTTAGCTTCGTAGAGCCTTTCTTACATACATACTTAACAAGATCGTGCCATAAAAGTTAAAAAAATATTTATACTTTGTTTATAACAATTTTTTTACTTAAACAAAAACTTAGAAATCCATGTAATGTTGTTAAAAAAAATTTTTTTTTTCTAAACCATCATATAATCGTTTTTTTATTAATACAATATATTTATTGATTGGCAAAAAAAAAATTCCCGCCATTTGTTGATAAATTTTTTTTAAACAAATTGATTAAATCAATATTTTAAAAAAAAAATTTAACACAACTTTATTACATTAAAAATTTTATGATTTAAAAAAAAAAATTCCTTTATAACAATTTTTGATTGTTTATAATCGTTTTTTTTAATTTTCTATTGTTTAAATAATTAGTTAAGAAATTTTTTTTTCTAAAAATCATAATTGACAGTCCTCTATAAAGTAACAGAAAAAAAAATTTTTTTAATCAACAATTCTATTGTTTATTAACTTACCAATTTGTTATAAACAAATATTCAACTTTTTTTTATTTTTTTTCTAAAACTTCTAAAATTAATAAAAACAACCATATATATAACAAAGTATAGAAAAAAAAGTTTTAATTTTAAATAAAAGTAATATTCATGATAATCAAAAAATTACAAAATTTTTTTTATTTAAATATTAACAGTTTATTAAATATTGGCAAAAAACTAAATGCCATTTTTTTTCATCTTTAATTGTCTATAACTTTTGCATTTTTTTATGTGCTAATACACGCTTTTAGCACATTTTTCTAGACGTCATTCCGGATCCAATGAGCTATCGCACATAATTTTAAGAGCAGTATCTCTATTTTGTTCCATTTTCAACTTGTCGACTAGACTATAGCAGCAAGTGACTCGGCAATATATCAGTTAATGCTATATCCAGTTACTTAAATAGAATAATGTAATCAAAAATGAAGGACTGACCTAATTAATAAAACTGATTAAGTACAAAACTACTAAATGGTTTTCAGATATATTTATTTATAAAACTACATTTAGTAAAAATAAACTAAGAGGTTCTTTTCTAACGGATGTGATACAGCCTTTATTTAATACCAGCAGATAGCCACATCTTGTGCACCTAAGGCGAGTTCAGGAGTCCGACTTCCATGTGTCAAAATCTACTTGAAGTTCACTTGGATCATATTGAAGGTCATACTTAGCGCTAAAGAAACTTAATATATATGAAAACTTCCAGTACATCTCCAGGTATTTTTAAACAAAAACAAAACACAATCAATATTTATTACGTTATTCAGATGAGGCGTCAGGAGTGCGCCGAGGCCTGCTCCAGTTTCCATTCTATTCTTCGCTCCCATAGATATTTACAATCAAATAAAAAAAGCTATAATTTTTTTCCACAATCGACATCGCTCGTAAAAATCAGTTTATAGTGTTTTTATGAATAAGGCTTTGGTGTCTTATAAAAGATTTATTGTCAGTAGCGGAAAACGGGGATATTGCGATTATAATTATTGATCTTCGTATTCAAAATTTGTTTAAACTTCTCATTATTATTTCAAAAATTTTAAATATTTCTATTTTTATGAGAGATGGTTATGCATACACAATGAAGATATTCAAGTGTATTTACTATATATATATTATTTTCTATTTATATATTTATATTGGCTCAGAAATATGTCTTTAGGCGGCTGGTTCTGTAGAATACGGGTGCGCGGCGGCCTAAAAATACGCACGCTTATAAACGGATATCTAACATAGATGATATGTGTGAAAAGTTTTTTTATTTTTATAGAACGGCAAACGGGCAGGAGGCTCACCAGATGTTAAGTGATACCGCCGCCCATGGAAACTCTCAATGCCAGAGGACTCGCGAGTGCGTTGCCGGCCTTTTAAGAATTGGTACGCTCTTTTCTTGAAGGACCCTAAGTAAAATTGGTTCGGAAATACTTCAGTGGGCAGCTGGTTCCACATAGTGGTGGTGCGCGGCAAAAACTGCCTTGAAAAACGCACAGTTGTGGAACGGCGGACGTCGGGTGGAATTTCGTATTCTGCCTCGACGTCCGATGATGAAACTCAGAAAAAGTTGTATATTAGACGTTCAAAGCTTATATTCATAATTAGTCCATTGAAATGTTACATTTGCTGAATATTTGTTAGAGGACGCAATTTTATTTATAGGAATATGTAGGAGGGGTTAATGGTTTATGATAATTAAAATAAATCTAATCATTATCACTACTGTCAGGTAGGATTCCATTTAAATATCAGTGAAGCACTTAGGAATTGTGATAATGGCGTAGTCGTGTTACCCGTTAGTTTAATAAGACAGACATATACGCTACCTAATTGGCGTGGAACTGCAAGCATGAAAATGTACTTGGCGCTATCACCAATACCAATATAAACTGTAATTTTATTATTGAACCCAATTTAAAGGTTCGCGTTTGCCTAATGAATTTCCGGTGTTAATTAACGTTGCTTTTATTATTTTTATGGCATGGCATACGTTGTTATTAGACTTTGTAAAACGATTTAATAAGAATATATTTAAGCTCTATACTAGAATAATCGAACATTAGTAAACTAATTAGTTTAATGAGATTTCATTGAAAGAGTTAATGTTTGAGTATATGTATAAAAGATAATCTTACTTTGGATTAAAAAAATGTATTATAAGAAGAATATCAGAATAAAATTTGCTTTAGGCAATTTTGTTTGTTTTTTGTTTTTTTTTATGTAATAGGAGGCAAACAGGCAGGAGGCTCACCTGATGTTAAGTGATACCGCCGCCCATGGACACTCACACTGCCAGAAGGCTTTCAAGAATTGGTACGCTCTTTTCTTGAAGGACCCTAAGTCAAATTGGTTCAGAAATACTTAGTTTGAGAAGAACAAGGAACTTAATAGTCCGCTAACATCTAAATATTACCTCACTATGCATGTGTTAAGTTGATAGAAATAAAAATTTGTTAGTGGCAACCTCATACACATCTTTAGGGTTGAAGCGCACGCGTAACTACTACACCAACGCTTCTGTCATCATTAGAATAGTAAACGTAATTTACTTGATTGGAAACTTCAATTAAAATTACCATAATAACTTCTACAGCTCACTTTAATGTGTGTTTTATAAGCAAGTTTTATAATGAAGCTGAAGGGAACCAAATCAATTTAATAATCCTCCCTTTATTGTGATAAATCTCTGTGACCCGTATCGTTTATATCTAACTCTTTATAGCTTAAGTTTTCACTATCATGGAATTGAAGAACAATCAAATTCCTTTTTATTCCTCTTTATCGATTGGGTCTGACGAGTTACGCAAGACCGAACCGAGTTTTATAGTACCCCTAATAACAAGTTTTATCTGGGCTAGCCAAAACTGATCACATCCAATCCTCGAATATAACGCTATTTGGATAATTTATGTTAATACTAGAAAGCGTTTGCGTAGAATTAGAATAAGCTGGAAACTTTGTAAGCCACAAATGCGGAACACACATCCTTCATCAATTTATTGGATGATCAGTCGTCATTAGCCAGATGTCTACCATATGAACCAGTTTTGATTAATAACAGAAGAAAACCACAGCCGGGGCTTGCAAAGCATTCAGGGCCTGAGTATTGCGTAGGCTCGTGCTGGTATTCTGATATGTTTTGAGGTCTATACAGCAAATTGTGTTTAAATTTACACTTAAATATTAAATAATAAATGTTATAGCGTTATTTAATTCACTATATAATTTTATATCTTAACATAAATGTGCAAGAAAACTCAATTTTAAAATTCAATTTGCAACTGAGTTGTAAATACGTGAAATTTCGCCAATAAACAAGTGTTATTAAAAAGCAACATGAATAACTATTGAAATAAAATACAGCTGTACACGTCTCCTTTAGAGTCTTTGATTACATTGATACAAAAATGGCGAGTACTAAGAACCTTTACATATGATATGTTTTTAATTAAAATATTATCAGTTTGTCAAAAAATTATTGACAGTTGATTTGTCTTATGTCGTATCTTTTGTATACTTATATAGATTCTAAGAGTACTCAACTAAAGTTTAACTATGTTCCATATTATCTACAATAGATCTATTACATAGTTATAATTAAATACCTAAAGAAGCGCTTAGATAAGCTACGAAGTTTATGTCCGTTAACTACGGGTGCAGAAAGATCTTTCTTAAAATTGGAATGGATTAGTTTTTCCCAACCATGTTTTTTGTGCCATGCCCCACCCTAGCCTTTCTAACATTCTTATGCCACCCCACCCTCATAATATTTAATATCTTAAATTGATTCGCTCACTAAAGAAATATAAATGATAGTTTGTAGGCAGAAATTTCTTGGAAGGTTAACGAAACAGTATTTTAAAACATAAAATGAAATACTGAAATTTAAAAAGATATTCCAATAGCCCCCCGTGTAGGGCGTGGGCAAGACTAGAATGGATCAATGAATTTATAAATAGCATCAGGAATACTTAATGAATGACTATAAGTATAGCTGTAACCTTTTGGCTTCGTACCAGGTACAAAGATTTTTATAAACATATAACCACATCGCGTGCATTACAAATTATGTAAATTACATTCAAATTTGCAATCTCTTGTTAGTCGCACTGTTTCTGCATCTGTTAACGTTTTGGGGACTGAAATACATATAATTTGCATTCATATTGTGAAGTAACGTACACGAAACGTATAATGCAATTACCCATGCACTTGCTTTACAGCGGTATCAATGTAGGGATACAATAGGAACATTTTAGCTTTGAGAGGACCATTAGTCGTATGTATTAGTGCACTATTCGGCAGAATTAGAAGTGAAATCAATTGCAAAATTTAGAACCTTATTCTGATAAGCCTTTTAAAAGTGCCTTTGACTTGCGAACTGGTAGTAAATGTTAATTTAGAATCAATTTAACATACTTTTTATTGACGTTCATAAGTGTACTTGGTTGCCTATATGAATAGTTATTTTTGAGTTTGAAGTGTATTTTTGGGTCCGGGGGTTGTTTGGAATGTAGTGCTAGCCATCGCTCTTGGGTATCAAAAACGTCAGAAATCTTATATGTATCTTATATATATCAAAATTGTATCGATTCAGAAATATGTCAACTGTCATTTCTGAAATAGTATGCGGCAAAAAGCGATCAGTCAAAAAGTAATTTCGTTTCTACACTAATTTCATTCAACATGAGTAATTTTAATAAATAATAAAATTCTAATCACCTCAACCTTTACTATCTGGAACCAGGTGCCTATTAAACTATTTCTAAACCAATCTAACGACTCACAATTTAAATGCCGACAACGCACTCGCGAGTCTTCTGGCAGTTTGAGGTTCGTATTCTAGAACGTCAATTTTAATCTAGTTTCCAAAACTGTCAAATCATTTTTTCTCTTGAGGTTTTACATACATGAAAGCGCTCGAAACGAGATTGTGACTTGCGATACGTTTTAGAATATGGCCCTGGGTGTTAATGGGTGGTATCTGTTAACATCGGGTGAGAAAGCTTTCCGTTCGCTCCCAATTGTTTTTTTTGTGTAACAGGGGGCAAACGGGCAGAAATAATAAAAGGCTCAACTGAACATGGCATGGCAATGTGAGTATCTATACACTCACATTGCCAAAGGGCTCGCAAGTGCGTTGCCGGCCTTTAAGAATCCTACGTTGTTTTATTGAAAATCCTATATCAAATTGTTTCGGTAATACATCGGTAGGCATCTGGTTCATCATAGTGGTGGTGCGCGGCAAAAACGGCTCACACTCAGTTGTGGAAAAAATATATAGGCGCAAATAAATGCGAAGCTATAAGTTTGGTAAATAAATGATAACGTTCTTTTAAAGATAAAAAATGACTATATCAGAAGTCGAGTACGACGTAAATACAGAATAAGGATAAACGAGGGCAAAGGAAGGATTGAAATTATTCCCTCTGTAGTTCATCGATCATCCCCTCCGGAAATTATACTGCATATCGTACCTTATGTTAGAGTTGATTCAAGCATATTACCTGCCTATTGAGGGTTTATATCAGTGTAGTTGCCTTGAATATCAAATGTAAAAACGATTATCTACTATTTCACTATTTAAATGTACTTGGTAATTGGCTCTTGAGTTTTTGACACCATGGTTGTGTTTTATGTCCATAAACAAATGTTTGTTTCTTTCCATACTCGCAGTTAAGACATTGAAAGCAAATCATAGAAAATCAACATTCTAGACCCAAAAAATAATGATGACTATCAGGCACAGAAAACCGAATAAAGACCAATTTTTATCTATTTAAATTAATCCTGTCAATAGTGCTGAAAATCTAAAATCGAATAGATTTAAAAATTGTTTTACTATATTTTCCAACTGCTAAATTAAATATTTTTAACTGAGAGAGTTGTACATCAGAATTAGCACAAGTTTGAAATTGGAATATGACTTTTAATAGCTTCATTTACTATTCTTTGTGAGAGATAGAATTGGACTCGTCAGCGTTTAAAAGAGCAGAACTGCAAAAAGCTGAGTGTTTTAAATCTTTCACTGATTTTATAAGAGCCTCTTCCTAGAGTCTATGTTTATTATTTTTATTGGAACACATTTAAAATAGCCTTTAAAGTCATATAACACAAAAAGCCAGTTAAATATTCGCCATATAAAATTCAACACACACAACAGTATCGACAATACTAATTGAAATTTTAAGCATAACATTTGTTGCCTTCCTTGCTTACAAAAAATCCCAATGAAATATGCATTTTCTCCCCATCGTACAAATCTTTTAACAATAAGTCACAACATTCTGATAGCAACGTGCTCACGTATCACTGGAACTATGAACAGCGGTTTCACTTATTATCAAAT
Organism: Pieris napi; assembly: GCF_905475465.1. NCBI lineage: Eukaryota > Metazoa > Arthropoda > Insecta > Lepidoptera > Pieridae > Pieris > Pieris napi. Next base: position 4,411,593 of record NC_062239.1, on the reverse strand, counting down.
GAACCTTTTTATCGTTTATAATAAAAAATAAGGTATTAATCCTATTCAAACTGCACATTTCATCTAATACGTTTAATACGCTTTATAGAAAACATTGAATGAGGTATCTGTCAATACTTTGAATAGCAAATAAATGAAGCAGAACGCAGTAATCAGCCTTATTGGAGGAAAATGTAAATGTGTCGGGAAAGTCGGCGTTTCACCGTTCCAACGAGCACATTCAGCCTTAAGCCTGGCTCTGCGCAGTGTTACAGAGGCGAATTGTTTTCACTTATATAGCTTTCGGGAATTTAGTTAAGTTCTATTTTTAAAATAATTATCACATGACAAAAAAATACATTATTGTTAGCGGACTAACGCCATCTTGTAGCAGAAACCTATATAAAGCGTGGCGACACCGGCGTTGACTCACTTTTATTTCGAGACTTCGTGCTTCGTACTGGTTACTAACTTAACCTCAGTAGATTTTAAAAGTCTAAAGTACCTACACGTTCTAATCTTTTGTGAAAACTAATATTATATTAATCTTACCTTTGTAGCATAAACCAAAGTCCTTTACCATCGTATAATGAATAGGTACGGCCTACCTTTAAGGTTCTATTATAAAACGTCAAAGAAACTTAAATCTAGCTAAAATTTTATTTCTCAGACCTTTCAAACCAGAGAAAGGATTTTAAGGTTTCAATAGACAAAGCAGAAAATATATAAAGCAATTCGAGTGGAAGGTTTACGAGAAAATAGAATAAAAAACGAGACATGGATGTTTTAAATATATATAGTTTCTCAGTTTCACTAAAACAGGATCCATCTCTGAAGTGTAATTAGTATGCCAGACGAGAAAGAAGGTGTCAATTTACAGTCAAGGCATTTCCCTGAAGCATTCTAAAACATTTTACCTCTGACTCGAACTTAGAATGAAACCTTTATTGTTATATATTACAAAAAAAAACTAAATAATTTTATATATAGAGTATGTATGGAATAATAATCTAAATAAATGGGGGTGATAGGGTAAAGTAATTAAAAGGTCCTCTTTATTTAATTATTTTACAATTATAATCGCGCGTTTCGAATCTTTACATAGTATTTCGGAACATCTTATTAGTAAATAAAACATGTTCACTTCTTCGCGTATGCTAAGGTCTCTTTGAATATAACTTTATTGAACTTTAGCGCTTTTGAAAACTTGGGATTGTTTAATTATGACTGAACATTCAGTATTCGGGTTTCTTTGTACTGAAACTAGGCTACGACCTAATGACCAACGTTGACATTTCAACACCTCTTCAGAAAAATAAGGAATTATATTTCGTAATGTTCTTAATACGAAATTCTAAAATTTCCTATTTTCTTGAAGCGTTGTATTTTATAAGAAAAATTTAAACAGTCATAAACTATTTGAGGAAAATGTTTTTAACTTTATATACATTTAATATTTAAAGTAAATAATTATTATGCTTTAAACAAATCTGTTTCTTTAGAAAATTAGTGGTGGATGAGATGTTAAGACAAAGAATAAAAAAAATACAGAGATACCATGGCTTACACACCATGCCTATACAGTGCTCTCGCTTTTTTTTTTGTTTAAGAACTTAATTTTCCTAATATAAGCGTCAAAGTTTAAAATAAGGTATTTGTATAAAAATATCGATAATATCGAATTTGTTCAATTTCCCCTTTAATAATGTAGGAATATATTTCAGGGAATATTAAGTAAAGCTACAAAATATACATGAAATATTCAACGAGAACAACCATTTCTAGAATAATTTGTTTTCGCAAAAACCGTCAACACAAGGGAATTGACAAGAAATATAGTTTGAGTGACGCGGATTAAGCCATTTCTCATCAGTTGACACAATATGTCAGATAGTACTCACTACTGCCGCGAACAAAACACGGAAATTCATAGCTTTTTACTATTGAAAATAAGATCGCGCGGTTTTGTATAAGATTAAGGTCCCCAAAGTCCAAGTGAGTTGATAAGTGATTACAAAAATAATATTTTGTCCCTTTTATGAATTTTAGTCACGTCACCTCACCTCATTAAAATTATAAAGAGAATATAAAGAGATATACATTTATAACTTTCGAATATATGTTTCACGTGGATTGAAACATCAATTGATGATATTATAACAGTCCATTAATCGGCTAACTCAAGTTGTTACATAAATTGAGTAATATAATATATAGTCTTTCTATTTAAATAATCTTATAGGTATATGGGAGAGCGGGTAGACTGTGTCACGTACAACAACTTAAAACGGTGCTCTGTATAAATTTGATCTTTAAAAATAATAAAATGAGAAAAACTCCGATAATACTGAAAAATCGTTGAAATAAGTGTGCAAGAAACCCAATGAACAAATAACAAGTGAAAAATAAACACCAAAAAGGGAATATAACCAATAAAATAGTGCTATTGCTTACACGGTCAATTACCATAAATCTACGTGCAAAAGTTGCTTTTCCGGACAATAAGTCAATAGTGGAACAAATCTGAAGTGAACGTGCGTGACAATTCAATGCAAACTCAAGAATAATTAAACTTTCTATTTAAAAAATTTAAAAAATAACCTAAAATGCGTTGCTAATTTGCTAAGTCAATAAACAACACCATCTAGCGTCAAATAGCCAAATCATCTCAAGAACAGCTACTGCAGTACCAATCGACGTAAACAACTACTCGATACTAGAGGTCGCAAAAGCTAAAAATAACAACTTAAAATACAAAAATCAAAATCAAAATGGAAGAGGTAATGGCAGCACTTCGAAAAATTCAAAATGACTTAGATGAACAAAAAACCACTATTACAAAAAGCGCAGATGAAGTGACGGAGAAAGTAACAAAAAATATAAACAAAATATTAGACCAAAAATTAAAAACTTTGGAAAGAAATCAGGAAAAACTCGAGGAAAAAATAGAAAACCAAGAACACAGGTTAAATCAGTTGGAGAGACAAACAAGGCAAAGAAACGTTGTTTTCTTTGGTATGGAGGAAAATGAACGTTCTTATTCACATCTAGAAAACAATGTAATTGATTTTCTGAATATTTATTTTTCTTTAAATATAAACTGCCATGACATAGAAGCAGCTAGAAGAATAGGGAAAAAAGGCGACAAGCCCCGTCCGATCGCGGTCACATTCGCCACTCTAGGTCACAAGATAAAGGTAATGCAACAAAAGAAAGCTCTGAATGATACCAGCTACTATTTAAAAGATGATTACCCATACCACGTCCTAGAGAAAAGGAAGATTCTTCAGGAACAAGTCAAAATAGAGCAGGAAAAAGGGAACAAAGCTACCATAAAATACGATAAGCTGGTAGTAATTAAACCTAATAAAACAGATGCCGACCACACGGACAACAGAAAAAGGCACCTTTCTATCTCTCCACAACAGAGGAAAAATGCCGAGAAAAATACTCTAAGGACCAGTACACAAACAGCTAAGAAAAATAAAACCGTTCAAAGTCGCACAACACCTCAACGATCCTCCAGCATCTCAGAAGGAGTGATTAAGCCAGGAATGCTTAACTTTTTAGTAAACAAGAAAGACATGCAGAGCGACGAAGGAAATAAAAGAAACAGCAACAACATATAGCAACTAACAACGCCTCTCTCAGTGTACAAACACAACATAGATAAACTTAACAAAAATGAATCATCACATCTTCCAAGACGGCTGGTCACCGAGGAAGAGTACGACCAAAACCTTCCAGCAACACCATTAAAAACCAACTCATCAACCGAAGAAAAACAATCTAATTAACCAGCTCTTGCAGAGGGCGACCTTTCGCACGCTGGGAAGAAGATATTAAAAAATAGCTGGCCCCAAATGGCAGCACATAGCGCAAAATTAGAGAAAAATGGCAAAGCTGGAAGAGGCCTTCACCTGAAGAGGGGTTCCTATACAAGAATTAGAATATCAAAAACTGTAAATAATAATACTTAACATGATAGAAATATAGTCATAATATTTATTCATTTACTAAAATATTTTGTTAAGTTTTTGCAAAGATTTAGAAAACCACATAAAGAAATGTACCTTATTAATTAACTATATTGGGAAATAAAAGGCTTTTTATTTTTTATTTTTTTTATTTTATTATTTATAGGTATATAAAAATCTTATGAATTTCGTTTTTTGCATATTCAGTAAGTTTGAGAATCGGATAACATCTACTTTTCATCCCCCTAAATGTTAAGGGTAAATTTAAATTTACCCCTAAATTTTTATTTGTATTTTTAGACAAACCTTTTCTTTTTATTTTTTTTATGATACCGCATACAAAAATACATACAATTACAGTAGATTGTTATTTTCATTGAACTAAAAAAATGTTTCCTAGAAATAATATACATGGCAAAACAACGTTTGCCGGGACAGCTAGTTAGCTATAATATTTATCGCGTAACTTCTAATTGCACCAAATTATATAATTATTTTTGTTTTGTTTGTCAGAATAAGATTTGTTTAAAAGCAAAAAACAATAAGAATTTAAATTCTCATAAGAAATGTTAGTGATTGAATGAGATGGAAGACTGTAATAGGTCTTTAATATTTTATTTTTACAGCTTGTGTTGTCACTGACGTTTTTAATTTTTATTAATGTAATAGGTGGCAAACGGGCAGGAGGCTCATCTAATGTTAAGTGATACAGCCTCCCATGGACATTCACATTGCCAGAAGGCTCGAAATACTAATAAACTTTAAAATATACATATTAAACTAAACCTACTGATATGTGTGACCCAGAATTCCATATAGTTGTGTAATAAGCTTTACATAAGCTTTAGCACTTTGCATTTGTTTTCTTTAAGAGTTAGCGACGTTAGGACTTTGACTCAGCATTTGGCGTTTGTTGTCTCGACGTTATCGTTTGTTTACAACAACCTAAGTGCTTCTAAAGATCCTTTTATGTCGAAATTCAAACTTGCTAATGGAAAATAATGTGTTGAATAAAAATATTGGTTTGTACTAAACTTTACACCAAATTCATTTAAGTAAGAATTGCAATCTTGTCTATTTATTTATCTATTAAAGTTCACCACATGACATATAATGCTATATCTACAGTATATGTTACAAGCAATCTTTTCTTAAATACATGGTAAACAATTTACAAAAAATAAAAATATAATTTCCACTTTTATATTTTATTTAACAATAAGCAACTAATTAATATTAAAACAGCGGACTAGGTATCAGATAGGCACTTAACAATGCTTTTTTCTAAAATTAATCAGCCCACTACCGATTTTGTCAAGCTTTGGATAAGAAATGTTTAGTCTGTTAAATTCACGAAGAATTTAAATAAGAGGTGCCTGAACTCCGAGAGCAAATTTGTAACTTGGAACTTTGTATTACTATTGCGTAATATCTTCTTTTATTTAGGTATGAATGTGCATATCAAAAAACCTCGGATTTACCACACGCCGTATCTTCCATTATAATATGTCCCCTGATTAAATAAGCCTGTAAATCTTATCAACGCAAGTCCATATTTTGTGTGTATAGGCCACAAAAAACATCTAAATAGAGCCTCCCAAAAAGGATAAAAACCGGGTCCTTTCCTATCGTGACCAACTATCTTGAACACGATCTCTCACATACAGAAATGCCGTATCACATTTCAGTATACAGGATAATCAACTGTATGTGAAGTACGTAAAGACGTTTATCGCTTAATGTTTATGTTTCGTTATTTTTTACTAAAGGTACAGTACACCAGGAGACCCTTTTACCATTTGCTCTTATTACTATTACTGTCACCACATCCCGTATCCCATTTCGTCCCTTTGACATCCCTGTGAAGGATATATGTACGAAAATTAATGGATTATATACTATATATTTTCTTGAAACACGAAATTTCTGTTGAAATGCAAGCAAAGAACTATTACTGTTATATCATTTCATACATACCTTAAAACACAATTATTAATTTATTGCTAGAAACAGAGGGTTCATCAATTAAAGAAATAGATACGTCTGTTGCAAGGAGGTCTGTTATTTTCATTTCTTCGCTTTCTTTATTATGCATAAATATTAAATACCTAACAATATACCTCTCAAACAATGTGTTGCTTTATATTTCCCACGAATTTTCAAATTGATGCAAAATTTACCAAATATGATAAAATTACATTACAAATACGAGTATTGTGAAAGTTATATCGATTTTATTAAAGGGTTCTATATATTAAAAGGTATTTCTTGTTTACACTTGTGATAAATAAGACTAAAATAAAATAAACTCCAAATAAATCAGCTGATTTATTTGATAACTATCTAGTTATTCTGTGAACACCGCGTTATCAAAGGGATCTAAGTTTCATCGGTCAGCATTATTAGGAGATTGAATTGTAAAAGCCTTCGGCTCGATCAAAATGAAGGTTGTATGTCAAGTGATTCGTGAAACCTACCGCTCTAGAATCAATATGCCACCTTCAATTGACCTTACCTTTAAGCTTTTACTCCTTAGCGACGAATTTCACGTGGGGCTAAGTTCGCATATTAAGCGTACACATTACACAATAAGGTAACGTATTTTTCATATATTACCAATTATGTATTTATTTATACAGCATGAATAAAATAATAAAGAAATAAGCCATCAAGGAAGCAAAATTTTTTTTTTATTAATACCGTAACAAATAGAATATCTAGTAACCAAAGCATAGTATTCTAAGTTCTTAATCATATATCTTATGTTGTCCTTCCTAATAATGTTCAAATATTCATATAGGTTTGGTATGTAGGTCCACATTAGGCTCGGGTATTTAATATTAACATTTATCGATCGCTATATGAGTTTCATGTCAGCAAATACAGTTATGAAAATGTATTAGCTGGCATCGTGGGCGGAACATTATCGAAACCTTGATTAAGAGGCTTATATTAAAGTCACATATTAAATAATGTATTATATTTTGTACTCATTCTGAGTGATCCCTTCATTATATTTTGAGAAATAATGTTTTTTGTGTTTATTAATATTATAAGTAGACTAGCTGTTCCCTGCCACGCTTCGCTGTGGCACACTGTGATTGAATGGTTGAGAAATGAGAAACAAAAGAAATCATTTTATATAAGTTTAATTTTGCAACTTGTGAAAAAAAATAGATAAAATCAATCCTTCATGCGGATTATATAATATAAAAGCAAAGCAGCAAAAGACAAAGCGTAACACGCGTGAATGTGTGAGTGCATGTGAGTGAATGAGTGAGTGTAATGTGTAACCACATATTATGTCTCAGTAGAATCTCCAACTTTGCGTAAGGTGTGCTCAGAAGCGAATCCTTTAACAGTTTTATTATATTGAGGATGGTGAGTGGGTTTTTAATAGAGTGTTGCATAGCATGCGCCAGAAATATGCTGTCAATTTGTTGAGTCAAAAACATGCTGAAGAAATGAGGTAACTCACAGCGGTTACCTTCACCATACAAGCTTAGCCGGCATTCGAACGCACGCCCATAGGGTCGAGTCACGTGCCTAAACCAACAGTTATCTTAAATTAGTAATTAAGACATGTATTGATCATGTAATTATTTTGATGTCAGCAAATATAGTGTAACGGACGTGACGTCGCCAGTCACATCCTGCCAAGCCAAGCCAAAGCCAATGCCATAGCCAATGCCAAAGCCAAAGCCAAAGCCAAAGCCAAGCCATGCCATGTTGACCAACCCTCCAGCCAACCGCCATGCCTGCCAACCGCAAATGCCAGCCACTTGGAGGGGATGAGTCTATATAAGCCAAAGCCAGCCATATTAAAACCTACTTTTTTGGAAGACGTAAAATAAAGAACAAGTGTGCTGTCACTCTGCCATTTTATTTTAACTGTCAATTATAATAAATTAAAATACAATTATCAATAAAAGAATAGGTCAATTATACTCAGAAGTGGGATAAAACGACCTCGACCACAAGTTTTTCGACCTTCTGACGAATCAATGTCGGAGGAAGATCCTTCACCGCCGGCACTGAAGCTGCTCAAGAATCTGCTAATAAAAAGAAGTAATAAAGGCTCTACGCGATCTTCAAGATGACTGTGATGATGAAGCTCCAAATAAGTCACAAGTACATCGTGCTGCATTTTTGACTCCGGAATTCGACCTTGACATTGAGGAATATACGATAAACTACGAGGTCAAGCGAAGAAGAGGTACAAGCGCCTATAGGACTACGATTATACGTGGGAGCAATGGAAAAAGCATCTCTAGCATCAAGATGGCCGACGTTAATCTTTTCATCTGACCGATGTCCTATCCATAGCGAAGAGATAGATAGATAACCTATCAACAGCGAAGTCAACAAAGACAAACTTCCATCTGGCTCTTCTTTCCATCAAGTGCGCGTTCTGGAGAATAAGGTCGGCAACGATGTGGTAACGCCACCTCGACACTACGAGTTTGGTGGTCTACTCTTATCCCTCTACCCTGCTCCGTGGCGAAGATGGTTACATCAAAGTCGTCAACACCGGGTGCGAGGTTATCGTGTGGTCGCCGGAAGAGGTCCTAACATGGGCTGAAAACTGCCAGGAATCTCCGTTGCAGCCGTATAGTCACTAGTCAGGATGGCCGAGTGTAACGGACGTGACGTCGCCAGTCACATCCTGCCAAGCCAAGCCAAAGCCAAGCTAAAGCCAAGCTAAAGCCAAGCTAAAGCCAAGCTAAAGCCAAGCTAAAGCCAAGCTAAAGCCAAGCTAAAGCCAAGCTAAAGCCAAGCTAAAGCCAAGCTAAAGCCAAGCCAAAGCCAAGCCAAAGCCAAGCTAAAGCCAAGCTAAAGCCAAGCCAAAGCCAAGCCAAAGCCAAGCTAAAGCCAAGCCAAAGCCAAGCCAAAGCCAAGCTAAAGCCAAGCCAAAGCCAAGCTAAAGCCAAGCCAAAGCCAAGCTAAAGCCAAGCCAAAGCCAAGCTAAAGCCAAGCTAAAGCCAAGCCAAAGCCAAGCTAAAGCCAAGCCAAAGCCAAGCCAAAGCCAAGCTAAAGCCAAGCCAAAGCCAAGCCAAAGCCAAGCTAAAGCCAAGCCAAAGCCAAGCTAAAGCCAAGCCAAAGCCAAGCTAAAGCCAAGCCAAAGCCAAGCTAAAGCCAAGCTAAAGCCAAGCCAAAGCCAAGCTAAAGCCAAGCCAAAGCCAAGCCAAAGCCAAGCTAAAGCCAAGCCAAAGCCAAGCTAAAGCCAAGCTAAAGCCAAGCCAAAGCCAAGCTAAAGCCAAGCCAAAGCCAAGCCAAAGCCAAGTCAAAGCCAAGCTAAAGCCAAGCCAAAGCCAAGCTAAAGCCAAGCTAAAGCCAAGCTAAAGCCAAGCTAAAGCCAAGCCAAAGCCAAGCTAAAGCCAAGCCAAAGCCAAGCCAAAGCCAAGCCAAAGCCAAGCCAAAGCCAAGCCAAAGCCAAGCCAAAGCCAAGCTAAAGCCAAGCCAAAGCCAAGCCAAAGCCAAGCCAAAGCCAAATGAGAAGTACAAGGGTTTACGTGGATATAAGAGTTTTACTGGATTACTATCTGCCGATTCGTTAAGACCCTATAAAAGCATTAATACTGTATCTGATAGTGCCAGCAGTTCAGATGAGCAACTTGAAACCGAAGATCTGATTGATTTATTAGAGAGCTAATTGTAGTTGTTGTTCCCACGGGAACAACTGTTTCAGGATGGCCGAGTGTAACGGACGTGACGTCGCCAGTCACATCCTGCCAAGCCAAGCCAAAGCCAATGCCATAGCCAATGCCAAAGCCAAAGCCAAAGCCAAAGCCAAGCCATGCCATGTTGACCAACCCTCCAGCCAACCGCCATGCCTGCCAACCGCAAATGCCAGCCACTTGGAGGGGATGAGTCTATATAAGCCAAAGCCAGCCATATTAAAACCTACTTTTTTGGAAGACGTAAAATAAAGAACAAGTGTGCTGTCACTCTGCCATTTTATTTTAACTGTCAATTATAATAAATTAAAATACAATTATCAATAAAAGAATAGGTCAATTATAATAGGTTAATTTATTAGACGGTAGCAAAAGATCCCGTGGGCGGAATATTATATCGTAACTTTCATTAAGGGGCTCATAATAAGTAAAGTCATAAAGACAAACAATATATAAGAACAATTGGTTATTAGCGCTTAGGAAATTTCTCAATTTTCCACTTAAGTCCTCTATAATAAACCTCAGTGAGCTTATTGTATTATCAATAGGTACTGATAGAAATCTATACTTATAAAGGAAATACTAGTACATTTCGTAATGAATTCAGAAAGTACTGGACCAATTTAAAAAATTCATTCACCATTAAAATGCTCCATTATCGCTGCGAAGAGTCATTACAAATATATCATTATCGGGTATTTGAATAGTTAATACTATAATTGTATGAATTAAATCCGGATAATTAAAATACATCAGGATCAGTATTGAGCAAGCAGTTGCGCGCTAATTCTTTTTTTAAATTTAAATTTGTTATTCCTGGGGCTAATTGAAAATATGTTGTATATTTTAATAAATGTCAAATCAAAATTTATTATTACACATTTAGACAAAAAATCAAGCAAAACACAGATAGCTTTTACATTTACACAAATAAGTTTTCTCAATTTAAGTTCATTCAATCTTCAAGAATAAAGAAAATAAAAAAAGTATTTACCTTGTGTAATGTTATTAAATTCTAAACATAAATTACAAATATCCCAATTATTCATATTGGGAATATTGTGTCACAAATACTTATTTAAGGCAGTTTATGTAATAGAATATGTATTTGAATATTGGCAATAATTGGAAACCATATATATACTGTGTAAATACGAGCTACAAGTTATATATTTCTTTAGGATTTTAATCCACAATTTTTGTGTGAATTAGATATGAATATTTTTTCAGATCAGCAGTTGTAGCCCAACAACCCGGCAATTTTTTACTAAAAAAAATATACGTGTTAGGCACTGATGGCTGATCACCTATTATTAAAGAAAATACGATCAAATAAACAGATATAATCTTACCCATGAAATATTATCTTGGCACTTGATTATTAAATATAAACCTTTCATAAATTTTGTTGTACATTATGTTTAACTCTTTTGTGTCATATTAAATAGCAAGATTAATTACATTATGTGCTTTTTATAATTATTATCAAATAACAATGGCTGATGTCGGCACAGTAAATATTGAAGCGGTTATTTAATATTATAGTTACACAGAGCATCAAACTACAACTTCAGGTTTCGTCAAATCCATGGAATATTGTGGCCCGAGAGAATCTCTAATCTACAGCTAATGAGGTGCCAATTGACAGGTCTATAAAAGTCCGAAAGTGGAACTGGGTGGACCATAGGCTACTGAGGGATCCAAGTCACGTTGCCAAGCAAGCTCTCGACTGGAATCCTCAAGGTAAAAGTTAACATGGCCGCCCAAAATATACCTGGCAACGAAGTATCATTGCAGAGGCGAGAGAAGCTGGAATGACGTGGAGTGAAATTAAAAGAGCTGATCAGGCTGATTTTCTACTCTGGCTGCCCCTTGCCCCACTTGAAGGACGTGGAGTTATGGTCTTATAGGACCATGGTCTTATAGGTCTTATGGTCGTATAGGACCTTAAGTAATGTAAGTCCTTTAATATTGTCTTGTTTTATTTAATCGACTCTTGTACATATTTTCGGACTTCATTTAGAGTGCTGTTGATTCTTTAGTACTTATCTCACATAGGCATTATAAAAATACAAATTTTAAGTAAATGAGACATATTATGATAAATAATTCATAAGAATAACACCGTTTAGAGTAAGTTTTATAAGTATATAAGATGTTAAAGTAAAAATACATTCTTAAGTTATATTTCATAGATGGGTCGACTAGGGTCTGGAAATGAAGCGAACGAAAAAATAAACCTCGAATAAATAGTACCTTTCGCTAGCGTAAGATGTATAAAATGTTAATAATTTATAGAGGCAAGTTTGGGGCAAGTTTGTATACACTAATCCAAACAACCGTTCCGAATATGTTTTTGATTTCTGCAAATCGTTTTTGATACGTTGATTTATGCCAAATCGATATTGAAAAAACATAAGTGTTAAGAACAGTTAATTCATAATGTAATCCTTTTAACATTTAAAAGCAATTGCAGGTTTTGTCCCTAGTACACTGGTGCTGGATGGTAAATGATCGTGCCAAAATGCGGGAGATAACGTAATAAGGGACCACGATTTATTTTACTAAAATGATAACACCACAAAAATCATAGACATCTCACAGGTTGTAATTGTCAATGACAATCTGTCAGTGCATTGGAACCATCGTTGAGTTTCAGTCGCTCTCTAATGGGTGCCTATGCCGGACTTGCGACTTTAAAGTAATCATGATGGATGACAGTGGCAACCACGTGAATAATAATCTCTTTGAATCTGGAACATGTTTATGCGCAGATTATACTATAATTGCACTTAATATAAATTAGAATAAACATAGATAAAAACAAAACACAATATAAAAAACTGTATCGTGTGGCGGGCATATTTTAGTAGAATTATACTAGTCGTAAACCAATCTAATTAGATATATAGGTCCTAATAGTAAAAAACAAAAGTGTTATTCTCAATTTCATCAAAAAAGGCGAATGATAAAATATTTTACATAGATTTATCAACAATTAAACACTGTTTACTTTTTAGTAAAAACGTTAATATGAATGTTATAAATAAAAGTCGCCGGCATATATAGAACTCGTTTTATCAGGAGCTGTAGACAAGGATAATATATAATTAATATTAAAAAAAATCAATCACTTTTGTATAATAGTATTGAATCGGTTCGATGACTAATCAACCTCTGAACCCATTTTATATGTGATACGCCTAATAAAACGCAATATTCTAGGAAATCGCTGACAAAATATTAATATCACGTACTCCCCTCATAAATAATAATTCCTTTTATGATTCCCGCGAACGTGATATGGAAGGCACTAATTAAAAATAAATTATATTATATTTTTATCTATGATTTTTCAACGTGTTTAAATTATTAGCTTAATAGTAGAGGCAAAATTTCAACAAAAATAAATTGTAAGAAAATAGTTTAATTTTGTTTAAATTTCAAATTAAACAACTGGCAAACCTGCCTTGTTACTGGTTAACATCATTGCAGATCGTCAAAGGTCTCAGGTTTAAATATACCAAATTAAAATAAACCATTGAAATATTCTTACGACAAACTTCGAAAGTTTTATTACTGGTAACCCCAAAGTTGAATATTTTGCAGTATAAATACCACCATAGGGCGATTACACCAACCATATATATACACATTTGCACTTTTAAACCTCCCCCTTAGATAACTTGTCTCTATAGAATTAGGTGCTATGGCCGACTCGTTATGGTGAAATTACATATAAACACACTTTGGTTGGCAATTTCAATAATATCAATCAATATATCTTTTACGTAAACTTTTAGAGCTAAGAAAATTATGTTTTTCGTTCTAATAACTTTCTTATTCCACTGTATTTGAAATCGTACGACGTACCGTGAAAATATTTACACATTGTGAATACACCTTTACATAGTGAGCTAAAATGCCAAATCAATTTTGTTTTTGACAAAGGAACATTTTCCTCGACTCAAACGAGAAATTCTTTTACTCTTTTGAGATTGGATAAACCCGAATTAAATATTTCGATACTTTGAACAAATTTCCTTTAATTTCCTAAAAGAAGATAAATGTTGCTCACGAAGTTACAAACAATAAATAACGTTGGTTTTGGCTAGAAGATTCGCAAAACTTTGATAATTCATCTGTGTGAGGTATTATGCGTTGCGTTTATAAAGTCTCATTTATTCTTATAGCGCCATTATCACTGTAGTACTTATTTGCAAGCTGTCAGTTGGTGTCACGTTATGATGAAGCAAGATAAATCAGTTTTCTAATGTTCGTTCGAACTATAGGCCTAATATGACTAATGTTCGTTAGAACTATAGGCCTAGTGGCTTCGTTCGACACTCTACATCGTGCGTTCGAATAACGGCTGTGCACCAATGATTCTAGTACGTATATGCGCAACTAACACTTTCTGCTATGGTGAAAGCCAACATCGTGAGGAAACAAGCTTAGAAACCCAAAAATCTATGACATGTGTCAAGCATACATGTTTTTTTATAGATCTCCACCAATATCACATGTGTATCAACAATCTTACAAGTATAGAATGGCTATGGCTCGATGCTTGGTTAGTTTTCAAATAAGATATTAAATTTTCTCATATTTGCACTTTAATATTGTAGTAGTAGTGAAGTTTTTTTTGCCGCGTACCACCAGTTTATAGAACCAGCTTCCTTTCCAGATTAGAGTGAGGGACCATCACAGGAAGAGTCTACCATTACCTTTAAGGCCGGTAACGCATTTGCTAGCCTCGTTGTATTGCAGGTATCCAAGGGTAACCGTTAGCACTGAAGTTTAAGCTCGTTTGAGTAGTGGCTCATAAGAAATGTGTAATTATTTTTTTAGTCTTCACGTATTAGTACAAACCGGTATTACTAGATTTTAGCAAATGGTCAAATAGAACTTTGACAACGGTGGCTATGTTTTTCAAGGTATTACGTAGCTCGTCGTCGGCCCGTAGTTACAGTCCAAAGATAAATTTCTAGGCATGCCTTATTGGTATTTTAGGCAGATAGGTGGTCAAGCTTCTGTGCGTGGCACGTCATTAATGTTTGCTAAGACCATCACGATGTTTTCGATCACAGTGTTGTGTTCGTGTATAGAAAGAAAATTCTATTAGTTCACAGACGGGATTCAAAGGATGAACTCTGAGTTGAGAGACGCACGCCTACCAAAGTACCACTACACATTGTTTTAGTTGGCAACAGTTCAAAGGAATAACAATGAATATGTATTCAACGGACATTGATTTATATGAATTATAGTATTCCCAAAATAGCTTTTTATTTTACAATTATAATTATACATAACAAGTACTTTTGTTAACTAAAATGTTTGCTAACTTTACGTAACGTTATTAATTAAAGTGTATAATAAACTTTAGACCGTAAAAGTAAGTAAAAATATATCATTATTTAAAAGTATGCATTGTATGCTACAATACAAAGCACTTAGACATAATTACAATTCAAAAAATTGCAATCATGAAACAATCTGGGTCTGATTTTCTCCGCAGCCGCGTTAACACTTAGTAAATTAACTAAATTAAAAGTTATGTAAGGGAATTCAGTAAACTAAGTCTCGTATTTGATACTCAAAATTAGCTTTTCTAAGCTAACCACTTACTTATATTTAATGTTATAAAGCATGAGCAAAAACACACAAATATGTCTGTCCCGTCGCGCTTTAAATATTTCACACTTGTTGAAAACTCTATTCCCAGAAACTACTGATAAAAATTAAATAAAAAAAGAAAGAGAAAAGCTGTAAGCTACCTAACATCATGCTATGACAGAATTGACGATTATAAACCAACAGTTAGCTATCTATATACAGTAAGACAAAAATAAATGAGTCCGCACACATACACAAAAAGGTATATATAACATACAATTACTGCCACTTAATACCCTTTCTTGTTCCGGATCACGGCCTCGGGTCTGGCAGATTTCATGAGACACTTTATCAAGTAAAACATAGGAAAGCAATATCCATAATAAAGGGTACGCACCCAATTGGCTGAGTAAACAGAGCGCTGCTGGGAGCCACATTACTGCTATACCTTTTCACATAATTACTTGACCACACTCACATCACAATGTATCACTTGTACTGTCTTAAACACTTGTACATTACAGTTATATGTAATTTTATTTTAGACGTTAATTTCAATCGTAAGATATCTTTGTTATATACAGTAATTCTGAGTCCTATAATCTTGAAATGCAATGGATTCTAATAATGTTAAAAAAATGGTTTGATAAACTAAATAATAAATAATCTTGAAATGGAATGGATTCTAGAAATGTCAAAAAAAAATTGTTTGATAAACGGTTGGTAATAAAAATACCGATGATACACATTTCGCATTAGATCTAGTTTCGGATTCGATAAAATAATGCAACGCAACGTCTAACTACCACCTTTAGTCTTACAACTCTTGGTTATTTAATTTACCGTACCTTAAGATTAATTTTCTTATTTTAAATAACCTCATTTATTATTATTTAAATAGCCCTTATTATTACTTAATTACAATTTAGATACTAAATCTAAATTGTAATTAATTATATAATAAACATTATTACTAATATTGTAGAATAACATATTAGATTAATGGCATATGTTTCGTGTGATTGATCACTCTAGATTCAAATTATTCACTATAATCTTCAAATCCGATAGCCGTTTGAATCTGTAGCAAAGCAAAGCTTCATACGGAATTGATTGAGAACGTCTATGTAATCAATGCTTGTGGGATACCTACTCGTATCTTGGATCGAAAACTAGTTTGTGTTTTCCTTTAGAATCAAAGCTACAGTGCAAGCCTACAAAACCGTATAAATCCAAGCGTAATCTGTGCGTGTGCATATGCTAAGAAATTGTTGCGTTGGTGGTGAATATATTTTTTTATTTACGTAATTTAAATGGTTTTAGTCTTAAAGTTCTGTATTTGTTCATTTAACAGTTAGTATTGTCTTTTATTGACATAACTTTTACACATTTAAAGAAAACACTTTTTACCAGATTGAAGTTATGTATTATTATAAATTTACAATTATTTTACATAATTTCAAATTTTTCCGACGTTTCGCGTGCGTGGTCACGGTGACTGAAGACAAAAGGTGTTGAATGTCAAAAAGTATCACAGCTGTAGAAAAAGTTGTATTATCTGTATTTATTTCCCCGGAGTTGGTATCGACTAAAAGATGGATGGTTTTGGCAGAAATGGCTCACGGTGTTATATTAATTATGTAAAATAATTGAAAATTTATAATAATACATATCTTCAATCCGGTAAAAAGTGATTTCTTTACATTTATAGGCAAGTAGATTAGGTATTAGTTCTGCTTCTTGTTGATGTTTTCTTCACATATGTAAGTAAAGTATTATTATTGTGCAAATGAATGAAAAATGCATTATAATACAACCGGCACTAACACTGATCATTCACGAGTACGGGGACGAAACTCTTACATCACTCAGGAATCTCTTCTTTCTGTCACATTAGCTTCAGCACATTTTCTTTATTTTAATACTATTCAGAAGTAAATTTGTTTATAATCTGAGTCTGAGGCAGTCCTACCAAGACTATACATTTCACAGTTGACATTAAAATTTTTAATAAAAATACACAGAAAATTCCTAGATGTTTCAAATTCAACAAAAAGTACATTTAATATTACTCGAGTATTTATCAAGATGAAAAAATACGAGGCAACGGAAACTACGGCTAATATTTTTCATTAAAGAATAGCGGAAGAAAAGAATCCCAAGTCCCGAGTATTGCGAATTTATACTTCCCAATCGACTATGGAGCCTGATATAAATTTGCAAGAATGAAGGCGTTTTACGAAGCACCTAATAAAACCTTGAATAGTACTATTGAGACCTTGTTTGACAATAAATATTCGTATTTTCTTTGATGTACATAGCTTATTACCTGTCTGCAAGGGGAATCTGGATTTTATACATTTTTATTTATCGAGATTACTTTTTAAATTGCAAACTATTTTGCGAGGCTCGGGATGTATTTTTTCTTATATTTTTATTTAACCTTTGGACGGTTAGTAAATAAAAAAAAACAAAAAAAAGCCTTTTATTTCTTACAGCTTATAAAACAATAATTAATATTAGATTATGTTAGTTTACATACATACAATTATTCGTTTTGTTAGTAATAATAATAGTAATTTATTTCAAGTTTCAAGTTTGTTTCACAGGAAAAAAAAGAATAATGTTTGGATCCTAATTTTTTTTGTGTTAGTTTTTCCTAGACCCTATTCATTAAGAAATCTGTAAGAAATCTCTGAAAAGTCTGTAACTTAGGACGGTTAGTAAAATTTAAACCTTTAAATTATGTTCTTTTCGTTATTCAGATTTAACTAACATTTGTTGATTAAAATGGTTAACTTTCCTGAATATTGTCTAAAACTGTCAGAACACTTAAACAGTACAAGATGAGCAGTCTTTGAGTTTAATATTTCACTATAAGCGAAAAATAAGGGACAAAGTGAATTTAAAACTGAAAAATACATACTTAAAAAAGCAATTTCGCCAAGAGAAAACAGTGAGAATAACGTGAAAATCCTGAATGACTTACGTTCAAGCTATATCGCCGGGAACTTAAAATTTTGCATAGAGATTTCTTTTAGATCTTAGACGATGGATAACGGGTTTACTTTCCATATTCGAGATAAGAATTTCAAGTAAAAATGACTACCTATTTATGACTTATCAGCTGCTCACTTATTCTGTCTTGAGTACTTATTGAAAAACAGCTTAGAATAAATGTCAAGTAAAGACAAAGAAGAAATCTATGTACCCAATATTTCATGGAATTACAGGTGCATAGCTCTCGGATGTTTTTGTTTTACAATAAAAGTATTTGACATTTAAATTCAAATGATGTAAGGTCGAAAGAGTAAAATTACAATTATATAATGCGGATCATAATAATCCAGTTCGGGTTCAAAAGCTTGACTTTTATTCTTAAATAATATTTAAAGCAAATTTCCATCTAAAGTTTGTAAGAACGTGTACGTGTAGTTGATATACCACTAAGAAGCTTTTTCGTCCGTTCCAAAATGATTGTCAATTGTTAATTTAGAAAACATTATGTATCAGATACAGTGCGTCAAATGAATTATAATGAACAACACCAATAATAATGAATGAAATTTATATACAAGCTTTCATTAGTTAAAATATATTTGTCACGTGTATTTATTTGTAAGCAGACCAAACGTGATAATGTCAAAGCATTCATTAGCTATTTGTGGTGATGTTAAACGTTTATGAATAGAAGGATAAGTAGTATTATTTTTGAAGCGAATCTTCTATATTTATTTCACGAGGGTAATTTTTTTTTAAAACATCACGAAGATGTGCAGCTTTTTTGTCGAAGAAAAGGGAGAGAGCGATTGAGACCGATTGATAGAGAGTAAGAATAACCTTATAGAAATTCTATTTTTATAATTCAAATTTCGTAAAGAGAATTTATGAAATATTAGTATTTTATATTTTATGCAAAATAATTTATTGAAATCTCAAATGACGAATTGTAAATTAAAATGCCACGTGCTTTTTATATAAAAATTAAATTTCTTATTTGTATTAATTTTCGAAACTAATATTTTAATGACAATTACATTCATTAAATTCCTAACATATCTTCCCTTTTCCCTCTCTCTAAGTCTCGGAAATCTAAAGTTTTAGATTTGTATAAATATGAACAAGAGTTAAAAATTAGTTTGCCAAAGAAGTTTCACTTCTGACTTGTGTACTTTTTGCGCACGCAGTTTTTTTTACAAACAATTGAAAGCTGCATTTAATAACATTTAGTGTAAAAACGCTCTTAGAGATTATTAAAATTCTATGAAGTGTTTACATTTATCTTGAAAATATTTAGCTTCACACTAAAGCTAATTAAAAGTTAAACTAAATTAAAACGGATTTCTGCAAAATACGAAGCATTTAGAAACTTTTCGTTATGCTTGTGTGTCCTCACAAATTAAGGGTTTAAAGTAGCTTAATGATCCCGTAGCATGTTTAATATATTAAATGTATTTCAGAGTTAAATAGTATGAAGCGTCAAGTGTATTTTTATAATGATAAACAAATAGAGATTAAACAGAAAAATATTTCTTATACGCAATTCAGTACAATGAGTCGATCACTCATCTCAAATGAACTCGTGACCACGTAGGCCTAACCTAGGCAAACTTAATGTAGATTTTATTTTTAAGTCTGATTTGAAGTGCGACTCTAAATTAGTTTCAAAATAGGGAAATCCATGACAACCCAACCATGATCTTTTCAAGATGATAAAAAATAAATAAAATAAACTTGTGATTAAGGCAATATATATGAAAGGAAAACATAATATATTTTCCTATACAAACTCTTGTCTATATTGTATTTTATATAAACTCTTTTGTAATGTTGTTTTTGCCGTCTGATCGACGATGTTTAATTTATGTCACTTGACATAATATATGTAAGATATTTTAATTTTTTTCATTATATTATTTTACTTTATAAAACCTAGAATATAGGCTTTAAATGTTGTTTTCTTTTGTATTCACAGAGAAACGCAGTTGCGCCTTATTTATTCCCAGTATAAGCGATTGATACTATTATATATATAATAATTATATATATATATATAATTGATAATAAGACGAGAAATATCACTGGGTTTTAGTTTTTATTATTTAGTTTTTCTTAATGGATCTTTGAGGATTGTAACCACTCACACTTTAATTAAATTATTGTAGTTCAAAACCTTTCCACTCAAAAAATTTTCACCGTTTACCTTAACAAGTAATTATACGAAGTTTGAGTTTTCATAAAATCTAGAAAAACTTTTCAAACATTTCATCTGTAATTGAATGAAATTGCGTTGTCGCGTCATGCCGTCAATTACATTGAAATATTCCAAATCGCCTCGGATTCAGACGTTTTTTCGGCTTTCCTGGGCGTAGAGCGCGAACGTTAAAATTTAACACATCGGGCCAGCGTTTGTGCAATCAGAACGGATTGTGCGGTTCGACTTAGCTGCGTTAAGCCACGTTACCGGAAAACATGCTATGTGGAATCCTATTATCGGTTTTATATTTCAAATTTTAAATTCAGCATATTGATATTCATGTCACAAATCTTGCATTTGTTGCTATTTTTCAATATTGAATTTTTATGAGTGATTTAATTTCGAATTTAAAAAGTAGCTATTCTTTTTAAATAAACGCCCCACCCTATCAAGTTAAGGAAGCTATTAGACAGGATAACTAGGCACTTCTACTTTGTCATGTATGTGTATATAAATGAGCTCGACTTTCATTCATGCTTCGATAATAGCACATATAAGAACTACAAACATATGAAGTTATTTTCGTGACTATAAAGAATTCGTCGACTACAACCTACTTTAACATATTCTATTAAGCGTTATTACAAATTTAAAGTCCCCAACAATCGAAGTATATACATATGTTACGTATTTAAAGAAAAAAAATATGTCAAAAACATTATATTTTTATCAAGCTTTTCCAGAGCTATTAATATCCAGTCGAGATCCCTTCAACGCAATGCTTAATTAAGCAGATACGCCAAGTTAATTATAGATGAGTGCGCTTTTGCCTACAAAAAGGTGTTTCTTTTTAATTATTGTTAATTAGATTTTCAATGCTTTTATCGCGTTATGGCCGATGAAAGGAGAATTTAAAAACGAATATACTTTTTACTTTTTCATTATTTTACGATGTAGCAATCATTTGTAACATACTATCTTCTCACGTTTTTATATGTTCACAACTTCTAATTAGATAGATTGTTCTACGTTCTCAAACAATGTCCCCCATCGTACGGACGTAAATCAATAGAAAGAGGAATACGATATGAGTGTGAGATAAAGATGGAAACATTTAAAAGATTTCTATGTCATTTATAAAAATATTAGGTTGAAAAATATATTCACGTTCATAATCCAAAAGGATAAATTAGGTAAACTTTAAACTTGCCGATTAAGTTTAAAACCAAAAAGGTTACATTGCTACCTTGAAAGTCATACTTACGACCAAATGAAACTAAATAAGGAATTTGGCTTCATGACTTTGGTTTTGAGCTTCAATGTATGAGGACTTTCCGTGAACCTTTGATAACTTACTATTGGCTAGTTTAAAATTGAGTAGAGCTGTAGTGCTTACCTTAAGTGGTTGCTGCTTTAGTATATTTAGGGATTAAAATATATGAAGTTTCTCTATGGTCTGAAGTATTGCCAGTAATTTTTGATCAAATACTAATGATTACTTTGGTAGGCAGTAAAACGGTCTGTGTTGTATACATTTTACAATATAGTGCCAAAAGGCGCATTATGGTGGACGTTGCAAAGTGGTAAAGCTCTCGAGAGAGTAATCGCATTTACAATTAGTCGTGTTAATGCGACTTTCTTTCATACAATAGAGAAAAGAGTTTAAAATTTATAATTATGTACAAATAGTATGCGATATTGCTATTTGTACATAATTATAAATTTGAATTTTATTTAGATTTGCGTGTTGTTCTCACGAGAATATAAGTGCGTGCTCCTATTTCATCATGCCATTTGTTTTTTTTTTTTTTTTCTATTAGTATAGTTAATTAATTTAAAATGTCATGTGGCCATGTTCCACATTCCATGTGTAATGGTTGCAGGTCCTTACAAACATTTTGGGAAGCAAAAAACTTGGCGATTAAAAAGAGTTTCGGAAAGGTTATTGCCAGTTCTTCTCGTCCGTTCTACGCCCTTGATTTGAGAACTGGCAGTAAATGTAAAATTAGTAGCATTTAATATGACGTATTTCTTTATTGACGTTTATAATTGTACATTGTGTTACCTAAATGAATAAATGATTTTGAATTTTAACGTTAATATTTGAATTTAGAACGCGTTGCTGTGTAAACGTAAGTTCTTAAATATGCTAAAAATTATTAATACCTAAATTCTATTTTAATGACTTGAATTTTAGCCACGAAAAGCCAAGATGAAGACAACCAAGGCTTAACAATATATTTATGGTAAGTAAAAGCGGATTAATCCGGTACCACAAGTATTTTCTACTATTAAAATCACTAACAGTTGAGCGTAAAAGCCTACACTGTGTGTAAAATATTTAGTGTGGATTGGTCCAACTTGATTTGTTTATTTTGGCCGAATCCCGTACAAAATCATTCTTTGTAATATGAGGCCCGTTTGCAAAGCCAAAGAGCGTTTGATATTCGGGAAATGCCCGGAAAATATAAAAAGCGTTTTCATATTTTTATAGTATTCCCGCTTTTATATCAGGAGTTATTTATAAAAGTAAAAATGTCCATATACTACATAAAGTTAAGGGAATAAAACGTCTTAACACCTCAGAGGTGACATACTTCTGCTGTTTTAAGATTAAACAAAACGTCTCTAGTTTATACATGGAATATTCTTAAGTCAGACAAATCTCTGTATTATTTTAGCAATGTAGATTTCCAAAATTATCAAATGTCTAAATTATTGAATAAAATGACGCAAAATGCATATACCAATCGGTTCGGAAATTATTGTATAATGTAGTTTGTATAAATAAAATTTCCCGAAATAACAGTTTAAAATATCATTACCGGAACATCACAGCTAAAAATAATATTACATAACTATGTCATGCGCAAGAATAACTAATTTCCACATTGTGGTACTATTTTAATGAGCTTCTGAAGTACCTTTATAATGTTATATGACTCTCAAATATAATTTATTGTTTACAAAGTAATTAACGCAAAATTTAATAAGAAACATATTTTAGAATTAATGAACACGTATATTAAAATATAAGTTAATTTAGTATTCTGCGGGATAGTTTTGAATTTAAATTATTTAAGAATGTTATGTGTTACACAGTTTTTCTTAGGATATTTCTGTCGGGGGTGACCATAGTGGTATCATTTTCCTTACAATGTAAATGGTTACGAAAGTACCTGTCTTTAAGGTATTTCAGGTGATGTAAGTAGGAAATTTATAAGGTGAAATTAGTGAGGCGAAAAATGTTTACCTACTAAGTTTTTCATGAGTAGAAATTCGGTTTTAAATCAATCATACATTACCGAGTGTAATTGCCCTTAACAAAGAAACTGACAAATCAGTCACGAAATTAAAAATTTAGAAGATAATATAAACAACGAAGTTGTAAAATAGAATATTTTCAATATTATACATTTTATTCCTTTTTTTTAAATTTTGTTTTTAATCCTGTTTCCTTGTATATATAAGATGAAAAATAAGGATATTAATTTGTTGGCAATATCTTAAAATGTACGTAGTAAAAGAGTCCCTTAGGAAAGCGAAACAAAAAAATTGGGCTTAGTCAAGTATGTACCAAGTAAAAAATTGCAACATCGTTTCTATAACATTTGTCTTAAAATTGAATTTAAACACGCAAAAAAATATAACCAGACTTATAAAAAGCTAAATATTTTGTGTTTCAACCAAAATCACAGAACGCCAATTATTTCAATAAAATGATTCAACAATTTTAAAAATCATGCACTGAGATTAAAATATTACTATTATGTTTGAATTATGTGTTGAAATTTATCATTACACTATTGTTTTTGATTAAGTATAAGATTATCATTCATAATTACTAGCCTAGAATTATTTAAACATTTTTATTCAATAACATGTCTCCATTTTAATCTTTGAGTTTAAATAAATACTGTCTTATGTTTGTTTAGAATGGGCTCTAAAACAACTCAAATTTACATTCTAAAGGGTATAATTACTTTACGAGATTAGGGCAATTTTGTTGCTGTTCAATACAATTAATTACAAAGTTGTAACAGTTCTCATACGGCGTTTGATAAGGCTTTTAAATTTTAATTAGATATCTTACGACTGAAAATTTAACGTATATTTTAAATATATATAATAATTACCAACAGTAAAATTATTATATCTATCGTTTGTTGTTACAAACCAATATTAAAATGTCGTCACAACACGTCACAACACAAAGTTCACACACATACAGTTCTTAAAATCCAGGTGAAAAAATAAAAACGTTGTCTTACTGACAGAGTTTTAAAGTTCGAATTGAATGTCAGTTTTCAAATCGTTCGAAATTTGAATTCTCATCGCGCAGGCTCGTTCGAAGAGGCCACAAGCGTCGAGCAGACTGGACGTAGGGGTTGACAGAGTAACGCGCGCATGCGTCAACAACCTCTCATAATTTGATATCTTACTTCAACGCCTCTGACTAAATCTACTTTCGCATTAATTTATGTCACTCTATAAAAATGGTCTAATATCAACATGAAAATGTAGTATTATTAATTAAAAACTTAAAAGTTGTTGGGCCTCATTATCGTTGAGTTTTATTCGACGCTGAGTCGCGAACATATTTATAACTTCTTCAGCGTACTTCAAACTTGCCAGACTCGAGTTTGCAATCAAATAATCATTTGCGAATCTTAACGAAGATCTTGATAAATACTTAACGCTGGAAATCTTCGTGTTATATTTACAATTTACGCTTGCGACGTATAATAATATATGGTATTATGCGATGTGTATGCTCTTTACTATTTTGAATATTAAAAAGAAATCACTAGCGAAGCTTAGATATATTATACTGGTCAATCGCACACCCAACAAAATTATAAATAATAATGTGTATAAAATAATGTGTAAAAGGCAGAAATAGAGGAAAAACAAAGTAATAGATGAATTAATTTTGAGATTAGTTGGATAAAAAAATATGAGTTTAATGTGACGAAGAAAATTTCGTCTGAATAGGCAAAAAGAAAATAGGTTGTAATGATAAACTTGACCAAACTTCTACACCTAGACCTCCTTATAAAAACTAATTTTAAATGTATGGTATTGTAAAGTTTGTTTAATGATATATAGAAGAAATATATTTTGCAAAGTGCGTATGAGTATCGATTATATGAAAGCGGTGTTAGGATGCACACGGCAAGCGCCGATCGGTGATCCAACAAATAAAGAGACTGAAGAGCGACACAGTGTGAAATAAAAACAGTTTTGCTACAAAAGTCATGTAAGGTCAAATCCTAGTGGGAGTGCCATGCTGTTGCCTTCGGGCTTCAGCCAAATGGGCAGGCACGACCGGGGCAGTACCACTGTCTCTTAGAAAACCGGCGTGAAGTGATGCAATAGGTTCGCCCTATTGTACTCGCGTTTCGTGCGGTGAGAGAGACTCCCGGAGCCCATCCCCCCCCCCCCATATGAAATATGAAGGCGCAGAAAAAAGAGAATCTACCCCAGGGGGGTACCACACGCGCTCGCGGTGGAGAATCCCCCTCTGGGCGTCCAACACCGGGACACTCAGCACCCGGTGGTGGACGCACAGGCTGCCCTTCGTATTCTGGGGGGGGCAACTCTGCGCTCAAAAACAAAAACAGTTATCGTTCTCGGGGCAAACGCAGCAATTCAACAAAGGCACCCCCGTCCACGCTCGCCGTGGACTTCACAAATGTTAGGGGGCTCAATTCCAACATCAACGCAGTCCACTACCATTTAGAGACTGCGAAGCCGGCCTTGCTCTTTCTTACCGAGACTCAGATATCCCCCCCGGCTGATACTTCCTACCTCTCCTACCCGGGGTACAAATTGGAACATTCATTTGTGCCGCGGGCGGGAGTTTGCGTGTACGTCAGAGAGGATATCTGTTCTCGTCGCCTCGGGACGCTTGAAGGAAGGGACCTATCTAACCTCTGGCTGCGCGTAGACTGCGATGACCATCCGCGATTCTACGCATGCCTGTATAGGTCCCATAGCGGAAATACCGAAACTGACCGACTCATTGAGCACATCCAAATGGCTACAGATTCCCTGCTCGAAAGGGTTCCTACCGCTGAAATCGTGATACTTGGCGATTTTAACGCCCACCATGCCGATTGGCTCGGCTCTGAAACCACCGATCACGCGGGAAGATCCTTTCACGACTTTGCTTTAGCCTACGACCTGACACAAATGGTCCCTGCGATTACGCGAATACCAGATGTGGATGGTCATAAACCCTCTTTGTTGGACCTTCTGCTGACTTCACATCCGGAGAACTATCAAGTCTCTGTTGACCCGCCTTTGGGTTCATCAGATCATTGTGTGGTCCGGAGTACTGTGCCTTCTACGCGCCCTTCACGGCCCCGCTTTATGGGTTGTCGCCGTATTTGGCACTATAAGTCAGCAGATTGGGATGGGATGCGGTCTTTCTTTGCGTCCTTCCCTTGGGGGCCTATGTGCTTTTCGCCGGAAGCTCCAGATTCCGTCGCCACCTCTGTCGCCGAAGTGGTTCTGCAGGGCATGGAACTCTTTATTCCATTTTCTGCGGTGCCGATCGGTGGCAAGTCTCAGCCCTGGTTTAAGCGTTCTTGCAAGGCGGCCTCGCGTCGAAAGCGAGAATGCTTTAAGGCATGGGCGGAAGCGGCGAAATCTCGTGATGCCAATACCAGCGAACTTAAAACAGCATATAACTCTGCCTCCAGGTCCTTCAAACGGGAAATCACTAAGGCAAAGTCAGAGCACATTGCCGGATTTGGCGAGAAATTGGCCCAACTCCCTTCAGGGACACGAGCCTTCTGGTCTCTCGCCAAAGCTGTCCAAGGGAATTTCTGTCAGCCCGCCATTCCGCCACTGCACAGGGAGGATGACTCTCTAGCCCATACTGCGAAGGAGAAGGCCGACCTTTTGGGTTGTCTCTTCGCGTCCAACTCGACTTTGGATGACCGAGGGAGATCACCACCGACCATTTCGCGGTGTGATTCTTCGATGCCGGAAATCACATTCCAGCAACGTGCTGTCCGCAAAGCACTTTCTTCCTTGGACATTCATAAGTCGAGCGGGCCGGATGGTATCCCCCCAATTGTGCTGCGTACTTGTGCTCCTGAGTTGGCTCCGGTCTTAACGCGCCTTTTCCGGTACCTTTACTCGCTCGGCACTGTCCCGAAGTGCTGGAAGACCGCTTCGATACATCCGATCCCAAAAAAAGGCGATCGCTCTGATCCGTCCAACTATCGCCCAATAGCTATAACCTCCTTGTTCTCCAAAATAATGGAAACCATTATTAATAGCCAGCTCTTGAGGTATCTAGAGGGCCACCAGTTGATTAGCGATTCTCAGTACGGCTTTCGTCGTGGTCGCTCAGCTGGTGACCTCCTTGTATACCTTACCCATAGGTGGGCAGAGGCAATTGAGTCCAAGGGGGAGGCGCTGGCGGTAAGTTTGGACATAGCGAAAGCCTTCGATCGGGTGTGGCATAGAGCACTGCTCTCGAAGCTTCCAGCCTATGGGCTTCCCGAGAAATTATGCGATTGGATCTCCAGCTTTCTGGCCGATCGGAGCATCAAGGTCGTCATCGACGGAGCATGTTCCGACCTCAAACCCGTAAACGCTGGGGTCCCACAAGGCTGTGTTCTATCCCCGACCCTATTTCTTCTGCATATCAATGATATGTTGCAACTTAGCAACATTCATTGCTATGCGGATGACAGCACTGGGGATACTCTTTACACTGGCCGGGCAGGTATTTCTCGGGCAGTTGTTGATGAGTACCGGAACAAACTTGTGTCTGAAGTCGAAACTCTACTACGTGGAGTCTCAGACTGGGGCAGACAAAACCTAGTCCAATTTAACCCCAAGAAGACACAAGTTTGCGCGTTTTCCGCTAAAAAAATACCCTTTGTCGCTACTCCTCTTTTCGAAAACACTCTTCTTAAAGCCACAGCCAGCATTGGAATACTTGGCGTTGACATATCGAACGACGTTCAGTTTCGCGGTCACTTGGAGGGAAAGGCTAAATTAGCCTCCAAAAAGCTTGGTGTGCTCAGCAAGGCGAGGCAGTACTTCACTCCGGGCCACCGCATGCAACTATATAAAGCGCAAATTCGGCCCCACATGGAGTACTGCTCTCACCTCTGGGCGGGGGCTCCCCAGTACCAGCTCCTTCCACTTGACCGTATACAACGCAGAGCGGTTCGAATCGTCGACGACCAATCCCTCTCCGATCGGCTTGATCCTTTGGCGATGCGTAGGGATGTGGGGTCACTCTGTATCTTCTACCGCATTTACCATGGAGAGTGTTCAGAGGAGTTGTTCGGATTAATACCTGCAGCTGAGTTTCATCATCGGACGTCGAGGCAGAATACGAAATTCCACCCGTATCACCTCGACGTCCGCCGTTCCACAACTGAGCGTTTTTCAAGGCAGTTTTTGCCGCGCACCACCACTATGTGGAACCAGCTGCCCACTGAAGTATTTCCGAACCAATTCGACTTAGGGTCCTTCAAGAAAAGAGCGTACCAATTCTTAAAAGGCCGGCAACGCACTCGCGAGCCCTCTGGCATTGAGAGTGTCCATGGGCGGCGGTATCACTTTACATCAGGTGAGCCTCCTGCCCGTTTGCCCCCCGTTCTATAAAAAAAAAAAAAAAAAAATGTTTATGTTTAGCGTGTGCAAGAAAGTGTTGCAATAACTTAGTAATATTTTATAAATTCTGAAATTGCTGTTTATACTAGCAAAGTTTTGTTTTGATATACCAATCTCAAGACAGATTATAATCTGTTGATTAAATAATTATTTATTATGGTAATAGTTTGTGCAAGTGTGAAATTTAGTATCAGTATTTAACCTCACCATAAGCCAACCGTGCCGCGAGAGGGTATGCGTAACGCATTTTCCCACGAAAAAAAAAAAGGCTAATTGTGAGCCGTTCAGAGGACTTGGCAACGGTATCAAGAAACGAGTGAGTCAGGCGTTGCGGAATCGTAAGGCGCCAAGTGTAGACCTGATGAAGAGCCTTGAAGAAGTAAGAGGAGTAGAAGCTACCTTCCTTTCATAGAAAATGGAACATTGAATGCACACCGGTACAACGGAAGTCTTAATTCCACATGCAAAACCCGCATTGACTGCTTTTGCGGAAGATTCCTTTTTGATGGACTCGTCCGCACCGTCGTTTAGATTGGCCAGCTCGAAGGCCTGACCTCATTCCAATTGAGGGTGCCCGGAATGTTCTAAAGAAACGAGTAAGACCAGTGCAACCACCACAAGAACCACAAAACGTTATTACAAACATCGTGGAAAGTATGCCCAGAAGCTGTGTATATTAATCTATCAATATTTAATCACGCCTTCATTTTTTTAGTACTCAGACCAACTTTAAACACGAATTCATCAATCACAAATTGTGTCATATTTCGACATATAAATACACAATGTAAAGATTTAATATTTTACTTATAAAAAATACCCGTCCGCACCAGTTCAAATTCAAACTTCGAACGCGCTTTAAATTTAAATTTGGAATACTGCTTGAACTGGTACTGTACTCGGTTCTGGCAGTTTGCCGGCGCACAAGTTATTCCATTCCGGTCCACTCCATGCTCCCTCGTCTCTTAAAACTAAAACCTTTGCCCGGCCTTTAGACGTGAGCTCATTTGCAAGATCAGAACGGAATATCTGAATCTCAATGCGCGTCTAAATATTATGCTCGACCAAACCACGCCGTTTAATGTTTAAGATCTCTTTTATTCATAGAATACGATAAAGAAAGTTTTATGGGAACTATTTGTCTTGGACATTTTTACCAATAATTCTAAGGATTTACATGAACAGTGATCTTGAAAATAAATAAACTAAAGCTAAAACTATTCATTGCGTAACGTAATGTCATACATCTTTATAGGTAAAGACCATTTATGTTTCATTTCTCTTCATAGTGTTTCCTACTTTCGATTTTTGTCTAAGTCAGATGCTTTCCTACACCTTATCACTTGCGCTCATAGAAGATTAACCCCTAGTGCACCCTCGATAACAAATGAACGACGTTCATTCACGAGCAATCTGTAACTATAAAACAAAAATAACTTTTTATTATTATAAATAGCTACGTTAGCCTGTAAAAGTTCGCTTAGCAATCAGGGTGCCTGTTATCACGTAATTGTAAGTTTACAGTGAATATATTCCGTTGTGGTATTTAGGAACCAATACGATTGGTTACCAACTCGTGATAAGGCCAGCAACGCACTTGCGATTTAGTAAATCATCATATGTGTGAGATACGGCACGATCTCCATAGAAATAGAAAAACAAAGTATACTCCTAATTAGTTTTATTTAGTTGTATTAAGAAATAATGATACTTTCGTTTAACATCCGATGTCGAGGCAGTAATAATTAACTAATTAATTAGTGGAGATTGTATCGAGGCAAGGTTTATTTCTTTGGATAAAAGGAAAATGTTGAAATGGAACCCAAGTTTTTCCCCATTCGTTAGATAAGAAAATGATTGTTCATGCAAATTATTTTGGGAGCCGAATAGTATATGCCTTAACTGTAGACACTTCGAAAATACAGTTTTGGTAGACGGAAGTAATTTAAAAGTGGTTTGTAAATTAGGGACCGTTCAAGTATTACGTAACGAATTTTGGGGGGAGGGGGTCCTTTTGTAAAATGTTACGATGCGGGGCGGGGATTGAATGCCGCGTTATTTTTAATATTATTTTCGACTTTCCAGTACTTTACACCACATAATGGTAACTTTTAGGTATAAAGAGTCACTAGGTGGTCACGAAACGTTTTACTATACTTGGGTACAGAATAATGTTACGACGCGTTACATGGGGGGGGGGTCAATAATCTCTAAAAATTTCATGACGTAATACTTGACGCTCCCTTATGTCACTACACCTCATTAAAAACCTATACTATAAATGGCTGATAAGACAACTGGTTATAAAATTATTATGTTCTATATAATTACAACTTAATATTTGTCTTAAAAGACTAAAAATTAACAATAATTTTATATTACGAAAATCTTTTACTAGAATACGTTTGATACATGTATCAATCGTAAATATTGACATATGTTATGGTTGAGTTTTACGAGAAAATAACGACTATTGATGTTCAAAAAATTAGGAGAAAGTTACTTTACTAGCCCTCTCTGCCCAATTAATGAAATATAACACATCGAAATCACCAAGCTATATTGCGTTACGCTTAGGAGACAGAGATATTATGCTATGGTATAACCTGTTTCACACGTAAACGTTTCTCATAATCATAATTCCCCTAGCTAAGGTAATTTGCAAAATTTAAAAAATGAACTAGTGCGACGTCAGGCTGCGGGAGATACTGACATCACTATTAAATACAGATCTGGAATTCCCACTATTACCAAAATGTCTCCAAAAAACTCGAAGTAACAAATACAACCAAACGCCTCAACACAGATACAAATACCTATGAAGTTTTGCAAAACCATAATCAGCTACAACCACACAAGTCACGCTTATCGTTTTTATACCTTAATGCTAGGAGTATCCGAGCAAAAGGCAAATTTAATGAACTCAAATGCATTTTAAAAACAATTTCTAAAACTGTTCATATCGTACTCATTACAGAAACATGGATCACTAATGAAACTCAGGCCCAAGAGATGAGTCTACCAAACTATACTCATTATTTCAATTATAGATCGGATTTTAGAGGTGGTGGAGTCTCAACTTATGTCCATAACAGTATTAGACATAGTTTGTCGGAGTCAACATATAAAGATGGCAACAACTACCTATGGGTCAAATTAGACAGATATGCCACCGAAATTGGACTTGTGTATAATCCTGGAGATACAAACTTCTCAAAGTTTTTGGAAGAACTTCGCTTGCAACTAAGAGAAAGAAAGAGGGCTGTAGTCTTTGGGGATTTTAATATAGATCTAGTGAAAAAGAATGAAAAACAAACTAAGCAGTATATGGATGTAATGGACGAGGCTGGATATAACATCATAAATAAAATTAGGAAAAAATATTGTACACGTGACTCGAAAACACGTAAATCAATAATCGACCACGTGTGCTCAAATTTAAGAAGTGACCGTTTTCATATGGCATTTATTGAGACAGGAATGTCCGACCATAGGCAACTTTATATCGAGTTAAAAAAATCCAAAGCCCCGCAGTTAATATACTCTGAATATGAAGCCATTGACTATGCTAAATTTAACAAACTATTCACGACCTACAATTTAGATGTAGCAACACTTGATTATTCTTTACTAGAAGATACGATTAAGGACTGTGTAAGGAAATGCAAACAAGTAAAGAAAAAGATACTTAATCCACCTCAGAAAGATTGGATAAGTGGAGAAGTCATTAGTGCAATTCACTTTAGAAACCAATTATGGGCTGAACTAAAAAAAGATCCTACAAATATAGTTGTTCAAGCACAATATACTACTACAAGAGATACGGTCAAAAGGAAAATAAGGGAAACTAAAGATAATTACTTCTCCAACGAATTTATTAAACACGCTAAAAACCCTAAAAAAATGTGGAGTCTAATAAATAAATTGGCTAGTAACAAGCTAAATAAAGATTGCACACCTTCCAAACTTATTATAGACACTAAAGAGTTAACTCAAACAACTGATATTTGTGCTGCTTTTAATACATACTTTTCTACCATAGGGCTAAAACTAGCCAATGAAATACCAACACAATTTCACATTAATTTTACACTAGCACTTCCTCAAAGTCTTAACTCTGAACTATCTAACTTTAATCCATGCACAACACTTGAAATCACTAATATAATAAAAACACTAAACACGAATTGTAGTAGTGGAATAGATGGGATCAATACTAAAACAATAAAATGCGTAGTTGATCATATTTCTGAATATCTCTCGATCTGCTTTAATAAGCTGCTGCATAATGGTGAATTTCCGGATTCTCTTAAAAAGGCCAGAGTTGCTCCTATCCATAAATCTGGCCCCAAAACCGAACCCGGCAATTACAGACCAATATCTATTCTACCTACAATATCAAAAATATTAGAAAAGATTACTTACTCACGACTTGACACTTACTTGCAAACTAACAATTTCATTTTTAAACGTCAATATGGTTTTAGATCAAAAAGCAGCACTTTATCAGCCACAGCCGATCTCGTTAGCGACATAAAACAAAATATTGACTCTAAGAAAATGGTGCTGGGTGTCTTTATTGATCTGAAAAAAGCGTTTGACACCGTAAGCCACAACTTATTGCTTAAAAAATTAGAATGCATAGGAATAAAAGATCGTGCACTAAAATTATTCAAATCATATCTATCAAACAGAACCCAGATAGTAAAAATAGGTAATGCTCAAAGTTCAGAAATACCAATAACATGCGGCGTCCCACAAGGATCTATATTAGGTCCATTGTTATTTTTAATATATATTAACAACATTCACGAACTCGGTTTACACGGCCGAATCACTCTCTACGCTGATGACACCTGCTTATTTTACTTTGGTTCAAATATCCAGACTATGGTTGCTCAAGCTCAATCAGACCTAAATGTTCTATCTTCTTGGTTTCAACAAAATCTTCTAACAATTAATATTTCAAAAACATCTTATGTAATATTCAAGGCAACAAATAAACTCATTCCTATCTTTCAACCGCTTAAAGTTCAAGACGTTGAAATCAATAACAAAAAATGGGAGAAATATCTGGGTCTTAGAATGGATACAAATTTAAAATGGAACTTTCATATATCACACATAATTACCAAACTAAAATCACTTATAGGCAGATTTTGGTCAATATCTAAATGCATTCCGCAATCTGTACGTCATTTGATCTATAATTGTTTAGTCAAGCCACATTTCATATACCTAATTGAAATATGGGGTACAGCATGCAAAAACAAAATTTCTACAATACAAACACTACAAAATAAATTAATAAAAGCACTATTCAGATACAATTTTTTAACACCTACTAATAAAATCTACCAAGAAACTAAAATTATGACGATTAAACAACTATATGTTTATAGCACCTGTATCCTTATTAAAAAAATTTTAAATAACTCTCTACATAGTAACTTATCATTTAATAAAATCAAATACACCACTACACGCAATACTCGTCGAGCGAGTTTGCTTATCTTGCCAAAGCCGCGCACAAATTATTTAAAGAGATCTATTAGGTATGAGGGTGTGCAATTGTTTAATCGGTTGCCGTCTAAGCTTCGTAACATTAGCGTGATTGATCAGTTCAAAAGGGCATTAAAGACACACATCAGAATGGGCCCATTAGACTAGAATTGGGCTAGCTGATGGCGACGTGTATCTCGTTCGTATATATACTTAATATTAAATTTCTCATGTAAATAAAAAAATAATTTTTGTAATGAGAAATAAAGTTCTTTAAACATTAAGGTAGGGGGTTGTAAGAGGTTTATATTAAGCCTGACTTATCATGTTCCTTTTAACCTCACTTCAAGTTTTTCAGCTTACTATTCATCTTTTACCTCTGGGGAAATATTTTTTTTATTTATACGTAAGTTTAATCGTACGTGAAAGAAAACATGGACTTGTAAATAAAGAATATAAAATAAATTTAGTCTATCCTTAGTACAAAATTTTATCTACATTTCTGAACTAATACAGTTATACACTCAATCAATTAAAACT
Organism: Pieris napi; assembly: GCF_905475465.1. Classification (NCBI taxonomy): domain Eukaryota; kingdom Metazoa; phylum Arthropoda; class Insecta; order Lepidoptera; family Pieridae; genus Pieris; species Pieris napi. Next base: position 4,376,455 of record NC_062239.1, on the reverse strand, counting down.
TTTTGATTTACTATATATTTTTATCTTTTTTGAGGTACATACGAATATAAAGGTGACGGTTTTCCGACTTGCGACGTCAAACTGATGTTTTTAATCATAGTCTTGAAATTTATATATTTACTTTTGTCGACAACCAACTGCTTTCAAAAAAGATTATAAAGGGATCGGACCTCATACAAAATCTAAGGAATATGCAAATTTCTGATCGATTCTAAAAATATTTGGCAACTAAGTGACAATTTTTTATTTCTAAAAAAAAACAAATTTTGAAGCTAGAAACGATTAGTGTTGGAAAATTAAATGCTTTATGTTTCTTTATAATATATATTATAGTCGAGTTTTAGCGAGACAAACGAACAACAATATTAATTTTTATATATATGTATGTATAGATACTTTAAAAAAACGGGTTGTCAAGGGGGATTCCAATAAAATTTAGAAACAAACAAAAAACACATTGCATACCCTTTAACAGACAAACATAGCATGCTTTATACAAAACAAGTGTTACAAACAGGAATCTTCAAACCATAAATTAACGATTTAAAAGCCGACAAATATAAATGGTAACATATTGCAAAATTTTGGAAAATATAGCTCTGTGAAACTGTACGTACGAGTACGAGACTCCTGTTTGTAACTAGAAGACAGGTGGATGGCGTCAATTTCAGAGGAAAATTAATTGCCTAACTTACACAGCAGAGTTAGAACCTAGGACGGTTCTACGAAAGGGAATAGCAAAATGATTAATAGGAAAACGAGGATGAAATCGAGAAATCCAAAATGAGATATTATATTATTATGTAATGTAATATAATTATATAATATCTGTTTATTTATGAGAGCAAAAGGGGACTATTGATGTGGCTGTAGACAATCTAATGTATAATAGACATGTCTTAGAATTTGGCACTTTATAACCATCAAGATGGTGGCAATCATTAAAATTCTTTATCCGTAGAATAGTGGCTCTATGTAAAATTTATTATTATCGCTCTATTTAATTAATATCGCAATAATAACTATGAAAATCCCTTTAGTTGTACGATAACCTGCGATAACAATTTCGATTAATATTAAAATCATTTACACTCTAATATTTATCAATTATTATCCGCAAACTAAAACAATTATGGTAAACTCATAACCGCAATTGGACAAGCAAATGCAAAATGTCACAATATACTATTTAATTCTGCGGTTCAAACGTTGTTTGTAACATTCCCTGATAATACCAGTTTAATTACTCATTAAACATCAGGAAAAGTAAATTATGTAAATAAAACGTAGATAACATACTGGTAATATTTAACGCGATTTACCGCTCGCAAAACAGATTTTAATATCGCTAATTGTTCAACAATTATATAAATTACACCAGATGCGTTGCGGTAATCGTTGAAATTGTTTAAACAAGAAAGTCATTTGGAAAGGTAATTGCGTCATTGTTTTCTTTTTAGTATAAAAAAGGTTTCACTTTGGAGGTTTTATATCTATTTAAATATAACCACTGCTTTTTATTACCTAATCTTTTCCAACTCCGAGGATTGGGGTTCAACTATAGGGGTTATCAAATACTTATAGGGCTAGTTATTAGAAGTTTAAACTATTGATGATAGACTGCTAACAAAATTATTAACATTTTATGTCCATCTTTGGAGCAGTGTTGGCCTTGTGGCTTCAGCGTGTGACTCTCATCCCCGAGGTCGTAGGTTCGATCCCCAGCTGGGCAATGGACTTTGTTTCTATGTGCGCATTTAACATTCGCTCGAACGGTGAAGGAAAACATCGTGAGGAAACCGACATGTCTTAGACCCAAAAAGTCGACGGCGTGTGTGAGGCACTGATCACCTACTTGCCTATTAGATTGAAAAAAAAATGATCATGAAACAGATTCAGAATTCTGAGGCCTAAAGGTTGTAGCGCCACTGATTTTTTAATATAAATCTTTATAAAAGGTGTGCTTTTTGTACATACATTGCATTATCTAGACGAGGTAAGTAAAATAAAAATAACCTGTATTTAAGTACTACATAATTAGGATTACATTATGTCAATGTCATTATGTTTAATATTATTACAGGACCTCTGATAAAGTGAAGGCTTCCGAATTCTTCCACTTGTCTCTCACCCTCGCTACCATTTTCCAATCCATCCTATTTTCCTTTTTGTTCCCAGGTTTCCGGTAGGTGTACTCTCTTTTTTCTTCCCCACTGAGCCATTTCAAGTAAGAGTCTTTTGGACGCATCACAAATGCGGGTAATGTGACCGGCCCATTTCCACTTTAACTTTTTTGAATGTGTTACGTCTGTTATGTACGTACGGCTTCATATTACCCTGTTTTTAACTTTGTCTTTAAGTTTCAACCGAAGAATAGAAAGTTCTTTAGCACACTCCAATGTTATTCATTAGCGCCTTATTAAAAATTTACGTTTGACATGCATATGATAGACATGGAAGTATGCATGACTGTTCTTTATATACTCAAGTTAAGGTCGGACTTCATTCCTTTTAATACCCAAAATGTGTATTCATCAAATTTATAAACTTAGTCTGGCCATAAATACGGTTACAATTAAAAATAAACAAAATATAATTTGAATTTGGAATCTGTCATTTTTATATGATTGTTCACTGAGCTTTCTCATTATGGCGCCCTCTCATTTTCTCAGAACACTTCGAATAAATTTTTCATATTTTAAATTATTGAATGTTTATGTATTAAACTAAGGCACTGTGAAATAATAAATGTTATTTGAAAAAAAAAATTTATTATTTCGTATTTATGGCAAATTTTATATATCAAAGATCACATAGTTGTTGTTTTTATTGGATCGGGTTACGAAAAAGGTTGCTAAACACTAAATTAGGATAATGGAAACCGCCACATCTAGCAGAGGCATAGAGTCTTTTAACCTCCTAATAAGACATGTGGCAGACATATTACAGAAAAATATGTAGGTGACACGAAGTTCATCGGGTCATCTAGTAAATGAATAAATTCAAATTCAAAATTAGTTTTGTGACGCCGTCTGATTACACAATTACACTCAATTTCAACTGAGCTCTTTTAATACTGGTAGGTGGTGAAATGAACATAAAATTACGCGTTGACTAAATATTCAAATCAAAGTTGGAACTTCGTGGTATCTTTTTACATGGGTGTATAGTATGAAAACATGAGTTGTATGGTGTATGTGTGATATGTGTGTTAAGATGTAATTCTACAATAGTACAGAAAAATAGGGTGCGTGTACTTACGTACGCGCTTAAGAAGTTATACTTCTTTGGCATTATTAAAACAACAGAGCGTTTTCTAAGGCAGTTTTTGCCGCGCACCACCACTATGTGAACCAGCTACCCACAGAAGTATTTCCGAACCAATTCGACTTAGGGTCCTTCAAGAAAAGAGCGTACCAATTCTTGAAAGGCCGGCAACGCACTTGCGAGCCTTCTGGCATTGTGAGTGTCCATGGGCGGAGGTATCACTTAACATCAGGTGAGCCTCTTGCCCGTTTGCCTCCTATTACATAAAAAAAAAAAAAATTATTAAAAATAGTTTTTGATTGCATTCAAATAATTAATTACAATTAAATAATCAAAGACTTATGCTTACATTAATTGTCACACATTTTAGATGTAAGATTTAGTAAAATAATTAGTAAATTTAGGATTGTGTGTGATGTCGTAAGCTTAATAACTAAATAAATAAATAAATAAAAGACTGGAAAAGGAGTCATTATAATCAATAAAGTTCAGTTTACATTTGAAAAATTAAATAAATAAATATTTATTATTATTCTCTTACATTAAGTGTAACATAAATTCTATTATTATTCGAATGTTGTTTATAAATTATGTCCAATGCCGTTGCATCTTCCGTGGGCAACTTCATTCTGTTAATTTTGTGTCCTAAAGAAGTATAACTTCAAAAACACAAAAGTACATAGAGTTAGGTATTTGATAGCTCATTAATATAAGAATAACACCATAAAATGATCAGCTTCAAATCATTCATTTCCAATTTCTGAGACTCATTTAATCAGGGCAATTCCGATTTCTGTAATAGAATTGTTTCACTTTTCCCTTTCCCATTACGCTTCAAATACTAAGTTAACGGATCTGTAGAGATTCCTTGCGATTACAGTAGTTAATAGGAAATCTAGAAGTGTTATACATTTAAAAAAAGGAAAAAAAGAAAAAAGAAAAAGTTATCAAGTAAAGGTTTATGTAACCTTGTTTAATAAATAATTACATTAAAAACATAAAAAAAATTGATTACATTAAATCAAAATTACCTATTTTTCGGGAACGTTAGAATGTACCACGTGTAATTAGAATGTGTCACGGTTCTACAGCGTTAAGCTTAGGTTTCCTAGAAAAGCGGTGACGTTTAACATAATGCGAAACAACAATAATTTTCGCTCATCCAAGTCACGTTTCCACTCATTGTATTAATTAAATATGGGCACCGCTACACGCGAAAAATGTTGAACTAATGTTTATCACCGCTATGACGGCCGTCATGCAAATGACAGCACCGCTATTTGACGTTACGGAGACACTTAACGTTCTCTAGAAAACCTACTGCGATGTTATTTATAGAGAACGTATGGGTGACGTCACCCAACGTTACATTACGGCCGTTAGATAACGGCACCGCTTTTCTAGGAAACCTTAGCTTTACATTATGAACTAGCCCATAAAATACCCAATCATTGTAAACAAGAAAGTCACTCTGCCTTTATATAAAATACACTGGCTTTATACATGTGTAAAGTGATACAAAAAAACATATATTTTTATGTTAATATTAAGTTATTATTATTAAATACAACATGAATTTAAAGTGTGTAATAAAAAGATACCTGTTACTAATTAAATAATAAGCAATATATGATATCTTAATTGAAACCTTTCAACGGATTTAACATGCGATGTAATACCTAATTAATGTTAATCACTATAGTCACATTTACAGGCACCTACAGGTGGTCAGTGAACTGTGGTCCAATAGCTAATTACACTTCCTTGACACCTGACCTAATCTAAGTAACAAAGAATGAACAAATATGTATTTGATTCTTGTTCTGTCAATTGCACGATTGCATAAGTATCAGTCTGAGACTTTAGGTGAGGGAATCTGTTACAGGAAATAATAGTGTTATGATAGGTCGTGGCTGTATTCTCGAGTACCTGAGTTATCTTTTTAACGCTTTCAAAATATCGATAACTTGTCAAACTTTCGTCTCTCAAAAGTTGCGTCACACTTGTAAAATATTAAATAAACGAAGTTCTACAACGACGGCGTGGTTTAGACGGCATATGGAATGCAAGACGGCTACTTGTCTATCACTACATAGTATAAAACAAAGTCACTTTCTCTGTCCTTATGTATGCTTAAATCTTTAAAACTACGCAACGGATTTTGATGCGGTTTTTTTTTAATAGATAGAGTGACTGAAGAGGAGGGTTTATATGTATAATAACATCTGAGAAATACTGTTATTTTTGAGGTTTCTATTGTGATGTCGTAAATCGTATCATTTTTTCCGCTTACATTGCGAACCCTACGAGATTTATCAAAATAATGTACTAAGTATTGTACACATTGAAAAGGTTGAAAGAAAACTCTGCGATGGTATATAATAATTTAATAAAAATAATTTAATGTCTACCTATGTAACCTAATATCTTATGGATATCCCACAATAACATTTTTTTGTCATTTACTTTATACGACAAATAATGGCTAATTTTCGAAGCAATTTTAACCAATACAGCATTAATCCTTATCCAATTAAGTACCTTAAATACATTGTTGATTTAATATAAATCTATATGGCCCTTTAAAGCATATGATTTAAATGAATATTTTCGAAGATTTAACAAATTTAAAAATTGCGAGATGCAGCGCGTTGGAGAACACGGTTCTCCCTATACTCTATAGCACTTTGAATTTTTTTTTTTTTTTTAAAGGGACCCCTACATCCTAGCCTATCAGCCACGCAATCTGGCAGATTTGTGACCGAGTGGCCAAGCAGCAGGGGAGTGTCAGAATCTCCCCTTTCTTAAAAAGGGACATTATTGTCTTAAAGGGTTGGCGTCCCCCGCCGGGCCCGGGCGACAACTACTCCGAAAATATCGTCATAATATTTATAGGTGAGTTGGGGCCCGCTGCCCGGCGACACCCGCGTTACCTCTCGTGCTATTTGTGCGGGTGACATATCTGACAATCTTGTCGCAGAATTTTTCACTTTGAATTTAGTATCAGCATTGCATCCGTGCGAAGCCGGGGCAGGTCGCTAGTTAAAAATATAATAGTAGTCATCAGATCTTGAGGTAGTGTCGCTGGTTTTTGTAACGTTTCTTCGACTAAAACAAACGAAAACTGCAACTTATAGGTTATACAGTGTTTTTAGGGATCGGAAGCGAGCAAAAGCCATCTAAGAGAAAATAACTTTGACGGAGCAGTTTTCAACGAACAATTTATGAAAGTTCGTATTCGCTGAGACCATCCATTTACCTAGTGACGTTCATTGGTTACTCTTGATTTAGATTTCCTGAAAGTCACATCGTTGCGATTATTACAGCTAGTTTATACCACGACTTTTCTCGTACAACGATATATTCCTAATATTTCTATTGTGCAATTAACGCTCTTGACTTTGATTTTATTTCCAATGCAATAAACATACAACTTTCTTTATTATAAAGTTGTTAAAATAATTATCCGGCTTGCAAGTGCAACGACATCTTTTTGCCTTACGATGCCTCCTATACGATACAATACTTGCAATACAGTGAAAAATATTTTTTTATGAAATCTCTCGTCTTACGGTGTTATATATTAATTCAATAATTCAAACATATTTTTTATATCAAAAAATCTAAACTATATATCGAAGTTAAAAATATTTGAATAAATTCTCAACTACTCTAATTAATGCAGCGATTTGAATAATGTTACACTAACAACCGTTAAATATGAACTGTGATAATAATATTCTCGGTAACCCTTAAAATAGTTTGGTATTTGTGAAAATGTACATAAATAATAATGCACATTACGCAGATATCACGAATAAATTATAAAGGATTTTAAGGTTATCATACAATTCGTGTAAGTAAAGAATTTACGCATTAATCTCACTACACTATTTTAAAATGTTTTTTGTTCTTAAGCATGGCATCCAAAATTAAATAAGCCATGATGTGGTTGATCATCATCAACCTTCGAAAGGAGATGGCACTATAAGACGAAGCTATTATATCTCTCTGTAGCTAAGTAGAGTAGTCTCATAGACGTTCACACGCCACGCCACGCCAGTCACGAAAAACGGTATGAAGCGAGAAGATATTCTTAATAATAGTAAGTCTGCCTTTATTTTCAGCTACGATTCTGCAACTACAACCTATGAGTTCTAGCATCTTAGGAAACATGTAAATTACGTACGTATACGTAAGGGCAACACGTGTATTTAGTAATTGTTATGTAAATGTCGCAAGGAATTATTGGCTGAAGCAAACATGTGAACACAACGGCCGCAATTTTAATTGCACAGACATTTACGATTTTATTTTCAAAAGCTGTGGCCACAAGGTGATATGTCCCCCTGGTGGGGCAAAAGGTATCTAGCGTAGAAAACCAGCCTGATCGGTCTTGGGCAGCTGTTTTAACTTCTCGACATTCCAACTTTTTTCGCCACTGCAATGATGCTTCGTTCGTGCCAGGTCTGTTTTGGGGGGCCACGTTTCCTTTAACCGTGAGGATTCAACAAGTTCTCAACAAAACTTACAAGTCGCATCCAGATGTCCCATTTTAACGTATTTTTCAAAGAAGACAAAAGGTTCCCTTTGCCTGTCTGATTCCTATTTTATGTGTTCATATTGTCGGTGCACGATTTATTGGGGCGAAACTCAGAATGCTCTATACGTATAAGGAGTTCGACAGCCTGACTATGAACCCCATTATGACTCTGCATAGTATTTTAAGATGGCGTAAAGAGGTCGGCCTAAGTTATTAGGAGTCCTTTATTCCAGACTTCCGGAAGTTCTTCCAAACCCCATAACATGTCATCGCCCTAGCCTTAAGGTCTGTTTTTTGTTTATTAAAAGTCTCTCGGTTTATATTTAAACATTTTCGAATATTCAAAACATTATTTTATCAATAATAAATCGTTAATTTGCAAAGAAAGAGCCACAAGATTATATTTTTACCATTCTTGTGGTGGCTATTACTACAACTTACTTTTGCGCATTTCTCTCTTAATGTTTATATTGTGTTCTTACAATTGTCTACATTACTCAAAGACTCCTGTTTATTTTATAATAGGGCAAAAAGAAAATAATAAAAACTGTTTTAAAAGTGTCGCTTTGATAACTCTTTTGAAAAAGTATTCGCTTCAGTAGTCATTCTAAAAGAAAAATCAATTAGTTTCTTAAACTTTACATAACTTTCTAAGAAAGGGTTGGTAAAGTATATACACAATATTGATTTAACATATTTTTCTTCTTTTTCTTAACAATTATTCTAATTTTTAATTTAATTTTATACTTGTATATACTTTTACTCAAGACCTCATTACTTACACTGCTAACTTTTACTAATATTATTTTTTCTTCTAAGTATTATTATTATTAAAATAATACAAATAAAAAAATTGTTATATTTCATTATTTTTATATTTATTTTTATTATCGTTATTTTGTGTGTTTCTCTGTGTATCATTTGTTAGTTATAAATGTTATGTCTATTTGCGAAGGTCTAATAGTTAATATTACAAACACATTAATTGTTTCTGTGTATCATATTGATTTTTTTCTTCATTTTAACGAAATAGCATTTGGATTTATTAAATTTACTTGTAGGTTTTAATGCAAAAATACTTTAAAAAAACAAACAACTTATAGATGTTTGCATTTATTATTATTTGTTACATGATATATACTTCAAAATACATATTAACTGAAGACGAAAATCGCGGTTAATTACTCAATATTGTTGTACAAAATAGGGAAACATATTTAACAATAATCCCTTCAATACAATACTAGTACATCGATCCTAGATCCAATTAAGGTATGGTATTCATATTACCTGCTGAACAAACAAGCTGAAATTATTCGAATTTAGCCCAATCGCGTATGTACAATAATTCTTAATTTCGCACACAATTTATTTCGGTTGACGTTTGTAGCCTTAAAAGTAATTTCCCAGAGTCGTATTACCGTGAACATTGTACGCTGAATGTAAACGACTACCTACTAATCTTTTCGCTGAATTAACTTACTTTGACTTGCTGACTTAAAGCCTTCATTGCGCGATATGTCTTACTCAGCTGTACGACGAAGATATGCAAAGTATACTTTGAGGTTTCTTAATATGTAAAAACCATAAAATTTAATTTTACTATTTTTTCACCTATAACTAGTCTAAATTGACTTTACCAAATAGTGATATGTTAATGCATAAGTCACTTTTAAAAAAAGGCCATAATATAAGGAACTGTCTTATCTGTATTATAGTAAAGCGCGGCTGATACGCAGATTTCAGCCTTGGGATTCTGTAACTCGCACAGCGGTTTTTGCAGCGGTTTTCGCAGCGGCGGTCGCTCTCAAATCACTCGTGAAGCAATCATTTTACGATTTGGCATTATGATAAGTTTTTTGTTCTTTGTCGTGAAATGACTGCTTCACGACTGATTTGAACGCGACAGCCGCTGCAAAAACCGCTGTGCGAGTTCGAAAAGTGACTTACAGAATCGCAAGGCTAGAAATGTGAGCCCATGGACATGTATGACACATATGACCATATGACCATAGTGACCATGGACATATATGACCATAGTGAGCAATCGGGCCTCTTGCGGTGTGTTCTTTAAATAAATCCTGACATGATGATTCCTTCTTCCTTCCTTAACTGAATCACTGATTAATAGGATATTAAATATTATATTATATTAAACTACTCATTTATATGATAAAATAAAAATGTATAGTATTCAGACATAATATGAATGTGGAAGCAATGGCTCTAGTCAGTAGTAATAATGTCTATGGAATCACGACTACAAATTTTAACAACTTTAAATGATTACAAATTGTCAAGTTGGCTTTGACATTGTTATAGTTCTGTGTCATATAATTACAATGACAGCTGACAATTGAGGCAATGCTCCGACGTGTATATTGAAATAATTGGCAACATAGAAAGAATGAATGGTAAATTGTGGTCCTTCTCCCTGTATGAAGTCTGTTAAGAAGTACGCTTATCTCATTTTCGTTTAGACGTGTCTAAATATTAGTGAAACCTCGTATAAAAATATACTATGAAAATAAACGACAGACCGCAAACTTAATCATTTTATGTGTACAATGTACTTTTTAGTTCTCTTATTAACAATGAAGTGTCGGGAGTGGGAAACCAACATCCGGGGATTATGGTTTTAAAGAATGTTTAATTTAAAATTTTCTATACCGTTTTTATGTCAATATTAATAATATTACGATATTTTCTTTAGCTTTTGCAATGTTTTAGAAGTAGAAAATAATTGCTAATAAGCTGTTCATCGACTATACCATTTTGTGAGAGTTTTATTTTGTTATTACTAGTTAGGTTATTATTATCTATCTTATATATATATATAATGAAAATGGTCTTCGTTTGAGGCTCAATCACGCCTAAACCACTGATCGTATGAAATCGACATGAAGCTACCACCATTCGATGCGAAATTTTTCCTAGATGGTTTATGGCTATTTATTTTTTAAATTCCAACGTTCCTTCATTTTTTTATTGCTGTTTTACTTTTATGAAAATTTATACATACGGACTTCACCGCGGAAACATTCGGGGAGGCTTCCTAGGACCTCAAAACGTCAACATCTGTTAATAACTCGATTTTCGAAATATTTCAATTTTCTTAGCGGGAAGTTAAAAAGAAGAATAATAAAAATATGAAAAAAAAAATGAAACATAAAATTTATTTTAATTCGTCCAGCAAAGCGGACGGGAAACGGCTAGTAAGTAATAATAACAAAATGTATTAAGTTGTGAATTCCTCATATAAACTAATAACTTAATAAATGTTTGAAAAAACAGATAACTAGCTCAACAGATAGAAATATGATTATGAAAATGTTGTAATCGTATTATTCAAACTTATATTTTATACTGTTACGTGCAGATAATTCATAAAAGACAATTTTGTCGTATATTTATCAAAGGCTACGAGGGTTAAGCCTTTGTGTGACGAAAACAAGGAGTGAATGGTTTTGTGAACGGCGACACGGACAAATCGCTTTAATTTTGTATTCATGGAACCTGTCGTTATTTTACATTAAACAATCTAAATTAATAACTTTATTGTTTTATTATATAGATGTCATGGACCGATGATAGAATTAATCACTTCATGAAGTACAATTTTACGTAATGAAAACTGGAAAATACGTTGATAAGCAGGTAATGCCATGGCTACTTCTGAAAATGGTTAAATATAGATCAAATAATAACACGTCAGATTTTTTGATATAACTTTGTAATATACATACATACACCTATATAGTAGAGAGTTACAAAATAAGGTACAGTCTGGAATCTGATAACTTGTGTTCTTGATTATTTTTATAGAATAATATATAAAATTCTCGTGTCGCGGTGTTTGTAGTTAAACTCCTCCAAAACGGCTTGACCGATTCTCATGAAATTTTGTGTGCATATTGGGTATGTCTGAGAATCGGACAACATCTATTTTTTATCCCCCTAAGTGTTAAGGGTAGTCAACCCCTAAATTATTTTTTTAAATTTTTAGATAAAATTATTATTTTTTTATTTTTTTATGATACAGCATTAAAAAATACATACAACCCCTAATTTTCACCCCTCTACGATCAACCCCTATTTTTTATTATAAATGATATACATGGCAAAACGACGTTTGTCAGTAACACTATAAAATACAATGTAAAGTACCTAGGTTGATTCGGGGTAATAAGTTTATTTAGGATAATGCGCATTTTTAGAGTATGCTTTGTTGCCTACAAAGTCCTCCCTCAACGGCCGGCAACGCACCCACTTAATGGATGTCCATGGGTGCGAAGACTGCCCTTTTTGGGCATCCCGTAAGCTAGTTTTTATCCCTATCCTACAATAAAATACATCTGTCAGCAACTTCATACTTTATTCTGTCGTGACCAATTAACGTTCATTAAAATAACGTCAGAAGTTGAACTTTTAAAGTTTACGGCCAATTTCAGCCATTTCATGCACTGCAACTTGAAGTGATGTATAACTCTCAATATTGAAGTTAATAATTGGAAAAAATTAATATCACCATTGTATTGATTAGTTGTTAAAATAATTCAAGTCAAGTTAGTGAATGCTATTCATAGATGGCGAAATTACGAAATTATAATTAATTAAAAAGTTTTTACGAAATTAATAATTTTATATCGAATACACAAACAAATTAATTTTATATACTACAAAATATTAAGAGTGTAATACGTAATTAAGAATTTGAAAAATCTATTATTTTATGAGATAATTATTACTATTTCTTTAAATTCTCAAAGTACGGGCAATGTTCTAGTAATGTGCTAGCAATAAACTTAACTTTTGGAGCTTTTTTAGTACTAATACTTCTAAAACCATAACCATAACCACTTTTTACCTAGAATTTTTTAAATTATTAAAAATATTGTTAAATAACAAAATACATTAAAAAAATACATTTTCAATATTTTTTTTATATAATATTATACCGCTCTTACTTATACCAGACTTTAATCTGTTGCATTACATACTGTACGAATTCCCATAGTTCAGGTACACTGCAAAGAAAAGTGTAGGTTTAAGTTACGTTATCGCATTTTTATCTGAAATAGTTCATTTTACATTTCCCCATAGCTGTGCGTGCTAGTAGCCAAGTTGTTAGCGATAACTTACACTTATTTATAATTTGAAATGTTTTTGTTAAACGTAAAGTTATTTATTACTGAAAATATTACTCGTATTTGTACGAACGTTCGTATTTTAATTTGAATATTTTAATTATTTACTAAGCAACTCAGTGGTTTACTAGTTTTCCAAAATTAGCTTAAGAACATATATGTACATTCAAGATTGCGAAGTACATAATAATACCTCCCTGTTCATTATCTGCAGTGAATTGTTGTAACTAGTTTTATCGTAATCAGCTCATATTGTTTATGAGGCGATAGTCACTCTCTAAACAACGTCCAAATAATGAATTAAAAAAAAAAATCCGATGAAAATATTTCTTATTTAGTTCTGAATGTCTCTAACGAATACACTGTTATTATATATAATAATAACACCCTGTGACCCACTGTTCATACAGGTAGATGAAAATTTAGTATTAATTCAGACGTACAAAATGGCCGAAATCACCTAACGGATCCGGATGATCCAATCATAGATTAAAAGCCGCTCACGCGGCAATGTAACGTCGAAATGAGATTAGGGTAAAAAACTACCTTCACCGCGGATGCCGTGGACCTGTACACCGCTCACTCCAGTGAGCTTCCGTCCTGCCCTTCAGGCGATTGACCACCCCGTGACGGCCTTAGCCGAGGTTTGAGTCTCGCAGGGATGCTCTTGCGCTAGTGACGGGAAAAAAGATCGCCAAAACAGCCCCAGCTGAGCTGTAAAGGCCCGGCCAACAGCGAGTTCCATCTAATCTTGTAATATATTCGGAAAAAAACATTATAATATTCCTAATTCCATAAGTTTAGAGGTTAAGAGCAGTGTTGGCCTAGTGGCTTTAACGTGCGACTCTCATCCCTGAGGTCGTAGGTTCGATCCCCAGCTGCACACAAATGGACTTTCTTTCTATGTGCGCATTTAACAGTTGCTCGAACGGTGAAAGAAAACATCGTGAGGAAACCGACATGTCTTAGACCCAAACAGTCGACGGCGTGTGTCAGGCACTGGAGGCTGATCACCTACTTGCCTATTAGATTTATAAAGGATCATGAGAATCTTAATCTCACAGATTCAGAAATCTGAGGCCAAGACCTAAAGAGGTTGTAGCGCCACTGATTTATTTTTAATTCCATGAGTTAGAGTCCACCTAAAACAGTTCGACGGTTTACGTGAAATCCACTCGTTTGCGACGTATCTAGTTAAACTTTGTAATATGGTTAGTTATCCACATTACGAGTCTGCTGGGATACTGGTTGAGATTAACTACCTTTGTAATTGAATTGTATGAGCGACGGTACGAACTATCTCTATATTAAGTAAATTATTAATATTGAATGCGAATTGACCAGTACAAAATTGTTTAGAACACACCTAAAATCTATCAACATATAAAGATCTCTTGCAAATAGTTTGTAATCTGTATATATGTAATCTATTTGTATACTTGGTGGGAAAATTTGAACGTTACTTGATTTATTGGACCAGGGTGCGTTCTATAAAATATGTTTTATATGGCATACCCGAGTCGCTCCAAATGATGTCTTAGATTGTTAATTGTCTTAGGTTCAGACCAGCCATCAGCTTACTACGCCTTCACGGACCAGTCTATTTGCATTTAAATAAGACACATTATGTTTATGGGAACATTAGGTATAATACTTAATCGACTCGCACGTCTTAGGCGTAGATTATAAACTAGCTCAAACGCATGTTGCACCTTTATAATCTATTAACTCCCAGTTTCTATTTAACGCGTGCTAAATATAAAACAAATGAAAATCGTATAATCTATTTAATGGGTGTTGAAGCGAGATTTAATATCGAGATTCCAAATTTGAATTTCGGTAAAACACCTGTTAATAAGTAGAACGCAACGCAAATAACAGGGAGGACAATGGACATCCGAGGATCAGGCAATAGGAATAAGCGATTTGTCAATTAGTAACGAATGTTTGCTGCAATCTGACGACCGGCTCCATTGTAATTAATCAACCCCCTGCATTGATGAGCGGATCGATGCATTATTTACGAGATTAGTTTTCACTAATAATCTACTAGCTTTTAGTTTTATGTGGGAATTAATAATACTAGTCACTGTTATTGTATAGAACAATAATTATTTATTACCAATAATTAATAATAAATAACTATAACAACAATTTACGACGCATATAATTTTCTCCAGACCAACTGGACCACGGTGGCTTATCTCTGTTGAAACTTGTCATGTTTGTATACTAGATATTATAATGCAGTGTACCTATAAAATAATACCCGTACCTATACCCGTCTAATACTACGATACGACCACAGTGACAGATGCAGGCGATTACCGACATTTCCGAGTTCTTCCAAGGCCTGGGGGCGTTCAAGCATCGCCTACCTCCATCTTTAATAAATCAATAAAAATCGATTCAATAAATTAATAAAAATTAAAAATGCTGTTTTTTTTTATTTTCATCCGGGAAATATTTAAAATTTAAAATGCCGTATTTTCACTCGGGCATCTAAATCGAGGCCTCATTTTCCGTACTCGAACCGGCTAACACTAAAGAGGCTAACGATACATATATATATATATATATACGAATAAGAATTTATTTTAAATTCTTATATAATAGACAACGCATAATCATATATATATAGAGTTTTATGACATATAAACTATTTCGAGGTCATATCTGTTATTAGGATAGATGTTATTAAGCAATCATCAAGTTTTCTTCTTATAAAAGGTTGAGGGTAGGGAAGCAAATATTTTCTTGTTATCTTATATTATATTTTCTCTTGTAATATTACAAGGGCAGTGCATTCGTCGTTCTGGATTATAAATTGTTTTCAAATGAAAATATATAAAAAATTTCTAACCTAAACAAAAACCGTGTTAAATGTTTTTCAAAAACAAAAATATTTTTCCAATTTGTCTCTCCTTAAAATCTACCTCAGAATTCAAGGAATAAATCAAAAAGAATTACTCGAACTAGTCCAGACGTCTTCGACCTATACGCTTAGCAACACGTTTTGCAATTAGTTTTTATTTTTATAGATGTGTTTTGTGTTCCACCGGCAAGTGAAGGGATTTCAATTTGACTCAGTCAGTTTACAATTCCACTAAATACTGAATCAATCTAACAATAAATACACGTTCTGTAATTACGATCTATTGATATTAGTCATATCGCCAGGGACATCTTGTGTACGTGTAATTACATAATAACAGGTAATATTGCTTTCGAGTAATGTTTGCTTTAAAACGTAATACATATAACAGGCGGAAGTTATTGATAATTACGTCTTTTGTTATTAAATAATCCCGTCAGAGGTATAAGCCCGTTTATTGTATAACTAAAATAATTAAAATCATAATTAAATTCAATTCGACTTAGGGTCATTCAAGAAAACAGCGTACCAATTCTTAAAAGGCCGGCAACGCACTCGCGAGCCCTCTGGCATTGAGAGTGTCCACTGTCCATGGGCGGCGGTATCACTTACCATCAGAAGAGCCTCCTGCCCGTTTGCCCCCTGTCCTATAAAAAAAAAACTAATGAATACACGTAGGCACAAAGGATGTTCATAGGTTAGATGCTAAACATCTGATTCGTATAAAGTACATACACAATAATTAAAAAGCTAAAATCAAATTTATTATATAAAATTTTTCTTAAAGAAGTCTCATTAAATTTGTACAAGGTTTTATTTTATTAATTTTTTTTTGTAAATTTCAAGCGTTGTATATGTTTCAATAGTATATCTATGTGTTTCATTTAAGCGGGAACCGTAATAATATATGGATTAAACGGTATCAACATTATCAAAACTTTGCTTTTATGATAAATTGCTAGGAATGGAACCCTTTTATACCTCATAGTATTGTCTTTGATTGACATAACCTTTACACATTTAAATAAAAAACTTTTTTGACCGGATTGAAGTTATGTATTATTATAAATTTACAACTATTTGACATAATTTTAAATTTATCCGACGTTTCGCGTGCTTTTCAGCGTGCGTGGTCACGGTGACTGAAGACAAAGGTGTTGGATGTCAAAAAGTATCATAGCTGTAGAGAAAGTTGCATTATCTGTATTTATTTCCCCGGAGTTGGTATCGACTAAAAGATGGACTCCATCTCCGCGAAACGTCGGTTAAATTTAAAATTATGTTAAATAGTTGTAAATTTATAATAATACATAACTTCAATCCGGTCAAAAAAGTTTTTTACCTTTTATACCTCGTTTACAGTCTGCAGGGTCCCGGTAGAACGCACACGCGATTCAGTATAAACAAATAATTACAAAAAATATAATTTATTGAAAGTTATTATCAACAAATACTCTAATTCCAATACTAAAATCAAATTTAAGCTAACCAAACCACCTATGTTTGTGTTTACTGGATTAGATACAATTTCAAGTTTCTGACATTATTCGGTACAAATTAGTGAGAAATGAGAGCGGGCTGTGGGCAGCATAGGGGGTGGTCATATCGACCCCTCCAATTCAATTTGCGGCGCTCAACCCGTCACAAGCGCGGCTACAGTCCGGACAAATATACCGTGATATGTAATTTTCAACGGCGAGTTATTTAGCCGCAGTTTTTAACAATAGAGAAGCACAATTACTCTTTTGATGAATGAAATTAATTTTTTCAAGCTAAATGTACAATGTACACTTATATTGGGAGTTTATTACCTCGGAGGGTTTCTGGAATTACTAATTTGCATGTTAGGTTAGTTAGTTATGCATGTTTATTGTTTCTTCGTTGCAACAGCTTAAAAATTTTGAATATCAAAAGAGTAATCTTAGTGAAACTGATCATATCACATACGATGGAAGATTGTGTGATTTTTTTAAGACTTAGAACCAGTCACTTAATATATCCTGGACACAACGGATTTATTTAGATTAACTTTCGCTAAATGGAACACGTGCCTTCCTTTTACTGATGGTGGTATTCAATCACGTCAAAATAGATTAATGGATTTGGTAAAATCTCTCGTCGGTATAGAGTACAGATTGAATAGCACACAGTTTTATACTTGAAAACGTATGGCTCTTGTGGAAATTAATAAAGAGAATATAACAAAAGGCGTGGATGCAACATTATTTATAACCTACATGTACCTACATAACAAAATATGCGTCCGTTCAAACCCATTTTAAATTTGTTTATACAAAATTAACGAAATAATACGAGTGATATGACAGTGAAACTAACCTAAATTATTTTCATGTCTCTTAATTAAATAATTTAGAAAACAATAATCTACTACGCACAAATTTGGCCTAGGGGTACCATATTCAAGTGTAAGAAATATTAATCATTTAAAAACTTATAACTTCCTTTTATATTAAATAAATTTAGCCAATTAATTAAAAATAGAATTTTTCACTGTCAAACATTTTTCTTTACTTAAGTAACCTACTTAATTTTTTTGTATCATACAGACATATTTTAAGTTATATTTGCGTTCTCTCCTAAGTGAAATAGTGTTTTCAGAGAATACATTCTTGAACCCTGCTTTTTATACTTGCATAAAAAGAACAACAAGAAAACAACTTTAAAAAATTTTTGTATATCAAATTTAATTAAATAACAAAAAATATGAGTCTGTAGTCTAGACCCTTACACAAATCACGTTGACTGTTTGTTGGCTTGCGTTTTGGTTATTTATTATATGCTAAGTATTGGTTCTATTGTCTCCACCCAAAATTTATTACAGTTAATTCGACGCCTTGATTTCCGTTGATATAAATGGCCTTTAGAGGGAGGGTTTCTTACCAGTTCTTGTCGCCCGCTCTACGCCCTTCGGAACTGGTAATTAATATATAAAGGGTTTCTTTTTATAATATTTAAATATTAACGTTTGTCAGTGAACATAGTTACCAATTTTGATTTTTCGCAAAATATAATATTGCAGTTTTTGTAGGAATATAAATTCTGTAGGCCTAAGCATGGTAGTTAATGAATCTTTAGCTACAAATGTTACCGTACCCATAAGTTAAAGTAAACTAAAACCTTTTAACAAATAATTATTAAGTTTTGAGGTTGGAAGAAATCCTAATAAAACCATGAAACTAACACAAAACATTGTATTTCATGGTAGTGTTACGTAACATTCCTTTAAAGTAATATTAATAGTGTACGACTGTGTCGAAAACTCATATATAAATAAATTATAACGTAAGCTCACCAAAAATACCTCCACCCTTCATAACTGAAAAAATTGGTGAAACGGAATCTGATGTGTAAAATATCGAGCACACGTCAATAGAAAACAGAGTTCAATTCAAAAATACACAACAAACGTTTTGGCACGATTCGTTAACAAATAGCTTAGTTCAGGAACGACGGGAGTTTGTCCACCACGCCACAGGTTACAAAATACAGTTAACCCAAAAGATAATAAATACATTAAATCACGAAAATATATAATAATCTTAATATATAAAACAAATTTGTGTTAGTTACACCAGTTGTACCCAAGATCGGCTGGACCGATGTTAGTCATCTCTTTTTTGGTGGATTCTTCTCCGCTCGGAATAGCAGAATAAGTAATAAAATATCAGATAAGTTATCAAATAAAAATAAATAAATTAGTTAATTTAACGAATGCAAACAGCATGTGGTGCCATCTGTTAACAAAGTTACGCATATAAAATAAACCTACCACTTTGTTCTTGCGCCGAATAAAAAAAAAACAAAAAATGTTGTTACGTATATCAGAAAGTGCTTTATTATGCAGCATCGCAATATTAGCGCTAAAGAGAAGAGGCCTTATGGGTAAAACTGCCATTCTTCTTTCGCAATGGCAAGGAATAAAACATTTCTGTTTTTTGAGTGCATTTGAGTCTTTTTTTATACCTCTTATTATATGGCCCATTTCCATTTGAGTCTTCGTATCCTCGTTGACATCTTCAATTTTCGTGCGGTGATATGATTTTTTTTGTATAACAAATGTTAATTTATCTGACAGTGTACCATGTATCTCCGTAAAAAGACAACGGAATATTCGAAAGTGGTGGTCTAGTCCGTGGATCAACTGTCAAAATTCCAATGAACAAAGATCTTTTTTTTGGAGGATGATTTGAAGGATTACCGACCTCCAGTAATAAGAGTGGCAACAAGATCATAATGGTGGATCATTCCTTTAAACATTTGTAATTAATTATATTATTTGTATTTTTTAACCGCGGAAGTAAACACCTAAAAAATTTAATAAATAACAATATACATATTGTCAAGTTGTTTGGGGTTATAATTAATATCTCATCTACTTGGTTTATAATATATAATAATATATGTTTTATTCTATTATATTATTTCGGTCCAATTTAGTGGATATATTTGATATCTTCTTATGCATTGTAGGTATGCTGTTTGTTTAGTCTGTACATTTGATGCGAGACCGTTCCCTCGAATTGAACTAGATTCTCTACTGGATTTAGCTATTATGGGCTGGACTTTTGAACTGTGTAAGCTAACTTTTGCGAGGAACAATGATTGAATATAATATTTAAATAACGAATAACTTTGCTTTAAATATGATCCTCCTGTATTCGTGAAGTTACCTATACCGATGTACCTAACATCGGTATCTATAGAGCCGTAAACTATGATCTAGACTTTTTGTTTATGGGACAAAAGCCAAACGAGCAAGTGGGTAAATTTAGGTAAAGTGCTAGCCACCGCCCATGGACATCTACAACGCCATGCATTTCTTGCGTGTGAGTTGCCGAGCATTGAGAACCCTTTTTATATTATTCATTAGACTACTAATTCTAAAAATTGTTAGATAAATGATTGTAAAAATTTACTTATTTTAATTTACTACCGCCCATGGACACTTACATTACCAGAAGGCTTGGAAGTGCGTTACCCAAGACACGTTGTCGGAAGTTGACGGACATATAAAGAAATAGCATGGTTAAAACAAGAATACAAAAAAATATATTTATTATTACTGTTTCCTGTTTATTTAAGTGTGTAAACAAATAAATATATTAGCAAATTACCGAATCTACCCTATGTAACGTATCTAAACTAAGTGACTTAGACATTTATTGAATAAACATAGGAATCACGATATTGAACAGTATCTTATAAATTATTAATTGAGGAGAAAAACAACAAAATTTGTCGGATTTCCATTAAGTATGAATGAAAGCGTACGCAAACCTTAATGGAATATTTGAATTGAGAGACATTTTAATTATATTATCGATAGGCGAAAAATGAAATGGATAAATTTAAATTGCAGCTCCTAATATTGCCATTTCTTACTTACTTTTACATTAATATAATTGACCCAAGATCTCATCATTTTTTTTGCTCACTTGGGTGCAAATTACTAAGTTTGTACACTTTATATGCGCTGTATACATTTCTTACTACAAAACGTGTTATAGCTTACCGCAAGGTAGTAAGGAGAAATGGTCCAGTAACCTGACAGAACGATGTCCACGTTACGGAAAGCGTGGTAGAGGACGACCATATAAGCTATGGTACGACATATGCAGAATCATGATGGGAAATTGTGGGGCAAAATGGCGGCGCGCTTAATAAAAGCAAATAGAGAAGAGACTCCTTTTCATAATATATTTTAAGGTTAGTTATTGTTTTTTGTTATAATAAACACATTTTAAATAGTATTTGTTGTAATTCACATTTATTTTGATACTTCGGTAACTTCAGCAGAAACTTTACAAAATTTTGACAAGTAATTGTTACAAATTCGGTTTTAATAGCGCCTTGATTTCAGAGAAAGGTACAAATACAGAAAATGCTTCCTAGAAATGTTGTATTTTGATAGCGTGTTTCTATATTGCGAAAGTGTTGAAAGGCAATAATGATGCACATAGTACATGTAATATGAAAACGTAGCACGAAAATCACTTGACGCTATTTTATTTAAAAGTAACTTGCTATGAGTTACATATACATACATATTACAGAGATAATAGTGAAATTTTCTCGCTTTAGGCATTAAGCATTTACTAGTGTTATACAATCCCGTTATTTATTAAACGTTATCTATAGAGGCAGTTGTCAAAAACATTTTTTTGGGAAACATTGCACCAAGCAAAACCTTGTGTGGATATTGTCCAAGACAAACAATAATTGTTTATAAATCAGTAATTGACTTGGTTTTTAAAAAAACGACGGGTTGCACTCCGGGAGTGCTGGCTGAAGTGAAAACTTGAATATTAACGTTGTGCATTTTTGATATTTTGGAATTAGGGGATAATTTTGCACGAATTGCTTTAATTATCAGTATCTCATTTATGTGGTAGAATACAATATTTATTTATTGCGCTATCGTACACAAACATGACAATTTATATTACATTAAATACGCCGCGCCAGCTGTCTACTCTCCATCTGTCTTACGAATTTTCTATCAGGTCACGTGTCCTGACGCGAGTTTAACATTTTTTACCCATGCCAAAAAAAAAGAAGTTTTCACTTCAAAAATCGGTGAAGCCTCTTTAGCTTCTGTAGAATAACGCCTTGTAGCTACGACTGTGAGATAGTCCCAGTATTTTGTTTTTCAGATAAAACCTCCTAATGGCAACCTTATAAGAGAAACGAAGTGCGTGACCAACTTAACAACAGAGGCAGTAAGTTTCCTATAAGCAAGGCGATTAATTGTCCCATTAATGTGTCTTTCAGTGGCCATTTCATTGCTAATCGAGCTAAGGAATCAGATAACATCGCTTTAGGTCAGCCGAAGCTATTTGAGTAATACACGCGATTAGTCAATTTTCGTGGTAACGCGGAGTAAATTAGTCGTAGTTTTTCGTGAACGCAACGTTCCCCGCTGTGAAAGTGGCGAAAACATTATAAATAGTCCAAGATTAGACATTTCGTACATGTTTTTGTGCTATACAAAATTCACCTGTCATCTAGTTAATGAAGTCTTTTCTAACTAAAACTTTTCAAACAGAACTTCCGATAGTTTGATAGTTCAATGATTGTATTTATTTATTTACAGCATACAAACGCCAAACTTTAACAAAAATATGACACATTTTATACAATTAAAAGTTTTTAAATACAATAATACCAAAAACCGTTTCTTCTTATACTGCCATCTCACCACATTCTTGTGCGTGACCTTTAAACAGAACAGTGATTTGTTTAAGAACGTGATCAATAGATAATTTAGCCAGTAAGTGCGCAGTCGAATTCTAACGAAAGTTGGCCTTGACCTAATCAACAGAGAACTACGTTTTCCTATCGGAGAGTTATTCATAACTTTTTTTATTTATTTATATATTTTAATAAATTACGTGTACAACAAAACTTGTATCATTTAATACAAGTTATAAGTTAGTAACAGTATTATATTTGCATCCACTTCTGTAGTTTAACTTGAGTATAGCGGAAATCCTTTGAGCTTCACTTCCGGGCATTAAGTAACAGAACGCTATTGTGATAATCGGAGCGTTGCTGGCATAATAATGAGAAATGTTATATTTAAATAAACTTCTAGTCTATACTTAGATCTGTGGTTACTAATTTCTTACCATATTCAGTCGAAGTATGTTATGTGATACTACTACTCTAGATTTAAACTACTGATAGTTTTAAACGATTGCATGATTACATTAATTTTTAATTGATAGTTTACACGTGTCACATCGTAATTGAAAGGGCCAACTGATTTCGATATTACACTAGACTGTTCTGGGTCAATTAAATAACGAGTTGAACTAACTTTCATAGAAAACCAGACAAAGTTGCTAAGGGTCTGAAGATATTGGAGATCTAAAACTAAACTAAAGTTGGGAATATTTCTAGGAACCTTCGTGTCTTTGGAACACTACAAAATGCTCACCAGTTGAGGTATTTGGATACGTATACAAAGCAATATATTACTGCCTGTTTCGGCTTTGGATGGCTGGAAATAATTTCTAAATTTGGGAAGTTTTTGAGTTGTATCGTTAAAAACACCAATAAAACCTTCGTAATATTTGTATAGTTAGGAGAAATAACAAAGTTGATAATATTTTATTTTATTTTATTAAAGAATTATACTAGCATTTCTTATGTAGCAGTGTGAAAGCATATCCAATTTGCAGTAAAGTAAAAAATAAGTGCACCCATGTCTGCAGATTATGCATGTTAACATGGTTATTATCTATTTGTAAAAGGATACCGCATTTGCTTCAAAACGATTGGTTATCTTGTATATTGTATTAACATTTTACTAAACTCTATCTACTTGCTACGGGCAACTATAAATTACAGTTAGAATATTAAAAATTCTTGATGCATTTTATGATAAAAAGATTTAGGAGTTTAGTAAATTCCATCCGGTACGAATAATTGTATGGAAAACCACTTTTAAGGCCCATTTACATGATGCCATTTTCTTGCCTGTAGCATACAATTATATCAACGCAATAAATGAATTGCATAGTCTAAACAAAACGTAACATTCTTGATCAATGGGAAAAGTTTCCTTTCAAAACTATTATTGATGTAAACAGCACGTACAATAATTTTTTACGCAATTCTTGTACGCAATTATCTCTTCATTTGCAAACGTGAGTACAGTGAGTGAGGGTGTGTTAAATTAAATTAAATAAAAATTTAATAAATTAAAAATTAATTTAGTTTAAATTCTTTATTTTGTTTGTCTTCCTTCGGTCCGAAACCGTCAACTTCAAATTCCTGTGAAAATGCTGCTAGCGCAGCATTACGTGCATCAGTTCTTATAATTTACATTTTCGGTATCCCATAAACACTCATGACTGCGATAAATCTCAATGAACTTTATTATATCAGCAGAACTGAATTTAAACACCTTTTTACTCATATTCATACCTCTCTGTTGGATGGTTCTAATCTTTTAAGAAGACTGAGCTCTGGTGGTGAGGGTCTATATTAAAAAAAACAATAATTTATGTTTATAAAGAGCCAAAGATGTTACACTATCTGCGTCTAGAATAGAAGTACTAAAAACAAAAAACAGAAACTATCTTTTTATATAAAATTCAAACAGGTATTCTTTATATTCTAAACTAAAACTTTTTCTTTACATGTGCCAAGTGTTACCTGCCTTTATTACATTAATATTTACATATTCAAACTCCAACACTCTTCTAAAATATTTAAGACTTGAATGAAAAATTTGTCAATGCAAATACGTGCAATACTTGCACGAAAGCGCCATTAAATGGTATAGGCACGTACAAGCCTGTGTTTAGACAAGACAATACTTGAAAGCAATAATCTCCTTAAAATAGTTGCATTGGTGTAAACAAAAGGCATGTGCAATTATTTCCTTGTCATTACTTGAATACAATACTTGCATTCAAGTTTTCAAGTGTAAACAGTTGCATACAATCCTTGAACGGCAATTATTGCGCTTCATTTATTGCATTCAATTATTGCTCTGGTATGTACAAGAAAATGGCATCATGTAAATGGGCCTTTAGTGTTGAAAGCTTGAAATGGCTAATAAAAATATCGTGAAAATATAACTAGAATAATTTCACAGCAAGAATATTACTATCGATTGGTTCTACAAAATGTGAGTTACATTTTGCTCAGTCCTTATTTATTACATATAAATGGAAAATAGAATTGAAACCAGATCTTTGGTTTATGACAGAAGAAGTCATAAACTTTGCGGATTTCCAAACGTGTTACTATTTTGATGCTTTTTCGAAGTGAAACAATGTATTTTTACTTTTATATTTCAGACGCTCCTTGTTTACTTGATTACTTAGCGAAGTTAGTAACGTTTGGCGAACCTTTTCAGTGCTTACAGAATTATATGGTTTGTTATTATACCGTATATAAAACTTTAGCTTGAGGGATTCGTTTGTTATATTTTTAATGACATAAAAGGGAATAAACCAACGGAAATCAACACCAGTTGATTAAGACTTATAAATTTTAGAGTATTGAGTATTTGGTCAGCTTTAAATTCGGACATTTAAACAAATAAAATATATATGGCTGTAGCAACACAAAATGTTTAGCATTTAGCTGCGTATATATCATCATTTTCCCTAGTACAATTAACCATAGGAGTAATTCATCATCGTTTGTCAAAATATAATTATATCGTGCACTACACGTAACTTTAACGTGAACATGGTATGCATGGTGGTAAAGATTTTTATAAGGGCATCTACATATACATAGAATTAACGGATTAATGCAATTCATGTGCACCTGAAGATATCTTCTATCCTCTATTCCTGTTAGCCCCAAATGGGGAACACTACAGCGAGATTTCTTCATTTTATTTATTATATTTGTCCATCTTTTTTGCCTAAGACCGGTTCCTTCAATGAATTCTATGTATAGTAAGTTCAAATGCACGACATAAGGATCATACTTAGCACTAGGCCAGACCATACATAAACTAGGTCAAACAGGCCAGGACATAAGTATACATTTAAAGTAAACAATTTCTTTTACCGGATTGAAGTTATGTATTATTATATAATTTAATTTGTATTATTATTAATTTAATACAGGACAGCATGAGCCATTTCTGCCAAAACCCTCCATCTTTTAGTCGATACCAACTCCGGGGAAATATACGTTATTAATACAAGTTTTTCTACAGCTGTGATACTTTTTGACATTCAACAACTTTTGTCTTCAGTCACCGTGACCACGCACCCTGTAAAGCCGCACAAACGTCGGTTAAATATAAAATTATGTAAAATAATTGTAAATTTATAATTAAACTTCAATCCGGTAAAAAAATTGTTTCCTGTAAATGTGTAAAAGTTATGTTAATAAAAGACAATACCATACGTATACATACTTTTATTAAAATATCTAGTAAAGTTGTTGATATAGTGTCCATAATTCACATTATAAAGTGGGCGACACGTTTACGTTAAATGCAAGGTAACAGCGTTGTGCAATTTTCTCGGCTGCGCAGTTATTAAGTGAAATAATTCCACATTAATTATAACCCATTACAGCACTGCGCAGCTCGTAATATTTTACGATTTCAATCAAAATAATGTGTTGTATAAGATATTTTCAACTGGAGTTTTGCATTTTCAGCGAAAATAGTTATTTACGTTTGTGATTTCACATATAGTTAAAGTCAATATATCAATAGTTGTATTTATGTGTGTATTGTTATTTGGGTTTATTATAAATTATTAAGCAATTTTGTTGAGTACAAGAAGAAACTATGGGAATGGAGTGCATGATTATTTGGATATTTATTCATTTTAACTTTATTTTCTACCAACTCAGCAACTTAACACTATTTCGATAGAAACCAAGAAAAAAATGTAATAGTATTTATTTAATCAACATTATTTTATTAATTCTATATGTGGATTTTTCCGCAAGCTTTCATAACACAGGGATTTAGGAGGCTTTCAAGAGAAATCTAAGCGTAGCTTAAATGATATTGAGACCTTCTTATGTTGAGAAAAATTATCCGTCACACTTCCGGATATTAAAGTATGAAAGTACCGACTGCAGCGCCACCTGCCGGGCTGATTTGTGAATCTAAACCATTCCCAGATCCCCTTGAACACACACAAAAAATTTCATCAAAATCGGTTCAGTCGTTTGAGAGAAGTTCAGTGACATACACACTCACAGAAGAATTATATATATAAAGATAATACTCCAGTGGCGCAACAACGCTATACCTATGGTCAGATTTCTGTCACACATGTAGCTGTCGATTTGGAACATCGGTATCCTCACGATGTTTTCCTTCGAGTGAGTATTAGATGCGCACATAGACAGAAAGTCCGTGCACAGCCGGGGATCGACTTCAGGAATGAGAGTTGCACGCTGAATCCTTTAGGCCAACATTGCTTTTATTTTTTATATCATATTTATAAGGTACATTAAAAACCTTACACATAATACAAACAACTATGTAACGTAAAATGAACAATTTACGTGTGAGTTTTCTGGGTTTCCACATGTGACGTCACGAATGCCAGGATATCCGCCACAAACCCATTTCTATCGTGGCCACGCTGTAATAACTACAAAGTTGAATATGTCGATGTTTTGTTACAAAAAATTCACTTTGTACCTTTGATATACGAAATTTTTAAACTTGGAATTTTAAACAGTATTCTGTGTTCTATGGAGGAATGTACTATACAATATGCTATATACTATATATATGCGATTAAGTTCAAGTAACGCAAAGGGATTTTTTAGTATAGTGTATATCTTGTAATAATAATTACACCCAAATCAGGCATGAATAAAATTCTTTCTAAATGTACTCATTTTGTATTCAGTACATTATAGGATCAAAGATTTAAATGTAAATACGTGACTACCACAGCTATCTTTAACATTTGCAAATAAAATATCCAACGACAAAGTTGTTAAATAAACCTGACAATTTGCAGGCTATTATAATAGATCTGTTATCAAAGTTATGTTTTTGTATTACTCAATGAGTGTATGTATGGCCACGTCTTATAAATCGACCGATACAAAAAGTATTTATTTAAACTTTTGAATAAATCAGATTTCTAATATTATTTTCATGTACTAATAATAATTTCATAGATGACATTAGTACGGCTGTTTAACAAACATACGCTTTGATTTGATTTTATCACTTGGAGCAGTCTTTCAACAGTCGTTACAGTAGTATTTTTTTTTTAAAGACAATTCACACCAATTGACCTAGTCCCATGCTAAGCTGGTGAAACTTGTGTTATGGGTACTAGGCAACGGATATACATACATATTATAAATAGGTAGACATATAAATACATATTTAAACACCCAAGACCTAAGCATAACACCAAATGCTCATCACATCGATTTTCGTCTCAGCCGGGGATCGAACCCGGGACCCATGGATTCGCAGTCAGGGGTACTAACCACTAGACCAATGAGTCGTCATACAAACATGAAACAGCTCATAAATATGTAAATAAAAATATCACGAGATTTCAGTTAACAACTAAAGTTAAAGCAGAAGCTACAAAATGTACGGCTTCAACTAATTACAAAAGGCCAACTATTCGCTTGTGATTGCAACTTTTTTAATAACTAAATTCATAAAAAGACAAAAGTTTTTTGTCCTCCACAAAGCCCGATTTTATTTACAAAGTTTGCGATAGCTGCTCAGGCATATTTTAATGGACGAACTGTGATTTTTAAATTAGTTTCTTCATTTATTTTTATTTATCAAAATAAAAATACATATTTAAGTTGGCATATGGCTTATCTTTCTAAAACTTGCAACATGTATTTATATGTTTAGGAATTTACTGTAATATTCAAACACTTGACGTCTTCATCTATATTTTTCAGAGCATCCTAAATCCCGATGTTTTTTTGCAAGTTGGATGTCGCTCTCTCAATATTTGTAGCGCTGATGTCGACCTTGGGATCGTACACCTAAACTCATGCGCAGCTCGCTCATATTGGTAGTTACAGAGTATGGGTCCAGATGACACTAGAAAGTCAGCCAGCACCAAGCTCATCGTACTTACTCGTAAAGACATCTAGCGTGTCTATCAAAATCCATTATTTGTAGCCGAACAGAGGAGGCTTAAATATAAATAGCCTAGTCCTAGCGGAAATCTTCATTTCTCGCGATTAGATTTTTTGCTTCCTAATGGGGTTTCTACGAATTCTGGCTATAACAGCATTAGCCTTTGTAGTTCTAACAGCACGCGGCCGCCCCGATCTTTTCTGGTCTTTGACAGACGAAGTGTTGTTCTAAGTTCTTGTGAAACTCTAGTACAATATATGTTCCCGTAACAAGTATTATGTGGTTCCCAAGCGAAATCAGAGAATTATCACTAAATAGCTTTTTATACATTTGACGATTATTTAAATGAACCTAATACTTGGGATTGATTTGCTCCAGTTCAAATATTAATAGCTGCTCTGCCTTACAAACAATTTGTATGACTCAAAACTTAGCAAATAAAAAGAGTGGCGGAGAGTTTCTTGCCCGCTGCCGCGCTTACGAACTGGTTATTATTATTTTTTTATTAATATTTTTCTATACCTTTTTTTTTCATTTGTCCCTGTGGCAGTGATGTAGTCTCTTATTGTTTTGTTTTGGGTAAAGTTTTTGATAACGTTAATTATATTTTTCTTACGTCTTTAATTTTATAAAATCAATTATTTACAAATACTGAAACTATACAATACTACATACTACAAAAGAATGCCTCACACATTTTATCGGACATAGAAGATGACATTTTATTCCTGTCTTCATTTAACTAGTATTAAAACTATGCCATTTAGTCTTTTCATGCCAATATTCTCGTAAATGATGAAATGGAGACACTATAATTTGCTTGAAAATAATCAATAATCGTATATGGAAGCAAAGCGATCGAACAAAGCATATAGATGCAACGAGAACAAACATTCAGTCTTTGTGCGTTCACAAGCTCAAAGGGAAACCGTAAACTAAGCATCAGGCACTGGATATGTCATTTGCAATATTCAGTTATTAGTCTAAACTCTAATAGGATTTCGAATACATTTATTTGACATTTGTGGCGTACCTATTTGACTCTAATTTTAAAATAATCGTAAAAATCAAATATATTCCATGGAAATAATGCATATAAATGAGCGCTCGTAACTTTTAATTTGAATAAATCACATATTGAAGGCAAAAGATTCATTTGAATTTGTAAATGGAATTCGACCTTACAATTTTTACCTAAACAAAATTCCTTTCATCTTCAGGTAAACATTAGCTTCACCTAAGCCTCCACGTGCAGGCACCGCGTCATGAATACGTATTGAAACGAGCTTACACGCTTATATCTACTGTAACAATGATGAATTGTATGTACCTGTTTATGTAACACGTGGAGCAAAATAAAAGCTAAGCGTTATTGGAAAACAAATTTCATCAACAATAATAATTGTCATTAATTTATTAGATATGATTTTTTAAAGAAAAACGCTTTTTACCGGATTAAAGTTATGTATTATTATAAATTTACAACTATTTGACATAATTTTAAATTTATCCGACGTTTCGCGTGCTTTACAGCGTGCGTGGTCACGGTGACTGAAGACAAAAATATTTTTGCCAAAACCCTCCATCTTTTAGTCGATACCAACTCCGGGGAAATAAATACAGATAATGCAACTTTCTCTGCAGCTGTGATACTTTTTGACATTCAACATCTTTTGTCTTCAGGCACCGTGACCACGCACGCTGTAAAGCACGCGAAACGTCGGATAAATTTAAAATTATGTCAAATAGTTGTAAATTTATAATAATACATATCTTTAATCCGGTAAAAAGCGTTTTTCTTTAAATGTGTAATAAGAGTTATGTTAATCAAAGACAATACTATAGATATGATTTATGGCAGACATTTCACAGGTCTCTCTGTCGTCGCAGACATCTCTTTCCTGATTTCGTTTTTATCTTTTAATATGAACTATATGTGAAATTTCGGGCAACAATTGTTGTAACTTTTAAATGACGAAACAACACTTAATTTTTTTTTTCTATTTATCGCAATGAATTTGTCAATAACAAAATGTTTGTTAGTACATCGCCCAACACTGAATACTTATTTTTACTTATATGTTCTGTTTCATCAGCACATATAATCAAACGACGAGAATAATTGTTTCAGGTCAGTCTGGGAGGCTTAGAAAATTATATTTCATGTTGATTCAGCAAACTAGACTGGAATTTACATCACCCAGCGTTATAGAGCCAATATCTATTGACTATGTGCTCGATCAACAAGTTTTATTAAATAAGAGTAATTTGTTTATTGAGGTATTTTTCGGTTAGGATTGCGGAGGAACATCAATAATAGTTTAATCGAAAAAGAGTTCTAACATTATCAAGAATATGGTTGCCACAGGATAGGTAATAACACTGTGATGAGTTATTACACTGAGCTACAATATTTAGTTGCTTCTCTGTAATGTTAAATAATAATCCCGTGGCCTTACATCCCTAAGTGAGTCTTGGCCTCAGATTGCATCCGTTTCTCGGTGTGTTTTTTTTTATAGACAAGTAGGTCAGCCTTCTTGTGTCTTGCACATTTCGATGTTTACAAATTAGTAACTGTTAATATACTATATATGTATATAGTATATTATTAACAGTTTACTATACTAAATTACACGTAATTAGTACTACTATATATATATATATAGCGCACTAAGAAAATACCGTTGGAGATTTGAACGTACGACCACATGGATGAGGATCACACGCTTAAGCCACTAGGCCAATACTGATCATGCCTTTCAACTCTGTAAAAGGAATGAAAATAAATCTGGATTGCAATATCTTGATGATCTTAGTTGTTAAGAATCACGTAATATTATTAATAAAAATTATACTCATTTCTAGTATAGTAGTAGATTTAAAAAAATATAAAAACCGTAGTGTAAATATACAGAAATGTCAGGAAATTATGACTAGTATCTGTTAACAATCGTATCATTAAATATTAAAAATTTATATATTACCTTGTAAAGAGTTGCTTTAAAACATTGACATAAGATAATGTTTTATAAGTAAGATTTATTAAACAAAAAAAATTATTGACTATCACCTTTTAACAATTATTGGTTTTGTCCATATTTGCAGCAAGCGTGACCAGACATAAGGTTCATTCATATGAATCTTATGGATTAAATCAAAATATGTAGAATAATAAGCATTATATAATATACGCAGATGCAGGCTAGATTTTCTATTTCCGATTCCATTCTTACATACAATATAGCTTCTCAACATTAACCTTACAGTATGCTTAGACCCAGTCAAGAATAAAGTGCTTTGTACAGCGCTGGCAGACTGGAATAATGATGAAAAGAGTGGAACAAATCAGCCTCAACACAACATATTGTCCTAATTGAATGGAAGGGAAATCGCTTTTCGGTGATTCGACATGTTATTGATACATTAAAGTACTATATAGATTTTAAGATGTACGTATACAAAATCGCTTTTACTTAAAAAAGCTAATAAACCTTTTTTTGAGTGTTTGAGTAAAAGGGTGTTTTTGGGACAAAAATAATAATTTAGCAGTGTAAGATATAAACAATCTAGTTGTTTGTTTGATTTGTAGCTCTCTTCCTCTCTCTCTCTCTCTCTCGTTCTCGTAAACCCATGCCCTTTAAAACGATACAACTAAGAAGTTTAGATAGGAATCCAACACCGAAATCAGTTAATAAGTTCCATTAATAGTAATAAATATTTAAATATTTTAGATTTCATTTCAAGGGCTTTATACTTTACATTATTATATGGATACATAACACACACATTAGAAAAATAGAGTAAGAAATATAATTTTGTTTTTATAGAACAACAAATGGGCAGGACGCTCACCTAATGTTAAATGATACCGCCGCCTATGGACACTCAATGCCAGAGGGCTCGTCAGTGCGTTTCCGGCCTTTTAAGAAACAATATATAAATATAGATGCATCCTAGAGTATTTTCACAGATAAGATAAAAATGACGCAATTGCAAAAACATTCACAAAAAAACAAACGGTATAACATAGTAATAATAAAAGTAATTAAAAGTAATTAAAAGTTAAATTTAAACAACTTTAAACAGCTTTGCAGTGTACCTTTAACGCTGGCAGGATTTCCTCGTTGTGTTGCGATACTTATCCGTTGAGCGAGGAAAGCACCAGCTCTGGGGTCACTGGTACTATCTACCAAGCGTCAACTTAAATCTATAATAAGCGCCTGTGTACTTGAACCCCACAGCCACAACATATTTTATATAACACCACGTGACTTCAAAAAAAGACAACTTTGCAACTAAGAAAATAAATTATAGGCATATTGTCTGGTCTTGTATAAATTAATACATATCTTTTTACGCTGACGATACTGCCAAGATAAATCTATGCGACGTAGTGTGTATAAATGACAGCTTTATTCGCGTATATTTTTGCTGACGTGTACAAACAGGGGGTAACAAACAGTCAACAACAATATACGTGCAATTTATCCTGGTTTCGCGAAATGGGGACCAGGTGTACATTCAGAATACCGTAATAGTTTAATATTCGCTCATGTTTGACCGAAAATAAAATACTTAATTTAATTTCAAAGTATTCGTGCGTATGATATACGTATGGTTTGCAAAATAACTGATTGTAGAGCTTTTAAGAGGCAAACACAGCATGCTTTATACTTAATACCTATTGCTAAATAGGATTATTAAAAACTATAAATAGATGATCTATAAAGCGAGAGATATAAATGATAAATTATTGCGTAACAGTAAGAAAGTACAAATATGAATATATACATAGGTATAGTTCCTTTTATACACTTTAGAGGTAGTCCCATTTTAATTGAATAAAATTCTATGTAATAAATCAGGCATGAGACAAATGAGTAAACAAATCAAGTATATATACGTGAGATATGTTAATATAAACTTGACAAAAATTCACTTGGTTACACTAATTTAAAAATAGAACTATATCTACAAAATTAATTTTCATAACATAATTGTGTGATTAATACGATTATGATTAGGGTCCCTTCATAAGGATTAGGGTTAGTTAAGTTAGCCGCAGACCGCCCTAATTGTTAATGTATTAAGTAACCACGACATTACAAACAATGTAACCTATTAGCATAATCTTCATACAAACATCATAAGTTCATAAACTTTTAGCAATGGATCTTATTTCTAGGAACATAGGGTGTATTTTAAATAAACTTATTAAACATTTTAACATATGAAAGGACTGTAAATAATCTCAATCTGTTTGAGAATTACAAAGACTTAAAAATATAATTATGAATGTATTAATGAAAAGTACCTCCGAAACGAATTAATTTTAAAGGATAGTAAATATGGGTGATGCGTTGAACGAATGCCTAAACTTTTTGACTTGACCAGAAATTTACGTATTTATTCAAAAATATCAAGATTTCCTTAATAATAAATAAATCAAAATCAAAAATAATTTAATCATATAGGTAACACATTGTACACTTATGACTTGTCAGTAAAGAATTACATACTAATGCTTCTAATTTTACATTTAGTGCCAGTTCTCAAATCAAGGGTGTAGAACGGAAGAGAAGAACTGGAAATAAACTCACCGCCATTCTTTTTAATCGCCATGTATTTTTTTTACACAACGTTTGTAAGGAGCTGCAACCATTATACCATGTTCCACATGACATCTTAAGTAATTAATAATAATAACATAAATTAAAAACAAAGACTTGTCCTCTATCAGCAGGAGGCATGGTGAAATAGGAGCACGCACTTACATTCTCGTGGGAACAACACGCAAACACATAGTCGAAGTAATTAACATCACCGCATACACGAATTCAAGTATAGATAAATTAATAATAAGATTGTGAATAATAACACTTTTTAATTGAGTGAGACTTCGTATGTCCTCTAAATTTTATTTTATACCTATTTATTACTTAGTAAATTGAAAGGCTCTAGGATTCTCACTGACCCTGTTTAAGCTTCACTTTTATACGAATAAACCTGCAAATGGACTGAATAATGATAATTTTAACGTTCAGAATTTGAATGATTGGTTTGGCGTCCTTTGGGATGCCTTAAAATTATTTTCTATATCGGCCTTCGCTTTTCAGAAATATTTTTCATAATAAAACACATTGCAAGTAGGTTACCTGGATAAATTGAAGTCCGCCGTTGATTGAATGTAATTTGTTTTCTTCAGACTAGTTATTATACTACTCGAATGAATTGATGAATTTCATAAATATACCTAGAAAATTAATTAATAATTGGGTTAAAAGTATAATATACGACGTTTTCATAGCAATAAATATTTGTTTAATAATTAGATATTTCTAATTTTTAAGTATTTGTTACATTTAAATATAGGTTGTCCCTTTCTTAATAAAACTATGTCAAGTCTTTTAAAACTCGTACATTTGAGTTATTACTTATGATTAACAAGAGACTGACAATATAGCATATCTAAAAGCCGACAACACACTAACGACGGTCATCGCTGCCATGAAACTTGTGCTACAAAATAGTAGCGATAGCTTTTACCTTAATGTGTGTATTCTCCTTGCTATAAAAACTTAGCAAAGAAAACTCCAAAAATGTAACGAACGAAAATCCCTCCTGACAAGTTTCCGCTCGCCTCGTTTCCGCAGGCTGTGTTTAACCAGCACTTGACTTGCTTGAAAAATCTATTTGTTTTATCGTTATATTTGAATAGAATTTAGCTTTCTAACAAAATAACTATATTGTGATATAAAAACGGATATAAATGACATTGTGTTAAAATATAGTCGGGATTCAAAACTGCTTAAATAAATACAAAATGACGGATATATAATTTTTTATTCACAAAACGAAATGAAATTTTGTTTCTAATTAATGGCATTTGTTTATATTTTTTTAATTGAATCTTTGTTTGATGTCACATAAGCATTTGTGGGCATATAACGGATGTTCTTATGTGTGTTTCATAAATAACATTAAGCGTTTCGAGCTTACCAAAAAATAAGTTTTGCGGGCCATCGCACTAAGAATATACAGGTTATCTATACTTACGTAACAATTAATTTTATAATATTTTTTTTCTTTTTTAAATTCAGAACAACTAATTTATTGTTTGTATTTATAACGTGTAACTTTCGTTAATATGTATTATAAAAATAAAAAATAAAACCAATTTCTATACAATTTTGAGTGAATAACCCAACTTCGCTCATACCTAAACGTTGCTCGGTAAGAGTATTATAACTTTCGGACGAACTGTGTGTGACAGCTCAGCGGTATCTAAATTGGCTTTCTAACTTACATGGCTCGAATATTATACATTATTGTCAAAGTCATAAGCGCTATTTCTCTACTGAAAAACTATAAGTTCATTAACGGCTATCGATTTTGTGCTTGAAGTCATAATGAAACCTGAGTCATGAGAAAAGGACAGGTAATATCTAAGTACAAGGTAAATCCTTGTGTAACCTCTAAAACTAACTGTTCAATAACATAAAGTATTCTGTGTCTTAGTAATCATTGTATAAAACAAAAGATAAAGAAACGAATTCAAAAGTTTCAACCACACCGTGTTCTTATTTTAAATTTGAAATAAGAATTAAACACTTGTTTTCCTGTGCAGCTTGGAACAATGCAAGGCTCTCAATCTCCTAACACTCTTTAAAAAAGGAAATATTTGTAGAGAACAAATGAAACACTAAAGTGTGGCTGAGCTGGCATTTCGCCAGAAACCTCGTTTAGGAGCCGTTGACACGCGATCCATACTCATTTGGCTGATAGAAGAATAATTATAAATAATGATCATTGTAGCCTTGAATTAGAGGCGAGGACGAATATCCTAACCGAAATGTATTTTTGATATTGAAATAAATGCATTTCAAAAAAAGAACGAGACTAAATACATATCATTTTACTTGAATTGATGGAAGAAATTACTAACTCGACGGAAATTATTTCGGTACCATGAACCTTTGTACAGCGAAGTTGGCTCTAGCTACTTTCGTATAGAAAGTAAAACTTCTTATAATCTGCATTTTTATTAAGTATAAAAGGCGTAAGAAATAAAAGGCGTACGATATGGCCTTCGTTTTGAAACCGGGCGTTATAAATATAAGTTACACACTTATGAACGATTACAAAATTTAGTATAATGAGTAAGACGTTTTGGTCCCATTTAGATATAGTTAGGTTATTCTTAGTTATTTAAAATAATCCTTTATTCCGTCGGTGATTTTGAGTCTGTAGAATAATAATGCCTCGTGTTAACTGTAACTGTTGTTAGGCAAGTATTAAAGGACGAAAGAAAAATCAGTAATAACTGTAAAGATAGAATAATGATATGGAATAAAATAAATAAAATATATAAGTCGGGGTTCAAACACGTCATAGGTTGTGAAATCGTATGCGTAACTAGTATAACTTTTCTCTTAGATATAAAATTATATTTTATATGCTTAAGCAGCACTACAAAAAACAAAATAATGAAACAGTTTGTATGAAAGTAATCTGATTATGAACACTAATAGGATTATCAAAGCGTGCTAGCCCGAAGCGGTGTTTATTTAGATTTCTACTTTTACGCGATTTTTATTTCTTTTTTGTATTAAGATATAAATTGTTATAAAATATTAAAAACTATTAGATTCATAAAGAAGGTTTAATGCATATGAAATAATTCAATATTTGTCCCAAGTGCCTGACTGGTCCAATGGTTACTGTAGACTGCTGAGGTCTCGGGTGCGATTCCTGTTCCATTTGACAATAAATAAAACTAGCTATCACTAGTATTTATTATAATTAGGTTGGTAAGTTTTCCTTATCATGTTCATGAATCGTATGGAAGGCACGTATCAAATTAATCAACTCAAATTATTGTAACAAATTTTGATCTTATAAATAAGACTATGTATTACATATTGAAGTTTATGATCTTGACAAGCTTAACTGACCATCAGGATAGCTGTTGCCAATCTCTAAGTCGCGAACGAGAAACTTTAGCTGTAAAATGTGGTTACAAAGAAAAATTCAATGTTACGCTAGCAAGTTTTGTCAATGAATCTGAATCTGTGTTGTAGGAACATAGCGGTTTTAAAACAAGAAAACTTAGAAAAACAAACATAATAAGCGTTTTGTTTAGCAATTTAAACAACTAAATATATGCCTTTGGCTCTTTTTTGTATTGCTTAGACGTTTTCATTTAATTCAACCCGCAGTAGCTATGTATGTTATTTCTTATAGTAAGTTATTAATATAATAATATAACGAACGGTGCAGCTCCGATAAGAACTTTATTCTAAAACTAGCGGACCCGACAGACGTTGTCCTGTCTTAACTATGAATATTGATTTCAAATTGGTATAATGAATTAAAAAATATTTCAGAAACAAAGTGTTTATTATTCTAATGCTTTATGTTATACAACATTCTTTGTTTGTTTTTCTGGCCCGCATATTATTATATTATCAATATAATAACTCCGATCGAAGCATTTATTTTGAACGATATTCATTTTTCTTACATCCTCTGACGATATTTGCAGCAGGCATTCTGTCAATGTTGTGTTATGTCAAACGCCATAAGGTTACACCAAAAAGTTCGAATTGTAATTAATGAATTGTGGTTAAGTATTCTTGAATTTTCTAATTTTCCGCGCAAAGTTTTTCTTTTTTTCTTTTATAAGAACCTTCTCCTGACAACAACAAAAAATCAGACAAATCGGTCGAGCCGTTTTCATGTGATGTCGTGACAACGGAAAACGGGTTTCATTTTTATATATATAGATTAGATTACGTGCATTTAAGAAGGCACAAGTATCGATTGAACTCTTTTAATAATGACTCTGAGTATAACTTTAATTAGTATTTCATTAAAGACCAAGTAAGTTGGTACTGATATTTTTTCTTCTCCTTACAATAAAGTTCACAAAACAGAGTGCAACTTTACACGAATTACAATCTAGGCTTTACAATAATTATGGCTAATAAGTAACATTATCTTGACTTAATTTTCTATAATATTTTGAAAACGTGTGTCCGACATACCACACTTGCACTTATGTATAATCACTATACAAGTTTTAGTAACTCAAAAGGTTTAGTTCTCTTTAATAGTTCAATTGTTCATTCTTTATACTTATTGTTTATATTCTTTATTCTTTGAACATTGTTCGACCAAATTGTGTCCTATGTGGAGAAAAAGGCATCCACACTGATCCCCTGACGGTCTTGAGCGTCGCGTTTTATTTTTAAGTCTTTCCACCTCATCTACAACTATACATCGCCAGGTTTGTTTGGGACGACCACATTTCGGGTTTTCTTGAGGATTTCAATCGAGCCCTTACTTGGGGATATGATTGGAATTTCATCGGAGTGTAAGGGTTATCCAATTCCACTTGCGACACTTGATTTGCAGGTCAATGAGTTTCACGGCACAGAAAATTAATAAACAATTTTAATCATTTGTGGTGAACAATGTATATAATATAAATACACATGAAAATTATTACGTCTTTTAAAGAAAAAACTTTTTGACCGGATTGAAGTTATGTATTATTATAAATTTACAACTATTTAACATAATTTTAAATTTATCCGACGTTTCGCGTGCTTTACAGCGTGCGTGGTCACGGTGACCATGCACGCTGGTCGTCGTCGATAAATTTAAAATTATGTTAAATAGTTGTAAATTTATAATAATACATAACTTCAATCCGGTCAAAAAGTTTTTTCTTTAAATGCGTAAAGCTTATGTCAATCAAAGACAATACTATTATTACGTCTTGTTGGATACTATTGATACACGAGAATAAAAAATAAAAAAAATATGTTTATTATGGAACATAAGATACATGTATCACTTATTCCAGGTCATTAAATTTGAATTTGTAGGCATCCCTACTCATCGGCAAAGAAGACAGAGGGTGTAGGCCGAGAGAAAAAGCCGGCGTAAAAAACACTTGCTACTCTTTAAAAAAAATAGTTAATTGATTTCCTTAACGAATGAGATTGAAAGAACTAATTATAGCCCGGTCATTTTAGACAATTGAAATAAAGAAAATTCCGACAAAGCCAAATTTTCGTAGAGACCTTAGGTTTACCACAAGGAATAAAGTGTCAAAAGTCCCCATCAGTCCCATGTGAGCTTAGCGACTTATTCGGGGTCCAAGGTCAAAATTTTAGGTTTTTTGGATTTTTCTCGAAAACGGTATGTTTTATCGAAAAGTACCTCAGAGCACAGTTGTAGATCTTAAAATTCTCTATAAAAATGGTCCCTATGATTTTTTCTCTAAGACCCACTATTTCCCAGATATTGCGCTTGTAAGAATCACGTTCTACATAATATGCACACATTTCCTCACCACCTGTGAGGTAGTTTACTCGGCGCGTTTTTTTAACGCGGTATCCCCGGTAGGCCTATTTCACGAACCTTTCTGACGATATTTTCAGGAACAATAATTATTTAATAGTATGAAGATTATTGATATGGGTTATTGAGTTTAACTGTCGTTCAAACTTTTTTTTATTACTTTAATCTGACTCATACTCTTCATATTCAACTTCAACAATCATGTTTTCTTCAATTTCTTCTTGTTCTTCTTCTTCTCTTTCCTCTTGATAAGCGCTTAGAAATTGTTCAAATGAAGATGAATCAGTTGTCTCTTCATCAAAATCACATGAATATTCCTCTCTTGTATTTAATTGAACATTTGAGCAAGAGACACCTTGGCAATTGGTACACGCTGGAGAACACTGCAAGCCTACTTTTTTACAGCCACATTTGGCACTACAACCTTTCTTGCAATTGCAAAAAATAGTGTTAAGAAGTTTTTCTGGAGCAGGGGGCAGTAAAGTTCGAATCGGTTCCAAAGTATTATTTATCAATTTCCAACCCCAGTCTTCAGGGTTCAGTTCATTGCCTTGCCATGTCTGAACTTGATAGTATACTCGAAACAAATGTTGACTAGCAGATGCCGATGTTGGAGGAAGACAAGATAGCTGTACTTGCTTTTTGTTTCGTGTATTTTTTACAAATGTTAAATATCTGTACGTATCTATGCAATCAATTTTTTTTGGAGCTCCATAAACCGCAAGAAGAAACCGAATTCCTTTAGTAATTAGTATTTGAGGTGAAGAATTAATTTCTGTAAATACTTTTGCGCAGTCAATCAAATCATTTTTTTCAAATAATTTTAATACTGAATTTTTGCCCCTTCTAAACATTGCAGACGTAGTATCGCATCCGGTCATCGCATGTAAAAATAAAATAAAGTTTTGGCATTTTGGATAAGCTGATAAACTTTTAGAAGAATATATTTCTGTCCGTTGCTGCGCCTTCCCAGGTTATACTAATAATGTATACATAAAAGAGACACGAGTAGGCATTTTTGCTTGCTTGAGTACCTAAATATGTATATACGTGGCATATGTGGAATATGATTCTTACAAGCGCAATATCTGAGAAATAGTGAGTCTTAGAGAAAAAATCATAGGGACCATTTTTTTAGAGAATTTTAAGATCTACCACTGTGCTCTGAGGTACTTTTCGATAAAACTTACCGTTTTCGAGAAAAATCCAAAAAACCTAAAATTTTGACCTTTGACCCCGAATAAGTCGCTAAGCTCACATGGGACTGATGGGGACTTTTGACACTTTATTCCTTGTGGTAAACCTAAGGTCTCTACGAAAATTTGGCTTTGTCGGAATTTTCTTTATTTGATCACTATTTTTATGTCTAAAATGACCGGGCTATTATACCCTAGCATTGTTCGTGTGTATTAGCAATATTACTTTACTATAAATCGCCCAAACAAGCTCGATACAAACGAAACCAATTGAAATTGCGGGATTTATTGGCGTACAGTGACCACAGACTATGCTCTCACAGTGTACCGTGATTGTCTACACAACGTTAATTAAAGATGCCACTTCGCTACGTGTACTGTTACTCGTTACTCTGGGGAACACGGAGTCAAGAGCGTTAGACAATTCCGAAGATGGGTTCGCAAGGAGCAAACTTACTTTGGTTTCTGACAATTTTGATTATTAGTAAATTTATTTTGAAAACAAAATGATTTCTAGCACACTATGGGAAAGCCCTGTTGTGGGTGAATCGGACTAGGTACTCTTTTATTTAAATATTTCGTATTAAAGAAAATTATAAATAATAAAACTTTGAAGCTAATTAACTGTTAGTTCTTAACCGTAGTTTGGTTTGTTTGTTTTTACTATAAATAAAGAAAGATATTAAAACTATTAATAACTAACTATTAACTATTATTATTTTATATTTTATTTTATATTTTATTTGAACTTTTTATCATACATAAGTTAGTGCGTATTGACATTACTGCTATACTTAAATTAGGAATAGTTGAGGTCAACCGGATGGACATAAACTTTAAAAGGTTACACATATCAATCTATTTTACTGAATTGTCAAATAACATTTGTAATTTCATTACAAACAGGGTATATTTGAAGGTGTACTACTACTTCTAGGTCAAAGCAAAAGTTATTCAAATAAATTTTTCACAATATAGACACGAATTTTATAAGGTTTCCCCTGTTTGAGTAAATTCTACTGAGAAGAGCAGAAAAGAAACGTGTTTATGACCTCTAGACGTCGTTTATTACATTGTAATCCAATAATTTTTTGAGTTATAGTTATCGCCAAGTCTCGACTTTAAATTGGTCCTTAACACGGCCTTTAATAATACAATATGCAGAAGTCTAACAGTAGGCCGTATTAGTTTTTAGCATTTAGTCAAGACAACAGGCAACCTAAGAAAAATAATAAACAGTTGATCAAATACAACAGATTTCACGTAAAGTGCCTTTATAACATTCTAAATATAAACTTGTTATTTACTTGAAACGCCAAATGTAACTATGACTAACTAAAGTGGATACCAAAACATGGATAGGCATTTTAGGCTGGAAATTACCTTACGAATATCAGCAGTGATGTGTCTGCCTTAATTACGCAACGAGTTAGGGATTAATGACATTTCGCTAGCAATACATATCGTAATACAACCTCCCAGCTGATATTTAATTTAATAATTAACTCTTATGATGTCGTTCTAAATTTAAAAGTTTGTTTTATGAAATTTTGAGTTAAATAATTTAATTAGTTTAATTATATCATTTTAAAATCAACATCACGTTTTCCTCGACTACCGCATTCACCGTGGAGAGTGTTCAGAGTTTTTTGAATTAATACCTGCTACTGAGTTTTATCATCAGACGT
This sequence comes from Pieris napi, assembly GCF_905475465.1. Lineage (NCBI taxonomy): Eukaryota > Metazoa > Arthropoda > Insecta > Lepidoptera > Pieridae > Pieris > Pieris napi. Next base: position 4,332,772 of record NC_062239.1, on the reverse strand, counting down.
CGAGGCAGATAACGAAATTTCCCTGGAAGTCAGTCGTTCAACAACTGAGGGTTCTTTAATGCAGTTTTTACCGCGCACCACCACAAAAAGTTCTATTTTTTGGAATCTTATCCTGAGTCCGGCAAGGAACTTTTTATTATATATAAGTATAAGTTAGTGTGTATTGGTAATGTTTCAGTTACTGCTATACCTACTAACCTCGATGAAATTAGGAATAGTTGACGTCAACCGGATGGACATAAACTTTAAAACCTAGAAGATGCTAGAAGGTTACACATATCTGTCTATTTCACTAAACTGTCAATCAATTGATAAGCTTTCCATGATATTAAATCTAAACTTTCAGAGGAAGTAGAATCGTAATTGAACTCAAATTGGCCAAACTGAAATTATACCCAGGACCTCCAGTTAATGTTGAGTAAACTTAACATTACCACTAAACTACAGAGATAAGTTGGAAGTGTACAGACTAAATATAACATAGCGTAACTATTAAACATGGCTTAAAAATTCGTTTCGCACTTTTACACCACACGTGACGGCCATTAACAAAAGTGATGTCTAAGCAACTTTCTATTTAAAATATATATTTTTTTCAAGTAATGACTCAACCCCACGTTGTTTATTAACGTTTAGTTATGTAAGTGAACACACGAAATCTTCCATTATGGATGAAAACGATTATTCAGTCTCTTTTATTCTATATGTTCCATTGCTGTTTCAATTTTTGTTTGTTTACAGTTTTTATTTGATTATTTTTCCGACCCTAATGTCGGCCAATAGAATTGCACCATTCGACGTCACGTGGTACAACCTACATGGTATTATACTGAAAATTTTTTGTGAAAATTTTCTCTGGTCGTTGCTTCAAGAAAAGTATTAAGTAGTTGTTTTATTCATTATGAAATTCTTATTTGTTAACTGTACATTTCGTCTCATGGTGCAATTCTATTGGCCGACATTTGGGTCGGAAAAATAATCCACCGAATACCACTCGAGCTTCAAAATTATCTGGTATTTCCCTCAAGGTTCGTTGCAAACAAATAGAGTCGTCATGACGACTGTCGTCGTCATGACGACAACTATATTAATTGTTTGCAACGAACCTATCGGGAAATACCCGATAATTTTGAAGCTCTTGTGGTATTACATATGAATATTTATATCTTTTACGCTGATTATTTTTTTACACTTTCTCTATTGCAAATTTAAGTTTTTGTTATTTTTTTATGCAATTTTAATTTAAGCTGTCTTAACAATTGGGGAATGCTAATTGTCCTTAATTGGGGGCGCTTTTATAGAAATCATCTTGTATGTACACGTATTTAAAGAATAGTTCCAAAAATCAGTATGCGAACTAATGTTTTTCTAGTTATTAGGACATAAAAATATTAAATATGAATCAAAAAAAGAAGCGCCTTGTTTGTTACCATTGTTACGATGCTATTTCCAGGTACCTAACCATCGAAACAAAAATTGTGGGATCGCATGTTTATCTATGTCGAAAGTGTTTAGGAAGCTTTAGGTTATACTTCGATATTATTATATTTATTTTAATGTATTTAAATTCTATATTTAAAAATAAATCTCCTGCTAACTTGACACTTAAACATACACAAGTCACAGATAGTATAACAAGGATAACTAGACAAATCACTATTCTACCAGCGTCCGTTGCATTTGCAATTCATATCACGCTGCATTTAAAGTACAAGGTCTGTGGTGTTTAGGTCATAAATAGTGCAGAACAGTAAATTGGACGCAACAGTCTCAAATGATGACGCAAATTTGAGCCAAATAGGTATTAGGCGGGGTGCCAAGTTTGTAAGTAAGAAGAATTTTTAACTTAGCTAGCTGATGAGGTTGCAGCCTAATTAGTCGTTATGGACGGCTCAAGAGATTTGGAATGTCTTATCTTTATTTATACAATTAAACTGAAGTGTGATTTAGGAATTAGTGCAATATAATATTATGCTATTAAAAATAATAAGGCAAGACAGAGTGCTATTCTTGCCGCGCACATGGTTCGTCAGGTGTCCATGGGCGGTGGTAAGCGCTTAACTAAGTAAACCGACTTCTCGTTTGCCTCCTGTGTCCATAAATAAAAAGGAACAAAAAAATATCGTTTAATTGGATATTTTTTTGTATTAAATTTTAATTATATTATTATATTGCTACACAATAAATGTAACTGGTAACTCACTACATCAGGAGCCTGTGACACGTTTTTCATGTAATCAATTTATGGCAATAAATTATTTATTATTATCCTCCTTGCTACCATTTTTTTTTATTCACTATCAAGTTGATGTACAATACTTTGTTATTTTTATAAATTTCCAATTGTAAGTGTATATTGCCAGAGAATACAAGCATTATTATACCACAATTTAGGTACAATAACTAGACATGATATTTCATCACTACAGAATGTCATCAAAGAACATAGGCTTAGACAAGTTTTAATGCAAACCTATACCGCCTGTCAGATGCATCAGCATTTCGCATTTTGACAGATGACAGAGTTAGGTCGCTTAAAACTTGTCTCTGAATCTAAGCCATAGATTATACAACAATTCCTATGTCTTCTGTACGTTCGAAGTGTTAACAGATATTAAAAGGTTATTTATAATATGTATTACATTTATATGCAAACATATATTTATAATACGAATAGAGCCGACCTTTATGTTAGAAATATTAACCAAACAAGAAAAACAATATATTTTACCTTTAACTAGAAACTTTACTTTTTAATGTCTTTACTCACGCTATTTAATATTGTAATTTACTTAAACGTTAAATGTGACCGAAGTTGTTAAAACGCATGACTAAAAACCTACCTTTGTAAAAATGGTTTATTTAAATTATTAGCTTAGACATAGCTTCACATAATTTTGGTAACTATATGAAAATTGATACTGCAGTCTTGAATATGGCAGACAAATCACTAATCAACGATTTCGGACTTGTATGAAACGCCTATACTTACCTCCAATTTAATAATCCTATTTGAAGTTTTTTAATCTTAGTGCAATTTTTTCTTTTTCTCTCGTAAATTTCTTGACATATATTAAAGCCATATTATATTATCCCTAAGTCAAAGTCATACATAGATTTTTCGTTTTCTGGTTGATTATTATTTTAAACAATTCTAAACAATAAAAGAATACACGTCAACGATTAGCTGTTCAATTTGTTTGCAAAATTTTATTATTTTATCACAAAATAAACCATTATGCCATACATACAACTTCCAAACTCCAAACAATTGAATACCCATAAACCAGATTTTACAATCGAGCATGCCTTTGTGCAATAAGGGGTTATGAATTGTGGTACCCGTTCAAAGCGAATCATCGTTTAGACACAATTCACCGTTTAACAAGCCTCTAATACCGGCAATGGCTATGGAATTGTTAATTGTGACCGATGACAATAAACTCCAATTAATACTTGGCTGTATTCGCAGTATTGGTTGCGGATGAAGGATTGACGACATTTCATTACGTAATGGAGGGAGAGTAATAAATACTTATTATGATTTTAATTATTTTAAAGTGTTCAGTAGTATTGACATTACGTAGTGCGTTCAAATATCGTATGTGCACTAATGAGTAATATACTGTGCGTAATTAATATCTATGTGAGGAAGTTGGCATGTTTAGGCCGAAGTATGTCACATGTCAATAATTCTAGTCTATGCCTCCACAGCGAAATCAAGCCAAGAAGTCGTCGATATTTTTTGCTGCCTACCCACTACAACAAGAATGACTCAAGAATATTTTTTCGGTACAATTGAAAAAATCTAAGAATATCCAAGAACAAAAAACCATCATACAGCGAATTAAAACCAGTGTCGAAAAGTCACCTGGCCCACGACAGACTATCCCAGTTTAATTTATTTGACAAAATATATACAAAACATTTTGAGATAAAATCCCATACATTTAGTTAAGACATTCTTACAAAAGATCCGAAGTGTTATCTGCTAAAGCGCTCACATTCGTGAGTGTATAAATTCTTTATGAGTTTACCGAACTGTCAGCCCCCTTGAATAATGTACTGCTCAAATTAGCTATTCACTTATAAATATTCTTGTGTGTGTTTATCTATACACCTTTATAATAAACAGTTACGTACTCTATTATTTACGTGAATTCGCTGCTGCTGTTTAATTTGAGTTACTAGGGGTGTTCAACAAATAGTGATGATGCCATACAATTACCTTGAAAAGAAATAAATAGTATCAGGCATATTCCAGACATTAGAAATAAAAAAACAATCAATTGTCTTTTTTTTTAATTAAAGTTGTTTGTTTGGATCGTGTCGGTATTTACTGGTAAAACGATACTTGAGAGCAACATTGAGAGTTCATGTTTCTCAATATTCTACGATTGCGCGTTGGTGTATAGAGTTCAAGTGAGGAAGAACTTTCATTAACGACGACTCTCGCACTGGAAGCCCTTCCCTACATCGGTACTGTCTAAACAAATGATAAAAAAAAGTTTAAAACATGGTTTTGACAAATCGTGGTATATAAGAAGTCTATATTACGATACACAAACATTTGGGTTTAAAAAAGTGTCAGCTCCCAGGCTCAGAATGTCTTCTGACGCGCAAAGACAGACGAGGATGAGAATTTCATGATACAGCCATTGAAATTTTGTTTTGCCATGAAAAAATATCTGTGTTAGGTATGGCTGATATCGGTATGTAATACGAGTATGTGTTGAGTCTAACTACATCACAGTTTTCTTTATAGCGAGTGATGAATTCCTGTTATTACACTCCTAGTGTTGTTGAGAGCGTTTAAATAGACGATTTTGTTCACCAGTTAAGTTTATTTATTTATAATTTATTACCTTACTCAAAAACATGCACATAATGAAAATAAAAAAAACAGATTACATAGGTTATAAGGTAACGGGCGGCCTTATTGCTAACAAGCGATCTCTTCCAGGCAACCCTAAAGTGGAACAATGAAAAAGAAACACTTACAGAGTTTAATTCGCCGTTAATGTAATTAATCAAATAAGGGCGTATTTTTACATTGAAAATTTTGTTTATGCTTCAAAGTTCTGGTCCTTGTTACTGGTAATGAACTTAAGGTGTTTCAAAAACTTCATTCGACTTTTGTTTACTAGTAATGTCAGCACGATTTAAGTAATTTAATAATTATATTATTTAAAGACCCTTAAACAAGTAAATCAAATTGTTTACGTAACTTAAATTATTCTTTAAATTATTTATTTTATAATCTTGTATTATTTAACCAAATAAAAATAAGAAATATAGTAATTTAATACTTATTAGTGCATTTGTGAAAGCAATTTATTTATTGAAATTATTGTTCAAAGGAATTTTAGTTTACCATATTTTATGTCCCTGTTAGTTTATAAATAACTTTTTCAAGCACTTTTTTATAACAACAGGTACCTTTTAAATAATATAAAACTAAAGGCGACGATAACAACAGAATAAATAATAACTTTGCTTTTGTTTCTTGGCAAGTGACAGGTTCTGTCAGAAGAATGCACCTGGTTCTAGTTTTTCACCTTGAATTAAAAAGAAAAATGTTTACAGTCTTTTATAGAAATAACAATATTTTTTTCGATACCCGTTAATTGATATTTACCTTAATGCAATATTAATTATCTGTATTGATTAAAAACTCAGTCTATGGTTATGAACGGGAATAAAAACTCCGATAAAATAATCTTCTGATTTACCAATAATATTTAAAATAAAACTTTCTTATAGATACAGCTCTCATACCGCAACTGTAAATCACTGAAATGTTCAGTCATGTGATAAAAAAACAAAGACTTCTATAGTGACACTTCCTCTTTGACGAGATAAAACCGATTGGCCCTCGATTGAACCAAAGATACTGGAATGTTATTACCAAGTATTCTGTTGGCCCAAATCGGGTACCAAATGAGAGCATGCGGATGACGGCGTTTCCCAACAGGTTTGAGGCTCTAATTAAAGCCAACCGAGTGCACAGTTACTGCATCTAGTGTGGTCTTTGTTCAATTCCAGAATGTGCCAAATTAAATATATATCTAAAGTTTTGTTAAGTATTATAGTTTAGTATTTAAGATTTTTTTTATTGTTAAGTACACAATAATGTGGTAGTGATTGGGTCAAATGGAAAGACGGAACGTGTGTCGAGTTTTTTTTTATTTTTAATATTCAGGGTCCCCTATATCCTAGCCTATGAGACACGCAATCAGGCAGATATGTGACCGAGTGGCTAAGCAGCAGGGGAGTGTCGAAATCTCCCCTTTCTTAAAAAGAGACATTATTATCTTAAAGGGTTGGCGTCTCCCGGGCCTGGGCGACAACTACCTCGGGAATATCGTCATAACATTTATGGGTGAGTCGGGGCCCGCTGCCCGGCGCTACCCGCGTTACCTCTTGTGCTATTTTTGTGAGTGACATGTTTGACAATCTTGCCGCAGAATTTTTCCAGCTGCGATCTGTGCTCAAGCAACATATAGCCCATCCCGGGATACCCTCATGCCAGTCTAGAGCTCCAGATCGCACCTGGCCCTTTCAAAAGTCGCACAGTCAACAAGTAAATGAACCACCGTTTGGTCGGTTCTGTGTCACAGTCGCACGCGGGGCTTGTCTTCAGTTTTCAGTTTCTTGTGTCGGGTTTGTAATTGGTTGCACAAACGTGAACTATTAAATGAAACGCACTATTTATTTTTCAATATTCGTTGACTTACGGTGTTCTATTATAATCGTATACCCACGTTGCATAAAAAACTTGGTATGAAAAAAAAATTATGCATATGCAAGCATATCATGTACATAGGTTTGTCAGGTCTTTTTTTCCATGCTTGTCTCTAGAGATCAAAGAGCAGTGTAATCCTAGTGGTATCAGCGTGCGACTCCCATCCCTCAGATCAAAGGTTCGATCCCCGGGCGCCAATGGTTTATCTGTCTATATGCGCATTTAACACTCGTTCGTACAGTAAAAAAATATAAGTCAGCCAGGAAGTTAGTCACTGCAACGTTCAAAATAAAAAAGTTACTGGCTACAAAATAATGGTTTCTGCATAAAGACTAATAAATTTAGATTAAGGCTGTATTATTTTAGCCACCTCAGGTGTCCTTGATAAAAAAACTGTTTCATACAGAATTATTTTATTAGTGAGGTGATAGTAGTACTGGGCTTGAATTTTCACTTCTGAGTCTGTGTGAGCCGAAAAAGGCTGTTAGAAGACTTCTCAGAATACATTTCTTTGTGAATTGCGTGTCACACTCCAAAAATATTTTCAAGACAGCTGATTTAGAGCTACGTGCATTCTTCTAAGCACTAACTTATAAAATCCTAGTTTTATAATAAATTACCCGATTTCAGAAGACCGAATAAGTAATTCTCTTAAATTACAAGGACTAATTTTACCTATATATAAAATAAAATAAAAATAAAATAAAATATGTTTATTATGGAACATAAGATACATGTATCACTTATTCCACGTCATTAAATTTGAATTTGTAGGCATCCCTACTCATCGGCAAAGCAGACAGAGGGTGTAGGCCGAGAGAAAAAGCCGGCGTAAAAAACAAAAACACTAACTAAAATTGTTTTAGTTTAAGTTTTTATATAAGTGCTTTACATTAAATATAAAAGTTTTATAGCAAATGCTGACAATCAGCAAGAAACACATCAAGTTGTCAAATAACGAATGAACGTATAATAAATTATTTTAATTTTAGATTTATTTAATTTAAGTAAATTATAAGTGTAAGAAAATGCATTTACTGAATTGTTAATTCGATCAATTTATTACCACAATTGTAATATTAAACGAACGCCATAATGGCCTATATAAATTCTTATTATGCCACAGAATATATAATTAAAATTCTAAAAGTAGAAAGCCTCAAGTAACTTTTGAATCTTTTTATTAAGAGAAGCTGTTTAATATTCATAAACAGTTAATGGATTCGAAATAAAAGCAAGATTTGTTTACCCTAAATTGGTAAACAATTGAGAACTTCTTGAGTTTGTCGACTCGAAAAGATATTGTTTATATGTATATTGATTTACCGAGGCCGTATTTCTGGGCCTGTTTTAACAATGTTTGCAATTTTTTTTATTGACTACTAGCGGACCCGACAGACGTTGTCCTGTCTTAACTATGAATATTGATTTTTCAAATTGATTGATCAAATTGGTATAATGAATTAAAAAATATTTCAGAAACAAAGTGTTTATTATTCTAATGCTTTATGTTATACAACATTCTTTGTTTGTTTTTCTGGCTCGCATATTATTATATTATCAATATAATAACTCCGATCGAAGCATTTATTTTGAACGATATTAATTTTTCTTACATTCTCTGACGATATTTGCAGCACACATTCTGTCAATGTTGTGTTATGTCAAACGCCATAAGGTTGCACCAAAAAGTTCGAATTGTATGGTGGTTAAGTATTCTTGAATTTTCTAATTTTCCGCGCAATTTTTTTCTTTTTTTCTTTTATAAGAACCTTCTCCTGACAATTACAAACACAACAAAAAAAAAATCAGACTAATCGGTCGAGCCGTTTTCATGTGATGTCGTGACAACGGAAAACGGGTTTCATTTTTATATATATAGATAACTATAGCTATACTGTTTGTACTCAATATGTTTGTTACCACGGTTACGATATTCTTTTACACGTTACCATGGTAACGGGCATCTTAAGTTAACTTGCAACATCGACTTGGCTCGTTTGAAGGCTATATTATACCGGGGCAACACTGTGCGGCAAGCCACAAGGCCGCATGCTACAAAGTTAAAAATTTCGCACATTGTGGCAAGAACCGTGCGATTGTAATATAGCCTTTTTCCTTTGCGACATTCTCTTTTTAAATATTAAGCAATCGTCCAACTTCATGTTACTGCATTTTCTTGTTGTTTTAAGGATTTATTAACTACTATTTCATAGTATTGTCTTTGATTAACATCACCTTTACACATTTAAAGAAAAAACTTTATACCGGATTAAAGTTATGTATTATTATAAATTTAACAATTATTTGACATAATTTTAAATTTATCCGACGTTTCGCGTGCTTTACAGCGTGCGTGGTCACGGTGACTGAAGACAAAAGGTGTTGGATATCAAAAAAGTATCACAGCTGTAGAGAAAGTTGCATTATCTGTGTTTATTTCCCCGGAGTTGGTATCGACTAAAAGATGGAGGTAACAACCGTAACAATAATACATAACTTTAATCCGGTAAAAAGTTTTTTCTTTAAACTGCTATTTCAGCCTAAATATTTGATTCTAAATAACAATATTCAAATTTTTCTTGACGTAATGAATCCCAAATATACAAATTAAATAATTGTGCGATATATATAAGCGTAACAACTTCACCAAAATATAATATGTAATCTAAATATATCTTGCTAAATTCATATATAGTACATTTTGTCGCTACATAGCCGACTGCCACGAGACAATCCTGGTTGGAACGTATTTGCATATTAACTACTACTCTTAATTGTTAATATATAGACACATGAGACCCAAATGTTGGTGAGGATTACACATAATAAAGTAATATTAAAAGGTGTTTTTGGACAAACTAGGCTGTGATTTTCTTTTCGTTTTTGTAGTGACTGTATTTTCTCTTAACTTTATAGTTCCTATGTAAAGGAATTTGTACTGTGGTGTGGCCCTTTAGGCAACAAGGTTAAACCGCTTAGTGGATTTTTGGTGTTTTTGTACTCTTTGTTTATTCATAACTATTTAATAATAATAAAATTAAAAAAAAACTATTTTAACAAAGATGGAAAAGGGATTTGTATTAATGAGACCTATTTTTTCACTTTAACCAGCCTCAACCCGTCAGTTCTCAATAATATATATAACGCAACGTTTTTTTTATAGAATATGTGGCAAACTGGTAGGAGGCTCACCTGATGTTAAGTGATGTCCGCCGCCCATGGACACTCTCAATGCCAGAGGGCTCGCGAGTGTGTAGCCGGCCTTTTAAGAATTGGTAGATTTTAATTTTTCTATAGAAATCGGGAGAAACATACTTAATGTTAGTATACAACCTTTTGCGAAAACTAATACAATCGTGGACCTTCAAATAATAGCGTACCAATTTATAAAGCCAGTAACGTCCTGGCTTTGTATATACTGGGCTGGGAGTTGAGCCTCCTGTCCGTTATTCCTATGTTTATTGAAATGAAAAAAAAAACTGTCTACGCTGTCGAAATCTCATCGATATGCTTCGATGTATTTGTATTTGTATCATAATATAAATTGGAAAATGTTTTGTAATAACAAAAAATATCCTTTTGGTAAATATAGATTGCACAATCGAACAAGAAATATGAAGAATCTGTATAATCTAGCTTGATTAACTATGACAATCGATAAATAATAACAATTGATGAAATGTGACAGTTGACTTTGCAACGATTGAATCTAAGAGTAATTACCGGATATATTACCGACTATAGATATAAAATTAAAATCTGTTTCTACAATAAATTCATAACAAATATACTGAAACAAAACGCTATGAAAACGTTTCATTTTAAATATGTTTCCTCCAAAATAGGAACTAATAGATCGGCTTAACTACGAAAGGTTATGAAAAGAATGAAGAAAGCCTATTCTTTTTCCATGCATGTTAAGTCACTCTAAAATGTATTGATCAATTTTAATGAGTTTTTGTGAAATACTATGTATTTGGTAGGGTTAAGAATAGTTCGAAAATTATTTTTGTCCCCATAATATGTGACAAGGGAGGACCTCAAATTTTTGGACATAGATTTTTATTAATAAGTGAGTATAAAACATACTTATATTCTTAAATTTTTATTCTTCTACCATCTACCCCGATTTCCCAATTCAAGTCAAAATCAAGTCAAATCATTTATTTCAATTAGACCACCTAAAATGGCACTTTTGAACGTCAAATAAAATATAAAAAGATTCTAGTTCCCACATTGCCAAAACAAGTATAAAAACTCCTAGATTTGTCTAATGTCTAGGATGAGTTTGAATTGCTTTTCAAAAGCAATACGATAAAGGTTGATTAAGAATCAAGCTCACAAAATATTTAGAAACATTAATCGACCTCTTGATTGAAAAACTTTCCTTTCTCTAAATAGAACTTTGAAATTTTCAATATTTCATTAGCTAACTGACTTGAGAAACTATCTTAATCCTTAATTCCAATCAGTGTAAATGGACCTCACGCTGAATCAGCTTTATGATATTTGGAGTGTAAAGCTCTCCAGGCCTTTAGCCCCTTTATATTATTAAGGGCTTATTTAAAAACTCTTTGTAAGAGGGAAGGTTTTGAACATTTTGAATTCATACAATTTGCTTCATTGAATACTTGTTAATTTTCTTTGAAGGTACAGAAAGTACATTTAAAAGAATTATTTTTTTAGAATTATATAATCAGATCAATTTGCGATTATCCATTGACAAAGTTTTAAATCGATTTTAAAACTTATAAATACAAATGAAATTAAGGACTGGAAGCAAATAGCACATAGGATTATCTGGAGGTTCTCACACGACCAGCGTACTCTGTAACTTCTAATTGAACCACCACCCGAATTTTCGGTGTAGTTCCCTTAAGAACATGGGCAAACAGGCTCACCTAATGTCAACTGATACCGCAGCCCATTGACACACTCAATGCCAGAGGGCTCGCGAGTGCGTTGCCGGCCTTTTAAATATACATTTTTAATAAAGCTTTGGGTATGCCCTTGAGCAAGGGACGTTATAAAAAACTTTATTTCAACAGAACAGATTCAAAATCTCGTAAGTAAAACCCAACATTTTAATTGCCTAGTGAAAAAATAAAACTTTTGTTGCAAAGATCTTTTGAATATTCATTAAGCCGTCTCTTACACTACGCTTTTCATACATTTGCATAATGCTTAGCTGAAGCATATTTTGTATCGGTTTTACTTCATAACTTAACTTGACTCGGTTTAAAATATCTTTTATTCATATAAGATAATAAGCTTCTTACTAAATTTCTTAACCGTTTCTTTAAAGGTTTCGTCGTGTTATTGAATCATCATAAGTTTTAATCCTACCAAAAAAACAGACATGGTGTATGCATAGACCAATATATAAAGTCTGAAGTTCATATTAATTTATCGAGAAAAGTAATACTAAGATGCGATCGAACTAACGCGAACAACAAAATCTATAGTTTTTGAAAGAAGTGTAAATAGGAGTGTATGTTATATACTGATATATGGAGGAAAAGTGGAAATAGTGGTAAAGTTCGTGTACTTGGGCTGTATGTGTTTACTCCGGATGGTTATTATGAAGATAGATATAGATAGATAGAAAGACGAGTGCGAGACAATGAAAGTAGAATAGATACCGTGAAAACAACAGCGTTAAGAAGAATGTGTGGTGTAACATTGCGTGATAGGATAGGTAATGGTGATATACGAGAGTATGCAGTATGGGTTAAAAGAGAACCTTAATGACAAGAATATTAAATACATTGCGAATCCTTAGGTGGTGTGACACATAAGACGGACGAATGAGAGCGGCTTGATATACAAGGCAGCGCAAATGGAAAAAGGATAATTTAGAGTCGGGTTGGGTAGGACCTCTTGTACACACATTGACCAAATCAAAAAGGTACTAAATAAGGGACAAGTCAAAAAGTAACCATATCCGACAAGCATGCATGAATCTCATGAAAGTCGATGATGCGATAGAGGTATGTCAGGAAAGTAGCAAGTGAAGATAAGAAATAAATTTAACAATATATTCTTGACGTTATTATAGTTTTAGTACGTTGTAATATTTTGTATATTAAATTGATCTCAGTGAAATATATTCAGTTTTTTCTCATTATAATTAAATTATTCCCATTAACAGACTTTTTTATACCTCCAATATACAAGATATCAAGCAAAATCACAAAGCAAAAAAAACTTCCGGAAGCACTTCGGCATCGCGTGAATTATTTCTAGACCGTGTCACGTACGCATTGTATTCTGTGTATGCCCCGCGACATTTACAAAGATAAACAGAACTGGACTAGATAATATTGAATTTTTGAACTAACGACATTATAACCTCCACAAAGGCAACTTGTAATGCAAGTTTGAGGGGCAGTTAATAAATGTACTCTAATTTTAAGTTAATTTTGTAGCATTTATATTTAACCTAACCTTAAGAATTAAGAGACATAATAAACACCTTCGTTATTTAAAATATGGCTATCAATTTTTGTTTTCGTGCATGTAAATATTTATAGATTAAATAACATTTGTTCTCGTATAGAGTACGTAGAAAACTGACCACCAAGCTTGAAACAAAAATTGCTCCATTGAGGTATAGGATACTTTAAAGTAACTAAAATACTCTTTAAACGCACTTCTATATCTTTAATATCGTGGGCTTTTTTCTCATCAAGATTTCTTTTAGGTAACTCTTCGTATCCACTTCTTACGTTGAATATATTTGTGACTCGTAACTAGCACGTAGTAAATAGATTTATTTTTTTCTTAGAAAAGCTCTTTTGGCATCATAAAAACAATTATTTCGCTCTTATGACCTTTCTGAATATCATAGGGATATAGCCAATATGAATGTTAACAAAGGATATCTTCTTCAGGAAATTATTAATATACTTTACTGTTCAAAATACCTTAGTGTACTTTTAAAATAGGCTTTTATTTTTTATTTACTCATTTTAGCTACACAACTCTTTAGTAAAACGTGGGTCCGTTTCATAAATTAAATACTAATTATTAATTACCAAAATTTAATCTGTATCGATAATTTTATATTCTTAAATTACCAGAATCCATTAACAAAGAAGCGATTTAACTAGTATAATGTTCATTATTAATGTTAATTGACATTGATAGACGATATTCCAAATTTAAAAAGACAATGTTGTCTTATATTTAAAACTTGCTTTTATAATTATCTAACGTACTCGAGACTTTCCTTCATTTTCCACTTACTTTGACGAACATGTCCCCTCAACTTCATCACGTCCGAGTGAAGCACCCTCCTTCATTAACCTCGGCGACGTGTTTGTTACACTTCGATTAAACACTCAATCGGATAATTCGTTAAATGCGTTGCGTATTTACACGCAATGTAGGTCGTCAGTTTCCTTTCTGTGTTTATTTCAACGACAACAAGAATATTGATCTTGAATTATGTTGGTTGCCGCTGGAGGTCTATAAAAAACAAGTTCTATAAACTATTCTAATTAAAAAAAATGTGTGCGTGTACTAGGTGTACACACGTAAGAAGTGAAACTTCTTTATGACCTAATTTTTCGAAAAATGATATACTATATGCAACTTTACAGAAATTGGTTGAATAAAGTTAAATTAGATAAAGTTTAACAAAAGGCTTTTATTATCATAGACATGAATACAAATACAATTATTTCATTTTAACTTATTACTGTACTATGTAGTACTAAGATTATTACAGAATTTCATTAATTGTAATAGAATTATTAGTATTACTATCATTGTTATCGTTATTATATATTTTTGTTACTAATGGCTTCGAATCTCTTCGGATCAACCGTGGTAGGGACAAGAAAAAGATGGCGCGTAACCGAAAAATGTGTGTAATTTTTTTTCCAACGCCGATAAAGAAGTTTGACTTCAAAAAGCAACATGGCGCGTAACCTGCTACAAAATTTCTCCCATACGTCGATAAAGAAGTTTCACTTCAAAGATGGCGCGTAACGGAAAAATGTGACGCGTAACGAAAAATGTTACACTAAATTTTTTTCCCACCCAGACAAAGAAGTTTCACTTCAATAAAACTTATAATTTTATTACTAAGTGTGGCAGCTCGATGCTGCACATTTACTTTCATACAAGTCTACGTTATATCTATATTCTTAGTAACTCATGCCACGTTCTCACGGTCGTTATTACGCCGACTATGCACAATTGGACACCGTGGAACCACTGGTACTAATTTTTACTAGGGCTACAATATCAAGTAAAATATCAATTATTGAACATGATATTGAGTTGCCACGACTCATTCAAGAATTTCAGATAATAATATAATAGCTTAATTATTTCTAAGAATTGGAATTTCGAAAATACGCAAATTATTAAACAAACAGGTTCGGATTAAATTTGTTTACCATCTGGATTCTTATTTCTTAATTTGATTTGTTCAGATAAGATTATTGTTATTGAAAGTTTTTCTTGAGCTATCGTAGCTAATTTTGAATTTATTTAGATGATTTTTTTAGATAGATGATAAATGTATTTCTTCCACGCCGCGTTTCATCTCTATTAACACTGGCGAAGTAACATGAGAGCAGCACCGTTTCTCTATACCCTCGACAGCAATGGGTATGTATAGTAATGCCAAATTAAAAGTTAAGTTTTTGTTCGATGCCCGGCTATGCGCATTTGAGCTGAGATAAAACGACACGAAACTTTGATTGAGGTCTAAAAGATTGTTCCATGACGGGTTCTTTATAGCTTAAGTAACCGTAAGTATATTTATAATGAATGACTATGAAACGAAGCAAACAGGGAAAATTCATATTCGTGTATTGTACCTAAAACTGATTTCAGTAATAACTTTTCATAGTTTGACTACTGAATACCACGAAACCAGCTTTTTGGCAACCAGCCAGACAAAGCATACATAAATTCGCAAGTACTGTATCCCATAGAAAATATTCTTCTCATGGTTAGCATGCAGAGGGTATGGTTCTTTAAAACCTAACTAAGGCTTTAAGGGCTAGTTGTGTCTATGGGAGGCGGTGTAAACCGGTGCCATTTGGTAATAGTGTAGCACTGAGCACCTGCCCCTTGCGCAGGGTACACCTAAATTCTAGTGTAAAACATACTTTAAGTTACGTACTTCCTGTCCCTGTGGATATTTTTATATGTTTGTTTGTTCAGTTGCACTTACGCTTGCCGGTTTGACTTGGAATAATAATAATGTAAACTGCAAAACTCAGCTATTGAATAAAGCTGATTTTACTATACTTATGTAATAAATAATGTCAATAAAATAAATTATTAGGAATTTTTATAAATTCTATATAAGGGGGCGTCCATAAATTACGTGAGGTGTTTAAGGGGGGGAGGGGGTCGAGACAAATCTCATTTAATCTTACGTTGGAGAGAGGGGGGGTCTCGGCAAATATCACGCAATTTTTTTCTAATTAAAAATTTTTTAGGAAAACGGTTGACCCTAAAGTCTATCTCTGCAACTTCCCGCTAACTCCATACCTAAACGCTCAACATTTCACTTATTTTTTTTTAGTCGTGAATAAAAGCACGAAGCAATTATTTTTTCTTTTTACAATAACAATCCAACGCGTTTACGTAAGAAACCTACATTTTGAAAAATCTCACGTGAGATTGGGGGTTGGGGGAGGGGGTTGAATAAAATCTCACGACATCTCACCAGGGGGGGAGGGAGGTACAGAAAATTAAAAAAAAAACACCTCACGTAATTTATGGACGCCCCCTAATAGAAACCTGCTTATAAGTTTTACGTTCGATTAACAAGTCCACATGATGGAACCCCAAATGTTATTTTTCATGACATATTTAAGTATTTTCAAGTTAGAATAAAAGTTATAAAACTTCAAAACTGCTAGCGACTTTCTGATTTGTTAGAGCTAGAATTTGCAAACATTTGTAGGAGAACTTGAATAGAAACGGAAACACACAGTAAGGAACAGTGGCGTGTTCTTCCGCGCTTTTGTTAGATCCAAACTTTTGTATTAAAACTTTTTAAATTTCACGTAAAATCTGTTCAAATAACGTTACGTACTATCGGTGTTATTAATTATACATTCAAATAAACATATGTTTTTACAATAATAAATAGTATAACATTCATCGATTTAAAAACAAAATAAAATTCCCATCATCCATAGCTTTATTGCGTCTATTTACTTCGACATTTGTATGTTTCAACTACAATATAAACAGTAATAAATGAAACCATTGAAAATTCGTCAACACTCGTTAATTCTATTTCGCAAAGTCAATAAAACATAATTAATCCAACTCAATGACAATAAGCAAACTCCTAAATTTCCCAAAATGTGAGTCGTCGCTTTAAATTCGGCACCGCATAACAGACTTATGCGTACAACTTGGTTTGACATAAAGCTCGTTTATGAAACATTTAATGAGCAGCAAACGAGCGGTTGTACATGAAAATTTATGATATGTTTGTGCGTCCTCTTTTACCACGGGCGTCAATTAATGAACTAACCTTAAATGATGATTGTTAAAATATGACTGGTATTTCGTGGAATTTGTGTTATGTTTACGGGCTTATTTTGCTTCATTTATATATTATGAAGTATGAATGTTTTGCTGTAAAAAAAATGAAGGTGAATTATTTTTATTTAAAAAAACGGTATACGTTAATAAGTATGAATATGCAACACAACTCACGATTACGTTAACTATATAAATTGTACCGTTGAGAAGCTATTGGTGAGATAACTAAATACTAAAATTACCGGTTTTTATTACATTAAAAAAATTGACTTGACTAAGTACACAATCTTAAAATATACACTTCAATTTTCTCTTTTCTTTTCCTCCTTCATTCAACATTTATATCCCATTATAATCTAGTCGCTTATACATAAAAATAACAAAGGAAAAATAATTCATCAAGTAAAAAGTGAAATGAAAATTAAGTCGCGTGCAATTTTGTTTTATGTTTTAACATTTAGTACCTTAGGGCAGTCGCGTCAGTCAAGAACATTTTATTGCCACATGCTACGTGGGCATATTGCAATATGAATATCACTAAGAGAATTTTTCACCGCTTAGAATTGGAACTCCGCTAACGCCGTCCGTTTTCTTGGACTACTAAAAAAAGTAAAAGCTGGCTGTAATCGATTTATACGCTCAGTTCAGGGGGCATAAACGTAAAACAAAAGACGAAACAACGGCGCCCTCCGTTCGATTCTGTTGTCCATAACATTTCTAACACACATTGACACGTGGCATGATACGTCATATATTACTTCCGTTTGTACATATCTCAATCAATCGTCTTTCGTCGGACATTTTGTATCCCCCAGACACAGTCACGCCCCGCGTTATAATGCAAAACGAAGCACTACATGCTGTCATCTATATAGTGCTAAAATATAAGTATTTCGCAATGGGCACAGAGACTTTAAAAATTAATGCAACTGCTCCACATCTCTCACGAAATTAGAGTTCAGAGAAATACCTCTATAAAAAAATATTTATGATTGTTTTCTACAGAATATGGAGTTCATAAGATTCTGTTGAATAGTAATAAGTAAAAGAATGATAAACTTACTAGAGTTATAATTCGTCGTGTTCATTATTTCAATCAAGGATGGTTATCAAATGCGCTATAGGAAAATCGATAACTCGCAATACGACGAAACAATTACAGCTCTTATTTTAAATATATCTGTTAAAATTTTGTAATGAAAATTAGAAGCAATACTTGTCTCTAATTAAACGCTAAATGAAAAGTAAACTTCCCTGAATAAGACACCAGTTTTGTTAAATAAATCGAAGAATGTTAGAAGTAAAAACATTGTCTTTCATGAATATTATTATGTTAAAAGGAACGTCGTAAATATCATAACTGTAATAACAATTTCATTGATAATTTTTATCTCTTAGACAAAGTCGCAGACAGAAGGTCTTTTTCTGCCGGTTTCCTTACGATGTTTTCTTTCACCTCGTAGTGCACACCCGGGGAATGAACCTACGGACTCGGGGATGGAAGTCGCATGGTGGCTTAACCTAGGATAACAGTGCTGTCAATATGTAAAATGGTAAAATGGCTATTAACAGTGTATATATTAAAACAGTTCAAATATATTCCTTGATAGAAAAAAACATTCCTGCTGGTTTAGTTTGAAAGGTATAACTCAGTCGTAATAAATAGCTCAATTCACTAAAATATTGCAAGTGGTTCCTATTATTTTTACACACTACAATACTTCAGCAATGCATAGACAATTTTTTTTGTTATTTATCAAATTAATATTCTATCATAATACCAAATGTGTATTTACATCTCATTAACTAGATTAAGTTTTCAAGTAAAACCATCGTAACAAATTGGCTTGTTGAAGCAGTTTGTGGAACCTACAATCTAACTTCGATTACTTCGAAAAGCTCACAAATTTCGCGTATCTACATGATGAAATAACATTTGGTTTTGTTAGATTCTATTTCCAACTCAATGAGTTAGGATTAAGAAAGATAAAACGGCTGGATTTAAATGCTATACGGGCATAAACAAACGATTTTAGCTATGATGTTTTAGAATTAAATAATTTGAAATGACACTGAAATACTTTCTGAATTTAAAACACTTCATTTACTATATGAAGTTCATTGCAAAAGTTTGGTGTAGCCTGCAGACGCTCAGTAATGGATTAAATGTGTTTTCGAGTTCAACAACTTTGTTAACCGTTGATTGTATAATGTGCTCGTACTCGTAGCACACAGGTCGATGAGTATATTTGTGGAGTACTTAGTGCCCGCGACATCGCCCTCTTCTTTGGCTGGTTACCTCCCAACAATTTAATTCGTTGAGTATCTTGCGCTAGTAACTGTTTCTGGGTGGATGTGATGCCAGTCTACGTATGTTTCGACATCACAACTACTTCCTTCTCGACTGCGAGAAGACATTTAAATAAATTATGGACTAAATTAATCAATACATATTAAGCTTACGCGTTAAGGTTTACTTAGATGCGTAAATTTTGAAACAAACAACAATTTACGTAATTAGCACGTTTCAATAGATTTTAATATGGCTTATAACTAAAACTATGGCGTGTAGGGTTTTATCTATGCCAAAATAATTATATCACACTAAGCACAAACTTACTGATGTAAAATCAGAGTGTTCATCAATTTATATAATATGTATAACATTTTATCAAGAATGATAAAAATTAATCTTAAAGTTTTGCCATTTAATTGGAATAGTTAGAATTCAATATTATTAATATAAAAACTCCTTAAGTGCAATTATTTAATAAATTACCGTCTAAAATTCGTTATATTAGCGCGTTTAACCCATTCAAAAGGGCATTAAAGATACACATCAGAATAAGCCTAGTACACTTAAATTAGGACGGTTGATGGCGACGTGTATCTCGTTCGTAATATATTAAATTTCTCATGAAAAAAAATATATTTTGTAATGAGAAATAAAGTTCTTTAGACATTTAAGCCAATAAGTGCAGTTCAATCAAAACTGAAAAATCACTCATTTATAAACGAGCTAGTCATTGTTTATCTGGCCGATAGATGCCTTCATTAGACAATGGAAAATAAATGCTGGAAAGTCTGTTTTCCGATTTCCCCTACGTGACCTGCGGTCGGACTGGAGAGTTAATGCCTAAGCACACAGGTCAGCTAGCTTCGGTGTAGTCATTGTGAAGTTCGCTCATTGTGGTACGGTCAGTACTTAGATGCGATTTCCATCTTTGATAAAACCCTTTTTTGATCAGAATTCCCCTGTGGAACGTATTACTTAGCAAATGATGTTCCCTTACAGTAGTATTTAGAGTAATTAAGATATTTAGTAGATTATTATAGATTTGGATTTCGTACATCACTTACTTAGTACGCATTCTATATTTGAAAAGAGCGTTCCTTATGCGACGCGACGTTGCAATCACGTCGTTGTCTATGGGTGGGGGAAAAAATAGTGTCGCTACAACTACGTAAGTTTATAACAAGGGTCTTGACCTCAGATTGGCTGTTTCTTTGATAATTTTTGTTAGACAAGGATATCATTAGCATCACGATGTTTTCCTTCACCGTACAAGCGAGTGATATTTGCACACAATCCATTGGTATAAGGTCGTGATTCGAAGCTACATCGTGAGGGTAAAGAGTCTCACGCTTAAGCCACTTGGCTGACACTACTCTAAAATATATAATCTAATAACTAATATACAATAGAATTTATATTATGTATCTATGTATTGGAAACAAACAACTTATTGTCAACCATTCCTTTGATAAATTAATTATATTTATAGACTGAACTTTTAAAGCCTCACAACATTCGAACAATCCCATTTATTTTCATCCTGAAAATGTCAGAAGTTCCGGGTAAGCTTAAAAAAATATAAAAATAACGTGTGCTTTGTACCATTTTATTCAAAGGTTTTGTAGATGAAGAAAACAATTATTCCAATTACATACTATATGCTTTGCCATGTGCCTCATGTTGATTTGGCCAAAGCCCTTGTTAGTTTCCTCAATAAATGAACAATACTATAAATTTTTTTCCATTTGGACATTTAACCAAATATTCTATTATTATATACTTATATATATATTACTCTTTCTATCTGTAAAACAATCTAACAAAACATACTCGTACATATAACAACAAAAAAGGGTTGGGGAAAAACAGCGAACCGATGTTATCTAAACCACAGACAACAAACTCGATCTCGCAACAATTTTTACGTTGCTTTTTACAACACACGAGTGCTTAACAAATGAGGGCACGATTCTGTAATCTGTAATGACCTGTCTTGATTTATGTTCTGTCGGGTGATGTTATCCGCTATACTGCAGACCCTTATGGAAGGTAGAATTTTGAATATTTTCCATTGATTTATGGTCTGGTCTTTGCTTTAGTATCTTTGAATGTTGCAAAGCGGAGTGGACTTCAAATTGAAAGTGTACATAGACATGCTTCATATTTTGTACGGTCGTCCACAATAGCACGAATAATATATACGCTTAGTTACCGTAATGAAATAGTATGTAACTTGAGCAGCGCTCCGTGTGCTTATTGGAAACTAAACACAAGCGCAAGCATACATGTAACAATATTTGTGTAATAAATTAAATTATAAGTAAAATCTACGCATTCTGGCTGTTAATAATATATATAATAACGATATACTACCGTGTGAATATAAATATTTTTCATGGTGTAAATTCAGTAATCGTATTGCTAAAAGCTGTTTGAATATTAAAGAATTCGAATTTAACATCATTCTGAATTCAAAATAAAGTATCGAAAAGGCAAATGTAAAAAGTACTCGGGGAACTGATCCGATGAATCCTACTTGAAATGCAAGTTATTTCTGTTGTTGGAAGTTGTGCTGGGCTTTAAACGATGTTCAACTAACCACTTTTTAGTGCATTCGTGAGTTTTTTCTCACAACTTTCTCAAACATAATGCGGTATAAACTTTTGTATTAATTCGAAGATCTTGTTATGTGTTTACTTTTAAACTTTACAAACTCTACTGAACAGTTGCATACATAACGTTGCGTTTGTCACTATGAATTATCACTTATTAGCGTTTCCCCATGCTACTGAGGGACGAACCCCAATGGTATGGGGCACATAAAGTTTCATAAAAGGCTGGCTGTGAAGCTATAACTTATTACGATAGATTTCATCTGAACTGTGAATGGTTCCCCCTTTCATTAACCCTAATTAGCCAGAAATAGCACTCGTGTCCAGTATGTTTTATTTTTGTGTATGTTTTATACAAGCGTAAATATATTTTAAATATAGTACTGTGTTTGTTACCATAACTACGATGACTTATCCAATAAAATAAATAGTTAATTGAATTAAATAATTGATTTTTATTAATAACGTGATCTAATGCAAGAACGATTAAAACTAATGCAAGTTTAAAGAAAAAACTTTTTAACCGGATTAAAGTTATGTATTATTATAAATTTACAATTATTTAACATAATTTTAAATTTATCTGACGTTTCGCGTGCTTTACAGCGTGCGTGGTCACGGTGACTGAAGACAAAAGGTGTTGGATGTCAAAAACTGGCTCACGGTGTCCTAAAGTGTGTAAAGGCTATGTCAATAAAAGACAATACTAATGCAAGTGTGTTATATCTGTTATTAGAATTAGGATATACCTTTATCTAGTTGAATAGATTTTACATTTAAGGAATTTTATTTGTTCTCACTATCGTATTGACTAAGTCTATCTTTAGAGCGCATATAATATAGCGCGCAATATGGTTTTGAGCAACTAAAATTTGATCTAGAAACCCCAATCTCAATATATTTTTGATAATATTTTGTAACACTTCCACGTAAAAATTAAATATAATGCTTTTACGTAAATCTAACAGAATTTCATTCGCGAAATGAAAACATTTTAACAAACACATTTCATCCTCGCAGTTTCATTTATCTTCAGCATCTGCATGTGTTACAATTATTTTTTGTGTCACAAATCCATTTACTCTCCTATCCGTTTGAATAAGACTTCTTATTTTAGTAAAATGTTTGCTTAATATTTTTGAAACGATAAAAATACATTTACTGTTTTTGAGAGATTTTCCCTAGAGAGGTAAACGCGTCTACGTGACAGCAATAATAGGAAGTTACCGAAGCCCACGGACAATCCATATTAATGATTGCGTTGGCCTTTGAAGTATGCTCTATTCTAGCCTCCAGTTCTCCTAAGAAAGTACCTAGCGGTATATGGAAGGTTTCTAGCCATCTAGAAGATCAACCTTGAATTATTTGGGCTTTTGTGGTCATGAAACGAAGCACCTGGTAGAAGCTTAAACAATTTTTCATTCCTTACATACACGTAAAATGCGCATAGTGACGCAATGTGCCTGCGTTGAGAGAGATATTCAATTCGATCAGTAATAAAAATCACTCTACTGAATTCGGTCAAAAGGAAGAAGCTCTGGTCAAGAGGAAGCAAAAATTTTCGAAAAACCGCCGAATTATATGTTTATTTTCTTTTCCACTATCCACATCTATACCATACAGTTACCACTGTTGGCCTAGCAGCTTCAGTGTGCGACTCTCATATCTGAGCGCGTAGGTTTAAACCCCGACTGTGCAACAATTGACTTTCAGTCTATGTGTGCGTTTAACACTGTACGGTGAAGGATTGTGAGGGAACGTACCGACGCATCCGTACCGGCACAGAAAGCCGATTACCTTCTTACCTATTTGAAACAACCAATGATCACGAATCAGATACAGAAATCTGGAATTTTTGTATATAACTAAATTTAAAAGCACTTATTTCTTTATATTAAACTAGTGGACCCGACAGACGTTGTCCTGCATGATATTTCAAGCGATTAGTAAAGCAAAGTATGAAAGTACCGACTGCAGCGCCATCTGGTGGGCTGATTTGTGAATCTAAACCATTCCCAGATCCCCTTGAACACACACAAAAAATTTCATCAAAATCGGTCCAGTCGTTTGAGAGAAGTTCAGTGACATACACACTCACAGAAGAATTACATATATAAATATACCCGCATAGCTTGTTTGATTGAAGGTGTTAATCTAAGAATTACTTTTTGTCGTAGACAGTCATTTATCGACGTTATGGAACATACAACAACTAGAAGTTACGAGTATAATATAAATCATTATCAAAACAAGTCAAGCTTCAAAACCGTTACACAGTTATGTAAGCATTTTCCGCTATCTACAGACAATATTTGTCGGAGTAGCGCTTCAATGAAGTGGGAAAAGGATAACATGAATGTCACTTAATGGAAATGCTACAGTGAACACATTACTGTCAATTTTCATTTATGTTCGTCAAAATTTCTTCCTTTTGGCTTTTTTATGGAATTACATTACGTTATTCTTCTGCAAATAAAGAGTTAAAGCTTCACTCAAGCGATCATTTATGATACAATATGAATAAATGAAGACCTATCGAATAAATGCGCCATTTATTTGGTCTCTTATATAAGTCTGACCTAGCTGTGTCCTTTCTACGAACGATTGACTTAAAAATATGACTATACAATTAAAACGATAGACCATTCGGTTCTCACAAGACATACGATAAATATAAAAAATGGGTGCGTGTACTTATGTACGCGCGTAAGAAGTTATACTTCTTTGGCATTATTAAAAATATAAATAATAAAGTTTTTGATTGCATGCAAATAATTAATTACAATTAAATAATCAAAGACTGGAAAAGGAGTCATTATAGTTCAGTTTACATTTGACAAATTAAATAAATAAATATTTATTCTCTTACATTAAGTGTAACATTAGTTCTATTATTATTCGAATATTGTTTTTAAATTATGTCTAATGCCGTAGCATCTTCCGTGGACAACTTCATTCTGTTAATTTTGTGTAACGGTGCGCGCGCATCGTAAAATTTCACTCTCATCAATTTTTCATAACGCACCTAAAGAAGTATAACTTCAAAAATTTTAACAAATAAGAATAATTTTTGTATGGTAAAATTCATGAAATAAAAAACACACGTTGAACCATTTTAATAAAAAACAGATATAAAAAACAACTGTTATTTCGATGCTGATATTGCTGCCAACATACTTTTATTATTGCAAACGGAAATATTAAAAATAACAATGTACAACCTCACATTTCAACCGATTTCATTGCAGTTGATAGGTTTTAACAGTTGTTATCTTTCGTAAAAAGTATTTTGTGAAAGAAAAAATATAGAACAGTGTGCTATGACCTAGTTCATCCTAAGTCTAAAGAAATATTTCGTATTGAACTCAATGCTCATTAGCGCAAAGCTCGATGCACTGCCTTTTTTTGTTAGTCTACCGTTTTACCTTATGCTATGCGTAACTTTTAATAAAAAAAGTAGTAAGCTTTCTCAGCGACTAGTATAAGGTGAAGTAATATGATTCCTTTTAAATATTTGAATTAATTTAGCTTGTGTCAATTATAGGCCGAAAACATCAGTTTATATTTTAGTATTTGCATAGCAACTAATATTTTTATTTTATATAGCTTACTTTCCAATAATTTGATAACACGATGGTCACAATAAACTACCTTAAATTTAAACTTTATCACTAAGTGAGTGTAATTTTTTGAGAAATAAATCTTTAAAACACAACTTTCCTCACGATGTTTTCAAGATATTTGAACGAAACGCCTCCCACTTTGTTGATTCACTTATGTCTAGATTAACACTGCTCTATGCATATATCATAGTATGGAAAAAATTTCCTCGTAATTTTTAGATGAAACTGAGTTAATATTCTTCTAAGGAGCACTACTATGAAAAAGGTTAAAAGCGAACATTCCATTTCTAATAAAATTCCTACTTTTATGAAATTTGCCTACGTATATGCAGTTCTTATTATTTAAATAACTTATGAGAATAAGCAAAATATTATCTTCATTCAAATTTACGAATTCCGAAGCATATTCAGGATTATTTGACGAATTCAATGAAACAGATTTTAATAGGTTTATCTGCGATATGTTTCAATTTAAATGGATCAGCCTAAAGGTATATTTTGTGATTGCTACAGGTCCATAGAGCGGTGTGCCAAATATTGTTAATGGTTTTTAGAAATGCAATTTGCAAGTTCTATTTTTGTAGGTTTATAAAATATAGAAAATTTTAGTCTTTAATCTTGTTTGATACATTATTTATAAATACGCATTTTTGCAAATGTATACTTTATCTTGTTTAGTTTAACTTAATATTTTGTTATTATTCTTCAATAACTGCATGATCAGTGAATAATTACAAAATGTCGTTTAGTCCACATTTTTGATAGATATAGTGAATGGTTAGATATATGTCTAAGAAAATCAATAAGAACTATTTTAATAGACAAATTAGGTATGGGAAAGATAAAAAAAATATGTTTATTTATTGCTTAGTTATCTTAGGTTGAGCTTCAGAAGCAAGCCGAATCGCGAATCATGGCTCGAGTAACTCAAAATCTAATACATTTTTGTCGTACGAGAGTCTAACTTAACGGTAAGTCTAGATCTTGTCTGTGATACTGATAACTCTAGAAAAGGTATAGGGTGTAAGTAAAGGTGTATTCACAACCACTTAAGAAAATATCTCGTTAGTGTTTTTGTCTAAACCGATCCTATATACGTAAAACCAGGGCCTTAGTGTAAATCAAATGTAAATCAACTACTCACTGAATCGTGGAGGCGGAGATCAAATTAAAGAGTTCTAGTCGCGGGTAGATTGTACATTTAATTTAAAAAATACAATTTCCCTTCATGAATCAATAAGTCAAAAGTCAAAATCATTTATTCATATAGGTAACACAATGTACACTTATTATATATATATGAATTGCTTCTAATTTTACATTTTCTGCCAATTCTCAAATCAAGGGCGTAGAACGGAAGAGAAGAACTGGCGATAAACTCTCCGCCACTCTTTTTAATCGCATATTTCTTTATTGATCATCATTAATCAAATTAGAGAAAAATATAGCTTTTCTTATAAACAAATTATCATTAAGAAAAATTTAAATAAATTACACCATTGCCGCTCAAAGAAATAAAGGCCATAATATATTTTTCCATTATGTTGGAATGATAAAATTCCCACTTCGTACCCTCAGGAGCTATTCAGTGTCAAAATCGTTTAGAAGTCGAGAAAAACATTAAAAACTTTTGTCATCTTTCATTATTGTCTACGAACTTTCTACGTGACCTAATGATTCAGTAAATTCTTAAAATATCATTAACTATGGGTATTTGTTGAATTATGTTTGTATGGAATTTTATCTGCGTATCATCCGGTTTGATATTAACTAACAAACTAGAACTGAATTCTGAATTAATTCTTGCTTTTAAAATACTTATTCGATGCATTGTGGCTCTCATACGAGCTACTAATTTTCAGACCATGAAACAAAGCACTATTCTCTTCTCTTCAATCTGAGCTATCAAAGCGTTGTATCTTCATGCTATTCTTGACTGCAGCTATAAAAATAATAATGTTAAACAACCTCCTCTTGTCCCTTAATGTGATCAAACAAGCCTCAGTGAATGATAGTATCAATTAGTACTAGTACATTATTCCAATAATACCGAGACTGATTGGTTCAATTAACTAGAAGCGATGTCAAGCTAAGAGCGTTCTTGCCCCCGCGTGTCATAGAATACGCTAGTCTAATTCGTCATTGATCAGTGGCTCATCAAACAATGTGTGATTATACTCCAATATATCATAATAGGTACTATGATAAATTACCTGTTATAGGCAAGTAACATACCTAATAGCAATACTGATCCTTAATTTAATCTATTAATATATGTAACAAGGCTTAAGTGGGCGAGGCTCATCTGACATTAAGAGATCGCGTCCCATACACATCTACTGCTTGAAGAATTACAAGTGCGTTGCTGGCCCTTTATAATGCTCGTTTTAAACAATGCAAATATTTAAAAATGAAACTTCTCTGATTTCTCTGAAGTCAGAGTTTTTTGTTCTTATCTATTTGTGTTCTTCATAACCAAACGTGCTTTTTTATAGTTTCTAACAATTTATTAAATAGTGAGGTTATTAGGGTGCAGTTAGTATATATAGGTATATAAAAATGTTATGTTGGTTTGTGTACGCTTCAAAAACTCAAAAAGTTCTGCACCGATCGAGCTGTAATTTTAGTATGATATATAATCCGCATCAAGGATTGTTTTTATCTATTTTTTTTAACATTTTTTTTTGCTTTTTATTGCGTGAAGCGTGGCAGGGACGTGGTGGTATTTTTCTGAAACTATTTTTATAATAAAATACACCTAGTTTATTTTAAAAATAATTTCAGAAAAAATCTTCTTTAATAAACGATATTTGATAATTTATTACTACATAATAATTTCTTTGTAAAATTTCAATTAATTAGCAAAGTTCTAAGAACTTTAGTTCGCATTCGCAGTAATTTGATGAAAAATTTCCAAGTACATTTGTGAAAATATTACTTAATTCAGTATATTAAATGTTTCTAACAAGAATCCTCTAAAACAGGAACCGTGTCAACATAACGCAATTAAAAAATTTCCTAAAGAGCTTTTGGAACTCTTTTATGTTAAAAAATTGTGAGATTATTTCGAGAATAATGAAGCTGCAAGCTTTATCATTGTATGAAGCGTACAAATTGTAACTTCCACACAACAGATGAAGGGATGACAAGTGATGTGTCAAATCCATCTCGCGAAATAAATTCACATTGGATGGGCGTTTTTACACAAAATATAGTGGTTTATATTGTGCCACTTCGTGAGGTCCACAATACAAATACTTCCATTTCAATACAAAGTACTCATAAATCTAAAACTGGGACGTATTTCCTCGTCCGCCCGTGACGTGTTTTACTCCTGATTGATTTTGCGATTGATCGCTGAATAGCGTCAAGCGAAACTCGACATAATGTATTGTAAATAAATAAGGAATTTATCACTTAATACCGAAATTCCTTAACGAGTATTTTATTCATCTCATCACAATTGGATATTCAGGTTCTTGATGTGTATGTTATCGCGATTTTTAAATTTGTCTTTGTAAACAGAATTTTTCGGCAAATGTTATTATTGAAAGTTGTCTAGCTTGAAAGTACTTGAAATTAAACTGCCTTTTTAACAGACTTCATAAAACTGAAGGAGAAAGAACTAATTCGATATGTAATCTTTTTATAGTTTATCAATATATAACAATTATGTAGTAAAGTTTTAGGGTACAACTATGTTTGTTATTGACATTAAAACTAATTTGCATTTACATAAAACAGTGTTAATATGAAGGTAATTAGGACAAAGATTGTTGTTAATTTTAACGAAATTAGCATACAAGATAAATATAATCTTGACGGGAGCTTACGCATTTTTTAGATAAAGTGAAGAGAAATATAGCGTTTATGGCGGTGTTGAAGGATATAAATAATAAAAAGACTTAACTCTTAAAAGTTATATAAAACATTTACACGATATTTTATGATCACACACTAAGTTGTGCTGATGCACTAGTGTTGCATTATAAATAGAAGCAAATACTTATTTGTTTTTTTAAGTTATACTTCTTTTGGCGCGAAGGAGAAAAATTATTATGACACCTAAATTTTACATCGTTAAGTTAGTTCTAGGTGGCATGAAAATCGATAATAACTACATAATATGTTCAAATTGTATATTCTAGTATTTTTATATATATATATTGAATATTAGAGATAAAACTGATTTGAATAAACTGTTTTGAGTGCATTTATAGATTTGAGGTTAATTGTCGGTATGTATAATTTTTAATTATAGCTTCTGTTGATTCCAACTGATGTTGTTCCAAAGAAGTATTACTTCTAACGCGTGTACATAAGTACACACACTCTTTTTTTAATAGACTTATATGTATTTTTACTAAACATATTTCATATTAACAATCAAGTATACAGTATTTAAAATTTTCTTAACCTACAAAGTAATAATAAAAATTATTATTAATTAATTTGTTTAGTATTTCGTTTAAAAAAAAATCTTAAACCAATCTAATAAGTTCTTGTTCTGTTTCAAATAAAAATAACCAAAAGTGTCAAATGTCTTTCAAATAGCAGCAGAGTATTATAAAGAACAGATAGAGAGAGAGTGGTCCTCGACCAAGTGTTTGTACACGTGCCGACCGTATTACGAGTTCCAAGTTTAATGTGTAATTGCTAATTTAATATTATTGGGTTCGTGCAACACTTTAGTTTAGTAATCAGCCAACAAGATATTTAAATATGTATTACCTATTAAGATTATTTATATATTTTCCCCGACAAGTGCTCATTTAAAAAATCCAATCCAAGACCTTAGAATTGCACGCTGAACTTACGATATTCATATTTCTGCTTTTTTTTATGTAATAGGAGGCAAACGGCCAGGAGGCTCACCTGATGTTACGTGATACCGCCCATGGACACTTACACTGCCAGAAGGCTCGCAATGCGTTGCCGGCCTTTCAAGAATAGGTACGCTCTTTTCTTGAAGGACCCTAAATCGAATTGGTTTGGAAATACTTCAGTGGGTAGCTGGTTCCACAAACTGGTGGTGCTCGGCAAATTTCTTACGCAATCTTAATGATTTTTAATAATGAATTAAGTAGAAAATATTAATGCGATAAACCTATTACTCATACGAAAATGCTATATCAACAAAATAACTCTTCTAACCCTCGTTGATAGGGGCGTATAATTCGCTAATGGTGGATTTATGGGCTATTAACAACATCGATAAAATGTTTCTAACGAACTACCGAAAATCAATTAACATTATCTGTTTATATTCTTCCTACTTTGAGCTGTATATTGCAATAACTTTTGTAGTATTGTGAAACGCGTACACTTATTATATTAAATTTTATATTACATCCTTACATAAATGGCCGCCCTAGTCGTCGACTAATTGTTCACCAATAGAAAGTGTTCGAGTTTATTCCTGATTAAGTATAATTCATTAAAGTTTTGTATAAATTGAATGGTATAAAATATCTTGTCAAAACACAATCCAAAGGAAAACCACGCGGGTTGCGGAATCCAACATGAAGATAGAAAAATATTTGTATTCTAAAAATCTTAATAAGCTTCTATTACGATCAGTTTTATACGGGAGCAGTTAAAAAAACAATTACCACACCTTGAGGCGGCATAACGCCCAATCTTAAGCTATTGTGTGATTGTCGTTTGAATTGCCCAATTGTATTGGCTCTTACAATTAATTGAGACAGGCCATTAATAACTAATAACTCGTACTAACACGTAGATCTGTGTACGCAATGTGATTATAACAATTACTTTAAATTATCAAGTAGCGCGCATTTATTGCATTATTAAAGTTCCCTTATAGGAACATAGGTAGTGAGTCTACAGTAGATATCTGTAGTAGTGTTTTTTTTTAATCTTTTTATATAATTCTTCTACATTAAAAAATACCTGGTGGTTTTTGTACACAGAAAAATTGGAGAACGGCTAGGATATGAACATAAGATAAACGTAAATTAATCAATAAAGCTTTTTATAAATTTGACGATTATTTAAATCATCCTAATCGTTGGGATTGATTTGCTCCAGTTCAAACAATTTGTGTGACTCAAACTCAAACTTGGCGATTTAAAAAGTGGCGGAGTGTTTATTGCCAGTTCTTCTTGCCCGCTCTACGCCCTTGATTTGCGAACTCGTCGTAAATGTAAATTTAGAATCAATTTAACAACTTTTCTTTTGACGTTCATAAGTGTACTTGTTTACCTAAAAAGAGATTTTGAGTTTGAGTTTCACCTCACACACTTATGCTTGCTTTTACTAACCTTACACTGATCAATACCATTTTTAATCTACAAAATATTTGTTGAAATTCATAATATTAGTTAACTATCACACACATCACAAAAATTGCCTTTAATTTTCACGTTAAATACCGTTGCAATTCGTGAAATGAAAGTTCATTCTGTAATCTATAAAGCTACACCACATTTATTTTCGATTATCTTTGCGTACACAAATAACGAAATCCCTATTAATTTATAGTATGGGGAGTTTACCGCACTGGCTAACCCCACATTACGAACGGACGCGTTGCTTAATCCAAGCACGTTTAAATACATTTTTATGACGTTCCCTTTAGTTTGCATGGGCTTGGTCACTTCAAATAGTTAAGAAGAAAACGTGATCGTTATAAATAAATTTTTCTATTGGAATAATTTTAATGAGTGGCATCGACCCATTGTAATTTATAGGCAAGAGAGCCTTTCATGCCCTCCGTTGGCTGATCAGATCGAGAGTCCACCATCGATTTTTGAGTAAAACTTTTCCCATTATGTATTAACTGTGTGTTATTGCGCATATAGAAATAATAATTAGTGAACATCCAGGATTCAAAGGCGCGATCTCTGTCTTAACTACTTATCGTCGCTGTATAAAGATAACCGCGTATGTCCAGAGAACGAAACATTACAGGAAACGAAAAAAATTTTTCATTTCGTCAATGTTCGTTAAAATATTATTATGTGTTACTGTCCATAGTTTTAGATGGTAAATACGGTATTATTTATTAATAATATAAATAAGTCCTTACTTCATGATTATACCAGTTAAATGACATAAGAGTCTAAGAATAAAAAATAAATGGTTTTTTGACATACGAGGTTACGAAACGGACGGAGCTCATGAAGCGTTACTAAAAATCAGGTTGTAGTATCAAAAACAGTAATAAAACTTTCTATAGGAATTTACGGAACTAAAAGAAATGTTATATTGCCATTCTTTCTACGTCTCAATAATATTTTAAATCCAAATATTTGACAGTATATCGCACGAGCGATTTTATTTTCAGTCTAGTGATCGTGTCGTTCATTTTTATCTAAAACCTAGCATTTTTGTGGGAAATATAATATGACGTTTGAAAAATTTATTTCTTTATTAAAACATTCGGATAACGAAGCATTTTATACATCAGTTATAATTAAAAACGCTTTGTTGTAGAAAAAAACATACAATAAATTAACTAATGAAATATTTGTATACAAAGGTGAGTGTTCGATACAATTTTTTTTGTTAATTATACCTATTATATTTTTTTGATCTAGAGTTTTATGCATGCAAAATTAAAAAAATATTAAAAAGATCGAAAATACTTTTTATAAATTATTTGCATAGCTTACTGTAAGAAATATTATATATATATAATATACATATGTATATGATAAAAGTACAATAAAGAATCCTTACTGAGTTATCATATGTCAATGATACATCAATTATCATAAAATATGTGTTGTATATACACATAAGAATAGGTACCATACATACAATAATACTATATGCACATATTCAGTAAAAAATGCTAGTCAACAACACCTCCGACAGGAAACCAAACCTATCTTCATTTAGAAGTAATATAAATATAAAACCCACATCATACAAACTTTAAATTTTATTTAAAGAAATACCTATTCAAACAACGCAAACATCGTAACCTAAGTGGTTGTATGCAAAAAGTCGAAACTTTTGCGGAGAATACGTTTCGCCTAGTGCATGGCAACATTGCAAATTCAAAAAACTCTTTTAAAAACACCAACAAAATTATGCCAGTCACGTATCCTACCCCTTACTATAACACAATTTTAAACCAACGCTTCTATTTGCACTTTTGAATCTCATTCAATTTCCGATTGTTTTCATCTTTTGTAAGTTTCATAATTTCTACTGAATCAATAGAAATGGGCGTCTAAGGGAAATTGGGTTATTATTTTCATCCTAACTTTTAATATTGATGATACTCGTGTTAGATTTGTATCTACCCTCAAACCATGGGTCGGGCTATCGAATCCCGGAACACCAATAATGAATTATGTCAGATTTATATATAATTAATAGCTAAAAATATGAAGCCAAATAATAATACTGACAATATGTTCTGTATTTTTATTTGGCTTCATATTTTTAGCTATTAATACGACTATAATAGTATGTTACGGCTCTCTCTCTCTCATCTCAATTATGTCAGATTTATATATACATAATTAATAGCTAAAAATATGAAGCCAAATAATAATACTGACAATATGGTCTGTATTTTTTAACCGATGAAAGGTTTTAAATCTAATCTGATATTATAAAGTAATAAGGCTTGCACGTTGTAGAAAACAATAACCAGAAGTATATACGTAGAATCGATAAAATTAAAAATACATGAGTATGCAAGCAATTACCACTACTTCATAGCGATCACGACCGCTTGGTCAAGAGTGTACCGAATAGGAAGAAGAAGAGTATGCAAGGCACACATTTGTCTCTTTCTGTTTTCACACAAATAATCGAAAGAATAGTCACGGACACAATTCCAATGGTTTTTCCAACATCCTCACATCCAACAGCTATACAGTTTTAAATACAATACTGTAAAAGCAATGGAATCATTAATAGTATAAATCGGATAGCTGTGATCAAGGAAGTCATAACAATATGTGAAGTTATTTAATTATTAAAGTATACCACATCATATTTAATGTATTTTCTATATGTTATGTAGTTATTGAAGTTAAACTTCTTTATCGGGGTTGGAAAAAAATTTAGTGTAACATTTTTTCGTTACGCGTCACATATTTCCGTTACGCGCCATCTTTTTCTTGTCCTGCGATTTCGTAACCAGTTTATTGATTATTGTTTTTTGTTTGTGAACCTATGAAAACTAATTTCAGGCTTACCGCAACGTACTGTTATTTATATTAGATAATTTTTTTCACGTTATATTTAATTAATATTGCAGTATTATATTTATTTAAATTTATTATAAATATAAATTATGCTTTTAAATCATTATTATTTATGTCAAAAACCGTGTAGTGCGTTCATAAAATTTATATTAATAACAAACATATTTAATAACGATAACAATGATAGTAATCATTCTATAACAAATAATGAAAATCTGTAATAATCTTAGTAGTAATAAGGTAAAATGAAATAATTTAATATGATAATAAAAGCTTTTTGTTAAACTTTATCTTATTTAACTTTATTTAACCAATTTCTGTAAAGTTGCATATAGTAGATCATTTTTCGAAAAATAAGGTCATAAAGAAGTTTCACTTTTTACGTGTGTACACTAGTACACGCACACATTTTTATCTATCTATTCTCAAATACATGACGACATCAAAATCAATTTATCAAAAAATCACTTACAATTTTTACAAGTATTTTTTTGCATAACAATGCGGATTAGGTACTAGATAGGCACTTAACAGCTTTAAAAAAATTATCAACCTACTACCAAATATATCAAGCTCTGGATAAATAGTGTTTATTTTATATATTCGCGAAGAATTCGAATGAGAAGTGCCAGAACTGATTGTGGTTTTTGCAGACGGAATTTGGAAAATTCTGCTGATCTTAAACCTTGGGAATGAATAAGGGACGACAATATTAATATTCTGTATTTGAAGTTATCAGCAGAAACATATTACTGGCTAGCTTAAGATTAACTTGTATCACTATTTCAACTTATAAGCATAGGTATACATACGAAACAGATAATTTATTTATTTATTTATTAACAGCTCAATGGCCAAACTTAAGATAAACTTAAATAATGTTAAGGGCCAAATGGTTAAATTTGGTAGGTAATAGTATCATTATTACACACATTTATGTAGACCAGTAATGTTGTACTCCTGGGTCATCGGGGTGTTTTAAGTAATTGGAGATTTTAGTTTTACATTATATTAACCACTCGCGTACAATATAAGCGAAATAATGAAAAGTTAATTGCTATGTAACGAATGAAAGCAATGTAACAGTCGAAGAGACTGCCTACGTATAGTTGTACTCTCGGGGCGTAATTCCGACGATTTAGAAAATTGACACGCTTATAAAACTAAGAAAGCCTGAGTGAGCAAAACAGCCTTGGCTCGTACAGTTCTAGCGGCTTAAGAGTGCGATCCTCTCAGGTTACGTGTTTGAATACCCATTGGAATTTTCTTTCTATGTGCGCAATTAGCCCTTGCGCCTACGGCGAAGGCAAAATTCGGCATGTCCAAACTCACGACGATGAGGTGTCAGATAAAAGGTCCACATACTTGTCTATAAAATAGAAGTGAAGAAATAAACTGATGCTATCTGAAAACAAGACCCACTTGTTGGTCCACTGCCTGGATAATTATTATTAGACTTACTGATATATGATTGTTTAATTACATGGGGCACGCTTTATGTGTGCTAAACACATACATAAAGCGTGTACCTGAACGCTTTTACTGCCACATTTTAAACATTCTTAATGCGTTCTACATAAATAATAGCAAAAATAAATTCATGTCAGTAGACGGTTAAATGAACGCTCAGCGCATTAACGAATTATTGTATAAATAAATTGTTACTTCGAAATGACCATAACTTTTAAAGTCCAAAGTGAAAATACTTGGAAAAGGAAATTACTATAAAATGACATTGTTAACGTTTTAATTAAGTTGTTCGCCGAATTTCCACCGCAGCAAGTCATTTGTCGGGAAACCGAAAATGCAATCTAGTTTTATAATGTCTGACACAGGCTGAAGTACGGAAAATTAATTTATGGCTTCATGCATGTGTAACTAGCATCCCGTTTCTAAATCCGCATTGCGGATTACTAACAGACAGCCAGCCGTTCATTGTGCAACGTCGATGTTCAATTATTCATCACGCTGGCGTAATTGAATATATTTTGTCATTTTTAACCGGTCAAAAAATTTTGACCTGAATGTCTCACTTTTTTGTGCGCAATAAACCTACACTCGCACGCATGAATATGGGAAAAACGATTCTCATCGTTCTACGTTCTCACGACATAAAAACAGACCACGTGATCATACAGAAATCAATTAAATTGACCACATGGTAGACCAATGGGTACATGGTGTAACTATTGACCGATATTTTTACAGAATAAAAACATAAAAGAGCACTTGAAATATATATGAACATTACAAGAATCTTTTGTATTAAATATCAATAGATTATTTAATAGACGTTTCTGACTGCTAATGAACGATTTCTACTAAACAAAACATAATTTAACCTAATTAAAACATTCAATTCTAAAATACAACAAGTATTTTGTAATGAAAACCGAAGTATTTTAAAACAAAATTTATTATGCTCTGTTGCTTTTACCGCGACCAAGTAATTCAAACAAAATCATAATTAATCAACTAAATTTGATTTACTCGAAAATTTACATCAAAACTTTGAAAGGACCCCGTGAAAATTAAGCGTCGTGAATTAGAAACATTTTGTGAAAATGGAGATAAATAATTCACAATTCAATTGATTAATTGATAATTGCTCCATGTATAAACATACAATGTTATCGTAGGCAATCACACGTTATAGAAATAAAACTACAGCCAGCTCAGTCAGAGTAATACAACCTGAAATCTCGTCAGTTAATGCTTTTTATTATGCCATTAAAGAATTAAAATAACTAAAGGCGTATGATGAAAGGGAAGGAATGTTTGGAAAACATTTACGGTAAGTTTTGCCATAACTCAAATTATATCTAAGAACGTCACAATGGTTTTTTTTGTTTTAGGTTTACTTTACCAGAAAAAGAGACCTAGCAGTACTACCTATGAAGTTAAGTGAGGGCGTCATTGAATATGTAGCTATGGATTGATATAATCATCCACAATGCCGGTCATTACCAGCTTCAGACTACAACATATTAACATTGTTACAGAGCATGAAAAAAAGTTATTATCAGGGTTACGTTTGTCACTCTCAACTTGTATTCTTAGTCGAAAAACAACCCTAGACAAACCCAACGTAATTTAATTTGACATTTGCCTGTAGTGTTTTGGTAAACATTTGGACACGCCGTTTTTGCGTCTATATCAAATACAAGATGATTTAATTTTAATTTGACATGTATTTAGCTTAAAAGTTATTCCAAAATAATTAATTTATAGTAATAGTAAGATCCCATAACACACTAAATACTCTCAAGATTAGCTTTGAGTCATTACGCCAATGGAGTAAGTATACCCAGAGACGGAGAAAATTTCATCTTCTCAGATTTCAAATGCACAGGATGTTTTGAAATTGTACCCAGGTCTTAGTATTGGATGACTCTATCAAGAAAGCATTCACTAAAGACCAGACTCTAAGCTTAAATGAAGGACATAAAAACAGTGCACTTAATAAAAATGAATTAAACCAGCATTCTTGTCATAAACGTAACTTTTAAAGCTTTGATTATCCTGGACTTTACAAGTGTCTTGGAACTAAGTACACCGCTTAAAGTTTGAAGACAATTAAATAACTCGGCTCTGAAGTCTTTGATGTTCAGTAAGTAACATTATGAGTCTTATATATCTTATATATATATGACTTTTGATTATTTTTTAATGAAGTTTCTATTAATAGTCATATATTATATAATACGTACTTTATTAAGCAAATTGCCTTTATTGTTTGAGTAGAGTATAGCTAGAGTACAGTAATATTTTCAGTGAGAGACAAGATCTGCGGTCTGTGTTAGTTGCCATGGAATTTTATCATTTTTCGGATACGCAATAACACTTTAATCAGCCTGAAAAATGAACTTACTGTCTTTCACGGGTAGATGAAGTTATATATTATTATGATGACTATACCATAACTAATTGAAATAAAATCAGTTAATGCAGTTTAATCATAGACAATGGTATATCAGTTTGAGCCTAGCTGTAGTCGTTAGACGACATGATTTTAGATAGGTTTAGATTTATATAAATATTTTGTTTAACACTGTTTAGTACCGTGCATATCGTGACTTCAATCGCGTAAAAGGTTAACTTTTATTATATGATTTACAATTTCAGTACACTTTAAGTTATATTTTTGAAATTAAATAAATCATTAAGCTTTGAGCTGGCTATAAAATATCTACTATGCTACATTTTAGCTTAAATCCAAATCGCTCATCATTTATCATTTAAATGAATTTGTTCTTATATCAAATTACGGCAACAAACTGGCTAAAACTTTAGCGAAATTGAATTTACCTTTTCGAATCGAATTTCGGCCAATTAAAATTGGAACAATATAAGTGTCATTAGCGTCTGCTTTTAACCTCCTTGAGACAAGTAAGCCAATCGTGGACCCGTCGGAAATATCTCGAGGGCCTCTCAATCAAGGAAACTTTTCTGCGTGTCATGTCCAGGCCTTGGAATGAAGTGTTTTCCTCTGACTTTGACTGAAATCCTTATATAATTAGATATTTAAATGCACTAAAGTTCGTGAAAAGCAATGGTAGCTTAATAATAAATGTATGATTATAAGGGTATGTAATCGAACGCCGCAGTATAGTTTTTCTTTCTCAATGCGCAACCACAAAAGAAAAACACTCACATAGAGTAAATAATTACGTGTCAGGTACAGAAAACTGAACCTATATGTATTTAAAATAATAGAAAATATAAATACATATACATATTTAACTTTTTATAGTTAACGTTTTCGAAAGTATAACGGATATTTCAATTACCATAATTTGAAAAGAGCTTTTTGTTAGTAAAATATAGAAACTATTTTAGTAAAGAGGTTATAAGTACCTACTTGGTCTCAAAGGTCACTTGTGTTTGCTTAGACAACCCTTGTAATTGAGTTCCGAAGTGCCTCCGAAAACACTGCCTCGACAAAGTTATTACACATTTCGTAATACTAATACTATATTAATAAATCTTAAAAAAATATTTAACAACTAAATAATTTTATTTTATAATAACGTCAGTCAACCTCGTACAGTTCAACGCTAATAGATGCATATTCAAGTTCTTGATAGTATTTTTACTTCGTTTAAAAGAATATCTCCGTGCCAATAGGGTTTGATTGCAGTGAAACCGTAATTTAGTTTTGTGGGCATAGACGCCAAGGTATCTGCTAAGATATTTGATCTATACACTATTTAAATAATTATCAAGGTAACAGATCTAGAAAAAGGTTTGGTGTACACGTGTACACCTAGAAGTGCACGTTCCTTAACAAATATTTATTATTCACCTGCTTTCTGCTCACCATATAATTTATGCGAGACAATAAAAATTTAGTAAGAATGAAAGCAGACACATTAAAAATACTCTTAAGAATCGTATTGTTCTCAAAATAAATAGAAAGACTGCAAATAACGAGCACAGTCTTAGTTTAAATCCAAAGATTAAGTCGTTATAGTATGACTGGATACTCAGTTTTGAAGTACAACTCGACTTTTCTTAAGTGATTCAATTTACGAATGGAGTTGTCTGCTCCAACCCTATCTATATGAATAGAAGCTTCCAGCGAATTTATTTACATTTTGTTCATTTGTCAAGAGATGTAAAGCAATGTCAACGTAGTATAATGTTACGTCATTGTCCTTTGATCTTGAGCGAACAAAAGTGACCGCTCGCGTTAATAAAAGAGCAAAATTAAAAGACTCCCACACAATGACCTTTATGGTTATATTATTATCTATATCAGTCGAATTAACGATTAATAAAAAGCGTAAATGATAACCAAATATAATTAGTATATTTCTCTGAATAGTAAAAAAAAATGTTAAATGCATGCATGGGTTTGCAGTGTATTGTTCCATTGACAGGATTTTGTAATAGGCAGGATATGAGCTAAATCATGTGAACAATGTCACGAAACATACAAATCTTGCGCCGCGCCGTGATCAGTCCTAGAACTGCAGTAATGGTTTATTAACCTATATTAATAAATTAGTGTTAAAAGGAGGCATGCAGTGGTATAAATTTAATAAGCGATTATTATGATTATAGTTCCAGCAATATAGAAGATTTTCTCACGAAAAGGAATTTATTTTTAAATTTAAAAACTTTTGAGAAAACCATGACAAATAAGACCTAATCGACGATAATCATTTTTTATAAATCTTATATGCTATGCTTCGTCTGCCAGTGAAATATATAGATATATCTACGGCATTTTAATTTTTTAATCAAATCGAGATCGTTTGCGCTCCACAGCAACCATGTAAGATCATCTTGGCTTACACATTAATCGTGGATTAACGTACAGGCACCAAATCTAATGTAAAAAGCAGGAGCCACAGCTTAAGTACTACAGCCTATACTGGAGGAAACTCGAGACCTCTCTAGACAACAAACTCCTAATATATAAAGTCATCCTAAAGCCCAATTGGACATATGGTCTCCAAGTGTGGGGGCTGCCCCACAGCAGCGACATAAATATACTCCAGCGACAACAGATCAAGATCCTAAGAGCAATTGTAAAAGTACCATGGTACATAACCAAAGACGAAGTTCACACCTTCAAATGAGAACAATCAAAGAGGAAAGCCGGAGACTGGCAGCTAAATACAAAGAGCGGTTAATCTGTCACTCGAACGAACTTGCTCGCCAACTCACCGTAGAATAGCATGTGAGTCGACTAACGTCACCATATTCTAGATCTAGAAGACCAGTAGCAGTAGCTCTAGGCAGTAGATGAGTAGTGACTTCCAATGGGAAGCCACTCCAAAAGACAGCACCACAGCACAGATTCGCTCATAGCCTTAGGGGCTGATTCCAAATACACTCAGAAGAAAAAAAATCAGATCGATAAGCGATAGAATTGAAATGTAATTTTGATATACAAATAAAAATAGTTTTTACTGTTATTTAATATAGTTCTCTACTATATTGTTACAGTACTTGTGTAGGAACTTAGACGTTTGTCCCACACGGAAATTTAATTTGGTGACTGACAGATTCCAGATTATCAGAGTTAATAGAAACATCACCGTGAGATATATGAAGAAACTTCGTAGAACTTGGGGTGTTTAAGTTTCGCAGTCGTTGTTGGTGAACGTAAAAGGGCGCGACACAAAACGCGGGCATCCAGGCATGAAATTAAACAGCTTGCACTAAGTTGTTAATCGTCTGGAGTTTTGCCAACGCCCAATTTGAAGAAATTGCTGACGATTCGGCCAAGTTTCACCAGACTCAACTAATTGAATACGGCGCCTTCGCCCACGGCTAACAACCCGCGAATTGGAGAATAACGATAATAAATATTGATGTTGACTTTTTAAGGGTTAAATTTCAGATAGAAATTGCTGCAATGCAACATAACATTAGGTCTTGGGTGTTTAAATATGTATTTATATATCTATGTATGTATATCCGTTGCCTAGTACCCATAACACAAACTTCACCAGCTTAGCATGGGACTGGGTCAATTGGTGTGAATTGTCTAAAAAAAATATCTTTATTTATTTTTAATTATTTTTATAATTACTTTATAGGTTAAGAAAATTGTAAATACTGTATTTGTGTAAATAAATGAAGAATGTTAGTTATTAAACTTAATCGGATATTACGAGGTTATTTGAATGTGTAAGCTGTGTGTACCTTAAAACTGTGATGAAACATATAACAGGTAATTTCTAGCGTATCATAAAATATTGGTTGTTTGTAAAGTAGGTTTACGATCGAGATGTTTACGTGATAACGTCTTATTGGTGATATAAGTTTTTGGGAAGTAAGGAATTAATGAAGATAACAATATTTTCAAATTTTAAATTACATCTATCGTTTTATTCACACTTTTGATGATAAATTTCGGGTGTAAAATGACAAGTTTACTTATTCGACTATGATATACATTTTTCTTCATACATTCACGGAATGACTGGCAGCGCTCGAGATGAGACGGGAGATCGGTCCGTCTCTCTCTCGTTATACCTGCGATCGCGCTCGTGAGGTTTTGGTGTGACACAAGTTTCTGAACATGTCACCCGACTAAAACGATTTTAAAGACGTTATCACGTCAAAAATAAAATAAATCAGTGGCGCTACAACCTCTTTAGGTCTTGGCCTCAGATTTCTGAATCTGTTTCATGATCATTTTTAAATCTAATAGGCAAGTAGGTGATCAGCTTCCAGTGCCACACGACGTCGACTTTTTGAGTCTAAGACATGTCGGTTTCCTCACGATGTTTTCCTTCACCGTTCGAGCAAATGTTAAATGCGCACATATAAAGAAAGTCCAGCCGGGGATCGAACCTATGACCTCAGGTGTGAGAGTCGCACGTTGAAGCCACTAGGCCACTGCTCTTAATATATATATAATAATAATAATATAATATCTTTAAATATTATAAGCATTCTGGGATAGCCAAAACCATGGTCCATATTCTAGGATTTAAAATTTGAAAAATATAAACAAAATCACCTCACTCTTTCAAAATATAGTGGCTTATAAAGTATAACCATCCGAAGACTGAGGCAAACATTGCCTTGTAGCAGTAAAAATTATAATTATACACAGAGATGGTCTACCGCCCCATAATCAAGCAAGACAAGATACTCGTATATCAGGAAATTTACATTGTACTTAAAACCTGCAATCAGCGGGGTATTTACCCCTATAGTTGTAGTTATTAATAATTAACTAGGTCAAATCGAAAGCTTGTAATTAGTTCTCTCGGTCAAAGCAAAGAGCATGTATATGCTGCTAAAATACAAATTGTATCATGTAAATTTCGAAAGGTTTTGCAGAAAATTTTCGTTAATTGTGTGCAGGAAATTACAATTTTAATAAATCCTTGTTTATTACTTTATAAAGCGCGTTCGGCGTTTTACAAGCAATATCATTCGAACAATGAAAGTTGATGAAGTTTTAAAGCGGTCTGAATATCAATATTTTATTATTTTATTTCCCTCAAAAACGCTGTCAAATTTGTATATAAACATTATTGCATCGGCTCAGTAGCCATGCAAAACATGAATATGTATGTATCAATATATCATATGTGCATTATTATCATTATCAACATATTATTAAGATATAATTTTTTTTAAGTTTGACATACCACATTCTAGGTTCTATGGAGGGATTATCCAGTCATTTCCAACAAATGAAGGTACTATGCTCGGTTTTTAATAAAAGACGAGTAAGCTCGTATATATTATATTCTAGGAATATCTTGCATGTCGTCCCAATGTGCCGGGCGTCGATCATATGTGTTCCAAATATTCTGAATAATTAGCTTAATCAAGATTTTCATATAAACAAAACCCTTACAACGTATGTTCAAACGTTTGCACTGGTATGCATACTCTTAAGTTATGTGCTGCACAAATGTCCAACTATGCTGACATATTTCGTACGCGTGCCATTTAAGCCATGAATGTATGGCAGCTTCGTTTCATAAATGATGAAGCTCCGCCAAATATACTAGGCCAAAAATATGTACATTGACCATTGCCAACTGGCTGTGAGTTTCTGAAATAAAAGGGCTGGTCTAATTAATACAAACAGTTATTTAACGAGAGCAGTCTAATTTGATT
The DNA here is from genome assembly GCF_905475465.1 of Pieris napi. Classification (NCBI taxonomy): domain Eukaryota; kingdom Metazoa; phylum Arthropoda; class Insecta; order Lepidoptera; family Pieridae; genus Pieris; species Pieris napi. The sequence goes on along the minus strand of NC_062239.1, from coordinate 4,288,175 downwards.
CTTTAAATATGTAAGACAGTAATAAATACTTACTAATTTGCATAAAAAATGGTAAAACAGAGATCATGTGATATTTTTATTAATATACTCGTATAAGCTTCTTTATATACAATCAAACCCAATAAAACTTGAGTGCCTAAAAAACAAAAAAAAACAATTACAACATAATAAGTATAGACTACAAGCCCATGGATAAAATTTACCTGTGAAATGAACCAACGTGAATAACGCTTAGAAGGCTGTACTATATCAGAAAGAAACTCGGAGCACTATGCCGTCTTTCTGAGCGGTACAGGTGAGTACGTGGGTGAATGGCATTTCTCAGGTACAAATGAGGAATTACGACTAATTATTAGTGTATGGCATTGTTATAGTGTATATGTTACTGTAAAAGCTCGAACTACGGTTAATCTTAAGATTTAAGTCAGTGGTAAATGTAAGTATTTCTGAAAATACGACGATTTTTTCGAGCTTTTACCATTCGAATTCAATATATGCTAGGTTTTACCACTGTCAGCTGGTAGATGTTGGTTTTAGGAATAAAACAATGAGTAATTATTAATTATTTACTTTAACGAACGAACTTGGACAAAACAGGTACATAGTATTATAAAGGTATCATATGATGGTAATAAGTACAAACTAATACCAACGTATTTGAAACACATAACGTATATCTCTGAATATCTCAATCTCTATCATATCTATCTAACTGAATCAGTAGTTCTCTATTTGGAATTTAACAACGAAATACAAACATAATGCTTACATAATGTCTATGTTTTGTTTTTCAACATTTACCGTGCCATTAATGTAAATCCTAAGATTTACCAACGGAATGGTGGTAAGAGTTCGAATCGCAAACCTTTTGGGACATTTACCATAAGGAATTTGTAGATCTTAGGTTTTACTGCAGTTCGAGCTTTTACAGTAACATATAGATGAATAAAAATAAATGTCGAAAAACCTAGTGCCGTACTGAAGTGGTGGTGCCGGAAGTCAGTGTTTTATGTTTAGTAGTAATACAATTTAAATCAATTACAAAATCGTACACATTCGTCATTATATTATTATAAAAACTCTTGCTCGTTAAGTACAAAGCTCTGAAACTTTCACGAAAATACAAATAAGTGTTTGTACTTGTAAGTTTACAGAGGAAGAGGTAATCTGAAATGTGCACAAGCCGCTTGTTACGACTTACCTTAAGCATGGCACACGTGCTTGGAGTTTTTCGAGAACAATTTCTTACCTTTGAAAATTCTAAAGCTTCTATTTTACTAACAGACTTAAACTTTGTGAAATAAAATATTGAAATGTCGCGTCTTATACTTTTTTTATATCTATTGAGGTAGTCTAGCAACCTATGTTTTTAGTAGTGTAGTGTAGTGACTTGGGGTAAATATTATCAGTGTTGATATAAATACGTTCTGCATCTTAAAGTGCATCAGACGACGCATTTAACTACAGAAAAACAAATATGTTGGAGTAGAATTAAATATTTCGATAAAATGAGAATATCAGTTCATACGAACAATATCTAACAAAAAATTTAATTAAACTACTTAGCGCAGTTAAACGCCTATACACTCTATTAAAGGAGGGTTCAAATGTAACACGAAAAAGGGAAGAAAATATGGCATACAAGATAATACATTTTGACATGGCTCCACAGGGAGTGGTGGAAAGAATAAAAGGGCAATTAAGAAGACTAGAGGAAGAGAATAAGCATGCAAAGACTGAAGAGGGTAAAATTGTCGACGGGATAAAAAATAAAACTAAGAAACACGAGAAGAAGAGACAGGAAAGAAGATTGAAGAAACATAAAAATTTATGCAGAGGCAGTCGCTGTCTTTATAGACACCAACAAAATTTCGGTCGGTTTTTCAACCGAGGGAGCGTAAAGCAAAGACTAAAATTTCATCTTGTAAATATACACGACTATTTCGCCAACATAAATCCACATCCAATAATATTTAATTTATTTATGAAGATACACAAATGTAAAAATTAAAGTGACTGTTTCAATATATAATAGTTTACTTACCAAACTTAAGCACGAACTGTTAGCAATCTTGACAGATTATAAGTAATAACAGGTTACAAACGTAATTAATGACCTAGTTTTGAATGAAAAGCCTCAAGTATCTGTGATTAGCTGTGTATTAATTCATCAGGCTTGTTTAATATTCATTCATTAAATTTAGATATTTCAACTAATAATATCTAAATTGGATATTTTCATAGAATTTTAAACAATGTTATATATTTTTAAAGAATAATAATTAATGTTGGTATTGTTGTATGCAAATAAATAAATAATATTAAAGTTAAATCAAAAGTTACGTTAAGAGTTTTTTTTGTGTGGTACAAGGTTAGAAAACTCTTATTTTTTCTGTGCTAGTTCGCCTTTAAAAAATATTCATATAATATTGGCTGTGTTTACCTATTGGTTGTGGAAGCATTACTTGTGTGCGTGTGATTAATTACCATGTTCGTACATATATCCTATATATGGGGAATAAAATACTGACACAAAATTCGATTTACATACGATATTTCCAATACACTGCATAAATCATAGAACTACGTATTTGCTACGAACGTGCTACGACAAAATTTCGTAGCGCTCTTACAAACCAGCGATGTTACGTTGACCACAGCCAAATGGGTCAAATAACAAATTTGAAACATCTCATAGTACAGTAATTAAGGCAGAAATTTAATGCATACGTTCTTATTTTACATAGTAGTTATTTACTCTTTTAATTAGTAAATACATTTATTACTTAAAGGAATCTTGTAATGTTAAGTAAAGTAAAAGTAAAAAATCATTAAATCATATAGCTAACAGGATGTACACTTATGACACGTCTACACTTTACGTTTACATTTACTGGATACCGACATCGATACGTGAGTATTTTTTTAGTATCCTTCAGTGTCTTCAAAGTAAGATATTATACTTATAGACAGCGAATTGTTCAGTCTTAAGCGCAAATACATCAAGCACTTAACAAACTATTTCCTTCTTCCGTAAATATAAAACTTAGTAAACCATTGGTGTGTTATTTGCGATTCAAATTTTTGTATCATAATTAAACTTGTAAAAAAATACGTTTCACAAAAACGGTTTTCTTTATAGGTAGGTCAGGTCGATAAAACAATTAAAGTATGCACTTAGGCCCGCATTTGTAATTAGTTCGTTAAAAAACACTTAATTGGCGTCGAGTTAGTGATGCGGTAGTGCGCTGCAGTAACGCTTATACAGCTTTTTATCACAGTGCCGTGAATCTAACGACCGTGGAATTATCTTTTTGCCTCAAGTATAGCTTAACACGTGTTTCTCGAGCTGGCACTTTGTTAACACCCGCATTTTGTTCTTGGATTTTAAGCAAAGTACACTTACATTTGGATATTGTATTTTTAAAAGAAAACATTTTCAGTTTTTGTTCTATAAAAAATTGTTATATGCAGAGGCAGGCATTAATGCGTCTAGTGATATATTTTTCCTTTTATGAAATTCGAAAATTTTAATCCCCACAATTTCTTGCATTAAATAAAAACAATACCTTGATCGTATTTAATATGTTGTTTTGTTCCTTTTATCAAACTCACGATTGTGTACTTCAAATTTAATAATACATATATTACGAGAACTATTCTCCAAAAAATATGATACTTGTTTACCTAAGGAGCATGTAACTTAAAAAAATCTAATATAGAACATTCAGTCCTATAATTATATTTATAATTGTTATTGAAAATTACGCCATCCATAGATTTATTAGGTTTTCAAATGTATGAAAGTTTTGACGCTTAAATTATTACCACTAACATCTGAAAGAATTCTTCTCAAGAAAAACTGCTTTCGTACATTCATCAACTTCAGACCACTCAAAACTTTTACGTGATTAGTGAGGACTGTGCTTAAGTAAATTCAGGATCATAACATAATCACTCACAAAAGTTTCAGTCATATATCTTTTTAACATCAAATACTTCAAATGCACTAAGCGTAACAAAATTTTAATGAAGTCCAGTTACCATAGGTCATAGTTTTTTTTTTTTTTTTTAGACAATTCACACCAATTGACCTAGTCCCATGCTAAGCTGGTGAAGCTTGTGTTATGGGTACAAGCCAACGGATATACATACATATTATAGATAGATAGACATATAAATACATATTTAAACACCCAAGACCTAAGCACAACACCAAATGCTCATCACATCGATGTTCGTCTCAGCCGGGGATCGAACCCGGGACCCATGGAATCGCAGTCAGGGGTACTAACCACTAGAACAATGAGTCGACTCTGATATTCTGTTTATATCGTAAAGCTGTATTAATACTATGTATAAGAATGTACAACGGACCAAATGTGCGTCTAAGTTCGGAAATTGAGTTAAATAAATAGTATGGAGAATGTGAGCAGTGCTCCATGAGAATAGTACTAGTGTAAAATATACAAATTCTATGAAAAATTAACGCGATTAGACTGTTAGAAACTGACATTGACACAAATTTCGCTAACTGAATGAAACCCCTAAAACTATATTTCATCTGGAATACCAAATTATCTATGGAAGACGTATTTGTTTCTAAAATCTTTTTGGATCGCATGTAAACTACTCTTATAATTGTAAATCAACTTAAAGGTAAAGAAAAGTCAATACGTATCAAAGCTGATATAACTTAAATCTGTCTGCGGCTTGTCTTGCCTTCGTGAATATAAAAGCTAACCAAAAATGTAATGAATCATTATTGATACTATATATACACTTTACTTTGAACTGTAAGTGTAAACGTCCTTTTAATTCTGTCCAAATGAATTAATGTGATCGCATAAATTTTTAATACAATTTAAAATCCGAATACGTATTTAACCACGCCGAAATTAATTACGAAAATCACTCAGAAACATAATATGGCTAAATATCACGTATTTTGTTAATGATACGCTCCGTACATTTACTGTCGTATTAATTAAAATAAACCTCGTTCGTCCCGTACGTATATGCCAACTAAAGGGAATTACTAATCACACGATTAACTAGGTTACAGTTTATTCAATCCTCAATAGTATTGAAAAGGTAAAAGCTTTTAGTAAACACTTGATGTTAAATTAGACACGCCTTCTGCATTAAGCGATATCAAGGAAACCGCAGCAATAGTGGTTAGATAAAGGTTGTGGTGGACTGAGGTATTGAAGCGAACATTCGGCGAACAATTCTTAGTTTTACAATTAATTCATTTAAATGTCACCAATTCAAAAACTAAAAGTTTTAAATGTGAGTTAATTTTTGGTGATAAGGATTTATTACGCTAAAATACAAACAGACACATTTTTATGTCTATTTCACATATTATGGTTGGAAGTTTGTAATCCCAACCCAAAATATGTTGCCTTACGACACAATAATTCCCAGACTGTACGAATTATGCGAAATACATATTATAACTCAGTATACAAATCTTCTGTGCGTGTGTTTGTTTTTTATTTAAGACCTATGTGCCGGACAAAGCCTATCGGGTCCGCTAGTAAGACTATAAAATATTTATCAACATCAATAAATAACAATGAAAAAGGAATTTGAAAGTGTGTTCTAATCGTTGCTTATAATTGAAACTCACCATACAAAGAACTCAACGCCCGAACTAATTGCGCGCCAGACGTGGTAAGAATAATGGTATTCCGTGGAAAAATTGCTTCCCCTTCCACTTGTTTATTTACCGCCTTCTAGTTCTTGATAATGTAGTTTTATCGCTGCGATGTAAAAGTTTGTTCAACAAGATTTATAGCCATATTGTTAAAAACAACGCTCCAAAAAGGCTGCGATCGAGCCGAGATTCCATTTTTTAATTACAACATTTAGCATAGTTAATGAAGTTTGAGTCAAGGTTACGTCGAGCCCTGCAAAATTACGCTTTTTCTGTTGAGTACAGTTAAGAGGGACTCGGGGAACCCAAACTCAAGTAGCCGACATTAACGACGTTCCAATGAATATTCATGCAGCAAGAAAAGAGTGGCGCAAAACTTCGTAATGATGCATCGTAGAGGCTACGGGCTCGATACTGTTGTACATTGAATAAAAAGAAAACTTAGCCTGAATACCGAGAAAACTTTAAACTGAAACAGCATCATTGAACGCCGCTTACTAATAAGGCGCCTTTCTTTCTCCGTAACAAAGGAATATATTATGGCTTGATTTCTTTATTGCTGGGTATTCTTTTAGAATATAATTAGATTTTTCTGACAATTAATAGATTCATAATGATGATGATAAAGCTAAATAATGTACAAAAAGGTTAATAAATACAAATAACGGTGGCACCTGAGTAAAAAAAAACTGTAAAAAATATGACTTGCCAATTTGACTTTCGTATAAGAATACATACATCTTCTGTACAAATATTGATGAATACTCGGTTCATCTACATAATGTTACATCATGTAAAATTTGTTTTTTATTATATATCAAACTTGTCTAGTTTTTTTAAATTATTGATGTGCTATTATTCTTTAATCTATCTTTGTAAAACAATTATATTAGCGTCTAAAAATATAAACAACTGATGATTTGGTGTTTCTCTAAGAGTTTTACTATGGTACAGCATATTATTTAAAAAAAACTAGTAGCTCTTAGATCTTTTAGGTCTGGGCATCATATTTCTGTATGTGTCGTGATTTATTTTTCTTAATAGACAAAAAGGGGATCAGCCTTCAGAACCTGACACACGCTGTAGACTTTTTGAGTCTAAGGCAATTCGTTTCATTTCTTCACCGTCTGAGCGAGTGTCAAATGTACACATGCCGGACAGAATGACATGAAGGAGATCAACTCTACGACCTCAGGGGTGAGAGTCGCATGTTGAAACCACTAGGCCAACACTGATCTACAGAATATTATTACGTCAAATAAAAAGTTGAGCTTCATGACCGAGACAAGGTTATATTCACCTTTACTGTGAACTTGATCTAGAATTAAAATTAATAGCTGTGTTTGAGAATTTTAGTAGGTTAAGTACCCTATTTACATACAAGCTATTCTGATGAGAAGCTCGCTGCTTATAGATGGAAGTTATCAGTTTAGTGGGTGATTGTAGAAACTTCGTATTTATATCGTATGTATGTTGGGCGTCATATAATTTATAGGAAAATAGGTGGTCAACTAACACATATATCCAACAATATTTTTCTTTTACCGTCTGAACGTATGTTAATTTTGCTTAAAGGTACCTTTAGTTACATAACAAAATACACGTGAAATTGTAAACCTCCTCCTTTGGGTCTTTCTTCAAGACGGTTAAAGAATCATTTAATATAATTAAAATTAATCACAGTTTAGTAAAATTTTATAATATGTGCTATCTGACCCAGCGAATTTCGTACAGCCTTAACAGTCATTGAATGTCGTGCTACAGATTACCTGATTTATGATTTTATGAAAGTAGTACAAAATAAATATTAAGTTCACTAGGTACATTATTAAGACAATAACCAAAAAATTAAGTTTTATATATTAAGATTGCAGCACCTATTATACATATTTATTTTAATTCGTAAAAGTACTCAATAATTTACTCTTCAAAAAATGTTTTACGTAATTACCGTACTACACAAAATAGGGATCATATTGCATACTACGTCATATTTAAATTTGGCTAGAACTAATGTCCTAACTTCAAAGGCTAAACCACTAAAACTAAACTATATAGTAAGTGCACCTAAGTAAATAAATTATAGCGTATCCAACGAAGTTTCCTTCTAAATGAATAATGAGAATGGGTCCTTAATCCGACGCGGGCGTTTTCAAGGTATTAAGTAACTTACTCTACGGACAAAATGGATAATCACCTAAAATTGTAATAATCCAGTTTCATTTCCATTAAGTTTCCTTTTTATTTCAGTTTTAGGTAAAACTTTGTATTTTCCGTATACATAAAAAGTTAACTAGTACAAAGGATACTTTAATCAAGAAGAAAATGACGCGTGTACCTTACCACTATTATTATTCCTAGTTATATTACCATTTGAAAAATACTGTGAAATTGCCAACGCCATCTATTGTAACATTTCACATTTATAATTCATACGTGCAGCCCTTGCGACACATTTCTAAACGTAGGGACAAACTGACATTTGACAATGACAACTGACTCATGTTATGAAACATTGAATTTCGAAACTTGACTAATCAACATTCTACACACTTACAAGTCAAATATTTCAAAATATATGTTTCGCTCACGTTGTGCAATTTTTATTTAGAAGATTATTGTACCAGTTAAAGTATTTTGAGTGTCAAATTACTAATAGAACATTGCTTAATTAGTTTAAAGTCTCGCACGTGAATTTTTACGAACTTATCTCAACATGCGGCTTGTTGATTCAAAGAAGTTGTTAGAGCTTCAAAACAAACCTTCAAATATTCGGAATATATGTATTGTAGCACACGTGGACCATGGGAAAACAACACTAGCTGATTCATTGATATCCAGCAATGGTATTATATCTCAGAGAATGTCCGGTAAGCTTCGTTATATGGATAGTAGGCCTGATGAACAAGAACGTGGTATCACTATGAAATGCAGCAGTATTGCTCTCTATCATGCATTGGATAGCAATGAATATCTTGTAAATTTAATAGATTCACCAGGACACATCGATTTTTCAAGTGAAGTATCCACAGCAGTCCGATTATGTGACGGCGCAATTGTTGTAGTAAGTAACCATCACATATTGCATTTTTAATTCAGTATAATAAATAAAGAAAATCCATAAAACAAAAGATCTGAATACTCTAACCTTTTCATATAAGTTATTTTCTAACTTGACTGTTACTATATTAATCTAATGATAATAATAAATTTGATCCTACTTGAATTAACATTACTTTATAAATTCTGTCTTACTTCTTATCTTATTTGGCACCGACGTAGTTGTGTGAAATTTGCCTCCATTTTGGGCCAGCTAGTCTTTTGACTTTGTCCCCCCAATGATTCAGTGGTCTCCATCTACCTCATATTTCTTAATGGCCCTTCCATAGTTGCCTTTATACTACCTCAGGTTAGTAAGCCTACGTTTGTGGCCTGTTCATTTCAGCCTTTGTAGATATCTCAAGGCTTTAATTGTTTTTGTGTGACATATCTTATCTAATTTATTAAATTGAGCAGACTCAACTCCATTTCTCACTTTTTCAAATTTCCAAGTTTTGCAGTCATATGTTGAATTTGGTAAAGAGGCAATAGTTCAGAATCCTAGTATTTTGGTTAAATGCATTAATCTCAAGTGCTGTTTCGAGTTCAAAAGTTTTTTGTGTCAGATAATCTATGTTAATTACTCAAGAGTTAGGCATATAACATCATGATAAAACTACTTTGGTTGAACACCACACTAGTTTAACTGGGAGTCCAGGAAAATAAGTTAAAATGAAAAAGAACCACTTTCATATAAATTGCATAATACTTTTAATTGTTTGTGTAAATTTCAGGTGGATGTTGTTGAAGGTGTCTGTCCCCAAACAAGGCTAGTACTGAAACAAGCTTATTCTGAAAATATAAAGCCTGTTCTTGTGCTTAACAAGATTGATAGGCTTATAGTGGAAATGAGAATGACGGCACTTGATGCCTATGTGCACATAACACAAGTTTTGGAACAAGTAAATGCGGTCACGGGAGAGCTGTTTGCATCTGAAGTGTTAGAAAATGAAGAAAATACTATAGATAAGCAGGTATGATATTTATTTATATGTTTTTATAATATCGCCATTTCAAAGAAATATTTAAAAATGATAAAAGGTGGAGCACCAACCTGTTTTTATGCCTCTATCGGATTCTATGGGTTTTCCTATCTATAATGTGCACCCTACCTTTTGTAAAATATATATCAATCTTAGTCAAATATAACAATATTTGCTACACAAACTGTAATTATGTTTTAGTTGGCTTCCTTATCATTAATTTTCAGCAAGTCAACCTGCCTTCTAAAGACGATCAAAACTTTTATGACTGGACATCTGCATTGGAGGAAGCTGATGACTCAAACCTATATTTTTCACCAGACCAAGGCAATGTTGTATTTGCAAGCGCAATTGATGGGTGGGGCTTTACAACACATACATTTGCAAAGCTATTTTCAGACAAATTAGGTTTGTACATTTTAAATATGAAGCTTACAATTAATATCTATTTTATGCTATAAAATGCTAAATGTACTTTATTATCATTGGGATTACATAATTATTTACCAATTATAGGAGTCAGAAGAACTTAATCTGGATTTGCTTCCTGCATCTATGGTATATTAAAAACTATGTTTTTCAGGTGTTAAGGAAGAATTATTAAAGAAAGTCCTTTGGGGTGATTATTACTTAAATTCAAAGACAAAACGATTTATGAAAGGTGCTCAAGAAAAGGCCAAAAAACCTCTTTTTGTACAACTTGTTTTTGATAATTTGTGGAATATTTATGAAACTGTTATATTGAGGAATGATAAGGAAAAAGTACCAGGTATTTGTGAGAAACTTGGTATAAAATTGACTACTAGAGATCTAAGACACACTGACGCCAGAGTTCAACTTCAATCTCTTATGATGCAGTGGCTCCCTCTGTCGCAAACAGTTCTTAATATGGTCTGTTCAAAATTGCCCTCACCAAAAGAAATATTACCAGAGAAAGTGGAAAAGCTCATGTGTTCAAGAATACATGACTTCAATTCCTATCTAGATGAAACAAAAAAATTAAAAGAGGACTTTTTAGCCTGTGATAGTAGTAATAATAGACCATTAATTATTTTTGTATCCAAAATGTTTAGTGTTGAACGTAGTTCTTTACCGGAAAATAAGCCAAAGGCTTTAACAGCCGAAGAGATGGCATTACGCAGAGAAAAAGCGAGACAAATGCGTGAAGAACTAAAGAATAGTGCTAATAAAGCTGAGGCAATCCCTATGTCTAAGGAGACCAGTTCTCCAGAAGAAAAATGTACAGAAGATGAGAAGGGGAAAGAAGAAAAGGAAGAGCAAAGTGAAACAGCATTTATAGCTTTTGCTAGAATATTTAGTGGTAAAGTAAAGAAGGGTGATAAAGTATACGTACTTGGACCTAAACATAATCCATCCAAAATACTTAGTACAGCAGACTTTAAAGTAGATTCTAGTAAGAAATTAAAGGATTTGAAAAGTGATGAACACATTACTTGTGCTGAGTAAGTTTTTTTCTGTTCTAGTCACTTTGTTGACACTAAAATTTTTTTTTTTTTAAAGACAATTTACACTAATTGACCTAGTCCCATGCTAAGCTGGTGAAGCTTGTGTTATGGGTACTAGGCAAGGGATATACATACATATTATAGATAGATAGACATATAAATACATATTTAATCACCCAAGACCTAAGCACAACACCAAATGCTCATCACATCGATGTTCGTCTCAGCCGGGGATCGAACCCGGGACCCATGAATTCGCAGTCAGGCGTACTAACCACTAGACCAATGAGTCGTCAAATTGTCTTCTCGGATGAAAAGTCAATGGGTCAATGTCCTTAAAAATTACCTAATATATTATGTTTGTTGACTTGGTTTAAACTACTGGGGTTTTGATATTCAAATGACACACAAGTCATTGCAGTTAATTTCAAAACAATTAAATTTGATTTAAATATTAATTTTTTAAATTTTGCATCATGTACATAATTCAATTATCAGTAAAAAAAAAAGCATTTCTGCATATAACAATTTCATAAATATTGGATTTTAAAAAGTATGATTGATTTCAGGATAAAATCGCTTTATATTCTTATGGGAAGAGAACTAGAAGAAATTGATGAGGCAGTCAGTGGTAATATAATTGGTAAGAAAGCTTTTATAAATATACTAGCTGACCCGGCAAACGTCGTTTTGCCATGTATATTATTTCTACGAAAATTTTTTTAGTTCAATAATAAAAAGGGGTTGATCGTAGAAGGGTGAAAATTTAGGGTTGTATGTATTTTTTAATGCCACATAATAAAAAATAAAAATGTATCTAAAAAATAACAATTTTTTTGGGGTGGACACCCCTTGTCACTTAGGGGATTGAGAGATAGATAGTAGCCGATTCTCAGACTTACTGAAAATGCATAAAAAAATTCATAAGAATCGGTCGAGCCGTTTCGGAGCAGTATGGGAACGAACATTGTGACACGAGAATTTTATATATTAGATTTTCATTTAACAGTACATTCTTTTTGGTAATGAAAATTTGTATTTCTAGATTATATATTCATATAAATTTTTAGGTATTGGAGGGTTAGAAGATCACATATTAAAAACTGCCATCTTGAGTAGTAGTCTGGCCTGTCCGCCCTTCAGTGAAATTCAGTACGCGGCTGTGCCGATACTAAGAGTAGCTGTTGAACCTACTTACCCCTCACAGCTACCGCAGTTGGTCAAAGGTAAGTACAGTTGTTAAAATAAAAAAAAATATTGACTCCAAATCACCTTTAAAAAAAATTTTAATCAGTGGCGCTACAACCTTTTTAGGTCTGGGCCTCATATTTCTGTATCTGTTTCATGATCATTTGTCAATCTAATAGGCAAGTAGATGATCAGCCTCCTGTGTCTAACACACGCCGTCGACTTTTTGGGTCTAGAGCAAGCCGGTTTCCTCACGATGTTTTCCTTCGCCGTTCGAGTGAATATTAAATGTGCACATAGAAAGAAAGTCCATTAGTAAGCACAGCCGGGGATCGAACCTACGACCTATAAACCTAGCCTTTTGATAACCTTGACTTTGCTATTACATGTTGAATAGATTACCTACATTTAAGGTTTTTTTGAAGTCGGTTAAATAAATATTTTATTAATGCTCTTAAAGTTCTTCTCGTTTCGAAAATATGTATGGCTGCAATATTGACTCTCTGACCGAGTAACACCAATGAAAGTAACATTCCAGGTCTGCGGCTACTAAACCAGTCGGACTCCTGTGTCCAAGTTCTGCTTCAAGAGACAGGTGAACATGTGCTTGTCACAGCTGGTGAGGTTCATTTGCAAAGATGTCTTGAAGACCTGAAGTAAGATCAATTATTTTTAATTCGGAAAATAACAATTTTGAAGTATAACGCCATCTATCGGGGCACTTGTGAAACTAAACAATCTGAAATCAAAAATATCATCAAAATAGGTTCAGTATCATGGTTGTAACTCAGTTGCTTCTCACCATCATACAGCATTATATCTTTACAAAATTATAAGTAAAACGAAATGTGTTGCCATATCTCAGTAAAACAATTATCAAATTGAAAGAATATATTATGAAATTCCCTAAGCTTGAATAAAATGTTAAATTAATCAGAACGTATAGCAATTAAATTTCATCCACACTACTATTTTTGCAGGAATCTATATGCAAAAATCCCATTAACTGTATCGGAGCCCATAGTACCATTCAAGGAAACAATAATCGAACCGCCAAAAATGGACATGGCGAATGAAGAAATCGATTCTCAGAACATAGACAAAGGAAACGATACCGAGCAAGATCCGGTTGTAACCATCTACACAAATAACAAGCAGAGTAGAATTAAAATCAGAGCGAGACCTCTTCCCAATGAAATAACAGAATTATTGGACCGTTCATCAGACTTACTAAAAGCGATCTCACAGCACATAAAGTATTTGCATGGAATATCCAACGAGAAAATAGAAACAAAATTCACAGATCTACAAATCAATGGAAAGTCTCATCTATCTGATAGAATGCTGAAGCTGATAGAAGCATTTATAACGGAACTAGAAAATATCTGTACAAAACTCGGACCGGAGTGGCAAGATATCGTTAAACAAATATGGTCTGTCGGGCCTAGAAATTGTGGACCAAATTTGCTTCTGAACCAAACTGGGGATTACAGTACGAAATATTTACATCATGAGAAAATTCTGAAAGAGGATTCACGGTTTGAATATGAAGGCAGTTTTGTTAATGGCTTCCAAATGGCAACATTGGCTGGGCCTTTGTGCGAGGAACCTATGATGGGTGTCGCTTTCTGTGTTGAAGAATGGACTTTGGATAAAAGCGAAAACGATGAGACACATTCGTTTGGACCCTTATCGGGTAAGTTATTCTTAAATTTTGTATGACGACAATTAAAATAATGAAATTGAGGTTTAATGAATTTAAAAATATCTTTAATTTATAACAATTGTATCGTATATTTGTTAACACTTGAAATTTTAATTTGCTTCAAACTATTCTATAGAATCCAATTCATATCAAATTTACAATCTATGGTTATTATTCTGGTAGTTTTTAAGGTGAAAGAAAAGGTTAAATTTAAAACAATAATAAAAAACCTTTTGGGTTTCGCTTGACTGTGATTGGTCAACGCGTCTAGACCAATCAACAAGCGACACGGACTTAATTCGTTTTTTAAATATTCATTTTAATCTTCCTGTGCGACGTCTTCGATATAAAATGCATTTTATTTATGCCATCTGCAGCTTCGCACGTATAGATTTCTTGGGGACCTCTACAATAATAATAGTTATTTTTCAATAAATTTTCTTTAGAAATCAGGCTACTGTTAGTTCTTTTCAGTTTATCGCGTACATTTAAAAGCTGTTGGGTGACTTTAGATGATTTATAAATAACTAGCAGACCGGCCAAGCGTTGCTGTGGCTAAGGTTTTTGTTATATTACATAGTAGTAAACTATTCAAGGGAAACGGTAGTGGTTATGCCATTAAATTGTAGCTTATGTGAAACGTTGGTACTTCAACACAGCGCCATCTGTTACAATTGTGACTATCAAATTATAAACAAAATTTGCAATAAAATAATATTGCGGGTATAAAATGAGATGTAAGCTATCCTATCTTTTAAGTTAGATCAAACCGCACACGGTGTACAAATTTGATTGGTTCGGTAGTTTAGGAGTCCATAGCGGATAAACAACGTGACACGTAATTTATATAAATTAAGATTTATAATATGCAAGTATGTGATAGTTCATCTTCCATGTATAGGTCAAATTATGTCAGCTGTCAAGGAGGGATGTCGACGCGCGTTCCAATTGCAGCCTCAAAGACTAATGGCGGCAATGTATTCCTGTGACATCGTTGTCGACCAGAAAGTATTAGGTAAGTTAATATACAATTTTAAACGAATTAAACATATTTAACTTGTGAACTAGTTATAGTGTATGGAAATGTTTTTATTATATGATAACACTGTTAATATAAAAAAAACTAATGGTTTCCGAAGCGCATAGTATAGCAGTGTTGGCCTAGTGGCTTTAGCGTGCGACTCTCATCCCCGGCTGTGCACCAAAGGACTTTCTGTGTGCCCGGTAATAGTTTTAAATGTCGTCGCACGAATTTGATGATACTAATTATACAGGAGTCTCGAGGGTCCTTCATTGGAACGCCTCCACAGATCACCTCCGGTGATTTTTGCTGCCGGAAACGCGTCTAAGTATTTACAAAAAATTAAAGTTTACAAAAAATCTATAAATCACAATAAATCTGAAAATTATCGCGAGAAATCAGTGTCTAGTATGTATGTAAAGCCAAGTTTCAAAAAAATGCAAATAAAATAACGCACATTTACGTGAAAATAAAAAAAAATAAAAAAGTAACGGAAATTTTGCACTGTAAGACTGTTCACACACTGTTCTAGCAAAATCTATATAATAATTAGTATCATCAAATTCGTGCGACGACATTTAAAACCCAACCCTGTGTGCCCATTTAACACTCGCTCGTACAATAAGGAAATCATCGTGAAGAGACGATTCCTTAGACCCAAAAAGTCGACCCAGGCACAAAAGGTTTATCACCTACTCGCCTATTAGAATTGATCACGGAACAGATACAGAAATCTGAGGGTAAGACCTAAAAGGTTGTAGCGTCCTTCGTATTTCCCAAGCGTAATAGAGGATAAAAGTAGCAAATATTTTTAAAATATGTTAAGAAATGTATGATAAAATCATTATTTATGATGATAATCAATTGGCTACTTACTACTCTTTCAATATTATTAATGATCTCTTTATTTGGTACTAATGCAACCGGTGTCTTTCATTTTCGAATGTAAAGTTTTTTCTACCTACAGTAGGGTAGAGAAAACATTTTTTTAAATTAAATAATTAAAAACATCTTATTTTGTTACAAATTTATTTGTCTGTAATTACAAATATTGCAATTATCTCTACTATTTACAGTATAATACGATTAATATAAATAATATTATATCTATCTTAATTTTCTATAAATGCATCGAATTATATAGAAATGCACTGAACACTTATCACATTGTTTTGTGTACATTTTAATATCTTAAAATAATCAGTTGTCTGCTTGGCAATCTTGATACTAAATTAATCTACTTGCGCAGTATTTCTAACATTCTGGCAAATACTTATATGGAGCTTAAACACACATTTTATCTTTACAGAAGATTTTTTTATAAACGATATTGATATTCTACCTTGTGTTTGACAAAGTATAAAATACGCCAAAATTATTTGCATAAAACATGCCAATACTAAGAATGTTCATACAAATATTTGCAGGAGTATGTTAAACGTTTTAAGCTGTCATTCGGGATTCGAATTTCAAAATAAGCGCCTTCGAAATTTGAATAATTATAATGTGTGGCCGTCAATGGAGTTTTGTAGCACATTCAAAATTTGAATAAATAAATTTAAATGTACGATTTTCTTCAATAGCAACGATCGGCAAAATGGCGCCAAAAACATTCTTGTTAGTTAAGTTAATTAAAAAATTATTTTAATTAATTTTTAATACAAGAATGTTTTTACGAGCAAAACGTAAAATATGTGTGTTTCAACTCCATTTACATTAAGAGTATTACTTTTATAATAACTATTAAATGCAGAATGAACGAGTATTTCACAGACTCAAGGTAATTAACTTATTTCTATTATATACTGGTACATGAAAGCTAAAGCGTTTTGATATTAAACATCCATCTCATGAAAGTGACCACAGACTTAGATACTCTTGAGTGTTTTTCAAAATACAGATTACTAATTATCAAAATTTTATTTAAACCAATCAACATTCTCACTTATTTTCAGCGCAATTAAAATAAAGGCTTTCAACGCAAAACCTTTACTGCCATTAATTTTAACATTACACTCGAAGTCATCAGCCATTCAATTCGTTTCAGCGAAGATATTGTATGAGCTAGGAGTATATAATATCTGAATTTGAATCTTATCTCGAATAGCATAGAGTCGATTATATTCACAACAGTCACCCTCTTGAGATAGAATAGCTAACTTAACTATAGTTGTCGTTGAATTCAATGAGGCGGAATTCACTTACACAATACAAGGCCTACTTTGAACCCAACATACCTTTTCTAAACAATAGTTTCTCTTAATTGATCCAATGTAATGATCGAGCTAGTTCTATAACTTTGTACCATGGGAAAGGGGGGTATTCTGTTTCTCGTTTCATACGTGACGAACGAGTTCGCCTGTTGTAGTAATTTGAGTCGGGATAACTGTGAGTTTGGAAACGATTGTAAACAGGTTTATCGTAGGAGTGAGGTTGAGAATAGTCCACTTTGTATGTGCTTGGAGTACTTGATACTCCGCCTGGGAATCTATTTGTGAAGCCTGTAAATTTGAAGATATGGTTAAAAAGAGTAAAACCAGAAGAGAAAAATCTCTTTTTTACCGGAAATCGATACGAAGAGATAGTGAATATTTACTTTACTACACGGTAAAGTATTATTACGTTTCTAGACAAATACAAGAATTACGTGATATATAATAATTAATATTCATACCTGAATGGTAGAGAGTGTTAGGCCGCACACACATCATTCCATAAACTCTGATGCCAGGCACAGAAGCGTAAGTTGGCTGGTCGTGTGACATAGGTCCTTCTGTAAAATAAAGTTAGATTTTTATCCACAGATAGTCTAATTACTGATATCAAATGAATTCAATAGTTAGTTCAATCGTAGAAATTATCTGTATCGCTTCTTGGAATTATTGGTATTCATATATTTATGCATTATTAACATTTATGATGCACGGAACAAGAGCCCTTCCTCTGTAACTTCCAATAGAGATACCGTTTCCAATGAGAATTTTTTGTACGCGATCCTAAGGTTCATCAGTCCTACGGATGTTGAGAGAACTACATCGAATTTTCATATAAAACGGGATCGGTATCGCTTTCGCTTTTGGAAGTTACAGAGTAAGGGCGCTGAACCAAAAATCAGCAACGTGGGCTTACTCGTGACCGCGCTGAATTGCATAATGCATATTATATCCTTAATTGGAGACTACATAAGAGAGTGGCGGAGACTTTATTGCCAGTTCTTCTCGTAAGTTCTACGCCCTTGATTTGAGAAGTGGCAGTAAATGTAAAATTAGAAGCATTCAATATGTATTTCTTTATTGACGTTCACAAGTGTACATTGTTTTATCTAAATGAATAAAGATTTTGTTTTTGCATTTGAATATATTAAGTGAAATATGGATGTTAATAAGATTAAAAACAATAAAAAATTTCAATAAGAAATTTTCCTTTATTAGTAAGGTAGGGCGTATAATTTAGGTATAGCTTTTAAATTGTCTGTTCCTTGATGAATTTTACTTTATTCGATTTTTGAATTTCATCATCGGACATTAAGGCAATATACGAAATTCCACCCGTAGCACCTCGACGTCTGACGTTTCCCACCTGCCAAATCATAAAATGACGGCTTCACGACTGATTTGAGCGCGACCGCCGCTGTTAAAACCGCTGTGTGAGTTACAGAATCGCAAGGCTGAGCGTTTTAAGACCGTTTTTGTTGGGTACCACCAATATAAAACCAGCTGCCCACTGAAGTATTTCCGAATCATTTCGATTTAGGAATATAGCGTACTATGCAATATTATATGGCCGACGACGCACTAGCGAGCCTCATGGCAGTGTTAGTGTCCATGAGCGGCGGTATTACTTAATACCGGATGAGCCTCCTGCCCGTTTGCCTCGTTTATATAAATAAACTCTTTAGTTACTTGATACAACAATTCCAAAGGCAAAAAATATTTAACCTTTAGTACAATAAAAAACTATGTAATTTAAATTAATTCAAGATCTTGGGCCAGTTATATTGCTCTCGAAAATGATTTACAAACGTTATACGTCCAGTAATTAATTCAAAGGACAAATTTGTACGTAGTGAATAATTAATCCAAGTAAATACAGGTTTCAGTACAACTGGCGTAATTGAATGTAATCGATAATGAAATTCATTTGATAAGCTTATAAGCTACCATCCTGTTACAATCTTAACCTGGATAGAATAACTGTTAACTTATTAACATAACTGCGTCATTTCCTTTTTAAACGTTTGTCAAGGATTTAATCTTTTAGTATACGGTTTATGCGTACTTTGGAATAACGTTCTTCCTAATATATATGTATGCTATTTAAGTGAGACGTTGATGGAAATACATAGTGTTATTTGGTTAAAACAAGTACTACACATTAAAATCACATCTTCATAAACGCGTGGCAAACTACAAATATACAAAGTCTCAATATTTTAGATAGTCCTGTAGTAGATAAATCGTAATAGTTATGTTAGCAAGCACACAAAATGTTTGAACATTAAATTTCAAATAAAAAATTGTGTGATGGAATTTTATACAAATTTGAACTTATACAAGTATTAATTAAACTATTTGTCCGACGAAACAAGTTTTTTGCATCTCAAGCTATTCCTTCGCAAGGCCGGATCGCCTACTTGCCTATTAGTTTGAGAAGTGATCATGCAACAGATACATAAATCTGAGACTCAAACCTAAAAAAATTGTAGCGCCACTAATTTATTCATTTTATTTTACATTTTCCCTATAGTATTTAAGTAATAATTGCCTGGAAGAGATGGCATGTTGTCCTCATAATATTTTCTGTCAATAGAATGGGTTATACTAATAACTTACTACATCTCTACTAATATAATGAAGAGGAAAGGTTATAAATAAACTCGAAACTACTGGAAAAAAATTGTACCATAACTTCGTTTCGATTTAATATATTTTTTTACTTATCTTCCCTTTTTAGTATCTACATACCAACAAATGGAACATTGTGCTATGCTACTCCATAGAAACTGTTCGCTATTCCGGAATAAAAACATAAGTGCTAAATAAAACTAAATTTCAAATATTTCACCATAAAATCCACCAGAGGTCAAAGAATAAGTAAATATACTCGCATTGGTCCAGCCGTCTTCGTGTTTTGAGCTTAGCAATATATTTTGCGATAAATTTTTATTTATTTTGATGTTCACAAAAAATTCCGCAAGAAGTCGTTAGTAATATTGCAGACTTACCAAGAATGTGAGTGTCCGGACACCGGCATATGACTAAATAGTGTGATTTTCCAGTCCTTATGTTTTGCAAGGCAAGTAATGACCAATCCCGAGGGGCACGGCACTCTCTCATCTCAGAAACAGCTTCACATGTCTTTACCAATGTCACTGCTTTCTTCGCGTACTGCAACAATATATGTTAACCTAAGAAACTATATGTTGACATGCATAAGAGTAAAAACTGTACCTAAATGATTAAATGACTTATTATTATTATTATTATAGCATTATCGTGAAGTGCGTGTATTAAGTTATTATGTCTCTCTCTCTCTCTCATTTGTATTTGCAAACTTGTTGCAAATTTGTTTGTTCTAGTTATACTATGGTTATGTTGAAACTTGTCTTGCTCATGATTGAAACAGTCAATTTTTAAATTGCTAATTAGTCCTGTTTAATCCAAAAACCAATTGGGCGTGGCAAGCCATATTTTAGCCATATTTGTTTGACATACTAGGTGCTATGTTTAGGCTCTAACAGACTCTGTTACGCTATTATATTATCAGATATTTGGACAGCCTTATGAAAGTTTTATTTTATTAAAAAAATGTTCTGGATTCGAATCCCAGCGCAGACAGCGCTGATTACACGCCTATAAGGAAAACTGATAACTTAACAGAAATCTTAAGCCATTAATTTGTATACTGTATTTTACCTATGCATCTAACAGCGTCTTATTATAGATATTCTTGTTCTATAGAAAAATGTAAACTTCTTGAAACTAGGCTAATCTTTGAGACAGCCCTGGATAGGCCTACCGCTATCTCGTAAGAAAGAAAACAGTTTACCAATAATAACACAGTGAAATTGATGTCATGATCCCACAACATCAATTTGACGTTGAAAAATTGTTGCAACAAATGCCTGCTGCATTTATAACTGTTAGTCAACTTTATACAATGTTAAGCGATGCTTCTGAAGGAAACCGTTAGGTTATAGCAAGTAGTTGTGATCGGCTAGGTGAGTTATGTAAAAGGAATACAAAGGAAATTGGGTTACTGATATCCTGACTTATATGTGATTCTTTTGAGTCTTAATGCTTTTTGCATTAAAATCGTTTCAACTGTCAAGAAATATACAAAAACTATATCGATATGATTCAGAGTTTATTTTTAAATGTATCAAAAACTCATAACCAAGTTTTAAAAATGCACTCTAATTAATTTATCGTCTTTAACTGCAAAGCAATTAATTTAAAATTAAATTAAAAAATACTCACCTATTCTGTTAGACTATTCCATTTTCAAACATATTTTCTCTAGCCAAGAATAAAAAAGGAACATAATAAAATTCAATTTATCCTCTTTGGTCGTGTGGGCAAATCGCATTAGCCATAGATAAATTACCTTCTTTTTGGAATCTGTGGTAAGGCGCGTGGTATGCAGGTCGTCGGCGTTGAGGCTTGCCGAGCAAGGGTCCCGGTATCTCGCCGGACAGGCGCACAGTGGTTGAGTGTAATTCAGACGAACATAAACTGCATTACACACCTATAACAATTTAAAGTTAAATATCCGTTCCCACATCGCTCAGATGGATTTTGACACTTATAGTTACGCGCAAATCGTGACTGTTTAGTTGCAATGAAACAGACACGGAAATGTGTCTGCCCCAAACCTCAGTATGAACAGATTATGGTTCTTTATTAAGAGATCAAAAAGTATGTAGTCCATTTATGAATATAGATGAAATAATTTTGAGACCACAACTTTTTGACGTATGTATTTGAATATTAGTCGTCCTCGGTACATCACATACATTAGAAAAAAAAATAGACCTTTCGCCTGCAGCTTAATTAGTTTAGGATATTACGTAGATTAAAACAGATAGTCTATATAAAACTTGCACATTTATATTACGTACAATTTATGATTATATGATGATGATATCAATTATCAAATTCAAATAATAATCCCCTTTTATTTGTGTATTTACTCTTCTGTGGATACTTTTTCTAATTAGAATGATGTTAAATAACCACTTTAGTCCGTGCCAAAAATTATTCGTCCTATTCGTATATCGATAAAATCATTATCCTGAATTAATAGTTATAAGAGTTTTTATTTATAAAATATACTGTATTAGTATCGCTATACTTGCAATTTATAGGTACGTATATATTGACATTCGTTTACAGAAGTGACCTAAATGCAAATGTATCTGTTGGGACAAATCAGGAAGCATTTCAATAAGTTTACCTGTTGAATGGCACATTCAGGCAGCAAATAAATGTGTTGATTGTGAGGATAGTAGTGGTACTTCGTCGGTTTCGCCAGTACAGATGTCGAGCCGGCTGGTAATGGCACAGTCTGAAACGAACATTTCACTTAATACAGAACTTAAATAATGACTCAGTTACGTCACTTCTGTTGAATCTTCTGTGACTTTTTAACCGAACAAATTTGCTGGATAAAACTTTAAGTTACATAAAGTTAAAAACAAAAGAATATAAGATAAACAATTCGAATTGCACGTCCATTTCCCGTTAGCTACGCAAGTAACGATTCGGTGTATTAAGCCAATCCCGAAATCCATTTGAATCTTCATACAGCTGATAATATCTGACCGCAAGATATTTACGATTTACCGGGAATCTAACGCGTGCATAAGTCAAGCGTATCTGCGGGGTAATTTTTTTTTGTATAAGTAATATAACGCGATGGAATACTTGTTTTTTTTTTTATTTATTAAAGTTTACCACATCATACATAGTACTACATCTACGGCATATTTTACAAAATCTTCCATTTAAAATGTATAACAATTGAAGTAAACATAAGTGATACAAAAAATATAAACTAAAAAATACAATCAAAATATATACAAGATAAAATAAGCATACAATAAAATTACCAGAAATTTTTGGTAAAGCAAAAAAAATAATCAGCAAAACAGCGAATTATGTTCGGGAGAGGCACCCAACAATGCTTTCTCTAAAACCGATCAGCCCACTACCGATTATATCCAGCTCCGGATAAGCGCCATTCAATCCGTTAAAATCGCGAAGAATTCAAACGAAAGGTGCCTGAACTCCTAGATTGGTTTTTGCAGAAGGAATTTGGAAAATAGCTGATTTTAGACCTAGGGAATGTAAGGGACGACAATTTTAATATCCTGTAAGAGGTCACTGCTCTGTATATTGAGTTTTAAAAATAAATAGATATTTAGACCAAGATATCTAAATATAAATTCGTACGGCATGTTACTTTTGCTCATAATGATGTTAGAAATATATGAAGCCATCAAAACCTGCAGACGTGGTTATTAATTATCGACACAATGATGGGAAAGATGTCGGTCCGAACGAGGTACCATTCATCTCCCCTCTGAGAATCTTTCCAACTATGTCCTCTGATTGAACTCGAGCTCTTTGATCTTTTGCGATCGACATTTTTCTTCCGGGGGTTACATTTAACGTGAGGAAGAAAAGTTATTAGTAAAATTTATCGTGGATTTAGAATGATATTTTAAAAATGGAATCGCGTAGATTGATTGTAATTGGTTAACAGCATTTCAAATCCACTCAGTAAGACCCGTAGTTTTTTTTATATTTGAATAAAGAACATGAAATTTAAATGAGGATGCCTACAATCAAATATGTGGAATAATTTAAATCTGAAGACGTAAAGTGAAATACATAATTGCTATCGCACGGTCGTAATTTACAACCATCTTCATTGATGTTGAAAACAATCGATGAACGTGTTAACGTCAACACTAGAATGTAGTTAGTTAGCGAAGCGTAACGGTTCCTCCAGCTCTCTAGTTAGTTTACATTGTGCTGCAATTACTACATTTACCTGCTGCGAGGTTTAATTTTGATAAAAATCTTGCAATCGTTATATCTGCTCTAGTGACCCGTATCTTGATTGTTGACGCTGTTCACTCACAACAAAACTTTCTTGTACGTGCTCCGGCACTTACTATACTAGACTAAATCGGCCAAAATTGTGCTGCTATCAATCATACTAAAAAGTTGCGTTTAACTTTACCAAAAAATTTTGTCTCTAGACGCATTTCGTAGAAGTAATGCAATTATTTATGACAATAGTATCTCTGTTTGCACTGTTCGTTATTATTTTCATTCGATTGGTACGTTACCATTGAGTGTTCTGATTAACTTTTACTTTTAAAACTGTTATCTGCCGAGAGCGTAATTGCTTTCTTTGACTTTTCCTTTGCTTTCACCTTATATTTTGGTGACTTATAATTTGCTTGTACAGCGATTAATTTCGTTAATGAAGCTTAAATGAGGGCACTATACGGTGAATTAGTCATAATTACTCCTTGCGTAATTAGCGTTTTATTCAGTGGAACTGTAAAACAATGTTCGGAGAATTGTGGTAGAGAAATCACGGTGGAATCCTCGGATTCTATGTGGCCCACCGGACGTCACGTCCTGACGAGTTGAATGGTCGATGTTGTCGATAATCGGTAGAACAATTCGATCAACACCTTCGTTTGGATGCGTATCGTTTAAGAAAGAATCGCTTTGATATAAATCGATTTGTATACCGTTACGTAAGGTCACCCGAGATGGAGTCAGATCTCACGATATGTTTACCTAAAATGTTTATCTCGAATCGCGATCTTGACATGATCCGAACTTCGTGCAACCTGCAATAGTAAATCGAGATGGTAAGGTTCAATGCACTCTATTGTCTACGTTATATATTGTTAACTTTGTGTCGCTCCTATAAAAATTTTCATGATGAACTTCACAGTAACATTTTGAATGTTTATTAATTAAAATTCATTGTTTATCTTATTTTAAAGCTTTAAATTTAAAAATTATGAACAATATTTCGGGTATCGTTTTTTAAATTATTTTATTTATCTACACTTTTTTTTCACAAGAATTAAATATTAATATTAACAATAGAATTTTAAAAAAAATAACCCTAATAAAAAAATAAAGATGATAATACAAAATAATCCAAGATATATTAATATCTACTAATCAAAATTATAAACTTACTAAAACAGAGAGAAAAAATAACAGCAAATGTAAAGATACAAACATGATAATAAAAAATAAAATCTAATTTTTATCTAACATTTTGTAAATTGTATTTAACAGAACTCTATAGCCATATTGTTAATGTTTGAAATTGAAATTAAATTAAATATGATGTCAATCAATATACAAACCACAGAGCAGTATTGAGGACAGGAAGCGGATAGTGAAACTAATAAATCCCTTGAGTTTAAGCTTTTAGGTTATTAGGTAGGCTCATTAGGTTTCTAAGCAAGTCCTATTCATATGATAATTAAGGCTGTGATATTTAATTTTTCTAATCATAAATTTTACCAGTTAGCCTAGTGGCTTTGCGTGGCCCTTAGCCTTGGTTTTATATACTAGGGGGCAATCGTGTAGGAGGCTCATCTGATGTTAAGTGATACCGCCGCCCATAAACACTAACATTGGGCTTGTTGGTCCTTTAATTCCTGGCTCTGGTATTTTAATTAATTCATGAAGGAAAACATCATTACGAAACGAGCAAGTATCAGACATAGAAAGATCTGCTTGTCTATAACAATCGTAAATAAAACAAATACACAAATCTTAGAAAGAGCAAAGAAAAAATAGCACAAGTAAAATTCATTCTAAATTTAATGTAAGAGTAACGAACCTGAAAAATGTTGCCTGTTTATAAAATCTATTTTGCCTATTAATGTGTATAATCTTGCTTGACAGGCGTAAAATTCCCACACCAACGTAATGTTGTACGCTAGTAATATTCATATAGGTACTAAAAAGATCTAAGACAATTAATAATTAAGAAAATGTTTCATTCATAGTCGAAAATAAAAGTTCTTAATTTAAAAAATATGATACTAAATTAGATATTTGTGTATTCACAACCGAATCAATTTTACTTTTTACTTTATTATTCTTTTAATAATTTCTAACATAAAATATGTGTTAGACTACGTCACGCTTTTAAAAGATATGTTTATATGATAACGAAACCAGTTGCATTGATTAATCAAGTTTTAGCTACGAAACAAGTTCCTGATCTACCTCAATACGAATTTATATGCACGTACGTTAAATGTACGGTTACAGTGTGTGATTACTTCCGACGTTTGAGCATATTAGCATACGTCATCGAGATATGTGATTACGGTAGTGCTTTTTGTCACGTATTTGTAAGTAATTATTAAATACTTGATAAATACTCGCTTTTCGTCGTATCAAATTCAGAAGTAACACGCGTTTGACAAATTGATTTCTAATCAGCTTATGTATGCATACTTTTGGAGAGAAGTATACTAAAGATAGACGGTTAAAAGTCATTATATTAGACAATAAACTAAAGTAACTATCACAAACTAGAGAACACAATGGAACCATCTGGGAAAAGAAGAGTGGGCAGACAAAAAAAAGGTGGGCTAATGATTTGATATAAATAGCAGGAAAAGACTATTGGAAAAGATAGTCATCTGGAAAGGGTTGAAGGAGGATTTAGCAATAAGTACATACTAACAATATTTGAAAAAATAAGGTTATGGAAATTGAAAAAAATGCGTAGGGTTTGGATAACCGTAAAGTATTTTGTATTTTTAGATATTAGAGTGTATATTATATATAGAAAATCAATAAAAATACAAAGTTTGTGTTCTATGACTTGTCCACAGTTATTTTTGGTAAAATATATTTAATTTTTCTATATATGGTGAGCCTGACGTGACTGGATAGAAATCTTTCACGCCTTGAGAGTTTTCCTTGTGTTTAGGCTCTGTCATAAAATATTTATGACGGAGCATATATTTTCATGTTTTTCTTCAGATTTGTCATATTTAGGTCTTTTCGAATTTTCTATGAATCATCAATTTTAAAGCTTTATATATTATTTTAAAAACTAAATTTGAATATATTTGATTTGATTACGGGATCGTGGTCAGCGAGAGATTTCTTTTGTTTTATGATAGGGGGGAAAACGAGCCTACGAAACAGCCAGAACAGAATAGAATAAAAGGCAGCTGCCGCAGTCCACGTACACTCATATTAGTGGGCTAGTATTGGGCTAGTTACCATTGCCGGCCTTTGTCGTAACTTAAAATTAAAAATCATTTATTCATATAGGTAACAAAATGTACACTAGAGAAAGACGTCAGTAAAGAAACACATATTAAAAGCTTTAATTTTACATTTACTGCCAGTTCTCAAATCAAGGGCGTAGAATGGAAGAGAAGAACTAGCAATAAACTCTTCGCCACTCTTTTTGATCGCCAAGTTTTTTGTTTTACAAAATGTTTGTAAGGAGCTGCAACCATTACACCATGTTACACACTAAATTATTAAGTACATTTAAAGGTGTTATTTAGACATACTTACCTTAACCAAAGGCAAATATTATACCACATAAACACACCATTTATATTGTTTAATATTAGGGCCGTTAATTTTGCAATCACTATCAGCCGCATCTAGCAAGTGCCTTCGACTTGTTCTTATATAATTGCATACGATGTAATGCCGCTCGTCTAGTTTTATTAGTTCATTGGCATGTTGGAGTTAAATAGATTATATTTGCGTCATTATTATGAAATGGTATATCGTATATAACTATGCTATACCGTTATCCTTTACGTGTCGATTCAATTCCTTTTTAATATCAAGAAGGAAACGAAACCAAACATTCACTTATAGAACAGGGGGCAAACGGGTAGGAGGCTCACACGATGTTAGGTGATACCGCTACCTATGGACGCTCTCAATGCCAGAGAGTACGCTCTTTTCTTGAAGAACCCTAAGTCGAATTGGTACGATACTTCAATGGTCAGCTTCAGGTTCCAAATGGTGGTAGTGCGCGGCAGAAACTGCCTTACAATACGCTCATTTGTGGAAGAAAATTCACATTTTCAATATATACATGTAGTTTCTTATTACGCTATTGTTGTATAACGATACAACCCATAGATAAAATATCTTGTATTAAATATTCTGCGATGCAATGGCGCTGCACGCTTGTTCGCGTTTGCCCTGTAACCGGATTATTGCTTCCGACATTTTTACTGTAATTATCTCATGCTATTTAAGTCAAGACGATGAGATAAAATATAGTGTGAACTCGTTTTTTATTAATATGTATAATATTAAATATTGTAAGTATGGACATGTTAGTATGGCAATAATCATTAAGTGAATTGCACATATCTGTATAATTAAAAATGAATCGTAAAATATGTTGCTAAGCGCAAAAATCGAAGAATATATACAAGAAGAGGATATATTCGATTAATTTTTCCTGGAAATCTGAAGATGGTTTTTTTGGAGAGAAAAGTAGGTTTTTATTCCGGAATAGCGACAGTTCCTATGGTGTAACAAAATGTTCCATATAGCTACTGAAAATGTAGGTAACCAAAAAATCATATTAAGGCGAAACAAAGTTCGCATGGACAGCTAGTATATATATGTTTTAAATATTTACTATACATATAACATATAAAACAGTGTTGCTAAAATTTTACTGGTGCAGGCAGCGAGATAATGGGAAACATAACATGTATGTCAAATGTAGCATGGTTATCTAAAAGTCATGTTAATCTGAAACAATACCAACATGAAATACGTAATGAACTTCATAGATTAACGATTTTTTAATTGTCCGTTGAGTCAACTGACAAAAGGGTTGCCACTTCCTATAGTGGTAGTTTCTAAATATTTTAAACTTTTACTGTTTAATGTCGTACTTTTTGTTGTTACTTTTTCTATAGGTTGGTGTATGTAATGTAATATAGTTGCCGCATTGAGATGACCCGTAATGGCAACTTATTTGGTTACATAAATAAGCTCTCATCCTAGAATATAAGCGATAATAATAGTTCTGCTATTGCTGTATAAGTGCCGTCATAATGGGATTAATTACGTCTGGAAATTATTCCATTTGACTGGTCATTTAAATCCTGCAAGTGAGAAACTGAATCATTTGAAAATGTTATTATAATTTATTGAGTTGTTAAAAGGTTTTTTAACACAATATATCATTTGAAATAATGCTCTTGCATCTTATTAGAATCTGCATTCATTCTTAGCGCCTTTATGTTTTAAGGGAAAACGTTGCTTACATGTATGATTTGCTTAGGTAAAGTCACATGTAAAAATGCTTCTGATGGATTACCTTCATATAATATTCCAGTAACGCAACATTTACTAGTATTAGCTTGGCCGTATCAAATACATGAAGTAACCTAATCCGGAACAATATTTTAAGGTCTCAAACCGCTATAGAAACCTGTTAAACTTAAATGCACTTTATAAGGGAATATTAGTAAATACTTAGGTTCGTGAGCTCTTTAGAATATCTGTTGGAATTACTCTGCATCTTCTGCCCAATTAGCGTCCAAGTTTCAAAGGATTCTAATTGCTAACTAACAAGACTTAACAATGTTATCTTCGAGTCGACTGGAATTCAATTCACGGAAAATGTTAAAGTACTGTGACTATTTTGTTATACACCTTTTAAAAGACAAAAGTGTACAAAAGATAAAACTTTAATTATTTCAGTTTTTAATTCTATGAGATTAGTTTTTGCTCATAGTATAAACAGAAATCTGAATTTTTGCGTTTAGCTTATTGCAAATGGGCTTGACGTAGGCAGTTGATGGTCATCATTTGATGGCTATGGTGAATTACTAACACTGAACTTATTTCCGGTATATTAATCCTAAAGTAAAAATGTTTACTGACTGACTACCCTTATAACTGATTATTATTATTTGATTCTTGGTAAACGATTTTTAATTCAATGATGGTATAACGTCATCGATGGGGCAAAAAAACTTTGGAATGGTGTTTGAGGAGCATTTGGCAGCGTAGACCGGCCTCCCATTAGGTGGACATATGACCTGGTGATGGTGGAGGTAAGGCGTTGGATGCAAAGCGCGGGAAAACGGTCGTACTGGAAATTTAGGGGAAAAACCTATGTCCAACAGTGGCCTCAAGACTACGAACAAGTACTCGTCATAATATATCATACATATATGAAGTCGCGAATTTTTCTTTCATAATTAGTCATTTTAATACCTCTATAAGTTGCTAGTGCTATAAAAGACCAGATGCTAAAGTTAGCGACACTGTGATAACAACTACCGTTGCATCGTGTTGCTAATTAATTATTTACTGATAAAGCCGAACGTGGCGAAATTCTAATGAAGCTATAAAATTGCGGCCAACGCTGGAATGTCTTCGAATGACGGGAATCGTAATGTGTGAATTTATTGCTGTAAGGATGAACATCCTTAAAGGTAGGACAATAAATTAAAGCTACGTCGAATGTGAAATAAAATAATCTAAGTCGTATTCTAACTTAAATAGCTTAGTATCAAGTTACTTTAGGTAAATCGGATCACTTCGAATTTATATTCAAATATCTTCTTGTGCATTATTTCGACGATAATTATTTATTTATTGTCCGCAATGTTGCAGCTATCATTATTTAATCTGATAAAAAACAATTATATTAAAGATATAAGCCAAAGATGGAATACATTAATATATACAAAAAGATAAAAATTATTAAATACATTTATCTAAGTAATACCTAATTCGGCTGTTAATAAATAGTTATCCATTCGAGTTTTTTTGTGTTCTTAGTGATTTATTTTTAGACTACGTTTCTTGATTACAAAGTAAGCCGTATTGGCCTAGTGATTTAAACTCTGAGGTCGTAGGTTCGATTGGCTGTGCACCAACTGTTTTACGTGCGCAATCAACAGTCGCTCCTATGGTGAAGGAAACCGGAGCATACTTTAAACCCGAGAAGTCGACAGCGTCATAGGCACAGAAGAATGATCACTTGTCTAATAAGAAAATTAATGAACCCGAACAGATCTAGAAATTTGATAACCAGACCTAAAAGGTGTAGCCCTTTTTTTTGTTATAACTTAGGGAGCGTTCAAGTATTGACACCCCCCCCCCTCCATGTAACGCGACGTAACGTTTTTCTGTACCCAATAGTAAACCCAGTGACTCTTAATATAATGTTAACAATAACGTGTAACGCAATCCTCGCCCCGCATCGTAACGTTTACAAGAGGAACACCCCCCCTATTCCTAAGTAGGAAATACTTGAACGCCCCCTAACTCATAAATTCAATAAAGCAAACAAATATTTTAAGCTAACTTAACCTTTGAAATATAGAAACATTGTCTAGTAATTGTCCCTAGAAACGAAGGACTCATAAGGCGTTGATGTTTATCTAGTCACGACTAGCCTATGACCGACTGGGTTCCTAATAGTGCCGTTTCACATACGAAGGAAACTGTTATTATGACTTGTCAGACCTTGCCTATTACAATAATGAAGATATTTCAAATGTCTTTGCATTTACGAGTAGTGAACTTGTGACCCCTTTGTGCTATTGAGTATATTACTTACAACAGAGAGATTTTAACTTCGTTTTATAGTGAGTAATGTTGGCTTAGTGGTAGGGTTTGGCGTGTGCCCTGAGGTTCCCTGAGGTTGTAGGTTCGACGGCTGTGCACCAATAGACTTTATGACCTTCGTGAGGATACCGGCTTGCCTTAGACCCAAAACGTCGATTGCCATGCACAGAAAGCTAAACACCTACTTTAAAAATAAATAAAAAAATACCAACACAGAGAAATCTGAGGGACAGACCTAAAATGTCGTAAAGCCACGGGTTTTTTTAGCAGCAAGTTAAATGTATACGGTACAAGGAACTGACTGTTATAACAAAACCGTCCTATGATTAAGATTTGGTATAGCTAAACGTAATTAAACGTAACCAAGACACAATATTAATCGTTCCGTGTAATAGAACTATTACAAGCGATATTAATCTTCCAACCCATAAATCTGGCGTAGGCTTTTAAGCTAAAATATCTTCTCGGAGTTTCGTTCATTAATTTAACCTCTAGCTGATGCTCTGACTTAGTGGAACAAAAATCATTTAGATCACCACTTTTTAGTACAATATTTGGATTAGTTTAGTTAAATAGTGATTTGCCGTAAAACATATAGATAACGTGAATTCGTTTTATCTATACCCGGAGACATAAATCGGGTAAATTTGCAAACAAATGTCCGTAACAAGGGCCAATAATTCAATGCGTAGGAGCATCTATAGACAAGCAAATCTGACTATAGAAACTATGGCCAAACTACATCCCACGCATTGTAGTGTCTTCCTACCTCAATAAATGGGCTGTAATAAGATAGATGATACACTAGCACTAAATTTACATTTTGCGACACATGTGGCATGGAATGCGAAATAGGCTTTGGTTAATTTGTTTCTTTATTTATTTATTTCATAATAACGATATCAAAATTATTATCATTTAAATTGGGTTATACAAGCAGACCCGGCGTTCTCCGATTGTAGAGGAGAAGATTGAAGAGGAGTTTAATTACAAACACACGCATAGAAGATATATACGATATATAAAATATAGTCTGCGCGTTATACCTGCAATTGAAAGCCAGTGAAAATAGTTTCAATTGTATCATACAAAACAATGAGGCAGTGAAATTGAAGATTTACATCGTAGATATGCATATTATACCCTTATATTGTGAACATTCTCTTCGATAGCTACATCGCAGAATGTGCAAGCGAGAATCTAGTCGATAAGGCGGAACTGATCGTATGTCACGCACCGGGTACTAGCACCTTCAGATTTTGCTCGGAATCTCCCGTGTAATGAATACTTCGACAATCCGTAATTGCCTTGCGACGTTGAATACGGCCCGTAAACGATTGCATTCGATAGAGAATAATAAATCCTCATCCAACACAGCCTTGCTTCGAAACGTGCAGTTGTATTCAATATAAATCAATCATTGCGATTGGGCTCGGAAGTGCGTTGGTGTGTGAAGTTCACATGCTTTCATTTATCTTATTACGATTTCCATCTTGTTGAATATTAGAATTAGATGACCGAATGAATTCGAACCGAGTTACGGCATTTATTGGAAAACTTAAGTTATAAAAACGATAAGTTAAATATAAGAAGTGCGTCGTCCGTCCTCGTTAGTTTTTGTAATGGCGCTGGCGTCACTTGCCATATTCGCTAGGTCGGACAAGGAAGACATAAAGGGATCCCGTTTTAACAAGTCTTACGGTAATCAATGTCGTTATGCTTCAAGAAACTCTCATTTCAATAGTTTTTCAATGAGCTGGTGTTTCTGCTTGGCCTCAATACTATGCCTGATAATTTGAATTTCGAATGTAAATTGAGTGCAAACTTCTGGCTTCGGGAGCGTTCAAGTATTACGTAACGCAATTTTCGGAGATTATTAGACCCCCCCCCATGTAACTCGCCGTAACGTTTTTCAGTACCCAAGTATAGTAAAACGTTTCGTGACCACCTAGTGACTCTTTAGTTACTATTATGCGGTGTAAGTCG
Organism: Pieris napi; assembly: GCF_905475465.1. Taxonomy (NCBI): domain Eukaryota; kingdom Metazoa; phylum Arthropoda; class Insecta; order Lepidoptera; family Pieridae; genus Pieris; species Pieris napi. Next base: position 4,254,413 of record NC_062239.1, on the reverse strand, counting down.
AAAATAATATTAACAATAACGCGTAATTCAATCCCCGCCCCGCATCGTAACGTTTTACAAAAGGAACCCCCCCCCCCCCTTAAATTAGGAATTAAAATACTACAATAACAACTTCATTTAATTCAGTTATTGTACACTTTTATATTATTATTATTAAGCCATTTGTAATTTTTTTTGGTAGCATAGTTTATAGCATATTTTAGGATATGCGTAGATTGCCTGGAAGGCATCAATTGCAAGAGTTGATAAATAAATATAGAAAAGTATATTTATATTCACCGTATTTAACTTAGAATTATCTTTAATCAACTCTACACTCGTAGGCTCTTAAAATAGATTTCTAAACAAAATTGTCCGAGAAATGTGTATTTATTTTCCTCTCATCTCGAGTCGCTTCTATAAATTGTTCAAAGGAACGTTTCGCGATAGTAGGCATTGTTTTTACATCGTGGCTGGTCGTTGAGAATTTCTCTCATCGAACTACCATAATGCGCGCATGCCGAGGGTATTGTTAGAAAGTACAATATAAATTTATGTTACCTACATTTGATTTTGTTGTACATTATAAACGTATATAATCCTTATACCTTGCTATTTTAACTACAGTCATCTCTTTTTGTCAAACAGTTTTACGCTTTGATGAAAAGAGACAGATGAGTACTTAAACCAAAAGTGGACGATTTTTGTTTTTATGAATGAGGTTTAACTTCATACAGCTTATAAAAGTATTTAGAACAAATTAGCACCGGTAATAGGACTGGCTATGTAATCCAACGTCACCTAACGTCTCATTAATTGCAATAACCGCTCATATCAAAGTCCATTACTTCCCTCAGCCTCCTCTATCGCAAACTAGTCAGTATAGCACGTGTAATGCTCTAATGGCGGATCGTGCGTATCGAACCCTATCTAACGTTAGCCCATAAACCATAGATCGATACCGGTCACGAAGGTTGCAAACACTTGCTTTTTTGTTTCCATTTCGCAGTTTTCTGAAGAATGTAATGAACTATTAAAATACACGTACGGCTTTGATGCCGGTAAAATATTTATCATAGTAATTTAAATAGTGAATATTTTAGTATTAATTTATTTGTGATGTCAACCTAGGCAGGTCGCCACGCCTGCGATGTAAGTCCTAGTTTAAATATGAAAGTCATTTTGTGCATGAAGGATGAGAAGGGTTTACAGATCCTGTTTGATACTGATACTTAATGTCTGGAATAGATTCGTATCTATTTCTTCCATCTTTCAATTGCGATACGTGGGTGGTGTATTGTGAACATGCAGGCATGTCTAGTACTCGACGTCATACTCTTGATGTGGAATTTAAACTTCGTGATTTAAGGATAACTGTTCAATATCCAAACAATGGTTTTGCAAAGAGTAAAGTTTGTTCAAATATCGTAGTCGTATAGAATAGCTCAACATTTGCGTCGAGTGTAAAATTTATTTTGTGGTATGGCTCAACGCTCGTAACAAAGGAATGCTACCTTAACACTTCGTCCATAAATGTATGTGTATTAACGTCGAAATAAATCTTAAAATAAATTTCCATATTGTTATTGAGGCAAGCGAGAGGTGTAGTGCGACACTAATTCCTGAGGTCGTAGATTCGATCCCTGGCTGCACCAACGGACTACTATCCATGTACACTCGCTTGTACGGTGAAGGAAAGCATCGTGTGTAAACCGTACAAATGTCGATGGCATATGTAAGCCTATTAGAAAAATACTTTAAACAGATATACAACACACTGCATGTTTTTATTCAACATCGCTTGAACGCTAGTTGAAATACACACGAACTATATATTTCTAAATCATTTTTATACCAAAAATAGTCTTGCCTATTTATTTATTATTGTAATTCTCGTAATTTTCGAGAGCTTGAACCTAAGACTAACGCGCGCTTCCATGTCTAATACGCAGACGGTTTTGACACATTCGATGAGTAGTGAACACTAGCTATAATATTTTATAACTCATTACAATTAGTAAAGCTGTAGCTATGTATTCGTTAAACATCTTTATCTTAAACAAACGCATCATAGTTGTGGTCAAATCGTGATTTATGTAGTTGTTACCTCGACCGCAGCTCTTCGCAATTTCTAATTCTCTAGTCTCGTGCTTAAAGTTAGCTAAGCTAGTAAATTACCGCCCGTGATTACCACAGCTAATGCCTGCTGAAATAATAGTCTTGTCTTCCGCATGGGCAAGAAATATTTATTTTTAAGGCAATTGCTAGTTCCGTGTTTCCTTAGTCATTAGCTGCACATCTTTGTGGTGTCTATACATTTTCTTTAGTCTTAGCTGTCTAAATTGATTTATTAGGAGGCGGTGGTGGACTCCTACAATTATTGTTGTTTACTTTTTAATCATGAATCTTGTTATGCGTACGTCTATTAAAATCTATTATTTAACTTTGCGCTAAAGAATTAAATAACCAGTCGTCAATTAAAACCTTTTTGGGATCTTTGGTTGACGACTGATTTCGTTCACAAATCGTAATTGCTTTTAGTTGTAGATTTTTCTAAAGAAAGCTAATTTGACAACGGTTCGTTTCTAATTTACGATACGCAATTGGACTTTGTCGGTGGGGTATTAAAACTGGGAGTTAGTGGCCTCACATAATTTAGTTTTTATTGTGTAGGCTTTTACAATTAGTGAGTGATATCCCAAAAAATATAATGAATTATTAAATAAAAATTCGTAAATTGGATTTGCATAATATTTCTGAAACCCCAATACAATGCTTATATTTATACCATATAAAGAGGCATCTGAACAATCATTGTTGCTTTTTCCCTGACAACTTCGTGCCGGCTCGCCAAGAATTATTAGTTAATTATTATAGACGAATTATTAGTTAATTATTATAGACCATAATCGAGGGACATATCAATAGACGCAAGAATGCTTTGAGCTTTTTGCAATGTGTGTGGCGCCTTGGAAATCGTACATGTATATTTGTATTAATAGTTTAAAGAAGAAATATTTTCCTCTTTCTCTATAGTATTATGAAGTTTTGTTTCAATACATATATGCACATGTTAGGTGCAATAAACTGATTATTATCTCACGCTAAGACCGCATTAAAACGCACGCAAATAAACCGAACGAGTCTTTTGTTATCAGAGTATTTGACGGCTGGTCTTGCAACTAGAAATACTCGAATGAAAATATCGACTGGAATAATGGAAAACAGGAAATTCTAACTAAGCCTTCAAGTCTTTTAACAGAACATTTTGTTTTCAGTATCTATTTTTTTTTACTAGTTAAATGTTCACTGTCCAGATTTTCTTCCATTTAATTCAGCTTTAACTAGAAATATATCTCTTTTCGTGGTGTAATTCACGCCGCAATCAGGTATCTAGCTGCGTATTCTTATTAAATTAAGCTGCACTTGTTGATTGTATCGGAAAGAGACTTTATAGAGACAGTTTTATCTATAATGAAGGCTTGTAGGCGCTGTAATATACTATTGTGCGTTTGAAAAGGTTCAAAGTTAAAATGCTTTTTGTAGGAGGAGTACGTTACATTTAAAGATATATTTTAATTAGTCTTTAATTTTCAAAATTAATATATATTATTCTGAACATACAAATAACTATATATCAACGCTTGTTATTTTTTTAAGTAAATAAATCCTTTGTTACATAGAACTTACTAGAGCCAAATGATGTACATAGTTTTCATTTGCATATAATATATTTATTGACCTTAATATATATATTTCATTTATAGGCATTGCCACAACTCTTCTCTAATGCCCTTTACACAAATACTTGATATAATCCGACCTAACACTTTTAATTAGTTACTAAATAGGTTATATATAAATGAAGCTTTGTCATCCTTGCTATTTACATACATATTTACATTTTAAATTAACGAAGGTTTCGACGCGTACTTTCATTACATGAAGTTAGCTTTCATCGCCCAACAAAGGTTTTTTCGATTATTGTTTCTAAAAGACTTTGTAAACAGAAGGTATTATAAAAAGGAATGTTTACTTTCTAGCGGTCCCTAATAGAGATCGCAGTACGTGTTTAACGAAAATATAGTCGATCAAACGTTTGGCGGTTTTGGGCGACCCACTTCATCCATTGACGTGTAGGAATTTGTTCTAGATTATGATGATTTTGTGATTCCAATATTGGCTGCGGTGAGCAAATATTGACTTAATAATTTTGATCGTGACTAGATGATGGAAAATTTTATTATAAATTGTAAGTGATAAGTTAAAGCAGCGATTGCGACCACGGCTGTACTCCAAGTTCTTTTTTAAATGCCTAATGGTAACTTTAGCTTTCAATAAGTATAAGAATTTAATTAGAATTTGTTAACAAAAAAGGTAATTCACGGTCATCCTTAAATTGATACGTAATCGTATTTTGTATGATTTGTATGATTCTTTGAATATGTAGTACAAATCTACATAAAAATAAGTATGTATTTTGAGTTGAAAAGACAGATCAATATATAATTTAAAAAAATATTTATTTTCAATTTTACTGTACAAATCAGCATGTTTATTATTTGGATAATTTAAATAGTTACATTAGGTGATAGGTAACAATGATTAGCATAATTATTATTGAGACTCAATTACCCCAACCAGGCTTCAAACACCCGACCTCTGGATAAAAACCATACGTAAACACTGCGTCGTAATATGCAATAGTACAAGCTAATAGTGCAAGCAAATAGCTTTTTAATGGATTCTAATTGATGACTACTGACAAAATGCCTTCGCTGTTCATTTGTTGTATATCTAAATCGTTTGTTTTGAGTATATATTTCGTCCCACACTTTGAAACAACTTCTAAAATCTTAATATATATATGCATACAATGTAATAATATGGTAAAGCTGAAACATTCTTGCGTCTTCGTTCTCATGTATGTCCTTTTATGATAACCAACATTATTTTTATCTAAGACATACTGGTTTCATTACGATGTTATCCTTCGTTGCTCAAACGCTGGACCTCCCTTAGAGTTCAAGACGCGAATTAAACTACACTAACATTACTCTCATACTACGACCGTCATTAAAATATAAGTTGATAACTTTTTAGTATTCCTTAGTAATAAGAAACAATTTAATTTAATTTTTTTATTAATTTCTTATTATGCAAAGCTCTCTTCTAAAGTAACATGATAATAGATAAATAATAGATCTTTTATCAAACAATTCTTGATCCAAAATTGACCGCTTTAACATAATTATACTTGATAACAGTAAATGGTAGAAAGCATTTTATAATCACTTAAGAGTTGAAAATTATATTCACTTCTGTTTTTACGTTACGTATCAAATTAAATAGTAATTATGATTTACGAAGAACAACACCAGAAACTTAAGCAATACGTAATTTTGAATAGCTAGCTATCGTAATATAAAATTAATATAATATAATTGTGTCTTTATGTATATGGAAAAATTATGAAGTGCTTTTTAGTTCCGAACTAAACAGAAGCAAGAACATGCACCGTTCGATTAGTCTAGAAATTCGATTTAGACGTGAAATTGTGAAGGCTTTTGTTTAAAAAGCTATTTCGGTTATACCAATTCGTTTAATACCTCTTGTATCTGGATATTGTAAACTCTCGGACATTTTTGATATGTAACGTCATTTTACAACGGTTGTCTTTGATATATGTATCAAAAAGAATAAATCGTGATTACAAATGTTCGATAATTAACAGATAATTCTCGGCATGATATGGCCTTAGATATAATATATCTTCGTTGCGAGCTTCGTTATATGAGTAGCACAAACGAAGTTTATGAGATATATGACTTATAGTGAAAGGGAATGCGAGTAGAGTAACTAGTCTAAATGTAAATATTGCTCTAATACAGATGGGCTGAACTTATCCGAAAGAGGCTGGTCAAATAGAATAGTTATACATCTGTGGGCGTTGTACAGTAGTTACACTAAATTTCATGTTGTGCAAGTCGAATTCAATGTCTTTGGAATGATACATCATAAGTTAAATAAAGACATTTTTACATGTAATAGTGGAAGTTTAATATACCCATTTTTATTATAATTGTATTAAAGTATAAATATAATGACCAAACGTAAAGTACTATTAGTATTGAAGCGTTAATCATGGTCCATTATTTGAGTTTTCGTTTACATTCATAATTCAAATCGGAGATATCTCTCACTAAATCAGAATGTTTTCTTTATGTTATAATGCAAGCAATTATTTTATTATAGTACAAGTAATATTAACGCTTGTATTACGACAATTCGAAACGGCATAACCTAAGTAAACGTACGCTATTTAGAATTTAGTAGTGCCTCAAGCAAACAACTTCATGTAGCATAATCAACATTCAACTGTTTTATCCATAGCTCATAGTAAATATTGACTCATAAATGATAAACACTTCAATAGTTTGCCGTATCGCTGAAAATCATGTTACTACAATAAACCTTTATAACCTATGGGAACATAGTCTCGGTGCATTGAACCTTTGTGTTTTTCTGCACGACAACCTTGAATGACTGCTTTTTATTCGATTTACATGTGAGGTAATTGTGCATTTCAGATAATAACATAATACGGCTAGTGCTTTGTGAGCTGCAAAAGTTATTGATTAAAAAGAATACGGGCGACGACAAAATTGCTTGGAAAATCCGTAGCTCTTTTATTACTTTGCTCCATCGTTTTCCGCGATTTATTGGCTCTACTTTATATGTGATTTAAAACTAAAATATCCTTTAGGAGAAAAAATGTTAAATCTTTTAAAAATTTAAATATTGCTTAATCTATGTCATTACACTATACACTACAATTTAGTTTTATACGCCTCTTTAACTGTCGGTGAAGATTTGCGTATTTTTTCTTTTGGAACATTGCGGTTTCGCGACTCTTGTCGCCTTTTTGCAAACTTTCTGCATATTATCTCAATTATTCGCTTCAGTACCAACGCTTTTTACATTATTGACCCTATTATTGGCAAATTTTTATTAAACCTCAAATGTAACGTTTATGCAAAGATTATAATTTCTTCCTGTTCTCCATAGTTTTTGAAATACATATCTATTTATTTAATTTCCTACAATATTTGCCTCAAAATCCCAGATAAAAAAGTACGTGTATTGTCTACTTCAACAATTTCGGATATCTTTTCACCACAATATTCCGCGAATACCCTTGCTTTGGTTACTATGTAACTTTATAACTACCGTCCATCAAACACTATTTTCCATTCGAGAGACGTGCGTCCATGTATCGAAAAGGTCATCTCCACGAACTTGGAATCCGTAAGTCATTTAAAAGTAGCGAGTTTGTATGTGGGTCGGTTCATTGTAGGTTAATGGGACATTGCATCGCGTTGCACTTTCTTGCAGTTGTCTCAGAGATGATGATCATGGCACAGCAACTTTGAAATTGGAAATTATCCAATTTAATATATTCATTTCAATTTCTCGTGAAATTACCGTTTTAATATGAGTTATACTTACTAATGTTATAAGAGTATATGCGGATAATAACCACTACATAAAGCTGCAAAACAATTCTAGTAATTTTAATAGAATCTTTTTTATTGCTCTAGGAATTCGTGCATTTCAATACCTATTAAAATTACAGTATTTAATTATAATAAATTTTCAAGTGCATCATTTCTTGAAGCATTACTAGAATTAAAAAATAATTGAAAAGGATGTATTCAATCAAAATGATTAGGTTTAATGTTTTATTTATTAAATTAGATGTGCTAATTGCGCATTTTATTCCTTTGATATGGGCCCGTTAATTGAGACTAATTGCAATCTTGATAAGAATTCCTTTCCCGGCGTGGTGTAAAGTATTTGAACCAGAATAGTTTTTTAAAAAGGAATATATTATGTGAAAGAGGTTTAAACGAAATTTAAATAAAAAGTCATATTTAAGATTTGTTTTAAAACGATTTGTAGCCATGAAACTTTTTTCTCACTATTCAGAAGTTATCATATTTTTATTAGAGAAAGCATCCATATGGTTGCTATTTCCCACTAGGGTCATCCCTGTGTTTTAAGTGACTAGATATTATAATGTGGAATTTAAGAGTATATTTATAGTTTTTCTCTATTGTGAACATCCTTGGTGATTTATCAGAAAATCTTAGTGAATATCCAGTAATTATAAGCAACAATCTCGGTTGTGAGAAAGATTCCTTAGCAAGATGCCGTTGAAGATTTTCCACATCAACCATTGAAATTATAGATTACAGATAACAATAAGATAATTTGTGCCCGCGCATTCTCACCTTTCTGTACGGAAATTGGAACTCAAATTATTACTACTGTTATACAGTATTGTATATCTCAAATTTAATTGAGAAATTATAGTTAATTTCCTTCATTTGTAGTAGTCATCAATGAATAAGATGTTTCTTCGTACCAATCAGGAATTATTATGTTTAAATTCATTTAAAAATGTTCAAAATTATTCAATTGGAAATGTAGAAAAAATTTTAAGCAGTAGGCACGACACGTCGTAGATTTTTTTGCGTCAGATACATGTCGGTTTCTTTACGATCTTTTCGCTTAAAGTATCGTTTACGCACATTGATTGAAAATTAGGCTTTTTCAAATATATATATAATAATAATTAAACGTAGGTATTACAAGAATTAAATAATCATCAATAAATATAGAATCGATTAGCTTGTTTTATTAGATGTGTCGAAGCCGGGTTTTGAACCCATTGATTAGAATCGCATGTTTAGGCTTACTCTGTTCACGCCAAATGTATGGTAACATGAATTCATTCTACGCTCTGCTATTATTTAAAACACCTATTGACCCCTTTCATTTGCCAATACTAAATCTTTGCTCGTGATCTTGTTACTTCCGTGGTTGTTTCAACAGTAATTAACAATTATTCGAACATCGCTATTGATTAGAACGAGCTTTGTTGTTTGTTGTTTAAGTTACATTTGCACGTCTCCGATAAATATCATCCGCTATTGTTTTCTCATCAATAACCATCTTATTTACTCTCTAATTCGAATTGCGATTATACTGATATAACTTTCATTTGTTGTTTTATTTTCTTTATTCATTGTTTTTGATATTTGTAAGACGTAATATTTATGACTTCACATTGCCTCAGTTATTTAATTAAATAACATAGTAGAAGAAGAAGTGTGTAGCCAACTGGTTAATGCTGTGATTTACTTGAAGGTTTTAAGTCACCTGGCGAACGATTGTTTTGTAGTGGAAGACACAACGCAGATCGATATAGGCAAGATATGTAACAATAAATTTAATGCTGAAATTTGACGGTCTCGATGCCCGTCGGTGTTCTAGTGAATTTAATCGAATTATACAAACCAAGTTCGTGATCAACTGAATTCAAATTCAAGTAAATTATAGTAAAAATTGCATTTGCAATATTTTCTTGATGGTGTTGTGTAGTTGGGCGTAACGCGGCGTTTTGTCGGCTGCTCTTGCCGATACGGTCTGAATGCTTTACAATATCCGTCTAACCTTTGGTTTCGACTTCTAGTTTTCTTCTCGATGGGGAAAGTAAGGGTTTTCTATTTCCATATGTAAATTAATATTGCATTCGATTTCTTTGAATCAATCATTGACATATTATTTAAATTTAACAGATATTTTAATACTACATCTTAGTTATAATTATAGCTTATTTTAATTTTTGAAGATTAGTAAACATTACAACGTTCTTCTTTAAATAGACCTCTTGTTAACATTTATCCGTTTGTATGAGGTCCCTAATGTCATAACGACCAAATGAAGATTCTGCTTTTTACCGGTTTTTAGTTGTTATATTTGATATTGATCGGATCAACCAGAAATTAGTTATTGAGTCTTACTTTTAATCCATATCAAATCGCTTACTTTGCCATAAGATAACGTTCACGAATTCTTCAATTGTATATTTAACAAAAGATGATTTTATAATGTTTTCTTGTAAAATTACGACGGTACTCAAAACGGTATTAATATCGGTGATAGCTTTGTACTAAGTAGAACTCTTCTGACACGACAGAACTGATTCAATATTTATTCCAACCTGATCACTATCTTAAAAGTATTTATTCTTTATATTAATTTTGAAGTAATTACAACAATATTGATAGATTATAAAATATCGTAAACTTCAGTAAAGAGTCCGCAATTCATGGCTTAACGGCCAATAAACTTGACGACGGAGTCAAGTGCGAAATGTTGCGGTTTGGCTCAAATTTGTATTGGAAATGAGCTTGCCGTTAGCGTTCGGTGACACAGCCTACGCCACAAAATGTATATACTTCATGTCTATCGCAAAATTTTATATAGACGAGGAGCTTTATATAAAATTCTCCAATAATTCTCCAAACATTCTCCTATCTTTAATAAAATTAAGTCGACGTTTAAATATTAAGAAAATCTTTACTAAAATCTATTACCACGTTGATGCACTAGTAATTAATACTTCATTGTGATTAAATCTAATAAGAGCTCTACGTAATATCCAGTTAGTTTTACCCATTACAATATAAATCATAGTAAACTCCACAGCAACCACGAGCTCCCCGTCTAAAATAGCGTTCCGTGTTTCCGACACGGATGGTTGATGTCCTCACCTGTCGCGTCCCGTTACGAGATTATCTTCTAAACCGATTGCATTTACTCTATATTATATGAAAATAACTGCGATTGCATTGCAAAATATATTGCATAGGGAATGACAAGAATGATGACCATTACGCGCGCAGATTTATACCACATTATGTTGTAATAATGACTAGGGCTTTTATCGATATTCTTTAAGAATAAATCGAACTGTAATCAGCTTTTTACTATCATTTCTCATTAGTTGCATGTTTAATGAGTATCATAAGTAATGTCATCTAATATATAAAATTCTCGTGTCGCGGTGTTTGTAGTTAAACTCCTCGGCTTGACCGATTCTCATGATATTTTGTGTGCATATTGGGTATGTCTGAGAATCGGACAACATCTATTTTTCATCTCCCTAAATGTTAAGGGTAGTCGACCCCTATTTTTTTTTAAATTTTTAAATAATTTTTTTTTTTTTATGATACAACATTAAAAAATACTTACAACCCCTAATTTTCTCCCCTCTACGATCAACCCCTATTTTTGATTATAAAAAATAGGGATCGTTTGCCGGATCAGCTAGTATTATTTAAATTTGTTATGTTGCGACGTAAAACACGCGAAGTTTTGCATAACATTCAGCTGTTTAAATGAGAAAAAATTTTGCTGCAGACTTTACTATTTTGGATACAGTTTAATAGATCATTGAGTGAATCGAGAAACTAAAAAAATAGTCGTTTTGTAAATATTTTAATCTATTACGGTTTAATGTTTTGTTGTTTTTTTCTGTGTATGTATTGTTCTGTATGTGATATTATTTAAACAGCTAAAGTGATTTAATTCGAAAACAATTTTCAAAATTCAATTCTAAATTAATATTAGAAAGATCTCTAGTATCATCAACGTCAAAGCTTAGCAACCAAATCCGTACCGCTCAACCGCAATGCAAATTGCTATGATAAAACAATGTTTTCACCAGTGCTGATGTCATTAGGTGCACAATAACGTTTCCACTGTATTTACATCCATATAAGGTCGAGATGAAATCCGTCGTGATTGGTTTGTGATCTCACGGTGCCGCGTGAACTACGAGTAACGGATTACTATAACCTTCTGACATAGTTATTATAATTTCTGTACTAAATTGATTCCCTCCAGTAAGAACCTTTGTGCCGATAGACTCTCGTTTTACATTGCTTTTGTTTTTATCCGCACTATTTCCTGTCTGTGTCAACAAACAATTAAACTGAATTTTCACTTTCAAAGTATCATTGCAGTTTGATGAGAGTATTCTTTTATATCTATTACAATAGCATTTTTGTTATTTCATTTGTTCGTTATTAAAGCTTCAACAAGAGATATTGGGCGTACTTAACTGACGGATTCAATTACCACCTATCCGCCTGTCGCTATGTAAGAGTTTAAATTGTGCGAAATTCATTTACTAAGTGAGTGCACGTCCATTCGTGACGGGGATATTAAGTGAGCCCAAGGCGGTTCTCGTGTTACTTTACTACTTCCTAACTTACTATCACTTAATTCTAGCTTAAATTGTATAATGGATCGAGTTTGTTCACAGCAGCACAGTTCGTAAGCGCTCATTATATTTTTACGTAAAAAATACAACAATAGAATATTCTAGGTGTCTATGTGGTTATATTTTAGTATCCTATAGGAACTACAGTTAATATATTTTTATGGTTTAAAAGTCAGTGAAGTTTCATTAAGAAACAATAAGGAATATAATTATCACAACTCTGAGATGGCTTTCATTCAGCTATATAAATATAGTTTCATTTTCAATTACTTTTTTCGAAGTTGAGTCTTGTGTGGTCTTATAGAATAAGCTCTTGTATACATCCATACAAAAACTACCGAATCGAAGTGATTCTGCCCATTTCACCAATATACTTATATAGTTTTTTACGAAATTTCAATTAAATGACGAACGAAGTTACGGTTGAAATGCTTACAAGCCCTTCAAACGTAAATATTAAGGCTATTGTACTTATAAATAGCGTCAAAAGTTAACGGAATATTACAAAAACCATGTGTTTTTCTGGAGAATCTAATTTGAATATCAATTTTTTTGGTGTTTGCTTACGTCTATGACACAATTAGTATAAGATCCCGCTATACAACGACCTTCACCGAGATGCTTATTTAATGAAACTTATTTTATATTTAATTTAATATGTCAATAAATATAATCCATATGGGTTGCCTAGCAAATTTCAGTCCAGAGTATGTTTAATTAATATTAAAAAAAAATTTTTTTTTTTATAATTTGCATGTAGTAAATTTTTTGAACTTTTTTCAATCAATATTTTTAATCAGGGTAGTATTATATATGTATCACTAAAACCTTCGTTTATACTAAAGATGTATATATACTTTAGTGTCACATAAAAAATATACACATAAATAATTAATTGATTAAAAACAACCTAACTTTTGCATATTCTATGGGCTTCATACTTTCGATTGGTATAGAATTTATCTAATAATCATACCGGTGAAATGTTTAAAAAATTTTTTTTTTTTTAAATTAATTAAAAATACTCTGGAGTGAAATTTGCTAGGCAACCCATGTGGATTATATTTATTGACATATTAAATTATATATAAAATAAGTTTCATTAAATAAGCATCTCGGTGAAGGTCGTTGTATAGCGGGATCTTAGACCAAATGTGATCAAGAAACTACGCATAAGGACCTAAGATGTGGTTTTTTAATAAATTGTCTCTGCACTGAGAAATTATTATTAATTTAACACTTATAAGCAATTTAAGTCTAACCTAATGTTAAAAGGTATTTAACGTAAGAAAATGTCCAATAACACTATCTACAGTCTATATTAAGGGAAGACACTCTGTTCTTGTGTACTAGTTGTTTAATATGTAAATAATGTATTTATTTTTAATATAATACACTATTTATATATGTATTAATACAATAAACTATTTTAATATTTTTTAGTAATTAGTTTGGTTTTTAAGTGGTGTCTGGGAATCGTCCGCGAACCACCTGAGGTGCGCATTTAACACTTGCTAATACAGTAAAATCAAACATCACGAATAAATTGGCATGTTTTACCCAAATATAGACGACATGTTTCCTAGAAGGATGGTTTTCTACTTGCCAATAAAACAAAAATAATTGAATAAACAGATCAATAAAGGTTGTAGCGCCACTAGATATTTTTTTATCAGGCTACTGATATTTAGTTAATTAGTTACTTGGCAATATAAATATGTCTTGCATGATAATTACACGCAGTAACTTACACAGAGAATTAATAGTTTCATTAATATTTATTCCCTACAATTAATACTACCGTTGTGCTTAATTAATCAACCATTTTAGAATTACTATGTATAATCGTTTTTATTACGCGAGGATAAAAACATTACCCTTATAAATATGCGTTTGGATTATGCACTTAGTAGATTAACAAAGAATACATCAATAATTCAATAGTAAATTGATCAGTTTTTTTGCGTAATTACGGTAAACTTTTGTTTTGAAAATACGATGTACGTCTAGAGGTAATCAGTATGCCATTATAAATTTACCTATCCGTATGGCTCATACTATATTATAGTACTTCAACGGTACAGTCTTGTGAAGTTCCAAAGGTGTGAATATATCAATAATATTTAAGCTTATGCAAAAACTAAAATATGCGTGCGCCATGTTCCATGCAGCGTGACCTTATGCTAATATGACGATCAGTGTATTATAAAGCACCGGCGTTATAAATATAACTTTCGAAGATAACATTGGATAAAAATTGTTTTATTATGATTTAGTGAACTATGTGTGATTTACTAATTATATCTTCTTGACCTGAACTTCGTTTAGAGATAGAAAAATGTTACCGTTGTTAAAGCATTCATATGACCTAATTTAAAATAGGCTATTTTGCCAATTTACGATGCCTTATAAAAATAAAGAATATTTTATAACATTGACTCCGTTTCCAAGGCATCGAGCAAAAACTGGGAAACATAAAAACAACAGTTAACATTCGACGCGCTCAGTGAAATCTTGTAGAGCCGTGAACATTATCCCCAATCAATTATCCGAGGTAAATTGAACAGGGGATGACAAACGTACCATAATGATATTATGTTTATTCAACACAAAAGGCGAGAAAGTGTTATGGCCATCAAATAGCCATTCAATGCTACCGACGTATGAAGCTCAATTTTACAAGTGGCAACTCATTTAGTAAAATGAAGAGGCTATTTCTTGTACGTCACTGTTTTTTATGACCACAATAGCATCTGAGGTTATCAGACCGAACGGAACTATACAATAGCTTTCTCCGATTTGTACGCATATTAATATAGTTACACAATGTTATGAATTATGTGTAATTGAAATAATTTCTATATTGTTATCCTTACTGAGATAATTAAGAGAGGTATCTAATAGATCCATTAAATGCCAATTTTTACAATAACACGTTGATATGTTATATAATGGTTTCTTTTCCTATTATATTAATTATAAACATAATTTATATAAGCTCTTTCATCCTTATTTTGCCTTCATCATTTTTTCATCATTATTTTTATTTTATTATTTGTATTAATTTATAACTATTAATGTATTATATGTATTATATATATATATCTGCTTTGCAAATTGTTATGAATACTTTTAACTTGAAAAAAAAATTAAGCCTCCATTATGATAGGTCTAAGCTCTAGAGCTTTTAAAAGCTGCTGATAAATCTTTTATTATTTCCATATTCAACATGTTCATCTATTCCCATTCATGTGTATTGTTATTCTTCAAAACACTCCATCTTTCATCTCCATAGAACCAACAATGCGAAAATTATTTCAATGAGACATTTCTTTAGAAAACAAACAATTACTTCTCATCGAAGATGTAATTGTGTTATTTCCTTTCCGGCTAGATAAACAAACCATGCATACTCAAGATAGTATGCGTTGGTATTGCGAATTTCGCTACACGTGATTTGAATTATTATTTATACCGGTAGTAAGTACCCTAATGGCATGGATCCCAAACGTAGGACTTGGTTTCAAATCCGCCATAAACGACCTGGTTTTGTACAGAATTTTAAATTTATAAAGAAAGTATTCGGAAATCATTACAAGGCTAAATTTTGTTATAATATTAGAGATCAAGTACCTTTTATGCCAAATCAATCTTAAGAACAAATAAAGATCCCATACGGAGAATAGATTGTTCTGATTGAGCGCTTGACCCGTGTCTAACTATGAAAATTCTAAGTCAAGTGATACATGCATACTCGATAGCCAATGTGGGTAGACTTTCGTTACCAACCGCACAACAAATAAGAACGGTCACGTTTCCGATATCACAAGCAATGTCCGATTGTGGAACACGGATAATTGATATCGTGATCATCCCAATAATTATTTGCGGTGAAATGTGAGATTTATTTATCTGTATTTTTATACTTAGTACGTGAACAAAATCTTCTCACGGTCATAAGGCGAAACTTTCGATTCAAATCGCAAGCTTTCATTATATCGGACGTGCTTACATTTTAATGATTTTACCTTCGTTCAGAATTCTTTACTTTGAATGCCATGTGTGACATCATCACTGTATTAGTAATGTATCGTAGGCCTAGTGTCGATTTATACTTATTGTTAATGACTAAAGTAAAAGTCAAAATCATGTATTCATATAGGTAACACAAAGTACACTTATGAACGTCAAAAAAGAAATATATATTTAATGAACGGAAGAGAAGAACTAGCAATAAACTATCCGCCACTCTTTTAACCTTCATTTTCTCATTAATCTTTGTAGCCTATAAATTGAAATTACGAACGATCCTATTAACCAGGTAATAAAAATAGAGTAACTAACTAATTCCAGGAACGTACGGTGTACAAGTATTCACCGACCTTCCTAAACATAGATTAAGTTAGTGTCAATGGCGACAAAGCAGTTTGCTACAGTTAGTAGTGAGAGGCGATCTGCCCATTTAAGTACGCAACGGCCACTTTTTGCGCTGAATGATCGCACTATTTATCACCGATACCATCATTAAAGCTTTGAAACGAAAAGTGAACTAGATTTTTTACTTATATGATATCCTCATAAACTCTTGCTTTTTAGTCATTACTATACTCTTTTTAGGGCTACGATTTTACTTAGAGATTTTAAGTGCAAGTTTGCGAACTGTAAACCCATACCTGGAAAAACTGATTCGAAATTCAAATCATTACACACGCCTAATATAAACTAATTTCGATTACGGCATCGGCTGTAAATGTTGAAAAATACTTACCTCTGTTAACATCTATTAAGACAGGCTTATCGAATCATTAGACGGACAACGGTTAAGACATGAAAAGGGAAAAAAGCCTTATACCGCTAGCTGACACAGTGGTTTATTGAGCATTATTCAGTTGAATGCTGCGCTATCGCAGCCTATCGTAAACTACCGAGGTATTGAGAATTGTACGTTTCTTTTTTTATAATTAAAAGCACTCATAAAAATTATTCAGATTTCTTTAATATAATATTTATGTAACCACTATGCCGCGAGAGTATGTTAAAACTGTGTAATATATAAAAAAAACATTACTGTATATACACAATGATAATATCCTTTATCCGCTTTTGCAGTAATCACGAAGAGAAAGTTGAATTTCACCTCAGATCAAATCTGAATCTTGTGCGTATTTCCAAATATGACGTGTGTGTTTTGTCTAACGTTAGCTGACTAACACCTACTGATTTTATCACGGTTCACATAGCTTTTGATGACCCTAGATCAGACCTTACTGTAACATAACGGTAATACAAGAAAAGTAGCAGTACAGGGCATTAGATGTGCCAAAAATATCAGCTGCAAGTCAACATTAACCGGCTTTATTGCAAATAGTTTCTTAGAATACTTCGTGCTAGATTTTCTCTACTTTTACGTAACGATTACCGTTTTTCAATCCGTAAAAGGATTATTCTCACAATCCTTATATATAAGCTAAAGCAATTATCACGTGTATTGGGAATTTGTACCATATAGACAGAGATTTGTATCATATTTTGCACATCCGAAGAAAGCTTAAAACGCTTGCAATTGCGTGTTATGGTTTATGGATGTGTCAAATTCATATGATATTATTGTACTTTATCTATAATAATACTGTTTTTGAGTGTGTCTGTATGAATCTGTGACTCTTTATTTAGCTACATCATTACTGACTGTAAAGACAATGCGCCTACGTAATCGACACACCGCCACCAGATTCAATCGTTTATTTCGGCAAAAAAATTGTAACTTACAATAAAAAAAGGGTGCGTGTACTTATGTACGCGCGTAAGAAGTTATACTTCTTTGACATTATTAAAAATAGTTTTTGATTGCATGCAAATAATTAATTACAATTAAATAATCAAAGACTGTAAAAGGAGTCATTATAGTCAATAAAGTTCAGTTTACATTTGAAAAATTAAATAAATAAATATTTATTATTATTCTCTTACATTAAGTGTAACATAAATTCTATTAGGTATTATTCCAATCTTGTTTTTAAATTATGTCCAATGCCGTAGCATCTTCCGTGGGCAACTTCATTCTGTTAATTTTGTGTCACGGTGCGCGCGCATCGTAAAATTTCACTCATCAATTTTTCATAACGCGCCTAAAGAAGTATAACTTCAAAAATATTTTTCATTTAAATAGATGTATTTAACAACATCTTGTTAATCAAGCCATATAAATAAGCTCTGAAGTATATAAGGCATAGTTCAGAACTCAAAACGATTCATCTTTTGAATCATTACTTCATTAGACAGACTCCGCACCTTTTAATTGTATATTAATGCGTTTAAAATTGGCTTGTAAAATGTGCTTCAGGCAACCGGATACGAGAAAAGTAATTATATTATATACGTTTTATATAATAGTTCTGAGATAATTGATGTAACATGTATGATACTTCAGTCATTTATTTTTCTTGACCGTTATGAAAAACTAGTTCCATTTAGGAGTATGTGGGTAAATATTTATCGTCTCAATTGCTTGATACGCTTCGAGTATTGGGGTACAAAATCCTATGACCACACTGAATAGCACGTATTAATAAGGATAATTAAATCATAGCAATGGTCTATGCAAATTATACGCCCTCAATAATTTATAAAAAGTATTTCAACCATTTGCGGAATTAACTAAATTATTCGTGTATCATTTTTATCTAATTATAATAAAGCTGTGTTAAAAGTATCAAATATATTGTAATTTCTGCAAATGATCAAT
Organism: Pieris napi; assembly: GCF_905475465.1. Taxonomy (NCBI): domain Eukaryota; kingdom Metazoa; phylum Arthropoda; class Insecta; order Lepidoptera; family Pieridae; genus Pieris; species Pieris napi. Next base: position 4,235,553 of record NC_062239.1, on the reverse strand, counting down.
AAAAATCAAGACAATACTTACTAAACTCTTAACTATCGATAGAACTCGTCAGACCAAAGTCAAAGATGAAAAATTCTAAGTTAACAAGCTGTCAGACTCTTGCATAATTTTGATTAATTTTTTTGTGTAGCCAACCACGTGTTCTTAAATAACTTCAAACATTACTTTCGATTACTAATAAATGAAGAGGTCAGTTTGTATTGCTTTATTTCTATGACATAATGACATACAAACAAGTTTTTATAACGCTTGTATGATTGATGCCTATATTATGTGTAATGTAGATTTATTATTTTGTTTCAGGTAAGCTGTTTTTCGAATAGGGTAAGATTAAATCTCATTCATTACAACCTGCATTGAGTTTGAAATTATGTGTATTTTTGACTTTGGTAGCAAAATCTAACCTTTAATTTGAATCATAACTTATTTAAGGCAGTTATAATATCTAACTTTATTTTATGTTTAAACATATTTTATCTACTTCGCATTATTATTAATTTTGCTCTGAATTTTTACCTAATTACCTTGTCTTTAAAATTATGATACAAAAGCCTTAATCATTATACAATCCAATCAAATATTTAAACCATCACACTTTTCAAAGTTAATTGATTTTTACCGGTAATCAATTGGGCCTTTTTAACTTTCACTTAAATTGACAAGGTATATTGAAAGGGCATTGTCGCAATCAGAAACGTCTTGATAAAAAAGCAGTAGCGCTACAAACTTTAAGACATGGCTTTAGTGATCATTTTTAATAGGTAAGTAGTAGATCAACCTGAATGTTTAGTTCTAAGGCATGCCAATTTCCTCACGATGTTCCTTCGTCGTACGAGTGTTAATTGCGCACACAGAAAGAAAAGTCCATTAGAGAGGTTATTCAAAGAGGCTATAGAGGCGCCCGCTCAAGCCACTAGTTCAATACTGTAGTGTGTCTTGATAAAAGTGTTTTTAAGATTCAATAGTCGAACGCGGAATTATTAATTCCATACACGACGGTCACATTATAAATACAACTTTATCAATATTAGTTTTAAAGTAAACTCTCAGAAAGCTTTCGTAAATTTCGCTTGTGCGGTAGTTATTTAAAATTACTTTGGTAAAAAGTCTAAGCTCGGTCGAAAGTCTTGTAGTCTTTAAGTAATTTAGTTTATGTTCGGAATACACTGTATGTTTAGTGAACATTAATGGTTTGTCACAAGTGCTCTATGGTGCTCCAAATACATACCTAATGGACACATTCACGTTTTGCTGAGTGTGAAAATGTTTTCTAACACATACAATTAGCATACTTCTATACTTTCCTTCCATTGAAATACATATAAAGTGAAATTAGGTTTGATTTAATAAAAATACTAAAATTCGTACCCGTCTATCTCGTAACTACTTGTGTCGAATTCTGTGTAAATGTGTTAGTATTATTTATAAACGAAAAGTATATTATTATGTTTACGATTTAAAAAAATGCAATATTAGCTTGTTATATTTAATATTATTTAATTATACTTGTTATTTAATTTTCATATTTAACGAATAATTTATGATGGGGGGGGATATTGAAGATGTTGATTTAGTGTCGCATTTTTTGTTTGATTATGATACCTGAGTATAAATTTATTTGATTTAATAAGTATTCTGTGTAAAGATAAAAATATCAATCAATAGTGACAAACTAGTTTATTCAAAAAATTATCACGCGTAAAATTGACGTATTTTTTAAATAAAATATTACCAAATAAATGTTGAAATGAAACGAAACTTTTACCGAATGCCATAGCAATGTCAATTTGAAGCCTATTTAAATGGTTAATTACCTGTCATTCATAGGCTGCGTAATTACAAGTATTCAGGGATGCCACTAAAGTAATCATTAAAAACCACTCAATCACGAATGGTTTTATTAATCTTAATCAAGCTTAAAGCAACTCAATCTTATCTTATACATTTTTATCAAGCTTATTAACATGTAAGTTTGTTTATAATAGTATATTTTGACTCACAAACCTAAATAAAAATAAAGTCGCGGGGTTTTATTTGATTATATTTATACAGTAATCTCTCAGGGGATATTCTACCATGTAAGTTGAACTATTTGGTATTAAATACTAAGCTAGCTCAATTGCGTTTTCCTAACAGTAGTATAATGTTTTAAAGTACTCTGACCTTTAAATCAACATTTCGATTACAATTGTAAATACCATAAATTCAGCTAATCGAATACAATTCGGCAGATTAATTGATTTCATACACTTTCTACAATAAAGTTGTTAGTTTCGCTTTCGTGAAACATATTTGTATAGTACATTTTAATTTATCTTCATTGCACTGTTAACCTACATACAAGGTAACAAAATCAGAACTTTCTTAATTACTGTCATAACAAAGTTACGATTTTAAACGGTCACAACTTCATCAAGTGAAATTTGCACAAATTATTTTTATTCATTTACTACGAAATTGTACAATTACCTTTTTATTCGTAACTGTACTTATGTAGATGAATCTGTATAAATCAATGTAACACTTGACGTGAGCCGCTATCGGCAAATCTTGGATTACGTATTTCATTGTAAAAAATATTTCCAACAGCGATTGCACTGTTAAACCACTTTTTACTTACCTAAGTCCCGTAAGGCATGTTTATGGACCACGTCACTGAGTTTTTCTTAAACACTTGAGGAGAGAAGACTATGTAAGGGTACTAGCGACATTCTTACTTTATAGGTCATTCCAAATTTGTTTCTCGTATTTAATTTGTTTTCATCAATCATTTTATTCTTATACGAGATTGAAACTAAGATAATAACAGTGTAAATAATAAAACAATTTCTATATGCATGCGCCAAATGCGCATGCGCAAAAAAATGAAGTAATTGAAAAATACAAATTACCCTATATTAACCAACCATAAAATATGAATAAAAACGTACGTTCCTGTACTGGAGATTGAATCTTGTAGTGGTTAATCTAACCACAGTACCAATGTATTATACGAAATAGTTATTATTTCTTTAATACTGCAAAGAAAATTACTGAGGGTTATTGATACATCGTTTTTGTTTTATGCCTTGTGAAGTGTAATCAAAACGCATTGAATGCAAAACAAAAATTATGAAGTCTTAATACCTACGCAAGTGTATAGTTTGGTTAATAGATAATCTAGAAGTTCAAGCACCTCTCATTCGAATTCTTCGCAAATATATCAGAATAAATAATACCTATCCAAAACTGAATATAGTGTAGCTGGCAGGTAGTGGGCTGATCAATATTTTAAATTAAATTAAAAGCATTGGAAAGTGCCTATTTGATATCTAATCAGAATTGTTAAACAAAAATTCTTAGTAAAATCTAAAATTGAAAGTGTAATATTTTTGTAACATTTCCGTTTACCATAATTGTCATGTATTTTAGAACAAATAGCTTGCGTAACTTTGTGTGGTAAACTTAAATAAATAAATTAATTAATAGATCACAGGTGTGCATAAATAACGGCATGTCATAGAATTTCCGGATGTTGTAACTGAATCAATGGCTAACGTATCAATCGTTATGCAATAATGCAGCAATGGCCTTGAATTAATAATTGAGAAGTCAAAGTCGGTCGTCGCACGGCGGATGTACAAATTGCAACTACGCACGGAACCTGTCCATCTCTTCGTGTTTCTAGCCTGTTGCTTTCATATTACCTATTATTACTGTCGTGTAATTAGTAGCGTATAAATTGTTATAATGCGTGTCACCGTGGAAGATTTGCGAAGCTTCTGTAAATTGTTTGATCATTTCTCTGTTTCATTTCTATGATTACTTGCTAAAGGTAATTGTGTTGTTTCAAACGTGAATTGTATTCTAGCCCTGAGTCTATGATGAGGCCTAGCATCAATAATTTGTATATGATATTACTTACAACTTGTCTGGGCAGGCCGAAAAGAAGATGGGCCAGTAACTAGCACGAAAAAGCTAGCAGCCTATTGGCAAAGATAGAGACATCTGGAAAGAGTTGAACGAGAGCTTCACCCAAGAGGGGTCCATATCCACAGGAGGCTAACATCTAGCAATAAGATAATACTAACACCATTTGAAATGGAACTTAAGGATATGAACAAAAAGACTTTATGATTATTACTTATAACGTTGATATTTATTGGATCATCTAAGTTTTAGTAACAAGTCCGCATGTAATTTCAAAATATGCTTGAACTAATTTATCCATAATCGTTGATACCGACCGTTAATATAATGATACAGCAAATGTAAATCAGGCTATGATAACACATTTTGTCCTGATCCATAGACACACATAGACGACCCACAATCTGGCACGTAGAGTTAAACCGTAACTTTGGCGAGCTGTCGCGAAATCATCACGCACACGTTGTAATTGATAATAATTTGTAAAACCACTAACAACTAGATTTAACATAAAAAGTTATTTAATATCTATACACATTTGATTCATTGTAACATGATTCTTCTTATCGTTCAGTAACCATAATAAACGAAGATCAGCAGATCTAAATTCAATATACAAGACCCCTTCGTTTGTCTATTGTATGATCAATACATTTTTATTAGTCACACAATACGCAATTATTATTATAAAGATGTTTCGTTATAGGGAGAGAAGAATTAATGTATGGGTATTGGGTTAAACCAAATAAATTTAATCCTTTTTTATGTTATAGAGAAATTTTCGTTATAACGAATGACGTTATAAAGAGTTTACAGTGTATTTGTTTAAAGCTGTTCTATGTTGTTTAAGATCATTATTCTACGAAAATGATAATTGTGTGATCAATAATCAAAGTCTTTGTCCGCATTGTCTGTATTGCTCGCACAAACTAGAAGCCTTCAATCCCAAATTTTGGCAATCTCATCGGCGATACAATCTCTAATCTCTAAAATAGCTTTCCTTATGTCTTAGAGAATCGTGATCAAAAAGCTTTTATTCGCAATTGTTAAGGAGTGAGTGTTAATTCACTTCGAGATAAGTGAATGAAATTATTTCGATTATCGCGTTATGTAATATATTATTTAACAAATTGGAATGCGAATGAAAGCAGAATTAAGGTTGTAATTGATTTAGGTAATGTCACACAGATCTAATTTTATTAGTTACAATAGCAATACTTTCTACAATTAAGTAGTAACAAGATCTTTTGATGTGAGAAAACGAATCAAGACGGTAATTATGTAAGGGATTTTGCTGTGAATGAAATACACCCGAGAACATTAACAGGTGTGTCTACAATCGCGACAGCAAAGATTATTTAATTTCAAGGGAAAATACATGATATATTAAATGTTTGACACAAACACTTTCATTCACAGTTAGCAACCTAGTTATTTGCTTTCGTACCTAAAGTACTAACTACACCCTTTCTCTTAGAATCCGTAATATAAATACGACTATCGACTTTCTATCCGTAATGCGTGCTGATTAATTGGACACGATTACCATTGATTCAAATTCCTAGATCGATTTTATTGACGTTTATAATTCAAATGTTTCTATTGTTAGCACCTGTACTAAAGAACATTGAACTAACATACATACTATGTACATTTCTAGTACACCTTATAAAGTTGCCACCAAACAGAAGATAATTAATCTCTAATATATCTTATTATATTTGCCTAGCCCTTAAGTAATTTTTACTTTCGCTATCAATATTTATTAAATAAATAAATCTCTGGGTCAACAAATTTATAGTGAAGAGATTGACCTTACTAAAAATATGTTACCCGGATTCAAATGTTCCGTAACCAAATTCCGTGAGCTAAACGATTCCTTAATTAAGTTTTTAATTCGTGAGACTGCTGTACGTGATGTTTAGCACATTAACCGCAAATGTATAAAGCTTTCCGAAATTGTATGCAATTTCGTTAACCATATCGTTTTATTACTGAGTGTTTAATGTTTTAATATTTGGCGTCTCAGTTGAAATCCTCAGCCGGGCATTATCCAATGATGTAGTTTTGCACATAAAATTTTACGATCACAACGAAATGAAACGATTTCAAATCTTTTTCGGTTTAACAATACGGAGGAAAGCTATTTGAAAAGCTATTAGTGACGATGCATTAAACTGATTGGCATTTAGAAAATTCAGTGTATGAACTATCTCATAGTGAAAGTGTTAAGAATATTGTTCGGAAAGAAAATTTGTTTATCCTAAGATGGTTTTCAATGTGGCTTAGCGTTAATGAGATGAAAGTTGGGGCCTCGCTTGGTTCTTTTTGACGTTTTGTTTCTTTAAGAAATTTTTAGAACTTTATGCATTTCATGCTTGTGTGAGATGGGGTCAAGAATGCTAATTACGTGAAATCATGAATATTTATGTACCGTATTATGTTTCTTACATATCGGGTCAAGTTTAAACTTTATAAGGACGGAAATAAGTTATTATATTTTTTTTCAGATTTGCCTTAATAATTAAAATTGTTAAGGCAAATCTGAAAAAATATGGTTTGGATTCATTGTAAAGAAATAATATTAGTAAAAATCTCGACGCTATTATCTATATTAAAAACCATAAAAAAAGCGTCATCTATCATTTCTCTTGTCCGTCCTTCATTACCAAAACTTAGAATTATTGAGCTCTGCGTTTTTGCTCGCCTGCAAATGAGCTGACCCTAACCATTGGATGATTTTAAACGATAATTACCGCGGTTTTTGTAGAGAACTAATGACGCCTGATAATTTATTCAAAAGTGTTTGTATGTAAAACTTTTCTTTGTTAATTATGAATATTTATTTGAGAGTGTTGTGAGATTTTTTACGCATTTCCGGACAATAGTAACTACTGTTTATAGATACGTGTGAAAATGCAAATGAAAGCACGCAGAACTATCTTGCTCCTAATATATTTATTTAGATTATTTCACTGAATTATGTTGTTTTAACTTTCACTGTGAAATAACAAAAGGATCACGTGAAGCTTAGAAATAGATGGGATATTTGAAACACGGCATGTTAGGAGAGTCGTGCCAGGATGGTCACGATAATGTTGGTGGGAACAAAAAAGGAGTAAATAGTTCAACGCAACCTAATTCTATCCTTTTATATTGAACGATCAAATGCTTACAATTGTATTTCTTCCAATACTTCTAATAATAGACGGTCAGTTAGTCTTCTATTTAATATTATTAGTATGATAATTAGTAATTTCGCAAAAAAATTCTCTTACCTCTTTTTTAGTCTGGTCATTGATCTTTACGTGCGTCTGTTGAGGCTTGTCTCTCAACGGAAGGTATCCTTCGCGGCTATCTGCTGGTTCAGTGGTGCTGTCAGTAAACGTCGTGGAGTCCATGGTTATTGTTGAAGATCCTTCTGTTGAATGCTGATCTGTACTCAGAGTCGGCACAACAGTTTCCTTCACAATCTCATTGGTAGTTCCCAGTGTTTCAACGGCAATAGTTTCAGTAATATCGCTGTTCAAGTTCATTGTTGAGGCAGTTTCCTGAACAAACGGTGTCTCAGTGGTGCGCAATGGGCGGATAGAGTAATGTTTTGTTGGCCGCGAGGTTACCGGTACCTTAGTAGTTGACGATTCATATTTAATTGTTTGGGTGACTTTTGTTTCAACAGTTGTCTCAGTAGGGACAGTCTTGTGGGAAGTCTTTTTTAATTTTGGTGGAGCAGTGGCTGTAGGACGAGGAGCTGGAATAGTGGTTTTTATTTTATTGTGGGATTTTCTTGCCATAGTAGTTGGACGCTCATTAATAGTTGTCATGGTTGCAGCGTCATCCATGGTAGTTTGTACTGTGGGAGGCTGTCGGTCCGCCGGAGGGTCTAAGTTAGATTGCTTTGGGGTTCTGGATGGCGGGAAGAAATAATCCATGATTGATGGCGACTTGTTTCGGTTGTTTGGGATCCATGACCAGGGATTGAAGTCTATAAGACGCGGCTTTGAAGGTTCGGATGCTGAAGCGAGAGCGACGAGCGCGAGGATAACGTACGAAAGACGAGGCATGTCGCGGCGTGCGTGCGGCCGCGTTGACGATCGGAGCGGGACTGCGCTAGCGCATCGACAGCACCACCACCGTTCACCCGGTTCATTTCATAGGGTCGCGCTGCAAATTGCACGCAGGAAACGCATACGCGTGAAAGTTGTGATCATTTCGTTTATGAAACCACTGGTGGTTAAGATACACGTGAAAGACGTGAACGAAATAAGAAAATTACTTGATGTTGCCAAGTGGTACCTGGGACAGGATATACAAAAAAATTTTTTTTTTCAAAATAGTTTTTGGCATGTAAAAACATTTTTAATTCAATTTGACTTAGACAGCAATATACGACAAACTTATTTCTTTCTTAAAACTACTTAGCTGTGCAATACTTATTTTAAGTAGGTTCGACACCTCAAATATAAATTTTGAACGGCGTCACCGCAATCCGTGTAATTTTCATAGATTGATCATTTTTCACGCTCTATTTAAACTTAAACTCTTCATTTATATTTGCATTTTTTAAGCTCCCACGATGCATCATCATGGTCTACTTAAGCATTGTAAAGTTAAATTGTTTATTCTGCAAGACTTGAAATAATTGCACTCTTAAGATTCTATTTAACGATGAGATTCGCAATATTCATTTATTGAAGTTAATGCTTTTGTAATTTTAAGTTTGTGTTTATGTTTATTAACTTATGATTACTTGGGTAGTAAATGTTGAATAAGTCATTATAAAATCATTTTATTACTTTAATTTAATTGATACTAAACTTTATATTTCCAGTTTCAAAGGTAAGGCAAGTCTAGGTTTGTATAGATGAAACTTGCTTTATTTTTTTTACTGTTTCATATAAATTAGTAGATTAATGTATCCTATATACGTATTTAACATAGAAATTATCAGTGATATCTGATATATTTATTTATTTTAAAAGACCATACGAAATATACAGACACTTACAGAGAACACACAATATATAAAACCACAGTATATTCATATGTGCATCACATTTAAAGGGAAACGACAACAAACTAGATTAAGATATTCAAATATTAAATCAAATATGCACTTTAAATTGTAATATATTCCTTCCTTGCAATTGTTATTAGTAAGTTAACAATGGCTGCAGCATCTTACGCCAAAAGACATGGAAACTGTCATAAAATAGCCTCAAAGCGTCGTTTACAGCAAGTAGAGATCTGTTTAGAGGAGCATTACAACCGACGTAATCGATTATCTTCTTTGTTAAAGATTGAAAATCCGATAATAACAGTCAAATATAAAAATGCTTCAATAACGTACCGATACGGCAATAACAATTTCTACCTACTGACACTATTCGAGTAGCGATAATTGAACGAGCCGAGTAAAATTCACATAATAGCCAAAATGGACCACTTCGATTGTTTCTAAATCATTACCTCTATCCTAACTAGAACCTTTCACACCATTGTCTATAGGTATTTTTGAATGTCACGAGGCAACTTTTCCTTTTAACGATCATTCAATTACTTTAAAGAAACTGTGATTATATATAGAAAACGCTTGGTCAAAGCATTGTGCAAATCGCCTTATTGGATTCTCTAAAGGGAATTAGCAAACATAAAAGCTCTTAAAGAATACAATGAAAGTTATTAAGCAATTGTCAGACCGCGATTGTTGGGAAGAGAAACTTCTTTAGGGATGTTCAAATTTTTATCATTAGTGGCCCGACAATGTAGAGTTTCTTTATGACCAAAATTACAATGATTTAATTTTTTTATACAGAATTTTAACTAAATTACTAACTGCACTTTATGTATCTAGTTATTTTTGACAAGTTTTTTTGCCTTTTTTGTAACTGGTTTACTGAAAATTGTGCCTAGACGCTGTAAACTTCACATAGTCGCCCCTTGTTGATAGTGTGGCGATAGCTGAGTGCATCTCTGTCTTTAAGAGATAGTTCAATATAACCTTAAATACATATTGTATGCTATATTACAGTTTTACTTCTGCCTCGTAAAATAATGTTTTTGATTTACCCTCTGAAAGATGTTTGTTGACTTGAAAATTATTATACGTTTATCAGTATTCTTAGCAGTAGTAAACACGTTTTTATTTCTCCTATAGTTTTTTAAATTCTTTCAAGGTTGAGCTTTATGCCTTTAATCCGGTGTCCTATCTTCATTCCGTAATGTTAGTGTGATCCTTTAAAAGAGTGTAATATAGCCAAAAATATACATTTATTTCTTGAGGCCTTCGATGTAGTGTACTATGTACTTAGGATGGGAATATGCACTTAAATAAAACTTTGTAAATTACAAAGTAACAAAATTGAGTAAGTAATCATTGGTCACCATAATCATATTTCCATTACATCAGATTAAAACGTGAACTTTCACGTTGTTTACGGCTAAAATTACCACGTAATATGATGTGGTTTACTTATATTTTCTCACAAGATAGCTCTCTTATCGGATAGAAACAATGCCGCAACGCACCAGTAGTGAATGCTTGCGAATAACAAGCGCACTTTTTCTTCCGTTTGGGATTAAGAGCTTTTTAACTTAAGAGGATTTACTGCCATGTTTTCATACCTAACAATAGTAACATTAAAATTTTAATTAGAATATATTATAGTTTATGTGATAGTTATAAACGCAGAGTGAGTTCACAGTAGCGATATCTTATGTATTTAATTATTGGCTTAGGATAGTGTATGTTTTTTTTGAATAAATTAATAAATTAACCCCAAGAAGACACAAGTATGCGCGTTTTCCGCTAAAAAAAACTCCCTTTGTCGCTACTCCCCTCTTCGAAGACACTCTCCTTAAAGCCTCAGCTAGCATCGGAATACTGGGCGTTGACATATCGAATAACGTTCAGTTTCGCGGTCATCTGGAAGGAAAGGCTAAATTAGCCTCCAAAAAGCTTGGTGTGCTCAGCAAGGCGAGACGGTACTTCACTCCGGGCCACCGCTTGCAACTATATAAAGCGCAAATTCGGCCCCACACGGAGTACTGCTCTCACCTCTGGGCGGGAGCTCCCCAGTACCAGCTCCTTCCACTTGACCGTATTCAACGAAGAGCGGTTCGAATCGTCGACGACCAGTCACTTTCCGTGCGGCTTGATCCCTTGGCGTTGCGTAGAGATGTGGGATCTCTCTGCATCTTCTACCGCATTTACCATGGAGAGTGTTCAGAGGAGTTGTTCGGTCTAATACCTGCAGCTGAGTTTCATCATCGGACGTCAAGGCAAAATACAAAATACCATCCGTGTCACCTTGACGTCCGTCGTTCCACAACAGAGCGTGTTCTAAGGCAGTTTTTGCCGCGCACCACCACTATGTGGAACCAGCTGCCCACAGAAGTATTTCCGAACCAATTCGACTTAGGGTCCTTCAAGAAAAGAGCGTACAAATTCTTGAAAGGCCGGCAACGCACTTGCGAGCCTTCTGGCATTGTGAGTGTCCATGGGCGGCGGTATCACTTAACATCAGGTGAGCCTCCTGCCCGTTTGCCTCCTATTACATAAAAAAAAATATATATATATATTCTTGGCTGGCCAAGCGCGAATACTTAACCGTAAGGTCGTGCGTTCGGGTCCAAAGAAGTCAGAAGAACAGAGGTTTAAAGGCCTCGCTTAAAAACATCTATGGTTTGCAGCATAGAAGGCACGTTTTAGTTAATTTGCAAATAAACAAATAACAAATGAAATACAATCAATCCATACAAGCTAAATTGTCCAGGTATCAAAGGCGTGGAAAGCTCGGTTGATTGTATTTATTTCAAGCGTATCCGATTCTCATGGAAAGGAAATAACAGAACATAATAATAGCCTCATGGGGATGATAATCGTGCGAATGCTACAAACACTTTTACTCATCATTGCCCTGTCCTCATAATCTCAGGTCCCGTGACCTAACAACTCCCTGTCATTATCCAGTGATTGCCGATCGAATCGCCTGATTACTTTTACATGCGATACAATAGAAGCATTTACGTCACATTGTACTGTAAAGTGCCGTTCTTAAAATTTGAATAGTTTTTAAAAAAAAAACGAAATTCTCGTCAATGCAGTAAAAAATTTTATAGGATACCGAATGCCTACAACATCACAATATTTAAATAAGTTTTATTATGGTTTTCTGATGATAAGAATCTCCTAAGCCTACCGTTTATTAATATTTTGTCATACAAGAGGCACAGCCATTTAATTTATTTTCAGTTTCACTAGTTGGTAAACAGTTTTTTACTAAGGATTTTATTAATAGTATTTAATGTTAATATCAAGACCAGAGTTAACTTGCTGTAGCTCTCAGCCTCATCTAGAACCTCAACTATACCCAATTGTTAATTATATTATATAATTAACAATTGAAGTAAGCTATCTCTATCAGGCCTAAGAGAAAACTCTAGCTGCCAAATGGTCAGTGTATTCTTATAGAAATGGAAATTCAGACTTAAAATTTTGCGGAATACTGATGGAGATTGAATATTGTTCTTCGGTTCCTTTCAGTTTCTGTTGTTGATTAAATTATATTATTACGCATAGGACGGTAAAACCATATTTGATTAGATAGGTATATTGTAAGCTTATTAAAATCTTTACTAAATGCTTTAAAATTATCTTTTGCTCTTAATGAAATGAGTACAGCTAATAAAATACTAGGTGTTTATTAAAGTATTAAAAGCCTACGTAATTTGCCTTCGCCTTGACATAATGCTATTAAGTTTCTCGTTTGTCCGTAGACAGAATGGCACTAAAAAGTGAATTTCACGTCAATAGCGCATTTCTACTACGGGAAAATTGATTCCCGGGTGGTCTTCCCATTAAGGATTCAATCATGGCGTCAGCAAATAGGGAACGTTCGCTGTATTTTAGCATTTAATCGTACTTTTCATGTAATCCACGTTTAATACGGAGATTATTTTTCCTATTTACAAATATTAACAACAGTGAAAGAAATATGGTTAATATAGCTAAAGCTAAATCCCAAAAGGGATTAATGCGTCGTTTCGTTTACTGTGGCAAAAAAATTTGATAACACGTATAGAAAAATTACTAGATTTCAAACTAAACACTGTAGAATAATCCCTACACATGTTGATTTTATTAATATTCTTCCTTTTTTTGTTACAATAAAATTCACTAAATAGAGTGCAACTTTACAATCTATCCTACACAATAATTATGGCTAATAAGTATTATTATTTTGACTTCTTACAATACTAGTGAATAGTTTAAACTAAGGTAATGTTCATTAACGGTCTTAGGGTTATATAATCGACACTATCTTTGTGTAAAAAACACCGTAATTGCACTAATATTACTTAGGTTTTTGTAACTCAAAAGGTTTAGTTCTCTTTAGGCGTCTTGTTCCTGTTGTATCTAGAAGTTCTTTTGCCTCAGCATTCACGGTTATTTAGCCTGTTTAGTTGAGCTAAGGCAAACCGTTTCACCGTATTTAGGACTGTATCCACATTAAGATCCTTGTAGATTGTCTTGTGATGTAGATCTTCAGATTTTAATGTGCATTAACAATGTCCAGAAGCACATTGTTCTATTAATATTCTTAATACAGTGTGTCACTTTTATATTTTCTTTATAATAGAATTATGAACATTCTCCTTTCTCTTATGTATACGCTTAAAGAATATGAGTATGCCAAAGTTCAGAGTTATTAAGGTGAAATTGGGTGAAATATAAAGCTCCGCTAATGAATCCTAGTTTTGAACCGCAATCTGCTCCACTCATACATTTCTCACCGCAAGGGGATTAGTTATCATGATATCTGTTTCAGGGAAACTATAAAGTCTTTAGAAACTTATCTATGATTGGAGGGGATTTCCAATTACATTTTTCCATTTCACGGAAATAGACATTCCGAGAAAACCGGCAACTTTCCTGGAAGTGACGCGTGTTAAGCAAAGAACCCTGATCACTTCACAGTTATAAATTATGAATAAGGGAGCGTTCAAGTATTACGTAACGAATTTGGGGGGGGGGGTCCTTTTGCAAAACGTAACGAAGCGGGGCGGGGATTGAATTACGCGTTATTGTTAATATTATTTTCGACTTTTCAGTACTTAACACCACATAATGGTAACTTTTAGGTACAAAGAGTGACTAGGTGGTCACGAAACGTTTTACTATACCTGGGTACAGAAAAACGTTACGGCGCGTTACGTGGGGGGTAAATAATCTCCAAAAATTGCGTGACGTAATACTTGAATGCTCCCTAACGCCAAAAAGCGTCCGACGCAGGCTTCACAGGATATCGTAGAAAAAAATCTCCTTAGTATAGATACTCGTTTATACCAGAAGTATTAAATGTATATTTTATTTATATACGATCTTGCATTGTTAAAAATATTTTATTCTTACCTTAGCTTATTTTTAGACGTGGGTACGTAAGTGACGTACCTACACGCGTTTCATATTCAAATTCAAAAGCCTTTTATTGCCAACCTTAAATAACATTACTTTAGCTGTGTTAGTATTTAGTATTCTTAATTTATTGTTAGTATTATATTTAATAGTATATTAAATAAATAATTGTTTCTTTAGTTGGGTACCTACCCGGTTATAGGTAAAGGCCCCCTCCATATTTTGCCATCTGTGTCGGTTCTGGGCGTCCCTTGTCCAGGTGTTGTCGGCCATGTCATGTATCTCATCTCTCCATCTCATAACGGGATGACCTCTGTTCCTTCCGTCTCTGGGATACCAGTGAAGTACGCGTTCTCTCCATCTTCCGTCATTTACTCTTATTATGTGTCTATTTACTCTATTTTCTGCGAGCAGCGATCTAACGTTATACGTACAGATGTACATAGTATTGTTTTTAAATTGAGTTTTATCCTCATAACATTGTGGAGGGTTTTGTAAACCGTAAACGTACACGCGTTTACGGTTCATAAAATAATGTAATTTTCTCAACCAAAGCCTTATTATCTGTATACGATATTTATCCTAATTAGCTCAACTAGTGAAGCGAAACCAACACAATAGCGTTAATATGACACATCAAATAATGTTGAACAGAGTTTTCATTATAATAAAACCGTCAAGTATTAATCAGCTATGTAATAGCCATTCTAAAATGCGTCTTATTGTTATTGAAATAGGGACTATAACAGCGCAATTGATTCTTAAGACTATGTCATATTGATGCGAAAATCACGAATTATTGAAATGATGTTAGTAAGATTACAGTTTAATTCAGTAAAGTCGTCGTGACCTAACTGTACCGATTGTTTGAACTCGTTGGAAACCTAGATTTTATAGCGTTATGGCTATTTGCTGGCCTGACACGGTCTTACGATCGGGTCAAAAGACTAATGCATTCCTAAGAAGTGCAGTATTGGCAGAATAGTATATTCTCTTAAGGATTTTTCACTATGACAATGGTGTATCTTTCTTAAATCTTTTATTTAGTATTAAGATTTAGTGTCAGTTTTATACATCTCCGTAGCATGAGTTGTGTGAGAGCATTGTTAGAGCGTGTGGGATTTACTCTGAGGTCATGCATCCTAACCCCAGCAGTGGATTAATTCATCCATTTCCGTAATTATTGCTTGGAACTGGCATGGTTTTCACGTGTGTCAGTCATTAAAAGCTAACCTTATGAAAATACATAATCAAGGAACCACATAGATTCGGGGTCCAAGTGAGTGCAATATTCATGCGTTATAAAGAGCGTTCGACACAAATTGCTCTAATGACTCTGCCCTGACTGTGATTTGAATTTAATGAATTACACTACAACATTCGCTTCTTATACATATTGTACGTAAGACATTGTTATACGTGACGCCTATGCTAGAGGTTTCTTATAGAGTACAAATTGCTCTATTAAGTACTGCATTAGCGGAAGGCATGGTTTTTCGTCTCTTCGTTATTAGTTGGTAATCAATGATTGGCTACGGAGTAATGCGCAGGACCTTTGCTTTGCGGGATTCAACTGCTATGTAATTGGTTATGGGAATGGTTAGGGAAAAAATTGCGGCGGTAGCTTTTTAAACCTTCACATTTTCTACAAAGAATGCACTGATGCAACAATGACGGTAATTCATTGTTGCATCAGTTTAATATTGTTGTAGCATAAGGTTATTCTATAGAGAATTCATTATAATGCTATCAGTTATATTATATGATATAGGCGCATAAATGAATTAACTAACCTAAACCGAGGTCGATTTACAAATTTTATAAAAGTATACGCTGTAAATTTTTTGCCGCCCTTGCCTCTACAAATGACATCTCCTAGATTATTGTTAGAATCCAACAATTTAATTGCACGTAAAATAAATTTTGAATTTTTTTTTTGAGCACAAAATTATACACAAACCATCCAGTTAGCAGTAGTAGGACAGGTATAGGTTGCTAGAGGGAGGGTAGAGGAAAATACACTTTCTGCAATTTCGCTCTTTTCACTCATTCAAAGTGCAAAACATCTGTAAAGCATCAGAAAACCATCGTGCAGAAATCTCATGCAAAAAAGTCGGTTCCCAAATTTGCCGCCCTAGGCTCCAGTGTGGTGGTAAATCCGCTACTGCTGAGACTCGACTGTGATTTTATGACCTAATCACATCTAATGTTCACCACTAAACTCAGGTGGCGGTACAATATAGATTATATTTCTTACTAAATGTCGTTAGTAGAATTTTTACGCAAAAGAAAAGCAATTAAATTTCCTATTACTTCTAAGTGCCTAACCTTCTTGTATAGTTTCATTGTACAATAAAGCTGTTTTCCCATATGGAAGTGCACGTGATGCTTGTTTACATCGGCATTACAAGGATTTGTGTTACAATTTAGTAGGAGCGTTTGTATTGTACATTTCGAACTGTACACTGTTGGACAAAACTAATGTGTATAACAAGCTTTCCACATTCTTTAAGAAAGTAGCGATTTTAATAGATTATAATAGCAGTTTGTGTAAACAATTGTTTCCGTTTGAAATAAATAAGCCAGGTTTATTTATTCACCTCATGCCGTTTCAAAAATTGTCAATAGTAACTATTGCTACTATTAATGGTATTTCTGGAATGCTATGGTTTCCTTCTGTGTAGGTACTGCTACAGAAAGCGAATAAGGGCGCAGTGCCTATTCAGGAAAGGGGTGTGAAAATCTTATTGCGTTCAGACTAAGACTAAAAGATGAGCTTTAACAGAGGTGTGATCATTAGAAAATGCCCGAGATGGTAGCGACTTAACAAGCAACACATTTGCTAGTATACATTTTTTGAAACATTTAGATTAGTCAAAATGAAATAACCTTTAAGATATTGAAACATTTAATCGCTTTGTGTCAATAATTTAACTTAACCTACGTAAAACAAGGAAGACATACCTCAACGGTATAATACAAAATATTAACATTTTCTCATATTTACATAAATACACGATTGCTATATTCAATACAAAAGGCAACACAATCGTAAAAATAGTTAGCATTTAACAATAAGGTTTACTAAAACAATAATATCGCAAACATAAACTTTGTCCATGGAAGACATTGAAACAAGGCAACAGTCTTAAAGTACACATTATATCTTTAGAACATTTTGCATGTAAATAACGATTAAATCATAAAATCCTCAATACTCCTGTTATATACGAAAAATGATTGTGCAAGCAAGACGATTGCAGGTATTTTTAGTAATTTTCTTATATACAGTTATAGGTGTTGTATATCTAAAAAAAATCCACAAAATTATGTGAATAAATATAGGTGACATACTTACATATATTATACATAACATAGGCTTTTTGGCCATAGAAAATACCCTATAAAATCTCATAATTGGGATCGATTTCGCTATTCGAAATTACAGAGTGAGGCAATGATACTTGTAAAGAAATAAAAGAGTTCCTTTGCACTTTCGTCGTTTACATGAAATGCACGCAATAGATACAGTATGGCAAGTAATATAAAAATAATTTAATCTAACCGTTTGGAATGATACTTAAAAATATTATTTACAAAACATAACAGAAACAATTCCTATGTAATACCGAATTTAACTTACATATATTTACACTGAGGTCATCATAGCTGTCTATGTAGACAAATCAATGCTTAATACGGGTTGCAGACCAAGAGCTAAGTTAGTTTAGCTTAGCTCGCATAGCTGACGCAGTTTTCCATACTTGTGTGCAGACCGCAAACTATGCGAACTAAGCTATGTGAGCTAACTAAAATATGCGAAGCTAAGTTAGTTGTGTATGCCGATACGCAGCTACACGAGCTAAGCTAAGCCCCTCCCGCTACCCGCACACCATTTGCACATCCTTCGCCACACTGACTGAGCTTTGGCTTAGCTGTTGGTGTGCACGCTATTTATTTCTAGCTTAGCTTAGCCTAGCTTGCTTGGCATAGCTTAGTTTAGCCTTGGCATAGCTTAGTTTTCGGTCTGCAACCGGCTTCACTGGCCAGATATATCGCATTAATATCTGTGATTTTATATTGATTCAGGTCCGTGTATATTCTTATTATAAAACTACCTTTACCGATTTGATTTTCGTATCCTTACGATAATTTTGTACTGAACAGGTTTCAACGAAGTAGGAAGCGTCAGACTAGGTGTTTCAGTCTTTGTCTCCAACGAACCTGTAGCTATCAGGGGGCGGTTCTGGCATGCAGTAGCCGTGGTAGGTACGGATATCTTCAGCGACGTAGGTGACTCCTGGCAGCACACCTGGTTCTGTATGGTGTTTGGGACATGTGTGATCACGTGGGCATTGACAGATTGTACTTGCGTTCACTTCGTCTATCTGTTCGTGGCGACGCCTAGCGCTGAATAGCCGACATGGTTCTTTTCGCGAACACCTTAATCGCTGTAATAAATACAAATTGTTGTTAAATATTTTATAAAAATAAGAACTGGTCATTTTATTTGGTTTTTATCGATTTAAAAAAAACTGTTAAATAAAAATTATAGTTATCTTTATTCCAATTACAAATGACATAGAAAACAAAAAGAAAATGATTCTATATTATAACAACTCCGTAAGATAGATTAAAATATTTAAGCACCATCTAGTGGTGTTGTTTTAAACTACAACAGCAAAGATACTTACGCTTTGTGGCGAGCACGCGAATTGATACTGGTTGCCTTGTTCGCCGCTAGGTGTCGTGTAAGGCAATTTCTTGAGAAGATATGTAACTGAAGACTTTGGACAGTGGCAATTAACAATCTGTTGGGTAGCATTGCTATCTGGCAATGAGAATATGGTCCATGCCGCGTCCTTGAAGTACCGGCATTTTGGCAATCGCCTCACTGGTTCACAGGTCTTGTATAGTGTTGTCTTATCGGCGAGAGTATGGTTATCATCAGACGACAAATCACTGAAAGAAAAAATAATAAAATTAAGAACGTACCAGAATATACTTAATTCTATTGCAAAGTTACTTTAAATGTGTGTAATAATTTGCAAAAGTAAGTCGGCTCTATCTCATTAAAATATTTATTGTTTTGCCGGTACACGTTAATGGAGTAGTTAGTCTCTTATAATCGCTAGAAATGTAAAATGTCCACTTTAAGACCGTTATACTCTTGGCCACATAATCGTAACGCAAACCACTTTCTAGCTCTGTGTTGCTTTATTTCGCAAGATCGTATAACCTTAGGGCACTACACAGTAAATGGCACAATAAATACCAGCGTTGCTACTTTGGGTTCGTTATTATTTTCTATCTTATCTGCTGGGTTTCACCAGCATTGATTCAGTCGTATAACCTCGATAAATGGAATCCGACGAACTTTAATTTTCCATTATAATTTAGTGATCAGCGCCATGCAAGTAAGATCGAGAGTTAACGCTTACTATTCCGTACAACAAAATCTATATGTGAGAAAAGCATGAACATGTTTGAATATAATAATAATAATTATTATTATTATTTTATTAGTGTGATATAATTTCAATATAATATGTTATTACTCACCTAGAACAAGGCCTGTGTCCCAAACACCGACATTTTCGTTCAATCCAAGGCTGGGCTGAATCATAAAGGTCGACTTTACTGCAGACTTGTCGTGCTCTGCAATCTGGCAAATCTTCTTCTGACACCTGGAAATAAAATACGTTTGTATGAAATACTACACTATGTTATTCAACGGTGGAGAATGATATAGGGCCTTTTTCAATTTGTTTACAAATAATCCTGAATTTATTCCTTGTATCTAAAATGGTGTCATGAATCAAATGGTTTGTAAGAATTAAAAGTGAAAAAGTCTATTAAATAAAGAATTTCTTACTAACATTCTATATCGGTTTTATGGTTAAAAAACTATAGTTCTGTCTAAATAATCGAGATTTTAATTGATATGCCGTGATATAATCCGGTAAACCTATATTTTTAATATACCTATTGCAAATTGCCAAGAGTTTAAAGGAATTTTCCTAAATCTCGCGCATTTCAAATCGATTTGATACATTTTGTACATTCATCGCGTATTTTTATTTACCGTGCAGTTGTTGGATTTTGCATGCCGTGAATAATAAGAATTGCTAAAGCTAAAAAACATTCTGGGAATACAACAAAAATTACACTTTCATTCTTAAGCCTCAAATAGAGCCGAGAGCGATAAGGAAACATTCTAGACCTATTTGACGCTTTGTGACAAAGGGTTATAGGTCACCAATAAATAATGCTGTATCATACAGTGGTATCTTCGCGTGGGAGAAAATCGGTGAACATCTGCCATGGTGATCTTACATAGAAAGATGCTAATCATAATACTGTACGAACATGTGTTCCATTCAAATTTTTTTCGCGGCAAGGACCATCGGTCGTGGCATACTTCCGGCCGGAATTACCGGCGACCTGTTGACTGTGGGAACATTTTTTTAACGCAAACATAACTCAACCCAGGGCTAGTTCCAGCGGACGCGACCCATAATTATATATCATTATTATAAAATTTAACGGTGTTTTTATGACATATTCTTCAATAGATATTTTTATGATATTAATTTTTTTATGAATTAAAAGATTTATTGTGGGTTTTTTGTCCATGTATTTGACGTTATTCTTTAACCGAATTTTATCACATGTACAAAGCGAAGTAGGGAATAAGCATAAGAAGAATATTTAAATGTTCAAAGAGACAGCCCTAAGCCCTAAGGGGCGTGAAAACATTTTTTGTTGTTCCGGATATACTTCCGTTTCTTGTGCGTTGCGATGTATTTCGCGGAAACTGCCTTGGACGGATCAAAAGCCGGATATAGCCCTTTTGTAACGAAAACAAAAACACAATACATGGTTTGTTGAGTTCTTGACTCGAGAGCCACCTGCTAATTTACCCTTCAATGGATTTAATGCAAAACAATAAATGTATAAATAAATCATATTATTTATTGTGTGGGTATATATGGGCTTAACGGAGCTTGCATATCGCGCTGAATGCTAATCGCATTTATAAGAAATGCGCTTTTTAGACTTCGATGAATATCAATCGAGGTTGACAATACATAAGTCATTTTTATTAGATGTTTTGAATACTAAGTCTAGACACTAAAATAACGTTAAAATGTAGCTTATATGTCGTTGCTATATTGCTTTTATGCTTAGTATGAAATTCTATGAAATGACTAGCCAACAATCATATCGAAGCAAATTTTGAAGTCTGAATCAGACTGACACTTAAATTCCTACGGTTTTCTAGCATATATCCAACGGTTAATTAAAGGTAACTTTTTTTTTTAAATTATCACTAATGCTCAACCTAAAATCATATCACAAAATGACTTGTTAAACATTGTTTATTCACTTATTAGGACATTATGTTGAGTCTGTCATATATAAAAAATAGATTTTTTTAATCACATGAATAAATTTATTTTTATGTTTATCGATAATTTTATAACGTGACTTATTAAGTATTTTACATTATTTTTGGGGTGCCCAGCTATTAATTTGGTTTTTTAACGTCATTTGACCGTTGCCCGCTGGCGACAGTTTTAAAGCACGCTTCCTTTATTGGTGAAATTAATATAAGCCCTATTGCGTGTGAAATAGAAACTATGTTGGCGTGAACATTAAAAGGGTGAAGATTGAAACTTGGATGTTGCCTGTGCAATGTAAAAATGGACTTACACGAGATAAAATAGGATATCTTTTTGTTGTTCGAGATGTTTCTCTTGGGTGAGGCGTGGGAGAGGGGTATCCGGTGTGAACAGGTGCGCACACGCACCTATAGAAGATTGTTCATACAGGCTGCGGCTGACTGCCGATTTTGGATAACCTTAGAGATCTGTTATACGAAAAATAATCGACCAAAAATTGGGTTAAACTAATAAATATCTTATTGTATTACGAAACTCTATTCTAGGCTACACTATAATATTAGTACCTATGTTGTTCTGATATTTCTTGGTTATATATAACAAACTCGTGTGTAGACAGCCTTAAAGTAAACTATGACCAAACGACCTTCCACAACCTTCGAAGGGCTATGTGGGCACACGCCTCCACTATCTCCGTTTTTTGTATCGTAGGTGTAACTGTTGTTTAATTTTACATTCTACTTATTTACATTTCGTAAGGTCGTGTATATGTTTTACACACTGTAACAAATAACAATATTCGTATAATATTAGTAGAATATTATATAGTCTTCTCAATATATAGAAATGAAAGTGATGCCTAATAAAATCTGGCATATTAATTATGATATTTAAAGTTTTGTGCTAAGTTAGATCTAAGTAACTAAGTCAACTTGACCTTGCTGTATAAAGCACGCGAAATGTCAAATAAAAATAAATAATTTTAAGTGTATTTTTATAATACTATATACTTTGTAAAATACGGTTACATGTAAAATACCTACGTACAAATTGTTCGTTCAAAAGACATCAACGGCGCCGGAAACTCATGCGCACGCACGCCATTTAATTAACTCGTCTCATATAGCCTCATTGTATGCAATAGGTGTCCAATAACCAGGAATTACATCAATACTTAGTACTTGCACATATTCAGTGCCACGATATTGTTAATTATCATTTAATTAGTCGTCTGTATAAAATATTTATATTTTGTATCAATTCTTAAATAACATATTTCTATTTTGTTTAGTAGATTGAGCATCTGATAGTCAACTTGCGATTTGTATGATTATGTATTAAGAATATTATGGTGAGTTTTTATTATGTTCGTTATTACTTGATAAGCAATGTTAGAAAACCGGGAGTTAACAGTTTCATCTTCATACCCAAAACAATATTATTTTTGCTTCCTCTATTTTGTTATACGACGCTGTGATGGATTGCATTACAGTTTTGATAAATGTTATTGAATGTACGTAACATTAGACCGGCCCGCAGAGTATTGAGACACGCCATCTTACACCATTGTATGGGCATCCGGAGGAGGCATTGATGGTACACGTGTCCTCAATCGGAAACCCCATTCCTCAAGTGTGCCCAACTGAAAAGGATGAGTGGGAATGATAAAAGACGAGATTTCGTTGAGACGCTTTGAGCAACTATGTATGGATGAAATTCTTTATTATCTTTTAAAAAGGATTTTTATTTTTCGATATAAGAACCGTAGAATGTTTTACGGTTCTAAATTATAATTTAAATTATGTTTATGTAATATTGGTTTTTTATTTGCTTTTTATTATGTACTAGCTGGCCTGGCGAACATCGTACCGCCTAACAGTCGATTCTTTATTTTTTTAAATACCTACTTATTCTGCTATTCGGGACACCGGTCTAGCTAGTAAGATAAAAAAAAGAAAGTTGATAATACAACAAATACATTAATTTAATATACTACATTTAATATAATACATTAATACATTATTATGTCAAAAAATAAAAATTTACCTTCCCGGAACCCCTCCACTAACACTTGAACTTTATGATATGGTATTAAAGTTCAAATTGCCTTTAAATATTATTACGAATATTTTGTATGGGAATATAGAAAAGTGTTGTTTTTAGACCTTTTTACTCAATTTTTTTTAATTTTTCTCTCAGTAAGAACCATCCTCGTACTTCAAAGAATATTATAAAAAAAGAATTAGACAAATCGGTCAAGCAGATTTCATGTTATGCCGTGACAACGGAAAACGGGTTTCATTTTTATATATATAGATTAATGGACAATAATTATAATGTGTTACATACATGATACAGTAATAAAGGATCTCGGATGGAGTGAAATTATAGTTATCTGTTTGAAATACAACTGACAAAATTATGTACCTACTACGTTTCTTTGTCAACACCTAAGCTAAAGCTTAAAGTCCAAGTTTCAAGTTTTAAGATTGAATTTTTTACAAACAAAAACCAATCATCATAATAGAACATGAAAAAACAGAAATCAAAACTTTCCGGTCTCAGTCGATTTGTTTATTTTCTAAGATAGAGTACAAAAAGTATGCGTTTTTTTGTCGCGTAAGGCAGGTGCTTCGAATCTCCTATTAGTTTTTGCTTTTCACTCCTTGTAGTGACTCCATAAAGAAATTATAACAATAAGAAATTTGAAAATAAAAACTTCTAAACGGATTTTAATATTAATCTTTTGAAATAGTAGTAGTATTTTGATAATATAATTAGTTAAAAATTGCAATAATATGGAATCCATACGCTTAGTTTGGAAATAAATTTCTATGGAGCTTATGTATGTATGTATAAGAAGATGTTAATACGTGAAATAAATAATTTTTGAATAAATAAAGACATTTCATTGCTTGATAATGCAATAATATATCCTCGCCTTGGCATCTCTTTTTACCTTTACTGTTCTTACACTCGTGTCTTCAACTGAATTAATAACTATTTCTGAATGTTGATTAACCAGAATATTGAGTAATATTGCAAATATATCAAGGGCAGTCGAGTGAATGATTCGTACAGCCAAGACCCTTTGAAAGTTTCAAAACCTCAAGGATTTTGTGTTTTATTCCAAATTCAAAATTGTTATGAACAGACATTGGATATTTGTCTGATAATTAATTAAACAGAAAGATACCTTTATTATAATAGAGCCTGGACCTAAACGGTTAGATAGGTAGGTGATTTAAGAAACACAAAAAACTAAAAGAAATAATAACTACTTAGTTTGCGTAAAAAAAACTTGTTTTATTTTCTTAAAAAGACAAGACATTAAAAGTATTTTATAAATTAAGAAGAATATTATTTTTACCTAAACCTGCGCCCTTAGAAAGTCTATACTGCTTTAAATTTCATTCAGTTCACCATATGTATGTTTATAACAGTAGTTGGTTTTACCACCTCCGCTAAGATGTAAATTGTATGTAAATATTCACAATAAACAGGCTTCCGTAAAATGTAGTTCGACCAAATATGGCGACTTCCCCATAGACTCAATCACGTAGGCCGCGATAGCTATGGACTATAGAATGTTGCATAAAATATTAAATTGCATGACATTCCTTTATATGGTTGTATTATAAGTAATCTGTGTCAATAGCAACCAACGCAACTGATGTAATGGCAAAAATAAGATTCAAAATTCGAATTTCGAAAATACTTGCTTCCACTTGTTGTAAACTGTTTTTAATGAACCTTTATTTACGGGACTATAAGATTAAATTACTAATAAAAAATATCTGGAACATGTAAAACCTTTTTAATTATATCTTTTTTATTCTACCTACATACTTATATATTACATGTAGCTAGAAAATAGTAGCTAGCTAAGCTGTGAATACGGAAAATTTGCTTTAAGTTCTGACTTGTTTTAGCAAAGATTCAAGTGGAAAGGAAATTTCATGCATTAAATATTTTTTCCTCTGCGTCCGCGCAGGCGTCCGGCGGTATCATTTGCTGGGCTCCCGTTATGTCCGTCTCGACGTTTCTTGTCATCCTATCGGATATTTATACGACACATGGAAATTGCGATTTCATTTCGACTAATGAACCGATTCGTTTAATTGAAATCGCATTACTTTTATGCAGTTGTAATCAACATTTATTGAACATTGATTTCTCCCACGCTCTGGTGGATTCCGCTTTTAAAATTATAAAATAAAATTAAGAAAGGAATGAGGTAAACTATGGGTAAGGTAGTTGTGGCAAAACATAAAGGCTATATATTTTGCTAAGTAAACAAAATACACACACATAAACAGATGCAATATACATCGCATTTATACATAATGGTCTAATTTTGATAATTTGTATCACCAGTATACTCTGTAATGCGTCATCATTGTTTTCAAAAGCCAAATATTCCGTAGGAACACTAATCTATACCAGACGTTACAAAACCTTAATTTTCTAGACCTAGTATTAGTCTAGTTTAAATTTAGATTGGCGTCTATTCAATCATATTGGCATTGTTGGGTAATTGTTAAATTGTATACATTATTCTATTAGCTGTCACCAACAGCCCAAATAAGACCTTCACACTATTCCAATAGATTTATTATTGTATTATTTGCTTCGACACTATAGAATATTCTGCACAGAATAGTCTAAACAGAATATATATAGCCTAAAGTAAACTATTAGTAGGTATATAAAAAAATACCTAATGCCTTTTATTATTGTAGTAGCAACTTCTTTTAGCAACATTTATTAATGACTAGCTGTACCCCGTCGTTTTATACAAAAACTGTTATAAAAGCATCCAAAAAAATAGAAAACACAATTCTAAAGTATATATAACTAGAGGTCATATAAACAAAGAATTTATTAAAGAAGTGCATGAAAAGTTCAATCTATGTGTAATTTATCCCTTTGAACTTGTAACTGTGATACCAAAGCGGATGATCTTCCCTTCTGTGGTTTTGTCATACAAATCTTAGGTTGGTTACTCTTTGTTTGAACGGTCCATTGATCTTTTAAAGTACAGGAAGCTGTTGAAAAGCCCCCTAATAGAATGAGACATTTCTGTCATATTCACTGCCTGTACGTTCTCTAATCAAAATATTTGATATTTTATCAACGATTTTTTTATTTTAAAATCTTAATGATTAAAAGTAATAAAGCTAAGTTTTCCTAACTATCTCTGGCATATGAATAAACGAAGATAACTCTTAAATTCCATTCCACAATAAGATGTAAAACGAAAAGGTTACCGTTACAAATCAGTTTAAAGCCAGTGACACAAAAAGAAGAAAAAAAGCTTTTTTTATCAAATAGTACCCACTGCCCGGGACGGAGCCTCGTAAGTCATCAAAGCTGTCAAGATAAGAATGAGTGAATGAACACCTGCCGCTACCGGTGTTACGCATGCTCCTACGCAAGCGTGCACAACACCAATTCCATAATATAACCCTTAAAAACCGAGAAATCTCATAGCATTTTGACTTTTAAACTGCGAACGATACAGCTCATTTTCGGTGATAAAAACATATTTCTAACATTACATCTCGAATACACGCAATTACAGCTTAGAACGATTATCTTGAATCGACTTTAAAATTAGGCATAATAATATGATTAACGTTGTTTTTAATATGACTTACAAAACTTGATATCCGTGACTCCTTTTCTATTTTTATTAAACTCGGTATCATTATTGCGGTTGATCGCATGGCTAACTTAAAGGAAATCGGTGACAGATTAATTTTGTTTGTAATTTGTTGGAGGTATAAGACTTTGATCGGGACCGGGCACTTGGTGCCACGTGTGCGCAAGAGCAATTTTAATTGGGTTAATTGTCGGGTGTTCCCTTCCTGGTATCTGTATGACGAATCATACATTTTTACCAGATGTTTCCTCTAACAGCGAACGAATTCAAATAATTTCCTCTAGCTTATTTCCGAGAGCTTAATAAAATTGACTTCTTGGTAAGATAAAGCGATCTCACGAGTAGTGGAATGTTGCTTGAATAGCTTTTGAAGGGGACCTAATATTTTTTGTTATACTGATGTCGTCTGAGAAGGATTAGGATAAAAGCATTATAACATACATATATCAACATTAATAAGTTTCTTATAATAGGAAGTAGAATTTTGAAAGCTTGTAAAAGAATGTTAATTTTTCCGGTACAATTGTTGTATTTTTAGATTTCTATTTATCGCCTAATTTTCGTTTCGCGTGTTCGCTGAACAAACTTAATTGAAACAAGAATTTCGACATTTCGCCTCTAATGTGAGTAAATTATTTTCTTGTATCATTTATATTGCATACATAAAATGATAACAGACGTTCACGAAATACTGGCATAGGTATTTCACAGTGCAATCGAATACTCAATACCTTCATACCGCAAAACGCAAAATAATATCCACCTTTAATAAAAGTATAGATTACATACAATACTTACGCCTGTTTGGTACAGAATCTTAAGCCCGCTTTTCTGTTGCATCGTCCTTCTATGAGGCAGAAGAGGCAATTTGTCCGGTCGACGTATGTGTATTTCGGCTGAGGGCCTGAAGGCTTCAAGGGGTGTTCTGATAACGCCCCGGACTTCGTTAAGGAGCCACACGAAGACGAATAAAGCTAGCACTTGCATGATCACGTCACAAAAAGTGTTTAGTCGCGCGCGAGTAGTTCGCGGGTCGGTTAAGTTCGGACTGGCTGTGGCACGCTCGTCGCAGGTACGACTTGGCCTACGCCTCGGTATAACCACCTTATACTGCGACTGTATCGGTTTAGTACTTTAAAGCAAAAACGTACTTTGACAATGATTCGAAAGCTTGTATCTAGCTATTAAGCTCATCACATCTCTCAGTATTAACTGAGAGATGTTGTTTTGAAGTTTAACTTATCATTACATTTTCTCGATACCACCAAAGCACCTTGATTTTTTATGAATAATATATAATTAAATTATGAAATATGTATGTTTATGTATTTGTTTAAAAGTGGACGAAACATATCTGAATGTAACTACAATTTATATATATTAAATTTCAAGGTCATCATTAAGTATGTATAGATCAGAAACTAATACTTTTCTGAATACTGTGTTGTAAAATTTAATATTTAAGTATCAACGGATCAAAATTCTTAAATCCGACTGGGGTTGACTTCCACCGACGATGTTTTTTTACACAATCTCGTTGCTTGTGTATTAAGCTGCGTTTATAATGTTTATGATTAAATTCTTATTAAATTCATTACAATACAAGTTTGAAATAAAAAATTCAAAGAAACTCCTTAAAGTTCTCGTAGTTCAAATTCTATATTAAGTTAAGATTGATAGAAAATATAAAAAGTAAAAACCTTTACTAATGCAGGCTGAAACTACTTCGATATTAATCCTTTATCTACAAAATTGAAAGGATCATAGTATCGGCAGTATAAAAAAATCTTTTGTATTTTACAATCTATAGTTATTCCCGTAAACAATGAATCCATAATAATTCCACTTAAGTCGATCAATGACCACTTCAACGGAACGCCACCGTACAATCGTCCAAAAACAAAATCGTTTCGAAACGGAAATTCCTAGAAGATTGTTTAAACAATTCTCGGGAACGTATTGTTTTACCATTGTAACGCGAGCTTAGTTGTCTTGCCTCTCACTCGCTCCCATTCACCAGTCTCGAGCCCGTATGAATGAACTGTTTCTTATGAATGGATAGTACTATGTATACGTATCTTTGTGATGGTCATTTCGAGTTATATAGGTAGGTTTGGCACGTGGTCCGTTGGCATTTCGTCTTTTTCGTAACGGTCATGAATGTCATTACATCAAGTATGTATTTATGAACTAGACGATCAAAATTCAAAGATGTTTGAAGATTAAACGTTTTTTTGATCACGCTAGTGTGCAATTTATTTTTTTCAGACCTACCAGTTTTTAATACATAAAATAAAATCTGAAGTTTAATACTCTCAACGTCGTCAACCATGATATATTTTATTTCTTTTTTATGTAATAATAAAAAATGTCTATAGCCTATAAAAGGCAAAATTAAAAACCCTTCAATAAATTCAAAACAGGAAATTGCATCATTTCATTTCCGGTTTACTTTGACATACTTTAAACGATTACGATTCTATTTTCGAAAATAATAAATTTAATGCTCATAATTTTACTGACTGCTATAATTTTAATGAATGCTATTGTTACGAATATTCGCACTTAAAAACTAACCGTTCACAGGAAACATAATCTCAAATTATAAAGCGAATTCTCAAAATTAATATAGGCGCCATTGCATTGCAATACATTAATAACAGGTTATTGTTATCAGTCGGTTTTTTACGATCGATATTAATGCATGCAAATTGATGTATAATTCTTGATTATCTACTAAATTTGCAATTATATTCTTTTTAAATCTGTGTTCTCGTTGCAAATATTAATGGAATTAATTCGAATCGACCAAGACAAGTTTCATTTTAATCCACTAGTATTCAAATACTTCTAGTATTCATAGTACATAAATATAATATTCTCTTGATTCATTATAATTGATAACCCTTCAAGCAAAATGTTTATTCTCAGAATTGCACTAAGATACAACAATCAATAACTCCGTCCTCCTTGGACGTTACCTATAGGTACTATTAAAAATTTTAGTATCTAAAATAAATATTTAACCACGCCATTGTATTTTAAGTGCATCATAAAATAGGATTGTTTAAAGAGAGGAAATACTAGCAAAAAAGTGTTAAGCTGGTCAACCATGGGTATTGTACTATAGACAATAAAATACTTGAGAAGTGGTAAGTTTTTGTTCTTCAAGTATCTGTGGCACGCGTGTCTTAGTATTGAGATGTCTAAAGACTTAAATATTTTTTATATAATAACCGTACTTTTTATTTAAAGTTTTTTCTTCATTTGTTTTTTAAATTCAGCCTGTGAAAATATGTAGGTACATTGTACAGTTTGAAATGTAAGCAAGACAAAACGGGATAAATATAATAATAATACAGTAGAACCTCTATAAGTCGAACATCAAGGGAGACGCCAAAAAATTCGAGTTATAGAGTTTTCAACTTATGGAGGATTTCGACTTAGGCGGATTTTTATTCGACATAAAGAGTTTGAGGTTTATTCTTATAAATTTTGCAAAGCAAGCAAACACGTGTTTCCATGAGTCATAAATTTATTATTGTATACTCCTAAAAAGTTTTCTAAGAAACAATAGTGTACTCACATTGTCGGCAAGTTCTTAAAGTCAGTAACTTATTTTTGTTCGAACAATAGAGATAATAAATTCCAAATGATCAAGTTGTAAAGGTTGTAAAATAAAACGTTCCTATGTTCGAGATACAGAGGTCAAATTTAATTTTTCGAGTTATAGAGTGAAAATATGTACCAAAATGGCTTGGAGGGACTCGGTGATTATTTCGATTAACAGAGGGTCAAGATTTCAAGTAATGGAGGTTTTGGTGTTTTAAGGGAAGGGAACAAAACATTTTTTCGAGATTTGGAGGTTTTTGACTTATCGAGGTTCGACTTAACGAGGTTCTACTGTATAAATCATATTGTAAGTATAATTGTAAAAAAAGATTATTGCACCATAATAATATAATATTTTGTATTTAAAATATATTTCATATTAATCCATAAAACAGGTCTCATATTAATATTCTAGCTATATATAGACTATAAATCATATAAGCGATAATATTTAAAAAAAGAATTTAAACGTATTTCCTCATATTATGTACCTAGTTTACTTTTATTTTGTCTCAATGTTGGTTCATTCACTTCCTTTATAATGTTTTTTTTTATTCCTTAATCATTATAAATACAACAGGAGCACTAAAATATTATTGGTGAAAAATGTCAAATGAACCTTGGTGGTTGAAGAGCCACGCATTTCATTACTTAAAACTAAAGACTATTAAAAAAATAAAACAATATATACAAGAACCAAAAAAGCATAGATTAAATAGAGAGCGAAAATATTATTATACTTAGTACACATAACTATTTTGAATTTCAAGCCAAGGAGGTTATCCAACAAACACATGTTAAGGGTATTGCAATTCTCAGGTCCTATGTTAAGATTTGAGGGTAAACAGTTAAGGTATGTATGTAGGTATATGTATAGTATGTATATAATGTTCGCCTTACCATCTTTTCTGTCGTAATATATTTTAAAAACGTGTTTTTTTCTTAACCTATTCCACACATTATTTTGATTATATTTTTATGCGAATAGTAAAGAGCTGTACCTAAGTATGGAAGTTTCAACAGTGTTAACATAAAGAATAAACTTTGTACTAACACATTAGTCCTATCTTGATTGTTATTAAGAAAGTTTTATCACGCGACGGTACTCGCCGTGCTAGGATACTAAGAAACTTGCCCTATAAACTTCTAAGTTTGATTTAAGATATCATTCTTGCATTGTTCAAATTCTTGATTCTTTTCTAAGTATAGGTAGTTCGTTCTCGGACGAGGAGTTTTCTGTTTAGACGAGGAGAACTTGGACAAAAAGGCTACCATTTACATTTAGAAAGCAAACGACCGAAATGATGCGGGCTGTGATTGGTCTAAATGCTGTGGACCAATCACATTCACACGATCTATAGTTTATCAAATATGCATTCTGTTTTGCGTATTCAAACGTTTTTGAAATAATTACATAATTATTATGCTATAAAGCCGGTATAGTATGCTATAAAAGAGGAAAATTATGCTATAAGAGGCAGATTATACTATTAAACCGGTATATTGTGCTATCAAAGAGGCATACGGCAAAATTATTATGCCTTGCTTTATGGATATGGCAAGAACCCATTTATAAGAAAGAAGGACAAAGCAAGATTAGCCAGTAAAAGAGTGATTTATTTGTTGTTTGATTCGTAAAATTGTTTCATATTTGAAATTTAATTATTTCTAAGACGTCGAAAGAATATGGAATGGATAGGTAAATAAGTTACTTAATGTTAAGGTATTGTAATCATTTAAAGTTCTATTTAATTTTTTAATGCAATTTTTCTTATCAAATGCCTTTGTTTCGGCTAATTTTTATTACAAAAAGCTATAAAAATAACTTAAATTACGATTACATTCTCCACTTACCACCAACATTATTATTGACCTTAGATTAGAATAAAAGTAAATAAAGCTGACCTTAGGTAAATTTACTAAGTATTTAGATTTAAAAGGTAATAAAAGCGGGCGATAAAAATGCTATCGTTTGTCAGATTATTTTTATATTCTGTCCTTTTAAATTATGAACATCATGACTTTTATTCGCAGTAATTCTGGTACAAATTTGAAACACGCACGAGAACCCTATAGGGCCTTATAATTTATACATTAATATTCTGTGATATAAGAAAAACACTTTAATACTCTCAAGAAGACAATTAAATATATTAGATATTAATATTAATAAGTATTTTTATTGCAATTCATATTAGACCAATCTAAATAAGCGACATTATTTTCTAATTGTAATGCATTTGAGAATAAGAAAATTATACAAGCAAAGAAACACAGACATAAGAGCTAGAACAGGTGTGACATTCTCACTAAGATGACGAGAAGACCAAATGAAATGGAGATGGGCGGGTCATATGCTACGGAGCCTCCATGAAAATGGAGAAAAATATTGACGGAAGAAGAAGAGGTTGACAACGCAAAAGTTGGGAGGACGAACTCAAATTAACAGAGAAGAGATAAGAAAGAGTCATAAAGGATAGAGGACAGTGGAAAGTGTTAGGAAGCCTTTTGGCGAGTTGAAGCCATCCGTCAGGTTTTAGTGGGTAGGGTTGTAAATATCAAGTCTGAGTCCCACATACTCCCTGCTGGAGTAAAATACCGCAGGGATATGCGTAAAAGCATTTCCTGACGTAAAAAAAAGGCCTTTACCAAGAGACACACCGATCTCCGAGATATACTGTAGTGAAAATATATTAAAGATCACAGATCACACAGTTTCGGAATATAAAGGCTATATTATTATGCATTTTAAAAAGCTTTATGTAGGAAATATTAGAAAAAATATATGTCTTTGAAACGTGACGAGTTTCAGGAAAATTTGCCACGTGTAAGAAATAGAAAATATCAATTTGGCAATTCATCATATAAATTCCCACAGTTATGATATTTTAGGATCACCACGTAGTCTATGGACTTGTGTTTAATCTTACAAACCTTATGAAAATAAAAAAACAGAGGAATGTGCAATATGAGAGAGATGAATTTTATATCTATATCATTATATTTTTCTTTATAGTATAATCTTTTAACTTTTTGAAATTGTATCGCTAGTAGGCCTCAAACGCATGACTGTAAATATAATTTTTTTACAGCATAAATGCCAAACGTGAGCAGTGTTGGCCTAGTAGCTTCAGTGTGCGACTCTCATCCCTGAGGTCGTAGGTTCGATCCCCGGCTGTGCACCAATGGATTTTCTTTCTATGTGCGCATTTAACATTCGCTCGAACAGTGAAGGAAAAACATCGTGAGGAAACCGACATGTCTTAGACCCTAAAAGTCGACGCGTGTCTCAGGCACTGGAGGCTGATCACCTACTTGCCTATTAGATATAAAAGTGATCATGAAACAGATTCAGAAATCTGAGGCCCATCCCTAAAGAGGTTGTAGCGCCACTGATTTTTTTTATAAATGCCAAACAATAATTATTATATAAGTACATAATAACTTAAACTCGTAACAAATGTATCTATTTAAAAAATATCTTACATTTGTCTTTCATTCTTCTTAAACAGACTTCAAAATCAGTTCCGGTGTAGAGGATGATAACGACGCGATAAATTTAACTTGTTGTATTCTAGTAGAATGCACTTATAAATATATCAAACTTAGCCGGTCTTATCATATAAAGTGGTTTATTACCATCATCCAAGGTTACACGCATAAAGAAAAAATTAATAATAAATAGACGAATCTAACATTGACTTGTTTACGTTGTCTAACTTACACGTGCAACCTTCCCCTCTACCCACGTGCGACCTTTGAAGCTTCAAATACCTATTGAAGCCTCCAAAAATAACTCAATTGATGTACACGCTTGCACAATTACATCTCAATAAATTTCTATACGTAGAATATATTAATATTATTCAAATGTACCATAACCGCCTCCAGGTTTTATTATAGTGTATAATCTCAAAAGTCGCCGACGCACTAGTGAACCATGTCCTTAAAATCTTCGGAATATGCAGGTTTTTATTAATATAAAAACCTGCATATTCCGAAGATTAACTAATGTTAATACAAATGTATTGGCCACAATTAATTTAATATTTTAATAATTAATTAACTAATTATATTTGCACTTCAGACTTCCTTATTATAAACGCGTTTTTCGAAGGTACATTGTAATGGCAGTGACACGAACCGTTATGATCCCCAAATTGTGAATCACTTTGCGTGTGGAAACGAATGCACATGCTCTCATGAAAGGTTAAAAGTAAAACAAAACCAATTAACAGATTGCAAGTGAAGTTTCGGCTATACTCCCACGTCTTGGCCGTCTCGAATGACATTGTTAGGGTTGCCACATGCCAGGTGATTATTTACCATACAGATTATTTATTTATTTTATTTAACAGTTTATTGACAACCCACAGATTATTTTGACTATTGCTAAATCAAAAAAAAAAACAAAACGATACGAATAATACGGACTAACAACGACACTACTAATTATTTATTGGTTGATATGTGTCTGTGTGGGGGTGTGTGAGTTCTTATGTGATATTAAAAATTGATTCGATTTGCTTATCTCGTACTCCTGTACATTTACAATACGTGCACTTGTATGATGTCTTCTCAGTTAGTCAGTAACAATTGAAACTGTAATACTAAATGAATTAGTAACAAAAAATATTTTCGCCATGTATAAAATATATACAGAATGTAGAATAGAAAAAAAAGTATTATTTCGAGCATAGTTTGTACCAAAATAGGGCAAATAAAACTGCTCGGTATGATGAGTTCTCTAATTGGGTACATTTAAGTTTAATATTTTAATAATAAATAAAATACAAGAAGCCAAGGTGACTTAATGTAATATAGAGCAGCGACTGTTATCCCTAAGGTGTAAGGTGTTCTATGTCCGAAATTTTATGCTTTATTTTATGTAACACTCTCAAGACAGATTTGTATTATTTGTTTATTGGATTTCTTTCATCAACTCATCTCATCAACGTTGCGACCTAACGAAGTGACACAATAGGTATCAATTTATTGTAAAATTATTCAACCATTACCGTGTCCAAGAAGTCTGTCAGCAGCTTCTACATATACATGGCGAAAAGAATTTTTGTTACTAATTGATTTAGTATTTACCTATACTAAGTGTTATTCAATTGTTACTATCTGACTAACTGAGAAGACATCCTATACAAATGCGACCAGCCAACGAAATCAAAACCATTGTCCAGATTGTCGATCAGTTACTTATATCTTGCGTAAGGCCCAACAGTTTGTGATAGCCCTAGAGGCAGGATATAGGTTCTTAGCGGTGCACGAGAGCGGATGCGATCGGGTTCTTGCAAGCACGACTTATTTGTGCTCACGACGTTAAGTGTCACAAAACAATAGCCCGTAACAAGCTAGAATTGTGCTATATAAAAAAAAACTCCGTGCCTTGACAACTTTTAGTTTTGGCCAGTTCAATATAATATAGTAGTAGTAATAGTCGTACTAATCCCATAATAACTAATCCCAAGCGACCCATGGCGCGGTCCTACGTAAGCGTATTTTCACCTCATTTAAAAAGAAGTGAGCAGTGTTAGCCTAGTGGCGTCAGCGTGCGACTCTCATCCCTGAGGTCGTAGAATCGATCCCCGGCTGTGCACCAATGGAGTTTCATTCTATGTGGGCATTTAACACTCACTCGAAGTCGTGAAGTCGTGAGGTAACCGGCTTGCCTTAGACCCTAAAAATCAACGGAGTGTGTCAGTCACAGGAGGCTGATCACCTACTTAGGTACCTATTAGATTGACAAATGATCATGAAACAGATACAGAAATCTGAGGCCCAGACCTAAAAAAGGTTGCAGCGCCATTGATTTATTTATAAAAAAAAGTAGTAATAGAGTGGACTGTTACCGCAATTAGACGCACATTTGGTACGTTATACGTTAAGTCCTGGCTAATAAAGCCAGCCTTGTTCCTTTCAGAAGCTCAGAAGTTTCCTGGGCACTTCGCAGACTTCACGGAGCGACGTCACTGCCAAGAATTTCTGCTCGTTGGGAGTTAATAATTATCTAGTGGCGCTATAACCATATAAGGGTCTTGGCCCTAGATTGCATCTGTTTCTTTGATCATTGTTTTTGACTAAATTATAAGCGTTCTGAGTCTGACACGTGTCATAGATTTTTGGGTATTTGTAGGTGCAAGTGTGTTGTGCATATAGAAATAAAAATCCAAACCAATACTGCTCTGCACTGTTTGATTTTAACAGATACGTCCAAAACAGAATATTTGGTACAAATTGTAATTTTTATATCCCCATTTAAATCCCTTTTTAATTGGTCTGACTTCCTTTAAATAAAATAAAACAAATGAAAGTCAATCGGAACACATGGATATTCGATAATCACAGCCCGAGGCTCGCATTTCCGCTGAAACATATTAAGGTTCTATGCTATTAGCTTGAAACCACCCGGCTAATAGTAATTGGCTACCGTTTGTTAAGATTTATGATAACAGGTTTGAAAATTATTACAACCTATCATTATGTATTGTGTTGGGGAAGGATGTAATTTTTTTTTTATTTGTTGCTTCTGAACGAATGTAAACTTCATCCCATTGAGATTTAGAAAATATTATTAGAAAAACTCAATTACCCGGACATTATTAGTGAGGTCCTTTAATTGTTTGACTTTACGTACACTCAAAGCAATGTTTTACTTTTGGGTCTTGACATTATCTTAACGGGTCCAGCGCGATTAAAGATATATAAAGCTCTAAACCTTGGGTAGAAATTTCGATTCACTATTGTCTGCCATTTAGTATCATTACTAAATGGCATACTACTTTCAGTGTGTGTGTGTGTGTTTTCATTTAGACATGGTAAAGCTTCTTTCTCCGATTTTATACTCAAATGTATTTGTTTGCCTAATTTTATTGGTATTTTTTTTATAAATATCAAAAATTCAAAAGTCAAAAGTAGAGCGACATTTTTAACACTAGACGCTCAGAGTTTTAAGTGCACCCACACACGCCTTCTCACCATCCAGGGAACATTAAGTCCAATGTTCATATGCTTATTTATATTTACTGTGACTGTCTATATTTAAAATTATTTTTAACCTGTGCACGAAACACCATAGCGATTATAGATAGCATATAATCTGTGCTGGTTTTTCTCGATGGCGGATGTGAACGTTATCAAGTGAGCGCGAAGTGGGCCGGTAATTATAGCTAATGTTTAGCGTCCTTCGAACGGTGTAGCTTTTTGTTCTTGGGCAATTATTTTGTGCCAACACTCCGGCGGAAGCGCAGTGGCGCGACAGTAATGGGTACCCAATACGTTTATAGCTACGGTAACCAAGAAGCATAGACATGTAGACATTACAACATTTGCTACACATTTTTATTCATAGGTAGAATTCCAAAAGTATATAATTGCAATTCTCATTCTTGAGATCGTAGGTATGATCCTAGGCTGTTCACAATGTACCTACTTCCTTTTTTTTTAATAATTGCAATAGCATTTCAAATACGCCATATATCATATATTTTTTTTTTTCTGTGCTGTTTTAAGTGTTACAAATTTAATTTAATTAAATTTAGTTAGAACAAAAGTTAGAAAGTTTTGTTTCGTTTGTAAATTATAATAGTCTCCTTTCTGTATTGCATTATTCGCTATTTGTCTAAGAGTTCAGTTTGGTGTCCATACACAAATGTTCTCAATATACGATGCATTCATTCATGATTCGCTACAATTTCAATCGTTTATAGCCATGGCAAGATGAACAGTAAAGTGGAGCGAAAAAGGACTCAACCTTGGGCACCCAAAGGTACAGCAAACTAAAAAGAGGAAGACAACTTAGAAGGTGGATATACCAAATTAAAGAAACAGCCGGTGGTACATGGCAGAAAGTGGCACATTGGAGAGTGAAATGGCGGTATATGGAGGAGGTCTATGCCAAAAAAGGGCACACAGAACCTAAAAGAAGATTGAAATAGAAACGTGTTTAAATATAAAAGCATGTGAATTAAAAAGCTATTATTATTATATTATATTGCTTGTGGAAGATTTACGAGTGCGAGTCGTTTAAATTACTTATGTAATACATAAGTTGCAATATCCCCGGAACACTGCAATTATAAATAATAACTGAACGGATGTTTGTGCCTAACGTCGCGTAATCAAACCTAATAAGTTATGTATACATCCCAACCAACATTTTGGCGCTAATTTTCACCACTCTAATCGTTTGTATTGTTTTAACGGGTATATAAAAGTGTCTAGTAAAACTTTTGTTGGTTTAATGGTCATGAATATAACTAAATAACTCATTAAGATGAGTAACAGTAACAATAATTCATAATATAACTTAAGAAGTTATAAAAGAGTTAAGCTGAACCACAGTAACGCTAGGTGTTGTAACCTCAAGTAACAATAAGTACCTCAAGTAGTAATAAGGTTTCTAGTAAGTCTTACTATTCCCAAGTGTTGTTTAAGAGTGCTAAGTAAATGTTTTTTACCACTTAGCTTGCCTAAAAACGTAATATTACTTAAGAAGGTATGAAGGTTATAGTCACAACCATCATAGAACTTACTCTTATATAAATTCAAGTAACGCGAAACACTTAAAGTAATATTATAGTTTCTAATAACTCTTTCTACCGACAAAAGCTCTTGAAAATAGTTGACAAAATATTTTTATCACCTAAATTGCTACAAAAGAAGTAATTGGAACTTATTTACAGCAATTTAATTTAGAAATTAGAAACCACTATATATGATATTAGTTGGTATTATGGAGTTATTTTTAGAGCCCTGTTCTTTACAACGGTGTTCGAATTTACCTTTATGTTATTCTAAGAAATATGAAAATACAATTTAAACGTTGTAACTTTTATTTTCACTTGAAGTTATAAAATATTACCTACTTTATAGCTGTATAATGTCTCTAACCTCAAAATTGTGTATAGTCTGATTTGCTCTGAAGTCTGTTTGCTCTTGCTTGCTTAATTTTTGCTATGAGTTCGTGGAAAAAACGAAAAAGATGTGGAGGAGTCAAAAGAAAAATATCAAACGAATACAAATTAATAATCAGATCAAATCAATCAGTGTCATCCTGCGATAAAACCACCAAACTGCAAACAGTGACCAGTATCAGTGATGCAGTTCAGCATCATAGTTCTTCGTTGAAGAGAAGTATTGATGACGCTAGTCTGGGTTGTAGTAGTTTTTGCAACGAATATTTTCATCCAGCGCAGCTTAAATGTCAACGAAAATGTTCGTACTGTCGTAGAAACTCCATCGAAAATGTCGGTCAAGTGCGGGAATTTCAACAAGGTTCCGTACAGTTTTTTTTATTTATTTTGGTGAGTACTTTATAGGTGATTATTATAATAGCAAATAATTTTATTTTTCACAGGACTAGAAAATCATAATATGTATGTGAGCAGTAAACATGGTGAAACGCAAGATATTGAACAGGGTTCTGTAAGTGAGCATTTTATAATTTCTTGTAAAGAGAGGAATAAATATTTTCTATCATCAACTGATGATATTATTGAAGTCCTAAATATATCAATTATATCGACAATGACAAATAGAGAAACTATTATGATACAAATAGGAGGAGATGCTATCGAATATGTAGATCACTACGTATATTTAGGGCAAATAATATAATTTCATGACCAAAGGGATCTTGAGATAGAAAGAAGAGTGTCTAGCGCCTGGAAGAGATTTTGGTCACTCAAGGAAGTACTTAAAAGTAAAGACTTCCCAATAGTAGCTAAGAAAAAGGTGTTCAATCTATGTATACTACCATGTGTTACATACGGCTGCGAGACTTGGGCTTTATCTCAGAAACATCTTCTAAAGTTGAGAACATGCCAAAGAGGAATGGAAAGAAGCATGGTGGGTGTAACACTGAGACATCGAAAAAGAGCAGAAGAGATCAGATCAACGACCAAAGTAGAAGACATTATAAAGAAAATAAGGCAGTTGAAATGGCGCTGGACTGGGTACATGACGAGAGATAGCAGGTTGAAATGGACAAAAATAATTACAGAATGGCAACCACGTGATGGAAAAAGGAAAAGAGGAAGACCGACCAAGAGATGGGCAGACGATATTAAGATAATAGGAGGCACAACTTGGACAAGAAGAGCTAATAACAGAAAATAATGGAAACAGCTGGAAGAGGCCTACGTGTCACAGGACACGCTGATTACCAAAAACGGGTCATATGATGCATTAGATTAAGTTTTATTTATGTGTTAGAATTAAGTGTTTTTTTATGTAACTTAAATAATTGTTATTACATGGTATGGGTGTCAGCAATAAAGGCTAATCAAATCAAAATATATCAATTAACGCTAAAAAGGTAAATATACAAGGTAAAAAACTTATGGGGAAAATATTTGAAAAACCTCTTCGGTCATCGTTCCTAAATATCTACAAAGTCTGCGAAATAATTTTAGAGAAAATTGATATCGTTCTGAGCCCTGATGTTGTAAACTGTAAGCTAGTCTGTATTGTCCACGGCGGATTCCTGTATTTTATACCACTTTTACATACTTTATAATTTGAATTATAGTGTGTTTTTTAATGTATAAATAAAAACAAGCTTTTAAAAATAATTGTGGTTTTATTCAAAATATCTTATCACTAGATGCACTTGTCTGATCAAAACAAGTTTAATAAACTAAGACAAAGATACTGCATGTACAACGCGTAACAAAAAGGGTTTATCAATCCAAAAGGAGGTGAATCTGCCCATGAAACTGAACAACTTTTCCCTAGAAACATGGGTCTAAAAACATTCGACCTCCCATAATAAATGAGTCAGCTGATCGGAAATTTTGTATGGGAGGTAAATTTTTTTTTCTTTTTTCGACCCATGTTTATAGGGAAAAGTTATGCAGTATCATGGGCAGGTTCACCTCCTTTCGGATTGATATACCCTTTGTTCTCTCTCATCGAAATTTTTTATTTTATTTTTTGTGATATTTGAGTTGTAATAATTCATCTTCCCTTTGTTATTTTCTTGCTCTTCTTCAATTTTATTTTGGGTGATGTAATTTTTTTCAAAAGGTCCATCTAATTCTATTGTACTTTCTTTATCATTTGAAGTATCTCAATCTCTTTCGTGATCTTCGACTTCTTCCTCCGTGTTTTCATTTTCATCGATATTAGAGTCGACATTTTCTGAAGTTTCGTAATCATTTCTTCTTTCATGATCTTTTTCTTCGACACTGCATTCATTTTCTTCAATTATAAGTCTGAAGTCTTTGCGTTTTCTTCATCATTCCCTTTTTCTTTTATCTCTTCTTCAACTACGCCTCTTCTGTCAACATACTGCTTAAAAGAAATTTCGTCATTATTTTCTATTTGTTTTTCCTCTATTTTAGC
Source organism: Pieris napi (assembly GCF_905475465.1). NCBI lineage: Eukaryota > Metazoa > Arthropoda > Insecta > Lepidoptera > Pieridae > Pieris > Pieris napi. The sequence continues at coordinate 4,193,189 of NC_062239.1, read as the reverse complement.
CTTTTTTGCAGTTTTATAGATGCTTCTTCTTCGTCAGATTCAATTTCGTTGTTTACAGACTGGTTTTTTGATCGTTTTGTGCGTTTCCTTGATGTAGACGCTCTTTCTTTTTTAGCCATATTCCTCTTTTTGGCATTTTTTAGAATACTTTGGAAAAATTCAACATTATGTGAAACTGTGTATTTGTTATCCCAAGTGTGCACCATCTCCCAGAAAAAAGACAAAATGTTTTTATAAGCTTTTCAGGCTATTTTAGCATCATTGTTACCCCGGCTGCCTCCAATCCAAGAGCATTGGCACAGAAACTTTCTCTAAAATAATACATCAGCTAATGTGTAAGCACATTCAATACCTTTGCCACCAGCGAAAATAACAGAGTACAATTGCTTTTTTTTGTTGCCTATTGGCACTTTTTGACAATTCCAGTTCTAATTCATCCAATTGTTGAACAGTTTCAATTGGCTTGATGTAAAAAGCTGTATTACTTGGTGAAGATTTGCATGCGCTCAATGGTGTGACTTGTAAGTTTTGGGAAAGGTTATTAATTTGCACCATAGCATGGTCTAATTGAACGGGTAATGATGCTATTTTCTGAATCATAGTAGTTTGTACATTCTGGATAGAGTTAAGTTGCTCCAATATTTTTGTTTGGTTTGTTAAGAGTGTATTTTGACTACTACACATGGGTATAACGTACTCGTAGGATAATTCACTGTTTAAGTTTTCTGCAGCAGGTCCTACTGTTGTCCTATTGTTGAAGGCTGAAAAAAATAACGTATTTCTTTGTTTATTACTTGTATTATAAATAGCATAAGTACCTTTATTCTTTGTTTATATGTAAGCTAAATAAATTCAGGATAATTTTGCTATACGTATCTCAATAAATTTATTTACTAAAAAAGGCAAAGTATTAAGGTGATTGCAGAGCTCACTAGACTTTAAAAGAACACTTGCTGAATATGCGATCTCACCGATTTTATCAAAAAATCTTTAGCATTTGATCTCAATCTTATACGTTTTTACTTCCCTTCCTTGATGGAAGGGTTTTATCAATTGAAAAACGTAACCCTAAAATACTACTACCTTTACATCTAAGTCGAACCATTGTAAAACCAAACACTTCAAACTTGTTCTCTTATTACCTTTAAAACTCTATTCTGGTATAACAACTGCTACAATAGTTCTAACTACAACCTACCTAGCACTTCTCGTTCATAAATAGTAATAATAGGAAATTAGGGTAATTAGAAATAGACGCCATGATAATTCAAACATAACCTCAAAGTAATTTAAGAAAAAACAAGTTTAAAACGCAATTTTTACATCATATGCTTATTTTAAAACTAATTTTATTTACTAAAATACACAACTACCATAAAAGATAAATCCAATAGGCGGTTTTTATCTAAATGTAGATTGAGTGTATACCCCTTCTGATAAAATACAAATCATTTTTACTTGAAATACCACTTATTTTCAAGTCCCTGCAAAATTGAGATGCAAAACATATATGATTCTCTCAATAAAGTAACCCTCGCAATAAATTTTAGGTATGCATTGTAGAAATCAAACTTGACTTACCGAGTTATAGACAATCCGTAACTTGTTATTCACTTTCACTTTGGCCGTCATATTGAAACAATAACACAAATTAAATAATGTCAGAAATAAAGTAACACTTCTGGAAGTAAAATTTATATGCAAAACTATAGAGGAATTAAACGTGCTAGAGCCCTGAGTTGCTACTCAACACGGATCAAGATACGTAAAGCAAATCCAAGATATAAATGGCCCTAAAAAAGAACTAAAATATAACCATAAAAATTATACCAACAGACTTTAGAACTTGTATACCACCAATAGTTTTTATTTTAACCATAGTACAAACTTTAAGGTGCTTCAGATGGCAAGATTTATATTGTACCACCATTATAGAAACAAGAAATTAGTCGCAACTAACGCTTTTCTATAACTGTTATGTAACGTTCAGTGTTAAAATAGTGAAAATAATAACCAATTTTATTACTTATAACGCTAAAAAATGGGGCCCAATCGAGGGGTAGTAAGGGGTTAGAGCGTGCTCTAACACTAATCGCTAAAACTTTTGTATAACTCTGGTTTGCCGAAATCACTTATGAAGAACTCTTTTATCACCAATTCTTATTACCAAAATGTTAGTTGGGATATTACATAATATTTTTAATAAACTAAATGGAGCATTGTTAGACTAGCGACTATGTACCACATCCTTTTCCGAACCATGTACTTAAGATTTTTAATCAAAATATGGTGATATGTCAATTAGAAGACAGTAGCAAGTAGTCGATTTTCGAGAGTAGGTACTCATACTTAAAGTAAAAAGATCTTCTTATATAAATTGCATATAAAAGACACACGTACAAAAGTAGACATAGAGATCTAAGAAATAAATTCAAACTAGAAAAGACTAGATTATTTTAATAAATTAATTTTACAAGTGTTTTGACAATGATTTAAATGCCGTTTACCAGTGGTATACCTTTTAGATCTGGCCTTAGATTTGTGTATCTGTTTCGGTATCATTTGTTTTTTCTAATAGGCAAGTTGGTGATCAGCGGTTTGTTTGAGATATTTTCATTCACTGCACACATAGACTGAAGGCCCATCGGTGTACAGCCGGGCTTCGAACCTAGATACGATCTCACAGTTGGGAGTTGCACGGTTAACCCATGGGCTAAACATGCGCGCTATGGTTTTTTTTTTTTTAATTTTTCGTTCCTAAAATAACATTGCTCTTCCTGGCTCTTTTTAATTCTATGGCATATCCTATAACTACTGAAGACAGGTACCCAGTCAAATTCGAGCCCTCATTAGAATTCGTTAGCCTTACTGCTTAAAGCTTAACATACAGGCGTTGTGTAGGTACTTACAAATAAACTAAATTATGAGCACCAGTATCTATTATTTTGTTGTACGTACGTTCTCATATTCTTCGGAAGAATATCTCCGTAACGGATAGGGATATAGGGCGGAGCAACGGTTCGCGAGCATCATGTCATGATAATTCAATATCCGCATTTCTTATGGAATAACTTCATGTGCTCATAATCCAGTATTTTTCTTCATAAACTGTATCCCTACGCCTGCCTTGTCCATTCTAGTACATTCCTTGCGGGTCTATTCTTATAACATCCATGTACGCTCTAAGAATACTACAATTTTATATTAAAAAACCGGTCTTCATTTTTTTTAAATATAAATAGATATATATTTGTATATTAATACTAATTATAAAATGCATATAAAGCCTTTATTCACTGACCGTATTTATTAATTGGACAAACCAAATATCCTTATTTGTTTTTTTGCGAACAGTGGACAAAGATTGTCTTCTTACAGAGACCCTACCTCTTTAGGCTTTTAATACTAATCTTTGTTAGTACATAGAAAGTGATATATGGGGCTGAGGTAAGCCCAAATCTACTGGAATATTAAAAAGAAAGGCTTTTTGTCTCTTTAATTACTTTTAAAACAGCATAAGAGTGACAAGGACACCACATTCAACAGCTAATTGAAGCGTACAGTTTTCTGTATTAGATTCCCAATACAAGAGTGGCCGCAAATACATACAAATTAGTGGTTATTATTATTGTCAACCATTTCTTAGTTTCAGTTTAGTTTATTTCCTTAGTCCAATACAATAACGACATTGTTAATAACGTGACGGTCCTTTCTCCGTACTGGTTTAAACAAACTGTGTTACGGTAGGACTGTTTGTAGTTGTTGGGTACAACTACAAACCACCAAAAATATTATTTTAACAATACCAAAACCAAAGCAACATAAGTTCTCACTTAGAATACAAAGATTTCATTCTATACATTCTACAACTCGTAGAAATACTTCTAGCTATATGAAAAACCTCGTGAATATTCCATTTGCAAGTTCGTGCCAGTATTTAATAGGCAGTAACTGGATATTATATAAATGTCAACCATTGATAAACTAGTTTTGCGGGGAACTTTACTGTTACGACATCGCATATTTACGCATTCATTGATTGGAAAAATATTTTATCATTCGAAGATATTACTGAATGGAAAATATTAAGCTAGTGCTATAAGGTTAACGCTTGTTTTGACTTTTTTTTAATAAAATAGGAAAACCGATCGATGTTTTTATATAAATAAGAATAAAATTATTTAATATTTAAGGGTCTAGTTCACAATGTATAGATAAAGTACCAAATAGCTATTAATTGTGCTATTTGACACTTCATCGGACTCATAACTTATGATGAACTTTATGTGAGGGCCGATTTACATTATCTTAGTGTTTAGGAGAGTGCTTTAGTACAACTTGAAAGGCAAGTTCTTTAGCGTAGCGTTTACTAAAGCAAGTAGCGTTTACATGTTTCAACTAAAGTACTATCCTAAACACTAAGATAATGTAAATCGGCCTTGACGTATAGCGCTATCTGACAGTCGTGAAACGCAACAATAGTGTTTATCCTACCAATAAGTAACAAATAGCTCATTTGGAACTTATGTAGAACTTTATCCGTACATTGTGAAACAGACCCTAAATCAAACAGTTGCCAAAAGGATAGTACATTTAATTGTTATATATTTTATATTAAAACCTGAGCAGCACTTCGTACTTGGAATTAAACTAGCACAAACATTAGTGGAAAAAATGCCTTCGATCTGCCAAAAACTTATTTATTCATATTGAGGCGTCACCTCACCTCATTTCATAAGTCTATGGCGTGAGATTATGTAATTAATCACGAAATAATAACGCATTTATAGCAATACTAACCTACCGCCATTTTGGTATTTTCAAATCAATGCTATAATGAAATTAGAAGAGAGTCAAATTATAAAAAAACATGCACGAAACACTTTTAAGTTCCAAGTATTCAAATATTTAATTAATAATTGCCAAATGATTTTGCAATTTACATTTCTTAATCAGTGCAGTTGAGGAAATGCTTACTGTTACAGTTGTATTAAATACACTTCCGTTTTTAATACGGAGTGTGTGAAATACAATACCAAATGTTCGGTTAAAACCTTACTATTAAGGAATAATAAATTGATTCAAGTTTTTATGTGAGTTGAAAGTTATAATTAATAATAAAAATTTATTCTCGTTTTACTGGAGCAATTCAAATAGAAACATATATTATTTAAAGTACCTACATTTGCGAGTCGTGATTTTTTGTTTCTCGTTGATAATTTCTGTTTCGCGTTTTATTTTAGGTTACAATTTAAAAAAAACACAAATTATTAGGGAACGCAACGGGCGACCTTATATCGCTAAGCGATGTCTTCCAGGCAACCGTAGTAAGGAAAAAATATATTAACATATATTACGGGTAAAGTCTACGTATATTGGTCAAAGAAATTTATTTGAGTAGTAATCGCGTTAACCATAGACAATATTCATTTGCTGTGCTTTGAAGTTGGATATATTTTTAAAGGAATTTATCAACCATCAAAAACGCATACAGAGTACTGACCCGTTGACCTGAGGAAACATAAAAACTCGAGATTTATCAAAAAACTTGTCTTGGAGTCTGCAATGTGACCGGATGCACGGTCCACTCCGGAAAGCACCCTTTCTCAAAATGACCATAACCAATCTGCTTAAACATGGAATTTTTCTACTCGACTGCGCATGAAGTATTTCGTTACGTATGCAGATGCTGTTTTTGTATGACATTTTATATCAAACTTTTGGGTGTTCTGTGCAGATTTTGTAGATATTATTTGTCAATGGTCTTGTTTTTTACGTAGAAATAAAATATATTCTACTAACTGTATCGCTTAACACGTGAAGCTTATATGTACGAGAAAAGTGTGTTGAAAACAAGTTTATTTTTACCTTTTTTATCTGTCATATTACCTTTTATATCAGAATAATTGTTAATTAAATTAAAAGTAAGTCAGTGCATATTTAATGGGTTTCGTTTATATTAATTTATAACTTTTGAGTTATAGGTTTTAATTATACATACAAAACGCGCATACAAAACATACATATTGCGGTTTACTTCATCGAATAATTTAGTACCATTTTTGAATGCATATAATGCGCCTTCTACCTAGAATATGTTTATTAAATTGAAAAATAAGTCTGCCTGACGGGTTTTATACCTAAAAATATTCGAATTATACGCACCTTAGAACCATGATTACGAACTTAAACAATTAAAAACCTAATACAATTTATGAATAGTCGTACTTTAAATTATTAAAAATCATTGACATCATTAAAAAATTATTAGTTGCCCACAATGATCTGTTATGCGCAGAACTAGTTTCTAGACCCTGACAATAGCCGAATGAGAGAAAGGACATTTACCACATTTCCGAATTTAGATATGTTGGAATATATCATCATCATGAATATTAAGGCTATAATATCCTCCTCAAGTACACATCGCCATCGCAATCTATCCAGTAGGTACTTTCCGCGTCCAGTTTTGATCCCATAGTTTCGAGGTCCTTGACAACACCATTCCACCAAGGCAGCCTCGCTCAACAAGGTTTTCTCTCAAGGAGTTCAGTAAGGACCTTGGGGTTCTGTCTTCCGCCAATTTTGGTAAACGGTTGACCCTAAAGGCCATCTCTGCAACTTCCCGCTAACTCCATACCTAAACGCTCACCATTTCACTTATTTTGTTTTAGTCGTAAATAAAAGCACGAAGCAATTTTTTTTCTTTTTTCAATAACAATCCAACGCGTTTACGTAAGAAACCCACATTTTGAAAAATCTCACGTGAGATTGGGGGATGGGGTTGAATAAAATCTCACGACATCTCACCAAGGGGGGAGGGAGGTACAGAAAATTTAAAAAAACACCTCACGTAATTTATGGACGCCCCCTTACTCACTTATTTATTCGTATATTTTTGCATTATTAATGAAAAATTTCTGATTTCAGGCAAATTGTACGCAGCGCTGGGTCGCCGCAATGGTCGAGTGGTAGCTAGCGACTTGCAGAGTGGATCTTCGTCCTTCCGAGTAGAGGCTTTGATGCCTGTTGCTGAAAGTTTTAAGTTTGCACTCGAGTTAAGGACACATACCTCTGGACTAGCTGCGCCACAACTGATGTTTAGTCATTGGGAGGTGGGTTCACGTTTTCAATTCACTTTTTGCTCTTGTTGGTTTTTCTTTGACGTCTCTTAACTTCTTAAAAGAGCTGAAAGCAGTTGCGTTTGAATCACCGGCTGTGCACCAATGGATTTTCTTTATATGAATGCAATTCACTCGCTCACAAAGAAATCAGCAATAATGCTGGTAACCTATTTCTATTAGAAACATTTCGAAGGCTGTTTGAAAAAATTAGTATTGACTTATGGTCAATTAGATTTTTTACTTTGGTAAATTTTGTAGAAATCAATAGATATATAGGGTTGTAGCAACACTGAATTATTCTCCTTATAGGGACTATACTACAGGGACATTTTTGAAGTGAAATTTCTTTAGGCGCATAAGGGTAATTTTTTTACGGAAGAAACGCGTAATATTAGCGTCACGAAGATGTGCAGCGTTTTTGTCGAAGAAAAGGGAGTGAGCGATTGAGCGTTTGCCAAAGAAGTTTCACTTCTGACATGTGTACTTTATACGCAAGCACGTTTTTTTGTAATAACTTCGGTGCCTACCAACCCGAAACAATAGTTATTTTAAGAACCCATCATATAACACTCGGCAGTTATCTTAGTAATATTTTTAATATATTATAAAACTCTTGTCCCAATCGTTGGTATAAGAAATAATTCCACGCAAGCAGTGAAATAACGAATGTATAGCAACACGCCCGCTTAACGTAGCCAATACTTTGCAATAATCATACAAAATAAGTTAAAACTAATTAAATAATTAATACATTTCAGGTGATAGATATCGATCCGTTCTGGCGTCCACGCACTGAAGAGGAGTACCTCCAATGGGGAGAAAAATGGGATGGCGTTAATAAAGCAAAAGCCTACATGGATGCAGTGCGGACAAGGAAGGGACTGGCAACAGACAAACATTTAGTTCAACACGCAGAAAAACAGCGAACACTCTCTAAGAAGAAATAGTTAACAGTACATCGTAGAAATAAGAAGAGCCTGGCGTTAAGTCTATGGACTGTTACGTAATTCTAAGTTATCTGTCATACCCAGCCTGGTCGGATGATTACGATTACACAGATTAACGCCCGAACCCAATAATCAATCCACAATCTCAGATTAAAAACAATCTGAGATCAGACCGTGACAGTCGCTCGATCTCCTATCTGCATCCCAATAACCAAACCCTTCGAAGACAATCCATTTTTGGCGACGGATAAAATGCTCTTTGTCGTTCCATTTAACCGAGTTTTCACTCATTTTTTATAATCGTTGTAAACTAAATAAAGTAAATAAAACCGTACAAATAACATTAAAATATACATGTGTATGTTTAAAACATAACAAACAGTTATTTTTAATTATTAAAAAACTGGTGTAAGTTCAAATCTGTTAAAATAATTAACTGTTGAAATCGAGCTTTCGTCAACTGTCGTTTTCATACAAAGGTCTATCCACAGACACCGATACGACCTCCCATGGATTACTTGTATCGACAGATGGCTATTACAATCCGTCGATTAGATATTAGCACACTTTTTACAACATTTGGATTAAGATTACTATCACAGATGGTGGATTATGTATTGAGATACGATATTGGGTTCGGGCGTAAATCAATCTAATAAACTTATTGATATTTAAAAAAATAACCGTTAATCGTGTATTTTCTTTCTCAAGCGTGTCTGCGCGATAACGCTTCCTCTAGGTAAACTTTCAACATATTTCATGATATGTATGTAATTTTTGGTAAAAGAAAAAAACTGAACGCCTTTCGAGTATGAGAAATTTTAGTTCTACGCATAACCACCAGAGGTGCTATAGAGTTTTTAATACAAATATTTGAAGCATTTAACGCGACGAGATATTAGATCTACTGAAGCTTTAGCATAAAGGTTAGACCTATAGTTGAATTGTCGTGCCTCCGTTAAGTTTCAAATATATAAGTTTTATATACAGAAATATATTGTTACCTTCCTCTTACGATCGATAATTCATATGTATTGTTCGTGGCCAAGGCGGAGGTAGAAGTAGGTATCCATCATTAAATGTCTAAAGATTATATTAGTTTGTAATTAATTTTTCAGTATTTAATTTAATGTGGTTCTGATTTGTATAGATGGCGTTAAACTAAAACGATTCAATTGGTTGTAATTTGTAGAGTGTTATGAAGTTACAATTGTTTTCACATTCACCGACAGGTGGCGGTCAAATAAAAATAGTTATGCCTTCATGTTATTGTACATAGCCCGGTCATTTTAGACATAAAAATAGTGATCAAATAAAGAAAATTCCGACAAAGCCAAATTTTCGTAGAGACCTTAGGTTTACCACAAGGAATAAAGTGTCAAAAGTCCCCATCAGTCCCATGTGAGCTTAGCGACTTATACGGGGTCAAAGGTCAAAATTTTAGGTTTTTTGGATTTTTCTCGAAAACGGTAAGTTTATCGAAAAGTACCTCAGAGCACAGTTGTAGATCTTAAAATTCTCTAAAAAAATGGTCCCTATGATTTTTTCTCTAAGACTCACTATTTCCCAGATATTGCGCTTGTAAGAATCATATTCCACATATGCCACGTATATACATATTTAGGTACTCAAGCAAACAAAAATGCCTACTCGTGTCTCTTTTATGTATACATTATTAGTAGAACCTGGGAAGGCGCAGCAACGGACAGAAATATATTCTTCTAAAAGTTTATCAGCTTATCCAAAATGCCAAAACTTTATTTTATTTTTACATGCGATGACCGGATGCGATACTACGTCAGCAATGTTTAGAAGGGGCAAAAATTGAGTATTAAAATTATTTGGAAAAAAAATGATTTGATTGACTGCGCAAAAGTATTTACTGAAATTCATTCTTCACCTCAAATACTAATTACTAAAGGAATTCGGTTTCTTCCTGCGGTTTATGGAGCTCCAAAAAAAATTGATTGCATAGATACGTACAGATATTTAACATTTGTAAAAAATACACGAAACAAAAAGCAAGTACAGCTATCTTGTCTTCCTCCAACATCGGCATCTGCTAGTCAACATTTGTTTCGAGTATACTATCAAGTTCAGACATGGCAAGGCAATGAACTGAACCCTGAAGACTGGGGTTGGAAATTGATAAATAATACTTTGGAACCGATTCGAACTTTACTGCCCCCTGCTCCAGAAAAACTTCTTAACACTATTTTTTGCAATTGCAAGAAAGGTTGTAGTGCCAAATGTGGCTGTAAAGTAGGGTTGCAGTGTTCTCCAGCGTGTACCAATTGCCAAGGTGTCTCTTGCTCAAATGTTCAATTAAATAAAAGAGAGGAAGATTCATGTGATTTTGATGAAGAGACAACTGATTCGTCTTCATTTGAACAATTTCTAAGCGCTTATCAACAGGAAAGAGAAGAAGAAGAACAAGAAGAAATTGAAGAAAACATGATTGTTGAAGTTGAATATGAAGAGTATGAGTCAGATTAAAGTAATAAAAAAAAGTTTGAACGACAGTTAAACTCAATAACCCATATCAATAATCTTCATACTATTAAATAATTATTGTTCCTGAAAATATCGTCAGAAAGGTTCGTGAAATAGGCCTACCGGGGATACCACGTTAAAAAAAACGCACCGAGTACACTACCTCACAGGTGGTGAGGAAATGTGTGCATAATATTATGTAGAACGTGATTCTTACAAGCGCAATATCTGGGAAATAGTGGGTCTTAGAGAAAAAATCATAGGGACCATTTTTATAGAGAATTTTAAGATCTACAACTGTGCTCTGATGTACTTTTCGATAAAACTTACCGTTTTCGAGAAAAATCCAAAAAACCTAAAATTTTGACCTTGGACCCCGAATAAGTCGCTAAGCTCACATGGGACTGATGGGGACTTTTGACACTTTATTCCTTGTGGTAAACCTAAGGTCTCTACGAAAATTTGGCTTTGTCGGAATTTTCTTTATTTCAATTGTCTAAAATGACCGGGCTAACAATAAATGATATTACAATACATTTTAAACTTTTAGTTTTATTTTATTTTTCAATAACCTAGAGTCATATTGGTGGTGTGATACATTTTTGTATAAGCGCCCTCTATTGGTAGGTATTAGATATATATCAACAATTTTGATTTAACATGCATTTTACTAATCAATCAAGCCTCAGAGGGAACTGTTATATATAATTAAAATTGGAATAAAAAAATGGATATAATAGCGTCTATTAATTAATTTAATATATGGTATTCATGCAATAAATTTTTCAGTTTAAAATTTGTTTCAAATTAATCCTAGGCAACGAACTTATTATTTTGTATTGTCTCTATTCCTAATATCACAGAATATACCAGGATCTAATAATACCCAAGGAGGTTCTTTCGTGCCGCAGGGGCATCAGAATTTAATAAAGATTTAACGTACAAGTAACCCTTAACTTCCATTGGAGTATGGGGTAATTTCTATCGCTGTGTAAAATATTGGTCCAAGAAACAAAGTCCTTGTTATAATCGTCAAAAGAGATAAACAGTATTCACAAAATTATTTATTAGATAGAAGAATTCGCAAGTCAGATCACATGGGAAGTTAGAGGCAGGATATCACATTTAACATTCATTTTAATACACCAATATTTGAGTCTTCGTAAACGTAATACTAACATTTATTCCAAGAACATATCTAAGGAAGTCTAAGAGCTGTTCACAAACAATGAAAACGTTTCTTACGTGAGACAAAAATCTTTACTTTTATCGTCGATATGAAGTGAAGTATCGCAACCTTTTATAGGGATCACCGAATATCGGGCAATGTGTATTGGACCATCAAAATCGAAAAATTTTAATTCACTGTCTTCGTGTTATACAGTTTTCTATCTTTCGACAATTTTTACATACATTTTTTTATTTAAATATTTCTGTAGATATTATGTTTCGAATAGCTAATATTGTGTGCACAATTTATTAATTTTTAATTGATTATCTTATAATTACGTTTCCACGATCAGTAACTTTTTGCCAGTATTTCATTATTAGTGAACACTTACAAGAATTAACTCAGGCATATTCTTAATTTAATCGGATTTTTATCTACACATCAAAGGTATATTTAATTAGTACGTTTCTCTACAAATGTAGGGTCTATTACAATAAAATAGAAGACTCGTTTTGCAAATATACTTTACAAATATATAAATGTTCCAAAAACGTAATTTTTGTCAGAAAAGTAATCTATTTTCAAAATTCTATAATCCTTCATACACTAATCAAACTAATTTATAATTGTGCTCAAATTAGTCTTAAATCTATACATCAAAATGTCCATAGTAGGTATAAAATGTCTTAACCCTGAATAAAACTATCGAAATGTATAGGTAAGTTCTTAATATTGCAGTCATTGTATAAAAGAAGATATTATTCAGATATAAGAATAGGTTTGTTTCTTTATATGAGATTTTAGATAAAGTTTCATTTTATACATCATTACTAGTGTTATATTAATTGGAGTTCTCAACTACGTACATATAATAAGTACACATTTGAAACTAAATAATTATACACAAGCCTAAACCTACATCACACTGGCAAATCAGAGACAACATTTAGCGCGAACTGTCATATGATTTTGACAGTTAGTTCATGCTATAATTGTCTCTGAATTAATCAGCGTTTGGCGCATTTGGTTATCAATTTGCAATAGTTCTACATTTGCCTAGACAGCACCTTTGTATAGACAACTCGATAGTTGTTGTAGTCAACACATAGGAGAAATCCGACTTAAAAATTGTCTCAAAGCCAAAGAGCGCTCTGTAAGCTTAAACCAGTGTTTTTTGGTCATATAAACATTATTAGGTTACAAATTTACAATAATTTTACATATTTACTTCCTCATATGTGTGCCTACTCAAAGTCACATTAGAAAATATATGTAATGAGGAAATTATCGGTTAAGTTTTTTACGAAGTCAGAATCTCTTGAAAATTCATATAATTACCACACCAATTAAACATTGATATTAAATTGGATACCTACATATATAAGCGTATATAATCTACTTATCTAATACAGGGGATATCACATTAACACAAATTAGGTGTAGGAAGACTACTGACTACATAAATTAATACATTCTTAAACATCCACGTTGTGCCTACGTTTTGGTTATTACCTATTAAATATTCAAAGTAGATATTCGACAATTATAAAGTAATTATAGTTGCAAGCAATCCCGGTATAATATGGTTTCCTAACATTTTCCAGCTGGTTTTATATTCCACTAGAATTCATCGTCGTACCTAATATATGGCGGTGTTTTCCAGGAAGCCTATGAGTTTAAGAAATACATTGTTTCAATAGAACATATTTCTAGTATTGGCGGGTATCATCATATCTAACGCTTCGACCCTTTATGTATCTTGTCCTCTTATTTATTTATGTATTTAATTTATTATTTTTCTTATAGGCAAGCGATTATCCGCCAATTATTTTTAATTCCTACTATTATTCACGTGTCAGTCAATACTTGATCTGGTCATACCCACAGTTTTGAATTGGTTTTCTAACAATTGATTGTGCGTCTAACGTTTTGTAAATGGGTTGTTCCTTGCGTGTGTGCGTGCGGCAGCGGCTGCAGTCTGCGTACAATTGCAGAGTGCGTCAAACATTCGTAAAACAAATCCTCTAGCCCGACCAAGGCGCCTTTTTACATTATCTGAAAAAGGAAAAGTATTATTTAGAAAAAAATAATTTGCTAACAGGTGTTTAAACCTTCACTAACAGTTTTGACAAATAATCGTAAATGTCAATAGGAGTTCAGTCTGATAGCTCGAACGCATAGGCTTTCTAAGTCCGAGACTATTCATAGTAATTAAGATAAACACGCCCTAGCATTAGTAGGTAGGTACACGTTTTTCATACAAAAAAAATGGTAATATAATATGTTTACAATTTGATTCGAAATATTTGATGTTAATACGAGTGAATCTCCTTTTACTCAACACTATACCGCATACTTTTAGTCACGTGATAATTTCCATATAAATTCGATTGGCGCCATTCGCCTGTCACTGAATAATTTTATCTAAGGCCCTTGATATTACAAAGTTTGAAAAAGGGTTTACATAACGCATATTAATATATGTTATTAATTGCTTTGCAATTTCCACTAACTAAAAGAAACAAAACTAAAACTAAACGCTTTATATAGGTACATATATCACGTGAGAAGTGCTCGAGCTAGAAAACTTTTAGAATCACATACACATAACACAAAGCTCAAAGTCTGAGGTAGAACTTCAAAGCTGTGTCTACCTTCAATAAAATTATCTCCACCCCTCCCGGAAAACGGGGGTTCACCGAGGTACGCCGTACAGATTTTGAGACCTGAGTGAATGAAATGTTGCCCCGGAGGTGTATAGAGTAGACTTGTGCAGAGATATTTTATTTTGTTAAACTAAAACGAAACGATTTCTTTTGTTATTTTTTTCATGGAAGAGAGGTTGTAATGATTGTATAACGACAAGACTTCAATGACGGGAGTGCTCAAATAAGATTCTCTTTTATGTATACGAAGAGGTAGGGTATAGCTAGTACAGTTTATAAATAATTTATGTTTAAATTGTACAATCACCTAGAGGCATTCTTAAAACCACAACAGATAAATATAATAAGCTCGTAACACCCACGGCGGATATATAGGGTATTATATTGTTAAAATAGGTGCTCTGAGCCAGGGGTGATTATGCGAGGGTGGCGTTAGGCGTACTATCGATCCTGTTTGTAGGGACATGACAGGCAAAAGCTCAGACCGTTGCATATTTCTATTAACTTCGTACCTACGTTATTATTAAAATAACAAAATCTTACATACGATTATTAAAGAACTTCAAAAATAGTTTAGCATAACAAATTAACAAAGCCATGTAATCGTGCATTAAATAAAATCTGTTTTCTGTAACCTCTAATTGCATTTAAATGTTCTTTTATTTTTATATATACATTCATAGGTACTTAGTGCATTAATATCATTCATGCAAAACTTCTTATCGCAAGTTTAAGACATTTTGCTGAGGCGATTAGATAAGGTCGTGTTTACAAACCACTTATAAAATAAACATATGTAAAATAGTAACAGAAATTTTATGAAACAAAAAAAAAATTAAAGAGCTTGCTGAGTTGAGATCAAATCTGTACCAAAACCAGTGGCGCTACAACCTTTTTAAGTCTAGACTTCAGATTTTCTGATCTTTAATATCTTCTTATCTGCTTCATCATCTTTGTTTTTCACGCGCCTTCGAGTTTTTGAGATATGCCAGTTTCCTCAAGATATTTTTGTAATGTAAAATGCGCATAAAGTCCATAGGTATATCCGTGATTCGAATCTACGACCTCAGGGTTGAGAGGCTCACACTCAAGCCACTGGGCCTATCACTGTTCTAGTTTAGTACAATATTTTTTTTAAACACAAAAGAGGTTTACGTTTCTGAGAGACACAGGAATTAGAAGTTAGCTATTAATAAAGGTATAATTGAATGTCGTATGAAATTATAGTGAATCAATAAATTCCAAATAATATAATAAGCTGTCAACATATATCCAAGTGCGTTTTTATTAGCAAGCATGGTGTAATTTATGTTTCAAGTAAATAAAAAGTCGTGACAGCGAATCCAAGATTATATGTTTATAATATTAATTCAGAGAAACATCCGACTTAAAATATGTTGATCCAAACATCGTAACAATTTTTCAAGTCAATTTTTAAAAGAATAATTCGCACGATACGTTTAAAAATTATTCGAATAAAAGCAATTGCAAATTCTTATACATTCCATTATTTTTTATATTTGATTTGGCTATTGTGTAGTGTTGGTAGTGTTTATAGTTAGTAGTAGTGTATATTAGATAGTGTTGGCCTAGTGGTTTCAACGTGCGAGCCCTATTCCTGTCATAGGTTCGATCCACGGCCGTGCACCAATGGAATCGATGAGCGCATTAAGCACTCGGTGGTACGGTAAAGGAAACTGTCGTGAGGAATCCGGCATGCCTGTACCAAAAATACGTGTGTCAGGCACAGAAGACTGAATGATCACCTTATTTATTAAGAAAAATGATCACGAAACAGATACAGAAATCTAAGACAATCTAACGTTGTCGCGTATTTGAACACTTTCAGTTTTAAAAAAACGTGGACTAAACACGTTGGTTTCATGTTTGCTACATGTTTTATGCCAAATCTACGTTTTATAATAAGTTATTTCCAACCTGCTAAGTGTTATGTACACGCACGGTATTTCATCCCAAATAACCCATTTCCTAACATGTATACCTATCTAAGTAATTCACGATTTGGTGTATTTAAAAATATCAAATCTTTTATTACAAAATCAGTTTCTCAAAGCCATTGTTCTTATGGATTACTACTAATGTTGACGTCAGCGCTTCGTAATGTTTAACTTCGCTTTGTTATTTTCAACTCATTACCAATTATTGTTGATTGTTGGCATCCGTCATTACCTTACTGACTTGTAAAAGGATGTTTTTGGCATTTCAAAATGTTACTTTATACATTCCAAAATCTCTGTTGTAAATTGTGACTTTTGGTTCTAAAACCATTTTAAATTGGTAATTGAACAAAAATATAAGTCATCCAAAACACTTTCAATTTTATCATTAACTACAAGTAATACTATGTAATCTACTATATAAAAATAAGTCGGGTTTTGCATTCCTTGGAAAGATCTCGGGCTCCGTGAGGTTTATAGCAAAGAAAATTCAGGAAAAATTTCAACAGAAAAGCGGGATCACCAAACGAAATGTTACATAAAACGAAGCCATCTGGTGGCGAAACGGAGTTCGCCTAGTCTTTCTTAAAATTGTTTTTTAAGTATAATCTTTAAGGAAAATCTTAATTTCCCGAGATCGGAAACCTGGTGGTGATACCGCGGACGCTCCAACATCCGTCCCGTCGTAGTATCAAAGTTATATAATATAGAGAGAAATATCTGCGCCCGTATTTTGTAACATCCAATAGAATGATGAATTTTTGGACCGCTATACTAAGCTTGCGAGTTGCGACATTGCACTAGGGATATTGAGAGGAACATCGAAATTGCATACAAAAACATCACAAAAGAGAAAAGCTGACATGAACACTGGTTACATAAGGAGTTCTCTATACTCCTGGCAAAGGTGGTAAAAGCTATGAAAAGTATTAGTTTATTTATTACGTATTTCCGTGGTTATGTGGAGATACAGATGGACCAAATGTGATAGTGATTTAATCATAATTTAAGTTAATTGAAATATCGAACGATACCTACTGCAGTAGGTAAACTAAACAAGTACATATTCTAATCAGTCTTGAACAAGCTCCTAATAGGGTTAATGAGTTCTACGCACGGTTAAGTTAAGTATGAAAGTTTTTAGTTAAAATACTTTAGAGTTTAGATGTATTTAGTGTATCTAACGAATCTATTATTAATTTTAAATTAACAAGTTTGACTATGATTTGTGTTGTTATGGTGTATTTTAAATAAGAAAAAGCTAAAAGAGAAAACTCGGTTATTTATATAATAATGACGAATATATTTCACCGAGGAGAACTAATAATTTGTTATTACATACTTCTAATAAATATATACTCTTTTGGCTTTCTCTTGAAGCGTACATGCAAAAGTTGGGATCCGTCGATTATATTGGCCAGCTCGAAGTCCTGACCAAGATCAGTGCAACCTACTCCACAAAACATCAAGGAGCTGAAAAGAGCCATTGCAGAACAGCAGTAACGTATTTCTCAAAACGTAATTAAAAACGTAGAAAGCATGCCCAGAAGGAATTAATTAACTTCCTTAGTTGCCCGTAATTTTTGCAAAAGAGTTTATATTGATTTTCAAGTGATTAATGTTCAGGAGTGCAAATAAAGTTGTATTTATTAGTGACTTATGATAAAATACTATGGGAATGAACTTTAATAATAGTCCTGTTCTGTATGACGCAAAACCGAATAAGTAACAAACATTTGTGTAGTGTACGATACGAATTGTAAGATACGCATTTAAAAAGCTGTGAATACCATATTCATGTAAACTTTGAAAAACGCCCTTTCCATAATTTTATATTTTTTGTGATACGTGTGTGTGTGATTTCCTTATAAAACTGTATGTATGTATATTATATCTATGTATCAGGTCACGTTTAGCAATACAACTGTCGGCTGGCGCTAATGGGTCACGCGACACGCCTATTGCAAAGAACTTTTTGTAGTAGGTACTCGTAAAGCGTCCAAGTACTTTTTGTAAAAATAACCATTGACAAAATAAGTCATCAGTATTTTAAAACCCAATAAATGAACAGAATTACGGTTTCTTCACCAAGTTAATCACATGGATTTCATGAAGTCGGTTCTTACAGCTGCAGGGCTATACAGATTTCTGCTCAAGCCTCAAAGTATGTTATACTTAATATATACTTTTGTAAGGGATTTAGGTTAGGATTACTTATATTTCTGTCTAATTAGATATTTAATTATGGTTTTAAAACGTCGCCATCTATAATAACATTGATTTCGGAACCGCTGGGCGATTCTAATCAGTGTGCTGTTAATGTTTTCACGAGATATTTTATATCGGAAATAATAAATCAAGAATTTATAACATTTTAAACCACGTGTCTTTTGTGAAAGGTGTGCTGTAAACGATGTTTTAAAGAGTTTGTCCTTATTATTTTACCTGAACATAATTTCATAATGAACAGCTTAGCTGTAATAATAATATTACTAATTAGAATCTCACAAATAAATGTGTAACGAGCGATTAAATTTAGCGAAGGCTTTCTGAAGAAGAAACATAGATTTCCGCTCGGAAAGTGGTGCGTAATTCTAAATAGGTCTGCTTTGTATTCAAAAATATAGATGTGAATGTGATTATAAAAAAAATAAGGAAGACACTTACTTGAGCCCAACTCCTGCGATTCCTGCAACAAATAACAAACAAATCAAGTATTTAAGTTAAGTTCAAATGAAATTACAAAATTGCAAAAGCGAGCAATAAAAAAATCACAACGAAAATAATTTCTAGATGAACCTGGGCCACACAATGCAGAAATTACAATAGAAATATTTTGTATATTAATGGCAGAATTGTATGAAGTCACGAACATGCGAGAAAATAGCTTTGCATATAATAGGTGTATTTATAGTTCGAAACAAATTAAAACCAATACCTAGGTAAATAAACCGTTTGTATATTTCAAAACAATTCTCTTAGATTGCTGTTGCATACACGAAAATATCTTGTTTCGAAAAAGAGAATAGACAAATCGATGTTAATTACAATTTGAAAATACGTTTTTGGAAACTAATCTAAGGTAGGCTTGAATAGTAATTACTGTATAACTAAAAAATAACCAATATTGTCGCATTATCGCTTATTTCATCAGAGATAACGTCAAAGATAACATCAAATTAAACAATACAGGTACGATAATGTACATTAATAATTTCTTAGTTACTTTTTCCAAACTTGGCGATAAACTTTATATAATTCCTATAGAAATGCAGTTTGTATGGTCAGAAAAAAAATCAATCGATGTCCATTGTCCTAACATTGACCCTGATCAAATCGATATATATAGAAATTTTAGAATGATGGAAGTGCTATATAGCATGCAGTTTCAGTCTACCTGCTATTTCTAACGACGAAGCGATTTGCGTTCTATTGCAAATACGATAAACTCACCTACCCTAGCACATCCATTCCTTACCGGGATAAATATACATTGATACTTACGAATTTGTTTCTCTCTTTCTCTTTATGTTTAAACTCTGCCTCTTTCTTTGCCTGCTGAATCAGTTGTTCTACAAACTCAGAAGCCTCGCGGAGTTTCTCCGGATCGCTCTTGAATTCAGCAATACGGGTAGCTAATTCAGAATTTTCACTGTCCTGTATCATTTTTACAGCTTTCCCAAAACACAATAAAATGATTTCACATCACAAGCTGTACGAGGGTGTATCTTATACGCGGTTATGAGGAAGGTTCCGATGCGTGTGCTGCGGGTGATAATGTTAGAAGGACTGACTGGCCGGGCGTAATTTCGCTCATGCGCTAACCGCCTGTCGTAAACTGGTAGATACGGTTCAACAGATTACTCCTAATCACTAGCGATGAGTGCTCTTGAGCTCTCCGTACTTCGAGGATCATAGGCATCCGATATTAATCGCCATCTCTTATCTATGAGGAACAGAATAAGAGCCTTAGGAAACTACTTAATCATACAATATAATGTTTCATAATAAGGTTATTGGAGGTATCATATTATTTATTCAAAGCTTTTGATAGTTTTTAGGTATATACTAAATACCGATATTTTAATATGGTGAAATTGAGACGCTTAAAGCTAATAAATTGGAGACAATACCAAAAATACTTCGACTATTTTTTCCGCAAAAAAACTACAATATCATCATCAACAACAATGAAACTGCTTTTTATTTAATTTATTTATTGATTAAGAAAACCTTATAGCATAGGTACTGAACATGATACAAAATACTTTTTAAATCAAAACGCCTATTAAAAGGTTTACAGACTAAACAATAAATACAGAAAGAATGCGTGTAGGGTGTGTATTTGCGTGTGTAACTAAAGTGTTAAAATCGGCTTGATTTAGATGAGCATACAACTTTTAAGATTGTTTTGTCCTTAACCTATTTCTTTATTACTTTAAATACGTATATATATTAATTTAAATACCCAACCCTCGTTTATGGATGTTAGAATTTTAAAACAATGTACTGACCTAACGCAGTACATTGACCGTTCTCAGTGAAGCGGTAACAAAAAAAGTAACGTTAATATTGATCAACATTGCCATACTATCGAGACGCCATTGCTTTATTTAACATGCAAACTTCATTAGGTACTAACTCTGCTATTAAATAGCAGGAAATAGTTTACATAGTATAGTTGAATTTCTACGAATTCTCCTCTAGAACTGGAAGTTTAAACTAATACTTTACGTTATACTAATTTTACGTTATACTAATTTATAACTTCAACGTTTTATTCTGGCTTCTCATTTTCAATACACCTTCGTTATGTTGAAATTGGCCTTCAAATAAGAGAGTGAGTATATTGAGGTGGCAACTCTGCCTCGTGAGATGCCTTCTGCCTGCATATTTTACAATTATTACTTTATGTATCAGCCCATCGCGGGAAGAACTGAACAAAAGGTATTAAATGTGAATTTGATGTAGGAAATCCTTCATGGCTTTACTATATGTTAGTATATGTGTATTGTACGTGATGATTGAATTTATATTTTTGAATTTTATTTTATGTACAAATCGGCTGGCATAAATTATTTTGTACATTTATTATGCACGCATTTGCGAAAGAAATGTGTTAATAAATAATGTATGACAGAGCATCATTGTCTGATATTACACAACCTCGCCTTGACTTATGGTAATGATATACCAAGATAATAATATCAAACAACTATTTTCATTATATTATGTATTCAACTAACTGTAACTAACTTCTCACGTCGTCTATTTTCCGAAGACGTCCTGAATTCGAACACCGTGATTTTAGTACTGTATAAAAACAGTAAAAAAGGGAATTATTACTTGACTCGCTGTTTTTTATAGAGTCTAAGTGCGTTCTTAAAAATACCAGGAACATTTAAGCAACATTAACTTGACTTGCAACTATTTTACACTAAATATAGAATTCCTTACAGTTCATGAAAATTATTAGCAATAATAAAATACCCCTTGATTCAGTCTCTATTAAATGGTAGTAGGCAAAGGTGCTGAAAGTCCGCCCTTTGCGCTCTTGGGGCTGCAAAGCCTTGTGACACAACACAACAAACACATCGAATAACTGTGTTATTGTACTAAGAAATGTTATATAAAATGTAATAAATGCTACAAATTTATTAAAAAGTACCCTTCAACCTTAGTTTTAAGTAGGTAGTTGTGTAAGACGTGGCCTATTTATTGCAACAAATCTACTTAGTAAGGTAAAAAGCCTTTCGAAGAAAGTCCTCTAACGTATTATATTAAGGACTAGCTGGCCTGGCAAACATCGTACCGCCTAACAGTCGATTCTTTATTTTTTTAAATACTTATTCTGCTATTCGGGACAACGGTCTAACTAGTAAGATAAAAAAAAGAAAGTTGATAATACAACAAATAAATTCTGTCAAAAAATAAAAATTTACCTTCCCGGAACCCCTCCACTAACACTTGAACTTTATGATATGGTATTAAAGTTCAAATTGCCTTTAAATATTATAACGAATATTTTGTATGGGAATATAGAAAAATGTTGTTTTTAGACTTTTTCACTAACTTTTTTAAATTTTTCTCTCCGTAAGAACCATCCTCGTACTTCAAGGAATATTATAAAAAAAGAAGCAGACAAATCGGTCAAGCCGTTTTCATGTTATGTCGTGACAACGGAAAACGGGTTCCATTTTTATATATATAGATGATAACTGAGTATCAGTTATCCCTATCTATCCCCTGGCCTTGTCCTATTTTTCAGGTCGGCACGATCCATTCTTTTACTTGTTATATTTTACCTTGAAATCGAGAAAATGGCACACGTTTTCATCAACTAAGAAGTGCTTATGTTATGTATACAATTTTTCGACAAATAGTATCTGTTTAACCAACGACAAAATCAGGAGAATGAGGTAATACATTCCTCGTGTAATTTTTTACTTTATATATTTTGAATTGCAAGTTCTTTGATAAAATTAGACTACGTATTTAAAACCATTATTGGAATTCAGTTCCATGTTTGTTTCATTGTTGGACAGCAGAGCCCACGAGTAAGAAATAAATAATCTGTTTTAAATAAATTTAATAATAAAATCCAGACAATGTATGATTAAATAATAACTATTTTGACAAACCACAAAACAATGTCTCTGTAATAAGCTATTCCTTAGAAGGAGGGGGACAGGGAGTATGACGGTCGATGTGAGTCGTAGATTGTTTTACTGGTAATGGTGGAGGGTCGGGAGCGCATTCGTAATAGCAGTGGCCATCCCACCACCAAGCAGGTCCGGGTGTAGGCGGACTATTGAAGCAAATCTACAAACCGTACAAGATTAGCCATCATTCTGTATATCTGACCAATAAAAAAGAGCTTTAGCTTAGCTTTATTTTAGCTTAGCTTCGGATGATGTTTCGGATGTAACAGCTTCGGATGATGATCACAATTCTTGAAGTGCATTCAGTGTATTTGACTGATACCCGTGTTTCATTCCTAACTCTATGGACATAGAACGGTCTACTATAAAGCCGACCAATCAGGGACAGCCTTCGGACAGTTAACAATTTGACAATTTTAAGATTGTAATTTGACGGTTTCACTTAGATAGATTACAATCTAGCGAATAATGATACGTTAAATTGTAAGCAGTACGTTGAGTTCACAATCTTTCGACAGTTCATAATCTCGCGAGATAGATTACAATCTAACGGTGTTTACAATTTTACGGTGACAGTATCAACTATCAAGCCAAGTGCTCAAATAAAAGCTGCATCAACGTGATATTTATGTAAATTTGGATATAAGAGAATTCGACACGCTGTCAAAGAAAGCGCCACGTATCTTCCCTAGTACTGTAGCCAGGCTTTTGTTGGGTGTAGTTATATAAAAGTTATGTTCAAAAATACTTACAGAATCTGACTTTAGAGGTCCAGGACCGCCAATTTTAAGTGGTGGTCCCTCGGCGATTGGTGCCACCACTGGAGGGTGAACGGAATGGAACGCATTCCGCTCATGATAATATTGGTTGGAATACTTGTAATCCGGACAACGTGGAATTTCGGGAGGCGGAATCGTTCTAGGCGAAATGAATGGCGGGAAGCGCCCGTGTAAGTTGTGCTCTCTGCCTAAGAGGATTGCTCGTATTTTTTTCAGAAAAGCGCCAACATCTCGCACTTTTGTACCCATTTGTAGCGTTAGCACTTTATTAGAAAAATCTTTTAATAATAGTTGTTTTGTTGACGTATGACGTGTTTAAATTTTTTTTTAAATTGTTAATTGTTTTTGGCCTTTTGGTAGATTCAAAAAGTTTTTGTTTTAATATATTGTTTATTATACTAGTGCTGTTGGCCTAGTGACTTCAGCGTGCGACTCTCATCCCTGAGTTAGGTTCCATCTACGGCTGTGCACCAATGGAATTTCTTTCTATTCACATAAACATCGTGAGGAAACCGGTTTGCTTTAGACACAAAAAGGCGACGCCAAGGGGAATCTGTTCACCTACAGTCTTGCACTAACCTAACCTATTAGTTTGAAAAATGATCATAAAACATACAGAAATCAGAGGCCCAGACCTAAAAAGGATGTGGCGCCACTGATTTATTTATTTTTATGTATTTTATTATATATTATTCGTATACATTATTTTATTTTTATAATATATTTATGTAACTACTCTACATAAGTAAATATATTTTTCGTGATTTTGTATGCGTAGGTATATCTTTATTGTTTAAGTTCCTATAGTACAATATACCTAAATATCAAATTAATTATATATTCTTTAATTTCATAAGATCATATACAAGACTTGATAGAAACTAAATCGTTATAATTGTGATTAAATTAGCGTCATTACGCTATAATAGTTTATTTCCAGTTAGGGGTAAGTTCTGCATTCGAATTACGGCTGCGCATCAATTTCTTCCTTGAACATTTAATATTAGCTCATGTTTAAATGTCTTGAAAAATCCAACTTAGACCTAAAAAACATCACTGACAATGTTTTGTCAGGCATAGAAGAAAAAAAAATTATCACGAAACCAGACACAGAAATATGAAGCCAACGCTTAAAGGTCCATTAATCACGTGAGGTTCGAAAGGGGCGGAGGGGTTCCGCGAAAAAATCACGAAATATCACAAGGGGGAGGGTGGGGGAATGTATAGTAAGATATCACGTGTACGTATTTTCTCGTCAAACGCGTGATTTCTAAACCGAAGAGCGGCTTGAAAAACGATCGATCAGTAGATCGGGAGATTCTTTGCGTAGTGCGCGTGATGATGCCAAGTGGATTGATGAAACCGACGTTGATCTTCAACAAAGCGCCAACAACTCACTTGCTTAATATTATTTTTATGCCAGTCACAACCTGCAACCTTTCTGTCCTGACATTTTTATCACAGTCCTTAATTTTCTAGAATAGGATTAGATTATACTTTATACCGGTACTTAAAAATAATATTATAAAAAAAATTAATATTCTCTGTAGGTACTAAAAATACACGTGATTTTTGGCGGAGGGTAGTCTCAAACCTCACCACGTATCATCATGGGCGAGGGAAGGGTTAAAAAAACATCACGTGATTAATGGACTGCCCCAAAGGTTTTATAAAAGTTGGTGATAATTAATTTTCTTACTGTTACTACTGTACTATGCCCATAAAATCGTTGTAGCCCACTAAAGCCTATACCCTCTGAGGTTGCATTACAACCACGACCAAGACAACTGCTAAGGAATTGTCATAGTGTAATTTCAGAAGTAGAAGAAAACTTAATCATAATTAGTGCTTTGTTTGGGCTCCGATCAACCCCCAGGTCTGAATTCTTTGGTTTATATAAAATATTAGGAAAATCATTTTCATGTGTATAAATAAAATAACCCTTTATTTCTTACTTAGTCTAGGATATTTTTCTACATTATTATTATTACCACTAATCAGCTAGTCTCTTGACAACGGTTGACCTTAGCTATTCTATTGAATAATAGATTAAAATAAAAACATTTTTGTCACAATAATATATTTTACATGACATGAGATTAGGCAATATTTACATAATTAAAGATAAATATATTTCAGATAAATTAACATTGAGTACAAATAATAAAGCGCCATCTATACGTCATATTTAAAAGTTTTTCTGGGTCAACATCTATTTTTCAAAAATGTCTGAACATTAAAAAAATTGGTTAAAAATTAAATTTGCCTGAAACTATTGATTGGTTTTTAATTAAAATAGTTAAAATGTAAACAATACATTAATACTCATGAACTCTTAACTTTTGTCAAAAAAGCATTAATACCCAATTGGTTTTTCTCTTGTTTCTCACTCTTTTGTTTACTCTCCTTCGGTTCTTTTTTCTCTTTTTTCTCCTTCTTCTTCTTTTCCGCAGGGCTTTTTGTCTCTGCGTCGGAAACTTTCTTTTTCTTTACTTTTTTCTTATCCTCAGGTTCATTGGTTGGCTGCATTATCGGGGGATCATTCATGATCATTGACACTTTGCTGAAGTAATTCCAAAGGGCGTCGACGCATTTCTCCGGTTTTCCATTTTCCGTTTCCCACAATAGGCCGTAA
Source organism: Pieris napi (assembly GCF_905475465.1). Taxonomy (NCBI): domain Eukaryota; kingdom Metazoa; phylum Arthropoda; class Insecta; order Lepidoptera; family Pieridae; genus Pieris; species Pieris napi. The sequence continues at coordinate 4,166,754 of NC_062239.1, read as the reverse complement.
AGTCTGGGTTTTAGTTTTTCTGTGGGCTTTTTCAATTCAGACTCGAATTCATCTTCTAAATGTTTTAGCCGCGCTTTCTGCGTTTCCGGTGAAAGGGACATGACGTCATCGTCGTCCATTGTTGCTTCCTGGAAGTAAACAACAAATCTTTTATAGGAATTTGAAATAAATATAAATTAACTATTCGCGGCTCACGGTCGGAATATAATTAAATATTTTTTGTAAACGCATTATTGAATGAAGAATAAGCACTTTTTAAATTTCAACAATTTTGGACTCATAACGTCTACTTCGTACAAACAGCCCTTAATTCAAACATTCGAAATATTACCGTGTACATATAAATAATCGTACAAAAATTAACCAAAACAAAGTAAAACGTCTTACTTTAAAGCGACTCGTCATTAATTAGATAAAAATACCTTTGTGGTGGATTGGCAGATGAAATTGCGATGACAGCGGAAAGATACAGTGGAAACCAAACTAAACAATACTAAACTTCTTCTAGAATTAGATTTTTATTTGTTTTGGATTAACTCAAAAACTACTGAACAGATTGGTTCAGTATAAACTTGCTGATAATGTCTTCAACATGTAACATGATTAAAACCTTAAACATTTTTATGTCAATAAAATTGGAGAATTGTTTGCTGTGGCTGGAGTGTGCCACTCTCATACCCGAGGTCGTAGGTTCGAACTCCGATGACCAATGCTTTTCTATGTGCATATTTAATACATGCTGGTATTGTGTCTAAAATATCGTAACAAACCCAGCACATGATCACGAATTTCATTTAAAAAAAAAATTATCACTAAACAGATATCTGAAGCCAAAATATATTTAATAAAATGTATTAAATGTAACATCTAATACCTCATCACTAAGGTATCCGTGTGGCACAAACACTTCATTGTCCAGTTCGTACTCATCCGGTCCCTCATCGTCACTTCCAGCTGCACTTCCTTCGATGCTCTCACCTTCCTCCTCTTCCCATTCCTCATCACTGTCCACTTCGTACTCCAGTTGTTTCTGAAATTAATATAGTTTTATTAATTGATTATGAATTCTGTCTGTTCTTATATAGTTTATTAATTTATTATGAATTCTGTCTGTTCCTATATAGTTACTAAAATAATACCATAAAATACTTTAGTTTTGTGTTTGTATGAAAAGTATAAGAACACAATAAATTCATACAAATTATTGCCAAGCTCCCAATTTACCAATATTTTATTACATAGAGCCTTATTTTAAGATAGGATATGATATATCATACTGAAAAATACATTCAAAATTTTAAAAATTTCAATAAATTAAAAAAAAATTTCAACAAAAATTTATTTAAATAAAATCTTATTTATTTTTATTAAGCATAGAATACTGTACCCTTTTTAACTGCTTAAAGAATTATCAAAATCAGTTCAGTAATATTTAATATTACCCTCAACAAACCAACTCTACAATATAAATTTCTGGGTTACCTGATCCATAGAAAATGGTTGCCTTGGTTTAATAAAAGCACTTTTCTTCCTCCATGTGCCCCAGTAAGGCGGTCTTCGGTTCTCATGGAAACTCAGAAGTTTCGGCCGAAGTTTCTCCCTTACACCCAAATCGCATGAGACGATTTCTCCAGCACCATCTGTTGGTGGTAAGTCGTCTTCTGAAAGGTGTTGAATAATTCATTAATTTTTACTAAAGAAAATACTTCAAAATAAAATATTAAATGTGATAAATATTTCTGACATATTCTTATGATTTATTTAAGAGTTAAAGATAATATTGCTTTAGATAGTGTTGATATATTTAATATAATATTGCTTTAAAGCTTTTTTTACTGTTTTCTTTCTTTAGGGTTGCTTCGAAGAGATTGGTAAGTAGCGATAAGGCCACCCATTGCACCATGTTTTCTATGTTTATTGTACATTTTTTTCATACAAACATCTATCATTACATTAAATATTTGCTTTTAAACATTGTTAAAAAAGGACATCAATTTGGTTACAAAAAATATCTTAAGAAAGCCATTTCAGTTTGATTAATGCATACTAAAACTTTTAATATTGTACACTCTAAATGTATTTCAGTTTGTACTTACCTACAATAACAACATCATCATCTTTTTCGTTAATAGGCCAAGTTTTTTCACCAGAAACAATTGGAGTATATTTACCACTCCTTAGATTCATTATATATAGATCTCTAACATTTTGGCTTTCCAAAAACATATCCAGTTCACTTCTTCGTTCTTCTGTTAAGGGATTTCTGACAGTAGGAGCCAATCTCATATCAGCCTTTATTGTGAAATTTGAAAGCATATCATTTTTACTAAGACATACAGTTGTTTGGTCTTTATCTGCTTTCTGTTTTGGAACAAAAAAGCTTGCAAATGCCTCTGCCGCTTTCTTTTTTTTCTGCTCCTGTTCTAGTTTATCCATTTCTAGGGCTTCTTGTTTTTTCCTTCTTTCTTCATCTTTTGCTTCTTTTTCCTTCCTTTTTTGCTCTTCTTTCTCCTCTCTTTCCTTACGCTTCTGTTCTTCTTTTTCTTCTCTTACCTCTGAAGTAATAAAGAACACCTAAATTATATTTAAAACTAAGATGTATAGTTTGTTCTCTGGACAAGATTGTGACTTGAGATTTTAATATGGACCTGTGTTTTTATATAATTTATTCTAAATTTAGACAAAAATAAACTATCACAGTTTAGAATTTAAAGAGTGTAGAAAGAAATATAAGATTTTTCTTAAAGGTAAACAAACACCTTATCTTTTTCACCAGTGAACCTTAGAACACTATTATAGACAATTAATAACTAATAAATGTTAAAGACTAAATTGGTTGTAAAATAATCTATGTAACTGTCTCAATTAAATGCATACTACATAAAGTAGTTGAGACAGTTACATAAATTATTTTATAACCAATTTAGTCTTTAACATTTATTCGATTTTATTGTGTTAAGGTGGGAACTGACCAACGTTACGAGGTGTAATGTAACATGTAATGTAATGTTACACAGCGAGCATTCGTGTAGTCAGTACGTCGTGTTGCGGGGAAACACGACGTAACACTACGTACTGACTGCACGAATGCTCGCTGTGTAACATTACATTACATGTTACATTACACCTCGTAACGTTGGTCAGTTCCCACCTTTACAAATCACAATAAAAACACATTCCCACAAACATTAAAGACATATCTTTAAATTTAAATGTTCTAACTTTATGTAAGAATATTTTAATTCATTTTATTCTATGCTCACATAATATAAGTCTAGATTAGTCTTAATAACACTAAGAGATACTCACTTTTCTCTAACTCTTTCTGTTTTTCCTTTTCTTCCCTTTCTTTTTTCTTTTGCTCTTCTTTTTCTTCTCGTTCTCGTCTCTTAGCCTCTTCTTTTTCCTCTTTTTCTTTTTTTCTTTGTGTCTCCTTTTCCTGTTTTACTCTCTCTTTTTCCTCTTTTTCTTGTTGTTTTTTCTTTTCCCGTTCCTCTCTCTTTTTAGCATGTTCCAGCTTTTTCTGTAACTATAACAATAATTCTTTAATTGGCAGAATAATGTGTGGGAACAATAATACATAGATAGTTTAATCCGATTTTAGTCTCATATTCTGCCACACGCAATGGCATCAAAATTAATCTTACATACTTAATTATTACATTATTTTAAAACTATGTCATCACATATTTTGCTTATTCTTAGTTTGACATAAATATTTTAAAATTAATTTATTACAAACCTGTTTTGGTGTTAAATTAGTACTAGAATTTTCAGTCATTGATACATCTCCTTCACTTTTTACTAGTGACGAACTTCTTGTATTCCTCTTAGGGGTGTTTTGGTTAGAGCCTGAGTCGTCTGTTGTTTGAGACATATTTAGACTCTTTTTACCATTTTCTACTTTACGTCTAGGTGTTCTTCTGGGAGTCACAGGACTTGTAGCTTTACTGTCTATATTGCTTACAGAATCTTCTTCCTTTTTAGATTCTTCACAATCACTTTCAATTAAAATATCATCATCACTGTTTTTGTCATTAGACCTGACTTCTGCTACATCATTAGAGTCTTCTAAGGTTATTATATCATTTGACTTCTGAATATCCAAGTTTTCAACTATATCATTTAATTGTTTCGTCTGTGATTTACTAATAGTTTGATCTGTGTGTTGAACTTCATCAACATCCATTCCATTATCACTGTCCTTATTTCCATTGTCTGTTGAGTCATTTTCTAAAGGTTCATTTTTCTTATCTTTCTTCTTTTTAGCTGTTTTTGATTTCTGTTTCTTTTTCCAAGCCGTATCAACCAATTTAACAAAAGGATTGAATTTTTTAATCACATTGTCTCCAGAAACAAATTCTTTTGAACCATCTTTGCTATCATCATCACTCACTATCACTGAGTCCTGGATATCGTTTTCTTTTGTAATTTTTCCAATTTTCGTGATAGGCTCATGTTCCGGTGCAGACAGTTTTCTCTTTCTAGTGGAAACTTCATCTGGCTTTGGTGAAGTTTCTGACAAAATTTGAAATGGAAGTCGAGCTTGTTTAAGAATTTTTTTTGAAGGCGTCACTTCTTCATTACCAGGTGACTTTTGTGGTTTCATAATAAGTTTTGTAATGTATCAATATATTGACTAAATTACTTAATATATTTCAATGAAATATAGTTGGTAAGGTGTCTTTAACGTACCGTAATAATCACATAGCTTGAATGAACTTTTAGACAATTACCGTAAGAATAACACAAGTTTCAAACAACAAAAATAAAAGTTTTCTTTTTCAATTAACAAGCAAACGCGGGAAATTCTGACATAAAAAAACATATGCAAGTGACAAATACTTGACAATTTGACTTTTATAACAACTTTAACTACAGATTATAATAGTATATTTTCTTTCGCTCTTGCCACATATTTATAAACACGATTTAATGCTGACGGTTGACACTTGTGAGCATTGACAAAACTTCAAAGTTCAAAGAAAACGATTTGTATAAGTGCGAATCGAATGAATAATTTATATTTTTTTATATCGTGCGCCGAATGTTTAAATAATAATGGTTTTTTAATGGTAAAAAAAGTGACGTCGACTGTTTTATTTTTATTGTTAGAACAATTAGAAATTTAGTCTGAACGTTTTAATAGTGAAGTTATTAATTTGTGTAGATGCCTTGACAAAAATCATTTAAAAATGAGCAAAATGTCGAAGAATAAATTAAATTTGACCCTACCACCGGGGTCTATAGACACAGCTCCGGCAGTAACTCCGTCTAATATGACTCCCCAGCTGAAATCTGCAACAGCTTCAGAGTAAGTATAGTTGTGACATAATACTAAATTTTTTGCTTCCATACATTTGCTAAGTGCATTAATACTTAATTTCATATTGTTGATTAAATAATTCTATAGAATTTATTGCCCTTAACAAAGATTAATAGAAGTAGCTTGGTTCAACAAAGGATACTTAGCTTAAACAATGACTAACAACATTTAATTAATAACACACTTTACAAAACTGGATCTGATAAAAGTGCTCCAAGTCTGATAAAAGTCCACTTTTATTTAAAAAAAGTGATAAAACCTGTTGCATGTTGTATTTTTAATGATATCACCCTATTGTTCTTATACTAAAACATTTTGTGGTATTTTACTTAAGTACATCATGAAAGGACAGAAATGTTGCATCTTACATTTATTTAAGAATAATTAAAGTTTCTATGCCTTGAAAATAGTTTATTACAGAATAGGTTATTGTCTACAAATTCCACATTTGTTTGCCATTAAAGATTCTAATCTGTAATTGTGTTATTCTATTGATTTTCAGTAACATCTGATTTATAACACACAAATACAGAGTATTAGCAATATTCTTAATCTACATAGTCATAATAATAAAAAATGGAGAAATAAATGACTAAAACAAATTTAAAAAAATATGGTTATTGTGACAGTGTTTATCTTAAATGCTGACAACATTTCCTTGCTCTACTGCAATATACTTATTTGTTGAAGAATTTTATTTTAGTAAATGTGAAGTAGTGTTGAAAATTTTTATTAGAAACTCTAAAAAACTAGTTAATGGTAGCAAAATCTGTTATAACAACATCGAATGACTTCTCATATTAGGTCGTAAAAACTAATAGTCTTAACAACCAATGACATTGTTATTAAGTACCCAATACAATAGAATTCAGCCGGGACCTTTGATTTTGGTCAATATAACCGGTATGTTGTTCTAAATGACGGCGTCGTAAACGGTTTTGACTGTAATAAACCAAATCTTCATATTATCATTTGTCAGGAGGCAAGGCCTAGCTGGGAAGTCAAAGACTAGTATTGAAGCTTTGACTGAGAGATTGGAGCAAATAGAGATGGATGACACACAAAGGAGAAGAATAGAAGTATTTTTATGTCAGAAAGAAAAGATCGGAGAGCTAAGCGATGATGACTTCGAGAAACTTGGCGAACTGGGTATAATAGTCATGCAATTATCATCTTAATGAGTCAAATGTGTGACTTATTCTTATTTATCACACATGTCTAAAGCTACTACTTAATCATACAGTAGGCATAGGCCATAGGCATAAGCCAAAAAAATATGTAACATTTATGAGTATGTAAAATATGTGAATAAAACATACTGACTGAAGCTACTTCAGCTACTTACTTCAGACTTTATTAGATCTGTAGCCTACATGACTATTGTAGTAGTGACAACATATTAAATACATCAACACTAAATACATTCAAATTATTTTTAGTCCAATTTGTATAAGAAACATTGCTCATTGTCATCAATATATCAAAAACTAAGAAATGTAACTATTATATTGCATTAGTTAAATCTGCTTTATAATTCTTCACATTTTCAGGTCAAGGAAATGGTGGTGTGGTGATGAAAGTACGTCACAAATCAACTGGTCTTATCATGGCTCGTAAGCTCATACATCTGGAAGTAAAGCCAGCCATAAAAAAGCAAATTATAAGAGAGCTGAAAGTTTTGCATGAGTGTAATTTCGCACATATTGTGGGTTTTTATGGAGCATTCTATAGTGACGGTGAAATTTCTATATGCATGGAATATATGGATGGTGGATCACTGGATTTAATTTTGAAGAAGGCTGGTAGGATTCCTGAATCTGTATTAGGTGAGTCATGGTTTATTCTAGCCATCTATAAATAATGTAAATTGTAAGGTGATTGTATGTTAACTGTACATTATTCATGCAAGCAGTGATTCTTGATCATATTAGCTGTAAGCTACAAAAGGTTTGACTTGGTCCAGTCCAAAAGATTGGTTGTGGCACTAGGTTCCCATTTTCTTATACGGCACTGAAACTTGATATAGACTTGAAAGCATCTGAGGAGGATAGAAGCCCATAAAATGTGGTGTTAGAGATTCAGGGTTCCTCGGGCAGCAAAAAAGACGAAAATGTTAATTCTGAGCAACTCGTCTTTCTTCAGTGGTTTACCGAAGTTTCTCGAGCTTCTTTAGTCTTATTATCCTGTCTTCAACAAGCCTTAGCACTTGTGTAATAATAGTATTCCTGCAAAGAGCTTAACTAGGTTGGTCAAGCGAATGGGGGATTGGCCTTGGGGTCTCACGCCAAGATACCAACACGATCTTTAGAAGTGGAGACCGCGATTAATGAACAATTCTTACCTAAGTTACTTGAAAAAGTTTTTGAAAAGGGTCTTAAGTTCCTAAAATTATAGTAATGATACATAAAGCATGCTAGTGATGTATGAAATTTAAAAAATATATATTAATATAGCCTTAAACATATAATTTTATCCGTTGCAAGTGTTTCTTAGACCACAGATGACTGCAAGACTAACCTAATCTAACAAATTATGAAAAAAACTTTCAGGAACAATAACATCAGCAGTTCTCAAAGGTCTGAGTTATTTGCGAGACAAACATGCAATTATGCACAGAGATGTGAAGCCGTCCAATATTTTGGTGAACAGTAATGGTGAGATCAAGATTTGCGACTTTGGTGTCTCTGGGCAGCTTATTGATTCTATGGCCAACTCGTTTGTCGGCACTAGGAGTTATATGTCTGTAAGTTAATTTTCTTCTAAAAATGTTTAATCCTATCATTGAAGCAAATAATTGTTAAAGCACACTCTTAATACCTATACCTATAAATTTGTTTAAATATGCTTTAAGTGCCTTTGATTGGTGTAAAAATTGGTAACATGATTGTCTCTGACATTATTTAATAATTAAACGTAATCAGCCCTTTGGAATAGAAAACCAGGAAGGCCTTAGGCAAGTTGGGACGATAAAATCAAAAACATAGGGATAAGGGAAAGCTGGTCCTTATTGGAGTGGACCTTCATATAATAATATGATTCTCATACGAAGAAGAGAAATAAAAGCTATTTTATTTTATAATAATTAAACGCATTTTAAATAATACATTATTGAATCGAATTACAGCCTGAACGTCTTCAAGGCACACATTATTCGGTTCAATCAGACATATGGTCTCTGGGACTGTCCCTTGTGGAGATGGCAATAGGCATGTACCCCATACCCCCGCCTGATGCTAAAACACTGGCTTCTATATTTGGTGGACAGAATGAAGATCATTCACCTGGACAGGTCAGTATATAAAGTATCCAAGCAGCTACTATTTGCAGCCAGTAAGTGGTACTTTCCATATTTAGGTACATGTGCATTCCCAGTTACCTGATACGATACCTGTATCTTCTATTTCATAGTAAACATATTTTATTTTTAATTTTTTTTAACCAGTATACATTGACTTGCCGGCCCAAAGTCCCCAGTGCCTAAGATTGAAAAGGTGTAATATATCCTTACACACGGATTAAAATTAATTCCAGGCACCTAATTCCCCTAGACCAATGGCTATATTTGAACTACTGGACTATATCGTGAATGAGCCGCCACCCAAGTTGCCCACTGGAGTGTTTTCTGATGAGTTCACGGACTTTGTAGATCGCTGTCTCAAGAAGAACCCCGATGAGCGCGCTGACCTTAAGACGCTTATGGTAAGATTTTTTTGGTTAAATAAGAAATAAGTATTATATAATATAATAAATTTAGTAGCAGTAAACCTACATTGAACGTACGTAAAATGTACGATCACGCTTTAGAAACATCTATTTGGTGTCCGATTCTCTAATTTGGTTAGCTCCTTCAGAGGCTCTTTCATCTTTAAAAAAAATCGGTTGTCTGTAAAGTCGGTTTACTGACGATAGTTGAACGTGACAACGTCACGCATCGCTTACTCAAGTAGGACAGAGACAGATGTCGAACGCTGACGAACGCGAAGGCCGATTGTGCCTCTCTGTCGCTCGTTCCACTCTCTCGCTTGCACTTCAAGCCTTAAATGGAACGCCTCAGAGCGAGGTAACGCCGCATGAGTCATGTTTTTTCGTGCGTGCAGCCGGCTCCATCGAATTATAAGACATTGTCACGTCAAAACTTTCTTAAAACTTTTCACCACTCAAAACTTTACATATTCACTAACAATATTAAACAACATCTTCACCTATCCTATCAAACGGAAAGTTTTCTTATTGTGCAACAGTAGTTAATACATTTTTTTAAGTGTTATGTAGAAATTATTGTCAAGTATCGATAATATGTCAAATGGAAGAGACTGGTTGACCATGTCACAGGGAATCCTATTGTGGTGACTAGTTTCCTTTTAACTAAAAATCCTTTTTTATTATGTATAGTAAAGTTTTTTCTATTTTTTTTCTTATTTCTTTTTTAACCAAATTTTGTAAAAAGGTTTATTCAACTTCACTGTTAAACTCTACCTAAACTATGTTTACGCTGTGATGGAAAGAAACAGACTTTATTAAAACGGTTCCATTGTATAATAAACTTGCTTGAAACTTCAGGTTGCATTTATAAAATTGGTTCACACAAATTGTGTTTTCCAGAATCACGGCTGGATCCGTTCGGCAGACGCGGAACGCGTGGACATAGCGGGATGGGTCTGCAAGACTATGGATCTGATGCCCTCCACGCCCAATTCCAATGTGTCTCCTTTTTCTTCATAAGCTGCAAGAAGTGCATACTTTCATCAGCGAAAAAGGGTGAGATGACAACCTAAAAAATAGATTTAAAAAAATCGGTTGTCTGTAAAGTCGGTTTACTGACGATAGTTGAACGTGACAATGTCATAAAAAAATATTGATGGGATGGTTGCATTTTTCAAAAAAAAAAAAAAAAAATTATTTCTTTGATAGGTATTTTGTGTGCATATAGAGAAGGAGGTTAAATGGAAATCACAATTGAATTGATCAAGTTACATTTATTTGTACGCATAAATACAATTATGTCAATTTTAAATGGAACGCCTCAGAGCGAGGTAACGCGGCATGAGTCATGTTTTTTCGTGCGTGCAGCCGGCTCCATCGAATTATAAGACGTTGTCACGTCAATAATCTGATTAGTATTATACTATATAAATTTTAACCTTTTAAACATAAAAATTATAACATAATTATCAGTCCTTGTTTGATCACTAATATTGTAATTTTTCAGGTCAAAACATTTCCCAAGAGAAAGCGGGCGAGACAATCAGTGAGGACGAAGACTCAGTGTAGCCCCAAACAGGCCGCAGTATGTCAACTCTAGACAACCATTACTGAACCAAACAAACCAATCAACAGTCCACCGACCGATCACGTATAGATTACTCCTGGGCACTATTAAACGTTATTTTGTATAAACGGAATAAATAAATAATTCTATCGCATTTCAAAATTCGAACGTCCTTCGCAAGGATACGACAATTCGTACGAAGCTTCAGGGAAATAAGTACGTCCACGCCGTATAGCGATATATGGCGTTGTGAGTACGATGGGCAACTTCATTAGGGTGTGATACTAAAACATAGTGCAATCGCGTAAATAGTGGGGTTTTAAGCGATAATCTAACATCTAATCGATTAATGGTCAAGTAGAGTTGATTTCACTAGTTGCAAGAAATAAAATTGTTAGTAGTGTTTTGACATATTTTTCTTTGCTGAAAGTGCGTAATTCATGTCAGCTGGTAAATGTTTAAAATAGGTGGCGCCGAGCGTCATCGAGCGTTGGAATACTCAAACGCCGTTCCGAACGACGGCGTGGGAGCGTTCCAAAACTCCAATCATGTAGTTATTGTAAAACGCATTTTTATAGAAAATACACTAAAAACATATAAACCCAAAAAAAATATATTAACTTTGTAGCTATTTTGACGTGATGCACTTTTCCCGCGTTTGTTTTCGCTTTGTTTTAGTGAGCCCCGCCTTACCCATATTGCACCTAGTTTGTAGGCAACACGCTATGTGTGAACGAGTGAGTGAACGAATGGTTTGGTGACGTTTTGAATCCCGTGTCTCCAAATTTTAAATTACGAACGTAATCCTTCTAGTTTTGAACGAGAGATTTGAAGTTATTCTATTATACAATTTGAAAATCGAACCTTCTAGTTTTCTTTTGTTTTTAGTAGTTAAAGATTTCGCCCTTGAAGATAATTGACAGAAAAAACGACGGGTTGCACTCCTGGGGTGCCGGCAAAAGTGAAAACTTGAATATTAACGTTGTGCATTTTTGATATTTTGGAATGTTTTGGGAATAATTTTACACTAATTGCTTTAAGTATCAGTATAAAAGTACTATCATTTATGTGGTAGAATACAATATTTATCTATTGCGCTATCGTACACAAACATGACAATTTATATTACATTAAAAACGCTGCGCCAGCTGTCTACTCTCCATCCGTCTTCCGAAACCTACACAAAATAATTAAAATTAGTATTAAATAATTTAATTAGGAAAATTCACCATTTTTTATTTTAGCAAAATTAAACCTTGATGTATTGACTTAAGGTTCAATTCCACATGCATCAATGTGTCTGAGGAAAAAGTCGAATGACTTAAAACCGTAACTATATAGCACGAAGGTTCATAATCCTTTAAAAAAACATCCGTCTTACGAATTTGTCCTGACGCGAGTTTAACATTTTTTACCCATTCTATATCTGTAATATATGTGTCCGTTTCGTAATTTAAAGCAGTTTGGAGACTATAGATTCAAAACGCGTCTTCCATACACGCTGTAACACAGAGCACTTCCTGTATATGCATGTTTGCTTTGTCTATTTTGCCCCTATAATTTGTGATATATTTTTGGGGCCGATTCTGATTTCTTAATAGGAAATCTATTATTTGTTAGTTATAGATCGGTCCTTTGTTGAGCATGTCGCCTGATTGTAAGCGTCACGCTTTTCTTGCACTTTATATTGTTTGATGTAGATTATCTATGGCATTTACCATAGATTAAATATTTCTTATAAGATGTAAGCTACACAGTATATTGTTTTAATTATATGTAAAAAAGTGTTTAAAATTTAAAAAAAAGCTTAATTTGTTGGTCACTTGCGCGAAAGCATTTAAATATACGTAATGTTCATCGCTCTTATATAAATTGTTTTTCGTGCTTAAATTTGAAATTAACTTTGATGCAGTTTTTTATACATTTGGGTGTATATATCAATTTTATTTGTAAATATCGCTTGTGATAGACGTTTTATTGCATTTATAGTAATTTTAGGTTTTATTACAGGGTCAAAGTCCAAGTGGTTATAATATGAAAATAACTTAATATTTATAAAATTCCGTTTTGATTGAAGTGATTAATGTTCCAATATGTATAGTTAGTTAAGTATCGAAATTATTATTGCTAGATTATTTATTGTGATTACTAGGCAACATCGATATATCCTTAATGTTTTGTATCATCAATTGTATCTAGATGTAGAATTTTTAGTAAGCTTCTTATTAGGTTACGTGTACAAATAAATAAAAACGAAAAATCGGCTTTGTTTTATTTAAATATCTTCGTTGTTATTCGATATATAACCAATAGTTTAAGTAACTAAATTGTTGTTAAAAGAACTTGAGCGTACCGTATTTGGTAATATAATATGCGCAAAAGAAAATAAAGCAAAATCCAGGCGTTCGAGCTGTCAAAAACAAATAAATTTAATGTAGTAAAGTATTTTAAAGTTATATTTGAATAATGTGTACATACATCATTCATCTGTGGCGCCAGATTCGCAGCGTGGTTTCGCTCAAGTTGTCGATTTCCTTGGCGATTACTTGGCGTAAACTAAGTCCAAGTTTGACTTCGAGCGTCTCTGAATATAAATATGACGGGTTAATTCTTGTTAAGCCTCATATCTAAGGGCAATATTCAGAATAGAAATACGAGAACTTGACGCAGTCTGACTCTCCTACGTCGAAAATTTATTGGATTTTGAGTTTACGGGAGTCCATAGCTCGTGCTATCATATTCATATTTATTAGGCCGAATATACTACATAATAGAAGTCCACTTTGAAGTAGGGTCGTGACTTTAAAAGGGTTAATTCATAGGTACCGTTGTTAAAATTTTAATAAAACTTACGGATATAACGTGGTATTATTGGATTTACACATTTTCCCGCTGGCTAGGTACTATTGCTGTAAAGCACTTGAAACTTCGAGTTATGTAATTAATGTAATAGATTTGGGTTTACGTTTAAAACAGAAAATATAAATATGTAGCACTCGCTTAACCAAAGACAATACCTTCTCAATAGTCAATTTTATGAATAGACTAAAGAATGTTATAACCGACAAAAATTTCCCGCCCAACGGCGAGTTCTCGATGAATTTTTAATTTGATTAGAAACGCGCGAGCCGTAACATATTAAAGGCGGGATAACGATATTAAAAATTCTATTTCGAGTTGGGGCTTTACTTGCTGTTCAATTTCGCGGACCAAATATCTAAATTGAATTCTGCAACAATGAGGCACATACAATATACATATATAAAAAATAAATAAATAATTCAGTGGCGCTGCCCTCTCAACCCTCTTTAGGTCTTGGCCTCAGATTTCTGAATCTGTTTCATGATCATTCTTATCGCATACATATTCTATGTCAATATAAAGTCAAAACAAGCACTGGAATCAATATTCCAATGTATGTTTTTCATTTTTGTCGATGATTGAATCCAGATTTTTTTGTTTAAATAATTTATTACTTTTGTCAACCTTGTCATCGATCCAAGATATCTTTACCTTTGTTATTTTTTTGAGTTTTTCCAGTCTCTGGGAGAATTCTTTGTGTTTGCTTATTTGTAAGTACGTCACTGTGTTGCCGTCATCGACATGCCGATTCTGTAACTCACTTTTCGAACTCACACAGCGGTTTTCGCATCGGCGGTCGCTCTCAAATCTCAAGTCGTGAAGCAGTCATTTTATGATTCGGCATTCTGATAAACAATAAACTACAAGCTCCCACCTAATCAGATCAAATCGGCAGACTGCCGATGCGAAAACCGCTGTGTGAGTTCGAAAAGTGAGTTACAGAATCGCAAGGCTGGGCACGGGCAGGTAGCTTTAGCAGGCTCCATAACAGCGCAGAGATCGGCCAGTACGGTATTTAACGCTGTACAGACTTAATGTGAACTCGGAAGAAGATATGATCTATGCAAGATTGAGTTATTACATTATTTTTGGTTTCTATTTCAGTAACGAGAGATATTCCACACATAAGTGTAAATTTATTGTTTAGTGCAGTATTAGTATCACCATATAAAACGTCGTAAAGGACTAGATAAAGTAGAAAACCTCTAGACAGCAATTAAGACCCAGTTTTCCTAACTTTAGGTAATTTTGACTCGGCAAGGTGGCTCGGATAGTTAAGGCAAATAAATTCCGAAATGTCTGCTAATTAAGGCAAGCTTTAGTATGGAATTTTTTAGTATAAATCATTTCTCTTTTCATTACTTTTTCTTATTTAGAACGTGAATTTTTCACCATTCGTTGTAATCGATAAGCTTTTCATGAAAGTATGCTCTCATTTGCTTTTATATACGCTTGAGTTCCACACTGTTCGTACGAGTTTATTTTTACTTAATATTTTTTTTAATACGGCTATATTAATATGTAATCTAGAGCTGATAAATTATAATACTAGTTAGTTTTAATTAAATATGATATGGCAATCAAAATTTAATTTTAAACTGCATTGCCAAAGCTGCCCAAGGGAATTTCTGTTAGCCCATACTGCGAAGAAGGCCGATCTTCTAGGCTTTCTCTTTGCGTCCAACTCTACTTTGGATGACCAAGGGGAGGCACCACCGACATTATTGTGGTAAAATTTTAAATGATATTTGATACTACGGTGCCTGAAATTACATTCCAGCTACGTGCAATTCGCAATGCTTTATCTTCCTTGGACATCATTAAGTCGAGCAGGCCTGATGGCATCCTGTACTTTTATGATTACGATCTTATTTAATATAAAGATCAATTATAAATCTGTATATACGTATTCCAGTATCAGTTTGCTTCTACTTTAAGGCAGTTTTTGACGCGCACATCCACTATGTGGAACCAGCTGCCCACTGAAGTATTTCCGAACCATTTCGACTTAGGGTCCTTAAAGAAATGAGCGAACCAATTCTTAAAAGGCCGGCAACCCAAGCACTCTGGCATTGATAGTGTCCATGGTGGTATCACTTAACATCTGGTGAGCCTCCTGCCCGTTCACAAAATCTAAACGTTACACAAAACCGAAACTTAATTCAAACGCAAATGAATAAAATCCGAAACGATTAATCCGTATTCACAAACATAAGCTATTATAATTTGCTGCGATTCTAACGAGTCTACGTGGGGCAATTACTAAGCAACATTAGGAAGGACTAATTTACCTACAAATTAAAGTTGAAAATATGCAAATGGAGAGGTCACCTGGAGACTAACAGTATTAAAACTTCAAAGTGCCTATAGAAGGGTCAGTTTTATTGAGTTCTTTGTTTTTATATCTTTGGTACACGTTATTTAAATGTTAAGTTATTTTATTTTAAATTACTTTATATATTTATATCATAATTTTAACTATTTGTGGAATTCTTAAGTTTACATGTTTGCATGGCTAGTTATAATCTACTTGTATAACTTAAAATACATACATAAACTTAAGTTATTAGTAGGTAAGTTATATTTTTTAGTACATAATGTTCTTCGTCTATGTAATCCGTTGTGGCTTTATTTTTAATTTAAAAATTGTAAAAGCTGCATCAATAAACGTTTAAATAATTAAATAAAATTCGATATTTAGACATAATCACTGCCAATAGACACGAGAATGTGAAAAAAAAGTATACGGCCGGATATTGCTGTTTGACAACAAAATCATCTAAACACTAAACAGTAAAAACATTATAAAAATATAAAAATCAAAACTGAATGAAGAACGCAAATTACCTCTTAAAAGTTTCTACGTACCAAACGGTACCAAAAGTGAAATTAGCTGTTCACCAACTCAATCTTTTAATATCTTCGGAAAAGTTCAGTTAACTTTTCTTAATTCAATTAAACCGTACTTATAACTTATGAGCAGGTTTCTAAGAAATCACGCTCAGAAGCTCCGATATTTTTCATACTTTGCGGAACATTGCGAATATTTGCGCTAGGTGTAATGTAACCTAATAAAATGAGCAGCCGACGATAACGAGGGAAATATGGATGAAAGATGTGTGGGTTTGTAGGTCGGGAAACGCGCGTCAGATACGTCGGTAGTGCCAACACTCTGATGTATGATGTGTGGATATTAATAGGGCTATCACCGCAATTATAAAAACCTATATAAAAACTCTTAAGCATCATTTTAATTAATGGGACTGATCTTCTAGTCGATCTTCTATCATATAATTAACGGGCCCGAGTTAACGTTACCTTTTACTTAAATAAGTTCCTTAAATCTCTCCAGTGGAGCGAACCTAACGCTCGCTATGGCGTTCTTCAATGTCTATTTTATGGTTTGAACAACTCTGTGTTTTTCCTGTTGAAACAACGGATTGCTTAGGCTTTGTGGCCGGTATCAATATTATTTTGAGATGTGTAAAAAGGGTATTTAATAGGCAAAGAGAATATTTCTTTACCAAATATTTTTAGTTGGCAGCCCTACGTTAGCGAATAGCCAAGGGAGCGAGATTTGTGAGGCTAATGTGAAATTTCTTAGATTACTAACACAGATTTTACACGTCTTCTATAGTCGAATTTTTAATTAGACGATATCAACTGACGTTTACGGTGTTGTCAGTTTTTAATGAAATAAAAATAGTGTTGTGACAAAGTAAAAACCCCTGAATTAATGATCGGTGATGGCACTAGTCGCCGCGCCGCGCTTTGTAATAAGACGTCAAAAAACTGATTGTAGTTACATAGTACTAGTACCTAACTTATATCAGAGCACTTTTATACAATTTTGAAATAGAAATAATATTCTTTTATTGTTTGAAATGATTGACTATTCACACTCATTGTTCATTCAACTGATTGAACAAGAACTGAACGCATCACTATTACTTTAAATATGGCAACATTATTTTACAAAGTGACATTAGCTACTGTCAGTTGGCTTCGTCTAATTAAAAATACGACTATAGTAGGCACATATCACACAATGTTTGATTTTAGCGTGACAACATTGTTTTAAATTATGGTTCAAATGTACAGATTCTAAACATCAAATATACTTATGATTATGTCTAACTATTAAGCCTTCGGGTTCTTCGTTCTTCTTTCCTCTAGCATTCTTACTTTGAACATTTTTTCTTCCGGCATTTAATGATCTTGAGTACGGCTGAGTTAAACTTCAATCAATTCAATTCAAGATATAAATAAGCTTGCATATAAAACAATGAATCACGTTGATGAAATGTCTACCTCATCTCCATTCACATTCCGGTTGATAAGGCACTCAAAATATTTTGACAAATCAAACGTCACAACAAATGTATCAATTTCCGTTCGTTCATATGTAAAATACGTGATTGTCCCACTAATCTGTATTCCGTTCAAGCATACATAACAGGCCTATAATGGCCACGGTTAATTCGATGATATTTCCAATTTATCTCCATGCCAGATACTCGTAACTTATACATGGATGATTCAGCAGTTATTGCCTTTAAGTATGACTAATTAGCGTGTTCCTGTTTTGTAACATTAATTGCTGAGGTAAAGAAGATGTTCTATATATGATATTGTTGTGAGTTTATATTGTTCTCTCTAAATAAGTTGGCATTATTAGGTCTATTTTTCTAAAAGTACATATAAAAATCTAACGTAAACGTTACATTTTTTTATTCAGAACTGGACCGACGCGACGTTTGGCCACAAACCTATTTGATGTTAAGTAAGTCGTGACCTATTGGAGGGCACACCTGAACTGGAGTTGCCTATTTAACCGCCGCCTTAATGAACCCATATTAAACTGTCTAGAGAAGATGTTCCCGAAGAGAAGAGAGAGAGATGGCAAGGAGTTCCACTCCTTTGCTGTTTTTTCGAGTGGCGACGACCAAAATCGTGCCGCAATGCACCTAGGGATGTCAAAAACCATGGCGTGAAACTCCAGCGTGCTTCTATTTGAACGGAATCAGGTTGTGTAGTTCCATGAAGTATACTCCGGAGTGCAATAGATGACTCATGACGAGGCAACTGAACGGCGATCGTCAATTGTTGAGATTCAACATATTGCGCGGTAACACATCCAAAGCGGTGCAAATAAAAACACAAAAAACGAAAAGTTGACGCGATCCAATCTGTCTTTGCGTTTATCTAATAAAAAACGAAATATGCCATGCCATTTTAGGTTTATATTCAAGGAATGTTATTTTTACATTGCTTTATTAATGTAATTTCTTTACTATATCCTTATATATTAAGATATTTTAATATGCCATGATTTTATGTTTCGTAATGATCGGCGAAACGGTGTGGCTTAAGCACAGATTATATTTCACAACATAATAATATCTTTATCTGTCAGACTAAGCAGTTCATTTATTAGTGTTAGAAAAAATAATATCTTAATAGCTGCGATAGTAGTTTTAGTAGAAACAAAAACTATTTACTTCTGCAACCCAGCGGAGATTTCATAACAGTACTTTAGGGTAGGGTCAGTCCAACCAGTTTCCTATCATACACACACACATAGTTTTTACTAAATATATACAACTCTTCATGCTCTACATTTTATTGTCATAAATGTAATATTCCGCCAATAAATTAATATCACTTTTAAACAAAGCTGGCATACAGATTCCACGCATTGTCATATCGCACGGGTCACCACAAACCACACATCAAAAATATATTATTGTAGAATTGTAAACTAAAATTTGTCAAATTTAATATTAGTCACTGAGTGCGGGTTAGATGGCGAGATACTACAAATAATAGTAGACTATACGTTTAGTAATATATTTAATTTGTCCAATGACAGAAATAATATATTTCTTATAGACTATTTCATCGAAATCTGTTATCTGTAGTAGTCACGTAAAATAAAAACAAGTATGATGTATGACTGGATTGTTAAGATGGAAGATAGAAGAGGAGCGAAGAAAATTGGTAGACAAGAAATACTCAAAATCGCTACTGACTACTTCACCGAACTATACAAAAATAACACAAATAAAAGAGAAATAGACTTACCAGAGTACGAAACGGTACCTTACATCATGCAGGAAGAAACTGAAAAAGCTATTGACACACAGAAAAATTATAAAACTCCAGGGCCAGATGGCATAACCAATGAAATACTAAAGCAAACGAAGGTAGCAGTGGCACCGATACTTACAGAAATTTTCAACTACGTGATAAACACAGAAATCATCCCAAAACAGTGGACTGAATCCATCATAATCCTTATATTCAAGAAAGGGAATCACTGCGATATTGGAAACTATAGACCCATCAGTCTAATGGCTAACATTTACAAGATTTTTGCAAAGATTATTTTGGAAAGAATAGGAAGGAAATTAGATGAGCAACAACCCATTGAACAGGCAGGATTCCGTAAAGATTTCTCGGTGCTAGACCACATCCACACTGTAAGATAAATTATAGAAAAATACAATGAGTACCAGCTTGTATACTACATAGCTTTTATTGATTACAGTAAGGCTTTCGATTCTTTGATACACTCAAAAATCTGGGAAGCCTTAAAGGAACTGGGTATAGAGCACAAATATATAAGAATTATAAAAAACATTTATAAACACAGTTCGGCTTGTATCCGCCTAGAAAAAGAAGGAAATAAATTTCAAATACAAAAAGGCGTGAGACAGGGTGACCCCCTTTCACCAACACTCTTTCTGGCCGTAATAGAAATGATCTTCAGGAATCTGGAATGGAGGGACATGGGTATAACTATTAATGGCCGCGCGCTAACGCACCTACGATTCGCTGATGATATCGTATTATTTGCAAAAACACCAGCTGATCTAAACAAGATGATAAATGATCTAGCATCGGAAAGTGCAAAGGCCGGATTGAAGCTAAACCCGGAAAAAACAAAAATCATGACCAATGGCAACAAAGACCCTGTAATAGTGGAGCAGAACCAAATCTCCTACGTGGAAGAATATTTATACCTCGGTCAACTGATGTCTCCAGACGATAACGGAAACAAAGAAGTCGAAAGAAGAGTTGCAAACAGCTGGAAAAAATATTGGAGGCTAAAAGAAGTGATGAAAGACAAGACCCTACACAATTCAACGAAAAGCAAATTATTTAACACATGCATCCTGCCAGTGCTGGCTTACGGGAGCGAAACATGGGCTTTAACAAAAAACGTAACAAATAAACTCTCCGTATGTCAACATGCCATGGAAAGGAGCATGACTGGGATCAAAAGAAAAGACAAAGTAAGGAGTAGCAACATCAGAGGAAAGACTAAGGTACAGGACATAACTTTGAAAATAAGAAGACAAAAGTGGAAATGGGCAGGCCACATGATCAGGGGAAAGGACAAATGGAGTAAAATAATCACACAATGGTACCCAAGAGATGGAAAGAGAAAGAGAGGTAGACCACAAAAAAGGTGGGACGACGACATTATACAAGTCGCGGGAACAACATGGGGTAGAGTGGCCATAGAAAGGCCAGAATGGAGAAGGTTGGAGGAGGCCTTTGCCATCTGGCAAACGGACAAGCAAAAGTGGAAGAAAAGTACAATATACGAAAAATAAATAAAAATACTGGCATGTCCGAATAGAGGCTATAATAATAATAATGATGTATGACATTTCAAGTAATGTCTGAAATTTATAAAAGTACCCTGAAGTCATGGCCTGCTGTGTTTGACACACGATTTTGATGTTAGGACATAAATGCTTTCCTCACTGTCGTCGCCATAAAAACAAATATCTATTAAGGAAGAAATAAAAATTTATGCTCAATCGTAGTTCGAAAGCACCACTTAATCTCTAACACCTGGTATCATATGATCATTTCCATTAAAAAAAACCAATGGTCTTGGTATCATACTACCGTATCTGTTTCGTGACAATTTTGTTTTTAATAGAAAAATGGATGATCAGCATTCTAAACCTGATACACGACGTCGATTTTCAGATGATTTCCTACGTACGAGTTTTATTTGAGGCCGCGAGGCATTTTTGCAGCCGTGATTCGAACATACGGCCTCAGACACGTTCTAGTCAGTAGACTAACACTGCTCCCACATATTTAAAAAAATAAAAGAGTTATTATGTAACAACATTCACTTTTGACTTGGTTTTTCGTCGGAATTAGCTCCAATGTCTACATAACCTACATATGAGCTTACAGACTTCCATAGCAATCGAGTGCGACTAGACTTCTATTTCCGTCAGTCAGCTGTGAATGTCATCATTTCCTTGCATACAACTACGGTAGTAAATACATTTTAAAATATGTATGTATTACTTGAGATGAGCGTCCTATCTTTGCAGTTGGGTAAATAGTTCACAGTAGTTTGATTATTTATTTATTATTATATAAATCATTTTAAAAAGTATATAATGATGTGGTGTGAACAAAATTTTTCTGTCGACTAGGACTTTGAACAAATTTATAGTTTAATTACCAAAGATATATAATATATCAAAATTAAATTGTGTGTACTACCGTAATGAACCGTACATTTATATCCAAGCGATGGGATTCGTTTCGTATCATATATGAAATAATATACTTACTTATTAAAATACTTACTAAATAGTAAATATAATAAAGAATAAAGTGTTAACGACTCGTAGACACCTAAATGTCAGTATTAGTAATATTTATTTGCAATTTGAAAATATACGATATGAAATACGTATCTGAAAAAAATATTTTTTACATATTTTAGTTTTTACTTGATTTTGTGATTAGAATTTCGGAACAGTTTATAGGTATTGAATAATGAATACGACGTAAACAGTTGAATATTTCCCAAATACTATAATATATTTTTCCTATGTTTAGTTTCAAATATGGTGACATACACAGGCAAGTTGACCTATATTCATTGCAGGAATATAATACAATGCAAAGTTCTGAATACAAACTTTTTTTCAAATGTTACTTTGTGCACGAATGTCATTTAGTTCTCCATTTCACAAGGTAAAAGGTGAATTTGAGATGTTTTAGCACGTATGCGATGTAACAATGAACTCTCAGTTTTTCGCATAGTACTTTTGCATTCAGGTGTTAAGTGAAGTGTAAAGTGCATTTTGAGACACTTTGTCCTCTTATAAAACGTTCTAAAATCTCGTGATTATATGAGTATCTTACTGTTAGTCTGATTTGAATCTACTGAATGATGGTTAGAACCTACTATTTAAAGCAGTGTTGGCTTAGTTTCTTTATCGTGTGATCCTCATCCCTGAAGCCGTGGGTTTATACCCTAGCTGTGACCAATGGAATTCTATGTGCGCATTGAATACTCACCCATACGGACCAGCGTACCTCAATCCCATTAAGATGACGGCGTATGTCAAAGACAGAAGTTTGATCTGAAATTTGATTTGAAGTAACTACATGTGCATTTTCATCCAGCCTAGATAGAACCTTTAATACGGTAGATTCTGGAGTGGGTAAACAAGAGTTGTAGTGAGTGGTATGGTCACACTGTATACGCCTATGTTTATACCATTAATGGACGTAAAAGTTTGTTTTACTTTAAGATATTGTTTATTAATACATAAATTACTTCTTTTTGTTATGATTGGAAAATGGAAGTTTTGGGTAATCTCGAGAGTTCTTTCTTGATGTGATCATTCCAACTCATGGTGACCTTTGAGTCATCGCAAGGTCTACTGATGAACTAAAGGGCAAAATCTTTATTGTTAAGTTTAGTCACCCTTCAATCGTGCACACTAATTCCTGTATCTCCTCATTTAATAGCTTTAAGTATGTGATCTGCGCCGTCAATAAAAACAATAGTTGTTTCAACGTTAATTCAACCCAGGACCTTAATGTTATACGCTTGAGCGTTAACCACTAGCTTTTATAAGGTTTTTGTAATAAATGTATAAATTTAAATATAATATTGTAGAAAAGAATTAGTTTTCATAAATCTTTCTGTAAAATGCCCAATTACGGCACCTTTCTACATGCTTCAAAGAAATAGCTGGTTTCTTCTTGCTCCATTTTAATACATTTGTGTAAAGCGTTAATTGGGCTGTTGTGAAGGTTTTTGTAGAAGTGGAAGTTAAATAGAAAACGTTAATTAGACTTTAATGAAGAGTCATTTTCGTAAACTTTAAAAGTGAGAAAGTGCCGTGTGATAATATAAGTGTGTAACGTTATGCGCTTGGTGAAAAATATTATTGCAATTCAATTGTGCAAAACAAGGTATTCAGAATGGACCATACCAACAACTGTTCTGTACTATATAAAATCAAAGTCAAATCATTTATTTCAATTAGACCACCTAAAATGGCACTTTTGAACGTCAAAAAATATACAAAGAAGATTCTAGTTGCCCCTTCCAAAAGATAGTTTCGTGTGGAGAAGAATGGGCAAGAAACTCCACACTTACTCTTTTAAAATAGGTTTACAATATTTTGTTACATTTGTTAAATAATTATATGTGAAGACAATGTACTCTTAGAATAAACTACTATACTAAGGGTCGATTCGACCAAACTTCAATTTATACACGAGTAACTATACCAAGAATAATCTATTCCATGATTTTAATCTCGAGTAAATCCATAGTCGTTTGTCCACGTAATCGATAGTATAATTGTGCTAGGAATAACAATACGCGAATAGCAAGAGAATGGTGAACGAAAATAAAACTCGGCAAATAAATGTTGTTCTACAACGGGACAGTGTAAGAGCATACATCATGTCAACTCGATTTTGCCGTATTATAGTGTGAAAAAGTAGCTTTTAACAGGTGTCAAACGACAACAAAAAGAGGCTTTCGTCTAAAAAGGAACTTCTGTTGAGCCTAGTTGAATTTCATTCTAATATTATAGAAAATAAAAAATCTAAAAACAAATAAATAAATAATAAATTGTTTAAACGTTTTATTATACAATGCTAGACTATTAATTTAGTGCGTTGCGTTGACTTGAAATTAAAACACAGAATACATATTTGTGAAATGACAGAAATCAGCTGATTGGACTGACTGACGCCATTAAATTATTCTAGGAATAGCTGTTATTCCGTGCGAAACGGCGGTATAGTAGCAATTCCCGAATAAGCCTACTATTCTTAGAATTTGTAGTTGGTAAAACGTAAAATTGATTTACTCTCGATTAACTGACGATTTATTCTAAGATTAAGATTTACTCTTGTTTGGTCGAATCGACCCTAAAAAAGTTAGTTTACATGTTCCTCACATATTTACGAATATCGAAACCGTAGAATATTAACGGGATATGAGAACAATTACACTAACTTTTGACGTGATAACGTCTTTAAAATCGTTTTAGTCGGGTGACATGTCGGTGGCAGGTATAACGAGAGAGAGACGGACCGATCTCCCGTCTCATCTCGAGCGCTGCCAGTCATTCCGTGAATGTATGAAGAAAAATGTATATCGTAGTCGAATAAGTAAACTTGTCATTTTACACCCGAAATTTATCATCAAAAGTGTGAATAAAACGATAGATGTAATTTAAAATTTGAAAAAATTGTTATCTTCATTAATTATTCCTTACTTCCCAAAAACTTATATCACCAATAAGACGTTATCACGTAAACATCTCGATCGTAAACCTACTTTACAAACAACCAATATTTTTTAGTTTTCTTCGCCTGACAAAAATCGTGGAATTTGTGTGTGACAGTTGCCTTAAGACGTGTTCCTTTACCGTATGAGCAATTATTAATTGCTCACGTAAAACTTTGTTGTACGCCGGAGTTTGAACAATCTCAGGGTTGAGATTCGTAAGCCAAAGCTTCTCGTCTAAAACAGTCTTCTGTTCCTAATTAGTTGTATTTTGATATCATTCTTATGTGGTAATAATAATAATATTTAAAAAGGGTTAAATAGAAAACTAAAATAAATTTTACAAGTTTGACCCCTGTGGAAGTTTACCTTTAATGCTGGCAGCATTTCCTCGATGTATTGCGGTAGGTTCCTCGATGTATTCGTTGAGCGAGGCAAGCACCAGCTCTGGCACCGGTACTATCTACCAACTTAAATCTTTAATTAGCACCTGCGCACTTGAATCCCACGCATGGCCCAAGAGCCTCTTTTCCATTGGGAACAAAATTCAATGTGAAAGCATCTTTTATATTTCCTGTTTGACATTTGCTTGTTTTGTTCAGTGCCCAGTGTTACAAACATGAAAAAATATCTATAGTAATCATTCAAATTAATTATCAATTAAAGCAAAAGTAGCGCAATTATCATGGCAACACACATATCATTAATAATGACTTAAAAGCACGATATGTTAAAAATATCTTTGGATATTGAATTTGTATTTCGTAAAGTAAAGCAATCAAGTAACTCTTATAATTAGTAGTAATGAGAAATTATAAAATAAATAGGTATTTAATACTAATAGACGTGTACACTAATTTAATTTCAAGAGTTTTTTAAAGTACTATATTTCGAAATACGTATTCAATTCCTTTGTGAGTACGATGTTAGAGCTATTGGAAATAAGACGTTATTTTTTTAATATCGAGGTCCAAGTCTATTATTCTAGCACGCGAGCCGTCTCAAAGCAGATATTAAAATTCCGCAGTTTGTCTCCATCATTGGAATAGAAAATTTATTTTTCAATTTCAAAGTATTTGTCTAAGTTCTGCCATATTTTAAAATTGGAACTAAATGTATATTAATTTTGTCTTTGGCGTAAGCAATAAAATAAAACCTTAACTTTTATATTTATTTAGGCAATTTTTCAACAGGCGTGGTGATTCCTAAATATATTCGTTAAATATATTTTTTTAAAGTTAATAGCTATTTCTTATTTTTAGTTTTCTTTTTTAATATTATTCTAAATAATGTTTAATGGGGCTTACTAAGAAAATGAACACAAAGTGTACATCATATAATAATAGACATGAATATTCCTCATAGGAGGCAGGTCAAAAGTACCCATGAGCGACGAGCTCGAGAAGAATGTCATGAAAATGGATGAAGCGAGAGAAATATGTCAGGACCGTAGAGAGGAGATCCGTGGTCTCTGCTGACCACTTCGGGAAGAAGTCGATAATATATACATAAATAAATATTACTCATATACGACGTCTCGGTCTACACACAATCGCACTAAATCACGAGCGTTCACGCGTAAAAATATGTGTATTGTGACGCATGTAATACGCATACCATAGTAAACTAATTGAATTATACCGGTCTTAACAATTAAATGAACATAATTAGCAGCATTCAACTGATTAGGACTCAATTAAATGTCTTTCGAGGTTTAATTGAAGTGATAATATTATACGGTTTTTCAGGGCTGCACTACACCGCGCACTAACCTGATAAAAAAACACGTCCTGGTGGAGGTTGCTGTTCCTTGGATGACAGGAACATAATAATAGTACCTTAAAAACAGTTTTTTATGTAATAGGAGGCGAACGGGCAGGAGGCTCACATTGCCAGAAGTGCGTCGCCACTTGCGAACCTGTTAAGAATTGGTACGCTCTTCTTGGACCCTAAATCAATATTTTGTGTCTATAAAAAGCTGAAAACCTAGTTTTTAACACATCCTACTTCAATAATGCTGCTGAATCACAATCAGAAATGGAGGCGCACCTGATGTTGAGTGATACTAACACTGGTAGAAGGTGAATGCGTTGCCGGATTTTTCGGAATCGCTATGCTCTTTTCCCCATAAGTCGTACGTTGCGTTGGTCAAAATCAGCTTGCGATCCCTTTAACTTCGAATACGTAACAACGGGCGTATAAATCGATTGATTTGACAGACGCAGCCATTAAGCCGCTCAATAGACACTTGACCAAATATATTGCATAGATATGGGCGTATCGCATATCGACATACCTGTAATAACGAAAAACATTTGATTTCTGTAACCGCGTCAGTATTGTTTATTTATTAGTAAAATCAGTTTTTAAAATTACACCCAACCTAACCAAAATGCCTTATAAGCATTAATATTAGCTTATAAGCTAACACAACACATAAATCCTATTTAGAATAAATAATAAATAAAATGCTTAAGCGGGGTTTGAACGATCGACTAAAGGTGGGAACTGACCAACGTTACGAGGTGTAATGTAACATGTAATGTAATGTTACACAGCGAGCATTCGTGCAGTCAGTACGTCGTGTTACGTCGTGTTTCTCCGCAACACGACGTACTGACTGCACGAATGCTCGCTGTGTAACATTACATTACATGTTACATTACACCTCGTAACGTTGGTCAGTTCCCACCTTAACAATAAGTAGTAGTACAACAAACTACATATATTATAAATGAATGTAAACTTGAGAAACATAATATTTTACGTCACAATTTTACGCATGTCCAATAACTTGATCCTTGAGAGGAAAACAAAGTTTTCAATTTATTTTTTAGATTTATAATCAGTACATTTAATAAATTGATTTTTGTTACTATAAATGTATAATTACCATATATGGTTAATAAATTTAATCACTGTTTAATAAAAAAAAAGTGTTTTTTTACAACTAACGACCTGACTAAAAATGTTACGAAACGTTTGCCTTATAAGAACTTCCTTTTTTTTCAGTTCTTTTTGTTGTCATAAATCGAAGACATTGTAAGGAAACCAGCATGCCAATAGTAGAAATCGACGGCAATGGCCAAGACGTAAGCAGAAACCTGAGGGTTTTTATTATGTAACTTTCTTGTAGATTTTCTACAAAAAATACTAACTACCTGCATTGTAAATTCAATTCAAAAACGTGCAACCGTAACTTAACAATTTATTTTTTAGTACGAATAAATTATTTTTAACGCTCTCCGTGTTTTTCAATAAAAACCAATCACCGTTCGTTAATCCTAATAATATAACAGCTTTTGTTTTCATTCAATTTACGTGTGATTTTAATTTCGATACGGCTATTGAATTTTTGTACACAATACAGAAATTAATAAAAAAATTAATTAATTTACGGTCGGGGCCGAAATGGAAATTGATTTGTATGAATATTAATGAAATCACTACGTGAGGCGAAAAACAAAATACTGGAAGTAAAAGAATTTTGCAATTATGTCCTATATTAAATATGAAGATCACGTCCCCAAATATATTAGTGTATTTAGTTGAACGAAATATTTAAGAGAATCTAGTTCAAGCGTAAAAGTAGTTAAAAAATAAGTGTCGCCTTTTAACATTTAAATGCTTAATGCTGTTACTTAATTACTTGAAAGTTTAATTTATTTATTACATATTACTCACACAACTGGGACCCAAAGTAGGCCTCCGAAACTAGAGAAGCTTGGCCGATCACCCGCTTGGAGCATGAAGGCACCACGGCGATATAACTGTAAAGATTTCGAAGAAATCAATGATACCTGGGTCGGAAAATCTCCGTTATACCGCAGCTATTCACAAGATCTTAACGTCCAACTAAATCCTTTAGATATTAGAAAAAAACTAAAGGTAGTTTGTCTCCATAAAGGGTTTATAAGTTTAAATTTCTTAGATCCAAATTTCAAAATTAAAAGAACAGTGTTATTGAAATGGAGCGAAAATTTTAGAAGAAAAGTTTTACGAACTATCAAATTGTCATTTAAAAAACATATCCTGCATAATTTAGTCAGTTTTCCGGATACTTTTACCTGAATTTTTCATAAAAATTTATTGACACGTCGACAAGAGTTTTTCTGAGAATTTCTGAAACATATCTATTATGAAGGGATTACGGCATTATTCTTTCTAAGCGTGATAAATTACATTTCTTTTACTTTTTGCTCAAGTTAAATCGCTTTTTAATGAAACATTACTTTGCTGGATGTTGTCGGCTGATAGGAATCCAATTTATTTAAAAGTACCGTAAATAGGCTTTTTGTCGTGTTAAATAAAATATGAGTTATAGCTTCAACTTAAAATTATTGGAATCTATTCTCTGTTACTCTATAACTACAACCACTTAAATATACTTTTTCTAAATAAATGTCTCACTGACCACGACAGCTGTTACACGTAAAAATAAAAATTTTACTTCGCTTCGCCTTAATATGTTTTTTTATTTAGCCTACCTATTTTGCCATGCTACCCTTACTATTTTTTTTATTTTTTTTTGTCTCAGAGTAAATATAAAAATACTCGAATTGGTCCAACCGTCGTCCAGTTTTGCGCTTAGCACATATTTTGCAATTAATTTTTATTTATATAGATAAATCTACATATCTGGTACATATACTTTTAGATACTACTTGATTTATTTTATGGCAATTATTAGCTTAGTCAATATAATCCTCTGCAATATACTATAGTGCATTTCAATGGTACCATAGTATAACCCATATTACGTCATATAAAGTGAACCAATTTATCATAAAGTTTACCCCTGCTTCCAAGTTGTATCTATCCTTAGGCTCTCAGTAATCCTGTGTAGCACACCTGCTTATCCCATACAGTGCAACTTCGAAACAATTTGGAAACGCCCAACCAACTGTATATTCCATAATTAAGTACCTTATGCTAGTGATTTACAATAAATAAATTATTTAATATTAAATCATCTCTGAGCTAAGGAATTTAACTGATTTTTTTTAGATTTTGTGAACCTCAGGTAAGAATTTTATAAGTGTCATGAATTTAAATTAATAAAATCTGACATAATATGCAGTACCAAAGGGGCTAAACTATAACTAGTTTTAAAGTTTCAGGTATCTAAACCACAAAAAAGATGCATACGACTAACAACTAATTAAATGCGAAGCTTCCTTTGTGTTAGCTTTCGAATAACTTATTTTTCATATTCAGAAAGTAATTGAAAACTTGGTTATAGCACTTTATTCTGTTTGTTTAGTCTTTCATTCGCTAAGTTGTTGGAAAAATATTCGCTTTTGAAACTATACCGTTTTCAAGATTTTCATTTTCTAATTGCTCTTATGTTTACATATGAAGCAATTCTTATCGTTATTAAACTATTATTTTATATATCTTCTGTACACTTAGTGAATCTTCGGGCTGGGATCGTTTTATAACGAGAAAAAGCACAGGTACTGTTTGGTGACGAATCGAATACTTGGGCAGTTAGGAACGAACGTGTGGTTTGTGTTGCACACTCCCTCGAGAGGGGTGAACTTTGGCCCGTTCGGGGCATATGTTCCCTTCGGGTGGTGTCTATGTTCGCGCCCAGCTGATACAGGACGGTATGGGGGCGGGCAGTATAGCCCTTGGTGAGGGCTGCAGCGCGCGAGGAGACGCGGTCTCAACTCGCTGCGCGACTTGTGCCGTTGGGGTGTTCGGTTATAGTAGTTATAATCTAGACGAGCCCCATGTGTCACTTACACTTATGCACTCTAGACATATATTATATTGACTCTATTTACTGATTACTGACGCAGATATGTATTGCTCCAGCACTCATTGCTTTTAATAAGTAATACAATTTTTGAAGTTATACTTCTTTAGGCGCGTTATGAAAAATTTATGAGAGTGAAATTTTATGATGCGCGCGCACCGTGACACAAAATTAACAAAATGAAGTTGCCCACGGAAGATGCTACGGCATTGGACATAATTTAAAAACAACATTCGAATAATAATAGAATTTATGTTACACTTAATGTAAGAGAATAATAATAAATATTTATTTATTTAATTTTTCAAATGTAAACGGAACTTTATTGACTATAATGACTCCTTTTCCAGTCTTTGATTATTTAATTGTAATTAATTATTTGCATGCAATCAAAAACTATTTTTACTAATGTAAGTAAAGTATAACTTCTTACGAGCGTACATAAGTACACGCACCCTTTTTTTTGTATTAGTTTGGCTTTAAAAATTAGCACCACACCTTTGGAGTGAACAAAATAATTTCATCAATAATCATCAGATTAAATTATATGAATATAATATAACTCAGTTTTCATAAGACAACAGCTTAAGTTAACACATCTCTTTTTACAAGGAAAAAAGTATTTGACAAAAAGACAAATGAGTACTTTAAAGTAGTGCTAGATGGGAGCAGTGTTGGCCTAGTGGCTTCAACGTGCGACTCTCAACGACTGACTCTCTCGACCTGAGGTCGTACGTTCGATCCCCGGCTGTGCACCAATGGACTTTCTTTCTATGTGCGAATTTAACATTTGCTCAAACGGTGAAGGAAAACATCGTGAGGAAACCGACATGTCGTAGACCCAAAAAGTCGACGGCATGTGTCAGGCACTGGAGGCTACTCACGTACTTGCCTATTAGATTTAAAAATGATCATGAAACAGATTCAGAAATCTGAGACTTAAAGAGGTTGAAGCGCCACTGATTTTTTTTAGTGCTAGATTATGTCAGACAATATACCTACAATATATGAAGAAAACTGACACATCATCAATACTTTTCAAGATAATTTTGTATTATCATTCATATTTCTTATTCCAGTAGCTTTTGTTGCATAATTTATGAAGGGCACATTTAGTGAAATATAAAGCGGTCGTATAAAACTTGAGGCACAAAAAGATATGGGTTACGCATTGTTTGAGGCTACGCGATGATATATGAACTCCATCACTCTGGGCTGGTTGTTTCGCATATTTCTCAACATCCCGTCAGACCATTATCTCATACAAATGGTATCTAGAGGTTTTAAGTGCACATCCGTTTTATTTTAAGGCATCTGGTTTTGTCTTTTTACGCGTCTGCACGTAAATATAAATGTGTTTTAGTACATAACATTTTATATGTTTTTAATATATATTAACGAGAACTTTAGAAGGACTACCGATTGCATTTGAAGATTATATTTACTTTGTTAAAGGTTTTTACAAAAACAAAAATCAGTTAATTGCACTTACAAAACTTAAATACAACCTATTTAACGCACGCTGAACGGTTTGGACAAATATGATCTGACTATATTTCTATTGATTTATGAGATGGCATCTGCTACACATGATCACTCTTTATATACCACCTAAGTCTCGTTTTAAAATTATGAATAAATTCTTTTGTAACAATATAATACATATAACAAATAGAAATATATAATATCTGGCAGCTACCTCGAACAAAGAATTAGTCTAGCAATTCAAAGGCCAACGCTGCCAGTATCTTCGGAACCTTGCCTAAAGGGACTCCTTTTAATGATATATTTTAGGTTATGTTAAGTTTAGTTATTTATTTCAATGTATATTATTTTATTATTTCTGAGATTAGATTATTTATATTATTACATTAAATAATTATTTTTATAATATGTTAGTATTCGAAAAGAGTTGAATAGAAATATACGTATTCGATTGCGAGAATGTTCAGAGGTGTTGTTGGGATTAGTACCTGCAGCTGAGTTTCAGCATCGGACGTCGAGGCAGAATACGAAATTCCACCCGTATCACCTCGACGTCCGTCGTTACGAAACTGAGCGTTTTTTAAGGCAGTTTTTGCTTCGCACCCCCATTTTGTGGAACCAGCTGCCCACCGATGTATTGGTTATTAGGGCCCTTCAAGAAAAGAGCATTAAAATTCTGAAAAGTCCAGCAACCATGCGAGCCCTCTGGCAATATGAGTATCTATGGGCGTAATACTTTAAAAGTTGTTACTTTAAAAAAATTAAATATAATCTATTTTCTATTTTAAATATATGTTTAAAGAACTTATTCCTCATAAAAAAAATATTTTATTTACATGAGAAACTTAATAAGTATTTTCGAACGAGATACTCGTCGCCATCAGCCGTCCCAATTTTAGTCTACTAGGCTCTGATATGTGTCTTTAATGCCCTTTTGAATTGATTAAACGCGCTAATATTATTTTAGACGGTAATTGATTAAATTATTGCACACCCTCATACTTATAATACAAAGGTTTTATTCTTGTATAAAATCTTATTGTAATATCATACAGTTTAAATCTCCTGTGTAAAATTACATTTCTTTTTCTAGTTTCCAACCGTATCTATTCTTAGAAGTAATTGCTTCTCATAGATAGGGTTGTAGCAAAAGGAATCGGTCGATTGCAAAGATAACAGAACACTTACACGTAGACGTGTTATTTGATATTTTCACAATCGGAAAATTTTTAACAACGCCCTTAGGAAACCGGGATTTGTTATTGACTTTTACTTTTGTATGTTCTGTGGTTTGCAATACCGGATTTTATACCTTAAAATTGCGTAAAACTTTTTTTATGGAAAACAAATTAGTTATGCGATTGCTTCTGGTTTCTAAACATGTTTTATAGACCCTTTTGTTATTGTTTAAAAAGGGTTGGACTAAGAAATAAGTCAGAGAATACGAAGTAAGTCAAGTAATTTTGACTGCTTAAGTTGCGTCTAAGTATAAAAAAACTATAATTTTGTGTATTGTATTGAAATTCGTTAAACGAAACATACATCTTATACTTTTCTATTAATTATTGTGACAATCTCAACAGATATGTTACTAGACTATTCTACCCATAGAGTGTTATTTTAAAATAAATTTGATTTATATATATTTATTATTATTCTCTTACATTAAGTGTTTGATAACACTTTTTCATAACGCGCCTAAAGAAGTATAACTTCAAAAATATTCAAAAATCATAAAGACATTTAAGTTACATCCGGCTTTTAAACATATTCAGTTACATAGGTAGTTATGTGAATGAACGTCGATAAAAAGTGATTTTAAATTTACCCTTACCCATTATCAAATCTAAGGTGTAAACGAGAACAGGCAAAAATTCTTAACCCACTTTAATCAACAATTTATTTTACAAGATGTCCCACGTGACATGAAATCAATGAATCATAATAACACGATCACGTTTTTACTTGTATCTGGACTCGAAGTTGTTATTTCAATGTGTCACTACCACTTTGTATTGCTATTAGAGAGATGCTCTATTGTAGTTGGTATATAGGTCATATTAAGTTGCTACGTCACGCAGAATAATGGATGACAGACTTCCATTTTTCATACAAATCGGAGAATGAAATATGGATTGGAGTGGTTACGACTTTATTATGACATGAATAAAAATGGATTATGTCCTGAGAAATTTCAAATTGAGGAAACTTTAATTCGATTCAGAATAATCGTGATTAAAATTCTCGTTCGTTTGTATTTATTTATTTATTGTAATTTATGTTTTGAATAGAAAAATCTCATCTATTTTACATATAAGTTAAACCTTAAGGCCTGAGAGAAATCCGAGGGTATATAAATTTATACGTACGTATAATATTACACAAGACACTACAAACCTCATTTGTTGATTAGCCTAGTTTCTAGATTATTTAAAGAATTGTAATAATAATTTATCTTTTAGACATAGACATAACATTTATTACATACGAAAACACACACACATAAACACACAAAATAACAATACTCAAAGAAAAAATAAAATAAGACATATCAAAGACAATAAAAATAAAAAAATCCCTTTTCCCATTCGGTTCGCTTCACGTGTGCAATGTGTGTGTGCTGTGGTTGTAATTGGCCCTGGCTCAGCATCATGCTGAGGAGCAGAAAGTTCCAGACTTTTAAAGTTTCGATTCCGTCCAAAGGGCAGACGTCTACGTCTTTAATTTATAAATATTATTATATAAATATAATAATTTTTTTTTTTGTAAGTGCATAATTATGCTACGCAAAGAACCAATTCAATTATTTTATGTACCTTGGACCATGACAATAACGTATATTAGGTAGATTACAAACTATTAAACCATTAGTACATATTTAAGTCAAGTCGTTGTATAAATATATTTAAAAACTATAACAAGATCAATCAAAAGCACTAACATAATAAGAAACTCTGTGATAATAATTATATTTAACTAATAAAACGAAGCAATCTAAGAGATAACAGTCTAGATGGGGAGTAAACATTAATATTTACTTATCGCTCGAGGCTACGAGCTCAGGTGTCTGCACTAATAGGCACTACCTTATTGATTACTAGCTCTATCCGGTCTCCTTAGGCTTTTTATACTAAGTAATGCTTTATAGTTCACCTATATAAGACTGTATATAAACTGTAATTAGAGTTAGCTTTTTGAAGTAATACTTCTTTAGGCGCGTTATGAAAAAATGGTGAGAGTGAAATTTTACGATGCGCGCGCTCCGTGACACAAAATTAACAGAATGAAGTTGCCCACAGAAGATGCTACGGCATTGGACATAATTTAAAAACAACATTCGAATAATAATAGAATTTATGTTACACTTAATGTAAGAGAATAATAATAAATATTTATTTATTTAATTTTTCAAATGTAAACTGAACTTTATTGACTACTTTTCCAGTATTTGATTATTTAATTGTAATTAATTATTTGCCTGCAATCAAAAACTATTTTTAATAATGTCAAAGAAGTATAACTTCTTAGGCGCGTACATAAGTACACGCACCCTTTTTTTTGTTATAGAATCTTTATTTCAGTTACAATAAAAAAACATATACATTATTGGCTCGCACCAAATATCTCAAGACAAAAGAATACAAAAAAAACAACAGCAACAAATTACATATAGCACATCAGTTCACGGGCAGGCCCTCTTCTATTAATAAATAATAATAAATCCTTTTTTATTTCCATATCCTTAACTTCCATTTCAAATGTTGGTATTTTCTTATTGCAAAATGTTAGAAGTACATAATATATTAGTCGTTAGCATCCCGTCTTTGGCGAATGCCTCCTCCAACCCCTTCCAGATGTCTCTATCATTACCAATAGTCTGCCAGTATTTTCATGCCATTGCCATTGTTATCATGATATCAAAACATCGGCTCACATTTTTTTTGCCTACCCATTATTTTTTACAGATGGTCCCTTCCATTGTGTTGTATTTAAAGACCATCTGTTGTGAAGGTATCGTATTATGACCCGTCTTCCTCTGTTCTATTAAACAAATATAATAAATAAGTAACTGTAAACTTTTATCGACGTAAGCAAGCTATTAATCAAGGGAAGAATTTTCTTTCTATAATCTTAGGATTCGAATTTACTGACTGCGTGTTAACCAAGAGCCTATTCAAATTCACACGAATTGTTGGCTTTATTTTGGCCCCACTGAATTATTTTTTATCTTATCTAAAAAGATCCGTAGCTAATTTGACTGAGCCACAATTATTTATTTCGCCCTACGTCTCGTTTTCTTTTGAGGTATCATTAGAAGGGTTAAATTAAAATGCAAATACCTCCGAACACCTACAAATACCAGTATAAAATAACCCTTTTCTAAAGAAAATAAAATATAACCAGGGAAACTGGATGGAATATTTACCTGAATAATTGAAGGAAATTTAAAATTCGTTTCAAATAAGGGAATATGACCCGAAAGGCATAAGATCTAAATTGTTTTATTGCCCAATCGAACAAACATAATAATAATAATAGTCTTTATTTATTTCTCACAAAAACTTAGGACATGAACAAGTGACAGTTATATACTATTATAAATAAATAATTGTCTTACTTCTGTTTAGGGAAAATGCAAGTTTGTGTGAGACTGATGCCTGCTAAAGGTAAGAGTACCTGTGATACAGGTCATCAGGCCTCCACCACTTCGGATCGACGGAAGGTCTTATACAATACAATACAATATATAGTAGAGAAAAATCTAGTGAGAATAAACAATCATTATTGCAATACTTATAGGAATACACATATAAGGAAACCACATGGGGTATGTGTGTATGCGTAAATTATGTGTATGTGTGTGGTTGTGTGTCTGTGTATGTTTTATTACTTAAGTGTTAATCTAATAAAGCTAATCAACATAAAAAGTGATATGAAAGATACTACTACATATTGTGTCGTTTTTAAATGCATACTCTAAAAAAATTATGCACGCAGCATGCATTTAACCCAAAAACGTCACTGCAGGCCGATTTTCCTTTTAAAAAAAAAATGAAAACGATTTAAAATTTGACGTGATTGTGATCGTACTCGCCAGAATCAGCTTGATCGTTATGTGTGAAACGTTTTACGTAATTTCTTATTTAACAACAGATTAGATAAAATATTAGTTTTAGTTAGATATTTTTACAACGGTTTACTGTTTCCGCGAAGTCTACTATAATTGTCAGTAATTAGAGAATCCTTAGATCAGCACTTCCGTTTCATCGTAGAGATTATTTCAAGACTTAGAAATGTATCTGCCTTAATCATACTAATTAATACCTTATATATGATTTATTTGACTTTTATCTTCTTTCACCTATTAGGTATTAGGTATAGGTAATAATTCCGCTATATTACATGAGCATGAATTAGACACTTTCCTGGGTATGTATATTAGCAGCCTATCCAAGCTTCAGTTGAACATCTTTATTGTTTCACCAGAATTCGAACTGAAACCAAAACAATTGTTAACCATAAAGCCGCAGCGGTTTGTTTGCTATTTCGATTTCTAATTAACTTCGATAATAATGCATAATGAAGCGAAATGTCGAACTAATTAATTTGTAATAAGACTTCGGAACCATAATTAGTTAACTTTGTAGACTAAGTTTGCAGCAAAAGTTATTTTGGACGAGTATTTTAGAAGAACAATGTTTAGTATG
The DNA here is from genome assembly GCF_905475465.1 of Pieris napi. Classification (NCBI taxonomy): domain Eukaryota; kingdom Metazoa; phylum Arthropoda; class Insecta; order Lepidoptera; family Pieridae; genus Pieris; species Pieris napi. The sequence goes on along the minus strand of NC_062239.1, from coordinate 4,128,756 downwards.
TTTATATTAAAATGTAGATTTTTTTTTATTTGTGGCCAGAAACTTGATTTTGCTAATAAAGCTGGGTTGCTCGAAAAAGTCTTTAATCTTAAGATGTGTGAGATGTGCCAGTTTGGGGCACACACATTAAGTATTAGTTTATCATTATTTCCTATAAAGGCTTACAGCGTAAAATTTGAAACAAAACATGTTAATCGCCTACACAAAAATCACATTAAGTTTAAAAATTTCACTCGCGCGATGAGAAAACATTGACATTAATCTGGGTGATGTATCGGCAACTGATTAATTTTTAACAGGTGTGCAGGTTGTTAAATAATTAATTTGTTGGTTTAATCATAGTTCCTTTTTAAAATAAAATGCATGTAAGATCATCAGGCCATAGGACAAACTTTAAAATAATTACGTAAAGTATTATATATATCTTTCTTCATGCTACATTAATATATTAAACCAAACATTAATGATAATTAAAAATTACTACAGGGCCTATGGATTCGCCACCAAATTCTAATGGATTTACTAAGAAAATAACCCAAGATTTATGCGTTTAATAGTCTAGTAGTTTTTATGTTCGTAGGGTTCGTATAATAATTGCTTTCATACGTACCTATTACATAAACCCTTAAAATACTAAATTACTAGGAGCGCATACATGCCGAGAAAATCTCAAACACCTATTTTATACTGGTTACTACTGGTTTATACTTAATGCACTAGAAGAGTATTCTCCTTAGAGGTAGTAGTAGATCACAGAGCACGATGTAACACCATAGACGCATTTGATCTGTTGCTGACGTCAGTCTAATTAACGTGCAATCAGCTAAGTACGGATATACAGATACAAATCATAATATGCTGTTTGCTTTGTTTATTGGCCGTTTGATCAATTGGTAGGATGTTTGCTTTGAAACTAATAACTAACTGACGTATTGATTACGTAAAGTGCCAATCATTTAATGGATTATAATTAATCGACTTGGTAACTATTATTAGATGGCTTTTGAAATTAATTAATACGACGAAGTAATCCCAATAGTAAAAAAAGTATTTGGAATTTATATGATAATAATAAATCGCTCTGTTAAGTTGCTTTATTTTATATTTAGATACTAGCTGGCCTGGCGAACATCGTACCGCCTAACAGTCGATTCTTTATTTTTTTTAAATACTTATTCTGCTATTCGGGACACCGGTCTAGCTAGTAAGATAAAAAAAGAAAGTTGTCTTATCAATTAATACATTATCTAAAAAAATAAAAATTCACCTTCCCGGAACCCCTCCACTAACATTTGAACTTTATGATATGGTATTAAAGTTCAAATTGACTTAAGTATTATTACGAATATTTTGTATGGGAATATAGAAAAGTTTTGTTTTTAGACTTTTCACTCAATTTTTCTCTCCGTAAGAACCATCCTCGTACTTCAAGGAATATTATTTAAAAAAATCAGACAAATCGGTCAAGCCGTTTTCATGTTATGTCGTGACAACGGAAAACGGGTTTCATTTTTATATATAAGATATAAGGTAGCATATGTGAATAAAAATAAATAAACTTAAGTGGAAATTGGCGGGGCACATGGTAAGAGAAACAGAAAAGTGGAGTAACAAAGAACTAAACTGTCCAAGGTACAATCAACGTAAAAGAGGAAGACAGTTTCGAAGGTGGTTAGACCAAATTAAGAAAAACAGAAGCTAGTACATGGCAGAGACTGGCACAGTGCAGACAGGAATGACGGGATTTGGAGGATTTTACCAAAAAAGGGCACACAGGTACCCTTAAAGAATGAGATGATAGAAAAATAAAAATGTTCATTGTTATGATTTATTTTGATATATGTTATACACTTCATGACTTGTCGCTTACGTATACAGTAATATGTAAAATTATCAAAATCATCATCAAACTATCAAAATAGCAGCTTAAAAACAAAAAGTCACATAACATTTAAATAAAACCCATTGGCATTTGAGTCAGAACATTTGTATCTATTGTCTATATAGGGCCCAAGATGTTGCGATTTCCTCCCAGCTCGCGATATTTTTCTTCGCCATGTGACCATAATTGCACACTTAGAAATTTATTGTTGCACAGCCAGGAGTTAAAATTGATTATGAACCCTAATGAGAGTTCGAGTTTCGAGCCTTAACATTAAAACATGTCTATAAAAAATACTGCTCTAAAAATTGTGGTACAAGGAGTACCACAAGTATCACTTTCAATAAGAGGTAGAAATAACATTTACGACCTACAAACGGTAGCAATTAAAATAAAGCATTGTATAATTGTCTACGCAACGTTACCGTGTTGAGCTACGTTAAACTTGGCATATAACTCGTACGTTCCATTCATTTTGCAGGTTTATATAAACCTTAGCTTTTAAAATAAATGCCGTTTTTTAAATCACCGAATCTCATGTGCATATTTATTTATAATAAACTCACCAACCGCCACTGTTGATATATGAATCAAATGAAATAGTATTTTAGCAGATAAGTGTGTAAATTCTTGGTTTTCCTTGGAAATAAGTTGCCATTTACCTATTTAGAATATATCTAAGCGGAATGTTAAATCAAACATTGATTTATGATAATTTTAGCGTATAATATTGTTGTGTAAGTGCGTTTTCTAAATATGTACATTGAATTAAATAAGGATACTACATGAATGCGTTTCTTTACTGATATTTTCTTTATGAGCTTTACTGATATCTTCTACAATCAATTTAATCGGTATTATTAAAAACTTAATCAAATATGGCGTACTTCTAATGGTAGGGGAGCCCACGATGCTAAATGGGGATTTACTCGAGCGTCGTAGAGACCTATTGGGATGCAAAGCTTAGATAAAAAGAAGAAAAAAATGTTATATGATAAATTCCTTTTCATCGGTGGGGGAAGCGGCTATAGATAGTTAAATATGTAAAAAAAAACTGTTGCATGGACATCCTCGAGCGCGTCAGATATTGATAGCATCTATGCCCTACGTATTTTTAATAATGTACGTATGTTAATCTGATCGTTTGCATGATGCGGGTGGTTGTATTTAAGGGTTGAAAATGAAAAAAAAAAAATCGAGCGCGTCAGATTTTCTAAGGGAGTGTTAAGTGCACCAAAAAAAAAAGCTCTCATTCACTAATCTGACGATTTCGATGGGACGCAAACCCACGGCCATTTTCATAATATGCAAAAAAAAAAACGCAATTTTGAAATACTCAAGCGCGTCAGATTAAGATATATGTGGTTCATCTTTATGTTCTAAACGTACTGTCTCATAATCTGACGATTATCTAGAGGGATTCGCCTGATCTGACAAAAAAAATTTAGAAAAACGATTCACCGAAAGGGCCATCCCTGCAACTTCCCGCTACTTCCATTCCTGGGCGCTTAAAATTGATATTTTGAGCTCGCTGAGTTCAAAGAAATAACATGTCTATGCATTTGAGCTCTCCCAGCTCGAAAGTCTGATAGAATTTTCATAGAACACTATTTTTGGAATTTTCAAACCGCAATAACTTTTGAATGGATCAAGCAATTTTCACGCGGTTGGCGGCATTCGACGCAATTTTATCATCATCATAAGTAATTTTGCAATTTTAATTGATAGAACCACAAATTTCGGAGTAATCCCGAAAAAACACTTTTTCAGGTTTCTTTCGTTCACGATATCTCTCGAACTAATCAACCGCTTTTGACGAGCTTGGTGGTGATCGACGTGGTTTTTCAAGCTCAAAGGCGGATTAGTTTTTGAAGTTGATCAATAAAGAAACCACTTAAAAAAAAAATATTTCTTATTTTTTTTAGATTTTTCAAAATTTCTCAAAATCTATCGGTCCGAATCGGATCAAATTCACAGGAAATGTAATTTTGAGGGAAATATTTAGAACGCCGTTTAGTAGATTCCGATCGGTTAAAGGAAATGTAGGCATCAAGCAGCTGCACGCATTTAACTTTATCGACGATTTTTTGTTATTTCGGCTTGCGGAAATCGTCAGATTATATATTTTTCATTATTCTTGAATTATTTCCTTCAAAATAAAAAAAAAATTAGCTACGCTCGAGAATGTCGAGATGACGGTTTTTTTTTACAACTTTGTTGCCCTCCCCTTTTTTTCCGTCACTCTCAAATTGTCAGATTAGAGGAATATACACTTTTTAGGATGTAATTAACTTACCCTACCTTAATCTGACGCGCTCGGGAATTTCTGATGGTCAATTTTTTTTTACTAATCTGATCCTGTCTCCTTCACGGGCGGCCTTATATATGGCCCTCATATTTTGTGGAGGTACTTAACCGGGTACAAGGTATCCCCCTATATATTAATCTGCCGCGCTTTAGTAAATCCCGAAATCCCCTCTTGGGCTCCCCTACCATAAATCAAGACAGAGACAATGTAAAGATAGGTGAGTGACGTGCAATCATAAATATTAGAAAGAATGAATAATTGTTATGTAAACAATTAAATATACTGAATATTTACATTACGATATTATAATGAAAAAAACCTTAATATAGTTATTAAATTCACAAAATGTTATTACTTAGGTAGGTATCTAAAAATATACCTTATGATTCATAAGTATGAATATAATTACCAAACAATAATATTAGAAAAAGGTTAAAATAAAATTTTAAAAATTTTCACACACCACAAATCATTCTTCTCACGATAGCTCTTTGATTACATCCTCACGATATGTCTTTGCATGATTGATTTTGTAGATTTTTACTATGTAAAATCGTGAACTTTATGTTATTTTTGTTAAATCTATTAGATTAATATAATATCTAAGTTCCTAATTCATAATACGTTAAAGTGTATGATTAGTGATAAAATCGTGATTTTTCATCACGAAAAACGAAAATCTTTGTTTTTTCACTTTTAATCAATTCAGAATAAATAGACTTAATTCTAACATTCGTTAAGGTTCGTCTCGAATAGAAATTTAAGCTATGAATAATTTTTCTTTACAGCCGTTATTTCAACAGTTATTTCAAGTGCATAATCTTGGTAAAATATAGGTTCATATTTACTCTCTTTATTATTTTCCGAGAATACCAGAACTTCCAACGTTGAATTAATTTAATTTTGACCTATAGCAACTGCAAGATTTCTTGTTTATTCCGTAGATTTATTAAATACCTCACCGAAACTTGAACGTGTACAAGGAAATTGCTGTACATATGATAAAATTCTAATTTCAGAATTCTGTACATACAATATATTTAAACATCGTGAGATGTTTATAATTGCAAATTTTTATGTCTATTAATATTATTTATTGCATTTTTTTATAAATGCAATGGTTTTCCATTGTATCATCAACGTTTAATGGTATTTTATAGTTGGGTCTTATGATAAAATTAACCAATTAGTGATCAAGAACTAGAAAATCGAATGTAAATTGTCATTATGTTCTATCCATTTTTATTACATCACATTTACACTTGAAAAAATCTTAAAAATTTAAAAGTGTATTTTAATTTTCGACGTGACGTGACGTTATAATCTGACTTATAAACTCAAAATATTCTTAAGCGTATATCATAATACACCTGCATTTATTCTGTTAAAATGTCTTCCATTAGGAAATCCGAGTCAAAATGTATCAAAACTATAATATCCGATACCATTATTGAAAGCAATGTTTGCTCGGTCATGCCTACAACTTCGACTGTTATTACTTTCATACCGATTTATTATGTTTGTAAGCATTTTATTTAGCTTTTTGTGTCTGCTATTAACTGATTGACATTTCGATTGTTTCCGGATAATGGACCGTTCGATGGATTATATTTTATTCGATTCTTTCGCGTACTTATGTCCCATATTGTGAAGTTTTCTCTAGCAGAAATATGAAATCGGGAAACGAATAACTGATTATAAAGTTATTACATGTCATTAATGTTGACTATGAATATAAAAAGACAATTAAGAAAATTAAAATTATTAAAGTAGTCATTAAATTATAATTAGGAATTTACCAGATTAAGTACAAAAGATTAAGAAAACCAGATGTTTTATATGCGATATATTAGTGTACAATGTATCGTTATATAGTTATTGTAATAATACAGTATACAAAGTAATATATCAAAAATATAGAATTGATAAAATCGTCGCATTAAGAACCAACGACGCCATTTTTACCTCATTTCATTGACCATGCATAATTTATGATATATTTTTTGATAATACACGGAAATGATTTATGCTTGCAGCGCGATCAAAACTATAAACATTTAAACAAATTTCTTTAGTATTACATTTCTGACGTTATTTGAGTTTAAGCAATTGCTAAGATACAACTTGTGCCTTCGCTTAGGAAACTATTTTGAGTTGAAAACTTTACTTGACAGGACTGGGACAATAAAAGAAAACTTAAGTTTGTTTTGTGAATGTGAGTTAAATGCATTTATTCATAGATGTTTTCCCAAAGTTTTAAATGGCTTTAATAATACTTGGATCTTCTTAAGAATTTCTTATAAAAAGTACAAACAAGACTTTTTTATATTCTGGTTTAGACGACTCATTGGTCTAGTGGTTAGTACCCCTGACTGCGAATCCATGGGTCCCGGGTTCGATCCCCGGCTGAGACAAACATCGATGTGATGAGCATTTTGTGTTGTGCTTAGGTCTTGGGTGTTTAAATATGAATTTATATGTCTATCTAGCTATAATATGTATAGATATCCGTTGCCTAGTAGGTACCCATTACACAAGCTTCACCAGCTTAGCATGGGACTAGGTCAATTGGTGTGAATTGTCCAATAAAAAATATTATCGAGTATTATTTAAATACTTTAAACATATCAGCGTATTAGATTAATTAAATAAAAATAATTAGATAATTATTGTTAATACAAAATATTGATGAGATGGAGGATACCTACTATATCCTTAAGCAAAGATATATATTAGATTCAACTTATGTGAATGTATATTTTTTTTCACGAAAACGAAGTCATATGTAACATATTATTACGTTGCACATTAGATAATCCAATTTGTCACTTATTGATCTATTTTAGATAGATAGTATTCTATGTAGTATTTATTTTTCATTGATATCTTTTATAGTCAAGCTAAATACATACGTCGTACACATATATATAATATTTTGGGACAATATTGAGCTTGCCTAAAAGTATAATTTTAATCAATTACCCTCTAAAATTCGTAATATAAGGGTGTTTAATCAATTCAAAAGGGCATTAAAGATTCATATTAGAATGAACCTAATAGACGTAACCTAATAGAGATAATTGGGATAGCTGATGGCGACGCGTATCTCGTTCGTATATTATACTAGCTGATCCGGCAAATGTCGTTTCGCCGTGTATATCATTTATAATAAAAAATAGGGGTTGATCGTAGAGGGGTGAAAATTAGGGGTTGTATTTTTAATGATGTATCATAAAAAAAAATATCTAAAAATTAAAAAATAATAATTTAGGGGTGCACTACCCTTAACATTTAGGGGGATGAAAAATAGATGTTGTCCGATTCTCAGACATACCCAATATGCACACAAAATTTCATGAGAATCGGTCAAGCCGTTTCGGAGGAGTTTAACTACAAACACCGCGACACGAGAATTTTATATATTAGATTGAGTTTCTCATGTAATTTTTTTTTTGTAATGAGAAATAAAGTTCTTTAAACATTAAACATAATTTCAACCCTATTAAGGTAAAGTTTTCGACATTCATGAATCTTATCAAGCTTTATTAAGTCTTAATTCATACTTTGTTCTGTTAAAGACTCGAATCAAAGCGGCCTCAATTCTGAAGTGCTGAAGATTTAAGATTAAGCCAATCCGTCATATCGACGTGACGACAGCTTTTAAGTATTAAGTCAAGTGGCCTGTGAAACAGATAAAGCTGAAATCCATCAAACCTGTATTTACGAAGTCATCAAGGAAGCTTTGAATATTGAGAATTTACAGTATTTTAAATTAAGCTTTTTTTCATCGTATTTGCAAAGTTCCCTGAATTGTTTTTCACAATTTGGCGGTTTGTTATCGATTACAATTGAATTAGAGCAGTATTTTCGGATTACAATTATTCGAAAGTATATGTATAGAGCATTTGTTTAATTCCTTTTCAACAAATTCCAATATTTAAATAACATTTAATATTTTTTCTGATATAGCATCGCTTTACGTCTACATATGATAGAGACGGCATCACACTATGGTCCAAAAAAAAGGATATTTCCAATATTTACACCACAACAAAGTATGTGAAACTAAGATATTACTAGGTATCTTTAAGACAACTTACTAAGATATTCTAGGTATTTTTTTGGCGTCGGGACGTGACGACCCCATCGCCCACTGGTGAAATAACCTGTGACAGAGGTTATTTCATCAGCGCAATCAGTCAACCCCTTCCTAGTGGGAGTGCCATGCTGTTGCCTTCGGGCTTCAGCCAAATGGGCAGGCACGACCGGGGCAGTACCACTGTCTCTCAGAAAACCGGCGTGAAGTGATGCAATAGGCTCGCCTTATTGTACTCGCGTTTCGTGCGGTGAGAGAGACTCCCGGAGCCCATCCCCCCCTCCCCCATATGTAATATGAAGGTGCAGAAAAAAGAGAATCTACCCCAGGGGGGTACCACACGCGCTCGCGTTGGAGAATCCCCCTCTGGGCGTCCAACACCGGGACACGGAGCACCCGGTGGTGGACGCACAGGCTGCCCTTCGTATTCTGGGGGGGGCAATTCTGCGCTCAACAACAGAAACAATTATCGTTCTCGGGGCAAACGGAGCAATTCAACGCTCGCCGTGGACTTCACGAATGTTAGGGGGCTCAATTCCAATATCAACGCAGTCCACTACCATTTGGAGACTGCGAAGCCGGCCTTGCTCTTTCTTACCGAGACTCAGATTTCCTCCCCGGCTGATACTTCCTACCTCTCCTACCCGGGGTACAAATTGGAACATTCATTTGTGCCACGGGCGGGAGTTTGCGTGTACGTCAGAGAGGATATCTGTTCTCGTCGCCTCGGGACGCTTGAAGGAAAGGACCTATCTAACCTCTGGCTGCGCGTAGACTGCGATGACCATCCGCGATTCTACGCATGCCTGTATAGGTCCCATAGCGGAAATACCGAAACTGACCGACTCATTGAGCACATCCAAATGGCTACAGATTCCCTGCTCGAAAGGGTTCCTACCGCTGAAATCGTGATACTTGGCGATTTTAACGCCCACCATACCGATTGGCTCGGCTCTGAAACCACCGATCACGCGGGAAGATCCTTTCACGACTTTGCTTTAGCCTACGACCTGACACAAATGGTCCCTGCGATTACGCGAATACCAGATGTGGATGGTCATAAACCCTCTTTGTTGGACCTTCTGCTGACTTCACATCCGGAGAATTATCAAGTCTCTGTTGACCCGCCATTGGGTTCATCAGATCATTGTGTGGTCCGGAGTACTGTGCCATCTACGCGCCCTTCACGGCCCCGCTTTATGGGTTGTCGCCGTATCTGGCACTACAAGTCAGCAGATTGGGACGGGATGCGGTCTTTCTTTGCGTCCTACCCTTGGGGGCCTATGTGCTTTTCGCCGGAAGCTCCAGATTCCGTCGCCGCCTCTGTCGCCGAAGTGGTTCTGCAGGGCATGGAACTCTTTATTCCATTTTCTGCGGTGCCGATCGGTGGCAAGTCTCAGCCCTGGTTTAAACGTTCTTGCAAGGCGGCCTCGCGTCGAAAGCGAGAATGCTTTAAGGCATGGGCGGAAGCGGCGAAATCTCGTGATGCCAATACCAGCGAACTCAAAACAGCATATAACTCAGCCTCCAGGTCCTTCAAACGGGAAATCACTAAGGCAAAGTCAGAGCACATTGCCAGTTTTGAGATTGGCCCAACTCCCTTCAGGGACTCGAGCCTTCTGGTCTCTCGCCAAAGCTGTCCAAGGGAATTTTTGTCAGCCCGCCATTCCGCCACTGCACAGGGAGGATGACTCTCTGGCCCACACTGCGAAGGAGAAGGCCGACCTTTTGGGCTGTCTCTTCGCGTCCAACTCGACTTTGGATGACGGAGGGAGATCACCACCGACCATTTCGCGGTGTGATTCTTCGATGCCGGATATCACATTCCAGCAACATGCCGTGCGCAAAGCACTATCTTCCTTGGACATTCATAAGTCGAGCGGGCCGGATGGTATCCCCCCAATTGTGCTGCGTACTTGTGCTCCTGAGTTGGCTCCGGTCTTAACGCGCCTTTTCCGGTACCTGTACTTGCTCGGCACTGTCCCGAAGTGCTGGAAGACCGCTTCGATACATCCGATCCCAAAAAAAGGCGATCGCTCTGATCCGTCCAACTATCGCCCAATAGCTATAACCTCCTTGTTCTCCAAAATAATGGAAACCATTATTAATAGCCAGCTCTTGAGGTATCTAGAGGGCCACCAGTTGATTAGCGATTCTCAGTACGGCTTTCGTCGTGGTCGCTCAGCTGGTGACCTCCTTGTATACCTTACACATAGGTGGGCAGAGGCAATTGAGTTCAAGGGGGAGGCGCTGGCGGTAAGTTTGGACATAGCGAAAGCCTTCGATCGGGTGTGGCACAGAGCACTGCTCTCGAAGCTTCCAGCCTATGGGCTACCCGAGAAATTATGCGATTGGATCTCCAGCTTTCTGGCCGATCGGAGCATCAAGGTCGTCATCGACGGAGCATGTTCCGACCTTAAACCCGTGAACGCTGGGGTCCCACAAGGCTGTGTTCTATCCCCGACCCTGTTTCTTCTGCATATCAATGATATGTTGCAACTTAGCAACATTCATTGCTATGCGGATGACAGCACTGGGGATACTTTTTACACTGGCCGGGCAGGTATTTCTCGGGCAGTTGTCGATGAGTACCGGAACAAACTTGTGTCTGAAGTCGAAACTCTACTACGTGGAGTCTCAGACTGGGGCAGACTAAACCTAGTCCAATTTAACCCCAAGAAGACACAAGTTTGCGCGTTTTCCGCTAAAAAAACACCCTTTGTCGCCACTCCTCTTTTCGAAAACACTCTTCTTAAAGCCACAGCCAGCATTGGAATACTTGGCGTTGACATATCGAACGACGTTCAGTTTCGCGGTCACTTGGAGGGAAAGGCTAAATTAGCCTCCAAAAAGCTTGGTGTGCTCAGCAAGGCGAGGCGGTACTTCACTCCGGGCCACCGCATGCAACTATATAAAGCGCAAATTCGGCCCCACATGGAGTACTGCTCTCACCTCTGGGCGGGGGCTCCCCAGTACCAGCTCCTTCCACTTGACCGTATACAACGCAGAGCGGTTCGAATCGTCGACGACCAATCCCTCTCCGAGCGGCTTGATCCTTTGGCGTTGCGTAGAGATGTGGGGTCACTCTGCATCTTCTACCGCATTTACCATGGAGAGTGTTCAGAGGAGTTGTTCGGATTAATACCTGCAGCTGAATTTTATCATCGGACGTCGAGACAGAATACGAAATTCCACCCGTATCACCTCGACGTCCGCCGTTCCACAACTGAGCGTTTTTCAAGGCAGTTTTTGCCGCGCACCACCTCTATGTGGAACCAGCTGCCCACTGAGGTTTTTCCGAACCAATTCGACTTAGGGTCCTTCAAGAAAAGAGCGTACCGATTCCTGAAAGGCCGGCAACGCACTCGCGAGCCCTCTGGCATTGAGAGTGTCCATGGGCGGCGGTATCACTTAACATCATGTGAGCCTCCTGCCCGTTTGCCCCCTGTTTTATAAAAAAAAAAAAAAAAATCTACTATAAAACTATAAACTCCTGTTTCATAAAAACCTAGTGGCGCGACAACCCTATGGTTTGGCCTTAGATTGCATCCATTTCTTTGATTGTCGTTATTTCAAGGTATAGGTATGTTAACTAAAGCTGGCGGCTTCAACACATTTACACTTTGTGCTTGTGTAGTGTCTGTGAATAAGCGCGAGACGTGATGTCAAACTGAAATACAATCATAAATACATCATGAATAGACTGTCCGTCGTGTATGAGTGGACTAAAATGTATAGCATGGCAAAAAAATCATATTTTGAAACATACTGTATGTGAAATTGCATTAGTGTGAGTACTGTGAACCCGCCAGCTTTCGATAACCGACCTATATCGAGGATTTTTTTGGGTTTGAGACGAGGGTTTCCTCACGACGTTTTTTTTTCACCGTCACGTCCGTCAATGTCCAGTGTCGCACAGTCGGGGATCGACCTTACGACCTCAGGGATAAGAGTCGCACTATAAAGCCACCACTCTTATTAACTAGCAAATAATTTTAATAAGTTTAAAGAAATAATACACAAATAACATCAATTGTTTTTAGATGTAGGTAACTAAGTTTATACATATTAAGTATACACGTATAATTAAGTGTATTATAAATTAAAATTTTATATACAAACTCAATATTAGTGTAGACTTTTTTGTTTTGTATTAAGAAATCCAAACCATTTTTCCAGAAATGCACCATAAAGTATGGTATACCAAGTTCTGGTAGGGAAAACAATATTCGAATCGAATTAAATATTCAGTTGTCCATGCTCCACATACCTAAAGAATTTCAATTCAGAATGATCGCAATTTCGAATATTACATGTTTAAAAGATTAAAACGGTCATCGTATTAACAGAATCGCTTACTTATCAATTCAGTTGTGACACAGATAAAACTGAAATTCATGAAGATTTTATTTGCTGAATCATTAAGAAATAGTTTATAAGAGTTTTTGGAAGCGGTTTAATATTAAATTTGCAGTTTTAAAGCATAAATTGTCATGTATTTTATATCTTATTTATATATTATATATTAAAATGACAAACTAACTAAGAAATAATAATTAAGAGATTAACTAGGACGTACAGGCGTACACGGCACGGTGGCTATTACACAAGTTTACTTGGAAACTATCGGAGGTCTAAGGGTAGATGCAATATTATTTACATTACAATATTAGTAACATATCTGGTCTACCACATGCCCAAGAACTTTAAATAACACTTTTAGCTTCATTGAACGACTGCTCAGTAGATTAGATAATATATTAAGGTAAGAAAGGTGATTTTAATGATTCATGACTCATGAATCATGAGGCAACAAGAGATGCTGAAAGAGGAGATTTTAAGTATGTGGAAGTTAATTGAATAGAGACAGATGAGTTACGAAACTTTCTTTCATAACACGAAACATTTTGTTACCATGGTTACGAATACAGTAATATATATATATATATATATATATATATATATATAATTATATAATACTACCGTGTATTTTTACTCCATATCATATAAACAGACCGTTTCACATAATTGCATCAAGGGAGACCAGAAAAAAAACGGTGGCGTGATCTTCAGTATTGGCATCAGATTACTGTATCGGTTTCATGATCTTTTTTTTCTAATATGCAAGTAAGTAATCAGTCTTCTGTGTCTGATATACGTCGTAAATTCTATAGTATCCTCACTATGTGTTCCTCCACCGTACGATCGCGTGTTAAATCCACACATAGAAATAAAGATCCATTAGTGCACAGTACCCCTACGTAGGCACGCTCTAGCCCCGAACCAAAACTTCTATAAAAGCTAAAAAAAGCCAAAAACAGCTAGAAATCGTATTCAATTCTTGGTTCAAGGTTCTATAAATTGTCTTTTATATTGTAAATAATGTAGCAACTTGAAAATTGTAGATGAAACTTTGTAGCAATCAAGGTAAAAGATATTCTCAACGCTGTTAACACAATTTTCTGAAAATATCAAAGAAGCTGAATAGCGGCGATAGCGACACTCGGACTAAGTAACCACTAACTTTGTTATCTCGAGCGATATTATCAAGGCACGGGCTAAGAATTTTCTTACACCAATGTTTTTCCTTAGTAATTCTGCTAAACATCTCAGCGTAAGCTTTATCTTAAATTTTGATTCAAATTTGTATCATACAAACATTTTCTAGGCGTTAAATAAATACTATGAATCACCCAAATTTATAATATCAATTTTTATTGGATTTCATTTTCATGTATATTTTGAATTTAACAATTATTAATAAATAATATTTATATCCATAGCAGTATTGGCTTCAGGGTGTGACTCTCATCCCTGTGGTCGTAGGTTCGAAGCCCGGCTGCACCAATAGACACTCGCCTATACATCATTAGGCATTAGGTAAACATCGTTAGGCCCAAAAAGTCTATACAAAAAAAGCAAAGTCTTAAGACTTAAACTGATTTTTTTGTTATATGTATATATAGGTATAAAAATATTTCCTATATTTTACGCGTACAAGCAGAGTCATCTATTGATTGTAACATGATTCGTGGTATCAATCACCCGAAAGTTTAATAAAACGCAGTCATAAATATGTTTTATTTCCATCTGTGACATTTGAAACATTTTGTATTTGATTTTACCGAATACCGTATACCTCTTCCGGTTACTAAATAGCTTTAAATAATTAATATACACATTCTTCATAAATATACAAAAAATATTTAAATAAATGATGAACTTAATAAAGGAAAAGTTATCGATACTCATAAATGTAACTTTAAAAGTCTTTGTTGTAACGAACATAGTGATATTCAATCTTAAATTAACTTTTGTTATCCCCGTGTATATGCAATTAATAAAATAAATGCTAAATTATATAATAATAATAATAATCTTTATTTTCTTCTCTCACATACATAAGGTTTTTATGATTAAACTAAGATTATAACATTAGGAAGTGTATGTGAGAGACTGGTCTCTGTAACAGGAGACCTGAGTGACAGATAACCAGCCTCTCCACCACCGGACCGGAACGCGTACAATCATGTCATTGTCAAAGGTTACAATAGAAGAAAATAAGTATTAAGTGCTAAAGAAAACATTGCAAACGGAGTCTTAAAAATAAATTTGGTGTGTTTGTGTGTGTGTGTATGTGTGTGTGTGTCTCTGTCTCTCTAAGTGTGTGTATGCGTGCGTGGGTGTGTGTATATGTGTGGGGGAGTGGGTGTGTTACAGAATGACAGTTATTAGATCCTCTGTTTCATCATAACTCAGTCTTCAGCCAAGTAGTAACCTTTTTTTACATTTGTATTTGGGTAGTGGGTAAATGTTAATTTTTTCGTTTAATTTATTATACAAATAACAGCCTAGGAATCTTAAATTAACTTTTGTTATCCCCGTGTATATGCAATTAATATAATAAATGCTAAATTATATGTATAACAAATATTAATTACAAGCAGATATGTTCTTAATTTCTATATAACTAAAAGTAAAATAGTTTGTGGCGACACATACCATTTTAGGACTACAGTCACTGCCATGACGCCACAACCTGAAACTCGCTGAGACATAAACAACTTCTGGACATTAGCTACTGGGGTCGGGCTGGCCAATCAATAGTTAAACTGGTCGAGGATCCTCCTTTTAGGTCGGAGGCAGAACAGAACCTTCTTTTGCAGTATTAAGTTTTTATGTTCGATCTAATAGAGATCTATGTGCGTTTTAATATATAAAAAAAACTTTAGAGGTGTCAAGGGACACCCGGATGGAACGAAATTCCTTTCGATTAATTTATATGTTAATTGGTATCATAACAGTATGATAGATTTTCTCGACACCAATCTTACGACGAAAAAAAAAAGCCAACATCACGAGGTGTTCCCAGGCGGTCACCCATCCAAGTACTGACCTCGCCCGACGTTGCTTAACTTCGGTGATCGGACGAGAACCGGTGTATTCAACGTGGTATGGACGTTGGCGATAGCTAAATAGAAAATGTAAAATATAACAACTATAGCAAACAGTGTCGTTACAACTTTTGGTCTTAATTTATTCCGTCTAGCCCCCTTTCGCAACGCTCGATAACTTCGTTCCAACAAGACTAATTTAGTTAAGTGATTCCAAAAATAATTTTCATTTCTTATCCCTAACAAAAAAAAGCCAACATCACGAGGTGTTCTCAGGCGGTCACCCATCCAAGTACTGACCTCACCCGGCGTTGCTTAACTTCGGTGATCGGACGAGAACCGGTGTATTACAATAGCAAATAGCAAAAAAGTATCGTGACAACTTTTCGTAAGAATTTTTTCCGTCTAGTTCTTCACAACGCGCGATAAGGAACTTCGTTCCAATAAATTATATATTCAATATATAACAATACTGTTATATATTGAATATGTTTCAAGAAAAATGCTTTCTTTGTATAAGAATATAGTTTAGTAAATAATATATAATTTGATTTGTAGTGACAAGACGTCTGCGTCAGACCGAGGAAATTGTATTTATTCAAATCTTATAATATTTCGTTTTGGTATAACTTTTCTTATGAATTTTTATTATATAAAGTTTGAAATTAAAAATATTACGAAAGAACTCAAAGTAAGACATTAGCGATAGTAGAATTTATTATTTATAAAATCAAAAGTCTGCCTTTAAGCATTGCAGTTTAAAGTTGCGTTTATATACGTTTTGTAAAGATTGCTAAATTATTTCTAGTACCTACCTACAATTTCAGCGCGTGACTTTGAATATTGACGTTGTCTGTTTAACTCTGGCTCCACGGAAATTATGATCACAAATTAAGATGAAAATATCTTCCGTGTTTTTTTTAAAACGGGTTGAAAATTTATATTGAATCTTGACTTATTGTATTTTATTACTTACAAAATATTGTCCCAGTCGTCTAGACGTTTTTAGCGAACAAAAGAAACCTATCAAATAAATAATATTGTTTTTGAGGACACGTATGGGAAAGTTATGTTCACATTGAGATCTCCATTCTCCAAGTTCAAGATAATGTGACAAATTGAATGAAAGCCCGTGGTTGTCGCTCTGTCACGATATATTTTTGTTACTTGAGCCTGGTTGGGCCTAGTTGGCTTAATTTTTTGTGACAGTCAATATTCAACTAAAAAAGGTTCTAAGAGCTTTTGTTTTATACGTCATAACATTTTTAATACAAGAATAATAGTTTTGCGACTGCGAAATTTTGCTAGCAAAACTCAAGGTAATTGTATGACGCTATCTATCACTCATGAGACCACTACTTGTGTTAGCTTATTAATGCATTCCTACCTACAGACCCACGTGTATAATGATAATATAAGTCCTTGCTGTAACAGTTTTAAGGATACATGCGAGTCCCGACTTGTACTTAGTACAGTTTACTTTAATGGTAGATTAATAATTATATAATCAAAGAATGCAAATCAACGCATAATCAACGATAGAGAATTTAGTGCCTCATTTATGTTAATGGAATTTAAAATCAGCGAAAGATATTTTTAATCTCCTGATTGGATGGTGGTTATTTATATTTGGTTTAAATTTCAATGCAGCATGCATGCATATTTCATATATAATTAATAATTTTAGATATGAATGCATAAATAAAAACACTTTTCACCTATCCATCGATAATTAGCTAAAGTTCGATTATCAGTCCTCGATACGATTTAGTGGATCAATTAGGTTAAAGTAGAACTCTTTTAATATGCACCTTAGGCCATTTTGAAAGTTAATGAAGCAATCTACTTGACAAGAAACTCTTTGTAGCTAAAAGAAAAAGGCGACTTCAAAGATCGAATCAATTAGTTCCATAATTACCGTTTCTTTGGCTTTGTATATTTTATTCAGATTTCCTACGAAATTTATATTTCAGATTTTTAACAAAACTTTATAATTGCTTTAGATTCCTTTCCTGAAAATTCCTCGTAATATTAAAAAAAATTATATTTAAGTGCCATGGATTTTATTGCGACTTGTTCAGAAAATTCTGTCAGAACAAACGCAAAACATTGCGTCTACATTAAAACAAAATGTTATTTACCTTTAGATTGTCATATTTGATAAAACTTTCAAATACGTCCCAAAGCTTTCCTAACTTTTAATACGAAATCATGTAACATTTAATACGACCGCAACCGACGTCAATTTCAACCGTTAACATGAGATATACTTTGTGCTATTACTATAATACTGCCTACATTAATATTCATTATCAATTAGGAACCTTTATTCCAGTTCAGGGGATTAATTTTCCTTTTATGACCAGCGCTTTTGTTTAGTTCAGTTTATGAAACATATATATTACTACCACATTGATCTAGTGAGCCTGTTTGACTGCAGACTAGGATGCAAGCGCCTTTCGAACACTAACCCAGGTAAATACAGCTCGTAATAAAACTGACGGTCCTAAGCTTAGGTTTCCTAGAAAAGCGGTGCCGTCATCTAACAGCCGTAATGTAACGTTGGGTGACGTCACCCATACGTATATATTTAATTAATACAATGAGTGGAAACGTGACTTGGACGAGCGAAAATGATTGTTTTTTTGCATTATGTTAAAAAGTAAAGAAGGCCGTTATTAACAACAGTAAAATGACGGCCGTTAGTTAACGGCACCGCTTTTCTAGGAAACCTAAGCTTACGCTTGCGCTCGCGTTACTTCAGTCGTTTCAAACATTGTATCGAGAGTGTATGCATGACTCTGCGCATAGATGTGCACTATAACATTTCCTGCGTACAATTGTGTAGCCGTCGGCATAAAGAATCACTATTCTTATACGTTGTTTTGTCAAATAAAAATACTTGTACTTCTTGGTGGGCTTACAAATGTTGGGCGTAGCAATTGCTACGTTGTCGTAACTGTTACGTAGACGTCTTTAAGTTAGTTCAGCACTTGCAATGGCTTCTTCGGAACTGGCTATTATTGGGTATTTTGTATATAATTCATGGTAAATTCGATAGATTCGAAGTTTTAACAGCAATAATCTTCAATCTTCCCAAAGAAGATGTGAAGAACATAATAATAGTTACTGAAACTTTGGGTTCTTACATTACTTTATAGTTAGTTGATAGATAGAGAGCCTTTGTTTGATAATGTAGTAATAATTAAAATACATAATAGTTTCAATTTAAATATTTACGTAGCGTGTTAGTTTTGATGCCATAGTGAACACATAAAAGTGATCACTAGGCGATCTATAAAGTAAGATTCATTATCTCTCCGAGATATTTGTTAGTTCATAAACCACAATATAAGGTTTCATATAAAGTCATACGGTGCTTCCCAAATATCGGGAGTTCATAGAATTTCGAGAAATATATTGTATCTACGCTAAACTTATTCACGTAACATGTAACCGCATTTTGAGTTACGACACCGCACACGAAAATCTGACGAGATATTAAACACGCCGGAATTAGTTTTCGTGAACTTAGATAATTTGCAAAGTTCCGTTTTATTAATAAACAGGTATACTCTATGAATAAACCACACAAACTTCCGTGGTCGTTTATGGTCGCGAACTTTTGCTATTATATTGCGTATAGTGAAATATATATGTCAGCTGTCATTGTCATTACATGACACAGAGCTCATAAATTATTAACGTCAAAGTCTCATCAGTTTGTAACCGTAAATATTTGTGGTCTATAGTAATAGTAATCTCGTAGTAATTTTTTGTGTCACAGCAATGGCCTCAACTCTCATTGTCATTATAATGTAATAACATCAAAGTCAAATTAGTTCAAACCCGTTAGTGATTTATTTAACTTGATCAAAATACGTTTAATAATAATACTGCCTCCATATTTTGATTTCCCGTCGATTGTCTTTGACATACATTTTCGTCTTATTCTATATCACTCCGTCGTATATAAAAGAAACTAAAATCTCATATAAAGTTTGGAATAAACGCTTAATTAACGGTACTAAACTTCATTTATGTAACTGTATTAACTAATAATTATATTGTATTATTTATTTTTAGTATATTATTAATTACGAAACATTTTTCGTGACGTTAACTTGAAGGCAATTTGAAGAATGGTTATCAAAAGAAAAGTTTTCGAAGATTGACGTTTGGCTAAGAAATACTTTGTATTTGAAATTGATATTGTCGACAGTTTGTGAACTCTTTGATCTTGGAATTTGTAAAACTACTAAAAGTTATGAATACTTTCGAAGTCTGAATTACAATTGTGAAGTGTTACTATACGATGAGTTTGGCAAAGTAATCTAAAATATCGTCTCTTTGAAATATTTGACTAAGATATCTAATTACGCCTGGTATTCACGCGCATAGCTTTTTCTCGTAAATATTATTTATAAAATGAAAGAAGGTCGCCGGGGATACTGATTGAAGCAAAATTGTGAATAAGATCAGGCTCCTATTCGTAAAATAAATTATCTTATTACCATTTATTATTCATGTTTATTATTAATTTATATTAACTTTTATTTCAATTTTTAAAATATTCTTCTCACTATAATGTCACTTACATTATCGTATGAACATTGAAGATGCTCCTATTTCACCATACCTATAGATGATGCTAATAAAGGAAAAACTTTGTTGGAACGAAGTTCCTTATCGCGCGTTGTGAAAGGGGGCTAGACGGAAAAAATTCTTACGAAAAGTTGTCACGACACTTTTTTGCTATTTGCTATTGTAATACACCGGTTCTCGTCCCATCACCGAAGTTAAGCAACGTCGAGCGAGGTCAGTACTTGGATGGGTGACCGCCTGGGAACACCTCGTGATGTTGGCTTTTTTTTGTAGCGATAAGAAATGAAAATTATTTTTGGAATCGCTTAACTAAATTAGTCTTGTTGGAACGAAGTTATCGCGCGTTGCGAAAGGGGGCTAGATGGACTAAATTAAGACCAAAAGTTGTAACGACACTTTTTGCTATAGTTGTTCTATTTTATATTTTCGATTTTGCTATCGCCAACGTCTATACCACGTTAAATACACCGGTTCTCGTCCGATCACCGAAGTTAAGCAACGTCGGGCTAGGTCAGTACTTGGATGGGTGACCGCCTGGGAACACTTCGTGATGTTGGTTTTTTTTCGTAGCGATAAGAAATGAAAATTATTTTTGGAATCACTTAACTAAATTAGTCGTAGTAAACGTACACCAGAATCCCTGTACAATAATCATTGCGGGGTCCCTAGTTTCCTTGCAAAATACAATACCTTTAAAAAATATCTAAACCACGAAATAGGAAATATGCTTTTTAATTGTGCCACTTAATTTATATTTATTTAGGTTATTTTACTATTTAATCGCTGCGTAGCACAACGACATCCTACTTGTTCCTCTTTTAGATTCCTGGTCTCTAAAAACTTTAATAGACGATGAAATATAAGATTGGTGTCGAGAAAATCTATCATACTGTTATGATACCAATTGACATTAATCGAAAGGAACTACGTTCCATCCGGGTGTCCCTTGACACCTCTCAAGTTTTTTTTTAATTATTTTTTTTAAACAATGGGCGATAACAAAGTGTGGCGGAGAGTTTATAGCTATTAGCGTTGTTTTACCTAAATCGTTTCAGCCAGCACGTCCATAAAGGCCGATTTACATTATCATTAGTGTTTAGGAGAGTGCTTTAGGATAGTACTTTAGTTGAAACATGTAAACGCTACTTGCTTTAGTAAACGCTACGCTAAAGAACTTGCCTTTCAAGTTGTACTAAAGCACTCTCCTAAACACTAAGATAATGTAAATCGGCCATAAGCCTCTCCCCTGAATTTATACTATCACCGTCTTACCACGCTCTGCATCCAACGCCTTCCCTTCACCCTCGCCAGGTCATCTGTCTACCTAGTGGGAGGCCGTCCAACACTCCGCCGACTGGTCCTCCATTCCAAGGCTATTTACCCCGTCTGCCAGCCGTTCAGTTACGCCCTTTTGGCTATATCGCTGACTTTAGTTCTACGGATATCTTCATTTGAAATGAATTCAACCGCGTAGGATAAACGTTGCCTAAGCGAACAAAACGATATTTTGATTCAATTCAATCACAATCAATCAATCATTAATACTGAAAAGGCTCACAACATAGAGAAATAAAATAAGTAACCCTTTATTTCTTGCAAAATCCAAATTAACTATAACGATTTTTAAACGATAATGAATTACACTTTATTTTTATATCTGTACTGAATAATATCTTATTTCTAATTAGTTTGCAAGAACGCAGGTGAAAGCCTTCTTCAAGGATCTTCAGGTACCTTTGTCATGGGCCAACTGTATCCAGCTCGTGCCAATCGTTTTGATAATGTCATCCGCCCATCTCGTGATCGGTCTTCCTCTGTATAGTTTCCCAATACTATCCAATACCCAATATTACCTACCTACCGGGGCCTAAGCGCCATCGCGCGTCTGATAGCGAAAGGGCTCACACCAAAAGTGTAATTAGCTTTAAAAAACTTAAATATTTGTTTTTAATAGGTTAGTATGTACTATTTAAGATAAAAACCCTGTATTCGTAATTTAACCACAAGAAATCTTTATATTATTATCATTTCAGTAAACCTATTAATTATATAGTAGTAGATTATATGATAATATTATTGTATCTTCGCAACTCCGCTCAATGTTGTTTGATCGAACTTCGCGAGATAACAAACGTTTAGATTTTGGATATCAAAGTTTCCAACTTGACTAAGTATATAAGTAATTAGTTCTAATTAAATTTTCTTCTTTGATCGTTTAGGAATGTTTAAATAAAGTCCCTTCAAAGCATTTAATTGAATGTTATTTACGTTACGTTCGAAGTTGAAAACATCAAAATTAAATTGGATTATTCTTTCAGTCAAGTCAATCTTATATCTGTTTAATTTTAGGATAATGATATGACTTTGCGTCTAGTGAGCCTCCAGCCCGTATGACATTTCTATACAGAAAAATATGGGCCGCAAAGAAAACGAAATTAAAATGAAGTTTTTTCTTATGCGTATTAATTTGACTTATTTATTTTAAATACAAAATTAAACAAGATTTAGCAAAAGATAAAAATCGTAACGTCGGATTATATTTAAAAGTTCCGCTTCTATCAAGCCTAAGTACCTATTTGTTTTTAAAGTAAATTATATGTATCAGTCAAAAATTAAATACACATAGCAAACACTTTATTTATTTACTAGCTGGCCTGGCGAACATCGTACCGCCTAACAGTCGATTCTTTATTTTTTTAAATTACTTATTCTGCTATTCGGGACACCGGTCTAGCTAGTAAGAAAAAAAAAAGAAAGTTGATAATACAACAAATACATTATGTGAAAAACCCGAAAAAACCGGAACCCCTCCACTAACACTTGAACTTTATGACATGGTATTAAAGTTCAAATTGCCTTTAAATATTATTACAAATATTTTGTATGGGAATATAGAAAAGTGTTGTTTTTAGACTTTTTCACTCATTTTTTTTTAATTTTTCTCTCCGTAAGAACCATCCTCGTACTTCAAGGAAGATTATAAAAAAGAATCAGACAAATCGGTCAAGCCGTTTTCATGTTATGTCGTGACAACGGAAAACGGGTTTCATTTTTATATATATAGATTTACAGCCCATACATGGCCAAACTAAGACTAAAAATAACATAACACTACAATAAAATACAATTAAGTTATTTACAAAATCTTATCCCCTCCAAGTATACTCTCAAATCACAGTATACTACCCCATACGCTTCCCAAATAGGTCGCTCTCCGGTGAAGAGTCGAGAAACCCATTAAGCAGCGAGAGTAGCCGAGGAATGGGCGCTTGTTGTCGCTGGACAGTGCGAGCCGAACGCACAGCAAAAAGGTTATGTTTCCGGCAGCGGTAATACTGGTAGTTGTCCGGAACGTATAGCCTCATGATTTCTCCCAGCAAGTATGCGCTTTCCGTTTAGTTTTTTTTTACCCTTAAACCAAACCTGACCACAGAAAAATCCCTACGAAGCTCTAATGAATTATAATTCATTAGAACGTAGGTAGGGTATACCCTAACACCCCCATCAAGAACTTAGTAGGGTAGAGGTAAGGAAAAAAATTACAACACCTTACTTTTTGTGTATGGGTTAAAAACACCAGCACGAAAACAATTTCCTTCCCTACAAGGTAGGTTTTACACTTTTATGCAAAATATTTTTTAAATAAAACCTTTTTTAAGCTACACCCAGACAGGATTGTTTTAAAAAATATCTCACTCTTTATCATTTGGTGTAATGGACACGCGACAAATTGCTTCAATTTGTATGTGACTCAGTTTTTATACTACTCCAAACAAAATAATTCAAAGGAATTCAATAATTACAGGATGGTTCAACAATGTTGTATTATTTTTCGAGGTAATAATAATGTCTTTATTTAGACTTCCCATGTACTCAGGATATAGCACAATGCATATCCAGCAAGCTAACTTCCAAAACTACTATACTTCAATAGGAGGATGATGTGTCCATCATAAGGACCAACATTTATTTATATTTAGTGTTAATGGCATAAATGTAGGGTCCTTATTAAAGGACCAACGTTTTAAGGAATTATCTATAACAATCCAGAAACATTACAAGCTTTTATGGGACTTGGTCATCTGTATATTTTTATTAATGTTATCTAAAGACAAGTAGGTGATTATTTTGGGGTCACTTATTGGGGTTTGGGGTTTCAGGTGGGTCACATACAATTAAGTTCTTATGAACACCTGCAACACCAAGAAGTGTGCGTTGCTGACCGTTATTGTTGTTGAGCGCTCTTCTATGCTGCCAAGTCGTAACTGTTCGGAAACACATGCAGCTGTTTCTATAAAGTGTCGGTGCGTGGCAAGAAGTCTCTTAAAAAGGGCTTTATCATGAAACGCCGGTCGGTGATTCTCCGCCGATTTCTCCTTAAGCTTATCAATTTTTTTGTATGAATTCTAATAAAAAGTTACATAAATGTGTCATTTATTACGGAAAAAGTTCTTTAAAATATGATCAGCGTCTGAGAAAAGCCAGCAGTAGGAAAAACCTGAACTGTAGTGGGAAGCCATCTCAATGTCTGCGTAGCGGAAGCAATTACGCGGACAAACGACTTTTTTATAGCATCACTCCTCAGTGATTATTTTTTCCTTCGCATGAATCGTTTATAAAAATGTCCTTTGAGATAAACAAAATGTTGACTTTACCTTATTACCTTACACTTACAAAATTTCTTGTTATTTTTTACCGCTTTTAACCGCCTTCAAGGTACTCGAAATATATTTAACTTTCAAATATATTAGTGAGAAAACTCGTAAAGTATGAACGTTTAAAAGATAATGATTCATAATATAACTGTTATAATTAAAGATCATACAACTATACGTCACAATAACAATAAACTTGCGTAAGCATAGGTCACAAAAAATGAAGAGTAGGTACTTTAAAATGTATATAAACAAAGCTCAAAAGTGAAATTTGCTCAACTGATTTGAATAAAATATTGTAAGGTTTTGTGCCTTGGGCACACATTGTTACGTGGAATGGAAACCAATCCGGCAGGCTTCAGGGTGCCTGTTTGTTACGTAAGGAGGCGACATCGACACCCGTTACTATTCGTACCCTTAGCAAAAACTAACCTCTTGAAAAGGCACACATGACGCAATGAATTGACATAATTAATGAACTGCATAGATTAACAAACGTTTTTAATTGTCCGTTGAGTGAACTGATGAAAGGTCTGCTTCATGTCAGTTCCTATACTGTAATAGTTAGTCTTTTCGAAAATAGGTTAATGTTGTTAATTGCGCTGTTTTTTTATATGTAAATAGATACTGTATTAGAGTAATCTATAATGGTAGCTTATTTTCCACGTACGTCAAATATTTGTATTTTAGCGTAACCATTATCAACTGCCATTTTTTTAACAATATTTAGACAAGTCTAGTACGTTATACTTTGTCAAACTAATATTATCAGTTATTGTTTGAATATATGTTTTAATCATACTTGTATACATTTTATTTAGATTGTATTGAACAAAAGTTAATTCAGTGATTTAATGCTATACTAAATACTCGTAGGTTAATTTATTAAATAACCTAATATCATTATTTTGTTGAAGCTTTCTCTTTATGTGTACTCTTAAAATCTGAGTAGCGAACAGAAAATAAACGAGCTTAGGAGAACATTTAGGTAAATGAGAAAAAATATCTTACGAAATAAGGGAAAGAGATAAATTGGATGTTTCGTTTTATTAAACACGAGAAACTCTGTATATTTTAAAATATTGCTTATTATAAACTTCATATTTCAGGTACTTCAAACAAAATGTTATATTATATTTGTTGCAATTAATAATAAAATATGTAATTGGAATATTTATATTATACTATATAAATAATATGTGATTAATATGGATAATATCATAAAAATCGCGATATAAATTATAAAAAAATATGATTTTTTCATTCATTAGCAATTTAGATCTTGATCAAAGATATCATAGTTCTATTTTTAACATTTATGATTAATTTGATTTTATTTCAATAATAACTCAACTGTGCATGCGTTTAAAGTGCAAAAACGCTCGCAAGATCGAAATCTTTACTTTTAAGCAATGGAACGATTAGACCTTAATAATAATTAAAATAATTGTTGTAATTAATTCAAGAGCTGTGTAAATATTAGCAGCTTTCAAAATCAGGATCAAAAGATAACCACCGATTTCTTCCTCTCAAGTTTAACAAAACCAACACGATTTATCCAACTGAATTCACAAAGAGGCTAAACGTCCAATCGTCGCGGTCGGTGAGCCATCAAACAGAAACATTGGCGCGTACCCTTTGTGGACAGGTTCAGTTAATTTGCATAGAGGCCAGTCTGATCCCCACTGACAAACTATACGTACACCAAAGGGATTACTAAGAGGACAACTAAATTGTCCAAAGGTAGAGTAATTGGTTGAAATTTTATAAGAAAAGAATAGATCCATGTAAGTATTTGTCACTTAGAAATTAGGAATTTATTTTGACTTTAATAAGCCTAACTTGAATACCTCACGTTCACTTCACTTACACTCGCGAGCCTATGTCAATTTTTTAACGAACGAACGCTGCCGAACGCGGATGCCGATTGTGCCTCTTTGTCGCTCGTTCCGCGCTCTCGCTTGCACTTCAAGCCTTAAATGGAACGCCTTAGAGGTAACGCCGCGCCGCGAGGTAACGCCGCTTGCGTCATGTTTTTTCGTGCGTGCAGCCGGCTCCATCGAATTATAAGACGTTGTCACGTCAAAAAAAACCTCACAAATGCCAACAAACTAAAGTACCGTTAGCCTAGTAGGTAATAGTTCTTAACCCTAGTCGAGTTTTCTTTCCTGCTGTGCACCAATTTTCTTTTTAAGTACGAAATTATCACTAACTCAGACAGTGAAGAAAAATAAAATGCCTTTCTTCGATGATATTAGCCTGAATATGATGGTTTAGAGGGTTATTTATTGATTTGTCCAGAAAAAAATATGAACATAGATGCGGAATCTATCCGATCCACATAAAGCTTTGTGGCGCCACAGTACGTGTTTATAATAACAAACTATTTTCACATATTATATAGTTATAATTTTTTTTACCTCACTATTTTAATGCACTTAACTAAAGTCACTTTTTTAATTCGTTTCAAAATGAGTCGATGACAGTGTTTTACTACTAAATTTATTAGATGATATAGTTACTTTGACTATATTAGGGCTTCTATTCTCAAGTGTAAATCTAAACGGTTCTTATATAACGAAAAAATGTATTTATTTCGTTCGATGTGATTCCTAACATAATGAAAAACAAAGCGTTAGTCGATAGACTATTTATACAAATGTCATCTTATAATCTGGAAAAAATTGCTTGGATAGCGCCTAGACTGGAGTGATGTTGATTTAGTGCCTACGATATTGTCAGCGTCTCGGGAAAATTAAGGCCAAACTATCACACAGATTTGGCATCCGTCCAGAAGGATGGAATTACTATATCGATTGCTTGGGTCGTCTTTGAGTTGCCTTCATAAGTAGCGAGAACTTATCATTGAATTCATAGAAACTATTCGTGGTTTTCGCTTTCAGTAGCATGTCAATGCAGTTTTCTTTGATTTGAAGTGTGAACTAACATTTCTATATGTGTACAGGAATTATATTTCCTGTGGTTTTGAATTCCGATATGAAATAGGGAAATACAACTGCCAGAAATCAAGTAATGATATCGTAAAGAATCGTAAAGTTATTTAAATTAAATAATTTTCTGTGATAGCTTTTTTCACAACGTCATTGTACTGTACTACTTTACTTTATAAGTCAATAATATATTTTAAATGTGTTTTTTAGTTCATTATAAAGTTATATTTACATATAAATATATATTTCTAATTAAATAAGTTATGTCAATGGTATTATCCTCAAATATTCCTGTAAGCACCTACAATATATTAGAAAAAGTAGCTTTTGTGATCCAAGAAATAAATTCAAGTAAAATTGCGTTTAAGGGTGGTTATTTGTGCGTAGCGTGTTCCTTTGAGATAAATCATGCGAGACATCTAATATATGTATGAATTTCCCCTTAGCATAGGGTGCTTCAACCTAATAAAAACAATATGAATCTTTTGCTTCATCGAGCAATATAGTAATGAAATCAGAAATCGTCTAAGAAACA
This sequence comes from Pieris napi, assembly GCF_905475465.1. Taxonomy (NCBI): domain Eukaryota; kingdom Metazoa; phylum Arthropoda; class Insecta; order Lepidoptera; family Pieridae; genus Pieris; species Pieris napi. Next base: position 4,100,330 of record NC_062239.1, on the reverse strand, counting down.
TTTTTTAAACACTAAATCTAATATCTAACTATATTTTGGTGTTATTGTTATATATACATATACGATTATATATCTTTTTATATGGAATTGATTCAAATAAACAATTGTGTTTCTCTGAAAACAAGGATATTTATTTTATTATCTACACACTATACTAATTACATTATTCTAAACCTAAATAACACTACCCTACCTGAAAACAAGGAAACGAAATTAAAAGTTTATTATTAACATTATCAATTCCTTTTTACAACAATTTCACAATCAAACAATACTGAATTTAGTAACGATGACTTTCACTAATTGTCAAACTTCAAACTGCTTCTTCCATCCAAGATGGCTGATGGCGCCATCTATTACATAACAAAGAAACATGCAAGTTTCTTTACATATATATTTATAGTTTTGGTATTATTTTTTTTATAAATATAACAGTTATTCGTACAACTATTGTAAGATATTTCTTAAATATATTAGAATTGATATACACAATACTAGCATACATTATGTCTACTCTTATTAATTTAGAGCAGTGTTGACCAAGTGGCTTCAACGTGCAACTCTCATCCCTGAGGTCGTAGGATGGCTGTGCACCAATGGACTTTTCTATGTTCGCATTTAACATTCGCTCGAACGGTGAAGGAAAAGTCGTGACGAAACTGGCTTGCTTTATAACCAAAACTCGAGGGCGTGTGTCAAGCACAGGAGGCTGATCACCTACTTAAATTGACAAATGAACATGAAATCTGAGGCCCAGACTTCAAAAGATTGTAGCGCCACTGATTTTTTAAATTAATTTTTAATCTTATTAATTAAATGTTAGTTTTGTTATTAGATATACAGCTATAAATATTTGATTTTATTGTTTTTTAGATTGTGTTCATGCAAATAGGTTAATTTTTGTATCGAATTTTCTGCTCGAATGGTTTCAATCTATTTGTAAATTTGTTTTACGGTTATATTGAATATACACAAATATGAATGCTCTCATGGACCGAGTATTATGTTAATGAGTCCATTACTGTTAATAGTCTGAATACCAAACTGGACGTACGTAATTGAAATTAATGTAATTGTTACAGGCTTTGGTATTCATGTAATTCAAAAATATATCAAAATAATCTGAATCGTTATAACGCTGGTAATATTAACCACTAATATAATATCAAACATACATAGCATTAGCGTGCTTTCAACCAAGGTCGTGGGTTCGGATCGCGGTTGTGTACCAGTTAATTTTTCTTTCTATGTACGCAATTAACACTCGGTCGTAGGTGTATGAAAATACAGTGAAGAAACCGGCATGCCAAAAATTCGACGAAGGCTGATCTGAGGCTAAAATCCCAAAATAATTTTTAAAACTAACAATTTCTCTAGAATTGGCTAGGCTTTACCTTTTGACTTAGGCTTTGACTTTAGGCCAGACTTTTTAACTTAAGGTCGTGAGCAATTTTTACGGATCAAGGGCTGATTCAGAGTTCACTAGCAACAAAAATATTCACAATTCATCACATTTATCTCTATACACCAGTTCTGTTTGTGACTTAAAGTTTTGTAATAAAATCGTTACTAACTAGTTAGTTTGATAGTTCATAATTGCAACCCATCTCTGAATGCGCTGTCATTTCAAATGTCACTCTCTTGATGTTTACTGAACCGATGCAATGTTGCCATCGTGTTGTAGAGTTTTAATTCTTTCATTAACCAGACTCTAGTCGCAAAACATAACATATATAGACAACATTAGGTTACGTGCTGTTCACGTAGCCAATCTCACAAACATAAAAGAAATATACAAAAAAAACCCGTCATGCCGTCAATGGGGTAAACGCAGAGTAAAATTCATAGTGCAAAAAATTTACGTAGAATTAAGAATTGAAAGGCTTATAAAACATCCTAACATAGGTTAATTGTGTCGACAAGGTATTAATTTTTAATTTTCCAACAATAATACTTAAATAATTTAAATATCAAGGTTGCAATTAAATGTTATTCTTTTTAATGAATGTCGAGCCGAACCTAACTAATGTCATTTGTATTCTATATCAAGAGCGAATAAAACAAATTCCGTAATTACTAACTAGAAAGTTGTCTGGTATTATAGAGCAAAATCACGCTTCAAAAGACTACTTTATGCGAGTTTCTCTATATGCACCTCGAAAGGTACTATTGTTGAAGCAATCAAGCTAAAATGGAGAAAAAGAAAGATACCCAAAAGGTTATGTGTTATTAAACCTACATTTTACCTGCTGATTTCTTGACGATTCTTCAATTAAACATTTCGTACTTACGAAACACCATGTGAATAACCTTGTCGACTACAAGATATCTTTCAAATATTTAATTATATGGAATGGAATATGACTGGTTTAACCAGATAAAAGGTTTCCATGGGGTTGACAGTAAAGCCGATTGATGTGAAAGCTTTGACGTTCGTATTACAGATAAGTCCTAGAGGTTTTTATTAAAAAGGGATGCAATACCAATTGGCTATACATACTTTAAATGGCTTCGTAAGTGCGGTGCTTTAAATTGACTTGTAGTTTTTTCTTTGTTAGTCGCATTTTATTTAGAGAGTTCAAAACTTCTCGAAGGAGCAAATCGATTTGTAACGTAATAATTTTTGTCTCCCAAATGAGCGTCGTATCTTCGTAAGTAGGAAGCTTTATGTCGAATTTTGGTTCTAAGGCTTATTCTTATTTAAATTACTACCCTATTGACTAGTAATTTAATGCTTAAACCGTCAATTATAAGAACTGTCTTGTAACATTCATTGGCAGAGCTCGAACAACGAACTCAGCATTGAGAAATGCACGCTGGGAGCGGTCCAGCAATGTTCTCTATATAAGAATATGTAAGTATTGGGAAGATCGTGTAGGATAGGACAGACGGGCATTAAGAAAATTGACAGTTCTTCGAAAAAGTGAATTTTCGATCAAAGCAAAGCTTTCAACGGTTAAAGATGTAAAAGTTAGATTTTCGGATCATCCTGGATCAAAGGTCGTACACTCAATTTCATTTGTTTTATATGCAAGATATTTTATAGTTCATCAATACTAATAGATACGGCTGGTCATATTTGGTCATATACATTGTTAGACGGTACCTTTGGCGGTACGAAGTTCGCCGGGTTAGTTAGTCTAATAAAAAAATTCCTTCACCGCGTATGTGGGTTGGCGTTAAACTAAAACCTTGTGTACGGAATTAATTGCGGTTTTCACCAATATCTAGAATGATTATATATAATTTTCCAAGGTTTAAGGTCACGAATGACCTTGCGAAACCAGCAGGATGCCGGTTTACTATATATGTCATCTTCAAAATAGTAATTGGCTCAGATTTAACAAAGTAAAGATTAATTCTCTAAAATAATACGCACAACGGACCTAATGAGAGTCTAAGTTAAACCAACCACCCCTAAATAATTTGCTATTATTATCTATCGTACAAGAGATATAACGGATATCAAAAGAATTATGCTTAGAACTTCCGAATTATGCTTTTGTAACTTGACTGAAATAATGGAATAGGTTATTTTTTTTATTTATTTATTTACACTTCGTTACCTTATACAAAAACATACATATAAAAAAGCTGGTTACAAAAGTTATCAGGTAACGGGCGGCCTTATCGCTAATAAGCGATTTCTTCCAGGCAACCCTAATATGGAACAACAAAAAAACACCTACAGAGGCTAAACTACAAGAAGTGCATAAATAATTAAAAAAAAAAATCAAAATAACATTTAACTATAACTAAAATAAAATATAGTAAAATCTAAAGAAAAAATAATAATATATAAACAAAAATGTATAAGCTAATCCAAAGGTTAATTGAGTCACAATTAATTTATATAAGTACTAGCTAATTACGAGGCAGAAGAAAAATGATTACTTTTTAATTATAATAATTATCAATACGTAAACCTACGTACATGTAAATACTGTATATTTACGTGTTGGAAATAAATATTAAATAAATAATTAAAACATAATGGAGTAACCAAAATTGCCATTAATTTAGCACTCCCGAAAGCACTTTGAATATTAAAACAATAAACGTATGAACTTAATGGCATTACATATATACTTGCCATTAGACCAGGCCAGCGTTCACAGTTAATAAAATTACACCCGAGTAGTACCGGAGAACAGATGCCGCCTAAATTAAATTTATAATTTATGCTTTTTGATATTAAACTACTTGTTACCTCAACAAATGAAATCTAGAAATTGTTCCATATTTTTCTATATAACCATGGTTGATATGTTGAATTAGTGTTTTAGTAAATCAACGGAAGTTTTGTTTTTTTATAAATAAACTAGCTGACCCGGCAAACGTTATTTTGCCATGAATATTATTTGTAGGAAACATTTTTTTAGTTCGTTTGATCGTAGAGGGGTTAAAAACAAAAAAAAAATCTAAAAAAAAAAAAAAAAATTAGGGGTGGACTACCCTTAACATTTAGAGGGGTGAAAAATAGATGTTGTCCGATTCTCAGACATACCCAATATGCACACAAAATTTCATGAGAATCGGTCGAGCCGTTTCGGTGGAGTTTAACCACAAACACCGCGACACGAGAATTTTATATTAGATTTAAATATTTTGTTTCCTATTGCAATTTAAGTACGGTACCATATGCACTAATAAAATCGGTATCCATGGACTTCCGAACTAGCCTTTTATGGGCACCCCGCATAATTTCACTATGTTAAACAAAAGAAAAATATGTTATTCTATCTACTTCAAGTACATAGGGTTACTTTTGAAAAGTTAACAATAACAATAAAATAATTTTAGCGTACCTTCGACAACTTTTGTTGTTACTGTATTTGCAATAAGTCGTGAAAAGAATTAAAGTACTCATAGGTATTTTTTCACGTAAATATAATTTGACAGAATTAGTTAAAATAATGTAATTAGATTCACTTTATGTGAATAAAGGGTTAAGACTTAAATGTCAAATAATAATTAGTAGAAGAAAGCTCGCTAGTTCTTTAAGAATTCTTGCGAGCATGAAAAACTTAAAAAAAAAAGCGTTCAAAAATAAGTTTGATTTTCGCATTTCCATTTAAAGTCGGCGCAAAGAAATCAAAAGCAGATTTCACGAACAAAAACTTGATTTTGACTTTTCCTCGACGTCTGCTAAAGAAATCTGGCCTCCAATTAATTAGAGGAAAAGACGAAGATAAATTGTTATGAAAGAGACAAATTATATGGATTAGATGACAGGTTTTAGTCCAATTAAAAATAACTAGCTCTTGGTGATCTAAAACATAGTTTTAATTTGAAATATGGACTTACTTTATTTAGTTAAGTATATCAGTTTATATATATTTTTTTTATTATTTCGACTATGTGTTTGCGTGTTGTTCCTACGAGAATGTAAGTGCGTGCTCCTATTTCACCATGCCTCCTGCTGATAGAGGACAACTCTTTGTTTTTAATTTATGTTATTATTATTAATTACTTAAGATGTCATGTGGAATGGTTTAATGGTTGCAGCTCCTTACAAACGTTGTGGCGGAGAATTTATTGCCAGTTCTTCTCTTCCGTTCTACGCCCTTGATTTGAGAACTAGCACTTAATGTAAAATTAGAAGCATTAATAATATGTATTTATTTACTGACAAGTCATAAGTGTACAATGTGTTACCTATATGATTAAATGATTTTTGAATTTTGAATATATATGAAGTATGCATTTCCATTCATTCAATAAAAACAACAAGTTCCACGAAATGTCTACCAAAAAGGACAGTCAAACTACAATAAAACTAGCGAATAAGTTGAATTTATTTCCGTGAATTGTATAAAAGTCGACAATTTCGCTTGGCGTTGTTGTGGTGGAGGTGATACGGCAATTTACATTAATTCGCTATATTTTGTTTCTCAGTTGAAAGTAATCCGTAGTATTATGCAAACGGTCCCCTTGACCCGATTCTAAACAGTTTGCTCATTATTTTTACCTTATTTCAAGAGACAAACTAACAAATGGGTCGGTTTTAGTTAGTTCAAAAGTTGGTTGAGATTAAATACTGTCGGAATTAAAATGTTTAGTGAAAAACCACTTGTATGGTTAATTTAAGCTAAAAGTCAAATTGGTCGAGTACGTTTTTCTTTAGGTTCTTTTTGATAGAATTCATCAAACACTAAACTATTTCAGTTATTTATGGACAATTATTATAATCCAATTTTGTTAAAAAAGTTAATAAATTGCTGTCTAAAAGCTTTTACTGACACTTTTTGTTATTGAATGTATACGATGGTTAATTTTTAATGTACCTATGTAAAACTAGTCTTGGCCTAGTGGCTTCAGCGTGCGACTCCGGCTTGCCGATCTGATCTGAGCTGATCTTCTACTTGCCTATAAGATTGACAAATTATCACGAAACAGATACAGAAATCTGAGGCCCAGACCTAAAAAGGTTGTAGCGCCACTGATTTTTTTAATGTATTACATAGTTCTACTGACTTAAAGCCATCCCATTAAATCTGTATAAATTTAATAACTAAAATTATACGCGTATCTGACAAGAATGCACAGTTCTTTGCTACGAAATTTGACATTCTTGTAACTTTTTAACGAAGAAAATATTTTTTAGCATTCGATTAAACCAATAAATATTTACTTATACAAGACTTTCGTAATGAACAACTTTAATTACTTACGCACAATTTATTTATTATTTTATTCTAGATTTTATCTATAAATGAAATTTATTAAACGCCTTTGCATTTTTTTTAAAAGATAAATGCGAAGACATTCCGAAAACATAGATTGAATCCAGCCGGTAGATAATGCGGAATTATGGCCATCGACACTATAAATCGTATCGACTTTACGATGAGTGATAGGATGCCTCTTTTATTACGGCAGCTAAGAATTTATGAGGCTTTCAAGGAAATAGGCGCGATCAATACGGTGTTTCCCGCACAATAATAAATTTTCACTTTGATTTTTACCTCGACGCTTTTCCGCCCATTTTAGTATCCAATTGTGTATCGGACGAAAAAGGTAAATCTTGTCTTGATAATGGTTAAACTTAGCGTTATCAAATGCTATTGACAATTGAATTGATAAGGCGCAGGTAAAAGAATGGAATCTTTTTCATGCAAATCTCTCTTCGAGGACAATATTTTCTAGTTTTAATTATGACTATATGATGTAACATATTACAGATTACACCGATTTACAAACAATATTATTCAATTGAATTTTTCCATTTTAATATTAAACAAAGTTTTTATGAATTAGATCTCGTTTGTCACAAATTTCAACATCGTATCATGTCATCTTTTTGCTGGAAATTAAACTTATTTCCTCTCTAATACATTTAAAATCATCAACGCACGATTCTCTTTGTTGAAGGGTGTTCACCAATCATCTGAGAAAATCGTGCGTTCGAAAGGTAAGGTTCGTAAGGCAAACATTATATTAGGTCCTTACATATGAAATTGGCGTTTTACGTTTTGGCCACTTTGACCTCAAATATCTCCTCTTTGGTTAAGAATTCCAAATTAAAATTTGTACAGCTATTTACTCATGTATTTGTGCTTCGATGACCGTTATTCATTTGTTTTTTTCTTCTGTTTTTTTCTGTTTGCGTCACTCATTTTACAAAATGGAAAACTTAAAGTATCGCATTATTTACGAGTACGAGTTCTGCCGTGGCACTAGTGCTGCGGAAACGACTCGAAGGGTGAATGATGTGTATGGCGGTCATGTTGCAAAAGAAAAAACAGTTCGTTTTTGGTTCCAACGTTTTCGTTCTGGAAATTTCGACCAGCAGAACAAGCCCCGTAGACGGCCTGAGACTCAAGTTGATAATGAAGTTTTGAAGGCTATTGTGGAAGCGGATCCATCGCAAACCACGTCCGAGTTAACTGCAGGCTGCGGTGTTACTGATAAAACTGTTTTAATTCACTTGAAGCAAATTGGGAAGATTAAAAAGCTTGAAACATGGGTACCTCACGAATTGACTGAAGCAAACCGGCAAACGCGCGTCGACTGCTGCGTTACATTACTAAACCGGCACAATAATGAAGGTATTTTAAACCGAATCATTACCTGTGATGAAAAATGAATTCTTTACGATAATCGGAAGCGCTCAGCGCAATGGTTGGATCCTGGCCAGCCAGCCAAATCCTGCCCCAAGCGAAAATTGACCCCAAAAAAGTTACTTGTAAGCGTTTGGTGGACTAGTGCCGGTAATGTTCATTGCAGTTTTCTCAAATCTGGCCAGACAATTACGGATGATGTCTATTGTCAGCAATTGCAAACCATGATGGAAAAGCTAGCGGCTAAACAACCTAGGCTGGTCAATCGCTCCACGCCACTGCTACTTCACGACAACGCTAGACCGCACACTGCACAACAGACGGCTACCAAATTAGAAGAGCTTCAATTGGAATGTCTAAGACATCCTCCGTACTCCTCGGACCTTGCTCCAACAGATTACCATATTTTTCGAAATTTGGACAACTTCTTGCAAGGGAAAAAATGTAACTCTGATGGGGCAGTCCAAATCGCCTTCACAGATTTTATTGATTCCCGTCCGACTGGTTTTTTTAGTAAAAGGATAAATGAACTACCTATGAGATGGCAAAAGTGCATAGAAAACAATGGTTCATAATTTGATTAAGTAAATATATTATATTTAAAAATATTCGACTTTTTGTTCCTCCCATACAAAACGCCAATTTCATATGTAAGGACCTAATATTTTGATTATTCAACGAAATACAGTTAACTTATATTCTTGTAAAATATATCCTTAAAAATGAACATAGGTTGTTTTGTTTATCCAACAAGATTAAGCGAAAATCGTTGCTTACATCTATGATCATGAAAGAATTAATTTATTTTAAGCTGGGTTTTTGCACCGAAGTTTTTAAAAATAAACCAATGAAAATCCACTGGGGCGAGCCGGAAAATGTTTCGTTCAGCGAATACGTGATAAATGGAAAAGTTTACGACTAGACAACGCAAATATTATAATTAGAACAATTTTTATTACTTTTGAGATAGATAAAACAACAAAACAAGTGTTTACAATAAGTTTTTTGTATGCAAACAACCTTTTCTATCCACCTTTTAAAAAAAAAACAAACAAAAAAGGTGGATAGAAGAAATAGAAGCGGTAGCAGGAAACGAATGGAGAAAGAGAGCCATAGACAGAGTCAGTTGGAAAAAGCTGGAGGAGGCGATCGACGCTACTGAAGGTAGCTAGGATATAGGATAACAAGTAAAAAAAATGTATAATAATGTAAAATAATCTTATATTATAATTTGTTTTCGTCATGATTGGAAATAACTCGGGCTTTATTATTATGAATACAACGGATATCAGGTTTTATAAGATGTATTATACAGTCAGTCGCTGACCTAATGATATATTAGACAAATACTACTACTACGATGCAGCAGTGACCCAAACTGATACTCAGTCTCATCTTTGCCCATCACGCGTTACTACTTGACAATCAGAACTTGGAGCTGGTGTACATATAAGACAACATAATCCATCACATCCATAACACTAGATGATGATACTGACAATAAAAAAATGGGTTGCAGTGAAAGATTTAAGTTAAACGAAATCTAGTCCATAAAGCACATTTAAATTTCGTTCATAACACAATTACATGTTTTGAATTTTAAATTATAAAAATGTCCCATCGGTTGCAGCAAATGTATATTTTAAATAAATTCAGTACCTATTCATACGTTTATGAAAGAAAATAAAACCTTTTCAATTGATTACTCTTCGATCTTTTTATATTATATTTCTACTATTCAGTTGCTCATGAAAGCGTTTCCCCATCCCGTCGAGATGTATCCTAGTTCTTTTGAAGAAGTGAAACAATATGCGTCTATTTTTCAGCCGTTTGTATGGGAGATTAATAGTTTTATTACGTTAGGAATTAAATTTGAAATCATAGTTATTGTCATATATAAGAAAGCGGTACATTAAGATTTATTAGGTAATTAGAAAAAAAACAGCATAATCAGCCATATAAATATAGGCATGCAAATGTCATATTAATTATCATAATAAATACAGTTAAGTTATTTATAATTGTTGCCAAAACATTGTCTAATACACCACACTATAATGGCGCCTTGCCTTTAAAAAATAATCACCCTCTTGAAAGCATTACACGCCAGTGATTTATAAATTCTGGGAAGGTGATTAAAACAATTGTTGAATATATGACTCCATTAAATAGTCGATGGACGGTAGCTACATTAATATTTATATTTACAACTGATCAGCGCTACGTGAGCGTATTCGGAACTAAACGAAAGCATGCACCCGCATAGTTCGATCAGAATACCAATATTATATGGAATTCATTTACCATATTTGCGTTCTATATGTCATGTAGTGTGTAAACTGAAGTTATCGCAGACGAATACGATTACTTGACGAAGCTGTTGTACAAATGTCAAATGTAAATAATGAAATAATTTTCTTCTTTAAATATTTGTTTTTTTTATATTTTACACTCCGTTTTATATTGTTTTTATATGTATAAGTCGTGCATACTTGTGATTGAATATATATGTATAATTGTAATATGTTGAAGTATTACATACAGTTTTTATAGTATGTATTATTTACACTTCGTTTCTCTTCCAGGCGACCACTATAATTAAATCACGTAGTATTGCGCGTATTAACATTCTACGTCCCGTCCCTAGTTCCCGATTCCCGGGCGAAATAATTACTTATTTAGGCACAGGGCTTCTTTGGCTTAAAAAATATCAAAATATATATCAATGACCCAGGGCTGGCCCCATTTGGAGTTATAAAAGGCTTTAAGCCACGATCGATATGCGACAAGTTATTTCTATCTTTCTTGAGATCTGTCTCATTTTATTTTTGAAATATACCTACCCTTATATTCAGTCAATAGTAATAGGATGTAATGAAGACTTATTTATATAATATTACTCATTTATTTGGTAGATTAAAACGTGACCACCGATTATTTACCCAGTATTGCGAGCCACTTCGATGAATTAAATCTTTATTTAACTGCCTATTTGTTTAATACCAAATTAGAAAGTACAAGTTGGTTTAAATATTTTGTTTTGCATAGTCCATTTATCAAGGTAGGCTATATGACATCAGGCTAAGACCAACCACAGAGCATGGTATTATACAGCCTATTATAAGCGTTTTAATAGATAACACATCCCGAAGGCAGGGCATACTACCTACCCTGAATGGAGCTCACGAAAGGTGCTCCAGCATTCATAGATGATTCCAGATGATTTTGCTCCTTGACCGATTTCTCTGTTCTCCACCAGAGTTGGATATGTTTGTGACAGGTATAGGATGTTTTCATTTATTTTATTTTAAACAGTAATAATATTTCTTTAATATCTCAAGAGATAGATACGAGTATATAAGAGAGAAAGAAATTAACTCGCTTAACAAATAAGTTAATATGATCGTAAGAGAGAGATATATAATAATAGATATCAATAGATAGGGTGCAATTAATTTCTGATATTAGAATGCTTGCCTCTTGTTAACTAAAATATTGGTTACAGCTGCAATGTATATAATGAAATACCTCAGAATATGAATAACATTTATTGTTATTGAAATACGGCAGTTTGCTAAAGATGTCTGATGAAACTACTTGTTGTATTATGATTAGACATATTCTAGTTGCTATTGTATATGTTTAATACAGTTCCATTTATTACATTTTTCACAAAGAAAGTGAAAAGTTTTCACAGTAAATCTAAGAATATTTTTAATACTGTAGCGTGTGGTAATTGACTATTATGAATATAAATCTCGAAACTGATACAGAAATCCAAGGGCTAAGCTAAGGAGGCTCATCAGCAACTGCGACCTTCAGCACGACCAGTCAATGTTTAGAGACTTGATTATCTTCCAGTTAGATTGGAGGACAACTTCCTCCCTCCACAATACGGAAAGACGGAGCCTAGCGTGAACAAAACTCACAATTGAACAAAATAGTTCTCTCTATCAACTGTAAAACCCTCTCAATACTCGAAATGGGTTCTTGTTGTGGCTTCCCAAAGTTCTTAATTGAGTTCAGACTAAATTACGTTAAGTTGCGACTTTTGACCGAAACTGTAATGGTATTCCCCGGTCGGCCCTTATTTGTTTGCGTGACAACTTTTAGTTGGGGATACACATTCTTATGTAGATAATGTATGTAGTATCTACATTAGGATTAAAATGTTTTCTATTAGAGATTTTTATTTTTCAGGTTGTCAGAAATCTGTCAGAAGTCCGTTATAGGAATGAACATGGGATATGGAGAGACTTTATTATAAGGTTGAGCTCTTTACTGAAACAATTATAGCTGTTACGTAAAAAAATAGCCACAAAGTTATACAGGTATGTAAATTAGACCAGCCTTGCGATTCTGTAACTCACACTGAGTTCGAAAAATGAGTTACAGAATCGCAAGGCTGAGTTTAAATATATCACAGGAGCATGTGTTCATATTAAACAAAATCACGTATTATTTGATTTACCCACTTATTTACAAAGCCACAGTGTTGGCCTAGTAGCTTCAGCTTACGACTCTATATCTGAGTTCGCAGGTTCGATCCTTGGCGGTGCATCAACGAACCTTCTTTGTGCGCATCTAATACTCAGTCGTACAGTGTAGAATTAGATCGTGAGGAAACCCTCAGACCTAATATCGAAGGCATGTACAGAGAACTGATCATCTTGCCTATAAAGAAAAACATTCGTATTGACAAAGTTACAACTAAAGACAAAAATCTTTCATCTCTTCCTGTCAAACTATATTTACGCTGTGATAAAAAGAGACGGCGCAATAAACCTGATTTCCTTTTTTTATGAATAAGGTTTGTTCAATGATTACACATTCGTGTATTAAGTAGCAGTGTAGTGGCAGAAAGTTATATGTGATTAACTCTCTCTTAAAATTGTATGTATATATGTTGAGTTTATCGTACTTTGTTCTAAACCTGAGAGATTATATATGCGCGTTAACTGAAACTTCATCGAAGCGCCGTGCAACTTGATAGTCATGTCATTAAATCACTCTAAAGATCCATTAAACGGATCTGGGGTGAATGAGGAAACATGTTATGATGTGGTCCTATTTATACTAATAACAAATATATACTAGTCATATTTTTTTACCTATCAACCTATTTGGTCGACTTTGACAAATTCAAAGTCAATCGTAATTGTGAAAAGTCTTTATGACATTATTGACAAATACTACGTTGTTAGGAATATACTAATGCTGAATTTTCAAAATCAGTTTAGTTATTCCAGAAATTACAGATTGAATAAAACTTTATTTAACGATTTCAACATTAATTTCCATAACAATAATATTGTAGATGTGTGTACATCCGACGCCGTTTTAACCACAAAACATTTCTAATATAAAGAAATATCTTACAGGAAATCATATCACGAAATTTGTAAATACTTAACATCAAAGCTTTTTTTTCAATCTCTGTTCGTACTTATTTTAATAATTTTTTGACGGTTATGCATAATAAACACGGCCGATCGCCACAGTGGACATATCGTTTTGATTTTGATAATGGACTTGTAAATGCCAATTATAATTTTATTAATTAATTACGCCCTATTATTTACAATTTCGTGAATGATTTGCGCCGTAAACTTGTATTTGAACTGAAAGGCAAACCATATATAATATTATTATCAGTCTAACCTTTCCCATTGTTCCCGTAATAATAGTTCCATTATCCTTATGACTTATACTTGTGTGTTTTTCGACTAATGAGTTGAAATAGGATATATCAAGGTAAGCTCCTACGCAGGGCTTATTTATTGTGAAACGAAATTGTGTATCAACGGCCACCGAATTGTTCTTTGTGGTACATTATCTTTGCAATATTTGTTGCGCGCGATCGAATCGGTCGTCCACCCATAGCATCCTATAGAGAGGCGTATTGTAAAGGACTTCGTATGGACTTTACTTTTCATATGTACTAAGCAAGTAACTACGAGTATAAAACCATGATACAGTGTCTATGTGTTAATTGTAGACTTCAGTCTACAAAGTTTACTTTCAGAAGAATCACTTTCTATGGTCCTAAAATAATGTTTTGGCTCAACAGAAAGGCCAATAACATTCGTACATTATCTTAATCCTTTGGAAGCTTAAACTTTTCCTAAAACTCTGCGAAACAAGGCCACTGTGCCAACCAGTCAATCAACTATTTATGAAGCTTAAAATGTAAAATCATCGGTTTCGAGTGCGGAAAACAATTCGGGAAAATCAAATCGAAGAGCTAATGGATCAGTAATTACCGAATATGAATCCAATTAATTTAATGCAGTTTTGCTGGGGATCGTTATATGATAACAAAATGTTAGTAGAAATTAACCCCTTATAAACAATTAAATATATTTATCTCACTCTTTTAATTACTGATCTTTATCACAGCGTAAACGTTTTGATAATGAGACGAATACTTTAGTCAAAGTAATAAGGTGCTCGCTTGCATTTGCTCCGGAAAAATACTAAGTGTCTTGGAAATTAGAAAATAATTGTAAAATCATATAAAAGATAAAACTATAAACGAACTGGATATACTGGACTATTTAATATTACTTAAACAACCTGGAAAAAAAACCAAACACGAGAAACTGAGACAAACCTCAAATTACTCAAACAAAGAGTTCCAATCGTATTTGGTGGAGTTCCTATAACGGGTGTCAAATGCTGCAAGTCGAAATGGTCGCAAATGTATAACGATGCTATACTCGTATACCGGCGATTTTAAAAGCTGTGACTAATGACTAAAGTGAAATAAATGCTTGGTTTGTGAGACAATATTCCAAGGCAATAAGAAAGCCTCATTGCCTTGCAAAATATATATTAAATATAGTCTAGAACTGTGCAGCTTTTTTAGCCTAGATTACAGTGCAAATAAGCCAAAAATATATATAAAAACGTAAGAATATTGTTACAAACCTCAAAAGCCAGCTAATTCATCAGAAAACCCCGCAGACTCCAATAAGGTTTTATTTCAATAGAGGGCATCTGAATGAGTTTTACCTCAGGCTTGGAAATGCGCTTGAATTCTCTGATCTAGTCTATCAAATTAGTACATATTTTTTATACTTGATTTGTTGTGATTATACGAATGTTAGATAAAATGTAACTTATTTATGTAAAGGAATTAATTATAGGTCTTCATTTTCAAGGATTCAAGAAAAGCGTCAATTTTGGCAGTTTTTAGGTGTTTATCATTTCAGAGTAAAGTTTTTTAAACCTTACATAAACATCATTTGTTTTGATCGCATTTCTAAGAATATTTTCTCTTTGACTTTTGAATACAAAAAGTATCTGAAATTTGGACTGGATTATTAAACTTACTAGATTGATTTAATTGTGACTGTTTGAGTTGTGTTTTTTAGGTGCTAATGGTTCAATGTTCCGCTAGATCTGGTGACCAAAGCGCATTGCTTAAGGGGATAACGTACATCACAATCTCCCCTTATATGATTTAAATAATTGATTCTATGTATCAAATACCTGCGATCGTAGATAAATGAAGTTCTGAGTAGATTAATTTTAATAAAAATCTGTCGGTCTATCAAAATATTTTTCTCCTAATAGAATATTGTACAAGTTCTTCAATATTATATAAAAATGTGCCTACGAGTTCTAATTTATTATCCAATACTGTTCTTTGTATTCTCACAACATAACTTAATATTATCTAACAAATGTGATCCTCTTACAAAGTAATATGTTTTGGTTACTATATAGTAAGTACCTACGTATACAAATCATTTTCATTACTATAATGGATTTGTCTATTGAACAATATTATTATATTGCAGGAGGCTTACCTAAGTGAAGAGACGATAACATCACATGGGCTCCAAAGTCTAGCTGACTGTGCTGCCGGCCTTTTATAAATTATAATTGGGGTTGAACATATCAAGTTTATAAGTCGAAAATGGCGCGCTTCGTTTAACTCTCATAGTTAAGAGAACCGCGTGTCCAATCACAAACACGCGACACGAGACACCTTTCCGTTTGAACTACAACAGGGAGTGTCAGTTTATTTCTCTTTTATATTCCTTTTTCTAAAAAGACAAAGAAAATTCGTATTAAGAAATTAAAAATAATCCAAAGGAAGGGAATGAAATTTAATTCCTTTCCGGATGTTTTACCACTACAACCTCGACCGATATTCCTCACAACCGATTTCAGTGCAATTTAATTTGATAATAGTATTGGAAGTATACAAAATAATAATAATCCCTATATATTTTGTTCGTTGGTTATACACCAGAAACAATTATTTTTACACTGGTTTTTGAAGCTTGGAACTTTAGGTCAAACAAATTAAAAGCCTTCGTTAAACTTAGTTCTTTAATTAAAACAGGAGATATTTAAATTCGTATTTAATTTTCCTTCACAATTAAGCTGAAACGCTTTTAAATTTTAATTAATGGTTCGATTCAGATCTTCATTACTTTTAATTGGGAATAAATACGTTTTATATCCTCAATAATGTTTATATGGGAAAATATATTCACGAAGACTATTTATATACGTTTTGTGCACAGCAGTCGACGTCACCGAGAGACCGACACATGAAATTGACAGATTCAGAAATCTGGACCAGTTCTCTAAAAAAACATTCTTACAAATTACGACTGATATTTCAGATAATCCCCAAGCATTTTTGGCAGTATATTAAGAACTAATTGAAGAAGTATAACTTACAATATTAATAAACGGATAACCTAATAATTTTGCTAATATTATAAGCTTATCGAGTAGTTATTCGGGATTGACGTAGCTGCCAAGAAGCGTAAGAAGAAAGTCAAAATAATAAAGATATAAGATTTATTTACAAATAGTAATTAGCTTTTAACATATTAGTGTTACATTAATTTGATGATCATGAATCATGATTCGTTGGAATAACAGGGTTAATCTACTCACATTCCTTTCTATTTGTGCACTTAATTTTGTGAAGAAACTGGCAGGCTTTCGTATACTATTTAGAGACTTAATACTAGAAAGATACATTGTAAATATATTTAGTCTGATGAACAAGTACAAGTGTAGAAGATTGATGACATCATGCAACGGGTACTTTGATTTCACGCTTGTCACATTCGAGGCGCGGTTCTATTTATATTGTTCAACGAATTCGATAAAACATTTCGAATTTAAACACATAAAATTGCACGTTTTTAAATCTTGCATCTTATAGACTACTTTAACCATATTCAATATGTATGTATTGTAATATTGATATATTATCATTAAACAATTATAGAGCTGTGTTGGCCTAGTGGCGTAAGCGTGTGACTTCCATACCTGTCTTCGATTATTTTTGTCTATGTGCTTATCTATTTAGCTATTTTAGCTTTCGCTCGTATGTAAAGGAAAACATTGTAAGGAAACCATATTAGAAATACACATACAAATTATCACGAAACAAATACAGAAATCAGGGGCCCAGAGATAAAAAGGTTGTAGCGCCACTGGTTTTTTTTATTCATGAAACTGTAACTACGTGGTATTAATTAAAACTACCAAAAATTACTCGCATTATATTATTTATGTAACTAATTGTACAATATTTATACTTGTAGATAAACATCTTTTCTATTGGATCGATGTATGTGCGTGTGCAATTAGTTAGAAATATACGCTTTTCAGTTTCTAAGTATTTTTTCTATTACGATACCTAAGTCCTCCATACTTATGGAGAATGTACTCACAAACATTTTTATTTAAATGTGTAGTACTTTAAATGAATAAATAAACTTCTATTACTCATTTCTTAGAAATTCCTCGTATATACGCGACTAAATCTTAATTAAAGTTATGACTTAATTACTCAAAACATCGATAGAAAATTCTTGAAGCGACTGGAAGTTGGTGTTATTAACCCGCTTTTGTAATAAACATGGAGTTTGTTCTCGAAGTCAAAAACTTGCTTTAGAGGTTAACGACTGCCGAATTCTCTTAAAGGAAAAATTAAGAAGTTAAAAAAAAATTATTTTATAACTTCCGATTCCTCGATTCCTTATGATTTTAGTAATAATTCGGTGTCCAACTTTAATATAACAGCAATATGATTCGGCTTAAAAATCCGCTGAAAGGCATCCAGATAAGCAAGTGCTAAGTAGCTAAAGATTGATTGTTATATTAACAGAAAGATATAGAAGAAAATATAATGACAAGAAACGATGTTATGAGCCTGACAGACTTTAATAAGGTTGTATTTTTAAACAATTACTAATGATCTAAAATTATCGTAATTCATTTGCACTTTTTATTTTTAATATTGTTCTGATCACTGGTCACATATGTTTTAATTGCTTTGTTTTGTTCCATTAGTTTTCTCTAAATAACTATAATATGTCTTATGTATTTTTTCACTCTTTGCTTACCTTATCTTAATTTTTTCTCACACGTCACTCGAAAGCGATAAGGCCGCCAGTTACCCCCTTTTCATTTAATTAGGTCAATTGTATTATACTTGTGTATGCAACGAAGTGTTAATAAAAAAATTCTAACAAATAGATATTTAATTTCACTAGAAAGAAGATTAACAAAATATTGGTTGTTTGTAAAGTAGGTTTACGATCGAGATGTTTACGTGATAACGTCTTATTGGTGATATAAGTTTTTGGGAAGTAAGGAATTAATGATGATAACAATTTTTTCAAATTTTAAATTACATCTATCGTTTTATTCACACTTTTGATGATAAATTTCGGGTGTAAAATGACAAGTTTACTTATTCGACTATGATATACATTTTTCTTCATACATTCACGGAATCACTGGCAGCGCTCGAGATGAGACGGGAGATCGGTCCGTCTCTCTCTCGTTATACCTGCGATCGCGCTCGTGAGGTTTTGGTGTGACACAAGTTTCTGAACATGTCACCCGACTAAAACGATTTTAAAGACGTTATCACGTCAATAAAGAAATTTGTATAATCTCAGTATTATAGAAACCTCGTACAACGTCGTCTAATTATTGAGAGTTCAAACCCGAACTTATGCATTGAATAATAGAGGAAGCTAAGTCTTGTCGCCTTGCACTTTGGTAATTGACTTGACTTCGAAATAGCTCTGCAGTTTACAATGGCGTTAATTATGACTAAATATAATAGTTTAGATCTGATGACAACCATGATGCCCGGAGTGTGCCAAACTCAATATATATGCTTTCATAGTTTTACGTGGAATAGGCAAATAACGTTAGAAAGACATTTTATCCAATTTTGTACTAGAGCCCGTATCGCTTTGGCTCCCACAATTTCATATGCAAACTCTATGGAATATTATTATTTGATAAAATGTTGATGGATAAACTATTAGAGATCGAACGGGGACGAATTTTATTTACATTACATTCTATTAATATATACGCACTATAATGATATAAAATTATTCAAGGATATATACACAGGTTTTTTTATAAGAGATAAATGCTACTTAAATAAATTACTGAAGATTTAAGTACACAACAGAGCTAAATGAAAGCTTTTTTAACTAGGGTTATTCTTCTTCAGGAAGCAACGTTCTTAAGAGATATTTTATCTACCGTTAGAGATTATTTAATGGTCAACTTTTAGTACGATTATACTAGCACATATCCTGACTATAAAATAGTATTGTAAAGTGCCTGTATTATGGCGTATTCAGCTTCTAATGGCGGTAGCAGAACATAAATCCTACAGTGATGGAAGCTGCAGCTTGTTGGCTAATTCATTAGGAAAGTTCGCCTACGCCGTCATTGTCTAACTTTACAAATTTACTGTCGTACTGTAGTTTCTGTTTTCAAATAAAATTTACATGCCAGTTAGAGTTTTAAATAAATTGTTTTAAAATGTGTCGTCGTATTTTAACTTAATAATCTTTGTTATTAAACAACTTATATAAGTGTATAATTAATTATGCATTTTCTATATTCATGAATCACCGGCTCATACGGTAGTCTATGTAATGTATTACCCGAAAAAGTTTACGGGTAAAGGGTAGACACAAGGTCTACACGTGCCCTGTAAGGGCTTTAAAATCTAATAGTCTGTAATAGAATCAGATGTATTAAAGACCTAGGATCATAAAGAGTTGCAGCTCCACTGGATTATTTATCCTAAAGTAAATTTATATTATATTTGATGTCAACTGTAAATGAAAGATTTTGTTTTGTATAGAGACATTGAGTCGAAATCGTGTTATGGTAACTATAGATAAAATTTTGACTACTAACTTAATAATTATAACTTAAGTCATTCAAGTAACCTCAGATGGCGCATACGAAAATCGGCACAATTTTTCTCCAGTACCTTCTGCAGCAATCAGCAAAACCAGGTGTCAACGCAATAATCTGGCGTTACGTAGTTACTACTAAGGCGTGTACACTGTACAGTTTTAAGACCGGGTTAGTATCTTATCAATATTTTATTATTGATATATCGATACGCATATAACATAACCGATTCACAGATGACAAATTGTTACATAAATGAGCTAAGGGTCCTCAAATGCAGATAATAGTTCCAATAATCCCTCAAAAGGGACGCCAGACCCCTCGTCATGCCCGCACCTTGGGATAAGACGTCGCAAATATGTCGGATATTGTAATTCCCTTTGGTATTCTGTCATTTATGAGAATTAATAATGCACAATAGAATCGTGTAACCAATTTGGTTAATTTTACAGTGAGTACGAGTATGTTTGAATGATATGGCCTAGTGGTAATTAGTGCCATTTTCAACCTTAAAGTCGTATAAACCTTTCAAAATAATAGATTTTCTATCTATATATTTATTTATTATCGTTTAAGATATATAAGAATACGGTCAATTGCCCCAAACTTTTAACTAGTTTTAAACTTAGCGTACCCTCTAGACACTCCAGGCATCCCATCATTTCATTTGTCTTTCAGAAGAACGCGTTTTGGTCAAAACTCACCGATATCCAGATTGAGCATTCTGATAAACGAGCTAGGTCTAGAAAGTTGCTCCCCTCACACTTTGAAATCAATTTTCTTTTAGTTTTTGTAACTTACGAATCGATGTATTTGTTTTCTCTTCATGTTATGTTATGTTTGCTTATGAGTGCTTGCACATTAAATCTTATATTTTATTTTTCTTAAGTAACAAAGTATCAATGTGCCGAGAGTTGGCAAGGTTTTGTAATTAAATAAACATGGATACACTATATACACTGTTACATATGGTAATAAAAAACGTATATCAGGTAAAGAAAGTTAATAACCTACTCGTCTTAGACGACTTAGAAAATTATCAATAAACTAAGAAATGTCTGCCCCTTGCCCCCTTACTATGGGTGGTAACTCTCTCAATATTTTAAATAACCTAAAGGTTGTGAAGTCATTCTTTGTACCTTTTAATAAGGTTTTAACTCAGTGACGTTCTAGATACTTAAGAAGTATATAGTGGAAAAATCTGAATCATACTACCCCAAGTTGTAGAATTTCCATTGATTTCTGTATTTTACATGAGAGTTAGCTGAAATTCAGTGCGTAGCTATAGGTATCTATGTCTAAGGCCAGTTGATAATTAACATAAACATCTGCAAATGTTAAAGCATTGCAACTTAGGATTTTAAAGTCTTTATGAGTTACATGATGGTTAAGGACGTTCTAATAATATTTTGTGTTGTTGTTTGTGATATATTGAAGCATTTTCACTTACCTAAAGATAGTGCACTGATTACTTCCTGAGTCACAGCTATCAGGGGCTGTTATGCTTCTAAAAATGTGTGACTACAATACCGATACAGATGAATTGACATGAGTTAAGCTATTATTATAACTTACTTAGACAATGCCATGTTAATCCAGAAACCCAAAACGAAAATATTTAACAAAGTTTATAAATATATATACTTAAAAAACGATGATGTTTTACACTATTACACATTTCTTATTAAAGTGCATTTTTGTAATAATCTCGATATTATTGAGATTGCAAAGACATATATATAAAATATATTACGACCATTTCCAACGAATTTATAATAATAAGCATTTATTTTCTGAATGGATATCCTCTAATGTTATTGCATTCTACGTGAAATTGAACTAAGCTTATGTAGAGGGGTCGGATAAAATACGGGGTGCGTAAAATATTTCACTCCCCAGCCCTGTGTAATTATTGGCATTTTTGGGAGGAATCTCGAATTTCCGAGGTGAAATCCAGATAGGGGCTGCGACAAATAATGGAGGTAAAGTAAATAGATGTGATCTTCGAGAATTCCTATCGTATTTAAGAAGCTTTGGAACAAAGTACCTATTAATTCATTCGTATATACTCTATAGAATCAATACCTTCTAAGACATCGTTAATCTTACATACATTCTCGTAGTGATTATACAATATATATTTAGTATGTAGCTGAATGTAAGCTAAGCTAAAAACGGTGCACATTTTCGTATCGAAAAATATAGAGCACTTTCTAGCTGTCTCATCTAGAATAATTTATTCTTCGTGAGCTCTTCTATTACCCAATATATTAGCTTTATTGATCGTCTGTGGTGCGCCTATTTTGGCCTCCCTTTACAATTCTCTATTGTACTTTCTTTTAATATATTATATTGGATAGTATTGACGACGCCGTAGTAAAATAATACTAAGATATTATCTACATCTATTAGGGATTGGGAATGTAAATTATTATCAACAAGGTTATTAAGGAATAATAAAACCAAAATTTAAAATAGGAACTGATTTATTATATACACAATTATTTACACCGGAGCTCAGCCTACTTACCTAAATGGCCACTTGAGCAAAATTATTATTAAGTATTATGCATCACTGACTTAGTATACGTTATAAACTAAAGAAAAAGAATAGAACGCGTTAGTATCGTGGACGGTGTAAAATCACATGTTCCTGTCATAAATAAATTCATTTGTTAAATTCCAATGCGATTATAGAAATTAATAAAGGTATAAGATACGAAATAGTTCCTTATTAAAATAAATGATATGGAAAGTAAAAAAGAATGATTGTAATGATTTGTAGACGTAAAATTAGTAGACCCGAGTAAATAGCATGGTCTAGTTAGTAAAACTATCGTGTCTTTGAAACAATGGCATTAAATTTTGACATTTTGAGTATTAATGTGATCTCAAACATTTAAAGTTACTCACTTAAATTAGTATTTAATTCGTAGTAATCACGTTTAAAAGTCAACAGGCGCTATAAACGCAAATCATCATCCGATTCACTATCACTCCCGTCAATAATAGCTTTGTGTATCTCTTCTTCAACATCCAAAGCACTTTGATGCTTATCATCTGCAGCCAATTCTTTATACGCCACCTTTATATTATTATTATAATTGTTTCTACCATACTTCTTCTTCCAACACGTGCTTAGTACATAACAAACAAACAAACCGCATACAAAGAGAACTATCGAGAGAATCACGTTAACTTTATATTGCCAGTTTGCGTCAGTTAGCTGAGGCAAGATTATGTTTGGATAGCAATAGAATTTAGGTTCAGCATCTGTTAAGTTGACGATTTGGGCATCATCCAAACAGGAAGAGCATTGGCTATTGTGCGGGCCAACGCACGTAGCACAGGTGTAGTGACAAGACAGGCATATCAGGGGAGCGGTGTAGTTTGTATTCGGTTCCATATCTAAGGCTTCCGAAGCTGTCGGCTTGTTATCACCCTGTCGCTTGATGACAGGCGGTCCAGCCTCCAAAACTGTAAGGTTACGTCGCCTCGAAGTACGCTCCAGTATTTCCCCCGCGTACGTACCGTCCGGACAACTCTGATAGCATCGAGCGTCGTACAAGTGCAAACCCTTCGCGCATTCTAATGGGAGAGAGAACAGGTATATCAGTACATGGGACAAGAATACCGACACCACCCAGCACCGTCCCAGCCTCCATGCACTTGCGTCGGCAGCATGATGCAGAAGTTCCAGCTCCAAGTTCGTAGACACAGACAATGAAAACAGGAATTGAAGGGAAACGTTTAGTAAAATCTCGTCACTGATCTCAAATAATTTTGTTGATTTAAAACAAACAGACGTCTCTAGTGCTTCTTGCATGCCGGAAAGAACGTGCACAAAATTAAATGAAATCAGGAAATTCTGGGCAAAATTAGATATGAATCGTGAATGTGAAACAAAAGTTGTTAGAAGTAGGAATTAGTTTAGCGGAAAGCGGAGATACTATGAATGTTAAGCACGTAACAAGCGAAGCGGGACATGCAACAAATAACATTGATCACACATTTCTAAAGTTAAACTAATAACAATTATACGTCAGTTTGATTTATACAACATTTAACTGCCGACATTGATCAGAGACAAGACTTCAACTTAAATGAAAATCTATATTGATTTTGTATTAAAAGTTTTTCTTTTATTATATTTCCATCCACATCACGTTCAATATATACAAATTTAACATTTACATTTATAAATACAATTTTGGTAGCTACCGAATGGTGAACAATTTTACATGTATACAGCAAAACTGTTATAAAAATGGGATTCTTAACAACTTCTAGTACATCGACATAATTAAAACGTGATACAGCATTTTATTCTAGGCTCATCTAGACAATTTTACATATTTAGACCATTTAAGTTATACTAACTAGCAGTCGACGAGAAATCTTGATCGATCAGTCGTTTTAAAATTTACATTAATGAGCAATTTGTACAAGTCTCCAAATTTTATTTTACCATTATCTACTTATTATGTACAGTTAATTTTCACATATATATGGATTGGCAATCACCAATATGATCACAACCACATTATGCAGTATTTATTATGTTTCTGGAACTAATAATATTCATCTCTGTAACAGCCTGTTTACTTTTACAATCTCGATTTTATTAAGTCATAAAAAGGTAAATTTCCAATGTTATGCAAACACGAACCAATTGATAAGTTGTTCGACATGTTAAGCATGTGCGAGGTAAAATCCGAAGACAACAAAAAAAGGTTTTATAAGAAAAATGTAATTTGAGGTGGAAATAAAGCGAGGGTCACGTACGTAAGGTTGATACACGATCGCAATTTAAACCCGACCGGTCGATTCTCCACTTCCCATCCTTTATAAATCTGCCAAGACCGCTGATATAAAAATAGTCTTTAGCGATCTGATATATTGACGATTGTTAAGTATCTTTTCCTATCATTTGAACTGCAAACATATAATAATGGATGGCTTTGATAATGTAAAGAAATTTATTAAGATTTATATTCGAGAAAATGTAAAGTGCACAGGCCATCACATATAAAGCCTATATAACACGAACTTATCCGCCTAACAAAATCCCCTTTAACTTATTATAAACGATATGTATGATTCCACACAGCGCGCTGAAGATATTTTACTTAAAATTAATGTTTAAAATAAGTTTGAGCGAATGTAAAATATCCACACTGCGCTATCAGATCAACGATTAAACACTAATATTTAATGATTGAAAGATGTAAATGCGAACATTTGGCATCGTAATTTGTGCTCTTTGGTTAATGGCAAATAAAAGAATCTATAAACTTAACACTTCATTGTTCAGTTGTAAATTTGACCTATTGTAAAATATGTAAACATATTGACCTATTGAAAATATTTAACTTAATAAATATGGGGTTCATAAGTACGAACCGATTTTCGTTAACCAAATTTTATTATTATTAAAATCTTTGTGATTTTATAAAATATGCTGTGGGCCTTGAACAAATACATTACGACAGTGACCCAATAACATTAACCGAAATTCGAATTTGATTTTTATGGTAATGGTCACGTGACCAAGCGTGAGCTCGTGTCATTTCTGTGGTTGTATTATGTCACGTGATCACGTCTGACGCAAAGTATTTTTCCAAGGGCCCTATTATGTTCATTTGCCTGCCCACCTAAGGCGTATTTTTTTATATAAAATAAAATATGATTAAGCTTATATAATAAAAATATTATTGTTAACAGTAGGAAAAATGTATGTAAATTGATTTAAACACGGAATAACTATTTACTAGTCTATATCCAGGTCAATGATTACAAATAAATTTTACATTTGATTAAATTATTCATAAAATGGATATAGAAGTATCGATACGTGACTTACATTAAGTACCACAGAATATCTATTTATTATTATGCTACATTATAACTACTTCCACAATTTTCTACTGTCCTCTATTAATACACCTTGGGCCACACAAAAACGCAAATTTTTCTTAGCTCTTCCAACGAAAAAATTAGGAGAAAGATTTCGTTCCAATAATATTTGTTCAAATTTTGAAACGTAATTTTGCGGGTAGGTCTCTTCCCGAAACTTATGAATCTTTACTACAGTTTTTAGTTCATCGTCTCCTCGGGAGCAAACAGATTTGGTCTATTTTATGTGGCCCATGGGCGTTATTCAAGCAAAATGGACGTTTTGTAATACACAATATAAAATTATGTAATTGCACTTGTTCCTAGCTCTTAATTTTGCCGATATAACAAAATACACAAGTATCGTGGAATTAACCTCAGTAATTTAAAAATATAACTATCTAAGGTAAATAACAATGAACACCTTTCTTTATTATTAAAATATTTTTAAATTACTGCGACTGAAAAGTCCGGAGATTCGAATACTTTTCTCATTGTTAACGGGCTCGAGTTTATAAATTATGACAAAAAGTTTTCATCCGAAGCCTCCGGACTCGACTAAATTATCTAAATTTCAGTGGCTTATTAAATATCTTAAGTACTGGGGGAGTGACGTGGCAGTTCAAGCAGTTTGTTACAAAGGTACAAAATAAAATTAATTAACATGTTGTACTTATGTAGATAAATAATACAATAATATTCACTAGATCACGAGCCTCGATAGTACGCCAGGGGCGAGCGAGTCTAAATATTTATTACTCTGAAGTTATTAAGCTCAACTTTGATTTAAGGTTATTTTAATTATGGTACGTATTTGACGACTTTTTTGACGTTAATAAGTATACATTGTATTACCTATATGAACAAATGATTTTGACTTTTGTAAAATTTCAACACAATGGGCTATTTGACAGTATGAAAAAAAAGTGTTTCTGAGAGTAATCCGTATAAAACATGGCTTTAAAAAATTATATAGAGAAAAACAACTCCACTGACCTATATTAGGATTAGATGTTTTGCCAATATGATCCTTAAGATTCTGGGAGTTTAATTCCGCCGAAGACTGATTTTGATCGAAATATATGTGTATTTGTGTAATTTAACAATGATAATTAACAGGTCAAATTTGTTTTACGTGTTTACAAGTATGAGTGTCTTGCCAAGAGAAATGTTCGAAATATATGAATGTTCCATTTAAATTAAAAGCTTTATAGAACTAAAAGTAACAAATTGTACAGGTTATATAGACACTAATAAATAATCTAATGGTTTTTAAAATGCTGTCAAATAGCCTATTGAAAGCCATTATATAATTGTATTAAAAAATTGAATTGTGTTGTTCAGGAAACTACTGAAAGCCCCGAGACAGTATCACAAACATGTAAAACGTATACCCCAATTAATGGAACATATTGTATACAACAAAACAGCAGAAGTTACTCCATTTCACATAGAATAGCTATTGAAGTCAACTTTACAACTTAAAGAAACTTGACGATATAAAATCAATTTATTACCAAAAAACTTTTACTTGAACTCTCTATATAGCGGTGTAAGAAAAATAATAATTGTATTTCCATATAATATTATGTATGAATTCGCTCACCCGTGGCTAACTACTTCGAACCGCCAATAAGGCTGGCAATTAAACCTACCTGCCTCTCCCTAAGCTGATACCAGTTAGTGTTAAATAAGCGTCGGCCGCTGTAAGTATGAGGACAAGTAAACACAAACCTAAACATCTATGTGGAGCTTGGACGGCGTGTGTGGCACACCCGCTTCCGGCCATTCCATTTCCAGGACTTTCTTCCCGAATCTGCAAGTCAATTTCTTATATTAGTAATTATATTTTATTATTAAAATGCGTTAGAATGGAAACTATAGAGAGCGCCGTTTCGCGTATTTGTAATTGGACGATAGGAACTGTAGTTCACGTTCGAGTATACAATAACTAGATATGTAAGGAAGGGGCACTCCTAGGAGTTAGTAAGGCCTGCGTTTATATGTAAACTGTATATGTGATATACAACATATAATCTTTGATTTATTTATATATACAATTGGATTTTAATCACACTAGTCACGTACAGAATTTGACCAAAAGCCCTTCTAACCTTAGTTATATATTCCATTGTTTGGATATACATTTTATAAGACCTTACTTATGTGCTATTCGTAAAGAGGGAATTACATTACAAAATTAGTGGCATGAAATTAATTTCGTGACAATAGTTTTACGAAAAGTTTCACGTGTTATTCAATATCGTAATTCGTAATGCATGCATTAATTTTATGAATACGTTTCGTTCTAAAAGAACAAAAATAAAGACATAAAGACACAAAAATAAACAGAAATAAAGACTTAAAACTATTTCCAGTTGAGAAAAAACGCAGAATTTTAAGTTTATAGAGAAGCACCTCTTTAGCTACATTGAATGTAGAAAAATAAACCTATGATGCTGATGGGACCATGGTTACTGGGATACTGAGGATTTCATGACACTAATTATTTTACGAAATTACTTTCGCATATATCGAAACTCCTTTCGTGAAACTGATTTCCCATGCATGTCACTAATTTCTTAATGTAATTCCGGCTTTGTAAGTTACAATAAACAGAAGCCCCAATTCCTTGCTTTGGTAAGGGACGGCTAAATTATAGCATCTAACTTATAAAGATTCAAATAATAGTTATAAAATTTTAAATTTGCTTAAAATATAGTAGAAAATATAAGATGTTAATATTTATTATTGTTATTTATAGTATTTAAATATATTGTTTAAACTAACTACGCGTTCAGTTCTGTTAAAACGTAGATTTATATTTGAATTCGTACCAATATTGACGTTTCCAGAGCTCAGAATATACGAAATATCTATGCAAAGAGAAAAATATTTTAAAATTAAATTGCGTTTTATATCATCAAAACGATTTCAGTATTGAATGCTTGCATAAAATCATATTTATTCATGCTATAGATTATGTATGTTACGTATGTTCGATTACTAGCAATAACCGTTTAGGCACAAAAAGCTTATCTCCTACAATTGATATTGTTCTGTCTAGTGGCAAATATCAGCACACAACGCTAAAGATAACATATAAAAACATATTATATTTTCATGAAAACAATGAATAAAAACGCCAAATACAGTTGCTATTAACCGGGATTTATTTTAACGGTAAATGGTGCGACCGACAGCCCATAAAGTCTTCCCATCTTTGGTTTCACAACCGAACTGCACTTAACCGATTAATATAGCTTAATATAATTTCTTTATAACGCGAATGCACTCTTAATTAAAAGGTTATTGTGAGGAAGATAACTAAAAATATTGATAAAAAACAAGTGAATACACAATATTCATATTACGGTGCATATGAAGTTGGTCGAGGGATTATGCAGACGATAAGTGAAATGTAAAGGCAAATTTAAAATAATTATAAACTGTAAAAAATAAACAAGTTATGTAAGAATGTGCTAATCCTGCCTGCATAGTCCTCGAATCCGTCATACACCACCATGGAGGTATCAGAGAAAATATAAAAATCTGTTATGGGACAGATTTTTATATTCTATATATATATAAATTGGTTTACCAATATGATTACTACTACGCTTTTTTAGGTATCTCGTATTTTCGCATTCACCTCGCTTATGAAATTTTTAACGCATATTCAGTAAGTCTGAGAATCGGCTACTATATTTTTTTATGATACAGCATACAAAAGTATATATAACCCTTAATTTTTACGCCTCTACGATCAACCCCTATTTTTATGACGGTTATTTTTATTGAACTAAAATAATGTTTCCTAGAAATAATATAATACATGGCAAACAACTATTGCCGGGTCAGCTAGTAAAAGTATAATTATTCAATGGCAAAATTACTCTTTACACGATATATATAAAACGTACAGACAGATTGAACTTACAGCATGTGAGTCGTGCCAGACGAGAGCTAGGTCATCATCTATGGAGTTATGTTTGGGTTCCTCTGGTGGTTCAGGTGGCAGATGGTTATTTTCATTTGTTCCACTCCAAGACGGGATTTCGGGAAACTGGGGGCTTTCAGGTGACGCGTCGTTATCTTGCGGCGGCGTTTCAGTACCGTAGAATATTAACTCCCATTGGCTTAATGGCCCCGCTGTAATTTATAAGGTATGTGAGATTTTGGGAATGGTCTTGGATTTTTGTGTAAATGAGGTGTTCTGTAGGGTATTACAATAAAAATTAATAGTGTAATTTATTTTGTTAAAAAAATATAATAGGATTAAGTTTACTTTGTTCTTTTGTTAGAAATAAAAAGGCTTTTTTTATTTTTATTATTTTAATATAAATTAAAAAGGAAGACCTAATGTGTTCTTGTGTAAATGTTTTATTAAAGGATCAATGGGATCTGTAATTGTATCTCAAAATGATTATAAAGCTAATACATATAAAGTTTAAAACAAGTTATAAGGACGTGTGGACATGCTAAAATGTGTTTTGGAAAAATAAGACTGTTATACGTAGCAGTTTAAGAAGGAAGCCTATAGTCACAAAACAGCAGCTATCTACTTAGAAATATCACTATTCAACAGCAAAAACTGCTCTCGCAATTCTACTTAAAAATTCACAGTAACAAAACAAATGCAAAAACTACGAAAATCGCAACCTATTTCAAAATAAGCGAAATTAAAAAAAAAACACAACGTCAGACGAAAATTCCTAATGAATGTTTCACTGAAAAAAATTGCGCACACAACATGCAATTGCGGTATGTAGAACAAAGGTAATTGACGTGCAAGTTCGTATAGCTGAAATAAAACGGTCGGCAAACGGACAACATGCATGTACCGTTGGCTTGCAGCGGCGCTGGATATATTCTCTGGATTTTCGGATATTGCTCGAACAGGCTTGACATCTTGCGTCCTCTAGCGTCAGCCAGGGGGTCCGTCAGATCTCCCCGCAAATTCATACTCAAATCTGGGGCCGTCGTTCGCAACGTCGAGCTTTCTATCGGCGAACGAGTTGCCGGACGGCTCTGTTTTGATTTCTGCGCATTTCTGTTGGGATTCTTGGAATTCTTATTCTTTTTTCGCTTCACTAATCCCACTGTATATGTGGGGACTATTGGAATGGTCTTCCCTTTGTTCTTTCGTCCCGCTTGCACTACGACGGGTCTCGTCGCGTTACTCTTACGTATTATTGGATTTCTGAAGGGTATCGGATCGTTTTTAGCAGCCGGTACGCTCGTTCCGTAGAAAGTTAATGACCAGTCTTGTAATGTCGCTCGACCTATGGTATACACAAGGTAAAATGTCCGACTCTCAAAGTTTAAATTGATTCAATTGTAATAGAATTGACACCGGAGTTTAGAAAGATCTTGATTTACAGCTAACGCTTTAGGAGGCTTCAAAGTTGAAATCGATAAAGTTTGTAATCTCCCGTGAGGTAGTAACTAAATTGTATTGCAATTTCTCTCCGATCGCATTTGAGTTGAAACGTTCGCGATAGTTTCATTATTCACAGGATTTGCTGGTTATAAAGGATTAAGATCGTATATAATTAGTTTGCAAATTTGAGGGTTTATTGTGCAATTAAACTATCGAAATTAACTTCCCAAGATTACTTTGTCTAACTACAATTATGAGTTAGATAAGACATTGTTTTGATTGAAGCTGAGATTATTATATACGTTAGGACAAGAATAAGTTGAACTTTTAACACATTTAATTTTTCTATTATTAGTCTACATACCCATAAATCTTCCCTCGTTAGAAACTTCAAGCAGCCACTCGCCAAGGGGTGATTCGCCCCACATGTGAACTGACATGAATGGCCAGGAATTGAACCCAGAGCGGGACAAGTCGTGCTGTCTGGAAATAATCACCTAGTTTAGCTAAACATAACCTAGTTTCAGAATAGACGCTTTATTCATTAAGTTATTTACAAGATGATTTTAGAAACAGATGGATACGTATTTAATAAAATGGAGTATTATATAATTCTACTTATAATTATTAAAAAAAAACTAAACTTAAGACCCTTTATAATATTTTTTTGTAATCAATAAACCAGCGTTGGCCTAGTGGCTTCAACGTGTGACTCTCAGCCTTGTGGTCGTAAGTTCGAAGCCCAGGTGTTCGCCAATAGACTTTCTGTCGGTGCGCATTTGACCGTCGCTCGTACGGTTAAGTAATGCATCGTGAGGAAACCGGCATCAATAAAAAGTCGGCGGCTTTTAGAAAAACAAATGATCACAAAACGGATACAGAAATAAAAGGTTACCTAAAAAGGTTGTGGCGATACTTTATAATACTATAAGCATTATTGATAACACAGCGTATATAAAAACATTTGAATCGTAGATTATTTTAATGTAGAAAATTTTTACTGCATAAAGGAAAAGGAATACTTCAATATCTTCAGGTACTTCTTGAAAATTGAAAGATGTTTAGTTCTTCCTTAAAACGTATAGTTCACATTTTATAACATGTTCAAAGCGACGTTATTACTACTTAGTTGAAGGAATACGGTAATGTTTTAAATAAGCTACATGAAACGCGCCAAGCGGCTTTTCTCTGGCTTTACGTTCACTGACAAGTTGAGCCACTTAGAACGATTTAATTTTCGAACATAACTTACATATATTAGCTGAATTTAATGTACAAAGGAAGTTAAGACAACGTTCTATGTAGTCGTTTATTTGCTTTACTCAAAATATTTGGGTTCTCGTGACGTAATGTTTAGAAATAAATAAAGAAAAATTTCATTACACAAAATGAGAAAGTGTACTAGCCCCAACACTAGAATTCCCTGTATCGCGGGTAGTCTCTTCTCTCTCAGTCTCTTCCATTTGACATACTTTTATATAAGCGTACTTAAAGTAATAAATTCTACATAACATTTGGTATAATTTTCCTACAGCTGCACGATAAGACAGGTTGAGAAGATATTTTGTATCAAGAGTGAACATTGTTTGTGAAAAAGTAGTTAAAGATATAGCCTAGCCCATGAAAGAGAAAAAGCGTAGGGCGTAGCTATGCAATCCGTTCAGTTGCGCTATATGTAGGTTTGCATTGTGTATGATATGGTGTGGGTATATTGTCATTAAGTCATATAGTAAGTAGTGTAAACGTTAGAAATTTTGTATAATCGTAAAAATTTGAAGTTTCATAAGCACGCTCAATTTTCAGCGTTGGAAACGATGTCGCTTCACCCCATACTGAGATGCAGTAGGATAATATCGACTGGCATAATGTACGTGACACTATCTTGATTGTATGTGGAAGGTTTTCTGAGGCATTTGAATTCATTCATAAGTTTGCGAACTCGAACAAAGGTAATTTATTTGAGGTCCCCAATAAAGTCTCGAATCTATGATTAATACCAGTTCCTCGGTAGTCTTAGTGGATTTCAGGAAAGGACAATTTTTGTGAAGGTTTGAACAGGAGTGTTAATAGGCGGGATTGGGTCTAGTTTGGTAGACTTCGATATATGTATTTGGATTTGAACGTATTGAGGGAAAGGAGATTATTTGAAAGCCATTGAGTAATTTGGCGAAGACCTAATTGAGCTGATAGTGCGGCTTCTTCCCAAGAGTGTGAGTAAAAGAGTATTGCTGTGTCATCAGCAAAAGAAATGAGTTTGGCATTTGGGAGCTCGAGAGAACATAAATTATTGAAGTACACTAAAGCGATGTACTTCCCTGAACGAACGCTTCCCTGGGGCAAACCACATGACCATCATCTCTAATTTATTGCCGCACCCATGAATTCGAACTCTACTTTCTATTGGATAAATAGGACTGAAACCAACGGAGGATGTTTCCACGTATTCCTAGTCTTTCTAATTTTACAAGTAGAAGTGACCTGGAAACAGTGTCGAAAGCTTTGGCTAGATGAAGAAAAATACCAGAAACACCTTTGTCCTTCATCTTAATTTTAACTTATAATCTCAACTAATCCAGCAGTTACATCTTCTGTAGATCAATTATGTCCGAACCCAAATTGTTTGCAAGCATAAGTTCTTTTTCTAAGTAATTAGGTATTCAGACGTAAATTATTTTTTGTAGTTTAAACGAGGGTTGGAAGTAGAGAAATGGGACAGTAGTTTGAAATTTATATTTTATTGCCTGCTTAATAGATGGATGTTATATTACTTATTTTCTAAGGAAAGATACCTTGCTCAATACTAATTTTGCAGATATAAGAAATATTGACTCTCTGTTCTACATGAATAAATGATATCCCATGGATCGATAAATATATATTTGTTACCTGGGCGTAAGTAAAGTGACCCGTGTACCAGCTGGTGAAGTGAGTGTGATACGTAGGTCACCACGACGAGTTGCCGATAACGATACTCGCGCTTGGACATGCTCTAGGTAGTTTACCCCGGGGCAGGCGCTCACGTCCAACTGAAATAAAAGAACTAGAGTTAGGACCGACCACAATAAATAAAATGATATAACTTTGATACAATATCGAGTGTTGTCATAATGAATTTGGTTAAGCTTACTTTGAATAATTATATTATTCTATATTTTAATAAATAATGTTGAATACACGTAACCGCTATTTTACATTAAAGAACTTTTAGAGGCCACATAGAGAGTAGAGCATCGAGCTGCAAAATGTGCCACACCCCGATATGTGGTTTTACAATATATGTGTAAAAAGCATACTGCAGCGAAATACCGCTACCGCTAATAGAAAATAAATGTCTAACAGATTAAAACGCTAAATGCGTTTACGAAACGAAGAAACCAAATTTTACAATCACTCTTGCGTCAGTCAGTTAATTGTGGAAAATATACCTCCATTAATTTCATCTGCTTTCCAAAATCGAAGTTATACAGGAATTAAACTTGCACCTGCTAAACAGTTCTAAAGGGCTCATGAAACCTTATTAGTCATTGTTTTTATAAAACTCGATAAATCACAATTAACCTTTTTAATTTTTCTTTACTAATAAAAAGTTTTTGTGTGCTTTGTTTTGATTTTAATCTGTTAGTGTATCTTTGTATATGTCGTGTATACTTATTATTCATGTACATGAATGTTCTGTGTCTTTTAATGTTATGTTTTCTTTATAAGTAAATTGTTAGTATGCCTTGTATATAAATTAATAAACATAGATACTTATCTCTTTTGAACCATATAAATAATCACATACTAACCCGTAAAGATATTGATGACTTCGGTGGTACAGCTCTCTGGGGCGTTGAAGCGGCCAGTTCACACCTTCGTTGCGGAGGTACTGTTTTCCAAGACCTGGCAAGTCGTACCATGCCTGCTGCATCGAGAAGCCCGTAGCCGAACGAATGAGAAACGTTCCGACCGACACCGTTCACTCGCCATTCACCACCCGTGCTCAGTCGTTCCGGTCGTGCTGTTCGAACCACTGTTCACACGACATTAATTTAAGAATATTATTTATTTATAATTAAAAATAAGTGAAAATTTACTTCTTAATCTAATAAACGCTTATATTTCCAATCATATTAGCATTTCAATAATAATATTCCATTTCATGTTCTCAAATTATGTATGTAACATATAAAATGGTTATAAGTTTGTAATCCCGGGAACATTTATAATTCATGCATGTCTTTAAATAGCTCCTGTTAAGCGATAAAATTTAGCAAACAATACGATTAAATTGCTCCTAAAACTATTTCAGTTAATTTTCACATACATCAGAAAATTAATTTGAAGCAAAACATTCATTAAGAATAATTAACATTAAAATATGTTTGCATAATTGTTAATACAAACATATTATTGTAATTTTCGAACCATAGTATTTCGTGTCATTTAAAAAAAGGCAAAATAATTAATTTATTTGTATGATTTACGAAAAAGAGATTTATATAGATTATATAAACTTCGAGGTTTCTAAAAGTTCGTCTCTTTCTGTCATATTATTTCTGTGTCTACGCTGTGATGAAATAGGACAGACGAGAATACCTCTTATTCTTATAATAATTGTTCATTGTCAAATATTAACATTATTTAAAAATCGAACTTCAAAACGTAAATATGAACACTGACTTTTAAAATACAGTAAACGAAGTATAATTACATTGATTCTAGGTAAAACTTAGTCATATGGAAAGTCCATGGAAAACTAATATTGATTTAACCGCGATCTTCTAGCCATACTGATAGGGAACAAAGAATATACAGTCTAAAAAATACTTCTAGTTTATATGCTAATTTTCTTTCGTAATATATATATTTCACTGATTTAGTATTTTTATATTAATACTAGCTGGCCTGTCGAACATCGTACCGCCTGACAGTCGATTCTTTATTTTTTTAAATACTTATTCTGCTATTCGGGACACCGACTGGCTAGTAAGATAAAAAAAAGAAAGTTGATAAGACAACAAAAACATTATGTCAAAAAATTAAAATTTACTTTCCCAGAACCCTTCCACTAACACTTGAACTTTTTATGATATGGTATTAAAGTTCAAATTGACTTTTAAGTATTATTACGAATATTTTGTATGGGAATATAGAAAAGTGTTGTTTTTAGACCTTTTTACTCAATTTTTTTAAATTTTTCTCTCCGTAAGAACCATCCTCGTACTTCAAGGAATATTATAAAAAAAGAATCAGACAAATCGGTCAAGCCGTTTTCATGTTATGTCGTGACAACGGAAAACGGGTTTCATTTTTATATATATAGATAATGACTAACTTGTTTTATAATGAGCAACCAAGACCGTTAATACATTATTGTTAATACATTATTCACGCTTTAACAGGAAGCAATAAAAACGTAATTATAATTTGAATACGTTGTTGTATTTATCTTTTGTTTATTTTTAACTCGATTAAACCGGTTTGTTAAATGTTTTTGTTTTCAAAATGAACGTGTTTGTATCTGTGAAATAATCTGAATAACCATGGTACTCTTCAAAAATAAAATAAAAAATTGGGGAGTATTAAATAGCCTACGGTTTGAATACTACCGTTCATATGACAAAAAATAGCGTGAAGAATGGATTTGGATTTTTAATCCGGATAAACTTATCGCAATGTTGATTACTGAAAATT
This sequence comes from Pieris napi, assembly GCF_905475465.1. Lineage (NCBI taxonomy): Eukaryota > Metazoa > Arthropoda > Insecta > Lepidoptera > Pieridae > Pieris > Pieris napi. The sequence continues at coordinate 4,063,094 of NC_062239.1, read as the reverse complement.
CCAATCAACGAAAATATAAAATTTAAATATTATTAAAAGGAAATAAGTTTCAAAGATTATTAAACCATTATGTTTTAAGCACTGCAAAAATACTGTATGTATTCCAAATATACATACATATTGTTTTTTTACCTATTATAAAATTAATCTTCAGTAAGCAATCAGATTAATATAGATTCTATTTTTGTTAATAATATTTATTTGTATTTTTTTTTATTAATAATTAAACATTTAAACCAAATTTGTGAGGAGGAGAAAGGAGTTTCGTAGGCAGCTTTTTCTTTTATAACATAAAGAATATGTCACACAACCGGCAAAGAAAATAGGATTACCGTTTATCTTGTGCCAAATCTTTCTGTGAAAGCATTTTCCGCTAAGAAGGTAAGGCGATTTTACCTTGAAACAGTTAAGTACATCTTAAGTCAAATGGAACGGAAGTGAATGTTTAAAAATATTTTTCTGTTTCCAGTTGAAATCCAGCTTTACCGTAATTGTTTGAGTTTTATTTTACTACGTCGTTCGCTTCTAACAGATGTAGATTTTGTCGCGAAAGTAGACTAACGCTGTGTAATGTATTTCGTCACTTTTTTATGTTGTATGTGATGCATTCTCTCAATGGTTTGTCGTTCCGTGTTGGTTCTTTGAACAAATAAAATGTTTCAAAAAGCTTGCTAGAGGAAAGTTACTTATACGAATTCTGGCCTGTTTTTACCTGTGAGCAATTAATAGTATATTATGTTCGACTCAAAAGCATTAGGAATACAATATATTATATACTAATATTAAAGAATTTACAAGATTTGCATGTTTGTAACGAATAACCTCAACCTCTGGAAAATCTAATGTAAAATTAGTCTCAATCCCGTATTCAAAAATTATTTCACAATTAGAATAATTCATTACTGCTGAGTAACGTAGGCTGTATTTAACACCGGGATAGACCGCTCATTCAATAATAACAATACTTATCACAGGTAAAAAATTAAAATAAACTTCCATAGAAGTTCTAAAACGAAGACTTCTTCGTCTACGATATATATTAAGCTTTCTTATTCCTCAATTATTTGCTCGACTAAGGTCGTTATTAGTTAAACTTTTTTTTTCATAAAACTATAGTAGCGCGCGTATAGCGGACAAGGGAAACACTTACCAATATGCTGCATATCCCTCCACGTCAGTTCCTTATTGGCTTGTAAGGCTAAAGCACAAATTCCCGCAGCAAGCGGAGCAGAGGCTGATGTACCCGTGTGGCTTGTTGTACATGTGTGATGTAGATCTGTAGTCACCACCTAGACGACAACGTTAAAGTAAAAATTAAATATGACTACATCAAGTTGTTTGAATTAAGAACAGATTACATATTTATACTACAAATTGATAAAATTTGCTTCTGACGTATTAGCGACTTTTACTTATTTAATACAATTTTTAGTAAAAATTAACGTCGTATAACAAATATGTTATGAAGCTCAGTAACGTCACCTAAGTAAAAATATATGACGAAGTCAGTTGGATAAATTTTGGCGAAGAGGTTTAATTTAGCTTAGAAAATAATTAAATGTATTTTTAATGCATTGTCTCACTGAGACATCATGGAACATTACGATCTAGCCTAACTAAAGACTAATAAGCAAATTTAAGTCTAACCTTATTTACTAATAAGGATATTTAACATAAGAAAGTGTCCAATAACACTACTTACAGTCTCTTTTAAAGAGAAGACACTCTTTTCTTGTGTTCTATTTTTAAAAATACTTAAATAAATGATTTTTAGATTTTTTTCAACTCTTGAAATGTTATGTTATGTTCCTTTAATAACCAAATTTCTATTATTAAGTAATTAGCTCCATTCATAGTTCCCTTTATTCGATAAATGAATTTATTAACGTTTTCATAGTATTGTGGTTAGTATGGTATTCTTTGCACGATTCTACATTGTAAATAGAATAGTCCATATTCAGTTAGCTTTTAAAAACAGGGAATAAAAAATAACGAATGTTTTAACAAAGTTTCAGACTATACGGAAAGGTCACCTCATTTGTTTTGTACTAGTTTGTTTAAAAATGTATAAGCATATTTACCCATTACTAATTAGCACGTACGTATGTCTTTAGTATAGTAGAAGTTTATTAAGCTGTTAATCTACAGAACATGTATGTTACAATAAATGTATTTTTCAACTTTGTTTTTCACCGATAAACCCAATTGCGCCTATGAGGGGTTTATCGAATCTCAAAAATTCAAAACTTCTGAATTCTTGTATTCTTTCTTGATAGACAAGATAGTGGATGTTTATGATCAGCTATCCTATTTGTTATATTAAAATTACCATTATTATTTTATGCACGTCGTTTAAAATTTATTATTGTGATTATTATATTTACATGTAAAGGAATGTGGCGGTGTGGTTTTAATGTAATTAAGAGGCTTACGATTTTACTGGTAATTTTTATTCAATGTCTTGAGGTTTAATTTAGTAATTTTTATCGGTAAAAAGCTAATATCCTAATCCACATATACAATTCGGAACACAATCAAATATATAGTAAGAAAATGTATTTCTTAAATTATAACTTACAAACGACATGTATATTTTTTTAAATCTTTTATGTAACACGGACAGGAGGCTCACCTCATGGTAAATGATACCGCCCACTCACATCACCAAAGGGCGCGCAAGTGCGGTGCCGGCCTTTTAAGAATTGGTACGCTCTTTTCTTTCTCATTGTTTTAAATATTTGTTTAGTTACCTAATTCATCGTCTTCCATAGACATTTTAAATTTTAATGGACATTATATCACATATATTTATATCAAATATCTTTTATTCAGCGTGATTTAATGTATTAAAACGTAAATATATGTAGCGATGTAAGTTTCAAATCTAACTAAACAGATGTTCCGAGTTGTCACAATGTTTTGTGAGGAAAATTCGATCATACAATTCCTGGATGTTCGGAATGAATTGTACTAGGAATTTCAGACAACGCGACGTAATAAAAATTGTTGAAGCCTTGTTGTAGACATTTTACAGCTTTCAACACAAGCGTGCAGCGTTGTCAGTTATAAAGTTACATTATAAATAGTTGCTAACTTGGCCCCGGGAGATAAAAGAGATATGGTTGTTTATTGTTTTCGTACTGTAAAATATCATTTTCACTTAATATTTAGTAGGAAGTAATTCCTAATATTTAACAGCGTGCATAATCGGATATACAACATTTTTGAAGTGGCCCCTTCATGACGAAGCTATGTAATATATATAACACATATAACTAGTAAAAATAACCGGTGGCGCTATAATCCTTGGAGGTTTAGTCTCTATATCTGTTTCGTGATTATTTAACTTTTAATAACAGTTAAGTAGGTTTCTTTACGAAATTTTCCCCCTTCATACAGCGAGAGTTATGTTGGCACATAGACAGAAAAGTCCATTAGTGCACAGCCGGGGTTCGAACCGACGACCTTAGGGATGAGAGTTACACGCTCAAGCCGCTAGGTCTCCTACAAATAACGAACGTGCACTTTAACGTGAAAAATTGTTTCTTTTTATTTCATGTTTATATTCAGTTGTATAAAATTGTTTCTTTGATTGTCTTACGAATTATTAGTTAGGAGATTTTTATTTGTCTCTTACATGGTTAGGTACTATCAATATTAATATTGTTCAACTCATATATTGTAAATAATACACTGCACCTTCCTCGATACAATTGTCTTATGTTATCGTACCTTATAATGCCACCTAGAAATCATACCGTCGCGTCGAGTCAAATGGAGTTATAGGTATATTTTTTCTCACATATTAAACTGACCCTTTCTATAAAAAATAGCTCACCTGCTTCTCAAGCACAGCTCCACTGCTGTAAGTCGCAGCGAGAGTAGAGCTGCACATTTCTGAGTACCACGGAACCTCGCCTCGTTCAGTGGCCGAAGATATTGACAAAGTCCAGATAGAGTTTGTATATCCATCACAATTGCAGTTGTCGTGCTCTCTGCCCCCGTTACCCGAAGCCCAAACAAATATAGAGCCCTTGCCGTTACGACCCTGTAAAGGAAGGGAATTTTTTATTAAAATCTGTTTTTTGTATTAAAACAATAGTACTGAGAATTGAAGTGTATGCGTTCATATCGGGTTGATACATGATCGCATCACTCAAGTCTAAAGGGGCAAGGTTCAAGGCCTAGCCCAAACTATCTCTGCTCTCAAAATCCTAAGATTTTTGACAGATGTGAGTGTCAGATCACAGTTAAATTTCTCTCTGAATTCTTTAGCTGTTATAGTACTAAACTAGAAAACAAGTCCATCCTACCAATTTTAAATTATACAAAACACATTAAAACACACAAGAAAATATAGGAACCCGTATGTTTGGTAACTATGAGATTGCTATCTGCTATTGACAGGTTCCAAATATGGAAAATATTATAATGAGTTTGATGATTGGAAAGCTAGTATGTTATGGCATGTGTGAAAAGCTTTTATGTTTTTTAATTGCAAAAGCTGCAGCGGAGATTGAGAAGTTTCCGAGAACCTTTTAACTGAATTATCGAAAAAAGTTATGAGATTTTATGGGTATGAAATATTTCCAGAACTCTCGGGCTTTATAGCTGTCGGAAAATTGGTACCCGTTATTTTTTGAGCGCTTTCGAATTTTTCGCCATTACCGATAATTTCGAATTCTAAATAATTCAAATTTCATTTGATCTTACTCTGAAATTCTGGTATAGCATCGATCGTGCCATTGTTATAATACTTAATGGGACATAAACACTAAATTTTCCGACATAAAATTTACTTATAATTCAATTTGATTATAGAGATTTTAGATCAAAGTCATATCAAGAATGACATCGAATCGAAAACCCAATTTATTTTAATATACATTTGAAAACACATATACCAGAATCATAAAAATACTATGAAATGGTAGAAATTAAAATTAACTTAACTTTTTTGAAATTTTAAAATCTTACGCATGACAGTATTAATTAAGGAATCCATTTATAATTTAATTATTTCGTGCATGGGTTTGTTGGGTTTTATGAAACATACCCGGATAATTTTGATGGATAATACTTTCGAATCCAATCCATCATACTCAACCAGATTAATCACAAGTAACTAGTACTCAGCATCTAGTAGCATAAATTGGACTTTACAAGGCAGAATCATCATCATTTAAGATAACAATTATGATTTATTATTTGATTTCTGAATTATGGGAAAGTATCTATTAGTTTGAATGATTAGCCACTCGTAAGGCGTGAATGTAAATTAAATAGAAATAAAAATTAATCTAAAACAATTCCACGATAAAATAACGTTGCTACAAAAGTTAATTACTCAATAGAGTAGTAATTAAATGCAACAAGGGCACAACAATATAATTATAAATTCTGTGGGTTGTGTAAAATATGTGGGTATAATTCATATGACATTTTGAAGATTTCTAATTCACATAAATTCTATAGAAAGGATGTAAAATTAAGCCCTTGACAAACACTAAGAAGAGATTTACACACATTCTTACTGTGAAAGGATGATGTAATGAAAAATAATGCCCGTAATCCAAGAAAATTGCTTTTGTTAGACATAGATTTACTTCGGGGATCTAATAAAGCGGCTGCGGAGACGACAAGATAAATCCTTGGTAGACGTTGCTAAAATGAACTCTTTATTATGTAAATTTCATGCCATCTTGACCATACCGTATGGGAAGTTGTTAGTTTAAATAATTGCGTCATTAAAGAAATTATTCTCGCCTCGCTAGCTGCCGAGTCGACGGATACTAAATTGCTCGCATAATATACCCTAATTTCAACTGTATGTCGGGTATATAACATTCAATGTTGAATAGCAAAATGAGGTTAAATTCAAGTTGCGAATTTAAAACAGCTGTGACATTTCATTAAAAGTGAATAGAGGAGTGTTTCTGCAAAAGGGCTTATTAATACTCTGGTAACGATAAATAACGGGTTGTTAAAATTTTATTGTAATTATTTGAGAGCTTATGAAAACAATTTTCTATTATACCAGTAACGAATGTGAAAATTTCGTTGGTTATTAAATAATAAATATTAAATTATGATTTAAAAATGTATTACTTAATAATGTTTAGACAGAGATCTTCGTTAAATTCGATATATTTTAGTTAACGCTTATACAGAAACATTAGTCTTTAAAGTGTGCCTATAGACATTTTAATAAACTATTCCCAACAATGTACAATTACCGCTAAACTAGGCGACATCATTAAATAGGAGGTTGAGATTAATATAATATTGAATCATCGCCCCTACCATTACCCATAAAAGAACAACTTCTATTAAGCAAACATAGTGCCGAGTGTAAAACGGTTTACGTTACGTAATCCGTTGCACAGACCTAATTCATATACGACAGGTTCGATCCTACGGGGGACTGTGCATTCAAGGTCATGGCACTTGTTCCGTTAAAATACTCATCAAACCGTGCGACACTATTGACAGCTGTCAGTTTTACGGACAGCCATTGCGACCATCCCAACGTGTATAGTGTGTCATTGCAAGCTAACAACAGTGGAACGTACGTGGTATTTTAATGTAACGGTGTGCAATCTTAGTGTTGCTGTATCAAAATTCAAATGCAAATAAATGAGCAATGTCGAGAAGTCAGATAATTCATATCCCAACAGTTAAGCATTGCATTTCCTACCTTATTAACACCTTCAATAAACGCTCTCGTTGCCAGTTCTCCAGGTCCATCAACGGTCTTGCCATCATCATCAGGACCCCAAGACGCGCTGTAGATGTCAACGTGTTGCGGATTCAGACTTAGTGACCTAGCTTCGACGGCGTCAGTCACATCACCGTCCAACATTCTGACACCTGAAATAATTTACAACTATGAGCGTCTACGTAAACTTTCTTCAATCCCAGAACTTAATTCGATAATCCCAATATCCTTGTAAATACTACATATAAATTAATTACGTTCCAAATATTATGTTTGTTATTTTTTAACATTATTTAATTACATAGTAGACAATTAATTCCGCAACATCGCTTGGTAAACTTAAAAATTAGGTTGGTAACTTAATAAAATATCCTTACCTTAATCTTTACGAAATATTTAAAAGTTAATTGACCACTTAATACTCGCTTAAAGTTTAACAAGGTTCGACATTGAAAATTGATATTCTATAATTTGAATATTAAACATTTAAAAGGGTTCGCGATTACGCGACCATGTCTTAACGATGTTTCAGATTAAGCGAAGTTTGTAGCATTTTTTAATCATAATCTCTAATTATTCACTACTTTACAGGCCAGAAAATAAAGGTTTTTTTTACATCATAAGTCGCGCTATGGTTAGAAATATTCACTCCGTATAAAAGATTTTTTTATTACATGAGTCTTTACTACGTCACGATGGAACATTACGATCTAGCCTAAGTAAAGTCTAACCTTATTTACTAATAAGGATGTTTAGCATAAGAAATTGTCCAATAACACTACTTACAGTCTCTATTAAAGTTAACTCACAGGACACTCGGTTCTTGTGTTCTATTTCTATTTGGTTGATAATATTTTTTTGATATAAAGAATTAATATCAATAAAATTAATTCAAGCATCTATTCGATGAAATTGGATATTGTATAGTTGGTACATTTCCAAATGTCTTTATTGGTCTGAAACTAATTATGCAAATTTGATAGCATTCAAACGGTCATTTACCGTCCAATGCCTTTGTAATTGACTTTATAGTTTATACCTAAATTATATCTGGAATAATTATTGTTTATGCTTATTGTAGAGTTACAATATATTATTTACTAAAATTATAATCAACTTTCTTAGACAAACGTATATTGTATAAATATGAATCATAATAATGGTATTTTTAATCATTTTTTAATACCCAAATATGCAACGTTTCAAAGTCATTATAAAACAAAGTATCGTATAGTGTATATAAATATCCTCTTTAAAAATGAATACTTACTAGTTAATACATACAATGGCTTTTTAATATATTTTTTTCATGAATTAATAGTAACTTGTCAGTAATACGGCAAACTAAATAAGATTTATTTTATCGGGTATCTGTAAATTTTTAAATGAATATTAAAAATAATAAAATTCAAAAAACATTGTACTTTTTTCGTTACTAATACTCAAAGGGTTATAAGAGCTTTCAGAAGAGGGAATCCATTGTGTGTATTAACCTTTTTTTCTACGTGATATTAGGTCCCGCCCAAAACGTTTACTCAGATCCTATTCAACTAAAGAAAATAACTGTTTCGGGGAATCTCACTATTTTTATATCTATGAGACCTTTACAGATTTTACTTTTATCCCGAGCTCGCGCTCATAGCCGAATAACGATAATAATATATTTCTGTATATTATTCATCAAGGCCGAGCAATGTTATAAGTAATTAAAACATTTTGGACAAAAACAAATTTAGATTACTGGCACCGGGTTTGACGTTAAGGAATTAAAAGAGCAACAGTTTTTTATTCTTAATTTTCAGTCTAGCATTGTCCTATTACTTAATGTTACACTAACTTTAATGACGTCAATAGGCGTTCACACAGAAAAAATAGATTTATACGTACTACAAGGAATAATTATTACCGCGATACTGGGATAAAGAAAATATTTATAATTCAGTCAAGGCCTCATAATGACTCACTAATCTTGTAGCAATAGATTTTACAAATTGTCTATCAGCATTGTGCTGTTGCGTGTTATAATCCGGTCAAATTAGACTAAAAAATAGGGGTAAGGTTACAATAATTCGCACTTGGCTGAATATTGGTAGGATTGCTCAATACACTATTATAAAGGAAATGTGAAAAGTCCTCATCGATCCGGCACGTGCAAAAAAATTTACTCCGGATCAAAGATCACAAAAATGGGTTTTTCGCGATTTTCAGCAAAATGGTAAGTTTTATCATAAAATTAGTTTAAACAAAAATTGTAGATCAGATAATTATCTATAAAAAATGTCTAAGTACTTTTTTTCCTAAGAGCCACCGTTTTTGAGATATCACGATTCAAAAAGTTGAAAGAGTTGTAATCGTCCTATGTATATTGTATACGTGGTGTACGTATATACATCACTGAAGCCGTAATACAAGCAAAAATATCGTTCTATCGGTCAGTGTGACTTACACATATAAAATATGAAAATTTCGGGTAAAAAAAACCCAGTCCTTTATTTTCTACGCCAGTGTAACCTTCAGCAACATCGCTCTGGAGTGAAAACACGTGTTTATTGAAACCTATTTTTTAATTCAAGAGAAAGCAGAAGTTAATGATGATTTAGATTCAGCCGGATACATTTTCTTATTTTTTGTAATTTACACCCCTTTCATCATTTTCAACCCTTGTCAATATCTACAGTTATTCAATAGTTTCAAATTAAACAGAATCATAAAAGATCAGTGGAATAGGCCTACCGGGGAAACCACATTAAAAAAAAAGCGCTAAGTTCACTACCTCAAAGGTGGCGTGGAATCGTGTGCATATTATGACGATTACAACTCTTTCAACTTTTTGAATCGTTATATCTCAAAAACGGTGGCTCTTAGGAAAAAAGTATTTGGACATTTTTTATAGATAATTATCTGATCTACAATTTTTGTCTCAACTAATTTTATGATAAAACTTACCATTTTGCGGAAAATCGCGAAAAACCCATTTTTATGATCTTTGACCCGGAGTAAATTTTTTTGCACGTGCCGGATCGATGAGGACTTTTCACATTTCCTTTATAATAGTGTATTAAGCAATCCTACCAATATTCAGCCAAGTGCGAATTATTGTAACCTTGGATGTCTAAATTGACCGGACTATTAATATAAAAATGTATTAACAATAAAATAAATTAATAACGTGCCGATAGGCCTTTATTGTAAAAGCCCAAAATTTTCCCAGTTTTATGTTACTATGTATTCACCAATTTTCAATTATTAAAACCGATAATTAATCAACGGTATAATGAGTATAATGTTCCAATAATTCACGTAAATCTTAACCGCGATATACATTTAAGGTGTTTATATTTAGTGCTCTCATCTTAAAACGGCAGAATTAATTTGCATAATTTCAGCCGATGTCTGAATAACGGAGTTAAAATCTCATTAACATAAATTAATAAACATGTAGAGATGAGGCAGCATGATAGTAGAGTTCTTTTAATGCATGACAATTTGAAAACAAGTTCTCTCATATGTGGCTTCTTCATTGATAATTTCTTATCTCTATTTGTCTTTATTTTTTCTCTTTACCTGTTTTCTCATATTAATAGAAAATGGGAGAACAGCATCTATTTAAACCTGGGAGGCTTACAAGTGGTTTGCCAACCTTTAATTACGTTTTTTAATTTTCTTAAATGCTTCTAACGTCCGGTCTCACAAACAAAAATCGTAGGTATGATAATGTGTTTTATTTTTGCTTTTTATTGTTATTAATTTCTATTGACTTATTTTGTTTTGCCAGTCTTCAAGACCATTCAAGTGCAAAGCAGATGGGTTTTTCAATATGAAATTAACATTTTCTTATACGGAATACGATACGAAATAGTAAAGGAAATCGTTGTTAGAAAACTAAGTCCTAAATAAATAACATGCGTGTGTGGGAAGTAAAATATCAATGGAAGGAAGAAGTCTGATATCAACAAACTATTTGTCGTAACGTCATAGATGATGTTTACAAATGATACATTAGATATTACTGCTTGTAAATCAATCCATACCAAACAAAGTAAACATACAAATATTATGTTTCACAATATATCAAAATGCATATTCTAATTAATGCTAGATAACAAGGAAGTGTTGGATGTTGATTATGTCCAATTAGATCAGAGATTGAACACATCTCAATATCATATGCACGTCCTGAATAATTATTATAATCAAATGATATGGTATTGAAATTAATAAAGCATTAAGAGCAGTGTTGGCCTAGTGGCTTCATCCTGCAACGCTCATCCCTGAGGTCGTAGGATCGATCCCCGACTGTGCACCAATGGACATTATATGTGTGCATTTAACATTTACTCGTATGAAGGTAAACATCATGGGAAACCGGCTTGACTTAGACCCAAAGGGTCGACAGCGTGTGTCAGGCACATTAGGCTGACCATCAACTTGATTTTTTGATTAAATAATGCGTTGCATTGAACATTCAATCCTACGCGAAAATTATATACGCTAACATATTAAATTGCGAATTTTATAATCAGTTTCAAATTCCTGCTAAACAAAAATTATTTCGACTAAATGATGTGTCATCTTATAGTAAAAAATATATATTTTAGGCTTAAATTGATTTTTAAACGCATGATCTTTTATGTACCTACTAGAGAATGCGCCAAAACCAGAACGTATATAGGTAATTAATTATGTAGGTTTTCCATTAAACTAAAAAAAGTTTCAAAAGGTAAAAGGCCGGCAACGCACTCGCGAGCCATTGGCATTGAGAGTGTCCATGGACGGCGGTATCAATTAACATCAGATGAGCCTCCTGCCCTATTGCCCCCTTTTCTGTAAAAAAAAATATATATATATATATATATAGCTAAATTAATAGAAGAAATTACATACCACCAACACTAGCTTCATACGCAACACCAACAGCGCATAATGAGTTGTTAGCTGTGGCAGCTACTTCTCCGGCGCATCTGGTTCCATGACGGTTGGAGTCGATCATGTCATACCGTGGTTGAGGATCTGAGTCGTGTGAATTTACGTCATATGACGCCATTGGATCCTGAAAATTATATATGGTTAGGTTTATATAATTTACAAAGGAAAATGTTTGTTCTTTTTTAAAAAAAATTGTTTATTCATTATAAACAATTCGTAATAATGTGTGAACACTTTTAAGTAAAAAATACCTGTGTCAGGGTTCCCAGCTCTTCCATAACAAACTTAATAGTACTTGTATATAAAGCTTTGTAATTCATTTGCGTGTTTATATTATATAAGTCGTCAGTAGATTTTAAAGAACATTCAGTTTCAACATTTATGTGACTATAAGAAAAAGGAAAAATGTGTTTAAGACTAGGTAATGATGACACTGACAGTGTTAAATGCAAGAAATTTATAAAATATAGTTATTTTTTATTGGTACAATAATTGTAATAAACCCCAGTTAACGATTTATCCGATACCAAAGTGCAAAATCAGAACATATTGTGAATCGACGATAAATCGATGCAATTCACAACTTTGAACGAAATCGTATATCTCAGTGTCATGGAAATATATTCCATTTCACAAGAGAATATTCATGATAAAGGCGATTTACACATTCGATACTATGGTCCGCGTTTCAAAAACCTGAGACAATGCATACTGCATTTCAACTAACGATATGCAATTTGTTTTTCCGTAGCTCTGCAGTATTAGCCTCGTGGCTTAAGCGTGTAACCCTCAACCCTAAGCTTAAATCACGGCGTTGTACTAATGGAATTCTCTTTCAATTAACACTTGCTCGTCCGGTGAAAGCGAACATAGTTACCGGAAAATCTCAAATGTGTCAGACACATACTTAACTAAAAAAAATAATGATATAATGAATAATAAAAAAAGTAAAAAAAGGACCAAAAACGTATTATAAAACAATTTAATACAATTCTATATACAAGAATAATGTCAATGTCAAATCAATAAAGACAGCCTTAAAATTAAAAACACATCTTTGTTTTCGCAAAATACAGAATCAAATCTTACACAGAATACGTATTGTAAATAAAACTTCCAACAGATTGCGGAACTATAACAATAAATACGATCTTTGGTTTCTTTAATCGAAAAACAATATCGGAATCACGATTGGACCAAATTGCTTCGAGAAAAATATCTGCAAATGCAAAGGGATATGGACTACAGTACTGATCGACATTCGCATTAAGGCTAGTTTGGGTGGCTTCTCTATAATATAATATTAACGTCATTTATTATTGCGCGCGTTCTATTCTATTACACACAGCGTAACAATGCGAAATGGGCCGGTCAAACTGCCCTCGTTTGTTATTGCAGATGGTTAATAATAATTAAAGGTACTTAATTGTAATCAATTAAGTACCTATAATTATTATTGGTCCTTGGCCCAGTGAGTAGAAATGGAGAGGCCTATCATGAGAGGGCATAAAAGAGATAGCGTGGAAAGAATGGAAAATAGTAGCTCTTGAGTTGCTAGTACATGAGAGAAAAATTGGAAGAATTTAGAGGAGGTATTCACTCCTTCGGAGGTCAAGTAGTAGTTTTTAAATTAACATTAACATAATGTAACTTTAATTATAATACTCGAATAAAGGCTATTTTAATTTAATTTTTTCTTTATTATTTTTAATTGACTGAATTTGACACATTTGTATTTAATATTAATTTTTGGCATAATTTTATGTAATTATTACATAAAATATATTTAAAATTAACATTAAATTTACACGAGTATTTGATATTTTATAGATACCAGTGTAACCGAACTAAATTTCGTTTATTTATGACACGACCTTAATAAATTTGAACAATACAAAAATATGAGAAACAAAGCTAATAGATGCATTTTTTTTTAATTTTATAGTTGCCATTTTCTTTTAGTTAACTTATACCAAGTGTTACTGCACCTTAGTTAATAACATTAACATTCAGATATCAAGTCATCGAACCAATATCGCTATGTAACAGATATTTCGGTTTTACAATATAATATGTCGACGGCATGTTCACCAATTAATCGTGTATATGTATCTATCTAGTATTTAGATACTCTATGGTTATTTGTGATTAAATCGCAGTGATTTCTCTATCATTTATATTCATTCCTCCGCAACCCGCTGTTTTACGAACCTGCATACAGCACAGCAAAAAACCTTTGTTTTTTTAAATCCTTTGAACTCGTTCTGGCTCGTCTCGTTAACAGTGAAGATTAAAAGTCCTCGAAATATAGTACCTGAGCCGATTGTTGGCGATTTTTTGCCCAAAAAGTTTGCGCTTTAATTTACTGATTGAAAACATCAACAGAATTTTTAGTAGTTTTTAAATATTAAAGATCCGAAAAGGCCTTTCAAATCAATAGCGGAGCGGGTCTATCAAAACATTTTAATGGTTCTTGAATTTTTATGCCTTTTATTTAGTTAATAAAGTACTCTTTTATAAAAAACTCAATAAAATATTTATTATTTATAGTACTGTAAATAATAGATAACGACATCAATGTTTATATATATTTATTTTTACGTTCTATATTTACTTACGTAATTCGACACTATATCTGGATGATCAGTTTCCAGTCCATCGTCAAGGATTGTAACAACGACACCTCGACCTGTGACGCCTTCCCGCCAAGCTGGTATCACGTTCATGTCAAGTCCACCACCGCGGTTCTAAAATTAAAATGTCAACTGTCACAAAAACTGCATTAAATTTTTTATTCAAACCACCACAGAGCTCATAAATATCGGAAAAATTTACATTTTTTTAAAATTAGAATGTATTTGTTATCTGTGTGTTTCAGTTGCAATGAGGAGGTCATGTCGCAGTTAAAATGGATTCTATTCGACTTTCAAATATTTGTTTGATTTGTGAATCGGACGTGATACTGCAATATTAAATGAACCTCAAATGGACTAAATTGGAAAATAATTTTGATATCTATTTTAATGCTTCAGAATGGTAATGTGATGACGTCATAGGAACAGTTGTGTCGTAAATAAAACTAAATTGATTGTAACTTAAGTTATTTATACGTAGGTACGTAAGTATTTTTACGTGCAACCTTGTTGCCGATTATTAGGTTAGTAATGAAAGCATATTTAATTATTTTATCGAGCCACATAATAATATCAGAATTGACTATAATCATATGACTCATAATGTAACTTCTATATAAAATTCTACCTTTTGAGACAAATTTGCACGCCATTATGTGTGGTCTGCCACTGCGAACTTTATATTGTACCACCATAACATTTTTGTACCATATTCTTGCAAATAAAATTATTATTATTATGAATTTAATTAAACAACAGAAGTGTCGAATTTTATATCTCCTTAGGTTTTGAAGTCTCAAAATACAGTTGATTTTATAAAAAACCTATTATATTAAGTTTTTAAAATTATTTGATTTTAGAATTTGAAAATAGGCACTTAAGCTTCTGTGTCAACCCGCATAAAATATTTTGCCGGACTGAAAGCCAACGACATCCGCGTACAAATAAAAACTAACTTTAATTAAACACGATCAAAAAATCAAGTTTAAATGTCAAAGAAAGAATTCCATAGCTCAAATATATACGTGTAACATTAAGTAAATGAAGCTAAGGGTCGGAGATGTTCATTAAGAGAAAACAGGTAGGTAATGAGCTAGAAAATTACCTTTTACACGACAAGTCACTTACGAATATACATTATATGATACTAATCAGTGCAAGCAGTCGCTTTGCGTAAAGTTATTACGATAAGGTTCTATGTATGTGACAACTGTGTGAACTGTTTGATGTATTCTGTATTTACCCCTTAAGTAGCACAGGATACGGCAAATATCTGTTATAATGCTTTGATAAAATCTTGTAGTAGTAATAAATGTTTTAATCATTAATAATGGAGCATGTTTTAATTTATGTTTTTATCATGTTTAATATTTTTTAGTTCTATCACATTATATTTTTAAAATAAGAATTAATAGTTTATGTAATTAAATATGTATCTCAAACTTTTTGGTGCCTGTAGCTAAAGTACATCAATATTTGTTCAATTAATGACTGAAAAAATTTCTCATTATCTATGGGCCGATAAAAAATCTAAAGAAGCTATTGTTACATTATTTCAAAAAGTTAAAGAAGAACGCAATATGGAATAATTATAGAACTTACCAAATACCACATATGAGGCCATTTCGGATCATTAAGCACAAATCTCATATCTGTAGATCGCGGCCGACCTTTGACTCTTGTGTTTTGGAGCTCTCTCTTCGATCCGGCTTCTCTTTTCGTCGCTGAAGAGGGAGAAGGACCAGCTGACGACTTAGTTTCAGCTGTAAATAATATAAGTGGATAGAGTACTATTTAAAGACCTTTGTAAGATGAAAGGTTATTTTATAACGGCGGATATCAAGGACGTTTTTTTATAGAGAACAGAACACACGTTTGGCCACAATACTATCTGATGTTAAGTGAGATGTAGCCTATTGGAGGGCACGCTTGTCCAGAAGATGTCTATTTATTCGCCGCTTATATGAACCGATATTATATTATAAATGTTTTACTTTTCATAAATATACTTTAATAACTTGATCTGTATGATATAAATTATTATTATTATAAATGCGGAAATAATAAAAAAAGTGCGTGCGTACACATGTCAGAAGTGAAACTTCTTTGGCAAACTATTTTTTAACTCTTGTTCATATTTCAAATTTAAAACTTTACATTTCCGAGACTTAGAGGGAGGGAAAAAGGACGATATGTTAGGAATTTATTGAATTTAATTATCATTTAAAAATTAAAACTGTCGAAAATTAATAAAAATAAAAAAAATATTTTTTTAATTTATTTCTTCGATATTAAAAACACGTGGCATTTTAATTAATAATTCGTCATGTGAGATATCAATAAATTCTCTTTACGAAATTTTTATTATAAAAATAGAATTTCTATAAGGTAATTCACCCTTCTCTCTCTCAATCGGTCTTAATCGTTCTCTCCCTTGTCTTCGACAAAATCGCTGCACATCTTCGTGACGTTCCGTAAAAAAATTACCCTCATGCGCCTAAAGAAGTTTCACTTCAAAAATTAAAATACACATAGCAAGAGTGGTCTACCAAAGATTTATGTTACAAGCCAAAACCATTCTCTATGAAAATATCTTAAGACGAAATAATTGAATCCAAACTCGCTAATGCGCACAAACACTAGAATATAAAAGTAATCTTTGTGACAAAGAAGCCCCACTGAAACGGAACAATGACGTTGGTCTTGAACTTCAGCCAACTTACGGAGTCAGGGTATCTAGGTCAACTGGCTATTTACCTATTTGTTCTTTGTTAACTGTTTACAAAATACTTTACACTGTACTTGAAATTTTACCTACGTAGCTTCGACCCTCGTTTGTTCATTCATGCATTTAACTGAGTTCAATCAATAGATAATACTTGTTGGACATAGAAAGCTTACTGACATAATAATTATCAGTAATGTTAACGCAGAAATCGTTTCCGCCTATTCAGGGTAGTAAACGACACCGACCTATAGCTGTACTGAGAGTCGGTCATCAAAATATCTTGAATGATAGATTAAAAAATCAAAATGTGTTATAGGACGTGAGACACTCAGAGTCTAGTCTTATTAAAATATCTGTAATGATAGATTTAAATTAAATAAAATTTCTAGTCAAGTCACCTCCATCGTGAAAGAATATTAAAGTATTCGTGATAAGTGATACCGTTCATGGACACTCAATGCTAGAGGGTTCGCGAGTGCGTTGCCGGCCTTTTAAGTGTGCAACCTTTTCTTGAAGGCTCCTAAGTCAAATTAGGTCGGAAATACTTCAGTGGGCAGCTGGTTCCACATAGTGGTAGTGCTGCAAGTATTAATCCATGTGTGTCTAAATTTTATATTATATATTAAAAAAGTCCTCCGTCGCGTGCGGTTTTCACTAATATATAGAATGATCCTTGATGATTGATTGGTATATCATTTTTAAGGTTTACGTGTCACGGTAAACATAAGTCCAACCGAGCGTCTGTGTAAAGACTCATAAAAGACTTATGTAAATGCTAATTTCAAGAAAGCGACATCTTGAATAAATTTAAAAAACATTGGTCTTTGAAATAAAAATATAGTTGTGATTTTAAAGTTCTTCATTTCTCACGTTTGACTCGGGCAAACTTTTCCAACAATTAAGGCACTTGTAAAGTATCTGAATTCTCAGTAAGATTAATTAAAATTAAAATAACGATATAATATTTTTGTTAAAAAAATAAAATACCGACTTGACTATTACAACTTGGGTATTGCACCCTAAATTTCCCTGCACATAGATGCGTAATGATTTCTAGGGCATATATTTCGCCTCAATGAACAATCTTGTTAGAGATCAAGGGATCGGAATATATTAAATCCTATATATCAACACAGATGCACTCTCTGGTCTCTATTGTTTACATAATGATCTCAGTAACAGACAGAATAGCAATCACAGAATATACATACAAATTAATAATAATTTAGCCTCGATTATTCCTTGAAACATTCAACCATATTTACAAAAGTCACTTTAAGTTTTATATAAAAAAATTTTTTCAAGGACTTCTAACAGTTTTAAATTTAGTAAGTACACTACGATTAATTCTTCGTTGACAAGTCTTCCTTTTGAAGTTATACTTCTTTTGGCGCGTTAGGGAAAAATTAATTTTTACAATGCTCGCGCACACCATCACAAAAAACCGATATCCTGAAGCTATAGTCAGCATTTAATTTTTTTGGAAGTTATACTTCTTTTGGCGCGTTAGGGAAAAATTATGAGAGTAAATTTTTTCTATTGTAAGTGTCGATTTTTCTACTAACGTAGAATCAGGCGAAAGATTAAAATTTTGAAAAGATTTTTATCTTATTACGCCAAAGTATTATAACTTCTAACGCGTGTACCTAAGTACACACACGTTTTATTTTTTGTGTTCGAGTCATCCATGATTGACCACCGTAAGAATATACATACGGACACAAAAATTTTAAGGTTTCTGATACGTCTCTTGGGTAAGATGTATTAGCAACGGTTACAATTTAAGTTCCTTACCCGGCAAAGACTTGCGCAATTAAGATATTTCAATGAAACTATATTTAATCTTGAATTATTGAGATTTTTAATTTTTAGGAAACTAATTATATCAGTAAAACGTATCAAACGTAATATGCGATATTTTTAAACTGTCTAAATATAAATAAATAACCCCAAATAACCTTTTATGCTTAAGGTTTTTAATTAAATCAAATACAAAACTTGAATGAAGTTTTTCAAATAAAATTGTAATACAGTTTCTGTGTAGTTCTCTCGACTCCTAATTAAACTTGAAACGTGGTTTTAATGAAAGTAAGCACACATCACTCATATCTTAAATAGGTTAATGAGCACAAACGGGCTCAGCAAAAATCAAGATGATTATTTCAGAGTTTTACACTTTTGGGTATTTGAATTATACAAATTATGCCTGATTAAAGAGCTTTTTAATCAACTTTATGCTCAAAGTTTCTATAGCATTTTTGGCGTATATATATATTTATTTTATTAGATGCTTAAACTTGGTCGCTGACTTCATAATTAATAAGACAACTACCCTTGAAGATATTGAAAATTAAAAGAATTGCGTCAATTAGCATTCTATGTTGTTATAATTTTCCTTCCTCTTTTTTACTTTCAGTATCTTTCTAGAACAAACGGACCGGTTACCGTATTGAGTACTGACGCAATTAGTTCAATGTATGCTTGAATTATGCTATAATTCCGGACTCAAAGTCCTACAGATACAAGTATTTCTGGTAGAGGCTACACAAATTTAATCCTTCCGGTCTCTCACCAATGCCTTGCTATTGTTGGTGGAGTGATGGACGAGATGGATGGAATAAAATTCTCTGATAAAAATCTTAACACACATCGTTAAATTAGAAATGGCAAAATATAACGGGTAGAGCAAGCAAAAGCATTAAACTTTAAATATTGATACTGATCATTTACAGAGCCTTTTAATTATTTAAAGGCAAGAACCCAATTGCGATTGTTCTGGCAGTATGAGTGTCCATGGGCGGCGGTGTTTTTAACACCAGGTGAGAAGTAAAGAACCTTTTTAGGAAAGGGGAAATGTGACTCTCTGCTGCTAAGCTTTTATCCTCAGACCTGCATGATCGCGTGGTTGACAAGCTGAAGGGGTCCTATCTATATACCTAATATATAAAATTCTAGTGCCACAATGTTCGTTCCCATACTCCTCCGAAACGGCTAGACCGATTATTATGAAATTTTTTATGCATATTCAGTAAGTCTGAGAATCGGCTACTATCTATCTTTCAAACCCCTAAGTGATAAGGGGGGTGTCCACCCCAAATTTTTTATTTTTATTTTTTGGGTAAAAATGTTTATTTTATTTATTTAACACCTAATTTTCACCCTTCTACGATGAACCCCTATGTTTTATTTGTTAAAACTTATGACTTGAACTCAGAGGTTTATGTAGAGAAAAATTCACAGAAAAACCTAA
Source organism: Pieris napi (assembly GCF_905475465.1). Taxonomy (NCBI): domain Eukaryota; kingdom Metazoa; phylum Arthropoda; class Insecta; order Lepidoptera; family Pieridae; genus Pieris; species Pieris napi. The sequence goes on along the minus strand of NC_062239.1, from coordinate 4,042,839 downwards.
AAGTGTTCTTACCGGAAAATCTAACAGTCTCTGGGGTAGCATAGCAAAATGTTCCATGTTGGTATGTACTAAAAAGGTAGGTTAGGCAAAGGTGTTCGCGGGGGCAGCTAGTGTATATATAAAAAAAAAACACCAGATGAGCCTCCAGCCCGTTGGCCACCTGTTGTATAAAAAAAAAATTACCTGTCGAAACGATGTCTGGTATTGTTATAAGATCTCTTTTCTTCCTCGATAGTATTTTCTGTTGTCTGGCCCATCGCACTCTAGAGTCTGTCTCCAGCCGCCCGTGATGGTCATGGGCTGGTGTAAGAGATCGTCGTGCCACGGAGTTATGGTGGAAGTGAAAGTGGTTGTCAAATATCTGAAAAGAGAAATTTGTATTGATTTGAGTATGTCATGGTAAAATTATGAGCTGTTTGAATCTAAGTCTGAAACCTGAGATTTCTTTATTTGTTTCATTTATCTGTCGTTTTTAAAAGCAGTATGTATTTTTCTGTGTATTCCTAGAAGAATGGGGTGTTAATTATGTAAATAGAAAAGAATATTATTATACAAATAGGGTTTGAATGCTACACCTCAGAATTAAGCGAAAGCTTAACCGTCGGAAACTAGATATTATTGGTTTTTGGCTTTGCTTTTGTTGATGAAACCTTCAATCATTGCTAAGAACATTTTGGTGACAAATGTTTGCTTTGGTATGTTCGATTAATATATGGTTAAAGAGATTCCAATATCATCAAATAACGTAGAAAACGAATATCTATTTAAACCTTCGAGACTTAGATTTAAAAATAACTGGAAGGGTGAATAATATATACAATGTATAAAGAACAAAGGGAGACCCAAAATATACAGTGGTTATTCCTGCCTTTGACGCTGTCATAATGGAAATTGTAGCTAATGTTTAAAGAGGAGCAGGTGAATAAAATTCATATGGCTGCAAGAAGAGAAGGTACTGCTAAATAATCATGTTATATTTTCACGAGGTGTATGTATCTATAAAATAAAAAGCTTTTTTGATTCCTTAGTTATATTTATACGCCCAAGATATGGGATGGCATATTTTATGAGAGATAATTCAAAAATCGAACAAAGCTGACACACACAAAATGTTTTAAATAGCAAGTTGTTGAACTATTTCTCTAAATTTTTGTAGTTGTGGTATATTGACAGCGCGTCGTGCTTTACGTGTAAAACTATTCATTTTAAAGTAGGGTTCTTGTGAGTTCAAAAGGGCGGATCCTTTTAGCTGCCTAGCAGATGGGTCTACGTGTAAACGATACTGTGCAATGAAAACACAATTTAGGGGGCAAGGTAATAAAGATTAAAATTGAATGCTCAACTTACTCTGTGACATACTTTAAACTTTAATCTTTTCAAATCTACACATGATCTACGTTATGGATAGCAATAATTTAGAACAGTTTTCGATTCATATCTAAGTCAGTATAGGGGCTTGGTTTACCTAAGAAAGGACTTGTTATCTAATTTTACAATGCTGGTATAGGTGTAATACTCTAAATGTTCTGAATACGCAAAAAAATTGAGAGAAACTGCGCCAGTACTCTGTAACTTCCAAATGCGATAGAGATAGGTTTTTGATTGCAATTTCCAGGTAGTTCTCTCAATATCCAGAGCGCCGTTGACGCAACCTCGAATTCGCACAGTCAAAAATTTAACATTGAGCGAAATATCTATTCCAAGTTATAGAGTTATGAAACCGGTAATTTTCAATATGTATTAAAGACGTACTTTTTTCATGACTCATTAGATGAGAAATCGTTGCTCAACAGACCATTATCGTCTTTAGAAGTTCTTTCTTTAGCCGTTGTTCAGTGATGATTGCCTAGCTTGTACAATGTCGAACAATAGATCCTTATAGGCTGTAGCAAATATATAGCTACGATCATACATGTTACATACAAAGGGGGATTAGAATAGCCCGAGGCTCTCCGTATCCTCATTAGGAGTTGCTTGCGGAAAAGCCGAATTTTTGTTGCTTATCAGAAAACATAATTAAGTTAGAACTTCGTTACGTTCATTCAGAGCTAGTTTATTAAGATTTGTTGAAATATTCATATAATTTTTATACAAAAATTATTACAATTATAACAGCTCTTAGACAGACGCTTAGAGTGATTACGAATATATTTAGGCATAAAAAAAATATTGTAATTATTTATACGTGTAAATCATTAGGTTACTGCATTTAACACGAAAAAACGCAGTATGTACTACAATGGTCATGTTCATCCTGCTCCAGGTCATATTGTCTTTTTAAAAGTAATACTTATTTCAGACCATTGACCTATAGGTTAGGGACAATTTAGTCTTAGGTGCTATGGTAGTATTGGTTAGGTTAGGTGAAACAAAAGTACTTTGACAAAGCCTTCTGACTGAATTAGGCTGCACGAGTGAAATCTTTGACAATACGCAAACAGAATAACTTTGAGTTTCAGTGAGCTTCGTGCAAACCCATAGGTCAGTATATTACTTCCCTTGTATACACCCTTACTTCTTATTAATACCTTTAGGTATCATATCCTATTAAAGATAAGCTTGGAGTAGTGCAATCAGGGCATGCTAACAAGTAGCATCCGTCATTACGGCAACACCAGCTGACACGCGACATAAAAACCGCACTTCTATTATACGACCAGCCTGAAGGCAACGCATGACCTGCTAATAGTCAAAGAGCGTAGCAACATTAAAAACTTCCTCATATATTCTTAGCTTATAGTAATTATTAATTATAATCATATTAGTTCTTTGTTATCCTCTTACATAATTTTTCATTTACACCACACAGTTGTTGGCCATTTTGACGTGGCAACGTCTTATAATTCGATGGAGCCGGCTGCACGCACGAAAAAACATGACGATGCGGCGTTACCTCACGGCGCGGCTTTACCTCTCAGGCGTTCCATAAAGAAAGTGCAAGCGAGAGCGCGGAACGAGCGACAAAGAGGCACAATCGGCTTCCGCGTTCGGCAGCGTTCGACATCTGTCTCTCAAAATTGACATACAAATTGTATTTATGCGTACAAATAAATGTAACTTGATCAATTCAATTGTGATTTCCTTCTCCTCTCCATACAAAATATCTATCAAACAAATAAAATTAAAATTTACTTTTGAGAAATGCAACCATTCCATCAGTATTTTCTTGTGACGTTGTCACGTTCAACTATCGTCAGTAAAGCGACATTACAGACAATCGATTTTTTTAATTTGCATTGTGCACGCACGTCGCACGACAGTGTTGGTACCTGAAGAAAGCAGGTTTTACTGCTATTTAATTGTACCATTACATACGTACAAATTATTTAATTGATTTTTCGGCTAAAAGCATCAAGAATAGGTTAACATTCGTGATATCACAGGTAAATGTTTATCAAAATTCTTTTGTAAATTTCTTTCTTCGGCATAATCTTAGACTATTGGACTACTTACTACGTCTTTACATTTCGGATCCTTTAAGCTTTCATGGGTGTTACTTTGTACTCAGAAAGAATCTTTTATGTCCCTCGTTGAAAAATGTGGGACACTTTCAAAGAAACTGAAACGTGGAAATTAGTAGAAAGTCTTAATGAGAGGTTAGATCTATATGAAAAATACCTAGCAATAATGTTACCAGATTTATTCTATTGTACACATTAGTCCTATTATAAATAGTAATAAATCACAAATAGTAATAAACTCGAATGATTTTATGATCAATGTATTTGCAAAATAACAAGATTTGAACTTTGAACTATTAATAAGTAGTTTATCTAATTGCGTCTTAATTTCCCGAAAATCCCCGACTACGGTCACCGAAAGTGATTTTAATATGCAACGTTCCATTTCTAAATTCCTTCAAATTTAACTACGCGGTCCGGCGGTTACCATGACAACGGGGTCGTGTACTTCAAGCGTAAACAAAACACGGTTTCCTGAAATATGTTTCGCATCACCCCATCTCGTTACTTACCTACCGATATCACCCTTGGGAAATTAAAAGGACTTTGGGTTTAGGACATTTTTCGTCCTGCAAAGCTAATAGAAAATTATGGAGTTATAAATAACAGTATGTTTCTTTAAAAGGATTTTTATACAAAAATACATATATAGGACTCTGTTTTATCACAGCGCTTTATTCATCTTGGTACAATATAATACAATCACTAGAAGGTTGTTGGAGAATTTCTGCTAAAATCGATATATTTTTATTGGCCACGTCTTAAGAATTACACGTTTCATTAATATCTGCTAACTTTTAAATAAGCTAACAATTTATATTATGTTAACTACTGAGCAATTGACTAAAATAGTATAACTAATTTTCGCTTTAATTCGAATATATACAAGTCTTAATACAACGTATTTTAATACATACTAAATGTATCTTTACTATCAATTATTATAGGCGATAAATTTCTCAAATTACAAAATCACACAATTTTATAATAATGATCGCATATGAAGATCTTTAGGCCTATGTGAGAGACTGATAAGAAGCGTGTCCACCTCGGACGAACGGAGACAACACTAAGAAGTTTTCCGATCAACTATATTTTTATTTTATTTATTAAGACTTCGTTGCATGTACAGAAGTATGATAATTCACAATTAAATAATCAAAGACTGGAAAAGGAGTCATTATAGTCAATAAAGTTCAGTTTACATTTAAAAAATTAAATAAATAAATAAAGGGTATTTCAACAAGAAGTTTGTTTTTCAATTGTGGCAACACCGAGAACGTGATAGTTTTGACATTTAGTTTTTGGCGGTATTCGTAGCAGGTGCTTTGGCAATTATTACAATGAATTCAATTTCGCTCGAAAATCGCATTAAAATAATTCAAATCCACTATAAAAATGGTGGTTCTGTTAAAGTTACATTTCGTAAAATTCGTGATATTTTCGGCCAGCATAATCGTCCTTCTGAGACCGCTGTTAAGAATTTGGTCGCGAAATTTGAGTCGACAGGCTCGGTACAAAATGTGCCAACACCAACACGTGTTCGACCGGGTCGTTCAACAGAAAACATCGCCGCCGTGAGCCACAGTGTTGAAGAAGAGCAAAATTTGTCAATTTCACGACGTTCTCAACAATTGGGGTTATCCAAAAGCACAACATGGCGAATTTTGCGAAAGGATTTGGCTTTGAAGCCTTACAAGATTCAACTGGTGCAGGAATTAAAGCTGATCGACCATTCAAATCGCCGCAGATTCGCTCAGTTCATTCAGGAACAACCTGCTGGTTTTTCTGAAAAAAACATTTTTTCAGACGAAGCCCATTTTCATTTGTCAGGGTACGTCAACAAGCAAAATTGTCGCATTTGGGCTTCTGAAAATCCTAAAGCAATTATTGAGAAGGCTTTGCATACTCAACGTGTTACTGTGTGGTGCACTATGTGGTCTGGAGGCGTGATTGGGCCGTTTTTTTTCGAAGATGAGGCTGGAAATGCGGTAACAGTCAATGGATCACGGTATCGCGAGATGTTAACCACTAAATTTTGGCCTATTATTGATGACATGGATATCACTGACATGTGGTTTCAACAGGACGGTGCCACATGTCACACAGCCAATGAAACGATCAATTTATTGCAAACCAAATTTCCCGAGCGCATAATTTCGCGAAATTCAGCTGTTAAGTGGCCAGCCAGATCGTGTGATTTAACACCACTGGATTATTTTTTGTGGGGCTATGTTAAAGACAGAGTCTATACGGAGCCAATCGAATCGATTGCAGCCTTAAAACTCAAAATCCGTGATGTCATTAACGAAATAGACCCTCCATTTTGCCAAAAAGTGATTAAAAATTTTGATGAAAGAATCAACATCTGTCAGCGTGGTCGTGGTGGACATTTGCCAGATATCATTTTTCATTCATAATTGCCAAACTTTTCTCTTTGTAATACAATAAAAATTTTATTCATTTTTCTCTAAATTCTTTGTTTTATTTTGTTTTAGAAAACAAAGTTCTTGTTGAAAAACCCTATTTATTTATTATTATTCTTTTACATTAAGTGTAACTTCATTCTGTTAATTTTGTGTCACGGTGCGCGCGCATCGTAAAATTTCTCTCTCATCAATTTTTCATAACGTGCCTAAAGAAGTATAACTTCAAAAAGGTACATAAAAATAATACACAAAACATTTAATATTTAGTAATAAAAAATGCAACAGTCTTATATTCGACTTAATTATATTAATGTTCTATTTAAATGGTTCACACTCGTTAACCACAGACAATATTGCATCATTTATTACGAATGCCAATTGAAACAGTGTTCTAACCGTTCAAACGATCGATGCAGAGGTCATTTAACGGCACCTGAAAATTCATTGGAAATAAGATCCGAGGCAAACGCAATGTAGTGAAAACGTGCGCTTTTGTGAGAGGCAAGGCTTTCACGGCACTGCTTTACCCCCCTCTGACCCCCCATCCCCATAGACCGCGTGGCACCCCACAGACACATTTCTATCTCTTTCTCTATTAAGCACAATATTTGACTTTGATCTATTATAGCAGATGTAATTATTTAACTTCATAATACAAAGCTAGAATGAAATTACGCTAACTTATTAAGTTAAGTTTTGTGCTGACGGCAAATTTTATATTTTTAAATTTTAACTCGTCCAGACACGTGGTACTGTTGGTCAATTAAGACAACATTCATTATCCAGCGTAAACTTGAGCTCCATCCGAGCTCTGCTGAAACTTGATTAGTGCGTCATCTATAAGCTCAAAAACAACATAAACTATTTAAATTCTTTCACCAAGGGAATGTGTCCGTATAAATAACATAGGCCCCATTTATTGTCACAATATTTAAAAAAACAGAGTTTCAGCCGGTACAGCCGGACAGGCCGATAGTTTCATCACATGACTCTACTGATTGAAGTAGTTTGAAATTCAAATAGTCAGTAGTTCAGTGAGCCAATTATTGAGTAATTTAGCAGCAGCAATTACTTTTACATACAGCTATGTAATAACCTATATTAAATGAGATCCCACGTAATTTTCAATTAACTTTGAACATGTTCATTCGATTCATATTTGTGGAATCTTTATTAAACCCTCCTACGTTATACATGTTAAACATTATATTGAAGTATATTTATATGAAGAATGACCGCAGTTTTACATAGATAGAGAACCACAAATTATGCCTTTGTATTCTAGATAACAATAAGCATTATAAAAATATACTAGCATTTTGGCAACGTATCTTTAGGCAAATAGAAGAATATGGGGACATTGACCTATGCATATTATGGAGGCTTTACAGAGTTCAATGACACGACATTGTTACTATTAGTTTGCATGACGTTAAGTGAATTAGCACGTTCTGAGGACAAGTTTAACGGAAATATACTCAAACGCACTCCTATTTCTGTGTAAATAATAAATTCAAGTTTATAATATAATATTATTGTAAATAGGTAGAAGTAGCTTTTTAAACAATAATTGAAAATTATTGAAAGTTATTGATGTTTGCATGAGTTAAGCGAGATAACGAATTAATTTCTGTTAATGTAATGTTAAACTTTAGATTTATACCAATTAAATACGACTATTCTATTTAATATATTTTTAACAAATTTTTACTAAATTTACAATAACAAAGTTTATACCTCTTAGCAAACTCACCATCGCTGCTACATTATTCAAAAAAAGAATTACGTGACATGAATCAAATACAACCCTAATTCAGCAAACAAGAAACATTTACATGAATAATATTTTTATGCATAAATCGTTTCAACTAACAGGCGAACAGTAATTGGTGAAATCCAATAGGGACACTGAATAGAGATGCTCGAATTACCTTTACAGCTGCAAATACGATGCCTAATCACCAGAGTGGGAGCTTTGCGATCTATGGACTCTAACGAGATGGGGATACAATAAAGTTCTGCAATCTACGACTAGAGAGAATAAAGGCCATTACAATTTTGCATATACCTTACATATAACTTAACTAGAAACCTTAAAAATAACAGTATTTCTCCACTATTTAATGGATGTTATTATACATATTAACCTTCATCTTCAATCAGTCTTTCCATTAAATAAAACCGCATCAAAATCTGTTGCGTAGTTTTAAAGATTTAAGCATACATAGGGATATAGGGACAGAGAAAGCGACTTTTTTTATACTATGTAATGATATACATTACCACTTAACACTACGTATTATTACCTTTTGTTTAAATCAATTGTAGTAGCAGTGACAGTAACGTGTGTAGGTAACATTTAAATTCGCAACTAGATTTATTAATAAAATTTAATCTGTCAACCGGTTTTCTGAAAAACAATTAAATGTCTACAATATTTCTAGATATTTCTATCTCTATATTTCTTTTCAATTTTCAGTCATTATAATAGAATAATAACTCACTCAAGTATATATTTTTATACGGAGACGTATGAGGTACATCAGAAGTAACAGCACTTAAAATTAGTTATGAGCAGTGTTGGCCTTGTGGTTTCAACGTGCGACTCTCATATCGTAGGTTCCATCCCCGGCTGTGCACCAATGGACAATGGTCTATGAGCACATTGAACACTCGCTCGTACGGTAAAGGAAAACATCGTGAGGAAACCGGATCCAAAAAAGCGACGGTGTGTGTCAGGCACAGACGGTTGATCACATCCTTGCCTATTAGGAAAGATCACGGAACAGGTTGTAAAAAGGTTGTAGCGCTATTAGTAAAGTCATAAAATATTAATTAGGGTATTATAAAAGATTTTTAATAAGAATATTACAAGGTTTTAATCACTTATGAAGAAAAGGAATAGTGAATGTTTTATGAAACTTAAGAATGTATAAAGTTTATTTAAAAGGTACTGCGGTGCATCTAAAATCATTACAATAAAGTTCATTGCCCGCTAAAACGTCTACATTGTAAACAGTTTACGAGGGCAACATTTAGAAATTTACTTTAGAAACTTAATTTACTTAAAGCGAAAATTTACAGTTTCATATTTTATACGTGACATTTTCAGTTAGTGTTCATTTATAAAATTTATTAACATATTTAGCGCCTTCGTTGGACGTGCGTTGTGAATTAGCTGTAATTCTCGACAAGATCTGTATAGTACTTACTTTATGTTTTGTCCTTTAAGTTTATATAAAATTTAGAACGAGAGTGATAAGGACAAAATTAATCTACTAGTTCTTAAATTTAATTATAAATAAGAACAGAGTACAAACATTTAAAATAATCTATTTTTATGCTTCCTTAATTTGATTCGGAAGTTTATTCATTAAATTATCTTATCAAAGGTAAAGCTGGCGAACAATTACCGTAAATCAAGGAAATTTCATTCATAAAACAACTTTATTTTCGATATAATTATAGAAGCTCAAAGTTAATTATTTTAATACATTACTGTGAAAATGACCCGAAAATAAAGCAATTTATAAAGTTTTAACATCATGAAGTATGAAAATATATGGTTTTTCATTATAATATTTTAATACAAAAGCATGGAGTGTGCTAGTGAAATATTGTGTTTCTAACATATTCATTCATGTTGCGGTTAACATTTATAGTAATAATGGTCCTTCAGAAATTCAAATTACTTTACTCGTTCACTGTAAAGAAAATATATAAGAATTTCACGTATTTCCTGACAGCTATAAAGTCTGCATATACACCCATTATTCATAAGAACTAAATATATTCTTTTATACAAAGTACATACTCATCTGTCTTTTTTAATACATCGTAAAGATTTTTGACAAAAAGAGATAACACATTCCTTTAGTCAAAAGAGTGTTTAACTAACGTAATCATGAGATAATTAAAACTCATTTGGAACTGAAAACATAGAACTTTACAAAAGAACCAAACACACAAAAATATTATGTATATAAACATTTATTTATGTATTTAAAAAAGGTTAGCCAACGGACATCACTATAAAAGTTTACATCTATCTAGGAACATAAAAAACAGAATAAAAACTGAATGTAAACCCTTTAAGAGGCAAACAGAGCATGCTTTATACTTAATAACTATTGCTAACCAACAAAATTCTTATAGATATCTCAATAATTCTCCGACCACCGAAGCGTCAACATTCATTACAATAATAGAAAAATTAAATGAACTAATGAATCAAAGATAAAAAAATAAAGATCAAGTATATACTTAAAAAATATTTTTTTATATAGAACAGGGGGCAAACGGGCAGGAGGCTCACCTAATGTTAAGTGATACCGCCGCGAATTAATAATAACAATTACGTATATAAATCTGATTTCAACAGGTCTGATCGCTAATTAAATATTTATGGAAGCCGAGCTACCAAAGATCATTGCTAACTATGTCATATATGATTTGTACATCAGTATTTATATTATTTATTTTTTTATTTTATTTTTCGGTATATTGCTGAAAAGAGAAATGCGAAAAGAGAAAAGTGAATTCAATAAAAGATATTCTTTGATGTGTTAAAGTGTATAATTTAAAAAATGTTATTAGTAAAAGCATATCGAAGCTAAAAGACATTTCTGTGAAAAGAAATTCACGAAGCAAAATGCTGCTTCCAAGCAAAAACTAGATTAATAAGTACGAAAAGAGATGCTTCCTAATTAATAATGAAAGAAACTCGGCGCGGAATTAAAAATATTAAAGTTTTCTTGTATCGTAATTTATAATTTGCACAAGTTTGCGTTTTGAATATTTTTGGAATGCAAGACAGTTTGTAAAGGATCTCATGGCTAAACAGTTAAAGAGAGTGTTTTCTAGTGTATCGGATTCGATTCTTGACTTGCCACAAGTGACTTTTGTCTACACTAATATTATAATCTACACTAATATTATAAAGAGGAAAGCTTTGTTTGTTTGTTTGATTGTAATGAATAGGCTCATAAACTACTGGACCGATTTTAAAAATTCTTTCACCATTCGAAAGCTACATTATCCACGAGTAATATAGGCTATATTTAATTTTGAACAAAAATAGGGTTCCGTAAGATATTAGGGTTTTTCGGACACAAGGTGTAAAAAATCAACCAAAAAAGTTACTTATTTTGCGTACCCTGCCTAAACTATTAAAGATAGAACCATAAAATGTTCTAAGTAATTGTAGATCTTATAAATATCTACAAAAAAGTCCGCGACACACTATACCTATCTATGTCGAGTGAGGCACAATAACCATAAATGATATAATGACATGGCAAAACGGCGTTTGCCGGATCAGCTAGTACCTGATAAACGTCATATTTTTTTAGGTTATATATGACAGTCTCCTTACAATGTTGGCCTTTACAGTAAATGTTAATTGATCCCTTTTAAAATGCCATCTCCTTTCGAAGGTTGGCGATCATCATGGCTACTTTACTATTGTTACTAACTTACTAATCAATCAATGGACTGTATTTGTCTGATGAATAAAATTATTATTGTTATATTATTATTTAACTTTGGTTGCGGTGCTTCTGAACAATGACTTGGTGCTTTGACCAAACCATTGGCTATGATTCTTCAACAAAATTCGTGCCTTCCAAGCTCAGTTTTGAATTGCACTATGATGTTCCTTTATCATTCGGTATATTAGTTCATCGTTTCCAATAAATACTGATGTACAAATCATGAATGACATAGTTAATAAGTAATTAGCACTAGTATATCTTTTAAATATATGAACCATTTTTGGACCAGTCACATCATTTTAATATCACATCGTTATCAAACATATTGATTCGTATGACTCGTCGAGTTAATCTAATATAATATTTTTACAGTCATTACGTCTAGGGCATCGAAACTCGGTTCAATTTTGAAAACCCGGGTTTTCGGGTCTAAGAGTAATCAAAACCCGGGTAGACCGGTTTTTTCGAGCATTTCGATCATTTTATTGAATTTTTTTTTAAATGCACTAATCTGCGTTTATATATCGATTTCCTATAATGAATACAAAATATAAAGGATGAGGAAGAATTTAAATAAATTAAACAGTACTTTACAAATTACAAAAACAGTTTTAATATTAAAAAAGTGAAAAAACTTTATTTTTTCCTCAGAATATTAAGTAAAAAGAAGTTATGCATTTGTCACATTATTTAAACAACATTGTTAAGACATACCCTCTGACCATCTGACCACTTTAGAAAAAAAGAGAGGAACGCTCTCGCTGTCGCGTTCCGCCATTCTCGAAGAGTGCTATTTCTAGTTTCTACCCTCACAGTAGTAAGCAAATCGTCTGATAGACAAGCTGATCCAGTTTCAGGAGCAGTATTATCAGTAGCAACAGCTTGACTTAACTGTCTGTTCAGTTCCTCTTCATTTGTCAAAGTAGACAACTGAATGTCAATTTCTCGCAGGTCCATGAGGTACATTTTGTTTTTTGGTTGTGCGTTTAATCAGATTAACAATTTCGTTTAGCATTTCATCACCTGTAGGCCGATAAAAAAACAGTTTTATTGTCAAGTTTAACAGGTTTATTTGTCAAGTACTGTAGTGTTGCTGCTTGAGTTAGTCTTTTTTTGCGTATCGTTTGCTCAATGCAGTTGCCATTATGTTACTTAGTGGTGTCTTCATTTCATCCATTTCATTTAATGCAAATTTTAGGGAAACATCAGCTTTAAGTAATGTTGCATCGCGTCAACATAGCGCCTCGACGACAGATTTAATAACATCCAATATTTATTGAGATCCAATAAATATTATAATTTAGTATCTTTATTTCTCCAGTCATCATCAGTAAATGCAATATCTGTTTTTAAATCAATTAAAGCTTTTAATAAAAAAAAATCATCACCGGCAACACCCCGCACAACGCGCGAGGAGATTCGCTACACCCTCCCCTCTCCACTGCTACACACTTCACTCCATTCATGTCTTGAGATGGACGCGCAGAACGCGAATTTAACTTGCAAGGCTTGTTTTATTGGTAGGAACGTAGCAACGAAGCTACTTTTTACGTAATAAATAATAATTTATCAAAGCGTCTTTTTATTCCATTCACTTATTATTGCATTGAAACTGGCTTAAACTTAATAACTAACAAAAAAAAAGTATTAAAAAAAAACCCGAAAAACCCGAGTTTTAAAATTATACCCGGGTTTTTTTGTAATCCTCAGAACCGGGAAAACCCGGGTTTTTTCGGTCCGGGTAAACCCGGGCTCGATGCCCTAATTACGTCATATTCTTTGAACAGGGTATTTGATAGCAATATAATTTTAAATAAAACAAAATTCCAATTATGGAAATGACTTAAAATGAAGGCAAATAATTATGTAAAACGTCCATCTCTCGTTTCAAAGTTAATAATTTGCTAATGGTTAGTACGATTCGAAATTTTTGTTTTATTAAGAATTGTAGACACAGTACTTGTATTAAAATTTTGACATTCATAATGACAATCTTGTTGAGTTTAATGTTTTTCACAATATTGTCAAAACGGTCAGTTTGTGGGGGAAAATGGTTTGAATTTCTTGAAATAGACATGAAAAAAATTAGATGAATTTTTGTTCACGTTCTGTTTTCCTATACTTTTGTAGTTTGTACCTATACTTCAGACATACTTTAAGTTAGTATACATCTGTATTATGAATTTTTCGTAGTATCATTAAACCTAGTACACGGTAAAAATTAAATGATTTAGCTTATTGCTTTTAAGCAATATCTGTTAGGTAGCAATCGTAAGGAAAATAATATATAATATAGTAAAATGCAAAAAGTGCCAACAAATATCGACAGTGTAAATAAAAAAATCATAAATCACAATAATTAGTAGGGATTCGATATGGACATGTAGCATATGAAGAGGAGTGTAGGCGTAGTGGCTTCAGCTTGCGGCTGTGTCGCTGAAGTTGTAGGTTCGATCCCCGGCTGGACCAATGCACTTCTATCTGTCTGTTCATTTAATACTCGCTCGTACTTTGAAGGCAAACATCTCGAGGTTTATGGCATGCCTTAGAGGCTTAGACCCATAAGGTCGTAGGCGTGTGGTACAGACGACATATCAGCAACTTGCCCATTAGAAAAAAAGAAATGGTCAGAAAACAGATTAAAAAATCTGAGTCCTAAGACCAGCACCACTGGTTTTTTTAAATAGACATGTACTGTTTATACGAGTAGACAGACGATATATGAGTAGAGACTCAAAGAAAGAAATAGTTAAGTGTTTAGGTTCTAGATGAAGATATAATATACGGTTAACCAAAATCAACTACTCTCTGTAAACCTATGCCTAAGTTTTTTTATAAGTTGTCTATGCACAAAGACATCATTTTACATTACGATCTAGCCTAACTTAAGACTAATAACTAATTTAAAACTAATTTACCAAAAAGGATATTTATCACAAGAAAGTGGCCAATAACACTACTTATAGTCTCTATTAAGGGGAAGACACTCTTCTTTTTTTTTTCTCGTTCTCTGTACTTTTTTTTTTCACTTACCACTGTTTTGGCACTTAAGACGTGTACTAACACTAAGTAACTAATTTCAATTGGTTTGTCCTTTTCAGTCTTCACTCATGTCTAAGTAATAATATTACTTAAAGTTCGTGAAATTTAAATGATTCATCTCACGAATTTAAATAGGACATTCTATGGATGCTATCCTCTCAGAAGTTAATATGAGATGTGAGGCTTTAATAGAATTTTTAAAGCGTATAATATCTTGTAATATGAGGGGAATTCACAAAGCACTTGGAGTCAACTTTCATAATAGATTCAAAGTACCTTAATGGAATAAGTAATCATCTTTGCAACGTAAACGGTATACGTACGTAATACGAAAACGTATAATATAATTAACATACATGAGTATTAGCGTTTAGTATAGGGATTTTACTGGTGGTGGAGATGCACGAACAGAAGATTTATTTGGTTATATAAAAAAAATCAGTGGCGATACAACCTCTTTTAGGTCTGGACCTTAGATTCCTGAATCTGTTTCATGATCATTTTTCAATTTAATAGGTTAGTAGGTGATCAGCGTCTAGTGCCTGACACGCGCCGTCGACATTTTGGGTCTAAGACATGTCGGTTTCCTAACGATGTTTTCCTTCACCGTTCGAGCGAATGTTAAATGCGCACTTAGAAAGAAAGTCTACTGGTTCACAGCCGGGAATCGAATCTATGATGATGAGAGTCACACGCTGAAACCACTAGGCCAACACTGCTCAATTATTTGGTTATACTGTCCATAAATAAGAAATTCACTTTTTTACTATGGTCTTATTACTTTTAAATTAAGCTAAATTGTAATGTCTAATTATGTCAAAAATTCATTAAAATATAGATGTATATGTTTACATTAGGTAGATTCTTTATTTATTACATTACTTTATTTATTTACATAGTGTATTAGTTTGCTTTTTTGGATGGAAAAAATATTTTTTGTGTCGGTATAGTAATAAATATGTATTAACATTCCGCTACTACGTAGAGACTGATAATGTAGATACCGCAAGAGTGCCGTATATGCCGTCTCGGAGGTGCTTTATTCATAGATTTGAAATATTATTCGAAATCATGCTGCTTGGTACCATAATTCTCTATCTGCTCCATGATCACAACTGAAGCGATATTGATTCTTTATTCAGAATAAACTATATAAGTAATATTTGACATAATTGACAAGATTTAATTTTTCAGTTATACTAAAGGTGTGTATAAGACTTGCGAAGAGCCAATAATCTTCATAATTTATTGATCTCAGCTGTAAAATTTGTCTTTTGTTTCTAACTAAATAGGATGTTGAGTTTTGTATAAAGCAACAAAGTAGTTGCATTGCAGTTGAGTTGATCCTAGATTACAACTTAACGACGCCCAAATAGAACTAAGCACTACATTGTAGTGTTGAGCTGGCTTTGTTTAGACAACTAAAATGTGTTTATTTCTATAGAGAATTAAAGCACTGTAGAAATACCTGCTAACAGCTAAAACTTGTTTTAGAATATTTACTATACAATAATGATTTCGGGTGTGTTTTGTTTTTATATAAACATAAAGCTTTGCCAATTATGTTTACTTTCAAAAACAAATATTGAATAGCTATTTGAGGTCAGTCACGGTGTATCCACAAATTATGTGTATGAAGTGAAAATGATAGTGTTTTTTGCACACATGCATAATGCATATAACTATGTACTAGAGTTCGTAATTATGAATACGTTCACTGTGCGTCGCACGCGTCGTCTTATCGTACTTGAACCGAATTTTACGCTAATTTCTGGCTCTACATATAAACTCTCTCGTATCTAATCTTAGAAATGCTTGTAGTATTTGAGGCTAAGAAACAAAGCGATAGAATTTATTAATGGTATAAATGCGATGTTTTCTGCTTCGGAATCAAACTTAGATCTTTATCTAAGAAACACATATCAAGTACATAATCTGGGGATGTAAGCATAGATAAGAAACGTGTAAACACGACCTGAAAAGCAAGATCTTCACGACGTTTCCGATACCTATTTATATTGATTCATCTAAATTGCTATGAGAGAAATAGCGCCTACAATTCTCAATCTACAACTATTCAGGTTTGGTTACGGTATGATCACTTTGTAAGAGCCCTCGATCTTCATCAATTGATCTTTGTACTCTGGAGGCATCGCAAAACTTCAGTTTTCTTATTACATATATTTGTTCTAGCGACCCGCAGCTCCAAGGATAGAAGCTAAATTGATACTTTTCACAAAGCACGCCGAATTCTATTGTAATTTTAATAATTAGAAAAAACGTTTTTAACGGATTAAAGTTATTTTATTTAAAATTATGTAAAATAATTGTATACATAACTTCAATCCGGTAAAAAAGTGTTTTTCTATGTGTAAAAGTTAGGGTAATAAAAGACAATACTATATTAATAATTGTTGTCTAGAATCAGGCTAAAAAGGTTTTAATTATAATAATATTTAAATATTTTTATATTATATTGCTTAATAAATATAGAATTTTTAATTTTATTAATTATTGTTTTAACGACATTATGTTTACCTAAACCGCATTAATATATTTTCAAACTGATGTAACTAAATTAGGTGATAGCTTGAGGTAATCCGACGATAAAACAGTTAAGTTTACAAGACAATTTATAAGTAAATCATTCGGAACGGCCAAAGTTCTAAGTTTTTGTTGAAAGTCTTATTTATTGCTGAAGTTTGAGATGCAAGACGCATTTAGTATCCTCAAATTGTTGTGAAATGGCACTTTGTTTGCTATAAAACGATTAAAACTTTTTATGATTGCAATATTAAAAAAAATATATTTCTGCACTAATTAATGTTGTAATATCGGGCTAGGCTACATAAAAATGTAACGCTCTAGAGGCATCTATCTATAGAAGAGCTTTAACATTTGAATTTTATATAATACTAGCCGACCGGCCAAGCGTTGCTGTGGCTAAGGTTTTAGTTATATTACATAGTAGTAAACTATTCAAGGGAAACGGTAGGGGACCACCATGCTTTTTTGGTGGTTATGCCATTAAATTGTAGCTTATGTGAAACGTTGGTACTTTCAACACAGCGCCATCTGTTGGAAGTGTGACTATCAAATAATAAACAAATATTTTGCAATAAAATAATATTGCGGGTATTAATTGAGATGTAAGCTATCCTATCTTTTAAGTTAGATCAAACTGCACACGGTGTGCAAATTTGATTGATATCGGTTCTGTAGATTAGGAGTCCATAGCGGACAAACAACGTGACACGTAATTTATATATATTAAGATTTAACTTTTCATCACCGGCCTTTAAGGGTCGCTCTCAGCATTCTACTTAAATTGACGTACAACTACACTTGGCTCTTTGGTCAACCTTACAGTGAAATTACATCGTAGTCACCGTAATGGGATTGACCAATTTATAATTTCGCTGCGACAGAGAATTGAACTAGACCCTTTCAGAAACCGCTTAGTCACGAAGCCCTCGTCTCACTAGACATAAGCGAAAAAAGCATATTAATTTAATTAACACGTACCAAAATAATTATAATATCCTATCCTTGTCCTATATATAAATAATCCTTAAGGTTATTCGTGCAGTTCAACGTAATGGAAATCGAATTCTAACACCTGCCATAAATATTCATTCGCAGTTAATACAATGTTACACTTTGATCCCCGTATTACATTGGATTAATTAACTGGATGCTATTCGTTTTATTGATGGACGCTGAAAGCTAGATGGGGACCGTGTTAATATAATTCAATTATTTATTTATATTTCCCACATAATTATCATCTTAACAGTTACTAATCGATAGAACTACACAATAAAACCTACACCGGTAATTCTACAATAATTAATCTTAATATATATAAATCTCGTGTCACAATGTTTGTCCTCAATGGACTCCTAAACTACCGAACCGATATCAATCAAATTTGCACACCATGTGCAGTTCGATCCAACTTGAGAGATAGGATAGTTTAAATCTCAAATTATAGTCGCAATTTTAATTTATTGCTAATTATTTGTCTGTTATTATTTGACAGTCACAAATCACAATTCTAACAGATGGCGCCGCGCTGTGTTGAAAGTACCAACGTTTCACATAAGATACTATTTAACATCTGTAACAAAAACCTAAGCCACAGCAACGCTTGGCCGAGTCTACTAGTAATACATAAATCTAGATTTAATATATTTAGAAAGAAATAATAACATAGCTCTTGTGAATTCAGCCAGTATACAAACAGGTTCTTACGTGGAACCCACTCTAATTATGGGTTTAATATGAGGTTGATTATAGTAAGTGTCTTAAAGACAGAAGCCCGATTATTGAGGACTAAGGAACACTTTTTTATATAATTAATAATATGATAATTATTAAATTATTTCTTCAACGAACATTAAGATCTAGCCTAAATTAAGAATAATAAGTCTCTATGTAGGGGGAAGGCACGCTGTTCTTGTTCTATTTTTATATTGTTCTATTATTTCACGAAAACTATTTGGGTGGTGACGAGAAGTTGAAGCCTCGACATTCACCTGATGCTGGAACCTTCGTGGGATCCAGTAATATTTTTAATTATTCTGGCGACGTAGGTAAAGAACACGTAAGATCCCCATAGACTAAATTATACCATAAGACTTAGACAATACATAAAAATATGGAAGAGGGCTAGTATAAGCACCACATGATTTAACAATAATACTTTTAGTTTTTGTTTTTATGAAAAAAATGGCTCCACAATGGCTGAGCAAAATTTTTCCAAATAATCACCAACATATCATCGATTACTAGTCTGTTCTTAATGTCAAAGACATAGATACAACCAAGGAGGTTAACGCACGAAGGATGTATTGCCATGACTTCTAATCAGTTACTTGTATGACTAATTTAGCTTTACCTGCGAATATTTTAAAACTATAGAAATGTAAAATATTATTTTCACAAGTATCATTGTTGCCCGATGAAATATTACATACATTAAACATGAAAATAAAATAATTTGTCTACTTACAACGAAACTAAAGTCAAGTAATTCATTTTCTAAAGGCATTACAACATTCTCAAAAGGCAGGGAAATGAATGAGAACTGAAAATTATATTAAATGACCCATTAGGTTAATTGACATGGCCTAGTTAAGCTATTTTTCTTCGTCAATTAACAAATTAATATCAGGTTATATTTTTTACAATAACCCCAAGCTGTATCTCTCTGGTAAGAACCAGAGCTATTAATTACATATGTACACATTAATAATAATAATAATATAATAATAATAATAAGTCATTTAATCATTTAGGTACAATTTGTACTCTTATGCATGTCAACTCTCCATCTTACAGCGGCACTAGTGCCCACACATTGTCATCGTCTATAAATTCCCGAACAGTGTAATATCCTCCCTTTGTTAGGGTTTTCTTGATGCAAAGCTTAAACTCATGTATCGGAAGTTTGGTTACACGGTCCGGAATCTTGTTAAATATCTGTATACATTTCCCCATAAATGAGTGAGCAGTTTTATGAAGTCTGAAAGCTGGAAAATCAAGTCTATTCCTACTTCTTGTGTTTAAATTGTGACAGTCACTGCGCTTTATAAATTTATTAATGTTTTTATAAACGTACATAATATTTTCATACACATATTGGGAGGCAACTGTTAAAATACCAATCTCTTTAAATAATTCTCTTAGCGAGTCACGCGGTTTTAATTTGTATATAGCGCGTATTGCTCTTTTTTGTAAAACAAAAATATCTTGAATATCGGCCGCTGAGCCCCACAACAATATACCATATGTCATAACACTATGGAAGTAACTGAAGTATACAAGCCTCGCCGTTTCGACATCAGACATCCATCTAATCTTTCTTATCGCAAAAGCAGCCGAACTAAGTCTTGCCGATAGATTTGTAATATGGGGCTTCCATTGCAAACGAGAATCTAGAGTGATCCCTAAAAATACAGTTGAATCAACACATTGAATTATTTCCTCATTAATATTAATGTTTGTACTGACCTGTTTTACGTTAGGCAAAGAAAATCTAATACATTTTGTTTTATTAGAATTTAGTAACAAGTTATTATAAGTAAACCAACACATAACTCGGGAAAGGGCATCATTTACCTCGTCAAAATTTATTGCGTTCCTACTGATTTTAAAAATAAGAGATGTATCATCTGCAAATAATACCGTTTCACATAAGTTATTTATATAAAATGGCAGGTCATTTATGTAGATAAGAAAGAGCAACGGCCCCAATATCGACCCCTGAGGCACACCCATGAGAATAGGAGCTCCTAAAGACTCTGCTTTATTTATAACCACTTTTTGTAATCGGTCACTCAAGTATGAATTTATTATTTTTATTGAGTTTGCTGAGACGCCATAATACTGTAATTTTCCCAATAATGTTTTATGCTCTACACAGTCAAAAGCCTTGGACAGGTCACAGAAGACAGCTAAAGCATCCTGTTTATTTTCCCAGGCATCGAATATTTGCTTCATGAGCTCCACACCCGCATCCGTACTACATCTACCCTTAGTAAAACCGAATTGTCTATCATGAAATAGTTTATTTAATCTAAAATGTGAAAGCAATTGATTATGAATAATTTTTTCAAATATTTTACTTAGAGTTGGTAAAATTGATATAGGGCGGAAATTCGTGGGGTCCGATTTGTCTCCAGACTTAAATAAAGGAATAATTTTACTATATTTCATGAGATTGGGAAAAACCCCATCATCGATACATCTATTAAAAATAATCGTTAGATAAGGAGAAATATTTCCAATTATTGGTGCTATTACAGCTACTGATATGCCCCATAGATCTTCTGTTTTCTTCTTATTCAACGATCTAAATGCCTTTACAATAGAATCCGTGTTAATTTTATGAAAATCGAATGCACTACTATTTTTATTTGTGCTAGACGTTAAAAGTGAAAGCGCGAATTGCGTAGATGAATTCAGTTTACTAGTGATTCTTGCAGGGATTTCAGAGAAAAAGGACTCCATAGCATTTGCGACCGCTGCATCTTTTTTTATAATTTTGCCATTAATATTAATTTCAAAAGAGCTATCTTTAAATGAAGTTTTACCAGTTTCTTGATTAATAATGTTCCAAGTGGTCTTAATTTTATTGTCCGATTTTTTTATTTTATTACTCAAATAATTTGCCTTTGCTATATTACAAACTTTTTTAAATATTTTTGAATAATTTCTGACATAGTTTATAAGCGACTGCTCAGTAGAAATAGACTTTTCATAATATAGATCATACAATTTTCTTCTACTAACGTAAATACCTGGTGTGGCCCAGTCACAGAATTTCATTTTAGAGTTTAAAGAAACAGTTTTTTGTTTAAATATGCTAGCAAATTCTATGCTTATTTGTTGACATAAATATTCGTATTGCTCATTGGCATCATTTGAATTTTTAAGAAACCTAAGTTTATTCTTAATATTATTTTCAAAAACCTTTAAGCGTTTGTCCGTTATTGGCCTAAAAGTAATTTTTATGTCTTGTTTAACCCTATGGCGCTCAACAATGATTTTTTGTCCACTATGATCTGAATCCACCCAGTTAACAATACATTTTTCATATAAAACGCAATCAGAAAAAATGTTATCCAAGCAGGTAGCTGATAGGGGGGTAATCCTAGTTGGTTCAAAGAAAGAATATTGTAGATTGAACGACCCAAATAAATTAGTAAATCTACTTGTATATGTACTAGAAACTAAAATATTTAAATTGAAATCTCCACAGACAACCATCTTTTTGTTATTTTTACTTATAATATTAAGAACATTTTCCATAGAAGACTCAAACAGATCATAGCTTCCAGAAGGGGGTCTGTATACACACACAATTATAAATTGTTCAAATTCCACACAAGAAATTTCTATCGTTTGTTCAATGGAATGTTTTATTATGTCTAATCTTTCTTTATATTTGATATTGTTTTGTAACATTATTAATGACCCACCTCTAATTGCACATTCCCTAGTAAATGCACTAACAATTCTATAATTTTCAATACAATCTAATAATTCATTTTTTTTTAACCAATGCTCTGTGAGACATAATACATGGATATTCTGACTGTTTAAAAACAAAGAGATTTCTAGATTCTTTCCAGAAAAACCTTGTATATTCTGGTGTACTATTTTAAGGTTGCTAGAGGCCTTCTCTGTTGTCTTATTATTTAATTTAAATATTTAATTTGGGACAAGCATTTATGTGCATCATAGTTAGATTGCTCAATAGGGGCAACTATTTCATGACTAATTTGCTCCAAGGGAGCACTGTCGGAACTCTGCTGCTGTATAAAGGCATTGTCTAACCTAATAATAGAAGACTGCTCAAATAAAGCAGATTTAGCAGCCAAGTTCTTGGCTGAAGTTAGTAAATAAAAGCTTAGCGTTACTGCTAATTGTTTTTTACCAAATTTAGATAGAAACAATCTATCCTTTCTTAAAAAAAAGCTGTTATCAACAAATGACAATTTATTTATGTCAATTATATTTATTTTGTTTGAATAATACGATAAACTATCCAATGTCACATTTAATTTGTATCTTAAATTATTTTCCTTCTGCGTCAAACTCTTACTATAGGGAAATGTAAACATTACAATGTTTTTAACTTCAACACTTTGAAGATGGTCAAATAGTTTTGTTATAGATTTTTTATTTGCATTCTCCCTATTTCCTATAATTATTATTAAATTGTCATTTTCTCTAAACTTAAATTTTAATATTTTTTCAGACATTTCATTTAAAGAAATGCCAGGCATACAATAATTACTTACACTTTGCCCCATCTGGTTCATCGAAATGTATCCCAAATCTTTTCCCACTTCATCGCTAAACATAACATAATTACTGTTTGTTTTTAAAGAAACATTTTCTTTTTTGTTAACATCATTATTGAGGCTAAGCTGTTCAGAGATTGACGGCTCACACACTGACATAGACCATTCAAGTTGTTCCAAGGCAACCAGGCCTGGTGCCAGGGAATCCACCAGGTTAGTATTATTCAGGTGGTGATTGAGGTTCAGTGTGTATTCCCTCATGCTCCTCTTAGAAGACAATGCATTATATTTATGTGTAATGTTTGCCAGAGACACTTGTAAGCACTTTATTTTATCATTTAATAATAATATATTACATTCATACATTTCTTGATTTTCCTTAATTTGTTTGGAATATGATTCTATCTTGTCAATTAATGCTATATGCTGTTTTTTATTTTTTAAGCCATTTAAATAGCTTTTTTGTATAAATTACATTAAATTAAAATTAAAATTACATTAAAAGATATATGCAAGCAAATATGGTAAACAACAGAACCACATAAGCTATTCTAAGATAAGATTGTCTTTGGTGTGTATCATCTTGATTTCCGTCGTTCAACAGAGCGTTTTATTCCGGGCACTACTATATGGAACCAGTAGTGCCCGGAATGCCCGGAGTGACCACTGAATGATGTCTGAACCAATTCGACTTAGGGTTCCTACCTTGGTAAGGTGAGTCTCATGCCTTTTTGTCCCAGGTATATAAATAAAATGTACACGAGTTATAATTACGCGTATTATTAACAATAGCTTTGTTTAAAGAAAAACGCTTTTTACCGGATTAAAGTTATGTATTATTATTATAAATTTACAACTATTTGACATAATTTTAAATCATTGCAAAAAGACTTAGGGAACAGAACATGTCACCAGATTATGTAGATATTGTAAAACACTGTCTCACATCAGGATACTTAATGTGGAAAGATGAGTTCTATGTGCAGGTTGATGGAGTAGCCATGGGTTCTCCAGTGTCACCTATAGTCGCTGACATCTTCATGGAGGACTTTGAGGAGAGAGCTCTAGCCAATGCCCCGGTTAAACCTCGACTGTACAAGAGATATGTCGATGACACATTTGTAGTACTCCCCAATGACAAAATATCTGCATTTCTAGCACATTTAAATTCAATACACAAGAACATTAAATTTACTGTTGAACAAGAAAACAACAACTGTCTGCCCTTTTTAGACATTTTAATTATACGCAAAGCAGATGGCACACTAGGTCACACAATACACAGGAAGGCAACCCACACAGATAGGTACCTCAATGGTGAATCCCACCACCACCCTTCACAACTGCTTTCTGTCGGTAAATGTTTGTTTCAGAGAGCCCAGCGTCTTTGTGATGATGCCCACCTCGAGGAGGAACTACAGCATGTCAAACAGGTGCTACACCGAAACAAGCTGCGCATCCCCCGGCTACATCACAAAAACAAAAACAAGACACAAACAGTTCCCCGCCAGCCAGCCTACTTGCCATATGTAAAGGGAGTTACAGATAGAATTAGCCGGATCCTAAAACGAGCTTCTATTCATACAATTTTCAAGCCGCACAAGAAGATTCAGCAATTCCTAAGACCAATCAAAAGTAACACCCCATTGCAAGATGCAGGTATATACAAACTGGATTGCGACTGTGGCCTGTCTTACATAGGGCAAACTAAACGCAATATGTCCAGCAGACTCAAAGAACACATTGCAGACATAAGACATAGACGACACACAAAATCAGCAGTCTGTGAACACATACTAGATAGGCCTAATCACTACATACGCTTTGACCAACCGAAAGTACTTGCGAAAGAGAAAAGATTCTTCCCAAGATTGGTACGCGAAGCCATTGAAATCAAAAAACACCCCAATTTCAATAGAGAAGACGGCCTAAAATTGTCAAACACCTGGGATCCAATAATATCCAAATTAAAATCTCAAAAAGAAAAACAATCCGCGAAAATAGAGGACACCGTGAGCCATTTTTGCCAAAACCCTCCATCTTTTAGTCGATACCAACTCCGGGGAAACAAATACAGATAAGGCAACTTTCTCTGCAGCTGTGATACCTTTTGACATTCAACATCTTTTGTCTTCAGTCACCGTGACCACGCACGCTGTAAAGCACGCGAAACGTCGGATAAATTTAAAATTATGTCAAATAGTTGTAAATTTATAATAATAATACATAACTTTAATCCGGTAAAAAGCGTTTTTCTTTAAATGTGTAAAAGTTATATAAATCAAAGACAATACTAATAGCTTTGTTGCTTTTCAGCAATTGTGGTCAACGAGAGACCTCAGCTGTGTAAAATGACAATAAATAGAAACCAAACGCATATAACATTCAATACATATTTGTAGTTCTAATAGAAATTTAGTAATACACAAATTTCAGTAATTTGAGGTATTATTTAGACGCAAATATGACTTGATCACTATCAAACGACAATTTGCGACCCTTGATGCTCGCGACTTGTACAAACATTACAATCTAAACAGGTCGCCTAAGCGATGTGTACACCTATGTCTACATATGACAAAATAATTCAAACAAAATCCTGAAACTCTCTGAAAAGATATCTTGAGTTATTGAGATAATTCCACGTTTCGCGATGTTTTTTTGCGGACTGGCGAGCTGTGAAATTGTTCCAGTGGTCTTCCTGAGAGATAAGACCTCAAAACAACAAGGGTTCTTAAACGCCGGCAACGCATCCACTAATTCTGTGCTGCGGCTGTCTTTTATGGATGATGAGCCCCGTTTGCCTCATGATATTAAATTGAATAGCTTTGATTGCACTACACAGCCTTCAATTATAACATGCGTTTACTTTGAAATTATTTTATTCCATGTATGAAATTAACATTTGCTCACACGGCGAGGGAACATGTCTATGGATAACATTTGGAAACGAAACGTAACTATGGCTTCTATATGTCAAATCCAATACATTTTCTACGCGAGAGACATGAATAAAATAATAGCGCTAAATTTCGTTTCACTTTAGACAGTGTGTGGGTTAACAAAGTTATCATAAATCTTTAATAGATTCAAGTTCAGCAGAAATATTTACCTACAAGTACTCTATTCAGTATAAATTTCTGTATTTTTAAAAGCCTATCCATATGCCCATAATACTAACTCAACCCTAGTAAAATAAAAGCATTAAAATAAGGGCGCAGTATTATTTAGACTTACATATTTACTATTTATTCAGGAAGAATTGAATGGCGAGGGTAGGAACGTGTAAGAAATAGAACATCATCAAGGACGCTGGGTGACAATTGTTTGTGTAGCCCTGACCTACTTAATGCCATCGGAATAAGAAATACTTTTGCATTTAAAAGCATGAACTTGTAAATAAATTAAAACATTAAATCCGTAACAGTGTCTCGTTATTTCGAGAATTATTCACGGTTATTTTAATAATTAAGTTTCACAATTGTGTAGGATGAAATAGTGAATAGTGATTTTTATAAGGTGTAAAATACTTTCAGGGTAAATAGATCAAATTGAATGATTTTCATCAGTTTTTATAAGTAAGCTTCCCAGAGAACTAATTTACCTTTTAATCATTACAATATTTTAAAGAAAAGATTTGTATATTTTTTTAAGTTTGTTTGTTACAAACGTAAAAAAATTCATACGGGTTTATTCTTGAATAATATTAATGAATACAGATACCACTAGTAAATAAATCAGTACCTACTATAAAGAATTGATAGTTCCCTGCCCCAAGCCCCTTTGCGTAGTTTACGGGAGTTCATACAAACTCGGCTCTTATAACCTTAAAAAATGCGTATAAGAAAGTACTGTTAAGCAAAGTTAGGTAAATTTTCGAACTGATAAGAACATTTTCCTGTACGTATCAACTGATAAGACTTTAACCTCATGACATTAACGGATTCGCAGTATCTTGTCGATGATTGGTGAAGTACATCTTTATTATAATCACATCATATATTAATTGGATATTACAAAATCTAGAATGTCAACTATAGACCAGTGCAGATAGCCATTAAAAAAAGTAAAAAGTGAAAAAAATAATAGTAGGATGAAACCTATTGGAAAGGGTGGATAATATCATAAAAATTAAAGGAAAAATAATTTACGGGCGATCTGAGGTCGGGAAGGGGTAGGGGGGGAGTTTTAAGGGTAAAAAACGGTTTATCTCGATTTCCGGCTAAACTAAAAGTCTTATCGAAGAAAGTTAAATGGCAAAGTTGTAGGTAATAAAAAGATCTAAAACTTTTGTATTCACATATTTTTCACATAACCTCAAAATTTATGTGAAAAATTAAAAAAACAAAGTTTTTGGTTTTTTATCTTTTACAAAAATTTATTTCTTTAAACGAAATTTGGTGAAAACTTACCTTATTATGTCCCAAATATACTGTAATTTATTTGACTAAAAATATTTATTTTTTCACCTTATTTTGAATTAATATCTAAAAAACACCCTAATTTTCAATCGAAAATTCTGACGTCAAAATTTCAGCTTTTTTCAAAAAGTTGGTGTGCTTTCAGTTCGTTGAAATCTCTACTTTCCTATGGTAAAAAAAAATATATATATATTACCATAGTAAACCTTCTCAGAAAATGCAAAAAATCGTATGCAGTAACGCCCAGACCCGTCATCCCCTTCCCTACTTCTCTATTTTTTCCTTTCTTTTTATTTTTTCCCCTGCTTTTCGAATGGGTGTCATCCTACTGTAATTATTTTTGGTTTCAAAAATTATCGACCCTGGTCTACTAGTAATTGTACTATTGGAAATTCTAATTTCAAACAATTGCATATTGTAAGAGTTCAAATGCGAGCTTTCATAGCTCACAAAGACTCTTCAATTTATTTTCACGTTTAATTCACGACGAAAACATTTTATAAGAATTAATTTAAGAAATCTCGTGCGATATTAACGCAGGCGTTTTACAAAATTTTGAATAACACGAAAACTCAATTACAACAACGTTTTCATGTAATATAAAATGTATGGAGTTCAAAAAGTTCATTATTTTTAGACGCTTTTAATAACTCGTTTTAAAACTTGGCGCGCGGCTCGTAAACGGCGTAACTTCTAAACAATTTTTGACAAACAAAAAGTGCGATAAACAGACCATGACTGGCAATTTTCTTTTTTATCAGAGTCTATCGTGAATAACAATGTAGATAAGGTAAATTAGTAGTTATTTGCTTTCAAAGACAGTGTTAAGGTAAAATTCAATATTCAGGTAAGGCTTAGGTACGTATACATATGTTACGTATACAGAGGTAACAGGATTATCATGATTTTACAAAAAAAATCATTTGATCAATCGCAAAAGAAAATCTCTTGTCTTGACTGTTTACTAACAATTGTCCTAATTCATTTAAATATTAAAATTTTTAAATCGTATATAATTCGTATATTTCGTCGAAACAAAAAGTTAGTAATAGCCAAACTATATATATAAAAATAGATTATGAATATGAAACCTTATGTGTCCGAAATCCGAAGTTAATGTAACTTTAATAAAAATATACTGTATGAAATGCAATTTTTCACCGGTTTTCCCATAATGGGTTTAATGCGTCTCTGAAGACTGGCCTCCTTCCAGCTCCGCGATCGAACGATGCGCTCATGTTTGCTTTTATAAACTTAGAATAACATTCTAAAGCCCGAATGCCTTGGAACTTATACTTCTTTATAAACTTTAAAACACTGAGAAACTCATATGTTTAATATTATTACGTTATAATTTGTAAAAGTTTTGAAGTAGCTTACGATGAGTTGATACCTCGACAGATTTTATAATTTGTTCATTGCATAGTATAGACATTAGAGAGTGAATAGTTTTGGTAAAGCGGGGTATCCAAAGATCACCAGAAAATTCTTAAAATTTGCGTCAACTATATGGGTATTTTTTATAGAAATAGCAAGAAAAGATTGGCCTGGTAACCTGGAGGAGGTCTTTAGCTAGAAGCTACTAACATTTAGCTAGAAGTAAATACTAACAAGACTAGCATTTGCAATGAAAATTGAGTATATGGAATTAAAAAGGCTTTATTATATATTATTACATGGGTATTTTTCGCCCCCAACGCAAAAAGTAGGGTGTAAAAAATATGTTATATTCAAACTCAAAATAACTGTATTCATAAAGATAACTAAGTACACTTATGAACGTCGTGTCGTGCTTTCGGAAAGCACGATTTGGTGAAGTCAAACTGAGGATGATGAGATACATATATGTTCAGTGATCAGTTCAAAAGGGCATTAAAGACACACATCAGAATGGGCCCATAGACTAAAATTGGGCTAGCTGATGGCGACGTGTATCTCGTTCGTATATACTTAATATTAAATTTCTCATGTAAATAAAAAATAATTTTTGTAATGAGAAATAAAGTTCTTTAAACATTATATATATAAGATGTAAAGGGGGTTTTATTAAGACTGAACTAGAACTATTTATTGACGTGGCAAAATCCTCGTATGTTTACGATCATAGTTTTATTGTTGCCTAGCAATTTGTTGTCTCAGCAAAACAAGGTTATCCCTGTACTTTTATGTATTTTTTATGTCTGGATTTCTCATATGCATTATTGTCATGTAAGAAACAACAAAATATTTTTTGTATTGTTTTATGAAATATACTTAATACTTATATTGTATAAATAGATGTGTTTATATTACACATATATATTTCATAAAATGTTATCGCTACTAAACTATAGATTATACCAGTTTATTTATTTAGGAAACTAAACTAAACAGATACATCACTATACAGAAAAATAAAATAAATGTAAAACATAAAATAAATAGACACATTGGACATATCCACAAAAAAAAAAACACACAGTTACGTATAGAAGGGAAATTAAAAAAAAATACTATAACATCTTTAAGTTTAACCCGTAAAACGTATTATAGAGATCAAATAATCGTATTAAAATAAATTGTACTATTAATTATAATTGTTATAATTGTTTTTATCAAAATCTTGATCACTTAATAAAATTCTTTGAACTGATAACGATTCAAGCTACGAAAAACTTGTTTCAAAGCCAAGTCATGTCGACGAAAAATACCTTTGGTAATTAATTCTTAATTACGTTGAACCCTCTAACAAAAAATTGAATTAAGGTCATAATTTATGTATATACCCTTAATCCCGATTTACCAGAACCTTGACATAAACAAATTTGGGCCTTTTGACTCGCTCCAGTAAGACTTTGCTGGCTGTATTCCAACTGCGGGCCTACTACGCCATTTACAATGAGAATTAATATGATCCCATTTATTTGACAAAGACGTATAACTTGCACGGATTTATGTATGAACAGAAACACTTATGAATGTTCATAATTTAGGCGTCTGAAGTGCCGCAAACCAGAGTACAGACAACTAAAACGTGGAATATTATAGATAATAAATATTTATAGAAGTACATAAGAATACATTATTCTCAACCACAATACCTACTGATATTAAGCTGTAGGTTTTTTTCCCCCCCAATTAAATATTGTACATATAATATCAGTACACTTACGACAACTCAATAATAGAAAACAGGAAAAACGTCTCATTTTCATAGCCTTTTTATTGAATTTTCCACAAAAACTGAATGATAAAAAAGGTATCAAGGCGCCTTTCAGACAATAAATACTGGTCCTGTTTTTACAATTTATTTTTGGACGCCGGAAGTTGTTATTAGATTAAAGCAACACTTTTGAGAAAAAATATCAAATTTTATAAATGTATGTATTAATAAAACAAAAGCAGTTACAATTTTTATTTGTATTTCATTAGAAGTATCTTTTGTTTATGATAGAATTAGGGTATCAGGTATTTATTTATGAAATCAGAATAGATTTTCTATCGGTTATGTCTATATAATATATATTATATATATTTACAATATACTTAGTATTTTACAAATAATGACAATGACAATTTGACAAATAATACAGATTGTACAAAAAATGTTTTCAAGTCAAAGTATATTTGACCCATTACCGTAGTTATATCGTTTAGTAATTACTAAAGCAATGCATTTCCGGTACTAGTTCAAGACCTCCATAATTCTGAAATAGCTGTGACGAAAATCAAAAGGACTAATTGGGACAGGACTAGTGAATGGAGAGTCAAGAATCTCTAATCACTGATGAGCCGCACTATGGACTTGCCCAAATTTTGTTGAAGACGATGTTGTCAGGAACACAATGAATATAGCTATGTTTTGAAAGCCACACTAACAGTGTTAGCGCAATCGAAGAATATATAAAACTGTTACCAATTATTTAAGATGTAACTTACAAGCTAAAGATATAACGGAGAATAGTAATCACGCAAAGTACCTGTAACAAAGAAAAAATATAATAAGCTATTTGTTATACAGATTATGTAGGAAAATGAATATTACTATATATTCATAATGATCATTGTAAATACTGATAGATAGTAGTACCAAAAAACTTTTACATTTTCAGGTAAAATGTTGCCAATCTTTTTCGTAGTTCAAGGTTATATATTCTATGTTTGCATGCCCTAACTCTACAAACCCAAACTTGAAAGCCTGTAGCGATTTTGTTTATTTTGTACAAGCCAAACCTACGTTATAAGAATTAAAAAATCTACTAAGCTCTTTGAGGAAAGCCTTTGCGCTTCGCTGAAATCGTCTTATCATGCGACTAGATGATACTATAAGGATTTTACAAGTAGTTCTATTTGAAGCGCCGATGAATAAAGCAGATACATTTCTGTATCTATTTCATTAAAGGCAAATAAGTGCGTAAGCAAAAAATATTCACCGTGCAATGCAAAAGCAACATATTATTTCGATTGTTGCGAACGATACAATCCTACGATCAGAAAACTGTTTATCTTGAGTTGGATAAATAAAATCTACGATGTGTTTTAGTATTATTACTTTTTATATTCGTTTACGAAGATTGTAATTCCTCTTAACGGTTATTTAAGTTCTAGTTAATAAATAATAAAAACATCCAACATATAAATCTATTTAAAAATAGATACCGGGCACACATCGTTTATTATAACTACAGCTGCAATAATTAAAATGAAGCCATTTTAATAGAATTTGTGACTGATAGTCCGTTGCACAATGGCTAATGGCATTTTATGCATCATATTAATAATTATCAACATCACAATTTACTGCTTTCAGCAATTAAACTTTTATTAAATCAATGTTTATTTCATGGAGTGTATATAATTAAAATAAAATGGTTTTATAAAAAGTCAATAAATTACTTAAGCCATTCATTATTGGTTCATAGATCCTTAAATCATTCGTTAACTTGGCTGTACGTTCTTTAGTTAATGCTCTGTGAATAAAATTAACATAAAAATAAATTTAAGACATATTTGTTATTATGCCCAGTGTAATTGAATTAATATTTATTATAATAATTACATCTTTAAAACTGAATCTTCATTTAAAGGAATTAAGGAAGGAATTAAGAGTCTATTTGTTAGAAAAATATCTCTTTATGTACAATTTGAACTACGTCATTAGCAAAGTACCATAAAACATGCATTATTGCGTATGCGAATAAAACCATGTCAAGAAATGTTTTAAAGATCCCTGGTCGAGAATGAGCGCCGTTTCTTACCTGATATGTTATTTATAAGCTGAGCAAAAAATAAATGAATTGCACCGTTCCTTGGCGTTTGTTTCTCAATTGAACCTTTAATATGTACATAGATTTAAAATAACAATCGCAAAAAGTCGTATTTTAAAGCAAAGAAATGACGTTTTGTTCTTCTTAATAGAACAAAAACTAACCTAGTGTTGCGAACGTGAGATTTTAAACCCTAAGCTCCTGCTTTAAAAACAAAGCTGTGCACTAATGCACTTTTCTTGCTACCTGCAAAATAAACACCAACATTGTAGGAATTCGGAATGTTCAGACGTTAAAAATCTACGATGTGTCTATAATTATGAGGCATGATAATTGAATTTGAACTGAACTTGAATTCTCCATGAACCAGTATACTGTCCTATACCCTATTTAGTTTTCGAAAACACGGTACTAAAATATAAGCGAGGGAAATATATACGACAAGCCTGATCTATGACAAATTACACGGAAGTACGTCCGTAAAGTTTCTCAGTGTGGAACTATAGAACTAGTTCCAAGTTGATTCCTCATTTGCCTAGATCTCGTGTTGGTCGCAAACACTACTAACAAGTAGGACTCGCTAAGAATAATTATAACTGCTGACAACTGCAACTGAAACTTCGTCTTCAGAGTACACCAATGCTCTCATATCAAAATTGATTTAGTCATATGGGTAAAACTCTAAGATTCCTAAAATCGAATTTTCAACCCAAAAATTATATATATACTTATGTTTTTACCATGTTAAGTTTTATCAAATTAGTAGATGTGTTTAAACGCGCTATCTCGTGTTCTAACTAAGGAACTGCGGGTCTAATTGAAACATTCGTTTTTGTGTTCCATAGTCAACTTATTGAGGACTTTCTGGTTTTACGCGGGCCTGAACAAGTTTCAAACATAGCTTATACTATAGAATAGATGAAGCTGAAATAATAATTTAAACAAATACAAGATACAAAGTTTTTGGAACAAGAGTAGATTTTAAATTGAAAAAATATAATAAATGTAGAGTATTTCCGAAAGATATGAAAAATGCTATTATATACTTTTACCTATTATTAGTACATTTCTGTTTATTTTAGTTGTGTTTTCTTAACTTAATTACATTTTCATTATATTCTGTGAAGGACAATTATCTAATTAAAAAATTATATTTGTTTATTGGTTCTGGAGGTATTTGTGACGTTATGTCCTACGAGTGAAAAATTCAATAAGTGTCTAAGTAAGACTTGAAAAAGAATTCAGAAATCAAAATACCACTACTACAACTGTAGACAGCGCTTCAAAGTGTGGATGATGAGAGGTCGATCCGATACGAAGGGTCATCAGTAACGTGATAAGCAGTAACATCCCGTAAAAATATGCTTTTGTATAATCGCATATCGCATTCGGAGAATTAAATTGGTATGAATAAAATTCATTTGAATATAACGGAATTAATAAGCAAAATAATAATATTTTGAATTTGTAATAATTATATATTACGTTTATATACGGTATAGCGTTAAATATAATAATTATTGACTTGTTTATTTAAATAACAGGGGGCAATTGGCAGGAGGCTCATCTGATGTTAAGTGATACCCATGGACACTATCAATTTCAGAGGGCTTGCGGATGCGATGCCGACCTTATAAGAATTGGTACGCTTTTTTCTTGAAGGACCCTAAGTCGAATTTATTCGGAAATACACACAGTGGGCAGCTGGTTCCACATAGTGGTGGTGCGAAGCAAAAACTGCCTTAAAAAACGCTCAGTTGTGTATAATTTCATTGATATAGTATATAATATTTATTATTATAAATCTGTATTACTCGCGTGAATTAAAGACAATATTAAAAACAATGGAATTCCATTTTAAAAATGAATAAATTTGAGGCACCTTTATAGATTGTACTGCCTACAATTATCAAATTGTAAACGTACGATTAAATATCCTCCATACAACACAATCGTCATTCAAATTTCACATTGCATTGTGTGGTAAATCACAATTTGGGTCAAAATATTCCTGAACGACGCATAATTAATAATACCATCCTCTTAACGCTTACAATCGCTTTAAGCTTGCCATCCGTCAACACTCAATAGCAATTCGATTATGCTCTGAACTAGATTTTACAAATCACCACAAACGTTTGAACCAGCCTCATATCGAGTTAGCGAGCGTAAGTCGTAATTACTATACGTAGATGGAGGTTGATTTACCGAAGGGCGAAGTTTAGCTCTAGATAGATCCAGATGGAAGGCACTAGAGGATGTCTATTTCAAAGGACGAAAAATTTGTTTTTAGGTAATAATATTTCTTTAAGAAAATGTTTACTTTTAGTGAACATTTCAACAAGTTTCTTGTCATTTGTCGGTGAATCCTATGAAATTTTTAGTTATATTTTTTTAAAGATAAATTGACAGCACCGAGTTATTTTTTGTAAACGGGTGTTTGACGGTGAATAAAGGTTTCTATGAGCAATATTATATAGTTTTATAAAGGTCGTATTCTGATTCCAGTGGTGATTTACACTTAGAATATATATATTCGTTCACAAAAACAAACATATTTTTAAGTCTTGGGTGTTGACTATGTCTATTACATCTGCCGAAGTAGACATGGGGATAAATTAGCTGTGCTAATTAATCTGCAATTGTATAGGCAAAAAACCTTTTGTATGGCAATTAAGGTTTATAATAATTTACCAAAAACATTATAAGATCTTACTACTAGAGTATTTAAAAATCGACTTAATGGAAAAAAAATATTATTCTAATACTGATTATTTGCGTAAAAAATTATAATTAATATTAATTTGACAACGTAATAATAATGTGATATGTTATCACTACAAATAATATAAGAATTGACTATAATGATATGACTCATAATGTGTGTAACTTCTATGTAAATTTCCAGAATGTGTGGCAGAATATGATAACTTTAGATTGTACCACCATAAAATTTTTGTGCCATATTCTTGTAAATAAATTATTATTAGCTTATTCATACAAAATTAACTAGTCAAAACCTCACTGTTAACATAATTTGACATAAAAAAACAAGACAGAATTGTGGTACATCCCTGTAGTAAGCTATATTTCTACAAGTAGATAAATTAATGTCCGCTTTGATGAACGTACTAATTAATTCTCGATAAGTCTATGAACAACGGTATCTAATTTCGATTAATCAGTGTGTAATGAAATCGTAAGATTAAACCGTATATTAACCGCGTTTGTCATATTGCGATCTTTCTTAATTTTTAAGTCAATGTAACTAAATTATGAGAGCAATATATTGCAATACATCTCTGTCATTTTAGTTTTTAATATCGGTCTCTGTTCTTTGGGGGCGTCCATAAATTACGTGAGGTGTTTTTTTAAATTTTCTGTGACTCTCTCCATCTCTCCATGTCGTGAGATTTTATTCAACCCCCTCCCCCAACCCCCAATCTCACGTGAGATTTTTCAAAATGTGGGTTTATTACGTAAACGCGTTGGATTGTTATTGTAAAAAGAAAAAAAATTGCTTCGTGCTTTTATTTACGACTACAACAAAATTAGTGAAATGTTGAGCGTTTAGGTTCCCGCTAACTCCATAGCGAGAAGTTGCAGAGATGGCCTTTAGGGGTTGACCCTAAAGGTTTTCCATTTTTTTTTTTCAATCAGAAAAAAATTGCGTGATATTTGCCGAGATCCCCCTCTATCCAACGTAAGATTAAATGAGATTTGATTCGACCCCCTCCCCCTCTTAAACACCTCACGTAATTTATGGACGCCCCCTTTATAAAAAGAAAGCGAACGCATTTATTTTGCGTTAAACTAGTATGTATGTAGTGTGGACTCAGTTCCCGTTTCCGTTTCATGTTCCCATTTGGTGCTTAAAGTTCTCGCTAATTAAGCCAACCTAGCTCCTTTCAGAAGCTCAGAAGTTTCCTTAGCAATTTGCAGGCTTCACGGAGCGACCTCACTGCTCCAACGATTTATGTCCGTTGGGAAGCCACATCTACGCATTTTAGGACTACGTGGGTGACTGATTTCTCGGCGCTGAAACAGCCTTTGCACAAGGGACTGTCTGTCACGCAAAGCAAATAAGATTTTATTTATTTGAAGATGTTTATTATGGACAGTGGCCCGATTAACTAGAATTATAACATTGTAAATAATAATCGCGCGGGACGTATAAATAAATATTTAAATTTTGACTACAAGCAAAGCAAGTACCTACATATCTGTAAAAACAGGGTAACAAAGAAGTTGGTGGGTAAGATTGGTAGAAAAATGCTCAAGATAGAGAAAGATGAAGCCAGTTGGAGAAGGCCTTTATGAGGCCTATAAGAGGTCTCTAAAAATATATTTGTATAAATTTTTAAGTGTGTGTATCTTAAGCGCTAAATATGGATGAATGTTTCAAAGAACTCGTAATAACTATTATTAAGCTCAAAATATTAAGAGAACTTTAAAGGATAACAGTAGTTTATTTATTGTATGCAGTTTTATAAATCGTTGCAGCGTCGAGTGTTTATCTTACTGAGTGCAGCATCTGTTCACGTTCCGTATTTACTTTGACGAAAATTATATGGTTAAAATT
Source organism: Pieris napi (assembly GCF_905475465.1). Classification (NCBI taxonomy): domain Eukaryota; kingdom Metazoa; phylum Arthropoda; class Insecta; order Lepidoptera; family Pieridae; genus Pieris; species Pieris napi. The sequence continues at coordinate 4,005,353 of NC_062239.1, read as the reverse complement.
TTCTTTCATGTTTCACAGTTACTTTATTTCATCACGTAAAGTTGGAAGAAATTGAACTTGAAGTAACTTTTCGCCTCTGGTAACTGGTAAGAAAATGGCAAATCATTACTTTAGATAAATTTAGACAATTTGTTTTTAATTTTTTATGATACAGCATACAAAAATACATACAACCCCTAATTTTCACCCCTCTACAATCAACCCCTATTTTCTATTATTGTAGATAGTTATTTTTATTTCACTTAAAAAAATGTTTCCTAGGAATAATATACTGTATGGCAAAACAACGTTTGCCCGGTCAGCTAGTATTTTATAATATTTTAATATGCCTTGGGGTGTAGCTTCTTTTTTACAAACGTCGCTGGCACTTATAACAGAAAATTGATTAACTTAACTATACAAGCATGAGATTCTCAACTCTGAATTCTGACTACAATAATTGTAGGCAAGATAACCGGCAAGTTTTAAACACAAAAAAAAATACTTGCCTAAATATGATCAATGAAATCTTAAAAGTGTCTGGTTACGGTAAAAAATAGTTTTTTTTTTCATTGTCAAGGTATATGTTGAACGTAACTTTGTAATTTTAGTTTACTGATATAGATGATTAGTTTTGATCAGCGCCAAACATAGAAATTTACGGCCGCTAAATTTAATCCTAACATGAATAATTCAATGATAATCACGTGGGATGATAAATAATTCGCTTGACAATTTACATAATATGACGGCAGACTGTTATCTATTGAAGGTTTTATTATTGAAGATTATTAAGTTTAGGGCTCACTACTCCCTGAAAGACCGGCAAACCACTAAAATAAGTGTCCATGGGCTGGGATAACTTCTTTTTAAGACAGTCCCGTAGGCTCGTTTGCCCTCTATATTATAAAAAAAAATTAAGCTGAATTATAAGCCTACGGGACTGTCTTAAAAGGAAGTTATCCCAGCTCATGGACACTTATTTTAGTGGTTTGCCGTCTTTCAGTGAGTAGTGAGCCCTAAACTTAATAATCTTCAGTAATAAAACCTTTAATAGATAACAGTCTGCCGTCATATTATGTAAATTGTCAAGCGAATTATTTATTAACACATTATACAATAAAAGAATACAAATTCATATGAATATCAATAAATTAAAACAATTCTGTCCACCGTATTTTCGAATTGAGTTATATAATTTAAAACAGAAAATATTAAAAAATTCAGATAAATCCCGCTGAATTACGTGTAGTATGCGTATTTATTGTTTCGCTTGCACAGCATGATTTTGCTTCCAGTCAATGTGGGCAATGACAGATCTGCTTCCACCTTTGACAGCCAATTTTTAAAGAACAATTCAAGCGTTCGACAACGTCGCTGCAAATGTTTACAGCTACTTACCGTACAGAAGGACTTTAAGAGAAACAATTCCAGTCTACACGTTGATGGTGGGTTATGGCCAGTTACACCTCAGAACAGCTTGCTTTGTCAGTGTATTTATTTAGGATATATACGGGTCGAGTTTATAATCTGGATTTAATAGAGAGAATGGGTCTACGGGTACCAAGCAAGAACATGAGGCGGAAGTCTCAACTTTTGGATGTACCGCGCGTACACTCCAGCTTGGTTAGCGAAGCGCTAGTCACGCGAGCAATACATATAACAAATAGAATTTCTATCAAGGTATTTGTTTGTACACTGGCTGCGTTCACATGAGTTGCTTGCTATATTATTAGTTATAATGTTTAAATTAAAGAGTTAAGAGATATATATATTCTGTTCTTTTTAGTGTTTTTTAATTGTAGGATTATCGGTGTAGGTATTATTGTGGAGTTCTATCGCATTAGCTGTAACTGTTAAGGTGGAAATCTATATATATAAAAGAAAGTCGTGTTTGTTACAGCACTTATAACTCGAGAACGGCTGGACCGATTGCCATGGTTTTTGATTTGTTGGATTTGTTTCCGTCCCGAATAGCAGAATAAGCAATAAAATATCGGATAAGTTATCGAATAACAATAAATAAATAAATTAATTTTACGAATGCAAAAACCATATGGTGCCATCTGTTGACAAAACTACGCATCATTTTACGTCGAATTCGTGTCAGTTCAAGAAATTCCGATCTTGAAGTGAATGAGGAGATGCATAAAAAGATGTTGGATATCAGAAAGTGCTTAACATGCAGTATCGCCATATTGACGCTAGAGAGAAGATGCCTAATGTGTAAAACTGCCATTCTTCTTTCGCAATGGCAAGCAATAAAACATTATATTGTATTTGCAAAAGAGTTGTATTAATGTAATACTTAACATTAATGAAATCCTAAAATAAGTTAAATTAAAGTAACAACGATATTATAAGGTTGTAGGGCGGAACGAAGTTAGCCAGCTAGTGAAATATATAAAAAAACGTGTGTGTGTACTTATGTACATGCGTAAAAAGATAAAAATCTTTTCAAAAATTTATCTTTCGCCTTATACGTTTGTAGAAAAAACTACTAACGATAGAAAAAATTTACTGTCATAATTTTTCTCTAACGCGCCAGAAGAATTATCACTTCAATAAAATATCCTCTTCTTTATACTCACTAGAGTCCCTCAATATGAAATTGAATTAACGCAGAAGTACTTTAACTTTAGAGTCAAATTTGCACATACAGTTGCAAAACAACACTCTCAAAGCTACTAAAGCTTGTCAAACCAATTTTACCTAACACGCAGTATTAAACTAGCATAGTAATCTTTACACAGTAGGCAGTAATTAGTAAACAGGCAAACACAATTAAGTAATTGCTCTCCAATACCAACAATTAGTCTTTGAAATACTCGATAAATATTTATTAAGCAAAATGGAATTTTACGAGCCCTTTACGTGGTATATATTTACCAGTTTTAATTATTTATTGACATAAAGATCTCTAAGTAACAGAACGAAAGCTGTTGACCAGATATTTGAGGAATGTAAACACACAATTATATCCGTCTTTATTCTGTTCAACTTGTCACAGACACTCAAATTGCATATTAATTAGTCCTATGGTAATCCTAATGTACTGAAGATATAATTAAGGTGAGTTAACTTGGATCGTATAGCATATATGTATTATGTATTTATATTTTTGTTTTAATAAACTGAAATTGACTTTATTGAATTGACTCAATTTTTACACCCATACTACTTTTTATATACCCAATAATGGTTTTTGTATTTGTATAAACATTATTTTATACGTCGTGAAAAAATCTATTACAAGCAGCTATATAGCTTTGTCCTTCTCAATCTAGTGTCACTTTGCAAATAAATAAACGTGACAAAACATTTTTACTTAGGCATATACTAAGTACTAAGGCTGTATAAGTACAGCGTTATTTCGACTATTCCTTGAAACTTTCCTGAACATTTTTCAATTCCTCTCAACAATAGCACAAAGGCTTCACATCTTATTTACTTAATCGAAGCGAAATTGTAAGAGCAGTACTTGTGACAAAGCGGTCAACTGCAGTTAGGCTGTCGGCGACTGAGGTTTCAGACTGTATACACATACTTTCTTGGACAAAGGAAATATATAAAATTATGTACTATGACTGGAAAGCCCAGCGCCTAGAAGAGATATTTATGAGTGAAATATTCTAGACGCTCTTCATAAATATGAATTTAATTTAGCACAAGACGTAATAACGCTGCCGTGTATGTGCCTATGAGAACGGGTCATTCTTTTAGAATAATATACATAGTGTGCGTTTCCTTGTTCAATATAATGTAAGTGCTCCTATTGCCTATTCATTCAATTTATGCAATGTCATGTAGAGCAAGATGTATATCCTATAAAACCTATTTATAAAACAAATAATAACACTTTATTTACATCTCAATAACGATAAAATACAATAAAAGTAGACAAAGGATGTACTGCTAAAAGCGATTTCTTTCAGACAACCCAAACATATTTAAACGTAAAAAAATACTTGGCGTTTGAGATACATGTCGAGTTTCCTGCCAGTTCTTTTCATTGATCTTTCGCTCTTGATTTGAGACCTCAGTCCTGGCCTGAGTCAGTAAAAGTAAGTTAAAAAAGATGTTTTGAAGTTTATAAGTGTACAAAGCTACATTAATAATAATAATAAGCTTCGCTAAGCTATTAAGCTTTAAGAATAAAGGGTTGTAAAGTGGCCAGTAGTACACTTTTAAAATTGTTGTGCGACATAAAGCAAACTAAAATTTTATTGCACGCGCATTCCGTAAATTTATATTTATTAATTAACATAAAAACATTTAAGTAGTGAATGACCACGTGACTGCAAAAACAAACTACAAATTTTTTCTTGTCTTTCTTCGTCAGGTCATGGTAACTCGTTACCAAATAATACATAAACAATCACACGGGGTTCATATATTTTCTATCATTTTTCAAAGGTTCCTAGATACATATTGGAACAAAGAGTGAACAAGGTTGATCAATCATTTTAACAAAGCCAGTGGATCCCCTTGAAACTAGACACAATTTGTGGTTTTGACAGGACTTTATTCAAACAAAATATTTCAGTCTGTGACAATGTGAGCTTCGATGTACCTACTCTTGTCACAAATTGCTAAATCAAGGGCTAATACAAGGTTAAATATTTTGAGCTCAAATAGATATAAAATTGTAATAATTTCGGAATATACTAAGAAAAATCATTACTACGTTTCTTTATATCAGAAAAACAGGTTTCATATAACGAGGAACATGTTTTCTATTATATAACAAGTCCAATTAGCAAGATTAGAATATAATAAACTTACAATATTACATGGAATAAAATGAGGTCAGTTATAAATAAATTTTTGTATGAAGAATTTTAGGAGCGATTCGTGAGCGTATTTGGAACTAAAATCCCTTTATATATTATATATAAATATATTTACAATAAAACTAACCAAGAGATGTAATGTGTCTTATCTTTAAGATAACTCTACTGCAATTTGCCTCTAGGATAATCTTAAGTAGACACACCCAATGTATGAACATTTGCTACCTACAATCTCTATCGTATTATGTTACGTATTAAAATAGTTGACTATACAAATTTATTCAATGAACTATAGAAAATTCAAAAAAAGAATTGAATTTTTATAACGATTTTATTGCCTTAGTCTAAGGAACAAATATCTGACAATAAAATAATAGAGCAGGTGATTTTTACAATCTATAATTTAAGCAAAAATTAGTTTTTCTTACGAGTAAATTCAAGAAAATATACCACTCGGGGAAACAAACTTACAACTTACGATCAAGTTCAGTGATTAAAAATTCTCGAGAGCTTCTTATTGGAAAAGTTTGCATCTATCGGAGTCCTACTCTAAATATTCTGACGTTTTAATATTTTATTCCTTAATGTAGTAAATAAATTGTAAATTCGTTCGCCATTCTTGCCTGAAATATTATAACAGACAGAAAAACTATATGTACACGTTATAAAATCACGATTTATAAACTATATATTGTATATATAATAAGGTACAAATATCTAATTTAATGTTTTTGTCTTTCATCGGCGGGTCATGGTAACTTGTTTTAATATTTTATATTATATTTTAAATAATTTAATTGAAAACAAATAAATAGCAATGAGCGTTTTAACCTATTAATCGATCGTATTATTATGAATCGGAACCAGCTGCCCATTAAAGTATTTCCGAACCAATTCGACTTAGGGTCCTTCAAGAAAAGAGCGTACCAATTCATAAAAGGCCGACAACGCACTCGCGAGCCTTCTGGCATTGAGAGTGTCGGGCGGCGGTATCACTTAACATCAGGTGAGCCTCCAGCCCATTTGCCCCGTGTCTTAGATAAAAAAGTCTGATAAAAGTTAGGTAGCATGAGGACAATAAGGAAAATTCCGTTTTAAAAACACGTAATTTACATAACAAACAGGGACAAATAAAGGAAGACAAAGATTTATAAATAAATACACCTATTTAGGTCAGATTGTGATTAAATTCGCTAGAGAATGGAAGATGTACGAGTGTAGAGTACGTAAAAATCTATTTATTTAGTAAAGTTTTCAAAAACTGATGGACTCCAATGCTTTGGCGTATCAGCATCGAAATACAGCGAGAAATACCGGATATCATGCATTCATTAAAATTTTAAGTACTAATTGATATTTAAATATCAATAAAATATCTTACATTATTTTACTTTAATTCCGAAAACAGATAGTAATTATTATGCTCGAGGTTCGGTTAATAATTTTCATTATTTATTTTTATGTAGGTAGACAACAGTTTTAAAATTACAAAACCAAATGTATTTTATAAAGTTAATAACTGAGAATTTCCATGAATGGCCTACCCTAGTTAAAAACATAATTCTTATAAATATTGGCGAGTTTTGTGAAATGCGTATGCGTGAATATTTACTGTATGAGTAGTAGATATTTAAAAAGTATAAATGATAAAATAAATCATTATTATACTGGGAAAATTATCATCATGATTCATTCATTACATATAATAACTTTCTTAAACAGCCCGAAATATAATATTTCTAATTTAATTTTAGGTAAGTATATCAGTTTAAAACATACTGTGTTAAGTTCTGTGAAATTACCATAAAATTTTCAAAATTTACCCGCGGCCGTTCATTGCAGACGAATGTCGCAATCAATTTTGTTTATTTAAAAATTCGAGGCACCTCAAGGAGGCTTCCTTAATTTGCGTAATGAAGAGAAATGGTTTTTTTGACGTCAGCGAACAATTCCCTAAGCAAAATATTTTCTGTAAGAAAAATGTATATTGTATTTGATAGAGCGTTGTATTAAAGGAGTGCAATTACTTTATATCACCTATCTCATTTGTGAGTGCTCGCTAGGTGCACTTAAGTAATGTGCACATGCACTGGAAATTATTATCGTTGTTAAGATTAAAAGAAGCGCATTTAATCTTTCTCGGCTCACGGCATGGTGAAGCTAGCCTTATTCATGACCGAGGTTTACTCGTGTTAAAGTACGTCTTATATTTTTTTTTTAAAGACAATTCACAAGCTGGTGAAGCTTGTGTTATGGGTACTAGGCAACGGATATACATACATATTATAGATAGACATAGATAGACATATACATAAATGCATATTTAAACACCCAAGACCTCAACACAACACCAAATGCTCATCACATCGATGTTCGTCTCAGCCGGGGATCGAACCCGGGACCCATAGATTCGCAGTCAGGGGTACTAACCACTAGACCAATGAGTCGTCAAATTTATATTATATACTAGCTGACCTGGCTAACTTCGTTCCGCCCTACAACCTTATAATAACTTTAATTTAACTTATTTTAGGATTTCATTAATGTTAAGTATTACATTAATACAACTTTTTTGCAAATACAGAAATGTTTTATTGCTTGCCATTGCGAAAGAAGAATGGCAGTTTTACACATTAGGCATCTTCTCTCTAGCGTCAATATGGCGATACTCCATGTTAAGCACTTTCTGATATCCAACATCTTTTGATCAGGATCAAAGCATGGTTATGCATCTTCTCATTCACCTCAAGATCGGAAATCTTGAACTAACACGAATTCGACGTAAAATGATGCGTAGTTTTGTCAACAGATGGCACCATATGGTTTTTGCATTCGTAAAATTAATTTATTTATTTATTGTTATTCGATAACTTATCCGATATTTTATTGCTTATTCTGCTATTCGGGACGGAAACAAATCCAACAAATCAAAAACCATGGCAATCGGTCCAGCCGTTCTCGAGTTATAAGTGTTGTAACAAACACGACTTTCTTTTATATATATAGATATCGATATAACTTATTATGGGTGTTATTGGAATACGAATAGCTTCTTTAAATTTACACACTAATCTTATTTTTTTAATATTACAGTATATGTGAAATAAATTACAAATACGTTTTAAAAAATTTAACCGACTTAAAAATAGTAAAGTATTTTTGACACCACGGACGGCGGACCTCAAGAGAATCATCGCTGGAAAGAAATTTGCCCTGATGAAGAGGTAATCACCGAATCTGAAGCCTATTTGGGGGCTAAAGAGAAATCGTACTATAAAAATGGTACCGAATAATTGTATGACTGCTATAATCAGTGTATCGCTCTCGAAGGCTAAAATGAATAATGAAATTAAATTCTATAAAAAAAAGATTTTTCTATGTTAGCCTACGAACTTTTCAGCCCAACGATATACTTAACTTAAACAAAATTACATCGATAAACTCTTGCTTCAGTTGTATGAAGTCTGTTAAAATATGTATTGTAACCATCATTTATTTACGATATAGAATATAGTTAAACATCAATTTAAAAGGCTATAACAATAAAACAAAATAATACAGTCACGAAAACGCAATATAAAACGAGAGTGTAATGTATGATGAGGTGGTTTTAAGTACTATTACTCGTAAAATTATTTTCCGTCTTTCGCCTATAGTTTAGATATTTAATGTTCTATTTTTTTCTGATAAATCTACATTATATTACGATATTCTACAAAATGATGACCAGTTAGCATAAATTACATTTTTAGGAATATTATATTTGCCCTTTATAAGTAGGTCAAAGGTCGACACATTCGGGATCCGAACCTTCAATATTGATTTTATTTATTTATACAGTATTTTCGCCTGTTATCGCTGTTTAACGTTGACTTTTATTTAAACCGAATTCAAAAAAGAAGGTTATTTATATATATAACGGCTGAAAATTTAAGGGGAGGTAGTTTAGAATCAGGAGACGGACATAGATTTTGTGTCTAACTTGAAAAAGCAACATGTAATATTGCAAAACACTCCGCAATGGCCAAAGTTTTATCAGCATCGATAATTATTCGAATGCACAATGGCGCATAAATGTGCATTGGAACCGGACAACTGCGCAATGGCTCGAGATGTTTTGGAGGCGCAATGATTTTAATTCCTCCACTGCCAGTAATTCCAAGATCAACTGCAGTCGACAAAATCATCTTGTCTCAAATCATCAAATCTATGGCGCTATGTGAAGAAACTTCAGCTGACAATAAACATGAGAGTATCTCTGTGCAATTGCTAACTATCGGTAATGTTATAATACATGTCGACCAATCGAGCGGATTAATTTCATATCCACAGAATTTCTATAACTTTGTCTCATTGACAGATGAACTCTTCAACAGAGTTTTCCCAAACATTATTTCTAATCACAAAAATAATAAATCCAAGTTTTTCCCATGGTCAATTTATATGTGACATGTTTACGGGTGGGAAGACCATCTGTGTTATCTGTTCTTGAGCCTGATAATAAAACAAAAATCGTCTATCACAAGGTGCGAGTGCAACCTTTGCACCAAAATACCTGGCCAAAAAGGAATCACTAAAATACTTGTTTTTTTTATATATTTATTATCCTACTTATTTATATTATGAATGAACTTAAATAATTTTATTAATTTATTGCTTCTAAGGCGGAACAAAATTCGCCAGATCAGCTAGTTAGATATATTTATGTAGATTTTCTCTATACCTACTCGTGAGCGTTGTGCGTTTGTATGTATGCTCACAAATGTCCCAAAATCTTTATCATATCGAGATGATATCATTTAAACCATTCCATTTTCGAACACGGGGCAAACAGGTCACTTAGAATTAAGGACTCATTTTAAAGAAATAATATCAATAACAGATGACATGTATCTTTCCAGTGGCCCATTGTGAAGTACAGAACACATATAAATAAAAATAACCATTGCAATACCAAGGACCCATTCATCCTTGTCCATTAATAACAAAGCTGGTAATAAAGTATCATTACCGCAGCGTCCCGATATCCAATAAAGTTAAAATTAATACGATCCATACAAACATTTATTTCGATCCCAAAACAATATACAGCAATAAAGAGTATATAAAACTCCTTAATGAAAAATTCCCCTTTCAAAAATGGAAACTCCTGAAGCTTAAACATATTTCTTCGCTGCGTTTGCATTTCTAAAAACGATTCAGAGGGAAATAAAATTTATATGGAATATTTTGTCGACAACGCTTTTGTTCATTTAAAGTGTAGGTAATTGGGCAAAGGAATGCTTTCTGTGTTTGATGAATTCGCGGAATCAACATTGACCTGATGGTTGTTTTATAAAAGTTCCATTTTTAAAATTCGATATCGGACTTGAATTTTAAAATTGGATGTCGCGTATAGACGAACTTTTTAGTATATGACCGGCACACTAGTCTAGTACATAGGGATCAAACGGGCAACACTCAAGAATTGGTTCTATTCTTTTTCTTTTTTTTCCTTGACTTCCGAGTTAATCCGTGCCAATTGAGTTCCAAATATGAAATAATGACATAATTTTTGTCGCATAAATCACACCGAAACTGCAAGACCTAAAATTGGCACCGCTATTTATATGAACAACTGTGTCTCATATATCAAACGTATCAGATACGTCATTAAATGCCGCGTGTCTCATATAGCTTAATAAAAGCTTGGTAATTTCCTTAGATGTTCTCCCTCTTAATGGATCAGCGAAATCTCAAACGACGCATAAGAATTTCCATTTAAGAAACATCCAGAGCTCATTAATAAATAAAGATTATTTTTATTTTCGAAACTCTACGATAGAATTTTTATTTCAACTCGTTAGAATTCTTTTGATTCTAGACATTGTTTTCCGAATCCCGTTTTATTTTAAGGTTAAAATAATATTTCTCCAGAAATACTCGCTCTCTCATCTAACTGAAACTATATAGTGATATAGTTTTATTGTGCTTTTTATATCCTAGTAAATGACCGTAATTTATGAATTACGTGAAGTACTGCATCCTCTTTGCGTGTATTACCGACTAAATACCTACACGTCACTTACGCATTTTAACGGATTATTTTAGACATCATGAAACTAATGGAAACAAACATATATTATTTTATAAATAATACGTGCGTACAAAGTACACATGTCAGAAGCGACTTCTTAGTAAATTAATTATTACTAAGGTAATAGCCCCTATAGATGATCATGTACCAGTATATGATCACTCCATGTATTTGTATATCTATATTAACACAGTTCACACTGTATACGTGCTAATGATAATATAAATAAATAAAAAAGTTATGAATTTAATTGTAATATAATTAGTGTCGAAAATTAATACTAATAATAATAAATAATAAAAACACGTGGTATTTTAATGTACAATTCGTCATTTGAGATTTCAATAAATTATGTTGCAAAAAATATAGAATAATATTTCATAAATTCTCTTTACGATATTTAAATTTAAAAAAATAGAATTCCTATAAGGTAGAATTACCTTTCTCAATCTCTCTCAATCCGTCTCGCTCTCAAAAAAAATTACCCTCGTGCGCCTTAAGAAGTTTCACTTCATAAAAAATCTTTATTTATTTATTATCACTAAGTTGCACAAAACTAATACATATAGTTATTTAGACAAAACTAAAATAGTACCAAAAAACTAAAAAAAGGACACATGTAAAAGAAAAAGTGCACATGAATCACGATAATTATAGGTCAGTCTCACATCAGTTGTACAAAAATTAGGTATGCAATGTGGACAAGTAATGTTTGTACAATAGAGATTTAAAGGAAGATAGAAAAGAAGCTAAGCGAATAGGGACGGGAAGCAATAGCATCACTGCAGAGACCTTATGGGATTCTTAATTTCAAAAGTCGACGTTAGGCAGTTGGCTTTTGATCCGCTGCCTACGATTCCTGAATAGAAAGTTTGAGTTACAAAGATTTAAATGTGTAGTCTTAGTTTTCCACAGATAATATTCAATGTTTCTATGTAAATGAGTCCACTCTCACTGTTCCGTCATCGTGATAAATGGTCAGTTATGTTTTATGACCGACTGTTACTTGTGGCTTTATCATAAATCTATACATTTCCTTTGACCTATTTTCTGTTTAATTTTTCCCTTTGTAAACGGATGTATTCTTGTTCAAAGACTGGAAAGTACGAACGCTGCGGATGAAATTGGTCGTTTTAATACTAAAATATTCAATTTCTCGCCAAGGTTTCGACTTAATAACATACATACAATTCATTGTTGTAGGTACAATAACGCAATCCTTTCTTTATGATTTTTTAATATTCCAGTGGCATTAAAACAGCCTGGGTTTTGGTCATGGATTTCAGCATATGTTTCATATTTATTTGTTCGTTGTCGAGGTTAGCAAAACCTCCGACGGAGGCTGAGGGGCGCACTACTAACGAGAATAATTTTATTATCCGGTTCATTAGTCATTAGCTAACACGAGAACTATAAATTAAAATAAAACCTAAGTAATAAACGAGAATTGTGTATCGCTTACCACAATTGATGAAAGGCACTGTTTAGTTATGTAAATAACATAATCATTCGCATTTTTTATAATTTTTATTTAAATACGTCTTTTACTTACCTGTAAAAACTATTAAATAGGATCAATGAACAAGAATCATTTATAAAAATACTCGAAATTATGTTTATTGAAACAATATCTCGTTTGGATTTTAGGTATCCGTTGCTTTTATAATTTTCTGTAAACTTTAAAACTTGTTGTAGACAATTTAATTTTTAATAAATCAACTATTTGATTCATTGTATTGTAAGAACAATACTATCGCAAGAGCGATAGGGAAATTATATCATATTTTAACAATTTTATTTAAAACTAAATATGTATGCGCATTATAAATTAATAATGTTGCGACGTTCGGCATTCCTCTCATATTGGAATGGTCTGAGCCGATAAATTCAATTTTATTAAGCTGAAACTCTGCCAAACGCTAAGTTGCTGCAGTGTTTTTTGGGGAATTTACATTCTTCAACCATCTGAAACTGATTAAAATTCCTATCTATAGTCAATAAACGCGACATTATATTGAATCTATTACAAAATTGATTTAAAAAACACGACAAGACTACTGAAAAGTATCTAATACTAAATTAAAATACGCCAGTACCCGACGTTACGAGATTTCGCACCTACATATTAGCAGAAAAGGAACGTTGCACTATAGTACTCGTCAGAATTTTGGTTTGTTTATATCATTATAGTTTTCTGTACGCATAAATTAAATTAACAGTGAGGTTATAATAAGAGATAATTTAAGATAGAACAAATATAATTTTAGGAAGAGTCTTAATTTAGGTATTAGTATAATATACTAGCAGACTCGGCCAAGCTTTGCTATGGCTAAAGTTTTTGTTATATTAAATAGTAGTAAACTATTCAAGGGAAACGGTAGGAGAACTTATGTGAAAGGTAGATAGATAGCTTATGTGAAACGTTAGTACTTTCAACACAGCGCCATCTGTTAGAATTGTGACTGTCAAATAATAAACAAATAATTTGTAATAAAATAATATTACGGGTATAAATGAAGATGTAAGCTATCCTATCTTTAAAGTTAGTTCAAATTGCACACGGTATGCAAATTTGGTTGAAATCGGTTAAGTAGTTTAGGAGTCCATAGCGGACATACAACATGACACGTAATTTATATATATTAAGATTTATGATAGGTGATAGCTGATACACAATTAAAGTGAGTCTATACGATAATATTTTTTTATAAATTGTCTCTTCACTTATATATATTATTGAACATAACGCCAAAATCCAGCCTTAAGCTTCTAACTTAAGAGTTATAAGTAATTTAAGTATAACCTCATTTAATTAAAAGAATATTTAACATGAGAAAGTGTCCAGTAGGTACAACTAAGAGTCGTGTTCAAAGTCGTTCAGAAAACTTCAGTATTTATATATTTAGATTATTAAAAGTCAATATAGCGTTCTAGTACACGTCTTACCCAGGAGCTGAAGTATAATGTATAATCCAAAAATACAATAACATAAGCATAAATAAATAATTAATTTCTCAATGCAATTCGTTTCTTAAAAACATTTGATATATTTTTTTAGATATATAAAACTTTTTGACCGTTTTGAGAGATTTCGATGAGTGTTACGGATTCGAGAATGGTTTGAGGTTTTGTATTTTAGACTTGTCCATGTATAAAAATCGTATTTTTTTACTCGTACTAAATACTCACAACTGATACTTCGAATTTAAATTGTTGCCAGCTGATTCTATTTGGTTGTCAAATTTGAATATGGAACGGATACCTTCAAAGTTTGAGGACAAGCCACACACCAATCAAGCGAGATAGAGGCTATGATAGTCACGTACGAAACCTTGTCATTTGTCAATTTGATTGCAAAGCAACGTGCCCCGAGCGCCTTCGAGAAGTGACATATGGAACGGGTTTGTCATCATTTCGATCCTTCAACTGTTATCTCCTTATTCTAGCAGTGTATTAGGGTCGACAGCGGAAATATGACGCAAGTTTTTAAGAACTGTATTTCACATTTCGGGAACATTGAGGAACATCGTCGTAGTGACCCTTTTTAAACCTTCATTGTTTTTCCGATGATACAGATAATGTAACTAGAAAAGCAGTAACTTTAAGAAGCTCAAAATTTTATCTCTTCCCTGTATTTATATATTAGAAATGTGCATATTCAGGGTTAACCAACAAATACTACAAAACTATGGTTAATATACCCCATTTATACCTATATAATACAATTTCTAATCGATTAAAATTTATATTATAGATAATAGTGTCTTTAGAATAATAATTTAGGCAATTTAGTTTCAATTTTAAACAAAAGTTACAATTTCCATCTTCATTTCCCGTCTATTTTCAAAGGAAATAACTTGGCGACATATTTCCGAGCACCCTGCTCACTCCTTACTAAATGTCTAGTGAAGTCCTATTAATCGAGCTAAACTGGAATGAAATCGTCCAATTTTGTAATATGCATATTATTAGCCATTGCATTACATTGGCTCTGATAGTATGTCTAAATAAGATAATAACTGAAAAGGTAACTATTTACGAAGTAATAACCAAAAATATATATTAAAAATAGATTAAACGCAAGGGTCCTTACAGACTAGAATGGTAGAGTTTGCGTCGATTCTACTTAACAGGAAAGTTAGTGAGCAAAACTCATAACATACACACTTCAAGTCGAAACAGGTTTCTCTAACACAATTATTTTAAGGGTATGTGTAGAGTATTCTCGTAAATCATAGACAATTTTGACATTTTTTTATTACCAGATGGTCACCATGATTGGAGCCTTTTTTTGTCTACTAGAAGGCAAACCGGCAGGAGGCTCAGCGGATATTAAGTGATAACATTGGACACTCATATTACCAGAAGGCTCGCAAGTGCGTTACCGGCCTTTTAAAAAAATGCTTGAAAAAGTCGAGTCATAGCAATTATAACATCAAAAAAAAATTATATACCTACTTCTAAATTTAAAGTAATTATCGGCCAGTTTTTGATCACCAAAGATTGTTTTATAGGCATGAAGCAATATTGATCAAAATTCGTGTTTCGTTAATTTCGAGAGTTTTGGCTTGCAAGTAATTTCGTATTAAACACGCAAAACTTAGCCAAAGAACCGGAATAAGTCCATGATCCCTCCAAACTCCGTAAACGTAAGGTTCAATATTTTATAATTAACTCTGAAAGTTTTCTTAATTCTGAACATTTTCCTATTTCACTCCTTTAATTAAACGTCGAACATTCAGTGAATGTTAATTTCGGTTTAAATTCTTTTGAATTTTCGATCAGAAATAGCATTGCATAACCAAGGAGATGAAAAGAACCAATTTGTGTGAAACTTTACGGATTCTGTAAATTTTCATTTCCCCTTTTGTTTTTGTTTTCCGCTTACAAATTTATCTGTTAATAATTTCGGTCTATAAATACTTGTAACCATATTTACAAAATTCGTTGATATTGTATTGTTTTAAATACACTATACTATTATGAAATATTCCGGTGGTGCTTTTAGAAAAAAAAGCCTAACCTTTTATCTTTAACCTAACCTAACCTAATTTATCTGTTATATATATATAGGCATGTAGCTATAAATAGGATCAGATCTCAGTGCCGTACATTGCGTCCGTGCGAGCTAGAGCAAATAGAAAAAAATCATCAGCACACATCTTGAATTTAAACGCAGGATATCAGGATATATACTCCTCCTAGTTAAGTAATATAGACTGTTTTTTGAATGCTTATAATTTTTTTTATCCGAAGTGAAATTGTAATTGTATATGCAAATGGGTCTGCACATATGAAAGTTGTATGAACGGCCCGACCCTCCAATAACTTCAGAAAGCGGGGTAAACAATACTAAACTAAAACGGGTACGAATAGGCCACATATGGAACCACACAATAAATATATACCGTCTATTTGTTAGCGGTCTACTGCAAAACGGAGTATTGGACTGAATTTTTTGTTTTTTTTTTTAATATGTAAATTATTTTACTAATTTGTTTAGGCTGCTACGATTTTTTCCCTATTCATCGAAGCATAAGCTGATGCAGTAAAATAACTAGTAAAATTATAATAAATACAATTGTAGTAGTTTTTCAAATACCATAAATAAATATTCAATTATCGTAACGCATAATTATATAAAAACATAAGTATATTACCTAAGCTAAATATATTTCAGAAAAGTGAAGATGTCAAGGAAAATTCATAATGGCACTTCATAAAATATTCATTCATTATTTTTAATGGTAGATAAACAGAAATAAAATACCTATCGAATTGTAAACAGTTTAAAATGGAAATACTAAGCTGCTTATGAGATACGAACTTACGAATTTTAATTTTAGTAGTATGAACAGAATTAAGTGTTAAAAATAAATACGATTCGAGTTCCACGTGTGTGTTCCAATTTTAAAAGTTCTCGTCACTAGCATTCGATTAAGTTAGTAAACTTAAATCTTTACCGGCCAACATAACAGTGGACAAATATCATATCAATAATCATTATCTTATTAAAACTTTATCCAAGGTTTAATTGCATTATATAGACTTACATAAGTTATGTTAAACATTCCCCAGAAACTCATTAAGGGGCAAAGTCAAGCGTACTATCTCAAACTAACCGAATGCAAAACTGCTAACTTACACCTTAACGATGTAAAGGGAACTTAAATTAACTTTCTTTTTAGCGTAATCTAGGCTAGGTAAAGTTAGTCCTATCTAACAAAGTAAACCGGAAGTATAGACACTCATTTTAATAATTAAACTTAAAAATTCGTTTTAGAGTATAGTAATAATAATAGGTTGCAGTTCCATACAATTTCATTGTAAACGAAAAACTGATTGAAGTGCGTCGGAGCTTCTTGCCAGTTCTTCTCGCTCGAAATCTAAATTTAGATCCTTTTCATATAGACGAATTTTATGAATGTACATAGTTATCAATATGAGTATTTTTTTTTTACAGGAACGAAAATATGCATAAATTGGTCGAAAAACTTCCCCAAAAGTGTATTTTCTTCAATTGTATTCAAGCAGCAACATCCATTCATAAGTACCGGAATATATAATATGTATGTATCCAACCTCCAGAACGATTATATGTTAAACTGGCCTGAAACGTCGTTGAGTAAGTTTTTTATTGATTTTGTTTAGTTTTTTATTGATATTGGTCGGAATTGATTCAGTATTGAAAGACTAAATCTGTTATTAATACGTTGAAACAAAAAAAGCAATGGTATTGGGGCTTAGATTTATAAATATCTTATTCATGGTCATTTGATTTTCTTTATAGACAAGTACGTTATCACCCTTTTTTTCCTACTCGTATTTGTTTGTAAGGCATGCATCTTTGGGATGTTTTACCTTGATCTTATGAGTAATTATTTTGCACATAAAAATCTAGGGCAACACTACTCAACGCGTTCAAACATTTTGCATTATTTCACCTATTGATGTTTCATAAGCTAAGGTACATTAGCAAACGCTACAATAAAAGCTAACAAAATGTAAACAAATGAAAGAGGCAGTTGATGAAATTGAAAAACGCAGCGGAGACCGCGCTAATGACTCTCGAGCGGTGAAAGGTCCTCGGGGAATAACCGAGGTATAACGCTTTACGCTGAGCACCAAAGAATGCTGACTAAGGACAGGCATTATGTTTGCTTTTGTCTAAGCATTTGCTACTTTGCTGGATTCGATTTTTGAATTAGGAATACGAAGATTTTAGAGCTTGTACGTGTTCCGGCTAAGTGTTATTAGGATTTAGGCCAGTAGTTTCAGAGTAGCCTAGGCGTCAGTAAAGACTATTTTTACTCTCAATAACAGAAGAGGAATATCAATACTTAGTAAAGATAATACCTAAATGATAATAAGCGATTTTTAAGTTTTTGTATGTGATATGTGGCGTTTGAGTATATATAATTAATTTTTTTACTATTCACTTACATTCACCACAAATCTCGCTCTTATAAATAAGTAAATTTTTATTTACACAAATACAGTATTTACAATTTTCTTAACCTATAAAGTAATAATAAAAATAATTAAAATGAAAATCAAAACAAATTTAAAAAGTTTGGTTCCTGTGGCATTGTACCTTTAATGCTGGCAGCGTTTCCTCGCTGTATTGCGAGACTTATTCTTTGAGCCAGGAAAGTGCAAATTATGTGAACATATAATTATATAATATCCGACGACCCAGATATAGCCGAAACATCGTGAAGAAGGATCTCCGCAAGCTCCAAGTGGCAAGCGGTAACGCAAAGGTGGCGTTCTCTAGTATCGGAGGCCAATGCCCACTTTGAGTCGCTGCACCAACGGAGTAGGGATGTATTTTTTTAAAAATAAACCGATATTAACAATTTTACATTTTTTACAAAACAAAAGGCACACGGGAGTCATAAACGTCAAATTTAAGCTTCTAAAAGACTTTGGAAATACGTATTTTTAGAGCCAATAAGTAAGATAAGAGATCCCTAATGAAGAGATCATTTAACATAGCACATACAATTAGGTCGCTCATTTAGCAAAGTGAATTAGTACAGTTGATTAATGATAAGAAGCTTCTCGCTAGGAAGTAGTTAATATTATTCATGTTAAATAAACTCTGAACATTCTGATTAGATTTCGTTGAAATGTCAAAAATAGCAGGGTGTTGACAATGTATAAATGCGCCTTGAGTCAAATCTTGTGGCAAATCACAAGTGTATAACGTACAGCTTCAAATAATACATTTATTTTTCTTTGAAAACTATAGAAGTTAACGAAATTAGTAACTTAACACAAACAAAAGAACAAAGAAGTTTAAAGTTTCTTTATGAAATTGTTGAATAATAGAATAATTTTAAACATACAAATTTTTGTCACATTCAAATTAACATAATGACTATTTCTAATTTAGTCAAGCAATTCCTACTATTCATATTCCTTATTATTAATACTGTTTCATTTTTCTTTATTAATATAGTACTCATTTGTTGCTACTTAATCGGGTAATTCGTTGTATATTATTTATTTATAAACACTTCGTTGCATGTACAGAAATATAATACAATTGACATAAATAAAAGAAGGGTCTTGTTAACTGCTCCATGTAAAAGTTATATACTTAGAAGATAGAAAGGTCCCCAACAATAGGCGTAGGCAAAAGGAAAATAATATTAACTATCTTTCAGCTAATCATAGCCTACTGAAATAGACATTATCATCTTTTATTTCAGGCTATCTATCTTTTTACATATAAACTAGACAAAATTATTCTGCACTTCAGGCATGTTTAAGAATGCTTCAGAATGAATAATTCTATGTATATATTTTGGTGTAAATTATATACAATTTTGTTCACTTATTCAAAAATATCTTCGCTTAATGACCATTTCTTCCGCCCGTCTTTGGATGCCTGGTTTCGTGTATTTTGGCAAGATTTTCAACATCTTCAACAATTTCAGTGTTTACATAAAACGATAATGAATAGCACCTTACCCAAGAATCATAATATCTATGCGTTTCGTACAAACACCTTGCAAAACCAGTAGAGTTTTTGAGAAGCCGGAAGTCTTCCTTTTATTATATGTGAGGAACCTAAAGTTTTACGCGCTGTAAAAGCAGCATGTAAAGTTAATTAGGAAATCAAACAGGTGCTATACTAAAAAAAGTTTGCTCTACTTTTGGTATAACACTTATTATTAGTTTATTAAGCCCGAGAGCACTTTCTCACAACTTTATTTACGCGGGAGTTATTTTAAACTTTGTAGCAACAAACTTTCAGTGCACACCTGTTTACTGCTTCTGGATTTTAGTTATTAAATCTAGTTTTTAAAAGGGTTTTAAGGTTTTATTAAAGAGATTTACTTTTACTTCACTGATTATATTTTCTTTAATAGATAAGAAGATTATCTATCACACTAGATTCACACAATCGTTTAAGACCTTAACGCTTATACCAGGAGCTTAAAGCTACAGAAGAGGTTACGCAAACAAATTAAAAATTCCCTTCTTCGGTAGATATCAATGGAATATATCTTTGTCTCTTTCTCAGTTATACATCCGTCTCTTTTATATGGTTTTCCATTGAAATGCGTTATTTACAGATTTAATTAATTTGCCCGCTGTTCTCAAACTAAAACACTCTAACTGGCTTTACTATATATAACTATCTCTAATAACTCTTTCGTCTGTATCTGTCAAATTGTGTTTAGGATAACGCGATGCCTTGTCTTAAAAAAAGATAAAATATAAGCCGATTATTAAATAGAAATGCGAAAAGTCGACTTTTAAATGTAATTGTTTCTTATCTCAAGGTTACGAAAGGTCCAAAGAAAAACATTTTGAAACCGTCAAATAGACAAAAAAGGTCTCCTGAGGGCATACAAAAGTTACTTAGGTGTTAAGTAAGCTTTCGATGTGTTGGCCAGTTATTAATCCACTTTGTAAGTATTGGGACTTCGGGAAGTATGAAGCTTGTTTTGAATCTTAAGTTTTGGGTTGACAGAGTTGGAGCATAAATATTATAGTGGGTATCTTGTTTGTTTGCCCATTATGAACTATCTTTTACTAATAAAATCCAAGATATTTTGACACTATTATATTTCAGACAAGAAGTATTAAACCTGGTATTCTCAATCCTGATTTCAATGTGCGTAATATAAAGGTAAACACGTCCTTTCCTAGTCATCTGCTTGTAATACATGATATATATTATATATATGGTTATGTATCTCTCTATTTACCAATAGACAGTGTGATTCCTGCGGAAAGTTTTGGTGTATAATTAATAATGATTTTATGTAAATTGACTGTAATATAACGACTATTGTTGACGCAAGAAATCTTACCGATGCATACGAATTACTACGGGCGTATAGTAAAATATTTAATAATTAAATTAGGAATTTTAGATGCTCTAATAAGATGTTTATTTTAATTTAATAATAAATACTCCCTGCTACAGTGTTCAATGTTTAAATATGTATATTTTGCAAACGAATTGAGGTATACAGTAATAATTGATTGTAACCGATAATTTAATTTACCCAACAATTAGCTTGAACCCCAGACCGCACTGATTTAAAAGCGTAATTGTCATCAATTTCACTTATTAGTGGTACATTATTGTGTCATAACGCTTTGTATTCGCTGGCGCTACGTTCTTATTAGTATATAATATGTATGATATAAAACCATATTAAGTATGTTAACCATAATATATCTCCAAAATTCAAATTATGTTGTACAAAAGACAATTCAAATAAATAGTACTTTTTTAGATAAATAAAAAAAAATAAGCCTTTTTTGCTGTCGCAACCTAGGCAGACTGAACTTCAAAGGTACTGTTTTACTAGTTGTATATCTATGTATTTATGCGCATAAATATATAATAAATAACATATTAAGTTGACCTCTCAAATTAAGTTTTATTCATTTTTCAAGTGCGATAGAGACCTTGTTGATTTGATTGAGTGAGAAAAGTTCCAAATATTATAATTGTTTGAATGCAAATACATGTCTATGTGTGTGTCCAAGTCACATTGCCAAGCAAGTTCTCGCAGGAATCCTCGAGGCAAAATGGAAACGTCTAATACAGAGCTGGCAGCGAAGCATGAAGTGGTGCAGTGAAAGAAAAGAAGAAGAGAACGAAAGAAGAAAGCCGAACAGACTTTGGACTTCTGGGCTGGTGTTCTACGCTGTAGGCCCACTCACAAGGTGGACATAGCACTTAAAGTCAAGAGATAAAAGTCTTTTGTACTAAGTAAATATTAGCTTTACTTCGATAAGTAAGAAAACACGGCATCTCAATCACAAAAGGAATATCGCGTTTCTCAGTTTTCATAGACAAAAGACACAATTAGACGCCTGTGTCCAATGCCAAATAAGTCACGTAACGAACTAATCAATAGGTTAATTATTTCTTACTTATAACGTGTTGAACTAACTTTCTAGTTGGCTCTTTGTTGTAATAATAAATAATTATTAGAAAATCATCTAGTTGTAGTGAAGTCTGAGTCTCCATAGTTTCTCTTAACGATAAGACATAGTAAACTAGTATATTTATTGATCTCATTTCTTGATAATTGGTCCGTCGAATTTTGCCTACAGTTTTGCACGATCAGCCTCCAATCTCGTCTCTAACAACATTAATACTATAGTATAAGTTATATCGTACCGTATCTTGAAGATAGAGGAAAGATTATCGGAGAGCTGGCGACATTAAGCCCTCACCGAGCTAGAGTGTACTCAAGTAAGTCTTAGCGCTCACAAGTGACGCCGACGGAACAAAAACGGATTTTCTTCGAAGGTCAGTCGAAATATAACGTTTAAATTTAGATATAGATTTAGGGATTGTGCAAATACTATACAAAGAATTTTAAATTTTGAATTCTATTTTTCGTAAAACAGTTTCATATAGGTAGATAAGCCGGAATTACATTACGAAATTAGTGAAAACACAGCATTTGAAGTTTATAGAGAAGCTAAAGAGAGCTACATTGAATATAGAAAAATAAAGCTTTGATACTGATAAGCCATAGTTAAGGCGATACTGAGGATTTCACGACACTAATTATTTTACGAAATTACTTTCGTGAAACTGATTTTCCATGCATGCCACTAATTTCGTAATGTAATTCCGGCTTAAGAGTTTGACAACACAATAAAATTATATACCTACGCTTATTTCAGATCATACTGCCGAATCTAGAATTAAAATCCAAGTAATGATTATTGCGCAAATACCATTAAACGTAATCAATAACACCTAATCACAGGTTACTGGGACTTAAAACAGTTTGAGACAAAACATTTTAAATGCTCTTTTGATGCATATCGCCTAATATGCCTTTATACAAAATACCAACATTCAGCACAATTGGTGAACAGAATACCAAAGAAAAATGCCGAAAACCCCACTTTAGACCAAAAGCTCATTGTAAGACATTATGTCTCAAGGAAACGTAAGTCGTTTGCATAAATACAGAAAATATTACTGTATGAAGGCACAGAATACATAATGAAAATGTTGCATAAAAATGGCTTGTATGCGTATATCAGGCGCTTTATTGCTGTGTTTAATCTTGCCAAATACAAACGAATTTAATTCAATACACATCGCTTGTTGCCAAATTGATGTTTTTGAATTCGATTTTTATACGGTAAATTTCAATAGTCCATTATTATTTTTATATAAGCGATATTCAGACCGCCGCTGATTACAGCTGCTAAACTTCTTTTGAATATTGAACTAGCTACTAAAGAAATTCGACATTGGAGGCCAGTGCTTTTTTAGTGTCGGAGTTAGTTTGGACGAGCGCACAGATCTCGTCGTTGTTCCCGGGCACTTGTGTGCTCAAACTTACATTGAAAATGTGCTCGAAGATCATGTTTGGCCCGCAGCATATTATGGTATGGGCCCAGATTTTCTTTTAATGCAAGATAATGCCAGGCCGCATACTGCAGCCATCACGTAAGATTACTTACGACAGCAGGAAAGCCGCGTAATGGAGTGGCCTTCCATGAGCCCTGACCTAAATCCAATTGAACACATTTGGGACTTGCTTTACAGGCGCATCCGGAAGCGTCCGATTGCAGCTCAAACACTGCAGCAGCTCACTGAAGCGTTGATTGAAGAATGGGAGCGAATTCCACAAGAAGATATTCGGAGGATCATACGAAGCATGCCGCGTCGTTGTCAAGCCGTGATTAGGGCTCATGGAGGCCACACAGTACACACGTTACTGAAAGTCACTAAAGACGAATATTCATACGATATAAGAATATTTCTTTGATGGACCTTTTTTATCACCAATTAGTTTTTCGTCTACAATGCACATTTTAATTTTTTTTTAATAAAAAAAATACAAATTGATTTTTTTTTATTAATTGTAGTAATTAACAAATTAACAAGGTAAAAAATAGCGTACAAGTTAATTTAAATCTAATTTTAATTTAAGCAATAGAAAGGAGAAAAATCTTGTTCCGCTAATTGTTCTGAGCAGTATAGTTAACATAATAAAGGCAAGTTTTTAAAATTACGAAAAAGTTTTAACAATACAAACGACAGACCTAAGCTGTGTTCAATATGGTACAAAAATCATTAAAAAAATATTTTATTATCTGTATTATTGTAACTTATTACTCATATTGTATCTAAAGGTTTACAACTTCCTCTTTATATCACGAAGGTCGCACGTTTATGACTCTATGAAGTTATAAAGAAAACAATATAAGAAAGTTTTGTTCACTTAATATTATTTACAAAGTTGCCTACGGTATACACTATACAACATAAAAGAGTTTAATAATATTTGTAAGAACCAAAGTTGCCATAATCTATCGATTTACTATTTATAATAAAAATACTATCAAACAGTAACTTGTCACTCCAAGGTCATTTAAACCCTAACCTAACGTAGGTTAGGCCGTAAGTCTACAAAAAAATATACATACAGTTGAAATACAATAAAACCTAAGCCTATTATTACACATCCTGAGACTCAAAAGTGGTCATTATATAAATAATTACTTGTAATATTTGTAATGTACGTTTAATTTAAATGTGCTAATCGAAAGTAACTCACAAATTAAAGCAAAGGAACTTACGTTTTATGATACTAGATGGCAGCGGTTAATGCGTAAAATAGCAATCAATAAATCTTTCAATGTAAAAATTATTGAAAAGGTAGTGTCCAATTCAATATGAAACGAATTCTAAAATAACGCTGTTACTCTCTTGTCTTGATTAAGACGTCCGTGATATTGGAGATCAACATTTATCAAATGTATATGATTTCTAATATATAAAATATATGTGTAAAGAATTAATTCAATTTTTTTAGATTGTTAATTGTCAGTCATGTGTCAAAACTGACGTTTTATTATTAGTAATATTGAGAGTTTGGTAGTCTATTGAGAAAGACGCGAGTTTTGGCTTGTCACTTGTATTTTTACAAGTTTTTTTTGTTATAATATTTTCTGATTTAAATTAGGAGTTACATTAAAATATTTACTTTGAAGAACTTTTAAGAAATAACAAATTGTATCAATATTTCAGTTCAAGTTTCATTCATCATATATGTATAGTAACATAGTTGCAAGTGTCTCAATATACAAATATAAAACTAAATAGATGCGAGTCTTATGCCCTATACCTTGAAAAAAAAGCCATTAATTAATTTATATTAAAATTACAGAGATAAACCAATGATACACAAATATATGGAATATACTTAATGTTTAGTGTATATTATAAAATGAGTTAAAAATCGTGACATTTCTTTATTAATCTGTAGCTCTTAAAACCTTATCAGTTTCAATAAAAGGTTGTACGATTGATACCAGTTCCTCGAAGGTCGTTTGGAAATAACTTACAACTGACATTCAGCGGACCTTCACGGCGACATTTAACCAAGCAGGAAGACTTTAAATGCTTATTACCTGTAACAACAAAAGAGTACATTAGTCATTGGAAACTAGATCTACTTATATACGCACATACCTTCTCGAGAGATTTTACACCAAAAGAATAACAGTAAATATTTTACAGTATCGTCTACTGGGTCCTTAATTACAACTAGGGGTCCTTTTATGTATTTAGAATAGGCCACGGCTTTAAGCGGATGAAATTTAAGCTTAAAGCGACTAAATGTCTTTGACACATTTGATAAAGTTTTTTGTAAATTTGTAAGAAACAAAAATATTTGTTTGATTAATGTTGCTATCACAAAAAAAGATACAATAACAGCCTCACCTTAACCAAAAATGTGCCACCCGACTTTTAGTTTATGTCACTAGCAACACTGTTTGTGTGTTTTAACACTACACTATCTTCCGTACTATTTAAATTAAATCCGAAAGTTTCAATGCAGCTAAAGAACATTCGATTTATGTAATTTGTTCAGCCTGTCTGCATGTGAAATTAAGACTTAAATTTAATAATTATTGTTTTAATGCGTTGCTTTATATGAATTAAGCGGATAAACAGAGTTTGGGATTGCGATTTATATAATAGCTCCACTCACAAGGTAATCAATATCAATGTAAACTTGTCCTTTATTACTCTAATAAAACTAAAATAAAAATACTGGTGACAATAAGCACAATGAGCAATGACAGTCGCGCGGGAGACCTCCATTTTAATAAATTACATTCGCTCTAATTATTTCTGTTGTTTTATGAATCGTCATTTGTTTAATTTTTTAACGTGAGAACGTTCACAACAAAGCCATTGGCGCTTTCCCCTACAAAAAATAATTCTGTGGAAATGCAAGTACGACTCCTAAAACAAACTTATAACTTAATCAATTTTAAAGATCCATAGAATAGAACCAAAAATGGATCGGCTATATTACTATAATTTATGAAGAGTTCAAAAACGATTTTGGACTCTTCAAACTGCCAGTTTATATAATCGGGTTATGATTATTAAAATCATATAAAACATACTTTAGGAAAAATATAATATAATTTTTTTTAAACTGATCTAATTTCTATGCGTGCATTAATTGTACTTGATACGTTAACAACTCAGACAGAAGTTTAATTTTGAATTTAGAATTGACTTCCGACGAAGCGACATAAAAGTGAGGTATTTTCCTGTGTGACATAAGGGGAAGTGATGTGCCGATGTGCTCCCTAGTGGGAGAAAGCTTCACAGCTTTCAGCTACAGAGCTTTATTATTAGGATTCCGTTCGCTTGTGAGTCTTTGATAAGGGTAAGCGAATTACTCGTAGAATGATCCAAATAAATTACATCGGCACTCAATATAGGCTATAAAACGAATTTGTTACGCAATTCTTCCACAGAATCGGGCTCGGCCAGTATTTAATGGTTTTGGACACATTTCTGGATGAATGAAGTTTGGTATAGGTGAACTGTCGGACAGTGAATTAATATTGCAATTTTTGAAACGATACATATTTATATTTTATTTATACCCCTTATTCGTAGAAAGTGAATTTTATTTGCATTTTATCGCCTCTTTTTCTCAAATTGTGATTGCGCTGTGATGAAAAGAGAGACGAATAGTCAAGTTGTAGTAGTTGTTGATGTATGGGAGGCGGAAAGGAGACCTCTGATAGATGTACTCCAGGATGAGGACGCAAGACTACCAAACGTAGTAAAAGCTATAACGAGCGCGGCCTTTGGAAAATTTTCTTCAATTTTTGCGAGGCGGTCACGAACAACAAAGAAGAGGCGGAAAGGACCAGGGACCTTTGTCGCGAGCCCATCCGTGACGCGCTCACCTAAAAAGTTCCCAAACGGGAAACATGCGATCAAAGAAGAAATAGTAATCAATCCCAAGTACTTAACCCTATCTTCCCTAAAAGCAAATGGTCCGGTCCGTGATGGATACTTGCTGTGTTAAGTATCTTCACAAACTAACAATGGGCGTGGACAGGTGGACGCAACCGCCGCTTCGCATGTCGGCAAGCGGATAAGGCTCTGCTTTTACCGCATCCCGTCTAAGGCAATTGTTGGTGGCTCCTTGGGGTTTTATTAGGTATTCACAATCGCGAGTCCCACATACCCCACCAGCACTAAGCAGTCGCCCCGCAGTAGGGTACGCGCAATGCATTACCCCAAGTTAGAAAAATCCTCCCCTTTTCCGTAATTAAGTTTTAAGTGGTTGGACTGATATTTCATATCAACCTTTTCCATTTGTTCTCGTCTAATCCATCAGAGCCATATATAGTCTAAATTAAAAAGACTTTTCTTTAACATTTTCCAGGACTCAGGTCGTGTTATTCGGAATGACGTTTAACAATTATTTAATATACCTATATTTAATTAGAAGTTTGTTTATATACTCATATTAAACATTTTTATTTTAAAATGAAACAATTCTGGTATTTAAACAAATTTAACAACTGTTACATTATTATCGCATGCTTGCACAGGTCGGGTGACAAAACATCCAAAACGAAAATTTAGTTGTTAAAACTCTCGTTTAAATATTTGATCATAGCAAATTTACTTTTTGACATAATTAATTCGCCGTAATTATATCTCTTTATGTGATTTAAAAAAATCACAATTAAAATGACATTCTTTATTGATTTAAAGCGGGTCGTAGGTTTGAACCTCGCCTGGGTAATAAAATGGCTTCAATATTCCGTGAGGAAACCGGCATAGATTGAAAAATGTTTGTGTTTTACAAGATGCTGGTAAGGAGCTGCAACCATTGCATCATGCTCTACAGTGACATTGAATGAATCATATTAATATACCGTTCAAAAGCAAACACATATTAAGGTAAATCATTGTTGAAATTAAAATGTCATACGCATGCATGAATTCAAGTTTAACCAGCCACTGAGCAGAGTTGCCTATAGATGCCATGCATCCTTTCCAATTGGGTATTTCGCAGCAGAGCTGCAGCTAATTTCATAATCGATTCGAATACGACAAGAGTACGAAACATAATAAAGGGAAATATGGGTGTTTTCACTTTCCAACAATAGTATGACGGACAGGGCTATATTCATTCTTGGAGCGACCTCCACTTTAGACGCCAGCTCCAATTAAAATCAGGTGGGATTTCGGTCAAGTGCAAATTCAATTAAGATTTATTTTTACACAGTACATACGGAATTTTGAGACTTTTACAACGCCTAATCTCTTTATTACCAACTAGCCTTTTGAAATATTGTTTTACCCTTCAGCATGAAAGCTTCGAGACCAATCACTAATAAATACGCAATAAGTAACTCGTGGCAATATTGCGTGAAAGTTTACCTCTGTCATTATTAGTCAGTATTTGCTGCTTCACAATTTTTGTAATGGTTCAATCTTCGGATCTCCGGGATCAGAATACATATAATAATAATAAAAGAAGCATTTCATTTCAGATACTCATCAGTGCCCTTTTTTGGCCAGGGCCTCCTCGAAAGCCCGCCATTTCTATCTGCACTGTGCCACTCTTTACCATGTGTGTCAGCTGCTGTTTTCTTAATCTGGTCTATCCACCTTCTAAATTGTCTTCCTGTTTTGCGTTAATTGTACGTTAGGCACCAGTTTACTTTATTGTTCAACTTTTCTATTCCTCTTGCCATGTGCCCCGCCCCATGATACATATACTATGATATAAGGAAATTTCTGTTCCAAGTTGAAGTCTCGGCAAAACTTTTTAGTATAAACGGTAGTTCCACCTTTACGTCTTCGAAAATAAAAAATGTTTTTGCCCTATTGGGAATACAAGAATTGGTTCAATAAATTCGCAATTATATATATATATACGATATATCGGAGATGGCAACAATAACAGTCAGGATGTCCATAGTCACATCCGTTCGAGAAATAAATTGTGACTTATCGTTTGTAGAGGTCACTGACTTATATTCTTGATTGTATTATTATTATTTTATAGAACAGGGGCAAACGGGCACGAGGCTAACCTGATGTTAAGTGATACCACCGCCCATGTACACTCTTAATGCCAAAGAACGCTCTTTGGCATTAAGAGTGTACATGGGCGGTGGTATCACTTGGTACGCACCAATGCCTAACATTTAGGAATTGGTACGCTCTTTTCTTGATGGACCCTAATCAAATTGGTTCGGAAATACTTCAGTGGGCAGCTGGTTCCACATAGTGTCAGACACAACACTCAGTTGTGTAACGGCGGACGTCGAGGTGATACGGGTGGGATTTCATGTTCTGCCTCGACATCCCACTGAAACTCAGTTGCAGGTATTTATCCTCTGATCACTCCCCATGGTAAAAATACGGTAGCAGATGCAGATACCCCACATCTCTACGCGACGCCAAGGGATCAAACCGCCCGAAAAAAGATTGATCGTCGACGAATCGTTTACGTTATATTAACATTGCTACATACAAAATATAATATACATTTTAAACAAATTACACATTGATTGAAGATTTGTTTTATATCATGTTTCAAAGTTCACATAATATGATTTGTTTATATAACTTTTTTAGTCTGTTCAGCTAGTTTGTGTATATTTTGGGACCTTCTTTATGAGGAAAGGCAGTTACGGCATACAATTGATCAATGATGATATAATAAACATGTATATTTTTAGCGCTAGCTGAAACCCACGACTTGATACCTACACAAAATTTGACTTCTATGATCTATCGAATAATGTACGTTTAATAATAATTTACGTTTTATTGAATAATTTATCAAATTGAGGAACATCTCATAAATATATAAAAGTTATGAGATGTTCCTCAATTAAATAAGGAGACCAATTTGTCTACATAAATAGCTATAGTAAAGTTATAGGAGCAGTGTTGGTCTAGTGGCTTCAGCGCGCGACTCTCATTCCTAAGTTGGTTCGACCTTCGGCTGTGCGCAAAACTAGCTCGTACGGCGAAAGAAAACATCGTGAGGAAGCCGGTATACCTTAGACGCAAAAAGTTGACGGCGTGTGTAACAAGAGACCACCTAGTTTCCTATTTGACATGACACAGCAACAGCAAATGATCACGAAACAAATACAGAAATTCAATGTCCAAAACTAAAGTTTTCAAAGGTTGTGTTGTTGTAAACTCTATAATTGGGTTAAGGTTTGGGATACCTTATTATATTAATGATCTCCGCAACCAGACAAGCGCCCAAAGCAACAAAATAATTAGAAAACTTAATCTGTTTATATTTACGTAACTTTACTTAGTTTAGATAAAGGCTTTGAAAACTTTACTTAGAATTAGAAAATTAAACGTATTAACTAGTCATGTTGCATACAAAAAGTAATATTTCAAAAATATACCCTTCATTTTCTACACCACACAGAATAAAAATCACATAAGCTGTAGTAAGCTTGCTCTGTAGGATTATAATCTAGCGCTTATCTGTCATTAGCACAGATAACAACATCGAAGAAGCTTTCTAGTTTCAACGCGTGGATTTCTAAACCACAGACCTTTGAGAATAGTTTATAGTGCATTGTGGTCTTGGCAATCACCTTATAATATCTGGCTTGTAATGTTGTAACCTAGTCAAGTCAATTACTTATACAACCTTGTAAAGAGGTTTATTTATATATTATCTATAACAGTATAATTTTCTTTATAGGCTAGTGAGATACTGCGCTTTCCAACTAAGAAATTGCTTTAGAATCGAATCTAGAATTAGTTCCATTTTCGTTCCATTTGACCAAAATATATGTAGTGTTCTTAAAAATTTCAGCTGCTGTTTTCCAAAAGAACTCTTTAATGCAAAATCAGCCTAATTTAATTAATTTTTTCTCGGTATATTTGACTATGACTTGCGTGAATAAACCTGTAAATAGCCATAATTGATTGTAATAAAAAGTGTGATTTAATAATTAAATAAATATTAATTACCTATATTTAAGTTGACGAAGTTACGAATAATATGTTAACGTTACTGTACATTCCATGCCTTATAATTATTCCACCTTGAAATAGTTATGCTTTCCATTAAGTTCAAGGTTTGATTTGGTTTTATTTAATTTACCATTGTTGTTATCTACAGCTTAATTTAAGATTATATTTTAAAGAAAAAACTTTTTAACCGGATTGAAGTTATGTATTATTATAAATTTACAACTATTTAACATTATTTTAAATTTATCCGACGTTTCGCGTGCTTTTCAGCGTGCGTGGTCACGGTGACTGAAGACAAAAGCTGTTAGATGTCAAAAAGTATCACAGCTGTAGAGAAAGTTGCCTTATCTGTATTTATTTCCCCGGAGTTGGTATCGACTAAAAGATGGAGGGTTTTGGCAAAAATGGCTCACGGTGTCCTCTATTTTCGCGGATTGTTATTCTTGAGATTTTAATTTGGGATTATATTTTAGTTAAGTTTTTAACCTGATTTTAACATAAATAAGTAAATAAATATATATATGATGTATAAAGTCAAGATTCAGTGATTAGAAATTTAATTCAAGCCGACCCGCCAAAGAAAGAAGAAGAAAGAAAAAACGTTTAGTTGATTAAATAAAATTTCATATAAAAGAAGTACAAACACAATCACTTTAATCAAAAATGGGCCCAACTTAACTTTAGGTTGCTCTCACCAGCAATCCTGATTTTTTGTGGACTCATACAATCTTGCAGTGACAGCTAGACAAACAGACAAAATTTACCATTTAAAATAAAAAATAAATTTGTTTAAAAACAAATAAAAAAAATTCGTTATAATTTTAACCCGAAATATTATTTCGTATACAGTTAGTTTAATAGTTAGAGATGCCAAAAACTTTCAGAGCGAGTTAGGCCGACGCTTTGAGGCGCATCTGTCAAATGCATACTGTATGAAAATAAAGGCTAAAATCTAGCACAGATTTAATTACAAGCAGCTATGCATTTTGTTCTGTATTTTAAATAGGCTTTTCGCACAGCAATTTTACTATTTGTATGTTCCCAACCGATAACCGTAATTCGTACGTAATTCCAGAGAAAATGTTTTTGTTTTCTACTTCATGCTTCATGGATGGGAAATTGGTTATGTGCATATAGGTTATCGCTGTAATTACTAGGCTAACATTATCTTAAAGAGGTAATAAAAAATTAAACTTAATTATTTATCTAGGTATACCACAGTTTATTTAGTAATACACAAAAACGACTGAACCATATTTGATGCTACTTGGACTGTTACCTAACTTGAAATACACTGATATAACGAAAAAAAATTAATTTTAATCATGAATTGACATGACTTCTATTTTGAAGAAATTTGTGGACATATATACATACTTACGAAATTTTGACATATGATTTCAATCAAGCTTAAATGAAAGCAATTTAATATTTCAACTACACATACTGATAACCTAATATTTGTAATGGATAAAAAGCGATTTTCCCAAAGTGTCTATATTAATTATTTCAACTTTGTATGGGTTGGAACGGACAAGTTAACATATAAACCAATACATATCCGAAATAAGAAACAATTTGCTCAAGCAAGCGAGATTTATAACGGATACACTTCAAACTTGGATTTACGAACCCAAATATTTTTCGTGAGAAAATCTTTCCGATTTCTACTGTACGAATAGATGTTGGCTGGATTTTTCGAATTAGGAACCATGAAAAGTGATTCCGGTGAAGATATTTGTTACATAAATCTTTCTATGCAGTTTCATAATCTTGGAGTAGTGTTGGCCTAGTGGCTTCAGCGTGCGACTCTCATTTTGACTATGGATATGATATACTCACCAATGGACTTTATTTCTATGTGCGCATTTAACATTTGCTCGAACGGTGAAGGAAAACATCGTGAGGAAACCGACATGTCTTAGACCCAAAAAGTCGACGGCGTGTATCAGGCACTGGAGACTGATCACCTACTTACCTATTAGATTTAAAAATTATCATGAAACAGATTCAGAAATTTGAGGCCAAGACTTAAAGAGGTTGTAGCGCCACAGATTTTTTTTATTCTTATTTTAAATCTTTCTATACTGAAGTATTTTACGTATATTCAAGTGGATAGTTATGGTACATCTATATATATAAAAATGAAACCCGTTTTCCGTTGTCACGACATAACATGAAAACGGCTTGACCGATTTGTCTGATTCTTTTTTTATAATATTCCTTGAAGTAAGAGGATGGTTCTTACGGAGAGAAAAATAAAAAAAATTAGTGAAAAAGTCTAAAAACATCACTTTTCTATATTCCCATATAAAATATTCGTAATAATATTTAAAGGCAATTTGAACTTTAATACCTTATAATAAAGTTCAAGTGTTAGTGGAGAGGTTCCGGGAAGGTAAATTTTTATTTTTTGACATAATGTATTTGTTGTATTATCAACTTTCTTTTTTTTATCTTACTAGCTAGACCGGTGTCCCGAATAGCAGAATAAGTATTTTAAAAAAATAAAGAATCGACTGTTAGGCGGTACGATGTTCGCCAGGCCAGCTAGTTTCAAATATGAATGAAAAACTCTATAATTGGATTATAGGCAACTTTTTGTATTACGATCAGCAAAACCTGGAGACAGAGAAACAAAGCATTTGTATTGGGTATTGTCAGCAACTTTTTGAAAGTCGTTTTTTACCGTTAGTAACTGAAAAATTCGACAAAATGTTTGTAATATCGTTTTTCTAGACAGTATTAAAGAAACATACTGTACTTACACACACATGTATAAAGTTATAGGCTTTATAAAATGAATGCGTAAATTAGATTTAAATTTTAATTGAAAATTCCGAACCTTTCATTGTTTTAAACAAAAAAACTTGGATATCGTTTATTTTCAGATTTATTAAACCATATAGGCTCAAGGCAATGTCACTTCCTCTATAGAGAATAATTTAACCAAGCATTATAGTAATTATTAGCCATAAGAATGTTTAATGATGTGAGATAGTTTTATAAGTAATAAATTTTGCTATTAAACCCATTTGATATTAAGTTTTTTTTTACCTTAGAAGCACACATGTTTCTTTGTATTATTCATAACTTCGTTTCAAAGGAGGATTAACGCTTTGGATTATGTGAATAAAGATACCGAATTGCATGAGTTTTCTATTATTATTATTTTGTTTATCTAAGGTCGGTTTTCTTTACTATAGTTTCCTCGTCAGTACGGACGCATAAGAAGAAAATCCATTGGTACCGTAATTCGTACGCACGCCTTCAGATTAATAGTAGCACGGTCAAGCCACTAAAACCCCTCCAAAAAATTTCATATCATAGAATAATATGCATACATCGTCTTAACAGTTATAAATGTTTTTTTTTTTACTTTATAATGCACAATACATTACATTACATTCCCACGATCCTAACAGGCCAGGGATATATCCGACTACATTTCAGTTTTCATATACGGATCAGTTACGCAAACTTTCATAGCAAATATAACGATCGAATTCGTTCCGTTCACTGAAAACTATTCACGTACCCACTGCAAGGATAGTATTTTAGTAGTTCTAAAATGTACGACTGGGGAACATTTATCATACCTATCACACATATCTTTAAAATAAACTGTAATTACCGCAAAATTCAATAAAGACGCAACAAAAAGCGCCTGCCGAGTAAACGGGGTTACAATTAAATTTCCAACGAACCTACACTGCACATTTTTTAAATCGGTTATACATATAACATAATGCCGGTGAAAAAGTATTGGCGAACTGTTTCTAAAAATTCTACAGAGTTTTCTATAGTTCTACTTAAAAGCCTTCAAAAAAGATCACACCGTCTCCCTCTGCAACAACTGGGTTGTTTGTTAAACCCCAAATGGCTATTCCAAAATCACGTACCCGGCATGTTTGTGTGTTTCAATACAAAAAACCAGCTAAGCTTTAAACCCAAAGACTAAGTCAATACGTATGAACAATAGCTCTACTCCAATAATTTTTAAATCAGATTTAAGTGTAATTAATTGGACGGCAACCCTATATTTGTACCCATTGTGCAGGCGCGAGATGGAAGCTTGCATCCGGGCGGACACAATAAGATTACAATCGAGTGATGCGATAATGATGACCCGCGTTCATTGGTACAACTGTACCTGCAATGTCACTTTTAGAATGGAATTATATTTATACGTTATCAGTGATACTAACTGGATAGCTCTAGTAGGATGTGAAAACGATCTTAGAAATAACTTTTTACTGTAGTCTAGCTGATATGTAGATATGCTCCTGAGGAGGGCATATAGATTATTTCTCATCCTGGCTTTTTGTCTGCTGAAGCTAAGCATTTGTTATTTTATATATTGTTAGGATATATGAAATGAAGCCAGGTGCTCAAAGATAATGATGGAGTGGTAACAATGGTTACGTTTAAAGGTTTCTTACGATTTCCTTGTAAACAAAAACCTAGCGATAAAAAAGAGCGCCGGAAGGCTCTTGACAGTTATTCTCGCCCGCTATATATCTACTCCCTTAATTTGGATTTAAATTATGATTATGATTATGATTTAAATTTATCTTTCTTTTTATAAAAATTTACATTCATTCAAATATTCACATTAATGTACATAATTACATATGAATATATACGTTTTGATTTGATACAATAGCGGTGTTATGGTATGGACGTACTCTCGTGGTTAAGAGTTGCAAGAGATGACGAAAAATACATTTGTTTTATAGTTTTGCTTTTATTTTACCTGTAAGATGTTGCTTAGCAGCGAAAAACATAGAGGAATCTTTCTGTTTCATACTTTTCGTTTCAAAAATGTAATAACTTTAACAGGAATTAATTATTAAGTAGGCACCGCTATGAAAGTGGAAATTCATATCGGAATTTCGAGTGAGCGATAAAACTTTACCAATAGCCAGATTATTGGTTTGCATCGAAATATTCCAGCGAATAGCGGATGCTATCCAATAAAAGTTTGTCCCATTTCCAATACGACCACTAAAACTTTGTATTCTTGTAGGATGATGTAAAGCTAACTAAACTTTGAAATGATCTTAATATCTGTCGGGATTCGATCAAACAACTTAGGAATATACGGCATTCAAGGAAGTCGATTACGAAATTATACGTTGATTTTATCGTAAACCTTACACATGCGGTATATTTGAAATTATTTACAACAAAATGATTATGAATTCGCTATTTCCTTTTAATGCAGTGTAAAAATAATTTTATAATTCCAGATACTTACTAAGGCCTTTTAGAACATCACTCATTTTTTTTTTTTTAATTGCTGATTGATTTAAAAATCATTTTTATTGTATAAGAGTTAGGTTCTATATTTTTGTTAAAATTTGGAACGTAACTGATAATATATAACTGAGAGACTGTAAATATATAATATAAAGAGCCACAAAACCATTCTTAATATTTGACAATAGTCAGAAGGACACTGTGATTTGTGATACTTAATGAAATACTAAGACTAAATTTCTCTACACGCAGGGATTAATTAGTTATATAAATATCACGATTGTCAGAATTCTTTAGTATTTCAAATAAACATTTTAATTTATTAGCAGTTAATAACTTTAGACACATTTTGGACCACAGACCCAGCGGAAAGTGTGAGTGTGTGTGTAAGTAATAAACGTGGATAAACGCCACAAACAAATGTACCAAAATGTGACGCTCAGTACAAAATAATAGAGTTATCATTCGTTTACTCCACTTAAACTAATCAAATGATCCAATGCATACAAAGTTTGCTATATTTTTATCGCATTAATAACTAACACTAGAAACATCAAACTTGGACCAATTTCGGTTCTATTTCTCGGTCCATTAGTTCGTCCCAACAGCGCATAACGGGTGATCAGAGTTGCATGTGTGCCAACGCAAAATGAGAAGTGCAACCTTTTCGAAATATTAGAACACAAGTCACTCGATATTGGCTGTGTCTGTGCTAATAGTGGTTGCCAAAAGGAAACTAGAATAAATATATTTGAATTATGATTTGGAGTCCGATGTAACTTCGCGTCCACGAGTTAATGCAGAGAAAATACTGTTAACAAATTTTTTTGTTAAAAATTTATTTCGTAATGAACTTTAAATGTGTATTACGAAACATGTAAATATGTGAATAATTTTTACCACAAACTTTTTGTAGCAGTATTTATTTATCGCAACTATACAACTATCTTAAAAAGTAATAGTTAGCATATGATAAATATTTACAACTTAATTATACATAATTTATATACCGTAGAATAGATTGTGTCGCTTTTGCAAATTCGCTCTGCATATAAAAATTACGTTAGTTTCGGAAACAGTATTATGGTAATAAAAAATACAGGAATGATTATTATCTGTATTTTTATATTACGTTATTGATATTTTTATATAATAAGTAAATGCTTTAGTAATAAACACAATGTAAGTTTATCATCATAACATTTGTATTTTACAATTGCGAGAACTTTAATCGAAATTGAAACATTATTAAATGAAAGGTGAAGTTGTCGTTTAAATATAAATAACGCTGATGATTTAGTCTAGACAATCAATAAACGAGGGGCGGTCAAAAAGTTCGCGGAATGACAGGGAAGTATAATGAAATGAAACATTATTACATATATTACACGCTTGTGTATAGTAAAACACTAAATAACCTAAGGGTTAACGTTATCGCGATGGCCTAAAAGGTCTCGGTTCGTAACAAACACAAAATAACGATGAATACGTGACACAATATCATTAAGCAATATGGGTCAAATGCTTTGTTTGATCTTTGCCGGCATCTTATCGGTATATAACTGAGATATCACTGAGTCTAAAAGAACTAATCGAACGGGGTGTTGAGATTTTAAAGGCAGATTATGAATATTTTTTTAATCGATTCTTTGGTATATTCTTTATGGCTATCAAACTCTTTAATCAACTTCCCATAAGTTATAGATCACTGCCGTGTAATGCTTTCAAGTGGAAAGGAATTAAATTTTAAAAAGCAAGATGCCTTTATAGTCTGGGAGAGTATATGACCATAAGTTTTGACAATAATTATAAAACTGTTCTTATCATTCTGACATTATGATAATTAATATGACATTTTGCATACCAATTTTTATACGGATGATTGTTTTTTTTAATGATTAATCAATATGAATATACCAACTTATTTGCAAATAAATGAATAACTATTATTATTATAGTTTAGCGAACAGGAACAGAGACCCACGCCGTCGCCTTTGGATCTTGAAGTGCCTGTTTCCTCACTGTTATGATATTAATGCTGTATACTCATAAACAGAGAGTAAACATTGCGAACGCTTGTATAATTATACAGTGTAACTATTATTGTACTGGTAGGTTATACTAGGAGCTCAGCTGGTCCGTGGTTTGTTTATTCGCTGAAAGCATAAAGAGGAGGAAAGAGGAGGAAGTCGTTCCTGCCATTCGGAAGAATCAATAATCGTTTTAATTAATTTCTTGTTAGAAGGCCAATTTACTTGATTAGTCAAATAGGTGTAAAACATCTGGCTAAATGTGTTGTTTTAATATAATAATTTTGTCTTATATAAAGTCCTATAAGGTTATCTATTTCTATGTAATCGTTTTCGTCTAATAACAGGATTAGTCCAGTTTATATAAATACTAGCGAACCGCCCCGGCTTCGCACGGATGCAATGCTGATACTAAATTCAAAGTGCTATAGAGGATACGGATGCGTCCCGCAATTTTTAAATATGTAATATCTTCGAAAATATTCATTTAAATCATATGCTGTAAAGGGCTATATAGATCTATATTAAATCAACAATGTAGTTAAGGTATTTATTTGGATAAGAATTAATGCTGTATTGGTTAAAATAGCTTCCAAAATTATCCATTATTTGTCGTAAAAAGTACATGACAGAAAAATGTTATTGTGGGATATCCATACGAGATAGACATATACTATCGCGGAGTTTTCTGTAGACCTTTTCAATGTGTACAATACTTAGTACATTATTTTGATAAATCTCGTAGGGTTCGCAATGTAAGCGGAAAAAATGTAATTATTTACGATTTACGACATCACATTAAAAACCTCAAAATAACAGGATTTCCCCATCCATATTTAATGGATGTTATTATATATATAAACCTCTCCTCTTCAATCACTCTATCTATTAAAAAAACCGCATTAAAATCCGTTGCGTAGTTTTAAAGATTTAAGCATACATAGGGACAGGGAAAGCGACTCTGTTTTATACTATGTAGTGATAAGCTTAAAAAAAGCATATTCCGTAAATATATGTTGTGTTTATTACACAATTATGTTGTATTATTTAGTTGATGTGAAAAACCATGTCAATGCTGAGGCAATCCAACTTATTGGAACAAAACGCCTAAAGAGAACTAAACCTTTTCATTTACTAAAACTATTTTGTATTTCGGGCCAAGAACATAGTGTCAAAACATTATAGAACACTCCCTACGACTATTAACTTTACCTTAGTTTAAGCTATTCATTAGTATTGTAGTCGATACTAATGTCTTAAAATCCATTGTTCGAGAATTGAACGCTCAAAGAGAAATACCTATATCACAAATCAAAACAATCCTATCCAATGTCTATTCGATTTAACAAGTGGTTGCATACGTTCGAAACATTTCATAGTTATAATCTCGGCTATGTACTTCATAATTGCGTGATCGGCCATTTTCATGTTCACCTCGGCTCGCGTGACTTACACAATTTGCGTGCAATGGAAACAAATAGGACAGGATGGTGCGAATCAAAACATCCCTGTTAAGATTATTCACATTTTATAATCGATAGTTTCATAATCTAATATTGTATGACAAGTTTCAAGAATCAATACGTTGAAGGATGTGCAGCCGAAACTAATGTCACATTTTTTGAAGTTATACTTCTTTAGGCGCGTTATGAAAAACTGATGAGAGTGAAATTTTACGATCCGCGCGCACCGTGACACAAAATTAACAGAATGAAGTTGCCCACGGAAGATGCTACGGCATTCGACATAATTTAAAAACAACATTCGAATAATAATAGAATTTATGTTCCACTTAATGTAAGAGAATAATAATAAATGTTTATTTATTTAATTTTTTAAATGTTAACTGAACTTTATTGACTATAATGACTCCTTTTAAAGTCTTTGATTATTTAATTTAATTAAATACCTATTTGCATGCAATCAAAAACTATTTTTAATAATGCCAAAGAAGTATAACTTCTTACGCGCGTACATAAGTACACGCACCCGTTTTTAATTTGTGCTTAATTCATTACTAGCACTGTTATAAATAAGGCGATTGTTGAGCACAAAAATCTGTAAGTGCCAGCAGATACAAAAGGTTAAAATAAAGAAAAACCCACGAAGCCACGAAGGGTGTATCAAATATTATTTATTGTATCAATACTGTATAGATAAAAAACATTACAGTACTATATCTTGTTGCGTTATTTACAGTACACTGCTATTTTGTCTCATTCT
This sequence comes from Pieris napi, assembly GCF_905475465.1. NCBI lineage: Eukaryota > Metazoa > Arthropoda > Insecta > Lepidoptera > Pieridae > Pieris > Pieris napi. Next base: position 3,964,181 of record NC_062239.1, on the reverse strand, counting down.
GCCATATTGTGTTTATGCTTTGTTGAAAAGAGATAGATGAAAACTTTAGTTAAAAGTGTGGAATCAGGCTGATTACTACTGATTACAATAAGGAGGAGATAATGTAAATTATATTTACTATTACAATTTTATCACGGTTACCGTTCGTGACGTTTCGCATCCTTGTTGTCAAATGTCATACCAGTGTCTGCCTATGTTAGTATTGTAATAACATGCTTGTACACATTAAATAAGAAATGATAAACTTTTTTTGCCTTTCTCCCAAATTCATAATAGAACGGCTTATACGTACCACTTTTATGAAGATTAGAGCCTCGGGTTTATATAGAATCATTGCATATATTAAAGCCAAGATCAGTTTCCGATAAGGACAAACAGTTAACCCTTGGGTAACCTTGTACTTCACACTTAACGGCTGAGTGCCTTTGTGGGGTGCTGGGCATATCGATACTCAATTGATCCCGTTTTCGCACTAGTTTCCGATTTCAAAAATAGAATCTTAGAATTTTTAATTAAAAAAAAGGGTGCGTGTACTTATGTATGCGCGTAAGAAGTGATACTTCTTTGATTATTAAAAATAGTTTTTGATTGCATGCAAATACTTAATTACAATTAAATAATCAAAGACTGGAAAAGGAGTCATTATAGTCAATAAAGTTCAGTTTACATTTAAAAAATTAAATAAATAAATATTTATTATTATTCTCTTACATTAAGTGTAACATAAATTCTATTATTATTCGAATGTTGTTTTTAATTGTCCAATGCCGTAGCATCTTCCGTGGGCAACTTCATTCAGTTAATTTTCTGTCACGGTGCGCGCTCATCGTAAAATTTCACTCTCATCAATTTTTCATAACGCGCCTAAAGAAGTATAACTTCAAAAATTCTTCACAAAACCTTAGTACTGGGTTCGATACTCCGGCTCCGTTTTCAAACTGAGCACTTTTTAGAAAATAGAATCTACCATTGATTACCGCATACGCCAAAATAGCTATTGAATTAGTTTTTATTACTCCATTTTGACAAAGCAAACATATAAGCGCGATAAAAAACGACTTAACTTATTGAATCTCATAGTAAAGCTAGTTATTAAGCACTCTGCAATAGTAAAATTAGTTTTTTACTTGTCGTGTATTGGTTTACATCGACTAAGCTAAACCACTTGACCGAGTTTCTGATTTTGAAATGATATTTGATTTGGGCCGCTCGGATTCACAATAAGATGGTATTAGTAAGGTCTTTTAGAATCTCTTTTTGGGCCCTGAAGTAAAAAGAAAGGATATTGCATTAATTTTACATATTCAGATTAGACACAAAAATTATAAAAATAATATCTTAGTTACGTGGGAAAAACTAATTAAATAAATCTAAAATATTATTATTAAAGTATTGTCACGCGATACATAAATTATTCCACATTTTTTACCAATAACCCTGACCTAGAAACGACTGCGGTATTTGATTGGCGGAAACGCTATTCTAGCTTTGCTTGCAAAACAAAGCGCTACGCTTAAAGAGCTAATTTGGGTGAAGAAAATTTCTACTGTTCTTTGCATAATGTATTCCTAAACAAAGGAAAAGGTAATAAAATTTAGAACTCGGTGCCAATGAGGAATAATTGAGCCCTTGTAAGTTAGATTGGGCAAAGGGTGCGAAATATGAAGATAATGAAATATTCAGTTCTGAAAACACGATCACAAAAACTCCCCTTATTCAAGCAGCGAATGGGCAATAACTCATTGAACACCTGTTCAATCGCAAATAGAAACTCGTGCTGAATTGTTAACTATTCTTTTCGTTTTTTGATATATTTTTATTAGACAATTTTTCATATTGCTTGGCGTACGAATTTTTTGTGAAAAATCCAATACTGTTTAAAATATTTTGTATAAGGTCACGAACACGATCAGCCAAGTTTAGAACAAGATATCCTTATGTTTTTTACTCAAATTAGTAATATAGTATTTTATCCCGCATAAGCCGCTCTAATGGCCCTTTAGGGATATCTGCAGGACCTCTAAGGCATGGGAATTGCTGAAGCGCTGTTGCCCTATGACCATGAAGATCATACATCTAGAGTCCAGACGTATGTAGGTCCTAGTATCTAAAACTGATATACCCGTATTGAGAAAGAATTATCCATTCAATTCAAATCCTCGTAGAGAACAATATATTACAATTGATCTGTAATTCGCCCTCCTACATACGATTTAAATGAGTCGAATTAAAAAAATTAATAAATACAATTTAGTTTTAAAATAACAATCCTCTTGTCTCTTAAAACAGATTTATTTTTGTACAAGAATTGTTTTATTCGGCCATAAATCTCCTAAAAGAGTTTATAAACGTTACAAACCACAAATGGGGTTGTTTATTAAGTCGGGAGAAAGATAATAAAGTCTAAATATACAAGGCTCTATAAACTTGTAATCATCTGTTGTGTATCGGTTGAACTTTACAACTTCTGTGTTCTTTAGCTTTTGCCATAAAATTTCCGGACGCTTGGGTATGGCAAGCGTGGTCACGAAAGGACTCTGTTACGCTAGTCAGTCAATCATTTTAAAATATCACTTGCGTAAACAATTTAGTTAATACAATTATAGTTTTAAAACGATTTGAAGAGGTGTACACGCTGTTTAAGGGTTATCAGTATTCGTAATTATGTAATTGTTAGGTATTTATGCGTTTCATATGCCGTTAACGTAAATTTGAACCTCGCCTGTGCATTTTATATGATATACATAGACTTTGATATGTGGAATTAGCCAAAAATACAACCTATATCAGGTATAGGTGCTTCGTTGGGCGGTTTATCATACTTATTGTATAAAAAAAGTGTGCGTGTACTTATGTACGCGCGTAAGAAGTTATACTTATTTGGAATTATACAAAATAGTTATTGATTGCATGAAAATAATTAATTACAATTAAATAATCAAAGACTGGAAAAGGAGTCATTATAGTCAATAAAGTTCAGTTTACATTTGAAAAATTAAATAAATAAATATTTATTATTATTCTCTTATATTAAGTGTTAACATAAATTATATTATTATTCGAATGTTGTTTTTAAATTACGTCCAATGCCGTAGCATTATCCGTGGGAAACTTCATACTGATAATTTTATGTAACGGTGCGCGCGCATCGTAATATTTCACTCTCATCAATTTTTTATAACGCGCCTAAAGAAGTATAACTTCAAAAACATTTGTTTTTATCGATATTATAGTGAATGAGATGTGAAATGTACTCATTGAATCCAGGATAATATACCAAATTGGCAGTGACCCAACACTTAGGCGCTATTTGTTATCGGCATGAGGCCCGATGTGACAATAGTGAAGAATTTTTTTTTTTTACTGACAGGTCATACATAATTCAAGGCACGTTAACCTAAATACAATTCCAATATCGTCAGAGTAAATTGTGTTCGGTGAATCGCAAAAATCGAATTTGACGACACATGAATAAAAATATATTGATTTTTACGGATTTGACCGATATCTGGTACTGGCTTAAACAACTATTATTATTTAATTAAATTAAAGGTGATTATATTATTATATGTACATTGCATGCATACGTTACATACAATACTTATGTATATAACTCGTATGTTATGTACACGACATCGAATAACACTTTTCAAAGCATAACATATGTTCTAATATTTCAAATGCATAGTAAGTTTTTTTCATAAGTTCAGGCGTGAAGTATAGCTGTCGGCATTTACGCCAGAACAGCTAAATTAATGGTCATGAATTTTGAAATAAAAGTAGACGGAGACGGTTTAAGTATACCCGCCTTCGTAATTGAAAAATTTGGAAACCAATATTTTTGAACTACTTATTTCATTTAAAAAATTACTTAATTTCTTTGTAGTAATAATGTTCTCCGGTACAACATATATCAGCGGACTATATATAATATATATATATTATATTATAATATAATATATTATATTATATTATATATAATATAATATATATATTATATTATATATATATATAATTAATTCCTATTACCCTTGGTCAAGGCATCACGCGCGAACGGATGGGCCCATTTCGCTAATTCCTTTTCCCTTCCTTATTGATAAAATACATATAAAATAATTATATTGATAAAATAAATAAAATAAATCTGTTCCTGTATCGGAATACCAACAAAGCTATTTATACGCAGAACAAACAAACAAAGAATGTTGTACATATTATCATAAAACATTAGAATAATAAACACTTTGTTTCTGAAATATTTTCTTAGTTAATTATACCAATTTGAAATCAATAGTCATAGTTAAGACAGGACAACGTCTGTCGGGTCCGCTAGAAAATAAAAATGAACACTGCCATAGCAAAAAACTCAAAATAGTATCGTCATTTATATATTAGATCAGAGTTCCCCAAACTTTTTTGTGTCGTAGACCCCTTGCCATGTTTTTTCGTGTTGGGTAGACCCCCTACTTACCTGATATTGATTTCCTGTAAATTTCTAACTGTAGTGAAGTTTAGGTTAGAAACTTAAAGTAAAAACACATGTTAATCTATACATTTATGAATTGAATTTAAATTAAAACTACTCAAAATAAAAAAAATATCTGATATGTAGGTACTTTTATAAATAATGCATGTTTTGATATTATAATATAGTATGATGTAAGTAAATGGTACAATCAGTGTATGTGTTGAGATCCACTACCGTGGACCCCCATTTTCATTTCATGGACCCGAAATTTTTTTTTCGCTGACGTAGGCCCCTTGCAGGTTGTCATAGACCCCTAGGGGTCGATATAGACCACTTTGGGAACCACTGTAGTAGATGAATGAACGAATAAATAATAAAAAATAAGTAAGAACACAATTGAAGTACACCTGTGCCAACTAGATCCCAAGTGGATTTTATTCACGTTACCATCTCTTTTATATTGGAATGCGAAGTAAAAAGTAACGATGCCGATTCCGAACAGCACAAGAGCACTTACCATCCCTACTTTATATCCCCTTATACCCAAGTTATTGAAGGCTTCGACAAATAGTTACACGTTAATTAAATGAGCATTTTCGTACAGCTGCAGTTTTTAATAGTAAAAATATTGAAGTAGGTTAAAGAATTTAGTTTTTTTATCATTATTGGTAAAGAAGAATCGATTTTTAATAATTATAATTTACTATCTGTGCTATGTACCCGCATTAATTCAGTCGTAGCACAATGTTATATAGCCTAAAGCTTTCTTCGATAAATAGACTTATAAATGAAAAAATTATACTTCTTTGTTAGACAGGTTGGGACTTATTAGTAGATATTGATGTCTTCTATAAAACTGTAATACATCACTTTGCTCTATTGTCAATACGTTCAGCGTACGCGATTTAGGAATTATTATTGTTGTTTTTCACACCTTGGAACACTCTATCGTAACTTCATGTAGAACTTTTTTAAAAAATATTGTTAGCATGTTCATCAGGGATAGCGTAAGATTCTAATAGTGAAGGGTTTTTTCAAATCAGTACTGAATAGCCTTTCAATGCAAACAAAAACCAAATATTTCCTTATATTAGTTGCCTAACTGAAGATAGTAAGCCGCCTTGTTACAGAAACATTCTAGTTTTAAAGTAGCCCACAAGAGGTATAAAGCCTTATTTCGGCATCGTATTCTTTTTTTTTAGAACAGCGGGCCTAACGGGCAGGAGGATCACCTGATGATAAGTGATACAGCCGCCCATGGACACTCAATACCAGAGGGATCGCGAGTGCGTTGCCAGTCTTTTAAGAATTGGTACGCTCTTTTCTTGAAAGACTATAACTCGAATTGGTACGGAAATACTTCAGGGGACAGCTGTCGCAGTAGTCGTACGACGGAAGTCGAACATTGATCATTTTGTATTTTGTTTCGTATACTGTAGAAACACTGATATTTTATGTTACTATGTATATTGGTTAACCTCAGTACGCTAACCGTTTTAATTATATTCGATAAACTAGTGGCTCGAACGGGGTTGTGCATTCTAAACACGGCTGTGCAACAATAGAATTTCTTTTCTATGTGTCCATTTGCCATTCGCTTAGACCTAAATCGACGGCGCGTCAGGCAAAGAATGATCACCTGTTAAATTTTTTTAATCACAAAACTCAAATCTGTGGCCCTTAAAAGGTTGTAGCGCCTCTGTACTGTTACTACACGAATACTATTCGAAAGCAACTGCATCATTCGTTAATATAACTTCTATACAAAAGCTATAAGTCGATTATAAACGTATAGTTGGCGTTGGTGTTAAACCATGACAAGTGTGCATAAATCAAAGTAAATTTTATCGGTTTTGCGGTTTGCATTACGCACCATATGAATTTATGATTAGCTATTGATAACAAAATATGACACACCTTTGTGACAATTGCGTCATCGCCAAGTTGTAGCCGTTATGGGTATCTCTTCTTTAGTTGCGTCCTTCATTACTGAAGGTTGTGTTGGTGGTGCATATCTTTCTCTTGTAATGGCCTAGGTCTGTGAGGAATAGTCATTACTAGTTATAGAACTAGGTCGGTCTTGGAGTAGAGGCATCGGGGTCTCGTGCCTTTTTCTTTACCGGGTTTATTATACGCACTAAAAATGATTGGTTTTTATTCGCATCTGTGTACTATATACGCCGTTTACGTAATACTATCCCGTACGAGCAAGTGTCAAATGCGCAATAAAAATTAGTAATTTATTAACATCTATAGACGACAGATTTTATAAAATTGATTTTTAACTAGAGTTAATTCCTGGAAAAATAATAATTGTTTCGGATAGGCACATGGCACCTTCTGTTATCTTTTACTTGGCTAATAAATAAGTTCAGTTACAAACATTTAGGTTTTGTAATAATTTCTATACACATATTTCGCGTTCATAAGGTTGGTATAATGATAGTATGAACGGCTTACACAGTTGTAAGCTGTAATAAACCCTGGCATTATTACCCGTACCACGTTACACAAATCGCATTTATCAAATGTAACGTGGTACGGGGGAACAAGTTCACATGTGACTGTTATTGCCTGATATTACTTACATTGCTCTTTTATACCTAGTACCCTCTTTAGTGTTATATGAAACAATATTTTTACAATGTCAACATCTAGACGTTTCCTTTATTACGCTTGTTTTTACTTCACAAAGTAACACAGACTATTATAATCAATTATATTAAATAAACACATTCTTTATGGACTTATAATCGATTTCTCAATTTCATGTTATCGTTTCAATAGCTATTGGTGCCTTAAAGTTACCGAGAATATGAACTAAGATTGTTGTTTACACGAACCGGACATGAATTTATTGTGAAAACAATAATTTTTAAACGTAAAATTATAAAACTTTCGGTTTCGCAAGGACATTGCACGACAAGTCGTTTTCTGAATGTTCCAGTGATCGGTAATAATACATACAACATCCTGCAATCCTAATTTTCCATCAGTAACCGCGCTTAAGGTCGCCAAACTCCAAAAAAGTACATTGTTTCTTTTCATTTTTAGTCATCGATTTTTGAAGTAGGGCAAATGGAAAAAAAGATATGCTGGAGTTGAGTAGTTTATATCCATTTTGAAAGATCGATACACGATTCAAATAACTTCGCTTGATAGCAAAAAAAATCCAAACATAGCCAATTTCTGACACTTTGACAAAAATTGATTTTGAAATTTACGCGAATTCGAAAATCGCGAAATGATCTTGAATTTTATCGCAAGCTAAGTAATCCATTTCAGAAAAAAAATTGACAAAATTACATTAATTTTATTATTTTATATAACAAATTGTTATTACGGGCCGGCGCGCCTCATGCTACAGCTCTCCACTGCGCCTCACAGTCCACCCCGAGACACTGACACAGCAATTCGTTCTGGGATAGGGTCTTAATATCGATTTGCGCGAGAGTCTAGTTACCCTGTGTGCAATAAATAAAAATAAATTAAATTACACAAAGGTATGAAAGGTGTATTTTAAGTGTGGTGGGTGGCTCATGTCATCCTTTGAACCACCTACGCGTACGTGTATAAAACTCACTTACGATATCACTTTGGTAACATATACATTGTGATATTTTCTACTAAATCGGATTCCTTATTGAAATAAGCGAGGGCGTAACCCTTGTCCGCAGATGTCTGTTTCTGTTTCGGACTATTCTGTAGCGGATTTTACTATTTTTAGGCCTGTACTGATGTTGTTAGGAAAACAATGTTTGTAGATTGAAGTTCCGTTGCTTTCAGCCGGGGACGGAACGACACACCTCTAGGTTAGAATGATTATTTTGATCCGAGTTTAAATAATCGATAGTTTTTTTTTTTTTTTTTCAAATAAATTGGCATTGCTTTTAACAAGAGGCTCATCTTACGTTAAGTGATACCAGCGACCAAGGACCTTTGCACGTTTTGACTAACAGCTGTTTCGATAAAATGTTGGTTAAAATGGTTTCTTAAAAAGGCTCTGTTGCGTCGGCATGATATGGGCGGAATTTAGTGTTCAACCTTTACGGATGATAAAATTCAATTTATTAAATATACAAACACAAACCAATTAACTTTGTAAATTAACGTACCATGCATTAAAAACTCATTCACATATAAAAAATATCCGACAGAAGCCTAACTTTAAAAATCTTTATAATAATATAACATTAAATTTTAATACAACATAATAATTACATTTATAGACACATACTTTGACGGATATAAAAGCAAATGAATTACATTATTTACATAACTCGTTTGGAGTGCTTTCAGCGGTCGCAAGTCGGGTTAGTTAACTGATAATAATTGTATATTAGTGATTAATCTATTGAAATAGTATCAAGGTTTTCTTTGCGGAAATTGTCTATTATTTTATCCGTTTTAATTGCATATCTAGTAGGTACTCGTGCAAACCAAATTATAAACTTGATAATACAAGGGTTGTTGCTTCTTACCTTATTCTGAAACGAAGTATGAGTCTCAAATATATTAAATAATATTTTGTTAAATTTACTTATTTTTGAAATGGGTAAGACACGGATTATAGATGTTTGAGAGTTATAGATTATAAAGCAGTAAGGCTTACTTTACAGTAACATAATGTACGGTTTTTTTATGAATACTTAACATGTTTACTTCTATATTAAAACTTAATTCTAATTCTATAATATTTTAATAGATTTTGGTCACCGTATACAAGATTTTTAACTTATGTTTGTTATTATGTGTAGGTACTTAATGTATCCGTTTACACTATCGTAACATATTAAAATCTTACTATTTTACTATACACTTTCAAATCGGGTTATAAAACGAAAAGTTACACATGTAATCTTTATTAGGTATGTCATGGGTTCAAATGCCATAGTCAAGGTCAAGTGCTTAAGAGGTTTTTCAATTCGTATATAATATAGAACCTTAAAATTCAAGCAAGAACTCGTAACTTGTAATTTCTTTTGGAATGCACGTTTCAAGACACGCACATTTCATTTAACGCTACCCCGCTGGGTCCGTTTTATTAAATCTTAATAAGAAACCCTTATCAAACCTGGCACGGTGTAAATCATCAAGAGCCGTAGTCTTATATCCTGGCAACTTGCCATATAAACCGCTTAGTACAAGAGAATATGGTTATAGTACTTGTTATGACAACATGGCGGAGTTTCTAAATTTAAAATAAAATTTCGATTAAGTTTATTAAGTAAACTCTCATCTGTCAGAAGCTTAGGGAATTATAACATGGGAGTATTTGTCCATACATAAATTTGTCTTCGAATTCTTAAATTATAAACCTTTTTCATATAATAATTTTTAGACACATTGTACGTCGTAATAATTTTCCAACGTTGTAGCCATACTAGTAACATAAACTTGCATATTTTTTAGAAAGCGAGTGTACGTATTTCAATTTGGCAGGTCAGTGAAGGACTCTTATCTCGCCAACGATAGGGCCAAGTGATGGGCGAGACCTTCCTTTAAAAATGACAAAATTACGCTGAAAATCGTGGTCATTATCTAAAATGGAGGACGTTACCATCCCTGTCGTTAACTTTTTATGCTTCACGTAGAAGAATATTTAATACGTTTAGGCATTAAATATTTACGTGGCAGCCGTCGATTGCCGTTGAGAGAGGCAAACCCTTCAATCGTAAAACCTCGATCGTAATGATAATGGGCATGTGTCAAAATATAGGATAATTATTATGTTCACTACCGTCATTGTAAATTTATTCTCTGCGGTTCTACCCGCGTTAATTCGGTCGTAACACGATGTTCTAAAGCCTAAGTTTCTTTTATAGACTTTTAAATGCAAGGGGTTGTAACACATATGGTATCGCGGCCTTTTTTAAATATTGCTTCATTAAAAACGTAGTACACTGTTTTATTGTCAATAGTTTCCGCAATACGTGTCTAAAAATTTAACCGATTTTTTGCCGCACACCGCCTCTACTTGGATCCAGCTTGAAGTATTTCTGAACCAGTCCCATCAAGATCAATTCCTAAAAGGCCGGCAACACACTTGCGAACATTCTAGCAGTGTATAGACCATAGGGGCGGTATCGCTTAACATCAGGTGAACCTCTGCCTCATGTTCCAAAAAAAACGTCCCGAAGACAAAATAATTGCTTGACCTACACACCATATTAACTACGCCACCAAAACATTGAATACAATAAAATTATCGGAAAGCTGACGATCGCACTAAAACCTCATTAATTTAGAAATTACTGCTTCAATTTGAAATGTTTCATTTCATATTAATGTCATTCAGTAGCAACCACGTATTTAAAAGACTGCGGCTCTTACCTCTATTCAAAGGCTCTATTTACATCATTTCATACACATACCTATGTGTTTATGAATTCATTTACTCTATGAATTCAGTTAGATTCGTTTAGAAAAATGTCGTACAGCTTACCTGACAAATGCTATTTTGTTTATATTTTTGTTCTTGAACTTATAAATAACAGACAAATATGTTTGACTGCGTATATAAGACCAGAACACCCTTAGCAAATTAATTGCTCCAGCCCTGCGATTCTGTAACTCACTTCACGAACTCACACAGCGGTTTTCGCATCGGCGGTCGCTCTCAAATCAGTCGTGAAGCAGTCATTTTATGATTTGGCATTCTGAAAAGGTGGGAGCTTGTACTTTATTGTTTATCAGAATGCCAAATCATAAAATGACTGCTTCACGACTGATTTGAGAGAGACCGCCGATGCGAAAACCGCTGTGTGAGTTCGTGAAGTGAGTTACAGAATCGCAGGGCTGGATCGAATACAGAAGCAATGGTCAAAATAGAGTTAAAATTATAACATCAACAAAGAACACGACAATATTTTTTTTTTGTAAAATATTTGTTGGTGGTTTCATTGTTTTATTAAAATTTGGTAAAAATTTAATAAACTCCTAGATTTATCAGTCTACAGTAAGCATTATTATTATATAATATGTTAGCACAACTCAGGAACTACGGAGCTTTTCAAATATTTTTATTATTTAATTGTGATTAAGATTAGTTTTCCCATGCGTGAACGGAGACACTCGGGCAGTAACATTAGTGCAGTCGCCAAATGTCACCATGGAAATTTCAACCTTATTTACCACAGTAAACAAGATATACCTAATACTTACCTTTAGTAAATAGGGAATGAAATAGCAGTCGGTAAAGTGCTGTCACAAAATACGGGATAGAGACGGTTGAATAACTGAGTATTCTCGACATTGCCTTTAAGTGGAGTATGCAAAACAAGATACCGACCCGATATACGAAAGATTTGTACGTCTTTGCTTAAATAAACATTGGATCAAAGATTTCTTGTTTATTTCGTCGAAACTCCGGATTTTGTATTATTACAGTGGCAACTTTCAGCGGGTTCTTGTTAAATATTATGAGTCTTTACGAAGATTGAATCTCGGCTGCGCTGCATTTTTCTATGAACAAAATAAGTAGCGGCTTTTACGGTAAGGATAAAAATCGTGAATGAAAGCGGCTCACCTTACACCGACTTGTGTTAAGCTTAGGATCACTTATACGCCTACAAAGAAAAATCTGTTGTCCGCTATGGACTCCTAAACTACTTAACCGATTTCAATCAAATTTGCACACCGTGTGCAGTTTGATCTAACTTAAAAGATAAGATAGCTTGAATATATAAATAATTCTTCTGTACGTGTGTATGTCACTGAACTCTTTTTAAGCGGCTGGACCGAATTGAATGATTTTTTTTGTTTGCGTTTGGGTGGAGCGCTGGATGGTTTAGATTCACAAATTATTCCGGCAGATGGCGCTGCAAATTTTCATACTTTGTTTAATATTCCAATCGCTTGAAATATCATGCAGGATAACGTGTGTCGGGTCCGCTAGTTAGAAAATAAAACCAATGTAGAAACATCGGCAAAGACTTATTAAATGTAGCAGCGCCAATAAATTATTTAATTATTATTAATAACAGTTGGTAGATTAATATGAAATTGATCGACGGCGCCTTATTAACGCATCTTACATATCACTTAATTTTAAATGTATATTTATGAACTGCAATATCTTAGGTTTTTGTTTTTGTTTTAAGATACATTGTACGAATAATCACGAGCCGTCCCTTGACCTGAGACTGAGACAAAAACATTGTACTTCTATGATATTGACCGTTTTTTTAATAACTAAATGGTAGAATTGATGTTTATACATAGTGATTATTCACTGAGGACGACTGCTGGAAAACACTCAAAATCAAGTAATTTATTTATTCTATCATAACCGAATACTAATTTAATAAAATAAAAATCTAACCTCAACCTGAGACCTAATTTAAAAATTAATAGTGGATATTGCAACTGTGATTTCTGTTATAAACATCTTAATATTCGTTTAAGATTTTCCTAGAATCTCTAGAAGAATTTTTCACTTTAGTAAAAGACTAGTACAAATAAAAGAAGTTGACAAAGACACGACATTTTGAGAGGAATCGAATTTACATTCGAAAACCAACAACACAATGAAATCAAAAAATTGTGTACCTATCTCTTTCATTCTGACCATATTAATAATTCCACAAATATCGCGTACCCTACACGGCTGGAAATGGAATTCTAAAACAAGTTATCCAGGAAAACTCAATTTCCTTAAATTTCCAGTTTTAATTCACTCCCCGGAGGGCATGCGCTTAACTTATTTAGACTCAAGTGTCGGAGCCAATAATGAGATCCTTATATAACATAACTATTAATGTTCTCGACACTTTAAAAGCTTCATAACACTTTGTACGAAAGCTTTTTGCTAAAGCTTACTAGATTTGTATGGAAGTGGGTGTTCTTACTTTCTTTTGTTATATTAGAATAGAAATCTGTAGGTATTAAATACCTTTTTCATCTTATATAGATTCTCGTTTTTAATGGCTTAGCATTATAGGTCTACCTATTATTTAATAATAAAATGTTACTAATCCCGGTTTAAACGAAACTAAAAAAGTAATATGTAGTGCCTCAAATATAGGTAAAATAAAACCACCACAAAGTTTCCTATGTTCTCTTCACGATATTATATAATAATATTATGTAACAATAGAAGAAGATATATATAAAAGTATTACCTTAATTCCATTACAATGTCACCAATTAATTCAGTCAAAATCGAACGAGCATCATCTATATATCTTAGCAAGTTTCAAGCCATTCAATTAGTATTCATGAGTGGGTAAACTCCTACCAGACTTGGTCTTGTGATTTAATAAACCAGTGTTCCAAATAGGCCTTATCCCCTAGGTAATAAGGTACATATTAAGTGCATGTACAGCTAGAAGTAACAAGTTTTGACGTAGCGCAACGTTATTTTGTATTCAAGAAACAATTCCAGTGTTTGCCTTGTTCATGTCAAATTAAAGCCCACATTTGATAATTCATATTTCGTCTACTGAGATGTCAATTTGGTAATTAATATTGGTATATTGTTTTAAAATAGTTTGTCTTTATTTGTTTGAAGTCACATTTATTAAGTAAACACTCTGTATTGTCTTTTATTGACATAGCCTTTACACATTTAAAGAAAACACTTTTTAACCGGATTGAAGTTATGTATTATTATAAATTTACAATTATTTTATATAATTTTAAATTTAACCGACGTTTTGCGTGCTTTACAGCGTGTGTGGTCACGGTGATACTCCACTCTATAAAGGAAGCAATTGCCATATGGTTACAATAGCTTTCTTCCGATAATATAATATAGATAATAAGGCACTTTCTTAACAAATGATATAATGTAACTTATATAGTAAGATATATTATCATATTAAGTGATGATTAGTTATGATAAGATGTTAGAAAGTAAATGGATGACAGGATTTCCCTTTACAAATAGGCATCTAAAAACACCTCACACAGCCTGCTCATAAAGTCATAACGTGGGCTTATTACAGCCCATTATTATAACGTTTTCAGTGCGTCCTCGATAATTAAGATAGAAATCAAGTATATAATAGAACGTGTTCAGCGCCGCATCAAGTTTACTACATAAAATAATAAGATTACTATTATACGTGGTATATATTATTATAAATTTGTATACAATGTTTTTTAAGAATCGAAGAGAATGTAAAACAAAAGAAATCGATGACGCGTTTCGTTCGATTGTAATTTTTTAGTTCGATCCCCAGAGTTGACGAATCACAACTCAAGGAATCGCGCCACCATTATGGTGCTACCAGGCCGTTCTATTTTTGAATTTTTCCACAATGCACAGATTGTCACAAACATAATATTTCATAGCGAATACAATTGATAGTAGATATAAATGGAAGTGCCACCAATTTATTACGTATACCATACGTAATACACAAATTATAATTTCCATAAACTATATGTTTTACAAAGTTTGTTATTTTTCACTGACCTTTCTTATAATTTTCTGTCATATAGATATTTAAACTCTGACACCCACTTTGAATGTGGGAGTTACTAAACTCATAGTCGGTTCACGGAGAAGTATTCTTATTAGGAATAGCATTACCTGACATTAATGGAAGGAATACCATTAACAAAAAGAGCATTTATTTAATATTAAGGAAACAGATTTTATTAATAACATATAAGTAAGAATGTAGTAATAAGCCTAATAGTTCTCACAAATTAATTTTATTTGTAGCTGTAAATTTTTAAACACTGCAGAAGAAAGTGGTGTAGGACAAATTAAGCTAATGCCTCGTGAACAGAAAACACTATGTATGTTTTCACCACACAATTTTAAACGCCTTTAATTAATAATGACTCTAGTTGTCCCTTCCAAAAGGTAGTTTCATATGGAGAGGAATAGGCAAGAAACTCCATATTAACTCTTTTAAAATAGTTCTTACAATATGTTGTACACATTTATTTGATAATTATATTTGAAGACCTACCTAGAATAAGAAAAACTACTATACTAAAGAAAAATAGGCGCACGGTGTTATAAAAAACAATACAGCAGATAACTAAATTATTAGAAACATGGTGCTCACACATTCACAAATATTGCTACTATAGATTTTACATTATTCTTTATAAAACAAATAACTCTCTCAAACAGTATGTGAGTTACGTCAAAGTTAATTTCTTAAAAAAAAAAATATTACCCTATATGACTAGTTTAGCAACCAGTTGATTTTGTCTAGTTTGATCGTCCTATGGAGGACCAGCATGTATAAAATATATTACAATAAATATAGAACGTAACCTAGAACATAGAGATAACTGTAAAAATGGCCTGATCAAGTGTCAGTATCAGAAGTTCCACGAATATCTAATTTTTCGATTTATAATATTAAATGGTACAAAAAGATGCAAAATTTATCATATCTTAGAAGCGTATAGCGTTTTCACAACACTGTTGTCGTGCCTTTGAAAAGTTGTTCTAATTTTTTTTCTACTTATTTATTGCTTTTCACAAGACTTTCTCGAGAAGACGTCGAGTGAATCAGGCTTGTAATAGACTAATCATCGGAGGTGATACAGGTGGAAATACGTATTCTGCCGTTCCACATCTGAGCGTTTTTAAGGCAATTTCTGCTGCGCATCGCCACTTTGTGGAACCAGCTGCCCACTGAAGTATTTCCGATCCAATTCGACTTACGGCCATTCAAGAAATGAGCGTACCTTATCTTAAAAGGCTGGCAACGCACTGGCAAGCCCTGTGGTGTTGAGTGTCCATGGGCACTTAACATCAGGTAAGCCTCATGCCCGTTGTCCCCCTTTATAAAAAAATGAACTTAAAAATACGGCGTGAGTACAACCGAAAAATTTCCCATACAGCCATTCGTGCATGTATCTCAACCACCTATCCAAGATTCCCTGTAGTTAAGTTAACGTTAATTCAGAATGCAACCCAAGCTATGCCACAGAAATACCGTTTCCTACCAATTTTCCAATATTGTACACATTCGTATTTCGCTTTTGAAATTGCTGCGGAAAAAATTCTCTATGCGAAATGAAAGGAATCCATTTCCCGTCCGCATTGGTCTAAGTTATTTTCAAAAACTATTTATCCCTCTGAATTTATATTAAATGAATGAATTGAAAGCTGCTCACAATTTAAAATAAAATTTCTGATTAGAAAGGCATTGTTAGTGAGAGATAATTAACATAATTTTTTATTTTTTTACATAACGTTTTATTTTTTTAAATTATGTTTATAATTATGCAAAATTTTCTATCTGAATCAAGGCTTTTATTATTAATATTAGTGAGAGAGGGTGAAACTCTTACTAATTCCTTAGATTTTACTTTGAGCATAACCCCGAACATCAATAGCGATTCCGATTTCAATATTTCCTTAGCACGTTATTTCAAATTTGAAATATCAGATTGATTATTAAAAACAGTAAAATTATTCTCCAAACTTTAAATAGGGCTAATTTTGAGTTAATAGTTGGTATTCGCTTCTACAGTCTTACAACTGTACACATATAACTACACCACGTTTAATCCTCCTAAAAGATCCCGATGTATGCACGTGAGTGACGGTAACTGTCACAAACTTCTGACATCCGGCGCCCGAAATCCCTCTAGCATGTAAAGGAATAACAATGACTGGCCCCTGGAGAGATGTTCAAGCATTTTACACAATTTTCCGTGGTTGATACTTTATATATTTAGAATAGAAGACACTATTGTCTCGAATAAACTCAAAAACAATTTGCTACCTCTATTGAGTAATTGAGGATAAATTGATTTCTAAAAATGTTCCATGAAGTACCACGCTGTTAGTATATAAACTAATGATAATTTATTACGTGTCGCGTCGTTTGCATGGGCATAGATCAATTATGCTGTTATCACAGGAATGAATGCTAAATTGATGTTTGTCATGTTAATACAAGTTCATTATTTCGTTATGTGATGCAAGAATGTTTCATATAATATTAATTTTATTAAAAAAGTAATGTAATTGTTATCTTTCGACTTATGGCCACGTTCAGTACATAGAAACAAGTTATTCATGTATTAAAATTAAAGGGATTTATTTATTTATCACTTATAATACTCGTGTGGTATTCGGGGGATTATTTTTCCGACCCAAATGTCGGCCAATAGAATTGCACCATGAGACGAAATGTACAGTTAACAAATAAGAATTTCATAATGAATAAAACAACTACTTAATACTTTTCTTGAAGCAACGACCAGAGAAAATTTTCACAAAAAATTATCAGTATAATACCATGTAGGTTGTACCACGTGACGTCGAATGGTGCAATTCTATTGGCCGATATTTGGGTCGGAAAAATAATCAACAAAATAATCTATCGGTGACGGACTCCGTCGTCGTTTATAGTTACAATTATGATTATTTTACCACAATAAGGGAATTCTATTTAGGACTTTTTCTACAATTGTTTAATAACATGTTGGTCTGTGGGATACTTTAAACTTATAAGAGATATTGATACTATATCAGTATTCTATTCAGAATAAGGTGGTTAGAATATTAAATTTTCGTATGCACACGAATCGCTATAAAAATTAAACAATCGCTTCTGATAACTGATCATTTCAAAGAGTTCCCTCATCCATTTGGAAGTTTACCGCATTTTTTTTATATTATAATGGTGGGCGAACGAACCACCAGCACACCCATAAAGTCAGTTACCGAAGCCCATGCCCTATTTCAATGGGTGCCAGAATTCTTTTTAAATAATTGCAATTCGTATCTTCTAAGGAAGACCTCCAATAGGATACCGATTTCAGAGCTCGCTTATTCACATAAGAATATGCCTAGTGAACCGGACAGTAGAAGATTTTTAAAGGTTGTCAAGGTGATGATAAAACCTCGAATTGTTTAGCTTGATTAGTGATGAAACGAGGTATATTATATTCGTAATGAAGCAGCTCTGTCTTCTTTGAAGTGTAAAACTTACAATATGTTTTAATAATTTAATACATTTTACGATTAAAACCTTCGATTTAAAAATAGGAAGTAAAGGTTGCATTTCCGCTATTAAATTTAAACACTACACATTATTTATAATTAGCAATGTAATCATGTGCGGTACAGAAATTAATATTTACGATATGAAAGGTCATCGTTTTCATATTTGACTGTTTCATTATTTGCTTAATATTATAATCGACTCAAAAATACATTAAAATATTAGATAATATTTTAATCTATTTTTATACTTCTCTCTATCTGAATCGTTATATATATCAATACCTTTGTGTTATATACGGAATGTGTTCACAATACTATGAAAGGTTAGACATGGAATTTGAAATAAAATAATGGGTATTTATTAATATATGATATACGAATTTACGAAGCGAGAATGTTAAGTTATTATTATTATTTTATAAAAAACATAGTTACATTGTGTAAAATCACGTTTAAATACAGAATGTGCTTTTTGTATTGCCAGGTGTTGCCATTTAATGTTGAGATATGGCTGACAATATTGCTACAACACATTGTAAAATTCGCAGCGTAAAAGCCTCTTTAAACCATAGATTTACCGCAATAAAGCACCGGTACAGTGGATTAAATAAATCTAAGTTTATTTCCAAAGCTTTTATTTCCTTTCACTTCACAAGAAAATTCGTAAAATTATATTCTTACATGTAATGATATAAAATGTCGCACGGCCGAGTCTGTGTGTATAAACCCGATGATAACCACAAAAATTCCGACCATAATGTTGTAAGGCTCACCAAGAGCTGAACGTGTGTGTATTTCAGTTTTATGTAAATTGTCTAAAATATAACAATTACTGTGCGAGCCAGGTTGGCCAGGCTTCAGCGTGCGACTCTCATCCCTGAGGTCGTAGGTTCGATCCCCGGCTGTGCACCAATGGACTTGCTTTCTTTGTGCGCATATACCATTCGCACGAACGGTGAAGGAAAACATCGTTTGGAAACTGCCATACCTTAGACCCAAAAAGCCGACGGCGTGCGTAAGGCACAGGAGGCTGATCTCCTACTTGCTTATTAGATTAACAAATGATCATAAAACAGATACAGAAATCTGAGACCCAGATTTAAAGGAATTGTAGCGCCACTGATTTATTTATAGTTTTTTACTGTAAAAGTGATATCCACAAAATCCACGCTGGCTGACGGCGGAAGAAAATTTATTGTCTTGGACTCTTGGATCTAATGGACTCAATATACAAGCTACTACAACAAAACTGTATGTTTTAAAAATGTTTTCTTATTGTCTTTTGATCTTCATACAGAACAAAGGAAAAAGATAAGTTTGGAGAATGTTTACGCAATAAGGGTACGTTTACAGAGTAATAATAAAGAAGCATTTAAATATTGTATAATTAAACAATAATAATTCAGCGGCGCTACGCTAATTACATACGGTACCCTAAAGAAGATCGCTGACATCGCGGCACGTGTATGGTCAACGTGCCGGCTTCAAGGAATTACTCTGCTGACACAGTGTTTACCGCGATTTAACATTTTAATTAAATAAAATATGTTTGCCACTCCGATTATATCTAGCATCGATAACGGATGTCATTTTGTAATTTAATTATAAGTTTAAATGTAATAAATACCTAGCTAACTATTGGTTTTTTTTGGGAGTCCGGGCCGACGAAATCGTAATTGGCGCAGTCGGTAGGATACTTTCGGGGCTACTACGATCGTTATAAAGAAGATTTCCGGGGTCTAGATTCGACACCGCGCGCGGTCGTTCTAGCTGTCGCTCTTAAGCGTTCACCGAAATATCAAAAGAACATTTGGAAGCAGCCGGGGCGTACTCAAACTTCAGTACAACGCAAAGAAAACCAGGGAAGTCGACGAGTTATGTGAGTACATTGAATTATTTTTCCATCAGTGTTGCTTTCTCCTCGTCACAATTTTCCGTCCTACGAAAAATAGTCCTGTGTCCTCCAGGCATAAAATTCGTAGGGATAGCTTAGTAGACTTGAATCGTCAATTAGGTGTAGACTCGAATCGTCAATTAGGTATAGACTCGAATCGTCAATTAAGTGAAGGCTCGAATTGCCCTACAGTAGATTTAAATAATTTTCCTGAGAGCTCGAATTGCCCTCAAAGTTTAGACAGTAGGTTGAATTTAAGTTTTAGTAATTTAAAATATAAAATGGATCCTGATACAGTATATAAGGCTCTCCGCCCAGTTCCTGAATTTGACGGTAACCCACATATTCTCCCTAGATTTATTAGAATATGTGATCAGATCGTAATTCAATGCGTGAAGGACGAGTTAGGATATGAGTTATCGAATTTATGTGTTATAAATGGCATTTTAAATAAAATTACTGGTTCCGCAGCTCGTACAATAAATTCAAATGGTATTCCTGAAAATTGGTTAGGAATTAGAAATACTTTAATTAATAATTTTTCTGACCAAAGGGACGAGACCGCTCTATACAATGACTTAGCATTAGCGACACAGTGTAATGAGACTCCACAGGAATTCTATGACAAATGCCAAAACCTTTTTAGCACTATAATGTCTTATGTATCGTTGCACGAGACATTAGAGACAACTATAGAAGCTAAGAGAATTTTGTATCGGAAATTAACTTTACAAGCGTTTGTAAGAGGTTTAAAAGATCCTCTCGGGTCCCGAATTAGGTGTATGAGACCTGAAACTATTGAGAAGGCTTTGGAATTTGTCCAGGATGAACTTAATGTTATGTACTTGCAGCAGCGAAATAATTTAGCAACAGATCTGAAGAAACCATTATTACCATTAACACCACACAACTCACACCAACAATTTACACAGCCCAAATTTCCTCCTATGAACAATAATTTTAATCCTCCTAAATTTTTACCCGGACCTAGTTGGCATAAACCTAATTTTAATCCCCAATTTAATAGTCATCAGCGCATGCCTATGCAACCAACGCGTACTCAGCAAATGTTCCGAGCACCATTGCCTAATAATAACAGTGGTTTTAGAATACCTAACAGGTACCCTCCACAGAATAATTCTGGCCCTAAGCCTATGAGTGGAGTGAGTCATTTTGTGACAAAACCTTTACCACCTAGAATTCCCGGTCATGATTGGCAAAAATTCGGCAATCCTCCTCCATCTAATTACTTTAAGTTTAGAGAAGTTAATTTTAATGAATTTAATGATTATAATGATTATGAATACGACAATGATTATGTTGACTATAATTATTGTAATACTGACTATGACTATAATGACTATTATGGACAATACTCTTATTGTGACTCAGATAATTATCAGTACTATGAACAACAAGATTTACCACCAATAGAGGATACTCGCTATAATAATAACATGCCTAGTACTAGTAAAGACATTGAACCGAGACATTCCAAAGGTAGAAAACGTCAGGATTTTCAACAGAGCCATCAAAAATCCCCACCAGAATAGAATTAAATATACAATCAAAAAAAGAATTACCTTATATCAAAATTAACAATCCACCTTTAAAACTTCTTATTGATACAGGAGCAAACCAATCATTCATAAGCCCTGAAGCAGTAGATAAATATTTCAGTAATATTCCGAAAATGTACGATCCTTTTGAAGTTACTAATTCTAGATTAACAAGCGTTCATGAACACTCAATATCAATTCCTAGTTTTCCTGAATTTAATGATACTAAAAATATAAAATTATTCATCTATAAATTTCATAATTATTTTGATGGTTTGATAGGATTAGATTTATTAGAAAACTGTAGAATCGATTTTAAAGACGATATACTAATCACTGACAATGCAAAAATCCCTCTATTGCGTTATAAATGTAAAAAATACACAGAACATATAATACCAGCGAAATCATCTCGTTTAGTTAGTATACCGATACATCATGACGATGGTGACGTGTTTATACCGGAACAAATAATAAGTAATTGCATTATTCACGAATGCATTACTAATGTGACTGATTGGGCTGGTATAGTAGAAGTTGAGAATATGACAGACGAAGACATTGTATTTCCAATAGACAGACCTTTACAACTTGACTTATTCAACTTTGAAAGTTCTTATACTGAACTAGACTCAGACAGGGTAAACCAAGTTTTAGACAGACTTAGAACTGACCATTTAAATAGCGAAGAACGAGTTAATTTAGAAACACTTTGTAAGCGTTACGCTGACATATTTTACATTGAAGGCGAACCATTAACCTTTACTAATAAAATCAAACATAGTATTAGAACTCATGATGAAAACCCAGTCTATACCAAAAGTTACAGATATCCTTTTGTACATCGTCAGGAAGTTAGGGAACAGATAAGTAAAATGCTCGAACAAGGGATAATACGACCTTCTGACTCTGCTTGGAGCTCACCCATTTGGGTAGTCCCAAAGAAAGCTGATGCATCTGGTAGACAAAAATGGCGACTTGTAGTGGACTTTAGGAAGTTAAACGACAAGACTATTGACGATAAGTACCCTATTCCAAACATTACTGACGTTTTAGACAAATTAGGTAGGTGTCAGTATTTTACGACTCTTGACCTTGCATCTGGCTTTTACCAAGTCGAGATGAATCCTGAAGACATACCGAAGACAGCATTTAACGTAGAACACGGTCATTTTGAATTTCTACGCATGCCAATGGGACTCAAAAATTCACCTTCGACATTTCAGCGTGTAATGGACAACATCCTTAAGGGTTTACAAAATGAGATATGTTTAGTGTACCTTGATGACATCATAGTTTTTAGCACATCTTTGCAGGAGCATATAATTAATTTAGAAAAAGTATTTAACAGACTGAGAGAGTCCAATTTTAAGATCCAGATGGACAAATCTGAATTTTTAAAACTTGAAACTGCTTACCTTGGTCATATAATTAGTAATGAAGGTATTAAACCGAACCCCGATAAAATTAGAGCCATAGAAAATTATCCCTTACCTAAAACAACAAAGGAAATCAAGCAATTTTTAGGACTATTAGGTTATTATAGGAAGTTCATACCTGACTTTGCACGACTAACGAAACCGATGACTAAATGTCTTAAAAAGACTAACAAAATAACTTTAGACTCTGACTATATCAAATGTTTTGAGAAATGCAAAACCTTACTTACTAACGATCCTATTTTACAATATCCCGACTTTAACAAAGAGTTCATTCTGACAACAGACGCCTCCAATGTAGCTTTAGGGGCAGTACTTTCACAAGGCACAGTAGGCTCTGACAAACCGATCTGTTATGCTTCTAGAACATTGAGTGACAGTGAATTGAATTACAGTACTATCGAAAAAGAACTTTTGGCAATAGTTTGGGCAACTAAGTATTTTAGACCCTATTTGTTTGGTAGGAAATTCAAAATTATTACAGACCATAAACCACTCCAGTGGATTATGAATTTGAAGGAACCGAACTCGAGACTGACGCGATGGCGACTTAAATTAAGTGAGTTTGACTATACAGTGATTTACAAAAAAGGAAAATATAATACCAACGCTGACGCTTTATCCCGTGTACAAATTAATAACGAGGAAATAGAATCACTCCTTAAAGAATGTGGTATAGATGTGTCAGTAAGACCTGAACCACCAGGATCTACCACTGTAACAGCACACACATCTGCTGAAAATCCTATCCTCGAAATACCCATCACAGATGAACCACTTAACAAATTTCATAGACAGGTTTGTTTGACAATAGTAGGTGACATTAAAAGAAGACCGAATGTTACTAAACCTTTTGATACCCATACGCGTACGCATATTCAAGTCTCAGAGTCTTCATTAGAACAAGATGTTATAAATGCAATAAAAGAATTTGTCAATCCTAAAATAAAGACTGCTATTAAAATAACTCCACCATTAGGTATGTATTCGATAATCCCAATCTTACAAAATAACTTTAAATGTAACTCTATGCATCTGGTTTTAGTAAAAACCGAGTTAGAAGATGTTAAGGAGTATTTACGGCAGCAAGAAATAATTAAACACTATCATGAAGGTAAAACTAACCATAGAGGTATCAATGAATGTTATTTAGCCTTATCACGTCGTTATTACTGGCCTAAAATGAGGGAAGAAATTACTAAATACATAAATGAATGTACAATTTGCGGACAAACTAAATATGATAGAAATCCAATTAGACCACAGTTTAACATAGTACCACCTGCAACAAAGCCTTTTGAGATAGTTCATATGGACCTATTCACAGCGCAAGCTGAAAAATATCTTACCTTTGTAGATTCTTTTTCAAAATACGGCCAAGCATATCACTTACGAGATGGTACAGCTATAAGTATAATTCAAGGTCTATTACATTTCAGTACTCATCATGGACTACCTTTGACTATTGTGACAGATAACGGGACTGAGTTCACTAATCAACTTTTCGCAGAATTTGTTAGACTTCATAAAATTAATCATCATAGAACACTAGCTCATTCGCCTAATGACAACGGAATTATTGAAAGATTCCATTCTTCCTTACTAGAACACCTTCGTATCCTTTGCCTGAAAAATAAAGACGAACCCACGATAAATCAAATACCTTATGCAATCCTAGCTTATAACAGTTCAGTACATAGTTTCACCAAATGTAGACCACACGATATCATTAGAGGTCATTTTGATCCTAGAGACCCTTTAGATCTTAATTTAGCTGAACACCTTATGCAACAATATATTATAACTCATAGAGACCAAATGAAGACAGTATATGAAATGATTAGCGAAGCTACAACTATTGACCGTACGAATTTAATGACTAATAGAAATAAAAATCGTGAGCCAGAAACTGAATATGTACCCGATCAGCAGGTTTTTATTAAGAACCCCTTAGCAAGTAGACAAAAGTTAGCACCACGATACACTCACGACACAGTTCTTGCAGATCTACCCATACACATTTACACTTCAAAGAAAAAGGGACCTGTTGCTAAATCTCGCTTGAAACGTGTACCAAAGTCATCAAAATTGTTACAGGTACCGACTAATACTGAAAATGACAATGACGAAGGCAGCAGAGTTAAAACTTGACTTAATTTTTAGCTATTATTACTGAAAATACAGATGATTTATATTTAGAGCTAATCAGGATAGAGAATATTTTAGGATTTATACGTGCAGCGAGCACGCATCATAGTATGATAAGCATAGATAACTTAGAATACATGATAGGTAGATTAAGAGAAATATATAGTAATAATGAAATCTTAGATATTGATTTGAGAGAATATTATAATCTTATAAAACCAGGTAGTTATTTCATAGGTAAGAGAATTGTTATAATTTTTAAAATTCCTGTAATATCTAAAGATAGTTACGACTTATTTAGGCTTGCCATTGTTCCTAATAAATTCCAACAGACCTTTATACCTATACATCCTTTCATAGCAACCAATGGGAAATATTTCATGTATTTGCAAACCGAATGCCCGAAAGTCGGCGAATACCTTCTCTGTGAGAAAAGCACAAATTATTATCAGCCACAAGAACACGCAGATTGTATCCAGAGTATCATCATTCATCAATCTTTAGATAAATCATGTAGCCCCACTGAAGTCTCCATTACAAGACAAGCTATGGAACAACTGGATGATAGACACTATACTATTGTCTTCCCAAAGCCTACGAATGTCGAACTTCAATGTGAACGGCAGGAATATGTATCCTTATCTGGCAGCTACTTAGCAACAATTCCCCATGAATGTTCATTACGAACAGATACCTTTAAGATAACCAATAGTGAAGATGAAGTCAAGGGACAGCCGCTGAAGATCACCGAAATACGAAGTAATTTCACTGAAGTTCAAGATAACGAGATTCCACATATAACTCTAAATTCTTTGAATCTCGATAACTTACATCATCTGGAAAACAGAATTATGCTACAGAATCCCATACGTCTTGCCCACTTTGATTCTTCACTGTACCATACAACGTTGCCCCTCTATGCACTTGTATCTGGTATAGTTATAATTTTCCTTGCCTATATTCTTCGACGATACCTGCGAAAGAACCCTACTACACCAGAAGAAGAACCAAGAAGCAACCCTATATATGCTGTTCCTGATTCTGAAAAACCTGGAGTACCAGCAACATTTTCCCTCAAAGTGCTCAAATAGTTGCTGTTCTGAGGGTGGAGGAATTACATACGGTACCCTAAAGAAGATCGCTGACATCGCGGCACGTGTATGGTCAACGTGCCGGCTTCAAGGAATTACTCTGCTGACACAGTGTTTACCGCGATTTAACATTTTAATTAAATAAAATATGTTTGCCACTCCGATTATATCTAGCATCGATAACGGATGTCATTTTGTAATTTAATTATAAGTTTAAATGTAATAAATACCTAGCTAACTATTGGTTTTTTTTGGGAGTCCGGGCCGACGAAATCGTAATTCGCTACAAGTATAATGGGTTATGGTCTCAGATCACTTTCCTAGATCATTTTCATTTATAGAAAAGTGTCAGTGATGAAGGACGGGACAAAAATCACGATTTTAGTCGGCGACACTGGTTTCCTCACGACTTTTACCTTTACTATACGAGCGAGGCTTAATTGCGCACATAGAAAGAAAAATGTGCCTACACCGTGGTGGAGAGTCACTGCTTTTTGTATAAAATGTTTTACAAACTTAATTATATTAAGTATACAGAACTGTATTTTTATTATAAATATATTATATTGTGAGTACAACTGAGAACTGCAAAAGTTTAAATTCATTTTAACAAGTAGGCATACACTGCAACGGAACTCCTGCAATTTTAACTTCTATCTAGGCTAGTGCAAGTTATACGAACGTGCTTAGCGTTTGACCGGTTTCCGTTCTTTATCAGCCTCTGAGGATTCATTTACGGAACCAGTTTTGAACTATCCTCGAATGTGCAAAGTGAATTCTTGCTGGGATAATGTGACGTGTGAGGTGAATACTGATTTCGGATTAGCGGTTTGCTATGCAATTATGTAGGTTCGGACACAGTAATTCCCATTGTTTTGTTTAATCGAGATTCCGGACTGCAGCTCTAAAAACGTCGCAGTTTTAATCTTAATTTATATAAATTACGTGTCACGTTGTTTGTCCGCTATGGACTCCTAAACTACCGAACCGATTTCATTCAAATTTGCACACCGTGTGCAGTTTCATCTAACTTAAAAGATAGGATAGCTTACATCTCAATTTATACCCGCAATATTATTTTATTGCAAAATATTTGTTTATTATTTGATAGTCACAATTCTAACAGATGGCGCTGTGTGGAAAGTAGTAACGTTTCACATAAGCTACAATACTACAATTTAATGGCATAACCACCAAAAAAGCGTGGTGGTCCCCATGACTTAGGGGGGTGCTTATTGGAGATTGTGTCTCCTTGGGAAGACCCAAAAGTTGATTCCACACTTCGCTAGGTCGCAAAAGAAAATGTTAAGTGATGACCGTGGAAGACTCCATGAAGGTGATGCGGATGGATTTTCATCTGGAAAATTGCCTATATTTCGTTATAAATTTAAGGCGTTTGATTTACGGATACTTTTATACCGTCTCTTTTGTTATTTTTAAGTTGAACCATTTTTACCAGGTATCGAGGCGCCCTGGCTTACGTAACCACAGCCAAAGCGACTTATTAAGATAACAATTAATCTAGAAAATAATTACGTTGGCGCCTGATAAATAGTCACGGTGACCCCAGAGCTGGTGCTTTCCTCGCTTAATGAATAAGTATCGCAATATAGCGAGCCTTGCCAGCATTAAAGGTACACAGGGACTGAACTTTTCAATGTTTTAATTTCTTATTTATACATTTTTAATGAATATTATTTCTACGTAGGTTAAGAATATTGTAAATAGTAGGTATAATTGTGTGGAAATAAATGCTTTAAGTTAAAAAATGCATATAGGTTTAAAACATTTATAGAAAATACATCCTCAACTATATCAAATAGGATTTAAAGACCCTATAAAAAGACCAAGGAATCTAGTTTCTATTAACAAGAAGCTGATCCTTATACAATTTCCTTGGAATTAAAAGGATGGCGGCAAAGAAATGTAATTAACATCGATTTTCTCTTATTTTGTCTTTAATGAAGGCCTTCCGTTTCCGTCTACACTGTTTTTGTGTTGAAACAACAGATATTGTTATTCAAACAATTAATGAATAGAGTATTTTCAACACTCTCATCTAGTGCCTCAGCATAAAGGGATTGACAAAATCTTTTATATTATTTAAAACGATACGATAACGAACGACGAAATTTACGAATTGAACCTAAGATTGTCTGAGCAGGGGAGAGAGCGGTTGATGTAGATGTGAACAAGAGAGTAGAACAGAGAACGAAGGCAGGACATATTTATTTACCTACACAAGAAATGAAGAAACAAAGAAAGAAAGCAACATTGTACAATAATTGTTCACAACAAAACAGACGTATTGACCGACTACCAAAAATAAAGTTGACATGTATGTTTGAGATATTGTCAGACAATACTTAGGTATGATGATCTATGTATTATGTAATAATGTTATTTTCACAAATTTCTCGGTATATATGAACTTAAGGAACAGTCCAAGTTTCAAAATCAGTTGAATAATTGATATCCACGCATTTGTGACAGGTATTTGAAGACGGTACCATTTTTCCAATGTAGTAAGTAGTCAGCGGGAGACACTAATACAGCTACAGACGTTTGAATGACATAGTATTGTTTATTTAGACATTCCGATGAACAAACAAGACGATTAAACATAAACAGTAGTCGTATTTTGTACTGTTGAGTTAATTTCGAATACGATATTGGTTTAATAGTGTGAAAATGTTCGGAGTTAGTGTTACCATGGTTACAATAATTGAAAACAAGAGAAACTTTGCCAGGGAAGCAAACACAAATCTGTGAACGTTTATAAAAAGGCCGTTGAATTAAAACCAAACATTTTTATATAATGGACTAAAAATTATCAATACTAAAGTTCTAGGCCAAAGTCCTTTACTTATTCACCGCTTAGTCCATTTTTTGTGTTACAGAACCGGATCCAAACTTATTGGCATCCGACCGTGGAAACAAAAAACAAGGAACAGTGCCTAATGATTGATAATTTGGTCTTTGAATTAGTTTTTATAGTTCGAATCATTTTGCCCGGTATTTATTTATTTTATATTGGTATAGTAAATGACTGTAGTAAATGGAGCGTAGATATAATACTATTTTTTCATTGGTTTATAAAATAGATTGATACGAGTTCTTTCTTTGACAGAATGTGCAATCAAACCCAGGATACCATGTGCTAGTAGCACTAACAAAATTATTAAATTATTATCATTAATTATTGGTTTAATAATAATACAATAATAATACAATATGATTATTGAAATACCAATAGTGCTTAATAACTAAAATTTACTGAAATTTTAACTTCAGCCAGTTATCAGTTAAATGTTATCAGTTAGTTTTCACAAACGCACAATGCAGACAATCTATGTATTCATGCTGTATAATTCTTTTCTAATTTATTTATTGAAGGTCGCTTTATAACAAGGTCTTTAACGATAACATAAATAGCAATGTTATGCAATGCTATTTGGTGTGACAATAAAAAAAAAATTAGCAAAAAAAAAGAAAAATATGTAACTAGCCGAGCTCCTTTAGCTGAACCAACTTATAAATTATTCTTTTACTGCGAATCAAATAAGATGGTCTACTGTTTTCTCACTGGAAAACAAACCCAGAACAGTGTGTGTTCATGATAAATAATTGTAAAAGTACTCTTTTGCAATCCTTTTTTATATTCGAGGTGGAAATGCATTTGCGCATCCCCTGCCCCCGAAAGTTGCAGGGGTATGTGGGACCCACACCAGAATCTCTGCTATTCAGAGACTGGGTGAGCCATACCCACTTACAGAGGCAGCGTTACAGGGGCTCCGGGGTCACTCTCGTCTTCATTCTCTTCAGTTACGATCGAAACCTAAATAGGAGGTAGGAGATGGGCATATCTTCTCCTACTTACTCCGCGTCTTTTAAACCTAGGATTCGTCTTAGAGCGCTCCCTCTCCCGTCCGCTGTCTTCTTCTGTAGCATTACTTGCTCACAGAAGGATTCCACTGCATTCCATACCTCTTCACTCCCGACCATTTTTGGATAAACCCATATCAGAACAAACTTGTACAAATACCCCTATATAAGTTCTGTTTTGAATGAATTAACAGAAACTGTAGCTTAAAATGTTTACGTATTTAAATGATTTCAATAAAAATAACAAAACACTAATCGTGGAAAACAAGCTATTCAAGAGATACTCTACTGTGTACTCGCGTAGATAATTTAATTGTTAGCTGGAAACCTGGTAGCGTTTTACCCCATTACGAGATAGAATTAGCGGGATCGTTTTAATTCTAGAATTTCTTGGTTTCTGGTTTATTTTGTATAAATCTTTGTTTATGTTAAAGTTTTCACGCGCAATGCAATAAACAGTGAAAGATAGGAGACAATCTGTAGGATTAAACCCCAAATCAACGACGTGTAAAGGATCACCTACTTTTCTTTTTATAAATAAAAACTTTATTTATGACAAATTGATTGTGACAAATTTCATCTATCGCTAGGGAGTCCCTGTGTTGAGGGTAACTAGATAACAATTATTCCGTGGTACATGTTTAAAACATATTTTGAGAAAAAGTAGTTTTAGTGTTACAACTAATCAAACACAAACTTATAAGATAGTATTCGTGAATGTGTGAGTGTGAGAATGCGTGTACGTATTTTGAAAGTGTAGCTGAAAGTTGTTATAAGCGTGCACTGTGTCTGTGTTAGTTTTTGGAACCTCAGAGTCATCCCAAGATAATAAATCCACTGTAGATTCGAAATCCAATTCGGCTAGCGTAATTTTTATGTGATAATAAGTGGAAAGTTGTAATGGCACTGATTTGTTTTCCTTTTTAAACTGCGATGTATTTTGATGAAAAAAGAAATTCTAAGCAGGTCGATGTCCTATATATACTTCATCTAAAAACGGCTACTATTATCGAATAAAATCGAGGCATAAAATTGACCGAGACGAGATAAATAAAAGAATTGTGTAAAATGTCGGGTAGGTAGGTACCTACCCACCGCGGGCGCACGAACCCTGCTAATCTATAGATTTTGCATTCAAACGACTGTCACGAAGTAATAATTTCACGGCCATAGTAAAAGAACAACTTAAACGAGTGTATTTTAAATGATATTTTAATATTAGATCTTAGAATGGGTTTGTGCCTTTTTATACGCGCAATATAATAATTATAATTTAAAAAAATAATAATTATAATAATGTAAATATCTGTTGTATTGCCTTTTATAACACAATGCGCCTATTCTATTTAGGTACATGGATACATATCAAAACATTGTAATTGTAAAAACAATTTTAAAAGAGTAAGTATGTTTTGTAAGTTTTTTTTTTTCAAGTATAGAGTTCTTCATTCTTCTCCATATGAAACTACCCTTTGGAAGGGGCAACTAGTCTTTTTTTTAACTTGTAATTTTAACTTTCAAAAGTACCTTTTTAATAGGCCTAATTGAAATAAGTAATTTGACTTTGTCAATATAAAATTTAAATCTGATCGACGTCCTGATGGACAGAAAAACTTCCGGTTATGTTTCCATCACACTATTTTAAACTTTTATAATCATAGGCTGTGATATAGGATGCTAATGAATATTAGGCCTTATTCAACACGCTTTTCAAATACATTTTGACGGAAGGAAAGCGACCTTAATCGTATGCGCAGGGTCAATTGCGTATAGAGAAAGAAAAGTCTGTTAGTGTATAGCTCATGTATTAGAACTGCGAATCCCGCATTTCTAAATCCAATACACACACAAACACACGCACACAAAAGTACACAGTAGGGACATACCGTTGTCTCGACTCTAAATGTGACCCAAAGGCCCGAAAATCAACGAAGTGGGTCAAGTACAGCACTATAAAATGAGGGCACTCGCGAGCCCTCTGGCATTGAGAGTGTCCATGGTCCATCACTTAACATCTGGTGAGCCTCCGGCCCAATTACCTCCTGTTCTATATAAAAACTTCTAAACAACTTTCAAAAAAACAAAAGCGCACCACAAAGTGTATATGTATGGAGCGGTTATAATAAGCTAAACATTTCCGCTACTCTATTACAATAAGTATGCGACGGACAGACAGTCGTTTGTGTCTATTGTGGTTTTGTTCCTCAAGTACTTATTGGTCAAGAGACGCCGCAGGATTAATTGCAGCCATTATGGAGTAATGATTTTATCTTTAAGGGCATATGATAGTTTATGAGTTAGGTAGAGCTTTTTGGCAACAGTATTTGTTTTTATTATGCATACAAAATTCGAGATAAGAATTTGATTTTAATCATAATACGTTATGAGATATCTCTTATTACTAATTTCGTTATTTATTTATATTAAAAACACTTATGTCTTAACAGGTGACCTAAATTGACAAGACTGCACAACAAGTGAATAAAATTTACAGACGTTACAAAAAAACAAACACAAGAAATTAATTGGGAACAAAATTACACAATAAAAAATACAAGAAATGAACTGGCCACTAACAAATAATATAACTTTTTATTATTTATTAAAGCCAAAAAATTCAAAAAGAAACCGTTTGCAATAGTAGTATACTAATTTTATAGTACACTACAACTACATAGTCTACTGTATAGTAGTATAGTATACATACTATTGTAGTCTAACGGCAAATCATAATAATACACTAAGCAGATTTAATATTTTACGTTTAAAACAAATTGAAGTCTCAATATTTCAAAGGTGGACAAATTACCTGGGCCCCAGGCCCCAATATTAATCAGAGGTAAAAAGCCCACGACGTAACCTTCAACGCTAATGATGGTTTAGTTCGGTAAAGGTGCTTATACACTATTAAACGACCAACGAATTTTACGTACTATGAAATTCATATCTCTACGAATATTGAACAAGTAAATTGTCAAAATGATAATTGACTTTCGATTTGCAACTTTAATTTGAAAGAATACACACCTATGCAGTCTATGAGTAAGCGTAATATCCGTTGCACAAATTATACCTATGTCTCATTTGATTGCATTTTGCCAATATAAAGCGCTATTATAAGCCATATTTTTTAAACTCTACAAATTGGCAATTTGTATTCAATAGTATTAATACAATATACTTTTACATTTGTACGTTGTATTGGCGCCTCTTACATTCACTCGAATGAGAACAGACCATAAATCGTGATTAGCAATACGGGGTAATAATAAAAGCTCACGAGGGACGACCTTCATTAAAACAGGTACAAGTTTTTTCGAGTCTCCAATCTTACCTCTCATTATCCTCATAATCACTTGTCTAAGACTATATTAGCATTCCAGAATATTTTAAACGTTATTTCGTGCATTTCGCTTAAGATTATTTGTTTTTTCGTCACTTAAGAACTTATTTATAAACCAACTACGCGTTCACGTGGAAAAATAGAGTGGCTTTAAATAGATCTTTAGACTTAGTTTAGATAACGGTTTGTTATTATCGAATATAATTATGCAATAATCTCTTAATTAAAGAATAGCTGAGTAGCGTTTATTAATTTGCAAGGGGAATTAAATATTTTCAGATTAAGTTTAAAATGCAATAAACGATTCCGGAAAAGAAAGGGAATTGTAATTGGTATTTGTACATTACGATAAATATTTTTATAAACAGTGTTTCAGTTCATTATGTAAAGATACAAAAGATACAAACACAAATGTTATAAAATATAAATTTATATTTTTATCAATAAATTCTTATCTGGCTCCATATCTTTCTATCTTGAGCATTTTTCTCCCAATCTTCCCCATCAACTCCTTTAAGTTCGTCAGCTCACCGTGAAGAGACCTTTGCCATTTATCTATATATATGAAAATGAAACCCGTTTTCCGTTGTCACGACATAACATGAAAACGGCTTGACCGATTTGTCTGATTCTTTTTTTATAATATTCCTTGAAGTACGAGAATGGTTCTTACGGAGAGAAAAATTAAATAAATTGAGTGAAAAAGTCTAAAAACAACACTTTTCTATATTCCCATACAAAATATTCGTAATAATATTTAAATGCAATTTGAACTTTAATACCATATCATAAAGTTCAAGTGTTAGTGGAGGGGTTCCGGGAAGGTAAATTTTTATTTTTTGACATAATGTATTTACAACAAATATTATCAACTTTATTTTTTAAGAATCGACTGTTAGGCGGTACGATGTTCGCCAGGCCAGCTAGTTTTATATAATTAAATAGATTTTTACATAATTATAAACGTAACGCAACGCAATCCGACCGTAACGTAATCCAAACCAATCCTAACGTAAACAAATATTTGCACATATTAATTTAATATAAATAACTAAAATAGATAATCATTTCAAAGCATACTTCCCGGAATGTGACCATATAAACATAACGGAGAAAAAAACAGTCAATCGAATACCGAAAGTAATTGCTATTTAATTATACAATATTATCAATTGCGTATTAATTTTTCTCTAAACGTCTAAAGCTGGATGTTTCAGTAGGTACCCTCTTATAATTGGCATACCTATAGAACTATGCAGTACTTGGAAACTCGTGAACTCGCGGAAGTTGGTCGAATGCCTGAGATGTAGTCGGGCAATTGGTGCATTTCAAATTTTGTGGTTTCAATTATTTCATTTTCGTCATATATGAGTTATATTATGGAGGCGTCTTGGGGGAAGTATATGGTAAGTCTTCCCTGTATTCGTAGATGACGTAATTCGTTCGATTGTGATTGGTCAGAGACCAGATCGCGCGTCTGTCAATGGACGAGAGACGCTTTTACGAATAAACAAAACGCGCTATCGTTTTGGTTTTTTTACAATCTAATTCCATGGACTCCAGTTTATATGCCATGTGCATGATCCACTAATCCACGGAGGCGTACAGCGTTATTATTTACGGTCTTATTCATAAGGTGGCCTTAATTAAAGAAAGTTTTGTCACATTTATTTGTTTGCATAGCGACATCAGTATAGACAAAAATGCTGTTCGAGGCTTTGTAATAATATAAAAAATGTAAGCTATTTTACTAAGTATCTAATTTAAAACTCTAAAGGATCCTATCGTCTTAAGCAATCTAGGTTACAGGCCTTTGAAAGTTTAATTTTGGTTATCTTCATCAAAGATCTCGGGTAATCTGATTCGAAGTTTCAATAAAACGGCTCACGGAGCATATTGTGCGGTTTTCAAGCTGTCCTATCCTATTATATTAAGGTATTTGGAAGCGAAGAGTAGATATTTATAATTATTATTAATGACACAAATTAATGGCACAATATATTTATTTAAATAATGTTTTTCTGTACTTCACTGCGATGATAATCAAATTATTCCGTTCTTGACTTTAATCTTTTATATTTCCTTACAGTTCAATTACTGGAACCATAAAGTAATCATGCCAGTGCAATAAAATGTGCTAAACATTATGCCCGCCTTTCACTGCGAGCGGAACGGACCCATTACTGACTCCGCTATACTCGTAACGATTATTTTCATACATTTTCATTTTCATTTCCGTGGGAAACTCGGTCAACTCGCTAACCTCATATGTGACTCTTTCAACTCGCTCTCTCCGCTGCGCTCGTCTCCGCTTTGGTGGAAGCACATGTATGAAAATCATCGTTCCGAGTATAGCGGAGTCCGTAATGGGTCCGTTCCGCTCGCAGTGGAAGGCGGGCATTACACCTATGTCAACGTGTATATTTGACAGATACGCTAAAATCTATGGTCTAGATAAAAGTACCGGCATTATATCTTTCAATTAGTTATGCTAAGAAAAAGGGCATTTACATAAAACCTTCGTTTAAAGACTATCTTAACACGTGTCTAATATGAGTCACTTACATAAGGGTCAAGTCGGAAGCGATAATGCTTTCATTATGGAATACAAATGATTCCAGATGTCAATCAATAGTAACTAACGAAATCTTTTATTTACGGAGGTTTTATTAGAAGAGAAATTAAATATATAGATAACTAGCAGACTGTCCAGCATCACATGGCTGAATGTATTAATATTTTAAATGAAAAATATATTTCAATTTAAACCTATTTATATAGATAGAACAAGGAGCTTTCGGGCTCACCTGATGTTAAGTGATACAGCCGCCCATGGACACTCTTCTTTTGCCTAGCTGTGTCGGCTTTTAAAGGATTGGTATCTTAAAAGATCTTCCGAATTAGTTCGGATTCAGTGGGCTGGGGAGCACATGGTGGTGCGCGGCAAAAAGGCTCTGTTGCAGATAACTTAGCTTAGCTTAAAACTACATAATTTTCAAGTTATATGTTAGTACTCTAACTTTTAAATTCTTATTGTGAATGATATGTATGTTGCGTGCTTAAGAAGAACTTTTCATGTCTTTTCGTCTCCTTTTGAGAATAAACTTTTGATTAGAGACAAAGATGACAAAGAAATAGACTAAGAAAGTCCAATTATTGATCTGCACCCAAATTCAAATCTATTTGAAATCGGAATTTCAAGATCTAATAATTTAATTTGCACAAATTCAGGTTCGCGTCTAATTAAACCAAGTGAAATTGTAACCCGATTGCGGATAGGAAGAAATACTTGCGGTGAAATGAACCGTGGGTGTTTTGGTGTTCATTTCAATGATATTCCAACACTATTTTTTCTTTCACCTCATTAAATTTAACCACATTTACTACTAAGATATTTGTATATTTAAGGACAGATAATCTTCTCTAACTGTTTTTCTAGCTAATTCCCCGACTAAATTATCGTCGGAGGTATTAAGTAACTTATCTATATGTATAATTGTATAACTTAAGTAAATAGCATTGGTAACTAGGATGATTAAGCACTACTTATTTCATTTAACAGCTTTTTGTATAATAATTTCAGCAAATTTGAGAAAGATGTCTCTTAAGCTTTTGTTTAACATTATTACTTTGAAGCACTTATCTTTTACGTTTATTCCCATAATTTGTTCAGTATTGTGCCTGTCTATACATTGGACAGTCAGGCAGTACTTTGTCTAACCCTGAATCTGTGAAGATAAGACAAGAATTCACCGTGACCTGTCAACATCTGTGTAAATCGTCTCTCATTACGATAAATTGTATATTACATTTCCCTTAATCAAATTAATGAACCCTGAATTTCCAATTCAATGTCATATTACCGTTGAGTTTAGAGGAATTAACGCAATCGGTTTAGGAAAGGCGAGTGCTATGAATAAGATAAGGCTGACACAAAGCGTCTTCTAGCCTCCCTATTAAGGGGGTTGGAGCTTACGACTTCCGCTCAAAGACGTTCGTTGCGCACCCCTTACAGTAGATTCAAAAGAAATGCTATTTGGACGTTCGATTGTTTGAAATGTCAGAAATGGTTGATGTTTTTAATGAGAGGTTCTATATTTGAAATTATAACACACGCTCCATTTTTAAATTTAGTACGACGATTATTCTAGTAATAAGTATTACTTTTGTCATTTTTTAATTATGTTTCTTAATCGTCACTTATTTTATACTAGAATCAAATACATTCTCTTGTATATATACAAAATTATATCTTTAGAACTACTAGGCTTACCAGAGCCGCCAACATTATTTACCCTATAGCACTTAAATGTTTATAAAATAATTACACGAATTTAATCCAAAACGGTTTTTCATTTCAATGGGATAGTTGTTACATGCAGAATCGAGTCACAGAACTGCTGTAATTAAAACTCCATTATTTGTTAAGTGTCTGAAAGCTTGGTTTATTTGTTTGAATTTCACGTGAATATTCGAAATTTAAAATTCAAATTCTATATGTATTCTAAAAATATACTGTACGAAAGTTATCTATACAACTTTCATTTGTTGCTGAGAATAAAAAGGGAAACACACCATTACAAATTTTCTAGGATAGGAAATCCGTAACCATAACGGAGCTAACCATTTCTATGTACATTTCTAACGCTGTAGATTAGAATTCGGTGCGTACTCGAAAACATATGTTTCACTGGTGATACACCCAGTATTACATAATCCATGTGTTAACCATTAGACCGGTGACCGCTGGATCAAAAGAGCGGAGGTGGGCCTACTCCACCCGACTGGCTGTTTCAGTGCACAGGAATCAATCACACACGTAGTCCTGGAATGCGTGGCTAACCCCAACGAACAGAAATCCTCGGAGCAGTGAGGTCACTCCCTAAAGCCTGCGAAGTGCACAGAAAACTTCTGAGCTTCTGCCCTGCGATTCTGTAACTCACTTTTCGAACTCACACAGCGGATTTCGCATCGACGGTCGCTCTCAAATGAGTCGTGAAGCAGTCATTTTATGATTTGGCATTCTGAATGAATGCCAAATCATAAAATGACTGCGAGTTCGAAAAGTGAGTTACAGAATCGCAGGGCTGGTATTTACGCACAACGGACCAAGTCAGCGTCTAAGTGCGGAAATTTAGGCCAGTAACTGGCGGCAAGTGGCTCAGGGCAGGGAGAGGTGGAAGTTCCAAACAATAATAAATTTTATTTTAATAATTTATATTTTAACTAGCTACAACCTTCTCTACAATATGTCCTGGTTAAGCACGGCTGAAATTTTAATATTTTGGAAGTGAGTTTTTTTCTCACAGCCAGCGGTAAAGCCACCTATTTATTTAATTAATTATTTAAGTGTGTATTAATACTGCAGCGAAATGTGAATAAATTAAATAAATGATATCGATTTAGTTTTGAGTTAAAAACATTCTTCTGTATATTCAATAACAGTATAGATTAATTTTCATTATACATATCATGAAATGATTCTAAACTACGAATGTTTTTTTACGGCGCGGCAAAAACAGTTTGTCGCGATAGTGCTGGCATTAACTAATTGATAAGACGTTGAGCCCAATTTAGATCAATGACTGCAATTTCAGATATAGTAGTCAAACTAATTGAAATTTATATCCCTTTACTCGTCCTGTAATTGCTATAAGAAGATTTTTGATATCTGAGAGATTGCTTTAAATTCATAATATGTGACATAATTGTATCAGACGCAGATCAAAACCAAGAAAATTTTACAGCATTTATTTATTTGGGAATCAAAACAGATACATCTGTATACAATAAAAAATAAACACATTGGATGTATCCCCAAAAAGTTTCACTAACATAGTAGTAGCTATAATAAAGAAGAAAGATACAAGGATTAGTACATTATGTTTTAAATTATTTTTAAACATAGCAGTAGAAGAGTGCGAAAAAGGGTCGATGTTACTGGTAGAATCTTAAGCAGAACACATCCTGTGAAGAGGCTCACGGAACCCAATGTTGGTTCTGGGAGTCGGAAGGTTAAAGGTTTTGTGTGAGCGTAGAGACCTGGCAGGAACATTGAATGCTATGAGTTCAAGAAGATCTAAACAAGTTAGTTCATGTACGCATATTTTTCTTATAGCGACACAATCTATCAAATTACGCCTAGTACTCAAAGAAAGTAAGTTATATTTTTTTAAAGTTCCTTGTATTTAGCCCTGTCACAATTCATGCGATAATTTAAAATACGATGAGTCATCTTATGAGTGAGTAAGAATTTAACAGGTATTTACAAAGTTAAATCCCCAGTTTGTTAGAGATAAACGTAAACAAGTAGGGCTTAGGTATGAGCTATTACCTGGGTTCACAGGTAGCGTATTTTAGAACGACCGTAAGATATTGCGGTTAACTGCTTTATGCAGTCCCCGACCACACACCGGCAGCGTTAGAGGGTGTAATGGGGAGCCTTTAGAAAAGGCTTTTCCAGTGAAAACGTTGCGGCATGGCCATGCTGCCAGTAAATTAAGCATTATCTTCCTTTAACTGCGAGCAGCTGCGTGAGACTAAATAAGTGGGAGTAAGTCTGTACAGTCGTCAGTCATATTGTTGGTAAAACAGCAAACAGCGACGTGGAAGGAAACAAAAACAAAAACCACAATTTTTTCCGGGATATCATTATGACTGAGACAAATAAAAAGTAGCCATGATGATCGCATTAGAAAACGTGTAATCAATAATAGATTAATTAAGATCAATGAAGAATAATTGTAGTACCTTGCAAATTGATTAATAAGGATAATGTCATTCTACGTCAAACCAGCGATAACATCAGAGTTATACCACGTGACCACGTTTTGTAGGTAAAGGCACGTGGCCATGGGTATTATCATTAGCTTCACCTCACTTTAATAAACATTTATCTTAATTTTTTCAGTAGCTCCTCTACAGACCACAACTAATGCAGGATTTTTTCCAAACTGTATTAAATAACTATAAAACTTATTTGTTGCAAATCTTAATCATTTGACACCTCAATCAACCATAGACAAAAAAAATGACACGTTGATTAAAAATGGCACGTTGAATTCCATTGGTTTTTTGATTCGGTTTATTCCATTATTGGTAAAGGTGTAAATGTATTTTAAAACATTGAAAAGTGCGTCATGGTACCGATAAAGATAAAAAATCTATCGACAATCTTAAATCGCAAAAGCAAAGTTAATATTACAAAGCGAAATGCGGATTGTTCCATTGTTCTTTTTACCATATTTCCGTTGATAGGACCGGACGTGCAATCATCTGAGATGTCGGCGTTTTGCCAAAATGCGTCGGCGCCCGGCTACTGACCTGACTTAGAAGTGTGCCATCACACTATCACAATTCACACTCACTGTTTTAACAGTTATAATGCATACACTGCAAATAATTGTCGCCCTGAATTTACGTACAATGTGTAATAGAGTTCAAATTACATTGACAAAATATTATTTATTTAAATTAATCTATATTGTATATTTGTTTCCATCACAATTTGTCTGTGTTTAACGAACTTCGTTAATTAAAAGGTTTATTCATACATTTTATTATCAGCTACAAACGGAGCTTGGCGTAAGTATGACGAGGTATATATAATAAATAAGTTCTTAAACGCCTTTAGGGAATAAATTCCATTAAACCTTCCTTAGACTTACAACGTATGCGTAAATTAACTAACGGTTTCTTTAAAATATTGCGACGGCGAAACAGTTACGCTACTAGTTCTATGAACAGAAAGGTCTGTTAAGTCATGTACTATAAAACTAATAAGCAATATATAGGATATAGAAATAAAACCACAGGTGTCATGTTAGTAAGGTTTTAATGAGTTAGTACTATACTAAATAATAAAAGATTATTTATTTGTTTTATATATATCTAAATTGTATAATAGTTAATACATAAAGGAATGATTTCTTCGCAGCGCTGCGATTTCGTAATCAAAAAATGGACGTAGGACAATGATCCTTCTTGAGCACGCTATTACAATGTTACCCTTGAGTGGTCAAGCAGAAAGTTTGCTTTTTTGTTTGTATAAAACCTTTTTGTATTAAGCATGAGCCTACCTCAGTTTCTGGATATGATGTTTTAAATGTTTTTGTTATGCTTACAATATCAACATGGTAAATACATAAAGTCCTCGTTCGTCTAAAAAGCTACTATTTTTTATAAAATAGACCATAGATTTAATATTGCGAGAGCAAATTTTAATAACCACTACCAAGTAACAACAGATACTTGGTCTTTAATAAAGACTGTTGAATAAAGTATCATTAATAAAACAATAATACCTACAAATCTGGCTCTCATTCACGAGAATTTAATAAATATATTAATAAAACAATCTAGTAATATTCTGAAGCATTCCAACCTGGCACTTTCAGGTCAAACGTTTCTAAGAAACCATTACCTATATATAACTCTAGTTAATTTAATTTAAAATCGCGATAGTAACGTTAAAATTATTTATAAAACTGTTGTATTGTTAACAACAATATATTTTCTGCATTTAAATTAGTACTGGCGAACTATTGTTAACAAAGAGTGCATAATTATTACATGAAACAATAATATTATTTTTATATCTTTGCAATAAACACGAGCATAGGAAATATAATAAACATTGCAGTAGTCACGAGTTTTCTTATTTGTTTTGTTATACATTTATAACTAAATCCTAATAACAATGTCTTTAACCAGAATTAAAAAAATACACGTTTCCGACGTCTGAATTTGCAATCCATTTTAAGAAGTAAGATTCTTTATTTATTTAAAATTTAAATTCAATTAAATTTTATAGGGGCTATGAAAATACTTTATAAAAAAATGTATTATAACAAAATATAATTTGTCTCTTTCCATCCATTTTGTTTGAAATACATAACATAGTTTATACGTAATAACGTACTTACATTGTTTTAATATGCGTATAAACTAAACACGTGTACGGATATTTTTGTTTAACTATGCAGTTTCGTGAATTTAAATTTGATTGTTAATATAACTGACTTTCATCTGCACAAAACCTACGTCAATAATAATAAACAAGTAGCGCTACTACTCAAAATGGTGAGGTCTTGGCCTCTGATTGCATCCGTTTCTTGTTATTTTTGTTTGTAAGAGTAGTTGATCATCAGCCGTCTGTGTCTCACACATGTGGTAGATTTTTGGATTTTAAGATATACGGTTTTCCCTTCGATGTTCCATCACCGTACCTACTATAAAGAAACAATATTCTTTGGTAACAGCCGAATTCGACCTCAGGGAAGAGGGTCGCACGTTTAGACCACTAAGCTAACACTAATACGAGTAATGTTCGCTGACTATTTAAATATATAATATTTCACACAATATTTTTTTCCATCTATAAACTAACTTAAATATACTAATACGTAGTTAGTACCTACTATACCATAATAACGATTACCCAATATTGTCACAAACATATATTTATTATATAAACAAAACATATAAATAATGAATAACCTTCTTTCAAGTACACAGTATCCCAAAGGGTTCTATTGATAAATATTCGTGCGCTGCGTTCAAAAATACCTTTTAATTGTATAAAAACTTTGTAATATAATCAGATTAGCAGCAATGTTTATCTTGCCTAA
Source organism: Pieris napi (assembly GCF_905475465.1). Lineage (NCBI taxonomy): Eukaryota > Metazoa > Arthropoda > Insecta > Lepidoptera > Pieridae > Pieris > Pieris napi. Next base: position 3,920,792 of record NC_062239.1, on the reverse strand, counting down.
AAATTAAGGAAATACTTAAAGATTAAACAAATTAAGTGATAACAGCGATATTTTTTGGAACGATATCTTTTGATTACATCTAAAGATATTTTTAATCTGTGTTGCTCTCTATTAAAAAGAATATTGGTACACTTAACCCACATTTTGTGTATCACCTCTATAAAAAGAAGAGGATTGTTGACGTAGGCTGTGCTTTTTTGTAACAAAAGAAATTGTCTCTGGTTACGACAAAACATTAGACGATATGGCATATTCTCTCTCTCTCTATTATTGTACTATTATTGATAGTACCGGTGACCTCAGAGCTGGTAAGGTTACCACGCAACGTCAATAGCGATTCCTTTTCCGTATACTAGATTATTGTACCACGCAATACCACATTAAAATTGTGTTACGTCATGAGAAGATGTCTTTATACTATGGGTTGAAGTAATGTGGTAAGTTTTCTGTTGCTATTGTTAGCCTTGTAGCTGTAGCTAGATACAAAATTATGAGAATAAATACAAAATATTAAAAAGTGAAGTTTTCCGCAAAATATGCAAGTAAAGCTTTATATTAATTCTGCGATATTCAATTATTCGTTATCTGTTATTAAAATATCGAAACGCGGCTTTAGACATGGCAACATCACGTCAATACCTATTATGTTATCGAAAACATGCAATGGATAGCATAAATATAACGCTATCTAGGGTTGTCTGGGTTTAAAATATTTGTTAGTTGTAATAATATTAATGTACACTAATACTACACGTGTACACTATAGAATATTTTCAAAATGTTATGGTTTCGCATGAAACCTTCGCCAGAACTACCACGCCATGGAATCTATTGACAATAGAGTAAAGTGATGTATTACACTTTTATAGAAGACATCAATATTTAAATTAAGTATCTTCCTTGATCCAATGCGATTAACGTACAGGCCTCGGTTTGGATTCCCACGGAAACTAGTTATTTAAATTAAATAACCTATAGCCACATTTCATATACCTAATTGAAATATGGGGTACAGCATGCAAAAACAAAATTTCTACAATACAAACACTACAAAATAAATTAATAAAAGCACTATTCAGATACAATTTTTTAACACCTACTAATAAAATCTACCAAGAAACTAAAATTATGACGATTAAACAACTATATGTTTATAGCACCTGTATCCTTATTAAAAAAATTTTAAATAACTCTCTACATAGTAACTTATCATTTAATAAAATCAAATACACCACTACACGCAATACTCGTCGAGCGAGTTTGCTTATCTTGCCAAAGCCGCGCACAAATTATTTAAAGAGATCTATTAGGTATGAGGGTGTGCAATTGTTTAATCGGTTGCCGTCTAAGGTTCGTAACATTAGCGTGATTGATCAGTTCAAAAGGGCATTAAAGATACATATCAGAATGGGCCCATTAGACTAAAATTGGGCTAGCTGATGGCGACGTGTATCTCGATCGTATATACTTAATATTAAATTTCTCATGTAAATAAAAATTAATTTTTGTAATGAGAAATAAACTTCTTTAAACATTATAACCAACGTAATTTAAAACAAAAATATTTTATCCAAATAATAGTATAATTTTCATGTAATTTGTCTTTAATTTGGATAAATACATAACATATTATAATTATATTCACTACTTAAAGAAGTTACACATCCAAAAATACACAACAATGTGTATACAGTATGTATCGCTGAACTTTACTCAGACAAAGATAAATCACTTGACATAATAAACTTGACTTTAGAAGTAAAAATTGGTCATATAGGAATCAAAATAGCGCTCACGAGAATCTCAATAAAACTTTGAGGAATGGAAATGCGGTTAAAATGCGTTTTTTCCCGCAAGTGATTAAGCACGGCACCATAAGTACCAGCCCTAGATGTAAGTGACGTGGGCGCTTTTGTACGCTGGTTTCAGCTCGACGAAGCGGCAACACTATTCTCATCCTGTCAACTACTCTCACGTATTAATATCGTGACAACCCTGATATTAAGCTGTTTCTATACAATACCTCATATCTTCTTGATTGAAAATCTCAACCGATCTCAAACAGGAAAACCTTAATCAATCGCCAATTTTTCTTGTATTTTCATCTGTAATATGAGTTATTTGTATACTGAAAACAAACTCTTTTTTTCTATAAACATATCGAAAAAAAACGTTGTTTATAGATTTTAAACATCGAACAATTCCTCTTTTTACCCAACTCGAGGCTTAATTAATATTAAATTAGAAAAGTATTATCTTATTTAAAATATAGACACTATTATACAATCTTCTATATATATATATAATGAAAATGGTCTTCGTTTGAGGCTCAATCACGCCTAAACCACTGATCGTATCGACATGAAACTACCACCATTCGATGCGAAATTTAGTACATAGATGGTTTATGGCTATTTATTTATAAAATTCCAACGTTCCTCATTTTTTTATTGCTGTTTTACTTTTATGAAAATTTATCCATACGGACTTCACCGCGGAAACATTCGGGGAGGCTTCCTAGAACCTCTAAACGTCAACATCTGTTAAAAACTCGATTTTCGAAATATTTCAATTTTCTTAGCGGGAAGTTAAAAAGAAGAATAATAAAAATATGAAAAAAAATAAAATAATGAAACAAAATTTATTTTAATTCGTCCAGCAAAGCGGGCGCGAAACGGCTAGTGTATATATAAAAGAGACAATATCTATAAAACTAGCCTATACGCTGAAATACCTACCTTTAAGTTTATATAATACTTTTGTCACTTTATGAGTACACAATACACATATTAGAAAATTAATTAACCAACGATTATGTTATGATTATTAATACAGCCTGGAATAACTCATTTAGTAGTCAAAAATGTCTCAAGATTTTCACGCACATTATGAGCGAAATTTTATGGCGGGAAGACGCCATGATTGCTTTTTCGCCAAGTGTCAAATTTGGATGCCAACTGTCAAATTATTCATTCTCATTTGTAATATTTGAGTCTAAGCTACAAATTAACGTTTTGTATCTAGATCGACATTCGCTCTGCTTTTCCGAGACACACAAAAAGTAACAATATGCAACTAACCAACTTTGTATTGCGTACTCAATTATATACCTTAAATTTATATCCATTAAGTACAATTTCAATCATTTTCAAGTTCCTGCGCTTGCTATAAGCGGAATCCAGTGATCCATAGAATAACGACCAATGCGTATGTTTTCAAACCCAATAAATAGTCGTAAAGTCTTTATGGCTTTAGTAAAACATAGTTAAAGAAATAAATGTAAACTAATCCTGATTTATGTTAAAGCAAACATTTCGGCCAAACTTAATGTTTCTTAGAACTGTTTATATTATTGTAAACATAATTTCTGCAACAAAATACTGAAATTTATTCGACGTAAATATCACATACATAAGATATCTTTTTCATTCTGGGTAAATTGGCTGTCCTGTCACTATAATCGAATATTAACACATCATTATTAAAATTAATTAATTTAATCTGTGATTTATAAATAAAATTACGAAATGAATTTAAATTGATATGATGAAGCAGCTGAATATATTAACAGAACAAAAATTGTGGTGTGTTTTTTATCTGTGATTACTTTCTTTTATAGCTTAAGTTTCCTTCAACTTTAGAGAACTTTTCATGCAAATCTATAGATATAGATTTATTTTTCAGTGTTGCTTGATTGGTCTTATTATAAGTTTACTTATACAAGACTAATTTTTTAGAGCATTTTTGATATCGTACAAAAACATTGCAATCGGCATCGCTATCTCTTTTGAAAGTTGAGAGTAAGGGCACAGGTTCAAGACTGGATGTCCATGGTCGCCAATCCTACCGACTAACCAGTACGACTAAATACAATAAAAATCGTTCCTTACTACCAATTTCGCAATACTCCGTGACTACTTCAACAAACGTCAAAGTAAACACACCTAATACGACAAAATAAATATTTGCCTCCCAGCATTATAAAGGGCTTCTCTTTATAAGTTTTGAAGAGGTGAACGCCGAACAAAAATAGTTACCAAAACAAAATTTAAAACGGTTGTCACTTAAATAACTCTGTCCCTTTATATTTCCTCTTATTTAAATAAACAGTTGGCGACTTTATTAATGTATTTAGCTGTGCTCATAGTCGCTTGTTAAGAAATAACGGCAGTATTGACTATTATTCCTTATATGAGGCTTATATTGTTTAACAGATAGAAATATCATATAATTGTCCCTGGGGCTTGGTGATTGACTGGCTTGCAGTACGCATTTCCAGGTGCCAGCGCGTCGCCAGTGGCATACATATTTCTCTGGTTTATACAAATTGTATAGTAAGTCGATACTTGCGAGCTGTTAAAACTACCGCTTTGACTTCAGCGTTGTGCCTAAAGGCCGATTTACATTATCTTAGTGTTTAGGAGAGTGCTTTAGGATAGTACTTTAGTTGAAACATGTAAACGCTACTTGCTTTAGTAAACGCTACGCTAAAGAACTTGCCTTTCAAGTTTTACTAAAGCACTCTCCTAAACACTAAGATAATGTAAATCGGCCTATACACACGTAGATTTTTTAGTGTTGGACGTATAGTTTTTCTAACAATGTTTACCGTATAAGTATCTAGAATATAAATTCGGGCACATTCGGAGTTTAAACGACCCCAGGGATGATGGTAACACTGCTCTTGAAAATGGACGGTGAAACAAATAAATATTATTTACTTTTCGATAACAAAGGGTGATTGGCAGATGAGTGGAAACAAAAGTATTGGAATTTCCTCATCCCAAATCAAAATATCAAACACAGTATTGACAGAAATAAGGAAAAATTCTGGTGAATTACACTCTATTTCCGCCGTGGTTTCGAAAAGTTCAAAAGAAAAAATTCAATAGATTTCCGAATAATAAAAGGCATTACGTCAATATAAGATTTTTCAAAAAGTTGAATGCCGTAATTCAGACTTAGTACTCAAGGCAGTAAGGAATAAATAGGTTCACCATAGACCATAAAGATTTTTCGTCTTGACTTAGACATTAACTATCCAATTACCCTAATTTTAAATACAGTTTTTCCTCTGACTTTAATTTTGTTCCCTTTGGGGTAGACTCTTGGGCCGTGGGCAAGTGCACATGCGCTATGTAAGATTCAAGTTGGCGCCTGGTGCTCCCAGGCCTGATGCTTTCCTCACTCAACGAATAAACGTATCGCAATACAGCGAGGAAATGCTGCCAGCATTAAAGTGTACCTTTAATGCTGGCAGCTGACAGGGACCAAACGTTTTAAAATTGTTTTAATTTTCTTTTTATACATTTTAAATAATTATTATTATTACTATGCAGGTCAAGAATTACTGTATATTTAAAATATAATGTTTTTAAACCGATAAATAACAGCCGAGCGTGAATTAGTACGCGTATTTTTGTTCGTGTTATGAAGATTGAGAACGTGGGCGGTGACGTCTAATGGTACGTTTCCTCAAATCTCGTAACATGAGTTTGCATCGTATGCATTCATCTCAAAAATAGCTCACTAATTTTATCTCAGTACACTGCGGGTCGTAGGACATAGGGTTGACAGAAGTGGCTTATTATAATAATAATAAAGGCCGGCTTTTCCAAACTTTTGTTTAGTTAAACCGTTTATTTCAAATTTATAAATGTTGGCAATATACACTTTAGATTTGTTATATAATTTTTTTGAAGTTATACTTCTTTAGGCGCGTTATGAAAAATTGATGAGAGTGAAATTTTACGATGCGCGCGCACCGTGACACAAAATTAACAGAATGAAGTTGCCCACGGAAGATGCTACGGCATTGGACATAATTTAAAAACAACATTCGAATAATAATAGAATTTATGTTACACTTAATGTAAGAGAATAATAATAAGTATTTATTCATTTAATTTTTCAAAGGTAAACTGAACTTTATTAACTATAATGACTCCTTTTCCAGTCTTTGATTATTTAATTGTCATTAATTATTTGCATGCAATCAAAAACAATTTTTAATAATGCCAAAGAAGTATAGCTTCTTACGCGCGTACATAAGTACACGCACTCTTTTTGCTACTAAGATAAAGCTTAATTTCCTTCAGTACCAATGATCGGAACCCCTTCTCGGGAACGGCCTTTCCCTGCTTTTTCTAAACTTCGTTATCTATGGCTTTCTTTCTCCATTCTCTTCCTGCTAACGCTTCTATATCTTCTATCCACTTTTTTTTAGGGCGCCCTCTTCTTATTCTTCCCCTTGGTCCTTTCCATATGGTTGTCTTTTATCTGTGCATCTTGCTTTATGCCTGCCTATTGCCACTACTGGTTTAGGGCATATTGTAAAACATCTATAACTTTTGTTTTTCGTCTTATTTTTTGGCTTATATTGTTACTTAAAGATACGTTTACAGATTGTGTTATTTAAACTACGCGATGCCAACTCGTTTTGGCTTTGCTTTCTTAATTGTTTTTTTTATATTTCTGCCAACTCCTTATATATTTTCATTATTTGAGGTCCCCAAGTAATTTTTACATCCTCGATATTTTATGAAGTTTTATTTATTTTCTAAATTTAAGTTATCAATTAAAAGATAATGGAATCTTAACACAAAAGTATTCGATCATGGATACAAAATACATATGTGACTACGCTGAAAAACTATACATCATACTAATGAAAAATAATTAAAATATCTACATTATTAATGCAGAAGGTGGGTAGGAAATAACTCTAGAAAACCAAATAATAATATAAAAACATTTTACCGTTTCACTGATAATACAATGAAAAGCACTTGGAATCTCTGAACAACTTAGAGCCAATAGAAAGCAAATCCACGTCGAACGAAAGAGCTTCGTGGAACATCTATTTACAAGCGAAACAGAAATACAAACTCGAACAAATTCAGGAAATATATTCTTTCAAATTCGTTAATAATGATTTATTATAGGGGATCAAACAATTATTCAGCCGGGAAATAGAAATCAGAAGTGTACCAAAAGCAATAGACATGAAGATACCACGTGACTTATATTCAACAGATTTTGCATTTGTATGAAATTGTATAAGAGTTTTTTCAACTTCATTTATTTGGTTTTGATAGCCCTATGGCTTTCCATGTTACCTTTTATGACAGCATGATGTTCAGTCACTCTTCATTGTGGCTTGAATGGTTGTGAGAGCTTATTTTCGGGCAAGTTCGTTACACGCTAGTGTGATATGGCGATTTGCAAATTTATAATTTATATGTACGAAATTATTTTTAGGGGTTGTTAAAAATAGGTTTTATTCTTAAGGCCCTTTTTGCTGCACGCTACCCTTTATAATTATATAATATAATAATAAGGTATTTCCGAACATATTAGACATTTTTATGATGGTCCCTTTTGAAATGAACCATTTCTTAAAAGAACGACAACTCAATTGCGAACCTTCTAGCATTGTGACATGAGTGATGGTTATTACTTTACTTCAGATGAGCCTCCAAACGCCTGCTTACTGTTTTATAAAAAAAAATTGGAGTCTTAACAAACTTTGAATTAATGCAAATATCACTCAATTATTTCATGGGCCATATATATATATATGTTTTTGTTGCATATTAGATATTATTCTAAATAATGGCAAAAGTTCAGCTTTTATATTCAACTTTAGCTGTATACTAATTCAGGCCAGTCAGATAATTTAATCACATTAACTTTTTACTATTGGAAAATAACTGTCATACTTTGAGTTAATAAAAGCATATTTAATAAATAGAAACGTTACAAAAAATATAAAATGCTATGATAAATGGCCTATGCGTGAAAAAACCAAATTAATTCGTCAGCCCATCCTTCACATACGCATTGACTCGGTATTAATAAACTACAACACGGGTGGTCCGGTAATAAATACGTTCAGAAACCTATATGTTTAGCTCAAAGAGTTGACCGTTTAGCCTTGTAGACTCGTCTGCTAAGGTCAAATAAAACCTTGGTAAGGGATAAGAATTCCTATTTAAATATGAGACATTTGAATATTAGGTATATATATATATATATATATATATTGTTTTATTTCTTAATATATATCTTTTATATGTCGACGAACATAAAAAATCAGTACAACATTTTAGGTCTGTGTCTTAGATGTGTATCTAAGGCATGCCGGTTACTTCACCGTACAAGCGAGTGTTGAATGCGCACATATAAAGTCTATTGGTGCAAAGCCGGGGTACGAACCTACGTCCTCAGGGTTGAGAGTCGCACGCTGAAGCCTCCAACATACAAGCTTTTAATATAGAGTCTGTTCTACATATGAAACCTTTTGTACTGAAAAAACCCAACACTCTCTCAGCCCAGAAATTCGAACATAGGTTTTTACACTAAGTTAGAACTTATGTTAGTGTGGCTCAGCTAAGTCTAACTACGTCTTACAAATTTCAGCATCAAATTATACGGCCGCTTGCTATCAATAAAATTAACATTTAATTCCAAATATTAAATTTAGAATGGAAACGAAATCAAGTACTTGACAATTGGAAAACAACATTGGTTTCAGCGCCGACAATTCCATTGTTTTATTCAGTAAATTAGTTTTAGGTATTGCGTAGACAATTACCTGTTTAAGCCTAACGGTTAAGTTTTATAACCTTGAGATCGTGTCTTAGAACCCCAGATCAGTTATTTTTTTACTTTAAAAGGTTCCTAAATCTTACACATTATAATGCATTGTTATAATGAATCAAGACGTTTTTATTTTTTATCAAATTAACAGACAGGATTTTGACTCATAATGTGTTGTAGCGATAATATAGTACATACTACATACTTTTTATATAGAAATTGTAAGCATAAATACTAGAAAGTAAAAAAAACACATTCTACGAGTATATAATTCAATATCTTCTATTATATGGATGTTTAAATATAACTTTGTTGTTTTTTTTTAAATTATAAGAACATTTAATTAAACACATTACACAAAGAAGGGTTCACATATTTATTCAGTTTCGGCCAGTACTAGTTTACATCAAGTTTGTTTTCAAAAATATGAAGGAAATGCAGCACAAATTCCAACTTGCACCAAGCCAAATACTCGTAGATTCTCTCGTTAGGGTTGGATCTTCAAGACTCCGTAAATCTCACTAACAAGGAGCCCTTGCAAGCTTTTTATGGTCTGTTCGTACAATTCCAAGGACCAAGAGATATGATGTATGAGAATTCGAAAAGTAATTTGAATCTTGGTAAATCATTAAGGTATATTTTGACTGTGCCAAAAATAGTCACCATTATGATTAAGCTTTTTAAATACCACGAAATCACCTTTTAGTACACGTATTAAAATCTTTATCATTTACTAATTGAAACCGGCAAAGAAACTATTATATTATTTTAGTATTATATTCAATAACTATTATTTATTGTTTTTCTTGCTTGAAATGTCGAATGGATTTTAAACTACGTATTATATACAGAAACAATTTTTTTACATAGTCTATTCTTTAATAAAAAATTTTTAAAGAGCAGAGGGAAAATGGACAGAAAGCTCATCAAATGTTAAGTGATACCTGTGGACACTCTCAATGCCAGAGGGCTCGCGAGAGTGGCCAGCCTTTTAAGAATTGGTACGCTTCTTGAAGAACATAAGTCGATTGCTTCGGAAATACTTCACTGGGTAGCTGCTTCCATATATACATACATATGATGACATTTATTTAAATCAATTAGATGAAAAAACAAAAACATTAACTAACTTTAAAATGTAATTAATAAAATATATTATTAAAAGGAGTCCCTAAAGGCAAAATTCCGAAGATACTGGCAGCGTTCCCCCTTTGAATAGCTAGACTAAACCTTGTCCGAGGTAGCTGCCAGCTCTTCGGTCTCCTGTGACGTTGACTAACCTTTTTGCTATTTCCTTAAAACCGACGGACGGTTAATGACATTTATATCATAACCTTTAATAATTTAGTTTACGCTTAATTTCCACCAGCAAAATATTCAATGGTAAACTAATAAGTTTAACAAGCAAGATTTTAGTGTTAGTTCGAGTAGCCGCATTTCCTAAAGAACAAGTAACATCCAAAATGTATAATAGTTTAATTGGGCAACACTCTACTTGGTCAACTCTTGGTCTCTCTCACTATAATGATAACTCAATTTTTTTTTTGAGTTATCATTATATTAAAAGATGTATGAAAGTATATCAAATGTAAAAAATGCCAGCAGTAATTAGGATACTAGCCGACCAAGCGAAGTCTAGACCAACGGGTGGAATGCGACCTTTCCACTCCCACTCCACTTCAGTAATAATTACCCAAAGCACCCCTAACATTAGCGTCGTAGTGAAATACAGCGATTGGATTTAATAACATATATTTTCATGCTTTGTGTATTCAACGAAGGTTTTTATTAAGCTTTTTTGAAAATTTATCAAAAAGGTAACATACCTCTCCAAAATTGATGAAGCCGTGATCGGCAGCGACGGCGTCCGCAGCCTCCCTGCCTCCAGGCACGTGCACGGCCCATGTTGACGTATAATGGGCCCAGGCAGCACGAGCTAATACCAAGACGGCCAATAGGGCCAGGCGAGCCATCGCACACAGATACACTCACTAACTAGTACTTGTGAGCATTGCACACAGACATTAACTAGACTAGTAAGTGTCAATGTCAAGTTTGACGTCTAATTTTAAAAAGGTGATGCCACTGGCCTAAATGAAAACTGTTAATGCGTACTTAATGAAACGTATAAATCAGTTTTATCGTATTTGATAAAATGTTAAGATCACTATCTTTTAAAATATAGGAAGATATAATTTTTGTATTTAAATGGAATATTCTAGAAAATGAACGTCATTTATAATTTTAGTAAATATCGTGAATTCAGAAATCTATATAAATAAAAATTACTCGCAAAATTTGTTGCTTAGCTCGAAGAACGCCAGGACGAATTCTAGTATTTATATCTTAAACTTAGATGAAGATTTTTATAGAGGGAAAAATATAACAAATATAAAATTAAACATTTAGTTTTACTTAAAACCTAAGCATTTTGATTACGGAAAAGAGAACAGACTCTATGGGCTAGCATAGCAAAATGATTCGTATGTTGGTATGTAGCCACTAGAAAGGTAGGCTCAGTAAAAACATATTAAGGCGAAACGAAGTTCGCGGGGGCAGCTAGTAATCTATAAAATTATAACAGTATAACTTTATTTTATCAGTTTAATGGTATGATTTTGTTTTTATTACAACACGTTTTTAGATTAGATAATATGGGAATATAAGGTTAGCTATTTATTATCTTCCCATTCTCTGAATTATTCTTATATTAATTTATATTTAAGACGCGGGTTAAAGTTATTTACTTTAACCCTTAGAAATAATATTACCCTTACATTGTTAATCTGATAAACAACATTATTCTATTACGTATTAGCCAGGTAAATTATAAAAGGGCAATATTCCAATGACAACGTATAACTGTATGTGAATGATTAAAAGGATTATCCTTATTTCTGGTATTTATAGTTGTCAGGCGGAAATGTCTACCCGTTATGTCACGCTTTGAAATCTACAAATGGGTCAAGTAGAAAGCAAGGACACACAAATCCCACGAAGGGCTTTCCTATGATTGCCAATTAATACTAATTGATAATTCGTGATCAATAGAGATTGTGACCACTCTGATAAAGGATCTCATTTGTAAGTTTTGGGGCCTTATTAAATTTAAACTGACATGGTATACTATGCCCAGTTATATTACCTAATACTAATTATCATGCACATCGCTTTGTAGTTATTGCTACCCATATAATTTATGCGTTATACTACTTACTTCCTACTTTTCCCTATGATGATTATAAATGTGTATTTGCTTATAATTGGAAATGAAATTCGTTTTGCACATTTTGAAATGTTTATTTTATTTTAGATGTATTTAAGACATTAACGTGAATTCAGTGCGTAGTGAGTTTTATGTAAAAAGCTGCATACATATTAAATACAATGCTTATACTAATTATAGTATAAAAAATGCGATACCCTTGTACGAAGAAAAAATAAATTAAATATTATATAGGTAAACAATCGTCAGATAATGTAGGCACGGTGTACATGAAAAATTGATAAATAACAAATGTAGGCCATCGAATCGAGTACAATATTTAAATATATCGAAATATTTGCATTATTCGTAAGCAAACGGTCATCAACAAACAGTTTATTGTCAGACTCAAGACATATCTTATCTCTGTCCATTGACTCGCTATGTAAACAATACGTTTTTGTGACTAATATGATAATTTCTCTTACTAATTTATAGCTTATACTGTAGGGAATGTGATGGTAAGGACCAAGAATCCGTTTTCTGTACCACAAGACAATACTAGACGGTGTGAGGCGCCGCTATGACGAGCATTCACCTCTCGCATCCCGTCTGAATCTTTTAGGCCAGTGGAACAACCAACAAAAACACTTACAAATATATTAGATTATCCACTACGTAACACAGTACACTACTGTCATTATTAGACCACAATACGACTGTCAAATGACGCGTGAATATCGATACTGGGCATCGGACAACACACCCTCCGCGCACGAACGCGAGATGCTGACTGGCTCGTTTTCGTTTCGTTTCACTTTGCTCTCGCCAAATCGTCGCGATTGGACGACCAAGGCGACACATGCCAATGTTGCCATTTTTTGACAATTTATTTACAATATGCTACTATATATAGTAGTATTCTAAAGATTTAATTTTAGAAATAGTAAGAATAAGTAATTTAAATTTTATTTTTCTTTATAAGTTTTTTACTGGATTAACTGTTTTTTATTATATTCGTTTGTCCTTATATTTAATAGTAAATGAATTTAATTTATTTCGAGTTTATAATTTACACGATGAAGATTACACAATGTTAAGAAGAATAATTTTATTATTATTTATAAGAGTAGTTTCAGGAAGTTTTTTAAGTTGATTTATTTATAGTTATCCTTATATGTTTTTTTTACCAATTAATTTAAAAATTATAGTAGTTTATGTAAGAGTTTCTGGGATTATTATGGGGTGATTAATTAGTTCTATAAAATATATATATACATATATGTTTATAAAATTTATAATAATCTTTGTGAGTATAATAACTATAATTACCAACCAGTTAAATTCCCTCATGCCTTTTGCTCGAAAGATTGTATTACCATGTATTTTTTCTGTCTGTATCTTTATAGATCCTGAGAGAGAAGACTGCTTTTGATCTTCTTAACGAATTCCATTTGTACTCTTGGAATTAAAAAGCTCTAAAGTTCATATAGCGTGAATGATATCGCAAAGGTAGGTATGTTAAGAGGCTGCATAATTGATTTTGTTTATTGACAGTTTACTGAAGATATTTAAAATATATTCAGATTCTAATACAACCTTAAACTGTATATAATATATATCATCAAATAATATAAATTCTATTAAACTATGACAGTACATTTAATTGTGTTACCTAAAATGATACGTTTCATTTAGATTTCCATAATCAGTAATAGAACCTTGCATTGATGAATGCACATACAGAAAATGTATAATAATTTCTACCCAGGTATTAAATTTTTAAGGATCAATTGTCGTTGCCGCTTTAAGTAATTTTAGTCTAATCAATAACAAATATAAAATTAAAAATAAAAGTAAAAAGATAAAATTTCCACCACTTAATGTTTTAAGTAACAGATTTTTATACAGTATATCGATTTCTTATCCCGTCGACACCAGACGAGCCTCAGCAAAGCGTTTTTTGAGGCACGTTCTGGTGCGCACGACTTCTTTGTACCAGATGTCAATAGAGTAATATTTCCGATCCGATACGACTTAGGTGCCCTGAAAAGAGCGTACCATTCCCTTAAAAGCAGACAACACACCCGTATCAGATCTTGCGTCTTCTTCTTGGCGTTATAGGTCACTGGAAGCCTTAAGCAGTTCTTTTTAAGTAAACTATTTTGTAGATGGAAGAAGAAGATGCACATGCTTTTTTTATATATCACTAAAATAATGCTGCGTCTTCGATGTACAATTTTCTTTACATAGAATAATTATAAATATACGCCTTCGTTATATTTGACACTCTCTATTGGTGAACCACATGAAAATATGTGCAGTAGTTTTGAGATTATCGCGAACAGGCAAAGCGGAGGAGAACTTTCTTTCATGATATGACGTGAATATTCTTCTTCTTCCTATCCGGTGCACTCTTGACAGAGCGGTCGTGATCGCTAGGACGTAGTTGTAATATTAAGGGCAGATGTGATGCGCTTCACGACGTTTTGCCATCGTTGCCTATTAGTGGTCATCCTGCTGCACTGATTGAGAGAGTCTGATTAAGAAAAAGGTTAAAGGTGAATATTAATTAATGTTAAATAAATTTATACCACAATACATTCGTTGTATCTATAGAAATAGTCGCTGCGGCTAAAATCTTTCTTTGTCTAAATGATGATAGCCAAAGACACATGTGTCTGTGACGTTGAGATTGTCGATTATCTAATGCTTCTCCCTTTTCACATAAAGCAGAGGCAAACTAACTAACGCACATATAATATCTGCCGGCTATCACAATTCGTTTTGTGACTTAATAAATACCTACTAAGTAAAACACAATTTAATTAAAATTTACAATAACACTAAAAATAAACAACGTTTTTTTGTGAGTGTTTGAAAAAACAAAACCGTTTCCGTACGATTTTACAGAAACGAAAGACTTACACGTAAAATAGTATAAAATAATATCTGATATTCGAACCACATAGCAAAGAAGGGGTTATTACCCAGTGAAAAAGGTTAAACCCGATTCCTTAGTAAAATCATTGTAACACGGATTGTGTTTCGTAAGGACGGGTTCATTTTATGTAACATTTTGAAGATCAAGATTCTATACATATGCATATTATATTATATTACATCGAAGTATTTTTTGGTCTTCTGTGGTTGTATGTGATTAAGTTACCATGTTGTATTTTACTCATTTACCGTTTACAGTCGTGTGTTTAAGTAAAAATAGAAACAATGATATTATAGCCACTTGGCTCAGGTCATAGTAATGAACAAAAATGTAATTGTTAGTCATAGCGTAAACACAAGTCAAATCATGAATTTTTATTTCATAATTTTGTGATACACTAGGGTTTTCAGAATTAAGCGCCCTCTATTCTATTGTTTAATATTCGAACTACATCAGATATGTTGTCAATAGATCTAGGTTTACACAATACCTTACCCGACTCTGCTTGGTAAACTAGATGGCGGTAATACAAGGAAAAAGAAGTCATAATAATAGCATATTTCTTAAAGATACTAAGAATTGATTGCTATAAATTTATTTTTTACCGTCTAAATTTAATTCTATTATCAAAATTTTTGACTTACTAAATTATAGTAATTGACTGAATTTAAGATGCATAATTAAAGAAGAGTACCAAAATCCGTACAACCTCTATATCTGACTACACACAAGATGGCAGTTTAATTCATACAAACAAGAGTATTTTAACCAATTGGAAGTTGTTATATTTCTGTGTTCAACAAATTCAACCAATAATATAACGAGATGTGTCCAACTTCCAGGCACAATGACGTCATTATTTCCACGTTGGAAGCTGTCAATTTGTCACAGTCATGTTTTGTAAATTTTATTTACTAAAATTGCAGCAGCATGTTTTTACAAACTAATAAATGCATTGATTCTTAGATTAAGCGTTGATATAGAATAACAATTAATTGAAAATAGTGTCTGTTGAAAAGTGATATGGTTTATGTAATGATGACCTCTAATTGGAATTATTGCAATCATGACTCTTGTTAATGAAGACATGGATAAAATGTGGGAATACTTATCCAAGAATGATCAAGAAGTTAATGTTGGAGAATACAATAAAATTGACAACATCGCGCATAATATGGTACGTACTTACAACCTCAAATTTGGCTTTAACTCGTAATCACTACCGATAAGATTATAGGTATTACATTTACAACGCAAACCCAATAACTGTAGAAGAATAGGGAAATGTATTTGGTGAAAGGAGGCAAGTGAATTAAATGACGCGCGCTGAAGCAATGAATTTTTGACTGGCGTAACTCGTAGAACTGCTTTCATGGGCCTATGCCCCTACTTTTACCGTTACCCGCTCATTTTGTTATTGGATCGGACGTGGCTAGCGCGCCGGCTCATTTTATTGACAAATCCACGGGTTTCCTTATCTAATTAGTGTTAAACGCGCCTCAGTATTTTCCCCGTCAGTGTATCTCTCACCGAGCGTGATTGTGATCGTGTGTGTAACCGGCGTGACAAAACACAAACAAGTTATAGTTGTATTGGTTTGCCAACAAGGCACCATGCGGTTGCTTTTTCCATATGCCAATTAATTATTATATAGAGTTCCTATAATTTATGACTGAAAAGGTGTCTGTTTGTGTACTTATATTAAACATTTAGTGGTATATTTTAAGTTGATTGGATTTAATGAGTTGACAGACTCATGACTATCTAGGAAAATGGATAAGAAACTAGATCTTTTATCTCTGCTAGAGGTTTGTTTTATTTTATAGTTTAAATTATTTTTATATAATATTTTAAATAATAGTAATGGCACAATTTGGACACAATATAAAATGGAAGAATAGTAATTATATCAATTTCTTTTTCATCAGCAACATATTAGTTTTCTAAAACAAATATTTTGTTAAGACCAGCATATTAAGGTATAGCTATCTATATAAAGCTTTTATAGATATATTTTGAATGCCAGGTATCTTGGATATATATAAGGTTTCTTGGCTTAACCAACCTTAAAGATGTACACAAGTATTTCTAAATTAGATAAAGATACAATATGGATGCAACTAGCAAGCACTTAAGACTAAATAATGTAATTTTACCCAATCTAAAGTCAACCTATTTAGATACCTTCCCCTTTAAAACGATTCGACGAATTATATCATATATATATATATATATTATAAAATTTTACTAAATATCATTTAGATATAATTTCATGATATATTACTTTTTATTAACAGTTATATAAATTTGATTATGTATATATGAGGCAAATTAGTTAGTAGATTATTATTATAATTTCTGCACCTTATTAAAATTCTATTGCATAAAATGCACCTCCTTTCACTTTATCTTAAAGTAAAAGTCATAAATGAAAGTAAGTTTCATAATGTAAAGTAAAAGGCTGCCTGAACATAACAAATTAATAAATTTAAGTTAATGTTATCCCTAATATGCTAACTATAACTCATTAGCATTATATGTTGTAATAATCATTAAATAACAGATTCATTAATAAAAATTAGTTAAATCCCTTTAATTGTATGCCATTAACATATTGATAATTGGGTGTCTGTCTGTCACACATTAGACATCTAATTTCCGGGGTTCTTCATGCTAATATGGATGTGGCACTGATCAAAAAGCAGGAAATACAAAAATAAAGTTTTGATTTGCTTAAACAAATGTGAAAAATAATAAAGTATTTTGTCTGAAAAATACAGTAATTCCATGACTTAACATTTGTAAAAAATGTATACCCCATGCCTATGTGACAACTATGTATTTCACTTTCTTCTTTAATTAATTTATTATTTAAAAATATTTTATTAGAAGACTATTTAATTAAACTAAGCATAGCATTATCTTATCTTAGTATATTGCCTACTACCTGATTGGTAATCATTTGGAGCCTTCTGTTCTAAAGTAGCAAAAATGTGTGTTTACCCCCATGCTATATAATGCAACTATGTAATATAGTACTTAGACTTCATGAGTTTGAGTAATATGCATAACAACCAAGCAGAATTTCAAATTAGTAAGCTATATAAGTTTAATTAGTGATTTATTGAAATATGTTTTTAAAAATATGAAATTCTTACAGTCTGACTCATGGCAGACAACAGCGGATGACTTTCTGGAGAACATATTTTCTCTGGAGCAGGGTTCATTGGATTTCCTAGAACACTCCATACCAGATTTCAACCTATGTCCTAATGAGCCTGAAATTAATGGACTAAGTAGTTCCAGTTCGGATAGTGGGGTTTCCTCAGATCAAACTGAATTGTAAGTATACTAGCTTTTTTAAATATTTGAAGGTGGGCTATGCGGGCAGTGGATGTCATTGTCAAGTTCTAAGACGGTCTTAAAAATTACATGAATATTCTAGTGAATTTTGATCTTAGGTGTTACATATAAAATATATTATATTATAAGCATTTACAAATACGACAAAATATGTTGTATGTGCAAGTAATACTAATCTTGAATCTCATAGAATGCAATTATGATTATTTTAACATAGTCAGCAAATTGATTGTGTTTCAAGATGGTTTCAAATGCTGACTAATATGTATTGCTTCATATACTGGTTTAATTTGTTAATATAATTAGTGACCTTATAACTATAATGTATTTTAACGCATGTTCTATGATAATGCATGGCATAAATGCACTGATAACACTTTGATGTATAATGTATATATAAAAGATAACCGGCCCGTGGCAACAATATTTTTCATCGTAAATTATAATTTTATGAAGTTTTTAATTGATGCGTACAAAAAAAATAATTAAAATAACTAATATATTTAGGTAGATCGCTTATATCATATATGGGTTCATTTAAGAGGCGATTAAACGGGAATCTCTTGGACAGGTGTGCCTATATATATGGCAATAGGCCACATCGGTCACTATGTGGAATTGTGGCAAAATGTCTGTCTTCTGTATAAAAAAAACCTTATTGTACCTTATTTACATAATATATATGTATATAAGTTAGTATTAACTTGTACCTCCATTAAGTGTGAATATTTTTTCCTGTAAACGTTATGTTGCGTGTTAATGGCAGAGAAGAGAGGAACATCTATTTAAAATTTAACATGATAAGCAATGGATCTTATTCTACCGTGACGTAACATGTCATCATACCTCACCTCAACCTCAGATTATGTTCATGGCCTTTACGGGCAACTTAGCATTTGAACTGTAGACTTAAATGTATGCAAATATTGTTGCTATGACATTTTTTATATATAATCTTGTATAACCTCTGTGTCGATCAGGGTATGTAATGTTCGGCAAAGTAGCGGGATTACTAGTGATGCAACACGAATATCAAACCTGCCGTATGGCAAATACGAATAATTCAACAAGGCAAAAACTAATACATACTATTATTTTTTATACTACGATTTTTATTTGACGAAGCAAAAAAAAAGTCTCTCGGCACGTAACTTTTTTCATCGCGAGGGACAATCTTTGTATGGAAGAAATACAAACCTTTATGCCATTTTATTGACCGATATGGGCATTTTAAATGAACCCCCAATTTGTAGGTTGCCAGTAGAAATCCTAGTAGGGTTCTATAGCCCTAAATAATTATTAGAATTAAACTTACATATAAAAAGGAACTCTGTCATAATTGTCTTCAACCATGCTTTGTTGCATTTGGTTACGCCATTGGAATTTAAATCGCACCTGTCTTTATGAATATCGATGAATCATTTGGAATTTGTTATGTTAACGGGTCTTCCGTAACCGCTCAACAACGAAATGTTTGCTAAGTATCCACACTTTAATAGTACCGCGACATAAATGACTAGGATTACAGCTTATAAGTATGTTTGGGTACTTATTATTAGATAAATACTCGCTGTGATGAACGAGTTTTGCTGTAAAAACGCATATAGGCATTAGCACACCAACCTCTCCCTCCGCAAGGCATATATTATCATAAATTTGATATTTATGGGTACAATTCGAAATATGAAGTCTGTCAATTACGTATTGGAATTTTAGATACGGGAGTCTATCAGTTTTTGTTAATCAGGCAAATATATATTTGCCTAATATGGAATTTGGTTGTAGTAGCCCGTGATTCTTTATCCTATTCGTGCAGGTGGTTGGTTGAATTATTCTTTCAATTTTTACAATAAAGACATGCTTTGCAAAGAAATACATCTCGAGGAAACCGGCGTGTCTTATCATCAATGACTGAATTCGAGAGCATGAGATATATGCATTTGAATTCTATTATCAATAATGGGGCAGTTTCATTTAGAGACACCGGTCACAGACAATCCTATGTCGACTAAATTTGTGAGAGTTGTGTTACGCTTATCGCTAATTCACTGAACAGTATTTATTTTGATTTAGCGATGGTTTTAAAATAATATTATATTGGAGATGATCCATTAGTTAATGTTAGATATGTACACGCAATGAAAATATTAACTAGAATAAAACTTTAACACATTCGATGTAACAATTTATTTTACATAACTTGTTTCGTTAATCATGGAGCTATCTCTCGATTCCTTAAATTCAAATCAAATCAATCCAATACATATTTGACGTTCTGTTTCTAATACCAGAAGTCCCTCGCTGATTATTTAAATGTGTAGTACTTGCCTTAACCAAAGACAATAAGTTATTACATTTTAAAACTAAATGTATTAAGTTCTTAAATGCATATGCAACAACTAAGAACCGAAAAAAATATATGTAAAAGAGGAAAAATTGTTAATTTTGACTCAATTCTAAAATTCCAAATTTATTAAAACTCTACTCAGTCGTATGCTAAATGTATCAATTACTAAGGGTCTGTTTCACAATGTATGGATAAAGTACCAAATAGCTATGCAACACATAAATTATTTGGAAGATAAATTGTGCTATTTGACATTCACCGGACTCATAACTTATGATGGACTTTATGTAACTAATAGCGCTATCTGACAGTCGTGAAACGCAACAATAGTGTTTATCCTACCAATAAGTAATAAATAGCTAATTTGGAACTTATGTAAAACTTATCCGTACATTGTGAAACAGACCCTAAATAATTAAAAAGCAATGTATAAATTTTAAATAATAAATCGACGTTATATCGAGGTCACATGTTATCATTACTTGTTCGTATCAGTACTATCTTCTATATATCCTTTCCGTCACCTTGCTGTTTTTATAACATACATTGTATTACATAGATCTGTTAAATCCGGGTACCTGTGTTCCATGCTTACTAATATGCAAATGGAAAACAATTGAACCTTACAAATAGCTGCAATTAGCAGCCGTAGTTTGGAGAATAAAAATATGACAGATATTAAAAACTCTTGCTCACCCAAAGTCAAGGCTATATTCGTCTACGGAAAATATTTTTACAGCGCCACAGGTACATTCAATTGTTTAAAAATTTCGTAACTGATAATAATGTACATTACATTATTTACATAACTCGACGTTTTGAGTGGTTTCCAGTAATCGTTGTCAACGAGAGCCAATCATAATAATTATGTCTCAATGTTTGAAAACTGTTGTTTTTCATTAAATTATGTTTGAGATAAACGCTGGTCCTGTTGTGCTTATTATAATGTTTCTAATATTGACGTTCATAATTGGGCATAGTTATATGAATAAATTAATTTTGTGGATAAAAAATACAAGGAAATATAAAACTGTTATCGTTTATTTTATAATTTTTAATTATAAATAATTAAAAATACTACGCCATAGATTAAAGTTGGAAGAGTCAAATTCTGTACTAGAAACAATCTTTATACCTCAATTTTCTTAACTTGAATTGACATAATGCCCTATAACCCCTAGATGCGACAGAGGGCGTCCAGTCACTGTGGCCATAAGATTTTTTTTAGTATCTATATATCTTTCTTATTGATATACCTTATAATCTGTTCGAATTACTTAGCGTAAGTTTGCTTAGTAAATATTATACAATTCTTAATTCAAATTAGATTAATATTACAACACAATCCAGGACTTTACACAATCATGATTTATTTAAACAAGAAAGTCAAGTTCATTCACTTTCTAAGATACGAAGCAAAACTTAACAGGTTCTTGACCAGTTGAAATTAATTTGGTATTATGTGATTTCATCTCATGTCTTAAAAATACGACGATGGAATTTAAATAACAGGTTTGATTTTGAATAAAATACTTTGCGTGAAACACGTGGAAATTTAATAATTATATGTATAACACTGTATAAGTTTTTACTTCCTAACCTAAGTAAGGCATTCTAAAATCATATTTCATTAGTTTTCTTTAAAATATTCGATGAGTGAAAAGCATGAATGTTCTGCCATTTTCTTTATAATGATGAAGTTTACATTTCGGTTGATTTTTATACCAATTTCGTTTCCCTTCAATTGTACAAATATGGAAGATTAAATTACTTCCTTAGAGGCGAAAATATTATAGTATACTTGCGATCACTTACTTGCCTTGATGTGAAATGTCGGCGTAAATACAGAAACCCTTCCTCAAGTTTATAATTGAATGCTTGAAATAATTTCTACAGATGAAGGTTGAATCAGAGATTGTCCTTTTCAGTGTCGTGCCATTTGAAAATAAATAACAGTGACAACGTTCTATGGCTATTTGAGGCTTCTGTCGTTAATTATTGACCCCCCCCCTCCCTCCCCCGTGTAACGCGCCGTAACGTTTTTCTGTACCCAATAGTAAAACGTTAAAATACCATTATGTGCTGGAAAGTCGAAAATAATATTAACATTAACGCGTAATTCAATCCCCACCCCGCATCGTAATGTTTTACAAAAGAATCCCTCCCCCCCCCCCTTCCAAACTTCGTTACGCAATACTTTAACGCTCCCTGTCCATATGACGCGTTTTATTTCGAAGAAAAAGGGATACGTTACCATCCATATTGGGGAACTATATGGACATAATAATGAAACAAAAAGTATTAATAAAAAATATTGTTAAACATTATTGCTGCATAGTGATGTTATTTACATATACTGAAACGTAAAAGAGGCCAAGGAGATACATTGAAAATTCATTTGTGTCAATATTACTTGGAAATAAATGCTTAGTTAAGTGATTTTTGGGTATTTCTTAAGCGATATTATGCCTTTACCTCGTCATACTGCAGTTTATTGCGTCACTGCTTGTTTATAATGCCACGTACACATTCTATTTTCACATCACCTACTTATATACTATTTTATGCCTAACTTTGCGGAAGTCCTTCAGTAATAATTATTTCGCGAAGGAAATATTTGTATGGTGCTTATAATATTAAACTTTAAGGAAAAATACATATACGCAAGGTGTAAATTAAGGTTTCATTGTATTGGTTTATAGGATTCCCTTTAGAAACTTGAGTATTGTGTACAAAATGAATTTTCATTAAACCATTTGACTAGATATCTTAATACAGTAGAACCTCGATAAGATAAAGTCCAAGGGAAACACAAAATATTTTATGTTATAGAGGTTTTAAGTTATCAAGGTTCTATGTCAGGTAAAGGTTAATATAGAGGTATGTACATGTTTCTATGTACCCTTCCTCCCATTTTTACTTGAATGCATCTGTGGAAATGGAAAATTAAATATGTAATCATATTTATTCACATTACTTACATTACATAAAAATAAAACAACAACTAAAGGTTTAGTCTACTTAAAAAAATCTGTGATTTTCTTTTGTTTTAAAAAATTCACTGTTTCTAAATCGATTTGATTTTCAATGACAAATAGAGAGGAGAATACATTAACACATTAACTTATGATGCAAGTAAGTCGTTGTCACAAAGCTAACCGCCGCAAAGCTTTGAAGAATTTAGATAAAGCAAACAATAGGTAATGTATTGTTTACGTTAACAATACATTAGTAAACACGTGCAAGCAATAAATACCGAAACCATTTGTTTTGACACTCTTATAAAATGACTCATTCACAAACAATTTTATGTTATAGAGGTTGTGGAAACATTTCTTTTAGTTACTGAGGGCCTATACAGAGATTATTTATTTACGTTATAGAGGTTGCGTATTTTAAGTTATAGAGGTTTTGGGCTCTGATGGGAAGGGAACATAGTATTTTTTGAAGTAACAGAGGTTTTTATGTTACCGAGGTTTACGTTATCGAGGTTCTACTGTATATATAAATTACGCGTCACGTTGTTTGTCCGCTATGGTCTTCTAAACTACTTAACCGATTTCAATCAAATTAACACACTGTGTGCAGTTTGACCTAACTTAAAAGATAGGATAGCTTACATTTATATAATTCTATTGTACGTGTGTATGTCACTGAACTCCTCTTAAACGGCTGGACCGATATTAATTATTTTTTGTATGCATTTTGGTGGAGCCCTGGATGGGTTAGATTCACAAATCAGCCCGGCAAATGGCGCTGCAGTCGTTACTTTTTTTAATATCCTAATAACTTGAAATATCACGTCTGTTGGATCCGCTAGTAGTTTATAAAAATATTCATATAATTTTATTTTTCTAACAGCGATTTCGAACAACAACTATCGCCGTATCTCATACAAAACTCGTGCGACGAAGAGGTCAATGGCCCTAAGCCCATGAGCCCAGGCCAAAATGTGATCAATGATGGATCTACAAGCCCAGGCCGAGATGTAATTATCAATGACAACTCAAGCTCTACAGATTTTGATATTTTGGACTTCGAACAGAATGTTGTGCCCAGCTTCATCAATACATTCCCAGGTATGTTTGAACAGTTGAGACCATTGCGCAATTTGTATTATTGTGTATTTAAGGTTATTGAGTAAAATTTCCATGTTTTATTTATATCAAGAAAAATTTGGTATGGTTTCTGAATTGTTTAATTTAAATGTCTATGCAATCCCTATTTTTTTTTACTGACCAATCATAGGAACAAACACCGAATTGTAACTAAACCATTTAACAAAATAGGGATTAATTATCTGAAATAAATTGCTTGTACTTAGTTACATAAAAATTAATGCTAATTAAATACCTCACGGGACAGAAAGTAAGGGAAATGTAGACAATGCAGATATTCGTAGTATGAATTTGGTTTATTAATTGAATTGGATTAGAGACAGGACGACTGCCCTTGAAAGCTTATTTATTTTAGCTTAGAAATCTAACTATCGATGAGTCCCGCTAATAACGCAACATGTAATGTATATTATATTAAAAAACAAATTAGTTTAATCTTAATCACTTTAATAGAAATAATGCTTAATTCACAAAACCTAAGTGTATGAAAAATCTTTAATAGAAATTGTAAAAAAAAATTAATAAAATTATTTAGTTAAATTAGGCTATTTCAACAAACCATTCTTTGATGATGTAATTTAGTATCCGATGCATTAATGAGTATATTGCTTTGTGAACTGTTTCTTATGTTATGGCTATATTAATTTTGTTACTTGGAAAAGTCCATTTTCCATAAGAAAATTTCACTGTCTTGCTATATGACCGATATGTTTTTGTATCAGAGATCACCTAAAACTATGCTATTTATTACTATTAGCAAGATTGTTCCATTTTTAAATTAATATATTGTTTTTACTGCTCGGTATTAAAGTCTCTGGCTTGACGGGGTAACTTCCACTTAAGACGGAGTTTCAATTTTGTTATTCGCAGTAGTTAAATATTTATTCAGTAGTAAATTGAAACGGAAATAAAATACTAAATATTGTAAAGATAATTGTATTACAATGCTCGGCCCCTAGATACCACTAATCTTCTGTCTGATAAAATTATTGATACACAGAATTATAATTCTATCGTGGAGGTTATAAAGACTTGCTTTAGGAAATAAATTTGACCAATTTAAAAACCTAAACATATTTTATCGCGTGGACTTCTTCATTAAAAAATTAATTGTATTGAGTAATCTATGGCCGGCTAAGCTATGATAATCTCTATAAGTATTTTTAAAATTGTTAAACTATTATTTTTTTAGTCAAGCCGGAAAGAAAGCGTCGCTCGTCCAGCTCAAGTCAAGTGACAGTTCAGGCGAAAGTTCAAAGGCCAGCAATAAAAATTCCCGCCACATCAGTACAGAAACCCCAACTAGTTGTCAAAGCCCAACCACAGAAGCCGATGAAAGTTGCCAACATACAAGTGATAAATCCACAGACTAAAGTCTACTCGAAACCTGTGGAATCAGTCGCGCCACAGAGAAGAGTAATCCGCGTAGCTCCCATGGCCGGTAATCCCAGATCAATATTGTTGCCAGTGACAATAAAGGATATGAAGGATTTGAAATCGATAAAAATAATAAATGCAGCCGATTTGAAAAATGCTTCGAATATCAAAATTGCAGCTGCCAATTTGCTGTCACAGAGTAAACGGCATGAGGAGTCGAGAAGTGATTACGAATATGACAGCAATATGAATTGCGGTAAGTTATTTTTCTTGTATAGATTCTTTAATTTTTAGAAAAGTTTATAGGATCTTCATGATCGACATAAACCATCTCAGAATACAGATTACAGAAGTATGTGTAGTAACGTTAATGTTGACCGTTATGCTGCTTTTTGTAAAGGTGAACAAAAAAAATGTACTTAAAAACTTGGGTCCATTAGATCCATAAAAAATTAACAGTTCATTGCGCTCTTAACTATCGCACTCGTCTCTTTCTGTCAAAAGTGTTTTACGCTGTGATGAAACGAGACAAATGAGTACTTTAGTTATAACGTTGCAATTTGACTGATTGCGTTGAGACAAATGGAGTAGACCCAGGATTCCGTTTGCAAATATCTCATTATAACTTTCTTTAAATCATATGGCAAACCATTTGCATCTCCTGAAATGCCGTCAACGCACTTGCGAGCCTTTTGGCAGTGTTAGTCTATGGACGACGGTATCACTTATCACCAGGTGAGCCCGTTAGCCCCCTGTACTATATATAAAAACAGCCTTGTTCCTAATTGTTATGTCTCTAATCTTTGTTGATAAAAAATAAGGCATTATAATCTATTAAGAAAGTCATTAGCTTTTAAACCTGACAGATACTTTCATAGTTATAACACGATACCGTAAAAGCCAGACCAGTCTCACTGTCTCTTACATTCTCTTTTAAAGTAGGTTAAGGTTCTGAATCACCGACTTGATCTTTGTAATATAAATCGTTCTAAAGATATCTGGTTTTCTATTATTGCATATTCATTTTAGTATCAAATATTGTTTTGATTACATCATTTTTACTCTTCTTTCGCCTTCCTGTCAAACTGTTTGCGATGTGTTAGTGACAGATGAGTAAGCCCTTAAAACCCTAAACGACTACTTTTGTCCAATCATAAATGTTTTGCTATGTTCGTAATTACCAATAATATATAATAGGTCTGTCAATTAATACTTTGATATTTCCTTATCCTGTATTATTTTTTTTCTCATTAAATGTTGTTTTGAATAGCCAGTGTCAAAAATAAAAAAGTTAATTAAAAATAATCCCTAAATTTACACTCCGTGTAAATTTTGAGGAAAGCTACCAATAAATGAGAGGAAGCGAAATTAGAGAATTATCACTAAATAAATTCAAAGCCCTCGTTAAACGAAAATTAATCAACAAAGCTTTTTATAAATTTGAGGACTTCTTAAATGATCCTAATCCTTGGGATTGAATTGCTCCAGTTCAAACAATTTGTATGACAATACTTGGCGATTAAAAAGAGTGGCGGAAAGTTTCTTGCCAGTTCTTCTTACCCGCTCTACGCCCTTGACTTGCGAACTGGTAGTAAATGTAAATTTACGATTAATTTAACTTGACGATTCAAAAGTGTACTTGGTTACCCACTTGAATAAAGATATTTTGAGTTTGAGTTTGAGGGGAATTGAAAATTGCCGTAAAATTTACTACTATGCGAGGTCCACCTTCCGAGTATCACATCTTATTTGCTAGCATGCCTTTTCCAGTTGGGACCCATTAATAGAAATGCATAGACGCTGAATGTGGGTTGATAGACTCATTCACAGAGTCAATTGTTTGATTTACTCGATTACACTATGCCGTTAACTGAGATTCGGTCAATGGACTTGAGCGCGCGCAGAATATTTTAAGGTTCACTCAAGGTTATGGTGTTAGACAATTTACATTTTTCGCGCTTAAATAGAGATGTTTATGAGAACTTTTTAATAATTATAATAATAGCCTTTTAATTCAGATACTTTTACATTTAAACACGTTTCTATTTCAATATTTTTTTAGGTATCTGTGTGCCTGTTATGAGAACATTGCAAAGTATATAAGTATAATTCACGAGAGAAATTAAATGTTACTCTTTAAAAATAGTGGTAATAAAATTTCAATTTAAATTGTTTCCCGTAGTTTTTATGTTGAAGAATATATTAAAAAGTTTTAAATATAAGTGAAATACATGATAGCAACAATTTTTTTAATGTTAATTATTTTTCAAGTTAAGAAAGCGTGTAATTTAACTGTAACGATTATAAATTTCTAACAATTTAGGTTAGTGTTTAAATATTGTCTTATAAACCTATATTTAACATTCGTAACGGAAATTAAGAAAACTTTTGGTGAAAACACTAATCCCATACGTTGTAGACACGAGCCGCGTTACAGGAAATCGCGTTGTAGGAGTATTCTCGTAATACCGTT
Organism: Pieris napi; assembly: GCF_905475465.1. Lineage (NCBI taxonomy): Eukaryota > Metazoa > Arthropoda > Insecta > Lepidoptera > Pieridae > Pieris > Pieris napi. Next base: position 3,892,364 of record NC_062239.1, on the reverse strand, counting down.
TTGTTAAACTATTCAAAATTAGGAACACGAATTTAATAAAGTTACTTAGTTTAAATTTCAACACTCAATAACAACACTCAAATAGAACTGAACTGCTATGAGAACTACTAAAATCCAATCACTCGTGAGACAATTGATAATGTTGGTCCATAGGCAACAGTGGTCACTAATATAAGTGAACTCGTTATATTTATAATATTCTTTTAAAATACGATGTAGTTAAAAATGTATATTGTGCTGAACGTTGTTCTAGATCTATTTCTCGAATCCTAACAAAACAAAAAATTCTTGGCGATGTTAAATATAATGATTAAATTGTCAATTACGCTTAGAATCGACACGGACTTTTATATATATTAAGCTTCAGGCCACTTTATAAACACTTTTTAATATACACACAATTTAACACACCTTTGTTAATTCCTCTATCGCGATTTTTCTTATACGGATATTAACTTGAAATTCTCTTTCCATTCGCGTTGCTCAAATAATTGTATTATGACTCACCGTACTAGTGACGCATATTCAGAAATGTTCAATGCATTATCTTCATCCCTTTTTTACTTCTGAATTCTTAACAAAGGTTTTAGCAAAAAAAACTCAGGTCATACTTAGCATGTGTCACTATTTTTAAGTTATAAAAGTAAGAATGTATCTGTAAACGTAAAATTGTAAAAACCGTTAGATTGTAATCTATCGGTTATCGGTATTCGGTAGATTGTACTACACTAACTTAGTTATCATTCAAACTTCTTTGGTCAATTACAGATTAATTTTACTTCCCAACAATTTCATATAACTACCGAATAATAATACGTTAAATTGCAAGCAGTATGTTGAGTTGACAATCTTTCGACAGTTTACAATCTCGCGAGATAGATTACAATCTAACGGTTTTTACAATTTTACGGTGACATATCCACCTTATCTGTCCTTGAGTATTATCGAAATAGGTGAGCGAAAATACATGAAAACAATTATATAATATCTACTTTCCGATGAATAACAAAATAAATGATGAACGCTATCCGTGTTGAGAAATAATAAGGTTGTAATTGAAGTACGGTTATATTAAATATCTATGAAGTAAATTGATTTTAATCTGACCTATAGTCTATATAAAAATAGTTGATAAACTATCTACTAAGCTAATAGAGCAAGCTACTATTAAGACAATTTTTAATCAATCGAAATAAAATTAGTCTCTTCTTTCATGAGCTGTATGAAAAAAAACATGTCGCGCGTTATTCTTTTCCTTTTTAATCTAGTCAGCCAGTAACGTTTTCATACAGTGTTCGTAATCGCGAACTCTATTGAATAAAATATTTACTAATATTATACACAAATTATTTTTAATCTATAAGAGAACTAAAGAGACTGAATCTAAAGAGACTAAAATAGGTTGTAATGGAGATTACAACCTATTTTAGTCTCTGATACTCTAAAGTCTAAAAAAACGTCTTTTTGAATAGATGTGATAATAAAGTCTTATAAGTATAGTTATTCGCACGCAGTCATGTAAAACCTTTGATAATAAAATGTAATAGGGGTCAAGCGATAAAGCCAGGTTATAAGTGTAACCAAGCGTTATATTATTGGTTATACGTAAGATGGGGTTTCATTGTCGGGGAAGAACATGTCTTAATAACGAACTCAAAAATATATATAATATTAGAGCTTAATAGGAAAATGGAAAGATAAGATCTTAATTTTGTTTTTCTGCTTAAATTATGCTACAGATTTTTTTCTTTACATTAGCTTCTTTAGCTTATAAAATGCGAGAAATTAATGTTTTAACTCAACGTAGAATGCTTTATGCTATCTCCCACAACTCCAATATTATTTTATTGATAGAATCAAGTTTATTTCTGTAAAAAAATCACTGAAATATTCTAAAGATGCTAGGAATTGAATATTCGATCGAAACACCTGTAATACTGAACTGCCTTTCTTCATACGTTTCTTGGAAAATATATTTTAAGTTAAAATATGTACATAATACGCGCTATGACCACGTTATTGTCAATGTGACGCCTCAGAATATTTCATTCTTAAATATCCAACTCTCCGTATCCGCCCAATTTCTCATTTGTTTCCTAAGGACTATCAGTATGTAATTCACTGAGTCACTATACAACTATATTACTTATATTAATTAACACTTTGTTACGTTATTAGTACATATACTTTTTTTAATTTTGTATCAAGCTATCTATTCCAGGAAACCCTAAGTGCATAAGTAAATTTACAAATTTAAAACACAGATAATTATGACGACTTATACCATTATCTAAAATAAAATAAAAAAAACTAACAGCAACAATCTACTTATATTCTATAAAGAAATACACGGCATCGGAATTGAGAAAATAAGAAAGGTGAACTACGTATTACACGTAGATTTGTTTACCTATGATACTTATATCCTGTAATTAACTCTAGTACTTGTATCACAATATTGCATCATAAAGCTCCAACGTGTCGAACAATAGCGTGGCTGTCGAGAGGATCCGTTTCTCATTCAATATCCTTAAATTAAAAAATCCCTACAGTACTTGAGTTTTGTTAGTTTCAATACATCTTCATACTTTAATGGAGCTATCTACGATGTAAACTAACGAAACGTAATTATTTGTCGTATCGCAATACAACAAATATTGCATCATAAAGCTCCAACGTGTCGAATAATAATGTGGCTGTCGAGGGGAACCATTTCTCATTTAATATTCTAAAAAAACCTGTAGTCCTTGATTTTAGTTAGTTTCAATACATTTTCATACTGTAATGAAGATATCTATCGGAACACGATGTAAACTATTGTGTAACGTTGTTATGAGTCTAAATTAGTTAAGGTCCAACGTGTAAACAGCAGCATATTGTGAGAGTGTTAATCATTTTCATCCTTAGACCTTATTATACATTTTCATATATAAAAAAAGTAAACAAAACGTAAACAAATGCCTTAAACTCAATATCATGTGACTCACTTCGTAATAGTGTGTCAGCGCGCACATAATATTGCATCATAAAAGCTCCAACGTGTAAACAGCAACGTGGCTTTCGAGAGAAACATCTAATTTCTCATTTGTTTCCTTAGATGACTCAGGCAGCGACCACAGCGACGATGATTCCGATCAGAAGGACCAAATTCACGACGGGAGAAATGGGTATCCTCGTCTCGTTCTTACATCTGAGGAACGCCGTTTACTAGCAAAGGAGGGGATTACTCTGCCAACAAGCTATCCGCTCACAAAACACGAAGAAAGGGAATTGAAAAGGATACGACGCAAGATCAGGAATAAGATCTCTGCGCAAGATTCTAGGAAACGCAAGAAGGAATATGTTGATGGATTAGAAGACAGGTTAATATTTCTTTTCTTTTTTCACACTGGATTATCCTCTCGCTTCTGATAAAAAAATTATAATGATTTAATTTATTTTTTTTCTATATTTATTTCTTAGTCTAGAATATTTACGCTTAATGTACCCAATATACACTATAATATTATTGTTAGTAGTAACTACTATATATTTCCAGGGTCAAACAATGCACAGCAGATAATCAAACCTTGATGAAGAGGATCAAACTGCTTCAGTCACAGAACCAGACTCTTACGCAACAATTGAAGAGGTTACAGGTAATTAATTATCTTATTTTTATTTATAAATTTAAATCCAAGATCCAAATTTAAGAATGATAAATATTTGTTTCCATACCTAAGTCATATTCCATAAACATATATTATTTTTATTATTGCTTAAATATTATGAATAATAGTGGTTTTTTATTGTATATTAATAATATACAAAAAAAAGTGCCTGAAGGGCTAAACCACAGTACAAATTTCTTTACTTAAAAAAATCAACTTAAAAAAAAACGAAAATTAAAAAAATATATTTTAATTACATAAACATATAACATCTATCTTTAATTTAGGCAGCCAACCAATCACCCCATGTTGTCCAAAAAATACTTTTTTAAGATACCCTTGCAATAGTAGTTTATTTTGAAATCTAATGTTATGTTAAAAAAAAAAACTTAATTCGTTTATTAATTTTTCAGAGCGTATTAACCGGCGTAACGCCATCTAGCGGCAAAGCGCAGCCGGCGACATGTCTCCTAGTTCTCCTGTTGTCCGTAGCGTTAGTTGCCTTACCGTCAATGCGTGAGGAGCCAGTACGAAGGAATGAAAGGGCTTCCACCACTCCAGCTGCAGTTACTAGAGCACTGTTGTCTGCTACGAATAGTAAGGATTTTTTTTATACTGTTTATTTTGATTTTGTGTTCTTGTGAATTTCCTTACACTAATAGGGTAAAAATTTATATTTCAAACAAACACTCTACATTCAAAATCGGGTTTCAATGATTTGAAAGAAATAGTTACCGCAAATTTAAATGATGATAAAATAGTACAACAAAGTACCGTGTGACATAGGAATATAATTCAAATGTTACTCCAAAATCCATTTTAAATTTTCGCGGAAATTTTTCGATTTTAAATTAGATAGGCAATAACACATTGTATAGTTTTTAATAACACATTGAAATTTTTCAATTTCATTGTCTTTAGGGCACATACTTAATTTCTTATATAAAATAATTACACAATTAATTTTAAATTAGTTCTAGTATAGTAATAAAATTCAAGGTTTTTGTGTTAATTTATTTTTTAGGTATTTTTAATTGTTTTCTTAGACAATCGATATTTCAGACTATTGAAAAGCTATACAATATTAATATAGGTACATAGAGAATTTACTATAATACCTCTTTACAACATGCAATACATAGATAAAACTATCGTGAAAATCTTATATTTAGTTTCGGTCTTTGAAACATTTAAATTAAAAAATATTAGGCTTCTCCTTTCGTGCCGTTTTAGCGTCACCTTTTATTATCTTATATATCAAGATCATACTTTAGTATAGGTAGTATATACGATGTATTATAAAAAGAGGTTTTGCCAGCCCTTGATTACGAATGGTAATAATGAACCCAACCCGGACGTTAGTGAATGTCCTGAACGGTTCAGTTGTTAAGAGAAAGTACCAAAATGTACGCTTTGAATTCAATTCATTGTGCTTGCTCAACTTTGTTGCTTTGATTTATTATAGTATAAATAGAACTAGTATTAAAATAGTTTTATATTTCTTTCTATTATTAAATAATAGATGAACTCTTGAACTTCGTATCACCTACTAATGTAACAAAACGTAATACAACATTTTTAAAACAGACCAAAGACAACCTCATACTACAGCCATGAAACACATTTGTGAAGACACCTATATGACAACCAAGTGACACTTCTTTATATCTAAAAAGACTTAGGAACACAATAGGTTTGATTTAGGATTTTATTGGAAAATTCCGTAGTTTTTAGTATATTCTTTACTTATTATTTATGTTTCCCACTGTTTAAACCTTCTCTGGACGTCCACAAATAATTCAAGACCAAAATTAGCCAAATCGGTCCAGCCGTTTTCGAGATTTAGCGAGACTAACGAACAGCAATTAATTTTTATATATATACATAGATATACATAGATAGATTATAGATTACTACATATAATATACTGTAATAGATATATAAGGCGACCTGTCAGACTCGAAAAATAAACTGGTACTAAGTAGTCCAGGCTGAAACAAATAAATATATGTAGAAATTTGATCTAGGCACTAGGGGCTCTATTTACAAAAGTCCTTAGTGGACAGATGTAATGCCTCGAACCTCAGTAAAAAGTTTTTTAAACTCAATAGTAACTCCGTATATAAGTTATTTTGTCATTTATGTAACCGGACCGATAAGGCCGGCGCTTACGCAAACCAAACTCGAAATATCAGTTATCTCGCTGCTTGACATTTCATACGGTTTTTATATCAAAAGTCGAACACGATAAAATATGTAGGTTTGTAGGTAACTTTTAATGAAAAGTTAATGTTTAATTATAACAAAATTTGTTAATCGGCTAAAAGATCTTAAATAATTATTAATTAACGGCTAAAATTATAAATTAGTTGTATTTTACTTAATTTAATAATACATAGATTTACTAGTTATTATTATGCAATACAGATGGCGCTGTTCTTAAAATAATTGCATCACTTTTAAATAGTATTTATTTTTAAATTACGCGTAGTATAAGGGACGGGACAGCCCTGTGTAGTGGGTGGCTAGACTTATCTTCCGTACATACACATACAGTTTTTTCTAAAGGTTAAACGAGAATTGGATAAAATATAAAAAAAACGACTTCGACCTATGTATGCTTTTGCCTTTTATATACGCACTGTATCTGATTGTTAGGTTAGTTAATAATACGTATTTCATGTATAAACTTTGATACTCAATTTTTTTTTTTAGAAATGATCCTCGACGAGGCAGTAATAGATGACGGGGAATTCAACATGGACGAGCTGATCACATTCAACCGCGCGCATTCCGACCACGATTACCAAGTCGTCAAACAAACCGAAACCAAGCTTCCCGGAGGTTACATTGACCTACCAATAGACGAAGACTGGCCCCCAAACAAGAAACGTATGAAAACAGAGTTCGACTACGGAGACGGCAAGGACTACATTGCACCCATAATCAGACAAGAAAACTACGAAACGCCAAAAGCTTTACCGAAATTTGAAGAATTTGACAACACTCTAACCAATACCTTGCTTTCCACTGGACGGAAAATAGGCGAGCTTTTGAACGCATTTTCCTTGATTCCAGTTAAAAATGAGGATATTTTGGTCGAAGAGGTCGATTTCGATTCGAGAAACAATACTGAGGTGAACAGTTTTGTCGTCAATGGCACTAATGCTATATAAGATTTTATTTATAAAATACTATTTTATCGAAAGTTAAAACGAAAGTTGGGGATTTTAAGTCAAATGTACACTTATATAACAGTTTTTAATTAGCTGCTGAGCCTTTCAAATAGTATTTTATTTTTGTTTCGATTTTATTACATATATTTTCACGTGAATTCAAATCAATTCCTTAGTTATTAAGGAAAAATTATGTAGGCTTAGGAAATCTTGTCCATTATTTAGATTATATTTATTTTATAGATTTTAATATATCTTTCCGATATTTTTTAGCTTTTTTTATTTAAGCATTTGTTCGGTGCAATTAAGTTATGATCTTCAGTGTTATCGTAATATTATAGTTTTAAGTATACTTTATATTTGGTTACATTAAGATGTGTCGATACGAAATCGTTGTATTTGGAATGTAAATGTTTAATAAAATATGAGATATTGCTTAATCTTTTATTTGCCTCTGCCCTTGTATGCCATAGTTATTGACTACTCCTTAATAGTTTACGTTAAATTGCGGCAGGAAATTAAAAGGAAACAGAAAAAATCTGTAAAAAATTGTAAGGTTAGGGACATTATATTTCCAAAGAATATTACTAATATTAAATAAATACTAGTCCACATCTAAAGAATGAGATTTTTAATTTGTTATTTCAAAAGACTATTAATATGTGTAATATTTTAAGCATGATACATAATACAAACAAAATTTGTAAATGATTTTGAAATATTGGGCTCTAGTTTGTTAAAACTGCCTTCTAGTACGTTCTGTCGGCTTTTTTTGAATTAGGAACTTGTTTTAAATTTTTTGATTAATCGATGATTTATTAGTGACTATAGAATCTATACAAATTGTTATTTTAAAATGCTACTCTGAGCAAGATGGCGTCGCACTAGTGACGTACTATGCAAACACGTAAATAAACGTCGAGCTTTTACGGGTTATACATTATGTGATTTGTGTTTACTTTCAGATTATATTTCGATCATAAACAGTCTCCGAAGAAATTAAACTGAAAGTTAGGAGTAAACAGGCAGAAATTATTTAAAAGCATGTACGTCATCGTTGGACGATGGACTAATTCCAGTAATCCAGTTTGAAAATAACGTTTAGCAATAAATATTTTAATTAGGATTTTTTGATAAAATACTAGTTATTTTACTCTAAACGGTTTTATTTCTATGTTTATACTGATTAATAACACTTTAGCTTTCATTTTCTCAAATAGCCTTAATAGAGTTGTGGGGCTTTATATTGAAATAATACAGTATAGTGTATTGGTTTGGCAATTGATTTAAGCGCCATCTTGATTTAGTTATAAGCACTTTATAATGCTTTACAACAGCTGCCACCAACTGCAAGCTAACGGTTCTAGAAAATTGGGCTGACTATTTTTGCCAGCTAAAACACTTAAGCAAAATGCACGCCTGCCCACCTAATCTGCAGTAAATCGCTCAAAATTAATATTTTTTTTAAATCATATAGGTAACACATTGTACACTTATGACCATCAAAAAAAAGAAATGTATATGAAATGCTTCTAACTTTACATTTAGTGCTAGTTCTATCTAAAACTTGAGACAATTATATTAATATTAAATGACAAATTTAAAAAAAATATGTTCCTCTTGTTAGGCATATAACAATATTACAGACAACCTTACTAAAACTATATTTAATTATCTTCAATCTTCATAACCTTTAATGACGCAAAATAAATTTGTTTGTTTACGGATACGGAATACGGATGTGCATCATATTTTTATGCTAAATAATATTTTAATTATATGGACTTTTTAATACATCTGTTCACAAGGCGAAATTATACTTGATTATATTTTAAAGCACTTAGATTATTTATGGATGAATAGAAAACTAAATTAAATTTAAAAGTTTGCTTTGTGTGTCTATGTATCTTTGATTTATTCGTTGAGCGAGGAAAGCACCAGCTCTGGGGTCACCGATACTATCTACCAGGCGCCAACTTAAATTTTAATGAGCGCTTGTGCATTTGATTGATTTCGCATGTTTTTTTTTTAACTTTTCTTAACTGCTCAAGTAGGTAAGTAAAAATCGTACGAACGTTTCAGAATTTTTAGCTTGATTTGAAATAGACATGCATTTTAGCAATGAGTTATATATTTACGAAATATCGAATTAGAATTTCTTTCTAACGAATTAAAAGAAGTTGTCTTTCCCGTCTTGAGAATCCTTACATCACTGACATACTTATGTCGTTTTGATATCGACGTAATAGTCTTCGTAAAGAAATTGCAAGCTTTTTTCAATTGTTACCGTTTCGTTCACTCAATGCTCTTGCTCCCTTCACCATCATTCATTTGAATTTGAATTCTTTATGGTAGACTGCGCAACTTAAATGTATTATGTACAATACATTGCGAGGCCCTGAGATGATTTCCAAGGAAAACAATGCCGAAAGTTCCAGACTGCTTATAAACATACGCACAAGTTTGTCTGCTCTACTGGGATTTTACGGGGCTTTAAACAACCGGTATATAGTGTGATAAGTAAAAGCTTTTTTACGCAACGTCCAAGTTTAAACTGACTGCTAAATATGTTAAGTTTTTCAACATTTACCGTGATTACAGTAGATGCAGTGTAATGTTACACAGGTTGTATAATACTTTTATAGTTATTTAAACATAAGCCCATATTAAAGTACATACAAAAAGCCAATTAGTTCACATGTAACTGAACCTTTAAGCAATGAATTTAAATTCGAATCTATAGAATAGACAAATAATTTTAAATATATATACAAATCAAACTTTAATAAGATTTTTTATAAATATCCATGACTTTATTTATTTTCCTAATTCTGGTAAATACTTTTAGTTAATATATCTACTGTATTTTTAAATGGTATCTGGGTATAGGGGTATTTAAATACACAACACTGTCATTTCCCCCGATGGAAGCGATATTGGTGGTATGTAACAGTTTATTGATGGCAACGGTGTATAGCGCGCGCATTCAAATTGCTCAGTGATAATTTAAAAAAGGAATTGAAAACCCGTAAGTAATCATTTTCATCTTTAAAATGATTAATTATTTTTTAAATTAAATATATGTATGATATGCCTGAACGTAAAATTTCGTTACGTTAATAAATGCTTTGATATATATTTTTTTGGACATAAATTATTTACAAATTAAGTCAAGTCAATCGTCAATTTCAATTGTTAGAAAGCAAAATGTTGTTCAACTCATTATTTGTCAATTGTCCAATATTTTATAATACAAATTGTTTAAACAACATCTATAAAAAGATTTACTTATTTGAGATTTTGTGTATTTTTTTTAATACATACAAACCATTAAGGAGAAAAACATTTTTATTTAATACGAAATTGAACCTTGTTATATTTTTTTAAAGGATACATGTACAAATTTTCTTAGCCTAGGACCTTGTATGCCTTTACTAGTATTCTCGTGTTCTCACGTTACGAGCAAGAATTTATTGTGCCAATAAAATTGGCGCAGAGCTATTGGTTAAGAAACCCTCTTTATTATTACAGATAACTTATAATCATAGTAATAATTGTTTTACACAACAGTAGTCTTAGTAACGAAATATCCTTTAGATATACCCGTCGTTACGTATCTCATGAATTAAAAATCAGGAGTGCAAAACTGAATACTAATTTGCAATTAATGCTGTATAGAATAACTATAAGATTAGGCCATATATATGACCTAATCTTGTATATCTCGGAGTTCTTGAGTTTGTTGTACGGCGAACAATATTTTTTCGTCATTTTTTGTTTTATTTTTTTCGGATTATGTTTTTATTGGGATTCAATAAAAACATAACAGGTTATACATTTAAAATTGCTTTGATTGGGCATCAGTATCATTGCAATAACATGTTTTCATCAATTAGCGTATGTATGCGAAATAACACACTTAAATAAAATATTTTTCCGGTAATAGTTTGTAAAAACTTTGTAAATTTATATCTCACAATTCATAGTTTAAGTCGTAAACAAAGTTCAAGAGCAATTGTAATTAATAGCAATTTCAAGTTCTGTACGTAATTCAAAGTTCAGAATCGTGCTACGGAAATACGCGGATTGGCTGAAATCGGTATTTTATTTGATACAACTAATTATTGACTCAATCATTGGAAACCAGTTTTACGTAGCCCCGCTGACCTGGCATTTTACTTATCCCATCATTCAGTGAAAGTATTTTTTTGAGGTCACGAACAACATCTACACATCACTCGTGGTAACTTATAAGCTTTATTATTCGTGTAGGAAATATAGTTCTAGATTAAATTTGTATGAAATTAAACATACGAAAATATGGTTTATCTGTTGTCCTACAAGAAATTAATGTGCATATAATCTATGTAAATATGTCTGAATGATCCTCCCTAGCGAGGTAAAAAGCGTTAAAAACTAACAGCGGTATATAGAACCAGTATATCAACGGAAAATAATGCGTGGCCAAAAGCAAAAAAATAACTGGACAAATCTCAAAATTGAATAACATTTATTTATTTCATTATTACTGTAGAAGCCCGATTACATTAAATTTGAACAATAATTAAAAGTATAGTTTCGCGCGATTTCACGTTTACATGTTTTTTTTAATTGGTCCGCAGATTTTTGACAGCCAGTATTGTTTACCTATTATTGTTAGTGATGAAACTCTTTTAATACAAAGACAATATCCACATTCTTAATTCAAATCGGTTTTAATACCAAATTCAAGGAGATTTCCCTATAACCTGATTTACTACCTGTTTACAGAAACTAACTTTATGAACAGAAGTATACATTTTTATAAGGTAAATGGTTCGGTGATCTTAAAAATATGGCTGTCAAGATATTTACAAACACTTACCAAGTTTGCCTTGACTTGCATATAGAATGCTCGCTGACTGGAAACTGTAAATCTGTGGAATATTTTTGGTAATTGGTTGTTGCAAAAACAAGAATTAAATGCACGTTATAACTATACTTTGAATTAAACCGATCGAGTAACTCATAACAAGGATATCTCTTAAACTGTTCTTATTATTATATAATGCTAAGTAATATCACATTCGCCTATTTTTATATGGCTGATTGAGTTTTATTTTATAATTAATCAATCTGAATGTACCACTTTATTTACAAATAAACGATTTATTATTATTATTTTTAAAACACTTTATTCCTTCATAGTCATTATAAAATGAAGCGCGTCTAACGGTTTAAACGTTTTCAAACAATTCATTAATAATTAAGTAATAGTTGATAGCGTTGAAATTTTTGTTTGTTGAATTGAATAGTAACTGACTGAAATATAACGAAGAGTTGAAAATGTCGCCATAAATCATGCTAAACCAAACAATTTAATAGAAAATCAACGGTTTGTGAACATATGTAGAACTAAATGATAAACTTTGATATTGTTCCCTTTGGAGTAGAGACTCTTAGGCAGTGGGGTTCAAGTGCACAGGCGCTAATTAAAGATTTAAGTTTAAGTGCCTGGTAGATAGTACCGGAGACCCCAGAGCTGGTGCTTTCCTCGCTCAATAAATATAAGTATCGATATACAGCGAGGAAATGCAGCCAGCGTTAAAAGAACACTGCAGTCTGCAACAATGACAAACTTTTTCAATTTCTTTTAATTTTCTATTCATTAATTTTTAATGATTATTATTACTATATAGGTTAAGAATATTGTGAATACTGTATATTTGTGTGTTGGAAATAAATGTCATACTGTATCAATAAACTGAAATTACAAAGTTACGTTCAACAAATACTTAAATAATGATAAATACTTACAAGCATCTTGTTAAACAAAACACTATTCGATTAAAGGTGCTGAGTTTTTATTGGATATTTTCGTCCATTCGCCCTTGAAGAACTGCAAGAAAATGTGCATTAAGACCCATTTAAAATTTTGATTGACGTTCTAAAGTGTGCATTATGTTATAAGGAGACCATCTTTATGAGGGAATCTGGTTAGTTGAGATGCGCGCACATCCAGATGACTACATATTGTTATTCTTTACATTACTTACAAATAAGAATATATTTTATTTTATGCTTTTAAATAATTTCAAATAATCTTCCACATTCCTTAATCACGTATTGTGATAATTATAGTAATTATTGGAAAGTTGAAACGTGTGGAGCGTGAATGAAGTATTAACTTCCGTGGTTCTATTTGTCACTAAGCCATTAGCATAGGAGTATACAAAGGGAGACCGTGTTCCGTGCTTACTCCAGTACGTTGAAATTCTAGTAATAATAATATAGCCTTTTATTCAGATCAACTTTTTAGGTACACATATAAACATAGGGTACATTAAACTAAGTTTTTTTTATATAAACAGGCACATCCTAGATTCCTAGCCTATCAGACACGCAATCAGGCAGACATGTGACTGAGTGGCTAAGCATATCGAAATCTCCCCTTTCTTAAAAAGGGACATTATTACCTTAAAGGGTTGGCGTCTCCCGCCGGGCCCGGGTGACAACTACTCCGAAAATATCGTCATAATATTTATGGGTGCTATTTTTGTGAGTGACAATAAACTAAGTATTAGAAGGATCAGAAAAAGCTATTCTAATATTTGTATCTTGCTGTTTTTTTGCAGATCTGTTTGAAAGTCGGCAAATGCCTACTCCAACCTTGTCCATTCATACCTTTCTTGGGCCACTCTGTTCCACATCACTCCTGCCACTCGTCTGATGTCGTCTTCCCATCTTTTTTGTGGTCTTCCTCTACTCCTTTTGCCTTCCCTAGGGTACCATCGTGTGACAATTTTACTCCATTTGTCTTTTCCTCTTATCATGTGTCCAGCCCATCGCCATGTAAGTCTTCTTATTTTGGAGGTAATGTCTTTGATTTTTGTCTTGTCTCTTATGACCCAGTTTTTCAATGTCTGATTTTTTTACGTTCAGCATACCTACTCCATTCCATTGCGCGTTGACAGGCTGCCAGTTTGTTATGTCATGATTTGTGTTAAAGCCCATATTTCACTACCATACATAAGGGCAGGTAGAATGCAGGTGTTAAATAATTTGGTTTTTGTATTTGTATGTAGCTTTTCATCTTTCATGACCCCTCTAAAGCTCCGGTATTTTTTTAAACTTCAGGATCTGTTTGTGGCAGTTAATGATCCAAAAAGAATTTGCTAATGCAAAGAAGTTGGGAGAAGAATAACAAACGGCTGGAAAAAATAGTTAGCTTTAGAGGGTCATGAAATTTTAGTATGGCCATCTATATACATCATACAAAAGTATCCCAAAAATAGGCCTGGACACCAATATTCATCAATAGACCGGGAGGTAATTGTAATTAAAAAGCGATCTTTTTAGACAACGAGACCACGAATATTAACATTATTCTAGGAAATGTTTTGTTGCCGTCTTGAAATATGGCATTGTGTTCTTACGCGGAATAACGCAAGTTGTTGGGGTTAAATAACCATAATCTCACTAATCAATTTCAAACCCATATATTTGTAAATAAGTTATTTCAATTCTAATTAATTGGTATTATTAAAATTTTATCTTAAAAAACTAATATTTTTCATGCAAATTACTTACTTATGATAATTAATTGTGATTAATCTGGAAAAAATAATCTTTTAACATTTTAAATATTCTAAAGAAAAAACATTAAAATGCAATGATTTATTCTATATACTAAAAGTGGTTTTAGAAACCTTAAGGAATCGTGGCAAAGTGTCAACAGCGGGGAATAGTCAAAATCGAAGAGTAGATACAGTATTTACAATCCAAAAGAAGACAATTATTGCGCTTTGAATTCCCTTAACGCGTCTTGTACCGCTTTATGAAATTATCTAAGAGGCCCATCCTAGTAGATAGAATGGGAATGCCTTGACGACCTTCTAAACGGTCTTTCAGAGAGACTTGAGTGGGCTAAGAACAATTGTACCAAAAATTGTTATAGTCTTTACTGTGATGAGGTAGTCGCAACCGCCTTCAAGGATTTTATTGATTCCCGTCCAAATGTTTTTTTTTTAGTAAAGGAATCAATGACTAACCTATAAGATGGCAAAAGTGCATATATAGCAATGTGTACTTTGATTAATTCAATATACTATTTAAAAATCTACTTTTTGTTTCTCCCATACAAAATGCCAAGTTCATATGTAAGAACCGAATATTTAGAAAGATCCGAAGTCTCGATCTACGATCTACGATGATAAAACACAAATATTAATATTTGCGTGCAGAATATTAATGTCCGTGATTATGTTAATAGACAACCTTACTTGTTACAATAAAATCTTATTACACTAAAGATAATACAATTCAATCACAATGAGTTGTATACATAATAACTGATGACTTGCGGGTAAAAGGGTCCCAAGGTTTTGGCGTCAGATTTCTGTGTCCGTTACTATAATTTTCTATAATGGGCAAGTAGGTGATGAGCCTTCTTTACCACATTTTTGGGTCTAAGGCATGCCTGTTTCTTCACATTGTTTTCCTGTATACAAGCCAGAGGCGTAACTATACCATCTGGGGCCCGTAGCAAATGGCTATTCTTTTCATGGGGCCCTATCAGTAAAAATCGTCCCTTCTTCTCCGAAAAACTTCGAGATTTTCAGCGTACTCAATTACACGTTGTATATGTCCCACTAATGGCCATAGGCCTCCTCTATTAGGCGAGAGGGAATGGTCTGTAGTCCCCACGCTAGCCCAATGTGTATTGGAAACTTCACATTTATCCATATACCATGATATCTCTTGGGCTGGGGCCCTCTTTCGTCGGGGGCGCGTGGCATGTTGCCAGCCCTGCCACGCTATTGTTACGCCACTGATACGAGCAATTGTTTAAATTGCGCAAATTAAAAATTCATGTGTAAGAGAGAGAGAGAGCCGCGTACTAACCTTAGTGGTGGTGGCCGATACTGCTCATGTATTTAAGATTCTCATAAAACAACATTTTAAATTTTTGCCTTAAATAATGTTACATACAACTACAGTACAATAAATATAAAACAACCTTTTTTTAATTACAGTATTTCATTGAAACTAGGACCACCCTATAAACGCTATTTTCCTATTCCTGTAAAAATTATCGTACAGGTAATATTGCATTTGGTTGACATGAGTACTGCATAATATATAATTTGATAATAAACGCGCATTTATTTCATAATTCACACTCTTTATTACTATAAATATTTTACGAGTATAACAAGATGTGTGATATTAATACTCGTATTTTATATGAAAAATGTATGAAATATACCCTAACTTAAATACATATATATATATAATCTAAATCACCTTTAACGTTAAGGCAATTAAATAATAATTAACATAATACGTACGTTGAATTTAAAATAAAATTTGTCTAGAGTCATATTAAACTAAGTTTTTCCTCTATATTTTTTATTACTGCTAATATATGTAATAAAATTTATACGCGTATCCATAAACCAGGTTAGCGAGACAAGATACCTTATATATCCTCATTTTATTAAAAAGCACTTTTGCAGTTTTTTGGTTACTGTAAAGTTTCTAAAAGCGGTCGTAAATATATGTAGGTATTAAGAATAAAAAGATTACTGAATCATAACGTTTGACATATGTCATTAGAAATATAGAGATTTAAATTAGACAAAAATTAGTTAACCTAAATAAGTCACGTGACAAGAACAGTTTTGTTTGTCATATATCAGGATTATTTATGTTCTTTTGGTTTCTTTACTTCAATAGTACGTTGAACAACAATCAGCTAACATCAAAAAAAAAAAAAAAACTAGTTTACACATGACTTCATGTAAAAACCCATGCTAAAGAGCGGAACTAAATATATTTGCTTCGTATGTTTGCAATGATGTCGACGTGTAAGATAATAAATATAACCTTTTAAAAATCAAAAAATATGTTTGAAATCTGTTTTTTGTAAGGTTGTTTTTATAAACAAAAACAGTAGGTATAATTACAGATTTTAGCAACACGATTTTGCTTTTTTCCAACTTAGAACAAATTTTAGTTCACCCAATGCGATATATACAGGCTGTGTTTTTAGGTTCATCATAAAATACGCTATTCGGTGTCATCAAATAACATAAACACTGCTGGCGTCGGATTCTATTCTCTGAAGTGAATAATAGAAAAGGCAGAAATGTGTCTATTCTATAGTCTATGCCATAGTAATGACTTTACGTTCGCTAGCAGCTCCGTCGTTTAAAAATTGACTAGAGGTCTCTAATAATATTTTTTTAATATACACATTATTTTTCTTCTGTGTTTTGGCAGTGAATTTAGATTTATTTTTCTAAATATTATGGTCGCCGTACTTGTCATGTATTTTAAACAATACAGATTGTAACTTATGCGTTGTACTTTAAGAAATAAATAATTAGCTAGGTACTTAATTGTTTAGTTACGCTCGTGTCAATTTGAAGAAAAATCACTTCATTTGACCATTTGAGACATACACATAGACAACTTAATCAATTAGTAGTAAGACGATATATTATCTGTATATAAGTATTTTATACATAATATTATACTTAATAACTGTAACTTTCGAATTTTAAACTTTCTCTTTATGTTTTTAAGCTTTTTCGAAAGTTCTCTTCATTTTACGCAGTGTTTTTACTTATTCAAAGATTATTATATTATGATATACACTTAGTTTTATCCTAAATATTGTGAATACATATATATTATATGAATCAGAATATTTGACCGCTAGTGCACTATTTAATTAAATAAAATTTTTATGTGACATTTCGAGTGATTTATTATCTAATATTATGGTCCCCGTGACCAATCAAAACGCGTTATTATCCCTTAAAAAAGTTTTATTTAAACGTGACTTTTGCCCCATTTTAGTTTATAATGTCTAACAACTACATGTCGTTTCCAAACTATTCCAAATGCAAGTATTAATTCTTAATATAATTGTTTGAATATTAAAAGCGCACCTCAAAGCACTCATTGCTTGATTTAATATTTACAAAATAAAAAAAAAGCTTCTCAATAGTGTGGTGGAACAGAAACAAAACAAAGTTTTTTTGGTCTACAAGGATGTCGAACAAATTTACAACTTAACTACTAAGACTAATGATTATAATTAAATTTGAATTATGGGAACTGACTAACCACATCAATATACATACATAACAGTAACTGCCGCAAAAACTTTTAATAACAAAAGTAACAAAAACTTCTCATTAGTATTCGGTACTAAACATTGCGTACTATTTATAGTCCCACTGTAACCTGTTTATACATATATTATACATATGTGCACACATAATTTTTACTCGAATTGTATTATTCATTATTTCACAATTAAATTCAACATAGTATTGACCTTAAAAGATATTTTTCAGGATAATGCCAGACCAAGAGTTAGCATGGACTCAAGAAATAGTTCCCTTGAGGGATTGGTTGAACAAGCAGCCTCACTTACCACATGATGTCGGTAAGTTTGTAATCACAAATTATAAGCCAATTATTCAAAAAAAAAGGATTGTGTGGTTTTATGAAACCACGGTAAAAGTGAAACTTTTTTTCACATTATAGACATTAAACTAAAAAATTTTGGAATAGTATTCCATTAAGGATATAAAAATCGCTTTATCAATTTTAATTTTATACTTGGAAAATTGGAATGATAATGGGAAATAATAAAAGTAGACTAAGTCTCCAACTAATATTTTTATACATAATACTTAATAGTTATTTAGATTATATACACATATTTAATAATAGTATATACACTACACGGTCAGCTGCTGTGAACTATAGGCGCCGCCATATTAACCTTGGCTGCTATGACGAGCGCTTCACTTTATCCCTACTCCGCGGCCGACCGTCACGCGACATGCAACACACAGACGAAAAAGTTTGAGATGAGTTTCACTATAAAAATATTTTTCTCATCACAGCGTAAACATTAAACTTTACAAATCTGTTGGATTGGTCTTTGTTCATACATATATATAAACAATGGTGGATATATTCTATTGTATGTATAATGTATATAATTAGAAATAATAAGCTACTCTGACCGTAACTAAGCCAGCAAATATAACGCCTCATTGTGTATATTCTTTGGAATAAGTGAAATCTTACCTTGAACATTGAAGATTTAACCTTGCCACAGATACATGGAATAGCCCTACGTGCGTTTACGTGAACACAACTAGTACTTTTAGGGTGAGATCTATAGTGCGCACTTGGACTTTGCTCAGACTTTACTTACGAAAAACACTAAGGTTAAACTATGATTTAGTATATTTATAGACATTTTAACGGTGAGATTAAGCTAAGCTCAAGCTAAGACAGAAATTGATGTTTCATTTCATGCAATACCTTCTTTATTATCCTTTAAAAAAGTAAAGAATGGTTATAGTTAAGTCTGAGCAAAGTCTAAGTGCGCACTATAGATCTCACCCTTAAACCTAATAAAACAAAAAAATATATGCACAGAGCTTGTATATTTATTTATTTATTATTAATTGTATAGATAAGATATTAACTAGACTTTCATGGTAGTTATAGAGACAAAAATAATGAACAGTTATTCTTTTTAAAGCTTGGTAGTTGTAAAAATCAGATACAAAAATTAAACGTAAAATAAAACGCTGTCCATGTTAACATAATTGTACTAAGATTTTATCTACGTGTCGTTTATATACGTGCGTGCCAACACGCAGGATCTGTAACATGTAGACATTTATGGAGATACTATGCATGACATAATACGTATAGTGACCGGCTAGCTGCGCAAGAGTCGTTTCTGTTTATTTTCCTTTATAAGGTAGCTAACCCACCTAAATAGAGGCATTTTTGAACGGAGTTGGTAAACAAAATTTCGTATAAAATATTTTCTGTCGTACTCTTGGATTTAAACCAAAAACCTCATCGATCTGCAGTCGAACATGCTAATCGCTAGAAGTTGAAGTTAAGCGAAGATATAAACAATCGCACACTTAACATATTTTTATTTCAGCAGTAAATTGAGCAGATACTTACTTGTATTTAACACTTGGTCATGCCATATTTCGCATGTCGGTTACAATTGACAATCTCTTAAAGGTTAATGGACATTCGTAACTTTAGCTTTTACTTTTGATTTTACCTTTATCAAGAGATTTTTGCGAATTATTGCCACGGTTCGGCGTTAAGATTTTGTAGCACTACCAGAGCAGTCGCATTACTGTCAATCCTACACAGCCTCCCGATAGTTACCCCCGGATAAAATGTAGGCACAACTCTCTCTTCGGTAGAGGGTCTTCTAGAGGTAGAAACCGTACTACTCATTAGCCCTTTGAAGCAGTATTTAGAAATTTAAATGTGAATGAAATTAAGTAAAGTGTTTTAATATAAAAATTTAAGTGGAAATGGCAATAGGAACAAAAAGTGGAGCAAGAGTGTATTAAACTGGTGCCCAAGTTACAATTAATGCAAAAGAGTCAGAAAATTTTGAAGGTGGATAGACCAGATTAAGGATAGGCACAGTGCAGTCAGGAATGGCGGGATTTGGAGGAAGGCCTTTGCCAAAAAAGGGGAACACAGATATTTTAGAAGAATGAGATTATAGAAATATAAATTAGTTCAAATGTA
This sequence comes from Pieris napi, assembly GCF_905475465.1. Taxonomy (NCBI): domain Eukaryota; kingdom Metazoa; phylum Arthropoda; class Insecta; order Lepidoptera; family Pieridae; genus Pieris; species Pieris napi. Next base: position 3,871,951 of record NC_062239.1, on the reverse strand, counting down.
AAGTATCTGAAAAGGCTTTTATTATTACTGTTAATATAAAAAGTTAATCTTTAACACTTTTCATCGGGGCCAAAACTCCTCGTTTTTTCTGGATTATTTTTGCATTTCGATATATTATATTAAAGAAATGTAATAATTTCTCGCACATTATTAAGCATATGCAAATAATTCTACTGTACTCTAATTTTATTCTTATTCTAAACTAAAACATTTTTATAACTAAATAAGTCATTGTATATTTTTTTTTTATAATTATGAGTTATATAAACTGTTATAAAATAAATAATTTAAAGAAAACACTTTTTTACCGGATTGAAGTTATGTATTATTATAAATTTACAATTATTTTACATAATTTTTTAATTTTCCGACGTTTCGCGTTCTTTACAGCGTGCGTGGTCACTTCAATCCGGTAAAAAAGTGTTTTCTTTAAATGTGTAAAAGTTATGTCAATAAAAGACAATACTAAATAAATAATTGTTTGAAATAAGATCGTGTTTTTACTTTTTTTTTAGAGGATTTCTTACTACATCGCTTCTACCTCAGTTGCCATAAAAGCCTGGAGCGTGCCAAGAGAACCATGGACCTGTTCTTCACGATGCGTTCGTCAACACCAGATCTCTTCTGCAAACGCGATCCGTGCTCACCTGAGATTAGGAAGGTTTTCGAAGTCACGTAAGGAGATAAATATCTATAATTATACACCTCCCATGGCTTGCCTTACTCATATGATAAATACCCTGAAGTGGCTTGATCCGATTCCCATTGAAGCAGTAACTCTTTCAAGTGAGTATGAGATGCTCGCCTTTTTACGAAAATAAAAGATGTTCATTTGATATAACTTCGATATCTTACCTACCAATTTACCATATTCACTCTTAAAATCGAACACGTTGCATTTTTTTTTTTTTTTAAAAGACAATTCACACCAATTGACCTAGTCCCATGCTAAGCTGGTGAAGCTTGTGTTATGGGTACTAGGCAACGGATATACATACATATTATAGATAGATAGGCATATAAATACATATTTAAACACCCAAGACCTAAGCACAACACCAAATGCTCATCGCATCGATGTTCGTCTCAACCGGGGATCGAACCCGGGACCCATGGATTCGCAGTCAGGGGTACTAACCACTAAACCAATGAGTCGTCTAATTACCTTAAAAGTCACGGCAATATTATAATTTCGTTATTGTTTTCGTTTATGTTTCGAGATCAATTTTTTCTTAATTGTCAATTAGTTGATAAGCCTTCTTTGCCTGTCATACAAGGCGTTTGTTTGTTTTAATTGTTAGGTCTAAGGCATGCTGGTTTCCTCACGATTACTTTACCGTGACAGTGAGTTACACACGCACATAGAAAAAAAGTCCATTGGTGCTCCACTGCCTCTGCTTTTATTATTGTACATAACTAGTTTCAATTAGCCTTTGCTATTGTTTCTATCACATTTATTTATTTGAATTAAACGTCCAGATCCATATATAAAATACGATTTTATTCACATAGCACATTATTCGCATTGTAGCTGATTTATTTTTGTGACTCGCTAATTATAGTTGACATGATTTCTAAGAACTAAAGCGATTCAAAGACGACATCAATACGTATTTTGACACATTTTCACACTTTCTAACAGCCGTAATTTAGTTTAAATTGATACTTCGAGTACAATTTATACAGCGTACTTAGACTTAACTCGGTCTCTGCATAGAATGGCTGTACGCCACATAGCTATTAGCTATTACTCTGCGTTATCTAAGATTCAGTTTATTGTCCTAGGCTAGGAATTTATTGAGCCTCTTACCGAGCATGAAAATTCTTATATTTCTTTTCACATCTCTCATTTAATTTTTAAGATAAGTTCATCCAAGTGTAAACCGGTTAAATATTGCCTTAGAATAAACAAAAATATTATCGTAGATATAACAAATAGAATGTCAATATACCCAAAGTTTATTAACCAATATAACCAGCATAGGGCATTGAAGTTTATAGTTAAAGTTTTGAAATTTAAAAACTTATGCAACTTTAGGACGTAAAATTAAATTTGGTTCAAGAACAAGCTGGGATTGAACGAATCGGTTTGTATCGCTTGTCCATTGTACTCGTACGGAGTTTGGAATATTATTTCTCACGAGCTTCTGGAATTCACTTCAAAAATAGCTTTTACACAGTTTTCTGATCACATTTTAGATAAGCAGTGTAAAGCGTCCTAAGACAAAGCGTTTCTCTGTATCTTCAACGTTTAAAAATGTTACTTTGAATTTAAAAATGTCACATGTATTTAAATAAGATATTTTCTTAATGTTCTGAATGTTCTGCACTTTGATAAGATCGATTTCATTCATTATAATTACAAATTGCTTACGATTTTTTTAAATATGTAGTTGCAAAATTGTGATACGTTTTTATGTGTGTTTTAACCTTCATAAAACCGTAGGTAACGTAATTTTTCGTCTATAGTGATTTTTCTCTTTACAGTGATATGCTGCCTCTTCCGAAAAGGACAAAGGATAACTATAACGTCTTCATCTACCGTTTAAGGGTACCAGATTTGGACATGTTCAACTTTCTGGATGCCGTGAAAACATTTTTCATGTTAATAGACACGCGTCTGACTGAAGAAGACGATATACCTTCCGGCGAAATACCGATTTTTGATGCCGCCAATGTGTCTCTAAAGTTCATTGGAAAAGTTAATCTATCTGTGCTAAGAAAGTACATGATGTACACACAGGTATGTTTTCGTATATTTACTTGAAGTAAGTAGTGTTATAAGGTATTAGGAACATTTTAGCATCTAACCGAGGGCTAAAACTATTTCAACAGTCAGTCTTTACGCTTTAGGATACAAACTTATATTCCCAAAGCTACGTAGCGTACATAGACATACACAATGCTTTTGAAACTTATTACTTGACTTTCGATCTAAGTCATTATTTGTGCCTATGAACATTTGTTAACCCACAATTTAAATAATACGTCAAATGAAGTTAATTTGAAAATTAAAATATTTGTATTTTATTTGACAAATATATTCATAACAAAACAGTTTTTCTAAATTACATTCTTCGGTATAATCTATGACCGCAATGCTTACACGCTGGCGTTTCAAGACCACTAGACGAGAGTCGCGAATATGTTGTGGAAACAGAGTTTACTCTTTTCTTTTCAGTTCTGGCTCTGGTCTTTCTTCTTGACGTTCTTTTGGTCATGTGTCGTCTTGTGGGCTGTTTATCGGTTTGTTTCTCGACTCTGCCCGTACGCCGTTTCCTTAGTTTTTTCTCCTCAAATTTACCTTTGGGCTTGCTCGGTGGCTTCGTCTTTTCAACGCCGACAGCCGCAACTTCCAATCGACTCTTACTAGAATAATTGGATAATTGTGTTTCATTGTTAGTCGTCTGATCGAACCTACTCTCCTCGTCTGGGTCATTTTTATTACTCTGGTCTTTACTCGTTCTGGGTTGTTCATCCATACCTAAAAACTTCTTGATAAAACTCGTAATTTTGAAGATTTAAACTGTGTTATTTTTTACCGAAAATTTTGGTTATTATCTTTAATCTAATTGCTTATAAAATTGTGAACTTCGGCACAAATAACAAAATATAAAATAACGATAACATAATAAGGAAATGTATGACAGCAGTTAATGTCATGAAAACCTTCTTTGTTTTAAAAATGTCTTTTACGTAAAGAAGATTTAATCCCATAGGAAAACTATGGAAATGTGATTCGATAGTATTTTAATTAAATGGAAAACCGAAGTGGCGATGTCGTTTTTCAATTTGATATAATTTATTATTTAATTGTATATTAATAAATTAATGTATGGCAAGTGACTGAATTAAAAGTTCATTGCGTAACCGGCGCATTCCCTAATTTGTCACCTTTTTACAAAAAGTACTTTAGGAATATGAGCAACTATTAAAAGTTATTTTTTCAAACGCTAACCGTTACGTTTGCATTAATAACAAGCTTAAAATTCGTTCCTTACAATGAGATTGATTGTGCAAGTCTTTTATTATATCATAGTAAAATCATATATAAAGTTACATTATAATCTGTCTCGCTATCAAAGACAAACCGACGCTTTGAGTTGAAAATTTATTATTGAAAGAGAAAGGCTTAAAACGGCCTTTGCGGGCTAAAATATAATAAACATTTAAACATTAACCTAAATTAAAGTCCAAATTGATTAAGAATATTTCTCAATACTTTAAACTTGCAATAATGCAAGAAAAAACAGGCGCTAGTTAATTTTCGCTGTTTAAAGTAAGTCATTCAATTAAGTAAATCAATATTAAATTTAAATTAAAACTATAAGCTCACTAAATTACCACGTCATGCGATATAATCTTTATAAGCTATTACATAAATTGATTTTCTGTTTATTAAATCTGTCTTTATGGATTCAAAACCTGCACAGATTGTGGAATGCCGTTGTATTTTTTATAATAGTTTATCTTTGGTTAAGCATAAACAATAGACTTGTGAAATAATTTAATCAAATTCACGCGCAATGAAAATGCCACATTATAGCTGTCTCTCATACATCACACGTGTCATGTAATATAAAAAGTATCTTGTGAACTGGCGAAACATAAACGTTTTGCGTCGAAGGCCACTTTCATAAAAGGATTTACATAACCGAAATTGCGACTTAAGGTTCAAACCTTTACATATATTTTAACATACGTATGTAAGCACAGATAATATTGTTTCGTAAAACGTTTACAGTAAGTGTATAATTATTAAAATCAATAAAAAACCAAAATTGTTTGCACTTCCAGGATGAATAGCATAAGGTAATTTTGTAAAATTAAAATAAAATATGTTTAATTCATTTTTTTACCGCAATCTTCCGATGAATAATATTAGTCATTTTCAACGCGGTTTCATTCAAGTTTTTAAAGCGGCTATAGATTATCAATTATACGCGCATTAAGTTTTTTTGTTACGAGTCTGTAATTGTTTTTGCTATAAAAGTTTTTATGTTATAATCTATAATTGACTTTTGTAGGTATCGAATCTATTTGTAATTTTTTGTTGGGTTTTTACGCTACTTAAATAATATCTTTGACATGAATAGATTTAATTAATTTCATAGTGAATGACGCTTAGGTCCTGTGTTCAATTCTCGAGGACAAAATTTCTGATTTTCATTCGCTTTAACATTATAACTGCCCAAAAACCCTGGAGATATATAGTGAATATATATACGTTTCGTGATATTTTTTTCTAATATGCAAGTAAGATCAGCCTTCTGTGCCTGCCTCAAGACATGCCGGTTACCTCACAATGTTTTGCTTCGACTTATGAGCAAGTGTTAAATGCGCACATAGAAATAAGTCCATTGGTGCACAGCCAGAGTTCGAACCTTGAGGGCCCAGCGTTTATCCCACTAGGCAAACACTGCTCAAATAATAGGATAGCATATATATAATATTTAATGTAATAATTACAGGAGGCCGTTCCAGTGAGGCTAAAGCAAGTGCATGTGATCAACAGCCCTTCATATATCGGAAAAATATTCGGGCTTTGCAAACCTTTCCTCAAGAATGAAGTTGCTAAATTGGTATGTCATATTTGACCTTTTTTTCTATATGAAGTAGAAATGCATCTGTTTCATTCTCATTATACTTTATGGGTAACGTTTAAAAACTAGATTAACGGTATAGGTTTCATACGTTAAAAGAGCATTGGATTTTAGCGAGAGACATATTTTTTTTGGAACACAAATTGATGTGCGAAATCAAGTACAAAAAACAGTGTGCAAATATTTAATTAAATAATTCGCGCTAAGTCGGTAACGCGGTAGATCTTGCATACAACAGCGACGAGGTTAGCGATCGCGTTTATAAAAAATGATAAAAACCTAAAATATCCAAGACAAAATAAAAAAATCATGCGATGTGTCGTTTCCTTCTTTAATATTGTGGTTTCCCTACTATATCAATAGCATTTCAATTACTGTATTTGACTTCATAAATAAACAACTCGCTCAACTTAACAAAGATTTAAGAATAAAACCCCTTCAACTATATAAAAGTAGCGGACTTAGTGTTTCTCATTTTTTTTCTAATAAAATAACCTACGGTCTTTCCCTCCCTCTCTCTCTGCATAGTCTACTAAAGATAAAAATGCACAAACGCAAGTAGCTTTTATCTTTTAAAATTCCAGTTACAAATATTATATCGAAGCTCAAATAGATAATAATAATCATTATTGATAATTTGTTACGGCAAGCAATAATTAAATCAATGTTTAGTCTGCATGTTTCTTGTTGAACAATTTGAGAGATTATGAGTTTGTGTTAACATTTTTAAACAAATGTTACAGATTAAATTTCATGAGCCGAATACAGAGACCCTATACACGGATATCCCCAAAGATATTCTTCCCGAGGAGTACGGAGGTGCCTGTGGGAGTGTCGATCAGATTAAACGTTATTGGATCAAACGAATGGAGGCTAAAAGGTAAAATTGTGTAATATTTATCATTATTTGCATAAATTCTATGCGTTTGCTTACTCCTGGCCCGCAAATTGAGATTGAAAGAGACGGGTTTTCGCGTCTGATTCATTGATATTTTTGCGAACTCTTATACTTGTATACAGGAGTTGTATACCGGATTTAAATGCATTTATTTATGTTACAATTATTTATTAACTAAACTATAAATGCCATTTGCATTTCTAATATTCGTCAAATAATAAAAAAGGGTGCGTGTACTTATGTACGCGCGTAAGTAGTTATACTTCTTTGGCATTATTAAAAATAGTTTTTGATTGCATGCAAATAATTAATTACAATTAAATAATCAATGACTGGAAAAGGAGTCATTATAGTCAATAAAGTTCAGTTTACATTTGAAAAATTAAATAAATAAATATTTACTATTATTCTCTTACATTAAGTGTAACATAAATTCTATTATTATTCGAATGTTGTTTTTAAATGATGTCCAATGCCGTAGCATCTTCCGTGGGCAACTTCATTCTGATAATTTTGTGTCACGGTGCGCGCGCATCGTAAAATTTCACTCTCATCAATTTTTCATAACGCGCCTAAAGAAGTATAACTTCAATAACGCTTCTAACTCGCCCTATTCAAATTGTAGGCCCCAAACCAAACTTGTATATTTCAAAAGCTTTTAATCTTTCTCTACAATGTTTGCCATTTTTGATAATACTCAAAACTGTGTCTTCATACAACTGAAACCTCAGTTATACAATCATATATAATTTTCTTAAGTTAACAGCTAGTTTCATTTTCAGAAATTGGTTCCTGGAAAACGATAAGAACTGGTTTGTTGAAGAATCCCTTAGACCTGCAAACTGTCGCGACGAGAAGATTGAAAAATTAAGAGACTTGCCAGGATCATTCCGTTCACTCGCACTTGACTAGCGGTTAGAAAACAGCAGGGCTATTCTATAACCGATTTCCAACAGCTCTCCGCAATTGACACTCCTAGCAGACCGATTCCATAGTAATATGATAATTATAAAGTCTTGACATAATCTAAATTTCGATGTAGTAGTTTCCCTAGCCCTGGTGTAAATACTTCGCATTACTTGGAATCGATATGGAAATCGGAATCGGTTATATAGGGTGTCTCAGTAAGAGTGCACTTTTTCATTTTTAAATAAAGACAAGTATTTTATGACAGAGTTCTGATATTTTTATTGTATTGTAAAGAAGACATGTTCCGATTAAGTATGGAATAAAATATCCGGCAAATGACCTCCACGGCTCTGATGACAGGCCATTACACTTTTCATGAAATTTTCCATGATTTTTGCACAGAGATGTGGCTGTATCTCACCGATGACGCGTTGGATTTCCGATTGGAGCTCAGGAATGGTTTCGGGTTATTCGCATATAACTCTAGATTTCACAAAACCTAAAAGAAAAAATCGCACGGCGTTAAATTGCACGATCTTGGTGGCTAGTTGACATCAAAATTTCGTGAGATAATGTGTTCTGTTCATCGGAGAAAAAGACTTTTTTCGAAAAATTGGCATCGACTTCCCTTTGCTCCATTACTCATTGAGCAAATTGCCGGTGCTTTCCTTGGTCTGCTGGTTTGAGCTCCTGAGTTAACTGAATCTAGTACGCATGAAGGTGGAGGTCTTTAGTCAAAATTTGCTGCGTCGGATTGATGTTTTCGGGTATTCGGCGACACTCTCGCTTACAGCAGCAATGTTTTCAAGGGACCGACCGGTACGTTGACGCAAAGGATTCTTATAATCCATAATTGACCCAGTTTCTTCAAATTTTTTGGCCACTCCTCGATTGGTTAACACATTAGGTGCACTTTCTCGGCTGAAAATTTGGTGAAGTTTGCGAGCATTTTCAGCGTTACTTTTGTAATGAGTTTTCACAATTATTACGAGTTGTTCTTTCAAAAAGTGTTCCATTTTTAATAATCGGAACAAACAGAGGTGACACCTGTCAAATTTCAGAGTTGCCACTTGCAGGAAAACAAAAATATTACAATTTTAAAAAGTGCACTCTTACTGAGACACCCTATAGTTAAGACATCCCCATTGTTAAGACAGCAGACTTCAAGAATAAATATTATAAATAAAGGGGATTAAAAATACATATGACCTGTTTGTAGAACAACTACTGTATTTCTATACTAAATATGAATCAAACTTATTGCCTTCCAAAATTATGAAAATTATGTTGTAAAAACATATATTCAGTAATGAGAGTCACTATATTTTGGGATAAAGAAAACTGTGTTAATTTAAAACATATTTACATTAAGAGAATTGTTTTTATATTATATTTTATTACTTTTTGTGGAATGTCTACTCTAATCTTTATTTAAGGTGCTTATATTTAAAGCCTAGAAAATATTCATATCTGCCTTGCGATTCTGTAACTCACTTTTCGTAAAATGACTGCTTTAAGCCCCATCCACACGCTTGACAAACAATGGCAAACAGCCAACAGCAAACAGCAAACACGGACGTGTGGATGGGTGTTTGTCGTTGTTTGCCTGTTTGTGTTTGTGTTGGGCAGTGTTCGGCATCGGTGTCGGTTTATCTTGCCAGATCAAAGGATGTTTGGCAAACAGTTTGCTACGTATCCACACGTTTGGCAGCGATCAGTATGCGCGCGAGCTTGCGGGAGGCGGACGTATTTACTTGCTACACTTTTTCAATTAAAGCCCAAATAATAGGTCTAAAGCAGTACCTTGTACGATTTCTATGTATTTTAATCATCCACCATCGTCTTTGCTTTCTTCTCTTTTTCCTTTTTTCTTTCTCTTGCTTTAATTTATAATAAAAATATGTCAACCCGAAAGTAATAGCTGCCACAAGCTCGTCGTCCGCCATGTTTGCCGATTCGGAATGTTATGAACGTTCGCCAAGCATGTGGATGGCTGTTTGTGTTGGGTGATTGTGGTTGGTGTTTGGGACTTCGTTTGCTGTTTGCGGTGTTTGTGACAAACAGCCAGCGTGTGGATGCCCCATTACGACTGATTTGAGCGCGACCGCGGCTTTGAAAACCGTTGTGTGAGTTCGAAAAGTGAATTATAGAATCGCAAGGCCATGTGAGAATAAGGATTTTATTTTTTAATTCTGTTTATTTTTGTTAGTAATTAAATAATGGTTAATTGTGCTTTTTGGTTTAATATATGAAAAACATTTTTTCATGGGACACGTTCCCTTACAAAGTTTAATAAATAAAAAATCACAATACATCGACATCGTAAACACGTAGTGTTTGCTTCTCACTTGTATCTTTCGAAGTATCCATAGTCTGAAAAAAAATCGCTTAATATTTTTCTACATTAAACAAATAATTATTCGAATTCAACGCTTTTTAATTCTTTAGTAGAAGCATGACAACTTATTATTACAATTGCCGGGATTGATTTGATAATTGGTTCGAATCGGCATAAGTTCCAATTCCAATAATTGTGACGTTCACCCTTGAGTTCTTTCAATATCCGTACCGATGAATAAACTAAAACTCCTCTTTAAAATTTAAATCGTTATCGAGGTTATAGGGTAAGCCTACAGCCCTGCGATTCTGTAACTCACTTTTCGAACGCACACAGCGGTTTTCGCATCGGCGGTCGCTCTCAAATCAGTCGTGAAGCAGTTTTTTTTACGATTTGGCATTCTGAAAAGGTGGGAGCTTGTAGTTTATTGTTTATCAGAATGTCAAATCGTAAAAAAAACTGCTTCACGACTGATTTGAGAGCGACCGCCGATGCGAAAACCGCTGTGTGAGTTCGAAAAGTGAGTTACAGAATCGCAGGGCAGGTTGTGATGAGTGAAGACGAAATACCTTATTTGGCTTATTTAGTGGAGACATGGTATCCCTGTAGACCTTCCAGAATAAGGTTACATGTGTGTCATTAAACTTTGGCCGTTCCAAGGCACCACATAAAGTCCAAGTGTCGATTGATGTTTGTGTTGCGATTCCTAAATATTTGAAGATATATCAACAGTGCGCACAAGTATTCCTTATATATTATTATTCTGTAATTAATTTTTATACATATCCATGATTTATTTATAAAAGCCTGCCAACGCACGGCACACTGAGACATTGGTGTTTTTTTTTATGTAATAGGAGGCAAACGGGCAGGAGGCTCACCTGATGTTAAGTGATACCGCCGCCCATGGACACTCACAATGCCAGAAGGCTCGCAAGTGCATTGCCGGCCTTTCAAGAATTGGTACGCTCTTTTCTTGAAGGACCCTAAGTCGTATTGGTTCGGAAATACTTCAGTGGGCAGCTGGTTCCACATAGTGGTGGTGCGCGGCAAAAACTGCCTTAGAAAATGCTCAGTTGTGGTAAAGTACAAGAAGAACATACATACGAGAGTGAAAATCGATTTCAAAGTGTGAGGGAAGCAACTATACCTAGCTCGTGATAAGAATGCTAATAGTATTTAAATTTTCTGATAGATGATTAGAAGTGATAGAGAACAAAATCGTTTTCAACTTACCGACTAAAACGGCTACTTCGAGTTTTTCCCAAAGTTCTACAGCCAATGCTTCCTTATCCTGATTTACTGGGTAATTTCTCTAAAAGTTTTGATTGACATCACTAGAAAGAATGTTAGATAACATGTTTCTGGCCACACAATTATAGTTCCCGGCACGTTAGATGCCAAATGGATTTTCCATTTCCATTAAAGGAATGGAGCAGAATTATTTGTTATTGCGTGTACAGTTTATACCAAGACGCAAGTGTTTATCGGTTGCAGCCCTTCTACGCAAGTCCTAAACTATTTTACACGCTTTATATTAGCTTCACCTGTATGTATGTATGTAACCGACTCATTCGGACTCGATTTTGACCCACTTTAAACGGACAGATTTAATTCAAACTTTGTACACTTATAAAGAATCAGCGACAATATAATAATTTCATAGGTTTATCTCGAAAAAACAATGAAATTTTTTTTAAGTCCACAAAGCAATACGATTAAATTGAGACAACACGTATTGCTGCATGGACTAAAAAGTGGAAAATATAGTTAAAAAAAACTATAAAACAAGCTTTTAAAGCACATCAAACTAAAAAGTGAAAAATAATTCCTAATTTAGGCTGAAAATGGCAATGAACAAAAAATACTGGTTTTATTGTGAAAAAATTTTAAATTAGGAATTATTTTTCACTTTTTAGTTTGATGTGCTTTAAAAGCGTGTTTTATAGTTTTTTTTAACTATATTTATTAAAGGTCCGGCTTCGGATAAAAATACGTTCATTAGTATAGAAATAGTTACACAGTCGATAACAAGTAACTTTATTAAAGTTGTAACTCACTTGAATAAAGTCATATATTGCACCCGTTTCAACATTTTGCCTCCACATAGTTAATCTTCTAAGAGCCTCGTGTATCATTTCTGGAGTAATCTACGGATAGTTATGTAAAATTAAAGCATTCGAGTTGTTAACAGTCATAAAAAACTTTTATACTGTTCTAAACAGTTGAGACAGTATTGTTTCTGATCATGATTAAATATATGATAGTTGACAAAGTACTTGTTACGTCAATACAGTAAGGATAGATGAACTTGTATTGGTGTGCAATAATTATTCAATAGAAACCGTGAGTCAGTCTGCTTAGCTCTTATTATTTAAGACATGGTAACATGCAAATTACTTCTCTGTAAGTGCCAGTGGGCGCTTCTTCTACCTCAACGGCATTAACATTTACATTCAACGGCGATAACATTTTACTGCGGGATCCAACTTGAATATTCTCTAAAATTTAAGGTTAAAATGACTTTAGATTTCTAATAATTAAATGCAAAATTATTTTAACTAACCAACACGCGATCCAGTGAAATTAAATACTTAATTAGCCGATTTAATTAAATTCTAGGAAAAGATTCAGTCGTTAGTTCATGCTAAATCTCGACTCAGAACCATAAAAGTATCTATTACTAAATGGACAAATTTTTGTATCAAAAGACAAAATTGAAAATAACAAACCTGATTTATACACCTTCATCTGTAACTTCTGTTTACGTTTCTTTGGAAACTTCCGTTTCCTACCAATCTTGACTCTTCGTTCATACCTGACAATTTTGCTAAAGATGTGATAAAACAAGATGTCCAAACAAAAATTTAAAACGAAAAAATACCACACACGGGCTACCTTCTAAAACAACATCGGTGGCCGCAACGCTCACAAGCTGGCGTAAGAAACCCACCGGACGAGAGTCGTGAATACATTGTCGAGACAGAAAAGTCTCTTTTCTTTTCAATTCTACCTCTGGGCTTTCTTCTAGGCGTTCGTTTGGTCATGAGTCGTCTTGCGGGCGGTTTTCTTTGTTTGTCGACTCTGACTGTGCGTCGTTTCTTACGTCTTTTCTCATTAAATTTGCCTTCGGGCTTGCTCGGTTTCTTTGGCTTTTCAATGCCTGTAGATGCCACGTGTATTTGACTCTTACTAGAATAATTGGATATATCTGTTCCACTGTATTTCCTCTGATCGTGAGTAGGAATACTCTCCTCGTCTTGATCATTTCTATCAGTCAGGTTCTTACTTGTTCCAGGCTGTTCATCCATGCCTAAAAATTTCTTCATGAAACTCGAAATCTTGACTTTTCACCGAGGTATTTTTGTACATGTAAATTGTTATTACTTTTAATTTTTAATTTTTAAATTGTAAATGTATACAAAATGATTAACGTGTATGACAGAAGTGATTGTCATTAATTGTTCTTTTGTTTTAAATCTTCTCTTTTGACTAAAATAAGTTCGTGTCTTATTTAATTTTAATAAAAATATTTCTTGAAACGCATAAAGAAATAACGATGTTCGAAGTCAATTTGAACATGAATAATACAAGGTTTGAGTAGTAAAAGTGGTATAATTAAGGTATTTTGTAATACAAATTACAATAATTCTAAACAAATTAATCTATGGAAAGTGTCCTAAATGAGCCATTCATCGCGTTGCAGTCGCTCTTCGGTCGCATTTTGAGGTCAGCTTTCCATAAATTGTCATCCAGGAACATTTTTCTAAAAATACAATGTTTAGAGAATTTAATTTATAACGCAAATATATGAATTAAACGCTAAGTCTCGGTACTTTCTCTAAGTAACGGCATTTGCAAATGTGACGTAAAAATCTTTGATCTTGTGTCTATGGCATAATTCATGCATCAGTTATCTAACCATAAATTTGATAACATTGTGCCTGCCCCTAGTATTAATGTATGAAATTCCCGCTCTACTATTTAGTTATTCCCAAAAAAAACATTATTAATATTTCATAGAGAGGTAGGGAAGGGGATGACGGGTCTGGGCGTTACTGCATACGATTTTTTGCATTTTCTGAGAAAATTTACTATAGTAATATATATATTTCTTTTTCCATAGAAAAGTAGAGATTTCAACGAACTGAAAGCACACCAACTTTTTGAAAAAGCTGATATTTTGACGGGTGAATTTTCGATTGAAAGTAAGGGTGCTTTTTCGATATTAATTCAAAATAAGGTGAAAAAATTATTATTTCAAATCAAATAAATTACAGCGTATTAAAGACATAAAAATGTAAGTTTTCACCAGGTTTCGTGGGAAAAAATAAATTTTGTAAAAGATAAAAATTAAAAACCTAAAACTTGGTTTTTTGAATTTTTCACATAATTTTTGAGGTTATGTGAAAAATGTGTAAATACAAAAGTTTTAGGTCTTTTTATTACCTACAACTTTGCCATTTGACTTTTTTCCATAGGACTTTTAGTTTTGCCGGAAATCGAGATAAACCGTTTTTTACCCTTAAAACTAAAAAATAATATATCACATAAAAATCATTAGGATGCAACGAGCGGCCTTATCGCTAAAAAGCGATCTCTTCCAGGCAACCCTAGTAAGGAAAAAATACTAAAACAGAAATATGATTGGAAACATCAGTTAATGGCCGGCAACGCACTAGCGATCTTTCTTGCAATGTGAGTGTCCATGGGCACTATTACTTAATACCAGATGAACCTCCATTTGCCCCCTGCTATATATATTTCAAAATAATATATTATTTACATACCTCTGCTCATTGATTCTTTTAATCCAATCTTGATTCTCAGTTTTCGTACTGGGTGCGTCACCTCCGTACTCGACCGGCAAATATTTCTTATCAATGTGCTTATGTAAAGATTCGTAGTCGTGGAAGAAGTGGATCTGGTAAAATATAATATTAAAACTATTACAATGTTTACAAAATATATGAACTAAAAGTATTTCCGGCGTTAAACTCCCGAAAGAATCCCTAATGCGTATAATGAGTATATTAAACTTTTATTAAGACCGCATTTTATTAATTAAAACTTATAGTCAATGTACCAAAGATAAGAATTGCAATTGACTTAATTTCTATCAACTGGGGAAGCAAATGCCTCAAGGTTGAGATGCTCAGAAAAACGTCAGTCCCCCATATTTAACATCTTTTTTTATTACTTACTTCAAACCAAGACGATAAGTGCCCCGTCTCAGGTAGGTGAAATGGTGTCCTGAGACGTGATTTTTCTATACTATTTACATATATTTGGTCCTACTTGCCTATTAGAAAAAAAATATCTAGATACAGATACGACAATCTGTAGCTAACGCCAGGGATTGGGCGCGATTGGTTATTTTTAAATCATTAATATAAAGGATTATTTACTTTTCAGTTTAATACCTATAAAGTATAATTGTACGAATTCTACATTTGTTTTAATGTAATCTTTCTATAAAGACTGATCAGCCATCAACACCAGATTGTTGTCCATTTTTGGGTTGCCATTTATTTATTTGGGAAACAAAACAGGTACATCTATATACAATAAAAAAAGTTAAAAAAAAAACATAAAAATAAACTTAAAAGAATATTTTATATAGGATTAATTAGATGATGTTAAATCGAATTAAGAATATTGTTAATAATAAAAATATGTTAATATATACACAGTTAAGCGTCTAATTAATTAAATTGGTCTTTAAACATAAAATTAGCACATTGGATGTATCCACAAAAAGTTTCACTGATAAAAAATATGATACAGAACAAAGCAAAACAAAACATAACAGCACAAAATTTATAAGTCCGGAGAACGACAAACATACTGGTTAGTATTATTAGTTATAATAAAGAAGAAAGATACAACGACATTAATAGTTGTTTTTAATTATTTTTAAATGAAGCTGTAGAGGAGTGCGAAAAATGGTCGATGTTAGTGGCCATGTCGATATACATACTATGTTTTCCTTCACTACAAACAAGTGTTTATTGCACAAATAGAAAAATCTTTTAAGGACAAACAAACTAAATATAATAATGAACAGATTATATTCACCTTTTAAGGTCTCTCTAAACACTTACAGGTAGATTAGTTCAAGTTGACCTAACTGATTGCCCAATCAAATGGTCATTTTTAAGGTTTATCATCCGGTTTTTTTCGTTTAAAATTCTAAATATAGCAAATTGTTCAGCTTAAACGAATTGTATTAAAATATTTATATGCGTCGAATAAAACACACCCATTAAAAGTTAAAAATAAAAACAGAGTTTAAAAAACATAAATTACTCAGAACAGATAATTAATAAGGATGGAATGGCATGTAGACATGTTTAAAATCTCGCAAGTTTTATTAAAATAATTGTTTTTTTTAATTGTTTTGATTAAAAATATACAACATAGCAGTAGAGCTGATGTACTACTAGCTTTTGCCTATATAAAATTGAATAGTTAGAGTCAGTGACGTCACCAGTTTTGGTATAAAACTCCACCAACCGCCTTTCCATTATGAAAACCGTGGACAACGCATTGTAATAGACTTTATTGTATTCAAGAGTAGCTCTTATAGCTACGAGTTCTCCTAGCTCAAAGCAAAGGAGAAGTCTGTAAAACTAAAACCAATTTCGTGCTGTTCTTTTAATATAGCCCTGCCTTGCGATTCTGTAACTCACTTTTCGAACTCACACAGCGGTTTTCACAGCGGCGGTCGCGCTCAAATCAGTTGTGAAGCTGTCATTTTATGATTTGGCATTCTGATAAACAATAAACTACAACCTCCCACCTTATTACGTTCGAAAAGTGAGTTACAGAATTGCTAGCCAGATGTCCCAAACTTAGAATTACGTATGTGGAGGAAGTGATGATCCTCTAACCTAAAGAATCCTCCACCACTAACTCGAAGGACACAGTGGTTGTTTGTAAAAAAAAAAAATATGTTTTTTGATTATGGAACATGTCTGTTTTAATAAGATCAAATGTCTTTAAAATGTAATTCCTATCGTGTTATACAATTAATTTAATTACTGAATATAAATATATACTTACAATGTTGCATAGTTCAGCTGGCAGTACAGGCTTCACGAGAGAGTATAATTTGTCGTAGTATGACGGTGCATTTATTCCGTATACTTTATGTACTCGAACCGGCATTCCTTCCTGAAAAACAAACGATTGGTAATAAAATATCTGTTTGTTTTTGTAAATGTTTTTGTAGTTAAACTCCTCCGAAACGGCTTGACAGATTCTCATGAAATTTTGTGTGCATATTGGGTAATGGGTATGTCTGAGAATCGGACAATATGTAAGGGTAGTCCACCCCTAAATATTTATTTTTTATTTTTAGATATTTATTTCTGTTTTTATTTTTTTATGATACAGCATTACAAAATACATACAACCCCTAACTTTCACCCCTCTACGATCAACCCCTATTTTTTATTATAAATGATATACATGGCAAAACGACGTTTGCCTAGCTGCTAAAGTGGTTATTATATAACATTTTCTTTGTTTGTTTATTCCTTTAAAAACAGGATTTAGTCAATAAATAAATTTACCTTACATTTTTAGTGTTACTTACGTTACTTAAAAATACAACAGTTACACTACACAATACAGTACTTTAATTTGTAATCTATTGCAATTAATTGTGTAATTACTATAACAGTATAGATTAGAAATACGTACAAGAGGTATTAAGTCATTAAAAAAGGTTTCTATCCGGGGCTAATTTAACTTGAAGAGATACTTTAAAATGTTTAAATTATACATTAAGATAATCAATATGTACTATTATCTTTTTTAACTCCACAAATTTAATATATTTTATTATTTACAATACATTTTTACGTATGTTTGAGTTTAACGAGTTAAGTTTCGTTACTAAATCTTACCCTACGACTACAAAGACATAATTTTTATGCGTGTATAACAATATAAAACGAAAACTTACCAAAAGGAAGAGAATAAAATCCCTGAAGTACATTATATTCGACTTTGGTACCATCTTTAATGAGAAACACGACATGTCCAGAATTACTATGTGTCCTCTAGGAAAGACATTGTGGAAGTTAATCCAATAATCAGCTTGGACGGTGAGGGTCTTTAAAAGATCATAGAAGGCGAAGTGCTCGAACTCCGGGTCATCATAGTGATGGATGAGGATTTCATCATCACCAGCTTTGTATGCACATACGCGACTGTAATAAAGTAAAAGTCTATAGCCGATCATCGAAATTTTTGGGTGTCCTTCGCCAAGAGGCGGGTAAAATGCTGACAAAAATTCAATTAGTAATAATAAAACCATACACTTATATTTACAGTTGAAACTAATACTACAGTGTTGTTTTTAATTCATTAAAAACATTTCAGAAGTAAAAGTATATACAAAATTATAAAATGAATATAGCTTTAATTACAATTGACTCAATACTATTTATATTACGCAACATAGAGAACGTAATATCTGTCTTGTCGTATAGTAGTAGTAAGACTAAACTTATGTACCTACTTATACATAAGTTTTGTCTTAGATATTAGACTATGTCTTAACTGATATAGATATAGATTATTTGTTTTAATTTCAAATAAATGTTTGAAACTGTTATCAAATACTGGTGTCAATTACATAGATAATTAATCCGTAGTCAAACTCGTCAATTTAATTATATATCTTATATATAAAATTCTCGTGTCACAATGTTAGTTACCATACTCCTCCGAAACGGCTTGACCGATTTTTATCAAACTTTATATGCATATTCAGTAGGTCTGAGAATCGGCTACTATCTATCTTTCAAACCCCTAAGCGATAAGGGGTGTCCACCCCAAAAATTTTATTTTTATTTTTTGGACCAAATTTCTTGTTTTTTTATGATACAGCATACAAAAATACATACAACCCTTAATTTTCTTCATTTGTCAGTTAGGAACTTATAACTTGAAGTCTGAGGTTTATATAGAGAAAAATCACAGAAAAACCTAAAAAGTTTTCATTCCGGAAAACTGAACAGTCTCTGGGGTAGCATAGCAAATTGTTCCATGTTGGTCTGTACTAAATAGGTAGGCTAGGCATTAAGGAAAAACGAAGTTCGCGCAGGCAGCTAGTATACGAGTACATATATAAAATTAAACTAAATTTTCCTTGAAATTTTATCGTCACGCGAATTTTTGTTGTGTTATTATTGTCAGAAGGTTTTTATGAATAAAAAAGTTGTGAACACTTTCCATTGACACTTCCAACGGAAAATTAATAAATAATTATACAATATAAAAATGAATGAAATATTTTTATTGAGACGCGCTGTTTGTTGATGTTAAGGCACGTTCTAAAAAAAAAAAATAAAAAAAAACATATTTATTAAAATCTCTAAAAAAATATTTATGTATCAAAGGACGGTACGAAATCTAATAACCCATTTGCTAAAGATTTATTTGTAAGAATTAAAATGTATTTTTAGCCATTGGTAGTGAATCATTAAATTGTATTGAGTACCCGTTAACTCTTGAAGAACGTAAAAGTGTTTTTCATCACGTTCAACTCGATCACTAACGCAAATAAAAAACCTTTTTTCTAATCATTGTTTAGTTTGAAAATGCCTCAACAAAAGCTGGCTATTTTCAGTTCTTTATTATATATAAAGATGGTGAAAGTATTTGTAGTTATAACTTAAAAAATTGTGTCATCCAACGGGTTATTTTAATAGGTAGCTTCTTTCTATAGAATCAACTAAATTCATTAGCAAAACGGGTATCTAAGGAAATGTACATTCTAAGGTCGATTTCAGTAAATTTAATTTAATTTTCTGACTTGGTCTGTATACCTTAAACCGTGTAAATTAATACGTGTGAATATTATTTAATATTTTTAACAGATACAGAAGTTTTCGTCGTGAAATGTGTTTTAATTCTATGCATAAAAAGCTCGACAAAACTGCTTTAACGTTTCTGATAAGTTGGACACTTTGTGATTGATTTTAATGCTTGTTATAAATATTTATTATGTATTGTCAATCGAATATAAATGGAAAGACGTAATTACTTATATAAAAGTATCATCTATTGTTTTCCTGCTTTAGCTCATGATACCATAATATAATTTAAATAACATACTGCAGCAGATAAAGCGAGCAAAAATTATTTTATAAGAAACTAGCTGACCCGGCAAACGTTTGTTTTGCCATGTATATTATTTCTAGGAAACATTTTAGTTTAGTTCAGTAAAAATAACTATCTACTATAATAAAAAAATAGGGGTTGATCGTAGAATAGTGAAAATTAAGGGTTGTGTGTATTTTTGTGTGTTGTATCATTAAAAAAAAACAAAACAATGACTAAAAATTTTAAAAAAAATTGGGGTGGTGGTTATCACTTAAGGGTTTGAAAGATAGATAGTAGCCGATTCTCAGACTAACTGAATATGCATAGAACATTTCATAAGAATCGGTCGAGCCGTTTCGGAGAAGTATGGGTACGAACATTGTGACAGGAGAATTTTAAATATTAGATAATAATCATACATAAAAATTTTATAGTGAATTATAATTAATAGTCATTAAAACATATTCAGATATTAGATTTATAGCTCTCGGCACGTAGTGTGAGGTTAGTGATAAGGTAAGGCCCAATCCTCTACCTCAGGGCTGGCAATGCGTCCGTCATTTCCAATAGATTTTATGTGCGCAATTAACACTTATAGTGAATGAAAAATTGTGAGGAAACCGGTGTATCTCACACAGGCAACAATGGACAACCTATAAGCACAATTAACACTTGCTCGTGCGATGAAGAAACATAATGACAACGGTATGTCTTAGGCGTCGTCCTAATTGGGAGCGATCGTACGATGGCGCGATGCGTCCACTTTGATCGTGCGATGACCTAACAGGTGTCCTAATAGATCGCGCGATGTCCATCGTGTGATGCCGTCGTTCGATGGCTGGCGCCTCTCGCGCGTCGACGCATCGCGTAGTAACCGATTAGGACACTCAAAAGAGATCTGTTGCTTTGATTACATGATCGCACGATCAAACGCATCGTAAGCATTTCATGTGCTCGCACGATTACTTGCGAGGCAAATAGGACACTCTGATGAAATCTGTATGTTTGAACTCATCGCACGACGAGAACGCATCGTGTCATCGTGCGATCGCTCCCAATTAGGACGACGCCTTAGAATCTAAAAAACTTAAACTTACTAATTTACTATAGGCTACTAAATAAGTAATATATTAAAAATTTAAACTTCCGATTTCAGTCGCATTTTACATCAAATTTAAATTAGGTTACTACTTACTAATTTAAATTTGATGTAAAATGCGTTTAGTTTACCTACCCGTAATTTACTACAAGTTTTCGAGGTCTAGAAAGGACAAATTTCATTGCTGAAACCTAAACTAATTTGTTAAAAATAGTTAAGTTGCATAGGCAAATTCTACGATGTGGAGAAGTTTATCAGTCTTTTTCTTTGCTAAAAGTTAGTTAGGAACTTTCACTACGGAAAGTCAATACCTAAGATATGCCCTACTATACATATACAGATATGTAATAAATATAAATTAACATATTGGTTTAGTAAAATCCTTATCGCACAATCATCACTTACGTAACAGAGAAAATAGTCTTTATGCTGTCAGACTGCGGGTCGCGATTAGTGTATATTTCTGACAATTGACTGCGTGTTGAGCAAAAGCGGTCGATGCATTTCTTTGTTTTTTCCAGACTTCCATAGCAGCTGTGCAAAAACTTCTGTATCAGCATGTCATCTGGAACATTTATTAAGTACTAAAATACTTAGAGGTAGACTAATAAAGAAAAGAAAAAAGCTTTATTATACACAATAAAAGGGATATTTAGGTAAAATAAAGTGCACTAGTTCCACACAAGGATTCCCTGTGTATGTGTGAAGGGCAGCCAGTCTCTTATTTTTGATATGGTAACAGTACTTGACAATTATTTCTTCATAACATATTTTATACTACTATTGTTGCACAGTAAGAATATTTTGTTTCAACATAGGAAAGGTTGAGAAAATGTTTTTTTAAGATTATAAGTAAATGTATGTAAGACTAGTGCAGAGCGTATTATTGAAGTGAAACTTCTTTATCGGGGTTGGAAAAAAATTTAGTGTAACATTTTTTCGTTACGCGTCACATTTTTCGGTTACGCGCCATGTTGCTTTTTGAAGTCAAACTTCTTTATCGGCGTTAGAATGAATTTTTTATCAACGTATGGGAGAAATTTTGTAGCAAATCGTCACGTTTTTCGGTCACGCGCCATCTTTTTCTTGTCCCTACCACGGTTGATCCGAAGAGATTCGAAAATATATAATAACGATAACAATGATAGTAATAATTATATTACAATTAATGAAATTCTGTAATAATCTTAGTAGTAATAAGGTAAAATGAAATAATTGTATTCATGTCTATGATAATAAAAGCCTTTTGTTAAACTTTATTTAACCAATTTCGTTAAGTTGCATATAGTAGATCATTTTTCGAAAAATAAGGTCATAAAGAAGTTTCACTTCTTACGTGTGTACACCTAGTACACGCACACATTTTTATTATTTATAGTTTAGGAGGCAACTAGGCAGGAGGCTCACCTGATGTTAAGTGATACCACTGCCCATGGATGCTCTACTAAATGTAATGTTGGCAATGGCCAAAAGGCTCGCAAGTTGCCTTTTAAGAATCAGTACGCGCTTATCTTGACAAACCCTAAGTCGTATTGTTCTGGTAAACCGCGTATGATTTTCGATCCATCTAAATTTATTTAAAACATCTTATTCTTTGCATATTTGTCAGCGTTTGTCGTTAAAATTAAAATCGAGTATTAGATCAATGCATAATCGTAGACATAGTTCAAGCAACGGCGCTCTATTGCAAAACCAAAGACAATTGTTGGCAAGACTGAATTGCTCTCACACTTATTTAGAAGGATACAAAAACGATAGCTAGAGTCGGTACTATGATGTTATTAGTTATGTATGTGCTTCACCCGTTTCACTTTTTGGCGTTACTACGTTTTGCGTTTTTCCAATGTCAATCCAGACATATTTCTTCTTAATTCAAACAACTCATGGCACCATTTGTCGCACTTATTATATGTCGTACAATAAAAACAGTACGAGAGTCTATGGGTTTTTCTTAATCAATATATTTCGTAGATTTTCTAGAAACGGCAGTCGCTACTTATAACATTTAACACCTTATTCTCCTTTAGTTTTTGTTTTTATATTTCGCAAAGGCTATGAACGTACCTATTTAATAACCTACCCAGAAGTTATAAAACACTGCCGTGTATGTAACTTATGGACTCATTTCTTGAATGTCCATAAGTTTTGACAACAATTGTAAATAACTTAACTGTTCTTATTATTACGACATTACGATAATTAATATGACATTTGCATGGCTATTTTTATATAGCTGATTGTGCGTTTTTTTTTAATAATTCATCAATCTAAATGTACCACTTTAATTAAAAATAAACTATTAATTATTATTAAAAGTATTTATTATTCTTATATAAACTCATGCTTGTAAAACAAAATCGCATCGCAAACGCCTTTTAATCGGCTATAATTCTTACTATAGACTACTTTTAAACCGTATTTAACTGCAATATTTTTTAAATACTATTAACTTAATATATTGGCACCTACGAATCCTTCATAATATTCACGGTTTTCTATTTAATTATTCATTTCAGAAACTTGTGTTTAGCGATTTCATGTATGCATTTTATCGCATCATCAAGGTAATCATTATTATAATTATGTGTGCCGGTGTGCGAAGTCGTAATTTATTTTTTGTTCATACATTGTATTAATATGATTGTAATCTTTTAACTTAGTACTTTATTAATAAGGCTTTTCTATGCTATAGTTTGTAAAGCGTTTGTTAAGAAAGAATGTATCTAAAAATCTTTATTAAATAGTCTAGTTCTTATACAATAAATAAAAATAAGTGAATTGTGTAATTCTATACGGACAAAAAATCGAATCAATCACAATCGAAAATATGCATTAAAATCATTAAATATTGATAGATATAGAGAGAAATAGAGAATAATATAATGTTATAAAACCGAAGAAGGAGGTTATCAATTCGATGCGAACTTTTTAGAACACATAATTTGATTTAAAGGCAGGAAAATATGAATTCAGAATTGAATTTATCCTACGCTGTGTAAATATTCTCAGCCTTGATTAAATTAACTTGATAATTAAATGACCCTGACTTTTTGCTGATTTTCAAGTATTCTGTAGATATACCTAGGATATTAATTGCACATATGTTAATACATTTTTACAGTTCCCATATTAAGATTAAGATTAGGAGTTAACACGTTTTAAAATTTGGTATTTATAATTAAAAATCTCGGTTCGATAAACCTTGCATTTTTTATATTCGCAATTTTTTTTTAGCAAAGACTTCCAAGCAGTGAATCTGAATTCGATTCCCGCCCAACGATCATTTAGAATTTATGTATGTACAAGTGTTTTCCTATGCCTATCCACGTCAATGTTCTTTCAAATTATTAAGTGACTTAGGTGAACGTGCAACTTATGTGAGGTACTACGAACCAGGTAAAACCATCTCGAGGGCCGCATTGAAGTCCTAAAGGACTATATCTTGGCTTTATTGATTTTATTATATCAAGTAGATGATCAGCCTACATAACAACTCGAAAGAGTGTTGCTTCACCTGAAGTCGGTGCAAGACCTCCAAAAAGTGCAATAAATACTAAGCGACAGAAAGTAGCTAGATGCTTGCGTGTTAGTAATAATCTATATCCAATAAATCACCGCGAAATTAAAGTTTGAAAACGGATCTAGATTTGTAATTAGACATCTTCTAACGGACCAACACAATTATAAAATTATTAAATGATAAATGATTTATTTCTGTAAGTAGGTTTTTAGAAACACTTTTAGAGGTCAAACATATTTTTTTTTAAAACTAGATGAGATCGACGTTTCCTATCTGACTACTCTGAGAAGAAACGCCGAAACAAACTCAAAGGTCACAGTCTCTTTTAAAGTCCAGACATAACAAGATTATGTGAAGACCATGTAGATGATGATAACAAAAAATTATCATGAATTGAAATTAATGTGTCCCGTCTTTGTTGTAATTAATTTAAACCCGGTTAAGTGTTTTTAAATTATAAAAAATATACATACCAATATCGCGAGGTAGATAAGCTTCCTTCGCCATCCACTCCTTGATGAATGCCACATCTTTACTCATACTCATCTAAAAAATATGTAATGTCATTCCAAATTTAAAATGAAAGTGATTTCTAATTTCCGATGAACTCACCGTGACAACAATTGGGGCAACCAATCACTTCAATGGGAGGCTGCTGACTGGACAGTGAAACTATTGTACGTGTTTACAGCCTTCGAAACGTAAACAGAAAACACGCTACGCATTAATTATCTTTGTATTAAATAATTTTAAGATACGTAGTAGACAATCCTTTAAAAAATAATTGTTTATCTACATTTATTGAAGCTTTAGTATCTCAACAGTAAGATCGCAGCCATGTTTTTTCGCATATTGGCTCTCAATATACAAGCGGTAAGCAAGACAATTTCGGTTCCGCAGTATGTTAATCGAATTACATGTAAATTTACAGTAAGCGAATAAATCTTAGGAAAAATCATTGAATGTATTTAAATCAGTTTTACCTTTATAAATATTTCTTCGAAGCACTACGCGATCGGCTGTGACAAGCATAGTTATTTAAAAATAAAACATTTTGAAAATACTTGTTTCATTACAAGTGTTCTTTAAAGTAAGTACCTATACTTGTGAGAAGGTCGTATACATTCTGCAATTGAGTTAAAAGTCAATATTTGCTTTATTGTAAAAATAAAATGAGCTAATACTTTGATTGGGTAATTTACACATGCCTAGGATGTTGACGAATAAGTATTTCTCCTATATTGTCATTAAAAATCTAATGAGAAAAACGACCGTTCAGTATTTGCGTTATCAAAATGTTTTTTTTTAATATTTTTTGCTAAACATACCGATTTTTTCATCAAACTATATATGTGTTCGTAACGAACATATTCACAAATTATTAGTGTTTAATGTACAAACGGAATTTAAGGTAATACATATTTGCCTAAAAGTTTGATAGTATATATTATGGTAACTTTAAATTATATGACCTAGTAAGGGCCATTTAAATATATTTGAATTTAATTTACCATATACATAACTCAAATACCATTTATGCTATAATTTTTTAAACGTATCGGTAAAATTATTAATATTGGGAAAAACAGAATTAATAATAAAAGAAAATTTTCCCGCGAAATACTATAATACAATATAAGTAATATGGCATTTTGTAGTCGCGATTGAGTAGAAAGCCATTATAAATTACACATAATTGATTCTATGGAAAAATAATCGGGATGAATTAAATAAAGTCCCCATCGTATCCTTTTTATTACTATAACAATAAACAAATAAAGAAAATAAATATAAACAAAATTTGGTTTAACGCTATAAAATATATGTATTTTAATTTCGCATTTATGTTCAAGGCGTTGGTGGTGTAATGGTCAGCATAGTTGCCTTCCAAGCAGTTGATCCGGGTTCGATTCCCGGCCTACGCACACTTTTTTATATTTTTAATTTATTTTATGATTTATATGTACATATATTGAAAATAACATTTGACTAGGCCTCTGCATTAACGTTACACGAACTTGCACTTATATGTGTAGGTCATATAAGGTAAAAACGGCGTCCTTACATTAAAATACATGTTTGACACTCATACTTAAGACTCATTAGTTGTGCTATAATATATGAAGCCAAAGACTATATTAACTGAAAATCACCGTTATTGTTCTCACACTTATTTTTTTTTAGTTTCGTGAAGAACGTCTTGAAATGTTTTTTTTTGTTTTGGAGTTAGCTTTATTGTTATGAACCTTAAGCCGTTGCCTCAATATATGTATAAAGTATATTTTGAAGTCTGTGTAAACAATAAAGGAAAAATAATAATACTTCATGTTTTTTTTATAATATTTATTTAAAAAAATTATCTTTTTACAGCGCAACATTTTCAAATATTTATATTAAATTTAAAAGAATTTAAAAAAAAACACAATAAGTAAATTTAAACAATGGCAACAATGCATTACACAGCCTTATTAATAATTTGTGTTTCCTGCATACAATACCGCCTAACCAGAAACCTGAGTTCTACTCGACAAACCAAAAATAAATGGCAATAAAAATATACTTTACTTGTGTTTACAATACCTAGTCTAAACAGACTAAAGAAATCTATTAGGTGTCAAAGTATTTGTATATATTATGCTATCCAACTATTTTATTTATTAAAGTTTTAAATAACACTAATAAATTAATAACCTTAGAACTAATTGTATCTATTCTCTTTGTGTAGAGTTGCGAGTATTGCCCATATCTACGATTATGACATCAAAATGTCGCTATTCGTAGATACATTGGTGATAATTTACGTTAAACTATTACGATTCAAATTTTGTCCTATAATTTGGCAGGAATAAAATTGTGCATTCTAAATATGTATTTTACTTAATTCAAAATGTGAATACTCATTTGTCTTTTTCTCGCTAATTGTGTTTACGCTATGTCTAAAAGAGACAGTTCACTTCGACTGAGTCTTGTGTATATTACAATTGTCAATTAAATAAACATTTAAATGCATTTGTCATCACGTATATGTCTTAATGGCAAGATTTGTAGATCCGAGACGTATATTCAAATACCCTTACGTAATTGCAACGATTTGTTACTCGTCAATTGTCTGAAAGCACTTTGACAGCTTTTCTATTATTCTTTTGTTTTAGTATTAAGAACATAGAGATCGATTTATATCTATAGCAGACCCAAAGTCCATTTTATTACAATTGTTTTACAAGTTATTGACCAAAATATAAATAGTTTTTAAATACAGTCTACATAAAACTTTAAATATTATACAAGTATCACAATTAAAAGTATATAATTATAATTTTAAAATTCAAAATTCTTTTTAAACATCATTAATTATATGTTTAGGCCATAACACTATTATATAATACATACTCATTCTATATATTATTGATTAACCTTGCGGTCAAACGGAAAAAAATAGTAAACAATAAACCCTTCACTAAAAAGCAAAGTCCATAGAATAACTATAAAACCATAAAAACCCAGCATTCGATCATTTAAATAATATTTCATCACTTTTTAAATTTAACTACTAAAGCTAAATAAATATATAAATGCGAGTAAAATAAGCCATAGGTCCAAAAATTGTGAGATACTAAGCTGTAGATTTATTTATTATTAGAAACTTTTACAATCATACTTTCATTCTCATATATATATGTCACCGTAAAATTGTAAACACCGTTAGATTGTAATCTATCTCGCGAACTGTCGAAAGATTGTGAACTCAACGTACTGCTTACAATTTAACGTATTATTATTCGGTAGATTGTAATCTATCGAAGTGAAACCGTCAAATTACAATCTTAAAAGTGTCCAAAGGCTGTCCCTAATTGGTCGGCTTTATAGTAGACCGTTCGATGTCCATAGAGCTAGGAATGAAACACGGGTATCAGTCAAATAAACTGAATGCACTTCAAGAATTGTGATCTATCGGTGTTTACAATTTTACGGAGACATATACACCACACCTTGGTCCCTTAGCATTCTATTTTAAAGCCAGTCCCGCAGATCTTGTAAAGCGCCATCTATTGGCTAATTTAGTTTTTTCATCAGTACAACTTATATACCATTTGTATTTCCTACGAGACACAGGTCCATAGGTTTTTCTATTTTATTCAGAAACATGATTTTAACGGTCAAAAAAGCATAAATGAATGGAAATACTAGGCTACATTAAAGTATTTGAAGCAATTAGGGATAACAAAAAAGTATTTAAATAAAGTTAAAACAATAAATAATGTGGAGATATAAAATTTAAAAAAATATTTGCGAATTGGCGACTATTTGATTTTTTTTTTTTTTTTTTTTTTATTAGTCTATGGCTAACGATCTAAATGAAGATACAGAAGAGCTAGAATTATTAACTTTTTTCTTATCTGTGGGTAGCGCTCGCCATAGATTTTGGATCATCAGTTCTTTTCTGAAAAAAATGCAAGCATCATACAAAAGGGTTAAATTGCATATTGTCCCTAAACATAAATATATATAAAATAACCAGAATACTCAGGTTTACATTGAAAATTCGTGACGCTACTAACTATTATGCCTCAGATTTTTGTGATCTGTTTCGTGATCATTTAATTTTTCTATTAGGCCTAAGGCCAGTCTCCACACGATGATTTCCTTCGCGGTACCAGCCAGGATTCGAACCTCCAACGTCAGGAATGAGACTCGTTGGAACCATTAGACCAACACTGCAGATTTAAATGGGTTTATTAATTTGTTTATCCAAACCTTTTGTTCATAATGATAGAAATAACTTTCTGATGCTGTTCAGCCATCGAGGGTTGTACGCCGCCATAGTCTGTAGGTAAATTTTCCTTTTCCACATATTTGTATAGGCCGTTCGATTTTGGAGAGTGAAAGTGGACCTAGAATGATTTATTGTACTAATAAAGTTGTTTGTTAATAATAACAATTATTTGTTTGAAGCTACTTTAGAAGCTGAAAATACATTTAATAACATTCGTGATTATACGTGAAAGCGTGTTTAATTTTTGTTAAAAGAATTAATTTGAAGAATTTTATTTTTTCTTTAATATTATAAGCAACATTATAAATAAGGTGATGCATAAACTATAAGTTACATAGAATAATTAAGATAAAAAAAATTATAAAAATGATGGATGGAGATCATATTTACGTATTCACGTAATTATTCGTTAACTATACAAAATAGAGTATAAAGACTTCAATTATTTTCATCACAAACCTTGCCACAAACCAGCAAACAACAATCACGAAGAGAAAAAAAACTTTTCAAAATTTATAGAAACTTTGTGGCAAAGGTACAGTACCTTGTAGTAGACTACAGTATACTACTAAATACTACTTTAGTTTTTGGGACAAAAAGCTAAAAAACGTAGGCTTTTATACAATCATATCTTTTGATTTCTAGACAATTTAAGAATTCACTGTTGATTTATGGATAAAAATTCAAAATTCAAAATTAAAAAATCATTTATTCACGTAGGTAACACAATGTACACTTGTGATGCGTCATTAAAGAAATACATATTAATGCTTCTAATTTTACATTTACTGCCAGTTCTCAAATCAAGGGCGTAGAACGGAAGAGAAGAACTGGCAATAAACTCTCCGCCACTCTTTTTAATCGCCATGTTTTTTTTTTTTACACAACGTTTGTAAGGAGCTGTAACCATTACACCATGTTCCACATGAAATCTTAAGTAATTAATAATAATAACATAAATTAAAAACAAAGACTTGTCCCCTATCAGCAGGAGGCATGGTGAAATAGGAGCACGCACTTACATTCTAGTGGGAACAACACGCAAACACATAGTCGAAATAATTAACATCACCGCATACACGAATTCAAGTACGATAATTTATCGAAATCGTAATACAAGATTCTATAATACGAAAAATTTAGCAAATTAAATTCACTGCATTCGACACTATAAATAACAATTAATTAATGGCATTAAACTTACCAAATCAGTCAATTCCTTTTTGAGAAACGGTTTTAATAAACCAAAAATCTTATCTATCGATGACGGGGCGTTAATTACATGCACTTGTTTCAAACGGATCGGTAGAGCTGTCTGAAAAAATACCTTAATTTATTTAAGAATTTATTCATTTGATTTGAAATATTATTTTATATACATTCGGAGATCAGTCACTATTTAGCTCAATACAAAACTGGCAATGTTACAAAGATATACACAACACTGAAATATGTTTGCCTCAGTTTATTTTTAGGAAAACAAATTTCAAAACTTGTCTATAAACAGTCGTCGCTTTTTATACATTAGTATGATAAATCGATGGTCAGTTTTCAACCATAAAATATTTAAGTAATTAATAAAACAAATCATAAGTTATATTTTTTAGGTTTTCTAAAAATTTATAAACAATATATCGATTTCGATTATTATAACAATGGAATGGGGATAATTGGCTTAACCAAACATTGTCCTTAACAATGGAATGAGGATAAACAAAATATAACTTACCTCTTGATATTTAGACAATTTCCTAGCAACGGACAAATTCAGTTTGGTTAGCATTTTGAGATTCAAGTCTTTCGCGTCTAAAATAACAATGTCTACCTCTGGCAGAAAGGTGTTCGACATGAAATATGCATCTGTTGATAACATAAAATATCTTGCGTCCTGGATATAGTCGTAATTGTCGAGGCCAGGGTCATTTAATTGCCAGATCCAGAGACATTCGTTCTGGGGTGTCTGAATTTGACCTATGTTCCTGGAAATTGTTATAACTTCTTATTGATCATTTAACAGTTTAATTTAATTGTTTGGGATCAAAACTGGGTCCACTGTGTTATCTTTAGGTATTGTAATTATCTTTGGTACGTATAAGTGTCAAATAGGTTAGGGGTGAATCTAAATGTTTCCTTTATAAGTTTGTTGTTCTTACTTAACAAAACTAAGGATTTTCATGCTTTAGGTATACCAAAATGTTAAGCATTATTATACTCAAACAAAAACAATATTTTCTGTACTGTGTAATTGTATCAAAATATAACTAAAAATCTGAAAAATCCTAAGCAAAAATCTTTACAATCTAAAATTATTTATGTATTTATATTTTGATCTTTGAAATATTTAATTTAATCGGCACTTCTTGGTCGGAAATATTTTACATTCCAATACTCACAGGATACTCATAACTTTCTGAAACTCCGGCGATTCAGGGTCTCTGCCATCGAGGAGTTCGGGGCATGATAATCGGATGCTGAAGAAGCTGTCCATCGCTGTCTTGGCTTTCTCGACATCGTAGTAACAGCTATGTACAAACCGCAGAAGTAGATTGTCATCTGAAACGGGAAACATAAATTTTTTTTGGTTCAAATTATTTTGGTATTTCTTATATCTTACACTTTACAGCATTGAAAAAAAACAGTGACCCTACAACCTTTTAGGTCTGGGCTTTAGATTTCTGTATATGTTTCTTGATCATTTGTTTTTTTCTAATAGGCAAGTAGGTAATCAGCCCTTTGTGTTCGCACATGCAGTCGAATTTTCAGCTCTAAAGCATGCCGGTTTCTTTAAATGTTTTTTTTAAGAGGGAGTGTTAATTGCGCACATATAAATTGCATTGGTGCACAGACAGCCGAGGACCGAACCTACGACCTCAGGGATGAGAGTCGCAAGCTGAACACTAGCCAAAACAAGATTGACCTCGTAGAGTTTCCTTATGTATATAGACTATAAAGTTACACGGTGTCTTCAATCGTGTGGAAGACGTAATTTTTTCAGGATCATATATGTCTCTTGCTAATTACTAGGTGATATTGTCCAATTTGAGACTATAATTTATTTTTGACAAATTTTATATTTGGCGCATGGATTTTCTATTTATTGTAAAGACGCGTGTTTTATACGACCTAGGTAAGTTCGTGCTTCCATTTTGTATACGTACACGGCTCTGATAAACATTTCTCAAACAAAATTTATTTTACCTTTTAATAGTATACAGATAAAAAAACAAGCGTTTACCAAATGGCAAATACCATACAACTATGTCGAAAAATACCTTTAAGTACATCAGTTAAGTTAAAGTAATTCTGTACTTAGTGAGTCTTAAAATACCGAAAGGCGTATATAGCGACTGGATATATAGTTAATAAGCAATTACAACATTGAATTGTATAAGCGATATTGAATAACACGAACATGGTTTACATTACTGCAGTTCCATTTCAAGGCAACAAACGTCAATGTGAACTTTAATTATAGTTAAAACTTCTTTCAACCGTAACGATGCGTTCTTATTGCATATTAAATTTGTCATCGATGTTGCTATTAAATTAAAAATGTAAAAGATAATCCAACTTCAAAACATAAAAATTATAAACGATTTCTGATCTTTAGTTACAGATCAGATATAAATATGGAAAGTATAGAACTGTATAAATTTCTATCTGGCAACAATGTGCATAGACAATAAGATCACTCCAAAACGTATACAATTCAATAAACACATTCTGATATTTTTACTTTAAAGTACTGACGAAAAGAAATAAAAACCTCTGAAATTGTCCTTGGTCAAGGTTCGTATCGAAAATGTTATGTTAATGTTTTGGAAGCACAATCGCATTGATTTTTATACATTTAGTATACTTTACTCAAGTCCTCTATACAAAACTGAAGGTATTGTAAAATAAATGTATGTATTATAAATTAATTAGTGTAATATGTGTATCAATTAGTTCAGGAGGAGAGCTTCATCCAAAAGGGGTCCAAACTGCAGAACACTAACTAACGGAAATAACAATACATAACATAGAAGATAGCTCGATACCTAAGAGTATAATAACAAAACTAACACCCATTTGATATGTAATTTTTAACAGTATGGAATTAAAGTGGTATTATATTATTTAACTTAGTAAATTAATTTTTTTACCAATGTTATCCTTGGGTAGGTGTGGTTGACAATTAAGCCAGCCTCGCATTTCTAGAACGTACTTCGACGTATCTTCGACTGGCATTGTGTCCGTCATTGTGACTGAAATGAAGACATATATTAGGTTATTTAATGCAGTATAACCTTTTTACAATATAAAATAAAAAACAAAGACAAAATATGTTTCTAAGCTAAAAACTCGAAGGCAATTGGGAAATATGAAAAAATCAGTTTTATTTACTTAGGTTTGTTATGGAAAAGCGAACACTATGAAAGCAAATGTTCCATACATATACTTAAAAGGTAGTCTTAGTATAATAAATCACATTCAGGCGAAAAGGGAGGTAGTTTAAAAAAACTGGCGTGATATGATTTATTCCTTTATTTTGTCCCGTTTCATATCAATGATAAAATGCTCTTTACATCGATTCGTATTTCTTTTGTTTAATAATAAAAAGGCCTTAAAGAAATATCAACAGTTACAAAACGTTTAGTTTTATCAAATTATTATATTATTTATCAGCGATAAGGCACAATTTAATCTTAGTACATTATTATTGCAAATAATTATAATTTTGCTCAATTCAGAAAACTTTTACATAAAGTATTACATAATATAGTAGATAAAGTAAAGTTACATATTATGTTACATTATTATTACAATGGAAATATATAATACGTAATTGACTATATATTATATATATTTACATTGTTAAATAGATAAAAAACACGAAAGTTTATATATATAAATATATTTTTATTAAAATATTGCATTTAGACTAACTTTTGAATTAACTCCTACAAAAAGAAACAAAAACAACGAAACAGCCAATAACAAGAAATCAAATCGATTTTTTACTTTTACACACACTCAGAATCAAAAAATATTTTTGAAGAAGCTAAAAAGAGTATTTAAAAAAAATGTGTATTTACAACGCGAGTTTAAGATTTAAGCAGCCTGTCAAACGTACTGGGGACACCTATTCCTTACACAGCGTATGCGCATCGCAATTGCGAGGAAATAGTGTTGGCATGATTATTTTTTTTGGGTTTCCAGTTTGGTACTGGACTTAGTAATATTTCATACTTGAAATAGATGTAAAATATTAAACTCCTATATATTTAAAATTGAGAATAAATTTTGTTATTCCGGTTACGAACAAGTTAACATTGAATTATAAAAAACAGCGCGTAACATTGTATCACAATTAATTTTGACCTCTGTTTGCGGAATTAAACACGTGACCAGAAAAAATAGAACTGATACATTACTGGTCTATTTTAAAGATAAGGGTAACCCAATAATTAGTCGTGTCGTAATATTATATTAAAAGTATTGTAAGATCTTTTATAAAAATAAATAAAGATTTTAGTCAACAGATTGTAGGTATTTTAAAATATTACGAACGCAATGATGTATCATATCGGTTACCCTGTTCAATTATATCAATAAATATGTATTGAGATTTCAAGTTGTTCAAATATTATACAATTGCAAGTGGAGTTACATCTAAGGACTTCAATTCTAGCAGTATGCTATGTACGTTACAAAAATGATTTGGAACAGAATAAACTAACGAAAAATATTAATGAAATACATATATTATTACTCTCAAATGATCATTGTTTAAAAATACGTTTTTGATAAGAAATGTATTTATATCATACACGCTTATTAAAACAATATTGTTGTTTATATAATTGGAAAACATAAAATAAGTACATATTAACAATTTGTATAACTTTTGTTTTTCAACAGGAAAAAACGATAGATTAAAATAAGCATACAATGTTTTTAAAATGTAACCTACGCATTGGCAATGAAATCAACAAACGTAATTTAAAAGACTCGTTTTCCGGCTTTATTTTCGTCACAAAAAATCCCTAGTTTGCTACTTCAACTTAATATAAAACTTTATTACTGAATAACAATATTAAAAAAAACTTACCGTGAAATCCAAATAGCAGGTAGAATAAAAAAGTTTATCACAAGCACGTATAAAGGCTACCGCGGATTTACGACAACTGGATCCCGCTGACATTGATCACCGACATGACGTTGTGTTGCGCTGGAGTCGAATCGTTATCGATCTCTACGAGGTCTCGTGGACAGAATTCGTCTTAGTCTGATTTAGAATAAAATACAATAATTTCATTTACGTGTTTAAATTCAAAGCTGAAGTTTAGTTTTTTGAAGATTACCGACTGAATATCGGCGCTATCTTACGATTAGTAATGGGACGGTTTACTCGTCGTGGATGCTGAGAATAATAATCAAAATTATATCAGAATTATCATACATTTTAATGCCGCCTTTAGTACATTAGGGTGTATGTAAAAAACTATTTTGTACTAAAAATATTTAAGTTTGAGTCTTACTTTTGTATTAATTCTATGAATTAAGTAAAATCAATAGTGAACAACGAATTTTATATACTCATGGGTTTTTGTGTATTTTAACCGGAGTTTCGTAGTTATTTTCGGTATTCCCAAAAAATATGAACTCCAATTTCACGTCACGAGGGAAGGAAACTATAATTTTTGTTCACCGCGTTCCGTTCTCGAATAATGATTATAGTATAATTTATTGGCAACAAAACAAGGTATAAGAACATATAATCCAGTCAACTGATGCAGTGAGAATTGTATTTCAGGAGCCTGTCACTTCCTAGCTACATTTTATGTGTTTTCCGGTAAATAGAATAAAGTTTAATTGAAAAAAAATAATAAATCACGACTTCCATTACTAAATGGTGGGATAAATTTATAATTGGTAAGCTAATTTAATGTAAATTATACAGAAGAATAGAGCAATGCGATAAGTCAGACGAAAAGTTAACACAAATTATGTTTTTAGCCAAAATATTATGTGAAAATATTATTTTTAAAAAATTGGAGTATCTTTTACTTGTTTTAGACAATGCAAATAAAATATTAAAATCAAATCATAACCTTAGTAAAAAAGAAGGTGAATTTATAAGTTCAAGATTGTTCAAGGCCTAAGGATAAAACTTACTTCGATGGAATTATACCTATTGAGTATTTCAATTTACAAACGTAAAATATAATGACATACAACATACAAATTCCTAAGAATAAAATTGGGGGATAGGTAATCATTAAAAAATTCTTTTATAATAATTATTCATGTATCATGTACCTTTTTAAATTGCCCGCCGATAACCGATTACTTGTCATCTGCCGGTGTACAAAAATAATATGCCCGGCTAAGATCAACTTCAACTATATTATATATACAATATATAAACCCGGTACATTAAAATAAATCATTAGCCAATCACCTCTAAGGATTGAATTTTGAATCGACGAAGCCAGAATTTAGAAATATGAAAACAAAATTAATATGGATCAAAATCTTAACAAAATAGATAAACTAAAGACTGGGAAAACTAATGACAATTGTCACAAGATCTTAGATTTGACGTGTAAACCTCATTCTAAAGTATAGACAAACTATGTGAATTTAATACTATTTAAAATCTGTTATTTGGATGATTGTGCGTAATAAAAAGACATAAATATCTACAATTTAATACATAAGTATTTTTATATAATAGCAAATAAAGACTTATGTCTTTAAAGAATATTTTACCATACCACACATATGTTAAATGATGTAAAACATACCTCTCTCTCTCCGTTTTATTTCAATTTATCATGAAAATTATTACTTATGCGAAATTAATTTTTTAAACATTTATAAATGAACGCATCTTTATTAATGTTACCACTTAGCGCAAAATAATTATTTCGAAACAGATTATAGTAGGCAGCTAATACGTCATATTATAGAAACTCGATAAAGATTTGCTAATTCCCAAAGCGTATGATTTGCAAATAAATCATAATTTTTATTCTAAATTCAATCTTGATTGATTGTTATTAATTTTTTTTTAAATATATGTCTTCATATATTTTGATTAATGACTAAAGAACTTTTTGTTAACTAGCAACATTGACTTCACTGGTACAAGTTTGCGCATGCGCCGAATGGCGATATTTCAGTGAAATAATCTTTGAACTAATTTTTTAACTATGAAAATTTATCTTTAGATGGTATTTATTTAGGTTAATTAATTTAAAATAATTTTGTCGTAATTTTAATTAAATCAAATCTGCAATTTAAAACAAAAGTGACATAAAGTGTACCATTGGTGGCCATTACTAAACCTAAACTTTTATCAGAACAAATGTCCATTATTTGATGTTTCGGCGACGTTGTGAAGCTAATCTTAAATTGCGTACGGAGTTTATTTTAATATAGTTCAATGTGTGAATTTTTTTGAGATTCAATATGATGAAGATCCCTAAAAGTCTGTAATGAAATTGTTTAGTACGGACGTTACATCCTATTTGGGTTGACTTCCAGCATTGAAAAGGTGTTGTCAATTTATAGGCTTTTGGTTTCTTGATCATATTTTTTAACTAGCGATAAAGATTATTTTCCATTCGAACGATTCAGGTTAATAAAGTGCTCAAGCCAGTAAGAGCTAAGTGTTACCACTTCCACCTACTAAGCTTGTTGTTACTCTTCAATGAACATAACATTGGCACACCGACCTGTAGTCGTTTCATGGAATATTGATATTGCATCTAATTTATTCATAAGCAATCAGTTTTAATCATTTAAGATAGGATTTATTTAAGTAAATCCCGCTAAATTACGAGTCGCCGAAACATAAGTCGGTTTCAGTGTGATGAATATCATGTTGCGATAAATTAAACAGTGCAGTGATTATAGTGTCGAAAGTGAAGAAAAAAATAGCAATAATTAAAAAGTGGATTGGTGTTGTGTGAAATGGCTATGCAGTGTGATAGTAGGTTGTCTTGGTGAAATGGACTTCAGCGTAGTGAGGCCCCGTTTAGCTGTGGGCATCTGGACCCTGGCGTGTCGGATATAGACACACAGATCCACTGATATTATGAATAAGCGTGAAGGCAATAAGGACAAGGAACGTCAGAGTGACGAAAAAAGAACTTCCACGTAAGTAATTTTACCTAATTTTTTATTACTAACTTGATATCATAGTTATCATTATATTTTCTTTAACAAATTCTTTATATCTAGATAATTCAAGCAATGTTTCTATAACTATCCTGTAGAGCAAATAGATGTTGTATTATTTATGTTTTAATTAAATGTTGAAATGAATGAGACTGCTTAGTTTAATTTATTTAACTTCCTGAGTATTTATGTTTTTTTTAACCATGGTAAATAATAGTTATACACATTGGTTTCTGTAGAAATTTTGTATAATTTCTATTAGTTTAAAAGGTTGACTTGTACTTAACAATTTGATCAAAATAATGTTAATTGTGTCAAGTAAACCATATCAGATATGATTTTTTTATTAAATGATAACTGTTGATATAATACCTTTATTCTAAAGTGTATTTTTTATAAATCATAGTAACAAATAATACTTGCTTCTGCATTATTGTGGAATATAACAATCTAATTTCCTGTAAATATATTGTATTTTGTCCCATTTATACTTTGTTTATGTGAATTATTGACCATGCATGTAGATCGGAACAAAAATCCATTTTTAATTGTGCATAGGATTTTTGTTTGCGCATGTTCACATGGTTGAACTTGGCATGGTTACCTCATGGCTAAGAAAATGAAATTTTATATAACAGCTGCTTGTTAATATTAGCAGTTAGAGCCATCCCCTGATAACTAGTTGATCAATACATCTATTTATTTCATGACATATATTTTGTATACTTACTTTTACATTGTTGTTGTGTGGTATATTCTAAACAACAATAGACTCAAATAAATACATTAACATATCTTAATTTCTCTATATAAATGGTTCTAAGATACCTATAATTGTGAACAATTTTATGTCTAGCAACACAGATTGATTCAGTCAATAATATTAAACTAGTGAATCACAGTATGTAAACATCTTAGTATCACACACAATACTTTTGATAATATACCTTAATAAAAACATATCTTTCTTATCTTCAATTGAGCTCAAATTGTGATAAATGCAGCAAGAAATACTTATTTTGTGTTTTAAATATATTTTATTAATTTGTAGTGATGTGATATCAAAATTAATTTTAAGTCATCCAGTTGGTCATGATAAGACATTGTTTTATTTGTTTTGTATTAAAAATATACAAACAATGATTATGAAACCAAGTTGTGTTTATATTTTAAGTAATTGTGATGCATAGAAAGTTGTAAGTATTCTTGATTAAAACAGTAAAGCTAGTTTTTCAACCTTAAATGTAACCTAACAAATCAAGTCATGCAACACAAGCTATCTGCTGCTAACAAAATACTACAATCCAGAAATAGGTTTCAATTAATCTTCATAAAGATAACCAACAATGTCTCACTAAGAGTAAACATAAATAATAATTACGGTGTTGCTATATCAAATTTTACCTGACTATTACAGAATTCATCTTATATTGTGGTGTTTAAATATTAAGTTTTATTCATAAAACAAGTGATTGTAAGGGAAGTTGCTAGTTTTAATATTTGATACATCTGCAATTTTAGGGTTTGTTAAGCATATAATTGTAGCTTAACCCGTATTGGCTGAATGCAACTAACTTTCACTTTTAGACTCAATGCCAGTTATGACTATGGTTTGTATGATTCATTGCAGTCTGTTACACTTCTTCTTTGAGATCTGTATATTATTAAAATTTAAATAATTTTATTAGTATGAACAATTAAAAAAAATATATATTAAATGAACATGATATATAACTAAATATACAAAATTAAGTATAAAAACTTTTATTCAATATTATTTTAAATCAAATAAATATATTATATGCATTGCAGTTTAACATCATTTTATAGTCAAAATAAGGTTACAAATTTATATGACTCACAATACAGCTTCCTTCTATTTAGTCAAGAGGAAATTATAACACTTAAATAGTACTAATTATGTGTTAACTTTTATTTATATTAAACAAAAAATAGTAGCAAACTATCTAAAATTATATCATTTATTCATCACAATATTTCAATTATTGAGATCTCAGTTGGGTGGCCTTCAAATTTGGGGTCAATAAACTATTGACAGCCAGATTTACTTGAAATACATGCTGTCATACTTAACCTGTATCTGTTGAACTTTTAGGAAGTGATAATAGAAAATGTAGTTATAATAAACAAATGGATCATATATTTATTAAAATGTATTGTAGTTGCCTTACATATATTTTATTCTGATAATCTTTAACTTAAATGCATAACATAACTAGTTTTTTGATAAGATACAGTTTTAATAATTATTTTCTATTGACATTGACCACAACATCATAAAATATACAACAAACTAACAATGAAATATTTTTTTTAGACTTGTGTGATATTAACACAGAACAATAATTGTTTCTTTTTTAAATAGGAATTAAACTAATTATGTTACAACGGTACATTTTATGAGTCTTTTCTGTCACAAATAATACTTTGAAAAAGAAATTGGCCCACCTTTTTCAATTATTTCAATTCCATATAAGCTTGTAAACATCAATATTGTTTATTATACAATGTCAAAACCACTTTAATGCTGGCAAGGTATCACAAGGAAAAGCTAAAAATAAAATAACATTCAATTTATAGTACAACAAATAAACAACTGTTATCTTTTGAATTATTTAACAAGAATTTTGTTGTAAAATGAAGAATTTTTAAAAAGTGATATAATACAAGTGACATGATGTGTTAATTAGACCTTATGTGTGTGAATGAGTACTATGTATTGTGAAATGTGCAGACAAATTGGAACACTTGTACTGTAGTTCTTATGGTTGGAGGTGGACGCCTATTGGCTTTTGGGTATGGGAATTTTATTATACATGCACACTTAACAGTTATAATGTTCTATTCAAATCCTCCTGCATTAAGCAGATTGAAGAGGTTATGTTATAATTACATCAGACTAACACATGTTTGAACCCTGTTTTTCTTTAGATGTTTTTTTATATAATAACCAAAATGTTGTTAGTATGTATGAATGTTTTCACTCACCGTATTTATAACAATCAATCTGGTATTTTGAACATGATATTTGATTAATGACACTATGATTTCAA
This sequence comes from Pieris napi, assembly GCF_905475465.1. NCBI lineage: Eukaryota > Metazoa > Arthropoda > Insecta > Lepidoptera > Pieridae > Pieris > Pieris napi. The sequence continues at coordinate 3,830,446 of NC_062239.1, read as the reverse complement.
TTACTGCAGCCTGATAAAACAGGAAGCTTAATAAGGAGGTGGTTATTTTAAGTATAGATTGTGAGTATAGTAGTTGACTAAAAAGTTGTCTATGTATGTCCCTCATGCATAAGAATACATGGTATAATCAGTAGTAACTCGGAGTTTAGCTAATGAATCTGTTGAAGACCGTGATAAACATTTAGTAAGCTAACCGCTACAGTAGGATAGTTAGAATTCTAGTTCATTTTATGTCTGTTGAATGAAAACACTATCCAATAGCTCACACTAGTATGTTAAGTGGTGTTACTAATATAGTATCCTAGTTTCTACTACTGCTGGGATTTTCATGTTCGTTAAAGTTCTAACCAATGTTATTGAAAAGACAAAAAATGCTAAATCAGTTGACCATGGTAAGATCATTGAAGCAAAAATGTGTCTGTTGCATTGGTCTTTATAACCAAAGTGGATGTACAGTGAAGAATGCTTCACTTGCCTGTCCTGAAACGATAATTCTAGCAAAAATATGTCAGTCTCATGAAATTTTTACAACTGAAGTAAATATAGCCATTCACTGTCATGGCATAACAAAAGGTTACTGTCATTAAAATGTTTACTCCAGGCTAAGCAACGCTCATTAGCTCACATATCTTGGGTACATTTAACTCTATCGCTAAGGCCCTTGGGGTCGCTTTCTCATTCCGGCCTATGTGGCTTGGCCCTCATGGCTTTAGATAATTTTTTTTAAATACATACGAATAATTGCAGCGCTACCGGCGCGGTGGGCGGTCGCGGCGGCGGCGGAAGCAGCGCAATGCACACGTCACGCCACTCTGTCACCTCATCCTCGGGCGTCCTTATGGTCGGCCCTAACTTCCGGGTCGGGAAAAAGATTGGATGCGGCAACTTTGGTGAACTTAGGCTCGGTAAGTAATGTATCTATAATTGAATTAATTATAAATTTATCCGTTTGTCATTCTCGGTAGTAATATCGTAACTAATAGCGAATGTAAAACAGTTTCGATTTTCTTTTCTCGGTTCACATTGGATACATAAACCAAAATATTAAAATTATTGCATGGAATGTATAAAATAAAGAGGTAACATTATAATAACCGTATAGAAATACACGTAAAATACGAACGAGGCGTCATCTTTAGTAATGCCGTTGATCTAATTTAATTTGTATAGATTATTAATTTACAATATTGAATAGCTAACAGTTCTAATCCAATAGTGTTATTTTGTAAAACTCTCAATCGTGTAGAGCAATTCGGTAATAACAGTTTCAACGAACGTATAAACAAGTTTGGGAGCATATTTGCCTAGTGGCTTGATCTTGCTACTCTCATCCCTGAGGTCGTAGGTTGGAATTTTCTATGTGCGCATTTAACATTCGCTCGCGAAGGAAAACATCGTGAGGAAACCGGCATGCCTTAGTTCCACAAGTCGACGGCGGGTTGTGAGACTCAGAAGACTTACCTCATTGCCTATTGGTAAAAACAAATGATCATACTTAAATCTAAGGCCAAGACCAAGGGATGGATCGCCAATGTTTCGTTTTTTGTATCAATGAATTACGTTAGCAATGATTAAGTAATATGTAACTCAATACACATGATAAATATTTATTAGTTTTGTATATATATATATAACTATAATATTATATTATTTAAGTATATAGCGATTTTTTAATTCGATCAAATATTAAATTAAATAAAATTAGCGTAAATTATGTCGATCATCACAAATCAGATGTACGTTAATGTTAAATTTGTAATAGTCAAGGTTTTAATTGAAATTTTACAATGTATGAAATTTAAGCTTTCAAGGTAAACGTGTTGATCGAGTTTGAAAAGCTATAAGTTCGATCTGGCTACAGCAGAAAAAATATCTATAAGTTATAACTGGTTTTCTTTCGGTTTAATAATAAAATTCTTATGATGAGATAAAAAGCCCAATATACTTTTATTCAACTAAATCGCAGACAAAAGCTGTGACTTCTACAAAATCTCGATTGAAAATCTAGTAATTATTAAAAAACTAAGTTAGTAATGTGAATAACTTGCGACTTACGTTTTGGATATAAAAAGGCATAAGTTTTTATGACAAAACGCAATATAGTCCATTGAAATGTTACATTTTTTAGGCCTTACCTTGCGTTTTTTTAGAGGACGCAATTTTAATTTTTTGATGTGTAGAGGGGGTCAGTGTAAAGCTAAAAACAAGTTTGTGGGGTCGCCACCCTTGTCCCACGGCCGCCATCTTGGAAAAAGGGGTCCAAAAACCACGTTTTTGGCTATATCTCCTAAACTATCCATCGTACATAAAACTTGTAAAGACACATTTTGTAGCAAATCGCTGTGTCTACAATTATGTCTATGTAACTTTTTATCATAAATCCAAAATTAAAAAAGTTATAAGTAAAAATATTTCCTATTTCTAAAGTTGACTAGGTGCATGATCCGATCAAAACAGCAGTTTTACCTTACTTTTAAGATCTCTCGTTTATTTTAAACAAATTTTCCAAATATATTTTTTTATTCCTACCTACACTTTTACTTACTTATTGGTATTCCTAGTAGGCCTATTCCACAGACAACTTGCTGATATGGTAATCTTCGACATAATTATATTATCAATCAGTTATTAGAATGGTAGCTAGCTATCACTTTTTTATTTATAACTTTTTGAATTTTGGATTTATGATAAAAAGTTACATAGACATAATCGTAGACACAGCGAAAATGTGTCTTTACAAGTTTTATGTACGATGGATAGTTTAGGAGATATAGCCAAAAACGTGGTTTTTGGACCCCTTTATCCAAGATGGCGGCCAGGGGGCAAGCACGCCAACCCCACAAACTTGGAGTTAAGCTTGTATTGACCCCCCCTACATGTTCCATAAATAAAATTCCGTCCTCTAAAAAAACGCAACCCCAAATGTAACTTTTCAATGGACTAATAGACACGTCTCATAGACAAGGTTTTTGAACCATTTATTTTTATTTATTTATTTTATTTATTTATTAACACTTCGTTGCATATACATTAATATAGTACAATTGACATAATTAAATAAAAAGGAGAGCAACTGGCGGCCTTATCGCTTTCGAGCGATCTCTTCCAGGCAACCACTGTGAGAAAACAAAAAGTATTAATTACATAAGATAGGCAAGAAGTGCAAAAATACAATACAAATATAATACATGTATTACATTTACTATTAGAATAATTTCATATTGCGAAATCGAGCAGTACATCCTTGATAGTCTTATCATCACCTTGCACTGATAGCATTCTTGGACAGCTGATGTACAAAGTTGCGTTACAGGTTCCGATCTACCGGTCCCGAGGCAGGTCACTTAGTATTTTTTTTATTATCGCCATATGAGCTAATTAAATATACATTAAACAAATTGCGTGTACGGGGGCTTAAGAATGTAAGAATTGATTTCGACAAAAACACTTGTGGAATGTTAAGGTATGATACAGAGTCGCGCTAAGAATGAATACGTATGTCAAAAATGTTTTGCCTTTTTTTCTGTGACCATACAATAATATTAAATATTAAAAAAAAAATAATGACGCAAAACATTGGTCTATAGTGTGTCCTAGGATACGTTGGCGTCTTGTATAGCTCTCTCCACTTATTTCTATTCCGGCCGACTCTAGTGCACACAGCCCCAGCTGTGGTTTGCAGATCGTCCCTCCATCGCCCGACCTGTCTACTTCTTTTTCTTTTCCCATCTCGGGGCTGCCATTCACTGGTTATTCTCGTCCATTTCGCACGAATTGTTCTCGCCATGTGCCCCAACCATTGCCATTTTAGCCGTCCTATTTCCTATCTTCCACATTTATAACATTGTTTACTTTTAGAGTGATACCTATCTTGCTTCTTTCCATTACTTCTTTTTTTTTAATGAAAAGGGAAAACAAAATACGTATTATTAGTTGAAAACTAAAATGCATTAATACTTCAATGAAACTTTCATCGAAAGATAACCACTATGCAAACTTAAACATTGTTTTAGAAGATGAACGCTGAGATGGGAAATTTATTCACAATAGCAACGATGCAAATGTATAATAGTTATAAGTAAAAGTTTACTACAAAAGAACGTACGTAACGTTAACATCGAGATGTAAATAACAATATGTATTTTTAATTATATATTATTTATGTATCATAAAGTATGGAAAATGTGAAGGCGAATGAGTCACATGGTAACTAAAAAGGCTAAAATTATATATGTAATAACAATTTTAGTGAAAATTTTATTGAAGATTATAATAGAAAATGCAGAGAATTCAAACAGAAATTCCTTTATTTCCGTTATGGATGAATGACCGACTGGGTCACATTGTATCAACGATCATCAATAATGGCTTGCTCATATAAAATAATTAGCTACATGTATATAAAGAGCAGGCTCGTCAGAACTAAGGTATTTTCCATATTTTTGTACGGATCAGAGTCCTGATCAATTTGTGCAGCGGACCGAAAAAAGATAGAGGCATTCGAGATGTGGTGTTGGAGGAATATTGCGAATACCATGGACGGTAAAAAGAACCAATAAGTCCATTCTCAACTAACTAAAGATCACCACTGACTGTCCACTATCAGTTACAAACGGGTGCTTAGCTACTTTGGCCATATTGCCAGGAGAGAACCGAATAGTCTCAACAAGCTGGTAATGTTAAGCAGGAGTGATTGCAGGGGAAGTTGATTGCCTACCCGTTGGTCTGACCAAATTAAGACAAATATGTCTCAACATTCCTAATGCACTGAGACCAGCTGAGGATAGAGTGGTGTGGAGGCAGCAAGAGCAAGTCGACGTATCGGTAAGGGCGTTTCAAGACAAGTACGTTCTTCAGTAATGAAGACTACGAAGAAGATATAAAACTCCCAAGGACAACACTCAAGGGACCGCGCATATGTTGACGTTACAAGGAGTTGTCGTTAAATAGAAAGAAGGAAAAAAAGTTTATTTCAGACTAGTGTTAGTAATTACATAAAAACAATTCTTAGTTGAACGCTATTGTTATTTTCGTCTGACATCTTTTGCAGTAATTATGTTGTATTTTTTACTTGTTTTATTCATATCTTGCGATATTCAGGCATCTTTGTAATAAAGCACGTGCAAGCAATCCCAGTTTGTAAACAAGAGAACGGATTTCTTAAAAAGTTCGGTACGTATGATTCGAGTCGAGTTTATTACGGGCTAGGACAATAAAGCGACAAAAGAGCGTACGCAGTTGTGCAGTTTTAACAAATCTCGGCGACTTAAAAATTTCTTTTTATTATTTAATCGTCGTTATTAATAGTGTGTTAATGATATGTATGGAAGATTAGCTAAACCAACTAAAACCGAGTGATTTGACGTTAAATACATGGTGTTCATACTGTATTCTAAAACTTCAACGTATATCCCAAAATATTTTAGACTAAAGGGTGATTTTTATTTGAGATTCCCGTCTCTCAGAGGATTCTCGTGGAAACAAAATTGTATTTTCGTGGCTATCCGTTATGTGTAGCTGCGGTCAATGCAAAGCCTTATCACAAAAATTATTGATGTATTTGGGGTCGTGTTGACTATATGGATGCATTTCTAAAAACGACTTTGTTTTATAAAAGTCCGAACATCTGTAATGGATCGATGACGACTGTTAGTGGCTATAGTTGGATTCGTTGGAATGTCGGTGGAGTCAGCAAGATTTTTGCACACTATTCTTAATGGGCGGATAGATCGCCTCTATTTGCTGTCATTAATTTGTTTAAGAATCCCTCCCCCGTATGCGACAAGATTTTCACAAGTATACCATGTGCCTTGTACGAACGTACACGAATTATCTGCGTATGCTTGCCAATGTTTCGGGTTTTAGCTAACTACAATAAAATTTATGAAGATGTTGACTTTTTCACCTTACCAAAAAGGATGTGAGGAAATATTTTAGGAAGCGCGAGGACTTTGACTTTAACAGTAACAATTTATTTTTCTTAAAAATATTAAGTTGTAGTTTGATTAATATTTCAGTTCAGTTTTATTTTTTTACCTATTCATGTGTTTAATTGACTTATGTTTCCTGTTTCGTATATTTTGTTTAAAGTAATCTTAGTTTTGGTTTCGTATATTGTCTTAGTGTTTTCTTTTTTATAATATGTATGTGTAGCTGTAAGATTATTTATAAATAAATAGAGATGTTAGGAAAAAACAGCGTATTAATGGCCTCTCAAAAGTCTTAAAAGCATGCACAGCACAGTAGTCTTATTTTGTCCCTTTTGTAATTAGCAATATAGCTTCGAAATTTCTGGTAGGTGTTGTATAATGATAGGATTTATTGTTGCTGAAACATAAGCCTTATTATTACCGTGATAAGGTTTCAATTCTATGGCTGCGGTTATTGGGGATAATGGAACATGAGCTTGAGGCCCGTATACGAAAACGAAGTAATAACTTGACAAATGTATCGTATAACTGCAATGTATATGATACAACACACAGAATCGATCATTAGGAGTTATCGGATACTTAAACTATTATATTTAAATATAACGACAGATCCAGTAAGATTAACCTATGCTTCCTTAAATCAGTCGCTAACTAATCGGGCATTAAATCATATCCAAATTACGGGTCGTGTTATGGGAAATGAAATAGGTCTTAGATTTTACTATATAAAATTGTCTATATATCGATATATAAATTTATAGTATGATACAAAAACAAAATAGTAGGTATTTATATAAATAAATAGCTTATCCAGATCTTTCTTTATTTATATATACATAATATAAACACAAATTTGAATGAGACCTTGAAACTTTTGACACTAGAAGAAATAAAGGTCAAAACACTGAAACTAGGACATAGTACTATGTTCCATTGCTGTATCCTTAGGGAAGAAGAGATCATAATATATGAAAACAAGTTTATGACGTTCCGCCTCGCCGTGCCATAGATGATTTATATCGACAGAGATCGCAGAAATATTTTTATTACTATAAGCATAATTACGTCAAAGTCGATTCAGGTTATTCAATACTTCTATTGGGTGAATAATAATAGAAATTGTATTTTCTAATTACTAACTATTGGTGCTTGAAATTAGCCGAATTAAAGGAAAAGTGCATTCGACAGAGATATAAAATATCCCACTATCTTGCTCGTCAAAATCTGTGTTCTAAAATCAAAAAGAGTTTTATAGAACTTATTTATCGCAAAATAATACAATTATATACGTTATACATACATTCCTATGTATTTGTACTTTTTACTTTATAGTAAAAAGTGTTCCTGTATATTATAATAGGTAATTGATTTAACAAAGTATTGAAAAATTAAAATAAAGCAGTGGACCAGTAGACCTTTTAGATCTAGGCCTAAATTTCTGTATCTGTTTCGTGGTCCTTTGTTTTCTTTCTAATAGGCAAGTAGGTAGTCAATTGTTTTTACGGTAGGTATGCCGGTTTCTTTTTGATGTTTTCCTCCTTACGGGCGAGAGTTTAACATAAGTCGGTCGGGGTGCACAACCGGGGTTCGAACCTACGATCAGAAAAGACAAATCTTATGGCGTAAGATTTTTCATACAAAATATATTTAACAGATATGTCCGATTAAGATTTTATGTCTCTATTAAACCTAAAAATTAAAGCAATAAGATCCTTCTAGAAATAAGAGCTAATGATAATCGTATTGCTTTAATAGTTTTACGCTGTGACGGTGAAACCGAAGCCAATTGAATTTCGCGTGGGTGTTAATAGTCTGCGAATGTTTTGTGGAAACTCGTGTAGTTCAATGCTTAGTCGGTCATTTATTTAATGCTTAATCAGAACCTGGAATAATGAGCACAAATACCTTACATTATGTTTTTCTCAAGATTTATCTATGAATGCTAGTTTTTAAAATCGAATCGAGTCTATTTCCATTAAGGAATTTAATTTGTTTGTTCATTAAGACAAGTTGATGCATGTGACGATTGACAAAATCTAATTATAAAAAAAAATAAAAAATATACTCTTATATTAGAGCCGTGGGAATTTATTCGTTTTAATCCTACAGCCATTTAAAAAAGTTTTAAAGAGTTCGCATAGTTTTTATCAAAAACTTTCACAGCGACTGCACTCAAACAGCCTGTAAACTTCGTACTAAGTATTCGTAAATGTAATTTATGTCCCTTTGACAGACATTTGTCCTTTTCACTCATGTATTGTTTGCGAATAAATGAGACAAAATTTTCCACAATATCATGCCACCTTACATAATTTCTGGACCTGTGCGATTTTGTTGTGGCATTGATGTATTGATTCTATATTTATCATGAACAAGTTCAGTTTAATTATTTGGATCTCTTGAAATATGTGATCAGAATAAAGCCAAAAATAGAATCGGTTCAATAATTCAGCTGTAATACAGAAACACAATTATATTTAGAAGTTGCTGGAATAATTATAGTATTACGCTAACATCCCTTATTCACAAAAATCTAATTCACAATCTGTCTAATTGCACTCTTTCATGACAGCTTAAAGACAAGACAGAGATGAAAAAGTAAGTTTTAATGAATAATGCGGTCAGTGTATTCTATTTGAGCTTTCGCTTTTAAGGATTATATCAGTTCTTCAGATATTATTGTCTCATGTCGTTATTTCTACACCTATTCCTGTAATAGTAGATGGATTAAAGATAAGTATGGACCAATCTCGAGGATAATATACAAAATATACTTGGAAACGAATGTAATAGATTATTTTATTCTTCTATATCAATACTTATATTTTTAATGGGTATTGTAACCTATTGTACTCTAGAAGAGTTTGGTTGACGTGCTTATATCAAGAGCTTCTGGCTCACAACGAAAACATAATACAAAAACATTATTACATATATATTTAATTTAATCGACAAAAACAGCTTTCCTCGACTAAATTAAATACTGTTGAGAAAATTTGTATAACATTACGCGACGAATTACTAGTCATCTAGTCGGTAATAATACATAGTAATTCGAAGGTACGTAAGATTTTTTTGTAAATAATAAGATCGCAATAGAAGATATGCTACCAACATTTTTGTTACTTAATGAGAGGGACCAAATAACTTTATTTTTTTGATAACATTTAGTTAGTTATAAATAATTAAATCCTAGAGATAGTTTCATTGTAAATGTCTGTATATAAAAGCTATTTACAAATATCGACAAAAGATACACTAAGTCGCAAAATTGTCTTAACTGTCATAGATACAAAAAAAAATTGATTGGACCATTAATTTCCTTCTTCTCTCTTCCTTCTCCTCCTTTCTTGGCGAATCCTTTAAGGTATCTGCAGTTAGGCTATGTAATTCACTTCCATTCCATATTCGCTTAGCTCCTTCTCTATCTTCCTTTAAATTTCTTCTGTACAAACATTACCTGTCCACATCGTATCCCTAACTTTAATTTTCACTAACTGACGTGAGACTGATCTTAAATTAAATTATAATGATTCATGTGCACTTTTTATTATTAGGTATTAATTTTTTTCATGTGTCCTTTATTAGTTTGTTTTTTGTTCCTGTTTAGTTTCTTTTTCTCAACAACTATATGTAATTCATGTGTTTTTGCACTTCTTGCCTACCTTATGTAATTTAATACTTTTTTTTCTTTTCTCACAGTGGTTGCCTGGAAGAGATCGCTCGAAAGCGATAAGGCCGCCAGTTGCTCTCCTTTTTATTTAATTATGTTAATTGTACTATATTTATGTATATGCAACGAAGTGTTAATAAATATAAATAAATAATTTCCACGGCCTACGATACGATACCAGTTGGGTACCTACAACAGGTATTCTACTGCTAAATTTTTACAAACACGTTAACTTTTACCGCCTGCTCTATTTTGCTAGCCATTTTAGATTATTTATATCGTCTGATGACAGATCTTGACATCTGTCTGGCTAAATGGGTGCCTCTTTGCAAAGTCGCATGTAAATGGATAGCTCAGATCGAGTTTTGCATAAGGCAGTTTTAATTGTTTGCTTTATTGTCTCTCTACTCATCATTAATTATTGCAATTGGTAATAATTACTATGTTTTTGTTGTATTGAAGATTCTTATACACGCATGTAATGATGTTTAGCACTTAGCAAAGAATCTTACAATACAAAAGTGTTAATACATTTAGTATATCTTATTTTTTAAGTCTTTATACGAGAAAAGGTAAATATTTCAAATTAAATAAAAGATAATATTTTACCACTTATTAATATGAAAAAATAATAATTAATGGTATTCCAGCTATTTATGGGCCCTAGCCTCCATCAGTATATTTTGCCAACTTAATCTCTTGCGTCCAATTTTAAGATTTCAAGTTTTTTCGTACTACAATCCAACCAACGCGTCGTTGCCCGGGTGTGGTACAAAACAACTCAACACATGTATTAATTTGGTTTCGTATAAAATATATATCTCCATTTTTATACATTGTGAAAAAGCGAAGACGAGTATTTGTAATGGTGCAATATAAATAATCTAGACTTTATAATAACAAAATTAGAGTTAATCATTCCGAAGTAGTTAATAATTGTCTTGCTATTTTAAAATTTGTAAAATCAAGTATGTACTATGAAGCTGCTATCCATAAGCAAATTATTACAAACATTTAGAGTAAATAGTAGATCGAACGAAACAAGATCTACATTGAATCGTCCAAAGCGTTCTAATTACATACACATATTACATATTGTCTTACGTAAATAGCAAATATATAGATCGCTACCAAGCGATAGAGAGCACCAACTATTCTGTAATATAGCTTCTGCCTTATAAGGGAATTTGTTTCTATATACGGCAACACTATAACATTACTCATTCATGGTAAGACCGTGATGATTTTTGCGGAAACGTCACAAAAGAACCATAAGAATACTTTCGTTTGGTTAATCCGCCAACAAACAAGCCGAAGATCAATAGACACAATTTTTTGAAGTTATACTTCTTTTAGCGCGTTGGGAAAAATGATGAGAGTTCATTTTTACAATGCGCGCGCACATCGTCACAAAAAACCGACACCCTGAAGTTAGCTATATTCAACATTTTTTTTTAAAGTTATACTTCTTTTGGCGCGTTAGGAGAAAATGATGGGAGTCAATTTTTTCTATTGTTAGTGTATTTTTTTCTACAAACGTAGAATAAGGCGAAAGATAAAAAATTTAAAAAGATTTTTATCTTGTTACGCCAAAGAAGTATAACTTTTAACGCGTGTACATAAGTACACACACATGTTGTTTTTATTTATTAAAATCGAATAATTATTACAATTCATGACTTATTTACAATTAATTCTCATGACATATTAATAACGTCGTGCTCATTAACAATAAAATATAAAATGGAGCTATTAAGTACCCAACTGACCCCAATACCCAGCAAGTGGGCCATACAGTCACAGTAGCATAATACGGTCAGTGCCAATGACCTTTGTGATGCTTTTATCGCGTTTCACGTTTTCGAAGGAGACTACCTGAGGTCTAGATTTTGTCGCCTTGACTTGTTATAATTATTTGGTAATCTTATCGCAGTAATTGGCTATCTGGTGACGTTGCTTTAAACGATGTTATGCTTATCTAATAAGTAAAAATGTTTATCTATAGGTACTGATTCCTTATAAAATGCATCTAGTCATCGTTGCGTAATAACAACTTGACAGGAAGCGATGAATCTTTTTGTTAAAGTATATAGTAAAGTTTTTTGAATTTTTACTATTAGTGCAGATATAATGTCATCAAAAAAATATTGGTTGTTTGTAAAGTAGGTTTACGATCGAGATGTTTACGTGATAACGTCTTATTGGTGATATAAGTTTTCGGGAAGTAAGGAATTAATGAAGATAACAATTTTTTCAAATTTTAAATTACATCTATCGTTTTATTCACACTTTTGATGATAAATTTCGGGTGTAAAATGACAAGTTTACTTATTCGACTATGATATACATTTTTCTTCATACATTCACGGAATGACTGGCAGCGCTCGAGATGAGACGGGAGATCGGTCCGTCTCTCTCTCGTTATACCTGCGATCGCGCTCGTGAGGTTTTGGTGTGACACAAGTTTCTGAACATGTCACCCGACTAAAACGATTTTAAAGACGTTATCACGTCAAAACTTGTAAGTCAAAAGTCAAAAATCATTTATTCATATCTGTAAAAATAAAAATATACATTAAATGCTTCTAATTTTACATTTACTGCCAGTTCTCAAAGCAAGGGCGTAGAACGGAAGAGAAGAACTGGCAATGAACTCTTCGCCACTCTTTTTAATCGCCAAGTTTTTTGTTTTTCACAACGTTTATAAGAAGCTGCGACCATTACACCATCTTCCGCGTGACATCTTAAGTAATGAATAATAATAAAATAAATTAAAAACAAAGATTTGTCCTCTATCAGCAGGAGGCATGGTGAAATAGGAGCACGCAATTACATTTTCGTGAAACCAACACGCAAATACATAGTCGAAATAACTAACTATACAAGTCTCGCAAAACATTTCTTCTACCGTAAGAAGTTGTGGGAGTCATGTAATGTCCAAGTCGGTTAATTTATTCAATCCTTACTTAAGAGACCTTCTTTCTTGAGTTATTACTTAATTAGCTAATCTAACAACATCTTATAAACAAAAAATAATAATATATATTAATATTATTATTTTTTGTTTTTAATTAAATAGATTGACTTGACAAATCCAGTAAATAATCTAATTTAATGTAGTATGTATTACTTGTTACATCTAGTTTTAAAACAACGAAATTATAGGGGGTCGAACTGTTTCGAGAAAAGGATGGTACGGCCGTGCCCAGGTAATCGATGAATCTGTTACATTCAGATACAAAACGATCAATATACGACACCTTGGAGCATCGGTTTTTTTATGTGAAACCGAAAATATTAAATAGCTACTTTGCGAGACGTAACGCTGTAGCTTCTGTTAACGTATAAACATTCCTTTAAAAAAAAAAGAAAAAAGAAACATTTTGCATAACAATACTTCTCGACGACTCCTGGTACTTGGTTCCTATAATTGTAGTATAAAAAATGTAACAATCATTTCACATTACTCATGGATTAATGCGAATTGTTTGATGTGCGGTTATTGTATTATTTAGTTTGTAAGACGATAAGATAATCATTGAGACCTCGATAACGATCAATTGTAATACTTGAATGATCACGTTTTATCCTTTTAATATACAGGATGTTTACACTTATATAAACTGCGTTAGTACGTCATGTATCTTCTGTACGTCACAAGGGTACGAATAATTTTTAGTTGAATAGTAGGTACATTAGAATGACTATCCTAGCAAGTTTTAAGTCTTTGGTTAGTATTACTTTAGCGGTTTTTTTTTGTTGTGTGTGACCATTAAAGTAAAAGCAATGCTTAGGCGGCCATAGTAGTCATAATAGAATAATCTACCTATGAAAGCTAATACAGACTTTTTAATAAATAATGATCGAACATTCAAGTATCTACCAACGTATTATTAAGACATGTGTGAGAGTTCGCACTAATCTTTAGAATTTCTTTGTATAGGATCAAACGGTTTGTTATTGTTATGTTTCTTGTACCGTTCTTAAGTCATTATCGAAGGCTGGACGACAATATCGGGCCATCTGTTCCGCTATCTAGAACGTATGGCACTTTTATGATGTCAACACCGAAATAATTCTATTAGCTACGTTTTTATTACGTGATTCATTTAGTCTGATAACATTTTAATGGATTCATGCTCTTAGTCCGTGTTCTAATTTCCTTTAGATAAAAACATTTATTAATAAGCCACATTGATATTCGCCATCGTATGGTATTAGAAATTCGAACGTTGAAAAAGTAAAATACCACGAACATGACCTATGGAAGTTGTAAAAAAAATGTAATACCTATATTACCAACACTAAGAAAAATAATAAGAAGATTTAAAGTAAATTACACTTAATGTAACAACAACTAATCGAGCAGAATCGCTACATTAACACGATTTGTACCACTGCATAAATATGAAAAACAAAGTAAATAATCTTATACCTAGAAATAACATAACGACTTAAGTCTTTTGCACGCAAGCACTGCATAGTAAGGTTAATCAGTTTCTTCAAGAGTTTATCATAATTGTTTCCTCGTAGTTGAGGCCTCCGAACCCAAACGTTTTTCGCATATCGTAACGATGACAGAATTTCTATGTCACCTATACAGTATCAGTATAGCTTTACGGTAACAATAATACAGACTACAACCTTTGGCTTCAAAATTCATCAGCTGGTTCTTTGATGATTTGTTTTGACGTGATAACGTCTTTAAAATCGTTTTAGTCGGGTGACATGTTCAGAAACTTGTGTCACACCAAAACCTCACGAGCGCGATCGCAGGTATAACGAGAGAGAGACGGACCGATCTCCCGTCTCATCTCGAGCGCTGCCAGTCATTCCGTGAATGTATGAAGAAAAATGTGTATCATAGTCGAATAAGTAAACTTGTCATTTTACACCCGAAATTTATCATCAAAAGTGTGAATAAAACGATAGATGTAATTTAAAATTTGAAAAAATTGTTATCTTCATTAATTCCTTACTTCCCAAAAACTTATATCACCAATAAGACGTTATCACGTAAACATCTCGATCGTAAACCTACTTTACAAACAACCAATATTTTTTTTGTAGGCATATGGGTGATTTGCCTTCTGTGTAAAACACGTCATAATTTTGTGGATATTTGACAAACAAGTTTTAATTGCGCACACACAGATAATACATTGATGCACAACCGGGATTGAAACGCTCGTCCCAATTGAGTGTAGACCAAACGTAGAACCTTAGAGTATTTCTATAATACGTTATTTAAAAAATGTACTGATAAGATTATTTTCATCCACAGGAAAAAATCTCTACAACAATGAACATGTAGCGATTAAGATGGAGCCTATGAAGTCCAAGGCTCCGCAATTACACCTAGAGTACCGATTTTACAAATTACTAGGAACTCATGGTGAGTACGCAGACTGCATATCAATGTTGAATAATTTTAAAATACGTTTAGATATACTCGCGGGCACAGATATATGCCCGAGCTTTGAAAGCTTGATACACAGTTCGAGATTATTATGCAAACAATAATGTAGATTAATGAGCCATTTAGGATTGTAATTTAGAGGGTAATGTACGAAATGCGGCCATCAGACCTTGTACTCAATATCACTAATACCACTAGACCTCATATATACTAATTAAATTTGCAAAGCATTCTAAACCCTAATATTACACCAAAATTAGTGCAGTGGTTTAAAAATATACCCCTTATAAAATGCATGTTCTAATCATCAAGATCTATTGATCAATATGTTTTACTGAATTGTTAAGACGTCGTTATTCAAATTATTGCATCATTTATCGCTCGAGCAATGAATGGCTCGTTAAAAGGGTTTATAAGTGAGGAGAATATAGATTGACGTTAATATACTGCTCAGAGGGCATGCCAAAAGTGTACTACTTGGGCACGTGCGGCGGCCGCTACAACGCCATGGTCATGGAGTTGCTAGGCCCCTCTCTAGAGGATCTCTTCGTTCACTGCGGCCGAAGGTTCAGGCTCAAGACGGTCCTTTTGATTGCAATGCAGCTCGTAAGTGCCTGCAATACGGTAGATACGGTTTAATGACACAACACCGCAACCGAGCGTTATCGCGAGGGCAACCGCCGTGATCATGACGTTGTTACCCGCCCACTAGCCAGCATTGCTCTCGCGACACGCCAATTAATTCCCTTACGAGGGCCTTGATCGGCATTCGCATCGGCTTCTGTGTTGTGTCAAGGTCGCAGAGCAATGCTGGGTAAGTACTAATCTTTTTTCCACTCTCCTCTACCCCCTCCCGTGCATCCTTAGCGCCCTCGACAGCAGAAGGCATTCCGGAGGTTTATTACTTCGGGCCCTGCGGTAAATACAATGCCCTGGTGATGGAACTGCTAGGCCCCTCGTTGGAGGATCTCTTCGATTTGTGTGGCCGGCGTTTCTCTCTAAAGACTGTACTGATGATTGCTATGCAGCTGGTAAGTACGAGTAGCTTACTTTGAATCCTTGACAATAATAGACGTAGTAAGTTCTCAAATGGTGCAATATTTAAGAAAGCTAAAAGGCATGCTTGAGCTAAGAACTGTTCTATGTGATATCATTTCGAATTTTTAAATGAAAATCAACAACTATTAAATAGCCACTATATATTCGTTAAAATCAGTTATTGTTTGAATTTTGATTGTGCCTTTATGACCCGTTTGTGGAAATGGTTTGCCGCTATCATTATGACGTAGTTATTTAGATAAACGTCTGCGTAAGCTACGCAAAAATATTTTACTTTGTTGATGACTGTTTACCTAATAAAGTCTTGTTGACTCATGGCCTACTGGAATTCCCTCTGCAATAATATCAAGTTAAAAATGTATACCATACATTTCACATAGTAAATATATATATAAATAGTGATTTTATAATAATACGTTAATAATTATTTTCTATTTTATATCAGTAATTCATTACTATACACCTTATTCAGTCCAGTTGGAAGTAGGTCTGTTTGAGACTATATTTTAACATACATAATATTCTGTCTAAAATATATTGATGTGTATGTTAGAATCATCATACTTTGATGATTGACACATATAAACCTTTAAAAAGTAGTACTACAACCCCTTATCTACAGTAACGATAAGGATTTTCTTTTCTTTCAATAAAATGTAAATGTTATCACGCAGGTATATAATTTTAAAATGGGAACGAATTAATTTTATCGAGGAGTCAAAAAGACAGTTTCAAGAATAGCAGTAATTCGTAGCCTATTAATAATCTGTACATTATTAATAGCTTAAGCAGCTCATTTAAGCAAACTCATTTAAACGCTTATTGATACGTTTTGTAGTATAATCTAATTTGTACATTTTAATTTTTCAGTTACATCGTATCGAATATGTCCACACGAGACATCTAATATACCGAGACGTGAAGCCAGAAAATTTTTTAATAGGTAGAACTGCAACTAAACGGGAAAAAGTCATTCACATCATCGGTAAGAAAATATTTGTTTTGTTAGTGCACCATTTTCATACTACGTTAAAGTTATGGGAACAAAATTGTGCCTTGTTGAAGAACCTATTTTGTAGGTATGTACTTACATTGCAAGCGCAAAGGTTATCTATTTCTATGTAATTGTTTTCATCTAATAACAGGACTAGTCCCAGTTTATATTAAATATAATCTTAAAATCTAGTCTATAAAACATATTCCTTAAAGATATTATGTTGTGTTAAGCACACAATCGTTTTGTATTATTTAGTTGATGTGAAAAACCATGTGTATGCTGAGGCAATCCAACTTATTGATCCAACAGGAACAAAATGCCTAAAGAGAACTAAACCTTTTGAATTTATTAAAACTAGTATGGTGAATATAAGTGCAAGGATACCTTCCATTCCTCTCGGACACACGGACATAGTGTCAAAACATTATAGAAAACTAAGACACAATATTGACAAAGTTGTAGAAAATTAAGTCATCATTACTTATTAGCCATAATTATTGTTTATTATTGATCGTAGTTCATATTGTTTAAAGTACTATTTCGTATACTTTATTGTGAGAAAAATAATTAGTTGATGTATTTCTATACCTAGAGAACCATGTTAAAGATTTAAATATTCCTTTAAAAAAACAGCAAACAGCTCACACCCCAAAAGGTCATGAACTCATCCTAATCAGCTGTTACTATAGCGAGATAATTTAACAAATCTTACATGAGATCTGTCATAGTGTACTCTAGGGCATAATATATTCCAACGCTTTTCTCTAAATAAAGTTTGCTTGTCTGGACGTTTTTTGTCTCAACGTGAGACCGCTTTTACTGAACATTACAATAAATACTTTAAAAATAAATGGATAGTTTGCGTTCTTATCCTCCGCACATGCCGCAAAAATAGTATATATATGTATATAAATTCCTTATACACTTAGGGACGATATAACATAGGATTTATATGACAATTCGGAAATTGTTACAAGCTTTGCGTGCCATGCAGTTTCTGTACGGCTTAAATTCTCATATATGTTCCAATACAGCGAATATAAAATGTTAAGTTTACTTCGTTTAATAGAAATAACATGGTTCTAGAATACCAGGTAAATGGCAGGGTCCAATTTATTATTCATTTAACCTGAACTTTGTCTAACTTTCACAAGGAAAAGCTTACTATGTCGTAAACCTTGTCAATGACCTCCAACGAAATCCTGAGGTCGTATGGATTTTTCTTTCTACGTTCCTATGCCATAAAAACCCAAAGACATATGTCAGATATAGAAGGCTGTTTTAACCTACTTGCCTATAAAAACTCAAAGCAATCTGCCGTCATGACCCATTTAGGGTTTTTAGGACCACTGGATTATTGAAGTGAAACTTCTTTAGGCGCATGAGGGTAAAATTTTTACGGAACGTCACGAAGATGTGCAGCGTTTTTGTCGAAGAAAAGGGAGAGAGCGATTGAGACCGATTGAGAGAGAGAGTGAGAAGGGTGAATTACTTTATAGAAATTCTATTTTTAAAATTAAAATAACGTTAAGAGAATTTATGAAATATTAGTATTTTTATTATTTTATGCAAAATAATTTATTGAAATCTCAATTAAAATGCCACGTGTTTTTTTTATTAATTAAAAAATTAAATTCATTATTTGTATTCATTTTCGACACTTTTGATATTTTAATGACAATTAAATTTATTAAATTCCTAACATATCGTTTAAGATTTGTATAAATATGAACAAGAGTTAAAAATTTATTTGCCAAAGAAGTTTCACTTCTGACAGGTATACTTTGTACGCACGCACTTTTTTGTTATTACTTTTGCTTTTACGTTTCACATCGAAAACTATGGAAGCCTAGCCACCAGTTTTAGTGTCTTATAATTTAGTACGTTTTACAGGCATTAATTCAATACAAATCAACACAATAGACACTGATAGTAATTATTAAAAAAATATACGGATCGTGTGCGTATAAGCTATAAAGTAATTTCGCTCATTTCAAGTTGCATTGTCAACGTCAAATATATTTGACAACTCTGGAATGTAACGAACATTTCACAGGTGACAAATGATAACTTTTTTGCGTTATTTGATTACACAATCTAAGCCACCTTGATTTTACATAACACTTTTCGCATATCGATTGCAAGTGACCTTCGTAATCTTGTTATGGGCTTTGCAGTAGTCTAACTTTAGATTTAAAACGTTACTCTTACGTCATTAAATGTATAAGGACTTGTATGGTTTCTATAATCGAGATTCAGACCTATTCGCATTTATATAACCACGACTAGTATGTTCTTGTCTAAGGATTATTCGCCTACATATGTATACAATTTAATAAATCCAGAACGTTGCGTTTTTATTATTGTTACAGCCTGCTGAAAGCTTTTGTTTTCCTAGAATTCGACTAAGCATACCATTGTCCTTGATGTGACAGTGCTAGATTTATTAAATCCAGTATAATATGAGTTTTTTTCCAAAACTTTTTATCCAAAAAACGAACTTCCTTAATAACTTAACTATGTCCCCTTAGTCAATCGACTTGCAAAATAGTTTCATTCATAGAAATATATTTTATAGTACTACAAAATTGTAATATAAGACAGTAGGCTGCGGTTACATTGCCACAGAAAATTGTGCGTAACGCGTGTAAAGCAAGCAGGAAGTCGTGATACGGTCACTGCTGTAGTTAGTAAAAGTGGTGTTATGACGACTTTTTCTCATCAGTCATTCCTTAAATATGCTTTAATTTAATTTTCCAACTAGTATTCCTAACTTAACCTTGATTGTCGTGATTCACCTTGGGTTTATTAAGTTATTGTACATAATATGATTTATTAATTTAATTAAAATTTTGTGATATTATTTTATGAAGTTTTTAATAAATAGGTTAATTAGGTACCTCGATGAAAAATAAATTATTGTCTTTTCAATATTTAAATGTTATATATTATAAAACAAAATGTAGGTTGTTTGAGCTTAATCTTGTGAAAAGAACAATAAAACGCAATTAGAAATTACTCCTAACATATAAACGTACAGAGCGGATTGATAATTTTTAAAGTTTTTACAATCGAAACAATTCTAAAGCAGGCCCACAGTCTTTTACAGTTAGTGCAAAGAAGATTGTCGTTTGCCATCTCCGTAGCTTATTTCAAAGAATATCACAAAATAGGAAAAAAATACAAAGGATAAATGGGCGCTTTGACTGTTAACAATAATTACAGATTTTATAGAAAACATAATGTTTTGAAGCACGTCACTTATTACTATGAAAATTAACATGCTTTTTCATAGATTTTTAAGATTATATAAAGATAAGGTAAAATTTAAAAATTTATATTTTTCAGATTTCGGTTTGGCCAAAGAATACATAGACTTAGAGACAAACAAACATATACCGTACCGGGAGCACAAGTCACTCACGGGGACGGCGAGATACATGTCAATAAATACACATTTAGGAAAAGGTAAGTATATTCAACGGTATCAGGGTAGTGAAAACGATTCTAGTGGTGTACATTTCTTCTCTTATTTATTTATTTCGTATTCCTACAGCTAACATAAATGTATTAATTAAAAATCTATTATATTCAAGATATAGCCAAAGGCAAAGATGGAATACGTAATATATACAAAAAGGTTCAAACATTTACGAAAGGAAAAAATAAATAAAAATTATTAAAAACATTTAACTAAGTAATAATTCGGCTGTGTTGTGTAATAGTGTTTTTATGTGGGGTGTCTTTTTCTAATGGAGAGCAAATTTCTTTTACATAATTTGGTAGAATTATGAGTTATGTATTACATTATTTTATAACTCCGTCAACACATTATTAAATGAATATAAATTACAAAGATTCACTCAAGTAATCACGAACAGAATACATATTAGACTAGATTCTATTGAATTGTTACTAACCCATTTAACATCAAATATCCGTCTCTACATTGTATTATTTATGACAAAACAATGATTTCTCTTAGAATTTCAAGTACTTTAAAAAGCAACATGAAGACATGTCTACCTATATCCCTACTTTTTTATGAACTATTTACAGTATTTCTTGGTTCAAATCTAGCTACTAAAAGGCATCTTCTAAACTAATATTTATTTATGGTTGAAACCATATTCGAAGTTTGGATTATACTTAATTCTTGTCCTTAATTAGATGACCTAGTAAGCTAAGTTTATAGTGAAATGTATTATTTTTCAGAACAATCAAGACGCGACGACCTGGAAGCTCTTGGGCACATGTTTATGTACTTTTTACGTGGTTCCTTACCCTGGCAGGGTTTAAAAGCTGATACACTCAAAGAAAGATACCAAAAAATCGGCGATACGAAACGGGCGACACCTATCGAGGCAAGTTTCTGACGGTTTTATTTTATATATAGGGCAGGAGGCTCACCTGATGTTAAGTGATACCCCACCCATGGACACTCACATTGCCAGAAGGCTCGCAAGTGCGTTGCCGACCTTTTAAGAATTGGTACGCTCTTTTCTTGAAAGACCCTAAAGCGGGCCATAGACAGGCCGCATGTTGCAGTCAAGGCCGACTGCAATATGCGAGCTATTGCGAATATGAATTTGGTATGGAAACTGCAGATCGCCGTGCGGCGACCGCATATTGCAGTCGGACTTCACTGCAACACGCGGTCCGTCCGTAATACACGGACCGCTCGAGCAGTTCCTGAGCAAACCGCATATTGCAGTCGGTCATCACTGCAACACGCGGTCCGTCCGCAACACTCGGACCGCTCGAGCAGTTCCTGAGCAAACCGCATATTGCAGTCGGTCTTCACTGCAACACGCGGTCCGTCCGCAATACTCGGACCGCTCGAGCAGTTCCTGAGCAAACCGCATATTGCAGTCGGTCTTCACTGCAACACGCGGTCCGTCCGCAATACTCGGACCGCTCGAGCAGTTCCTGAGCAAACCGCATATTGCAGTCGGTCTTCACTGCAACACGCGGTCCGTCCGCAATACTCGGACCGCTCGAGCAGTTCCTGAGCAAACCGCATATTGCAGTCGGTCTTCACTGCAACACGCGGTCCGTCCGCAATACTCGGACCGCTCGAGCAGTTCCTGAGCAAACCGCATATTGCAGTCGGTCTTCACTGCAACACGCGGTCCGTCCGCAATACTCGGACCGCTCGAGCAGTTCCTGAGCAAACCGCATATTGCAGTCGAGACCGACTGCTCTCGAGCGGTCGCGTTGAAGTCGTACACGACTGCAACACGACCACATAATGCAATATGCACTACGACTGCTTGGAGCAGTTGTGTTCGACCGCAAAATAATACGTAATAATACAAAATAATAATAATACAGCGAGGTAACGCCGCATGAGTCATGTTTTTTCGTGCGTGCAGCCGGCTCCATCGGATTATAAGACGTCACTTTAAAAAAATCCGCATAATCAGCCATATAAAAATACGTATGCAAATCTCATTAAGGAAACTATTGGTGCCGCACTTATTCTTTATGATATAAACATTTAGCTAATATTTCACTAAACCATTGCAGGTGCTATGCGAAGGTCACCCAGAAGAAATGGCGACCTATCTCCGCTATGTACGACGGCTGGACTTCTTCGAGACCCCCGATTATGACCAACTCAGGCGCATGTTCCGTGAACTGTTCGAGCGGCGCGGCTACGTGGACGACGGCGAGTTCGACTGGACTGGAAAGACTATGGTAAATTGAATGTTTCTGATTTAAACCTGTTTGTTTGATCTTTAAACTAAAGCTAGGACACGCAAAATTTTATATAAAAGTTTTGAATGCAATTTTCAATTTAATATTGAAATAATATAAATAATGTATAATTACATTAAAGATTATATAGCTTTGTAATAATTCATAAAACAATCAAATGGACAGGTTTTTAAACTCCTTGAACTTTTATGAATGTGGTGGTGTGGTGTCTGAATAGTTACCATAAACTTCTATTTGCACGTTTGTCAATATTTATTTGCAATTAACACGTCAATCTGTATTCGAAATGACAGGCGTGACCCACTAAAGTTAAACAAATATGTATGGGAATGACATTAGATCACGCTTTGTCACGTGACCTTTTTTCATACGAATTCGTTTGGTGTTAGTGGGTCACGCCTGTCGAACAGGGATTTTGTCTCAAACCTCTGATGAAGTTTATCGTATACTTTTAATTGTGTTGTTATTGTCTTCAATTTCTTTAGATTTTTTTTTGTATTGGTCTATGGTCTTATGATATTTGCTGTATAAAGGTCTAATCTACAATTTCCTTCAAATATTAGTATATTTCAAAACTTGTAGTTCTACTATTGAGTAGGTGGCCATAGTGGCTAAATTAAAATATGTATGCGTCAAATATTAGTATCCATATTCTTATTAGTAAATTTTTTTTCAGCTCTATAAGCAAGATTGTCTTATATTTTTTTTTCTACAGTTTAATTTTGTATCTGGCTTATTTTGACAGTCATTTTAGGGCGTTGTAGATTGGACCTTTTGGATTTTTTTAAGGGAGAAAAAGCTTGCTTTTGTTTTGACTCATGTAAAATTGTTTAGCAGAAAGATAAACGAACGATAATGACACGTTTCG
This sequence comes from Pieris napi, assembly GCF_905475465.1. Lineage (NCBI taxonomy): Eukaryota > Metazoa > Arthropoda > Insecta > Lepidoptera > Pieridae > Pieris > Pieris napi. The sequence goes on along the minus strand of NC_062239.1, from coordinate 3,806,776 downwards.
TTGGTGATTGGTCGGAAAGATTTTATTTATGAGATAAAGCCTTCAATATCTTATGAATTTGAATGTTATGTTACTTTGCAATTAAATAACTAGGTACGACTAACTTCCTTAAATAAGGTCTTTAAACATGCTTCATTTAATAACTTATGGGCCAATATGACTCATAAGTAATATCAAAACCACTAGAACCGTTGAATAGTAGATTATCATAACGGTAACTAATTTTACGAGTCAAGGTCATCACATGAAAGGGTGAATGACCCGAAGATCAATACTAGCAATTTTGTTAGCCATTTTTGTTACTCACTGATAATATATCGAAAGTTCACTCCTTATCCTTAAAGAACAATAAAACCTTAAATTTCGTAACAAAACTTTATTTAACTTAAATTAACGTTTACAGTAGGTATATAATATTTCGCGTCTTCGCTAAGTGTAATATTTAACACACAGGTGAATGAGTCATAGAAACAAAGAAGAGGTGCGAAGCTAGAAAATATTTAAAAGTCTGCTAAGTAATCATTAAATATAATTTATCATATTTGTAGTTTAAATTTATAGTTTAAAGTTTAAAATGTTCAGGTATAAAATTACTGTAGGAAAATTATAAATATCTAAAGCTATATAAACTACATATTCTTTGGTTATTATTATTTTGTTTAAGATCATTTAAAGCCTTCAATAGCACCTGTAAATAATTATGCACCCATGAGCTCATAATTATCATTTAACATTGGAGACAATTTCAAATTTCGTAGTAAAAATATATATGCAAAGAAAACCTCGTGTCATACGAAAATGTAAATAATTGAAGTTCGCTTAGACGCTTGGACCTAACTTCACCGTACTAGGACCGTGTTAGGCAAAATGTTGTAAGGAACAGCATTATTCCGGTTGTTTGACCAATACCGCCGCGAGTCATGCAAAAATATTTTTTTACACATTCAAAGATTTGTAATGCTTGCTGATACATTCCTAGTCCGGTCATAGTGTGGGAAGATCCCCCTACTATCATCTTGTTCAAACTTTTTGCATGTCTGAATGTTAGATTGCTTTACATTGTACTACGAGAAATTCATTTTATTATTTTTTTAATGTTTGTTACATAGAACGTGTATATAAATAATTTTAGATGCTATTTTCACACGCGTTCCTTTCATTTTTTATTCGCTACTTTAAAACTCGCTAGTGTTGTAGTCAATGTATTTATTGCCATTTAAATAAATTTAATTTCTATGATTTGGTCGTTTATGTGTAGATAGTTCCGGCCTTTTCGCCTTCGTTGACATAGACTTTAGTATGATTCTTTAAATTAACAAAGGAATTGCAGTTTTGAATTTTTTTTGGCATTAGCAGTTATTTTTAAATGCTTAATTAATACTAACTTATGCGTATGTGACAGTTTACTTAAGGGGGAAACCAGATTAGACCGATCTTTTTTAAATTTTTAGTAAAACTCAGGAATATGTGGTCAAAATTTGAAAGCAAAATTCGCATTATTCCCGATGTTATGAGCACTTAGTGACCGACCGTCGGTTCGACGTCGAAGCGCGTGGTAGTTAGAACGGAGCGGTCGCTGTAAGTATTGCTTATTCAAATTAAGTTCATATGAGCCTAATCCTGGTATTATATTAGTTTTTTATGCAAAAAAGGTGAATAAATGGTATAAAACATAAAATTGTCTTCAAACACCTGAAAAAAAAAACATTTTTTTTTATCATGATTCATTTTCTTAGGAAATATGTTGCTAACGAAACACAATTGTGACTACAATTCGAAATTCCGACAGGAAGGGCCACCAGGAAAATAATAATCTAATGGCAATCGTCCATGGATAGCACGTTCTAAGGCCACTATTTCTGGCAGAAATTACTTTAAAAATCTTAAGTCTACTTCAAAACATGAATGAACTTCGAAAAAAGAAAAAAAAAACAGTACTTTTTCCCTGCGTACAAAATTCACGAACAACACCAAAATTCCGGCCACCTAAGCTGGTTTGCCTCCTTATGTCTCGATTATAAGTTAGGGGGTTGTAACTACTCAGTGGAAGGATTATAACTAACAAGTGTATATTTTGTTTGTGTACCGCTTTCATGGCATGTTTGCATGCGCTTACACAGCCTTCGAATATGCACGTCATGAGAATCCTGCGCAACGCCCCGCCCTCTAATATCGTAAAAAATAAATCCGATAAGGTCAGTAACCTCTACTAATACTAATTCACGGACATGTCATTTTGGCTAGATTGGTACTTTTCGGATTTACTATTAATTTTAGTTCTCCCACGCCTGACCTGTTGTGGATATAAGCTTTGCTTTGTTTTGCTTGTGTTTTATAGTTTTACGGGCTGTATAAAAAAAAGGGTGCTTGTACTTATGTACGCGCGTAAGAAGTTATACTTCTATGCCATTATTAAAAATAGTTTTTGATTGCATGCAAATAATTAATTATAATTAAATAATCAAAGACTGGAAAAGGAGCCATTATAGTCAATAAAGTTCAGTTTACATTTGAAAATTTAAGAAATAAATATTTATTATTATTCTCTGACATTAAGAGTAACATAAATTCTATTATTATTCGAATGTTGTTTTTAAATTATGTCCAATGGCATAGCATCTTCCGTGGGCAACTTCATTCTGTTAATTTTGTGTCACGGTGCGCGCGCATCGTAAAATATCACTCTCATAAATTTTTCATAACGCGCCTAAAGAAGTATAACTTCAAAAAGTGTTCTCACTTTAAAATATGGAGGAAAGGCGTTGGAGACTTATCTTCGATAACGCGTAATAACAGTTTTCCATTTTAACAATATTTATAAGACCATTTTAGATAACGATTATGACATAGATCATTTGCAATATTAATCATATTTTTTAATATCATTTAGATACATTGATATTAAATATTAAAATATATTCTAAAGAAAATTAATAAATTTTTCAGTCAACTCCCGTGGGGTCCATTCAAACGGGACACGAGATTGTTGTATCTCCGAATCGTGGACATCAAACATTTCACAAGGTAAGACCAATTGATCATTTATTAAAACCTGATTATATTTTATACATAATTTGTTGAACAAACTTCACCGAGAAATGGAAACTAATTGGGATTTCATAAACTAATGCTGTCTTTATCTATGTGTATCTGACTACTCACTCTCTTTCTCTCTTTGCCAACTCAATAAGGCTGTGTAGGTTTTTTTATATAATTTTGTGTTCATAATTGGGTGATATGGTAAGGTTTCTAACTTGTAGTGACTTATTTTTTTGTCGGTACAGGATGATTTGTGTGATTATATGATTGGTATGCTTGAGGACGATGAGGCGGCCCTTATATGCGGAGAGGTTTGAAATTGTTGTTTTCGCTAGAGCTACCCTCATACAAATCACTCCGAAAGACCATTACAACTAGCTAGATTTAATCAATTTTAGATGTATAGAATATTTACTAGAATCTAGAGAATTCTTTGATATCCCTGAGATTATTTTTCTGTTCCCGTATTTCTATAGGTATCTCCATAGATGCGAGAGTACTAGAACAGAAATAATTAAGTTATAATGGCCTGACCTTTAATCTTCCAAAGCTTGTAGTTAAATGTCAGTCCCTAACCGATTTGTGTGGTTTTCTCTTACTTCAGATATCAGTGCCTCCTTAATGAACAGGAATGGCAATTCGCTTGTACATTTTTGAATTATTTTACCTCTAGATAAGAATTAACGTGTTGCAGGTATTTGTATTCTATAGGTGAAAGATTACACTTGAAATCAAATAACAAGAAATCACTAAAGTGATTTTGTTTAATCATGTTAACTGATTTTTGCCCCGAAGCATAGACTTTATAGAATCTCAAATAAGAACATATATTTTGAAATTAATTTAATAAGTCGACTAGTCATAGATAACACAGGACAACGCTACGTACTATTTTATCTATGGTCAACAATGCACATCTAAATGTATCAAATCCTGTAATGTGCTTTAAATTTTGCAAAGTATTTAAACTTAAAATCAAATTATGGTCTGACTTGAAATAAGTTTTTTTTTTTAGATTTTGCTACTTATCTAGAGGTATACACAAAGTTGTATCGAGTGTACATTCGAATTGCAGTCATAATGATTTTGAAAGTGAACTAAAATATTGACATGTTTTACCCTTTATTGACATTGTGCTAAAACAATTCATTATCATTTGAGAAATTCGTTAATAAAATTCGAGTAGACTTAAATCGATACATATAGCAATCTTTGCTCATGTTCACAAAGTTTTTTAGTTTTTATTATTGGGGGTTTCTATCGAACTCAAAAATTTAAAGTAGGCTATAAATTGTAGAGGTGTAAATCGCCCTACATTTTTGTCTTTGGTTAGATTGGCGCACCTGTACCGTTTAAATTAGATTGAATACTCTCATCTGTATTTAGAAAACTATATTTTTTACTATAACATAGACAATATAAACTGCATATATGTATATGTTATTATGAACGTATATAACATTTTAGGAAATGAGCCTTAGTATAACTGGCGTACATCAAAGTTGGTACTATTTAATGATTAATTTAAAAATATGTAAAATATTTATCGGGAATTACGTATGGTTAACTAACAATTTCAGGGGGCTGTAAAAGATTCTGGTACTGGTGGTACCGCGAACACTGGTGGAAATTGGCCCCATAGTGGAAAAGCCACGCCCCTTACTGCCGGTCACTTGACACCTGCTGACAGACACGGATCCGTACAGGTTAGGCCTTTCGCCATTATTCATTCTTATATAAAACCTTTGGAATTTTAGCTGTGATCTAGAAACTCACTATCCTATTAAAGAAATGAGGAAACAAGCCCTAAATATGTGCCAAAACTGAAACTTATGTTATATCCGTTTATTTATGAGCTAGTTAGCGAGTTAGTTTCTTTGAAACATATGAAAAGCTTTCCATTATATCTATCATGGTTATAACTCTTATACAAGGTATAAACATACGTTATAGAAAACAAGACTTTCAGTGATGGGGAAAAACTTAGGCCAAATGAGAAATCTTTTAAGTTAAATATCTTTAGTCAATTACACTTATACACAATATAAACATAATACATGGTTAGCCATAGTTATCAATCGTTTAGCAGTTCAGCATAATCTAGGAATGAAATTATGACATTCGGATTTAAAAAATATATGGTCGTCTTTAGCGATTGTCTTTGACACATGAATTGTCTCTTAAACGCCTAAATTAGTAAAAGATTTTTCGTCACTCTTGTTTTTGTAAAGTATCGTGTGAATGATAAAGACGAAACAATATATATTTGAAGAGTATAGTATCTTTATGAATAAAGGGGCATATCCGTAGATTCAGAGACAATTTCAAGTCACAGCTATGAAATCGTCATCGATTTTGATAGATGACAGTTCGCACTCTCTCAACCTTTAGTTATATATAAATTTAACTTTTTTAGCATCTGAAGAATAAACATTTTCGGTATGTCAAATTTCCTGGATCTGACACTACGGTCAGTTTTGCTCATAATTGTATGTTTGTGTGCATGGACGTAACGAAAATCAATGAATTTCAACTTCGGAAATTATATTTTTTTGCATTAACAAAAACAAATGCTAATTGTGTCTTTGTGGTTTTCTACTAAACACTTACACATACTATTTAAATGCTCTTTACACAACTTGACAAATATTAACTTGACAATATCCTTATGTAAACAAAATAACATGATCAAAAATATATAAATATGTGACTGTTGAAAGAGGTTTAAAATTAATTGTTAATGCAATTTAACACCAAGCTCAGACATTTTGGAAATTTTGTTTTTAATTATTATTAAAAAAAAACTGTACTGATTTAAACTATATGTATTATTTATATCTTTGTATTTCACGTAATCATTTGATATACCTGAGAGACATATTTGTCGAGCCATATACTAATCTAAAAAAAATATTGTTTCGTCGGAAATGCAACCCAGGACCTTCCAAAAGGTTTTGCATACAACGGTATGTTAATCAGATATATTTGCAGGTGGTTAGTTCAACGAACGGAGAGTTAGGTGCGGATGACCCCACAGCCGGGCATAGCAACACTCCAATCACTCAACCGCACCATGAAGTGGATGTTGTCGATGACACCAAGTCAGTGTTGCAACTGTATGCATTGCTTCCGGTTTTTATTTTTTTTAGTTTTCCTTTTTTGAACTTAGGAACTGCCAAGTTTCACAATTGCCATATTTTAATTTTGTTCTTGCTATTGGTTACCATACGGTTCCGAAATGAATACTTTTATCTGTTTTTAAATTCATATAACAAAAAAAAATTAAGTCTGACCGTCACGTGATCATTAAGTTGACCTGATTGGTTATATTTTTGGCTATGGATCGCTATGACGTTATGGTGAACCTTATCAGTATTCACTAGTTCAACAACTAGATTTTTGTTATTATTTTAATACCCTTCTTTAGTTTTTTTACTTTTATTTTTAGTTTGTTGAAGGCCAGTATTTTTGCTAATAATACCTTTTTAGTTAGACCTATTTCTGTACATCTTGCTATTATCCTTTGTATGAAGCATGTTCCACCTTAGCCCAAGGCAGACTCGTAAATCTTCATACAGACAATCCGTGTATTCCAGATGCTGTTGCTTCTTCAAGCGCAAAAAGAAGAAGTGTGCGACGCGCACGTACAAGTGACGCGTGTGCCCCACGTGACCGCACAGACATACATTACAGACATTTTACACAAGTCATTTACAGACACATTGCATACACGCGTTATTACATACCTCGATCAAGTACGCGATCGGGAACTGAGAAATATTAATATTCGATAAATATCACCCTTTTTAATATTTTCGTTGGACGTCAATAAAACTGATTTAATGTATATTGATAATGATATAAGATCTCTATTCTAAATCTAATATTTGTTCAAAGTCCATAGAAATAGTTTTGACAGTTCTTGATACTAGTTTGAGCCAGTTCGAAGATCGCGTACTTATTCCGCTGTATATTTCTCTTTATTCTACAAATTATTACAAATAATGTAATATAGAATCCATTTTATTCGTACATTACATTTTTCATGTATATAGAATATGTATAAAACAATTAAGACAGACGACTTAATGTAAAAAACTTGCAAAATAAACCCCAAAAAATTAAATTAAATTTTTAAAAAATGTTTTGTTTTTCGCGTTTATTATGAAAATTATATTATATTAGTTCAATGGTTGTTATTACGTATAAAAAAGGCAGCTATATCAGTAATATTATTGCATTATGTATTAAATCTTTTAAACTTCTGAACTATTTTTCGATCGGGGTGCATAAATCGTCACATAAATATTTTATTGATCTATAGATTTTAGATTATGACGTCACATCCGGTCACCATACAACAGATGATACTCTTCATAAATTCACAAAAATGTGTGTTCTGGTGCGGTTTTTAATGTTTGTGTTCCCGTCCGTAGCTATTTTCATTTCACCGAAAACTTACGAGATCGCTTTGCCCGAAAAAGACCATTCCAACTCGAACAAAAACTATAGCATTATAGAAGACAATAGATGTCGCTTTTCTCCGTTTAGACGCAAAATTTTCTTATCGCAAATACAATGTTTATTTTTTGTTACATAAGTAATGAATTACCATAATATAAGATATCGATCTATAAGTTTGTGTGTTAAACTCGTGTCTATTTTAGCGGCGCGTGTGCTAAACATTAAACGTTTAAAATCACATTGTATATTTATTATCATTTATTCCTAAATGCATCACTAAAAACGTTTTCATAAAATAACACTGTCTCTTTCGAACTAATGCTAATTGTTACGTGAGAACGAGATGGCGATACGTAATGTTAAGCACACGCGCCGTAATATGCATATTGTAGTTGTAATTTTATTTAGTCATCGTATAAGTTCAATTCGTGCGAGTTCACTCGGCTCCGTTCATAGCGCTGCCACTTCCTATCTTTATTTATGCCTATATAATTAGTTTAAGAATGTAAACAGGCAATTTCATGCAATAATTATTTAACGGAATATTCAAGTATGATTGTGTACGACTAATTTGGTCTAAGTATGGATACGACCACATACTCAAAGGTGAATGTTTATATAGCGTGCAATAATTTATGTATAAATTCATTACAATAGTTTAAAATAATACATTTGTTTCAATCGGTGAACCCTGAACTCCTTAAGACTGGTTGAAACATGTCATAGCGTATGGTCCGAAATAAAATCTACAGACTGTAACGAATGACTTGATGCATCAAAGCGACGTTGGGTTTCATTTCGGACGAGTTTTGTGTAGAGACCCGCGGTTCATGTCAATTGAAATCAGTTTTTAGGCCTTAAACGATATATCATTAACAGTAGAGTAAAATTTCTGTCGATTCGATTGCAACCTCGGTCTGAGTCGAAAGTTCCAAAAATTATACTAAATGTTTTTAATATCGTTAAGAATTGACCGTCGTTGCAATGTGAGGTGACTGAGTTACATCGTTTCAGTTAAGTGTTAGATTAATGAGTCGTTAGACTGAATATCGCCGATGCGATGGCGTTGCTATGGAGACGTGCACGTATATGTATACGTGTCCGTGATCGGCGTGCTACGTGTATAAATTGTACAGCTTAGGAACGTTTGTATATTTTTGCTTGGACAGAAATGGCAACGAATAGAGGTTTTGGCCTTTTTGATTGATTAGTATAATCTTGGTACGTGCAAGCTATAGAACTCTTGCAGATAAATAATTAACTTGTATATGATACATCTTGTGTATCGGCGCGTTGTTTGCTGCGAGTTTATCGGTTACAGTGGCGTTAATTCCAAGTATTTTTTGAGTATAGTCATCACAAATCCTAACTCTCTTAGGAATTTAATTTCGGCTAAGTAATGTTAAAAATGTTTTTGAAGGACGCTGTCTTCATATTTTTAGAAAAATATAGGTAATACGGTGTACGCTGTATGATAAATTTTAATGATGCGTATAAGTTTTTCTATGAATTGTAACAAAGTATTCTCTCGTTGATAGATCATAATCATTGTACAATCATTAAAGTGATAGGTTACAATATAATGAATCATTATCTTATTATACCATAGTCGTACCTAATTGTTACTTTCTATTGCTAGATAGAATAATCAAATTAGATTGGGTATAACGTGTGATCTCTTAACACAAGTTTAAATTCGACGTGTGTTAATAATTTTAAAGTATATTGTTGTGTAAAGTGACGAATCGCAGAGTTTGTGATCTGATTGTGGTTCTAGTGATACGGACCGTCTCAACAATTACTAACGATCAGTGTTTTGTTCGCTTCTCGAGACAAAGTCACACCAAACTGATAACGGAAGACACGATATCGAAAGGTCTATCTTATTCATATTGCTGTAACATGACTTTGTCTCGGGTTATTTAGTTTGAATTACAATATTAACGATATGTACATAGTTTGGCCGTCTGGTGCCGAATGATTTAGAAAACGATAAAACCGGACATTGTAATTGAAACTGATATTACATTTTTCTTTGACGACAACTGCTGAAGATGGAATTATTATTCCTCATATTTATTAGAACCAGCACCACATTTAGAACGGTGCGTGGACACGGCGTGTCACGCGTTCTGTGTAGTTAATTTAATTGATAATTTGGAAGATTTCGCTTACTAAGTAAGTTTCGGCTTGAGGACGCACGAGATGGATTTTTGAGCTATAGTTATATAACTTTATGTATTTATAATACATGCTTTCGAAACTGAATTGAATTCTTATTGTTAAGTATAAAATAAATATTCATTATTATAGAAACAATTCTCAGTGTTTATTTTTTCGTAACATGTAAATTTTGCGTATGCAATTTGACTTATATTCAGTTATGGTCACAACCTGTTTTCAAAAATACGAAAATATTTGTTAACTCATAATTAAATAAAGCTTATTATAAGAGATTTGTTTTAATTATCTACCTACACCAACCAATTCACTTCGCCACTATTAGAATATCTTATTGTTCAAATGAACATTCAAGGAGGTTCTATATAAATAACAAAACAATACTAGATTTTAATTTAAACAAAAGCTATGCTTAGCTAGAAAAAAAAAACAAATAACAATAATTATGTTATGTAGTACGCAGTTGGGACGTCGCTACCAAACCATAGTTAATGTTAGGTTCCTCTAGGTTCACATCCTGCTATATAAACCAATGTTTACAGATAATTGTTGAGTGACTAAGTTTATTTAGATCGGTACGATACGATCTATTTCCTGGCCAATACAGTAATGGCGAATACAATACCCCCTCTATAAGAGCATAATCTGAACTGGGCTTGTACATTATTTGGAGTATATTACAATATCATCAAGCATTTCTGAATGTTAATTTTTCGAAACCAAACGACGAGTGTGCCTAGTGAGTTAAGAGCGCGACAGCCATTTAATATATTGTATAAAACATTGTGTATGTATGTATTATATACTCTACATTGCGCTACCTACACAAAGTTAATGTAAGGTGAATATTGTTTAATTACCTTTTTCTAAACTATATTCTTTTGGAGATTGGAGTTTTTTTATGTACCAAGAGCACAAAGGCACTCTATGGTACTGATAATTGATAAATTACGATTGACAGGTTGACATATGATACTCTTGGCAGATGTGAAATGTGAATTATTATTTATTATCATTGCTACTAAATCTGTGCATCATAGCTAGTATAAAAGTTATATTATTATACTAAGAGTTGCAGGATTTCCAAATATTTCTAATTCGAATAAATTGTCTCGTTTATTTTAAATCTCTATTTGAGTTAACATAAAACGGCGAAAAAACGACCAAACAGTCCTATTATATTATGTTTGCCGTAAACACTCGCCGCTTATTACGTTTAGGTACAAAAGTTTTTGTACGAGAAATTAGGCAAAGGAGGTTACCTGGACCAAACCCTGGTTTAGATAATCGATTAGAAGAATTTAGAAAAGGTGGTATCAAGGTTACGGATGATGATGCTGAAGAATTTATTGAGAAATCAGACAGTACCTTTTTTGATGTAAGTTTCAGTAGCAAAATATTTTTTGAGGTTACCTTTTAATTTGAATTGTATAGTTTATTATACTGCTTTTTTAGGTGGGTCAAGCATACAATGAACATTTTAACGAGACCTTGATTGGAAAATATAAATTAAGACATCAAATTGTAAAGGAAAGATATTTCAAAGAGAACATGCCAAACTTGTTAACCTGGAGTGAAAAAGAACAGATTCGACATTTAGCTACCACTATGCCTGATGAATGGACTCCGCAAAAAATAGCTGAAAGCTTCCCAGTTACAGAAGCTGTTGTTAAGGTACTTACTTTACCATATTGAATTTACTCTTTTACTAGCATCTCAAGAATGTATGAATTTCACATTATTTCATGTTAATCAGGCCATTTAATATTTTTCATACAAGTAGATGTTTCGCTGGTATATGTTAAATTATTTAAAAATAATTATTAATTTCAGAAACTACTCAAATTTCCATGGAAACCAGCCACAGAGCAAAGAATTTCTAGACATGATGCTTCCGCGATGAGGAATTGGAGAGAACTAAAGGAGGGTACTCTAGATATACCTGAAAACTTAAGGCAACATTTTCTTAAATTCTCCGAAAGGACAATACCACCCTTGAAAAAATCTAGTATTAAAATTGATGTGACTCAAGAGGAGAAAATGGGCGAGTTTGAGAGAATTATTAAAAAATGTGCCTCTGAAGGCCACAGTGAAAATGAAAATCTAACGGAAAACGAGACTAATGTTCATAATAACACAGAAAAAGTAAAGAAAGATAACAAAAAGCTCACTTTAGATGAATTAAGTAGTAAAATTAAAAGTAGATTAGAGAAAGGGAAAAATGTTGATCTACCCGATCAACTTATTATTAGCTCAGTGTCAGATGTTTCCAAGGCAAAACCTAATATAAGCCAGGACATAGAACTAAGTAATATTGATGAAAGTAAATTAAGTGAGGTGACAGATTTCAAAGAGGACTCAAAGAAGTTAGAAGTTTTATCTGGCACCAATTATCCTGAAAGGATAAGAATTCCTAAAAAAGCCTACAAAAAAAATGCTACTTTTAAGGTTAATGACTGTTTCTACGATCATGATGGAAGATTTTTGTATAGAGTTATAGGAATGACTGAAAATTAAAACTAAGGAAATAATACAATTATTTAGAAGCTTGTTTTTATATAAAATTATATGCCTTTATTACATTGTCCTTTATGATAAAATAGAACAAGTCAAATACTAAATGCTAAGATCAAATTATTGCATGTCTTTTATATAACTATGCGGTATATCTATTCTTACATAGATGTGTGATTACATCGTTACAAAAATACATTTGTTACATATTTGTACAGAATAATGAACATAATATGGCTTTAAGACATCACATCTGTTTCTAAATAAAATAAACTCTTCTAGGACAAACTGAATAAAATAGGAATTTACTTACACACAAAATGTGATATAAATTGATATTTTCAACAATATTTAAATTAATGCTGATAAGTATTGGGAAAAGTGAATTAGGTATACAGAAATCTAGTACAAAGTTCACTAAAGAGTCTGTGTATCTGATACATATGTAAAACACGATTTGAGCCAACCACTAAGATTGTCGGAAAGGTTTTAAACTAAAATTTAATAAATGGTTTTAAATATGTACTTATGTTTGTAAAAGAAAATACACACTACATTCTGAGTTACATAAGCAACACATTGCATAGTACTTTCCAAACTGAAGTTTTAAGCATTTTACAAATTTTAACTGACAACAAAAGTTGAAAGTTTACATGTGTAATGTTAATTTAATTAATGTAACAAAGAAATGAAGGTTTCACATATAACCACACTATTTACATTGAGTGTTAGGAAAAGTCACATAAAATACAGTTACATAATATAAAGAATGAATTTTAATATAGGCCATAATTTTGTTTGTCCCGGCTCAACACTGGACGGCACGTATTTTTAATAGTACATTAAAAAATAACGTCACTTAACAAAGCAAAATGTCTCAACTTATGTCTTCAAAACCAAAAATATTTAAGTTGAAAAAGCAAATATGTAATTAAAATTCTTAAGAAATTTAAACCAATAATTCAATAAACCCTTTTACACTATGTAAACTTTTTTATTTCAATACTTTTTTAACCTTAACATTTCAAATATTGTATATCTACTATAATATCACAAACAATTTCGTTAAAATTTTAATAATACCGAAAAGTTGATTTTCTCAACCGAGATTGGTGTTTATGCAATTACTTTATTTATGTTAACAAGGACATCAAAACTAATTTTTTTTTGTGACGCAAATTGAATTGATTGCCTGAAAAATTTCTGAGATGATAATTTATATTCTCTCAAATATTAGAAGTTAGTACAGGATCTCAGTTCAGAAGCATATTTTACACAAAAATCAATGAAATTTAGTATAGTTAGTCTGGCATAAGAAAAAGAGAATTCATTGTAATTGTTATGTGATCTCTGTGTATTGCAGTGAAAGCAAATTTTTATTTAAATTTGATTTTCTCTCACATATGGAATTTAGCCAAAATGAAGAATGTCCTTTCCGCTGCTGGCCGCTGTCCCAAATTACCAATTACTTAATAATAATATATTCAATATATAGGACTGTATAATTAAATATAGCTAACCATATTTTTTATATTATAGGAAAAGCATGGACTTGAAACTAAAAATTATGATTTTTTAAATATTTTTATAAAAATTATTTGAGAATATTTTTGGTGTGGTGTCAAGTGTAAACCAAAATTTTAAGACCATGTACAATTTAGATGTTTCAAAGTATTATAAAATTAAACCGCAAATTTAGCCTTTAAAGATTTTTTATATATAGCGGGGCATTTGGACATTCCCCTTTAAAATTGTTCATACTTCTTCTACCTTAAGTCTAAGTCGTTTGAAATAATGCCTACAATAGGCGGCCGTAATTGATGGAGGTAAGTCCTGAGGTCTTGCCTCAGTTCCTAGTTGTTCTAACGCTCGCGTATACTCGCGTTGTAGTGCTACAAAATCAATATTTTGTTCCCCAAGGGCTGCCATTGCGAGGAAAATGATTTCCCTGTAAAATATAATTTTGTATAGTATATACAATTATTATTATTTAATATATATTAATATATTATATATATTAATATATATTAAAGCTATAATATATATTAATATTAGCTTTAGTCATATGCATTTCGGAATAACGTTTTAATTTAGCAGAGTACTTTCAGAAATGAATTGAAAATGTATTTCTATTTATCTATAAAAATTATGGGCTAAGTTATGAAATGTCATTGTTTCAATATCAACAGGTAACAGGTTGATTAACCAGCAAAATGTTAATCAAAATTTTGTCATATTTTTTGCATTATGATTAATAAATATACATATATACGTAGTTAAGTAATCTTATTCATAAATATACTAAGACCTAATGGGCTATTCGACAAGATTTTAAAAACAATTTTAAATTATTAATTAGTGACTATAGTACTTATACAATTATATTTATATTATAATTCTATAGCTTTAATTACGGCTTTCAAAATAAATATGTACTTAATTAGAATAACCCGCCAAAACGGTTTTTTTAGACAAGATTGTGTCACACCAGCCCCTATGACGTACCATGGCAGTACACACGTAAACAATCGTCAAGTTTTTTAAACATGTTAATTATCATTTTTAAAGTAAACAAATACTCATAACATATTTCGATCAAAATCAGTCTCCTACAAAATTAAACTCCAGGACTGTATTAGGATTAGACAAAGGATGGCATATTATTAACTGGCACGACACGTCATCGTCGATTCGTCTAATCTGTGACCGTTTTGTGTCACGTGACTGACGTACAAAAATCTATATTTTGAATAAGAGTGTTTTCGACAAATTAATAATTTCTTACAAGTTATTTTACGGTTTTTAATGTTTAGTACAGATTACTCTCAAATGCACTTTATTTTTCATACTGTCAAAGGTCAAATATATATAGGAGTACCCAACTCTACGTACCTATAAAATGAATGATAGCGTTTATTTCCCGAAGTGGATTCCCTCCAAGAAGCCAATTTGCGTATCGCATCCGATAAATCGTTGCTGAGAAGGCCATCAAGTATTGATACAATTACTCTGAAATTTAAAAGTTATATTAAAACGTATTTCTAAAGTGCCAGGTGTATTTTAAAAACATTTTAGATATCAAGTACTAAACGAATAAATAAAACTTTTAACGGATATATATTATATACTCAATACTCTGATTATGTCATTTACTGAGCACGACTGCTGAAATGGTCTCATTTTTTATCGGTAAGTAATTTTGCAATTACCAATTTTGCGGCAATATTATAATACTATTACTGGACAGTGGACACTTAAAGTTATGTAAATAATGTAATTCGTATTTATACTCGCTAATTATTAGCTTACACATTTTAGACAAAATTATTTCTTTTATAAAATAAAGATTTTTGAAGATTATATGGCCTGAATGCGGATTTGTCTCCTATTACCAAGAGTCAACAATTTCACAGAATGAAACAGAGTTTTCGAAGATAATTAGAATTTTCAAAAACATTTAGAAAATCTTATTTTATACGAAACTTTTCAATTATTAGCTTACACATTTTAATTTAATTTCATACACAACTGCTAATTTAATACGTACGACTGTCGATGCTGGGAGTCATGTTCCGTTAAAAGCAATGCCCGTATTTGCCTCGATCGCGTCGTGTGACGTTCCATCCACGCGCGATACAACGGCTCTGCCTCACCGTCCGCACAGCGTAGGGTGTCCCAACCGCAAATGACACGACAACCTATTATAAAAAAATGTGTGCGTGTACTAGGTGTACACATGTAAGAAGTAAAACTTTTTTATGACCTTATTTTTCGAAAAATGATCTACTATAAGCAACTTTACAGAAATTTGTTAAATAAAGTTAAATTAGATAAAGTTTAACAAAAGGCTTTTATTTTCATAGACATGAATACAAATACAATTATTTCATTTTACCTTATTACTAATTACAGAATTTCATTAATTGTAATAGATTTATTACTATCATTGTTATCGTTATTATATATTTTTGTTATGAATGGCTTCGAATCTCTTCGGATCAACCGTGGTAGAGACAAGAAAAAGATGGCGCGTAACCGAAAAACGTGACGATTTGCTACAAAATTTCTCCCATACGTCGATAAAGTTTCATTCCAACGCCGATAAAGAAGTTTCACTTCATAAGATTTCATTTGAATTGAGATGTATTTACAGTGCAGTAGGAGAGTTGTAGAGGAATTCAGAAGGAAAAATAAGATAATAAGCAATAAAAAATAATTTATAACAACGCAAACAATATTTCGTACAAAAGATTTGTTGTTAGCATCAAAAAATAAATAAAAGTACTAAGGTCATAATTTAAACTCAAAATATCTTTATTCAAGTGGGTAACCAAGTACACTTTTGAATCGTCAAGTTAAATTAATCGTTAATTTACATTTACTACCAGTTCGCAAATCAAGGGCGTAGAGCGGGTAAGAAGAACTGGCAAGAAACTTTCCGCCACTCTTTTTAATCGCCAAGTATTGTCATACAAATTGTTTGAACTGGAGCAATACGACAGAGGTTACAACGTATTTTTACTTTTACAACTACTATTTAGACTGGTGAACTTTTTCTGGTAGTCTGGTTGAATATTCATTACATATAATATTTATTATATACTATTGTATATAAAAAAAAGAATACTAGAATATCTCTATTTCCTACATGAAAGATCTCAACGGTATTTAACCAATTCCTCGAAGAAATTTTTTGTCACAAATGTTAAAAATATTTCAAATCTTTTAAACTATTTGAAAAAAAAAAAACAACTTATAAACTTTACTTACCCCCAACTTTATCCGTGTCAGAAAGGGCGTCCGAGCTGGTGTACCGCGACGAGTAATTTGGGCACACGAGGTCTGGTAAATGGTTTTCAATATTGGCCCTTTCCAAAAACCACACCAAGTTCCAATACACAATGGGATGGGACTCAACAAACTCTGGCTCCGCTAAACTTGCGTCTCCTTCTCTACCTGTTGATTTTACACTTTTATAACTCGTATGCGACAAGATATTCACAATTGTTCCACGTGCCTCGTACGAAAACGAATTATTTGCGTAATTCGCCAAGTTTCGGGTTTTAGCTAACTACAATACCATTTATAAAGATGTTGACTTTTCACTAATATGAAATATAAATATAACTGAGAAAATATTTTAGGAAGCGGGAATACTTTGACTTTATTTAGCAGTAGTAAGAATATCTTTTTTCTTTAAAATATTAAGTTAAATTTATTTATATTAATATCAATTAATTGACTTTTGTTTTCTATTTCGTATATTTTATTTAAAAATGTAATCTGTTTTGGCTTTGTATATTGTCGAAGTATTTTCTTTTTTTAAATATGTATATGTGTAGCTATAAATAATAGTTTGTTATGTGTATGAAACTGGTATTTTCTTATACTATTTTCTAAGAAATAAGTAATAGGCAAAAAATCTTACATTGTACACTAATTGTCGTATAAGTTAAAATTTTCATTATTATATTATTATGTACTACTAGCGGAACCGACATACGTGGTCTGTATACACGTTTTAAATACAAAAACATGATCTAATTGTAAACCTAAACCATTTTCGAATGCTTTTTGTCATTGAAAAATCAAATCAAAATCGATCCAGCCGTTTAGGAGTTAAATTACAAACACACGCACAGTTGTTGTGTAAAATTTCTACGTCTTGTACTAGTAAACTTGATATATTTTTAAAGGGACAGATCACCTAAAAAATATTAGTAACTCTCCAATTTCATTCCATTAAACCGCAGTTTACATAAACACGACTTACCTAGAATGGATTCAAACTCTTTTCTCAGCACCAACGGATTCAAATAAGGCACACTCAACGTCTCCGACTGTGTTTGCTCTGCTCTTTTAATCTGTAATTAAATATATTTCTTGTTATCAAAAAATTCAATGATATTCCAATAGAACAACATCCACTACAGAGACACATCTTGGCGCGCACCACCTCTTTATGGAACCTACTGCCACTCCATGTATCTCCAAACAGTTTCGACTTAGGGGCCTTTTAGAGCACTACCTTATAGGTTGGCAACGCACTTGCAAATACGTCACGCATTTTTGTATAGAACAGGGGGCAAACGGGCAGGGCAAGGACACTCAATGCCAGAGGGCTCGCAAGTGCGTTGCCAGCCTTTTAAAAATTGGTACGCTCTTATCTTGAAGGACACAAATCCATGAAGTACTATCGTTTCATGACACTTTGCAAACACCCACACAGCTCAATCAGAAAATTAACAGTGACTAAAAAATTATGAAATCTTTCTTCGCTTGATAAGCAAGTAGTTGACCATACTTTCTTGCCTGACCTTTCGTTCTTACCTGTATGGAAAGCAACGGCACAGTATGTCTTCCGCAAGCAGTGCACCGCGTGTTAAGGTTGGAGTCATCGGCCGCCCAACCAGCCATTATGTCTTCGTCGTAGAGCCAGGCCAGGCATTGGTGGCATTGCGAACAAGATGTCATCTGTACTATGACTGACGCATCTTTGTTGGTCTCCTAAAAATATCAATTATTTATTTTTTAGTAACTATTTATTTGTATATATAATAGTACTACTACTAATTTCTTACATTTATTTATAAAATCAATACTTATTACAGCACCACATCTGCATTCTGCAGGGTAGTTCGCTTTTTATAATACTTCTAATTCCTATCTCAAGTTATAATCACGACTTGAACGCTGTCAAACTTCATACAGAAGAAATATTAGACAGCTCATGAAACTAGATTTTAAAGCAATAAATACTTTCTGTAATTTAAAATTATAAAATTTTAAGTTTTTCTGAAATTTTGCGCCATGTTCTCGTCAACTTAGCTTACTTCTTTGTTTACTAAGGAATACTAAGTTTTCATGTACAATTTCGTTATTTTTAAACCTTATCATATCTTATGAACTTATTATGAACGTTACTTATAGAGATGATTTGGTCCTTCGGGACCTTTAATACATACATTTTGTTGGGGATATAAATTGTCGGGAAGATGTGACATAAGCGTCGCCAGTGACCCACGTTCCATACTGCATGCTAGTTCCGCATCACTCGATGCCCTTCTGAAGCCTGGTGCGCTTGAACAATCTGTAAAAAATATTTAAACCGAGTCATATGTTAAATGATACACTTTATTTATTTATTTACATCACACACAGTACTAAAATTACTAATTATTTTACAAAAAATCTCACATCTAAAATGTGTGACAATTAATGTAAGCATAAGTTTCACAAAAAAAAAAAATTAAATAGAAATAAAAATTACAATTAAAACATATACGATAGTAAAAGCACACAATAAAATAAAATAAAATTACAGAAATTTGTTGACACTTAGAGCAGAAAAAAAAGAAAAAACATCATCAAAACAGCGAAATTAGGTTTGAGAAAGGCACCCCACAATGCTTTCTCTAAAACCGATCAGCCCACTACCGAATATATCCAGCTCTGGATACGCTGTATTCAATTTGATGAAATCGCGAAGCAGTTTTGGCAGAAGGAACTTTGTTTGAAGCTGGGTGTCAACTGGCTTTAATCGTTTAATACATGAGCTTATAACTAACATAAAATTAAGAATAGTGGGGTTGCGACGCAGGATTAACAATAAATTAACTTGGCCTATTTAAAGGTTCTTAAATCAAAGTGACACTTCAATATAAGTGGCGAAATATAGGACCTATTGGACATTATCGGAAACTTCTTGCCTTCAAGTGTGGGATGATTGCTAACATTTAGTTTACGCTGCTAATTATTGACTAATATATATGTGTACATACGTATGTATGTGTAACTTAACAATGTTAGGTTACATAACTACCGTTACAAATTGTTTTTTTGAAAAATATAAGTTTTTGAAGTGAAACTTCTTTAGAATCGTTGTGATTTCAAACCGGATGCAACGGAACAAGCGACAGTAAAAAGAGACAGACGCATAAATTCGTAGGATTTAGCGTGGGAGAGAATGAGATGGGAAGAATTGTGCAGTGTATAAACTTTAAATTGAATTAAAAAAACTTTCTGAATTAAAAAAACATAGATGTGCAAATAATTCAATAAGTAATAATCACCGAATTTCAAACTTCCATTATTTTAGTTTTTATCAAATTAAAGATTGATATTGATATTAAACTTATAAATGAAAATTTAACATAGTCCTACTTTTAGTTAGTGAAAAAAGTATAATTTACATATTATTCATTATAAAAACTTTGTTTTTGATGGTTTCACTTCTACCACGTGTGAATTGCACACATGAGTTTTTTTAGAAATGTCGGGTATCTAACATATCTTTACTTGTTTTTATTCTCATAGTATTTAAAAGCTTCTCGTCTGTACGCATAGATGATTAACTACGATTCCCTGATTTCATGTAAACGTAGGCACGCGGGTAATTTACTTAAATAAACTATACGGTATAACAGGACTGTATGAATGAATAGTATATGGTTTGTAAAAAGAACCAGAGGAGTATAGCCGCCGCGCGATTCATATGACCAACAAATATTTTTTTTCAGCTGGGTAAAAAAGTGCTTCTGCTCCATGTCTCATCATTGATTACGAAAAGTAAAATGATAACGTGCGACTCCGTACGAGCTAAAAGCAAATGAAAAACTACAACACAAAACTATTCGTCTAAAGTACGAACGGAGTAACAGCTTTTTAATTACCTTCGGTATTAAATTCTGATGAACCGTCAGTCGAGTCTTCCTCCGTAATGAAGCTGGTCAAAGCACTGGTTGCGTTTCCTATAGCGCCTTTAACCTTAACCGGCGTAGAGTTAGCGGATATAACTTCCTTCATTTCGTCAAACTTCTTCGCCATACTGGTGGCAGCCGATTTGAGGCTACTAAGACCGCTTTGTAGCAATTCGTTCGATTTCTTTCCAGCTATACTTGTTGGACTGAAAATTATTATTATTTTACCGAACTATCTAAATTAATCAGAGTCCCATTAGTTCCCCACTACCGTTTAGTTATTTCATCACAGTTATTTTTTTTTTTTTAAAGACAATTCACACCAATTGACCTAGTCCCATGCTAAGCTGGTGAAGCTTGTGTTATGGGTACTAGGCAAGGGATATACATACATATTATAGATAGATAGACATATAAATACATACTTAAACACCCAAGACCTAAGCACAACACCAAATGCTCATCACATCGATGTTCGCCTCAGCCGGGGATCGAACCCGGGACCCATGGATTCGGAGTCAGGGGTACTAACCACTAGACCAATGAGTCGTCAAGTCGTAAATCACTTAACATAACAACTTCTTACATAACAATAACTCAAGTTGTATGGTCATAAATCGTGAGCGAACAGCTTAAACAAATTAAAACTGCCATCACACATCAACGTTCATCTGATCTATAATAATCTACACTAATATTATAAATAGAAAAGATTTGATTGTTTTTTGCATTGGCTAAAAAACTTGAGGACTAATTTGAAAAATTATTTCACCATTAGAACTCTAGGTTATCCCCGATAAATAAAGACTATATTATATTTTCAAAAAAGGATACTGTATCAAATTACGATAGAGTAATTGATGGGAAAACAATCAATAAAAATTCCTAAATCGCGTACGCTACAATAGAGCAAAGTGATGCACTTCAGTTTTATAAAAGACAAGATATTTATCTAGAAAAATATCCCACCATATGACTTACAAAAAATATTCATTCCGCATTTAAAAGTCAATTTACCGAGAAAAGATTTAATGCGGAAAGCGCAGAACACGGCTTGTTAATAAATATGGTTTTAATATTGTGCAAAGGCTATTATTTTCTGTGTACAAAACACTTTCTTATGGCTTCGTTCAATTTAATAGCTAGTAGTTTCTCTTATAGACAGCACACATAGACAAACACAGTTAGCACAAGAAGTTGAAATAACTTACATTAATTAACAGACAAAAAAATTAGACCCAACACCGTTATTAGCAAAAAACCCTCAAAAGGACGCATTATTCCATCAATATTACCGTCACCGAACCATCACCAATTTTAATTATACATTCCTTGGATCACGCCCATGGGCTTACCTTAAGTAACTTTCAATAATTTCTTTTCCGATTTTCATGTCTTTACGCAACGAGAGGCGACTGGGCGAAAACCGCCTGAGGAAACAAATATTCTAATACTTCCGTAGGCATTTAAAACTTCAGTCTCATTAAGCACCTGGCTAATACGTTTAGAAAACATTTTGTTAAACGTTCAATAATGCTTTATTTTCGTAAATCTCAGCGTCTTTTATACAAAAATGTATATATATTTGTCACTTTTCTAACAGACAATTATTAAATAAATTTTAGTTGAATTCGGCCAATTTTATAATTTTGATACTTAGCGGAATTTTTATTACACTAAAAAGCTAGCAACATGTTTTATTACTACAGTATGTAATAAAGAGGTATCTATAAAAAAGTGTATATATATTCAATAATTAAATAAACACTAGGATCTGCTATACGATAGCTCTGATAGACGACTTCCTGTACATTGAATAAAAAAACCATCTCATTGTAAATCTAAAGCGTTCTCGAATCCATTAGAACACACATAAAAAAATTTCATCGAAATCGGTCCAGTTTAGGAGAACTTCAATTATTATACACGCACAAAAGATTTATATAAAAAGATATTAAAAAACAAATTTTAAACCATATTTTAATAAATGTTACATAGGTATTTTTATACATCCTATGTTAGGGTCTAGTTTGACAATGGACAAACGTGAAAATTGTGAATTGTTTAATAAAATGAACCTCTCATACTATACTCACCCAAAACTAATCTTCAGCGAGTTCCCAAGACTGACAAGGCTCGACACAGTAGCGGGCGCAGTCTCGCTCCTATGCAGTTTCCTGGCGAAAGGAAACTATCGAGGTTATCGCATTCTATTATTTACTGACATCTAGCGGGGAGTTAGCGGGGTGAACAGTCAATTGGCGTAGATATCGTGGCCCGATTCAAATAGCCATTTAATATTGACCTTACAATTAAGTAGACCTAACATTAAGTAGAAAACAATTTAAGTTATATATCGTCGCTGTAGAATGATAACCTCGTATGGCCAAAGAACCAAACATTATACATCACAGGAAACGAAAAATGTTTCATTTCGTCAAAGTCCGCTAAAATATTATTAAGTGTTTTTGTCCATAGTTTTGGATGGTAAGAAAGACTTATTTATTAATAACTAACAAGTCTTTACTTCATGATTATACCAGTTAAATGACATAAGAGTTTAAGAATATAAAAAAAATGTTTTTGATATACGGCATTATCATTGTACAGTGACGATATGTAATGTTAAAATAACTATCAAATTAAATTTTATTAAAACGTTTCAGGGACAAGACATAAAATGATTAAGGCAAACGCTAATGTCATTCCCATGCCAAGCCCCAGGATTGTGAAATTTACGATCCGGCCACGACATAAATCTCGACACGTAACTTGGCCAAATTGTGGAGGAAAGTTCGCGCATGTCCCTTTAGGAGTAAAAAATAATACGATTGGCCAACTTATTTGCCGGAATTATACAAACGCATGCGCATATACTATTGGTGTATAGCATCACACTATCTAAAGTCTCATGTTTTATCATTCTAGAAATAGCGATTGGATTCTACATTTTCAAAGGTGGGAGGGATATTGGTTTGGTAAAAACACATTCCAAGGCCTAACCCAATTGGCCGATTTTCAAAATACGTGAAGGACTACAAAGTTTTACACACATTAAAATCTTATATAAAAAAAACAGATTTCATTCTAAATCTTACCTACAATACCAAGAAAACGCCTTTGTGCCTGCAAAGCCCGTTACATTACCCCCACAGACAAAGAATTGTAAGAACTGGTCCTAGTCATATCCCTTAATAAATACACACACACACACATATATATATATATATATATATATATAATTTTTTTGTACTAATAAACCTGTCCAGTGTGATTTAGTCACGGCAATTAATATTATTTATATTCCATTCAGGATTTGAACTTAAAACGACCTCGTCTGCAATGTGCTAACCAATGAGACAAATTAATAGCAAGATAAATGTTGGCATTTTTTATAAGTAAAAAGTCAAAGGAAGTTTTATACCCGGCATTCTCTTGCGGTTCGTCTTGGAAGGAGTTGCTCCGTCTATGAAACAGCTTGGGGCTGTCGCTCAATTCGTGTTTAGGCGGTGGTGGTTCTTCTATACGGGGCTGAGGTGGCGTTAGTGGCTCGTCTTGAGATAACGCTCCCAATGGGTCATCTGATAATACGGGAGTTCGGGGGGATAATCTGGAAATATTCAGGGTAACGTAAGAAAATATGATATGAAAATATTTTGTTTAATTTATAAATAACTTTTGCTAACATTCTTTGTTCTTAAAAAAGGAAAGAGTTATGTTACATTTAGTTAGTAACATATGGGTGTCATATGTTACTAAGGTTTAGGTTCTGAATCTCACCCATAAATTTAAGTAAACGTAACATAATAATCACTAATATTATAAAAATGTTTATTTGCATAGAATAGACTCCAAAACTACTGGACCAATTTGAAAAGTTGTTAAACCTTTAAAATCGTACATGATCCCTGGCTATAGATAATAATGTAATCCAAGATGTATTCCATGTGCCATGTGTGTACGCTGCGGAAACTATACAAAATATAGTGGCGAAACAGTTTTATAGAAGACATCAATATTACAGAAAACAATCACATGAGAAATTTTTAATGAGAAAATTTAATTATCTGTTTAAGACATAAATAAATACACTTACTGTTATATACACAATATAATTTACAAAATCCAATCATGCTAAAGTTAAAAAGCTATTTTTGAAGTTATACTTCTTTAGGCGCGTTATGAAAAATTTATGAGAGTAAAACTTTACGATGCGCGCGCACCGTGACACAAAATTAACAGAATGAAGTTGCCCACGGAAGATGCATTGGAAATAATTTAAAAACAACATTCGAATAATAATAGAATTTATGTTACACTTAATGTAAGAGAATAATACTAAATATTTATTTATTTAATTTTTCAAATGTAACCTGAACTTTATTGACTATAATGACACCTTATCCAGTCTTTGATTATTTAATTGTAATTAATTATTTGCATGCAATCAAAAACTATTTTTAATAATGCCAAAGAAGTATAACTTCTTACGCGCGTACATAAGTACACGCACACTCTTTTTTTTATTAGAAAATATCTTACTTAAGCGGGGACTGTTGATTCTCCAATTCATTGGGTACGGGAGTCGCATCTCGCTCGGATTCCTCGGGGAAGCTCAGGGCTCTCGTACAACGGGCTTTTGGATTCGTATTACCTGAAATATATGATTCTGTTGTTCATTCTAGGCGTTTGTAATCTATTCTACTCTAGCCGGAGTCCATAATTCAGTATTCGAAGAAACTAAGCTAAAACTAGTTTTAATGGTAGGACATAAATATTATTCTTAAGAGTTTATATGGTTTACTAGTGGACCCGACAGACGTTGTCCTGCATGATATTTCAAGCAATTAGTAAAGCAAAGTATGAAAGTACCGACTGCAGCGCCATCTGGCGGGCTGATTTGTGAATCTAAACCATTCCCAGATCCCCTTGAACACACACAAAATTTTTTATCAAAATCGGTCCAGTCGTTTGAGAGAAGTTCAGTGACATACACACTCACAGAAGAATTATATATATAAAGATTAAACTTGCAATAATAATAAGATAATTGCACGACTCTGGCAGTGCTCTACTCTCGACATGTCAAAAAACCCAGTCTTTCGAAACTTGAATGACTTTTTTCTTACTAATATAACACTTACAGAATAATATGAGTGCACTAAAATCAAGTTATATAATCTATCAAGCACATATGGTTTATGAACAATTATTTTGTTTAAAATAGGAAACAATAACATTAAAATCAATCATTCTTGGACGTCGAGAGAAATTGGTCGAAAAATTTATCGTACCAGAATACTTTTTTTCTTATTATAGTCTAGTCGACAAGTTGAAAATGGAACAAAATAGAGAACCTGCTCTTAAAATTATGTGCGATAGCTCATTGGATCCGGAATGACGCCTAGAAAAATGTGCTAAAAGCGTGTATTAGCACATAAAAAATTGCAAAAGTTATAGACAATCAAAGATGAAAAAAAAAATGGCATTTAGTTTTTTGCCAATATTTAATAAACTATTCATATTTAAGAAATTTCAAATAAAGATTCTGAAAGAAGAGGAAATTTCCAATAAAAAACTCCCAGCTCCCGGAACTCTATCTCCATTATTTATAATTTTAATTTAACGCTGAAAATAGGTCTGCGGGTGACATTTTTAGGATTCGCGCGTGGCGTCAAAAGCGACTACGGCACATTAATTAATTTATTTAAGGTATTGAATATTTTTTTTTAAATTTGAAAAAATTATGGTGTGTTCTGAACACTATAATTAATTTATTCCCGTTGAAAATTTTACTTAAAGTTAATTTTTCAACAAGTTAAATAATTGTTAACAAACGAAATTTTCTTGAACGACCGTCTTAATTGTAAGTGAAAAAAAATGTTTAAATAATGGTCGTAAAAATATTTCGCTTCGTAGAGCCTTTCTTACATACATACTTAACAAGATCGTGTCATAAAAGTTAAAAAAATATTTATACTTTGTTAATAACATTTTTTTTACTTAAACAAAAACTTAAAAATCCATGTAATGTTGTTAAAAAAATTTTTTTTTTCTAAATCATCATATAATTGTTTTTTTATTAATACAAGATATTTATTGATTTGCAAAAAAAAAATTCCCGCCATTTGTTGATAAATTTTTTTTTTACAAATTGAATAAATCAATATTTAAAAAAAAATTTTTTAACACAACTTTATTACATTAAAAATTTTATGATTTTTAAAAAAAAAAATTTCCTTAATAACAATTTTTAATTGTTTATCATCGTTTTTTTTAATTTTCTATTGTTTAAATAATTAGTTAAAAAATATTTTTTTTTCAAAAAGTCATAATTGACAGTCTTCTATAAAGTAACAGAAATTTTTTTTTTTAATCAACAATTCTATTGTTTATTAACTTACCAAGTTGTTATAAACAAATATTCAACTTTTTTTTATTTTTTTTCTAAAACTTCTAAAATTAACAAAAACAACCATATATATAACAAAGTATAGAAAAATTTTTTTTGTAAATTTTTTGATTATCATGAATATTACTTTTATTTAAAATTGAAATTTTTTTTTTTAAATATTGATTTATTCAATTTGTAAAAAAAATTTTTATCAATAAATGGCGGGAATATTTTTTTTTGCAAATCAATAAATATCTTGTATTAATAAAAAAACGATTATATGATGATTTAGAAAAAAAAAATTTTTTTAACAACATTACATGGATTTTTAAGTTTTTGCTTAAGTAAAAAAAATGTTATAAACAAAGTATAAATATTTTTTTAACTTTTATGGCACGATCTTGTTAAGTATGTATGTAAGAAAGGCTCTACGAAGCGAAATATTTTTACGACCATTATTTAAACATTTTTTTTCACTTACAATTAAGACGGTCGTTCGAGAAAATTTCGTTTGTTAACAATTATTTAACTTGTTGAAAAATTAACTTTAAGTAAAATTTTCAACGGGAATAAATTAATTATAGTGTTCAGAACACACCATAATTTTTTCAAATTTAAAAAAAAATATTCGATACCTTAAATAAATTAATTAATGTGCCGTAGTCGCTTTTGACGCCACGCGCGGATCCTAAAAATGTCACCCGCAGACCTATTTTCAGCGTTAAATTAAAATTATAAATAATGGAGATAGAGTTCCGGGAGCTTGGAGTTTTTTATTGGAAATTTCCTCTTCTTTCAGAATCTTTATTTGAAATTTCTTAAATATCAATAGTTTATTAAATATTGGCAAAAAACTAAATGCCATTTTTTTTTCATCTTTGATTGTCTATAACTTTTGCAATTTTTTATGTGCTAATACACGCTTTTAGCACATTTTTCTAGGCGTCATTCCGGATCCAATGAGCTATCGCACATAATTTTAAGAGCAGTATCTCTATTTTGTTCCATTTTCAACTTGTCGACTAGACTATTATATAAAGTTATACCCTGGGTATTCCTAGTTAATATTAGCGTTCTAAGTACTGTCGTTTAATTATAATTTGTAAAAACTAAAATACGACTGTGTATTTTCCTCACCTTAGAGTTATGGCGCCACTATATATATTATTGTTTTTTTTCAATCATTCATTTTCAATTATTTTTTATTTTTTTGTTTTAGAATATTTTTTTAAAAATGTGAATGACCGCTATGAGGCGTGCACTTTTGGATTTTTCAAACTATTATAACATTTCTCGTGACAAATTCTAACCAGGTAAATTGAATATAACGTAGAAAACAATTTCACAAAACGATCTATTCCCGATCCACCCAATATAACTTCGAAAGATATGACTCACCAAATGCTAGCCTTTGCAGGTTCTGAACGATTTGGGCGTCTCCCGCAAAACTCTCCGACCGCGTCAATATGCGCAGATCTGACGGACTCTCTGGACTTACGTGGATAGTCTGATAAAAGAAATAATAATACATACTTTTCTTCAGGGTTTGTAGGTATTCTTAGAACCATTTCTTCCATTCTAACCATAAATTAAAATTTCTGCCCTCATTTAATTTTGCTTATATTTTTAGAGCTTTATTCTCATTAATTATATTTAATAAGTCCAGGAGGACTACTAATAATTATATATATAATACTATGATCTCATCTCTTTCGGTCTAGTTGTGTTTACACTATGTTAAACAGAGAAGTTTAATATGCATGAAATATCAAGATCTCAATAATTTCAATGAAATCTGGTCTAATTTTATTATGATATGATTAAAACATTTAACAAAAATACAAATCTTAAGAAAACTTACCTGTCTCTTCTCAGATATAGGCACAGATGGCTCGGGTTCTTCATTACCTAAAGAGTTACTTCTAGGACGCGACGTTTCGCTGAGATCAGGATCTGATGGAAGGCCTAAAAAAAACATTTTTTTACAATAAATAAAATTTGTATTGCTTTTGGTTTTACTGATACAAGTAAACATAGTATATACAATCAATTCATTATTTATTAATTAAAACCTTGTTAGTTTATTTTTAACTTTACATTAAAATATTAATAAATATATGTTAGCAAAAGCTACAACTAAAATATCTGCTGCAATGTAATAAAAACTAATAAGAAACACAACAATTCAGTATTAAATATCAACGCTCTCAATGTTACTGTAGACAAGTTAAACATACCAGATATAAGTATTCCCGCGTGGGCGGACAGGCCATGTGCCCGCGTATGCGGACGTGCGTGCGTGTTCGTTCGTACTATGTTCCCACGACGACACAAGGCGTCGAACGCGTTCACGCTCGCTTCTGCTTCACGTACACCCACTAAGAAAATTAATATAAAATGTCAAATTGCAATTGTAAATAAATGACTATACACATAATCCTTAAATAAAAGCAGCTTTTTAACCAGTATTTGAATATTTTCTTCGTCGATAAACCGACTTCGGCCTTGAAAGCTAGTTTAAAAGGATTTCAAAATGGCGGATGATAAGCTGTGTGAAATTAGTATGGTAATCGTTTTAAGTATCATTTAAAATGTTGTTGACACTATTTGTTAGCAAGAAAATTTATGAACATTTTTAAAGCTTAAGAGCAGTACAATTGAGAGGTGTTTTACTAACAAATTTTTATCGGTAAGGGAAACTATTCCAAATACCACTTTCGCGGTAATAGATGGCGTTAATATGGCAACATTGTAACTAATCATAATATCAATAATCTCTCGCTGATCCTGATCTCTGAAAAGCACTCAACACGTGAAGTTTAATTTAATAATTTCGCTTTTATATACATAAAGATATCTTATTCAAAGCTGCAATTCAAACATACTGAACAGGACTATTATAGATGTTCAGCTAAAAATAATTTCAAATATGTTTTGTACTGAGTTATAACGCTTACCCGAATCTAAACTGGTCCGACTTCGCATAGGTTCAGCTAAAACTGAGGCGGCTAACTCCGAACCTTCCCCCGCCACAGTACGGACGCGGGGTAAAGTACCACCAGCTGCAATAATACAATAGTCATGATGATACAAATATTTTGGACAAGTTTCTTGTCCTTATACAGTAAATTTAAATTAAAACCTATTATTTTTTAGTCTGGTAATTCTAAATTTAAAATAACTGATATCATTAGTATAAACAAAGTATTATCGTTTGACAGTGACAATATAAGAATCGAAAGATTCTGTTTCGAACTAGCGAATACGTTTTAGAATCTTGAAATTAGTAAAGGGTTCTTTTTATTTATTTATTAAAATTAAAAGCCATCGTAAATTGATTTCATGATGGATGATATAATCTACACTACAACAACAACAATATATTAGAATGTATGTAACGGAATTTCTTTGTCTCTTCCTAACGATAAAAGATTTCTCTTATTTTTTTAAATGATAATATATTAGAAATATTGCAATTTATAGACGTATAAAATTGCTGTATATATATTTACTGTATATAAATTTTAGACTTGATACATACTACCAGAAGATGCGACATTCCCGGTAGCTCGACTGGCTCGTTGTGCACCCGCCGCACGGAATAAGGCCACGCCCATCACGGCTATACGTAATTTGTTCCATATCAGTTGACCACTGAAATTTATAACTAACTTAATTAACACTTCTTCGGAACAATTCTAAACAACAACAATTCTAAACAATAACAATTCTAAGTCTTGAAAAAATAAATAATAGTTTAAAAAACGGTAATGAACAAAAAATACTGGTTTTATTGTGAAAAAGCGTGGGTTGCTCGATAGACGAAAAATATGGCACAGAGCGCCCCACGCTTTTTCACAATAATACCAGTATTTTTTGTTCATTACCATTTTCAGCCTAAATTAGGAATTATTTTTCACTTTTTAGTTTGATGTGCTTTAAAAGCGTGTTTTTTTAGTTATTTTTTTTATTTTTTTCATTTTTTTTTTCGGATTATTGCATTGTCATCGATCTTTGACAGGTGCGCAAAGTTTGAATTAAATCTGTCCGTTAAAAGTGGGTCAAAATCGAGTCCGAAGGAGTCGGTTACATACATACAGGTGAAGCTAATATAAAGCGTGTAAAAAAAGCGGATTTTTATAATTTTAAAAGCATGATAAATTAAAAAAAATATGTATCCATTCAAATTAAAAAAAAGTTACATAGAATATATGAACTATACGGATATTATAAATTAATCATAGTAAAGTTAGTCATATGCGACACAGTTTTTAAATGCGTGTATGTATATACAACGTGAGTCATGAAGTTTTCTCATTTTTTAACGAGTTTATTAAGCTAAATATCAGTTTAAAAAAGTTATAATATACGTTTTGGTAAATAAAACAATAAAAAATATTAGAATACAATAATTGAACCAGTTACCTCGGCATTTCCTTTGGCCAAGTGGCTTCCAAGACGCATTGATTATAATACCCATACGTCAGAGCATTGGGTTGGAGACCAGCTCGCTTCATCAGGAATAAAAGCTGGACAGCCAACACCGGTAGTGAGTGGATACCACAAAGTTGCATCATCACTCGGTAACACACCTAAAATTAAAAAAAAAACTTTAGAGGTGTCAAGGGACACCCGGATGGAACGAAATTCCTTTCGATTAATTAATATGTTAATTGGTATCATAACAGTATGATAGATTTTCTCTACACCAATCTTACGACGAAAAAAAAGCCAACATCACGAGGTGTTCCCAGGCGGTCACCCATCCAAGTACTGACCTCGCCCGACGTTGCTTAACTTCGGTGATCGGACGAGAACCGGTGTATTACAATAGCAAATAGCAAAAAAGTGTCGTGACAACTTTTCGTTTTTTCCGTCTAGCCCCCTTTCACAACGCGCGATAAGGAACTTCGTTCCAAAATATATATATATATATATATATATATATAGTGATAATCTATATATATATATATAGATTATCATTTATACGGATTTATATATACAAACTTTAACTTTATGTTTATCGTATTAAATTTCTAGTATGATAATAAAAATCAAAAACCACAAATGATGTCAATAAATATATAATATCGTTTATGGCATAAAAGTGTCATATTTTGTGTGGCACTTTACTTTGTATGTTGTATGTATTTGTGTTCTTTCAATAAATTTAATTATCTATTCCTCCCCCTGTAGAGATTCATAACCTTAAGAATCTGATTGTACCGATCCTGAGATTTTGATGCGTCATTTGTTTTATGTGTTTGCTGGAGGAGGCCTTTACCCGTGAAGGGGTTCCGATCGACGGTACTGAAGCTAGGATATAGGATAACAAGCAAAAGAAAAAAAAGATATAAAAATGTAAAATAATCTAAGCTGTGTATTATAATTTGTTTTCATTAATTTTTTTCATTTCATGATTGTAAATAAAACCGACTATATTATTATTATTTAAGTATCTGAAACTGTTCGAAAAATTATTCTACCTACATTTATTAATTACAGAATATTTTAAATATGGGCAAGAAATTTAGTCTAAAGCTGCGTACGGATAGCGCGTTCCTGTGTTACGCGTAGTTGGGAAACACTGTCCACGCGTACATTGGATACGCGTACAGCTCCTGTACGGACCGCCGCGAACCTGTACGCGAGCTCAATCGATCCAGAGCGCTCCACGAGTCCCAGTCATTCGCCATGACTCCGACAAAGTTAGCGGTTGCGTGCACCACCACTGCTGCGGCGTTAGTCATTATTCAACACATTTTAAATAAAAAATTTAGAAACAAACGGAAACCTAGATGGTGGATGAAAAAATTGTATCGTGAAAGATTACAGTGTGGAAATAGGCTAATCAACTAGTGTGCTATCCCACAAGACCCGGTGAAATTCATAAAGTTGAGTCAGTCTGATAATATTTTCATTATTAAAACTCGAAGAACACGCGTGTTTATGCATTTTGCCGTCCAAGTGTAGCGTAGCCGGCCCCGTG
This sequence comes from Pieris napi, assembly GCF_905475465.1. NCBI lineage: Eukaryota > Metazoa > Arthropoda > Insecta > Lepidoptera > Pieridae > Pieris > Pieris napi. The sequence continues at coordinate 3,773,496 of NC_062239.1, read as the reverse complement.
CATCCTCTTTGACGCGCGACAAAAAACTGACTAAGATCGGCTCGCGCTCGAGTTGGCTCGCGCGGTACGCGTACCCCAAGAGTGAACGCGTAGCTGCAGGTATGAACTAGGCGTTCCGAATACGCGTAAACTGAGTACGCGTACCAGGGTACGCGCAATCCGTACGCAGCTTAAGAATGTTTGATTTAGGTAGGAGTAGGTAACAGCATACAAAAGATATAAAAAAATATTTACCTCATCACAAGGTACGCGTAGCTTAATCGCCCGTTCAAGGAGTTTGAACGCAGCGCGCAAAGTGGCGTACTCACGTCCGCGATACAATATAAGTCGACACGGCAAAGCCAAGAAGTAGAGCGAGTAACACGTGCCAAGGAGACATTTGGCCCACGCTTCGGGGGACACACTTGCTTTCCGCGCCAATCTGTAAATTATAAAAAAAAAACTACTTTTAAAAAGAGAAAGCGCAGTATCATGTATAATTTATTAAGTAGGTATTTTAATACAAACAAACACTTTCGTGTTATTTAAATTCAATTAAAGAAAACCAGTCTAATCGCAAATTTTCGGTCTAATTATGTTTACGCTGTGATGAAAAGTGTACAACGTGTATGTGTATTTAACACTAGTCCGGTGAAGGACAACATAAGGAATGTCATGCTTTATACGCAAAAATTCTGCGTGTGTCAGGCACAGAAGCCTTATTACCTACTTTACGGAAAAATATTAAAAGCCGATACATAAATATAGAGGTTGTATGCCAGCTTAGGTATAAAAAACGACGGCGTGTGTCGAGCACAGAAGGCTATTTAAAAACATAACACGAAATTAATTACGGTCAAGTTTTGATCGGAAGCCTGTAGTGTCATAGTAGATTTAATTAAATTCTACATAGAAGGGGTGTTGAGAAAGAATAAAGGCTTATAGTATTATTAATATTATTAAAAGGGGTGTAACATACCTCTGAGCAGCTGCAATTTCATATTTTGTCCTTCTCGCCATTGGAGAGGCATCTGCCAACGATTCAGCAGACGCAAGAGCCGCACTAGGAAGAGCTTGGATAGCTCCCCGCGCGCATTGCTTACAGCGGTTCACCAGATTCACATCTAATACGAATTTTTCGTATGCGTACGTCTCTTCTGAAATTGGAAAATCGAATTTAAGATGAAAATGCCTTTGCGTTACGTTTGGTATTAAAAAACCCTGGAACGGCTGTTATTTCTTATCGCTAAAGCATCTTTAAAAATAGATTAGCGTGGCAAAATATTATTTAGTTATTCAAAACGAATAGTACGTTAACCTACGTTACACCGCAAGATTATACCTCTGATAAGCAAGTAGGTAATAAAAAAAAACATGGATACTTGAAAAAACTGGTAAAATATACGCTAAACATATAATACAACGGTTTACTTTTATCTACGCTAATATTATAAAGAGAAAAGATTTGATTGTTTGTTTGCATTGATTAGGCTCCAAAACTAGTGGACTGATTTGAAAAGTTCACCATTAGAACCATACCTTATCCTCAATGAACATAAACTATATTGTCAAAAAAGTTAAGGTTTTGTAAAAATCCTTTTATCGGATACGCTGTGGAAACTATTGACAATAGAGAAAAGTTACGTACGTAGATGTCATCAATATCTACAAAAACTCCATAAGTCAACCAAAAACTATTATTTTTGCATTTAAATGTCTATTCTACCTTTAAAGCTTTAGGCTATAGAAAATCGTGCTACGAACTAATAAATGTATAATTAACTTACCCGGGTCAGGTGGATCCGGGGGCAGGACAAACACAGTCCTCTCGGATGTGTTGCCGGTATCAATGTCAAGCAATGGCTCATTAGAACCGACCCTTTCAATACATTCGTCGAAGAATGTCAACCCCTGATCTGCGCCGTCGCATACGAACGAACGCTCTTCAATGAAACGCGTAAACATTTGCGTACGCATTATTAATGTTAAGAAACGTTGTTGGGTCTGAAATAGTCATAAATATCAGACTCAGTTTTGATCGAACATAGAGCTACTATTAAATAAAATTCCCACTAAGGGACTAGTAAGGTACTGCTTGTTATAACGGAATAAATAAATTTCTGAATAATAAAAAATAAATCGCAAAACGGTCGTTTCACACAATTTATGACACAAACTTGCGGGACCTATACCATTCTTATCTAATCTCGAGATGTTCGGTATACTACACTCTTTTTCTCAATATTTATTTATTACAGATATATATACATTATCCTTACAGACTATGTCAATACGATAATGTCGAGATAAAATATAATAAAGTATATAATATTAAACACATAATATACACAATATCGCTACTGTAAATACACTCTGCGAATCGACATCGAATATCTCTATAACGAAAAAACTACAGTTAAGGTTTTACATAATATTTTTGATAGGAATTGTACAAAAAACTTGACCAGTACTCCATGTGCGTAATTGGACAATATATACGAAAGGTTTGTAATGTATACAAAATATATCGAAACGTTCAAGATTTAAAATTTAAAACGAATAATGCACGTACCTTATCTCTAGACTTAAGAAACGCGTCCATTTGAAACAACGCATGTGGGTCTGTAGTTCCCACAGTGGGTGCCTTTGTAATGGGTATAAGATACCGGCGATAGCCCTCTAGAGTTACTGCCATGAAGCGTAGAAACGCCTCTTGGATTTTTAGTTCCAATGCTTGCTGAAATATTACATATTAATCATAAAAAGGTTAACTTTGGAGTTAAAAGGCAGTGGAACTGGTTGTACACTTCAGTTATACACATTCATAAGTGTAGAACAAGTTACTTAATTAAAAACATAAGTAATAAAAAAACTATTAAACTATCAGAATTATGGTAGAAATTAGCGTACTAAGTGAGTTGAAATTACCACTGCGAAGTAATTTTTATTTGTTGATGTAATAATAAATAATGTTTTTTTATTATTGTTTCTTTCTTTAAAATTATTATATACCTTATTTTAGTATTTCTATTTATTTAAATACAATACACACCTCCTTCTTCCGTTTTTGGAAATCCCTATCTAAGCTTGTGGTCGTTTCACCGTTGTACTTACTATTATTCGGGTAATGGACGGGAGATGCTGTAAGATAAATGATTACATTTTTCTCATTTAACCCCTTTAAAAAATGATTTATTTATAGTAAAAATACTATTATAAAGAGGACAATGTTGGATTTTTATGCCTCTGCAACGAATAGTCAAAAACTGCTGACCCTATTTCAATAATACTACCATTGGAATGCTACATTATCCTAGAGTAACAAATTAATGTTTATAATATAAAAAAAAAACATATTTTATGGATACACCTTTTTAGTACGTCTTATAAAACAGCAAAATACCGAAACAATCATTAATTTTTTTTTAAATCTACCATATATGTACATCATTCCGACTTCCGGTACAATTACTGTTTCACCGGTAATCTATCCTAAACCGGTCATTTGCACTACTAAACGTAGATGAATAAATACTTACTTGGTCGAATATTTGCGAAGAGTTGTTCAAGGGTCTGCTTAAGGGTCCTAGCTTGACTTTTCGGTAACAATTTTAACGATATATGCCTTTGTGATTCACATATCTGAAAGTACCAGGTAAGATATGGACTACTTAAAAATTTATTTAATGAAGAAAATAATAATAAATAGTATACAGTATTATGTCAAAAAGAACATTCGATTGGAGAATGTTAAGTTTCACGTTAATGTTAAGCCTACTTTCTCCACAAATTTCAGAAACTAAGTCATATTTTATAGTTTTGCAAGTTTTGTGTGTATATATATGTTAACGTAAAATTGTAAAAACCGTTAGATTGTAATCTATCTCGCGAGATTATAAACTGTCGAAAGATTGTGAACCTCAGCGTACTGCTTACAATTTAACGTATTATTATTCGGTAGATTGTAATCTATCGAAGTGAAACCGTCAAATTGTGAAACGGCCATTTTTTATTTTTGAATAATTTAAAAAATTTCGGAACCCTACACTAATTGAAACATGATTTACGTTCACATATATACTGGGTGTCAGCAATAAAGGCTTACTAATAGTTTTAAGGACTACGAGTTCAGACTCGTCAGCTAGATCAGTCCATCTCGTTGGCGAAGGTCCACGCGATCGCGCCTTCGGTGTTGCAAATCACGATGAGTTTCTATAGGTTCTCATCGCCCCTACGCATTGTGTGACCAACGTACGAAATTATACGTGCTAACACAGATACTAAGTGCAAATTCTTATGGTAATTTTACTCGTGTATAGGATCAGTGTACTCACCGTTATATTATTGGTGTCCAAATCGACACACGTCACATCCGGCGGTGGCTCATAGAGGTCAAAAAACCTCGAATCAACTCCTATTAGATATGGCAAGGGTGCGTGGAGAACTTCCGCTAAACCTGAAAATAATCTTTAAATAAATATAAACCGAAGAAAGAGCTACCGTTTTCTTTGACCTTATGATCGTGCGACTCTCATAAAGATAATGTAATAATGGATTTTTCCTAACGGATTTAACTCGATCATACAGTGAATAAGCACCATGAGGAAACCAGCATGCCCTAGACCAAAGAGCCGAAGGCGTGAGATCTAGGGTTTTAGCGCCATAGTTTTTTTTCTGGAACTGAATTTAGTTCCCAGCGAACCAATATACAAAAAACACGTTAAAAATATAACCGTCAAATGATCGATTGATTACTTCTAACCACGAAAATATTCACTTGAATATTTTCGTGGTTAGAAGTAATCAATCACACAGGTGTGTGCTTATAAATTTTTAGATTTTTAGGTGATATTAGTTTTAATCATCCTATTAAGTTTATTATAGGAATGTATTAAAACATTTTTTTCTGTCCTTAGAAATTAAGAATATACGTAAAAAGGAAGGCAATTTTTTTTTGGTAATTCAAGTAATTTATTTGAATTATACATACCTAATGGACACAGAGGTATATAGGGACACTGCCATTTAAACGGAAATAGCAGACTGGAAACCGCTTCCGATACAGCTGTCAATGTATCTGGTCTGAAAAAGTAAAAAAAAATATGTCCTCCAAGATTATAGAATAATTACTAAACTAATATTTCTCGATAATTTTGATAATACTTTGTCATCTTTTTATTCAGACGTAAACTTTTCAAAGACTAGTATTTGTACCTCAGTGAATGTATAAGTATTTTCTGTTCCGTTAACGCGAGGGCAAGCAGTAGAAGACAATTATCCGGTCCCAAATTGAGTAGTAACTGTCTGAAGCCAGCCCCACTTCTTACTAATGGTTGATCATCACGTCTTGTTACTATCACTCTATCGTGAGGATTCGTTGGCGAAAGCTAGAACATACAAGGTATTAATAAGGACATCATAAAGTCAGTAAATATTTCAGTAATAAATTGATGCAAAAGCATGCAGATTCCGGCTCGAAGGACCAAGCGTTTATTGATAATGATGTAATTTTTATCTGATGTATTATTTAAATTACTTCTAAATGGTGTATGAACTAAAGAATCTATGATAGGTATAATGCACGCACTATCGCTTTTAAGTTCTGTGATTTAATAACTTTACCTGTAATAAGATACGCGGCTCCGGAAATGGCACCTCTTCTAATAAATGTGTTATATATCTTTCAATCGGTATACTGAGCGGTTCCTTACTCAATGACAGTTCCTGAAAATATAATATAATGTTATATAATACAATATAATATGTTGATTTTTTAATAAAATCCAAATGGGTATCTCAAATTTGGGACCAAAATTGATTTCTAATTACACGTAACTTTATCACGGAAAGGAAAATTTATTAGCCTAATACTAAAAACGAAAACATAAAAAGGCTTTTATTGCTTGCATTAAAATTTTTAGAAATTAGGGACAATTATTAAAATAAGAAATAACTACTAACTATACGTCATTGTATACTTAATACTATAAAAACTTACTAGTATATACAACAGCCATCGTTCAAACGAATCGCTAAACGGCCATCTTGACAAAAGGCATATGCATTTATTTGCGTGCAACGAATGCGTGTTTTGAGAAACTCCAGACCTCCACCCAAGAAGCTCCTCGTGTCCTTCCATTAGTTTCGTATGCGAGTAATTCTCATAAAATGTTACCGCTGACCCGTATACCTGAAAAGTAAGGATTTTAGGAAGTAATAAGTAACAACAGGAAGTAACACAAGACAGCAAAGAAATTGAGTCTTCACATGTGGGAGGATTTTGTGAGAGAAAATTCGCACATGAACTTTTGTAGAAGAAAATGCAATTCTCAGCATTCACCTTTAAAGAGACATTTTAATTTAATAGACAATTCAGTTTTGGCTTCATACGTAAGTTGTTCAGTTCAGTTTAGAACATAAATTGTTTCTTATGTTTAAAAAGGGTTATTGGTAAAAGAAAATCGTAAAATTACGTTCTGTTATTATAATTACAATTAAATTATAATCGGAATGGGAAAAGGGTTAAGCAGTTGTGCAGTTTTAACTTTAAAATAATAATACATTGTGCCCATCGTTACGTTACGTTATTGAATTTTGATGAGGGGTTAAATATGATATATTAAATTGCCTCTACAGTAATAGAATCCCATTGACAAGACTCTTGACTATATTTTTATAAATTGAGTTTTGTTTGTGAAAAATATCTGAATTACCTTATCAGTAGCATCAGCAACAGTGAGGACGAACGTTGAGAAGACAGGTTTAGGTGCTGACGCAGTGTTGGGCCATAGTTCCAAGGTAGCACCCATCGGCACACAGAATAACGGCACGGATGACGGGAACTCCATACTACGACGGTCCACTGTAGGATACCTATTGATAATTTTAACTTTAAAGTTGTAGACTCTTTAGTCTTTATACAGAAACTATTCCGTATCTAAAATCACAACCCTGTCTCGTGTGCCAAATATGTCAGAACATAAAGAAATGTAAGTTCGCGACACGAAACTTGAGCCTATATTCAAGAACGTCAAACTTAAATTTAGTTCCAGGAGGTGTCAAACTGTCATTGTCAAATTTTCACTGTATGTTTGACATATTTGACAGCGTACAAAATACGAGGGATTTTGGCATGAGATACGAATTCAAACACTATTAAAATCTTGAACATCTTATGAAGGCAATTTTTCATCTTTTAGCAAAAACGAGAAAGCGTGGTTTCTTAAAAATGTTGACTTAAGCTCAATTTATGTTTTAGTACTAATGTATCCCTTTAGCATTATTACATAAACTTAGTTCAAAGCCCTTCATTGTACTCGAAGGAGCTAATTGCTGACGCATCCTATGCAAGTTGAGAAAGTAAACGTTAATTAATACCACATTATCTTAGTTAATACATAGCGCAAACGATTCCTCTATTCGGGGAATGTTTCGAAAATATTTATCTTTTAAAGAAGAGACGTACTCATTATTTTATATTATAGTAAAATCATTCATTTAATGTCCGAGCTCGCGAGCCTCTGCGTGCGATTATGTTTTCCCCATGTTCTATATATATATAATACATATTTTTATTTTTGAGATTACTGTACACATTACTATTTGTCTTTGACTTGTTATGATCTCAAGAGATGAGTTGTAATTTAAACGCCTTTTTGTTGTTATAATGAATACGAGTACCTAAGTCATATTAACATATATCTTTTTAAAATTAACAATTTGAATCATAACAATTGAAGATCAAAAGAAAATCTTTTTGCTCATTTATTATATTTTTAATTAGTGTCAGTAAACATCTCTATCCTCAACTGTCAATCCCAATGGGAATAAAAATAGAATGTATGCCTCATAAGAATACAATACCAGTGATTTGAATAAGACTACATTGTTTAAATATACGGTCACGCAATTAAAAACGTCCAGTACTGGAACATACATGTTTTGCTTTTCACTGAAGTATTTCCGAACGAATTCGACTTAGAGTCCTTTTGGAAACGAGCGTACTGATTCTTATTATTAGGTGATCCTTTTGCCTGTTTCCTCAATTAAAATCAAAATCCTCAATCTAAAAGCCCGTAACTTAAATGAGAGAATCATCAAGAGCTGTTCAATCTTTTGTTTTGAAGTTTACCATTGACTGCTTAAGATACGATATAGAATACACATCGAATGGTATTTTTGTTTGTAATGAAAACACGATAATACTGTCGGAAAAAATATTTAAAAAGTTTTCATACATTTTATTGTTTATAAGGAAAAGGAACTTGTCCGAAATAAAGGCTATTGTATAAATTATTTATACTATAATATAGACCTTGGTTGTCTGGAAGTCAACTATCTGAACTCATAGCAGTAAGATCGCCTTATTCTATTTTTAATATTTTCGTGTTTTGTGATGTAACTGAAGTTCTTTTTATACATTAAACTTAAAAAGAGTACTAGCCGTTTACGTTTAGCATAGCAATTGATCGAAATTTGAGAATATTTTTTTATCTTAAAATAATGTTATCATTTAACCTTTACCTTTAGCCTTAACCTGAAATCCTAAGGTTATTTTACATACCTAAATAAAACTTCCGGTTTGAAAGCTATTAGCGGCGGTCGGTTCATTGACTTTTTGTAACAGAGGAACACGTCGCTTCCCATTAGCCCTGCAATTTTATTTACTTATGATAACCTGTATTTGATCCTTATCTTTGGACCTTACCATATCTATATTAGATTACCAATTTGTATATTATCAATATGTCCAATGTGACCATTTTAAATTACGGATAAAATGCCTTTTAGGTAAACAAACGTATTTTATAAATTTTTACTTGCTATGGCTCAGCAAATAAATATGTATAAATAATAATTATACATTAAGTGCGTACATAGTCACAAAGTACATTGATGCACAGCCGGGAATCAAACCTACGACCCCAGGGATGAGAGTGACATGCAGAAACTACTAGACCAAACGGCTCATAATAATTTCCTATAAAAATTCAATTAAAATTGGCTTTTTTATAATTTACTTGTAATAATCACCATTAAAAGTTAAGTAAGCATTATTAACTAAATTGGATATATAAAAGTTGGAAGTGAATATTAGGAATTTTTAAAATTCTTAAATAACATCTACGTACTATGTACCTTTATTCAAATTCTTTCCAATCATACAAAAGGCATGGGGAGGTGTCTCCCCCCTGCTAGAGACGATGACACAAATGTCCACCACGACCAGGGCATTGCAGGGAGCAGTGGGCTGGGCTCGACGGTAGGTGATATAGGTTATGGCCTTGGAGTTGTTTACATTCGCCACTCTGCCACCAACGGACTTACGGACCATCTCCGCGTCAGCCATGAGACGTTCTCTACCATCGTACATGACACCTGGAACCAGTCAATGTGTCTATTTGACTTTTTCGACTGATTAGCATTTATGATTGACCCTTCATTTTTGTGAATATTTAAATTGTTGTTGGTGTTTAGGCTAGTACAGCAAGCTAACTTGCCAATGAGGAACGATCAATTAAGCAATATCCGAAGAGTCTGTACGTTGACGTATGGCGCATTACGTGGACGGAAATGTTTTGTTTTTGAATCTATTTGGCCTTAATTTTGGTCCATGTAAATTTAAAAATCTTCATAAAAGTTATTTCAGCGACATTTGCTTTAATAATAGCCGTTACTAAGGCCTGTAATCGAATAAGTCTAGTTACAGTCTTGTCTTAAACAGTGCCAAATATATCAAATCGATATCGACAGCTTTTGAAACGATTTACGTTTTCTTTATGAAAACAGGACACAGATTTGCTAACCTATCATTTAATAGTTAGGTTGAGGTCCATTGTAACGTTTTTATGTATTGATCACGAAACAGTCTAGTGAATCCTAATTATCTTATGACTTGTACTAAATATCATGTCTAAAACACATTTATGTACATGACGTTTAACACTGAAAGCGAAGCCTTAGATTAATTACTATAATATTGATTTAAAATAAAAGCCATCAACAGCCTGCTTAAACCAGTATGATGGTTTAACAACTCTTTATATTGAAAACGATTTTTTTTTATAGGTAGCTGATCTTGACTGAAAGTTTTAAATTGTAATCTCTGTTAAACAAGAACTAAAGTGCGACTATTGTCCTTAAGTTATTTTGTCAATAGCATTATTTCGAAAGAACTAAGGTGGTATATGAGATACCTTTGTACCCTTAAAGGGAATTTTTTTCGCTTAAAGAAAAATATAACATGACTACTATTAGCGCGATTATTTCATCATTACTTTGCATTGTCGTAGATTATATTTGCATATTTCATGCCTGGTTAACGTATATTTTAGTTAATCATAATCAATGTAATATTAATTTTTTACTGCTACATACACAAGAGCTATTTATGTAAAAGTAAAAATATAAGATCCATGCATTCCTTAATTGTGCCAGGGGACTCTTCGGTAACTTATATAGTAATAAAGTCGTATTATGGTGTATTGTGTGAATTGTAGACTAATTGTGTGTGTGTGTGTGTGTGTATGAATGTATTTCACATTTCAACAGCCAGTAAATCCTCCACTTCTATAATAATTATATAACTTAAGTTCTGCATTGTATAATTGTTGCTTTAACCCACGAAAACTATACAGTATAGACTAAGAACTATTTTAATATCGTTTAACTTCAAAATTAAGTTAAAGTGATCTAGGCAACATCTTAAAAGGTCAATAGGCATCTTTTAAAATCTGATAAATTTCAAGAGACTCGACGTGGATCGTAGTTACTGTAGCGTGACACGATATAAAAGAAACAATGACTCAACACAGCTAAAGAAGCTTAAAAAGTCATTTTAGTTTTTGTGATAACAATAATTGTAGACAAACGATGCTGGAGACTGTTGTAAAAGATTTTAAATAGATTTAGCTAAATAGAACAAGGTATGTAAAGTTATTTGATAAAAGCCAAATCATTTCTCAATTTTTTTTTTTTTAATTTATAAACAGGGGGCAAACGGACAGGAGGCTCACCTGATGTTAAGTGATACCGCCGCCCATGGACACTCTCAATGCCAGAGGGCTCGCGAGTGCGTTGCCGGCCTTTCAGGAATCGGTAAGCTCTTTTCTTGAAGGACCCTAAGTCGAATTGGTTCGGAAATATCTCAATGGGCAGCTGGTTCCACAGAGCCACACAGCCTTGAAAAACGCTCAGTTGTGGAACGGCGAACGTCGAGGTGATACGGGTGGAATTTCGTACTCTGCCTCGACGTCCGATGACGAAAATCAATCTCAAAAAAATCGATTTTCTTTTTTTAAGAATCATTGCAAACAATGTATAATTTAGTCCCTTATAATTCCTTACATTATTTTATTTAAGGGAAGTTTAATTTGATGGTTGTATGATAGACGGACTCAGAACTACAGTCTTGATATAAGTAATATATTTCGTCAATTTTTTCCTTATTTTCGCTATTTTAATATTCGATATCTATTCTAATTTTGTTACTGGTCTCTTATCTTAAAGATAAACTTACCAATATCCACCAGGGGTGCTTTATCCCGGCCACGTCGTATACATAAGAAACACACTGGTGATTGTATGGAGCCATGGTTCAAATCCGCGGGTAGACCTGTTGGTGTATACTCCAGTAACTCGTAATCATGTGGCAATTTCTCATCAAGACCAGGGAATATTACGCCTGAAACAACGATAGAGATTATCTTTTATTACCAAATTTAAATGATGCTTGCGTAGAACTGAAAGCATAATAGAATATAACTGTCGCGTGTATAGGAGAAGTCTAATATAAAATTAACTAGGTCCTATTTTGAACGGCAGTGTCCGAACTCAAGTATCGTGTAACATGTCAAAGAATGATCTTAAAGGTTTACAATTACTTAAACGTTAAAAGGTTTCGTTTTCATTCACGGTTGTTTTAGTTTGTTCGATATCACTATTACAATATAAAATTACTAAACCATCCAAAAATCTAGTTCTACAACTAAGTAATATTTTGTGTCTACCCCATGTCTTAATGGTAGCGACTCCAAGAACAATTTTGTCTATGATTTTGACTAGTATTTTTATTTCATTTTTACTTTGGTTTAGTCCAATTTGTCTGCATTGTCTTTCAAAACTTTTAAGATATATTTACGAAGAATATTGCAACTACGAAGCAAGCAATCATTAATAACATTCTATACTTAAAATACCTTTCAATGACCTAGTAAAGAAGGAAAATATTGTATGAGGGCTCGTTACCCTGAGAATTTCTTTATCAATTCAATGACCTTATCTGAGGTTCATTCAAACTAACGCACAGACCACCAATAAAAGTAATAAATATGAATCATTGAGGGGTCAATCGATAATGACCTTTTGTTCATGTAGTACCAGACAATAATGTTCGACGATTCGTTTTTTTTATAAATAATAAAAATAGAGTTAAAAAAGATATTTTCATCTTATATGAAAGTTTCAAGATCTGATTTTATTTAGTAAAATCATTTTGAAGTTTTATATGTACACTTTCTGCAGCTAGCCTGTATTTTACAAATATCTTAATTTAAAAACACTATTCCTTATTGCGTTTCTTCATAGGCCATCATTGGTATTCTCGTTCCTCGCATCTTCAACCCACGATTTCAATAAAACAATTGACCTACTCTGTACTCAATCAAGTAAATAAAAATGTCATTTGCAATATTCTCAACCTTGCATCTAAATATACATATTAACTATTATGAGATTGTTAAGAAGATCGGAAGAAACCTTAGAACCGATGTGGCGTATAAAATCGTTTTACTGTTATAATATTGTCTGAATTCAACAATACAAAAATTCCCTTAAATTTTAAATAAAATGTGAATTAAGCTACCGGAAATCGAATAACTGATTAACACTTTAACTCGTAATATTTCCGGAATGCGTGCCAGTGCCGAGATAAGAATATTAAAAAACGCATTTCCATATACAAACATATACTAGTAATTCCAATATTAGTATTAAAAATATAGCATTTGATTTTCTTAATCTAAGCTAACAGTCACTTGAAGGTATGATAACGGACCAAGACTTGTTTGACAACTTTTTATACTTGCACCTTATAGGCTGGGACATCCAATAAGTAAGGCAAGGTCCCTGACCGTTTTATAATATTACATGGTAATAAAAGGCCATGGGTTATTATACAACTCATCTTATCAATACATAATTAGTTGCTTGTGAAATGAGAGATGAAAAAAATGGCAACTTTTTATGACAGTTATGATCATATTATTAATTTGTACCTTTTCATTTTTTTTAGTTTATTTCAAATTAAATAAAAGGCAAAACAAAAGATTTTTTCAAATCATAGTAACTGTAATAATACTGTAGTAGATGTAAAATTTTGAGACTTACATATACAAGATATTGTCATAAATATTTATATGACTATAACAACAAATATTTACCAATCTACACGGAATTATTTTAAGTAATAGATGCGTCATAATATTTCACTTAATGAGTTTGTATTCATGTTTTTTTAATATTTTAAATAAGGCTAGTATAAGTACTGTTATAAATTAAAGTTCAAGTAAGTGTTCCTGCATTGTCTATGTCACTTCTTAAACTTGCTCACTAACAAACTATAAATAAATGATATCTACAATGAGATATCAGTAGCAAACTGCGATAGTGATCATATTACTAACCACAGTTAATCACGATTCCTGTAAATTGATATGATCTAAAGTTATGTATTGGTTGCTTAATCAAATATCATAATAAAATTATGAAGAAATATTATTGATGATTTAGGTTCATCTGGATAAAAAATATATTTCTTTAAATATTTTAGAAACAAATGAAGGCTTCAAAGATCTTTTATCAGAGCTGTCAGGTACTAAGATTAAAATTAAATTCAATGAATTTATTATTTATGTATCCCGAAAAAGGAATATGTTAAGAAAGAATCAAATTTATTTTATCTTAATTTTTAGATTATGGCTTAAAATAATCTTGTAAAAATGCAAATGCAATTTTCATTACTAATTTGACTTTAAAAGAATTTATAGATGTAATTTTCATGCTAAACATCATCAGTGTATAATTAATTATAATTAACCATAAATACAATGAACATTACCAAATGTGACCTAGAGAATAAATTATGCATATACTATGTCAACTTAATTGCATATTTCCTCATTTGAGTACCTAAATCTTAACATAATACATAGCAAGAATAAGTGCATACCAATATCAGTGATGGGTGCTTTAGTACTATATCCCTTTAAGTGTCCAGAATCAGAATCATCAAGTACTTCTGGTTCCTCAGGGAGGCCAGCAACCACGAAATAGTCAGCTACTCTTCGCTCATCCATTTCTGTTGTTAGTTTTAATAAGTTTTAACCTGCAGATTGTCTCCATATAAAATCGAGTCCAGAAAAATCCATCAAAAAACATAACCTAAGCTACTATCGTTAAATTTTCCATTTTGGTGAAAAATCTAACGTCTCCAAAATCTCCTTACGAATACTTACTATAATTTTTTTTAACACAAATTGACTAGGAAAAGCGAAATGTTATCAAGTCATTTTAGTAATCTTTTAACATGGCCTTATTGTGTGTTGCGTAAAAATTACTTCGCTTCATTATTTTCCTGTCATGCTTGTGATGGATTTTAGACTTCGTATTTAAGTATACAAGTCACTGTGAACTTCACAAAACTCACAAATTATACACATCCACAAACATGAAACATCGAAATAAATTGAGATTTTTATATTGAGTTGTGACAGTGAACACACTGTCTCCGTCAATTTACGTTTTTGCGTTTTGCTACTACTTTATACTTCACTCTGACATCGAATCAAAACGAATTTCGATTAAATGTCAATAAGTTGAGATCGACCTATCTATGAGTTCGACGCACGAAAAACAGATACTATCAAATAATTTATTAGTCTTATGCCATAGATAATTATTGGCTGTGACTTTAAAAGTTAGTTAAACATCCTAACGAATACTACGATATTTATTGATGAAATATTGAAGTTCTGTCGTAAGCTATGTATATTGGGTATTAAATACATACATTTTGGAATCAGTAATGAAAATGTTATTATTCTAGCTATACATTACTAATAAATTGTTTTGTGTAGGTACTTAAGAAAAAAAACAAACTAATTATAAATCAATAAAAATATATTCAAACATCAATAATAACTTCCTTTTGTGCTTTTCTTGATGGAGCTAATGCATCTGTGTTTTCAATAGAATCAACTGCGTTACTAATTTGTGCTGCAGATAAAAGCAGCCCAATAGCACCCTCTAACTCACATACACGTTTACATACATCAATTTCACAATTTAACTCATCCTGCATGCCTTTATATAGAAGTTTTGTTTGTGTTGTCAACTGTGATATTCTGCTTTCAAAAACATCAACAAATACATTTGCAGCATCAATTATTGTTCTACAAAATCTTGTTTCACCAAGATTTTTCTTAAAAAATCTTAATAGTGCTCCAATTGACTTTTCTTCTAAACCATCCATAGCTACATGTAGCACTTTTCTTCTGAGTAATTCCTGAAGCAGAGCAATTGTTTTTTCTGGGAATTTTGTAGCAACATATGGTTTTAGAACTATCTTTAAAGCTTGTGTAAACTCCATTTTTCTTAAATGTTTGTCTGCCTCAGATTCTGTCTTTACTTTTGATTTAGTTATTACAGTGTCTACTGGAGAAGTAAGAAGGTGATCAGGAGCAAATTTGAATAGTCCTTTATTTTCATTAGATGCTTGCACAGGCTGATCTCGTTTTCTTATTGATATAACACCATCTATCATGCCTACTGCTAAAACATCATCATTTTCTGAAATACCCATGCTCAAAACTGCATTTGGAAAATCAATATTGTGTACCACTTTAAAAGTGGATATATCATATATTTTAACATGTCTATCTAAAGAAGCAGATACCAATCTACTGTTGTTGCTTGCAAGTCTTATAGTTGTTACAGTTTTATGATGCTGGGAAATATTAGCTAACAGTTTACCTCCATTGAATAAATCCCATACTTTTATTTCTGTACCTCCTGCACTGACAAAAATACCACCAGATGGTAAAAACAATGTTGATTCAACTGGACTACCATGATTGACACTTAATATTGTTTCATTACATCTGCAGTCATAAAGTTTTACGGCATGATCATAGCCACCAGACAAAATTATATCAGGAGATAAAGGACTTGCAGCTCCAGCTCTTATGTAATCTGTATGTTCAGAGAAAGTGGCAAGTTTCTCTTCTGTAGCAATATCCCAAAGGCAAACAGATTTGTCATCTGAGAAACTAAGTACTTTTACTTGATCCTTTGTAAAGAATGTTCTATGAACCTAAAAAAATAATAAATAAATAATATGTTTTAGTAGTTTGTTAGTTATAATATAGCAGAAAAGAAGTTAAAAATAAATAACAACAGAATATAAAGTCTTTAACACATTAGTCTAAGTATACACAAAATATTGGTACAATGAATCGTTCTAACCCTTTGAGCATGGTTCACAGTTGAGATTTAGTGCTATATCTGACTCTCATATATCACAAATATTTTGGATTTTGACTTATGGGACTAATTTTTTGAACTAATTAGGTAGATATCTAATTGTACTCATCAATCAATCAAGGTCATTAAATTTATATTAATTATTGTGACTTACTGGTGCTGTATGGCCCGTAAAGAGTCTAAGAACATTTTTAGACTGAACATCAAATAATTTTACAGCCGCTTCTTCACTACCACATACTAAAAGCCTGCCGTCGTTTCTAAAGGATGCTCCATATGCGCCTTCTTTAAACTTTGATATATTTTTGGCTACCACTTTTGTGATTGGATCATATATCTGAAAATTAATCACAATATGTTCATAAAAGGAAATTTACACATTATTATTATTACATACATTATAAAAAATCATTTCTATAATTTTCTAATTATGTATGCCAAATGTGAAGTATATATAAAAGATAAATAGTCGTTACATTACCTGGATTCGTACAGAACATGTTGCAGCAAAATAATGTGGCTCTACTGGACAAAAATCAATGTAATCTATTGCACCAAATTCTTTAACTAGTACTGGTAACTAAAACAAAAGAGAAAAAAATAATATATATATATATATATATGGATCAAGATACATTGCAATTCATCTAATTTATAAGTTAAATACCCCAAGCTTTTTCCAATAAATAACATCTTTGGTGGTTACAGACGCCGGCTTTTGGAAGACTGATTTATTAACTTTCTTAAAAGGATATGATATATGTGCCATAGTTGAAACCAATAAATATTGTTTGAGCTTCTATGTAGAACCATGAAAGTTTTATTGTTATAATTAAAACAAAACAACAAAAATAATATTTTGTCACACGTCTTTCATTCTTATTTCTATTTATTCATCAATTCTCAACACGTGTTTTTGGCAATTTACTTTGTCTATTTAATTTCACAGATAAGTAATGTTTATACTTTATTTTATACGTGAAACTGTTTCCATCGACACAGGTTCATTATAATTTATCCCTAGTGGCGAGCAATCTTGGACGGAAGTGTTGAAGAATATGTTTTTTGTTATTTACAGCGAGTACAAAATATAATAAAAATATTTAAGGTCATACATTTTTGTATTGCGCTAGAGACTCACGCATATAATATATTATAATAAATATCTCAATTATCTGTTTGCGTGAATATCAACAAATAACAGTTCGTCGGCCAGATGTCAGACGTCAATACTCAGGTGACATATTACCAATACGAACTATTATTATAAGAAAAGTCGGATATTATTGTTTCATTTTTTAAGTATTTTTAAAGTAAAACTAAACTCTTTAAGTTAAAAAAACAACAGAAATGTTCAAGTTATTTAGTCGACATGGTCGTCGAAGTGGTATTATTAATATATTTTGTGACAAGAAAATTGAGGTTAGAAAAGCAAGGATTTACTACTTTTATTCCTCGACTGGATCAGTAAGATTTTCTTCCACTGACGGAGAAGCAGTAAAAATTACTAACATCGCAGAAAATATCCCCGAACCTCCACCTGTACCTGATCCTGCAATATTTGAACAAGTTACTGAAACAATTCAATCTTTAGCTGCAAATGGAGAACCCACTTTTGCTAGTCAGGGACTTGGTGGATGGGGACCTGTAGGAATAGTACAAAACTGTTTAGAATATGTACATGTTTCTCTTGATGTGCCATGGTGGGGAGCAATTCTTATGGGAACTATAGTAGTGCGAGTTATTCTGTTTCCTCTTGTAATAATGTCACAAAGAAACACTGCTGTCATGAATAATCATTTACCAGAAATTCAGACACTTCAGTTAAAAATGACACAAGCTCGTCAAACAGGAAATCAACTAGAATCTGCCAGATATGCTCAGGAGATGATGTTGTATATGAAAGAAAAAGGTTTGAATCCTTTAAAAAATCTCCTTGTGCCAATAGCCCAGGCACCATTGTTTATATCATTCTTTGTAGGACTTAGGGGAATGGCAAATTGTCCAGTTGAAAGTATGATGCATGGTGGATTGTGGTGGTTTACTGACTTAACTGTACCTGATCAATTCTTTATACTTCCTTTAATTACAAGTGCAACTATGTGGGTAACTATTGAGTTAGGTGTAGATGGTGGAAGATTAGATGCACAAAATATGCAACTAATGAGGTATTTTCTGCGAGCAATACCCCTAATAATGATTCCTTTTACAATAAATTTTCCGGGTGCAATCCTTATCTATTGGTGCTCAAGTAATTTTATTTCTCTATGTCAAGTTGGTATTCTAAAAATACCAGCTGTAAGAGAATATTTTAGGATACCTCAGTTAGTTAAACACAATCC
The DNA here is from genome assembly GCF_905475465.1 of Pieris napi. Classification (NCBI taxonomy): domain Eukaryota; kingdom Metazoa; phylum Arthropoda; class Insecta; order Lepidoptera; family Pieridae; genus Pieris; species Pieris napi. Next base: position 3,754,636 of record NC_062239.1, on the reverse strand, counting down.
TGATGCTCTGCCTATTAAGAAGAAAGGGTTTGTAGCTGGAGCTAAAGACTCATGGACGAACATTAAGTTATCAAGAGACTTAGCTGATCGACAAAGGGTAGATGAAATGATTTTTACTAAGGCCGGCAAAGGGCCATTGCAAAAAACATATAAGCTTGATCCAACTAAACTTACAAAGGTAGAAGCAAAATCAAAATAAGTTGTAGCATAATTATAGTATTAGATATTGTATTGTATTAATAAAATGTATGTTTAATGGAGCTAGTTTAATTAATATCCATTATTGTACAGTGTTTCAAATGCATATAAAATAAAATTACAATATAGACTATATTATACTTATACTATAATAATAGAAAGTTATAACAGAGTATATATTTTTTCTTTTTTTTACAAAATCTGTATTTCAAAAAACCCATACTTTTTTACTTAAAGTGACTCTGAGCACTTTCTTTGATCACTTACTTTTAATACATCTTTTACAAAACAAAGCAAAACTAGGGAAGGTTTACATCAGTTTCTACTATGTAATTTTCGCCCATTAAAATACAGGTTTTACCAATTGTTAAAAGTTACTGGGCTTTTTCAAACGAGACAGTCAAATGTGAGTGGCCTCTGGCGGCAGTATGTATCTATCTTTTAACAGAGTTCTATATAAGAGATAAAAATAAGTAATTTTAATTTATAATTTATTAAAGTATTTTTAAAGCAAACCGAAAGAATCGTGACGTAGTATAAAACTTTTGACTACATATTTAACTAAGATTTAATATAAAAAACTTGCCTGCATTGTCTAGCGGCATTTCTGAAGTCGGTTAGGACGTTGAATTCGTAGGAACATTATACAAATATAAATTTAAAAAATTTGTTATCTCAGGGCAACCCTTAAATAAAATCATTAACAATACTCTATAATAAACTCATCCATCACTTTAATGACGTAGGTATTTATTTAAAAGTTATTTCAAATTGTGAGTCGTGACATAGACCTAAAATTTTAATTAGCCCCTTGAGTTAAAATTCCCGACCTACTTTCGCTTTTCCCGGGCTGTGTATTTACTTTTCGTATTTAATTTCATGCTGTAGTGGCTCAGTAAGTAGGCAGCTTTTGTTCAAATTCGTCTGATTCATCTTGATGTGGCGCTGTGGGAGTATTATTTATGAAGCAAAATATTTGCATTTTCATATTAAATGTTAGGACGCTAAGTTTTCATTAACATAATAACAATTAAATATACTTAGAGTAGAGCGAAGAGAAAATATCAATACTGCGGGCATGTTTGGGCGGAAATAATAATGAAAGGAAACCATCGTGTCTCGAACAAAGCAAGAAGCTCAAAGGCAGAATACTTAGGACGCAATTACAGATGTCGAGGGTACAACTTTATTAACCCTGTAGGGAACAATCTCGAACTACCCATTGTAATTCAATTTTAATAATACTCTCTTCGTTAAATAAAGGATTCAAAACAATTTTATGTTTGAGAGACGATTGCAGACTTAAGTGAAGAATTTTACGAGGAGATAATAAGTTTCTTCTTTGCATTTCTTTTTACTAAAAAAACTATTTAATATGATTCCACGCTTCATTAGCATTAGATCAAATGCTAAGAAGCCCTTAGGTATGTCGGTCCGTTGATAATGCTTCTTTTATTCCAGAGAAACAAAAATATGTTTTGAAGGCACAGTAGGCTGATCTGATTGCTTTTAAGCGCCTGAATTAACACAATAATTATACGTATTTAACTGCAAATGACACAATATAATTTTACAAAATATAGAATCTATCTATAAGTGTACAGTCTAAGCAAGCAATAAAGATATTTAAGATGAAAATAGCCCTTATTTCAATAGTACTATAACATTATTTTGTAACGCAGGTACACCTAAGACTTAAGGCTCATTGTCGGAACTTTAAAGGATTTGTCCAAGCCCCTCAATTTGAGCGCCTGCTGCGAACATTTTCTCTGAAACACGAGTATTATTTCTAACTTTATTGCCAGAATGTATCATTTTTCCGGCTAAAAGTTTCACTGTATTCACTTATATCATACGACTATGATTTATACATCATAAGTGTTAAATGAGTATTTTCTCGACAGTATATTATTTTATTGTAAGTAAGTATACCAGTTAGGGCCTACGACTTTGTCCACGTGGATTTGAGTTTCAGTTTTACGGATAGATATGATAGTATTTGAAATAAAAACATTTACGCGAATTTATTACATCTTTAAAAAATACATTATATGGCTTAAAATATAGGTATTTAATGTTACAAATTTAGAAAATTCAGACGGAATCAGACAGAGAAACACAAATCAGCTATTGCTTCTTCTAATGACCCACTACAATTACTATCTACCTACTGCCTCATTACTACTACTTCAAAGATGTACAGACAAGATTTTTTTATCAGACAAGAGGGTGAAACGCGCAGGTTTCTCTCAGAATACGAAAGGTAGCCTAGCCTGTCCGTTTACTTCCAGGCGCTGAGCGTCCCGGTCCGTGTTCTATTAGCAAGACAACCTATATAATTAAAGCAACTATTTGTTTTGTGTTTGTGAGCGATAAGAATATGGTATAATAATAAGAATGAGAGCAAAAAACCTAACAACGGTTAAATAAAAAAAATCGTTTATATAATTCATAAAAACACATATTTATGACAGGCAACATCCCTAACTATTTCGTATTTGAGCACGTCCGTGATTTGTTCTGACCCTGTAATAACGAACCGGTCCCTGATATTATCTGTATCGTTATGAATATTGGGAGTGGGCAATACACTAGCAGTTTATTGGTTAATTACGATCGTGGTAAGGCGACATCTCGGATGCCATTGTCCTTTGATCTCTTACTAAGTTATGGCATCGTAAGATATAGGCTATCAAGGTAATTAGAATAGGATTATTAACTAGAAAAATAGCTAAGATGAGTGTAGCTACCAATTTGATAGAAGTCCATGTAAATTTCATGTTTAGTACTGTTTAAACAGTAATTTAATACGAAAGATAAATTTTATTTCTTGTCTTACTTACAATAAAGTACCTATTAAAGAAAATCGCAATACGTCAGCAAATTTCTGTCTGTTACATTTACGTTTTTCTAAGTTAGATTAGAGTAGAGAGTACCGGAACTGACTGGCTTCGGGAATCGGAGGGCGGATTACACGTTAGTAAGCCACAGAGGTATTATATACATTAAAGTTATAATTAGTTCTTCACGAAGGACATTTCATATAGCGAAGTTCCTATAGTGTCGTAATTATGTTATCAAGATATTTACTAAATTGATGCTATTGAAGCGGTGAAGTGAAATGACTAGTGTACCGCGGGAGACACGCAAACGACTCCATTTGTCTGAAAGCAGTCGTTTGCTAAAATAAATTATCTTCAGGGGAGTTGTTAACTGTGAGCGAGATCTGAACATACGTAATCACTCTACGAACGGCAAACTATTTTCATTATTTGTTTGAAATAAATTTCTTTAGTTTGGAATAAATAAATTGCTGAAATTTAAGTATATAAACAATATTAGTTCACTACTACCGCTGGCGACTCCGAAAATTAACGATAAAAATTACGGATTCCATAAAACAAATATTTTACTCCTTGATTGATGGCATTTCAAAAATCCTTACAGAGTAAATAATTTTCAAGTTCCTTTAGGGTTTTCATTAAAAAATCTGTGAGGAAAAACAAATGAATTTTTTTTCTATAGTCTGTCGCATATTTACTAATCTGTGCCCGCACCCTTTTTGTACTTTAATAAATGTAACTACTACCTTACCCTATTGTCTCAATCCTAATTCATGAGATAAGATAAAATAGTGTATAAAACTGTACTAAGCTATATATTATTAAAATGGTTATGTTCTTTTACGTATAAGGCATATTTGTTTTAGTAATTCATAATAAAAGTAATGTATGTTGGGAACATATTTTACGTATTTAATAAGTTATATTTCAGGGATAATAAATCTCAAACAAGGAAAATAACATACCTCTATATTCTACTGTTATACAGGTAAATCGTTATGGAGAAATAATATACTAATGTAATGTTAGAATATATTATATGGGTTATTTACCATAACTATATATAACGTGTACAATAACATAAACTTATTTACACTCAAACCAGACTAATAAAATGAATGAATTATACCTAACTACCAAACATGATCCCATGGGCCAAGTATCTGGCGGTAATTTCTCGTTGCATTTCAATGCTGTTTAACATTTTTAATAGAATGCGGCAAACTGGCAAAAGGCTCACAATGTCCAAGCATTTTCCGCGGCTCGCAGCGCTGTCACTTACCTTACTGCTTAGGAATTTGCTTAACAGGTTATTTATACAATTTTTTTTATAAAAAATGTTAAACAATAAATAAATAAAAACTCTTAAACATTTTGTGCGTTGAGTGCATGCAAGCTCGCGGCGCCCTGACGGCTGACAAGTAAGTAATGTAGGAGTTCCGTTCTGCAGAAAATTCGCCGAGAAATACTACCCTTAAAAGCTACTTCTTGAAGGTTTCACGTACAAATACGCGCTTGTACACAGTAAGTAGTTTTAATTCCGTGAATTCAATGTTTATTTTCGTCTTGCTAAACTTAAATACAGCAGCACTGTTAGCCTAGAAATTACTAGGTACGATTCTTGACACTAAGACATGCGATTGAACCAAGTGTGCAATAGTTTTGTACCGTAAAGGAAATAAATCGTGTAATCGCTAGACACGTGATGCATCGAATGAGGCTGATCTGATTAGCACACATTTAAAGAATAATAATATAAGAATATGATCAATGAGTGACATGTGTCTGCACAATTTAGGGCCTATATAATTATACATCTTTTCACGTATTTGTTACAAACATAATTGTCGATCATTAATAATAATTAATGAGTATGTATCATATTACCAATAGTTATAGCTATTACTAAATTCACTCAATAATTAGAGGTTCCTATAGATTTGACCATTCTCCAAAAACCGGCAGCCATTCATATTTTAACAATACCAAATAAAGTGTTTGCAGTATTTCTATATCAATCCGCTACAGCATAGGACACCACTACAACATAGATTACAAGAAAATAGATAAATACAAAAAAATAAAATTACATGGACCTGAGACGGGGCGGTACAGTTGAAGTACGCCGTGCAGGTACATTTATAAACTATAAACAATTAACAAAACTGTTATTTTTTATCCATTACAATTGTAGAATGAACCCGTGTGAACTCGCTGATCTTAACCAAATGTGTAGAACGTAATACGTAGTCACTAGTCATCCTTATTTGTATTCTACATTTCAGTAAATAAATATTTTTCCAAGTGTTCTCGAATACAAATTAGTCGTCCGATGCAATATCCAAGAGTGATGTGACGTTTTGAGCGTTTCAGCATTGAAACGTAAGGAATTTTTCATTTTGAAATGATTATGTTGCTTCCAATATTCTTTAGAGAGACGTATTCTAGACGCGTTCACTGTTCACATTTAATTTAATTTCCTGTTTCATGTTATGGAATCGTTGAAACAACTTGTTTATTGGTTTACACTTGGTTAACCATCGGGTATAATTATGTTTGTTTTGTCAATTGATAATGTTAGGTATCATGTGACGGGTAAAATTGCAGCCAATATAACTTCTTTTTTTACGCAGTAGTGGTTTGGACAAACAGCGTACGGGGCGGGACGGTGACGCGTAATTGTTTTTAAAATTCATACAGTGGGTAAGGGACTTTTTTCGAATGTTAAGTAGAACCAGAAGAATGTTGTATTTTTTTTTTCTATATATAAATTTCCCAATATCCCCGACTCTTGTGTCGATTTTGTACAAACATATACATACATACATACATTAAGAAAGACTGTTGTATTTCGGACAATACATTTTAGGTTAAATATTATAGCATAAAAGACACATTAAGAATAAAAAACATAAATCTTTTTTGCACGGCTTGAATGAAGATGCTTTACAAGACTGCCAACGCAATCGCGAGCTTTAAGTTATAGTGAGCCTCAAAGGGCGACCGTATCGCACTATCAGGTATCTCTTACTCTTGCAGCCGGATCTAGTATTTTTATCAGGGTTTTTATAACGAATCATTTGTTCATTATTTTTTTTCCTATCATATTTTCGATGAATTTCCTATTTACAAACCAAGGTAAGCACTTTCCTAAGTCCTAGTATAGACCTGATATTAACATTGAAGAAGTATATCAGTTCATAGAATCTCAGCCTGACAATCTACAATAAAATATAATGAAAGGGTAAAAACATTTCGTCGTATATGTATGTTAATAATAATAAACCTCTAAGGTTTTTGAAGGGAAAGCCTCGGACTGCTTTATAATTTTGTTCATTTTTAGGTAATTGTTCTTCTTAGTCTATCTCCTTTGGACCCACCAAGGCATAAGGTTATTGTTTACCTTTAAATTTTATTTGTGCAGGGTTCGAATGCGGGACTCATTGAATCGTATCAATCACTTAGCACCTTTTGTCATATTCCTACCCAATCTGGTTTGAGCTCCGCCTTCTTAAGTTTCATAAGTATTTGATTGTCCTCATTTTAACATGTATGATGTTTGTGAGCATAAATAAAATAAAATTGGGAATATGGTCGTATTACAATAATTTCTAACAGGATTTTTTATCCAAAAACTATGCAAAAATAGTAGGATTTTGCAAATGAATAGCTGGGTAACTAACTAGCGTCATGTATAGGTTTGAAATATAGCAATGAAAGCCACCTGGGAGCGACAAATGCATACATTCATCATGGCCCGCTATAATAGCCATACTGAGTTATTTCATAAACGGAAAATGTAAAAATATTGGGCGTATCTTTTAGAACAGATTAGGTTATATTTAAATTGTCAAAATACAGAGTGTATTCGTATACCTTAATCATAATCACTATTATTTAATGTCATAAATTTATTGTGTGTTATATTTTAAATCAATATTTATTTATTTTTCTTATTTCCTATTTTTACAGTAACTTAATACTAATACAATAGAAAACTCTAAACATAATATAAACATAACAAGTATAAACATAAAACCTAAACCATTTTACAACTAATTATAAATAATGCAATTCTTGTCAATTCAGCCAGTGTGCACCTAAATATATCCGTCTCACAAGCAATAGTGTTTAGGGTGCGTAAATGGTGCTTCTATGAGTAAGTTCGTACGCGCCCGAGGCACTGCCAGCAATCGCGACCGCTTACCACGCCGAGTGTGGTTATTTGGCACACGCAGCCCCAGTCAAAAATATGTTATTTCAAATTTCCATCCATTTTTGGGAACACAAAAATACTACATACTCTGTAAAACTGATTTCAATAATTGAGGAATGATTTTGACAATAATAGGCACTTAACGTAGATAAAGTCTTCTACAGACGAAACCCAAGTTCGAAGTAATACTCTAAATACCCGCACAGATAACGCAACTTAGAATTACGAAAACTTATGAAATCGGAATCCTTGTTGAAAGTTACGTGGTCCCGACTGGTTCCTTGTTGCGACTTCAATAGAAGATTGAGAGTACTACATAGAATTTGCATAGAATAACTATTAACTACTGTGTAGTTACAGAGAGTTGCCGATTTAACCGTATAGCGTATTAACCCTGGAAGCTAATTCGCAAAATCTAAATTATATTTACAAAGACCGTCGAGTTCTTTCAGGTACAGAATAAGCTTAATGTTGAATTGAATTTCAGCTGCGCAGCTGGATTACGTTATTACATCTAAATACTTTTGTTAGGTACCACGACGGACAATTCTTAACAAGGACTAAGAAAAAATAAAGTAAAACTCAAGACCGGCGTACAATTATTTAATGAATTCGCAATTTGCATACCGACGTCACTTTGAGTGGATATTTCAAGAGTTGTTATTACCACTGCCATAAAAGGCAGTTAACGCAGCCCATGGACACCTTTTTTTGTGGATAGGTTATTCATGGAAGAAGTAAGCTCTCTTTTTTAATATTGGTCGTTACTCCTACTCTCCACTGAGAGCCAATTCCGCAGCGCGCATGAATAAAATGAAATGGCCGATATAGTTTAGTTTGGCTAACTTAACGTCGGATCCAAATAGCTGTATAAATTAAAATATACATAATGATTTAAATGAAGTGTAAACCTGCACGTCATGCAGTGTTATTTGTTAGGTTACATTTTTTAATCTACTTATAGTGCCATATCTTTTCGTCGGTTGGCGATCATGGCTACTTTAATGTTGGATACCGCGGTTCTAAGCAATGGCTTGGTGCTTACCCAACCATTGACAAAGATCCTTTATCCAAAACGTGTGTCTGTAGCCACAGCTCTTTTAACCTGCCACTTTGCCTTGGATGCTTAGTTGGAGGAGCTCGAACGTCATTACGTAAATCCCAAATATTTCAGTTTCGTTTTCTTAGCCGTCATAAACACTTCTTTGTTCTACTGTATTCTGTCCAGTACAGTTATATTTTCGTTCATTTTTTATAAGAAACGTGGATAGAATATTGAAATATTTCGTGATTACCCCTATTATTATCAACCATAAACTATTTTTTTAAAATAACTCAGCTCCTGTATATTTTATCTCTATCAGTCTCAGATCGCATTCCAAAAACATTATATAAATACTATAAAAACAACATTTATCGGGTCAGCTAGTTAAGATAACGTTAAAAGTATATCATCGTAATAGGCTTTCTCTTTAAGTCTAAACAACTCTATATGATATAACATTCTTGACACAAAAATCGTGCTGTAATCGCGTTCTTGTCTACTGTTGGTGTCCCTTTTGTTCCATCTTAAATTAAAGACTATTGACCTTAACTTTTTCCTTTGTCCGCGCCTCCCTCCGCACTATTAGTAACTTTAGAAGTAGTTCTCTGAAGTAATTAGAAGGAATGCTTCCGTAAACGAGCATCGTCTGTACTTTTTATCTGAATTTACAGTGAGGTGTTTCTTTTAAACGGAAATACTTTGAACTTAGTACCTTTGCAAAGTGAATAGAAATTGTAAGACTTAAACATGAAAGTGTAATAAGTAAAGGCGTTGTTACTAGTGTTCCTTATCACTTAAAAACCATTCGCAAATGGTACGAGATTTGAATAGAAAAAACAGATTGTCAACTTAGCAACCATGGCGTCTCTTGGTTTAGTTTTTTTCCTATTTAACCAAAAATTAGATGTTCCCTCCAAGTGGTGAAAAAATTTAAACTATATGCACTTCTCTTTTCGTTTTAATAATATTCAATTGTTTAATAACGTACAAAAATCAGAGAAAACCTTATTCAACGTATAAATACAGTCTAACAAAAACGTTGAATTTTTCTACGTGATCCAATTTTTCATAGCTATCTTTTAATACCGAGCGTATATAAATATTTAGTTTTTTCCTTTGCAATACGTAGTTGAAATATTGTGGGACACTGAAGGCAATCTATTTCGATGTTCTGTAGTCAATTTAATCCATTCAATGCGAAAGACAATAGATGTGATGAGTATAGTAATTCTTATGTACTTACATATTTTACACAATCTATTCAGTATTTTTGATAGTAATATTTTTTAGGCAAAAACAGTAGAGTTCTTGAAAAAAATAATATTTATATAATGTGCATGCTTTGCGTGCCGTACATTCAAAAGGAAGAAACGATGGCGCGTTTCGCTTGTTTGTGATTGGTCGATTGGTCCAATCACAGACCCGCGACACAATCTGACGTTTATTTCAACTAGTTGTTTAATAATCAAGTGATTCACACATAAAATTCGTCATATAAAATATATTAGCTCTTTTATTTTAATACCATTGAATAGAGTGTATCAATGAGAACATACCGTTAGTTATCGCTTAGTAAATACAGTATCGATGCTGAATTGGCGTCGATTAAGGTCGGTCAGTTAGAGTTATTGAAGCTCGAAATGGCTTTGATATATTTCGTTTAGGGATATTTTGAATTAGAGTTATTGGTATATATTTAATAGTTTTGAATGTATGTCTCAGGAGGCTCGATTCTGCGTAATCTAAGGTAAATTTATGTGATTCAAAGAGGAGTGTAAGATTTGTTCCGTATCCTATTATTTATATATTATATACAATTATTTCTTGTAGTTTGGTCTTCGCGTGAAACGTTAATAATAGTCTTATTAAATATATATTTTGATGTGCCTAGGATCCAAGGTAGAACATTTCTATTCATGCATTATACATCCTAGTTATATTCATCAAATTGGTAGAAAAGTTCTTTCAACATTACGTCATTTAAATTTGAAGCAAAAGTGGTTTTTATGTTCACGCGGTTGTACAAGAGTGGTAGTGGTGGTGGTGGCCGTGGCTTCAGCGTGCGACTGTCATTCCTGAGATCGTAGCTTCGATCCCCGGCTGTGCATCAGTGGACTTTCTGTCTATGTGGACATTTAACACTCGCTCGTACGGTAAAGGAAAATATCGTGAGAAATTTCATCCGACAGCGGAATTCATCGACTTTTTTAAGGCCAATCTACGTGCCTATTAGAAAAAATTATCACGAAACAGATATAAAAACCTGAGGCCTAGACCTAAATAAAAAAAGGTTGTAGCGCCAATAGTTTTTATAAGAGTGACTCAAGAGACAAATAGGTCCTTTTAAGCCTGCTAAGCACAAAATATAGTTGTTTTAAGTAATTTATCGCTCGCTTAAGACCTTACATTTGAACGGCTAAAACAATGTGACGTGGGAGATCAGTCTTGGCACCTATTAAATATACCTAAAACTAGTATTTCAATAAGACAAATGCTGCTATCGTACGCGAGTGGGTTTGTGGTGGGTGATAAGAAGTAAATTAAAAAGAGGTTTTAATAAATAAAAATTTTAGAATCAATTTAGATTCTTAAGCGATCATATCAATCATAGTAAATTAAGCATCACACAGACCAAAGGTAAAAGCTCTACAGATAACCCAATACGCCAAAAGAGAATTCCGTGCAAACGAGTATGAATCATAATCAAATCAGTGGTCCATTAAAGATGTAAACCCTAAAACCAGAGCAGCTTAATTTCTTTGCACGTTCGGGACTCGAAAAGTCGTTTCGCAAAGTAATTGCTTATGAGTGGAAGCGGATAAACGGAACGAGTTCCACTCTAGCGGGACTCGTAAAATGGAGTCAGGGGCTTGCATTTAATTAATATGACCAGCGGTACGTGAGAGCCATCTCCGGAAATCATTTCCTTTTGACCGCAGAACTGACTTTTCATGCCGAAAAACTCTCAATGAGTCTATTAGTATTGCACTTTGATGTGATTTTAATTAACGTTTGTTTAGCTTTAGTGATGCTCTGCTGCAGCTCTGAATGTTTCAATCACAGGATTGACCTTGTTTTGTGCACTTTAAAATTCATTACATTGACACAGTTGATTGATTTGCTTTATATATTCTACAATGGATGAAAAATTAAATTGTTACAATCTAATACAATTCCTTACTTAGCGACTGCTAAATGACCAGCTATATTTGAACAAAATACCCATTCGTAACATGTTCTGCGCCTGTCCAAAATAAATAAAGACTAGAACATGATAGTTTAGAACTTAGAAGTAACGTGGTTTTTGAAATAATTGTATTTAACCTTTCCTACATATTAAATCTACATTGATCTTTATTCCGACAGCATAAAGCTGTCATAATAAAAACGATTGTAACGATGACGTAATTAACTTGGCCACAATCATTTAAATTTACGAGCGAATTAAGGGGTTGTAAAGAAAGTTGGCAATCCACGTTTTGCTGCATAGTTAAGAAAGTTTTTACGGCAGTCGATTAAAGACTCAACTCCGAATTAAACAGAATAGATTATACCAGGTCGTTACTAAAGTTTCAACCCCTGAGACGTTGTTAAGAAGTAAAATTGAAATAAGAATAGTCAACCGCGCCAGACTTCAGTCCAAGTGACTTAAAAGAAAGAATATAATGCAATAAAGTTCGCATTACTAAAATCGCTTTAAAGAAATTTCCTAGGTCCGCGCAGAATAAATCTTGCGTTCTTTAATAAGTATATTTTCGTAAATAGAGTAAGTATTTCTGTCTCAGTAAACACCTGCTTAAAACGAAAAGAAAGATAAAATTTGATAACGACAGTGAAAAGTGGAAAACGTAAGAGAACTTTCAAGCGAAGTTCAAGTCCGTTTGTTTAGAAAATTGCGAGCAGAACTCCATTACGATTTCCATACACAAAGTTTAGTGCAACTTTATGCAACTTGGAAAGAAAGTGTGTGAAACTGAGAAACTACAACATGTGCACTTCGAAATCTTTATGGATACAATTCTGTAAGTATAAAATCGTTCTTGAATATGCGGGCAGCTGCACGCCCGTATGAGGCGATAAAACTGTCTACTTAGATACGATTGCTGGACGCGCTGTTGGTAGAGCTTACTGATTTTCACAAAATATAGGCAGAGAATTGCACTGCAATTCTTTTTATGGCCATATTTAAATTTGTTTTGAATTGAAGTAAACTTGTTTATGAGCTTACTATGTCGCTTGGAATTTTTGGTATCATATCCAGAAAGAATGTTAATTGTAGACATCAGTTGTAATAAATTTTTGCAAATTTAAGAGTGGTAGAGAGAAAATTTCTATAAGGAAATTATAATTTAAAAATTACATATACTTTTTAACAACTTCATTTTTTATATTTAATCAATTATTATTATTGTTTGTTTTACATATTTTTTTAATTTAAATTTAATATTGTCATATTTATTATACGAATAACATTATCTTTAATTCCCATATAGCCCCGATGTTTTGTATTCGTTTTTTAAATAGTTCCTTTGGACAAATATAATTATCATATTCATATATAGTTAATATCTGAACCATACCATAAATAAGTTTTTAAATGACCTTAAATCAATTTCTACATTATATTTCTAGAACTAGTGTCTTCGTGTTAAATCACACGATGTTATTAAACACATTTGTGAAATCAATGAAATATCATTGAATAAAGCCACACTAATGCAGGACACTTGCGGAGCCTTCATTATAATTGATTATTACTTACAAAGTTATGATCTCATATAAAACTATTTAAGTATGAGCAAGAGCACAAACTCGTGAATCGTGCTAATAAAAAGTTTGGATCGTACTGACAGAAACTCATAAATCTTACTGCAGGTTTACACTGTTCGCTACTTGTGACATGACCGTGGCTGTAAAAAGATCGCAATTCATAGCTCATAACTCAACAGAACAAGTGAAGCGATTCGCTTAATTTAATGCACCAATTAAGTTTCAGTGGTACTGCATTGAAGTTTCGTGTTTATTGTCTTGACTTAATGTTGATCTATCAAAGCACTAGAAGCGAGAATTTGGAGTTACCGTAAATTTTTAATAGAATGACAAATAAAGATGAATGAATGATTTTAAATGAATTTTTGAAATTGCTACTTCTGCGCTTATACTTACCGTATCCGCTCTGTTAGTTGTTACTAACAATCTTTAATTATTTAGTAAGTTCCCTATTTCGTGTTAGACACTTTGTGCATTTACTGCCATGGAGATGACAATTGACAACGTGGACGCACAAATACAAACTGTCATGGTTAAAATACCATTATCATTTATTTATTTGCAGCATAGAGGCCAAAATATCATTATAATCAATATTTTAATCTTTTAACTAAATACTTCTAACAAAATTAATTACTATAAAAAAATACCTCGACGTCCGCCGTTCCACAACTGAGCGTTTTTCAAGGCAGTTTTTGCCGCGCACAACCACTTTGTGGAATCAGCTGCCATCTGAAGTATTTCCGAACCAATTCGACTTAGGGTCCATCAAGTAAAGAGCGTACCAATTCTTAAAAGGCCGGCACCGGACTTGCGAGCCCTCTGGCATTGAAAGTGTCCATATCACTTAACATCAGGTCGACTTAACGAGCCCGTTTGCCCTCTGTTCTATAAAAAAAATAACGTTTTACATTCGTCTCTCAGTCTTCCCAAACGTGTCCAGTTCTCCAGAACTGAGGAAACGGTTAAGCAGCTAAATGTTATGCGGACTTGGTGTTTGCTGACAGACAGCAGTGTGGACCTTGGCTTATTCCAGAGCGGGTAAGTTTAGGAAACCAATAGGATATAATTAACAATTAACTTCACTTTAAACCAATAATACACTTCACAAATCACAATAAACTACTTTTACTTACTATTAATCTTTTATATAATTTTCTCGATTGCCAAAAATAGACGCGCTGTACGCAGCTGTCATCACTTGCGCCGGGATGTAAAAAATAAACTAAATGCCTCATAGTTTTACCTTTGAAAGTGCTTAAGCCGTATTCAGTGTTGCTACTTTAAATCCTTTTGATTGCCTTGGTGATCCTGAAGCTTTGTGGTCGTTCAACGTCAGGTATGTTTAACTGTTCCGTAAAATGTGATCCCGAAGCTCAGGGCAATTTGGAAATACAAGGACTAGTTTTAGTTTAGCTTGCATGAAATTATGTTTTTCTTCCCTAATAATTATGGGATTAAACTATTTATTACATATTCATACATCAAGCTGTAGTCGTGTCTGCTGAATACGAACGTTTCAATTTTTAATCAATTTTAATCAGGTAAATTTGAATTTAAAAAAATAATTGTAACCTTCGCAAGGTTTCAGAAGAAATTATTATTTTGTTTAAAAAGGATAGGGATGTGTAAATACAACATGCACTACGCTAAATATGACCTGTAGGTGAAATTCAATACTTTTTAAACATACGGGAGTCATAAATCATACATCACTTACTAACGGCCAAAATTAATAGGCAATCTCAATCCAATATTAGCTGTCACAGATCGACAATTCAATCTTTTTCTAAAGAAAAGCGTGCCAATATTCAATCCATGGACTGAGATACCAATCTAATTATTCAACCAATCGTTCAGAGGACGGATAAGAGATTGCCGTATGAAAATGAATGTGTACACATGCCAATAACCTATCTGTCCATTTTGACAGTTGCTTCGATTGGCCAAATTAATCTCGGATTGCTATCGGTGAAATTGGTATGATTTGGGTTCGGGATTACGATTTAACTTAATATTAATTAGTAAAATGTCATCTTCGTCGTCCTCCAGTTCTAGTGATAGTGATTTGGAAGTTTTAATGCAATCCGATTGGGATAGTAATTCTGACGCTAGAAGAAGACAACGCGAAGTGCGTTGTCTTCTGTGCGAAGACATAACAAGAAGACAAGAATTAATTATATCCAAAGCCTGAATGACATTTACATTTACTTATTTTCTGAGTTGAGTAATTTTTAAGCGTTTTTTGGAACAGTTTTATTATAGCAGAAACATTATTTATTTATTTATTATTACAAAACGAGTTTTGTTACATCTCGCAAAGTGTACATATTAATTTAAATACGATAAGCCTGAATTATCATTGGATACATTTTATAAATCATAAAACATATGAAAGCTGCGGGTATGTTAATTAAAAGTTAACAGGTTTTAATTTCATTCGTGAATTTCGCTGTAATTAATTAGTTATAATTTTGCATTTAAATCTAGATATTTTACTTCTACCACTATTATCGTTGACTTTTCTACTATTGTTTAAGTTATTCGTTTTCCAAGGTTCCTGATTTTTCCATTATTGGTCATAATTTTATTCGGGACATCGAAATTAGTCCCACGCTATGATACTAAGGTCATCTATACAGTATACATCTATTTGTCTTTGAAACATAACAATAAAACTAACTATTATTATTTAGAAATGTTCCCGAACCAGACAAAGATTCTAAATAAAAGATTCCTAATAATGTCATTATATAATTGTATATTTCCTTTTTCGAGTTGTTTATTTTTATTCGCAAACTTCGCAAGTGTCTCACGAGGGAAACTTTACACTCGAAAATCTTAAGAGCACATAAAACTTCCAGCAGTTATTACTTTAGGGTCGATGTAGAAAACAGTGGTTCGAGTGAGGCAGATTGAAGTTTTTAGTTCCTACAATTTTAAACTTTCACTGCTCGCATCCAGCATGTCTCCGAGATAGAAAAGAACAGATTGTTTGCGAAATTTTTATGTCTCCAAGGAGGGTTGTTAGACGTTTCATCAAACAGTTTAACGTTTTATTTTCCTTTCTTTAAAGCTTGTTTGCTTTGCTCGGGCAATGTACGGTGCAATGCGTCCATCGTTGAAGCGGGTTTCAATATTTAATAAAATGAGGCTACGATTCGTTGTTTTTTAGAATGTGTTAGATTCTGGTTGATATTATTACTAAATTAATTAATGACAACTGACTTTTTATTTATAAAGATTTAAGTTGGTACCTGGTAGATAGTACCGACCCCAGAGCTGTTGCTTTCCTGGCTCAACGAATAAGTATCGCAATACAGTGAGGAAATGCTGCCAGCTTTAACGGTACATTGCCACAGGGACCATTTTTTTAAATTTGTTTTAATTTTCTTTTTAAATAGTAAATAGTGTAAACCTGACTGTAATTAATAAAAAATATATTAAAAATTACGACTGGCATATGATGTTATTATATTGTAACCAGGGTTTAGTAAGTGCTAGTTTGGTTAAATACGTTCGTATTCACCCGCACGACATCAATCCACTTCATACTCGTACTGTAAACTTCAATTAGGTAATTAACGTTTCATCTCGTTTAATTATTTCCAAAGAGACAGAGGATATAAGGAGAGACATAGGACAAAATATTTAGCATTTGTTTTGCTAGTAAGGGAAGGATTAAAGTACAAATTCAGTCTTAAATGTTGTTATTTTATTTCTGGCATTGTAGTCGGTTTTATACTTAAAATGACTATTTATATTTATTTCCGAACAAATACTTATTTATCTATACGATATAAGTATTATTGTAGGACTATAGTTCAAACTATTGTTCAAGTAAAGTAAGTATGATTATAACTATTGTTCAAGTAAACTTAGAATCGCATATCCAGGATATACAGTTTCGTACAAGAGATGCAACTCTGGAGATTCGCAATATCCCGATTTCTGAAAACGAAAAGTTTGACAACTTACTCTCGACCCTTTCTGTCATCGGCAAAGCTGTGGATGTCGATATAAATAGGAGTGTTGTACGTGACTTGTATCGGCTGCCGGGTAGACCAGGAGTATCAAGACCTGTTGTTGTTGAATTTACGAGTGTTAATGCTAAAAATGATTTATTGACTAAGCTGCGAAACTTTAACAAAGGAAGGCCGGTTTCTGAGAAGCTCAATACTCATACTATCGGTTTGCCAGGAATAAAGACTCCACTTTACATTGACGAACATCTAGGTCCATCTCAAAGAAAACTTATGTTTGAAACCCGTCAATTTGCCAAGAAACATAACTACTCGTGCTGGCATTCAAATGGAAGAATACTTTTGCGTAAGGATTCGACTGGTAGACCGATTTTAATCCAATCAGAAAAATGCTTATCTCAGCTGGCAAAGGAATCATGACTCATTGTATGTAACTGCTTTCTCATTAACCTATATTGCCAATTAACTGTATATTGTTATTTATTTCTATTGATTTACTTTAGTCTTGCTAGTAATAAAATTACCTTAGTCAATTTTTTCATGTTAAGTTCTCGTTTAGTCTATAATGTATTTTCGTTTGAATTTGTATTTGCTCTTACACTTATTTTAACCTATATTCACACACTCACTGAAATTATACATCACTTGCACTCAATTTATACAAAGTGTACTCATAGAAAGAATGTAACTGTTAACAACAATCTCAGTCTGTTTTCGTGCCGTGTGTATGTGTATTGTGTTGGTCTCATTTGTGTGTCGTTGTCCCCGGGATTGTGGAATCCTCGTAGGGTTGTGCTGTACCGCGTGCCTTTTTGTCTTACCATAGTTGCGGACTCAATAAATAAAATTCGATAAAACTAATGCAATTATAAATGATATCGATAAACTTGATGTTGCACAATCTTCTCTTTGTGACATAGAGGACTGCCAGAGACTTATGAACTGCCCGAATAAGTGTCTAAAAATTATCCATCAAAACATTCGTAGTATAAATCGTAACTTTTCTGATTTTCAAACCTTATTGTTTAGATCCAGGACTGATTGGGACTTAATTATCTTAACGGAATGTTGGCTGCATAATAATCGTAACTTACCATCTCTTGAGGGATACAACTCTGCTCTAACCGAGAAAAACTTCACACAGAATGAAGGAGTTGTAGTATTTTACAAAAAACATTTGAAATTAGTTTTATCCGAGCCTGACCTTTGTGATGCCAACTGTTTACTGATTCACCTTGAGGATAATGTAACACTAATTGCAGTATATAGACCACCTGGTTACAAAGATGTTCAACGGTTTTTGGTATCTCTTGACAAACTTCTTTCTGAGATTAGTAGTCCACATAAAGTTCTGATAGGTGATATCAATATTGATATATTGGATAACAATAAGGATGTTAATTCTTCAACGTACTTGAATATGTTGGCTTCTCACGGTTTATTGCCAGCCCACATATTTCCAACTCATGGCAGGACTTGTCTTGACCATGTAATACTAAAATGTTCTTATCGCGTCTTTTGTTATGTTGCTGAAACCTCAGTCACGGATCACGACACTTTAATTCTGAAACTTGAACGTAGCACTACGACTGACAAATACTCATCTCTGAAAAAGATTGATTACCCGTCTTTGGACGATGCTATGAAGAACTTAAATCTAAGCCTTGTATATAAAATGACTGATCCCAATGAGGCAACAGCATTTCTTCTGACTGCGCTTGACACTGTAATTAAAGCAAATACGAAAACTTTAACCATCCCAAATCGTAAAAGGATCAAGAGGCCTTGGATGACTGCAGGTCTACTAAGATGTGTAAAGCATCGTGACAAACTACATCAAAAATCAAGAAAAAATCCTAGTAACGAAATATTAACGTTAACTTACAAGAGGTATAGAAATTTTTGCAACTCACTTTTAAAAAATATTAAAAATACTTATGAGAGCAACCGCCTACTTAAAGCTGCTAAGACTAATACAAAAGTTCTCTGGGACACTATCAAACAACTAACCTACTCTAACAATACAACTAGCACTGCACTTGAATTGGTCTCTCCACTGGACCCGATGGTCTCAGTCAACAACATTAATAAATATTTCGTTTCTATCGGGAAAGATATTGCCGAAAAATCATATTCTAATAGCTCTTATAAAAAACCATCAATCAATCCTACACTGTCCTTATTCGTCATGCTACCTACTGATGAAGTTGAAGTTCAATCTCTTATCTTGCAACTGAAGAAGGACGGTGCTGCGGGCAGAGATAATATTTCTGGAGCCTTTCTCAAACGTTATCATGAAATCTTAGTCCCTCCACTTACATATATATTTAATTTGATTCTTTCTACTGGGATCTTTCCGGACCTATTCAAGCTAGCTGAAGTAATTCCGGTTTTTAAAGGTGGTAATAGAGATTGTGTCGGTAACTACCGACCTATTTCTAAACTATCTACCCTATCCAAAATCATTGAGAAATTGATAAACAAACGCCTCATCGATTATTTAGAAAGTAATAACCTACTCTCCAGCTCACAGTTTGGATTCAGACCGGGTTCATCAACAAGCGACGCAGTTCATCAATTAACTGATCATATTGTTACAAAACTAAATAAGAAAAATAAAATTTTAGCTGTATTTTTGGACATTGCAAAAGCTTTTGACGCGGTCGCTGGTCCTATTCTGCTGGATAAATTGGAGGCTTTGGGTATACGTGGTTTGCAGCTTAAACTATTTGAAAGCTACTTGAGTGATAGACAGCAAAGAGTAAGGGTGGGCAACATTGTTAGTGACGATTTGCCGATACGCTATGGTGTGCCACAGGGTAGTGTTTTAGGTCCGACACTGTTTCTGGCATTTATCAATGATCTTTGTGACCTCCAGTTACAAAATGGTAAAATAATAACATTTGCAGATGATACTGCACTTGTGTTTCATGGTGATAGCTGGAAAGATACTGTCGACATTGCTCAAAGAGGATTCGACGTTGTTAACAAATGGCTCAGAATGAATGCCCTAACTATCAATGTCAATAAAACTAAATGTATACCGTTCTATATAAAAACTCCTGGTTCTAGTACTAACCTTGGTTTAACTGCTCATGTATGTTCTGATACTGATTCTTGTGACTGTCAAAAGATCTTTGTTGCCAACAATACTAAGTATCTAGGTGTCGTTGTTGATAGCACGCTAAATTTTAACTACCACATTGACCTGCTACTATCGCGAACTCGGAAACTTATCTTCACCTTTAAGAATCTCCGTAATATTGCTGATAAATCGATAATTAAAGTGGTTTATCAATCCCTCTGCCAATCCGTTTTAAGCTATTGTGTTACTGTCTGGGGAGGGGCTTGTAAAACTAATCTTATAAAACTGGAGAGGGCTCAGCGTGCGTTATTGAAAGTAAGTTATTCTAAACCATTTTTTTACCCTACCAAAGATCTATATCTTTTATCTGACGTGTTGAGTGTTCGTCAACTATTTATACTGAACACTGTGCTCAAACAACACTCCATAACTCGCTATGATCCTTCTTTGAATGACAACAAACGATGCAAATATAAAGTCTGCACCTCAGATACCCGTTGGTCCACAGCTTTCTCAAGAAGGTTTTTTGGTTTTATGGGCTGTCACCTATATAACAAGATAAACAGGTTGATCAACATATATCCGCTTACTAAATATGAGTGTAAAAAAGCTACAGTCAAATGGCTTAAAAATCTAGACTACGAGGGGACTGAGAAGTTGTTAGTAGTCCTCAGCTAATACCTAACACTAACACGTTATGTATACGAGTACATAGGTACACTATCACCCATGCTCATATATGCTTCACTAAGACATATATACACTAAGTCATAAATTCACTAACACATACATACATTAACACTTACATACACTAAACCATACATGCACCATCACATACACCCACTTAAATGTGAGTATATTTGTAATATTTGTAATAGTTTCTCGATCAAATTGATGTACCTACTTAAATTCCATTCGGTCCGGATGCGGAGGGACTGGCAATCTGTAATACAGGTATCCTAGTACAGTCGCCAGTCTCTCACACAGATTTTGCCTGTTAATGCTGAAATTTGTATTTTGTGTCTGTATTTTTTTGTGTGAGAGAAAACAAATAAATATTTTATTATTATTATTATTTTATTATTATTATTATTGCATATACTTTACATTTTTATTCTTCTTCTTCAAACACACCATGTATTTATTATGAGGCGTGCGACTAAGTTAGACCATCTAGTATAGAAAAAATGTAGTTTATAATTGCTATAAAGTGAATTTAGAAAAATATTCAGGCATCAAATTCAATGTCACCAGAAATACGTGGATGGAATTAGGCTGTTCCAAGGGGAATTTACATGCATCATTTCGATATGACTTTTAGTTTTCGTGGCATTTCTGGACAAATATACTCTTACGTAACTCATATTGGAAGCCTTAATAGGTCATCGTACTAATATTATGCAATTTCGTTAATATGACAAACAGGTCAAGCTGATAACCTTCTTCTTTGTAGTCACTTAATAGACATTCACAAAGTACCTCGTTTGTATGGCACCGTTTGAACAAAGCGGTGTGTACCTAAGCTATAGCAATTCTCACTAACTGCACTTCATGATACCATTAATCTCTTTCTGGCAAAGAGAACGAAGACTTGTGTGCCAAACTGTACAGAGCACGCCCACTTATCAAGTAAGGTATTGCCATAGATGAAATATCGACGCTTTAAACGTTTAATTTACTTGTAACTGCAACGATTTTATAAAGCTTTTACAACTTTTTCACGTTTACGTTACGATTCGTCAATGTTTTCTTGAAAGATAGTTAACCTTAAAACAACAAATAACTTCATAAATGCTCTTATTACATTTGCACAGTGCTAGCCAAATGCTGCGGCTCTAAGGGATTATTACCCTTCAGATACGAAACTTAGCGCTAATTCTGACTCCAGTCCGTTAAAATTTTGAAATACGGGAGCTATAGTTCGAGCTAAGTCGTTACTGAATCAGTCATTGCTAGTCATACCTACTGAATTTGAATCTTGTAAAAGAGCGTGAGTTGGAAGCGGATGCAATAATTCTTTTATCTTTTAATATATGCAATTGTGCAAGCAATATTGTTTTAGTGCAGTCGCAGTCAGCAAGATAATGTGTACCCTTCTTCGGTAGTTTCTTAGTGTCTTCTATGAAATAAATGTCCCATTTCGATGATGTTGTTTGTTGATAAAAATAAATTCATATAAATATATTTCAATATGAACACACAGTTTTTATATCAGCGGCAAATCCTAGTTGGACAATAAAATTGTTGCTAGTTGAATAACGTTAAACTATTTCAATTATAATATTCAGTGTAGTAACACCAACATAACTAGTCGGAACGGAAATTAAATCCTAGTTTAATTGTTTAGGCCTACGGAATGTTAGCTTATGATAGTTTATAAATTTCAATTGTGTTTTCTTTCCATGTGTATTTTTTGCTCATTTAACATTCAATAGATAAACGTTAAAGATGATGAAATTTCGAACTTCTAATCGAGGATGAGGTTCACCAAAAAACAAACATGTTTTCGTTTTCAGGTTAAACAAATATGTTAATTTCTTTTTTAACAGGCAAGCTGGTTACGCATTTTGACAGTTAGACTAACTAGCTAGAAATAACTATTGTTTCATCGGGACACAATTCAAGGCGTTAGATGCATTATGAGTTACCTAAGCAGTCGGTTGTTACTAGAAATACTTTTTGTATGATATTATTCGGTTTGCCGAGAAATACGTTATCGTCTACCATCTGACCCGTAACAGTACTCGAGCTCACTCACATACTATTTATTAGAACACTGAATATTAGGTATCTAGGTGATACGGTATACGAAAATACACTACATTTTACATATTAATTACGAGAAACAATTGGCATGTTCAGCACTGTATAGAACGTTGAGCAATTCTGCGAAGCTTAGAATTCGTAATAGGTTTCCATAGAGATCTAATTGACACTGTCTCCAGGGACCGACGTCCTTGAGAATTTGATAAATCATTATACAACGATACAATTATCATTCCTCGAAACAAATTATACGGGGTTGATATGAAATTACGCTGTCGTATTTTTTAATATCAAAAAGCTTTTATATTTTTTATTTATAGTTTTTAATTTTTTTTAATAACGAACCTTAAATATATTTATATTTATACACTAATGGATCATATGTTCAGTGGGGTAGCAACCCTTCGTGGGTCTTGCTTTAAAATTTTTGCAATATCTATAATATTAAAATATAAATTTAGTAGTTTCCGTTTGTTGTTTTGTTATTAGAATTATATCCAACTAAATGTTCAAATATTCCATATAATCCATTAGTTGGTTTCGATGCTATCAATAGAACAGTTAATTAGAGAACATCGCAGTTAGCAATGACGAGCTTCGACTAACTTCGGGGATAATTATGTTTGAATTTTAGATAGTGGATAACTCCTCTCACTATCTATACAGAAAATGGGTTTAGAAATTGTATAAACTTACAGTCACGTCATTATATTAGTTTATAGGGGTTTTTAAGTTCTAAAATACTTACCAGCTTTACATTAGTATAGACCGTAGATTTGTAATTATGCTGTATATAAATATCAAACAAATTCATAACTCGCGAAGAATTGAAATAGTTTTATTTAATTTGTAATAAAATAATGTTAAATTTATTAAAATAATTTAATTTTCAAATCCTATGACTAACATAAAATATCTATATGAGTAATATAAAAGTGTTGTAATTTTGTTTTTTTAAATACTTTCTATTATTCCAATAATGGTTAGGGCTTAAAGTAAGCATCGTGTTTTAAATTACATCGTTAACTACGTTTAGGTGATTTAGGATCCGATATCCGAGAAACAATAATTGCCGGTTAAATAGTCTCATGATAATCTATTAAACTACGGTCCTATCGGGGCTCCTATGTAAGATTGATGAACTCCACTAATGATAGAATAAGTAAGCCACAGACAATTAAGATTGACTCTATTTTTTTTAATACTACATAGGTCGGAGCAATGGTGTTACTGTCAGCTGTCATTGTCATTCTATGTTTTCATGCACGAGACGGTACTTCACTCCGGGTCACCGCTTGTAACTGTATAACCCGCAAAGGGGGTGCCCAGTACCATCGACGACCAGTCGCTTTCCGAGCGACTTGATCTCTTGGCGTTGGGTAAAGATGTGGGGTCTCTCTGCATCTGCTACCGCATTTACCATTAATAGTGTTCATCGGATTACAGTTTCTTACTGCAGTTTTAGCCGCGCACCACCACTATGTGGAACCAGCTGCCCACTGAAGTATTTCCGAACCGATTCGATTTAGGGTCCCACAAGAAAAGAGCGTACCAGTTCTTAAAAGTCAGGTAGATTGAGTGTCCATGGGCGGCAGTATCACATAACGCATGTTAGCCTCCTGTCCGTTTGTCCCTGTTACAAAAAAATTTAAATAGAAAGCGATTAATGAGTACTTGAAAGTTTAATAAGACAGCAATGACATGATACTTTACGAAATATTTTTTTTCGTTTTGAGTAGATCCAAGTTTAATTTTAAGCTAATGTTATGCTAATTTTATTACTTTGATTGTATTTGGGAATTGGTCGTTTGTTAGCTATGTTAGCCTCTGATAGTGTGACCCTTTACTTAGAAAAACGGTAATTGAATCTGGTCACACAAATCCACTTAAATACATTCTCTCTTACTTAAAGTTTCAATAATTTACTAAAAGTTGACAAAATATAACTTTTGATTTATTACGTAGACGAAGATTCAGTCTAGTCAAATTATAATATGTATTCCTATATTTGGGAAAAACTTCGCGAGCCACAAATATTTCTGTAATATCTTCAGGTTAAGCCAATTAAAAATGTTTTTTTAATAATCTCAAACACCTCGCCTACCTATTTAACATAGACAATAGATACACGTAGGATGAAGGTAAGTATTTTTTTATACTGGCAATATTCTGGTAATACTGTATCTTTATTAGAGGAAAAAATAAATAGATCTATACTAAAATGATATTATACAAATATTTTACATTTTCTATCGGTATTCTTAAAACTTAGTTTATAACTAAGCTAGACGCTTTCAAAGTAAAATTATTATGGTTTGGTTATAATGTACCTTTGTACCACAATATTGTTATGTCGCGTCACAGTATAAACATTGATAAATCAGTTGTAAATTTATTCGCCGTCCTGGTGGACAGAAAATCATTACTTTGTGTCTACCATACTACGATAAACTCATTTTTGACGTGATAACGTCTTTAAAATCGTTTTAGTCGGGTGACATGTTCAGAAACTTGTGTCACACCAAAACCTCACGAGCGCGATCGCAGGTATCACGAGAGAGAGACGGACCGATCTCCCGTCTCATCTCGAGCGCTGCCAGTCATTCCGTGAATGTATGAAGAAAAATGTATATCATAGTCGAATAAGTAAACTTGTCATTTTACACCCGAAATTTATCATCAAAAGTGTGAATAAAACGATAGATATAATTTAAAATTTGAAAAAATTGTTATCTTCATTAATTCCTTACTTCCCAAAAACTTATATCACCAATAAGACGTTATCACGTAAACATCTCGATCGTAAACCTACTTTACAAACAACCAATATTTTTTTTTGTGAACTATATAATGTTATGAATCAAATGTAACTAATATATGTTTCATATATAAAAACAGTGCCGTATATACGAATCTGTTGATATAAAAAAAACTCGATCAATAAACAGGACCGCGTTATTAGATTAGCGGCCCGTACGTGCGAGAGAAATCTGTTCATTCAGATAAATACACTTTGCTACAGGTGAAATAAATGAACGAATACAAACATATATAACATATATATATTGAAGTTTTTTTCTCTTCATTCCTTTTATATTAGGTGTATCTT
The DNA here is from genome assembly GCF_905475465.1 of Pieris napi. Taxonomy (NCBI): domain Eukaryota; kingdom Metazoa; phylum Arthropoda; class Insecta; order Lepidoptera; family Pieridae; genus Pieris; species Pieris napi. The sequence continues at coordinate 3,728,621 of NC_062239.1, read as the reverse complement.
AAAAGAAAAACGCTTTTTACCGGATTAAAGTTATGTATTATTATAAATTTACAACTATTTGACATAATTTTAAATTTATCCGACGTTTCGCGTGCTTTACAGCGTGCGTGGTCACGGTGACTGAAGACAAAAGATGTTGAATGTCAAAAAGTATCACAGCTGCAGAGAAAGTTGCATTATCTGTATTTATTTCCCCGGAGTTGGTATCGACTAAAAGATGGAGGGTTTTGGCAAAAATGGCTCACGGTGTCCTCTATTTTCGCGGATTGTTTTTCTTTTTGAGATTTTAATTTGGATATTATTGGATCCCAGGTGTTTGACAATTTTAGGCCGTCTTCTCTATTGAAATTGGGGTGTTTTTTGATTTCAATGGCTTCGCGTACCAATCTTGGGAAGAATCTTTTCTCTTTCGCAAGTATTTTCGGTTGGTCAAAGCGTATGTAGTGATTAGGCCTTTCTAGTATGTGTTCACAGACTGCTGATTTTGTGTGTCGTCTATGTCTTATGTCTGCAATGTGTTCTTTGAGTCTGCTGGACATATTGCGTTTAGTTTGCCCTATGTAAGACAGGCCACAGTCGCAATCCAGTTTGTATATACCTGCATCTTGCAATGGGGTGTTACTTTTGATTGGTCTTAGGAATTGCTGAATCTTCTTGTGCGGCTTGAAAATTGTATGAATAGAAGCTCGTTTTAGGATCCGGCTAATTCTATCTGTAACTCCCTTTACATATGGCAAGTAGGCTGGCTGGCGGGGAACTGTTTGTGTCTTGTTTTTGTTTTTGTGATGTAGCCGGGGGATGCGCAGCTTGTTTCGGTGTAGCACCTGTTTGACATGCTGTAGTTCCTCCTCGAGGTGGGCATCATCACAAAGACGTTGGGCTCTCTGAAACAAACATTTACCGACAGAAAGCAGTTGTGAAGGGTGGTGGTGGGATTCACCATTGAGGTACCTATCTGTGTGGGTTGCCTTCCTGTGTATTGTGTGACCTAGTGTGCCATCTGCTTTGCGTATAATTAAAATGTCTAAAAAGGGCAGACAGTTGTTGTTTTCTTGTTCAACAACAGCCTGCGTAAAACCTCCAAAAATGTATGGATTGCCAAAAATACACAAACACAACAATCCTTTAAGACCCATAGTCAGTCATATCGACTCACCCACATACAAATTAGCCAAACACTTAGTGTCAATATTATCCCCTCTCAGGGGGCACACTAGTGCTCATGTTAAGGACTCCTACCATTTTGTGGAAACATTGAGAGATCTCAAATTACTCCACAATGAAACCATGGTGAGTTTTGACATTGAGTCACTATTTACAAACTTACCACTAAATGACTGCCTAGATATCATTGCAAAAAGACTTAGGGAACAGAACATGTCACCAGATTATGTAGATATTGTAAAACACTGTCTCACATCAGGTTACTTAATGTGGAAAGATGAGTTCTATGTGCAGGTTGATGGAGTAGCCATGGGTTCTCCAGTGTCACCTATAGTCGCTGACATCTTCATGGAGGACTTTGAGGAGAGAGCTTTGGCCAATACCCCGGTTAAACCTCGACTGTACAAGAGATATGTCGATGACACATTTGTAGTACTCCCCAATGACAAAATATCTGCATTTCTAGCACATTTAAATTCAATACACAAGAACATTAAATTTACTGTTGAACAAGAAAACAACAACTGTCTGCCCTTTTTAGACATTTTAATTATACGCAAAGCAGATGGCACACTAGGTCACACAATACACAGGAAGGCAACCCACACAGATAGGTACCTCAATGGTGAATCCCACCACCACCCTTCACAACTGCTTTCTGTCGGTAAATGTTTGTTTCAGAGAGCCCAACGTCTTTGTGATGATGCCCACCTCGAGGAGGAACTACAGCATGTCAAACAGGTGCTACACCGAAACAAGCTGCGCATCCCCCGGCTACATCACAAAAACAAAAACAAGACACAAACAGTTCCCCGCCAGCCAGCCTACTTGCCATATGTAAAGGGAGTTACAGATAGAATTAGCCGGATCCTAAAACGAGCTTCTATTCATACAATTTTCAAGCCGCACAAGAAGATTCAGCAATTCCTAAGACCAATCAAAAGTAACACCCCATTGCAAGATGCAGGTATATACAAACTGGATTGCGACTGTGGCCTGTCTTACATAGGGCAAACTAAACGCAATATGTCCAGCAGACTCAAAGAACACATTGCAGACATAAGACATAGACGACACACAAAATCAGCAGTCTGTGAACACATACTAGATAGGCCTAATCACTACATACGCTTTGACCAACCGAAAATACTTGCGAAAGAGAAAAGATTCTTCCCAAGATTGGTACGCGAAGCCATTGAAATCAAAAAACACCCCAATTTCAATAGAGAAGACGGCCTAAAATTGTCAAACACCTGGGATCCAATAATATCCAAATTAAAATCTCAAAAAGAAAAACAATCCGCGAAAATAGAGGACACCGTGAGCCATTTTTGCCAAAACCCTCCATCTTTTAGTCGATACCAACTCCGGGGAAATAAATACAGATAATGCAACTTTCTCTGCAGCTGTGATACTTTTTGACATTCAACATCTTTTGTCTTCAGTCACCGTGACCACGCACGCTGTAAAGCACGCGAAACGTCGGATAAATTTAAAATTATGTCAAATAGTTGTAAATTTATAATAATACATAACTTTAATCCGGTAAAAAGCGTTTTTCTTTTAATGTTATGAGTTATGTTAATCAAAGACAATACTAGGTGTATCTTATTAAATTAGCTACGGTATTATTATTTAAAATAATAAATTGTCTATTGTCAATGATGAAGCAACATACGACAAAAGAAATCAATTATAAGTCTACATTTGTGTAAGTTTAGCCCAAGATTCTGACTTAATTGTTCTATTTATTTATTTAATTTCACACGCAAACAGTACAAAAAATCAGTTGAACAACCACTATAGTGATTCACATTACATAATATATATAAAATAAAACTTAAAACAACTTGGAGTAATTATATTATAAGTAAACTAAAATTAAAAATTTCTTAAAGTAATAAAGCCTTTGAGGTTGTTGTTACTATTTCAATAAATAATATTGAAATCACTAAAACTATCTTTTCTTCCAATTAACATTTGGATTTGAAAAAATATAAAAGGATATGTTCTCAGCCTCAAAGATGTACGTTGGCAACCAATGATTATGCAAGCAATTCTAGTCGTTAGTACCTATGCATAGAGCGACCCCAAACATGTGTTTCGATAACTTAATAAAAACGAAGAATACTCTAAGTCTAAAGTTGACATTATCTGCGTTTGGTTCAAAAAATCTTTTTTTTAATAGGCAAAAAGCCTTCCAAACGTTTTCATTAGAAACCGAACTAAGTATCACTGAGATAAAAATCACTGGTAAAGAGAACAAATGAATGAAAAACAACGTTTAATGCCAAATAAGCATTTTGGCGAAAACGCTATTCGTTTAGAGAATATAGATTTAAGTTGAAAGTGGACAATGTTTTAAATTCAGTCGGTGCCCGAGCCGGGCGACAACTTGGATTGGAACCCACGACATGTGCTTTATTGTATTTTTACTGAGAGCCACACTCCACTGAATTTAGGTACACAGATAAGCTGAAAATAAAATGTTTTATGTGACAAATTTTTGGTACGAAATAGGAGTTACACAATAATGTATTGCAAGTTGTTTATTACATTTTTTATTTAGAAATAATGTATGGAGGCAGAATGCGAAATCCTTTCCACCTTGACGGGGTTCCACAACATAGCACCTTTTAAGGTGCTTTTGCTGCGCACCAGTGTTAAACCAGCTGCCAGTACATTATTTCTGAACAGAAGAGAGGTACCACTGTCTCAAAGGTCGGAAATACACAGGCCCCCTGACGTTGCAGATGTCCATGGGCGAGGGTAAGCACTTTCTTCAAAGGGTTAATTTGCCTCCTGTTCCATAAGAAAAATGTTTTCCAACTTACAGGAAAATACGCTTATTACAAACCGATTTCAATAAAAAATACTATTTTAATCATACAAATTAAACGAACGGTAGTAAATTAATATTTCCAACATGAATGATTTAATACACTTTTGTTTATTAAATAATAATGAAATTATTTATTTAAATTCATCTTTTGAGAATTTCACTTTTTAAACAAATGTAAAAATGCTAATTTTATAACAAATATAATGTATTAGCAGTTTTTTTTATTTATTAATGGTTCGCCATCATTACAGTAATTATTATTATTTGCTAACTAAATGGTGATCAAATGTACAAAAAACATTATAGATAAAGGGGTACTGGGTAAAGGGGTACAAACAGTGTACTGTAGACCGTGTAAATTTTGGGTTCCCTTTCTGCCATGATCCGTCACGTCAGTTTTAACTTAGTGTTCTGCAAAAAGTTAAATTATATAAAATGTCTTAGGTCAACAAAATCAAAATGTAATGGAATATTATATAAGCTTAATCATATATACAGTATTTGTGAAATTAGGCTACTTAGAAATGTTGATCTATCCCGATATTTCCCTCTACGTTTGTCGCAGTATGTAGTATTAAATGTTATCTTTGAATTGCACGAAGCATATGTCCGTAAAGCATCGTCATATAGAAGCTGCACGTATAAAATTATAATCCCTCAACACCAAAGCGTTTCAACCACAAATTATAAGGAAATGATAGCCGCTTGATGGCAGCGGAAAGATTTAAAAGAACGTAATGGCTGCAATAAAATAAAGATATTGGCGTGTCCCGTATGGTTGGGGAATAAAACGAGAGCCAAGATAACTCGGCACAGCTGAGATTTTAGATGCTACTAGAGATTTTATTAAATCTTCGATATGTGAAGTACGATTGGATATCGATATTTGAATATTATATTGCAGTAGTTGCGGTATTATATAAAATTGACGAATAGATATTATGAAACTTCGATTTCGATTATGATGCTGACGTTTCGTTATTCAGGATTCAATACTTTGGTCAAATTCAAAATCATTTATTCACGTAGGTAACACAATGTACACTTGTGATGCGTCATTAAAGAAATACATATTAATGCTTCTAATTTTACATTTACTGCCAGTTCTCAAATCAAGGGCGTAGAACGGAAGAGAAGAACTGGCAATAAACTCTCCGCCACTCTTTTTAATCGCCATGTTTTTTTTTACACAACGTTTGTGAGGAGCTGCAACCATTACACCATGTTCCACATGACATCTTAAGTAATTAATAATAATAACATAAATTAAAAACAAAGTCTTGTCCCCTATCAGCAGGAGGCATGGTAGGAGATACTAAATTTAATGTTATTTTAATTCATAAAGTCGGCAAACTTGAGAAACCCTTTTTTAATTATTTAGCATTTTATTGAAAACAGTCACATTGCAAATATAATCCCTTTGATAATACCTCATATCTTCTTACTTTTTAATAGCTTTAGCCGCTGTTACTGAACTTGAAGTTAATAACGCCTTCAATTAACAAGCAAGATTGATTAAAGTTTTCCGTTCAAGCTAACAGCTTAAGCACATATAAATTACTCAAAATCTCAGTTTACATAAACTTATATTAAATAGCAAGTTTTGCATAAGTTGAGACGTATAAATGAGAAGAGCGTAAGTGTACACGTAAGAGTTCCCAAGTCGAATCTGTCATTATTACTTTATGAAAGCGGAGGGAAACCACACCTGGGGCCACTTAGACCCGTGTAAGCCTAACAAATTGTATCACATTCGTTTCGGTCAGAAATTCAGGACTGAGACGGTATAGGATGCGTGCTTTAAGTTATTATTAAGTTAGAATTTGAATACGAGCCGGTTTGTTCCGGTCAACAGGGAACTTTGTATTTAACTTCCTTCGTTAATTAGTAATTCATATAAAACTATACTTTTAATATATAGAAGTTTTAGAAATATAATGTCCCAATTTACTTGTATCTAAAATTCATGTGTTCGGATGCCATGAACTTTAACCAGCACGTTAACTTTAACTTGAATGACTTCAAATTACCCAATTAATAATTTTGAAACCAATATTTTTGTTTAGGCCATTGTAAGTGACCAACTTAGATGTCAGTACCGCATCTATAGTAATGATTTTTTAACTATAAGACAAAACAATATGGTCTTTAATCCAATTGAATTTTTCAGTATTATGCGTAGGACATTTTGGTTTTTGCAATTTCAAACTTATGTATATGATTATTTAAATAAAATATGACATAAGAATAGACAAATGAATAAAGTGTTTTTGCTTTAATTTAAATTCAACTAATTGTTCATCTTGATTTGTATGTGAATGTTTTGAACCATAATGACAGTGCCCTATTTTTTCTCCAAAAAATTATATTTTGTATGACACATTCAGAATAACCTTGGAGAAGCGGGTAAAAGATAGTCGTCTATAAATAAAGGAACATTTCCACATATTAATACATGTGGATACTTTTATATGATTCAAATTCACGAAGCAACGTTTGAACTTTTATGAAAATTCCAAAACGTGATATTCATTCGTGCGAATATATTCGTCAAAAGACGTTTTACTGATGTGATATAAATATGTCGGCTACAAGATATTAATAAATTACGGCGTTCATTTGACAAATAATAATTTTCTCAAATAATATTCCTTTAAAACGATTAAAGAACTTTATTTTCGCAATGTGATGCACGTCGCCGTAAAACAGCCGTCCTGTTTTTAATTTTAGTCTTCTAGGCTCATTCTCACGTATGTATACATTTAAGGTCCTTTTAATTTATTAAAAAATATATTTATTACAATATCGAGTCAACCCGTAATAAATCCATTGGTGTACGATATGGGAAAAGAACGTTCATTCAATATTAATCATTCACTCAAAGATTAAAAGCGATAAAGCTTGTTAATTAAAATTATTAATACCAGTGATTAAGGGGTTTATCTAAAGTGCGGTTCGACGTAAGTGGCTAAATAATGCAGTTCGTAAGACAAATTACTACAATTTTGAGTTTCCTTAATGTACCACAAACTATATTATAGTATGAATGTTGGTTAAAGCTTTCACGTCTATAACATATATAAACTAGTATGAATGTAAGTACACATGAGCGAAAGTTTATAACAGTGAGGGTAGACGTGATTTTGGTATTGAAAAGTTTTAGTTAAAGGTAAGTTGCGGGTTTTATATGATAAAAGCCAGCAAACGGATCGGCGATAAAACGCAGCTACCACCATGGACACCTATTTTAGTGGGTACTTTTCCGGCCTTTAAGCTATAACCATAGGGTAAAGCTGGTATTATATAAATATATTTAGCAAATACTTGTGATATTTCCTAGCATACGAAGCATATACATAATGTTTATTACAAAATGTGTGTACGCTTATGTATTCAACTGTTTTACACATGATGTATAAATTAGCAAGATAAAACGCTTTGGGGCAGCCTAATCGTTGATTAACGAACCTTTTTAGACAAAATAATAGAAGAAAAATCACAAAAGATTTACTATTAATAAACTGTAAATGTATCAAAAACTTGAAAGACGTAAAAAATTTAATAGTTTGTAAAATAATTGTAGTTAGCTGTCAAAATAAGGGAATTTCAGTGCAGGATAAGTCTTGGAAGATTGCCCAGCGTTCTAAGTCACTTTAAGAACATTTAAAAATTAAAGTATTTGAAGATATAAGAAAGAAAAAGAAAAGCTATAACTATTCCACGAAAATAATCATTGATAATCTAATATAGCATTCAGGAATAATGCATTACTAATTTTTTAAAAGCACTAACTAAATTATGTTTAGGAGTAAGGTGAGTAGGGAGAAGATTGAACGGTTTTGATGAGATGAGCAGAGTTGTGTTTGAACCTCTTGTTTATTTCTGCAATTTTCAAGCGATTTTCTTCAGAGAAAGTCCATGTCGTATACATAATTTAGTGAACTAATCTGGTGCTGGAACATCGTCTTTAAATGGGGTAATATAGCGTTCCACGAGAAAAATTAGGTACTTCTTTTCTAGATAGCACAAAACCCCATTTTTCGAAAACTTTAAGGCCATTAATTGCTGCTCCAAATGTCAAAACCTTTCTTTTTACTTTTTCTATGGCTTCGGCCACATCGCCTTGAGTATAAGATGTTTCCGTGTAAAGATTTCCGGACATAGTTACAAGGCATGGTTACTGAATAAAACAATTGCAATAATTGAATAATTAGGTATTAATAATTACCCTATAAACCTTCAATCATAATTCATAAAATATTTTTAGGTATTAATTAATTAATAGTGCCAATGACTGACCTTTTTTTTTAATTGCAAAAATAAAATTTTATTTTAGGTAAAAATTTAGATACTTAGATAAGATAATTAAAAAAGAATTTTAATTTGTTTAATTTTTACTTATCTTTGCATATTCGACAATGTATACGTAATCCCGTGGAAATATCAACTAGGTACGTTGCCAATTTATTTCCTGTTACCAGATAAAGTTTGAGAATAACTGAATTTTTGTATGACACTTGGGAACGGAGTAAGATCGAAACTTGTTTATATTTATCTTACCCCGTAAGTTTTTTTTTGGTAAATATGGAAAGTTGAGAAATTTCCTAAATTACTAAAAATAGCCGTATTTTGATGTGATTTCGTAACTAAGAACAAAAAACTATAGTTAAATATTCCTATGAAATAGTGGCACCTATCTTGTAATTAAAGTTACAGCACACGGGGTAAGATTAAATCACTTGAAGATTTTACGAAAAAATCAGTTGTTTTTACTGAGTGATAATAAAGCGAAAAATAAATATACAATTTATACAAAAAAAACCGTAGCAAAGAGACTTGCTTTAAACAAAACAAACCTTATAATTTCAAATATAAGTATGTAAGCCTGGATACATTTATAAAGATTTTAATATTGTTTCTATAAAACTTTATCCAACTTAAAAATGTATTATGGCAAATTAAATTTGTTCCTTACTCGCAGATTGTTATTAAAATTGGATGTATTTGCAATGCAGATGTATTCTGAATACTTCAAGATTATTTTAGTTAAGAACAAAGAAAGTGGTTATTAACTTTGAACCATTTGTGAAGTTATAAAGTTCTTACATGTTACTTATAAAGTCGTTTACGAGTTCATAAAATGGTTTATTTTTACAATTGTGTAAAATTATCGTAAGTAGGTCAAGAGTATTAACATCATGAATGGAACGCAAAATAAGTTTTCGTCCCTTTTCTTATCAACTACTAAGCGCATTAGAAGAAAATGCAGACCACGTTGTTGTCTGTTTCTCAAGACTTATTGGGCAGGCCTCTCTAAAGGTGCTTCGGGATCACTATAGGCTTTATTCAGGCCAGATTAAGGCCGATAACTGACAGATGCGATCAGGCGATACATGACAAATTTAATTACGCCTACGGTTCCCTTTTTTTTATAGAACAGGGGGCAAACGGGCAGGAGGCTCACCTGATGTTAAGTGATACCGCCGCCCATGGACACTCTCAATGCCAGAGGGCTCGCGAGAGCGTTGCCGGCCTTTAAAGAATTGGTACGCTCTTTTCTTGAAGGACCCTAAGTCGAATTGGTTCGGAAATACTTCAGTGGGCAGCTGGTTCCACAAAGGGTGCGCGGCAAAAACTGCCTTGAAAAACGCTCAGTTGTGTTCCTCCGGGAAGGTCTTTTTATTTTACCACTAGACGGCCTTCAGACTGACCCTATACGTACGTACTGTCTAAACTATGTATTTTATAATGTATGGTACAATATAAAGTAATATATAAATATAAAGAACATTTTCATTATGGTGTTATCACTTCCTTTGTTAAAAACCTGTAATCTTTAATAAGCTACACGAAACTGTAAAGTTGCAAAGTTCCGGATTATTAAGTAGTTGAGAAATTAATAATTCAATAAGATACAATAAGTCTATGCGGGAGTTTTAAATGAAATCAAGGTAATGAAGGAAAGTTGGGCTTTGCAGTTGTTCAAACTGCAATTCGAATACTTCTTAATATCTCGTTCAGTTCCAGTTGTTGCTTGAAGAACTTGCGGCGAATTTATAATTAACTGATAAACTTTTACAATATTTCAAGTTATTTATATATATTAAATAGTTTCATTTCAGACGCATATCAAACAAAATGCCTTCGAATTTCGATATTGACTTGATAAGCTCAAGCAAACATCATCAATTTATTTCAGATTTGTTCGATATTTAAAGTATTATTTTCTCCACTCAAATCCCAGGATTGCAAGGTTATGTGATGCTACGTCTACTATCAACGTAGTAACAACGTAATGTACCTACTATTTGTAATAATTCTTTAAGAAAACCTCTATACAAATCGACTTTCACTGCATTATATTATGATTATATTTATTACGTTTCTATCGATTTATCCTCTGAGTCATAATCATCAATAAATAAACAATTATTTATTAATAATCTTAGAAAATGGAACTGGGATCCCTACAAAGCTGGCATTGTGGGTCTTCAGCCATTGTTTGGGTCCATGGACGGTTTTACACAGCACTTACTACCAGCATACTTTGTTGAAACATTTCCAATGATTGAATCAATAATTAGAATTGGCACTATATTATTGTCTGATTTTGACGGTAACAGCGTAGCCTTGCCCGCATCAAGCCACGCGATCTGCCGCTGAAACCACGGTCCTCTTGTTTTGACGTCTTCTAACCACGAACAAAATTTACGCTGTAGTTCTTCCTATAATTGTATAGGGCCGTAACATCGCAAACTTATATATTTTCATGTCAAAAATTTTATATTGAAATCGGAATCGCTATTTAAGTTACGGAACAGGTTGTTCTATAAAAAATACTACATCTAACCTTATTCTTAAAAGCGCGACGAGCTGTCTTGAAGCGTGAATGCCAATGAACGGCGCGCTCACATGTATCGTACTATTACCATCCCTAAAAATTAACACGGATTGATAAAGGAACACATATGTTTCTTAGAGTTAGAGTAATAGTCTTATATCCCCATTAGGTATGAAGTACAACCTGTGTAACAACGGTACCTTAATTAGTGAAATTGAGGTCAGCATTAAGCCGATTAGGGTCGACAAGTATGTTTCGTTTGAAACGTTACTGAGCGCATAAGTTCCATTAGACCTGGATTATATAGAACAAAGTTGGCTAACAAATAGGTACATTTCGATATATACAGCTCCTCCGAGACCCGTACGTTACTTCAACATATTATGTTGTCAGTATTTACATTGAGAATGGATGTTTTAGTTGCGTGTTGGCAAATAGAAGAGTGAAACTAGTTCTAATAAATTAGTTCAAATGTTCGTTTTCGTTAATGGATTTTCGGGTTTTTATTTGTATTATAATTGAAACAAATAATATAATAACTTTATTTTGATTTAAACTTTGATGCCTAATAAAACAGCGCATTTAAAGGTTCGGTTTTTTATTTGTATTATAATTGAAATTAACAATATAATAACTTTATTTTGATTTAAACTTTGATGCCTAATAAAACAGCGCATTTAAAGGTTCGGTTTTTTATTTGTATTATAATTGAAATTAATAATATTATAACTTTATTTTGATTTAAACTTTGATGCCTAATAAAACAGCGTATTTAAAGGTTTGATTCTCGTGAGATTTTTTGTGATAAAAGTTACAAAATACAATTGCGTATGACGAAACCTCAGCAGATAAACAACCATTAAAATTATATTTTTTTTAACAATATAATGTATTTTGACGTTTACTTTTAAAACTGGTTAATTTTTATTATTAGGATTAGCCAAAGCCATGCCCATCTGACGAGTTACAAGTGAGACATTTTTAATGATAACATTTATTTTATCTATTTTATTTATGTGTTTATTTTATTTATTTATTTATAAAAACACTCCTGCCCTAACAGGCGACCCTAAATTGACAAAAGTGAACAATAAGTGAATAAAATTTATAGACGAAACGAAAAAGGAAACATACAAAATTAATTGGGAAAAACAAAATTAATAATAATCAGAAGCAATTTGACAACATAAACGTCCTATAGGTCACGGTTCTCATTAATTATTCGTTATTAAAATTAACATTGTATCTGTAAATTGTTTGATTTCCTTTGAAGGCTTCCTCCAACATTTTCCACCCTAATTTATTTTGTGCCAATTTCATTCAAAAGACAAAGATATTATATCATATATATTTATAATCTATATATACCATAAGATGTAGAGCAATACACCTTGAGGCACAACTTATAATGAAGCATGACCTGTGTGTATATAATATTATGCTATAATAATATTACTGCAGTTTCAGGTTATTTGGAAATTTAGATGACAGTGTTCTGTATGCAAACGTTTGATGCTACTTTGACATACGACTGTTTAACTATGTGATTATTTTTGGAAAACTTGAAAATTACTATACTATAGTACAGTATATATATTATAAATCTTTCGCTGAAATAATAATTGCAACAATATTAGTGTTTTCTGAAGCCAGGCAATCTAAAAGTAAATATATCGAGTGTGTTAAATACTGAGCTGCAAATTAAAAACTAAAAATGCTCTATACACAACCTATTTTATGTAGGATCAAGACTGGGTATTACTCTTATTTGATGCATTACAATAACAGCTTTTTTACATCACAATAACAGAATATAGGAAAATAATAAAATATAAGAAGACAAAGGACTTAAATGTGCGTTGTATGAATGTTAAAAGCACTTCCTTCTTCTGCCCAGACTTAAAAAAATTATAAATAGAAGACTTAACCTTAAAACAGACGCAGAAATTACTACTTAATATAAAACATAGGTTTTATTATAATCAGTTGTCTTTCGATAAATATCGTTTAATAGGTTTATTAAATTAATTCTTAAATCCGAAATTTGTTTAGACGCAGTGAAAGCGAGCATGTTTACTTAAAGCTTTTTTGCTGATATCTTCATTATGCTTAATGCAAGCGATTATTTCTCTTTATTGTGTATAAGTAGACTTAATCGTTTCCTTGGTATCACGTCCCTTTGTGATAATGCCTAAGAAAATTCATAAAAAATACACCCGTCGAATTGTAGTATTAATTAAATTTTTTGAAATAAAACTTCTTTAGGCGCATGAGGGAATTTTTTTTACGGATGAAACGCAGTAATAATAATATTAGTGTCACGAAGATGTATGAAGAGAATTTATGAAATATAAGTTTTATGTAAAATAATTTATTGAAATCTCAAATGACGAATTGTAAATTAAAATGCCACGTGTTTTTATTATCGAAGATTTACATTAAATTTTTACAATTTGTATTAATTTTCGACACTTTTAATATTTGAATGACAATTAAATTCATTAAATTCCTAACATCATCCAACATCTTCCTTTTTCCCTCCATCTAAGTCTCGGAAATCTAAAGTTATAGATTTGTATAAATATGAACAAGACTTAAGAATTAGTTTGCCAAAGAAGTTTCACTTCTGACATGTGTCCTTTGTACGCACGCACTTTTTTATACAGAACTGGACCGACGTAGATTTGTGAATCTAAAGCAAATATTATATTTAGTTACACTTATCAATAGTCTAGATTTAAAGGAAATTGTTGTTGCTGAGGGTAATAGTAATAGAGGTAGTATTACTATTACCCTCGGTCGGAAGGCCTAGGCAAGTGCCAACCGCATGGAATGATTCTGTCTTGTGCTTCGTTGCTTTTAAAGCCTGCTTATTCTAATACAGGAACATTGAGGATTCAGTAGTACTGTACTGATATTATATTAATGTGTATTAAGCTATGCTAGTTCAATTGTTAAGAATATTGATTGTCCGTGATTAATATCTCAAGAATTTGCTGCTGAATTTTGCTTGGAACTATTAACACGTATGGCGATCTTAAGAACTACGGGTTCAGATAAAAAAAATATTTTTGTAGTAATTAGTCCATTTATTAAAGATATATATAACATCAATCTAAGACTGAAATGTGGGTGAAATCGCATCGCATCGGTGGCATCGCTATTTTGGAATAACTAAAATGATGCCTATAATACACTAAACAGGAATAAGAACTATAGCAATAATGTTCAGTTAAATAGATTTTAATAGTATGTAGCATTTGATTATTCTGTTATTGACTTGCCCCTGGGAACGATGCATTAAACTGTAATCGACAGCTTTTGATGAGTTCTGTGAAATGTTGATTTTGCTAAAATTTATTTCGTCATTGACTCCATTGATATACATCAGTTGCCGGTGCAGGTCGATTGATATAAATCAGTTATTTTAAACTAATTTTAAAATCTAATTGGGATATTTATTATGTATAAAATTTGAGCCAAACGGTTTGAAACGAAAATTCAAGAAACGTCGTTCTAGGTCCTAGAATCGTTCTGTATGGTTGTCTGCATATAGTGGAAGTGTAAATACATCGAAATCAAATGAAAATCGATCAAATTCATGACTAATATTTCTATGAAGTATAATTTACTGACACGTTTTATACTTGCATGTTTATATTTCACCCATCCAACCTTATTTATCTCCGGAAAGTAAACTGGATCAGTCCGACTGAATCAACGCATTCGAAACGACAAATGGAAAGGGTTTTAGCTACGCTACTGTTACTAATAAATAAACTTTAACTAAAAATGAAAAAAAAAATCTTATTAAGGTAGGGTTAAGGTTTATTTATGTATTATGAGGTACATTAAACACGTAGAAAAGAAGTAATATAAAAATTTTGTTTATGCTATTCGGTTTATACGTATTTGTATATGTATTTTGTTTTGTATGCAGCGTAATACCATAGCTAACTTTTGGACATTGTTATATCGATCAATTGTGGCAGATGTTAGAATCGTTTATTAAAATCTAAACATAACAATCAAATATACAGTATTTATATTTTTAACCTACGTAGAAATAATAAAAATTAAATTAAAACAAATTTAAAAAGTTTGGTCACTGTGGCAGTGTACCTTTAACGCTGGCAGCATTTTACTTTTTTTAGATACTTATTCGTTGAGTGAGAAAAGCACCTCTGGGGTCACCGGTCCTATCTACCAAGCTCCAACTTAAATCTTTAATTAGCGCGTGTGCCCACTGCCCAAGAGTGTCTACTCCAATGGGAACAAAATCAATGTTGGAGAAAAATATGTAAACATTTAGTTAAATATACTATTCATATATTATTTAACATTGTAACATTAAAAGAATATTCTCTTAACAACTTTATCTCTTCAACTCGATACACTTATTTACAACATTACACTGAATTCCATGAAACAAAATAGTAAATCTGGCAGAGCGGATTGTAATAAATAGAGCAAGTTGTAGAACTCGATTTATCAAGGCAAACTACTAATCCTTCTCATTCATTACAGCCGGCTTAACAGATGAGCAGACAAATAAATCTGTCACCATACAGAAACAGCCTTGTTTTAATTCATTCAATGATAACAAATTTGCATGGGCTTCATGATTTTACATAATACGAGTACATGCATATTGTACCTACATATATAGTATGTATATTGGTACTTGCATTGTAAGTGGAAGTTGGAGAGCAGTGGTTGTCTAGTGGCTTCAACGTGCGACTCTCATCCCTGAGGTCGTAGGCTCGTTCCCCGGCTGTGCAGTGCACAGCGGGCTGTTCCACTTAAAATAATTCAATTATATTTTAAAGGGTTTAAAACGATACCTAACTTCAACATATTTTCACTATTAGAAATCGATTAGTTAAAAAAAATTGATCTACCCTACTGTGCACCAAAGGACTTTCTTTCTATGTGCGCATTTAACATTAGCTCGAACGGTGAAGGAAAACATCGTTAGGAAACCGACAAGTCTTAGACCCAAAAAGCCGACAGCGTGTGTCAGGCACATGAGGCTGATCACCTACTTGCTTATGAGATTGGCATGAAATCATCATGAAACAGATTCAGAAATCTGAGGCCCAGACCTGAAGAGGTTGTCGCCACTGATTTTATATTGGAAGCGAATTGACACATGACAATTGATACGTTTGAAGTTAAATTTGTTGGATTTTTGGATTAGCAATTTTAACGAAGGCCATTTCTTTTACATATGGCAAATTTTATTGTCCAAGACATCCAAGTGAATATTTTATTTCCAAAGAACAGGTACATGATAACAGACAAAAGTTTTTAATTTAACTTCGGTTACAATCGTAAAGTATAAAATCACTTACGATTAAATAGCATAGTATTATAGGTATCACAAATGAAAGAAAGATTATGAATGAGAAAGAAATTATGAGTGATTTCTATAGCTTGTACATCTAGTGATATAATAGCGAGTTCAGGTGAGGTCATTGGGGTCATGTACCCATTCTGAAACCTCGACCGGATCTCGCTTTACACTGGACCGGATCACAATATCATTATTTACAGGTTCTTTAAAGGATCCAATTCAGTCACTTTGAAATTCATTATACTCACACACGTGCACATTATAAGACCGTAGTCTTATTCATTGACTGTGTGTCCCTGACGTAAACGATCCACCCTTGGATATTTAAAAATAAAACTTTAGTTAAGCAAACAGTTTCATTGAGAGGAGTATAGTTCATACACAACTTTATCTAATCTAATAAATTTGAATTCAACAATGCAACCTTTGTTTCAATAATCTATGGCATAATTGAACTAAACGACTATGCCATAGATTATTGAAACAAAAGTGTTTTAGTTTATAATTCTAAAAAAGACAAGGTCAGCGGCAAGGCGAGATATATTGTTTCAGTCATAGACGTAGAATAGGGTATTATGGGGATTTGTTTCAAATTAACTCTTTAATTAATAAAAACTAAAATAAACCAGATCGTTCTGTTACATCCCTAGATAGCCATAATGCTAACTCACCATCTGCATCATCAATGCATACTTTTAAAGGATTACGATCCTAGTGACTTCAGTCAGTCTGCGTGTATCATTCTTAGAGAGCGGTTGTCTAATTTTTTTATTGTATGTATTATTTTAATTAAATCCTTTTTTTAAAAAGGCATTTCAATTACACGGCCTAACAGTTCGCAAAAGAAATAATGATGGGCAAATGCGTTGTTACGTTATTTGGATAGTCTCGTATTTCAACACAATTGTAATATACCTTTTACCTCGGAATATGGTAAAATATTTTTTATAACGAAATATACCCGGATATCATTTATATTCGGGATATGTAACGCACGCGTCGAGATCAAATGCGCGTAATTGACTGGCGTGGAGAAGTAACAAGCCTATATTAACTGTAGATTTATTCAGGTTCGATTCATTGACTAGTTATATTATACCAATATACGTGTAAAATAATAGAACAATATTATATATAAGTACATAATGCCAAAAACTAAGGAATACTATAGCCTATAGTATAAAAAGGTTTTTTTTCACTTTATATTTATTTTGAAGTGACCATGTTTAGACTGGGCGCTAGTTAAAATAATATTTGTCATTGATGTGTCACACTATAGTCTAGTCGACAAGTTGAAAATGGTACAAAATAGAGATACTGCTCTTAAAATTATGTGCGATACCTCATTGGATCCGGAATGACGTCTAGAAAAATGTGCTAAAAGCGTGTATTAGCACATAAAAAAATGCAAAAGTTATACACAATTAAAGATGAAAAAAAAAATGTCATTTAGTTTTTTGCCAATATTTAATAAACTATTAATATTTAAGAAATTTCAAGGAAATTTCTAATAAAAAATGCCAAACTCCCGGAACTCTATCTCCATTATTTATAATTTTAATTTAACGCTGAAAATAGGTCTGCGCGTGACATTTTTAGGATTCGCGCGTGGCGTCAAAAGCGACTACGGCACATTAATTTATTTATTTAAGGTATTGAATATTTTTTTTTAAATTTGAAAAAATTATGGTGTGTTCTGAGCACTATAATTAATTTATTCCCGTTGGAAATTTTACTTAAAGTTAATTTTTCAACAAGTTAAACAATTGTTAACTAACGAAATTTTCTCGAACGACCGTCTTAATTGTAAGTGAAAAAAAATGTTTAAATAATGGTCGTAAAAATATTTCGCTTCTTAGAGCTTTTCTTACATACATACTTAACAAGATTGTGCCATAAAAGTTAAAGAAATATTTATACTTTGTTTATAACAATTTTTTTACTTAAACAAAAACTTAAAAATCCATGTAATGTTGTTAAAAAATTTTTTTTTTTCTAAATCATCATATAATCGTTTTTTTATTAATACAAGATATTTATTGATTTGCAAAAAAAAAATTCCCGCCATTTGTTGATAAATTTTTTTTAAATTTCCTTGAAATTTCTTAAATATTAATAGTTTATTAAATATTGGCAAAAAACTAAATGACATTTTTTTTTTCATCTTTAATTGTGTATAACTTTTGCATTTTTTTATGTGCTAATACACGCTTTTAGCACATTTTTCTAGACGTCATTCCGGATCCAATGAGGTATCGCACATAATTTTAAGAGCAGTATCTCTATTTTGTACCATTTTCAACTTATCCACTAGAGTCTAGACTACTATTTTTCTATGATAAAAATACTTATAAAATATAAATAGTTCCGAAGTTAGTAGTTACGAATAAAGATGTTCTTTCTAATTAATTATTAGAATAGTTAGCTCATAGATGTTATAAGAGACTTATACAATAAAGTAATTAGTCATCTTCAAAAATTCACTTGATTGGAACCTTATTTACGTATCGGTCACAGTAAAATACAAATATAGAGTTTATAACCTAAGTGAACGATACTGCGTTTTAGTATACACTTAGCGCAATCTAGTGAGATATCCTAACACTGACTTCTGACAGTATTGCGAAATTAAAAATAATAGGTATTTTGTCTGAAACCGTGTTCCGAGTTCATGAAAATTAAATAATAATAAATTATTCTTAATTCAATAGTAAATATATTTTCCATGAATCGTTACTAGCTGTATGTTACTGCCAAACAATTAAACAAAGACTTACATATCTCATTACATTCTACATATTACATAAAAGTTGCCCTTACAAGAAGATTTTAAGATTTGCAAGTTTCTAAGAATTAAATTTCCCCAATGCAAAGTATTTTCCCACATATGCTCCATTCCCTAGACGTAATCAACTCTAACCAAACAAGTGCACTCCAGTTTAATAAAGGCTTAACATCACTCAATAAGCCTTTGTGGGCAACAATCGTGTGAATTCAAATACACTAACGGAAGACATTAGACACGTGAACCAGCTACAAAAGGATGTGTTTGTTCTTAACAGTGGTAATTAAACTGCGAATACGGAATATGCATTTATTGGGTCGGAGTACCGTATTACAAATATATATTGTCTTCGATTTACGGACCGAAATATAAGAGCGAAAGAAGACATTAATGTACAACATTTTTTAATAGGGTTAGAGGTTAAAACCCGATCGAACAACCTTAATCATCTTTTACAACCATTTCAGGAACATACAGCTGACTTGTATTCAGAAGAATAATTATCAAACTAGCAGGTATAGTCATCATAAACGTAGATTTTAGCGCCACTAGATCATATGAAACTTAATAAAGTCGTAAAGATACAGCCTAGTTTTCCTAGCTCCAAGTTCCGGTAAAACAATACTTGTTACGGGTTGGTAGAAAAAAATGCCTAAAACAGACACCAGCAGAAACATTATATTTTAACTGTGTGAAATTTTACCGCTTCTAATTTTCGTAGTTCATTATTTTTTTTACACCAAAAGGTATGAATGTAAGATTTACATATTTATTTTTTCTTTATATTTTTTGGCTATCAAGACCAAAATAATAAATAATATGATAATGTAAATTGATAAGGAGGGAAATCGGGCGTAGCTTGATGCCACTTTGGTACGATAAAGACGTAGCTAATTCAATATACGGTATAACAGTTAACTATTAAGAATATTTAAATTGTATAATATTATTAGTACCAAAAAGAATTTTAAAATGGTAAAGCACTTTTATAATGAACGTAATACATTGAATCTTGAATTAACTGTTTTACTTTGCATAAATAAAACGATATAATTTAACATTAATCTTTCGTTGAATGTTACTTTAAAATCGTAGTCAATATTTTCCCTTTTTGCCAAAAAAGTGAAAATCCTTTTGAGAAGTTATTCACTCACGGCTCTTTGAAGTGAGATTTAATTAAATTTCTGCTGCTTACATTACAAAGAAAATTTATAATATTAATATTCTTGGATAATGTAAATTGATAAGGAGGGAAATCGGGCGTAGCTTGATGCCACTTTGGTACGATAAAGACGTAGCTAATTCAATATACGGTATAATAGTTAACTATTAAGAATATTTAAATTGTATAATATTTTCACATGCCAAAGAGCATGATGAATATCATGAATGAATGAAGCGAGAGAGGTATATCGGAGTCGTAGCAAATGGAGATCCATGCTCTCTGTCTACACCTGCAGGAAAAGGCGTGAGTAGATAGACAAACTTGTTGATAATTAATTATAGATAAAAATAAACCATCGTTAAAAAAATAGTTTAAACGATTCCTTTGTTTTGTTAATAAAGTAATATGTTACAAGGCGTTGAATTATGACAGTTTTGTTTTGTCTAATCGTAAAACAATAAATCTATTATTTACTGATACATCCCATGTACTTTTAAACTCAAAACTATTTTAGGGATTTTCTTAGGTAAAACAATGTTTAAAATTAGGATCAACTTAGCTTACAAATAGTTTAATGCCTAATAATGAACAAATACAAAGAATTTGTTAAATTTTACAAATTACTAGTTTCTTAAACACTCTTTTTTAATCAATTGCTATACACAATAAATATAAATTTTAAATGCTATCTTTTCCATTAATAATCGGCAACTTTCACTAATGAAACAAACAAAACTAAGAAAATTCTGTTTTTTTTTAAAAGGTTTTATTTAGCTCACCCCGTTTGTTTTATTTATTCTTGGGTCAAATTTAGTAATTCAAATTTCACCCTCTTCCTGTCAACCGATTAATCTGAAATTTTGTATACACTTTGGATTTTGGTGACAATACATAAATATTATATAATATATAAATATATATTATATATATATAACATTATATTAAAAACAGTATCTATTTTATTAATTAATATATATTATATTTATATTATAGAATTGATTTATTTATATAAACTAACGGGCAAGGAACCTTGCAATAATGAAGCACTAAATGAATTAAACAGAATGCGAAATAAAAACTAAAAACTAGAAAATAAAAATAGGTAAAAAAACTTTTTAAGTTAAACGGTTTTATGTTAAACATACATTGCAATGTTTAAGATAAATGTACTAAAAACCAAAAAATAATAAAATAGATACAGTCGTTGGAATTATAAACATATGCATAGACTAGACTAAAATAAAACCGTAGGGCACGTCAATTGTCTACAATCGTTGATTAAAATGTTTGTTTTGTAATGTTACACTATAATTAGGCAGTTGTTCAACCGATAACGATGGACGTGTGATAAGTAGGGCTAGAATGTGGAAACAAGCTAGCAAGCTCGATTATAAGCGAGTTTTAGGGTTTCATAGTGGTGAGCGAGTAGTACTTTTATCATTTGTTTTGTCGATTAAAGACAAACTACGAGCAGTGAAACGATTCCTCGCCAGCCAGCAGTGTGAATGTCCAACGATAAACTAGTTGAAACATCTCTTTTATTTACATGGAGTGTATAACTATTGGAATTTCCATGAGCAAGAAAATAGTAAGTAATTTCCTGACCGTCTGCGGGCCAACTGCCTATTTTAACGACGAATTAAACGATTCTTCTATCGCACATTAAGTCGATAATTTGTAGACAATTGACGTGCCCCACGGTTTTATTTTAGTCTAGTCTATGCATATGTTTATAATTCCAACGACTGTATCTATTTTATTATTTTTTGGTTTTTAGTACATTTATCTTAAACATTGCAATGTATGTTTAACATAAAACCGTTTAACTTAAAAAGTTTTTTTACCTATTTTTATTCAAATCAACAACTTCTACACGACAATTTAAAATATATATAAAAACAAAACAGGTGACAACACACTAAATATGATCAATATTTTTTCTAGAAGATATACTCAATCATTGCTCTCATTTAATTTAATATAAAATATGTAACTAAAAAAATTAAACCAAGAAAATAATATTGTTATTTAGAAACTAAAGTACTATTTAATGCTAGTAAATAGTCTTGACTTAATGAGTAGCAAGTGCAGATTGTGATAATGGACAGTCATCAGTTTTCCATTTCGTTTTACGTAATTTCTTACTAGCAATTTTATCAACGAAAATATCTAACGCTTAATTTTTTTTGAAAACGTAATGATAATAAAAATAAGACTTTTATTAAATATATTTGCATAAATAAAATGTTTTGACTTTATATTTTTTTTAATTGAAGATAATTATTTATTTAATTTGATGAATCACACAGCGTGTAATGAAGTCTAAGCATGTTTAACAGCAATATAGCCAGTAACTAATTTATTGTATCCACTATACAAATAATAACCAGTACAAGTACAAGCATTGTGCGATACGTTCTACGCCGTAGAACATGAATGCTACGATACAAATTATTACGAGTAAATCGACACGCTTGTAGGCACGTTCTCTTCCATAAATTAGATTAAAATAATTCAGAATATATTTAACTATCTGTATTGCGTTGGGGAAGTAGCAATAAGTTATAACAAGTTCACAAGCTGATTATTCGACAAGATTAGGCATTTGTACAAGTCTAAACGGTATTTTAAGTCAAACAAAAACACCGGTAAATTTAATATTACATAGTATTTTTTTTAATTTAATTGTTTTATGGCTAGATTCAGATTAATGTAAAGATTTTACTCACGAAATAATAAAGCCAACAGTTTTGGTAGTACCATAAGAAAGATGCCATCGTCTGTATGTATGACAGATAATGTATGCAGTGAAAAGGCGATCAATTCCAAGTCAGGTAAATAACTTCATGGTACAGAAACAAAGACTGGCAAGTTTTTACAGTGTAATAATTAATAAGTAAGTAATGAAGTATTTAAAGGTAGTGGAAGACAATTTAAAAAACAAGCCACTGTAATTTAATTGTAAAATATTTTGACATTTGACATGTGTTTTGTATATCTGTGAACATGTGAAGTTGGACTTTATTACTCAACAGTCGTATATTTAATATTCAAACGTTTAAGATGGTTGGTTGGATGGTTTCCTTTTATGTATTTGTGAAATGGTTTTTATTTGCCTTGTATTAAACAAGGCAAATAAAACCGTTATTAGAAACAGGTAAAATTCTTCATATGAAATTCGTGTTCACTTGTTATTTAAATTTTCAAGAGACAACATAAAAAATATTTTTTATTTCCTTTCGAAATATTACCATATGACAACATAAGTCTGTAATGGTTGATGTAAAAAAAGTAATGCTACTGCCACGTTTACCCTGCAAGTACCATGACTGAATTGTCTTGTTTGACCAACGGGAAATGAGGCAAACACATAACAGCACTGTTTGATTAACCAACTTTATATTAACTGTATATATTGCAGTTAAAACATTTATACCTAAAAGGATTTCTTTCTGCAAATTTATACCTTTGGTTAGAAAGCTTACGTAACCCACGAACTATTCATTGGCTATGGCACAGAAAGGTTTAGAATATACATAACATAGATTTACGAACATCTTCTGAAGATTAGATTCCGTCTTTTACATGAAGGTTCACTTTTATTTCGACCTTACATATTATCTTATCTTTAAATACACAAACTAAATTATATATAATTTATATGATTATTTAAAATTACATTCTGTAGGGCAACTCACTTATGAAAAAATAGTAGCGCATTGTTTATTATTTTTCTTCGAGGAGGCATAGCTGCTCTTTCTCCGACCTAAAGGGAGTTTAGTCGACCAGTCTAAAAACTTACTTGCCGGCCCGAATGTCCTGGAGACTGAGGTTGCATATGTCCTTATCGGCCGAAATAACTTTGTGAACTTTTAGGGTGTGACGTCATAGTAGTGTTTAGTCTCGACAGTATTCTCTCAAAAACAATACCAAGAAAGAAATACCGGAATTTATGAGCCATTAAATCGGGAATCGGCCTGCATATCTTAGTTTCACTCACCCTTCACTTTTAAGAGATTTTTACGGACCGCAATCATTGTATCCGCATAAGAATTAGGGGTAAAGTATATTATACGTTTGGCTGAACACGTAAAACAAACTTTGCTAAATCCGTAGGTATGAACGTTAAAGTTGTGATGAAAAAAGTTTTTTCGATTTACAATGCCGAGTTCTGTAGTGGAGAATATTCAAAGATTTTTTGATGATAAATAGTCTTTGTTTATTACAATTATTTTAGTTTCATATTTTGTGAGTGCTGTATTGGAGATATCAAAATGCAAAAACATTATGGCTTCGGCTATATTATTTGTTTCAAATAGGTATAAGTTATTTTACTGTTCTATTCATTTGTTTTTTGACATTTGACAATGACCACAAAACACTCAATTAAGTTATATGCCATCCACACCATTGGCATTGGTAACCTATATAAACAGCCTTAAGAAGATATTATTTAAAAAAAATAGCATATTCTAACATTTATTAAATACTTTTACATATTTGTGTTTATTATTTTTATTTATTATTTGTATGATGTATGAGGTCGTAGGTTCCATCCCCGGCTGTGCAACAATGGAATTTCTTTCTATGTGCGCATTTAACATTTGCTCGAACGGTGAAGGAAAACATCGTGAGGAAAACGACATGTCTTAGACCCAAAAAGGCGACGGCGTGTGTCAGGCACTGGAGGCTGATCACTAACTTGCTTATTAGATTTAAAAATGATAATGAAACAGATTCAGGAATCTGAGGCCAAGACCTAAAGAGGGTGTATTGCGCCATTAATTTTTTTAAATTTAATATTTTTAGAGTATAAAATATATAATCTCAATCAACATTTGTTTTAAAACATATAATACTTTTATTTTGTCTCGTCAAAAACCTAACTTGTTTTTCTCGCAGAACAAAGATACATCCCTCAGGCGTCTGGCTTTAAAATGTCCACAATACATCATTTCTAGGCAGTTGTAATGGCCACCAACTTGCCAGGCCACGTGTTGCGAGATAAGAAAGCGTATAAAAGTTGCCATTATTCAAACAAAAAGCATTTGTGGCTGGCACATTATCACTGGCTTTGCTCCACACAGTCAAAGCAGTTTGGAGGCAAGATAAACAAAATAATTAAGCGCTAACAGAGATGTCGTGGGATTGTTGCCAACGAATTTTATGTAAATGCAATCTGCAGGCTCGTTGGTTGAGGGGTTGAACATTTGGATTACCTTCTTAATTTAGCATTTTAATAATAAGAAGCTTATTTTTTAATCGCACTATTAATGGTAGCTGGTACCTAAATGAGTTTCTATAGAAACGTTTAGATAGTTTTGACGGCCCAATTCATAAAACAACAATTTTATTGTTTTTATTGTTAAGTGTTTTTAACACTTAAAAAAAAGTAATTTAAAGCAGTTTTGTTCTAGTGGCAGCGTGCAACACCTATCATTGAAGTCGTCAATTCGATCTCGGCTGTGCACCAATGGATTAATGTATCGTATGACAAAGGAAAACATCGTAAGGAAACCGGATTTTCTCAAATTCAAAAATCGACGACATTTTAAAGGCCGGCAACGCACTCGCGAGCCCTCTGTCATTGAAAGTGTCCATGGGCAGCGGTATCACTTAACATCAGGTGAGCCCGTTTGCCCCCGTTGTATAAAAAAAAATGTGTCAGACAGAATGTCAGGATTACCCGTCTATGAAATAAAAATGATCAATGCAATGGATGCAATCTGAGGCATATAGGGTTGCATAACTATTATTTATTATAAAGTAATTTTAGTAACCAATAATTAAAAGTCTTGATTAAATTTAAAGAATTAAAAAGAAACACCAACTATATTATGTTAGTCAAGAACTTTTTAGCTTCATTAAGCAGTTAAGAGAGCCATAAAAAGTAGACAAAAGCCATATAATGCTTACTTAGTAATAAACAGATTTTATATGCATAAGCAAGCAGTGTATCGTTCTCTCAGCGGTGTTAGGCGAAGGAAAATTTTAACGCGAAAGGCTTCCAAGGTAGTTATATCAGTCGTGGTGAGGCCACATTATGAAAATTGCTTTCTCGGCGTAAAGCGTTATTGTGTGCAAAGTAGGTGTTTTCTCAACAAACACGGTTTCGAACACAATGTCTCAATTTACGTTGTGGCTCTTTCATCAGACGTTACAAAGCCGCTCGGATGATATCACCGATCGGCTAAATTGGAAACTGGAGTGTTCATTGAAAGATTGCTTTGGATTTGTTATGAACACTTAACTAAGTCAACATTTTATCGCTATGTTGTAAGTGATGCGAGAATTTAATTTAAGCGCTTTTCGCTGTGCGCTTGCATTTGTTTTTACTATAAATTTTAAAGGTGTGAGTTAAAAGTATACTACTTTTGTTTAAAGACCTTAAACTCCTTTGAGTCTGAGCCTTAATCTCGTTTAAAATCAAAAGATACAATCGATTGTGTACAAATAACGTGGATCGTTGCGACGTAACGTACCGTAAAATCAGTTTGTCTACACTGTCAGTGCTATACAAAATAATTGAGCAGTTATGTTAATGAGGAGCTGAATTCAAGCCAGCGCTGTCCGTTCCCGCTTTATGCAAATGGTGCGGCGTTGTGTCGCTCACAGTAAATCCGCGCTGATTCCGTGTTTATTTTCTTTATTAATGCTATTTAATTTTTAATAGTATTATCCTTATTTAGATTGCTTAAGGTTGTTTACGTAAGTTCTAAGCTATGTTTCCTAGGTATAATTTAAATGTCTAATTCGTTAATTTTAAACTCAAATGATGCGAAATTTTGTCACGCGTAGGTTACCCTGATTACGTATTTATTTTCTTTATTAATGCTATTTAATTTTGAATAGTATTATCCTTATTGGCTAAATAAGGAAGGTGGTTTACGTAAGACGTAAAATCTAAGCTAGGTTTTCTTAAGATCCTTACTCTTATAATCATCATTCAGTGTAACCTAATGTAAAGGTAAGGTAATATAAGTAAAGGACGAAAGGTACTTTTTTTAAATTTTTTTTTTACAATTTTAGGGAAACTTACAGCTAAAAAAGGTGCAATAATAAACAATTAATATGATGACGGCCAATTATCAGTTTCCACACTTACACATTATCACATCCTTACACACCAATACAAGTAACATTCTGTTTTATTACCGCCCCTATCGATGATGTCCACAACTGAGCGTTTTTAAGGCTGTTTTTGTAGTACCCCCACTATGTGGAACTAGCTGTCCACTGAAGTATTTCCGAACCAATTCGACTAAGGGTCCTTGAAGAAGAGCGTACCTATTCTTAAAAGGCCGACAACGCGTTCGCAAGCCCTCTGACATTGAGAATGTCCATTGCCGGCGGTATTTAACATAAGGTGAGCCTCCTGCCCATTTGCCCTCTGTACTATAAAAAAAACTAATTTACATATTATGTAAAACTTTAATTATCCTAATATTTTATATTATTTATTTTTACTGATATTTCTGATATATACAGAGATAAATTAATGTTGATAATATCTACAGGAAGATACATTATCGACGATTGGTATCAACTCATTTGACAATGAAAGGGTTTAATCAACACACCTATAAATATTACAGATAATTTCTAAACGTTATGGCAGCCACAATTTGTCGACTACAACGCGCCGCTTTTGATAAGCGCCGGCTATCATACAACAATCATGTTTATGCACTCCGCTTTAAATTGCCTTATCTTAAAGCGACGCGGTGTCATGAAACTTTTTATGACTCTAACTTTTGTTTCTTACTTACAACCGCAGCTTAAGGGGTAATCCTTTGTGGTAGAGTCCTTAACTTCTTAGTTTGGTGCTACCAAGTTGTTTGAACTTTTTATACGAAAGTGGTCAAATGGCAACATAATTTGCACTATAAAACTGCAGGTTTTCCTGTCTTGTGAAAGGAAAGTCCCTCAACATCTGGCACTATAAAATATGTGAGTTGCGCAAAGTTTTCCCCATGTCAACTAAGTTTTGATGAAATTAGTGATAGAAATGTCGTGCACAGTTTTCCGAACCCTTCCAACAATCCTAATTGATTTGTTGAGGGTGGAATTGAAACCCGAAACATTCGTGAACAACATAGTTTTATTCCGGTATCTTACGGGTTTGGATGTGAGATGAATGTTGATATAATATGTTGTAGCTTCATTCGTGACAATTTATAAGATACCTGAAGCAACCCACGTTGAATAAAGGTCAAAATGTCTGGTGAGGATATAAAACAAAATACAGTAAGTGAAGTATGTATGTGCTTCCTTTGATTGGTCAAACGGAAAGACGGTTCGTGTTGCGTGTATGTGTGCGATCAGAGATGCTGTTGACTAATCAATCAATCACCTAGATATAAGAGATATGTTTCGGTATATATTGATAACTAGGTTTTCTATTATGAAACGCTGACAATAGGAATCCGCATGATTTAAGGGAAAGGTACATATAGATCTTTATTTATTACTAGCTGAACTCCGCGAAGATATACTTTACGACCTATTTTTATGCCTAAGAAATATACAAGAAAATTTCTTGAATATCTATCAGGCTGTTTCGTAGGATACGAGTTTTTATATATAGAAACATAACAAGAATTCATAATAACAGATTTGATTGTTCCACAATACTATTGATCTGCGCAAATCATAATTGAGATGGATGAAAAAATCGCGTACCTATTAATGGCTGGAAAATTTTTCATCGTCTGTGTACTTAATTATATCAAAAGAACAGTGTTTGAAGCCCACACAGTTTCAGATGTTCATTCACATAAGTTACGTACCTCTATAATCTCTTGAAATAATAAAGTTACACTCTGTGGGCCTTAGGGATAATCCGGTCTATTTTTACGAATGTTACCGTAAAAGTTTACACCTGGCGTTATAGTTATATTATAGGGTATATTACCAATAGATTGTGTATTCTTTGTTATTATTCCTATTAAATAATAATCTACATTAGAATACACAAGTTTTATGGGACATTCTTCGGTAGTCTTTATAATAGAAAAGGGAGACGGGAGAAGTATTGTAAAGGTGAATATTTTAAATAGACACACTTTTTAAGTTTAATAATTTAAAATATTTAAAATTAAAACTAAATGCTAAGATATAAATCTCTTTAATATAAAAATAGATAGATCGAATCTAAATCAGTCGAATTACGCAGTTAATTAAAAAAGTAACGCACTTAAAGATTTTTTATTTCTCTTCATCACAGCGCAAACACAATTTGAGAGAAAGGGACGAACAAATACGAACATTAGACAACTTTTAGTTGGCTACACTGAGGGTTATGAAATCAGAAATAACTGATATGGTTACTTTGTATGTAAATAAATATTACACAAACGTGTACTTAAAACATAATGGAATTCTTGGAAATATGATTTTGAAACTTACTTTATAAATTTTGAATGTACATCTAGGTTTAACTTAACTTTGACTGTTAACAGTCACTATCAATTTGTGCTAATCCGATAATAGGCTTTCACGCTCCAAGTCCTAAGTCGGAATTTCGAGTAATTTGACAAAGCGTTATTAAAGCCTTGAAAAAGACTTAAATGGCCTCAAGCCTAATTATTCAGGAAGATGCCTGAATCTGGTTATAGAAATACAATCTAAATTTATTTAAGATTTTTAGAGAATTTCAAAAATATCACCATATCTGTCTTTTTCCTTAGTCGCGTTCTTCATAACTGAAGTGTTGGTGTTGCATATTTTCCTCCATTCCCCCTGTCTTCGGCAAGCCTACGCGCCCGTGTAATTCTAAGGCTTAACACTGTTCGTGTTATGCAGTGTTAATTAATTAAATTTTCTTATTTTAATTTTCTTTTTATTAATTTTTAATTATTTTTATTATTACTATGTAGGTTAAGAAATTCTAACTACTGTATATTTGTTTGCTATGATTACTTATATGAGATTAAATTTAAACTTAAAATTAGTATTCCTATGTATGCTGTGCCTGTGCCTCTGTATTTAGACATGAATGAATGCACAATATTAACAGTATTAGGCAAGTTTTTAAGAAATTGTGCTCCCGTGTTACCTTTATACCATTTTAATTTTTAGTAACGTCATATTAATTCTTACGAATACTAACTTTTCAACTACTCGTACATTCAAACTAGATATTTCGACCAAATGATACGGCGTTTTGTTTGATTATATTTCTCAAATGGAATGATAGGTCGTGTCGTATATCTCTGATTGGTCTACGCTGCTGAATCATCATAGTAAAGCGAAAATGTGGAGGCGATTTGCAAGTACAACGAAACTGCCGCGTCCTATGGCATATAAAGTTAATTATTATAAGAAACAAAATGATAGTAATAGTTAAAGGCTGACGGAGGAGTACTGTTGTAAAGTTACTGGTAATTACGCTTCTATCCAGCCCTGGCCTAGTCTAAAAATGTCAAACATTTAAAGATCTGCAACCTAATGAAGCGTTTTATCGTAGAAAAATATTTATCCAAGAAAAACAGAGATATGTAAGCTAATAAACCAAACTCGAATGTTATAAAGAGGAAAAATTTCTTGCTCGTTAGATATAAACGAGTTGTTCACCTTATGTTGTTAAATTTATATTTAGACAAACTATAATTTAATTCTAGTAGTTTAGCTTTTCCGAAGTTTGTTTACTGGTTGAGTTGGTTTATATAAATATCGTCTAGTTCTAACCTGCTGAATGCTTGAAATGGTTAAAATCATAGAATAGATAAATAAAGTTGGAAGAGCATTTGGCTATTGATTGCTGGTTGCTGTCTTGATTAGCGCCATTATATTTCACATATGCAACATTTATTTAATTTCATTCTCTAATCACAATTTACAATTGCGGTACGTCTGCAGTCATAAGCCCGGCTTTGCGCAATAAAACCTATTTGTAAAGATATAGCGAAGGAAGTAGATAGATAGAGGTATCACGGTTTACCACGATGCATTGTGAAAATGAAAATGTCAAACGTCAACCATACCATCCTGCAACCACTCAATCACACAGAAAGCAAGTTTAGCAAAATGATATATGAAATTTATTTCGTTTCTGTACAATGACTATTTTGAACTTCAAAACCTAAAATTAGTAAAGAAAAAACAGTTTTTTATGCATGTTGTCAGAGTCTCGCCCCAATTTACATAATTATATAGTCTACTATATAGTCTAGTATATTGGTGTAGGGAGGAGTTTGTTTTGTTCGTATATATTTATTAATCATTTTCAGTCCTTTATATATCAAATTATATTACTAAAAATAATTTAAACAAATAATATTTCTTTTGCATTGTGTTGCCGTTATTTTGTTTAGTTCACAGTGAAATTGGTCATTGGAATGAAGGCCTTTCTTTCAGACATTACAATATTTTCGACAGTTTTGTAACATATTTGTTGTTGATGATGATATGATTATGTAAGTCTCCAAATTTTTATACAAAAAATTGATTGTTACTATTTAATTACGTCGCGTAATCGACTTTGAAACTCATGCCGGTCCATGTATGCCCTTAAAATTATTTAAGCTCTTCCTATCATAAAACAGGAAATATGAGCGTGTAAATGGTACGTATTACTAACAGGTACGTGATGCGAATAAATGTTTTAGGGCGACACGTAAAAGACATTGTATTCAATTGCTTAGCATTAAAAGTATATTGAAAAGTATACTCGTATGTGCAACGATTAAATTGTTTTTCTGGCTGATTTTATATAAAACATTCTGATAGTCTGTGTTACAAACCAAATAATTAAAATAGTAAGATTCCAGTGGGGTGAAATTTTTTAAACAGGTTGGTCATTATAATATAGCTGCCTTGCGATTCTGTAACTCACTTTTCGAACTCTCATAGTGGTTTTCGCAGCGGCGGTCGCGCTCAAATCAGTCGTGAAGCAGTCATTTTACGATTTGGCATTCTGATAAACAATAAACTACAAGCTCCCTCCTTATCAGAATACCAAATGCCAATCGCAAGGCTGTTCTATAACTGCTTTTAAAGTGATAGATACTTTTTATATACTTGATATATGTATTATAGACTGTTAAAGCAAGCTCACTCGGCAGGGCATTGGGCGGACGCATTTTTGAGATGTATCATAAGTTAATTTTGCGATATTTTTTTCTAGAAAATTAGGTGATCAGCCTGTGTTACAAAACAGAAACAATAATTGGTTTCCTGAGAATTAAAGAAGGTTTCTCTGTCGTTGTGAAATAGTTGCCGATACACAAACAATATATTATATGCACAGTAATTAAAAGTCAAATTGATTGTTAATTATATGCGCAAAGTTCGTTATAGGAAAATCACAATTATCTGATGATTGAGTGATCTATTTTATATAATTAAAACTAACTGCAATGTTGATGCTCTTAATTTGATATAACGTTTATCATTAAATATTAAATAGTAACAAAATTAATCAGTTACAAATATCCCTCCCGATGTATGATTTTGACAACAGTGCTACTGATATACTGTTACCAATTGAATTATGTTACACTAATAATTGTAATTTTGAGAATTTCTTCAATTAAACTTAAAATTTGACGACTCATTGGTCTAGTGGTTAGTACCCCTGACTGCGAATCCATGGGTCCCGGGTTCGATCCCCGGCTGAGGCGAACATCGATGTGATGAGCATTTGGTGTTGTTCTTAGGTCTTGGGTGTTTAAATATGTATTTATATGTATACCTATCTATAATATGTATGTATATCCGTTGCCTAGTACCCATAACACAAGCTTCACCAGCTTAGCATGGGACTAGGTCAATTGGTGTGAATTGTCTTTAAAAAAAAAAACTTATTTTTACTGACACTTCTTTAAATAAATAAAATTCTCACGTCACAGTCTTTGTAACCCAATTTTCCAAAATTTGATGTCTGAGTCGATGTTTAAGCTATAACATTCGATACTATTTTTAAAAGCAATACTTACTAAGCGATATTAGTTCTTGTTTCAAAGCGCACTTTTATATTAACCGAAACCGGTAACTATCGATACACTGTTTACCTAAATACTAGTATTGTTCATTAATTTAGAAATCGGAAATAAATATTGCCGTACTATGTCTGTGTCAATGGTTTTTTCGTGGCGTAAATATTGTAGTATCAAAGTGAAATATTATATCAAACGATGCTGGATAAAAGCTTGCGCATTTCGATATGATGGATGCAGTTGTCATACTGGCGAGTACAGGGCTGAATGTATCAATTTATTTCTGTGAATTAAAAAAATCATAAAAACTGTCCCTTTTCAGCACAGCGAAAACACAATTTTAAAGAAAGAGAAAATTTTAGATATGAAATCTTTATCTGTTGAAATTGAAAAAAAAAATTGCTTATATAATATTGTTAGCTTTTATTATTTATTTAATAATATTCTAAATAATTTATGAAACATATTCTTTTGCTACAAGTGCGCATGTGCAATAATTACTCATTGGACTCGTTCGGTTATTTACGATTTGTTACGAATTGACTCGAATAACTGCCCGAAGTGGGAAGGTCGAGTCGAAGTGGGGACGAGATGATAAAAACACGGGTAACACATGCGCACAGGCCATTCCTTTGTTCAAGTTGGTGTTTATACATTTTACGTAGGGTCAGTGTGTGAAATATAGTAAATCAAGTCATCATTGGAGTGTTTAATTTCCTACCCTAAGAACCAGATCAACTAACCCTAACAATATCATATAGTAACTAATATTAAAAACAATGTGTCGGATCTTTTTAAGTAAATTAAAATTCAAAGCTCTTCCATAAATTGGTAACAAATACATATATTGTGCTTATAGAATATGTGTTTGTTTGTGTATGTGTGTGTGCATGTGTAAATGTCTAATGTTATATAATAACATCTATATCCTCCACTTATATACAACTTAATGTTTGCACCTATTGGTATAATTTTTTCTTCATCTGTTACAATACTGACTGTAATTTTTCATTATAAAAATACAACTTTCTGAAGTATGCACGTCGTATGTCCTTTATGCACCTATGCACGTCCTATGGTTTGGTCCTGAAATATATTTGCTCGACATTTACTTTATGTACGTCATTACTATAGATATTAGAATTTGCCCCTTCGGTGGCTTAGTTGCTAACACAAATAGCGTGTTACACTGTCCCTAAATTGACATGTAAATGTTTTAAAAGTATTAACTGTCTTTATAGATTGATTTCATTAACTAGCATGAGTTTATTAAAATTCGTTATGCTTAAAATACATTAATCCATCCCTGTGTATAGCTTAGCCGCTTCAGTTAAGGTCATTCATCAAGCCATCCCTACTTTTGCCAACTGATAGCGTACACTTCTAGGAATAATCAATAAACGTTTGATAATACATATATTATTTTTTCTATGATAATATGTAACCTAATATAATACATTAGGTATTACATGTAAATTAAATATTTTTTATATATTTTAATTAAGATTTTTTTGTTGATTTAAAAGAAAAAGGTGGATAGAAGAAATAGAGAAAGCAGGAAACGAATGGAGAAAGAGAGCTATAGACAGAGTCGGTCGGAAAAAGCTGGAGGAGGCCTTTACCCGTGAAGCGGTTCCGATCGACGGTACTGAAGGTAGCTAGCTAGGATATAGGAAAACAAGTAAAAGAAAAAAAAAATATAAAAATGTAAAAATCTAAGCTGTATATAAAAATTTGTTTTTGTCATGATTGGAAATAAAACGGGCTTTATTATTATTATTAAGATTTTTATTTACTAATAAATTTATTTACTTATATAAATATAGTACTTTATACATGTGGAGTTCAAGTTAGTTTGTTTTACTTAAAGCTTTAGATAAATTAGTCATCCTAAATCCACGCAGACTAACTATATTTTGATACACTTAAAATAATGTAATTTAGAAGCCAATAAATACCTAACGACAGGTAATGAGAAAGCGTTAATGTGGCACTTAAAAATAAATTACATTTGCCGGAGTTCGAACGCGCAATCTGAGTCGCTGAAACACCGGGCTAATAATGCTTATGTTAAATCACCGTAATTTTCAAAAGGTATAGTATAGCAGATAATTTAAGTGAATATTAACCCATATATACAATTTTAGTATTAAATATCCCGCTATTTGACACACACAGTGAATTTGTGCCTCGTGATTACACGTGCGCACTAATTAGTAATTAAATTCTGAAATAAACTTGAAAATCCACTAAAACAACGCTACAGCTTAATGAAAGGCTCAAATGAAAGCTAAAAAATATATGACGTTGATGTTCTAGCAAAATAAACAATGATAGCACGTTTATAAAGCTCATAAAAGAAAAATCTAAAGGCATCGTTTTGGTTCGCTTTAAAAATGCATAGAAAGCGCGCTGATTTCCAGTCAGAAGAGTACCATACAAATGGGAGCCCAACGTACTTTATAAGAGAAACAAATGACCTCACGCCAACGATAAAATGAGGAAAGAATTTGTAGAAAATGCATGCTAAGCTCCTTATCAATTCTTTTTTATTATTTATGCGAGTATGTTCAAGTATCTGTATAGGAACAAAGAGATTTAAATTTTTCCAAACCTAATGCAAATATTATTCATTAATCGACGTTTCTAGTGGTTTTCTTATGTCTCTATGTCTGTCTTAGCTTTAAATCTATACTCGTAGAAGTTTCGTAACTTAACTTTCAGTTTTTGACAGCTTTAAAGTATCGATTTCCCCCTACTATTAGCCTACACGTATTCTTTTTGAGCACTACAGGTTCGTTGTCCCGTGTAGTTCCAAATATCATTACCACATGTTTGCCACACAAAATGACCGAACATTTTTTTATTCGATTTTAAATTGTGCGTTCTGAGACCTCAGACATGGGCAATATAGGCATCAAAGAAGTTTTATTCAAATGTGTATTACTCCAGTGAAGACTATATTTATCTTGGAAAAACAAGGGTTGTGTATTGAATAAGATGAAGCATATTCTTTGAAGCTAGCAAGCTACAAGATAGCCGATGAAATATAACAAACGAATGAAAGCGTTGTCTAGAATTTTTAGTAATTGTTATTTTTTATCTTCGTGATTTAGTAAATCGGTGGTTCTGGTTTTGATTCCCGGCAAACCAGTTTTACAGTAAGATCGGAAGATCCCTTACATTTCTCAAAAAATTATCCAAGGTGCAAATACCTCTGCCTTACCCTCTCATTTGTTATTTACTTATTTAATTTCTGTTTCATATATATATTGTTTATTTATGTAATCTGTTTTGGCTTTCTATATTGTCTAAGTGTTTTGTTTTATAATATGTATGTTAGCTGTAAGATTACTAAAAAAAATAAAAAAAAACAAAATAAATAAAACAAGATAGAAAAGTGAAACATCAAATTGTAAGTACATTAATTTCATCCTAATCATTTATAGCTATTGAATGAAAATGAAACCCAGACAGTATAAAAATTAATTCATTGTCCAATAAAGATTCCAATATAAAACCTTATTCGCCGAAACTGCTCATACAATAAAATTATAGGTGCTTATTTTCCTTTAAAAGAATATACGACAGCAAGATAAGTGGGAACGCATGAAAACGGTTGATAAGCGAAATGAGCCTGTGCCGGCGGGACGCTAGTTTGGCTTGGGGAAATTCATTTAATTTAATGCCATGTCACATTTTTTATCTGAATTCGCGAAAACTACTGAAAATATTTTAAGTTCACGACCGTAAGCCAAGAGTCATGACGTTTTCGCGAGCATTAATTTTTAAACTTGGGGCGTTTTGCACTTGATGTAATTACATTTTTTATGTCAAGAAGAACACTGAAGTTGTGAGTTCGATTCCTGGCATCAAAGATTGGTCTATTAGTCACAAGTAAAGGAAATATCATGAAAAAACCACAACGTTTCAAACCAAAAAAGGGAGCATGTCAGGTTGACTAATCAATTACTTGGCGTCAAAGACAATTTATAAAAAAATATATATTTGACGCCAGGAATTTTAGTGGCAGTTTCTGAATCTGCAATTAGAGCATAAAAAATTAGTTCCCTTGAAATACGCAATACGTTGTCGCAATAGATTATATAGATGGTTATTATGATCAAGCTATTTAGTATCACTTGTGATCACTTCACACTAAAGTTATCTGATAATTACAGACAATATCCTAAGAGCCAATATCCTTTGTAGTTGCTATGCTAATATATTGCGAACTACGTATAGTTAAATAATGCTCACCATGTGGAATGGGTTAACATAATAGCGGAGTCATTTTATGTTAAAGCAATCACTACATTACCTCGTGCGCCACTATGTA
This sequence comes from Pieris napi, assembly GCF_905475465.1. Classification (NCBI taxonomy): domain Eukaryota; kingdom Metazoa; phylum Arthropoda; class Insecta; order Lepidoptera; family Pieridae; genus Pieris; species Pieris napi. The sequence continues at coordinate 3,691,191 of NC_062239.1, read as the reverse complement.
TCATGTCTAACTAATTATTTTTAGCCCTGCGTACAAAATCATGAAATGTCGGCAACGCACTTACATATAATTGAATAAATAAGTACAATAGTTAATAAATTTCCGTTGTTTATTTTAAGCTTGTTGTTTCTGTGTAGACACATGCGAAATCCGATACCAGTTACGATAACTTATTGGTACGAAACACTCATACGTATCACCTAACAGCCTGGCCACGGGACATTCGCCGACGCGAATATTCGCGCGGTGCGAACCGCGATGCGTCTAGCGACTGAAATAAACTCATAGCAATGTACTAATCAAGCCACGCGCAACGGCGACCAGCGATGCGACCGGCAAAATGTACCGAGCGAATCGCGCGGGCGACTGACGTCGCGACGGGCGAGCGAAACAAATGCATGAATCAGTACGGTGCAAGCCACGGAGTCGAGCGGCAGTCGCGGCGAATAGAGAAGGGAATAAATAAGTTTAGTCGTGGTCGCGGCGAAAAATGAATACAGAGTTTTTTGTTACTGAAATACTGGCTAGACCAGCTATTTGGAAGTCTGGCCATCCACAGCATTAATTTAATATAACTTAATCTCAAAAACAATTTTTCAGCGGCACTTAAAATTCTATTTGCATTAACTTTTTTCTCCAATTCTGGTTGAATTTTCATAAGAATATAATTGAAGGTTTCAATACTCATTCTGGTATACTCAAAAAAATAATTCTGGATATATTCTGAATTTCTCATACTTCTTGTGGAATTCTCCACAATTTCTCCAAATATTAGGTCTTGAACCAAAAGCTATTACTTTCCAAGCAATATCGAGATGATTTCGATAAAGACATTTCGCTGTCGAACTTCCTTACTGGTCGCGGCGGCAAACGTGACTGGTCCGTGGCCTGCAAACGGCCCCGCGCGAATGGTCGCCTCGCCTCCCGCATCGCAGTTCGCACCGCCGATCCCCGTGGCCAGGCCGTAATAGTTACAGTACAAAGCAATTGTCTGCTTCAGTGTATCGTTACATAGTGTTGCACGGATTCCACAGTGCAGTTAACGGTCTGCATAAACATATAAACACGAGAACAATAGCCCCCTGAGACTGGTGAAAATCAAACATTCGATTGTCAAACCCATCTCACGTAAACACTTCCGCTTCAGTAAATATTGATATATTCTCACAAAATGCCCTTAAACAGGTTAATGTAAGCTCCGATTTAGCAGACAACGCTTGTCGATTTATTTCCATTTGAGAAGACCTATTCTAATTCCACGCTTGATAATACGCGCGAAATAGCAAAGCACTTTGAAACATTTACTTTAACTAAGACACGGGAGCGGTGAAGTGTGCGTTTTGTAACAGATTTGCTGTAACGAAGCTTGTTAGTGTGCATTTGTTGCATTGTCAGGTGCAAGGACGACGCCTTGCGAGTGAGAGGCAAATGGAACTAATGAGTCCGCTACTGTTGTATGCATTTCTAACACTTGTGCCGCAAGCGCGAGGTGAGGAGCTACGCTTTGATTTACTTTTACCCTTTTCGTTACTCCTTGAGGTACTTAATTAAAATTTCTCCAACGCTCATACTTTCTTCGTTAGCACACTTCTATTATCACAGTATAACTAGGTTATCTTCCTAGTTCCTCGTTACTTTTAAATTAAAAATGACTGTATAATTTTTCAGGAAAAAGTAAAATGGGATATTCGTATTATGATACAGCCAATGATACGATAACAAAAAAGCGGGTAAACGTTGGAAAAAATATAATGTTAAATGTTAATATTGAAGCTAATAATAATAAAGCGAGTGATTTACAGGCTGTGTTCACGGATCCATCCTGCAAAAACTGCGTTAATTGTATGGAACGAGTTGTAAAAGCTCACAAAGTGCATCGCCTGTCAAAAATTAGGGTCGATGATATTTACCAGCTTTTGACAAAGAAAGATAACAAAATAAAACAGAAAAGAAGCGTTCATTTTGAAACAAAAGGCGAGAAGAAATCGAAGAAAACTAAAGCGAAAAAGTCGGTATCAGTAATAAAATATAACGAGAATGGTGAAATATACGCGCTGAAGGTGAAAGAAACGAACAATCAATTAATATCAGAACCGAACGTAACACGAGCTATTTCTACGACGTGCCAAGTTTACAGCATACAAAAATCTTTACCCTGCGAATCGCCCGAAGCTGATTTAATTCTGACGGCTTCGAAAAGAAAAACAAACAAGAAAAATAAAAAGGTACAAGGAAAAAGGGAAACGAATGTGCCCACTGAAGAAGCGGTGATTGCGTCGATGTTTAGAAAGAGGCACGTCGATAACTCGGAACTACAGGAGCATTATATGACTTCGCTGGAAGAGATGTATTGATTTAAAATTTAAGCTGTAAATAAGAGAGGGCAAATTGTTGAAATTGTTGCTGATTTGAGTAAATATAAAACTTCGCATATAACAATGTTTTTGTGCACTTATTTATCTGACCTTTTGTATTCTCACTATTAGTGTGAGATATCTGATTTTTTTTAGTATTACACCTGAGATAAACTTTAGAAAAGTTTGTAACAAGCCTTTTCTGTATATATGTAATACACGAAATTTCTCCAAACTTAATAGTAATGCAAAATAATAGGTAATAAATTAAAACGTAGTTTAAAATATTATATTAAGTGTTAATAATACTCGCTACAATCTCTTGATTGGCAGTGTTAACATGTAAATTCCAATGTGTCATCATATTCCAAAACCTGTCGATACCTCATAGATTGTGGTGTGATTAATTATTACTACATCTGTCCACATAATCTGTGTAAATATATTCGCAATATTTTCTCTATAATATCAATAAAACAAAAAAGTATTTTACAGTCTGCTTCGTGATGCTGTTTTTGTTTCAATATGTTCGGAATGAACATTGTCTTAGTAGACAAAAAAAAATCATTAACAATTATTAACAATTTTCTTATACACATTTAAACAGATATATTTACTAAAAAATCAGTGGCGCTACAACCATCAGGTCTGGGCCTCAGAATTCTGTATGTGTTTCGTGATCTTATATTTTTCTTAATAGACAAGGAGGTGATCAGTCTTGTTAAGTTGTGACACACGCCGTCAACATTTTGGATCTAACGCATGACTTTCCTCACGAAATTTTCCTTGACCGTACGAGCGAATGTTAAATCGGCACATAGACAGAAAGGCCATTGCCGAGAGTCGTACGTTGAAACCACTAGGTCAAAACTGCACTGATAAAATAACTAAGAATGGCCTTATATATTTCTAGCTAATTTTACACTTAGTCTTGACTTTATCATGTGCATAGAGTTGGTAACGTGCAGTTCCAACGACCAATCAAACCCATTAATAACTTTTGGCCTTTTTGGTGTGACTTCAGAAAAAAGAAAAGAAACAAGTTATACAAACTAGAACCAATGTGTGGCTTCGATAATAGGTGCAGACAGTGTACACAATGCTTATAATAGTCTAGTCGACAAGTTGAAAATGGAACAAAATAGAGATACTGCTCTTAAAATTATGTGCGATAGCTCATTGGATCCGGAATGACGTCTAGAAAAATGTGCTAAAAGCGTGTATTAGCACATAAAAAATTGCAAAAGTTATAGACCATTAAAGATGAAAAAAAAATGGCATTTAGTTTTTTGCCAATATTTAATCAACTATTAATATTTAAGAAATTTCAAATAAAGATTCGGAAAGAAGAGGAAATTTCCAATAAAAAACTCCTGACTCCCAGAACTCTATCTCCATTATTTATAATGTTAATTTAACGCTGAAAATAGGTCTGCGGGTGACATTTTTAGGATTCGCGCGTGGCGTCAAAAGCGACTACGGCACATTAATTAATTTATTTAAGGTATTGAATATTTTTTTTTACATTTGAAAAAATTATGGTGTGTTCTGAACACTATAATTAATTTATTCCCGTTGAAAATTTTACTTAAAGTTAATTTTTCAACAAGTTAAATAATTTTTAACTAACGAAATTTTCTCGAACGACCGTCTTAATTGTAAGTGAAAAAAATGTTTAAATAATGGTCGTAAAAATATTTCGCTTCGTGGAGCCTTTCTTATATACATACTTAACAAGATCGTGCCATAAAAGTTAAAAAAATATTTATACTTTGTTTATAACAATTTTTTTACTTAAACAAAAACTTAAAAATCCATGTAATGTTGTTAAAAAAAATTTTTTTTTCTAAATCATCATATAATCGTTATTTTATCAATACAAGATATTTATTGATTTGCAAAAAAAAAATTCCCGCCATTTGTTGATAATTTTTTTTTAAACAAATTGATTAAATCAATATTTAAAAAAAAAAATTAACACAACTTTATTACATTAAAAATTTTATGATTTTTTAAAAAAAAAAATTTCCTTAATAACAATTTTTAATTGTTTATAATCGTTTTTTAAATTTTCTATTGTTTAAATAATTAGTTAAGAAATTTTTTTTTCTAAAAATCATAATTGTCAGTCTTCTATAAAGTAACAGAAAAAAAAATTTTTTTTTAATTTTAAATAAAAGTAATATTCATGATAATCAAAAAATTTACAAAAAATTTTTTTTCAAGTGTAAAAAAAAATATTCAATACCTTAAATAAATTAATTAATGTGCCGTAGTCGATTTTGACGCCACGCGCGAATCCTAAAAATGTCACCCGCAGACCTATTTTCAGCGTTAAATTAACATTATAAATAATGGAGATAGAGTTCTGGGAGTCAGGAGTTTTTTATTGGAAATTTCCTCCTCTTTCCGAATCTTTATTTGAAATTTCTTAAATATTAATAGTTGATTAAATATTGGCAAAAAACTAAATGCCATTTTTTTTCATCTTTAATGGTCTATAACTTTTGCAATTTTTTATGTGCTAATACACGCTTTTAGCACATTTTTCTAGACGTCATTCCGGATACAATGAGCTATCGCACATAATTTTAAGAGCAGTATCTCTAATTTGTTCCATTTTCAACTTGTCGACTAGACTATAATATAATATGTATGAGACCAAGAATTACAAAATATAGCAAAGGAACGAAGTGATGACGGAATGCCTTTCCTATCATCAGTGGGCGGTTCGAAAAAATACCAAGATCGTTCGGGCCCCGCAGCAGACTATGGCTAAACTATGTAATTATAATTTTCCTATTAAAAACAGTAAGAACTACTTAGTTCAAATCTTCTCTTATTCAAGTGAATAAGAGTAGATTTGATCCATAAAGGTCACGTCTTGAAGTTCCCTTTTATCAGCACGTACTTGCTCACATCTTAACCGAAAAACTTCTCTTTGAACAGTCTAACTAGTTCAAAGAGCGGATAAAATTAAAAGTTGATTGCCGCAAATAAAGTGGTACATTTACGTACGAACGACTATCGATATTCTTGTTATATTTATGAAAATTATATATATAGAATCTTAATTATTTCTGCTTCGTTTTTTTCAATTTTGTACGCGAACTGTATAACATTTTTGATTCGCACCAACAATATATGATAGAAACAAAGTAATTCACAAACTTTCTAGACAAACGCTAAACGAATAGTGCTTAACAGTATAAATTAAAACGTTAAAAAAACAACGAGTTCCGCAGATAGTCGAATCCTGAATCTTCGGGTTTTTTAGATATTATTTTGGCAAGAGACTTGTTTTCAAATTAGACTTGCTATAAACATAATGGTGTCGACAAAACAAAATATTATTCGGAACTACCGAAATATCCTTGAATTCATAGTAGGGTCTATCTGTTTTCAGTATCTGCTTAGAAACTTAAACCAAACCGGTAAAATCGATTTGCGATTAGCTTCGCTGTATATATTTTGACTGCATTATCATTTGTTTAATAAACCGATCCTTAACCCTTGTTTAAAGTGAATTTTGTCACCAGTGTTTATAATAGCAAGAAGTTGTGGCAACATTAATATGTTTGCAAACACGAAACAATTAGCGATCCTGTCATCGTTACAGTATGCGACACCTGTGACGCATTAGTCCCACGTACGCCCCACAAATTAGGGGTCATGTGAATATGCCCCAATTGAGTTTTTAAACTTTATACTGAAGTCTGAAATTGTTATTGGTAAAGAGTAAGACACGGGGCAGATCTGCGTGTACTGGCAAATATATATCTGTGGCCATATTTCATTACTTTACAGGACAAGCAATTAAATTATTGAGAAATCTTGAAGGCACTATTAAAATATGAAACACTCGATATATGAATGAATGTACTTATTTATCATTGTCTGATCTATGACCACAGATATAATTTGTGATTTTTCGACTTGATTATGTATTGGCCCAAATGAAAAAGTTTAAATATACCTACAAATCTGAATAAATATTTGCCTAAATAATGTTTCAGAGATAATCTTGTAAAGTTTTGGTTAGGTTTTGGAGAGGAATAAGTTGCGACAAATAAATAATATTTAACTGAGCAGGCCTCATATTTTTTATAGGAAAGGGGGGAAAACGAATCTACGGGAGGTTAAAAAAGGGCAGTCACCGCAGCCCATGAACACCCATTTTAGTGGGTGCGTTGCCAACATTTGAGGGGGGAATATACTCTTTTTTAAACAATTGAAGGTTGTTTCTCTCGGATGTTGATTCCACAGTTCGCTAGTTCGCAAAGGAAAATATCTTGTGAAGCCATCAAGGTGGTGCGGATGAAATTACGTCTTTATTTAGTCACAAATTAACTCTTTATTGGTTACCTTAGATTTCTGAATCTGTATATTTAATTTTAATTTATTATTAATAATGACAAGTAGGGTCTTTTGAGCAACATGGGCCTTCGTCGCTACAATCGCTGTTTACACAATGTACACTTTTTATGGTCAATAATTTAAATTTGTTCTAAATTTAAATTCAAAGGAATTAAATTAATTATTTTATTCCTTTGAATTATTAATTGAATTTATTATTTAGAGGAGGCCTTTGCCAGAAAAGGGGACACAGATACCATGGAATTACCAGTGTTACATAGATAAAATAATGATAAATTAAATTCAATTTGGGCTGTTAATAAATTAATATTTTTTGCCAGTGTTCAAATTAAGGGTGAACGAACGAGAAGAACGCATTATGCTAAATATTAGTGCAAAAACGGGCCGCACCAGTCTATGACACCGTAAAACGTAATGTTAATTCCAAAATAAAAGTACCAAGATTGAATTTTCTTTTAATTTTAAAAATCGAATTTCGTTTAGCGTCAACGTCAGGTTTATATAAAGTGCACTTTTAGAAGAGATTAATTTCGTCTGCGGTTATTTTTCAGGGGCACAAATCTCGTGCTAGCGAATATTTTAAATCTCTACAATTCAAGTTACTTTAGAGTCATAACTTGTCAGGGTAGAGTTAAAATAAAATGAACCTTATTTTCGATTGGAGCATTTTTGAAATTCATACGAACAGTAGTTGAGAGTAGCAGATAGATTAATGGACGCGTAATAAACTCTTTGATCAATCATATTAATATATATGTACTTATTATATAATTGTTAAATCTATTCCTAAAGATCGAATAGTAATCATTTAATTCCCTTAATATGTTGTTACTTTCTAGAGTTTAATTTTTGAAATATTTTTTGTGTGACATGCCCAGAATTTCACGGGGTTTTTATTTTTTTAAGACTGACTTCTCATAAGCATGGTAATCCTTATGTGTCTCAAACACGGTGTCAACTCTAGGAATGCCAGTTTGCACATGATGATTGTCCTTTACGCGCACATTCAAAGAAAATCTATTGGCGGATATTACTATACAGGCGTAATTCGAACACACGACCTCAGGGTGATGAAGCGCATGCTCATTCAACTAGTCGAACATTTCTCATCACTAAAACTTTTAGATGTTAAGAAACTTTTTTTAGAAATGAAATCAAATATTCATCCCACTGACCCAACCCTGGCGACCCATCGTGAATAATAAAATTCACTTAAATGAAACAAGTAATAAAAATGCATACGTCAAAATTAGAGGACCCTCGTGTCAATGACACTCTGACAAGTTGAAACCTCCGGAGGGAGCTAAAGCCTGACAGAGGCTAATTATGATCCCATCCGCACATACATATGACCCAAAGTGACTTAGATTAAAAAAGTTATTTACATTTCACTTTCGACTGTATTCATTTATTTAGGGAATAATTAAAAAAAATATATTTGGAATGTATTTATGAAGTTTAAAGAGCAGTGTTGGCCTAGTGGCTTCAGCGTGCGACTCTCATACCTGAGGTAGGTTCGATCCCTGGCTGTGCACCAATGGACTTTCTTTCTATGTGAGCATTTAACATTTGCTGGAACGGTGAAGGAAAACATCGTAAGGAAACCGACATGTCTTAGACCCAAAAAGTCGACGGCGTGTGTCAGGTACTGGAAGCTCATCACCTATTTGCCTATTAGATTTAAAAAATGATCATGAAACAGATTCAGAAATCTGAGGCCAAGACCTAAAGAGGTTGTAGTGCCACTGATTAATTTTTTTTTATCAAGTTCAAATTAGGAATTATATACGTATATGATGTTTTGTGTAAAAAAAATTTTAAATATTCAACCGACAGCAAAGGGCTTTTAAAAATGTATTTTAATATTTTATTTGTTCTAAACCACAGAGTAAAGAACAAACTTTAAAACACAGACCACCACCACTTCCAACACCAAGTAGTGTTCACGAAGACCCATAAATGTATTTGTTTCATGTGACTTCTATGCCTCATTCTGCTTAAAACTCAAATTATCTGCTGGGCATTGAACCTATTGATTCGAGGTATAGTCCTTTTCATGAAAGAAGTCCCCCAGACGCGGCGCTGCAATCGCATAACGTAATGTTGCCATTTATGAGTAAAAAATTTACCTATTTTATTTACATTTAGCAGATGTAATTTATCAAATAATATTATTTTCTGCATGTAAAAAGTTTGCATTTCTGTTATGTAAAAAGTATATTTTTATTTACTTATATTAGCGGTGTTCTACCTACTTACAGGGAAAAGATGAGAAAATAGGGTAAAGAAAAGCAATACAATTTTTTATTCAGAGTTTTAGTAAATAATAGTTGGGTTACAATTTTTTTAATTGTTTGTAATTCTTGTTACAGTTTTCTCTGACACACCTGCAATTAAATTATGAACAATTAAAAATAATAGTAACTTTAAGTTTAGATTGCTTATGTAATATATGTTTAATTGCAGTTACCTAGTTTCATCGCGTTATGTATTTATTCAATTTTGTCGCAAAAACGAATTTAAATCATAAAAGTCCCATCAATACAGCAAAAAATTATTAAATGGTAACTCTAAAACGTACCCGTTATGGCGGCAACTCTCTTTCGAACATTGTTTAGTGGTATTAAAACACCTTGATTCTTATGTTCCGCTTCACAGAACTCTTTCACCTTTAATATAATTTCTCGAGCCGAACTTTTTACAACTTTTGGCATTGTAATCAATCTTTAAAATGCACTAAGCTAGTTAAAAATTCACAAAAATCTACCACAACAAACGAGCTTGATAACATCGACGAATGACAACATTGCCGACCTGTCAAATTTAGTTCCAAAAATCACCGCGGGACTTCTTTCATGAAAAGCACTATACATGTTATAATAAGTTCTAAATCGCAGAAGGATAACTTATTACAAAAAGAAGTTCCCCGGTAGCGCCTGTATAAGTGCGGTAAACTCGATATTTACCGAACAGACGATTCTATTCGGACGGATAAATAATGTGATTACTAACGAAGATTTAGGTGTATAGTTTATTGTGGTTTAAAATTGAGGAGCTAGCAAAAAATGTTGCCAAAATAAAAGGCGAGCGAAGCTGTGGGTGGGATTGCGGTGCTATTAAAAGTAACATTGATATCGTAAATGACAAAAGCTGTATATGCCCAGTGTGGACAGTGAAGTTTCCACGAAGATTGAACGCAACCAGCCAACAGTTTAGATTAGAAAAGTTGTGGCCGCGAGCGGGCGACAAATTGCTTCACTAATACAACAGATTTTGGGATTTTCCGCAAAAATCTGACAAAAACTCTCACATTCGCGCGAACAGTTATCCCACTTATGAGGAATAAGTTTTATTTTCCCGTTTTTATGTCCGCTAAGTCTTCCATTTAATCAGAGTTAATGTTCTATGAACTTTTCGCTAATGACTTTATGGAAAGTGTCATACAATTCAAGTTGGAATTTTATCGTGCTATCTAAACGTAGTTTTTATGTTATTTTTGGACATCTTAGTTGGATTAAGACACAACAAATTCCTATTTACAGTAACCAACTTATTTAATTTTAGTTGGAATTTACAAAACATGTATGTACATGCCTATCTTTTATATTTAATGTACAATTAAAAGAAACAATGAATTAAAAAGATAATACGTACTATCCGCTATATCTGTTAGAAACAAATAATTAATAACAAACCACACATTTACGCCTTCCTACCCTCGCACGTATAAAAACACGTGCGCATACAATTGCTTCGATTTAAAAAATATATGTGACGTTTTTAAATTAATTGTATTGGCATTTCGTAAATAAACATATGTATTACTTATCTAAATGTATTTTCATGTTATTTTGGGATATCTTAATTACGGGACTTATCTAACTCAAAGAACACTATCAGATTAATTTATTAGATAAATAATGAAAATTTTCTATTGCATCAATTAATTGCATTCAACCGACAAAGGGAAGCTTTTATGACAATGACAAGTCAAGTAGATGTTAAGTGTGCCCCAGTCATTAAGGTTTTAAAGATAAAAGAGATTCTCGACAGAGATACGAAGTCACTAGCTGCCCTTTAGAAATAAGAGTCCTAGAAAGAATTCATTAAAACATGATTGCTGTGACCGTATTGTATTGCGACTAGAAACGATTGAGGCACTGAAAAAGTGATATTTTGAGCGATAAACACAAACTTAAATTAGTAAAACGGTAATCTTTCTGTTCTTTCTTAGATAGGTTTATGGTTTTCATACAATGGTTGTTTTATTATTGCATTAAGATTTGGGTATAAGTTTTCAGTACACGATCAGTTATTTCATTAAATTTTGACATTTAGGCGATACCTATTTATTCATTGACTAGAAATTTCATGAAATTATCAGTTGTACAACCAGTCCATAAATTATCGATTAATAGTAAAAAGGCATAGCTACTAATTAAAAATGTTTCAAACCAAATAAAAAAAATAGTTTCTCTCCGTCTTTAATTCTCTCTCAAAGATAACAGCGTATCGCAAAATGTAAAATGTATTTCCCGTAATAAAAGCAGATGCAACATTAATTAATATTTTTCTACATCGTTCATTATCTGAAAAAACATTATCATTTTATCAGATGCAGACTAAACTCGCTTTCAAGTTAGGTTAAATGGATGAACCTTAAACAAAAGTTAACTATTTTCAAACTCACGAAGGCTAAATGAGTATCTTCGCATTTCATATTTTCGAAATGATATCAGAATATCAAACGTATTATTATCACATAAAATTTTATTATATAAGGGAAATTCGCCCTTATAACATGACACATATTGTGTATTATGCTGTGATTGGTTACAAATTTTCGTCATGTGAGAAGATGGGTACCGAGTGTTTTTCACGGTCTCATTGTGCGGCAATTCATATTCTAGGCACAAGTAGAATAACTGGGCTAACAACTACGCTTCTAGCTCAGTTGTATAATGAACCTGAGATGACATATCAAGGAATCGTTAGTCGTATATCATAAACCAAGTCTGTCATTTATTATTATTTTTTTATAACAGGGCAATCGGGCAGGAGGCTCATCTGATGTAACGTGTTACCGCCGCGCATGACCCTACTCTCAATGCCAGAATTTGCAAGGGCAATTAAAACACCTCAGTTGTAAAATGACGGACGTCGAGGTAATACGGATGCAATTTCGTATTCCGCCTCGACGTCCGATGATTAAACTCAGCTGCTATTAATTAAAACAACTCTACTGAAGACTTTCCATGGTAAATTCGAAAGACAATGCAGACATACCCCACATCTCTACGCGACGCCGAGATATCGATCTCGGAAAGTGCCTGGTGGTCGATGATTCGAATCGCACTTCGTTGAATACGCTCATGTAGTAGGAACTGGTACTGGGGAGCTGCCCTGAGGTGAGAACAGTACACCATGTGGGGTTGAATTGCGCTTTATAGAGTTACAAGCGATGGCCCGAAATGAAGTACCGTCTCGCCTTGCTAAGCACACCAAGCTTCTTGGATACTAATTTAGCCTTACCTTTCAAATGACCTGAATGTCATTCAATATATCAACGCTAAGTATTCCTATGCTAAGCTTTAAGAAGTCTTCGAAGATTATATAATTAAGTCTTTATTTATTTCCAACCTTATAAAAATCAAATGTAAATATTTTATTTTTATAGACAACAAAAAAGGATTTAGATACAAATAATTGAATTTACAATGTATTACATTGAATAAAGTTAGAAGGATTAGAACCCCATCCTGGATATAGGCCTCCTCTTATGCCAATCATCTTTGTATAATGATACTTACATTCATTGTTTGGTCGCTATGATATCCTCAGACTATAGTTTTTTTAGTCTACCTTCAACGTTCTGCACCTGTCACTCGCCGTCGAGGGTTTAAGGCATACTGGTTTCCTCAGAATGTTTACTATACCTTACCCTTACCAAGTGAGTGTTAAATGCGTACATACAAAGAAAAGTTAATTGGTAGAGCCGGGGATCGAAACTATGACCTCAGGGACGAGATTCGCACGCTCAAGCCACTAACTAAGCTTATATATATATTCAAGAACAAGGAAACTTACATACCTCTAAAAGATAAATACAGCAGTAGACGCGTAGCTATTGCCTGCGGGTTACAGTTTTGAGATTGAGATTGCTGCCCGACTAATTATAGATTCGGTGGACACAAGGTATCACCAACTAACAAAAAAAATATGTAAATTCCCTCCAATTTGGACCAACATGTCCAGACCAAAGATAATGTCATTTTGGCGTCCTAAATGTGAAAGAACTGTTCACGATTCAAAGTTTTAAAGTAAGAGCTTTGAATAATCAAAGATATTGTATCTATTCGCTTGATCTGAAAGTTTTTATATCAAGTGGCCTGTACACTGTACAGTCTAGATGCTCATAGTCAAAGACGTAATTTGCATTACAGATATTCAGTATCGTTACTTTTTCAGTGTATCGCTTTGTGCAGTTTCTCACTGCACAATAGCTATTTCATTCGTTTGCCGATAGCGTTCTGAATAGAAACGCTAAATTGTAGTTATATTAGGTTGGGGAAAAAGTCTTTTCGCATTATAGTATGTATGAACTTGTAATAAAATCTCTTTGGCTATACTATATGTATCTGGCTGGTTTTGTTATCAAGGAAAGTTGAGATTTTAAAGAAGATAATTCCAAAATCAAATTAAGATAATGACTGTTTTTTATTTATTTTTCGTACCGTCAAGATGAGTGAATCGAATGAAGAAATTCGATACATTTTAAAATTTTACTACAAAAAAGGTCAAAATGCAACACAAGCCGCGAAATTTTTTTGCGATGTTTATGGACCTAGTGCAGTGTCTGTGAGAGTAGCACAAATTTGGTTTAAGCGTTTTCAATCCGGAAATTTTGATGTCAAAGATCCAAGTCGCTCTGGTCGCCCCGCCCTATGACAGATTTTGAAAAAGTGGAGCAAGATCGGCATATCAGTAGTTACGACGTAGCTGAAGAACGGGGAATTGACCACAAAACAGTTTTGGCGCATTTGAAAAAAACTGGGTACACAAAAAAGCTCAATACTTGGGTACCTCACGAGCTCACTGTAAGAAACCTAATGAACTGTGTACTCATTTTTGATTCTTTATTACGACTTAATGAAACCGAACCATTTATGAAGAAGCTGATAACTGATGATGAAAAGTGGATCACGTACGACAAGAACGTGCGAAAAAGGTCGTGGTCAAAGGCCGGTCAGGCTTCACAGACTGTGGCGAAACCCGGGATAACTCGCAACAAGGTGATGCTGTGTGTGTGGTGGGATTGGAAGGGCATTATTCATTATGAGCTGTTACCACCAGGCAGGACCATCAATTCTGAACTCTACTGCTAACAACTGATGAGATTAAAGCAAGAATTTGAGAGAAAGCGGCCGGAATTAATCACCAGAAGGGGTGTGGTTTTTCATCATGATAACGCTAGACCTCACACATCTTTGGCCACTCAGCAAAAACTAAGAGAGCTTGGCTGGGAGGTGATAATGCATCCGACGTATAGTCCTGACCTTGCACCTTCAGATTTCCACCTGTTTCAGTCTCTTCAGAATTCTTTAGGCAGTGTCAGTTTATCATCACGAGAGGACTGCCAAAACCAATTATCGCGGTATTTTGATCAGAAGCCCCAAAATTTCTATAGCAATGGGATCATGTCCCTACCTAAATAATGGCAAAAAGTTATCGAACAAAATGGTACCTACATACTTTAGTTAAATGTAAATAAACTATATTAAAAAATGTTTTGAATTTTCTTAAAAAATGCGAAGAAACTTTTTCCCCAACCTATTATTATAATGTATCGCCATTGTTATATAATGGATCGAAATTTTCTATATTTTTAGCTTGAAAAGGGGTTATTAGACAGAAAAACCAGTTACCGCAACCTTCTTTTGTTTGTTTCGTGTTCATTTGTTTTTCTAATAGGCAAGTAAAAGTTCAGCTGTCAGCTGTTCAGCAAAAAGTGGACAGCGTGCTTGACACACGCTGCCCATTTTTCCTTCATGCCAGTTTCGTCACTATGTTTTCCTGCACCGTGCGAGTGAGTTTAAAATGCGCACATGGACATTAACTTCATTAGTGTACAGCCGGGGATCGAACTTACCTCAGTCATGCTGATGCTACTAGGCCTACGAGTACACTGCTCAGACTAAAGTCAAAGTTTATATGAAGCTTCAATTAAACAGTTTATGTTTTTATCAGGTACTGAATAGAATTTCTTTGATCGCTCTAATATAAAAAAGCAGAGAAACCGTTCGAATTCGTGTTTCGAACTAATTTATTTTCATATATTGGATAAGAATCTTATTTATCGAGTTATTAATTACTTGTTATTTATGATAATGGACGAATCTAGAACACACCTTATAAATTATCTAAAGAAGATTTATTTGCTGGTAATAATGAATTGTTTTCGATCGGAATTGATAAGAAAAATTATTTTTTTGTTGTGACACCAGTAGTTGCTTTGCTATGGTATCTTTAATGTGACAGTATTTAATCTAGTGATTAATCTCCTGATAATTAGCAAGACAAACATCACACTTAAAATGTAATTATATGCGTTGTCTTATAGTTCGGATGCATTGCATTTTTATGGAATACTAGCTGACCCGATAAACCTTGTTTTGCCATGTATATTATTTCTAAAAAACATTGCTTTAGTTCAATAAAAATAACTATCTGCTATAATAAAAAATAGGGGCTGATCGTAGAGAGCTGTAAATTAAGGATTGTATACAGTATTTTTGTATACTGTATCATTAAAAAATTAAAACAAACAATTTTGTCCATAAAATAAATTTGGGGTAGCCACCCCTTATCACTTAGGGGTTTGAAAGATAGATAGTAGCCGATTCTCAGACTTAGTAAATATGCATAAAAAATTCATAAGTATCGGTCGAGCCGTTTCGTAGGAGTATGGAAACGAACATTGTGACACGAGAATTTTAATGCTGCTGCTACAGAGACACCAACCATTTGATAGGGATCGATTTGTTAGTTTTTATTGTATACTAGCGGCCCGACAGACGTTGTCCTGTCTTAACTATGAATATTGATTTCAAATTGGTATAATTATTTAAAAAATATTTCAGAAACAAAGTGTTTATTATTCTAATGCTTTATGTTATACAACATTTTTTGTTTGTTTTTCTGGCTCGCATATTATTATATTATCAATATAATAACTCCGATCGAAGCATTTATTTTAAACGATCTTCATTTTTCTTTCATCCTCTTTGACGATATTTGCAGCACGCATTCTGTCAATGTTATGTCAAACGCCATAAGGTTTCATCAAAAAGTTCGAATTGTATGGTGGTTAAGTATTCTTAAATTTTCTAATTTTCCGCGCAATTTTTTTCTTTTTTCTTTTATAAGAACCTTCTTCTGACAATTACAAACACAACAAAAAAAAAGTCAGACAAATCGGTCAAGCCGTTTTCATGTTATGTCGTGACAACGGAAAACGGGTTTCATTTTTATATATATAGATTAATGAAATGTAATACTACATGATTTCGTGAAATATATTTGCTGAAGAAACGTTTGGTCTCGGAAATCTGTATCCATCCAATATTTATTATTCTGACAAACCACGACAAGAAAGGGATGTCGAAGGTTTTTCATTTCAAGTTTGATTTATTTCCCAATTTTAAAAGCGGAATTGGTTTAATAAATGTACAGGAATTGTGAATGGTTTTTGCATTACAATTTTGTACAATTTGATTGGTTTTACTACATTTGTAAAATGCGAACTGCTAAAATAAAAAACGTTGTTTTTATACATATGTATTTTCCTGTTTTTTCCTGAATAGTCTGTACGGTTTTTTGTTTATAATTTGGTGCCGTCAGTATTACATACATTTAAAAAAAAATAAGTATACTACTAGTAGTAAGTAGTACTATGTATGCAAATGAATACGGTTAGCAATAATTATCCTAGAATTATTTTTAAATTAACCTTTACAGTCAGAACTTATAATTTTTCAACTGAGAAAGTTTAATAGAAAATGGCGGTAATTAGTCATATAACTTTAATTAAATTAATCTTTGTCTCCGTATAAGTGTAAAATTCAAACTCAAATCAACTTACGTGAGCTATATCAAAATATATTTTTTTATGCGGGACTTATACGCTTTTTTATAAAACAGGGGCAAACGGGCAAGAGGATCATCTGATGTTAAGTGATATACATGGACGCACACTGCTCGAAGGCTCATAACTGCATTTTCGACCTTTTAAGAATTGTTATGCTCTTTTCTTAGCCGAATTAGTTCGGCAACGAGCAGTTGGTTCCTGGTGGTGGTGGTGCGCGGCAAAAAGTGCCTTAAAAATGCTCAGTCAACTACGTCAAAACGTATCACACGTAAGATGTTTCAGTATTTTAATTCATGTTTCATTATTGATTGGCCTTGATAATTTTTAAAACAAGTAGTGTGTAGACTAATTCTAGTATATTAAAAAATATCTTCATTTACCATTAAATTAAGGATAGTAATTTTCCCTCCATTTAAACGACGTAATAATTATTTTCCTATCTGTTAATGTAAAAGTAGATAATGACTTTTTAAAAAGAGATTACAAGGCAAAGCATGTTACAATCATTGGAATGGGTTTTTGCTAAATATCCATAAAAACATAAAAATTACCATCTTGAGTATAAGCTTTAAAAAAACCATTTTATGTCCGTACCATCGCTATATGTGATTTGTTCTGGAGACGATTAACGGTTAACGGATTAATAGTCAGCCATGGTACCTGTACCCGAACTCAGGCTGAGTTCGATTGCCAAGATTTGAGGATCAGAGAAGGGTGGCTTTACGGGACTTAACGCAACCATCTTCCTATACCCTCACTGACAAACAAAGTAAGATACAGTAAAATATTTGTGCATTTACCTAAAACATATTGCTTTGTTTAAATCTTTAATAATATTTTTTGACTTCTGCTAACAAATAAACTCTAGACTACCAACCTCGTAATTAAAACATATTAAAATATTATTAGTTCTTTGGGAAGGTATAAGCCCCCGAAGCTCATTAGTTCAGTTTACCAACAGGCTTACAGGTTCACCAATTGGGGAGATGTAAGAAAAAAGCTGCTCGTTTAAATAATTACTTTGTTAATGCTCGTTTAATTAATTGTTTAATGAGAATTGATAACTTACAGCTTACGAGTTTTAAATACCTTTTTTAAGGCTCTTATAATAGTTTAGTAACATAAAGCGTAAACTAATTTTGTTATATTGACCTCACTCAATTCAGAATTCAAAAATCATTTATTCATATAGGTAACACAATATAGTGTATATTAGCGTCAAAAAAATATATATTTATGAAATGCTTCTAATTTTACATTTACACTGGCAATAAACACTTCGCCACTCTTTTTAATCGCCAAGTTTTTTGTTATACACAACGTTTGTAAGAAGCTGCAACCATTACACCATGTTCCACATGACATGTTAAGTAATTCATAATAATGAAATAAATTGAAAACAAAGATTTGTCCTCTATCAGCAGTAGGCACGCACTTACATTCTCGTGGGAACAACGCAAATACATAGTCCAAATAACTAACTTCACCGCATACACGAATACATGTATGACCAGTCACCACGCGTAGCACCCGTTCACGAGTCTCACAATCTTACTCTCGGCTGGCTCTGCGACCCAAAAAGTATCTTGGCCTCCGAAACGAGAAACTTCCAGCGCTCCTTGTACTGTGCCATCTCTCGCCAATTGCTGGCTTTCAGCTGCAGCAAGTTCTCCGCCACTCTGTCAATCCAGCGGTACCTGGTCTCCAACCGTCTCGGACATATTTGACAGACCTCCTCTAGGTTTTTTATCTCTGTGTACGGAATTCTGAAAAAGATCGTTATATTTTTATCGCAATCATTTGATACTTATCTGTCAGCTGCTATAAATACGTACGTCGCGGTTTTTAAAACAATTCGTTTTCGTGCAATAATCCAAAATGAAGATTTTAGTTTTTATAAGTCTTTTTGGTATGTATTGCGAAGCAATATAAATGTTATACTTGTGTAAGAACTCTTTGGGGATACTACAGAAAATTTAAAAACGGGGCTTTATTAATTTTTTTGGGTAACGAACACTTGTTTATATCACTCTAAATATAAGAAGTAAACCACTGAATTATAACCATATACCCATGCCTAAGTAATCCTAATTGTACGTGAGTTGCAAGTTCATAAATTAAAAGTATTTACTAAACCAAGAGAAGCAAATGAACATACAGACTACTTCACCTCACTACGAATCCAACGTTCGAACATAAAATACAAGACAAAATACGTAAATGTACCTTGATTTTAAATTTTCCATGACGTTGCTGTTTTTAAATATTCCAGTGTATGCCTCGACGACGTCGGAGAGGGAATTATATCCGCGCTACATACAATTCCCTGACGGCGACGGTGAGATGCACCAAGTTGATTTAGAAGCCCAGCCTGATGTGGAGTTTTTGAATGAGATACAAAGGAATGCGGCGAATAATCAATACCTCTTGTACACACGGTACGTACAATTTCAATAAAGAATCAATACTAAATTAGGCCAAAATATTGACATATTATAATATTGTAGTTTCGGCTTATAAAGCAGTTGCGGCCAGGTTTTATTTAAAAATCAAATAGGTCATCGAAAAATTTTAAGTACCCGTCAAACTTGTGTGACAATTGAGACAATACCTACAGAAGTATACCTTCAACTTTGTGTATAGTAACACGTGTTTGTGTATGGTGAATTATTTATTCTCCGTCAGTGTTGCGAAAGGATCTTAGGATAAGATATCAGCTGAAATAACTCATGAAAAATATAAATATTCGCAGTATTGTTTTAGTTTAACCTTTGTGATTAATTTCCAGACGTAATTCGAGAAACTCGCAGAGCCTACGTATGAACGATGCCAATTCAATAAGAAATTCGAACTTCAATGCTCAACACCCCACAGTTGTGTCAGTCCATGGCTGGCTTAGTAATCAAAACACTCAGATTAATCCAACAATTCGTAACGGTATATGCATTTATTTATTTGAAACATGTTATTCTCTCCAAGATTATGGCCGCGTACCACCATTTTATGGAACCAGCTGCTTATCGTGGTATTTCCGAACTAATTTGACTTAAGATTCTTCTAGAAAAATTGTACCAATTATTGAAAGATTGGTAACACACTCATGAACCACATTATATTTTAAGTGTCCATGGGCGACAGCCACTTAATATCTGGTGAGCCTCCTACTCGTTATACTACACCCCTGTGGCTAGGTATAAAAAAAAATAGATTATTTCAGTGTTGCTTGTCATTGCTTTCATCATTATTGATGATGTTGCTATTTATTTTTCTAGACATTTATCTTTGTTCGGAATATTTTATTATAATTCAAGCACGGGGTCATTAGTAGAATTTATTGTTTCAAGACTATTACTCATTAAAACTAAATCAGCCTTTATACTTACTTCGTCTTTTACTGTCAAATTGTATTTTCGTTGTGATAAAAAGGGACAGAATACTGTATAATTTTATAGATTTGTTTTTTGAAGCTTAAGTCAAAATTAAATAATTATTTTATATTTTTTACAGCTCTTCTCGGTAAAGGTGACTACAATGTTATTATACTAGATTGGAGCAGACTTGCAAGACGTGATTATGCAACCGCTGCGGCTGGTGTACCAGCTGTTGGACGCGGTTTGGGACAATTTCTAAATTTCCTTCACCAAACTACGGGAGCTCCATTTGATAAAATGCACCTTGTAGGATTCAGTCTCGGTGCACACCTTGTAGGAAACGCAGGAAGAGAATTGAGAGGACGAATAGCTAGAGTCACAGGTGAGATTCGTATTCTTTCATTTGGAAAATAATGTTTTAACACGGTATGGAACTAGGCACATACCGTGAAATAACACATTTCATCGAGATTATTTAAAGCGACTATTAACAGGGTTTACATATTTCGTGAAATCTCTCAGACTAATGACGATGAAAATTCCAACAGACATTAATATCTTACAAAGTGAAGCAAAAAGTCGGTTCAGAAATTTGAGGCAAATACTTTTTGGCTTTTTTACACTGTGGCTTATAGATAAACATCACATACAGGTTTAGATCCAGCCGGGCCTCTATGGAATCTCAACAGAAATCGCCTAAGTTCCTCCGACGGTGTCTATGTAGAGGCTATTCACACTGACAGTGGATACACTGTCGGCGGTCTTGGAATTGGTACGGCAATTGCTGATGCCGATTTCTTCCCTAACGGTGGTATAAGACAGCCTGGATGTCTCACCAACGTATGCAACCATAATCGCGCTTGGCAGTTATTCGCCTCTACGGTGACAAGAAATCATCTAGAAGGAAGACTGTGCTCCTCCATGACTCAGGTTAATTTGAACTCTTGCCGCGGGAGGGGGTTACGTATGGGCAACGATATTTTGAATAAACGAGGGTAAGTATTTTGCAGATTATACTATAACTATAGCCACATGATTATAATTAAGCAATTTTATTTCTGGGCCATATTGTGAAGACTTGTCTCTTGCTGTTCACTTAAAACTAAGACCTCGCAGCTAAATTCATTGCACTGTCATTACATTTGATTACTTGGTTCTTATAACAGTTGGTAGCTTCTGTAAAGTATAGTTATCAATGTGATTTTCGGTTCGCTGTAGCTTTGAATCTAATTAAAACAAAATATGGAATTTCTTTTGTTTTTACTTTTGACTTAGATTCTTCGCCTTCTAATGTCTAACAACTTTTTAATTGTTGTATTGTTAATATTTAAGCACTCTAATTTCATTGAAATTTCTTTTTCAGATCTGGAATATACAGAGTGGACACAAGAGGTAGCTATCCTTATTGACAAAGTACGGTAATAATATAAATCGACTCAAAAATTATCATACTAAATTCCGATGTAATTAAATAATAATAATATATTGAAAGATAATTTTTATTTTGCGTAATGCGATTGCATTTGTGGTATTAAAAAAGATAAGAACATGTTATTGTAATTATTTTATGTAATTAAAATAAAACATGATAAAATTTCAGCTTTTTATTCTATTTCCTGATATTTGATCCACGTTTTGTTTTAAATACAAGTAGGTGATCGGCCATTTGTATCTGACACATATCTGAATTTGGGTTTGAGTCAAGCCGCTTTCCTCACGATGTTTGCTTTCAACGCAAGCGACTATTAATTGCGTAGAAAATTCAATTTGTGCACAGCCGCTTAAGCCACTCGAGCCATACTACTCATAAAAACCTTAATAGTGTAGCCACGTTTAAATTGTAGTTCAATATATAATTATTAGACCTAACAGCTTTGTCTGATTACGCATTAATTTATTACAACTTTGCGATTATTTTGTATGCTTTACTTGTTTGGTCTGTAGGATCAATCCGAAACCATACAGCTTGTAAACTCTGATTTAATTAATTCGAATACAGATAATTCGTTCCATTAATTATCAGTTTAATTAATTTCAAACAATTGTTGTTTAAAAGAAACTTTGACTAGAACTACACTAACGCTAGCATCTTTCTATTAATTTGTTTACTTCTCGTTTGGTACTTGTCCTGGTGATTTGTAGACAGATTTCAGTATTGTAAAGTAAGACCAAGATGTACTGATTATCTGAAAAAAATAAATATCGGTTGGAATGTTATATAAATGCTTTGAACGTCTCAAAAAACGAAAAGGTCTATTTAATTCTAGTTCACTTGATCTGATGTTGTTTATATTTTATTATTAATATTTGCTTCCATAGTCCTAAGCTCAGATCTGAGATAAAATCTTTTAGAATGATAATTATTTTTACGTGAGCTCATACTTGCATCTCTAAGTGCATTGTTACTCATTATGCTCGTAAACGTAGATTGGAAGGGTAGTAAATGTAAATAATTTAACTGGTTGGTACCTTGGTGAAGCTCTCATAGGAAATTACAGAAAATTTGTAAGCGGTGAGCGTCTGCGGTCTATTGGCCCTGTAATTAATTTAGATAAAACAAAATATGCACATACATTTTTTTCATTACAAATCTGTAAAAAGTAATCGTCATGGGTACGTTCGCCTTGGTCGTTTAAAAGAAAGATCGTGAGAAATATAATG
This sequence comes from Pieris napi, assembly GCF_905475465.1. Taxonomy (NCBI): domain Eukaryota; kingdom Metazoa; phylum Arthropoda; class Insecta; order Lepidoptera; family Pieridae; genus Pieris; species Pieris napi. Next base: position 3,668,281 of record NC_062239.1, on the reverse strand, counting down.
TAGTAGAAAAGCGGTTCGTACTTTTATTTATTATCAGTTGAGGGGTTGGGTAAGTGAGCTTCATAATGCTAATCAAACCGTTATCTATAGACGCAGTAGGCTAGAGTACCAAAAGCGCTGTCTTCCCTTGTTAGTCGCCATTTATTTATGGAAGTCGTATTTCAAAGCCGTATTAGCATCGCTTAGTGACCCATTACCAACATTATCAAGCAAAGACTTCCTGTGAACGCGCTAATCTTAGGAAACACTGTGGCGATAAAAAACTATTTTCTGTTGGATTGACTATTTTTATAGAATTAATATCACTATAAAAAATGAATGCGCATAAAGCAAAGCTTGTGCATACCTTAGCATGATTAAAATTATAATCTTTTTCGATTTTACATCCATGGCATACCATTCGCTTTCAAAGGCTGCATCGCTTATTTTTGTACTCTACAAAGATAAAAAAACATTACATGTTACTTAATTAAATATATATACGTCACAGAAATTAAATAATTATTTCACAGCCTTGATTCATCAGCCATATAGGATTGTCTTAATGGATGCTTATTAACGCAGCTTATTTTAATTGTCAGTCTCATCTTCCCAAGCCTTGATAAACTCTTTGTTAAGTGAGAAAACACATTTGTGGGGAAATCTGAAGGCCTATATATAGTACCTAATATAAATTCCATAAAAAAATACTTCTAAACTGAGTAGTGGCTGACTGGAATACTAATAGTACCTAATATAAATTCCATAAAAAAAATTCTTCCAAACTGAGTGACTGGAATAGACTTCCGACCAGACAGATAGTGTAATTAGTGTGATTTTTGAACTTTTTCAAAAACAGACTGGGTATTTTCTCCAAATCAGCTTATTAAGCTGCTTATTTAAGTATATAAATATACTGCTCAAAACAATTAGCGGAACAAGATTTTTCTCCTTTCTATTGCTTAAACTAAAATTAGATTTAAATTAACTTGTACGCTATTTTTTACCTTGTTAATTCGTTAATTACTACAATTAATAAAAAAATTCAATGTGTATTATCTTAAAAGATTCTTTAGGGGAGAGACTAACTTAAAGAATTTTATTAAAGCTAACCTAATACCCGTAGCTTGGTTGCAAAAAGATGTTAGTTAGCAAGTGCTAAAGAAAACTTTTGTTCCTGCACCTATAATAAGTCTTTAACAAAATACTTTTAACGATGTTATACTAGAAAAGTGTTTAGCTATTAGCTGGTTACATTCACCATATTCATGTTTTGTACCTCCATAATTAAATGCTCTCCATAAACGCTTATCATTAGTATTTGAAGTAGTACGGACATTAGAAACAAAACCACACCAGGTATTTGAGTCCACTTGCCCATCTGCAATGACAGAATATATTATTGTTTCAGTCTTTACAAAACATTTTCGCTCAAAATTGCTTTCCGTTACTCCGATTTTTAATCCCATTTTTAGTAAAACGCGTTTTAGCTTTACAGATGTTGAACAGCATTGAATGAAACTTACACAATGATCTCTACATCGATTAATCTTTTCAAACTGACCATTTTCGTAGAAGATTGCACAGCTGTGCAGAGACAGGTTGCTTTTTATTTCATATCTCTTAGATTCATGTCTCGATCTGAAGTCGATGAGAACCGTAACAAACTTTTTTCCAAAATTGAAACGATACTGGAGAAAGTTTATTACGTATACGCTCTCCTTAGTAGTTTACAAAGCCTCAGTATGCTAGGGGTTGGCATATCGAAAGAAGTCCAACTGAACTGAACAAGAACTGTGGAATCGACTCCCAACTATTCAAAGTTAGAGTGTACTCCTCCCTCAAAGGCCGGCAGGGTACCCACTAAAAATGCGATGACTGCCCTTTTTGGGTGTCTCGTTGTGCCTCTTATTTCTTGATTATATAAAAAAAAATCTCAACCAAAGCACAGGGACTTTGAAATACCACCTCTTTCTAATTTAGGACTACCATTGGACTTTTATACTTTCAAGTCTTTGTGTGTATACACCTACCGTTAAATTAAATCCTAGCGCACAAATTTCGATGGAACCAATTAAAACGTTGAAAAGATTGGGCCCCGAAAAAATTTCTTCTAAATCTTGTGACAATCTGAAAATGAAAGTTTTAAATAATTGCGTAAGACGAAAGATAAATATACCATTATTTTCTTTTACGAGTATTAATCTCAGTGATAATATCACCATAAGTACCATCAGTTGTGTGACAGTGCGATTAATACGTTTTAGGTTGCCTTTAGGGCGGAAAAAAAATTATTTTGTGTTCGTAGGCACATCAGGTTGATCCACTATCTACTATAACTAAAAAAAATATTCTTAAATGCAAAAACGTGTCACACCCACCTTTCAATGCACTCCAAATATTTACTAAATTAAGTGAAGTAGAATATTTAAGCATAGTTTAGTAATATTATAAACGTACTTTAAAATGTATTGATGTTTCTTTACAATGTCCTTTAACAGATGGGTTGTATTGGCTTTCAAATCCTTTATTTCTTGACTGAGTATGGTAAAGTGACTACACATATGTGTAGTCATTATGAAGTATAGTGCATCGACTGTTGTAAAGTATAATACACATATGAACCCTGAAGCAAATTATTTAATATATTCAATTATATCTTTACGTTCGAAACTCAGCTGCTGCTATAAATTCGAACAATTCCTCTGATAAATTCGGTTGTAGAAGCAGAGACACCCCACATGGTCTTCACAACGCCAATTGTGGATATATAAAGATGCAAGAGATGATCCGGAATGAATTGCCGTCTCGTCTTGCTGATCACACCAAGCTTCTTGGAGGCTAATTTAGCCTTTTATTTCTTTATTTTTTATTTAATTAAAGACATCGCGTTTATCCCAGCAGTGATAAATAAATGATTAAGAATTAATTCTTATAATTAATACGTTTTAGATTTAAGTCTCTTTAAAATGATAAACACAATAATTATAATAAAAAAATACTCACCAGTAAATATGGAATGTATATAAGTTACAAACCATTTACCCCAAGTATCAATTGGAAACGGAACGAGAATTGCATACGGCAAAAAGAATTGGACCTTATTTTTCTTAAGATAAAAATATAAAATAAGAAAAATCGATGCAAAGTTATAAACGCTAATGAGGATCGCGTTAAGAATAAAGAAATACTTGGTCAAGTATTTGAGAAATACGAAATTTGCTTTGACAAGGAACACCTTTTTGTCATCTCGGATAATGTCTTCGTACAATATTCTCAGGCTGTTCGCCAATTTGGAGACGTTAAGTCTTTTTTTAGCGATTAATACAATTTTTATAATCGACAATATACCGATGCAAGTACACGGAGTGAGTTGAGTTAGGTCCAGGAAATTTTCGTTGGAAAACTTCGATATGAAGTATAAGCATTCTTGGGTGATCATTACGAAAAGCCAAGACCACATAATATAAAATCGTAATTTTACATTTTCCTCAAACGGTATACCGATGAACCAAAAATTAATTTTAATTTGTTTGAAAATGTCTTCGAATCCCGGTATGCCCATTGTATTGGGCGGCATAGTACTACTAACTCTGAAGTTTTCATAAAATTTGAAGTGCTTGTAAATTGGTGTCACATTTAAATAGTCTATCAACCGTTAGGGTTGCCACCGAACTTCTTTTATAACCGGCTTCGTAATACCTAATAAACTAAATCTTTTTTTGATTATTTAATTTTGGTATCACTTGAGTTAATGGCTGTACTAATATAACACTTGGACGCATAGGCTAGAATTAATTTTATTAACGGAAGTGCTCGGTACAATTAATTTCTATTTACTAAAAAGCCCACATTGGATGTAATTTTAGTATCTATATGAACTTGTTGAATTGTGTATCATCAATATAAATTATCTCCATCTCCACGCTTCTTCAGGTACCCAACGGAGTTTATTGCGATTATATATAGATAGGTGTGTACGAAGGTGTGTTGTAAAAATATGTAAAATCATTATAATAATAATTGATCAATACTTATTTAAGCAAATTAGTATGGGCTAGGTTGCTTATGTTATGTTATAAATGCATAAATCTTTACTACTATAGAAATTCGATATCTTAATATATCTAATATATAAAATTCTCGTGTCACAATGTTCGTTCCCGTACTCCTCCGAAATGATTCTTATGATTTTTTTTATTCATATTCAGTAAGTCTGAGAATCGGCTACTATCTATCTTTCAAACCCCTAAATGTTAAGGGGAGTCCACCCCTAAATTTTTATTATTTTTTTTTGACAAAATTTTTTGTTTTTATTTTATGATATAAGATACAAAAAAACATAGCACCCCTCTACGATCAACACCATTTTTTATTATTGTTATTTTTATTGAACTAAATGTTTCCCAGGAATAATGGCAAAACAACGTTTGCCGGGTCAGCAGTATAATAGATATAAGTAACAACAAAAATATTTTGTTAGTACTGCTTGCGACATACAGGTTTTATCTGCGCGTGTACCACAATTTTCCTTATTACCTCTGACCCGACACTTCGTTTAACTTTATGGTTCCTGCAACGTACTATGTGACCGAACTTTGTATTTCTTTATAAACTAAAAACATTTTCTCTCACAAATAGACTGGAGTAATTTACTTATCATAAGGCTTCAATATTTCAACAATAAACCGCGTTCATTGGACCACCTTTATTCGGAAAATTTTCATACTTTTCAGGACTGCAGATGTGAATATATTTATAGGGCGGTAAATTTAAAGGGTTTATTTTATTTCAGGTCTTGTTTATAAACTAAATGGACGTCATTGCTTAAAAGTTTTTGACTTATCACTCAATTGTATAAAAAAGTCTTTGGAAATAGGTTAAAATTAAATAAACGCGGCAATTATTTCACTAAATTTGTGCTTGTAATTACAACACAACAGCAGCAAACAATTTGACCGAATAAGATGAATTAATATATTTTTAATTAGTAGATTAATATATTTTTTAGGTTTATCCGTATATATTTGTGTGAGTTTTGAAATAGATGGCCTTTAAAAAAATATACATGTATATATTTTACCGACAAACAACTACAAAAAACACTGCTGAACTGCCCCTGATTTTGCTATATAGTACTAGACGTAATTTTCTATTCAAGAATGATTTGTAGATTGTAGAGGTGTTAAAATCTATATTATTCCTTTTGAAGCTGCATATTTCACTTGTCAACGGTTCGATATCTTTTAGTAATTACAATTTTGTCAAAGTGACTATTTAAACTGTTTTATAGATTATTCTAATAAAAAAAATAAGTACCTAATTCTATGTATATTACTGCCATAGCACGGATTCATTTAATATCATTATTAGCTCAAACAATAAGTTACATTTTCTTAACGAAGAATTTACTAAAACTGTCAAATCAAGAAAAAAAAAATATTTGAAACTGTGTTTTTTTACGGCTATTATGGTGGCTAATTACGACTCAAATATAACATGTAAGGTATTTTATATAATTGTTGTTATTAGAACCAATCAAAATTGTAAATAATTGCCATCCTTTACGAATATATAGTATATCCTAGCCGAGTTGCTTTGAACTCGGGGAAATAAATGTGATGCTAAGTACAATAAAAGTATTGACAATAATAATAATAGACTTTTATTTCAAAAAGCTCTTTCTTGCTTTGCTATTCTTGTGTCGATTTCGAAAATTTTTGTCACTATAATAGATTCCCAGTTCTAACTCGGCTTACTCATTTAACTCAGGTTATGATAGATCATCAGAGCTCGGTTAATTGTAATACCAATATCGATCCCGATTTCAATAACGAGTCTTTTTACCACGCGATATCAATGTTGTGACATCAGCGCTACGATTGAGAGAACTACATCGAACCTGCATTCTAAAACGTCGAGATTGAAAGTGCAGCCTTGCGATTCTGTAACTCACTTTTCGAACTCACACAGCGGTTTGTTACTTTGTACTAAGAAATTGTGAGTTACAGAATCGCAGGGCTGCACCGCTATTGGAAATTACAGAGTGAAATATGTGTTTAAATATGCCTCTATAATTCACATATTTATTTACATTACACCCAATATAATTAAAGAATTTAAAATTACAATTAGAATAATAAAAGTTACTTAAAAGTAGTGCGATTTACTAGCTTTAATTGTTTCAATGGTACCCTGTAAAAACGGGATTTTAAATAAAAATATATTGTGCAGGCGTTATTGTTAAAAAGTCAAAGAACAGAATTAAAAGAAAATACTCATCATGCAGTGTAGAGCTGAATTAATATGACGAAAATTTTATTAGTCAAATCTATAGTATCGTGTAGGTACTAGGCTTTATGGAGATGTAGGTTCAATGTTATGTAGCCCCCGAACATTAAAGTGTTATAGGTCGTTGCACCTGAACAAAAAAACCAATTGCGACATGCTACGATATTCCCAGAATTGTGGGTAGTCGAATAATATACGCTATGTAAAACTGTGCATTTTAACATAAACCAATTTTTTTCATCAAGTCCTTTGTCGTGTCAAATTGCGAGCGTCAGCAGGTTTTAGATGGCTTATAGCAAAGGTCACGTTATTAAAAATTTCATTTCCACCGAACATTACTCTTACCCATCCGTCTGACGCTCAAAACACCACTTTGCAGTATATTGTGCTACTTTGACAATTAAAAAATATATTGCATCACTGAATCTCGTAGAGAAACGATACAAATTAAACCAACATTAACTTTTCAACTGATATAATTTATTATTTAACCAGATAGTTTTAATTTGAACCACCGAACACAAACCCTCAAACAAATAGACGTACATATAAAATGTGAATACGACCAGTAAAATTAAGTACCTAATAGTAGAAAATAAGGGATAACAAAAACAATAATAAAAAAATTACATGGATATCTCTAAAACTGAATCGATATTAACTGTTGATTTAAATTTAAATTGATGATCTCGATATTACTTAAAGTTTTTCATTTAACACGTGCTTGGAAGCTTAAGAGGTCATCATACTCATATAGAAAGGTCAACAAGGGAACTTATTCCTATTATAAATTCGAATTAAAAAAAATGCGTATTAGTTAGTTTACTAGACCCTCTTTATTGGCAGATCTTACTTATTAGTAGCTTAATAATTTAACCAAACATTAAAATAAAAGTATAGTTCACGGATTAGGTTAAATGTAGGATAGGTACTTTTGTTATTCAATACATTATAACGAATATGATAGAAATAAGATGCGTTTTAGTTTGATTAAACACGATTTCAAAGTGTCCAATTTACCTTTAATATTCTAATAGTGTTCACTTATTCATAGTTAGGGGCTGAGTGTGATCATTTTTCATATTATATTGGATTCCCAGCGCAGTAGCGCCAGTTCTGCCTTGGAAGATGCATCATCTCATTACTCTATTCATGAGTAACTTAACTAAGACATAACCGCACGATTGCACCATTTTTTTGTATCATAGTAGCGGCCATGTTAAGGGGATAGGATTGATACTCGTATATTTATGTTAGTTGCTATGCATGCACTTATAATCTCAGTGTATGAAATGAATGTTTAAATAAAACTTCTTTGCGACTAAAAACGCAAATTAGTTATTAAATCACTCTTAAATTTTCTGATAAGAGTATAAAAATGTTTCCATGTTAATGCCACCTATTGCCGCAAATATGGCATATTCAAGCTTCCGCTGGATTAAATTTTTCAAATTTTATTTTTTTAAATTATTAATTAACAACAACTGAATCGAATATTTAAAATATTGCTGTATCTATAATTTGGGGTGCTTAATAAGTGATAGGTTGCCCTCCTAATAATTTAGTTCACAGAGCGATTTGTATTGTGCAACGAAATTAAATCAAGTAATATATTACGTTTCAAGTAAGTAAATATCGAGCCTCCATCCGGCATCCGGATATGATGAAAAAAGTGGCATGAAAAGCATGCATTTCCATGCCACTGCCATGCGAGATGAAGAAAAACACTACGTACTCGTAAAACAATAAATACACGATATTTCCCTAACAGGTCCAGCTTTCACATTTGTAACTTGATCCTATTTACGTAAAAAAACTTCCACGGTAAGCGTACATTTTTTATATTATCATAATTTTAAGTCGAAATAAGTAATTCTTAGAACGAAGAAATATGCATTCGCAAGGTGTAAGGGCGGGATAATGGCGTGGATTTAATCGTCTGAACAAACATATGAATGCAGATCCTCGCATTTTCTTTTAAAATATGAGATATACGAGTAAGTCGGAGCTTTGCTGGGGCGCATTCCCTCGTTCACTTGAAATCTTGAATTATTCTTTAGTAGCTACGTGTGATTTGCAGTGTCGCTGGTGTATTTAAAATATTACATTTAAACTTTGTTGTATTTCAAATAGTAATATATAAGAGAATTGTCTTCTTATGTCTGTGAGAAGCTTGTGCCTGACAATAGGCGTCTATTTTTAGTTCTAAGACATGTTTAATTAAAATAATTGCGTTTATTATAAGAGTGTTTATTGTGCATTTATGAATACTACCATTGGTGAACGGCAGAGTCTGAAACACGGCACCTTAGAGGTGAGACTCGAACTTAAACAAAGGGATATTCAGTTAAATATAAACCCTTTCAAAATGATATTGAATTGTCTACCTAAGTTCGAGCGGTTACAAACTTATCATGATTTATAGAGAAATATTTGAATAGGTATTGCACCCAACGCCGTTATGACCAAACTTATTCGGTAATTCCGTTTGTACCGTGCATTTACTGTTGCAAATTTATAGCTTTAATTAGAGTCAAACATTGACTAAATAATTCAGTCTGTTTCGACGGACAATGCGATTGCTTTTATAGGTTCTATGGCTTAGCTTTCATGCTTTTACTGGATTAATTAAAACGTTACAACCTTTTTAAGTCTTTGCCTCAGATTTCTGTATCTGTTTCATGATCATTTGACAATATAATAGGCAAGTAAGTGATCAGCCTCCTATGCATGACACACGCCATTGACGTTTTGTGTCTAAGGCAAGCCAGTTTCTTCACGATGTTTTTCTTCACCGTTCGAGCGAATTTTAAACGCGCCCATAGAAAGAAAGTCCATTGGTGTACAGCTGGGGCTCGAACCTACGACCTCAGGGATGAGAGTCGCACGGTGAAGCTACTAGGCCAACACTGCTACTGGATTAATTACAAAAAACAATATATAAATAGTTTGTCTTAGGTTATGTCGATGACCTTATTAATAAAAACCATAATCATAATAATTTATTTGCAAGAATATGGTATAAAAATCTTATGGTTGTACACTGTAGAATCTTAACTCCGCATATTCTGCCACATATAATGGCGTGCAAATTTATCTTACATAATTAAAAATTAGAATTTTATGTCATATAATAAAAACATTAACATAATGTCATAGTAATAAGTCAAGCTATTTATAATCAATTGTTGTCAAACTTATAGGCCAAATATTCGCCTACGCTATAAAAGCACCTTGACTTTAAAAACCTTATAATGAGTGACCATCTGCAGATCGATCAGCAACGGCCGATAACCTCTATTACGACTGGACGCTCCTTTTTGCATGTGTAGTAGCAGTAATATGAATATTAATTCTTGTTCAAGTATCAGATCTAGGTCATAATTTTCCACTCTCATATGGAATCTGTTAACCTGAACGAGATTTTTATTTTAAACTCATAATTATTAATACCATAAAATTTTACGCCAAAAGATTAACTTTTCAATAGTTACGTACGTAAAAAATCGCTGAATACAAATGATTATTTTTAATACGTAATATTTGCTATTTATTAATACAGGAATCCCACATTGTATCCCATTGAGGCAGCCATCGGCTTATACCACGATTATCTGCCGTGCAATATCAAGCTGGCTGGCATGTGGGTATTATGCAAATGACGTCGATAACGCAGCCTTCCAGATATCTAAGAAAATTAAAATAAGGCAGAATATAAGGATGAAAAGGTTTTCATCTCGGGAAAGTAAATGAGAAAACGCGATCTATGTCACATACATAACTTCTAGATTATATTCCGCCTGCGAATTTTTATTTTTCATATTAATAGAGACATATTTTCATTTAAGTCACTAAATAAACCTTTACATAGCATATCTGAATAACCCTTTTACACTTTTGTTTAAGATATTTTTTTCTCATTAAGAATAAAATTCATTTATAGCTTTCATATTGCATTATTAGATTATTAAGAAAATGTATGATAGTGGTTAAACATTTTACAGAAAATTTAAATAAAGTTACAACCGTAGATATAATGGGTATTAATTTAGGACATGTTGGTGTTCAGATCGCCGACTTCCTAATTATAATTCTATTTCTTTTCGGTACGGTTCTATGGCCCCGGGTTTCAAGCATATGACAGAAGATTTCGAGAATCTGTAGTCGAACAGACTGACTACTAGGCCAATAACACTATTATGATTAATAATACGATTGGTATTATTGCAATAATCATTTCGTTATTACGTGTTTGTTATTCATATGTTTGTAATTTTACAGACAGAGATTGGTCTATTTCAGTTAGAAATGGGCATAAAATGCTACTCCGCCCAGGGAATTGGTACAACAGTCGATAGATACTGTATAAAAAAGACAATTGCGCTGTAAAACTTCTAGCCTACAGGGAGAAAACACAATAGGGCACAGAATTCTGATTGCGACCACATACAGAATTCAATTTTGAGCATAACTTTATTCACACGGCTTCGGGAAACTTTAGTCGGAACTTAAATCGAATAAACGTCCACATTGAAACTAGCCTGCGTGAGACCGCAGACAACAGGAAACGCTAAATTTCACACACTATTTATTTTACGACTCTCTACGCCACCAAATTATTATGGACTTTCGAATGGCATGTGTTTTCGGTCAATTTACAGTTGCTACTTAAGTAGGTGTACAACTTAAGTTGGTATACAATTGTTTGCTTGAGGGTTACAAAGTTCAATACGTATTCGAAGTAATAATAATGTAGACGATAACTATTCTGTAAAAAAAAATACAAACCAATGATCTGTTCAAAATCTATTTTTTTTTTTTATATAACGGGGGGCAAACGGGCAGGAGGCTCACCTGATGTTAAGTGATACCGCCGCCCATGGACACTCTCAATGTCAGAGGGCTCGCGAGTGCGTTGCCGGCCTTTTAAGAATTGGTACGCTCTTTTCTTGAAGGACCCTAAGTCGAATTGGTTCGAATCTAGCAAATAATATTTTATTTACACACTAAATATTATAAGGGTTTAGGCTCTGTATTAATGAATAAAGACATGAGCAATTTATTTATTGAATACTAGTGACCCGGTCCAAACCGTAAATCTTGTCAAACTTTATATACCAAAACCTACCTTATGGATAAAAACAGAAAGATAGACGCGGCGGAAGACCTGTTTTTACATAATATAAAAGTAAGATATATGCTGTCGCTTACTCATCTGTAGGCATTATTAAGTTCTGTAACTCTTCAACACTCAATCATGTGTCTAATCGTTAAAGCAGCGTTCGTAAGAAATGTTTTCGTTCGACCGTTTTTTCTCCGCCTTTTTTGCAAATCCGACTATCACAAAAAGTCTTTCCATTTTTCGGGTTGATATATAGGATCGCTTTCTATTGATATTTTTCAAACTAGATTTAGTAGATCTAGAGATTAACCCCTACCTTTTACAACCTCAAACTTTACCTCTTCATAATATTAGTATAGATAAAACAATAACAGTTTAAGAGCTGAAAAATGGTCGGTAAGGACCGTAAGAGGAGTATGAATGGAATGTTAATGACCTAATGGAATAATGTAAACAAAATATTGTAAACCTATTTTAAAAGAATAAGTGTGGAGTTTCTTGCCCATTCTTCTCCACACGAAACTACCTTTTGGAAGTGGCAACTAGAATCTTTTTTATATTTTATTTGACGTTTAAAGGTGTCATTTTAGGTGGTCTAATTGAAATGAATGATTTGGCTTTGACCTCGAAACGAACTTATAATCATATAATTATTAGAACGACTATTTAAAAAACAGGTCGATCGTTTTACAAATTTTTGATAATTTATTTCTATTTCAAAAAATATTTATTACTACGGCATTATTGGGTGCAAAGACAAATCGCACTGCGTGTATTGTTTCGACAGTTTCATTTTCTATGCAGTGTTCCGTGACGAATCGCAGGTGCATTTGAGCTTGCATGCCGATCGAATTGGGGAAAATGTCTTTTCATATATCACAAGTTGGCTCTGACTTTGTCGTTGAAGGAACACAGTGTCATGAATTAATAGAATAATTCATGAACATGTAAAATTCGTGTAATATGTAAGAGTATATGTAGCGAATGGGGAATGAATTCCTTAACCGTATTTCAAGTGTGAATTTTTATTGAGATATGAACAACCGGTGCAGGGGAAATTTTAAAAGCTCTCCACTTTACCACAATTCTACAAAATTTTCAATAATATACAAATGTTCTTCTGAATTTATATAAATAAAAATGAATCGCAAAATTTGTTGCGAAGCGCAAAACTCGGAGACTGTTGGACCAAATCAAGTATTATTATTGTTATTCATTCCTTAAATTCTGAGGAAGGTTTTTTATGAAGAGAAAAATTGCAAAAAAATTGAAAATTTTAGTTTTATTTAAAAAAAAATATGTAACTTAGGATTTTATGTTCCATATGTTGGTATGTAGCTACTAAAAAGATAGGCTGAGTAAGAAAAAACATATTAAGGCGAATCGAAGTTCGCGGGTTTATAATATAAATTAAACATATAAAACATATTAAAGGAGTATTTCTTTTACTAATTAAAATATCAATCTGGACTAAAAGTGATTCTATGCTTCAAGAAGACATTTTTAATTGAGTTTCAACTTATTTGTACAACTATTAGTAAAATTGAGCAGTTATGTTAATTAGTAGGAAGCTGAACTGGGGCCAAAACGTTGTCGGCACGGCTTTATGCAAATCATGCGGGAATCGTGTATCTTGCTTTCACCTGCTAACAATAGCGGGAATATTGATACTGTATTTTTACACAATATTAGAGCAGAGAGCCTCGATGGTCTACAGAATTTAGTCAATTCAGTTGCCGCCGTGAGTTCTGAACGGAACGTGTCTCGAAAATACGATATTTATCGAATCATCATAAGTGATAACTTTTTAGACAATTGACATTATAATCACTCTTTCTATATACGGAGATACGACTTACAGTAGATAGGCATTCTGCTAGAGAAAATGTTACTAAAATCTTGTAATATTTTGATGTACTAAACAGATAGCAACTGATAATTATTTCAATACATAAATGTAACTATATTTTTAACGGAAAACTTCACCTTATTTTAATCCTGAATAATCATATTCTAATAATTTAAGAAGATAAATAACGTTATTTTTCTAGCCTTATTTAAATAGAGTTAAATAAATGATTCAAAATCTTATCCGACGCCACAGTTTCGCATAAATTGACACATTGTACTAAGCTAAGCTGTTTGCTGTGAAAACAAACCCGACTCTCAAGATAACAGTAACTAATATTACGCTTAGTAATTTCTTATCGTAAAATATTAAGTAATTTTAAAGTTAGGACTGAAAATATCGCTTAGGGCAAGAGTTATTCTGTAAACAGTGGTTGCTTAGTCGGAAACAAAAATTTTGTTTGTATATTAACTGAGTCGTATGGTAAAAGTAAATCGAGAAGTCGAGCGAAACTAAAATTACTTGATTGCCTATAAATTAAAAATGAATTATTAATATAAACTCAGAACCTTGGTATCGCACTCCACCACTGAGCCACGGAGACTGATAAACAAATGAAATTTTCGTTGTTTATTTTTATGTAAAAAATTATCCGAAACTATTTAAAAAATACTGAACATGTTTATTAAAATTCGTACCACCGTTTAGACTAATTAAAAATAGAAAAAAGACGCCAAGGACCGAAACTGTGAGAAAATTCTAGACTTTGTGAGCGTAGTACTTTGCCAGACAGACATTATGTATTTTGTTAAGCGCTTTAAAAAAGAAAATGAGATTTTCTAAAGTAATTTAAACGGCGGTCCTTACAAAGTGGATAAAGGGTCTAATTTCTGTTGTAATCATTATTTTTTCTAGCTCAGTTTATAATTTTACTTATTTTACATCGCATTAACTCTGAACCCTTATTAAAAGTTGAAGTTTTAATTACGAATTCAAAATTATTACATTTTGTTACGAGTTCTTTATAATCTGTGGTCATAGATCAGACAATCATAATAATTTTAGTGCCTTCAAGATTTATTAATAATTTAATTGCTTGCCTGTATAGTAATGGAATTGCATTTAACATATTCTGACCTATGGCTACAGATATAAAATTCAAGTGTTTGTCTTTTACACAAAAAGATATAAATCAAATCAAAAATCATTTATTCATGTAGGTAACACAATGTACACTTATGAACGTCAAAAAAAAGAAATGTACATACATTAAATGCCTCAAATTTTACGTTTACTGCCAGTTCTCGAATCAAGGGCATAGAACGTAAAGTTGTAGTATTATAAGAAATAAAGCTTTTTATTTAGATAATTAAAATAACTTCAAATTCCACCCCACTAAAACGTATTTAATCCTGAGATAAAGCAAGAAATGAACATCTAAAAATTTAGTGGTGTAGTCGAAGTCTAAATATGTTCAGTCCCCCAAGCGACTAAGGCATAGTTAGTTAAAAATAAAATTCTAAGCACCTTTTTGAGGATTCGTACGTATTAATTTATTATAATATATATAGTTTTTTGGCACTCTGATCGGTTAGTAAGAATTACAAGTATTGGAATTAATCATAATATGATTAGCGGTATTAAAAAGTCGTGAAATTGGCACTTCATGTTACTTTAACCGACAAGGTTTTGCCTTTAAGATTTCCTTTGAGTTGTTAAATTCATTAAAATTCTTATTACTCAGGTCAAGAGCTTAAGGCTTACGTCTTCAAAATCTGCCGAGTAATACTGGTCATACTAGGGTCAGACTGTAAAGGTCAGCTGACATCTATCGGACTTCAGTGGCTAAATTAGAACAATTCATCATGTCCTAAATCATTCCCATATGGGGCATACAGCTTGATGTAGCGTTAATTAATATTCATTCCATAATCATGATTTACGCGTATTACAAAGATTATAATAACAAAACGGATATAAATACTATGTCTTATACGAGTTTCTGTAGCTGCTTCGACTGAATTCATGCATTTTATATTTCTTGGACATGGAATAGTGGTAACTAAAATATTTAATTTAATTTAGGTAGACAACAGCTTATACAAAAATTATAAAAACAAATGTATAATAATTAACAAAGAATTGCTATGAACAGCCTACCCTAATAAAAGATAAGACTTATAAATATTGTTGTCTGTGCGTACGTATGTGTGCGTGTTGAGAGAGAATATGTGTGAATATTTACTTAATATATTTTGTTGTATGAGGCCTTGATTTTATTAAAAATATCAAATTGAGAAAATAAATTATTATACTGGGGACAAATTCTGTTTATGGGGGCGTTACGAGAAAAGTTAGTTTTATTTGTGTTAACCGAGAAAAGAGTAGTATGTCATGTTCTCCGTCTAGGGACAGAAAACTTAAATTGAGATAGAGGATCTGGGCATTCTAGGCATCCATGAAGGAGGTTGAGTGGTAGGCATTGGTCCAGAAGAGAGCGTCTATCCTATAAAGGTACAAGTTTCCGAAGTCAATTATAAATTCGGTTCTTAAAATAGTCTGATTTGAAACCTCCGACAACGACCAGACTATAATTTCCTTAATATGATTCAAACCACCTCAAGAGACCTCTATGGATACCCAAATGACGAAGTTTATGCAAACGATAAAGGATAATAGGATATGACACGGTTGAAAGGTTTTTCGAAGTTTTAGTCTATGTTATAAAGATTAAAATCGCCCGCAATAATAAACTTATAATTGAGAAAAAGGGGTCCGATTTTCAAGTAATGCATTAGAAAACTATTTATGTCTAATGCAAGTTGATCATCTGTAACGGTTCTTTAGTGATTAGACAGATTTGAACATATTTGTGCTGCAGTTTTAGTAAGAAAATCTCTTCTTGTTTTTTAAACAAAAATGTATGCAAATCATAATTTATCATAAATTTTTGTCGTATCACCTGAGGTTTTAAACCTAGTGTAGAAGAGGTCAATTGTTTTCTTACCTGACTGATGAAATTATCTTTGGATTTTTTATTCGTCCTTTTGATAATATACAGTTGCTGATGGGTTCATTGATTGTACCCTTGTGACCAAGTTGACGTCGCTAGAGTATAAAGGAATCCCACAATACGAGGATAAGCTATAACATTAAGCTTTCGTTTTAATTTTCGGGAATACCATGAAGTTCCACATTTAGTTGACAAACCCGCAGTTACGACACAATTCCTCTATTGTATGATGTAGGACCGTAATTCTTCTAAGGTGGCAACCTAATTCTGCAACACAGTCACTCTATCTGACACTATTCTGACACGCTTGTGACTCGAGTAAAATGTTTATCTCATTAAACATAGATTCTAACTTTGCTAGGTAGTTTTTTTGCTCAAAGCTTAACGGTTTATTGCACCCTTAATTTCTAAAATATCATCAAACATTAGGTTGTTTATGGTGTGATCTACAGATATAAACTTCCACTTACGACGTTGTTTAGTCCCGATATTAATCCGCTGGATTATGATTTATGGTCAGTTTTAGAGAGTTCGGCTTGCTCTAAACGCCATGATAATTTGTAGTCCCTAAAAAAATCCTTACGATTGGCAGTGAATAATTTTCCCATGGAAAGTGCTTCTATTGATAAACGGCTTGAACGTTTAAAGGACTGTATTGCAGCCGATGGAGACCACTTCGAATAAGCTGTTTATATTTTAAATTGTACACTACTAACACACTGTAAACATTAATAATAAATGTTGTTTGCAATAGATTTTTTTTTCCCTGTTATAGCAAAAGTTTTTAATAATTTTATATGATATGATCTAAGTATCGATAGTAAAAACAGCTTCGTTTCCTTCCTTTTCTGGTAATAACAATGTTTGTATAGCAATTGGACTTAATATCGTCGTCTATCTTAAAATTCGAAATGCACATGACAAACTCTCCGATACTTGATAACAGAGATCCAACGATGTTAGTTAGTCCAGAAACCATGAAAAGATTCATATCCTTTATAGGATAATAAAGTGATCTCGGTATTAAAAATGCTATTTTGAATGTTCAATAATCTATAGAACTATTTGTTATGTAAAATATGTTTGGTAAAATGGAGGATCAAAGCCAAAACTAAGAAAATATAATTGCAAACTATCAAGTTAACAGACCGGACATGGACCAAAATACGTTTATTCAAATGCACAGCTCAAAGAGAAACTTAATAGATTTCAACGACTCCAAGCAAATTGTATTTATCCGTTGAATGTTGTTGATGACAGTGAAATATTAAGCTGAATTTCTAGGAAAAGTGTATTTACATGTTGCTTACTTAGCACAAACCTCGCTAGAGATTGAATCAAAAACATCAATTCAAAATTGTTGTACCGTGATTTTGTATACAATATATATCGAATTAAAATAAAATTCATCCTTTTTGTAGGATAAAAAAATGGTATGACACGTTATTATGATTTGAAAAGTATAGGTATCAGCGTCGCAGATTCTTATATTAAATAAATGTTTACTAAACCATCTTCTGGCTATTATACATCGTAAAGATTAATTTTCATTATGTCATAATATTTATGATATTTTGGCCTCTAACGTTTATTGTAATACCATTTGCGGGTAAACTAGGGGTTAGCTATTTGAAATTCATCCCTATCTACCATTAAACTTAGTCCATAAAGACACGTATATCGGTATACCAAAACAAAATATCTTATTTTAAAAAGCTTTTGAGAAACCTCTTCTACATGTTCTTAATTCAAATTAAATATTTACTCTATGTTATGCAAAGTGCATTTAATACACTCATAATGCTAAGAAAAGCTTTACTTTAATCAGAACATATTTTTACATATTGTAACACTCTGTTCATAAACGCCATATTCAAAAATCATCGAACGAAATTGTGTACGGTACAATTTTATGATGTGATTGAGAAAGTGACTGAGTGAGGGTTATGTCTATTATTCGGAAATATTACGTTCATTGTTGAAGCGATTGCAAACGTTGTCAAATACAGGAAATCTACGCGGGCGATGTAGTGGGCGGAAGATAGTACTATATTAATTATAATAAGTGACGTCATAAACAAAGGAATGTTTATATTCAATTGAAAGCTAAAAAAGGTCGCTTTCGTCTTTAAATCTTTACTACATTAAATATATTACTTGGGCTACACCTTAATTTAGATTAATAATAACTGATATAGTTGGTATATTTTTATTAAGAAATTTCCACTCGATAAACAAAATAGGCTGAAACAGAAAAAACTTTACAAAAGTTTGATGAAATTTTAACATGACATAAATAAAGCAGGTATTTCGATATTAAAATTTATCGTGAAAGTCAATTAAGGTTTAATTTCGATCGCCTTTTGTCCGTGTTTATATCAAAACTGTAATTTCCATCTACTTTTAAAATTACAATTTACATTTGGAAGTTAATAGCATTTTATAATATCATAAGCTATTGATCATATTTCAGCTTATAGTCAGTAATTACCTACAATCGTAGGTAGACCTCCTGGCGTAACTTTGTTTAGAAATAATCAAAAGCCGCATACTTAGCCACTAAATACTGCTTATTCTAAAAAATCTGATTAATATATAATTTGTACCATACCAAATAGCGTGCGCCTAGTGGATTCAGTGGGCGACTCTCATCCCTGAGGTCGTAGGATATATCCCCGGATGTGCACAAACAAACTTAACATTCACAAGAAAGAATTCTATGTAAAACAGTTTCCAGCCTATAGTTCATAGTATCATTGTCATACCATTTGACTATAACGTGCTTTTTCCTTCCTATTACATTAAATTTGTAGTCTTTGGATTTATTTTTCTTAAGTCATTATATTTAAGGAATAATTTCAATAAGAAGCGTTGATCCATTATAAACTCATTAAGTTTATAAAAGATTTAATAGAAGAGTGGCGTAGACACGGTGTAATAAAGGGTCACAATGAGAAGCACCAATAAGAGGTATATGTTATGACCCTGGTTTGAAAATGGAACAGTGATTCTTGGGAAAGTGGAACAACAATCACTGTGATGTAAAAGTAACGCTTTGCCGCACCTCTATACGAAACATTGAAATATTCGCAACAGAGGTTATCTCTCTCGTATTTTTATAAATCATTGCAAATGCGCCATTAAGCTAACTTATACAGCTTATACACAGCGCTTCCATTATGAGATTTAAAATGGGGGTCATATTTTTTCAGTTTTATGAACTTTATCCGGCCACTGTGGGGATTTCTGTACGTTTTGGACGGTGCTAGTAAGCGTCTGGTTAATGCGACTAATTGCAATTAACTCTCAAGTGACTCCTGTGATGAATTGAGCTTCGTAAATGGATACAAGAGCTAAGTCTGGCTAACTTAGTTAAACCGAGGTCACTTTTGAGTCTACTCGTGCTATATAATTAATATCATATACCGGTGGCCCTCGTGATAGAAGGAGCATATTTAATTACATTAAATTTTACCATTTTATAATAAAGGCTTTAGAATTTAAAATAATTACATAAAACTATATTTTTGTAAGTTTTTTAAATTAGAGACCTATATTCTATTAATTCTGCATATTATGTAATAAGTAATTCTAGAATAAATAAAAACAATTGGTGCCAGGTAAAAACATAGGCTATTTGACCATCTTTTTCTTTTTCATTAATTCATTCATTTAAATTTTTATTATAGAAAGGTAATATTTGAAATATTGATCAAGGCTAATAAATTAGATTTTTGGCTCGAATAGACAATTATTTCTGTGTTAATTTGTCTGTTATTATTCAAGACACTGAAGTGGAAAAATCGTCAATTATCAATATTTGGAATTTGAATACTGTTTTCCACGAGAAAATTAATTTACACTTGATTGACGGCTCGATCTGTATGATAACTAGATTTCGAGCGAAACTAATATTATTAAAGTTCGTTGATTACAGGGGACAATCTGAGTTGGACCAACGATAGAGAAAGTTTTGCCACTTGACAATACGATATCGGAATTTGGGACCAAAAGTAATTTTAAACTAACGTTATTGCTTCTGTTGAGCTTGTGGCTTGTTATTGTCTTAATTTTCTTAGCTTAGTAGGTTTTATCCGGTTTTTACCCCTGCTTATTTCATGGGATAGGAGCCAAACTTGTTAAGTGTTTGCCGTCGCCCGTGGACACCTGTAACACCAGTAGGTTGGCAAATGCATTGCCGGCCTTAAAGATAGTGGACTCTTAAAGGCCTCTAAGTCGTAACGGTTCGGAAATCTAGAATGGCAGCTGGTTCCATAATGTGGTAGTGCGTGGCAAGAAGTCTTTAACAGTGCTCGGTCATCGGCAGACATCAAGGCAGAACGGGTAGAATTTACCCTGGTCTTTATTTATAACCACAACTGGAACTGGACAATAAAAAGTTTTCCCCAATTTGTGAAGTGTATAACAAACTATATTTAGCAATCGAATAAAATTACCATCAACTCATACACTTGTACATTATTAAAAAGTTTCTAGTAAAAAAAAGCGTCATATCGCGTCTATGGCGTCTATGCTATGACTGAAAGGCGCAATGACTTCCAAAGTTCCTAACACTTTACAATACCTACATTTAAACACTTCCGCTTATAAAACAATTAACGAATATTCACGTCAGCGCTGCTCTTGCAAAATCTGTTTTAAAATTTCAAGGCAAACCGTGAAGCCGGGTGATAATCACTCGTAAGCCGCTAATCCTGGTACCCTGACTCGGTTCATGCTTCTACGATAATTGAGGCGTTAAAATGTTTAAGAAAACACCGGCGAAATACAAATTAGTATAATGAGGAAACATGAGCACAAACTCGCAAACTATAAAAAGTATAATATATTACTGATTATTGCATAATAAGCATGGCTTTGAGACAAATTATTTTTCGTTTCATTGCACATGCTGTAATTAGAAGTCTATTTCGTCAGTTTAAAGAGATAAAGGATACTACGTAGTAGCCACTGCTACGGTCTTCATAAAATATGACTCACGCACTAGTACTCAGAGTCATATATTACCAGTTAACGGTTACTGAGTTAATTAATTAATCTTCTGTGTTGTAATAAGTGAAAGAGTTTAAATAATCCATTACAAACAAAGAACATTTAAATCTTTCTTCTAATAAATACCGTACTTATTAGCAAAACGTTATAAAAGATTTTATAACAGCGAAACGAAAATAGTTGTGTCCAATATTATCTGGAGAATGTCGCCGTTGTGGTAAGACGGCTGAGAATCTGGTGAAGTTCTATTGTCTCGCTAAAACTTCTCTTTATTTTTATTTGGGAATTCAATTTTCCATCTCCGTTAAGGAATGAAATACGAACAATTTCTTCTAAGTTAATCTTTGTAATGGATTGAGATATCATTTTGTTTTGGTATTGATAAACACTGACAGGATAAACACTACTCTAATATAAGTGTATTCACTTTTCGTTTAGTCATAAAGAAACCTATAATAGGTATCGCTTTAAATTGTAACATTTAACACTATATTAAACTCGACTTGCCTGATACCATCGGCACGCGTTGGTCAAAGTGTCTGGTGTATTCCGTTGTTAACATTCAAGTTATTGAACTACAAAGACATATAAACAATACAAAGTTCAGGACTTTGGAAACAGTGTCTTTAACAAAAGAAAAAGCACGTCTTTATAAAACTATCACAATAACAAAATATCGATATTAAAACTGGAATTACCAATTTTAATTTGGTAAATGTTTAAACAACATATTACTAATGTATGTATTATACATTGAAAAAAAACAATTGAAAACTATCACATTCTTTTATTCTTTGATTGATCATTACCATATTTAATTGGATTTTTCACACAAACAAATAGTATTTTGTAACAGTAACTATATTTAAGTAACACTTTGACATACAATATGCTGAGTATAGCGCAAATACATTTAACTGTGCAGTATTTCAGGAAACAGGTAACAATAGGAAATATAATTCAGCTAGAGCGGTTTTCGAACGCTAATGGCTAACTATATTTACATAAGCAATAACTCACGTCCAGTACATTCCCAATGGTGAAGTTTAGAATCTGATAGTGGGAACTTATTGCCGAGTGTTCGAGTATGCGAATGTAAGAATACTTTCCTCCATATTGGAACACGAACTCGAATCCCGAAAGCAAACACCGAGCACAAAAACTTGGAACGTGAGGACAGAGAACGGAGTCGAGCAGCCTTTTATTACAGGTAACGCAAGACGTGACCAGAAATCATTTTGCCGTATAAAAATAAACATAGAAAATATTTGATATGATACACGTTCGGATATACACGTACCAAGAAACAATTGAAAAGCCCCCGATTAATTTCCGTAAACGTATGAGAAACATGAAATTCCAGTTTCAATTGCTTTTCTATTTTTAAATCCCAATATCCCAAAGCAATATCGAAATGCATCGAACACGACGCAAAAGGCCGTTTAGGTCATGGTCGACTATATTGATAACACTCCACTCACGACGCTGTTCCCGACAAGGGATTATTTCCCCGCCTTAGGAAAAAAGAGTGAGAAAACTTTAATTAAACAAGTTTGGTGAGAATTGAGCACGACTTTGTAAACGGATAATCGAAGGAACCACCTGAGAATGAATTCTAACATCTGTCGGTTCAACAATGCCTCTCAGATGTGTTAGTGACGTTTCCAACTGCCTTCTTTCTCGGTAAAATTTTCGAGTTTATTTAGAATTTTTACGAACTTCTCTCGAGTGACAAACTTCGTAATAAAATCGACTTGCGAACTTGGAGACCCGTTTCGCATGTGTAATAGGAAAAAATTTAATTCGATATAAATTTATACCACGGTTGTTTATCAAAAACTTTTTTATGTACTAGTAATGTTTTTGTTGCCTACTGAGTAGCTGTATACGAAAATCTATTATTGAGTTGGTTATTGTAATGATCACAATATTATATTTCACAAATAGAGCAGTGTTAAAATAGAGGCGCATATCCTGAGACCTTGGCGGTAGTATGTTCGAAAGGCGTATTGGCTAATAAAGAACCATTATTAAATGGAACATCAGAAATCTGAGGCTAAGACCCAAGGATTTGTAGTCCCACGGGTTGTTTATATTTAAAAAAATATATTAGAAAGGTTACTTTTAAAGTATTTTAAAAACACAATAATATACTTATTTACATATTCACGGCTTTGCCCCGAAAGAGAAAAACACGGATCTTCACCGACCTATCGCTTGATCCACTTTCATGACATTCACCATGCATGCTCGTACACGTGCTGGATTTGGTCCTGATATGTACGACCCGACCTGATATCACCATCCTTGGTTGCCTTGGTATTAATAATTATTACACAATAATAATAATAAACTTTCAACACCTATAAAACTTCTACTACTACTCTCGGATGAGTTTAAAACTTATTAAGGTGACAAAAACTGTAATTAAGTTTATGTACATTTGTAAGTAACGTTGTTATTGAGGAGCAATCTACGGTATCTGATTTTTTAAGTTATTTGTTTATAATTTAAAATATCTTGTTAATAATATCGTGAAAGTGGGCTCTCTTTTTTGTTAACCAGAAAAATAAAGATATCATAAAAGACCATACGATGTATAGTATAACTATTTATTGATAAAAATTGCGTAAACATCATAATTTAAGAATAAGATAAATAATATTGATAAATAAGGCTCTCCATTCACTCGATATTAGCAGCTGGTAATATTTCTATGAACGATATTTTTGTTTATTAAACAGCAATCAATCGAACTCTCTCAGGTTTTGAAATGTTTCATATTACATAAGAATATTATTTAGAAAACATAAAAAAATATAGTAGTATTATTTTAAAACGTTAAACATTTTATAAAGTTCAATCATTTCAATATTTTAGCTATTTTTAATAGAGCGCAAAAGCATACTTTCATAAGAAACTGTTATAGAGTAATAGAAATAAAGTTTTATTTATGTAGTTTTTATTTAGTTTATTCCACCCGTATCACCTCGACGTCCGTTGTTTCCCTACTGAGTGTTATTGAAGGCAGTTATTGAGCGCACCGCTAATATGTAGAACCAGCTACCCGCTGAAATATTTCCGAACCAATTCGACTTAGGGTCGTTTAAGGAAAGCAAGTACCAATTCCAAAAGCCGGGCAAGGCCCTCGCGAGCCCCCTAGAGTTGAGAGTGGTTCACATGTAATATCAAGTGAGCCTCCTGCCGGTATTACCCCGGATCTACATATTTAAAGCAATTTAAAAAAAATATCGTGTATCTACGTGTACTCTTAGCCTTAGAATTATGTAACAATAATTATAGCTAAACAATTGAGTGCGGAATGAAAGGTTAAGTTTTGAGTGAAGGTTTGAAATGTTTAGACATACGGGGCCATAAATAAGACAGTACGTCTGACACTCTGTTTATTGTTTACCTTGCACTCGAAACGATTTTTTTTTATACATTTACGAGAACATGTATCATGGAATTCTTAGAGTTTAGCGTGAAGAGGAACCGTAGACCAGAGATGGCGTACAAAAGATATATGTCACCGTAAAATTGTAAAAACCGTTAGATTGTAATCTATCTCGCGAGATTGTAAACTGTCGAAAGATTGTGAACCTCAACGAACTGCTTACAAATTAACGTATTATTATTCGGTAGTTATATGAAATGGTTGGGAAGTAAAATTAATCTGTAATTGACCAAAGAAGTTTGAATGATAACTAAGTTAGTGTAGTACAATCTACCGAATAATAATACGTTAAATTGTAAGCAGTACGCTGAGGTTCACAATCTTTCGACAGTTTGTAATCTCGCGAGATAGATTACAATCTAACGGTGTTTACAATTTTACGTTAACATATATATATCTTTTTGTTTCCCTCGTTGCAATCACCGTACGAATGAAATTTCCTTTCTATAAGCGCAATTAACACTTGCTCCTAAGGTAAAGGAGCAAACATCGTGAGGAAATCGACATGTATTAAAACCAAAAATCAATGACATGTGTCAGATTGAGAAGGTTGATCACCTACTTGTGTATAAAATAAAAATGATCAAAGAAACCGAAGCAATCCGAGTCCCATAATCCAGTGGCTCTACAACCCTATTTATTATTATTTTTCTCGTGAGTATTATTTTTAGAAGGCATATAGGCAACCAGTAGCTACAGTCAAGATTCATGAAATGTGCAACATCAGGCAATACAAACTTTTAGATGTGCGATAAACTTTGCTAATTAGAAATTAAGTAACTCCCGGCTTTAAAACTCGTGTCGATTGGTAGGAACTCTTTATAATGCTTGAAGTAAACTTTAGGAGCTTTTTTTAAATAGACTTTAATGTGGCGAAAACTACGCGCCAGTTCTTCGTTCGATCTATGGCTGTGGAGATTAAAGACTGAAAGTCAAAACAAATTTACAAAAAAAAAAACTAGAATCAAAAGTCGGCAACCCACTTGCCAAGCCTCGTGAATCCGTTGATGATCATGAAAGCCTTCCTTTCTGATACATAAATCGGTAATTAAATAAAATTTGAATTTCATCGTAATTAATTTTAATCTGTATAATAAAAACCATTATACATTGTAACATGATTATAACGTTATAAAATTTTATTAAAGGCGATTAGCTGACGTAATGGCCCAATGCAGCTGACATGGAGGGCTATTTAACGTTTGGTCGAAATTGCTCCCATATTTGTATGAATATTTCATAAATTGAATTATCCTGTATCATAATTTTCTCATACAGCTTTACAGGAACTAATCCGAACGGAATTAAACATATGGTAGCTTTATTATTTTATAAATATGTGTTATCTTTAACACCTTCAGTTTATTGATTTATTATAGACAACTACAATCTACAACTACACTCACGGTGATGACGTCATAGCCTGAAATGCCCCACAGTTATTCGCTAAATATATAAACAACATCTCGATCTTAGCCACTTGGGCCTTCGCGCCAGTAAGTACATAGACTGGTCCAGGATCGTTTATGTAGATCGAAAGAACAGTAGCTTCCTTTTTTCACACTTTTATTATAGTTGTTCTTTTAATGTATTAAATTGTGTCCAAGATATCTAATTGAACTTGTTAATTAACAAAAAAATATTCGTTACGTCCACCTCCATAGTAGGAGGAAAACTAGAAAGTAAAATATAACTTGGATGGATATGTTCACTCTATTCACCGCTCACTGGACTCATTTTAATTTTATTAAAAAATATGGCAATACCGAACCAAAGCCAACATTGACAGCTATACTTTTACGTTGTTGTTTCTGGTTTTGCGTGTAAAGCATCACAAAATAAAACAGATTAAACAAATCCACTCAAGAAAACAAACACAGTGAAAGGGTTAAATGTGTTTTGTATATCGAATTCGCATTCTATATTTAAAAATCCGACGTTAAGCCGCCAAACATTTGTCTACAGGGGCGGTACTCAATTCGGATTCATATTTGCAAATCGTATGCGTGTCTGTGTTTGTGGAGCCATTCGCCGCAATCACGATACCTCGATACCTCGACAACGTAATGAATATCAACATTGAACAAAAATTTGTTAGGTCTACACGTAAACACAGTAATTTTTGACCGACTTTAAAAAAACCTTTTTCATCCTGGAATGTTTTGTCTATGTGCTAGAGTTTCGGTATGTGGAGCGTTCAAGATACAATGCACCCTGATTTTTATCAAAATGAAATGCCTATAATTAATCTTATTGGATCTTAATACTCTTGTACGTAAATAACACATTGGAAAACTTTAGTCGGATATAAAAAACTTATTTTAATTTCTGCATTATTTAGACCTTGAAATACCCCATTTGTTACCATTCGTAGATTTTATGGAAGTCGGATAAGTATATACCTATTGACTTCCAATAATGAAACGTTTAAGTATAATATATGTTTACACTTAATATCCTTGTCACCAAATACCGTTGTTTAATACCGGGTATGATCGCCACAGTTTTATATAACAAATGCCACATTATTTTATTATAAACATATTATTTTTATTCTGTATATGACTGTTGTATTATGTATTTGTTTTTAATGGCTTTCATTTGTTTAAATGAAAGTTAAGGCTTTGTTATTTGAGTGTATGTTAAAAGGTGATATAGAAAATTTTATACTTTTTATGAATCTATTCTTTTAAATTATTTCACATTTAGAGGTGTTGACAATAAAGTCGGCAATCGATGGCAAAAATATATTTCCAAAGTAATTTTTTTACTTATCTGTTTTCTGTTTACTTTTCTATTATCACTTATTTCAACTATGTTATCAATTAGCTGCCCGCGCTTTTTTCGGTTCGCCTTAATATATTTTTTTAGTAAAGCTACCTTTTTAGCTATGCTGGCTCATATGGTCTAAGATCCCGCTATACAACGACCTTCACCGAGATGCTTATTTAATGAAACTTATTTTATATATAATTTAATATGTCAATAAATATAATCCATATGGGTTGCCTAGCAAATTTCAGTCCAGAGTATTTTTAATTAATTTAAAAAAAAAATATTTTTTTAAACATTTCACCGGTATGATTATTAGATAAATTCTATACCAATCGAAAGTATAAAGCCCATAGAATATGCAAAAGTTAGGTTGTTTTTAATCAATTAATTATTTATGTGTATATTTTTTATGTGACACTAAAGTAGGTATATATACATCTTTAGTATAAAAGAAGGTTATAGTGATACATATATAATTCTACCCTGATTAAAATTATTGATTGAAAAAAGTTCAAAAAATTTACTACATGCTAATTATAAAAAAAAAAATTTTTTTTTAAATATTAATTAAACATACTCTGGACTGAAATTTGCTAGGCAACCCATATGGATTATATTTATTGACATATTAAATTAAATATAAGATAAGTTTCATTAAATAAGCATCTCGGTGAAGGTCGTTGTATTGCGGGATCTTATACTAATAGAGGTTGTTCGCTTTTCCGGAATAAAAACCTAAGCATTACTAAAATAGTGTTACTAAATAACACTATTTTTTTTAGTTTAAAACCAAGCTTTTAGCTTTTTCCGTGAAATTTTTCTCTCCATGAAATCCTTCCAAGGAATAAATAAATAAAAAAAAAACTCTAATTGCCCCAGGACTTTCCGAGTTTTGAGCTTAGCAACATATTTTGCGATTAATTTTTATTTATTTAGATTTTTGCGTTAAATACAAAATTTAACGATGATTTATTCATAAATAAAAGTAAAAAAATGTTTAACATCATTATCGTTTTACGACTTCATAAATACGAGCCCTTCATGCAATAACTGTTTGTATTTTTACATCGTGAAGATGACATATGATGTGATGAAAGATTGTCACATGTTATTCTGTAACCATATACGGCAGCTACATTTTTAAAAAGATTTTTACTTTCTAAGAATAAAATATGTTTTGATTGAAAAATCATTGTCTTTCTAAAACTAGACTTTTCCGAGTTTCATGCCCATGCAATTATATTTTTCGTCTTAGGGGCGGATCTAAGCATTGCTAAGTGCTATTAAATAATGAATCTTCATAGATTTGCATACCAAATAGGAAAAATAAAATAAATAGTGACAGAAATAGATTCTAGAACAAACTTATAAGTACAAGAGCGAAAAATAAAAACCAATTTATGTTATAATATAAGTTGCAATTTACAAATTAATAACAACAAAGT
Organism: Pieris napi; assembly: GCF_905475465.1. Taxonomy (NCBI): domain Eukaryota; kingdom Metazoa; phylum Arthropoda; class Insecta; order Lepidoptera; family Pieridae; genus Pieris; species Pieris napi. Next base: position 3,639,337 of record NC_062239.1, on the reverse strand, counting down.
TTAACAATACAGCAAGCATTTCCATGTATACGTTTTTGTTTATCAAAAGTTCGACGTAATTAACAAAAAGTAAAATTTCGAGAACATTCAGAAAACCTTGCATCTCGTTTAATAGAATTTTCAGCACGAAGTTAAATCTTCTTATTACGATTCGTATTTTAAATGGCTTTTACATTTTATTGAAGATTTAATTAGGAAAATAGGATTAAAAGGGTTGCCTTCAAGTTCAAGTTTGAATCGTCTAAAAACCTTAGTCAAAACGTGGGCAATTGAATCAATATTTATGATTTTATAACTTATATCTCTTATATATATCGCAGTATCGCTCTCGCAAGCCTTCTGGTAGTGTAGGTCTTAGGTAATTTGATTCAAAGATAATTTATGTAGACAAATAGGCATTTTATGTTAATTATTTTTTTGCAATCGTATCATTCAGGTTACAGTTTAAATACGTTTAAACGAACACATCAAGTCTTAGAGACTTAAAAATTATTAATATTAAAATGTTTGAATTAACCGAATCTGAATTCAACTCATTGTTAAATAAAAGTGCTGGAAAATAAAAAAAGAGAATGATTAACGGCATGGTAATAGAGAAAATATTGTGATTTGCAATATTAAATCTAATTCAGAACTTATTTAGCTTATAGAGTTGCCGTCAATCTAACGAATAAATTATAACACGAATGAATAGATCACTCCATCACCAGATTACTTGTCAAGTGCAAACAAAAGTTGTTTCAAAATATCTTTGAGTAAATGAAACATACAAAAAAAAAGTTGAGAACCTTCTTATTATTAGTTACACTTGTGGAACCACCACAGACTTACGCAGCCTGGGAAGATGCAGAATACTTAACAACAGTGTCCAACTGTTATGTCATTCACACACAAATACTTCAACGTGAGCTACGCATGCGCGCAGCATCTGTGCTTCCCCTATCTCAACCCCAAAACCAGAAAGGCGTAACACAATTTTAACGCCAGACTTATCTATATAGACATAAAGTTGTCTTTCCTTCGTCTATGGAAATCAAGATTAAAGCGGTACAGCAATACGCTTCCAGGACTAATATTTTTTAGATCTCCGCGGCTCGTGAGACAGGCGAGACGTATTTTCGCGCATACAAAACTCTCATTACGAAAATTGTGTGTTGACGGATGTATCGTAATTAATGTGTGTTTGTGATTGAGCTTTACATGAAGTTCTGGGAAGTGTTGACTGTTTACGAGTGTTTCATGTGAGTGTTCAAAGTATTTTAATCATATAATCAAAGTTTGTTTGTAAAGTTTCTTGTTATAGAAATAATTTAATACTTGTTTCCACCTAAACTTTTACTCACTTTAAAAGCGAAAAGTATAATAATCTAATAAATTGCGTTTATATCCGTCAAAGAATTTTTAATTTAAGCCTTGAATAGAATAGCTGATATTAAGATATATAGTCACATAAGTATATATAAGTAGGTACGTAGATCAATTCAATTATAACATTGTTTTGCGAAGTTCACACATATTCCTGCTATTTATTTATTATAAGGAGACATTACCAGAAAACAAAAGGGGAAATAAAAGGCAATTACAGAGACCCAAAACATGTTTCCTATAGACAAAAGCCATATAACGTTATGCCCACAATATAATTTCGATTTTGGGACATACAGTAACGATATGGTTGATACCGGTAGCTGTTAAATTGAGTTATTAAAACATGAAAGTATGTAAAACCGTTGGTAATAAAATTTAACACCTCTGTCGATATATTTTCCGAGAAAATTTTAGTAACTCCATGAAATATAAAATTAAATGGTTTTTGGAAAATATAATATATGTTATTATACATTTTCGGAAGTGCATGAGCTATCTATGGAATTCCGAATAAACGGTTAGGTTAGTAAGAGGTATAAAATGAATATAAGAAATCTCTCTTTACTTGTACTTGTGTAATTCTCTTATTTTTCATAAAGAAATAGGTTATAACATTACATGTATGCCATCTACGATTATTAATTTGATTCTGATTGATGATGATGATTTGATTTGAAGTCATGAGTTTGCACCCCGGCTGTGATAACAAAGAATGTAATGCAAATGAAAAAAATAAATGATTAAATTTTACATGTATTTCATACATGAAATCTGCAAAAGAATCAGTGTTCACACTTAGAAATTATCAAAAGAAAGAAAAATAAACACCATTATTACACGTAATAGAAAAGGATGACTATATATGTACTAGCCCCCATACCTACTAGAATTCCTTGTGTTGTTGGCAGCTAGTCTCTTCCATGAGACATGATAATGATTTTAGGTACTTATTAAACTATAAATTCTACATAATACTTACACAATTTTATAATCAAAATACTGTTGCACTAGAAAAATACTTCCGGTTTCAGTATAGGACGTAGATGTTTCTTAAAATGGTTATTTGTAAAGTTTTGAATCGATAGTGAAAATTTTGTTTTAAGAAAATGGTCAAAGATGAAACGGTGAGAGAAAAAGCGTTGGGCGAAGAATGTGTGGTTTTTTTGGTAGCTTATATGTAGGTTTATGTTGTGTATGATGTGGTGTGGTCGGTGTTTGTTTCCAAAAAAGGCGATATAAATAAAATAGACACTAAAATGTGTGTGTGTGCGTACTTAAAAATTTACTTGTCCACGTGGTATATGAATACCAACCTGGAAACTGAATTATATTTATCGTAATTTTATTAAAGACCGTTGCCCCAAAATAATTGAGATCATAAAATTCCTTATATTCGCATTGTAGTAGCGAGTAGTTGGCGACCTGCGAAGTTAGACGTAAAATCATATACCGCAGTTAATTTGTAAACAACTGCCCAACCCAGCTTTGCACGGCTGAAAAATGATTATTTGCTTAAATTTGGAAATTAAATAACCTAATGTTACTCAGCTATGTAGCTTGTGAAAGAATGTGTTAATCGATCCAGGAGTCTTGATTTTATTCGTTACAAACATAAAACAAATATTTCATCTTGTATAGATACAGTAGCAAATTTGTATAAAATGGCTTTATTCTTATCTGTATTTTAATATCGAAAACAAATGTATATTATATTAGAGGTAGAATATCAATGTTATTTGTAACGGTTATTGCTTCGCATACGTTTATGATTTTATTTTGAATAGTGCACTTGTCCATGTGATATCTGATCTTTTCAAAGTATTAAAGTACAGTTACGCCCATCTAATGCTATATGATACACTCACATTGCCAAAAGGCTCGCAAGTGCGTTACCGGCCTTTTACGAATTGGTACGCTCTTTTTAAATTTTTTTTACCAAAGACAGGCAATTAAAAATGATTAATACATATAGGTATAATAAAATACAGTTTTGTTATTTTATTTTGAATTTGTTAATAGTTAATCCTTATATTATATCTTTGTATTGAGCAGTGTTGGCCTAGTGGCTTCAGCGTGCGACTCTTATACTTAAGGTAATACGTTGGATTCCCGGTTGAGTACCAATGGACTTTCTGTATTTTTACTTTCGTTCGTATGGTAAAGAAAAACATATTCAGGAAATCTCTTCGCCTTAGACCGAAAAAGTCAACGGCGTGTTAGAGAGAGAGAAAAATACGATTTCGAGAAACGAATCTGATACGCAAACCTATAAGATTGTAGAACCACTGGTATTATTATCGTTTGTTTTGATTCCTTTTATATAATAAATAACTAATTAAATATTAAATTAAAATTAAATTTGTAAATTAAACAAAACAACGTATTAAAGAGATATTCATCACTACAACATAATACAAACATAACACACTTATATAAAAATAACACACAAACATTACAGTCAAAAAACCTTAAATAGTAAAAAATAACCTTAAATAGTATACTCGTAATGACATTTTGACCACAATACTGTTTCAGTGAACAGGATTGAGAAGTACAATTTGTTTAGTGAATCTTCTCTTGGTCGAGGCCCCCTTGGACAATTTAGACGAATTTTAGACTAGTGCACAATCGTATTGTCTTTTATTGACATAACCTTTACACGGTCACCGTGACCACGCACGCTGTAAAGCACGCAAAACGTCGGTTAAATTTAAAATTATGTTAAATAACTTTAATCCGGTTAAAAAGTTTTTTCTTTAGTCCACAATTGTCTAGTTATTTACTAATAAGAAAGTGTTTAATAAACATCACTCTGTTCTTTTGTTTTATTTGTTCCGCATATCTCCACTTTTCGCTGCTTTTAAAAAATATTTAATACTACTATTTCAAAAGATTTTTCGTTTCAACCCGTGATATCAAAAACTTGAATATCTTCGACTTTCACGTGTCTAACGAAAATAAGGATAATAATTATAGTCACTATTTTTATTATGTAGCTGTTTACGATTAATTGATGTTAAGGGGAGGATAGTATGACGAAACTATTTTGGGATCTTGTCAAGTGTGGCGTGGAGTTTTCATGTCACTTTATTGGCTTAGAAACTATTAAGAAGAGTCTCGAAGGCAGCCTTTGATATTGTAATCAAATACGTTCCACTCAATTTAATCCATCTTTGATATAGTCTATACTTGTTATATATGTTTTAATATACGGCCCTTCACGTTTCTAAGAGAAGAATCATGTAATAATTTTGGTGCTAGAGGAGGTTTGGTGACTAGAATATGGATTGTAATCAATATAAGAATACTTGTTATTCCAGTCGTAGATTATTGTATAGAAACAGCATTTGGCTGCCGTGTTACTGCTAGTACTTTAGCATTACATTACTAAATATCATTATAACAGGAAGAAAGAAGGGCAGACACCCTAGTTCCGTGGTCAATTACGTGTTACATCTTAATCATATCCCCGTAGCGTCTATTCGATGCTTCGACGTAGTGCCAGCAAAGTCTGATTTGAAGCTCTAAGTCTAAAAATAGCCTCGGCGGCTCTGTATCATCTGAAAATATGTGGCTGTGTGGATTTGGAACTATAAACTGGAAGAACATGATATTCGCTATAAAATAGTATTGGTATGGTAAGCTATTCCAGATGTATGGAAACGCTCTTGATGCTAACAGCGAATAAAAATCGAGTCCATAATAGGAAGACTGTATAATTTTTAATGTCGTTGCCTTAAATCTAATTTAAAAAAAATATTGGTTGTTTGTAAAGTAGGTTTACGATCGAGATGTTTACGTGATAACGTCTTATTGGTGATATAAGTTTTTGGGAAGTAAGAAATTAATGAAGATAACAATTTTTTCAAATTTTAAATTACATCTATCGTTTTATTCACACTTTTGATGATAAATTTCGGGTGTAAAATGACAAGTTTACTTATTCGACTATGATATACATTTTTCTTCATACATTCACGGAATGACTGGCAGCGCTCGAGATGAGACGGGAGATCGGTCCGTCTCTCTCTCGTTATACCTGCGATCGCGCTCGTGAGGTTTTGGTGTGACACAAGTTTCTGAACATGTCACCCGACTAAAACGATTTTAAAGACGTTATCACGTCAATAAAACGAAACGGCTCGACCGATTCTTATGAAATGGTTTATGCATATTCAGTAAGTCTGAGAATCTGCTACTATCTATGTGTATTGTGTATAGTGTATTTTTATGTGCCATTAAAAAATACATATAATCCATAACTTTCACCCCTTTACGATCAACCCCTATCTTTTATTTGTTAATTAAAATCTTATGACTTGAACTCTGAGGTTTATATAGAGAAAAATTCACAGAAAACCTCAAAAGTTTTCTTTCCGGAAAACCGAACATTCTCCGGGGTAGCATAGCAAAATGTTTCATGTTGGTATGTACTAAAAAGGTAGGCTAAGTAAAATCACATTAAGGAGAAACGAAGTTCGCGGTTGCAGCTTGTAATTTATAAAAATAAGAATAGTCGCAATATAAATGCTTCTTTTCTGCCTGGCCCCAAATCTTAAAAAACCGTACGCACTATTAATACGAAACTTTACGTCTTGTAGTACTAGTTGGAGATACGTCTCGCTGCTATTTTGGAGAAGTGTAAATATACTTTTTTAAAACCGTGTACTTTGCGATCGTGGTTTTCTATTTAAAAGCGCGTTTATCACAGGGTTTTCCCACTTCAAAGAGATCTTAAGATTAGAATTATGAGTGTCATCTCAAAATTCATTAGGCGAGGGGTTCTTATTCCTTAAGTATGGCTTAACGGTGCTTCAGTCACTCTGCCCTTACTTAAAATTTCCTTAAAAATTCAACTAATAAGTTTCTCTTATAAGTTTGAAATTAAAGTTCCAAGACGGAAAGAGCCTTTCATAGGGAATTATTCACAACATTAAATAACTTTATTAAAGCTTACACAGTTTTGTAAGAGAACTTGAATTTTAATGAAATGCTCTCATCAAATAGCGGTTAACTGTAATTTTACATTTACTCAGATGTAATATTGAGATTTAGTTAAGAGATACCTGCTAAAAATAATTAGTCTTAACCTATTTAACTTCTTTAGTAATAATAAGTTTATCGTATCGACTAAAACAAACTGCAATAAATTAAAAAAGAGGGAATATAATTTAATATCGCTTGGCTTTTGAAAAACTAAAGTATTTAATAAACTCATAATAATTAAGTATTAAAATGTTAAAAATAAGGACACATTACGTACTTAATGAGATATTATTACAACAGCATTGCCGCACCCTAGTTTTATTTTTAATATTGCCATTTATTTTTAATACGACCTAGTGGCAATATAGCGCCGAGAGGTATTTTTTCTATATATACTTATTTTTTTCTAGATATGATAAAAGTCTCGGCCCAACACTGCTTGTTGGCCTCGTGGATAGAGCGTGCGATTCTCCAAGCTGAGCGTGCGCTCAAATTACGGCAGTGCAACAACGAACCGTTCTTTATGTGAAAAACATTAAGCTCACAAAATACTTCGTCAGGTCTCAAAGTGCCACTACCTTAGAAAATCGACGACCAAAAATCGACGACATGTGCTAGGCTAAGAGGGCAGATCACCTACTCGTTAAGAGATATCAAGATTCACATACGGAATACTGCGGCTTGTTTTAGTAAACAAGGCTTGTAGGACCACTGGTTTTTTTTGAAGTCCTGGCAAATACCTTTCCAAAATAGGGCTGACAATTTGCATGTTTCAGTATCTTTAAATTAAGATCCCTATTAACCTATTTCACTGGGAATCTAAACCAGAACCTTTGTTTTAACCACTAAGGCAGGGTGGCAAATGTATATACATACTTGCCAAATTAAACGGCTATAATACTTGCACATACTTGCGACCAGTGGCACAATGTTTCGGGGACCAGTTAACCCTTGTCAGAACTTTTTCAATTACGCCAACACGATAACGTACGCCTAATACAAACATATTTATTACAACAAAGTTTATAAGGCTGTTAAGAGGTTCATTGTTAAGATATACGCGAATGATAAAACAGTTAGGTATTTTATACGCCTATCGTAAACGATCAATGTTTACGAACGGATTCGAAAGTTAAAAGTGACTTTGAAAGATATGGTTATCAGTTGTATGTTTGTTCTTGGAATTGAATTATATTTTAGTATATTCATTTAGACATACGTACTGTTGTGAACACATAAGAGTTTGCGTGTGTATTTTTTTTGTTCACAAATTTTTCGAAAACTTTTTCAAATTTAAAAAAATTACTTTGCGACAGGCGCGTATATCAAAAACATATAGGATTTGATATATGGGAGTCATAATTTAGCTTAGTCTTACCCTTCGACGTCTCTGCATTTGCTTAAGAGCTATAATCTTTTTAACGCCTCTTAATAAACGTACTTTCAAATGTGTTTCCTAAATGGAGTACAGTTTAAATGAACATTGTGGTCCATTTACATTTGTCGAAGCGTTCGTTTCGAAATGCATAGTTTATGTAGCAGTTTAGCATCAATTGTGAACGAATTGCTAGTACTTTGTTTGAAGTCCCGTAACCCCCAAACGGGGCCGACACATATATGGATCTATTTCATTAAAATTGATTGCCGAAGGCCTATTGTAGGACCATGAATAAGGTAGTTCAGACATACATGAATTGTTTTTGCATAGTTTATACTATTACTAAAATAAAAATAAAACAATGTTTTTCAGTAAATTTGACATGAGGGTAAGAATTATGAACTTAGGATCCTTCAAGAAAAGAGAGTACCAATTCTTAAAAGGCCGGCAACGCACTCGCGAGCACTCTGGCTTTGTGTCTATGGGCGGCGGCAGTAGCACTTAACATCAAAAAGACAGATTGCTGATTTATATGAATGTTCTTATTACAAAAAGTAAATTAGTATAACTCATTATCCTGTTTTAAATGAAAAGCTGGTCTGATTTTGTGGGCGTTACAATTTGACAGAAATGTCTATACTAAAATAACGTAATAAACTTTAATTCTTTTACTTTACTTTCATTATTGGTAAGGTCAATATTGTAAAACGCGACCGTGACTTGATTTTATATAAAAAAACCAACAACCAAATACTTAGAAATCTATGTGATACGCCCTTTATTATTAAACCTGACGTTTCGTATACCTCACGTCAATCACTGTCATTATTTATACATTAAAATTATTTTTGAAGTTATACTACTTTAGGCGCGTTATAAAAAATTGATGAGAGTCAAATTTTACGATGCGCGCGCACCGTGACACAAAATTAACAGAATGAAGTTGCCCACGGAAGATGCTACGGCATTGGACATAATTTAAAAACAACATTCGAATAATAATAGAATTTACGTTACACTTAATGTAAGAGAATAATAATAAATATTTATTTATTTAATTTTTCAAATGTAAACTAAACTTTATTGACTATAATGACTCCTTTTCCAGTCTTTGATTATTTAATTGTAATTAATTATTTGCTAGCAATCAAAAACTATTTTTAATAATGCCAAAGAAGTATAACTTCTTACATGCGTACATAAGTACACGCACCCTTTTTTTATTTCTTTTAATTGTAATTATTACAACGAGATATCCTTTGTAATAAAATTTCCTGTCTGAATCCTATACGTCTATCACGATAGCAAAAACTGAGTGGTATAATACGATTTTCAGTTTTTCAATCAGCAATCAACCTGACGTAGTTGAAGGCTTTTGTAATCCATTTTAAAAGTCTGATTTATCAATTCGTCATCGTTCGCCAATTGAGCTAATTAAAAATCTCATTTCGTATAGACTCTGATATTAATTATTCGTTGTTGTAAATAATCAATATCGTTTCATTATGGAGTTAATTTTGTACTTTTGTTTCATATTATTGGTTACGCGGTATGTCAACTATTAATTAATGAACGTTAAATAGTATGAGGCATATTTTGTACTCTAGTATTGTAATGGTCCACACAAGACCTGGCTTTGATTTCCGGACTTTCCGAACTTATTTCGGGCTATTGCACGCAGCAGATTAACATAATTAAATATATCAGACAAGAAGATAATAGTTCCATATCAAAAAGATAGCGGGTCCAATGTGGCTACGCGCCGCTAGAGAATGGCAAGATTAGAACAATTTAGAGGAGGCCTTTGTCGGAGGACAAGTATAAAAAATAAGCGTTTGCCACAAGATATTACTACTTTATATTTTAGCATGTAAGTTAAGCAGCATTAAATTAATTTTATTATTTATTTTACATAGTAAGTAGAATAATCACTTAATACCAATCCCGGCTGTGAAATTTCTTAGAACATTCTTGATTGACGTATTTATTAGATACAAACTGTCTTAAGAGCGTCCTATGATATAAAACATTTACTTTAATAAAGCTTAAAAGTTTAGTTTAACGAGCTCAGTAGTAACTAATTAAATAATAGTTTCCTTAGATGGTTTATTTATCGAAAAAAAGTGCGTGCGTACAAATTACACATGTCAGAAATGAAACTTCTTTGTAAATTAATTATTAATAAAGTAAAAGCCCCAATAGATGATCATGTACCAGTATATGATCACTGCATGTACATATTTGTATATATCTATATTCACACTGTTTACACACTGTATACGTGCTAATGATAAATAAAAAATCTGCGTTTACTGTACAAGACGTTATGCGACAGAATTGCCATCTAAAGTTCTAATATGTAACTACTCAACGAATACATCAACCAACAGCGTATATTTTTCTCGATCTCCCTTACTCTCTCTCTCTCTCAATCTTTCTCACTGTTCCTTTCTCCCTTCTCTCGCTCCATGGCACTGTGAGTGACGCGACGTTCGCTCTATCTCACTCTCTATCTCTTTCTTTCTCACTTGCTTGCTCCCTACTCTCGCTCCGTGGCTTTTTGCTACATGCTACGTTCGCCCTTTCTCACTCTCCCTCAACCGGTCTCAATTGCTCTCTCCCTTTTCTTCGACAAAAACGCTGCACATCTTCGTGAGGCTAATATTATTATTATTGCGTTTCATCCTTAAAAAATTACCCTCATTGGCCTAAAGAAGTTTCACTTCAAAAAGAACCAGTGGCGGTATAGCCCTTTTAAGATATAGGCCTCAAATTTTTGTAATTTGATTTTATAGTAGGTTATCATGAATCAGTCGTCCACGTAGTCCTGGAATGCGAGGCTGTGGCTAATCAACGTGCAGAAGAAAGCCGTGAAGCCTGTGAAGTACCCAGGAGACTTCTGTGCTTCTGGAAGGAGCTGGGCTGGCTAATTTAGCCAGGACTTTACACACAACGGACCAATTAAGTGTCTCATTGCGGAAACTGAGTCCACCAACCCTAGTAGGATACCACCCTTCTATGTCTGCCCTTGATTTATCGAGAAAAGCGTAGCATATAACGCTTCGAGCGAGTTAGAGTAAAACCGCGAGACACAACTAGTGATAAAGAGGAGACCTATACAGAGTAATAGCGCCTCTGGAGCCATCATGGAGATTAGGAAACAAAGGACAAGTATAAATTAAATTTCACGGCCTGAGTGGAGGTTACATAATGTCTACAATTTTATATAAAATCTGTTCTCATTTATTGACACGTCTCCCGCAGGATCTGAATGAATTATTCATGGCTCAAAAGAAAGAATGTTGAGCCAAATTGGGTTTTATCCTATTAAAATACACGGACCCACTGTTTTGAGAACCTTAAATATACTTTGGTTAGATAAAAATTACTTTGATTTAGCGACTTACTAATGAAATACATTTATTACAAACTATAGAACCTAAAAAGTATCAGATACTCAGACCTATGTCATATGTCATTCAAACTAATACGAGACTAGGAAATAACCCTTTATGTCATAAAAATTATTTAAACATACCTACGTAAATTAATATCAAAGACATATAACCCGGAGACGTTTTGTTCCCTATAATACATAATACAATACTGGTTAATACAGAAAGTCGATGTTGCCTGAAGAACTAATCACTGAATCAAACAAAATCTCTTCACCTCATACTTAATTGTAGGGTAACTTGAATATGCAGCTAGCTTTTAAAATACCGAAATTGTCTATGACTACTAAATGAATCTATGCATAGTATTGTCTTTGATTTACATAACTTTTACACATTTAAAGAAAAACGCTTTTTACCGGATTAAAGTAATAATCACTACATACGCTTTGACCAACCAAAAGTACTTGCGAAAGAGAAAAGATTCTTCCCAAGATTGGTACGCGAAGCCATTGAAATCAAAAAACACCCCAATTTCAATAGAGAAGACGGCCTAAAATTGTCAAACACCTGGGATCCAATAATATCCAAATTAAAATCTCAAAAAGAAAAACAATCCGCGAAAATAGAGGACACCGTGAGCCATTTTTGCCAAAACCCTCCATCTTTTAGTCGATACCAACTCCGGGGAAACAAATACAGATAAGGCAACTTTCTCTGCAGCTGTGATACCTTTTGACATTCAACATCTTTTGTCTTCAGTCACCGTGACCACGCACGCTGTAAAGCACGCGAAACGTCGGATAAATTTAAAATTATGTCAAATAGTTGTAAATTTATAATAATAATACATAACTTTAATCCGGTAAAAAGCGTTTTTCTTTAAATGAATCTATGCAATCAATTACAATGCCAATAATGTGATTCTACAACTTACAAGTGCTCACGTAACATTTATTAAGTCGTACATTTTTATAAAGCTATCACCAAACCCATTAAGCATTGTTCTTGTAACATTTAGATCTCAGTATAAATTATTACCAAAAGACAATTTCCGCGTTTATTTTTACTTCATTAATTCACCATCAAAGCTACGAGGATTTAAGCTCGATATTTTTGTGGTATAAACATTCCATTAAAGTTTTTAGGCTATTTCAAACGTTTGTCAGTGAGATAATGAGAAAGCGGAAAAGGTCAGCGAGTTTGAAAATAGAACGAATTCTTTAAGTATCTTTTCATAAGACAAAAGGCAGTAATGGCGACCTCACCTACGCTTAAAAGCTTATTTTTACGATACTACCGCGCTGCAAACTTGTCTTTACTGTCTTAACTAATATTATTAATTTATTAAAATGAAGAATTTTCCCTTTCAGATGCGTTAAATAAGCAGAATAATGTTGCCTGCACATAATAATTAAAACTAGAACATACGGTAATAAGAATTTTTAATTAAAGGACTTAGTATGTAGGACAATAATAACGTAAGGACGCCACTTATTAAATGCAACATGGGAATAAAATTTAATAAAACAATGTTTAATCGAATCCAAAAGAATGAAACGTTTGTTGTATATTCTTTACCTTTTAAAGGTGAAAAATATCTCATTTAAATTTATTATCTATGGCCGTGTCCAAAATTTGAATTACAAATAGAAAATTATATTCTTTTGAAACGTATTTACATATACTCAGTACCTATTTTTTAAACATTTTTACTTGGCGAAACCCAGCCCGCCTATGTCACATTCCAATTATTGTTACTTATCTGTGACAGCCCGCGCTTTTGGCATGAGCGCCGCGCGGTCATGTTGTGCGCCGAGTTTTGGCGCCGTTTATACGTTTTGAATTTAAATTCTTTAAAAACTTATTATTTTAGCTTATATTTGATGATAGTAAAATAATGTACGTACAGTCATAAAATACCCATTAGATGTTTGACTGATCCTTATGCAACAATTTCATAGTGTTATAAAATATAAATCCCACATATGTATATACAATAAATATATGAAGTTGTGGAATCTCTGGACATGACATACGCTTAAATTTTAGTTTTATAGACTACCAGTTCTATTAAAAGTACAGGAGAGGCAATAAGTTTTTTCACTTATAAAATCTAGGTTTGTTTACGAAAATCTAACGAACATCATCAATAAAGACCAACCATCTATTTGAACTTATGAATAAAAGCACACATATAGCAAGACAAAATAAACTTGTCTTTGCTTCAACTATAAACAGGAACATGTACAAAATACATATTTATACATCTAAGTAAAAAGTAGACTCCTTTTTCAAATCTTAACTGAAACAAAAGGTAAACAAAACCTGAATAAACTTTAATTACACCATATTATTCTTATTTAATTGTAGGCAATTCTTTTGTCCGTTTAATAAAACCCGCTCGGAGTATAATGTATGAAACATTTTTAGTGAAAAATTTACACAGGGTAATGGAACTCAAAATGTATTTACTGCAATTTATAAAGTCTTTGTGTGGGCAACATTTTAAAATGAAGCACATATATGTGTAATTGTAATACGGTGTAGCGCCGTTTAATTCTCGTAGGCCATGGGATAGCCCGGTTTTATAATGAGTTTGTTTTGTCTATTATGATTACATCAATCATATATCATATTATTAATGAATATATTCAATATTAAGAAAACCCTTTACAAAGAATTCGGATAAAATAAAGAGAGACTAAAACCAAAACACACAAGTATGCACTAGAACGTCCACAAAGAGCATTCACACGGTTCCTGGCGTACAAAACCCCTAAATTTTGCTACAGAAGTGATTATGTTGATTAATTACAGAAGTTCAATTTGCAAACTCTCGTCGTATGATTGTGGACCTGGTGTTTTTGTACAAATTGATGCACGGCACGATTATTTGTCCAGATATTTTAAAAAAGATTTACTTCGTAGTGCCTAGAATCAACGCAAGAAGAAGACAGGCTGATACTTTTGTCGTTCCACAGTCCTTAACCAATCTAGGTAAACATGCGCCCCTTAGTAGAATGCTTAGGAATTTTAACCAATGTAATTGTAGACATAGTCTTGACGTGTAATATGATTCACTTCCTAGTTTTAAGAAGAAAATTTAGTCATCTCAGCCATAAGTCATGTAATTTTTTCCACGTTTCAATTTATTTATGTTTAAAGATACAAATACTTAAGTAAACTCTGTCCGCTATCATTTATTAGAGTCAATGTTGTGTACACCTATTATTAGATTGCATGCTAGAATAAAACCCAATATTGTTAATTAGAGAATATATACATGTAATCGGTTGGTGTTCCTTAATAAATAAATAAATAAAACAATTACAAAGGACAAATAATATTTAATAAAAAAGAAATAAAGACTATTTTTTTCGTCTTCTTATGTGTCATGTAAATATAATTATATTGTTCACTTATCTTACCGTTCTGCTGTCATGTACGAGTATATCATTATTTTTGTTTCTATGTAACCGTTTCATCCAATATTCTGATTTTTTCTGTCTACTATAGTGATCGTTTCTTACTAAATAAATAAAACAAATTATACCTATAATCAAAGGTCAATGACGTAATACATCTCGACACTTTAGGAGTATTTTTAACAAATTACTTGGCACATAAATCACTTTATAGGTGAGCGTGTCTAATTAGGAATTCATCCACTTTCCCTACTCTTAGTCAAACATGTGTCTCAAGACATTAAAGAGTTAATTATGTCTATAAATATAACATTGTATTAGTCCCATGGGAAGCTGTTTTTCCATAGATTTATTACTAGAAACTGTCTGTTTATATAATAAATAGGTTGGGGAAAAAGTCTTTTCGCATTATAGTATGTATGAACTTGGCTCTCATTGGCTATACTATTTGTATCTGGATGGTTTTGGTATCATTAAAAATTTAAATTTTTAAGAAGATAATTCCAGATTCAAATGAGAAAAAGTGTGATTTTTATTTATTTTCCGTACTGTCAAGGTGAGTGATACTTATGAAGAAATTTTCTTTGATACATTTTAAAATTTTACTACAAAAAATGCAACGCCACGAAAAGGTAAAAAAAATAAAACCTTATAAATGTTACCAAAATATTGTAACAGATACAGTGGCGCTACAACGCTGTATGGGAATCGGATGCAATCTGAGGCCAATCATTTTTATTTCATAGACAAGTAGGGGATCAGCCTTCTCTCTGACACATGTCGTCTTTTTTTATTTGACATATGCCGGTATACCCACGTTGTTTTCCTCCGTTACGAGTGAGTGTTATACCTATGCGATATAAAGTCCATTGGTACACAGCCGGGGAACCTATGACCTCAGGAATGAGAATCGCACGCTGAAGCCACTATTGTCGTTTCTGATTTAAATCGTAGCATATAGAGATTTTTATAAATTCACCAACAGCCTATATATATATGTAATGTATAATATACATATTAGACTACCATTACATAGATATAAGTACATTGTACATCTAAAGATTAATAGAAAAACTATATAAGTCTATATAAGTTTATTTCATATCGGTAACTCAAACTCAAACTCAAACTCAAAATATCTTTATTCAAGTAGGTAACCAAGTACACTTTTGAATCGTCAAGTTAAATTAATCGTAAATTTACATTTACTACCAGTTCGCAAGTCAAGGGCGTAGAGCGGGTAAGAAGAACTGGCAAGAAACTTTCCGCCACTCTTTTTAATCGCCAAGTATTGTCATACAAATTGTTTGAACTGGAGCAATTCAATCCCAAGGATTAGGATCATTTAAGTAGTCCTCAAATTTATAAAAAGCTTTGTTGATTAATTTTCGTTTAACGAGGGCTTTGAATTTATTTAGTGATAATTCTCTAATTTCGCTTGGGAGCTTGTTGTAAAAACGAATACAATTTCCATATAAGGAGTGGTTTATCTTTTGGAGCCTGGTTGGTCGTACACTCAAATTAGTTCTACTTCGCGTATTATACTGGTGAAAGTCACCATTTGTTTTAAAATCGTTTATTCGTCGTATTACGCGTGGAGAAAGGAAGGAAGAACGTCAAAGGTAGTGACAGAAGCTACACAATGACTAGAAAGCATGACCTGGATTTTAACAAAAACAGGATCAACATTGCTGACATCAAAAATTTGTTTATTTCTTTATCAGCAGTTTAATTTTGACATTAGAGTCCACTTTTTAGACTTCTGCTCGGTTCGACCGGTCTAACGAACTGACCATTGCATTAATTTAAAATCTTGCTGTTGATCTGAAAGGCCTTGACAGCTCGGCCCGGTGCAACGTCGCTCGGCTGGAATTGGGCTTTCCCGCGACTAGCGCAAGGGCGTCTCCTGCGGACGGACGGCCGGCTTGGGCCGTCGCGGGGTGGTCAGTCGTCTGAAGAGCAGGTCGAAGGACTTCCCAACACTGGGAAGCACCGCAGTAATCAGTGCCTGTATTTAAAGAAACCTTAATTTGTGATAGAGAAGAGTCAAACGGCAGTCGTAGCCCGTAGGAACGAGTGTCAAATTATTAGATTAATATTTATTAACTTAAAGTTCATTACGTTTAAAGTAAAAGTAGTTTAAAAGTTATTTAGCATAACTTTGTATCGACCATTGAATAGTCGTTCATTTATAGAAGCCATATTGTCAAATAACTGTATTAACGGTTTAATCAATTTAACTTTGATGTTATTAAATTATAATGACAATAGCAGCTGTCACTAACGCCATTGTTCCGACATAATAAAATACTTTTAATAATAATTACTATAGAATCACTATTGACTGTGAATAAACTACAATTATTAAAGATTGTAAAGTGATTGACGTTGTTAATTTATGAATTCAATGACAATTACAGCTGACACCAGCGCTATTGCTTCAACACATATAATAAATAAAGAATGTACTCATACAGTAGAGATACTAATCTGATAAAAATAATGAAAGCACACAAATTAAGGTTTATTATGGTTCCGTTTCCAACATCCGGAGTCCATATATGGATACGTCAAGCATCAGTCTTTATACCCAATTACAAGTAACGTCCTATCCGCGCCCTCTATACTCGTTATCATGAACTACTATGGTGCGTAATTCGTAAAGCGTCATTTGTCGTACTAGTCTATGAATTATATTTAATCAAAAAAGTTTAGTAATTCACTGTTCGTGCAGTTTCTTTATATTCAAAATATTCTACCATACATAATAAAAATAAAAATTTTAAGTGTTTAACCGCTCCGCGGAAATAATGATGGACCACAGTGAACCGTACGAGGTACAACCCCCACGGTAGCAGTTTGCGTAGCTTCTTCGGGTCCTTACTCCTTCATATACAAATCGTTTTAAATCGATGACGTACACTCCGAGTATTACAAGGTAAAAGGATCAAACTGTATTTTTTGAAAAATTTTGTCAACAACAAAGTACATAATACATTTATTTTATAAAATTCTCTTATGTCCCACTGCCGTTACAGTAAATGTTCGAAACCGGCCTCCAACGATTTTTTATTGTCCCTACTCGATATAAGTGAATTGTAAATATAATTTAACGGAATTACAATCTCCGTAAAATTCTTTATTTGTGCAGTCAAACAAGGCACATTTAAATACTTTGATACAACGATTTAATTGTATGAATTGAGGTTGTTTTCGGCTTTTAAACACTCAAATAAAAATTGTATCTACCCTCGGCTCAGCTTTGTAGAATTGGGAGTTAACATTTCAAAGGTACGAAATAAGTTTGTTACGAAAGACGTCGACGTCGAAAGATAATAGGGTTTATTCTAAAGTACATTCTATTAATTTAAGGATTTTTTAATAATATGCTTTTTAAAACTCTAGTAACATTGAAAGAATTATGAGAACAAATAAATTGTGCAACAATATTTCATTGGAGCGTGCAGAAGTGCCATTTATAAATAATAAATAACCGTGGAATTTCCGTTTCTCAAATGCGTATTCAGTTATTTTTTCGCCACTTCGGTAGAGTGAAAATGCTATTTATAAATTGATTATACTATAAAAATGTTTCAACTGAAGAGAGCTGTCATTTTCCCCCGAGAGCGATGCTATCGGCTGTTGCAGTTGTGACATTTTCTCTACAAACGTGCTTTTATTCTACGTATATTGTGACGCTTTTTATTTTTATTTGCATTTGGCCAGGTCCATATCACACAAAAATATCAGACAAAATTCAAATTTTAACAAAAATTTTGCTAGAAGAATCCAAGGTAAAAAATTCAACTCTGATGCGCCAGTTAAAACCTCCTTTAAAGATTTGATTGATTCCCGTCCGAATGGTTTTTTAGTAAAGGAATCAATGAACCTTTAAGATGGCAAAAGGGCTTAAATAGCACGGGTGCATACTTGGATTATACAAATATATTCTAGTTTAAAAAATGTACTTTTTGTCCCTCCCATATTTAGCCCCAATTTTATATGGTTTATCTATGTAGGGCGTGACGTTATTAGAAAAGTAATTAGATGGAAATGGTTTGCATTGTCCATAGCTCTAAGGGCCTTGTGGCTAAGCGGTAGAGCCACTGTGACGTCTCTACGTTCTACTATCGGAATCAAACCCCGATCAGATTTGTAAATTTAAATTTTAAATCTAAATGATTCTTAAGGTCCGATATCATGTCAAAAATTACCAAGGTCGTCCCAAAGTTAGGTTCTTAACTTCTAATTTGAACTCACCGCCTTGAATTAGAAATTCGGAGCAGTATATGTGCATAAATTTATATCAAAAACAGAACACCATTTAAATTATTATGACTCAATTCAGTACATAAAGCACTATAAAATCGGGCTATCAGTAAGATCGCACTTTGGATTAAATTCAATTTAACTCGATTACTACAAAGTTTAATAGCTCCTAACTTAGCAATTCATCGTGAGCGATAAAATGGCTTATAATCCAAGCGATTAGATTAATAAAATACGAAATTGCCGCCTTAGTTGATATTTATTTAATGTTACGACGTAAAATTTGTTATCTTCGTAAACTACAGGTGTACAGAAAGTAACACAAAAGCGCTATAGATTATGGGCAGGTACGGCCATATATTTCACGGAAAGATTATCCTTGTAAATAAAAGGATATTTTCACGGGGTAAACATCACGGTTGTTTACGAATATTTTATAAGGATAACTTTAATGGTTGTGGGGAAAGTTTGTAAGGGTCATTTTCTGATTATTACTGAAGTTGGATTTAGTTTGGTTACAGTTGTTTCATATTTGCGTAATAAGGATTGAAGGTGATTTTAAATTAAACGTAAAAATGGGTTGGTCAATTATATTTCAAATACAAAAAAGGGTTAAAAAAATGTACTACAAATATTTATAGGGACATTGCAAACTTTTTCAACACGATGTTGAAGTTTTCAAGTATGTAGTACAATTTTACGTCGAATATAAAGAAATTTTTATTTAGATAAGTACATGCGATCTATTTAGTGGCCTGTCCCGGCTGGACTTTTTTGAAATCGTTCCAGTATTTTTTGAGGTCATATACAAGTCATTTCTATTTCTCAGTATAGATGTACAAAATAATCCAACAATAAAAAACTGCATTTAACCTAACCACCGTTTACAATGTCTAGACGGTATACATAATTCCGCGAACAATTTCATTCACCCGAACTATTAGGGACCGCTAACAACTTTATTACACTAATTAAGTTTAAAACGAACTAAACGTACCTATTTGAACATGTAAAAATAAATAGGGTATAAAATAAAAGAGCTTAGCTTCACTTGGCTATTCCAGTAATGGAATTTTGTAGGAGCGACGTCGGAAGGTGGAAATTTTGTAACGCTAAGAAAATGTTTTTACGGTTACAACGAGGGCTCAAATCTGAATACGCTTTCGTGTCTTTGAGCATTGTTACAAAATAGGATTAGAATTTAAATATAATGTAATCACTATCAAGTTTCGTGAGTAAATGTGCGATTCTTAACCCTGAGTTCGTGCATTCAAAACCCCGGTTGTTGTTTGAACGGTGAAGGAAACTATGTATTTAATCCAATTTATGACATTTGCCACATAAGGCTATACTTGTTTATATACATTAAATATATGTTGCAAAAATCTGAGACTAAAACACATTATTTATATTACAATGTAAATAACGAGAATGCCTTTGTTCCTTAAATTTGGAATAATTTACAAACAGAACAGTAGCCCAAAGCCATGTGAATATTCTGTTTGAATATCATAAAACAATAGTATTATTTAAAGAGATACATGTAATAACATAACTAGATCAATAAAAAAAATACACTATTGGAATGCTACTATACCTGTATAAAAATTTGTACGGTAGGGCTGAATATTAAAAAAAAATATATCCAGCCATGCGAAGCCAGAGCTGTATGAATGTGTATGAAGTATAAAATCATTAGTAAATAAGCATTGATAATATCGTCTAAAAATTATATTATTATAATTATATTATATTTAATCTACTCTTAATGAATCACAATAAAAGAATGTATACTTTTATAGACATAGTAATATTCTAAAGACATGTTAAACAGCTGCTGTGTTTACAAATAAAAGTGAACACATGTCAGGAAAGGGCATGTTTGGATATCGGGTTTTATATTTAACTGTTGAGTCCATGACTTTGTATGAAAATATATTTGATGTATTCAAATATAATGAATAATTAAACATGTATTATCCAAAGTATTTCATATTTTCCTTTATTAGCCAGTTTCAATTTAGATATATCAACAGAATATCAAAATGAATTATCTCTTAAGTATGCATTTCAACATATACAATATTTTCTTTAGATATCTAAGATCTCGGTTTAAAGGAAACATGGTGAATGTATTACAACGACGTAACAATTTAACAATTTTGAATAAACATTTTATTATTGTCCAGACGTATCGCGTTCGTTATAGTATGCATACAATTTATAAATAAGATAAAAAGTTGTGTATACGGTTTAATCTAGTATAGTGGACCTGTAATATTAATAAAAGACCGGCTACCCTTGAACCCACTCCCTCCAACCTCACGTGGTCTGTAACTGAGGTGTGACCTAATAAGTTTGGAATTTACATTTACAAAGAGGATCATCGCAGTTCTTTTGAAAGTTGACGAAGGTAAACTCAAGCCTGGGTCGGATGCTAACCACGCATTTCTCGCATGTGTTAAATCCGCATTCTCATAGTTTGTAGAATAAGATCTAAGGATTTTGGTAAAATCTTAGCGTCTACTAAAGCTCTTCAAGTGCAATATTTAAAATTATAAGTTTTAATAAAGATAATGTATTTATTCGTTATAAGTAAATGCATAATAATTTTAATATTTGAGGACCCTTATAAGTAAAAAATACCTGCGTCAGAGTTCTCAGCTCTTCCATATCAAACACTAAATTGTACTCACAATATTAAGATAATTTTTATACCAAACCCATATTAATAAAGTTTCTTTTTGTTTCAGGTGTTACAGGGTGGATGTTAAATGTTCTAACATAAAATTTACATAAATAATGTTAGTTCCTGAAAGATAAACCAAATGTTACAAAAAACGATTTGCATAGTGTTAACGGTAGTAAATTTATTGGCAAATACATTTCAATGATAAGGCAGAGGTGGCGTACATTTAAGAGATGAGACGCTTTCGTAAGACAAAGTTTCATTCTCTCGACAAAATGCTGCGTAATTTCTACGTTGCACTTCTTCTGTGGCGGATCGATTGTGTCGTCGAAAGCACTAAAGGTTAGTGTAAGACTATATATATTTTTTAACATTTAGTATCTATGGACGGCAATATCACTTGCCATGTGATCCTTTTGCCCGTTTGTTCTATAAAAAACACTAAGTAACCCGCAAGAAACATATAACAATTAAGAAAAAAAGCGTAATCGTAAGCGTGAGAAAGTTTAAGTTACAACCTGTGGAAAAAAAGCGTACTTTATTTAAGATGGACTTATTAGTGTCATGTAGCCTTATAAAGTACTTGCCGCATGAGTACCTCATGCTTTTGCATGTGTAAAATAAAATGGTGTCTATTCAAGCGTCAAGTACAGAATCAATCGACGTCGAATCTTTTTCGTTTTTATAACAGTGTCATAAGATTTATTTTAATAAATCGTTAAAGTTATATGCTATTGAAATACAAGAATATGCTACAAGAATACAAATATAATATATATCAAACACATCTTTGAGATTGTAATTTGCAAAATGTAGACAAATAGAGCCCGCAGCCTCAATCTTGTCTACAAGTTGTATATTCTGTCATCCTGAGCATTATGTAAATTAGTTTCTTTTATTGCGCTGCGGTACTGTTTTATGTCTTCGATATTCAGTCGGGTTTTCATGCATATGCATCTATGGAGGTTTCGATGTATGCAATGTGATGAGTAAACATATTGTTTAATGCCTGTTAAAAATGTATTTAACTGTGCTCTGTGGTGTTTACAGGTCGTAGAATTACGTCAGTAAACGGACTATGTACTTTGTCATTAAATTTAATAATTCACATCGAGTCATGTTCATTTACTCACTTTTTATAGTATGAAATTTTTATTGTAATTGTTGTTGTTTATTTTGAACGTATATATATAATTTTATTTATTAACACTTCGTTGCATTAACATAATAAATATTGAACATAATTAAATCAAAAGAATGGCAACTGGCGTAATATTAGTGAGCGATATATAAAAAACCCTGTTCGTAATGTTTCAATATAACAATATCAAACACAAAATATTTAGGCAATTTTTCAAATAAATCATTTAAACACAAAACGATAGCCAAATTAGCCGAAAAATAGAAAAGCCAACAATAAAACCGGCTTTCAGGCGTGAAAAAATCAATAAGTGTCTTGTCGAGATATAGGGCCATAAACATTGTTGACTAGTGGTTACAAATCAGAATTGTGACGCGGGTAGAAGAGATTCATGGAATACCGCTCCCTGGAGGGTGACAAAACGTAACGAACCGAGACCTCATCCTTTCATGTCACTGATACATTTTTCCAACGCTGAACAACCACTTGTCTCCGTATAGATTATTTATGGCCAGACTCTGTGGCAGGTATGCTGATTACTAGCGGCCCCTGTCGGATAGAACTTGCAATAAAACTAACTACCATTGTAATGTTGGGAATAAGAGCGAAATTCTTGATGAATATTTTTAAAAATAGAACAACTTGTCTTCTCATCAGTCTGTAAATGAAGAAATATAATTGGTATGAATGCGATACTGGGTCAAGTATAAACTTAAGATTTATCCACGAAGTAGCTGACTGCTATTTTGATTGAGTAGACCTATATTTGCTTATTTATACTATCTGTATTTTTACCGTGTATTTTATAGAAATTAGTCAAGTGTTAGCTTTCTAAAAACAAACGATATCAATTACAAGTAATTATTGGTTCTATTAGCTTATGTATCGTGTACTTAAGAATAACGCTTTTATTTATTATCTTATCACATAAATTTAAATTAGATTGGTAACGTGTCTCACTATGTCTAAGATTGCGACTAGAAACTTGATACTAACAGAACAAAATCACTTTGAAAGACTGTGATAACACCAGTCGATTATTGGAAATCGTACAGGGTTACTGCACCCCACTGAAGCATAAAGTAAATTTGCATTGGTAGCCCTTAATTTTTAACCATCGAAAAAGTCTTGGTAATGTTAAGTATCTATATTAATCTCCATTGTAAATAGTGTTATTTGAAATTAATGAATGTTACATAAAAATAATAATTATTACGTTTTAGTGTGAAAATCTTTAGCCAACTTCAGTCCCTTCAGGAATCCTTGAGCCGGTTTTTATTATTTACCTTATCTATTACATCACAGGTTGGCCCTTGTCAACCCCTAATTTATTAAGAAAACCTAGTCGGACCGTTTGAACTAAAGTATTTTTTTCAACTCAGTGTAAACACGATTTGTCGGAAAGAGATGAAAGAGTAGGTACTTTCGTTAAATGAGTGCAATTATACTGATTTTATACATAAGGCGGTTAGGCCCATTTATTTTGTATATTATTGTTCCGCGCCAAAACTCCTTTCAGTTTTATTGTTATGGCGTTTCCTTTGAGTGGGTGTGCCATGGATAAAAGCTACATAACGTACACAAACTTTGAAGTTTACGGAGGAACGGAAATATAAAATCAAAGGGTTTCCGAAAGTTGGAATCCTTAACGTAAATACTCTAGATCCTATGTGGAAGAACTATTTTATTTATTTAAGGTTTACATATACATGATAAAACAACTTATAACTTCCTTTAAAATAGAACCGACTTCAAATTGCACTACAAAGTATATAACATATTGTTTTGATTGATTGGTCTTGTCAAGAGAATTAAATGTATAAAATAATGTTTTTTTTTTTACGGGGAATGAAGATCATATCTATCAATCTTAAGTCTCTAGGATCATTTGAGTTCTATCAAACATGTCAAATTTATAAACGAAATTTTTTTTTGACGACTCTTATAACTAGATTTATGTTTTAATGGGCTTCTACTTAAGAGCCTTAATTCAATGGTATGTTATATACGTTATATATGCTATATATGTTAATTTTACAATTATTAAAAATAAGTCCAGTCATATATCGCGCTAATATATTTTAGAACGTGAATCAGCCGAAAGTTTTAAAATATGTTAAATACATCTTTCAACGGCTGTTTTATATAACCAAAAGCTAAAAAAAATATTCCGTAGTCATTTCATACGTGATTTTATTATCAATATATAGATCTTCTTTTTAGTTCTTAATTAGTATTTGCAAGAATATTTGAGTGACCAAGTACAATAGCACTGCGATTATTACTGCACATAAAAAATTGTTAAACTTTTTATATCTATCCTAAATCGCCCCTATGTTATTAGCTAAAGTAAACATTGACTCAATATGTTTGCACCCCAATCACGGTGGACACGATGAAGGATAGAATAAATAACATTTTAAATATATGTACATACGCAACCTATACTACATACGTAATAAATTACACAGATTTAATTTAACATCGTTTATAATCCATTAATAATTTAATTTAAAGGAGCGACGATATGTTGGTTCCTTGTTTGAATTTTTAATTTACCTAAAAGAAGAATTGTAAGAGACATATTCTTTCACTTCTTTTGAATGTCTTTTATTCAGTACATCTCCTGCTTTCTGTATAATATTGTCCGTACTAATTGCTAATGAAATAATATTAATTATACTACCTATACATTTACACGTATCCAAAATTAAATCTGTAACAATAGTATTTTCTAAACGAATAATTCAAACACAAATATTAAATATCTTAGTATATTAACTTTCTGTCTGAAGAGAAAATTAATATAGTTATAGATCATCTCATTTTTATTCCAATTCACTCCCTTTGTACAAAACCTTTTGTCGCAAAGTAAAAATCTACGACTTCTCAATAAATTAAGTGAAACATTTTACACAATATCTTTCACTAACATCAATTACTTTTTGATATTATTTAAAAGCTTTCTTTGTGAGTAAATTAAATTCAGTCGCGTCTTGGGAATTTAATAAAATCGTAGTGATTTGTTTACCTTTAAAGTCTGTGAGAGGGCGTCTCGCTAATTCTAAATTTAAATGCATGAGATTGAATTCACGCAGCGGATCCTACAGTTTACCGATTGCTACTTATATCGCGAAGAAAAATGTAATTTCAGTTCAATACAATAGCCCTTTATATTCCAGTTACAGAAAATAAATCAGGGTACGAAAGGCGTTTCCATACACTGGTGAAATCAATAAAAATTGGATTCTTATTCAATAAATAAGGACAAGGAAATGAAAGAACATATACATTAATCGTATTTCTAAATATAATAAATATTTTTTGTAGCATATACTTAATAATTATAATAGCGACCCAGTATATAAGCAACTTTCAAATGATTCGGTCCTTTAGGTCGGCGGTTCTAGTTCAATCCAGGGGAACATTAATACTTTTTAAGGGATAACGATTATTAGCTTAGAAAATTATCCGGCAAGCTGATGCTTTCAAATTATATATATACTCGTATATATATTCAGTATTAGGAAATAATAATTTAACAGCACTATAAGTTGGTATCCACGAATTGGAAGCATTAAGGAACAATCTTAAAATCCATTTCATAAATTTATTTATTTTCATAAATATATTTCATACATTTTTTTTTTACTTTTATTGTTTTCGTATACTAAATGAAAAATGTAATTCGGTTTAAAGACTTTATTTCTCAAAAAGACAAAAAATGTCACTTACATGAGAATAATACTTTAAATTAACATAACATTGTACTCATTCTTAAAATAATCACAATAAAAGATAGCCGTACATGCAATAAAATTAAAAGTAAAAGTAACCAAAGAAATATTAATTCAAAAGTAATTTTGTCTACAATATTCACTTAGCGTCGATTTGAATGAATTGATAGAAGTAATATTTTTTATATCTGTGGGTAGTTTATTATACAGCTGTGCGCCTTCGTAGGTAAACATTTTTTTTCCGTAGTTCGTACGTACTTTAGTTGACAAATGACAATTGACATGTTATAAATTACGTAATGATAATATCATATGTCAACATCGATTATGAGTGATTTATGGCGTATCAGAACACAACAGATGTCCAAAGCACGCGCGTATAGGTTTGAATAGAGAAGCTGTCGTTACCATAAAGTGCTATTGTGGACAACCCCATGGGGCAAAAAAGTGTTTCGTCTAATTGTTTGCACATTTTACAGCTCTCTTGGGCGCTGGGGGCCGACCCCTGGGAATGGTTGTGATGAAAATGAACTTTCCGAGCAAATGTTGATCGATGTCTCTCATTACCTATGCATTAACTATATTGATTTTACGTGTAATGTGCGTCGAATATCGTTTAGTTTCGAAGTTGGGATTTATTATTAAGATTGAAATGCCGTTGCAAGCACGAAAATGCATTACTAAGATTAGCAGACGGTACGTATAAATCGTAAATAGTTGTTTTGCTGGTAAACAAAGCAATGGACATATATTTTGCATTTGCCGCTAAGCCATAGACAATGGATATAATAGCATACGACTTAATCGACCGCGATTACGATTTTATTTTAAAATTTTATTATTTGGCGATTACATTGACTTACGTCTCCCCTGATTGAATTGACGATATAAATTTGAGTTAAAATTTAAAAAGTAAAATACCATTTATCAATGTGAAACATCTCATTATATTCGTATTAAAATAAATAGTGTATAAAATGAAGTGAATCAAAAAGAAATCTAGAATGCTGATGGCAAAAAGCACTCACAAATGCTTTTATAAAAGGATTTTCTTCATTGAATCTTCATATAATATTCATGTGGCATTTTCTTTG
This sequence comes from Pieris napi, assembly GCF_905475465.1. Classification (NCBI taxonomy): domain Eukaryota; kingdom Metazoa; phylum Arthropoda; class Insecta; order Lepidoptera; family Pieridae; genus Pieris; species Pieris napi. Next base: position 3,611,852 of record NC_062239.1, on the reverse strand, counting down.
TGCCCATATTAAGAAAGGTTGATACGTAGATTAAATGGCAAACTGAAGTTTTAAAAATGGAATATCGCTAAAAGCTTGTACCTATTGAAGGGACAAACTATTGTGTTTTCACCCTGTATTGTAGTCCTAAATAGCTGTTTCTGAACCATTTTTTCACCCTCTCTCCCTTTGAGGATTAAGTTGGCAGCGAGGAAATTACTTTTTAAGAGGCTTTCTCTACCCTACTCCTTTAATTATAAATGACTGTCCATTTTACTCAACTTCGGTTACAATGCGCTTTTTTAGATTAACTCTCGCGATATTTAAGATTACGATTTCAAGAATGCTAATGAGGTGATGCGCTAGGATTAAATATCATATAGTATAATTATTTATGACAGGAAAAGGTTCTTTGATGTGGTTTCTAAATCATTATTTTTATGTTACTCTTATTTTATTATTGTCATTATTATTATAACAAAAAAGCGGAAGGCTGTCTTCTACTCAGAGATATTTTTCATTAATTCAAGGTCGTGCCACTGTAAGGTGATTTTCCGCCACTTTCTTCAGTCGGTAGCTTCCCTCGTGCAGCTGTTACGGTGAAAGTGAAATCGTGACTTAGTCACACCAGTGGGTTGTAGATCTGAAACTGAACCCTGTGAAACTTTGGAAAATAAGCTATCGAGGCTGTTTTAAAGCATTTGAAAATTCTAATTAAGTATACAAATATATTGTCTACTTGAGCAGTGATGGCTTCAACGTGCGACTCTCATCCCTGAGGTCGTAGGTTCGGTCCCCAGCTGTGCCCCAATGGACTTTCTATGCAATTTAACATTAGCTCGAACGTGAGGGAAAACATCGTGAGGAAACCGATATGTATTAGACCCAAAAAGTCGACGGCTTATATCAAGCACAGGAGGCTGATCATCTACTTGCCTATTAGATTGAAAAATGATCATGAAACAGATTCAGACATCTGTGGCCCAGACCTAAAGAGGTCACCGCCACTGATTAATTTTTATTTTATTGTAAACTTAATTGTTCTACTACTTACTCTATGGCTCTAACACTTTATACATTGAATACTGTAACATTTGTAAATAAGGGTCATGAAAAAACTGGTTAACATTGTCAGCGTTGTTAGTAACTGAACCCTCGAATATAGTCCGAAGTGTAGGAGTCTCTAGTGGATAACGTTACAAAAATAACAATTCCAGGGGAGAAATAAAACAGCGTTTGCCAAGCTTTTTGTTCTGGGCTGGATTAGTTCTTGTGACCTTTTTGTTTTTGCTGACGATTTAAAAAAAATAGACAATGCGTTACTCGGCAAACATTTGTTCTTATTTGGTAACATCTGTAATCTAGTCTACAAAAGGGATGTTTTTGATCTAATATTCGAGAATTTTCTTTAGTATTGCCAATTAATGGCATTTAGGTCTGGTTTTCACAACCTAAGTGGTAAAATAAAATATGTTTATTATGGAACATAAGATACATGTATCACTTATTCCACGTCATTAAATTTGAATTTGTAGGCATCCCTACTCATCGGCAAAGAAGACAGAGGGTGTAGGCCGAGAGAAAAAGCCGGCGTAAAAAACTCTCGGTACTCTTTTAAAACAGCAAATCATCAAACAACACTTATTTAAAACAAATATCGCAAATAAATTAGAAGTAGCCTGTCTATCACTAGTCCCAGGCCCTTTTATCAACTAGATAATCATTGACTTTATAGTAAGCCGTAAGTAGTTTACACAGCTTTTCTTTAATACATTTCTTAAATTTATTAAAAGGGATTTTATTTAAGAAGAGTATCCCTTTCCCCAAAAAATAATTACTAACTTAAATGGTTCGATTGCCTCAATAACATGACACAACCATATACAATATTTCTATGTCTTATAGAATAGAATATTGAAGAACGCCCACGTACTAAACGTGCTTCGAATAATTTGGGAAGCGCTAGTAAATTAACTGAAGTCAGAATCAGTTTCAATCAGTATAAGGTGCAATAAATCACCTAAGCTCCCCTTGTATATGTATTGTAGTGACACAGATGTGCAGGGGCATCGCTGGGGATGGACAGGGTACGAATGTGACGTCATCGTTACTCTGCCCCAACAACTTTGCGTGCTAATAGGTCGTGTCTATTTATCAGTAATTTATTGATTAGTTCAATGCACTCAGACGTAATAGGGGATGTTATAGGAAGGTTATATATATCTAATGTTATTTTTATCTAGATTTTAAATCAGTCTCGCTTTTTTAGGTCTGGGCCTCAGGCCTAAAAAGCAAGTACGTGATCAGCCTCCTGTGTCTGACACACGCCGTCGACTTTTTGGGTCTAAGGCAAGCCGGTTTCTTCACGATGTTTTCCTTCACCGATCGAGCGAATGTTAAAATATGCGTAAATTGAAAGAAAGTCCATTGGTGCACAGCCGGGGATCGAACCTACGATCTCAGGGATGAGAGTCGCTCGCCACTAGGCCAACACTATCGTGTAGATTTATAGATAGTTTTAAGTTTTATATAAATTAACAGCTAATAAGGTATTTCATCGTTGTAAGTTTATAAGACATTACTAAGAAAGCATTATTTTCTTTTCCTTACAAAAATAAAATATAGTGTGAAAGATAGATTAAATGTAAGCATTTCAATAAAAAAATTGAATCCTTGAATCATTCGAAGTCGCATGCAACTAACGTTAATAAAGCCATTAGAATTTCGCGTACCAAGATATATGACAGCCATTGTCGCCAGTCCATTCCGGCACAGGCCGATTTAGTGACCCCATACATCCGGAAATAGTGACGTTATCTTACCACGCTTTTAGAGAACAAAAGAGCCCATCACAAGATGTTTAAAATGCCTCGCAAAATTATTTAGCTTGGATAGTGGCGGAAATTCAAAACTACAGAGCAGAGATACATATTTTTGAATTATATCCAAGTTGGCCAGGCCATGTTCGTTAACGACTAAACCACGGTGGTTGGAAAACATTACAGTACTCTTGTTAAAAAGACTAATATATTATTATAATATTTACATAAATGAACGGTGCGGCTGCTATTCAGCAATCGCGGTCGTCCAGAGACCGACCGTCAGTGACCGTAGGCATGTACACGTAGAGAACATAACGACTATAAAATTAATAAGGTATTAAATTGTATTTTTTTTTGCGAGTGGCAGATAAATGAATCAAATACTAAATTAAATACTTATTACAATCGCTTCATATGTAAAATGTGACAATTAAACTAAACGTTTTTTATTTGTGCTATAAAATAATGTTGAATTATAAAATATAGATAATACACGGAATTCGTGATTAATGGATGATCGATTAACACTTCCGGGAAGCTCGTGAAATGTAAAATTGTTTAAAGTAAGCTTTTGAATTTCGAATGTTATGCTCTAAATATTTGCAAAATGTTAAAGAGAGAACATTTTTTGTAAATTTGTAAATACTTACTTTGTAAAATAAAATTCGTAAAAGATATAAATTCGAGGTAAGTGTCGTTGATGTTTTGAATTCTCTTAATATTTTTATACAATATTTAGAGTAGGTATTCGAGTTTTAGTTTCGTATATGAAAACGTAAATCAAATTTTAATATTCTTTCATACGCCCTAAAACAATATTTTCTCTATATATTATATTTCGATAATTATTATTATTAAGAGAATTTTAATGTAAGAAGTACTTTTCTACATTCTTTTTTTTCATCATTTATTAATATTATGTTTTACAGTATAGGTAGTTATAGACTTTCCCATTAAAATTCTCTAAATATGTTCAATCTTCTGCTGCAGTCAAGGCCTTAAAACTGTTTCTCGCTGGCCACGATTACTATAAAGCTTTTTTTTTATGGAATCTCGCTGTTTACCTAAAGGGCCTTTACAGCTCAGCACGGGCTGTTTTGGCAAACGTAGCTCGGCCTGAATGGGCGTTTTTCCCACGATTATGCACACACGCATGGGTGTCTCCTGTGAGACTCGGACCTCGGCTTGGGCCGTCGCGGGGTGGTCAATCGCCTGAAGGGCAGGACGGAAGCTCACCGGAGTGAGCGAAGTGCGAAGTAAAGGTCCTCGCCTTCCCCGGCGAAGACCCTAATCTGTTTTTGACTATTATTATTTTCTGCGCGGCTTTTAATTTCTCGTTTACTACGGTGATTGGATCAACCGGATCCGTTAGGACGTGTCGGGGCCTCCTACAGGCCTTTTTTGTCGGGAAGAGGTAATAATTGATGCTTTTTCTTACCAACGGGTTGGGGTGATGTTTAGCCTTGTCGAAGTGGCGTGTGGACGCCAACTTCATCCATTGGCTATGGTAGGGAGCTCCAGATCGCGGTGGAGATCGACGGTTCTCGCAATACATATTATATATTGATTAATTTCAAAGATAAATCTAAGATTTAACTGAATACCCATTAATGTTCTAATTTGGAACATTGTTGTAATTCAGAATTGTTCACATGATCATTTGTCACTTAACGTTTGGATATTTCCCGCAAAAATATACCCGGAAGGCAAACTTTGTATGCTTTGAGTTAAGTTTGTAACTTATAAGTACGTTTCCGGACGTTTTCGCGTTGCAAGGATTACAAAGGAGTTTGGACATAAGCCAGCATGTTGAGTACTTAGATGTAAAGTTTGTCAAAAGTTCACATTGATATTGCTTGACAACATTGTGGTAGTGATCCTATTTGTACCATGCAAGCGCACATGTACCAATTTTTGAGCGTACCAATTCTTAAAAGGCCGGCAACGCACTCGCGAGCCCTCTGGTATTGAGAGTGTCCATGGGCGGCGGCGGTATCACTTAATATCAGGTGAGCCTCCTGCCCGTTTGCCCCCCGTTCTATTAAAAAAAAAATACGTTACGGAGAAATTTGTGAACCTTTTTTTAATATTAAATGAAATTTGTAAAAGTTGTTGTATGCGCACTAAATAAAAAGATTTTTATTTTGCGTGTTTAGCTACAATAAATATACTTATATATTATTTTGTACATAAAAATTCTTAAATGAAGCATAAAAATCACTCGTATTGTCATATGACGTCGAGGCGGAATAGGAAATTACACCCGTATCACCTCGACGTCCGTCATTTCACAACTGCGCATTATTTAAGGCAGTTTTTGCCGCCCATCACCACTATGTGACACTAGCACCTGATAAAGTGTATCCGATCAAATTTGACTAAGATGCCTACAGGAAGACCGTATCAATTATTAAAAGGCCGACAACGCACTTGCGAGCCCTCTGACATTGAGAGTGTCCAAGGGCGGGCGGTATCACAAAACATTGGTAAGAATATTATGTAGATGTTAATTATTATAGGGAACTCTGATATAAATAATTCAACGCTATATTATTCGATTTAAAAACAGTATTTAATATTCGTTGCAATTTTAATTAAAATTAATTAGTGTTCAGCTTTCCACTAGGTATAAACAATAAAGATAATAAACGGGTTCTGTTAATTAAAAATACTAATTGATTTCTAGTACTTTCGATTTTTATCTGTAAAAAGATCTTGTAACCAACAAAAGGATTAGTATTGGACCCAGAGACACTTAACTGATTTACCAACTGAGCCATGACTCCAGTCTATCTCTAAGAATGACTTAAATAGTAACGAAAAGCTAATACTTAAAACATGATATCAAAAGTGTTCAAGCCTATTTTAACTACAAATTTAAAGTCAATAATATATGTATCCTTTACCCTGTTAGGGGACATGAGACTACAGTTAAGCAAATAACCCCAAACTTCCATTTTGTAAACTCGAAGTTGCAAAATTTAAAACCCTACATGAACATTTCATGAACAATTGTTTGGAGGTGAAACGCTATACGAGTAACGACGACGGGTTTTGTTACGGAATAACATACGATCTGCATTGTATGTCACATTTATTTTTAATACCATCGCTTTAATATTTGATGAGTTTAAAGCTCTTTTGAATTATTGTTTATAAATCACGTGATATACGTGTATAGGTTTGCTATACCAGATTTTATCTGAAAAGAAACACAATTACGCCTTCAAACTACGCTATGTGGACTAAATTATACCTTATTGTGATAGTGGTTACCATTTTTACATAGAAAAATCGATTTAATAACTCAATAGATAAATAAAATCTAAATAATAAGCCACCTATATTTAATTTGGATCTTATATAAAAGTAAATTATTTTACATCTTTTTAAACAAGCTCGGATATAGAGACTTGGGATTTTACATGCGCGTTTATGTTAGTTAAAAAAAATAAACGAATTAGCGACTTAATTTTGTTTTATTAGGGATAATTCTGTATTGGTAAAAGAATAAATACCACTGTATTCAACTACAATCAACACAAACTTTTCATACGCTATCACAAGATTTTAGAACCAATATTAGAAATAAAAATGTATGAAAAAGTCTCTAAGTTTCATTTGATCAAAATCTTGCAGATTCGCCTCTAGAATTATATTCTACTTACTATAGTGGAAACCAGAGACTCTATGAATAGAAGCATTCAGCTAAAATCACTTTCAAGCCAACTCAATAATTGCAGTCTGAAACTCAAATAAGTTTAATTTACATTAATCCTAGCATTCAGAAACTCAATGATATTCTATATAATATTTATGTACTTTTAGTTAAGTTACTTAATGTTCTGCTTAATACTTTATTTACTTAATATTATATTAGTTTAAGACCAAAAGATGACAACAATACACGCTCCATTCCCGTATTTGGAACGAAACGGAAGCGCGCCTATACATCGCTTGTACGTAAGCATTCTTGTGGTAATCTTTTTTTATATGTATGCCGCCCATTGACAATCACATTGCTAAAGGGATCGCAAGTGCTCTTAACTATACTAACTACTCGTTTCAGTTCCGGTAACTCATCATTTGTAGAGTAGCTTGAACATATTAATGATTACGAGATAATATACTAACTGCGGCTTCTAATACAATAGCATATGGCTTAAATGGTTGTTATGCAATAGATGTAAATAAAGTATAATTTCACACATTTGCTATTATTATAGTCAGAAATTATTACCATAAGCTATTTTCTTAAATGGAATGATCATATTTTAAAATGGTGACCGTAGTATAAATTTTTCAACCAGACTGTCATATAATATCCTGCATGCCGTAGCAAATTCATATTAGACCTTTCAGGCCGAGTTTATCTGTCTGTAAACTTAGACAAGCGACGTCCATAAGTAATCATGTTGATTCTAAGTAAATAAACGAACTTGACTTTGACTTTCATTTGTTTTAAGTTGTTATTTGTAAAGTTTAATTTCCAATTTTCAGTGGAGGATGCTCTTGACAGCTATTGTGTCGAGTCGAATAAAGAGTTTATAAATTGTTTACAAAATTAATTTCTTGGCTTTTCAAGGATATCCAAAATATATCATATAAAGACAATATAAACGGAATCAATATATATCTACTGAATTCTATCAAAATAAAAATGCCATCTATACGTAAAAAGTTGTCTGTCAACAGTGTAGTTAATTGGATTTGATTACATTTTATTTATCGTATTTATATGCAAATTGTAGTAGCATAAGTGTAAGATAATTTTATGTATTCGTTTATTTAGTTTAATAACATCAAAAAGTTCATCAAAAAATATAATTCCCAAATATTAAAACGTTCTTGAAGTGTTAGCGTTAATTAATTAAATTGGTTCGGTATAATTATAATAATTTTTCCTGAAACTTTCTTTTGATGTAAGACTAAACAACTTTCTCCATTGAACGCCCACTTATATATTAGGAAATCGGTGTTCAAAAAATAACAATCATCATAAGGCACATGTTATTTAAAAAAAAACTTCACTGAGGTTATTTTATTTTGATCAGATATTTTCATTCTAGAATGTATATGATTGTGTAAAAGAGTAAAAAAATTTAGATAATGCTCACATACAATAAACAAATTTTAATCTTTTGACAATCGTATTATGCCTGATAAGGCTATCGATTTTTTTTGTCATCATCACACTGATAACACTAACAGTATGTGACAATATAATTTATATGTCTAGGAGAAAACTCTGAAAGCTTTAATTTCCAGCAATTGTTAGAGCTTTAATTATAATTTGTCATCACTTAGAAGTTAATTAACTTTAGATGTAATAGGAATGTAATAAATATGATTCACATCTTCGGGTAGTGAAAATTGTGAAAATGTTTTCGCAGAACTGTGAAATTAAATTATATTCTTGGGGTTTCATTACTTAAGGAGCTATTTATAAATTTTATTTCAACTCCAATATCGGTCTTTTAAATATATATTTTAGGTTACTAACCTTATAATGATGAGAGCAATGTTAACCTAGTGGCTTCAGCGTGAAGGTCGTAGGTTCGATCCCCGGCTGTGTACCAATAGACTTTCTGTCTATGTGCGCATTTAACATTCGCGCTCTAACGGTGAATGGAAACCGGCTTGCCTTAGACCCAAGGCTGAAGACAAGAGGCTGATCACCTACTTGCCTATTAGATTGACATGCCATGAAACATACACAAACTAAGGCCCTTAAAAACCTTAAAAAAAGATTGTAGAGCCTCCTTTTTTTTAAAAACGATGATTGTAAACGCTAGTTGGTACCAAAAATGTACTACTGCTTTAGTAATGCCAATTTCATACTGGGCATGTAAAGGAAAAGCCTGTTAAAAAAAAGGGAAACTAGAATTCAGAGTCGAGAAAAATGTATTGGATTTTGATATACGGATCGCCATTTCAACTTCGTAGTTCATTTTACATACAAACCTTCCTATTGAGTCTCTTTGCCTATTGATTAAAAGCACATTAGAACCCCTAACGTAGATTAAAAACCTTCCCGACTTCTCGATTGTTAAGTTATATACAATATAGGGCGACATAACACTGTTTGGACTTTACACTGTTTAATATGACTATCAAGAATATTCCAGGATACCCGATTAAACAGGAATTGTTTCCGGTCGGGAACAGAAGGCTGATTACTGCCTACAAAAATCGATCACTGAAACTAATTTTAATTTTACTTTGTGCGACTTGCCATAGTAAATGTAGATGTTTAAACTACATTTACTATGCCAAGCTAGCTTACTAATAATTGTTATCTAAAAATTACCTATTCAATATTACAGTGAAATGTATCGATGACCCCCAGTACATCATATATATAGCACATATATATCATGTACATAATACACTCTATTAAATACAATTATAAATAATTTCGCTTAAGCTGTATAATTCTAGAAATCGGTTAATGGGTTTTCAGTAAAACATTTCTAATAAGAAAACCCGTGTCTCAATAAATATTAATTTGTAATGTCATTAAATTCCCAGCATTACCCTAGCGTAGATTACTTTACGTCCGTTTATATTAAGCGGAAACTAATGTAGGTGAAGCTTGCACTAAAACCAATTTATGTCCGTACTACGTCCATGTTATACCTTAGCGTAATATATATTACTAACCTTAGCTAAGAACTTACCTATATAGAGTTAATATTCTCCTTTGTGATATAAAAAGACATTCATATCTCATAACATTCATAACTCAAATAAATGACTAACAAATGAATGACTGAATTAATTACTGATAAATTGAAAATCATTATTCTTAAGATCTGATACTTTAGACATGGTATGCTGTACACTTAACACGTGCTAGGTAAATATTACAAATCAAAAAAGCCCCGCAACAATCGTGAATCAATCAAAAAGGGAAGATCGCAAATTTAGATTGATAAATGTCAAAATTCGAAGATATTTTATAGAAAGCGTCGGTGTAGAATTTTCATACAAATATCAATCCAAAAATACCGATCGGTCCTCTCAAAAATGGTTTATAAAATCAGATTGACGGTTATTGAAAAGTAGTTTCTGAGAAATGGATTGAAATATAAATCGCTAGTAGTAAAAATTAAAAAAAGACAAAAATCCAAATCTCATCTAAAGATTGCATTGTTAACAGGTAGTTTACCTTATTGTTAAATTTAGTTTGTTATTGTTAAAACCTTTCGAAACATTATAACTTTAGTTTTATCTATTTTATAAGTTTTTAAAAAGCAAAACGGCTTTAAAAACGTGTCTAGTTATAAGTTTGATACATTCCAGGATTCCATTGAGGATCCATTGTGCAATAAAATAAAGAATTTTTGAAATTGAAGTAGTAAAAATTGGATTGGGATTGTTAATGATATATAAGTTATAATTAATTATAGTAGAAATTTTCCGGGATTTTTCAGAAGTTTTACACAGAAAATAATTTGACACCAATTCCTTTTTAAAGGGTAATTAGTAAGTTATTTTTATAGTTGCATTTGAATAGTACGATGACCGACTAATGATAACCATCAGAAAGTATTATACTTTATTTAAAAAAAGAGAGTCGTTAATTCAAATAAAAAAATCGACGACATGCCTTGTCTATGAAATAAAAATAATCAAAGAATCGGTTGCAATCTGAGACTAAGACCCATATAGGATTGTAGCGCCACCGGATTATAAATTATTATGTTAAGTTTAATATATTTTATCGTAGTTACTTGTATGTAACTTAAATAAAAGCCTTAGCCTTTGAGTCTTAGAACTAAGACACAAACGCTTTAGAAGCCTTCAAAGCAATTTAAAGATCAAAGAAAAACTTTTACATGTTTTATCTGAGTATAACACCCATCACTCGTTCCTTACAGTTTTTGTTTTTCTACTAATTTACTAAGATAAAGCTCAGTTTTATTCATTAATGTACTAAATTTGATAAATTGTATTTTACTAGACCTAGCTATTTTGACAAATAGTTCCTTCAAGAATTAAGTAAATTGGCTTCTGCATGTGACATTAACAGTTCCAATTTTGGCCAAGACGGCTCATTGGTCTTGTGGTTAGTACCCATGACTGTGAATCCATGGGCCCCGGGTTCGATCCCCGGCTGAGACAAACATCGATGTGATGAGCATTTGGTGTTGTGCTTAAATTGGGTGTTTAAATGTGTTTAAATATGTATTTATATGTCTATCTATCTATAATATGTATGTATATCCGTTGCCTAGTACCCATAACACAAGCTTCACCAGCTTAGCGTGGGGCTAGGTCAATTGGTGTGAATTGTCCAATCATAAAAAAAAAAAAAAATTCAAAATAAACATGTGTAGTCTTTATCTAATATGAAATCAAATAAAACACAATGGTGAAGGAAAGAAAATCAGCTGTACAAAGTTAAATGGATTTCGATGATGGGAAGATAGATAGCGTCTAAAGATCTTTTTACTACTTTTACAAGTACCTACAGTAAGTTTTGCAATTAACTTTCTTTCATCGCGTAACTTAGGGGTTTCATTAGAAATTGGATACGTCGTGTCGATAATAGAAATTAGTTAATATTAAAGATGGGTTTTCGATAAATACAAACTCTCATTAGTTACTTAAGTTTCATTAGTTCTTACGAATTCAATATATTTCACGCATAATAGTTATGGAAATAATTGAAACAAAATGAAAATTCAAAAATCAATAAATTTTACATGACCTTTAATAAGCTACAACACAAAAGATATATATAGGTATATATATAAATATATATATTATATATCCACTTTTATCACTACATTTACCATGCGTAGGTTTGACTTAAACAAATATTTAATTACGCTACGATCCTGTAAATGTAATAATATAGTAAGATGCTGATAATATAATCGATGAGTATATTTTTAACAAATAATCTATTTTCAGTGGTGAAAAGCAACATGAGATATCAGACCACGTCGCCCCTAAGCCGAGTCGGCCCCACAGCTTCCCAGCGGGATGTGGAGCCTAACTTCGTTCGACCCATTGAGAACGTCACAGTTGCCTTGGGAAGAGAGGCAGTGCTCACTTGTTCCGTCTCTGATATTGGCGATTATAAGGTATGAAATACGAATTAGAGCAATAACTAAGTTAGTTAAGCCTGGGCTTATGATAGACGTAGTAAAAAAATTTTTTTCGAGACTTATCAGTTTTTTAAAACAAACCCAATTCTTGTGGTGATTTCATCTACTACTACTATCTACTACGGTATTCAACAAAGAAAGCTGATATACTGAATCAATTTTCTATGGAAAATTCCAATCAATCAATGGAAAAATATTTACGAACATTATTTATTTATTTTATTTAGGCTACACAGGACATAATCGCGTACTTTATGTAGGTCAGAGCGATTCGTTCCAATAAATATGTTACCGAATTAAACTTTTAAATTCCGAAAAACTCCAATACAACAGCTCTCGAAAACATTCAACTTACATTACTTCCTCTGAAAAATTGAATCGAACAGAGCCATTTCAAATCTAACTCGAAACAAACTGGATTAGAAAAGCTTCCATTACCAAGTTTATACACCTCTGATGGAGAAAACTCGTTAAACTTAAGCCTGTCTATACCATTTTACTTTTGACACTCGATTCCTTTAGTAAGGTTATATGCGTTACCAATTCGATTTTATATTCCAAATAAATCATCTGGTTTTAATTATAGAACTTCACAGGCGTGTCAACTGTCAAAAGTAAAATGAATACTGTATATGTCAAATGAAAACAAATGACAGCACAGACTACACATCTTAAAGTTTTTATTTCTATAAAGCAATTTGTCTTTCTTACTTGTGGAGACTTTCTCAAGCTGAATTACTCATAAAGCGTTCAACTCTAAGGTCACTATAGTTGTAAGTTAAGCGGTTTATGCTTAATAAGTTTTGCTTAAAACTTTTTGAAATATGTTCGTAGTCGTTATACTGGAATGCAATTTTAATTTACACACTTTTAGATGTGTGACGCACCTATGATTTAAGTACATTAAACATGCTCATCTTTTTTTTTTTTTTTTTTTTTTTATGTAATAGGAGGCAAACGGGCAGGAGGCTCACCTGATGTTAAGTGATACCTCCGCCCATGGACACTCACAATGCCAGAAGGCTCGCACGTGCGTTGCCGGCCTTTCAAGAATTGGTACGCTCTTTTCTTGAAGGACCCTAAGTCGAATTGGTTCGGAAAAACTTCTGTGGGCAGCTGGTTCCACATAGTGGTGGTGCGCGGCAAAAACTGCCTTAGAAAACGCTCTGTTGTGGAACGACGGACGTCGAGGTGATACGGATGGTATTTTGTATTTTGCCTTGACGTCCGATGATGAAACTCAGCTGCAGGTATTAGACCGAACAACTCCTCTGAACACTCTCCATGGTAAATGCGGTAGAAGATGCAGAGAGATCCTACATCTCTACGCAACGCCAAGGGATCAAGCCGCACGGAAAGTGACTGGTCGTCGACGATTCGAACCGCTCTTCGTTGAATACGGTCAAGTGGAAGGAGCTGGTACTGGGGAGCTCCCGCCCAGAGGTGAGAGCAGTACTCCATGTGGGGCCGAATTTGCGCCTTATATAGTTGCAAGCGGTGGCCCGGAGTGAAGTACCGTCTCGCCTTGCTGAGCACACCAAGCTTTTTGGAGGCTAATTTAGCCTTTCCTTCCAGATGACCGCGAAACTGAACGTTATTCGATATGTCAACGCCCAGTATTCCGATGCTAGCTGAGGCTTTAAGGAGAGTGTCTTCGAAGAGGGGAGTAGCGACAAAGGGAGTTTTTTTAGCGGAAAACGCGCATACTTGTGTCTTCTTGGGGTTAAATTGGACTAGATTTAGTCTACCCCAGTCCGAGACTCCACGTAGAAGAGTTTCGACTTCAGACACAAGTTTGTTCCGGTACTCATCGACAACAGCCCGAGAAATACCTGCCCGGCCAGTGTAAAAAGTATCCCCAGTGCTGTCGTCCGCATAGCAATGGATGTTGCTAAGCTGCAACATATCATTGATATGCAGAATAAACAGGGTCGGGGATAGGACACAGCCTTGTGGGACACCAGCATTCACAGGTTTCAGGTCGGAGCATGCTCCGTCGATGACGACTTTGATGCTTCGATCAGCGAGAAAGCTGGAAATCCAGTTGCATAATTTCTCAGGGAGCCCATAGGCTGGAAGCTTCGAGAGCAATGCTCTGTGCCACACCCGATCGAAGGCTTTCGCTATGTCCAAACTTACCGCCAGCGCTTCCCCCTTGGACTCAATTGCCTCTGCCCACCTATGTGTAAGGTATACAAGGAGGTCACCAGCCGAGCGACCACGACGAAAACCGTACTGGGAATCGCTAATCAGCTGGTGGCCCTCTAGATACCTCAAGAGCTGGCTGTTAATAATGGTTTCCATTATTTTGGAGAACAAGGAGGTTATAGCTATTGGGCGATAGTTGGACGGATCAGAGCGATCGCCTTTTTTAGGGATCGGATGTACCGAAGCGATCTTCCAGCACTTCGGAACAGCGCCGAGCGTGTAAAGGTACCGGAAAAGGCGCGTTAGGACCGGAGCCAACTCAGGAGCACAAGTACGCAGCACAATTGGGGGAATGCCATCAGGCCCGCTCGACTTATGGATGTCCAAGGAAGACAAAGCTTTACGGATAGCACGTTGCCGGAATATAACTTCGGCCATCGTAGTATCACACCGCAATAGTGTCGGTGGTTCCTTCCCTTGATCATCCAGAGTGGAGTTCGACGCAAAGAGACAGCCTATGGTAGGGGAGCCCAAGAGGGGATTTCGGGATTTACTAAAGCGCGGCAGATTAATATATAGGGGGATACCTTGTACCCGGTTAAGTACCTCCACAAAATATGAGGCCCATATATAAGGCCGCACGTGAAGGAGACAGGATCAGATTAGTAAAAAAAAATTGACCATCAGAAATTCCCGAGCGCGTCAGATTAAGGTAGGGTGAGTTAATTACATCCTAAAAAGTGTATATTCCACTAATCTGACAATTTGAGAGTGACGGAAAAAAAGGGGAGGGCAACAAAGTTGTAAAAAAAAAACGTCATCTCGACATTCTCGAGCGTAGCTAATTTTTTTTTTATTTTGAAGGAAATAATTCAAGAATAATGAAAAATATATAATCTGACGATTTCCGCAAGCCGAAATAACAAAAATTCGTCGATAAAGTTAAATGCGTGCAGCTGCGTGATGCCTACATTTCCTTAAACCGATCGGAATCTACTAAACGGCGTTCTAAATATTTCCCTCAAAATTACATTTCCTGTGAATTTGAACCGATTCGGACCGATAGATTTTGAGAAATTTTGAAAAATCTTAAAAAAATAAGAAATATTTTTTTTTAAAGTGGTTTCTTTATCGATCAACTTCAAAAACTAATCCGCCTTTGAGCTTGAAAAACCACGTCGATCGCCACCAAGCTGGTCAAAAGCGGTTGATTCGTTCGAGAGATATCGTACACGAAAGAAACCCGAAAAAGTGTTTTTTCGGGATTACTCCGAAATTTGTGGTTCGATCAATTAAAATTGCAAAATTACTTATGAGGATGATAAAACTGCGTCGAATGCTGCCAACCGCGTGAAAATTGCTTGATCCATTCAAAAGTTATTGCGGTTTGAAAATTCCAAAAATAGTGTTCTATGAAACTTCTATCAGACTTTCAAGCTGGGAGAGCTCAAATGCATAGAAATGTTATTTCTTTGAACTCAGCGAGCTCAAAATATCAATTTTAAGCGCCCAGGAATGGAATTAGCGGGAAGTTGCAGGGATGGCCCTTTAGGTGAACCGTTTTTCTAATTTTTTTTTGTCAGATCAGGCGAATCCCTCTAGATAATCGTCAGATTATGAGACAGTACGTTTAGAACATAAAGATGAACCACATATATCTTAATCTGACGCGCTTGAGTATTTCAAAATTGCGATTTTTTTTTGCAAATTAAGAAAATGGCTGTGGGTTTGCGTCCCATCGAAATCGTCAGATTAGTGAATGAGAGCTTTTTTTTGGTGCACTTAACACTCCCTTAGAAA
The DNA here is from genome assembly GCF_905475465.1 of Pieris napi. Classification (NCBI taxonomy): domain Eukaryota; kingdom Metazoa; phylum Arthropoda; class Insecta; order Lepidoptera; family Pieridae; genus Pieris; species Pieris napi. The sequence goes on along the minus strand of NC_062239.1, from coordinate 3,595,984 downwards.
ATCTGACGCGCTCGATATTTTTTTTTTTTTTTTAATTTTCAACCCTTAAATACAACCACCCGCATCATGCAAACGATCAGATTAACATACGTACATTATTAAAAATACGTAGGGCATAGATGCTATCAATATCTGACGCGCTCGAGGATGTCCATGCAACAGTTTTTTTTTACATATTTAACTATCTATAGCCGCTTCCCCCACCGATGAAAAGGAATTTATCATATAACATTTTTTTCTTCTTTTTATCTAAGCTTTGCATCCCAATAGGTCTCTACGACGCTCGAGTAAATCCCCATTTAGCATCATGGGCTCCCCTACCATAGAAGATCGGCCTTCTCTTTCGCGGTATGGGCCAGTGAGTCATCCTCCCTATGCAATGGTGGAATTGAGGGCTGACAGAAATTCCCTTGGACAGCTTTGGCAAGAGACCAGAAGGCTCGAGTTCCCGAAGGGAGGTGGGCCAACTTCTCACCAAATCTGGCAATGTGCTCTGACTTTGCTTTAGCGATTTCCCGCTTGAAGGACCTGGAGGCTGAATTGTATGCTTTTTTACGTTCGCCGATAGTCACATCACAGGATGTCACCGCTTCTGCCCAGGCTTTGAAGCATTCATGCTTACGGCGCAAAGCCGCTTTGCAAGAACGCCTAAACCAAGGCTGGGACTTGCCACCGACCGGCACCGAAGATAATGGAATAAAAAGATCCATACCCTGCAGGACCACCTCGGCGACAGAGTCAGCGACGGCATCTGGAGTACTCGACGAAAAGCAAATGGGCCCCCAAGGGTAGGACGCAAAAAAAGACCGCATCCCATCCCAATCTGCTGACTTATAGTGCCACACGCGGCGACAGCCCGCGAAGCTAGGCCGTAGAGGGCGCGTGAACGGCACAATGCTCCGGACCACACAATGATCTGATGAACCCAATGGCGGTTCAACAGAGACTTGGTAGTTCTCCGGATGTGAAGTCAGCAGAAGGTCCAACAAAGAGGGTTTATGACCATCCACATCTGGTATTCGCGTAATCGCAGGGACCATTTGTGTCAGGTCGTAGGCTAAAGCAAAGTCGTGAAAGGATCTTCCCGCGTGATCGGTAGTTTCAGAACCGAGCCAATCGGCATGGTGGGCGTTAAAATCGCCAAGTATCACGATTTCAGCGGTAGGAACCCTTTCGAGCAGGGAATCTGTAGCCATTTGGATGTGCTCAATGAGTCGGTCAGTTTCGGTATTTCCGCTATGGGACCTATACAGGCATGCGTAGAATCGCGGATGGTCATCGCAGTCTACGCGCAGCCAGAGGTTAGATAGGTCCCTTCCTTCAAGCGTCCCGAGGCGACGAGAACAGATATCCTCTCTGACGTACACGCAAACTCCAGCCCGCGGCACAAATGAATGTTCCAATTTGTACCCCGGGTAGGAGAGGTAGGAAGTATCAGCCGGGGAGGAAATCTGAGTCTCGGTAAGAAAGAGCAAGGCCGGCTTCGCAGTCTCTAGATGATGGTGGACAGCGTTGATGTTGGAATTGAGCCCCCTAACATTTGTGAAGTCCACGGCGAGTGTGGACGGGGGTGCCTTTGTTAAATTGCTCCGTTTGCCCCGAGAACGATTACTGTTGTTTTTATCGAGCGCAGAATTGCCCCCCCCAGAATACGAAGGGCAGCCTGTGCGTCCACCACCGGGTGCTGTGTGTCCCGGTGTTGGACGCCCAGAGGGGGATTCTCCACCGCGAGCGCGTGTGGTACCCCCCTGGGGTAGTTTCTGTTTTTTCTGCACCTTCATATTTCTTGTAGAGGGGGGGGAGGGAGAGGGATGGGCTCCGGGAGTCTCTCTCACCGCACGAAACGCGAGTACAATAGGGCGAACCTATTGCATCACTTCACGCCGGTTTTCTGAGAGACAGTGGTACTGCCCCGGTCGTGCCTGCCCATTTGGCTGAAGCCCGAAGGCAACAGCATGGCACTCCCACTAGGAAGGGGTTGACTGATTGCGCTGATGAAATAACCTCTGTCACAGGTTATTTCACCAGTGGGCGATGGGGTCGTCACATCCCGACGCCAAAATATCTTATCTATCTATCTATCTATAATCTTACGAAGTTTTCGAATCGAATAAGCGATGCAAATTATTTCTGGTACAAACGTCATTTCATTGTAGTTTTTAACATACTTGTGAGGTGTAATTAATTTAATAATGTGCAATCATTTTAGTTTTCATAATTACTTACATAGTTCCGAATAAGATTAAGTATCCTTATTATATAGAGTGGTGATATTTCTAGTGTGTAATATTTTTTGTTTTATATTGTGATTATTTTGCTAATAAATTGAATTTTAAACTGCTATCAAAATCGGATATTAATAATAACTCGCAATGACAGATAAAGTGAAGCTGTCTGAACCAAAAGCTGACGCAGACAGCATTGGCGGAGGGTAAATTAATGATCTTTCAATACAAAATTCCAAACACTTTATATTCACTCGTTTGTTTTTACTTGGAGCGGTACGTAAATAGCCGCCATTTAGTGCCCTCATGACAAACGAGGCTACGTCTTTTAAGCGTCGATTTATCACGCTAATGATATTTAAGCACTGTTTTAGCGATGATCCCGGTGACTTGCAAGTATCACTCATCGATATTGAAAAGGTCGTATGTATCTTTATTACAAAGGATATTGACGCCGTATTTGTAACTAAGCTTACGGACTCTCAATACAAAGCAAAAAGAACAGGGTAGATGTGATCTGTCAAAGTAGGATTAGGGAAGATGACAAGCAGTTGCGATTTCTTTTAGGATATTGTATTTTTCCTATGATAAATGGAAGGGAATGTTTTTGCGTTTCATTTCCTTGGATCTTGTTTTTTAATCTCAATAATTTAAGCTGACACCTCGCCCTAATATATCTCGTTCTATTTCCCATTCAAAATTCCGCTTTTATTACGCCGGATAGATAAAAAATTCATAGAAGGTGAGCATTAGTACGTCCATTTTTCACAGTTCGTCTTTTATTCACGAGTTATTTGTAACGAGATGAAATGGAGATAATTATTATTTTTGTTGAAACTGTAAAATTGAACTTATTTTACGATTTCACTAAGGAATAAACGTAAGTTTTTAATAACTCCCTCCTCCCTATGGTCTAAGATCCATAAATATAATCCATATGGGTTGCCTAGCAAATTTTAGTCCAGATTATTTTAATTAATATAAAAAAAAAATTTTTTAAACATTTCACCGGTATGATTATTAGATAAATTCTATACCAATCGAAAGTATGAAGCCCATAGAATATGCAAACGTTAGGTTGTTTAAAATCAATTAATTATGTATGTGTATATTTTTTATGTGACACTAAAGTATATTATACATCTTTATTAAAAAAGAAAGTTATAGTGATACATATATAATACTACCCTGATTAAAAATATTGATTGAAAAAGATTTAAAAAAATATATTTATTGACATATTAAATTAAAATATATAAAATACGTTTCATTAAATAAGCATCTCGGTGAAGGTCGTTGTATATCGGGATCTTATACTACTAGTCAGACAAGAATACACAGTCACTTATGTCTGTACGTTTACATGTTTTAAACAACGCAATAAATTGTAACGCAGTTGTAATAATGTAAAGTGACGTAAGTCATATTTGGGCGCATAGCAAACGCTTATTACGATAAATCAAAACCAATAACAATATATCGAGAAAAACCATTAATCTCCTAAGGAAATAATTAATTTTGAAACATTTATTAATCACGTATCCTTTATAAACAAGAAAGCATAGGTCCAATAAAAATCCAATGAATGGTTACTAATGAATGGGTCAGTTACTAAAGAAATAAGAAAGATATAACAAGTGCGTGGATAATACAAACTTTGCAAAAAATACGAAAATTTGCAGTAGTACGAGGCATAATAACCATAATAGTTATATGTAAGCCTGTGAAGTCGGTAGTTTCGCAGATGAATATCTAAACATATATGTCCTAAATGTACCGTTTAAATAATAATTTGTTAAACTTACGGTTTAATTGCGACAAAATTAATTTTGTTTTAAAATATCCAGGTTTTAAGTAACAAAACACTACATACTGCATTTTATTTGACTTACAGCGTTATAATTTCGTAATTAAATGTAAAACCCTAATTAGGTCACGTTTTCCCACGGTAAATCTAATGTATGTAATATTTTTCACTTAGACGAAGCAAATATTATTCAATTAAAACTATATTTAAGCTATGAATATTTCAGTTTTTCTATATCCACTATTACCCAGCATTTGCTATGCTAGCTTTTATAATATTACAAGACTAATTACAACATCGATCGATACAAAATAGCTGCTAAAACCGCCTATCATTAGTGGTTAGATGAAGTAAGAACGGAGTTTAAAAAAGAAGGGTGCGTGTACTTATGTACGCGCGTAAGAAGTTATACTTCTTTGGCATTATTAAAAATAGTTTTTGATTGCATGCAAATAATTAATTACAATTAAATAATCAAAGACTGGAAAAGGAGTCATTATAGTCAATAAAGTTCAGTTTACATTAGAAAAATTAAATAAATAAATATTTATTATTATTCTCTTATATTAAGTGTAACATAAATTCTATTATTATTCGAATGTTGTTGTAAAAAAGTATAACATCAAAAGTTTTAAAAATTTACTGCTAACGTAAAGGTTAAACTCTTAACTATATATATCATTATATTATTAGTCATGATAATGCATACATAATTATTTTATATTAGCTTAAAGTTAGCTGCTATAACCGTCTTGCATTTACGTTGAAGCAAATATAGCAATTGTAAGTTTTAAAAATGTACAATTGCTGTCTTAAAGTAAATTATAACCCTGCTTCTTGATACCAAAAGAACGCAAGTTTTGACATTACAGAGGCATCATATATTATAACTTTAATTCAGGGTGACCTTCTCAAATATAATGCGAACTTATTGGACCTTTTAGCTCTGATCCAATATTTCAGAGGATTTATTACTTTATTAACTTTACTGGGTAACATGAATTATGTTAGCCTTCCAAACTTTTTCTCCCGTTAGGCATATTCTTACCTTTGTCATAGCAATAGTCATGTATTTAAGTATTTACTTCTCAAAACTTTCCAGCTTTCAATATAAAAATGTATATTCTATTTGTAACTAAAGTGTTAAGTTTAAAGGCTTTCATTTCAAGACAAGCAGTCAATAAACACAAGAAACGTCAGCATATTTATTCTGAAATTAAAATAAAAAAAAAACAATTTAGGAAAAACAGTATCATAATGGAAGAGGAGAAATATTTAATTTCTTATTGTTTAACAGCTACAAATTGCCTTACAAATAAAACAAAAGAAATTCCTTTGACATCAAAGGTTTGATTAATTTATTGCGATACAAACAGGAAAGTCTTTTGACAAACTTATGTCACGTCATTTAATTTTTGTTTTCCCTTTGAAAACATTTGGCGAAGTAATACAAATTTTAATTAAAACTCACACAACGACTGATCGTTATTTTTCAATATACAGTAGAACCTCTATAAGTCGAACATCAAGGGAGACGCCAAAAAATTCGAGTTATAGAGTTTTCAACTTATGGAGGTCGTCTTTTGCAGGACAAACTTTGACCGTTTTGTATTTTTCTCATGATGTCTGATTCATTTTTTATTATTGTTGAAAGAGTACTCATTGGCAGGCCAAATTGTTCAGCAACATCTTTCTTTTTTTGACAGCTCTTCACAGCTTCGAGCACTTCTAATTTTTCAGCAAGACTCAAAGTTTTTAGTTTACGTTTCACAGCACTCATGTTAACTGTTGTACTAATTGATGTGTATTGCAGTAGAACCAAACTACTTCTGACAGTATTTAAGTCGAAAACAAATGACTGGCTTAGCAAAATTTCAAAGGGAATCAAAATTGAACACCTGACAAAGCAAGCAAACACGTGTTTCCATGAGTCATAAATTTATTATTGTATACTCCTAAAATGTTTTCTAAGAAACAATAGTGTACTCACATTGTCGGCAAGTTCTTAAAGTCGGTAACTTATTTTTGTTCGAACAATAGAGATAATAAATTCCAAATGATCAAGTTGTAAAGGTTGTAAAATAAAACGTTCCTATGTTCGAGATACAGAGGTCAAATTTAATTTTTCGAGTTATAGAGTGAAAATATGTACCAAAATGGCTTGGAGGGACTCGGTGATTATTTCGATTAACAGAGGGTCAAGATTTCAAGTAATGGAGGTTTTGGTGTTTTAAGGGAAGGGAACAAAACATTTTTTCGAGATTTGGAGGTTTTTGACTTATCGAGGTTCGACTTAACGAGGTTCTACTTTCAACTTAACTACGTAACCGATAACAATTAGTAAGTGCTTTTTTGAGTTATTTAAATGGATTCCCTGATGTATTTGTCGTTTCATACAAAATGTAATTATTATTGTTTATTGAATACAGTAAGTATACATTCGTCAATCAAATAGAATATAGAACCAGAATATTGTTAAAAAAGTGGTGGCACTATCTTGATAACGGGGCTAGTACAAATACTGAAAAATACCCTTACGGCTCATGCCCACGACCCTATGTCTATGTCCGGTCGACAGTCTTGTATGGGACACTATGACGCCATGCACACGACGCCGGCGCTAGCGCCGGCTTTCCGCGCAACCGGGCACAGTGCTCGCCGCGTCTACGCCCGGTGCGCAGTGGAGTATGGCAGTGTATGAGCGCATGCACACGAGACCGGGCCTAAACCCGGCGCGTGTCGACTACCTACGCAGTACGCACAACGCAATATTATATTATATAATTATTGAAGTCGACCAGGAATTATTAATTGGAGATATACTACTGCGCATATTTGTATCTACATGTCTAAGTTTGGGTTCCAAAATATGTAACATTTTTATAATGTTTCTTTTTTCATTCGAAAGTACTTCTCAAATTTCTCGTCAAAGTTGCTTCTGAATGAGCGTATGAAATGCACCATGATCTTCTCTTTCTGTTAACATGGGAGGTACCCAATGTCGTCTATGTATTTTTTCTCGTCTTTTTTAAGCTATTTATACATGTACCACGCAATAATACATTTCCTCTTTTTAACACTCAACATTTTATACGTCCACAATTCATTGAATGAAAAGAGCGTATGAAGGCGGCACCTCAATGAAACCGGGTTGTGTACAAACCGTCTTGTGTGCAAGCTCAGACGGTTTCTACCCGGCGCCGGCCAAAAACCGGGCCGTGTTCAAACCGGCTCGTGGGCATGAGCCCTTAGTCTTCGCTCTGGGACTATGGAGTGCAGGAACAGTCTTGATATAAAAGTCATGTTCGAACCTTACTGGCTTCAGAAATTTATGATTTTTTCATTTATGGATGTTACATTGAGATATTTATGGGATTATGTGTCATACTGTGTATTTATGGAGAAGTGTTTGAGTAATTTTTATATTTTGTTTTTAATATTAATAACGAGAGTTTCTATCTAAGTTATGAAAGATACAATTCAGACAGTGTTTTTAAGTTTACGTCATAAAAAACCTCTGTATAGTTTTAGCAGTTTAAAATTTGGTCATTGATTAGGTATCACAGGGATTACGCCTCTTTATGTAACAATCTCCATAATTCTATTGGAAATAAAGTTTAAAACTCTTTTTGATTCTTGTCCAAAGAAGTCAAATTATTCCTCATTAAAACTATTACATTGTTCCCTTCTACAATTATTGAAATTAAAAAATCTTTTTCTATGAATCACAATTTGAAACATCAGTCGTCCAACCATTAAACCCATTTGCATAATATCGTCGGCTTGTTACGTCTTTTTATTTTTCCCTCATTTGCTTTCTGCAGTATTTCTGAATTGAGTTAACAAACAAAGTAATCTTGAATATTAAATTATCATTCCTAGTTCATCTGAATTCAATTTAACCTCCATTTCAATATTTATTGATGTTGCCATACAAGCTATTTTGATTTCAAGAGAACGCAACAAGCCTAATTGGAATATGTAATCTTTTTACAATTTTTTATGATTAGGACAATGTTAACTTGATATTTTACAAGCAGTTATTCTTATGTCCATTGGCAAAAACATAAGGTTTTTTCGTTGATTTTAATTACATATTTTCTATGCAATAAAATCCATTAATATCTATATAAATACATGGCTCACCTAAACTAAAAAAAATACATTTTATACTTTTAGTACATATATTTATATCTGTGTAAGTTCTCATTAAAAACGCGTTAAAATTATTTACTGCTATAACATATTTAGGTTATATATGAACATATATATTATATATATTATAAAACTTAGCGATAATTATCCCGAAACACATTTAACTGTATTTGACCATTTTGAACCACTAAGCATCAAAACCACTAAGCCTAGATCATTTCGAATTTAGAAATAGATTTAAACCGCTAATCCTGAACTAATGTAGCAGAAAATAGCAAATTCGACATTGATAAATAGTATTGAGCTACGCAGTTAATGACAGAATTCGTATATTATTTCAAAGATATTATACGTTAAAGATATATTTATCGTGTAACACAACGATATTTTGAAATTCTTGATTCCACTTAATGCTGCCAGCATATACGGCGATGCTAATACATTGAACGAGAAAAGCTCAAGCTTGAGTCAACAAATATAAAACTTTAATAGGTTTGAAAATGTTCTCTATTTATTTACTTTATGCTTAACTCTTTGACTCTGTTCAAAAAAAAAATTATATTATATATATATAACAAGCGTACTAGTAAAATAAATCTAAACTCGATTCTATTATTTCGAAAGATAAAATAATAAATACATAATTCAGAGTAAAGTTTTAATTCTAAATAATATATTTAGTTAAAATCGATAAGATTATTTCTGAAAAACTATTTACAAATTTTTATAAAAATTAGTTTTTCAAACTGATTTTAATTTGCACACTATACTTAAATTACAATTTCATTTTTATCCTTTAAAGGACTTAAGTTTTTTTGACATAATCGTATAAGACGTCGTTTAGATCCATTCAAATTTCGTAAAATAAAACTCATCATAATTTTAAGTCATTGCTTTTAAAAGGTTACTATTTTCGAATAAATCCTTGAAACCTCTTTTGGTTCGTTATAAAATGCCGCAAGCCTTTCCGAATCTATTTGGATCTAGGCGTAAAAAGTAATATATTTCTGGACAATTTTGCTGGTTAAAAATATTTTTTACAAAATGGTACGTGGGCGAGATTTGTTCTTTATGTATTCAAAATTTTACAGTTATGGTTTATTTAGTAACTACACGACAAATAAGATTATATATAACTGTGAACACACTAAACCTAATTGCACCGCTTTAACTAAAGTACTGTCCTAGTAATCCTTAATTCGAAATACACAAAGTTTTTTTAACGGAATGTTTTTTCACGAAAAGCACTTTCGACTTTTGTACAGTCGTGTTTTAAGAAAACGAAAGTGATTTAGAAATTCGTTATGTTTTTCTTTAATGTGTAATATGTTTGGCACACTCATAATAGAGATACCTATTTAGTAATTTCTTAATATCATGAACAAAATTTATAAAAGAGAGAAGTAGTTTAGTGTAATAAAACCGGAAATAATTCTGATTAAAATGCTCAATTTTACAAACGTAATAAATGCTATTCTTCGTTACTTATATCATTTTAATCTTTATCTCTTTTAAAGGTACCTATACTTAGTTTTATAAGCGTGGCGATTACCTAAATCGCAGGATTTACGCTCCAAAAGTATAACCAGACGCAGGAAGTCTCTTCAGCATTATAAGCATGGCATAGCATTTAATTAATAAAAATTATTTTACTGTACAAGAGAAATAAATATATGCAATATAGTATTTGATATTATTATTTTCAAAGCATCCAGGTTGACCCAGGAACCTATTCTTAGTATTTTTAACATTCGATATTTAAATGCAGCAGAGTGTCAAGCTGATGGAAACTAAAAAAAAGATATTCGAATATAAAATGGTTACGTCTTCGAAGTTCTAAATTTGTAAAAAGTTTTTTCAACACCTGTTCTATATTCTAATTAATTTATAGGTAGCGTGGATACGAGCCGACGATCAGACAATACTGACCCTTCATACACGGTTAGTAACGCACAGTTCGCGGTATGCCGTCACCAACGACTCTCCCTCGTCCTGGCAGCTGCACATACGACCTTTGAAAATTGAAGACCGTGGCTGCTACATGTGCCAAATTAATACAAGCACTATGAAGAAGCAGATTGGGTGTGTCGATGTTCTGGGTGAGTGTATTTTAAAATTCGAACATAATTATTTTAGTCAACCCCATTATCATCGCCTTGGTGACTTAGTTACAAGACGTAAACCTGAAATTTTTTTTACCCCATACACAATAACGGATAACGGGACAAACAAAACATGAGTGATACTATCCTTTATATAACTTTAATTAATAACATTAGGAAAATTGTTGTATCAGGCCATTTTTCACTTCAAACGTTTTTCAATATAACCGTTAAGATGAATGCACTACACAGATAAAATGTATTTGGGGCTAGTTCCATATTGTAAAGATATTACTCAGACACAGATTCGATAAAATAACAACAACCTATAAAATTATTCAGGGTATTGTCAACTACCTAAAATACGGAACAAAACGGTCTTATCTAAGTGAATTGTATACTGGTAATCATTTATTCAGATAACAACCAGACAATAACTCCGCAAGCTCCAAAAACTCCGAAACTCTCAATGTTTTCTGGGGTAACTTCAGGGCTAGCCAAGCACTTTTTATATGATTTGTGTGTTTAATTGAAATGATATTTGCTTAATACGACTCACCAAACAAAGAACTCGACTGTAGACAATTAATAAACAAAATTTATAAAACGAAGGTTTTAAATACGGATCTAAATGTACTTTATCAAAATCCATGGTTAAATATACTTTATTATTTATACAGTTATTTAGTATCAATAACCTGTCAGTAAGTGTCTAAAAACATGTATTGATGATACTATGTGGACTGTAGAATAATTGTAATATAATATTAAATACTGAAATCGTAGATTTAAATAGAAGGAAATGCCAGTCACTGTACGGCCCTGATAAGATTAACATGTTTCCTGTCTGAAATAGATCCTTGGTGTCTTGGTAGCCTTTGCAGACCAAAAATTGAGGGCTGGTTTGTAGATCCATATCCATTATACATAGCATTACAATGACTTGCACACTTTGTGAATGTTATCAAAACCGGTGTTTTCTTCTAATAATATTGAGTCAAACACAATGTAAGCGTGTAACACTTCGTGACGTTAAATTGATTTTAAATTAGATTTCGTTTAATATGAATTAGCCCTTGATAATGGTATATCTGTCATTGAAATTGGCATTCGACCTATGCGTTAGAAAACCTATCCCGATTATAAAATTGCGCAGCTATTAGAAAAATATTTTTTTTATAGAATTTAACTGATACGATGGTATCGCGGCCCTTGCCTTATATCTCAATTAAAATTGTTTGCGTTCAGTGTCATGATCTAACAATTATTTTCTGTGTAAAACTCGATAAATGACCCAATTGTGTTATTACTAATTAATCTGTATACTTAGGAAACATGTAACAATATGGATTCTTGTAAAAAATTAATTACATATCCCGCCATATTTAGATAATATTAGAAAATAATGTGGTTATTTAGAAATGGAAATTAACAATAATTGGTTCCAATTGACCTATGTATTTGTAGCATTATTAAAATATTTATATTATGATTCAAGAAGTTATTAATAATTGATGCTTGTGATAAGGGAAGAATCAATGGCATAATAACTAAAAGCATAAAAACTGGTCCACAGAAGTGCTAGTAGAATAATAAACGCATGTAAAAGTTTAATACACATATTGGTTTCCGCATAAAACCCCTACCTAAAAACTATTAGGACTAGCGCAATATTAATTTTCCAATAGAGTTCTAACGCTGCCTTTACGCGAGATCAAAGGGGGGTTTAACCTATATCAGACCATAAATCGATTTTACCCGAATATTGCCATTGAATATATCTGCAGCAAGAACGGGGGAATTTCACTCAAATAACCTCTGAAACAAATGACTGTTCCCGTTCGATCACTTAGTTAATCGGGTCGTATAAATTAGGAATTTGTCGTTAGTCCCTACTTTGTAGGATAATTTATGGCCTACATAGACAAATATCTCTTGCAAAAAAATAATGTCTTTTATATAGAAGAATGCATTCTTTCGCAACACAATTTTAACAGAGGAAATTAATTGTTTTAAAGTGTATACATTATATGAAGATTTAATTTATTATTTATAATTGTTAACTTCACACTTTATGAACATAATATGTTAGAATTACATTTTTGAGTATGACAATCTACTTTATAAGCACGTGGCCTAACGTTATATAAAGATGATTTGATTTAATGGTATATTCTAAAATATGGAAACTGTTCAACTTTGATCTATTTTCAGTACCTAGTATACGTACCTAAGTATAAACAAACTTTAGTATCGTTAATTTTTATCATTTTCAATTCCTTTTTAACTTTTTAAATGATTTTTTATACAGGTCCACTCAATCTGTGTGGTTCTTTCCTCAAAAGACCATTTCAGACATCAATCTACATGGTCTTCACATAATCTTGTTATGTCTGGACTTTAAAAGAGACTGTGACCTCTGAGTTTGTTTCGGCGTTTCTTCTCAGAGCAGTCAGATAGGAAACGTCGATCTCATCTAGTTTAAAAAAAAAAATGTTTGACGTGTAAAAGTGTTTGTAAAAACCTACTTACAGAAATAAATCATTTATCATTTATCATTTATCATTTATAGTTTTCAAATAATTTCATTTTGTCTATGTGATGGGAAAACCTTACGAGAATGACAAGGACAAATATTCAAAGAGCAATGGATCCCTATATACGTTTACATATGAAGGAATGTGTTTGATATTATCTTTTATTATCTATTTGCTTATACCTCTTTCGCAATATGGAAGATATTTTATTATAGACGAACTACCTGGTGTCCGCAGGCTGCAAAACTGTTTCATTTTTATTTCTTACTTGAAGTTGCTGAACCACCCGTTTGCATAGATTCTCCAGGTACTTACTTATCTTCAAAATTACTTATTACTTACCTTTATTTGGCTCCAAGACTTGAAGTTGCTTGACTCACACCTTACCTCATGTCAACCATACATTCATGGTGATTGCATTGAAGAGATCGCCCGAAAGCTGCAAAAGGCCGCCTGTTTAATTATTATTTATCTATTCAAATGTTACTGATTTCGCAACGAAGTAAAAGAAATATCTCTTAATAGTATCTAGTAGTAGTTGTATTAACAAACAACTGTGCAAATCGTCTAAAAATTGAATAATTTTAACGTCAGATTCAAAGTTGAACTTATTTAATCTTAGTGAGTTAAACCCCTTATCTCTTAATAAAATAAATGTAAAATAGGAACAACAGCTGTCTTCAAGTTACAGCAATTTCATATTTCTGAGGAAAACTTCGTTAGCTTTGTTCGATCAAAGATAAAGTTTATATAAGTACAATTTATCTTCCTCGATGAATGCGTATTCCGAACTCATCAGACTTTTCTACAGTTTCAATTTATCATATCTATACTAATATTATAAAGAGGTAAAGTTTATGAGGTTTATAAACCACCTACATGGTGGTAATAGAAAGCCACGTAATTTTAGTGTCTATACTCGTATAGTAACCCGAAAAATTAATCGTGATAGTCGAATGAGCAAAGTAAGCCAAAGAAACTGTGGAACGACAACGTTTCTTACGAACACTGCCTTGACGATATATGAATCAGTTCTAGAGAAAGTTGTAGAGCTTGATAATGCCTACAAAAAACTCAGCGACAATATATCTCTAACTTTATTAGGTTAAAGTTTTGCTGGGTCAGCTAGTAATTTATATTTTTTTTTTTTTTTTTTATGTAATAGGAGGCAAACGGGCAGGAGGCTCACCTGATGTTAAGTGATACCGCCGCCCATGGACACTCACAATGCCAGAAGGCTCGCAAGTGCGTTGCCGGCCTTTCAAGAATTGGTACGCTCTTTTCTTGAAGGACCCTAAGTCGAATTGGTTCGGAAATACTTCTGTGGGAAGCTGGTTCCACATAGTGGTGGTGCGCGGCAAAAACTGCCTTAGAAAACGCTCTGTTGTGGAACGACGGACGTCGAGGTGATACGGATGGTATTTTGTATTTTGCCTTGACGTCCGATGATGAAACTCAGCTGCAGGTATTAGACCGAACAACTCCTCTGAACACTCTCCATGGTAAATGCGGTAGAAGATGCAGAGAGATCCTACATCTCTACGCAACGCCAAGGGATCAAGCCGCACGGAAAGTGACTGGTCGTCGACGATTCGAACCGCTCTTCGTTGAATACGGTCAAGTGGAAGGAGCTGGTACTGGGGAGCTCCCGCCCAGAGGTGAGAGCAGTACTCCATGTGGGGCCGAATTTGCGCTTTATATAGTTGCAAGCGGTGGCCCGGAGTGAAGTACCGTCTCGCCTTGCTGAGCACACCAAGCTTTTTGGAGGCTAATTTAGCCTTTCCTTCCAGATGACCGCGAAACTGAACGTTATTCGATATGTCAACGCCCAGTATTCCGATGCTAGCTGAGGCTTTAAGGAGAGTGTCTTCGAAGAGGGGAGTAGCGACAAAGGGAGTTTTTTTAGCGGAAAACTATATATAGGAAATTCCCTCTATATTATGTGTGTGTATTGTACTAGTATGTGTTAACTTCGATACTGCCTGACAATAAATATTTTGCTGCTTTAATTAAAACCTTTTTCGAATCGCCTTTGAACGTACTAAATCGGAACCTATGACTGCCCCAACAAGGAACTCGAAGTTAAGTACGTAGTCGAAGAAAGTATGGACGTGATTAATTATGTAACACTTCTAGGTAGATACAAGGCGCCGACGACATACGACGACCTTTACGATTTGGTCTCAGATTTTTGCATAGGTTTTATATAATTTCCTTAATTATAGGCAAAATTTATTGACTGTATTCTGTGTCTCGAACAAGTCGTTATTTAATTTTGGGTCTAACTAATTGCGGGTATAAATAAACATTATTGTACTCGGGAAATTACAGTTTTTAGATTAGCAAGACTCATCCACTAAAGTTATTCCTATTTCACCATGCCTCCTGCTAATAGAGGACAAATCTTTGTTTTTAATTTATTTTATTATTATTAATTACTTATGATGTCATGTGGAACATGGTGTAATGGTTGGAGCTCCTTACTAACGTTGTGTAAAACAGAGTTTATTGCCAGTTCTTCTCTTCCGGTCTACGACCTTGATTTGAGAACTGGCAGTAAATGTAAAATTAAAAGCATTTCCTATTTATATCTTTTTTGACGTTCTTGTACATTGCGTTACCTATATTAAAAAATAATTTTAATTTTTTTTAAGTAGGTACACCGCGCATAAATTAAATGCATCAACGGCAGTTTCTTTTCCTTAATCAATATTACTATTATTCTACGGGCTATTTTATTTATTTCTGCATTTTAAATTAAGTATAATTTAATAATGCTAATAAATCCACGCATAATTTTCAAAACACAATTTAACATAGCACATAGAAAGCATTCAAATGTTTATATAATTTGTGTATAAAGGCGTAGGTACGGTAACAATTTCCCTCCTGTAAACATAACGAATAAAATCGTAAAAACCTCCCCGGCATAACAATCCCATGATATATAAATTACTTCGTTCACGTCGAGTTCCATTGTTTTTTATAATGCCCACAGTTGGAATGAAAATAACCGAAAGCTACCGAAGTATTCAGCTGTAAAATACGAGGAAATTTCTTCTAAAGATTTATTATCTGGTAATATCGCATTGAATTTGTCGATATTTAGAGATTTACGAGCAGGTGTCTAAGTAGGCTTGCGTAAATATATCGTACTGAGTTATTACAAATACTTTTGTACTTGTCAAATTATGTTTTTAATTGGAAAATTATTTGATCGGTTACATAACTAATATTCACAGATCCTAGTTTAATGAAAATTTTAAATTTATCTTACTAGACCTCATTTGTAACTCACTTTATTATAATATGTAATAAAAAAGTTAACAGCAAGCCAGAAAGAACTGTGTCTGAAAAAGAAACTTAATTAAGTCAAGAATTGTTTGATTTTATAATTACTATCCGATAGAATAGAATACTTTGCGTTAAATTCTTAGTACTAGAAAACCAAGCAATTTTATTAAGAACCAATTATCTTAGCTTGCAACTTGCAGGATCACAATTTATTTTTAATAACTTAAAAGGCTTTTAGCTAAATAATTCTATTATGAACCTTTTATCTTAAATTAATACATAAGTTCTTTGAAGGTGCTCACTCTCACGTATATTTTTTAATAAAAAACCTTGTTCGTATTCAATTATAATTTACATTAAACTATATGAAAATTGGAAATACAACATATACTATATCTATCTATCTATACATTCATGCCTTATTCCCGAAGGTGTAGGCAGAGAGTACCGATTTTCCACTTGCTACGATCCTGGCATATCTCTCTCGCTTTATCCACTTTCACGACATTCAGCATACATATTACAAATATAAAATTAATATAAAAAAACATCCTTAATCACATCCCCCAAAACTCATGTACATAAAAATTTAGTTTCGTCTATATTAAAACGAGTGTGTTGTATTAAATCGTAAATGGTTATCATAATTTTAGTGGTTTCATAAAGTAAGATGTATGCAGCATCTTATTTATTTTAATCATATTTTATTCTTTCAATACCTAATAAAATTGTATAACTTCTAAGAATATGTTGGCAGACTAAGATTTAAGAAAAAGTGACAGAACAATAAACTACCTAATATATATATAAGATTTACGTCTGTAACAGCCATTTCTGTAAAAAGCTGATTATACAGAAAGAAAAAGTTTCGCCTCGTGTATAAGTTTATTGAAAAGATATAGACTGAAAGTTCGCTCCATAAACCACGTAAGTCTATTCGCCTAGAAAAATGTCGGCGTAAAGCGTTAAGGTTGTTATAGAGCCTTTCCCGAAAATTGATTTTAATAAAAGTTCAAAGTAATTTCTAAGCTCAACGATCACAACTCCTAACTAACGATCCAATTCAATATTTTTACCTTTTTCGTATATAAAACTCTTGTAGTAAAAGTTTTTGCTTTGAATCGAATGTTTTTATAGCTCTCGATATTAAATTACATATTTTGCCTTTTCTGTATATATTTTCTGTTTCTACGATGCGAGTGGCTTTTCATAAATTTAACAAAAAATCTCTTCGCCTAATATTTCTATCTAAAGATTAAAATTAAGTAAGAGCTTTCAATTAGCAATTTAGAATTGATAGGATATCGTTAATGTATTTGGCCAAATGTTTCTTGATGAACTAGAATAGACACAAGAACTGTTTAAAAATGTCATGTGATAAATAATAAGTCCGGCATAGACAATTGTTGTATCTTATAATCCATTACACATGGGACATACAAATATTATCATAATTATATAAACTTAATAACTCTAACTTAAAATTTATTCAACAGTTAAAATTATTCAAGTTTTTCTTCTAGTGTTATTGTATTCAATAAAATCTTTTTTACAGTACCTCCAAACATCGTAGATGAAGGCACAAGCGGTGACCTGGTGGCCCGAGAAGGCATGGATGTGAGCATCTCTTGTAAGGCTGAGGGTAGACCACTTCCACGGATACTATGGAGGAGAGAAGACGGTACAAATATTATGTTGAGAAACGAAGCTGGGGAGTTGCACAAAGGTATTGCAATAATAATATGTTACATAATAATATTAAATTGGCGCTAAAATCGTTGAGTGGCTTTCAGATAAAGTACTTTCTTTAACAAGAATACATAGATATTTGGGTATAGGACTAGCCGTTTCCTTACGATGTTTTCTTGTGCTCATAGAAAAAAATTCAAGTAGTGCCTAGCTAGAGCTCGAACCTTCGACCTCAACGTTGAGAGTCGCCGGCTTAACTTCAAGTCCATCACTGCTCAAAAAGATTTTATTTCTGCGAAAACTTAAATCAAAATAAGCTACAATCATATTTATCAAAACGATCGAGGCAACCAATATCAAAGAAAATTTCAATAATAAAAGCACTTAGCCTGAAAGATATACTGATAAGCGAAGCGAAACAATTATCGGATGTTTCTCGTGTAATTGCCTTTCTGAGTTTGATTTACTACGGTAATTGATTTTCCTTTAGCAAAGAACTTAATTCAAACATGTACCTGAGAACATAATATTATTATTTTAGTAAACATCGATCCAAAGCAAACATTAATATTCGTAACATTTATGTAGGTTAATTGGAAGTTATGGAAACTTCCAATTAAGGTATGAAACAGACACATTCTGTGTCCAGACTTTTTTAATAATAAATTTTCGTAATTCGAATCCCAGACCTCTGTCTTTAAGGCATCGAATGTCGCAAACGCGTGATCAGCTAAGATTAATAACATCTACCGCGTTTGTAATAACAATTTTTTAATAACTTTAAAAAGGCACACTATCGAAATACATACACACACTTACAGAGAACATACATACAAAAACACAATACATGGATGTGCATCAGTGACAAGTGTGCACAACATTGAAAGAGAAACATTACAATGATAAAAGAGAAAAGAAATTATACAATAAAAATAGAAGACAATAAACTATATTAAGAAATACAAATATGGAATTTAAAAATTAATATATTTCTACGTTGAAATTGTTATTATCGGTGACGGATCAACACGTATTCTTATATTTGTGTATAGAAGTATACAAATATAAGAAGATACTGAAAAATAATGGTAGACTTGCAAATACAAATTGTAGGATATATGTTACAACGACCAAATAATACGCATGTATTGTTAAAAAATTGCTATTATAGTGTGGAAAAGCACAATAACTTATCCATAGACTCGATTCGTAACGAGACCTTACCAATTCTTTTTTTTGGGCACTAATTCTCACATTTTAAGTAAATATGGATCGTGTCTGCGATCTCGTGGTTATTGAAAGTAGTGCCTTATATTGCTTAATATTAAAGTTTTGCGAGGAGTGCGATTGCAATGTTGTGGCCAAATCACATATTACCAGCGTCTTTTCGGTAAATTCTGCTGTGGATACTTCCGTACCATTTTCTTTTCCCTATTTGATCCTCTTTACAAAAGTTTATCCATGTATTTTTTAAGAAGTTATTTACATCGTAATAACCAAATGACAAAATCTTTACTAAAATTAATAATATAATAAATTAATAGTTTTAAAAATTATACTAACATGCTTCAGACAATTCACAAGACGTCAAGATTATATACCTTGGCTGTAAAAATGTAAAAGTACTTTTGACGTGACAACGTCTTATAATTCGATGGAGCCAGCTGCACGCACGAAAAAACATGACGCATGCGGCGTTACCTCGCTCTGAGGCATTCCATTTAAAGCTTGAAGTGCAAGCGAGAGCGCGGAACGAGCAACAAAGAGGCCATATCGGCCTTCGCGTTCGGCAGCGTTCGTTCGTAAAAAAATTGACATGTATACATGTATATGCGTACAAATAAATGTAACTTGATCAATTCAATTGTGATTTCCATTTACCTCCTGTATATCCATACAAAATATCTATCAAACAAATAATATTAAAATATTCTTTTGAAAAATGCAACCATTCCATCAGTATTTTCTTATGACGTTATCACGTTCAACTATCGTCAGTAAACCGACTTTACAGACAACCGGTTTTAATTTATCTAGAACAAAGCTTACATCTTTTTGGGGATCATATATCATATCTCACATAATCATTACCTTACTGCCATCGGTGTATATACGTATAATACTTGTTGTATTCTTTTTAGAATGCTAGTAAGGCTGAATTATTATCAATTGAAATTGATAGAAAGGTTTGATGAAAGCTACTCTAGTCTATCTTTTAAACCTTTCTACTTTTTAAAACCTAATAAAAAGGTATTCGTACTAAATGCTTGTTTATTCTATAGGGAATTGAAAACAAAGTTAAGCTTACGAGAACTCGTACAAGAAGAAAAGTTAATTATTAAAAGGCTTGCTGAAACTTAAGAAATTTATATTAAAATTATTTACAACGTAAACCATACAGCATTGTCTTGGTATATTTTGTATGTAGGAAATGTTATTTAAAACTCCTTGAAGCAAACTTCATAAACGCATAATGAAATTAGGATCCATGTCGTTATTGATGCTAAATCATAAACTTTAACGTTTACACTTCATTACCGTATACAAAAACATACATAAAAAAGCAATCCTTCCAGAAATCTCTTCTTTGTAAGGAACAATAAAAAAAACACCTACAGAAGTAGTACAAGAACTGCACATACATATAATTAACAAACAAAAAACATAAAAGAACATGTCACACTATAACTAAAATAAAGTAGAATCTAAAAAAATAATATAAACAAAAATCTAACAGCTAATGTACGGTAATCACATTTTATGTACAATACAAATATATAGAAGTAGTTTATGTACTGCTTACAAACACTGTGTAATGTTATATGTTGTTATGATTATTCATTTCCTTAGCGACATGAAAGTGAAATAACAAAACATCAAATAGCTCCTTTGTGTTATAGTTAGAAATGTTATAGTTACGACCTTTAGTATATAATAAAATGTAGATGAATTCACAAGCTAGGATAATGTATTATAATTACACTAATTCGGATTTACAACTAGGTGAACTTGCCTAGAATTCTAATAGGGCATCGTGTTTTATAAAGATAAGGTTCACTGTAGTATGATGAATAAATGTTTATCATACATTTTTACAATATTAAATTAAATTGATTAATTAAATTAAATGATTTATTAAATTTCAATTAATTAACTTGTATTTTCAACTTTTGTTTTGCTGTATGTAAATATGTGGTATATGCGGGAACGTTGTATAGCCGATCGCTTAATGAGATATTTGGACATACATATTAACTAATTGATTACTATTACAGATTTTGTTTTGTTTTTGTCTGTAAACGAGTATATAAAATCTATATATAAACTAATATATAAAATCTTTGTTAATATTTTATCCTTATACGTGGGTAACACTGAAAAATGAAAATGTTTAGAATGGACCAGTTAGAAACATTGCTGATGATTTTTTTTTGAATTTCAATTTTAGAACTTTTTGGTAACCTAATGCTAGTATATTGCATTCATTTGTCATTTGTTTTTGTGAATTGGCGGCAAATCTAAAACTCTTGTTACACGTGAAAATGAACCAAACGCGAGAAAATTTTCGGTCAATGATTTATTATGACTTTCGTTGTGGGCTTAATCAACAACAAAGCTATGATAGGCTGCAATTAGCATTTCTTATTGAAGCCCCATCTCGTGCCACTATTTACAATTGCTTCAATGAGTTTAAGCGTGGACTTAGCAATCTCAATGATGGGATCATTGACAGCGGATGCTTGAAGGACGTCCTTTAACAGCGACTACTTAAGATAACATCAGTGCTGTGCGACGCATGATAGAGGAAGATAAGAGAGTGACCTATCAGCAGATACGGGCAAGCCTAGGCATTGGTATGAGTCAAGATCAAAAAAATATTACACGAACATTTAGGCGTCAGGAACCTTTGTACCAGATGGATTCCCCCATACTTTAACCAACGACCAGAAACACCTTCGCATGGACTGGTGTGGCCAAAGTTCAACGGCGGTAACTCAAATGCTGCATTTGACATCGTCACAGGTGATGAAAGCTGTAAATAATGCTACGAACCCAACATATTTGCTTTACGAGCCCTGAAGATGAAAGCGTAGGAAAATTCCCTAGAAGAGACCTAAGGAAGAATGGGCCCACTGCTTTTCTCAGTGGTTCCATCGAATGCGACGATGTGTAGAGAGGAATGGAGATTACTTCGAAAAACAGTAAAAGTATTGGCAACTTTCTACATTAAGCCGTTTTTCATTTTCTGAACATTTTCAGTGTTACCTAGGTATTATGTATTTGTTTATTGTAATCATATAGTGCTGTTGGTGCATATAATAAATATACTCAGCATAAGGGTCTTATAAACCGAGTTCTCCACCCTAAGGAAGTATTTTACAATACGACGTGCATTTTCCTGTTCCTATTCTATGTACTGAGAGACTTCTTTGTTATAGTTGACATGTACACTGGGCCATCACTGAATCTCACGAAGGTCGATCGAAGACAAATGGGTGCCTATCTCTGCATAGCCTCCAACGACGTTCCACCCTCCGTTAGCAAGAGGATCATGCTAAGTGTTAATTGTAAGTAACATTTTATTTGGACGATGTGGGACTGCGCGTTTTTGTGACGTCCATCGTGTACAACTGTACAATCATTATATACCAATGTCGAATTATTTAGACGTTAGGGTTTGTAGTTAAAACAATTGAAACATCTTTCTTTTGATATCTTCGCCAACAGCGGGCCTACTTTTGTTCCTTGCGTATGCTATTTTTCTAGGAAATTTAAAAGAAAAAATTATAAAAAACACACTAGCAGCACAGCTCTTTACGAGGTATTCTAACTGTCCCTATCTCGTCAAATTAATAGTGACGACTTAATCCCTACTCTTGTTCCTTAGAAGATATTAGTGTCAACATATTGTCGCAATTTAATCATAATTTACACGTTATGGCTTACCGCAATGGCTATTAAACATAATGGTCAGGTATAGACATCAATTATTAAAATACTTACATAAATGGCATCTGAAATGGGCCAATTTAGCTAGCTTAGCTAATTTAATACAAGCTAAGTTCATTTGTTAAAATTTATTTACATTGCCACTGATTTATCTTTGTAGTTCTATTTCCAATGCTTTATAAGGAATCTAATATATAAAATTCTCGTGTCACAATGTTCGTTCCCATACTCCTCCGAAACGGCTCGACCAATTCTTATAAAATTTTTTATGCATATTCTTTAGGAAGTCTAAGAATCGGCTACTATCTATATTTCAAACCCCTAAGTGATTTATGATACATCATACAAAAATACATACAACCCTTAATTTTCATCCCTCTACGATCAACCCCTATATTTTTATTATTGTCATTTTTATTGAACTAAAAAAAATGTTTCCTAGAAATAATATACATGGCAATACAAACGTTTGCTGCAGCTAGTGTCTCTATAAAATATGGTATTATGGTATTGTACTGATAGGAAACTGTCACAGCTTCGCTCTACTGGACATTTATTTTTTAATATGTATATAAAAACATATGAATATGGCATATGCCACTGAGGGATCGAATTCAGGAATGTTATATACATTCTTATGATGAAAGAATGATTGAAGTCGGTTCAGAAGCTTTTGAGCTATCAGTAAAAACATACTAATATTTTATATGTTTTAATATGAGTAAAGATATAGATGTTAAATGCTTAATTACTTATCTAGTCTACATATAAAAAGGCTCGGATCACGCCATTTATCCCCTATATTTTGTGCATATGAATGCAGAGACAGACCATTTAACTCTAAATTTATTTATGTTTCTTATAGTTAGTCCATCAATTTTGACGTCGACGAAGGTGATGGGAGTTCCTACGGGTTCACAAGCCACTTTAGAATGTATCGTTGAAGCATATCCACACCCTATAAACTTTTGGCTACGGAGTGGGGATAAAACAATGATTCTGGCTAGGTAAGTAAGTTAGATTAAATATACTTACAAATTAAAAAGTTATAATGATAGAAGGGGACGTAAGTGCCTTCTTTTTTAAGGGTCTCTCGAAAGTACTCGTGATAGAAGAAGTTTCAATCAACATTTTTTAGAAAACAAAACACAAATACAAACAAAACGTAATTTTTAAGGTTCAATAAAAAATAACGAAAAATATCAATTGCTCATTAATTGATCAACATGCAGACAATGAACTATTTACAAAAAGCTCTGCCGAAAGTTTAAAATCAAACTCGTATGGGACTGAATCAAATTTAACCGACCGACCATTAAGAATGCGATAGCGTTACATGCTGGATTTTATTTTACACTTTGGAAACTTGTCGAAGCTGAATTTTCCGGCACTTTACTGTGAAATACAAGTGGAGATTGACAGCCGTTCTGTGCGCTATTTGCTGAACGTACTAAATCTACAATCAGAGCTAACGATAAGTCACAGAAAATCTCTTTTCCTATCGGTTACTGAGCATTTTCGCTTGGTAATGCTTTTTCAATGTTTCTAAAGCAATATTGGCTAGGTTTATGACTATAAATTCTTATGTCGTCCATTGATGATCTCTTAGAGCCAGAATTTTACAGCATGCGTTAGGTACAGAAAGGCTGCTCACCCGCTTTTTTTCTATATTGAACAAATAATGCTTATTAATACTTCATTTGTTTACAGTAACAAACATGAAATCAAAGAAGTGAGGACGTCCGCATATCAAGTAAAGGTTACTTTAACAATATCGGAGTTTTCTATGGAAGATACTGGGACCTATACGTGTGTGTCGAGTAATAATTTCGGCAAAGCAGAGGGAACTTTGAGGTTGTATGGTAAGTGTTAACAGTATAATCCAATCATGTCACATTTTTGTTTCTAAATTGCTTTAAACACAGGTTTTCCTAGAAGAGTTTGCTTACTGAGGATAATATGATACGCAATAACTTTGTTAATAAAGAAAAATATGTTCGCAAATAAAATAACTTTATTAAATTTATTCTAGAAATAAAAATCACTACCACAACGACAACTACAACAAC
Organism: Pieris napi; assembly: GCF_905475465.1. Lineage (NCBI taxonomy): Eukaryota > Metazoa > Arthropoda > Insecta > Lepidoptera > Pieridae > Pieris > Pieris napi. The sequence continues at coordinate 3,571,156 of NC_062239.1, read as the reverse complement.
AACAACAACTACGACGACGACAACGACAACGCCGCCGCCCACCACGACAGAACTCACTACACAGCCACGTAAGTTATTACTTATAATAGGTCTCGGTACGTTATTTGGTATGAGTATTACTTATGTCTTTTAGTAAAAAAATTAATTGTACTAAAGTACCTACTCATGTGTCCCTTCATCCCGGAATAAAAACAATTTGAGAAAACGAAAAGAGTACATTAGTATAAAAGTAAAGGTATTAAGTGTTAGGGTAGAGTGTAAAAGAAGCTTATAATGCAGTTATGATAATATTTTCATGATAATTTTTAAAGTTACACCTAGTGGTTTAAAAGCGCTTTAAAGTTAATAGGTTAAATCTTGCTTACTCTATGCAGAAGTCGATCTTATATGTATTATGAACGTGGAATATAATGTAGCAATTCGGTGTTTCTGACGTGAGTTTAATACTAACGGCAAAGCCAGTCATAGCAAGTAATAGAGTTAACATAGTATATGCGTACCCTTGTTAAATTTACCTTGCCGTGCTAATATTTAAATTTCTAAAATACGAGGAGAAAATTTAGAATTATCAGATAAAACGCGTTTATAAGTTGAATTCAAAGGGCTAAAAGATAATAATCGGGTAATTTTTTTTTAATCGACTTATATCGTTGTTAAGGGGTAAATAATATTTGTATTTACTTATAATATGTGTATAAGTTTTTAAAATTGTATAATATTTTCATAACAATAGGTGTAGAAAATGTAAGCTTAACTAAAACTACTTTGTTTTAGATTACATAGTAGCGTTGCAGCCCGCTGAGCAAAAATTCTATACACCAGACGTAACCACTTTTGGTAAGTAATAAATAATTATTTCAAAATTTAAAAACTCTATACTTTAAAGGTATCATTCCACAAAGTAGTATTCATTTTGTAATAAAAATCAATATTTCCTTGATACAGGCACGAATAAAGTGCCGATTTAAGCCATGGTGATCAGCTTGTGTTTCCTGCAAAATGTTTTGCATTACCATTACTATTTCGTTGTCAATCGAACCTAAAACCTACTGATTATTTGCTAATAGTATTTTACTCTTAAAGGCATTTTAGAAGTCAAGAAGAAGTAATTAAATATAAATATGAACAATCCACAGATACAATGCAAAATGTCATAGAGCAGTCCGTCCTCGACAACAACTGGTTGCCGACTGTGGAGTCAAGTGCGCGCTCGCTTCGAACATCAACAACAATTTTATTACTACCCACATTATGTCACTTTCTACATAGACTACAAACATATTTAATTTTAGAAAATAAATACGATATCCAATATTCAAGGTGATAAGTTAAGTGATATAGATTTTTCTATGTAAATTTTATAATTTTGTTGTGTTAGTTCAGATTAAGTTTCAGTCTAGTATATATTTTGTAAATAATTTACGTAATGGTTAATTTAAGTAAAAAAACAAAGAAATAAAATTCCTTTTAACTGATTAATGCAGCTACTTGCAGATGTACTCAATCGTCTATGTATCATTTCTAATGATACATTCATTTATCAAGAGAACAAGTCAAAATTTAATGATTTATTACATTATGCATTGAAAAATACATATTAACATCCAATTGTATTCATGGCGTAACAGTTAACTCTGATGGACGGCTCAGTACAGCTGTAAGTTGAATCTGACGTTTTATTTTCGCGGCAGTAATTTTAAAATAAATATCATAATGATTTTTTTTATATTATACTTACCCAATAACAGTACACTACGAAACTGTAATATGTACAAAGACGTTTAATCTTAAAGAAGCATATCAATAACAATACATTGTACATAGATAGCTATACACCAATAATAAATTTAAGAATATCTCCTTACATTTTTTTGATTGAACAGTAAAGTCTCAATAATACTTTTAGGTTGCTATCTTCTTACTCCAGTAATTTCTATAACTCGTAGATCTTTACAGACTAAAGCAGAGATATTAAATTATTATCTGTCTCCTATTATTAAAAAAAAGTGGCGCTACAACCTCTAGGTCTTGGATTTCTGGTCTTGGTCTAGGATTAGATCTGTTTCACGATCACTTTTTTTCTTAATAGGCAAGTAGTTGATCATCGTAATAATGAAAGGAACTTCTACTACTTCTACTTCGCCGTACGAGCGACTATTAATTGCGGAAATATATAATAATTCTCAGGGCTGAGAGTTGACTCGCTCGGGCCATGGTCTAGTGGTCTAGTTAACGACAGTGCTTATAATTATTATGTATGAGGAATAACCATGAATCTTTTTTCGCCTCATTGTAAACTCAGTTGGACAGATATAGACGCCTTAAAACGTTGATTAACCTACTATATTTGGCAATTACTATTTTCAATATAGAACCTAGATGTAATTAATACATTTGGAAATTTCGTGAAAAACAATATCCATTATGTAGACTCATTGTTCTGAACCAACGGTACGCCAAACTAACGAGATTGTCACCAATAACTAGATGATATATCTATCAACATGAACGAGCGATGTTGTATTGGAAATATTTTTTTGTTTGCAAAACATTTTATTTTATAAAACTAACATTGTCCATATTAAAGATTGATTCAGTGTTTGGTGTTTAATTACCTTATTTTTTAACTTACTGTTATGTGAATCCTACGCACAGGCAGTAATCACCTGTTTGAGTAGGTAATGAAGGTATATTAACTGATTTCGTTACTCAAATCTAGAAACTTATTAGATTCAATTAATCTCAGTGAATTAGGAAAAAAATAGCCTATGGTTTGCCATTGTTTTCTACATAAATTATTTACAATTCGCATTTTTTCACAGAATTGATGCGGCCAACCATTTCAAGTATCATTATTTTATTAAATACCCGAATAAATCTTATCATATACTAGCCAGGCTAGATCAGTAAGTTAAAAAAGTCAGTTTAAGAGCTAAAAGCACTTACACGACTAATCAAGCATAGAACACGAGAACTATGGGATTACTCAAAACCTTTACTTACTATGAAAAAGTAAACTTTTTATATTTAATTTTCTTAACTGCTTCTTAAAAATAGCCTAAATTTATTTAAAATAAGCGTTATTTAGTTTTAGAAGATGTTATGTAAATACTGACATATAAATAAGCCATTTTATTACCCTGTTCTCTGTAGAATTAGTTTATAAGGTAGCTTATGGGAAAATGTAAATAAATCAATAAATTGTTTAATAATAATATTTATTTTATTTAATTAACCATTAACCTGGGCATAGCAGACACATGTTTCATTGAATGTTGTTATTGCCCAGTATTTTCGCGTCTAAAACATCTGCAAGAGAAAGTCTTGCGAGTAGAAAAAGACCTTCTTAAGTGTGATTCCAATTGCGAACGAAGATAACGGAGAACTAAAGACTTCTATATAAGCTGGCGGAGACTCGATAAAAATCTAAAAACAAAAAGCAAGCAGTTTTTCACATAATAATATAATGCTCAATTGCTCACGCAAGAAGCACCCAGATATTTGATACAGAATCTCTAGAATTGAAGAGAAGAGAGAAGTAAAACCGGGGTTATATTAGTTTCCATTGTACAAGCAAACACATTAATACTAATGCAATCTTTGTGCTAATGCTTAACAAATATACAGTAAGCATGCATCTTTATGAACTGATTAAAAAAAATACGTTAAAAACATCGTTGATAAAAACATATTGTTATAATAATTTCCATGTATCCAGCAAAACACAAAGTATCCGAATCACGTTATTATACTAACGAGCCCGAAATAAACAGTAAAAACAAATCCCATTAACGATTGTTTTTGTTGTGCACGCAACTGTATTTTCTGATTATATCAAATTTCGATATTGTCCAAATTTGCTTAAACCGTTTACCAGGAAAAATATAACAATACACTAAGTAGTAATTGGCCTAGATTTCATGTTTCTTTTATCATATTTTTGAGAATACATTACCTTCTGTGCCTGACATTTCATTTATACGACTAAACCTTACCACGCTGTTCACCTTCAAGCCGGTTGCAGACCGAAAACTAAGCTATGCCAAGGCTAAACTAAGCTATGCCAAGCAAGCTAAGTTAAGCTAAGCTAGAAATAAATAGCATGCACACCAACAGCTAAGCCAAAGCTCAGTCAGTGTGTGCAAAGGGAGTGCGGGGTAGCGGGAGGGGCTTAGCTTAGCTCGTGTAGCTGCGCATCGGCATACACAACTAACTTAGCTTCGCATATTATAGTTAGCTCACATAGCTTAGTTCGCACAGTTTGCGGTCTGCACACAAGTATGGAAAACTGCGTCAGCTATGCGAGCTAAGCTAAACTAACTTAGCTAAGCTCTTGGTCTGCAACCCGTATTAGAGCACGTGTTAAATGAGCGCAGAGTGAATTACAAATTGGTTCTCAGCAGCTCAATAGCACAGACTCGGCTGAGAGTCACACGATGAACCCACTGTGGCAACCCTTTTTACTCCCAAAGTAGTCTTGACTAATTTATCAGAATAGACCTTGGCGTATACCACGGCCATGATCGGCTAACTTAGCGTATTATTCAATTCATGATAATAAAACTAATTTTTTAAGGGGTTTATATTGTGTATTTTATTATGAAGAGTTATTTTAATTATCCTAGTTAAACTCAAACTAGATTAAATAGAGATTTTTTTACCAACGGGTCACTTAGAGTTAAGTAGTAACCGTCGCTCATGCAACCAGATGGCTTGCAAAGGAAGAAAGTTCGGTTGACGATCATTTTTATTTGGACGAAATATCGTATAGAGACGTATACATTATTGATTCTTTTTATGTAATAGGAGGCAAAGGGGCAGGAGGCTCACCTGATGTTAACGTACAATTAATTGCAAGAAGTAGGATTAGTACGCTATGTTCTTGAAAGACCCTAAGTTGAATTGGTTCGGAAAGATTTCAGTGGGCAGCTGGTTCCACATAGTGGTGGCACGCGGCAAAAACTGCCTTAAGAAACGATCAGTTGTGGAACGACGGACGTCGAAGTGATAGGTACACGTGGTATTTTGTATTCTACTTTGACGTCCGATAACGAAACTTAGCAGGTATTAGTCCGAACAACTCCTCTGAACACTCTCCATGGTAAATGCGGTAGAAGTGAACTGGAACTCGGAAAGTGACTAGTCGTCGACGATTCGAATAGCTCTTCGTTGAATACGGTCAAGCGGAAGGAGCTGGTACTGGGGCGCTCCTGCCCAGAGGTGAGAATAGAACTCTATCCAGGGCTTCGTTGACATTCGCCCAATTAGCTTACCTAAAGACGGTCATAAACTATCTAAAACAACTTTGCTGTTAATTACTATCAACTAAACTAACATAATAAACTTACAAACTCATTATACTGCAGATAACTGTATATAACAATAAAAACATTCGTTTCATTCGTAGGCACATTTCTACCAAAATTAGCTTCACGTTTGAACTGTAAAGCCCTAATTCCAAATTCAATTTCATAGATACACAGTAAATAAATTGTAATTGCCCTAATTCAATGAAACAAGGGGCCGTATGCAACGTAATTATTTTCGAAGCTAATGTACTGTTAATATTTGCTGTAATGCCGCAGAGCCTATATCAAACATCATGTCAAAGCTTATCAAACTAACCGTATATTATTGTATTACATGTTTTGTATGAACCGCTGTCAGCTTCACTATTGTAATCTAAAATTGCGATGCTAAATAAAATATAGAATGCATAGAGAAGCACATTTGTTTGCGTAGAATTAGGTTTATTTATTACAATGGTAATTATTATTTTAAAACAATACAATAATTAAAATTAATGACTCAGAAGAAATAAATAAAACATAATTATAATTCGTTTGATGCCTGTGACAGAGTGCTTTTAATGCACAGCAGAAGTTGCTGCTTCTGCACTAGCGAAAGCCACAGCGTATCACGCAACGAAGGACATTCTTTTGTCCCTTTACCTCGATCGCATTGGTGCTTTACTGTTTCCATCTGTATAATTAGTACAAATCGACGATGTAGGAAACTACAGGGGGAGGATTTAATAAATAGGGCCTACACATCGGTATCATTAGGAAAATGACGTTAGAAATATCGCCACAAAAGGGTGATTTTCAGTACTAATAATTCCTAATTTAGGCTGAAAATGGTAATGAACAAAAAATACTGGTATTATTGTGAAAAAGCGTGGGTTGCTCTATAGACGAAATATATGGCACAGAGCGCCCCACGCTTTTTCACAATAATACCAGTATTTTTTGTTCATTACCATTTTCAGCCTAAATTAGGAATTATTTTTCACTTTTTAGTTTGATGTGCTTTAAAAGCGTGTTTTTTTAAAACTATTATTTATTTTTTTATTTTTTTTCGGATTATTGCATTGTTATCGAATTTTGACAGGTGCGCAAAATTTGAGTAAAATCTGTTAAAGTGGGTCAAAATCGAGTCCGAAGGAGTCGGTTACATACATACATACATACGGTGAAGCTAATATAAAGCGTGTAAAAAAGTATTTTCATGTAGAGAAAGGTTACACGCAGCCAGACACATATCCCAAAAATCGGCAACTCAAAATCCAACGACAAGATTTCCTAATCAGGCATTTCATCAGACATTCTTAGTTTCAATTACACAAGTTACACGATAAGTGTGTTATCATTACCAAGTTGCGTCATATAAACGGATACAACGTAGATTTCCTCGAAAGAGATTTCAGTAATATGAAAATAGAAGCTATTGTTCAACTCTCAACTTTATTCTATTATGCAAATCGCCGTCGTTGTCATCTAAATAATTTCCAACATAATTTAATAGCAACTAAACTCATTCAATGTCAACAACTTATATAAATGTAAATTTGAGACATGGGTTTAAAGAAAGTGACCCTTAGACCTTATTTATTGTTCAGCTCATGCCGATGACACTCTTTGTGATGCAAATACGCGGACGAAAACAATTTAAATGTTAATTTATTTACCATGCCCCAAATCGGCCGTTTTCCTATTTATCTGACCATGTAAATGGATAATCTATAACAAACAGTAAACAAGTCAATGTACATAATTTAAAATTTGCTTTTATTTATAACACGAATTATTCCCAGATTATGCAAATCAATCCAATTCTATTTATTTACGAGATAATTAGTAGATTTTATCTTCAGGCAGAGCTACAACAAACTGCTCGGGATGACTGGTCAACGTGAAACAAGAGAACAACGAGATTCCGTATTGAAAATAATTTTTATTTCAATGAAGTTTACTCGATGTAACACAATCAAATGGATTTGTGCTATTGAGTAATGTAATTGCAAGGAGTGGTATAGTTTACATGAAATACTTGACAAAAGTATCAACTAGTTTTGTGCTTGGAGCTTTGACAATTTTTGTATCTTATTCTGATAGACAGATAGAAAATTAAAATAATATCGTAAAAACATTATTTCGGATCTTGACAGTTGCTCTAGAATTCGTATTTATTAAATTCCTGTCGCCCCACACAAACAGAGTACACCCAGTCTACAAAGTACTGCACTCTACCCTGAGGCAAATAAATGCACACTGAATTTTATCTACTAACATAATATTGTGGGAAGCTACAAAAATATCTGTCTCTCAACACAATGTCCCCAGCAAAGAACTTGAATTTTCAAAGGAATTTTTATTAAAAGATTTAGCCGTTTCATTGTTAAACTGACAGCGGTCGGATGAATGTTGAAGTGATCTAATTGGTTTATAGCTTAGATTTTTATATGACTTTTATTTCAAAATCTCGTACCTGACTTTCATAATACGCAATATATAAAAGTACGTTATGCAGAAAGGTAAGACATGTGGCATTATATAACTTCCGCGCTGAAGTTTGTCCGGTACTTGTTTCCATGGTAACCATTATTTTATATGAGAATAACATTGTAACCATGGTAACAAATACACTATTAACAATATAATATACGTTTGATAAAAAGGGTTAAAGCCATAATATTATAGGGATAATAGGGATGATGTCGATGCTCTGTTAACTATAGACACATACATATTTCTTTTGTTAATTCGCATAATTTTACTCAGTACATTTGATACTATATGTTTGTGCTATAAAGATGAGATGTAAGTATTTCTTGGTGAATGTTATTACTACCTAATAGACAACATAAATAAATAAGTGCAGTACTCTCTTAATTTTCGTAAATTGAAAATAACGAGTATTGTAGAAAAGCTTATGACGTAAAATCCATACAATATGACTGTAGATTATACCTATTCCCATTCCGTGTTACCACCACGATAAAATCTCCACTTTGTACCTGTCACAGCTGATACGTTATTTGAGACATGTATAAATGTACTGAAATCCTGATTTGAATACGCAATTTTATCATTTCATTTGAGTAAACGCTAAATTACGAAAATATGCTCCCTTCATCATGTGGATGTGTGTATTACAAAAATCTAGTTTTTCTTGTAGTTTCATATAGGTCAAACGTTAATATCATTATGATCATTAGCACCCTGAATCTTGTTGACTATCGTTAGTCAAGTTTTTAAGAGGGAAAATCCTTTATGGGCTTCTGCGCCGGGGCTGTGTAATAGCGCAGGGAATGTGGGAATTGCTGGCCCAAAGAGACGGACTTACTCTTGCTTGAAAAGACAATCTAGACAAAGACTCTTCTAGACTACGTCAACTATTAAGCAAGTGAAGCCTTCCTGTTAGCCTATATACAGGGAGCCGGTAGTGGTTATTTGTTATTTATACATTACTAGCTGACCGGGCAAACGTCGTTTTGCCATGTATATCATTTATAATAAAAAAATTATAGGGGTTGTATGTATTTTTTAAAGCTGTATCATAAAAAAATTGAAATTAAAAATTTTGTCTAAAAAATAAAAAATAAAATTTAGGGGTGGACTACCCCTAACATTTAGGGGGATGAAAAATAGATGTTGGCCGATTCTCATAGATACCGGATAAGCACAAAAAATTTCATCAAAATCGGTCAAGCCGTTTCGGAGGAGTATGGCAACGAAAACTGTGACACGAGAATTTTATATATTAGATACATGCCAAACAATAATTATAGACTAACTTACACTACTAACAACTTCCCAGACCTATCACAAATATATCCAGTTGTGGTGCAGAACTTAGGAAACGGTTAACCAGCGAGATCATGAGCGGACGACTGCGGGCGGTGACTGCGGGCTTAGGACAGCTCGTGAGCTTCACTGAGACAGCAAGGCATGCCTCTCGGATCTGAAATACTTTTCAGGCACATAAAGTCTAAGCAATCCCGAAAGCAGGCCCATGCAGTCTGTGTATACTTACTCATACCAGGCATATTTATTATGTACATACATCTTCCACATTAATGTCCCGTATATTTCTTTATATCCATTTCTAAGCTGCGGCATACCAAATCACACATACAACTAAGTATATACTACGCGACTAGACTTAGTGTAACTTGCCCAATCGTACTATTCTCAATCGTCAGGTCGTGCATTCGAACCCCATTAGATGATTTTATATTTAAAAAAACTTGCTCGTACGGCTATGTACGTATCTTCAGTAAACCAGCATGTCATAGAATCATATATTATATAGGCACAGAATAGCCTTCTGTGCCTATATAATATAATAAGGCTACTAAAAGGGTTATAAAATGGCTTCGCAATACAAAACATGGATTTTGCCAATGTCCCGGAAGAATGGGAGAAACATTTTAAAAATTCAAAAGTTTTTGTTAGATTTATGTTTAACATAAGTATTGCTAGTGTTATGATTACTTTTATAAATTACAGAGACGTTAGAAAACGTTTTAAGTCCCACAATTGGAAACTTTTCACTCCTTTTTATTATATCCATATTAAATTTATTGTTATATTAAATTACAAGTATATATTATTGTCCAGTAACCGTTTCAAATCCAACGCATACATAACTTTGATTTTTTTAACTATGTTAACGAACATTACATTTGTATGTTACACTGACGAATCTAAGCTTTTCATTGTTAGATCAATAAAGTTAAACATATTCATTCCATACATAGCATTTAAAAACTTCAATTTAAACTCAAACACTCATCAATTTTTTATTTAAAAATAAATGTGGGACTGCGTTAAGTCAAATACATTTACTTTTTTGAGGGCACTCATACTATATTCATGAAAGCTCCCAATCGGCTGGAATCCGAAATGAAACTGTATACTTGACAGACAGTTTGGGCTAAAATACAGTCGAGACAGCTCCCAGTTGAGTGCGAAGCTATGCTTACCTTTTTACGTCAATAATAAATAGCCAGCCGCAAAGGGATGCATAATTGTACTATTTGTATACCGTTTGATGAGGGTCAGTCTTGTTTATACTGACATATCGTTATTATTGCGGAAAGTGGGAATTTTTGGCGTTAGTTCGTTTAAAGGCGAGCTAGTAAGTGAATTTCAACTCTAATGTAATGCGAAATTAACAGTTGTACGGTGAAGCAAAATATCGTGTAATATAACCTAAATAATCGCCTATCAGGCATAGAACTGAATATAATCTTTCTTGTAAAAAGACTGAAAGAGACGAAGCCTGCGCCTGCCCTATGCATTGCCCTATACATTTGGAAGGTTTCATACAAAGGTTTTATGGATTACTAGCGACCCGCCCAGGCTTCGCACGGATTCAATGCTGATACTAAATTCAAAGTGCTATAGAGTATAGGGAGAACCGCGGCCTCCGACGCGCTGCGTCCCGCAATTTTTAAATTTGTAATATCTTCTAAAATATTCATTAAAATCATATTCTGCTGTAAAGGGCCATATAAATCTATATTTAATTAACAATGTATTTAAGGTATTTAATTGGATAAGGATTAATGCTGTATTGGTTAAAATCGCTTCGAAAATTAGCCATTATTCGTCGTAAAAAGTAAATGACAAAAAAATGTTATTGTGGGATATCAATAAGAGATAGACACATACCATCGCGGAGTTTTCTGAAGACCTTTTCAATGTGCACAATACTTAGCACATTATTTTGATAAATCTCGTAGGGTTCGTAGATTTAAGCATACTTAGGGACAGAGAAAGCGACTTTGTTTTATATTATTCAGTGATATGTGTATTAAAATGCTTCGTTAATGAGTCATATTTAAAAATCAAAGCTTAATCCTTTAACTTGTGCGTAGGTTTGGTATTACGCTCAAAAGCCTTTTCACTATGTTACTTCTAGAATATTCTTAATCAGAATCATTGTCATCAACAAGGTTTTATTAAGATCGGAATATTTTTGCCAAAATCAGTACCGAGTCTCCATTCATTGCATTTCCTAAAGGATTTAGCAGCACACTTGAAAAATTCACTAGTATTACAAATACGAAAGCTTCAACTTTCAAAGGACTAAATTTTAGAAAGCCGAAGCAAACTTTAGCGCTATCTTAGGCTGGCTATTAATTAAATCCAATAGCTTGTACTAGGCTATTTCTACACAAATTTCATTCCGTTCTATGGCAGGCTAAGAGCACTACTGTTGTCTAAGATGCTCCGACGAGCTAAACACGTGCCAAGTGCACATTTTATTACTTCATTAGTAAATGTAGGCTATTAGAACATTCGTACAAACACTCTTGTTGCATTTTAATTTTCATTAGACATAATATTTTTTGTAACATACAATAGTGTAGTATCCTTAGTAAGAAGCAGAATTGTGAATATTTTTATTATAAACACCCTGTAAACAATTATTTGTCGAATTCTATTTATTATTACATTTATAATATCGCATTATTATGATATTCATGCGTTTGGCTCATGGCCATGTGTAATACCTTTTTAGAATCCCTATTAAATGCGCCAAAACTTGTAATACAGGGTCACTTTTCGGTAGAGTAATTTTTTTTTCACAGTGGGATTCAAAGTAAACAAAAAGTTTTGATTTGAAAAATAATTATATCGTATAACTTAATATTTTTTAATACACTCAATAAACAACTTTAAATAGTATGTCTAACGCAATAACTCATCAGTGCCAATCAAGTGGATATTATGAAATAGATACAGGATGTAAATTTTTTCGAATTTTAACAAGAATTAGTAAAAAAAATAAATTTTCTTATAAAACGCAAAATAAATTATAGCTCTGCAGGGGTTGAGCTTAGAGACCTCCCGTAGAACAATTTTTTGCAGCTGATGACCTCATCTATCCCCTATTTGCGTTTGATCCACGACTTTTTGGCCACCCTGTATATGTTTAGGTTTGATGCAAAAACGATATCGACAAGCCTGACCAAAGATGAAAATGAACTAAGGTTATATGTCTCATCTGTTTTACGTCCTTGACTTGATGACTGGTTGTAAATGTAAATTTAGTAACATTTATTATTTTGAAAATTGACCTTACTATAAACGAAAAAAAAATATTTTTCGACCCATGTTGATGGGTCCATATATCATTTCTTAACCAATATTGAAATTAAATTTAATTGGTTATCTAGTAATCTATCTCATAAAATCTCATAATCTTGTGTCTGGTCTAAGTTGGAATATCCTGTAATGTAGAAAAAATCCAAAGATATCCTACCTAGGCCATCCTTGTAAGGAAAAGAAAAAAAATCGGAAACGCTTGTAAAATAAAAATAATAAATAACATACACTTGTACCAAACTAAATTAAAACATATACGCCAACACGGAATGTCTCTATATACGAATACAACCAATTACTGGCTAAATTAATTTCTCCGAAGCCTACAAACTTCAATGAGACCTATTTAGCAATATTAGATTTTTGTGATTTTATTTTACTTGCTAGCTCTAAATGTATAAATTGGTCTGTAAAAATAACAAAACGCATGTTTATTAACAAATTCAGCAGTACAGTATACTGACCTATGTATGCACAACAACTTGCTTTATTGTATGCAAAAATATTTACAAGTATCTGCTTTTTACTTCACTATTTTTCGTGTGAAAAAGCGTTATGCATATCCGGCGGCGCGACTGCTTTGATGTGAAGGGATTATGAGGGACTCACCATTGCATAGAACCCCACGGCACCACCAGCAATCACCTGAGGCACAACAACTTAGCTTTTTCCGCATTGTCGCCGTTCAAGCCACGGCTTCGCAAGCACGGAAGTCGGGTCCAATGCTTACAAGAATGAGTCAGAATCCCTTCTAGCAGAGCTATACTTACCTAACCTAAAGATATAAATAACTCGCCAACAATCGAACTGACCATATTAACATCTCTAATGTTTAAATAACATTTGTGAAAATTATTTATCATTTATAAATAGTCAACGGTGAAAAGTCGTATAAATTCGAGTGATTACTGAGGTGGTAGCCCAAACAAGTGATAACACTACAATTTGAATAAACACATTAATCGAATAATTAAAACAAATCTTATTGAAACTGTGAAATGGGATCGTGATTCTGGTTAATTTATTTCCGCGATACGTGAAAGCTTTTGGCCAGTGAGATTTATCTTATTCATTTTATACAAGGGCGTGACTCGGCCCAGTTTTCAGTTTAATTTGGCACATGATTTAATGTCGGGAAATTACGTACTGTTAGAATTAAATTATTGTTATGAACTGCCTAATGCCTGTGACTTTGTGTGAGTAAATTTACTTATTAATAAAATGTAAACTTAAATACATTTTGTGTTTGATATATTAAAGATAGAAAATAAGATATCTGGGGAAAATAAATACAATAAACAAGGTGTAAATTTTGCAGCTCCTTACAAACGTTGTGTAAAACAAAAAACTTGGCGATTAAACAGAGTGGCGGAGAGTTTATTGCCAGTTCTTCTCTTCCTTTCTACGCTCTTGATTTGAGAACTGGCAGTAAATGTAAAATTAGAAGCATTTAATGTATATTTCTTTTTTGACGTTCATAAGTGTTACCTATATGAATAAATGATTTTTTGACTTTTTAATAAATAAAGAAAAACTCATTTTAATACAGTTTACGGCTTATACGAAAATCCTTCAAAATTACTTACCATTAGAACAAGTGAATTCTTCGGCATTCAAACAAAACTCCACAAGTTATAATCTCAGATCACTCTTTCAGTACATTAATATCCAACTAAACGTTGCTAAAGGCGCTTAATCAATAACTCGTTACTAAAGAGTGCTGGGTTAAATTCGTACGAGATGCAAGCGAACTTCCCAAGACTTCAACGCCTCGAAGCAGCATTTCCGGGTTAATTTCACGTTAGCCTTAAGCGGTTTAGAGCAGGGTTACGCTCCAGGTTGTATTTATAGCTTGTTCTATAATGAGCTCGGCATTGCCAAAGTTGTAAAGCGAAGAGCGCTAAGAAATATCGTAATTTTAATTTTGTTTTGGAATGTGAATCAATTTTTCAGGGAAGGCCGCGTGTCAGTCCCGTGGGCCACGTGTGTCAGGCGGAAAGTTTGTAAAAAGGTTGTACGCCTACTAAATAATACACACCCTAAAGATCTACGATCCCATTTATTTATTCGTTTGCTATTCTCCATATTCCGTTTAAGCGGAATTTTGCGAACTATTTTTGGACTTCTGTTGAATTTAATTTTGAATAATATAATATCACAGCACACAGTATTTTTATTAAAAAAACTGGCAAATGTTGGTCATCGGCTAAATGCATATAATAGAAGGAGAGAGAATTAAAGGCAAGTGATGTTAATGCGTATGCTACGCTATTTAAAAGTCATAATCCAATATATAAAATTCTCGTGTCGCTGTCTTTGTTGTTAAACTCCTCCGAAACGACTCGAACGATTCTCATGAAATTTTGTGTGCATATGTGTATGTCTGAGAATCGGACAACATCTATTTTTCATCCCCCTAAATTTTAAGGGTAGTCCACCCTTAAATATTTTTTTTATTTTTAGATATTTTTTTCTGTTTATTTATGATACAGCATTAAAAAATACATACAACCCCTAACTTTCACCCCTCTACGATCAACTCCTATTTTTTAATTATAAATGATATACATGGCAAAACGACGTTTGCCCGGTCAGCTAGTTATCATACATTATCAGCTGAAATCAGTCTTTCAACATAAGTAAAAACCACGTGTAAAAATAATATAAAAGTGTGCATAAACAAAAATAACTAAGTTAATGCTCGCAAAACTAAGGTATTACGACAGAGATTTATTTTCTTCTTTCCTTCCTTTTCCGAATAAGTATTGGGTTAATAGCTTCGCTATATTAAATCATCGTTATTACATCTCGCAAATAGCTTTCATTAGCCTAGTTTTAAGGAAATTAAACTTAAATAAAGGTGTATATAATATTCCCACTAAACAAAACATGATAAAATGTAAGAATAGCAGCTATTTAGAACATTGCACGTACAGAGACTTGATGACAATTGAAGGTTAAGCATGTTCATAGTTCAACAAGACTGAGAAGCTGATAAGTGATAGATATAAGTTTAGAAGAGCTATCTATATATATATCTTATATATATATATATATCTTATGTAGTAATCCAGGGGCACTACAACCCTAAACGGGTGTTGGTCTCAGATTGCATCCGTTTCTTCGATCGTTTTTATGTCTGACACATCGATTTTTGGGTTGTGACATGCCAATCTCCTCACGATGTTTGCTTTCACCGTAGGAGCAAGTGCTGATTGCGGACACAGAAAGAAAATTCCAATAGTGCTCACTCGTGATTCGAAGTCACGACCTCAGAGATAAGAGTGGCACGCTTTAACCACGTCGCCAACACAGTATTATCAGTTAAATAACATTGTTAATTTTATAAAGGATCAACAAGGATTTTGTAAAAATGGCAATCGCCACCCATGGACATCAGGATACGTCGACAAGCGCATCGCCGACCTTAAGGGACGTCTTTGCTTAAGGCCAAAATTTTGTATAAGTTCGCAAATAACGTGACAGGCTGCTACTATTGCTAGAAGTGGAATTATAAATAAAATATTCGTATTCTGGGCGTGTTACGAAAATCTTCATAAGTAATACCAAAGATAAGTATGAAAGAATATTACTTATCTAAATTTTCAACAAGTAGAACTACAAAATGTTACATAGAACTATTAGAGATAACAAATAACGGTCATGTTCATCGAACTTTGAAAGTATTTTTATAGTGATGACAGACGAGAAAATTAATTAAACTATCGAAAATCAATTCAATTTGACAATAAGTCTGAGTGCACGTTGTAATTAGCGATCATAACAATTGAACAATGAATATTACCACACAGACAATTGCAAAAAAATACAAGTCCCATCAATGTTTCAGTCTTGTATTATATACGGTATATTTACGGTTATTTAAAATGGTATAAAGGACAGATGCCAACGACTTGTATAGAAATAATATTTTGATAATAAAATATTTACTTAATCTACGTACCGCAGTAGTAATTTAAAAATTTGGTCCTAACTGTAGTGTATTTACAATTAATAAGTGCAAGCTCATAAATTCAGTTACATATTCGCATCAAATATCCATATACGATTTTTTCTGCATCACGTTTATTATTGTCATTTTAAGCTATACTATTCGAATCTTTTCTATACAAAAGTGTTATAACTTTTTCTACAGAACGAAGGGCTTACCCGATGTTAAATGATAAAGAAAAAGAAGAAGTAATTTTCTTTAAATACCCTAAGTCGAATTGTTTCGCAAAACTTTCGACAAATTAAATTATAATTATTATTAATCTCACAATAAGTTAAATATAAATGGATTTCAGAAATGTGTATAAAACATCAGATTTAGTACTTAAAGACTATCCTCTATCGCTTTGATAGTACGTAAATATTAAATCTTAACAGTGCAAGCGTGTACGAAGAAGCTCATTCTTCGTACCGAGAATGAGGATGATTCAAATTAGCCTTTAAAATATTAAAAAATCGCTACAAAATGTTCGAAGCTCTATCAGGACATTGGCTTATTATTACGGCAGTTTTCGAAAATTCGTTAATTGAAAACGGAACGCATAGCACTTCATACCATGATGACTATTTGAAGCGATGAAATGTCGATCATTGTGATCATTGATCAATGTACAGATTTACAAGTTTAAATATTGTCAACCGCTGTGTACTTGGGATCGCAAACCTACAATGATGGCAGTATTATCTCCGATAAGAAGGAGAATTGGAATGGCGAAAGATGCTTTGACATGTTTTGGTAACATATGGAAGAGGATAGGATTTGGTATTGAAACCAAAATCTCACTGAGCCGTGCTCTTGTATTTTCTATCTTCCTATATGTAGCAAAAACGTGGACAGTCTTAGCCCAAGAAAGGCAAAGAATTAGGTTGATGTTAAGAATACCGTAGACCGCTAAAGCTCCCCAGCTCCATATTAAAACCCGTTTATCAAATATAAGCCGACAACGCATCATTTCGTAGTTTGGTCAAACAATGCGTAGGGGCGACGAGAACCTGGAAAAGCACATCGTGATTGGCAACACCGAAGGCAAAACGTGGACGTTCGCCAACGAGATAGACTGATCAAGTCAAAGACTCGTCGTCCTCAAAATTATATACCGTTGTAAAAGAAACGTAGGACCTAAATTGGTGGAGGAAAATTATTCGCGCCAGATCATTATACAGTTCATACTCCGATATGAGTTACCCAGAGAGAGATTAATTTGAAGGACACGATTCAATTTTATGGTATAATGGAACAAAGTATTTTAATTAGTTCCTCAAATCCAATCCTCAGAATAAACTGTTTTGTCTCTGGTTGACCCAAATACTTTATTATAACATACTTATTAATACTTACATAACAATGTAGATTTAGATTTTTTTTACTAACGTTCATAAGCGTACATTACGTATAAGAATAAATTATATTTTTATTTCGGTCATCAGTGATAATATCAGCTTTGTAGCCTCGTAATCTGGATTCAACATCTTCAAAATCATAGTTTCGCAAAACTTGAATTAAGGTTGGGAGTGGACAGCATCTTGAGTGCCTGAGCGTTCCATTAGGACACCCTCTTTCATACCTTTGAGGGTACTTGATACCTCAGAGGGCCGGATTTTCACGGCTAGTGAATTTCTATACGAAGTACTTAAGTTGCACTCATTTTGGAATTTCTGCTCTTATCGGTTAAATCTTGGAATTTTCTGACGTAAAAATGTTATAATTGAATTTACATAACGAATTTTGTGCTCTAATAGGACAAATGCTGTACTTAAATTTGGATTAGAAGTATTCTACTGGAAATACGATTAATTATTACGACTTGAAACATTTACATAAATTCATTCTACACTGATTTACAAAACTGAAAAGATTGTTTGAATGGAAGAGCCGATTACAAGCTTCTAAATAGAAATATGTATATGTGTGTGTGTATAGGCAGTATGGTCGATACATTTAGCTAAGTATTGTAAAAGGCTACAGGCACAGCATACATCGTGCTGTGACCAAACATGGGTGAAATCATGAAGCACAGTTAGTATAAAATAAAGTTAAATAATTGTAAAACTGAGATATTTTAATGTGTTAAAATTCTATTAGTATTTTAAGAGAATAGACTTAAGTTCCGTTATAGTAATTATCTAATCAGTCATCTCCAACTCTGTAAGTAGATCAGGCGTCTGTGGCTGGTACACGCCGTTGTGTTTGGGTTAAATGCCGGTTTTCACATGACGTTTTCCTTTGCCATCCAAAAGTCTAAATGGTACTATACCTTTGACCTCTGTTTTGGTCTGTTTCGTGGACCATATCTTCTTTGGAGGCAAATAGGTGGACAATCCACCTAGATTTATTTCCTGGTAATAAAGCGATTCGATTAAAACTTATAGCTATACTACGATGTCATGAATAGAAGCTAATTTTTTTTTCCAAAAACACCCAGTTAATTCAAAATAAAATATTTGATTTTCCCGGAACAAATTTCGTATATATCTGACACTTACAGGAATATTATTGTAGCGCAATTAGTAAATAGATTTAATTAAAATGGGATTGGAGATTATAATAAGCCTGATCATTAAAGTGAATTATTTGCATGATGATGATATAATTTGGTTTTGTTACAGACCTCCACTTTCCAATACGTATCTAAAAACCTCATACTTATCTGCTTAAAGACTGCGAGTTATCGGACCGAGATTACTATTTAGTTTACCTTCTTAAATATAAACCTCAAAATTTTGATACAGTTGAAGAAAGGTTTACTTCGGAATCTATTATTTTTTAATTAATAAATGAGTACTAAAATTAATCAAATCATTTTCGATGATAACATTTCCTTTTAAAAACTTAAAAACATTTTCCTAGATTCAAGACTCCAAACAAATTTGTGTAGAGTTCAAAAGCTGGCAGTATTGTAGTACTTTGCTGTGTTATAAAAATAAAATAAAAGTAATATCACCATGATTAGGGAGAGGCGTTGGGCACATGGCCAATACCCCAAGCTCCAATGTTATTTGCGTGCAAACCGTTTCACCCTCTCTTCCTTTAATAGTTTTTATACGAACAGCTGCTTTCCACTTGAACGCGAAACTCAATCGCAAACTTTTCCATACGTTGTTCAGATATTAGTTAGTCAGTTATTATATATAACAAGGAACGATCAGTAAACATTTTTATAATGATTCGATATTTAGTCGGCTTATAATTAAACAAGACTAAAGTTAGGAGTATGTTTATTAGTATGCTATTTATATGAAACTAACATCGTAACCATGGTAACAATACGGTGCTAATCTCTTCAATTTTTTTTCTCTTTGAAATTTCTCAAATTAGTCCACATTTTATATTGAGCACGACGGATTCTATTTCTAAGTCTTATTCTAGTTATATATTTCAATTACGAGTTCTTATTCTTTACACGATAACATATTCTTTACACAGTAAAATGGATCCCAATAACGAATAACTAACATATATTTACAGTAGATACACAAAAAATATTTAAAAGTTCGAAATACAAAAAAGCAACATTACAAAACATTTCACTGTACTCCGACAGTTGTACTCCGACAAAACCATTCCCATTGTTTCGTTAGTACTTTAATGTCTCTACCTAGTAACACTAGACGCCAAGTAACTCTATACTTTACTTGAAAACACGTTTTGAAGTTGCGGTCCTCTTTAATCGAATTTAAACTGAAACTTCTTTAGTAGAACGTGTAATACATGGACTTAAAGTGTTCGCTTTTAATAAAATGTTATATGTCCTTTGTAATGTTAAGAAAGAGAATTAATTACTACTACCCACTATGTGCAGTTAAACTAGAGTTAGGCGGGTGCTGCGAGGTGCACTTCTTACTGGGATGCCCCTCTTCTGCTATGCAGACGACACTGTAGTTGGGCGGATCCAGGCCCTTGGTCTCAGGCTGTCCCTTGACAAAACGGAAGCCCATTTTCACCTCATTTAAAAAAAAAGAAGAAAGAAGAAATGGCGGAATAGGCTCCACTTTTACCGTATACCATCAAGAATGTACATGACACCGTTGGGTTAGTAAACACAATAGCGAGTCACCCCCAGCACCAATCAGTCGCGTCGTGGGAGTGCGCAAAGCATTTCCCTATGTAAAAAAAGTTGGAGAAGTAAAATTGTTAACTATAATAAAAGGATTCTTTGTTCTGCGCTCAAATCTTTTCTCTGCTAATAAATTTTAATACCAATTAATTTTTCTGTATGCGCAAACTTCGTTATGAGATAAAAAGAAACATAGTGTGAAAATCAGCTCATTTTAGTAGATCGAATTGAAAACTTAGCGATAACTATGTGAAAATCCGATTGCAGAAAAAACAAGCTTGAGCAGGCGCAGAAGGCGGATTATCATCTTGCCTATAAAGAAAAACGATCATGAAAACAGTTAGACAAATCCCGTCAACCCATGAGGGGCTGTAACGCCCTAAGTAGGTAAAACAAGTTATTCAAATAATTAGTTAAATAAAATAATAAAACATATTTAAAGAAAAAACTTTTTAACCGGATTAAAGTTATCTATTATTATAAATTTACAATAATTTAACATAATTTTAAAATTATCCGACGTTTCGAGTGCTTTACAGCGTGCGTGGTCACGGTGACTGAAGACAAAAGGTGTTGGATGTCAAAAAGTATCACAGCTGTAGAGAAAGTTGCATTATCTGTATTTATTTCCCCGGAGTTGGTATCGACTAAAAGATGGAGGGTTTTGGCAAAAATGGCTCACGGTGTCCTCTATTTTCGCGGATTGTTTAAAAAAAGTTTTTTCTTTAAATGTGTAAAGGTTATGTCAATCAAAGACAATACTATAATAAAACATATTTAATCGTTTGTAACACGATATACAGAAAATCTTGAATTCCTAAAACATACTAAGGTCATTTTATCCCATTTGTGTAGTTATCATAGTTTAAAAATAATTATTTAAAATTTAGATCAACGAAATTAGTACTCATTTATCAGCAACAACTTACAGGTCTTACAAATGGCCTTAAACTTGGCTAAACCGAGTGTAAGAAGTTGTTTGGAGATAACATTCCTCACACATAACATTACATTAATCTTCATTATGCTCTTAACTTCTAAAATTAAGCTCTTCTAGTCTAATAAAAGGGTAATTCTCATTTGTTATGGGCTTGGTGCACCAGACAATGCAATTTCAAGCCAGGAAATTGGATTATTTATCATAAATTGTAATGTGTTAAGATTCTACATTAAGAATATTCTAAAATTAATTAAAATTCTTTAAGTACAAATTACTTTATTAAGCTTTATCTATACAGAAAGATGATACAATTAAAAAAAATTAACCAAGTTTTCGCCAAGACTGAAGACACCAAGTACTGCAAGAAATTATTCGACCGGTTATACGAAAAATTTTACACAAAATTTTCATTATTAATTCATTTTCGTTTGGATTTTTGTTAATACTTTATAATTGAATTTATTTATGTGGTTTTTTTGATGAATGTGTTTTTTAAATTGTATTATCCATCATATATATTTAAATGGCCAGCAAATGATGTTATATTTAATGGATCTATTGCATTTTCTGCGTAAATAAACTATAGACTACCTAAAAATGAAACAGAACTCTGTCTATATCGTTCTCTTATACGAATAATAGGTATACCTTTTTATTATTATTACATAAACACTACAATCTAACTTAAAAAGTTACTGAGTACAAAATTTTAGCAATTCCAACGTCCAGTGGGATATGAAGCAAACACATATCTGCGCATTATATTTCGTTATAGACAAGCAAGGCTCGTCGAAGCAATTTCTATGCCATGAATATAATCCATGAGTGATATATACATTATACACGTTATGCATACCTTAACTATGAGGTTAAATTCATATAAAACAATTGCGTTTGTTTATTTTTCGAAATCAAATATTCGCTCGTAAATAAGGTTAAAACAACTTAATAATTATATTACCTGACGTGCAATTACTGCAATTATATTTAAGCCAATGAGGTCATATAAAGCACACAGTATTAAATTGTTATTTAAATTTTCCTTTGAGAGAGAAACCGTGCAACGTGCCAATTAACAAATGTTTTCTACAGCTGGGTTGTTAGTTAGATATAAAACAAATGTAGACTATTTTGCCATTCAACAAATGGCACTGCAAGCCTTTTTGGCCTTAGAATATGTTTCATGCGTTTTTCTTTATAGGCAAATAGGAGATCGCCCTTCTGCATCATGTAGTTGAATCTAGTAAGATGTAGTAAGATGCAGTCATACTTAGCGCTGTCTCCTATCAAATCCAACATATGTTTGCTCTCTAAATCCTACCCTCAAGCATTCCGGAGTTCTCATGGTGTTTTCATTCATTTCATTATTCATACATGTTAATAGCGCATATAAAAATAAAAATCCATACAGCCTCAGGCTTTAAATGCAAAATTAAATGAGAAAACGCAAGCTTTTCCCTCAGGCTACCGTTGCTTTTCGTGTATGACATTCATTCAATATAATGTGGTTATAACAGACTATGGTTGCTCAAGCTCAATCAGACCTAAATGTTCTATCTTCTTGGTTTCAACAAAATCTTCTAACAATTAATATTTCAAAAACATCTTATGTAATATTCAAGGCAACAAATAAACTCATTCCTATCTTTCAACCGCTTAAAGTTGAAGACGTTGAAATCAATAACAAAAA
Organism: Pieris napi; assembly: GCF_905475465.1. Lineage (NCBI taxonomy): Eukaryota > Metazoa > Arthropoda > Insecta > Lepidoptera > Pieridae > Pieris > Pieris napi. The sequence continues at coordinate 3,548,062 of NC_062239.1, read as the reverse complement.
ATGGGAGAAATATCTGGGTCTTAGAATGGATACAAATTTAAAATGGAACTTTCATATATCACACATAATTACCAAACTAAAATCACTTATAGGCAGATTTTGGTCAATATCTAAATGCATTCCGCAATCTGTACGTCATTTGATCTATAATTGTTTAGTCAAGCCACATTTCATATACCTAATTGAAATATGGGGTACAGCATGCAAAAACAAAATTTCTACAATACAAACACTACAAAATAAATTAATAAAAGCACTATTCAGATACAATTTTTTAACACCTACTAATAAAATCTACCAAGAAACTAAAATTATGACGATTAAACAACTATATGTTTATAGCACCTGTATCCTTATTAAAAAAAATTTAAATAACTCTCTACATAGTAACTTATCATTTAATAAAATCAAATACACCACTACACGCAATACTCGTCGAGCGAGTTTGCTTATCTTGCCAAAGCCGCGCACAAATTATTTAAAGAGATCTATTAGGTATGAGGGTGTGCAATTGTTTAATCGGTTGCCGTCTAAGGTTCGTAACATTAGCGTGTTTGATCAGTTCAAAAGGGCATTAAAGACACACATCAGAATGGGCCCATTAGACTAAAATTGTGCTAGCTGATGGCGACGTGTATCTCGTTCGTATATACTTAATATTAAATTTCTCATGTAAATAAAAAAATAATTTTTGTAATGAGAAATAAAGTTCTTTAAACATTAAACATTATAATGTACCATTCATTGATTTATTACAGGTTTCAAAGAAGCTTAAAGTTATTGTTTCCTTGGAAATCAAACCCTTCACGACCAATATGGTCTAGGTATATGGGGTAAGACGGTGTCAGTGAAGTCACATGTAACGATAGTCATTTTAAAATAGTAATGCGTTATAAACTTAAAAAAAGCTGTTACATATATTAGACAATACGGTTTTGTTCAGAATACACGTAGTATTTGTAATGGAACTTTGTGAGACGCCGATCTTATCTTTATAGATCCGAATAAGACGTTGTACTTACGAGACGCTTACTCGAAATCGGACTTAGTCGATTATTTCAATATTCAAAACGTTAATTTTGTTAAAAACTTGGAATTGCGTAGTAACTTGCAATAACTATTAAAAATTGTGTCGAAACAAAACATTCCATTATCATTATCACCATCACAAAAGAGCTATATGGTACCTTCCTGTGAACCTGTGTAGCCTGTCCCATCGTGACTCCGGGGCAACAACATCTAGCCATCGTTGTTTTGACGTATTGCTGCTTCTATTGCTATTCACATTAATGACATTCAATATGCCAGTGCCTTTTAGGAGCATTCACGGTACTCTGGCTTTCTCTATTCAAGGAACATCTCTTTCAAGCTAGATAAAGACTTGTTATTTAATTTTTGTTTACAGAAGTGGTTAACACAATTAAATATGACGCGGGAACGATTCACAAGAGTCGTCATTACTACGTTTCTTAAAAAGATTACTGTACTTTTTAAAGTAAATATACGTATGCATATAGCTACAGATTAGATGTTCATAAAATCCACCTTGGGCATAAAAAACTTTGTTCGGGCAGTAAAATTTGATTTATAACACGATTTATGGATACAAAATTACTTCAATAACTTTTCTCATTAACTGAATAAGGCATGTATTATTTTTATTGCGTTTTATTTCCGACACTTTTCAATATGTTTGTGAACGTTCAGTGTTGTGACATAAATGGTAATTTAATTGGTTATTAACATTTAAATACGTTTGAAATCGTGCGGTAATCGATAGGATTACGTCTAGATATGGTTGGGATAAATCATTATTATTTTATACCAAAAATACATATTTTCATTATATAGCATAGTTAGGCTGCTTAACGTGAAATTAAATGTATGTTTTTTATTTAATTTTGACGGCATAGAAAGACTATGTGAATATGGTACATTCATTGAGAAATATAATTATTTTTAATCAAATCACACAATATAAATCTACCAAGCCTCAGCCGCATTTATAATTTTATTTGCATGGCAATACCTAACAAATCGATTGTCACGATCTCAGTTAAAGTGTCCTTTAAATAAATTGCTTCTCCGTTATTTAAATGGCAACACTCAATCATATGCTTAAAATAACGTACACTCGACACGACAAACAGAACACATCATTACCAACAAGTGGAAAACGCAATTACAAAAAAATATGTTTCAATTATAAACTGTCTAGTTTGTTGACTTTACATGATCTTCAGCGCCTAACCAGTATTCTTATATAGATACTAATTTTGACTAAAGAATATAAGAAATTGGTAATTACAAGTTTACAAATTATACATTCTTATAATTGCGCAAATATTTACAATTGTAGTATAGATTTTTATGAAAAAATAAATTTAATAAAATATAATATATGTCAAAATTATATCGCTTCTTAATGCGTACCTCTAGTAAATACCTAGTATATTTAAAAAAATATATAAGTTGTTGAATAACATCGCAAAATATATAGCTTATATACGACAGCGGTATAAAAGTTTATTATGTGAAAGGTTTTTACAAAAATCCTGCTTAGTGTTGTTTAGAATACATGAGATTGCCAATTTTGTTATTCTTTAATTCAATTGTGTTCTAAAATTCCTACCTATAGTCTTCAGGTGATACATTGTGTTTGGGAAATATGGCTATGAGATGTTATAAGTATAATTTTGTGTGTCATATGTGATGTTAATTAGATAAATTTATGAAATAAAGTTTTATTAAAATGTGTAATACGCACGTACACTAATATTGAATGGCGCCTGGTCTAACTAGTTAGTTTTACCTTATGATATTTTTGCCTTAGGAACGAATGAAAATCTACCGCCGCTTTGGCCATGTCAATGGAACAATGGAATAATACCTTATACATTCAATTACTATTCAATAAGTAAGTAGATGTTTCAATCTAGTTACGTAATTATAGCCCAATACATTAAAAAAATATTGTTTTACGTTTAAATGAAAGTCGGTTCCAAATATGTTCGTTCTAAAAACTAATCGTACCGAACATAATCGAGTTTTTTTTTATAGTGCATCTATATCACAGGAGTAATATTATATTCTATTATTATTAGTCAACACAAAAGATTAGAACGTGTAGGTACTTTAGACTTTTAAAATCTACTGAGGTTAGGTTAGTAACAAGTCCGTTCCACACGAAGTCTCCAAATAAAAGTGAGTCAACGCCGGTGTTGCCACGCTTTATATAGGTTTCTGCTACAATATGGCTTTAGTCCGCTAACAATATTATATTATATTATATTATATTATATTATATTATATTATATTATATTATATTATATTATATTATATTATATTATATTATATTATATTATATTATATTATATTATATTATATTATATTATATTATATTATATTATATTATATTATATTATATTATATTATATTATATTATATTATATTATATTATATTATATTATATTATATTATATTATATTATATTATATTATATTATATTATATTATATTATATTATTGTTTTTAATGAAATGTTGCATTAGGGTACCTTACCTACCCAGGAAGAGAACGCTTACATACGATGGGACTGTCCGTTGCATATATAAATATAGATAGAAAAATAAGCTAGAATATAAAACAGTTTAACATCCTTAAACAAATTCCTTAAAACAATAGATGATATAAGTTAAAAACAAAGATAATATTTATTATTAAATCTTAGATTCATATGTGTAGCTCGCTTTCCATATAAAAACATGCTCATTGCTGTAAGGCTATATTAACATTTAAAGCTGAAGTTTTTACGCCTTCCATTAGCGAAATGAAAACTTTTTTGGAATTTCTACCAAGGTGAAAGGTCTCTTAAATATTTTAGAAGTAAATTTATATTTCGTACATTTTTTTTAGGAATATTAATGTATATTTACATAAAAATATATATATATATATTTATATTTACATAATTAATGTATATATTATTAACTGTTGTTTAAACTATTACTGTGGCAATGACTTGGCTAAAGGGAGAGGTTAGAGGTGATTGTCTATGGGCATCGCATTACTTTATATCAGTTGAGTCTTCTGCCCCTGTGGGTTTACAAACCACTCCTAACTCTAAGAAAATGCACTGTGCACTGTAAAAATTGTTTTAAGTACTTATATAAATGTTTATCAACGTTTGGTACAAGAAAGTAAACTTATGTTTCAGGTCCAAAACGGTTAATAAGTATTGTTAAAAAGGGGATAGATTTTATCGAAAGACGGTCCTGTCTTAAATTCATTGAACACAACCCTTTAGAGCTGGTGGATCGTAAAAATTTCACATTTCTATTCTACAACTATTCGGATGTCTTAGAAAGTTGTTGTTTGCAGTTTTACACAATACCCTACGGAAAAAGAGTAAGTTTTGTTTGTAATATCTTAGTAATCTGTGCTTGTCACCTGCGCTAGTTAGGTGGAGGTGATCTAAAATATTATCCATAACAAAAAGTAGTTCGTAAGCTTAGCGCCTTCAATCAAACATAGAAACTTATTAGATAACTAGCAAACTCGGCGAACGCCGTTTCGCCACCAGATGGCTTCGTTTTATGTAACATTTCGTTTGGTGATCCCGCTTTTCTGTTGAAATTTTTCCTGAATTTTCTTTGCTATAAACCTCACGGAGCCCGAGACCTTTCCAACGAATGCAAAACCGTGGAAAACGGTTTGTGCGTTCTGGAGTTATAGCGTCAGGAAGAAAAACCCGACTTATTTTTATATAGTAGATAGTAGTTTTTGAGTTATGAAAATTATACAAATATTTCTTTAAGCAAAGAATTATAGATGGTAGAAACAAATATTTGCCTTAATATAAAGCGGCTTTTTTTCTACTAAATGAAGGCGATATAGTTAGTACAATGTTCCGTATGAGCTCTGAAAGTGTATTCTCGGGCTTCCCAGGGGAAAAATAATAACCAGCGTAATAGACAGAATGTAATTAGCTGCTGTAAGTGTTAAACACACTGGGAGTTTTGTTAAATTTAGTTCAAACTACAATTTTAATAGTATAGTTAAATGTTATAACTTTTACCTTGATTATAAAACATACTCGAAGGAGCACTTGAATAACATAATTTAATATATAAAATTCTCGTGTCACAATGTTCGTTCCCATACTCCTCCGAAACGGCTCGACCGATTCTTATAAATTTTTGTATGCATATTCAGTAAGTCTAACAATTGGCTACTATCTTTCAAACGCCTAAGTGATAAGGGGTGTCCACCTCAAATACAAATTTTTTTTAAGAAAAAAAAATTGTGTTTAATTTTTATCATACATCATACAAAAATACATACAACCCTTAACTTTCCCCCCTCTACAATCAACACCTATTTTTTATTACAGAAGATAGTTATTTTTATTGACCTAAAAAAATGTTTCCTAGAAATAACATACATGGCAAAACGACGTTTGCCGGGTCAGCTAGTTATTTATAAAACTATCGTGAGAAATCTAGAAAATAAACGCGTGAATCAGACACAGGAGGGGATCTAGTCTGTTGGTGCAGAAATATGAGGCCATATACAAATGTTGTAGCCGCTATTTTTTACAGCAAGTCGTAATAACACCAATATGTACATTGCCCGCGGAAGTGGCTCATACAACTCTCCACGCAATGGGACTTACACACGTCAAACATGAACGATTTTCTTTAGCCATGGTTGATGCTGCACTATTCCCAGTTGCCTGCGGTAGAAACAACGAAGCCTAAGTTTCATACTGTTATTAAAAAAATCTGGTCATTTTGTTTTTGATAAATTCGTGTACGCACATTAAAATAAAATGTATTTATTTATTTATATATAAATGAATTGCTGTTAGTTTGTCTCACAAAAAATGGCTAGACCGATTTGGCTTATTATGGTGTTTAAAATTTGTGGAAGTCCAATGAAGGTTTAAGCGGTGGGAAACATAAATAATACATTAGGGAAAATACTAAAAACTATAACTGAATTTTCCAATGAATCTGTTCTTAGCTTGATATTTGATGTCTTATGTATTTTCAAAAATAAAGAATTGTCCCTTGGTTATCATATATTTGTAGATGCCTTCAAAATTGGTGTTTCATAAATCATAGCCTGGTCCAGATAAACAATAATTTTAAAAAAGATTATTTTAAAATGTTGTATTGAGTTTTGACACAAATATGTAGGTGATACGAACTTCACCACGTCATCTAGTATAGAATATAAACGTGTTTTTTTTAATAATATCTTTATTTTAGTTATATAATTCAGCACTGCGATTGGTCAACGAAAGGCAGTTCAACTGTCTCTCTTCGTCAATCTACGTATATCTTTTTATAATGCGCCAGTGAGGACAAGTCTATAGAATTGTCGATGTACGTTAGCATTTGTAACGTTATCAGAGTGGGTATCCGATATTTTTTTTGAGAACAAAAATTCCTTCGTGTTTGTATCTTTAAACCGACGAAACGTGCTGATAAAAATCATTTGGCGAGTAGAGGAAACATTTTGCTTCAACGTTACTGGATGTTTACCACGTTTGATTACCAACAGTACATTTTGAAATCAATTCTTTTTCTTATTTTAAAAATATTTTTTCGTTTTCATAATGAATTGTTTATACGCTACTTTACTATGCAACGTATATAACATGGAATAACACTTCAATATTCATTACTTCAAAATGACAAACAATATCCATTGCTTTTTATAAAGTTAGCTATTCAACAACAACGGCACAGTTTACTTTAAATACACAGTAAACGGTAATTAATTTCTGCTCCACTCTGTACATTATTTCTAGAAGTAAACAGATTGCAATTGAAACTCAATTCAATAGCTCGTTTGTGTGACATCGACAAATAATATCGGAAACAATTTATTGACTCTTACTATAGTTTAATCGACCGCCTCCGCAGTGCGCATTCCTTATTCAAACAACATCATGCGAACTACGTCATGCTCACATGTCAATTGTCAAAATTAGTCTTGAAAGATCTGTAAATGTGCTTTTTATAGTTTTATCAGCAAAGGTGAATGATTACAACCAGGGTGTTCTATAAATTTTCTTGCGTTTAGAAATTCATTAAAGTTGCTTGATGCACATTTTATTAAAACATATTTTACAGCGGCCGGAAAAAATAAAAAACGCGAATGGAAAAAGGAATTCTTGTATAGCGATTTTCTTTTGAGATTTGTTTATTGAATATATTTATGTTACTATTTTTTATACTAAAAGGATTTTTGGAACTATTGTAATCAAATATGTTTACCCTCGTAACTTGGTTCCTGCGGTTAATCCTCGGGGTTATAAAAACTATTTTGATAATAAGCCACATATAACAAGGCATATATATACACGTGGTCAAAAAGTCGTGGATCAAACGCAAATAGGGGACAAGGTTGGAAATAATTAATGGCTTAATAATAATGTCACGAGACTGCGTGAATATAAAAGACGAATTTAGTTGGCTATGCGTACTATTTTATTAATAATAAATTTTTAGAAAATCTATCATAATAGAAAAATACAATAAATTATATTTCAAAGTAATGCATTACGTAATTATTTTAAGTAAATCTTAACAAAACTAAAATTGTTACACGCAACGTTGGCATTCGTAGTTTTGTTATAATCAAATATATATTATTTACTATTTTCTTAACCTACATAGCAATAATAAAAATTAAAACAAATTTTAAAAGTCTGGTCCCTGTGGCAGTGTACCTAACGCTGGCAGCATTTCCTCACTGAATTGCGTCACTTATTCCTTGAGTGAGGAAAGCACCAGCTCTAGGGTCACCGGTACTATCTACCAGGCGTCAACGTATATCTTTAATTAGTGCCTATGCACTTGAACCCCTCGGCCCAAGAGCCTCTACTCCAAAGAGAACAAAATCGAAGTTATCTAAATATAGTTAATTTACAAAAACAAAAGAGCTTTTTGTTAAAACAAATACTTTCAGCTTGATTACTCTTTTTCTCTAATTATAGGCTGGAATTGCGACTTAAATGTTCTTAAGCCGGCTGCAATTTGAAGATAAAAGTACGAAACAATTATCCAAGAATAAAACGCGAAAGGGTTTCGTTTAAGTGCTATTTTGGTGTTATATTTGCTACAGAGTCGTCTATACTCTATTATATAGAATTGTAGTTAATTATATACATGGAGGTGTATTGAAGTGGGTAAAATAATGAAGAAAGTAAGGTAGTCTAAAAATATTTTCAGCTTTCCATTTGATCTATTTTAAACTTTCTTAATTCCAACTAAACCTAAATAACTCGTAAATATTTTAACAGAGTACTCTGTTTATTGGGAGAGAAGTGGAACTAATAAGACAAACAGCCATAGAAATCATTACAAGGCCATTTTAACTCACTTCTGAAGTTTAATTGGTAACATCTAATTCGATGACTCTGGTTTGATTCCCAGATAATAGATAAGGTAGACACACTTTATGACAAAAATATGACTTGGTATACATATTATATTTATTTTAACTACTGACTGGCCAAACAGAGAGTTGTTGTATATATCCTTAGCAGCCGGAATAACTTCGTTAGCGCGTTTCAGGATATGATTTCATCGTAGTGATTCGTAGGCACAGATTGTAAGTGTAATAAAAATATCCAGTTTTATTACTTATACATATATTATATATATATATATATATAGTCTGTGAATTATTCTATTCGTTTTTACTCTATGACCGAGATAGTCCTATTAAAGACATCATACTGTTTACTTCAATGCAGGGCTACAAAATTGTAGATGTTAGCTAGAAATCAACAATGCTATAAATTTTACCTTTACCCCTATTAAGCCATAATTCATTTGTTTACCCTTCTAAGTTAGCCTAATTGCTATCTCGCCAGACGACACGAATGTTTCTATAAACACTAATTTCTGACTCATATAATTAACTCAGCGAAAGTTTTCGACTTATTCGCGACTGCTAATGAACAAACTCATTGCAAGTGCAGGGTTAAGTTAAGACGTGTTTAAAATCACAATCTTGTTCCTATTAACCCTTTAATTAGGGCCGAGTTTATTTGTATGTACAATGACGAGCCTACTTAAAGTTTCAATGGACTTTACAACTTACGCAATTAAGGTATATGTTAATAAATTTCATGATGCTATTTATTAGGCTGATGTTTTTCAAGTATTCAATTCAATATTTGTATTGTAATTAATATCCGTAAGACTACATCCGTAAGACACTACAAGGTAAATGTTTTCGATCGATATCGCAATGTTCGAAATTTGAAATTCAAATCAAGATATTGATATTAAGATTTGTAAAAGGTAATAAAAGATAATATTTAATTAAACCCATTAAATACTTAGGTATTAACAAAATATATAAAGTATAAAATATATAATGGAAAAGTGCTTGTCTTGATTGATCTATCCGAGCCTAATCCATTAACTTCAAGACATAAAACTTTGACAGTTAATTGTGGACGTGGGTGATTTTTAGGTTTAAGGCTCTCATTAAAACATATCAATAGTTTAGTTAAAATTTAACTTACACAATGGCAGTTTGTATATAATATAAAGTCTTAGTGCTCAACGTACAAGACTATACCTTTGTATTCGGTTCTATTTCGAGCGAAATAATTGACGGGTTTTTAGGCACAGAGGCCACATACATAATAAAATACTTAATAATAATAATAAAAGCCCTTTATTCACTGACCATTTTAACTTACATGCTATTCTTATTTAACAGTAGCATTCTTAAATCTAATTTACATAGCAATATTAATTATTTATTAGCATCCACTTTGGTCAGGTTGTCTGTCGACACTACGGAAGGAATAAAATACTTAAAGGACTATCAATATCTTAATTTCACTCTGTGTAAAAATATATACATTTATAAAGGTTATTAAAAGAAAATATGAAGGTAATAACAATAATAGTTCGTGGAGATTGTCGTTATTAACGGTAGGTAACGATTCTGGAGCTAATATAGCAGGGCCAAGTCATTGACTTTTATGTGCAGCCAACATTAACGTAATTATGTGTATATTAAACCAGGTCAGCATGCGATATCATAAAAATATGCAGTCGAATAAAATTATACAAGCCTGTTAATTTTTTGATTGCTGAAATTTTTACAAAGAAAATGTTTTATTTTCTGTTCATTTTACCCAGGTATTACCTAGTTAACTGTCAAAAAACGAAGTGAATTTTATTCTATGAAGTGTAATTCAACTAAGATGAAGCTAAGTTATCAAGGAATATATAAAATTCTCGTGTATTGTGTTCGTACCCATAGTCCTCCGAAACGGCTCGACCGATTCTTATGAAATTTTTTATGCATATTCAGTAAGTCTGAAAATGGGCTACTATCAAACCCCTTAATGTTAAGGGTGGTCCAAGCCTAAATTTAGATTTTTTTAGATTTAGATAAAAAAAAATGTTTTTATTTTTTTATGATACAAAAATACATACAACTCTAAATTTTCACCCTTCTACGATCAACCCCTATTGTCTATTTCTTAATTTAAAACTTATGGCTTGAACTCAAACGTTTATATATAGAGAAAAATTCACAGAAAAACCTAAAAAGTTTTCATTCCGGAAAATCGAACAGTCTCCGGGGTAGCATAGCAAAATGTTCCATATTGGTATGTTCTAAAAAGGAAGGCTAAGTAAAATCACATTAAGTAGAAACGATTTTTGCGGGGGCAGCTAGTATAATATAAAAATTAAATTAACAAAGCTTGACTTACTTGACTTAATATCCTATAACTCCTAGATGGGGCAGAGCCTCCACACAGAGTCTCCATCGCATTCGGCCTTGAGCCTCGTATTTCACCATCGCAATATAAATATAGCTAATAGTGAATACCTCGAAATTGTTCTCGTAACTCACGGCATCTCCTGTTTCCTATAACTTATGCATGTCTCGAGACTTTTAAACATACTTTTACTTTACTTTTTCTCTTAATATGAAGCTGAAGTTTTTCATATATTAGAAAAGTACGTTCAATTTTAATCGACTATAAAAATTGAAGATATTTTTCAACGTTTTAAGTATCCTATACCTCTATGTATTCAAGTGCTACGTACCAATATTCTCTTTTGTCTCCGAGAAAGAGAGATATGGTCATCATCAGTTCAACCACCATGAACATTCGATCAAGTCCTTACAAGCTAAAATTGGAGAACAAATTATTAATCAACAATTTGCCTTTCGACCGGGAATCGAACTCGATACAATGTTTTCACCGTCCAGGCGAATCCACCAAAGCACTCGTCAGAAACGTACATAATTTAACAATTATATTTTCTTGTCGGTTTTACAGAACAACATTCTTAACTCAACATTCTAACATCTTCATTATTTAGTGAGAAGCAAAAGTTTAAAAACATCATACTCGTTTTTAAGTTCAGTAAAGCCAAGGTTTGAAACCAAGCTTCTACTGAAGGTATTTTCACGGTTAGTTTATAATATCTTATTCAAATATTAGGGTTTTCTCTTTCAATAAATTTTTGCACAAACCAAATAAGGTGAAATTGGATTCATTATCGATTCAAAAGGTCAACCCGATGTTCAATGAAACGGCATTTACCTTCCGATCCAATAACATCGATATTTCCTTAGTGACGCATTTTAGGGTTCCTTGGAGTAATTGATATTTCACTTTGATCTCCTCCTTAGAATTCCGTGGTCTATTATTATCGGAAATTATTTAAATTTACTTACAGTTGCCTTGTCAATCATCTGTTACGGTCTATCGGTGTTTTGAAATGTATTTATTATTTCGTGGTTTGATTTTGTTATTAATATTATCAGCTGTGTTATCATTAGTTTGATGAAGGGATATATAATATGATCGCAATATGCTCTGAGGTTAGTATAATCTATGGAAAGAAAACAAATAACACAAGCGAGTGTCTTTTCCAAAGCTATGCTGCGGTTCATTTGATTGTGATTGGTCAAGCGGAACGAGATCAGAGCCGTTGACCAATCACAAGACGTAGAAGAAGTACATATGTAACTTATTTCGTCAACCAAGGAATAATAATAATTAAGTCTGATTAATTCCTTGAAACATTCATCCATATTTACAAAAGACACCCCTTAAAAAAAAATATTTTTATTTCAATGACCAAGAATATAGGCTCCAACTGGCTGCATCTCTATCTTAAGCATTTTTCCCCAATCTTCCGCACAAACTTCTTTAAGCTAGCTTAAGAAACCGACCTCTCTTTCTATACCCTGCTTGGCCATCTGTCATTGTTGATATGAGCAGTGTGGCACGCCCCATAGTTTTTTTTTTACAACGGGATAGTGCATCAATATTTTTTGATTTCTTTCTTATTACTGTGCTTATTAATTGTCTTTAGTTTTAAAATTAGTACACTACGTTTCATTCCCCGTGGACAAGTTTGTCATATATCCAAGATAGACTAAGAAAGTCATGTATGATCTCGAGTTTAAACCAAGGAATAGTTTAGTTTTGTAGTAACGTTTGGTTTTGTTATTTATTCATCCATTACTTTCCATTTAATTGCAATAATTAACTGCTTTAACATGCGATAAGGAGCTTGAGTCATGAACTCTAAAACGAGTTTAGAATGAGAATCTATCCTGTGATTTTACCACAATTAATATCTTATAAGAAATATTATTTACCGTTGTTTAATTGTTTTTAACAATCTTCTTAGACTCCACTAACTAAAAGCGTAGAACAATTCCCACTAAACCAGTCACAGAATCGATATGAAAATACATATAAAACATGTTAAACAATAAATATCTCCAATCACCAAAACGCTGATCTGCAATAGTTCGACTGAATGACGTAATTTGTAACAACAATTAAAAACATGAAATATTTATTTGAGTGCAGCCTCGCTATTGCGTATTGACCAACTAAATTTATATCCACTGAAAAGGAAATAATACGATTATTTTCCGATAACAAACCTCTCCCGTTTCGCATTTAAAATGTATCAATCAAATATTTATTTCAATTTTGAAATATTATTTTTATTGCAGATAAAAATGTTAACAATTGTAAAATTTATCTTCTTTACGATAAAAAATTAAAAAATTGTAAGGAAATATTTTTTTGAACTCTTCACTGAGACATCATGGGACATTACGATCTAGCCTAACTTCCGACTAATATTAAATTACTTATTAGTCTTTAGTTAGGTAGGTTACTTACCTAATTTACTATTATAGTCTAGTCGACAAGTTGAAAATGGAACAAAATAGAGATACTGCTCTTAAAATTATGTGCGATAGCTCATTCGAACCGGAATGACGCCTAGAAAAATGTGCTAAAAGCGTGTATTAGCACATAAAAAATTGCAAAAGTTATAGACAATTACAGATGAAAAAAAAATGGCATTTAGTTTTTTGCCAATATTTAATAAACTATTAATATTTAAGAAATTTCAAATAAAGATTCCGAAAGAAGAGGAAATTTCCAATAAAATACTCCTGACTCTCGGAACTCTATCTCCATTATTTATAACTTTAATTTAACGCTGAAAATAGGTCTGCGGGTGACATTTTTAGGATTCGCGCGTGGCGTCAAAAGCGACTACGGCACATTAATTAATTTATTTAAGGTATTGAATATTTTTTTTTAAATTTGAAAAAATTATGGTGTGTTCTGAACACTATAATTAATTTATTCCCGTTGAAAATTTTACTTAAAGTTAATTTTTCAACAAGTTAAATAATTGTTAACAAACGAAATTTTCTCGAACGACCGTCTTAATTGTAAGTGAAAAAAAATGTTTAAATAATGGTCGTAAAAATATTTCGCTTCGTAGAGCCTTTCTTACATACATACTTAACAAGATCGTGCCATAAAAGTTAAAAAAATATTTATACTTTGTTTATAACATTTTTTTTACTTAAACAAAAACTTAAAAATCCATGTAATGTTGTTAAAAAAATTTTTTTTTTCTAAATCATCATATAATAGTTTTTTTATTAATACAAGATATTCATTGATTTGCAAAAAAAAAATTCCCGCCATTTGTTGATAAAAAATTTTTTAACAAATTGAATAAATAAATATTTTTTAAAAAAATTTTAACACAACTTTATTACATTAAAATTTTTATGATTTTTAAAAAAAAATTTTTTCCTAAATAACAATTTTTAATTGTTTATAATCGTTTTTTTTAATTTTCTATTGTTTAAATAATTAGTTAAAAAAATTTTTTTTTCTAAAAGTCATAATTGACAGTCCTCTATAAAGTAACAGAAAAAATTTTTTTTTTAATCAACAATTCTATTGTTTATTAACTTACCAAGTTGTTATAAACAAATATTCAACTTTTTTTTATTTTTTTTCTAAAACTGCTAAAATTAACAAAAACAACCATATATAACAAAGTATAGAAAAAAATTTTTTGTAAATTTTTTGATTATCATGAATATTACTTTTATTTAAAATTAAAATTTTTTTTTTCTATACTTTGTTATATATGGTTGTTTTTGTTAATTTTAGCAGTTTTAGAAAAAAAATAAAAAAAAGTTGAATATTTGTTTATAACAACTTGGTAAGTTAATAAACAATAGAATTGTTGATTAAAAAAAAAATTTTTTCTGTTACTTTATAGAAGACTGTCAATTATGACTTTTAGAAAAAAAAATTTTTTTAACTAATTATTTAAACAATAGAAAATTAAAAAAAACGATTATAAACAATTAAAAATTGTTATTTAGGAAATAAAATTTTTTTAAAAATCATAAAAATTTTAATGTAATAAAGTTGTGTTAAATTTTTTTTAAAAAATATTTATTTATTCAATTTGTTAAAAAAAATTTTATCAACAAATGGCGGGAATTTTTTTTTTTGCAAATCAATGAATATCTTGTATTAATAAAAAAACTATTATATGATGATTTAGAAAAAAAAAATTTTTTTAACAACATTACATGGATTTTTAAGTTTTTGTTTAAGTAAAAAAAATGTTATAAACAAAGTATAAATATTTTTTTAACTTTTATGGCACGATCTTGTTAAGTATGTATGTAAGAAAGGCTCTACGAAGCGAAATATTTTTACGACCATTATTTAAACATTTTTTTTCACTTACAATTAAGACGGTCGTTCGAGAAAATTTCGTTTGTTAACAATTATTTAACTTGTTGAAAAATTAACTTTAAGTAAAATTTTCAACGGGAATAAATTAATTATAGTGTTCAGAACACACCATAATTTTTTCAAATTTAAAAAAAAATATTCAATACCTTAAATAAATTAATTAATGTGCCGTAGTCGCTTTTGACGCCACGCGCGAATCCTAAAAATGTCACCCGCAGACCTATTTTCAGCGTTAAATTAAAGTTATAAATAATGGAGATAGAGTTCCGAGAGTCAGGAGTATTTTATTGGAAATTTCCTCTTCTTTCAGAATCTTTATTTGAAATTTCTTAAATATTAATAGTTTATTAAATATTGGCAAAAAACTAAATGCCATTTTTTTTTCATCTTTAATTGTCTATAACTTTTGCAATTTTTTATGTGCTAATACACGCTTTTAGCACATTTTTCTAGGCGTCATTCCGGTTCCAATGAGCTATCGCACATAATTTTAAGAGTAGTATCTCTATTTTGTTCCATTTTCAACTTGTCGACTAGACTATTAAGGACATTTAACTTAAGAAGAAAATGTGTCTAACACTCTCTTCTTGTGTTCTATTTTTTCACTTACGACTGTGTAGCACTTAAGACTAACGTGCTCTAACAAATCGCTTCTCGACCTTTTGACTTCGTAGCCTTTAATACTTCAAAGTGTAATTAAAACTAGCTATATTCATTGAAGCAGTCTTGGTCCAGTGCTAAATGTGTGTAACTCAGTCGTGCCTTTAATCCCCGGTTGAGCAATCAAGGACTATTTACGTCACTGACGTTCAGAAGTATACATTAGGTTACCTACATGAATAAATTATATTTGAATATATAAGCTAAATCTTACCCATGTGAATTGTTTGGTTTTTGATAGCTAAAAAGACAAATGCAATACAACAAAGGGCTATAATCACTAGACTATTACTAACCAGTTATTTTTCCTATGATTGCTGAGAAGTATATAAATAACAGGATGAAAATTGATAATTGACTTGCTCAACAGTTTTCCGGGTTTTTCCTTGCCACCGGGTTGTGAGTTTAGTAAAGGATCTTCGGGTTCTGTCATCCGCCATTTGGTGCAAATTTCCCAACCTTATATATATATATGTGTGTCTTTAAAGTCAAATGTCTGTAATGTCTTTAAAGGACATTAACTCAGATATTCAATTATTTACAAAGTACACGATCGCTCGTTGATCACGATTATTAGAATGCATTCGAAATGTTGAGTAATGTAAAAGTTAATTCGTAAATAAGTTTTATTCAAGTAATTACTTATCTGTATTGAACTAAACTGATCAATGCCTAACTGTCTTTACCTCAAGTCTATTCTATATTGGTAGATTGCCATCCAATTTATATACATATTTGTCCACATGAGTCCACAGTTTTAATTAGAAGTAAATACAGACGAAATCAATCATATAAAAGTTATTAATATTTTTATTTGTTTACGTTTATTTCAATCATGAATATAAATTTACCGTTTACCGAACAGTTTACATTATCCACTATGCATTCATAACTTGTAATTACAGATTGTAACAATGATTAGTTGCAAGAACGACTGCCTGTTGGGAGATTGCATGCGTAATACGTAAGCTTCCTTACTAGTTTTGTGTAAAAGGATACCAACTGGAATTCAATTCTGAAATATTAAAGGGGAATTTAAATTGAAAGCCCGCTTTAAACCTGAATCGCCGGCCAAGTTTCGAGGACCATAAATTGGTAGTGAAATACAAAGAACTAGTAAACTCAGTGTCGTGTTCCCGGTCTTAAGTCTCAGTCGCTTCTGGACCGGAGCAATTGGGTCAAGACTTGTGTAATCCTTTGGCTTATAAAAGGACACTGTTGAGATTGTTTGAGAAGATATTTAACTTACTACATTGTTTAACGAGTCTGTGGTTTATAGGTATTTATAAAAACAAGTGGCTCTACAATCCTAATTTATTGTGAAATCAATTTCTTCATTTGTTCCATTGTGCGTAAGCTACAACCCTAAATAAGTATAAGTAACAATGACATTAAATACTCTGGTTTATAATAAACGCCACCTCGATGGGAGTGTATGTAGTAAAATGTTTCTCGTAATAATGTCTTTAACTTAGGTATCAATAAAAGTGCCCCATTGAGTGGCTTCAGAATTTTAAAAACATAATAATATCTTTTGTACTTCCTAATAACAATGCCTTTAATTAAGACCATTTTGGTATATTATCATATGAAGACAAAATGAATCCGTCGATTACTTAAGAAGTTGCGCTTCAGGCACAAATTTTTCGGTTGTCCTTTTCTACGTTCCACACGCAAGCTTTAAATTTCGCTTCCCCATTTCTAATACTTACTTTTTTGTTTTTTTTTTATAGAACAGACAGGAAGGAGGCTCATTTGTTGTTAAGTGACCCATGGACACTCTCAATGCCAGAAGGCTCGCGAGTGCGTTGGCGGCCTTTAAGTCACACGTTATAAATTATAAAAAAATCTGCTTAATTTCACTATTTTAACGAAAGTATTTTCATCACATCGTGAACATAATTTGACAGAAGGAAATGAAAGATTACTTTAGTTTTTATGCATAAGGAGTACAACTCTATCACTCAAAATTCTAAAACATTCTAAAAATTAATAGTCGTGTTAAAACAGTCTCTTTGACGTGTCCACATAATTCAAGGAAAAACATCAAATGATAGATGTTTGATGACATCGTTCTCGTTCCGTTTGTTACATTTACGAGTTTTTGTCACATTACATGATCTACAACAGACAAGTTGTATATTATATATTTTATGTCCTTAGAAATAAAGATATTTTGTGCGACTATGTAAGATAAAAGAGCAGTATTGGCCAAGTGGTTTCAGCGTATTCCGCAGGACGTAGTTTCAATCCCCGACTCTTCACCAATGTAGGTACTGTTCTGTACTGGTGTACTGTACCGGTGAGGAAACCACCATGGCTCAGAACCAAAAAGTCGACGGCGTGTCAGGCCCAGAAAGCTGATCAGCTACTAGCCTAGTAATAAGAAAAAAAACAAATGATCTCGAAACAGATACAGAAATCTGAGACCTTCTAGGTTGTAGCACGACTGGTTCCTGTCCAAACAACCAAAAATAAATTTTCGTTATTAATAGTGTTTTGTGGTTTACACTAGTTATATTTAAATACCACTTATATAACGTATTTACTGGCATATATTCGATTTAAAACATTGAGGATTATCTCGAGTTTCCGATTGTGGATAAACATACACATTACACTTACGAAACTTAGCACGCGTGCTTGAAAACCTAAATTATATCCAAAACCAAAAATACCACATACAGATCAAAATGTGTGCTCATATTTTGTGTCTTACTAATTTAACTAGATGTTTCGAGCGCTGTTTCTCTCTTCCCGTTTTTAAGTCTAACATATATTATATTACATATCTACTAACTCTCTTATTGTGTTCAAAAACCTAGAGTTGTCGAAACAAAAATACGCCATTGAGGCTTTTCTATGAAAGAACTTCATTTCCTAATACATATCTTTTAAACCTCTATGTGATATTCATATGAAAAATTTTACAGCAATAATACGCGTAAATATTTTCATAATTCCATTGTTAACGTTATTGTTTAATACTTTGTCAAGTCTCGGTAAAACTTCAGGACTTCACAATAAAGTTTTGAATAGGTATTGTAATAAGCAATTTTGTTAACATTATGCAATACTGCGCAGTTCAGTTAACGATCGTTAAATTACGAGTTAATGAAGTTTGGAACGAAATATGATAGGATCAGTATCTATTATCGTGGTCGTATATTTACTTGAATTATTCAAATATCTAATCCTCGCGCTTCATTGGAGTATATTCGGATTAAAACCATTATCCTGCTTGGGTTGTTTGAATCACGATTATAGGGTCAAAAGAAAATCGTGTTTTTATGTAGACGACATTATCATCGCAAGTATAAAACGTGCCGTCATTAATAATACTTCTTAGATGAGCACGTGTAAAACGAATTATGAGATTAAACTCATTCCAGTACAAAATACAAACAAAGAGCTTTCCGACCTTATCTATCCGGGGACCATACCCAAGGAAAGAGTTGACTAGTATTATAGCTAGCATTCGACAATAATGGTGACTCTTAAAGAACGCGGGTTGGGTTAGGGAATAATTTTGCACGAATTGCTTTAATTATCAGTACAAAAGTACTATCATTTATGTGGTAAAATACAATATTTATTTATTGCGCTATCGTACACAAACATGACAATTTATATTACATTAAATACGCCGCGCCAGCTGTCTACTCTCCATCCGTCTTACGAATTTTCGATCAGGTCACGTGTCCTGACGCGAGTTTATCATTTTTTACCCTTTAGAAAAAAAGTGTACAACGCCGCTAAAGAAGTTTTCACTTCAAAAATAGACGCTAGATGGTAACATTTATTTTTTATTCGTTTAAAGATCTGCTGGAAGTAAATGCAGATGTAAAACCCGGGTATCCATCAAGTACCTTAATTGTTCTTGAATGTATTTAATTGACCAATTACTGTGCGGTTTTTACATGCTACATCATCATTTCTCACAATTCACAAGAGATACCTCCGAGAACCTATTTGACCTTTGAACCCAGCCCTGCGATTCTGTAACTCACTTCACGAACTCACACAGCGGTTTTCGCATCGGCGGTCGCTCTCAAATCAGTCGTGAAGCAGTCATTTTATGATTTGGCATTCTGAAAAGGTGGGAGCTTGTAGTTTATTGTTTACGCTTTAAATAACCCAAGCGTGTTTCTGAAATGCAGTTCCAATTATCCTAGATACAATGTTAATAGGCGATTCACAAATGGATTTCCATGTTGATGAACTAAACTATGGAGCCGAAATAATATTTATACTTGAGTGGTCTCAGCACCGCGTTCCTGCGGTTGCAATCCGACTAACCACGCGTACGAGAGATGAGATATTTACGATGCATGAACGAACATCGACCCGCTATTCAATGATTCGATAAAGTTCATGGCTGACCTAAATACAGCTATGACGTGTTATCAGGAATTATATAGTTAAATAGAAGTAATAGGGTGTCTTGGTTGACCGTTTGATCTAAGCGTATGCCAGAAGACCTGGGTGCTTTGACAAGGTGCTTTAACAGTAGTGTATGAAAATTACAGCCGCGAGATCTTCTGTAAAATGTCAATGTTATTTGACAGTTGACACGATTCTCAAAAATCAGCATATTTTCCGTACAAGTTAGTGTGATTCTAGTCCTTTGATTTTACATCAATGATAATCTTAAAAGAATATTAACAAGCACGCTTACAGCCTTTCCAAGGCGCAACTGCAACATGATTGATGCTAATTCAGATCAGAATCCCTATTCAAAATTCAAAATCATTTCTTCATATAGGTAAGACAATGTACACTTATGAACGTCAAACAATATAAATATATATGAAATGCTTCTAATTTTACATTTACTGCTAGTTCTCAAATCAAGTCGTAGAACGGAATAGAAGAACTGGCAATAAATTCTCCGCTACTTTTTTTAATCGCCAAGTTTTTTGAATAAGAAGGAACTGTATGAGGTTTAATTTATTCAACTTCAAATCTTCTGTCAACGGACTTTTCTAGTTATATTATTCGTATTTAATTAATCTCTCCAACTGGGACAAAAATATTATTTTCTTTTAATGCATTTTCTTGATAAACATTCTACAGCATATATATGAGAAAAGAAAATGTTTTATATGCTTTAGCGAAGAGAGATTGGAGATGAAAACCATATTTTTCTTCTATCAAGCAAATTAATAATCTTAGCTCGACAGGACAGGCGTATTTTTCTCACCATAAGTTACGATTCACGCGATGTTTATAACCAAGACAATCTTAAATATAAATATTTTATAAAACTTTGGTATATACAGTTTTCTGGTTTCATTATAGTGGGTTAATGCAGCATGGTAACGGATTGACTCCATGACATTGCTGCGAAATATTATTATTCCTTGCATAAATTACAACATTAATTTCAGTTGAATTGATTGATGAAAGCCCTATTTTCTTCCATCAATCGTTATATAAGACAACTAGTTATGTATGCTAAGCTAAAAGAATACTTTTTCACCGGGAATAGAATGCAAGACGTCCGCTTTCTATGCCAAGAAAGTTTTGCGCGATAAATATATACATAAATAATAATTATTGAGGAATGTCCATACGAATCAAACTAATGATATTTAGTGATTAGCGCGTTTGCGTTTGTAATCACTAGAAATGAACACTGTTTTTCTAACTTAAATATTGTTTTTTATACTTACCTAATTTAATTAAACTAATACTTAATTAGCTGTGGTACCATTACTTATTTGATTTAAGAAAACTAAACGCTAGAATTAATAAAAATCTTAGATGTGTTTGTAAAGTAGGTATCGCTCGAACACAATGGCTGAGCATTCGATTTCTTAATTTCGATAAAAACCGAAACTAAGTTTACGTGGTAAGCAGTCAATTAAAGAATTAATACATTAAGGTAATCTCGTAATTACTTTTCTCCCACAATTTTTACGTAAAACAACGTAGTACCACGAAACAGAAAAATAGGGAAAGTAATTAATTTCGATTCTAGCAATAATCAGGGTTGTCTCGCATATCCTACTTTATGGGAGAAATGGATGTAGGAAGCAAAGAACAGATGCAAATGGTAAGTTCAAAAGGAGTCCTTTACCGAAAAGGGGTCTATACTGCAGAACACGAATGGAAATAACAATAACTAACGTAGACTAAGTGAATAAGCAAAACTAACACCCATCTGATTTGTAATTTTTATAGTATGGAATTTAAATTGGCTTTATTATTATTATTATCCTTTTATATACATTAAACATTTCATATATACCATATGAATTCAACGAATCTAAGTATATTGGTTCCATTTTGAACCGAAACCAGATTCAAAGATCGAATAGAATTCTCTAAGGATTTTCATCAATTAATCTTCCTGAGAACAACTCAAAAAGTTTTATAATTAGTATGATAACAGTTTAACCCTTTTAGCACAATATAACATAAAGAGTATATAGCACCTGCAGATTTCAATAAGCAAACAGAATCGAGTAAAAAGATTTGTTTGAGTTGCAAATGGATTTCTGCGATAACCAAGTGAAGTTTTTATCTGGATTCATCTTGATGGATTTTCCGCATAACCTCCAGATAATAAAGTTTACGAGTCAATATCTCTTTTGAGTTTGTTATTGTAAATAGAAACATAAAATTATGTATACAATGAAACGTTGTTAAACTAATCGTGTGTAAGGTAATTCTATTTTATAGTATACTAGCTGCCTCCACGAACTTCGTTTCGCCTTAATATGATTTTTACTTAGCTTACCATGTTAGTTGATACTTCATAGAGACTGTTTGGTTTTTCGGAATAAAAACCAAAGTACTAAATAAAAGTAGATTTTTAAAATTTTCTCTCCATAAAAACCTTCTTCAGATTTAAAGGAATAAATTTAAAAAAATACTTTTTTTTTAACCATTACAGATTATCCAATGTTCCTTTTTAATGGACTTCATTATGTCTGTTAAACCTTTCATTCTTATGTATTGTTGAGGGAAATAAGTTTCTTAGTCTTAAACAAATATTTTACGATCAGAAAAAATTTAGTTCATTTTGTTTTTTTTTCACTACTGCCCTGCAAAAAAAAAAAAAAAAATCAAAATACGTTTATTCAATTTAGATGCTTCTTAGAGCATGCTTATGAATGTCAGCAACGTTTACAAAATTCACGAAAGAGCAAGACTATGCCATCCGTTCGCAAAACTACCGGGAGGCCTTGTTCTGAGAAGAACGGGCAAGAAACTCAGCAAGTTTTGCCCTCCCTTTACATTACAACTATTCAAAGGAAAATGTCATAAACCACAACGTCATTAAAGTTACATAAGTAAAAAAAAAAAAAAAAAGAATATGTTCTGTGATTTACCACATTCACCATTACACACGTGTTCATATGTTATGAAAATTGATTTGATTTGTTATCCTTGAAGTGTTCTTCAAAGATAACAAATCAAATTATAAGAATATAATTAGAACTATTGTTAAGCGTTTTTATCTTCCAGGTAGTCATTGACTGTGTAGTAACCTTTACACATTCAGGTTTTTTGGATATGTGTTTTGAATCTGTTTAAAGGCAGTTCCAATATTTCACTAGGAATCATGTTATAGCAGCGTATACTTAGGCCCATAAATGAAGTATTTATTTTCTGCAACCTGTAACACGGCTGGAAAAGCGGGCTGTTCGGGGTATTTGTTGTGTTTCTCCGAGGGAGTCGGTACGGAATAAGTTTAAGGAATTAAATATTATGACACTATCTGGTCAATATATTCTTGAAGCCTTGTTGTATGTCCAAAAAAATATAAACGATTTTAAAACAAATGGTGACTTTCACCAGTATAATACGCGAAATAGAACTAATTTGAGTGTACGACCAACCAGGCTCCAAAAGATAAACCACTCCTTATATGGAAATTGTATTCGTTTTTACAACAAACTCCCAAGCGCAATTAGAGAATTATCACTAAATAAATTCAAAGTCCTCGTTAAACGAAAATTAATCAACAAAGCTTTTTATAAATTTGAGGACTACTTAAATGATCCTAATCCTTGGGATTGAATTGCTCCAGTTCAAACAATTTGTATGACAATACTTGGCGATTAAAAAGAGTGGCGGAAAGTTTCTTGCCAGTTCTTCTTACCCGCTCTACGCCCTTGACTTGCGAACTGGTAGTAAATGTAAATTTACGATTAATTTAACTTGACTATTCAAAAGTGTACTTGGTTACCTACTTGAATAAAGATATTTTGAGTTTGAGTTTGAGTTTGAGTTTGAAAAGTTTTCCCTTATTTCTTGTATTCCTATTGTGAATGTCGCTGTTCTTTAAAAGAGAACTAATATTACTACGCACAAAAACGATACAGTTGTAAATATATTGGGAAGGTACCGTCAAAATATCGATTTCCTTGAACAAATTTCTAAGTGAAGTGCCTGGTTTCAAGCAATAAATTGACCTAATAGCACGTTTTTGCAAGATAAAAATAGATTGTATATCTGCTGCTTTGCCCCATAAAAGAATTCCGTACGACATAACGCTGTGAAAGTAACTAAAATATACTATTCTGGCAGTTTCCTCGTCTGTGAGTTGCCTAATTTTCCTAATAGCGTATGCCGCAGAACTAAGCTTGTCAGAAAGTTTAGTGATATGCTGACTCCATTGAAGTTTTTGGTCTATTGTAATGCCCAGAAATACCGTAGAATCAACTAAATTTAGTTTTTCATTGTTCAGTTTAAGCTCTATAGTTGTAGTTTTAACATTAGGTAAAGTAAATCTTATGCATTTTGTTTTTGTGGCATTTAACTGTAAATTATTTGCAGAAAACCAGCACACTATTTTAGAAAGTGCATTGTTCACATCGTCAAAATTTGACTTATATCTATTTACTTTAAAAATCAAGGACGTGTCATCAGCAAACAATACAACATCACATAATGGCTTTGCATAAGAAGGCAAATCGTTAATATATATAAGAAATAAAAATGGTCCTAATATTGATCCTTGCGGGACTCCCATTTTAATATGTGATCCCGAAGATTTAGTTCCATTTATATCAACTTTATGAGTTCGACAACTTAGGTAAGAGGTTATTAAGTTAAGAGCTACATTTTTTATACCATAGTGGTCAAGTTTGCAAAGCAGAGTCCCATGATCAACACAATCAAACGCCTTGGACAAATCGCAGAAAACTCCCAGTACATTTTGAGTTTTCTCCCATGCATCAAATATATGTCGTAACAGAGCTATTCCAGCATCGGTAGTGGAGCGACCTTTAGTAAAACCGTATTGTGCGTTGTGTAGAAGACTGTTTGTATTAAAGAATGTAATTAATTGTTCTAGTATAATTTTTTCAAAAACTTTACTTAAAGTTGGCAATATTGAGATGGGTCTAAAATTAGTAGGATCTGTCCTGCATCCAGATTTAAATAAAGGTATTATTTTACTATGCTTCATTAAATCTGGGAAACTTCCTTCATCAATACAATTGTTAAAAATATACGCAAGATCTGGGGCAATAATATCTATAATGTCCTTAATAATACGTATAGAAACATCCCACAAGTCTCCAGAATGTTTTAATTTTAAAGATTTAAATGTTTTAACTACATCACCAGCGCTAACGTGCTTAAACTGAAAATTTATTTTGCATTCCGGTACGTGACTTTTAAGAAAACTAATAGCCTCTTTGGGAGAGGAATTAAGAGAAGATGTAGTAATTACAGGTATGTTTGTAAAGAAATCTTCAAAAATATCAGCAATCTCTGAGCTTTCAACAATAATCTTATCATCTACCTTTAAAAAGAATGAATTATTACGGGATTTAAGGTTTCCTGTTTCTCGATTTATAACATTCCAAGTAGTTTTGATTTTATTACTTGCGATTCTGTAACTCACTTTTCGAACTCACACAGCGGTTTTTGCAGCGGCGGTCGCGCTCAAATCAGTCGTAAAGCAGTCATTTTACGATTTGGCATTCTGATAAGGTCCCTCCTTGTAGTTTATTGTTTATGGCCTATTAACGTAATGATTATTATAATGAAAGCCTCATATATGATTAATAAGACATAACTATGAAAAAGACAGTTGAGATGCTCTTTATTTCTATATAAAATAACGTATACTTAATTATTTTCAAATTCTTTTCATGTTGTTTTAAAAAACATTTTATAGAACTGAAGCGTAAAACCTACATAGAAAACAACATTCAGAAAATTTTATAATATTCAGATCTACATTCCTCGCCGTCCGCTTTTAATTTTTTCGCATTTTATTTATCGCCCTGGACTCAAGATATTCGCATTTCAGATAACAGTGTTTTATTACACAAGCCATAAATTTTCCAATGTCTTCGAGTTTTTTTCACCTATCGAGGAGCATAGCTCATTGTTTTGACAAAGCAACGTCACCAGGTCTCAGTGTGATCACATTCTATATTATATTCATATCTCTTATTATGTATATCTATTATATCCTTACTCATTTAAAAAATATTAACTAATCTGTTATCATTGTAGAAACACCACTTGACAAAATTATGAATTTGAACGTGTCCTTTAATTACAACACCTTAATCAGATTGATTTTATATGAATAATGCTTTATGTATACAAAGGTTGTGACTAGTTGAAACATACATCACCATATTGTTACCATATTTCTTAGCATGGTTACGATGTATTCCATAGACAAAACACCATTATTAAAATAATGAAACTAAACTTTTTACTATGTTTGTGTTGATCAGTGTAACTTAATGATTGAATAGCAATTATTCTTATTACGTAAGTTATTTATTAGTATGCAACTTTATTAATAATAATAATAATGTGTTGCGGGTAGGCGCAAGTTGAATATCGAGTCCTCACAAAATAACCAATTAAAAATAGAAATAAGTGAGAATACACAATAAAAAGCAAATATTGAACTGAACCAGGAGAAGATATACCACAGGCAAACGTATCTGCCTCATTATTAGTGTAAAAAATATAAAAATATCACGTTTTAATTTGTGTTATCGTGGCTTCGATTTCGGTGACTTATCGTTTTGACTAAAACAATCAAAAGTGCGTGTAAAAACCAAGTGCAAGTGACTTATAACAAAGATCAGTCAGTTATTGTTGATATTACTACAAGAAGAAGAAAAACTATGACTTTGTATTTGTGATGATAAACGTGTGAACGTGACGACCTAATATTGCATTAGTCACTGTTTGTAAACGTCACTCAAGAAAGAAACTGTTCGAGTAATTCGTCCTCCTCGTCATACAGTGCCTCGGCGTCGCAGATAAGCTGTGTGTCCTGAATCGAACATTTCTATCGGCCTGAGTTCAAACCTACACTCGGGATATTGAAAGATCAAATATTTTTAATTTTTGTTTTATAATTTTTTACGAAGATATCTAATTTATTTCTAACAGATATAATATAAAAGGAAAAATAATTCTGTAAGGAATTAAATCGCCGTCGCCGCTCCCGAGCTCGAAGCGAATTGTAATTATTTTCGGACGAGTTAACGATAACAGATGTTTACTGGCTGACACCGAAACCGGAATCTAGTGTTGCCAACCCTTAACAAGTATTCCAACTAAATAATGGAAAAGGAGATGGATATTTTTTGGCACAGATTGAAGGAGGAGATGGCTGCGCAAACAAAGGCAATAACCGAAGCTGTCACTAGAAACGTGTCAGAGAATGTTAACGAGAAATTGACTGCTCTGGTGGAAGAAAACAAAAGCCTGAAGACTGAAGTAAAAATCTTACATGACAAAATTAAGTCCATGGAAGAATACAGGAAGGGAAACAACATAATCTTCTTTGGTATAAAAGAGGAACAGCGCATGGAGTCTCCAATCGAAGTCATAAAAAAAGTACTTGAAGAAAACATGAACCTTCATCTTAACTCGAATGAAATAAATAAAGCTTATCGACTAGGAGAAAAAAAAGGCAACAAACCGCGTCCTATCCTTGTAATGTTTACAACAAACTGGAGAAGAAACGAAGTACTTAGGAACAAAAAGAAATTAGATTCTGATATCTATATTAAGGAGGACCTTAGCAAGGAAACCTTGGAAAAGAGGAAACAACTTCTGCCTCAACTAAAGGAGGAACGAGCAATGGGAAAAATTTGTTACTTTTTCAAGGATAAAATAGTCGTGAAAGAACCGAAAGAGGACAAAAGAGATAAGAGAAAAAGAGACTCCACTAACTCCTCAAGCAAATCTCCAACTTACACACGTACTGCGGGCCCAAAGAAGATTAATAAAACTTGCATGCTAGATTACGTAGCACGTGGCAGATCACTGTCACTACCTTCACCTTCAGCATCAAAAAACGCTCAACAGACGCCGACAACAACAGGAGACCCAACCCAACAATAGAAAATCAAAACAAAAATAACAACAATATTTACATAACAAATCAAACAAATAGACAAAATCAAACAAATAAACAAAATCAAACAAATAAACAAAACCAAACAAATAAACAAAATCAAACAAATAAACAAAATCAATCAAATAAACAAAATCAAACAAAAGAAGCATTCCCCAACCCGGCTGGTCCCCGTGGGGAATTAGACCACACCCCCCCAAAAGAATACCAACAAAAGAACCAGATTTATATAGCAACCTTTAATGTACGCACACTGAGAACAGAAGATAGTCTGCTAGAATTGACAATGGCACTGGAGAGAATAAAGTGGAGTATAATAGGAATCAGTGAAGTTAGACGCATGGGCGATAAAATAGAAGACTATGGCGATTTTGTCCTATGTTCTAAGGGAGAGACACCAGGACAATATGGCGTCGGTTTCATGATACATAAAGAATTAGAAAACAATATCCTTGAGTTTCAAGGGGTTTCAGAGCGTATAGCAGTCCTAAAAATCATGCTACCTTTATTTAAAAAGGAATGGACCATAGTACAAGTATACTCGCCTACAGAGCAATCTTCTGACAGCACCATTGAATCCTTCTATAAAAAACTAAACAACACTTTAACCGAATTAGGTTCAACAAATTTAATCCTGATGGGAGATTTTAATGCTCAAATAGGGACTAGGAAAGACGGCGAAGAAATCATAATGGGACCTCACTACCAAGGAAAAAGATCAAGAAATGGACAGAAACTAATAGATTTAGCTTTCGAACAACACTTAGTCATTTTAAATTCACTATACAAGAAAAAACAAAACAGAAGATGGACATGGTCATCCCCTGACGGGCGCTATAAAAATGAGATTGACTATATACTTACCAATCGTGCCAGATCATTCGAAGATTGTCAAGTCATTTCAAATTTAAATTTTAACACTAACCATCGAATGGTGCGAACCCAGTTTAAATCTACAACAATAAAATGTACTAGAAAATTCACTAACCACCAAAAAGAAACAACGAAAAATAAAGGATCACAACTAACAGCCAAACAACTGGAAGTAGAATTGAAGAACATAGAAGAAGATCTATCAGAGCTGAATACACTGAAAATCTACAGCAAATTCTCAGATATTCTTGGTAAATTTAGTACGAAAAAAGAAGTACATGGAAAAGGAAAAGATATACTGTCGGAAAAGACAAAACGAATAATGGAAAAAAGGGAAAAAATTATACAAACTTCCCCTAAAACAGTAGAAGTTAGAAAAGTCATTGCTCAACTAAGCAAAGATCTAAGAATGAGTATGCGAAAGGACAGGAAATTATATAGACTACGAACTTTGGAAAACCTAATTGAAAAAACTGGAGGAACTAAAAAAGCCATAAAACTACTACAAGAAAAGGTGCAATGGATACCCAAATTCAAAGATTTATCTGGTAAAGACAAAACTAAAAGACCAGATATTATAAGTATTGCCACAGATTATTACAGAGAACTGTACTCAAAAAGATCAACAATTGAACACATTGAACTACTTGACTCAGATAAAGTACCATCCATTATGATACGCGAAGTCGAAAAAGCAATCAGCGCACTGAAGAGAGACAAAGCACAAGGTCCTGATAATATTTCAAATGAAGTGCTACTTGAAACAAAGCATATAATTACACCATTCCTGACTAAACTCTTCAATACTATCCTGGAAACGGAAAGTATTCCAAAACACTGGACTGTATCGTCTATTAAACTACTGCATAAAAAAGGTAACAGAGATGACATTGGCAATTATAGGCCCATAAGCCTAATGTCCAACTTATATAAAGTATTTTCAAAAATTATTTTAAGCCGTATCAGTAAAACTTTGGACGAAAATCAACCCAGGGAGCAGGCAGGCTTCAGAAACGACTACTCGACAGTGGATCACATGCACGTTGCTAGACAGATAGCTGAAAAGTGCAAAGAATATAACATCCAATTTTACTGTTGCTTTGTAGACTACTGCAAGGCATTTGATTCACTGGATCACTCAAAAATTTGGGAAGCTTTGCGAAAGCAGGGTGTGGAGCACAAATACATAAGGATAATTAAGAACATCTACACAGGTACCACAGCAAAGATCAAAATGGAAAAGGAAGGCTGCGACATAAATATCCTCAGAGGAGTAAGACAGGGCGACCCACTATCGCCCAAACTGTTTACAGCTGTTCTAGAGGAAATATTCCGAAAGTTAGATTGGACAGAATATGGCTTAAATATAAATGGCGAGAAACTGACCCATCTGAGATTCGCGGACGACATAGTGGTATTTGCAAATACGGCAGAAGAATTACAAAATATGCTCATAGAACTGAATACAGCTAGCAAAGAAGTTGGACTCTTAATGAACATCCAAAAAACTAAAGCAATGACCAATGGCAGGAATGACAGAGTAATAAAAATAGATGACAACACAATAGATTATGTATCAGAATATCTTTATTTAGGTCAACTGATATCCAACCATGATTCAACTACAAAGGAAATAGACAGAAGAATTGGAAATGCATGGAAGAGATATTGGTCCCTAAAAGAAGTTATGAAAAATAGTCAAACAAGCATGCACATCAAGAGAAAACTTTTCAACATATGCATCCTACCAATTCTTACATACGGCTGTCAAACATGGGCACTTACCAAAGCACAATGCGAAAGATTAAGTGTAACCCAGAGAGCCATGGAAAGAAGCATAATAAAGAAAAGAAGAATTGATAAAATTAGTAACAAAAAATTAAGAGATAAAACAGGGTTTGCTGACGTTGTGCATAAAACAAAATTACTAAAATGGAAATGGGCTGGACATACCATAAGAGGAGCAGAAAAATGGAGCAAAATCGTTACACTATGGCAACCAAGAGGCCATAAAAGAAACAAAGGTAGGCAATTTAAGAGGTGGGCCGATGAAATCGTGGAAATGGCAGGAAAATCTAAGACCTGGACAAGATTGGTTTACAATAAGAAAGAATGGAGGACAATGGGGGAGGCCTTTGCCCGTAGGCACACAGAATCAGTTATCATAGATTAAGGAAATAACAGTTATAATGTATATATTTTGTATTTTGATATAAGGCTAATAATAAATAAATAAATAAATAAAACTTTATTAACTTAGATACGTTGCGCTTCAATTCCACTGTACCCCTAGGCACACCTTACTGATTCAAAATTCAATTTTCAGTTGATAGCTAATCTACCACCCCTCGTTACTCCGTATTTAGCTCATAATCATATTTTTCCTTATTTGCGAATTTGACAACACACTCACTATCTATATACAAAAAAGATTCATAATTTCTATGATCATAAGTTTTTCTATAGAACAGAATGGAAGTCAAATGTAGTTTCTGAAGGACCAACACGCACGAGTATCATACTGATGATTTAGATTTAATAAGAGACCATAATATTTGCCAAGGGTTATAAAACGTATCTAGAGAAAGGATATAAGGGCGTAAAATATGATCGAAAACGTATAAAACTATAACAATCAATTAATAAAGTATAAAGTTTTTATAGATATTATCAATTAATAAATATGAAAAATCTATACCTATCAGTGGGTCAGTCAAATTATCAATTCCCTAATCACACACTTGACATCATATGTCAAGTTAATGTCGAGGCTATTCAATTCCTTGACACCACGGGCCAAGTGAGAAGACTTAAAAGGACAAAACCATTTGAACTAGTGAATTAGTGTTAGTGCAACAGAGTGTCTTACCTTTAATAGAGACTGTAAGTAGTGTTATTGGACACTTTCTTAGGTTAGACTTAAATTACTTATTAGTCTTAAGTTAGGCTAGATTGTAATGTTCCATGATGTCTTAGTAAAGACACATATATTTAAAAAAAAGTTAAAGTAAATTGTTTTCTTTTCCTTTTTTTTATGAAAAAACTATATTTAGTTTTAGTGCTTCTTCATTTGACCTAAAAAGAAATCAGCCATTTGTTTTCTAACATATTAGAATTTTTAAATACATTAAAAATAAACCTTTTTATTACAGTGTGAATACTTTCGTCACAAAAGGCCAAATGAAAACAAATGAGTATATCAAATAGATTCCCTAATTATGCTAGTCAGTATTAGTTTGATAAACATATTTTAAAGGGGTGTTCGTAAATTTTTGCAATTCATGACATTTACTTTATCTTAGAAACTTGGAACTGACGAGTCACGAAAACCAAATTAAGTTTTAAAATGGAACAATGTTTTACTTGTAATGATGATATTTAATAATAATCATTTAATGTGATTAAGACATCCACAATTTTAGTTTTTTTTCAATTTTGAATCTATAGAGTCAGCCGATATTTTACTGTATTTGTTTTACTTACAATTATTATTTCTGATCAAGATAACTTTGATCGATTATCGCCTTACAAACCGAAAATCAATGTTTTACCGTGAATTAAACCCAATCCGATTTAAAAGCATTGAAAACAAATGAATAATAATACTACTTCTGAAATAACTAAATCGAAATTTGAAACTTGTTATTTGAAAATAATGAAATCAATATGAGCGATGTTTAGCGAAAATTTAAACATTTATAATTGGAATTCGAAATACAAAATAGCTGTAACAATTAGCAACTTCAGCACAATTAAATTGTGTAAGCACAAAACCGAATTCACTTAACCAAAACGAAATCTATCGCCAGCTTTTTATGGTTTTAAAAGTTTAACGCTTGAACAGCATCGGTTTTAAACTCCTCTGCGGTCTATTTATCGGAACAATGACAAAAAATGTGGAGCTTCCGATACTTTGCTTTTAGTAACTTACAAATTTTACTTTACATAAACAGTGCAGAATATATAATATACTAGCAAACCGGCCAAGCGTTACTGTGGCTAAGGTTTTTTTTATATTACAAATTAGTAAACTATTCATCGGAAACGGTAGGATGCCATGCTTTTTTGGTGGTAATGCCATTAAATTGTAGCTTATGTGAAACGTTGGTACTTTCAACACAGCGCCATCTGTTAGAATTGTGACTATCAAATAATTAACAAATAATTTGCAATAAAATAATATTACGGGTAGAAATTGAGATGTAAGCTATCCTATCTTTTAAGTTAAATCCAAATGCACACGGTGTGCAAATTTGATTGAAATCGGTTCAGCCCTGCGATTCTTTAACTCACTTCACGAACTCACACAGCGGTTTTCGCATCGGCGGTCGCTCTCAAATCAGTCGTGAAGCAGTCATTTTATGATTTGGCATTCTGAAAAGGTGGGAGCTTGTACTTTATTGTTTATCAGAATGCCAAATCATAAAATGACTGCTTCACGACTGATTTGAGAGAGACCGCCGATGCGAAAACCGCTGTGTGAGTTCGTGAAGTGAGTTACAGAATCGAAGGCTGTACTTTAGGAGTCCATCGCGGACAAACAACGTGACACGTAATTTATATATATTAAGATATTGTTTGTTATATCTATTGAAAAAGAGACAGAAGAGAAATATAATAGAAAAAGGATTTTAGGCTAACAGAAGCTACAGTTGAAATCTATGACAAAAACAAAGATGACTTCCAAACAAAATCCAAAACAATTTTTGACTCACGAAAGTCATAGTTCGTGCCATAACCCCCGGCATGATGGAAGGCATCCACAGTGTAGTGGCTGGCGTACTACTCCAAACCTAAAGATCATGCTATGCATTATTACACGTGTCTCATCATCTACTGGCCTGGCTCAGGGAAACAGTAGCAGAAATAAGACTATATACGATCGCAAACTATTAAAAATTAATTTATAAAAAACTGTATGACTTTAGTCTTGTGTGAATATACATCATGAACGGTAAGCCAAACTTACTCAAAGTTAATCCATAACGGAAAATAAATTAAAAGTAAAAAGACATCATCGCGTCGCGTTCCCGAAATCCACTTATGCCTATAAACGAAAAAAGTTTCATAATAATTCCATTTAAAGCAAAAAGTAAACTAAGTGAAGAAGGCAATCAAAAGTTGCGTAAACAACTTTCGAGGCTCATATGAAGAAGAGCTCGAAATATAAGTTATATTATGGAAGGTTCCAGTAAACGGTCCCGCTTTGAGAGCGTATAAATATTTACGACATCATATTATCCAGATTCTTATGTGAAAAATGCTATTTGAAAAACGTTTTATTAGAAAAGACTAAAGCGATGCGCTTATAAATTCTGTCAAGCATTAAATTTTTTTACAGTTCGTGTTTTATTATTTATAGCCCGGTGGCGAAAGGCCTCTATATAAAGTCTGGAAACAAAACAAACTGAAGGTTAAATTCTTTTTTACTTCTTTAGGGCTGGTATGACATAGATGCGAGTATGGGTTCATTTACTCGCAAATAAAATCAAAATATCTAAATGTAAACATTCAAATTTAGAATTAATATGAATGGACTAGTAGTATTTGCTAAGACCTTAAATTGAAAAACATATCTATATTTTTGAAAAGCCTTTATACGCTTAGTAAATAAATAATAACATTTTTTAACATTTACTTAGTCGGTCATATATTGCGATAGTTAACGGGATAGTAAAAAAATGAATTATCTTGTTGTTTTTGTTTTGTATGTGTGACAGAGATGAATTCAAATGTATATAAACCGTTTACATAAACGAGACTAATACCTAGCTATAAAACACTTAACTTAAAATAAATTATATTCCAAATCTCAGAGCTAAGAAAATCATTAAATACTTTGAAAGAACGAAGCTAAAACGAAAACTTTAAAATTAAATGTTGTTCTCGAGAGCGAATAATAAGTGAAATATGAGAACTTTGAAAATAAGCTTTAATTTCTTCACTAGCATCAATCTTCAAAATGAGAAACAGGGGATTCTTAATTACGACATCAGATATCCAATTCTATTGTTATTCCTTTGTATATAAAATAGCATAAATTGTTTTGATCAAACGAATCCAATAAATAAAATAATTACTTGATTTGTTCCTTCAAATAATCTCAATATTGTTCTTCGATTTCATTCTAAACTGATTTCAAAGGCGCAATATTATGTAGTTAACATAATTCATTAGTATATATTTTTGTACATATAATTATTATGTTTTGTTGTTACCCTACAAAACTTGAAGGATAAGAAGTTTTGATTTTGGAAGTTACCCAATTTTAAAATTTGGTTTTTATTATGAATGCTCGCCGTCCGTAGTCTGATTTTAATTAATCAATTATCGACTAATCTCTAGTGATAAAAGGTCTATATTAAGGGTTTTGGAGAAGTATAATAGATATAAGGATACTAGCTGAAATGCCCCATGAAATCGCTTATAACTATATATAACTATATATATATTGACCTATATCTTGTATGTGTGTAGAAAAAGGAGTTTATATGTTGGCAATAATGTGTTAATTAATAAAAATATATAATCTTCTAACTGCATGAAATACCGTAACGATACTTAGGGTATGGGGCAGACACAATTCTGCTGCTGTTGTTATCGACCACAAGACCTCAGAATTGTGAGTCACACTTAACCACTGAGCTCAACTTGCCAACCTCTCCCTTTATATACATATAAAATATACCTTAATAGCTCCATATCACAGTATTCACTAGGAAATAAGCTATTTCCACGCTACTCGTTGTTGAAATACTAAATTAG
Source organism: Pieris napi (assembly GCF_905475465.1). Taxonomy (NCBI): domain Eukaryota; kingdom Metazoa; phylum Arthropoda; class Insecta; order Lepidoptera; family Pieridae; genus Pieris; species Pieris napi. The sequence goes on along the minus strand of NC_062239.1, from coordinate 3,512,295 downwards.
TTCAAATGACAGATCCTTTTAAGTCGTCGTCCCTCAAGTAGTAGGAAGACCTCGACATTCATATAGTGAATCTTTTTATATTTATGCAAGTTATTTCATTTCTGTAAGCCAGAAGCTGTTCCTTCTAGTGCCGTTTCTGTATTTCATGAAATACCGAAGAACCTATTAGTACTTTAATAAAAGTGTGTGTATACACGCGTTAGAAGTTATACTTCTTTGGAACAACATAGTTGGAATCAACAGAAGCAATAATTAAAAATTATACATACCGACAATTAACCTCAAATCTATAAATGCACTCAAAACAGTTTATTCAAATCAGTTTTATCACTAAGATTCACTATACATATATAGATATACTTATAAATAATAAATTATTATTAGTAAATACTATCACCGTCGTATATGAAATTGATTTAATAAAAACACCAATATAATATTTATTTATTGTACTGTTACGATACACGTGTTCTAAATATAAAAATTTGCTTCAATTTGTTATCTAATTAAAAATACTAGAAAATACAACTTGAACATAGTTATTATCGATTTTCATGCCACCTAGAACTAACTTAACGATGTAGAATTTAGGTGTCGGTGTGCGCGCGCATCGTAAAAATTCACTCTCATCATTTTTCTCCATCGCGCAAAAAGAAGTATAACTTCAAAAAAATCTGTATATTTAATACTTCTTAAACATATTGTAACTAATTGTTTTGACACAGCTCCTTCTGTTTTGACTGATATTTTTTCTCACTTGCCAAGTAGATAGAGCTTACCGACCTTTTTTGTTAAGAACATACAGTAACAGTGGGATTCATCTCATAATTGTATATGTGATGCATTGTTAGAAGGTGTGAAGGCTTATTATTTTTTATTTCTATAAACTTATATTTTCACTTTACATCAAAATAAAGGTAGTCCGTCTTTTAACGCGAATTACATTATTTACTTAGTTCTGCGTCTTGAATTTAAAGAAGCGTAATCACGCGTTTAATACACTTCATTCATCCGTTAAAGATTTTCTAAGAAGTCTTTTTGTACTGTTTTGACTGATCCACCATTTTCCTCAATTTGAAAGAATACGAATAAGTATTTCAGATAAAATACTGTTAATATTACTCAGAAGTTTTTATTTATAATTTACTAGCGGACCCGACAGACGTTGTCCTGTCTTAACTATGAATATTGATTTCAAATTGGTATAATTCATTAAAAAATATTTCAGAAACAGAGTGTTTATTATTCTAATGCTTTATGTTATACAACATTCTTTGTTTGTTTTTATATTATCAATATAATAACTCCGATCGAAGCATTTATTTTAAACGATATTAATTTTTCTTACATCCTCTTTGACGATATTTGCAGCACGCATTCTGTCAATGTTATTTCAAACGCCATAAGGTTACATAAAAAAGTTCGAATTGTATGGTGGTTAAGTATTCTTCAATTTTCTAATTTTCCGCGCAATTTTTTTCTTTTTTTTCTTTTATAAGGACCTTCTCCTGACAATTACAAACACAACAAAAAAAAATCAGACAAATCGGTCAAGCCGTTTTCATGTTATGTCGTGACAACGGAAAACGGGTTTCATTTTTATATATATAGACTACGGTTGTAACAAACTTTTTTACTTGGGAAATGCTTAAACTAACAATGAGTAATTTAGACTATGCTATGTTAGTAAGTTAACGAAAATGGCTATGGTGGGGCTTTGTCAACGTTCCATTTACCACTATAAGTACAATATGACAGTACGGATGGGTTTGTTCTTTAAAATAAGAATACGAGTTAAGTGAAGAAATATTAAATATTATGTGTTTGATGACAGTGGCATGTCTAGTAAAATGATATATAACTTATGAAATTTTTACATTGACCCTTGATATAAATCATGGATGGATAGGATTACCTCGGCTGTATTTTATGTCGTATTCACGGAAGGGCTCGCGAATGTGAATTATGGTGTACTTAGTCTAAGTAAGGATGGAATGATGAATTATTTATCATTTCATTCTTCTCGCAAGGAAATTTAATGGGTTCATACCAGGGGCTGTCAGTTGGGAAAGTTTACGGAAATTAATTTTCTTATTCATTTTTCTTCGATGATCGAACCGTTTTAAGCAGAATGAACTCTGCGAGTTATAATTTATTGTAATACGTATCTTAATAATCGATAATGGTTATAATCATGTATTATAATGTTATCTAGCTGTTACTATTTCTTCTTTTTCTGTTACTACTGATCTTAGTTACTAAAGTCAAATAACAGTGCCCTATGTTCATTGATATTTTTAAAAACATTAATTTTAGCATTTAAAAGTAATTTAATCAAATATTTGTACACAGGAATGACATTTACATTTTATATATAATATGTATACTAATGTTCTGTTTATTAACTTCGTTCTACCGGAAACCATTATTATTCCTTGATATGAGTGAATATTATAATTGTTTGTAAACATCATATGTTATATTTTGCTATGACAATTCATTCACTGTACGCATCGTGCGGTGAAGGATGTAGATAATTAGAGAATGTTCGAAACCAAAAATAGACATGTGTGTGTGCACAGAAGCCTATAAAAAGTTAATTAAAACTGAAGCAGTATTTATAACCAGCGTTATGGAGTTACGAGTTACCGTGTTATGACTGAGTGGAGGTATTATATGTCGATAGAAGATTCATGACCAGTCCTAACTGACCGAGTATCTTAGCGAAACCATGTCTGACTTTAGAAACTACACAAGTTGAGCGTAGTTTGAACTAATAAGTAAATGCTGTGTTTCCCTTACATGACTAGTTAGTATGCGGCTATGCGGACACTTTGAACATTGTTTGAATTCAAATAGAATATATTGACTTGGTATTGCTTTGGTATAACGTTATAGAGGCGCAATCTTAGGTTTATTTGGATACGTAACGACAAATGAATTACGTTATTAAATACCAATAACGTGTACAAAATTATATTTTATTTTTGTACTCTTTAAGAAATGTGAAGAAACCATCTATTTTTCAAGACCTTTAAGTAATATTGGTAAATACCTCGACGGGCACACAGAAGAGCAGCGTAATTCTCGGGCTATTTTGGCTGTCATTGATTGTATATCTTACTTATTGCGGCCAAGAATTATGAAACACAAATAAAATCACAGAGTATGCGTATGAGATTTTATCTATTTTATCGGATTCACTTCAGGTCATGAAATTTAATTGCCCAAAGATGTAGATGATAAATTGAAGAAGTTGCCATAACCTATATTCAACGTATTAGTTTGCGTTATTTTATTTCCAAATTGGCAATACCACTTTATAAAAATAATTCTCATTCGTCAAAAAGTTATTGTTAAAACCCGTACCAAAACAAAGTTGTTTAGTTTTTCAGCAGTTCCTATTGCGCCCATATTGAAAGTCCTAGAATTCTGTGAAAAGCCTTCTCTAGCCAAATTTTCGACCTATTGAATATTGGCTTGGCAATGTCGTACGTAGTTTGGCTAAAAATCGTGAAAATGGAACGGAAATGGGTCCTATGTCGCCAATGCAATATAAGCTGAGTTCAGCGCTGCAAACACTTCAAGCGCAGCAAATGTATTGGGCGAATTGCAAAATTTTCTCCGCGAAGTTTAGGTAAACAATCAAGCACAATAAGTCACAAGGCGATGTCATTTTTTTCAAGGTGTGTATGTTATGACACGCTAAAACCATTAGGCTTCTAAGAAATCTTTGCGTCACATTTCGGCTTCTGCTCCATTGATAAATTTCTTAATAATGTGGGTAGTATATACATTATACGTATAATATTTAAGTTTTATATTAAACTAGCAGACTCGGCCAAGCGTTGCTGTGGCCTAAGTTTTTGTTATATTACATAGTAGCAAACTATTCAAGGGAAACGTCAAACGCCAGGCATGGTTATGTCATTAAATTGTAGCTTATGTGAAACGTTGGTACTTTCAACACAGCGCCATCTGTTAGAATTGTGACTATCAAATAATAAACAAATATTTTGCAATAAAATAATATTGCGGGTATAAATTGAGATGTAAGCTATCCTCTCTTTTAAGTTAGATCAAACTGTACACCGTGTGCAAATTTGATTGAAATCGGTTCGGTAGTTTAGGAGGCCATAGCGGGCAAACAACGTGACACGTAATTTATATATATTAAGGTAAGATTTACATTAATGTGGGGCATTAATTGGGCATAAGTTTTCTGTAAGTGTTTCATGATCATTTGTCAATCAAATAGGCAAGTAGGTGATCAGGCGTCTGTACCTGACACACGCCCTCAACTTTTTAGGTCTAAGGCAAGCCGGTTTTCTTACGATGTTTCCCTTCATCGTACAAGTGATTGTTAAATGCGCACATAGAATGAAACTCCATTGATACATAGCCGGGATCGAACCTACGACGTCAGGGACGTAGGTTCACGCTGCATGCTGAAGCCACTAGGCCAACACTGCTCATAATCAAATTTTATTACAACAGCTTTATACTTTCATATCTTCCAAATCATTGAAGGCCAATAATGCAAAGATTCCGAACAAACCCAACGGAGTGTAAGTTACGACCGTTTTATAATACAATTTTTCTTACTGTGCGTTAAAAAAAATTGTAATCAAATTTTATTTACAGGGCAATATTGTTATTTTTTAATTTTTTTAACTAAAGAAGTAAGGTCACTGTATCCATACGAGAATTTCGTAATTACGAATCTTCTTTAAATTATAATTAGATGCCTATTTATTACTATTTTAAGATAACTTATATATACTTGAGTGACCTAAAAAAAAATTTTAGCCTTTAGATGGGCTAAAATTTTCGTATTTCATAGAGAAGTAGGGAAGGGTATGACGGGTCTGGGCGTTACTGCATACGATGTTTTGCATTTTCTGAGAAGATTTACTATGGTAATATATATATATATTTTTTTACCATAGGAAAGTAGAGATTTCAACGAACTGAAAGCACACCAACTTTTTGTAAAAAGCTGATATTTTGACGGGTGAATTTTAGATTGAAAATTAGGGTGTTTTTTCGATATTCATTCAAAATAAGGTGAAAAAATAAATATTTTTAATCAAATGAATTACAGCGTATTTGGGACATAGAAAGGTAAGTTTTCACCAAATTTCGTAAAAAAAAAAGAAGTTTGTAAAAGATAAAAATTAAAAACCAAAATCTTGGTTTTTGAATTTTTCACATAAATTTTGAGGTTATGTGAAAAATGTGTAAATACAAAAGTTTTAGATCTTTTTATTACCTACAACTTTGCCATTTAACTTTCTTCGATAGGACTTTTAGTTTTGCCGGAAATCGAGATAAACCGTTTTTTACCCTTAAAACTCCCCCCCCCCCCTTCCCCTTCCCGACCTCAGATCGCCCGTAAATTATTTTTCCTTTAATTTTTATAATATTCTCCTCCTTTTCCAATAGGTTTCATCCTATTATTATTTTTTTTAGGTTTCAAAAATTATCGGCACTGGTCTAGAAGTATTAATTTGTTATTTAACATAAAATGATATCTGAGAATTTTGTACAAGCATTGTATTCATAACAATGTACAGCCGTTTCATCTTAAAAAAATCAGCAAACTGTAGCCAACTGTACTAAAAATAACACAAAAAGCAAGTCTTCATAATAAAGGATAAAGTTCAGGCCGCTGCCATAAACAGTTTACTTTGAATACGGCATCGTAAAATAAAGACCCTTGAGATGTATGCTTTGATCGTGTTTTTTGTTTGGACCCTACTGTCTCGCTTGAATATTAAATTCCGATGGCTTATATTACCATCAATTATATTTCCATACTTATAGGTCCTATGTCTCATACGTGCAACAAGGGTTTTAGAATAGCATAGCGTAACGTGTCGTAAACGTAGCACGTACATCAACCTCAGTGGTAAAAGCGGAAAACAAAAGACGAAAGCCGGAATCATGCGGTTAAATTTTGTAATTTGCAATAGAAGCCTAATTCACGAAGCTTCACATCAATAATTTAATTCAGAACAACATTTTCATTCAGAATTCGAGACCTACTTAAAATTTTATTTTAAATTACTGGTGCGAATTACGTCATCGTTATCTACCTACAATCATTAATCATGTCAAGGGATACCTAAAATTTCAATCGAATTTTTCGTAATCACTAATTATATCGATATTGACTTAAAAATGGACGTTCCTTTAATAAAGTTATTGATAAGGATCTGATTTTAATGATTGAATGATTACGGATATTTTTTTGTATGTTTTCATACTCTTTAATGCTGTAAGGGCCCAATACGCGAACGTATTTCTTTACTTTTATTGCTATGATTTCAGGAAGTTTGATGATCACCCTTCTGTATCTATCTTCTGTCTCTACTATCTACATGTTGATATTGTGGGGTATAAGACATGCTAATACCAAATACACTTAAATACATTTGGGCAGAGCAGGGATTCGAACTCACGTCTTTAGAGGGTCATACAATTCACTATAAATTAATCAATTTTACGCAGTAATTGGTACTTTATCTAATAAGATACATAATAATGTAAATCATGAATTATTCAAATACGAAATTAGTACATTCAATGAAACCACCGAATCAGTACTAAGTTACAAGTTTCCACCAAGTACTAGTTTCTTGCAAGACGAGAACCGAGCTTGAACAAACATTGAATAGCTCTACCGATTTGTTGTGTTTTAGTTGTGCAGTTTAAGCGTGAGATATGTGCTTACCAAATAACCTGGTAAACTCATTAGCAACCGCCTGGAGTTTCCTTCAGACTAAGAGTATTGGAGTATTTGGACTTCTATGTGAAATTGGTTGGCTGAATTAAAAGCAATATAAAATTCGTTCAAGTGTTAGAGGGCATTGGGAAATATTTCTACATCTAATTCATTGATAATGTATACCGTACCATAAAGTACGACACTTCATAGGTTCCGGGTATGACGTTTTAGTTCTCTCGGTAGCTGCAGATTTTAAAATATTTATAAGTAGTTTAACTTTAGCACTAATGTCGTTATGTCAATCGGGCTCTGTCAGTTTTAGACATATCCAATCTAAATTATATTAGTGTTCTGTACATAATTACAGATTATAGCATAGCAGAGCATTAATAGTTTTTTTCATATAAAATTTATTTTCGTTACTCTATTACATACAATATGTAAAAAATTATTTATATGCAACATTTATTTTTCTATGCTAATACGCTATACTAATATAACCACGCTGTGGTCATTAGGAACGTTTTGGGTGCGCTAGAATCATTTGTTGTAATTTCAAAGAGATTGTTAAAAACAGACTTTGTTTATCAAAAAAAAATTCTTATGGCCGATCTAAGAAATAATGGACTCAGTGTTATACCACTGTAGAATCCTTATTAAATGCGCTAACTTTTAAAGCTACTTGCCAAACTGGAGTAGTACATTTTCCTACAAGTTGGAGTGATCGGCACAGGGTTTAGGATCATAGGTTACATAAAGCACTATTCGGGATGACGTAAGAGAAAAAAAATTGGCAAAAAGTAAATATTTGTAACAACAGGAATGAAAAAACTGTCACATGGTGTACATTTTCTGGAATAAAAGGAAAATTTCCATAACTTCAAAAATACATGACTTAATTTTTTTTTAAATTTTTCTGATAACTGGTGTGGCATTACCTATGAGAAAATTTCGACTTGACGTCGACTTTTGGGACACCCTGTATATTTGTTACGAATTGAAACGAATGAATTCAAAAATGTATGTTCATTATATCAAAATAATTTCACTAAGTAACATAGGCTACATTTATTTTCAAAATATTTAAACAATCTAATCACTAGCCCAATGTTGACGGTCCTGACCGCTAGTGTATAAAGAGCGCAATCAAGAATAATTTCCTTTATGTAAAGGTCGTCAAAATATTCAAGCTTGAATCTGCTGATAGATTGATAATTAACTGTTTGAATATTCCAGATTGTGGTGAACATAGTCGGAAAATGGTTGATTATAACGGGTATTCATATCTGATAATCTGCTAAATTTGAGATCTATGAAACGGGGCGTGATTGAGAAATTCGTTTTATTAAAACTAAACGAGTTATAATGTTTTAATCCGAGTATTGTTAAAGAATTTTTGTCAAAAAATATTTAATAAACACGAAATCTGCCACATTCCACTTCACTAAGCATTTGTTATTGCGAACTAGTAAGTTGTGGAGTTGCTTCTCAATGCAGGACTTTCCTCGGAGAAACGACCACTAGTGTTAAAAGGCTCACTTCTTCCTCAAAAGCTGGCAATAAACAACTGCAGTGCCCAATAAACAACTATGGATTTTGAACATCTTCAGACATTATTGGAACTATAATTCTTCTAAACCTATGACACTATATTGACTGTGACTGTAAATCGACACAATGTGTGTGGCATTGTGTGACGCGCTGTGACTCAGTGACCAAAAGGTTAAAAACAGCACTGTTCAAACTGCGATAATACTTCCTTTGTAAAAGTAAAAATAGAAAACGTCATTTATAAATAAATGTAACAATTCATCAACATATTAAAACTTAAACGTTTTTGATTATAGGATATAGTCTGTTACACGTGGTACGGCTTAGGCGATTTATCAACTACAATTTTCGCCCTAGTCAAGGCTCTTGGGACCAATATGGAAATATATTCTTCGTCTGGCTGTTGGCCAAGCATTATGTGCATATTAACCAGCGATTTACTTTGAGCTTTCGTAAATTAAATAATGTGCTTTTTATGATAGACTGGGATAATCATACTGTTAAGATGAGAAAGAAACGATTTTTCTCTGAAGCTAATGTAACTAATAAATTTATTACAGTGATTCTGTATAGTTTCTGAAACCAGATGAACCAAATCTGAGTTTAAATTTTCACTATCAAGATTGAGAATCATACATAGTCTTTTCCAAAATCTCAAATCCAACGACGCTACTTTTTCCGCACAAACTCTAGTACAACTGAAACCTAATCTTAATAACCTAGCACTTATGCTAGATTTGTTTAATAGGCTATTTGACAGTATGAAACATTAAGTGTTATTGACAATAATAAGTATTAAAATGCCTTTATTATTTTATCAAAACGTCGATAATTAAAAATTCGTCATCTACTCGATAGTAATATTTTTTTTTTGGAGTTTATGGCCTGGTATCCTGGTACCTTTAGGCCAAGCAATAGTCATATGACACAAAACGGTCGCAGATTAACCAAATAGACTATGGCGTAACCTACCTGTAAATAACATGTTTTCGCTTGTCTTATCCTAATACCATCTTGGAATTTAATTCTATCGGATACTGTTTTTGTCCAAAAATAAGATATGTCTAATTCAAGAATGATAATTGACATTTACGTGTTTATTGGCATCGTGCGATACTTAAAAGAACTAGGTTGGTAAGTTCTATAGTCCCTAAATATTCAGAAGTAGTTTTTAAAATCTTGTCAAATTGCCCTTTCATACATACAATGTATGCTATTATTTAAAAAGCCTTTCAGTATTCATCCACTAAAATATCAAAATTCTAAAATTATTTTTTATGTAAAAATATAATACTATCTTAATGTGCGCGTGTATATGTTTAAATTTGTAATACATCAGTACTGTATTTTTAATGTCTAACATTTGTATAGATACACGAATGTGTTTCATACACATTCGTCTAATCTAAATTACATCTAAATTAAAAAAAAAACATCGTTGCTCAGATAGAGGCATCATTGTTATAATAGTTAATTACAGGTTTATTCACTAAAGTTTGAATCATCAAGGAGTTTGCACTATATTTTTTGCTAGGAGGCGTGCAATTTCCCTAGTCAATGACATATTCAAATTTTTACTGATCTGTGGCCGGCTGCACCAGCTTTGGCGCCATTCATATGCTGCGATCTTTTATTTATTAGTTTCGCAATTTATGGAGCACTAGGCATGCGAGTACACATAACTAGGTAATGCACATACGTATTTTGATATCCATTATTATTTTGAAAAACCAATGATTACGCAAGAATTTTGATAATTCCAAATCGTTGCAAAGGAAATTCCTTCTTTCTAATATTCACGGCTAAAAATTAAAAAACACTCAAACTTTAATAAATTAATACTTTCCAGCTCTTGGGGTTCGGATGTAAATAAAACCCTCATTAGTAATTTATGTAAAAATCGAGCGGGATATTGGAAATACCAACTTCACGCAATAGATGGCGTTAATTAATCAATGTTTCAATAGACTAATTAATCATAATATCGAATAGTTATCTGTCAACGGAGGCAGTCTGTCTCTGACTACGATTGCTGAAAATCACTCTAAACATCGAGTTATGTAACTAAGGTAATATTGTATTTCCTTTGTATTGAAATTTATAATACTAGATATTATTTATATTATTATATTTATTTATTGTTTAAAGACTATATTGACATATCAATTATTACAAACAAAAATACACACACATAAACACACAAAATAACAATAATCAAAGAGAAAAAATTAAATAAAAGATATAATGAGAGATATATATTTTTTTTTTACACGCTTTATAATAGCTTCACCTGTATGTATGTATGTATGTATGTATGTAAGTATGTACGTATGTATGTATGTATGTAACCGACTCCTTCGGACTCGATTTTGACCCACATTAAACGGACAGATTTAATTCAAACTTTGTACACTTATATTAAATTAAATTAAATCAGCGACAATATAATAATTTCATAGGTTTATCTCGAAAAAACAATGAAATTTTTTTTAAGTCCACAAAGCAAAACGATTAAATTGAGACAACACGTATTGCTGCAAGGACTCTGTGCCATATTTTTCGTCTATCGAACAACCCACGCTTTTTCACAATAATACCAGTATTTTTTGTTCATTACCATTTTCAGCCTAAATGGTCTAAGATCCCGCTATACAACAACCTTCACCGAGATGCTTATTTAATGAAACTTATTTTATATTTAATTTAATATATCAATAAATATAATCCATATGGGTTGCCTAGCAAATTTCAGTCCAGAGTATGTTTTATTAATTTTAAAAAAAAAAAAAATTTAAACATTTCACCGGTATGATTATTAGATAAATTCTATACCAATCGAAAGTATGAAGCCCATAGAATATGCAAATGTTAGGTTGTTTTTAATAAATTAATTATTTATGTGTAATTTTTTTATGTGACACTAAAGTATATATACATCTTTAGTATAAATGAAGGTTATAGTGATACATATATAATATTACCCTGATTAAAAATATTGATTGAAAAAAGTTCAAAAAATTTACTACATGCAAATTATTTAAAAAAAATTTTTTTTTTAATATTAATTAAACATACTCTGGACTGAAATTTGCTAGGCAACCCATATGGATTATATTTATTGACATATTAAATTAAATATAAAATAAGTTTCATTAAATAAGCATCTCGGTGAAGGTCGTTGTATAGCAGGATCTTATACTAAAATTAGGAATTATTTTTCACTTTTTAGTTTGATGTGCTTTAAAAGCGTGTTTTTTAGTTTTTTAAACTATATTTATTCCTTTTCCCATTCGGTTCGTCTCAAGTATGTAATGCGTGTGTGCTGTTTTTGTAATTGGCCCTGGCTTAGCATTATGCTGACGAGCAGAATGTTCCACAGCTTTGGTCATTCTGCCAGAGACCACAACAGCTAGTTTGCGCCTCAGTCGCAAAAAAAAAGAATATATTAATACTTGGTAGAAAATAATAATAATAATATTAGTATAAGTTAGCAGTATAAATAATGAAGTCATGTGTAATGTGGTGTGAAGTAAATAAAATTGATTTAAAAGTTAAAATTGGTTGGTTTTGTTTGTCTTTTGACGTTATCACAGCATTAGGTTAATAATTTTGGATACAAATTGAAAATCACAAGAAATCCGTTTAATTCAAAAAGGATTTTAATGGATCCCAAATATCACACTAATTAAACCCCGTAATATAATTAACAATATTTTATTTAACTGTAAAGGTATTGTTACATTTCCGACCCAATTGAAAAGTTAAAATGGAATTTTTTATTAGTCTCTTGAAATAAAATCGTAATAGCCTTTTACGCCTACTAACATTTTAAACCCCTAATAATTAGGGGTTTAAAACAAGAATTCTATTTGTATAGGGGATTTTTAACGAATTTTTGTTACACACTTTAAGTTTGATAGTCATGGTCTGGTCTCGACGGAGTTCAATTCCCGCTAAAAAAAATTTGTGACTGATTCTAAATAATTTTACGAGAAAATAATTATTACTTTTTATTCATGTTAAGGCTTAGTTAATAATTATACTTTATAGATTTTACATATGTTGTGGTCATAAGAAAAAAAAAGTACAAATTATAAATTTATTAATGAATTAGCACCAAACCACCGGCGCTACCACGCTAGGTTATCACTCCTTTTGTCTGACACACGCTAATTTTTGGATCTCCGACATTTTCTCATTTTCATCTAACTGCACGTTTTCCTTGATAAAAGGTTCACATTCCAGGTTCACAACCGTGATTGGAATCTTGGGTACAGCACCGTACGCCACTAGGCCAACACTTGCGACACAAATACGCTTAGAAATATTTCATATAAAAAATATGTCTACCTCTGAACGGAAACGCCAACCTATTTCTCAAATAAACGTTAGTTCTACGCGTACCTAACATAAATCATGAACCAAAAACTTATTCGAAAAGTCATCTGTTTACGGGGGATATTTTATGTCTATATTTTCTTTCGTATTTTTCAGCCACGCTTCATATTTCAGTGGGATGAAGTTTTTAAATATCTCAATTGTACCCTTTATTGGCAATCTATCAATGTCTTAAACAGACTGTAAACAAGTTACATTTTAAAATATTTTTCTTTAACCTCTAGCTCCTACATACCTATTAGCAAACCCTTCAGGACGCTAAACACCCGAGTCGGTTTTTTTGATCTTTAATCAGCATTCTGCGTACCGGAAGGTTTACCTAAAGTAAGTTTAGTCGTATATATCCTCCGTGGTGCGGAAAATTCGTAAAAGCCAAAAAACCACTCGAACATTTCGTGTAGCTTCTATGTGAAGCTACAAAAACCCAATTGAAAACACAGTTCTAAATCGCGTTAAGAACGATTTAATTTATTCAGAAACACATCTTTGTTAATTGTATTTCTGAATAAATTTAATCATGTACGCAGTAAAAACGAATAAAATAAATCAGTGGCGCGACAATCTCTTTTAGGTCTGGGCCTCAAATTTCTGAATCTGTTTCATGATCATTTTTCAATCTAATAGGCAAGTAGGTGATCAGCCTCCCGTGCCTGACACACACTGTCGACTTTATGGGTCTAAGACATGTCGGTTTCCTCACGATGTATTCCTTCACCGTTCGAGCGAATGTTAAATTCGCACATAGAAAGAAAGTCCACACCAAGCCGGGGATCGAACCTACGATCTCAGGGATGATGAACACACTGAAGCCACTAGGCCTCCAACACTGCTCTCGGTAAAAACGAAAGTTCGACAATTCTATTTAAATCTTTATTTTGACATGATTCGAATATGCGATTCTGAAATAATTTGAGCATTTAATCAAGTAAGTTTTGGAAACCAATGTATTCGATGCTAAAGTATCTGATGCTAAATTAAAATTACTAATCAAAATCATTAAGTATTTCATTGACAGGAGTAACATACACTTTTTTCGGATTACCATCCGTTACGAGGCTATCTATAAAGGCAGATAACGTGGATAAATTGTAAATTGAATTAAACAAATAGCATTTTTCAAAAATTATAGTAAGTTTTTAAATAGGGTTAGACTAAAGTACTTAGTTACAGCAATTTTAATCAACATTTTCAGATAGTATATAGTAAACTGTATAGATATGTAGAAAGATAATATTTTTCCCACAGAAACCCTTATTTTATAGATTCTATTTTATAACGAATAAAACGAAACGAAACGTTGAATCATTAAAATTTACCAAAAGACGGCAGAGAAACGTTGAAATAACGTCTAAATATAAATAAATAGTCAAACTTTTAAAACTTACCACGATACAGTGAATCCTTCGAGTTCAATCCATCTTCTACAATACACTGAACCAACATTTCTCCCCTATCTGGATAAGGACCGCTTTGGGATTGATTTTCTTTAGTCCTAGTTTATCTCCAATCACTTGATAAATCGTGTGATTCAAGCGTTATTTACAACACAAGACACGTCCTAACATATTAACATGTAAAATATAACATTGTGTTTTATTTATCGTTCATAGTATATTTTGTTTTGTATTTATTGTTTTGGGTCTGCATTATATATTCATTGGTTCAATATTGCAGTGACCAATGACCATGCCAACAGTTGCCGATATCAACTGAGTACGTTGACAACACATCCTTTTGAATATTGTCTTTTAAATTTTGTTTTTACTTTTATTTCTATTTATTTTCATGAATATCGTGAGTTCAGATTATTTCATTAACTATGCTATGCTATTATGTAACATCAGTTACAGTTGACCAGTATTGTAACGAAGCTTTGTATGTAAACCTAGTAGTAGTAGAATTTGAACTGTTACTTGAATCTGACATTCAATTCATTTAGATTTCAGTATTAAACTTTTAATGATAAAATTACGCAGTTAAATATTGTATCGTTAACTTTCCATTTAAGCGGCAACGGTATTATGTTCCATTGTAATTTGATAAACGAGAATCCAATTAGAATGTTCTAGATATTATATTGAGAATTATATCATTTCATGTAATTTCAAATTATGGCAATTATAATTTGATGAATTATATATCGTATTACCTCATGTATGTATAGCATAATCAGTTCTCTATATGAATATTTATCAATTAGCTATTAATAAGACTAAATCAACAATTTCAGTCATTAAAATCAGGAAAGCAACCACACGGAATACTCGATGGTCTAGTCATTTAGTTCACCCAATATTAGAACTGGAATATAAGGAATAATAAGGAACTTTTTAAAATATATACGGATATTGGGATAATGCACGGGATAACTTTCAAATTTTTGTGGAGCTTTACACCTTATAACCTTAGTAAAACATATCCGTTAGTGAATTATCGTAATTCTGTAGATTACTATAGCCTATAAATGTCGGCGTGAGAAAAATACAGCAGTGTAGCCCTCTACACGTATTTTCAAAATCTAGACAAAATCTAATCCAATACCAATTGGTGTAAAACAGATTTGTCTTATGGAAGTTCTAGGAAGTAGTTATATGTAGAAAATACAACTAAAATTAATAACAAGAGTCACAATGGAGCATATGGATAGGATAGGATATAATTAACGCAATTAATATTAGACATAAAACCCACAAAAATATTAAAAATACTAAACCATAATATTTCGGTATTCAGTATGAAGTTTTATCAAGTCATTTTTAGTATATCTGGCGAGCCTAAACCTTTTTTCAATTGTATACATACTAAATTAAAGTAGTATTGTTATATCCTCCACCCCTATAAAGCTTTACTTTTACGTCAAAATAGCCCTGTTTAGTCGTCCCCTTAACCCGAACTCATAGACATCGTTCCTCTAACAGCTGCTGCAAATCGTTGCGCAATTTTTCTAAGTTCATTTCGCAGCACTCACGTACTGGCGTAGCCATAAAACTGCAATATCTTTGAAATACAGACTTTTAAATCGAATTGTTTTTTATTGATTTCATTCAGGGCTTGATCCGCGTGAAATGCTTTCTCGCGTCTCGTCGTCTTTCGACACTTTGTTACCATTCTGTGATTTTTTGGGCATATAACACGCAGAGATCCAGAGAGTTAAGAAATGCTGATCGTGGTGGGCCCAGGCCAATCCCGTACTCCCAATTACTTTTGGGAAAATCATAATCTTGCTAACCATAGGTACTGCTAAGATATTTAAATGTATAATAAAGTTACAGTACAATAATGAATATATCAAAGTCGATTATACATTTTAAAAAAATATATGAGAAGTCTATTTTTTAATTCGAAAGAGGTCTAAAGTCGGTACAATATTTTAATCTAGTTGTAAGCGTATTACTTAGTGATTATATGAAATAGTAGCAAACAAAACAAATTGTTAGTGAATAGCTAAAACAAAGTTCTCTTTTGTCTTTATTTCTATCCTTTGAACCTTAACTGATAAATCAAGCTCGTAGTATAAAATTAATGAGTCCCTTAAGAACTATTATTTATAGATTAGTGGATCAAGCAGTTTCTTATACAATTAATAAATTGGAAACATTTTCTTTAATTAAACCTCAGATATATGAAATATTTATCTAGTTACCCGTGAGGCACTTGCCAGGAATTACTTTCTTACAGAAATCTACATATTTGTAAATACTCGAACTAATGAACCTAGCTACGTAACGTACAGTTTTACATCATTGCTTTTTTTTTTAAATAGTAGAAAATACCCTATTCTTCGTTTTTTTAATAATAAAACATCATTTACGTTCTTCCTCCTGCAGCAAGCTTAAGTCAATCCGTCTTGATGTATTTATTACAACCACGTTTCATTCTTGCAAAGGATTGTTTTTTATTAAAAGTGTTGTATAAACCATTAAAGCAGCATTCTCCCTGAGCTATATTTTTATACCAAATTACCATTAAAATTGAAGTTATAACCCCGTGAACTGGTAATATTGATGTTGAGTCAAAATAACGTTATAACGCCTTGATATACTATGAACAGTTTTTGATTTTCTCGAATATTACCTTTTTGATATATGATGAAAATGAATGGTGCACTGCAGCCGGTGAAATTGGCCATAAAATAGAATTATATATATTGCAACTTATAATTTTCCTACCAATCTGACTTATACTTATTTATTGAGTTTATAAACTGAATATTATTGCGCCTTCTTGATTGATTATAAATAAGGCTTATCGAATGTTGTAGAAAAACCGGTACCCTTAGGCGCGTTTATTTTTCTAGACACACGCAATATAATCATCGATTCAATGCATTTATATATAAAAATAAATTTAGCTTTTCTTAACTTAAATATATCTTAAGTGTTTTTATACATTTCTTCCTTTCTTATATATTATGCTCTTGTCTTATAATATTAATCTGAAGCTTCAATAAACGTAGCTGGCTAAAGCGAGCCTTAATGGAACGGCAATTTCCTGCTATTACAAAATACTACAAAGCGTCCACAACACATTGTAATGAAAATTAAACACTACAAATACTTTTACTTTGCGCAATAAATAAGCTCTACGTGCTACAATTTTCGTAGAAGCACTACGTGCTACACAATTCGTACTTATTTGTAGCTTCGATGCTTTGAAACGGACGCCTCTAATTCATAATACATGCAGACATGTTTAGTAATTTTATGTTGTATCACTTTGCAAGAGAGTAAACTCCATTAAATGAATTGTTTTTACCTCTACCGAATACCGTCTTGCATTACCATAAATGCATAAAATAATAATTTATTTATAGAAGAGGTAACAAGATATTGTAGGCCATTTTTATCACCTATTTCTTGCATATTCGAATCATTTCACTCGGTGATCATCTGGATCGGTTCAAGAACGCTGGAGCTTGAACATACATAAAAGAAACAAAAGTACACGTCGAATTGGTACCCTCTTTTTTTTGGTTTTCTGACATCGTTTAAATTAAATTTAATCGATATTAAGTAATTTTGTCGATTTAATTGTAACTTACTTGATGCTACGTAAGTTTATTTATAATCAAGCCCATAAACATAGATATACAGTGTGACAAGTGTAATGTTATCTACGACGTATTATCTTGTCTGGCGCACTAAATAGAACCCAGCGTGAAACTGGTGGATGGAAATGGGAACCAAAAGGCTAGCAAGCCAGAACATACATCATCGGATATAAATTATCGGTAAATCTGTGAGCCGCCTCCAACGCCGACACGGCGACACTACATTATATTAGCGTTATCTGCGACTATTGTTTCCTTACGTTGGTTCTTTTACTGTCCTTGATTGGCAAGTAATCCGTCGAAACAAAAATTACAGTTGTCTGTCATAACTGTGTGTAGTTTACTACACATATAATATACGAAACGTATATGTTCGTATGAAGAACTGTCATGTTCTTTTTAGAATTTTTAGATTGCGAGTAATTTGATTCTAAGAATGCTGTAATAATGAACTTCTTTTGCATGACACTTCAAGTTTAAGGTGAAAAATTATTATATTAACATTCAAAAGCTGCTCTATAGAACGTCTTATTTGATCCAATTTGGGCAAAGGGTAACTTTATTTAAGAATTCTCAAGACATTTAGGATCTCACGTCTACGCTGACTAAGTGCGAAAAAACTCAATATTGTGAAGCACCTTGGCGAGAGAAAAAATCATGACCCATGTCCGAATATGTGGCGAATTTGTGAAAAGGTCGGAATTGACGGTTCACGAAAAACAAAAAGGCCTTGTTAATGTCGATTTAGGTTTGAAGCAACTCTTTGAGAAGAACAAGTTTTTATTGTATTAAGCTATACACAAAAAGAAAAAGTTCCGATAAAGTTGATTGATGGTTTACGGATCCAACTTAATAATAATAATCTCGCGCTACAACCCTTTAAGAGCCTTGACCTCCAAATGCATATGTTTCCTTGATCATTTTCCTTTTTATAGGCTTGTAGGAATCTGTGTTGGCCGTCTAACTTTGTATTTAATGCCAGTTTTGCTATAACCTCCACCGTACTGGCAAGTTTTAATTGCGAACAGAAAGAAATCGATTAAAAAATGATTTTTTTTTTCTATGTTTGCAATATACATCTAAGGCGTGTTTTCTATATTTGCTTAGGCATGACCGACTAGATATACACAGCTTTGAATTCCTAATTTAAATACATATAAATATGGCAAAGAGACATCTAAATTAAATGTAGATACATTACATAATATTCTTAGATTCCACGAGAGCTTGTTTTTTTCAGGTATTTTGTTAGAAGGTTGCTTTGCAATAAATAGTTGTAGTAAAACACATAGATAATGTTACTCCCGTAAATTTCAAATGTTGATTTTATTCATATTTAACTCTCAATTTTCTTACAGAAACCCAGGACTGTTTAACTCCCCAGTTTTTGTGTCACTAACAAAAAATATCACATACAAAGGTAGCAGACTGGGTAGTAATTTTATAGTCTATACAAAAGATTACAGCATTTGTTAGCAGTGTGACCCGAGCAAGAAATTAATTAGATCTTGTTGCACTGCACCGCACCGTCTTCAGTAAATTACTTTTAGAGAAGGTTACCTAGAAAATACTACCTTAGTGCTTGAAAATTACTTATTTAATCTAGTAATTGATATCTTATAAGACGTTAATTACTAAAACTTGTGAAATAATTATTAATTGTTTTTATTGAGGAATATCTCAGAGGCTTATTGAGGATGCAAATAAACATCCTTTTGTTGGTTGGTAAGCATTGAAATCTACTTGATAAAAAAAATACTAAAATTTTCAAAAATAAATGATAATACGGCACTTCCCAGTGCAGCAAACATTTTGGCATTGTACGAGATAAAGAAACAACAAATTTAATTAAATAAACAGACAAAAATTAAACAAAATACGTTTAAAATACGTGTATACGACTTACAATAATTACATATGTGTTAATTATTTACTTACCTACTACATTTTATTAGTATTACTAGCTGACCTGGCTAACTTCGTTTCGACTTACAGTATAATAATATCGTTGTTCCTTTAGTAAAACTTATTTTAGGATTTCATTAAGGTAATACAACATTAATACAACTTTTTTTGCAAATACAGAAATGTTTTATTGCTTGCCATTGCGAAAGAGAATGGCAGTTTTACACATTAGGCCTCTTCTATCTAGCGCCAATATTGCGATACTGCATGTTAAAGCACTTTCTGATATACAACAATTATTAATTTCATTCACTTCAAGATCGGAATTTCTTGAACTGACACGAATTCGACGTAAAATGATGCGTAGTTTTGTTAACGGATGGCACCACATGCTGTTTGCGTTCGTAAAATTAATTTACTTATTTATTGTTATTCGATAACTTATCCGATATTTTATTACTTATTCTGCTATTCGGAGCGGAGAAGAATCCACCAAAAAATAGATAACTAACATCGGTCCAGCCGATCTTGAGTTATAAGTGGCGTAACTAACAAGACTTTGTTTTATATTTTTAGATATTTATTTAGATTATTCTTATGGAGTTGATGGAATTTATCAACATTTTATAAAATGATCATTGTTATGATTGGATTGCGAAATAATGACCAAAATATATGCCTTAATGTCGCAAACGAATAATTTAAACAAAATTGTTCCGTAATTTTTTTTTTGTAATCGCTTGCGCAAAGAGCAGACTATTCACAAATCGCGACAAAGTGCTATTGGCTAATGGCATTAGTTCCTTTTCCAACATTACACAGAAACTCGGTCACACTATAATTAGATTTGTTCGCTTTTATAATGAAAAAAAGAAATTCAATAGACATTTTCTATGCCATGAAGTGCAGAGTAGGAGGTTCACTCATTAGTGAAGTAGTGGCAAGTGAATAAAATACAATTTCATATGTTTCTCTAATGTTATAATTATATATGTATTTTAATTTTATTTAAAAGCAATATAAAATATACAGAAATCTTAAATTATTTTGTTCTGAAAAATCCATACATTTCCAGCTAGAATTTTGGGTTTAGAACATAGAAAGTAGATCTGAATAGAAAATAGAAATTATATTGCAATAACTCTAGACTAGTAAAGTTCCTCTTAGTTTCTATGTATTCATCCCTTACACATTTAATTATAATCAAGCCCCATAGTATATATATATCTCAGATTCTTATTAATACTCTGTGGCTCTTCACATTTATTTTTTATTTTTATTATCTATGGCATTTGGCGCTCTAGATAAAAGCAAATACAAATTTACTGTGTTAAGTGATATACACATAAAACATTAGTTCTATCAACCACTATTTCTTCCTTGCGACATTACTTTGTTTAATATATAAATTGCACTACAATGAAACCTACAAAGCCTCAAATTTCACTTCGGTTCAAAACACATCGTATCATAAGTGGAAGCCTACAAGAAAATACACTTTACGGAGTACTGAAGTTTTACGAACGTGAAGTAAAAACATTTTTAAACTTATTTCATAGATCATGCTACTTTATAGCTCGTTTTATTAAGTACCTACGTAAAACAATACCGCTGTTGTTTTTGGTCTATTTGTCTTTTATTTTTGTATTTCGAAACTAAACAGCGCTCGGAAGACAAAGAGAAATTAATACTCGGTGTTGTAATGTTTTAATGATTTTATGCTGTTCTATTTTTGTGAGTTTTGAATGTGATAGTTTATTATCAATACGATACGGAAGTATTACACGAGTATTTAAAAGTAGGTTAATAAAATTAATTGCTATTATAACAAAAATTCAAAGTAAAGATATGCATAGCAATAGACTATAATCCCATTTTTGTCGAGACTTACGCTAAGCATAACTCCCCTTTGTCAAAAATATATCAGCTTTGACACTTCGCGCTAAGGATAAGCTTTCCTTAATGTTAAAGTCCTTTGCTACATTAAAAAGTAAAACAATTAAAAGACAAATGAAGCTCGAAGGGATGGCAGATTAAGAACATCGAGAACTTTTTGGGAGGATTTCATTAAGAGACTTGATATGATTTTTGTGGTCCTACGTAGCATACGTTCCCGACGGGCTTCTACCCCACAATAAGAACAAAAAAAAGAAAAAATTAAATTCCGAATTGTATCGAATACCACAAATACGTCTTTATAGCTTGGGTTTCCAATTAAAAATAGCGTTTCTTCAATAGAATTGACAATTATTTTTCCTTAGCAGACAAAGGAGAGATACTAGTGGAAAATACATTGGGTGAAACTGAACGCGTTAATTGCAAAGTGCGGTTACAACCACAATAAAGAAATACTTTGAACTGAATTGAAAATGCGGTTTCTTGATTTACTAAATAATGTCAAAATGAGTGAATTATTATCAGAGAAAAGCAATGCCAAATTAGAATAAAATTTTATTTTTAGTTTAAACAATATGTTTTATTTTCCCTAATAATAATAATTTTGGAGATTCCTACGCAGTATGCGTGCGTTCTAGCATTTTATGTATTTGGTAGTAGTTTCACTACAAACTCAAAATACTTGAGAGCGATACCCTCGTTACAAATAAAAGTGATTTAAAAAAGTTATTCTCGTAGATTCATAACGTTGTAGACTATACTAAAATAAATTTAAACATCTCATGTAATATTATATTTATTTATAGAACAGGGGGCAAACGGGCAGAAGGTTCACCTTATGTTAAGTGATACCACCACCCATGGAAACTCTCTACGCTCTATTCTGGAAGGGCTCTATAATTTGAATTGGTTCAGAAATACTTCAGTGACAGCAAGTTCCACATAGTGGTGGTGCGCTGCAAAAACTGCCTTAAAAAACTGTCAGTTGTGGAACGACGGACGTCGAGGTGATACGGGCGGAATTTCGTATTCTGCCTCGACGTCCGAGGATGAAACTTAGCTGCAGGTATTAATCCGAACAACTCCTCTGAACACTCCATGGTAAATGCGGTAGAAGATGCAGAGTGACCCCACGTCTCTACGCAACGGCAAGGGTTCAAGCCGCTCGGAACGGGATTGGTCGTCGACGATTCGAACTTCTCCTCGTTGAATACGGTCAAGTGGAAGGAGGAGGTACTGGGGAGCTCCCGCCCAGAGTTTAGGACAGTACTCCATGTGGGGCCGAATTTGCGCTTTATACAGTTACAAGCGGTGGCCCGGAGTTTAGTAGTGAAGTATATTAATGTTATTGGTATCTGTTCTCATGCCAGTTCATTCAAACATTTTGTTTTCTTTAATAAATGTATTACGCATTACCCTCGGCGCGATTTTTTGTGCGAGAGTGTTACGTAGGTCTCACTACTGTGAAAAATGTGCATGTTACAGGTTGGATATATCTAATTGGTCGTAAGAGATTATACATATGTGTTTGATACATAACATTTCAAGATTGTAATCGCTAAGCTATAATTAACAATTACTAAGATTATTTTTTGCCCAAAAATTTCAAAAAAGTTAAACCACAATCTTAGTGAAGTAAAGGAGTAAAAGATAATGATGTTTTACAAAGTTTATCCATTGCGGAGAACATAAATTTCCATACATTTCCATGGCAAACAATTTTATACAGTGACTTTAAACTTTGTTCATTAAACCCTTTTCACTTATAACCTTTGAAGCAACAGTTTTTATCGTTTATATTATCATGATTTTTTTTAATAGAAAAATATTTGTTGTGACATGTTCATGTAATACGTACTCCGTTAACATCGCCTACTGTAGGTAGGTAGAATGTGAAAGCGACTCTGGAACTTTCAGTGCGGTCACCTCCCAACGTAGTTCTAGTGGAAATTACTCACCTCTAAGAAGCAGGAACTTTTACATACCTTCGTTTTTTCAGTGGTGTTAGAGTGCGTGTAAAAGCCATTTTGCGATTCAATGATATCGCAACCCAAGAACACTTATACTAAAGCCTAGCGAGGGCGTTGCCGCCACACACAATTCAACTTTTGCTAGTGACTGTGGTAAATTTAAATTCCCTTAAACAAAGATTTGAAGAAGAACCGTCGTTGTGTTGAACGATAAAATTAGGCGTTTTGTTTAGTATACAATTTGCAGATTTTGCTTATGTTGCATAATATAAAGTCTTAATATTTTATTATAGAAAGAATATTTGTCTTAATATTTTATTATATTATGTAAGAAAAAATAGTTCTCAAATTATATCGTTATCAGAGCTCTACGTATATAAATATAACGAATACAACTAAAACTGACCCAAAGCTTATTATTTCAATTTTATTACTACTAAACAATTCTAAATTTATGAAAATGTATTATGTTGATTTAGTTAACAATTTATTGTAAGTGTGATTTCAAGGAGTATATGCTTTATTTATGGTTCTGATGAGGCAATATTATTGTAAGATAACATCTAAAATAACACTAAGTCGAAAGCATCAGCTAGTTCAACATAAATCACTTAAATTATACCCTTGAGATAGATGACATGTTCAATTAGTATAATCTCCACACATAATATTATGTACTTTATGTATATTAGTAATTAATTCCAAATATAGCATTTATCCTGTACGATTTACACGCTTCTATAAATTGGCTGGAGAGAGACGAATTAATTATATCATGGTGTGATTTTGTACGTGACAAAACATGTCTACTTGATGCGTATATTTCGGTAGGCGGCTCTCTATTTTAATATATGAAGTATAACTTTATTAAATGTATAAATAGAAATAGGATATATCTGCCACGTGTCTCAAGAGTTTTCATAATATATTTATAGAAAATATGTTTTAGTAGCATAATACAATTATCATTGAACAATAGCTCTATTTTATTAACTTCAATAAACCATAGATATGGATGGATTAAAGTTTTTACTACATTTGTTATCATTGTTACCATCCTCGGAAATAATATCGTAACTTAACTATAATCCACGTTTTGTATCAAGGCCATCTAGGAGGTGACCTTTAGATAGACACCGTTCAATAGATATTTTTTCATAACCATAAAACATATAAATTAGTAGTTCTGAATTATAAATACGTGTTCAAGATTAGTGTTTTTTGTACAACAGACATTTACATTTTTTTACTTAATTTAGTATTGCAAGGGTAATATATTCGAAGAAAATATTAAATTCCATTTATATATATTTGCTAACTATAAATCGGTTTGTTTTAGTGGTAAATCCTGTATGCAACGTGACTAAATCGTAAATTTTATGACCTAGTAATGTGACCTTACCCTATATTTATATTTAAAATAGACATGTAAAACCGTATAAATAGATATAGAAAAAACGATTAAAGTAATGCTTAATAGGTACATTAAATTATGTTAGTCTCACGCAAGGTCTTCATTACAGCTAGAAGCACATTGTACTCGATATAAAATAATAATAATAATGTAGTGGAGCTTCAACCTTGTTGTTTCAGATTGGTCATAGATTGTATCCGTTTTTTTTATCATTTTTATTTTTATAGACAAGTAGGTGATCAATCACCCTTCTGTTTAGGACACAATTAGTAAATTTTTGGTTTTGAAACATGCCGATTTCCTCACGATGTTTGCCTTCACCGTACGTGTCAACCGAACAAAGAAAGAAAGTTCCATTAGTGCAGACTGGTGATTTGAACACACGACCTCATGGTTGATGGACGCACGCTTAGCCATTTGGCCAACATTGCTTTTCTAGAAATCTCGATATATTCGCTCCAATGTTAAAAGAGTATTTAAATGATAAAATTGAAATAAAGATATAAACGGTCAGTTAGAGCTTAGATGAAAATCCTCAACTACATCTTTGATCTCTCTACGATGGTAAGATATTTTTCACAAGTGTATTTCAAGCGCCACGGGCGAAGTTGCACACAAAGAGGTGAATATTTTCAACAAAATATCATTTTGGCTGTATAAAGGCCTCTGGTTGTGTATTCTAAAAGCTTCGCGTCGACAGGGCACCCTTTGTCCGTCTGGGCACGAACGTTTTGTTATGAAAATCATAGTGCACGCGAATCGTGATCTCGAAATGCATGTCAACTGGATTTTTATTATAACACTGCATACTACTGGTATAAAATTTTCTCTCGTAAATAACTTTAGGGAAATTTAACAAAATTGTTTCATTGAAAGAATGCTTTTACAGCCAGCCAGCCTTATCTAATATATTTTTTGTGTATGTACCTGGTCCATAGAATGCTAACGTATAAGTAATACGCAATAAACAAAGTTTTTCAGTAATATTAAAGAAAAATGATGAAATTTTATATTTATTTGCAAAATGAAATTATATATTGAGCGTTAGAAATATTGATTTTATATTATATGAAATATTTTCAGAATAAACCAACAATTAGCATGATCTGAAGTATAAAACATGATAAGATTGAGAGCTCTGTAGTTCTTCAATTTATCGCCCTGAGTGGTGTAGGAATTTGTACATTTTTAAAAGCCTCTTGGACCGGCACTTCTTAGTTTTTCACTTCTGCTCCACGTTTTATCCGTTATTACTTTGGTATAAAGGTATGATACCCATTTCAGTGAATAGTAACTATATGTTCTAAGTCTTTTAGCCATACTTTAGTTGTTTTATCATTTTTGTTCAGCCTGACACATTTTTTTTATATAACAGGGGCAGTGGCAGTCATCGCGGCCCATGTACATATCGTCTATTTTAGGGTAAAGTATACTGATTCCCGTATAAGTAAGTGCTTATAGCCCTAATAAAAAGAAAAGTCCGTTAATACACAGCCGGGATTTAAACACATGGCCTCAAGGTCGACCCTGCGTGATTCTCGAAAGGCGCACACTAACTTATTTATTTCTTCATATACATGATTTAATGTGACAAGCACTTATAGGCAAACATAACAAACTATAAGAAAACATAATACAATAAAAGAATTGATTTTAAAGTGTGAGGAACTATGTATATCCAGACCTTTTCATTTTTAGTTAAACAGGTTGGGAAAATCAATCTGATTATTAAATATCTTAAACTCAAACGATATATTAATAAATTTTCTACGATTCTCCAATTACAACATCTTAAAGTTAATTTTACGATAGTAAATTTAATATGACAATATATATATACATTACACATGCACACATACATTATAAACATTACATTTAAACCAACCATTAAAAGATGCGTTAACATTCCTATTTTACATATCCTGAAAAGAGTGGCATACATTTGATTTAAAGAGATTAAACAAAAGCCTTTGTCTGAAATAACAACGTCAGTATAATTTTTAATCCCACTCTTAAAGATAAATGGAGTACCTTTATTATTACATCTTTATGAAAAATCTAGCTAATTTGTACTGAGATTAGCGAGTTTTTAATAGTTTCTTATTTAATGTTATAGTAAATAGCAGCCTGTCTCGGCTACGCACTGTTAAAAATTTATACTTAAACATCTTAGAAATTAATACAACCTATGTAACTTGGGGTTAATGTAATGGTAAGATTAAGTTTTAGTTTATTCGTTACAAATTATGAATCTTTCCTATTTTAGCGATTACAATGTAATCGTGATAATGAATCCAAATTGAAGCTTTTAGAAGCTAATTAAATTGTTAAAATAATTATTAAATCGCAATTATCAATCGAGTTAACGTCACTTTAATATAAATCTTTTCGATAGACAATCAAATATATAACAGATAAGTTATACATACACACGCAAACCCCTTCAACAAAATATAATACCTCTATAACGGATATTACTAAATAACCATACCGATTTACATATATTTGAAAACCCGTGACCCTTTTATTGACATCATTTAATGAATCATGTTTAACCCTAAACCATTTTCTATTAACACTATGCTAGAACCTACATGTTACGTTTTTATAATTGCACTGAATTAGATTACTTACTGGTAATAAACATTTATTTACAGATTCAAGCAAAAAATACAGTAGTCGTAAGGTGTTGGACAAGAGTTGTATCTTAAATTGTTGGTTGTGATTTCTTTGGAAAACCACTCACGTACTAGCCCACCTGGTAGGGGCGTACACTCCGTTTGGTACAATATTCATACAATTATTTAGTTAGTATTAGTGTACACACGTGACGCTAAAACCCTTGGGTCTTGAATGTTGGCTTCCGAGTAGGTACTGTAACTTACAATATGGGGCAAACGCACTGGTGGTTCACCTTCACTTCTCTTCACTGGTGGTTATCCGGTACCAAAACGCAATATTGAAGGCTCTGATAATGAAGTAGTGGCACGAATTTCTGTATACGTTCCTTGATCATATTATTTAGATGCAAGGCGATCAGCCTGTCGTTGATCACTAATTGCTGTACATCAATCTCTATGTAGTGTGATACTTGTGGAATGTTTAAGAAGTTTTACAATTGTAGTTTGGAAAAACACAAAATGCGGGCAAAGATGAATATATTTACGTATTTTGAGTTATTTGGCCATTTTTCGATAAGATTGCTTACATTATAAGGTAACCAAGTCTGCGATTGGGCATTATAATTCCATTTTCGATTTTTGTGCTATCTTTTCGTAGAGTTTTCACTACACAAAGAAATCCGTGGTCCAGAATCGGTTTAAATGGGCATTTCATATTTATTAAGACTATTAGTATGACAAAACAAGTATCTAACATATATAACGCTAAAGTATAATTAAATCTTTGGTGATTGAGAGTATTAAAACAATACGTTTGTAACTTGTACCACAGTTACTGTGAAGGTAAATATTAATGTGCACCCAGCTTTCTCGGCTGCATTACGAATCTGTCCAAGACCGACCTTAGTAAAACAATATAGAGGTAATTGTAGCCATTTTATAGAATGCGTAGTTAATTTGATCCTGTATACTCTTTATAACAACATTTTCAATTTGCTACTCTGTGGAAAATACTTTGTTGAACAGAGAACTTATTACATATTTGTATTGTAAGGCATCTTTAGTGCGACTAAGTACATACTTTAGTAGATTAATTTAGTTTAGAAAATATATATATAGATATTTACACTGTTTTAGTACTCATTCGATTCCTTTTGTTTAACTAAGTTCACTCTGAGATGAAAAGATACAAGCTATGTTAAAATCAGTATAATAATAGTACTTTGTTAAGTCAAAAAAAATTGTATTACAATTTTACTCATTCGTCTGTTGATGTCGGGATGAAAAGAGATTTATTTTTTATGAATAAGGCAACAGATGTTTTTTTTTTTTAAATACATAGAAAACTATACACAAAAAATAAAATTTCACACAAACAATTACATTATTTTGAATTTGGAAACGCAGCGGTATTTCAAGAACACAAATCTAACGCTTCAACAAATGAACCATAGTTTTGATGAATTCTTGATGATGATTTGATGTTATCATATACTTTTAAATGAGTACCTCTTTTTTTTTTTTTTTTTTTCTGCGGTTATTTGCAATCAGCCCCAAGGCTATGAGCAAATTTTTTCTGTGGTGCTGTCAAAAAAATGAGTACCTAGATGTCTATAAACCAGATTTTTTAATGAGAATTATGAAGTATTGGAACGTAGCTTTAATATTGAGAGAATTTGATAAATTCGCCATCTTAAGAAAGGTATTGTAATTTTTCAATTTCTTTAGTTAATCAACTATATTAAAAGTACAAAATAATTTTTGATCCGTCTTTTGAAACCCAAAAGATGGAGTGATCTGTATATAGTATCTTATTTAAATATACTATATGTGATATGTTTCTTTTCACAAGATATAAAACTTGAAACGAGCTATCTACTTCCTCGGGTACAGTGTAAACTTACAAAGTTAGTCGGATACGTAAAGAGAATTTGTCTCAACAATTTTATTGATTTCCGCATTGCTAAGATTTTAAAGATTTAAACCTCGGAGAAATGCGAGTGTGCCAAAGCGAGTTTACGAGCTAGATTTACGTTTTCGAAGTATTGATTGGTGGAGATTAAATTGCAATGTTTTATGTTAGCAATCTGACTACGGGAATTAATATATGGTTTATTGCCAGCATATTGAGTGCTGGATCAAGTATGATCAATGTGGCATATATTGCTTCTTTGATGTTAATACCCAAGTAGGTGTTCAGCGCCAAGCTGTTAAAGCGCGTGATTCAAGCCTGAGTAAGTGCGTTTGAAACCCGTTAGTGCACTTATGAATTCTAAAACTTATCTATAAAATAAAAATGAACAAAGACTTAGATAATAAACTAAGACCAAGACTTTCTTAATAATCTTAGAACTTAGACCAAGACTCATATAGGGCTGTAACGCCACAAAGCTCACCTCATAAAGATCCCAATTCAGTTTAAAGTAATATTGCTATTAATTGGTTCTATTCCTACATTAAGTAATATTATAGGTAAGCGAAACCAGTAACTACTGCTGATCCACAGAACCGGTTTCGCTAGGTATATATTTTTGTGTGCTTTGACTGATCATTCCCGACATGCAAGATACATTCCTTGAATTTTTGTTTCCGTAGGAATCAAACCTTGTAACTTGACTTGACTTAAAGTCCAATAACCCCTAGATGGAGTAGAGGGGTCCATAGTGATTATCCATCGGGTTCGGTCTTGAGGCTCGTGTTTCCCTCGCTCTTTCCGGCTCTTTTTGCCTCATCTGTAACATTACAGGTTTGCTTGGGACGGCGAAGTTCCGTTTTCCTTACGGTTGTCAAGCACCTGCTTGACGATATATTTGGAATCTCTTCGAATGTATGGCCTATCCATTTCCACTTGCGTCGCTAGAGCTGCTGGCTAATCAGCAGCGTTCCCAAAGTTGCTCGTTAAACGTTGAAGACAATCCAGAATTCGACGAAGACTTGGAGCCGGTGCGAGATGTCGTTAGTGAGCTTTCTCGTTTTACACCCATATAAACGATTTCTTATATAATTTAATGTTTACTGTACACATCTTGTACATAATTAAATTGTTACACGGCAAGGACAGCTCGGCCGTATGTGCCGGATGGGTATGTCAGAAGGCGGCCGTCACTTCATGTGCCCACAGCTAGGACTAACCTTCTAAAACGGGTACATATTATTTGCTACACATTAAATTAGTCTACAAATTACAGAGGTTAACGGGTCTTTTTTATTGTCAGTTGAGTAAAGGTTCTACTGTTTGTTAGTATATTTAGTTTGTTTTACCTAATTAATTCTTGATACATTCTTGTTTATTAGGCTTCACCTGTTAAGACAAGACGTACAAATTGCCTTCATATTATTATTAGTCTCTTAAATCCATGTAGACATCGGCCCCATTATTGTTTACACGATCCGATCATAAGAATCTATACGAGTAATCCGGTAAGCTAATAGATGCGGCTTAATAAATCATATTAAAATTTCATAACGCATATAAGTTTTAATTAAACGCGAGCTAATTGCAATGTTCCCAACTAAAACTAGATAAAACTGTAGTTAGCTTCCACTTTGTTCAAATTAGTAAGGGCAATAAACTCCTATAATTCGATAAAGTTCCATTTTCACTGGTAAATGAAAAAGTTATTTGTATATACACGATTAGCGTCTCGCTGAGTGGATTTCCTGTCTAGAAGGCAGCTTAATTGGTGGGATAACTGACGAATCCTCCCCTCGCGTTCAGCCCTCCAGAAATTACGTTAGCTACGTTTCATTTAAACGCCATACCTAATCTACTACCCTTTTGCTAGTTTTTACTAGTACATATACGAATGGCCAATCACAATACTTTCAATTATTGCGTGGCGTATTTTAACAGATAAACGCACGAGGACGTAAAGTGGCTACGACTGGGTCCATACAGGCAATTCAGAAAGTGCTTTGAACCCTTAATTGTGGTACGGGAAGGTAAACCAAATTCAAGAAAGCGTAGGAAGTCAATGTATTATTATATATTTGTATGTGTAAACTTGTATTAGCAATATTTTTCGCCACTATGTTCAAGAGGGACTGGTGACTTGTAATAACAGGTTTTCCCAACCTTTTTCAAGCACCAGTCTCTCAGTATAATACATAGCTTTAAGCTTATTGTCAAGTTTATTATTAATTAAATTAAATTATTATTAAATGTTTTACTGATATTTATCTGGAGTGATGTTCTGGTAAATTAATTATAATATCTTTTTATCTATGAGTACCAAGACCATATTTGGGGTTTACTATCGGAAGGTTCAAAAGACAGCGGAAACTATTTTGCAAAATTCACTATTTTAACACTAAAACAAAATGAATAGGCAATTTTCTTTCTTCATACCAAAACTTTAGGTATTCTACGTTTTTTATACTGAAACTTTACCTCCACACGATGTACCTACATAAGACAATCTTTAGTGAGATCGGCCGTCAAAGGAACGCTCAATTTGATTTACGATCGCTCGTTGCGTCTTTACCCTTTTAATTATTCTACTTGAAGTATTTGATTAAGATATTTCATCTAGCTCTGCTAAATATATGAAACCACTAATTTCACTAAAATTTAAACCGCAACTGTACCTAAATAATGTTTAATCAATATTAAACAATTATTTGAAATCAAATTAATTGAATTGAATTTAGACTGATTTAATTCTTTTACAATAAAATAATTTGTGTAATGTGTGTTTAACTAATCTAAATCAAAATATTTGTGAATATGTGAGCACCATGTAGCTACATAATAATTTAGTTATCTGCTGCATTGTTTTTTATAACACCATGCGCCTATTTTATTTAAGTACATGGTCTTCGCATATAATTATCAAACCAATGTATACAAAATATTGTAAAAACTATTTTAAAAGAGTAAGTATGGAGTTTCTTCTTTCTCTTTCTTTTTCCATTCTTCTCCATATCTCTACCGTTTGGAAGGGGCCACTAGAGTCATTTTTTTAATATTTTTAACTTGTAATTTTGACTTTCAAAATTCCTTTTTAATATGCCTAATTGAAATAAATGATTTGACTTTGAACACCATTTTGTAAATAGTCATCAGTGATCGTAATGTTTCTATTCTGCGTCTGTATTATAGATCAGTTTTCTTTGGCCATTTAAAGTGTTAGTTGTTTTTCTAGAACTGGTAGATCAAAAATATATAAAATTCTTCAGTTAAAACAGAAAAACATACTTAACTAAACCAGAATGAAATTAAGTACCCAATAAATAATTCAAGAGCTGTCATGACCTAGTCCATGGCTCGTATATGTAGAACAAACTTCTGAAGCAAAACATATTAACATTACCCAAACAATTTCTACTTAACTTTCCCTATACATACATGTGTTACTTTTAATTTAAAGTTATCAATCCCAATTGAGCGCTTTTTGGGGCACTTTTTTGCCACACCACCAGCTGTCCGCTGAAGTATTTCTGACCTAATTCGACTTAGGGTCCTACAAGATAAGAGCGTACCAATTCTTAAAAGGCCGACAAACACTGTGAAGCTCGAGAGTCCATGTCACTTATCCTCGGATGAGCCTCCTGCCCGTTTGCCCTCTGTATATAAAATCTGATAGAAATAACAAACATAGTTCATAGTAAATGTAAATAAATATAAATTATGTTTATTAGTAATCATAGCAATCAATTATACAGTATTTAAAATTTTCTTAACCTATATAGTAATCATAAAAACCATTAAAATTAATAAAAATAAAATTAAAACAAATTTAAAAAGTTTGGTCCCTGTGGCAGTGTCCCTTTAACGCTTCCAGACTCGCCGTATTGCGATACTTATTAGTGGAGCGAGGAAAGCACCAGCTTTGGGATCACCGGTACTGTCTACCAGGCGCCAACTAAAATCTTTAATTAGCGCCTGTGCACTTGAACCACACGGCCAAAGATTTCTACTCCAAAGGGAACAAAATTGAAGTTGTTAATAAATTAATTGGCGTACAAACAACCATTGAGAAATAATTGTTTTAATACAATTATTTCACTAGTCATTCTTCCTAGAAAGATATTAGAGCGACTCATGGCCATGTGTAATACCTTTTCTGAATCCCTATTAAATGCGCCAAAACTTGTAATACAGGATCACTTTTCGGTAGAGTAATTTTTTTCACAGTGGGGTCCGAAGTAAACAAAAAGTTATCATTAAAAAAAAATATATATCGTATAACTTAATATTATCTTCAATACACTCAATAAACAACTATAAATAGTAGGTCTAACGCAATCAGTACCGATCTAGTGGATATTATGAAAAAGATACAGGGTGTAGATTTTTTAGAATTTTAATAAGAAAATTGACTATTTTCTTATAAAAACGCAAAATAAATTATAACTCTGCAGGGGTTGAGCTTAAAGACCTCCCGTAGAACAATTTTTTACAGCTGATGACCTCATCTATCCCCTATTTGCATTTGATCCATGACTTTTTGGCCACCCTGTATAATTAAAAAATTGATGAGTCTACACGAATGATTAATTATTATCATGCGCGTACAGCTTTTTAACTGAAAACGTATCAGTGAAATGCAATAATTTAAAGGCGTTTACACATTATCTGATTGACTAATATTGTCATTACTTCGTATTTTTATTATTAGCAATCCAATCAACGCACTTTCTTCGCTTAACGCTTTTTCTCCTTAAGATCAATTTCATCTATAACCACTTTCTTAAAAACAAAATTTTCACTAACGCTTGAAAACTTTATACATTCACTAACAATCTTAAACATCTTTTCAACCGGTTCTATGCTGCAACAGAAAATATTCTTATTGTGCAACAATAGTTTTAATGTAAAATGTGTGATGAAGAAATTATTGTCAAGTACCGTTATCATGTTAAAAGGAAGAGACGGGCAGAGGGGGAGGGGGCTAGTGCACTTTATTTTTACCTAAATATCCATTTCGACACGAAAATTAGACATAAAATATTAATGTAATTTATTAACATTATTTCGACCCATTTCACTAACCTTTTTTCGCGATTGATACCTTTAAAAAACAATTAAACCGAATGAGAATTACGACCTTGTCCCATAAGAGTTAACGGTTAAACACACCCTTAATAAACTTCTTCTTTGTATCAGAAAATCAACAACAGATGAAAACCAAGTTTGGCCAAATATTAAAATTATGCAAACTAGGCCTTAGCACGACTCGCCCAGATTAATCTCAGTGTAAAATTTCAGCGTTGGATAAATTGGAAATTGGCAGAGGCTCCTTTATAAGGGTGCTGTAGTCATTCAATTAGATGAAATCAACGAAGGCAAATACGAAACGGTAAATGTCATCTCTTCACGCCTGTTGCTCCCGAGTTTGACTCGAATTGCTTCGAAAAATTGAAGTCCGATATGACAAAGGATTCGTACTTGTATTCTAACCTATACCGATATTCGAAATGGCTAAATTGCTTTTTCTGTGTGGATTAAAAATATAGGTTTGCTTATTATGTCTAGTCCATTTAAATTCATTGACTTATTTAATGTTTATTTGAATTGTGTTTTTTCTATTATATTAGTATTAAAACTTTTTTTAAATAAGAGCCTTAACAACAAGTCTAATTTAAAGCTTATAAATAATAGTTCATGTACATATTATTTTATTTATATAATTTGAATCTTTGACTGGAAATCTTCGTATCGAATGTCGATAATTGCGCATTTAGCACACTACCACGAGGTTATAAACATTTTTATAGTTATATATATATTTACATATCAAGAAAAACAGTGTTGCCCTAGTGTCTTCAGCGTATATTTCTCATCCTTGAGGTCGTAGGTCCGATCCCCGGCTTTGCACAACTGGTATTTCTATCTATGTAAGCATCTAACACTCGCTCGTACGGTGTGGTTAAGAAAGCTATCGTGAGGAAACTGGCATGTCTGAAATCCAACAATCTACATATGTGCGACAAAAGGCAGGTCACCAACTTGTCTATGTATAAAACATCTAAAATACAGTCTTAGGCCAAGACCCATAGAGGGTTGTAGCGCCACCGCATTATTATGATATTTCCATATAGCAAATATTAAATAATACTTATATCGAATGAGAAAATTAGACAAGCAAAGAAACACAGACATAAGAGCTAGAATAGGTGTGACAGACATTCTCACTAAGATAGACCAAATGAAATGGAGATGGACAAGTCATATGCTACGGAGCCTCCATGAAAAATGGGGCAAAATATTGACGGAAGAAGAGGTTGACAACGCAAAAGATGGGAGGATGAACTCAAATTAACAGTAGGCTACAACTGGAGAAGAGTCACAAAGGATAGAGAACAGTGGAAAGGGTTAAAGGAGGTCTTTGCCAAGAGGCACACCGAACTCCGATAATTAGTGTAGTTAAAATATATTAAAAGACACTCACAGATCACAGAGTTTCGGAATATAAAGGCTATATTATTATATACTTACTATAAATCACAAATAATAAATACGTTTATGAATTATTTGAGTTAGTCACGATTTAAAGTTCGATAAAGTCAGCGGTTGAGGGATAGTTTGGACTTTCCCGTAATTAGGAACTACAGCCAGTGAAGCGTACACTAAGGCACTAAGTACTAAATAGGTTCTCGCAATGTTTCTATTGATATTGATTCTAACTTCCTCAGTGAAGTTCATTAAATGTTCTCATAAATACATCTTTAACCGATCTTCATATAGATTTACAATGAAATTTTGCCTCATTCATCCGTACTTGTTTGGCTAATCAGTTTTTCAAACGGTTAGGTTAGATGTTATGCATAAAACTCAAACATTTTATACATAAGTATAAAGGCAAAACGTTTCAGCAGATAGAGATTCTCTTTAATGATAAATATTTTTATCTAGTTGATCGAAGAACATTAAGATAGTTAAACACTAATGATTAAATAATAAACTGTTTATTCATAGTAATAGGCGAATTAATTTGTCATCGAATAATGGCCGCCAATAAAATGATTGGTACAAGATTGATTTTGTAGACGCATTCCACTCTCTGCAAATCTTATCGAAAAAAAATCATTACGTGATATTTTAAAAACAAAGGGCACAAATAACCTATATCAACCATCCCTAATGCTAGAAATAGCACCAATCATTGACGTTTAAACGATATGGTCAAATTTAGTTGGCTATTTCGTGAAATGGTCAACCACATAATGAAGTGATCAAATCTACCTCTGTCCATTACATCGACATTAATCATTTTAACGTAGTTCCAAATTTGAAAAGCTTGTGATTTTTTACCGGAAGCTGCATGAATGCATTTCTGTCACACGTTAGTAGACGTGTTAACATGCCTTGTCAAATGGGATTAAATTCTATTAGGTTCATGCATAGTAGATGTAAGAGGAAAAGGCTTGATTAAACGGGCAAATGACTACCTTATATGGGAATGCGGTGTGTCGTAAAATTTTACGATTACAAAACACACGCCAATTTCTACATCATATTGAAACGTTAACCCAAAAACCACGTCGTTTGGTTCACAATAAATAATGTTATAATACATATTTATGCTTTATTTAAACCTAAAATTATTAATTAAAATTCAGAACCCAAATATTTTATATCTTAGTTATGGGAGATAATTTTGTATCGAAATCATAATTTCGGCATTTATCGGGCAATATTGTTTAAACAAGATTTTAAAAAATCAAGTTAAATAAGGTGCATTAACCTCTACGCCATGAAATCAATATTTCTTTTCCACTTATACCCTTTGTATAGGCTATACCTATGTAAGTGTGTTATATCATGAAAACTTTAAATTCTATCTCGTTTTAAATCTTACGCAAGCACAATTTCTCGTTAATTATAACAGCTTTTTTTTTACTAAAGCTGCATGTCTATTGTTTTTTAAAAAGCTTATTTGGTTCTATATTTTCCGGATAATTTATCGTCCATAGATCGAATAACAAACCATGAATCTAATAACTAATTACCGCCTGATCGTATATTATTCCAATCACGCACATCTCTTTCAATAAAGAGGCTTTATTCAAGGCCTGGGACCTCATTCGCAGTCAAATTGATTCCGTACTCTCGCCGAAAAACGGTACATACAGCGCCGATTGAAATTGAAGCATATCGAATCCATAAAAACAATTTTCTTCCTCGAATTGTTGATATAGGGGTGAGGTTATTCGGATATTTTTCAACACGATTTCGCTTCGAAATGTATGAAACTAGAACGTGACTGCGAATTAGATGAGATTAGACTAGAAGACGCTGACTTTGTTTGCTGACGTCAATAAAAATTGGTTGCAATTCATTCATTGGGAGTTGAATGACTGACAATCATATTATCTTGATTGTTTCTATGAGATGTGTTTTGTTTTTATTTTAGAAGTATCTATGGTTTAGTATATTCTGCATTACACTGATACTCAACTCAACTTTTTTGGAAAACTGTATCACACTGTGATGGAAAAGCAACGTTAAACGAGTGTAAAGACTCCTTTTTTAATTTAAATTCAAAAATCATTTATTCACGTAGGTAACACAATGTACACTTGTGATTCGTCATTAAATAAATAAATATTAATGCTTCTAATTTTACATTTACTGCCAGTTCTCAAATCAAGGGCGTAGAACGGAAGAGAAGAACTGGCAATAAACTCTCCGCCACTCTTTTTTTTTACACAACGTTTGTAAGGAGCTGCAACCATTACACCATGTTCCACATGACATCTTAAGTAATTATAATATTATAAATAAGGTAGATTCACTAAACGCACCTGCTGTGCCAACCCATGTGTGTTAGGTTTGTATTATAGAAATATCGAGGGTTTAGTATATTCTGCATTACACTGATACTGAGAAGTCCCGCGGCGAAAATTTTTTTTAAAAAAGGTAAATTAATAAAAAAAATTTTTATTAATTTACCTTTGCACTACGCGAGAACGAACATTTTAATTTATTGTAAACCTTTTATTAATCGAAAATAAATAAATTATAAATTGAAGAGAATTGTTGGGACCATTTTGCTATATTGTGCGGTGACAGCTGCAGGGCCGCGTTTACTTTTTTGACGGTGCGGACTCTATTATCGATTTTCACGAATATTAATTCAAAACAACTAAAAGAGTGTAATATATAACTTTGTTAAAGTTTTTCTTTCTGACTTATTGTGATTACCGGGTGTTGGAAAGACAACGTGAACCAGAAACAACCTCTTTTTATAAATAAGGCAGACTAAATAAAGGCTTCTGTATCAAATCACCAAAAAATCTTTTGTTTCACTGGCTATCGAACCAAACAACTGGCTTACATCAGAGTATGCGTTAATTGAACTATGGAGGTGGTATTTACGTATGTTATTACAAAATTATAGATTATTTGTTTATTAGGTTAAGTATGTAAAATTCAATCTAATAAGTAGTGTACGTAGGTACAATGAAATTCATTAGTTTTAATGTTATAGTGTATACGTTAACCATTTATAATATTTTAATAGCAATTAAATTTAACATATAAGCCTATCATAGGCTTGAATCATTATTATTTTTCAGTTCATTTATTACGTTAAATTAATTGGTGTATCGAATTGATACATTACTGCAGTGATACATAATAAATCAAACAAAGATGTGTTGAATAAATAATCCCGAATTAATTGAATTTTACATTCGTTCTGGATACCAAATTAGTATAATTAAATGTTTGTACTGTAATCTGGTTTAATAAATACTAGGTATATTATTTATTTACCTACAAAATTGTTTTACATAAATGCACAGTTCAATTATTATCTATTTATTACGTAATACAGAGTGCACAACAAAGTTATACTTATTTATATTAGCCCTACGATTTGGATCGATTACATAGTTCGCTAGTTCGCAAAAGAAAATGCCCTGTGAAACGGACTTTCTCTAAGGTTCCCTGGATCCACCACCCTTTGGTAACTTCTAAATTACTACTGTTTGTTCTATGTCACGGAAATAAAGTAAGCTCGAAAAAACATTGTTATTTAATACCTAAAGTTTCACACGTCTCGCAAACATGTGATCCTCTGGGAGCCGTGTATCAATACTGCAAGTGTTCATCGCAAACTCCAGACAGAGTTGCCTTCACAACATGAAAAATGCATTTAGTTCATGCGAACCGAACTATCGGAATTCACTTCAAGTTTCGGCAAGGATTAGGCAAATGTATCAATGAAAAATTGCTTATGCGAACTTTTTAATATAAGTGAAATATAGTCATGAATAACTTCATACCAAGATTAAGAGAACTACGTAGTCCCGACATAGTCATCATGAGGATTGTATTTAGTAAACGGTCAGCTTATGCAACAAACAAGGAATTATAGTTCATTTGAAATTTACTTAACAGAATCGCAAGGCTGGCTCTTTGTTCAGATGATATGAGAATTGAGCAAGCAGATGATCAGATGTTTTTCATCTGAGCGTCATTCACGATATTTACGATTTTCACTACGCCATCACTTAAACTATTTATTATAAAATTAGAAACCCGTCTTTTGTTTCAGCATGCATCTCAGGTATATATGAATTTTTTATTTATAACCATTAACAAGGTACTAAATCTTACAATTCTGAAAAGATTATTTCCGGATTAAAAATAGGATTTATCCCTTCATCTAGATTTCTCAAGAAACACTCGTTATCTTTAGCTTAACCGATAAGAATTCTCGCTGAATGCAACTAAATGTATTGAACAGTAACAAAAGAACTCAATTACAAAGAATGACCGCAGTAATGGATTTTCCCCGACAATACAATATTCTTTAACTGGAAGGAAAAAACATTCACCTTACAGAAAACCGCTTGTTAATAACCGCAGAATTGTTTTTATGTGAATAGAAACGTTGCAATTTCAACCTTATAATTTTATTTTCTTATCGTCAATAACTTAAAGATCAATCCGTAGAGGTCATGTTTATTTTAAATTTACTTTTATGCACCGCGCATGTTTTGCGTACTTCACAGCTCGCCAGTCATAGCGAACTTAACAATTCTAAATTCAAATTTGATTCTAAAATTTTGTTTATTAAATTCTTAGTAACAATTTATGTAAAAAAGAAAATACACTAACAATTTGTTAGTGTATTTTCTTTTTTACATTTTCACGTTAAACAATATTGTATCTAAAAATACCGTTTAATTTTTTTAAAGAAAACAAACAAATAATAAAAAACTTTGAAAACCCTCGCTACGTCTATCCCAACCACGTTAAGGACACATTTCAAAATAACGAAGAAATAACTGCTTGTAACGTGTAGAATATTGTATTAATACTCCATACTGCCGGTTGCGCAGTACACATAACACTTTTAATTGAAGGCTCGCCACATACGCCATTTCTAACGCGTGCCAACATTCTCTTGGCAGACCACTATCTTAAGCCGACTATTTTATGCACGAATTTTACTATTCAAAATCGGATGTATACAAAATATTTGCAGGTTTTTTAAATATTCGTATATTTATAAGGGTATCGTAGATAATATAAAATTCGTTTCCACTTCAACTGCATTCGTGTTTTATTAATTGCAATACGCGCTTTATTGCGAATTTGAATAAGTATGTGTGTGTAAGTATGCGAGG
Organism: Pieris napi; assembly: GCF_905475465.1. Classification (NCBI taxonomy): domain Eukaryota; kingdom Metazoa; phylum Arthropoda; class Insecta; order Lepidoptera; family Pieridae; genus Pieris; species Pieris napi. Next base: position 3,471,176 of record NC_062239.1, on the reverse strand, counting down.
CCTACCTCATCTATCATAGCGTATTATCGCATATTCTTGCGACTTATATTTATTTTTATTATAACGTTTCGTTTGTAACGTTTTTTTTTTACTTATGTAACTTTAATTACGTTATGGTTTATAACATTTTCCTTTGAAAAATTGTAATGTAGAGGGAGGGTAAATCTTGCTGAGTTTCTTGCCCGTTCTTCTCAAACAAGCCCTCCTGGCAGTTTTGCGAACGGATGGCGTAGTCTTGCTCTTTCGCGAATTTTGTAAACGTTTTTGACATTCATAGACTTGCCCTAAAGACGCATCTAAACTGAATAAACGTATTTTGATTTATTGATTGATTCCATATTGTGTGGAGCAAGACGTAATAGTTGCACTATCTTATTTGGTATCTTGTAAAATAAAATAGGTCACGATTCAAAAGAGTTTCATGCCAGTTTTTATCCTTCGTTCTACGCCGTTAACTTAATAATTCGTAGTAAATGCTTTAGATCCATTTCATGACATTTTACGTTCATAAATGTAATTACCAGAATAAATATATTTTGACTTTGATGTCGACTATACTTACGTTATTGTAATATCACTCCCTATTAGAAATCATAAATAGGGAGTTAGGTCTAACATGAAGGGTTGGATGTACCTTCATCCACACGATAAACGTTGCCATTCTCAACAGAAAAAACATATTTTAGCCTCAATGTATATTAGAATATAAGATATGCGCGATACAATTTTCATATATTCTTTAGTTCAATTATTTATGGCTTAGAAAAGTTAAGGAATAAAACAAAGGAGCGAAAATGTTTGTTTTAATATTCTAAATATTTGTTTCGTTGATCGAACAACAAAGGTGGCATATAAAGCGCAATAAAATATATTTTTATCCGTTTTTAGGGTCCGGGATTTGACGGAAAAATACACCTTGGAGGTAGCACAGTGATTTATTGGCAAATCAAAGAATGCGTGTTACACAATAACGGCTTTTATTTATTACGTGGCTTAGGAAACATATTAATGGTTTTATTGACCGATGTTATTGACTTCTACTTCATCTAAATTGAATTAATATGGGGCATGGCTGGCCCTCAAGTATTACGTGCAATTAACGTGAAACGTTATTATAAAACATGGACTAAATACAGTACTTTATTGGTTACCACGGTTTATATAAGTGGTAGCCATGGCAACAGACAAAGTACATTCAATTTGCGTTCCCTAACCAGTCCGAGAATTTCCATGTATAATAATAAAATTTGAATAAAAAATCTGTACTTTAATTAAATGAGTACGATGTTGAAATGAAATATGGCTTATTCGTGTTCTCTTATATTTACCAAGTGAAACTCAGTTTAGTAATTGATATTGTGATTTTGTGTTAAAGAAATATAGGGTCCCATTTTAGGTAAAGACGTTTTAGATATTACACCAATAGATAAATGAAAACAGAACAAAGCAGCGGATGGAGATTTTATAATCTTACTATTACCCGTTCTTGTACCCATCAGCGTTTTTGCTGGGCACGTTAGGGAATGAATTACTTAAATTAAAGAGAGAAAGGAAGATTAAGAAGAGAAAAATATCGTATATTAATAATAGAGTGGCGCTACAACCCTATATGCATCTGTTTTTTTTTCTTTTATAGACCCGTATGTTATAATGCAATTTACACGGTGTTTTTGTTTGTCGTACGAGCAAGTATCCGTAGTGCCCGTGAAATGGAACGTATTTCACAGCCCGAACGCACCTTAGACATGAGAGCCGCTGCTTAATCACTATGCCAGTACTTCTCTGAAGTGTATGAAAAACCATTATTTTCCAATTTAAAATTACTTATCTCAGATAAAATGTGTAATTAATCACATGAAACTCAATTTAATGAAAAAGTGTAATCGCATAGATAAATATTTACAAATCGTCGAACATAAATTTTATGAAAAGGATTTTGTTCGTTACGGTACGTAATTAAACAAATTAGTATCTATTGAGACGTGAAATAACTCACAGATTTTGATTCCAATCCAATAGAGATTCGTTTGTTCACGGCCCTTTGAACAAAATAAACACATTTGTTTCTCGTAATCCTATTACATGCGACCTTAAAGCCTGGTCCTGATTTGGTTCTAATGGTTGGTTGTATGCTTCTTATTCCTTTATAACATAAGTCTAATGTCTAAATCTAAATTTAATTTCAAAAAAGATATAGCACTTATACTCGTATTAGACTTATTGGTTACACTTGATATTAAATTAGTTCACACAATAGTGGAGAGCCAGTTCAAAAACATGAAATTCATTTTGGACTCCATAATTATAAAACAACAAATCCTACAGTTTTCAGGTCAGATAGTTTATTTAACAATCTGCTGGTAGACAATAGACCTGTGTACGCAAATGAAAGCTTGAAAAGCAAATAAGGTAATATAGTTTAGTCCGAAATGTCAGTTTCTATTCGTAATTGGATATGGACCTTGTTTGCGAGTGCACACCAATGAGTTGACTTTCATGTCACACCCGGCCGCAGAGTTTACGGCGTGGTTACAATTGCTATAGCGATCAGCTAAGCAATAGCGGTTTAATAGTACATTTAGAATATATTTGTTAGGTTTAAGTAGTTGCAGTTTTTACCAAAAATGTTGTAGAAATTGATCTTTTAAGTCAGTAATGGGACATTATATTTACTTGAATATAAAGAAAAATATTAATGAAATTATAGTTATAGTGGCTCAAGCCGTTACTTCTACTAAAATAATAAATATACATTTTAGCTATTTTACGAAAGATGAACTTAAAACTAAATATATAACGCATAAAATTTAAGCAACCATAAAACACATCATTCAAAATCATCATTACAAAAAAATACTGTGAAATAGTTAAAAAGACATTGGGATGTTGTCGCGCAGTGCTTACTTACAATGATTATTAGTTATTATGCGTTTTTGACGTGATAACGTCTTTATAATCGTTTTAGTCGGGTGACATGTTCAGAAACTTGTGTCACACCAAAACCTCACGTGCGCGATCGCAGGTATAACGAGAGAGAGACGGACCGATCTCCCGTCTCATCTCGAGCGCTGCCAGTCATTCCGTGAATGTATGAAGAAAAATGTATATCATAGTCGAATAAGTAAACTTGTCATTTTACACCCGAAATTTATCATCAAAAGTGTGAATAAAACCATAGATGTAATTTAAAATTTGAAAAAATTGTTATCTTCATTAATTCCTTATTTCCCAAAAACTTATATCACCAATAAGACGTTATCACGTAAACATCTCGATCGTAAACCTACTTTACAAACAACCAATATTATGTATTTAGTATAAATGTTCTGTTCTCTTAAAATAACTAATCATATATCTGATAGTGATTCTTAGTAGGTTCTTAGTACATTACTAAGAATTAGAAGCAGTAAGGATCTCTTAAACAATTTATGTTGGCCTTGTCTCCAACACATATATAGTGAGGGAGCTCGAGTCCCACATATCCGCAGGCCATTTCTACCTCGAATATCAGAAAAGATTGAAGAACATAGAATATAAAAAATAGTGATTCTATAAACGTATAGAAATTTTGTTTATTAAAATGTCAGAAATTATATCATTGTTTAAAAACTGTATTTGGGCGCATAGCATAATTCGATGGTCCGTGATCCGAAAACATTTCGCAGTAGTAATACTTTATCAGCTTAAAAATTCATTCTACAACTTCTTTTTAATGTTCTTTTTAATCCTAAAACTCCTAGTTACTTAAAGCAAAATTTTATGTTTCTTTCTGGCGGTAGTTTTGACTTGCGTTCTCTGGACAACCTTATTCTTGAAACTCCTATCCATAAAACTGAATTCTATCACTCCTCCTTTACTGTGCAAAGTATTCTGCTATGGAATTCTCTTCCAATTGACATTAGACGGGCTCAGTCCTTAAATTTATTCAAAAAGCTTCTTCTTGATCATTTTCTTTCTGCCTCGTAATTAGCTGCCTCTGCTTATATATATTAATTATTGTTGACTCTGATAACCTTTTAATTGTATTTAAAAATTTTGTCTATACATACTTTTATTTATTATTATTGTTATTTTCCTTTAGACTTTACTTTTTTTAGATATAGTAACGGGTTATTTTGAGTTTTGTTTTTGTTAATAATTTTTGTAATTCGATATATATTAGAGAGTACTCTCTACCCTCTGTCGGTGTTTCTTTTTCATTATTCCACATTAGGGTTGCCTGGAAGAAATCGCTTGTTAGCGATAAGGCCGCCCGTTGCCTTATAACTTTTTGTAACATGTTTTTGTACTCTTGTTATGTGTATGTTTTTGAATAAGGTAATAAAGCATACATAAATAAATAAATGAAATGTCCGCCTAACTTCAAGAAAGTACTCGTAATATCAAAAATTTAAATAATTTTCACAATATATCTCGAATATATATTGATTCTTGATCTCTTAAAATACTCTTCTATTATCCTTACTGATTCATACTGTGTGAACTATCGCTCTCGAATAAACTACGAGCGTTGCCTTCATAGATTTTATTCAATGTTTGCCTGTCAACACAATGAATTGTCCTCATTAGCGCATTGCTGCCTGCGTTCGTTATCCCGGCGGTAATATAATACAATTTGTCTTATAAATGCTGTCGGCAATTACTGCATTTGATTTACACTATTAGCATTCATAAAAACTTACACTTTTTGTATCAATTTAACATTTAATACTACTTATTAAAACGAAAGTTAGAAAGTTTATAAGACTTTGTTTTGTTGTTTCAAAACTATTTTTATAGATGTTGATGTGCTCTTTCGAATTTTCGACTAATAACAATTTTGACAATACTTCTGACACCATAAAAGTGTTCCTCTATTGTTTTTTTTTTTTTTTTTTTTTTTTAATGGCTTTTATTTGTGCCAACTGGGCACAAGGTACTTCGCCAGTGTCGTGTAGATGGAGAAGGCACGATGGAGATTGATCGGTGAAAATAATAATTAAGTTAATTTTGAATATGCACCTAAACAAAAACAAAATAGTTGCAATTCGATTGTTAGTTTTAAGACGGCACAGACAACACAAATATGAGTGAGTAATAATAACATTATTAAATACTGTTTCCTCTTTATAATAATTTTTATATATATATTACACTTTAATTTTATTGATTTCTATATATTTACATAAAAATCTACAATATGGACTAAACACAAACATTAACAAACATTTAACACTTAAAGGACGGGGGACTTTACGGGGAAGAACGTCATAGAGAGGATAGGTTAGTTTGGGACAATTAAATAGAATGCGAGATACAGTGCCTTCATCCAAGCCACACTCACAGATAGAGTGATCCCTTATCCGGAGCTGGGCTAGATGAACAGGAGTGCAAGCATGACCAAGACGAAGACGTGAGATTGTGGATGTAATCCAGCGATTTACATTCCGATAATGACAAAACCAGGGTTGTCTTGGTATGTTTGGTTGGATGGAAGCATAAAACTTACCCCTAACCGATTTGGAGTCATTCCAAAATGTCTTCCAGGTTCTGTCCAAATATGTCTTTGCAAGAGTACAAAGATCCTGTGCTGAATTTTCAAAATGATCTAGAGAACCTGACTCAACAGCTGATTTGGCACATGAATCAGCAGTCTCGTTTCCAGGGATACCTGAGTGGCTAGGAATCCAAACTAGTATGATAGACAATCCTTTTTGATTACAAGAGAGCAGAGTCTCCCTGATTTTTAGAATAATGGGAAAACGTGACTTGCTGCGAAATGGGTTTTCTTTAATGGACATTAAACAACTAAAAGAGTCTGTCAAAATAGCTGTCTGTTGTATGTTATGGGAGTGTGCAAACAGGATTGCTTCCAATAGAGCAGTGGCCTCTCCTGTGAACACTGAAGATTCGGGAGGACATTTAAATTTCAGGATAATTCTATACCGAGGAACCCAACAGGCAGCACCAACACAGCCGTCTGGAGACAGCTTTGATGCGTCAGTGTAAATAAGAAGATGATTTGGCCAATTTTGATTAATATAGCTTTGTAATTTGATGTTGGTATCTGGGGCTCCTTTGATCAGACCAAGGTCTGTGATGATGGGAGGTTTGTATACCAGGGCTTTATAAGAAGTAGAATACAGGGGATTTATTGGAAAAGATATCAGGGGGTTAGGGAGGCTGGTGAACTTTAGATAACTATCTAGCAGATAGGAAGAGGAGTTGCGGGTACAAGGAGAATGTGATAGTTGGGATAATCGATGCCAAAGAGGGTGGGATGATAGCTGTAACATCTTGCTAACAAAGCGGTCACATAAATACTGCCGGCGGATGTGTAGAGGAGGATCAACACACTCAACCTGCAAAGCATTAGTGGGGGAGGATTTCATTGCACCTAGAATGATTCTAAGGCACCTATATTGAATTTTGTTTAGTTTCTCAGCAGCTGATTTGTTAAAGGGATCCAGAACAAACATACAGTAATCCATATGACTACGTACTAAGGCATTATACAATAACTTTAAAGAATAGGGATGAGCGCCCCACCAAACTCCCGCTAATGCTCTTAGTACGTTAATACCTTTTTCGCATTTTTTGATAATGTGTTCAGAATGGGCAATTCCGTTCAGCCGGTTGTCTAAATAAATACCTAAAAATTTTGCTTTATCTGTCAGGTTGATTGCTTGATTTTCAAATGAAATGAGTAGAGTGGGAATGTATCTCTTCCTTGTAAACACCACTGCCTGAAATTTGCCCACTGACAGGGACAAGCCGTGGTCAGACAACCACTGGCCTAGATAATACAAAGCAGAATTGATACGACAGGATACTTCCCCTATACTGCCTGAGCTGTGATAGAGGATAATATCATCAGCATATTGTAAAATATTGCAAAAACTGGTAACAGACAGTTCGAGGTCATGGGTATAAATGCTATAGAGCAGAGGGCTGAGAACTGAGCCTTGAGGGAGACCTTTCCAGACTAGTCTAGGGGGAAGAGAGGTATTCTGATGCTTTATCAAAATAGATCTGCTAAATAGCAGATTACATATGAGATGTACCATCCTCGAAGAAACACTCAGCTTAAGCAGTTTCTGCCTGAGCGCTGGAAGTAGGACACTGTCATATGCAGAAGCAATATCAAGAAACACACCCACAAGGTACTCACCTTTTGTAAAGGCTAGGCGAATGTCTGTTGTCAGTATACTGAGGCTGTCTGTGGTACTCATACCCTTCCGGAACCCAAATTGGGATGAGGGGAGAATATTTCTACTTTCCATTAACCATTCCAGTCGGTTTTTAAGAAGGTGTTCCGTTACTTTAGCTAAAGTAGATGACAAAGCTATGGGACGATAAGAATTTGAATCTGAAGGGTTTTTTCCAGGTTTGAGAATGGGAATGACTATTTGAGATGTCCAAGATGTCGGTATAATACCAGTTTCAAAACTGGAAGGAATATGGAACGCCATCTTCCCCTGGAGTTGAATCTTTGAGACCATTAAGAGCGATTTGAAGCTCAGAGAAAGAAAAGGGAGCATCCATTTCATTGTTAGCCGGAGCTGGCGTAGAACTTAGAAATGAGTCCACATAGGGAGCGAAAGGTGGAGCCAGTTTATCTGCAAAGTTGTTAAGCCAGTCAGAAGGGTTATTTGAAGAAGGATTAACATGGTTCAGGGAACGACGGAATCTCCTCACATTAGACCACACAATAGAGGATGGAGAACGAGGGCTAAGGGATTCGCAAAATTGTATCCAACTACATCTTTTCTTCCTGGATACCAACCTTTTAATTTTAGCATCAAGCTTCTGGTAATTAATAAAGTTCTCCTGTGACATACTGGCTGAGTAGGATTTCTCTGCAGCCATTCTCTTATCAAACAAATCGCTGCATTCATCATCCCACCAGGGAGAGGAAAGCAGCTGATTTTTAGGAGAGTGCTTTTTGGGGATCTGGGAATCGGCCGAAGATATGAGAGAATTTAAAAAAAGATCATAGCAAGACAAGACATTTTCTTCGCATTCCAAATCAGGCAGAGTGTCTACCATGCAATCAACGGATTGGGCATAATCTTTCCAGTTTGCTTTTTTGAGTTTATATTTTAAAAGGGGGTTGTGGTAAGAGGGGGGTAAGGATTTGTTATTTAATGAAATAATTACAGGAAAATGATCACTGCCATAGGTGAACTCAAGGGCGTTCCAAGTTAGTTGCGAGGCTAGGTTAGGGGAACAGAGGGTGAGATCCACTGCAGATTTGGGATTCTGATTAGGGTATACCCTGCGAGTTGGAGAGCCATCATTGAGGATGCAAAGATTGACATCGTCGAGTAAGTCAATCAGCAGTGGAGCAAACCTATCACTAGCATGGCACCCCCACATAGTGTGATGGGTGTTAAAGTCACCCATGGCTATGATAGGGCTGGGAAGGGATGATAAAATTGATTGTATCTCAGGAAGAAGAGAAGGAGAAGGGTGAGGAATATACAAAGATACAAAAGAAATGTCTAAGGTACGAACAGCAACAGCATTAATCTGATCGCTGTGGGTAGGAAGAGGAATTTGGGAGAATGGGAGGGAATGCCGTACAAAGACAGCACTGCCCGCATACCCATCATTCCTGTCATCCCGCAGACAGGAAAAGCCAGGCACCCGAAATCGGGAACCAGGTTTCAGCCACAACCATTTGGGAGGGATGAGGAGCACTCACCAACAATAGTCTGGTGAGCTGTTCTATCGTACCCCTTTGCTAGAGGAGCTTGGGGACGAGGGGAGCGATAAATTGTTTGGCGATAGGAAGCATTGGTAGGAGTTTGGGCTTTTTGAGTAGATTTTAGAGAATAGGCAGGAGGGGTAAACATTTCTTTTGTTATCTCAGCATATGAACGTCGGACAGGAGGAAACTTAATTGCTGCTTCAACGTATGAGATGTTGTCCTGGGACATCACCATTTTTATGGATTGCTGTCGAGTAAATTCTGGACAGCCCTTGTCAGAAGCAAAATGTTTGCCTGAGCAATGTAAACATGTGGATGTTTCTAAGGTGACTTCACACGTATCACCTGTATGGGGCTGAGCACACCTGTAACATCTGGGCTTAGATCGGCAGATAGATTTGATATGTCCAAAACGGCAGCAGTTCAGGCACTGTATGGTTGGGAGTTGGTAGGTTTCGACAGGGAGGGAAGTGTGGTAGGAGTAAACCTTGGCAGGGAGCATTTGCCCCCTGAAGGTAAGGACGACAGATTGGGTAGGCACCCAGGTGGTGACACCCTCAGTGACTGTTTTTCGGTTCAGTCGCCTTGATTTTAATACTTCACCACATCCAGGAGGAAGCTCTAATGAAATTACGAGTTCGTCCATTGACCAGTCCACCGGTACACCTCTGACCAACCCCATTCTGGTAATGTTATAAGTGGGGATAATAGCTTTAAACTTGCACATACTAAGAACCGGGTTGACCAGAAAGTTGTTGGCAGCTTCAGCAGAAGAGAACTCAACGGTGATTTTATTACGGCCTACATTTTTTACACCATCGTGTATGATAGAACTAATTTTGTGCTTATGCATAAACTGGCCGAAAGTAATAGCACGTAAAGAGGCTCCGGAAGATGGGTCTTCTACTTCACGGGAGACTTGGACAATGAACGGACCTTTATCTTCATTAGAGTAAGACCTAGGTCCATCGGAGAAGGAGGGGTGGACATAAAGGTGTTGTATAGACGGGTTCGCCTGAGCGGGATCCGTAATAGTTTTTTTAAAGGATGGTTCATTTCTCTCCTCTCCTTGTCGTTTGCGAGACGTAGAAGAGGTTCCCGGGTCAGGAGGCTCGGGGTCAGGATCTAGATCCATTTTACTAAAACTGCAGCAACTATATTAATTTAAATTTTATACTTTACCAGCACCAATAGGGTTAGTTTTATCTAAATAGCACAATAACAACTATTTCAGCTTAGGAAAATCACAGAAACACCGAGAAAAACACGGAAATCTCACTAACACGTGCGTCAACCAAAGCTAACGCCCAAATTACTCTTCCTCTATTGTTTTATCTGCTTTTTACCCATTGACGTTACAAACGTCAATGTCATACAACCTGTTTTTGTTCTATGTATATACAACAATATTATGTAATTAATACAATAAGGTGTTAAGGCTATAATTATTATAACTCAATTATATAATTAATCCTAAGAACCTAGAGTCTCATTTTCTCTTGAAGTTATATACGTGAAAATTAATTGTCCGTAAAGGTTTAGATATAAACAAAATTAGAGAAATACCAAAGCTAATTACGAACATAAAACCTTACCGCAACTTAAACAAGCACAATATAGGAGACGGGTGGGTAAAATGACTTTGTAATTACAATTACTTAATTTTGGGGCCTGCGGGGTCTGAACAAGGGTAAAAAGTTAAGCAAACGAGAAGCCGACTTCAAAGGCCTTTTGTATCATAACAATGCATTAATGAATCGTTTTAAGTATTGGTTTATTCTTCAACAGAAATTTTCAGTCAATGCTCAAGAAGGCCAAAGCGGTGGCGCCAAAGTACTTGCAGTGAGCGATGTATATTCTTTTCTCCATTCCCTGTTTCCAGACTGTTGTGTTGAATAGTGACTTACTTTTTATATTCTATATTTAAAATTGACAACATTGTGCACCTAACTATAATGATAGTGACAGCTCTTAATACGTAGGAAACCTATGTGTATACTGTATATGGTTAGTTTTATATTTTAATTAATTTCTATTCATATCAAGTTTGTAAGATCTTTTGATTGCACGAGGTAACCTATATTTGTAAACATTGTATGCCTTTCCAAAAACGAGTAATCTCTCAATTGGTACACGTCTTTTTAAGGGTCTGTGGATCTCCGAGCTAAGCTAACCTTTTGTAAAAGTGTGGGTAGGCACAATATAAATACAACTACCTACCTAACACTACTTTAACCAATTTACAAAAGCTACTTAAGATACAACATGCAAATTAAAAAAAACAAAACAAAACTTTAGTATACCCTCACTTATATTCTTAATTTGAACTTTTACATATGTTTAAGGCAGTCTGAATTTCTTCAAATGAAAAAATTACTTCATTTTTCCCAACACACGCGGCTATCTTGAATAAGACATAACGACCAGAGTTCGGATATTTATGACTAACGAGCCTATTCAGAGGCGAAATACCTCTAAATGGAGATTTATGAAACAGAAAACGAATAACGTATATAGATGTTTGCATAAAGGTACCTACTGTGGATTTGGGTTGTAAGTATTATCACGGACCTAGAGAAGCTTTACATACGAAACTATTAGAACTCCATTCATGTACACAGAGGTTTATACATAAGAATAGTTCAAAGAGTATTTTTCTGTAAAAAAGTTACTTAAACTAAAAGATATAATAAAATGCGACAACTTTTTATATATTTTTATTCACATCTACAAAATTTATAATTACTTCAACACTAATGATCAGCGAAGTTAACTTACAAATTATATATCATATAAATTATTTTCTTCGTATTTTAAATCCATAAGAGAAAAACTTTAACTAACAATATGATTTTTCTATATTTTTTACGAATTTGTCAAGTAGGTACTATGGTTTATTTTATTATTATTTGAGTATTTAGTTACTCATAGAACCAAATCCGTCAGCAAAAAGCAGAAAATGGCAATTGTTGTCTTTACTTTTCAATTGCAATAAGTTTGTATTGTGATATTGTTATCAACTATCGAAATCACTAATCATAACAATTTCAAACCACTAATATGTCGAAAGCACATCCACCAGAATTAACAAAAATCATAGACAAGAAATTGTCATTAAAGCTAAATGCTGGGCGGGCAGTCACCGGTGTCCTTAGAGGATTTGATCCGTTAATGAATCCGTAGACGAAATAAAAGATGGCCAATATAGGCATGGTGGTTATCCGAGGAAACAGTGCCTTACAATAAAGTCCTAAATAGCTGATGCCACATTAAAATAATGGCCAAAAGTTGATTAAAATATCATTATCAACATGATTGCTTTTCACAAATGAATTGGCCATATCATGAAGCGATCGAATCTACGAGTACGCTACGCGAGTAATATCTATAAGTAAATTATATACCTATAAGGGGAAAAGTTACCACTTTATTATAAAATTGTGCTTACAACAGCCACTTAATCGGCAAATACAAAGGGGTGACAATACCTTTCCACCTTTTTTATTTTACTAATTATGTATAGTGTTACTGAGAATTTTATGGTTAATTTCGAATATACTGAAGCATGAATACTAAATAGTTAATACCTAAAGAAGTTATTTCTAAGGGAAAAGTTTTATTAATTGGGAAAGCGCGAAGCATCCGGTACCCAATAGGCTCTTCCTTCAGTAGATTCAACATATCCGTTATTTGCGCTTTACGATTTTCATCTGAAAACATAACGTAATTTAGAAGTACGTACTATGTACGCTAGACAATCAACTTAGCACTTACAGAATTACAGAGTATTTGGAAAGAAATTTGCAGTGAAATTCGGGCCTTTATTTATAAATATCTGCCTGAGAAAGTATATACCGCCTCCTTTAGTAAAAACTCCTTTTACCCAACAATAATCAACTATTAAAAAAATTAAACACATGCTTATCTTCTCACCGTATTGCACCTCAAATAACTAGTAAGTTCGATGGCTGTAGTAGTATAATAAAATAAATAGTAAGTCCTTACCATACCTCGACATATCCTTGATTCAAATTGTTAATAACGGAAAAAGGCACAAAATTGTCGATCGCAGGATAAGGAATAAGTGTAGGAACAATGAAAGGGTTACACTGACTATAAAAATAAGCCTTTTAGTAAAATCATAAGTACGTATACTCACTAAATAATATATGGTTCGTATCTAGAAATGTAACAATTCCAAGTGCATTTAAATTAGTGTTAAATAAAAACCACAGCAAAATGAAATTAAATTAAATCAAATGTGGCGATTGTCAGCCAGTGTCAAAAAATCATCATCAAAATTAACAATGTTTTTTTTGTTTTTATTTCAGAAATTGGAATAATGTTAGTTATTATATTTACCTGTGCATCTCAATTTCCGTTCAATCATCTGTATTTTTATGTCTTCTAATAAGTTAGCTATATATTCCATAATGAAGACAGGAAATACAACACAAACATATCCATGTATACAGCGAGTCGTTAATAATAAATGATATGTTATAATGTGACCTTCTGCAAGCTAGAAATAATACATATTTTTATCCTTCATAAGGTAATGTGTGAGTATAGACGTTTTTGACGTTTCCCTAATTATACCATAGTTAAACATCGACAAACAAAATAGAAAACAGTATTCTTTCGGTTTTTTTTTTGGGTGCGCCAATTCTATAATTTTAATGGAATTGTATACTCTATGGCATGTTTCGATTTTGCCGCCATTCTTACCTTCGACATAAATAATACATAATACTTTTTTGGGATTATCCTAACGACACTGCCACGTATTGAAACACGCGTGTAATGTTTATATACAGTGATCTCAAAAAAATATTAGTCCGTAACATGAAATGACTCCTTTATATACTTACATAGTAATGTAAAATCAGATACATAGTGTTAATAGAATCCCAGAAGAATAAAGATGTTTGGGTCAGCATCTGAAATTATGGTAAAAACATTACAAATGAGTTTAATATGTTTCCTTGATTACATCTGAGTTGTATTACTTATTAGAAAATAAGGGCAATAAACATTTTATACAGCACTAGAGTCTTTTATACATATAAACAACGGGTGTTCGGTGAGGTTTTATTAGAAACTTAAAGCTAGTCTTCAATGTCAAGACACAAGACATTCCTAATGCACTGAGACAAGCTGAGGATAGAGTAGGGGGCAGCAAATTGGCGTATCGGTTAGGGCTTTTCAAACCACGCACGACCTTCAGTGATGTAGACTACGATGTAGTGATGTAGAAGAAAAAAGGTAATCTCTTAGCTAGTATATTGTTATATGTAAAACAACAAAGTGTGATTGAAGCCGATAATGGCCAGTATAAAATCCGCTTTAAGAAGCATTATCATTGAATAAATACGTACCGAATAAAGCACGATAAATTAAATTTGGACAACATCTTTATTACGCAAGAAAATTTTTGTCTAAAAAATGTTAAAACCACCAACATTAAAACTGGTCCGACCGCGGAGCTATGTTCCACGCATACACAGAAAAACATACATACCGAATTGTAAACTCTTCGTTTTCTTAAGTCGATTCAAAAGTGTAAAGGAGATTTAAGGACTTACCAAAATTGTTATACTCGCAGAAGTTTTTTTAAACTTATCAAGAATTTTCAAATAAACTTGACGATGGCGATCCAATGGAAAATCGCTTCCAAATTTTAGATCCAAACAAATATTCCGCTGAAACAACTTTACGCGACAGAGCAACACGGAGAAAATCAAAAACAATGGTATCTTTTCTATTTCTATTGTAAATCTAAGTATAATTCCAGAAATATAAGCCACCAAGCTAAATTCTGTACAGCACAAATACCACCAAATATAGAATATTATGTAAAAAATAATAACAAAGAAATGTACTGAATCAAACATGAGCTGGTGGATTCGGAAAATACGCTTGGCTTGTTTATGAGAGTCTATTATTTCATCCCACCTACAATATAGAAATAGATAGCGATCGCCTGTCAAGATAGAGAGGATAAAACTTGGTATAGTCCCCAACAATACACCACAAATCTTCAATATAATGTTAATATTATAGGACAATTTATTTTGAATTATTAAATGTATAAAAAAGACAAGCTGAACCAATAGAGAAATTCCACAATATATTTTTAGCATTAATCCAGCTATGAAGTAGTCATTGTACCAGCCTAATATAATTCTTAGTATCATAAACTTTTTAAAGTCGTACACGTATTTCACCATTGTTTCCGTTGAAATGACAGCGAAGGTGCTCTTTGTTTAATGAAGTAACTTATTATGCTTTCATTTTTGATTAATATTATCGATATCTATAGGGCCACTTGTTATCAAGATGTACTAGGGGTCAAAAAGTATGTCGAAGCAATGGCGTTAGCGTCAGCTGCCATTGTAATTTGTGGCATAATTACAATGACCAGTGACTTATGATCCCTCCCTCCCGGTAGAAACACCTTTACTGTTCCAGGAGCTCATTCACCCTGCGCACAGGATAACTATCAGTAAATGTATCGCAGACACTAATAGTAACTTAACACAATACACACATAATACTTAACACATCAAGCGGCATTTGTTGTCTTTCCACCCTACGGCCAGACACCCAAACCAACAAAACTTTGAAACTACACAGCACTAGCTCACCAAGCAGTTTCTTACATCCTCAAAAACAAAATAACGCACTCGCTCATTCATACTGACTCACAATCATCGCTAGCCGCACTCAAACAAACATCTAACACGCACCCACTTGTAGCACAAACACACAAAATTCACGAGATTGAAATCACGCAAAAACTATCCGAAATACTTTTGCAATGGGTGAAAGGACACTCTGACAACGAGGCCGCAAACGCAGCTGCTTCTAAAGCAGCCAACCCGCACCATCTTTTATTGCATATCCCTTCTCCTATATCAAGGCAATAATCAAAAGCACAAGCAACAGCAGATATATATCTGACAGCACATGCCGATTTGCGGCAAACATATTTCCGAACCTGGATGATTTACATTCATTCTTTTCTGCGACACTCATTTCTTTTCCAACTCACAGGAATTGCCTCATACACAAAGGACACTCCTTCGGCAAAGATCATTTAAGCCGTATTAAAATTGTTAACAACGACCACACTATACAGACACTGAAACACTTGCTAGAGGAGAGTCCAAGATTTAATAATCACAGACATAATCATACACAAACATTCGACACATCCAAATCCCTTCTCCTTAAGATAATTAATTTCGCACCCCCCAGAACTGGGTTCACTGATTCATTTGATGGCTCAAATCGTCAACTGCCTAAAGCCGACCACGGATCTTGACTTGAAAACTAAGGATTTATCAAATTCATTCAATTTAACTCTACGCAAATATATCTTAATTGCATTCAGACGTTGGCCAGGCGTTGCCGCAAATTTTCCAAATAGGTCGTGTTTACACCCGGTAAGGCGTCAGGATCACAATCCTTTGTCCTCCGTTAGCGTTTGGATAATGCTTGTTTACAAGATCAAGATGTCCGATTTACAAGATTTTCGTGTACTACGTTAGAAATATGACGATATAAAAAATAATATATAAAAAATTTAACACAATATTGATGGTTGGTTATAAGAAGGTTAAAAGAAACCGTTACTGCAAAGATTATAAAAAAGTTACACGAGTCCGTATAATAATATCTCTGTTATATTTTTTGTTACTGGCAGTGTTGGCCTAGTCACTTCAGCATTCGACAATTAACGAGGTCGCCGGTTCGATTCCCGGATGTGGACCAATGAATATTTTGTCTTAATGCGCATAAGACACTCGTTCGTACGGTGAAGAAAAACATCGTGATCGTGAACCTACATGCCTTAGATCCAAAAAAGTTAACGGCGTGTGAAGGCAGGTCATCTAATTGCCTATTAGAAAATACAAATGACAAGAAACACTTTCATATCTGAGGCACAGAAATGTAAAGGTCAATCATTTTTATTTATTGTATTTTTTAGCTAAAATATTTTGAATCTTGACATTTCAATATTATAGTAGACAATACTTGTTTTTATATATATGTACATAAAAATGGTTAGCAAAGATTAATTTTTTGTATAAAAGTTACTTAAACTTATGCATAACATAACAAAATGCTGAAACTTTTACTATATTTTTATTCACATCTACAAATTATACAAGCATTATCAATTATTATTTTTCTTATTTTAAACCCATAACAGTAGAAAACTTGTAACTTTAACTAACATTATGATTTTTATACATTTTTTAACGAATTTGACAAGTTTCAATTCGAAAATTTTATTAAAATTTGAGTATTTACGAGTAGTTAGTCATAGAACCCAATCCGTCAACAAAAAGCAGAAAATGGCAGCCTACATTAACATCCTAAATAGATAAGGCTTCAATAAAATATAGGCAAAAAGTTGATTGAAATATACTCGTAATTACATGCTTGCTATGTTTCACAAATGAATTTGCCATATCATGAAACGATATAATCTACGAGTAGACCACGACAATAATATCATGTAAATTATAGGTAATTTCATTGTAATTTCAAGGAAATAGTACTTACAACAGCCACTTAATAGGCATATAATAATTAATAATCACTTCATAATCAATACGTGCAGTGATCAATACGCTGACCTTTTCTACTTATTTTACTAATTATGTATTGCTGTAGCTTTGCGTTTGACAATATAATGCGAGAAACATGGTCATTATTTTACAGATTCTCCATGGTTAAGTTCGGATATATTGAAGCATGAATACTAAATAGTAAATAAGTACTTAAAGAAGTTATTTGCAGAGGAAAGGTTTTATTAATTGTGAAAGCGCGAAGCATCCGGGTGCTAATAGGCTTTTCTTTCAATAATTACCGAAAGTCCGTTATTTCCACTTTCCGATTTTCATCTGAAAAGATAACGTGATTTAGATGCATGCAAGACAATTAACTAAGTACCTACAGAGTTACAGAGTTATTGGAAAGAACTTTGCAGTGAATTTCAGGCCTTTCTTTATAAATATTTTTGTCTGAAAAAGTATTTATCGTCTCATTAATTCGTCATTCGGCTTGTCTTCCCGGTACCATGTTACCTCAGATAACTAGTAGTAAGTTCGATGGCCGTTGATACACAATGATTTAATAATAAATAGCCCTGAGTGCATACCTCGATATATCCTTGATTCAAAGCTAATAGTAGTATAAAAAATAAGAGCTGGAACAAAGAAAGGGTTGCATTTACTATTACAAATACTTTACCTTTAAGTAAAACTACAAGTAGTCCATTATATTCGCGAGATAATATCTGATTGAGGGTGCAATATATAATAAGTAAAATTGGCAAAAATCTAAACAAATTTAGGTGCATCTAGCGTTATATCTTCCAACCACAGCGAAATGAAAAGTAATGAAAACAAATGTGGGGATTGGCCGTGTCAAAAAATCAATCTCTACAAAATTAAAAATTTAATTTTGTTTTGTATTTCAGAAATTGGATTAAAGTTAGTTATTAAAATTACCTGTGCATCTTAATATTCGTTCAATCATTCATCATTCGTTTTAGTACCAATGTCATCTAATGAGTTAGCTATATCCTTTATAAGGAAGACGTAGATCGTATATATAGAACGTATATCGCGACTCGTTAGTACCAACTGATGTGTTGTAATAAATGCCCTTCTGTAAGCTAGAAATAGTACATATATATAATAGTTTATTGTAAAATATATTCTGATCAAAAAAATAACATTTAGAAATGTAAAATTATATGTATACAATATACATAGTGATAAAAAAATCCTAGAAATCTATAAAAATATAAAAAATTGCATCCTCCTTTTTTACATCTGAGTTGTATTTATAATAATGGTAGCAATAACCACTTTCTTTAGTCCTTACAAACTAGTATTTTTTTTATGCAAGGATAAATTTTATTAGAAACTTAGAGTTAGTCACTGATGTTAGCGGTTTGAAGAAAATACTGACCATTAAAATTCTGATTTAAGAAACATAATCATTTAATAGGTATTCAAATACGATAAATTAAATTTAGACATATCAATAAAATCTCGAAACAAAATTACATTCTCTTCCCTTCACACCACATAATTCCCTAGCGATGAAGCGTTTAATTCCCGGCTATGTACCAAAAGACTTTTATTTGAGTGCAATTACCATTTGCTCGCATGATGAAGGAAAACTCGTGAGGAAACCAGATCGCTTCGAACATGTAATATGCACACAAATCTCATTACTTTTTTATTTATAAAGAAAAATAACAAATTACCCTGGTGCTAAGGGGAAGAGGAGACTGAGATTATAGTACTTTAATTATTGTAGAACAGTTTATAATTTTGGCAAATATAGTTTATATTTTGCATTTACTTATTCAATGTATGCAATTCTTATACGCTGTAACTATATGAGACATAAATTTTAATTATTACCTAAAAGATAAAATTCGATCAAATGAAGTAAACGTTAGGATATTTAAATAAAGAGTGGTATTTATGTAATGACATTTTAACATAAATAACAAAGAAAACAGCGAGTACGTCGAAGAAATTTTATGCAAAAACCCATGAGCAGTTTATTATGCCATTTGTAGACGACGCCAACTGTGCAGGCGAACGATCTTCGCAATCTTCAAAATGGCTCCCGATTTGGGAATACCAGCACTATATCACGGAATAAATAGCCCGTAGAGACTAGTTATTTTCTTAGAACATCAGTTGCGATGGCTCTGACATCAAAGAGAAGGCATAGATAACGGAAAGGCAGACGCAATGGAAATGCTTAATCATTTGAAAAATGTATAAAGTTATACCTATATGAACATCGACGCACAAATTGTCCTGTGTTGTTGTATTTTTAGAATAACAAAAGTATGACTATGTCGTGTAAAGTGTTAAATTAAGAGCAGCCCTCAATCCTCATTGATAGTCGTACTACATAGGCCGGGAGATAGTGACACAAAATAGTTGGTCATTCGTACCAGTATGGCGGTGCTACAGGGGTCTTATTACGAAAAAAAAATGTAATAAAGCGTGTCGTATCTTAAAGCAAATTGCTTTTTTGCGAAAACAATAATATTAAGGCCAAGGCTTGGCTTGATAAACATTTTTCGGACTCTGCACCAGGAAAATCAACAAATAGTGACGAAACAATTGATAGTCATAACTTTGTAGCAGTTTTGTATTCGTTCGTTTCGTAGCGTACCTTTGTAAATATGGGAACAAAATAATTCACGTAACAAGTCTATACTGAATTTAACTTGAAATTAGAAACATGTTTAATTAAAAATTTTAACCTGATAGTGACGGGTAGATGTGCGAGTGAGTAATTCAAAGTACTAACTTTTAACAAGCTAATATAACGTTCCATATATAGCTAGAAAATTATTCAAAACAACTAAATCTGCTATGCTGTTACAGCCTCCGTGTTAAGTAGACTATTTTATATTGACTATGAACCATACTTTATCGACTTAAATTATATTATCATTGCTTTAAAATAAATAATTACCATTTAATATACCTTCTTATTTTTGTTAAGGCTTCCAACAAATGGAGTCTTCCAGTGTCCCTGTAGAGAATTACTATTGACCTAATTTTATTAATAAAAATATTTTAGATAAATTATTAAACCACATTAATAATTTATTTATTGTATTACTCCTGAATCAAAAAATTTGATATTCCAAATACAAACAAAATCCATTCCCTTATTTTCCAAATAAAAGTCCAATATCATTAAATAACATTAATATGAATATTACCTCGATTCGGTATTTCATAAAACCTCATTTTAATTTCTGAATGCGATTCACGGAGCATTCTTTGTCCGTATTGGCACTCGATCTTTTTATGGGTCGGCCATCTCACTTTCAGCCCAAAATAAACACATTTTTATTCCGATCTCATGCTAATAAAATGTAAATTTTCCCTTTTCGGCTTGAAGCTTAGTGATTTTCAACAAATGTTACCTATTGAAGTTTGTTTGATGTGTTTAATTGGAGTATTGTCTAAAACCTATTGGGATAAAGGACTTTGATATTGTCCAATTCATTCGTGGAATCGCCACAAACGCTCGGGTTATTGTAAGGACAATTATTACGGAGATTGTTTCGAATTAGATGCATGAGATTGCTGTATCTATTGTTAATAATTGTTGTTATTGTTAACAATAGTTTGAAATTGGATATTTTTATTATGATTTTAATATGTACCTTTATTTTAATACTAGATTTAGTGACGCATTCCTTTATGCCCTGCTTATGGCTATAGTATTTGAGGCGTAGATATAAGAAAGTGAAAAAGTTTTAGAATGCAATGAATAGACAACTTTAAAGTTAGAAAGTATGCTCATTTGAACATGTTTTTTTAAATGATATATTTTTATCAGTAAACATTACAATTTAATCATATGAAAATATTTACGCTTTCAATTAAACAAGTAGTCAACTCAAGCGCAAGGAATCGTAAAATTCAACAAAAGATTTTCACCAATACTTGGCTAAGATTTCAGGAAATAAAATCAACTGGCAAGAATTTATTCCAACTGAACGGCCTTGATATTGCACCAGTAAATAATATCTTTCGTTAGAGGGTATTTTTATTGGCACCCTTTCGTTTATGTGACGATTATGTCATTTTTATTGGGAATTCGCTGATATACACGTATTACTTTATCACGAATGCTATATGTATATTTATTTTATACAAGCTACTTTGCGCAGGATTAAAATAATATTTTTCCAAACGATGTAGTGTGAAAGACATATTTTATTTACTTTAAATACCAGAAGCAATAAAAGTATCTATTTTCATGTAGGAACCAATTTATTACTACCAAATGTGCATTTGGAAAACAACAATTTTTATTTCAGTTATGGTTCACTATTTGGCTATTATGGCTTACACATAAGACATAGATATATACTGTGGCGGGCTTTTTTGTAGGACTAATTAAGATAAACATTTTCATCATACATAACATATGTGTAACTCTAACTATTTTGGCAGCGCACGCTAGAATAGCTCGCAGATGGTAGATTTTTTTCTTCTTACTTGATATTTTGGACAATTCACAAAATATATTTATTAAATGTAGCCTATGTGTTATTCTGATGTAAAGGCTATATTATTATAAAGTTTTCATTAAAATGCATTCAGTAGTTTTTACGTGAAAGAGTAACAGACATAAATTGTAATCCATACTTACAAACTTTCGCGTTTATAATAGTAGTAGGTTATAAAAATAATAATATAACTGTGTTACCTTGGCTTAGGCCCGTGTGCGACAGTCTACCAGGATCATGCATCGATCCTGAGCTAAAGTAAACAGATATCAAACATAAAAATAATTTTAAAAAATTTATAGAATATTGCATCAAAATTAAAAAGTTTGATGTGTGTCACTAAAGTACAATTCTGTGTTGGAAATAAAGATACATATATTATTAAAGCATAAATGTTGTTTTAATGCTTATTACTTATCTTTATTTTTATATTACCATTGACAGACAATTTAATTCATGGACACATGGCAAAAAGATCTGCAAACATATGGCAAAAAGATCGTGGAAGGATTTAAATTATTGAAATAAACCATTTCTAACAGGTATATTATCGACGCGACTAGCTATGTAAATAATCGGATAAATGACAATATTCGTTAATCAGGCAGTAATATTTATAATGACAGTAGTACAGATGCTAGATTGTGCTTGGATTTGACCAAAAACGTGACAATTTATGGAAATAATAATAAGAACTACGTGAATCTTTCCGCCCTGGTTGTGATTACAAAACGCGTAACACACTGTCTCTTTTAATATTATAACATAGTTATTATTTAAACAAACAACGGCATAAAATAAGCGTCTCATTTGCATTCAAATAATTAAAAGAGATTCAATTTTATTCAGAAATTCCTTACGTGTGTGTTACATTTCTAAATGTACCATGTTTTATTTATATAAAACTAGCTGATCCGGCAACGTCGTTTTGCCATGTATATCAATTATAATAAATAATAGGGGTTGATCGTAGAGGGGTGAAAATTAGGTGTTGTATGTATACCTATTTTAATGCTGTATCATAACAAAATTAAAAAACAAACATTTATCTAAAAATTAAAAAAAAATTTAGGGGTGGACTACCCTTAACATTTAGGGGGATGAAATAGATGTTGTCCGATTCTCAGACATACCCAATATGCACACAAAATTTCATGATTCATTCACCGACGAGTAGGCATGAGATAGATTACACTGACGACATACAATAATATTACTATGAAACGTATCTTTTTTCCTAATCCAATTCTTAAAAGCCTGTAAACTTCACACAATAGGATCCTTAACGAGCGGTGATAAGATTCAAAACGGTGTGAACTTTCCATTTTCCTCATAAGATCCCCTGAGAAAATAAAACAGGCAGGTATAAAGTTACAAATAAAAGTGGGAGTTTTGGACACAGGAGTGAAAATCGTAAAAGGACCAAGATTTCAGTTACACCTTCCATTCCATTAGCTTTTATTATCGACGATAAAATGACACTCCGTACAGATTATCCTCTCAAGCAATTATTGAGAGCTGTAGACATTTCAAAGCCTTACCCGTAAAGTGTAAACAAAGTAGATAATGGAAACTTGGAAAGTCGAAGACTTCACTTTACATGTAGATTGCTTGACAGCGCTTGCTGTTGTTCATTTAATTTAAAGATGTCATTTAAATATTAGCTTGAAATATTGATTAGATTGCAAATACTCATACCATTACATTCTTATTATTAAGTATGCGAGACTTCATAAAGTTAATCTTTTTTTGACTTCTCATGTGTTTAAAATGTAAACATTTCTGGCCAGTCATGTAAATTTTTTTCTGTCCAAACTGCGAGTGACCCTGCAAAATAAAAAGGTGAGTTTCTCTTCCTACGACTTTTTTCGCATGCACTATAATATCTAAAGCAAACTCAAAAAATATACAATTAATTGAGTTAGTTCAAATCAAATTAACAGGAAATTAGGACACATCAAGGGTCAGCCACAGACAGACTGATTCACTGATATGTCTTCCGATTTGCGGCTAACTGCAGATACAAATCACTGTGCATCATAGAGGTTGCTTGTGTCATATTATACTCGCTGAAGTGGAATAAATAGAGCACTGTATATAATGTAATCTAGACTAATATTATAAGCTTAACTGTTTTCCTCGATCTCCTGATCCAAGACAATAATTCGATTCAAACCAGTTCCTGAGATTACAGCATTCAACTAAACAAACTTAAGCTCCATCCTTATCAGAATGCCAAATCGTAAAATGACTGCTTCACGACTATTTGAGAGCAACCGCCGCGCCGCTGCGAAAACCGCTGTGAGAGTTCGAAAAGTGAGTTACAGAATCGCAAAGCTGCACTCTTTTGGCAATGGAAACCATGGTGTCCAAGGCTACTTACTTAAAAGCCACTTTCAAATTAGAATTATGTATCGATGTTAATAGTTTAAGACAAATTTTTGGAATACATATATTTCACTACTATTCCGTCTAAATCTCTATTTTAGTATATACTCGTAGTAGCATTTATCTTATAGATACAAATGGGTTTTTCTACATCTTGATTTAAAAGTATGACCGGGGTTTGTAAATTAGCAATTTAAATTATGAATTCCATTGTATGTTAACAAAATTAATTAAGGACTACATCTGTGGCATTTGTGGTTCAGACTATAAAATTATTTTTTAATTCATCGTAGGTACTGGTAAATTATTTTAAATTTATATTCACGGTATTCATCAAATAGATAATGTTTTTACTTTGAGGCAGATATTATTGAGGCCTTATACAATTTGAAAAAATATTGATACCATTTAGGGGACAATTTATTTACTAACTGAATTTTCAAGTAAAAACTGCACAAAGGAATGAAATACATGCATCGTGGTTCTGTTCTAGTAAATTAATATTCATACGAACTTCCGGGAATAATATAACATTAATTTTCAAAGCTATATGACGGAGATTGAAATAAAGACAGCGACAAGTTAACTTTGTTGTTTAATCAGAATTAATTACGTTCTCTCGCGGTAATATGAAGTACGAAATTTAATATTAAAGGGGGAATTAATAATTGTTTTTGAGATATATATATATTAATGAGTATATATCGCAACAGTCTACACTCGCAAGCAAGTGTGAAGCGGGATGTGTTAAGCAATCAAAATTCAAGAATTGGTCGTAATATAAAATTCGACAAAAGGTTTGGGTAAATATCTATTCCGTGGTCGCAGTCTCACATCAAAACAATAAATTTTAAAATAAGCTATCATATTTTATTGAAGGGTTTTGGTCTTTTACTTTTAGTATATATGAAACCCAACATTTACATAGGAAAACAGAAATTATAGACGGTATTACAAAAAAATAAAATGGAAATGGGCAGCACAAACAATTCCACGCACGACTCTCATCTCTGAGGCCGTAGGTTCGAACCCCAGCTATGCACCAATTCTGTGCGCATTTAACACTGGCTCTTACTGTGAAGGGAAACATCATGAGAAATCATGTTTAAGGCACAGATGACTAACTACTTGTCTATTGGAAAAAACAAATAATCGCGAAACAAAAACCTAAAAAGTTGTAGCGCTTGTTGGTTTCGTGTGCTCGTAAAACTTCACGTTAATTGCGTAGCGTATATAAAAATATATTACAACCCTACATGATTGAAAATGAGCCCCTCTTAGGAAATGACGTTTGCTGTTCCACCCATACTAATTTGTAACACGATTTAAACGAATACAGGGGTGTGAGAGAAGCGACGGCAAATTAGCCGTAGCATGTAAATTGAAACGCCGGCAATCCCGTGAGTTAACGCAATTCGGGACGTACGTAACTACGTAGTTTGTTCCGCTGGGACACGTTTACATTTTATCGTTACAATTTCTGACCACACACGTAATTTTATTAAACCATGATTCTAGACTAATGAATGTATAACTACAAATGAATAAATATATCTTGAACAAATATAACGTAATAATTAGGCTAGTGAACATACTATAAAACTCTTTCTTTTGCGTAGCATGCTTGAAAACATTTAAAATGTCCGCTATTCATTTGAGATGATTCATAAAGAAATCGAGAGCCTTTTAAGCTAAGTCGCCTTTTAAGGTTAGGTAAGTAAAAACAGTGTTACTCGAATACAGTTGTGTCGTGTCGTGTGTAAAAGTGTCGGTAAGACAAATCGTGAACCGAAATCTAATGAATAAAGGGACGTGGTACACGTCTGGACTTACATAGCACTTGTTACTCAATTATAAGTTGAAATAGAGTTTCTACTCCTCTGCGAACGGGCATGAAAGGTAAAATTTAACTTTACCTGCAAAGCGTGACTGACAGATAGCGACAAAGTAACATAAACCTGTATTTATCCTGCGAATATATTATATGGGTTATGAGGAGTTAAAACTTCTTAATCTTATGTAAATCACAACATATATGCAAATACATTACGAACAAACAAAAGTAATATATTTATGTATTAGCATCCGAAAGGGCGTTTACATTTGTACATCTTTTGGCGTAACTCGTTGTTAGAGTACAAAATTGTATGGTAATGAGACCTGTCACGTGAATTTTTCGGTACAAATTTGATGGCAACTTGTACTTACGTTCTGGAACTCTATTTTTCTGAAGATGATTGGTAAAACCTCAATGTTGTATTAGCAGTGTTTTTTTATATATATATATGATTGCTTCAAGATATTACTTTCTGTGGCTTAGATTCGATTTTAAAAAAATCGGGATTCGAATGTAGATAGTACGCAGCAACGTAGCAGTCGTCTTTCTACGAACATAATATAGTAAACTCTATGAATATCTCGATACCTACGTCTGCTACATAGCACTCAAAGCTGCAAGTAATACTACAGTATTTATAACAATAAATTCGCGTTTATTTCCGTTAAAGAAGTTTTATAAAACTAATAAAGACAGCTTTATCATAAATCTAATCTAATCTAATCAAAGTACCCATTGTACGAGAATAAGACATAATAACATTTTCCTTCATTAATATTTTATATTTCTAGGTAACTATTTTACAAATAACATACTCGTAGATCCTACACCTTAGTTATAAAATGCCAAGGTATTTTTAAATAAATTTGTTTATTTTCAGTTCTCCAAATAGATATCCAAATAATAAAACTTCCTTTGAAATCGTCTTAAATGGGTTTTACTGTTTTAAACGCTTTAATACAACAATTATAAAAAATCATAAATAATTTCCTTTTTACTTTTTGAATCTTCCATTGATCAAACAGTTTAAAGATAATTAAGAAATCATCGCTTTATTAACTATGAAATATTGGCAAATCATCTTTATATGTTACCTTTAAAGTGCTATTTTAGGTGGTCTAATTGGAATAAATGACTTGATTTGACTAATGAGGCTATATATACGTACACAACTACATTTTAAATCTATAAAAATATATTGCCTGATTCAAAAAACGAACGAGCTCTTTGACCTTCTAAATCCTATTGGTCCGACGCGTATTGTGAGATAAAAGGAGACTATATTTTTGCGTGAAATGTGTGCATAGTAAGAAATTAATGAAGTGCTTCAGTAATTTCGTTTACTGAATTTGAACCTCGGAGAAACAATTGTCTTGCCCAATAATTTACATAACGATGGTAGATCCTACCTCATAATAATGGCCTTGGCCTTATACTTATATTTAATTACAACTTAGGTCAGTTCAACCATAAAAAAAGAACTGACCTTTTGAAACTCAAGTTTTTTCTATCACACTCACGCCTATTTCTCGAAGTTGTAGGCAGAGTTCATGGATATCCACTTGCTAGTTCTTCTAATATTATTCAAGTCATGTTTATTTGATTGATCGCGCTAATGAGAAACCACTTGTTCGAATTTAAAAATATTTTGTATTGAACAGTCCATTTATCAACAACAACAACAACGAGGGTGAAATCGCCGTTCATAATATGTTAAGTGTATAATATAAAACAAAAAAAAAACATTAAGGCAAACAAACAAAAGGCAAATATATCTTAATTGCATTCAGTCTTTGGCCAGGCGTTGCCGCAAATTTTCCAAATAGGTCGTGTTTACACCCGGTAAGGCGTCAGGATCACAATCCTTTGTCCTCCGTTAACGTTGAGAAAAATATCGGAAGGCCGGATTGCGCTTCTCCACTATATCCGATCCGACAATAGTTCTAAATTCTGAATATTTTATTGCCCTGGCAAGTTTATTACTTTTTTAAATTGACTATCTTAAAATATTATAATCTACTTAATAAATACTATGGTATAAAAATATAAATAAATAGCAACATAATTTGGTTTGGTCCAGGTTATCCAGATTCTTTCAAATTAAACAAACTATAAATAAACCTGTGAATAATAATTTATAACCTCTTGGATACTTTGACCGATAAAACACCGCGTTCCGATCTAGCAAGTTACCGGATCGTTAAAAACCGGATACCGGAGTAGTGGAGAAGTACGTAAGTACTGTTGTGAGTTTCTAAATCGGATCAGTAAATAACGTTTGCCGGACCGGAGCAGTGGAGAAACGGCCTAACGCTTGTCCGATTTACATGATTTTCGTGTACTACGTTAGAATTATGTTGGTAGTAGATATAAAAAAATATATAAAAATTTTAACACAATTAATATTGATGATTATTAAAAAAATATTTAAAGAAGTCGTTACTGTAAAGATTATAAAAAAGTTACACGAGTAAAAAAATAATATTGTCGTTATAATGTTTATGACGAGCTGAAGCCTAGTCGCTTTAGCGTCATCCGTAAGGCCGCAGGTTCGATTCCCTGGACCAATGGACATTTTGTCTAAAAGCGAATTAGACATTCCTTCGTGAAGGAAAACATCGTGAGGAAACCAGCATAGTCCAAAAAAAGTCAACGGCGTGTGTCAGGCATAGAAGGCTGATCATCAAATTGCCTATTACTAAAAACAAATGATCACGAAAGAGATACAGACATCTGAGGCCCAGAACTAAAAAAGTTTTTGCGTCACTGGTTTTAGCTTATTATTAGCTAAATTATCTAAATCTTGACATTAATATGTTGTATTAGAAAAAACTTATTGAATCAAATTAAAATAACGGGTTATGGAACGGAAGGTAACTTTGGTGGTTCTTAAATAATTATTTTAGAATTTGTCTAACATAGACAAGAGTTGCAATTCGTTAGGGCGTACATAATTTTGTTTATATACGATTCCAATTAGAACGTTGCTACACGTGTCTGATACAAATCTTTTGCCTTTATAAACAACGTAATATTATTTTTTTATAAATGTTCTTTCTTTTGTCATGGTATTTGATCGAATCAAATCCTCTTTAAATCAAAATATACCATTAAAATAAGGAAAAATGTTGAATGAAAATCCTCTCAAAGGTTCGGGCCTATTTATTTTATTAAAACAAATACATATTTCATTTGGAAGCTATATTTAGAACAACATGTTCCATTTTATTTACATAAAACAGACATAACATAACACTATAATTAATAAATATATTACCTATGAAACGAAATGGCTGGTCTTGAAATGGTCTTGAAGATAAGAATACCAATAATATTTCATTATAAATATAAATTCTACAGTAATAAAAAAATCCATATCTGAAAATGTTATGTATAATATCATGGAGATTTATTTTTACCTTTAATAATCATAATTTAACTTGTTTCGTTATTATTTGATTATTTCATAGGTAGAAATCATTACTTAACGAATAAAAGTACGAATATCGTTAGGGAGCGTTCAAGTATTACGTAAAGAATTTTATGGGGGGGGGGGGGGTCCTTTTGTAAAACGTTACGATGCGGGCGGGGATTCAATTACGCGTTATTGTTAATATTATTTTCGACTTTCCAGTACTTTACTAGTAGTAGTACTTTACAGCACATAATGGCAACTTTTAGGTATAAAGAGTCACTGGGTGGTCAGGAAACGTTTTACTATTGGTACAGAAAAACGTTACTAAAAAATGGAGGGGGGGGGTGTGTGAATAATCTCCAA
This sequence comes from Pieris napi, assembly GCF_905475465.1. Taxonomy (NCBI): domain Eukaryota; kingdom Metazoa; phylum Arthropoda; class Insecta; order Lepidoptera; family Pieridae; genus Pieris; species Pieris napi. Next base: position 3,441,397 of record NC_062239.1, on the reverse strand, counting down.
AAATTGCGCGACGTAATACTTGACGGAGCCATCTTGACTTTTGACAGTGCGTAAAGCGGACGCGGAACTGTTCTGATTTAGCATTATACTTATATATATATACTAGCTGTTCCCTACGCTTCGCTGTGGCACATTGTGATTGAATGGTTGAGAAATGAGAAACAAAACAAAGAAAACTATGTATATAATAATAATAATAATAATAAGCCTTTTTATTTCCTGTTTTACAATAGTTGGTAGTTGTTATATTAAAGTAACCAAAAATATTGATTTTGTTAGTAGGTTAGCTTATATTATGTTAGTAATATATATTTATATTATTTATTTAACAGGAACCCCGGTTTGGGTAAAGGCCTCCTCCAAAGATGCCCATTGTTGTCGGTCCTGTGCTATGGAGTGCCAGTTTTTGCCAGCTGATCTTTTCAGATCATCTTCCCAGCGGTCTAAGGGTCTCCCCTTCCGCCTCTTGCCTGGTGGTCCTTTCCATTGGGTAACTCGTTTGGTCCACTTTCTGCTAGACATTCTTGCTACATGGCCAGCCCAATGCCATTTTAGTTTTCGGGCAAAAGTTAAAGCGTTTGTAACATTAGTGACGGCACTTATCTTTGTGTGTCGTATTTTGTCCATTCTCTTTATGTTCAACATGCTTCGCTCTTTGACATACATTGATTTTATTCACAGCTTGTGTAGAGAATTTCTAAGTCTGGCTTCCATAAGTTAAGCTGGGTAGTAGACATGAGTTCATAACTTTAGCTTTGAGAGTTATTGGTAAGTTACTCTTAAATATTTCTTTTAGGCTCCAATATTTATTCCAGGTTTGTTGGACCCTTCTCTCTATTTCTATAATGTTACTGTTTTCCTCGAAACTTATTCTTTTTCCCAGGTAGGTATAATTTTCTACATATTCTAAAGGGTTACCATTGATAGTTATAGGTCTTTTTCGTGTATTACTCATTATCTTTGTCTTCGTTAGATTAATCTCCAATCCAACTTCCGCACTCACCTTTTGTAGAGATTCTATCATGAATTGCATCTCGTTGACTGTCTCTGACATATACTATACATATTTAAGCTTCCTTACGTGTATTGCGGCAATTTTTTTTTTTCTATTTCAATAATAATTGATGTATTTTAGGAAACTCACATAAACCATAATTAATTATGCATCTAAACCTTCCTCAGGAAGCACACTGGTACTGGTCACTACAAATCCGTTAGGTGGTTTTTGAGGTTTATCGTATGGGCACTATATTTTACAATAAGTTAGAATTTTCCATTAAGAAATAGTACTCATTAATCTACTATGCATTAGAAGTAAAGTTTGTGAGTTTGTTGAAAGATTCTGAAACTACGGAGCAGATTTGTTAAACTCTTGAAGCCGTTGCGATAACATTGTTCAGGCAACCATTGCGCTTAATTATTTACTTTTTCTTTGAAAAAAATATAATTATACATATATTATATGGCTTTATATACATATTTTAATTAGGTACAACAATAAAATATAAAAAGCCATTCCTTGTTTTCACATAAATGAAGTTATAATACATATATGAGAAATAGGAAGAAATATATAAGCTGAGTCAACTGGATATCACGACTCAACAAGCCATGAGTCGAGTAAGGCAAGACACGTTGGTTTTATTTGACAAAACTCAGTTTGTAACTCAATATGTCAGCGAAACTACAAATGCGGAGGGAAGGAAATAAAATAAATCCATACAATTCACCTATTTTTGTATCCACACTTCGAACCATATTTTCGATCAGAATTTGTGGTTCAGATTTTCAGCTCAGTCTTTATGAAATTTCGTACATATATATACATCCATTGTTGTGCGCACATGTTTTAAAATAATTAGAATTAGATAGAACCTACCCTAGGTTAGGTTTAGAATAATTTTTCATAATGTTAACACATACCACTAATGATTTAGTTATATTTTATTTTTACTTGAGCTTAGTATAGTCTTCTCTACAATGCTGCATATTTTGTATCCTCGAGGCTTTTGACCTGTTACCAAAGGAATTCCATAATCCTATTCTAGCTATCACAAAGATAGTCAATATATGTATTAAAATACATTTAAAGATGCAAAATGGTAAAGAGACTGGAACTATATTATTATTATTTAAGTAATCTTATATCTTAAAAAAAGTTTTTTTTTTATTTTAAATTCCAGACCCAAGTGCAAAATTTTCTTTACATTGCATTCATATAATCAAAGACATAGTTATAATAATTTTGTAGGTCCAGAAAATAAGTTGATAATAATACTCCAAACGATAAGCTTTGCCAAAACTGATGGGAACAATTTGCACAGATTGTTCAATGACGTATATCTACGGACAGAGATGTCTTGTTAATCTGCCCCAAATTGAGATTGCCCCTTTTACACGAGAGCCCAATTTTATTTTGATTGCAGCATCCGCAGATCATTTATGTGACGGGAAAATATCAAACAAAAATAAATAGCTAGTAAATGTATTGCCTTTTGCTCGGCGACTTATTTATGTTTCTAACGTTTTCCTATGATAAAATTCTTTATTAAAAAATGTGTTTTATCAATCATGCCGATACTAAAGTCACATAAACAACTAACCTAACCTAACTAGCGAATTATTCTCTGAATATTTTACTTTAATATTTTACTGAATTTGAATCCCATAGGAGAAACCATAATAAGAAGATCATCTATACGATTATCACTATGAGTAGAAAAAACATTATCTTCAATCAAACTAAGAAATGTCTCTGTTCTATTTGGTTATCTCTCCTCTTCAATCTTTTTTTATAATACGCTCAATTATATAGAGCGTAAATACATAAAAGTGTAATTAATATGTTTTAAGTGTAACATAGTAAGTGTTCTATGTAAAAAAATATCACTTGTTTGACGTCTAGACATGTGGAATTAAGTGCAAATGCAGATTCAATTTAAAAAGAATATCGAAGGGATAATAAAATCAATCGAGTTTATGCCGTCTGATGTGTATTGTCTACACAATTCAGTAGAACATGTCCAATATTTGTATAGAATATTTTTAAAGTAATTTATCCCTTTGTTTACTGATACGTTTTTGATGGGCCTCAAATCCTCAAAACGCCAGCAACGCACTCGCTTTTAGTGTTATAGTGTATCTTGTATAAAAAAGTCAGTGGTTTACCTGCGGCCCAACGGTGTATGTTTGTCTGCGGTTTGTTGTTGTGTGTTTGGCTTGTATTAAGGAATGAAAGCTAAGTTTAGGAAGATTAATACTTGTGCGATAAAGAAATATCTTGTGAATCTAAGACCTAAAATACAGATGAATTGTGCAAGAACAAAATCTGATCATTTCCCAATAAAAAGTAAAATAATCATAAACGATATATAATAACATGAAAAAGTGTTATCAGTCTGTCCTATTTCCCATTTGTTTCAATACAAACTTAAAAGTTGGTAGAGAATTAAGATAACCATCACAAACAGAACTTATACAAAAATCTTAAATAAATATTCCAGGTTTGCAACATATGTTTTGCCATACAAACAAAAACAATACAATTATGGTGGATACAGAGCGCAAACATTGTTAGCGGCATACCAATTAGCCTGCACGGAATAATCCACGGCTGGACACCTGCATCCGATACGGTGTGTCATTTGTTGCTTTTCACTCATTTACATCTGAAAATCCTTTATTAAGGTTCCAGGAAAAATCAGACCGTATTTTAAATAAAAAATTCTTTAATTGGCTACTGTTTTAAAAGTTATTAGTTGCTGTAGCTGTTTGTATTAAGTTTTAAATCACATTTATCATATTTTTGAAGTGTTCTTTAGGCGAATGAGGGTAACATTTTTACGGAACGTCGCGAAGATGTGCAGCGTTTTTGTCGACGAAAAGGGAGAGAGCTATTGAATCCGATTGAGAGAGTGAGAAGGTCGAATTACCTTATAGAAATTCTATTTTAAAAATTGAAATTTCGTAACGAGAATTTAGTATTTTATATTTTATACAAATAATTTATTGAAATTTCAAATGACGAATTGTAAATTAAAATGCCACGTGTTTTTATTATCGTAGAAATAAATTAAAAAATAAATTTATTATTTGTCTCAATTTATACATTTTAAATATTTTAATGAAATTGATGAAATTAAGGATTAATACCCCAGTATTCATCCAAACCAAATCCATCTCAATGCCATACAAAAGTAGTGCTCCATCTTTTTCAATGGAATTGAATTTACGCTGTTATGAAAAGAAATAGATTCTTTAGTTAAAATTATTCAATTAACTGATTATTATTTTTTTAATAAGGGGATTAGAAATTAAAACCAAAACTAAACAAATCTCTGTCAAAAAGAAAGAAAATAAAAACATTTATAAGGCTGAATAATCATAGAACATTCCATTTCACATTCTTAGATTTAAATGTAACTTACTTACAATTCGAAGTCATAATATAAAATGTAGAAATATTTACTAATGTATTGTAGTTGTAAGTGCATATATATGACGTATGTATATAACAATATTAATAAAGTTGATAACTTGACGGATCTGCCGTGAATGTTAGTTAAAGATATAGTTTAATTCCAATTTACACTTCCTCTAACTCCAGTTAGTAACAATTGGGCAATTGAGAACTTAACTACGCTACTTGCAATGTACATGAATTATACAAACTTGAGGTAGAGATATAGGTACAAAAATAATATCTAGATTATTTTGGATATGTATTTAAAAAACCTAGTCTATTTTACATTATTATATGGTACAAACCAATAAAGACAATCTCGATACAAGTTTTAATTTTATCAGATTCTACTTATGTTAAATCTAATACATAAGTATACAAAATTCTCGTGTCGCGGTTTTTGTAGTTAAACTCCTCCGAAACGGCTTGACCGAGTCTCATGAAATTTTGTGTGCATATTGGGTATGTCTGAGAATAGGACAATATCTATTTTTCATCTCCCTAAATTTTAAGGGTAAGTCCATCCCTAAAAAAATTATTTTTATTTTTAGATAAATTTTATTTTTTTATGATACAACATTAAAAAATACATACAACCCCCAATTTTCACTCTCTCCTCTACGATCAACCCCTATTTTTTTATAAATGATAAACATGGCAAAACGACGTTTGCCGGATCACTAAACCTATAATATATTAAACAACAAGTGTATGTGTCAAGACGAGGCAGTAGAGCAGACAGTTTGAAAAAGCAATGAAAGCTGAAATAAAAACAAAAATAACTTGTTCTGGTGAAATATTCCTTCAAAATCTGAGAATGGCATTAAACAAAAAGGGCTTTATGACACTTCAACTAACTACTTGTAATAAAATATCCGACAGTACATATTTCGCTGAGGGTCCATTATTTTTACGAGCCTATAATGACCTCTTTAAACGTCACAAGAGGTCAGTCCTTGGGTCCTAAACGATGACTCTTCATTTTACTAAAGGTCCTCGATTGCATTTTAATACGATGACGTAAAACTAGGTGCCATACTTAAATTGTGCTAGATTGGGGTCAGACGGACACTTTGTTCTCAGCTTGAAAGCCTTTTTTACTGAGATCGTAGGGCAAATGGCTGTGGGGTTTTCATATGTATCTACAATTGTATTATAAAATCTCCTTTTTTAGTTTTATCTATTGTCTTTAAAAACATACTTTATATCCACTGACTATATAGTTAGAGATTTATACGTCATATACATAATTCCTTCATAAAAAAGCCATTCAAACCAGATATGTTTAGGGTATATAAATATGCCACCGGTGCTATCAACCAATGCCACGCAGTAAAATGTTGCCAACAGTAATATTTTACGTCAAGAACCTTTTAAATCGTAAACATCAGCTTTGTTGCAAGAAAAACCAACTTGTGGTTGGAGTAAGTAATGAAGTTTTAAGATTTATGTTTTTACAAAGTGCTCCTGCGAACGCTAAGCTCCAAAATTTCGCCTTTTTAGGGTACAGTAGGCCGTTTGCGGTATTTTGTTGGCACGAACCGAGCTACATTCACAACTTGTACGCATCGCAATTATTTAAAATAACTTTTGCAACAACTGTGGTACATGGGCGTAATTTCAAATCAAGGAGCAATGACCGGCCGGGTTCTGTATTCAAATTACGTCGTATTTAATCGTCGATTCGTTTCTGTTTTTGTGTATAGACAAGATTTTTCTGTTATATACGACGTTTGTAGTTTACGCAAAAACGTGCGTTAAACAGCCTTCCTTTTACTACACCGTGGCCAGTCACTGGCTGCCTATTTACCTCATTAGTAAATAACTTTTACTACGTAAGTACTTCAAAGTAATGTCATACTTATCGCGTTTTAAAATCAACACTAAGCGAAAAATATATGAGCTTTTGTAAACAGACACGGGCGAAAGCAATTATTTGCACGCGGTGTGACCCCCGAAACCTCTTCAGACCACAACATGTGTGGTCTAAACAATTGCTTACTTTACAGCGCAATAAAATGCGCAACCAGCTTGCAACTTTTAACGCTTTCGAAATAGTTATTTAACCTTTAAATATCGACTTACTCTGTTTGTCAGTATAGATGACGATTGATGGACGAATGAGGCAAAGAAGCAAGATATTGTTCGCATAAATATAACGAGTTTTATATTATTTAATTATGATATTTTAATACATTTAACGTACATATTTGGCTAATTAAGTGCACTTATTGTTAACACAGGTTGGGTAGGTACTCGTCTGATCATCATCATAGATTCATTGTAAGCCATTGGGCTGAGGAAATGAGAGGCGTCAAATAAAGATCTGAGAATACACTGAATATTTAGTTTTTATTTTTGTATGTTAAAGAAATTTATTTAAAAATCAACATACTAATAACTTCAAAGTAATTCCACCTGGCATTATCCTAACTCTGCGATGCTAAGGCATGTGTAATATAATCCAATTACTCGTCGACAAAGCCGTCATCCGATGCGTAAATGTTATCTTCGCAGTGATTTATAGCCGATTGTGACCACGGCATTAACTAGCCTCTAATCAGCCACCAATGTGATCTCTGATTTGCATTGTTATATCAATTAGTGTCATTATTCATTTATGTCATCACCTATTTTAATAGTTTTTGAAACTGTTATATAATGAGGAAATGAATTTCATCAGATGACATCTTAAATGTACAGATTGTTCGAATTAATGCTGCTACATCATCGGACGTCGAGGCCAAATACGAAATTCCACCTGAATCACCTCGACGTCCGCCGTTCCACGACTGAGCGTTTATCAAGGCAAATTTTGCCGCGCACCACCGTTATGTGGAACCAGCTGCCCACTGAAGTATTTCCGAACCAATTTGCGTTAGGGTCCTTCAAGAAAAGAGCGTACCAATTCTTAAAAGGCCGGCAACGCACTCGCGAGCCCTCTATCATTGAGAGTGTCCTTGGGCGGCGGTTACACTTAACATCAGGAGGTGAGCCTCCTGCCCGTTTGTAGGGGGCAATCTGTACAGTTCTAGAAAAAAAGAGATTTTTAAGTTAACGTAATAAAATCTGTAAAGCGCGCCAAAATTACGAACCCCGAAAAGCAAGCATCGGAATATGTTACACATACAAATATTTAATTTTATTTGGGTAGAGCCTAAAATTAGAATACAAGTTTATTCGGCCGTAGGTTCAAATAAAATAATTTCCGACTACATTTGGGAGAGCACGATGAATGGCAATCATTTGTTTCGGTTTGCGCCCATTAACCGAGACTAAGATATAGTCTAACCTAAACACTAACATGTAAAATATATCTACAAAGGTCATGTGGACTGTCAAACCATTAATCCAATTCGAAGCGTCGGATAAATCTGTCAACAATGTCTATGAAGCAAAATTGGAGTTTAATCCGTCTGATGTTTCAAAATGAACGGGAAAAATGTACAAAATGAACTACGTAAAATGATAGACAGGTCGATATTGCATCATGTCGTTTTATGTATTAGAAGTTTATACGAATATTCTATGAATGCATAATTGCATATGTTAAGAATTTTATCTCTAATAATGTCCAGGGATGTGTTATAGATAAGATAGTAGCCAACGTTACTGTTACTGTTGCAGGGACCAAATGTCGTATTGAAAAAGAAAGTAAAACACACTTTCGATAATTATTGATAAAACTACTAACTTTTTTCCGATAATTTTTTTTTTGTTTCAAGTACATACATTACATGCCCAGGTAATGTACTTGAGGGTATTAAGTTTTACCCTAATGTTTTAATTAAGAATTAGATTCTTACACAGTTTGCTTTGTTTACCAAGAAGTATTAGTTCACTCAATGTTTTTTTTATAATTAAATAGCAAAAAGTAAATAAAGTGTAAGAAATTTTATAGTACGTTAATTTTGACTCGAGGTATGAAATTAACAAATAAGCATAAAAAAAGAACACAAATCGGCGGATCTATTTTGGGGGAGACCAACCACAAACACTGTGACACGAGAATATACATATGTACAAGTGTACGACGAATTAAGACGGTAAACTTATATGTTATTTATAACTTAAATCTCCCCTAGTAATCAACAGTCCATTCAAAAGTGTGATAAAGTATTGGAATATAAAAAGCAACGCTTGAAACACAATAAAGTCGCGTCGTCAAGACATGTCACGACACGAAGTAAACCACAAAAGAATCGTTTGATGAAACTGTAAATATACATTTTTCATGTAATGAAAAAATGGGCTATCCCCCATTTCACACTTTTCTCGATACATACAAAGCTACTACTGTTAGATATCCTTAGTTCGAAAAATTTGGAAACATTGAGTTTTTTACCACCGGTTAACAATTCTCTTCTATTTATATACTTCTGTGTCTATCAATGCGTAACAATTATTATTACGTCACTATCAAACTCACAACCTTAAGGCTGTACGGTCAGTGCAATATTCATGATGTAACTCCTAAAGAGACGATGGATGAGACATATTTCTGAGTTTGATTATGTTTTCTTTTTAACAATTTTCTTTTGTCAGCAAGACGTAAATTTTTAATTCTTACGGAAATAATTTAAGATCGAAACTTAAAACTAAGTACTCAATATAATTGAATATACTTTGACATACACACTTAGTGCTAAGTCTCGACTCTGAATGAAACATACCCGCGCACAAAGAAACATACCTGCAACCTCTGGGTTGAGATACACGCTAAACCTAAGCTACCTCTAATGACTAATATATTATTATCATACTGGTAATAATGTACTTTAATTAACCACAGGTTTAAACCTTATTGTAGTACAAATATCATTCATGTAATTTACAAAATAAATAATAATTAGATAATACACAGGTATCGAAATGTTGAAATCATTTCGATTCGCTTATCGCTTGATGACGTTTCAATTAGCCTAAATATGGAGTAATCGCTTCTAATTCTGAATACGGAATTCATAATTCATTGGACGACGGTCATACTATGAATTAATTCAGTTGCCACAAAATGTAAAGAATAAAAGGAGACTGGTACGTGCAAAACTACATAAGATATACTATTACTTAGACATCAAGAATGGAACAAAACAAATCAATAAAAACATAATATGCAGACAATGAAAAAAGGACACATGAATCACGATAATTTCAGTGCGAAAGTTAGGGATACGATGTGGATACGGTGATAGAGAAGGAACTAAGCTTATTCTACTATCTTTGCCAGTTCATCGTTTGTCGATAGGCTTGCGGAAGCTCATTGAGACTAGATGAATCATAGAACGTAGATAGATTGAACTATCTATTGCACCAGTGGCCCATCACTTAATCTCTAGTGATGGCTAGATCATGATAGATACTTGTAAATATTACTTTACTTTTTATTATTAAAAGCTTGCCAACGCTCGAAACACTGGTTCTTTGGTGCATAAAGAATAATTTTGTGATAAATAATTTTGTGAATGGGAGCACTTATAGGCAAACATTACAATAATGAAAAGTAAAAAAAAATATTCAATAATACAATTCAGAATTCCTCGCTTCCACTTACCTTATTTCTGAACAGCTAAACGCTTACAATGAGAATTTCATTTCTATAACGTTTTCCTTAATAATTCCATAATAAATATAGCAGTAGTGTGTATCAGTATGACGAATCGATTTTAGTCAGTCTCCAACTTTATAAAGGTTTAAGATCTTATCAAGTTTGGCTCTCAGCCTCGACTTTAAACTTCCGTGTTTGTTCCGGAACAGTAAACAACAATATAATAGATTTAGAGCATCTTTGAACCATCATTTCGAATTGAAACATGTTTGAAGAGTTGCGAAAATTAAATTGCTTTGGATTTAAGAATAGAAACAGGCGCTTTAACTGAACTCTTCAAGTGTTTTCTATTATTCAATTCCTAGGTCAAGAGGACCCTTGCCTTGGAGGGGTGAAAATATAAAGAGAAGGAATGTTTGTATATTTTGATTATGATGAAACGCAAGTGTAATATTGCGGCAAATCTTTGCATTCCTGCGTCTGCTTTGTGTATATTTTAGAACGAATAGTGACACTCGGCCTAGCGTAGAATACAACAGGTATTTCAACTGAAAATATATTTTTTAATTAATTTACAAGTGATTCCATTTGTATCATAATAGAACTGTGTAAATAAATTTATAGTAACACTAGCTGATCCGGCAAACGTCGTTTTGCCATATATCATTTATAATAAAAAATAGGGGTTGATCGTAGAGGGGTGAAAATTAGGGATTGTATGTATTTTTTAATGTTGTATCATAAAAAATTCAAAATAAAAATTAAAAAGACATAATTTAGGGATGGACTACCCTTAACATTTAGGGGATGAAAAACAGATGTTGTCCGATTCTCAGACATACCCAATATGCACACAAAATTTCATGAGAATCGGTGGAGTCGTTTCGGAGGAGTTTAACTACAAACACCGCGACACGAGAATTTTATATATTAGATATTCAGGATGTTCTGTCTTCACACCTATTTGTTTCATAATAAAAATGTAACATTCTTATCGTGAAACAATTCTTCGTGACGAAAAATCGAACCTTTTAAAATAATATAATAAAATGAATATTTTCCGTTTGTTAGGTAGATTAAACCCTAAAAAATACCTTAAAGAGATACGAATACATTAGATTTCAACCGATAAACGTTCTTAAATGAGATTGTTTTCACACACCTCTCAGTATTACAATCCGTTTTACACTCGGAACGTGAAGAACATTATCCATTTCGCCCGGAGCACGCCTCAATGTCTTTAAATTTACATTTAAAGCGGCATACCCAGTTGCAAATAATTATGAATTCCCAATCAATACTCGACATTTTAGTCATCTATACTTGACTCGGTTATGAATGCAAATGAACTAAGTTTTAATTTAATTTTCAAAATCTCATAAATCTATTTGAGTTTCCTCCTTGTTATTCTCTTCCGATGTCCGTTTTAATTGAAGTCACCATAATTAAGGACTTTTATGCATATAGTTGTATTTTAATTAATAAAACAGATAAAAGCAATTTTTTTAACGTGAGTTTCAAAAAAGAGTTTATCGTTTAATAATATTATATTATTTTATCTCCTCCCACAAAAGCCGGCAACGCATCCGTTAAAATGGGTATCCATGGGCTGGGATGACTGCCCATTTTGGACGTAGGCTCGTATGCGTAGTTACGCATCACGCATTGTTTTTATAGAATAAGTTTATTCTATAAAAACAATGTAATGGCATCGCATTTCCCTAATCTAGGATTCATTACACCGGCAAATAGTGCATTAAGGTACCGACTAATTGTTCAAGATATAAAACATCACGATATACGTAATACATTTATATAAAAAGTACAACATTGACTTATATAAGGATAAAAGATATAAATAAACAAAAGACGTAAATAGTTACATTAAAAGTTATATGTAATTAGTGATTTAGTTTTACAGTCCTGAATAAGCGCGTTTAAGAGTTTAATTTTCTTAATGGTCAGGTGAAAACGTACATCAACAGAAATTTGTACCTAAGTAGTTATTTTATTCAGATGATGTAATTAAGGTCCGAAAAGGTTGGAGTGCAAAGGGGCCCTGAGTCTACCAATTCAAAGTTACTGCTTTTGGTCTCGTAAGGACATTCCCTAAGGACTATAACCCAAATTGCGTGTACTTGATTAAATAAACATGTTTTTCTCGAACGTGTACTGATATACAGCAGGTCTACCAACAGTTTCGAGTTCCGAAGCAAACGAATTCAATGCAAACGTTTTATAAATATAAACTTTCGAATGATTCTCGATGTGATCAGTAACGAATTAAAATAAATAAAAACGTTTTTTTCCGTTTAAAAACTTAAATAAAACAACAGCATCTATGGATAGGTACTTCAAAATCTTCGGTATCTGTGGAGTTACTATCAATAATTATACTAAAGATTTTAGTATTTTCACACTTTGTATGCACCATAATGTAAACTTCTCAAATGATTTATTTATTATAATATATTTTTGATTTCAATCGGAATCAAATCTAAAAGTGACCAAGAAGTTGCTTTTATAAGTGGATTTTGGTAACGTTGCAGTGGTATGGTCTAATTTTTATAAAAATCTTTCATTCATATTTATTTCATGTTCTATTTATAGAAGTCATTTCTTAATGAGTCTGATGGGACCACGTTACATACGTTAATAAACATAAAATGAAAAAGTATAATAAAACCAGGCGATATAATATTAAAAATTATTTATGTTTTTAATATACGTACGTACATAATTAATTCTACTTTTAATTTATGTTGATTCGAAGATACCTAAAAAGTAATAATCTATATGAATATTGATGTAAACTCAATCTCTTTTCATATATGTATTTAATTTTGTAACCGTAACGTTTACAAAAACCATCAAAGATTATGTAGACATGATTATTTGTTGAGACGAGAGTTTTAATAAGAATCCAGCGCGAATGTTTTTCATTGATGATTTTGTTGAGAAAACCCGCTTTTCTCGTGCGGTTTTCCTTCGCCGTAGCTTCAATTGCACAGAAAGAAAAAAAATTTAATGCATTGCTGAGGTTCAAATATACGATCTCAGGGCTATAACCGCTCGCCTAAACACTAGCCTAACTGCTGAGGTGGCCCCGATAGTATATTATAATATATTAATTAATCACATTAAAATTTACACAAAATACATTTAAATTATCATAGTACCAATATAACTAAGAAACCGCCCCAAAGAGCTAAGTCACCTTTTTAAACGTTAACAAAAGTGAACAAATTCATCGAAATCCGCGCTTTATTCAAAACGACGCTTCATTACTTATACGAGCAGTATGGTTTCCAGTTATCTGCGGAAACGAGCTCGGGGGAACTAAATCTGGGGCTCGACTTACCGAAGTATTAGCGGGAACTATCCTATCTCCTCAGCACACTTGTGCATTTAAGATTTAGGTAAGCGCTGTTCAATGAACGGCAGAACTCGTATTTCAAAGGTTTTCCGTATGGACGCAGCATTCAGAATTCAATAAATTCTCTGTTATTATACTTTCCGCCCTTTCGGGTTGGAATTTTAGACCTTATAACCGTTCTGGAAAATTTAACTGATATCTTTATTGTTCTATGATCCTGGGTGGATATTTTTTACAAATCCGCTGTGATTAAAATACTTTTAAACCGACATCAGCAAAAAAAACAAAAAAAAACTTACGAGCATAATATTTCCGTCCTTAATATATAATGGTGTCCTAAAAGGCCATGAGGGCCATGGGTGGCCGTAACACTTGGCACCAGGTCAGCTCCTAGCCTATTTTAACCTTCTGTTTTAATTCTAAAAATTATAATTTCACAAATATTTAAGCGAAAATGTTCTTAAGATAAAGTAATACGGCAAATTATAAATCTTAACGAAATAGTAATTCCGACCCCCATTCAGGGGGATTTAAGGGATCGGTAAGCAAATTAATCAGGGAAAATCTATACAAATAGTTGAGAGGAATAACGGAATGTCAACCGATACGAGCGAATACATTTTATCAAACTAAGCCCAGATTTCGGCCGCGGCCGCAAATACGCACAAATAAGCAATTTACAATTCTGATCCGTGGACTGAACTCACCTATTCATCATTTAGATTTATAGTCCTTTTATCTAGACGATCTGTTTTCTTGTTTAATTAATGGAAATAAGCAAGGAAACTCTTGGGATAATTGTTTGGATTAGATTTCAGCCAGAATAAAAAGAGCCTCCAAGGAATGTTGTTTATATAGATTTATAGCACTTTCCACAGTGATTATTAGTTTTTGTTTCACAATAATTAAAACAAACTGCATTAAGTTAATTAGTCCGTAGCTAAATAATTATTGGTCTTGCTACAGCATTCACTTTATTGCAGCATTTACGCAAGGTCCAGAGTTCAATTCGAAGGAAAGAAAGAACGAATATTCGCTGTATAATATTAGTCACGTGTTTCATGCGTTCCGGGTACCGAACAACATAGACCACGATGCTAAAGATATTTAATGGAAATTAGTGTCTATTTTAATTCATCATATTCAGGTCGGGCGCACCAAGTAGATTATAGAAAATATTAAAAAAAACTTTATAAATTATTAAATTAGTTTATTTTTATCTACAAAAAATTGGTTCGCACAATGTTATGTAAAATAAAATTTAAAAAAATAATTAAACACTATGTATTTTAATACGAAATTAGAAATTAACATTGTATAATAATGCTAAATATAAAATGACGTAATGTTTCAAAAAAAATAAAAAGTCGACAATCCATTGATGGTTACTATAATTTCATTCTTATTTAAGTAATCTTTAATATAACTGTAAATAATGTTTATAAGCGCCATCTATGGAACTTTCGAAGAGTTTTAAAACAACTAAATGTTGGGCACTAACACCTTGAGTCGAAAAATTTACCGCATCACACATAATTTTGCGGTCTTATTCATAAACATTTGTCGCGATTATTTATCTCCAAATTGACAATAAATAAGAAACCTTTTAATACTATAAATTTGAGATTGATAGTAGTAATTAAAATTCACTCAACCAACACTTTCTTACGTAGAAACAAAACAATCATATTGTTTATGATAAGTTCGACTAGTTTACCAGTAAGTGTAAGGAACTCCATTTTATAAATATTCGTCTTGAAACGGGTAAAGTGTATTAAAAATAAATAGATTCGTCATATTCGGATTTAATATATTGAAATCGCTCAGGTTTACGACTTATTTATAATAGCGCCATCTCTGTTAAGACATGGTTAAGACCAATTTAACCATGAAAGCCACTACAAAAGTTTAGTAAGAGAATTTTAAATTAACTTTTTAGAATTACTACTAATTAGATCATCGTATTATTAACAGATCCAATAATTATTACTTTAAAATATCAATAATTTGGATTTTTTAAAATAATTTAGGAATACTCTTACGGCTATTTTAATAAAGAAATGGTAACTAGAGCAACAAATTTGTCAAACAAATTGAATGACATTAAGATCAAGAATGTGCAACACATAATAGCTTTTGTCTTATTTTATTGTTACTTATTGGAAAGTGACAGTCATACAAAATAACAATTCTGTAAACTGTCAAACAATTCCTGTTAATGTCTAACAGATATGACTATAGAAAATATATATATATTCATACGAATATGGAATCAAAACTTTTTTTTAAACATGCTTATGGCATTTTTAACATTTTTAAGACATAATATTATTTTTTTAGGACCAAATTTTAAAGTACATAAATTATATATTAGCCAAATAATGTGTACCATAAACCAATTTCCTATTCTAGAACATTCAAAAATATGTATTCAATATTAAAATGCACACTTAAATTACAAATTGATTGACACCCTGTGCGTTATATATATTTAGCAATTTATTTTGCACTATAATAAAACTTGTATAATTTACACTAAAATTTGTGCAATTTATAAATACTTCCTTAAAATGCCCGTCACATATGGCACGACTTAAACTATCTCAAGAAAATGAATCTCTGAAAGTCGAAAAAAAATCGTTGTTCGCATATCTACGATATAATTTAGCACCTAGCTAATATCTAAACTCTTTAAGTACTAACAATTGCAAAATATAACATGAGTCAACAATTAATCGAGCGTGTAGGCAAAATTTTATTGTGGACTGACAACACTGATATTTTATGGCAGCACCGGGATTTTTACATTGGTTAGGAGATCGACAGCATCGCACAAATCACGTTCAGAATGACAATAATATAAAAGCAATCTGCAAAAACGTTGTCTTAAATATTTTGAAAAAATATCCAAAGTATTTTTTTAATTATATGGCGTATTGTAGCTATGTGCTATACCAACATGAACGACATAATATTTAAGATATTATGTGATAAAAATAAATGTCAAAATCTATTGTCTACCAGAGACACGTCTTGGACACGCGCAAAATCTGACATACCGACTAGATTTAAACCGTCAGTTGTGGGATTAGATTGTAATTACAAAATCCTAAGTATCCCGTATAAAATTAAACTACCGTGTAAAGTGTAAAAAAATATTTCCTCTAAAATATTTATATGAAAAAAATTATTCGGCTCGTAAACATTCTTCGAAGACTCGAGTTTGTTACTTTATAAAACCCAGAGCTGATGATAACGTTTAATGGATATTTTACATTCCTATCGTATTGTTATTCGTAGTACGATTGTTAATGTTGCCATATTAAAATATTTAAATCAAATATTACTAGTCTGTGCGGAAAGACAACCAGTGTGGCAGCTATTCGAACGAATTATAATTATTTACTAACTAAATAGTTCTTTTCGCTACGCATCATTAAATTTTGTTTCAAAATGATTACTGTCACACTATAACGACGACTATTTCATGGTAATATAGCATTGCTGCGACCACAGATCTCAGATAATTTCCGCACAGACCATCTTCTAATTCGCGATGATAACGTGACGATTCTAAATAAATACATTAACCCGTCAAAAATCTCCTAACCAGTCTAAAATACATATTATTAAAACTATGAACTTGCCCACTGTTCATGCAATTTCTTTAAATGCTCGTGCGCCCTTTTACTTATATTCAACGTAGGTACAATTTCAATCAAACCACTCTCACCAATAAGACTCAGTCCGGCCAAGCCCAAATACGTGTGCATCGGGTCCGTACACGTGTCCGGCCATTTTGAAAATCCCCCAACAACAATGTCTTGAGTTTCATACACATAACTACGATTATTCGCATAGTCCGATAAATGCAATGCGTTCAAAATTTTTAGGGACGCCCCAACCCAAAAACTGTAGCAGGTGTCAACCGGTTTATTAGGTCTCCCTTGAAAACCGTCTATTTGCCTTAAAAGAAGCCATCTTTTAAGACCCTCGATTTGGGCCTCTGATAATTGGTCTAGTTGGTTCGTTAGACTCAGGGTTGCCAAAGCACAGAATGTTGTCCCGCCGTGTGACTCCAATTCCGGGCATTGTGCAATTCCGTAGTCGTACCCCTGCAATTTGTTCATATTAAAACACCAATAACTTTATGTCAATGTAAATTTTAATCAATTCTCAAAAAAATTAATGTAATTGAGATTATTTTTCTTGGCCGAAATAGCAAGTGTAAATTGTGTAATGCGTAAATAAAATCGGTGGCGCTGCAACCTTTTTAGATCTAGGCCTCAGATTTCTGTTTCTCTTTCAGGATTATTTGTTAATCTAATAGGCAAGTAGGTGATCACCCTTCTGTGCCTGGCCCACGCCGTCTACTACGACTTTTTGGGTCCAAGGCAAGCCGGTTTTCTCACGATGTTTTCCTTCACCGTTCGAGCGAATGTTAAATGAGCACATAGAAAGAAAGTCCATTGGTGCACAACCGGGGATTCGAGTCAGTTTAGGGAACTGAAGCCACTAGTTAGCTCTTGCGTAAATAGAAACAAGCATTCACAGGCATAGTCGGTGGTCGAACGATGAACATGAAATAACAAACAGTGGCCAAGCGTCGCGCACTATAACAAGAGCGTAGCGGAGGCGAGACGACGGGCCCCCACTCGCCTATAAATATAGAATAGGAATAATATATATATATGTTTTTATATATTAGGAAATTTCTTACTATATTCATATTTGTACAAAATATGTGTATAACATAAGGTCCCGCACCACAACAGTCGGGGATATTGGGAAATTTGAATAAAACAAAAATAAAAAAACAGTGGCCAAGACGGAAGGCATTTGAGAATTTGTATTATTACTTACTATAGACTTAAGAATATAATCCGTAGCCCTTTTAATATTGAACCCGGACCAATCGTTCAGTATGTAGCTAATACACGCTGCGCAGTACACGAAGCGCATGTCTGACTCGCAGCCCGATAAAGTTGCAGCAAAATTACCCTCTTCAGTTTGTAACGCTTTTACACCTAAAAATACAAATATTATTAATTTTCGTAATAAAGACACCAAGTTCAGATTGATTATAGAAAAATATGATTATAAATCATATCAGTGGAATGAAAGTTCTTATGTCACACAACAAATATACAGATGACAGGATACCTAGGACGTTGAGACAATTGTAAATAATGATTAATAAAACTGAGATTAATGTATTTTCTAGTTAAAGTTATAATTATTAACATAAGGTGATTTATATTGTTACAAAGACGGATTGAATGAAATGTTTTCTAGATTTTTCGACATCAGACGTTTACAAGACTCATGAATTTTTCAAGCGCGGCTCTATCGGATACTGAAAAATTTAATTAAATAAATTTACAATTTTCAAAAGGACAGTTTTCAGGAAACAACAACAGGACTAATGAAGAACCTTTCTAGGTGTGAAAAAGGACGGAATGACACGCAAAAGATAGGGAAGATCAAAACCTAACCTAATCAAGACCAAATCAATAAATATACAGTAAAAATCTGTTATAACGACATCGAAGGGACTACTCATATTTGGTCGTAAAAACCGATAGTCGTAACAGCCGATGACGTTGTCATTAAGTACCTAATACAATAGAAATCAGCCGGGACCTTTGATTCTGGTCAATATAACCGGCATGTTGTTCGAAACGATGTCGTCGTAAACGGTTTTGTCTGTATATAACTATATATATATACATACAATATTTTATATTGTAACGTTTAATTGTACTAATAACAAAAAATACATTCATTATTAACAGAGGTCGACGAAGTGCGACGGGTAGCCAAAATTAATATACACACATACAAGGTCATATAGCGTCATTTATATCTTGTTTTGGTAATGAAAACTATTGAAGGTCAAATTTCTTTTATTTCATAATATACCTTATTAAGTATATTGAAAAAATTTATATTAAAAGCGTCATACTGGTACAAAAAAGAACGATACTTTTTTAATTATTACTAGCTCTGCCAACTAGGTTTCGCCTTAATATACTTAGCCTTTTTACAATCTTTGTCTACATAAAAACCTTCCTCAGAGTTCAATGAATAATTTAAAATAAAATAGACAGTGTGTCCTTACTTCATTGGTGACCTTTACTTAGTTACTTAGATGTAAAGTGTGCGATAAACTTCGAAATAAATTCTACCTTTTTATAGTTACTTGCCTTCAATAATTGCTTTTCTATTAACTCTCGAAAGATCATCACCTAACGCCAGTAGAATACAGAGGCCGGTATAAGTCATCGCTAAATGGCCACATCTATACAACTTATTCCTTGAGTTGAAATCTATGTTCACAGTTGAAGATCCTTGGAACCCACAGGCAGACATGTCACCCGCTGAAAATATAAATTATTAATATCTGAACCTACTCTCATTAAAATAATTGTCAAATTTACCTTAGCTAATCTATCATAGCTTACTCATAAAATATGGTAAAGAAAATTATTAAACAGATTTCAATAGGTATATACATATATATATAATTCGAAACTTTTTGTGCTTTTCCACATAAGCTTGCGTACAGATTCTTAGTGAATGAAAAGTCATACTATGAACTTCTGCAAAGAAATCGTGCCATAAAAAAAAATGTATTTCGGTGTATAATAGATATTTTTAGAGAGTAAGCAAGGAAGGACAGGTCCTTGACGACATTGGCACATGATATATAATGTATATTATCCTAATAAAGGCTTAGGTAATAGAGTGCTTATTAGTTTAAGGCTTTTAACTTAATTTATATGATGCGATATTTTGATGCGGTTTTTTTTTTAATAGATAGAGTGATTGAAGAGGAAGGTTTATACTTTATATGTATTATAACATCCATTAAATATTGGAGAAATACTGTTATTTTTGAGGTTTCTAATGTGATGTCGTAAATATGTAATTACATTTTTTCCGCTTACAATGCAAACGCAGGCTGAACCCTACGAGATTTATCAAAATAATGTACTAAGTATTGAACACATTGAAAAGGTCTACAGGTATATGTCTATCTCTTATGGATATCCAACAATAACATTTTTTGTCATTTACTTTTTACGACAAATAACGACTAATTTTCGAAGCAATTTTAACCAATACAGCATTAATCCTTATCCAATTAAATACTGTGCGAAGCCGTGGCGGGTCGCTAGTAAATAATAAATTTATAATTATCAGTAAATCGGCGCAGAATTATTTTCATCGTCATAACAAAGGTTAAACATCTGTAATGCAATTAAGGTGAAACTTTATCAAAAACGAAAATAGCATAACGGTAAATACACCGTCAGTAGATACCGTGACATACTCAAATATCCTCACGTATGTTTATACATATTAAACCACCATAAAAGATATCACGCTACTCTGTCCTCATAGGTATTAAAAAAATTAAGTTAATTAAAAGATAAATAAGAACATTACAGAAGCTTATCTTTAATTACATGACATTAAGGTTTTATAACGTTTTATAATAAATATATACTATATTTTAATGTATTCCACGTAACATTTGAAGTCACGTGAATAGGGTATGGGACAGACAAATTTCTGTATTAGTTGTGTTTTTACATGTGCCTGATTTCGGACAGTTTCTTCACGATATTTTCCTTCACCGTACAGGCGAGCAGGCAATTGGCTATGGCCCACATAGATACAAACCTATCCATAAAATTATACAAGAAAATATGAGATCACTAATTTTACACATATACCCATACCATCAATTATATTAGAACATAAGCAGGCTAGCAAAAATAATAATAATAACTAAAACTAAATAGAAACTTAAACCTCATTATGTGAATGATAAACAAAGTTACGGTAAGTAGGAAGATTGTTGTAAAATTTATCAATATTTTCATCAATGTTAGTAATTAAGTTGTAAGAAAGAGATAGCCTGTTCACTAGACCATTAAAAGTAGCAGATAAGCAAGCCGTAGGTACATATATAAGAATTTTAGTTCTAGGAACTTGTGATTACACAACCTCTGAATTGAAAATTGCACTTAAACACAGAGTAAACACTGCTCCTAGATTAGATTCTCTCAATCCATTTTTTATTCCTATATAATTAATGAATGTATTTTTCCAAGTTATAAAGACAGACAAAACACTTACATTAAGTTTACTGTAGGATATCTCAGTTCAAACAAGGCAACCATAATAAAGGTTATGATTAAACATATTTCTATTTTAAAAGTGTATGAACCCTTTGAACCTATATACTTATGTTACATACTTTAATTTTACCAAAAATGTAGATCAAACAATCTGTAATATAACATAAAGCATTCTATAACAACACCACAACATTGTAATTGATAATAATTGGTTACTTGCCTTTAATTAATAATGATAATACAGTAATTAACATTAATATAAATAGAAGGATAACCAAATAACTAAAATATTATTATTCTTAGTTACCTTGAAGTGTTATTGACTGGCCTATACAATTATGTTCCCACACTGTACACATTTAGTTAAAATGTAAAATGGATATACAGTAGTAACTCAAACTCAAGTTTAATTCCTTTTATAATGTTTCTCATATGTCAAATTGCTTATTATTATATATATTGCAAAGCAATTTACCCCACTGACATGAATTAAAATGTCATTAACCGGTCCAGCACCCAAAACACCACCTTAGCTGATTATGTTCAATAAGAAAATGATATCACAATTTGATTCAATAGACATCATCTTTTTCGGACCCATGGTATTAAAAATAAATATGATAATATTTTGTAAATGTACAAACAGCAAAAAATGCGAATCCAACTTATTTAGTTTCTAGATATCCATTGTTTCCAATGAGATTATTTAGTCTTGCTTATACAAATGGTACCTAGGATATTTAGATTAAATAAAACTACATTATATAGTTTAGGTATCTTAACTATGTACAATTTAGGTACCTCTTTGATGCAAACCTATATAAATCTGGTATATTATTATATGTAAATATCAATTTGTGTCAGTACATATCAAGTAGAACAAAAACTCTAGATCCAGTTTTAACATAACTATTCTAATAAAACTTACTTAACACACAATATATACATAACTGTTTTGTCAGTATAAATAGATAACACATTCAAACAAATTAAATTAAAAAAGATGAGATATATAATTGTAATAGTAAGAGTTTAAATAAGTTACTCACTGTCTTTATCTGGATGCACTTGAAGTCGATATATCCACTGTATAATCCTATTTTGAAGTTCAAGAGACATAGTAGAAATGGAGCCTAACACATCTAGTCCAGACACGGCAAAGTATGCTATGGTTACCCTGAAATTTAATTAAAAATACTGATCATTTCACAGAACATATAAAATACGATCATTTAAACTGTAAATGACTGTAATAAAATATTCATATGTTACTCATAGGAGTCCTACTTAGGACCATAACTAGGCACCTAGACGCATATTATTAGCCTTGTCGATTCACTACAAAAAAATAAATAAAAAACATAATTTAAATTTAGGTACCTAGTGGTATCATGAGATGAAAGAGACGCTGGTAAAACATTTAAAAATCGCATAAAGTATTTTCCATGCTGCCGGTTAGCTAATATAATACTTTCTTCGTTGTTCATGGTAATAATTTAGCAGGTTAGATAGATTTAAACTGTTATTACTTCAAATATATATAGCTATCAACGTCAGATACGACTGTGTGCGATAAGAGGAACTTTGGTATTGCATTAATTTATTCAGACATTTTAAAGGAAGTTATAAAGAGATGACAATTTTACTTTAATTATTAATACAAAAACAAATCTTAAAACTATGAATTATGAAATTGAATAGACATTACACATTTGACATTAGACTACAGACGTAAGTCAATAGTGTCAATGTCATTTTTAAAATTGTGAAATTCTGACATTCGTAGAATCTTTTGTGTAAATTATCAAAACTCCAATAACATTATTGTTGAATGACATTGTTCTTTTAAATTATCGATTTCTTTATGTTTTCAAGCACAAAAAAATTATGATTTCATTTGGCATATTGATTATTATCGTACAACAGAAGTTTTGTCATTTGTTGTGGAAAATGTAGTCTGTGATATCATCTGTGTGAGACCAAAACTTGAAATCTATGAACCACTATCTCTGTTAAGTATTGACATCTGTCAGTTGAGTCTTTTTCATGGCTGACGTTCAAAGGAGCTAGCCGCAGTCATGAAGGTTCTCAAAAAATGTTTTTATTAATAAATATAAGTAAAATTAAACAAAATACTATCCAATGAATTACCTTCTATAGCTTTACTATTATATTAAACAAGAATATCTTTAATAGGTGTTGTGATACTTTGGGTAAAGTGCGATGAAGTGACCTACAATCATCATGCTTAAGTTTTACTTATCAAATGTTTAGTGAAAACTGAAGAGGAACAATGCGGCATGGTCTTAATCAATCTAGTGCTTATTTATGTTAACAGGAAACTTACGATGTGGTGGCAGCATCTTAACCTGATTTTGTTGTTTATAGTTAAACGTTTCGTACCCGGCAACGGGATGCCAGAAGCTATTTGAAGTGGTAGATGAACATAAGCTCCGTATCTTCTATGAGAAGCGTATGGGTGCTGAGGTCGAAGCTGACCTACTAGGTGACGAATGGAAGGGCTACATACTCCGTGTTGCCGGTGGAAACGACAAGCAAGGTTTCCCTATGAAACAGGGAGTTCTTACAAACAGTAAGTTTTTCAACAATCTCTATTTAATACGTAAAATTTAAATCGAAGTCTAATGTTTATAGTGTCAAAAATTAAAGTTTAATGTTTATAACCTTACTTAGTATGTAGAATAGTATTAGTCATATATGATTTAGTTTGATTATATCAGACATCCTGACTTGATGGAAAGTTAATTAAGGATTATTTTGTTTTTCACTATTTCAGGTCGTGTACGTTTATTGATGTCCAAGGGTCATTCTTGCTACAGACCACGTCGTGACGGAGAAAGAAAGCGTAAATCAGTCCGAGGTTGCATTGTTGATGCTAACTTGTCTGTATTGGCTCTAGTTATTGTACGCAAGGGTGCTCAAGTAAGTTGCTATTAATGTCAAAGCATATGTTATAACCTAAACATTCTATGCAGTCTAACAATTGATCAAACTTTTACCCTGTTCTTACTGTTTCCTAAATCTTCAAATTTGGGTAATTATATGCGGCAGGGGATATTATATTGTTCTCCGGAAATGCAACAACTTGATAGTTGTGGTTATTCCATTTTGAGGAACAGACAGCTTAAAATTTTTAACTTTTTAATTTTTAAATTTTTAACAAGAAAATTTGTGAGACTTAAAGAACAAATTGTTTAGTACAGAAATGTAACTTTATTATTATTTTATTCTTAAGGAAATTCCTGGACTTACTGATGGAAATGTACCTCGTCGTCTAGGACCCAAGAGAGCCTCCAAGATCCGCAAACTATTTAACTTGACCAAACAAGATGATGTTCGGCGGTATGTTGTAAAACGTCTCCTGCCTGCTAAAGAAGGCAAAGAAAATGCCAAACCTAGATACAAGGTGAGCATAATTAATGTTGTTTAATTTGTAAGTTACCCTGGTCATATTTCTCTGGTCAAGTTATGATAACTTGTTCAATTTAGACCAGGGGATATAAAATTAGCTCCGAGCAGAAGATTCAGATATCATGTCTGTCTACTTTTACAGTGAGCAAAACATTTAAATTTTATTATACTCTATATCTACAATCTTTTAATTTAGGCTAATCAATAAAATAATTAGCAAATCTACTCAAAACTAATAAATGAATTTAGGCTTAATATTAAATGAAAAATAAGTGTTTCTTCAGAAATTCATCAATGATTATTGAAGCATCGTGGTTGAAGTCTCAATTTTTATTTACACCAAAAATAACTAGTAGATCTAATATACATACAATACTTTACAGGCTCCTAGGATTCAAAGGCTAGTAACACCTGAGGTTCTACAGCGCAGACGCCACCGTCTGGCCCTTAAGAAGAAACGCCTGGCTAAACGCAAGGCATCTGAAGCAGACTATGCTAAGTTGCTTGCTCAGAGAAAGAAGGAATCTAAGGTAACTAATGAAATATTGATTGACTTTCTACAAATTGATCAGTTAAGGAATACACTGATGTATTTTATTTTTTGTGTGATTTCACAGTTGGTACCATATAATTGTAACTTTCAATTTATAATAATTGTACCAAGCTGTAATAGAAAGTGCTGTGTCTTACCCCTTTTCTTACCATTGATGTTAGTAAAGGTATTAAATCAGCCACAAATTAACCCTTAATATTAGCTAATAATATGTATTCTATATAGGCACTATTTTAGATATTTGGCCAATGTTTGATGTTAAAAAGGGCTGCAATATTTATATTATTTTACAGGTACGTCGCCAAGAAGAGATCAAGCGCAGACGTTCAGCTTCAATTCGTGATTCAAAGAGCTCAAATCAGAGCGCACCACAAAAGTGAATGTCTAAAATAAACTCTTAAGAAAATTCTATAGATTTTTATTGCAGCTAAATCCCTGAAATTATAAATATGCTTCAAGTGGCTGTTACCTAAATATTTGTTTGATAAATATATTATCTATAAAAAAAACCCTTCCAGACCAAGTATATATAAATGGTTTCATTTATTTATGGTCTGTGCTATACTTAAATGAATTGAAAATACGTAGATAACGCTGAACGTCCACTGTCCACACATACTTTGCTTGTAATATTGATTTGCGCGAGTCAGTGCAGTAGTCATTTCTGAAAGAACTTTAATGGATATGTTAACGTAAAATTGTAAAAACCGTTAGATTGTAATCTATCGGTATTCGGTAGAGTGTACTACACTAAGGGCCGGTTTTTTGATCCGTAGTTAACTCAACTATTGGTAAAAAATCGTTACTATTAGTTAAATATCAGCAAAATGCGTTTTTTGATCCGTGGTAAGAGCATCCAATGGTAAAATATCTAACCATTAGGCAAAAAAGTTAACTACTCAGTATCGGAGGGTTAAAAAGATGGCCGCTGGTAATTTATATAGAAACAGCTGTTTGTCACAGAAATCAAACTATGATAAATACGTTTATTACTATCTAATGATGAATTTAAACATATTGAGATACTTTAATTAATGAGACGATGAAGAAGACGATAATATTATATGAGAATGTGTTAATGAGTGACCAAAAATATTTAGGCAATGTCATCCGCCATTAGAAACCTGGGATGATGTAGATTTTTGTCACTGTTACCCCCTATCGAAGGGAACAGTGCTCTGGATTGTTACTGAAATTGGGAATGATCTTAAACTGCCAATGAACAAGAGTATATATAGACAGCAGCTCATACCAACCTATTTAAGTATTTTGCTTCATTACTAGCTACAGAACCGCATCAGTATATAATTAAGTATATTACTAATTCATTATGTGTTTTATTGCCTATAATATTAACTTATAATTATTATAATTAAATAAAAATAAAATACAAGAACAAGAGTATATATAGACAGCAGCTCATACAAACCTATTTAAGTATTTTGCTTCATTACTAGCTACAGAACCGCATCAGTATATAATTAAGTATATTACTAATTCATTATGTGTTTTATTGCCTATAATATTAACTTATAATTAAATAACTTAGTTATCATTCAAACTTCTTTGGTCAATTACAGATTAATTTTACTTCCCAACAATTTCATATAACTACCGAATAATAATACGTTAATTAGTAAGCAGTTCGTTGAGGTTCACAATCTTTCGACAGTTTACAATCTCGCGAGATAGATTACAATATTACGGTGACATATATACCATATACATATCGGTATGCGGATACAAAACCACAATTACATTAGAGGCAAATGTGGAATTTACTTTATATTAGAAATGAAAGATAGATGTTATCCTGAAAACCAAAATTCGGCTAACCTTGATGCCGGATATTAGTGACGACTTTCGGAAGTTGGCCTATTATACGAAGACAAGCGAAAGCGTCTGTTGCCCTCAGTGCAGTTAGAGTATTAATTTATATGTTCTGTTATTAAAAAATTATGATTCTCTGTAACATAAAGTGACTTCAATCTTTATGCCGTGTTTATTTGAAATCCGGTATTCCGCCGGATTTAAAATTTGAGCCAGTTAGGCTTGTTAAGTATGATTACCGAATATCGGTTCAATCTCTACTTTATATGCTAGAATTAGGTTCTCGGAATAATTGAAGTTTTCTCATGTATTGAAAAACCTAAATTTGATCTAGGTAATTACACCACAAAGTACTCATTCGTATTTTTGTCGAAGTTTTGTTTACGGCGAAGAAACAGATTAGTGTTTAGAAAATTCATTTAATCAATGACGTTTAATAAAAGGTGTAAGTTTAAAACATTAAAAAGTTCATAATTTAGTAAAGTGTATAATAATAAGAAATTAATCACAAGACAATTTTCATAGTACAAGACAATTATATAGGTACACCTTCATTTGGATTTAAGTAAGCCAAGTCCAACATAACGTGCCATAACTCGTAGATAAGAAGGGTTCAATTTCTTTCGTTTACCTAGAAGGGACTTTAGTAGGCGCTCTGATGTCTTATCGAAAGGCTTCTGGTAGTCAGACGCCTATAAATAAATGTTTTATGTTAAGTCACTTTAGCTATGCGTGATGAAATACAATTCCCATCAAAACTGTTTAAGAGCAACGTAATTCACACTGTCCTCATTCGAGCCCATACTCAGAATTTCCAATGGCGATCTCGCGCTATGTATAATTAGATAACTATCAAGTCGCCATTATGAGTTACAGAGTAAGCCTGATATACACAAATACCATGGCTAATGAGTTAAACTACGCAGAATATGTTTCACCATACTTTAATCAATGCTTTAAAAGACTTAACCAACCATACAGTCCAATAGTACTTACAGTGGTTTTCGCTATCCAGCACAACTCCTCCAGTAAATTATCTTCCGTGGAAGCCGGCACATATGATATTCCTTGTAACTGTAATTATAATAATCCTTTAGTAGGATATGGCATATCGATCCAGAGTTTATATAATAAAATAAGAAAACCATTTAAATATTATATTAAATGTGAAAGTATTGGCTACTAAAAGTTAAAGGGGAAATAAAGATTTTTGTAAACTAACTTTGCTCAAGCAATCGAAGACACCCAAATATATCCAATTTCAGTGTTCATTGTGATTTTGTACAACTATAATACATTATATTTTAAGATATATAGTTTCACTAACTAAATCATAACATTAAAATATAACCTAGAAAAACACTTTTTAACGGATTCGAAGTTAGGTTTTATTATAAATTTACAATTATTTTACATAATTTTAAATTTAACCGACCTCACCGTGACGCTGTAAAGCACGCGAAACGTCGGTTAAATTTAAAATAATTGTAAATTTATAATAAAACATACATAACTTCAAATCCGTTAAAAAAGTGCTTTTCTATGTCTAAAAGTTATGTCAATAAAAGACAATATTAAATAACCTGATAATCTTAGTTCATACCCAAATAACGATACACTACTTTTTTTGACTAAGTATGTTAACTTACTAGTACGGAACTATTCAAATTCTCTCTTTCAATAACTTCTATTTCCATATCCAATTCTGATATTTTGGTGATTCTATTCGTTGCAATGCCTTGCAATATGACATTGCGAAAGCGAATAATATTAGAGGTTTCTTTTTTATTTGCCAGTAGAAGAATCATAAGCGCTTGTCTAGGAGTAATTTCCGTTATCCAAGCTTTCATCTAAAAAAAATAACAAGATACATTTTAGTACCAATACTGCTGTAATTTCTACTGTTTAGATATAATTAATACCTCAACAACCGACAATAGGATTTTCCTTTCAGTATCTCCATCGATTGCATCAGCCAAACTTTTCGCCGAACCCAATGCTTGGAAAAATTCGTGTAAATTTGCAATCTTTTGCAACGGAGTGTTTCTTTTATAATGAGGTATACTTGATGTTGATTTGCATTTCTTGCAAAGCTTTACGCAACTACTTCTCCTATTATTTTTTTTAATCATCAGCCTACTTTTACTAGATTTCAATGTATCTCTGAGTCCGTCTGAATCAGTTTTGTCATAGAAGAAAGAATCTGCTTTATTACAAACATTTTCGTAATATTTATATAACAGTTCCACTGTTAGATTATTCACGATAAAACTAATTGTGTTGTCCGAGTTATTATTTAGCGAAACGACGGTCTGGGTTCCGAAACGTTCTACTTTAATCGTGCTCAGGAGTCCTAAATCAAAGTTAACACACCAATAGCTGTTTGTCTTGACACGTTTTAATTCTTTTCGATCACTTAGATCTAAAATTTTACTTTGATTTTGTACATATGGAACAATAGCGGTACATGTATTAATCTTTATGTTGTCGGCATAAACATCGTGCACCGTTAATTTCTGGACTTTAGGCTCATAAGGCTCAGATTTAAATAGTATTTTACATACGTGCGAAATATTCTCAAATAAAGCTTTTGTTTTTATTTGTGGTAAAATATTACTAAACTCTGAATGCCCAAGAATGTGATTTAACATTTTTGGTCTAAAAATTTGAACATTATTAAAAGTATCAGAAAATCTTCCATTTTGTAGTAATATCGGGGGAGAAGTGTTAGGGAGATTAAACATTGAAACTTTATTAAACGTATTGAGGCATTCGTGTTGCGTTAATTCTTTTATCGGGAAAAGATCATGGCATTGAATATCATTAATTATTAGTTGAGGTGAAAGTGGAGTAATATTCGAATCGAATATATTACTAAGCATTTTTGGAAATATACTGCACAATTCAGCTGGCAAAATAGCATTTGTAATAGTCGCCTTGTATTTATATATTCTACTAGCACTTATTTCTGTAGGAAGAAGAAATTTAGAATCCTTTTGCAAAATTCCATTAGTATCTATCGGAAGTGCGATGTCAAACTGTACAACAACATTCGTGTTGCAATGTTTAACTGCAATTTGGCTCTTTGAGAACGTTTCTAATTTCAATTCTTGGATTTTATCTTCAAAACCAGGAATTACTCCATTGTAACAAAATTGGTTGGAAATAATATCTTCTTTTAGAACTTTTTCATCATCCTTAACGTCGGTAAGTAAATTATCTGTTTGAGTTAATTTACTGTCAGCATATATACCTAAAAATCAACGATGAGAGGACTAAATATCTTAAAATGTATTAAATATTATCTATTTTCGTGTAATATATATGTATTATATTATGTACTTACTTTTTATAATTTTCTTACTTTCCTGACCGTAGTAAACTCCACACTTTACTTTTCTTATAACGTTTTCTATAAAATCACTAGCCCACTTTGCTTTTGACCAAGAGTGCTTTGATTTTGACTTTAAGCTATTGATATTTGGTAAATCTGTATCCACTGCTGGTGAAGCGTATTTATCTTTTTTTACAAATATATTAGAATAGGGCGTTTGGGTTTCAATGTTAAAAGAATGATGTTTAACTTTTACAGCATTATTATTTATGCCATTACTCTTTGCATTTTGCATAATCGAATATTTGTTACTATACATTAAATTTAACATTTTATCTTTAAATATCCTCATTGGTTTTTCCTTTTCACTGATTGGCGAAGATAATAGGTTTTTATTTTTTTTTAATTTGTCATTATTATGCAACTTACAACTTGCACTATTGTTCCGTGGAACTCCATCTCGAAATCCATCAACTTCTGTTCTCAGCTTATTTGTCCGGGCTATCTCAGGGGGATATTGTAGCTTTCTTTCTATAGATATTGTAGCTTTTTGCGATTCGGGCAACCATTTTATCATAAATGGCCATATATGTTTATCTAGACCCAGAAATTGAGGAGGTTTATAATCATTAACTAGTGTATAGGAACTCAGTTTTTCTTTTCCAGTTACAATTATTGGATATTTCAAACTGCCTATTTGTTTTCTTATTTCAGCTGTTGTTATTTGTGTTCTTTTACCGATTGGTGAGGTTGACTTGGATTGGCACTTTCTAGCTTCTCGCTGTTTACAATCATTTTTACTATCATGAAGTTCTATACCTTTACTCAACACTACTCTTGTAATTCCATTTAATTGCTCTTGGCGTTCTGATTCAGATGCGATGCTCGACTTTTCAGGGTCTGAAAATAAAGTACCTAGAGTTTTAGAATGTTAAAATGATAGCAGAAGTTTGCAACTGAATATTAAAAAAATTAAAACAATTACCAGCTTTCGTGAGTATGTTTTCTGCATTACGCTTAACTTCACTGGCACAAACCGCCATTAATTTCTGTTCAGAATTTCTGTACAGATTTTCATCTCTATGTATTATATTTTCTTGTAAAAGTGAGACATCTTTAATGTTTAGTTTTTGTTGCAGTTTTTTGTTATTTGATTCTGGTTTGGAATTACTTAATTTTTTTGAGACCTTCTTACTTTTTTTATTTCCTAATACTTCTCGTTTACGCTGCTGGTCACGAACACCTCTTTTGGTATAAGTATAGGTTTTTGTCACATCATCTTGCTTACCTATCACGGTTACACGATCAAAACTGGATGATCTAGAGGGACTGTTAAGCGAAGTGTTATCATAGGAGATATAGGCAAACTCTTCTGTGCGACAGGTCTCGATGAAGCTAAAATAAAAAATAATTAATTCTTATTTTTCAAAAACATTTGGATTAAAATTTTTGAAATGTACCTGGCGTCGTTGCGGTCACTAGTTCGCCTCCTTGTAGACATATTTTTTAATGATTCTACACTTGTTCCAGACAATGGTGGAGAAGGTATGAAGTGCATTTTATTTATATTCCTAAGCACAGCCCATACATCATTATCAATCACTTGATTTCTGCCATAAATGTTTTTTGGCTTTTTTAAAACCTTTCTTCCGTCGCCGGTTAAGTGTTGAAACATATCGGACGAACTACTATCTAAATTAATATTGAATTGGGAGCAATATTTTGCATCTCTGTCGTAAATCTCGATATTTTTGTCTGGGTTATTTTTATTAACCCTTCGTTTTTTTACTTTAGGTTTAGGTTTTCTTGAAATTTTTGTTTCGTTGTATTCCGAATCATTCATGTCACTAACAGTGCAAATTTGCGGTTGGGGCGTAGGGTCATTGAGTAAAGTGTGAACGCATTTCTTGCCTTTCTTCGAAGCCCGCTTAGCTATTTTAAATTCATCTGAGTTAGCTTTATATATGTTAATAGCTAAGGGGAATGAAGACGTGAAATCTGTAGTTTTTCTTTGTACTACCTTTTTTTCAGTGACTCTTGAATGAAGCTTGACTTTGTCGCTATTAAGATAGGGCGATACAAAATTTTTTCTTTGTCGTTTACTACTAGCACTACTGGTAATACTTTCATTATAACTATGAGGTGCTTTATTCGAAACTTGCCAATTCCTTGAGTCATTACTTTGGTTCTCAGCTGAGTTAATAGCCATATTAGTTATCTTTAAAATAATGGTATTAGGTATTAATACCTCAACTCTCTGAAAGGAAACATCGTTTTTATGTAGGTAATGCGGCTTGCGGTAATATACATATACAATATTTAACGCGTATTAAGGAAAATTAAATAAGTCAGATTTCTCTAGATTATCTTTACAATAAGTAATCTGAACTGATAAGATGAATTTGAACTGGTAAAAAAAAGAAAAATAGATACTTACAGATTTTTTTTCACAGTAATTTCGACGAATAAAAAAAAATACCTTTTTCTTCTACATAAATATCACCACTGACCTATAACGTTAACCAAATTTATAAAATAAAATATAAATGAGTAAGAGAAAAACATTATAAAGTAACGGAATAATATGACATTAATTTAAAAATTCAGTTGTTATATGCTGCCAGACATCAGTATTTTTTATTTACAGACTAGAAGTTTATTTATTTATTAACACTTCGTTTCATTACAATATAAAAATTGAATATAATTAAATGAAAAGCAGAGCAACTGGCGGCCTTATCGCTTTCGAGCGATCTCTTCCAGTCAACCACTGTGAGAAAACAAAAAAAGAAGAACTAATACTCTTCAGTGTACCTACTTTACTCTTATATGACTCAGGAATGTCAAAAACGTTTTGGATTTTGATTTACGCGAATCTCACCCTGAATCTAAGGTTTATTTTATGTAGTGCTAGGTTTCGTTTAGCCCTATTATAAATCAAAAAGTATTTTTTCGCAACGTAAAACATAGAAACACACAGGGAGTAGGGACACTGACAGATAATCTATAATTTGACATTTACAGTTTGCGCATTATTATTATTGAAATAATGAAATTATAATCAATATAAATACATCAAAACAATAAAACATTTCCTATACTCAATATACTAACATAGCATTTTATGACTAAATTATTTATCAAACCGACTAGAGAGTGGAATGTTTATTTTGGAAAGGCAAAGGACGCATTGTTTACCTTACTAGCAGCCACACCTACAGCCTTTCCTAATCCTATATAACCAGTGATTAAAATGTCGTCAACCGATGATCAAATCATTCAATATGTACCGTTTATGTCTTTTGTACACCCTTCATTCTGGCATACTTTAACTGATTTAAAACTAAACGTTGATAGATTAAACGAAAACACTAAACAAATATATGGACGCTTTACATATCGAAATGATATAGGACCTGTTTTTGAAGTTGATGGAACATCTTTTAACAAGTAAGTTTCATATTTTAAAGAAATGTTTGCTTGGATAAAGTATTTAATATATAAAATTGTTCGTGTACCTATCTTTGCTGCTATTATTTTTTATAATTTTGTCCCTATTATTGTAAGAAACATCTAATACATTGTTATTATATTAAAGTTAATGATTTTTAAGGACACCAGAACAAGAACACTCCTATTTGAATGTAACTGGAACTGTAATGAACAAGAATACTATTGAAGATTTCAAAAATATTGACAAAGCATCACTTCTAAACAGTTTAGGAGAAATTTTATGGCAGAATATAAAAACTGGATCATGGATTGACAATCCCAGTTCATTATTAAACTTCTTCTTACTTTCATTTGCTGTAAGTTTTAATCATTATGAGCTCATTATATATTATTCCGAAAGATTTAAAAAAAATGGTTAAATATTTCAGGACTTGAAAAAATTTCATTACTATTATTGGTTTGCATTTCCAACCCCCAGCCAACCTATAATATATCTAAATGAAAAAAGTAGCCTAGCTTCAGCACATTTTAATAATCAACAACTAGATGAAATAGCAGAGGAGTTCAAAAGTTTAGAAACAACACAGAAATACTTCTTTGTGATTGCTATTGAGGATGACAAATTAAAAGTACTTAAAATATCAGATGTATTTGAAAAAAGTCAAGGTTCCACAAATATGTATTATGCATTTATGGATCCAAGTAATACTGATAATCCAGGATGGCCGCTGAGAATACTTCTTGCTGCTATATTTGAACATAATCCATTATTAGCTAGAACTGTTACAAAAGTTGTAGGAATAAGGATGGATAAAAATGGTTCAGTTGAAAACAGTAGAGTATTTGTTATAAAGGCACAACAGGTTAGTTTAATAATTGAAATTGTTGATATACCAAGAAAGTTTTAATTATTATATTGGTACAAGGAATGCAAAATTATCACATTCCTGAGATAAATAGTAATATTATTGTTGTATTTCACTGTAATGAGAGAAATAATTAGGGCAACCAATATACTCAGAAGTGTATTGCTTTTATTTTATCAATTTAACTAAAATCATCTACCTAT
Source organism: Pieris napi (assembly GCF_905475465.1). Lineage (NCBI taxonomy): Eukaryota > Metazoa > Arthropoda > Insecta > Lepidoptera > Pieridae > Pieris > Pieris napi. The sequence continues at coordinate 3,406,190 of NC_062239.1, read as the reverse complement.
ATAATAAAAAATATGACATCTTTCAGAATCCTGAATCGGGTAAAGGTTGGGTGGGATGGGAACGAAACAATAAGGGCAACTTTGGGCCAAAGTTAGCAAATATGTCTGCATCTATGGACCCTGTGCGGTTAGAATTCATGTTTTCATATGTAAATATTTATTTTGAGCTATCTAAATTCATAATATATGATATACATTTTCTTCATTGATTCCAAATAAAATTTATTAAGTTTTTATTATGTTACTTATAAATTTCAATGCAAAAAATACTTATATGGTTTTTATTTAAATGTTACAATTAATTTACCACAGATTAGCTGATACATCATCAGATTTGAATATAAGGTTGATGCAATGGCGACTAGTTCCCAAACTTAATGTGGATATTATGAGAAATACTAAGTGTTTGCTACTTGGTGCTGGGACTTTGGGTTGTCATGTGGCAAGAGATTTATTGGTAATGTATAACTAACACATTTAAATAACTTCAAAAACCCTTTATATTACCTTTTTGTTCATATTTTCTATTAAAATAGCAATAGGTTGGTGTGTTAATTATAAAGGCAGATGTGGCATATATGGTAACTGATAAGTGCCAGTAGAGAAAGACAAAAGACATTCTATAGCTATTTCTATAGAATGTCTAAACATACATTATTATGTTTATAAAAATTTCCTGTTCTACAGGCTTGGGGTTTCCGACACATCACATTCATAGATAATGGAAAAGTGTCATTTTCTAATCCAACGCGACAAGTTTTGTTCAATTATGAGGACTGTCTAAATGGTGGAAAGATGAAAGCAAATGCTGCCGCAGATAACCTTAAGAAAATATTGCCAAGTGTTGTAAGTATATTTTAAAGAATAAACAAACTATTTCTTAATTAATGTGAAACAACAAAAGTGAGAATTTGGTAAAACATTGGATTCATATTGTTATAAAAGAAAATAATAAAACTAACTACCAGGTTAGCCATGGATCAGCTTTACACATTCCGATGCCTGGTCATCCCATTGGTGAATCTCTTAAAGAAGAAACCATTTCTAATATAAAACAAATAATTGATGCCATACAAGAACATGATGTTATATTTCTCCTCCTGGACACAAGGGAAGCAAGGTGGCTGCCTACTTTGATTGCTGCACATTATGGGAAGGTATTGATTAAAATAATTAATCACAATTGAATTTAATGTTTTGTCACATGTATTTTGTAATGCGATCTATAAATATATAAAATATAATTGAGAAAGTAGGATTAAAAATATCATTTTATTTCTATAAAATTCTGTATGTCATTATTAAGTTTTGGGGAAATTTTTTGAAGGCCGTTGTCTATTAGTGAAGTTGGTGTATGATAAATAATACAATTGATTTAAGTTACAGTAATTTTTCAACTTTTTTAGATAGCAATAAATGCGGCGCTAGGCTTTGATACTTACCTAGTAATGCGCCACGGTCTGGGGCTTGCATCCGCGCCGAACGATATTAAGAACTCTCATGTAGACGGCGCTCAACTTGGCTGCTATTTTTGCAATGACGTCACAGCACCCGGTAATGTAAGTACCTACTTTATACATATATCTCTTTTTAAGTTAGTAACTAGACACTAGTACGCCTTTATTTCCTTAAATAAATCATCTGCGCCAGCGGTTCGTAGAGTCGCAATAATGGCATCTAACACGATTTGCAGGATGGAATACTTTTTATTTAAATAGTATTAACTTATTATTATTTGTTTACAGTCGGTAAAAGACCGTACATTAGACCAGCAATGCACAGTGACTCGGCCGGGAGTAGCGGCCATCGCTGGCGGATTAGCCGTTGAACTCCTAGTTGGGCTGTTGCAACATCCACTCGGGTAACTATAATACCCGCTTTTAACGCGATTTTTGGCGCCATCTACCAAAAATAATTCTATTTGTTTGTACATTTTACACTTTGATCCAAACGTTGCCGGTACTATAGCTTTGACCTAAAAAACGCGCAATTCTAGGTAAAGTGCGTTAGAACCCCAGCTACACACATTTACTATATGCTCAAACAGCTCAATTAATTCTGGCTCACACAACTCATACTCTTTTTAATACACCTTTATGCATACCACAATTTTTTATTTTTTTTAGAATAAACGCCCCAGCCCCATACAATATAACCCAAGAGGATTCATCTATAGATGGGGTTCTTGGCCCAATACCTCACTCAATCAGGGGTTTTCTCCATACATACCAAAATGTTACACCAACTTGTGGCAAATTTAAACAGTGTATCGCTTGTTCTGATATAGTGATAGCTAATTATAGAAATGAAGGAATTGAATTTCTTCTAAAAGTCTTCAATAGTGGTACTTATCTGGAGGAAATAACTGGTTTACAAGAACTGCATTTAAGTGCTGAGATGGCTGACGTGAGTTGTTTATACTTATATGTTTTAAAACATTAAATGATGATTTTTAATTTGATAATTAATTAATAATTTTGTGCTGTGTTTTCAAGGTTGAATCTCAAAAGCGTAAAGCAGAATGAAAAATATTTTTGAATGAAGGAGATTATTAATAAAAGTTTTGTTTTTCAGATATTGACATTTTCTGATGATGACCATGAGTAATAAATGTGGACCATTGTTTCACTTCTACAGTTAGTCATTTTCATCTTTAGATATTTTACCCTACTTCTTAAATTATTGAAAAAATGTGTAATGTTTGTTAAAATAATTCCAAAATGATATTTCAATAAAACTTTTAAAAAGTTATTTTTTTTAATATTACTGAATACTTTATAATGTTATTTCTTTCTGGGAAGAACAAAGATTAAAAGTTGCCAATGTTCTTGTTACATTTGTTTCACTTATTATTATGAAATGCTTAACCACAATAGGTATTGCATTTCAGATACCTAATGATTATTATCCAAGTATTAAATATAATATGGCTACCACATATATACTACCACATTAACAACCAGCATTGCTTTATTTGTGGACAAATTCCATTCATTAGATTTCTATTTATTAAGATTTCTTTCTATTCAGTCAAATGGTATTATTAGCTCAAAAAATAAACAAAATTAATCATTTAACTACAATATTTATAATAAAATTAAGGTCGCATGTCCAAATTTATTGCGGGCAAAGAAAACTTTGTTGGGTTAAAAATTTCTTTAACTGGCTTCGGTGGCTTGATTTTTCTTCCATGTCTGCCATCTTTTCTTTTCCATAGACCAGAACGAGGTCTATTACCAAGCCATCTGTTTCGCTGTGGGGAACCAATTGGTGTATTACCATGATCAACATTGGATAGACGACCTAGAAAAATATTTTTGTCCCTTTGAGAACACATCTTATTCTACTTTTAATTGTATGTAATTTAGTTATAATGCTTTACATACTTAAAGTTGTACTGAAATAATAGTATGTAACCTTTACTAGTCTTGTAGTTATCAGAGAAACCCTATACCATATTTTCAGGTTTTAGATAGTGCTAGTAACATGTATTGACTCACCAACAACAGCCATACAATGTTCATTAAAACTAAAAAGCTTTTTCGAAGGCATCTGCACTACTATTCTATCATTTTGCCTCCTTAATATTGTGCCAAATGTACCAGCTGCATGGATGTATAATCCTCCTTGTCCTACAAAAAAAACGAGCTGTTTTTTAAAATAGTAATTTGATTACAAAATATATTTTGAATATTCATAATATTGTAAAAACTTATAAGATTTTATGATTTTGTTGATGACACTGTTTTCTATTGTGTAGTATCTATATACAACTATGTAACATGGGTAACTTATTATCAATAAATATTTACCTGGTTCTTTTTCAATGCAATGAACTATTGTTCCTGTTGGAAGAGCACCCAACACATAAGCATCACCTTCGTTAGCTCTGACTGAAAAAATTATAGAACATTTAATTTAAAATATAGAATCAGAGAAATTAATTAACAGTTGCAAAATCAACATTTTTGTTTTATGATGACAGAAAACCTTGTATTATATTATAGACTCAAAAATTTATCAGAAGGATCAGGCACAGAAGACATAACCCTAAAAACAATCATAAGTATAAATTGTAACAGTGTATGTAAATGGACATAGCATAGCATTTTATTATTGTTCAAAATGTGCATGTATCCAGTGTTAAGTAAATAATAGTGCACTAACATAAGGTAGACCAAAGGAAAAATGGATTGATGAGATAAAAAGAAAAGCTAGTGAAAACTGGATCACCAAAGCAAAAGACAGACAGATGCGGAGCAAAATGTAGGAGGCCTTTACCCATATCATATATATATGATCCTTTTTAGTTTTGAGTCTTTTTAATTTATCATTTAAAATGTATATACATTGAAATTATTAATTATGACTGGAATTTAAATTTAAGGATTATTAAGAGTATTTTTTTTTAATGCATGCAGATATTATGTAATAATTAATCATATGATATACTTGTTTAATATATTATTCATTATGGAAATAAAGAGGGTTATAATAATAATAATAGTGCACTAACTGATACTAACATTTGAACCTCTATTTTTAGGCAAAATTATATATATGAGTAGGCTCAAATGGTTGCAATTAACCAATTTATCATTATAGAATACATTTATAATATTAGTATAAGATTTGCGTGTTACCTGGTATTCTAGGTAAAAGCCTTGATGTTTTGATAATATCACCAGCTTTCATATTTTCTGTAGCAAGAATATATTTGAGTTTATCTCCAATAGCTACAAGAGCAACATGTGCTGTCCTGCATCCATCTTCCAATACCTAAAAGTGCAACAAAAAAATAACTACTATTTGTAAAATATGGTGCATATTTGGAAATATTTAGATTTTTATGAACTATGAATTAAGAACAATAATAACACATTATTAGTCTTCACATTAACATATTTTTAATACCTGGATAACTTTTTCTTCTTGAGGAGTTCCTTCAGTTGGTCCGTCTCTGACCCAATCAATCCAATGATATTTGTGTTTTATACCACCACCTATTCCTTTAGCAACAACTCGACCTTCCAAAAACGGATGTGAAACCTCAGATATTTTTATTTAATAACAAATTATTTAATACAAATTGTACAATTATATCTCACCTGTTTCAGGATCCCTACCAGCTAAGTTTGTTACTTCTAAAGGTTTTACGGTGTACTCTTCTGGAAAATGTACAATTCTTCTGTAACTTTTACCAAATCCTGGCTTTGGTTTTACAATATTTGGCTTACTAGCAAATTTTACAGCACTAGCATGCAGAGTCCGTCTGCAAATAAAACTAGTAGAAGCCGAGATTGAAAGATTCGAAAATAACCTATTTAAAGCCATATTCAAATATTATAGAAAGTATCCATTAATAATGTGTTCCCAATATTGTTCCTAATCTATAAATCATATGATGATGATGAATGATGATATTAATTTATCCCTAATTCCCTAATGGGATTTGGGATTTGGGAAAAGCAATTAGCAAAAGGTAATCTATAAATCTAGGGATGTGAAAAAATAATCGATTTTGGAAAACATCGATTTTTGTAATCGATTTTAATTTTAAAAATAATCGATTCTTTTTTAATTGAAAATCTATCAAATTTTATTTGCCACCTCTCGATATTATGTCTGGTCTTTTATAACCCGGTATAATAATGTTACATACAATAAAAAAAAGAGTGTGTGTACTTATGTACACGCGTTAGAAGTTATACTTCTTTGGCGTATGGAAAAAAAATGCAGTAGTGATTAACGATAAATATTAAAATTAATCAATAAAATTATTATAAGTAGATACTATCACCGTCGTATATGAAATTAATTTAATAAAAACACCAAAATAATATTTATTTATTCGCACTGTTTAATTGTACTGTTACGAAACACGTGTTCTAAATATAAAAATACTAGAATATACAACTTGACGTAGTTATTATCGATTTTCATGCCACCTAGAACTAACTTCATTCTGTTAATTTTGTGTAACGGTGCGCGCGCATCGTAAAATTTCACTCTCATCAATTTTTCATAACGCGCTTAAAGAAGTATAACTTCAAAAAGACAACAACAATATTGCAATGTGCTACTGAAAAGGCATACACTCAGCATCTATCAAATTTCATATAAAACCTATTAAAACGAGATTAGGTTAAATAGGATTAGTCAATTTTGATTGATAAAACAATCGATAAAAAAAATCGATTTATTATGCAGAATGTCACATCCCTATATAAACCATAACCTCAAAAGTCTTTTTTTTTCGCCCATGGCGCAGGCTATAGTCATTCGACAATACCGCCTAGTCTTTCGTAGAACCTCAAAAGTCAAATAACAATCTCTATTCTCTAGAGTCTAGACTCTACTATACAGACTAAGTAGTAAACCAATAAACTAAAGACTTTTAGTGCTTTGACAATTTGTTATAAAAGCTAGATGTATGTATGATACAATATTTGCAAATATTAGTCGATCGAATATTATTAAAAAAAATATTAATAATAGGATATTTTTTACAATTTTTATTGGGTAATGCACTAGAAATCGTTGTTAAATTTTTCTGAGTTCAATCTTAATTTTTTTCTCAAATTGAATTTAATATTTTACCATGGATACTAGTCTTTCAGTCGGAATAGTAGAGTACGTCATCTATCTTTATTTAATGTGCCAATTTTACTACAACTTACTTCCTTAAGTAAAGTTTTTTTTTTTGGCAACCTTTGCCATGAAATTAAGTAAATATTTTAAAGTTTTAGAAAATAGCAAATCTATTTAAAAAATATTTAGATTTAAACAGAAATAACATAAATGTTTCATGATCTTGATGAATTTCGCATAAGGTTTTAGTGTTTGATTTTAGATTGACAAAAATAAACATAAAATTTAAACTCAGTAAATTGTTTTGGGTAACTTAAAAATATTTTATAGTAACACTACGTAATTACCGATACCGACCCCTAGCGGCAACTTTGTGACAAAAAATACATCGTGAATGTGGCGTGTGTTGTTTGGTATTTCGTGATTCGTAAATAAAATGCCTTCAATAGACTAGAAATTATTGTTGTAAGTGTAATTCTTAAAAGGAAAACAAAAATCTGTTCAGAAACCTTTTAGTGACGGAGCGAACTTTAGACTAAAAGTGTTAATCGTTTGATATTTTATCATATGTTGCACGCCTTTGGGGTCTCGATGAAGACAAAAAAATAATCGGTAATTCCGATGCTAAATAGATAATGCAGTAAGTTATATGTCAATATTTGGCATTAAATTACCGAAATAGCCCTATGACAACCAATAAAATTCCTCGAAGCATTAATTAATGCATATAAAATGAGATGGTTCATGATCTTGTACTCTTTTTATGATATCGTAATCATTGATGCTCGTCGAACTCAAATATATACATGGTTGGTAATTTTACGTGTACATTTAGTTACAAGTCATCACAATTATTACAATTGCGAAAGGTTTGTTATAAATCAACGTTTTCATGATAAATATTTTGTTACAGAAATAGACACAAGCAGTCTTCCGGCAAGTTATTGCGCTTTCTTGTGACAATGGTGTGCCCTATGTACAATCGTATTTTTTAAATAATTTTACAAAATATCTAAACTTCATAATGGTTGTCAGAGCTGTACCAGAATAAAGCAAATATGAGTCACAACTTGGCTGGAATGCCCTCCTACAGGTTGCAGGGTCCTGGTTTGGGCCCCCCAGATTTCAAACCACCCATGGATACACCCACACCTCCTGCTCCTGCACCTAGTAATCCCAAGAAGAGAAGAAAAACTTCAAATGCCAACAATGCCTTAACTACACAACAGACTCCACCTACTGTACAAGATTTACTACCTCCTCCTTTGACAGGTTATGGAGATACAATTGTTGCTTCAAACCCTTTTGATGATTCACCTTCAACTGTATCACACAATGGTCCTATGATGAGTCAAAATGGACCTATGATGAATCAAAATGGCCCGATGGGAATGATGGGACCTATGCACAGTATGGGAGGACCACCTATGAGACACATGAGCCCCTTGCCCCACAATATAAGTCCAATGAATCAACAAATGCCACCTAGAGGAGGAATCAGCCCCATGGGTAACATGAGCCCCATGGGTCATATGGGTGGTATGTCACCTATGGGTGGTCCTAACATGGGTATGAGTAATCACAGTATGGGGCCTGGTATGGGAGGATCAAGGTCTATGGGGAGTCCTATGAGCCCAATGAACTCTATGCCAATGGGTTCTCCTATGTCAACAGGACCAATGGGAAGTCCAATGAACATGGGTTCAATGGCGGGTAGTCATATGAGTAACAGTCCAATGGGTCCACCAATGCATAGTCCTTTAGGAGCAGGATCTATGAATGGTCCTATGAATGGGCCCATGGGTGGCGGAGGACCAAGTATGAATGTTCCCCGGATGAATGGGCCAATGGGACCTAATTGTTCTAATGGTAGTATGGGCCCAAGCAATTCTATTATGTCTCCAAGTACTATGCAAAATAGTGGAATGGGGCCTGGACATTGTGGACCAATGAGACATGGTAGTCCAATGGGCTCCGGAATTGGCGGTGGGCCTATGGGTGTTAATGGTCCAATGAACTCAATGGGACCTGGGCCGCCATATTCTAATAGCCATATGGGGCATGGTGGGCCTATGGGAATGAGTGGAAGTGGTTCAATGGGAATGGGTCCTGGCCCAGGAAATATGGGTAATTGTGGACCTTTGGCGGGCATGAGTGGAATGGCAATGGGAGGACCAGGAAGTCAAGGACCCATGGGGCAAGGAATGGGTATGTTTGGGCCTAAGCCAATGCCAGTGAGTGCAGGGAAAGTGTATCCACCGGATCAACCCATGGTCTTCAACCCACAGAATCCAAATGCACCACCTATATATCCTTGTGGTGTTTGTCACAAAGAAGTACATGATAATGATCAGGCTATTTTATGTGAATCTGGGTGCAATTTTTGGTTTCACAGGTGAGGAATCCATCAAATTTTTAGTAAATTTGCTCATTTTCTAACATAGTTAAATAAATCTATAGAATTTCAGTAATATAAAAATAATGCTGCTAAGTAATATAAAAAGTAAATTTTGGAAGTGACTTTGTGTGGGAAAAAGTTATAACATGTACTTTGTTTCAAAAATTCTGAAACGCTACCTTAGTGCATCTAATGACTCACTGCTAGAGCCAAGAACTATAAAATAAGTATTAATTTTTTTGTATTAATAACTTTTATCTCACATTTTCAGGGGATGCACAGGTCTAACAGAGCCTGCTTTTCAGCTTTTGACAGCAGAAGTCTACGCGGAGTGGGTTTGTGACAAGTGCCTGCACTCTAAAAACATACCTCTTGTAAAATTTAAGCCATAGCGATGCGCCCTACCTTCGCCCGTCCTGCCACACCATTGAGTATGCTCATTGCCACTCATCACAAGTATTTATTTCACTTCATCTAGTTTGTTTTTAATCGTAAATTAAAAATGAAATGGTTTATATGTTTTGGGTCCATATTCTATATAAATTCTTAAACTATGAGAGTTGCAAACCATTTTTAAATTAGGTTTTTGCAATTCTCAAGGGTTAAGATTTATGAATTTAGGCCATAGAAGGATCTCATACTGGGTTTGTGGGTTTAATTGTACCAACTTGGCATTTTTACATGATCATAGCAATTACAAATCGTGAAGTATACACAAATTGTAAGGTAATACATGTTAAATGATACATACAAAAAGCAATCTTATGTGATCTTTCATTAGGAAGTAAACTAAATCTGATTTAAGCAATATTATGATGATGCCATTTTGTGGCTCATGTGCGCTTTAGTCTGTGCATAGTGTACATATAGTCTAAGATTTAACTTCCGCCTTATAAAAATTGTGACTTAGTGTACTTTCAACAATTATAACAGTTTGCTCAGCAAATAGTAAAGCTCAATCTTAGTTTGAAAGTACATGTACAAGTATGTCTAGTGGCAGCAGGTTTTATTATGGAATTTAATGATGTGCTTACACAAATCAAAGATTTTTGTAGTCAAATAGCTTAGATGAAAATATAATAGTTATAATTAAACAGAAGCGGTATTCTCTCGTTATAAATAGCTGGTGCTATTTAATCTCACATTTAGGTCCACGCATGTTAAGGCTTAAGTTATATTAAAACATACTAAAAAGCACACCACTTTATTTTCCTATTTGCAGAACTCCATCTAGTGAAGATTAGACCCCAGGTCTTGAGTTTAATATGAAAAGACACAATTTTTACTTTGTTTTTGTCTATCTATTCAAAAAATTTACCAAGAACACTATGGAAAAATAAAATCTCTGCCCCTAGAAGCACAAACCGAATCACACACAATATGAGCTTTAAATTAAGTCACCTTATATAGAATTTTTCACCAGTTTATTTCTATATGTATATGAGCAATTAACTTAAATTAAGACCCATAGTCTAGACTGAGAGTTAAACTTTAAACCTGTAGGGCTATATGCTATTTAAGTGATCTACTGTCTTTATCATTTGATGTAATCAAAATATTTGGTTTTGTTTAACTTATTGACTTAATTATAGAAGTCATGGGGAGTAAGATTTCTTATAAATATCTGTTCATTTTCCCAGTAAACTATAAAGTCCTTACTAAGATAATCGGTACTTCTGATGTTATTCTAAAAAGCCTTTTATGGGAAATATGGATAGTTGTCATCTAAAACAAGCAATAGCAGTGTAGCCTAATAGGTTGTATTTCCCATTATTAAAGATGGTTTACTCTTGATAATGCGAATAATGTTTAATTATCGAATTGAAATAGGGCTTGAATACATTTTAAAATGTGGGTTTTAATTTTGCGATTGGATTTTAATCAAAAATCATACATACACTATCATATAAATTATTTGATGGTGAACTTAAAAGGCTTTATTATCCAAGCGGAAAGATTTCAGATTAAAATTGAACTATATTTTAAATTATTATTTGTATTTTGGCATTTTTACCAATTATTTAATACTAACTACCTCCTTTGTAAACATACTTTAAGCTGAATATAGACTATTTTGCAAATACAGTGTATTAAAAAAAAACCGTCTTTACTAAGACTCAGACTAAAGCTTATAGTACGCTTATAATAAGGCCATAAATGTTTTTAAATTCATCAATATATTTATAATAAAATTTCATATAGTTTGTAAGTCAAGTCTTTCCGCTGTGAAATGTATCAAAATAAACAACCCAGTGCTAGGCAAGTCATGTACTTATTATTTGGTGCCCTTATTTGCATGTAATATTAGCGCGTTAATGAAATTGTACATACTATAATGAATCCATACGCTTTCTTAATTATAGGAGTGTTAAAATGTGTTTGTCAATTTTTTAACTTTTGAAGATTTTTTAAGGATAAATTGTAAAATAAGTTGTGTAAATAACATAATAGCGAGTAGATAATGAGATTATATAAATTCGATTGACTTTGGGTACACGCGGCTGTGAATTGTAAGTGCGTGATTTACGCCGTCTAACCCTCTGATGTCAATCTTCGAATCTTTCTATCGTATGTGAATAATGCCTTATTTTAAGATTATTTAATGTTTTATATCGTGTATTAATATGTTTTAAATTGGGACATTTCATTTTAATTTTCAAAACAGTTTGAGCATATTATGTTCTACCTTGTGCCATTTTCCTATAATCCGATAATTAAAATAGAGCAACTGAACCAAGCAGCTTTTACTTATTTGCGAATAATAATTTATTGATAGGTTGTGAAATTTATTTACTATATGGATTTATGTTTCAGATAACTTTAATATGCTCACCTCGGTATGATTGGGAAGCATGAATGAGTTACTTTATGTTGTTCATATTTGTATCATGTAAATTTGGTCTGACCCTAATCCAATTAAATATTGACTTTATTTACTTGTAAAAAAATACCGCAGTGTAACGTCATATATTTGTTTTATGCATTAAAAAAATATAGGATTGCAGCATTATCTGTATGAGATTACATGATTATTTTATTTATCAAAACCATGACATTATTTTTAATCGCGACTCACGTTTGAGGAATAAGTATTATTATATACACTTTTATACAATTTCTAACCATCTACATACTATTAATATCGTTGTAAATGTTTTACCTTTAACATTGTAATGGATTGGCCTGGTTTTACATAAATTTTAGTTTATATAATAATTTTTAAAAGAAATGGCCATCAAGAAAAAAATACTAGTAGTTAAAGTCGCCTAGTTTAGCTGCCGAATTAAACTCATGTAAATAATATGAACTATGAAGCCACTTGTACAGTTACATTATTTAGATTTATATATCTAGTGTAATGTGGCCATTAATGTAAAATTATTTAAGTACGTGAGAGCATCACAATTATTATTTACGGGAGACTGCTGCTATGTACATAAATTATATACTTATGTTGAAATAACTTTACAGTCGTCATGTTGTGATGAAAGAACACGTTGTAATTCTGAATATTTTATAAAGTCAAAATAGAATTAAGTCAGTGGTCTTAAACTTGTGCATAGTTTATTTTGTATTATGTGAATAATAACAAGCAATAATAAAATTGTTAGTGAAGATTTTAATTTTACCTCACCCCATAATCCTTCTGCTACATTCACTCATTCCTTAAGGCTCGAATCTCGATACAAATACACATCGAGTACATTTTTTTTCCGATATAGTTTGTAATGCACTCTAAATAAGTTTTGTTTTTCATTCAGAAAATAAAATAGTAATCAAACAAAATCTCAGAGAAGAAGAGAAATTTTTCGTATAAATGTTATTAAAATATATTTTGTAGCCCATTAAGAAAGAATGTTACTTATGTATGGATAAGTAATATTCTTATGTCTTTTTTTTGAAAGACGTGATGTTTAGGTTTTTAAATTTTTTCTGAGATAAGTAGTGCACTTTATTTAAAGGAGTCCTAGAAGTATCACATGAGCCGGCGCAGTACCGGTAGCTTGTGTTTATTCAACTTCCTATAAAAAAAATTAAATGCCTATTTTCATTTCAGACACTGACCGGGTTCAAACCAGACTCCTCATGATGTTCAGTCGAACATACTAACTACTAGATCAATGCCGCAGTTAGTCTTTCACTGTCTCAAAGTATAATGGAAGTTGTTTTCTTAATTTTTATTCACTTGCTCTGTACATATAAAAACTCTTTCGTGATACTTTTGTAAAAATATTAACGGTATCAAGGTTTTAGAGTAAAAATGCAATGTATTGAATCAGTCCGCTATAATCCTTTTATTTTAGTAAACAGACCTATAGCTTATAGGTAAACTTATTGTAGTATTTGTCCTTATAATGCAATGGTGCTAATTCTGACATACACAAATTACACTAATCTCTTCGAAGTCTAAGTAATATAAATTTAAAGGGCAGAAGAGTAATTAATGTTTATAAATAATACTCAATTGCAATAATAGTGTACCATAATTAGATCATACAGACATGTCAGCTGTGAATAAGACTTAAAGTTGCATGTCAGAATTAGCATCTCTGCGAGAAATATGGAAATATTAGTTTTGTACTTTCTATTTTTACAACACAGGAGTTAGGATGTATTATCACTATAGTTTCAGTATCCAACCAATATTTTGAATGCCTGTAAATGTAATTACAAACTCCATTATATTGGCTCACTTATAAACTGCTAGAACAGAACACTTAAATTAAAAACTAATTTCAGCAAAAGTCTGATGATACATTGTAAAAAGCACCAAAATATATACTTAAAATAATCAGAATTTCAGATCTCAATAAATAATTAAACATAATTAATAAGATAGTTTCTTACACTTTCATAACTATAGATAACTGTTTATCTGAATAAGCATGAAATAATGCTCCCAATTAAAGTTAATTAGTATACAAAATTAGTCAATCACATCTAAATTGATGTAAACTGTGCATTTCCTTAGATTTAAGTTGCATAAAATTATTATACTTTATAGGTAACAAATATTTTTTATGGCAGTTTAGATTTTAATACAATTTTATAAAATATAACCTTAAGTAGATTTATTTTATAATACTTCAGGATCCCTGATCCATTTAGTATTACCCATACTCAGAGCCAAAAGATGCCAGCCCTTTATTTTGAATTGCAAATGTAACAGCAGTATCTAGAAAATCATAATTGTCCATAACATTATCACAGTTTAGAGTATTTTCATCATTATTTACTGTTGAACTATCAAGCTCATTTTCTCCATAATATTTATATGAAGTTGAATGATTAGGAAAGTATGAAAACTGCATATCATTAGATTCATTCTGTTTTGCTTCATCATCATACGACCATGACATATCCAGTTCACTAGAGGAGCTAGGGTCATTGTTATTATTACTATTTGATGTGAAGTCTTCAGATGGTACAGGACTACAAGGTGGAGTATTAAACATATCCTTATTACTTGATTGTTTTTGCTCTCCTTCTTGATTATTACTTGTGCTTGTATTTTGAAGTCCATGGGCTGATATCGCCATAAGTATACCTTCATTCTCAATTGTATTATCTCCTGGAAGATTATTGATGAATTCAGCAACATCTAATGCTAAAAATCGATTGTTATCTACTTCGGCAGGTAATGGTGCAATCATCCAATTATCCAAAACACGATTTATTGTATTATCCACAAAACATTTGGCCATCTGAAAAATACAAATTGTTAGTATAGTTGAAAATGTAGTTAGCCAGTTCTATCTTTCAAATCATGCTCAGCTGATTGATTTATGGCTTAATAGCATGCCAGATGTTATTTAGTTTTAGTTATTTTGCTGAGTAAATTGAAGTGGCCTCTGTTTATCAGTACTTACTTGTCTTGCTTGCCATCGAGCAATACACTGATCCTCACTATAACTATTGGAATGTAACAATGAAATGGGTGTTACTGAGTTTTCATCATCACTACTTCTATTGTCTTTACTGGAAGAACTTTCAAAGGAACTAACATATCTTGGATATGGCAGCTTTTCACTAGATGTACTAGGAAGAACAATTTTATCCGAGTCTGTTATGGAATCAAGTGTATTGAAATCCTGTTTAAGTAAGTAGTCTCCTAGTATTTCAAGATTTTGTTCAGTGTTTCCGACTAAGTCCTTTTGTTCTTGAAGACTTTGTGATGAACTACTGGTATGGCCACTATCTTTCATTATATTTGTAGTATTTGATTCGCAAGTTTCATTCTTTAAGTGATATTTTCCTTTTACTTGCCAAGCAAAACGAGCTTTCTTTAGTGGGCGATCTGGTTCCACAGGGCCGTCGCCATTTTCTTGTCGTTTACACGAAGATTCCCCAGTGCTTCCAGGGACATTCATTATGTTTCAGCGTAATAACTTGCGACTAATGCTAAAGTTGTAAATAATAAACAAACACTGACATCACTAATTAGTGAAACATATGATTGCTTTGACAAGTCACTAATTAGACTTTTTCTATGAGGCAAGCGTAAAAAGATGAAGACTTACAAATATAAAAATGTTATAAAATTTTAGATTGTTAAATTTTTTTGATTATTAAAAGTAAATCAGATTTTTCTTTCTCTAATTAGAAACTATACACTGCGATAAAATACACAATGTAATACAAAATAGTTACAAGTGTTACCATTTTACATTATTTCATCATTCACTTAATAGTTTTTTAAAACGGCCTCTCAATAACTGATGATACTATTTTTTTATTTAATAATGTTATGTTTTCCTTCAGAATTTGTATATATTTGGCATTAAGGTGTTAAACCAGAAGGTGGGTTCTGGTAACATTTCGTAATCATCGTGAGTTTTTATGTGTGTAGTCGTCAATAATCTCAGAGTATATCGGCATTCCTACTGATCTGAGACTAGTCTCTAATTGATCTGTGGATTCAAGGTTCGACACACAACTCACAAGCATGTCACAATGTTTTACGTAAGAAAATCTTCAGACTTCATACTTCATAGAGAAAGGAGCTTCTTTCTTTGAGTTTGATCTTAGTCCTAATTCCTATACATCGGCGGGAGCCTTGCGGCTTGCTACAATATTGTCCTTTGTCACTGTCACTCTTGCGATGATATGATAAATTTTGGGTGACCATCACTAGAAGACATTATCAAATACATAGGTATTAATGTACCTTTGTATTTGATGCAGTCTTTGTATACATACTATTTTATTTACAGTATTAATTTTTTCAATAGTCAAAACTGTTATATTTATAATATAATCCGGAATTCAAAACTGGAACCACTTGTGACGTATCGTGTAAATTTATACGCGTGAAGTGAATTCTAGCAATTTTTTAATAATTTATTTATGATGTACATGGCCAAACAATAGGAAGTGGTCGGCAATAAAGACAAAGGGCACTTAGGTACTCCGTGAGCACCGTTGTTGTTGCTTGACTTCAGTTTGCTCGAAACTGCGCTTCATGGACTCTAGAGGATTGTAATAAAGTATTATTTTCAGATGAAGCTAGAATGTCTTTCGGTGGAGAGGAGCAGGCTGGTGAGTGCTGTGAAGTCCACGGGAACGCTATGCGGATTTTTTGAAGAAATCGCTCCTTATACCGGAGCCTCCTTTATGTTTTGGGCAGCAATTAATTCGACAGAGCGACGGAGTTAGTTTTCGTTGAAAATGGAAGATTAAATGCAAACCGGTACATAACGGAATGTACAAATACCACTAAGATCAGTGCACCCTGTTCCACAAAACGTCATGGAACTAAAGGGAGTCATTGCCGAAGAGTGGGAACGTATTCCTCAAAACGTTATGAATACATCGTACAAAGCATGCCCAGAAGAATTCAAGCTGTGATTTTGGCAAGAGAACTTTAGGTTTTTACATTTGTAACTTTATTTAATTTAAAAACAATCATTCTTCTTGACTCTATTGCCGACATATACATCATAAATAAATTAAAGAAAAAATTGCCAATATTCACTTCACGCGTATTAATTTACGATTATTAGTATACAGACTACGTCAAACAAATAATTATATCATTTAATTAACGGAAATCGAAGTTAGAACGTAAATTTCCGTAAATGATTTTTTTGCTAAAGAGTTTTTAAATATACGTAGGCATATTTAACTTAAAAATGTACAGTATGCACATTAACGCATTCCTTTCCCGTTTTACATACTTCAATAAATATAAACATCATCGTTTAATGAAGAACCGGATGAATTGTCGTAAAGATCGTTATCGTAGGCTCGTTGTCGCCTAATCACCACACAAAGGGAGGGAGCATTCCCAGAATTATTTAATATGAAGATTGCCCTCAGTCCGTCTCTACCCGTTGACCTGCCACTGCCCAAATAGTTACTTTCACAGGATCGAAATTTAAAACTATTACTGGAGATTTCTTCCTGATACATTACGTGTGTTTTCGGTGAGACATGAAGGTAGGTTTAGTTTATATTAATCCTTTATTAATCTGTTATATTGTTAGAAATACTATAAAAGATTTTATATAGTTTACTGCAGACAGCCATTTCTAAAGGCGAATCTTTCTAGTTAAGCTTTATCTATTAAATTAATTCGATTTTATTGTTTCTTATGTTGCGTATATCCCTTGCATGCATACGAAATATATAAATACCTATATATTGAATAAATTAAACTGAAGCTATTTGCCATAAATTATAAATAAACTAAATACTAAGGTTAAGCATAAATATCGATAGACAGAACATAGTTTTTGATAAAATTAACTTAAATAATACTGTTATTCTGTCTAATCTCGGGGAAAACGTCGATTTAATTCACACGTATTGCGAGATGTATTTATTTTCTTTCTTTTTCAGTACTTAATTATACTATTAGCATGTGCTGGTGTTGTATTAGGAGCAACAATGTCCGATGGTCAACTTGAAAGGACGTTAGCCGATAAACCAACTATGCAGAGACATATCCGATGTGCTCTTGGAGAAGGTCCATGTGATACCGTCGGAATACGACTGCGAAGTATGTATTTTATATTTAAGCCATCAGCTTCGCCCGCGTGGAGTTCGTGTATTTTGGTAGGATCCTTCTACGACCTCTGTAACAATAATCGTATTACCATTCTATTTAAGTAAAACCAGCAAGAATTAGATAACCAAACCTTCATTAAGAATTCTATTGGTCGTGAAAATTCCTTTTGGTAGTTTTTCAGTTTATAACTTTCATACAAGTAGACGCGGTCGGGGCACTATAATTTGTAAGGCTTTTTGGGTTCTGAAGTTGCTAAGCTCCTATGAACTATGTACATGTAACTAACAACAGTTGCTGCAAATGATAATTTTATTGCTAATGTCGTTTAATAAGGATTTATTTTTATTTCAACCTAGTAGATTTTTAGTGTTTAAAAGCCATTAATTTTTTTTATTGCTACTAAAATATTCAACTTATCTTGAACACGTCGATTGTCTAGTTGTAAGCTTGATTTCGAGTTTTTAAAATAACTACCAAAATGACTGAATATCGGCTAAGTATTTTTTGTTATGTATCGAAATCATTCGATCTTTATAACAAATTATAAATATATTTTATTGCTATCAGCATCGTTTATAATTTTTTACAGGATTAATTATATAATAAACTGAACATAAAAGAATTAAAATTGGCAGGTATTATCTATTTATTGTCTTAAATGTTTTTTTTATTCAGTTCAATTTTCCTTAACCACAACAATGTTTCCATAAAAATTATTATGTAGTTCAATAATAACCGCCCACGTAGTCTAGTGTGGCAGATGTGTTTTGTCTTCTTTGATTTCTTTGATACTCAAGGAGAAAAACGAATGAAAGTTATTTACTTTCAAAACAAAAATGTAGGTTTTCTACTGACCCAACTAACATTAAAAATGTAAAATTAAACAATACAGCAGTTATAAACCTATGTTTTTTTAGCATTGGCACCATTGGTGTTGCGAGGAGCGTGTCCGCAATGTACAATTCAAGAAACGAGACAAATTCGTCGCACCTTGGCTTTTGTTCAGAGAAACTTTCCTTGGGAGTGGGCAAAGATTGTTCGTCAATATGGCTGAAGAAAAGGCCAAACGGAAACTTAAAATATTTATTTATTATCATATTCATTAGCTATTTATTCAAAGCCCTTTATTGACACTACGTAACTACACAGATAATTAATAAGGTAATTAATAATTATAGTAAAACTTTGAATCATTACTATAGTTATTATTACTAATATTCAATGTGTTCTAATTATTATTAATGATTACAATAAAAAAAAATATCAATTATGTGTTATAAGATTAAGAGAATTGAATGTGACAGTTTTTTTACATCCGTGGCATATATTTTCTAATTCAAGACAAGTTTTGTTTGTAAATGTATACATTGAAAATTAAAAAGCATCAAATGAATATAGATTTAATACGTTAGTAGTAGACGCGACGTTTTCTAAGAACTATTTTCTAATTGAATTTATTGTTTGTATAAAAATTAAATTAACCGACTGTTAATAGATTTCCTTAGCGATTTTTCTAAGAAGCACTTTGTAATTATTGCCAAATCTTAATAAAATGGGTACTACAAGTTCTGTTTTTATTTTGTCACGTAATACGGAGCCTCTATGTAGAGGGGGATTGTTGAGTAAGGTGTTACGGCATCACCAGCTTGGTTTGGTCGGCATTCTCTCGTGGCGTACGCTGAATACAGACAACTTCAACGTGCAATATTAAGTAATAAAATCCGGAATAAAGACGTAAAAGTGACTGACAGGATGCAGGTGAGCGATTTTCTATACTTTCCACTAATTAACTATGTCAATATAGTAATTTTTAAGTCAATGTCTGGTGTGAAACATGTTCATGAGATACGATTAAGATAGAAAGTTTGTAATGAATTCCGTAAAATTCAATTCTGTTTTAAAATATTTCATAACAACAAATTTAAAGTAAATAAATTGTATTTAAATTAAAACATGACCTATTTATTATTTGTTATTTTATTTCATTCGATATAAGAGCTGTTTTTGCATCCCATCAAGCCAATACCCTAAGCAATAAGTAAAAGGAAAAACTGCAACATTGGGGTTTTCCCGTTGCTCGATCCTGATTAAAAAATCCAAGCGACTTTCACAATTTAAACCATTAGCATTTAAGTGTACTCATATTTAACCTATTTTTTTAAATTATTGGAGCATGTACATGTATTTTAATATAAAAGACTCAAGAACACCAGCAACTATTGTTAGGCAATTTCGGAGCCATAAACTGTTCATAACTTTTTGTTCGCAAATCTCCTTTGCCTACTTTGGTAATTCATAGGTTCGTGTTAAAAGTGAACAAATGAGTCATACCCTTTATTTACATAACAATATAAATACTCAAACAATTTAAACTCAAAGGCTGCATTTTGCGGTAAACCATTGTAATTTAGTTGGCTCAAAAATGTCAACCCCAATATGTAGATTGTTAAGTTTCCGCTCATTCAAGGTTGGTAAGTTATTAGGTCGCAAAGGAAAAGTATCAAATTCGTATTTCCTGTAGTTATGTTATTACTATACATACATTAACACGAAATTCGAATACTTAATAATTTATCTAAAATAAAATAAAGAGTGTTAAAAATATTTCGTTTTATAGATTTAATTTAGTTTAGTTTGTTGTACGCTGTGATTAAAGTTTCATTTGTTTCAGAGGTTCATATTTTCTTAAATATCGTACATATATTTTACTTCATTAATTGTTTTCCGTAAGAATATAAGTAAGTATGAGCTTTAAAGTTAATTCAAAGCATTAAAAGCGCATCCAAGTTCATTATCCTATAAAGTTTAACACAAGGATTTGCGATAAGCGGCTTTGTTAAACCAAACTGGTTTCGTAACAAAAGCTTAAACGAATTTAACAACAATCTTTTGTTATTTCATTAGATGAAGTAAAACATATTCTGATTTTAAGGTAGTCATCGATTGTATCTAAAATTTGCACAAAATTTTGAAGGTTATTAGGAGGAACTGTAGGCTAAAAAGACAAAGAGCTTTAAGATCTAGCAAGTAAAATAAATAAAAAAAAAGTAAAAATTGAGACATGAGAGGTGGAAGCTGCAATGATAGATAGCATTGGTTATCATTGCAAACTGTTACAGAACCCTTGTCTGTATAGGTATTCGCGCACCACGTTTAAACAATTAGTTCAGTGTCGTTTTTTACTTTTATATATTTTCTATTTATTCTAGATTATCAGGCCTACCAAATAAAGAGTTCTAATTTTGAACATTAGCATATTGTCATTTCCACATATGTATAACTTGTGTATACAAGAGATAGGACCCATCTACGTATAAATATTGTTGTGGTTAATCATATATCAATTTCTATTTAAATTTGATTTACTGTGCGATGAGAGTAACAATCTTAGATATTGACAGTGGCGTAACAATAGGGTGGCAGGGTTGGCAAAATGCCACGGGCCCCCGACCCAAGAGGGCCCCTGCCCAAGAGATACTATGTTCTACGGATGAATGTTAAGTCCCCCATACGAATTGGGCTAGCGTGGGGGACTACAGAGGACAGGCCATTCCCTCTCGCCTAAGAGAAGAGGCCTATGGCCATTAGTGGGACATATACAACGTGTAATTGAGTACGGTGAAATCTCGAAGTTTATTAAAATTAAACTGAGTACAACGTGACGATTTTTACTTATTGGGTCCCATCAAAAGAATTTGCCACGGGCCCCAGATGGTATAGTTACGCCACTGGATATCGATGTGGTAAGACAGTAGATTCTTAACTATTATCTTTTTCATGCAATTCACACAATTGTCTAGCATACACTTAGGTCAGGGCCGCATTATTTCTTATTCTCCAAAGATTTCCCAAAGATTGTTCGTTCTACAAATCATTAGAAAACTAGTAAATCAATCAATCAGATCTACAGTCTGGGGTTTCCTAATCATGTGTATGTGTACATAATTAATTGGGCTCAGCCATTATTATTAGAGGGTGCAGAGCGTGGCATAAAATCCAGAAGTCTTGGTGTATGAATTCGACTTTGGGTTTGTTAGGTACAAAAAGGCTATCACTCTTATCCAAAGACACAGACGCAACGCAACGCCCGGGAAACGACCTTCAATCAAGCAGAAAGCTTAAGGCGAACCACATTGCAAAAATTTAATGAGTTATTTCGAAAAGGTACCCTAGGATATTAAGAAATCTAGATAATGGCATGAAAATTTGAAAGCTACGGTTCCAAAGATTTATGTCTCGAAGATTACTCAACAATTAAATTTCTAAGCACGTAATATCTACGTATCCGAATGGAGACGGTGTCAATACGTTGTTAAGTCGTAAGGACGTAATAAAAATATTTTTCTAGTTTTATACGATGTTTAAAAAAGTAGAGCACCATGATAGCAGATACTGTATTTGATTATAAGCTAGGTTTTCGGATTTTTTATATTATTTATATATTGTGAATCGAGCATGATCTGTGATATGAAACAAACGACAAAATTATATGAAATAATGATGTTACTCCATAGGCCGATAGCGCAGCTCAACTATGACGTCATTGAAGATTCGGGTCATAGATCTGCCTTGGGCTTTTAGTTTGTGTGTCAAAGGATACGACTTTATTACTAAGCGAGGTCAAATGAACGCTCGAGGAAATCCCATAAATGCTAATGTAAAGAACATGATAAAGAAATGTTACGCCTACATATTAAATAAAATAGTTTATACGTAGTCGAATAAATGTTTTACAAATTATGAAAGCTTGGTTTTTAATTAACAAAAATAAGTTTTTTAACATTATATATTCTCGAGGAATCTCTGCGAAGAGGTAACTCTCGGGTTATAATTCATAGAGGTCAAAAGCGTATTCAAAACTAAGCAAAATCTGCATTCAGAAAATATACGACCATTACGATCCTCAATTATAATTTAAGTCACAATTATTATTTTTTTGTTTCAGGCCGCACATGTACTCGTGTTATGTGCATTAGTAGCTATTTGCGTCGCCGAAACACAACGGCCGCCAGTCTCAGATACAGCACTAGATGACGCTCTCAATGATAAGCGTTTCATACAACGACAGCTGAAATGTGCGCTTGGTGAAGCGCCCTGTGATCCAATTGGGAAGAGACTAAAGAGTAAGTTTATATTATTTAATTATATATTACTATAAATGGCCGTTGAAAACAAAAAAATATTAAAAAAGAAATACTGGTAAAATTCCTCTTTTTATACCTATTAATTTTAATTTTTACAGCATTGGCACCATTGGTCCTGCGAGGAGCATGTCCTCAGTGCTCGCCGCAAGAAACAAAACAAATACAACGCACGCTTTCGTATGTTCAAAGAAACTTCCCACAACAATGGGCTAAAATTGTACGTCAGTATTCTGGCTAAAGCTAGAATTAGCTAACGATAAGGAAATACTTTTATTTATACTATTAATTATGAAAGTACATTATGACTATGACTTATGAGACGAACGACAAAAATAAAGACGCAGCCTTTTTAAAAAAAGCGCGGGAAATTGTTTATAGAAGTATCATTAATAATAATCAAATTTTTTGCAAAATATCGTATTATATATACGTACGTAATGTATAAGTACTTATTACAATATTACCTACTCTAGAATAAGAACTAGCATTAGCATAGTTTAGTTCTTATTCTAAGTTACCTACTTATTAAATTTAAGTTCACAGTTTAAAGAAAAGAAATAGCGTTAAAGTTACGAAATATTTTTAGGTAAATTTTGTTGTGCAAAGTTTTTTTGTTAATTAGGTATAACGTTTCAAATCCTCAAATTATTAAAATCAGTTGATTGATGTATTATTTGTAAATATGGATAATTTCTGCTTTATATTATCCTCTCCACGTAAATTCAAATTCAAATTCAAAAATCATTCAAAAATCATTTATTCACGTAGGTAACACAATGTACACTTGTGATTCGTCATTAAAGATATAAATATTAATGCTTCTAATTTTACATTTACTGCCAGTTCTCAAATCAAGGGCGTAGAACGGAAGAGAAGAACTGGCAATAAACTCTCCGCCACTCTTTTTAATCGCCATGTTTTTTTTTTTTTTTTTTTTTACACAACGGTTGTAAGGAGCTGCAACCATTACACCATGTTCCACATGACATTTTAAGTAATTAATAATAAGAACATAAATAAAAACAAAGACTTGTCCCCTATCAGCAGGAGGCATGGTGAAATAGGAGCACGCACTTACATTCTCGTGGGAACAACACGCAAACACATAGTCGAAATAATTAACATCACCGCATACACGAATTCAAGTACGACCAGTCACCACAAGCAGCACCCGTTCACGAGTATGACGCATGGCCAGCCATCGGCCCCCTCGCCATATTTTAGGGAGAGAGACAACCCGACGCATGGACGCCGCCACAAGCAATGACATTTAAGCGAGCATGACGATCCTTGAAATGTGGACTTGGCTACATAAGAAAATAATAATAATACTGAAATAATTGGATACCACATGGATCACGGTTTGTTCCCACTTTACATTAAAACAGTCGTGGATGTTGACGATCGCCCCAGAGTCTGGAAATGCAGCCGAGAGATTCAGTCGTGTTACCTATAATATATACTGGAGCAACTCATATCCAAGCACTAGGATCGTTTAAATATTCATTTATATTATAATAAGCCTTAGTAAGCAGTTTTACTTTAATGTACGATTTAAATTTATTTATTGACAACGCTTGTATTTCACTAGGGATTTTGTTGAAAAAACGTATACAATTGCCTTGGAAAGAATTACTCGTTTTATGCAGCCTTCTGGTTGGTGCGCAAATTTTGTCTTTATTACGAGTACTATAATTATGGAAGCTACTATTCTTTTTAAAGATATCTATATTTTTCCGCACATACAAAATATTCTCATAAATGTATTGACTTGCCAGAGTCAAAATATGTAATTCCTTAAATTTGCTTCGGACCGACTCCCGTGGGGACAACCCACAGATCGCTCTTAAATCGCTCTGATCGATCGTACTTAATCATTGTAATTTATTGTAAGTATTTAAAAAATATTCATTGACTTGAGCAAAGTTATCCATATTAATATATTGTAGTCTTTAGATTTATAGTAGAATAGTTACAACTCTTGTTCAAGTAAATGTTACTTGGATTATAATTTATAATATCATTGAAATTAGGTACAACAAAGGTTACCGTAACAAGCCTATTGAGATCGATAATAAAGAAAAAAGGCTTAACGTCCCGTCTATATTTTTACGATTTCTCAATAAATTTACAAAAATAACGGCTTGATTTTTATTTTGTATCCTAGAGTAATATGAACTATACATTTGCTTAAGTAATGTTGATAATATAATGTCTTATCAACAATACTATAAACTATTAATGTATGTAAACGTTTAAACGATTAGAATAATTAGGTAAATAAATACTGGATAGTAAAGTAATGGTAATTAATTAATTGCCGTAAATGTAGTGGTCATTTTAAGTGTAGTCAAGAAACTGAGTTTTAGACTCGTTATTAAATTACTAATGATTCATATATTATATAGGTACTTACTAAAATTTGTTTAAACATGTTTCATATTTGTATTGTACTCAATAAGAGCCTACCAGCGCTGCGCTATATGTAAAAAATAGAATAATAAATTTTGGCAGTTCACAGTGAAAATAAATATTATTCCATTTATTTTAGAGTAAACCTATAAAAAAAATTTGTTCTTAGTCATATACTATTTTTTCAAAATAATGCATGTGATTTATTGATGCTTATCTCCCAAGTGTGAAGTGATGTTAACGATTTTTTTTTAAACGTAATCATTATTATAGTTAGCTCTGTAAGTATCGACATAAAATCAGTTAAGAGTCTGTGGAAAATAAAACATAGGCTATAATTTATGTCACAATATACTGTGCGGCCACAGAGTAATAATAATGTCCAGATCTCATGATTTTTTTAATGTTGGTGTATGCTGACGCTGTCGTCTTAATTACTTCCGTTAGTCGTTTTATTCAGTTTATTATTACATCTCGTAATTTCATACAGTTTTAAAAATAAAAATCTTTTTTTAATTTAAAAATTAATATTTTATTATATATTATAAAAGAATTAGAACTGTAATGTTGAATATTTTTAATAAATTAAATTAAAAGTAATTCATGTATTGCATCAGGCTGACCAACCAACACAATTTAGGTATATGAGTACGCAGTCGGTGAATTTATTTACAACTATTATTTTGCAACCTATGACAATTGAGAAGCAATATATTTTGATTGTATTTAACTCATTGTGATTTTTATGAGACGTTAAGTACAGTTGATATATATATATATATTTGATAACTGAAATGTTATGGTGACAGTGTTCTTGCTGGGGTAACTGAAGAAATATGGTCGTGTGTGTTGCTTGAATTCTGGTGAAAAAGATGTGTGATCAAACTGAAGTAAATTATGCTGATGGAGACGTTGTGTGGGTAAAATTGGGTTCTTGCTTTTGGCCTGGCGAGGTCGTTGGCATAGAGAAGCTACCCACCGACTTCATCACGTCTTTTAAGAAGCCACCTATAGCTGTTGTAAAATTCTTTCAAGAAGATACATAGTAAGCATGGCATACATTATATAATTTATAACTTTATAGTTATAATGTCACGCTCCTTTTGTTTACAATATGATACCTTTTAAATACACCAACAAAATCAAACAAAGATGACTTATTGCAAGTTACCACTACAAGCCTTACTGTTGTTTCTAGATTAACTATTTTTAGGGTTTCGCATCAACTTTTGATTCTGAGACATTGCAAAACTATTTTTATAATATAGAGATTGTCTACCGAGAACAGTTCATAGCCATCTTGACCATTATACATTTTTAGCTTCGCCACTCAACTGTTATATTATTCATTTCAGTGAGTATGTAAAGAATCACTATGCAATTTACAAATATGACTGCAGTCGCAAAAATGAATTCATTCTTAAAGGATTAGGTAAGTAAAATGTGGTAGTTATGCATTTTTGTTTTTATAAATTTATATATTTGAAATCACTTTAAATTACCACAAATATATTTATGTATGGGATACACTTGATCTTTTGCCTTTATTAATTAAATTCTCTTATAATTTAGTATGTTCACCACTGTTAAAAATTCAAAAGTAGTTATAAAATGTAGTTAATACAACACTCACTACAGTATTTCTGCTCTTAGTTGAATGAAATCAATGCTAGTTCTGTGACTGAAATATTTTAATTTTACGACAGACAATACCATAGAGTTAATAGTTGACCCCTGTCTGGTCAAATGTATGATAATTAATTCAAAAAACCATAGAAACTGTCTGCAAAGATTACCTTACTTATACTTATTATTGTATTTTACAGATATGTACAGAAAGAAACATGGACCAATGGAGAAGTTTCCTGAGGATGTTATCCGTGCAGAAACAGCAGTAGGGGGCGATATTGAGATATTGACAAGAGATGAATTTCAAGAGACTAAAAAAGAAAGCTATGCTGATCTTTTTGCTGACCCTAGAAGAAAAACACCTGCTTCTACCAAAAAAGGTATAAATATATCTACTGCTATGCGCCGCCTTGTCATGTATACACTAAAAGTCAATTTAATTAATCAATGTTTATATGTCTTATAACATTTTTATTTTATATGTCTTAATATTGTATCTGAGAAATATTAGTGGTGTAAATTGGAATCTTTCTGCTTACAGTCGACTCACAATAATTTAAAACTCAAGGATAGATAAATTTCAATTTACCAAGAGTTCAAAATAACATGCGTTTAAATAATCATGAGGGGAAGAGGGGACTCAAGTATATAAGAGTTTGATCAAATCTCGTGACTAAATATTTCTTTATTATTATGTATTAACAAATAAATACGGTAATTATTATTGACAATTTTTTATTTCGAAAAGACGTCCGTAATCTTTTTATGAGTGAGCGACTTCAGTCATTGTCATGATGTCATCAAACATTAACATGACTTATAAACAAAGTTTGAAAAGCTGGAATGCCCACTTAACTAACCCAAATCTCATTTATGTATGCAATTGACAGGTCTGCACATGTATGTAAATAAACAACAGGTCTGTGCATGATAAACACTTTAAATTATATTGAGTTGGCAAGCCCGGACTTCAAATTATGGCATGTTGTTAAGCAAAAACTATCCCTTCAATTTTAAACTCATGAGGGGATGAATTACCATTGATTTTATTTAATTGTTCAAGTATTTTTAAGGGACTGGAGAAAATGAGTGTCAAATTATTGTGAGTCCACTGTATATAGTTTGCTAGTAAAATCTATGGTGGAATAAATCCTATTCCGATTTCCCAAAATATTTTTTTTATACTCATATAAAAACCAGGATCTGGAAAATGATGGAGCTAATAAATAAGTCATTAATATAAATAAATATATTAACCGTTTTTTTTCAGGAAAGAATGCAAAAGGCAGGCCTTCTGATATTTCTAAGATTTCAACACCAATTAGAAAGGTAATTTATTTTTATGTTTTTACTTATTATATAATGCCCTTTTGTTATTTGTTTGTAGTAATTTAAGTTCTAAAATCATTGAACCAATTTTTAAAACAAAATTTTCACCTTATCAAATAACCTGTAAATTAACCTAAAATGAATCCTTTGCTTTCCTTTTTTACATTGTATTAAAATTCTGTGTATAAAGATATTCTGTATACTTTTTACCAATGATAATATAAAATTAAGTTAATGTTAATAGGTTTGCCTGTTATTAAACACTACAACTGCAGTAAGACATTATGAGAACTTTGGCTGTTATATCTGCTTATTGCTCATGCTCATTCTTGTATTTTTCAGTTAAATAAGCTCCAAGGCCAATATTACAGTTAATTAGATATATTTTATTTTAAAATTGTATGAAATTATAATATATTATACAAGTATAATATGGTAAAAGTCTATTATTCTAGTCTATACTATCTATACTATTATATCTGCTAAAATTCAGTTCTTTTTTTAAAATTCCACGTCAATATAATATCATGTATTTTATTAAATTCTAGCTCAAAGAGAAGACCAACTATCAAGTACACATATTAGTACAGGGTTCTAAAACACCAAACCCTTCGGAAGAAGTAACGCCGTCTACAAGTAGAGCTGGTTCAGAACCACCTGAAGAGAAGCCAATGGAAACAGACAGTAGCCCTTCAAAATCAATTCCTTCAAATAGCACTCCCACAATGTCAAGTCCTGGTATTTATGCTTGCCATTCTTGTCCCTTTTCTACTTCTCGTCTGAATGTCCTCATTTTACATAACAAAACTCACAGCACAACATTTACACCTTATATACCTACACCAATCAAAAAGAAACCCTTAAAAACAAGCAAGTCACCAAAATCTGCATCCGCCACTTCGAAATCTACAAAGCCTCGTAAACCCCGACAAGATAAAATAGATATAGAAACAGATAAAAAAGGACAGAAACGAGAAGCAGAAAATAATGGGATTGATAACAATTTACCTGATACAAAAAAAGTAAAAACAGACGAAGAAATTAAGAGCAGCTTATTAGCTGATTGGGATGATGGAGATGAGGACTCAAATGAAGAAGAAACAATTGCCACAGCCAGTTCTCCTGATGTTCCTGTGGCTGCCGGATCCCCAGCTGTTCCTACATCGGCTGAATTGCCTACCGATCAAGTATCAAGTGAATGTGAACAGCAGGAAACGACAGACAACAAAAAGGTTGAACTTCTACCTTCAGATAAACCAGAAACATCTAATGATGCTAAATACGACTTTTGTGAAGACGAAGATTGGCCTGTAGAGGCAGATGTTGGAAGAAAAATTCCTCGCGTTAAACCCTTAAAACGAAAAGAAGACACGAAGAGCCTCAGTATAGATGAAAATGATGTGGCTAGAGAAGTAGCAGTATTGCTAACTAAAACCAATGTGCCCGAGTTACCATCTGTTCCAGAGCCTTTAAAAGTAGAGGAAAATTTTCCGGAACCTTCGATTGTAAAATCTCCGGATAAAAAAACTGAAAATTCTCCTGGATTGGGCGAGCCACCCGAAAAAAAAGTCGATGGTGAAGCTAACAGTCAAAAACCTATTTTTAAAACTAAAACGTTTTTTCGTAGTAGACATTCAAGAAGTCAAGATGCAATAGGGAAATATGTTGCAGAACAATTAAATGCAGCCGAGCGTCTTGACATGCTTGATAATGATATAAATGGTTCTGAAATGTCGTCATCGCCAGAGCCCATTATTTCCCCTCCCATAGAACACATAAAGGTTGCTCGATTAGCTCCTAAAATTCAACTTAAAAAATTGAATGCAGAAGCAGCACAGTTGCGTGAAAAAGAAAAGTATGAGTTAGAAAAGTTACAAGATGGCGGTGAGGAAAAAGAATCTTGTAATGAAGAAAATTTGATTCTTGATACTACAATAGAAAAAATAACTACTCAAAAAATTGTTACTGAAACCAATATATTAGAAAGTTTTAATGATATTCCTTCGAATGATGATAGTAATAAAGATTCCAGTGAAAATATGTCAACAGCTGAAAACCTGAACACTGAAGTAAATAACAGCCCAGAAGAGTCATTTACTGAAAGAGAGCAATCCAACGATGTTATCCATAGTCATCAGGAATGTACTTTATCAAGCATAGATAAGGAGGATATGAACGAAGATGTAGAAACTGCACAGGAAGTTATTGAAACACAATATAAGTCGTATATGAGTGAATCTACTGCATCTGCCGTTGATGCCTTACTGAGTGTTTCAAGAGAAGCTGATAGAGTAACAAAAGTTATTAGTGTTGATCCACCAGAAGACCTCTTTGAAGATGATCTCAAAGAAAGCGCTCTAACTTCTAATATTAACACATTCGAGATATCATCAAATGGCATAGAAAATGAGATACCAAGGATTAACTCACCAGTTCAGCAGGCCACAGATCTTAATACAAACACATCAGATAAGCCTTTTACTTCTGAAAAAGAAATTATTCAACAACTTTGTGAATCTGATCTATCAAAAGTAAATATCCAAATGGATGATTTACCGAAAACCGATGAAAATGTAGAAAATAACGAACCAATTTCCGAAGAAATACAGAATGGTGATGATGAAAAGAAAAATGAAGTTGACTTAAAACAAGACGACGAGACACTAAAAGTTATTGCAAATACACCATCTGAATCGGACTTGCAAATTGCAGAAGCTTTAATTAATTTACCTTCTACAACCATGCAAAATAAAGTTTCTATAGCTTATACAGATGAAATAACGTCGGCAGGTAGTTTTGAAAGTAAATCAACTGAAGATGTTATCTCCAAAGATTCTATTATTGAAAATTTTAATAATGACTTGCATGAAAAGGTTATTGAAGATAATAAAACAAATACTTCTGTTCCATTACTATCAAAAGACATCCGATTTGAGAGCGAAGAAGAAAAAAGTGAAAATTTGAATGCAGCTCAATCCTTGGTACAAATGTCGGAATCAATTGATCATAAAATAAATATACCTGAGGTTACAACTCCATGCAAAGACAAGTCCGGTCCGGTTGACCCTATTAATATTAAAAAACAAAGGTATAATGATAAAACCCCTATTAAACTATTAAATGAAAATGTCACGGAAAATGATAAACTAAATGGAAACAAAGGAAAAATAGAAACAACATCGAAACTCTTAAAAATATTAGAAGAACCCAGCACTTCTAGAGTCACTATTACAAATAATGCGATTGTCAATAAAAAAGTAATTGTTCCTCCAAAGGGAAAAATTTTAAATACTCATGTTAACAAATCAGTGATCAAACCTAAACAGGTAGCTAAACAACAAATTATAATTAGACGTACGACACCAAGCAAATTACTTAATAATGTTACGGAAGTCACAACTGCCGATAAAATTATTTTGTCACGTACCAATAAAGCCACTGCCGATGGATCTGCAGTACAGAGCTACACTATTCAAACAACACCCAATATTCAAACGGAGAAAAACACAATTATAATTCAGCCAAAAATAAGAAAAATTACTAAAACTGCCCCCAAATTGCAGAAAATTAAACCACAAATAACATCACTTCCTACAATAATTAATAACAAGTTATCTAAAGAGTCAGGGAAACAAGCTGATACAGTTTTCGATATAAATTCTATGCCAATTGTTATATCTGACGATGTTTTAACGCCAGAAAGCATTGAAAAAATGCCTATTGTTATGTCAGATGGTAATATAATTACTTCATCGGCTTCTAAAGTAATAAAGAATAAAAAAATAATCACGAGTGAAAAAATAACAGTTACATCATCTTCGAATAAACAGGATAATAAAGGAATTTCAACCCATCATATTGTTCATGATGTTAATAAATTGACTCCAAATATATTATCTAAATCATCTAAGTTAAGGTCTTCCAAAACTATGTTAGTGATAGATAAAGCTACGGGAAAACAAAAATTAATCATGACCAAGTCTGATGCTGCTAATAAAGGTATGAAACAACCTCAAAAGCTTATACAAACTTCCCAGAATAGTCCTAAAACTGAGAAATTTGTTATTTTACCTAAACCTAACTCCCCGCGACCCGCAAGAACCCAGAAAATCGTCATCGACCCACAGACTGGGAAAGCACACGTTGTAGTCGAAAAGGGACCACAAAGTGTCCCTGTATCTGAGAGTAAACCTGTTTCGGCAAAGCTAATACCTTCATCTGCAGACTCAAAGACTCCTGGAAGTACTGTTATGATTATTACCAATGAGCAAGGTACGCAATCGAGAATAGTTCTTACGCCGGAACATGAGAAAATTCTTTTCCCAAACAAACAACAACCAAATGTTTCGCAGTTAAAAACAATTACACACCTTATCTCTACAAATGCCTCTACACAGCAAAAAAGCATTATCACGTCAGTAGCGGCCGCAAAGACTCCAACAAGGATTGTTTCAAAGCCACAAAAAAGTGCTATTATAACCTCAAAAGGGCAACTCATAGTAGGTGGACGATTAGCACCTAGTACTCAAAATATCGCTCCACTACCAGAAATTAGGCCTGCTACAAAGCGTCTTGCTGAACCTAAAAAGATCGCTCCTATGAT
Source organism: Pieris napi (assembly GCF_905475465.1). NCBI lineage: Eukaryota > Metazoa > Arthropoda > Insecta > Lepidoptera > Pieridae > Pieris > Pieris napi. Next base: position 3,373,074 of record NC_062239.1, on the reverse strand, counting down.
TCAAAAACAGTCGCCAGAACCATTAATTTTCCTGCAAAAATCGGGTACGGTAATGCAATTGACTGCTTCTCAATTTGAACATTTGCAAAGAACAGGTCAAATTATACAAAAAGTTCCTGCACAAGAAAAGGTTATAGTTCAGAAGACAATTACAATGTCGCCGACTGAGACAATAGTTCCGGCTCAGAAACCGAGAGCACGCAAGCAGCAGACCGATTCGGCTGCTCCGACAAAAAAAATTAAACATGAAATTAACATTGCGCCAGCACCACCCCCTGTTCTTGTACCTACCCCTGCTCCTGCCCTAATTCCTGTGCCTGTCCCAGCCCTTACACCAATATGTTCTACCACAACCAATCTGCCACTTGCAACCAATAATAATGTTCCAACCAATGCAAATTCTACCCTCTATTCTAACATGGACAATTTCGAAGAATTGCTTCCGACAACAGCAATCGCTCGTCCTGCTGAGAGTGTTCTTGTTCCGACAGAACAAAACTCACAAGCTCCTGCGGCGCCCCTTTCCGATGGGCAACTGCTGGCAGTGCCTGGAGAGCATTTTGGGGGACCTCAGGGGTCCTTTTATCTTTGTGTTGAGGAAAATGGCACTTTTACTGCTATTGATAATCGCCCATTAGTTTTGGAAAATAATCAACTAGTTCCGATGCCGGAAACAATTCCCGTCATACCTCCTCAGCCCGAGAGAAGGGATATTCTAGAGGCAGCACTAGCTAACAGCGATGTTTTTCACGCTGAAAGTACTCGCGAAGAGGCACCTGATTTTCGAGATCTCAATGCTAACGTCTCCGTTCACTGCCGAGTGTCTGAAACTAGCACTACGCTAAATCAGCCAATCATGACCCCAGTCGAAGTACCGTCGAAAGTGGTCTCTGAACCAGCCGTGCCTTCAAATTTAGATGATGGTTTGGCTGTGATTGGCGTGACACCTCACACTGTGCCTACGTCTCTGGAGCTTCCGATTACCGTGACAGATCCGCGCATAGCACCTAAAACTACAGACCCTTTGAGTAACAGTAACTACAGAACGTCCCTGTTGCCGTCGCCCAGTACAGAGATGACTTTTGCGGTTACTGAAGACAGTGATGTATCGATGGTGGGCCCTATTTCTATGCCTCTTTTAACGGAAGAGGACTCCGTAGGTAAATCTATGCCCATATTAATAGACGAGATAACGGAGAGAACGATATCGTCTGTGGAATCGACAGTAGGCTCGCCGTCGTCTATCGACGTACGAGAATCGGAAACGGAAGATGGCCAGTGGCCCCGAAGGTTGCTAACGCCCGGATCAGATATATCAGAAACTTCAGTGGAGATCCCAATGCAGCCCTCAATTCAGCTTTCTGTTAGTGATCTATCTCATAATAATAGTTAAAAGATTAAGTTAATAACTAATGCTAATACAAGATTGATAGAGAGCTATGGACGCTAAGGTGCAATAGGAAGACACCAATTGATCAAAAAAGTTTTCCGACTCATGTGATCTGGTTTTGTGCTAATGTTACACATTTGAAAGGACTAATTGGTATTGAAAATGGCTTAATATCATGTGCGTGTTAGAAACATTCACAAAATATGTAAATATTTCACTAAGTGTGACTGATCATTGAGCTATTCATCTCAACATTTTTATTAATTATATATGCACAATGCATGTTTACTCTTAAGGATTTTAAATGTAAATTAAAAATTTATTATAACTATATGATATTGTTGGATCATATTTGTAATATATGAAAGTTAGCTATATTGTAATATTTTTTTATGTCAATCAAAATTGTGGATAAATTAGCATTACATACTTACATCGAGACATTTATAAATTATCATTATAAATTACAAAACATTTATAGAAATACTATGTATTTGCGTTAGTTTATTTGCCTGATGGAGGATTTAAATAAATATTTAAAGCCTACAGTGCTAGGTTTGTGTTGGTCGTATAAATCCTCGCGTAAACGAAATGACTAGAATATTAGACCATCATATTTTTTAAGTTCGAAGGTTGGTTGTGTAAATAATTATTAAATAAGTATGTTTCATACTTTTATATATATTTATAGAGGTATATATTTTTACGTGATTTAACACGTTTTTAATTTCCACAGCGAAATTTTAATTTACAAACGTACTATACCATCAAATAACAGTAGAGTGCAAGATTTTTGTGACGCGAGTATGATAGCTATCACTCTCATAGTGTTTATGAATACGACCGAATTATTTATATTTCTACTAGCCTCTTACGAGTATTGAATAATTAGTTCATGACACAAAATCTCGATCCAGCCAATATTGCCTGTTTTAAGCAAATAAAGTGATGGAAATATGTAGCTAAGTCAATACAATAAATGTAGGTCTCGATGGTACTCTCTGATTAATAGACAGAATTTGGTAATCGAATTGTTAGAATATGATTATCGTAATCTAGAAATATTAAGTACAATATTTGTTGATGTAATTTTTAAACTGAGTTTGAAGTGCACTGATATGTGTAATATAATGAAGTGAACTTCTATGTAGTTTAAAACTTTAATAAATAAAAACATTTTATGTATCGTTTTATTTGTATCTCTTATATTTTTTATTACCTGTTTGCTTTCGACTGAACAACTAATTCTTCAACCCATATATTGACGTTATTTTTAATACTGTACTGTATAATGATATATATCTACTAGATATATTAAAGGTTAAAGTGCCATTCGTGATGTCGAACTATGTTACGTACTCTTATAGAAAAGTACGTCTAAGTACTTGTAATTATTACTACTAGCATTTTAGAACCCGAACTCTGATATAAATGTGGCTAGTGGATTTATTAAGAGAGGCAATCAAATTTTGTAACTAAATAAAATATTAAATCCTCTTCTTCGGTCAATCAAGATTGTTAAAAGAAGAAAATTTAAGTGTAATAAAAATATGTAGTTATTCATAGGACATAATAGAAAAATTAAAACATCGAATATGTTATAGTATTTATTTGTATTAATGTCTATTCTCACAATTCTTTTTAATTCAAGACTTTTTGACAACCAGATAAATCATGAAATGTATTTAATATCCTTTATTTTGTGTATTAGAAAATATCACATTATTTAAGATTTTTTTTCCTATAAGTAATTGCATGCAACAAAAATATAATAAGTAGTACCAACGAGCTATTATACTGTTTTGGTGAATCAAAAAATCTTGAATGCTATAATCTGTTTCAAATGCAGTATAATATCTTCAAACTCGTCTTTTCGTAAACGTCAAAATATTTTTTTTCATTTGTTTCGGGTAATGGGTATGGTTATTGGGTTAAACTTAAATAAAACTACACACTAAAGTAACAATTACTAATTTATAAATTCGTTTTTAAATATGTGTAGGTAACAACATAATTGTACAGTTTCTGACTTAAGTTTTACCTATAATACTCTTTAGATTGGTTGACAGGTCAAACGATGCCAAATCTTCAACGATTCTTAAATACTGTTACATAATTAGTAAAAAAGTTTTTGTACAACTATCTACATCAATAATTAAAAATATCACATACGCGCAAGGCTCACAATACAAATTGAGTTATAATATCGATAATTTGTGAAGATAGCTCTATTATGAGATTAACGAAGTATTCTATACAATCATTAATCCCAATGGTAGAGCGACAGGCAAGTATTTTTTAAAGTTTTAGATGCATAATGATATTAGGACTGACGTAAACAATGTTAGCAAATTAAAAAACTTACAATCATATTATTTAATTGGAAAGTGTTTTTAATAACTTTCTACTTATCGATAACACTCAAGTTTGAATACCATGAGTTGCATAGCTAATAACGTATTAATACAGCGAATGATGAAATTCTGACGAACTCTGTCTAAAATAAAATTCGCCATAAATATAATATATACATTGTTCGTGAAAGAAACTTAACAAGATCAAACCACGCCTTTAAACTTCAGTAAAAAATACTTTAAAAAAACTTCACAAAAACGGTGCTATAGATTGAGTGTGTTTCATATATGGCATAAGCAATATTTAAAGTTGTACATAGAAGTTCAGGGCTTAAGGATTTGAGACGTGGTTCCTAATTTACATTTGTTTACAAATATGATACAACTAATACGTTATCGCTTAATGACTCACGGTAGAGTGTGTTACTGTAAAGCCTGTCGTGTAGTGTTGGGCAGGAAGAGGCACATCAGACCGCCGCTGGCCAGCAGCACAGCTACGATGAAGGTAGGGGCAGGGCAGTAGGTATCCAGTAGTGTGGCGATCACCACGTTCCCGATAATACCTCCCAGACGCGCCGCTACCATAGACACGGCTACTCCAGTAGCTCTGTAATTGTTATGAACATCTTAAATTTTGAATGTAGCAAAATGTTACGGAGTTATAAGATCCGAAGTCGGGTCACAAAATACTAGCCTTTAAAATTCTAAGAAACTTTTTCTCAAAAGAACTTTTCAGTAATCGAGCATATGGAAAGTTTTTACCGATAGTAGAATCTCGGTTAGTATTTTAAATCATTACATGCCAAATACTAAAGTACAAATTGATCAATTTCTCATCACTTCTATTACCGTAAGTTTGTAGGGAAGACTTCAGTGATGAGACAGTCGAGTGACGCGTTGCCGCAAGATATTACCGAACTAAAGATGGCGCTGACTATCAAGTTGTTAGTCTTATTGTACACGAAGTACATGGCGGCAGAACACGTGCCCGCTGAGAACGTTGCGAATACTGAAATTTACGGTAAAAATTACACATCACTGGAAGTTGTGTATCCCGGCTTGGGTTGGGCACTGTAAGCCGGTAAAAATTGAATTAACAGATACAGAAATGCGTAAGGGCTTACGAAATTTTAAACTATTATTCTATAGAAATATGTACATTGTACGTGTGCTAATTTTTTCTCACCACGCAAACTCTGGCTACATTACGTGCTATAATTAGACATACCTAAAAAGAACTTCCTGCCTAGTCTATCCATTCCAAGAACTGCGAAAATATTAGAAGGTATCGCTGCAGCAACAGTGATTAGAGACTCCATGAAGACGTCAGAGTTTATGTGGGAGTCGCATTGAGCTTCTGCAGAATGTGTTCCGTATTGTGTCACGTAAGACGTCACTTGGCAAATGTCGGCTTCAGCGTTATCGTGCGTGCGGGACCACTCGTCGAAGCGGTTAAACATCTCAGGGAACCACATCATTAGACCGTAGTACCTGAAAATATAAAAATTCTAGAATTCCATAATTAACTTAAGGTTATATATCGCTGTATTGGAAAAACAAAATTGCTTATGGTCTAAAACTAAATGTTTCAATAAACAAATTACTTACCCGATATGGAAAGTGAAATTAATTGTGATAGAAATCGTCGTAAACTTCAGAATAGGCGGTACAAATAACTGCTTGCTGTGTTCCACAATATCACTTAACATTCTCCTTAACTTAGACTTCGGTTCTTTAGCTTCAATCTGTTTTTCTTGTTTAGGATGCATCGGCTCTTCTACTAGCAGCTGCTTAACTGGGTACTCCTCCTTACTCCTACCAGTGTTCATCATATAGATTCCTCTAAAGACTTCTAAGGCATCCTCATGGCGACCGGTGGATATCAAAAACTTTGGTGATTCAGGCAAAAGAAATAAAAGCGCAGCCACTATGAACGATGGCAGTGACATCACGAGTAAGAATATACGCCACGAGTTGTAAATGAAAGCACCAGATTGTACGCCGATCTCTGTAAAACAAGTGAAAATTAAGAAATCAATTAATAGGTAAATTGGAGTTTTTTCTTAAAATATACTCTCACTTTAAAATTAATAAAAGTAAATCTAGGTATATATAAGATTAAGCTAGAATACTTTAAATTATAGGTATTTAGGATACGCACCACTTGGTATGATAACCCAAGCGAGTCCGGCCACGAAGAGGTTGCCAAGAGTCCAGAAAGCAGCCATAAAACTCAACATAGCACCACGCTTTTTCTTCGGCTGGAACTCCGCGAAGTATGACCAGATGACCGGGCCTGAACCTCCCAAACTGCACATAAAATGAACATTTTATTCTTAAATATTATGTTTATCTATAAAAAAATTGCGATTAATGGGTCGTAATAAGTCATTTAAGTGACAATGTTTTCTCTTAAATTTAATTGCTAACCTTACAGAGAAACCGTGTTTTGTGGCATAATTAAATTAATATTTACACTTTTATCGCTACTTTTTAGGGTACGCAAATATTATCTTTTAAAATATAAACACGTCAGTAGCTGAAGCACGAAACATTTACTTCGAAACATTAATATACTTACGCTGCTCCGTTCATGAATCTAAACAGCATGAAAAGCTCGTAGTTCTGGCTGAAGGAGGAAGCGACGATGGCCAAGGCGTTGATGATAGATATAGCAATGAGGACTCGCTTGCGACCTAAAGTGTCTGCTACGGAGCCCCACGCGTACGCGCCCACCATCATGCCGATGAAGATTATGCTGTTTAGCCATCCCTGTATGCAAACAATATAAATATTCAACTTCACTTCGCGCAATTAGTCTATAGTTGTATATGAGATGGACAAACCTTTAAAGTGACGAACGTCCGCTAAATATATTATGTTAGCTACAATATTACGTAAATAGATATATTGTTTTTATAGTTCTTAAATTCGCACGGCTGAAAGTTGTTTACATAGTGATATCACTATTACATCTGATGGTCATGAAACGTATAACCGACACATTTTAATAATTTGAAGCATTGACGAAATCGTCATGTACACGATGAGTGGATTTCCCAAAAGGTTAACTGCAAAACCACATAACCTAACAAGCATTTTTAACACATATTGTTCAAACATTAACAATAGTTATTCTTAGAAACTTTGGTTATTTTAATATATCAAACAATTCCTGGTAGGTTAATAAAATCTTAATAAAACATATCTAGGAACTTGTAAATTGTATTCAAACGCACTTGTGGAGTCATTTTCATTACATTGTAAAGAGATGTTCATTGAAATCTGACGCCCGCATTGGGAAGAACTATTCTTTAACTAAATTATTTAGTGAATTTCACTTTAGATATAAGAACCAGAGTTTGCCCATTGATTTAAGTTTTCAAACATGCATTTATAAAATGCTCAATGCCACTTACCTTTGTCTGAGTGGTAAGGTCTAGGTCGCACTGTGCTGATGGTAGGATGAAAGACATGGAGATGACGTCCATCTCCTCTGAGGTGCTGACGAGCCCGCACACGGCCAGCAGCAGGTAATGGAAGCGGCCATAGTCTGTAATTCCATATTCAAAATCTTGTATAATTATATAACCACTTGAGGGAATACTTGTATATGTATAATAAGTCATATTAAGTAGGTACACATTAGATGCCTAGTGGAATTGTTTATCCTGAGTTTGTAATAGAAAGCCCACATGTGTCTCGTTCTATTAAATTTTTTTGGCACTTTAAACATGTGATAGGTCTATCAAAAGTAAATAATTTAAGAGAAATAGTACGTATTCATATTATATAACTAAACTAAACTGGATCCTCGACAGCGCATGCAATAAAATTTAATTGTTTTTGTTGTTAATTGAAACGCTTAGTATGAGAACGTCCCAATAAAAACGATCGTATTTCGAATTCTGCAGATAAACGACCATAATATTGTCACGCCACTGTATCCTGTACGTACGTAAACAAAGCTTACTCGTGTCAAAGTATTTCTTAGAAGGCCTACGAGTCTCGTACTCCAAGGAATTGCTACGTGAGCGCTCTGCACACCTCATTCATTAATTACTCATTCATGACAACATTACTTGAAGGCTTCTAAAGGTCTGGGAATTTTAAATTTTAATGTTTATACATCACTACGGGCAGCGGTTAGCCTTAAGCTTAACTGAGTTTTTTGTGCACGTTGTTTGTCTTAGTGACAATGAACTGATTTTATTATTATAAATAATTATGATTGTCGTATAAGTTCCTATTCGCAAGCTAGAGACATTTCTGTGTTTGAGGCCCACCAATCCGTAACAACTATTGTTACGTTGTCATGGTATAAAATTGATAAGTTTTGGTCAAAAGTCACAACTATTTCTAGAATATGATGTTCAAAATATTAAATATCTTTACAAAATCTTCATAAAACATTTGGTCAAAAGTTCTCTCTTTACAGTATATTTATGCACAGACATGGATGAATATTATAAAGAATCCGCCTCGAATCTGATCAAAACAATTCCCGAAGGCTTATCATAATTCTCGTAAGCAACACGTGTCGTTTGTTGTTGTTTACTCACGGGCTAGTTCGATCGCCTTCTCAAAGTCAGCTTTCTCAGTGTGGCCGCCTTTTTCCGGGTCGAATTTTGTTGGAGATTTTAGTGGGGAGATTCCTGTAAATATTCATACAATTTACAAAAAAATCTAATTAGATAGCATAGTTATTAGTACCTACAATGTTTTTATAAACGATTTTTCACTAGTACAAAAACGGATCAAACGTCAACCATATTATATACGAGTAGTACCGTAAAAAAAATTTAAAGACGTTTCAATCTACGACTCATTGCAAACGGTTCGTAGCAATGGCGTTTGTCACCGCCAGACATTCAATTGGCTTGTCTAAATTGGTTTAAAACGTTATTTACCTGATGTAAACGAGATATTTTAGTTCAGTATAGTTTACACATATAACAATAAGCAGCTTATACAATATTCAATTTTATCACTTACCAAGCTCGGTAGTTTTGGAACCTGGTCCGTTAAGCTGGTGGTCAATTTTTACATCACAATCTAGAAAAAATAGTATTATTAGAAAAGGACTTTAATAGCTTTAGAACTCGAAAGAAGAGAATATATGACCTTGGTTGGTTGGATCAATGGATCAGCCCTCTGAGCCTGAAACCTTCCTTCTTCAAGTGTTATCTATTATCACTGCTCTTTTTTAAGACTTTAAAAAGTCTGAAGACAGAACTTTACTGATTGACGTACATTTTTTTGATGTTATTAATGTCCATATGTATTTTTAGGGCTTTAATCAGGTGGCCAAAGTTTTACAGAAGATTGTTAATTAAATCTAATAAGTTACATGTAATACATCATATTAAATTTTTATAAGCTATGTGCGTGAGTTGAACTTGCGTTTTTGCTATCTATGTTGATAGGTGTGTATCACGAGTAAAATGCAAGGTCAATATTACAATTAAAAGCTGCGTGTTTACTAAGGAATAACTGGAAAATCTCTACTGATATAAACATCGTAATACATAAATGAGAAACTTCTAGCCTAACAAATTAAGGTTTAAATATTTTTACACCCATGTTTCAGCACGCAATTCTAAAGCCTGAGATCATGTGTATAAACTAGGTCTGTTCACTAATAGAGTTTTCATTCAACATCGTAACGTAACCAGCAGGTCTTAGAATAAAAAACTGAGTATTGTGCCATCCGCCAAGTGTGAGTTGGGGCCTATATTCCACGTATCTTGATGATATTCATAAATAACAATCACAAAAAAGTCTTACTGTGAGGTTTCTTGGGCCCAGGGTCAGTTTCTACCATCCTATGCGTGCGGGCAACTATGTATGTTTGCGGCTTGGGATCAACCACACGATCACTGGCTCGGAGTTCGATTCCAACGGCGTCCGGCTCGTCTACAAAATAATAAATTAATGTTTTAAATAAAAATATGTAAAATGGAGTAAATTTGTAATGTTCGTTTGCATGTGTATATTCTAAAGAGTCTTGATCATTTATATTGTAACTGATGTATGAGTTTTTGTTTACTTCTTCTTTTTGCTTTTATGAAGGGTATGTGTAAATAAAAAACTTAAATTGTCTTAGAGATGGCGAACTATGTATAATGTATATGCATTCAATTAGAATTAAATATTAATGGAACCTTCTTGGTGGCTCAGCTTATATTTAAGAAATTAATGATAACGATATTGTCTTGTCACAAGAATATTTAAAGAAAAGTAACACGCCACTAGGCAATACAGCTTTTAAACAATAAAAATAAACTTTGAAACCTGTTCAGTCATTGCTATCTACTTATTGTTAAGATATATTACTTAGGCCTATGTCGTTCCTGTGATGCGCAATAAAGTCTATAGAGCTAAAGTTGCTCGCAAAAACACTGCGTAAAATAATACAATTTCAACAAAACAAATTAAATTTAAGGGCAGACACAGTATATAGTTTCTACATATATAACTTCATGTAGATAATTTCAAAATTGTTTATTTTTATTATGTATAGGTGTCCTAAATAGCTATTTGGCAATTATCATGCAACTAAGACATTGCGGTTATTTCATTGTTAGGACAACAGAAATACCTATTTCGTCTGCACAGCACCAGTAAATATTGAGGTATTGAGGGTTACCGACACTTATGAACGATGTATTTTTTAGTAGTTGAAATAAAATGACTTGTTTGTATTATGTTTATTTTACAAATTTTTCTATTTACATGTACAACGTTCTGCTGCAAAATATGAAAGACTATTATTTTTGTTTTTGTTAAATAATAATCGAAAAAATTCCCCTAAACTCGAAACAAGGACTTTCAGGCTAGAAAAAGTTAATGGCTCAATGTGTTTGCAGAGTGTGATTGTAAATGAATTATCATTTAATTGTTGAATAAGTTTTATTGCTAATATAGCAGAGATTACAATTGGTACAGCCAGAGTATCAAAGTTATAGAAGAAGAAAGTAACAGAGTAACTAGTGTAGTTCGCAAAAGAACCACAGACTACACAATATAATAGGCAAAGTAGAACGTGCCAATTTTAATTTTAACAAAATGCTTTAGGTTTAGATCCTCAAGGCAACATAAATTCGAACTTTATTCATTTAAACTTTTTTAATTGCTTGTTTATTTTTAGTTAATCGAAGTTTATTTCACCAAGAGGAACACCAATCTGCTTATTTAATGTTTTAAATAAGAAGTTCATAAACAAGGACGCATCAGCCAAACAGTTATAGGCACACGAATATTGCACAACACAATATTCAAGCAACGGTTAAAGATCCGTTACAAATCTCGGTACCGCTTAAAAAATCCTTTTTGAAATTAGACCATCGAAAAATTCCGATTGTAATTGTAACGTGTGTATGAATAAATTCCAACTTTGCACAAATTTAAAAACGATTTCAGTTTTATAGGATCATATTTATTTTTTCGTAAAAGTTAACTGTTATATGGTCTGTTTTTGTATACTGAATCTCAAATTTCTGCAGTGCATGTTTTGCTTCATAAGGTATGAAGGCCCTTTTCTCAAGGGCGTTAGTATCCTATAAGTTTGTAGTATAAAGCGACTACAACTTTATAAATCAAAGTCAAATTTATTATTGTATGTTGAAGTGGTGCATTCTTTACTCTTACTTATAGTATATACTTAGCTAATCCTTCCCTGATTACACATATCGCCTATAATGCTAATTATGGCAGCTTCATTTGTCTTTCTTCACACACTAAGTTGTCTAATATATTATTAGGTCTGAGAACTAAGATTAAGCATCAAATAAAACCTAGGTGAGGTTTTATTTGATGCCCAATATGCAACACATGTTGCTTATATACAAAAAAGTCGTTTGCTAGTGTTAAAGAAAACTTGTTTGGGTTGACTATGGGACAATCGAGCAATATCGTTGGTACGCAACGCCAAGAGGCTTACAGTTTACGGGGTGTGTCACGGGCATTAAACGAAAGGTACGGCCTTTTCTTGAAAGCTACGGAGGCGCATAAAATGCCTTAGAAAGCTTTTGTTGCGGGATGCCAAGCGTCGTGTTTTAGTATTTCACAATTTTAACTAGTATAAAATATGTTTGAAATTGACACGAACGTCGAGTTCCTGATTGTCATCAGATTCTCATTTTAATTACAATAGATTGAAACACGCGTATCCTACCAGCATTCGTTGATAAAAATCGTAAGAAAAATAAACAATTCATTCAATTACAAAGTAGTTTATCATAACAACGTCTACATCGTGTGAATCATTCTTGTAATGAAATTTTACTATGTTCGTCCCTGTAGAGTAGCAATTGATTGCAGGAAGTGATTGTGTTATGATAGATCAGTTTGTTGAATTATTACCATTATGCATTCTAAGTATGAAAAAAAATACTGAAGTTTAAAAACTCTTAGCGAATCATGAATGAAAGCGTTTATGTGTTTGTAGTTAGTTACATAAACACAAAACACGGGGTAGAGATTTATGCGTCTATGTTTTTTTTAAGTCAAGTATGTGACCTACAAATCCTAAACGATTTTTTGCCAATGATTTGATAAACTCTATGTAAACCTTCTTGGCGACCCCATTGATTTAGACTTTGCTACATAATTATAAGAAATAATTGGACGTTAGTTATTAGTTTGATATAATTTAATAATAAAAACATATGTATATTCATAAACATACGCGTAAATTAAATACGTTATAGTTTTATTTAAAAATAGGTAATCCAATTGGATTCAACTCCATCTTCAGCTTGAAACGCAGGTCACACGTAAAACTGCCTAAAACGATGGTTAGCTTGCGTTGTCCATACAATATAACGTTTTGTAGCGACACCTATAATAATCTACGGCTACAGTTACTGCGATAACGTCATACTCTGAAACGCGCTAAAGAAGTTATTTCGACTGCTAAGAGTGTGGCGGAGAGTTTATTGCCAGTTCTTCTCTTCCGTTCTACGCCCTTGAATGTAAAAGTACCATAAGTGTACATTTTGTTACCTATATGTATAATTGATTTTTGACTTTTGACTTTTAAGGTTAGGTATATAACTTATCTACCTTCGGGCCGGCCGGTAATTAGTTAAACTGGTCGAGGATCCTCCTGTTAAGTTGGAGGATCTGTTCACCATTCTTCCTTCACAGTTTCTCTCCATAAACCAACAAATTTCTATAACCCCGGTTATACTTTGTTCTTATTTTCTTTTACATTGTTTATAAAACTGCACACACATAATTACATTAAATATTCTATTGAAGGTTAATTTGACTATTATTCGTAACAAATTATATTATTCCTATTGTGAACAATTAAACGTAACGAAAAAGATATATTAGAAAGACGATATGAAGTTTTCTATAAGCGTAACTTTATTCTTTTATTTATCGGAATATTTAAAATGCTTTAATTTTCATTGAAGGTTATTAATGTGGCTACTTAAACGTGTTGCACTTGATGGATTGATAAACGAAATCAAAATAATCTGTCAAAATTGTATAATAATTGGTAGATTGAACTGGTAAGAAAGATTCAGCGAGACGCAAACTTAAAAACAATTGTTCCCGTAAGTCGAAGTCTCGATTTTGACCTTACCTTTAGAGTAAAATGTTGCCAGAGAGATCGCTTGAACGCAATGAGCCGCCCGTTGCCCTCATTATTATTTAATTGACTGACTCTGGGTTGGTGGGATTGGGTGACTCTGTATGTCTAAAACTTGAATCCAATCTTAATCTTATGAATTCACCTTCGGTTAATTTCCATATCTAACTTCTCAAACTTGCGATTGCGTTTCATTAAGGTACGTAAATACGGAAGACTAAATAGGAACAGATTTATTTAAAGTTATTTAAATATTGGTAATTGAGATTGCTTTAATCATGTTAATATTTTATAAATGGTAAATAAATTTATTATTTAAATATTATGCAAGAGTAACAATAATTGCATATTTAATTGGTTTTAATTAAGACACCGTAGAAACAAGATTTAAATATTAATGATTGAAAAATAATAAAACAATCGACTTAATAAATTTAAAATATATAGTATGTTACAAGTTTAACAGTGACCGCAGTTTAAAATCTAAAGTACTTAAAAAAATAATGACTATTTTTTGGCAAAAATAAAGAAAAAACTACTTAAGTTAATAAAACTTTAGTTTTTACGAGTAAAAAGGCAGTCTTCAGTAATAAACGTGGACATCGTTTTATTCTTAAAAATATTATAAAAACATGTTGTACCTACGATTGTTATCTTGGTTTTGGTTCAGATTTCTTCGGATAATTTGTAATTTATTACATTTTCAATTATTCGTGTTATAGACTTTGCTTCGCTGAATTACTGTTTAAATAAAAGATATGGTACTTTCTCCTAACAAAAATACTGACCATAAATATACTAACAGAATATTAACAGTGAAAGTGGGTCATATAGAAAAAAGCTTAAAATTTAATTCATATGCGCATCATTATTTGGGTCGAAATAGGAATATCTCAACCAAAGTTCATTACAATTTATATGCATTACAAATATTAATAATTTTCGTTTAAAGATTCCGTAAAAACAAACGCAAATAATGTGATCCGGAAAATAGACTCTCGAAGTTAAGGAGTGGACCTGTAGTTCATACAAAGGATTTTCACTTCACACGTTTAAGCTACCTTAACATATAAAGAGAAACAGTAACTTAATATGTCTTGGCCACGTTCTACTACGAAATAAGTTCTCCGGGCCACGCCACGGCAAATAACCCCGTCCATCCCTAGTCCCAAGGGGGACCGGCCATACCCAAAATATACAAGACAAGTTTGTGCACAGACACAAGTCCCCTTATCCAAAACTCTCATACTCCGAGTGCTAGAGCAGGACCAACAGCCAGTTCAAACACAGCTAATTACCACTTTTACCATGTGTCACAAACATTATATCCTCATTCGAAATTGAAATTATTTTACACATGAAGCTTCATAGTGAAATTATTGTTTAGAGGAATTTATCGATCGATAGTTTAAAAAACCGTTTTCTTTTATAATGCGATATTTGCAAACATAATAACTATTTAAAAAAAATTAATTTTAAAATCAATATAATAACGTTTAATTTTATTGGTCAGTGTAATTTCAATTTCATATATATAATTTAGTAATTTGTTGTTACATATAACTTAGTTAGTAAATACTACTCCTTATTTCTGATAAAACCATCTTTATTATCGAAAATGCATTTATTCGATAATACTAAATTTTGGTTCGTTGTGTTTTATTTTTACATAAACAGGCTTTTCTGCTATTAAAACATTTCGAAAGGTTTTACACATCGATTTTAATAAGTTACAGTCAAAAAATATAACTACAATAAATGCCTTCATGCATTCATTAGCATAAAACAAGTAGCATTCTTACCAGAAAAGGAACAGCATATAAGTTAGCACGTGAATAAATATAGCATATTATCTCCTCAAGTTCTAATAGGCACAAAAACAAAACGTTTATCAAATATCACTTGGGTAAACCATTTCACGTCACTCTCAGTCCTACAGAAGTGCATAGAGTCTTGGCCGTCAATAAAATTTCGCTCACAATTTTATTTTTATAATCGATTCTGAGACGTGTTATCAAAGTGAGATCGCAACGGGTTATGTGGAGGCTCTGTTAAACTGTTTGCTTGCTAAATTTACGGTCCGCCCCACCTGAGGACGTTTTTGATAAACAAATATGCATCTTCCGATTCTTTAAGGTTTAGCGTCAAAATAAGCAGAGAAGTTGAGATACATTAAAACATTTGTAGCACATGTTTTTAGCATAAGGAATTATTTGTAAATGGATTTTATATAGAGGAGTTTAGTAGCGTATTCTATGTTATTGTGGCAACTTAAAAAATCTGTCTCTAGAATTAACTACTGGTGGTTTTGGGAGTTGTATGGGCAATACTTATTTCCTATTATATTTCACAAGAATATTCTTGAAGAAGGTGAATTATATTAGGAGTCCCTAATGAGTTAATAAAATTAAAATAATACACTTTTACAAATGTACCATTGTCAGCGTTGTAATAACGAACAAAGGGTTGCTTATGAAAACAATTACGAAATCAACGAACATAATATCCGTACTCATTGTATTGTGAATGATAACTTAAAAAGATTAAACCAATTTGAAAATGGGACCCTATATTCCGTAATTTATACATAGTTCTTCAACTAAGTAAACTAATAAGTATTTATATTGCTTAAATAAAGAACTCAAACAAAGTTACTACTTCCATTCGTTTTTTCGTTACCATGGTATAGGACAGTTAAACTAATTAGTTAGAAATACTGAGACTAAATTATTATAGATTTAGTATTTTATTGGAACTGAATAAATATATTTTAATTATGTTATCAAGTATTTATCTAGAGTATTCATTTAAAAATAATTACTTCAATTTAAATTACTACATTTAATGAATATACGAATTGCGTAATAATTGCTTGTGGTTTACGAATTGTTATTGTTATTAACAGCCTCATTAGGCTCTAAGTATCTACTTTGAGGGCTAATACAAATAGTTCTAGAGTTTAAATTAATTTTCTAGTACGGAGCGGACAGGTTTTTTGGACTTACCTGGAACGTTACGTTTTGAAGATTTACTATAGAACCATTTTGTATAAATCATTTTATTTGTCTTCATATCTAATTCCCTCGAGCACATCAAAACTTCGTCTGAAGTCTAAGAAGGATTAAGAACATGTAAAAGTGATTAATTAAAACAACTTTTGTAAACAAAGCTTTGTCCTTAGAAAGTAGCGGTTGACTCAAGGTTCAAACATCGGGAACTTGGTGGATCATGAAGTACAGGTTCGCATAATTACGACGACAAAACAGTAGTTTCATTGCACTGTTTTAATTGAAGTTGTATAATTGTATTATGAAAGGTATTTTACAACAAAAACAATACTTATAAAGCTCTATCAAAAAATTATCCTTTATGTATCCTGTATTTAATAAGATCGTTGCTGTCCAGTATTCCCATAGGACATATATACAGGCAAGAAGCCTAGTGCGAAACAATAATTGTTCTGTCGGGAATCGAGCTGTCCTTGGCTGTACTTCGAACGATAACTACTAAGCCACAAATGTGGACACCCTTGTTAGACGAAAGGTCAGTATGTTGTAACGAAATAGATAAGATTAGATTTACAGGTGTTTGATGGTATTATTGTTTAAAGTTTTAACTTCTTAACTAAAGGTCATTTTGTTTATTTTCTTGGTTACGTAAAATATATAAAAATTTATTTGAATTCCGTGTGTTGCAGTTTTGTTAGTTTAACCATTACTTTAAACACTTAATTTAGGTGTAATATAATAGTTTATAGGTAGATTCCTACTAGGAAATGAAATAACTGGTTGAGAGACGGGCCGACATGACACTGATTTAAAAGTAATCAATCGAGCTGACCTCCGAAGGTGTCTCGTGAATGAGTAGACCGGTCTGTCAAGGTGAAGGTAATGCATACGTCTACGTAGCTCTCATTTGGTGATAGAAGTAAGTTATATTATTTTTAATTTAAAATTAAAGTACCACTTCAATAGTCGCCGTGCTTGTTACCATGGTTACGCTGTTTAAATAAAACCATGGTACCAGCGTAATAACTTTAGTCAAGTAAGGGTTCAGAAAAGTACGAAGTATGACCTCCCGTATGTCAAAATTCGATACTTTTTGTCATACACGAGTCACGATTACTCTTGTTTCTAAATATCAACCTTAGTCCGTGTGTGATTGGGTAATTTTGTTACATTTATGTATCTTGTGTTTAACAAAGACAATTAAAATACGTAGAATTATTTAAATATTTTTTGTCTCATTTATTAATTTGCATAGTGACAAGAGACTGATAAAGACATACAGTAGCAGTTTGAAGTTTATAGTACGTATATACGTAGTAAGGGATATATATAAAGTGGTAAGATCTACAGTTTATCATTCATAATTAATTAGTAGCCTTCCATCCGTATCTCGTATATAGTATTAGAATCGCTTCTGCTTAACTTATTCTTATATTTATTGACGTTATACTTTCTCCAAATATATATTTATTTAAGTAATTAAGGCTACTAGGCTAATGACCGCTGAAAGTAGTTTGTATATTTGCAATAAATATTTGTAAGATTATATTTAAAATTGTCAAAACTTGAATGTATACCTGCATTAATGGTAAAAGACTAAAACAAAATTGGGTCTTTTATTACCAGTTCTGCATAAATTATAATCTGTGTTGATGACAAAAAATAATTTAATTTTAAATGAAAATATTTTAAGCAAGAGTTTATGTGTATATTTATGAGTACCTACTCAGACTTTTACTTATTTCAAATAAAAGTAAGTATTAGAATGTATATTTCTTGATATGTTTTTTTTTTCTATTTAAACCTAACCTAAACTACTATTATTAACTAGTTATTGTATTTTTGTATATTTAAAAACAATAATTTATAGTTTGCAATATAAAAAAAATCTTTTTATATAATTATAAGTTGTACATCACACAATTTACTCCCAAAAAAAGGCGTAGAAAATAAAACCCTCGACCTAGTTGAGGGTACACTATCTTTTTTATGTTTTTTTTCTTTTTTTACTAATGAGATCAGTATTCAAATTCCCTCAATAAACATGCTAACTACATGATAAGTTAGTCTTTATATACCGAATGTATTTCTTAAACCTGTTTAAAACAAAAAGACGATATGAATTTAGTACGTGAAATATTTTCTGACAAGTAATATTTTTTGCTGCATTTCTACGTAATTTACAACGTATTTATTACGTTAATTGTGGGATATACGATATGGCCCCCCTTATTAAAAAAAAACAAATTAGTCTAAATGCGCTGTTTCTACATAAGTACTTATCTGTCTCTTTTCATCACAGCGTAAACACAATTTGACAGAAAGAGCATATACAAGTAAAAGACTGCATTTAATAGTTTTATTAATTAATTAATACTTATAAAGCCGGTATAAACATGTCATACCTTACTTTGTTTCTTATACAAATATTCAACATTGTGGATAGCAAATTCATTCCTCTACAAATACACATAGGTATTAATTGAGTATAAATGTATTAAAATTCGTTAGGAAGTCTATTGTGTAGTTCAAAAATGGGAAACACTGGGAATCGAAACTAGAGCCTTCGTTAAGTGTGTTAAACAAGCCAGCAAGGTCAACCAGATAATAGTTAACCTTATAATTGACGTTTGTACAATAAAATGCCTACCATATAATACCAGATAGAAATCTACGTAGATACAGCGATGTCGAAATTCATATTGACACAATGATCCATATTATCTTGGTCCATATTTGAGCTATGCGTGATCAACTGAAGGATGCAGCCTGTCAGCTACCGAACTACTTGTAAACAAATGACACTTATCTTGTGTAAATTTGTAAAAGCAAATATCATGTCATCTAACAATGTTACCTACGACGCGGTTACATAAATATATCGGTCCGAAAATATTGCGAATAAACTTGGAATTACTTACAATTACATACAGAACAAGAATTATTAATTCCGTCCTATCACCAAATATGGTGCCCGATATTTATATTTTTTTCAACGATCAGGCTAGATTATAATTTTCGCATTAGTTATAATTTTTATTAATTTCTATGTCTAGAATTTTTAAATTCTTTACCTATGTCATATTTTTCTTTAGATCAGAATTCACTGTGATATTGGGTTAAATAAATAAAAGTATAAACTGTATAAGATGGATAATGAATTGGTTTCAACTGAACTTGACTCACCGTGTATAAAGTTTTAAAACCTCTTTGTGAGTAATTAAAATATTCATAAAATACCAATTGCAGTTTTTGTTACTTAATGTATGTACAAATAACGTTGATGAATAGCGAGTTTGTCAAATAACATCGTACATGCACAAAGGACAGGTGATTCATGGAAGATTTCAATAACACTAAGATCTAAATTGTTAAAGGCTAAGATATTTATCGACTCTAAACGTGTTAATGACGGAACAGTGGCTGGTAGATGTCGTGTTTTGCAAATTAACATAGGTCACTTACCGGTCGGTCTGATGAGCCTCTTCTTGGCTGATGGAGATTGAGTGTTCCGCCAACAAAGTGGCTATGAACGATAGTGACTAAGAATGGGATGAACTTGGTTCGACGGAGACACACTCGTGCGAGTGTTAGTAATGACGATACTGCGACGGGTATATATCAAAAAGCAGGCCTCGTCGTGTCAACAGAGGCAATCTTCCAGTAAATACAACGACACAACATTTAAATACTATTTGGTTAAGGATTCAAGATTTAACACCACGCAAGTAGATGTTCGTGCGAATTGTTTTTATTCTTGGATGACAAAACAAATTTATATATATTTATTTATGTCGTGTTTTTTTAATTTTATCTTTTTTTTATGTTTACAATTACATTTTAATTCAATGACTGAAAAGCAGTACATATGTTAATTTAAGCAAATTTAATCCTTTTTTGCCATTCATTCATATTGATAGATATATAAATTAAGATCATTAAAATGCATTTTTATCAACGGACATATATTGTCAAAAGTTGTGTTTTTTAGTGTAATTCTATAAGATAATCATTTTTGTGAAAGCTATCAAAGTATAAACAATTAAGATAAAATCTTAAAATAGTCAATACTTAGCAAACAAAGTATGACGTTTAGGAGATAGTGATTAAGTCGGAGGCTTATATTATCATAAAAATCTACCTACTATGGTCAAATAACAGCCTGATTACAATATTTTACACTTACATATAAGAAACACTACTTAAATGAACACTTTCACTAGAAAATGATATTTATTTCACAGCAACACTTGTTTGGTTTGTAAGAAATGTTTGTTGTATTTTTTTTATATATTCGTTACATACGACCTGAAAACGTTTTTTTGCGTTTTATCTATATCAGAATAATTAAAATATATTGTTTTACCATAACAGTAAAAATGTATACTGAATGAATGAATATGTGTGGTCCCTATATATCAACAAATTTTGTCGTCAAAATTAAAAATTATTGTCTTAAACAAAATACATCAAATTCAAGAACCTAAAATCGTCCATGGCAGATCATGTTCAGCAAGGCAATCATGTAATCCCTATAATTGAAGTACCTAAACATATATACTT
The DNA here is from genome assembly GCF_905475465.1 of Pieris napi. Classification (NCBI taxonomy): domain Eukaryota; kingdom Metazoa; phylum Arthropoda; class Insecta; order Lepidoptera; family Pieridae; genus Pieris; species Pieris napi. The sequence continues at coordinate 3,352,155 of NC_062239.1, read as the reverse complement.
TATTCGCGATTTTATGTGTATTAATTAAGATATATACAGTCCAATGACATTTTGATCGTATTATTCGAGAAAGGACTCAGTGGGAACCTAAATTTCCTATACCTTAAACTTTTAAGGCTTAAAGATTAAAACATATATATAGATATAGGATTCACTGAAACTTGTCTGTGAATGTAAGACTCCAAAATGTCCTACAAAAATTGTGTGTCTGTGGTATTAAGTTAAGAACTCTTAATTTTAAGTTTTTGTTCGTGTTTTTAACATTTGAGTAAAACCTTGTTATAAAGTTACAAACATAAGTTTGTTCGTAGCGTTAAAAAAACTTCATTAACCTCAAATTTACTTGATTACATCCGAACTTCGTTAAATCATTTTCATAATTCTGCCGCCTAAAAATTTCGAAATAGGATTTGTCCAAACTAAAGAATTACTTTTATTTCAGAATATATCTACTATAATTACTTTTTCGCTAAAGGTTTATATCCCGTATTGTTCCTGTATATAGACTATAGACTCAATTATCTATTATTAGAGATGTGAACCGGACATTTGAGTATCTAATGACTAGGTACGTAGCGAATGACCTATTTTTGTATCGGTTTGGTAGACATTAAATTGATTGTATAATTCATTCAGTCTGATTGTTAAAAACACATTTAGATACCTAGGTATTTTCTCTTAAACTGATAATACTTCAGGTTAAAAAAAATATAGACTCAAAAAAAAACAAAATTCTGTTTTAATTTTACGAACAGGACATTTCTTATGTTTGCCAACGTCTTAAATTACTTAAATATATTAAAAATGGGAATATTTGTTTGAATAGATTCTAGACATACCTACGTGTGACCAAAGTTGTAATTCAAGATCAAAAGTATTATAACTATAGCATTAATGCGTACCATTGTCAAGTTCCTTCTAACATAACTGATTTGTAAATATCCGGTAGTTTTATTTACCACGAGCATACATAACAATTAGAGTAAATAATAATAAATTGTATATCTACTTCCGCTGACAATGTGAAGGATTCATGGCCGAATTGTGGAAACCAAATGGTGGAAACCAATACAGTCCAAAACGATTGACGTGTCATGTAATGTTGTGTAATAGTTTCTAAATCATGACATAACTTTGTTATATATATTGCTTATATTCTAATAATTATGTTTTAATAATTATTTTTTAACGTTTTATTGCTTACTATATATAAACTAAAAGTACAAAAAACCCTAAGGTTAACTTTAGTGTCTGAAGGCCCACACTACAGTACAAATATAAATTCCTGATAAACTAAAGAATTAAAAAGAAATACAATTAATTAAAAAAAACGTGTGTTTACTCATGTACACACGTTAGAAGCTATACTTCTTTGGCGTAGGTATCTAGATAAAAATTTTATCGCCTTATTCTACGTTTGTAGAAATAACGACACAAATAATAGAACAAAAGGTATTTAATACATTGAAAGATTTATTATAACACATTATCTAGTTAAATAAAGTTAAGTTAAAATTCACGAAAAAAATATTTCTACATAATTAAAGACATTGACTTTTTTACTTTAAAATGTTGACTATGCTAACTCCAGGGTATCGGTTTTTTGTGACGGTGTGCGGGTGTCGGTTTTATGTGACGGTGTGCGCACGCATCGTAAAAATTTACTATCATCATTTTTTCCTAATGCGCCAAAAGAAGTATAACTTCAAAAAAATCGAAACGAAAACATTATAAAAAACAGAGAAAAAAACTACATTTCTATACCTTATACGTAACTTATTGTATTACATTTATCTTAAATTTATGGAGTCAAGTAATCACATCCCAGCTTGGCTTAAAAATACATTTTATGTGTATATGAGTATAAGTATAAGTACGAAGTCAAGAATCTCCAGTTGGGATGTTCTGTTTCATCCTGTTGGATACATATAGGATTCAAAGAGGAATTACCAAAATATATAAATGTGTTTTTGGGTAGTCTTCTTAATCATTGGTCAAGTGTTTATTTATTTCATTAACACATTTTGTCACTTATGGGTTCAGGCCCTGTGGTATACTTCTATTTGAATTCATAACGTGCGTAGATTTGAGCAAATTAAGTGGGGTGTATCTGTGTGCTCTAGACAACTTTTCAGGCAATCTTCCAGTACATAAGGCTTAGTGCTATTTTAACATATGACTTCTGTAGTGTCCTTTATACATTGTTACATTATATTATTTACATACATTTATCTCCGCAAAGTAGAGCCCTGTTATTGAGTTATTTCTAAATTGTCTACTTGTCACTATAGACAATTGAGTTAACGTTTACATACATTGCAGGCAACGGATTGGACAGGGGAAAATTGACTCAGCGGCAATTTATCAATAACGACACTATAAAGTGTTCCGGAGTAACTCGATTTCGGCCAGGCGTCCGTTCGCTCACGCGTAGCTCGATGTCAATGCGTCACATACATCACGCGATGTAAGTTCGACAAAATGTTCCGAAAATTATGTTTTTCACAGTAAAACTGTTTTTTTTATTAAATTTATGATTGATACATAAATATGTATAGCTATACTAGTTATTGCCAACGTGTTAAATGTATCTAACAGAAAATATGATAAGAGAATGAAATTCAACGTATTTTTTTTTGTTAGATTGTGAAGAAAACACAACTTATAATTTTCTTTTTGAATGTTGTTAAAGAATCTCTCTGAATTTAATATAACATAATTCAAACTATTGCAGCACGTGGGCGGCTTTATACATTTTCCAGTATTATAATTGAGTTTTAATATTTATACAGTAATTAATAAATTGCACTCGTGTACTTTATCACGTGTCGTAAATGTTCGTAATCGATATTACAAACATTATGTTTTGCATTGCGCTAATCAGCAATTATAAATGTATCGTCAGGCTTTAGGGGGTTGATCAATTATTTTCTCGTCTAAAAACAAAGAAGTCTCATATAAACTTGCCCAAGGAAACAATTCATCCAATTGGAGTCACACAGAGAAAGTTTATCTTTATTTGGCCGCAAAAACAACCCCCTAGGCTTTGACATAAAAAAATAGAAGTCGGTTAAAAATGAGTAAAATAATAATAATAATAATTTATTGCAAGAATATGGTACAAAAATGTGTAAGGTGGTACAATCGCAAGTTCGCATATTCTGCCACAATGGCGCGCAAATTTGTCTTTAAAGGAATTTTACATTATTAGTCATACATATGAATGGGTCAGTTCTTATATTATTTGTATCGTACATATCATATCATACGTTATTAAATGTATATCAACTACAGTGTCTCACGCAAATAATCATTTATTGAATAATTATTTTTTTCAAAAGTAATACACCAAGTTGATTTTTAGACTCTAGTCGGAAGATCTTTTAATTTTTTTGGTAAATTATTGTAAACCTTAATGGATTTTTGAGACAGGCAATTTCTCCCCATGTCTACTTCGTACTTCGACTTCTACATTCGACTTAAAAATATGTATGTTTCTATGCACGAATAAGGACATTTCTAAAATATAAATACAGGGAAGAAATAAAATTTTGAGCTTCTTAAATAAACTATCAAAACAGTTTGATCCAAAAATTGCTCGAATAAATTTCTTTTGAGCCTTAAATACCCTATTTACTTCGACTGAATTTCCCTAAACTATATTTCCATATCTAAGTATAGAAGAAACATATGCATGATAAGCAGCTAATACCGTATCATGGTTAACAGTTTCCTTTAGTTTTAACACAAAAACGTATGTTTCAATATGTGCTTTCCAACTACAAAATTTATCTAGCGTTAAACGAATGGTCTTTTATGAATAAAGAGTTTTGATCGTCCGCAATTATCTATTCACTACTGACCCCATTTGTTCTTGTCTGAGAGTGGCCATAAATTGCTCTACCTATAAAGTGAGCCGCGATGTACCGAAGGGCGAACGCCGACCACCTACTTACTTTACCTTTGAAATGCCGAAATCTAAGGGATCAACCCTGAAATTATAAGAAAATGTATTCTTGCTTTTCCTGAACCCAAAACAAATAATCGTGTAAGTTATGCAATTTTACTCCAATTACCTTACACTGGCGGTGTTTTAAATGATCTAGGTAATAGTAAAATTGTTTGTTGACCAGTAACTTTATCGATTGGATAAAGTCGTAGTCGTCGTCGTCGTGTAGTTTATTTACAGGACGAATGGGGGATATAGAATGAAAGCTGCCAGAATCGCATTAATAAATATAAAACAAACAGAAGGTCTTTGGTGTACCGTACACATTTAAAACCTCTTTGAGATATAAACGAATTAATACGTTATATCGTGACTCGTGCAAAGTTCACGTAAATAACTCAAAAATCGAGTAATTTTTTTTAATTTACACTTCGCTACCTTGTACAAAAACATACATATAACAAAAGCAGGTGAAATAAGCAGGCAACAGTTATTAATGTAACAAATTCGCGTTTTATTTAATTTTGTTTTGCGACTCTCATACAACAGTTGAGCACTTTTTGTAGGCAATCGTGAGAACCATTTTAATTTGAGATGTATTGAAAATTTTAATTTCCAGTGCTTACCGTTAAAGTATAAAATAACAAAAAATACACATATTGCCTTAAATTTACAATAACTTATCATAGTTTTTTGTGAAATCTACTACCGTGACCTATGACCGCTTCGGACGAAAAGTTTAAAACATATCTACACTCTCAAAGACAATATCTTTTGTTTTACTTGACTATTAAAGATATTTTACATAACTTTACGACATTTTGAGTGCTTTACAACATATGTATGCATCCGTTATAAAAGTTAACTTTTTTATTATTCTTGCTATACATCTTACTGTTTAAGATTATACGGCAATTTTATTGCCATTATTTCGCATACAACGCTTGATGAACACTGACCCATTGTTATAAGTATGACTAATGATAATCTTTAAAATGACTTACATGTACATAGCTTCCCTTCAGCAATAATTCGGATAACTCTTCGTGTGGAGAAAGAACCTTTGCAAGCTTCTCTGACGCGGTTTGCATCCCTCCAGAGATAAGAGGGTTTCACTAACGATCGCGGTTTCGCAATGGTAAAAATTTAGGAATCAAGCTATTCGTAGGTCAACGTGCGTCTCGTAATACAATACGTGTACTTGTGTGAGGGCACTGAGCCGTGAGTCGAAGCCACTGACAAAATAATAGTGCGGGATTACATCCTGCCGACAATTCATCGGACAAGATGACAACCTTTTCGATATCGTTTTAAATGAAAATTGTATGTTGTATGAACGGAATTTCTAATTTGCATGTTAAGTAAGCACAAAATCACGATTCAACGGTAAACGTTGTAATTATACATATTTTTATACTTATTATATATATTATTTATGCTTTTTATTTTATTTTTAACAAACATATTGGTTTAAGTTCGAAGACCGAGGATTAAGATCGACCGAGGAATATAAGTAATATTCTTAATGGAATGGGCCAAAAATTCCTAAGATTTAATAAAAATTACCTTTTGTATTGTTCATATTCTATGATGGATGGGAATTTTAGTAAAGTCATAAATCCTGAATATACTAGATAGTTTTTGCATTTACGTTAAGTATTGATGAAAAGGATAGATTTTGGTGGCATCATAACTTACAAATAATCCCCATCGCAATATTTTTGAAAGTGTGAACCACTTTGTGTGTATTATTAAATAATACAAATAAATTTAAATTGATCGTGATCTTGGAGTGGTTTACATTGTGTACTGATTAAAATATCTATCAAGTTATCAGGACATTTTAATTTAAATATATTTTCCCACTGATTATCATTTTCAAGACACACCGCTCAGATGAATTTTTTTGGGTAGTCAATGGATTGTGTACAAGAAAAACATACGTAAGTCTGTGTAGTTGATTTGATATTTTTCAAAATAATGCACCTATCTTTATAATATATATAAATCTCGTGTCACAATGTTTGTCCTCAATGGACTCCTAAACTACCAAACCGATATCAATCAAATTTGCACACCGTGTGTAGTTTGATCCAACTTAAAAGATAGGATAGCTTACATCTCAATTTATACCCGCAATATTATTTTATTGCAAATATTTGTTTATTATTTGATACAATTCTAACAGATGGCGCTGTGTTAAAAGTACCAACGTTTCACATAAGCTATCTACCTTTCACATAAGTTCTCCTACCGTTTCCCTTGAATAGTTTACTACTATGTAATACATATAACAAAAACCTTAGTCAGGGCAACGCCTGGCCGGTCTGCTAGTATATAATAATTATTCACTTTTCTTGTAATTTGCAAAATCTCACTGGTGACTGGTCGGACTTGAATTCGTGTATGCGGTGATGCTAGTTATTTCGACTATGTATTTGCGTGTTGTTCCCACGAGAATGTAAGTGCGTGCTCCTATTTCACCATGCTGATAGAGGACAAATCTTTGTTTTTAATTTATTTTACTATGATTAATTAACTATTGATTACTTAAGATGTCATGTGAAACATGGTGTAATGGTTGCAGCTCCTTACAAACATTGTGTAAAACAAAAACTTGGCCATTAAAGAGTGGCGGAGAGTTCATTGCCATTTCTTCTCTTTCGTTTACGTCCTTGATTTGAGATACATTTACTATCAGGTAAATGTAAAATTAGAAGCATTTAATATAATATATTTCTTTTTTGACGTTCATAAGTGTATACATTGTGTTACCTATATAACTGATTTTGACTCGACTGTCCTACTTACTGACTTATCTTGTATTCGTGATAATCACATTAAAGACTACGTATATCTCAGATTCAGTTTGCTTGTATTAGGCTTAATTACACCTAAACAAGTCCAGTGCACAATATTTACGGGCGGACGCCAGCCTAATCTTTTCATTGCGTCTGACCCCAGCCACTGGGACCACACGGCCAGTACAAACAGTAAACATAAATTGTTATTTAAGGTCAATGTTAGTTTAATTCTGAATATTACTGCGCAATGGCCATCCCCCCATTATCCTTCTGTTTGTGAGCTGTATGCACAACACTTAACCTGTAAGGTTTGCATTAAATCTTTTGCACAAATATATTTTATTATTTAAATCTACTTATAGGCAAATTAACACATGTGTTCTTGTGACATCGCCGGCATCATTTTGGTATGTGGCGGGTTTTTTTAATATAGAAAAGGGTTCACCTAATGTTAAGTAAAGTCGCCCATGGACAAAAACTGCCTAACTCAGACTCGCCAGTGCGTTGGCTTTGGAGTTGGTACTCTAAAATCATTACGCAATATTTTGATGCGCTGTTGAAACGCTCGGGTATAGTAGCTCGTACTGTGCGTTACGTTCATAGCACGGTCATGGTACTTTAGAAATAAAAAACGAATATTTTATCGATTTTAATTTAATATTAAAACATGAGTTACAACAAATGGCATCTTAAAACAAAATATTACTTAGAAAATAGTAAAGCTGCTCAATAATTTGTATCTCTTGAATCAAATTTTTGCTTAAACATTGGCTTATATTTTAATTTTATTAATATTATGCATGTTAAGACCAGCTTATAATAACTAAAAAGCAAAAATGATTCAAGTGACCAATTTTCAATTTTGTTTTGCCGAATGTTACATGTATAATTTTGATCCCAAAATATGTATTTCCTTAAACACTTTGAAATACTGAAAGCATGTATTATCTACGCTATCGCTTATAATATTGACTATGGAATCTATTATGTAATTAAGTACATATGGTGTGAAACATGAACATGTAACGTGGTATATACTTAACTAACTACAAGGCAAAGAAGTGCTTTTTTGTGCAAGAGAAAAATCTGTAATTTCTGTTCACTACTTCACGATAAAGACTAACTAACCTCTTTTTTCATAAAAAATTATCTCTGTTAAGTTTAGTATATTTTCGTCTCTTTCTGTCAAATTGTGTTTACGCTGTGATAAAAAGGGACAGATGAGTACTTTAGTTTGTAATTAGACCGATTAAATTTAATAATAATTCCGGGTACGATACAGAGTCTTAGCGGTATGTATAACTCCCGTTTGTCTTACCCGTATAGGATTTGATATACGGGACTCATGCTTACCGCAGTCTCGACCTAATTTTACCCATATCAACTAAAGTAACGTTGATATGATGATCTCTTTCATCAAAACATAAGCGCAACGTGGCAGAAAGAGACAAATCGATAAACAGTGTGACTGATTCCATATCAGAAAAACTAAATGTCTAATTGCATTACTATAACTATAGTACTCATCTGTCTCTATTCATCACAGGTACACATAATTTGAAAGAGACAGAGGTGTACAATAGTGATTTAGGTTTTATTAATAAAGAGGTTACAGTGTAAACTTCATGTAATGTTTCTTTCCACACAACGATATCTCTCCATAACTCAATAATCTCTTTAGCACTTCAGCATCGCTATATAGAATTGACTGTATGTATTTCTTATTGTAAGAAGTGACATTCAAAGGTTAACTGAGTGCAGGATTCATACCACCAAATTGTCGTAAATAATCATATAAAACTCGATAATTAAATAACTGTTTCATTTGGAAGATCAGCACCCGGTAGGGCGAATACATTAAATTAACGATATACAGGCGGAACTATTCAGCCCGCGTTTCAAGAACTCAATTGAACTTGAGAACAAATCTGCGGCTCTAAAACGTGGATTAAATTTGTTTGTGACCATGGATACCATTCTTTATCTATGGTAACCATAGTCAAAAACACGATACTTTTATCTACGTTTTATAAGGCCGCTGAATTTTGGAGGAGCTTATTAAAATACTGTATCAATTCACCAACCTATTAAATATGTGTCTATAACCAATTCTAGCTATTTTGTCTTACTTATTAACACTATAAGTTGTATTGTACAAAGTTCCACGGATATTAAGCTATTTAAGGAAAATTAAAATTAAATCTTTAAAAAACACTACGTGTTGTTAATAAATTAATTATCTGTAATATAAGTTATTACATTTACTGTCTTATAAAATATCGAAACCTAATGTGATCAAGAAGTAGTGAAAATTAAACCCCTTATTCATAAAAACTAAATCAGTTACACAATCCAAGTTTTCCAAAATCATTGATATCTCTTTTATCATAGGCTAAATACAACTAGACGGAAAGAGACAAACTATTTTGTTAAAAGAGTGCAATTGTTTTTATGAATAATGGTGTTACTGTACTTTTAAAGAAACACACTTTGACAGTACATTCTCTATAATATTCAGAGACAAATTGCTTAGTCAAAGAATTATGACAACATAAGATCAAGTCAGAATCTCGTAGTGACTCAAAATTCATATACAAATTTAAGAGTTCCTAAACTTGTTTTAAGTTGGACGTTCCATATAACCTAAGTATTCATCCTTAACCTTTTATATGCCAACAGCTATAACTATTTGGCAAATGCATCAAAAAAAGTCCAGCACGTTTTTGACATACGTCAGTTCGCACTAATTTTCGATTTTGAATCCAACCTTTAATCTTCCTTATGCTCTGAATCATCCAACGGCTATGGATTTTGCCCAAATGGAAAATAACTCGTCCGTCTGTAGCACACAACAGGTGGACGAGTTATTTTCCACTTAAACGAGTCCCTGAATCTTGAAGTCGCTTGTCGAAAACGGACTGTCAAAATGAATTATTTTAATTGTATAATAGAAGCTAGGTCAATGCTACATCCTAAAACCACGGAAAATAATATTAAACATATAAAACCTTTTGGGATCAATAAACCTATCGTGTATAAGCAAGTGCAAAAGCAATAAAAACACAATCTTAACTAAAGCATGCGATATGATTAAAAAAACAGTTTTTACAAATAAATTAGAAACAAAAACAATTTGTTCACGAACGATCACATACTACTTTATGGTCACCCTAGTATATTGAAAAATCGGTGGACGAACACAAAACAATTCAACTGAATTAAAATTTAAGCGATTATATAATTACTTAGCACCTTCGACTAATATCCTGAATTATATCAGTAAAATGTTCACGCCCTTAATAGATTGAAGCTAGAACCTAAACAAGCAAAGGTCAAGAGGGAAGAAAACTTTTAAAACGATAAACGTAACGATCGGAAAAGATAAAACGTACGTAAAGTCATAATAAATACCATAAACGATAATTACTAGGGTACCATAGTGCAAGATTTCGCGCGGCCATTTATAACCGAATATATTAAAAACAACCGACCCCATCTACATACTTAATCTTAACTTGTAAAAAATAGAGAGATTTTAATACATGATAGCAGTGTATAACGTTTTGCAAGTATCGAAACTTTCGACTGAATTTTCATACGAAAAGTCAAAAGTACTGTCCTCGGGACGTAGAAAATGACCAGAAATAAAACCTTAAAAAAACCTAGAAGAAATACTAACATTACTATAACAACCGCCAAACAACTCCCTAACTATAAATCTTTCAACTCTCAACATCAGTTCGCACCACTGGTCGTTTAGTAATTACGCTATGATAAATTAACAATATTAGCCTATAAAAATATATAACTAATTTATATAGAAATACATCTGTAAACGCATAAGCACACGAAATTTGAGATTTCTATAGCTAAGAAAATAAATAATACGTTAAGTTACAAAAATATTTTATATACAAGAGATTCCGATGAAAATCCATGCCATTCCTCTTATTGTCCACTTTCAACATAAGGAATGTTTATACTTATATGTAACAAAATTTTTACACATAACGTGCAATTAATATTCTACTTGTGATTATGCGAAATGTATGTACAGGATATACTTCGAACCGCTCTTGCAATACGTGATAAGAAGCAGTTTAACTAAAATAAATATTCACAAATGCATGATATAAGCGAATACATAACTTTAGAGTCCGCACTTACAATATTAGACATTTTGCTTCTCAGCATTTAGTATTAATATAAATAGTCAGTTATTCTCTATATCCATAGATCCGAATTTCATTTAGTAATAAATTATTTAATTTTCGTACGTTGCGCACGTGTTACGTATCAAGTGGTGCACGTAAGGCATGTACTCCTTGGTGGTCAGGAGAGCCTGGCGCGAGGTCTCCTCGCAACGCGAGGCGCCAATAGATACGATGCGTCAACTGCTCCACGTTGACCTCCCCGTGTGAGCAGACCTCGAGCTATTTCATTCACTCGCTCTTTTTGCTGCTCGCGTCGCTGGGCAGGGGATAGTGCCTGAAAGATTTAAGCTTTATTACTACACATGTCTCAAATAAAAGAGATCAAGAAAAGACAAGAATAGAGGAATTTACAAAGAGATTTTGAAAGGACAAGGCGGACGGAACACTTTGCAAGCTAAGAAGTGGAGTAAAACTATGAGATGATACCCACATATAGGAAGAAGAAAAAAAAAGCGGACAGAACAAGATATGGGAAGATAAAACTGGTTGCAGGCAAGGTTTGGTCAGGAGTGAGGGCGAGAAGGGGCAGAAGGTTTGTCGGAATCGGCAAACGGGCTAAGTTTGTTTTTTCTAATTTATTGTGTGTAAGGAAAAGGAACTTGTCCGAAATAAATGCTATTTTTATTGCACATATCATTAAAACTTATTTAACTGATGAAATCAAGAATATTAAATTTTTTACACGTTACGTTTCGCCGTATCAAGTTGATAGACAAATATGAGCCTAAATATTGCCATATATATTAGTTCTGTTAATTTCAAGTTAAACAATCTAAATAAAGGACTAATAAAATTAACATATTACAATTTCTGGGACTTGTATGTGAATGAATAATATATTAATTACCTTATTAACACTAGAAATTGCACTTGTTGATGGTTTTTTCTTAATCTCGTTTGTTGCTTTCGGTTTGTCCGTAGCGAGGAAATTCTTGCCAGCGCGACCTTTAAGATATTCCGGCAACACCTCATGAGGCTGTAAAAAACATTAATGATTAATAGATAACATTGTATTATAGTGACTAAGATGATATACATATTTTCAAAATACTAAAGTAAAATGTTCTGAGTATAACAAACACAGAGGTCGACTTATATTATTTTTTCTTGACATTCTTTATTTACTTAATCCGTTCTAGGTTTAATTCGCCGGATCAGAAGTATCATACGCGCATACTGCGAGTACATTACGCAGAAATGTGAATCTTTAGGGTAGTCTGTTTCTTCAATTATATTTTAAAAAAGAAATATATATGTTTACAGAACACCACTATTTATTATTATTGACTTGATACAATGAAATATGACATAATGATTTTTAAAAATATTAAACGTGCTCTCGCGTCCTTGACTCGCAGCGCACTGGTGCGGGGAACCGAAGTTTAGCATGAAGTACTTTAAAAAATAAAATGAACATTTCATAAAAATTCTAAATAAAAATTTTAATTACTAATAGTGAGTTATTTACGAATTTTAAATCCCAATTAAATTATATAATTGTCTTAAACGCGTTGTATTTCAGTCAAAGATTATTAATAATTTCAACCAGTTACTTAGCATGTCTCAAACTTATAGACTAGTATTTGTGTTTTGTTCTCACTATAATGCCACATTAGTGATTGCAGTTCCTTATTTAACTAACTTTGCAATTAAATGTAAATGAATGTAACGAAATGTAAATTTAGACCCTATTCCCTTTTTTAGTATTAACGTTCATAGTTAGCAATATGAATAAATTATGACTTTATAAGCTTACCGCGTACGTCCTTGAAATTTTAAGCCTTTGCGGGAAATGGTCGAAGGCGTAAGGCTTCGTGCACAACGGATATTTCGGTCGAGACACTTTTGTGAAGAGATGCGCCGTACGATCCACGCGTAGCTCACAGATGTATACGTGGGCTTCAGATGCGCCCACTGGCCGACCCTGATATAACAAAAACGCATTTAAATACTACAAAAAAAAAACAAATAATTCTTGTAGTATTTGAGATTTATAGTACGTTTACGAATAATTTTGCTTAAAAAGTAGGTAGGTCTATTTTTTCATCAATCAAAAGCTGTTTGTTAAACTAAAATCATTGGCACCGATTTAACTAAAGTATTCATCTGTCCCTTTCCATCACAGTTTAAACACTATTTGACAGAGAGAGATGAAGTAGTACTTTCATTAAGACTGCAATTAGGTGATTGACTATGACTGTTCAAGGCCAATAAAAACACCATAAAAAGTTACCTAAACTAAAGGAAGTTCTATAGTATTCAGTGACTTATAAATATTTTTGTTTATAAAAAAATAAAAATGTACCTTGCAGAATGTATTGAGATCCATGACCCAGCACTGGGACATGACAAGTTCTATGGGAACGGCTTCATATAAGGGTACGCGCATTACTTCATTGTGGAAGAATCTGGAAATACATAACACTTACATTTAGATACTTGTAAATTAAAACAAGAGCTTTTGACAAATTTTATACTGGAGCAAGTGACCTCTTGACCCCAACATTTTTTTCTATTAAGTATGATTATTTTGTTCGAAATGTTTTCTATGTGGAGTACGTCTGTGGAAACACAGTTTCAAGTTTGTTAATAAAATTAAAGTAATAAATCCTAGACCAACAATTATTTAAGCTTTGATGAATTTCTGATCAAAATATTTTCTTATATAAAACCATGCGTTTATACTAAAAGGCTTAAACAAAATATCTAATATCCGTCACTAAATGTAAGTAATTTTAATCATCTTAAAGCACTTTAACCGACCATAAAAAGCTGTATTAAAACCCATTAGTATAGTCCTTATCAATAAAAGGGGTTCACTATAAAAATACTCCAATTAATTACTCCCTAGTAATTATTTTTTGAAAACATATTTTCATATAAATTCTAGGTAAAAACATTAAGATACACTTACTTCCTAGTGGGCTCGTGGAATGTCTCATGCGGCCGCAAGTAATGATGCCCGTACACGTATCTCTCTTGCGTATCCTTGTGTTTCCACAAACGTTCCACGCGGAATATATCCAGTTCCGAGACTGGAACGCATCCGATGGTTTGGTATGTGTGTTTTCGTACCTCGTTATCCTGAAAATATATTTTACACTATTAACTATCTATACTCGTTTTATGTGCTCGTTATATATTCGTTTGTGTGTGGGTGCATGTGTGTCTGTGTGCGAGTGTAAGAAATAAGCCACATAACTTAAAAATCTCAATCATACATTATTTCTGGCGCTATGCGAAATAAATTACCTTATTAACCGTAATATCTTCCTTTTCCTTTCCCTTAATGTTCTTTAATTTCTTCCTGTCGACGCGTTTTGTCTTCGGCGAATCCGTTTTATCTCCTGTTTTTTGGCTGACATCGGGATGTTTATCATTAATGGGTATATCTCTTAGCACGTAAACTGTATCGCCTTGTCTTACTTGAAGGCCATCACGCATCAGCGATAAGTAGAATTGATGGCCTTCCTCTGTATACTCGTCTAGAGGAATTTCGCGATCCACCTATAACAGGAAATCAAATACATATATTAAATAAAAAACGATACATATACAAAAAAAGAAAAACAAAAGCAATTGTGTTATTTTTAATTATATTAGTTGAAAGTTTTATTATTGGTATAGATAACGATTTTATTTATAATTGAATTATAAGTCTGGTTTAGTAGAATATCTTTAGTAACATTTCTTTTCAAATCGATATAAAATGGACCAAACATTTATTTATTTTAGGTTTAGAGTATAGATTATAGATTATAAGCCAATGACGATATCATTGGCTTGACGTGAATTTATTGGATTATTTTATAACTCGTCTTTATGTTTATCAGCTAACACAGTCAGCGAATGACTGCCACATCAAGTTTAAGGTCCATATTCTAATTCGTATCTCAAGCTACAATCTATTTTTGAGCGATGTTATGGTGTCAGTATAAAATAAGATACCTCTAACATACGTATATGTAACGCTTTAGTCTATAAGAGAAATGTACTATAATTATTAACTGAGTTATACTCGATATATCATACGAGATGGACGGCTTTACTTGATTCCCTACATCGAACCTTATACTGTCAAATATCTTAAACTTCATACAGAAATGGTTTCACAGCTCTTATGCCCGCCTTTCACTGCGAGCTGAACGGACCCATTACGGACTCCGCCATTCTCGTAACGATGATTTCACACATTTTCATTTCCGTGGGAAACTCGGTCAACTCGCTAACCTCATATGTGACTCTTTCAACTCGCTCTCTCCGCTACGCTCGTCTCCGCTTTGGTGGAAGCACATGTATGAAAATCATCGTTACGAGTATAGTGGAGTCCGTAATGGGTCCGTTCCGCTCGCAGTGGAAGGCGGGTATTAAAACTAGATTAAAGTATGATTGACGTTCTACAATACTACATTTGCTGTAATAAATAATATGGTATCATTTGAATAGCCTCCAATGTTTTATCAGGCCGTTAGTTTCATAAATAAGGTTATCGAAGCGAATTATTATATACAACGTTAAAAACTCACAGGCTCCGTAGAACACAGATGGCAATAGTGCGTAGAGCTGGTATCAGCGAGTCGCATACATCGCGCGTGTTGCCATACACCACAACGCGAGTTGCCACATTGCACCATTAGTCCTTCTTCCACGTGTAGACCGCAGATGCACAGGATTACTTCCTCTGTAAAAGTACCATTACTTAATAAACACACACATAACACAAAATTAATGATTAATATAACATTATTAGTTGACTTGTTTGTATTAAAACGTTTTCTATTGCAGTATAGACCAGTGCCGATAATTTTTGAAACCTAAAAAAATTACAGTAGGATGAAACCCATTAGAAAAGCAGGGGAATATGATCAAAATGAAAGGAAAAATAAATTACGGTCGATCTGAGGTCGGGAATTGGTAGGGGGGGAGTTTTAAGGGTAAAAAACGGTTTATCTCGATTTCCGGCAAAACTACAAGTCCTATCGAAGAAAGTTAAATGGCAAAGGAACAAATAAATATTTTTAATCAAATAAATTACAGTGTATTTGGGACATGGAAAGGTAAGTTTTCACCAAATTTCGTTAAAAAAAAAATATTTTTGTTAAAGATAAAAATAAAAAACCAAAAACTTGGTTTTTTGAACTTTTCACATAAATTTTGAGGTTATGTGAAAAATGTGTGAATACAAAAGTTTTAGATCTTTTTATTACCTCCAACTTTGCCATTTAACTTTCTTCAATAGGACTTGTAGTTTTGCCGGAAATCGAGATAAACCGTTTTTTACCCTTAAAACTCCCCCCCCTACCCCTTCCAAACCTCAGATCGACCGTAATTTATTTTTCCTTTCATTTTGATCATATTCCCCTGCTTTTCTAATGGGTTTCATCTTACTGTAATTTTTTTCACTTTTTATTTATTTTAAAGGCTATCTGCACTGGTCTAGTAGTATTAAGTTACTGAGAAAATAAAAAATAAGAAAATTCATAAAATATCGGAAATAATTTAGCTAAACGCAGAGCAAAAATACGATTTAGCAACATTTAACAATATTCTATCAATAATGACATTTGTTATTTATACATTTGCATGTAAGTTTATATTAACTAGTTAAGTTTTAACTTTTATTTTCTCCTGTTTTGTGTTACTCTATCTATGATAAATCGTTCTTATAATTGTCACTTGCTAAGTCGTAGCTTTTTATTGTCTTTTATATTATATATCTATATAAAAATCTACAACTCTAAGTAACTAGTATTTTGAAGTAATTTAAAAATAATAGAATACACTTTATCCTATACAGTCTAATATTTATGACTTATGAACATTAAAAAATGAGAAATTAAACTTACCCGGTTTAGTTTTTTGTATAAATCCAGATGGTAGACTTTCCTGAGAGCCAAGGATTTTACTTAGATGTTCGGCAAACTCCAATTTGGCGGTTGTGTAGACCTGAAATTGTTTATATTCAGTAATTTCAAAACGTTAAATGCATTCACACTGAACGAGACATTAACACGGTCATAACATTTTTCCGTTAACAAAATTAAAAATAACTTTTCTTATAACGCTGGGAGCGTTCCATAAATAGAATGTGCCAGAATGATTTACGAAATAATATACTAAGTAAATAGTCTCACAACTCACACACACATAAATACATACGTAATAATAATAATTGATTGGAAGGATATGGTATAAAAATGTGTAAGGTGGTAAAATCGTAAGTTCGCATATTCTGCCACACACAGTGGCGCGCAAATTTGTCTCAAAAGGAATATTACATTATTAGTCCTATTACGTCCGTACAGACACACCAATATTTATAAGAATTATATTTTCCTAGGGTTCACGTTAATTCTTTGTTAATACATTAGGTTTTGTAATTATTATTGCCTACCCAAATAAAATAAATAAATACAGATTTGAAATGAATACACCTTCATAGGATTAAAATATGTTAAAATATTATATTTCTATTCTTTTAATGCATCCCACAATTTCTCTTGCTTGGTGACGACGCTGTCGGATCGTAATAAATTTATATAATTATATAGTGTTAATTACACTACTTGATTTCTTAGTTGTCATACATGGCATATAATTGGGTCCTGGGTTCGATTTAAATTTATTTTTATTTTTTATATTATTAAATTTAAATTACTTAGGGTCGATTCGACCAAACAAGAGTAAATCTTAATCTTAGAATAAATCGTCAGTTAATCGAGAGTAAATCATCGTTTTACCAACTACAAATTCTAATAATAATGGGCTTATTCGGGAATTGCTACTATACCGCCGTTTCGCACGGAATAACAGCTATTCCAAGAATAATTTAATGGCGTCAGTCAGTCCAATCAGCTGATTACTGTCATTTCACAAATATGTATTCTGTGTTTTAATTTCAAGTCAACGCAACGCACTAAATTAATAGTCTAGCATTGTATAATGAAACGTTTAAACAATTTATTATTTATTTATTTGTTTTTAGATTTTTTATTTTCTATAATATTAGAATAAAATTCAACAGAAGTTCCTTTTTAGACGAAAGCCTCAAACGAACAAGAAATAAAAACTTTTTGTTGACGTTTGACACCTGTTAAAAGCTACTTTTTCACACTATAATACGGCAAAATCGAGTTGACATGATGTATGCTCTTACACTGTCCCGTTGTAGAACAACATTTATTTGACGAGTTTTATTTTCGTTCACCATTCTCTTGCTATTCGCGTATTGTTATTCCTAGCACAATTATACTATCGATTACGTAGACAAACGACTATAGATTTACTCGAGATTAAAATCATGGAATAGATTATTCTTGGTATAGTTACTCGTGTATAAATTGAAGTTTGGTCGAATCGACCCTTACTATACTTGTATACTAATACAATATACTTTAAAACAGCATATTTTAACACGTTTAAAGGCAAATACCTTTTTCAACTGCGCAGCAGCCGATCCCACAGCAGTGGCTTTACTATACTCTCTCATTAGCATAGACATCAGTCCGCTAACATCGCTGTCGAACTGTACTATGCTTTCATAGTCGTTGTTATCTATTTTATTTTGAATCCCATTTAAATCTGATGTAGAGTCCGATTTCTGGTTCTTAAGTTTGAGTAATGGTGTACAGATTGGCTTGTCTTCGTCGCCTGAAAATTAAAAAAAAAATTAGAACTAAAAAAGGTTTGTATATATGTATATGTACAAGAAAGTGAACCGAAATAATTAAGCCTTTTTTACACTAATAATAATGAACTATTTAAAACATCGATTTACGCTATATTTTCAAGTGTAAATGCGTTAGTTTTCATGAATTTTTGTCAACCATCATTAAAGGACCATTTGTGTTGGTTCGTTATAATGAATTCTCTCGAAAAGAACCAAGTTGATGTAATCATATTTGTCCACTCACAATTAAACCCATTTCAGTTCAGTTAAAAAAATCTGTATTCAAAACGTCAATTTAAAATATTATTCAATAACCCAATAATTGCACGTCTGCATAAAATGTATTTCGTTAGTGCGATTTACGTTGCCATGGTAACTAAGACAACTTTAATTGATTAATTTTATAGTATAGCCGAAAGTATTATGTAGTATATCTACAATTTATTAATAATTAAACTTCACTCACAGTCTAACAAATAAAATTAGTCCAATACTCGGACCGCATATAACCTACTATTTCTACTTTAATGGTGAAAATGCAATTACCTTTAAAAGTGGTTAAAATTGTAAACAGGGCCTTGAACACTCGACCCAACCGTTGTTTCCTATCTAATGTAGAGTCATCTTCGAATTTGGCCAATTTCAGTATTTCATCCTTCGACGCTCGAAGATTTTGCAATTTTTTGTGGAAAACTTGAGGATTCATTGTATCGGGTAAGGCTAACGGATCGACATTGATAACTTCGGGAACGGGGGGCAAACTGACACTTGGGACATTAGATACGGGCGATGGGGGCATGGGGAGTGTTATCTTCTCGCGGGTACGACGAACCTGAAATATATAAAAAAAAATCGGTGAATATTGTTCTTTAAAGTAAATGGCATATTTAAGGCAAATAGTCCAATATGTATGCTGTACCAATACACATTTTTATTTTGCAAGGTATCGAATAGATACTACGATATACGGAAAGGCGGTAAGGAAATGTAAGTACTGTGTAAACTCTTTATAACACCATTCGATATAACGAAAAGCTGTCTATAACGTAAAAATGAGTTAAATTTGTTTACATTATACCTTATACCCATACATTAATTCTTCCCTCCCGCCATTGATATACAAAAAACCCAAGATGCACAATCAACGTCAAAAAAACGTCCTCAAAAAATGAGCGCAACATTCTAAATTGTGCGCTCATTTCAAATAGTCTCGCGTCTAATAAGTGGAGTCGATGTTATTTATTTGTGTTTTTTTTTATAAATAAATTTATGTACTTTTGAACTTTTTTGTGTGTAGTTTTTGACAAATATATTTACGCTATATAAAGTGTAGGTCAGGAGGTAGCCAATTTAACATTTTTTTTTAATTTAAAGAAAAACTTTTTTACCCGATTTAAAGTTATGTTTTATTATAAATTTACAACTATTTAACATCCAACACCTTTTGTCTTCAGTCACCGTGACCACGCACGCTGTAAAGCACCCGAAAAGTCGGATAAATTTAAAATTATGTTAAATAGTTGTAAATAAAAAAGTCATGTTCGACTCCACTCAATACCTTGTCCTACCGACCACGGTCGGTCGTAAAATTTTATTGCTTTAAGTACGTATACACTGCGTTGTAATAACAACTTTAAGCAATTCGCGTAAGGTTGATTTTGCAATAATATATGCTTGTAACATATACTGTTATAGACATACTGTTATAGAAAGGGACATAAATAGTGTTTCGGGACACTTTCGAGCGTTACTTTTATTCGAGACTGTGCATCTTGGATTTTTTGTATATCAATGCCTCCCGCATAAACATGCTCGGTCCCTTTGAAAGTCGTTATAAAGAGTTGACACTGTATGTTAAAAATATACATACGTTGTACAACAAATTTACCAAAATTATATTGATTAGCGATAGTCTCCTAACGTAGTCAACAAAATAAAACTAAATTAGCACTAGAAAAAAATCAATCCACTCGTAGTATCTATTTTATTTAGAACAAAAAAAACGAAAAACAATTATATCTTTATTAACGGATTAGGACTATAAATTTAAGTTTTTCTAAAATGCGCATTTAAAAAAACCCTTTAAAGACCTTTGCAGAAACAGAAAACTAAGTGCGTATAGACGCAATATCACAAAAATCTGTATTAATTTTCATAAAAAAAAATCTAAGTTATAAAAATTCCTTACATTCTCCAAATTCCTAAACAAGAAGCAATGCCTATCCTTAACCAGCGTCCTTTCTTTAGCCGTCAGAGGTTTTAACTGCGGTTCTTGCCAGAGCTTGTTCAAATGTTGTTGGTACTTCAAAATCGTCATGTTCTTGATGTCGCAAGCCGATACGTTCAATTGGTCAGATTTCTTGTTACATTTCACTGCTTTTCGTGGTCTTCCAACCCGTGGCTGGTTAGAGGTACTGGATTGGTTTGAGGCATTAGACGGTGTCCGTGATTGAGTTTTAAGTGGCTGTTTCGTTATGCGCTGCGACTTGCCACCAATGACGCCGCGACAATCTTCCGAGTCGCATTTGCAGGGCTGAAATATAAAAATGTATATTTATCTATATTTTATTTTGATTTTTTTATGCATATTAAATAAGTTGGAAATCTTATCTTTATCTTTGTGAAATAATCTTAATTTTATATATTTTTTAACAATATATTTTAGGATACAGAATTTTTAAACCAGTTAAAAAAGACCTTTGTTACGTATTAGTTGATGATATTTGTATTTAACTATAATATAAATTTTAATGTAAATCGAGAAATATTTAAAACCAAATAAAGTAAAATGTATTTGAGTTAAAGCCATTTACGACGCATTAAGTAGAGTTTGTAGTTGACGCAAGAATCCTTACCGATTCTGAGGTACACGCAAAAGAGCAACGTATACGGAAGTATACGTACAACGTGTACCGAGTTATTTTTAAATATTTTGTTTACCTGTCCTACAGCTGGGTTGAACAGTGAAAAGTTGTAGTCATAAGTCAATTCCTCATCCGGATCGATGTCTCTTAGTGCGAATAACGCCATCCTGAAAGTACCTATAAAAAGGTTACACGTCAATTGTATACTTCATATTTTTTTATATCTCTTTAGGCGAGATGGCCAGACCAATCAAGTTCTTTCAGGCCTTTTAAGACCTTACTGTCTTCAAATTTGAAGCTTTTACGATTCCAAATAGAAATATTTGCTTTCCGGTATTTTAAACTTTCTAACGAGTCACCCTAATTATCAGTCTTTAGATGAATAGACTTTAATGACGTCATCATAGGGGTTGTAACAGATTAATAAGAGTTTTCAAAACTTTAAAGATTTTTTAGATGTTTAGCTGCAACATAAATAACACCAACTTTGATTAAGTTATATCAGAGATAGTAACTAAAAAAAACTTAAAATATCAAAATTATGCTTTTTTTTTCAATAGTAATTAAAATCGTTTAACAGCGTCTACTAGTCTAATTAAAGATAAATTCTCAATTTGTTGTATCCTAAAACCAATAACAATTACCAATACAATACTACCAATAACAAATAAGCATTTAGAAGAATTTACTTTAAAAAATGTATCAGTTACAATGTCAACTTGTAGCACATTGATAGTATTTATTATATTCTAGATTTATGCTAGATTATAATTTATATTATACCATTAGCTGTCCATTTTTGCATCTCACAGTTAGGTCGACACGAATGGTTGACGAAGCGTCCATCTCCGCCCATGCGATGTCCATCAATCACTAAACCACCGTCCAAGTGTAGACAGTAGTGATGTGTGTCCCTGGCATATCGGGTTGCCATCCGCTCCTGAAAATTTTCGTCTTTATTACTTGTATTTTGGTTGGTTTTGAAATATTCCAAATTATTAAATTATTTTTAAAGCAATATCGACCAGGCAAGAGATAATATTACAACAATGTTTATATGATTTTTAATCTTTTTTTTTCAGTTGACAACAATTTTTTTACAAAAACATCGCATTGCAATTTTATCGGCATTTTACATTATTTTAAACGTCTTTACCAACAATAATTGATCACAAACCTTAAACTCCTTATCAGAGACGACTTCACCCACATACTCCAATATGAAGTCTCCAGACGTTATCCTATGTTTAGTCCGAACTCCCCACCCTTTGTTCTCAGTCATGAATTTCTCCAAACCAGACGCCCATTCGTGGCGTTGAATCCTTTGATTCTTGCATTTATCACTGAAAATATTAATTTTGTGCAATGTTTCATAGTAATAATAGCGCATTTTATTACATTTAAGAAACAAAAAATAAACATTTAAATACGTGGGTAACACTGAAAATGTTTAGACCTGGCCAGTTAGGAACATTGCTAATGGAAACTTTTTTTTAATTTAAATTTTAGAACTCTTTGGTAATAACCTAATGTAGTATATTGCATTCATTTGTCATTTGTTTTTGTGAATTGGCGGCAAATCTAAAACTCTTGTTACACGTGAAAATGAACCTAACGCGAGAAAATTTTTGGTCAATGATTTATTATGACTTTCGTTGTGGGCTTACTCAACAACAAAGCTATGATAAGCTGCGGATTAGCATTGCTTAATGAAGCCCCATCTCGTGCCACTATTTACAAATGGTTTAACGAGTTTAGGCGTGGACGTAGCAATATCAATGATGATCCGCGTGAGGGACGTCCTTTAACAGCGACTACTGAAGATAACATCAGTGCTGTGCGACGCATGATAGAGGAAGATAAGAGAGTGACCTATCAGCAGATACGGGCAAGCCTAGGCATTGGTATAAGTCAAGTTCAAAAAATATTACACGAACAATTAGGCGTCAGGAAGCTTTGTACAAGATGGATTCCCCATACTTTAACCGACGACCAGAAACACCTTCGCATGGACTGGTGTCGCCAAATGTTAGAAGTTCAATGGCGGTGACTCCAATGCTGTATTTGACATCGTCACAGGTGATGAAAGCTGGATATATTGTTACGAACCGAAAACAAAGATTAAATTCGAGGTATTCGCTTTACGACCCTTGAATATGCGGTGAAAGCGTACGAAAATGCCATATAAATAATAATAAAATGGGTTTGCTTTTCTCAAAGGTTTCATCGAATGCGACGATGTGTAGAGAGGAACGGAGATTACTTAGAGAGAGTAAAGCAATAAAAGTACATATTGGCAACTTTCTACATTAAGCCATTTTCTAAACATTTTCAGTGTTACCTAGGTATAATAATAGTAATAATCCAGTGCAACAACACTATAATCCATACGATGTTCCTACACCGTAGGAATGCGTATTGGGCACATATAAAAGTCCACAGGTGCACACAAATTGAAAATATTATTTAACCAACTTTTCAGGCTGCAAAATTTGAATTTGAGTGCAGAAGTTGATACAAGCAACTATCACAGTTAGAAGTATGTACACGTACAAATATCCTCGAACTGGGCGAGACCTAAAATGTTCATTAAAACTATTAATTCCTGACATGACTGATCACGGAATACCTACGCAATTAGTGAAATATCAGTCGAGCACTAATAATTATTGAATACATTACATTTTTGTATTAAAGACTTCTTTATTATGAAAAATTGGTAGAGGTACAATACAAAATTGAAAAAAAATGGTTACTTTGTGTATCTTATTTTACCTTATCTTAAAAGTATAGTTCCATTGATTTATCCTAAAATGAAAACTCACCCGCTAGGACACAATTGAGGTGAACACTCAGAATAGACCAGTCGGTTGATACAGTCTTCGTTACAGCCGGAAGACGCCGCGCAATTGCAGGCGACACTTTCGCATTCTTCAGCTGATGGCTTTACGTCGTAGTATACGTCTGGAATAAAAATTAATGTTATAGTGGAAATTAGATTTTGATAATTCTAAATTATTATTGCAAATAGTTATTACACTCATAACTAAATTACAACGCATTTAATTTGGAATTTGATATTTTAGATGCTATAATTATTTGAATCAAATGACATGGGCAATGTTCGAAGATTGAATAGAATTTTACTCACTTGTGCGTATTTTCTTATAATTCCATGAAGGCACTGGTTGGTTATAATGTTGTTCCCACCAAATATCGTAAGGCAGCGTGAAGTGAATGAGTCTTTTTCGAACCCAACGTTCGCAGTATGGGGGCGGGCCCAAGAGCCCAGGGGGAAATTCTGTTTGCGTAACCAGATTCTTTCCTTTTCCTTCTGGCTTTGGACTAGAAGTAATACAATTTAATATTTTATATTAATAAATAAAATTATTGGAATAATGTCTAGGACTAATGTCCTGTAATGTCTTATACATATTTTTATTGCTTAAGTGACTTTTCTGTTACAATTTAATTATTTTATAGTAATACAGTTCGAAATTTTTGACACATATTTATATTTATTAATTAATTAATTTATTTATTACAGTTACACAAAGCCAAAACAGATTGCATTGTTAAACAAAATATACGAACCAGAAAACATAAGTTTATTAATTAAGAAAGAAAGAAAGAAAGAAAACTTTATTATGCACAATATACAAGATATTTAGATAAAGTAAAGTGCACTGGCCCCCACACTAGGATTCCCTGTGTTGTGGGCAGCCAGTCTCTTCCTTTTGACATGAAAACAGTATTTTATAAGTTATATTAATTATTTCTACATCATAGTTTAATTCTATTATTGCAAATATTTATTCTATGGCCACCACACGAAATGCCTTGAATCTAATTAACAATACAAATAATAAAAAACTTACTCTTCCTTGTAGTATTCCGAGAATAAGCCGGCTAATAAGAACTTCTTTCGTAGCCTTGGATTTTTCTTGGACACAATTCTCTCTTTACTATCCACTCCGTTAGACGGGCTTCCATCACGAGAAGCAGCGGCCCTCTTCTTACAAATAATATTCTTGGATATAACATCTATGCTTTTTTCGAAATCAATTTCTTTCTCATTGAGCGGTAAGGGCTCATTTTCATCATGGTCTAAGAGTGTGTCGATAGAGGGTTCCCGTGACGGCGGCAGTTTACGACTAACAATCGTCTCCAATGAACTCTCTCTTGAACTGTTTACAACATCATTAGCCACCTTTTTATTCAGCTGACATGATCTCGACTTTCTCCTAGTTATTATGCCCATGGGTTTATTCTTTTCTTTTTCTGTAACCTCTAAAACTTTCTTGTTTTCCGATTTTCTTGTCTTAATTTTCCCATCATCAGCAGTATTATCAAAACTTCTCGTATGTCTTCGCTCACTGGGATACAACACGGCCAGACTCGATTTCGGCCGAAGTCCAACTTTGCAAGTTTTCTCTACGACCTTGCGTTTTGAAAAGATTTGTTCGATTTCATTAGAAGGTGAAAGAACCCGACTTTTCCTTTTTAATCGCTCAATATTTTCTACTCTATTGGCCTTTTGCTTCAAGTTCAATAAACTCAAAGGAATACTGTCTTCAGGGTCATTGCCAAGAGAACTCGCTAACGAAGGTATACTATCAGTCTCACTTAGTACTTCCCATTTATTGACGTGGTTTTTAATTTCTTTATCAGTCTTTTGTTTTAATTGTAAAGCAGGCGCTCTTAATATGGATGAAGTTTTCTTTTCCGGAACAGCTTTATCACCTTGTTTATTAGGTTTATTTAGCGCCTCCCTTCCTTGTAGTTTCTCAAGCGCAACAACTGTCAGCCGCCCTTGTTTCGGACATTCCTCTTTATTCAAAACAATCTTTAACTCCGGTTGCTTATTAGTAGTGCGTTCTAAGAAGTTACTCATAGCTTCACCATCTTTCGGCACTCTCTCAAATGCAGAACTATCCGTATCTTCGGAACCTAATTGATCATGGGAGCTGTTAGCCGAATTATTAGATTCAACCTTTTTCTTCTTGCGTTTGACATTTGGGAAACCCGTTCTATTGAAAGCTTTTCGTCTTCGAGGTTTCTTTTTGACAGGATCAATGGTTTTAATAGGATCGTTGGGTTCTTCAGCAGTCTGTTCAGATTTCTTAATTTGTAAGTGAGATTTCTTTATTATATTACCAATTGGCATCCTCTCTGCTTGAACTTTCGGAATTAATATTTTAGAGGGAAGAACTAATTTACTTTCTCTTATGATATTATTAGAAGTTTTCTTCTTTTTCTTTTCGTTTGCATCATCACTATCAGTCATTAAATTTCTTTTAGGTTGTCGTAAGTTGTGGCCACCAGCAGTCTCTTGGATTTTATCAGATATGACTGCCGCTATAGATTCCCCTCGTTTAGGTCTTAAAATAGAATCAGAAGATTCTGCGATAAAGGATAATGGTAAATCCGATTCAGTATCGATAGAAGATAATATAGAACTTTTCGAATCGTGGTTTTTCAATTTTTTATTCTTTTCGGCTAGTATGTTACTGACACATATAGATGATTTAGGAATTTGGTCTTCTAAGTCTACAGAGGATTCAAAAATTCCAGTGGGATTATCGACGTTTACAACCACAGTGTTGCCCGATAACGAGGAGTCAGATGTTCTGGTTTTACATTTAGTCTCCAATAGCTTCCCTTTCGATACCGGAGATTTAATGACGCTGGCTCTAGTGTTTATCTGATTATTCGGTGAATCTTTTCCTCTGATTTTATCATCTGATTTGTTACTGCAACTACTGTCAGAATTACTTTTCTCCTTTTCCAATATTCGTGATTCTATTGATTTTCTTATGTTGTTGTTTAAAAGTGTATCAAGTACTTTAGTAGCGGCACTCGGATTAATTTTGGAAACTAAATTGCTCGTTAAGCCTTCGAGCCTGTTTTTCTTTCGAGTCATTATTTCCGATTTCTGTGCAGGTGGAATTGCACTCTTATATAATGATCTGGCAGACATACTCTTTAAAGGATCAGTTCCGGTACCTGACGCTGGAACTGATGTGGTGTTTGGTGAAGGAGATGTCGTTTTTTCATCATCCTTAATATCTTCCTGAGACGTATTTTCATTTATATCTTTCTTATCGGAGATCAAAGGCTTTTCTTCGGATATTTTTTTAGATAGAGACTGCACAACATTATTAAGGTTGGAGTGTGATGCATCCTTTTCAGCTTCCAGCCTATGGCGCTTTTTCGGCGTCACTATGGGATTTCGCATTGGTGATGATTTCGTTTCAGATCTAGGGGAGGAAATTCGACTATTGTCTAATTTTGATGATTCTGGTTTAACATCGACATCCTTTGTTTTCGGTAAGCTTTTCTCCAAATCATGAACCATTTTATGGACAGCTTTTAATTTTTCGGAGGTTTCATATATTTTTTTTGACAGTTCAGACTGTTCTGCCGATGGCTTCTTTATCAACAAATCATCGTCCGTAATGTTAATTGAATTTGAAGCAGAATCATCCATGACTGGAGAGTTGCTTTCATCATTTTTTATTATTATGTTTTTAGTATCACCATCTGTTTTAATTTCCTTCGGCATTGAATCTGAAATAATCTTACTCTCAGATGCCGTAACAATTTTTAAACTCTCACCCGGTCTTTTAGATTTTTCAGAAACCGACTTAGATTTAGGTGAATCTTCAGAATCTTGAGTTTGTAAATCAACAAGGCAATCAGATTCTGTACACAAAAACTTTTCAGATCCAGCTTCATTCTTCAAATTTTCATCAAACTCAGAGGTCACCAAACTTAAACTTAATGAATTGCTGGTTGACGAGTTTATGTGATAATGCCTTTTCTTAAGCGGTAGTTTATGTTCATTTGTATCTTTTCCACCTTTATTTTGAGATTCTGCTAACTGCTTTTTATGTCTTCGTTTTGATGTAGGTGTCGCAGTTTCTAAATTGTCAGAAGTTTTACGCTTCTTCGAAGTTCGTTTTACTACCTTAGCCGCAGCGGTCTCTGATGGAGGCTTTTCCTTCTCTACATGCTTTGGAGAGTTTAATCCGACGTTTGTCAATAATTTTGGTGCAACCTGGCACAGCTTAATAAAATTGTTTATGAGATTGTCCATATCAGTATTAAATTTTTGATCAATTGTTTCAGCTTCATTACGGTTAGCAGATTCTCTGCACCGAGATACTGATCTCGACCTGTGTCGTCTTTTACTTCGATGTCTGTGATGTTTACTTTCTGTTTTAATTGTGATTCGAGATGGCCTCTCTGTAGGTTTTAAGTTGATCTTGGGTGGAGCAAGTACTACAGTTCTTCTATGTTTCTTTATATGATACGTTGGTTTGATGTCAGACTTTTTGAAATTTAGAAAAACATTGCGTGATAAAGACTTATTAGGAACGTAACAACTTTTTGCCTTTTCGAATATATTTGGTAATGGTTTCACATGTTCCTTCTTAGGAGTTGGTAAGGGGGCTGTCGCTGCAAATTTACCCTGCTTTCGATTTCTCGGAGAGAGATTTCTACTATTTATTTTATCAACTTCTTTTTGCGACTGCTTTGTTGACGTTAAAGGCGATACTCCGAATTTGTGTGTAAAAACTGGTTTTAATGGGAGTAACGTTCCACTTGAAGCCTTTGACTGCCCTGGAGGTTTTAAAAGAGTATTGTTATTATTATGGCTTACTTTAAAAATATTATAAGTTGTAACTGGTCTCTGCAACCCGCTAAAGACTGGTCCTGGAGCAAAAGGATCTGATGAATTAACCCGCAATATATTTTTCTGATTATTTTTTTTAAAACTGTAGTCATATTTCGATGGTAATGGATATTTCGTACATACACTAATGTACTTTGGACTTGCGGCAGATTTTCTCATATAATTATCACATTCAGAGTCACTTGAACTATGCCCAAGCGTGAGACTGCTAAATGTTTTATTGCTTAACAATAATATCTCTTGATCAGATACAAAATGCTTCTGATTTTTATAATATGACCTATTGCGAACGGATCTCGTCTTTTTCAACTTCTTGATTCGCCTTCGGCCACTTCTAACACTATAGTCAGTTTTATATCCCGATTTATCAGTCTTATATCCCGACTTATAATCAGTTTTGTAACCAGAGCGATTGTAGTCACTTTTATAGCCGCTTCTAAATCCATAATCGCTTTTATAACCTGATTCAATAAGTCTACTACAGCTTTTGTATGGTTTAAATTCATAATCACTTTTATATCCCGAGAGGAGTTCTTTGTACTTTGGATTTAGATCAATTTCTTTCCATGTAGGGTCAATCATGTCATCTGCGGCAGCTTCATTTTCGCTTTGATTTTCCCTCCAAGTATTAGTTATTGTTTTACTGCTCTTTTTTGGCAAGACTGCCAGTTTACTATTGAGTTCTTTTCTTTTAGCATATACCCCTGACAGAACAGATCTATTCGGAGAAGCTGAATCATTATCACTGTCACCAGAGTTATACTGATTTTTATCTTTTAGTGTTTTTGAAGCTGTTTTTATAGGTTTTGATTTCGCTTGTGGCTTCCTACCCGGCCTTTTTCGTGGCGGATAAAGGACTCTATCCGTCGCATATAGCATTCTATCTAAGGCCGCGATATCGATTTTACGGTCGTTTTTCTTTGGTTTTTCCAATCTATTCGGTTCTTGCTTCAGTGGGACGGGTGATGGGGCTTCTGTTTTGATTTGTTTGATCTCAGTTTCAATTCTTTTCTTTCTAAAATCATTGTCACTGGAATCAGACCTATCTTGAGTTCGGGATCTCGTTTTGGATTTCGACCTTGCACTTTTTCTTTCTGACGTATTTTCTTTTTGAACAGATTTCCTACGGTTTCTGCTGCTACCCTCATCTATATCAAGGCGACGTAATGGTGATTGAGTTGGCGAATTATGATTTGATAAAATTCCCGAATCAGGCGAAACATTTGGTGGGTCATTACCATTATGAAAGTGATTGACGACATTGGCGGCTTGATTGTCATCCCTTTGAGATTCAGCTCCTTTCTTAACAAATTCCTCAACCTTTTTCACTTTTCTCGGTCGACCTCTTTTCCTTCTAGATTCAACGGCAACATTTTTCGAGTCATCTTGAGATTCAAGCGAATTCGTACTGATTGTATACAATTTGTTTGCGTCAATTTGATTCAACGAGTTAATATCGTTGCTGGCGACTGTGATAGGTGAACTCTGTAATAGATCACTTGCACTACCCAGTACCGAAGTTCCTGCTATATCGAGGTTCATAAAGTCGTTATTCTCAACACAATCGTCTAAACTTGGTGGGTTAGGTATATCGACCGAATCGGCAACAGATGATATTTCCGCAAGATCTTTATTTATTAGCGACAACTCTTCAGTATGTTGGGGACTTAAGTGAGTACTGCCACTTAAGAAGTTAGGTGTAATTGGTGATATTTCTGGCAGATTATTTAACTGTCCCAGCACACAATCCCCGATCGTCGATTGAATGTTTCCATCTTTTGCATTCAATCCACAGGATATTGATGAAGAATTTATATTAGTTAAAGGTGCAGAATTGCTTAAAAGTTGTGTTTGAGCCACAAACTGCTGTAATAAACTTGACGCGTAATGTGATGTATTCTGTACTGTCTCCGAATTGGAGCATTCATTTTCCGATCCAGAGGAATCAGCCGTTGCTCTCTGTATAGCAGCAGTAACTAACTGGGGCGTAAGCTCCATCTCACTGCTGGATCCGTCGCCTGAAAAATAATGATAAAGTTACTTTTGTTTATAACACTAAAATTATGATTGTTTTACGATATACGAAATAATTAAAAACGTATCAAGAAAATTTTGATTCAGATTTACACAATATCTATTACAAGGTCACATTTAATAGCCACTGGATTTAGATAAGCTCGAAATTTGCTTAACGTTCCAAATCAAATTCCCAAAGGACTTACCATTATCAACAGTAGATTTATCGTCGTCCGGTGCCGCGCTGTGTTCAGCGAACGTCGTGAAATTAGTCTGCTGCACAGGCGCACTCGACGATTGCTCTGGAAATAGTTCCGCGAGGTCTGCATCGTCGATGACCTGCAAATTTATTTTTGTGGTTTACGTCATATGATATATAGATTTTTTAATTTAAGAATTATGTAGCGAGCACTTAAATAAACCGTCGCTAAGTTATCTTACATTGAAATAAACTGCAACTATTAATATCCTGTAATATTCACAAGTTACCTTACATTTAAGAAAAAATAACTTTAAGACAAGTAAACTTATTATAATATAGTTTATTAATTAAATGTTATATCTTAATTAATAATTAAAAGGTACCTATAGAAACTTTCTGTCTTCAAAGCCGTATATTGTATCCAATCATTTTGGTTTAAAGCGCCAGGAAATTTTATGTAATTATGTAGTATGTAATTACAAAACAGTTTGAAAGATATTGTATTATGAACATCATTTCAGGTCAAATACATTTATTAAAGGTCTTATACATAACAATTTCAAATAGTTAAGTAATATAGAACGTTTATTTATTTATCAGATAGTTAAGTAATATGTATTGTAACTTAATACTTATTTTATCAAAAATATATACAATAAAATCACGGACTAGTAAATACGTTAATTCGTCTCGATCATGAAATACAAAATACCTGTAACTGGCAGGCCGCGGCAAGGGCAACATTCGAGTCATCGGGCTGGTTCTGTGTGCCCGCATCAGGGGTATCTGAGTCGGATGATGTTGATGAAGAGGATGATGATGATGACGACGACGAGGAAGTCGATGAAGAAGAGCTGCTACCACACGCTGCACTCGCCACCGTCGGTGATGCAAACTGAAATTGATTATTTCAGTTCTAGTAACAACAGACAAACTATGAAAAAGTGATATCTGGAAACGATAAACTTATACTTAAATAATTTAAGTGTTTTAAGTATCTCTAATGTGTATTATTCTATATTAATCATATTTCGTACATCATCGCACCATTAAACATTTAAAAAAAATCTCAACATATGTTTATTTATTTCGTAATCCTACAGCTAACATAAATTATATATATAACAAACATTATTATATATATAATACAATACAAAACAAACATAAATTATATATATAATAAAAAATATTAAATACATTTAACTAACTAATACCTAATTCGGCTGTGTTGTGTGATGGTGTGAAAGTGAGGGTGTGTATGTGGGGTGTGATCATAATGCAGGTGATTTAGCGCTATGGATATTCTTAGTACTCCTTTAAGCACACTCCGCGATAGCTTAAACAATTCAAGATTGCTAATACGCTTAGTCGATTAAATATTAACTAGTCGCACTAACAGGTCGTATTATATAATTCGTAAGAATGTCGTGTAGAAGCCAATTATAACCAATATTTACCTTTATTGCACAACCTAATCCAACTATCGAACATGAAAGAGCGTAACAACAATAATCGCACCAAGCGAGAGGTGCCATTAACTTGCAAGATTGATATATTGCAAATAGTACTAACGAATGTCGCAACCTACCCTCACTGACCGCAATCCGCCAACACGGTTACAAATATAGCTTGTAAAAGGAAAACAACTAAGAAAAATGTATTTGATATGTATAATTAAATATTGTGACAAATAAGTTCACTGACCGATGTAGATATTATCATCAAAATATGTAATAATAAATAATAATTGTTTTTACGTATAAATTATGATCTAGCTGTTTTTGTAGTGATCATTTGACAAATATGTTTAAATATATTCCCATTTGCTTCGCTTGAAATAACGAATAAAAACTTCGTTTCGATAGATATCTCTAATATACGTTTAAGCATTAAATTTTTCCCTAATATACGAAACGTTTTGTTCAATGATGAACGACGTGGCACTGGCAGCCTCATTGAACATATTGCTGACGAAGCTTTAAAACAAATGTATTGTATTTTTAATCAGATGCAAGGTGCTAATCAATAAGGCGGAAGGGCATGCAACCCTAGCTTTTCAAGGGGTGAAAGTATCGTGTGGCCGCTATCAAGGCTAGCATCGAACACATTTACCCCGACATTCGTTTGATGACGAAAATCATTCCGGTAGAAGTCAATACAAATTTTAAAAGAAAAGTTTGCTCTCAGTGTGTTGTTTTATAAATTTAAATTTTGATAAAAATACAAACTATAAAACTATGAAGGATGCCCTAAATAATATGTATGCGTTCTTGACAGTACATATAAAGTCGGATTATTAAGTTTAAATCTAATTTCGACAGCATATTAAACATTCTTGAATATTTCACCACAGTGCTATTAATTTTACGCATTGGCATTTGTTCAAACATGACTCACAATTCTTATCGATACAGTTTAGTAGACTATTAATTTAATTCTTTCTCATTATTTTCGTTTATTATATTACTATTTAGTCCGCTCATTCGATCCTACACCGGTTAGGTTGATGTCAAATTATCTATTTGTAACATAGCGGCAACAAAGGCAAACAGAAAATATGTTATCCTAAGGCATTTGAATTAACAATAGTCTAACGGTTAGATACTTATTGAAACAGCGCGGGCGCCGACACGAATATCACATTAACCACCTCGTGATCTGTGGAGATTTATATCTGACAAGCAGTCAAACATTATCGAATTTAACGTATACTTTCAAATAGCTTTCTTTACATACAAATCCTATACGAAGCCATATATACGATGTGCGTGAGCAATTTTAGATTTCTTTGAAAAGGTTAGTATAACATATAAAATTAATTAAAATAATGCTGTTTATATATTAATATTAAGGAATAAAAACGTAATAACAATATTTGCTAAGTAGTTGGTAGTCTCATTCGTATGAGAACTAGTTACACCACCTGTTGATTAATTGATCGACATAACGTTAACCTACCATCTGCGGAGTAATTTGCAGATGTCCAAAACCCCAGCCCTTGCCCAGTTTTATTTGCCCAATTTACACAAATTTCAAAACAAATGAATGAATACTCGTCTCTTGCCGACCATAAACGCTTAATATTTAATACTTACAATTGGTTATAGCAAAAAACGTACACATTATGCTTCTCCAAAAAAAGAACAAACAATGAGATCTTTTTATCTCGACAGCTAACGAAGATAAATAAAAGGCTTGTAATAAATTTATGAACCGAAAGTATATAGATACATTTATAGCTTAAGATGAACATGTCGGCTTTTGGCGTACAACTTTTCTATAATTATTCTGACCAATATACGTGAAAAGATAAAACCTACAACTGACAGTTTAGATTAAGTAATTGATACATAATCTTCATATTCGTAAGATACCGTATAATCAACAGAAGCCAAAAATTATGATCGCATAGAATATCTATCGACAAATCTCACAATCGTGCTCATTTAAGACAAGGCGAAACTAAACCAAATAGTTGATTGCACGAGTCGTTGACCCTGCGCCAAATGTCGAGAACAATACTCATAATGGACGTCTCACAATGATCAAGCGTTGTTGATCTTATAATAGAACAGTATAGTCGTGATTTAAGAATTGAAAAATCTGATGCATTTCCTAATTTTATCACTGTAAAACTAATATTTCGTAGAGTCCAAATATACATTTATGTCATATGCTGAACTATTTCAGTAGTCCAAAACTATAGTTAAAATACAATCAACATTTAAATTTTCAAATATCGGCCCTTAAATAAACAAAGTAATAGCCAATATGTATGAGAATAAATACGCTAGTTAAATAATTCATTAGAGACCGTGAACTTGACTGCTACGGTATGCTCAGAAAATCGAACAAGGCTGATCAAATTGTGCGGAAGGGCGAGAGAAAGGTCGCTTTACCACGTGTACTCTTTGACGTGAAACAAAGCAATTTTTATTAATATCGTTTTTTAGTAAACATACTAGCCTGGGTTGAATTAATACAATAAGCAAGAACACAAAGTATTTAACTCAAAATTTAGTCACACATATGTAATGATAAAAATAGATATTCAAGTAATAATATATATTTACTTTATATGCCTTCAGATGTCTAGTAAACGAATCTTTAAACTGCAGTTACTTCAGCATGTACTTAGTAAATACAACATACATAACAATAGGAAAATAATGACACATGCCGTGAATAAATCATGCGTTATCCACGTATAATGGTAATAATATTAATTGGTAGCCCTGTGCTTATCCGGTGGCGGTTGAGTGTACTCATCAAGGATTTCCACTCAAGGACGCATAGACACAAGTGGTCGATCGACTCTTATTATTTCTCCCAGACATCTCGTTTTTGTCTTGACTCATTTATATTCATGATGTGGTATCGACGGTTAATCTCTATAAATACCTTTTTTCTACGACCATTAGCCGTGAGCAATTTAAATCTCTTTTGCGTTATTCTCGATCGATAAGATTAAGTATTTAATATAACATTTTATTATTACGATAAAAAAATCTTGATTTTTATAGTTATAAGGAGTAAATAAGTTTCTAAATCGTCTATTCGATGTGAAGTATACGTAAATGAGTATGAATTAAAAAAAATGTATAATAAGGATTTCCAAAATAAAAAGGATTTAGATTTATTTTCTGTACATTCGAAAATTTATATATTATTAAAATAAATTAAGACAAAGGATGTAAATGGTCTTACTGCTAAACACAGCTTCTTCCGGACAACCTAAACGTAAAAAATATAAACATAATACAATAAAATAAAATACAGACCTTAAAACTACCATAATATGTTACCACTAATATAATGGTTATTATTCAACATGACATTAATCGTTTAATTAATACTTCGCACTAGGCGAAATGCACAACTCAAAATCCTTGATAAATAATTGAACAGCTTTTTATAGACATTTGTGTAGACAACAACAAAAAACGACATGATCTAATGCGGTTCAGTTACCTCAACGCGAAGAATATTACTCTGTTTGCAAATTGATCATAATCGTGACAATTTTCGTGCTTTAATCTACGATAAATAATAATGGTACGTTAACAAAACAATACTTTTTACTCGCTATGTTGTCACTAAGCTAACGGTTCGTAGTAATACCGGCATACCTTTAAACAGCAGATAATGCCACGAACCAAAAATATACTTTTAGCGTCCTAAAATTATAAAAAAAATATATCTATTTGAGATCCATGTCAATCCATAGTTATTAATGTTATATTAAGTTAAGGCTCTTTAAAAAAGTATAGGCTTATTTTATTTCAATATAATACATATTAAAAGATGAGCAATAAATCTCTGTAAACAATGTAAATCGTACATAATTATGTTGTCGGTGTCGATTGTCAAGATAATTAGCATCAGATTGCTCGCTGTATATATTAAAATACATTTAATTCATTCCTTGGGATTATGTGTAGATAACTTAATGATCTGATAACTCAGTCCATAAATTGAAATTGTTTAACATAGATAGACTATTGTTAAGGCACTACAGAGGTACTATTACTAAGGTAGTATCAGTGTGTTTAATTGAAACAAAAACTGCAACTGCAAAAAACCTCGTACGTGATTATCCAGATACGTGACTTCTGTTTGCTTAGGGAAATTGCTATTGTAGGGAATATTCAGATAAAAAGTATTCTTGAAAGATTGCATGGTCACTTTAACGTTATTAAAACGGTCCGAAATTACACTTGAACACACATATGACATCAAAACATTACGTGTAGTCTGCGGTTTTGCGTATACACGCTCGTGATGTGCAAACAATACATCACGTATCGCCATTATAACTATGCCACTGTAGGAAAGAGAGGGAAAACGTTATGCACCTTATAAATGTATGGGATTAATGTTTTTCTCTCTCTGTCGCCGAACGGCACAGTTGTATTGGACAGTCGCAGCCACAAGATTAATGCAATGAGAAAGGCCACCTTTAGTGTATGGTTCAAAAGATTTTGTCGACAAAGTTTACCGCAACCATGTTTACACGATTAAAGCAGCTAATATCTATTAAAGGTGGATAACCTTTAAATCAAATTCCTAAATTTATTTCAATGTATATTATTCTCAGCAATTTTTGAACATTTCCATCAAATTTTTATACCCGAATTAAAAATATCAAACAATATATGCGAACAATTCCAATTGACATAGTATAAGTATTGCTGTTGCAATATATCACATTTAATTATTTTTGTAAGTAATAGGTAGATACGTGAACAGTGTGGATTAAAATAAAACGTATTGGCAAGGGTACGAAAGGGAATACTTAGGTGGTAGAAGCGGCTTACGAATAGGATATACAAGGCAACTGTGGATGGTGAAGGCCGGTTGGGCAGGACTTGTCGTACATACCTGGATCAAACCCAGGAGGTACTAGAGAAGAGACAAGTTAAAAGTAACCGATGAGCATGCATGGTGAATGTCATGAAAGTGGATGAAGCGAGAGAGGTATTTCATGTGTCAGGACCGTATCAAGTTTAGAACCGTGCTCTCTGCCTACCCATTTGGAAAGAAGGCGAAAATAATATATGTATATATATAATTATTTTCAGCTATGATGAAAAGACAAATATTTTATCTTTTTATCACACGATGCACATACTTAAAATGCCGAACGAGATAACCTGATTACGAAGACTTAAATATCATGAAAAGATACTTTACAGTATTTTAATCACTAGCAGTTGAAATAAAATATATTTTTAAAATAAGAGATTGGCTTGAGTTTGCGTCTCTCTACCGAGGTCGTGCATTCGGATCACGTCTGCGCACCAATGGATTTTTCTTTCTATACTTAGCGACTTTTACCTAGGTACACTCGCTCGTACGGTGAAGGAAAACTATCGTGAGGATACCGCCATACTTAGACCCAAAAACAGACGGCGTGTGTCAGGCACAGAAAAAAAAAGATAACGAAACAGATTCCAATGCCAATGCATGGCCCGGTTTCGCACGACTGAACATTTATTTCTAAAAACATTTATGATATAAATATAGCCTATGTTACAAAGCAATAAATTTTTGAAATCTATCCAGTATTTTTTCTGTTTATTCCATACAATTCCTGTTTTATGTAATTTCCAAACATAATGATTTCGCTTTAATAACAAACTGATAATCAATCCGTGCGTAATATCAAAACATGGAGAATATAATGTATCAGTGCGATCACAAATTAAACATCTGGTTGTCTGGTTAAAGACGAATACATCGATTACGTAACTGATGCTTAGTGATAAAATTCAATTTCAAAATTAAATTCCTTTAAAAAACTAAGATAATCGAATCGAAATCGATCAACTCACAAAGTATTAAAAACAATATTATTAATTGGTCTTGTGTTACCAAGATAATTTATTGTATTTCTATATAAATATCATTAATAAATAGAAAATGACAGAAAAGTAAGGCACAGCCCTAAAAGGTGTAAAAAGACTAAAAGACTATGAATATTAGGCTATTGAATGAAGGCTATTTGAAGTCTTTGGAATACGAGTTAATATTCGTAGTCAAAAGTTAACATGAATAAAATAAATAATAAATATAAAGGGGACATTTGATTATTATTTAATTCATTGTCGTATTTCTGGTTTTAATTTTTAAAGGGATTTGAAATGATAATCGGACTTAATACTTTAAGAGTTTGTCAAACTCTTTGACATTTTATGAGTTTGATAAATTATAGGCAATGAATTGAATGACTGAGAATGAATTTTAGAAGGCTTACATTACATACTGGAACGCGAATATTAAGAGGAAACATTTAAATAATGGCATCTTAAACGTAGAAATTAGACGCTACCAGAGAGTCTATTATTTATATGTATTGAAAAATGGCATCAATTTAAAATATCAATAAGTACCGATATCTAATATTTTTAAATCTAATTAAACTTTCTACCCATATGTGCAAATCTGAGTATATTTTCACAATAAAACATTTTATATATTTAAATGTTTAAAAAGCACATAAAAAACTTATCTCCCTTAATGTGATGTCAAAAAATAATGGCTGTCATGATCGAATAAAAAACTTGCCAACCATATTCACCTAAATCAATAAAAACAATAAAAAATTAAGGATATCTGTAAGTCACTTAAAGGGTATCATTTATTTTTGGCATCAGAAGTGATAATGCAGATACATTTAAATAAAATCCTATGCATTTATCAAAACATCGACGGCCATTTTTAAACTTTAAGTATCAATATCGCGTTTCCGAGATACTTGATTCAGTTACCATCAAAATAAGAAAACTTACTTTATTCACAAAAGCTTACCATCACTGATACATTGGTATAAACCGAATATATATAATAATAAATACCGAAAATCTATATAAATAAAAATGAATAGCAAAATATGTTGCTAAGCGCAATACTCGAAGATGGCTGGACCAATTCGAGTATTTTTTTATTTTATTTATACCTTGAACACTAAGGATGGAGTTCTCTTCAAAAAAAATTGAAAAACATATAGTTTTATCCCTGAAAAGAGAACAGCCTCTATGGGGTAGCATAGCAAAATGTTTCATATGTAAAAAATCACAATAAGGCGAAACGAAGTTCGCGGGGGGAGCTAGTGTTATATATATATATATATCAATTATTTTTCTACGAATCTCCAGTGACCATTTTAATTGTATATTCTATCCATTCATAAATCACAACAATAATAATTGCATATTATATAATACTTTCATTTCTAATCTATGATTTAAAAACCGCTGTACTAAAACTTCCTTGAAAGAATAATACTCGTTGCATCAACAATACTCTATTATCTGAAGACAAACATTTATCTTTGCAATTAGCATGCCAATAATAATGATTGTATGTAACAATATAATTCGTTTTCTTCAATTACCCACTGAGATGTAAATATTATAAATACAAACGTTTTATGTTTTAATGCTAACGTAAAATAATTTAACTATGAATATTCAAGAATAATATAGAGTTAAATTATCAGATTCTCTTTCATAATTAATAACTTGTTAATAATAACCCAGTGTCGCTACAGCCTATGTTATGTGTATTTGTTTCTTTATTATTTTATAGGCAAGGTCAAGGTCTGTTGTTAGGTCTAAATGTAAAATTTCAGAGCCGAGGATTAGCGCGAACTTTGTCAAAATATAATACGCTTTTGATAAACCGGTGTCACCTTACCCTAAAACAAGCCACGATTCACGATGTTTACCTTCACGAGACTCAAGAAAAAGAGACATTGCATGCATTTTATTACGTAGCATCCACTAAAGGATGTTTTGAAAATTACAACCCTACTAATTCGTACCAATTTTGATATGAAATCTCGAACTTCTAAGGGCAATCTACGACGCGTTACTAAAACATACTAAAAAGTTTTTGTTCTAAAGCTTTAAAAACTAAATGCCTTCTGAAATATTATGCAATAATTGTCACAACATTGCAGCGTACTTAGCACATAGTATTAGTCATAGTTTTAAGTGAACAAAATTCCTTATATTTAATTGATCAAATTTAATACAACTGTTTTAATAAGACCAAGGTCATACATAACAGACGGAGGGTCCATCCGTTCCAACCGGATTGACACCGTTGCATAAGGTAATGTATAAATCCCACCTTTGCAGACCCTTCATTCTACATGTTTTGTTTGAGAATAATACTTCGGACAAATCATAACAATACATTAATATAGATCTTTTCAATCTAACATCCCGTTCGATGTTTGAATTTTTGAGCAATATCCAATATAAAATAAATATTTTTTGTTGGTTGTCGAAAACTATTAAAATAAATGTGCTACTTACATGATAATAGTACTCATGATTATGCAAAGTTTTAGTAGTCATAGCAATACGGTTTGTTGCAATTTTTCTTTCCTTTTTTATCTTTAATTCTAAAATACCTTTATATAACATACATAAAACCTTTTACATAGACTTTAAAAGACAGTCGTAGTCATGAAATATTCGATTCGACGGTTTTAAACATTAAAAAAAAAATATTATGACGTTGCATTTATAATAGAACTGCAATATTATAACACGCAATGTTTGTTATCGGGGTGTCAAGAGGTACGGCGGCGTGTGACTCAGAATTAGGCGCCCATTACCATGCCCTGATCACAATCTACCCAGTCTGACCATGCCTAATTAAGGTGTACAAATTTAGGGTGAGAATAGAAAATATAAACTAAATGTAACTTCCTATTGGCATTTATGAAAACCAAAAAAGGATTACTTCAAGTAATTTTATTTATGAACAAATTAGTTGTAAAGAGCCTGCAATGGCAGCATTCCCAGCGATGACAAGATATGCCGCGACTTCCTTATCCGTAACGATGTAATCGGCTAAGAGCGATGTCTAATTTGAATATACAACGACCTGATAATTCCCTTACCTTTCCCTTATACCGGCCATGGGAATATTAAATCATTCACTACTTTTATGACGTTTCCGCCTTCGTTTCGTTGCATATAAAGTGTTTTTACATTAAATATCATCGTTCCATTAATATATTATAGCATTTACGTTGGAATTCTCTAGAAATTCCCGGGTTCCCGCGAGGTTGAGATCGTGACTTCGCCTCGCGTTCGGCGCAATTTGCTTACCCATACAGCCCGCTCTAATCATGTGTAAAATATTACTGTACCTCGTCACAGCAACACGGAATCGGGACGGCACGTCAAAAGTCACAGAGAAACTACTCGAGATTAATTGAATGCGATAGCTAGAGCACGATTACCGTCGTCACTGGCTACATTTCGAACGTGATCTTTGGAATGAGCTTTAAAGCAAATAATTTCTGTTCCGTGCAAATGCAACCCATACAAATATATTTGAGAAGTCAATACAATTCAAGGAGAAGAAGGAGCCTTCAAAATTAAAAAGGGTTGATACAACAAATTATTCTCTGTGAACAGCTTTAGATAATCTGCTACCAACACAAATTCTACGAATACAAATAAAATAAATGAAGAATAACAAATAATCATAAGCTGAGAGCGATGTCTGCTTTAAACAGCGTGGGTTTCAATCATGTGATAACATCTAAAACTGTTCTCCGCGCACACCTAACGTACCTACCTCAATTGATGAAAATACACTTAAGATGATAAAATAAAAAAACTTCTCAATGCCTAATACCAAAATTAAACAACGAACAATCAACAATAATCAACTCGACATTTCCTTGTTAGTGCTGAAATATTAACGTTAAAACAGAATAATGCATAAAATAAGACCTCGTCTTGGAAATAAACAGTGGTCAATTACGGTGGTAGCGCCCGGCTTTGTGGCGAGTTCAGAAACAATCGAAGCGGTGCGGTGCGATCGACGAGATACCAGCCCATAATAACTCTAATGGTGAGATAAGCCACTGCACCTACATGCTTCACCAAATATACATATGTACTAAGTAAATAATACTCTGTATAAGCAGCAAGTGGTAGGAGGTACACTTCGATGTCAATTGTCAAGTAGAACCTTTTATAATCGCTCCCCGTTCATTACATCTACTAAATAGATCAATATAAATCTTGTGAAACGCTTGATATGTTAAATATCTTAGATATAAATACCTTAATACAACTTAAATAGATACTTTTCTATGTAAATTCTACAAGATCCTCGATATTCTGGGTTGTTAGTTGCAACGCACAGTACCAGTTTACGCCGACAACCATGTAAACGATTTATTCCCGAGCCTCGTTTTGCATTATCCGATAGGAAGCAAGGGTTGTATCGTTGCATTATGTGTTTCAATACAATATTATCTTATTCAGATAATTATAGTCTTCTTCTTTATGATCCATGTTAACTTGAACATACATCCAGAAGTCGTGGATGTAAATGTAAAAAACAAAAACAAAACACATGTTAGCAAAAGGCGTGGGAAATAGTTTATAGCTGCTGTGTTCTTAATAGACGGTTGAACAGGTTGGGTAAATGATAAAGGATAATTTAATGTAGTTGCT
Source organism: Pieris napi (assembly GCF_905475465.1). Taxonomy (NCBI): domain Eukaryota; kingdom Metazoa; phylum Arthropoda; class Insecta; order Lepidoptera; family Pieridae; genus Pieris; species Pieris napi. Next base: position 3,308,745 of record NC_062239.1, on the reverse strand, counting down.
AACTGGTCTCGGGGCCCTATGTAAACAGGTATACGGCTGTCAACCCTACAGAAGCGTAGTTGTCACATGTATATATGAAAACGAGGTACTAGGATCGAGGATGGTAGGACCGGCTTTTCCCGACTCATTATAATGCGTCAGTTGATAAAATTCATAACATAAAACGTGCATGATAACTTATAATTAAACATCGGTTCACAAGAATTATATTTAAAGTTTAGTTTTAACTCTTTGGCAGTTGGAAAAATGAGGGCATCCATATTTATAATTGGCATATAAGAAGGCTGATTGAAAGCGTTTATTATTAACACAACGAGCCCGTATGAGGGTCGGCGATTGTTTATAAAAGCCGATTGAATATACGTAAGCAGCAATGATGCATAAAATCGATGTGACCAAAGTGCCAGTTTGGAAATGCGTCGAATGCACTCACTCATACAAACCTCCTGCATTCCCTCACAACTTTTACCGGTCTTGCTTCGTACCTACTCATGTGCAGCGTTTAATCGCAGTTAACATGATAATATGTATTAAGGCACCGATTCATAAACGAGAAAAATGCGCTCTAAAGATCTCAACAGCCAAGGAACTCGTCTGTTATTTTAATAGAATCATTATTATCCATCTGTCGAGTGTAACTGGGAATGCAATGCGAATCTATTTTCACAGAACAAGAGTCTATAATCGTTTATGTTCATAGACGATAGCCTAACCGGTTTAAGCGAGACGAGGCGAAGGAAATCAATGCCTCGTATAATGATCGAGTTAAGAGTGAATAGTTTGCATTTAACTTAAATCTGCACACCGATTAAATGATCAAGGTACTGAATTGTGTATTGCACACTTTTTGCGGATGTCACCAAAAGCCGGCATTCGTCGACTCAAAGGTGTCGAACCGGTTTAGTAACCACCTCCCGTCTTCATAAGACCGTCTACATATTCAATACTCGTCAAATACCGCAAAACGCAATACTGTGTCAAGTGCAACATTATTTTATTGACGATAAATATTTTAGTACATACATTAAGCAATACTTCTAAACAGATATAACACCAAATGTAAACACGTACTTAACCGCAACAATAAGAATTTTATAAAACTTATTATCGCATTAGTAGCGTTTATATCTACAACTAGTTACGGAGCATAACGAAGCAAGATCCAGACGAATGAAATATCTTAATTTAACCATTAAGGTCAAAATAATTTGAACAAGAGCTACACATACGAGGTAAGCTTAATAATACATGACATCAAACTGGTAAATCCAACAAATGCAATTTACTCATATTACAGTTCAATAAAACGTTGATAAAGTCGATGCGATAACAATCAGGAAGAGATGTAAATTGAACTGGAATGGTACCGTAATCTCGTTAAAGCTATTAGATACAAGATAAGATCTACAGGGCTTTAACTGCGACGCACATCAATCAGTAGCGACCAGAAAGCTTCGATCAACAGTGGCAGCCTTTCTTTAATGATCGTACCATAGAGCAAAAACTCTTGGAAATAACACCTAGGTACTCTTATTAGTTAATAAATACATAATTTATTAAGGCTTAACTGAAACTAAAATAGTAATGGAATTGGAATTTAAGACAATTTTTCTTAATCATATAAAACTTAAAATATAGTGTGGTAATAGGTTGTTTATTGTCTTCGAGGTTGTTTGTAAGGTATATTTATTAAAGCTGATTAGTGAACGAGTGGGGCTGCGATTCACGAGGACAATGACAAAGCATTGATGAATAAACAATTTAATTAATTTTATTATGCGTTAGAGGTTATGTTAGTTTAGACAGTCTCCTATTTATCTAAAACATTATCTCAACAGCGAACCCGGAGGCTTCCTAATGCCTTACAATGAAGAACGCACCCGAGGTGGTAATGGCTAGTATTGCAGTCAAGCCATATTACACATTAGTCAAAATATAAACGATTATTATAATTACGCTGTCAATAAAAATATAAATGTCTTTGATATTAAATTGTTTTAAACGTTCTAATTTTAAAGATGTTTAGTCTAAGAGACTAAAGGTCAAAACTATGACCATTGAATAAATCAATCTGATTGGAATGACGTGAATGAAACGTAATATTAACCAAATGAATTTACATAACAATTATATTTAGATATACGAATTTGTTCATTGATCTTAAACACGCGTTGCGGTCAATTTTAATATCGTCACGCTCAGTCGATCACAATTCTACGGACGAGTTTTGATCCAGTCAATAGTTTAATACCGCCATTTAGAATCCTAATCTGTGCACCTTTGTGTCAATATAAAAGAAACTTGTTTATATTTATGTAATATTAATTAATACTCATTCAAACCTCTTTTAACGATTTTAAATAAGGTGAAAGTTTTCAATTTGTCCGATTTTTATTTCTCAATTTTTCGAAGAGGTGTTAAAACATTATTTTTATTTGTATAAAGGGTTGTACCATTGGTCTTACTGTTTTTTTTTATCTAATAGGAGGCAAACGGGCAGGAGGCTCACCTGATGTCAAGTGATACCGCCGCCCGTGGACACTCACATTGCCAGATAGATCGCAACTGCGTTGCCGGACTTTTTAGAATTGGTACGCCCTTTTCTTGAATTGGTTCGGAAATACTTCAGTCGGCAGCTGGTTCTACATAGCGGTGGTGTGCGGCTAAAACTGCCGTAACAAACGCTCAGTGGTGGAACGACGGAACGGACGGACGAGGTGATACGGATGGTATTTTGTATTCTGCCTTCAGACCTTCGATAATGAAACTCAGCTGCAGGTATTAGTCCGAACAACTCCTCTGAACACTCTCCATGTTAAATGCGGTAGAACTTATATAATATATTATCCTTAACATAGTGATTCAACTTTGTTAAGGATAATATTAATAAGATACGGTAGCATTTTAATAAAATAAATATTTGTACATGTTTCTATACTTGCCAAATCAAATTAGTAATATCGATTAATATAAAAATGTATGTACTCGGTTAAATGTCTGCATATATTCGTTTACACAACAGCTGGCCTGTTTAAAGTTTACATTAGTCGCAGCAAAGTAATAAAATTTAATTTTGCGTATCTGTGTTAGAACACGCGAGCGATAGGTGCCTATCGGTAAAGTAACAGTAACTAGGTCTCGAATGAATAATACTTAGAGCTAAGATGAATATCATTAGCTTTAGCAAAGTTATAGTTCTTAATATTGATATGTTTACTAAAGAAATATGAGTTAGGTATCACACATCTCCTTCGGGGTTTTTTAAATATTCTATAGACAAGATGGAATTTGTAATATATGTAAAGTAAAGCCCCCAAATGGGGCATAGCACAGACATAGTCTGATCCATTCATCATTTAAGCGAACGTAGCTTATCATTATTCCTAAATCTAACCTAGGCCCGAATAAAGCAATCGCGTAGAAATATGAAAAATTCTGTGAAAACATTTCCCCGTAGGAAATGTACAAAATCAGGTAAAAAAGGTAACCTTTATTATGTGACGTAGCTTCTAAATTGAACATTTACCAGCCAATTTTATCTGTAAACCTTAAATAAACAAGATATTAATCGAAACTATTACAAAAATCTAAGTTGATCAAATCGTAAAACTCGTATAGTGCCCACCATATTAAATTATTGTTTTAACAGATTTTAAATAATAATTTTTTTAATTCATTTTTTTAGTTCGAAAATTGTCATTTAAAAAAAAATAATTGTACCTACTTACTAGTCACCTTACAATTAATAAATTTGTATGATTAATTTGTATTATAAGATGTAAAATTGTTGTCGAATCTATCTGACTTTAATGCCGAGTTAAACTCGTTTAGTATATGAAATATGCACCTGGCAATCATGTTGGTCGTGATAGGAGCTGACCAGTTGGCTGACGTATTCCCAAACCTCACCAGGAGCCGTCCAGGGTGCAGGTGTTGCTTCGTGTCTCATCATGCATCACTATTCACTACAGCCACTGAATAACTATAAACCATCACACTCAAACTAGTAGATCTATTTATATTGTTTTATCCTCAATCACGCGCAACTAGGTCGCGATCTACATACACGGCCTCACGATATAAGTTTGTAAACAATAATACTTAATACTATTTAACAATTAAAAAGATTCAGTATATGGTGTTCGGCTAAAATCTAGGTAAACAATATGAATAATGAAATTTTATCCTGCAATAAAATGATCTGAATTGTTAAGTCTCACAGTGAAATGAGTAATTTGCAGTGTTGCGCGCAATCACTGAACGAATCCATCGGCTCTGCCCGAATGGCAATGATAACGCGCGACCTTGAGTCGGACTAAGTAATTGATAAGAGAATTTTGGCAACGCTTAAATCTTTTCCTTATCAAACTGTTTACTTTGCATTTATAAGTGCCACCGCACTCATTAAACCAACCGTTGACTTCACTCAAATTTAAAAATAATATTGTTTACCCACATTATAGCTTTAATTAACACTAAAAAGTGCAACAAGGCACCAATAAACACACAGAATACACACAAAAATTTCAGTCAATAATTTCCAAGTCCGTAACTTCAACCAACGATCGTAATATCGTGCGCATGAAACACCGCGTACGCAAACGTGAGACGCGCGCGCGCTTAACTAGCTCGCTAGCCGCTAATGGCGCGACGCGTATTCGCGACCCCCACTCTGCCACTGTTCGCGCTATCAAACCAGTTTACGTGAAAAATTTTAATTCCTTAGCGCGGTGACGACCGGTCGCGCTTTCCTCGCACCGGCCTCCCCCGCGAGGAAAAGCACAGCGCCCCCGGGGCCGCCGGAAGTGCAAGCCCGGCACGCGAACCGAGCGCACCCACCGCCTCAATTAAAACCTGCACGCCGCACACCTAAGCTACCCTTAATACAATTGCATTTCACCATTACACAACTGTATCAATTTTATTGAGATTTAATACGTCGTGGAACGAAATATTATATATCATACCAATGTGGTCAAAATATTTTTTTATTATTTTATGTACAGGATGACATAAATTAATTTAACATATTCATCGTCTTGAGCCTTCAATGTGGGTAAAATCTTAGCATAATATTATTTTTAGTCTTCATAAAATTAAATATAATGAAAAGGATTTATTTTATACCGTCTTCAAAATTTAATTGCAATATAAAAGCTATAGAAACACGACAAATCCATCAACAAAAGAATAGTATTACCAAGCGAAATGTGAATGACCCTGCTATTAAATGTGTAGTAGGCGTTGCTAATTTAAATATTGATTTTTCACGACTATTACAAATCTGTCGACATGTTTTTATTTCTCCGTGTCTAGAACCATTTAAAATTCCATTTAACTAGGTGTAGGTAGAATAAAAATAGCAATCTAGGACACGTGTTGGCTACTTCTGTAAAGTAACAGTTTACTGTAATGCGGTATTAATAGCACTGTAATTAGTTTCGCTATTTCATTTAACATTGATTAAACAGAAATTAAATTACTATTATACACACCCCCTATTATGAAGTAAAGGCTCCTTTGTACTAACTAAATTTAATCTCGGTAAAACAAAATTTGATATATAAGGACAATAGATTGATCACCCAAGATAAATATCAGTGTGAAAATGCACATATATACTCAGTCCTCCAACATAAATCTACCATTCTATAGGTTTCAATAGGTTTAGGAAATCGATGTATACGAAAATAAGGCCAGGAATGCAAACATGTTACAACTTTCTCCTTGCGACATAAATCAACCACATCAAATGTCGTGAAACAATTGCTTTGTTTAACTAAGCACTTGATTCTAGATTCATAGTTGTAATAGAATTATTAATAAATTATAATATGTTGCTTATACAGAAATATTTTATTTTTCTATTCATTTTTTAAAAATACACGAGGCTTTTATCGAAAATTAAAATTGTAAAAGTATGTGTAATGTGTAATTGTGTCTCTATACCTACCATTACAATTTAAAATTGAAGACCAAATGTGGACTCTTGCTAAACAAAAAACGTAGCCATTGACGCAATTTTAAAATGTTAAGTACGTCAACGGTACATCTGTTATTCCAAATATCATTACCAATGTAGCTTCTTTGCAAGCCCTTGAACAATAAAATATTCTTTTCAATATTTTTATTGTCCAAGTTAAAACGCTGAGTGTGGTAAATAAAATATGTATGAATATAACTGTATTAGATTAATACACAAAGAAAAGTGGGGTACCTTTTGAGATCTGAGCCATAGGTAACCCTTCGTATACATTAATAGTCCCCCAAGTTACAAAATAAAGGGTAAGAAACACAAAGTAAAAAATACACTTATTGGTAATAAGGTGACACGAAGCATGATTCACTAAAAGAAAATAAAAAGAATACTTTAAATTGTTTCATGCAAACTGCTCATTGCTTTAATAATTAGGTTTTATAATACAATTATATAATTTAGTTAAATATATGATCACTAATATATGATAAAATAGTTGCTAATTTAGTTTACAAGTAAAAAAGGAAGATTTATAATGAATTCCTATTTTTTTATTGCATATGAGTGTTAGCAAACCTTAGGAGTTTTAAGACTTAGATATAAAATAGGTTGGTAGTATTGAAATATTTTTAGTCTTGTAGTATATAGTTATAGTGTTTGGCTTGTAAGACATTAAAATGTAGGCCCCATCTGCTGTAGCTATTTCAAGGTTTCATAGTGTAGTTACATAACGGCATATGTAACTACACTATGAAATTTTTAATGTGTTGTGCTGTGCTTGACTGATCTTTTTAAAAATGTAAGATTATAAAAAATAACTAGAAAAAAATATTTATTAAGACTGAAAACAATTCTCGTCTGAATTTTTTTTGGAACATATACTTTCAGTGGAGTAATAAACTATGTATAGGTTTCATGGATAAGACGGTCCACTTTTATTTTAAAGTAAAGTTTAAATGAGGTTTGAACTGAAATAAGTTTATCTCTCTATCATAGCACTATGAATATTTTCTGCTTTTTTTCCTTTTCTTTCACCCGAATAACAAACAAAATATTTTATTTATAAACATTCCATCTGATAATTTTTGTGTAATTCTATATAATATTCTGTTATTAGTTAATAAGAGTTGCCTTATAACTTTTGTAACATGTTTTTTTTTGTATTCTTGTTATGTGTATGTTTGTGAATAAGGTAATAAAGCATAAATAAATAAATAAGAGTTCAAGTGAAAACCAATATAAAGTATATTTTTCAATCATACATACAAACAAACCTATTTAACCAGTATCATTGCAGTATAGAAACTGACCACTAGTATGTATGCTCAAATTGAACAAGACATGGTGCAGGAAATATTTTGTTGGTGTTTTACTTGCTCATGACATATATATGCGATATTGTCATTTCAATAAAATTGAAAATCCACACCGTAATGATGTCTCAACAAGAATTGTAAAAAATAACAAAGTACTAACCTTGGCCCGCTGACGTCCCTGCCTCTTCCCTTCTTGGCTAGACTCATCACACTTATTCTTCTTCACAGTAGATGTACTTTTACATGACTTGTCCTTGACTTTTATGTCCTTTTCACTACCCTCACAGTCACTCTTTACACTTGTTTTAACTTTTAGTGAGTTTTTTGATGGTAAGGATTTTTTAACAGCTTTCAATGGCAAATCATCTTCACTTGATGTTGCAGACGAGCATTTGCTACATGATTCTGAGCTGGAACTACTGTCTGACAGCTTCTTTTTAGATTTCTCATTCTGTCTTTGCTTTGATATAGTATCATTACTTTTCTTTCTCACTGTAGGCTTTGCTGATTTTTTAGGTGTTACTTTTCTTGGTATTGCAGCAATTTTAAGTTTAAGCCCAGTATCACAAGATGTAACTGAGAAATGTGGTTTCCTAGTGTTCACTTGTTTTGAACCAGAACATTCCCAGTCACTTCCTGATGTGTCACTAGAACTATTCTGCAATGGAATAGAATTTTAAAGTTTTTAAATGGATTAAATTTTTTATACCACTAAAATTGATGTTATAAAAAATATATTAATCAATATATTTTACCTCAGAATCACTGTTAGAATCTGAATCACCACTTGAATCATGTGTTTTTGGCACTTCTGTGCCCATTTCTGTAAAACATAAAACTATGAAACAATGTCCACTCCATATAATTGCACAATTTTATTAACATTTTAGGAGTTAAGGTTTTTAACACATCAATTATAAAGGTATATTGCTGGCTGATGCTATATAGTATATACAATGAAAAACCAATTATGTAAAGTTATGATAAAGGATTATAAATGTGTCTTCGTTGTTAAGTAATCAAAATTTCATTGTATAAGTCATGTTGAAGTCTAAAATAAGATCGAACGCACAGGATATCGTATTATGGGACACTTACTTCAAGGTTGGTCAAGATACTCCGAAGAAAAGTACGACGTAACTCTTCATTTCAATCAAATAATGGTGTAAATAAACATTGCAGAACTGCTGTACACTGAAATAAATAAGAAGACATCTAATTTACGCTTAAAGAAGCTTTCAATTTTCCATCAATTTGTCCAAATGACAGATCTGACGACACCCGTAGGACCAGTTTTTCTTGAGGAAGCATCATATAATTTTGGTCTTATAACACTTGTAGTTGATTTTTCGCACACAAATACAAAGATAAACAATAATCATCAGTGATTATGTAGAAAACAATTAGCGTTTAACGGTTTTTGGCTATATTGGCGCCAAACAATGCCTACGTTTCAGTCGTAGATCAAAATAACAACTTTCCTATCTCACTTTTACAGTCTATTATTAGAGTGTTTAGTATTCGTATTTCTACTAACCGGCACACAAACTTAAAAAAACTTGCTTTTGTGGAATTACTGTGATCTAAATACACAAGTTCTTAAGTGCACAATGCTTGGCCTCCATGTTTACAAATCTTTTACATAAAAATTTTGTGTTGATCACAGATTATAGTCTTGATTGTAGGTATTACCACAGGTATAAATAAAGATTTTTATAATTTTAGCAAGGAGCACTTTTTGTTCTGCATCGACACAGTATTTTCGAAACAATACTTTAATAGGTAGGCAAAAAAGTCTTTCTCCAGTAGATTGTCTTAATCGTTTTCTGATGTAAACTTCTTAATTCTCTCGAAATATGTAAATTTTGAAGAAATGATATATATTTAAATATCCTTTCTCTTTATATCCTACCACCCTGGATGGCGCAAAAGGCTTCCACTGTGAGCCTTTATTGCGTTCGGTCTTGAGGTCTTTCAGCTCACTCGAAGTCTTCTCGTCGCCAGGATTTCAATTTCCAAATTTCAATATCATAAATAGCAACCAATGGCAGGAATTTGATATTACTTTTAATATTTATATTATTTATATGTAGTTAGGAGTAGTCGTAGTTAACAATTATTAACATTAACTTTAATCAACGTTCTACACTATTTCCAAGTTTGTAATAATTAACAACTTGATATTGACAATACATTCTTGTAACATTGATCTATTATAATTATTTAATATTAAAAAAAATCGGTCCAATTTTGTGGATTGTAAATTGTAATTGACAGTTGGCAGTTGACATTAATTTTACACTAAGCTCTTCTGTAGGAGATAATTCTCATACATTTCACATTTGTATAAGTTATAATTATTGTAAATTTGTCATTAGTTTAAAGTAGGCTCCAAAGTTATTATAAGAATGTTTTATCATAATTTAAAAAATACTTTAAATACGCTTAACTGATACCTAAAGCTGTGAATTCTACCTTTGATATACATATTTTATTAATATTTCGAATTTTCTAACAAAGTGATAAATTGTGTAATTGAACAAGATATAAATAATTCTTATTACCTCTGAGTTTATGGTTTATTAAAAAATCAAATGGAAGACCTTCAAGTTTGGCAAGATTTATCTAATATACCTGCTGATCCACCAGTAATGCGAGAGCTGTGTCAAAAATGCGAGTATGAATTTTTATGTTTGCAATATATTTTCTCTTAATATTTAATGGCTGGGGAATATATTTTGTTACAAATAAAATTAAAACATTCAATGCAGGCTATCTATTCAGAAATATTACATTTCTAAAAATTTTGTTTTTTATTGCATATAGGTTTTTGTTATAGCACTGTATATATAGTTTATACAACAAAATATTTTTTCAGAAGGCCATCTGCTGTTTGTTGGTGTGCTGCATTGCCCCCAGAAAGGTTACATCCCCATAGTACTATAATCCTTTTGCAACATCCAGCTGAAGAGAAAAGATGTCTTCGAACTGCTCCAATGTTACAACTTGGACTAGCCGAAAACAAGTGCCTTATATTTAAAGGGAAGAAGTTTCCTCAACCTCGTCATGAAAGCTTAGAGAAGATTTTAGCACATGAAAATACTGTGCTTTTATACCCAAGTAAAGCCGCTATAGACATAAAAGAACTCGACAATAACTATAAATCATATAACATAGTATTAATTGATGGCACATGGCCACAAGCAAAAGCAATTTATGCATCAAGTACTATATTGCAAAGAATACAACAAATAAAGCTTGTTACATCTAGTACAAGTAACTACATAATAAGGACGCAACCAACAGAAGGCTGTTTAAGTACACTAGAAACTGCTGCAGAAGCACTCTCTCAACTTGAAAGGAATTCAATTTATAGGCAGCAACTAATTGAACCTTTGCATATGCTGTGCAAATTCCAATTAGAAAATGGTGCTGTTACACATCAATCAAAAGAATTTTTAATTAAAACTAAAACATATCCTAAGTTGATAGGTAAAAGGTTATCTAAATTACTACGACAAACTGAAGATTATGACGAAAGTCAAAATAAAACTTGAATCTAAAAGTCTTAGTTTTATTTAACTCTATGTGTCACTAGTTCATAGGATTGTTTGATGCTTTACACTTGTCTATCCCTGGCAATAGGGTTGACATTTCTAAGTAAACATTCAAATTATTATTAATTTTAACTAATTTAATAAACTGAACTTTTACTTTGGGTTGGGTTTAGAACTAATCTAGTAATTAATTAGTCGCCCGAATGTAGGTGTCTCGGGGGACCTTGATCGGAACACCTCCAATTGATTTTTGCTGCCGGAGTTGTGAACAAGTATTAAAAAAAATATTTAAAATTTTGTGTAATGTATTGAAATTCGTTAACAAACCATACATTTTCTACTTTTCTATTGGATATTAGAGATGTGACATTCCGCCTAAAAATCGGTTTTTAAATTAATCGATATTTTTTTAGCATGAAAATCGATTAATAAAATTTTTTTTCATCGATCGGGCGACGGATTTCGAAATCGTTGGCTTTACTTTTTTAAATTGTTTTTAAGGGTTAAATGTTGTGTTTTTTTTAAGTAATTAGACTATCGCTATGTGATTTACAATGTATAGACGCTATTTGACAGTATACAAAATTAAGTGTGAGTGAAAGTAATGGTAATCTGTATAAAACATAACTTCTAAAAGCGTTAAATAACTTAAAATGATATTTATTTAACAAAAAATCCACAATTTAAAATATTGATTTCATGTCCGATTTTATACGACAATTATATGTATGTATGCACAGATTAATCAAATATATTTATTTTTGTAATTTAAGAATGATAATTAACACGTAAAAAAACTTTTATTAACTTGTTACAAGCATTGTACGTTTAAGGCGCCGTACGATGACTCATGGTAGGGGAGCCCACGATGCTAAATGGGGATTTACTCGAGCGTCGTAGAGACCTATTGGGATGCAAAGCTTACATAAAAAGAAGAAAAAAATGTTATATGATAAATTCCTTTTCATCGGTGGGGGAAGCGGCTATAGATAGTTAAATATGTAAAAAAAAACTGTTGCATGGACATCCTCGAGCGCGTCAGATATTGATAGCATCTATGCCCTACGTATTTTTAATAATGTACGTATGTTAATCTGATCGTTTGCATGATGCGGGTGGTTGTATTTAAGGGTTGAAAATTAAAAAAAAAATTTTTTTATCGAGCGCGTCAGATTTTCTAAGGGAGTGTTAAGTGCACCAAAAAAAAGCTCTCATTCACTAATCTGACGATTTCGATGGGACGCAAACCCACAGCCATTTTCTTAATTTGCAAAAAAAAATCGCAATTTTGAAATACTCAAGCGCGTCAGATTAAGATATATGTGGTTCATCTTTATGTTCTAAACGTACTGTCTCATAATCTGACGATTATCTAGAGGGATTCGCCTGATCTGACAAAAAAAAAATAGAAAAACGGTTCACCTAAAGGGCCATCCCTGCAACTTCCCGCTAATTCCATTCCTGGGCGCTTAAAATTGATATTTTGAGCTCGCTGAGTTCAAAGAAATAACATTTCTATGCATTTGAGCTCTCCAAGCTCGAAAGTCTGATAGAAGTTTCATAGAACACTATTTTTGGAATTTTCAAACCGCAATAACTTTTGAATGGATCAAGCAATTTTCACGCGGTTGGCGGCATTCGACGCAGTTTTATCATCCTCATAAGTCATTTTGCAATTTTAATTGATCGAACCACAAATTTCGGAGTATTCCCGAAAAAACACTTTTTCGGGTTTCTTTCGTGTACGATATCTCTCGAACGAATCAACCGCTTTTGACCAGCTTGGTGGCGATCGACGTGGTTTTTCAAGCTCAAAGGCGGATTAGTTTTTGAAGTTGATCGATAAAGAAACCACTTTAAAAAAAATATTTCTTATTTTTTTAAGATTTTTCAAAATTTCTCAAAATCTATCGGTCCGAATCGGTTCAAATTCACAGGAAATGTAATTTTGAGGGAAATATTTAGAACGCCGTTTAGTAGATTCCGATCGGTTTAAGGAAATGTAGGCATCACGCAGCTGCATGCATTTAACTTTATCGACGAATTTTTGTTATTTCGGCTTGCGGAAATCGTCAGATTATATATTTTTCATTATTCTTGAATTATTTCCTTCAAAATAAAAAAAAAATTAGCTACGCTCGAGAATGTCGAGATGACGTTTTTTTTTTACAACTTTGTTGCCCTCCCCTTTTTTTCCGTCACTCTCAAATTGTCAGATTAGTGGAATATACACTTTTTAGGATGTAATTAACTCACCCTACCTTAATCTGACGCGCTCGGGAATTTCTGATGGTCAATTTTTTTTTACTAAACTGATCCTGTCTCCTTCACGTGCGGCCTTATATATGGGCCTCATATTTTGTGGAGGTACTTAACCGGGTACAAGGTATCCCCCTATATATTAATCTGCCGCGCTTTAGTAAATCCCGAAATCCCCTCTTGGGCTCCCCTACCATCATGACAACTTGCCACACGACAGAAACGCTTTGGCCTTTGGAGTTTGGCAGAGTCAGATTCTTGAAGTTATTTATTTATTTTTTTGTGATTAGTGCAACTTTTATGTTCCCCTAAAAATTATCAAGAAATAGGTTTTATAAATATGTCAAATAAACCATTGTCAGCTGTCTGAGTGCCGAACAGCGTTGTCAAATGTGGAATGATAAATGACAGTTGATATGCCAAATCCACAATTGTAGGATGTCAACGTCATAGATTTCTTTTCGTTTTGTCATTTGTGTTGAAACATGGCTGAGGTTCGTAAAATATAAATTTTCTGAAATAAATCTGTTCCAACTACCATAATCGGCTATAGTTTTGTGAACTAATTAATAATGTCGGTCCCGGTTGTCGGTAGAGGATCTTTATTAAGTGATATTTTCATGAGTGACAAGTGGTGTTTACATTTTCCAGGTCGACGAAACTTTGAAGAAGAAGCGTACCTTCAGGAAGTTTACCTTCCGAGGGGTTGACTTAGATCAGCTTCTGGATATGCCCAAGTAAGTACTATTCTGCTCTGTATGTGAAATATATTGTCTTAATTTTTTTTACTCGTGTAACATATTTTGTATCACTCGGATTAGTGTCATCTATTTACTTTTAGGATCTCCACATAATTATATTCAGTACATACTACTTACTATTTGACAAGAATTTATATGTTATTGTCCCTTGTGTTCTTTTCATTAACTATCCTAACCTTAAAACATGTATTTTGCAGTGAACAACTCATGGAGTTAATGCATGCCCGCGCTCGCCGGCGATTCGCGCGTGGTCTTAAGAGGAAACCAATGGCGCTGGTTAAGAAACTGCGCCGTGCGAAGAAAGAAGCACCACCAAATGAAAAACCCGAAATTGTAAAGACACATTTACGGAACATGATCATAGTCCCAGAAATGGTCGGATCAATTGTGGGGATTTACAATGGAAAGACTTTCAACCAGGTATAATTGTATCTTATTTAAGTCCCACAGAATCTTAAATTAGATGAGAATTCAACAAAAAAAAATACTGTGCATAGAAATACAATGGCAAAACACTAACATCCTCATATCTACATTTGACTACATATAAATTTCACAACCCACTAGGTATATCTATATAATTTTTCATGAAATCACTAGCTAAAGCTGACATTGCCATAATTAAATCATTAACTGTTAAAAATTGTATACTAAAACTTTCTAATCTAAGTTTTTTGGTGACTAATTTTTTTTGTGATATATATAAATATTAAATAATAACCACTAATTTGTTTTTTGGTAATTTAGATCATCTCCTTAGCATTACTTCTAACTATCTTAATAATATTTAACTTTACTATATTAAAATCTGAAGTTTATTAGCCATTTGTTAGTAATTTATTTTGAGAGATAATTTTCTTATTTAGGTATTATTCATATTGTTACCTAACATATGGTGAGCCTCCAGTCCATTTGCCTATATATATTTATAAATTAATCAATAAGACTTATTTAGTGACATGACATTTATTAATTTCAGGTTGAAATCAAGCCTGAGATGATTGGTCACTATCTTGGAGAATTTTCAGTCACATACAAGCCTGTCAAGCACGGTAGACCTGGTATTGGTGCCACCCACAGCTCCAGATTCATTCCTCTTAAGTAGGATGTCTTTCTCCTAGGTTTAAGCTATTAAAAAAGTGTTTGCAACAATAAATGATTGTAAACAATAATTTTCTTTTTCATTTCTATTTTGTGGATTTTGCTTTTTACCTAAACATGCATCTAATTATAAAGTGGTTTTTATTTAATTATAAACTTTAACTGTAGATCTTTAATGAAATTAGTACTAGTGAAGTATTTATCTCTATTGTATGTTTGTAATACAAGTAAAATTGATATAAAAAAATAAATAGAATGTTAATATTTTGGCTATAAGTTTCTAACTGCAACTTCATATGCAGTTTGTATTAAGAAAGAAAAATTAAAGAAGTTGTGGTATTATACAATTAAAGTTTTGAGGGTCTTAGCTATAAAGTATCTACCGCATACTTTTAATTTTGTTATGTTGCATAATTATTATTTTTGGTTTTGTAAATAAAATGTAAACTTTATAGACATCTAGGTAGACAAAACTGTAGTTTGTTTCCATTACTCTATTATAAACTATAACAAAATAATACCATGTAGAGGTGCCAGATTTTTCCACTTTGTTACTGTATAATAATTAAACTGATTTTTATACCTACATATAATTTTAAACAAGCTTACAAGGTTGTTGCGCCTGTTATATAAAAAGAGCAAAGAAGTTTAACCGTGTCGCTGATCGTATTTAAACGTTATTTTTAAAATAATTGGTTATTAATCGTTAAACATCATACAATTGACATCTCGGTATGATTCATAAAAATACGAAGAAAATGATATGCATACCTAGTTGATGTCTGATCAGTTTAATAATTCAAATGCATTCTCCGATGTCTCGGGTGATTGAGTCTGGCATAAACCGCTTTTAACCAATACGCGGCATTCCGTCATTGACATCTTTGTTTGGCTAACATCTCTTTTGGTCTTGTATCCGTCTCCTAAAATGGATGTACGAATTATAAATCGTAAATTTTTTATCGATTCTCTATCGTCGTTTGTCGTATTAGCTGATGACTCACCTAATGCTTATAACTTTAAATAAATTAATTAAGAATGTGATTGTGAACTATTCATATAACTCCTGACAACAATTGCAGAACGTAGGTAATGAACTATAAAGTTATCATGAAATAATAATTGATTTAAAAATATATGGTCACATCTACCGCAACAATATAAAACTTTTAGTATACGAGACATATTATATGTTGTATAGTTTAAACTAGTGACTAAATATATGTCTCGTAAAATTTCCATTTATTAAGTTCAATATAGCTTACGCGACTTCTATCTTACGACTTAGGGTCGATTCGACCAAACTTCAATTTATACACGAGTAACTATACCACGAATAACCTATTCCATGATTTTAATCTCGAGTAAATCCATAGTCGTTTCTCCACGTAATCGATAGTATAATTGCGCTAGGAATAACAAATAACAATACGCGAATAGCAAAGAGAATGGTGAACGAAAATAAAACTCGGCAAATAAATGTTGTTCTACAACGGGACAGTGTAAGAGCATACATCATGCCAACTCGATTTCGTCGTATTATTGTGTGAAAAAGTAGCTTTTAACAGGTGTCAAACGCCAACAAAAAGTTTTTATTTGTTGTTTGTTTGAGGCTTTCGTCTAAAAAGGAACTTCTGTTGAGCCCAGTTGAATTTCATTCTAATATTATAGAAAATAAAAAATCTAAAAACAAATAAATAAATAATAAATTGTTTAAACGTTTCATTATACAATGCTAGACTATTAATTTAGTGCGTTGCGTTGACTTGAAATTAAAACACAGAATACATATTTGTGAAATGACAGAAATCAGCTGATTGGACTGACTGACGCCATTAAATTATTCTCAATCTTCAATCTTCAATTCCCGAATAGGCCCACTATTCTTAGAATTTGTAGATGGTAAAACGTAAAATTGATTTACTCTCGATTAACTGACGATTTATTCTAAGATTAAGGTTTACTCTTGTTTGGTCGAATCGACCCTTAGCATGCATACTGTTTAATGAGACGACTATTACAAAATTATGCTCACCAAACCAAATTTCTTTATTGTTTCGTAATAATAATAAAAAATTCCTTCCATCCTTATCTTCTTTTTGGTGCATCATAAAAACAATATATTTATTTGCCAATGTTTAAAAATTATTATGTAAATATCCTTTTGAAAACATTTTCATGGGAGGTAACAAATAGTGATTTTTTCTATTTACGTATTTTACACTATTCTATGATCGCATGAAACGTTATGAAATAGATGAAATTCCTCGTTAGTTCGTTAATACAGGTTAGACTAAGACATTTAGTGTAGGGCATTTAGCTTCACAGAAACTATAAAATAAGTAACCCACCAACAACCATCCAAAGGCTTGAATAACTTTGAAAACTTATCTGTTCGTATATCTAGTAAGTTCGAAAATCTTCGGTTCAAATACCAAGGCAACGGCTACTATTTCGTGTTGGGAAGTGCGAAAGCTGCTTGATAGACACATGTATCGTTCCATTACGAGACTTGCAAGTAAACTAAAAATTTGTGTTAATCTAAATTAATTTAAAAAATTAAAGCTAAGTGGCATTCAGTTAGATGCAGCGGCTAGGTTTGGTAAGAACAAGACAGTTAAAATAAATAGAAACCTAAGAATAATTGTTATTGTAACTTAATACAATAAGACTATATAAAATAAGTACTTAAGAAATTATTGAGTTAGCTGTGCGCCGTACTCGTGTTCATATTATTATGCTTCGTGTCAGGGACGGGCTTAGAGTTCTGGAGGCCTCGGGGCAACAAAGGCATAGAGGCCCCACGTCCCAAATTTTTAAAAAAATAAAATGAACAATTATTTTCAGTGGGGATTGTTATTGTGAAACCAAGTAGATTCTTTTAGTATTTAACAAACAAACAAATACTAAAACTTGTTTACTAGTCGGAATTTAATTTTTTTTTCTGAAATCTCTATTATTTCCCCTGCTTTGTGGAGGCCCCGTATGTGGCCCCGGTTAATGTATATATAATGGTATATGATAAGCAGTAACCAAGCAAGGCCGTCAATGGATGGTGGATATATCATATCCTAAACCAGAGATTTAAGTTAAATTTGTCTAATACAGAAAATAACTTTTTTTAAAGTATCTTTCAATTGTGCGTTAAGTAACTCGTGTAACTTCATTCGCACTTCAAATTGTATGGTTGCATGATCTATACACTATATACATTAGTTATAACTATAATATCAACTTGCTACTTCTTTAGACCATGGACTCGAGTCGCCTTGGCGACAGTAGGTAACCGTAGGAGGATTGAACCGCTATTTTCACTAAAAATATACTGTAAAATACTGATTGTAAGCTTGCTTGTAGGATTCTCTAGAAATTCAATTCGATTAAAGTTGCCAAATATCATAATCGAACTAAACATGTTCACTATTTCTACTAAAATTATAAATCTAAAGAGTTAGGTTGTTTGTTAAAATGTGCTCAGGAACTACTAGTTTGATTAGTCCATTTATTGAGGAAAGACAAAAACTTTACGGCACGTAAAGGAAGTACCTTTACAGAAAAAAGTCTGTTATTAACATAACGTTTTTGTTAAAATTATGTCTAACAAAAGATAGCAAAATAATCTTTGTTGAACCTAAAAATATACTATGACGAGACTTATTAATTTCTGTAAGAGTTAAAAAACAAGACAAGGTAATCCACATCACACATGAGAGTATTAGGAATACTTTAGTACCTAAATACGTATGGCATAGTTGGAATTTACACAAATAAGGTTGTTTCGTTAAAAAGCCACGTTTTGAGAGCCAAAACATACACAAGTTCTCTGTATATCCTATTTATGATCGCTTTGAAATCGATTCTCTTTATATTGAGTAATAATAATTGAGTATGAGCGAATCACTAAAAATAAAGATATGGGAGCAAAGTTTGGATCGTTCCCGAGTCGAAACTGGTAGAAATCTCGTGCCAACTAGATCTAATGATTATTGTAATTAAAAATGTTTGTGCGAGTAAGGGCGCCATAACTTTATATATTTGCGTGCGTAAAGCCTTAGCGAGTCTGATGCGACGACTGCGTTGGCGTTCGCACGCGTCCACTGTTCGCAATTTTCCTTTGCAAAATACATTATGATTAACGTATATCGTTCGGGCTTATGAATACGAAAACGGGTTTTACATTTTTTAAACAAAAGTGATGAGTGTAAAGAAGAGAAGTGACCATATCTAGTGTTTGTTAGAAAATAAAGCGGGTAAATATTTAATTTATATGAACTTTTATTTTATTTATTCTTGTAAACTTAGCTTTCCAAAAATTGTTATTTATGGAACATACATAATTTTTAATATTTTGCTATGAATTGAGATGGCTAAGAAATGAAATTAAGCTTTAATTTGAAACACTGCTATCTTCAATTTCTGCTATCATATATTCAACTTAGTATCTGTAGGATAAATAATATTTAAATTTAATTATTATTGATTGATTTTATTCCATTTTACCGCGTATTTATTATGAAAATAAAAAAAGTAAAAGAAATAATTATATATATATAATTAATTATTTCTAGACTTCAAATGTATTAGATTAAATCTATTTAATTTACTAAAATGAAACATTTTTATATATTTCTGAAACCCATAAACCAATGGAAATGTTGAGCGACTATTAAAAATTTAAATAAGTTTATATTGATTCCACATATATGTATTTATAAATTTCGCTAACTTATCATAACTTTAAAACAACTAAAAAAATGTTATAACCTAAAGATATCATGATTAAAACAATATGTGATTTTTAGGTCTAGGTCAAAAAGAGTACTCAACGAGATCCTTTTATAATGATATCAAAAAGATAATTAACCAGTATTATCTTGATTATAATAAATTTGTCATCTCGAATGGAGTCTATATAATTTAAAAATAAATTAATAATTATTATTATAAAAAATAAATAAATTAAAAATAATTAAGTGTCTAATATTTTATCAATTAATTATTAATATAAAACTGATAGTGTTTTATTAAAGAGGTCGCTTAATAGTATCTCTTTCAGAGTACCCTCATTGCAACTTTGAATATAGAATAACGAATATCAAAGATTATTTTTCCGACCCAAATATCGGCCAATAGAATTGCACCATTCGACGTCACGTGGTACAACCTACATGGTATTATACTGATAATTTTTTGTGAAAATTTTCTCTGGTCGTTGCTTCAAGAAAAGTATTAAGTAGTTGTTTTATTCATTATGAAATTCTTATTTGTTAACTGTACATTTCGTCTCATGGTGCAATTCTATTGGCCGACATTTGGGTCGGAAAAATAATCCCCCGAATACCACACGAGCTTCAAAATTATCGGGTATTATAACTGAGAAAAGTAAACAAATTCCAAATGACTTCAATAACAGAAAAATAAATTATTGTAAAATCCAGTTGGTCAGTATATAAACAACTTGTGTCTGTTTAGCGTCTCCTGTATATTTAACGATATGAAATACGAAATTATATTAACATAAAGTAAACAGGAAATTATATATAAGTATTTGGCATCGTTTTAAAATATATGGGCATAACTAATATATATTTTAGTTTCCTCCAGTGTTTAAATAGGTGGAATATAATGCGCTATGCCTAGCCAATTTGACTAAGTTAAGAAATTTGGTTATTCTTTTAACTAACCGTTTTGTGTTAAAAGACCGTTTGTATTTGTCTATTAGGGCTCTACGGGACAAACTAAATAAGAAACTTTAAATTTAATATTATCTCGTTTCGTTACTTATGCATTGTCGTTATTTATTTGACTGTGAATTTTGTAATTATTTTTTCCAAACAAAAATACAGAAGTCTGATTAGTAATTTATCTCTAGTGTCATTTAATTTAATTTATTTTCATTCCTTGCATAATGTTATTGTATTAAAAATATTTCAGTGATACTTCGAAATGTAAATTATATTCTTATTTATAGGTCAGGTTATATATCTCATAATAATATTATGGTAGTAGGTATATCACCTATAGATATCATGATTAAAATGATATGATATAAAGAAATGTATACCTCTATGTTCTACTTATTGTCTATTACTTGATTAAACTGCGGGCGGCAACACACCCTCTATTACACGACCTAATAATTATTTACAGGCTTCATTTATTTTCCATTGCGCTTTTTAGTCGCGCTAGTAAGTTATATAAGTAACTCTAATTCGTTCGAATGTCTAATACATATATGGGGTTATTATTTCGGTAAGATTTACGCATGACTCAACACATATGACATAATTTATTTTTTTAATGAAATTTTTGATCTCCGCTGAAAACTTATTTATGACCGTCGGACTTAGTTCTGTTTTCCGTTAAAAGACAAAACTGAATACCAAAGAAAATCACAGATTCACCAGTCACTTCTGGCTCTGCGGCTCAAAGTGTGTCTCGCCCTCAGGCGGGTGTGTTTTAATTTTGAAAAGCGATTTTTCGTTATAACATATCAATTCATATTCTAGAAACATTTTTGCTATCATCATCTTGATAACTGTCGCGAAAATTGTATAATTCGGGAGTTATATTATCTGAGTTACATCTACATTTATCAAACTACGTAAAATGTCATACGATTGTCTTTTGTCATGTCGTTAACATTCGAATTAGTGAGATCCTATCAGTTAGCGTATTGTCTTTATAATTTTAATGAATTTCATACCAGTCACATGCTTTGGCGACGGCAATTAGCCGTGTGGATCCTGTCAACGCTGACGTGATGATAATGAGAATGGTAGGTAGTTAGATTTACTGGCGGGAAATTATTTTCATATTGCATAGTTTTTATTCAAAGAAAAGTTTTGTTTTATAAAGAACTACTTCACTTATTTTTGGTATAGAATCTTTAGAAACAAATCAATTTAATGAGCCTGGTAAATAAAACATGAATTTAAAAAAAATAGTCAATCAAATGTCATTTTCAAAAATTAATTTTTGACATACTTATCTCTTCATGGGTTGTTCAAAATTCACTCCTATTAGAAAAAAATAACGATTATTAAGAATGTTTCAGTGGTACTTCGAAATATAAATAAATTTTCTTGTTTGTTTAACAAAGCAGCACCTTGTTATTGATGGCGATATGCTTAATCTGATCTAATCGTTAAATGTTAAATACAATGTTGTCTCAAAGGTGTTAAACTCTTAAAACAACGGTCCTTTAACGGCTGACGCTTGCGTAAATCGCCATCTTCGTTGTTTATTTCACAGTTTACAAATATCACCTTGTAATTGTCCCTTTTTGGTATCATCAAACAAATTACCTCATATTATATTACCATCAGTCTTATAATTCACTCTATTAAAAAGTACATTAAGAAAACAAATATTAAATCTTTAAAACAATCCAGCCATTGTATGAGCTTTCCTAAAAGCTTCTTGCGCTCATCAGACTACTCTAGAAATTTCAAGAAAAGAGCGAATAGCATTCTTAACCGGCAACGGAATGGTAAGCGTCCAGACAGGTGTCCATGGGCAGTGGTTAGCTCTGAGTGACCCCAGCATATTTTTTCAGTTCTTGTCTGTGATTAGTTCAGTTTGTACAACATCTTTGGCAGCATTGGCTTTATGAATAATTTCTACAAAGTTAGGGACATACCCGTTGACTTGAATCGCAAATGGTAATTACGTTCTTGTTGGCGCGTGGAGTCGCGTCATACTGGACACTGGCTAATTCTCGATATAACTGGATCCTACTGACGCGAAAGCCTGTGGCGACGTTCTCAGAAACATGTTTGAGAGCTTTTAATAATTATTATACTTACAGTTAATGCATTGTGATTAGATGAACTTATTGAGCTTATTTCGCCTATTATTTATTTAACTATAAAAGCATTCTCAATGTTTATTTTTATATTATAATAATTGGAGTAGTTCTATTCTATTGAGGCAAGCTTATGCTCTTGCTACATTTTAAGAGCATATCATATTTTAAGGAGTACGTTTCGGTACTTAGTTGGAGCTCATTAGTCAGTTGTTATCACTAATAGTTTAGAAATACCTAGTTTATTTCCTTCAAAATTGCCTTCACGTAGCATTGACAAGGAGGAAAAATAAAAATAATTCTCGACTGTTGCAAGCGCCGAACGAAAACGGTACTATTTGAAATTTAAAAGCCAAGGAAACGTTTATTAATATTTGAATAAATACATTATTCAGTCATCTGTAGGAAATAATCTATAGATCTTTTTACTTTATAGTCAAGTAGATGTCATTCTTAACATACTTCAAATGTTAGACCTGCTGGTTTCTCACGATTTTCCGTCACCGTATGAGAAAATATTAAATGTTCCATTGGTGCACAGGCGGTATTCGAACGAACGAATTCAGGGTTTTGAATAGGTTTTAGCCACTAACTCTGCTCGAATAGGATATATAACATAAAATTATGTTTATTCATTATAACAATGCATTTCAATGTGTAAGATTTGGGAATTCTTTTCAGTAAAAAATACCTATGTTAGCTTTTGAATATCAAACTTAATAAATGATTACATAATCAAGTTATTAATTTCTTTTTCTTTCAATAACATTTTGAAAAAATAAACTTTTTAATCCATTTATACTTTGATTTAAAAAGTTATCGCTTTAACTTTACCAACTATAATTATGAATTATAGTTAGAACCAATCTCTTGTTAGTGTGTTGTCTTGTCCTGTGAAATTACACCGTAAATATAAAGACATTTTTTGTTATTTGTTACATTAATTTTTTTTTAAATATTATTAAACATCAGATATATTGATACTCGAGTTTACAATAGCAAAAGGTGGGACCTTGTACTTTATTGTTTATCAGAATGCCAAATCATAAAATGACTGCTTTACGACTGATTTGAGAGAGACCGCCGATGCGAAACCGCTGCGTGAGTTCGTGAAGTGAGTTACAGAATCGCAGGGCAGAAGTGTGGATGTCAATTTAAAATGGTTTCGGTTGACATTGACAAGACCCATTATAAAAACCGCAAATAATAACAATATGAAAAATTAATGACCGTGAAAATAACCATATAAGAGGATACTCTACTTGATTTATCAATCAACCAAGGTGTATGATACCTCAAATACTCTATTTTCCAGTACAAAGTGTACTTAATTTCTGTTCACTGCATCGTAATAAACGATATAGCCTAAAGCGATATTGGATTTTATCAGCTAATATGTAATAAAAAAATCCTTTAAAAACTTTTACTTATTTTTTCACATAAACGGGCAGGAGGCTCACCTGATGTTCAGTGAAACCTCGGCCCATGGACTCTCTCATTGTCAGAAGGCTCGCAAGTGCGTTATCGACCTTTTAAGAATTGGTACGCTCTCTCTTGAAAGACGCTCATTTGTAGAAGGACAACAGAATCGTTATCTGCCTTGGTAAATGCAGAAAGCCCCCACATCTACGCAACGCCAAGGCAACAAGACTGGTCATCTTAAAATGCACATAAAAACTTATTGCAACTACTTTTGCCGTCTATGTTCTGCATCAATAGTCTGACTTCACCAATTTTTTTTAACTTTAACTTTATATATAATTATTAACACTTGTTTCTAAGAATAGCTTTCCATATATAGAAAAACAATTAATTTAATGCTTTTGTTTCAGGTTTAAAAAGTATAATATATACGTATTATGCTAGCATTGTATGAAATTGAGTTGAGTCAGTAGGTACAATGGTATCCGATAGTTCTTGCGGTGTAAATAATATTGGTATGGAGTATACCAATATGGGAAAGAAGGAAGAAAGCAGGTAATTTGTTAAATAATTATAGAAACATAAATTCATGTCGTAGAAAAAAGATTAGATTTTAAAAATCATAATTTTTCTTCTACTTTACTTTACTGAAGCGTTTTAACAAATACCAGGAATAAGCTTTCCTAGAATTAAAGTTTGACATATAAAGGTCTGAAATTAACACGACTATGAAATCCTGAAATAATATTGTCGTTTTTCTCACATAAGATCCAATATAGATTTCAAACAATTCCTTTCTATTGTATAACTCAATAATAAATTTATTAATATTGACAAGTTTATGAAAATACCCGACCATTTTTAGATTTTCCGTATCAACAGTGGAAAACGATGGCAAAAAGAACGGCATACATATGGGTGCTGCTATAATTACGAGGCCCCTACGGACATCTGCAGAAACTGTGGAAAGAGGGGACCCTAACCCACAGCCAGATACCTGGCTTCATGACGCTGGTTGGCGGAGAAAGAGATCCTTAGCTCAGCTTACGCGAGAGGCTCTACCGCGTATGGAAAATTATAGGAATTCAAAGAGAGCGTTAAAAAGACCCAGCCTTGGAGAATTGCACGGTGACCATCTTATAACCGAGGAGGTGTGTAGTCTTTATGTAGATATATCTTTTAAATATGCTTTTCTGTTTTCACCTCAACGAAGTGACGTGAGTCGTAGTTATTTTTTTACAATAATGATATATTTTTATAAACGCCAGGTTACAAATTAATTAATTCATTATACGGTAGTAATGAACATGTAAATTTAGCTTACAAATTCTATTCTACATTCAAAAACGGCCAGAAAATTTGTACACTATTCAAATCGCATTTCATGGCGGATAATAGATTTCCCGCGTTCAAATGATCGTTATGGGTCTTAAAATGACTTGTTACTTATTTCTTAAATATATTAAGTATTATGGTATAATAGAAACAGTTTTGTAATTAGGGTTTGATATCAGCTTCTGTATATAATGTTAATGGGATTGCGCGTAATATGATCACCTCATTTAAGGGAAAAATACCATGTTATGAGGCGTTTATTACTAAAAACGTTTATTTTATTGAGATTAAATCACTACATTCTTTACCTTAAAACATTGCTACTTTTAATACATTTGCCGTCAAACTTTAAACCATCAGTATAAGAGTAGAACATAATTACAAAGTGTAAAATATAATATTACAAGCATAACGGAAATACTTGACAGCAGCACTTGAATTACTAGCGTATTGCGATTAGGTATCTTTAGAGTTAAGCCAATGAGTGTAAAATCCGACATTAACAAGAAATAACTGACTTAAACTGGATAAATAATACCTAATGACCAAGTTTCATAAAAACTGAAATTCACAAAAAGTATCACCATTGCTACCAATTATTGCTACAATACAAAATTGATTTTGTTTGGAGGAACACAAGATGAAACACATGACTGTCAGGAGGTTCATCTGATGTTAAGTGATACCGTGAACATTCTCAATACCGTAGAGCTCGCGGGTGCTTTGCCGGCCCTTTACGGTTTCTTGCTTTGTTTCTTAGGAAACCTAAAAAAGCGTAGGTTTCGTATGAAAGGTATAAAAAAAATATAAAATATAAAAATGAATTTTACGTGAATATTTCACTTATAGTTTTATATTTCATTAATAACCTCTTGATTCGTAAATTCGAAAACCTTAAATACATATTAAATGCTCTTTATCTCTCTCGTGACAGTTTGAATATAAATAAACGGGATAAAGCATTCTTAAATAATCTTATACATTTATGAATATAACGCCCTTGATTGTTCGAGTTAAGAATTTCAGCAAACGAATAAAATTTTGAAATGTTTATATAACAAACCTTGTAAATCATACATTAATCTGAATAGTAAACTATAAAAATGTAATGGTTTTCCTTGTAAACAAATCTCGCTTTTGATGAAAGATTAATTTTTATATTAGGCTTACCTTTCCTCAACCCTCTAGAGATAAGCATCATGAAACCTTCCGGGTTTCACGTCTGCTTGTTTGTATAAGTCATCAGACATCTATGCTTACTCATGAGTGACTTTGCCTAAGACTATAGGCGCAAGAGTCTATTACACACCTCGTAAAAAATATATGTGACACGAAAAATTACTTTTTTCATTATACACACTGATAAATTAGGGGCATGCTCATTCACAAGCACCGAATAGCCTATTTTGTGAAAAATCTGCCCATTTTACACTATATAAAGCTGAATTAACACGTTTCATTCATCGCCTAATATTGAGAAAGTTCGGAATATTTGCAGTTTCGTATAAAAAGTCCGAAAGTTAGTAGTTTTATATAAGTTTGTTTTGTACAGTCGCAGTAATTAGTTTCCAATAGTTTTAATTGTTGTTGATAGACGGTCAGGTAATCAAGGCCAGTGTTTAGTCTGAGATAATCGCTCCAACTAAAAGTGACACCATAAACAATGTTTTATTAACTATATAAACACAGAGAGTCGGACAGGCGGTGTCAATCATTTTCACCTGTTTGCGCTTTATCTGTGAACATGTAATTATATTATATGTACTGACTGTGCGAGATAATTATATTGTTATGATCAACGTAATCGTGAGATACTTGAATGAAGACATGAGTTATCTCTATGCAGGGCATCTAGATCTTAATCCATAATTTACATTTGGTTTGTTCTTTGTAGATAAATATGAATGACGAAATCACTTCTTATAGTTTTGAGAAATAAGTAAAATAATAAAATACTACAATGAATTTAAGATCATTATGACATAAAGTAAAAACTTAAAGACTAATTTTAGTACCAAAATAGAAATAAATAAATATGGCTAGTAGCATTTTCTCGCCGTATTACAGTCTGTCTGCCTTTATGTTTTGAAGTAAAACATTCTAGATTAAAACGACAAAAGTTTATCTAAATTAGCGTGATAATTCACCAACGATTTTACTTTATTGCATAATGTGCAATTATTCAACTTCTCTTGGTAATGGTTAAGCTTCAAAAATAAGAAATTGTAGAAACAATAATTCAATATTCAATAAGTTCGCCCTTGTTTCTGTATACGATTGCCATATTGGTAAATACGTATATTGATTATTGACCTTGCAAGGACCCTGAATACAGGGCTACGATTTGCTTGTTTTTTCATTAGATTATGAAGAAAACTATGGCAAACATCGAACATTGATAAAGGAAAAAACAAGCGACATTCCAATGTTGCAATATTTTTTTAAGATCTACCAAACAATATGCATTAAATCTATGTTCTAATACATAATTAGTGACGCAAAGACTTTACTGATTTGTTTGTTTTGTTATTAATGAGGACAAGCCACAATATAATTAGAATTTAATGAGCTAATGAATATTTTTTTATGATATTAGTAAATGAGTAATACGGTTATTGTGATTTATTTAACATTAGATCTGTTGATGTGTTTGTAATTATAGTTTTTTATTGATGGTCTATTTGAAAATTAATTCTTTTTCAGGACGAAAAGCAAAGTCAAAGGGACACAAAATCACCTACACCTGCCATCGGAATAAAACTAGGATGGATTCAAGTAAGATTTTTAACAACCAAAACTTTTGCAGACTATTTCAAATCTATGAAAAGTAGTACGACATCTTTTGGTTTTCGTCTGAGCCTGTTGTTTCATCTAATAGGGGGTCCAGTGGGTTCTCTTAGGATATTTGGAGGAGAGACTTAGTGCGAACTATGACTCTTGTATGTAAATCAATTTTCTATAGGTCCTTCTTGCTGTCAAAATTCATATGATTATAATTTTTAACTATTTACATTAGTGATATTTATCTCTTGGTGATTCTTACTTTACCTGTACTTTACCCGTACCTTATAATCAAAAATAGTTAATATTAAGGATTAAAAGTATTACAGGGCGTGCTGATACCATGTCTGCTGAACATATGGGGTGTTATGCTGTTTCTGAGAATCTCTTGGGTGGTATCTCAGGCCGGGATTGGTTTGTCTCTCGTCATCATAGCGATATCGGCTATTGTGTGTGTTATCACTACTCTTTCTATGAGTGCTATTTGCACGAACGGAGAAGTTAAAGGAGGTAAGAATGTTATGTTTACACTTCATAAATATTAATATTTAACTTTATTATGTCACTGTCTGATAGAATGCTTGCGAGTTATAAAATCTTTGAATTTATAAACATTTTAATTAAGTTGGATATTTTGCATTTTTTAATAAAATATATAATAAAATATCGCAGCACGTTACTTCTCATTGATTATGTGACATAAACTTGTTTCTATTACATAATATGTTGTATGCATAAATCACCATAAATTGATCGTCAATTGTTTGCATTTATGTTATAATAAACTAGGACACCGTAACCTACCGTTTGTGTCTCTGAATATTTCTCAATTAAGCAAATAGGTGACTGGCCTGATACTAAAAACGGACGCATTTTAGTGGTTTACCAGGTAATACGACCGAAAACATGGAGGCAGATGGATTCGATAGAAGCGTATCCCACAATAATTTTAAATCACCTAAATTAATAAGGGGTCGCTTTGTTGATTGTAACTAAATTCGAAATCCCGATCGAGTATTTTTGGTTAATTGTACATTGAAACACCTTTTATGCCACTTCTAATTTTTCCATTTTGTAAGGTGTTGTAGCCGTGATATTTAATAATCAAAGTAATAATTATAAAATTCTTATGTCACTCAATAGTATTTATAATAAAACATATTAAATTAATGTAATTCATATTGCATATGTATGTACATTATTCCTATACGAATAATAGTTACAAAAATTATAGACAAAATGTGCGTAGACATTATTCGTAGCAATGCTACGTCAATATTTTAACTTCTTCAAAATCATTATTATCACGCATTTAGATTAATTAATCCAAAGTATTAATTTCTAAATTATACTTCAGTAAGTTCAGTATTTGCTACCATAATGTTCATATGAAAGTAACATCGTAACCATGGAAACACGCTTTATAATAAGGTTTTTAGAGTTTAGCAAAATGGTTTGAATAAACAACTTATTCCACTTGAAGCAGACTGTTTTAGTATGCAGTAGGTGATGATTAGAGATTTCACAAGGAAAAATAAGATGCAAAAAGAAATCATTTATAACGTAGCTAGTAATAATGTATAAGGAATTTTACAAGAGCAACGGCCTCAAATTATAGTATACATAATATATATATATATATATATATCACTTAAGGTATAAATAATATATATGTCATATAAAATATATCAATAAAGAATGTGTAAAGGTTATGTCAATGAATGACAATACTACGTAACAAAGATTTTACTTTAACAATTACTTAAGTCTGCAAAGTTATTAGGTATATTACTATAAGCGAAATTTTCATTGAAACATTCCAACCTATTTTAACTCACTTAAAAATTTATCTTTTAAATAGGTGGTATATACTATATAATATCAAGATCTCTTGGACCGGAATTTGGAGCGTCTGTTGGAATCATATTTGCGTTTGCAAACGCGGTAGCGGCTAGTATGAATACAATTGGGTTTTGTGATTCTCTAAATGACCTATTGAAGTCTCAAGGTGTGAAGATCATAGATAATGGTGTTAATGACGTGAGAATTGTTGGAGCTGTAGCTTTAGTTTTAATGTGTATAATCTGTGCGGTCGGCATGGATTGGGAGAGCAAAGCCCAGGTAATTTTAAGTTTTTTATTCTATTTATTAAAATGTAGCTTAAACTTACTAACTTGTAATAAAGTGAAAGTAGCCAAGGAATATTCAAAAAATAAATTTCTATCACAACTGGTTTACTGGTTAACCTTGGGATTCACATGGACATTTTTTTTTTAAATATTTAGAAATAATTGGTACAGTAGTGTTTGAGTTGTAAAAACATACACATATACACATTTATATTATGAAAGATACATAACTATTGTGAAAATAATAAATATTTCAGTATTAGTCTTAAATTATACAAATGGAATACGAATTAAGCTGATAACAATTTGTATAGTCTGTTGTTTACGCAAAGAAAGAAAATAACGAACTACCAACTGTGGTAATAACAGCAACAATTCAATGTATATTTTAATACAAAATAAAGAATGCATCTGCTTATCTCTATGAGATTATCCATTAGAAGATTTATGTATGACACCATTATAGGTGATTTGAAAAGTCAATAAACAATAACAATGTATGTTTACGGTTAAACATCGTACAAGTTATTTTATCACCATATATAATTGATAATTAGTTATAGAACGTACGTTAATGTTTTTGATGCCATACTGCTATTGTTTATGCATTATATTATACATTATACATACACAATCATACATTCTTTACCAACATTTTGCTGGCTGGAAAACTTATTCTGTTACTAGAGATATTTATATAAGTTTCACGCTTTTGATTTATTTTGATTTATTTATTTACATTTTTTTTGAATTATAATATAACAAATTTAACATAATTACATGTAAAGGAAAGGCAACTCGCGGCCTTATCGCTTTCGAGCAATCTCTTCCAGGCAACCACTGTGAGAAAAGAAATAAAAATGTATTAAATTAAATCTTCTATTAACCACGTTATAGTTGGTAATCCGACATTCACATCCTGGATATTTATAATTAATATCTTTACTTACAACCCGTAACGAATAAAGTTGCGACTTATTAAACAACATTTTATACATAAAATATATTAAAATAATACATTTTTACATGTAGCATATCCGATATATGAACCGAAACGGTACTAAAATATACTAAAATACAAGCTTACCATTATGGTAGCATGTAAATAGTAACAAATGAACAAGTGTAGGGAGGGGCCTCGACCTTCGATGGACACCCTCTGAAACAATTCCATTATCATTTGATACGTAACACTTAATTGAGGTTATAATTAGTTAAAACGGAATTCCTAGACATAAATATTTAATAATAAAAACTTTTTTAATGACAAATAGGTTGTGAAAAAATTCATCTATTGCTAGTCCCCACTCTAGGGAGTCCCTATGTTGTGGGTAACTAGATAACAATTATTCCGTGGTAGGTACATGGTACATGTTTAAAACAGTTTTTTTAGAAAAATTAATTTTAGTGTTACAACTAATCAAACACAAGTCTTTTATGACATGCGTGAATGTGTGAGTGTGAATAGGTGTGAGAGTGTAGCTGAGAGTTGTTATAAGCGTGTCTGTGTATGTTTTTGGAACCTTAGTCATGCCAAGATACGTAGTAACATTCATTTGTTCATTTAATACTTTTCTACTATGCACCACTGTGTTATATATACAGTAGAACCTCGATAAGATAAAGTCCAAGGGAAACACAAAATATTTTATGTTATCGAGGTTTTAAGTTATCAAGGTTCTATGTCAGGTAAAGGCTAATATAGAGGTATGTACATGTTTCTATGTACCCTTCCTCCCATTTTTACTTACATTACATAAAAATAAAACAACAACTAAAGGTTTAGTCTACTTAAAAAAAACTGTGATTTTCTTTTGTTTTAAAAAATTCACTGTTTATAATCGATTTGATTTTCAATGACAAATAGAGAGGAGAATACATTAACACATTAACTTATGATGCAAGTAAGTCGTTGTCACAAAGCTAACCGCCGCAAAGCTTTGAAGAATTTAGATAAAGCAAACAATAGGTAATGTATTGTTTACGTTAACAATACATTAGTAAACACGTGCAAGCAATAAATACCGAAACCATTTGTTTTGACACTCTTATAAAATGACTCATTCACAAACAATTTTATGTTATAGAGGTTGTGGAAACATTTCTTTTAGTTACTGAGGGCCTATACAGAGATTATTTATTTACGTTATAGAGGTTGCGTATTTTAAGTTATAGAGGTTTTGGGCTCTGATGGGAAGGGAACATAGTATTTTTTGAAGTAACAGAGGTTTTTATGTTACCGAGGTTTACGTTATCGAGGTTCTACTGTATTAAATTCTAGAAAAATAATACTAAATATAGATTATTCCTACTGTTTCTTTGTTGATTTCTCTATAACTACGACGTAGAAATAGTTCTTGTTTAAGTAAAAGATTAGTGCTACACCGTTATTTAGTGTTTAAGCGTAAACTGAATCATACCTACCGATCCATAGAAGAGAATATACCAATATTAATTTATTTTAATCATTCAATACTGATATATTTTGCTATGGATAACGTAAAAATATTTTTTACATTAGTTTTTACGCCTTAAGTATGTATAAAGCGCATTTATACTTAGACCAAAGTTTTTACGAAAACCTTGCTGAAAATATCTTAAGAATAATGTATATTGGGGAGTTTAAATCTATCTAAAGTAAACGAACTTAAATTTCAATAATTGTCAATAGAATTTATTTTCATAAGTTAGAATCTGTAACTTTTATATCCCCTGTTACACTTCAACAATCTGTTTATACTATTTGAATTAACGTAATTTCCTAACGACGTGTCAAAAATTTTTGGTAAATGATTTAAGTACTAAATGTTTAATGCATTTTGGTCAAAATTACTAAGACGCAACTTTATGCTATCGTTCTATTAGGGCACTGTGAATTCAAAGATATAAAAATTCTTTATTAAATAACATCAGATTCATTAATTAAGGTGTAAAAAAATAAGAGATACCCATTATGTTGTGAGTACCTTGGTCCAAGGGAAAAACGGATTGGAAAAATACTAACATATTTGTAAACTATCACCACTTTTCACATTACGTCGGTTATTAAGTAATTTTACCATGGAAATTGACTAAAACTACAGAAAACTGTTTAAACCTAATTAATGTAAAGTGCTCAATTTATATGTATGTTTAAGATATTCAGATACTTGTCATAAGTTGTAGATATACATGATACCCATGTTTTATACAAAATAAACAAGGACAACATTTTGATTAAAAGGAATAAATTCCTATAAGCCTTAAAAGTTTTCAAAAAAAAATATTAGTCCGAAGCCAGCTAGCGCATTGTTATTTATATTTAAGGTTGAAGCTTAATACGAAATAAGATAGTTAATACGCAAGCTAACTCATAAAATGTATCTTAGCACATGTTTGTAACGAATTCGACCTTCAATTTTGCTTAACTGGACTGTTTTTTCAGAATTTCCTAGTAGCAATAATCGTAGGAGCATTGGTCGACTTCGTCGTTGGAACAATTATGGGGCCGAAAGATGCAACGGAAATAGCTCAAGGCTTTGTTGGATTTAGCGGTACGTAGATATATTGATCGCTCGTAATAATAAATGTAAATATATTACTATATATTTAAAAGTACTGAGGAATAGGTATATAATATACATTTCATAGATCCCTCGTTATTATTATAAAGAAGTCGTTAAGTTTTGTCATATATTACAATACAATCTTACAGTTTTTAAATTATAGTAATCTTCGTATTACAGCAACAACGTTCACGAAGAACTTTGATCCCGATTTCCGGTACAGCGAGAATCTTGACCAAAATTTCTTCAGTGTGTTCGCTATATTCTTTCCATCTGTGACGGGCATCCAAGCTGGAGCCAATATATCTGGTGATCTGAAGGTAAGTAAAAGCATTATTTTGCAACATTATGGTATTATTATGTATATAAACACACTAGCAGTTTAATAAGCTGATGCGCGTGTATTTTGAGATTTGGAGAAACTATCCAATCTATTTTTAAAGGAGTTCAAAGATGGTGCACTGATTACACTTTCCGGAAGCCTATTCGTATGTTGTATACAATTATTTATCACTATATTTTAAGCCAAGCGCAAAAGCGACGTTTATAAGTATTTGTGTATATCGACGACCTTATTCATAAACGTTTAAAAAGACTCAGGACAAAACATTAATTACCTTGTAGAAACGTATAGTTCCTTTATGAATACATAAGATATTGTATAAATAGGATAAGTGTATTTGTTATTATTGCGTAATACCTACTTTTAACGCTTCGTTTAAAGCAGTTGTAATTAATACGAGTTTTCAATAAAAACGGATTTTTAAGAAGCTCAATTTTAGTTTAGATTAAATAGCGAATACATGTTTCTTTCTAAACTAATGATTAATAAATTAATTAATGAAATTAGCATGCGCCTCAAGCGTGTTAATACATATGTTTGACCTATTCCTATATACTACGTCGGAACGAATCAATGAGTCCATGTTGACTATTTGTCGTCGTCCCATCGATTTTGTGACGTTACAAGCTCAAATTAACTCACTTTGCGCCAGGAACTTCCAAGAAAACTGTCAATATTTGTCATATGTTTCCTGACACGTGTTCAATAATGAGAACTTGCCGTCCGTAAGTACCCAATGGGGCATAGAAGACCGGTACTATTGTTGCGCCGGTTTTTAATATATAAATGGAGTTTATTAATCAAAAATTACGAATCAATTTTTATCCCCGAAAAAAAGTTACGAGGACAACAGTGACGTCACATAGCACGTTGGTTCGATTCGGTTAATGGCAAAATAGAATAACAGTTATACCTTCCTTGTGGCCTTTACCTTGTAGTTAAACGACATTTTTGTATGTAATTGTCTAAAATTTACGGATGTTTCGAATAATGCTTCATAGCAATTTGGTTTTTCTATAACTTTGAAGGTTTTGATGGGAAACATAATAAACCTTAATGACCCAAGGTCCGAATATACGATAAGCGGTGCTTAGCACCAACTTTAATATTTAAGATGTGATTATCTCAGTTATATAATTAGGTACAGTACGTATAAAGCAAAAAACTATTTATAAACTACGATTTATAACATTTTTATCTACGAGCTATTATACCAGATATTTTAATGGGCGGCATAAAAAAGAATAACCTGTTAATTTGTTAACAGTTCTGGCAAACACTCATCGTTCGATATGGCATTTGAGAAATGACCGATTGACAATTGCTGTTAGGATCAAACATGGCGTCTTGTTTATGCAAGGTTTTTTGCTCAACGAGAAAATTTATGTTACAAATGTCATTTCGATTAACCTCTCAGCTTTCAGAATTCGCTGATGGAATTGAAGCAATTGCTTACAAGCTTTAATAAGAATATATTGATGATTCAACTCTCTTTTTATGAATGATTCATTGGAACAGCTGCTTTGGAATAAAATGCGTATCAAATTATTGTTTTGGTTAAAATTTAGTAGTGTAAGAGCAAGCGTGGAATAGAAATTGGTGTGAAATATGTATAATGTATATTACTGGCATACAAGAAGTTCCCTTGGTAACAAACTTGTTATAAGAAAAACATGAAGTTGATTAAAAAAAAGTCTTACAAAAAAGTATTGTATTTCTTTAATATAAATAAACCCTAAATCTTGATCTATCTCTTTTATCGACTCGTTAAAACTTTACATTTGGTCTATAAGATTTTATTTTCTATTGGATTATAATACTTTATTAGGAGTTAAAACTTACATTTCGTTGCAATTTGATAAGCATGCCATTTAGAACGCCCGCCCGCCCGTCGCTTCATAGACGAAAGTATATAAAGATTTCAATTAGTCAAAATCGATATTGCATTATACAAATACATGCATATATAATCTTAAAACGTGCCAAACATTACTCAAGATTTAACATGTTTAAATAGAATTTTGTACTTAACGAAAATAATAATCGAGTGATTCATGATTTCACATAAAATGATTCATACAACTAAAGAAGTCAACAATCCTATTGAGACTCTAGCTTTGGTTAGTATTCTAAGAAGATTATCATGATGTACAAATCGACATTTACACTTTTATTACCCATTTATGATTTTCTCGAACAATATTCATGAAGGATTAGGTTTGATATCCACGAACAGTGTCTATATAAAACTCAATTTCGTTGCCAAGTACCGATGTTTTCTGTTGTTCATATTATAATAATAAAGCCTTTTTTATTTCTTATAGTTAGTATTTACTCCTAGTATTATAACCTACCGTAGTAAGTATTTATTTATAGCTAAATGCCAATAGCTATAAATAAATGTTAGTTGCCTGTGGATATGGATACCTCTTGGATGAAGGCTCACTACAACCCTTTTCAGATTTTTCTATCTTTGCCAATAGTCTGTCAGTCTATTCCTACTATTTCTATCGAGTCATCAACACACCTTCTTTTTGGCTTGCTCGAAGCTTACAAGGCGCTTTTTATATTTTCTAGGACCCTGCCTCGGCCATACCTAAAGGTACACTGCTCGCCTTGCTCATTTCTATGATCAGCTATGCGGCTATGGTCCTCATATCTGGGGCTGGGGCTTTAAGAGATGCCAGTGGAAATATCACAGACCTGATAATGGTCAATGGATCAGTGATAGACAATAGCGCTCTGTCGCATTGTGTCAACATTACCGGTGGATGTCAGTTTGGACTTCACAATAGTTATTCCGTAAGTACGAAAAATCATTGAATCTTAAGTAATTTGTATTGGGGTTGCCTGATAGAAACCGCTTAGTATTTTTCTTCTTGTGCAATAAAGAGTAAATAAATAAATTAAAAGTTATCTAATATGAGAATTATAATAATTTATTAATAGACACAAAAAAAAGATGTACTCGCTACCCAAATAAGAATGATGTGTTTGAGTAGCCAGTTCTTTGATTAATTCACTAAAAACTGACATAGTTTTTCCTCTGTGTTACCATGCAAGCATTTTCGTAAAAGGAAAACAAGTACATATATATATGTTAAACCAAACCAGGACATATAACAAAATACAACAGCATCCACACTATTTTTATAAAAGACATTATCGCTATTATAAATCTCAATTATAGCAATAAAAGTATCTTTTACACATAAACAGTGACAGCTAGAAATAGACAATAGACATAACTAGAAAGTTTAAAGTTTTTAGTTTTCTTTCAGGTGATGCAACTTATGTCCGCATGGGGTCCATTCATCTACGGTGGCTGTTGGGCAGCGACATTATCAACAGCCCTGACGAACCTTCTGTCAGTTCCAAGATTGATTCAAGCCCTGGGAGTAGACAGAATCTATCCTGGACTCATCTTCTTCTCAAAGCCTTATGGAAAGCACGGCGAGCCTTACAGAGGATACGTTCTGACTTTCTTCGTATCTCTCGTGTTCTTACTTATAGGTACGCTCTAAAATTATATAGACAGCAACCTACGTTTAACAAAAAATATTTGTCAATCAATTAAGTTATAAACAGTTATGACTCTTACCAGGAAAAGTTCATAAAAATTACGCTCAAATATAACCAAGCTGCGATATACGCGTAAATGGTTTTTCCATGTGATCATATTGGTAATTTTTGTTCTAAACATGTTCACCACTTTTAGTGCCATTATTATATATAGTACTAGCTGACCTGGCAAACGTCGTTTTGTCATGTATATCATTTATAATACAAAATAGGGGTTGATCGTAGAGGGGTGAAAATTAGGGGTTGTATGTATTTTTTAAAGCGGTATCATAAAAAATAATCTATAGAATTAAAAAAATAATATAATTTAGAGGTGGAGTACCCTTAACATTAGGGGGATGAAAAATAGATGTTGTCCGATTCTCGGACATACCCAATATGCACACAAAATTTCATGAGAATCTGTCAAGCCGTTTCGGAGGAGTTTATTACTAGATAGCCTATATTAATAGATATTAGATATAGGCATTTAAATAAATACATGAGCGTCTATATTTACGCGATTAATCGAGGTACCTAACATTTTTTTAAACAGCTGATTTGAATACAATCGCACCATTGATATCCAATTTCTATCTGGCATCCTACGCGCTCATCAACTTCTGCACATTCCACGCAGCACTAGTACGGCCCCTCGGATGGCGACCTACATTCCGGGTAAGTTACACTATAAATAAAAATGACTGTTATTCTTCAACAATACGACATCCAAGACAAATAATGTACACAATTCAGGTATGCGTTCAATACAAATATTCATAACATAACAGTACATTTTATAAATATTGGGGGACATAAACAAAACGAAAGATGAATAAAATGTAAAACTATAACTCGAGAATGGCTGGACCGATTTAGCTAATATTGATCTTGAAATATTTGCGGATGTTCAGGGAAGGTTTAAAATCGTTCAAAACATGTTTAATATGTAATATTTTTTTAATGGTTCACTTTAATTTGCTTTTTAGTGTTTATGATTAGTATTAGTATTTCTTAAATATATAATAAATTATAATTTAAAAAAATCGAAACTATAAGCGTAAATAAATTTATTTTCCAATACAATTCTAGCTTCGAAACATTTGATATATATTTTTTTTAATGTCTTTTGTTCTTTTTTTAGAAATTGTCACTTGGTTGTCAAGCATTTAATGATGCAGATAGGAATTTTGTACTAAGGTTTGACTACATTTTTCAGAAATATATGATACGAAGCTCACCGGATCATCTAGTTTAAAATAAAATTAAATATATTTCTCATTAAAGCAGTACTGTATTTCTTTTTCAGTATTACAATGTTTGGGTCTCCCTGGTAGGATTCCTAATGTGCGTGGCAATAATGCTTCTCATCAGTTGGGTGATGTCACTTGTGACATTCGCGATCTTCTTCACTCTATACCTCATTGTTCACTACCGCCATCCAGGTAATGTCTACGATGTTTGTATTTCTGCAAAAAAATAATTGTATAAATATGATTAGTTAACAAAAAAATTAAATTGCCAAAATATTTAGGCGAGAAAACATAATATATTTCTATACCATATAAATAGTTAACTTAAAGTAGGTACATTGAATATAGGTACATCTATATTTAATAAGTGGAACTTAAACTAAAAACTTTTAAAGCACAGTCAAGTCCTTAAACAAGGTGCTTAAGAATACAGTCATTCGTTATGTACGTGATATTTGACCAGTATTTTTAATAAGGCAATAAATTACATTTATTGTGGGCCAAATAATTTGCATAGTATAAGCGAATTATAATTTATGCGCATTATAAGGAGTTTATTTTTAATAGTGACGGTGAAATTTCTAAAGATCTCTTGTTCATACATTCTATCATGATCTAATTCTTATGAACATTCCTTGAATTTACGCGAAAGAACGTAAAACATATCATTTCAAGTGGCTACAAACGAGAACAAAGTGACGAGTGAACTAAATATGCTCCTAACATTGAGTAATGGCATCGTTTTCCACGGAACACATTTAGATATTTGCTAGGAATAGAAATACCATAAATCAATGATGTATGGCAGAAAATCGCCTTGTAGAATTGTATCGTAAGATTACATTTTCAATAAAAATAGATAGATGACTCAAATAGTTTTTCTTCTAAAGAATTTCAACGTTTATTCATGTATTGCAATTACTGTTTATAAACTGTGGGCCAGTGTCGATAGAAATTCTGAGAATAGGTTTATAGATATTGCTTTATATACTTACAACCAACACGACGCAAAACTACTCAAGTATCTTCTGGAACTAATAAATTTTTTGACATAAAAAGGCACAAAGAAGTATGGTCTCCAAGCTGGAAGTAGCTATTTGTAAAAGCATACGAAATTAATTTCTGCACTTTTCATAGATGTTAACTGGGGCAGCAGCACTCAAGCGCAAATGTACAAGACGACATTGTCAAGTGTACACAACTTGGCACGTACAAGTGAACACGTAAAGAATTATTGGCCACAGTTGTTAATACTAGCCGGAAAGCCTCAAGACAGGCCCGCTTTGATAGATCTAGGCAATCTCATTACGAAGTCTGGATCTCTCATGATTGTGGGTGACGTGCAGCAGGTAAAAGCATTTTTGTATTAGAGAAATATAAGTTTGAAGGCAGAACTGTACATATTTTGTAATAAACAAATTATTTGCGTCTACATATGTGGAAGTGTTACCCTAGTGCGACTATTACCCTGTGTTCCAATCTAGGCTGTGTACCAATTCTTTATATTATGTATTTTCAACTTAAAAATAGCGTGAGGAAACCGCATGTGTCTCAGATAGAAGGCGGATTTGTCTTAAGAAAAATAATCAATGAAATAGTTGCGGAAACGAGTCTTGGTGTATATTAATACTATGACTATGAATTTATTCTATATAACAAATTGTTGATAATCTATATAACATCGCCTTAATGTAAGATAAATTACTTCAATCAAAGTTGGCGTTACGACCTTAAGTGAATCTTAATGTTATTTTTGTTTGCTTAAAGTTTTAAATTATGATAAATTATTACAGAAGAAACTATCATACAAAGAAAGATCATATCGATTACGGGCGAGCGACGAATGGCTACGCGAGCGCAAAGTACGCGCGTTTTGTGCAAATGTGAACGGGTACAGCTTTGAGACCGGCGCACGCGCATTGATACAGTCTACCGGTGTTGGTAGACTTGTTCCTAATGTATTGTTAATGGGATACAAGACGGATTGGACTACATCTTCTGCAGCCGACTTGGAATCTTACTTCAATGTTCTACAGTACGTATCTTCTGTACAACACTTAAGAAATCCTATAATAGAACAATGAAATACCGATATTATTGACAACTTTATGAAATATATAATATCACACTGTTCATTTCTAAAAACTGTTTTTCAACTGTATAAAAATTAGAATTTAAATTGGGACATTTAGTTTTCAATTTCTAACAAAACACTAATTGCTACGAAATATTCTGTTCGGTTGGTTTTTTTTCGAAAGTTAGTCTTGGTATGTAGATGTAGGAAAATATTTAATATATTAAAGTGATAGTGACCATGTAACTAATTAAAAATCACATAAATATTGCCATACTATACAAATCATTGACCTCAAAAGGACGTCATAGAACAGGTTCAGGATTTTTAGATACACGTAAATGTTGATTTAGTACGCTTGACCTCATTATCTAGTTTTATTATTCAATGTTTTTAAGAGTATATAATACTAAAAAGTAAGAATAAATTTTGAATTATTTCCATTAAGATAAGTTTTGTACTAGTTGCTACTTGCTTGCTAGGTATGCTTACCTTCATGTTATTTTTCAAACATGAAGGTATGCTACTTGTACAACCTCTTTTATTAATAACTTGATTTAATTTTCCAATATATTACTCGTAGTTCAAGACTGTCGGAATTCACAACATTCAATGGCATTGTCCATTATTTGTTGTGATAAAGTTTAGGTTATTATTTTTCTTCTCTATATAATCAGTATTAAGATGTTGTAACGATCGAAATTGTTCGGAAACGATTAAATAAATCTAAAAAAAATAATGTTTTGTTTCAAACATTGAAAATGTCAAACTTTCTTATATTTTTTTTACTAGATCCAATGTTAATTCATCAACAATAAACTCTCTAGTTCCAGTACTTAAACTCATAAACTTTCTACGACTTACAGTACAGCATTTGAGAACCGCCTGGCAGTTGCAATAGTACGGATAGCAGGAGGTCTGGACTTTGGGTCTGTAGCAGAGGAGACGCCAGCTAGTGGTCTCACAGGTACCTCAAGCACTGGAGAGCTGCGTGTGCGACGCGGCCCACTCATTATGCACGCAGATTCAGACCTTGATATACGTGGTGACTCTACACCCAGCAGTAGACATAATTTAAGTAAGTTTTTCTGTTAAACTAACAAGCTTTTCTTTCCAAGATCTGGATAAATCTGTCTCTTCATTCGGGACCACATAACTTTCTCACTTGTCCACAATAAATATATAATATTTGACTGTGGGCGCGGCTTCACTCGCATTTATTTTATTTAGCGATATGAAATATACTACCACAAACACCCCGAGATATTTATATATTAGTTTGAAAATCATAAAACCTTATGTATTCTAGAAAGTTAAAAAATCTCTATATAAATAAAATATATCTACAGATTTACTAACTTTGACGACATCTCGTTCGTTTACTATATCAGAGAAGAGTGATACAAAGGAAAAGAAGAAAGATAAGAAAATAGCAGATATACCTCGAAATATAATATATAAGTCAGCCTCCGGGATAGAGTTATCTATGGAACAGTTATCGCAAATGACGTTATTTAAGAAAAAACAGGTAAAAATGTTCTCAGTTCTAAAAAAAGATTATTCTATCTGTATTCAAAATACCCTACAGACTAAACTTAAATAGTTGTTGAATTTAAAACGATTATTATTTAAAAATACAATAAGTAACGCTTCTGTTTTATACCGCATGAAATTTAAAAGACCATTGACTACTATTCGTGTAGGCTAACGGCCAAAACCAATATGCAATCTCAATCCAATTTTAGCTGTCATAGACTGACAATTCAATCCATTTCTAAAGAAAAGCATGCCAATATTCAATACATGGACTGAGATACCAATCTAATTATTCAACCAATCGTTCAGAGGGCGGATAAGAGATTGAAGATTGCCCTCTGTATGAAAATGAATGTTTACTCATGCCAACAACCTATCTGTCCATTTTGACAGTGCTTCGATTGGCCAAATCAATCTCGGATTGCTATCGGTGAAACTCGTATGATTTGGGTTTGGGATTGCGACCTAACTTAATATTCATTGGGAAAATTTATTCATCTTCGTCATCTTCCAGTTCTAGTGATAGTGATTTGGAAGTTTAAATGCAATTATCCGATTGGGATAGTAATTCTGAAGCTGGAAGAAGACAACGTACTTCTGTGCGAAGACATAAGAAGACAAGAATTTATTATATCCAGGGCCTGAATGACGCCGAATTCACATTTAACAAAAGAAGCTTTGGAGACACTTTTACACAAAGTGATGTCTATCATATATGACTTCTTGCAGGTTTCATCTTTTCATCAACTTTTGTAAAAAAAATTTAAATA
The DNA here is from genome assembly GCF_905475465.1 of Pieris napi. Taxonomy (NCBI): domain Eukaryota; kingdom Metazoa; phylum Arthropoda; class Insecta; order Lepidoptera; family Pieridae; genus Pieris; species Pieris napi. Next base: position 3,265,218 of record NC_062239.1, on the reverse strand, counting down.
TTAGCTACAACCAAAAATATTTGTTACTATAGATACTACCTACTAACTCCACTTCAAAACCTCAAGACTCCAGCAGAACATCTTTATAACGAATCTCAAATACGAAGCAGAAATGTGGTGGAAAGGACATAATATGGTGTTTGGAAAAAATCGGTTTGTCAAAAAAGGTTTTGCTTCAAGTATCTCGTGTACAAGCCGTGATAGTGGCATGTGCAGTGTTGCACAATATTGCTATTGATATGCGAGATGAACATTTTGAACTACTGCAACAAGTAGATGAACAAGCTGATGATATTGATCAAAGCGCAATTGACAACGTGGGAAATGCAAGTGTGCGAAGTAATCTTATAAGTGATTATTTTGCTTTATTACTATAATATTTTATAAATTACAACATTTTTGAGATAAATTAAATAAAAATTCAATGCTTTTATTTAAATAAAAATACAAATTTTTAATACAATACATCCTCGCTCCAGGCACAAAATCTATTATTTTTCTAATTTATTTAACAATATATTTTTTTCTATGGCCCATAATTATCTTTTATGCTCTCTTTCTTCCTCTTCAAATGCCCATTGCTTTCTCTTATTTAGAAGCTTTTCCTTTCAATTGACTTTCATTTCCTTCGACAGACAACAATATCATGTCTTTGACTTTTTCCTCGATAGAGATCGGGGTAAGAGGAGTAGCAGCACTAGGGCCACCTCCTGTACGATATGTTTCAGCATGTATCAAGGCAGACGTTTTTCTTGTAGCCCTCTTTAAGCTTTAGCACTGCGAAAGTTTACCCCACTTGTGCTATTAAACAGCGCCTCCAGCGTCTTCCAGCACTGCTCTTTCTCCTGCCAGGTGACTGAGTCACTCTTTTTATTTTCTAATATATTTTTATGGTCAGCAACAAGCGAAGTTAGAAGGTCAACTTCTTCCCGGCTGAAATTGACGCTTCTTTCACGTTTTTGCGTAGACATTTTTTTAAGTTAAAGAACCAACCTCGAATCACAAAAACAAGATACACAAACTACTCAGAGAAAATTTATATTTGTAATAATATGTACTAAAATACTCAATAACCTAACAAACAAAAATACCATATGAAAATGACAGCCCGTTTCGTTACAAGTAATATTAAATGACCAACAAAAAGGTTGAGGTTCTATGTTTTTCTATAGAATTCTGTAACTTTATTTGTTCGTAACAAAAAAACAAACAAAACGTTGCATAGCTATTTGCTACTTTATCCATACATTGTGAAACAGACCCTATTAGTCTTACTTATTTTATTTCGTTCCAAAAACAGCAAACTTTTGGTATGCTTGACCACAACATATTGCATTGAACGAAACGCGGTCGAGAGGCAAGGATCACGCAAAAGATTGCTGTCAATCTTTTGTCAAATAAACAATCGGATAGCAGAAATGTTTATTGGCATGCAGATTGGAGATCGGTCTTTAGATATGAATCAGTCCAAGATTGGTTATAATCATAGATTGAGGATACATTATTAATTTTGGCCGTAAATGACATCCTATATCTTTAAATTCTTAAAACTTTTGATAACTAGACAGCTCTATGAAAATAAATTATTGGTCTCACTCACAGGGGGCAATTTGATTGTTAATTTGAAAATTTATTAAAATTATTTGGAATTTGAATTACTCATTATATTTTGAAAATTTACTAACTGTTACCCAATTTCCTAGTCATTAAACGTTAACTAAAACTTATCATTTAAGTAACCAATTTAATTTTTTTATATTACAATTGTTCATGGGAAGCATTGGTCTAGCCATTATTACCCGACTCACACATACATATAAAACTACAAATATGTATATCAATGTTTATAGGAAAGTGGTACACTAGACGTGTGGTGGTTATATGACGATGGTGGACTGACAATTCTACTACCATACATTATATCTCAGCGTAGCGCCTGGTCTAACTGTAAGTTGAGAATATTCGCGCTCGCCAACCGACATCATGAAATGGAGCTTGAGGAAAGAAAGTAAGTCATTTTTTTTAAAGTACGCTGTTAGGTTGTGACACAAAGCTAAGCATAAAGTATACTATAAAATCAAATCAATATTCCACAATATACTTTAATGCGTATTATATACGGTGAGTAATTCGACATCTTAGTAGACACCGCGCACCTATCTATATATCACTGGTTTATATTAAGCCTTAAATATAGTATATATTTATCACTCCTAGGACACGTTTAAGAACACCGGTTTATTCTATTTCAGCATGGCAAACTTATTAGGCAAATTCCGTATTGACTACTCTTCGTTGACAATGGTGCAGGACATCACTGAACCTCCCAAACCGGAAACTAAACAGTTATTTGAGGACACAATTCAAAAGTTCACTGAGGAAGCTATGGGTGAAGGTAAAGTAAATAAATATCATAGCATTGAGTATTATTAGAGCAGTGGCGTAACAATAGGGTGGCAGGGCTGGCAAAATGCCACCGGCCCCCGACCCAAGAGGGCCCCTGCCCAAGAGATATTATGTTCTATGGATGAATGTGAAGTCTCCAATACGCATTGGGGTAGCTTGGGGACTACATACCATTCCCTCTCGCCTACGAGAGGAGGCCTATGGCCATTAGTGGGACATATACAACGTGTAATTGAGTACTAAAATTAAACGATACTAGTATTAAAATTAAACTGAGTACAACGTGACTTTTACTGATAGAGTCCCATCAAAATAATTTGCCACAGGCCCCAGATGGTATAGTTACGCCACTGTATTAGAGATAAAGTACTCTAAAGATTTTATAATTCATCTATATCGAGTTTGACAAATGGGCACGTAACACAAAATACCCGATTTCATAGGCTTCTTATATGATATCCAAAATTCAGGATCTATGAGAGTCAAGGCTGTACATTTTGCTCACTCAGATTTTCTTAGTTTTAAGCGCGGCGAATTCCTAAATCGTGGCAGTTACGCCTCGAGAATATAGTCAGACGCAAACACTCTTTTCAATATTTATGTTACATTGTTCCATAGCAATTAACATTTAATTATCTGCATTTATTCTATTGTTGTAAGTGAGTAATGATATGAAATCCTCTATGATTAAAAGCATCCCGTTGATCCAGAAACCGTACAGTAGTCTAGTCGACAAGTTGAAAATGGAACAAAATAGAGATACTACTCTTAAAATTATGTGCGATAGCTCATTGGATCCGGAATGACGTCTAGAAAAATGTGCTAAAAGCGTGTATTAGCACATAAAAAATTGCAAAAGTTATAGACCATTAAAGATGAAAAAATAATGGCATTTAGTTTTTTGCCAATATTTAATAAACTATTAATATTTAAGAAATTTCAAATAAAGATTCTGAAAGAAGAGGAAATTTCTAATAAAAAACTCCTGACTCCCAGAACTCTATCTCCATTATTTATAATGTTAATTTAACGCTGAAAATAGGTCTGCGGTTGACATTTTTAGGATTCGCGCGTGGCGTCAAAAGCGACTACGGCACATTAATTAATTTATTTAAGGTATTGAATATTTTTTTTTAAATTTGAAAAAATTATGGTGTGTTCTGAACACTATAATTAATTTATTCCCGTTAAAAATTTTACTTAAAGTTAATTTTTCAACAAGTTAAATAATTGTTAACTAACGAAATTTTCTCGAACGACCGTCTTAATTGTAAGTGAAAAAAAATGTTTAAATAATGGTCGTAAAAATATTTCGCTTCGTAGAGCCTTTCTTACATACATACTTAACAAGATCGTGCCATAAAAGTTAAAAAAATATTTATACTTTGTTTATAACAATTTTTTTACTTAAACAAAAACTTAAAAATCCGTGTAATGATGTTAAAAAAAAATTTTTTTTTCTAAATCATCATATAATCGTTTTTTTATTAATACAAGATATTTATTGATTTGCAAAAAAAAAAATTCCCGCCATTTGTTGATAAATTTTTTTTAAACAAATTGATTAAATCAATATTTTTTTAAAAAAAATTAACACAACTTTATTACATTAAAAATTTTATGATTTTTTAAAAAAAAAATTTTCCTTAATAACAATTTTTAATTGTTTATAATCGTTTTTTTTAATGTTCTATTGTTTAAATAATTAGTTAAGAAATTTTTTTTTTCCTAAAAATCATAATTGACAGTCTTCTATAAAGTAACAGAAAAAAATTTTTTTTTAATCAACAATTCTATTGTTTATTAACTTACCAATTTGTTATAAACAAATATTCAACTTTTGTTTATATTAAATATTAGCAGTTTTAGAAAAAAAATAAACAAAAGTTGAATATTTGTTTATAACAAATTGGTAAGTAAATAAACAATAGAATTGTTGATTAAAAAAAAAATTTTTTCTGTTACTTTATAGAAGACTGTCAATTATGATTTTTAGGAAAAAAAAAATTTCTTAACTAATTATTTAAACAATAGAAAATTAAAAAAAAACGATTATAAACAATTAAAAATTGTTATTAAGGAAAAATTTTTTTTTTAAAAATCATAAAATTTTTAATGTAATAAAGTTGTGTTAAAATTTTTTTAAAAAATATTGATTTAATCAATTTGTTTAAAAAAAATTTATCAACAAATGGCGGGAATTTTTTTTTTTGCAAATCAATAAATATTTTGTATTAATAAAAAAACGATTATATGATGATTTAGAAAAAAAAAATTTTTTTTAACATCATTACACGGATTTTTAAGTTTTTGTTTAAGTAAAAAAATTGTTATAAACAAAGTATAAATATTTTTTTAACTTTTATGGCACGATCTTGTTAAGTATGTATGTAAGAAAGGCTCTACGAAGCGAAATATTTTTACGACCATTATTTAAACATTTTTTTTCACTTACAATTAAGACGGTCGTTCGAGAAAATTTCGTTAGTTAACAATTATTTAACTTGTTGAAAAATTAACTTTAATTAAAATTTTCAACGGGAATAAATTAATTATAGTGTTCAGAACACACCATAATTTTTTCAAATTTAAAAAAAAATATTCAATACCTTAAATAAATTAATTAATGTGCCGTAGTCGCTTTTGACGCCACGCGCGAATCCTAAAAATGTCAACCGCAGACCTATTTTCAGCGTTAAATTAACATTATAAATAATGGAGATAGAGTTCTGGGAGTTAGGAGTTTTTTATTAGAAATTTCCTCCTCTTTCAGAATCTTTATTTGAAATTTCTTAAATATTAATAGTTTATTAAATATTGGCAAAAAACTAAATGCCATTATTTTTTCATCTTTAATGGTCTATAACTTTTGCAATTTTTTATGTGCTAATACACGCTTTTAGCACATTTTTCTAGACGTCATTCCGGATCCAATGAGCTATCGCACATAATTTTAAGAGTAGTATCTCTATTTTGTTCCATTTTCAACTTGTCGACTAGACTACAGGATCTATTGACAGAATGTATTCTTAAAAAAAATATTATTGATTGCGCGTTTATCGGTAGACACTTGTCACATATATTAAATACCAAAGATGTATTTATACCGATTAATATTTTATTTATTATTATTTTTTTCTCTAGATTGCTTAATCAGCAAAACGGAACTATCGACACTTTGTGAGAAGACCAACAGACAGCTCCGTCTGCGAGAGTTGCTTCTGGCTAACTCCAAGGATGCGCGCCTCGTTGTCATGTCCTTACCGATGCCAAGAAAGGTTATTTCCATTCTATTAATGTATCTCACATCTTCCCATCTTTCTTCTTATTATTTTTTTTATAAATACACACCTTATGCGCTATATTTGACGAGCGAACTATTATTTTTTTTCCGTTCCTTTTGAATTTTTACTCATACAAAATGTTATTATAATTCCAAGGTGAAGAAATAATTTCTAATTGCACAATGCACATATCTGTTTCCAGGGTTCCGTATCAGCTCCGCTATATATGTCCTGGCTAGAGATGATGAGCAAAGACCTCCCTCCGATGCTTTTCGTAAGAGGAAACCAAACATCCGTACTTACCTTTTATTCATAGGCAGTTAAATATATTTAAAATGTCTGTTAAGTGTTAAATTGTAAGGAAAATACTTAAACCTAAGGTTACATTAGTTATAAGTTTATTGTTATTTCATATAGCTTTAATTTTTACCAGAACAAATGTGCCGTGAGTATTATTTTTATTAAGTACAACTTAATATGCACAAAGGCCTTGCAGGTCTTACCCTTAGTACTTATAAACTCTGACTTATATTTTAGGTAGGTACTTAATTTTATCCTTTAATACAAAGCAATTTTGACCAAAGGCAACTGTTATTTAATACATAATAGCTTATTTTTATTTATTCATATAGAAACATTAGATATAATAATTTTAATTTATCAGTATTTAAATAATAATTAAGTAATTTGTTTATTTTTTCTAATTCATTATTAACACGAGGCTGCGTTCAAGTTCCTGAGTGTGAACGAAACACATTTTTATGTTCAAAATAATTTTATGTTCAGTAAAAGTAAGTATAAGTTTTCCTACAAAACATTGTCTCAGGATTGTGATATTTTCTGAACGAAAAAGTCCGATCACTCCGCGCCAACTGTGTGACATTAGTGCGAAGTCAAAAGCGACTAAAACCCTTGCGTATTAAGGCCGATTTACATTATCTTAGTGTTTAGGAGAGTGCTTTAGTACAACTTGAAAGGCAAGTTCTTTAGTGCTTTAGTGCGTTGCGAGTGAACGTTTACATTTCTTCCAGTAGAGTATCATTACAGCGCCACAATGAACGCGCAACGACGTCGGCAAATACGCTCTATTCTCCGCAAAATACTAACTGTAGTTATGACTTATGGAACAAATAGAATACGAGATTTTATTCGAAATAAATAAACTAAATATAAATAATAAACAAAATAGCTTCTTTTAAGGCAGTGTATGCCGAATACCTAGCCGGTTTGTTTTTGTATAAATTGTTTTTAACGTTCCACAAACATTCGTGAACAACATATTCAGACACAAATTTGATAGTTGTATCTTCCGACCAATTAGCCATCTTTAAAAATCAAAAAACACGCACGCGTTTCACAGCACTTATGCACTCTCCTAAAAATTTGACTAAATTACGTGTTTACACACAACGAGAGAAGATCTCGGGGGGTGCGCAGGCGCGGGAGGGGTATCACTTGAAACAAAAATAAAAAGCGATTCTATTTTGATTCAACTTGAAAGTCAAGTAGAACCGTACTAAAGCAAGTAGCGTTTACATGTTTCAACTAAAGTACTATCCTAAAGCACTTTTCTAAACACTAAGATAATGTAAATCGGCCTTTAACCATAGTAAAATATTATTATTTATGTATGAACAGTTTAAATAATCACTTGTGACTCTCACGAGACCATCGTTGAGACGTTCATTTGTTCACTTCAAAACCTTAAGGACCAAACAAACACAAGTCTGTTATGTCACTAATCTCATTTGTATTAAAGATAATTTATTTCCATCATTAAACACTTTTTTAACAAATTTAACTTAACGTTATTCATAAGTTATGTTATTTTATTGACAATGTGTATTATTATGTTAAGTTATTAAATTTAATTGGGAAAGACATTGATTTTTCATAAATAAATTACCCATTTATGTATAACGTGTTGTTTGCTTTGAATCCTCCTATATACCACTCCCAAAACTTTATTGGTATCAAATTAAATGTGTGTATTTTTAATTTGTGTAGGATTTTCAATGTAATGAGTATAATATTGTCCATTGATTTATCAGAGAATATTCTTATTCTAGTAATAAGAATAAGAATATTATGCTGGGAAGGAGAATACTGTGGAAGGTGCTGCTCTTCCTTCGACCTAAAGGCCTGCCTGGCCGTCTCGAAGGCCTTAGTGGCTTAATTCAACAAGTTGAATAATTTCTTAGAGGTCGAACTATAATAGCCAGCGCATTTCAACGTCATCCAGTGATTGTAACTGGAAATTGTTGGTGTCGCTACAATACTATATAGAAAAATGAGTGGTTAATTTTTTGTCCGCAAACCGAGGTTATTTGCCCATAACCTACACAGTTGTGGAAAACGAAACAATAACATATATCATACTTGATACGATCAATTGTTTCACTTCAATGAGCAGTAATTAAAGCTTCAAATTAGTACAAAGACTTAGGTCATTTTACGTTGGCCAGTACCAAACCAGTGGGCAGCAGTATTAAGTCAGTCTTAACAAGTTGTTAGCAGTGTTGTAGCACTTTTTAATTAGCTCTAAGCGATATAATAGTAATTGGTAAATTTGTGTAATGGCTACTGAGACAATTGAAGTTGAAGATCAATTATTGCCTTGTACTGATGGTGAGGTTCTATAGATTGGCTGAAGTTTATATCTTAATACATATATATAAATTACGTGTCACATTGTTTGTCCGCTATGGACTCCTAAACTACCGAACCGATATCAATCAAATTTGCACACCGTGTGCAGTTTGATCTAACTTAAAAGATAGGATTTACATCTCATCTTAAATCTCAATTTATACCCGCAATATTATTTTATTGCAAATATTTGTTTCTTATTTAATAGTCATAATTCTAACAGATGGCGCTGTGTTAAAAGTACCAACATTTCACATAATTTTTTCAACGTTTCTACAATTTAAAGGCATAACCACCATAAAGCATGGTGGTCCCCATGACCGGTGTTCTCCTACCGTTTCCCTTGAATAGTTTTCTACTTTGTAATATAACAAAAACCTTAGCCACAGCAACGCTTGGCCGGTCTACTAGTTCTATATAGATTCTGAATGCAATTATTTTAAATAATGTTTGCAAAATTGATTGTTTAGATTCAAAAACCGGAAGAAGACTTACGGAAGCAATAAGCTATAGACACTTGAATACATTAGATTTGACGGGCACGGCACCAGTACGAGAACAGGTTCCTTACATTTCATTAATTTAAATAGAATTTAAAAGCGTTAGACTAATGTCTTAAGTGAATATCATTGTGATTAAAATTTGTTTACTTCTTCTAGAAAAATATAAATTTGTTTTTATTTCATAAAAGAAATGTCTTTACGCAAATATATTAAAATATCTCTTCTGATAATATATATACATATTTAAATATCTCTGCTGATTACGATATCAATAAAGTACTGAAAATCGAGATTTGAAAATAAAGTTAGAACTTTTCGTTTATATCCATTAAAGTACTTTTCTTACAACAACAGTTAAATTAAAAATCCATTTGATTTAAATAAAACTATTTAAGCGAAAATAACACTTTTTTTGCTATATTTAAATATTTAACTGTACTATACTGTACCGTAACATTTTCCTTTAATTCAGGATATTTAATTTCAGGAAAAAATTAAAATTAAAAGTAAAGATCCTACTCCTGAACTTAGGACTTATCATATAAAATTAGGATGGATACAGGTAAGTTTATTTTTGACTGATTTCTAAAACTAAACTAAGTAAACAATTCATATATTTTGGTTTATAAGAATTAGCATTTTTATTCGGGCTATAATTGTAATACATAAGTTATTAGTTTTGAGTAATACCTGTTAATGATATCAAATGATGAAAAAAATAATTATTGCAAATTCAAATCCGACCCTCGTCCTTATGTAACTATATCACTCAATTACTTTCTTTTGTACAACTGATTTAATCGAGGGTTTTGTTTTAATTTAGTGTTATAAGACTGCTTTAGTGTTAATATATTAGGGGTCTTTGTAGCCACGGATTTACCAGTTGCGGTGATGAAAACCAATAGCTTTACATGGTAAAAGTTCTTTAATTTGTGACTTCATGATTATTATTAAAAGCTTAAAATCGATCGTTCCACCACTTTCATTACAAATTTCTTACCCTTCAACTAACGCCAACTTACATTTACAGGGCGTATTAATACCATGTCTTCTAAACATTTGGGGGGTGATGTTATTCCTAAGGATAGCTTGGATCGTGGCTCAGGCGGGTATAGCTCTATCGATTGCTATTATCTGCCTTTCGGGAGTAGTATGTGTGATTACTACACTGTCTTTGAGCGCTATTTGTACAAATGGAGAACTCCATGGAGGTACTATCTTATAAATGTGTTCTATCTTATATGTACAATGTGATTATAGATGTGACACGGCTGTTACTGTTTTAATATGTAAGGGAAAATATAGTCGGTGAAGTGTCACTACAGGTTTATTAGATATTTATTTATTTATATATAGAATGATGTGTAATCAATCTTAAACTGACAAAATTTCCTCCTACCTATTAAATGTGAATTCATTTCAGGCGGCGTCTATTATATAGTATCTCGATCGCTTGGCGCTGAACTTGGAGCTTCCGTGGGTATAATGTTTGCATTTGCTAACGCAGTCGCCGCCAGTATGAACACTATAGGTTTTTGCGAATCCCTAAATGATTTGCTTAAATCACATAACATTAAAATTATGGATAACGACGTAAATGATATAAGAATGATTGGGGCGATTGCACTATTTGTTATGTGCTTAATTTGCGCTTTCGGAATGGATTGGGAAACTAAAACGCAGGTATAGTTAGACTTTCTTAGACAAAGGTCAACTAAGACTAGGTAAAAGCAGTCATGCACACGTTGCCTGCATGTTTACTTTGTACAAGAAAAAACATTCGCTTACGTAATCCTCTATTATCTTGTTACAGAATTTTCTGATAACAATTATCGTATCGGCAATTTTAAATTATGTTCTTGGAGTGCTCATTGGTCCTTTATATGCAGAACAGGACGCTAAAGGTTTTGTGGGTTTAAAACGTAAGTTTTCAACATAGCATACAGTTAACTGAATATTTGCACAGACTTTGGTTTCGATAATCTATATATATAAAAAGAAAATGGTGTTCGTTTGAGGCTCTTTCACGCTTAAACCACTGATCGTATCGAATGAAACTACCACCATTCGATGCGAAATTTTTCCTAGATGGTTTATGGCAATTTATTTTTTTAATTCCAACGTTCCTTCATTTTTTTATTGCTGTTTTACTTTTATGAAAATTTTTCCCGCTAATAAAAACAAAAGAGGCTTCCTAGAACCGCAAAACGTCAACATCTGTTAAAAACTCGATTTTCGAAATACAGTAGAACCTCGATAAGATAAAGTCCAAGGGAAACACAAAATATTTTATGTTATAGAGGTTTTAAGTTATCAAGGTTCTATGTCAGGTAAAGGCTAATATAGAGGTATGTACATGTTTCTATGTACCCTTCCTCCCATTTTTACTTGAATGCATCAGAAGGATGGAAAATTAAATATGTAATCATATTTATTCACATTACTTACATTACATAAAAATAAAACAACAACTAAAGGTTTAGTCTACTTAAAAAAATCTGTGATTTTCTTTTGTTTTAAAAAATTCACTGTTTCTAAATCGATTTGATTTTCAATGACAAATAGAGAGGAGAATACATTAACACATTAACTTATGATGCAAGTAAGTCGTTGTCACAAAGCTAACCGCCGCAAAGCTTTGAAGAATTTAGATAAAGCAAACAATAGGTAATGTATTGTTTACGTTAACAATACATTAGTAAACACGTGCAAGCAATAAATACCGAAACCATTTGTTTTGACACTCTTATAAAATGACTCATTCACAAACAATTTTATGTTATAGAGGTTGTGGAAACATTTCTTGTAGTTACTGAGGGCCTATACAGAGATTATTTATTTACGTTATAGAGGTTGCGTATTTTAAGTTATAGAGGTTTTGGGCTCTGATGGGAAGGGAACATAGTATTTTTTGAAGTAACAGAGGTTTTTATGTTACCGAGGTTTACGTTATCGAGGTTCTACTGTATTTCAATTTTCTTAGCGGGAAGTTAAAAAGAAGATATGAAAAATATGAAAAAATAATAATAATGAAACATAAAATTTTATTTATTTCGCCCAGCACAGCGGGCGGGAAACGGCTAGTTATATATAAATAATAAGTTTATTTTTCCAAACATAATGTCGTAATGTGAATGAAATAATGTATTATGTTCAGTCATTAAATTAATTTTAACTACAGGTCTATATGTAATTGTAAAGCTTGGTCCCTTCACACACATGAATTATATGATTTTCAGTGGAACAAGCTAAGAAAAACTTAATGCCAGACTTTCGCTACAGTGAAAATCAAGAGCATGACTTTTTCTCCATCTTTGCGATGTATTTTCCGGCTGTGACCGGTGTTCAGGCTGGAGCTAATATTTGTGGTGATTTAAAGGTGATATTTATATAGTAGTGATACATTAATTAAGATAATTATTCGTATTGTATATTTATTACACGTAAACGATATCTACAAAGTTATAAAACAAATGTTATAAAAAGTATTACTGAATTATTTTAAAATGTATGGTAAAACACAAGTAAACAACAAAGCAGTCTTGGCATAAAAATATTTCGTTTAGATACAGCTGCAAATGGCATACAAATAATGTTAGTGCAACCTGTTTATTAGTGTTGTCTTAAGAATTAAAATTTATATAAATTGGGGTTTGGTTTTGTTGAAACATTGAGAAAAAAATCACTTTATTAAGTATTAAAATTGAGCTAAAGCTTAAAAAATATTATTTTATTGGTTGGTAATAATTATTTGGTTTATTATGGAACCGATTCGCAATCAATGCGATTCCAATTGTCCTGCTTTGGTACATTTACATGAACAGACAGTTTATCCAGGAAAACATAGTATCTTTATATTGTTATACATTGAAATTTAACAGTCGTAAACTCAATACAAAAACCGTTATTAGCTTTAGATATACAGCTTTGTGCCAAATGTTTAATTCCAGTCCAAGGAATGCGCACGCTGTGTGAGTTTAATTCTACATAAGATTTTTCTTAATATTTAAGGATCCAGCAACAGCAATTCCTAAGGGAACGTTGATAGCACTTGCAATATCAGTTTCAAGTTATCTTCTAATGGCCACGCTGTGCGGGTTTGCTGCCCTGAGAGACGCCAGCGGACATGTGGAAGATTTACTTGCCGGTAACATCGACGCCTGTAAACCAAACTGTCCATATGGTTTACATAATAATTATGGGGTATGCTGATGTAAATGTGATTATTTAACGATACCTTAGAGACATCGATATGATACGATAGAAGTATGAAAATAAATCATCCAAATACACAGTAACTATAGTCAATTTTGGCCAAATATTAAAGAAATTATTGTATTATATAGAATCGTTTATGTACTCTTTCCCCTTCCCGTCTGCAATATATAGTACATTAACATGCATTTTGATAGATAATGCAACTGATGGCTCTCTCAAGTGAGCTCATATATGCTGGGTGCTGGGCGGCGACGCTTTCAACGGCACTTACGAACCTTCTATCTGTTCCACGACTGATCCAGGCCTTGGGAGTGGATAAGATATACCCGGGACTCATTTTTTTCTCAAAAAGATATGGCAAGCACGGCGAGCCCTACAGAGGATATGTCCTAACGTTTCTCGTGTCACTATTGTTTCTACTTATCGGTAAATATCTTACGTTTATTCGAAGTGTATCATTTATTTTGTTAGACACAATAATGGTAGATGGAACACTATTAGTAAATTTATTGCTAATGAATGCAGATGCACAGTGGTGTGTCAATATTTTTTAGATATTGTTTTTAAAAAGAGAAATTTAAAAACTCACGACAAAATGCCTATTGTGTAGAATATAGTAATAGAAGTATTTTATAATTACAGCGGATTTAAATACAATCGCACCGTTAATAACCAACTTTTATCTTGCTTCATACGCGCTCATTAATTTCTGCACATTCCATGCTGACGTAGTAATGTCTATTAACTGGCGACCATCATTTCAGGTAACTAAGGAAAATTTTTAAATTCTCACTACACATTTTTAACATTCCGCTAAGTTTTTGAATGTATTTTTTATTTATTTACATACGATACATTTATAGAAAAACAAATAACATAATACATAAAAATTATAAGGGATGCATCCTAACAAGCGATTTCTTCCAGGCAACCCTAATAAGGAAAAGTTTTAAAAAAAGAATGATGGGTAAAGTGCAAGAAGCGCATAAGCAAATCTTATAAAACCAACCTTAATCTAAAATAATACAAAAAAAAACTGAGAACCAAAAAGCTAATCTCACGGATTCTTGATTATTTCACCGTAGTTACAATTTAAAAAAACACGACATTTTTTACCGAAACAAATACGGACGCAACTTACTACCATCTACGTTATATAATAAGACAGAAAAACTTGTAAATATATTTATAGATCATTCAAAAACACTATTCTGAGATTTTAACCCGAAGAACCTTTAAATTCTTTTTCAGTATTACAACAGATGGATATCTCTATTTGGCTTCTTGATGTGCATAGTCATTATGATGATTATCAGTTGGATGATGGCGTTATTGACTGTATCAATTTTTTTAACCTTATACCTAATCGTACTCTACAGAAAACCAGGTGAAAATACATTTCAAAGTTGCACACATTTTTTACGGCTACTAAATAAAAGCTCGAAATATTTGAATTATTTTACTAATATGTGAAGTTTTATCGTGTTGCCAATTTATTAACTGAATCTGTGTTTGATTCACGCATCAAGGTCTATAAATTCACCGGAAAATATAGCTTATAGCTTTTTGAGCATAAGCGTTTATAATGTAAAAAATAGTCTTATTATTTTAGACGTGAGTTGGGGCAGCAGCACCGAAGCGCAAAGATACAAGGAGATTATCTCAGCGTTAGTACAGATGTGTTACATGACAGAAAATGTAAGGTCTTACAACCCACAACTGCTCGTGCTGGCCGGCGGACCCTATTTACGACCAGCCCTTCTCGATTTGGGACAATTTATTACTAATACCGGATCGTTTATGGTCGTTGCTAATATACACGAGGTTATTATTTATTTCTATATTAATGTAAGAAAGGCATTTTGATTAGAATTCTAGTGAATTGATCTCCAGTCAACAAGAGGTTTGACGGTCCCACCAAAAACATCATATCAATTCTAATATGTACTTTTTATGTTTATTATGTATCCTAACGGGAGCATCTGATCTTTTTTCAGTATGTTATTGTTATGTTATTTTCAGTCACATTTGTCGTATACGGATAGAGCCTTGCAACAACAAGTAGGTGAAGAGTGGCTTCACACACGTAAAGAACGTGGCTTCTATGTCGTGGTCGATGGATGCTCTCTTGAGGATGGTTTGAGAAATTTAATACAATGTTCTGGACTTGGGCGGGTTTCACCGAATATTATGCTCATTGGGTATAAAAATAATTGGCAGAAGGCTCCTTTCAACAAAGTAAAGACTTATGTTAAATTAATCCAGTAAGTTTATATACTTAAATTACGCATTATTAAGTTAACGTTATAAAATTAATAAGCGTAAAAAAATTCATAAAGTTAAAAATAATACCAGTAAGAAATAAATGTCTAACAGTAAACGAATGTCAGTTTATTATTAGACTATATGTAAACATTTAACATTTAATATAAGATAGTATAATAAAATATTGCTAGTATTATCTTAAGTTAATTATTGATTCCTCGTGTAAATATATCATTCCAATGACAAAAGCATCCTAAGCCCGAAATACATTCTCTGTGACAAAACTAGAATCCGTACTTATTAAGAGTAATATAATGATAACATATATGTAGTAATATTTTTTTTTAATTTGTAAGGTTCTTTTTGACTTAAGTTTTTGATGCTTCTTGATAGTATTAATCTTAAGTCTTTGACTACTCGAAGCAGCGACAATATTATATTCCTTTATCACAACCATAGACTTTTCATCTTTAGAATAGCGTTCGATCAGCAGTTAGCCGTTGCAATACTTCGAGTGCCCCTAATAGTACCACCCAGGAACGCAACCCAAGTGAAACTTCAGAACAGCCGAACTAGCCTCGAAGTTGAAATCCACACTCAGGTCCTGGCTATTATGAACGCAGATTCAGATATCGAAACCGTTATTAAAGTGGAGGAACCAGACGAAGGTATATTTTAGTCAATAGTTTTTAGTAATCTATATATATAAAAGAAAGTCGTGTTTGTTACAACACTTATAACTCGTGAACGGCTGGACCGATGTTAGTTATCTCTTTTTTAGTGGATTCTTCTCCGCTCCGAATAGCAGAATAAGTAATAAAATATCGGATAAGTTAACAAATAAAAAAATAAAAAATATGTACGAATGCAAACTGCATGTGGTGCCATCTGTTGACAAAATTACGCATATAAAAGAAACCTATCACTTTATTCTTGCGCCGGATAACAAAACAATAAATGTTGTATCCTAATGTGTAAAACCGTCATTCTTTTTTCGCAATGGCAAGCAATAAAACATTTCTGTATTTGGAAAAAAGTTGTATTAATGTTATTACCTCAAATAAATCCTAAATTAAGTTTAACTAAAGTTAAAACGATATTATTAGAATGTTAAGCGGAACGAAGTTCGCTGGGTCCGCTAGTAAGATATAAAAGTAATTCCTCTCTATGTCTACGGACTGTTACTTCCATAAAAGGTTTTCCTCGAACCCAGGGTATTTGAGCTTAGACAATTTACACGTCAACTAATCCATTATATGGCGCTATGAATTAATATTTTTATACTTTTACTTTATTGAATGTGCTACAAAAATACCTATGAAATCACAAATGTAATAAAACACACTAAACGTATCAAACAGCAAAATGTATATGGCTCAGTCTTATATGTAATCTTAGAAAAAAATGGAAGTCAATATTACAAATAATTGGAAAAAACTTTGTGGTAATCCAGACGACGCAGGTGAAACTTCACCACCACCAGAGGGGCAACAACATTTTATGGAACAACAACGAAAACGCCATGGAAAATCTGGAGTGTTTCGTCCTTTAGAGCTTAACGAGGTATGGAAATTTATTTCTTTCAGTAGAACCGAATTAACTATTTTTTAAAGTAAACAATTTCTGAATTTATATTTTTATAACTGACCTTTCTGACAATATATTTATAAATATTAATAATGACAATATTTATTTTTCCCCCGACTTGCAAACGAGGTTCTACACAGTGAAATCATAGTTCATAGACAATTTCATATGTCCATAGGAAAATAATTTGGATAGCTGGTGGCTGTACGACGATGGAGGGCTGAACGTACTTTTGTCCTATATAATTGCAATACGTGGATTTCGTGCAATGCCTTTACGAATATTTGCTCTTGCCAGAACATGTCATAGATTAGGAGATGCGGAAGCTGGGTAAATATTACCACCATTGTATGCATATAATATGCTTATTTTATAATTTTTAATTGTTGTTTACATGAATGGACTATTTGCAGTGTGAAAGCATTGCTTCATAAATTTCGCGTGGAATTCTCTTGTCTCAAAATGATCCAAGGTTTATATGACCCACCACAATTGGAAACAAAGGAGATGTTTAACATGATGATAGAACGATTTAGAACCGATGTTGAGAGTGGTCAGTATTATGTTGGCTTACTTAAGAAATTCCTAAGTAAATTACATAGATATTCTTACCAAGTTTATCTTATATGTCCAACCGAAAATTGATATTAATTTATTTTGCTGTTATTTCTTCGACAGCCAACGCGCCTAATATCTTAATCATTGAGACTGTTGCGGACCTCTATTGTTAATTTTATCTTTGCATAAACCAAACACGTACCCTATACTATCTTCTCATTCAAACGGTTTTTTTTGTTTAGTCTACAAGGATAGTGTTTATTTATTTTATTAATAAAAGGTATATAATTCTGTCAACTCTTAAACACAGATTATCGAACTAAAATTAACCTTGACTAGGAACAACTTCCTCTATTTAAAGTATGTTTATTAACATTCTCTATTCTTGCTTCTTTTGTTTTATAATTTATATAGAGTCTATATTTAATAGATGTATTGATAACAAATGAAGAACTAGAGCGATTGGATCAGAAGACTGATAGATACCTTCGCCTACGAGAGCTGGTAATTGAAAACTCATCAAACGCCTCGCTAATCGTCATGTCTCTTCCCAGGCCTAGACCGGTATGGCTTTCATATAAATAGACAATAAAATTCAATACTTCTTTTATTGTCACGATATTTTAATAGTATTTTTTTATTTGATATGTATTGAGTTAAATTTTTCTGTAATACGTTCTTACTCATTTACATAATAATTTCTATTTATCCCTTTTAATATTAGATTTTATTTCAGAATACGGTATCAGCTGCTTTATATATGACCTGGCTCGAAGTTCTAAGCAGCGACCTCCCACCAGTTCTATTCGTAAGAGGCAATGACACTTCAGTCCTTGGTGTATAAATGAATAAAACAATGTGTATAAATATATTACAAGTATTTATTTTCACACATATTTCACAAGGGCATTTAATTTAGACCTTAAAATGAATATTTACATATCAGAAACAACAGTGCGAGAAGGGTTTTACGGCTTATGTTTTGACAGTTCATTTTTGGCACGCCATAGCTACTTATCAAGATTAGTTTCGGCACGACACTTTGACAAATTTTGCATAGAAAGTTGTCGCATGTATTTTTTAGAAGGAAAAAGGCCTGGCAGAACTTCGCTTATTCAGAAACAAGACTAAGTGCGGACTACGTCTCACAACTGTCAAAACCGTTTGACAGATGTGATAGTCTGCGCTTAGGCTTGTCTCCATACCTAGCCTTAGATGTAGTTTAGTAGGACATACCAACACTACATCTATTTCATTTCTACGAAGAGCGGCACTTTGTAGCCCCATACAAAAGTCGCCAAAACATAACCCGAAGAACCCACACACACAGATAGATTAACAAATTTCCTTAATATTAAGTAGGTATTAAACAAACATTGTTCTATAATTTGTAATTGTTAACTACTCAGAGTATTCACACAAGATCTAATAAATCTATAACAGACTGAACGAATTCTTATGTTATTGTAATAATTCATTTTCTCACTGGTTACCATTTGGGCTGATGAAGCAACACTAGCAAATGATAAGTGCACGATAAAAAAAAAGTATAATTAATAATGAGAGACTATTCAATTGTATACAAACTCAAATAGTCTTATTCCCAATTCCCTAGAATTTCTATAATATACCAGGCGTACCCGCTACGAGTCGTATTTCATTAAAAACAGATGACAAAATCTATCGAAAAATCAACGACTGGTCACCGGTGATATTTTGAATACAGACGGATTTCTAACGGGATTTGGGCATAAATGCAGAAGATTACCCGATCTCTCATTATTATTTATAAGGACAGTAATTCATAAGAAAATACATTTGCATTTATTAGATATGTAAGTGGCACGATAGGACGGCGAAAATATACTTCTGTTTGCCCAGAGATATGTCGCTATATTCCATTTGAAAAATAACTCTCTCCGTTTTGTATTTGATACCTCTCATATATAAACAAAAATCTACTGAGAAAAAGCTATTTCCTATAGTTTTAAGCAAATTAATAATACTCAGTCTATACACGATTATAATTAGGTGCGACATACACTACATTTAGGTCCATATTCTAATCCGTATCTCAAGTCACTAGTCGTCGAGAGCGCTGTCAAATTTGTCAAATAGAAATGCTTTGACAGAAACTAGATTAAAGTTTGATTGACGCTCTAGAATACGTTCCTGAGTATAAGAGTGAAAAATTTTGAAGATTAAAAAATACCAGCACCTCTTAGGATTTTAAACCAATTGTGTTAAATACGACACTTCGCACAGCCAAACTTTCTTGCTTTTGGTTGCTATAAATATCGATTTTTTATCTGTCCTTATTCACACTAGAGGAACCTGTTTATATACATCATTAAGAATTGTGGTCATTCTGCCAATATTTTTTCAAAGTTAACGAAATTACAGAAGTAGTCTATATAAAAATACTTTTAAACGCAACAAGATTAAAAAATATGTAAATAATTATTTGTAATTTAAAGGCGGCTGTGTAGTGTATTTGATTAATATATTGTAATAATAAATTAAATTAAAAACTTATACAATCCAAATACGCTATATTGGAGAATATGACCACCAATTCGGTTAGTCATACAAAATATACATATGAATTGGACAAGTTGTGGCTTCGAAGGGATATAAGTATACTTTACGATTCTAATTTATACAATGGCGCTTTGCCATAGCAAAAAACATGCCAGCCTGCGTCCTGAATTACAAACGACTCCATATTCCATTCTGATGGCAATAAAGGATGTTTGATATTAACAAGCGTGACCAGACTCAATGGCCATATTTAGTCATGGCCGTCGCGAAGCATCTTTGTCTTTGCCACTGCACTGTCAAAAATGTCGAAATGTGTAAACTAGTCTGTAGTTTATGTTTGACTCTAAAATACAGAGCATAGAATGCGAAACGCTTAATATAAGCTTTATAACCACCCGAAACAATCAATTGCTAATGATTACGTGATTAAAGTCAAAATATCGTCTGTCGCATATATCGAATAATACAAAAAAATGCTTTGACAGAAACTAGATTTAAGTTTGACTGACGTTCTTAAGAAGCCCTAGATAAATAAGTCTAATGCAGAAACACACCGAAGCATAAAATTCTACCTTTTATGGTAAGAATTATGCATGAAATAAAAAAAAACTATAAGTTGTTTTTCATATTCTATATGTATCCATCTAGGTATTTTGAGATATAAGGGTGAGATATAAAAACGAGACTTAGAACTCAAACATGAAAATCCAATACAATTGTGAAGTACCCGAGTCAGACTTAGCCTTAACTCTCGTTCAGTGATCTTATCCTTGATGTCATGGCGTTATTTTCATCTTCAGTAAATTAATAACATAAAGTGGTCTTTGTATATTATACGGCTGTATTACAATTCTTTAGTATAGAGTTTTGCTAGAATTTACGAATGGCACAATAACACTCCCACATTCATAAGTATGTACTACAACTGCAAATTAATCGAACAATATAAAAACTTTAATTACGTAGACATAGACAATAGACTATCGGGGGGATATTATAAAAGTATCGAACAAGATAAAGAATCGTCATTTGACTTTTAAATTTACTATATTACCATTGATTTTGCCTCCGTTAGTGGCAAGTTTTGCCAGATTCAATACTATAAATTCATTCTGTCAGTCATAAGTATTCACGCTTACAATTTTCTAATTACCCTCTTTTTAAGACGTATCATAATTTCATATATTATTGACACACAATGACACTAGAATGTCCAATAGAAAATCATTAGTCATTTATGATTTTTCAGATTTCAAAATGTGGGAAGTTGGCGGGTATTAAAATACAATATTATTGATTTGACTGTCAAATACATTGAGATTACTTCCACTGTATATAACAAATAATATATATTTTCATTTGTGGTCACATACTTTATAATTATTATGTCTACGATAATCATTTGACCACAAATATGTTTCAGTCACGTTATACACCAATACATGGATTATCCAAAATACGCGTTTATTTATTACCTCATTCGCTTGTTTTTAGAGAAATCCCTAACATGGTCACCCCACCTCTTAGTCACAGTAGGACGCAGGTACGCGACAGTTTTCATTCCGACTGATCGTCATTGTCGTCGTCAAATCCAGACAAGTCCGCTGATTCTAGATATCCTTGCATTACCTGAAAGTAAAATACATTTTAGAAGCGTTCTTTCTTCACGAAGCTCAGATGGCGTATAAAAAAAAGATTACTTTTAATTAAAATTATTTTATTTGTATAAAATACCATGCTATATAATTGTATAAACAAAATGTGAAAATTAAAAATCTACATATTTGAAATATGTAATCGGTTTTCAATTCGTTAATTTCATATAAAAAGAGTGGTATCCATGGTAACAAAGTAGCCTTACAAACTAGTTAGCTGAGAGTATGCATTTTTAGATAGATAGTAAATTTATAAATAGTTTTTCTAATAGGAAATTAACATTATGAACTACTTACAGCGTACTCAATTAGCGCTAGATGGCAGAAGACGTATTGATCGGGCATTTGTATAGAATGTGCTCGTTGCGCACGTATACGCTCCACGGTACCACGTACGTCCGCTACGCCCTCCGCAGACAGTCGGGACGTACATACATCAAGAGTTAGGAATGTTCCTGGAAAATATCATGGAAATATCGTTATTTTGCACTATCAGATATCAGAAAAACAACTAAAGCCAAAGGAAAATTACAAAGTAGTGAAAGATCAATCTAAATTTTTAAATGACATACCTGTTCGTCCAATACCCGCTGAACAATGCACGACTATGGGAGGCCCCCTACTATGTCCCGCCCAGGCATCTCCTAACCTGAAAATTAAAATTATTATGAGATAACGATACTTGAAATGTTGGCAAGTTTTATATTTTTGTTCAAGTTTGAATTCTTTGTACCAACTAACCATAGTAGTAAGGATAAGGAATTAGCACATATAAGATCCTACATATGTTATAAGATTTTAATAATCTTCTTCGCCACTCACTCAACTTCCGGATCGAAGGACCAATTTTACTTACTCTGCTCTAGCTCGGTGCTGTGCTCTTCGTACGAGGTTTAAGAACCTTAATACTGGTTGAGCTCGACCGCCGCCTGGTACACCGTAATCAGGCCATCGCGTGTATTGACCGTGCCATATACTCCTCGATTCTTCCGTCTATAAATGTTATAATTTAGTGATTTAAGTCTATGTATATTTATTTCTAGCAGTTCGGTGGATTGTTCGAACGAGATGTGTATGCAATGTTCCCAAGTTTAATAAATACTATGAGCTAACGATACTATTTCAAATTCATAAAAAAATAGCGATATTATTTTTATATCGTATTGTTGGCGTGTTCTTATATGGTGAGAGTTATTTCTCAAACCATTGTTACGACAAACTTTGTATTCGTGGACCCCGATTTTAGGAGAAATTTTAGAATTATTATTTATATAAATCTACCTCAATAAGACTATTGATTAATTATATTAGACATCTCTTCAATGTGGTTTAAAGCAAAGAAGTACCCATATAATACATATTTTGATTTTAAACGAATTATTTCGTATTTATTATAGTATGATTTAGTACTACATTACAAACAAAACATTCCTATACATTTTTAAGCCGTAATGTATTTCTTATCTACGCGCAAGGTTGAATTTTGCTTATTAATAATAATTTTGCGTAAATTATTCTGGTTAGAGAAACGTTGATAAATAATATACAAATTTAGAATTTAATAAAAATATAAAACTCACCCGTAAATCAGTAAGTAACAAATGCGATATAGTATAATCGTCCTCCTGTTCTATATCCTCGGTTGTAACCGCAAAACCACCGTGTACTGCGCGAGTGCCAAGCGTGGCCGGCCAGTACTGACCGCATTTTACTCGCCCACGTTCCACAGCACGAGTGGTCATTACGATCACAAGACTGCCCTGTTCCCAGACCATACGCCAGAAGTCACCGTATGTTTTTGGAAGTGGACCTATAGAATAAAGGGGATAAAATTAAACTCCTATATTACCTTTACCGAGCCATATTTTGTTGACTTTAGTCGAAGGACAATTAAGAGTTCAAGGTGGTTTATTATAAGAAAAATCAGTTTTCTGTGTTTCTACACCGCTACCAGTTAACACAATCGAATCCAGAAGTGGATTTACCGTATTGAAATACCGTAATCCAACCAGACTGAGCCTACAAATATACAAAATTGTCATGAATACAATGTCCCAAAATCGAATATCTAAAAATAAACATTTATATTGACAGGTTACTCCGTTGTTACGTAAATAATAAAGCATTTGAATGTATAATCGCCTTGTTCAACGCCCACTATTAAACCTGCGTCCCACGTTATTTTACGGTTCTAATTTTAAACTTTCCGCGAAATAGGGGTCGTGTATTACGTGGCAGCGTGCCAAGCCAACAATAAACAATGGCTTACGCGGAAATTTACAAACTTTTCACCGTTTCCCTGAATTCGTCAAAGGTATGGCACTCGTGACGTCAACGGGTAAACTATTTCGAGTTCCTAAAATAGACTCAAAGCTTCTACTACTTAGCAAGCTTTCAAAAGATAGTCATGCAATATCAACACTTTCAGATATAAGACTCACTGTCAAAGTGCATATATCAATTAATGCAAGAACTTCGTCATTTACTTGGTTTGGTAAAGCAAAAAAATTAAATAATTAAAATAAACAGATGTACAATGTACATAGCTAGATTTTCTTTAATAATATAGCAATCTTACGGAGTATTTAGACCAACTACCCTTTGGGAAATTACCCGAAATAACAGGATTGATGATGTACATCATGAAAATTTATACATACAGTAGAAAGTATAAAAAGACATTCACTAACAAAGAGACAATTTTACCCACCGAAAAAAAGAACATTCTATGAAAACCAGATCATCCATAGATAACAACAATGTACGTAATAGGTTTATACATAACACAAGGCGTGATAATTCCATATATTTAAAATGTTCTATGACAAGTTGAAATCAGTATGTCCATACTTAGTTTTTCCTAATAATATAGTATACATTCGAGGTAGTTACACCAATATTTATACGTAAAATAAACACGGACACCATACAAATTCTTAAACTAACTGTGAATGAAAGTAATCGCAAATCGTATCAAATTAAGAAATAATGAAATCGTAAACTCACCTTGCGTACAAATAAAGGCATTTTTCTGTTTGTATCCATCGACGTAGTTAGCGTTGATGTAATCTGTGGTAGCGTCGTCTGGGTCTGTCTGAGATAAAACCACCCGCGAATGATCATAACACAATACATCTGTGTAGCGGTTCTTGACTAGATTACTTGGCAATCTGGAAGAAATATGAAGATGGGAATTAGAAGATTTGGTCACCAAAATTTTTAAATTAGTTTTGGAAATGTTCGAATTAATTTCTTATATGCATGCTTGAACACTTTTTGCTAAGCATGGACATAGTTTACATCTACGCAACTAGACTTCGATAGGGAATTTGAACAAAACTAGATTTAATCAAACTCGTTATGCCGGGTACTCAAAGGGTTTCATTATTCTCGAGTCTATTTAATGATTTATCTCTATTGAATGATTGACAGAATTTGAATTGAAAATTATTGGAAATTTCAGGTGCCAGTAAAACTATGATTCAAAATCACGATGCAACACACCGGTACCCAAGAAGTTGACAGACTAAAAAGATCTTTATTTTGCCATTTTAACTAGTAAATATAAATACCATGCATACTAAAAATATTACTTTGCGTGATGAAAGGTCCCATGCGGCGGCCTGGCCCGTATTTCTTCATACTCGGCGACTAGACCGCGCCTTCCGAGCTGCCGTACGCGTGCGAGCAACGCTGCGGGTGTTTCCCCCGCCCCACCACCCCCGCACTCCTCGTCCGATAGACCGGGGGAAGCTTCGCCGGATGACCATGTCCCACGGGCTGCAAACAAATATAGAGATTCATTAATGTGAAAATAGAAAATTGGGACTATTAAGAGTATGGAAGTGATTTTTTATCCCAATACCATCATACACGTGATCCTACATGCTAGCAAACTTCGGATTTATTGATACGAACCATGTTTAAAAATATATAATAATATATAATTTAATACATGCCGCTAATTGCGACAGATACATAATATGTAAACAAAGAATTATAAAAGCAATACAACTACATTTCAAAATACAAATAAATAAAACTACTGGAATACAAACAATTACACAACACACTTTTACCACGACTGTTACATTTGCTGTAATAAACGCCGTTATGTTTATAATGTAATAAATTCTGTATATCTATAAAGTATTATTGTACAATTGTAGAAATCTAATCTATAACAAAATAAGAAACAATACTATATTACTTCATTTTAAACTAAAATACGTACTTGAATAATAGGATATTTCTAAAAGCAATATAAATCCGATAATACACATTGTTCGCTCTCGTAAGTTATTCATCGACTCACGTTACCCACAATGTGTTTACGCAATCACTACTTCATGAAATAAACCAAGCATTAAAATTTTGCGATAAAATTTTAATCTAATCTATATCTACGTACTGATTATTGGGTATTATATTTCAAACAAAATATGTGTACAAACAATTATGTACATTTATAGTAAGAAATAACTGGTCACAATGTCAAGTGTTACTGGACTGTTTCAGCTTGTATATAAAAAACATTTATATATTCAGAAGTAAATAAAGAAGCATCCACTAACACATAATTTTTTCTACCCCTAAACGTAAAAAAAGAACATTTGTATGAAAACCAGATCATTCATAGATAAAAACAATGTGCGTAATAAACCCATAACACAAGACTAGATAAATATTCCATTGAAATGTTACAATTTGAGGGCCAAACTGAACATTTGTTTGAGGACGCAATTTTATTTATGGGACATGTAGTGGGGGTCAATACAAGCTTAAACCCAAGTTTGTGGGGTTGGCACCCTTGTCCCCCCGCCGCCATATTGGAAAAAGGGGTGGAACACGTTATATCTCCTAAACTATCCATCGTACAAAAAATTTGCGAGGACATATTTTGTAACAAATCGCTTTGCCTACAATTATGTCTGTGTGACTTTTTATCATAAAGCCAAAATCAAAAGTTATAAGCACATGTCCCATAAATAAAATTTCGAGCTCTAACAAATGTTCAGCAAATGTAACAAACATTTCAATGGACTAATAGGTATATTTAAAATGTTCTATGACAACTCAGACGTATATAGATACTTTTAACATATATTCCTTTTAAAGATGAGAACCATTGAATATGAGATTCTTTGAGTGTCCTACATTACAAATTGCACGCTTTTATCTCTCGTTTTATTTTTATTTTTTCACATTTATTGGACCACACACAGAACAACGGAACTGATACAATTTGAGCACAATGTTCGAGTTTTGATGAGAAAAACACAGAAGAATGGCGAAATATATACCGATTTATTCATAAAAAACTAGACCATTTAAAACATTGATTGACAATAATTTACTTCGAACAGCATGAAATGGCGATAACGCTATTCCCTAAAGGTCTTATAAAATACGGCCTTCATGTAGTTTCAAAAGCATATCGTAAAAAAATTGTTATTGTTAATACAACATAAAAAAAACTTCTAGCGTTCATTCTTCTGTAGTTATGGCCTTTAATCAATTGTCTAGTTTTATTTATCAACATACTATTGTTTCTCTTACTATCCAATGTCACAATATATTAACTCATTTACCAATATTATGGAGCTTCGCGTACCGCGACATACAATTACACATTTCGTATTAGTACGTACCAGCTGATTTTGAATCAAGAGTCATAACTATAAATTCGACGACCTAAATATTTGTAAACAAATTAAAAAATACGGTGACTGACAGTTTATGTCAAAATTTATTTTTTAGATCGCTACAAAATAGTTTTTAATGCTATTTGCCGCGAAAAAATATAGATAATAATAATTTTAGTAGGTCTTTGTGTAAACATTTTTAGGATACGAATGCAGCGCGTTAAGTGACCTCAGAATATTCGACGTCTGAAATCCGACGGGTGAAATACATTGAAAATCTTTTTTGAATGGCTTTGTGTAGTTGATAAATTAATGTTGTCGTAGTAGGAATTCACTGGTTTATCCCGAATGCTTTCTATGTTTTTTTTTAATTTGTTACAATTTGTTTTTAATTTTAGTGTTGCCAATGATTTATTCTTGGATCTTGTCAAAACGTAATATTTTGTCATACATCCGAAATATTAATAACGCAATAGTGTAAAATACTAAGGAAAATAAATAGTTATTAAGAGTATCTGCATAAAGTTGGCTTTAAAATCGTTTTATTTACAAGTTAATAATCATTAATTTAGCAAAAAACCATAATTAAAAAAAATGATTTTAATACATCAGTCGCGTGACACAAAATGATAATTAATTGAATCGACGATGACAGCATGCTTATAAATAATGTCTTCGTTATCCCGATCCTAAAGTTGGAATTACATTACAAAATTAGTGGCATGCATGGAAAATTAGTTTCACAAAAGTAGTTTCGATATAGGCGAAAGTAATTTCGTAAAATAACTAGTGGCCTGAAATCCTCAGTATCGCAGTAACCATGGCCCTATCATCATCAAAGCTTTGTTTTTCTATATTCAATGTAGCTAAAGAGATGCTTCTCTATAAACTTAAAATGCGGCGTTTTTTAGCAACTGGAAATAGTTTTACGTCTTTATCGTAAGAATTCAGGGTGGCATCATTTATTAGCATCAAAATACACACGTCCGCACAGCACAGGCACTTTCGCGACATTAGTTTTACGTCGCATCTCCATTAAGCCGAATTTACATTACGAAACTAGTGTTATGCATGTTGGAATGAGTTTCATGAAAATAGTTGCAGCACGTGTGAAACTACTTTAACAAAAAATCATAGTGTCGTGAAATCAACAGTATCACCAACGACATGGCTCTGTCAACATCAAAGCTTCATTTTGTGTTTTGGATCCCAAAGACACTCGTTACGCTGGTATTCGTTAATGAATTTTATATTTTTATCAACTGACCAACGTTGGTTTGCCATTTTGGCGGTCATTTAGCTGCACGATGCACTCAAACACACACGTCTGCCCTGTGCAAATTCGGCTTTATAAAATTAGTTGCATGAAACTAATTTCACCAAAAAATCGCGCAGGCCACGAAACTCGTTTGCATTCATGAAATTAATACATGCATTACGAAAATATTAAATTACACCTGAAACTGTTGATAAAAATAATGTCACGAAATTAATTTCATGCCACTAATTTCGTAATGTAATTCCGGTTATAATCTTGCAGTTTCCATTCGTCGAAGACTGATTTTGATCGAAACATAATATATACGTATTTGGTAATTTAAAAATGATGAACAGGATACAAAACTTTGTTTCACGTTTCTTTAAGTGGCGCGAGGCCATCTTGACTGTTTGAAATTATGACAGTTAAATTGTATGCCAGAACAGAATAAAAAAAAAACAATTTGTATACGTTCCATAGTCACAAATAAATAATCTGAAATGGTGGTTAAAATCTTGTCAAATAGCCTGTTCCTAATATTATACATACCTGTATACCCTAACTAAACTATAATTAATGAGTTTTCTTTAAATAATACATATAAAATCAATCACTTACTTATTAAATCTAAATCATCTTCATCTCCGGAGTTAATATGATTTCCTTTGATATCGCCATTGTAGCCGTGTGTGTGTCTGTAAACACATTTTAAAAATTACACCATATGTGATTTAACAAACACTTTTTTTTTATTAATTATACAGGCCATTCATGTTGGCATATTACGCACTAATAATTTTGTTTGGGCATGTAGGTACTAATCTTAAGATTCAGAAACGAGACTTAGCGCTAAGTCTAACTTCCGTACGTGTTGGACTTTGTCATAAGGGAGTCTCGTTTTAAAATCTCACCTTAATCTTAAATCTAAATCTAGTTTCAGGAGCTGTCAAAACATTGTTCTGTATGTTCTGTGTTGACATATTTGACAGCTCAAGACGAAATTGTAGCTTGAGATACGAATATGGACCTAAGTCTTTTGTGCCCGAAACATATCGTTTTGTTAAGACCAAGACTGATTTTTTCCATATAGATCGAAGCAAACGGGCAGAAGGCTGATGTTAAGTGATACAGCCGCCCATGGACACTCTCAATTCCAGAGAACTCGGGAGTGCGTTGCCGGCCTTTTAGGAATTTTAGGGTAATGAAAATATAATGATTCCTTAACGAGCAATAGAATAAATCATACCGAACTTACGTCAATGACAAAAA
Source organism: Pieris napi (assembly GCF_905475465.1). NCBI lineage: Eukaryota > Metazoa > Arthropoda > Insecta > Lepidoptera > Pieridae > Pieris > Pieris napi. Next base: position 3,235,380 of record NC_062239.1, on the reverse strand, counting down.
TTACACATTCTGCTTTTAGAAGTAAATTGTTAGGTTAGTCTTACAATTAACCCATAGATATCAACCAAATATTCACAATTTAGAACAGCTACTTTTTTTTAATATAAGGCAAACGGGCAAGAGGCTTACCTAATGGACAGCTGGTTCTACATAGTGGTGGTGCGTGGCAAAATCTGCCTTAAGAAATGGTCAGTTGTGGAACGACGGACGTCGAGGTGATACGGGTGGAATTTCGTATTCTGCCTCAACGTCCGACACACTTGGTAGTAAATGCGGTAGAAGATGGAAATTACATGCAGGAAAATATGTATTATAAGGCCCATCTACTACATTGGCACTATGCCAATAGGCTCGCCCAGATACTGCTGAATTGACAGAACGATCTGCTGCAGCTGAAAGCCAGCAATTGGCCGGTACAAGAAGAGGTTGGTTTCGTGAGTGATACAATACCTTAATGGCGTAGGATCACACGTGTAGGGAAGGTCGCCGCTGATATGCATTATGTCGGCTTCTGTGTGCCGCGACACACGATCACTCGTCATGTCCCGACCCGCCTCCTCTATCATACCTGCAAATAGGTATTACTTACGTACCAATCTTGCAACCTTTCACCCTGCTTTCACACAATACAAGCGCAACTTTATAAGTGAATACATGTTGTGGGTTCAATTTCCGCACTTAGACGCTCATTCGGTCCGTTGTGTGGTTCTGCCTAACTAAACCAGCCTAGCTCCTTCCAGAAGCTCAGAAGTTACCTGGGCACTTTGCAGACTTCACTCTGTGTATAATATGAGTATAGATTTCTTAATTCGTCTTCGCCTCTGGTCCGTTGAGACCGAGTCTATCTTACAGACTGGACGGTTACTGTTCAAAGACGTTTATGACGGACCAATGATAATTGCGACTGTGGGCCTTTTGGAATGCTTAGAGCTATTATAGGTAGAGGACTTGAGGAAGTTAAAGCATTTTTAGTTTTGGCCTGTACTAACATAGACTAGAGTTTCTATGAAGAATTTCATACGCTTCACACTTGTCTATTCTAAACTGTATTCCTTAAATAGCCATTAAAACTTTTGTCTTTTGTCATTTACATTTAACTAATTGAATAAATTTACATTTAAGTCAAAGGGCATGACGAATTATTTTTTCGCCAGTAATCGAAATCAAGTCATTAATGTTGCACACATTGTGTTGTTACAGAGGGAGTAATACAAAAGCGATTTTGATTAAACGATATCGTGTAATTATTACCATTTTGCGGTTTGACAGGCGGAATGTGATTACTGATCACATACTCGTCGATAACACCGTCCAATTTTGAGTTTTGAAGATTATTCGTATAACAATTTCTGCAATGATCTAACCTGCAAATAATTATACAAATTAATTTATCTAATAACATGATCATAGATTTATTAACAAATGTTATTAAATGTCTGACATTCACTAGATATACAATAAGTTGTAAAAACGAAGTATTTTATATAAAAAATATTTTTTAAGCTTATACAACTTTGAGTGTAAGATATTAGTAATATACGCCATCCAGTGGCCCTACAACCTATAATCACCTAATACTCTGCATATTTTATAATTATGTATTATTTTTCTTGACAAGTAGGAACACCCGTCATTATTGGGTCTCAGACATACGAGTTTCAAGCAAAAAAATACCGAAGTCAATAAAAATAAAAACCTATCAATTAAGTTAAAAAATAACTTTGTACGAGTATTTTTCTTACAAATTTTTTTGTCCTAACTGCGATAAATTTAATATATTTAAAATAAACTAAGTGTCACAAATAACTAAATCCAGTTTAAACTGTTTAAGAGGATCACGGGTATTAGCGTAAATCGTATTTTAGCTATAAGACCGGCGTGAGATAAAAAAACGCACTTTTCTAAGGTTTCCTTCAGCATCAAAACTATTCCATTATGGTTGAACTAACTTATAATATAATACATTATAAATAAACCATTTATTTCTACTCATACAAATATAGAATACGCCAAGAAACCTAATGCGTGGTAAGAGAATCATCAGTCATCTTCTAGTCAAAATAGTAAAATTCTAATTGTTAATTATGTAAGATAAATTTGCACGCCATTATATGTGGCAGAATATGCGGAGTCAGTAATAACTAAATAAGTACTAATATTTTGGCTTCGACGAATACATGAATTCTAAAATTTAAATACCGTTCAAATACTAGGTCAAGATTTCTTATCTGATATGTTATCAACAACCTATTGTATTTATTATTGCAAAACTGAGATCAATTTATATAGATATTTCGCTTTTCAGTGGACTAAATGCAACAAAAAATATTTTTATTTTTATTTTATTATTTCACTTTATTAGTCTTGATTTTAGTTATTAGTCTTAGCTGCGCTTACAGATTTCTTGGAAAGTCAGTCATTCTTTTCTAAATGCGATTCGTATCAATAACGACTGGTATCGCAGAATCCGTGCGTAACAAAGCATACACCGTAAAGTCCTGTACGGGACCGGCACATTCCTTTGTCTTCGCTGATAATTTTTTTCTATTTAAGCTTAGCACATTTCTACCTATTACTAATTTTACGCCGAAAATTGAACTCGATAGCGATTCTATAGAGACGATCCACGGCGCGTTTCGATTAATTGCAATTGGTCAACAGTATTTGTAGTACAATTGTCGAAAGGTGAGGCGATTCATCGTTCCTTTTTAACCAATCACAAACAAATGAAACGCGCTTCCGTTGTCTTTTGTTTTACATTCTCATCCAGTGAGACCTTCCAGTTCATTTAACAAATAAGGTTCTCCACTAACCCAACCAAAGCACACGTAGTAATTAAGTGTAACAGTATAATACGGAATATTCACGATAATTCGAGTACACTTGGGCGCAATAGAATCCCCGTTTAACAATGAGAATTACGTCTAGAAAACTGACGAAAGCATTTATTTTTGCATGAAATTTGAAATTTTACTGAAACTGTAATTGTTTTGTAACCTCATTAGATTTGCCTTGTTTGAAGATAATTTATACGATTTATCGTATTACATGTCCGATTCTTTCGAGTGTGTATAAAATGTTCATGTCAATATTACAAAGCCGACTGGGTCCGACGATGGATAACCAGCCAGTAGAACAAGCGGGATTCTGTTCCGGATATTCTACAACGGACTATATTCATGTAATGCAACAAATAATGGAGATATATAGAGAGTTTAACAAGCCACTTAACAGCGCCTTTATCGAATATGCCAAAGCGTTTGACACAATGTATCACGAGGCTATTTGGGAAGCCCTTAATAAATGCCACATAAACAAGAACTATGAAAGAGTACTGAAAAACATCTACGAGGGTAGCGTAAGGCAAGTCTAACTTAACATGAGGTTCGGATATACCGATTGGTAGAGGCGTGAGACAAGTAGACCCCCTCTCACCCGAGCTGTAAATAATGATACTACAACACATTTTCGAAAACCTCAAAGTCGGAAGGGATAAGAGTTAACCAAGATTCGATCAGTTTAACCTTATTCGGTGAAACCAGTAAGGAACTAGAAAAGATGACAATTACCTTCAAAGAAGAAAGTGAAAAAGTAGGTCCTAAAATGTTCGAGAACAAAAATAAAATAATGACAAACTGCGCGGTTGTTAAAAAACACTGCAGTATACCCTAACGGAAAGCCTCTTGAATATGTAAAAAATCGGTTGTCTGTAAAGTCGGTTTACTGACGATATTTGAACGTGACAACGTCACGAATCGCTCACTCAAGTAGGAGAGAGACAGATGTCGAACGCTGAAGAGCGCGGAGTCCGATTGTGCCTCTCTGTCGCTTCGCGCTCTCGCTTGCACTTCAAGCCTTAAACGGAACGCCTCAGAGCGAGGTAACGCCGCATGAGTCATGATTTTTCGTGCGTGCAGCCGGCTCCATCGAATTATAAGACATTGTCACGTCAAAAAACTACATATATTTAGATAAACAACAATCATTCGAAGATAAAAATTAAGAACTTAAGGCTTTAAAATGTCATTAAAATCTTGAGTAAATATATTCTTCTTCTTTTTCTTTTAACTTTTAAGTCATGTTGTATTACGTAATTGAGCTTTAATTCAATAATCTGTCCCGTTATCGAACGGAGGGCGAATTGGTATCAAATAAGTCACGGTAGCTAAATCAAATTATTTTCCTTAAAAGTATCATATATGATGATTACCAACCAAGCTGCGTGATCGGGCTCGAGCTGTCCACCAAGCTGTTTGGGCAAGCTGGCCCTTGGCACGTGTGCACCCAACTGAGGCGCACTCACTGTATGCACGCGCTCACGTAGCTTCTCACGTACGAATAGCCGTAGTATGCGAAACGGCGCTTTGAACCACAGTGGAGCTGTTACGATTAACACTTTCTTTAACTTAGCCGGATATCCGCCCTGGAACAATTAAAATTATTACATTTTCGTGACCTGACATTGCTTTTGATATCTTGTTCATGTCAGAACTTTAGGGCAATATGATATGACTAACATTTTTTGTGAATACATGATGAAAGAGGAATTAAGACTTCTGTGTGGAAGGACATAATGTGGCTCTTTGTACATTCACCTTACATTACATTTGCGGAATGACAAACCTGAAATCTGTTCATGTGAGTTTCGGGGTGGTAAGCGATTATGAAAACGTTTTCGTCGTTTCTCTTCGTCAACTCTTCGAAATATAATTTAAATCAATTCCTACATTTACACTTCTTTCTTATTTTAATTAGTACTTATGCCTAGTCTATATCTATGTTAAGGAAGTATATTATACTTTTATAAATGATCATGAAACTATATTATTTTACATCCAGTTCTGAACCATAAGTTGTTGAAATGTAAGTAATATGAATATTTATATAAATGAAACCAGCTCGACGGCGGCTCGGTCACTGATTCAAGGAAGTCAATAGAAACTAGACAGCGATTTTCTATTAAACCTACTTTAATGGCGCGCTATTTTTAGGTCAGAAAAAAGATTGAATGGGCACAAAAATGGCAATAGCTTTAACTCGCAAGCGTGCCAAGCTATTGTCTTTAAAATAGGGCAATTAGTAATGCCAGTCTCTTGTCTAGCCTGTATACAGAGTGCACAATATCTACTTCTACTAGCTGTAACAAAAATATTTATATTTTACATGAATTTATGTACAATACAAAAAGTAAATACATAGTAGTCTTATTTTAAATAGGCATAGCCTTATTGCTAATATATGTATATATTGACTGGACATTAATATTTCTTTAAAACTGATACATCGGTATAAGTATCTATTGAATATTAATTGAAACATTGATGGCCAGTCTTCTATTGGAAACTTTTATATACATATTTTGAAAAGTAAAATAAATGAAAACTAGCGAATCATGTCGCTTATTTCTACTTCCTAAAAATAATATGAACACTCGCCTGCTTATTTTTTTAGGATAACACGTCCATATCACGTTGATTGATAAGTCAATTGAGGTAAACCTCAATAACCTAATTTTAATCAGAATATTAAATAAGATTTTCTTATGCATTTACTCCTAAGATATGCGTTTAAATTGTTATTAAATATATGTTCGAAATTTAATAAAGACAATGCCTGATGTTTTTGGTGACACTTATCGAGTTTCATCAAAAAACCAATCCCAAATATAAGCGTAGACATTAAAGAGATGAAAAGGAACTCGGTCCATTCAAGTCGTTGAAGAACGAATTAAGTAATGAAAGTGAACTTGTTTGGGATACTTGAAATAGTCTTCAATGAAATGAGTCTTTTATTGACAACTCAATTGCTGTGACCTATAATTGAAGAAATTTGTACCTTATTTATACCTTAATTTGGGTAAATGTAATTTCATTTGCCCAATCTAGTTTAGTAGGACATTTTTACCTTTAATTTATACACAATATAAGGAAACAAATGTTACAAATGACAATTTACCAACTCGGTACTGTAATGTCAGTAAAATTCCGATAAAACAAAATCCATTCGTTTTCAGTATCTTCATAAAAAAGTTCTTCCCTCATTTATCAGGTTCCAAATTCAAATCTTCGTTTCTTTTCGCCTCTGATCTTTTGGCATATATACAGTTTTATATGTATACGAGTTCTACGCAAGGTCAATAAATGAAATGTTCCCGGAGAACTTTAGGGTGAGCCCAGACAGGCTCACAAGAAAGCTAGGGGTGCGAGGTCATTGCCCTTTCAAGCTCAAAATATTCATATCAGGTATAGTTAAAACTCAGAAGAAGTCTACGTACGATTTCAGAAACGCAAATAACCCCTTGCTAGCCTCCATTTATTAAGCAGTTCATCATTTTCGAATGAATTATTATTCCTTATAATATATATATAATAGTAATTAAGAGACGCACTTCAACATTGTTTACAAAGGTAGCGTAGAATTTACTGCACGTGAGTTGTTTTAACATTACATGCGTCGTTAAAACGAAATTTCAGTGTGTAAAGCGCGCGTGAAAAGAAAAAAATTGTGTATTTACTTGAAAGCTTCAGCGTAATGTTATTTATGTTGTACATAAAATGTCTATTAACTCCTAGTACATCGTCCTTCCGTAGTCTAGACCTGTGACGTCAACCGACAATATTAATATAGCTTTTCAATACATCTCAGTCCAGACGGCGCCTGGTATTTAAAACTTTGTCTAATTCGTCTACGGGTTCAAATGGATTTGTAGTACGGTAAGACAAAATAGATTCAGGATAATTCTCAGTAATCAAATTAGGAATAGCGTTGAAAATTAGTCGAAATATAATAATAGCAAGTCAATATGGTTGCAATAGATTAGTTTGTGAATTCCTAGCATTCAATGTCCTGCAGTCTATGAATTGCAGCAGCTTTCGCCAACATCTTCTTCATTCTTAAGTCAGAGCTCGCAAGGCAAGAGCTTAATGTTATTTTTCTTTTTAACTTCCAAATTGACGAAAATTTATTTTTTGAACGTGGAATAAACGGAGGTGCCTTTTTTTTTAATGTAATAGGAGGCAAACGGGCAGGAGGCTCACCTGATGTTAAGTGATACCGCCGCCCACGGACATTCGCAAGTGCGTTGCCGGCCTTTCAAGAATGTGTACGCTCTTTTCTTGAAGGACCCTAAGTCGTATTGGTTCCACATAGTGGAGGTGCGCGGCAAAAACTGAAAACCTCAGTCAACGCACTCCGCAGCATCTAATTATTTACATGTAGAATTAAAATAAACTCGCTCCTTGAAATTTCCGGTCGTATTTCAAAGAGCCGAGCATAGTGATTAAGCTCAAAGCATACATTTGACTAAGAATAAAGAGGCCTTCAAGTAGGGGAAATATCTAATAAGAAGGTCGACATGAGTGACAACAATGTTAAAGTTATTCTGCGAATTAGGGCGAGTGTGGAGTTGAGAGGCCGAGATAAATATGAAGGCTGAGTTCTTGACTCAGCGCCTCGCTAACAATCAAATTACTAGATCCGAGCTTATTGTTTTCACGAGAGTTGAGAACACGTGCAATTTCTTGATATAACTTTGCTTTTTCCGTTCATGACGTCAGGTTTCAGATTCTATCAACTCTCTTACAACGTAACTTACTGAGTGAAATATTAGATGTTCTAGAGAATCTAGACAACAAACATATTGAGTATTTATATCTATATTCTTAAATAGGTTTAATAAATAGACTTCCGTTTGAAATTGAGTCATACTAAATCAGACTATCAAATAATTTCCTTCAAGACTTTGTTCAAGTTTAATAAGGAGTCTTATAAGGTGCATGTTATTGAAGTCTGACTCAAAGGACATCGTTTTCACGTAGTAAATGGAACGTATTCACCGACTAAATGAGACGCGGTAACTCTAAATACAGCGCTGAATGTCTGCAATTAATGTTATATGAGACTGAAATACTAGGCTGAAAATAATCGTTATATATTTCAAGCATAAAAATAATATGAATACTGCTGCTTTTTTTTAGGATGACACGTTCATATTACGTTGATTGATAAGTCAATTGAGGTAAACCTCAATTACCTAATTTAAATCAGAATATTTAATAAGATTTTCTTATGCAATTACTCCTAAGATATGCTTATATATTTAAATTGTTATGAAATATATGTTCGAAATTTAATAAAAACAATTGCAAGAAAATTTTGGTTTTTATCATAAAAAAATAAAAAACCAAAAAGTTTTGTCTATAAAATAAAAAAATAAAATTAGGGGTGGATTCCCCTTGACATTTAGGGGGATAAAAATAAATGTTGTCCGATTCTCAGACTTACTGAATATGCATAAACAATTTCATAAGAATCGGTCGCGCCGTTTCGGAGGAGTATGGCAACGAACATTGTGACACGAGAATTTTAGAGAGAAGGTTGTCCCCATTACATAAATAATTAATCCAATCCCTATCACAAAATAAGGGACACATGTTCAATGTTAGACACGTGTCCTCATTTAAAATTAATTAAGGACGTTTTTTAACGTTTGACTGGTATTTTTTTTTTGTTTGATCCTAAACATTGAATCGATATATTATATATTTCAGTATATGTCACGTGTCTTTGGGTACCACGGGACAATGGTTAGACTCAATAGTAATCAAACAGTACTAGCAATATCGGATAGGTAACTATATATTAGAACTTATTAAATTATTTTATACACAATAGTAGGGTCTTATCTATACTAGCTGCAAGTATATTTAATGAGAATGGTTAGCGAGGGACACGCTACAAAGGGATAACGGGTCGAAGGCAGCATAACCAATGAGGTGCAGTAAACACAACAATATGCCATTACCTACGGATTTTAGACGATAAAAAATATTAAGAAATGGTTTTTAGTTACCTTAAATGACATACTTAAGTACATAATTTATAATGAAATTATACTCCATGAGACAACACATGATGTTCAAACATGAATAAGTTCTATTGGAAAAATTTGAATTTTAAATTCAATGACGTCACAGAGACATCTATTAAATTCTCTGGGGATATTCCAATATCGACATTGCCTTGAACAAGCAGAAATATCCCACACGTTGTGTATTTTTGTGATTATGTACTAGCTCTATCTACCATTGTTTGCTGTCACGAAAGGCTATGTAACTATGTACCTGACGAGGCCAATGTATAACTATTGATCGACATATTTCTTTAGAAAGATGTTTGCCACAAGGTGAAATATGATTACCAATGTAATTTACAAAACCTATGCCAAAAATACTTGTATTTATCACAGTATAACAAAAGCAACTCGTCATCAACTACGTATCTACATGAAAAATGAAGAGGTCGAATATCTAAAATGGCACGAGCATGCACTTTCTTTATCGAAATAAAAAGTAGTTACAGAGTTGGCTGTGGCCCAGGCGTCCCCGCTGACTTGTTATGTAGGTCAGTCATTCCATCCTCATTTGACGTCGACAGCCGCAGTTCTGAGGGCACACAGCAAGTTCAACAGAGTGTAACGCATTAACACGGTTAAACGACAGAACAAAACATGCGAAATAAAAAGAAGACCATAACTGCGCACCTATCAAATCTATTTTATTCCCTAACCTAGATATTAAACACGTAATTCATAGAAAAGCTGACACAGATCAGCTTCGTTCTACATGGAAAAGAGCCAAATCGTATATTAAAATAAGTAGTTGGGGCGAGCTCTTAAAGTGAATAGAGCTGCTATATTATACTGCGGTACAAAAACGTAATAATTAGGGAGTGTTTGAATAAAGAAATGACAAGCGTACGCGCAGCTGCCATCTAAGCAGCCAGGTGCGACATCTAATTCCTATCACACGCATCCAATTGCATTCAGTATCTATTTATAAAATTTAAATTAACCTTCATGTGTATAATACATTTACCTAGGGTTTGTTTATAATAGGATCGCTAGCTGCCGATAAAATAATTTAAAAAAATATATTAAATGATTATACACATTAATACAACCTACACTACTGAATGCTATAAAATAGAATAAATCTAAAAATCACAACCAGCAAAAATATGTGTCGTAGCTGTTATCTGTAACAGACAAATATTTACGATCGAGCGACCAATACAAAAGAGTCGTAGAATTTTATGGGACGTTAACTCGAATAAATAAAAGCAAAAATATCCGATCGAAAGAATTTCGAAAAAAATATCGGTTAAACTTGAAGCTTCCTGTATTGATATCACATTGATAAGCGTCATCTAAATTACGTATTTGAGAATTTAGGCTAAGTGACAAGCGTGAATTTATGCTTTCTAACAATAATTTGACATCGTTCTGGTTAATTGGATTTAATAAAGTAAATTAAAAATCTCATTATAAACACATAAAGGGGTCTTTAGACATTATAAAGGGAAAATTAACAAAATAATATATCGTCTTGGAAATAAAATCTATAGAATATAAATACTTCACGATAAATAGAAGTTAGGCAAAGTGTAAGCAATAAATGATTGGAATAATGTTCTACATTACATTCTATGACATAATACATTATAATTCCGCCGGGAGTGAGGTCACAAGGCGAGCATAAATAAACGCTTTGAACGCAACAATTTACCGCGTTACTCGTTGCAAAGAACATTTACACGTATATATTTCAAGTTCGAAAATTAAATACTAATGAATAATTTGTTGACTTTTTATTGGTAAAATTGAATAAACTATTCAAAATGTTTCAATATTTGCTTCCATATGGCTAAGGTCTAATTTCTTAACAAAGCAATTTTTTTCAAGTTGGTACGCACTTAGTAGCACAGTTGCTAAAATATATGCCGAATAAAACATGGATATTATTAGCTCATACATACTTCGAAAAGTGTATTATAGTTTCAAGAATACATGTAAGCATTTATGAATTCTGTGTTGAATTCATTTTCGTATACTGTATGGTATGCTAATAAGGGCACGTATGGCGACCGGAAGTAGACCTAGCGGAGGTGACGTCACAACATATACGACCTTCTCCTAGCGGATATTAATCATCCCGAATGTACATGGAGAGGTCTCGTCTGAAACCGGTGATAGATTCCTAGTTCAGTTTCGACGAATATGGACATTATAATATAAATGTTTTCCATAGAAAAAATGAGTTATTAAAATATTTCCCACTATGATAAATCAAATCAAGAATACTAGCAGCAGGTTTTGAAGCAAGAATTTTTTAAACATAATGGATAGCCGTGAATCTGTCAGAGATATAAACCATATTAGTTCTAATGCGAAACCACAATAGATGTAGCACAATGATGGATGCACGTGTGATATATCGATTTTATCCGATATTTCCAATAATTGAAACCTATGAAAACTTGCTTGTTTCGGTTCAGGACAGACAGGATATTAACAGCCCAATTAAGCTTTTCAATCAATTTCAGGCAGTAATTCCTGAAGAGTATCAATATTGAATAACAAATATGCTGATTGAAATCGACTTCTACGCATACTAAAGAGTAAAGGTTTAAAATAATTTTAAAAATGATTTTTTTTTTTGTTTTCGAATTATTTCAAAAACTGCACCGATTTTAAATTTATTTTACTATTAGAATGCTACATTATTTTAAAAAAATATATGTCCAGCCGTGCGTGGACCAGACAGCATTAGCATTATTAAAATTGCATAGGCATGTCAAAAAATGCTATTAATTAATATACATTCAGTACTGGAGTATCTGCAAGCAAGAACAAATAATTTTAATTATAACTAACGAAGATGTAGGAGTTACCACGAACGTATTAAAGAAGATTGATGGTGCCACTAATAATACATGTAAACGGGGGACGTGTAAAACGACAATTATGTATAATCATGGTCATTATTAAGTATTTACACAAAAGAAACTAATAAATTTTCCTTATACTGTATTGTTTTGAAATTGAAGATGACCATGAACAAAGAAATTATAATATATACATTATACATAAATGAAGGACGTATTTGAATGTTAAAAATATTGTGTGAAGTGTATTTCATGTTTTCTTTATTTGTATTGTGTTTTTGTACTTAAAATATATATCGAATGCAATTAAATCACTAATCACAATGGTTATCAATTAGTAATATCATGTCAAACAATTATTATCTTATCCTAATGAGGCGTTACATACAATATAATCAAGTTTTACAGATTTTATAAGGTAAATTAAATATATTACTCACTCACAGAAAGCTACTTGACTTTATTTTATTAAGAATTAAGATTAAAAGTAAATTTTGCATGCAATGGCGTTATTCCTTTAATACAATGACTTTAAAACCTCTGGATTATCTTAGCGCACGTAAAATTGCAGTAGGTACTACTTAATAAATAGTCCGTCACGCAACGAAGATGGCCTTAAAAAGGTTCTCGGTAACTTCTGCGCAACGCTGAGTCACACGTGACTTCAAGGTGAACCGATTTGATACATGTAAACAGTGACGGATGTTTCCCACATAATATAGATTGTGAAATATCTATCCATACCTTCAATTATCATATTGCTTATCACAGATAATGTTCAGTCGCCTCGATCGATTTTGGAAGATTTTGTGTAACATTATTATAGTATTGCGTTAACGATATCGTCACTGCCTCATAGTTAATTAGACATTACGATGTCTTTGCTTATCCACATTTCGCTTTCAAAGGATTTCCACAATCCTTCTAATCCTTTCCCCCAGTGATATGCAAACATACTACGACGAGATACAATAAAGATATTGCTAACTAAAATCGATTAAAATTGTCAACTGTCCTAACAGAAATAAAACAATTGAAAAATAATGAAAATATCGTAAGATAAGATTAATTACATCAAGATTTTACTACGCATTTATATTGTGAATCATTGAAAAACATCATACAAAACAAGTTAGACGACGTAAACAACGCGATAATATAACTATCCACGCTCATATTTTTCGTTCTAAACGGTTTCGAATCGACTCGTTATAGATACAACAAATATTGAATATCAATTTACTTCGCAGCTCCGGAATGTTATCGAGAGTGATCAATATTGGCTATGATGTCAGAATAACGAGTTCTAAAACTCAATGAGAGACACAGGTGCTAAAATCAACCAATAAAATGCGGCGGAATTAGCGAGGGGCACCCCAGCCTTGTTCGGAAAGACTGGTTCACTCGCCCACGCCAGCCTCAACAATGTGTAAATTATCAAGAATTTTATACATTCGCATAGCTATAAAAAATTGTAAACACGACAACTCTGTAGTCTATTCGTTTCATTAATTCGAACTACTCGTAAAGCCATTACGTTCTCATGACTGAGGTCCATTAAATACTAAAACATAGTCTATCGTTTTCTACCGAGAAGTGAAAAATCTTTTCTGTTCAACGACATCGAATTTACATTATTCCCACTCAATATTTTTCCAAGAGCTGAGTAAAAATCTGATTTAAAATCCAGTACAACCCCTTAAAAACAATAAATGAAATCCCGAGGAGAATTTATGAATAAATTGGTTGAGACATCATTATCCGTCTAGTCCGCATCTGGCAGTCCCACTTGGCACGTGGCTAAGTGTCAATGCGTGATTGAGCCCCGGTTGCAATGTATAATTAACTAAGTATTTATTTCGTAGAAGGCAAACAGGAGGCTTGAATGAAGTTTTAACGACCGATAGATGTATAATAATAATGCTAGTTTGCTAACAGATGCTTTGCCCACCCCATAAATACTCAAAACACCGCAAATCGGTTTTAATGTTTCGTTTAATTAATTTCAAATAAACTTATCCTATTTTATGAATTTTAAACTGGAATTACGATTATCATACGATGCTTGGCGAGCCTCACGTCTACCCAGAATCGATTTTATAATAACGTAGATAGATTTTATTGCCATTTACAAAGGTCATTTTGCCCTTTTAACTGGGGTATTTTTTTGCGCAGCGTCAAATGTCACGTTAAAGGGATGAAAATTTTTAGAAAACTCAATAAAAAATATGTTTTTTTCAGAAGTACTTTTTATAGTCGGGAACTAGAAACAGGACCTCTAACCTAATCGCATAACTAATGCATGACTACAACTATGTTACGGTAGAGAAATTCTGAGTATTAAGAACGTAAAATGAATACTTTTTGGTTTGAATTTGTTGTTTCTCTTTAAATTGTCGATAGCACTACACTGCATGCAGCGCGCTGCGTCACATAAACTCGAGAGCTTTAAACATAGCTATTTAACTGAAATTTTAATTATTAGTTAATAACCTCGTCGTGTTAGACATGATATTGTGTATATTAAGAAATTGAGAATTGCTTAAGGAGGACTTTGCTTTAGGAAATTTTTATGAATCATCCAAAAGTTACAAATTTAAAAACTATTTTAATTTCTAAAACCCAGGTGTGGTCGCAAGTAACCGCGTATAATATCAATATATATACTTAACGTTATAAGGAAACGTTCATAAGATAAATGTTATCTCTTTAAAGTGATGCTCAGAGTTTCTAGGTTAATCTACACGGCACGGAAAGCTCATCTAATGATGTAATTACGCCGCTGTCCGACCGAGCAGATAATAGACTAGTGAAAAATTGGCAATCATACGCCCTTGGCTTTTGCTCCACACTAGACAAGATATGATAAAGAGGTCTAATATCTCTAGGACATACAGTATCTTTTGCATCCGCTATTTAAGTAAACTTTTAAGTCATGTTTGTATGCAAAAATTCGTTTGCTGCGCTGGCCACGAAATACGAGTTAACATCGATATACGAACTCTCTGCATAATTTTGTTACGGCTCATGAATCGAGATAAATATATTATTGCATTTTTTAAACTATGTCACTTTTAGGTAAATAACGGGTTTAGCTAATTTATGCTTGAATTTCTGAATTAAAAAGGAAAAAAGACGGTTATCTGCAATCCGCTAAAACCATTATTAAATGTATGGTACCTTTGAAAATAACATTAATGTATTTTATTTTTACACTGTCAACCCTCCCTGAAATCATTACTAAATGACGTCCTGTACAAAAACGTCTTAAAAGCATTCACTTTATTGCTTATCGGCTGCATCGACTATAAAACACGTTATTTTTAATCTTTTATAGCAAATTTATTTTTCCATTGACATTGCCAAAGGGGAGACGTTTCGGTGACGTACAAGCCGATACTTCCGTTTTGGGTACTTAGTACGTGCCATGACACGTGATGTACACATTGATGTTTCTTTTATAATATTTTAAAATTATTAGATAAATAATAGGAATTAGTTTAACGACATTACGGTGTTTAAGATGTTGAATAAAACTTTAGAAATAAAAAAATACAACATCTTATTATATGTAATATAAAACGTGTTAATTTCCGACTAACTTTAGCTATTTATGAAGTTTTTTAATTACCAGTTTTAATCCAAGAAATACATTTCCAACATTTATGTTGTCTATATTATGAGGAAATTTACATCTGCTATTGCGGCATGGTTTAAGATCGCTTCCCTCTTGCAGCGCGGCGAATTATTGTACGGAACTTGGTAAGATGTTATAAATACAATTTACCTTAATTTAAGCGTAGCCATGTAATCCGCTCAGCTGTTGGCTTATCGATTGATTTCAAAATATATAAACGGGGCACATCAACAACAATCGCAGTGTTCAAACACTTATTAAACAGCGTAAACACGGAAACACTTTTATCACAAGGTCATCCAAATCCTATGTTTTTGTAATCCAATATCCACTATATTGCCAACACGTCACCTACGTGTTAAACGTAATTATTAAAAAATTTACCAAATTCCGGTAAAGTTTAGCACACGAGCGCTCGGGCGCGTTGCGCGAAATCGACTGACGTAAATGGTGAACGGCGGGCGGCTACGGGTCGCATCCGCCCACCCCGCTACGAAACGGCTACGAATTTTCAGTTATCACTGGCAAGATTTTCAACCCTTCAACCGCTTTGTTCTATACACAAAAAGAGGGTAATTTATATGCCAATATGCTGCAAAGCCCTAATGCTAATAACACGCAAGGTCACATATTCAAATGTCATACGGCAGTTAGCAATTAAATTTTTTATCTATACTATTTATGTACATTTACTATTCATCTACATGTAAAATATTTTTAATGTTTTTAATAATAATAATGCGCTTTAAATTAACACGGTTAAAAATCTTACAATTTCAGGATTTCACATTCAGAATGGTGAAAACCGTTTCGAAATCAGTTTTGAACAAGGAATTAGCCGATAAACAAACAGAAATCGAGGACGTTCCTTTTATACTAAGAGGAGACACTTGGCGCAGCCCCAGCTGAATTGAATTCCAGTTAATATTGACTAGAATTGTCATGTATTTTTTCGAGTTAATTGCGAGTTTATAAGTTATTAAAACTTTCAATCATAATAAAAATTATATGTAAATAGTTGTTAACGACTTGGACATATGTATTTCTATATAAGGGTGCAAAAAATAATAAAATAAAGTAAATATGTTTATCACACATACAGCGTTATTTTTAGTTTAGAGAGACAGGTGGGCATGGCCAATCTTTATTTGGGTGAAAAACTCATATCGGCGCGCGGTATGTTCCAGGATACATTTCCAATCATAATACATAGTTACTTAAGATAGATCAATAATCTTATCAATTTTGTTGGTAAAAAGCGGTGGGATTATCTTAATTTTGATCTTATAAATTTGAATTTGTGGCTATTTGTTTATTGTATTTTGAACGAGACATCTATTTTCTACATAATCTAAAATCAAATTTTAAAGAAATTTAATTTAATTTCTAAAGAAAAATCAGAGGCGCTACAACCTTTTTAGGTCTGGGCCTCAGATTTCTGTATTTGTTTCAAGATCGTTTTTCAAGCCTCCTGTGCCTGACACACGCTGTCGACTTTTAGGTTCTATGGCATGCCGGTTTCCTCATGATATTTTCCTTCACCGTTCGAGCTAATGTCAATAGCGCACATAGAAAGAAAATCCGTTGGTGCAAAGCCGGAGATCGAACCTACCACCTCAGGGATGAAAGTCGCACGCTGACCAACACTGCTCTTTAATTTTATATATTTACCTAAATTAAAATTGCCTGAATAAGATTGGAGATTTTTTATTTTATTTAGTTAAAGATAAAATAAAAAAAAGAATATTCAGTAGATAAACAATATCTAAATGATTCTTGAAACCCTTGAACATAATCATATTCCAAGAAATCCATACAAAATCGAAGAATAAGCTTTTAATACAAACTCTAATTGGTTTTCATTGAAACGTGCAAAGCACTTTCCATATTATATTTATCGGAAATAACTTCATACTCGTGTAAGCTATTTGATATTGACAAAGCTGCGACAACCTCTTGTTCTGTAATTCTTCATTAACAGAAATTTCGTAGAAATATCTCTCTTGTAAATTTTATTACTTGAAACATTATCTAAATACTGAGGGTATTATCTTTATATATATAATTCTTCTGTGAGTGTGTATGTCACTGAACTTCTCTCAAACGACTGGACCGATTTTGATGAAATTTTTTGTGTGTGTTCAAGGGGATCTGGGAATGGTTTAGATTCACAAATCAGCCCGGCAGGTGGCGCTGCAGTCGGTACTTTCATACTTTAATATCCTAATAGCTTGAAATATCATGCAGGACAACGTCTGTGGGGTCCACTAGTATATATATAAAATGTCAAAATTTACATCATGTTCAATCAAAAAAAACATTATTAATTAGATAGATGAGGGATCTAAACAATAATATTTTAGGTCCCTTTTACGTATATAATGACAATATTTGGAGAATAGTTAGGATCAGTATATGATAGTAGTAGTAGGAATTATTTGAGAAATATATTGATATAAGCGCCCCCTTTTAGTGACATCCATAACCACGTTCGCCTTTTTGGTATATTACTTAGGCGTGTTTAACTATGTTACTAGAAATAACTATTAATTAGGGTCCCACATGTTTAAACCTAGTTTTCATGACTCATATTTAACGGCGTCTGATTAAATATGTATAAATAATTAAAAATAAGGTTATTTTAACGCCCCGCATGGTGCTATAATTTATTTATGTATCTGTGATTCATAGTAACTCTTAAGCCAACGATTGTGGCTTTTTGAATATTCACTCTGTTTAGACGTTCAACGTCACCAGCTCTTTTTGTCAGCTACGACAGGAACCGGATAATCGGCATTTATTTCCAAATATGTGTTCGACTTGCCACTGACCCCTATGATGACAAACGTCTTTGGTTGTCGTACTTAAAACTTTTAATTAAAATATAGAATTTTTAACTTAAAAGTTAGCTCGAGAATATATATGTATAAATGTATGTGTTTTATGTTTTAATTTATTTTAAATGAGAACTTACCTTAAGCATCGTGAGTATCTTCTGCGAAAGTTCATAATCAAAGTTTGTGTATTTTGAGTCCGTCATATCATAAATGAAGACTAAACCAGCGCGCTGTGTTTCTAGGGACTGCAACGCCACATCCAATTGATACACCACGCCCTTAAAAGTTCTATATTAGTGTTTCCATTCAAAAAAAGATGGCGCTTTATCTAATTTTATAAACATAATATTAATAATTGAAAATTAACTTATTGTAAATAAATTATTTAATCAGAAGATAATGGTCTAGTAACTTCTAACAAATTTTTGGTAACCGGCATGTCCTCTCTCCAAAAATCCTCAATATGTTTCATTTATGTTAAGATTAAAATTATTAATATATTTATCAATAAAACAGTCTTATGTGTTACCATACCCCGTTATTAGGGGATCAATATGGGATGTCATAAAAATACTATTTCACATTAAAATATAAAGAGGCAATCAGGTAAATTGTAGTACACAAAGATAAGTAAAAGGATGGTCTTACTGCTAAGGAGACTTCCTTTCAGTAAACCTACTCGTAACTTATTCTATTCTAATTAAATTAAATTGTGTACCTGTAACGTTGTCTGATGCGACGTTAGACTGGGAAAGTGTTTGTTAGCGGTGAAAACTGCTATAGCCGCCCCCGTAGCATCACGCGTGGGCTGAAAAGTGACCTTTCATTTAAGTAAAGGGATACAAAGTATACTTAATTGCGAAGTGAATATTGCAAATTAATATACTAAAATACAACTTCTTCTATACTTTATTTTTAAATTAATATTGCTTTTGATAGAACTATTTTGTTTTATAGGGATATATAATAACTTTGAACAAATTTACAATCGTCGCGTATAAACTAAGTTAAACTAAAACATTATAACTTTTGGTGTATTAACATTATTATAGGGCTCAGCGAGTTTTGCTTTATTGTGAATTGTAATTTGGATCAATTAATAACAAAACTTGTCCATGCAATAACAAATAACGATGAAAATATCTATAATATATTATCATTTAAAAATAATACCAGTATAGTAAATTTTCCAGTTTCAAGCTCACTTTTCAGTGGATCTTGGAATGGCTCAAACTTGATGAGGCCTTCCCTCCGTCGCGTTGCCTCATGTTGCCGCCAGAGTGTATGGGCACGCGCAACGTCAAATTTACGCGCAAGGAGAAACTTGACAGCTGTCGCTCGTGTCACACACGTCGCACCGGCTTCGCTAAGTGCGTCTAGAAATGCTTTTGTCGCCTGAAACAACATGATAGGTTGAAATATTTATAGGTTGGAATATTTTCATATAATCACTCATATTTTCAATTCAATTCTATATAATATTGATTTGCAATTTAAAGATTTCGGCTTGTTTATTCTGTTAATATCTTGTAAAACAAAAAATTATCACATCACGAATAAAAATTAACGTTCGATTCGTACCCCAAACACACAATTTTGCAACTGTGCAAACTAATAGCTTTTTAACTTTTGTTTTTATCGAAACACCGCGGCGCTATTATATTTTTTATAAAAATATATTTTTATATAATATTTTATTTATATTATATTTTTTATCGCGTGATACTTAATACATAATGAAAAGTAATAGAAATTATTACGTAAACGTTCATTTACACAAGCAACTTATTAACCGAACCTGTACAAGTTTCGACATAGTTGTTAAGCCGTGTAATTATTCATTAGATAACAGTTAAAAAACTACACAAATAAGGTAATGAATTTTTTCCTACTGGAAAATACTTGCAAGGTTAATACTAGCTAATCAATAGTTTAAGGTGAAGAAATGTTTTGTTCATAAATTTTTAAAGTTACGCGAGAGCGATAAGTAATTCAATAAATTTATGACCTTATAAATAACATAGATTTATATTCACCACTACAGAAGTTCACACAAAAGAAATGTTCTGATATTTTTGATCGTCTTTTGTTAGTAGAGTAAAAGTAACATAGGGTACATATTACCAATTTAAAAAAAAATAAGCACAACACGAGTAAGATTTTCATCACAATATATACCTTCGTAAATACATAAAATATCAATCTACGACAAGGGCGGCGGAACTTGGTAGGCGGATTCTTAAAAAAATGCCCAGACAATTCACCAAATAGAAAGGTATAGCTTGGTGGATTGTCTAAGCTTAAGAGGCTTGTACCCAATTACGTTTGACGAAACTAAATTCACGTTTTCATGAAAGCCGTCCCAGTTTCCATAATTTATTTTTATCTAGACTACTTCAAACGCGATATTTATAATGAGAAAAGGTTTCTGATTTTACCCGCAAGAGCTTTATAAGATTCCTCATTAAGGCAGACGCCATCCTTAAATCTTCAAAGCGACGAAACCTTAATAAATTGGCACATTAGTTTATTAATTACTGCACTAGTGATAACAGTAAAATCGTTATCCTAAATCTTTCGAATATTTTAAATACATATATAGTCTAGTCGACAAGTTGAAAATGGAACAAAATAGAGATACTACTCCTAAAATTATGTGCGATAGCTCATTGGATCCGGAATGACGTCTAGAAAAATGTGCTAAAAGCGTGTATTAGCACATAAAAAATTGCAAAAGTTATAGACCATTAAAGATGAAAAAATAATGGCATTTAGTTTTTTGCCAATATTTAATAAACTATTAATATTTAAGAAATTTCAAATAAAGATTCTGAAAGAGGAGGAAATTTCTAATAAAAAACTCCTGACTCCCAGAACTCTATCTCCATTATTTATAATGTTAATTTAACGCTGAAAATAGGTCTGCGGGTGACATTTTTAGGATTCGCGCGTGGCGTCAAAAGCGACTACGGCACATTAATTAATTTATTTAAGGTATTGAATATTTTTTTTTAAATTTGAAAAAATTATGGTGTGTTCTGAACACTACAATTAATTTATTCCCGTTGAAAATTTTACTTAAAGTTAATTTTTCAACAAGTTAAATAATTGTTAACTAACGAAATTTTCTCGAACGACCGTCTTAATTGTAAGTGAAAAAAAATGTTTAAATAATGGTCGTAAAAATATTTCGCTTCGTAGAGCCTTTCTTACATACATACTTAACAAGATCGTGCCATAAAAGTTAAAAAAATATTTATACTTTGTTTATAACAATTTTTTTACTTAAACAAAAACTTAAAAATCCATGTAATGATGTTAAAAAAATTTTTTTTTTTCTCAATCATCATATAATCGTTTTTTTATTAATACAAGATATTTATTGATTTGCAAAAAAAAAAATTCCCGCCATTTGTTGATAATTTTTGTTTAAACAAATTGATTAAATCAATATTTTAAAAAAAAATTTTAACACAACTTTATTACATTAAAAATTTTATGATTTTTAAAAAAAAAATTTTCCTTAATAACAATTTTTAATTGTTTATAATCGTTTTTTTTTAATTTTCTATTGTTTAAATAATTAGTTAAGAATTTTTTTTTTCCTAAAAATCATAATTGACAGTCTTCTATAAAGTAACAGTAAAAATTTTTTTTTTAATCAACAATTCTATTGTTTATTAACTTACCAATTTGTTATAAACAAATATTCAACTTTTGTTTATTTTTTTTCTAAAACTTCTAAAATTAACAAAAACAACCATATATAACAAAGTATAGAAAAATTTTTTTTGTAAATTTTTTGATTATCATGAATATTACTTTTATTTAAAATTAAAAAATTTTTTTTCTATACTTTGTTATATATGGTTGTTTTTGTTAATTTTAGAAGTTTTAGAAAAAAAATAAACAAAAGTTGAATATTTGTTTATAACAAATTGGTAAGTTAATAAACAATAGAATTGTTGATTAAAAAAAAAATTTTTACTGTTACTTTATAGAAGACTGTCAATTATGATTTTTAGGAAAAAAAAAATTCTTAACTAATTATTTAAACAATAGAAAATTAAAAAAAACGATTATAAACAATTAAAAATTGTTATTAAGGAAATTTTTTTTTTAAAAAATCATAAAATTTTTAATGTAATAAAGTTGTGTTAAAATTTTTTTTAAAAATATTGATTTAATCAATTTGTTTAAAAAAAAATTATCAACAAATGGCGGGAATTTTTTTTTTTGCAAATCAATAAATATCTTGTATTAATAAAAAAACGATTATATGATGATTGAGAAAAAAACAATTTTTTTTAACATCATTACATGGATTTTTAAGTTTTTGTTTAAGTAAAAAAATTGTTATAAACAAAGTATAAATATTTTTTTAACTTTTATGGCACGATCTTGTTAAGTATGTATGTAAGAAAGGCTCTACGAAGCGAAATATTTTTACGACCATTATTTAAACATTTTTTTTCACTTACAATTAAGACGGTCGTTCGAGAAAATTTCGTTAGTTAACAATTATTTAACTTGTTGAAAAATTAATTTTAAGTAAAATTTTCAACGGGAATAAATTAATTGTAGTGTTCAGAACACACCATAATTTTTTCAAATTTAAAAAAAAATATTCAATACCTTAAATAAATTAATTAATGTGCCGTAGTCGCTTTTGACGCCACGCGCGAATCCTAATAATGTCACCCGCAGACCTATTTTCAGCGTTAAATTAACATTATAAATAATGGAGATAGAGTTCTGGGAGTCAGGAGTTTTTTATTAGAAATTTCCTCCTCTTTCAGAATCTTTATTTGAAATTTCTTAAATATTAATAGTTTATTAAATATTGGCAAAAAACTAAATGCCATTATTTTTTCATCTTTAATGGTCTATAACTTTTGCAATTTTTTATGTGCTAATACACGCTTTTAGCACATTTTTCTAGACGTCATTCCGGATCCAATGAGCTATCGCACATAAT
This sequence comes from Pieris napi, assembly GCF_905475465.1. Classification (NCBI taxonomy): domain Eukaryota; kingdom Metazoa; phylum Arthropoda; class Insecta; order Lepidoptera; family Pieridae; genus Pieris; species Pieris napi. The sequence goes on along the minus strand of NC_062239.1, from coordinate 3,212,204 downwards.
TTTAGGAGTAGTATCTCTATTTTGTTCCATTTTCAACTTGTCGACTAGACTAATATATAATGCATTCCTTTTAAAATGTACTCTTTTTTTACTCATAATTAATTGTTCTATTGTATTTTTGTACAAGGAAATAACATTAACCACTACAAGGTACTTTTAGTGAAAAACATCAAGTTTTATAAACTGGCTAACAATAATATTTAGTCGTTTATATTTCGTCAAAGGCACAATTTACTGGACACAGCACTTACATAATTAAAAAAAGAGTTTTTTTTATAAAACTTTGACATAGACAAAGAATATATATTATCAGAGACAGTAAACACTACACGTGTAGAAGACGAGTGCGTTAGGGGAGGGGCCTAATTCTTCCGGGAAGTGTATCCTGTTTGGCTATTAGTATTGCCGCTCACGCACCATTTCGACATTAATATTATATAATATTCGATACCAGTCACTGCTTGGGTCACTTTCTTGCAATAATATAACTATTTATGATAGGTTATATATATAGGATAGCAGATAGAAGTCGATTCTTGGAATATCTTTTATATTTATAATTCAAGCTGTGGTGAAAAGATAGATTAGTGCTTAATTTGTCTAGACAAATAAAGAAAAGAAGAGCAACTCAACTGCCCTCGAAATCCTACTCCAAGAAATACAATGTAAATCTGTTGTAGGTAATCGTAAACACAAACTTGTAATTTTTTTTTTTCTTACACATCAACAATAGGCCTCGTGCTTGACAAGCTAAGAGAAACATAAGGATTCTTAAGATCCCGACAAGAGCTTTTAATCTTTAACTACAGGGCAAAGGCCTCTCTCAAAAGGTCTGAAGAATAAAGCGGTTAAAAAGAACGTAAAACTTTAAAATGAAAATTATTTTTCTGTCTACCTCAAGTGAAAATTTTAAATGTTTGTATTTTTAGAACGTTTGACTGAATTTTAAATAATCCAAGTAATATTTCGCATACATACGTCATATCATAAACTCTTTTAATTATTTAAATAAATTTAATCTATGATATATTATATCAAAGAACTAAACTCCACAAGCATTAAGAACAATTAAACACAACTGTAACTTGAAACTTAGCAAAGGCACCGCATTGTTTAGAAAACAATAGACATATGGACGGACGCACGCACGAGTGTACACATGTAAACGCGTATAACAACTGTGCCTACAGGCCAAATTTCAATGCAAACTCAATAAAGATTTACGTATCAATACTAAACGGAATCTGATTACATAATTGCAAAGGAGCCACTTCCCTTGTAACTAAATTTCATTAGAATTACTTCATTAATATTCATTATTCACTACGCAGTAATCAATAATCAACTGTCACCTCTCCCGTAAGCTGAATATAGTTGAACATATAATTGTAAAAATTTACGAACAGGTTCAACAACCTGATTTAATTCAAAACCCATAATTAAATAACTTTCGAAGCGTAGAGATGGCGGTGAAATATTCTCTTCTAATTCATACCAATAGTAAATAAAAAGAAAGCTTTCTTACGTCTGCCGTTCCTGGAATAATAGAAATTGCTTAACGAATAAAGCCTTAGACTGGTTGAGAGTCTATTATCTACAAAGAACTTATTAAAGATGTTACTACGATGTGGGAGTATATAAAGAGAACGTGTGGGCCGTCGTTACCAACCTACTATATAACTGATATGCAGGAAAATGTGTTGAATTACAAGCAACTAAATACAATTGCGAACGCGAAGCCACTCAGTGTTGACGACCTGCCGGTCCTTTGCGAACATTCACACCTCTCAAGTACATATTTTCAATACAGAGTCATGAGTGAGCATAACCAGATTTCTACGAATCGGCATGATATCATATTTCGCAAAACAAGCTAAACGCAACAAATACCTAAACCTAACAAGACACAAACCCTCCATTTCTTCAGTATGAAATAGTAAAATGGTTTTATCTTATACATTCAATCTTAATCTGTTCAACCATTTTAGTATCAATAATAACCAAATACACATGATTTCAAATTCGTAATTTCTGTTGGATTTTATCTGAATATTGTCAACATAAGATTAGAATGTACTTCCCATCGGTAGATAAAGCCATATTTAGAAAAAAATAATCTAATTTTCTTTTTAAATATTAATAAGGATTGCTGATTTGGTAAATAGAAGTCAAGAAAGTTCATTGCTAACTATTATGAATCTGTAAACTATAGCCATATTAATATCGAATATTAAATATTTCTCACTGAATTTTTCTAAATTGTCACTTGACAGAAAGGGTTATAAAACTGGGGAGGAATCCATGCAATTGAATAATGAGCTGGCAACTTCTCGCCCCACTTGTCCCAGCTTACACTTAACTAATTTGTTCAACATTTACCACTTCCTTTTTTTACATTTTATAATCAATCAATAAATATATACGATAAATAAACTAGCTGTCCATAACATTTTTAAGGCTAAATATAAATATGACTATAACCAAAGGAGCATTGTTGCCCTAATGGCTTCAGCATGCGACTCTCATCCCTGGGTTCGTAGGTTCAATCCCCCACTGTGCACCAATGGATATTCTGTCAGAGTATATAACATTCGCTCGAACGGTGAAGTAAAACATCGTGAGGAAACCGACATGTCTTAGACCAAAAAAGGCGACGGCGTGTGTCAGGCACTGGAGGGTGATCACCTACTTGCCTATTATATTTAAAAATGATCATGAAGCCGATTCAGAAATCCGAGGCCCAAATCTAATTTATCGCACTTATATAATCAAACATTCCAACAGAAATGAAATAAAGTAGTTCGAATAGAAATAAATGGTGACCCACTTTAAATATTTTTCATACATATCATTATAATATTGAATGATTGTTTGATTACCTATATAACTTTAATATATTGTTATACTGTTGGAATAATTAGTATTTCTAGTTCTGTACTGTGTCTGCGGTACAAATGAATTCTTGATATATATAATTTTTATTCTTTAATTTAAGTTCTATATACCAATTTTCTAATTTTTATCAAGCAAAAATACAATTAACAATCCTAATTACTCTTTATAAATAATATGTACATTTCATTTAAATATTTTAAAAAACAAAGAATCTCAGGACCAGCTTTTACAACATTTTTCCTGTTTTTTTAATCTAACCAGTTTTGCTTCCTTAATCCTTTCAATATTTTATGTATATTATTATAAACTATTAGTAAAATTGTACAAATTTTCCATGTGTATATAATTTTTACACATGCTACACTTATATACCAGTAGCTAGTTGCTCAAATCTATGGCTCATAACATATAGTCCTATATAATTTTATAATCATAAAAGTTTCATTCAATATATTAAAATTTATTTTATTTTATTAAATACCGAAATTTGCTTAAAATATAATAAACAGCATTTAGGTAACCTTTTTGAGTGTAATTCATATAAAAATATAGTAATAATGGCAATAGGTGGGATACAATTTTTAATGATAATTTGTTGCTATAAGTTTAACAAAAAAATCTGTTAAATAAGTAAACCATTTGTCAACAATAACTAAAACTTTACCGTGAAAATGCAATAACTTCAAATTGTAGGCGGTTAGTAGCACTTAATTAGTAAAAGCGAATTTCTGAAGATTTACATTACTTATGAAAAAAACATTTTATGTTTCGCTTGATCGATTTTCTAAACGAAATTTTAAGTAAATCTGGACTTAAAAATATAAAGATATAATCTTAAACATAAGGTGTCATCAAATTGCGTTGAACAGGAAATCAAAACAAACACTGATGACATGGTCAGCAAGTTATTTGGATAAGGTATCTATATACTCGCCTAACTGAAATGTAGAACTAATAACAATAAAACGAAAGTTATTATATAAACGTCAAAAACAAGTAGAATTAGACGCAAAATTAATGTCGTTTTAAAACTTACCAATTCTTGATCGGGTGACAAGGCCACCGCCATCTTTCTAACTAATACTTACTTTCACAGATTAAGAGAAGTTTTCTACTGTTTAAATACGTACATATTTGTATTTTTACCTATAACCATTCAATCACAGAATACAGATGAATGAGATGTGTTATATACGTTTATACAGATGTGCAATAGATCTTTCTAGGTGTAACATCTATAGAACTTCTACTTCGAATCGTAGCATTCACAGTGCGAGTGGTATATACATACGAGTGGTATACTAAATATTTCCCTACTAGGTTGTGGCAACAAGAACTTTGACGACGAGTTAGCATATCTATTTTAATGCTATTTACCTACAGTGAACATATTAACATATGTTTATTAAATCGATTTTCTAACAAAAATTAGTTCTTATTCAGTTTCTAAATTTGGATTTATTTAGTGGATAATTAGGTTTTTTCGATACACAGATGCTATCTATATGTACATTATCTGTCGGTTTCCATCTTTTAAACATTTAAAACAACATTTCATCCTTTGAACACCAACGTGATGTTATCTATGGAAAAAGCTATTTGTTGGCCCAGATATTAGTTTTATCTGTAGCATTACTGCATTTCGCATTATAGGCAGCGGCCAGCGCCAAATAAATATAACCTATTACCTAACAAAAAAAAAACATTCTTAATTATTTACTATATTTACCTATACAACATAAAATACATTAATTAAATCCAAAAATATTTACTCTGCACCTATTTTTTACCACCCACGGCCTTTCCATAAAATGTCTACTCGCTGGTAACTGGAATTATTATTAAATAGCTTTTTATGTTCTTTATATAACTTATACGTCTATTTACTTCTTATTTTAGGTATCCAATTTATCAAAGGGGCAACCCACAACTTCGTGTATTTTTACCAAATTTTTGGATGAAATTAGTACATCCACCTCCTCGGCAACAACCAAATATTGTTCATTTTCAATGTTCTATGGAAATGACTAAACATGATATAAAAAACTATTTAGAGAAGATTTACAATGTACCTGTAGTACATGTTAGAACAAAAATTTCACTTGGGAAATTCAGAAAGGATATTGGCAAAGGTTATGTTGTCAAGGATGATGATATAAAGACTGCATTTGTTACTTTGGTAAGAAACATCTTTTGTAAGAATTTTAAATATTATTGTCTCCTAGTCAAAAGTTTTGCAAGTTTTCTGTTGAATTTTTAATATGTAACTATCTTTAAAAGTAATCTGTTACAAAACAGATCTCCAAATTTCTAAGATATAAGTTTACTTTTTATATACTTTACACAAATTAAAATTATATTTTACTCAGTTTTTTTTAAATTAAACTTTATTTTAGCCTAAAACTACAACATTTGAATTTCCCAACATATTTGAAAAAAAGAAAGGTGGTGTAGAGGATGATTTGAAATCTTTAGAAGAAACAAAGAAAACATTTAAACAATATATTGATCGCAACAGGGATAGAAGTGATATACCTAGCTGGTTTTCCATTTGATTATTAAATGTAATGTTGTACATAGCTAGTCTTAATTATAATAGAGAACATTAAATATGGTTAATAGTCAATTGGTGTACATTATTTTTATATAATAATACCATAACTTGTTAGAATTAGGATGGAATTGAAAAAACTGAATAATATCTGTTGCATTTAATCAACTAAGAACTTATGCTAAGACTCTCGGACTAAAGGTTATTAAATCTGTCTCTCACTATCATAGACTAGTGTCTTTGCTATTACTATAAAAAGCATGTTTTTTTTATAAAAACCCACTTTTATAGTGCAAAATTGTGGCAGTTGATGCCTTTTATAAACTATAATTAATAAAAAAACAAAAAAATTCTTCAACATAAACAGTAATGTGTAAACCTACCTAAGACTATTAAAGAAACAAAATTCTTGTCTTATTAACAATAAGTATTAAAATTCACAATGCTCTTCCAAGAACACTGATGAGTGACAGCGAGGGCATTCAGTGATATCCAATAAGAAGCTTACCTGAAACAATATTTTTAACCCATTATCATATGATATACTTTACTATAGGTAGATATTATTTTAAAACCTATTTGATAGATATATCAGTGGTAACGTTTTAAATGTAGATTTAAGAGTAAATCTAAAGGTCGTCATAATAAAGAGTTTAAAAAAAAATCGCGCATATTTAAAAGTGATACATGGTAAATGAAAGGAGCATCATAATAAACTAAACTTAGATACTAAAAGTTGTCAGTACATTTAAAAAGTAGGCTTAGGTAACTTACACGTGGATGTTGTTTGCATCTTATGCGAATTCTTCCGTGACAATAAAATCCACAAGCTCTACAGAAAACCATTGCCTTGTCTCTACTACAAAAACATATATTGTCATTCTTATAAGCAGGTGGAATTTCCGGAGCACCTCGCCCGAAGCGTTTTGGACCATTGGAAATGATCCCAGCTTTAGCTGCAACAATGGGTGTAGTTTTTTCCATTATTTCGTTTAATGTATCAACAAAGCGTTCTCCTTAGTTCTGCTTCCCAGCAACACAATATTAACTGAATTATAAAGAAAACGGGCAGGAAATAATTTTTAAGTGTTTGAACATTACATTACTCATTAACTAATGGTGGTTATTCAAATTTAAACGGAAGGTACCTTATACCTATCATAGACTACATTATATTATGTAGGGTACCTACTACTTAACAATTAACATTATGAAAAAAGTCTTGTCACTTTGTGTTTGTCATAAAACAATTTATACTTTTTTTAATTTATAGCTTACATGTCTATTATTATAGATTTCAAAGGTTATAATATATTTATAAAAAAAAATATAAATATATTATATTTATATATACAATGGTAGTGATTTAATTAGAAACACTTCTTATGAATAAAGAAAGAATAACTTCAATGTACAAATGTTCGTAAAAAATAATATAGGTACACATTCAATAATTAATAATCATGCAATAATATAGGCACTCAAAGAAAAAACTCTTATTTTATTACTCAACAGATGTAATGAGTTCATTTTCTGATACTCGCCCCTTGGACGCTTAATTAAAAACATCCTTTAAAAGCATCCATAGCTTTTTTTTTAAATTGGAGAATAACATTTCTTTCTTGGCTTTTTCAATTATTGAAACAATTCAAAATTTAATTTTGTTAAAAATGGGCAAAAATAAAAGTTAGTTACACAAGGAGTATAGTCAAGCACATTAAAGTTTGGGGCTGTTTTTCCGGTGGAAGTTGACACGTCCGAAAGATTGATTGTACAAGCATACAATGATTCCCTAGTCGGACGATCATTTGCCTGTAATCTGAATCTTTCAGCGTGACAATTACTGTGTTTAGGACACGGCCAATAGTTTCGAATGTTTCCTTAGCGAACAGCGTATGTATATCCGTTTTAGACTGGCCAGCACTAACTGGGTTTAGTTTTAACTAGACTGGGTTTTAATCCCGATAGAAAATCTTAGATTAAAACTCGATAGAAAATCTCTGGTACGTATATTGTTAATAGGAAAGTTATAAACAAACGTAATAACAGTCAAAAGAACTATATGAAGCATTTGTTGAAACATGGAATTCAATCCCCCTAGAAAAATTATGAAATTGATTAAATCAATGCCACGTCGTTGCAGTGCTGTTATTTAAAATAAGGGAACGCCACATAATATTAATTATAACTACAGTACAATCTCACTAATCCGGCACTATTAAAAACCGGAGGGTGCCGGATTATTGGAATGTTCGGATTACTGGATTATACTGAAAAAAAATCATAGGTAATAAATAAAATAAAGCATTTCATAGAGTCATTTTTAACTATAAACTATTCTCACTTGAAAAAAAACAAATACGTTAGCACGTGCACGTGATAAGTTTTGAGGTTAGACTGCTAGTCGACGACGCAGCGACCAAGCGCACAGGTATAGAGGGGTGAGGGAGGCGTGGGCGGAGGGTGCCGGATTATTGGACGTGCCGATCTATCGAAGTGCCAGATTAGTGAGATTGTACTGTATTGGTAGGCTGTGGATAGGAGCTATTTCTTAAATAACAATAGTAATTTCTAAAAATTAAAAAAATATTGTTTTTTATACTTTCTTGTTGTTGTTTCTAATTGGTTGACCATTATTGTTCATACCTTAAAACTGATTTAAATGTTTGTCCATAATGTAATATTGAAACTGAACTTGTGTAATGGGATTTATATTGTTTTTATAATAAATGATAAATTGTTGAACATATTGTTGTCCTATTTATTATTTAATTTAAAAATAAAAACGGTTGCGTTCAAGTATCTTACAAAATGTCAAGGACCGTTGGTAGTGTTTCTAATTATACGACCACCATTGTATATGTAAGTAAGTTTAACGTTACAATAACTATTCGTTTTTTACTGATATGAGCGCTAAATATAGAACATATACACATATAAATATATATAATCACGGTATATCTATTATAATACATAGATTTAAACTTGTTTTTTTAGAATTCAAGTCAATTTACCTAGCAGCTATTGCAAAATTTTAATTGGTATGAATATTAGGCAAGGATAAATTACTCAGAACCTTTTTGTGTGAAAAAGCGTCAAAAGTATAATATTACGCGTACCTATCACTTGCATATCTGGTTAAGTTGCATTTCGTGATAATTATCTGTTGCGGACATAGCTTATTAATTTTATCGACATTAATTTATCACACTGATTATACTTGTTCACCACAGGAAATTGAAGTATTGTTTGTAGCAAAAGAATGCTATGAGATGAGATAAAATTAATTGTATTCGCCAGCGTTATAAATATGTGATGATTTGGTTTGAGTCTCAAAAGTCTTTTGAAAATGAAATTGGTATATTTATTGTCTTTGTTGGTTTTCATAGTAGTGCTGGCATCATGCTATGGACGTGAAAACGAAGATTCTGAATACAGGTCTTTACGTCCTTTAACAAGAGTAAGTTAAAGATTACAATGTTTATTTTAATCACTACCTGAATCATTAAACTTTTTTTTTTAATATTATGGTAAGTTTTATCTTTATGCCAGTCAAGTAAAAGGTTGGGAAACTACACGCGAGAAAACAAAGACATCAAATAGACCAGTCAGTCAAGACAATTAATTCATAATAATTCCAAAAGTTTTCAAATTTTGATGTAAGGTCGGGAGTGGTATTAAAACAAACTATAAAATTTTGCAACCTGCTCTGCGGTCCGGAACATTGTTAAAAATAAGTTTTGGTCGTGAAAAAAATTCCAAAAGTTCTGCAAACTTGGGGAAGTTTTCGATATAATATTTCATATCACGTATAAAATTTGCAACCAACCTAAGTGTACGGAACATTTTTTGTTATTAAAAATTAATGTTTTTCTTTATTAAACTGAAGGGAAACGTTCCAAAAGTTCTGCAAATTTGACAGATATATCGAAAATAAAATAAATAACAAAAAATGTTCCGTACACTTATAGACCAGTGCCGATAATTTTTGAAACGAAAAAAATTTACAGTAGGATGAAACCCATTAGAAAAGCAGGGGAATATGCTCAAAAAGAAAGGAAAAATAAATTACGGTCGATCTGAGGTCGGGAAGGGGTGGGGGGGGAGTTTTAAGGGTAAAATACGGTTTATCTCGATTTCCGGCAAAACAAAAAGTCCTATCGAAGAAAGTTAAATGGCAAAGTTATCTTAAAATAGTAATAAATAGGCATCTAATTATAATTTAAAGAAGATTCATAGAGAAGTAGGGAAGGGTATGACGGGTCTGGGCGTTACTGCATACGATGTTTTGCATTTTCTGAGAAGATTTACTATGGTAATATATATATATATATATATTTTTACCATAGGAAAGTAGAGATTTCAACGAACTGAAAGCACTCCAACTTTTTGAAAAAAGCTGAAATTTTGACGTCAGAATTTTCGATTGAAAATTAGGGTGTTTTTTCGATATTAATTTAAAATAAGGTGAAAAAATAAATATTTTTAATCAAATAAATTACAGTATATTTGGGACATAATAAGGTAAGTTTTCACTAAATTTCGTTTAAAAAAATTAATTTTTGTAAAAGATAAAAATAAAAAACCAAAAACTTGGTTTTTTGAATTTTTCACACCAATTTTGAGGTTATGTGAAAAATGTGTAAATACAAAAGTTTTAGATCTTTTTATTACCTACAACTTTGCCATTTAACTTTCTTCGATAGGACTTTTAGTTTTGCCGGAAATCGAGATAAACCGTTTTTTACCCTTAAAACTGTTGGTTGCAAATTTTATACGTGATATGAAATATTATATCGAAAACTTCCCCAAGTTTGCAGAACTTTTGGAATTTTTTTCACGACCATACAGCAAAAATTAATTTAATTGCAATTTTAACAATGTTCCGGACTGCGGACAAGGTTGCAAAATGAGATTTATTGTCGTCCCAATGTACCATTCACTTGACCGAAGTTTGAAAACTTTTGGAATTATTATCAAATTTTCGATTTCGAATGTCTATAATGACTGGCCTAAAAAGGAAATAAAGGGATAAGCTGCTTAAAAACAAAATATGTACACAAACATATTGCATCTTAATATTATTATTGATTATGAAAGAAGATAATACATTATAATACAATAAAGGATAAAGTAAAAGGCAGGAGATTTTAGTCGGAAACGGAACATGAAGTAGATAATTGTAAGGAATTCAGAAAGGAGGTGGGGTCATATTGGGAACAAGAAAAGAAAATATGGTCGAGGTCACCAATATCTTCTCCACACTCGCAAATATTACTATCAACAATACGAAGAAATATTATCAATTTTCATGCCGACAATATTAATGGCATCATTAGAGATTAATGAAGAAAACGCTATTTCAGAAAAATTAATTGAGTTCCTGACAAGTAATGCTACGCCACCATGGCCATCAAATCTAACATCACGCAAGCAGGTATATCCTGGGATCCTAAATAGGTATTCTCGCTTCAACCACGTCTCAGATAACGCAACAACAACGGGAGAATGTTTATTTATCAAATATATTAAATCATGTTTCTGTGGAACAACACTCCTGCAATTCCATTGAATTATCTTGCAATCCATTATTTTTAATAACATTAAATGATTTAACTTTTTCATTAATAGAGGCAACGTGGGACGGTTTCACTAAGTTTGAATTTATTAAAGTAGTTAATAATGCTAGTATCATTTCTAAGACAGATTATTCTTCCTCTTTATTTTTGTGACCAACCAGAGCATTGCCATTTTTAGGCTCTGGAACCTGGAAGTCTTTCAATACATAATTATGAGCAACCCGATCATAACCATGTCGAGGTTTAGGAGGAGAGCGAGGTTTTAAGAAGACTCTCTATTTATAATAATCCCTCATGGATTAGTAGAATTATTTCGAGATACAGACTTCGCTGCGGAAGAATATGCGGGTTTTTGAACTTCCGGAATTGTTGAACTTAATGCCTCTGCATATGAAGGCTTAACAGAAGGAAAATATTTACTGGCTTCGACATAAGGCATGCAGCTCTGAGCCATTTTAACTTTGATTTCTATCTGTCTCACAAATTCTGGACATGACTTATCTGTCACTGAATGGGACCCTTCGACTTCACACATTACACAGAGGATCTTCATCTGACCTGTCACATGATACACCTGCATGTTGACCTCCTCAGTTATAAGATATTGGAGTCTTAGAACGACATTGAACTTTGGTATGACCATAACGGCAGCATTTATAGCATTGTATCGTAGGGTAAATATATATCTCTACTGGAAGAGCATTATAGCACATGAAAATCCTTGTTGGAACTTGCCCATCAAATGTGTTATAAGTGTTATACTGATTCAGAGGGTTTTCAAGAAACCGAGTCATAAATTTTACCTTGCGATTCAAACGTCTTATTTTAAGTATTTTCCCAACTAAGCCAATAGGTACTGATACATTTTGTTAAACTTCCTCTACACTACAATCTACAGGGACCCCGCGAACTAGACCCATTCTTGTTACGCTGAAAGTGGGAATAAAGGCTTTTCACTTTTTCGTTTCCAAAAGATTGCAGTTAAGAAAATTATTGGCGTCTTTATCATCGTTCATAAATCAAACTACCTGTTTCTTCCTATACGCTTAACACTTCCAGGAATAATATTATTAAATTTGTTCTGCTTTAAAAAATTGCCAAATTTTATAGGATGGAGAATGGTCCCGTCGTCAAGTGAACTTTGTATACGTTGAATAAGGGGAAACATCAGTAGGAACATATTTAGTACCAATCGAAAGGGAGTCCGTATTGGTTACTGTAGCTTTGGTGTTGTTTGAATTTCTCGCGTAGAGTGTTGAGAGATATTATTTGAATTTTCCATGTAAGATGTTGATGGTTGAGAGGATGTGTTATGTGAATTATTATTATTTTGCGAGTGTGGAGATGACGTGGATTGAGATTGAGGTTTAGAAGTAAACTTTTTGATTAAAATTGACTCATCTTCTACATTGCATAAGCTTTCGCACTCACAATAACCACCGCTAGAATCACTACCTTTCTTGGCTTTTATTTTTAACTTATGATTTCAGACAACATTGTTCACCACTCTGTACATTCCAAGTCTAAATATTTTTTTTTACTTTTGACCAAAATTGAAGTTATGTTTAAACTAATTCATAATTATAGTTGGATTCTATTTTGTACAAAATTTAAAAAAAATTGTACGTAAAATAAAATGATTGTACTGTTTAGATTATGAGACAAGCTGAGCCAAATCAACCAGAAAAACCTGAATCATCAGAAATGCCTCTACCCCAGGAACTCCAAATGAAGATCTATGACGCGTCGCGTAAGCGTAGAGAAGCCAAGGGTGTGAGTGGATCTTTACCCACAAGAAAAGGGTAAAATTTTCCAACCAAAATTTACTAAATATTTACACGAAATATTGGCACGAAATGGGACTTTGACTTGTTACCTTTAATTTATTCAAATAAATATTTGCCGAAGTCTTTTACCTACTCATAATAATTTAGAAATAGCAAGATTTATAAGGCCCGTGTTCTAGAACGTGTGCCAAAAACAATTAAAGTACCTACATATTTTAATTACATAGAACTTATCTACTTTCAGGACCTATTTAGCTTAGTTTTCCGTATGGAAGTAAGACATACTTATTTGACAGCGCAAGACTAGATTGTAAGTTGTAATTGTCTAACGTCATAATAAGAAAGGCTATTTAAAATTATACCTATCTCATTTAATTTTATACTATTTGATATTCTTTTAATTAGTGACGAAGACGGCGCGCCAGTTTAATTCTGTTAGGTAATTCGTATTCGCTCTGAATTAATTCGTAGTATGATTATTAAGATTTTTTATAAAGGTAAGACCTTTATAAAAAATAGCACTTACCGAAGTTTTTAGTAATAATATTATAATTTTTTTTTTTTTAAGACAATTCACACCAATTGACCGAGTCCCATGCTAAGCTGGTGAAGCTTGTGTTATGGGCAACGGATATACATACATATTATAGATAGATAGACATATAAATACATATTTAAACACCCAAGACCTAAGCACAACACCAAATGCTCATCACATCGATGTTTGTCTCAGCCGGGGATCGAACCCGGGACCCATGGATTCGCAGTCAGGGGTACCACTAGACCAATGAGTCGTCTAAATTATAAATACCAACGTCCAACACAAAAACAGTGATTTAATTTATCGAACAGGATATCGAATGTCGAATCTATAGAGTGTAGATTTTAGGTAGGTCACACAATAAAATGTGCACAAATAAAATTTTGTTTCTATTTAAACAATAAAGTAACACTTGTATAAAATGTTGATAACATAGCTGCTTGCCGATGTACTCAAAATATCAATAAAAGAGGACCTGAGATGTGTCTGCTCCATTAGAGGACCACATAATGAGATAATAGACATTTTTAAAATATGGGAAGCATATTCCTGCCACCCTACCTCATCTTCAATATTACTAAAGTAAAAAAGAGGTCTTGAAAGGTATTAAGTAATAATAAACTTATTTATGCCTTTGAAAAAACTCAACAAGAACTCAACAGATGGAGCTACGCTATACGGTAAGCTCCATCTGTTGTTTATTCACTTAACGAAATCATGAATTACTTGTGAATTGTGATTTCCTTTTTTATAATTTTAGCCAAAGTAAAATGACTATAATAAATTTTTGAGTAGAAACCCCTTTTAATATACTAACTAGCCAGTGACCAGTGTCTTGTAGAATATTATCCGCTTATGTTCATAATTCATATTATATGTTGTCAAATTATGACAGCCGAATTAAAAAATTTGGTGACAGCAGACAGAATCTTCTCAGGTAGTAAAGTAAAACACTGTAATATATTATTTAATTTTTCAATATTTATGTAAACAAATAGCATGCCTTTTTGAATTATATTGATGAACAGAACTTAATATAATTCAATATATATATTAGTGTCCCTAAAATGTTAAGAACACTTAAGAAAACTCCTGGCTTGGTTACTAACCTGCAAAATCGGCTAGTATTTCCAGAAAAACTGAAAGGTACTATAATAGAGAAATTGGCAAATTACTGGAAGAATTTATTTATCGATTATAAACAAATGTTACAAGATTTACGGACAGATATTCAAGATGATCCACGGAAGGCACTAAAGTGGTGCACTGGCTTAACTACGCTTTATTTTTTGGCTAAAAACAATCCTACAGAGACAGATTATAAAGATAAAGCGAAAAGTATTACAAATGAAGTAATTTTAGTAAGTGAAGACTGCAGAAATACAAAATCAATAGACCACCTGAGAAACATTCAACAAAGTTATAATGAAGGAGTATTACATTATGTAAGTTTCGGTATTGTCTCCTTTATGTATACCACAGATTTAAATGATGGGTGTGATTTGTATAAAGCGCACTGCTCTTATTTACAACCCAAATATACCTCAATTTTGTCAAAAATATCTGATGTTGGTATTATGGGTAGATGGTGGAATATTTTCATTAAAACAACAAACTTTGATGTTAAAGATTAGATGTTATAGCTGTTGTGTTTATGATAGCAAAGATTAGGATATATAAAAAAAACTGCAATAAAAGATGTTTTATTTTTTATACTGTATGCTAATTCACAAATGAAGTACAAAAAACTTGCAAAACATACTATAAGACAAAATTAAATGTTAGGATATAGTGAATGCCTAAGTTTTAAACTTATAACTTACTACTTAATAAAACCAAAGATTTTATATTTTTGAAACAATTTTATCTCTTTAAATCTATTGTAATGGTAAACTTATAAGAAAATAAATGACAACTCCTATTATCATTGAAATGTAATAAAAAAAAATTCTGCAAGTATTTATACAACATTTAAACTGGAAAAGAAAATATTAGCTCACAAACCAAGTTCAATTCTTTTAAAAACACTACAAAAATAATAAAATTCTAAATGATTTTTGGCCATGTGAAACAAAAAGTATTCTCCATACAAAAGTAAACAATTGTTGATCACAACATAGTAAAAGCTCAAAAATTCATAAATATACTGCAACTAAAAGAACCTAATACACCTAACAGAAATCACAAGTGAATCAAATCACAATATATGGAGTATAGAATATCACCTGGTATTAGTAAAATATATTTTTTTTAATTCATCACAGATAATTTTTTTAAATCCCATTCAACCTTGTGGGTTGTTCAAAATACTTAATACCAATTAGGATGATAAACAAACACCCTTAATGTCTCTCACTATTCAATTGTTGTAGTTTTGCTGTTGCTTTATAAAGTTACAGGAATGGATAATCTGTAAGCCATTGTTTAGTGTAGCAAATGTATGATAAAATTGTAAAACATTTTTAACTGTGTAAACTATTTGATCGGGTGTAACTTAACAAGCTTACAATGAAGCTGATGTACTAACTATTATAACATTAAATTTACACTATACAAAATTAAAATAATACCAGCATTGAGATAAATTAACATGAAGTTACATGAACAATTTTATCTATCACAATGTTTCAGACTTTGCATATTATTATTACTAGGTATATAGACACGGTATTACTTTATTAAAAAAATATTTATTACAAGTTATGGGTAATGGAAGCCAATTATTCAATTCTGCGTGAAAGGGCATACTTTAATCACAGTTACGCGTCAGACTCAGTATTCATTAAAGAAAATAGTTTATTCACTAGTAAAACATTTTTCTAGTTGATTAAAAAATATTAAAGTTTAAATAAAGCATTTGAAATGAGAACTAAAATTACACATGTTACCAAAATTGTCTTAATAGTGAGAAGTAATTCTTTCATTGCTTGAATCTGAACTTGACAATTTAACATACCCAGTACAACTATTAACAACTGTCTATATATAAGGTTATTATTATCTATGTTCATTATAAGCAAGCTATAAGACAGTATAACATGGTACTATCTATTCCTAAAAAACAAAATAAAAAACACAAACTTAAAAGCAAATGCAAAAAAATCTTCACTTTGATAGAAAGCAATTGTAACAAAAAATTTTTGTGTCTTCAAATTACGAAGGAACTATATATTGTTTTCGTGACAATTAGGAATTACGAAAAATCCATTATCGAACAGGTCATCATCAATCGCCTCATAATCCAGATCATCATCTAAGAACATCTCATCGTCTGATGAAAACACTGAAAAATAATAGTCATTATAGTAAGTGGCTAACAAATATAATATGAATAAGTGTAATTTTGTTTTAACTGAAGTTAAAGAGACTTGATTATTATCCAGAGAAGTCTGGCCATATTGACACTTTGAGATTTGATTTATCTCAGAAGCATTAAGCGGGCTACACACCTTCAGATTTAACTGTACAGTTAAAACGTAGGTCCATACAGCCTACACACGATCAAGTAAAAATATACGATCTTTCAGTTTTTATCACCATACCCTCCATAGACGACGCTTTAGCGATCGTAGGGCTAATGTGTGTGTTAAAATAATTTATTACTTTTAGAATCTATTTCGAGTAGCTATCTCGCGTGTCTATTATGATAATCCTTGCTCTTGATTTTCCATAACGAAGGCTCCGATTGGTATAGTAGTATAAACTCTTCCAGCGTTGGGCCATGGTCGATAAGTTTTCGCAAAGGCAGATAGCAAGGTCGATACGTGTTCACTTCACGCTTGCTGTGACAAAACTGACAAAACTGCGCAGTTTCGACTACACACTCTCACTTTTAACTGTACAGTTCTATCTGTACAGATTTATCTATTCATATTTTGATTAGATTCAGTTAAACCTGTACAGTTCAACTGTTTGTTCTACACACCTATTAACCTGTTTTGACTGTTAAATCGCACAGTTAAAACTGAAAATTGAATGCCAGTCAATCGGTTTAGTATTGTGAGTATGTTTTGAACTCATCAGGTCGAAAACAAAGAAAAATTTTAAATCTAGAACTTTCCATCCTTAGAGACGCCAACAGCATGACAAAACCGTAGGTGACCGAACCGAGGTGTTTAAACCAAATTTGTAGAGAAATATAAACAATTGATAGGGGGGTAGTACAAAAATGCAAAGTGGCCAATTTAAGAAAAATAAGTGATTAGTCCTTCCTGTCTAGTCTCAATCTGAATTATTTTACAAGAATGGCATCCAGTGGCTTGAGCCCCCGCCGATTTGTGACTAAGCGAATTTGTATGGGAATGGTAATTAGCTAACGGTGTCACGTGACCATTTTGTAATTTTGTCCCGAGCTCTACAGCATACATTTCTACGTTAACAACATAAAGTGAGATTTAATCTTAATCTGTTTATGATTGTTCTTCGAGCAAAAATTTGTGTGAGGTATAAACACTTCGTGACAGACGTGACTCACTAATGCCAAACAAATTTGTATGGTCACGTGATTAAGCTTGAGGTAACGTCATTGCCTTTAACTTCTGCCTCTTGTGACCAAAATAAACAATTGCAAGACGAAGTTTTATCTGAATCATAATCTATTTCTATATATATATAAAAGAAAGTCGTGTTTGTTACAACACTTATAACTCGAGAACGGCTGGACCGATTGCCATGGTTTTTGATTGGTTGGATTTGTTTCCGTCCCGAATAGCAGAATAAGCAATAAAATATCGGATAAGTTATCGAATAACAATAAATTAATTAATTAATTTTACGAATGCAAAAACCATATGGTGCCATCTGTTGACAAAACTACGCATCATTTTACGTCGAATTCGTGTCAGTTCAAGAAATTCCGATCTTGAGGTGAATGAGGAGATGCATAACCATGCTTTGATCCTGATCAAAAGATGTTGGATATCAGAAAGTGCTTAACATGCAGTATCGCCATATTGACGCTAAAGAGAAGATGCCTAATGTGTAAAACTGCCATTCTTCTTTCGCAATGGCAAGCAATAAAACATTTCTGTATTTGCAAAAAAGTTGTATTAATGTAATACTTAACATTAATGAAATCCTAAAATAAGTTAAATTAAAGTAACAACGATATTATAAGGTTGTTGGGCGGAACGAAGTTAGCCAGGTCAGCTAGTTATTAAATAAAATTAAAATGTTTCTAGATGCAACTTACTCTCGGCAATAATATTTTCATAGACGTCCTGCTCAAACCCATATTCAAAGGATCCATCAGATCTATTATCGTATACGTCATCAGTGAAGTCGGGACGTAATCTTGGGTCGCAACGGTCGTCTTTAAAATCGATATTTAGTGTATCACGGCGATTGTGCCACTGTCATAGAAAAATTACACTTCAATAAACAAATCACTTTGTGCTCACTCTTTCAAGTAATGTTCACTAAGCTTTCACTTCACTAAAATTTACACAAAATGACAAGTAAACATTACTATAAGTGTTTGCTTTATGAAAAGGGCTAGTTTTGGCAATTGACATTTTGATTGATTAAGAACTGACAATAAGTTTACTACATCGCCAGATATAAAAAAATACTAATGTTGAATAGCAATTTTATTTTGTTCATAAAAATTCAAAATCTGAGTTTGTTGAATTATATAGGCACATTTACCAAATTCATTATAAATCAAATACTGTTGGTTTTCTATCATGTACATTTAAATTATATCTGCACTATACATACCGCTGGTAAAATAGGGTTTTCACTGTCTTCTAAATTTTCCTCATTTTCCAAATATGCTGCAGTGCCAGCTAATCTCGTGACTATCTTTCTCGGGTGAGCTTCAACTGATTTTATTAACGGAGGTATAATTTCTTCAGTCACATTGTTGCACCCACATAAATCAAGCTCCTAAAACATTTATATAGTTGCAAAGCAAATAAATTAACTTAATCTGTTTAATATACATGTTTTAAATAATTTTCCCCAGCTAAGAAATATAATATATTATGTCTACTGTACATTGTATATTTCCATCATACCGTAAATACTTTGAATCATATGCATGGTTAGATAAAGTAGCCTCAGAAAAATAATTATTTAACTTCATTACTCCCTTCACTACCCTAAATCGACCATCTATCTCTTTTCATCACATGAACATAATTTGACAGAAAGGGACTAGTTTAACTAAAAGAATGCAATTCACTGATTCTCTTGTTTTAAGAATAACAAGCATAGTGTAAAAGTGTATGGGCACTTTTAATTCCATAACTCTGCGATGGTATGCGACATGACCGTACCACGAGAGCAGTGTTCCGAACTACGGCCACCATTGAAATGAAAAATCGAAATTGCATATTTCAAACCCCACCTGCGTATCAAACATGCTAACACAATAAAGCAAATTGAATTTTCTGACCCACTAGATTTAAAACCAAGTCCTCATAATCTAGTCATTTAAATAAAGCAGTTAAGGATTACACCAACTTACTTCGAGGTAATAACAGCTTTCCACAATATCAATGAACGGGGTGGTTGTGACAACTGGATTTCCTCGGCATATTAATGTTTGTAGGGACTTAAGTTTGACAATTGATCTGAGGCCTGTGTGACTTAACCCCGCAAGATATGACACGTCCAAGTAGGTTAAACTCGGACATGAAGAACAAATCGCAATAACACCTTCATCGCCAGCTCCTTGAATATCAAAAATGTATTATTAGAACTTAAAAACGGGTTTGTTTTACTTATAATTAGCTGTGCCCTCTGGTTTCGCCCACGATTAATATTGTAAAGTCTTTCTCAATCAATAAATTTCACGTAAGTATTTTTTTTTTCGTTGGTCGTGCTCCAATGGACTTATGTGCGCATTTAACAACCGCTCGTATAGTGAAGGAAACCAGTAAGGCGTGTATTAGGCACAGTGAGTTGATTATTTATCACAGATGACATCTGAGGTCAAGAACAACCGTGGCCAGCGTCACTATTTTTGTTTTAGTTTAGAAATCCCATCGAAGTATTAGGTTTTTTTTTTAATTAATAGAAAAGAACAAAAGATACTCCGCTCTTATTAATCGTATAGTGACATAGATATGGTAACCAAAATAAATCAACATGATTATTTTTTTGGTTAACATACCTAACGATACATTAAAGATTTTTTAAATTGTTTCAGTACTTTTAGAGTTCAATTACATACAATCTAATCTTTCCTCTACAATATTACCAAAATCTAAAAATTTAGCTTTTTACTGAGTTGCATGACTGCAAACTAGTCAGAAAAATTTAGTTTACGTGTAAATTAAAAACCAAGTTTTAATACGTATATAATTTGCCATTTGTTAACCATTAAAATGTACAATTGTAGAAACGATTGGTATATACATATTATAAAAGTGAATTAAAGAGTGAATACAAAATTTTTAAGAACTTTGATTTTTTTTCGTTTTATAGTCAAAAAGGCTGAAACGGCGGGGAATGATAATAACTTACCTGGTTGCACACAATTTAATTTGGAATTACAATTAGATATATTGAGATATTCCAATTCATGACACGTCTGTCCCACTTGCTTCAACACACTATTAGACACATATATGTTGTTACTCAAATGAAGTCGCTTCAAATTCTTCAAAGTTGCAAAGGAACTGCAAAATTCATCCGTACTGACTTGCATAACACACTCACCCACCGTCATATATTCTCTGAGTGATAGTTCTTCTAACTGCGGCAATTTATTTAGTATTAACGGTATCACTTTCCACACATATATCGGGCACAAGTCAAGCTTAAGGGTGGTCAGATTTGGTAGGATATTTAAAGCCACGCACAAAACTGGCCCTTGAAGACTATAACAGTTATAAAACGATAGAGATGTGAGTTTAGACGGTTGGGTTATGTTAAGAAATAGGCCTGTTACATGAGAATTATTTGCCACACTTATCTTTTCCACCTTTGATTCCGGTTTAACGGCATGAACTAAACTAGAGTCAGTAAGCTGAAATAGAAATAAAATTAAGATGACTTCAAACTAAGTGCCGATTCGTTAGTTCAACTAAAATTCTTCAACTTTGGTCTATGCATTGCATACATTCCTTATATAAGAAAGAAATGTAGGATTATTTAAAAAAAAAAAAAATTATCTCTAAGATCAGTGCAGACAAAAGTGGTTTAAACGCTCTAGGGATTGAACATTCAATACTGTCTTTCGAACAAAATATGCTGACGTAATCTTAAGTCTTATCGGGCCATAGATGGACCGCATGTTGCAGTCAAGACCGACTGCAATATGCGGTTTGCTCAGGAACTGCTCGGGCGGTCCGTATATTGCGAATATGAATTTAGTATGGACACTGCAGATCGCCGTGCGGCGACCTCATATTGCAGTCGTTCTTGACTGCAATATGCGGTCCGTCTATGGCCCGCTTTAGTCCAACCCTTGCCAGACCATACTATATTTTTTTAATTATATTATTTTTAACTATCCCAAAATAAAAAAAATATAATTATAAAATTTTATTTACTCGTAATCCAACATTTATGTATGGGTATATTTACCTTATGGCAGGAAACAAATGTTAACTCTGTAAGTTCTTTGCAGCCATATATAAGAGGATTCCAATTTTTTGTGTTCATACTAACAACCTGCAATTACAGAAATAAATAATTGAGACATTAAAAAAAAAGGTGCGTGTACTCATGTACGCGCGTAAGAAGTTATACTTCTTTGGCATTATTAAAAATAGTTTTTGATTGCATGCAAATAATTAATTACAATTAAATAATCAAAGACTGGAAAAGGAGTCATTATAGTCAATAAAGTTCAGTTTACATTCGAAAAATTAAATAAATAAATATTTATTATTATTCTCTTACATTAAGTGTAACATAAATTATATTATTATTCGAATGTTGTTTTTAAATTATGTCCAATGCCGTAGCATCTTCCGTGGGCAACTTCATTCTGTTAATTTTGTGTCTCGGTGCGCGCGCATCGGATATCGCATCATAATGCGCCTAAAGAAGTATAACTTCAATAAAAGGAAATATTATCATTTTAAATACTTGAACTTGTATTTAAATTAATCGAAGTATTTGTTTGGTAACAACTATATGAAATATGTAACTTATTTTGTTGTACCACAAAATAAATACACAATTACTAATAGTAATATTAACTTTAACATTACCATGATCACACATTGAGCACCTAAAATTACTTACAAAAACAAAATGCTCAGAAATGCTCAGATATTAAACATCACACAAAGAAAAGGTAACTCAAACATTTTAACTAACCACTAAGCATAAAAAGTCTTTTCACAATTATCTTAAATTTATATAGATACATTCCAGAACAGTTGTAAAAATCATAACTCTATAAAAATTACCTTTAAACTTTCAAGGTTCGGGCAGTACTTGCCCACTGTATGAGCTGTACGGTCATTGAGTGCAGACCAGCTGTGATCTATATGCAAATGATGAAGGGAGCCCCCTAATCGCTGCAGTAATCGACGCAATACTGCTGTGGTAAGCCGAATTCCGGTAGCACGCCACCAGGAAGTTTTAAATGTCCGTATACCTGAAACATCAAAGAATATTTCAATGGCTAAAAGTAATTGAATATTAACTATTATTAATAATAATCAATTTTAGTTCCATGTTTTATGTCCCAAATTTATTGAGGGGTTTTATTATTAAGGCTTAAACACCAAGATTTTTTACATGAATAATATGTATTATTAATAATGAAAGTAATTTTTTTTCAGATCATATTACGGGTGTAAAAAATAGTATATGGTATTGGTTAAATTATAATAAACTTTTTTACAATAAGGAAGCGTTCAAGTATTACGAATTTTGGGAGAGGGGGTCCTTTGTAAAATGTTACGATGCGGGGCGGGGATTGAATTACGCGTTATTGTTAATATTATTTCCAGTACTTTACACCACATAATGGTAACTTTTAGGTATATAAAGAGACACTGGGTGGTCACGAAACGTTTTTCGTGTCAATATTCGCCTTATTATAGAATAATACTTTTATTTTTAAAATAGATAAAGTAGTTTTTACCTTGTAAATGTTCATTAATCATATTGCGCCATCTCTTGCTAACTCTTTCTGATCTAATTAAATCCAGTACAGGTACATAGCTAAGTATGTGTGACATGCAATCTTGATTGAGAATGTTCAGTATATTATATGAATCACTGTCATCATCCTCTTCCGATTTCTGTAATTAAATATTAATAACTACTTGGTAATGCCTTACATACATACATATCATGATGTATATTGAAAAACACATTCACACACAAACAACACTATTTAACAAGAAAAGGTTCATCATACAAGTGAAGCTTCACAGAATTTAATCCACCTCAAAGCTTATCCGCAGAAAATATATAGTCAAATAAAATCTAGCACTCTTCAGCACCTTTTAGTTCTTTTGATAGACCATATCTAAAAAACACTGGCTATTTACTTTATAGTTAAAATAACTTAAATGCAGATTCCATTCACATCCAGTCTTTATTCAGCTGTTTCATGTTTTCCAACAAAAAGCTACAATATATAAGTTAAAAACATTCATGGTGAATGAAATTTTAATTATATTATAAGAATACTTAATATTTTATTTAGCTGTTATTATTATTATAAGCAGTGTTTGCCTAGTGGCTTCAGCATACGACTCTCATCCTTGACGTTGTAGGTTAGATCCCCAGTTGTGCACCAATGGACTTTCTGTCTAAGTGCTCAATTTACATTTGCTTGAACAGTGGAGGAAAAAATTGTGAGGAAACCAGCTTTTCTTAGACCCAAAAAGTTGATTTGTTGTTGTGTCAGGCACAGGAGGCTTATCACCTACTTGCCTTTTGGATTATGAAAAATTTTTCATAACACACGTTTTTTTTTTTGCTGGACTACTTCTGACAAAAAACTCATTACTTATTCATTTTAACTGCTGAATTATTATTATTGTTATTTTTTACATTAAAAAAAACATCTTAGTCACAGGAATATCATGTAAACCACATCATACTTCAGCAAAACTATAAAAAGAAATAGAAATAAGTACTTTTACTGTACCATATTGCATTAACAATTTAAAAATAGATTACCTGAGAATTGGTTTCACCATCATGATTTGCTGAACTACCAGCAATTGACACCTCAGATCCTTTGGTCAAAATTTAAAAAAAAAATTGTTTTAGAAATTATTTTCAAAAACTCCCAAATGATTTATCTCCATGATACATAATAATTATTATTATATGAGAAATTGCATTATAACTATATATTGAAAAAAAAAAATTATACCAACCAGGATGCTGATCAAGATCATTAGGGCATAATCTGGCATCAGTTCTTTCACCAAGGGGCTTCCAGTGCACTCTTCCCTCACTATCTTCTACTGGTTGATGCCAACTGTCAGCTGGGGATATACGTAGATTGTAACCACGAAGCTGCTTTTCATGAAATGGAGCCAACAGCGCCCTAATAATAAACAAAGTCAAGATAGTTAATAGTGAAACAAAGAATACAATGTACATGTTGTGTCTAAAATAAAAAACCTTACTTGTGGGCATCTGCAGGATTGCTGAATGTAACAAATGCATATGTCGGAGTTGGTGATCTATTTGGGCCTCTATCCCCCATCCTCAACCAACAACTTTTGATAAAACCATATGGAGCAAAGATGCCAAATAGCTCTGAGCGGGTAGTCTACAATCATAATCAAAATTATAGCTTTCTCTATAAATATAAAAAGTCACTTAAAAATACTTTAGTTACCTTTGCAGGAAGATTTGATACATATAGTTTTCTGATGGGTATTCCATCTTCTGTGTGTGTAGGTACACTTCTAACGTTATCGTATCTTGATGCAATGTCACCTAAAAGACAACTCGACTATAATAAAAGGAAATAAAAAACATGAACAGCAAATAAAGAGAACAAATGAAAATACTAACAAACTCCTCCGCTTAAAACTTGAAATAGATGAGAATGGTTGAAAACCTCTATCTCGAAGTCATTTTCAAAATACATGGCTATAAAATGACAATCAAAAGCAAGTACATCTAAATAGTACAATGTAAACTGTTCCTAAATTTTATATATAATTTTGAGAAACCGCTGATACAAATAATTTTGAGAAAATTAACTTAAATTCACAAATTGCAACAAAAATACAAAATAGTAGGTACTTATATGAACGAGATACCGCCACAGAATAATGTGAAAATTACGAAAAACTAAAAAGACAAATGACTATAACCCAATATATATACTATAGTAATCATGACGAAAAATAAGATGACAACCGTCTTGACTCTTGGATTTGGGCTTAGCATAGACTTAGTATATACTGGCGTATATACTAAGTCTATGGGGCTTAGACTCAGGAGTCAGGGGTGAGGGTGTTAAGAAAAAAATGGTCGAGACAGAAACCTAAGACGTGGCTTCGGCCTTTAAAACTCCAATTATTACCAAGAACAAGACCTAGCTGTATGGACCATGGGAAAGTCCTTTGCCTTTCCCATTAGGGATAAATTAATATCATCATCATAAGACTCAGGGTAAGATTCAGAAACAAAACAAAACTTAGCGCGAAGTCTGAAATCCCCCGTACGTCAAAAATGTGTTAGCTTAAGTTAGACAAACATACATAACGTGGCGCATATCATCAAATTATTTTTATTTAAATATTTGACAAGAGTGGCATCTTTAATCTCTTATAGAATATTAATAATATTTATTATACTCGGGTCATCTGTCAAAAAAATATTTTGGGTATCTGTGTGCACGGGTGACGGCCGACGGGCCGGACGGCAGTCGGGAACTCGGGAGTCGGGACACCGGATTCAAAAAACAATCGGTTTGTTTTGAAAACCTTGTAAGATGATATTTAGCTTTTAATATAAGAAATGAACGACATAAAAAGAAGAGGTAAATTGGTAAAAAAAACAGATACAGTAAACGAATTAAATTTTAAAGACAACAAGAAAGGCAAGCATAAACCGTAAGTAAAACGAACTTAATAACACTTTTGTCTTTACAAGTGTCAACTTAATATTCTAAATGAATGTTTGATGCTGAATAAATGTTTTCATTGTTTTTTTCCTATAGATCAATTCATAAAGGACTTCCCTTGCGAGTGTTGTCACGTGGTGTAGTTATAGCATCTTTATTGATTGTTGTGTATTTTACATCAAAAGATGAATTACGAACATTTGCCAGACAAAATGAAGTTTTATCAGGAAAAGTCCAAACTTTACAATGCTCTCCTCAGTATTTGAAAGAAATTAATTCTTATGATGGCTGTGTTCCGAAGACATGTAAAAGATTTGTTTTTGATACAGTTGTATCATTGACAGAAGTAGAAGGTTTACTGGCAATTGCTAAGAAAGGATTAAAACATGGAAGAAGTTTAGGTGGAGCTTCAGTTATTGATTTACATAGTGGAGCTATGTCGAAAGGTCAAGCCTTCATAAATATATATGAGTCCCATAGCATGAAAAATTTATTTACCGAGGATGATTTCAATTTATATAGAGTAAGTTAAAATTAAAATATAGTTGAAAATTAACAGATAGCAATGATTGTATGTTTGTATTACATTTACAATTTATGTAAGCATTTGTTATTTTTATTAATGAAATGCTTGAAATAGAACTTTGTACTGTACATTGCAATTTATTTTTGTTTTGTCCATTGATTTTCAGAGTGTAAAAGAAAAAGTGAAGTATACCATTGCAAATCATTTTAATGTGAATGCTGATAAAATTTATTTAACACACCCAACTTTTATATCTGAAATGACTTCTCGAAATGCTGTTACTAAACATGATGAATATTGGCATTCCCATGTTGATAAAGTAAGTTTATAACGGTTATTACATTTCTATAAAATATCAATCTCTTTCAAGTAAATATTGTAACCCTGAGAAAGTTATAAAAGAGTTACTTTAGTATTGTTAACTTATGAATCTATAGTCATAATGAATTATATTATTTCCAGGAAACATACCCAAGTTTTCACTATACTAGTCTAGTATATTTAAGTGATTATAATATTAACTTTGAAGGAGGAAGATTTGTGTTTATTGATGAAAAATACAACACTACTATTGAACCAAAAAAAGGAAGACTTAGCATCTTTACTAGTGGACATGAAAATTTACATTTTGTAGAAAAAGTTAAGTCAGGAGTTCGATATGCCATGACCATAGCTTTTACTTGTGACAAAAAACAAGCCATTCAAGATCCTAGTATTGACAAATATAACATTCCATAAATCATGTATTTTAGTTTTTAGCCTTAAGATTAATAAAAATTATAATAAATTACAAACACTTTTTATTATAGTTTATTACATTGCTGATTAGCTAATTAAAATAATAATAAATTTAGTTTATTACATTTCAAGCATGAGAATCATCAATGTTTTTATCATAAAGATTAATGTATAAGTAGATTTCTTATATATCATTGCAATATATTGTGATCTGACATTAAAAAATTAAACCCTCGCAGTTTCTTTTACAGTAAAGGACTACATTTGTTGGTTTAAATCAGTAAACGCATTTTTAAAGGTAAATATTTTTTTGTACATAGAGATCTATTGACGCAAACATTGCGATTTGCGAGGCCCTAACTTACTAATGTAGAAATTAAGTTGGTCTAATTAATCTGTGCCTAACTCATAATTCACAGTACATATGTATATACTTATGTATGTTTATACTTTCGAAGTGGGCAGTCGGCTGTTGCGAGCTTGTGTTTATACTTTATATAGTGCGTTTTCCAATTACAGAGCATAATGCGACCCAGTGCCGCAAAATGCCGCATAATGCTGAAGCTTAGTTGGAACGTGAATTAGTTTTCAAATGCATGCGTGCGCTAAGTCAGTGTTGAAAATTTTTTATTCTGAATAGAGTTAGCAACCTCATTAATGTATAAATAATGTGATAAACAATAATAATTGGTTGAAAACTTTTTACGCTTATTTTAATAATCAAATTATTTCATTAACATTTTTTTACTGAAATAAGAGAAAACCTTTAAAGAATCTAAGGTTTTAACAAGCTAAATTAACAGTAAAATATTTAGTTTCATGGAAGAAGTTAACATCATTTACGTTGAGTAATTTTTTTTTAAATGATTTCTAAAAAAATAAAAATGTGTGCGTGTACTAGGTGTACACACGTAAGAAGTGAAACTTCTTTTTCGAAAAATGATCTACTATATGCAACTTTACAGAAATTGGTTAAATAAAGTTAAATTAGATAAAGTTTAACAAAAGGCTTTTATTATCATAGACATGAATACAAATACAATTATTTCATTTTAACTTATTACTGTACTACTATGTAGTACTAAGATTATTACAGAATTTCATTAATTGTAATAGAATTATTAGTATTACTATCATTGTTATCGTTATTATATATTTTTGTTACTAATGGCTTCGAATCTCTTCGGATCAACCGTGGTAGGGACAAGAAAAAGATGGCGCGTAACCGAAAAATGTGACAAATGTGTGTAAATTTTTTTCCAACGCCGATAAAGAAGTTTGACTTCAAAAAGCAACATGGCGCGTAACCTGCTACAAAATTTCTCCCATACGTCGTTAAAGAAGTTTCACTTCAAAAGATGGCGCGTAACGGAAAAATGTGACGCGTAACGAAAAAATGTTACACTAAATTTTTTTCCAACCCCGATAAAGAAGTTTCACTTCAATTATATACTTTTTCAAAACCATTGCAATGTTTACAAAAGTATAATCCTGTATTTGTTTACAGATCCAAATTTTAAAATAAAATTGTATTCATATTTTAAATGTGGAATATAAAAAAAGTAACTATTTATACCTTCATCCATACTTATATTTATTTTTTTTAGCAGTTTGAAATAACTTTAATTATTTTCAAAATCTACGACGAAACGAAAGCCTTACAAATTTTTCAACAATAAATAATAATTACTAACGAAAATTTCGATAAATGCCAACTTAAAGAAAAACACTGGTCAATTTTCTGTCACTGTGTTGGTATTGATTGCGAGAAGCACGCGAGAGCATTAGTTTTGAGAGTGCTCAATTGTGCGAAGCGTTGCTGTAGTTGGAAAATTCAACGTTGAGCATTATGGCGCATAATGCGCTCTGGTGCTGTAACTGGAAAACGCACAAATTAATTAGTTTATTATCTGTGGTTGTGACTGTATTTTCTAAAATGTGACCTTGATATTTAATTCAATGCAGAATTGCAGACTGCAGTTCAGACTTCAGTCAAAACAAAACACGACGTAGGGAACAAAGTGAAATTTGCTTGATGTATTAGGTATCGTATCGACATATTGATACAATTATAAAAAAATGTATTTAATTTTTTCGGATATTAAGATTGTGATGTAGTCAAAAATAATTATTTTGCTCGCACCTCCAAATTACTTGTGTTACAATAAACAGTACGTAATAAATTATAATATTGATTTGCGTCATATCTTAGGATAGCATTTTAATTGAGATATATTACACTTTATTATCATTTTCAGAATATAAAAATGGACGGACACTCTTTAGAACATAGTGATTCGGATTCTGGCGAAAGTTGGACTTTACTAGAATCAAACCCAGCTTTCGCCGACGAAGCACCAGAATTTGCGGAAACACCTATCGAAAGGTAAAATCATCATTGATATTATTGCATATTTTGTTATTAAATTCAACAGTCATTAAAATTGTATTTTGGTCCAAAAATAAATTATTACTAATACAAATGCATAAGTAAGTTGGAAACCTGCCAAGATCACTTATGAAAGGATTCACTTTGAAATTAATTTAATATATTTTGTTATAAAATATCTTTGTCATGTATACAAATGTTTTCTTTGTTAATGACTTAACATGATCTTTCTACACTTAAATTATGAAATAGTTTTTTTTAAATAAAACTATATTTAATTATTTTTTTTCCAGTCCAGTATCAGATAGCCATGAAAAAGATGATGATACAGATGGTATATCAATCATCAGTGACAGTGACCATGAAACCCATTCTCCATATCAAATACATTTTGAAAAATATTCTAAAGAGATCCGTCCCACAGAAGCAGAGATTCCCCAATATACTTCTGTTAATCCACAACTGCTCAACTTTAATACTGATGAATCTTTAGGGGCTGATAATGAATTTTTGGGTGATAATAATAAACACAGAATATATGTACATAAAAGAAATAAGAGACTCAGTACAGTTCTTAACATAATTGTGTTGGGAAGTGTAATAACAGCAGCAGGTGTTGCTATTGGACACATGTGGGGAGCTAAAAATGATTGCTCAATGCATGTTCCACCTTCAGTTAACAAGATATTGTCAAATTTGTATAAACTGCAAGAAGAGAATGCATATTTGCGGAACAAGTTAAAAGAATTAAGTCAGTATCACCAAATACAGCAAAAGTTACCTATTAAAATCAATAAATGCAGGAAGGTATTTGAAGAGTCATTAAACAATAATAATGTGAACAGATTTACAAAATGTGTTGATGATAACAAATTAGAAAGTCATTTAGTTGAACCTTCATTTGAAAGAAATTTTGTAGCTGACATTAATAAGCTTGAAAATATTTATAAAGATAATAAGAGTTGGCTTGATGAAGAAATCACTAAAAGATTAAAAGTTGAAAAAAATATGTGGAATAATAATATAAACAAATTAACTAAGTCAAATACAAAGTGCAAACAAAACAAACCTTTTCTTGAAAAGAATGAAGATGAATCTTCTAAATCAAATAAAAACTCTTTAATAGAGAATGATTCTTTTGAAATTCCGCTAATGAGAGTTAGCTATGCAGATTCTCTGAAAAGTGAGGATACAGATAAGAGGCTGAATAAAAGAGATGCTGCCTTTGAAAATAATACAAGTAAATTGCAAAATAAGAAAAAGATGAAAGATAAAGGTGACAATTTGGAACAAAGTATAAGTGATATAGAACTAAAAAAGGATGACAGATATGTTGGAAATAAAAGTAGACAGGAAAAGAAGAAACTTAATCGCCAAAAAGCATTTAAAAAACAAAAAAGGCGTAATAAATATGAGCAATGGGAAATGAAAGGTGGTTTCATTAGGGATTATGATGACATATCTATTTCATCACAAGAGGATTATAGTCCTATAACCTCTGAACAAAAATCCACCATAACTGATGGTACAACTATTGATAATTCAGATAGGTTTATAGAAACTGAAAACAATAAATCTCAGCCCAATAAACAAAATAAAAAAAGAAAAATTTTAGAGGACAGTCCAAAACAAGAAAATTGGTATGATAAAAGAGTTGAGCTACGCAAGGTAGCCAGACAGAAACTTGAGCAAGAAATGTTTGGTGAAAAGGGCCCAAACACAGCTCGGTGGTACTTTAAGAGAATGCAGAAAAGAGAACAATGCCGTACTAAAGATAATAGTACAAACAGAAAATTAAATGACAAGCGCGGTATGAATTACAAAATGAAACATTGAGATAGACATAATCACAATATATTATTTTGACCATAAGTTATAATAGAGGCTATAATATGTAGAACAATTTTGACAAATGAAATTTTGTGTATTATATTAATTTGACATTTGTACTAATCTTCATATATTTCAACATTAAATTACAATTGCACAAAGGTCAGAGATTCTAGAATAGCTAAGTAACTGTTTTAGTTGGCCTTTGTGTTTGACCAACAACTGTGAATTTTAAACAACTGTGAATAATGCACCTTACTCACCTCTATTTATATGCAAAAATATCTTATTTTTCAACTGTTAAAAAAACTTACCACAATTCAGATGAAAAATCTGATCTTAGGTGGTACTTAAATAAAACAAGAATTATTATTAATTCATTTATTACATGCTCTTAAGGATTTAATCCAGTGATATTAAGTATTTTAAATTTATAAGTACCTAATAAATATAATGACTAAACAATGGACTTTTATTGACCTTGAGTACATGACCTCAACTGGAATTATTTGAGTTTACTTTATTTGAAATCTATTTAGAAAAATTTAGTAGAAATACTAGTAGTAATGACTCATTTTTACTTAGTTTTAACAGCCATTTGAGAGATTAGATATTGTGGTGAACCACATGTTATAAGGAAATAATTCATTAATCGTCTCCAATTGCTCCACTAAACACGAGATTGATAGCAGCATTCACATCACCTAAAAACAAAGAAATAAGTTAAAATATCAATTATAAAGTGGGAATCTCTTGAAATTATAAAAATATTTTTTTTTAAATAATTTGCATGTAGTAAATTTTTAGATTTTTTTTTCAATCAATATTTTTAATCAGGATAGTATTATATATGTATCACTATAACCCTCTTTTTTACTTAAGATGTATATAAACTTTAGTGTCACAAAAATTATACACATAAATAATTAATTGATTACAAAAAACAACCTAACGTTTGCATATTCTATGGGCTTCATACTTTCGATTGGTATAGAATTTATCTAATAATCATGAAAAAATGTTTAAAAAAATATTTTTTTTAAAAATTAATTAAACATACTCTGCACAAATTAATATGACATGGTATTACATTAAACAAGTGGTAATTACACAAATCAATCCTAATTATACCAATAAACATTAGTTAATGATACCTTGCTATGCAATCATTAAACATCAACAATTATGTTAACGATTTTTTTATTTTCGTAAGATAGAATCATAAAAGATCTTGGCTATTTTTACAACGTTCCTTAAATCTTACTTCAATAGCAGCGATTGTCGAAATGTATATATATATAATTTCCGAATTTATATTGTTTTTAGGGTTACGCGATTTAATGTAACTTTTACAAAAAAGATTCAAGGTAGATAGATGGATGAATAATTCCCCAAAAATGTTTGCTTCATATATTTAATAAAGATAAATTTTCATCCCTCCCAGCAAGTTCTTAATTAGCTATGAGTGACGATAAAATAAGTTATTTCAAACCGTAACTCACCAGAACATATGAGTAAAGCGCGAACATTTAATGCGTCATCCAGCAATCCCATCTCGTGCATATGATTTAGTTGTGTGGAGAAATCTTCGTCCCGGGCCACTGGACTTTGCGATGATGATGCTGAATTTAAGATAGAAATATTATAACTACTCCGGATTTATGATGAAATAACTGGATTTCTATTTACTAAGAACAAGTTAAGCTAAAGCAAGGTGTTTTTAAATAAATTTTCCATTAATAATAATAATTAGTTGTAAGTACTTCATGCAAATGGTTTATAACCAGCAGGTCAAGTTCGACTTCCAACCAAACAATAAGTATTTGAGGCTGTCCACGTGGTGTACGAAACTATACACATACCTGCAGTACTCTGTTCCATGGGGGTGGGTGATGTACCTGTCCTTGTATAATGTGTAATAACCTGAGTAAGTGCGTCACAGAACATTTCCGATGTTATAACTGGTGGGGTACTACTCGCGGCTGGGGGTTCACTGCTTGTTCCTGAAAATTGTTTTTAATCAAGGATTCGGACGACGAAAGGGACGATCTTATTAAACCTAAAGATACACATTAGAAACATTTGTAAAATTTAAATCCTATTTTGTAGAATAATATTTCCTTTTATAAAGTTATATTTTAGTAACTACATTGTAATACATATTGGAATAAACAAACTTCTTGAACAGGGTTTGCTGGAAACCTGAAACGTGTTTTTTTTAAATACATAGACGTTAAATACCTAATCTATACAGAACAAACGGCAAGCATGCCTCGTTTAACGTCTAAATTTAATTAAAACCAATATCAGAAAAAAATACCTAATAACAGTATTTGCCACAGTCCCTTGGTTCAATTCTATTTAAAGGACAGGTAGTCTGATACATTATTATATACACATATTTTCTCTTCAAATTTGTTATTGTTATTGCTAACGCGTAATGCTTACTTCACTAATGGTATGATATAATGATGATTGGAATTATTATTTTTAGTGCAACTTTGGTTAAATTTACAAAAAGGGCATGAATAGCTTTGATATCAATTAGCTCATCGCTAGGAATTAAGAGAAAAAATTAAGAGAAATCTTCATTGTTTTTTTTGGATTTGTGGTTCGGAAATTCTTCAGTAGGTGGGTAGTATCTGTGGTGGTGCGCTGCAAAAACGGCCTAAAATAACGTTCAGATGAGGAACGATGATAACGATTCTGCCTCGACGTCCGGTGATAAAACTCAGTAGCAGGTATTAATCCGAACAACTCCTATGAACTCTCTCCATGGTAAATGATGGTAGAAGATCCACATCTCTACACAACGGCAAGGGATCAAGCCGCTCGGAAAGAGATTGGTGGTCGATGATTCGAACAGATCTTTGTTGAATACGGTCAAGTGGAACTACTGGTACTGGTGAACTGCCGCCCAGAGGTGAGAAAATTACTCCACGAGGGGCCTAATTTGCGCTATATAGGTTATAAGCCCGGAGTGAAGTACCGTAATTTTAGCCTTTCATCAACATCATGACATGACTACAGACTGTGCAAGATGGGTCCCGAGAATGCTTTCTGCACATCAAAAACGCGAGCGGGTAGAAAGTTGTCGTGACCGCGGTGGAGAGCAAAGAGAGGAAGTTATGGCCCGAATTGTTAGTAGTGATGAAGGTGTCTCCGTGACGGGAGAATACTACGCTTCTTTACTAGATCAATTAAAATAAGCTGTTAAAGAAAAAAGGCGAGGAAAGCTTACAAAAGGTGTGCTCCTTTTGCACGGTGACGGCTGCTATTCACCGATGCGGTTTTGAACAACTGCGTCACCCACCCTACAGCCAAGATGTAACAAATAATAGTCGCCAGGGGCAAGCGACTATTATTTGTTTCCAAAAATGAATAAATAACTACGTGGATAAAAGTTTTGCGACGATAATGAAGTAAAGTCGGAAATTTCGGGGTATTTTGACGACCAAGACAATTTTTTTTGTCGACGGTATTAATAAGTTATTTGACAGATCTGATAAATGTATTAGGGTTAAGGGAGAATACATTGAGAAGGAAATAGTAGTTTATGCAACTGTCATATAATAGGGGGTATTAAAACATGAGTGTAGTTTTTTGAAACGAGCCGCAGGCGAGTGTTTCAATACCTAATTATATGCAGTTACATACACTACTTTATTTAATGTCATGGCTATAGGTTTCCAAGTCATACGTCTTGATAACATTTGTCGTACGCTTTTCTTGATTTTTCTGGCAAAAGACTATTTCGTATTAGTTACTAAAGTTTTATCCAACAAAATATTACTCAAATTCGTATGTACGAAATTGCGCCAATGGAAAAAGTCTGTTATTGGTCTATTGGCTCGGAACCAGCGTGTTGCGTGCGCAGCGCGCTTACCACAGATTATGTGTACTTAAATTGAATTGAAACCTCCTTGGTCGGGACACATTGTACTTTAATAATTAATAAATTATTTTAAAGCATTGTTTTGTTAGAAGAATAATGCTTTAATTTAATTTTTTAGTTTAATGTTTCATTTCCCTTCAGTTTCCGCGAACTTTTTGACAGCCCCTCCTATATATACTTTAAAAATGATTAAATGATTTGTTAAAAATAGAATTTCTCAGACATGTTGAAACTATATTTTAATGGACAGTTTTTGCAGTTAACTGTATGAAAGTATGTTATCATTTTATGGAAACGGCTAGTGGCACACGACAAGTATTACATATTACTCGTATTTTCTAAAATCTTCATCGGAAAGCGACATATTGAAGTTTTTGTGTTTACCAAGTTTTTGCTATACAAATAAGTTTATCTCTTAATATATATATTTTTTAATCTTGTATAATGCGAGACACATTACTATTTCTTTTTGTAAATAAATTTAGCTTATGTTATACCAGAGGCAGTCGGTTGTGGTTCTGATTGTCCAGCAGCTTGTAGCAACCGCAACAGGTTTTCTTGACGTCCACCGCCTATACGGACTGCTTCGGTGGCTGCCTGTACACCAATTATTAAAATCATTATTTACTGGCTCTGTCCTGCGTTTATTCTATCGCAGTGTGATGCCATAAAACTTTCCCAATTAACAAAATTCAAAGATACCATAAAATTATTAGCTAAGATTTTGCCTCCTAAGGAAAACTGGTTGTCCTTAATAGTAACAGGCCAAGAGGGGTGGTTTGCGCGTTAGTCCAGCGGGTCATAAAATCATATAACGTTGCACCATGTTATGTACCCCTACTATATATGAACACTTAGTATAGTTGAGGGCAGCTCGAAATATAATTAAAAAAAATCGCTTCATCCTTTATTTATGGTTTTAGCTACATCGCCCCATTAAAACCGTCAGATTATATGTGTTTCGTAACCCTGATAGGATTTCCTTCAAAATAAATAATAAATTAAAATCGGTGACGTTTTTTGTACAACTTTGTGACTCGCCCGTTACTCAAATGTCATGTTCAAATTGTTAGATTATTGAAATATACACATTTCTGCATGTATATAAGTTATCCTGTCTTAGTCTAACGCGCTCGAGGATCTGAAGGTCACAAATTTTTACATTTCGATCACGTCCAGATATATATTTTAAATAGGGCACTTTTTGAATTTTCTTTGAATACACTAAACATTTCTGAATATCTGACATGGTCGAATAACTTTTTTTTTGTTTTTTTTTTCCTTTTTCGGCCGCCCTACAAATGAATCGCTATTGGTTAAAGGAAGATAAAGCCCGCATAACACTATAAACGTCTAACCCGCTCGAGTTTTTTTATGTGATTTATTTACATTTTACAAAAATAATATAACGATAAATAAATTGGAAAACTTAACATAAACTTTTTTCGTTTTAGAACCTAATTTCCAATGTAATAGGTCCCTGTGACGCAAATTAGTAACTGAAGTTGACTGAAGTTCTAGCAAAAGCAAATTATTTTAAAGTCTCTGCGGAAAGGGAACACAGAACATTATAATGACGAACCTGTTCTGTACTATAGTTCGACAATAACCATCTTGATATTTAACATTAAAAAAATTATATGTAATATTTGTGAATAAATAAAACGACGCGTACGAAAGCAAATTAGAATTATATCACTTCGCGTAACCGCCAGGCCGGTTCTCTTTCCAAACTGACTGTTCTATGAAACTAGGATTCCATAAATGCTTATTCAAATCTGCTTTATCAAAAAGACAAACGCACTTATTGCCACTGGAGCTAATGGATTTTTTTTTACTATCTTTGATGTCTGATTTTTTAAATTATTATTATTAATAATCGGCATAAACCTGTAAAGCTGCAGTAAACTGCTCCTGTGTGATTGCACTTCTACCTTCAGTCTCTTCACCTTCTTCTTCCTCAGCATCTTCATCTTCCGAAAGTGCTTCCAAAGAGTAGGCAAAACCAGATGTAGGTGCTGTATATAAGAATATTGATTAACAAATTGACAAGTAGAAGTTGTCTGTACATTTATATCATTTTAGAAAAGTTAATATAATTAAAAGAAAATTTGTATATGTTTTTAATCCAATTGTAAGTAATATATTCATATACATATAAACTTTAGAGGAATAATGAATTCACTAGTATCACATAAATTAAATTATTTGATTATTTATAAGTAGAAGAATCCCTGATCTAAATAACTAATTTATCACTTAAATATCTTTTCCAGGTAGTTTTTGGTACAATGCGACATCCAATCATAATATTAAGTCTATTGAGATAAAATGCAAATATTAATGTTAATTAGCTGGCTTGGGAATTTAGTTGCATTGCCTCATATTTTATTTTTGTAATTTGATTTTTAAATAGTTTTATCATTATTTCAATTGTTTATATATTTTTTTTTATACATGAAGCAGTCACTTTTAGATTGTATGGGCCCACTGGAAATTGGTATTGTTGGTGATAGAAATTAAAGGCTGAGCTAGGCAAATTTTTGGCTACAGTTTTGATATTTTTTTTGTGTGTTGCTTTAATTGAATAAATATATTTTCTTTCTTTCTATTTTATAAAAGTGTAATATTTTAAATAACACTCACTTGCTTCAGTACCAGGTGCATGACATCTTGAACAGACTAGTCTTAATAGATTTCTCAATGCATTTGGGAGATCAGGATGGGCATCTGTTCCCCTTCTCATTGTTTGAACATTGGCACCCAGAGCAGCGAGTAACTCCACTTCATGTAAAATTGATATAGTTGTACAGTCTTCGGCTAATGATGGAGTTTGTTCTATTATGTCAGATATGACAGACTCATCATTTAATAACTGAAATTAAATGATAACTTTATAATAAATTAAATGTATATCAAAATGTTATTAAATTATAAATAGATTTAACTAACACCAAGATTTTTAGGAATTGCTAGTCAATAATAATATGGTAACAATTTGTCTTAAATAATTGTATTGTTCTTAAAAAACTGTAGTAAATTAACTACTCCCTAGTTATTTACCATTTAATTAGTCAAGTAGATATATTTCTTCTTATTTAGTGAT
This sequence comes from Pieris napi, assembly GCF_905475465.1. Classification (NCBI taxonomy): domain Eukaryota; kingdom Metazoa; phylum Arthropoda; class Insecta; order Lepidoptera; family Pieridae; genus Pieris; species Pieris napi. The sequence goes on along the minus strand of NC_062239.1, from coordinate 3,173,355 downwards.
GTTATTTATACATTCAAATAAAGTTTTTTTAAAATAAAGTGAGTATCTGTTTAAAAAAACAATTTAATAGATAAATTATACCTGCATGGCTCGTGTCCAGCCAGGCGCATTGGGTGTACAGCCCAAAGTTCTCATTGATGAGTTCAAATGTTGTAATTCTGCATCACTAAAAGTTGGTGGAGGTGCTGGAGGATTCTGTTCCTTTTTCTTTACAACATGAACCATTTCACCATTTTTAACCCCATTTTCACGGAGAGTAGTACTGTCACGAAGTATTTTACCATGGTGTATCAGTTCTAACATATAGAGAAAATGTTATGGTTAAGGAGATGCAAATATACAAATTATACTATGTTTTGCTAATGAACAATTTCATAAGTCAAGAAGCTAAAAGCTATAATTACCTAAAGACGATGGTGGTATATTAGTTTTTTTCTCAGCCTCTGACTTAAGAATGCTAACAGTGTTGTCAAGACTGAAGTTTTCCAGCTTAACCCGTTCAATAGGTCCTGGCTTGACTTTTATTCCTAAAAATACGAATGGTTGGGCCTCAATTTGATCCATTCTGTAAGAGATACAATAAAAGAAAGGAAAATGGTAATCTATAATAATATTCCAGATTTGCATACAAATTATTACCTTATAGGCTTTATGTTGGTTTCGTCGATGTATTTTCTATAATATCTGCCTATTACACAAAAATAAATCAATATTCACTTAAGTTGCGCGGACATCCAACAAAACCAATTTCCTATTTTCATATTTATTTATTTTGACAACAATGAATAAATTCAAATCTGCGACATCACTCCAACATGAACAGTAAATTCATTCATCAGTCAACTTGACTATTGACTTGTTTTATATTGGTAAGTGTAAGCTTATATAGTGCGTTTTCCAATTACAGCACTAGAGCGCATTATGCGGCATAATGCTCAACATTGAATGTTCCAACTACAGCCCTGCGATTCTGTAACTCACTTTTCGAACTCACACAGCGGTTTTCGCATCGGGGGTCGCTCTCAAATCAGTCGTGAAGCAGTCATTTTATGATTTGGCATTCTGATAAACAATAAACTACAAGCTCCCACCTTTTCACCTCACCTAGCAGTGTTGAAAAAAAATGTTCTGAATAGAGTTAGCAACCTCATTAATGTATAAATAATGTGGTTAACAATAATAATTGGTTGAAAACTTTTTACGCTTATTTTAATAATCAAATTATTTCATTAACATTTTTTTACTGAAATAAGAGAAAACTTTTAAAGAATATAAGGTTTTAACAAGCTAAATTAACAGTAAAATATATAGTTTCATGTAAGAAGTTTACATCATTTACGTTTTGAGTAATTTTTTTAAAATGATTTCCAAAAAAATTATATACTTTTTCAAAACCATTGCAATTTTTACAAAAGTATAATCCTGTAAAATAAATTTGTTTACAGATCCGAATTTTAAAATAAAATTGTATTTATATTTTAAAAGTGGAATATAAAAAAAGTAACTATTTATACCTTCATCTATACTTATATTTTTTTTAGCAGTTTGAAATAACTTTAATTATTTTCAAAATCTACGACGAAACGAAAGCCTTACAAATTATTCAACAATAAATAATAATTACTAACGAAAATTTCGATAAATGCCAACTTAAAGAAAAACACTGGTCAATTTTCTGTCACTGTGTTGGTATTTATTGCGAGAAGCACGCGAGAGCATTAGTTTTGAGAGTGCTCAATTGTGCGAAGCGTTGCTCTAGTTGGAACATTCAACGTTGAGCATTATGCCGCATAATGCGCTCTAGTGCTGTAATTGGAAAACGCACTATAGTGTATGAATGTTTATTTATCTGTGAGAACACCGAAGAGGGACGGAGACGGAGAGGATAATCTATCTATCTACAGTCAGAATTCAGAAAACAGTAAAGTAAAAAATAACTTAAGAATTTAAATATAATCTCTTTGTTAAAACACCTCCGGCCTATCTACATAATACAATAAATAGTGATTTTACTTGATTCTAAAACATTATTATTAAAAAGAAAATAAAAAATATAAAACTTTCGTTACTAGTAACTACAAAAATATCATTGAAATTAAATAAACTCCGCGGTGAGTTTTATTGAGACGAAATGTACCTTACCTTTATTATACCAGATTTTATTAATGTTAAAATAAAATAGATGTGTAAAGAAAATGAATAAAGTAAATCAACTTGTATTACTGTAAAGTACTACGCAAAAAACATACTGATCTTACCAATAATTTATTGTCTTCGTAAAATTTTATTCTTATTAAATAATTATAGACAATTTATTTAAACGGGCTGCTTGTACGATAGTACAACTTATCTTTAATTCTAAATTTTATTTCTTATAGTGTACACGAAAAATGGCTGCTGTGGTTGTACAATCTCGTTTTGCCGGACTGAAAATTGAAGATGACGAGATTTCTCCTAACGAAGCTCAAAAGACTAGCAAGAATAAAACTAACATTGCTAAAAAACTTGAACCTGCAAAGAAGCCAAAAAGTACTAACAATAATAACAACAAACTACAGGTACTTCATTGTTTTTGGTGTACTAAAATTGTTTTTTCTCTTCCTGTGTAATTTATCATTGAAATAGCTGTACTGTTAAATTATTAGCAATAATTATTATTTAAGTTCGACACTTCAATAATGCTTATTGCTATTGTATTATTAATATTTTATAGGCTGCACCTAAAAAACGAAAGTCAAAACCTTCTGGTGCAACTTCGGAGCAATGGGAAATGTGGAAGCAAAAGGATGAGGAACTTGTCCATGGAAACTATGAATCTGAACTCCAACAAGTCAGTTATTATTAAATGCTAAATCAGTTTAGCTGTTATAAATGTCAAACAAAACAAAAAAACTAAATCTTTAACATACAAGTATAATTGTTCAATTTGTAGGCAATACTACTATCTAAACTTGATTACGAAGAAAAGAAAATTGTATACAAGCAATTGAAAAAGAATGCAGATGTTGAGAAAAAAGCTGAACCCTCTCGGAGTGGAAATAAGAAAAATAAAAAGAAAACTGTTATGAGTTTAGAGCAGTTTAACGATATGGGTAATACAGAAGAGCATAAAAGTAAGTAAAGAAAGTATTGTGTTGTTTGTTTAAATGATGTTCTATGCATTTAAGGAAAATAAAATGAAAGTTTTTAGTATGTCTTTTAACAGACGGTGATTGTGGCAATAAAGTCAAGATTCATAATGGTTTATTATTATTTCAGTTTCCAATGAAGAAAAAAGCGAAAAAGATTGTCAAGTACAAGATAAAGATACAAAGTTCTTTGAAAGGATTCAAGATGAAACAAAACATGAACTCTTAAAAGACAAAATTATTGAGAGAGTACGAAATCAAACTGTATCTGATGAAATAATTAACCGGGTTCAATATATAGAAGCTCTACAAAAGAAAGATAAAGAAATTACTGGTTTGAAACAGGAAGTCACAAGGCTGAAAGAGGAACTGCTAACAGTCAAATCACGAAATAAAAAATTATGCAATATCTTGGGGCAGGGTGAAAGTAAGTTACTTATAAATTCATAATTAATTTTGCCTTTTGTTATTTTTTTAACTAGAAGTGTTAAAGATAAATTTTTATTTGGTGTTACACATTTCACATGTTTATAGACTAGGTTGACACTGCTGAATTTTATGTTGATCCTAACTCCACAGTTGAGACTTGCCACTAAATAGTCATATTTGTATGACCTCTATATCAGCATCAATATTTTTGCTGCTAACTGCAAACTCAGTGCTAAGTTACAACTCTGTATTTAATTACCGTTTGTGTTAAATATACACATGTTTTAAAGGAAGTACATAAAACAAAAAATGTTATGTGTTGATAAACTTTAATTTTTAATTTGGGAATTGGTCCATAAATAATATATTTAATAGGGAATATCTTATAAAACTTTAGTTGTTTGTTAATATAATGTTAATATTATATTATTATATCTTATATTATAATATAATATTATATCTTATTAAGCATTTACATTAACAAGCAACTAATGTGGATACATTTATGTTTAAATTTATATTTTTAAGTATTTATGTGCATATTATGCTCAAGTTTATTTTTATAATTAAATCATCTGTGGGGTTACAATCAAACAACAAATTTGCAATTCCTATATAGTTATGTTGCAACAGAGACAACTATGAAATTAAAAACTTTAATTTAACTTTTAGATTATTATGAATACAGATTTGATAATATTAAATTGATATAAATTTTCAGTGAAAGACAAAGCTGAGGTTCTTATTGAAGTGGAGCGATTGCGAGCTGTGCAGGCAGAACTGAATGCTGAACTTTCATCCCTTCATTCTGAGCTTGAGAAGGAAAGGTCCAAGAATACTGATCCAAGAACTAAAGACAAGGTATATTATATAAAGTATTTCATTGTATATTTCTGACTTGGTTTTTTCAGTTAGTTAAAAGAGGGTGTCTGATTGCATGCTTGCTATTTAAAATAGTTAAAAATAAAAGGCTTTACAACGAAAAAGTATCGAACAGGAATAAATAATCTACTATCTATCTATAATATCTATGACAGATTTCTACACATTGTTTCTGTTCTAGTAAAATTCATTTACGTATTATTCGTGCTAACGGCATATAACTAATTAGTATGTCGCCAAGTAGAGCCCGAGATGTCGCATTATACAGTATATAAGGAATACTTTTGTTCACTTATAATATAAATTATCTATATATTGGACGTCTTGGTCTTCCATTTGATATATAATATTTTCAATTTGGTCACAGTATGGACTTTTGGAAATTTCTATGATATTGCACCTCACTGTTTTCCTTACCGTACTTGCACTTAGACATAAAAACCCAACGCCTACTCTGAAACTAGAATAATACTGATGAAATTCACCATAGTAAGAAGTTGTAATATTTCAGAAACATTCGCACAAAAGAAAAAATATTCAGTTTGATGTTTCTTCAGAGGCTTTGCTAACAAAAGAAAAAAGTGCTACAACGGTGTGACAATAGAACGTTTAAATAGCGAAAAATACTAATTAAATTATTCTTTATAATAAAATTGGCTTTATTTTTTTTGTATACTATGTAGTTGTTATTTATTTTTTCAGAAAAAGAGGGGCGCAAATGGAGACAAAGAAAAATAAATTTACGTAAAAAATTGAATATATTAAATCGTACGAAAGTATGCCAATTTTGATATATTCTTACATATTAAATTATTAGAAATGTGATTATATATAGATTTAGGCACTTAAATGTGAACTTCCTTGTTAAGTGTAAACTTGATTGTGGAAAGATCGATCTCTTATTTTTTTATTAATATTTAAGTTGACTATTACAAAATATATACTACATATTTTATATTGTTCATGGTTTCCAACGATAAGATATTTAAGGCTACTTTTTTCTAAATGCAACACTAGCCCATTCCTCAAACTTTTGAGAATCAATTTTTTTTGTATTAAATAAACCACATTTCATCTTTCAAAACTTGGATCCTGTTGATGTTGCTTGCAAGATTTTTCAAGATGTCTCAAGTTAAGTATTAGTTTTATTATTTAAGCTAAAAATGTGTCTGATATATTCCTCCTAATCCGTCTTTAAGTTACTTTTTTTATTAAAGTTTTTATGTATTATCGAATTTTTATGTAATCCATTTTTCCCAAAAAGGTTATCCCTAAGAATTTATAAGCAGTCTTGTCTTCTATCATCGATATTGGATATAAAACCAAATCTTATATATTGGTTTGATAAATGAAAGTCGTTATAAAACAATGCATTTTATTGCCATATCTATTAAATACACAATTGTAATTATTTAATGCGACGTGTGATATTTTTGTATAGAAGGTTAGTTTCAAATTATTGAATATTAAAATTGTGTATTAATTGACTTGACTTGCCCCGAGACGATTCTTAGAACTGAAGCATCCGGTGACTTATTTATAATATTATACCTACCTACAAAGGTATAAAGATAAATAAAAAATATTTTTAATATTAATTATGCGTAGTCAGTTAAATCTAAGACCATAGACAACGGCCTATTCCCGCAGGCGTGACGCTAACGTCAAAGTCTGGTGGTGAGAATTTGTCAAGTGACTACCATGTAATTTTACATACTTCATGCTCACGGGAAAAAACACATCAAAGCGAAATAAAATAAATATTTTGGCTACATTTGTATCCACAAAGGCACGGTTCAATTTATAACTATAAATGATTTGTTCATACTTAAACGTTAATCTACATAGCGTACTATTTACGTACCAAAATTATAATTATTAAGCGTTAATATGAAATAGTACAAGTTGAAGTATGACTAGTATTAAATACAATAAATACAAATAGATAAAAATCTGTATAAAAATACTAATTCTTCGTAGTCGATACAGCTAGGGTTATCTTAATATACTTAACGATACAAGTGTCATAGTGGCAGTAACCGTGAATTATGGCAACGTGAATTTGATTACTATTTTTGGTCCAAAATATTTAGCTTCTAATTTCACGTTACGGTAAAAATACGTACATCATTTTAATACTGTTATATTTATAGTTATATATCTAGGAAGACTATGTTAAACTTAAATAATATGGCAGTAGTGGTAATTGTAAAATTGTTAATGTACTTATTCTGCGAGATTCACCACAGGGTGGTCTTATTCGAGTACATACGTCTATATTCGTTGGGTTACTTTACAACACAATTACCGAGGCACAGTCACCCTCACATTCACTACACGAAATGTTAATTACTTGCGTTCCGTTTGAACTTTTCACAAATCCCTTTCAGCTCTCAAACTCGAGGTAATTTTTATGGGATCAGTTTGACCATACCAAATTTGTATTTGGTTTTCAAACCACACGAATTGTATCGTAAAAGATTTCATCGCGTATTCGCTTTGTTACATCTGTGCCGGGGGATTCTTCTAGGGATTCTTTCCATTAACAAGCTGGCACGTCTGCACAGCGTATTGAATGTATCGGCTTTGTTGTGAGGTCGCATTCAGAATCACTTACGACGTTATTCGATATTTTGTTCACGCAGTGTACGTTTCTTTGCTTAGTCGCCTCCTCACCCTGAAAAGCACATGTATTATCTGTTAGCGTCATTATGACATATATTTTTTTTAATTTAAATGCTCCTTATCTACCAATATTCGTTTATAACTTTTAGAGTTTACAAAGTTATAAGAAATAGTTTTTATATATTTGTAAAACAACCCAAAGGGACGGAACCTTTGCGATATATATGTGAACTAAGAGAGTGGTGTCTCCAACTAAACTTTAAAAGTATTCAAAATATATTATATTATATAAAATAAACAGGTCGTTATATATTCATTATTGTATTAAATCACACACCGGCATATGACATGGCTGACATGTCTTCCAAGGTCCGACCCACCAGTGCGTGCAGTCTGTCTGTCTGCACTGCTGCATTAGCGCCTCATGACGCGGCTGTTCGATGTGGTAGCACTGGGATAAATCCACTTGTCCTAGAAATAAAGAACGATCTAGTTGGGTAGGAATTTTTTGTGACTTGCTGCGAATAATAACAGTGAGACTGAGAAGCAACAAAAAGAAGTATATAGCTTAACAAAGAGCTTAACAAGCTTCTGGAATTTAAGTATATTATATAAAGAACAAAGTCCTTACGATTATGGTCATCGAAGCATTGGTAATGCCTGTGCATGCGCCCAACGCCACAAGTGACGGAACAAGCGGTCCAGTCAGAGATACGGTACTGGAATTTTCGTTTGGGCTGATCCACGACATATTGGTAGGTCACGCCGGGATTACGGTGACGACCGCGGAATATACGTTGCTAGAAAAATATTTTTATTATAAGCAGTAGTGAAACAATATATTTTTTTTTTACAATAAACATCGTATTGTAAGCGTCCAATTTCGGCTTTATTAAAGTCGGTTTAAATTTGCTTTGGCCGCTATTATTCTAACATTTAGATTAGCTTTTGAAAATGTTTTCATCTAGATCGTAATGTACAGTTTAATATATATTTTTGAATAAACTTACATAAACTTTAATATCTTCGGCCAAGGGACCACTTATTCGAACTTTTTCCCAGTCACGATCTCTCTCGTATACCGCTGGGGCTCCCGCTACGAAATACTCCGTCAGTGTAGTATTTCTATAAAAGTGGAACATTATTGTATGTACTATATTAAATTTTAAAAAAAATTAAGCAGTTGAATCAAAAATACTTTAATTTTTACCAACCAATGCCAAATTAAAAAAAAATACAAATTATTATTTCTAAAGCCAATAACTTCAAGTTTTAAATCAATATTTCGTAGCTAACATAACCAGAACTAGCCTGTACAGACTACTTCTGTTTCCTATTCTGTTTAAGGAACACAGAACAATGTAGCTTTATTCGTGAATTAACATCTGTATTGCTCTATTTTTACATTTTAAAGCTCACAAGAAGAATTTAGACCATAATTTTTAGGGACATAAAAGACTATTTATGTCTAGTACTTACCGAGCTCCATTCAAGTAAATTTTACTGGACTTCGCACTGGCAATCGAAATAAAATTTCCAGGGCTAACTTTCTCTTGAATCTTTACATTTCTCGAACCGGCCGGTATAACAGCGACCTGTAAAATTTTACCTTAAGTAACTTCTAAAAACGTCGAAATTTAATTACTGCTAACAACAATTATTATTCACATAGCAAACAGCAAAATTAAGCATTAAAATTATTTACGGACAGAGAAACATATTTAGTGTACATTTTAAAAATAATATACATTTATGAGCGTAGTAATTGAGTAGACGGTAAAATGTTCAATTTAGGTTTAAATTTTCATCGAAGAAAAGAATGCTTAGCAAAAAGTTAAGTTACAACACTGTTAATTTTTTTAAGTATTGAAAGTCAATAAAAAGAAACCAGACTTCTGTATAAAAAAAAATGTTTGGGTTAGTAGCTTTCTGTGCCTGACACACACCATAAATTTTTTGAGTCTAAGGCCTGATATGATGTTTTCTTTCACCGTACCATGTTAAATATAGATAGAAAGTTCATTCGAACTCGGGGATGAGAATGATATATTGATGCCGCTAGGCCAATAATGCTCTTCGAAAGTCAATAATCTCATTAAAAAAAGGTTGTATAATATTACATAGTTTATAAAAAAGATAATCCCGCCATAAACATAGCTTTGAATTTCAAATACGTGTTAATACCTCATTATTCACGGATTACAAACGATATACACTTAAACTATCGTTTGTTATTGAATTTCACAAACGCTTCTAAAGCCACCTATTAAAATTCTTAGCTATATTTCAACACGTTTTTTAAGCCGGTCTTATCGTAAATCTAATTGCGTGTATGGGTTTCCATCATCGTCAGACATCTCTTGGCAAAACGCCATGGACGGATATATCACACTGTAAGAGCACCGCGGTTAAACCGCCGCGGATCTTAATCGTGATTTTTCATCCCAAGAAATGATTAAGTCTCGTTATCAAAGCCGTCAGCGGGAAAAGAAAACTTTCAATAACGACGCATGCCATTCGAGGCTATATTGGAATTTTGCGAGTAATTGCAGTTTTGCTATTTCGCCTTTAAACGCTTCTGAAAAACCGTTTCGATTTACAAATACTTACATCCTGTTAAAAAGGATGTTTATGGAAAATTTGGATTAATTTGAAATTAATTTAACATATATTGAATTCACGAAGATTTCTTTAAAAATCTTTACTAGTTGCATAAACTTAAGTGAAGGCTAAAACTATTAATCACCATGTGGATTTATTCCTATCACACTGTTATTGAACTTCGAGAATCACTTAGAATTACATTTGTACTGACCTCACTAAATCCAGTTCGCCTTACAGTGTCCTTATTGTAAATACCTTGTACGGTCTTACAAGCAGACCCATCTCCTCCACAAATACCGCACTCGTCTTCTTCCATGTCAGAATCAACTATCCAGTCGCAACCAACTTTGTAACAGACACCTGTAATAAGTAATGTTGATTATTAAATTGTTATTACGCGTAGCATAAAACATATACGAGAGTTTGACAATGTTAAACGATTAAATGTGCGAAAAATATTTCTATGGCGGCGCGGCGCTGTAAAGTTTTTGATATGGGGTCTTTTATACTTAATCATCACATGTTTTATTGGAGAGAAAATAATAATAAATGAATTCTCAATAAAAAATCTGATGGAATATAGATAAAAAGTGCTCAACTCTTAGAGGAGCTTAATCTAAGGAGCTAATTTTTAACCAATTATTTTCTAGTATAGAGATATACTTATTTTCATATAGGTTAAGTTAAACATATTTATGAACGTACCAGATATGCACATGTCTCTAGATCCAATAGACTGGCGACACGGCGTGCCGTCAATAACAAAGCCACCCACCATCTCCACATCATTTTTATCCCTGGGGACGCACTGAAGATCGCACGGCTTATCTGTCAAAATAGACGTAAAATATATACATAAATATCTTTATGCTTAGATCTTTTAAAACGCGGAAATAATTTCAATGCGGTATGTCAAACTCAAACTCAACCTATCTTTATTCATATGGGTAAACAAGTACACTTATGAATCGTCAAAAAGAAGTTTGTAAATTTACATTTACTACCAGCTCGCAAGTCAAAAGCCTAGAGCGGGTAAGAAGAACTGAACTTTTCGCCACTCTTTTTAATCGCCAAGTATTGTCATGTGTGTCATGACATATAATATATACGTATAATGATTTAAAAAAGGGTATATGTACAGTAATACATAACAGACGTCGTAACACATTCAAAAAAGTTCAAGTGGAAATGGTTTGGTCACATTGCCTGCGTCTGTGATTACAGATGGGTCAAAAAGACCCCTAATTGGAATGGCCCAATGGGAAGAAAAAAGAATGGACGCCCAGCAGAAACCTGGGAAGATGAAATAAAAGAGATAGCGGGGAAGTATTGGAAAATAGTAGCGAAGATGAGAGACAAATGGAAGAATTTTAAGGACGTCTTCACTCCGTCGGAGGTCGTGTACTAATATTAAATATTATAATATAAACTCAATGTGATCCTTATTAAACTACGGCCTTTTTAAACTACGTTCCAGTGTCTTTGAAACTTTTTGTTTCATTCAAAGGTGGTCCAAACTTTCCATGTTGTGCCAGGTCAGGTGAAAAAATACTAATGAGGTGTTTCAATTTCTACTCAATTAAGTCTGCGAGAAAAAATTAACTTACACACGGATCAAATCTGCCCACACAAGTTTAAAGTATTAAATTAAAAAGTTATACAAGACTGTTAACATTTGGTTGTAAATAAATAGCTTTTGGATATTACTTCTGAAGTTTTTTAATTTTAATCTTTTAATATTTGTAACTAGTCGCATTATTATTATTGTATGATTGCCATTAATAACCAATTATGAATCCTGTGGTTTCGATTTTAATTTTTTTAGCTTACCTTGGTCGATATATGGTATCCATTTAGAGATGGTTTCATTATTGTATGTCACATTGTTGTATCTCGCGCATTGCACCTCCCTAAACGAGGGCTCATTTAACGGGCATGGATCTGTATTACACACTTGGTACCTGTAACAATTTTGGTTTATGATATTTGTGTTCATAATGGATAAAGCCTCATATGACATATTTTTGTGTAGATAGATATTTTTTCTTTATGGACAACTAGTCAGCCTGCAGCAATTGACACTTAGTCGATATTTGTGTGCAAGTCGTGATGCAATCTTAACGATATTTTCCTTTAGGAGCGAGTGTTAATTGCGAACGTAGAAAGAAAACACCATTTATGACCGGGGTTCGAACGGACGACGAAGGTGAAACTCACACAACAAGCTTATCCGTAACGTAAAATTTAGTTTTGAAACGTGATTTTCAACATTTACCCTAATTAAATTTCTGTAGATAGATAAAAAATTAAATTATACAGTTAAGACGATAATATTTATAATCTATAACCTAGATAGACAGGTTCAGTGGTTACAAATTTACAGCATTACTGACGGGAAGTGGCGGCTAATTAATACAACATCGTTTTTATGATTATTTTACATTAATCACATTAGTTATGCCGTATGTTGCGGTTGAATTTATTACTACTTTAATCAGTACAGTTAAATAAATCTAAATACAATTACTGATTTGTATTAAGATTTATTTAACCGCATACAATTTTGCCGAATTTTACTTTTAAATTGTTTTTTTAACGGTAAATTGTTTCTAATTAATAAAATGTCTATACGGAGTGAGAAACGTTTGCTGGAGGGGATGTAGACAGCAAAAATTAGCAGAATCTTATATTTTTATTTAATGTTTATCTGAAATTATTGATACCATTTAATTGGGTTTAAAGAATATAGTGGGGTTTATAAACTACAACACCCATATTCTAAATTCCAATGCGTTTTGGCAAACAGGACTGAGCACTAAGTCTCTATTATGTATACCCATAAAACCTTTAATAACTCGACAATTGACCCAAATTTAAAATCCAAACATTCTACAATACTTACTGACTTCGAGCACCGATGCAGTAGTTCCCATGATTGTATGGCTTGGGATTATTACACTCTCTGTATTGAGTGGAGACACCTGCGCCGCAAGTGCGTGAACACTCGCTCCATTCACTCCACGGGCCCCATCCACCATCTCGGGGGGCAGGCGATGGTGTTTTCGCTACACACGTTTGGTTTTGACACCACTGTAAGGATTACTTATTATTATATGCAATGAAAAACATAAATTATGTTTACTGGTAAATGAATAATTTTTTCTTAAAGGCTTGAATGCTGATGAAACAATATTACTTAAGATTTATAAAAATACAATCATAACATAGAGAAAATTTTAATACAAATTTGCAATTAACAATTGACAACTTGTGGCAACAGTTTTGTCAGTTATCACGTGTAAAGGTCATGTGGGATTTTCCGAGAAGTATGGGTTTCTGCCGTTTTAATCTTTATAGTATTTGTACAATGTAATCTCAGTCACTCTTATGTTATACAATGAGATACTCATTACACATAAAATAAACAGACACTAGTAAGACGCGTTAGTAAGTACAATAGTAAGATTTTTTTGTACTTTTATTAAATAAGTTGTCTATTAAATTTTCTTTAGTAGATTTATTAATAATCTAACATCTGCAGAGTAATTTGTTTACGAAGATAAATTGCGGATATCTTAAGTACGGTACAGCAGCGAAAGGCTCTTATTTCATGTTTACTATGAGTAAAAAGGGAATAAAATTTAACATTAAATAATTAACGAGTTAACAATTATCAAGCCACGAACATGGATAAAATGAAAAATAATATGAAACGGGGAAAATACAGAGTTCAATTATAAGCAACTATTCCCAAATTCTTCCTCATGACTCAATACGCATTATGCATTCCTCATCTAAAAATAGTGGATTCTGCATTACATTTTAATGGTGACAAAAACAGGAAAAGCCTGCGGAAGCAGTAAAAACAAAAGTACGAAACATATTTACCATATTTTCTCCACATGGGGTACCGGGTGCGGCTGGTCGCAACATTGTCTTGCACGTGTTATTCACAAGACACCACAGATGTTCACAAAGTTCCGAGGGCTTCGCACAAACGACTGCCTCTGCACCGAATTGTAAATGGCACTGGGATGCAGCATCAAACATGACTCCTGCTGGGACTTCTGGATACACGTAGGGTTCTTCATCTGTTGGTCTATCACTTAGGCATTCACCTAGTCCAGCGCTAGAAATGAAAATGTCTCATGTGATTATAGTAGATAATAATTAATAAGTGAAGTTAAGTTTATTTTATACGCGTTGGTAATACAAAAGGATATTTATCAGTAAAATATATTTTTTTGTAAAATGGTATTAAAATATGAACTCCATTAAAAGTACTTATATCAAGATTCATAGTCACGTGTCAAGCTAGGCGTATATTTTAACACTATCTGCTTATTAATAATATATTTTACCTTAAGCCAGTTTATTCACCAATTAATAATGGCTCTATTAAAATATATGAATCGAAACGGATGTTAATAAGGTTTGACAATAATAAAATAATTAATGAATATTATATTACATTTCGTCGATAAAAATTATAGCGGATGCCCTATACAGCCACTTAGAAATATTACTATAGCTAAGAATTACTAAGCTCCACGTTAGCCATTATCTTTCTCATCTCGGAAGATAGTCCCTTTGAGTATGAGATATGGCAATATTATTTTTTTCCTTACAAGTACTATTATGTGATGAAACTTGTGTGTCTTACAATCAGAAACATTTATTTCTCCACCCAGGACGTACCACGGTTACTATCAATACACCGTGTGACCTACATAAGGCCTAGAATTTTTTATTGATAGCTTTTAGCAAAATCTTTATTGTACAATCATAAAAGCTAAAAGCATTGCGAAACACTTTTAGAAAACCTTCGAGATGTAAACGACAGTTGTAATAAAGTTATTTGCATTTTGAATTCAAATTAACATAATAAGCATTAATAATAATGATTAAGCGACATTCTTAAAACAGAAACCCTACCGTGTTATCGTTGTCATAAAAAATGTTTTCCTTAATTTTATTTTAAGTGTCATTTTGCGGACATTGTTTTGTCAGTTTCGAATTCCATTTTTAAAAACGAAAAGTCGAAATATAATTGGGCCAATGGCTTTGAATGCGTACCGCGATCTTAAAGGTTTATTTTGTGTTCATTCTTGTACAATAACCAAAACCTTATAATTTCCCATACAATCGGAGTCGTTACGGTACAATTGACGTATTGTTTATTTAAAAAGTAAAGTACTCAGGATGACTATAAATATCAAAATACATACACAAATTAAAAACATATCATTTTATATATGCCCGTGAACTTCACTTAATCTTTAGTTGTTGTTCCAAATAGTAACAAAAAATTCAACTCACTCTAAAAAGTTGGTAACATCTCGTTTGCTGCATCTTGACCAGGCTACTTGCACGGTGTCAGCTTCGAATATAGGTGTCATTATATGCAATGTGGAGCCATCACGTCGGTGACAGCCTATTTTTTCAGTATCGTGGTATAAACCAAAACTAGAACAATAAAGATATATATGAAGATATTTTTAATAGCGTAACAATAAGCTAATAACCAATATCTTATCACTCATACTTATAAACTACTTGAAGACAATGAGGTTTGATATGGTTGTTAATAATAACAATAACTTTAATTTAGTCCATTAATACTCTGAATGGTAAGTAAATAATAATACGTAGTTTACAATAGTTTGGAAAGTGTTTCCCGCTTAAATTGTTGAACATATACTTTTGGAATGTATCTATGAAACGGCAGAATATTGATTGGATTGTTTAGTTTATCGTTCTACGCAAAATTTAAATATTAAGAACGATTACATATTACAGAGTAATTGACAACCATAGATAGTATATAGGTTAATGTGTTTGGAAAGTAATGTAATGATAACATAAATAGGGATATTTTTTGTTACATAATAGGCATTTTCGATGTTAACCGGTTTATTTACTGATAAGCGAACACTTTAATTTAAATTATAACGTTTTACTTTTAACGGTTAAATGTATGAAAAGGTCTGTGTTATCTACGAGCATATTTAATCATTCCTGAAAAAGTTAAGTTAACAACGTCTCAATTAAGATTACGGTACATAATACGATACGCCTATATTATAAATAGAACATATTCATTCATTATTCTTCATTGATAAAGATATGAAAAAAGAACATGTGTGGGCTGATAGTGCGGCGTCAATGCACTCGGTGCAATGACTCGAGTGATGCATATGTCTACAGAAGAAGGTCATTGGCTGGGCCTTGCTGTTTACGTAACTTACATAAGCGTTTGTTTGAGCTATTGTCTGGTGCACTGTAACAAGACACTGTTTTCTGCAAATACAACGAAATGCAATTATAATGACGCAATACGCGTGAAACGGCGCCTCTTCCCAAAGGGATTACGAAAGATGTGATATTGTGATCTCGATTACTTTATTACGTCCTAGTATGATTCGTTAAGTGTTGTAACCATACTTTTTTTCGTATGGATATTTATATGAATTATTCGAATTTGTATGATCTATCAAAAAGGCCGCGGGGCTTCTAAAGATGACTATATATTCTTCTTCTTGAAGTGCCTCTCCACTAGTGGAGGTTGGCGGTCAGCTCGTTATACTCCTTCTTATTTATATATTATCACTATCAATTTCGTTATTATCCAATAGTTTAGTACAAGAATTTAACCTGCGTCCTAAACTAGAACTAAAATAAATATTCTTTAACACTGTTTACTGTACTGCATATCTTGAATCTCAGTTACCTAAACAACAAATTGAGCAAGAAAATAGTGGCGTATATTTAAATATAAAATAGGTAAATCTAAAAGCAACGTCCTTCCAAACGAATGAGTCAGCCTCAAACCAATACGCTAGGCAACCGATTCCAAATAAAACACCGTAGTACCAATACAGGATTACAGCTAAGACATTTCGTTTCATGAAATATGGTTGCGCCGGCGCCGGCCCGTCGCTGATCATATTTCTGTTATTTTTACTGATGAAAATCTTAGTTTTGTTTTGAATATGTATTAATGTTAATAATTCATTTAGAATATGTTTTTTTTATTTTTAATATAATATCGTGTGTATTCCGTGTGCTTCGGAGAGGAGTTAAGATAAAAAGGCCCTTTTTTATGTTAACGAATACGTATAATGAGAAAAACATTTATTTTACGAGATTTTTATATATTATGAACGCATTCGCATTTGTACCCAAATACTTAAGCTACTGGGAAGATCACCCAGCCAGATTTTTTACCAATGCTCTTCACAATTAACTACATCGTAAGACGTTAACTCACGCAATTATTTTTGTTTACTTCAATAAAAGGCAATATTTTCATGTGAACAAACTATCGTAAATTTATTCTAAATGAAAGCGAACGCTTAGGCGTATTAATAATGTAAATTATACTTGTAAAATCAATTCATACCCTGAACACGTTTCGAAACAATGAAAGTTTAATGGATGTAGATAGTAATTGAGATAATGCAGATTATGAATTGTGTTGCAATGTTATAATAGCCTATATGCGAGTTAAAAATTATAAATTGCAGCGATAATGAATAGGAGACAGGTTTGTTGAGTTTTTCGGTATACTGTTATTTTTACGAGAGTGTTTTCAGGCAGGTCAAATAGCAGTGTACTAACTAGTGCCTAGGCGCTACTGTCGTCCATGAGCTGTACGTTCGAAGCATGGCTGTATATCACTGGATTTTTATGTTCGGAAGTAATGCTTGCTGTGGTGAAGGAAACATCGTGAGGAAATCGGTATGTCTGGGAATAATAGCGTGTGGCTTCACACTTACAAAAGGGAACAATTATCAAGAACCATCTGATCAGATGTCTAGTTCTGTTTTGTTTTTCGGTCTGTCAGACGATTAAAAATATCCTTTGCGTAATTGATCCTCTAGGATCAGATTTAAATAAGTCTGCGTCAATATTTAGATATAAAACAATTTATCAGAACTATAAAGATTAACAGCTGTAATGAATTTTATGAAATTTCGTATGTTTATTAGCGATGCATCGCTTTGATGTTAATAAAACATCTAAATATAATCTTGCAACTGACTCTAATAAATTATTCGAGCTACCTAGTAACATAATATATTTGTGTCGTATTCTCTAAAAAGATCTGTTTTACCGTATTTTTATTAACATAAATTATTATTCTCGCAATGTTAACAAATAACAATTAAATAACTCATAGAAAAAAATAAAAATAAAACGGGTCAATTGAGGGTGTTCTTTTAAATTTTACTTTCAAATATTTATGACGTACACGTTACAGAAAATCAGTGGAAAACATCGTAAGGTATCATACTTTTATCTATTAAGGGACAGGAGGCAAACGAGCAGGCTGGTACTTTAAGTAAAGTGATAACCGCCGCCCATGAAAACCTGCAGCACCAGAGGCTGGTTGGTCAGGAAATGTTACCTCGGTTGGAATAACCTCTACTGGCAGCTGGTTCCACAAAGAGGTGGTGTGCGGCTGAAAGTGCCTTAAAAAGCGGTGTTGTGCACACCAGGCGTTAAGATGGAATGTATGAAATTAAATATATAATTTTCCTGAAATATTAGTTATATTATAGGGTATTGATAGGAGTGTATTTGGCCAATAACTGTGAAGGAATAACGCTAGATGACCGATGCTGAGAATTTATAGAGGTATACTTACTTATGTCCCAACTCGTGTGTGATGGTGTGAGCGAGCATTATGCCGTTGTCTTCGTTGACAGAACAGCTCCGGTCTGGCTTGCACATGCCCGCCACATGGGCCACGCCTAGAGTACTGAAACGTAGATATAAATTAATATATTGAACTTCAAATCACTTGTAAGTTTTTATTCTAAAGAAATAAAAATAATATATGTAGACATATTATTATTGCGACTTTACATAGATATTT
The DNA here is from genome assembly GCF_905475465.1 of Pieris napi. NCBI lineage: Eukaryota > Metazoa > Arthropoda > Insecta > Lepidoptera > Pieridae > Pieris > Pieris napi. The sequence goes on along the minus strand of NC_062239.1, from coordinate 3,154,806 downwards.
TTTTTCAAGACGGATTGTCTTTTGTGCCTACGCGGAATAATTATTTACGGCTGGGAATCGATACTATGACATCTGGGTCCGAGTAATAAACATAAGTTAATATGCTGTAACACAACATAATGTAAAAAAAACATAAATGATTTAGTAAAGTATTAATCCCCTTTCTCGTTGAGGTTCTACAAGTATATTTATTTTCTAATTTCAAAGTCTCACCAAGCTACGTGTCAAACTACTATGTGAGGCTTATATCATGTTTAAGAATAAACTAGTATATATAATTAGAAGGTTGTTCGGAGTTCAGATTACCTATTCCTAAATAAACTGGCTATTATATTATGTATTCATTTGTTCTTACTTAAAATAATTAATGCGTAGATTTCTAAATTATATCTCGTATGTCATGACGTGAATTTATTGCAGATTGAGTGATATGAAGATTATGATCTTATTTATAAATTGTAATAACGTTATTGAGTAATTTGTATTTAATGGTTTTCTTAGTAAGGTCAATGTCTTTTACTTCCCTTTATTTTAAATAATAGTGACTGGGAAACGTCATTTAAAAAAAAAAAATTGATCTAATTTTACGCGCATAAAATCCAGGATTACGTTTATTTACATATAAATAGTCATAGTTGTTTTGGTGAAGCAAAAATAATTAAAAAAAACTGTAAGCATTATCGACGCTGAACAAAGCTGGAGCGAAAGCTATTTTTGCATTATATGATTGTACCATAGCTAAGTGGATCGCAACGACCAACCAGACAAGCCAGGAATAGTCTGCTAATAATACATGTCTGATTCACGCGGAAACCGTTGAAAAGCAAAATAAATTCAATCTATTATGTAAATAACACTCACGCCTTCCACACGACGTAGCTTCAATTTTATTGCCATTTTTATGTGTCATAAATATTATTTGTAGTAAATATTTTATTAAAATAGGTCACAATTTGTCAAAAAATAATTTAGTGAGTATAGTGAGCTACTGACTGATTTTCAAACACGAAGAAAGATTAGGATGTAACTTTCAAATAAGCTGGGTATGCATGAGACTGTGCAATATCGTTGCCTCTTTTATAGATGCCTATCACTATGCCCTGTGATACTACGTTAGTTACCAATACAATAACAATTGTTTAATTTACATCGGTAATTCCTAAGTTAAGCGCGTTCCCAACAACAAGTATACATAAAATAACTTGAGCTTCGTTATTAGAACAAATTTTTCAGTAAGTAACCAGTCTTCCTGAAATAGATATTCGGACATTTGCATTAATTAAACTCATGTTAAACAGTGTAATAGAACTGATTTTTTTAAACACTAAATAACGTACTTTGAAAAATTAAATTCTGTCTTCTACATTTAAAATAGTAACTTTTGGATTTCTTTCCGGCTTTTCTCAGTAGAACTCGACCACCGAAGTGGTCGACAAAGAAATAACGCATCAGTGTGTTTAATAAAAAGCATATCCAAATAAAGTACAATATATATTTTGAATTACAACGTCTCGATACCGCAATGTAATGCCTACAAGTAATACTTAAGTTTAAGTGATTGATTTGTCGCAATTCACGAGCATTTACAAGCAACATAGCGGTTTATGACAATGTTGCACGCGTTGATGTCTTTTCTAAGAAGCAATGAAATATGAGACACCAAATCGTTGTGCCGATTCATATGGAGGTCAATTGTGTAAATCTTTGACGTCAGTCTGTAAATTGAAAAGTCAAATATTGAATAAATTGTTATTCCATGAATGAAAAGTCGCTGGTTATTATTCTGATATTGTTGCAGGTCGTTTTCTATAATTGTTTGCTGTCTCAGTTTTTGTCAAGAAGGATCACATAACTTTTATAATTATACACTCGAAATAAGAAAAAGTATTAAGCATTTAAATATTCATAAGTAAAAAAACGAAAACATTTTTCTTAACATGACCCGAGAAACTTTCAAATAAATTAGCTGTAATTTTCCGGTTTCATTATGTAACTTGCAATTTGTCTCGCAATCGCAAAGTAATTACGATTTAATGACATTACATTTTGATTTAACATCTCTTTTGTATAGAATCATAAATCATTCGACTGTCTGATTCAAGCGTTAAATTCACCACAGACTATAAGGACGCGATGACACAACTGTCATCGGTGAAAACTAAAATAAACGTCACTTTAATCTTCTAATCTTTTTGGATAGTCTATGCATGAATTACGCAAAGGAAATTTGACATTTTTAATCGTTCACTAATGTTACTTGGCTGTAATATAAATGTAAATAGAATTTATAGTTTGTTTACATTCATGTTATAATTATTCAGTAAATATTAGTCTCATGTATATAATTTATATAAAAAAAAATTAAATTATTTAGTCAAGCTATTTAATAAGGAACTACATACGATTCTTATACATCTTAAACACGTTTTTAATGAAGTTTTTTGTTCATTATAAAACCTTGAAGTAAACTCAATATATTATTATTATAATGGCGGTTGTTTCCTATAGCTAAATATACTAATAATGCAATGTAAAATATTATGTAATGTTTAAGTAATTCATTAATTAATTAGACTTAATTGGGAGAAGTTTAAATAATAATAGACTTAATTTTTTTATAGTAAAAAAAATCAACGCACTATCAGATTTACTTCATTGATTTAAATTAACAACACATCACAACTTGACGTATGTTTTACAGCAGCTATCATCAATAAGAAACTCTTAATAATGAAAAAAATTAATAATATGTCTTTTTCTAAAGTAATGAAAAAAAATTATTGTAATATAAATGTTTATTTATAAGAAGTTGTTTATTTCATTTAAGTATACCAGAATAATGAAATTTAATCTACCAAATTTGCAATAAAATTCACCGTATACGTGAAACGCCTTCATAAAACACATTAACAAAAGGTGAGATAAGTTGTCGAAACGGCAGCCAGACTGCATGGCGTCGATCGCCACTCGCGGCCACAACCCACAACTCAATCGAAAGTCGATAACAATTTATCACTTTAGCTTTATCATTTTAATATCAGATTGTTATGTCACGTGAATTATCATTGTATAGAAGTCCGAAACACGAAAAAGCTTATAAATTTTTCCCGCCGTAAAAAATATACCTGACTATATTCCATTTATAAATAGATCACCTGAAACGAATCTTAAAATTCAAATATTGTATGAAAAGTTATTCGAGTAAAGTAGACATGTTTATTGAATGGTCGCGGTCTACTAAGTATTCGTTGACCCAGATTAAGTAGGCGTGTATGGTATATTTGCGAGTATTGATGACTGCAATTTTTTGTGCAGTATGCATAATTCATGAACGTCTGCAGCCTGCGGCTAACCGTTACAGGCACATTGTCTTGTGATTGCACCCTTCCGAGAAAATTCGACTACTTGTATGTACCGTTTCCAACATCAAAATTCCGTAGCTGCCTTGGATGTATAGACTTGAATACTTCTTAAATTACTTGACGAAAAACTAACATTGCAATTCACTGCATTCAAAAAAGACATTAACATTTGCCTATATTAAAGATTATATAAAGCATTTATCAATAAACACTTATCGGTAGCTAAAGTAAACATAAATGCGTTAGTTTTTAATCCAATATTACATAAGGCCGTCTGTTTTACGTCAGATCTATTCTAGATAGCTTCGTTATTTAACAGATATAAACGTATTGCCTTTACTGCAATCCGAGTCTTAAATAGTTTGTCTATACAAAATATTTACAGTAATATAAACAAACGAAGTCGGCTATTACTCACCTTGTTAAAGTATTTTTCGTTAGAACCGATTGATGTCTGAGAGGTGTGGTTACATGTATATGGAAATAATATAGTATTTTGTTACTAATTACGTAAGCTGTACAGGCTTTTGTCAAGTGCTATTAAACATCCTTGGCCTTAATGCCGGTGTTTTTGAAGTGCGTACAAATTTGGCGCGCGCGGTCATGCCGTTATTCGTAAATGTAAAAAAATTTGTAAGCGGAATTCCTACAGATTTTTATGATAAAATTTTATACGTTAATGATTCTCCAGACCTCAATAAAAATAACATGATATTAAATGAATTAACATATTTTTTTTGTCGTTAAACGAGACTGTACGTCTATAATTGTGAAGGCACGACCTTATTTAATATTAGCACTTGTTATTTTAGCGTCACGCATTTGCAATAAGCCTGTCAGAAGATATAAAGCATGGTGGTTGGAAAATATCGTGTCATTATTGACTAAAACAAGTGACTACAGTAGGGTTATATTAAAGTATACTTGTATCATAAATAATTAAATTGTTCACACACTATTTAAATGTTACTGATTGGACATGACTGATAGTGCTGGTCTTTGTAATTCTGTTATCCAATTTAGGTACCACTTTTATAGCATTTAAAGAAGAGAAAATTATCGTTATCAATAAGTATTGTTAGAGTTGATGTATATGGTATTTTTGTTTAATTTAAAGATATAAATAATTAAAAGTAATTCTCTAATAAGCAGGAGTAGTGAAGCAGGTGGTATAGGTTTTAGATTGCGGTCGAACACCGAAAGTGTTCTATTTCGGAGTTCGTTACTCACTGCCACTCTACTCAACAAACAGACGCCTGCTTTGCCATTGACCTTGTCTCGATACAAGATTGCAAAAATTATTACGATTATCAATAACTATTAACTATTCTATGGCTTCGCCAATTTTATTACGTTTTTATTTAAGATGATCGATTTTGCATCTTTGATTGGTCATTTAAGTTTTGAGTCGGTAAAAACTAGAGAATTTCTAGTTCTTTAGTTACCGACACAAAAAATAAATATTGAATTTAAAAACCTAGTAAATTTTAAATTTGCTTCGCTTATTTTGTTGTGTGATTTCCCACTATGGAAGATAAAATTATTATAATATAACATTACTGACAATTGACACGATAGTTTTATATTTTTGCGTTACTCTGTGGCAAGAAATTTTTCTATTCTTTGTTTCATAATTTTGTACGAGCTAGTGGATTTATAAAATGAAAACCGTTATTAATATTACGTAGGTACAAAAATTACCGTTTTTTTGGGAAAAATATATATACAACTTTGTAAGCATTAAAAAGCCAAAAATATTTAAAAACTGCTTAATATGTACAACCGTGACCAAAGTGATAATAATTTAAGCTATTTTATTACAGCATTTAAATAATTCCTCTAATATTTTTATTTTTTAGCATTTTTAGTAACTTTAAAAGAGTTTGATTTTAAAGGATAAGTAAGCCATAAAGTATGATAAAAATGGCTCTGAATGTTTTTTTTTGAACGTATGTTCGTAAACGTAAAGACGATTAAAATACATATTAAAACGTTAACAAAAACTGGTCTGTCTTTTTTTTAATGGTATTACTCGAATTTTGGTAACTGAGCCATATCTTGGTATTACAATGAATATTTAAAGTTGATTTTGTACAATTCATTAAAAAAATGCAACTTGTAAGACCCAATGAATATATACTGCCTTTAAATGTGTTTTGTGTTGAGTGGTTTTTTCGAGGACTGTTCTTGCCAGATATAAAATCAATGACTTACCTACAAGGTGAATCATGTTGACTGCATATGTCTTGTCTAGTCACCAAAATAGCAACATCGTGGTGATGAGGGTCCTTATCATCATTTGGGTTGGTCTGATGTTGCCAACGGCAGAACGAATTGAGTGTGGCATCAGCGTTTGTTGTTACTTCCAAGTCTGGTGTAGGGTGCAGTTCTTTTAAGAGTGTAATTCTAACAACAACGACCTTTATGTAGTTGCCGATTGATGGATCCATGTATAGAGAGGATACCTATATAATAAAAAAACTTTAAACATTATCTTTTTATCTTCTGTAAGAATAAAAAGTAAAGAATAAATCAATCAATAGATCATCTGAATTCTACCTTTATATAACATCTTGTGTTTCCACATATTAATAAAAAAAACGAGAAATTATCACATACACTGAAACAGAGATAAGATTAATTTTCTCTCCAAGGTTACACTGTTTAAAACTGAACATCCGTTCTTTATCTAATCTATCTTTACTATTATTCTATTATCTTACCATATTCATTATAGTAAGGAGGTACGTTTCCAAGCTTCCCTGCTCGTGAAATTCACTCATGGAATTGTCGCCTACTAGTAGAACCTCTACGTGCCGTGGTTTGCTAACAGACCTTGTTTTACGCCTGGTTTGGTTTAAACCCCATCGATTACGTGATTGATGGTGGGTGGTATGATGTTTCTAAAACAAAACAGTAACAAAGTCATCAATCATATCTTTATTAATACGCGAGCAAGCGTATGATTTCATTCAACTTTGCATTATTATTAAAAGCTACTTTTTTGCTGTGACAGTAATTCAGAGGATAATGAGATTAAGGTTGACATACCATCACCTTCTTTTATGGAATAATAAATTTCTCTGCTAAAATATTTAACGTATATATAATTCCAGATGTTTTATCGTTGTAGATTAAGATTAAAGCTATTACCTTGCCAGATCTTGAATTTTTGGATTCTTCGTGCTTGCCACTTCGCTGATTTTTAGTTTCCCATTGATACCGAGGTTGCTTGGTTGCGCAATTTTTTGATCTTCGTCTACGTCGTCTTGGACGAATCCTTCGCGGTGTTTGTTCAATTCTCTGTTTGTTATGGGTTTTGTTCTTGTAAAGTTCTCTTGACATACTATCTTCAGCAGAAATGCTCTTGGAGAGGGGCTGTAGTCTTCTTTGTTCTGCTTTTCTAGCTTGCTGTCTTCTATACGCCAAAGGGTCTCGTCGCAATGCTTCCAATTTTCGTCGTCTATCTTCTAAGTACGCTCTTCGTCGTGCGTCCATAGCCTCTTTGTGGCTTCGTTTTGGGTTAGAGTATCTCTTATTTTCGTATTGTTGTCCCACATTATTACTAAAACTTCTACCACCAACTTCTCTCTTTTTCCTATAAAATGATTCAACTTTGTCAACGGCTGATCTCTTAAAGATTATATGAGGTCGTCCCTTAGAAATATCGGTGGGAATTTGATTTGATGGTTCGATCCAATATTCTCCTTGTTCAGTTCGCAAATGACCCGCCTATAACAAAAAATGTTTATACGTATATTACCATCTGTGATCAATAAAAGCGTAGTACTTCTGGATTAGATTGTATTTGAATATGATATATTATGTTATCGAGTTGAGAGACCGGCTAGCCTGTATGTCGCCGACCTTGTCAATAAGAAGGCCGTACGCAAAAACCAGCACCTCTCGGTATTATAGATGTTAGAAGGCGATCGGAGTAACGATATTAATGTAGGTGGGTCTTACTCAATAAACACTTAATGAGTTAAGTTTGTTGTATGGATTCTGTTCTATGGATTTGTGTGATAGAGTCACATATAGACTATTTTACATTATGAAAAATACTTTCGAAAAATGCCTCTAAATTTCATTTTATTTAGAAACGGAAAAAGAAATTACGTTTGTTCCCGACATACGTAATTAAAATCAGTTAAGTTTTTCGAATCTCATTCACAGTGACACTATGAAATACGGATACCACAATTCTCTTACTTTAGTATAGATTAATGGCATTTTATAGGTATGTAGAGGTATAACCAGTCGAAGAAGATCGAAAGTTGATTAATGAAACTGACATGCGTCTACGCAGCGGCCTCAAGGTAACCAAGTGTAAAGTATATTTAATTACATAGTGTCTATACTTTTTGTTCGACCACCGCCACCTTAACCGGTTACCTCTATTTTAAGGTATAATTTAAATACCGACGTTAATACCTAGTCTTAATGCACTTAGTATATAAAACATTGCATACAGAATGCCGTAGCAATAATAAAATTGTAAATACATACTTCAACAGTTGTTAATACCAAAAGCAACTTAATTATGATAACTATTTTGTAACGGTTGTTCCAGTATTCATTTGTCCAATTTCTAAACCATTTTTAAGTCGCGACCCACGAAAAAGCCAAAAAGTTAAGTGAAACAGTCTTGCGACCTCGTCACTGTAAAATTATAATTTACTTTTATAACACTAAACTATAATTATTAATTCCTTTAATAAACGAATATTTTGTACATATATGTAGTTTATATTTATTATTTTTCAACTAACCCGACCTCCCCAAGGGTCGCGACCCCCTGCTTGAGAAACGATGATTTAGAGAAACAGAACTCATTTGTTATTTGTTGTAAGTTACGGAGGCCGCCCATTTGATATAATTTGTAGTTTCACAATTACACGCGGTATAAGTGTTGTTCTTTTAAATAATCAAATAAATTTGCTGTCTTAATCGAATACGACATATTCACAACATTCCAAATGAAAATTTATTTTGTAAATTGAAAAGGTAATTTACAAATGATGTTTATAAAGGAATTCTCGATTATGAGACGTGAGCGTTTTCTTTGACGTTATGTCGTAACTAAGTAGTGATTATCGCGACGATCAGTTGAACAGGTTTACGGGCAGCGTGTAAAATTAAATACAACGTTATACTTATGCGTGTAATCAATTTGTTTATTTTTTATATTAAGATGTAAATTCAAATTGTGAGATAATCCGTTGGTTGTTTATTTGCATTTTTGTTGCCAGTACAATTATTTTGAACGACACCTTTCGGAAATGAATATCAAACATATAGCACCAAATTAAATAAGCATTCATTTACAGTAAAATATAAGAGAATTTTTTTATCTATTTAGATAAGATATAAGAGATTTTCTCCGCTTTGGTGGAAGCACATGTATGAAAATCATCGTTCCGCTCGCAGTGGAAGGCGGGCATAAAAGTAGGTGACACATTAGATGGTTCTAAAGCCGCGAGTATTATTTGCTAATATTTTCTGTATTAAAACAAACTTGAAATACATAAACAACGTAAACTTCTAATAATAAAAATATTATCTTTGCCTTGTTTTATCAAAATTCAAATAAAACTCTAGGTAACTGACAACATAAAATTCAGTCTTAACTGCCTAGTAACAAAAATATTTACTTATAAAAATATGATATTATATTAATAAATTTACATTTTTCTGACATAAATTCACTGTTAAAGCATTATCTCAGACATATATTAAATTTTTATGGAATGTTATCGCGGGACGAGATCTGATTTTTCTCGCTTAACGTGACTTATAATTATAGCTTCAGATTTTAATGTGCACTGTGTCATAAATCACTAAGACCAGCGACTCTCGACTGTCAAGCCCTGCGTTCGCCTGCTTGCGACCTCGTCACTGTAGAATTATAATTTAGTTTTATAACACTACACTATAATTATTAATTCCTTTAATAAACGAATATTTTGTACATATATGTAGTTTATATTTATTATTTTTCAACAAACCCGACCTCCCCAAGGGTCGCGACCCCCCGCTTGAGAAACGATTCTTTAGAGAAACAGAACTCATTTGTTATTTGTTGTAAGTTACGGAGGCCGCCCATTTGATATAATTTGTAGTTTCATAATTACACGCGGTATAAGTGTTGTTCTTTTAAATAGTCAAATAAATTTGCTGTCTTAATCGAATACGACATATTCACAACATTCCAAATGAAAATTTATTTTGTAAATTGAAAAGGTAATTTACAAATGATGTTTATAAAGGAATTCTCGATTATGAGACGTGAGCGTTTTCTTTGACGTTATGTCGTAACTAAGTAGTGATTATCGCGACGATCAGTTGAACAGGTTTACGGGCAGCGTGTAAAATTAAATACAACGTTATACTTATGCGTGTAATCAATTTGTTTATTTTTTATATTAAGATGTAAATTCAAATTGTGAGATAATCCGTTGGTTGTTTATTTGCATTTTTGTTGCCAGTACAATTATTTTGAACGACACCTTTCGGAAATGAATATCAAATATATGTAAACATATAGCACCAAATTAAATAAGCATTCATTTACAGTAAAATATAAGAGATTTTTTTTATCTATTTAGATAAGATATAAGAGATTTTCTCCGCTTTGGTGGAAGCACATGTATGAAAATCATCGTTCCGCTCGCAGTGGAAGGCGGGCATAAAAGTAGGTGACACATTAGATGGTTCTAAAGCCGCGAGTATTATTTGCTAATATTTTCTGTATTAAAACAAACTTGAAATACATATACAACGTAAACTTCTAATAATAAAAATATTATCTTTGCCTTGTTTTATCAAAATTCAAATAAAACTCTAGGTAACTGACAACATAAAATTCAGTCTTAACTGCCTAGTAACAAAAATATTTACTTATAAAAATATGATATTATATTAATAAATTTACATTTTTCTGACATAAATTCACTGTTAAAGCATTATCTCAGACATATATTAAATTTTTATGGAATGTTATCGCGGGACGAGATCTGATTTTTCTCGCTTAACGTGACTTATAATTATAGCTTCAGATTTTAATGTGCACTGTGTCATAAATCACTAAGACCAGTGTCTAGCGACTCTCGACTGTCAAGCCCTGCGTTCGCCAGCATGTATATGGTCAAAAATCGACGGCGTGTTGAAACACAAAAGGCTGATCCCCTAATTGTCTATGAAGGAAATGATAAAGGGAACGTACGCACATATATCTAAGGCTAAATTGTCTTTGTTAAAGTTAATAATGGCACATGACACATGACTACTTTTTTTCGTGTTGTTTTCATAATATATTTAATCAAAAGCTAAAAAAGTTATTTCACAGATTTAATCATTCAGTAGTGCTAGTGTAATAGGACTTTCGATTTCGTAGCTCAGTTGCATCGTTGTTTTACGATTTAATGATCATATCTAATGCTACTGATTAATCTGACGTCTGTAGGGCCACACATAGACATATATTTCAACTTTAAGAATTCATAAACGGAATTCGTATTCTTCTTAATTACAATAATTCTCTCATTACAGTCTGAGGTTAATATTTTTTCCTTTAAATTCGCGATTGTTAAGACTAAAAAATATAATGTTCTTCGTAATTCTTGTTGGAGACCCATAAATTACTTGTAATGTTAAAGAACTCATAAGCATACCTATTGTATGAAAAAAATTAACAACGAGTACGGCCAGCAATATATTGTTAATTATATTTTTAACTAAGAATTACTATTATATTACACTAATAGCACTACGTTATAGCTAGTAGCGTAATAGTAATTGTAGTTTACGACTATTTTATGTTTTGGGCTAGATTTTCCTGAACTGCTTTTTTCTATACAGAATAATTATGAAATAGGCAGCTTTATAGCTAACTAGCTCGAGTCAAAAAAAGAGAATATGTTAAAATACAAAAAACCATTCATTCATAAAAAATAAATAGCCTGTTTCCACTTTTAACCAAAATACTCTTCATCAATGGCACACAAGTGGCAATTTGTATTTATGGTATAATGTAAAAAGACAGTTAAAACGGTTCAATAAGACTGTTTTAGATTTTAGCAATAAGGTTAGTACTCATTTGAGTAGTTCTCACTGTTGTAAATAGAATAGATAGTATAATATCTTACTGGTTTTGATTTGAACTTAGGTTCAATAATTTACTATACACAACGTTTATCATCAATATATTTTAGAGTGTAGGTAATACTTACAAGTCCATCGCAAGCAGAGATAGCGATCTTCGAGGAAGGTTGTCCCCGTATGGAGCCTGTGTAGTGGCAGGAGGTTGACAATTCGTTTGGCGGCGATCTTGTGCGCTCGCGGGTGCTATGCCGCTCGACGATCATCGCTGGTGCGATAAATGCTACTGACGGCCTGTGGACAATAGATAAAGAAACGAAATAAAATATAAATATTTAACGAGTAATTAAATAAATATTACAATAAATTTACTCGTCATTATAAGTTGAAGTTATAACACGTAACTCTTTAAATGTCTGTAGGTTTTATTAGAAAATGATGTATGCACATTAAGATTGAAATAAATTAAATTGAAGACGTTATAAAATAGATTATATTTATATAATCTTAACCTACTTAGTTCGCTGTACATTATAATAATTAAAAATATATTTAAAAGGTTCTAGTATCAGTGTCCCTTTAATAATATTGATATGTATAAATTTAAATACTTCATGCAAACACAGTTACATAATCAGAATATAAAACGTGCAGTAAATCAAATCAAATCTATGAATATATTTAGAACAGACCAATCGTAAAACATGATAATTTTTAGCAATATAATGCGGTTTTTTATGGAGCAATAAAACTTTAATAAACTTGTACAGATATAGGTCAGAATTGAAATAGCATTTGATTCCAATCAGAGGTTATTGAAATAAGCCGACATTAATTAGAAAGTTCACTGAATATTAATTTTCGAAGCAGAACATGCTTTCATTTTATTATCGTATCGTAAAAGTTTATTTCAAATTACTTCAACTATTATATTATTAAGACTGGCTGCTAATAAACCTACTTGATTTCTTAATAGTTTGTACGCATGACATTGATGAAGAACAAACACTATTGTTTATGGACATAGATGTTTACGAAAATCTATATCTATGCCAAAATGGTTTAGCAACTTGGACATTATAAAGTTTTCTACTCAATTACAATCAATCCTCAATAGATACTTGATTTGTGATCCTCTACAACAATATAGATACTTAGATATAGATTTCTTAACACATATTATATTTTCTATAGCGAGTCATATTTGCCGTAGAGTACCTTTATCTAGGGCTTCTAAACATCAAATATCGAAACCAAAGATAAGTTTTGAAAAAACCTAGTAGGTAATTGCTTTTGTGTACAATTTATACAGTGAAGAATTCCGTACACATTTCCACATACGTAGCCATTAATATTCACAACCGTAATTACACAATATTCAAATATTCGAGCCGGGAATAAACGACGTATTGTTTGTTCCTTTTGTATGCCAACTTCACACCCATAAACATAAATAACCATCGGGTTTTAATTTCAGTACAAACTCGTCGAACTTTGAAAAATGTTTTCTGTGGGCAATAAATTGCTCTTTGAACGCATATCGTCCAAAGAATCTGTCCTCTATGCTTGAGCACAAAAAGTAGGTTTTCTTACCGAGAAGATTTATTGAGTGAGCACTCTGTGGGTATTGAGGTCTCGGAATTCATTTAAAGAAAAGGGATATACAATTGCCTACTCATTATATCGAGGACATTATATTTCAACTGTACTTTACGTTTTATTATATTTTTATCAAAATTATAGAGTATAGGTGTATATTTAATTCTCACTGTTACTTTCAGATTATTTAAAATACTTGACGTAAACTTCAGTAGGTACTAATAAAAAATATCTGTGGTAGGTACTACAACCGTCTTTATATGTATTTTATTATATATTATGTGCCTGACTTTTGACTGACCTTGCCTGAAATTAAAAATATGTCTAATAAAAAAAATAATACGTAAAATCTCATAGGTTTTTAAATATTATTATTTATGATTTTAACCAAGAAAGTTCTCATGTCACTGAAATTTCTTTATAAACCATTATTCATAAATCAAATATTCTCAATTCACACGTAAGACTTTAACATATTATGAAAGGCAGTAATTCCAAGTGTGAGTCCAGTGAGATTCTAACACGGAAATGTCCTTGAGCAAGTGCGCTCAATCGATAGGCAAACAAATTAAGAGGCCCCTAAATAAACAATATAAAACTCATTACGGCAATTAACGGAAGCAAATATACTTGCCCCAGAATCGTGTCTATGATGATCAGTTATAACATAAGAGAGAGGGATAATTGTTAGAGTTTTTAGAGATTTACGGAACTGTGGTTTTGTTTCGATTGATTCGCTATTTTTATCAGCAGAGTCAAACGCACCGGTCGTGTGTTTAAACGCTGGAATCAACAGATTTGATTATATATACGCAATTAACACTTCGGTAAAGGAAACGTTATCTTTATTAGAAATATCTTTCTTTAGTCTATTATATTAATTATCTTGATATAATATGGATGTAGGTATAATAACCAAAGAAATACTGACGGAACAAATTTTATTTTCGCATTGCAATTATTTGGTAATTAGACACATGGGTGAGTGAGTCCTTAAGTAACTTACCAGTTCTTTTCATCTTACAACTATATTTAATTCAAAAATATAGCAAACAATGAAACAACGTATCATGATTATTGATAATTATAAACATTTTCAAAAACGTCAAATGCATGGCATTAGTCCAGATTTCCAGCGGTTTTCGGTATACTATTTTGAGAAGTGCCTTTGTTGTGGCTTTACAAAAAAGAACATTATTTTTACGAGAATCGTTTACGTCTAGACTGTTTATGTGCTGCTGAGACATCGTATGATGGTTACACAGTTGTAAAGTAATCATAATCTCGCGTCCTAATTCATTTGAATTCAGTCCAAGAACGGATTTAGCGTCAATTCACACAGTCAATATTAGTAAAACTTACCCTAAAACCATACATCTTACCCTAAAATCATAATTTACTTCAAACCTTCTGTCAAGGTCAAGGGGCGTTGTGCAATGTGATCATGATCCCATGGTCTAATCATGGTCTGATAAGGGGGTCTAGTGCTTATGAGTCCGGACTTAAAATTAAGAGAAGATTTGGTTAATTTAAGTGATATCAGAAACTATAAATGGACTTTAAACAACACAAAACTGAATATGTCAAATTTTGTCTGTCGATGCTTTAAGGTAGATACTTTCTGACGCTACTGTGATCTGCAGTGATATTTTAACGTTAAACGCCCCTGGACACAATGGCAGGGGAGTAGAGTACTATTAATAAACAAAAACAAATATATTTTAACGTAAAATATAAACATTAAACATAGATATATATAAAAATTGGATTAAAGCCTGATAAAATAATTACAACACCAAGACGTAATAAGTAAGTTTTAACTCTAAAATAATTGAAGTCGTGGCCGTCGACTGTAATAAAGGGTTTCAATCGCTTGTTAGTACAATGTTAATGAACATTAAAGTCTCATACAACCTCTTTAGGAGTTATTGATAGCACGTGAAGCCAAATATAGCCACCACACGTTACTATTGAAATTATAGTGGTATAAACAAGACAATAGTTTTTGCCTAGTTTGTGTTTAAGGATTTCTAGTTTGCTCTACTAACTGATTTTACAATACTAAAAAGGAAATTGGAATGCGGTTTGAGCTTGCGATCTTTTATTTTATTGTACTTTTACGAGGCCTTTACTCTCAAGGCATGAGCAGCTGAAATTGATTTCTTAAAGCCATATATCATTTTTAAAAGATGCTCTTAATTTATGTGAATAAATTCCAGACAATTCATACAATATTCAATATTCAACTAACGTAAAAAAATAAATTTTTACTTTTTATAATACTCTATTTTATTTTTCAATTTACTTAGACGCAAAGGTTAATTTTAAATCAGAGAATTAGCATCGGATCCAATGATTTATAATTATGATTAGGCTTAATTAGAATCAATAGAAATGGATTACAGAAAACTGTTTATAAATTTAAAATAAGTGTTTTACAAGATCAAATAGTTTATAACGTAAGCTAATTGCTAATTTAAAACGTTTATTTTTCGAACCATTAGTATCTCTTATCTGTGTTTATTTTTCCCTTTTTATCTCATGTCATGTAAAAGTGTTTTATTATAAATAAGTCGACTGCTTATTACGTGCCAAGAAATAAATGAATAATTAGGCCATTTTCCGTATACCTACCGAGGATAATTAAATATCTAATCTATGAACATATGATTATAACATATGACTTGCAAAATTGTATGTTGATGTATGGATGTTGTGTAGGTTGATATCGCCCACAAACACTAATTTAAAGTCATTAATCTCTCGTTATAAAAGAAGAATTAATACTATTCAATAGGTAAGTATAAAATTAGTAATGTAAAAATTAATTGTTATGTAAAGTTAACCGAACGACTTCGCACAAATAACGTCTAACATTAGTGTTGCCAACGAGAAAATATATTATAAACGATGCCAATTTACTAACTATTAGTTCTACACTGCCATTAACTAGAAACATTTTACTCTTTAACCCATAGTTTAACTGCTTTAGTCAGTTTTGAAAATGACTAAGAAAATTACACGCAGAGAATAATTACCATTATCTTAAACTCGACAAGTGTTAAGTACATTTATCGAATGGAAAACTTGCTTTAACAAATTAACTATTTGCTTACATATATATAGAAAAACCTATAAGGGTTTTGCCCTCAATTGCTGTGTTTTTTAATCATTTTAAGATTTCTATTCGTTTTTGTTAACATCTGCCTACATATGAAAATATTTTTTTAAATTTAGAATTATGTTTGTTACGTGCTATGCACAGTGTTGCGGTTACGGGGTCAAACAACGTAAAACGCAAAAACATTAGCAACATTTTGGTTACTAATTGCACACAATAAAGGAAAATTGTTTTAATTCGTAACACGAATTTTTAGGTTGACCTTCTTTCACAATTTTCTGCATTTACCATTAATTATAAATTACCCATAAATATTCATGAGATGTGTCCGATCATGCGGCGACTTTCAAATTGTCAAGTTTTTGTCTCCCGTCATAAAAATGCATGAAACACCGTCTACTCGATCAGATAGTCTATCAAGTGAGGTCGTGTCAGACGTGTTTTTTTTTCTTTAATAAATATAAAGTTTTGTCGACCTTTCTATGGTTATTTGTGCTTAACTTTTTATTAAACGTCAAATAAGTTAACTTTCTAAACCTTAAGTTATATAATAGTAATGTTTACAATTCACAGTCACTTCCCACCATCTATGGGATTAAATAATTTATTAAAATAATAATTTATGTAAATAATAATAGAAATGTTTACGTATGGAAGACTTTTATGTATAATAATCTTAGTAAAAAAACCTTGCCGTTTGTATACTTAGAACTTTTAAAAATCGCAGTCGCGGCGATAGTTTCATGTTTCTGATTCATGAATAAATCAGTAGCAGAAGTATGTTTCCCCAATGCCTCAGTGTCTATGTTTATATATTATATATATATATATATATATATATATATATATATATATATAATTTCTTAGGTCGAATGTTAGGGCACAAGAAAATCTCTCTCGAATATTAAAACACTGTCCTCCATAGTTACGGGTCTAATCAGCGTGGTTGAATTAACAAGATATTTATACAAGTTTAGAGAGTTAAATAATGAGGCCATACCAGACCATGTCTACTTTTTGCATAGAACTATTAAAAGTGCAGACTGTTAAGAAATGCGTACACAAAGTGCATAGTTTCTCAGTAGCGGTGCGTGTTGGTCACTTCAGTTGAGTTGTGACTTGTGAACGAGTGATAGGATAGCGAGATTTCCAAGAAACGATTGCAGGCGAAAACTGGCTTCCGCGGTACATCTTTGATCTTACTGCAACAACCGCATAACTCAATGAATCCGATCTAATCTGTCCTTATCTTGGACCTTGACACCTCCGAGCCACAATTGAGGTCGTTTAAATGATTATTGATAGATTGAATTGAGAAATTCCGCTTATATGACCGTATAAGACTCTTTATCAGGGCAGGCAAGGTTTTCAGTGAGAGATGTTTTATTAAGTATATAATATATTCTTTTACATAGGTACATATATCTATAGTAAATAATAATATACAGATTACAAATCAATCACGTTATATTAAAGTAAAGATTATAAAATTGTACCACAGGTTTGCGTGTATTATATTTTTAAGCTATCTATGACTCTCATCCAACACACCTTTGACGTACGGAAGTCTTAGCGTTGCGTCTCGATTCTGAATCTTACCCTTAACTTCTTAAGTATCTTAAAAGTATTATTAAATCACGCTTAAAGAACAAAAATACTTAGTAGAAAAATTTTATTATTACAAATTCTTCAAAGTTTTCTTAACTCGACTTTTCGGGTGATTTTCAGCAATTGTGTTCAAAGTTATGAAAATAATGAAAGAAATTCGTATACAAGATAGTATTAATTATAAAATGTTTCAGTATTGCCTAAGTATAAATTATTAACGAGTTCAAATGCCTGGCGTTGATGTAGGTCCAGTATTTAAGTTCGTTGCCCACCAATATTCATGTTTACTGCTAAATTATCAATTAAGAGAACATAAATTGATTGCTTGTAATAAAGTATTATGAAAGTAAAACTGTGTATTGGGTTATTTATGCAAAATGAATTATGTTTTTATATCAATAACTTAAACCATATCAACCATAAGATAAATAATGGTCCAATACTTCATGAAATGAAATGAGTAGAAATATGGCTGAATGATAAATTTGATATGAAATAATATAAACCCAAATTAATAAGAAAGGTTTAGTTGCTTAGGTTAATGGACTCTGAGTGTAGCTTGCACGTTTGATTGTCTAATCTACATTTACAAGAAGATTACAGATAAGTAAATCAGAAAAATAAATAAAACATAAAACCAATAAATCATTTCGAACCCCGTGAAACTCGCGAATTATATTGTCAAAAGGGTATCCTGAGTTTTATTAATGAACGCTATTCTCCGTACATTAAATTAATAACAGCTTATAATTTTAAAAGTTTAATGTGTTAAGGTACGGTTTTAGCCAATCATTTATCAGTTTTACTTCTTTTATTTGTATTTTATAACCGCCAGTATATGAAGTGAAGTTAATACTCAAAATGTATGAAATAAATTATACTAAAATGCATTAGGCGAATAAGTATTTTAAAAGTAATTATTAAGTTAAACTTAGTCTTGAAAATGTAATATTTTTTGTGCCCACTGTAATTATCATATATTATAGAACATTAGCTCTTATCTAAACCGTAGAACATTTTATAACATGTGAGTCAGATTCAAATTATTTGTTTTAGTTAAACATAATTAATTATCTATCTACATTAAGAACTGTTAAGCGTTCTATAGTCGTATTTTTAATTAGACGAAGCCAACTGACAGTAGCTAATGTCACTTTGTAAAATAATGTTGCCATATTTAAAGTAATAGTGATGCGTTCAGTTCTTGTTCAAACAGATGAATGAACAATGAGTGTGAATAGTCAATCATTTCAAACAATAAAAGAATATTATTTCTATTTCAAAATTGTATAAAAGTGCTCTGATATAAGTTAGGTACTAGTACTATGTAACTACAATCAGTTTTTTGACGTCTTATTACAAAGCGCGGCGCGGCGACTAGTGCCATCACCGATCATTAATTCAGGGGTTTTTACTTTGTCACGACACTATTTTTATTTCATTAAAAACTGACAACACCGTAAACGTCAGTTGATATCGTCTAATTAAAAATTCGACTATAGACTTGGTGCAGGCCATATCAATATAATAAAGCGAATACAAATAAGAAAGCTCTTTTTCCTTAGAAGTCATCATTATAGGAACAAAGTAGGTAACTATTTTATTTCCACGAAGGTCTAGAAAAGTCGCAAGCCTCACATAATAATTTGGGGAAGGTATTCTTTGTAGGTCAGACGTGTCCAGTTAATCTAGCCACTATGTTGATTTTATCTTTTCGTTTATTGCATTATCTGCAGGAATGCTGTCGGGTCCAGATTAGGAATTCATTATATCTAAGGTTAGAACTCTCTAGCTATTAAATTGTGTAACTCGGGTGGAGTTTTAGGATGTCAATAGTTAAATTGCGATCAAATCATGAGTAAATATAAATAGATATTTAAATGTTGAATTTATATTAAGACGCTACTTTTGCCTTATTGGTTTCTGCGACTTTTAATTAATAATTTTTCTTTATCGATTGCGCTCACTAGTACACAAACACCGTACAGGTTATGGCAAACTAACACTATGTCTAAGAAAAGTCTACTGGCACATATCAACAATATTTAACTTCCTTAACAATGCGAACAATGTTTCGTACGAAATATAATATAATTGACATAATTAAATGAAAAGGAGGGCAACTGGCGGCCTTATCGTAATCGAGCGATCTCTTCCAAGCAACCACTAAATATATTGGTGGCACACATATACATATATATTGGTAAGGTTTATTTCATAGTCTGTCGTAAATTTATATATTTTTGAATTACTTAATCTCCTTATCGGCGAGTGCCTTGTTTTTGTTAATTGATATTGTTAAGACTGTGAGAATACATTTCTTAATTCTTTTTGCTAGCGAAGAAATCAGCCTTCCGGCTCTCATGTTATACGTTATTCTATGTGGCTCTAAGATGGCGACTAACTCGTTATATTTTTCTCACTACACAAGCAAATGTTGATTAAGAAAAATTTGTGAAAAGCCAGGTTAAACGCATGATCTCGAAGTTTAAATTCGCTATGGTAACACTATACTTATGTGTTATAAGATATTGTCTGTATTACCCACTAAATATTAATAGAAATAATGTTGTCGCTATTTCATAATTATTTATAAGACGAAAAATTAAACATCAGTTTATTGCAAGCGTCCTAAAATATTGCATCCATCGGATAGAGTTAGCGAATATATTAAGAATTAATTCTTGCAAATTCACTAATAGAAATGTTTCACTGTTAAAATGTCTCGAAATAGCTTAGATTTATAGTAACTGTTCACGATTTCACATATAGTATAGTCCGTTAGGCGAGTAGCCAACATCTTGTAAGAAATTAATATCTTATAAGAAGAATTTAGTATCAAATGTCCTACATTGTTGACTTTAAAAGCATAGTAGGATTTAAATTTTATTTATTTTAATATAAACCTGAGACGGATTTAGTTATGTTTCTCAGAATCTGTTCAATGGTACCGATGCATTCGTCTCAAGGTCTTTACGATCTATGAAATCTTATTTTGCAAATAAATTAGCGCATATTCGATAAAATATATAGTTTAAGCAACTTTTATTATATATAAAGCTTCTTTCGTTTACGTTTCCAAGAGTTGAAAGACATTATTTGAGCTTTTAATCTGTGGACTCCTTATAAAAAAATTATAGAAGTGACATATCTCTTTTACTATTTCTGGTTTGTCTATACGTCAGCTTAAATGGTCGATAATTGATAAACGTGTTATTGTTCGCCTATGGAACTAAATGCCAGCTGACACTAATATTATTGAGCAATTTAAATGCTGTATCTTGTAGTATAATAGTAATTTCCTTTAAGCATAAGTAATATTCGTAATTGTATTGACATTCTAAGCCAAGTCAGAAATGCAGAAAATAAGTTTTGTTCAATACTGAATAATAAATCAATTTGTTATGATTAAAATACAGACTGAACTCACTCAGAGATTTAATATATACAGTTAAATATTAATCAACAAAGTCCTATAAGATTTCCTTAGTTAAGTGAAATTTACAATCGTGTGACAAAAACATGACGCATAATTGACGAGAAACGTAATACACCATTTTCTTTTAAGTGTACAAAGAAAGCTGATAGCTACTCCCTTTAACCAGATAATGGACAAAGCGATAGTTTTAAAATATTAGGAATGTAAGCAAGGACTATAAAATAACTTATGAACACGTCTTTTATCAAAGGCCAGTAACATGAGCTGTTAATAATCAGTTGAATGAAAACAATATCATAGATCGTTTGTTAGCGCCGAATGATTTATTATTCCTATTAAAGTTTTATAGAATCCCATTCGTTAACCTTCGTGGGCGTGCGATCAATCGAAAATGATAAGCATCGGAGCTATAAAAAACATTGCAATTATATCATTTTTATAAACCGGATGGGTATAATATAGAAATTTTACCTAAAAATAAAATTTGTATTATGTTTCCTAAGACGTCCGAGGTCCATTATGAGAGTACATCGTTTCCTTTTCCGCCCAAATCGCTAGTATCCGACCTTTTCCCACCACGTGACACCGCCGCCAGCGCCCAGCGTTTGAAACTGGAACTAACTTTTTATCGCGCTAAAGCAAGCCGCCAGAGTTCTTGTTCATTGTTTGTCTCATAATAAGAGAACCAGGAAGAGCTTGTTTGTACCTCGGACGTCTTAGGAAACATAATACAAATTTTATTTTTAGGTAAAATTTCTATATTATGTGTTCCGTTTGACGTCCGAGGTCCATTATGAGAGACGTGTTTGTTATCTCCTGGTGGCTTGTAAAGTTATATATTAATAACTAAAAAACGCAACAATGTGATTTGAATTATTTATATCCGATAGAATCATGATGAAATAAACAATACAAGCTAATTAAAGCCTAAGCTTTAGCATCATTTAATGAACATAATAACAAATTTTTTATTGTTTATAATGAAGTAGAATACTTGGCTAATCATTAAGCGGCCGAAAGTACTGAGAAAGAGACTTCTGATTGAGTCTCAGCATTCTGACTATTATTATCTAGATTTCGACAATAATATATCT
Source organism: Pieris napi (assembly GCF_905475465.1). NCBI lineage: Eukaryota > Metazoa > Arthropoda > Insecta > Lepidoptera > Pieridae > Pieris > Pieris napi. Next base: position 3,132,483 of record NC_062239.1, on the reverse strand, counting down.
TTAATGTACTTTCATGACGCCAATTTGCCTAACCAAGAATATCATTTATGTTTCTAAAACAATTTAGCGAAGCAACAGCTGATCAAGTACCCCGAGATGCTTCGATACCTGATTCCAAAAGGGGTTTCTTGACCCAGCCCCCAAAAATTGTGGGCGTAGCTGGTCTTACAGGATATCTGGTTGTAATAAACAAATTTGTCAAGGAGCCTCATCTATTATTAGAGACAGTTATGAGTGTCCTAAGCCAAAATAAGGGATTTAGATGCTTCTCCGGGCACGATAAAAACGTCCAACTTGACTGTCTATACGTTCCTGTATCTGTTTTAAAACCGAAACCCGGATGCAAAGTGATGGAATCACCGTTATCAATAAAATGCTGAGGCTCGAAAAAGCAAGAGAGTCAAATCATGAACTCTATGCCCAGAAGCCAATAAAATTATTGTGGCTGTGTTTCGAGCTATGAAATAAATTTTGCTCATCTAGTTTTAGGCTTTTCAAATAATTTATAACTTTCCCCGCTTCCCATACTGGCAATTACTGCGCGATTGGTCTAGCTATAGATAGGATTGAGCTAGCGCTTTAAGGATATGTTTTACTAATTTATTAGATAAAATTTTAACATCGCTTAGAGCCTCACAAATTGTTGCTATGTCAGATTTGTGAACTAAAATAGATATAGATCTATTTAGATAATAGATTTAGATATATAGATATCTATGCCAGATGATCCTTTATAAATAGGTTTGCTAAGAATCTAGCTACATCAGGAGAAGCCGGGAATCGACAGTTTATATTACTATGTTGACACCAATTTACCCATTTATACCAAATAGGGGCATATGTTTTCCTTGTTGAAGCTCTCAAACACGATGAAATAAGTTGTTTTTCGTCTCGTGTTTTGCAGCCAAAATCAGCCACGCTTCCAACTGTAATTTCTGCCCTTGAGGAGGAGGTTGACCCGTTACGGTATTTATCAGGGTTTTGTTTAGATTCCGTATTGGTAGCGAGGGTGCAAGTGCTCGGCCTTTCAAATCCGGGCGCCAAAAAGGCTTCCTCCACCTGGGTGCTATTATTATGAACTTCCCTTGGGATAAGTTGAGATCGTGCAGCACTCGAGGTAGAGGCACTGGCGGTGGAAATATCCACGCTAGATTGTATCGCCAGCATTTACTGAAGGCGTGGTGAAGCAAGTGTTGGAGTCTAATAAGTCTAGCGACACATAACTTGCCACGACAAGAGTCTCTCGTGACGCGAAAAGATCTATTTCGGGGGTTCCCCATCGTCTGAATATGTCCGTGGTTGCCTCTGTCAAGAGATGCCATTCGGTGCCCCTGCGATTGCGCGAGAGGTAATCGGCTTCCACGTTGTACATTCCCGGCAAGGAAGTGAGGGATAAGTACAATATTCAAACTGTCCGTCAGTGCCAGAAGATCTTTTGTCAATTTTAACAGCATTTGGGACCTTGTTCCTCCTTCGTTTTTTATGTACGATACAACAGTTTTGCTGTCGCTTTGCAGGATTACCATCGAGTTCTTTAGGACTTCGGATGTCAAAGAGATTGCTGCTACCACAGGGTGCATCTTTATTTTGCAATAAAATTATCCTTTAAATTGCAATGCCACTCAATCTGACTTTGAGTCCAAGAACCATTCAGGGGTTTGTTGTTGATTAGCGCTCCCCATTGTAGATCCGAGGCATCGGTGACAATGTAATTCACATGCCTTGTTTTGAAGTGAATCGGTGTTTTGTGACTGAGGTTGTGCAAACACCATACCACGTCCTGATTCACCTCTGCAAGAGAACTCGAGCAAAGAGGAGCTCTCCTAAATGCATTGCTGTGTCGCTGCAGCGTTCGGCAACGCAACCTTCCCCGGTGGGTGATGAAGGTCGCAAAATTGAGATACCCTAAGAGGCGTTGGGCCTGCTTGAGGGTCCAATTTGCCGGCTGACAAGCGTGTTATCAGGCACTGACGAATTTTGATAACTTTTTACGGGTAAGGACTTTGCATTTGATAGTGTGTCCCACGTGATACCCAGAAAATCGATCGACCTCGTTGGAGTGCATATCGACTTCTCTCGATTTATGGTCCAGCCCAGGTTCTTCAAAAAGGTCATGGCTACGAGAACCTGGCAGTTAAGAATTGTTCTGTCCTGGTGGACCAGTAAGTAATCGTTCAAGAAAACGATCACTCTTAAGCCCTGACGGCGTAATAGCTCGGCTGTCCAATTTGTCACCGAAGCAATCATTTTCGGAGCTATGGCCAACCCAATAGGTAGACAAGTCATTTGAAGGAGCCTTCCCTCGTAACTGATACGCAGAAAGCAACGATGTTCGAGGGAAATCGGTACATGATAGTAGGATTGCCTGTGATCCAGCTTCACCATCCAATCGCCTTTTTGTAGGAAATTTAGCATTTGGTGGTGATGAAACAGATGAAAAGGTTCTGGTTTCATGAACCGATTTAAAGATTTTAGGCTGAAAATGACTCGATTTTTCCGATCTTCGTTATTATGAAATATGAACGATATGATATGATAGATATGAACGACGGAGTCAGCGGTGCTGGCTCCAGTATATGGTCTCGAATCATGGTATGTATTTCCAAGGAAATCGAAGTTGAAACAGGTGTTTGCAACTTTTTTAGGATTTAGGACAGTACTAATAGCGGTTTTCGATTGAAAGTTATTCGAGCGGAGGTCATTAATTTTAGAATGGAAAAAGGAGGTTTTAATTTCACCCAATTTTTGTGATAGTTCCTTAAACATCCGCCCGAAAAGCCCATCGAGTCACTTATGTTGGTATTTATTTGGATTGTTATATTTGCGTCCCCCCTTTTGATGTGAAACATCTATAACCGCACGTAAAACCGATTTCTGGTGTGGCGACAAATGCCGTGGCGATGCCACGCTATATGATGGTATATATACAGTCTATATGCAGTAGTGTGTACGGTGTATTTCGAAGTCACTGATTAAACGAATTAAGTAGTCACGTTTTGAAATAAATTCGTAAATTTTTGTATTTAAATGAAAATAAATGTTTATTCAATAAATAGTCATAGTTATTTTAACAAAATAATGTCGATGTTTCACATCTGCCAGGCGTCCCGTGACGGCTCACATTTTTTATTTTCGTGATCATCGAAGTTGTGACTCTGTTGTCCTTGTTTTGAGTTGTATCGGTTACCAAGAAAGGGCTTTTGACTAACCTGAGACGTTGAAGCTACAGGCGATTAAAAACGTATGCGTGATTTAACGCGTATTGTTTTAGATTGGTACCCGCGAATTCTGTCAATTTTGACAATACTACCAACATTTTGTAAATATTTAGATAATTTTTCAGGATTAAACATGTACTCCGAAGAGGGGTGGGAATTTTATCTAAATCTTCTATAACATGTTTTTAAAGTTTGACCAAAACATTCTTGCAATTTATTATGTATAGAATTTAAATTAAGAACCGCGTTCGGCTGAAGACCACTAAAACGCTACGTAACGCTTTATTGATAAACTCATTTTTAAATCGGTAAAAGCAGGAAAACCAACGTATTTCTTTTGTATATCAATATAACGTACACAGTTCAAATCAGAAATGTAAAAACCTCTGCATTGAAATTAATATTATAATTTATAACTCGGAGGTTCTTGAACCGACACGTCTAAATGAGCAATATCATTAACTACAGCCGCATGGTTCAAAAAAGGGTCGTGTAGGTTTGCATTATTAGATTCGGTCACTTTATGTAACATGCTAGACGACGCAGCATAATTGTAAAAAAGTATTATTAAGGTGACTCACCAATTACTGCGACAATTGCTCAAACCTGAGAATAATCACGTGAATTACTGCTGTGGCGGCGGTTCTTCATCCTCTTCACTCGTACTCGAACTTTGCGAAGAACTCGGCTTGTCAGAACTTGCAGAGACAATATCTCCCGTGATATGAGACGGCCTTGTAAAGCGCGGGTGAGGCACGTTTGACCGCGTAGCCAACACATTTACACCGATTTTAGCACTTTCATTAGCCATTTTATATTTTTAACGTTAAAACCGAGTTAACCATTTTACGAAATAATTATTTCCACTTTGAAAATAAATTTTAGGTCGATATAACTTTGAATATACTGATTCGTTTTTAAGTGTGCACTAGCGACTGTGCAAGACGAAAAACGACGCAACAATGAACAAGAACTCTGGCGGCTTGCTTTAGCGCGATAAAAAGTTAGTTCCAGTTTCAAACGCTGGGCGCTGGCGGCGGTGTCACGTGGTGGGAAAAGGTCGGATACTAGCGATTTGGGCGGAAAAGGAAACGATGTACTCTCATAATGGACCTCGGACGTCAAACGGAACACATAATATGTATTTTGAATAAAACTTTTTATAAAAGCCAGATTCATACCTAGATAAAATACGATAATAATACATGTCTATTTTGATATGCAGATGAGTTACCTATGTAAAATATAAATTAAAATGTGTACATCGTTCTAATATTTTCGTTTGAATTAAACCTTGTTTAAAGATAGTGACAATTGACAAGTACAAACACTAAAGGACCGTACTTTATGTAGTATTCTGTTTGTTGGAATCACTTGAGTCAATCGTCAATCGTTGAATCATCAGCACGTGTAGTGTTGATGATTTGACTTCTAATTCTTCTAAGTGTCATCTGGTTATGTCTATCACAATAAACACAATTTTGATTCGGTACTTGTATAGATGATATGATTTTCACTGTTAAATAAACAACGGGTTGCTTAATAAAATACAAATATTAACAATTCTATTCTTTAAAAAAAATATTATTAATAGATCAATTAATGTTTACATTGAAGTTTTGAGTGAAAAAATAATATTCTAAACTGAAAATGTGTTTGTCTTAGTTATCGCAACATCGTTCCAGAAATACACTCTTTATTCTTTAATTAAGTCGAATTATATTCGCAAATATTAACAAAATAGTGATAAAAAAGATAGCGTCATGTCGTTTACATTTTCACATGGCGTCACTTATCAGTTGTTAGATAATAGTGCGACAATTATGATATATCATATGTTATCAACATATACCGGTCACTGATCTCACAGATTTAAGAGGAATTATCGAAACTGATACGTGCTATCGTTGCAATATTATCTCGAAACATAATATGATTGTATCAATGCACTTTATCCTTCAATAAGCATGACTACACGTAACTGTCTAAAGTATTTAGTACTGAATTGTATTATTTGTGTTACACAACATTAAATACCATAAGTTCGACATGACTGTTCTAATAATGTTACTGGTTGCTAGCAAATTTAATTTGATTTTCTCAAAATAATAATAAATAACCTATAATAGTATAGTGACTGCCCTTTTGGTGCGTTATAGAGTTGAATAGAGAGTATATGGGAAGATGTGTTAAATTGTGTATGTCAAAGCCAAAGTCGAGTAATTTCGATATTTTAGGGAGTATGGACTATTAAATTATTATTATTAATTTTATTAGATCAAGTTACATTAAATTTACAATTCAAATATAGAGTCCTAATACACGAAAATAATGAATTAATAAAAATCTGTGTAATCCGGTAAAATAAATATATTTTTTAATGCATGCGTTTTAACCTAGACTTTATATATAGATAACACACTACTATTATTTTAGATAATATTGTTTAAAAGAATGGCGTACCTACAACATCTTAATAATTAATTGTAGACTAGAATACAGTACTAAGGCAGGCAATACACGAGTGAAAGCTGCTTGTTACTATAAAATCCTACTATAGATTAAAAATAATTTCTCTCACCTAAGGTCCAGCCTCAGTTGCCGTCCACCAAGTGTAATGTTGTAATGCACCGCATGTGGTAGGTTATGGTCCAAGCCCTGAAGGTCGCGTCGTGCGCGAGGGTGCCCGTGCGCATGTGAGTGATCAAGGATATGGGAGACCAGCTCACCATCCTGGCTCACTTTTACCGGGGTCACCACCTCCACAGCTGATGTATCCAGGTGTTTGTGGGAGTAGATACCTGAAAAAAATAAATAAATTAGAGCTGGAGGTTTATGCTTTTGGTTTTAACGCCTATGGGTAACCATGTAGTAACTTGTAGTACAAACGAGATTTACATTTATTTTTTACTTCTTTGGGCGCGTTATGAAAAATTGATGAGAGTGAAATTTTAGAACGCGCGCGCACCGTGACACAAAATTAACAGAATGAAGTTGCCCACGGAAGATGGTACGGCATTGGACATAATTTAAAAACAACATTCGAATAATAATAGAATTTATGTTACACTTAATGTAAGAGAATAATAATAAATATTTATTTATTTAATTTTTCAAATGTAAACTGAACTTTATTGACTCTTTTTCCAGTCTTTGATTATTTAATTGTAATTAATTATTTGCATGCAATCAAAAACTATTTTTAATAATGCCAAAGAAGTATAACTTCTTACGCGCGTACATAAGTACACGCACCCTTTTTTTTATAAGTATGAATTGCTTTAAATATAAAATTTATTTTATATTAATCAAAAGAAATTTGTTTATGTAACTATAATTTGTATAATACAAAAAGTGCTTATTTAATAAAATTAAAATTACAAATGTATGTCACCTAATATTGTACATGACAGGGCTTTCCAAGAAAAGCGGATAACATAGAAAAATATGACACAGTAAGTGCTGATATTTGTCTAATGTTTAGTGAGTGATTGTGCAAGTGATCACTCCATCTTTGTAATTTGATGCTTTTAGGCAATGTTGCATATTATTTATATATGAAAGCAGAACGACAGGTTCTCTATATTGACTGTTTATTTTCTAAACTCTTCGTAATTATCACTCAAGTTTTTGTAAAGCATTTAGGTAAACATTTCCGTATCAATAATTTATTTCTTAAAATAAAATTGAATATTATTTTGTGTTAAATTCCAAAATCACAATTAAAATGGCTATATTATTAATTTTGGATATATTACTAAATTTAAGAATTGTTATATAAAAAAAACATTTTCGTTACTTGTTAATTAAAAACTTCAATTAATATTAGTCTCTGACGTACACGTATAAAATTTGTTTCACGTATCAACCATGTATTTTATACTCAAGATGGCGTGTCTATCTAGTTTAATTGAAACACTTCCAACAATAATTAATTATAGTAATTTATAATTTAAATTACATGAAGTAATTATTATCTTTTGCAAGCAAAGTAACAGAGTATATTTAGAAAGTAAAGTACTTTTGCAGTCCATTAAAGCTTAGTAAATTTGCATAGAAAAAAAATAAACCTTGAAGAAGGTCAATCCTAGAAAAACTTATATTCTGCTATAAACAGTTAAAGGTTAAATTCTAGACCTTGATTTTATACACTATTTTAATAGGCCAATTAAGAAGTACATAAAATGGCATTGCGTTGGCTCATTATAAGCTAAATATGTTTTGCTACTCCAATAATGTTTTTTCATGGTACATGCTCATTGTAAATATATTGATTTCGTCAGGCGTGAGATTACAAAAAGATATTTCAGTATAGTTTCCAGAAAAGCATACATGAGAGTCACAGTTCGCCCTATGTCTCGTTTTTGAATATCCTAATTGAAATCATAGACCTTTTTTTGTGAAAATAAATAAAAGTATTTTCGTATTCGATACGAATAAAATTTTAAATTTAATACAATATGCTCTTAAAATTAATCGACTTTTATCAAATTTCCAAGTATGGGAATGAACCGAAATCCTGTTTAAAAGCGTTACTGCAATATGGGCCGGGAATAAGAAGTCTAACTCGCTCCACAGGGTAAAAAGTGAATTAATTACGTATGTAGTGTAGTCAGGGGTTAATAAAACAATGAATGTCAACTTCGCAATCGTTATGAATACTAAGAGCGTTGTGAGGGTCAATGTCGAGGCTTGTATATTAGATCACTGTTAAGTTATGGATTTATTACGAAATTGATTTAATTTCAGTGAAATTTCACAGACTATCTTTTGACAGCGCCTTTTGTATGGGTGATATCCATATTTTTTATGTTTTAATAATTTTATATTTAAACGGGTCTACAAATAGATAATCTCTCTTTGAATGGAATTTCTAAAAACCCATTTATTTTATCGTACGCCCGGATTTTGGCTCTTGCTAATCAGCGCAAACAAACAACAAAGTTGAAAATTGTTCTGTCTGTCAAAACAGAACAGGTAATATTTCATGTGTAAAACATAAATTTAGTACATAGTGTAGATATATATATAGTTGTAGGTGCCTTCTATACCTCTTATACCGCAACATACATTAACATCCGTTTTGTAGTCTTTGAGTAAAAGATTTGCAAACATTCAACCATTTAACCAAATGCTTGTACTAATATTAATAATCAATAGATTTTTGCAATATTGAAGGGCACATTTATATTTATTAAACGTAGCTTTGCCAACCACAAAAAATAAGTCACAAATCCAAATTTTTAGAAACACATTATACACGTTAGCTGAAGGGCTGACATGCCGTCGACACTGATCTCATATTACACAAAGAAAAGTATATAGAAAGTATTCGTATTTCGTCTCACGGTCTTTTAACCGTGACACAAAATACTTAAGGAATTTAGGCGCCAACCATTGTAACTGATACATCGGTATTCGTTCTGCTTCTTTTATCACAGATTCTTACAATTTCAAACTCGGCTGGACAATTTCCTAAGAAATAGGTGCAATTGTCTAGTCAGCACACGCGCTAGACACTCGACACTCGGTAACTAGCGAGAGATGGCCACACAGGTATCGACTTATATTGGCCTCGAACCAGTCTACAAAAAAAACGACAATCCAATAACTCTTTAAGCGATATATATTTTATCCAATTACACGGTCGGTGCACTACTAAACGAAGTATCTTATGCTTTGCCAAATTACAAAAAAAATAACAATGGCATTCTCTACAAAATTGTAGGTGTAACAAACTCATCTACCAAATGCAATGAACAATGCTTACTCATTTGGCATCTTGCTGTGTCTCAAAAAAACATTAAGAGGTTTTGGGGTAATGATGATATCTCTAAATCGTAATGAGATTAGCTTTGGGCGGCGTGGGCTGTTTAGCTTGGGCGTTTGCATCAATTATTGTCTATTACTTGGTGCCGCCCCCCGCCGACCGGGATCCAGTTTGGAGCGCCGGCCGTGGGTGGACATTTATAACAAAAACATAGACATGCGAAATACATTTCACTTACAGCGATACAAACACGTTAATTATACTTGTTCCTACTGTGCGAATAGATACTGAGAATAAACTATGCATTTGATTAACGGGTTTATGCTTAATTAAGACTTGTCGTTGATGTGACTTTCAGATTACGTTTTGATGTCCTTGGTTAGCTCATTATCTGTTATCACAGTCATACATTTAACAGACACTTATTCTTTCACAGACATTAATTTTGTAGATTGTTACTTATATTTCATCCCGTTATATCCAACCAAGACCATATTGTCTTCATAAATAGTAATTTATCTAATGTAAACTCAGGATGACCTCTTACATACCGCTCCATCACAATTAGCTCCCGACATGGAAAAATCTTATGACCGGACAAATGTAACACGAAAATATACTTGCTATAAATCCTTCGCCAGAAAGATACCTACTACGTCTTCTAGAGATAAAAACAGTTACATCATGCACTGTATAATATAATCGGAGTAAGTAAACTAAGGAATTAAGTTTCGTGTGACAAGAACAAATTAATTTCCGGGCCACACGATATGGTGCGTAACTATTTGCTTTAGTACTTTGTTTTGATTGCGTTTAAGACTAGAAATTTTAATATTTCTTTCACATTTTATGTTTCAAAGCTAAAATGGTTGTAAACCTGATCTTTACACTTTAGTTACTCCATATAACAAAGACTCTTTTACTCTAGCACTTATTTCTGTAAGATAAATTTGTATCAAACACTAACTCTAGGATAAGTATCGTATTATCTGTATCCGCGCGTGGCATATGACAACTGACAGCTTTACGTCACGCAGTACGTCACTGGCCAAGATTCACTTTCCTCCACAATATAGATAAGATTTGGTGAGCAAATATTGAGTTTATAAGATAAGAAATCCAGATCGTTATACTTTACACTTTCAAGATAAGTTCGGTCTATTATTATGTACTTAGTGCTCTTAAAACACCTAGCGCCAATTTCTCTTATTATTTCAAAACTTTGAATAATTAAAAAAGTAATTTTTAAGTTCGTAAAAATCTTATAATATGAATCTTAGCATATCAGCATATGTTTAAATTCTGTATATTATCTTATCTGTAAAAAACATTTACAGTTATTGATGCAGTGACAAAAACATTTTTACATTGACGACTTGCAAAGTTGAATGACCAAGAAATATTGTCGCTAATTCATTATATATTTGTTTTTCAACGGTCGATTACTGGGTTTATGCATTGTGTATGCTTGGCCCACTCCTATTCTATTTTTATGCATTATAGATACTAAGAATAGACCGCATTGCTGCTGGGCGCGTAAATGAGCCTACATAACTGAGCAATCATTGGAGCTAATTCTGATATTCTCTAAACTAGACTAAAATTTTAATCGTTTCAGTAGTAATTAATTTTTAAATAAATAATAAAACTTTTGATTACTTAGTCGAGATATTATTCTTTAAATTTCTACCTAATTTCTGCAGTTATAGCAAGCATCGTACATTCTTAGTAATTTATAAGTATTCCAATATTTAACACTATTGAAAAATGGTATTTATTTGCTACAGCTTAAATATATTATTAAAATTTTATACATATCTAAATATTTATCTCATAAATTAGGATTTTATTCAAATAATTATCATTTTTAATCTGTTTTTACCATGAGTTCTCGAAAATATAAATACAAATTTAAATACTGCTAAAATAAATAAAAATATATTGCGACAACATGATTACAACAATTTCATAATAAAATTAGTAAACATACGCTGTTATTAATTCCTGAAAATGACTAAAGAGTGTGACAGACATTTCTGTATTTAATTATTACATAATTAATTTAAAACGAATGCGGAAAAATTAATCGTAACAACAAAAAGTTAAGTTATTTATTATACTTTTAATTATAAAAACCGTTGCAGAAGGCATAAAACACTTTTTTATTTTAGTTGGCAGTTTTAGGAAAAACATATTGATACTGTCTTGATTAATTATGTGGGTTAAGGACCTTATTATCTTTCAATGAACTCTTGTATAGGTGTCACGAATATCAGGTTAGGTCTAATTAATTTAAGGGCTTTGATTACGAGAATATTATCATTATTATTATTCTTATAGTATTATTTTATATCTTTATATTTGGTCTTAGGAAATATGACCGTGTGTCTAAATTCCACAGAAAGCTCTGTTGGCTATTCGACTTAGACGTGACGCTCATCTCCTTCAACTTCTATACTCAATTCTTTTGGATTCAAAAACTCCCTCTTATCTTAAAAATTAATTCAAATTCTCAGGTACTTATAACTTTATGTTACGCTCCTGTAATAGATGCTTTTTGAAAATTCTATCTCACAGCTCATATTTTTAGGCAATTCGTTAAACATCTCCGCCATTAAGTTGTAGAATACACTGCCCGAATCCAAACGATTGGCTTAATTCTTCTAAATAAACATTTTTTATCCATATCCTATCCTGCTCAATCGTGATTTTTGTAATTCTTGAATTTCTTATTATTTTGTATTGCATTGTAATTCATGAATCCGTGAGATTAGCATTTAGTTTATTTTATTATTTTTTTGTATTATTTTAGATTATGTTTGGTAATTCTATAATTTTACAGTGTTCAGTGTAGTTTTGTTTTTGATTTGGTTATGCACTTTACCCTTAATATTTATTTTTTTATTTTTTCTTTACTTCCTGGAATAGATCGCTTGTTAGAGATAAGTTCGTTTTTCTTTTAATGTAACGAAGTATATATAAATAGATAAAATAAACAAATATTACCCTAAGTGTTACCTTAGCATCCCAATTGGGCATAGAGCACCATCTAAGCGCGTCGTTGATTTTATATTCAAGGCAATAAAAATATCTAAGACTCGAATAAAGTAATATCTTATTCATTAATATCTATTAGTATAAATAATCAATTTCTATTCAAGTCACGAATAAAAGACAAACAGGCTGTCTAATATTATTTATTTACTTTGTTATTGTAGCATTAAGATCCTATATGCGTTTACCGTCATTGCTTGCGCCGGGCTTAACGCAAATTTCTGTATAACCGAATATTAAATTGGCCGAGTAAAGAATTAAATATACTTTTAGAGCAGTATGGGCCTAGTGGCTTCAGCGTGCTACTCTCATCTCTTAGGTCGAACAGTGTGACAGCTGTGCTCCAATGTAGTTTCTATGTGCGCATTTAACACTCGCTCGTACGGTGAAGGAAATTCGACGGCGTGTGTCAGACACATAAGGCTGATCACCTACTTGCCTATTAGAAAAAGAACAACTGATCACGCAACAGATACAGAAACCTGAGGCTCAGAGTTAAAATGGTTGTAGCGTTTTTATTAGCTATTGATTTTAATATAATAAACTGCATTCGATATTATTAATATTGAATGAAGTTAAAAAACTTTGGGATGGATGTATTAGAAAGTTACACCTCAAATTGTGACCTTTGTGATTTTTTATTGATCAGTAGGTATTTTAGAAACCCGATACCATATGGTATAAGAAATATGATCTGGAGGTCTGGAAGGCTGACCTTTAAGTATTTACTCTATAGCGAATAAACTCAAGAAATAAGAACCCGGTAATACAACCCGTGCAATTTTATTAAACACTTCATTGAATTTATCTTAAACATACTTCAAGTAATTTTATTATTACCGAATTTATATGCATATAATCGTTTATATTCATGAATATAATTATGATAAAGAAATTGCTCAATTTGGTTTAACATATGTATTGAAAAGTTTTTAACAAAACACTGATGAAATTTGTTAAATTGTCATATTTTTCATGTTTTACAGCCTCCATGTTACACTATTCTACATATATGTACATAAACATTATGTTTTAATAATTAATCTATAATAATTAGTATATAATGATCACGTGACCAGGCGTGAGGTACACGATACACCTGACCCTAAATATCCATGTCTAGGGCCCATCCATGATCACGGAGGATGTTTATATCAGAATCTAATTCTTTATATTAGCACTGTAATTTATTACCACGATCCGAAATATAGTGTTCGGTATTAAATTTTAATTTTGAGGCGGTATGCCGTCCACTCCCAAATACACGACCGAGATAATCCTTCAAAGGCAATCTTGGGCCGTCACACGAGACTCGAATCCAATTATCAGCATTTCAATCCTTGTGACAACCACAAAACGACTAAGATTAGATTTTACGAGTCCGTAAATTTAACATAACTTGTCTTCTGAAGCGTCAGTCTTAATTGCTTACGGTTTTTAATTTTAACCCCCGACAGAAGATCTTTGACGTGTATTTATCTTTTACCTGGATATCCATTTGGTTGATGCATGCATTGGCTTATGAGGGAGAAGTACGCTGTTTTTAAAGGTCGCTGTTTGGAAGACCTCTGGGAGTAATCTTATAATTCCACAGTAATAACACTGTAACTATTTCTATTGGTAGATTTGTGCATTTGTTTCATTGATTAACTTTGTATATAGGCAATTAGATGATCAGCCTTCTGTGGCTGACAAATGTCGTCTATTTTTCGGTCTAAAGTCAGTTACTATGTTAAGTAGGATAACCAAGCTGCATAGCAAGCAACTCAGGGTTTTGATTCGTTTGAATTCTCGTAAATTATATTGCTGTAAGGAAAATAGTGTCTTGATTGTGTTGAATTATTTTTGGGTATACTTTATATAAATTTTAGGTTATACATATATCATATACCCGTTAGGAAAGGTTCAGCGCGCGAGGTCCGTTCTGTGTGTCGACTTGAATTTATTAATTTTCCGCGCGTTAGTTTTCATTTTACATTAAAATTATGCATAAACCCTTATTCAATTTTATAAAGTTTGTGGGAAATAAACTTCATTTTTATTGCGTATTTATGATTATTTTTGTTGAATTCTCGACAGAATAGTTTTCAAGAAATATACTGAACTGGTTATATGGAGAAAATAATATTTTTTATCTTTCTGATGATAATCAAAAGTTTTTCTTAATGACCGATTTTACTTCTAACATTGTATGGTAGTTAATAAAAGAGGTAAATATAGATTGACTGCGTTACGAACTGCCATCAATAATAATGTACAACGTTATAAGTAGATCAGAACGTTAAGTTAATATTAAAATTATAGCAAGAAAATATTAATAGGATTTTTTTTAAGTAAAAAAATAAAATTCACAAACGAAGTAAGATTTAAAAATGGATTTTGGAAATTCTAAATTTAATATTATCGTAAGCTACTTACCGGAGTGTATGAGGTTTCTTATGCTATCCTGAATACCGTCTTCTACGTCACCCACGACTTGTGCTCTCAGCATGTCTTCGGGTACGTTTTTCGCCGTACAACAGACTATTAACACTTGGAAAAGTAAAAGCTTGAATAATGATCGTCGTATATCCATCTTTCTGAGTACACAGTCACTAGTACGCATCTTTATGTACCAATGCTGCCTTTAAACGCTACGAATTTGGCATATCGCCTTACTTCTATAATTGTCTATGGGCAGCGCGCTTTCTCGTGCTTCCGATACAAAACTAATATTGATTTTGCACTGTTCTTCTTATAGACTATCATCATAAAGTACCTGAAAAAAGAACAAGAGTTAAAACTTTTGCCACTTGCATTGCACACTCACAGAAATATTGCTTAACATACCTAATATTAAATAAAAATATTTATTTTATTATATATGTACACTCTCACTTTTGTACAAAAAACTAAATAATCTATCTTGTAAGAAAAATTAACGCAACACGTTATTCACACAGCGAGGTAATTCACTATCTCTCGAGTGATACATATGTTATATAATTCATCGTTATTAGGTAGATAACATTATCTCCTATGCCCACTCAACGTTAAAATTGTAAAGTAAATACAGAATTAGTCCACCTCTTACATGATGTAACTTCATCCTTATCATTTATCACGAAGTGACATTCGAAAATCTCTTTGGTGCGCCGGTAATGTTCTATAGAGGTCTCGTGCCAAATCGGGCTGACTGACAAGCATGTCTTACCATAAACTATAAGCGATTTATTACCAAAGGTTTTGGATGTTTTACATAACTGTAAATTAAACTTTTACCTGTTGACGCAACATGTTGGTCTCTAAGAAAAAAGACGTGTCTAGGAGTGAGGGACAGAAGGGCGGGGCACGTGCCGTGATAAGCAGGCGCCAGGCAGTGTGGCTCCGATAGTTTTTTGTTTCATTTCGGAGCCGGGTGGCGCCATGACAGATTGTTAGCGTTCCAGTGATTTTATGGGTCCAGTGTCATTAATTTTACGATAGTATAATTTTCCTGCTCATAATGTGCTGCGATATGCGCATTGACTTTTACTTTGATTGCCTTATAATTGCTGCTTTATGGGTTGGGTTTTAAGATCGTTTGTACACTTATACGAATCATACTTTATTTTATACTTTATACAAATTAGTTTATACAAAATTAGGTATTTTGAAGTGTAGGTCCAAGGAAACTAATTTATGAGCTATAAAACAGGTTAAAAAGTCTTAGTATGAAGCAGACTATATCAGTTATATTATATAGCTATATTCATAGTCCTATAAAATTGTTGCCATGTGCCAACAACAATTAAACATCTTGTGTAAACTTTCATTCATTACACAACCACACACTTGAATAAATATACCTAATTAACTATTCTATTGAATTCAGTAGATTAATTGTAACGCAAGCGTAAAATTTATATTGTTGCACGCTATCTTTACAACTTTTTCCAAGTAAAACAAATTATATACAGCATGTACTAAAAGATCCAAAAAATGTAAAAATAATAGTATAAACCTTCTTAACATAAATCCGTCAGGTCAGGTTATATAGATAGTAAACTGTGGCACAGTTTTAGGATCTGAATTAACACTATTTATTTATAAATTATAGTGGTATTATTGGTGTACTGCAATGAATTAATAAATCTGCAATAAATGGTGATGAAAGATTAAAGTGAAGTTTCTCGTAAATTCATTTTGATCTCTTAAATACTAACTACTCCTTAATATCTCTTAGTCAGAATAGCAACTTCACGCAAGTTCATTCACGCAGTTCCCGTGTGTGAATTTGGATACGTTTTTCGAGATACGGGTCTCAGTGATGTTTATTTGTTTCTAAGTGTACAGCTACTTGTGCAAATCTTGCCCGCAACGCCAATACCGAATACGTACACACTTACGTTACGTACGCTAAATATAATTATATTTCTATATAATTAGATGCATATGGAACCTTAGAAGTGTAACATACCGGAGTCACAGCGCTAAGTCTCGATTATTAATATCCTAAGCTCTCTCCTAGGCTCTTTGGAACTCTTGCAGTTTACTGAGTAAATTGGCTTGTTACCGTGCTGTCACATACTGTACATAATTCGTTATCTTTAAGTGTGTACATCCTAATCTTAGCGCTGACCTGGTTAGTGTCTAGACTAATAATGACGTTTATCCTAGACGCCAAACTCTTCCCAACGAATTAAACAATAGATAAAAGAGATTTATCGTTAGATAATTGAGGCCATCATACAAGATAATTTTTTGTGTTCCTAGGCTTAGATTATAAAATTATAATATTATATTTAGTGTACGAAGAATCGTTGTAAATATATCATAATTTTTAGTGATCGCTAGAATTTGTTCATTATGCCACGATCAATAAATTCAAAGCCCTTGTTAAATTAATCAATAAAGATTTTTATAAATTTAACAAATATTTAAATAGTCCTAATCCTTGGTATTGATTTGCTCCAGTTCAAACAATTTGTATGACGCAAATTTAGCGATTAAAAAGAGTGCCGCTCTACGCACTTGACTTGCGAACTTGTAGTAAATGTAAATTTACTATTAATTTAATTCCTTTCTTGACGTTCATAAGTGTACTTGTTTACCTATATGAATAAAGTTATTTTGAGCTTGAGTTTGCATATCTCTGTACCTTTAAATAAAACGGGTTTTACAAGGAATTAAGAATCTTTTTTAAAATTAAATGTAGTTTTAGACATATAATATCATATTACACCAACCCTATCCTTATGAGAAACATACAAAAAGCATAAATCTTGGCGCCACTGAACTTAGCTAAAAGGAGGTTGCGCCTTGGATGGAATAGCACGATCTCACCCATTCGGTCTACCCATAAGGCAAACGCAACTTTTTACTTAATGCCTTGAATACGTGTACTAAAACAATGAAAGCAGCAAAAAGACCACTTAATCCATAATAAGAAACAGTAAATTATATCCCATTATGGATTTCGCGTTGACGTAAAATTGGTGTGTTGTAAAATATTTAACTGCGGCTTTTTTGTTGTATTAATCTTCACTGAAGTGACGTCCCGATTTCGATGTCATCATACTTAATGTATGATTTCGGAAGGTATTTGTCAGTCGGACACATCATTCGCCTCGTCCATCACGATGGTTAGTCCTGGATCATTGCTTGCGGTCGGTATCCTGTGTGTCAGAGTCTAGAAGATACCAGGATTTTTCTGTGTCGCCAAGTCGTTGTGGGGAGTTTCTGGCGATACATCCCAGTACACACCACCATGTGACACTGCTGAGAGGTGTTATTGCTCCACTCCAAAAATAGGAGTAAATGAAGGGGAATATATGCGACCCACTATATCTCATATATTTCTTATGGTTAAAATTAATGAAAATAAAATTAAAACAAATTTAAAAAGTCTGGTCCCTGTGGTAGTGTACCTTTAGCGCTGGCAGCATTTCCTCGCTGTATTGCGATACTTATTCGTTGACCGAGGAAAGCACCAGCTCTGGGGTCACCGGTACTATCTACCAGGCGCCAACTTAAATCTTTAATTAGCGATAGTGCACATGAACGACACCCAAGAGCCTCTACTTAATATGTCCATAGTTTATTTGACTTTTGAATTTCGATTTAAAATATTAGTTATAGATTATAAAAACATAATGCGCTAATTGATATCTTTTTGGCCTGTCAAGTAAACACAACTAAAAACTCAAACGAGTATATTTTCCATGTGGAACGACTATATTTATTTTCATAATCCGAGTCAGGCAGGTACCATTATTCTATTTCCTATTACTTCTACAAAGCTAATCATTTCTTGGACCTTTAGTTAACTACTATAATAACTTTCTTAGAATTTAAGATCGTATGGTAGTTAACTAATTATAGTGTTTAACAGATACTTGTATCTAGTTTGAACTCAGTTATTATGAATTTGTAAAACACTAAGTCATCTATTTTATACATTTAAGCAATAAATTCCATTTCGATGAATAATTTTATAATTTGAATGTTAAATTAAATAACATCAATAAATTATAAAATATTAACGATTTTAAATGTTAAATTAATCTCATAAGGTCTCCAGAACGGAATTTTAAACCATACCTTTAGTTTTCATGTATTTTTATAGAAAAATTCAAAACGATGCAATTTTTTCGGTTTCTAATAAAAGCGATTTTTATGTAAGGTATGTATCGATATTGTAGACACGTCATTTTGTAATACAAACAGTTAAAAAGTTGTAGGGGAAGATTTTTTACATATGTAAGTTCTTACCGCTGTCTAAACCTATGCCGCTTGACTAAAATATGTTACCCTAAAGTTCTTTGTTTGTAAATATATATGCGCGAATCGTATGTACACTATAATAATATTCTATTTACAAAAAATACAAAGAGAGCCTTAGAATTTCACGATCTATGCGACGCAACCAGTTACTTAGACATCGGGTATGTAATAGGCGGTCATTGCGCTATTAGTACAAGAGTTTACAATAGGGTCGTGGGACGCCTGAGGCATCCGTCATTCCGCTCCTGTTGCTTTGTTTGAAACGGGTAGCGCATACCCGTTTATATGATGTGTAATCTTTTAAATTTGTTTCACGTCATATCATTTGAGGGTGTGATATGAAAACTAAAGGTAAAGGAAATTTAGTTACCAATAATATATTTGAAACGTTTACGTATTATAACGGGGAGAGCTCTGATCTGGAGAAGAGCTAAGAATCTGTCAGATTGAAATTAAAATTAGGATATTTATATATCCTACATACATATATATATATATATATATAATAAGACAGGGCAAACGAGCCTACGAAATGCCCAAAAAGACAGTCATTGCAGCAGCGGCATGGAAACCCATTTTAGTGGGTCCGTTGCCGACCTTTGAGAGAGGAGTATTTTCTTTTTTTAAACAATTGGTGGTCATATGGTGGTGGTATCTCAGTTTGCTAGTTATATATACATATATATTATTGTTACCGTTTATCTTCTCAAAGAGATCATCCTTTTAAAATTTATAAGTCGTCAAGCTATATTTATAAGTGTTTTGTATAAGAACCAAACGAAATTGGATAATGAATTGACAAAAATGTTGTTTAAACACATTTGGTTATTAACATAATCGATTTACGATTATTTGCTCAATTATAAGAATATATTAAAAGTATGTCGGAAGTTAAGGAATCCCTAAGAACATGGACCGGTTTGACTTCTTTTTGTTCAATGTCATGCGCAGTGGCACCGGCCGGTGTTTTGACAGCAGACATTAACAATAATGACGGCAAACAAATGATGACTGTCGCTATAGAAATTTCTTATGATAAAGAATGCTGACGCAAAAGGAACTAGGAAGACGAGGTGCAATCGAAAAATATCCATTTTGCTCACTCTTCTAGATAATTACGAGTTTAATAAGGAAACAAAAAACCCTTCACCTTCCAAGGTCAATTCATTGTGGTCGCAATAGTGCCTAAACATGTGTTAATTTCGGTTACTACAAATATGGGAATGAGATAAACAAACTGAATACAGTTCAAGGTCTTTTTATTTATTTTAAGTCAATGTATTGGGAACCATTTGATACACACTAAAACGTTTCTACATATAAATTGGTTGGAAAGAGTAACTTTCTCTCGTTTGAAAAAAAGGGGAATGTGAAACGCCAAGCAATTTCAACGTAACTTATGGAATAAAGTTCGTCTCAATGGATGTATGGAATCTGGTATCTAAGGAGGCTTTTTTCAAAGTTATATTCAGAGCTCCTAAGATCGATTTTCGGCCATAATAATTGTTTTTAGTTGAAAATTGGATTACCCTACACGCATGGTTAGGGGTGTTAAAGAAAAGGATCAGAGAAATGTTATTACGGGACTTTACACATTCATGTGAGTACAAATACAAAATAACATTATTAATCTAGGTTTCGATCTGAACTAGTTTAAGACGGAGACACTGTCTAATATATTCAGTATTCAATGTACGATTGTTTGTTAAAAAGTCACAGTTCGTCATTGACATGCTGTCAGTGTATGGTATTGTATCAAAACGCGAGTACAGCTAGGAAATTGATACAATGGGGTTAGTGGGTGGTTGGGTTCTATCTATACTAATATACATAGAATTTGTATTTGAAGATCTGAATATATTGTCTTCAGTTTTGGAGTACTTAAACAATACTTCATTCATGCGATTTTTTACATCTCTCGCTAATCATTAAGCTTCTACTTACACAAAATTAAAAATATATTTATAGATTTTACTTTTAATCAACAGATTATTATTAATTATTCCATAGTTTGTAATCTATGAGTAATCTGTTGTTACATGAGTTTATCACTCCTTAAGCCGAATATTGTAATACTATTTCCTTGATCAAGAAATGTATAAATAGTGTGAGATAAAAATACACCGTTCTACGTTTTAAGATAGGTTTTTTATTAAGTTATTAAAAATAATTATAAAATGTTAATGAAATTATATTATTTTCAATCCCGCATGCAATTTATACATTTACCTTTACATCCCTAAGTTTTATTTTAATTTTTCGTATGTTTAACGCACTGAGCTCATATGTAGACAAAAATAGAAATATACTTATAGATTATCGATTTATTATTAATTAACAGATTAATATTAATTATTCCATAGTACACTATTTCGAGTAATCTGTTGTTACACGAGCTTATCACTTATTAAGCCGGAAAATTTTATAGTTTATCCTTGATCAATAAATGTATAAATAGTGTGGGTCCATATTTGGTTTGAGATAAAAATACGACGTTCAACGTTTTAATTAAGTTAGTGTTTTTTATTAAGTTACTAAAATTACCTTACTTTCGACCGCGCATAGAATATTATATAAAGTTATTATATTAATCCAAATCAAGACAAACTATTGATAAATGTCATTCGGTATATAGGAACGTTAGTAACTTAATAACAACGCTTATAATAAACAATTATTATTTTTCTATTTAATATAATACGTTAAATGTCAAAGACTGATTAAAGTTGAAACGAAAAGCGGCAGTAGAATTTTCAAAATAAAAATCTTTTCATAAGAGCAGGCACCGAATGAGTCTGTCAGAATTAACTTAATTAGTTAAAATGATAAGACTGCATATCTGCATATCAAGTTTATATGAAGGATACTGGTAGCTATGTTAAACTTATTATAATGCTTATTAGTTGTAATCGTGATTTATGCATTGCATACATTTCACCTATTAATTCTTCTTGGTATCGTTATCAAAACACAGTAGGAAGAGTTCTTAGGAATGGGTCATTCAATAAGTTGCTACGTATTGAATGTAGATGTCAAACAGCTAAACCATAGATAATAAACCAAAAACATTAGGTAGTCGTTAAAAACTATTTATTATAATCCATTTTATTCGAATTCTATTTATTAACAATGAAGAATTTTCCGTTTTTGATAAAATTTTCGACACGTATTTTGACACGTTTTCCAATAGTTTGGTGAATTATCATTTTTAAATAGTGGGGTATGTCAAGGTCTTCGATTAGCATATATGGCACATTTTTTTAATGTAAATTGTCAATAATACCGGTTTAAGATAAGTATCGTAAATTTGTGAATAAAATGGTATGATTCTTATTAATCGTGAATATAAATTAAAAAAATGACTTTCATTTTCGTATTTAATTAATAAGTATTCCTAAAGTTGCCAACTTTAATCTTTTATAGTTTGACTTGTTCAAATGAGCTCAAGAGTGTTACTTTAGATTAGTTTCGACGCCATTACGGCTAATCGTGATTCGTTCTAAGAGACGTAAAGTATTCAAACATATATATATTTTCAAAAATAAATGTATGCACATTTTCTACGTTCTCTAAAAGGTCTCTCGTTCAGGTAGTTTTTAAAAATTTCATCCAGTATTCGTATTTTATGCTAGCGTTATACATAGTTCGAGTACTGTTTATTCGTAAAAATACCTAAATACCATGCTCCAAGGCGTATAGTTCTGTGTGTATATGTAATATGTGCAAGCGTATCTCCGTCAGTGAACCGATCTGGATATTCGATGTTTCAAGTATGCGTATGCGTAGGCTCTTCCAACATACTTAAAAACACGACTCAATGAAATTCCCAGCAGTTTGATGCGAACACTTGATATTCGTATTAATTAGTTTGTTTAAGATTTGCATGTGGTGGAACACAACAGTAACATGCAATTAAAACACTCCACTCGTCTCGCGTCAACGCATGTTAAGGTCAACCGCTAGTGATGTCTTTAAACTAACGTTTACACGATATAGTTAATGGGTTATAGCTAATTGTTTAATGATTATCATTATTTTGCAACCTTTCGTATCATAAATGTTAAAGAAAGTAAGACTTATGTTACGTTTTAGGTAGAGCAAGGTGAGTTTTTCAGCGGTTTTAGAGGCTGAGACGAGAAGTAATCCGTAATTATAGCAGAATGAATTAATATTAGTACCGGTAACCCCGCTGAGCTGGTGCTTTCCTCGCTCAACGAATAAGTACCTATCGCAATACAACGACGAAATGCTGCCAGCGTTATACGTACACTGCCACAGGGCCCAAACTTTTTAAATGTGTTTTAAGTTTCTATTTATTCATTTTTAATTATTATTATTACTATGTAGGTTAAGAAAATTGAAAATACTTTATATTTGTGTGTTGGAAATCATATTATAATATACGAAATATGTTCTGACAGTTTAGAGCTGTCTCTTTTAAAATATCGATACATGCTCTTCCCTATTGGCGTCTCTTTCGTAGTTCATTCACTACAAATTACAATGTTACGACATGCTAATGTAGGCAATGCTGTCTGCAAACTGATTGGACATAGAATCTATGCGAAAAATTTATCTTTCTTATGCAAAATGATGGTTTATGCCTTATGGTCTACAGATGGTAAGGTAAATTGGTGAATTTTTATTAAATATATTTGTATATATATATATTGTTCTTGATACACTAAAACTAACAAATATGACTGTAATTTTACAATTATAACTATTGTTTCAATTCGAACCACTAATTTCTAAGAACAACGCTTAACCAAACAACAAAATCTTTGGCCCGTATTTAAATAAAGTTAGTTTGACATATTTGAAAGCGCTCAAAATGAAACTGTGTCTTGAGATACAAATTAGAATATGCACCTTAAACATAGGAATTAAAGTTGTCTAAAACAATTTACCTAGTTTTATTATTTGATTAATTTTCGTATGGTAATAGGTTTTATAGAATTGTTATTATTGTTATATAAAATTCAATATACGTCTTTCAAGTTCAGTTTGGAAATCACATTGATTTATTTCTATAGTTATATCGAGTAGAGGCCTGACCGATAAAATGAGATTTAATACGTTTCCCTTATTTACGAGCGTGTAAATTCAAGAATTTTATTACATTAATAACTGACAAATTTACACTGGCTATGGGTTTCAAGGTGTCGCTTTATGAGTCGAATAACAACACGTATTTATTTGCTGTCTCCATAGTTTAGTAGCATTTATCTTAGGGCGGGAAAAATACTTAATTAAGGGATAAAAATGGATACAATTTTAATATGTGTGTATATAGACGTGCGAGATGGTAACAGTGTTATAAAGGGCTCAATTTTACGTGAGTAAAAAGGTTTTAATGCTTTCTTATTGCACCAGGAACTCGCGAAATTTGGATACATTTTGGCAAAAGGCTCTTCTTATGAAGTTACAGAAATATTGAGAAGACAATAAATAAAACTCTAGTGTATGTCACCAAGGTCAATGGCGAAGTGAAATGATTACCAGGATTACGCAATTTAAACAAATGACGTAGATAAACTTATTTGATATAAAATGGCTGTACAGATAAGATATAGTCGTTTCCGAAGACATCTTAATTAATACTCTGGTACGTGATTGTCAACACGCAGAATTTGAATTGCTATTTAATCCAAATTCAATAGAAATAATGAAATTTAAATTTTGTATATGGTACTGTAAAAACAGTGGTTAAAACATATTGTCTGAAAGATTTTTTTAACAAACAAAATAAAAGATATAAAGTACAATCAGATCTTAGATTTGAAGATTAGTGGATGTTATTTGTTATTCAACATTGGAGTCTATTAACTGTTTGTATTTCGAAAGATTTTCGTTTAATGGAACTTTATTTGGATTTCTACACCAAGTAATTGTAATTCCATCTAAAAGGCAAGTAGGTGATCAGCCTCCTGTGCCTGACACACCCCGCCGACTTTTGGGTCTAAGGCAAGCCGGTTTCCTCACGACGTTTTCCTTCACCGTTCGAGCGAATGTTAAATGCGCACATAGAAAGAAAGTCCGTTGGTGCACAGCTGGGGATCGAACCAACGAACCATAGGGATGAGAGTCGTGCACTGAAGCCACTAGGCCAACACTGCTCTATTTAAAATGTCAGACAAAATAAAACGATTATTATTTTCATAATAATTGTATAGTGAAAGTTAAGGTCATCAATGATACTGTTTTTGACAGTATAAAATTATAAGTAAAGGAATATTACTTGAATACTCATTAGTTTCTCCATAGATACGGTAAGTCTAGTGGGTGTAATAAAATTTTAAATTAAGATAAGTTGGCTGCAATTGAGAGCGCGTAGGACGTGTAGAGGACGCATAAATCTGTCCTTGACTGTCGGAAGAAAATGGTGAAACGAAGTCTATAGTGAAATGTGTGGGCGGAGGGATTATTTACTAACACAACGACACGGAATTATTGTCGGTCTTTGTCATACCCTAATGAGCTTCTAGTTAGCAACATCTAGAAAGTCTATCATTAATCGAATCAAATTTAATATATCTTCCAACATTTTAGTAAGAAGAAACAGTAGTGCTAGAACTCTATAGACATGTGATTCAGATCAGGTGAAAGCCGTACAAAAATCCGTTCGGAAGTTTGTGAGTTCTTTAATACAGACAAGGCCTAGATATTTTATACTTTAATGTAAACACTTTTGATCTATGTCTAAAATTGCCTCTTAGTAAAGTGATATCCGACTTTACGTAGGACACTTGTTTAAGTTAATAATATTGTCTTAGAAACACACAGAAAGGGCTATATTTATAAAATATACAATTGTAATTATTAATCTATTCCCTAGAGATTAACATGATATTTATATTTTTAATCTTATTTTGATTAATTTTTGATACAATGTTTCATGAAAATAGGCTTAGATTTAACGTTTAAATGTCTAAGCCCCATTAAAGTAAGAAATGACGTCGTAAATTATTGTCTCTTGCACATCTGTGTAAATATGGACGCGTGAATTGCCTAATAAACTTGACTAAATTGATAAAGTTTACGCCACTATGGGCTAAGTGAATTTATGTAATATACTAACTAGGAAATCAAAACTGAACTTTAACCTTTTAAATCTTAGTTGCAAACAGCATCTTTTCGAAAATGTACATTAAAAAGTGGATCGTGTTTATGTAAAGAATACCTGACACTTGGGAAGACGATTAAAGAAAGTAAAGAAAACAGAATCGACCTGAATGTGGAAGCGTGATAGATGCTGTGGGGAGCCAACGGCAGCAGGCATAGTCTGTAAGTTCAAAAGGGACTCCAATCTCAATTTCAGTATGAAACCTATACTATTTACGGTATTAGCGATATGCATGTTAAAAACTATGTCAATGTAACGTTTCGTTGTCTGATGACGTCATAGATATAGGAATAGTCGTTAATAATAATGTTTATAGTTTATTATTATAATATATAAAACAGAAAACAATTCATTTATTATAATTAACAATCAAAATAAATAATATATTGCGCTTGTGGATAAACTTTAACCCAACTTGTAAATGCATTTAATCGATATCATTGTTCATTTTTATTTTAATGCTTTATTTATCTCCAATAATGTTTATATTATCTGGCTTGGCTCATTTAGTTGTTATAGTTTCCAAGGACAATGGGAAACTAACAATGTTTCTGGTCGTAAAGCACATTTTTTTTAAACTATCCATAGACTGTCATTGATTCACATGCACTGATAGTTTCAAGACGAGTTGCTTTTTTTTTTAAATTTGCGCTAATTTGAAATATTTGCAGAAAAGATAGTTAAATCTGTGAATATTGTATATCAATACAGTATTAAAATCATGTGAATATATATTCCTATAGTATATTTTTGTGTATAATAAAATTGTTCATACACTTTATAAAGCAGTAACTATCTATGTACTAGCCGCGTTCTCATAACCTATAAATCTACACGCTCCGCTACCGTAAAATTATTTTTAAACATCACATCTGCTTTAAGACGTATCTTATTACCTTGGCGTCTGCACAAGTTCAGGGAAACTAGACAAGGAAGTTTTATTGAACTACGATATTTAGGCCATTGGGTCAGACACTTCAGAACATTCGTAATATTTATTTTCACCTTTGCAATATTCGTTTGGTATTGAAGGCTTGTAATGTTCGTCTGTCCCAGGTTCTTTTTTTTCTCGATGTTTCTTAAGAATCAATTTTAATTATTTTTTCGCCAGGAATCGAACGGCTTCGGATGCTTTATGTTTACCAAATTACAATATATTTTTTAACACAATTTAGTTTCGAATCACATTTATTTTCTCACTAAATAAATCCGATATTAACATACATGCTTCAGTTACACACACACACAAATACTCACCTCTCTGTATATATTAGTCAGTAAATCTTTTAATTGCCGTTTTGATTTAAATTTATTTTGAATTATAGTTAAATAAGCAGTAACGTTTTATAAATAAATTAAGAAATAAGAAAAATAAAATGTAACGTTAAGAGTATTTGATGTATCCTAGTATAGTCCCACAGATAAATAATAATTATATACAAAAATGACGGCAGACGGTAGACAAGTAGATAATACATTAAGAAGATTAAGACATAAGACATCTAGACCTATGCAAGTTGGGTTGCGTGTATAGCTGCAACGTTTCACTCCAAACCAAGTTTGACTAAAATCAATAGGTCACAAAAATATTGTCTTTTAAATAATAACACATTCGATATAAATTATTGCGTAAGTAAGATCGATATTGTTGAAGGTGTTTCCATAAAAATAAACTATAAATAATAATCTACCAAATATTAGGCAAAGTTAGTAACTTCTAGATCATTGACATGGTTCTTCTCACTATAAATAGTTTAACGGAAGTTGTTTCAGTATTTTCACATTAATGTTTGTCATTTATTAGGTAATTTTAAACGTGTAGAATCGGTTTGGTATTAGGTCAATGATCCGTATTTTAGTTTCCTAATTTATTATAGCTTAAACACGTTGACCCACTTTTTTAGTTAAGTTTTTATATTCAGAGTCGAAACTTTTGACATACGCTTACTTATTGTAAGTCGCATCTATAATTGCTGACCCTGAGTCATGGGTTCTCTCAAAACTACACATCTGATCACCGATTGATTTGTCTTTCTCTGTGCAACGCGTAAAAGAGGAACATGTACGGAAACCGTCAAGTTAAAACGCCGGCAACTCACTTGCGAGCCTTAGGTGGGCGCCTTGCTCGTTTATCCCTCGTTTGTTATATTTAAAAAAAAAGTTCAAGACTCCTGTAAAGCTGTATCGCTTCTGGATATATTATATGATAAATAATGTTTACACTAGGGACTAGTATAATTTACTTCATTGGTTATATATATAACCACATCGGTGTGCTGTGTCGTATTTGTTGGGTACAATACAATTTTCCAAACATAGATGAAATATAGAACAACATATATCACGTGATCTCTTCTAATCAATCCCTTGATTAATCGTATTCCAGGGTAAAAATGTAGAAATATATAAAGCTAAGAATAATTATCAGTTACTCAATTCACTATTCATTAGTATTCACCCCTTTTAATAATAATACTTGAATTAAAACTACGTCATTATACACGCGAATTATTTGCTTACTGTCACTACGATGATGCTGAAACTGCACACGTCGTACACGCGTAAACCAAAGACAATATCAAAATAATATATTACGATAGACAAAAATGTTCTGCATTCTGTCGACCATAATAGTAGTAACAGCACCTTCTAATACCGTAATCAGTTTTTCATTTAAGCGTATCAATATAAATTTAAAAGGCAATCTTGTGTTATTATGTCTACCTTTTGGTTCTTAAAAATAATATTATCTGCATATTAAATGATGGGAAATTACTGTTTGATTGGTTTGAATAACATCTTTAGTAATGAGCGTATTAATAAACGGGAGGAACATGTATTAAATTCTATACCAGCGTTTGTAGTATTAAACTGATATTAGTTGACACGCTATCGAAAGGTTTGTTAATGTGTCTTGTGGTTTCGTTTCACCCAGTTGACGTTCACTGCAGAACATAGGCCTCTTCTAACAAATTTCCTTTTGTTCTCATTATAGCGCATTTAATTTTCCCGCTAATGCTAAGCGTTGTACATATACATATACTTTATTAGTATGACATTTGTCCATATTTCAAGTGAATGGCGTAATGGTTGCAGTTCCTTACAATTTCCTTGTACACCAAGACTTGGCGATTAAGAGTGGCGTAGAGTTTCTTGCCAGTTCTTCTCGACTGCTCAACGCTTTTGTTTTGGGAACTCGTTGTAAATTATTATTTTTTTTAAATATTGACGTTCATAAGTTTACACATGAATAATTTTTAGCAATTTAAGTTATCTGATAGCGATCTTAAATAAGTTAGAGATAGTTACTAATCTTCTGTATTTTGTCATGTATCCAAAGCGTTAGGGAAATTCAGTGTTTATTAAAAAGTTATATCACTAATACAGTTGAATTTCGAAATGGACTCGATCATAATAAAAAAAACCGTATCTTTTATATTACGTATATATTTCTTAGCGTTAAAAAACAAATACTGTAATCTAACACTAAAAAATGTCCTACATTTGTATTCATTTGCGTTAATTATATTTATCAATGAACGAGTTACATGAGTTACCTAGATATTTTTCACTGTGAAAAGACAAAAACAATTATTTAGTAATGTATATTTTAAGTAATCGTGCAACTTTTAGGCATCATTTTTATTATAAAGTCGTTAAATATTCAGATGAATAATTAAAATATTATCTATACTTAAATAGATTGGTTGAGGAAAGACTTTCAAACACGTGTGCTAAATTTCGTAAATGTGTTTTCACGGAAATAACGAGTCAAATTGTATAGTCATATTATATACCAAATAAGGAAAATATAATTAAGCATTCGTTAGCTTTATTCCACACTTTATTAAAAACAATCACCAGTAATAATTACAAATACTGTAGGAATTTCACATAAATGGGGGTTTTGCAACCGAAATCATGGCATCACAAACATAACTCGTTTTCCTTACTAATAATAAACCTCGGCTCGGTTAACAATACCAGATGTAAGCGTGAAGGCCTCGCCCAAGTTCATCCGATCAACGACCGCTCCTTATCATTTCTATGATAAACTAATGGTTACCAACTGTCATTTAGCAATTTTAGGCTATCATTTCTTATATATCATAATTATTCAAAAATAGCTTTATAAATATGAATCGAATGTAGAGATAATTACAACCCTTTACCGAATTACAGACCTAATTTTTTTGAACTCGAAACACATGAAACCACACTATGTTTATAAACGGTAACGAGAAAATACTATACAGTAATCAAACATGGACACTGACCAAGGCAATGAGAAATACGTTCTAAGCAGAACCGCGACTGCTAAACTAAAAGCTCTTTCAAACCGGTGGTATACCTTGAGATAAAGGGAAAGAAGGAAAAATTCTTATCTTGAATTAACAATCTGTAGACAGGCCCAGGAATCGCTGGACAGATGATGTGGAGATGGACTTTCAGACACCTAAGGCACCATGATAAAACAAGCGCAAGGTCAAGTACATAGTGGACTAAGACTCAGTTTATGTCGCTACGAAATAACTTCAGTACGAAATTAAAGGATAAAATGGTATAAGAATATAGATTTAGATTTTTAATTACTCAATTTTCACTTCTAAATTAGCATTAACACAGCATGAATAAGTACTCGTTGATTCCAAGTTTAAAACAAGGAGGTTCTAATTGGAAGTCGATATAAGCTATAAAAGCAATTTCAACTGTTCTATTGTTCAATTAGTATGTCTAGAACCTAAATACTATACTAACATTATTACTATGCGAACATGAGCATTTTAAGTGGATAATTTCCTTATTAGGTTATTATTAATTATATGTCTATAAAAATAAGTATTAATCGCAAAATATGTTGCTAAGCGCAAAACTCGAAGACTGCTGAACCAATTCGAGCATTTTTTTTAATTTATTTTAAGTTTTTATGGAGAGAAATTATTTAAAAATAAAATTAATTAGTTTTATTTAATACCTTTTAGGTTTTTATTTCGAACATTCCCTATGGGGTAGCATTGTAACATGTTTAAGTACCTTACTAAGTAATAAAATTATATTAATACGAACCGTAGTTCGCAGGGGCTTGTATATTATATAATAGTAGGTTATAGTAACGATCGGTAATAATTGACCAGTAAACATGATTATTTAAGTAAAATGTATATTTAAGGGTATGAAGCTCAGGATGGATAGCTAAGTTCTTATATTTTCCTCCTAAACCTATAGAAATTGTATGTATTTTACTGGATGATCTAACATTAGTAATTTTGTTATATGTAAATAAATTATCCATCATAGAAAGATGTTCGAAAAAAACACATGTTACATAAATTGGTATTATTGAATACATATTATTAAAGTTTTATATGTTTAAAATAATATTTAGATTTTGAATATTTAGTAAGCCGGCCTTGAGTGGGACCACAGATCAGGTCAGTTCACGGCGAGGGCTGCTTTTATTACTCGAGTCCATTTAAACCATTTCACTGACGTAAGTTTTTATCAGCAAGGCTATTCTGATTCAACATATATTACGAACTAGGAGAGTTTCATAAGGAACTTAAATTCTAAAAATAAAGTAAAAAAAAAATGATTCAATTTAAAAAAATCTATATCTTCTAGAAAAGGCTACGGATTTACGGTTCTTCTCGAAATGTGAGTGTCCACGGGCGTTACCACAGACGATACTGCTCTATCCATTGCCAGGCTATTACTCAAAGCAAAAAAGAAATAAAATATACGTGTCAAGACAATAAAAGGCTTAATTAGTAGACTAGTCTGAGGATTGAGAGTGGTGACTAAGAAACTGATACTTCATGAAAGTACTGCAAAATCGTTTTAATTGATACTAATAGCGAGGATGTGTTATCATGGCCTATATTGGATACGAAATTGATGAAATTGCTTATTTATTGCATGACTAACGAAAAGTGTTGTTTATTTAAAGAATTATTTGAGTGATCGTTGGTTTTTAAACAACTCTCGATTAATTTAAATGTACTTACCGAAATATGAAACGAATTGGGTTTTTAGCGTTTATAATATTGTCGTTTAATAAAAATACCAGTGTTACTAGAACCTGTTAGGTCTTAGAATTCTATATCTGTTTCGTGATCATTTGTTTTCTCTAATAGGCAAGTAGATTTCTATGCCTGACACATGTTGATTATTCGGTTCTGATTCCTCGGTATGTCTTCCTTCATCATATGAGCGAGTGTTAAATGCATAGACAGAAAGTTGTTTAATGCACAGCCGTGGTTCGAACCTACGACTTCAGGAATGACAGTCGCATGCTAAAGACGCTAGGGCAACTCTGATCTGATTGTTGGCGATCTATGATAAAAAATATATTTTCTACGAAATATTATTTGAAAAATCTTAAGTTTTACGAGTTCTTTGTGGAAATATATGCAAATTACATTGTATAATTTTCTTTGCAATAGGTTTATAAAGTTTACTTTTATTAAATATAATGTTAAAATTAGTCCCTATAAAAGTCCTTTTATTCCTTTTTTTATTTTCCTAACTTTCCATTCCAAATTCAAATTCCAATTTGGGAGGTTAAGTAGTATAAAATGTTTTGCAGTAACTAAAATAATATTTTTAACTGAGACAATTGATTGTCTCTACTTTAAAACCATTTTCCGTTAAATGCAATTAGCACATGTCATGTCATTCACCTACGAGCTATTTTTACGTCAATTTTTCGCAACACATCTCTAAACGTTCAATTAACTTCTAATTTCAATAGTTGAAAATGAATTTTCCATTTACAATTTACGAAACGGGGCCTCTTTTTATTGCTCTACATTTTTTTACATCACTTGTCTGTACAGATAAAAAGAACGAATGGCTTAAGTAATTCTATTTTCAAATTATAATCTTCGTTCAATTTGTATAAATTGTGCCGACTTTATTCATTAATTAGTATTTTTTATCATATACAATGTTTAATGAAGTTATAAATACATATACAAATTTTGACCTTTCTTTGTTGTATCACATATGTTATCATGTGTCAAATGTCACACAGGCCTAATGATTAAAAAGTCGATTAAGTTTCGATCAGTGAAATGTTTAATAATTTTCCTTGAATTAACTGAGAGAACTTTCTCCACAATACAACTGAACCATTAGTTGTTGTTCAAAATACCATATCGACTTTTTAGATAGATTTAAATGTAATATAATTACATTTTAAAACTAGACCACGCCTAAATACCCTTTATATTAGAAATTAAATGATTTTAATTATAATTCTAAATTCAAATATGTATATATAAAAAATACATTCACAGACTATATTACGAGTCATAAATTTTAAATTTTTATTTCTTTCGCATTTCTTATCATGAATTATAACGAAACGTCAAAACAAATTCATGACTTTTTTAATTTTTGTCTGCACGGATGATTTTGTCTCGAATATTTTTATAACCATAAATATAAATTAATTATTATTTTCACCGAAGTACCTAAACAACACACAAGCTGTTAACAAGCTATCCTTAATATATAACTTAACAAAATAATTTTAAAAATTCCTATTACGATATGAAAACTTTATATATTTGTTAATATTACATAAATGTTTACTTCGGATAACTTACTTGGCTTAGCGTTGCATATTGTCACTCATCCAGTTGACAGAGACGATCCTTAAAAGTGAAAATTTCGCGACGCCCGGTTACTAAATTATTCACTCGGAACAGTCGATAGTAATGAACTGAAACACGTGCTTACGGTGCTAACGAAAGTGTTTGATAAAATTCGAATAATTTGTTTATATAGAATCGTGAATGCGTTCGGAGTTCGTATGGGATTTGCCCGTGGAGCGGAGCGCACGACACGACGAGTTGCGAACCACTGGCACGTTACACGGTGTGCGCCTGCTCACCGAGACAGCCCAACTACTGTTTCGCCTTACAGTTTTTCAATTTTAACACATTACACTTTTCCGAGGCGCGGATTTACCGCGCTACTGCTTCAATATTCATCGATAGGTCAATCGAAAAATGTGGCAATTTAGAATAATATAATTCTCTAATAACAAAATAAAATACCTAGACCCACCTTATATAGCTACTATATAGCTAGCTATCATTTTAAGCTTAAGACGTTTGGCTATCAACTAAGTATGAGGTGTATACAAATGAAGTTGTGAGGAATTAAGAAATATATTTAGAAATTACATTTGAATTCCGGTTTTTATATCCAAAATACTACTTTATCAGCGCATTAGACTCGTTTTCTATAGAAAACTACGTTAAGAAAAATTCACGACTGGCAGCAATGACCAGTAGAGAATTGGATATAAAAACCATAGAACGAAGATAGGAGCTCTAGGAGTACAAAGACAAATTTATACTGAAAAGCCACTCTTAAGCACGCGTAAAGTTTAAATTGCTAAGTACATGAAACTTTGTATTCCGCAACAAAACTGTAACCAATTACCGAAATAGACTTGTTGAAAACACTTCGCCCTCGTTTAATATAGTGCTATGAAAATGTATGATGCCATTAACTGGAAGGTCAGGCGCAGACGGTGATGTCACCAATCAGATCACAACTAATTTATCGACACCACTTGCTGGGGATTAGGGCCCGAAAATATTCGATTACCAGAAGTCTATGTGTGAAATTATTGTGTACTACTTCAAGTAGTACCGCGGGTATTTGAGAACTATCATTAAATATATGGTTTAGATAACACACACTACACATATACTTATTACTTGATAACCTTTACTTATTTTTGCTCAATCAATCAATAGAACATTTTTCAACAGACTTCGTTTTTTAAAAAAGTAGTAGACAATTAAAGTAAATTAAGTCTTTGATAATATATTCTATGGCTATCGTTGTCTAAAATTAAAAAAAAATTATAAGCATTCTTTTACGGAATATACAAATAAGCGAGTAAATTATTATTTGTAGTTCCTTTTACACACGCGAGTATTTGAAAGAAATTATAACTTTACCAGATTAGGAAGCGTTTAATAACCATTTTAGAATTTAAATTTATAAAATTCCGACCTGTCATATGATTTACATCTTCGTCAAGTGTTGTTACATATTGAATACATTAAATCGAAAATATTAATACGATTCATATACTAGACTTAGTCAAACAAGATTTTGTCAAATTTATTTATTTTCAAAGTGACTCGAGAGATAAAAAAATTAAACAGCTTATATTTTACGAATCAGTCTTATTTTAGTAAAATCGAATAAACAATTATACTTAGGTGCGACTTTCAACCATGAGCTTCGTGGATTCGAAACCACGGCTACCAATGCATTTTTCTTTGAAAGTCTTAGTCTCGAATCGTATTATGTCAGGTACAGAAGAATGATTACCTACTTGTCTATAAAAAAAGGTTTATAGAAATATATGAACGTTAAATGGTTATAGTGCCATTGGATTATTTGTACCTAGATACAAAGTTAACAGTTACGTCCTCATGGACAAAACAATAATTAATTTATATGTAACACATAGCCACTCTTTGTCTAGAAAACAAGTTTTTGAAAATAGAAGAAAATCTTTGCACTAACTCATAATGAAAAATACGACCAGTCGTCTGTTTTAAATTTTAGTAACATCAACATTTCTACAAAAAGTACTTAATTTTTTGCGGCTCTGTGCCAAATTATATGATTTACAGCTGCGCCAAAGCGCCACTTACGTAAACTGACAACGCCGTACAAACCAGATAATATAATTAGCTAAAATAATAGGTCATTTTAAAACGGGTGACAGACGGTAACTTGCAATGTATTTAACATATAAATAACTGAGTAATGAGAAGACTGTTATATGTATCCACTTTTTGATATTAAAAAATATTTATATACAATTACTTCTACGTAAGAATATTAATACTGAAAATTAAAATATTACTACATTTATTGCCTTTAAAGATTCTGCCGTGTCGTGATTCCTTTGTTATAAACTCATATTTAGAACACAATTAAATTTGCCGACAAAGTTTATTTTTAATTGAAAGTGGCCAGTTAATTATGACAATGTTACATGTAAACTCTTTTTATTAAATTGTCTATGGAAATAAGGGTGATGTTTACTTTTTTAAAAGGTTTAAAATACCAGACAAGTTGCTCTCATGCTTGAGTGGCTAGGGCAGACTGGCGCCTATCAATTCCAACAATGAACAAATTACTTCTATCAAGGCTCGTGACTGACATGCCCTACCAAATACTGTCATGTTAATCATATCTATTAGGATCTAATTCACAGAAACAAAGTAAGGAAGGAGGCGAGGTGACTATTCTTGTCACCTCGCTTGCACCTAGATCAATATGTTACGGAGGTAGGGGTATCTTTACTTACTTCCATAAAGCTTAATCAGATGTTTTAGGACTTATGAAAACATTCAGTACTACATTTTTTTACGTATCTATATAATAAATCATGAAATGTTACATTAGAAAACCACTGTGGTAATGAATTTATAGTTTGACAATTAATTAGTCAAAATCCATGCGAAAGTCTAGGAATATATAAAGTTTATGTAAGAGAAGATAAAAAATATATGTAGGACACTGACTTGAACAGTTTTATTTTAAAAAAATATTGCCCTCGAAACCGCAGATGTCAGTGTTTCATATTTTTACTCCCGATTCCGTCAGGCTAATAAAAATCGTCTAAACCGAGAGCAAAAAATAATTGATTCATGTTTCACTAGAACTGGCATGAATTAAAGAAAAAATATATATGAGGAAAACGATTTAATAACTAAATTAATTTATAAGAAATTAATTCGCGGTAAAATTACCACTTAGATTAATTAATATTATATTACTATAGCCGAAACAAGTATGTATATCAAAATTGGAATAGGTCATAATCTTGTTTAGCGACTTATCCTAAAAAATACGGACCGACAAAGTGTTTGCATGTATATAAGATTATATATATGTATATCAACAAGATTTATATCTTATAATCTGCATGGTTGAAATGCCGGTTAATCAGATAAAAACGGTTTATTTTTTAAACTCACATAATTATCAGAACTCATGTTTAAATCGATAGTTAAGAGAATGATTTCTGATCTTCGATTATAAAATTAATTCATCGACAAAGATCGTTATCAATATAATCGAACGAAATAATTTGAACTACGTCAATTCAAATTGCGTCTAACTAGATTCGATTGCCTTGAAGAGTCAACAACATCACAACAATCACACAAGAACGAAGAAAACGTTCTGTATTCTAATATCAATCAAATCAATGTCAGAGTCCCACCGACCTATTTCCACAGAACACCACGGCCATTCACCCAGTGATTTCATCGACCTAGAATAAAAATTCGCACAGATACAAATTGATTTGTGGGAATATTTTAAACTAGACGTTCTAGATCAATTCTAATTTTGAATATAATAACAATATATTTTGTTTAAATGTCCATTTTCGTGTATGTTGAAGGTTTTGCTTTGATTTAGCGTTGAAGGAACAAATAAGCTTTTAATATATAATTGATTTTAAATATATGCATGTTAATTGCAAGTCATTATAAAAAACTTTATATTTATAACGACTCTACAACTGTAGCTTTATTTAAATTTAAAATATAACAACAAGTAAATACTTTTTGTTAGAAAAAGTCTACAATTTAACAACCTTCATCCTTTAAAATATCTAGTAGAAGCACTCTAGTAAAACTGGTTCAAACGTTCGAGCGGCAAAATGCGTTAAGGTGTTTTTAACTTTATTAAAAGTTTCTTGTTTACAAATGAAGCACGCAGCACACGCACGCAACCTATTCGTTTACATAGGTTTCTATATTTAATAAGAACACACCCATATTGGAATCGGGCCACATCATCTTTAGAAACAAGCTTTTGTGGGACAAAAAGGTAGTGGGGTAAAGATTTCTGCGGGTACAGTTGTTTGAAACTAAGAAGGCCTTCGGAAAGCATTTTTTTTTAAATCAGCTCACTGTTAAAACGTAACTTACATAATACTTTTAAATAGTAGATTTTGAGGGATATTAAGGGACACTAACTCCTTAATAAACATCTCTTTGTCAGCCCCGTGCAGAGGCTGTTTCAGCGCAGAGTAATCAGGCAATAACGTACTTAGTCCTAGAATTATAATTAGACCGTGATCGTGGCTGTGGCTTCCCAACGAACAGAAATCCTCGGAGCAGTGAGGTCGCTCGGTAAAGCCTGCGAGTGCCCAGGAAACTTCTTAGCATCTAGAAGGAGCTAGGCAAATGGGCGTTTAAGTAAGAAAACTGAGTCCACACTACGTATATCATCTTCTTCAGTCGCGCGATTCATTTCTGAAGGTCCTGTTAGTGGCGCCGTACATATTCCTATCTCTCCCATCTTGGGCAAGCACCTGGGGCCTATAAGGGCCTTTACTTGATCGGTCCTGCGAGTAGGGGGAACGGCCTCGTAGTCTGATGCCCACTGTGCCAGTCTCGATAAGTTTTTCTAAACATTCTATATTCTGTGTGTCAAAAAAAAACTCAGGATACGTGGTCGAATGTCGAAAGACAATTTTTTACCTGAACGATAAGACCGTTGCAGGTATGGTAAACGTTTGTTTCCTTAGCTGTCCAGGGACTACATACATACATATAGTAGATGACTAGAGAAACGATCCGAAGATCCATACTTGACAAAGTTATCGAAATGTTGGTGCTGAGCGTAAAGTGCGTGATCTACAGAGACCCTTAATATATATTACTTTTAATTGTAATTATAGTTAAACCTTTTTAAAAATTGCAGCCATATAACATCTATTATATATCCTAATATTATCATAATTTCCGCGTGATAGCGTCACAGTACGAGTATCTGTTCATTATATTACGGAGACAGACGCCTTAGGTAGGCGGGACCAAAAGCGGCTATTTTGCCATTATTTACAAGGAAGGTTAATTTGATTTGGTGCAATGTCTTTGTCCATAAATACAACAACCTCCTGTTCAAGTTCAATTTGTAAGTACATTTAATTGATATTTACATTTGTAACATGTGGACGTGCTGTGCGTACGGAAATTCCGCGAAATGTTAAACAGTGCATCTTGTTTTCGTTTCAGCGCCGTAAACTAAATGTATATTTCATGTAGGTAGGTTTCCTCGAACTTGACCTCAGGTTTAAAATAATTTGATATAAAACACGTTACACGACAATAACATAAATCAGGTAAAAATAATAGGAGACGAAGGTTGTTAACCGGTGTTTGTGATGCTAAAGGAGCTTCCAGATGTACTTAGCCATAAAATTGTTAAAATATAAATTATTTGATAAAAGTAAGTTTTTGTTTATCTACGTTGTTCTAAAGTAGAGATATTTTTTTACATTGTTTATTTAAATAATGAATTGATCTGGTGTACCATTTCCTTTGCAAATAAGATTTTTTTTTTTTTTTACAAAACGCGATTTATTTCTATACCTCGACGGCTTGTAATAGTTCAACATAAAATTGTTATCTGCCAACTTGATGTAACAGTGTTTTGCTGACTCCAACTGAAAACCCCTCGAAACGTGAAGTGAATGTAACTGTTTTTTCCATACTGAATAGCATACAAGCCTACAGGACTTTTTAGTGCGTGAGTTGCCGGCCTATGAGGGAGGAGTATACATCATACCCTTTATTTAAACAATTGAAGATCGCTCCCAGTACTCGTAAACCAAAGTAAATTCATTCATAGAACTCGCCTAAACAATAATATTAATTTAGTTAATATAAACTTCTAAAAACATGTTGAAAAATGTTTGCATAAGAAAAATTGTCTTTGGCGTATCATCTTTAATATTACAGTT
The DNA here is from genome assembly GCF_905475465.1 of Pieris napi. Lineage (NCBI taxonomy): Eukaryota > Metazoa > Arthropoda > Insecta > Lepidoptera > Pieridae > Pieris > Pieris napi. The sequence continues at coordinate 3,092,764 of NC_062239.1, read as the reverse complement.
TGCATGGGAAACATAAAAATAGCAAAAGAATTATAGACTATAATTATATGTATTACATAGATGGAGTTACAAACACGTTTCTATTACCTTATGGAGTTACATCCTGTGTCAGTAGATGTAGGTGAAACCTTTAATTAAAACTAGTAACTAGCGTCATGTTTCGTTTAATTATTGAAATCGTACTTTAGTAATTAGAAGCTTTGTAAGATGGTGGCGAATGGTGTAAACTTAAAGCAGGATTCGTGCTGAGAATTTTCTTAATTTATCCTATCATTATATTAGTTGGGAGACGGTTTTTTCCGAGCATGTTTGATGGCGTCTAGACTATTGCTATTATATTTGAAAGAAAAAATATTTATTTGATAAAATTCAATAACAATTTTTAAAAAAATCACCTGTAAATTTCTGTCACCAACAACACTCACTTTCAATGGACTCGTACTATCTTATAGTGACAGCTATATAAACTAAAATATTAACATTGAAAAAAAGTCTATAAATTTGGGAGAAACGATCTTTACCCTTCAGATACAATAACCTACTAAGTAATTGATTATTATGACCGGGAACAGTGTAATTTGTAGACGACTCCCACTTGTAAAGAGTAGTAATCTGTTATTTAACAAATAGTGACATTTCGGCAAGTAAACGGACCTTTATCTGTCCCTACTAAGTTATTACTTATACTAGTGTCCTTACATTACGTCAACACTCGCCTGGTGACATTAGCGAAATATATTTTACATATAAAATATGCTATTCGCACAAGAGTACTCTGGAATAATAGTTTTTGTCATACAACTGGCAACACCTATCGCTAGTATAATAAATAGCAATTCCTTTAGAACACAATCTTCCCATGGAAGTCCTTCCGCAAAGTCATTATACAAGGCCTCTTGGGAATATTAAGGAGGCACGTATATTGAAATTTATTGCTTGAGAACTATTGCATGGGTGACTCAGATCCTCTGTGCTTGTGTAACGTGATTGTCAAATAATAATGTACCTAGTCTAATGTTGTGTATCTCGGCAATGACTTCCGTATAAGATCATTTAATAGGGATTAAAGTTGCTTCAACTTCTTGTTGCTTCAACCTAGGAATTAATAGAATAAACGTATTTTATTTGTATCTGCTTTTATTATTATTACTAGAACTATTATCGGCGTAATACTATAACATAAATCATGTTTTTAATATGATTAATTAAAATTGTACACAACTTTTACAATTAATAATGATTACCAATTTAGCAAGTAAAAATTGATACTAATGAAATATAAAACTGATTTAAAACTCGAATTAATTCTTGAAATATGGATCTTTGACTATTGTCTATCAACATAATTTCATGAATAAGTGAATCATATAAAACCAGTAATTATTAATATTTAACAAATGTATTTAATTAATTGATTTGTGTCAAAGATCGTTATGATAACAAGAAAAACCTGGACTGGACACAAATCCTAATTGAATTAAGATATAAGATTACGATATGTCAATCATTTATACACTTTATTGTTTCTAATAATTAATTCAAACATTGACATTTAAACAATCGATTTCGTGCTGATTCGTACCAACTGAATTTAGAACGCTCTAGAAAAAAATTAATTAATATGGTCTATGGCGGCCGTTGGGCGACCTCGTTAATAAAATAAAATATTTAAAATATATATTATTATAAAAACACAAAAGTATTGTTTTACTCTCAGCGTTACAGCTCTTCCTTAATTCTTTTACTTTCGTTCTTTAGTTGGATGATTACATAAAGATCAGTGTCCTAATGATGTCCCATTACGCAGACACATTCCTGTATTTGTTTAATATTATCAATGATTTTTATGTCATTCAGAGTCGAGACCTAGCCATCTATGAATATGTAAGAGGTTCAAAATCTTTGGAAATTTTGAAATCGATTGCGTTTTTGCATAGATACATTAGTTATATTAAAGTCTCGACTAGAAAGAAGGCCCTAAGACATCCTGGTTTATTTTGATGTTTTCTCTTCACTTATTTATCGAGGTTATTTTGGACTTTGAACCCAAAATATATTATTCTCTATAACTGCAATCCCGCCAATTAATTGACACAGTATCGACAATATATTCAAAAGGGAACTCCTACATATATTGTCGAGCCCTCTATTGTACACAGGCTATTTTAATGTAAAATTCTGGCGCAGAGCGTGTCATTAAGCATTGGGTATAACGTTCGGCAACGCACAGATTGCACAAACTCGCTTTCATATTAAACATGTGCATTAATTTTAAATTATTAGTGTAAATGCGTCGAGATTCGATTGTATTGATGCTAATTTTCTGTCGCCTACATTGTAAAGCCATCCATTGCTAATGTGTATGTAATGTTTTAAAATACATTTGTAGCGGTACAAGCTTTAGAAGAATAAACTATAATCATTTGAGGTAGACTTTAAATTAAATTCTTTCACACACGTTTAATTCACGCACCCTTACACATATTGACACAACACAACCACCCATGCTTTATTTTTATTTTGTTTTGTTTGTTACTTTAATTTAGTCATAGTTACATATATAGTCACCTTGTATATTTTCTGTCAGGTTGGTCTCACAAAGATGGTTAACACTTGCAGAATATAAACCAGTCAAATGCAATATTGTGAAGAACTGAACAGGAAAATAAACTTAAAGTTATAAAGATATGTAGGAGACAGATAGCAACATTTCTTCTGAATACTTTTTTAATCAATCTTCAACACGTTTCAATTTTTCTTCTTTCTGTTTAAGAAAGGTATTAAAATTTTTCTAACTCACTACACAAACGGTAATAGTATTTTTCGCTCTCGTATAATATTGTATTAAGTCTTAGTTTTGTATACTTGTGTAAGATTTTATACTCACCAAAAGAAGCTCCATCAATATCAATACTTAACCACATGGGTATTTTAACATACGTATTTGATTAATATTCGACACACGATAATATTTTTGGAATGTTCGCAACATTGATATGCTTACAAAGAGTCTGATTTACAGGAAATAAGGAAACATCGTTTATGTAGCGAAGTTAATAACCGCGTTATTTTTATACATTGAATTATAATTTTATTTTGGGTTAGCCGTTAGAGAATGATTAAAAGAACTTTTTGTTCTTTTATGTTGAGTTGTATATTATTGTTTTTGCTAAGTGTACTATGTGTTCTGAAGAATAGTTAGTGCTTTCCTTCTGCCTCGTTTCATTACCGCAAGTCGAAATAATTCCAGGGTACATCCGTACCACCTCCATGGCTGGAAGTCTTCTACGGTCCGCTTTCCTTTTGGAAACTGGTAAGCTGTGGAATCTAATTCTAGTGGAGATGTTTTCTGAGAGATAAAACATCCAAATTTTTATAAAAAAGGACATCCTCCTCTCTTAAAGGCCGGCTTCGCACCCACCAACTATCGTCTCCTTGGACTGCGGCAGCTGCCTTTTATGGTTGCTCCGAAAGCTGGTTGGCCCACTATCATATATAAAAACCCATCGATTAGACCTGTAAACACAGATATATATATGACAACGTATGTTTGAAGCCTGTTGCATCGTTATGATTACTAATAAAAACTTTACTGTAGCTGATCTCAGTTTTTTACGTGTTAACGCAATTAATTTATATAAATTATGTTTTAATAGCTACGTAAAAAATAACTTAAGCGTAAAAAGCTATAATATTCACTATAGATTATTGAAAGCACGTAATTCGATCTGAAGATTCCCCCAGACTTGCTTAAAGGTAATGGAGCGTGTAACAATTGCATGGTGGGCGTGGACATGGAATATAAGTCTGATTTAACCAGACATACATCTTATAAACTCAATGAAGCTTTGTTGTCTTATCGAAAGTATAACATCAGTTCACCAATGCTTGTTGTTAATAATTTATTTAACGTATCTGTACTTTTACAACCGCATGATTCTCAAGCCTGAGGTCGTGGGTTTACAGTCCGACTGGGCATAAAAGTTCATTGTACATTATAGACAGGAAACAAAAGGTCATCAATGTAGCAAATTCAGAATTGTTGGATGAGTCATACTCATAAAAACCACTGGATTATTATTAATTATGATTCGAACAATGAAATTTCCATATACGAAATACTTATTAATAAACGCAGAACTTTCATGCCCATTTATACTTCGATGCGGGTAAAACAATATAAGGCAAACTAAAAAATTTATGCAAGCAAATGATAAGCAGCAATATAAAGCTAACTAATGGTGATAAACTTAAAATATACTAAACAATTTTTGTACTGTTTAATGTAAGTGATATCTAGTGGAAAGTTTAGTTAAATAATTTATAATAATTTAATTTAAATTGCCTAAAATATAACGATTGAAAGGTCGGAAAATCCTGCCTTAGTACACGAAATTCAAAAGCAAGGCGGGCTCACAAGCATATAAAGGAGATTCTCTTTTCATCGAAATAACAAAAATCGACGTTACTCTTAAATCTTGCCGCATACTGCATTAAACATATCAAGCATGCAGCGTTAATTCGCCTGTCATTAGTGTTTATTTTGAGGCAAAAGCGCAGGCTAAAAAATACTTTGCTCATTGACAGAAATAATGAGGTGGGGTGATGCGTGAATGACCGAGCACGATCGGTGAAGGCCACACGTGACAATGTAATTCGCACGGAAGCATGCTTTATCTAAGCTTTAACTATGGAAATTATATAGGGCAGTTCAATCAGTTATGATATTTTAGATATATACCAATGAGGGCCTAGTAGTTAGATAGAGCTCTCAGGTTTGATTCCGGGTTGAAATTCCTAAGAAATATTTATTCATTAATTTACAATTTTAAAATTGACTACAATAATTGTAATTTAGACTACATTTTACTTAAAAAATATAAACAACTTACATTCATCTCTCAGTCTTCCTAAACATGTCCAGTTCTGGTGTAGAACTGAGGAAACTGCTTAACAGTGAGACCATAAGATTAACTGGTAAATACTGGCGTGGGACAATTCGTGAACCCTGTTCAGACAGAAGGGCATGCTTCTGATATCTAAAATAATTTTCAGGCACATACAGTCTAAGCAATTCTTCTACTCCTCAAACCATTTAATGCAAAGTAGATTGCCGATTGTTTTACATTGGTAATCTTAAGACCTATCCCAGGATATCTGGCGGCTGGGCTTTTGATACTGCGGTCGTGTCTGACATCTTACACACATCCGATATTAGTATGAGAGTAAGATATAACACGTAGTTGTCTCTGCGCACATTCTTGTGCTCTATATGTACTAAGTACATGGCCAGTATCAATATAACATATTTTTTATGCGGTAGCATAACGTATCGAAAACGGTTTCATAAACACAATTATTTCTTATGTATGTATAAAACTCCATGGTTCGCATGTCATACAGAAGCAAAGCCATCGATGCTGTAAAGCAAAACGCATCCTCCGACAAATACTGTCAAATTACTAAACCTTTCATGTGTCACCTATAGGCATAAAAAGTTCAAGCATATAATTAAAAAGTGACGTCATAGAGTTAAATTTGGGCCAATCCACGTCATACTTTAATAATGTATAGTACAATTATATCATGTAAGGACAGTCGAGGTCGTCTCCCGCAAATGGAATACAGTTAACCATTTATGGCGAACCTAGCAACTTGTGGCGCTTACTAGAAAAATGTGTGACCAGCACATGTCAACTTTCAGTCCGATTTTAGATCTGTAGGTAATTATTTGAAAGAAAGAAAGAAAAAAACTTTATTATACACAAAAAAAGTATATTTAGTTAAAAAGAAAGTCCACTAGGATTCCCTGTGTCGTGGTCCTCGTCTTTTCCGTTTGAGATGTAAATGTTACTTGATAATAGTTTCTACAAAACACATTTTAAACTATTGTTGCACGATAAGAATATTTTCTGTTTCAGCTACAGGTTGATAAGATGTTGTTTAAGATTATTAGTCAATGTATGTATTTCATAAAGTAATTTAATACTATACTGGGAATATGTAAGTCTTATTTATACCTATATATGTATATATATTTCAGTTCAGGAGGAATTCTCAAAATCAGGAGGTTTTTCAGGAAAATATTACCTGTTTTGGGGAAGTCTTAAAATAAAGGTGGGAAGGTTTTGTCATATAAAAGACGTAAATTAGTAAATCAAAAAGTGTATGCATACGTTAAATATTGAATAAATATTAATTATATCCTCTAAAAGATTTATTTCATCTTTACTAAAAAGTAAAAAGTAAGTTTTCGTAAGGCACTGATTTCATAATATTATGTAAACACAAGTCAACATGTACAAATAATTTTATTGTAATCAACATTTTAACCTTGCCATTTAAGAGTAAAATACGCAAAAAATAATTGTATAATCATTCTTTTAAACAATGGTTGTATGCTAGACATTTTTCCGTATTGTTTTTTGTAACTTTAGCTACAATAAAATCATAATTAAGATAAGTTGAAAATGTATTTTCATATAATAAAAATATGTGTGCATCGGAATAAATAAGGAAAAAGGTAGTGATTCATGCAGCGCAATTCTACCGAGAGTGTAAAGGTTAGCTACCGCGTAATACTAAATAAATATTATGATATTTGGTTGAAATCATCGGTGATACTGGTTTTTGTAAAAAAACAAATAGGAAAGTCTTCCAACCTTATATAAATATCTATTCCATGATTTCCGTGTCAAATAAAGCCCTACCGTACCCACCTCGAGGTCATTGAAGATATTACATTTATTCAAAAGACGGTAGTTATGTGGTTATGTGTTGTATATGTGTATTATACGCCTTTTAAAGTGAATTTCATCTTTGTTTATTGGTAATTGAACCAAGAGCGATTGAACTAAACGAATATCTTATTTATTTAGTCTCTAACATCTCCATTTACACGATTGTTTTATCTTTCAAAGACAAAATGCAATAAATGCTTTTAACAAATAATCACAGAAATTTATAGAGCCATGAACTAAATTGCTTGCAAACATAAAACGCATTCCTTTTAGTTTGTCCTTAATTAAAATAAACAATAATACCTAACCTCTGTGCCTACTAACTACTAAAAACTACGATATGTATGTCTCTCGCTTCTATATCACAATCACCAATACTGTTTAACCAAAAAGTTATCACATAACTTTAATGATAACTAAATTCGTCTTATACTAACTGATCTCTCAGTTGTATTATTTATTTAGTTCGAGTTAATCTGTCAACCTCAATCAATAGACTATCTAAAACGAACGAACCAATAGTTACCGATGTGAACCAAATAAACGCTCTTGAGCGCTATGGATTTATGTACATCGAAATCAATCCACAGGTCAAGCCCTACACTACTCTGTCTTTTTTTATCTTTAATTATATGAATATCTTTAGTTTTGCATAATGCACAATGTTTCATACAAATTATAAACAGACTTTAACGTTTAGATTTTGTATGAGATTTTTTAAATTTATAGAGATGCTGTAGACCATAAAGAACAAAACAATTTATCCAGTTCCCTTGATTCTTTACCTTATTTAATCCAAACAGAAGGATGCTATTTGCGATCGCGAAATACTTCTAAAACAGAGTCTTGACTTAATGTTCTATGACCCTGCATTGGTTAGAGGGCGTCTACAGTTCCAACGCGTTTGGTCTTGAGCTTCGCATTTTACCTCGCTCCAAGTCTTTTTTTTTTGCCTCATCTGCAACTGTGCGTCGCCAGGTTTACTTGGGACGGTCACGCTTCTGCTTTATTTTTTTTTATATTTTTTTTTCTTGCGGGTTCCAATCAATCGCCTGCTTGGAATCCCTTCGGAGTGTATGGCCTATCCAGTTGCACTTGCATCGCTTGATCTGCTGGCTAATCGGGAGTACTCGGCAACTCTTCCAAAGTTACTTGTTGAAGAGTATACTGCAATAATTTTAACGTTTTCAGAAATTTATTTCCTAATGGGAACGCATTAAATCAACTCAGTTAAATAATTATTATTGCTTATGTTCTCCATGATTTAGTAGACTAAACAAATAAAATACTTTAGTAGGTATTTATAATATTTATATTAAGCGGAATTTATCTATCGAACATGCCATTAAATGATTTTCCTCTAATATTGCAGGCTTAAATTATCATTACTAATTTATAAAATTCTTAGAACTTATCAATCGTTAGGGTTGTAGGATATCAAATTATTATCTCGAAACCAGTTTTAATTTAGTATGATTTTTATAATTTGAATTTTATTTTTTACCTATTAAGATATGAAGAGAATTATTATAATATTTATATGCTACTGCTATACCCTTTTCTAAAGATTACGTCCTGGTTCTATAAAAAACTTTTGCTGTAAAAACGAATGATATATCTCTACAAAAAGAAAAGGTTTCAGACTCAGGACAGGTCGGCCTTTTAGTATAGAATTTGAATGAATGGTTATTAATTTGTGGTAATATAATATAGCTCCATAAATTTCGCTTGGTTTTGCCAATAGTTTATGACGCAGTTTTTCCCTATGTTCAATTATGATTCATAGGTTCATGAACATAAATCTTTACTAACATAGATTTTGAGCTCAAATTGTTGCTAACACTAATTTCAATAAATCTGAATGTATAAAATGTCTCTCATTTGGCTTAGGATATACACAATGTCCTTAATTATAAATACAACGAAATTAGGCGTCCTTTTTTTATTTTTAAGTATAGTATAAATATAACTTTACTTCATTTTAAGTATAGTTATATGCTATGTCGTTTTTTTACTTCTTGCGCTCACCTTATTTAATTTGATTTATATTAAAAGGTTGCCTGGAAGGTATCGCTCGAAGTGGATGGGACCGGCCGTAACCCATTATTTATATGTTATAATTTTCACTGATTGTTGTCTTATATAAAATATACTACATGTCAAATAACAATGTATAGAAAATCGTTGTTTGCGTGCAGAAAGTTACATCTTCGTAAGTATTTTTATAGTTTCAATAATTTATTGTTAATCATAAATAAAGATAACTAAGCCTTACACAATTTATCTGCTTTGGCTGTATACAATACCCATAAATACTTATTATTGAAACCGTACATAAATGGATACTTATGGCACTTGAATATAAAAACTTGTCTCATTACGATCGCCTTCTATTCAATTCTACAACTAATATTATCATACGATACACTTGTTGAATCCCGATTAGATGTGGCGCCAGCAAGTTACTAATAGTAAAATCAATAGATATCGAAATCAGTCTTAATTTTTTAATACAACTTATGTATTTATTTGATGTATTCACAATAGTTTAGGTTCATTCTACCATGTAATTAAATTTGCTCACAGTGAAAACAGCTCCTTTAGCACGAATTCGTAAAATTCAAATAGTTACCAACAATACATTTTATAATAGAAAATACATTTATTAAAACACAAAACAAGAAAATATTTAAAGGATTCACATCACACGTCGTCAACTATTTCACAATAACACGAGTAATAAGATAGTGGTATACAAGTTAAAAACGGATAAACACCTATCGTTATCTTCCTCCGTTTATTTAGAGAAAGAAGATATACATATAATATTACTTAAATATGTATTAGTAGCTATATGTAGCTGTGCTTAAATGTAGACCAATCAATAGTTGGTATGGTACAATAAGTCGCCTTAGTTATTGTCAACATTTCAACTACCTAGATGTTATTCAATATTTCTTATGAAAATCTTAACAAAGTTAATAAGATTTTGATTCTATTAATAAAGGTAACCTTTGAAGACATTCATCATATTAATACATTTATTAATTAAATTTGTCTGCATTTTAACCCACGACCAATTCCAGGAAGGTTTATTTGATCGACCGATACGTATAATATACACCAAATGCGCATACACAACTTAAATACAAAAGAATAAAAGGATGTTACATTCTGATGTCGTTTTTGTCTTTTAGAGGACACGATTTCGGGAATGCTCTTTGGTAAACGAAATTCTATGGTTCGATTCAAAGATACAATATTTCAAGATCTGTAGTTGAATTGAAGTTCAAACAATAAGTTTTTGGGGAATTAATACTTTTTTTCTGCAAAAGTGTGTGAAGTACTAAATAAAAGTTGTAAAATAATGAACCAATTAATTCTACTATTAATACCTTAAGTACCCTGAAGTCAGAATGAAAACAAAAGATTATTTTTTCGCCTTGGAAGTAAAATATAATGACAGTAAGACCATGGGGCTAGGGAACTGGAAATCTCAAAAAAAATATTATAACTAACTAAACAATCAGTTGCGACGTAGATACACACATCTAGGGGCAAACTTTCAAATCTTGTATGAATGCTACTTGCAGCATTACGATCACTTTCGGTATTTCGTTGAACAATCTGACATTTAGAGATTTCATCTCGTTCAAGAGTATGTAACTGGAGAGACCAGAATTGTATCTACTACGTAATTTGCAACTAGTTTTCCTAATACACTAATGAACGATATTTGCCAATTAACATTTCGTTGCAAAAAGAATAAATAATTTCTATTTCGATTGCGATTCTCACCTCGGAGATTGTACGTTCGAATCCCAATTGAGCACGCGAGTTTATTTTTCCTACCAGGTGTTGTAAAAATCTTATTTTGTTTACTATTCTTTAAAAGTCAAGAAATTGATAGCCTGTTCAGCAGACCGTTATAAAGTTCAGTATCTTCAAGCGGTGACATCACGACTGGCGCCGATCCGCACCAATTGTCCACAATTATTGTCTCGTGCCTTGTCTAAATAAATACGCCTATGATTATATTATAATGGAAATAGAAATAAATACATAACCTTTTTTTAATTCTGTACATATATTCACATATAAGTTAGTATAATTATTGGGATAAGTCAAAAAACTAGTTTTAATATCAACCTTTTCACTAATCAACTTGTAATCATTATCAACTTGTTTGAATTTAAATTTGTAAAAATACATGGTTGATTCGAAAAACTGTGAAACAGCACGTACCTGCTTCCTTAATAACTATTAAAGTTTACTACATAATATGAATTGTTGGTTAGTTTCTTCTTTACATCTGAAAGATTGGTATATGATTTTTTCAGGAGTATTTATACAAATAATTGTGAAAATTTCACATGGATATCGGATTCAAACTACCCAAAAAATATGTTTAGTCCCTTTTTGAGCGCTACTTCACAGTCCTGTAGGATTAACATATACATAGGCAAATATTACACGCTTCTTTTACTCATTTTGAACGCAGTACTCACACCATAATACATAAACTTTTCATTTGTTGTATACAATTATATTACCTCAATATAGTCTCAAATCAAAAGCAACGAACAAAACATCTGGCAAAGGGCATCGTTCTCATCAGACAAGGCATTTGCATCAATTAGAACTCTTTCAGTCAAATGCAAGGAAATCTGATATACAATTTATGGTCCCATCTAAGTGACCACTCGTCCCTTAATTGGGTAGAGACAGATGACGCAGGAATTCATTACAAAAGCCCATCCTGTGTAAAAGTGTAATTGTTTGCCGTCTTTCGTAAACTATATTAAACAAAACGAGATACGTTTTTAATATTGAAATTGCGTCCGTTTGACCATATTTACAACGCCGACCCTCGTAGACAAAAATTCGTAGACAAACCTACACAGTGACCTGGTTTGACATTGTAAAATTGTATAATAATTATATTCTCAGTCGTCGGATACAAAGATCGAATAATTTAAGATTATACTAGCTATCATTTTACCTACAGTAGTTTTCTGGTATTATTCAGTGTTGTTTTTGACATAAACCTTATCAAATGCTTATCCAACATGACATGTTCAGCGAACAGAAATTTTAAATAACTTTAATTAAAATGTATGACAATTTCTTTTACTCTAATAGCACGCAAACGTTTAAGAAATCATCCCAAAATCGTGCAAGGAATACTAAATGTACGTATAGGTGTCATAAGACTAAACCCTATTGAGGTGTCTCCCCCATTATCTAGTAGTATATAGTTTTATAATGTTTTTATATAATAATCAATCTAGGGAGGAAATAATTACGTATCTTCCTTCAGTTTTTAATACTGATAACGAGACTAGGTCGACCCATGTAAAAGTGGTAATGTTAGTACAACATTAAAGTTAAAGAGTGTTGTGTATTCGTAGTAATATTTATAAACTGGCTAGGAGCCAGAAACGTGTTACTAATTCAAAAGATAAGAGCATTTGGTAGGCATATCTGAGACGTATGTAGTTTCCGGTCGGCAGTTACACGTTTTGAAGGTTTTTCAATTTTTATTTTGAATTTTCTTATGAAATCAATTTAATTTAACAGAACTACAATAACCTTGAATTTTTATTAAATGACTATGAAAAGCTATTGTTATTATTTTCTTGTGCAAAGAATTTTGAATTAAATAATAAATACTTTTAGGCAATAGCCTAGCCGTGTAATAACATGAGTGAGAATCTAAAAAGAAAAACAAAATAATGTTGCTATTCGTTTCATATTATAATCAAACCAGAAATGACTGAAATTTCATGTTTCGTCGTTTGTTTTCAATCTGTATGTTGTATCATTTTATTTCATATTTTGGACGGAAATTTGCTTGTGCTAAACACTAGGTAAGTATATGGACTTTGTAATTCTTAATACTTACTTTTTTATGACCTGAATTCGACGCGTTAAACAGATATGTTTAAATTGGCTAATCCTAAGGAAGTTGCTGGTAAATCGGTCACTACACATCCGTTGTAACGGTCATAAAAAAATAGAAAACATTAATGTGCCCGACATGATTACTGCCCAGTATGCAGTATGTTGAAATGTATGCTTCACAAATACTTCTGGGCCGTATACGTAAACTTTTACCTAAAGGAGTACCTATTGGTCTAAGATCCCGCTATACAACGACCTTCACCGAGATGCTTATTTAATGAAACTTATTTTATATATAATTTAATATGTCAATAAATATAATCCATATGGGTTGCCTAGCAAATTTCAGTCCAGAGTATGTTTAATTAATTTAAAAAAAATATATTTTTTTAAACATTTCACCGGTATGATTATTAGATAAATTCTATACCAATCGAAAGTATGAAGCCCATAGAATATGCAAACGTTAGGTTGTTTTTAATCAATTAATTATTTATGTGTATATTTTTTATGTGACACTAAATTATATATACATCTTTAGTATAAAAGAAGGTTATAGTGATACATATATAATACTACCCTGATTAAGAATATTGATTGAAAAAAGTTCAAAAAATTTACTACATGCAAATTATAAAAAAAAAAAATTTTTTTTAATATTAATTAAACATACTCTGGACTGAAATTTGCTAGGCAACCCATATGGATTATATTTATTGACATATTAAATTAAATATAAAATAAGTTTCATTAAATAAGCATCTCGGTGAAGGTCGTTGTATAGCTTATACTATATTACTAAAATCAAATGGAGCATATATTACAAAGGTAATCTAGTCTTAAACGTACATACATTCTGTCAGATTATTCCATAACTTCCCACATAGTAGCATATGTGACTTTATATCAATACAATCTCTATTTATGAACATATATACAGTCAAAACCGTTTATAACGACATCGTTTACAACGACCTATCGGTTATTACAACCAGATTGTATGGTCCCGTCCGAATCCCTAGTAAACTATTCAGTAAACAAACCGCTTATAACAACATCGGATACAGCGACATATCGCTTACAACGACGAAATTTTATCGATATTCATCGGCTATAACGACCAACCGCTTCTTGTCTCAGCAAAACAAAACAATACAAACGATTTTAAATCTTATTTAAGGGCATTGAATGAATATTTAGGCATATTATTACCTACGCACTTTCTCCCAACGAACAGTTTCAGCCAACAACGATTTCGGAGGCTCTTAATGCTGTAACAATTTTGCAAAAATTTGTTGCCTTTAACGAACAGTTTGATACTGGTGATACTCATACCTTGAGGAGTATGAAACGTAAAATGCAAAAAATATTTGAGACTGGGCTAAAAAAGACAGACCAAAATGATTGATTACTTTTGTACCCAATTATTTCGTAATAAATATTTTTGTTTCTTTTTTGACTCGTTTACATATTATAATATTAACATACCATATTATAACCCATACCTACCTATTCTAGATAGATAACTATGATAATATAACTTGTAGATAGTGTACATACATATTAACTATACTTGTGTATATATAATACAGTAGAACCTCGTTAAGTCGAACCTCGATAAGTCAAAAACCTCCAAATCTCGAAAAAATGTTTTGTTCCCTTCCCTTAAAACACACAAACCTCCATTACTTGAAATCTTGACCCTCTGTTAATCGAAATAATAACCGAGTCCCTCCAAGCCATTTTGGTACATATTTTCACTCTATAACTCGAAAAATTAAATTTGACCTCTGTATCTCGAACATAGAAACGTTTTATTTTACAACCTTTACAACTTGATCATTTGGAATTTATTATCTCTATTGTTCGAACAGAAATAAGTTACCGACTTTAAGAACTTGCCGACAATGTGAGTACACTATTGTTTCTTAGAAAACATTTTAGGAGTATCCAATAATAAATTTATGACTCATGGAAACACGTGTTTGCTTGCTTTGTGTCAGGTGTTCAATTTTGATTCCCTTTGAAATTTAGCTAAGCCAGTCATTTGTTTTCGACTTAGATACTGTCAGAAGTAGTTTGGTTCTACTGCAATACACATCAATTAGTACAACAGTTAACATGAGTGCTGTGAAACGGAAACTAAAAACTTTGAGTCTTGCTGAAAAATTAGAAGTACTCGAACCTGTGAAGAGCTGTCAAAAAAAGAAAGATGTGCTGAACAATTTGGCCTGCCAATGAGTACTCTTTCAACAATAATAAAAATGATTTATAAGAATAAACCTCAAACTCTTTATGTCGAATCAAAATCCGCCTAAGTCGAAATCCTCCATAAGTTGAAAACTCTATAACTCGAATTTTTTGGCGTCTCCCTTGATGTTCGACTTATAGAGGTTCTACTGTATATGACATTGCTTATAACGACTATCGGATATAACGTCGGCAACTATACGGTCCCTTCAATGTCGTTATAACCGGTTTTGACTGTACATATATTTTGGACCAATCTAGCATACAATTGTTACGCCTAATAAATTCAGAGGAGCAAAAACGTCATGGAACACCGCAAATCTTTTCCAATCAAGTGGTGCTATTTCGTTTTACAAGTTAGTCGTATAAGTTTCCTTACGTTCTTGAATAAGTTAACCTTTAAATACCGATATCACCATATTAGGAGTACAAGGATGGATGATGCACAATAAATGACCTGTGTTCAAGTACTGTTCTGTCATTTAGCTTCTCGCCACCAAGTCCACTCCCAGCCTACCCTTGATGAACCCTGTTACGTCGAGTAATCTACTATCGAGATTCCGGCAACCAACCCCTTTGGAGATGTAGGTTCATTCACAGCATACTACTGGTGATAACAGCACACCGTCTCAACCTGCACAAGCTACGAGTTACAACAAGCACAGGAGCGAGTTATGGTAGATACTCTTAGAAAACCTCCGGTTGGAGAGAGATCATCTGAGGGGAGACTTAAATTCGAAGGTTGGATCGACAAGACAGGATGAACTTTTATGAGAGGTTGTTGGTAGGTATGGACTAGGTGAAAGAAATGAGAGAGGTGAGATATGGTTGCAATTTTGTGCTAAAACTCCCTGACTCTCATGAATACATGTTTCCCGTACCATCTACGTCGCCTGTATACTTGGTTGATCTCAGATGACCGGGATAGGAACCGGATAGATTATATAGCGATAGCAAGTCTATGCAGATCCAGTATAAGTAATATAAAGAAATATCACGAAGCTGACTGCGCCAGCGATCATACACAACTAGTGGCCAAGATTAAGCTGAACAGTGTACCTTACACTGCTGCTGTTAATAATCTCAGACTACTCCATAAACCATCCATGGAGGAAGTTTTTAATAACAAAGTCTCGAACCTTGACAACAATGCATACGCGGATACAAATTGTAACATCCAACAGCAAAACTGTAGTAGTGCAAAAAAGATGTGAATATCGGAAGAAACATGCAAAGTAATTGAGGAAAGGAAAGAGGTTCTGACCAAAAGAGAGAATCTATATATAAGGATATTGAGGAATAATCTCAGACTTTACATACCAAAGATTTGTTCCTACAAGTTCAAAGCATTATAAGGGAATTTAGACCAAAAAGCTGGGTGATTAGGGATGACCAGGGCAAACTTCTAACCGAGATTGACCAGGTAACTGCTTGATGACGATTGTACTGTCAAAACTTATACAAGGACACTAGAACAACTTACGAGTCACTGACGCCTAGTAAACCTTGTGCCTGCTATATTGGAATCTGAGATTAAGGAAGCTCTGAGAAAAAATTATGTAAGCAAATCAGCCGGAATGTGACACTATATTCGCTGAAGAACTCAAAAACAGTTGTCAAAATTATGAAAGACTTACTTAAATAGATTTAGGTATCGCGCAATGGGCCAAATGACTGATCAGAATCTATGCTAATACACAAGAAAGGCTCGACAAAGAAGTGGGAAAGCTATCGAACAGTAGCTCTTAAATCGCACGCAGTCTCCACATAGTTCTCGAACGCTAACAAAAATTAATATTTTTTAATTAAATATTTGCAGCGACAACCCAACGGGCAGGCAGTTTTGTTAAAGGTCGGAGGACGCGGGAACCAATTAGGAGCACCCTTTTTAGCTACTTTGGGGCTACCCATATTTCCTGGGGAGAACCGAATAGTCTAAATTAATTGGTACGGAGGAGTGATGGCAGGAGAAGTCAGGGTCGACCGCCTATCCGTTGGTCTGACCAAACTAAGACAATAATTATGGGTCTCAAGTCTCAACATTCCAAATGCCATGAGACAAGCTGAGGATAGAGTGGTGTGAAGGCAGCAAGTCGACTTTAAAGAAAGGCACGACCTTTAGTTTGAAAACTACGAAGAAGAAGATCACCATAGTAATTTACGAAGTCGATTAACAAAATTAAATCAGTTTAAATGATCATTGAAATTAATCATTGTTATTATTTATATGAATAAGAGAATAATATTGAGTGGCACCTTTTTTTGGAGTTTTTTTTGGAGTTTATGGCCTGGTATCTAGACCTTTAGGCCAAGAGAGTGGCACCTTAAATAACTATTTAAATATATGCATGCTTATTTTATACATGCTTTATCGTCTGTGGTGGTCTAACGTCAAACTACCAGTTACAAATCTCTAGTCTATTGTATTAATGGAAAACCAAAGGGAAATATATATAGGGTATGTTCCGATATACACTGCGACCACTGTACTGAGTACCGTCAATTTAGTATACTGTGAAACCGTTTCTCTATAGCCAGCTATACTGGTTACAATTTAAAACGGAACGCAGTCCAGTATACTAGTCAGCTTCGTTTTTCGACACAGTTTTCAAATGAGTGCATCAAAGTTTTTCAATTCAACAAGAAAAACTATTATTGGAGTATTATCGCATTAAAAAAATCTATATTAATATTAACTGTCAATTGAATTAATACTACAAAGAAAGAAAGTTAGAATTTTAAATGTTTGTTATTAAACTGTAAGTTATATCAGCCGTTAGGCATTCAAGTGGTTTTGATTGATCACGTGATCAAAGCACTGCGAGTACCTTACCTCGAAAACGCCAGTGCTCGCAGTAGAAGTATAGCGGGGATTTGTGACGTCATATATTTCCTAGGACGCTGCGGCTGTATACTGCAGTCCATAGCGGAACAAATTTTTGAACAGTGGGAGCACTATACAGTACTCGCAGTGTATATCGGAACATACCCTTAATCTCACAAGTCTATCTATGGTTTTTGTTTTGTGAAATATTATTGGCTTATATAATGAAATGTACAATTTTGATTGGCTAGCGAAAATAACCTACACTAAGGGAACCAATAGTCAATAATTGTACCCATAGGTCAGAGACAAAATAGAAAAAAAACTTTAGACTATGCTACGTGCTAACATGGCGAAAATTCTTGATCATCAACATCACCAAAAGTAGGAATTCGTGAACAGTTTGTTATGGGATTTTCCTCGGCTTTAGCAACTTTTATCCTTTTCGAAAAAATTATTTCCTACGTTTATTTTAATTACTTTTAAACAAAATGAGCGTGGATGCGTATGGACCAAGCTCTCAAACGCTCACGTTTTTGGATACCGAAGAAACGGATCTTATTGGTGCTGATACTCAAGGGTCTGAATTCGAGTTCACAGACTTTACTTTACCATCCCAAAGTCAAACGCAGGCATCTCAACATGACCATGGCCTGCCTTCTGCCAATCAGGTAAAGTTTTTTCTATTTACATAACCTAATTAGATCTTGTGTAATCCCTTTTAAAAACTAAACGGTTTGTGGTTA
Source organism: Pieris napi (assembly GCF_905475465.1). Lineage (NCBI taxonomy): Eukaryota > Metazoa > Arthropoda > Insecta > Lepidoptera > Pieridae > Pieris > Pieris napi. The sequence goes on along the minus strand of NC_062239.1, from coordinate 3,074,300 downwards.
AATTTTAGGTTAATGGCTTGGGGAGATCGGACATTAATTCAAAATTGGCAAGTGTAACCAATGCAATTGCTGAATTGCAATTTGAGGAAGACGATGAAGCTCTGTATAGTAGCAAGGAATTGCCTGATCATGCTTGCAAGTACTGTGGCATACATGACCCATCTACTGTGGTTATGTGCAACATTTGCAACAAATGGTAAGTTCAAATAAATACACAAGTCTGAGACAAGATGATTCATCCATTACATGTTTACAACATAAGTTTGTATATTGTGACATTTCTGCAATAATAGTAATCCTAGTTAATGAGATAGTTAACCTATTGGCTTGTTAAATACCTCAGTAGCTTAAAAAGAAAAGAAATAATATTTTTTTCTATATCTTGGTGTGTAATAATTGGTAAACTTATCAAACCAACTCTATAATTATTGTAAATACTTTGTATTTACAACAAACATAACATTAATTAAACTTTCTAGGTTTTGCAATGGTCGTGGAAATACATCTGGATCCCACATAATTAATCATTTGGTAAGAGCTAAGCATAAGGAAGCAGCATTGCACCGTGATGGACCTCTTGGAGAAACCCTACTTGAGTGCTACTCTTGTGGAGCACGGAATGTCTTTGTTTTAGGATTTATCCCTGCTAAAGCTGATTCAGTTGTTGTTTTGCTATGCAGGTAAGGAAGGAAACTGTGTAATAATGGGAGTAAATTAATAAGGTCAAATAGCAAATTTATATTATAGTAATTTTTATAGAAAACATGTGCTAACTTATAATCCTATCAGATAATAACTTGATATAGCTGTTGTTACAACAAATACACCTATTATTATTATTTTATATAAATAAATAAACAATTCTAAAGCTATCATTTACATAAGTGACATACACTTGATGGAAAAATTCTTTTATGGATTAAATCTAATTGACACAATTTAAAAAAATATTTTGTATTATAAATGTTAAGTATTTTACAGGCAACCATGTGCCGCTCAAAGCTCCTTGAAAGATATGAACTGGGATCAAGAACAGTGGAAGCCTTTGATTTGTAAGTACATTCAACCAATAATAAATTATATGAACTAATCAGTTACTTAATAATTCATAATTTAATAGTTATCTGCTATCTCTGATATCTATCTAAGTGTTTTAAATAAATGAAGCTTAGTTGGTTTTCCAATAATAGTCTATTATAAAGAGAAAGTAAAGGATTGAGAGATAGATAAAACAATGTAATCCATGTGACATGTTATGTGTAACAGTTACAATGATAATGGTAGGGGAGCCCAAGAGGGGATTTCGGGATTTACTAAAGCGCGGCAGATTAATATATAGGGGGATACCTTGTACCCGGTTAAGTACCTCCACAAAATATGAGGCCCATATATAAAGCCGCACGTGAAGGAGACAGGATCAGTTTAGTAAAAAAAAATTGACCATCAGAAATTCCCGAGCGCGTCAGATTAAGGTAGGGTGAGTTAATTACATCCTAAAAAGTGTATATTCCACTAATCTGACAATTTGAGAGTGTCGGAAAAAAAGGGGAGGGCAACAAAGTTGTAAAAAAAAAACGTCATCTCGACATTCTCGAGCGTAGCTAATTTTTTTTTTATTTTGAAGGAAATAATTCAAGAATAATGAAAAATATATAATCTGACGATTTCCGCAAGCCGAAATAACAAAAATTCGTCGATAAAGTTAAATGCGTGCAGCTGCGTGATGCCTACATTTCCTTAAACCGATCGGAATCTACTAAACGGCGTTCTAAATATTTCCCTCAAAATTACATTTCCTGTGAATTTGAACCGATTCGGACCGATAGATTTTGAGAAATTTTGAAAAATCTTAAAAAAATAAGAAATATTTTTTTTTTAAAGTGGTTTCTTTATCGATCAACTTCAAAAACTAATCCGCCTTTAAGCTTGAAAAACCACGTCGATCGCCACCAAGCTGGTCAAAAGCGGTTGATTCGTTCGAGAGATATCGTACACGAAAGAAACCCGAAAAAGTGTTCTTCGGGATTACTCCGAAATTTGTGGTTCGATCAATTAAAATTGCAAAATTATTTATGAGGATAATAAAACTGCGTCGAATGCCGCCAACCGCGTGAAAATTGCTTGATCCATTCAAAAGTTATTGCGGTTTGAAAATTCCAAAAATAGTGTTCTATGAAACTTCTATCAGACTTTCGAGCTGAGAGAGCTCAAATGCATAGAAATGTTATTTCTTTGAACTCAGTGAGCTCAAAATATCAATTTTAAGCGCCCAGGAATGGAATTAGCGGGAAGTTGCAGGGATGGCCCTTTAGGTAAACCGTTTTTCTATTTTTTTTTGGCAGATCAGGTGAATCCCTCTAGATAATCGTCAGATTATGAGACAGTACGTTTAGAAAATAAAGATGAACCACATATATCTTAATCTGACGCGCTTGAGTATTTCAAAATTGCGATTTTTTTTTGCAAATTAAGAAAATGGCTGTGGGTTTGCGTCCCATCGAAATCGTCAGATTAGTGAATGAGAGCTTTTTTTTGGTGCACTTAACACTCCCTTAGAAAATCTGACGCGCTCGATAAAATTTTTTTTTTTTAATTTTCAACCCTTAAATACAACCACCCGCATCATGCAAACGATCAGATTAACATACGTACATTATTAAAAATACGTAGGGCATAGATGCTATCAATATCTGACGCGCTCGATGATGTCCATGCAACAGTTTTTTTTTACATATTTAACTATCTATAGCCGCTTCCCCCACCGATGAAAAGGAATTTATCATATAACATTTTTTTCTTCTTTTTATCTAAGCTTTGCATCCCAATAGGTCTCTACGACGCTCGAGTAAATCCCCATTTAGCATCGTGGGCTCCCCTACCATAATAGTTTAGTTTTCCTTAGAAATTTGAATTAGGTCAAAATTGAATTTGAATGATATTTTATAAAATAAAACCTAAATATATGTTTATTACATTACAGCGGATCGAGCATTTCTATCATGGCTAGTCAAGGTACCGTCTGAAGCTGAACAGATGAGGGCACGTCAGGTAGATTATCTTTTTATCTATATGACAATAATATTTTTTTTTTTAAATTGCTGTCTTTTAAGTGAATTAAATTAATATTTTATTTTTCGGTAATAAAAATTCTGAAAAAAAAAGTTTATGCCATTATGTCTACTTTGAGATATAAACCATCAAATAGAAATGAAAACTTACGACTTTTCTTCTTTAAGGTAACACCTCAACAAATAGGGCGCTTAGAAGAACTTTGGCGTGACAATGTGGATGCAACATTCCAGGACTTGGAGAAACCTGGCGTAGATGAGGAGCCACATCAAGTTTTGTTAAGGTATATTTTCTTTATCTTTTTCTTGTTGTTTACAATTAAGAATTTTGATATTTTTGGTCTGTTTTGAGTTGTTCTAATGTATGTACTATGTATGTTTACTTTTTACATAACAATCTAATTTTATTTTTAATTTTTATTGTTAGATATGAAGATGGCTACCAATACCAAAACATTTTTGGCCCATTGGTTAAACTTGAGGCGGATTACGACAAGCGGCTCAAGGAATCACAGACCCAAGAAGGTATTGAAGTCCGTTGGGATGTGGGACTTAATAAAAAGACCATTGCCTACTTCACTCTGGCAAAAACTGACAGTGACATGAAACTTATGCATGGAGATGAGTTAAGATTGAGGTAATTTATTAATGAGGTATTTATATAGAGCTAATGCTGCTTTCATAAATCATTGAAACTGCCTTCACAATACACAGATCTCAGTGGAGAAATATCAGCAAAAAAATAAATAATTATCAATCATTAGCCTTCAAATGCCTGTCCTAGGATAAATGTAATAAATGCCCAGTTACCGCTTTTTATTTGTTTGTTGTAATATTTATGTAGAGTTGACTCTTGTCCTGTTGTTATAGATATGTAGGCGAGTTGCACAAGGCGTGGTCCGGCGTGGGTCACGTGATCAAGGTGCCCGATAACTACGGCGATGACGTTGGTCTAGAACTAAAGAGCGGCGCCGGCGCACCACTGGATTGCACTTCCAACTTTGTCGTAGACTTCATTTGGAAGAGTACTTCTTTTGATCGGTAAACATGTTTACATAGGTAGTTTTTGTATTTAATCGCAAAATATTTTATTTTAATCTACAATGTTTACGACTTTGTTTAGAATTTGGATGTGACTTACTGCAATAATGTTTTCATACCTTAATAAAATACATATAAACAAATTCTCAGTGTTACCATATGTATAGCATGCTAATTAAATAACATTTAAAAACCTCTAAAACATACTTTCCTCGTCTAGACGCAATATCTATAAATATTGTGAAACATATAATACCCATGAGACTATTATTAATGTTAATACATTTTCATATAGAATGCAACTAGCTCTGCGAAAATTCGCGGTCGACGAGTCATCGGTCTCGGGATACATCTATCGACGACTTTTGGGACATGAGGTGGAAGAAGTATTGTTCCGAGTGCATCTGCCTAAACACTTCAGCGCGCCCAATTTGCCTGATCTTAACCGATCTCAGGTAAAGATATACAATTGATTAATAAGAGCATGTGTAAAAAGAGAACCGCCATTGTTATGTCATTTATCCAAAATAATTATATAATAATTTTTTTTTCATATTGACTAATAAGATGATTACTGTCGAACTATAATGAAGTAACAGTGTGGTCCAGTGTTTCCCAACGTGGGGCCCAGGCCCCACAGGGGGGCAATTTGATGCGAAAATTAAATAAATTATTTGTAATCAGAATTTAAGATTTTCTATTGTCTTTCTATGTTTTATTTACTGTGTATCGTTAACAATTTCCTAGTAATTTCAACAAATTTACGTTTGTTTCTTTCACTTATAGAATATTCCTTCTATTTATTTGCTTATGCCATACATAAATAATTAGTTGATGATTCTTATTTCAGGTATATGCTGTTAAGCACGCTCTGCAACGTCCACTTTCCTTGATCCAAGGTCCACCAGGAACTGGAAAAACTGTGACTTCAGCCACTATTGTTTATCAACTCGTGAGGCAGAACGGTGGTCCGGTACTTGTCTGCGCACCTTCCAACACTGCGGTAGACCAACTAACTGAGAAAATTCATAGAACAGGACTCAAAGTAGTCAGGCTCTGCGCCAAGTCCCGCGAAGCTATGGAGTCGTCCGTCTCTTTTCTGGCCCTACACGAACAGGCAAGAGTTTTAGGGTCAGCTGATAGCGAGCTCCGCAAACTTACAAGATTGAAGGAGGAAGCCGGTGAATTATCCGCAGCCGATGAACGCAGATATCGTGCCTTACGTCGGGCCGCTGAAAGAAGACTCTTGGATGCTGCTGACGTTGTCTGCACCACTTGCGTCGGAGCTGGAGATCCCAGGGTGGCGAGAATGCGCTTCCAGTCCATTCTTATTGATGAAGGCATGCAGTCCACTGAGCCGGAGTGTATGGTACCGGTTGTGCTCGGAGCTAGACAGCTGATCCTCGTCGGAGATCATTGCCAGTTAGGCCCAGTCGTGATGTGCAAGAAAGCGGCCAAGGCAGGACTAAGCCAGAGTTTGTTCGAGCGTCTCGTCGTCCTCGGCATCAGGCCATTCCGCCTCGAAGTTCAATATCGTATGCACCCGGAACTATCGCGATTCCCGTCAGATTTCTTCTATGAAGGTTCCCTGCAAAATGGAGTAAGCGCGGAAGAAAGACGCCTGCACAAAATCGACTTCCCGTGGCCGAGACCAGATCGACCCATGTTCTTTTATGTAACTCAAGGACAAGAAGAAATCGCCGGGTCGGGAACATCTTATCTGAATCGTACCGAGGCCGCTAATGTTGAGAAACTTACAACCCGCTTTTTGAAGGCTGGTGTGAGACCAGAACAGATCGGTATCATCACGCCATACGAGGGACAAAGATCTTACCTAGTACAGCACATGCAGTACCAAGGAAGCTTACACGCGAAGCTTTATCAAGAGATTGAAGTGGCAAGCGTGGACGCATTCCAAGGCCGAGAGAAGGACATCATTATAATGTCGTGCGTCCGCTCCAATGAACATCAGGGAATTGGATTTCTAAGCGATCCGCGCCGTTTGAACGTCGCCTTGACCCGAGCCAAGTACGGTTTGATTGTTGTCGGCAACCCTAAAGTTTTAAGCAAGCAGCCACTATGGAATCATCTCCTGGCATTTTACAAAGAACGTCGCGTGCTAACCGAAGGACCGCTGTCGAACCTAAAAGAGTCCGCAATACAGTTCGCCAAGCCTAAAAAACTAGTGAACGCTCAGAATCCCGGGTCGCACTTTATGTCGACGTCCATGTTTGACGCCCGCGAGGCTATGGTCCCGGGGTCTATCTACGACAGAGCGAGACCATTGAGAGATCCGTTAGCGTACGTCGGCCCAGAGCGGGCGGCGATGTTGCACGCGCCCGTGCCGCCGGCCGCTTTCTCCGCCCATCGAGGTCTCCAACGCCCGCCGATGAACATGAACCAACGAAGCAGGAAGCGTCCGCCCCGGTTATCGCAGGAGCCGTTGTCCCAGCAAGCGCCGCTGTCGCTGTCCCAGGGAGCGTCTCAGCCGGACTTCAGTCAGGAATCCCTCGCGCCGGACTGTCCGTCCCAACCGGACGGCCTCCTGTCCCAGGACTCCACATACCAGGGCGGGTTCCGCGCGCGAAGCCAGTACTGATAGCAGCCGGACGCCGCGGCACCGACCGACAAGCTCCCGACGGGACACGGCACCGACAGACGCCGACGCGATCACCGACGAGACACGGACGAGTGGATGTATCTGCGCAGTGGACCTCACTAAGGCCTCGGACCTTCCGACCGGTGACTCGAGAGGGCGCTATCGGGCGGCACGGTGAGGGCTGCGTGGTCGAGGTGATGTCAGACAGCGGCGGTGACCGCCGGCGGGTTCCTCGCAGACCTGAGTAACGCTCCTTCGAAATTGTGTCACGGCATCCACGCGTAGTGCATCACAGTACATCTGTGCCGGGTTTACATTTCACACAGGGATAGAATGTACCGATTCGAACCCATTTTCAATATCGTGCGTCGATTTCGCGACCATCGAGCACAAAACGCTTCGATCGAAGCGATCGTGTACCACAGATCTTTCGGTACGAGAAACATTCGTTCACCCTTCAGTAGTGTTTCATTTTTTTTACACAAATTCAATTAGCCGGTTAGCATTTAAGGGCATGTGGTTTACGTTTCGTTGCTATCGTCCTCATATAAATTATTGACGCGACGTTTATGAATTGTTAAGTCAAATCTATTAGACAATAATATATCAGCAATAATATCATTGTTTTTCCTTCTACAATATGTTGTAAACATATTTATATTACGTTGAATATAGGATTCTACTTTAACATTACATCCCACTATTATTTATTTTTCTTATTTTAATTTTATGTATTTAGGTCTTTCGTTACGTCTTTCGAGGATTTTTCTAATTGTATGATTGTTTTAAAAACTAAAACGATTTACTAATTCAAAACAATAATTATATGAGATATAATTAAAACCATTCTTCATTATTTTACTTGGCTATTGTGTGTATATCTAATAAACATACAATGAAATATTGAATCGACAGATCTCTTTTATTGTTTGTACGAAATTATCTTTCTCTTATTATTTATTATGAAATTTCGTTTATATTGTGAGGGAAAATCAATAAAGGTTCTATCAGCATAAGCATTCTTTTTTTTAACACTAGTACATAATCACACTAATAACAATATATTTAATAATTAAGCTAAAAATAACGAATTTTGGAACAAAATAATAATAGGTACATATTATACGGGCACAGTGATACCGTCGTCCATTGACACTCAATGTCAGAGGGATTGCGAAAGGGTTGCAGGCTTTTTAAAGACCAAGTTATACTCTTACCCACCACCGAGACAAATATAGCCTAGACGTTCGATAATTGAACTCTATATTAAAGTGAACAATTAGTTATGCGGTATAAAAACTGTTAATTCCATCGACATTTACGCCAGAGAAAAATAAATCACAATATAGCACAAGACAGATTGTGTTGTCTACAGAGGTATTTTAAATCTTTTGGGGTTCATTGAACCATTAAGGACTTTAATCTCAATAAATAATTATTTTGAGAGTAAAAAATGTAGTTAGCCTCCACTCAGCGTCTTAATATGTTTTTTTTTTAGAAGGGGGATAACGGGTCGGGTCGGGATAATGCTCATCTTATGTTAAGTGATACCACCCTCCCATGGACACTCAATGCCAGAGGGTGCGTGAGTGCCTTACCGGTCTTTTAAGAATTGGTACGCTTTTTTCTTGAAGGAAAACGTGGAATTGGTTCGGATATACTTCAGTGGTCTTCAGTCAAAACGTCGGTTATTTTTAATTACTGTGGTAATGGAGATATTCATATCTTTGTTCTTGGCGGCCTGTGTTTAACTTGCGATCAGAGATTCCCTGAATACTGGGGCAGTTGAAATTTTATAATATAATAATAAATTCTATAATATAATCCATATTTAATAATATTTAGTCTCTCGGTGACCAAAATTACGGAAATTTCTACGGATAACGGACGACTAATAGGATCCTCGTACCACGTATACAATTAAATTAATTATCCCTGAAAACATTTAATTCTCAAAAACCAATCAATAAAAAAAAATTGTCATTTAATACATAATACATTTTGTAGTCGTTTCTATTTTTAGAATCTAATTACTATCTATAAAACTAAATTCATTCAACCTAATTAAAATCCTTAATTGTACGCATTAAGTATTTACGTTTTCATGGATTGTTCTTTTTGCACAGTTGTTTTAAAAAAGCACTATTTCAAAATAATATACATTTATGAAACAATTAAAGGCTTTCTAATTTTATTGTTGTTATTCTTGGCAACAAGCTGGTACCTAATTGCGGTAAAACAATAATTGTTCATTGATACACAGAAGAAATAGGGTCCAGACACAGCACAACCCAGCCATTCACAGGTTTCTGGTCAGTTAATTAAAATAAAACACTCAATTAGGCAGTTACATTTTTATAGAACATATCAAAATATGTAAAAAAAAAAATCCATTATAAAGACAATACATTCAATAAAATATAATTCATATAACAGTAATAATTTATTAAGAATAAAATCTAGACTTAAAAGGCCTATATGGTTGCAAAATATATCAAATGCATTCCAAGAGGGACCAAAATTCAGGGCAGTGAGAATGAAAGCAAATAGTTTCTCTAGTTTAATCACAGACAAACAATTAGTTTTACCGTTTAACCCATCACGACGCATGTGTTTTGTCTCCTGTTTTAGTTTATCACTTCCATAGGAAGGAGACTGTAAGAAAAAAACACGATCGTGCGCATTGTTCGACTGTGATTGGTCACTTGGTAAACCGCAGTCTATTACGCGTTGACACACGACATTATACATCATATTTTGACGTCCGTTAGACAAATCACAATCGAACGCAACAAAGTCTTGAGTCTTTTGGTAAGCATGCCCTGAGTTTTTTAATGCAACCATTTAATCCCGTTACAGATCAATTAATAAATTACATATAAATGCTTAGCCAAAATGTAACATTGGTTAGTATGAGAATTCAAATATGGCTCATAGCAGGTAAGAGATTCATAAGGGAAGCCTTTATAGCACCAAAGCCGACATAAGCCGAGTTAAAGCTACAATATTTTCTTAAATATACAATAACAAATAACTCAAAGTGCCGCAACAAGAATTGTCTTCAGATTTCTGTATCTCTATCGTGATCTTTTTCTCTTAATAGGGAAGTAGGTGATTAGTTCTGTGCCGGACACACGTCGTCGCCTTTTTGAGTCTAAAGCATGTCGGTTTTTTTCACCATTTGAGCGAGTATTAAATAATACTTTTTAGAAATGTGCAGATAATTGTGAAATTATATGTAAAAATCACATGAATAAATAGTTAATTACTCCAAACTAAATACATAAACTTTAAACTAATGTGTATACAAGTATTCAAACATTTTGGGAGTAAAAAGAATATAAGATTACTTTATCATCGCATACCATTATCAGGTGTTTTACTGTGGTAATGGAGGCGGTTGAACTGCTGCGTACGTAGGGTAATAGGGCGCAAACTTAGCAGGTCCTGTGATACCCATGTGCTGGGTTTCATCACGGTCCTGTATATTACGTCCGTACGGGGACTCTCTATACACGGGGGCAGCTGAAAATGTATCAAATCGTTTAGTGCGAAGTCACCAAGCTAAGTATGACTTCCGTACGTCAAATCCAATATTTTTGACATACGGAAGTCTGGTTACTGTAATAATCTGTGGAAAAGACAGAGAGATATGTCTACTATGACCACATTTTTGAATGGTTAGGCGAATAACGAACAAAAGTAAGAAAATCCGTGTTCACACTTTTACATGTACTACTTGGACGAGCCGTGCCCTAAGCAACAAAAATACATAAGATAGATTCATAATAGAGCAGAGCAAACATTTTTGTATCGAAAATAAAAGCGGAAGTTAAAAAAAATTATCGTGAGCATTAATAGGATCTGTGAAATTTTATGAAAAATCAAGGCGTTCGAGCTATCATGGGCATGGAAATATCGATTAGCGACTCGCGCGCATCTGAGCACTAAAAACAAGTAAGATATGAAATGACTAAATGCAAATTTAGATAAAGGTGTCAATCACTGTACTGACTCAATTGCCCTTGGTTATCGCTCTTGTTTACGATTTAAAAATGCACTATGACTGTTTTAAAACTACAATCTGTTGAAGCGTCAATTGACATTTCTATATATACTTTTTCCTGATGAAGGAGCGTTCACGTTACATCACGCAATTTTTGGAGATTATTGACCCCCCCCCATGTAACGCGCCGTAACGTTTTTCTGTACCCAAGTACAGTACTGTACCGATAAAATCTTTTACAAAACATAGTAAATGGCAGGTTTGTTCAAAAGTAACACTTACTCAAGGCAGGATACAGCGACTGGTAAGGTGGCTGCACAGGCGCAGATCCTGGAGCAACCCAACCACCGGGACCTTCACCTCCTGGCGCCTGGAATATATTTTAACTTAATAAAAAGAAATAATAACATTGAAAACATAGTTGGAAAGATGAGTTCCTCATCCCGGCCAATCAATACATACCAGTCTTATATAATCAACACCAAAAACAAATGAAAACGTGATAATTTTTTTGACATCAGGGTCTATTTATTTATGTCATAAACAACGGTTAATGAAACAAGCAAAAGTAAATAAAAGGTGTTTGTACACTTTGTAAGCTTTATTGGCTTTACAATACTTTTTTCATAAGGAACTGCACTCTAATGTTTCTCAAGTAAACAGTCTTTTGCCAGACATTTCATTTTCAGTCAAATCAGACAAAAACCATTTACTAATATCAAATGTGTTTATGAGTTGATATAACTTACCGAGGGTTGAACAGATTCTCCAGGAGAAACTGGTAAAACAGCAGGTTGATTACCCCCTTCAGAGAGTACTGGCGCAGATGGAGTTGCCCCAACACCCATTAATGGAACTGTTCCAATAGTAATATACTTCTTGTCTTTCAGGTTTATATGCATTCCTGATACAACACATTCCACCTGTATATCAGAATAGTATTAAGTCGGTTAAAGAACAATATATGTGTGCCTAATAACTAAATTTTATAGAAAGTACATTTAACACCTATTCTTTTCAGAAAAAAAACTAAAATTTATAGAAATTACAACTACAATTTTTACTAGGCAACCTGATTATCCTGTAAAATTTCTGATATAAAAAAAATTACACAACAAATAACGTTTTTCGGTTTTTAAATCTTAATCTAAAATCTTTTAAATTTTAAACGAAATCTTAGTTTTTAAATCGTTTATAATGTATGCCCAGATCTCCTAGGTTTATTGCGATCATAATTTATATTTTGATCACAATAAATTTTTGGTTCATGTAACAAATCTTAAATATGTACTTTTAATAAACTGATTTTGAAGTACATATTTATATTTATATGTAGCAAGGAAAAAGTTATTCAACAGTTATGGGAGGACGAAAAATGGCCTCCGGAGAGGATGAAGATCGACTAAATTTTCATATCATTAGCAGGAGAGGAATAAAACGTGTCGCGGTTGAGGGGTTGGTTTAGTGCTCCATTTAAATTCATAATAAGCAACGAGTAGTGATGCCCGATCGCAGACGCAAGTCGCGGACCTTTTTAATGCTTTACATAAAATAATAAAAAATTGTGATTTAATTTAGTTTAAACTTAGGTTTACATTTTTTCTGTTTTACCTATATTTTTTGTCCTCAGTTTTGTGTTTTACTTCTAACAAAATTTGTGTAGGTATATGTGTAAAATTTATACCATCATATTTTCTTGTATTTTTAAGCATGCATGATGTTTTAGGACTTAAAAATAAATAAATAAATTAGTAACATTATAAATCTCCCTCAGAGTAAACTACAAAATCATACCTTGACATCATAGTCCAAATCAATGATGCTACAATTGACAAGATTAGAAGGCGGAATGGGAGGAATCTCCATATTCAAGTTCCAATGTTTAGTACTCCCAGCAGGTGCTGGACCCTCTTGAATTGTTAATATAATATCTTTTGATTTTTTTGTAACGTTGCTAGGCGATGTAGCTCTATATGTAACTACCTGAAAATTGTGTAATTGGTATTTACAATATCTAATACACTAAATGTAATAAATAGCATTTCGCAGGGAGAACAGTATTAACTTAAACAGAAACTTACAAACAGACTTGGGTATTTTTCAGAATTCAGAATTGAGTAATTTTTCATGATATTAAGAGATATTTTAAACACCATACCCATAAAATAGCTACATTAACAAGAAGGTGTCATGAATTATCAGACTGACATAGTAATTATTACACATTTCACATAGACAAACCACAAATTGTATACTATACTAAATAATATTCAATGGTTACCTTGTTCAGAAGTAGTCATACCTTTCTTAAAAATACTTTCACAAGGTGTACTTGTACGTTGCTCTTATTCTCGATGTCAATAGTTAAAGGAATAACTTGTCCAGGACAATATCCTGTGACAGGTGCTCTTATATCCACGCATAGCGGTGGTGATGCACAACAAAAGCAACAAAATGTCTTCTCCATTTGAAAATGTAAAGGCTCCTAAAAATTAAATGAAAGTAAAATTTATTGAATAACTATGTTGACTTCTTAAGATACTATTTGGAATCAAGACTCACTGAAGGGCATTATACATATAGTATACATTATAAATATAATATCATATACCTAAATTTATGAAACTGTTAGATATAATTTAGTAATTTCTAGGTACTTACTCTGTAAGATGGATTAAGATTTAAATCCAAAGCATTAATAACAGTAAAAGCCATTTTTGTCTCTTGATCAAACTTCCATGGGCGGTCCAAGGTGACTTTAACTGTATATCGCACATATCCATACTCTCCTTCAAAGGATGATGGGAGAACAGGGGGTAAAGTACAAGTAAAATTATATATTTGTTTCCCAGATGGTATCTCAATTTCGTTTCCTGTGAAATTTATACAGCAAGTGTGAAATTGTTTTTGTTAGTTACAAAACTTACTGTAAAAGGTAAATTCTCCTTGTCTTACCGGTGTTACTTCCCAAAAGATAGTAAGAAATTTGAAAGTACTCCTCCTTGCCTGTATGAAGGGTTTCTGATGACTGACTTTTACCATCAGTATCCTCTTCCTGTTTACTCTCACTCCACTCTGTATGTGCTTCACCTTTAATCTTTACGTGTATTCCTTAAAATAAACCAAAAATGACTATATTGTATTCACTTCCGGCACATATAGATCAAATTTTTTATTTAAACTCGACGTGAGTCATGTAGGTACACACACATAACACAGTGATGGGATCTCACCTCTAACTTTTTTAGGACTATCGAAGACATACTCTATTCTTCCATTTACAGTTTGGCCGGCATAGTATGTGTTCCACTGATTGTCTAAGTAGATGACAGCTTCTTTTAATCCCATTGTTATTAAAAAATTTATGCAGAAGAAAACACCGAGAGGATCGCCGTAACCCAACACTTGTCACGTAATACGTATAATCGTATAATTTAGAAGTGATTTTTACAAGTGTATAGGGTACAGGGTTGCAAACTCCTACAAAATGTTCTCCCTAGGACCAACTTCAAATACCCCTAAATGTCGATCAAAAACCCCTAAAGTTTTTGTTGTGCACGTAGTTTGAGAGGTAATTAAAAATACGTTGAAGTAGTAAAAAATAGCTGTTGATGTGAAACATCTATAGCCGCACGTAAAACCGATTTATGGCGTGGCGTCGCCACGCTATATGATGGTGTATATATATATATACAGTCTAAATGCAGCAGTGTGTGCGGTGGGTGTATTTCGAAGTCACTGATTAAACGAATTAAGTAGTCACGATTTGAAATAAATTCGTAAATTTTTGTATTTAATGAAAATAAATGGTATGGTTATACGAAAGTATATCGTATATATTTCGTATTATCAATACGAAATTGATATTACGAAAGTTAAGGAAAGAGAGTTTATCGTTGTTTAGCCGTTGAAAAGGTGGTATTGCTTCCCTCATGTTTGTATTTTTTTTCTCAAGTCTTTTAACAGATTTGCAAATTGTGTCAATTCTACATTACTTATGTACGGGCTTAAGAAGTTATACTTCTTTGGCATTATTAAAAATAGTTTTTGATTGCATGCAAATAATTAATTACAATTAAATAGTCAAAGACTGGAAAAGGAGTCATTATAGTTAATAAAGTTCAGTTTACATTTGAAAAATTAAATAAATAAATATTTATTGTTATTCTCCTTTGATTAAGTGTAACATAAATTTTATTATTATTCGAATGTTTTTTTTAAATTATGTCCAATGCCGTAGCATCTTCCGTGGGCAACTTATGCTGTTAATTTTGTGTAACAATGCGCGCGCATCGTAAAATTTCACTCTCATCAATTTTTCATAACGCGCCTAAAGAAGTATAACTTCAAAAATTCTTGAATAAAGTACCCCCTAAAAAAATGTACGCCCCTATAAAACCTCCTGGAAATCTTGATTACCCCTAAGTTTGGGGGTAAAACCCCTAAGTTGGCAACACTGATAGGGTATACTGTCTAGTCTTAATAATTAATATAATTTGTGGTATTGACATTTGACGATTTAATCACGATTGTTGACATATTTTGGTTTTTCTTCTGAGATCTTATAGTTTAAAATCGACAAATTGTCGACTGACAATTGACAAGTGGTGAAACTGTAAAAGTATTATATTGATAATTAAATTTTAAAATCAATTCTTTAAAAAAATCATGCTATGCACGTGATGAATAATTAATTGTAACTCGTTTAATTGCCAATATTAGTATTTATTTAATTAGATTTTTACATAGTAGTAGTTGATACACTAATTAATCACTGTGTCGTTATACTGTTTGATGCTTATTATAATGAGCACTGACTTCTTTTCAAGTCATTAAAGTGAACAAAAATCCAAATTCATAATTTTCATCCAACTGTATATAATTTAATTAATAAATATTTTAGTTTTTAAGTGTTGCTAAGTAGCTTCCCTAAGGTGCTCAATAACTTTTAACGTTAGTGAAGTTTTAAATATTATAGGGAAGTAAGTACTTTAAAGCTGAATTCTGCTAATACCAAGAATCACAATGGATTCAAAAAGTGAAACAGTTAAATTATCTGCTGAAGAACTTAAAAATAAGGGTAATGAATGTGTTAAAAACGAGAAATATATAGAAGCTGTCCTACATTACACACAAGCAATAAAAATGGATCCTAATAACTATGTGTTATACAGTAACAGATCATTTGCATTTCTCAAATTGGATCAACATTATCTGTCTCTACAAGATGCTAATGAAACTATAAAACTACAACCACACTGGGCAAAGGTTAGTATTTAAATAATATGGAAAGAAATGGAAAAAATAGTATTGCTATCTTTTATATATCAAAATAATTCAATTGTCATGAAAACACCAATTTGTGCCTTGTACTAATTATATGTTATTTTCAATGATTGTTCTACATGGCTTAGGGTTACTTTCGTCGGGCTGAAGTAGAAGCTGCTAGTGGATTGTATGATGAGGCTATTATATCCTACACAAGAGCCTTACAGCTTGAACCTCATAATACTAAGTTAATGGAGTTTATAAGAGATGTTACTGAACTACAGAAAAATAATTTAAAGGGTATGTTGTGTGTAGCATTATTATAGACAATATTTAGAATATAGGTAATTAGTCATTTGTTTTTAGGCAGTCAAAATGTGATCTGGATCTGTACAATAGTGGGACTTATTATAGGTATTGGAGTGGTCATATTGGATTATACATTGACAGCAAATCCAACATTAATAGTAAGTTAATTTAAAATATAATTGACTTAAAATAACTGTCTAATTAAACCCCTTGTTTATTTTCTCAGAATCCAATAAGTATGGTAGCCTTTTCAATAGCTCTTTCTGGAGTAGGATTTGCAATAGGGAAAACATCAACACTTATGACTGCTTGGAATGCAGGAAAATCTTTGCAGCCACCACCTGATTTAGGTAAAAATATAACTTTCGAAACAGTAATTCTTATCAAATACTGTGTACACTCTATGTAACGACACCAACGACAACAAACTCCGTAAAGCGTCTTTTATAATTGGTTTTGGTTAGTTTAGCTTGTCTCCCATACAATGATACACTCTACATAGCATTACACCTACCCTCAATAACAACAATTAAATAATAAAAAACTTTAGAGGTGTCAAGGGACACCCGGATGAAACGAAATTCCTTTCGATGTTAATAGGTATCGTAATAGTATGATAGATTTTCTCGACACCCGATCAATCTTACGACGAAAAAAAAAGCCAACATCACGAGGTGTTCTCAGGCGGTCACCCATCCAAGTACTGACCTCGCCCGACGTTGCTTAACTTCGACGATCGGACGAGAACCGGTGTATTACAATAGCAAATAGCAAAAAAGTGTCGTTACAACTTTTCGTAAGAATTTTTTCCGTCTAGCCCCCTTTCACAACGCGCGATAAGGAACTTCGTTCCAAAAAGCACTTTATTAGTTAAAACTGCAGAGCTGTGTACATTCTTTTGTCTTTATTGTCGTAGCCTGTAATAAACTCGACTGTCGACATCATATGTTCTGAACTTTCTGTGAAATCCATTTGTTTGTTTACAAATTGGGATTGCTTGCACATACTTTATCACAAAGATGCCTCAATGTTGCAAGATAAAAATAAAATAAGTAAAAAAACACAACATATTTGCTGGTACAGCAAAAGCGTTAGCATAGCATACTAATACTAGTCTGAAATAAACTTTATCTTTTTTTAATACAAGATTTTTCTACGTTCCGTTTAACGACAACTCTTTGTAACATCAAAATATGCACAGTCCCTTGAGTGTCGTTATATAGAGTTTACACTGTATGTATAAGTTGCATGTTCTTGGTTCTAAGTGTAATTGTTACTTTATTTTCAGATACAAATGAACAATCTGAAAAAGAAAATGTACTGCCAGAGAAGAAAAAATATAGCAAGGCACAGGCCAGGCATAGGTTTAAACAGGGGAAACAACTTTAGTTATCATATTTATAACAATATTGTAAAATCCGTCAACAACTGTGTTCTGGTGGTGGACTGTTTTGTTACCATATATATATATATACCAATTTATATTATATGACATCCCATTTTCATGACAGCCAAGAAATTATTCTTTCCAATCATTACTTTTCTGTCCATTTGCAGATTATACGAATTATTTAAAAAAAAATATTTTATCTTTGTTTTGTTATTGTTGTAAGGGTTTTTAATTTTAAAATTTGCTCTTGAATGTTTCATTTTCTAAAAATGTTTTATTATAGATGTTATATATTTAAATGGTTACAAACCTTTTTTTTTAAATCTTATTTGTAAAATTATTGAAAGACATGGAAAACTTTAAGTATAATATCAAAATGTAATTAAATAAAAAATGAGTTTGTTTTAAATAAAAAACATCCACTTATATGGGGAAATACTTTATTGAACCTAGTGTAAAATGTATTTCGAAAATTGCATATAACATTTTTTGCTTAAATTCTTGGTCGTGTACCTTACACTTAAAATAAGTCCAACACTATACACGCGAAACATAAAAATAATCTGTATAACAATATATTTTACAATGACTACAAGATGGTGTCATAAATTTACAATAAAATAAAGGTAATATTTACCATCACCTGATCATTGGCTGAAATTACCTATGATTAATTTTCAAATGTATACTTAATGCTAAAACAACTATTACATGTACATAAAATTAAAATGCCACAGATTGTGTCACTTGCCACTCTAAAAAGCATAAATTTATAAAAACATTAATACTATGTGGCTTAAGACAACATTAATATTACACAGTAATATGATGTATAATAGTGAAAAATTCAATTTATAGCCTTTCATGTGATCTCTCCATTCACCAATAAGCAACTTAAGTTTCTGATGTACAGGTTTCTGGTAAATTTAAAAAACAAAGGAATGTATTTTTCTAAGGCCCATACTAAACATTTTGCATATTAAATACAATATACTTATTATGACATATGTACAAACATTGTTGTCAGTGTGATAAAAAATATTATACCATATTTGAAACCATTTTTTTTTTTAATAGATTGCATAATCAATACTTATATATACATATACTTAAGATAGATTGTTTCAAGTTATGTGTACATAAGCGTTAAGGTTTAAGGCGTAAATTTCTTGTTAACATTGTTTATATGCAAGTAATAATATAATTATTTTAGTACAAACAGACATGTTAAGTATTTATTTCTAACCATTTAAAAATCATTTGAGACAATCCAACCTACTTAAAGTTTATATCCGAAACATCAAAATTTTACAAATCTAACCATGCACTTCTTGGAAATTCTATCCATCCATACTTTGTACCAGTTCCATGGCAAATAAAGACTCTATTACAATTATAAAATTAATAAATAACTAGTGAAGATTTATGGAAGTTACTGACAAACTTTACAAAAAACAAAACTAAAAATTCAGGTTAATTTGAAATATCTTAATAACAGGCCTTAGAATCGAACCATGTACTGTAAGGTAACACTCACTTGAAAAAGTATTTATGAGCCGCACTTTGGTGTTTGAATTTGCCATAATTATTCTTACTGGAGATATGTCAATCACTATCTGATATTGCTTTCTTTCTACGTTTTGCTTGCTTCGGTTTGACGATTTCTTCCTCCTGAAAAATAATTTATTTCATTTAGTCTAAGATCTGGCTGCTGCACATTGGTTATTTGCTAAACAACAAATTTTTATGTATATTTATAATTAGGAGAATGAATATCTTGCAAGTTGCCTATCAAAATTTGGCCGCTAGTATTTTTAATGAAATTATTGGGAAAACATTTCGTTCACTTGTTATTTCAATAAAATATCGTCTACGTCACGGCAATTTACATAAAGATTTTAAAAAATCGGGTGCCGTTGCCCACGTGGCCGCACTTCTTCGTAGCCAGGTGTAAACAGGTATGATTTCGATATATTTATACGTTCATAACGTACATTTATTAATTATATTATATCAAATTGAAGATAATTTTTTTTCTATTAATTATCGTTTATAGTTGCCTAGTCAAAACTGGCCACAAAAAAGGGTTACCTGCTGTTAAAGATGATAAATATTTAAGGTACGAGCTAAAGATAGTTAACGCATAAAGGCCGATTTTCATTATCATTAGTGTTTAGGAGAGTGCTTTAGGATAGTACTTTAGTTGAAACATGTAAACGGTACTTGCTTTAGTAAACGCTACGCTAAAGAACTTGCCTTTCAAGTTGTACTAAAGCACTCTCCTAAACACTAAGATAATGTAAATCGGCCTTAATATCATTTGTCCGACGAGGATAGCGAATGCCACCTGTGCGACGCTTTTAAGCCATTGCGAATGCGTCGAATGTTAGTGTTCTCAAACTGAATAGATACGGCATTATTGTTCTAACATAAAAACCACGCTGGTTTAGGTATAGGTTTTTAGCAAATAACCGATGAGCGCACTAATCCAACAGCCGGATCTCGTACTAATTCAGAAATTTTTCATAAAGTTAGTGTATAATCAGAATCTAAATGTTTTATAACAATTCAAATCAGCCAGCAGCAGCAGGATACAAAAAAAATTAATAAATAAAATTGATGTGAAGAAAATAAATTTTAAGCAGCACTGGGTCGTTTTGGAACTAAAGCACATGCATTCTGGGAATAGTTTGTAGTTAACTATACAAGTTTTGGAATGGAAAAAATTATCAGTGCAAATTGTCAAAAAGTAAACGAATTGACAAAACATACGTTGTCTCAGATTTTTAGAACAAAATATTCGGTGTTATATTTAATTATGTATTTAGATCATCTTGAGATTTTTGTAACATATTATTTGATGCCGAAATAATACTAATTCACCTGTACAAGTCTTTATGGTTTTTGGTCTTTCTTTCTGCTGATCAACCTGATACACATATATTATATATATTATTACATTTTTATCTAAGATATATAATATGTATACATATATATATCGCGTACATAGAAAAAAACTATTGCTGCCCAGCAGGCATCAAACGTACGGCCTCAGTATTGATAGTTAGACTGGCCAAAATCTTGTTTGATTTCCATATAGAATATTTTATGAACTATAAACCCTTCCATGACATGTAATTAAAAAAAATTACCTCGCTATCCTCATTTGATGAGTGTAAGTTCTGGCTGAGTGGCATTGAGTTGGAAGCCATCTTCCTTGCCCGCCTTAGCATTGGTAGTTCATCTTCCCAAGCCAAAGAAAACAATTGCATATACTGTCTCTGAAATTATTTAGAAAAAAATTGATTAAAACAGTAATTGTAGAATTGGTAAATAATACTTTTTTTAGTTCTCGTTAAGTAGTATAAAATATTCAGATAATTATTTACCAACTT
This sequence comes from Pieris napi, assembly GCF_905475465.1. Lineage (NCBI taxonomy): Eukaryota > Metazoa > Arthropoda > Insecta > Lepidoptera > Pieridae > Pieris > Pieris napi. Next base: position 3,053,224 of record NC_062239.1, on the reverse strand, counting down.
CAAAAAACCCCAATTAAAGTAGATGCCGTAAGACGCAGAGGTCGTGGGTTCGAATCTCGGTGCCACAATATTTTTAGCTTTGATAGATATATTTAACAGAAATGTGTCATGCCCCATTGGAAAACTTATTTTTTTTTTAAAGCTGAGGAGTTTGTTTGGATGCGCTAGTCTCAGCAAATACCGGTTCGAATTGATAAATTATGTTGTAATATAAACAAAATGGCTAGATGGAACTAACGCGGGTAAAGGGCAGGGCTAGTAATAGTATACCTTTAAGTTATCGTTGCTATTTGATTGCGAGTGCTGTAACGCTTTCTGCAAACATTCAGTTTTGAAAATTGACATATCGTCTTGGTCTACACAGCATATTCTTATTTGCTCCAAGTGACCCAGAACCTAAAAAAATTATATATTTTGAGCATATTATTGTGTGGCAAATAATTACTTATAGCAACTTAGTAATTCTTTGCCGATATCAGGCCGACGTTAAAGGGCCGTTATGTATGAAATTATTTCCGATCATAAAAAAACAATATCGTTACAACACTTCTTTGACTCGTTTTTTACTAATTATTTTAAAAACCGTTAATTTTAATAATTCGGATATATGTATGTTCATTATACTTACTGATTCAGCTGAAGGTGGCGCATTCGGTGGAATAGTGTGTTTACCGGGACGTTTTCTTTTATTCGGACTCGTACCTGGATATCGTGTGCTTAATAGTACCGCTAATAGATCTGCTACTTTTTCCTCATAATCCTGACACCAATACATGACAGTGGAAACTACAAAAGTGTCTTCATCATCCACCGTCCGGCAGAACATTTGCCTGACCACCTCTTGCGTTGGCTTTTCTTGTTTTAACATTAATAAAACAGATGTCAGGGCCTCTGCATGCTCTCTATACGATAATTTCGGAATTATTGGAAGTACATCTTCGACGGATATTTCGTGTGCGGTAAGCAACTGCCATAGACAATACTGCTCAAATGTCTCCCAATTTAAGCTTGTTGTAAGCATTGTCGTAAAATCGTCAGTTTTGAACATCATCAAGTTCCCTTGTAACGTCAGACACACTAGTCTTTGCAATTGTCCTGCATCGATTGTAGAAACGATTATATGCAATAATTTGATATGATTTTGAACTTGATCTTTAAATTCCCTATATACATCCGATATTAACCATACTAATATGTTAGAATCACATTCTTGGCATTTCTCAAAATCATTAACTAAACATTCAACAATTTTAAGTTCTAAATTACTACAATATGTCTTATAAATGTCCATTTTAAACTTAACATTTCTCTTTTTGGCAGGATCACGTTCCGCGCGACGATCCTTTTCGTAACATATTTTTAAATATAACAGTAAGGAAAAGCCTACACTGGGAACGGAATTTTGTGCGTGTATTTCTTTAAATGTCTCTAAAATTAATTTGCGTTTAGAGTCATTCGAATTTGCAAAGAGCAGTTCGAACATGGAAAATATTGGCGAACTCAAAGTTAAATCAAGTTCAGATGGTGTGGGGTTTGCACTGATTTTAAGTGGGGGTAAATCTTGTAAAACTGCGGCAAATAAATCCGCAAGTGCTATTGGCGTAGGCATCGGAGGTGTGCACGCATTGAGAAGGGCTGTGGCAGCAGCCGCAGTTCTTTCATCCAAAAGTGTTTCTGCGAAAGGCCTCAAAGCTGATGGAAGAGCCGCGGCCAGCTCAGGTCGCTCTCGAGCACGAACCTCGGAGAGTGGCAAGTCATCGTCATCTGTATCTTCTGCAATAATTGGTGTCGTTTCATCTTCGTCATCCGAGAAGGCTGGTTCATCCGGACCTCCTCTAGGTAGGTCTTCAATACCTTCCTCTCTCAAACCTGACACCCCTTCTCCATTACTGCAGAACTCTTTGAAAGTATCCCTTACCGTTGTGCGTAATTCGCGATCTAATTTTGGTGAATCAAACAACGGCTGTAAGTTTGGAAGCACTCTTTTTTCAATGATTTGCTGTAAGGAATTGAATATGCCTTGTCGTACCTTATCAGAAAATGATGGATAAAAGTTGGGTATTATACGACATAAGAAATCAAGTAATGTTGCAGTGACAGCTGGATGTGATCTCATGGAATGATGCATGACCAAGATTGCAGGCTCTATATTCATTATATTGTCTTTTTCAGGGTCATAGAAGAGCCAATCATAGAATAGCGCCAATTTAGCATTAGATGCTGCTACATTTGATGTACAAGTTGTTAAAAGCCATCCAATGACTGCCCATCTTGGAATGATGTCAGAACAGAGTAATTCATTTGTAGGATGAATCACGCCCACAATGAAGCGAATCATATCACTGCGTAATGATTGAGATTCAGGGGTAGCAAGATATTGTCTTTGAAACCATTCTTGATATTTTTTATGGTGCCCGAATCGGACCTGTGATGTTAAAAAAACCAATTTACGTTCCATATCAGGTGTAAGCCTTGATTGTAAATACCTCCTGGATGTTCGTGTTTGTAATAACTGCAATACATTTGTAAATGTTGGTGATAAAGTTTTAGGGTTCAGAAGAATGTCTTGCCAAAGTTGATTAAATTCAGGAATCCTTGCAACATTTTGAAGTAAACGAACCAAATCTCTACCCAAACTTAGGATTTCATCAAAGTGTTCTCTTATCAATGAAATAACAAAGTTGACTTCCTTTAGTCTGAGAGTCATTAAATGTGGTACATTATGATCTTCTATTAATCTCAAATATGTATACACAACCATACATATTAACACTGGATATTTATCAAGCCATGATTTATTATCTATGTAAATGTCCAGCAGTGATTCCACTAAAAAAATATTTTTTGGTGTTATATCTCCACCAGAAGCATAACGCATTAAATTCCAACAAACACTATCTACTCCTGAAACAGAATTTCTTATCATTTCCTTTACAAGCCACAATAATTGATTTCGTGTCGTGTCCTGAAATTTTAAATATCTTTCTAGTATTAAATTTGACAAATTATTAAGAACACAGGTAAATCCATCTCTTGTAATAAGTGTTAGGTCTCTATAGCATTTTGTGGAATTCTGAGGTTCTGTAAGAATTGACATAAGCATTCCAAGTGATATATCTTCATGGTTTTTACAAACTGCATTGTTAAGTGCGTCGTGAGCTTCTTTTTCACTACAGTCGGCTACTAGCGATTGAAAATTTATGTAAGCTTTCTCGTACCTCTGAAATAAGTAAATATTGGAATAAAAATCATTGTGTAGCAATATATAAAACTTACACCGAGTTAATAGAACCAGGGAAAAAAAATTATTCGACTATAGAAAATTAAATATTCGCGCCACATTGCAGCGCCGCCACGGACTCGATACGAAAATAAAATCGACATGGCTGACCAAATGAATCTTTGTTGGTAGTAAAAGTAAAAAATACCTCTTCTATTTCATCTTTGTTTTCTATGGCAGTGCACACAAAAAGCTTAGGTGAATTAACTTTTATTTGTTCCATTTTTCTAATGACTTTATTTACGTAAAATAAATATTTTTCCAACAGCGCTCGCCTGCATGGCTAACGTAAGAAAAAAATATTTTAAAAGCAATACACTACCACAGTTAATAAATAACAATATGACATCATATTACGTTTGACGTAAAAAAATCACAGATACAAATAATACCTAAACTATAATACAGATAAAGATGATTAAACAATATATCACCGGCAGATTATTAAATATTTTTTATAGGTTTGAATCTAATGCTACATGTATATAATGTATTATATTAATTGACTATTTTCTGAAACTAATAGACATAGAAGTCTATTTTTTGAGTTTCTGAGTTGCAGTGCGTCAAAAGCTATCTATGGCTATTGATTCCTTGCAAGTTTTATCTGTGTTTTCGAGTTACGCGTCCCAAAAAGCCCTCCGGAGTCCGGACACTCGAGAGCCGTGGCCCGTGGCCCGTGAGTCGCCATTTTGTGTTTTGTTAAAGCGTACCCGGGCTGAGAGTCATTTGTGCTTTACTTAAAAAGATTATTTTGCGTTATTTCTGATTGTGGTGGATCATTTTATTTCTTCAGTTATCCGTGGATAGGTAATACCTTGTTTTTATCAAATATTTCTTTAGTTATATTGCTGTATTACCGGTGTGCGTGTATGTTAGCATGTTTTCATAGTATGTATTTACCAATATGTAAATTGTCCGCTCGTTAGATACTTTGTTTATTTTATTTGTATAGTTATCTATTTACCTAACAATCTTCAGAATAAGGGATGGATGACAGCAGAGAAAAAGAACGGGACAGGTCGAGGCGCGGTGACAGACCCTCTAGATTCTCCGATGCAACTCGGGATAGATCCGGAGATCGGAATCATCACTCTGAAGGAAAAAGATTATTTGTTTCTAACATACCTTACGAGTTCCGATGGACAGAGTTAAAAGATTTGTTCAAAGACAAGGTAATTCGACCTTTTTATTGTAATAAAATTCCTACTGCTTCAATGCGGGGAATGTTATGGACTTAGGTATATATCATGTAAATATCTAGTTGATGTAAAATATCTATATGTGTAGCTAGTAAAAGTAACCTTTTATAACATTTATACCCTTTTTAATGATTCTGTTGATTACAATATAAATTACAAATTTATAGGTTGGAGATGTTGCTTATGTAGAATTATATCATGATGACAATGGAAAGCCAAAAGGTTGTGGTGTTGTTGAATTCAATACTACAGAAGCCATGAAAAAAGCATTATTTATAATGCATAGATATGAATTAAATGGGAGGAAACTTGTTTTAAAAGAAGAAACTGGTAAAGTTGATTGTACTTTTCTGCTATAATTATGTGGTCATTTTGATGTGTAATATGTAATTTGGATATAATTATTGAATTATAACAAAACTAAAACTATTTCTTGTTGATATAGCTAGTTTAGGTTTCGTAACTAAATATACTTAAAGAAATATAAATACCAAATTTGTAATTTGTAATTATGGTCTGAATTTAAAAAAAAATATTTGCATAAATCAAGGTCATTATTAAAAGATATATAATACTTTTGCAGGGAATGAACGAAGCCGCTCTAATAATCCACGATCGGGTGGTAGCAGTGGTGGAGGTGGCAGGAATAATCGTGAGGATAAAGAAGGGTGAGAAAAATATACAAAATACTTTATATGTAGTCCCATATACCAAAGTCCATTTATTTGTCATGGTAGTAAATTATTCTACTTTCTCTCACCATAAACATTGTTTTCTTACAAAGTACAAGCTAGCTTAACTTTTAGCTTGAAAAAGTGCTTGACTAGAAGTCATACGTTTTCTCTGTTGTTAATTTTCTATTAAGAATACCAATATATGGTTTATTTTCAGATGGAACATGAATAAACCACGCCAACCGGAAAATTTCAACACATATGGGTTAAGTCTTCAATTCTTGGAGTCTATTAATGTCCAGCCTCCACTGATGAAGAAAGTTTTTGTTGCAAATGTATGTGAAATTAATATTATTCCAAATTAAAAATGCTCATATTATATGTTCAGTAAATAGATAAATTCTTAAACATTTATTACTTCTATAGCTTGACTACAAAGCAGATAGACCAAAAATCAAGGAGATTTTCAAAATGGCTGGAAAAGTTCGTAATATTGACTTGGCAGTTGATAAAGATGGCAATAGCAGAGGCTTTGCAGTCATTGAATATGATCATCCTGTTGAAGCTGTTCAGGTATATCAGGTTTTATAAATTAATAACAATTTTTCTGTAACCCCTTTACACAGAAAAAAGTTGTACTATAGTATGAACAATGAAATCCTAAGATAGTGAATTACTCTCTTTTTGCTACTGATACTGATATTGAATAACTAAAACAGCAATTTATTTTAATATAAAATTTTCAGGCTATTTCAATGTTTGACAAACAAATGTTGTATGATCGAAGAATGACAGTCCGTATGGACAGGGGCTCAGATAAAGTAGAAGTGAGGCTGCCTGAAGGTTTGAAGAATATTGGCCTAGGGCTTGGCCCTAACGGTGAACCTTTAAGGGATGTTGCAAGGAATCTACCACAGCCAGCACCAACAAATAATTTAACAAATCTAACAAATGCAGGCACAAGTTTAGGGGCGAGTGTGTTGGGGGGTGTTCCAGCCGCCACTGTTGCCTTGAATGGTTTGGGGCAAAGTCTCACTGCAAATACTTTGGGAAACAACTCAGGTCTTGGCGGAGGCTTGAGCTTACAGGTAAATTTAAAGCGGCATATATTGATCCAATGGTATATTTGTAAAAAAATATTGTATTCCATGGTAATTATAAAATGGGTACTCTTCTGAAAGGAGTCTACTAATTGGAGATTTATGTATGGATTAATCAGCAGGATAATATATTATCAGTAGTATTTGGTAATTATTTGTATGAATGTATTTAAATTTTCTTTCTAATTTTCAACAGAAGACATTTATCCTAATGTCTTTTACACATATTACACAAATCCCTGTTTTACACATATTAATGTGTGAAGTATTCTATACCTTGATACTAATTTGACAAATTACTATCATATATGTATATTTCAATTAATCAACCTGTATTGTTAAATTGTATTTACTCAACTATATAGTCATAAATAAACCCCTTTCGTGAAAATTTTATTGTCACGCGAATACAATATAAATTTATATATATTTTATAGTAAGTTTATATTATATGGAGCTGGTATTGACAACAAAGCAAACCAATATACTTAAGAAATTTAAACATTTCAGGGGTTAAATTTTAAAACAGACACTGTAAAATAGTCTTTCTTTTAGTACTTACAAGCTTCAAGTATTTTTATTTAAGTTTTAATAAATTTTCTAGCATAACTGGATCTGAGGTATAATATATATTAACCTATTTAAAAAAATCTACAATTGTATGTTTTTATTTCAGGCTCTCGGCTTAACAGGCCTTGGAGCACTTCAAAACCAGTTACTGCAGCAAGGTATTACAGCTAATGACCTCGTGAGCTCAGTGTTAACGCAAGCACAGGCGAATGTTGGCTCAAACAATTTGGGAATGGGTGGACCTGATCTCTCTTCAAATGTTATGGCCAACAATCAAATGTCAAATAATGTGCTTGGCCCAAATAATAACCTTGGCAGCGGTCCTCTTTCAGGTAAAATCATTGTTATTTAATTGCATCGGCAGGGGTTTGGGGCCGTTCAAGTATTACGTAAGCATTTAGCTATTGGGGGAGGGGGTTGTGGGTATTTGGTGATTACGTCAACGGTGGTTATTTACTTTTTTACACATATTAGAGAGCGTTCAAGTATTACGTCACGCAATTTTTGGAGATTATTAAAACCTTTTTGAGATACCATTGCATAGTCTTTAAATGTTTTTATGATTGTTAAAAATAATAAACATTTTATTCCCAACTTTTAAAAAAGTATTATGTAGGGCAGTTTTTTTTATTAATTAATCTGATGTATTTTTTTAAAGGAACCAATAGGCAGATGCAACACAGTAATGTTTCCAGTGGCCAGGGTTATGGTAGAGAGAATCCTATACAAACATCTTCTCGAGACAAGCAATCTGACATGGTCATCATCAGCAATGTGAGCTAAAAGTTCCTAGTTTTTTTTAAATGTTTTAATGGACGCGTTTTCTGTCCAGTAATTGTATCTATGCTTTATTAATAATGCTTGGGAAAAGGTCAAACACATTTTTAACTAATACTTTAATTAAAAGCAGCAGGGTTTTTAAACCGAAACAATTTTTTGTCAGTAAAACGAACCCAGGGGCTTGGGGTTACGCGTATAGTGTAACCCACCTTTGCCAAAAAGGTATTATTTACGCATGTGGTTTACGACAAAGCAAAACAGTTACAACATAACTTTATATATTTCTTTCCAAAATAGGTCTTAACACCAAAAGACATATTAACAAGCAGAGAATTTAAATTTTTTTATTCTTTTTGTGGATTGTATGGAATAGTCTAGATTTCCTGGTCTTAGACAAGATGCCTTAACGGTAGTAGAAAATCCAAAACTTAATTTGTATGAAAATTCGTCGACACGAACTTTTTCGACTATCTACATACACTACTGATAAATCATCTTGTCTAAGCCCCCTGGATGCATTATTCATTCTGGTAGCGTTTGTGGAGAATAGTAGTTTTTTCTCTTGAGTAGATTTTAAACACTATATGTATGACATACATTGTATGTATAACGTTTTCGTAACCACAAATTTTATATGAAATCCTGACAAAAGTATAGAGGGGTATTAAGGGGTCCTGCTTAAGTAATGATTTCATTTATATATATTAATTACATTGTAAGGTCACTCTCTTTTTGTCGATTTTATAAGGTAAAATATTTTTCCAGCTTCCACCAACAGTAACTTGGCAGTTAATTCGTGAGAAATTCAGTGAATGTGGAGAAGTAAAGTTCGCGGAAATGACGTCATCAGATACAGCGATTGTACGATTCCATAAAGAGTGGGATGCCGAGAGAGCTGTCAGTATCCTTTTAAAGTCATGACATTTAAGTAAATATAACAAACCAAAATCGTCAACAAAGAATATTTATTCAGTCTCGACAATGAATCTTACCCTAAAGTAATTCTTGTCTATCGCTTGGGTATGAAAAATATTAACCATAATTTTTCCATAATAATTTCTGTGATAGATAACTTTTATTTCGACCAACAAAAATACAATTTTTAAAACTCATTATAAAACGTGTCTGTTACCAGGGTACCATTCAATACTTTTCAGAAACCTTAGTCTACGTTTTTTAATAAGACCTTTTTTGCCCATCTTAAATTCTCCATCAATCCCAAATTATAAATTCAAATAATTTTCCTAAGCAAATTGTACAGAAATGTTTGACAGAACCAGAATTGATGGAAGGACTATTGACGTGAGGTTCTTCTAATCGCTGTGTAACAAGGTAAGCAAAATCTGTATATATTGGGTGTATGTGTGTCAATCTTGTCTTGAATTTGGATTAGGGGTTTGAATTTGTTACCATAACGGAATAATGATATATAGGGCCATGTTAATCTGATGATCGAATTATAAAATGTGAGTCGTTCGAGTTAATAATTCGACGGCGTCTGGCTCTGCAGCTTTCGTATGAGTAGGGCTCGATTTGATTTGCCTCTATAATTTCTTGTGCATTACATATGTGAAAAAGTCACCAGTATAAGCTGGTATAACGACTAGGTGTATCATAGATTCATATCTCGAGAGAGTCGTGAAAATATATTGGCTATACTTTTGTACCGTTGATTTTAAGTAGAGAAACAAGACCTGAAATTGATGATTTCCTGTGAAGGTTTGAACCTATAAGCGAATTATGCGTAGGTGTTTGACACTGTTTTACAGTGGTATATAGTCATAATTTTTTATTATGGCCCTAAAAAGGTACCTTGTAAGATACCTCTAGCCTCAAAACACGAAATGATGGCGCGTTTAGCTCGATTGTGATTGGTTGAAAACGACGAATTCTTCAATGGAATATGTTTAAAATAAATGTAAATTTATTTTAAACGCGTTATATAAGTTGAGTATATTTTTAAGTGCCAGCGTATTGGACTGGTGAATGCAGATATTTTTTATGACCCTATAGGTTGCCATTTGTTTGGGAGGCTCCAATAAATTAATGTTTTTGTATTTACAGGGTTGTCATATCGAAGTTGGTCTATCGGAAAACATCTTTCGTCGTCTTTGTCTGCTTGCCGCAGCTGAAGTTTTGACCTTTGGTTCAATTGACATTGATTCTTGAATTAATTGTATTTAAGTTTAGAGTAAGACTAGACCTTGATTGTTTTCCTTTTTCATTTTAATTTTTGTAAAACTAATTTTCTGCAAAGTGGTTATTACCTCATTTCGTTCATCTTCCTTTGTCGATTGTCGCTGACACTTAGGGAAGTTGACCTTCTCGGATATTAATAAAAAACTTTTATTGACAATGTTTTAAGACAATGCTCAGGCCTATTGTAGTTTTATACGGATGGGTTGCACGGATGGAAATCGGCAATGTCATTCCGATGTTTGACATTTGGCAGATTGCATATTGGTTTGGTAAATTGTCAGTGTCGATTGATTCTGGTCATGTGGTCTAATTAATCATTCGGTGTTCGGGACTATACCCAAAGCTGGATAAAGTACTAGCAACATTGTAAAATTTTTAGAAAATTTGTAGTTTAATTATAACGTCTATTAAAAGTGAAAACTTTGTTCTAAATCTTTTCTTATTATTATTATTGTGAAAATTATTTCTTCGTCGCAACACAACCGATTTACGTGGTATTTCCATGGAGACATCTGATAGAAAATTATATAAGAAAGTGTAGCAGCGTAATCGTAAACCTGATAAACACGCAATTTCATTCCGTATAATATGTAATACATATAATGGTTTTAATTTAAACAGAGTTTCGTACAATTGAGACATCTACACATTTTTATCGTAGCAAAAAATCTTTCACAAACTTCGACCCGTTTTCCCGTCCGTGTAAATTGCGAACGGCTCTCGCGCTTATGAATAAATCAATTTGAATATTTCTAGAATAAAATATGAATTTGCTGTCAAATATCTTTGATATGTAGTCAATAAACGGATGCTTTTAAATGTTGGATTATTTTATTGAAGTTGTTACAGCCCTGTCATCTTATTGTATGGAGCTATTTTAATAACAATTACTTCTAAACACGTTCTGAATGATTTTTTTGATAAAGTACGACAAAGAGCAGCGGACACAAGGATGTGAGTGAAACGGAATAGAATCACCACGGTCATATTGCATGTTTTCGGAGATTTTTATGTAAGAAGTTTTGCATTCGAGCTTGGAGTAAATTTTTAGATTCACTATGGTAATTAAGGCATCTAACAGATTGTGTACAGCGAAAATGAAGATGGATATGTTGCTTACGAGTGTCGAGAGTCTTTAGATAATCGAATATACATCAATGGCGTCCTTGGTACATCCCAGACTTAACATCAACAACGCATTGTTTTAGAAAGGCTTTGAACACTTCAGTCGTTCGTTTGACATCAATTTTTTATAATTAAAGAATACATGAAGATTTTATAAATACATAGTTTCAACATGTAATATGTTGAGGTGAGAATACTCATGTTAAATCGTCAGCCAGCCTTTATTCGTTATGATGGATAAGGTGTGAAATAACAAAACTTGTAAGGAGCCCTACGCTTTGTCATAAGTCGTTTGAAGAAAACAACATAATTCCATACTTGACTTCCGAAGTACTAGTCTTGAAATCATTTTATATGGTAAGTGTCTTCAGACAAAGTTTCCCTTTCTATGGGTGAGGTTGCATGTTTTTACTTTTTATTACGGACAATATTGCAATATTGAGAGCTAAAAATGTATGACGATCAATGGGTTGAAAAATAATTGGACTGGATGAATTGGTTCGTGTTGCACATTGCTAATGCCCATGACTGTCCTTGTCTAAGAATTGGTTCTTGTTGGCAATTTTAATTGCGTGTTGGGTTGTCAACAAAGCGATTGAAATTTTTCGGTATTTTATTCCAACGCTGACATTTGAGGAGAGTGAAACTTGTTAGTCTATTGCCGTCTTTTCTAAATGTTAGCTACTTATAGCAAAATTTATTTGAAGACATATAATGGTCTAAATGTGTTTGCAAGGTTACAGGAAAGAATCCAAAGGATGTAAGAAAACAGGAATGTACCAAGCACTCAGAAGTACGAAGTGCTGGAGGACAGCAAGGTACATTAACTTTGTTATTTATTTCGTAAAGATGGTAAAAATTCATATACGGTAGCAATATCTTTTTTTGCTATAATAATATCGTCAAAATAATGGAATCGTTATTCTATTATATTTCTATTAACATTTTACGTCTCTGTTATACCTTACTAAATTGTTCACTTTTAAAACATTTATTTTTTAAAAATAAGTTAAACATTAGATAAACAAGGATAAAAATAAATCTACTTGGGATTGCGAAATACCTAATGTTACCTTTGGTTTTTGGTATAATTTATTTTTGTTTCAGGAGATATTGAAGAGGGACAAGAAGAATGGTTATTAACTTTGAAATAAATGACATTTGAAATTTTTACGGTTTTATTTTTTCTACCTGTTTTAAAATAAAAAGTAATTACATGTTTTAATAAACGTTACAAGTATTTCCATTAGAGATATTACAGAGCTGCCGATACATAAGTTAATAACACCTCCACTGCGCACTGAAAAGATAAACAATTGAAGGAATAAAACTAAGTAACTATTTTAAACAATAACTATTAAAAATTACTAAGTAATAAAATGAGTTTATATTAAATGGCTTTATAATTAAACTGTAATTAGACTGAATTACTTTTTAAGAAATGGGTATACTTAAAAGCTGTTAAAATCAGCTTAAAAGATGTTCAAGAACGCGCCTTTAATCTCTATCATAAACATTATAACTGTATTATTATTACTTTATATACTCGTGGTTTGCGAAGGCGTTTTTATAGACTTGTGTAGGGGTGTAACAAAGAACCAAATGACGTGTAAATATAAAGCCCAATTTTAATGTAGTACTGATGTCAGAAACTTGGAACTAATTTTAATTCGGCGCTGAACGTAAGAAACTGCCATGCAGTGATATATTAACTTATTTATATTCTACAATCTACATCAATAGTTAAGTTTACTTACACAGAATGTCATAAAAATTTATGATGATGTCTCGGACAACGCGCACTTTGGGAAACTTTGTTATACCAATGTCCAATGTCGGAAAAGATGTTTTGGTTGTGAAGTCTTCTCTGTCTTTTAGGTACTGATCTAATTCACAAGTATTTAGGCAGCCACAGTCTCGAGAACTGGATGGTAAACCTTTTAAATTTATTGATTCCGTAGATAGAGTTAAAATTTCTCTTTTATAACGAATCAGACATTTCAATTGTCTTATATTACATATCGTCTCATGAGCTAAAAACAGAAAGAAAATACTGAATTGCAAATAGGACAGAGCAAAAACATATCTTTGATTTTGATAGGAAAGTGTCTTTAATCTGAAACAATAATTGTAGCAGCAAGATTCGGACCCAATTTAAACGAATAAGCAATGCTTCACTAACTTTAAAGACCTTAACTATTTTGTGTCTCTCCTAAGTATATACTATACGCGAAGAGCCTTACCGATATGGCTACACTTTCTTTCGTCCCATTGCTAAATATATGGTATGGTATGTCTTCGTAAATACGAAAATAAAGTAGAATTTCTGTATTTTGATATGGAAGTAGTATTAAGTCCACAATAACATTACAGGAACAGTGTAGGTTAATAACGTAGAAATCACGTACCTAAAGGCTTATAAAAATGTGGTATACAACCGCATAATGTTTTAATAACATTTATTCTGCATTCCAAAAGACAATGGCTGTAGGAGTAAATTGGATATCTGTCGTTGGTAGCTTCGTTGATAAACCTAAAATAGATGATTGACAATAATTCATTCTACTGTGTAAGATTTGGGAACCCTTTTAAGTAAAAAAATACCGATGGCAGGGTTCCCAGTTCTATAACATACCTTGTTGCCAGAGAAACAGAGAACACTGAAAATGTTTAGAAAATGAAAAACGGCTTAATGTAGAAAGTTGCCAATACTTTTATTGTTTTTCGAAGTAATCTCCGTTCCTCTCTACACATCGTCGCATTCGATGGAACCACTGTGACGATGTCACGATTTGAGTCAGCGCCGATGAGCTTATTTAACATTTGGCACCAGTCCATGTGAAGGTCGTTTGTGGTCGTCGGTTAAAGTATGGGGAATCCATCTGGTACAATGCTTCCTGACGCCTAAATGTTCGTGTAATATTGACTCATACCAATGCCTAGGCTTGCCCGTATCTGCTGATAGGTCACTCTCTTATCTTCCTCTATCATGCGTCGCACAGCACTGATGTTATCTTCAGTTAAAGGCCGCGGTTAAAGGACGTCCCTCACGCGGATCATCATTGAGATTGCTACGTCCACGCTTAAACTCGTTAAACCAATTGTAAATAGTGGCACGAGATGGGGCTTCATTAAGAAATGCTTATCGCAGCCTACCATAGCTTTGTTGTTGAGGAAGCCCACAATGAAAGTCATAATAAATCATTGACCGTAAATTTCTCGCGTTAGGTTCATTTTCACGTATAACAAGAGTTTTAGATTTGCCGCCAATTCACAAAAACAAATGACAAATGAATGCAATACTTATACTACATTAGGTTACCAAAAATTCTAAAATTAAAATTAAAAAAAGTTTTCATTAGCAATGTTTCTAACTGGCCAGTTCTAAACATTTTCAGTGTTACATACGTATCGCATAAACGTGCCATCAAAAAAATATTTTTTATAATAATCAAGCCATTCTTCACCTGCATTTTCTAATACGTAGTGATGTCACTCGCAACTCCTCTGAAATTCTCGTTGTCCAAACAGACAAACCAAAAGACACGGCAGCTTCTACATCGATATTGTAGGATGGTGTTGTACTGGTGATTATTTCATCGGGGCTGTGAATATATACCTAAAAACATCAGTATTCCCTGTTAAAAACATTATTTTGTTTTTTTAATACAGGTATTAATTTAATTATCAATGATCCTGATTGTTGATATATTTACAATTATATTCTTCAAGACTAATAATGATAATATTGGACAGGCTTCGACGGCTAATATATAAGTACATATAGCACACTTTTGTGTGTGCCGAGACAAGTGCACTCTCTATTTCATAACTCTTTTAGGTTCTCATATGGGACAGATATCCGAGTACAATGAGGCTCCGTCGACAACTACGTGCTCACGTACGGGGTTATTTAAACACTGTAAATTCACAGTTAGGGCAGGGCTAACATTAAGAGTTTATTTTGGAGCAATTGTAAAGGCATGTTTCTGATTTTCAGCCCTGGACTTGAAACCGAGAACTAGTGATCTGCTGTCGAACATGCCAACCCTTACATAAATGTAGTAAATGTTTGTGGGTATAACTTACAACGTCACTCGAAATTAATTAACAATTGTGATAATGCGGTCAAACTGTAATTACTACATTTAAACGTCACATTTCAGTTCAATTATAACAATTATTAAAGTTAAATTTAATATGGAAGACTATCTCGACGATTCGCGAGCTTTTCATGGCTGCTTGCCAGGATCTATTAGTATTATCATCATTACTGTTTATGTACTATAGTATTATAAATAAAATTTTAGTATAAACTGGTGCTTTAGTTAACAAACCTTATAAAATTTATATAAATTGGATACACTTAGGAAGAAGTCTCTGTCGAAAATGGAGAGTTCAATATTATTTTTGACATAGTTCGAGATGTTAAAGCTTCCCCTGCTGTAAAAATTTAAGTGGCATCAATTAGTTTAAAAAAATACAAAGGTGTATATTAAATAATTACACAACACAATCACAATTAATGATTGATTGTGATTAAATCATACATAGTTTTCTACACAAAAGATCTCTCGACAAGTTATCCTTAAATCGCCTATACAGTCAATACTATATACACTTAATAAGTAGTAGATATATGTTAAAGAGTTATTTTTACTATTATTATAATTATCTATCTTCAATTCGAAGCTCATGTCTGAGAGTCATGGTCAGCAAGGAAGCATCTGGAGCTGACAATCTGCTTCCATCGGTATCTCATATCTGTCCAGTGCCTCTCTTATGACAGTGAGTTTTGAGGACGATGAGCCTTTCATTTTGCCTTTTGTCTTACCAACCACGATCAGTTTCTCCAAATTATTATAGACTTTGCGAATTGTATGGCCGAAATAAGATACAATCGCTGTCGGCATATGGTAGACATGCGAATCCGTATGCGGAGTTGGGTCAGGATCGATGTATTGGTGGTTTTCGCAGTCCACGGTATAATTAATATAAGAGTTAGTAAGGTTCTGTTTAAAAAAGAGTTTTAAAGAATGAATGAAGTTTTAAACACCAGAAAGTTAAAAAATATATTAGTAAAATTCTCCTTATGTTGTCTGTATTATTATATTTAGATATTTAATCAACCAACGTTGTAAGTAATAATAAACAATATATAACGTCTTACTTGGGATCGTCGAAAATAGCAACATTTGAATTAAGAACATAACACAATCCCATTTCGGTCATCGCTGTAACTATTGAAATGTTTTGCTTCGTTTTTGTATCCACTGTGGCATTAAAATTCGGATACATTGACATAGCGATTTTCGTATAATCTCTGGGATCCAATGTCTAAAATATATACAATTGCATTGATCTATCATTTATATAATATAAGCTTCTAATCTGTAGAAATAGCTTGATTAAGCTTGCTCAAAGTTATAGTCAATTGATAGCATTGTAAAATAGCCAATATTTAAGAATCGGAGATCTAGTAAATGACAACTTTACGTCACCTTTCAAATGAGGCATATAGCTACTAGTTCTGTTCCATTGATATATTCATTATTTCTACTAGTTATAAGTTTTTACAGTCATCATGACTGTGACTATGACTTTCGAAAATTATTTAATACACGTCTTGCCAATATTCAAATCGGTAGAACCGCCGGGTTTTACGTTCTGAACATAAATAAAATAAACGAATGCTACTTACTGATATAACATCATCCGGAAAATCTAATTTAACATATTCTAAACTATCAAAGTTTGCTTGTATTATTGCCCATAAATATCCATCAATTTTTAGGCCTGTTTCTTTGAATTTTCGACTAAAACACAATATGATATTTATAATACTTTCTGAGCACATTTTCTTTTATACCTTAAGCAATCTATAATGGTAAGTAGACATTTATTAAATTTTTATATAGTACTAGTGGACCCGACAGACGTTGTCCTGCATGATATTTTAAGCGATTAGTAAAGCAAAGTATGAAAGTACCGACTGCAGCGCCATCTGGCGGGCTGATTTGTGAATTTAAACCCAGATCCCCTTGAACACACACAAAAAATTTCATCAAAATCGGTCCAGTCGTTTGAGAGAAGTTCAGTGACATACACACTCACAGAAGAATTATATATATAAAGATGAAATAAGATCGCTTCTTGTCATCCAGGTACGGTTAGATCTTTAAGCTGCGCAACATATTTTAATGCAAATTAATTAATAGATGGTAAGACTATTCAAGAGAAAAGTTAACAATTAAACATTGCATAGAGAAAAGTCACTACCATCCATCTCTCTTACAGTGTGCGAGCGATTTCGAATTATGATAATGATACCTGGATATAGCCTTTAGTTTAGGAACAATAGCTTTATAAAATGGACAAAGAGTGACAGCTGGAAATGAAATGTTCCAATCAAAATAGTTCATGTCCACACTTATGACTGTTGGGGCGTCCTAAAAATAATTAGGAAAGTCAATATTGCAATATAAATTGAATAATTTAGGAAAATATACTAGCCATAGCTGTATCTAGAGGCCAGGCCTCAAATTATCATATGGTATAAAAATACTTACAATGTACCTGGAGAACTGGATTGTAAGAAGTATCACGATGAGCACTAACGCTATTAAAAAGGCGATCATCCAAAATATTCTAAAAGCATAGATATAGATATTATTATAATTTGGGCCATTTAAAAACTAAAGCTATTTCATAAATTGATTGTGGGAGGCGCAAATAAAACATTTATTTATTTGTTATACTCATACTTTTTTACTAAAGAAAGTTTTCTTAGGTAATTTACATTTGCACGTTGATCATCAGCTGTACCTGACACACGTATACAAAATATTTTAATTTTTATATGGTGTCCTCATGATGTTTTCCTTCACTGTATGTACAAGTAGCGTACAGTAAAATTAAAAGACAGCCGGGGTTAGACCACACGGCCCAAGAAAGACGCATGCTAAAATTTTCCTTAAGTCTATGGTAAAAATATATGATAAGCTCGTGGCGGCACAGATATAAAAATAAAATAAAAAAACCGATAAAAGTAATATATTAGTATTTCAGTCGCGTGATAATAAAGTTGGTACAGTTGCTTAACGGTGGGCAACTCTAATGAGTGACGGAATATAAGTATTTGGGTATGTCTTGCCGAGATTCTGCAGTGCGTCAGGTATGTTTGCCGAGACCTGACGGTTTTAATGCCATCATTCGAAAAAGTGTGGCATCCTTGATGCATCCTGTTAGGCATAGCATCACATTTAGGATAGGTACCAACAGTGGCGTAACTATACCATCTGGGGCCCGTGGCAAATCTTCTTTCGTGTCAATTCTTTTGATGGGGCCGATCAGTAAAAATCCTCCCTCCTCAGTTTAATTTTAATAAACTTCGAGATTTTCAGCGTAGAACGTGTAATTGATTACACGTTGTACGCGTATATGTCCCACTAATAGCCATAGGCCTAAGAGAGGAGCTCTTAGGCGAGAAGGAAAGGTCTGTAGTCCCCACGCTAGCGTCCCTCATCCACAGAACATAATATCTCTTGGGCGGTAGCCCTATTGGGTCGGGGGCATTTTGCCAGCCCTGCCAACCTATTGTTACGCCACTGGGTACCAAACTATCCTTACAAATAACACGCATATCTTAAAACGTTGGTATGCTGTCCATGGTGGGGACCATAATATGAGGCTTTTTGTTTTGTTTCCTAACCATTACTAAGATAGCAACTAAGACCGGATTGTTACTAACTTTAATTAAAACTACATATGGATATAATCTGAATTAAAGAAGTTCAAATATTAATTATATGAATATATAAAATCACAATTAAAAATGTTTTAATCAAAAGAATATCCTTTATTTAAATTAAAGACAGAATTAAATTTACCTTTCAAATGGATGAATGCGATCATTAACAACGTAAGATAGGCCGTGAGTAGTGGCATTTCTTAATCCATTCTTGACGTAATTAAACACCTTCTTTCTTTTACGCTTTCTCTTAAATAAAAACATTTCAGTAAAATAATTATGAATTTAATATTTTTTGTCGGACTGCGGTTGAAAACGTGGAGCTTTTGAATAACTATAATAAATTATTTAACATCATTGTATGGCATAGAGTAGCTGTAATTTTTACGATTATTCATTTGTGGACAGTCAATTGTCAAAATCCATGAGTCTTATTATTAAAGGAGAATGACAATTATAGTATTATACACTTACTTTAGCTCTTTATAATATGACAGTTGGAAAAAGAAATATCTCTTTGTCAGTTCGTAGTCAATCGACTATGAATAACTTTGTTAGCGCGTTTCAGAGTTTTACGTCATTGTAGAGTGCCATGCCCACACAAGTTAACAACTTCTGGACAGTGAATTAAGACGTTTATTGAGTTCATACTTACCGGCATACATCTCTATATAAATAGGATTATACGATCGCGCATTGACATTTCGCATCTGTGTCGCTGGTAATTTAACAATTATTAGAATATCATAAATAATTACATTGATCACCCCAAGCTGAGGTAATCCTATTCCTGTATTTCCTCAACTTTTACTCAGCAACTTAAAAATAACTGTCTAACTGTCAGAAATGTAAATTGATAAAAGAAGATAAAAATTAACGAACAACGAATGACTTCCTCATTCGTTGTTTTTATTAACAAAAAGCTTGCGACTCTATGGAGTTTGTGTACTTAGAATAAACATGCCTCCTACACATAATAATATTATTTATTTACATAAGAGTATTGTTATAGTAAAATAACAATGTCTTTTGTTGATTGAGCAAAGTTATCAATTATTAGTTGAAAGTACTGACGCCACGTCACGCGATAAATGTATTACGAGAATTCAAACAACTGAAATGAAACAATGAATTAATTCGCCGCGGAAAACAACAAATTATATCTTGTTACTCCATCAACTCGGGTGTTTCGCGGCAGATCAAATTCAATCAATCGACAAAATATAATTAATTAAATAAACTTTAGCTGTATATGGGAACAGCTATTATTCCTTTCCACCTCATTTGTTCTTAACTTTTTCGTTTTTGTTTGGATGGCACAAAATGGGTGGCCACCATGCCACACACAGCCACAATTCTTCAAGGACTTCGTCTATCAAATACACAACGAATTTTGACTAATAGAATTGTAATAATTTTTTAAATTTTAGATTTATAGTAGAAGTATTAATAAATCATACTGCTTTAGTATTAAAAATAGTTTGAAAACGTTTACTATTCGTTTAGACGAAGATTTTCATTTTGCATTTGCTAAACGCTGAATGAGAAAAGTCTGACAAATAGGTAGTGAGAACATCTGAAAGCGATAGTGCTCAACTAGTTACGATAATAAATAGGAGCTTAAAGTAGCCAAATGGTCGATTAGGGTATTCTTGACTACAACACGGGCATTCTGATAAAGTTCGCGTTTGTTTGCAACGAGTCTCAAGGGTTTTATAGAGAGAAAATAGATCGCTCCCTCGTTAAATCACATTTTCAAAGGTTGTATTTGTTTACACAGAAACGAGTTCTATGAAAATTTTGTTGCGTCATGAATTAAGTGTATCGCTATTTCTGTAAAGGTTGATTCGAATGACAAACATATATACTGTTTTGTAAATAAAATATATTATTTTGAGTATCGATTACTTTTACAGCTTCTTAGGAGATCCACCTATATACATACTTATTATACACAAAACAAAAGTATCTTCAACGATGTGGATTGTTGTGGTCGTGTTGTCTTGTTTTGCCGAAAATTGAACTTGTCCTAGGTTTGTTAATCAATTTTGAGAGACACGCAGACTGTGTAAAACCATAATTTTAAGCGTTAGGAGTACCAGGACGAGTGCCTATCGACTAGAAAAACAAATTAATAAAAGAGAAGCGTTTCGCACCCCAGATGGCGCAAATTCTTACAGGACACGGAGCCTTTGCACATTGCCTGCATAGGTTTAAAATAAGGACAAGCCCAACATGTGCCTGCAGTAATGAAGATCGAACAGTAGATAGAACATGTGCTTCTAAGTTGCCCTATATTCGCATTGTCCAGGCACGACCTGGAGCAACAAATGCAGATGACTGTATGACATGTTAATAAAGCACAGACCGTGCCTGGAACGGCTCAGCGAAAAAAATATTAAATATATAAAGCCGGCAAACAAAACTGAAAGAGCGGTTCTCGCGAGGAATATTGTAAATAAAAATATTACCGATGTAGCGTATTTCGCGAGACGCGTAACACGCCATTTGTGAAGTAATTTATTGTAATTAATATAATGTAACATTTTTTTTGTAAAAATTTTTAGAGCTAGAAAAAGTCCTTGGACACAATGGCAGTAGATAATTATTAATAAAAAAACTAGAAAAACATGATAATTATAACATAGAAACTCACAATGAATGAAATCACAACCAAAGTTGTTTCACCTGTTCTCTGTAAGTGAAATGTATAACCTAGACTTGTGGTACTAACAGCCGAAAAACACACATTTATCTTCATATATCTGATACTTCAACTAGGCACGTTCTCCTTGAATTTATAAATGACTATAGCGGTGAATGATGTGAAGATCTCTTGTACACTGATGAGAATAAATGAAACCTTTTTTTGTACAATTACTAATATATTTACGGTAATTAAAAAAAATAAAAAGAGAGCTAAGTATAAAGATTTCTATGATGTCTCATGACACTTCGTTGCAAGCTTAGGTAAAGAGATCAATTAAATAATTTGTTTGTTATCATAGTTAACTAACGGATAACTTAACAAAACACCTTGTTTAAAAAAACTATGACATTTATTTATCACATTTACACTCATTTTAAATTGACAAGAGAGAACAAGTGAATAAAATTTTAGACGAAACAAAAAACAAACAAACAACAACAATTAATTAGGAAAAACAAAATTACATAATAAAAAGTACAAAAAATTAACTAACTACTATAGGCACTAACAAATAATAGAACTTTTGTCAGTTCACTCACCGGACAATGAAAAAGGTCCGTTAACCCATGTAATTCGTTAACTAAATTTATACACCGAATCATATGTACCCTTTTCAGAAGATTAGTCCTAGCTGTGGCCACATGAACCAACGGCCAACGATGTCGCCTTCTGACGTACCCATCAGGCACATTGAAGCTAAGGCACTGTAGTACTGCCGAATTACTGTCCTTGCCACGGAACAATTTTATCAAGTACATCACAAGCGCGAATTCTCGGCGTACTCTAAGCTCGTTGTAGCCCACAGAACCAAGAATAAATAAGGTCAGATACATGAGTGGGTAAAGAGGGTACACACCGTACATTCTAAAATAGATGTGCCTCAAAAATTTGTTATGTACCCCTCATAGTAGAATAAACATTTCCGAATGATTTTGATACAACTATATTCGACATGATGTCTAAACTCATTTAATTTCTTGTATCCTCCCTATAAAACTGTGCAACACAGCTACTAAAAGGATAGTTAACGATTTTTTAAATTAGTTCTAAGGTTGAACCTCAGTTAATGTATACTAAACGACTACGTATAGAGCATACGCGGCTTTGATATAATACGCCATTCATAAAAACCATCAGCGTATTTCAACGTTTTGTTTAGTTAACTCTGTGGAGGAGGGAAAGTGTGGCCCTCCAACCTAAAGGGAGGATCCTCGACTACTCTAAACACTGGTCAGACCGAAGGCCCCAGTAGCTAATGTTTAGAAGTTCTATATATCCATAGCGGCCGGAATAATATAGTTAGCGCGTTATGACGGCATCGCACTGTTAGTGCCCATAGATATATAGATACTACTACAACTCTTTTGTCTCTTTGTGTTTACACTGTGATGAAAAGAGACAGATAAGTGCTTTTGTTAAAATTACTGAAGTCATTTGCGTATGTGTGTAGTACAAAATTATTTTGAACTTGGAAGGTAATTAAGTTGTTATTGAATGATCTAATCCCTAGTTGGCGGGTAATAGCCGTAAGTTGAGCTCGTAAAAACGAAATACGCAACAGCCTGTTGGAATTTTTAACGTGTTTTGAGTAGGGTAACAAAGTGCTTTCATAATATTTTGGTAGCCCAACTTTTAATATTTACTTTGTACGAAAACGTTTAGAATTCTTAAGGATTTAGTGGTTTTCAAATATTTAAGTGTGTATAAAATGTTTATGAGCTCTTTGAAACAAATTTTTCGTTTTGTGCCCTAATATGTAATAACAACAAATAAAAACCACGGATGCTGCGATTTCTGTATCTTTTTTCCTTTGATAATTTTTCTTTATACTTATGAGTATTTTTATTGGATCTCTGTGCAAGTTTATCGAGTTTTATTCTCTCTATCCCTGCTCTTTAAAGTCATCATCATAGGTAGTGTAAAGCGTTATGTCGTACGGTATTCTACTGTGGGGTGCTGCTGCAGAGGTTCAATCTATATTTGTGCTGCAGAAGCGGGCTGTTCGGGGTATTTGTTGTGTTTCTCCGAGGGAGTCGGTACGGAATAAGTTTAAGGAATTAAGTATTATGACACTATCTGGTCAATATATTCTTAAAGCCTTGTGTATGTATAAAAAAATATAAACGATTTTAAAACAAATGGTGACTTTCACCAGTATAATACGCGAAATAGAACTAATTTGAGTGTACGACTGGCTCCAGAAGATAAACCACTTCTTATATGGAAATTGTATTCGTTTTTCCAAACTCCCAAGGGAAATTAGAGAATTATCACTAAATAAATTCAAAGCCCTCGTTAAACGTGTAATCTATAAAGCTATTTATAAATTTGACGAATACTTAAATCCTAATCCTTGGGATTGATTTGCTCCAGTTCTAACAATTTGTATGACTCAATTCTTGGCGATTAAAAAGAGTGGCGGAAAGTTTCTTGCCAGTTCTTCTTACCCGCTCTACGCCCTTGACTTGCGAACTGGTAGTAAATGTAAATTTACAAGTAATTTAACTTCTTTTTGACGTTCATAAGTGTAGAACTTGTTTACCTATATGAATAGAGATATTTTGAGTTTGAGTATTGAAAATGTAGGGATGTAGGTCCCCTCTGCATCTTCTACCGCATTGACGATGTTCAGAGGAGTTGTTCGGATAAATAGCAGCAGCTGAGTCGTATGTCTATACAGAACACAAAATACAAACCGTATCACGTCGACGTCCGTCGTTCCACAACTGAGCGTTTTTTTAAGGCAGTTTTGCCGCACACCACCACTAATGTGGAACCAACTACCCACTGAAGTATTCTTAAAAGACCGGCAACGCACTCGCGAGATTCTGGTATTGAGTGTCCATGGGTGGCTGTATCAGTTAACATCACACCTGTTTGCGTACTGTTCTATAAAAAAAACATTAGTTTGTTTTGTGATTAATTGTGTCCTAGGTTTTTTGTCTTAGGTTAGTACTACACATTACAATAAATCATTCAATAGCAATTCTTATTTAAAATATCCATCAAGTTATATTAATGGCACCGAAGGCAATTAAAGATGGAACTAAGAGTGACAGATGTCAAATGTGATCTATTAAATTGGCCGTCTTTAGTTATCTATCGTAATACCAACATTAAGGGCGCCAATGGATGATCATTAGTCTCAGTCGAAGTTAGGTCTTAGATCTCAGCTCAATCTCCGGTCCATTCCAACACACTCGTCTTCCAAGAACTTGATTTAAGTTCAAAGAGTTGTAATATGGTTTGAATAAAGGCGTCATGTTTGGGTATGAAGTTTAAAGCCAAGTTTGTACTTTGTTTTGTCTGGCGCTAGACTTTGTTGGCGGGTTTATACACGTATAATTTGATAGGGGCCTAAAATTAATTGTTGAAAACTCAAGAGTGAATAGAAGACATCCATATTTTCTTGACTATAGAATCTAAAATAGCAGCCGTTTGCTTAGAATCGTAAAATTTTATTTTCTATTTTTATTAAAAATATGCTTTAAGAATCGTGCGTTAACTCGCATTTTATATTTGAGGTCAGTCAAAACTGATGTGATCTAATAAGATAATATTGGTATTACATTCGATAGAGGCTTAACAGATTCAATATAATAAAAAATATACATTACCCGCAATGAAATATATAAATTAAGAATAGTATAGCAATAAAGTTTTTATTTAAAAGTGAACATTAATATTTTCCTATCTACGTAAGTTTAAACATTTTAATCAAGCCACCGTTTTCTGCAATCTCAATAGAAAATAATACAGACTTCGTGAAATAAAAGAAATCGGCTTGCCAACGCTCCAGTACATTTTTTATGGATTCTACAAATAACTTGTAAAAACATCATTTATCAGTTACTTCATAAATATTTATATCAGAATATATCTGACTCTCTGATCCATTTAAAATATTGACTGAAATTAATGTAAGATGTGGCCTTGATAGGCGCAAATTAAAACACGTTTTCCGATTTATAAAAACAACAGTAAAGTAATGGTGGCTATAGTGAAATAACAAATACCGAAAAAAAAATGTTCAAAATATTCCACTCAGTTTGAATCTTCGGTCCGGGTATTGTTCGAATCCTACATCTTATTATACGCTATTGCGAATCCGTTTATAGCAGCATGAAACGACATTAAGCGTTTTAGAGAAAAATTGATTTAGTTTCCTCCAAAACTTTTACAATTCGAAATATATGATCTATAAGATCTATCGCCAGCGTTTAGTATAAAACTGTTCAGAAGAAAAACAGAATCCATCGACAATAAGTTACGGTCACGGCCATGCACAAATCCAAGTGGGATTTGAAGACTGGCGCAATAGATATAAACTTACAATAAGTGGGACGCTGCCTGAAAAATATAATATTTACAGAGTGTAAAATAATTCTTGTCAATTTATACATAGGCATTCTTACAATCTTGCATCCCCGCTTATCGCTAGTGGAGCTATGGGAAGATCTTCTCATATACAGGCTTTGCAGGTTCTTCAAATGTGTTGCTCTGTTCTGTACCTGCTTTTGTTTTCTCGTGTATCAAATTGTTGTTTACTTAGTGGTTTCATTTGCATTTAGCGAATAAACCGAATTGCGGTTCATAATGTATACGTCGGATGGTGGCCTTAATTTCCTTTGCGAATAACATCGAACATAATGTGATTTTATTGTAGATATAAGTGTATTGTGGCGTTGACCTGTTTAATATATTATGGAGTAAATAAATTGGGGCATTTTTCATAATGTCCAGACATTTTGAATAATGAGTATTCGTTCAATCAAATAACACATTAATGCAAGTTTGATTCGCGTCGGTTATTATTTTATCTTTTTTTATTATATTAGCTTGTAGATTCCAACTATTTTTAAGTGTTCTCCTCAAGTAAATAAAATATATAACAAACAATTTATAGCTCTGGCTTTACGCACTGGCGTGAAACCTCAACATAGCCGGTTCTATGATTGACGAAAAAGCTCTCTTATAAGTGATCTGGCCGCACGTTGAACGTTTCCGTTTTTTGTGGAACTCTAAATAAATTAAATATATAATTTGACGACTCATTGGTCTAGTGGTTAGTACCCCTGACTGCGAATCCATGGGTCCCGGGTTCGATCCCCGGCTGAGGCGAACATCGATGTGATGAGCATTTGGTGTTGTTCTTAGGTCTTGGGTGTTTAAATATGTATTTATATGTATACCTATCTATAATATGTATGTATATCCGTTGCCTAGTACCCATAACACAAGCTTCACCAGCTTAGCATGGGACTAGGTCAATTGGTGTGAATTGTCTTTAAAAAAAAAAAAAAAATTATTGGCAGGTAGTAGGTACAGAGGACTTATAATAAATCAAACGCAACATTTTTAAAGTGCAATGACCTAGTAGTATGGACTTTATAATTCAAAAGAAGGAAGAAATATTGTTGTTAATTTGAAGTTGTCATTACCAAACATAAGACAGTCGCAATTAATTGATTTAATTACTAATTTAAAAATGTTCTTACGTTTCGAATTGAAACCCAATTTTTTGCTAAAAATGTGACGTCCTGTTCTTATAGGAACAGCGGCGACATTCGAAACGTACAAACTTTAAACTAATTTAACTTTAAAATGGCTTTTCCCAGTTCCTCGAGGTGTTGACAAGCAAATGTCTTGGAGTTTCCTTAAAGCGAACCTTGCATTTTTATTTATTCATCCCATTTTGATCGATT
This sequence comes from Pieris napi, assembly GCF_905475465.1. Classification (NCBI taxonomy): domain Eukaryota; kingdom Metazoa; phylum Arthropoda; class Insecta; order Lepidoptera; family Pieridae; genus Pieris; species Pieris napi. The sequence goes on along the minus strand of NC_062239.1, from coordinate 3,026,129 downwards.
TTAAAACATTTTATCTGTTTTCATTTAAACGTATCTTCAAATATCTAAACAATTACCTAATGTAATTTGTATGGAGTCCCATAAAGTAATGGAACAATTGAGCATACACATATTTGCGTCTGTTTTATCCATTCTTTATTGGTGTAAGTCCTTCGGCGCCCGAAACACGTTATCGATTTTTGGTCTTTCATACATGTCAATTTTCTCACGATGTTATCCATCGCCATATATTAATTGAGCGTATAGAAAACATCTTGTGGTGCCTGGCAACAATATTAAAGTAACCTATATCTTAATACATTAAAATTATTAAAGCGAAATGTCATAAATGGTACATACAAGTCGTTGAAGATGAAATCTCCCAGAAATGACTTCCTTCGTTCTTTGCTTACAAAAGTGTATGTGCTTTGTGTGCTATGCAGACTCTTTAAACTCATGCATTAAAGGCATTATAAATTAACAAAGGAACCACTAACCTCTTGTGTATGTATCTATAAATAAATAATAAGAAAACACAATACAACTTTAAGAAATACATATGAAGTGGTGAATGGGTTGCCTCCTAATAAGTGATAATTTCCAGGTAACCCGAATGAATGAAAAATGATTCTAAATGTCTGTGAAAGTGTTTATAGTTCATAAGTTGAGGCTTTCAGTAGGTTTACGAGAGTTAAGTTTGATGTGAATATGGTCCGGGCTGTGCTAAGGTCTCCCAAAACGTGTGATGTGCGTTGATTGACGTGTCTTGAACGGCTGATCGCGTTGCGTGATAATGACTCGACAAGGAAAAGATGCATATCGGGTGGTACTGTGGGGTTTTAGAGGTTATGCACAGTAGCAAATCCTCCACGTCATAACAGTGGCGCTGCGGGAGGGTATTCGTACAGCATTTCCTTACGGAAAACATAAAACGTGTAGGAAGGCATTCATTAAGTGATAACATAACCAGAAAAACAAATTAAACTGAAACTACAACCCTACCGCACAGTGCGTAAAAAACAAAGAAATGGAATAGAACTAGTCTAATAAAAGTGAGATATGAACTTTCCGGAGATAAGTACGTCGGTTTTGGCGGAAAACAATTCGAATTCGGGAGTAAACGTGATCCAAACCTCTATCCACAGGGACTCACGTTGATATATTGGCGTAGGTCTTTGTGTCTACCGTACCTTTTGCGTTGCGTTGGGTAAATAAATCTCTCAATTGTTCGGAATTAGATATCCCATTACAAAGGAAGGTGTGTTTAATGTTTTCATACCAAGTTTTTGTGATATTAAATATTGTAGATTTAATATTGCTTAATTTTTACATATATAAATTACTCGTCACGTTGTTTGTCCGCTATGGACTCCTAAATTACTTAACCGATTTAAATCAGATTTGCACACCATATGCATTTCATGCTTACATATATATAATTCTACTGTACGCGTGTATATCACTAAACTCCTCCTAAACGGCTGGACCGATTTGAATGATTTTTTTGTATGCGTTTGGGTACAGCCCTGGATGGTTTAGATTCACAAATCAGCCCGGTAGATGGCACTGCAGTCGGTACTTTCATACTTTGTTTAATAACCTAATCGTTTGTAATATCATGCAGGACCACGTCTGTCGGATCCGCTAGTATATATATATAATACTAAAAGTAAACGAAAAGTAACTAAAAGTACAGAAGACACCAAAAAACCACTAAGGGGTTTATCGTTGGTGCCTGAATGGCTAGACCATAGTAGAAATATTAAATTTCTTATAAACTAAAAAACATACAATTAATCTAAAAAACGAAACGAAAACACAACAAATAGAGAAAGAAAAAACTTTTTATACCTTATACATAATATAACATCTATCTTAAATTTATGGAGCCATACAATTACATCCCAGGTTGGCTAAAAAATATCTTTTATTTTTGGGTGTTATTTAAAGATTTGAGGGCGGATTTGAAACAACATTACTACATTAAATTATAATACTTTGAAGACTTTATAAAAATTGTATGTGATATTGAATATTTTCTGAAACTTCATTGATTAATACTTGTTTTAATAAACGTAGTTTAACCCAAAAGTACTGGGTTTGGTAATAATAAAAAGTGTCATAAAAATAGTAAGCATAAATATGTAACAAACAAAATTAAATGTTTTTTACTTTATCTATGAAGTTGAACACGAATATATGGAAATGTTAATAAAATAAGTATTTTTTATGTGTACATTAAAAATAGTATTTTAATAAATTGAGCTAAAATATAGATTATATAGGTATGTTATATACGATCCATGAGCCCTAAGTAATTAAATTAGGGCCATTACTGGAGGCATAGACACATATTGTGCTGGTGTCTGAATTTATAGCTTAAGACGTATATTAAATTGAACGTGGTTGTGAATGTGTTGTGCTGATTTATGTTAAGCATGAATAGGGCATTTAATCAAGATTGGGATTGCTAGGGCTTTGAAATTTCCGATGGTATATTAGTTTTCAATAAAATATTATTTTTATAATTTTTTTGTAGTGAGGTCGTCACTACAGACGACTAATTTAAAGGTTAGTTAAGGTTTTAGGCTCCTTCAAGAAAAGAGCGTACCAATTCTTAAAAGGCCGGCACTTGCGAGCCCTCTTGCCTTGAGAGTGTCCATGGGCGTCGGTAACATCAGGTGAACCTCCTGTACTTTTGATCCCTGTTCTATAAAAAATTGTTAAACAGATATATTATTATTTATTATTATAATTCTATGTATGATACGATTTGACATTATACATATTGACTAAAGATTAGTTTGATTGTATAAGATGAACTCGCATGGATTTATCCTGTACGTCTTAATGATAAATTAACCTGATAAAATTGACTTTGAATTGGATAACAAAAACGGTATGACTTCGATCCAAAGACTGACCACAAACGTGTCAGGCTACTATAGTACTATGTTTAGAGAGAGACAGAGAACATATAAAAAAATAAATATTAATCATACTATAAATTTTCGACTACTCGTATAGCTTGTGTTAACTATTTGATTGTTTATTCCATTGTTCGTATTTTTTGTGATATCTATTCAATTGTTCGTATAGGTTGTATTAACTATTCGATTGTTAATTCCATTGTTTGTATAGTTTGTGTTAACTATTCGGTTGTTTGTATAGTTTGTATTGTTAATTCGGTACTATGTGTTTTACTTGAGCAATAAAACTTATAAAAGAGTCTTTATCGTTATTTGCATTCTTAATAATTTACCTTATTAAATGTTATTTATAATTTAAATGAGACTATATAAATACTGTATTTTATACTGCCAGTAAAAATAATAGTAATTACAAAATAACGAATAACGCACTCTTCATAATGGTAATATGATACAATGGGAATTTTCATCTTTGTCATATAATTACGAAGTTCAAAGCTTCCAATAGGTAGTAATTAATTTCAACACATCAAATTAAAACTCTAACTTTCAAAACAGTAATTTTGTACTTGTAACATTTTCAAAGTAATTACATACATATTTATAACACCAATTCTTATTTCGTGTTTTATAAAAGTCTATCTTAGCAGTTACGCGGTACGAGTTGTACATAATGTATATTAATACAAAGTTTTTATTGCGATCATTCTGTAAGTTTGTCTTTATCTCTGGTTCTGGGAATTTTTACTATGATCAGAAAATATATAAAGAAACGTTTTTTTACAAAATGTATAGCGTAGTTTCCTATTCAATTTATATAACGATGATTCTATTGGAAAACTGCGCCGCAATATTTGGTAAATTTCCCGAAGTGGAAAAGAATTCAGCCGTTATGTTCGCGGCTATTCATAACATCGTACTGGCTAAAATGTTCCTCCTGTTATATCACAAGAATTCTATAAGGAAATTGAACTATGAAATGGCAACGGTGATGGAAAATATCGAGGAAGAATACGTTATGAGGGAGCAATATAGAAAAGTCAAATTTGGTATTACGTTCTACGTTGCCAGTGTTTATTTGTCGTTAGTGGCTTATGGAGTAGAGAGTTTGAGAAAGGTAATCACTGAAGGTAAGTGAATTTACATTTTTATTGCAAAATATAATATTCATGCGATTTTATGAATTACGCCCGAACATGTTTTTCAACGGGAAAGTGTTTAATTTATTCGTCGTCCTTTTTATTTGAGTTGAAATTGGCCACGAATATTCAGTCTTCAGTAAAGTAGCATGAATCGTTAAAAAGTGGAGTGTTTATGACACTTTTCATTTTAACTTTCTGGTAAAAATACTTTTAAAATATATGACGATTTATATAAGCGTGTAAAAATGTCTATGGAAGTTTGATTAAAATTAATTCAGAGGGTTTTAAAGGAGAGTTTTTTTCATAGTAAGTATTAGTAGCAAACATATCCATACAAAAATCCTCTACACTTATAATAGTAGACTGTGTAAATTTAATATATAATTTCAGGAGTACCATTCTATACAGTAGTGACTGTTTACCCATCTTTTAATGATATCTCAATGTTGGCAACACTAATGAGAGCATTTTTCTACATTACCTGGTTATATATGATGTTACCAATGATGGCGGCAGATTGCATGCCTATAATTCACCTCATTACCATGGCATATAAATTCATGACGCTCTGCCATCGTTTTGAAGCCATAAGCGAGGCCTTCAAAAGAGAGGTTAAAATTTCTAAGACACACGCAATTTCAGTGTTGAAAATAAAGTTCTTGGAAGGAATTGTAATACATCAAAAATTGTTAATGTATGTCTTTATTTACATCCTAAGTTATATGAACGTACATAAACGCGAATTTGTTACCTTATGTAAAGAACAGCCTACTGTAGTATTCCGAACAAATTCGACCTTGGGTCCTTCAAGAAAAGAGCGTACCAATTCTTAAAATGCCGGCAACGCACTCGCGAGATCTCTGGAGTTAAGAGTGTTCATGGGTGGTATCACTTAAAATCAGGTGAGGCTCTATAAAAATTTCGAAAAATCATGCATAGGTAATAAATTCGTGTTTGTGCCAGTTTCTTGAATGTTAAATCAAAAAATGTCTGTAGTCCTAATCATATTCTATCTATACTCTTTAGTTTACTCGAATATTATAATTGCATTGAAAATCTACGAAGAGATATCATAGTATAATGTAATATAATAACAAGTCTTTTACATGACTAGATAACAACTATTTCGAACGCCTCTGTTGATGGCTCCACCTAGAAACAATTATTATATAGACAGGTGTGACTCACTAAATTAGATTGTACAAAGAGAAATTATTATTACTTTTAGTTGATTAACATCTTTTAAGGATTTTCAAATTTAAAAATAAATATAACTATTTATCATATATGATAGAATGTCTATCAGATAATGTATATATTCCGTTTTATTAAATATTAAACAAATAATTAGGCAGGTTTTTCTTCAGGCTGACTGAAGAAATTCAACGTGTATTCGGGATTATAATGTCGTTGCAAGTTTGTGAAAGTTCAGCCGTGGCAGTTTTGCTTTTGCTTCGTTTAGCGGTAAGTAGAAAGAGTTGCAAACTTTCAACTTTAATGGCGGCACTGATTGCGTGGTCTTAATACATTGACTTATCATACCACCTTTCCAACATTAAGTCGGATTTATAGTTATTTTTTAAACAACACTTCTTTGAAGAATATTTAGAACAGCGAGTTTCGCAACAAAATGTTGAGTTATGTAAATAATGTAATATATTCAATCGTTTATATGCGTTAAAGAAGTATGCGTTTTCTACGCTGTAAGCCAGTTGACGAGAAGGTCTAAGTTTTCTACTCACCTAACACTTCTTTCTCTGTGTTCGAGTCCAAAAACCAGAGATAATATTATTTTTTACTTAGCTAAACGGCAATCAAGATAAATTCACATTAAAATACGGAATAGTTTCCAGTATATATAAAAACAGTATATAATATAAACTCTGGAATAATTATATATATTAATGCTCCGTATTATATCGTTCAATAGATCTAAGCGTGCAGACAATGACGGCTGATTTATACTGCTAGGAGCAATTAACAGAACATTAAACGGGTGTTTATTAGAAGAATACTTAATAATTAAACAATTTTTAATAATGCTTTCAGCTTTCACCTCATCAGGATTTAACCAATGCTTTTATGACGTATACATTTGTTTGTTCCCTTTTTATTCTATTGGCCTTAAATCTATGGAACGCAGGAGAATTAACATATCAGGTAATATTTTATTTACTACGTATGGCGAAACTGGGAGGATTCGATTACCTTTACTAAAATAGACAAAGAAATGCCATGACTAAGTACGTCTCGTAAAAATTACATCTTTATATTTATATAAAGATGAGCAGAGTAGTTGGGCTAGTGGCTTCAGCGTGCGACTCTCATCCCAGAGATCGTAAGTCCGATCCCCGGCTTGGACCAATTTTTATGTTCGCATCTAACACTGGCTCATGCGGTAAAGGAAAACATCGTGAGGAAACCGGCTTGCCTTAGACCCAAAAAGTTGACGGCGTGTGTCAGGCACAGGAGCCTGATCATATACTTGCCTATTAGATTGACAAATAATCATGAAACCGATACAGATATCTGAGGCCTAGACATAAAAAAAGGTAGTAGCAGCACTGATGTATTTATTATCTTTATCTATTAATATTTTAGATATAAAGATGTTAATCATATACTTTTAAATTCCTTTTCACATTTGTCCTAATTACAAATTGATTACAAAATATAAGTTATGATAATTCTAGGCGTCATTACTATCTAATGCGATGTTTTACTGCGACTGGTATATGTGTGACGTCAATAAGGACTCAAAAAACATACGAAAACTGGTGTTGATAGGATGTGCGCAGGCGCAGAAGCCGCTCATCCTTAAGGCGTTTGGGGTTCAAGATTTATCCTACGCCACCTTTGTATCAGTAAGTTTCATTATTATTAATTGTAGATCACCGAACCTACGTATATTTTCTGCGTCGGGATTAATATACGCCGTTTAATCACTACATTATTTATTATATACATAACATTAAATAGTAGTTAGTTAATAGCACGTCTTTCAAGCCTGGAATATAACCCCGGGTGTGTACAAATGCTTTTAAAGAAAAAACTTTTTAACCGGATTAAAGTTATGTATTATTATAAATTTACAACTATTTATTAATAGAGGACACCGTATGTTAAATAATTGTAAATTTATAATAATACATAACTTTAATCCGGTTAAAAAGTTTTTTCTTTAAATGTGTAGAGGTTATGTCAATAAAAGACAATACTATACTAATGCTTTGTTTGGTGTACAATGAATTTTTGCTTATTCATAAAGGAAAACATCGTGAGGAAACCGGCATATCTCACTTTAAAATCGAGAGATAGCCTACAAGCAAGTCCTTATTTAAAAATCATTGAATTAGACGCTAAAATGCGTCGGCTACATACCCTATTAAAGAGAAGTACAATTTCTTCTAAAAATGACTACAGTATAGTCCATAACTCTGGGTCTTTGGGACTCACATTGCTACGATAAGGAGCGGCATGTCTCGAAACGTCTAGCCTTTTTGGCGCAAGATCTTTTAATGGAGTTTATTTAGAAAACTTTGTATATTTAATAAAGTACATTTTGAAGAACACGGTTTTTAAAAATACTGAGTGTATTCGCCAAGTTTGTCTTGTCAGTTTATCCTCGCAAAATACACGGTGAAAAGTGATATAACATATTAGAGTTTTAAAAGTTTTCACTTGCGTCTTACCAACTTTTAATATCGCATAGAAACTAAAGTAGAAAAATTCGTTCTGCGTGGAATGAAAATATATCTTAGATATTTTGTTTGCAGGTGGCACGGATGACATATTCCATTTTCGCTGTATTCTATCAACGAAGACATTAATATAAAATAGTTACATATGTAGTAGGGGTTATGTAGTGCCATGTATTCGAAGTTTAATAATATTATAACATTATGCATGTATTCGTACGAAAACAATTAATTTCTTCGAAATTATATTCTTGATAAACCGAAGTTGTAGAATCGTTTTTTCAGAATGTTCGTTCAGAATGTGTGTTCCCTTACTGATCTAGTTTTACCGTATAGACAGGTCCGAAGAATATTTTAGTGAAAGTAATCATCAAAAAAGTGCTTCTAATCTTTGTCACTTCAACCCACATGACATACAATTTATTGAGACTTAATCTCAGTTCCTAAAAATTATAAAATTAACACCTTTACAGCATATTATAAGAAAACAGAATTCATCTACTATTTATAAATAACGAAAAATCTACACTGAACTATTTTGAATCTGAGCCTAGAATCAAATCTATTTCATTTTATCCATACCTTCAATATGAAATTTTCAATATCGGCATTTGGTTGCAGCATATTAAAATAGATGTTGAATATTATTGAAAACCTGACAATATAGCTATCATTTGTCTATTTTTGTTGCAAATCCATAAAACATAGTTCGGTGTTATTGTTACTTCACTTCATATTAGGTTTTTGTAGGATTAAATCGAAGTTTCTATAACATTATTAAACAGGAGGCCGAGGGGTAGGATTTTCCTGACAGGAAGTTAAACCGCAGTCCACGTACACATGACAAAAGACATGTAAGTGCTTTAAAGAAATTTTACTCTCTTTTCTTAAGGGTACGTACTCAGCAACATCCAAAGGCGATACCGTTCCAAAGGTTTTTGTATACAATTTTATTGTTCACATAATCCTTAGATATCCCAACAAAAATCGCGGTGTACAGAAAGTGAATGTTACAATCTTAATCTTGAGAGCATGGATATGTTAGATGTTACAGATTACATATACAGTGGTAAGTGGTATAAACGCTTGTGTAATACTGGTGTTTGTTTTCTTGTCTGTTGTCTGGATATTATTCATAGACTTTATACATCTTTGATACAGCAGCAATAAGAAATTATTTTATTTTTATTTGATGTAATTATTATTCTATAGTCTGTAGTTTAGCGATGAGAAAGCATTTCGTGCAAGTTATTAAAATGAATCTTTATTCAAGGATGATGAAATTTTACTATAAGATAAGTTTTTGCATCAATTTGTAACGCCTCCATAGCTAAGTAGAGCAAACAAGCCAATCTTGTAAAACCCTCAAACTTCGAGCCCTTCTTAAGAGAAAATATCCTGAACTTTGTATTCACGATGAAATTGCAAAGAAACAAACAAAACGCGTTAATTGTTCGTCTTTCAGTTTTGTTGTATTTCGAATTTTTATTAGGCAAAATTTTTATTTATATTTGGTAAACTGTCAGTAGGAACAAATTTTACCAAACTGTTTGAAAATTTATTAATAATTTCTTAATAAAAGATCAAGATATGTCTAAGATAGTATTGTCTTTTATTAACATAACTTTTACACATTTAAAAATACATAACTTCAATCCGGTTAAAAGTGTTTTCTTTAAATATATCTACGATCTTTAAAATAAAGAAGTAGAAGATCTTTGAAATAGGAAATAGGTAAGGTTTTTACTGCCTCTATGACCTACTGGTGTCGCTACTAGTGATGCGTACAGGGGCCTTAGTCAAGAAGCCTTAACAGTAGTGTATGTAGAAAATCGAAAACTAAATTTATATGAAAATGACAGTTCGTGTCGACAAATTAAGGTCCTGTCAGGTCCCCTGTGTCCTGAGTTCACGGAAGTAAAAAGCATCTCTCTAAAATAGCTCCTAATTTATATAGACACACAATAGGTATTTGAACTGTTCGCCACTAGTCTACATAGAACGAGAAGTTATAAAGCAATGGTTTCAATAGACAAATGTATTCGTATTCGCAATTAATATGAGCACGAGATTAACAACTGACAATCGGAACTTCTATCAATTCGGCCGGACCCGGAAGTTAGTATTATCTCGACAAACTTCGATGTTCCAAATCCAAACAATTACAGAATCCAATCAATTCAAGATATAAATGTTCGTCATTGTCCTGGATTCGCTTTCACGACTTTTAGACGACGTACTTTTAAATTAATGACATCCATATCTCACTTGAAGAAATTATTCGACCTATTTATCGTTTAGATGACCATATTTTTTATGTCCTCAATTTAATGACGCAGTTAATAATTATAAGACTAAATAGGTTTGTGTAAGTGTTTCTACCTTCCGTATTTATAAAATGATTTATGTTTTGGAAGAAAAAGTTTATTTATATACTATATCAATATTATATATTTTACTGAACCTATTGTAATGTAATTATAACTCATTAATTAAATTCTTGGTTATATGCTCATACTAACCAACGATATATTGTTATAGCTATGTAATAGAATGTTGTATTTAGAGATATATTATGATATATAATTTAAGTTAAAATATTTTTAATTTTAACCCTGATAACATTTTTTAAGATTCATTATAGCACCACTATGGACTTACTTATGACATATACAAAAAACATTGTACTCAAGTTTTTATGTATTTTTTTACTTAAAAAAGAGCCTGTCGGCTTTGGGGCATGATTCTCATTGGGCAATGGACATTTTGTCTATGTGCGCATTTAACACTCGGTCAAAGGGTAAATAAAAACGTCGAGAGGAAACCGGCATACCGACCAAGACACAAAAAGTCGACGGCGTGTGTCAGGTACAGAAACCTGGTCACCTACTAGCCTTTTAGAAAAAAAACAAACAATCACGATACACAAATGTAAGACCCTGATTTATTTATTTAAGTAACCAATATTATCGCCTATTAGTCCAACAAAAAATCCGAACTATTCAAATTAAATAAACATTAAACAGCGTTCAACATTACTTAGCAGTGAATCCCTCGACAGTAGGTCCAGTTACGAAACACTCGAAAATACCTCGGTATAGTGGCTATACTCGGCAGTATCTAATGTCACATTAGCGCAGTTTATGGAGCAGGTTAACGAGGAATTCCTGAAGCTTCCTATCATTAGAAATAAATTTCCAAGTGACACACAGTAGGGACATCGGGTTTTAAAGGTTTTACGACAACGTGTTAAGCTCATAATTATTTAGACTAGTTCAACCTTTAGGTTACAATTTATGGATAAGTACGAGAAAAGTAAATATTTATCAGTATGATCTCTATGTTAGACATGTAAATGCGCAATTGGATTAGTTCCATGTGTGCATTTTAAAAATATTATAACAATAAAGCTGTGTCGTTATAATTTAAGTATATTTAACTGACACCATTGTATGTTTAAGATTACACGAAAATACTAAAATCAGACTTTCTCTGTCTGAAAATTAATCTTCTATACTTAACGATTAATTAATGCGCTGTGATCCAAATTAATTGAGGGCTTATTGTTCAACCGGAGGTGAGGAACCGGATGTTAGCCCACTGTTAACAATCCGTTCTGTCTTAATAGATTTATTTACTTAATTTAGCCTTCAAGAAAATGGGTCGTTACAGATTGGTATACTTGATACTGATACCTTTTCTTGATCACAAAGCTGTATAGAATTTCAAATCAATTATATATTATCAAACCTCCATTTGGTTTCAAATTAATTTAATATGAGGTATGTAATGTGATCAAATTGCCTACGGCTGGTAACATGTTGATTTATGAGTAGATATTTATTAATTTTTACTCGATAAACAATATTAATTGGCATTGTAATTAAATCAGATAATATGTGGCTTTTAATTCATTGTTAAACATATTTTAGTGCTGCCTCAATAGCTCAGCGGTAAGAGCTTCACTTGCCTGATGTCTGAATCTCTCTTGAAATCACACAAAAGACAAGTGTGGTTCAAGTATAGGTACATATTTAGTTTTCTAACTTGGCAAAGGCTATCCTGCGATTAGTTATCTATTGGAAAACTTTATGGGAGAATTAATTACCTCGATATTAAATTTCTGTTGTCTTTGATAATTTATGGTCGCTTTAGAAAGCTGATTATTAGACGCCGTTACATACTCGCGTAATTTATTAGCGTGGCCTATTATGCACGTTTTAATAAACTTTGAAAGCCTTTACAAAAACCTTTTGCAAACTTATTGGAACTATTTTATGTTGTCAGTTCCGTAACTTGTAAATGCGAATAATCTGTGGGTGCCAAGTACAAACGTTAAAGCTGAATATTTACTGAAATACATTCTTATACTTATTGAATTATTTGATTATATTTTACTGTCTTGTTTTTTTCTTGGTATATACACACCAGTTAGTAAAGACGGATATTAATATTTTTTTATTTAAAACCATCCTGCCCTAACAGGCGACCCTAAATTGACAAGAGTGAATAATAAGTGAATAAAATTTACAGACGAAACAAAAAAAGCAAACATACAAAATTAATTAGGAAAAACAAAATTACATAATAAAAATACAAGAAATTAACTAACTACTATAGGCACTTACAAATATAGAACTTTTGCCTGTTCACTCATCGGACAAAGAAAAAGGTCAGTATGTAATTCGTTAACGAAATTAATACACCGAATCATATGTTCCCTTTTGAGATGGTTAGTCCTAGCTGAAATAGTGAAGTAGGACGGATATTAATAGTTATATACTAGCCTGGTTTTCCACAACCAGCAATTTTAAGGAACATTCTGCCGCGCACCATAGCTGCCAGCAGAATTATTTCAAAAGCCATACGACTCCGAGCGTTCGAGAAGAGGCGAACCAAAGCCTCAATAGTCGGAAACACCCTCGTAGGCCCCTTTGCCTCCTGTCTCATAAAAATCTTTTTATTTGGCGATAATTTGAAAGTCTGTATCTATCTCTGTATGAAATAATCTATTTTCGAGTTTTATAGGGTACGTGGTTATAGGTTGATTCATGAATATATTGTGACATTTAACATTTAATTATTTGTTAAGCTTTAAGGCTTTTTAAAGACATTTCATAAAGGTTAGTCGACATCACAGGAGACCGAAGATCTGGCAGCTACCTCGGACAAAGAATTAGTCTAGCAATTCAAAGGGGGAACGCTGCCAGTATCTTCGGAACCTTGCCTAAAGGGACTCCTTTTAATGATATATTTTAGTTTATGTTAAGTTTAGTTATTTATTCAATGTATATTATTTTATTATTATTAGTTTATGTTTATATTGAATATTAAAGTCCAATGTAATAAAAAAAAAATTATTTGTTTAAAATACATGTGTTTGAATGTATTTATGAACTTGTCGCTAGATTACGGTAAGTCGAGATATTAGCATCACCAATCGAGCGACGATCTTACTTTGGAATAGACTTATATAGAGGACTAGAGGTACATACATTGTTATTCGAGACATTCACTTTACCTAGTACCCGTGTATCCAATAAAGTTGGTGATACAGTGTCGGTGATTGCAATACGGTACATAATCGAGCTATGGGCTGAGGCAAATTTACCAACGACCCCTTGGCACACATCCAAGTCATCAGTGAACCGGTGCTGCCCATGTAAAACAGCCTCACTAAAACGAAATGATTTTTTTTATCTCTATCTCCTAATGCTTTTTAATGCTTGTTGCTTTGTGATGCAATTAGTCGTGGGCGAGTGCGCGAATGTTCCAAATTTCAAAGTTTAAAAAATACTTCGATCGAGATTGAATTGATATGCGTTAAGTCTGAAGAGCCTTTTTGGTATTTTTATGTAACTCTCAAAAAAGTTTATTTTCTTCTGGATTTCAAATTATTTTGTAATATACCTATATATAACCATGTATATATTATGTTTCTTTGAATGAGTAACGCTAAGGCTTTATTTGAGCAATGAGCCAGACACATTTCTACATAATATATTTCCAATATTAAGATTTTAAATAAGTACTTTACCAGCAGTAACAATTTTTATTCACCGAGAATGCAACCCGTATCTTTGCGTCAAACAGTAACGTATTTATATAAATATTAAACTATAAATTGAAAACACAGTGAGGTCAGACAACATGTTTGGCCTAATAACTCTGCGGTTATTGTGGCTTGCCTACGGGCCAGTCCATTTGCGATTGACGTTTTTGATTGAAGAACAATTTTATATTATTTCTCTCATTGTTTTGTATATTTGAGTTATAAATTAATCATTTGTACGAATATAGACAAAATGAAAAGCAAGTTCGAGTGCGATGAACGCGCTCTGCCCAAAAAAACGGCATATTATATAGTCAAAACAAAGATAAATGTTGCTGTATATAACATAAAATATATATGTATGAAATCCTGTATACCCAAAGGTACCTGAAAAATACATTTTTGCGTCTGTCTTTTAAGATATTTTATGGGCAAGTTGATTAGTTTCCTTTGCATGCCATACGTGGTTGACTTTTTTGGATTTTCGGATCTAACAAACCGATTTCCTCACAATTTTACAAACCTCCATTAGTACGTGGATAGGACACGAACGCACGACCTTAAGGTTGGCAATCGCAACTTAACCACTAAACTGCTTATAACTACAGGAAGAGTATTTATTATTCTCATTATTTTGTGTTACAAAATTCTTTCTTGTTTGTTATATTTGTTTATTCATATTGGTTTTATAATTAGTTAGCGAAATAGGAGCAATTACTCAGTGATGAAGTCATCTCAATATAGGAGGAGGTTTGCATATCCACGTATTGGATCTATGCCAACTAACATTACTTACCGGGACAAATTCCCTGTTAAGTATGACTTGGCTAGCACCTGTCGCTAAATTAGCTTTACGAAACTATTACCTCACTAATTGAGTAAATAATTTAGCAGCTGCTTTCCTAATATGTATACATAAATAATGAATACTCATTTGTGCGTGTTGTATGGCATTCTTAAGATTCCAGACCTAGCTCATTTATCAAAATCTAGATATCGGTGAGTTTTGGCCAAAACGCGTTCTTCTGAAAGGAGGGGCAAATTGGATCCCTGAGGTATCGAGAGGGTACACGAAATTTAAAATTAGTTAAAAGGTTGGAGCAGTCCGCCTGGTTCATAAATATCTTAAATGGAAATGATATATCAATTAATTTTCTACGAATCTCTAATGAAAACATTTTAAAGTAGCCTAGTTTTACTCTAGCCTGGTTTCGTATGTTGGCTACTCTTTCCGAGATGCCACTAGGCAAAATTATATGCCACATTGATCTTTTTTGCATATACAGTGGAAGAACAACAATTATAAACTTATAAAATGCAAACGCGAATTTCATAATATAACGCTTTAGTGTTTTTAGCAATCGTGGTCTGCGAGAGGCTGTCATTTGTCATGTCACATGCCATATTTAGTCATCAAAAAATCCATTCAAAATTGACTAGTTTATATTGAAAAATAATTACGGTTGAATTAAATATAAAAGAAAATAGGAACAGCTTATATGTACATAAAGGCATCAAAGATAAAATTTAATAAAACCTTTCCATCCACCCACCTTTCTACCAAATTCTCTTCTAAAGGGCACACGTCATGTCAATTTTCATATTAAAAACGCCTCTGTGGCTTCGTTTGGAACGCATTAAACCAATATCCTAGATTGGTTTCCGAGCGCAAGATTATTATTTCAGGTTGATGTCAACAAGCTTGATGACATGTACTGGCCTTTGTTGGTAGGTCTAGAAGCTCCGGTAGTAGCTCTAGCCAGAACATGAGTAGATGCTTCCAATGAGACGTAACTCCACATAACAGCACCACAGAACAGATTCGCTCATAGCTTTAGGGTTGATTGCAAATAGCCGCGTAAAAAAAAACATACCGTCTTTTGTACTTTCTCTCTAAGATTAAAAAATCGATCTTAAATCTGTAATACGTCCATTTTAAAGCGTAATCGTCTCATATCGACAAAGGACTCTTCAAAGAAAAACCTATTATGTATCGTGCAACAGAAAATCATATAGGAAACGTTTCAACGATGAAAGGGGCCTCAATTGATTACATTTACATGCAAATTCCGTATCGGGCGCAGCGTATGGACGTCGTTTCAATATATTCTTAGCGTTTTATTAGAATTCCATCGTCTTCGGATAGAATCTATTTAAAATTTTATTAATGTTTAAGAAGAATTTAGTACCGGATTTATCGTAAGAGTCTATACGACTACATCTATTCTATTGAAGAATGAATTTCCTTTTATTGACGCTACGTTTAAACTGCAGTTTAGAATTGATTGATTAGATTAATAAAATTAAAAGCGTGCTTAAGTGTGTGTGCTTAAACTTAATATTTTATACAACAAGGCTGTTGTATAAAATATTTGGTGTTTATATATAATTATGTTAATTTAATAATCTTATCGAGTATAAAGACGTTACGTGCGTACGTGCACGGCCGGAGATCGAACCTACGACCTAGACAACTAGTGGATGAGAGTCATACGCTGAAGCCACTAGGCCAACACTATTTCAAACTAAATGATATTTAAATATATCATTCATCTTTACTATTAAATATATATACTTTACCATATTGATACCAACGTTTATTTCATACCAACATGAAATTTTAAGAACCTATCGCCCAAATGTGAATTTCAGAAGAACAAATGAAAATCGCTTTAATTTTACCAAACAAATCCAACAAATGCACGTTAATTGTATTAGGTGGCGCGAGTGTAAAACCCGCAATTTGGCGTGTTGTTGGTAATTAGGGAAACAACTTTTCAAATAGTAAGACAGATTTTTAATTAACTTATTTTCAAAGTTGAGGAAGGAGAAATTGGCTATTTACCAAAAGAGCGGCATGTGCAGACAAAAGGTTGTGGGGTTAACAAACTGTAGTATTGTATTTGTTCGCTTACATTAGGCTAATAATACAATTCTAGTAAATTAGTTTAAAAAGCTAAAGACAAGTCCAAATATTATGTTTACAGATCAGTTTCATCCTTAATCAAAAACAAAATTTTCACTATCGATTCAAAACTCACGATCTTAAGCAAAATCTTCTAAACCTATGCTCAAACCGAAAGTATTCTTCTTGTGAAACAGTAGTTAAATTATAGTAAGTGTTGTGTAGAAAAGTATATCTCACGTACCTAAAATAATTGACACGTCAAATGGAAGAGACTAGCTGCCCACGATACACACCCCTAGTGTGGGGGCGAGTGCATTTTCTCTTATTAATAAACTGTACATACTTTTTTATTATGCGTAATCAAGATTTTTCTTTCTTTGAAAGGAATAAAATTACATATAAAATATTATTGAAACATAATTCTAAAGATATATCAGAGTTATCAATCGTATTATTACATACTTCATAGATTTAAAAAAAATCGTAGAACCTTTGACGTTTGAGAGTGAAGGGCACCTCCAGAGAAGTCCTTAGTATATTTCAATTTGTTTCCAATTCAGTTCCAACGGTACTGACCGTGGACTGCCATAGGACAATATATTGTGAGATGGTTCGTTACTACTACGTCTAGTCCAAGACTCCAAGACGTTTCAACTTTACTTTGTTTAATAAAACAATAGTAAAGATAGGAAATACACGCACTCTAAATAAAGGTAAAGTTAATTTTTGGTAAATCAGAGAAGATAAGTGAACATTGTCTTTTTACGAGATCCATAAGATATTATATAATTTATAAGTAAGATTCGGTACCACAAGCGTCAGTGGATTTAATTGAAGAATTGTATAAAACCTTCGAAGTTATCTATCGTACCATATAATTATTTCATTCTGTTGCAATTATACTAACTTAATACAGTATAGTTGAGAATATTGTATTGACTTTATTTAATTGGAAAGTTAGCGCCGTTTCCAATTCTCTTAATAAGGATAGGTACATTTAGGGAACTTTAACAAGTTCCAAAGTAAGCTCATAAAAGTTTATCAGTGAAATAGTAAATAACCTGCAAGAATTAAGATTAACTACATCTTATTAATTTTGTTTACAGTTGATAAAGCGTTTGATTAACTCGTAGAGTTGGAATTTCGGTAAAACAAAAGTTGTTGACCATCATTATGTATTGTGAAAAAAAAAACTACAGCTTTCTGTAAAGTACAAAATCAATATTTCCTGGAAAATTATAAACGTGAAATCATTTATAGGGATGTGCAATTACAAGCTATTACCAAATGAGTTTCACTGTGGATGCTACACTATATAATGTTATCCGCTACTAATGTAATTACATTAAGCAATTGCTCTCTGGCTTCGTATTCGAGTAGATTATCAGTCACTTTCACTCAACTTAATATAATTAATATGATAAAACTACATGCGTACTTAATGCTTTAAAAATAAGGTTC
The DNA here is from genome assembly GCF_905475465.1 of Pieris napi. Classification (NCBI taxonomy): domain Eukaryota; kingdom Metazoa; phylum Arthropoda; class Insecta; order Lepidoptera; family Pieridae; genus Pieris; species Pieris napi. Next base: position 3,007,959 of record NC_062239.1, on the reverse strand, counting down.
GTTATTGGCTATCCGGAAATAACGCGAGGAATAGGTTTGGGCCTTTAGCGAGTCTAACTAAAATTGTCAATGAAATTTGACTTTTGAAAAAGCTGAGTTGGACTAATTACCAATACTGACTTGTTTAATTTGATTACTATACTATTTTATTCAGATATAATTCTTTATTTAAAATTAAGTTACTCAAATTTCTAACAGGTAAACTTGAATTGAACAATACAATAAATGTAAATTTTCTAAGATAGCTTGGGTCAGTAAACATGGCTCGAGCAACAGTTCCATTCTTGGGTTTGTACTCGTATACTAGCTAATAACTGCCATGTAACACTTTTGACAGTGACCAATGTGTACGAGTTTCTACATACCTATCAACGATATTTTCGTACTTGGTTACATCGAAACAATTACCTTTTTTTTGGTGACTCTCCATTACAAGAGCTTTAGAATTTAACAGCTTTTCTGTTGACGTTCATAAGTGTACTTGATTATATAAATAAAGTTCTTTTGAGTTTGAATTTCTCTTATATACAAAATAATTGAATAGAAAGTAATGTTTCACATATGAATAGTTTATAAAAATATCGCTTAGGGAATTCTTGGCTTACACGCAGGAGTGGCGTAAAATTTATCTTGTTGAAGTAATAGTATACAAACAAGTAAGGCCATTATGTCTGGCCGGCCGCCAGCCTTAGGCTCTTCCGCTAGACCGTAAACCACCACCTATTCCCGCATATTTATTTATTAAAACACAACATAATTACACCCTGAAGTACTGATACCGCTTTTTTCCGCCTGATTCATGGGCCAACTGATATTTATGTTTACATGCGGGTTTGCAGTTAACGAGTTCTTTTAAAAGTAAGAACTTATTACCTAGCTAACTGACAATGAATAGTTATCAAGTTTTAAGATCATATAAAATTTACAATAAGTTTTCATACACGTTTTACATATGTACCTATATATTTTATAAGAAATCACAGTTTCCCAACCTTTTTTGTGCCATGCGCCACCTAAGCCTTTGTAAAATTCTTATGGCCCCATTATGTAATTTACATAGAAAAATTGTTCACTTAACAAACCTTAATGATAGGTTATAGGAAGAAATCACTAAGAAATTGTTAACGAAAAACAGTAAGTAAATTTTCAAAACGTATAATGAACAACTGAAACTCAAATTACAAATATTTTTAATAAAGATTTCTCTACATTCATTTATTATTATAATTTAATAAGATCCTTGCATGTGATGCTTGCTGCACAGATATTTTATATTAGGTTTCAATTTGGCTATCTTCAGTCTCAAGTCTCGTTGAGAAACAAAGTGAAACAACGAGTCAACGTTGAGAAACACTGGTTAAAAAAGTCTAAGTAAACTTTTTGTTTTGTTGGCTTGTAACATAATTACCATAGAATTGTTTAAACTTACGTGTGTTAAGATTTAAGTAAACAATTTTATAAATTTTTAAAACACATATTGTTTAGCTGTTGAACAAATAAAATTTCAATTATTAACGAGAAAATAACCGTGTTCAAAGACTACAAGATCGTTATAGAACTTCTTTAACGTATCAAGTGGTAACGATTAACGAATAAAAGAAGCTCTTGAAGCTTCTGAATAGGAGCAGAAGCATTTTCTGTCGATAAAGACCAATGCATTGACGATTTATCGCAGCTACTGCTGGCACAGAAGTGACGTCATTAATGCGTTCCTAGATGGAATATTTCTAGAGCTTCACGTACAATATAAAACGATTTTAGATCACGTCGTATATAACTTATAATACGCAATTAAATATAAAAGTGCTAATTCTAATGACAACAGTGGGTTGTTGGCTTCCTACACTCTATTTGATGCCACTTTACATTATTTTTGCAAAGCTCAAGTATCCTTAGTTTTTTTGTAACAGTTTGAATCTGTACGTGCACAGATCAACTTCCAAGACTGTTCTGTACACTATATTGTGTAGGTTATCTAACTTCCTTTTTTAAAGTTAATCACGTACAAACAAAACTGGATTAATTTTAAAACGGAATTACTTTTAACCTAGTAATGCGATCCAATAATTTTATTGTTTGCCGTAATTATGAAATTACTCCCTGATGACCACAATGGTATTTTGTTAATATTTATCCTTGCATATTGTAAAGCCCAGGACACATCTTACTAAACGATAAAGTACCAAATAGATTTTTGGATGGTTTTCTCCAACATATACTTTGTTTTATTTATGTTTCAAGTAGGTATAAGGTTGTCGATCGCAAAAGTCCCAAAATCCGAATATCACGCGGGCGAAGCTGTAGACGGAAGCTAGTTGCTGATAAAGTCATTTGTGTTTTAATTTACGATATTAATTATTCAGATATTGCATTACCCACGCTTAATATTAAAGCAAGAGCGCTCTTAAATGTGGCAATTATTATTGCGTCCTATATTCGAACGGGTCTGGGTGACCCGATGCATTTATAGTTATGCGGTAAAAATATTAATGACTTAATTATCACATTATATTTGTTGCAATACAACAATCACATTAGCATTGTAAAGTTACTCTATATACTATTTCTTGTTCTGCCTCATTGGTATAATAATACCAATGAAATACCAATAAAAATAAAATAGATAATAATATAAGCCCGTTGAATTTTCAATCATAAAAAAATATACAGCTTAGATTTTATACATTTCATATATCTTTTACTTGTTATCCTATATATCCTAGCTACCTTCAGTACCAGTATATCGGAACCCTTTCACGGGTATAGGCCTCCTCCAGCTTTTTTCAACTGACTCTGTCTATGCTTTCTTTCTCCTTTCGCTTCCTGCTACCGCTTCTATTTCTTCTATCCACTTTTTTTGGGGCACCCTCTTCTCCTTCTTCCCCTTGGTCCTTTCCATATAGTTGTCCTTCATGGCCACCTTTTATCTGTGTATCTTGCTTAGGGCATAATGTAAGGCAAGGCATCTATTACTTTTGTTTGTCGTCTTATATTTCCACTTTTTATTTTCTGTATTTTTCTTATTTTTAGTATGCTTTCCATTGCTTTCTGGCACACTACTAACTTAATTTTCATTTTTGTATTGTATATCCACGTTTGGCAACCGTATGTGAGATTTGGAAAGATACATGTGTTCAAGATAATTTTGTTTAGGTGAAGGGGAAATTGCCCTTTTAAGATTTCCTTCAGGGATCAAAACTGTTTCCAGCTCATGACAATTCACTGCTCTACCTCAAGTTCTTCATTTTTATCTAGGTAGATGTAGTTTTTTACATATTCAAGAGCTTTCCGTTAAGGTATACTACAGTGTTTGTAACAACCGCGCAGTTTGTCATTGCTTTAGTTTATTTATCGCTCATTGGTATAAAGTACTGAACTAATTCGACTTAGGGTCCTTGAAGAAAAGAGTATCACTTAAAATCCGATGAGCCTCATGCCTACAAAACTAAATTAGGACACTTTACACTATAATCGTCAGTTTCAATATGTTCCCGATAAGTATAATGTATTATATACTATTCGTTACTATAGTTAAAAAAAATGACCGTGAAGCTATAATAAAATTCAAACACGAAAATATTGAATATTAAAGGACTTCTAATCTATGCTTAAGTTTTCATTAAGGGTCTAATTAGCTAATTACGACGATAGATAATTAAGAATAATTTTCTTTTATCCCATGAGAAAATATTGAATGAAAAACACAAAAGAATTGAAAACAAAGGGCAAAGAATAAACAGCCGTTTAGGGCTGTAAAACCGATATCTGTTGAAAAAAGAATTGCCCATTAAAGTACTTATAAAGGTATTTAAGAATTTTCTATGGTTCAAATAAAATTAATTTTATGAATAGCCTCTCGGTTGGTCAATCATAAAAGAAATGTTTAGCTTATTTTATACTCCGTATTCTATAAGTAAAAGTAAAAAAAAAACCATTTTAATCACTTAGGTAACATAATGTACACTTATGACTCGTCAGTTTTAATCTCTCTTTTTAATCGCCATTTTTTTTATACACAACGTTTGTAAGCTGCAACCATAACACCATGTTCCACATGACATATCAAGTAATTAATAACAATAAAATAAATTAAAAAAAAAAACAAAGACTTGTCCTCTATCAGCAGGAGGCATGGTGAAATAGGAGTACGCACTTACATTCTCGTGGGAACAACACGCAAACACATACCTAGTCGAAATAAGCAACATCACAGCATACACGAATTCAAGTACGACCAGTCACCACAAGCAGCACCCGTTCAGGAGCATGACGTATGGCCAGCCATCGGCCCCCTCGCCATATTTTAGGCAGAGAGACAAATTAAGGGTGCAAAAATATTCTAAACATGTAATTCTTTTAATAAATGTTCTGTAAAACTTTATGACCAAAATTTTATAAACGTCATATTGTACTGGTCTATGAGATAAAATTGCTTTTTGAATTTATTACCTATTTCTCCTTAAAGTATGATTATATTGGATTTTATCGTATTCTATTACGACAGTGAAAACAAGATTTTATATTCATTATTTACCATTTAGACATGTGATTTGTGACAAAGCGAACACATTACAGTAGCAACATTCGGAGACAATAGATAACAAGCTACTCACCTACAAAATGCTCTTGAAACCCATTTGAACATACGGGATTCAACTATGGGGTTCGGCGTGTGACATACAGAGGATTCAAAATTACATCTTGAAACAAATATCCAACGGTCCGTGGTTTATAAAAACATCGGAGATTCATGAGCACCTCAAAATCAGGACTGTTAAAGAGGAGATCAAGACCTGGAGTATGAAATACAGAAAAAGGCTAGAAATGCATCCTCAAGCTGGGTATCGATTACGCGCTCCTGGCGCGCGCGCCATGAATGACCGCTCCGAAAGTGCGTTCCATGAAACGCGTTCCAAATATTTGAAGTATATCAACTAAGCGCGCCTGGCGCGCGTGGCAACTGTTCCAGTGTTCGACCCTTCATCATGGAAGCCAGTCGGCTTGGCTTTTAGATACTCTCAATTTTTCTCTTCTGTACGATGAAAGGAGCACAGTCATTTTTTTCTTTAATTCCGGCAGCGAAGCGATTTATTATGATACGAAGAACTTTTGCTAGCTTTGTAGATCTTTTGTACCGTACAGTTGTATTAATTTACGGTAACTTTGGTTATCCATAATTGGGAGTGCAACAAACACAAAAAAATACGATATGTCCGTCCCAACTGGCGCGCGCGCCACGATTAATGCGTGGTAAAAAACCGACACCCGTCGGAACGGACCGCTCCGCGTTCGGGCGCTCCAGCGAACATATTGGCGCGCGTTCCAAAGTGGTATCCATTGCGCGCGGCTGGAGCGCGCGCCAATGTTTGCCCTCTTGGAGCGCGTAGTCGATACGCGGCTTAATAAGCTAATACCTTACCATCCTAAGGCTTAAAAGGCGACAAATCCTTAGTCTTGATAGACACGGGTGACAGAGTGGAGCAGTCTCGATGTAGATTTTACTCTGAACGCCTAACAGCTATCAACACATCTGCTCACTGATTGCAAGATAAAACTTATAAAAAAAAACATTATTTATTCCTGTCAGAGTACTCTATTTAAACACTACATTAGCGAAGGTTTTTAATATTGAAAAATACACAACGCAGACGAGTTTCGACGTTATATAAGAAAACTGAAGCACATTATATGTACTCGTATTGTATAAAATATCAAGTGCTAACAACTCTTTTCAACTCTGTAACTAATTTATGTTGAGAAAAGAAGGATTTGATTCTGGGCGTATTGAGAATTATTTAGGGCAACAGCCCGAGTAGTTGTAGAATCCTAAGGCAGCCTTGTAACGCACAACTGTCTGACTACCTACTTGCCAAGACCTTAGAAACTCCTTTACCCGTGTCTCACTAAGGTCCTGATTTAAATATCAAAATGGCGACATTGCGACATTTTTCAATACGTAGCACGAGAAAGCTCTTTTCAATTGTTGACAATACACATTTATTAAATGTCTCACAGATTAATACTAAGTACGTCTTAGTTCTGCTCAATTCTCCACTCTTAAGTGCTCTTGGCAAGGAGGATCTTTATTGTTCTAGGCTATTGGATTTATTGATTTCTACTCTGTCCGACTAAACAAATGTCAGACTGCTCCAGACAGATACAACTAAGCGGATCTTGCTCCAAGTGTTCTTTTATCTAGACTAATTTCTTATGTATAAAGAAAAAGAAAAATTATATAACCAAGTTTTTGTTTTTCAAGGTTTTTTCAATAAGCATTTAACGTTGCAGTTTTGTAGTTTTTACACGCGATAGTTTTTAAATTGAAATTATTGTATTTCGTTAATAATTCATGTATAATTAGGTAACAGTCATTGTTACTCACGTGTCAAGGCAAGATTCAAGTCAAGTGGACATTAGAAAAAAGGGCTTGAGAAAAAATCATTTTGTGAGTTTCGTGACCCACTAACACTAACCGAATTTGTATATGAATGACATTAGCTCACGCTTTGTCACGTGACTTATTTGTTTTGTTAATTGAAAGTGATTTTGTCTAAAGCCAAAGGATGGCTCCCATATGTTAAACCATACTTTGTTAGTGCTAAGTCTCGAGTTGTTAATATCGATAGATATACACATCTTAAAATCGTTTGTATTTATCTATAACAAAGAAATGGGCAGATCAGTAGTTAGTCTAAATTTATATTAAAGACATGGCAATAAGCTCGAAAATATTCAATCGATTACGTTACTTAGCTACATTAGATTTTTTATATTATATCTACTTACGCTTTACTGCCGTTTGCGCTCTTAACAAATCCTTACAAAATAAAATAAGTGAATACTTAAATAACTTGTATAGTAGTAAAAATATTGATATGGTTAAGTTAGAGAAAATTAAAAGAAAAACTAAACTTAAGGATGCAAAAATGACATGTAAAAGTCTGAAATGGCAATGGTTGAGACTCATGATAAGAGAAAAAAGGACAAAGAAGGTAAAAGAATGGTATCCTAGGGATGGAAACATATGGCGAGGCGTTGGTAGGACAACATAAGAAGGATAGCCGGGGTAGTATGGTATAGAATAGCGAGGGACCGATCAATATGGCGACAATTTGAAGGAGGTCTTTGTCGAGAGACAAAATTGACTGATTAGTTGTAATAGTGTTAAAATTACTGTAAAATGTTAAACAAATACTCTAGACTAATTACAGTATTAAGAGCTTATTTTATTTATTTATTCAAATAGGTTTACAGCCGTAATACCTTATTCCACCTAAATAAGAACATTAAAAAAAAACCGGGGCCGATCAACCTCTTTAGGTTTTTCTCTTTAGGTTTAAATTCAAATTCAAATTTAATGACGTGGAATAAGTGATACATGTATATTATGTTCCATAATAAACATATTTTATTTTAGGTCTGGGCCTCAGATTTCTGAATCTGTTTCATAAGCATTTTTAAATCTAATAGGCAAGAAGGTGATCAGCCTCCAGGGCCTGACTCACGCCGTCGACTTTTTGGGTCTAAGACATGTCGGTTTCCTCACGATGTTATCCTTCACCGTTCGAGCTAATGTTAAATGCGCACATAGAAAGAAAGTCCATTGGTGCACAGCCGAAGATCGAACCTACGACCTCAGGGATGAGAATCGCACGCTTATGCCACTAGGTTAACACTGCTCGAAATAAGAACATTATTCAGATACAGAACATTATTTCGATAATACGATGACAACTTTAATTTAAAAAAAAAAAGGGTGCGTGTACTTATGTACGCGCGTAAGAAGTTATACTTCTTTGGCATTATTAAAAATAGTTTGGCTTTGTTCCACTTCCAGTTTTTGATGTTTCACAACGATAAGATGACAACTCTTTTTTTGTATTCAATTTAGTGCACTTACACTGATTCATCAATTGTTTTTTGTCTCTTGTCCTTATATTTGCTAGATTAAATCAGAAAAATTACATGTTTTGATTAAACAATATGGTCATTTTTTTAATCAAAACATTACTCGATAATAATAATACATACGGATAGTTAGCCTCAATTGTATTGAAGCACTTAGGAAGGTTGATGAGCACAGTTTTTTCACAAATATAAATTAGTATTGGTTTAAATATTCAATTTAAATCACTTCTGATTATAATTCAAAAAGCATTGCTAAATTTCTTTGAAAAAATAATTAAAACTCCTTTATTTGTTTAAAAGGTAAATGACAAATGTCATTATGGTCATTCAAAATTCTTGGCATACGAACTTCACGCATATTCTATTTCTTTTTACTTGTAGATTGTCCTATTCCTATCTCGCTCGCGCACGCTATAATCACACTCCTAATTTTGTGTCACAGGTGCGCGCGCATTGTAAAATTTCACTCTCATAAATTTTTCATAACGCGCCTAAAGAAGTATAACTTCAAAAAGTAAAATTTTTGCTATACATAAATTATATGTATAGGCAATTGACAAATCAAGCTTAATAGTGTTATTGCTTTCAATTCAGGAACTTAGTGTGTGCAATAGCGGATAAATCGTTTGCTTGTAAACAGAATAAGTATTTATTTTATGGTTTACAAACGTACAATTCGTGCGATGCCTCCATTAATCTTTGGTAATTACCTGACATACTGAAATACGTCACTTTTCAAATATATAAGTGACATAGATGGAGTTTTAATAAGGCGCTATGGAGCGTTCTACTGTTTGGTTGAAAATTAAAGACAAAGTAAAAAACAGTTTAAGAGAAGAGTAACAAAAATAACGTCCTAACACACTCACAAGTTAAAGCGGACATGTCCACGTTTGTGATGACGGGGGATGAGACACAAAGACCTAAGACCCTACTTGGAATCGCCCAGTGGGAAGAAAAAAGAGACGACGCCCACCAAAACCTGGAAATGAAATAAAATAAATAGCGTGGAAAGATCGAAAAATGGTAACCAAGATGAGTGGCGAATTGAAGAATTTGGAAGCGGCCTTTACTCCATCGGAGGTCGTGTAATAATAAATAACAAATATAATAACATAAACTTATTGTTATCCTTATTATAGTACTCGAATTAGTTATTTGGTATAACTGAAGCAAAATGAAAGATTTCAACAGAAGAAAATTCAGCAAACGAAGTAAATAGCAAACTTTAATTTTTAGAAAACAAAACATACGCCATCACTTTTTGTGTAAAACTTTCAGAATTTCAAATAAGTTAAAGTTAGCTAATGCGATGAAAAATATGCATTCATTTGTTTGCAACTTTCAATTAAATTGAAGAACTCGACGGCAAATAAAGAATAGAAAGTTTAGAATGCAATTCCGGACACCTTAAAACGCAACGAAGTTAGCCTTTGTAAATAAAAGTGGCTTTCAGCCAAGAAAGTGTTAAATAAAAGTATTGCAATTGTTGTTTTCTTGAGGGATTCAACGATCCAATTACCGATTGTCACAAATATTACAGCATTGATGATTGCAATGTGAATTGGCTTTAACTCACAGATATTGGAACGCTGATTAATTAGCATAATACATAATGCATGCATAATACGAAGTTGTAATAAGTACTGTTATTTTGAATCGATATGTCTACTAACGTGGCAAAGGGATTTAAAAATAGTATAGGGAACAGAAATAAAGAAAACTGAAATATCAACCGTTCCGTTGGAACAAAACGTCTATTCACCCACTCGTGTAAAAAGAAATTTTTTCTAGTGAAAATAATTTGTTTATTCGTGTTACAAAAATATGACCACTACATAAATATAGATATAATAAATAACCTTTTATATTAAAAGCAACTACTGTTCCTACTGAGACAAAATAAATTAAATTCCTGTTTAGAGGATTTATATGTACTATAATTATTTATTGATATTTACATTTTACATATGGGTAAATGTTATCATATATAATAAAAAGTAATTGTTGGCAAATGATTAGCCTATATGTATGCATCGCAATACCTACGTATTTACGTGATTGTACCAAAATTTTGATTTAATTTATAGGGTCAAATCAGAGTCGTTATAAAGCGAATATAATATTCGTCGAATTTGTCGTCTTGGGTATCTAGTAACAACATTGCACGTTCATCACAAAGGTAAAATATTTTCTTTTTGCTTTAAAGTGTAAAACTTGTAATCCAAGCTGTATAACGGAAACTTAGAACAGTTTAAAATAGAAACAATTTTAAGAGTTTCTAAAAGGCGAGACCTCTTTCTCGGGCTTTGTTAAGAAATACTGTTTACTCGTTACATTTATACAGTGTTACACGACGCCCCTTGAAAGTTTGTCTGGCGAGGCTCAGGGCGATTGAGAAGTACACTTTTCTTTGTTACATTTACGGTACCTTGGTAATGGATTTTAGAACTAGGGGCCACCTTTGTGCATGGGCACAAACCTTTAGAATACGTAACTATAAAACAACTGTTTTATAATTTTTTCAATTATTTCCGATAACTGTGAACACCACTTATTTAAGACTATTTAATAATTATCCAAATAAAACCAACGGGATTGACGACACATGTTAGCAGGTCACGGTAGATTTTTATCGTATTCAAAGGTTCAGAGTTAGACAAAGCCTCTTTTTGTAGCAATATACCTAATAAGAGGTGGTATTACGATTTGTCCTGGCTAATTGTCCAATGTATGTAACAGGTACAACACAGAACAAATTATAGGAATGAATTCTTGTAACAGAGGCAAACTTCAAATCAATCATGATACTCGTACATACATCGTAAAATTTGCTGATAATATTATACAAAATGTTGTTAACAGTAATAAATAGTGCTTAATTATCCGAGTTACCTCTGCTATTTACGTAAGTTATACAATTATACACCCATACTTAATACCTCTGACGAGAATATGGTCGTGGAATTAGCTAAAGAAACTATATTAAAAGAAAACTGTTAACACTACCTTGGCTTGAAGTATGAAGTGGCTTCAGGATGAAGGGTGAGCTAATGGTTTTCCTATACAAATTCGTTTGCCGTTAGTGGCTACGGTTGTAAAGGGATTTAGTCGCAGGCCTCTGGTTAATAAGTAGCAATAAAACAATATATAATTATTACTTATTTTTTATTACTGTTATTATTATTACTTAGTTCTATCATATCAATAGAATAAAAACAACTATTTTTTCATGTTCCTTATAACAGCAAACGCTTTGTAGGACCAATTTATTAGCTGTAAAAAATTGTTTTATCACAAATTAAAAGAGATATTCTACCTTTTTGTTAATCTAATCACTAATGTTTAAGAAGTTTTTGTTTGTATTAAATTAATTTTTAATTAACACGTTCATACGATGAATTCATCAGACCCAAATTTAGACGACGTGTTTTAGTCACAGAAGGCTTATCACTTATTTTCCTATAAAAAATGTCCAATGAAACAAATGTAGAGATGTGTCGGGGGATATGAAGTCCTTTTCTGAATGTTCAGTTCTTCAGTTCAAAAAAATATTCCAAAATAATTTTATAGAATATTTTTATATTACCTTTTCATATTTCCTATAATAAGCGAAACTGCGCCATATTTTTCAAAAACAAAATCTATTTTATTAAAAAGAATAACATCTAACGTTGCGATATAAGTTTATACAATAATAAATTAATACCTTTTAGTATAAATTTATAATTGCACATTATTATCTTCGAGGAAAATTCGAATTAATTTCCTTACGTTCGTATAGGTGTCGAGGGATAGCGTGAAAATCTTCCCCGCGGTAACTCGCAGAGGGCGCTTGCATCGTTCCATGAATACGATAATGAGCATTGTGGTTTTAGGGTCTAATTTCATCCAGGGACCTTCGTACGCCGCCATACTGAGCTCCAAACTCTGAGACATATTATATTATATATATAGGATTATCTCCTTCAAGGTTCAAAATATCTATCAATTTTTCGTTTTGGTTTGAATAAAATAAGTTTCTGAATTATTCACACCACTGTTAGCTAAGCAATGTTAGGCACGGCTATCAACCAGGCGGTGCACTAATTGATTTTTATTTTTTTGTTGCGAGCAAGTGTTAACTTGCTCTTAGAAACCAGTATTTCAGTGGCGTGTATCAGGCACAGAAGACCGATTACCTCATAGAGAATTCTGAGGCAAAAACCAAGGCTTGGAGTGCTACATTTTATACTTACTATATCGTGAATTACACGTAAATATTTTCGTCAACTGGTACCTCCAGGCTCCTACCATTAAAGTATAATTTTTAATTCGAAAAGGCATTTGCACAGAGAAAATGGCATAAATATCTAATTAATATTTTAAAATAATAAGCAGCTATTCAGCGAGAAATAATACCAGTAGAGAACGGGACAAACTTTTTCTCTCCTTACATTTTTGCTTTTACTAGTTTATAGTTTGGACTTTTCCTATAACAGAAACAATAATCTTTTTTTCTATTAGTCATATTATGTATAGAATTTTACCAGCACCATGGAGCAGATGGAGTTTAATTTATGTTTGTAATAAATCTTGAGACATGCTTTCCTTTTGCAAAGAAACATTTATTAGTACACCACCAAGGTTTGAACGCAATCGAGAATCGTTCGTTTAAACAGCAACGCTAGTTTACCTTTATGTCAATCTTTGGGGTAATGTTTTTGAAATAAAAAGAAAATAATTATGGCTAAAATTAATACGTCTATTACAAGTATAACGAAAAAGTCCCATTAAAGTATGAACTCACAAGAAATAATCATTAAATATTTATTGCTGTACCTAACAAGCGAAAACATGTTTAATACGCATAACAGTAAATTGTATAGGGCACAAAGTAAATGTAATAAATGGATAAAACGTATTACCTTCAGAATGAGCTCGTTCCCGAACCAGCACAATATGAACACCTCTATCAACATACAAGCCAGGTATATTGCCATCCAAACGATTTGTATGGGATGACATCTTGGATTCTCGATCTGAGGACGTTGATAAAATAAACATGACAATTTTATTCGATTTTCAAATTAGGTACTTACGTGTTCCGTTTCCGGGAGATGCTAATTTTATTATTGGTAATACAATTACGTATTATTTTATCTTAAGGTTTTTATCGATACTTTATTTTAATTTATAATTGTTGTGCTCCTAGAATATTAGCTCGTTGATATTACAGTTGCCACATTTTCAGTCATAATTAAATACGTTTGCCGTTTTAATTCAGTCTAGAGAAATGTATTGTTTTTACCATTGTATTATACCAAAAAATTAATCATTTTTACGCGAGCATATTTATAATAAATATAGAGCTATCATACTACATGCATTAAATCGCTTCGAGTTTGTATCCTGAGAAAAATATTTCAATTAAGAAAATGATAAAAATAAACATACGAAAACCAAAAAAGTGTGCTGAGTTATACGTACAATTGTTGGTTAATTAATCATCGTAAATTAATATACCGTTAAATGATGACGTCAGCTTGCTGTCGATCGGTAACACTAGACCTTGTTTAGTAGGCCATGAACTAACCTAGGTAGACTGATTTAGTTGTACTATATAGGTCAAGTGTGCAGACTACTGAGCTCTAAATAAAGGCATTTTTCAATTCGTTTTATGAAAATTATTCGTCATTGAGGCGTTGGGACATTTGGTAGCTTTGGCATTCATCCTGGAGCCGCGATAGGTGCATGACGTGCTTGTTGATACTCATATCATATAAGAGTACGATATATAATCGAGTATTGTACAAGTTGTAATAATATGAAGCCTCCCTTCTCTCATACATAATATAGAGCGATAGAAGCTACATTATATATTCTGTTTATGTTATCATCATTAAAATTAAATTTTAATTGTAATTGTGGCAATATCGAATTGGCTTAATGTAAGGGTAAGGATACCTGTACGTCAAAATCCTAAGCGCCGAATATAGTGCCTTCTTTCAGTAAGAAGAAATTGTATCATCGAATATAACATATTGAAGTTATACTTCTTTAGGAGCGTTATGAAAAATTGATGAGAGGGAAATATTACGATGCGCGCGCACCGTCACACAAAATTAACAGAATGAAGTTGCCCACGGAAGATTCTACGGCAATGGCCATAATTTAAAAACAACATTCGATGTAAGAGAATATTATTAATTATTTATTCATTAAATTTTTCAAATGTAAACTGAACTTTATTGACTATAATGACTCCTTTTCCAGTCTTTGATTATTTAATTGTAATTAATTATTTGCATGCAATCAAAAACTATTTTTAATAATGCCAAAGAAGTATAACTTCTTACGCGCGTACATAAGTACACGCACCCTTTTTTCTAATAAAATGACGCTGTTTGAAATTGTTTTGTATTAGGATTCTTATTAAGACGATAATTACATATTTGATTAGTTAATTTATAAATCCCCTTTGCTTTTGACACATAATTTTCCCTCTTTCGTAGATTTTCATTGCCATTCGTGCGTGAAATATGTAGGCTACGTTACCTTCATCTAAAAACGTATTTGTCTTCATAACACGTATTAAGTTACAAATCATAATGTTATATTTTGTAATATACGAGCAGATACTTCAGCTTGTGAATGTGTCAAAAAAACTTAGAATGAAATGATTGAGTCTTTTGAAGTTCACTTACATTTTGTTATAAACCTAAGTCATATAAAATAATGATTGCATAACAAGTACAAAGCCAAAATACAATATAATCAATAAAAATATTAATTTGAGAGAAAATTTTAATGCATAGTAGTAAAAAAAATCTGTGGCGCTACAACCTCTTACGGTCTTGGCCTCAGATTTCTGAATCTGTTTCACGATCATTTTTAAATCTAATAGGCAAGTAGGTGATCACCCTCCAGTGCCTGACACACGCCGTCGACATTTTGGGTTTTAGCTGGTTTCCTTCACCAATCGAGCGAATGTTAAAATCACACATAGAAAGACAGCTGGTGCACAGCCGGTGATCGAACCTACGACTTCAGGGGTAAGAGTCGCACGCTGAAGCCACTAGGCCAACACTGCTCTGTTAAAATGTATATATTTAGTTAGTGAATAAATATATTTTATCTATCAATTATACTAGTTATAAAATGTAATAAAATCAATTAGGCATGGCTGTTAAGTATCAATAACTTGATAAGGCTAATAAGGTACATTAAGTGTTTGAAAAATATATCGAATATGTAATTACCGAAAGAAATCGGACTCCAACCAAGCAGAGAACCATGACACTCAGCATAAATTGTAATGCAGAAGCCAAGCTGAACGCACTTTCTATCATGGATACATATCTGCAATTAAAATTACTTATTTACTAATAAAAAGGTAGCATCTAACAATGTTCAAAATAGTCACTGTAACCACAATTGGCCCAATTCAGCTTTAGAATGTCACCAACGACATTTTCAGTGTTAGGTAATGAGGATGATAATCTAAAAAATGTGTCTTTCATAACGACTTCACTTATATGAATATAAAAAAAATGCCAGTCACGCGCGTTCTTATGAACATTTTTTATTCTATTTATATCTAATATATAAAATTCTCGTGTCGCGGTGTTTGTGGTTAAAGTCCTCCGAAACGGCTCGACCGATTCTCATGAAATTTTGTGTGCATATTGGGTATGTCAGAGAATCGGACAACATTTATTTTTCATCCCCATAAATGTTAAGGGTACACCCCTAAATATATTTTTTGATTATTATTTTCTGTTTTTATTTTTTTATGATACAGCACTAAAAAATACATACAACCCTAACTTTCACCCCTCTACGATCAACCCCTATTTTTTTATTATAAATGATATACATGGCAAAACGACGTTTGCCCGGTCAGCTAGTAAAATATAAATATATATTTACCTAATTATAGCGTTATAACGTTGAATACATTTCTTGACCACGAGTTTGAGGTAGAAGTCATGGTTTCCGACAAATTGTCTCTCAGCTATTGCTTTTTTATGTCTTCTCATTGCTATTTCTTCGAAGTTCCGCAGATTGAACGAGAGTATTTTTATCTGTCCGACTGTAAAAAGTTATCTCATAATACAGCTCGGAACCGCAACATTGTGCGAGTTAATTTGCGAATACAAACTGGGGTGGTAATTTTAGTGTTGTAAAGTAAAAATCAAGAACGCAAAAATAAGTATTCTTGCAAAAAACATACATAAAATGCTAATTTTCTTTTTCGTTAGCAGCAAGCGAATGGAGAAAGAATATCATGGAATTTGGAGAAAGCTGTAGGAGGCCTTTACCCGTGAAGGTCCCAATCCGGTACCGAAGGAAGATAGGATTTTAGGATAACTAGAAAAAAAATGTATGTAAAAATCTAAGCTGTATATTCTATAATTATTATTATTAAGAAGGGCTGGAGGCTGGCCTCGAAACCTCTTCCTATATTCTGAAGTGGTAATACCATGGAAGAAAATAAAATGCTATGGCGTTCCATGTTTTTGTTAACATTTTTGCTAACCTTTCCCTTTAGAGGCGGATGAACTTGTAAATTCAAATAAAGTACTTTAAACTTATTTTGTACGCTCATGATATCTTAAGTTTTCTATGTACTGTTTTTCAGAGAATCTATTTTCTAAACCTACTTAAATTGTCAATTTGTTGAAAAGAATACGACATTGTACTATTGTTGAAAAGACTATATATTTTAAGCTTAGCTTCTTAGAAGCATGACTTGCCTTTTAGTCCAATTTATTATTTTAAAAGAGGGTTTAAACTGAACTAAAACTATTTTGTTTTGTTAAGAATTATAGAATACAGATTTCAAAAAGTCTCTCTTTAGTAAACTCATGTTGAAAAACCGTCAAATGTAAATTGAGAAAAACCAAATAAAAATTGAATCTTTTTGTAGAGACTTCACTTCCATAGATCTAAAGGAAAATACGATTTTCCTCTTCCTTATCGCTTTATATTTAAGTGGGTGTGACATAAAAATATATGCTTAAAAAGAAAACTACATTTATTGTATTAAGTATAATAGGAAAATATTCGTGTGACTCAAGTGAGTTTTTAATATAAAATATTAAGATCTTTTTCATATTTAGTAGGAAAGGTAATATATGAAAATAAATTGTTAGATATTCTAAGAAACTAATTGTACTTTACACCCCTTTCCAGTTTAGCTATTAAAGCATACGTCATCAAACACCTAATGTTTTTTTCATTAATGTTTCGCCTTGGCACCACAGAATGCACACTTAATAAAGTGAGGGGAAAGTTTACTTTCCACCTAATAAGGTAGGCAGGCTATCATAGAAAAAAGTTCATAAGCTAACATACAAATAAATTTATAAATAAATTATTCAATATA
Source organism: Pieris napi (assembly GCF_905475465.1). Lineage (NCBI taxonomy): Eukaryota > Metazoa > Arthropoda > Insecta > Lepidoptera > Pieridae > Pieris > Pieris napi. The sequence continues at coordinate 2,990,681 of NC_062239.1, read as the reverse complement.
TGTAGTTGCATTCGAAAGCGATACGATTATAGCGTCAAACAATTTTCCGTTACCATTTTATATTACGATTTGTCTTTAGTCTGTGGCCGGTAATGGGTCTTTAAAAAATAAGAAAGATGGATTGGCTTTCTAAATATAATGGTAAATTGTTCTTCAGTAATTAAATATTTACTCTTTATATCCAGCTCCGATTTAACATTTTTGGTTTGAAGTTTAAATTCCATATTTAAATTCATACTTTTTTACTAATACCAGATTAAATTTTGAAATTTATGTTGCAAAAGCGTGCAAGGAGGTGAAGGGTATTCTGTGCGAATTAGCTTAAAGCTCACGCCACGCCAGAGCGCTCTGCTGAATTAGGTATCTACATAATATAGTACGTTAGTGTTTAGAGCTAGAACGTAAACTTCGATGGCTTAATATGATTCCCTAATGGTGCAAAATACGTGAAATCAAAGATAGAATTAGCTTATGCTAAAGCATTCTGGGAATATATTCAATGGGACTTAGTGCAACTAATTAATATTAGTTGGTGATTATCCTAACAATGAAATGAAATAAATAGAAAACAATTAAGACACAACATTATAGATTTGTCGTAATAACATTATTATGTTTTAGTGAAATATAGAATATAGATGTGGACAGTGAAAGACTTTAACTCCTAAACACGGTCATAGGTACATTCGAATCACGGATTTACAGTGTAACTCTCATCTATGAGGTCGTAGGGTCGATCTTCGGCCTCACCAATGGACTTTCTGTCTATGTGCGATTTTTACATTTACATTTTAGGAATACATTGTGAGGAAATCGGCATGTCTAAGATCTAAAAAGGCAACGAGTGTCAGTTAGAAATGGCTGATCAAATGCATATTAAAAATACAAATGATCTCGAAACAGACACAGACATCTGAAGGCCAAGCCTAAAAGATTGTAGCGCCACTGGTTTTTATTTGTTTAATCAGGGAAGGAACCTTCCATACGACTTTAATGTCAAGTTTTTGACCACGCTATTTCAACTTTGTTACATCAGCCTGGAAACCGAGAGGACTACATACAGTACAGAGTGCGGCATATTGCATGTGAAGAAAAATGATAAGCAGAACTGATGACACTAAAACCAAGAATATTTAAATAATTGGTCTAACACTATAAAGTGCCAGAATTTTTCACTCTTCTTCCTTATTTATGATAGGAATGATACACGATACATATAGATCAATACTTACTTGCACATACAACGAATGCCGCTAACATTGTATCCATAGCCCCATCGATAATGCATGTAGCTGGTTTGTAATATACCTGTAATTAAGTCAATATTTTTTGTATATAAGCGGGTGTAAGGTTAGGTTTTCTTAGATTTTTAAAGTTCGCTTACCTAGTAATATATTAATACAAAAAATCAAATATGCCATTAAATAATAGTAATAACTATAACATAAACAGGTCAAAGTATGATAGAATCTCTTACATAATTAAGAATGTAATAAAAATGGTATTTGGAACGGTAAAAAAGGTAATCTCTAAAAGAGATTAATCTCGAAGACACAATAGCCATCATTCAGTATTTCACGAATTTTCCACGTACGTCACGTTTACAGGAAAATTGTTCTGTTACAAATTACGTAAATCAAGATCGTGACTTTGTCTTTTCATATAAACATTATAAAATGAATGGTACAAGGTACAGGGTATTATAGGCGACCGTACAAGCGACAGTTGCTAATCCTAGGAAGAAAGAAAAAAATTTCGGTGACAACTTAGAGTTAAGAGCGTAAAGATCGCTTGAGACTTAGTTGAATATTATTTATAGCTAAACACTGATTGTCTTAGAATTTCTTATAAATAACCCTGTCGCAAACAGGTGATCGATGGAGAAGATGAAGACGCGAATGGATGCGAGGTATTGGTACATGATATTATTAACATTATTCTTAAATATATGTTAATTATAGAACACTGTAGAAATGATGCATGCTGTTTTTATTCTTACTCAGTGGATGTCAACTTTTTTTATGAAGTAAATAAAATTTTAATAATATGGAGGAATTTTTTTACTTACATGATGAAGGTATAAGATTGGATAAGCTGGAACTTTATGCACATTAATGTATGTATACTCAACGTTAGTCGGTAATATTTCAAAGTTTTCCGCTAGGGGCATTATCATCGCCACTACAAAGATAAAAACGGGTCAAGAGTGTCTTAGACTGATGCTTTGATGTTACCATGCCATATTATAAAATTGTAATAACTGAAACTGAATATAGTAACATTGGTACTGTATATAATATTCGTTTTAAAACAGTTAAAAATTTAAATGCAATATTGTAAGTGGTGTGTGTATTTTAATCTAGGATTCAGTCAGTGCTGTCTGACAAACCATCCTTTTTCATAGATGGGGTAAACGGGCTAAGATTGGAAAGAGATTCCGCCGCCCACCAACACATACATTGCCAGAACGCTTGCGAGTGCGTTGCTAGCCTTGCATAATTTAGTACTCTTTACTTGAATGACTCAGTCGTATTGGTTTGTTAATACTTCAATAAGCAGCTGGTTCCACATAGTGGTGGTCCGCGGTTATTGCCGCGTGCCTTGAGAAACGCTCAGTTATGGAACGACGGACGGTATGATACGGGTAAAACAAATATCTCAAATTATTCATAGTAAAAGTGGTAAAAGATGCAACGCCAAAAGATCAAGCCGATTGGAAAGTGACTGGTCTTCGACGGTTCAAAACCTGTGTTTTCAAACATTACCACAGCACAGATTATCAGTTAGCTCTGCTAAGTGTGCCGGATATACAATGCCAAAAATGTGTACTTAAAATAAAAACACATAAATATGTATAATAACTAATGATTCAACCTAGTTAAAAGTTGTACTTAGTACTGAGCAAAAATTAACATACGCAAAAAAATCTATTCAAATTATTAATAGCTTAGTTTGTGCCATGTGCAAAAAACTGAAAGATTTAGTACGTTCAGAACATAAGTATTTCAATTTGCTTGAATAAAATGCTTTCAAACTGAAGAGTACCAGGAGTCAATAAATCACCTGAAACGGCCCCGACGCACATAGTGGCGTATGAGGTCATGACAAACCGTGAGGTTTTAATGCTATCTCTCAAGATTTCCCTGTGCTCCTGCTCGTCTGGCTTGAACTCCTTGCAATGCAAATATTTGAGTAGTCTCAAAATTTTCCTCTTATTCAACCAAAACACCGCCACTTTGAAATACGTGTACATTTCGCTTAGAAATAAATAAAGCCTGAAATATTTTAAAGCAAAATCAGAATACAATAATTATTTTTGGCTTTGGTTTAAAATAACGTGTGCTTTGGACCTAAGGGCATTAAATAATATGTGACATAAAAAATGTACTCATTAGTTCATCCATCTTTCTTTACTATCATGTTTAGAAATATTTATTATTATCAAATTAAAATTCATTTATTCATATTGGTATACGTCAATAATATTTGTCCATACAAATAGGTATTGAAATCATTTCTATAATAAAAAAAGCTCGGGATCTTATCGTTAACATGCGATCTCTTTTGCTATTCATTTCATATAGGTGCTTTATTTTATCTAGAAAGGTTTTACGAAATATGAGTAACGGATATCACAATCTAAATGAATTGAAATTTCTTTGAGGATGATATCAAAACCACTTTTTGGTGTATATTTTTTTAATTGGACGTCACGTCACAAAAAAACTTTTGTATTGGCTTTAGTGAAAGAAGTGTCCTTCTAATTTTATTTTTGAGATTGCAGAAATTCTTAATTTATGCTTTAGAATATGATTTAATGAAAACGTATAAGCAAATTGTAATATTTACCCTTCAGCGATTTCTCCAACATTATCCTGCCGTTTCAGTAAATATTCGATTTCTCCAATCGCAGGCAGCAAACAAACAAGCCACAGTACAATTACGGTATAAATTATCTGCAACCAGAAATACAAACATTTTGGCGAGTACTTGTTATACCACATGCCATAAAATTTAAGCCAGTAAATGTGTATAGCGTGGTAGAGACGCGGGTTAAGATCGTCCCAGGATTCTAAAACGCCGTAAGGCAGATACGGCTTTAAGATAGACAATTTTCTTCGAGAAAGTTGCGGAAGGATTTTCATTATTCTGAAAATATGTCAATGTATTAGGGGATGGTTTTAAAATGCGGCAGAAGCCTTTCGGCGTATCGTATTTATGCTCCGAGCACATTATGTTCGTTTATTATTCCAAACATTAAGTGTCAGCGCTGTTTTCGTATTTATTATTGTATCGTGTCGCTGAGAATCACTGAGACGGTAAATTCGGTTATTTAGAAGTTAAAGTGCGTAGACCTTTAACTAAAATGTTTTATTTAATTTCTAATTTGAAATAGACTCTTTTAACTATAAATACAGCTGTATAAAAGAATTGAATGTTTTATTATGTAAGTTGATTTATCAAGTAAGAATAAGCTCGAATTGTTTTCAAAGGTTAAATGTGGGCAAACGGATGAAGTGCGTTTCTTGTCTGTTTATGTTTTCGTGTTCGCACGCTACGTATACGATATTCAATATATTTTTATGTGAAATTAAATGTCGATAAGGCCATATGAAAAATAAAAACACAAAGTTAAATATTAAAGAAATTTTTCTACATACATTGTTATAATATCTAGTACTTGCACTTGAGTGGTACTTTTACATAGATTTATTGTGCGGTAAAACAATCAAAATGGCAGGTTATCAATTTGGCGTTTAGTTCTTTTCTAATATAAGGAACATATGAATATTTATCAAACGCTTAAGTGGTATATTAGTGAGTGCCAAAAACATCAATGCTTATTATTTTTAGTTTTACTATTTTAAATTTAAGTATATTCTGCACGTAACTACACAGTTTTTAACTAGTAATACTGTAATATATCCCCTTAAGAACGTAATTTAATATTATTTTGATGGCAATTATTATAATTACCTTAGCGATGTAATTAGCTGCTATAAGAAAATATAGCGCTCTCTTAAATATGGATAATTGTATTTTCAAAGTGCTACGCTAATATTAACAATTTCATTTAAAACACAAAGAGATTATTTGAGCAAATGTTTTTGAAATAAAAACCTTTATACATTTGCAAAATTGTTTAATATTCAAGGTGATTTAAGTAATACTTTTATGCAATAATACATGTTCTTTCTCATTGGTTAGCAAAGCTAAGAGTATATAGTATTGGAAATTAATCGGTTATAAATATTCTTCATTAAACAGAAAGATGGCGCTAGCAACACCTCGCTGTCACTGCAATGACAGATGTCAACTAACACCTCAGTCAATCGGCGATATGGCCGTCACTATGTTTGCTGAAAGATTGATATTAAAATTATAGCTAACTTTATTAAAGAGAGTGCTAATTGCTGAAAATACTTTAGATGAATTTTTAAATAAAAACGTGTATAATAATTTACGTTTTACACACGTTTATAGAGTATTATTAGGAGTACAATAATAAGAAAACTCTAATTGAAAGATATTGTGAATCGTGATTTTTATGTATAGACACAATTTGTACTTATTCCGTTCTTAATGATCTAATCAATCTCAATGTATTTCTATTACGGCAGAGTGAAAATAATTCATCAAATGAGTAGCTAAGGTCCACCCTCGAGGGTCTGACTGATCGCCGGCTTACCAAATACATTATGCAAAAAAGTGATAAAATATGAAACGTTTTATGTGTTTCGCGCAGAGGCGACGAATCTGCATAATCACCATTCGCGCCCAAACAGAAATGAAATACGTGATTCTTGTAGCAAAAACAACCATGTAGAAATAAAAGACTCCTAAACCTTAAGAACTTAAGGCGTATATAAAGTTGCTTGTGGTGGAACTAAACCCGGGTTCTATACTCAACTTTTAAATTGTATTTTATGTTATACGAGTACAATTGTATGTCGACGTAAAATATTTATACTAGATGAGCCGGTGAACATATAACCTACATATTTGTGTTATAACTTAATATTTTTTTTAAACAGAACAAAGAGATCAGACCTTCTTCTACAGCCGAATGAAACAAACTTGTGAAGGCTATCTTAATCTAAATATATGTCAAGTGCCAATTTTTTATTAAAAAAACAAAAGTCAAGAGATTTCCTAGCAAATAACTCTTTATTATCATTGCAGGTACATTTTTAGCCGTTAATTGACTACGTGTAGCATGATCTTGCTGGTATGAGATATAAGTGCTACGGTTCTGTAATTCTCACATAAGTTCGTAGCATCCTCTTTTGTATCGGGATTAGTACCTATTTCGTCCATTCTTTTACCCATGATCCTGATGCCATATCTCGAATGTGTTTTAGATCTTATGCACTTACTTCATACCTGGTGCCTTGTTATTCTTTAAGTTTTGTTATGGCGCGTCGGATTTCTGACTCCAATATGTCTGGTTCCAGAGAATTTAGATCGACCTTTAAGGGAGACATTTTTGAAGTATTTGCGAAGTACCCATGATTGCTTGGCACATATTCTTCAAGTGAGCATTTTTGTTCCAGGTTCCTATTCTTCTTCTCCGGTACTTAGTCTCGTTATTTATGTCGCCAGTAGAAGTCTGTCTACACTCCGCCTGGTGACCAACTTTAGTGTGGCCGGTAGCACATTTCACACCATATGACCTGGACTCAACATGGCGCCAGGTGGTATCCGGATTGCATGCCTTCCTATGTTTTTTTTAGATTGACTATCTATTTAGCTTCTTTCCTTTCACCGTCAGCTCCACTAATTTTTAGGGAATATAGTGCAGAGTTTTCCTTGCCTTCTGCACCGCAGTTAATTTTTTATTGCTCTATACACCCTGCTACCAGTGCTCGACGTCTGGGCTTAGTAATTTCTTAAGAGTCTGTTTGACTCACTTCTGTCACAGGCACCACGTCTTAACAGGGCTTGCCGACGAGGCGGTGGGACAGGAGTTGGTGAGGATGGGCTATTTGACGGAGATGTTAAATGTCATGTATTCTAATTCACTCACCCTTAAGCCCTTTTTTATACCTGTAATATTAGAAATAGATGGTTAATTTTGTATGAAAAATATTAGCGGTCCCTAGCCCACGATGGTAGCTGTCGTTATATTCATGGTATGACGTCCTGATTTGTAACCAAAAGTCTGAATACCACGAATAGGGCTCGCCAAAAACCTTATATTTAAAAAGTTGAACTACACAATTGATATAGGTATTATAAATTACATAATATCGAGCACTGTAAATCACTGCACTGTACATTATTCCTTTATAAAATATGATTGCATTATGAATATCATTGCAGAAAAGTCTAAGTGTTTGGAAGCATTTAAGATATTTGTATCGCTTACAATTCTTCTGTGAACATCCGACGTTGGCTGAGACAAATGGCCCATTTCCACGCGATACCGAGCCATTAATTAGAAACAACACGTGCACCCCACCGATTGCTATCTGTCAGCGAACACGCAAATCTATGTAGTGAAATCCAGATCAAACAAATAAAAGATAAAGTACGGGCCGCCCATGATATCTGAGTCTATAATCATAGTCTTTGATATGTATGTACCTACTTTAGTATATGAGTACATTAAAATAAAACTAAAATGGAGTAGGTACATAGGAAGAATACTATAAAGGGCTTGAAGTTATGTACATACTGTAATACATTTGCTTTAATATCAGTTAAAAAGTTTTATTTCAATAATAATATCTAATTTGTAATATATTTGGACTAATTCAGGAGCCTGGGATGCATGTTTAATATGTAAACTAAGTTTATTGCAATTCATTATTATTATTAAAATCAGTGGTACGTTCCTTTTAATTTCCATATATGTATACCGACTTCTGATAATTTAATAAACCTCAAATGAAACTTTAGTGAAAGGGTTTCTTAAACATTAAAATATATAAGTACAATGTCTATAGAGTGGTATCACTTTTAGCACCCTTTCATCAACTTTCAAACACCATTATGTTAACACATTTCATAAATAGTATAGATATTATACACCTCCTTATCTTTTTGCACGTATTAAATTGCAGGTTACAGAAATTCAGTGTTCAGTTTAGTGAAAGATATTTCTCTGTAGGAATAAACAAAATGATCTGTGAAATGGACAGTCTGCCCAATCGTGGAATACGGGCCACTTTACAAAGAAAAACATTTTCTTTCATGAGATTTTAGCAATCAAATTACCGAGCAACATTTTAGTCTTTTTAACGACTTGTAGCGCAAATGAGCTTAGAATTAATTTAAGCTTTCGAGAGAAATATATAGTGAAAAGCCATTTGTGCTTAAATCGTTAAATTTCCAAGAGGAGATTCTATTTCAGATTTCTATCATGATTAGTTTGAAATCAGACAAAGAGAAGTGCATTTTATTTTTAATCGTTCTTAATAAGACTCGACTATTCGAATAAGTTTTTTCCTGGTTGTTTGTTTATTGGAATAATTTACTATCTATCTATAATCCAAGTAGAAAATATTTTTTATGTAATTTTTGTGTTAAATTTCCAAAATGTATAACTCCCCCAGGTGAGTTCGGTGGCGGTTGTTGTAGAGATGTTCAAATATATGTTAAATGAAACTATTTGCTTGAAGTTGGGTTTCCACCGGCTTTAGTCGTTTTAAACATGAGCTCATAACTAACTAACTAATATAAAATTAGGGGTAGTGGGGTTGCGATACTGGATTAACAAAAAACTAACTTGACTTATTTAGGGGTTCTTAAATCTAAGTGACACTTCTGTTACCTATAAAGATTATAAGTGTAGTCGACCTATTGGAAATTTTCGGAAACGAGAATATTATATTACAATTTAACAATTTAATTTAAGGTTACTTAACTCCTTTATCGTTATTTTTTATTATTTATTTTCCACGTCTTATTGAAGACCAGAGTACTGAGTAACCAATATCTAGCAAAACCTACTAAGCGCTTGGATTTTTTTTTAAAGCGCGCTTATAAGTTTATGTCTTCTTCTCATCTTGAGTGTTATTTTTCTATGGCATTGTATAATTAACTATTTATGAATAAATAGGTGAACTGATAGAAAATAAAATTACTAACTCAATTGAAGGTAGGTGCCATTTAGGCACTGGTAAAAGAGCAAAAAAAAATATTTCGTTGTGTACATATGAAAATAATCATCCATTCCTATCCTAGGCTCGAATGTGCATCTACAGGGTTGAAGGTCGCAAGCTATCCATTGAACTTTTCAGCTTTAGTCATAATATACTAATAAATTCGTAATTCAAATTCTAACACCGACATAGTAGTTATGTTATGACATTGACAAATTCACTGTAAAAATGCAGTGTTCTAAATTTAAATAACTTATACGTGGTGTAATTTTGAGTACAAAACATACATTTATTTCCCTCTAGGTGTAAAACGTCAGCTACAACACGTATGGTGGTTACCGTATAATTATGATGTGGAGGAAGCGTTGGAAGGGAACGCCTTCCCGCCATTAGCTAGCCGACAAGCGTCACTGGCTAATTACACAAGATTGATGGAAGTTTTGCGCCCACATTTCTCTTGATACGCTTTTTATGCCACTTGAAGCGTTGAAATTAGCTCTTTGTTGATATCAAATTTTACGATGAAATATCCCTAAGTGTGTAACTATAACGCTGTGATGTGGAATGTTATAGGTTTATTTTACGGTCGTAAAATGCTAAATTTTCCTACCATATTGCAGCAATGAATAGATGTTTGGTTGGTTTCCGTAATTGTTTATTTAATTATTCTTCTTTCTTGTACTTATACCAGAAGTTAATTAAAATATACACGATTTCCTTGCGATCTACTTCGTCACTGTATGAGCAAATGTTTATTGTGCTGTACCTAAACCTGGATTCGAATTCGAGTTTTGTATTTTTTTATTCTGAATTTACTAAAAAGAGTTAAAAACAAGTTCCAACTTCGTTTTTTAAATCATGTACTATATACAAAATATCTTACAAGATTCTTATATTTTTCATTTCGGTATAATAATGACGTGAGCACATGATTATACCTGTATAGTTACTGTGGGAACTTAAGTTTTTTGATACGAAAACATCATAACTCCTTAGTTTTTCTGTTTCAATAATGAGATGTTGCGACATGCCGAACACTTAAAACATTATCTATTATTAGTCTCACTACGTGTCGTACATCCCACATGGCCAGTTCTGCTTACTAATAAAATTAGCCTACTTGGCATGGTCATCAGGTCTCCGGCTTCATGGATATATGGATCCTATACATCTTAAAATCTCAAAGGGCATTACAGTTTGTCAACCTTTTCTTTAATACTTTGTTTGATGTAATGAGACCTAACGTGTACATTTACTGGAACGTACAAGTTAACCCATATATATTTTAGACAAAAGCTTTAATAATTCCAAGAGCGGCCTACAAAAAGTCCGCCAGATTTGACACAGATAAAGAATATTCTTATGCAAATATTTCATTATGTAAGCTTTTCATCTCAATGTCAATAGTTTGTCGCGGAACGTTTCAAATGAAATTTGTATAAACCTTTAAATTGCTTTAGTTCAGCCTTAATTAAGAAATGCTTTTAAGATGTATTGACAAACATTATATAAAGGATTTCAGTAGCCTTTCATAGTTAATACAACTTTAGAATAGCGTTTAAATGCCTGTATTCTTGCAATTTCAATAAAATTCTTTGTGTCATTTGTCAAGATCTTATTCAAATATACTTCATTTTAAACGGTCATATAATTTTTGTATATATGTCAATAGAGTTAAGACTTTTACTTTGTACAGGATTCCGTTGAATAGAGTTGCCATTTTAGGGAATTTAATGTCATTGAAGCCTTTACATGCATCAGAGGACCTCAACAGAACACAGCCATTTTATAACGGGCATATTTTTAAAACTACTAGCGTAGTTTAGATTAAAATCATATTCGGTCTGCAGATGAAATAATTTAGATTTTTATTTTAGTTATACTAATTTATTGAGATACGTTAGTATTTTATAGCCTTCGGCTGCATTGATTTTAGATTGATAAGATTTTTTCAAGTACACTTCATAAATTATATGCTGTTATTGGTAACAAATATCCTTAAATTGTTCAGTGTAAACAAACAGGTTTTTAAATTAAAATGCGACGAGGCGAGACATTTATCTCGGATAGTTATTGTAATTTTTGAATTTTGAACGTCAAAACGATTAATTAATACTGTATAATAAAACACATACTATCAAAATAATAAGGTGAGTGTTACATTCTATGGAGTTTCTATAACCAAGGAGATCCCCTTATTAGGTACTTATGTTGGAAACATGCAACAACAACATGAATCATGCGAATAGATTAGAGTTCATATTTTATGGAATACTAAAATTTTGGCGCCAATTTTTATCTATGGTTAAATCGTTATTTAGATTTAAATATTAAGAGATTATATAAAGTAATTAATCAAACTGAACGTCATTTAAAATGTCTTTTAATTAAATTATCCTACTAGGCTTATGTTTTAATAAAATTAATTATGCAATAGTCCATAAACTAGACTGATTCGAAAAAGACGCGAGCCATATTAAATAATTAAGTATTTTAAAATTAACTACACAAAAATACCAACATCAAGTTTTCAATTAAAGCTAAATTTAAATTGTCCCCTTTTAGTTTGGCCGCAGCACGAGCTAACATTTAAAACAAAGTTTATTTGAGTTCGTTTATAAATAGAAAAAGGAATAAACACGGTCGTTTTCCAAAGTTTATACTGATTGTTGCATTAAAAAATTCAATCAACGTTAATTGGTAATTTGTTGGTAGGCATTCAAAAAAAGTTGTGAATTCAACCCCTGCTGTGAACATATTATTTGTAGTGTAAATTGATAGTGCGATAAGGTCGTAAAAAATCGTGCCTAAACCCAAAAATTGCAAGCAGATGGATTGCCTATAAAATAACCATAAAAATAATAGTCACTATATCTTTAGTTATTAATAATAAAAAAAACTTAAATAATAATGTTTTAATTCACAAGATTTTACTTTTACAGCGATTAAGTTACTGCATAAATTAAAGTTTTACTGAAGAAGACATTTATTGAAGTGTTACTTGTAAAACTTTGCCTTGTCTACAAAATCTTTTTACCAAATTATTACAGACAAAACCGTTTTCGACGACATCGTTGAGAACAACATACCGGTTATATTGACCAAGACCAAAGGTCCCTGCTGAATTTTATTGTATTAGGTACTTAATAACAACGTCATCGGCTGTTACGCCTATCGGTTTTTACGACCAAATATGAGAAGTCCCTTCGATGTCGTTAAAACAGATTTTGACTGTTTGTCCAAAAATATTTGCACATATTAATGATATTTACGACAAGCTGTATCTTCTCATCATATGTAATTATTCTGTGGTGAAGGATTTTGCCCTGTTTATTTGTATGTTGTACAATAAATAGTTTGTGCGAATCAATAATGTAAGAATGTTTCTGTGAAATATTTTTTGAATTGAAGTCCCACTACTGAGCGTTTTTTAAGGCAGCTTCTGCCGGACACCATCTCATGTGGAACCAGCTGCCCACTGAAGTATTACCGAACCATTTCGACGGCCGGCAACGCACTGCCGAGCGCTCTGGCATTGAAATCCATGAGCGGCCGTATGACTTTGCCCCCTGTTATAAAAAAAATACATTAATAGTTGTTTAAAAGGTTAATAAAATGAATATTGTACAATTATGTGTCAGAAATTTAGTACGAATTCATAATAGTTGTCTACTACATGTAAAATCCTAGTGCACTGAAGATTTAGGAGCGGTAATATGCACGACATTGTAATACCCTAATATTAAGGTAATACGCTTGCAAATGACGTCGACGCAATGCCACAAATTGTGTTGTCATTGTTAGCTTGTGAATGTGGCAGGGTTAGTTTGAATTCTACCTCACTATTATGCTATAACATCGTAATTATAGAGAGATGAATATAATAATAGTGTTTTGGGATGAATATTCGTATCTGTTAGAAGTCCCTTTGGTTTCTTTATATATTTTTTGGTCTCTGTTTGTGTTTTTTATGTATGTAAACTCATTATTTACATATACATTTGTGCACGCCGCATCTTATTATCTTTAACTTGTTTCTTTTTTTTGTTTGATTATGTGTGACCTTTTTGGTGCTGCTATAAATTAAAAAAAAAACAATTTTAAACCTTATTCCAAAAGAGATTTAAAGTTACGGATTTCCAATGCGAAAACAAAACTTTTGTCTAGAAAAACATCGTTACATTGGTAACAATGTCAGTATTTTTATATGGCAGTAGGTAATTGCACATTCAAATTAAAATTACCATCATAAAGTTAAAAAAAAATGATACTAGTAGATTTCAAACACTAAAATGTACAATTATAAAAAATTGTTATTTAACACAATTTTGTGTAAGATATATTTTGTTAAATCATTAAAATAACCGGGAGACTAATCTAGAAGTAACGAGATTTTTTATACTTTTCATTATTAATATAAATATCTGCGAAAAAATTTACTACGAACTCTTCCTGTTGTTCGTTAAATTATTTGCGATGATAAATATAAATAACGGTGCAACTAAGTAAAATTTAATGCCCGATTAGTTAACGACAGATTTAAAAACGTATAGGACAGTAAATTACCTTTTTGTTGCCGATAGGATTTAAAGTAAACTTATAAATTCACTGGTTATTCCTTATGAAATACATTTGTATTTAAACAAATGCCTCTACTGCCATAATAACTCAATAAACCATGTAACCATAATCTTCATATATAAAACTAAGTCGGGTTTCTTCGTTATAAATCGATAATAACTACTTTATGGTTGCGATTTCGTACCGCGTGATTTCATGGTTGGCACATCAGCGCTACGGTTATTCAGTGGATAAAACTAACTTTTACCGACGCTGTGATATACACATTTCATTAATTAAAAATGCTTATAAGTCTACTTAGGTCGTGTTACTTCAAGTGCTATTCATGTACTTTCCCTTATTATGTCCCTCGTATACAATTTACTAAACAAACCATCGTTAGGCCATATAAACTCCAGCTACAATACATGTAGTCGTAGGTGTACGGCGTTCAAACCAAACCTATATCGCAACAGTTGTTCACGACGTTGCTCAACTTCATAGCAGCATTGTTGCTACGACTGTGATAAATCTCAGTTTATTGTTAGGCTTTGTAAAAAATTCCACTGGCTTTGTAGTTTGATGTATCGGAGATTTGAATATTCATACTTTTATGACAGATAAGTTACAATATGAATATTTTTAAATTTATATCAATGTATTAAAAGGTATCCACGTAAAGTCATTATTATGTATTAAAAAAAATATATATATCGGATATATTAATATCTAAATCATTGATATATATATATATATATATATCAATGATATATATATATTAATAATAAATTATTAACATATATTAATGTCTATAGCAAGGTTTGTAAAGTTGTTACCATCGCGATTTTTTTTATAACAATGGATAAACGGGCAGGTGACTTACCTGATGTTAAGTGATACTGCAATTACCAGACGGCTCGCAGGTGCGTTGGCATGCTTTAAAATTTAGGCGAGATTAGTGAGAGAGTGATGAGATTTAATCCAAGATAGTCAGTATCCAAGTAGTTACTAATTAGTTGTTACTACTAGATTCTGCGACAATATTATTGATAAAAGAATGCCTGGGTGAGATCACTTATCACGTATCACTTATTGTATTGTGTGAAGCAGTGTGAATATAAATATTCGCCGGACTTAATATTGTGGGTAATCGTGTTTCATAGAGGTTAGATACTGTTTTTGATACTATTCACAATAGACCATCCCCTGTGGCAACAATTTGTAAATAATATTCCGGGTGCTTTTGTTCTTGGTACAAAAAGAGAGCCGCGGGTACAAATCAGTTTGCGGGAAACGGTTTCATTTATAAGGGGGAATTCCGGTGAGAAAATATCTTTGAAATAAATGTAAATAAATAGGACTCGTGAGATTAAAAGCAGCCTGTGATATATGGAGGTCGCTTGCAACCCTTGGGCGACGCTTTTAAGAATTTTGTCTTAAGGTTGCTTGAGACATTGTTTAAGAAATTTTGTTAATTTCAAATTTCCTTATTGTTCCTCTTTTAAGTCTATGTTAATATTATAATGCTGTAGAGTTTGTTTTGTTGAACATGGTAAACAGGGAAATGGTTGATTCGAAAAAAAGATACACTGTAGTACCGGGTCTTGTACATACACATGTTCATTGATAATGACAAAACCATAAATATGTTTACTTTGATTTTGATAAGAACAAACGTAGTTAAATTTTAAGAGATTTTATTCTATATTTATAAATAGTTTGGCTACAGCCCTGCGATTCTGTAACTCACTTTTCGAACTCACTCAGCGGTTTTCGCATCGGCGGTCGCTCTGAAATCAGTTGTTCACAACTGATTTCAGAGCGACCGCAGAATGACTGCTTCAGCAGTCATTTTATGATTTGGCATTCTAATAAACAATAAACTACAAACTTCCACCTTTTCAGAATGCCAAATCATAAAATGACTGCTTCACGACTGATTTGAGAGCGACTTACGATCCGAAAACCGCTGTGTGACTTCGAAAAGTGAGTTACAGAATCGCAGGGCAGCCCTTGGTTTCAGATAAGAATCTGTGTATTGTTATTTTTTTTCTTTCTTTCTGTTCTGTTTGACCTACTGTGCCTGACACACACAGCTGTTTTTTTGTTTAGACTCGGATTTAATTTGTTTAAGTTGAAATTTGTTTGAATTGTTTAAACCCGGTTTTTCGCGATGGTTTTCTTCACCGTACGAGTTTTAAATGCGCACATAGAAACAAATTAAACCTCAGGAATGCCGAAGCCACTTGGCCATTACTGATCGTGGGCTGCGATTTCTTCACCGAAATATAATTCAATATGAAAAATTCAGACCGTTTTTTTTTTTCAATTTTTCATGCCAAAAGTGAGTGTGCTACTGACACGAACTGAATTTTAGTCAGAAAATGAAAAAATAATTCATTCTCGACCGGATAACCAAATATTAATTGTTTAATTGGTGTGTATTCAGCATAAATCAATGGTACAAAGTATATGTATTTCCTTAATATCTACTGAATCGAACTAATTAAGATTTTTAGTTAGGACAAGGCTTTTTGTAGGAGAATTTGTAATAAGCAGTATTTGAACATTATATCAAATATTTATACATAAATTTACCCTATATACTATTATTTAATACAACTAATTAACTTATTTTATTTATGATCCACCTCTGTAGATAACGTATATGACCCGAAGGCCCTGTGTTCGATTTGAAATAATAATTTGAGGAAAGCACAAAAGGCTGATAAAAATTTGTTAAATAATAAAACCTACACAAAATAAGCTAATAAAACTATATTAAATTATCATAATTGACATACTTCACTATAAATTTTGTTACATTATTTTTTAAATCTGTTGAAAAAAACTGCAGTTATTATAAACACATTCGCTAAATGTAAAACAATTAGATTTTACCAAGGATCCCGCTACATTTTGCCCAGCGCGGCCGAGTTAAGGTCAAAAATATGAAATTTGAAACGTGTTTCCAGGTAGTATTTTTGAACATGAAATTTACTGTTTTGTTTTTTTATGTAACAGGGGTAAACGGGCTCACCAGGTAGGGATACACATACACACTCACATTGCCAGAAGGCGTGTGCGTTGCCGGCCTTTTAAAAATAATAGTTTAATAAGTAACTGATATAGAACTTTGCGGTAGTGACTAAACATTGCGATTTAAATTAGTTTGTCAAAGCATATTTGAATGTTGTGCTTTGAGATTCATTATTATATTAACTAATCAGGATTGAGATGTCTATTCGTCGTTATGTATTGTATTGTAGTAGTCATGTATATGTGACCAATATAAGGAAGCGGAAAGTTGCCTCGAGTCGGACTATGCAGATTAAGAAACATTTAAGATTATTAATTAAATTCAGCACCAGAGGTCGGTGTATGTCAGGATTTAAAATAGAAATTTCATTCGCAATTAAATAAAGTCTTAAGTAGGAAGTTGAGATTCAGTCTTAATGGAAAAGTTTGCGGCAACTTGGCGATCTGAGAAGAAAATTTGTGAGATAGTCGCGGATTTTGAAACATTAAATCTGATAAAGACTTTGTTCGCCTTTTAAACTATTAGAATCCATTAATTTTAAATTAAATTTGAATTGTCAGTGCGTACTTTGTTATAGATTATTCCTAATTCCGATGTTAACTGACTTCTTCCTTCTATATATAACACAGAATTCAATCATGAATGTTAAACGTGTGTTTGTGTTAGTCAGAAAATTCCTAGAGCGGTATACTAAACATTTAAATATACTGTATATAGTATTAACATAGACATTATTACAAACATGTCCTTATGTAAATAGGATCTTTAGTTATTTATAGGCAATAGCAATACTATATATAACAAAGTAATAGCTTTGTGTAGGTGTAAATTGAGCTCGTACTCATTTTATTGGTTTCATAGCAAGTGTACAGGATAAAATGTCTTCGCGAATATTCAATTCGTTGGCTTCATTCATTCAGTGAGTATTCACTGAAAAACGTGTTGTGCTAGTAGTCTGGGTATACTGCCGGGCTTGTAGTCCTTTACAGTACATAATAGACTGCACAGTGCAGCGAACGCAATATCGTAACGAGTTTATGCAGAATTCAAATGAGGAATTCGTAATTAAAGACCCTTTTCACGCCTAACTCCGTACAATGGTAAAAACTTGTTTCGTTAGAGGAGTTCATTAAGAGGACGCGGAACCGGCCTAGAGAGCAGTTTGTGCTCGCGCTTGACCTAATTAGTGTTGTCGCTGTCACACTGATGAGGATTCTTTTTGTAAATTCTTTTGTTTCCATAATAACTTCTGGTACGTGAATGCAGTATACGAATTTGCTGTGTGCAGCTCGCAGACGACTCTATTAATTAATTTAAATAGAATTTTTAATGAGGCTTAACCGTGATTTTAATACGCTTGTTTGTTTTGTAGGACTTCATAAGTAGATTAATGTGCTGCGTTTTATTTTTATTACTGAGAAAATAATATGGAATATAGGATAATACATCAATCAATCTATTTTCGGTGTTTTATATAAAATAATTTTACAGGCATCACGGGTAGGTAGTATGAAATAAAGTAGCTTTCAACTGACTTAATTACACAGTATTAGAGAGCACAGTTGAGAAGTTCAGCGAAGTGTGCCAATTACGGGTTGGATTATTGCAATATGTAAGCCTCGACTTTACCATATGCTTGTATTAAAATTGTTAGAGTACTTTCTGTTAGCTATTACATAGAGGACACGCTCCAACTCTGAACTGTAAAACGCAAATGAGAAACGCGTGTTTAATATCTGAGTATGGTCCCTAACAGAAACAAATAAACCGTTTTGAACAAATTAATATATGAATAAATCATTGCAAGGTCTTTATATCTAAACTGTAGTTTGTTTTGTTGAATAAATTACTAAAGTATATGACCAAAGGAATTAGTAATCTTAATTATTAAAATAAAACGCAAAGTAACTAAATACGAAAATTAATTTAAATAAAATATTTAGTGATGGTATTCCAAAATTACCTTAACCTTATCAGGTTCGTTATAGCTAAGAGACAGAACCATTGCAAGTTATTCTCAAGATATTTTTAAGAAAGAACTTTATACTGGAAGGAACTGACACAAAAAGCCCTTGGTACGAGGACTACTTAAATTAATACAATAATATAACCCAACACTCCTTTAATGTTAGTACTATTCTACTATACTAGCTGAAGCTAAAGCAATAGTGTTTAATATATAGTATACATCTGTCTCTTTTTATTACGGCATAAACACAATTTGAATAAAAGAGACGAAGAGTACTTTATTTAAATTAGACGTATTTAGTTTTTAGATAGTTTATTTTCTTCGGCTTCAGTCAAGTTTTAATTTTTGAATGTCGTTTTAGTCGTCGTTAGAATTCGCTCCAATGATTGATTTAAAAAAATGTCCTTCTTATCAAACACTATTGTTAAAAATTATTGTTCCACGGATTCGAACTCAGAGTCTCAGTTACTTTATATTTTGTAGTAAGATATACAGTATTAAAGACGTCTAAACAAAACCGGTGCTCGTCTATCATCCCGAGAAGGGTGTATCAGCGAGATAAAAAATATTGCTCACTGACTTGAAAATGTTCAGCGGAAAGTAGAAAGGAAAATTATTTATACGTCTGGGTATATTTTTAACTACTTGAAATAGTTGGAGTGAATCACTTGAAAAAAACTGTTTTACGAATTCATTAAAATATTGTATTATTTGGACTAATCCATTTAGACATTTCATTGTAATTGCCGTAATAAGATACAATTTATGATATGGACGTAATTATTATGTTCAATGGAGATATAGGGAAATAGATTAAAGACAAGGAGTCACAGGAACGAGGAACAAGTTCAGCTTCTTTATAATGGTACATGAATCTCCACGTGAAATAAGTCAAGTATTACAAGTGGATATTCATGTATGAAAGGAAGGTAGAAAATCAAACTGATAAAAACCGATATGAATATTATCGTAGGCAGAGATAGGTTATATATTAACTTATAAGCTTTCTGACATATAATGACAATGGCAGCTAACAGTAACGCATTTCTTCTGAATTACTCTTTATAACTCTATTAAATAACTAATACTATTAACTATGAAATAGTCGTTAATTTATAGATTTTGTAAAATTGGAAATCGAATAAATAAATTGGTTTTAAATTTATTTGACTTTGACGTTGTTAATTTATAAGCTCTGTGACAAATTATGACAATGGCAGATTACAGTATCGCCATTGCTCCGAAATGTTATTTTTTTTTTAATCAATTGTAACTTTAGTAACATAAAGGCTATGTTCAGATGGCAAAAACTTGACGCGCGTTTCCAAATCGCGCGACTAGACATTGTGGTATTTTCATACAACTGTTCACATGAGCGCGCGTCAACGCGGCGCTCAGAGAAAAAGTCTCTAGACGCAGGTGACCGCGCGTTGACGCGCGCTTTGATATTAATGTAATGTCCGTTTGCTGTTCAGATGAGCGCGCGCTTTCATCGCGATCGCATGTAATTTTGTTAATTTTCGTAATTATATTTTGTTCTCGCATTTAAAATGAGTGAAATTGAAGATATTGACATCGACTTACTAATCGATGAAGTAGAAAAAAGGCCAGCAAGTTGGAATATAGCAAATTTGTATAACTTATATAATATAATTTGTATTTTTTTTTTCAAAATTGGATGAACTCAATGTGTACGTTTTCTTTTTCTATATTTTTCTCTATAATATAACCACAAAATAATAGCCTCTTCCACGTCCATATTCTACTTTCTACCGAACTAGACTGACGAGTACTCTCGCAACGCGCGTTAGCGCACATCATCTGAACGCTCTTCAAATTTGATCGCGCGTTACATATGAACAAAGCCTTACTATGCACAAATGTTAGTAAAGTTACTTTAAAAAAATATTACTGTTGGATGTTTTCGGATAACAAACCACATACAAAAAGATAGCGTACTAAAAAACCTTTCAGCGTAGGTGTCTTCAGCTAGGTTCAACATTTTAATTTGACCAAGACACAATTTGAATAATATGTACATTGTACAATGGAGTAATCAAAGTCCTGCTTGGTTGCCCTATGTACAAAATCATATATCATTCAAAACGTAAGTCAATGTTTACATTTTCATTTGGCATAAATAGTGGGTACGTAAATATCGATTGTTTTGCCACGTGTAATTTTGTGTGCATTTACAGAGTACTTCATTTGATGAAAGGTAAAATGGATTTATGTTACTTCACTTTGAACTCGCAATAAAACTTCCCTCGCATGCATCTTTGTAGCTCTTTTGAAAATATTTGTAGCTTTGCGTTAGTCGAGTTGCATTTATAGTTCTTTGCGCTGCCTGAGTAGTTTTGTTATCTAGATTCAAAATGTAACTATACCTCACAGCTTCTTTTGCACGATAAAGGTTTAATTCAGGATATTAAGCCTATTCTGTAGGCGGACTGAGTAAGCGAATTTAATCTAGAGTTTTCAATCTAGTCAGGTTTAGTTATTTGCATCATGAACGGTTTTTATTTATTCCATAAAATACTCGGTTTACTAAATGACAGTGGCCCTGAAAACTCCTGGTTGTCCTCAGATTTTTGAATCTAATTCCTGGGTAGTTTTTCTTTTTAGTCGATCAGCGTTGATTATTTGGGGTTTTGTTTTTTTTGGGGTAGACGGGCAAGAGACTCACCTGATATATAGTGATAACTACCGCCGATAATGGACACTCACCCTGCCAGAAGGCTCGCAAGTGCGTCGCATTTTAAGAATTGGTACGCTTCTTTCTTGAAGGACCTTAAGTCGCATCGCTGGTACGCGGCAAGAACTACCTTTGTCGTGGAAGAAAACTTTTCTGGTCTTTAACGTGTTGGCTTGTACGATATTTATTATTATTGTATGTATTAATTAATAAATAGTAAAATATATATTTTTGGTAAAATCCAGGGTTCGAAGGCAGGACTTCAATGTGGCATACCTAAGTTAGTAAGCAAACCAGGTCATGTTTAGTGAAATACCACAATTAAAGAAGATGATACGAGTATGACGATGGTCAAATTCAATTTTGCAGTTAGATATATAAAATGGATTCAAATATCTAGAATTAAATAAACGTGATTTAATACTAACCTTTCTTATTTAAATAACGACTGTCACCACTTGCTATTTTAGTTATATATAGTTATATAAGCATATAGCTTTGAGCTAAATATGTTAATAAGCTTCACACAATTTTATATTCACCGTATTCAGCAACACAAAGCTCAGCGAAAGTCAATGGCTGTCAAACACTTTATCAGATGAACGTGTTCGCGGAATTAGGGAGATAGGCTGGGAAAATTGGATGTAACAAGCAATGCCTGTACTAATCACACATCTCATGCGGGTGATATGTAACAATGTATATTGTGTATGTGTTTTTGTTTATTGCCGTATAAAAAATATTAAGTGTCATTTGTTTTTTCTAATAGCTACCTCAACCTCAGCTATGAGAGTTTAACACTGCTTTTTATTGCCATATACTAGTCGTATTTGTAACTTTTAATGTTGTAAAATAAAAAGTAAAATACAATGCAAGGAAACCGTTGGCCTAATTTAAATATTATTTAAGAATGTTTTGATGTTACCGAGGAATGGTTGTATATGTAGGATTTGGGTAGGACATTTTAATAAATAAAATGCCACTTAATTTTCAAATAATAATTCTATTTTAATCACTCCTAATTTACACAGAGTAATTAGAGTAATATGAGTCAGGGATAAGCTCGCAAGATACAACTAGTGCACCAAGCCACGCCAGAGCCGAGACTGCCTGCGTAAGGCCCGCTCCGCCATTTATAACGACAGACTCAGTAGTGGGGAGAGTGGGGAGACTTGAAGAACCGGCTGTGACGTGCTCGATGCAGGTGCTGTTTGCTATAGGCGCGTACGGCGGTACAGGCGCCGTCACGGCCATACTGACATGCGTGCGTCCTCGCACGCGCCTCATCCCATATCTCTGTTACATCAGTTACATAAATTAAGGTGCATAATTTTGGTCTGGCTCAAAGCCCTGCAAAAATAAAACAATCAGTAATTTCTGCTAGTCCGGAATTTACATTCCCTGTAGCCATAGCCATTGCATAATTTTGGTCTAGCTCAAAGCCCTGCAAAAATAACACAATTAGTCATTTCTGCTAGTCCGGAATTTACATTCCCTGCAGCTATAGCCACTGCATAATTTTGGTCTAGCTCAAAGCCCTGCAAAAGTAAAACAATCCGTATTTTTTTTTTAACATGTGCCCTGCAACATTATTGGACCGACATTAGCCCTTCAATAATATTGGACTGGCAACCCCTTTTTTTATCATGTGCCCTGCAACACTATTGGACCGGCCTTAAGCCCTTCAATAATGTTGGGCTGGCAACCTCTTCTTTTTCTTTCTTTTTTTTTTTTACTTGTGCCCTGCAACATTATTGGACCGGCCTTAATAAGAAGCCCTTCAACAATGCTGGACTAGCAACCTATTTTTAACATGTGCCCTGCAACATCATTGGACTGGTAACTTTTTTTTTTTTTCCATAAACATAACAAGCGCCTCTAAAAGGACGGAACTTTTTCCGTTCTAATTCAGTCATTGATTTTGCAAAGTTCGAAATTAATATTTCCCGAATGCTCTGCCAGGTCATTTGATTAGGCTGTATAATTGTGAGGCATGTCGCGGCGCGACCTTTAAAACAGTGAATACCAGCAATAATCAAATCAACGCCTTCTTAATTCTTCTTGTATAATTATGTCATTTAAAGTGCACCAATTGGTTATGTCTGAATCGGTTTCATCCGGGTCAAATGGCACCAACTTGATAGGTATTGATGAATCCACAGTTGAGAATTTAAACTATCTGCAATTTTCTTAAAAATGGCTTCCATGCCAGTGGAGAAAAGAGACAGTTTGCGGTGGTCGGCCACCACCTCTCCACCCACTCTCGAACCGTACGCAGACCTGACTCAAACGCCATCTCTTAAAGAGACAGCTAATAACGACATCTATGATTGCATAAACGTAACCTCGCCGTCACGGTCACCCTGCCGCATCACACGTCCTCGTGTGCTCTCGAAAAGAAAATCCACAGGTCATCAATTCTCAGACTCGGTCATTCTGACCAAATAAAACGAATCATTAGAAATGTTAATGACACAAATCATCAATCACTAAAGGTCAGTACCTACACACGGTACCAGACTCGAACGTGTGTACGTGACTGCGAGTGGCGCGAGACGAGCATCAGTCTGGTATTGTTTATTGTAATCTTCATATAGCTCTAGAGGCATCCTTAAATAATT
Organism: Pieris napi; assembly: GCF_905475465.1. NCBI lineage: Eukaryota > Metazoa > Arthropoda > Insecta > Lepidoptera > Pieridae > Pieris > Pieris napi. Next base: position 2,966,689 of record NC_062239.1, on the reverse strand, counting down.
GTTATAATCTTCAGGACATACACGTAGACGTAGCTCTTCAATCAAGTTCACGTGGCTGTAATCAGAACGGCGATCTAACCAATGTCTAACCCAGTACCTCTTTTTACGTTTTTTTTTCTTTTAATTTTCTTATAAAGCACTGTGAGAGTTGCTAAATACAGCCACCGTATCCTTTGTTGCACAGACATCTTTTGGCTCGAACGCTCCTTTATTGCACAGACATCTTTTGGCTCGAACGGTTCGGTGATACAGAACGGCGCGCCTCACTCGATAGATCAATGCTCAATGTGTGGACGAAAGCCTATGCCATGGTTTCACTCGATAGATTAGCTCGATCGAGCAATACCGCACGCGAGCACTGACCTTAAAAACGTGACGTTATATCCACGTTTACACTATCTGTTCTTAACACATAACAGCTAATAAAAATAATCGATGCGAAAATGCTGAAGGTCTATTATGGTCATTATCACGATCTTAACAGAATCAATCAAAATCAACAGAATCAACACCTTGCTTAATTTCAACACACACTGGCGTCACCAAACGCCATGGCAATGTACCTCTATCGAGCACAAGCCACCACTTCGGGGCACGCCTCCCTCGAGCATCCCCACAAAAATGCCTCCATCAAGAATTATACCGGTGCCTCCATCGAGCACTATTAAGCATTGTGTTGACTACCACTAGGCCCAACAGCCTCAACATCTACTTCGTTACATCACAATCATCTATCACAACTTGACCTTCAGACATTTCTCGAAAACGATCATGGGCGTACTTGAACGTCCGTTTAGAGTCTAAAGCTTTAATAAGATCACCATCAAAGACTTCAGATACTTTGAACGGCCCTTTGTACTTAAGTCAAGTTTTGTCTGGTTAAGCTCTTCGTTTTTTTTTTTTAAACACTATGTCACCCTAACCTTGGTCGAGTCAACACACGAGAATCTGCACAGTACTATTTACCCTAGGATATCCTATACCAGTCAAAGACACGGTCTCGTGTGACCGCCTGCCTCTAAATTTCCAAGAAATCGTTTCTTTCATTCTGAACCCTAATCGTAACAAAATGAAAACTGCTCACCCGAGTGACTCAACCTTCCTAGGGGTGCTGCAACTTTGCACAGATCCACGTGACGCAATTTCAGTTGTAAACGCCAAATGTTGAACACGCGTTTCACATTGTGAAAGATGTGCGAGAACACTCGAAACGACTATCGGTAGTCATATTTTTTCATCTTGCCATTATTCGCCATCTTCAGGTTTGGCGTTATTTAAATTTAATAGAAATGGGGCGGCGGTATCCTGACAGTCGTACCTTAAGATAAAAAGCGCCTTAAATTCGGTCCACCATTCCAGGAAAAGCCACTCGTGAAAGGCACGCCGATGCTTGACCTTTCAGAGCCTTGCTCAGGGTGATATCAAGAGAAGCACCTTGCAATTTTTCGCTCCTCCATGCACATGCTCGCTGTGGTAATCCATGTGCGGATTGAAATCGGGTAAATGCATCGCTTCGTTAAGTTGTTGAGTTTCATGGTCTCCAATAACGCCATGAAATTCTGTTTCTGAGCTTCCAACAATCGCTGTCATTTTTCGTTGCTGTCACCGCCATGTGGGTCGTGTGGTTACATCCCACTTCTGATGTAGGATTTGGGTAGGACATTTTAATAAATAAAATGCCACTTAATTTTCAAATAATAATTCTATTTTAATCACTCCTAATTTACACAGAGTAATTAGAGTAATATGAGTCAGGGATAAGCTCGCAAGATACAACTAGTGCACCAAGCCACGCCAGAGCCGAGACTGCCTGCGTAAGGCCCGCTCCGCCATTTATAACGACAGACTCAGTAGTGGGGAGAGTGGGGAGACTTGAAGAACCGGCTGTGACGTGCTCGATGCAGGTGCTGTTTGCTATAGGCGCGTACGGCGGTACAGGCGCCGTCATATATTTTATGATTTTTTTAAATAACTCATTATCAATAGAGCGATACTATATATACTTAAAAGCATTACGATATTGTTATTAGAGTTAATAGTCAGCCATCAAGTGACTTTATTTGCAAATCAACAATCAAAAACTACAAAATGTTTTTTCATTCATACGTACAAGAGTATGTACTTGTACGTATCAATTATGTCAAGGGTTATTTATATACAAGTGATAAAGTCAAAACAATAATTTGTCTCATGCTTTGCTTTAATTTTGTCAATCTTTGTGTAGAAATTGAGAATTTTCGCTATAGATAACTCTGATACATTATCCTCTTTTTTACAAAAAGTATCATTCAGATTATCCTCCACTTTTATTCTGAAGGGATTTATACAAAGTAATTGAACACTAAATGATCGCATATTTTATGAAGTCTGTATTGCGTGTTTAACACCAATTTAAACTTTTGAATAGCGGCATTCAAACTACAAGCAATTTTTAAACGCGGCCACCCAGGAATTGACTTCGGTTGGTTTTGTAAAAAAGTTTGCCACGCTTTTTGACCAAGTTCTGAATTAATTTGAATTTCGAATAACAGCTTCAATTACACATTTAAAAGAACATGATTTTCGAATTTAAATGAGAAATAAAGTCGCCAAGATTTGCCTATTATGATTTAAAGGAATGAAACATTTAAATCTATATGTAGGATTATTTGAGGAATAAATACTTGTTATGTGGCGTGTCTATATTTACAGTGAAATCTTAAACGGTGTATTTGTCATAAATTGCGAGGCGCGTGGACGTAGCACAGCCAGCGGCGTTACTTAGACGTTCACTCGGATTTATGAGTCGCAGTGCGGAATATAAATTCTAACGCGTTCATAGTAAAAAACTAGAATTATGAAGAGAGTTGATACCTTGCGATGGACATAGATCTTCTCTATTGGTTTTTGCAACTTGATACTTTTTGAACGCTATAATTTATAGTGGCGCTTATTTTCATTAGTGATATTCTTAGGTACTAATGTAACTTAAAATAACTCTGGAGTATTTTATCATATTTATTTATTTACCAGAAACACTTTTTATTCATATTAAAAAAGGATGAGATAGATTTTTAATACAAGTGTCAATGTTTGGATTTTGTAGGTAGGTACTTATTTTTAATTAATTTAAAGTATTAGGTAAAAAGTGCAACAGTTGCATCCTGTTTTTGACGCCCGAGGAAAGTGTCGGTAGTGTCTTTATGTTTGTACATGTAGGTAAATAAAAAATAAAATAAGAAACAAATAAGAAAAACATAAAAGTAATACATAAAAGTAATATAAAAGTAATATATAAGTAATATATATATATATATATATATATATATATATATATATATATATATATATATATATATATATAACTTTTATATTTATATATATATATATATATATCATTTGTCGTATTTACTTAATTAGTTGTTTTCTCACTGTTGACGTTCTCTTATTAGGTATAAGTCCGTTGTAAAAACTTTTAGTATTACAAATATCGAAATCTCGTAAACTCGAATGCGCTTTTTGCAAACGACGAAATGAATAAGAGAATACTTTTTCTTTGCAAAAGGTGACAAAGCGGCATCGAGGGAGTTCCCAACATGAAGTTATTGTCTGTGACGTAAAGTCGCCCTAACAAATAGCGCTGCGTTTTTCACTTTTGCAACATTCTAAATAAGAGTTAATGTCTATCTAAAACATCGGGTTTTATTTGCGACGTTCTGTACGTTACAGCTATATTAATTCTGTAGCGTAATAATTTTCGTGTCACCTGACAGACCTTTATGCCCGCCTTCCACTGCGAGAGGAACGGACCCATTACGGACTCCGCTATACTCGTAACGAGGATTTTCAGACATGTGCTTCTACCAAAGCGGAGACGAGCGCAGCGGAGAGAGAGAGTTGAAAGGGTCACATATGAGGTTAGCGAGTTAACCAAGTTTCCCACGGAAATGAAAATGTATGAAAATCATCGTTACGAGTATAGCGGGGTCCGTAATGGGTCCGTTCCGCTCGCAGTGGAAGGCGGGCATAATTACACAGCAAAAAATGCACAAAATACAGGAAGGTGCAATTATCTAATGGATTCTGGCATACATATGTCATAAATTCAAGTTTAAACTTTTTACAATAGCTTTTAATAGGTTATTAATCGAATATCATAATACTGTTGGTAAATTACGTTTCCGTTGGAAAAAATATTCATTTTATATGTTACTATTTAGTATTGAAGAGTAAATTTGTTTCATATTAAATAGATAATAGATAATTCAAAAAATGGTCTCCATATCATAATATTTATTTCTTCGAACGTAAATATTTTTAATCTGTAAGAAGGTTAAAATGTATATCAATATTTCTCCAAATTATGTATTAGTAATATTATTTGGCCGATAGTTATTCGAGGGTAAAATTGTACCCTTGTTCCTCAAAGCCTTGTTCAGTGACCTGTAATATCTGTGGAGAGTCTGTGGTTTCTAAGCTATCACGTGATATCGAGTATTATGGTAACGCATGTGAATGATCGTCTTATGTTATTTATGAAGTACAAACCTTATATTTGTGCTATCTATTTAAGGGATATTTTCCATCTCAGTAAGTTTTTTTTCCAGGAAAGGAATTAAATTTAAGGTCATAAACGATATCTTAAAATAGTAACATTTAAAAATAGTCAGGAATACTTTATAGCTTAAGATATACATCACGTTCCTTTTACGGGTCATAACTATAGTTTAGGATACACTTTTGGCAACATTTATTATATTTATATCGCCCGGAATTCGAACGCAGAAACTACATCTCTCACAAAATCCTGCTCTTACGCATGTTACGACGATTATACAAATTAAAATTATAAACTCACTTCTACTCATCTAATTGTATTAAAACTTGCCACCTCAAGAGGCAAGCTAAAATAATAGAGTTCTCCAGCAATTACACTACAGCTCATATGTATGCGAGCCACTGGCGAAATTGGCCGAGGAATTACGTCAAAATTGTTGTGCCGGAGGGGTTTATTATATGACTCCACGATTGTTTCCTTACAATTCGAACGCTAGTTAGAACTGTTCCTAATGAAATACAAACTTTATCTTGTCAGCAATCGCATCGGATATGGTTATACTGTTGAACAACGATGAGAGCTTTGTTATGCACAAGCACACTTATTACTTTACTATTGTTTTATTAGGATTACCAACGTGGCCTTAAATAATACATTTGGTAGGTACCTGTAAAAGAATAGTACAATTAATAATTAATTAGCGTATAATTTAACATCCTAGCAAGCTTATTGCAATTATTTTTATCAGAATATTAGAAAGTCTTATAAAACTACTTTCTTATAAAAGTGTATTCAGCGTGGGACTCTCATTCATGAGGTCGTTGGTACGAATCCTGGCTGAGCACCAATGTACTTTCTTTCTATGTAGATACGTCTTTAACAGTCGCTTGTATGTTGAAGGAAACGTCGCGAGGACATTGAGATACAAGGCTGATCACCTACTTGTCTATTAAAAACAAATTATCACGAAAAATATACAGAAAACTAAGGCCCAGACAAGAGGTTTAAAAGGTTGCATTGCCTATGGTTTTTATAGGTGAGCCATAGAAGTTGATACATTTCTGCGTCTATTAATTTCTAGGCTAGTAGTTACAAAACCTGAGAAACACGGAACAATTTTTATTTCACTGAAAATCAAACTACGAATGTCCGGTTGATCCCGCCGTTTACTGAGCCAGAGATACGGTTAATTACTTATTATGACTTTTATTAAATTGAGATCTACCTACTTAAAAGTCAAAAATATGTCTTTAATCTGTGAATATTTAAATAGACACCTAATGATTAGTGATTTCTAATAATCTGTTATAGTTTTGGATAGTGCACAAGTGAATTAACATACTTGAAGGTTTTTAAACGCTCTTAACATTAGCGAATGCGTTGCCAGTTTCTAATGATGTGGTACGTTCGTATCGCAAAGGTTATCTAAGAAAAATATAAAGAATATATTAAACAACATCGCAGTCACTAATTGAACAGTCATCGTTGACTTATTGTCCAATAAAGTCGAGATGTGAAAAATAGCTGCTATCCCATTAACGTCACGATCAGAACGATTTCGCCGATGTCGAACAATTTGTAGTGGCAGTGATTTGTGTAAAGTGTATTATTAAAATAATAAATAACTTGAAATAATAGAATATATATTATATATTTTCGTTGTCAACACTTGTGAATGCATATTTTATTTAATAATATATAAAGATTTTATTTGGGAGAGAACTATGTGCCTGAAACAATTATTTTTTCGGCCAAAAACCTCAATATATACCTTAAGATATATTAGATAATAAGATAGAGATACCTTTATAACCTGTAAGTATTTTTTTGTAAATTGGAAATAATCCTTATATACCTTATATACTTAATAAAATAAATAAATCAGTGGCGCTACAACCTTTTTAGGCCTCAGATTTCTGTATCTGTTTCATGGTCATTTGTCAATGTAATAGGCAAGTAGGTCTAGCCTCCTGTGCCTGACACAGGCCGTCGACTTTTTGGGTCTAAGGCAAGCCGTTTACCCTCAAGATGTATCTTACAGAGAAAGTATACTGTACTAATTGTCAATCTGTTCTAATGCGTCGTTTTAACTAAACTACTATCAGTCTCTTTTCATAACAGCGTAAATACTATTTGACGGAAAGAAACGAAGAAGTCCTTTAGTTAACAGAAAGCAATTAGAGTGATTTAGCTTTTATGAATACCGAGGTTAGACTATAGACGATTATTTACAAGAGCTTTCGTGTCGTTCTCCTATCCTCTCAGTATCGCAGATTCATTTATATTTCTGTATCTTTTTGATAGGTAAATATTACTTTATAGGCTAGCAGACTGTCAGTCTTCTTAGACTAATATATTTTTCCTCGTGTTTACCTGTACTGGCAAGTGTTAAAATGCATATAAAAAAAGGACACGTCAGAACACAAGACCTCAGGAATCACGGGCTAAATCTGCTTAAAAGATCTTAGATTTAACAAAAAAATATTTAGATAAGATTTTAATTTAAGACAGAAACAAATTAAGATCGTGAACATAAATAACTCGAGAACGATCTTAAAAATTGTCTTAATTGCGAGGTTTAATGAGAAGCTGAGTGAGGATAGCTTTAAAATTCCACTGTAGCGGATCTGAATATTCATCCCTAATAAAACGATCGAAATGTGTTTTGGCTGACCTTTTCATTGAATTTAAAATTTCAATTTTCGTTTCGAAACTGGTCGCGAGTGTTTTATAATCTGTATGATATCAATAAAAATGTAATACCATTGAAAAAGTACGTTACAATAATTAATAATTTAATTATTGACATAATCATAATAAATATAGCTACACACTTTTAGGTCTGGGCCTCAGACTTCTGTATCCGTTCCGTGATCATTTCTAATAGGCAAAAGGTGATCAACCTTCTGCGTATGACACGCACCGTCTACTTTTTCGGTTTTAAGGCCGATTTACATTATCTTAGTGTTTAGGAGAGTGCTTTAGGATAGTACTTTAGTTGTAACATGTAAACGCTACTTGCTTTAGTACGGTTCTACTTGACTTTCAAGTTGAATCAAAATAGAATCGCTTTTTATTTTTGTTTCAAGTGATACCCCTCCCGCGCCCACGCACCCCCCGAGATCTTCCCTCGTTGTGTGTAAACACGTAATTTAGTCAAATCTTTAGGAGAGTGCATAAGTGCCGTGAAACGCGTGCGTGTTTTTTAATTTTTAAAGATGGCTAAATGGTCGGAAGATACAACTATCAAATTTGTGTCTGAATATGTTGTTCACGAATGTTTGTGAAACGTTAAAAACAATTTATACAAAAACAAACCGGCTAGGCATTCGGCATACACTGCCTTAAAATAAGCTATTTTGTTTATTATTTATACTTAGTTTATTTATTTCGAATAAAATCTCGTCTTCTATTTGTTCCATAACTACAGTTAGTATTTTGCGTAGAATAGAGCGTATTTGCCGACGTCGTTGCGCGTTTGTTTGTGGCGCCGCGCTGTAATGATACTCTACTGGAAGAAATGTAAACGTTCACTCGCAACGCACTAAAGCACTAAAGAACTTGCCTTTCAAGTTGTACTAAAGCATTCTCCTAAACACTAAGATAATGTAAATCGGCCTTAAGCCATGCCGGTGTCGTGCGAGTACCGGTAGCGAGTGTTAAAAGCGCACTTAGATAGAAATTCGTTGATGCACAGCTGGGGATCGAACGTACGACCCAGGGATGACAGTTGCACGTTGAAACCATTAGGCCAACACTGCTCATAATCATGATAGTACACAAAATAACGTAGGAATTTACATATTTATTTTTATACTATTGCATGTTAAAAACAATAATATCATCATCAATAATATAATTGTAAATAAACTAATGTTTATTTACCAATTATAATTTAATTTATAACAAGTTTTGTTATTAAGCTTTTAAATACAACTTGCTATATATTGCTTGGTATGTAAAGTAAAATATGTACGGGATTAAAACCTTATCTTTAATCTGTCTGCGGTAAGTACGGACGCAGGTGCTTCAAACTTGTACATAATACGTTTTTCAAGTCGGGCCTTTCGAACATCTGCCTTCCGACAAATGATTTCAATCGTAAAAATTGCTATGATCAGCGTAATAATGCAATTTTCTTACAATAATCCTACGATTATTTTGGTAATAACAATCTGTGATTAAATAAACAGAACATTATGATAAATAGACATAAATCATGATAATTAGACCAAACTTTTTAAACCTTTGGTCCTTGTGGCCCTTGCCGACAGCATTAAGGTGGCCATTCACGGGCGATCCATCGATACATTTGGCACGCTGTCGTTCCAAAACTCGTCCGTGAATGTGAAAACACTGTCAGTCCAAATGGATTGGCTCGGCACGATGGAATTCCAACTGCGCGAAAGTCCATCGCGCCGAGTCAATTAGCGCGGCGTGAATACGCAGGCGGCGCGCTCGTAAATGCGGAAAACCAACGGTCCGGTCGGTCTGAGCCATCGTGCCGTACGGTTTGCTCGCTCGTGAATGGTGTTACTCGCGAGCCAAACACGCCATTTTGATTTCTGTTTGCGTTTAGCCGTTGGACGAGAAGCACGTGACGCATTGTAAATTTAAATTGTTTTCATAATGACAAACCGTGACTTTGTTAATCAATTTATTTATAAGTTTAGAGACCTGACGTGTTTGTGGGATGTAACAGATATATATTACCACAACAAACAAAAACGCGATGCAGCATTAGAGGTTTTGCTAAGTTTTTATAAAACCAAATCGCCTAACGCCACTATTGACACAGTGAAAAAGAAACTTCAGGAACTAAGAGCCTCATTCAGGAAAGAGTTTAATAAAGAAAGTACTTATAATTATAACCTAGCTGTTTATTATTTCAGGCCATGAGAACCATAGTGGCTTAATTCAATTGACAAGTATTTTGAGTACCATAGAAAATAAAAACAGTATTTTTTTAATCAACTAGCACTCTTCAGGATACATACTTTTTACTAATTTTATGTTTTATTTGACCAAATTATGATTTTAATAGTGAGAAAATAGCTTTATTGTTATTTTTCTATATTCTATTCAGTTCCAAAAGTTTAAAATAGGTAGGTTCATCTATTCGCATATAATTTCTCCAGTCAGTTGGCTCCAAAGTCAATTCCTTTATTAAATTTATGTGACTGAGTCGCGATCTTTTTAGCAACCAATCCTTACACCACTTTATTTTTGGCTTCCTTTTTTTTAAAACTATACAAATCGCTATGGCCGATAAATAAAACTCATCTTCTGAATTGAAGTTCATTATGAACACGTCCGGTGCTATCGACGCCTACACTCAAAATGATCAAATGGAACGGCTCGCTGGCGCGTTCGTGAATGGCATCAATTTGGCTCGGCACGACGTCGAGTATCGAGCCAGTGGCGCGAAAGCCATATGGATTGACCGTGAATGGCCACCTTTAAGGGCCACATAAAGCATTTCCGCACTGTATTGCGATACTTAATATATTCCACTTAGGGAAAGGAGCGAACTAATTCTTAAAAGGCCGGCAACGCACTCGCGAGCCCTCTGGCATTGAGTGTCCATGGCGGTATCAGTTAACATCAGGTAAGTCTCCTGCGGTTTACTCACTGTTCTATAAAAAAAAACGTTGAGTGAGGATAGCACCATGGGGTAACCGGTACTATCTACCAGGTTTCAACATAAATCTTTAATTAGCGCCTGTACACTTCAGCCCCACAGCACAAGAGGGCGGCTCTACTCCAAAGGGAACAAAATCAGATTTGTAATAAATGTAAAAATTACGGTATTTTTATATAAATTGTCATGTTAATGCAAATTAAACTAATTATGTGCCCACGCTCAAACATCGTGATCTACCAACACTTCGTTAAAAACATTAATTAAATTGTTTAACGATTGAAAATGAACAAAACAATTCCCTGAAATAATTTTAAGCGTAAATACGATGGTAATTATCTACAATAAAATATCATTATTTAGAGAAAACACACTAAATAAATTGTGCATAAGCGCAAATTGCAATATTATTACTGTAGAGAAAATTGCATTCTCGCGTTGTGTGTAAAAAATTTTCACAATACTATTGGGAAAATTACGTACTTATTTGACAACCGTTTATTTATATTACAAATGAGTTTCATAAGTATTCTCATTATCATTTCTCGTTTCTGATTAAGATTTGCAGAATTTTTTGAACAAAACTTCTTCTTCATCAGGTACCACTTAATTTAGTTGGCTAACAACTTGAATTGTAGGGTATCTTGCGCTAGTCTAAACAGCACCGGGGTGGATGAGATGCCGGTCCACTCTCGTACGTTTCTCTACCAGCCACTACCACGACTTCTTCTACCATCTATCTCTTGTCTTAATTTTTCTCCCACCATTGTAAGCTGCAACAAGTCGTATCGATGATGGCCCAAAACATGTCGGAGATATATACATAGAACAAAATTTGCACAATCAAAAGCATTTCCTGCCATTAATAATCCAGAAAAAGATAGAATAATAATTCAAATAAATTATTCAATCATTGGTTGAATGCTTTTCTACTAATTTAACATCGATTGTGACGAGAATAATCACAATACTAGAGGCAGTGCTACGCCTGCTACATTCTTAGCAAACGCGGTAAGCAAGAGTTTTAGATGCCGGAAGACCCATTAATGCACGTTATGCAGACAAAATAAAAACACGAAACAACATTGTTTACCATATATTTACCAGAAAAAAAATCCTATGTAGATAGTTCTGATATGTTTCGCGAATCAAGTCACATCCCAATGAGGAAATTCTACTTTGATCCATTAAACAGTAAAGCCAAGAAAGTTCAGACTTAGGTCAACCACATAAAAATAATTATTATTTTCTAGTGATACAAACTTAGTTCCTGGCATAGTAAAAACCTCCAGTCGGTTTAATTATTCATTATGAGGTTTTACTATAAATAGTTATAGCTTTGATATAGTATCAAAATAATATTAATCTTAATACCTTCATCAAAAGGTTTACGTGGAAGCATTAACATTGTTTAATTAATGACCGTTCAACAGGATTTTCCAAGAATTACCTAGTGTTCATCTATTTCGCAAGATTATTTTATTAGAGTTTCCAGGTAACTACCAAGTTTATAAATAGACAAAGTAAAATATTATGGAAATGTTGTGTTTTTGTCACAGATAACTCAAAACGATTCCTCTTTTAAAATTGTAATTAGGATATCTTATTTAAATACCATAAGAATATTCTCAGCTAATGTTGTACTTATTTTAATGAACGAGACGACTAGAAAAAAGGAATAGGGACTAAACATTTAGTGTCTATAGAAAACGAAATATTAACAAAATTACCATAATTATTATTTAGTAACTTCCATTAGTTATTATTATTTAAATATTTTTTAAAAGAATATAAGCCGCGGTTCTGATATATAAAGATACTGATAAATAAAATATATAATTTGAAGAGACGATGGACCCAGTCATGGAAATCAGATGTAGAAAATAAATGCTTTTATTAAAACAAAATCGTTTAGTCACGAACAAAGGTAATTTTATCCTAATTCACGTAAATACTGCGAAAATATACATACAAGAGTAGTTCATAATAATGAACTCTTTTGTACGCGCTCGTATATTAGCTTGGACGTCCCTCAAGAAACAAGAATGATAAATGAACACAGCATTAAATAAACAGCAAACTTCACTTTAAAACTGCGGTAATGTGAGAGTTAATTTGATAAACCATGTTAGTAATGTCTCTTTTCACTTGTTTCAACTTGAGGGTAATTCTCTAAGTCTACGTATACAAACTATACTATGTTTAATGTATCATTAAAATATGATGGAGCTGAAGAGTTTGTTTCTTTTTGTGATCTCAGAAACATCGAATGCTTTGAATTGGTAGTACTGTTTGAATGTATAGTTTATCGAGGTAGGATTTATGCACAACATTACGATGCTTTAACACTGGAAGGCACATCTAGTGTCATACTATTAAATTTTATGCTTGAATGCATTTCCTAATGGTTTAGTAAATACATATAATGTTTTTACAGGTGATACTTAGTCTAAAAAGGCTATGTCGGGTTGGAATTTATAGACATCGTAAGATTTAGGAAGAACTATGTACGAGTCCATATTATATTACTGAATACATTTTTTAGATTGGAATATATATTTATTTAAGTGTACAGGCGCTAATTTAAGATTTAAGCTGGTCACTACCGGTGACCCCAGAGCTGGTGCTTTCCTCACTTAACGAATAAGTATTGCAATACAGCGAGGAAATGCTGCCAGCGTAAAAGGTACACTGCCACAGGGACAAAACTTTTTAAATTTGTTTGAATTTTCTATTTAAGTATTCATTTTTAATTATTTAAATATTACTAAGTTAGTTAAGAATATTGTAAATACTTTAAAACATTTTTTTTTATTATTAAACAAAATAGCTGTATGTTTTCGGATTTAAAGGGAACTCTCTCCTTCTAATAGCGATATCGATCCCGAAGTTTTTGTATGCAATTTCGATGTTCGTAAGCTAGCGCTGATGTCGCAAACTTGAGATCGCGCGGTACAAAAACTTAAAAGTCGGGAACGCAATTGCTATTGAGAGTTACAAAGTACCAGTACCGTTAATGCTCTTGTAGATCAGTTGAACCAGTGTTATTAGACGATTTTAGTTTGTATGTATAAGTAAATAACTGACAGACACTGGAATATCAAATATTTTAAATTCTCCTCTTAATGACTCACTTATCTAAAATCATTTTATTTATTTGATAATGCTGGTCATTTGATAAATAAATATCATGAAATATGACGCTCGCTAGCTTTACGACAAATGAAGTGTTGTGAGTCACTCCACGAAACTTTTGTTTCTTTTTATTCGAAAAGACGAAATAGGTTCTATATATTCTTAGATGCATAAATGGCCTTTTCAGTTATTTACAGCGACCCTCGTCAACGAGAGTATTGTTTTACACGTCATTCCTGGCCGCTAATGAAAAAAGGATGCAGAAAGAAATAAAACGTTTTTATTGTGTAGCCACAGGGTGCGTTAATCACAGATTATAAAGGTTTATATTGTTAAAGCTGTCAAACAATTTATCAAGTCTAATCGGCTTTGATAAAGATAAACGCTGATTGCGGTTTAAGACAATTTGGTAAATTTGTTATATAAACAAGAACACGGATGTTTGGTGTACATACACATAACCTTGACCAAATACTGGAACAGCCCACCTATAGGCATTGGACAACGCTTAATTGCTCACTAAAAATTATATGTTCGCTCAAAGGCCCGCGCTGCAAAGACAATTCAAAATCAGATTAGGGTAAGGGACATTTACTTCGTACTTCGCTCACTCCAATGAGCTTCCGTTCTGCCCTTCAGGCGCTTGACTACCCCGCGACGGCCCATGCCGAGGTCCGAGTTTCGCAAGAGACGCCCTTGTGCTAGTAGCGAAAACGCCATTTCGGCCGAGCTACGCGCGCCAAAACAGCCCGAGCTGAGTTGAAAAGGCCCTCCAGGCCAGAATGGGCCTGGAAGGCCCTGCAAGATTCCATACAAAAAAAAAATTCGCTCATTTCTTTAGCGGTCAAACCGGATATTGCCGTTACTTATTATTATTATTGATCGATTTTTTTTAAAGAACGGAGAGAGGCAGGGAACGGGCAGGAGGCTCATCTAATGTTAAGTGGTAACGCCGCCCATGGATTCTCAATGCCAGGGGGCTCGCGAGTGCGTTGTCAGCCTTTTAAGAATTGGTACGCTCTTTTCTTGTAGGACCCTAAGTCAAATTGGGTCGGAAGCACTTCATTCGGCAGCTGGTTCCAAATAGTGGTGTTGCGCGGCAAAAACTGCCTTGCCGTTGATCAAGTCAGCAGATATTCATCAAAACAACTCCTCTGAACACTCTCCATGGTAAATGCGGTAGAAGATGCTGAGTGACCCACATCTTTACGCAACTCACAACACTACACAAACACAACTAAGCGGATGAGTAGTTATCTGTTGTTTATAAATTAATAGATATAGTGTGGTTAATTTCATGTAATCTTTTTTGTTATTAAGTAATATTATTTGTTAATTGCTAAGGTTAAGATATAAAATAATCCTACAATTTAATGTGAATATTTGAATAAAAGTAAAAAAAGGGTGCGTGTACTTATGTACGCGCGTAAGAAGTTATACTTCTTTGGCATTATTAGAAATAGATTTTGATTGCATGCAAATAATTAATTACAATTAAATAATCAAAGACTGGAAAAGGAGTCATTATAGTCAATAAAGTTCAGTTTACATTTGAAAAATTTAATAAATAAATATTTATAATTATTCTCTTACAAAATAAAAAAAATTTTATAATTCATATTATAAAATTTTTAACACATTTATATTAATATAATTATATAAATGTGTTAATAATATAATTTGTAGCACATGCTAAAGACCTGGATAGCAACTTTCTTTTATTCTATTTAGAGATAGAGATAATTTAAATATAAGACACCGGCTTCCTTGTAGGTTTCTTTTGAGTTGTTTGGGGATTCTTGTTGATCAGTTCGACATGATTTTCTTTAACCTTTCTTTAATCCTACAAAATAATGAAATTGTTAAGTTATGTTGTCACTGTTGTGCACACCTTTGTTTGGCTTTTTTAGTATTCAAGTTATGTCAAAACTGATTTATTACCTTGTCATTGTTGGCTTTATTTGCTTTTGGGATAGCAATTGTTTCCAAAATGATTTTATTTGTAATATCCTGAAATATATAAATAACATCTATTAATTTAAGTGTCATGGTGAGTGGTTCGCACTCAGGTATTAAGGTGTATTATACCCACTGTCCATTATAAGTGGGAATGGGCTCACTTCTGGCTGGACAGAGTTTCGGTACTACAAGAGCAACATGGATGTTTTGAGGTATTACAATATGTCTAACTACCCTGTAGGGGAATAAAGTATGTGCCTATGCTTGAGAGGTTGAGCCTTGAACATCACCATCATATTTATAATTAACATTCCTACCTCGACACCATCACAATCAAATTCATTGAAATCTACTTCAAACCGTTGCGGTATCATCTCTGCCATATCCATTGTGTCTGGAGAAGGTGATGGTGGCTTTGTTCCACCTCTAGTTTTTGATGTTTCACGGCGATAAGATGACAACTCTTTTTTTTTATTCAATTTAGTGCACTTCCACTGAAATTGTTTTTTGTCTCTTGTCCTTATATTTGCTAGATTAAATCTGAAAAATTACATGTTTTGATTAAATAATGTAATCATTTTTTTGAGATGCAGGTACTTATTAAAATGTTTACTTCTCTGTAATATCGCTCCAAGCCTTCATTTTCTCCTTATTAGTATTCGTGCTTAAATCTTTGTTCTCAATTATTGATATATAGGGTCGTAGAATATTTCTAAAAAGTTGCTGTAACAAACGCAATAAACAAAAGCAATGAATAATGGTTCATGTTTCAGTTTTAATCAACAATAATACTCGATAATACATACGGATAGTTAACCTCAATTGTATTGAAGCACTCAGGAAGGTTGGCACAGTTTTTTCACAAATATTTTATCATATTAATTAGTATTGATTTAGATATTCAATTTCTGATTATAATTCAGACGCACATATAAAATTCGCACTTGTATAATGAAAATAACTAGATACATAGATAATCTTTTATTTTAAACAATAATTCAAACTCCTATATTTGTTTAAAAGGTAAATGTCAATGTCAGATGTCAATTGTCATGGATATTCAAAATTCTTGTTAAGCTGCTAAGCTAAGAAATAGAATATGCGTGAAGTTAGCTTATATTCTATTTCTTTTGTAGATTGCGCACGCTATAATCACACTCCGAATTTTGTGTCATAGGTGCGCGCGCATCGTAAAATTTCACTCTCATCAAATTTTCATAACGCGCCTAAAGAAGTATAACTTCAAAAAATTCGAGTTTTTACTGTAGTACGTTTTAAAATATCCCATAGTGAATTCATAACGTGAACTCGATTGGAACAGTGAATTCTTTTCTCTATTTTTTTATGATGTTAAAAAAAACACGTATAATAACAGCCGCATCATATATTTGTATGAAAGGTTTATGTTTTGCGTTATTAATTTTTAGATTATTTTGTAAGTGAAAGACTTCCACAATAAATATTTAAAAAAATTGGAATAGAAAATTAAATTAATAAATTCGATTTAGAACTTATTCATATGAAACAATTTTTTTTCATATTTTTTTTTTTTTCTTTTAACTTCAGAAAGTTTAGTTTTATCATACGGATTACGTACGCCGTACATGTATGATTTTGTGGGACATAATAAGAATAAAAGGTCCATAGCACTAATAAAATAATGCAAGGCAAATACATTACTAATAATGAATAATTAAATTCATTCAAAAAAAATTACGTTTACCGCAATTATATGTATTTATTAATATTCTGAAGAAAATTATATATGATGTGATGTACTTTAATAAAATAAATTTTGATTTGATGTAGAATCCATATTTCTCGTAAACTTGCAGGCGACAACTAGTCATTAATGTCACGCGAGATCGAATATGGCGTGCCATGACGTCATGTGGGCGTGACGGTTAATTGTACACCTGGCCGTAGGAAATCATTACAAGCTTCACAAACAATGCATCGATAATCGAACAAGCATATTTGCATTCGATTTAATTTATTTACTTCGCAAACTCTGGTATGTAGAGTTTATTGAATATTTAATGAGTATGGGGCATACATATTAAACCTTTTTTCGTAGTAAAATGCTGAATAAAACACGAAAACATCTCATAACTTCAAGATAACAGCGTGACCCGTAAGTGAGGCATTGCAGCAAGGACGGTAGTTAGCATTTTATTAAAACGTACGCTTCTTTGTCCTAAAAATTAAGTAATTTCTAGGTTATCCTTTTTAAATTACTTACTTTACCTGCCGGCTTCTTGATGATGTTACACACAGCTAGCCAGGATTCAAAATCAGTATTGAGAATTACTCATTATCGCTATTATAATTAATTAACCAATAAAGCTTTTTATAAATTTGACGAATACTTAAATGATCTTAATCCTTGGGATTGATTTTCTCCAGTTCAAAAAATTTGTATGACTTACTTGGCGATTAAAAAGAGTGGCGGAAAGTTTCTTGCCAGTACTTCTTCCCCGCTCTACGCCCTTGACTTGCGACCTGGTAGTAAAACGTAAAATTACAATTAATTTAACTTCTTTTTGACGTTCATAAGTGTACTTGTTTACCTATATGAATAAAGATATTGAGTTTGAGTTTATAGAAACGGCTCTTTTCAAAATTAAAGATGATATCACGAAATCTATCCTATATTGATTCTTGTATTAAAATACCTTTATTATTTCTGTTGTAAACATTCTTCAATAATATTATACCGAAGGACAATACCAGGTCAACGGTACTCATACGTAAAAGCGATTATTCCGTATTCGTGGTCAATGAGGAACAGACTAGCCATTTGTCATCGGACAAGACCAGTGGCGTTGAATGGCCTCACCCCTTGTCTCGTGTATTGTCTCAGCGCTAATGACCCAGCTATTAATGTTCCTCTATGTGGTGAATATACGTTTATTGTGGCTTAAATTTACATTGGCATTTTTGTATTGATATAGTAAATGAAAATTGTAATGGGATTGAGAATTGCTTAACAATCGATGAATAAATAAAATATTGGTATATATTACCATATTTTATACGATATAATAAGAACCAATTACAATATACGCTTCCTTTTCCTTGAAACCAAATGTATAATGTTTATAAAGGCACGAAAGACATACACGAATGTTTAAAAAAATATTTAAAATGTATATTTAATATAATATTTTTTTCATTTCGTTTACTCTTTTCATTGTAGATAGAAAATACATTATTTGGCCAGCGGTAAATCCCAAAATTATTTAAATTACTTTAATTAATTACTACTAAAATAATTGAGACTTAACTAAAAATGACTATTTAATCGGGTTGATATGAGGTACACGATAAATTATCCAAACTATAGACTTATTACTAATTGAGAATTTGACCGGTCCGATGTGAGGTATGCGATCAAAAAGATGCTATAGATATATAACACTCATCAAAATATTTGTATTACAGGTTAAATTACAAAATTAACATAAAATTTGTTTTCTGTTTCGTATATATTGTTTATCTATGTAATCTGTTTTGGCTTTCTGTATTGTCTTAGTGTTTTGTTTTATAATATGTAATATGTATGTTAGCTGTAAGATTACTTATAATAAAATAAAACCATTGTATTGAATATATACATTATACATACGCACTTATTAAGATAAAAAGTACAGTGAGTTGTGTAACATGCGCGAACCTATCAATAATAGGTAAACATATTTTACAGACATGTTCGTTTATTTCAGAAGAAACGAAAGAGAGAAAGTGTGTAATTTAATACAAATAAAGAGAGTTCCTTAAACGTTTCATAACAATATAACACGAAACCTAAAAGGTATGGTGACTGTAAAATTATATTTGATATACTATAACTATTAAATTGTACTAATATTATCAAACCGACATGAAAAAGAGACAGGAAAAATATTTTTTCTTATTATTAGCAACACTTTTCACATTATAATTAAATCCTCGAAGCATTAATTGAAAAAATATTATAAAAATCTTTCTCATTAAGAACACGCAAAGGCATCTTATTAAAGCACCGTATAAAATACTCTAGCGAAAAGAATAAAAGGTGTGAATGAAATATTTACTTTGAAGCTTCACTAAAGCGAGCTGATTACCTACTTTCACGATATTTCAAACGGGGAATTTATATATATTTTTTGAAAGGACTTTAAAGAATTTGGTTCTAACAGACATCAAGTCAAATCATCAAAATAAGACTTTAAGTCAATACGGTATTATTTTACTTCTTTATTTATCCTTATTGGGGCTTATTCACAGATGTTATTGGTGAAGCGTGTTAGAAGTGGAATTTTCTCATAAGAAAACTGTAAGTTGGCGCAACTACTAATCTACGGATTAAATAAATTAAATGATAATACGCCAACCTAAGCCTAATATTTACTCTTGTGAACTAATAATCGCGTGAACACTACAAAATAAATAAATTAATCATACTTCATTAGGCAAAATTACCTTCTATTCATCATCTCGTAGAAATTGGGTGTACATTAAAATATAATTAATTAGCTACACAGCAAAAACCCTCTTTACCCAATTCATATTGTGATAAGCTAATTAAATTATCTATTGAATGTGGGTGGAAATTTCACAAATTAATTTTACGTACATTATCTTGGCCTCGTTCTGAGTTCATATTAAAATGGACTTGATTATTAAATTTGGCACGGAGGACTTGCGACAGAATCCCAGGGGATATCAAACATCCAAATAGAATTGGAGTTGAAAGAGTTTTGATCTAGATGTCACGGTAAGGGCACATAAATATACACTAGTGAATAATTATATTTGGATTTCGAGAGTACCCATATATAAATTGGTATCGAATAATTAAAAGGTGATTGTCACTTAATTAAATCCACGACTACTTCGAATCAACCAGTTAAGTCTATATTTCAAAATGCGTTATACTCGTAATCGCTCGAATAAGTTTAATTTGGTGGCAGATAAGAAATGCTTTATATAAACAGTATTTATGGTTTGACTAAGTTACGTATATCTTGTATCTGCTACACAAGCAGAACTGCAATTTGCGGTTTCGTCGTTGAAATGCATAGATCCGGAAAGCAGCCCGGTGAACGTAATTAGTCATTGTGCTATTCATTATGTAAGCCCCTTCAAGACACGTTGACGCTCAGAGCATAATTAGACCCTCTAGCTAAACTAGCCGCCTAGGTTCTCCTTACAAGGCTCTGAATATAGCTTAATAAAAACACTAATTCTAGGCTTTAAACATGAATCAAGACTGAACATACCTTAAATAAGAGGTTTTGTTTAATACGTATAATATTATAGATTCATTCTTCATTGTTTATTTAAGTATTTTAAGACAAAAATTTAATTTAAATATCATATGTAATAGAAAACCAAACAGAGTTAAAACCCAGATGCACACCAATGTATTTCTTCACACAGAAAGCAAATGCATAACACTTGCACGATGAAGATAAACGTCGCGAGGAAACGGCATGGACGCGCAGAAGATTGATTGCCTTGTTTATTAGATAAAATGAACAAATAAGAGACGCACCCAAGACCCATATAGGGTTGTAGCGTCACTGCATTATTATTATGTTAGATAAGCATGGCAAGCACGCCCTTTTCCAGTGAACACAAGTTACACAGGAAAAAAGGGAGTATTTTTCTTAGAACTCTAGGTAACATAATGTATGTAAAAACATGATTACCTATCAAGTTAATAAGATGTATGTCGGAACAATGGCGCTGGTATCAGCTGCCATTGTCATTACGTGTCACAGAGCTCATAAATTGACAACGTCAAAGTCGAACCAGCTTATAACTTTTAAACCTTGTTGTTTATTCGATTCGCTAATATTATAGTAGGGGAGCCCACGATGCTAAATGGGGATTTACTCGAGCGTCGTAGAGACCTATTGGGATGCAAAGCTTAGATGATAAGAAGAAAAAAATGTTATATGATATATACCTTTTCATCGGTGGGGGAAGCGGCTATAGATTGTTAAATATGTGAAAAAAAACTGTTGCATGGACATCCTCGAGCGCGTCAGATATTGATAGCATCAATGCCCTACGTATTTTTAATAATGTACGTATGTTAATCTGATCGTTTGCATGATGCGGGTGGTTGTATTTAAGGGTTGAAAATGAAAAAAAAAAAAATTATCGAGTGCGTCAGATTTTCTAAGGGAGTGTTAAGTGCACCAAAAAAAGCTCTCATTCACAAATCTGACGATTTCGATGGGTCGCAAACCCACGGCCATTTTCATAATTTGCAAAAAAAAATAGCAATTTTGAAAAACGGTTCACCTAAAGGGCCATCCCTGCAACTTCTCGCTAATTCCATTCCTGGGCGCTTAAAATTGATATTTTGAGCTCGCTGAGTTCAAAGAAATAATATTTCTTTGCATTTGAGCTCTCCCAGCTCGAAAGTCTGATAGAAGTTTCATAGAACACTATTTTTGGAATTTTCAAACCGCAATAACTTTTGAATGGATCAAGCAATTTTCACGCGGCGGCATTCGACGCAGTTTTATCATCCTCATAAGTAATTTTGCAATTTTAATTGATCGAACCACAAATATCGGAGTAATCCCGAAAAAACACTTTTTCGGGTTTCTTTCGTTCATGATATCTCTCGATCGAATCAACCGCTTTTGACCAGCTTGGTGGCGATCGACGTGGTTTTTCAAGCTCAAAGGCGGATTAGTTTTTGAAGTTGATCGATAAAGAAACCACTTTAAAAAAAAAATATTTCTTATTTTTTTAAGATTTTTCAAAATTTCTCAAAATCTATCGGTCCGAATCGGTTCAAATTCACAGGAAATGTAATTTCGAGGGAAATATTAAGAACGCCGTTTAGTAGATTCCGATCGGTTTATGGTAGGGGAGCCCAAGAGGGGATTTCGGGATTTACTAAAGCGCGGCAGATTAATATATAGGGGGATACCTTGTACCCGGTTAAGTACCTCCACAAAATATGAGGCCCATATATAAGGCCGCCCGTGAAGGAGAAAGGATCAGATTGGTAAAAAAAAATTGACCATCAGAAATTCCCGAGCGCGTCAGCTTAAGGTAGGGTGAGTTAATTACATCCTAAAAAGTGTATATTTCACTAATCTGACAATTTGAGAGTGACGGAAAAAAAGGGGAGGGCAACAAAGTTGTAAAAAAAAAACGTCATCTCGACATTCTCGAGCGTAGCTAATTTTTTTTTTATTTTGAAGGAAATAATTCAAGAATAATGAAAAATATATAATCTGACGATTTCCGCAAGCCGAAATAACAAAAATTCGTCGATAAAGTTAAATGCGTGCAGCTGCGTGATGCCTACATTTCCTTAAACCGATTGGAATCTACTAAACGGCGTTCTAAATATTTCCCTCAAAATTACATTTCCTGTGAATTTGAACCGATTCGGACCGATAGATTTTGAGAAATTTTGAAAAATCTTAAAAAAATAAGAAATATTTTTTTTTTAAGTGGTTTCTTTATCGATCAACTTCAAAAACTAATCCGCCT
The DNA here is from genome assembly GCF_905475465.1 of Pieris napi. Lineage (NCBI taxonomy): Eukaryota > Metazoa > Arthropoda > Insecta > Lepidoptera > Pieridae > Pieris > Pieris napi. Next base: position 2,943,908 of record NC_062239.1, on the reverse strand, counting down.
TTGAGCTTGAAAAACCACGTCGATCGCCACCAAGCTGGTCAAAAGCGGTTGATTCGTTTGAGAGATATCGTGAACGAAAGAAACCCGTAAAAGTGTTTTTTCGGGATTACTCCGAAATTTGTAGTTCGATCAATTAAAATTGCAAAATTACTTAATTACTTATGAGGATGATAAAACTGCGTCGAAAGCCGCCAACCGCGTGAAAATTGCTTGATCCATTCAAAAGTTATTGCGGTTTGAAAATTCCAAAAATAGTGTTCTATGAAACTTCTATCAGACTTTCGAGCTGGGAGAGCTCAGATACATAGAAATATTATTTCTTTGAACTCAGCGAGCTCAAAATATCAATTTTAAGCGCCCAGGAATGGAATTAGCGGGAAGTTGCAGGGATGGTCCTTTAGGTGAACCGTTTTTCTAATTTTTTTTTGTCAGATCAGGCGAATCCCTCTAGATAATCGTCAGATTATGAGACAGTACGCTTAGAACATAAAGATGAACCACATATATCTTAATCTGACGCGCTTGAGTATTTCAAAATTGCGATTTTTTTTTGCAAAATATGAAAATGGTCGTGGGTTTGCGTCCCATCGAAATCGTCAGATTAGTGAATGAGAGCTTTTTTTTGGTGCACTTAACACTCCCTTAGAAAATGGTCGTGGGTTTGCGTCCCATCGAAATCGTCAGATTAGTGAATGAGAGCTTTTTTTTGGTGCACTTAACACTCCCTTAGAAAATCTGACGCGTTCAATAATTTTTATTTTTTTTTCATTTTCAACCCTTAAATACAACCACCCGCATCATGCAAACGATCAGATTAACATACGTACATTATTAAAAATACGTAGGGCATTGATGCTATCAATATCTGACGCGCTCGAGGATGTCCATGCAACAGTTTTTTTACATATTTAACAATCTATAGCCGCTTCCCCCACCGATGAAAAGGTATATATCATATAACATTTTTTTCTTCTTATCATCTAAGCTTTGCATCCCAATAGGTCTCTACGACGCTCGAGTAAATCCCCATTTAGCATCGTGGGCTCCCCTACCATTAAGGAAATGTAGGCATCACACAGCTGCACGCATTTAACTTTATCGACGAATTTTTGTTATTTCGGCTTGCGGAAATCGTCAGATTATATATTTTTCATTATTCTTGAATTATTTCCTTCAAAATAAAAAAAAAATTAGCTACGCTCGAGAATGTCGAGATGACGTTTTTTTTTTACAACTTTGTTGCCCTCCCCTTTTTTTACGTCACTCTCAAATTGTCAGATTAGTGGAATTTACACTTTTTAGGATGTAATTAACTCACCCTACCTTAATCTGACGCGCTCGGGAATTTCTGATGGTCAATTTTTTTTACTAATCTGATCCTGTCTCCTTCACGGGCGGCCTTATATATGGGCCTCATGTTTTGTGGAGGTACTTAACCGGGTACAAGGTATCCCCTATATATTAATCTGCCGCGCTTTAGTAAATCCCGAAATCCCCTCTTGGGCTCCCCTACCATTATTAGATTATTTGATAGTCCATAGTAATAGTGATACCATAGTCATTATTATTAAAAATAATTTATTATGTCGGAACAATGGTGTCACTGTCAGCTGTCATTGGTTTATAACACAGAGCTTATAAATTAACATATCTACTCAAAGTCAATTTAGTTCAAAACCATTAATACCTGTGGTTTATTTGATTTGCCAATATTATGAGATCTACAAATTTACGATTATTTCATAGTCCATAGTCATAGTGATATCATAGTCATTATTATTAAAACTAATTTATTGTCGGAACAATGTCAGCTGCTATTCACATTATAATTTAATAACATCAAAGTCAAATTAATAAAGTTACCGTTATTATAGTTATTTCACAATGTTTCTAGATCTATAAATTAACGACTATTAATGGAAAAGTAATTGTGAAGTGATGATGAAAATATTTCCCAATTTTTTTTTCTATTATAACATATTATTTTATGACACTAATTTATACACTCGAAATGAAACGCGTTACAAATATTTAGTCTGTTTTAATATTTATAAACATATACATAATTAAAAATCATGCGTAAGCAAATTATAATCTTAATCGGAATAGTCAATACAAACACGATTTATAACTATATTATATCGTATTATGTCAATCATGTAATTTTAGCACATTTCTAAGAAACTTTCTGGGCCGTAAACCCTAGACCCTTCTGATTAAAAAGGATTTCCGCGCCATTCATCTTTCATTCACGCATGTGTTTTGTTCGGATATACGTAAATATTTCACTATTTTCCCAACGAATAATTCAAAGTCGACCCTTTCTTTCAATGCATAAAAATAATTCAGAGACCCAGGAGGTAGATGTGTAGTGTATCAGCCGACCCCACATTTATCATACAAGGCGAGCGAAACAACTATGTGACACTGATATACACTCTTTCATTATATTTAACTGAAATGCATGTCATGTGTTCAAATGCTGGTGTTTGTGTGCATTGAATGACGTTTATATAATAAATAATGCTTACAAAATGTTTAGTACGCATTTGTTTTTTGACGACGTTAATAGACTTAAATATTTTCGTCTATATCGAAGTTCTTTAAATTTTTAGGTTTATCATAAGTCAGTATCCTAGGTGGTGGAAGTCTTTTCAGTAGCGGGTTCCACAGTCTTAGACAAAATCTCTTAAAATTATTTGTTCAACGGCCTTTGTTACTTTTAGTAACGTACTCAATTGTTTTTTTTTTCGTTGTCTTTTTATTATTATTTCCTATATGTCGTGCAGTGTAATAATAATGAATAGTTTATAGGTATAGCGAAAACGCTTAAATAACATTATTTGTTCAGTTTGGTTTCTATTAAAAACATATCAAAAGTAAATTGTACTCTAAAGTTTATTGTAACCGTAAAAGCATTAAAAAGGTAAACAAATAAAATGTAAACACAACTGGTCTTCAAGTTAACATAATATGGACTGACACAATCTATTATGTATTATAATGATTAATGGACGTTTTACAAAAGAAAATACCCCTTAAATACAATAGGGGTAAAATGTGACAAAGATCTGTTATGGAATCCGTCAATCTTTTCATATAAATGTATGAAATTAATTTCCGTGATGGTATCTATTTTGTACCGAGAGGCTTTGTTACTAGAAAACCGGAAATACCGGAAGCGGTATTATTAGTATTTTAATATTAACCACAATAGAGGTTGCATGGTCCACGGATAGTTGTTGTATGTAACGGGCGATTTGAGTCCTGGGAAATCACTAGACTTCAATGTAAGTTTAGTTAAAATGAATGTATATTCTTCTTCCTATTCGGTACCCTCTTGACAGAGCGGTCGCTATATAGTAATAGTATTAGAAAGGGCAGAAGTGATGCGCTTCACGTCGTTTCGCCATCTTGCCTATAAAGGTCATCCTGTTGAACTCATGGAGTGAACCTCCTATGGCAGACTTGATCTGTTCAGTTCAACGCGTAGGTGACGTTCCGCGCGGTTTAGTGATTTTTTTATACTATTAAAATTACTCAAAATGTTTGAAAAATCAAATCAATATTCACTTGGCAGTTTGAAGTCCTTGATCTCAGAACTTGATTAACAGAACCATATATTGATATATTACTTAAAAGGAAAGAGCGTGCGATGCGTTGAGCTCATGGAATAAATAGCTCATCTCCAACAACAGCAGTCTATTAAAACAGGATGAGACAGTCACTCAAACAATTTAGTATGAGACCGACGAAGAAGAACTTGAAGATAACTATACACCTGTGGAAGATACGAATTATAAAGTAACTAGAGAAAAGCCTAAAAAAGAACCTAATTCTGAAACATCCTTCAGTCATATTTACCAAAACACTTTTCGTAATCGAACTTCAAAAGATGAATATTCTGAATTGAAACAAATAAAAATTGGGGTACCACAAAGAAGTGTTTTAGTCCGGTCCTGTACCTGTTATACACGTGAAACATTTCAGTACTAGAAAATAAAACAATCGCAACCTTTGATGATGATACTGCTACCATACGGCGGCTACGTTAGGAATGCCAAACTCCGATGAAAAGTTTAGCAACTCTTCGCACTTTTTATTAACATAGACTTTGTTACAATAAATTGTACTGGTTTCTTGGAAGGCGTTCTACATTATCAGTGCAAAATAAATTATTACTAACCAAACAACTCGTGATGCCTATTTGGACTTGTGCTTGTCAGCTGTGGGGCTGTACCAGTAAGAGTAACATTCAAATAATCCATCAAAACAAAGTTCTCTGAGAAAATGTCTACGCTCTCTGATACGTTAGTAATTATGGGGCTATCCATTGTACTTCCTCCATCGGGACTTTAACTCGCGACGTTAACGTCGTCACCTTCTACACTGTAACGTCGCCAAAACAATTAGAAAGATAGCTGGAGCTCGCGAACCAATACGTCACCATACCGAAAATGTATGTAAATTCTTGACACCACAAGTATCAAAAAATGAATTATTAATAAATTATTTATTATAAATGAATAAACTAGTGATAGACCTTAGCATTAAATGGAAAAACTAGACTAACACAAGAATAGAATGTGTTTCTCCTAATAGAGACTGTAAATATTTCTTATGTTAAATATCTCTATAAGTAAATTAGGTTACACTTAAATTACTTATGACATATAAGTAATGTAAGTTATGTTTGGCTTGATTGTAATATCCAATGATGTGTAGAATTATAAAAAAAATACCTCCATAGATGCACATGCTTAAGCCACAAGGCATCTTAGAATCTATAATAAAGTCTGATATTTACATCCATTAACCTTTCAACCTATTCTAGAATTCTGGTTTTAATGTTTTATGCCAAACTTTAACGCTTTTATAAGGTATAAATAAAGTAACATGAAGTTGAGTGCGTTGCCCAATCAAAAAACTTGATTTGCATTTATTACGTTACAAAAGATGATTTGTTATATCTCAAAACCAGTATTAAAACAAATATTGCAAGGAGCTCTTTTTTATCTGAAACTCACACTATATTTGTTCATCTTGTTTGAGAACGTTCTTGCCATTTTAACAGATACCTTTTACCTTGAAAATGCTTTAACCTTTTTGCGTCGGAGAATTTTCCGAACTTTTCAATCCTACCTTATAACTTTTTCCATCACAATAACTTAGGTTAAAACGATACAAATAACAAAAGTCGTTGGATAACAATCGTTGCATTGTGTTCTGTAACTCTTGGGAAAATTAAACATTTTGTTTTATTACTTGTTTATTTGTACACCAACTTTTTATCTGCTTTAATAGTGATTCGATTTTATAACGCAAATGAAACAAGTATTGAATTTATAATAAACCATTTAATTGCGATTACTCCAAATTAATGATTGAACTTTGTGTGATGAAAACACCGTCATTTTGTTAATCTGAGATTAATGATCTATTTTTATGTTCCTCATTTTCTCTGGTATTTTTCACTTTGCCTATATTTGACTTACATCCAAATAGAATGTACAAAGTTAAGGAAACTGTAAATTGTTCGAGAGAGCGGACGCTTAGTCGAATTTATGACGGGTTGAGGCAAATAAAAAAGGGATTGCATGATAGAATAGCAGAAATGAGGTTGATTTAGCAACCCTATAGACTATAGCGGCTTACAAGCACCCCAATGAAATATTGGCATTGCATATCGCAATTTACACTCCATTTTGATTTTGCTAATTCGAGGTACGTTCAATAAATGACAAGTGGGATTATCAGATAGCAGCGCCCGTGAATACTAACATTGTGAATAGTAAAGTTTTGTTCGCATTTAACCTATTTGATAGCAAACGCAAACATACAACTTGTAATTTAAACTAGGTACACAATAATCGATATATTTCAGTTAATTTTCTTATAATCAGTATGCATTTCTTCCAGTTTCGTGGTCATTTACAACAAAATCATACATATGGATATTCCGAGGTGGTTCAATTATCGCGATACAAACTACTGAAAATAACAAAATATTTCTTATCAGAACTGAATTAATTGCAGAAAATTTACTACGTTTGGTCGTAAAATTACTACACTCAAAATAATGTAAATTTGGAATGTAATATTTGATTTTTTTACTATATATTATATTTTTAAGTACTCGTGTTCGAGAGAGAAAGATCACCCACAAGGAGGAATATTCTAGTGTGGGGACCATAATAATCCATTGTTGCATTATTTTACAGACGCTGGGAATAAGTATTGATTTAAATAAAAACCTTTCATGAATTAAAAACCGTGCAAAATCCTTTTGGTAGATTTCATTTTATAATACGTGTGAATATGGAATTTTAATATTGTTAACGCAAAGCAATACAGGAACAGTTTTTGTTAATACTTAGTTATTAAATTTTTGTAAAAGTAATTTCTTTTATCTTATTCTAATTTAATCGTAAAACATAAGGTTTCTAATATGTCTCACACATACCACAGGTTTTATATCTTCATTAATCCATATCTAAAAGCGCATCATATGACACGATGTGAAAATTGTATTTTTTCCATAAATATTCGCGTAAGCGTATGAAACTTGAAAGTATCCAATGCTATAAATCTTTAGAGTTTTTGCTCAGGATTACAGGCGGAAGAAGCTATATCTTACGTGAAAGTTGCGACGGCGTGAATTTCCCCTTGATATCCTATTTCGATTATAAAAGTCAACATTGTTAAGATACTGTTTTCTATAATATAATAGGTACAAACATAATATTAATATGTGTTTGATATTTTAATTAAATATTATATAACAATGTTAAGTCCACATCAAACATCTGACAATAAAATGAATTCACTGATGAAGAGAGTATTTCATGAGAGTATTTTTATAACTTTCAGAAGTTCTTAAACGCCTCGAATTATTAATCACACAGATTGAATCGACTAACTACAAATGTAAGTAATGAAGTAATAAGAAATATAACATAAAATTAAAAACATAGTGAGTTTAATCATCGGACGTCGAGGCAGAACGAACCATATTATCTATTTCTGAACCAATTTAACTAGGGTCCTTCAAAAAGAGTGTACCATTTCACAAAAGGCCGGCAACGAGACTTCTGGCAATCTGAATATCCATGGACGACAGTACCACTTAACATCAAGTGAGCCTCTTGCCTCTTTGTCTCCTGTTATTGTAAAACAGATAATAGAAAAAAATCATAGATGGGATAATAACTCAGTTTTGTTGGTGTCAACTTGTTTAGATTAATGATTAAGACAGTGTGCTGTTATTATAGGCTATTTACCGTTTGTTTTTCCTAATGAAACTAAATAAAACAAAAGTTCCATATGTTAAATCTATAAGGGGTTTGACAAACGAAAGTACTAGTTTAAACCGACAACGTGCATCAAGCAAGTCTCCTATTACTTAAAAAGAAAAATTATCAATTAAACCGATGCAAAATTTTATACCAAGACCATAGTTTGTCTCAATCTTAAGATTTATATTGTATGCCTTTACATTACGGGCTAGAGCAGTGAGGTTGTAGGTTAGCGTGTTTAAAATTCGCTCGTTCGGTATAGAAAAACGTCGTGAGGAAATCGGCATGCATGCCTCAAAAATAATCTCGAAACAGAAATCTGATCATTACGGGCTAGATATAAATTTAACAATTTGAGCACTATATTACCATAGTTCATGCTCGCTTTATCAAGGATATAAATGTAAAAAAGTTTTTTGAGCAAAGGACTTTTGTCCTATGAATAATGAAAATATTTACTAGATGAGACGGTCAGTGGAATTTGTTCTTCAATAAGGGTCGGATGACAAATGAGCTTCTTCGTGACTAGCGGAAAATAAAGAATGGATATAAGTCCCTAGAGAATTTGAGGTTTTGTTTTATAAATCCATAGTGAATTTCGAAATACAAGAGTGATGATAATGTCTATGACATATATGACTATAAATCTTTATTTTTTAAATTTCTCTTGATGGCACATTGGACATTGGTAATTCATTTTTATATTGAACAAGATAGAGAGGCCTAACCCATCAACCCTGTTTATTTATAAGACTTATAAAGACGTAAAAAGTCCTGTTTTAAAATTCCATACATAACTTAAGTCTAGCTCCGCCATTATACATTCTATACTCTAATGAATTCTCCAGTCAAATATAGGTCAAAGTGAATGTGAACATACTAATTAGCCACTTTGGGACTAAAGTGTAGATTGTAGACATACCACTTTAAATGTAAGCCTCTCTAATAAGAGTATATTTTTTCTAGAGATTTTCTTCGTTACTGCTCGGAAATAAAAATATTAATGGGACGCGATGAATGTTATGAACTGATAAATGAATGATAACTCTTCAAGAATATGTGCAGGAAAAGGTTAATAGGAGTATTATTCGACTATTCTATACATTCTCGACCAGTGTTATATTAGCCTTATAGCTTTAGAGTTCAACTTTAGAGTAGCTTTAGGGTTGTAGATTCAATTCCCGGCTATGCACCAATGGACATTATGTTTATATGCAAATTTAACACTCCCTTATGCCTGCCTTAGATCCAAAAGTCGACGGAGCTCCGATCACCTACATTCAGATTAGAAAAAACCTAAAAGGTTGTAGTGCTACTTTTTCGTTTTCTTATGTACAATTCCTGTTTAAAGAGGATGTAGGAGGTTCAATCTCCGGTGAAACAATCAATGTATTAGGTTTTGCTGAATCACCCACGACATATTTTATAAATTTATATTGATAGCAATTCACAATACCAATACACTTTGATAGTATATGTTGAATTGTAAGCACCCGTTGTATTTATTTTACCTGACATAAAATTTTTAGTAACAAAAGTATATTTATATACTGTGTATTATTAAGCGCTGAGCGAACATAAACCTTTGTGATACTTTAATAAAAACTGCAACAGAATTCTAGTTAATATTGACAGAATTGTTGTTGCGAAATGGAAACAGGATATTATTGCATTTATATCACATTTGTAGACTTATTGTTTTAAATACACATAACAAAATACACTTCGAAAAAAAACATCCTTCTTCGGACTTTTTGTACCGTACATACAACATAAATATATTCTAACTTATTTATTTATATAATTTAAATAAATATTTTATTTATTGGAGGTTCGTTTTAAGCTTTGAATAACTACAAGTCTTGTAGAAATGATTCGCAAGGACCGGACACTTCTATCTGAGAAATGCAAAACAAATATCATAATAATACACGAATGTCACAAAAAAATAAGGATTTATTACTTGAAAAAAATCCCATAGTGATCCTTTTGTTTAGATACGTATTTTGTTCCGCAGGCGCTTTTAATAAATTCAAAGAGATCCGGAAATTTATTCAATATCACGGGTCACGCGAACGCGTAAGTGTTTACACAAAAGTTGTTTGTGAATTCAACCAAAAAGATTTTTCCAATTTACCAAAAAAGGCTTCGATGTTAGAGAGGTCACAAAGCGAATAGTAAAAATATATTCCCAAAACGTGACCGTAACTTTCCCCACCCAAGGGACTGCTACATGACAAATATAAACGAAAACGCCATTCGGTCCTAGAAAAATGTACCAACCACGAATTTGTGCCAAACTGAAAACTAACGCTTTTATGCAGCGATTCTCTTTTACGGCACAATTTTAAAATTCATCGCCTGTATCCTGTTCATGTTTGCCCTAATAGGATTATTAGAGTCCTCACATGTAATTTACAACAATATCAGCTTAAGCTTTTAACTTTTATGCTGGCTTTAAAATAAGACCATTTAAATTATGCTAATGGAGCCGTTTTTCTTATATTATAGTATCGTTGTAATATTAGACTATGATATACATATTGTCGAGCAGTATTGGCTTAGTGGCTTCAGCGTGCGACTCTCATCCCTGAAGTCGTAGGTTACTTCCCCGGCTGTGCACCAATGGACTTTCTTTCTATGTGCGCATTTGACATTCGCTCGAACGGTGAAGGAAACATCGCGAGGTAACCGAAACGTCTTAGACCCAAATAGTCGACGGCGTGTGTTAGGCACAGGAGGCTGATCAACTACTTGCCTACGGATATTACAATAATGTTTTACAAAAATTACAAAATAAAAACTAGTGGCATATCCTTTTGGAGGCCAAGCAAGCATTAAATGTGCTTAATAACGAACAAATACTTACTTACTTACTTAACTAACATACAAGTTATTTCTTTAGTATCTATTTTTAGTTCTATAGAAAATGTTTATGTTTCTTTACTGAGCTTTCTTCCAACCTCACTTTATACTAACTGTAAAGAGACAAGGTATTTCATAAATAACCATTCATTTAAATAGCTGAAGAACTAAAAATACTGAACATTGTTCACTACAAAATATTTAAAGAACAGTTCTTTCGCATTTATTACATTATTTTTAAGCCGTGGCCTACAATGAAGAAAAGCTTTTTCTTTAATGTCGCAATTTAGTATACGTTTTTAAATATGTATTATATCAGCCGACGCGGCAACACTGATTTACTATATAAAGATTATTACAGTACTAATATCTCTACTAATAATGAGGGTTGGTGTTAGAAGAGTGAGAATTAAGGATTTATATGTATTTTTAAAATAAGACGAATAACAAAAGTTATAGACGTCTTAAATTATGCCCTAAAACAGAAGTGTCAATGGGCGGGGCATATAGCAAGATGCACGGACTAAAGATGGACTTTAAAGACAACTATATCGAAAGAAATAAGGGGAGACAAAAGAAACAAAAGAGCTCTCTGGAAAAGGGCGGATAGAAGATATAGAAGCCTATGGAGAAAGACAGCCATGGATAGAGAAATTTTGGATTTTGGGAGGTGAAGGTGCTGCTCTCATTTCTGGAAAAGCAATCAATACTCTCTGAGTACCAATTACAAAGATCTAAAATAAGGCTAGCTCTGCTCTTGTTTAAATCTTACCTTAAAGGTAGACAACTGCACATTAGCCTTAGTAGATGATGATGATGTTCATTTTACCAGACGTAACGATATTATGTGTCATTTGGAGTACCATAAGGCAGCGCGCTGGCACCTACTTCCTTTTTAATACAACTTTTTAAGACACTGGAACATATAACTGGTCAATGTCCAAAGGTAAATTTAAAATACCCATGGTGCAAAATTATTATGGAGATAGAACGTTGAAGAAACGGGTTCCATACTTGCTCAATAGTTTACCCGAGGGAATAATACGTGAGCCTTCACTTGACAAATTAAGAGGTTTATTAAAAACCATTTGTTAAATATGCTGTAGCCATTAATTAAATTAATTGTATTAGTGTGACTTAATTTAGTAATTTAGAAGTTATGTTTATTTAAGGCGAGTTACCTGCAGTCAAACTCTGTAAGCAGTTTTGCGGGGCATGATTTGAATTAATATGTATCTTTTTTGTGTATAAATACGTTAAAAAAAAACAGAAGTTTTTTCTTCCCAACGCCAAAACGCCGGACTGTGTTTGTCCAACGGTTTTTTTTTGCATTTAGGGGCCCCTTCCATTATATTAGATTTTTCCCGATGTATTTATTCTGAGATTGTCGTACCATCAAAATATAAACTCTAAAGTACAAAAACATTCTAGCCAATTTAGATTTCGATTATACAGAAGGCTTTCTATATGTTTTGGCATGACTAAAAACATAACGCACGCTTATATCAACCCTACGCCATACTCTCAAAACAGATTGTATTACACACACACACATGAGCCATGAGTTACGTTATCTATTATAGATAGAACCTATATTTAAATTCGCTTGAGTAAAATAACCATTGTCGACATTTATTTTAAATTAAACAATTCTTATCTTCCTACAATTATTTAGTTCAGCGAATATACGCCATGCTACTACTAATTTTCCATCACCAACTTTCTGCTAAATGTATCTATTAAACGAGTGAAAACAATGTTGCTCTGAAAGCATTTACATTGGAAATAGCGACAAAATAACACTGAAAGGCACCCTGAGGAAAGCTACAACTACTTAAAAAGAGGAGGATAGAAAAATATGACGTTGATGTTAAACTACCAAGCTTGTTTGTTGACATTTGTTTATTATTTCTAATGGTGGCTGTACACACTCGGCGAGAGCCTCTCGCCGAGAGTCTCGACCGAGAGGACCGAGAGAAGAGCGCAGCCTGTACACACTCGTTACGTTATTTGTATTTAAAACACCGTTAATAATGGACGTGGAAACCGCTGCTGCTGTTTGTCTTTGTGCAATAAGTTATTATAATTTTCTTCACGTTTACCATAAAAAAAAAATTACGAAGCCATGGCGAAGAAGAAGATGGTGGATGGTTACTATGCACCGCAACGGAAATAGGTAATTAGGTTCTAATATTATTCAAAGTTTTAATATTATCCCAAATTGTAAATTGCTACTTGTATGTATGTTTTACCTTTTGTATGTCATTCATTTATTTTGTACTTTATTTCAGCAGCACCATGGAAAATCAATTGGCAGAGCTAGTGGCAGAACCCTCTGGCCAATTTGATAATTTTACAAGAATGTCTTTAGTCGACTTTCAATTTTTACTGCAAAAAGTTGCTCCGTTGATAACTAAGAAGAATACTCTTATGAGAGAAGCAATACCAGCAAAAATTCGCGTTCGTTAGACCACATTGTGCGATACGTCCTGTCACAACCACAGTCATCGAGCAAGTGATTGAACGAGTGTGTACAGGTCGCTCTCGTTTTACTCGCGAGACCCTTTGACTCGTGCGCAAAAAACCGACAGGCGACCGAGAGAGGCGAGACCGACTGCGAGGAAGCGAGGCGAGACGAGAGCTCTACTGTACACTCTCGCCCTCGGCCTGTCTCGGGGTGTCTCGCCGAGTGTGTACAGCTACCATAAGACTTTTTAAAGCGTTGACAAACTATGGTCTTTGTTCATCTATTTTTTAACCAATGGCAAAACTCAGATTGTTTTTACTTCCAAACTACTTCATAGTTTTTAATTTCACTCAACTATCCCCGACTGCGCACCAACTTTCTTTCTATGTCCGCATTTTACATTCGCTCGAAGGGTGCAGGAAAACGTCGCAAGGCTTGCCTTAGACCTAAAAAGTCAACGGCATGCGTCAGGCACAAAAGGCTGTACACCTACTTGCCTATTGAATTACCAAATGATCATGAAACAGATACAGCAATCTGAGGCCCAGAAGATTTAAGCGCCATTGATTTTTAAATATTTCTATTTTCTTTAATTAAGTAAGTAAGTAATGTTACGTGAATTATATAATATATTCAAAATCGAAACTGTAACTTAAGTACATGAAACCCTATTCATCAAAACATGTTAACTAAAGAAGAGCAAAGCTTCCCTGTCACAGGTCTTTGACTAACTGGGGAGGCCTCAATCTGAACTCTACTAATGTATAATAGCTAAATATTTTTGTTATAAATAATTTAAAAATTCCTATTTAATGGTATCTGTAGTAGTAAATTATATATTATGTTATACAAGTTCACTGTTTTGATTCTGGATGAATGAATAATTGGTTGGTAGCTTCAAAAAGGTGATACTTTAACCAAAAACAAACGCAGTAATTCAATAAGAAAATTCGAGACTTTATAGAACATAAATAATACTAAAAATATTCATCCAATTTTCAAATCCAAGTAATTTGTCTTCGTTTGACAAGGAAACTTTGTAACCAACCGCTTGACTACGTGATTTAGAATTTACGAAGCGAAATGGTATTACAACATTAACCATGTATTAGCTAACCTTATAATTTTTCTTATGTGCGAATACTTTCTGGCAGTTTATGTCTATTAATTTGCCAATAGATAGTGTAAAACCTTATGAAAATTAGAGTGTATTTTTAATGATCCACATATAATATATATTATATATCATATATTATATATTATGCTGCTACTGTAGAAAGTTAGTTCTACTATAGCCAAGCAGGCGTGTTTTTCTACAGAATAGGATTTAGAAAAAACATCTTTGAAGTTATACTTCTTTAGGCACGTTATGAAAAATTGATAAGAGTGAAATTTTACGATACGCGCGCACCGTTACACAAAATTATCAGTATGAAGTTAGTGGCGTATGTTGGCACGCACACCGCCTCTGTTCACTGTGTATTTATATTTATAATATTTATCCACATGCTTTGAGTTTTTACATTTAAAACACGTGTTTTCATTATACAAGTGCGAATTTTATATGTGCGTCTGAATTATAATCAGAAGTGATTTAAATTGAATATTTATATCAATACTAATTAATATTAGAAAATAATAATAAATATAAATATAATATTTATTTATTTAATTTTTCAAATGTAAACTGAACTTTATTGACTATAATGACTCCTCTTGCAGTCTTTGATTATTTAATTGTAATTAATTATTTGCATTCAATCAAAAACTATTTTTAATATTGCCAAAGAAGTATAACTTCTTACGCGCGTACATGAGTTCACGCATCCTTTTTTTTAAATATATAGTTCCAAGGAGGACACCTCCTTGTCATATCTATATATCACATAGGATTGCCAGAGTACTTACATGAATTTATTGAAACGTTTTTTTTTTAATTTTCCGCCTCTTACGGTACGGATACATTCATTTTCCGCTTCTAATTCCTCTCAATAAATGGAACATCAAAAGTTTCCCCATAACATTAAAATAATAACTATATTGTATTAATAGGATTTTCCTCAACGTTGCATTAAGATAACGGAAAACAACTTTTCTTTCTTCGCTTAGATACGCATCGCTTCTTAGAATCTTTTATCCCGTTTTGTGTTCATCTTTTCTTACAATCTTTCGCAACTTAATTATTACATTATTATTGTTGCTCAGTTCTTTTCTTTCATTTGTATTCTGATAGATTAAAATACTTTGAGAAGGTACTTCGTTCCTAAAAGGTATTTGAATGAGATTTTTCACAAAATTTGCATGTACCTTAAGTTTTAAAAATTGAATTATACTTTAATTTAGCCTATTTAAGCTATAAACAGCTGTAGTTTATAATTGAATTTTATTTTTATTCCTTAACTCCATTCACTAGTACACTAATGTAATGCAGTTAAGTACTAGCACTAAAGTGCTGCTAGAAAAACACGATCTCAAAAGATCCTTTTGAGTCTACATACTAGCCCCATATTATTGAACTGGGCGGCCTCGGATTCGTGGCGAAGAAGAAGAAGCTCTGGTGGATTTCAGGTTTTTTCAATTTGCTGTTGGCGCTTTTGTAGTCCGCAGTAAACTCTTGGGCCCTCAGGTTTTACTCCGGGGATCCAGACTCGAGACCGACTAAGAAGGTCTGGAGTGTCTATCGAAGGTTTTTCATTATACCCACCAGTGTGAATATTGACAATTCGGCTCCAATTTAAGATCATTTATACTCTTTAATATGACCTAGAATAGGATAGAACAAATCATTTCTTTAATAATGTTTTACAGAACAAAAATCACTGCTGACAATGAACACAAAAAGAAACGGGGTACCCGTAAATAAATAAAACTCAATAACTATTAGTAATTGTATAACTATAATTATTTTCTTATAAATTTTATAACCTTTTAATTCTACGTGATAGTTCATTACACAACCGTTTCGATGACTACACAAATTTAAATACATTATGTTTAAGCATCCATAATTGAATGTACTAATGAACAGACAATCTATGTACATCTTATTTACATACTTATTCTATATTCACAGAAAAAATAATTTAACATCTGCTTTGTTATAAATAGGACATTGAAAGAAATCTTATTATTGTTAAGATAATTTAAGACTCATCAAAACAAGACGTCATTTATTATATTAAAATTTGCGAGATTTTAAAAATAAACCGATTTAATTTTCACATTTTGATCAAAAATTATAATTTTTATAACTCAATTTTAGAGAAATCATAGGCCAAAAATTATTATGATGACATTAAATAAATGATATAGAAAATAGCTCACATTTACAATTAGTACAGAAACTTGATTCTTGCAATGTATTTGTGGTGTCATTGGGCATTTACGTGTACTACAACAATCATAAAAGAAAAAGATAATTTTATGTAAAACTGTAAATAATTTTAAAAGTTCAGTGTTTTCAAATAATCGAATGGACGAAAAAAAATATGCTCTGTAGATGGTTACACCACATTGATACATAAATACCTAATAGTAATAGTATCTAGAAAAACTTCAATTCCTGAGAAATATTTAAATTGGTATTGTCTGAATCGGCTACCATCTACTATAAGAAAAACAGCGGAGGTATTTCGTAGGCTTTCGTAACGAGGTCACAGTAGGCTATTTCATTCCAAGAATATCACTGCACAGTAAGAATTAAAAGCACCAAAACAAACTGTTTATATTATCTTAAATATTACGGTCCTTGATAAATACTCTTATGTTCCAAATAATTAACGAAAACCCTAAAGATAAAATAAACGTTTATAATGCCAACCGTGCTAGCATTCGTGAAACAGAAGAGTCCATCACCAGCAAGGAATAAAATATTTATTTTGTTAAGGGCTTTCGTTACACGCTGTATCGTTTAAATTCTCAATATCCATTTATTCTAATCTCAACAAACGAAAAGGAATAAAACGGATAATCGCGTAAAGACTTTAAGCGGAGAGTCCCCTAATCTCTGAATAAACATTTATGACTGGAATAATTTTCCATTAAGCTTTCCTTTGTATCTTTTAAATTGTCTAAACTGACACATTGCATGTGTAGTTAAAACTAAAATTGACGTAAGAATTTGTCGACCGAAGTCAAGTCGTTGTATCCACTATAATTAAAACGACCTCATTAATTATACTAATATTACATTTCAGAAACTTGTTATTTTACATAATTATAGGTTATCAATATTATTAGGTCATCTTGTGCTGCTTCCATAGGTATTTTGTAGAAAAATAGAAATTTGGCTAAAAAGAACGCTGCAAATTACGTTGTTGGCTAGGTGAAAGATGTCGGGTACATTCTTGTAAAAAATATGATTGTCAAGTAAAGTTGGTATAGAAAGGATTAAGAGAAGGGGGTTGATGTGAGATGACAATGAGCTGGAACTCTGCATGGCGGCGGGACGTTCTCCACTCAGGACGTGAACTATCACCGATGCCGATTCTGCAAAAAAATAGAAAATTGTACCGCATTTATATGCTTTAGTAAAGTGGTGCTTGTATTTGGGGTGTTCCCCTGGGAATCACATATTGCGATAAATTTACAAGACATAATATAGTGTGTTTAGCCTCACGTTTTTTTAAGTAATTTGACATTTCTGTTCCTAATTTGTAGTGTTCACGTTTACAATTTGTATGGATCTCGCAGAAATAACCGAATTGCAAAGACCTCAAAGCTTCGTCACATACTCATTGACGTTACAACTCAAAGAGCATTGAACCGAAAGCGCTAACTCAATTCGCCCCGTTTTCATTGATTACTAATGACTCAATAAGGTCTCTAGTTCAAATTTTCAACTAAAATGAAAATTAATAAAAAAATCTTACTAATAGTTTATTAACTATGCTTGTAAATATGACTTATAAACGTTAGTAAATAAGTCAATTACAGTTCACAAATCTATTGCCTAGAGGATTGGAGAATAACTGACAAATGACTCTCTATCACTTTTTTAATCCTCAAGTTTTTGTTTTACATATGCTTGTATGGAGCGGCAACTCCACGCTCCACATATTGAAGAAATCCTCAAGAATATTAAAAGATTATACCAGTTCATTAGAATGCCTATTATTTTCCCAGAATATTTAATGTGCTAATTAACATTTATAACAACATCCCGTATGCCTAAGGAAAACATTTTGAAAAAACCGATTATGTGTAAGACCCAAAAGACGATAACGCGTCTCAGACATAATCACCTACATAATATAGAGAAAAATATTATCACTGAAATGTTCCATATATGTTGTAGGACAGGACTATACATAATTCTCATTATTAGAAGCAACTTAGTACCCATACATGTACATAAATAGTTAACATCAAATATTTTTTCTCTTTACAAATACACTCCAATCTCCATATAGAAAAGAATAACGAAATCTAGCAAAGTGAACATTAAAATGTTACGTGTAACACAACTGAAATCCAACTGTAAATATTTGACATTTAAAAGTGTCCATAACCTAGTACAACTTGACCTAGAAGGCGCAAGTTTTCATATTTTAGTAAACGTTTCTGAGCAGCTTGCGTTATATAATTTCTTTTCAAATTTTAGTCAGCTTTCTCATTTTTACTATTATGAGTGGTTCATATTTACATACTAGCTTCCCGCAGCTCATGGATTTAGTGTATTTTAGCAA
The DNA here is from genome assembly GCF_905475465.1 of Pieris napi. Lineage (NCBI taxonomy): Eukaryota > Metazoa > Arthropoda > Insecta > Lepidoptera > Pieridae > Pieris > Pieris napi. The sequence goes on along the minus strand of NC_062239.1, from coordinate 2,925,594 downwards.
TATGTGCGACCTGTTCAACTACAATATTATTCAATATATATACACCAATCTTCCTCATAATAGCCATAGATAGTTTAGGTAAAATGTAAAAAAAATAAATTTGTAGTTGTTAAGTTTATCGCGTTCATACCGAGAAATAAACGTGACTTTAGTTAGAAAAGAAGTATAAACACTATACACTGTATTTTAGATGGAGTATCATTATGTACCTACATGTTTTTTAATGCAAATGGGTAGCCTCTTTGTGATTCTAAATTTAATTGTTCCTTTATATAAGATGTACAATAAATGTTTTTTGCAAACGAGTTTATTACGTTAAGTACTTAAAATCATTAGTGCGTCAAATTGAAGAGACTAGCTGCACACAATACAGAGAAACCTAGTTTGGGGCTAGTGCACCTTCTCTTATAAAGTGGACTCCCCCTGTGCTGGCAACACTCAGTGGAAATAGAAATATACATTTCACAGATGTTTGTACCATTCCCCAATAGCGGATTGGGTTGTTGTGTAATAGTTGCAGTTACAAGTATCTAGTACAACACAAAACTTGGCGATTAAAAAGTAGCAGAGTATTTCTTTCCAGCTCCTCTCATCCGTTCTAGGCCCTCGATTTAAGAACCGGCAGTAAAATAAAGATTTTTATTGACTTTCATAAGTATTATTTTACCTATGAATAAATTACGTTTTTATTAATATACTGGTTTAAAATTTCATCGCAAACAAAAGCTATATGATTTTAAAATCCTAACATAAATATAGGCATACATTTACGCTGTTTCTACTAACGATAAATTTTAATTTCAAACATTGCTTTGTTTCATTGTAACGCACTCACATCCATTTGTTTTTCATACATTGTTATAATACAGCTATGAATATTTCAGTGTGCTGTTGTTTTGAAATATAACGCGACCAGACGCTTTAATTTTACTATTTAAAAATTGAATAAAGACAGTAATTGTACTGTTTTTGAGATCTTAAAGAAACGTCTATGTTAAAAAATCTATTTATCTATGCTAATATTATAGAGGTAAAGTTTGTGAGGTTGTAATCTCTGGATCTTCTAAACCGATTTTGAATTTTTTTACCAATAGAAAGCCGAAAAATTAAAAGGTATTTATTTTATGTAAGTTGGACAAAATACTTTCGAACAGAAGCGATTCTTACGTCACGCATGTGTCTTAGTTTTATCTATATACATATAAATAAAAATGAATAGCAAAATATGTTATTAACGCAACTCGAAGACGTCAAGACTAAATCGAGTATTTTACTTTATTTATTCTGTGAGGTTTTTTATGGAGAGAAATGTAAAACAATAATATTAAGGTATACGGAGTTCTATGCAAAGACGGGTCGCTAGTTTTAAATAAAATAAAACTGCTTTAACGAATGTAAATGAGAATTTAAAACAATATTTATTTAAATTTTCGAGTGCTTGGTGCGGCAGTCTTTCGCTCTCTACAAGTTTAGGTATCTTAAAAGTCAGAATTCAATCTCGTTAATTGTTTAATTGTAACAACTTAATTGTTTGTTGTGACAACTTGGGGTGTGATAGCTTGGCTCCATAAAATTATGATATTTAGATGTTATATGTATAGTTAATAATAATATTTTATAAAATTTGTATTTTTACTACTAATTGTTGAAAATTAATAAAAGAAATTACCAGAACTGCTAGGTGCACATGTATAGTTCCCGGAGTCGTGCGGTGCTGCGCGAGCGATCAAGAGGCGGCTTGTACGCGTGCGCTGTTCCGTTTCCACGCTGATGCCTCCGCGCTGAGCGTAGTTCACAACTTGCTCGCCACGGTACCAGTAGATAAAACTATAAAAATAAATATTTTATATTTAATTAAATACCATATCTATTGTATTACTGTTAACACGATTTTGTAAAACACCATAGAGTCGTTTCGTTTAGTTCGTTATTTAAATAACGGCTAAGTTCATAGTCATTGCAAATGAGCTAACTTCACATCACTCGTATAAAAAACGCGGGAAAAAAGATTATATTTATATTTTGTTTCTCCGAATATTAAATTTGTTCCAAATGACCTTACATTGTGTAACTTTTAGCCGCATTTCCCGAAAGCGATATTGCACCACAACAAAAGCCTCCGATAATATTATTTCTGCTTCAAGAATGCAATTTTATTGGAGATACATCAGCTATTTATAAATTGATATGACATTTTAAAAATGCTGAACTATTTCAGTATTTTATAATATTGAATATTTGCAATAGATCGTAGTCTATTTATAAATTCTAGTTAATTTAAGATTATTTCATATATGCATATACTAGAAGATAAGTTTAAATGCTAAAAAAGTAAAAATGTGTTTATTAGTTATAAGTAGATATGCATATAATGTGTATAATTGTTACACCTTTCAAGAAAAAAATACATGTATCAGGATTCCCAGCTGATTATATTATTAATATAATTGTAATTACTATGAAACGTACATTATGCATGCGCCTAATATTTGAATGAATATATTTCGATAGTTAAGCGAAATTTATTTGACAATATTTATTTTTATTCTTAAAAATGATAACTATGAAACTATGGCGCACGGGCTAAACGCAATTCGCTAATATAAGGCTAAGTTAAATCGAGACTAGCGCTAAGGGGTGGTATAAAATCCAATACGTTTTAGATTTACGACAGTCGATACTTAGCGATAAGCCTAGAATCTTCTCTTAAACGGTATTAAGTAATCAATTAAATATTTATTATTTTAACGTAAATATAATATGACATAATATATGTCTCCATAACTCGTATAGCAACGATAAGTGTCTCCTTGAATAATTAATTGCTTAGTCAACTTTTACGATATAATTACTTTAATTGCTATCCAAGCAACGAATATTATAACGTTTAATCTGCGTAGTCTTGTATCTAAGAGAAAATTAATTAGCAAAAGCAATTAATTTGCTTTAACGATTTGTCGTTCTAAACTTATATTCGATGGCTTATCAAAATATATGTCACGTAATAGATAAATGAGAATGTAATGTAGAGAGTAACGCAAGTGTGCACGTACAAAGCGTACAATATTATTGAACATACGTAAATACTTTAAAGATTTGTAAAAATGGAAGATTCCGATTTATCAATACCGTATACTTATCTAGAATTGGTTTATAATAATAAAAATTGAAATGCCTTACTTTTGTATTCATTCACGATATTAATAAAAAAATGTGTGCGTCTACTAGGTGTACACACGTAAGAAGTGAAACTTCTTTATGACCTTATTTTTCGAAAAATGATCTACTATATGCAACTTAACGAAATTGGTTAAATAAAATTTAACAAAAGGCTTTTATTATCATAGACATGAATACAAATACAACTATTTCATTTTACCTTATTACTACTAAGATTATTACAGAATTTCATTAATTGTAATAGAATTATTACTATCATTGTTATCGTTATTATATATTTTTGTTATTAATGGCTTCGAATCTCTTCGGATCAACCGTGGTAGGGACAAGAAAAAGATGGCGCGTAACCGAAAAACGTGACGATTTGCTACAAAATTTCTCCCATACGTCGATAAAAAAATCATTCTAACGCCGATTAAGAAGTTTGACTTCAAAAAGCAACATGGCGCGTAACCGAAAAATGTGACGCGTAACGAAAAAATGTTACACTAAATTTTTTCCAACCCCGATAAAGAAGTTTCACTTCAATAATTCAATTTTGCTCTTTATTTTTAAAACAATGATAATAAAAGGATGCCTTGAAAACAGCACATCGGAGAAACGACTTGTCAAGATAACAGGCAAAATGATATAATGTGATAAATTTAATTACGAATGGTACGTATATTATAATTAAGATAAGATGGTTTTAGTTTAGAAATTGTTCAATTCTATATTGTGTTTTGTAAACTTAGTTGCTTATTTACTATGCAGGATTATGCAGCTAATAAATTCTTTTGACTTTTTTTAAACTGATTCTACTTACAGCTCTTAAAACAAATTATTAACACATTAATTTATGGACAATATTATTAGAATTAATATTATTATATGTCGCGGGTATGTTCTTATTAGAGATGCTTAGAAGACATCCTTTGTTTGATCCTTTGTTTGTTGAAACTAATTTGGAAAGCTATAGCTAACAAGCTATAACTTTCCAAATTAGTTTTGTAATGCATTACATTGAAGTGTTAATAAATAAATATAAATCAGTGTACTAAGACTGTTTTACTTAAGTACTCGTTTAGTACTGTAAGGTTACGTCTAAAGCTATCATACAAAAGCGGTAAATTATTTCCACCTAGAAACATTTCCTCACTGATGAATACAATTTACTACATGACTAGGCAAACAGTATGAGCACGCATGTTTGGGGCAATACGAATCAATTGAACGTTAACAGGACACATCAAAAGCAAATAGGCTAAATTAACTGTATTCATACACAAAATTCAGCACTACAACCTGGTTATTGGATATTGTTACTTGTGTTACAAATATTATTAAATTTCAAATACGTTCTGGAATAACAAATAGCTTTCGTTACGTTTTAACTCCGGCACTGTACTCGTAAATTTAGTGCATTAAGTGATTATAGAAGTGATCACCTGCTTGCCTATGAAGATAAATAATCAATAAACACAAGCAAAAACAGCAAGTATAAATATATCAGTAAATTTCAGTAGATAGCTAAACAGAAAGCCAAAACTTCAAACATCTATTTGCAGCTTAAGAAAAGTCTTTCAAAGTTGAATTCTTTGTCGAACTTTACTGTTGTATGTAGGCCTTAGTATTTACTTGCTTCTAAACTTTTTGTTGATTTCGAATTTTCTATGTAATTCTGGTTAAACCCAATATTTAACTTATCGATTTTAGTAATAAAAAATTACCGATACTTATCCGAGCAGACTGTATAATGTAGTGTAAGTAAACTACATTACCACTCATCAAACAAATCAATAGTGGAATCTATCAGCTAATATTAGAACTAATTTATTGCAATCTCTAGTTGAAATGAGTTGAGCTGGTCCATTTAGTACTTAGCTTTAATTTAAATTGTAGGGTTATTGTAATATTACTAGCAATCCATAGCTTTACACTACTAAATATAATACATTCGGATTAAACGCGTTTAGTTACACTAATTTCTAAAAATTTCATTAAAGTATGGTGTATGTAAATATTTATGATAATGCAAATTACTCGGTATTTTTAAGACATTCGTGAATACTCGCGATGTTTTGATTGACCATACGAATCATCTCTATTTTCTTTTATTATTTGCGTATGTTGAAGGAAAATATCGTGATGAAAACCGGTCTATTAACCCAAGATTCGGACATGTGATAGGCGTTGAAGGTCGTACTTGGTTATAAAGAATATGATATCAGGTGCATAAAACTTAGGGCAATACATTTACGCGATATTAGCGTAATTGAATTATTACTAGGTATATTCCTTAATCGGAATATTCTCAAAGCAAGACTTCTAATATACGAAGCTTATTACGAGCACTCGTTATATAACCTCACTTCGCATATTACACCTTATAAACTTTCCTTACCATAATGAACCTATAAATAACCACATCAATGTCCTTGTTAGTATTATGCGGGCTTGTTCAGTATGTGAATTGCCCAGTAGCGAGGGCTAGAAGCGTATATAAACTAGACTATTAAATATGTCGCACTGCCGGTCTTTCGTAAGCTCCACGGCTATAAAGTACAAAGCTCCCTCGAGGTTCGAAAGTATTACTTTGAATTTAAGGCATGTTCTAAATATTGCTTAAAATAATTAAAAAGGATTTTATGGGGTAATGTGTTTCAGTATCGCAACAATTTTGTTAATTTAGGTTGAACGCCGTGGCACCCTCTTATGCAAGCTTTTATAAAGTATATATATTGAACTAATAATTAAGAGATTTATAAAAAAATACAATTTGGAATATATTTTTATTGTATTAACGTGGTATTTAATTTTGCTGAATATTATTTTTGTGAGTTTTATTGCTACTTAGAATTTTTTCCTAGAAAAATTGGGAACCTTTTGGGAACTCGAGCTTCTTTAATAAGGATAATACAATTTTTTATTGTACGATAACTTGTAATTTTCCGATTAAATAAATAATAATAATAATCATTGATTTAATGAAGGGTAGTGTTCGTTGTACTGCTTTTATTTCATTAAAGAACAGCGTTGCAGTTCTTACAAGGCCGGCACCGCACTCGCGAGTCTTGGGTTGTTTGTTTATAGGCGGCGGATTACTTATACTAAAACCCACTGTTCTATAAAAAGAACCATAAAACATAAAATTAATATAAACTCATAATTATTCATATTACGGTGGAAGTTAGCTATATAACTTTATTGCAGTTAACGACTAATTGAAATAGCCGTAATGGCTTTTAATTGCATCTAGGTTGATCCTCTTTATTATTTAATAAAAGGCTTACGAAATGACTTGAAACTGAAATTCATATAGTTTTCCCGGAAATTGACCAAGTATTTCATTGGTTTGTTTGATTTTAAATATAATTATTTACTGATCATGTAAAATAACTCTTTTTGGGGCGAATTTATTCGTAAATTATAATAATACTTATTACGTTTACGGAGCAAGTTTTATCTCCACAATCAAACATTAGGACCCCAATGCAAGGTCAGCACATCACAAAAATCTATACAGATATTGTAAATAATAAAAAATAATGTTTTGGCAATGAAAAAATGGTGCGTGTACGCGCACGCGCATGTACGCGCGTAAGAAGTTATACTTCTTTGGCTTTTTTTATTTTTTTTAAATATTAAATAATTAATAATAAATACTTAGCGTTAATAATTAAACAATATTTAATATTAAATATATTATTCAATTATTAATTAATATTAATAATAATCATTATTTATTATTTTATTATATTATTAATTCAATTTAATAACTAGGTATGTTTCATAACCTTTTAACTAAGTAACAATAGGTCTTTGTGAAAAAGCATTGCTAAATTTCTTTGAAAAAATAATTAAAACTCCTTTATTTGTTTAAAAGTTACTACAAATGTCATTATGGTCATTCAAAATTCTTGGCATAGCTGCTAACGTCACGCATATTCTATTTCTTTTTACTTGTAGATTGTCTTGTTCCCATCTCGCTCGCGCACGCTCGGCGCCCATACTGATAATTTTGTGTCACGGTGCGCGCGCATCGTAAAATTTCACTCTCATAAATTTTTCATAACGCGCCTAAAGAAGTATAACTTCAAAAATAAGAACAAGATAATAATATATACTTCAGAAGCTGTTCCTAGTTACATACATAGAATTACCTGATGAAAACTATTCCTCGCAAACAGTATCACTCTATCAATATTCAAATTGAAGGCTCGGTGGGCTCTCAGACACATGGTTCCATTAAATGGCGATAGGCAAAGAATACTTCACTTAGGGACCCCGACCCTTTTATCAAAAAATAAGGTTATCGTGTTTATGGATGCGAGCTCTGAATACCAGCGGAGAATCTACATGGCATTACCACTTCATTTATATATTGTAATAAGGCGGTAATTTTCTTCTACCCTTATTTTATGAACATACACAGAGTTTATTGAATCGTTATTATATATTAAACTAACTTGAAGTATTCAATTGCAGGCTTAAAATATATTATTTACAATACGTTACATGAGGCGTGTCATAGTTTGACATAACGTTAAATTCCAATTAAAAGTTACCTCCTAATATAGATTCAATATGAAAGGTCCATCTGCACAGCGAGTTCTACAATTCCTTATTTAAAATTAGCCTTGAGTTAATTACATTCCAAATACAAACTTTCAAATCAACTATACCTGTAAGTTGATCAAATGATGTAGGTTTGACGTTTAATCTGCACTTACCTCGGCGGGTCTGGGGCGTGTTTCGCAACGCAAGTGAGATTGATGTCCGATCCTGCCCTGACGAATAGCTCTGGCCCTGATAGGATTTCTGCTTTCGACACTGTTGGATAACGTTATTGATCGATTTTATAACAATAATCACTTTTCATTTAATATACGTGTTATGTGTGTGGAAAAACGATTCATGATTGTTTTAATATTTAAGATGCTACAACTTTGTATTTGTTTAGTATCTGTGTATGCTAACAAACGTTAACTATGATTCCTATATGTCAAAGATAACTTTTTGACATACGGATATCTTATTTAGCGATAAGTCTCGACTTTAATTTAAGTAAATTCCTACGTATTTACTTACGATTACTTTTTAATACCCAAAGCACTTTTTTGTCTTACATGTTTATCAACCAATATTTTTCGTGACCAGTTAAGTCACTCCGAACCATTTATTATATTACAGAATAATTCTGATAGTATATAAAATTCTTGTTTGAATGACGAAAATAGCAATGTCGGTAAGAAGGTGAATAGATCTAACTACCCACATCAAAAAGGTCTTTGAGGCTTAGCAAAGAAATGAGGTCTAAGCCTTTTATGTTAAGAGTCCGAAGATAATTTTGAATTTTTGACAGCTCTTTGATGATTCTTGTGTAGACAAAATTGGACATCTTTAACTTCATTACAAGGTTACGTTTTACATTTAATTTCTTATGTATATATCATACTTGTTATGAATTTAAAAATAATGTAGTAAATAAATGGTATAAAAGTCAATTTAAAATGACTGTCGGTATGTCTGTATCTGTTGTTGACGATACAGTCAACTATAATAATATTGTGAGACATACAACATATTATTGTGAGATTTTACTATTATATTTGTACAGCATATATTCAGACATTCCTTTATTAAACATATAGCTAAACAATGATGATGAAATTTGAATATAGCTTACCTACAACAGTAAGTCTAAATGACAGACTTATTTTAGGCTCAGTAGACACTTGGCATTCATAGACACCAGAATCGCGAGGCTGGGCGGGCGATACCCGAAGAGTCCACTCGTCTGACCCATCAGCATGAAGTGCCGCGAACCGAGCATCGCTACTGTATGTGTGTACCCCCACCGTCAGTATGTGTAGGTCCCTCTTGCGTATCCATGATACCTGAAATAAGGCAAACTTTAAGGTTTCTCATTACACGGCCCACGTAAAGGGAAGTCCCTTAAAACATCAAGTGATGTTTTAACTTTAGTCGAATTGAATTTTTAATGTGAATTATAATTTTAATTAACTAAGTTTTGGTATACTGTACACGCTGTAGCATACTGTATACTGTACACAGATAAAGGCTGACCGTCTTATTCAAAAACATAGCAAGAATCTTATGTTGATTTAATAGCTTAAAAGCAACTGGTAGCACAATTTAGTTAATAGTACAGTGACATTAGACTGTACATTGATTACCCTCTTCAAACTTGTATTATTAATGAATAAGGCAATACTAACTAACTAATATATTTTAGTTTATGTTAAGGTTAGTTATTTATTTCAATTTATATTATTTTATTATTATGTTTTTTTTTGGATGATACAATTTTAGTTTACCACAAACAGATAAGCATAATTCTATAGCAACATAATTCTGCGTTTTATCAAAATATTATTTATTATTTGCACTACTTTATAAGGCAATTGAAGGACAAGTTAACGTTCAGTACGTTCGAAACAACACGAGTGCTAACGTTAACTTACTTTAAGCTAAATGTTTACAGTAGAGAATCAGTATTTATCATATTTTAAAATTCACCAATATATAGGCAGACACAATATAAAATTTAAGGCTGCTTTATATCTATCTGCTCACCGTCCACAATCTAAAAAAATGGTCAAAGGACTGCCTTATGAACACACCTTACTCAGAGTTAGAGATGCTCCCGAGACCTAACAGTAGTTACACATAACACTGTGTGTATTCACCCACACCACTCAATCATGCACTTACACGTGTTGCAAACAGTTGAAACATCTTGTTATGGAATTAACTTTTAAGTTTGTTATGCAAGAGCTGGGAGCCAAGACACAGGTATCGCATAATTTGCATATAATGCATCTTACACATTATAATGCATTTACATTTTATTTTATCCCAAAGGTTCACAAGAAAGGCTTCAAATTAAATCATATACTATATATCAAAACTAAACATTTAAATACAAGATCGATAAATCAAATTTTGTGTTCGCCATGATATCTGTAATCTACTCGTATGTGTAGAAAAGATATCGACGATTGCAAGATTTTCGTTTGCATAAAATTATTTTGAGCATTACTATTAATTCAAGATATTGCTACAATATACAATTTGCGAGTCTTAACTGGATCTGCAATGCCAGTAATTAAGACAAGTCGATGAATATTTTGCATAAATTAATATCAACTCTTCATTAACTTGTAACTTTCAGGTACTTTGAAGAAGACATATTTACTGTACTGGAGTGTTTTACTTTCTCTTCATTCTGCTCTATTTTAATACTTATACAAAACCTTTCTTTGGTCTTGAACGGTACTGCTTAGTACAGAAAGTAACCCTAATTCATATAAAATAATTAGACTAATCTTTTATGTAATATAATGATCCAACACGATTGTAGGTTCCTGCAAGTTGTATTGTATTGTAAAATCAAGGGGAGGGTGAATACATTTTTAAAGACAAGGTGCCAATTGTATAGTGGGAGAGGTTTTTATCATAAGTTTTGACAACAATTATACTTAACTGTTCTTATAATTATGACATCATGATAATTGATATTACATTTGCACGCCTGTTTTATATGGCTGATTGTGCGGTCTTTTTTATAATTAATCAAACTAAATGTACCACTTTCTTTGCAAATAAAACTTATTATTATTATTATTATTAATGTAGACAACATTCTTACTGACAAATTGTATATACGCTGTAATGAAAAGAGACAGACGACTTTAGTTATAATAATGCAGTTACACTGATTTATTTGTTATAGTTTAAGTTTTTATTAAAAATCTAAACGCTCTTATTTGTTCGTATGTGAAAAACTATGTATTTTTAATTTTTGTTAAAAATATCAATAAGACGATATATTCGTGGTTTGTATAAATAGTAAATATGTCAATGATAATTTTGTAATAGCTATAAGAAAATAAGACACCGAATATGATAATTTTTTTTATTGTTGTGTGCCCACGTAAAGTTTAGGAAAAGATTGATCATAGATCACTCATGATTTTTTATTTCTGCGTGGCTAAAAATAATAAGAATAATTTTATGTTAAATAAAAGTCTAAGACGTAACAATGTCGTTTTAAACATCTCCGTATAACAGCAATTAAAATTAATTTATATTTATTACTTTTCATTCAAAATTCACGTGAAATAAGAATTTTAGGAATATATTTCCGTAAACAGATTAAGTTCAGACATGATTGATCCGATAATAACATTATAAATGTGTCTGGAGAAGTCGAGACAAATCAACCAAAAAGCAAATATTATTCATGATGTATTGCTAACATAAACCGTAATAAAATTATGGATCTTATTTTACGTAACACGGTTTTATGATTTTATCTTGTTGACATTACTGTATTGAAATATAATTTAATTTACGACCAAATAAGTTAATTTTAAAAAAAAGGATATGATAATTACGAAGCCTTTATTTCATTGACTGATCTGTTCAACTGTCGATTCATGTACTCGTTCGTGACTAGTTATAATATACCTTCGATTACCTTTGTACCAATGAGTTTTATTTTTAAGGGCACAAATAATACTTGCTCGTACAGTGAGGTAAAACAGTGAGGTGTGCGTCTTATTTGTATTATTCTAATGAAATGATTTACAAATACTACTTACCTTAATTTCGTTGAATGAAAATTGCTTTGAAATTTCTATGAAATTTCATCGCATAATTTGTAAAATTTCAGTGGAATTTTGCACAAATACCGACAGCAAAAAGGGTCAATATGGCAACAGTTTGATATTATAAATTAGTTTTATTATAAATTGTTAGCTGTCAACCTGATACAACTGTCTCTCGCTATAATTGGTGAAAAGTTCAAAACGTCACGTTCTATAAATAAATTCATAATTCCCGTTTAATTCAAATTTTTAGAGGGCATTTTAAGACAATATTTATATGTGAGGGGGTGCTTCTTATGGTAACTGGTTGCACTTGAATCGGCTATGTATTCATTATTTTCTAACTAGATAAGAGTTAGCTTGTTGTTCCCACAGTAATGTACCTAAGTGCATGCTCCTATTTCACCGCGCCTTGCTTGAGGTGAAACGTTCGGTTTCTTATTTCTTTATTCATTATTTTTAATTAAATTACAATATATTTTTTAGATATGATAAGGAGCATGATGTAATGGTTGCAGGTGCTTACAAAAATTTCGAAAAAAACCCCGCGATTAAAACGAGTGACGACTAGTTTATCTTCTCTTCCGTTGTCCGCCCTAGATTTGAAATTTGTTTTTAATTTGGCCTTGAACGTAAATTTAGAAGGATTAATTTGTGTGCTGTTGTTCATATTTATACTTTACGAGTTACCTATGTTAACAAAATTATATTTTCATTTTGATTTGATTTTAAGTAGGTATTATACTTAATACCTTTTATTATATGTATTTGTAAAATCAAAAACTTAAACAGCTTTCAATTACACAAAAGACCATAAATTTCACACAAATTAAAATAAATGTTAATGGTATTGTAGTAATTTGTAGCTACAGAAGTTAATGTTATATTGACACGCACAGTTATAAAAATTATTTAGGCAGAAGCTATATTTTGTTATTACTGGTTTTGGTGATTACTAATTAATTAAGATATTGAATTATGTTTTACACAACTACATTATAGAAATAGCCGACGAATTAACGAGTAAAGAATTACAACTATTTTAATCAATACTGCTTTTCCAATTATATTTTTAATACTACATTAATAACCATGTTAGCTTAGTGGATAAATGACGTTATTTTTTTCTATATACGTAATCAACTCGTATGGTGAAAGTAAACATCGTGATAGAACTGGTATGCCTTATACTTACCGCAAAATTGATCGAAGATCGATCACCCACTTACCGTAACAATAAATATGGTAAAACAAATATTTGCAATCTGAGGCCAAGCCCCAAAATTAATGCCCTATTAATATACATACCGCAGAAAAGACAAATTGGCCATCTGAGCTAAGCATATTTAATTTTGTCATAATAATTATCACAGAAAAATAACTCGATTTTCCGATGTATATATAATATGTCGGAGAAATGGCGCTGGTGTCGGCTACCATTGTCATTACAAGTCACAGAGCTCAAAAAATAACAACGTCGAAGTCCTTTTTCACTTGACCTTTAACACTTGTAGTTTATTCGATTGCCAATTACCAATATTACTAGATCTACAAATTAGCGACTTTTTGATAGTTCATAGTAATAGTTCTTTCATAGTCATTATTATTAATGTCGGAGCAATGGCATTACTGTTAGCTGCCATTATCATTATATGTCACAGAGCTTGTACATTATCAACATCAAAGTCAAATTAGTTCAAAACCGTTAACACGTAGTTTATTTAATTTGTTAATGTTGCTAGATCTATCTATAAATAAACTAAACAATAGTGACTCCAAAGCCATAGTTATTTAAACCTTTGAAACTTTAAATCAATATTAAACTAATCGGGTTCGGTCGCAAATTAGTACACGAAATGTTACGAAACTTGTTTACCACAAATTTCTATAATACATTTCAGTTCTATACTCAGTTCGATTGAGCAATCGAACCAAGCAAATGCATTTACAGAGACAACTTAACTTTTGAGATTTATGTCGCAATTAAAGTAATTTTTGACGTCAGCAATGTTGACGTCATTATCTGCAACAACTTATCTGCCGATCCATTTTTTTAAAATCAGGTCGTGCTTTCTCGTTATTGTACCTAGTACTCCTTTCCCGTTCAATATGTCTGTACATATCCTGTCATCTGTCATACCCGCTTTTTTTCGTCGATTGTCTACGTCATTTTTTCGTGTTATCTTATCTCACTCTATAACTAATAATACTAATATAGCAACTTTTGTTACTAACCTATTTAATTTTATCTTTACTATGCTTGAAACGATACCTAGTCTAGAACAATCCATCTTCACATTACACAGTTTACTTCAACCAGATTACGCACGCGAAGCAGGAAAATTGTGTTGAAAGGCTTCCTGACCTATTTTCCAATTCTTCAATTTATAGCGTATCGAGAGTTCTACTAAATTTATATTTGCTACGTTTTGCTGCGGGGCTTAAAAGTTTCTTTTCGCGTTTAAAAGCTTGGCGATACTAACTGGATATAGTGGGCTATCCCAACTCTTCTTTCGTGCCGCACTAAACTTTTTATAGGTCAAGCCTAGATCAGTCTGGATTAAATTCATTGTGGAGCGGGGACGGCATCGACAATGCATTTTTATTGCGTCTTCGCTTTTTAAAAATGTAATTACTTTTTACTAACTTTTAAAACTTGCTTACTTAAGCTTGGAATTTACTTTAGTTGGTTCGAGATGCAACATTGTTCGTGTAATGAAGTCTATACGTAGACCAATTGTTAACGTTTTTCAGAATGGTCTTGGATTTAATTAACTGAGCATCACTAAATAATATAATGAAATCATTCTTGCAACACTAATTTCCTTACTATAATTTCGTTGGTGACACGTCCATCTTTATGCATCAAATATGAAACTTTTATATGTCTAACAGCGGCAGCTAAGCGATCTACTGAATAAGTCTATAAAGTGGTTGTACATTCTTATTAGTAAAAATCAGGTTGCTTCAATACGTTTGATAATAAATTAAGGTTCATACAAAACGATACCTCTTACAGGGACCTGAATCTGAAGCGGAAATGACTCAATTCCTTTGCCAGCAATTTAGTTTCATTCATTGCGAACCTTTGCCCCTTGGCGAAATTCATAAAATATCTGAAATAAAATCTACCTAGCATGATGTGTTATTACAGTTATACAAAATAGTACATTCAAGCAAAAACATTATATAGGGTGGGTATATAAATATAGCTTACAAAATTAATTTTTATAATGAAACAAAGTTGCATTATTTTCTCTTTTATAATCCAGAGTTAACGTGTATGACTGATCAAAATAATTTATATTCAATCCAAGGTGTGAAAAGTATATTTTATATTTATCTAGCAGAAATGTTAATATACATATATTCTTCTTTGTGAACAAATAATAAATATGAAGAAATCTTAAAAGTATACTCTACTTTTACGTTGGTTTTAATTTAATTAAAATGTAATTAAAATGTTTTAAATCTTTACCTGCGAATAATAAAACGCAATTATAATTCTTGTCAAAGGAAGCACAAACAATTTTCCATTATCACATTTTGTCCTTCACTCAGTACAAATTACATCTTCATAGCTATTCTCATTTCTCAACGTTAGTTTTCAGATTATATTGCAAAATATTTATTTTTAAAAGGAATGTAATTTCCAGAGTCATTTACCTACGCCAGTTGTTTCAAAGCAACCTAAATTAAAAACTTGAAGACCACGTAGCTTGTTTTTAGCAATAATTTTTCATAGTCAAGAAACTTTTCATTTTAATTGTCACATTTTATTAATGAGCAGTTATTTTTTTATGAGCAATGACCTCTACATCGTTGCCAATCAGACACACAATCAACAGATGTGAGACCGAGAACCAATGAGCAGTCTTAGACTAATGTGTGACTCTCAACTAAGATGTAGCGTAGTAGAGCCACTTCTATATCTTTGGCCCATATTAAAATAATATAAAATAAACCTTCACATAGCTTTTTTGTTAAATAGAATAAATAAGTGTATGATATATGTATAAAGTCCTTTGTCTGAGATATTGACATAGTATGGAATTTACAATTTATTTAGACATTGTACACGAATATTTTTCATTAAATTTAAAAGAAAAATAAATATTGTCGCAGAATCCTTTGTTCTATTATTGGCCTAAATTTAATTTTATGTTTCATTCAATATTTATAGTTGTTTGTGATGAATAAATTAGATTACCTCTCAAATTATTAACTACTAGCTGCCCCCGCGTACTTCGTTTCGCTTTAATATGATTCATAGTAGCTAGATACCAACATTTGGGACATTTTGCTATGCTACCCCATGGATACAGTTCATTTTCCCGAATTAAAACATATAAATATTGGTTGTTAGGTTTTTTTGCTCAGAGTTCAAATTCAAATTCAAAAATCATTTATTCACGTAGGTAACACAATTACACTTGTGATTCGTCATTAAAGAAATACATATTAATGCTTCTAATTTTACATTTACTGCCAGTTCTCAAATCAAGGACGTAGAACGGAAGAGAAGAACTGGCAATAAACACTCCGCCACTCTTTTTAATCGCCATGTTTTTTTTTACACAACGTTTGTAAGGAGCTGCAACCATTACACCATGTTCCACATGACATCTTAAGTAATTAATAATAATAACATAAATTAAAAACACGGAATAAATTTAAAAAAAGCATGACTTGAATTGGTACAGTCTTCTTGAGCTTGGCAACACATTTTGCAACTACATTTTGTTTGAGGTCAACTCGTTAATTTAAAATTGAGCTCATAAGGGGTTATAATGGTGCTACGCATATAACATTACAAGATAGTTATGCAAAATTTATGGATTTGTAACAGGTGTAATTTTTTCATCAATAATATTATGAATGAAATGTTATCCATACTAATATTGTATAGACGTAGTTTGTGAGGTTGTATGGGGATAATCTTTGGATCCACTGAATCCGTTTTCTCTGTCTATCTCTTCGCGATGTACTCAAAAAGTACTGCATGGTTTTCACCGTTTTCAAGTTTTCACCAATATCTAGAATGATTCAAGAGGAAGGTATATTACTTTCGAAAGTTTGCGTCACGGTTTCCGGTGAAAAGCCAAGGTGGATCGCAAGTTTATAATAGCTATCTTATACACACAATTATAAGATTTTATTTACATAACTTTTCTGAAAATATCACAAATCTAATTTGTCTAGCAAATTATACCCGACAGCGAACATTAGTTACTAGACTGTAGCACTCAGCAGAAAATTACGTAACCGCGACAACCTGCTACGAGATCTTTAAATTTAGAAAACACGTCTTTGTGTTATTATTAGAGCGTTTCAAAAATGGAACTATAGACGATAGAACAGGTGCGAAATGCTACCTGCTTGTTTATTGTCGTTGTGCCGATGTATTGTCGTATTGTTACTTGCCACAGAGTACCGATAAACTGGAACGCGTACAGATTGCTTGGGGCTTTGTGTATTTAATTCTTTTGATATTGAAATTATTCTTTTATTTGATCAAAATGTAGGTTAATACTAAACAGAGAGTTATATTTTGTATTTAGCTTTACCTAAATAAGCATATGCTGCATTAAAACAAATGTTGCTTAACTGTAAGTATAATGTATTAATTCACTAAGACTATATTTATGATTTTCCAGAAGAATCCAATAATTACATTTTAGGACTCAGTTGTTTCGTTACAATTTGAGGTAATTAATGAAAATCTGTTGCCTTGATTGTATCTATTTCAATCACTATTCGTAATGAATACTCCGTTTGATTAAAACAGTAAATAGAGAATCTTTAAATACTGTTGAATGCAGCTATCTCGGCATGAAATAAAATAAAATTCTCTCTTGGATTTTGAACAATGCGAAAATCTATAACGGCTCCACCTCAGTAAATTTATTTTTAGATCTCATAAAACAGATATTTTAAAATTATTCAAGCGTAAAACACGATAGAAGTCCATTTTTTTCACCTGTCATATTTGTGTTATTTATTAAGTGTGATTTCAGGAACATTCTATACTACCAATACTAGAAATAGAATGGGCTGGGCTATGCAGACTTAATCTGATTCTGTTAATACTGGTTAAGTGCGAGTTCGTGTCATACACAATTCGTGTCTGTTGGTTGTAAGACTCGATGTTTCCCTTCAATGGGTTAAGGATAATATGAATACAAATTCAAGGAGTGATTCCATGTAGTTTTGATTACATAATAATGAATAGGTATGAAACGGGTTTACATTTGTTTGATAATCTTTGAAGATTTTTCTTATTTTAGACAAACTTGTTGCTGTGCCACGCTGTGTACTTGAGGTAGGCAAGCTCTTTATTTATCTATCTAGTGGTTTCAATATAATCAATGACAAATCTTTTTAGGAACATAAGGAAACCGTGTTTGTAATAATTGTTGAGTTCCAATATTAAATAAATGTTTTAACATTAATTTTAATACATTCCGGATTGTTACAATATTCATATGAAGAATTCGTCAAAGATTCCTCTCACAAAAGCGGATATGGAGCCACATCCACATAATAGAACGATTCTAGACATGCGGTAACGTGTCCAAGGTCAATAAAAGGAATTGCAAGGCGCCGTGTGTTACTCGAACTATTTTCAACCACTGTCATTCCCTTTACAACTCGCAAAACATGATCAACTCTTGAGTTTAAATGACATCCCGAGTGAACACAGAACTTGGCACCCACACACACCCACAGATGTCATTTCACATTATTTTGATGGGACATAAATAGACTTCTTTCACTAACAAACTCAGTTTATAGGCCTTGTAAGGCGATTCTCCTTAACCCTAGAAAGATAATCATATTTTGTAATACGGAAAAGATAATCATGCGTAAAATTTACGCAAGAATTTGAATTAGTTGTAGGTCTAGGTTTAATAGTTTATTTTAATGAATTGTATGTTATTATATATACACATATATTAGAATAATTAATACTGCAGATAATTTTTTAAACTCCTTTTATTTTTACTTAAAAAAAAAGAAAACTTTAAACGTGGTCCGCTACTTCACTGTCGGTGTCCTCACACGGAAGCTCGTCATCACTTTGCATAAGAGCGGCCAGGATTTCGTGTTCGTTGAAATTGATACTCCCCATTGTGATATATATTTGCCTCAATATCTTTAGAAATGAAATTATAATATTAGTTATGATATAAAGTATTAAAACAGTACTAAAACTGTCATATAAGCCAAAATCATAAAAATCACGATAAAGATAATCATGCGTAATTTTGACTCACGCGGTCGTTATATTTCAAAATCGGTTGCACTTACCTTATTGACACTTACGTCACGCGGCAGCTCCCAACGACGAATGAGATGTCCTAAACGCACAGCTATGGATTCGCGCTAATTAGAAAGATAGAGCAATTATTCGAAAACGCATGCGTAAATTTTACGCAGACTATCTTTCCAGGGTTAATGATTCCCAGATTAAGTTTCAGAGGCGCTGCGATACGCGCTCGTTGTCCTATTTAAGATTGTCAATTATCAATGTTCGAAATAGAAATTAAACATAATAACAAGATAGAAATTAAATGAACTGCCTTGCGATTCTGTATCTCACTTTTCGAACTCACACAGCGGTTTTCACAGCGGCGGTCGCGCTCAAATCAGTCGTAAAGCAGTCATTTTACGATTTGGCATTCTAATCAACAATAAACTACAAGGAGAAACCTTATCAGAATGCTAAATCATAAAATGATAGCTTCACGACTGATTTGAGCGCGAGCGCGAATTACAGAATCGCAGGGCAGAGCGAAAAGAACATTATTTCAGGGTGCAAGGCATAAACTTAATAATGATGAATGAAATACACTGAAAAGTGTCTCTACACCATAGGCTTTTTTTCGCTTTGAAAACGCGGAAAATCTAACGACGTCAAGCAATCTAAGCATGACTGGTAATCATATCCTAAAGTATAGTTAGCTAGATTAAAATAATAGAAAACTAATCATTATTTTAGAAAGGATATGATGCATTGACCATTTATAACGTGAAGCTTGAGTCACGATCATAAGTCATTTATTAAGTCCAGAATAGATTTAACACTCGCATGAAATATTGCCTTCATAATTATGCTTGTTACTCGACCCGATAAGGGACTTATTAAGGCGTATAGAACGTTTTTACAAGTATAATTTGTTAACTAACATGGCATTTTAGTAGTGAATAAAAGTTTATTTTCAAATGAGTCAAATATTTAATTTACGTAAATTAAGTATTCGTGTATTATTTGTGGCCGAGTTGACATATGTTTAAAAAAACATATAATAATTATTACCTCCGCCTTCTATTGTATTATATTATAAATGTTATTACATTTGACTAACTAGTACTAGTACTGTTTAATCATTTAAAGCCATTCCATCGTATATAATAATATATAAATCATCGGATATATAACCATATAATCAAATCTGTAATCTAGCTACAACATCTACACTTCAGATCTCTAAACGATAATGGGCAGGCACACTTTAATTAGCAGAAATTAATTGGACAACTCATGTTTACATTGCTAATAAACTTAGTTGTAATTGAAATAAACAAAACCTCTTTTATTATAAATAAGATAAAAGTTTATTTTTTCATATTGACATAAGAATGATAAGAAGGAAACATTTAACAGTTTTTGAGTTTTAATAGTTTATATGTTAAAGGAATAAGGGGTATAAGAAGAGAAGTAGTACTAGAACTGACAAATAAGGGCCTACAGACACTTTTCAATTACAAACCTGACTAAACGAAAAACAATATTGATAGCTATAAGTGATCACACAACTACTAAATGCATGCATGACATTACCAATGAGAATAATAATAATTAATTCCACAAAAATATCTTCTTGAATAGTTTTAGCCAGCAGTTTAGCTCTTAAATTATTACAAATTAAATGTAAGAGGCTGTTAAAATTCATCAAAACAATTGAATATATAAAACGTAACTCACCGCTCGATCGGCAAGGTTCCGAACCCTACAATGTAGGTAGGCTGGCTGTCCCACTGCGGCGGTGGCCTCACGTTTAGTGCTATTGTCGAAATACGGCTGCCCCAGGGGCTCCCAGCCTCCGCCGCCAGATGTCACACCTGTCAACAAGGAATAGAACTCTATTATTATGTTCTTACATATCTAGGACAGATTGCCTTCAAAACAATATTCACTGAGAGCATTTAAGATGTATTTCCGCGTTTGCGTTTAGCCTGGAGAATTTGGTTTCTTACAAAAAGTTGATTTATAGCGAAACGTGTTGAACCCATAATTTAGCATTGAAAAGAAACCACTTACTTAATAATATTATTATGAAATTTAATGTAGAATAGCTATTTTATAATTATAACACTACTCTACAAAACAAAATACATTTGTTTTTTAGAGCAGTGTTATATCGAACTGTCGTTCAATCGGTTTCCTAAATACAAAAGCAAACTTTATCATATATTTTTGTATATAGACGATATACAACCTAAATTACATTAATAAAACTTTCAGCTACACTCTCAAATACATGCGCATACACACCTATTCACACACTCACTCATTCACTTCATTTGTAACACTAAATTTATTATTGTCTTTTATTGACATAACTTTCACACATTTGATAATAAAACAATTTTTTACCGGATTGAAGTTATTTATTTACAATTATTTTTCATAATTTTAAATTTAACCGACGTTTCGCGTGCTTTACAGCGTGCGTGGTCACGGTGACTGAAGACAAAAGGTGTTGAATGTCAAAAAGTACACAGCTGTAGAAAAAGTTGTATTATGTGTATTTGTTTCCCCGGAGTTGGTATCGACTAAAAGATGGAGGGTTTTGGCAGAAATGGTCAGAAATTATGAAAAATAATTGTAAATACATAACTTCAATCCGGTAAAAAATTATTTTATTACTAAATTTATTACTATTATTATTTTATTATTTTCATCTTTTTTTAACTAATTTAAACATGTACCACGTAATAATTGTTTTCTAGTTACCCACAACACAGGGCCTCCCTAGTGTGGAGACTAGCGATATATGAATTCTGTCACAAACCCTTTTGTCATAAATAAAGTTTTTATTATTACTATTATTACAATTGTCGAAATGTTATGCTTTAAAATCAAAGTCAAAGTTTGGGGTGTAAGCTTTTAGTTAAATAGATGTACTATTTTGATATATTTAAGTACGGGTTTGGTTTCTCGTTGTCTCTGGAGCATTATTTGGCGTTTAAAACCCTGGTACAAATACTAGTGTCACGGTGACAAAGGTATAGTTTATTTGATAAGTATATTTAATGTTAATTTAATGTAATATTTATTAAATATTTATTTTAAGGAATAAAACCAACAGGACCTCATGTTAAAAAAAAATTACAAAGTATATTAGAAAGGAATTTAACAATAAATATATTTAATAAGGTAAGGTAAGTATAATCGTTTTGTGTGCGTGTATATAGTTTATATTATGTATAAATGGATTTGTTGCGGGCATTTGATGGAACTAGGCAATTTTTTTAATTATTCCAATCAATACTTTTTTCTTATTTCATACAACTGAGGGCCGTATCGACCTTAGAATTTTAAACCAGACGCAATAACTACGAACAGGGAATATTAACTTTTGATTTTTATACGAACGATTTTCGTTAAAAAATGATAGCGCCATGTTATTCGGCATATTATTTGAAAATTAAGGTCCTTTTTCTGTCTAAAGTGACTTCCTATCATGAAAAATAATATTTACTTTGTCATTTTTCCAACGATTTTACAAAGAAAATTTTTTCGCAAAATCCTAATAGCCACAAGGGATCTTCGTAATGGAGGCTTTCACTAAATTCAAAATCGATAAGAAATTTTATATTCCGCATTTTATTTCGCTCAAACGTAATCACTGGAAAACCATTACGGTCTTATGTTAAATATTTAGTAACGTTTTAAATCTAGAACAATGCAGGCTATGGTCGAGCGTTCGAATCACGGCTGTGAACCAAAGGATTTTTCATTCTAAGTGCGTATTTAAAAGAAAACCATCTGCCTCAGAATCAAAAATCGACGACGTGTGTCTGGCACAGAGGGCTGAGCCCCTACTTGCTTATTAAGATATAAAATGATTACGAACCTTAAGTTTTAAGTCAAGACCAACGATTTTAAGTATATTTAATATAAATTTATGGTAGGTATTAAGTAGAACCCCAGCCTTGCGATTCTGTAACTCACTTTTCGAACTCTCATAGCGGTTTTCGCAGCGGCGGTCGCGCTCAAATCAGTCGTGAAGCAGTCATTTTACGATTTGGCATTCTGATAAGGAGGGAGCTTGTAGTTTATTGTTTATCAGAATTGTTAAAAAAAATGTTAAGAGTACAATCTGCAATCCTGATGTTGTGATTTCAAATCACACCTATGGATTTTTCTGTGTGCAGTTAACGCTTACTCTGTAAAGGTTAACATTGTCAAACATAACCATATCTTATGTTTGAAAATGGCAAACGTGTGATGCGCAGAAAAAGCTATTTACTACGATGTCGCGCATAACATTACTGCTTTCTAATCATTGATCATTTTGAGACAAGTAGGTTCTCCTATCTTAGTAATCCGTCCGTCCGTCCGTCTTAGGAATAAGATTCACTGGCTTATGTTAGTCAATCATCAGTCATGCTGTCTATATATCGGCTATAATAATAATATTATGACAACAACGTAAGGATGGAACATGCACATTCTTTCAATTGCGTAAGATACACAATTTCACATAACAGAAAATGAAACACGTATATATACGTGATATACTTATAGCAGTCTGAATGATTAATTAATTTAATTTAGTAATAAGCTTATTTGAAACCCTAATTGTTACGTTTGCGAAACAATTTAAAATAAACAGCAGTTTAACCACACGAGCATATTCTATGCAGCAAAATTAACTAAACAAATACAATTTATTTGTTTGCAGTAATAAAATCAAACAACATTAAATTGTTGACTACACACTAACTGGTTTCATGGATCCGGAATGAATATTTTGGGTTAAAATATAGATATTAATGTCAACTGGAATTTAAAACTCTGTTATATAATATATTATGACTTTGGTGATTCTTTTGTTCCTACCCACATTACAATTATTAAGACATGGCTGATACTAATGATGAAGGGCATCCGCCCAGATAAAGAAAAAACGTGAGAAGTAAAAACATTTAGCTAACACTACATTACTACATTAGCTCTAGAAAAGAATATTTCGTAAAAAGAAAAAAACAAAAAAATTCGATGTGTGTAAACCACCGAGGGTTGATCGCTAAATTAACATTAAAAAATGTTTAAAATGTGTTTGAATCGAATAATATGTATATGATGATCTATTTATGGTACCAAGCATGTGTGCTAAATTCTGTTTGTTAACTTTTATGTTTCTCCTCAAATTTCTCGCAAGTTAAAGTCTAACCTTTTGATTTAAATACGAAATATTCCATGGGATTCGCAACAGTATTTGAAACCGATCAAACTGTCTACAAATTTTTCTTACGTTTGATGAACAGCAATCTCAAAACTATCTTAAAACATTGTCAAATGTCAAATATATTGTAAAGTTATTTGACAGTTCATAAAAATGTATTCGAGCTTGTATCGTATTTACAATCGTATTTCAGTCGCGAACTCGTTTACATAAGTTATCTCAAATATCATGAGTTTGAATCCAAAAGTTCCTGATTTGCTCAGTATTAACAGTTAATCGCCTATTTGCATGTTAGGAAAACATCATTAGCTATACGACTAAATTGTCTGACGAACTTTATATAAACTTGTCATCATTTTATTATATGAAATATAAGATGAGGAAAAGTAGAACGAGACAAAGTTGTTTTGAAAATGAAGAGATTAAACTCACACATTACAAAAACTATTAAATGTCTATTAAATGAACAATAAAAAAATATTTTAAGAGAATTAGTACAAAAGAAGATAAGTTGGTGCTATTGTGTGCATTGGGCACTTGATCAAAAATCATTGTACCAGTTCTGTACTCCCTTACTTGATACGTCTATAACCCGAAATATTGCTGTGTGAGTTATAACTCCTTTAATGTTTCTATAGAGAGGGCATTAGACTTTCATATAAAATACTACGCTATGTTGCGTAGTTGTACTTAAAAAAACCCTAGATTATGAATTTCTAATATGGCGTTTGGTTTTATTATATGGATCATATTATGTGTTTTTTTTGTTAGCGTAATTCTTGATAATGTGCTTACTCTTTTTTAATACAAAAATAGTTTTTATTTCATAAAATAGATTAACAGCGTCGATTTAATGTTAAAGAGTATTTTAAATTATTACGTAGGCCATAATTTAACCTGAATGGCATCGTATTTCAATGTTGAGGTTTTTTAGTATACGTAACTTATTGGCTATTATGTTAATAAGTTTATTATTAAAATTATTAATTTCTATCCCGTTAATATTTTGAGTGAAATATTCAAATTATATTACCGCATCGCGATGTTTTTTGAATTCAAATAAACATAATAATCGAATTTAACAATGTTTATTAATTGTTATCACGCTATTACTTTGTTATTTAAATTGGTAAAATATTAACTAAATTTCTATTGAAATCTTACAGCTATACATCAGAGTTGTTTATTAGGAAGTAACGGATACTTAAGCCATTTGAGATATTTAACCGCACGAACAAATATTAAATGTAAGCACATAGAGGCAAGAAAAATGGGTCGGTACTCATTTATTTATTCACACTTCGTTACATTTAAAATAAACAAACAAACTCATCCGGGAAAGAACGCACGACCTTAGGGTTGAAGAGTACTGGCTTAAATTTGGCCATTACTGTTTAAAGTACAAAGTAGCTTGAAGCTACTAACTAGTAGCTCAAGTTCGCAGAGATTTATATGCCCCAGTAAGCTTTGCAGCGTAGTAGCATTTCTATTACCCTCCTATTCCGTGTTTACGATAATGTTCTATTTTAAAATTGAATAATGCTGCTAAATTCAAGTCAAGACTAGTTCTATGTAAGCGATTTAAATACATGATTTAAATGTTTAACCTTATTGTTTGAGCTTCAGAAAACAGTTCTTCATATTTTCTAGCTATTTTCTATTATTACATGTTTTTAATTTTGTCTATGTGATCTTAAACAATATGAAGTATTACCAAAGTATATGGGTTGTTAAAAATTATCTGCAAATGGCCACATCATTATAGGGGCAAACAAGAAATCTCCAAAAAGGAAGCTACAAGGGAAATAGTTATCGAGAAAGGCTTTTAAGGGTCGTTTGTCCCTGCCATTTTGTATTTTCCAAGAAAACTATTTCGCTTCATTTAGCTATATCATTACAAATGGAAATAAAACCCTTTAGCGATTTTCGTAGACAATAGACAGCTCGTGTGGCCTCATTCGTAAAGCATATTACAGTGAAATATGAACGCTTTGTTTAATCCGAGCCATTTGACTCCGCAACTGTGCTTATTTCAGATCCCTAAGTTTCCAGAAGAAAACCATTCTCACTTTCAACTTCTCATTGACTTATTTTATATATTATAAGCCTGGTATTGCAGTTTTAGTGATGAAATTATCCTATTTATTGACAGGGATTAAGTAAGGAACACAATTGTCATATTGCGCATATGACATAAAAAATTGCAATTTTTCTAACCTAATGTCTAATAAATGTCGAAGTTCGGGCAAGTGGTTCGTAAACCACCTCAGTCGCTGGGTTCGATTCCCGGCGAAAAAGTAATCACTTGAGAGCATTGGAGATTTACGAAACAGAAATACGTTCCACCCTTGCCGAGTATTTCAAAGCGTGCAAAATTACTTACATAATACTGTTGACGTTTCAGTTTAATAGGCTTAATAGTTGATATCAAAGTAATGGCAGCTAGCTGGCCACTGCTGTAAAGTGACCGGAACAACAAGTTTTTTTAGTTATATGTATAATGACAGTGGAAGCGAGAGAGATATCAGGAAAAAGGTGTATATAAATAAATAAAGTATTAAACTTACCAAAAAGTATGAAGATACAGATGAACTCTGCCGCCCACATACTGATACACTCACATTATGTGTCCAGAACACGTTAAAACCACTTTACTACACTTGAGCTTGGCATACTTTAGCGTTCATTGCAGTTTATTTTTCGCATTGCAGCGTCACTCGTCACGGTTTTAACTTCACAATATAAGAACTTACTGGGCAAAATTTATATTTTAATATAAGTTTGCATTTTATACTTCTATTTGCTATATGAAATATAAAGAATATAACATAGAAAAAATATAACCTAGAATATTTGATACTTTTTGCGGCGATAATAAGCTTCAGAGCAATATGATCTAACATCAAATGGAAAAAAGAAACTGTTTTATAAGAAAGCTTAATACGAGGATTATTAATTTATAACATAATATGAAACTTACAAAGAAAATATAATAGGAGCAAGAGATCCTGTAAAGAAAATTATCTATCAAATAGACACAAGAGAACCTATCTTTACGACGTCACTGCAGGCGGAGCAATTACAATTTAATAGTTAACTTTTGTATTTTAAACTATCCCCATTATATTAAGGTACTAATACACTTGTTAATAATTAAAAAAAAAAAAAAAAAAACATAAGTTTCACTTGCATTTTGTATTTAATTAGGCACAATCAAATTATACATTGACATGCCTAAACTGACATTTATTAGAACTTATTTAAGATTCTTCTCAAAATTCTTCAGTCTATATGCGGCTGTAGATTACTAGTAATCATAAAATAAAATGAAAGTACCAAACACATTATTAAATTAACACAACCTTTATATCGTGTTATATGTGGTACATTTCGTATTTCTCCTAAGTAAACAAAGATATAATGAAAGCAAAATTATAAAAATAAGCTGAGTCGGCAAATGAGTGTTAAATTGCTGTGATAACATCTTTAATGGATTTGTAATGCTACGTCATAGCCTTGGTCGCAGATGCTTGTCATAAAACACCCTTGAAACGTAGCTTTGAGTGCTTTATTATATACTAACGATACGATAGTATACATAAACATAAATTGGGAATTAAAAATTTATTATATTTAATAAAATGCAGTGGTGCTCCAACCCTTTTTAAGTGTGATTTCGAGATCATTCGTTTTATCTAATAGGCAAGTAGGTGATCAGCTGTCTGTGCATGATATGTTCCATCAACTCTTTGGGTGTAGACCCATGTTGGTTTCATCACAATATTTTCCTTCACCGTACGGTGAGTGTTAAAATGTGTACATACATATACAGAAAGTAAGTTAGAACCTATGACCTCAGGTATGATAGTCGCACGCTGAAGCCACTAGGCCAACACTACTTACACTGCTTTACCCCAAAATTATATCGACTTTTTCGTTAGCAACTCAAGTAAGTTGTAAATGACCCTCATTAGCTAGACTGTATTTTTTTTATCATTTGTTTTAGTGAAGTCACCTTATTAATAAAAACAAATATCACCAAAACCAGAACCCATGTACAATTATAAAAATCAAACTAGAAGCCCAAAGTAACTCCCTGCTGAAGCTGTTATTCCAATTTATCTGTCATATGCCGCTACGTCGGAACGAAAACTTTTATACCCCAGAATTGTATTGCTATTTGTTTTGTATAGACCAGTGCAGATAGCCTTTAAAATAAATAAAAAGTGAAAAAAATTACAGTAGGATGAAACCCATTAGAAAAGGAGGGGAATATGATCAAAATGAAAGGAAAAATAAATTACGGTCGATCTGAGGTCGGAAAGGGGTGGGGGGGGGGGAGTTTTAAGGGTAAAAAACGGTTTATCTCGATTTCCGGCAAAACTAAAAGTCCTATCGAAGAAAGTTAAATGGCAAAATTGTAGCCAATAAAAAGATCTACAACTTTTGTATTTGCAGATTTTTCACATAACCTCAAAATTTAGGTGAAAAATTAAAAAAAACAACTTTTTGGTTTTTTATTTCTATCTTTTACAAAAAAAATTTTTTAGATTTTTTTTGAGAAGTAGGGAAGGGGATGACGGGTCTGGGCGTTACTGCTTACGATTTTTTGCATTTTCCGAGAAGATTTACTATGGTAATCTATATATATTTTTTTACCATAGGAAAGTAGAGATTTCAACGCACTGAAAGCACATCAACTTTTTGAAAAAAGCTGAAATTTTGACGTCAGAATTTTCGATTGAAAATTAGGGTGTTTTTTCAATATTAATTCAAAATAAGGTGAAAAAATAAATATTTTTAATCAAATAAATTACAGTATATTTGGGACAGAATAAGGTAAGTTTCCACCAAATTTCGTTTAAAAAAATAAATTTTTGTAAAAGATAGAAATAAAAAACCAAAAAGTTGGTTTTTTGAATTTTTCACATAAATTTTGAGGTTATGTGAAAAATGTGTGAAAACAAAAGTTTTAGATCTTTTTATTACCTACAACCTTGCCATATAGTTTTCTTCGATAGGACTTTTAGTTTTGCCGGAAATCGAGATAAACCGTTTTTTACCCTTAAAACTCCCCCCCCCCACCCCTTCCCGACCTCAGATCGACCGTAATTTATTTTTCCTTTCATTTTGATCATATTCCCCTGCTTTTCTAATGGGTTTCATCCTACTGTAATTTTTTTTTGGTTTCAAAAATTATCGGCACTGGTCTAGTAAGTCAGTATAAAACCTTACTTCACTCTTATTTTTTATTTTCTTTTGTATTCAACAGCTTATATACCTTGCTTGCCCTAGTAATACACTTATTTTAAGTCATTTTTTTATAGGATAAGGTACAAACGAGACTACGCCCATAAAGGGCAGTCATCGCAGCTCATAGACACCCATTTAAGTAGGTGCATTGCCGGCTTTTGAGTTAGGAGTATGCTATGTTTTTAAACAATTGGAGGTCGTAGCTCTCAGGTAAGACATCCACTGGGAGTCGATTTCACAATTCGCTAGTTCGCAAAACAACTAGTCTAATGAAGCAGATCGAAGACTACCAGCCATCAAGGTGATGCGGATGAAATATGCAGTTAATACCTAAGTTTTTCCCTATTATATAATACGTGTTTTACGTATGACGAGCGTATTTATTTAAATTAATGAATTATTTCCTTAAGTTTCACTTTAAATATAAATAAAATTTCTTTAACATATAAAAACACATTATATACTAGTTGTTTGTAGCAATCTCTCGCTGACCACAACTGAGCCATATGGTCACGTGTCATATGATTACTTAAGTCAAATATAAGTTACGCTTATCAAAGTCTCATATCGCTTCTATCTACCCTAATTTCATAATGATGGACATTAAAGGCGCACCTTAATTAATTATCACAAACAGCGTAGAGAAAATCACTTACAAATCGACTGAAAATTAGCTATAGAGACAGGAAATTTTGGCATAGTATCCTAATTTCTGAAGTTAATGGACGTCCGGCACGCTTTGACTGACCTTTTGTATAGTTTTGAACAATATAATGCATTTTAACACGAGAATTCCTTTTATTTGAACAAGCGACCGACTCAGTTTCTTTGCTTTGTTATGTAATGGACGCACTTAGTGGTCTAATTAAGTGTTAGCTCGTAGAACATTATATAATATTTAACCTGTTTAAGTTACGTAAATCACGAATCTATTGTTTATTGCTAATGCATAAGCACTTTTGATATGGTTTCGTCTGAACCTTTGGTACTTCAACGATAAGAATTGACTCAGTATATTTTATTTAAAACTTCCAAAATATGATTTGTATATAAACGTATTTAAGGTCGACGATTAGTTAGAGAATATCTCTTGATGTGATGACATAGGACAAAAAACAAAGTAAGTTCAGCTTTCAAACCACTTATGTTTTACGTTTTAAATATTCAAAAACGCGACTTAAGATGAAAAAGCCAAAAATAGTCATGTTTTCGAACATTCAACTCAAATATTAAGGCACCTAATAGTTACTAAATGTAATTTTCTTAGAGACAGACAGAATTTGTTTCTCATTAAAAAGATACTGGAAATCGCACCGTAGTAAATATTCATTGGGAGCTTCCCGTGTTTTTATCAATTGTAAACTAACTAGCCAACATTATTCAATTAAATAAATTAGGCGAGAAGCACTTGTTCGTAGATAAACAACCAATAGATATCATTTGTAAAACTAACAGCAAATCACCTAAAAGACATGTGAATGTTGTGAACAAATAGTTTTCGTTGATCCAATTCATTCACTCAGTCACTCGCAATACAAAACAACAACCTGCTGTATTTAGAGTCTATGTTTGTAAAAATTCGAATGAAAAATCTAACATTTGGCTAAACAAAATGTTGGTCGTGAATAAAAAGTTAACGTAAAATTTTGTCCCCAGAGAGAAACATTTAACGCCGTACCTGACAACACTGGTATTGAATTTGTGTACATATAGTTATATATATCGTATCGTATCTTTATCAGCTTAGTTTCTTTATAAATTCGGTGTTATATGCATTGTTCCCTTTGCATCGCACTTACATTCATAAAACAAAGGAATGCCTTAAAAAAGCAGCGTTTAGAAAAGCTTTTCTAAACGAGTATTTTGTTATTTTGTAAAAAAATATCTGACAGAAAATTTACTCTCAAATTAAAATAAACAATAACCAACTCATTTAAAACTTATTTGCGTAGGAATTTTTGTATAAAGCTTAAATTTAATAACCATTAAATTTCCAAGAAGATAAACGTAAGATAATTTGCGCCATAGGTAATTTAGTCGATGTCACAATATTTTTATTGAATAAAAGCGTGAAATATAATTAATTTAAACAGGCAAATGCGATCAAGTTTAGAATTTTATCTGAGAAATAATTGGGGGTTAATTGGGTTACCTCCTAAGGTTATCTTAGTTTTAATGAGCTTGGATCGAAATTGTTTACTTTGTTTTAACTACTATTATTGTATTGTGTTCTAGATTTATATTCTAAGTAACCTGCTGTGCTATAGTTTTTATGCAACTTGTAAAGGGCCTTCTTTAATCAAAAAAGATATCATTAGATACCGTTGTGTGATATCATTCTATTCTAGACCTTTCTAGGTCCATAAAGGTACGGCAATGTTGTGTACAATGTTAGGACGTTTATGTCAATTCAATTGATATAAAGAAGACCTAACTCTAAAGACCGAACTTGATTTTCCTTAGACAAAAAAAATTGTATGGAATAAAAATAAATAATTCGATAGCGAATACAGACTACGTGTCATACATTTAAAAAGATAAAGAGGCGTTTAAAATTGATTTTTTTTAATACAACTTATTAAGAGTTGATGCTGCACATAATTGTGCATCATAAAATTGTCTGTACATGGCAGGTCTCAGTGTACCAGTCAAGTCTAGTACACTTGAAATAATTAGAAATTTGAACACAAAAGCAAAAACAGTTCCGGTTATAAATTAGGATGCCGTCCAATTAGGGCAAAAAATTAAGAAAAATTGGGTTTTAGTTACTCTGAGGATGTTATGCAAACTGGATATTTGCATTTTGCTCCCATGAGGGCTATTTCACACCTCATAGTTAGTCCCAAGGGAGAACTTTGGCTCTAGTAGAACCTTACCTACATTATTCATAACAGAAAACTATAGAGATATACTATGTTACAGCAACCTGGCAACCTTTAATGTTGGTTACTCCATTTGGTGTTGTGCTTAGGTCTTGGGTGTTTAAATATTTATTTATATGTCTATCCATCTATAATATGTATGTATATCCGTTGCCTAGTACCCATAACACAAGCTTCACCAGCTTAGCATGGGACTAGGTCAATTGGTGTGAATTGTCTTTAAAAAAAAAAAATGTAATGAAATATAAATATTTCTGTTATAAAATAAAACAATAAACACATTAATTTTACATAAATATTCTTTACTTTTTATTAAAGCAATAAATTAGTAAATATATGACTTGTTTGGTTTGTTTCGACATTTAATAGATTTAAAATACTTCTGTACCTCTATAGAAAGCTCACGTTTATCAATAAGTAGGGTAGGGTAGGTTATATATTCAACATAATGACGCACATGTAAAATTGAAATGGCGGAGATAAAGTCTACGCGCTCACGTCTACGCGCTTATTACTATTCTAAGTTTTAATATTGACGTACGATAAAAATAGTATCGCGTGAACTTGACCAAATCGTAATAAGAATTTTAAAACCATAATAAAGGTTATCGACTGACATTTAAAACAAAACGTCGATGTGATAAAAATAGGTAAAAATCGGTAAATACCTTATAATCTATTAAAATACGCAAATCAAGCTGGTGAGATCTAGGAAAAGCAGACCAA
This sequence comes from Pieris napi, assembly GCF_905475465.1. Classification (NCBI taxonomy): domain Eukaryota; kingdom Metazoa; phylum Arthropoda; class Insecta; order Lepidoptera; family Pieridae; genus Pieris; species Pieris napi. Next base: position 2,892,459 of record NC_062239.1, on the reverse strand, counting down.
ACTGAAATTCATATATAATAATATATGAATTTGAAATAGTAATATGACAAGACATTAAAAGGAAAAAAAAATATTTTTAAAAAATCCTATCTTTAAATTCAACATTTCCCTAGGTTGGAAACATACGTTAAAGTAAAAGTGATAAGCGATATCTCTAATACCACTGTGATTAATGATGCAATTTATGGATAAACGTTTACGGTATATACTTTTACTTATTACACAAATAGATAAACATACTCAAATATTTTTTAATTCCAACTATGACTTACAAAGGTGAAACTGATAACCTATTTATCAAGTTATATAAGAATACATTCTTAGAATGCAAACTCCATACGTCAATATAACAGACATTCAAGATGTACGGCAAGGAGCTAATTATTGAAAGAATAATTAATGAACTGAAGATAGTTGTTCACACTAGAGACCAGAACAGAACCGTAAATATTATATGAGTGAAACTACTTTACGTTCTTTGACTTTATTTTAGAGAAGTTTCTGCTCTGATAAATAAATTGTACTATTGGGTTGAAGCCAATGAATAAAAAAAATATTTTTCTAGGGTTTACAGTTTTTATAGCCCACAGGTCAAAAGTGTGTGTTTTATATAAATTATTTACGTGTTTTTATTCTTCCTACACACATAGTTAAATATAATTTATATTATATCATTATTTATTACTGTAACTAAAATGAAGTGAAGAAACTATGTAATATAATATGATTCATTTAGACTCAATATGGTCATTTGTTCTTAATTTTTAATTAACAAAACATCCACGCAAATTGATTTATATGGTTGGTACATTAATGTGTATATTTAATTACTTAATTATAGTGGGCCATTAATACTTAAGCACCATAATCTCTTAAAAGTGGACACTTCTCAAAACTCAGTTTTGTGCAACGATGGTATTTAATTACTGTAGGACAAATTAATTTTTATAACTAAATTAATTTATATTTTAATATTTAGCACGTTAAAAAAATTCTACTTCTATTAAATAAATGAATCCTTGTGAATGTAATTATTATTTGAAAATGAATCAGTAAGTGGACTGCATAAAATATTTTAGAAAACGCCACTAAAAGAAACGAGGGTAAATTAAATTAAGCTATTCTCGGTTCATCCAATTTAAGACACCGTGAATATGAAACAAAATGCTGCTAAATAAAAATTATACCTTAACGGTGCCGATTTACACGGCAATAATTTGAAAAAGTACATAAAAAAGTAATTATTATTAAACTCTTAATTGCACATCCAGCAATTAAATATACATACGTAAAGAGACACTATTTAATAGACAATAAATCTCCTTTGTGCGAAACTTTTTTAACTTCACTGAACTGTCACTAAGTGGTCACTTATTACAAAAATGGAATTTGTTTACAAGTGACGCGCGCGAAAATCGCACAAGCAAACGTGGCGCGGTCGGATTTAACTGGCAAACTGGAGTGGTAGGCTATCGGGCAGGCGGTGTGGCGCGTCTGTACATGCGCACTTACAATCCTTTGCCTTGAGCTCATTGTGAAATTTGCCGCTGTAAGCTTTCCCGCATTGGCTGGAGATAAATTTGATGGTACAGGCACTACAGTTTTAACTACGCCGCTATCACTTCATTATATCCTTGCATATTATTTTGTTGATAAATGCATTAAGAACGGCAAATTCGATCATAATTTTATTCTTATTTCAGTAGACAATTTATTACATTTATAAAGAATCACAACAAATTATTATTTGTTTATTTATTTATTATTTTTAAAGCAAAGCCAAAAATACATAATTATTAACATGAATTTTACTCAGACACACTACTTAAATCTAACAATAGCTTATTAATAATAATACTAGCATGTATATAGCTGACGAAGAGTTAAGAAAATTGTTTATAATTGCGCAACATACGGGGGACGAGACTTTTGACGAGACGTTGACTTTGCTGACTAGTTTTCTATCGGACCACAGCCAACAGTAGATGCCGCCTTAACCGGGAATTTAAAAAATTAGGAAGAAAAGAGACTGTTCTGGTCATTTTGCAACAAGTCACAGGTATGACATAAACGATACAGCATGTTTAATAGCTTGAACTAGCATTTTTTGAACATACATTGTATTTGTAAAAGGAAGGCGCAAAAAATTATTTTGGCCAATTGGTTTATTGATATCACAACTATTTTATATCAGCCTACATCAACTTAAATGTACATTTGAAATATGTACTGTAATATTTTATATAATACGATACTGTAATACGACAATAGTATCTGGGGGATGAGTTTGCAAAAAGACAAAACAATGTCACGTTTCGCTTGATTGTGATTTGTCTAACGGACCAACGTATCGTGTCGCGTGTCTGTGATTGGATGAGAGTTTTATCGATCACAATTGAAATTCATCTCAATCAATTGAAACGTTTTCTTTCATTCTCACCCTCAGACTATATTTATAGTTGTAACCAATAAGAACATTTATTTTTACTGTCAAGTAACCCTGAGACTTAAGTTATATTGAATGATACAAATATAGTTCAAAAATATTAGGTATTTAATCACGCCAAAAAGTTTATAATGACTATTGTCCTTAGTAACGGATGACGATAAGGAAATTATTTTTAGCCACAATTATCATTTGAATGTTTTAATGCTGATGTTTAAGTAATACATTTAGTGATATTAGTGAACCATAATATCTAAACCACGTTTGTTACTTATTTGACCAAGAACATCTTCAGGTTATACTCACTTTGTACCACACCAAAATCAAATCAATCAAAATCAAAATACGTTTATTCAATTTAGATGCTTCTTAGAGCATGCTTATGAATGTCAACAACGTTTACAAAATTCACGAAAGAGCAGGACTACGCCATCCGTTCGCAAAACTACCAGGAGGCCTTGTTCTGAGAAGAACGGGCAAGAAACTCAGCAAGTTTTGCCCTCCCTTTACATTACAATTATTCAAAGGAAAATGTCATAAACCACAACGTCATTTAAGTTACATAAGTAAAAAAAATAAAAATCTGTTCTGTGATTTACCACATTCACCATTACACACATATTCATAACATTTCAAAGATAACAAATCAAATTATAAGAATATAATTAGAACTATTGCCAAGCGTTTTTATCTTCCAGGTAGTCATTGACTGTGTAGTAACCTTTACACATTAAGGTTTTTTTGATATGTGTTTTCAATCTGTTTAAAGGCAGTTCCAATATTTTGCTAGGAATCATTTTATAGCAGCGTATACTTAGGCCCATAAATGAAGTATTTATTTTCTGCAACCTGTAAGACGGCTGGAAAAGTTTTCCCTTATTTCTTGTATTCCTATTGTGAATGTCGCTGTTCTTTAAAAGAGAACTAATATTACTACGCACAAAAATGATACAGTTGTAAATATATTGGGAAATCCACCAAATGCGATCCTCAATTCAATTACTGAGCTAAAATACTAGAGGCACTAACAAATAATGGAACTTCTGACGTACGCATCAGGTACATTGAAGCCAAGATACTGAAGTTCTGTCGAATTACTGTCCTTGCCATGTAACAATTTTATGAAGTACATCACAAAATGTTTAGGTAAGAAAACACTGCTGGCCCACCTAGATGCCACATTATTGTATATTTCTCTCGGGTAATTTAAATATGGTAGCTCGCTAGGTTATTTGCTCGATGTATAGATTAATCCCTCCTGAGCCAGCTTGACTGCTCAAATGAAAATAGCGACACCCCCTGACATAACAATTTTACGATCGGCAAGTAGATAATCATTGCGTATCAATAATCATAAATAAACCAGTTTTACGAGATCCTCTGTGGCAATAAAACAACAGCAATTTAATGTTATTATCGCAAACAATTGTTGTTTGACAAGAACTTTGATGAATGGGTCAGTGTACTAAAATAATTTCGTAGTAGTAACTGAACATAATCAAACTTATTCTGTTAAATAGATGAAGATCTATTGTTGTTGGATTCACAATATTAATATTATTATATTAACATGTATTTAAGCTTTTCCAACGAATACGGTATAATTATATAACCACGATATGGAAGTGCGTGCTCCTATTTCACTATGCTGATAGAGCACAAATCTTTGTTTTTAATTTATTTTATTATTATTTATTACTTAAGATGTCATGTGGAACATGGTGTAATGGTTGCAGCTCCTTACAAACGTTGTGTAAAACAAAAAACTTGACGATTAAAAAGAGTAGCGGAGAGTTTATTGCCAGTTCTTCTCTTCCGTTCTACGCCCTTGATTTGGAAACTGGCAGTAAATGTAAAATTAGAAGCATTATATTTCTTTTTTGACGTTCATAAGTTTACATTGTGTTACCTACATGAATAAATGATTTTTGACATGATTTTATCAAAACAAATATAACTTACCTAAAAGTTTTAAAGACATTATGATCCTGCGTTACAGACTCGATAAGTACTTAAGAATCGCATGAGTCATTACGTAGTTAAAAAAATAAAGCCGTCATCACAACTGTCACGTTATGATGAAGCATCACCTAGGACATTTTTACGTGAAAGCCGTAACGGAAAATAACAAGTACTTATGAAAAAAGTTGGAAAATATAACCTAAGGGGCGTCAATAGAATCTTTTCAGCGAATGTTTTGTGTCATATATCACAAAAATAATAATGGTACCTGAGATATTTAAAGTTAGTAAATAGCAAAAAAGACAGTTAACACGAAAAAGGCTTTCACTAGAAAAAGAAATAAATCAAGAAGGTATTTCTTCAAGTTGCAATTAATCGGAAATATAGTATCCAACGCGCAGTTTTCCACTCCTAACGGATTAAATGAGATTTTCTCAAAGGCCACGACAATATGCAGTCTCTGAAGTGCAAACGTCACTGTTATAACTAGAGTAGTTATCTTTCGAGTAAATGACTGCGATTTAAAAGACCGCTGGAACTTTCTAATTAAGTTTAAATTTAGTACATTACAACGGACACAAAATTACCAATTTAGTTTTGAAGCCATTTCAGATTATAATATTAATAATAACTTATTTATTTTAGATTATATTTATATGTCGTTTAAGTTAGAGTTAGTAACAATTCGCTCTTAGTTACCAACTAATGTGTATGATAGTTTTGTTTAGTAAATAAAACAAAATAGAATAATGGGGCATGGACAGCATACCAACTTTTAAATATATTATACAACTGTTGTATAATTCAGGATTTATACAAATGTTTTAATAGCAACACAATTGTTTTTATATATATTTTGTATAGTTTTCTACACTCCCTAATCTCATATCGAAACGGGTATACAGGAGCAGGACGATAGACGTGTGGCGCGCTAAAACTAAACTACAATACAGCTGCTATGTTCAGGATTAATATACCTTTGTGTGATCTGAAATAGAAGAATCAAGGTATATTATACACATTATACACATAGCACGGATTTGTACCAATTATTTAAAAAAAATACGAATTTTCAGATCACTAAGACGTATACGTATTGAAAGTTAGAGACTTACCATACTTAAAACTTATACTTAACCTTTACAAATAGCGTTAACTCTAAAGTCTCGTGCCAAAACGTCTATTGTGCAAGTTACCACACAATCTTACAGGATTAATCTGTTCTCAGGATCCGATTATGAACCCGAATCCTTAGCCCTTTTAGCTTAATAGTTTATGCAAACTTTCAAACATGGGATTGGATTTTTCCTTTATAATAGATTCTACTGTGTTTTTAGAACATTAGCATACCAAACCATAATGCCCGAAGGCTCACAAGTGCGTGGCCGGTCTTTAAAAATTGTTTCGGAAATACTTAATAGGTATTTGGTTCCCCATAGTGGTGGTGCGGGGCAATAAGGACCTACGAAGGTGTTTGTATTAAGGCTGTGCACCGCCTTACGATGTAAGGGAAATCTCCCTCGACTAGCTTTGGCTGAGGACAGACTCATAAATTTGTTTATAAATAATTTTATAAATGTATATTTGAATGGATTATTATTAAGATTATTATATCTAATTGCCACAGGTTTTAAATAATTTTTTGGTTTCCCTAATAAGGCAGACAGGGTCAAAAAAATTGGTAAACACGGAGGATTTTCTTCTTCTATTTCAAAATACAAATGTAATAAAAACCATTTATTATATTTGTAAAATCCCATTATCATTTGTCATCGTCACTTAATAGCTATGTTTTCAGGTACTTTTAGAAATTGGTGTCATAAATCAATATTTTTCAATTCCGAAGAAAGAATTAATAAAACGACGAACTACTCGAATGTGTTCGTGTATAAGGACTGTTAATTATAGTAACTTGAATTATTACTATGATTACAGATAAAATCCAGATTTAAGGTGTATTATTTTATTTCTTACTTCTCGAATCAGGTAAATTCAAAGTATGAGTTTAAATAATGCCTCTTTGGGGCTTGAAGTTTTACGTGGAAGAAATATCGTAACCATGGTAACCGTTTAGTACAAGAAATATTTGTCTATTTTACATTTAAAATAGCATACCGTCGGCTATGCACCAAGTCTATTAAACGTAAATATTATTATTTCGATCATGATGAATAAAGTTTTATGTTTAATTTTTATATAAATTATATTATTGTTTTGCTTAATTTCTTTTTATTATTTCTTATATGCCATGTTTGCCTATAAGTGCTTGTCACATTAAAAATTGTTTTTTTTTATCAATGTATCAGTGTGCCGAGCGTTGACAAGCTTTTATAAAAAACAAATAAACTAATTAAATTCTGTTCTTTTTCTTTTTTGTTTTACAACCAAAATATTTGGCATGTTTACCTTATTATTTTATATTAAAAAAAATCTATATATAAAGATTTTTAATTGGCCCACAATGTTATATATATATATATATATATAAATTCATCTATTTCTGTATTGTGCATTAAATCTTCTGAATAAATAAATAAATTCCTTTAATCATTAGGTAATTTAAACAAATGACACACAATTTAACATCAATGTAGCGTGCAAAACGGTTTGCTAAAATTTATTATACGTCCGTGCGGTTTAATTCTAAGGTCTCATGTATCATGAGGTAAGTTTCGCCGTGCCTATACAGCTTGTAATTTGCATTTCGAGTAAACGCTCTACAGTTAAAAGTTTCGCTAAAAGCCACACGTTTTCGTAATGCCTGAAACTTTCTTGTCAGCCACTTTGAATCACTTTCACTATTTATTGGCGGAATTCGCCTACGTGCCTCCGTTTAGTTCTTGATTAATATTTATTATAGTTAGGGAGCTGGCGAGCAAAAGCATTTCTATATGATCAGCACACATGGCAGACGTTATTAATATTGATAATTATACCCTAAGAAACATGAAGGACCTCGTCTGCCACCATTGTGACGCTGCGTTGTCAATTTACAGCGTTTCAAATATTATGTTAAAAAAAAGGTGGGTGATATTATGTGCACATGTCTACCTCTGGGACTGATGATCATAGTCATCCTGTAAACACAAAAATTCGTAGAGGCAGACATCCAGGGCTCTGACTTTTGAAGTTTTTAATTTTTGAAGTTTTTTTTATGATTTAAAAATCTATATATGAAGTGCACACTTGGCAGATTGAAATTGGTCGATATATATATATATCTTTATTAGTGGTTACGACTATAATTTTTATAACGACTAACAAACTATTTGTTTCTTATATGTAATTGATTTAACTCAACTTCTTTGTTCTATAATTACTCATTGAATTTTGATGTAAAGTTTTAGAGTTTTACCCTAATAACCCAATTAAGTATTACGTTTTTGTTGAAATTCTGTATTCAATGGAGACCAGATCAATACCGTTAACTGGCATTGATACCTTTATGTATTCGTGACATAAAATATTATCAAACACACATGACATGTCTTTGATGTGGTAAGTATACGCTGCCCGAGATATAATATTAGGCCTGGTGAGTGAATAATTACCGTTTTGTGATAAAATTTGCATGTACACATTACCATATTAAACATTCGTAATTAAATAAAAATATAATTCCATTATTCCTCCTATATGCGCATTTCTACACAAAATACAGTATCAAAATAATAATCTAACATAAGCTAGCAAATATAATCTAAATTAAGGTATAATTTTCGCGTAAAACCAAAACGGAATCAGAGCAACATCCACACTTTTATGTAAATAAGCAATTCTCGCATCCTAAGTATTGTTAGTTTTTTAATGCATGCATAAAATAGAATACTCACACGAGACTAAAATAAAAATAGAGCTAAATCCGTCGCAATGCATGGACGATTCTCGACAATTGTGCATGAGCCAAGTGCCTTCCGGCAAAAAGTGAATGTATCAAGTGGCTAAAACTATGCAACTGAACTCATTTTGTTGTGCAATATCCAAAAATCAATGTTATTTGTTGGAACGTGTAAAATGGGAGTCTTTTTGCGACGTAATTTATATCAGTTTCGCTGGAAATTGGTTTACGAAATTTAAATTTTGATTTTTCAGTTATGTGTTTAGCTAGAAGGCTGCATTTTACAAAAACGTTTATGTTTTAACAGAGTATCTTGTAGGCTAATATGTTTTTTTATGTAATATCGCTGTTGGTCTTAGGGGCCTTTACAGCTCAGCTCGGGCTGTTTTGGCGAGCGTGGCTCGGCCGGAATGGGCTTTTTCCCGCGACTAGCGCAAGGGCATCTCCTGCGAGACTCGGACCTTGGCTTGGGCCGTCGTGGGGTGGTCAATCGCCCGAAGGGCAGGACGGAAGATCACTGCAGTGAGCAACGTACGACGCAAGGGACTACGCCTTCCCTGGTGAAGGCGGTTTTTGACCATAGTTTGATTTTCCTTTGCCACGCGGGCGGCTTTTAATCTGTCATTTTATTATCCATGGTCCCAAAAACTAACATAATTGCACAAAAACAAAGAACTATGTAAAACAAATGCCTGAATTTGAAATTAAATTTTCGAATTAAATTTATTTGAATTTCAAATTTCGTGCCAATGCTCATAGCACACAGTTAATATTTAAAATCAAATACAGTTTATAGCAAACATATTACGTATATGTTTACGCAACATAAATTTAAAACTAGATAAAACTTAACAATGAACCGAGCGAAACTTTTTTACCATTTAAATTCTGCAAGCGAAAAGCGTAGTATCGAAGATTGTTGAAGTGACATCGCGGCCCTAAAATATGTGAGTCGTCGAGTTGGAAATTCAAAGTTTGAAAGACTTAAACAGGACTGTCGGAAGCGAATATACGACGTTATTAATGCCGATACTTTCTGACGTAATATATGATACTTCACGTACTTTTCAAGTGTCCGAAGCTGTATTTTGTGTCGCGGTGTCTTACTCACATACAAGAAAAGATATATAAGTTACTAATTGACGTATTTTATACGATAATCATTAACGTGCGACTCGCACTTGCTCGTACGATGAAGGAAAACATCGTGGGGAATGCCTTAGACCCAAAAAGACAGGCACAGAAAGCTGATACCTACTTGGCTCTCAGAAATGATACAGACCTTAGAGGTTGTAGCGCCATTGATAAATATAAACTATGCGAGTACTATGTTTAATCAATTTCGTTTAATTTTGAACCTAACCTGGTAAAAACGAGTTTTCTATACAATGTTACTTCGCGTGTTAAGGAAGCTTTATATTAATAATGATCAGGGAATATTAAGAGACGATACAACGGCGTATTCTGTTTGATCTTGTTTGGTCTACAACATCTTTACCACAATTCGTGCATCATATTTCGTTCCTTTGTTCAATTATCAAACGTACTTTTGTCTTTCATCGTTTCACATTCTCACCCCCAGACTATTCATTCCTGATCCGTACATTCGTTTAAACGTATATGACCATTGTCCAAGCCTCTTTCTTTAGAACAAAAGCCATAACCAATAGTACCGCTGGGATTAGAAAGTACTAAAACGACCCTAAAGCGATACCTTTTGGAAGATTGAAATCTTTACTTCCGTAAGTACTTTGTCACAGCTGCCCATATGACATTAAAAAAGCCATATTAAATCCCTTTGTTGGTTACACGGAAAATTCCCTTGTCTTTACAATCGGAGTTGTTACAGTTTTGATATGGGTTAGACGGCGCATAAGCCCCTACAGGCGCATGTGTCCTGCTATAAAAACATTTATAAAAGGTATCATATTGTAAATAAACCTAAATATAAGCGTAGTTCGAGTACCTTTTGTGAGGCGAAGTTATTAAAAAGACCTGGTTGTCTGAAAAAAATTCGGTTAAAATAATTGTTTACGTATGACGTAAATCGTGTTTCCAAAGCTTAGCTGTTCCCTAAGTGTGATCTTGATATGAAATAGTTTCCGTGAAATTTAACATATATGTTCTTACGAAATTCAGCTTTGATGTGCTTCGAAGCCTAACAAGATTATCATAGTTAAATATTATCCAATTTCAATATAACATACCAAAGATATAAATAATGCCAAGCCAAGGATTTTCCCTATTTATACACGCTCCTGGCAGTACACTATTAATACGTAATATTTTAGTTACGATATTTTTCTACAATAGGTAAAAAACGTTGAAATATTTAAAAAAAATACTCATCAATTAATTCTTTTGTAGTCAGCTAGAGTAACTGAGAATTCAAGTCATGTACAAAATATAGTAAATTCGTGTTTTTACTCCTTCCAAATATTTAATTTAAATTAACAATTAGCCATTGGCGCTACCACCTTATATACGGCTACTAGGCCGCAGATTGTATGGCTTCTTAGATCATTTTTATTTTTACACAGAAGTAGGCGATCAGTCTTCTGTGCCTGATCGTAGATTTTTTAAGACATCTCGCGATGTTTGCTTTCACAGTAGGAGCAAGTGTTAATTTTGTAAATAGAAAAAAAACATGTCTTGGTGCACAGCTGAAGATTTGCAAAATCTCAAGATTTGGATACGAGCTACAAGGCTAATAGGGCTTATTAAACGTACTACGATTGATTATTACAATATATCAATAGTTATCTACCCTTGTCTCAAAAGCGAAGTATTAAAAATTATTATTCGAAGGAGATAAAAACTCACTCACTGTCTAAAAACTCATTAATTAAAATAACAAGACTTATAATTATACCGCAAATTACGTTAAAGTTAGGCAGAGGTAACTTTTAGGTCATCCTTAAATTAATGAATTATAATTTGAAATTCCTTTCGTACCTTCGAAGTGTTCATATTTAACTAGTTTGCATTGGAAATTCTAATTTGAAATTTGTGATATTTTTTCAAAGAATGAAATATGTAAATAAAAAAAATCCAAATCGTTTCGGGTGAGATTTAAAGGTATAGTACAATTTTTTAATATATATTTAAAGTATATTATATTCTTTCAACAGAATATATAAAATCGTATTGGTTGTGGGTTCCTTTTCCTGCAATTAAATAAAGCCAGTGTCAATACAAGGATTTTGCTACTTATTTTAGCCAGTTCTATTATTTTTATCCTTTCAGATGCCTCCTTACTTATAATCAAATGTATGAGCTACATCAATAATATTTACGAAGAAATATAATTTAAAATATCCATATTTAATAACATTAAAACTTGAATAAATTTATGATTATTTCAATTCACGTTATTTTCATTAAGCAAGATACCTAAAATTAGTCTTATTTTGTTTTTTTTTACCAAAAAAATGCTTAAACCTATCACATTTTAAGAAATATTTATGTTGTAATGATTACTTGAACGCAAGTGACGGAGTTCGATGCATATAAAAAACTATAATGTTAAGTAATAAAAAAATATTTACGAAAACTTTAAATTACATTTTGTTTAAGATCCCAACTTGTAAAATCTTAATTCATCAAGGGAGAGGGTTTTATATCAAGTCCACTCCGGTTGCCGCACACATTTTTTTATTATTGGCTGGACGAATTTAGTATCTGGGGAGATATAAAAGGAAATGAAGCTAAGCCCTTCGGAAATCTTTGAAATTGGCCTTTTCTTGGAGTGCGTGAGGACAATGATAGGATTCCAATGTCATACAGATACTTTGGTTGCTCGGGGGAACAGTTTTTACGATTGAATACCTGATTTAGGCTCGTATCGTCAAAGATAACATGTTGAATTAATCATATGTATCATGTAATGTCAAAGTTGATAAAGCGGCTTTATGGTACACGGGTATATATTGTTCGAGCCAAGGCCGTCACGCAGTCATTTTCAGGTTCCTAAGCAAAATTACATATTATCCAAAAGACGTCGTTTATAACTAAGCATGACTAATTATTTATATTAACCAAAAAATTTAGTACATACATTATTTATTAACTAATATAGTCACTTAAGTTTTGCGACTGTGACAACAATTCTATAGAATCCTTCCTAGATATTTTTAAATTAGACAACAAGGCGTAACGTATGTAAGTAAAAACCAGAAATCGTAACTACGATTCTTGGTAAAACAATAATTTCACAAGGCTATAAATGAATGATTGCTGAAAGAGTTTGCATATTAACAAACAATAAGGAATTTGAGAACTGCACTTCGAGTTTTTAACAACGATTTAGTTTTGAACTATCGTTTATTATATATTTACCAATAGAAGGAGTATCTATGATTCAGTAGCGCTGCAACCCCATTACGAGTCTTGGCCAGAGATTGAATCCATTGATCATTTTCATTTTCATTGATCTTTGATCATTTTTATTTCATAAACAAGTATATGAAAAATTTCATCAACATTACCTTGATGGCTGGAAGTCTTCCACAGTCCGTTTCACTAGTCATTTTATTTTGTGAACTAGCGAACTGTGGAATTGACTCCGGGTGGGGGTCTTCCCTGAGAGATGACCTTCAACTATTCAAAATTCGAGTGTCCTCCTCCCTCAAAGGCCGGCATCGCACCCACTTAAATGGGTGTCTATGGGCTGCGATGACTGCCCATTTTGGGCGTCCCGTACAGCCCCCTATTATATTAAAAAAAATTATTAGCCTTCCGTCTGACACATGTCATCGATTATTGGATTTGAGACATATTTATTTCTGTCAAAACCCTCCATCTTTTAGTCGATACCAACTCCGGGGAAATAAATACAGATAATGCAACTTTTTCTACAGCTGTGATACTTTTTGACATCCAACACCTTTTGTCTTCAGTCACCGTGACCACGCACGCTGTAAAGCACGCGAAACGTGGGATAAATTTAAAATTATGTTAAATAATTGTAAATTTATAAGAATACATAACTTTAGTCCGGTTAAAAAGTTTTTTTCTTTAAATACTAGTAGTTACAAATATCGCTTTACCCTTCCCAAGCAATTAATAACGCGGTTCTCATAAGAAACATAATTCATTTAGCACATGTGCCGTTTGAGAATGCTGTTTGCTAGCTGTGAAAATGGTTAATTACTGAATCAGAACTTTGATAACTTCACCTGCAACTTTACGATTTAGTGCTCTGTTAGTGTTAAAGTTTTGACAGCAACTGGCCACTTAAATAATATTCTAGTTCGGTTACTGTTTGCGAACTTATTAGAATGTTAGCTAGTCTTGGCTCACTGTGATCGCGTATTCAATGACTTTAAGTGTTTGTTTCTGGTGGCCGAGTAATCATTTTGATTATTATTAATGCTATGTGTTACAAATGACCAAATTAGTAGGGATATAATACTTTTAAATACAATATATTTCAATTCAGATAAAATGATTTCATACGAAAGTTTACTAGATTTATTAGGTGATGTTATTTTGAAAAATATTTAGATAATAAAGCGATTCTAAGTGTACATTTATAATAATATGAACACTCCAGACATGGTATACGTGTTGAACTATATTTCATAATTTTTAGGCAGAAAAAACAGCGAAGGCAGATTAAGAACTGGTAAAATTATAAAACGACTTTTGGCCTAAAGTATTTCTTTTTATTTTAACGATTTTTATATGTGAATAAAATTCATTTATATTTCTTTCATAAAATAGTGACGCTATAATAAAATTCTTGGTCTTAGCGTCAGAGTACTGTATCTATAGACACACAGAAAGAACAATTCATTAAAGCATGGCAGTGATTCGAATGCACGACCGCAAACTCAAACCTCGCGGCCAACACTGCTTTATAATCTCTTACTTATTAGACATGGTTGAACACACATCAATACTTTGAGAAATCGTTTAAACGATAGCTTTCACAATTTATCAAAGTATTAAAATTGTTATAATTTATTAAAGACTTTTTTATATATGTAAGGAAAACATAATATATTTTCTTATACAAACTCTTGTCTATATTGTATGAGCCGTCTGATCGACGATGTTTAATTTATGTCACTTGACATAATATATGAAAGATATTTTATTTTTTTCATTATATTATTTTACTTTATAAAACCTAGAATATAGGCTTTAAATGTTGTTTCTTTTATGTATATTTTTTATTAAATGTAAATTAATAGATATTTCTTTTGTAAATAAATCTTTTGTATTCACAGAGAAACGCAGTTGCGCCTTATTTATTCCCAGTATAAGCGATTGATACTATTATATATATCTATATAAACAATATTTAGAAAATGCCAGCAACATAATAACGATTGCAATTGTACAATTGTAATACTTTGAGAGTTACGATAGTGAAAGGACACAAATAAAGTATATAAAATTTAATGGTGATTTCCGATAGTGTACATAATCAATAGCTAATACGTCACCGTGGCAGATTGTGGCGACATCTATCAGTTTAGTTTGCCGGCATATTTGGCAGGCAGTACCCAAACAGGATTATGTGAAACCAGTACATACGAGTCTATGCTGAATCAGCATTAATCTGATTTACAATACAGTATGCAAGTTCAATCATATATGTAATTCTGATATTGCCAACGAACATATTATTATATCGCTACAATTTATGGCTTTTGTTGGTTTAATAGTAGATTTGATTTATTGCGGTATTAATTGTTCAATTACATTAAAGTGAATGTACGTTATTTTGTATAATTTTAAATGGCGATTAAAATTATTTGTTATTTTTAATTTATTACAACTATACGTTAAAGTTTATGCCTTTTATTTAAAAAAATCAATAAAAAACCCTTTTAACAAAAGTATTCCTTCGTTTCTTTGTGTCAAGTTCTATTTACACTTTGATGAATGATATATTATACTATACTCATAACGCAGAAATTGTTTGTTTGGTTTGTAAAACGATCTAGGAACTGGAGTTTTAAATTGAAATTCTAGATTCTATTTATAATATTTAGATCTGGTGAAACCGTGGGGAACAGCTAATTGGAACTGAAAATTGTTAAGTTGCTTTTGAATCTAGTAAACTAAGTTAATTATGAAATCACTTAAAAGGCTTTACCTCAGCCCGGCTGACAAAAAATATAAAGAATGCTGTATAGTTTTTATATAGTAACAGCATTTGATTTCTACCTGCGGCATAGTGTCAAAAACTATAGTTGAAATGTTTAAACTTACTTAATAACATATCCATTAAGGGAAGGTAAGATTTTGTATGTATTCATTCGATTTTATTCAATTTAATTGAATGACATTTCATTTCATAAATCCGGAATAAACTTTTGTTCGAAATTCAAAACATTTTCAAGTAAAAACCCAATTACTTGGATACATCGTAACGAGTAGGTCTGTGTTAATTACGGGGATAAATTACCTTCAGACAGGCACTTAGAAATAGCCAGTAACCCTTGAAGAGGCATTGTCACTTCACTCATTACGCCCCGTCTAATGATGCACCAGCTTGTTGACTTGTAGACGCCTCATAAAGCTTTTGTCTTGAATACTTAGGCGTTAAGCAGGGTGTGATGTAAATCTGTCTAAATTAAAATTTTGCGTAAAATATACTTTTACTTATATGTAGACTTTAAATTAATTAACTTGACACTCAGACTACACCACATCGAAGTTATTAAAGTCAGTACTTCCGATTTGTATGAAGTAGCGTAGTATGGACTGAGCCAAAAAGTTTATATTTGATATTGCTATAATAATATCTGTGAAATTAGTTGCAAAATTATTTAAAAAAATACTTAAATTACGCTGTGAATAGGTTTCTTAAAATTATCGTATTTATTATATTTAACTATTAATATCTTTACCACTCACTTCAGTTTTATTGCAATTCAAGATGGTTTGAATGACGACGGCATTTAGGCATCATCCTATACTTTGCGGTCAAAGTACAACGCTGAATCCATGCCATCGATATTTCCCTAGGAAAACCTTAATACCTTTGTTTTCTACCGAGACTAACCCTTAGAAAAAACACTCTCACATTAAAACAAAGATCTATGATAATAACATCTATCTATGATATTTGACGACTCATTGGTCTAGTGGTTAGTACCCCTGACTGCGAATCCATGGGTCCCGGGTTCGATCCCCGGCTGAGGCGAACATCGATGTGATGAGCAATCGGTGTTGTTCTTAGGTCTTGGGTGTTTAAATATGTATTTATATGTATATCTATCTGTAATATGTATGTATATCCGTTGCCTAGTACCCATAACACAAGCTTCACCAGCTTAGAATGGGACTAGGTCAATTGGCGTGAATTGTCTTAAAAAAAAACACAACTCAATAGAAAAAATATTCATCCAATTACGAACTAAAAATAAAACTCAAACTCACAAAGTCAACAAATCGAAATTAAAGAACTAAGCCGCCATTAGGCTAATTCAGTAGAAATCCGCATTTGTCCCACAATGGGCCATTTAACGGAGGCAGGATTTATAAACACAGCCATACTGTAATCCTGCACGGGATGTTTATTAAGAAAAATGTGCTGAACCTACATTCCTATGCCAGTGATTTAATATTGCATAATATGCTGATTTATTACAAGGTGCTAACATATTTAATGTTTTTTATGCCTCGTATGCCATACGTATACCGGCTGTGTTATCATAGTGCATCATGTGAATACAGAACAGAATTAATTTTATGAATTAGAATAGAATTTACGCAGGAAAATATTAAATCGGGTGGCAGAGTGAAGGTTACTGTATCAAATAGCAGAACCGACCCTCAAAAACCTACCCATGTTTAATTCTACATACCAACATGAGTATAAATATAATTTATTATAGCCTATCCTAATATAATTTAACTCTATATTCAACTGTAATAATAACAATGTAACTGTTAAATTGTTCTCAGTTTAATATCATATGTATTAAGAAGCGGAATTAAATCGAGCGGATAGTTAAATAATTATAGCAGAGTCTACTAAAATTTATTTTTATATTCAACTTTAATCACACAATATAGTAACAATGTAACTGTTAACAAATTACCTGTACAATTATTACTTAATATAAGAGTAGTTTTAAGACGCGGACTCTGCCAAGGCGGTTGAGGGAAAGGAATTGTATCTCGCCGGGAAGGTAGGCAACTAGCAATAAAAAAAAACCTTAACCTAAACATAAAGGTCTAAACACTGAGTTTGTCGGACACAACACCCCTGGTGCGGGTTATGCGGACTGAGCATATCTAATAAAACCTTAAGTTTTCACTTTAGGCTCCACTTTCAACTATGAAACGGAGACAGGTAACAGCAAGACATTATCACTACATCCAACGACTGTTGCTTTTGCGAAATTAATTAGGAACAACAGGCCTATTAAGGAAGGTGATCATTGAAACATGAAGAAAAGTGGGGCCAAAACCCATAAACGGGTTCACTGTATAAGTACTTCCTAACTTTCTTAGCCGTTTTTATCGCAATACATAATTAATTTAAATTGATTTAGTGACCTTTACCCTAAAGGTCTCATTGTGATTTACGATGAATTTTAAAATACACTAAATACATTTTCTTAATCGCCTCCAGCTTAATGTACATTATAAAAATTGAGTTTCAGAATTCTAAAAATGAAAGATGCCTCGTAAAGAATCTGATGAATATAAATCTGAATTCTGTTAGAATAAGTTACTAAGTGAAAATATATTACACCTCAAACCTTTATCGAAATTATAATTTATTATAATGAACGATTTATAATAAAAATAAATCAGTGGCGCTACAACCTCTTTAGGTCTTGACCTCAGATTTCTGAATCTGTTTCATGATTATTTTTAAATCTAATAGGCAAGTAGGTGATCAGCCACCTGTGTCTGACACACGCCGTCGACTTTTTGGGTCTAAGACATGACGGTTTCCTCACGATCTTTTCCTTCACTGATCGAGCCAATGTAAAATGCGCACATAGAAAGAAATTCCATTGGTGCACATCCGGGGATCGAACCTCCGACCTCAGGTATGAGAGTCGCACGCTGAAGCCACTAGGCCAACACTGCTCTATAATGAACGATTCAGCTAAGATTTTTTATCGTTAAGTTTTATGAATGAAAGCTTTTGGTTGGAGAAGGTTGTATATTTTGATTACTTATAGTACTACTACTATTACTACTGTAACTTATAGTACTATTACTACTTAGTTACTAGTACTATGAAAACAGATATTTATTTCGGAATCCTTCTAATAATAAAATCATTTTATTTCAGATACTTTACACTTAAAACATTTATATTTCTATCTCTCTCATCTCATTCTTTTAGGTATCGTTGTGCCTTTTTTTGACAAAGGCCTCCTGCAAATATGCCATATTTCTACCTGCTGTTTCCTAATCTGGTCTATGCACCTTCTAAATTGTCTTTCTCTTTTGCATTTATTATACCTTGAGCGCCAGTTTAATACTCTCTTGATCCACCTTTCTGTTCCTCTTACCCGCCCACTTCCAATTAAGTTTATTTATTTTTATTGTAACATCTGCTTTCTGAGTTATTCTTCGTAATGATGTGTGCTTTATTTATAAATCGTGCCATCGATGTACTAGAACTATAAAAAAAGATATAGCTATTTCAGACCCGTTACCTTAATTTATTATAAATCTTTAAAATATAAGTTTTAGGGAGTTGAATAATTTTACGGCATAAATTGAGTGACCATAAAACTTTTATATCGTTACTTAAAACCGTTAACGACCGAACCTGATCTCTCTGTCGTTTCGCCTATCGCAAGCCATAAATTGACTAATGCTATAATTTCATGAATATCAGATCAAAACAACGCACTTATTTCAAAATCTCTTTAAATTTTCATTGCTTCATCGCCTTTTTGTTTGTATCACTTGTACTAGATGTGTAAATAAATCAGTGGCGCTACAACCTTTTTAGGTCTAGATTTCTGAATCTGTTTCATGATCATTTGTCATGTAATAGGCAAGTAGGTGATCAGCCTCCTGGGCTTACAGGCCGTCGACTTTTCGGGTTTAAGGCAAGCCGGTTTCCTCGCTATGTTTTTCTTTACCGTTCGAGCGAATTTTAAATGCGCACATACAAACAAAGTCCATTTGTGCACAGCCGGGGATTGTACCTACAAAGAAATGATAGTCCCACGCTGAAGCCACTAGGCCAACACTGCTTCTTATGTAAGTGTAAGTGTACCTTTCGTACGTACCATTTTCTTGCAGCGGTTTTAGTCTGTAGCAATGTACCTATGTTAGTGACAGGGTAAAGAGTTCTAGTGCATCTTATACTTGAGTAATTTAAAGTCATTAAAGTATAATGTTCGTTGCACAATCTAAAGCCAAAATAAATATAATAACAATAATTAGGTGAACATGATTAAGATTGTAAATATATGACAAACTTAAGGCAAGTATTTAAATATTGAATTGGCTTGAAGTAGTTGTGGCAGAAGGTAATCATTGATATTCAATCGTCCATGATTAACGTTATATTAGTAACATAACGCAAGGCTTAACCCTCATAGGTAGAAACCCGCTTTTTTAGTAAAAAATATTCTTTGAACTTCTACCTATTAAGGTATAATAAGAGATTAATATTTAGGGTATTCATTATTTTCAGATTGAAAGACAACTAACCTCATTCAAGAAGGGATGACAACTGATTATAATCTTATTACTTATGTTTACATGTGAGTAGCGGTTGTCACCCTACCATAAGGAAATAAATTATATGGAATTACGCGAAATCTTCAAATTATAACATATTCTCGTATATCGTTCGTAATTGACTTTATACAGTTATCTGGTTACTAAGGTTTATCAACACTAATTAATAAGAAAAACAAGCACAATTTCGTCTGCTTCCAGCTCAAAATATGAGGAACAATATACAATTAAATATTCTGGAAACGTGGGGCAATTAACATGCGAATTCTCGTTAGCATTTTGCAAAGGGAAACTTTTGATGTTGAAGAGTGGGGAAAAAATTCAAGAGCAACTCCAGGCCTCATTAACGAGCCTTTAATGCTAGTGAAATGCTTCCGGCCAGTCGCGGAATAAGAATTTTAAAGGACTTGTTTCGACCAAATGCTAAACCGTTTTTGTTTAAAACAATTTAAACTTTTGTTGCGCGGAAACCTGAACTTTAATTGTTATAAAGTGCTAAACGTTGCAAGAAATTCAAGAGTATTTGTAATTTTAATTAATTTGAAGACATTTAGAAATATTTTTGTTAAGCAATTCTTATCACAATTTAAATATTTTACACTATGTCTCTTTAAATACGTATCAATGAAATCAACATGGCTGATATGTCCGTATCGTGTACGCACTAAGACTACGTATACAAAACATCACCTCGATTATTCCTTAGTGGGATTAATACTACGTATATTGAACTACGTTTGCCTCATTTTTATTATTATCCTAAACCACTTACTAAATAAACTTCATTAGATAAACCATTAAGGTTCTATTTTGTTATCATAAAAATGTTGGTGTTTTATAAGAATAAAATAAAATATGTAAATCAAAACTATACAATTATAATACGATACGATACGATAAAGTTACGAAACTTTGTTGGTGTACAATAAAATATGTTCAGAGGGACAGTGAAATTAGTTTTCAAAACTTCAAAACTAATAGATCAGTCGGCAAACCAGATGGTGTCACAAAAGGGAATAAATTTTACTGGGATTTTACTAGCTTTAGATTACTGTACAAGTGTTTCAAAATACAAAAAATAATTTAAGGGCTCGAATTCAAATGTGCAGCTCGAGGCACAATTTTCCCAGATCCATTGAATGCAATAAAATTTTCTGCACAATTGAACCCATTACAGAGCATCACCGCAACGCAGCGCCCCGGTGAATGTTAATCACGGTCTAGTGTGAATAGAACAATCATACTGTAGAAAAACCAACTTCTTTTCTCGCTCAACTCTTTTGAAAAATCACCGTGTGATTGCAGGTTTGTACGGTATAATTATTTTAAAATTACACGGGCGAATACAAATCTTCATAATGCTGCAATTTACTTGTGTAAGTGTATTTTACTGCATTATTTCTTAATGCCTAGTCAGTATTTTGAAGCTGACCACTACACGTTACTTGGTGTTGATATTGTTTAAAATTTTCTATCTAAAATTCTTTTCATTTTTATCATCTGAATTGTATAATAATATAAATTTTTTGGTAGAAGCGACAACATTGCTTGATACAAAAATCTCGAAAGCTCTTGGGGTACAAGTAGTCGTTGGGAAGACTATTTCAAATATGCCGAAGGTTCAAGGAGGCTCTCCAGCTTTGGTCAGAAAAAAGTGAAATAACAAAAGGGCATTTCCCAGCAAGCATACCGAGCGGTTAGGCATAATTATGAAACTAGATTTTTCAATTTTAAAATATGGAAAAAAATAAATGTAAAAATCTGCATAGTTATTTTTTTAATCTAAACAAACACAAAGAAAACATTTCCTCCTTCAATTTACGTCAACGTAATTATTGTCTTTGATAATTTCCTTTTGCATCGAGTGAAAGCTGTATTTTCAAGCTCCGTTGTCATTAGCCGAGAAAATTGTTTTTTCCGGTGCGAAAGTGGATCTTGGTCGGATCTTCATTAAGTTTCAAGCTTAGCTAATACCTTCTTTGTCAACCAATTCACTGTGTTATGTCTACAAAGTGTTCCTATTTATTACAAAGAACTAGATATACAAATCATATGATTATTTTCTAAACTTTATTGGCACACGAAAACTAGATTATTTGTGTTTTAGATTATTTAAAAATAAAGAAAGTTTATAATTATGAAAAAGAGAACTTAATACAAAAACATACGTAAACTTCAAGACAATTTATATTTGTGTAAGATTTCTACACATAGACACAGTAAATAATTTGATCCCCTGAACCCGTCAAGCATGTAACAGAATAGAACTGATCCCTCCATTTGTCGCACCGTCCCTAGACCCGCAATGGCTTTCATATGTAACATTTTTCCCTCACGCCGCCGGACCCGCCTTTCCTTTCATAAATCAGAGAGGCGCATGACGTCACGTCCGCCGCTCGATGTGTCGGCCTCAGACGTGACAAAACACTTTGCTCACACCCCTGTCTATATATCCACTTGAAAACCATTTCGTAGTTGAATTTGGAACGTGGTTAGGTAAATGTCTTCAACCCAAATATTTCATCCTCGATCCCTTTAGCGAAACTTTTTTCTTTTAGCAAACTGAGAAATGTTTCTGACATCCCAAATCAGTTACCTAAGAAAATAAAAGCAATGTTAGCTCGGAGACCAAACGCCCGACTTTCATCTCTGAGGTCGTGAGATTGCCCCCGGCTGTGCTGCGATGGGATTTTATATATATGTGGGTAATTATTGCTGGCTCGTACGGTAAATATGTAGTAAAGAAGCCAGCATGCATGGTATGGTAGACCATCAATGTCGTGTCAGAACAGAAGGCACACCGACTTGTCTACAAATAAAAAATACCAACTATATTTAGAAATTTGGGAGCCAATGCCAAGGGATAGGCGCAAATGTTTAAAGAACATTCCAAATGTGACGTGTTATTTAAAATAATATTTAAACAATAACACAATTCCTATGATGTTTTATATTCTCACCTATACTAGTATGAGCAGAAGATTTTCGGAATTGAATTCTAACCACAATTTTGTTATATGTGTCTCGTTATTTATTTATTTATTTATTTATTGTATACATGATCCTAAATAGAAAGAAGTTGGCGTGGTGGAAACACAAACTGGACACAGTTTTTCCGTCCACCAGGTCGTCGAACATATTTAAATAATTAACCTATTACACACCAGTGTTCACAACCTGAAGCCAGGCAGTTATCGTACCAGGGCCGTAAAATTATCGTATATGTGATCCATATACGATAAATTATCGTACAGTCAGGAAAATGGCTAAAAATACTTTAAAAAATCATATGAAACGTGAAAAAAAAAGTTTGCAAACGATTTATAGTTTAAATCTTGTAAACTTGTGTTTTTATGATGCGTTTTTGTGTTTGTACATTAACCCTTTGTCCATCCGCTGTAGTCGCCTTGTGACAGCATAATATGTTCCTAATAGAAAAATAAGCCAATAGATGGCACTGACACTAAAAACTGTAATTGTTATTGGGCTATCTGTGTAATCATTAATTTTTTTTATCAATTTTTTTTATCAATTTTTTTTGTCAATTTTTTTATCAGAATGGAATGGTTATTTCAGTTTAAACTAGAATTAGACAGTTGGAAATGAGATATTAATTTATTTTACGTTCCATAGTTAACTGAATTATGGTTATTATTTCTACAGAGTCAGTTCAGTTGTAAAAAGCTAGAGGAAGCCTTTACCCGTGAAGGGGTTCCGATCGACGGTACGGTAGCTAAGATATAGGATATATAGAATAACAAGATAATGTATAAAATGTAAGCTGTATATTATAATTTTTATTTGTCAAGATTGGAAATTAAACAGGCTTTATCATTATTATTCATAAAAACAAATACTAAATACCATCCGTATCACCTTGACGTCCGTTGTTCCACAACTAAGCAATTCTTAAGGGTTTTTTACCGCGCACCACCACTATGTGGAACCAGCTGCCCACTGAAGTATTTCCCAACCATTTCGAAGGGTCCTTAAAGAAAAGAGCGTACAAATTCTTAAAAGGCCGGCAGCGCGCTTGCGAGCCTTCTGGCGAGTGTCCATGGGCGGCGGTATCACTTAACATCAGGTGAGCCTCCTGCCCGTCTGCCTCCTGTAAGATAAAAAAAAAACTTGTGAAAAACAAAATCGGAATGTGAAGATATGGATTTAAGTTAAATATTTTGTTAATGCCTCTTAATATTGAAAAGTCTCTTTGAATATTCTATTTAAAATAAAAAGTAGCGCTATAAGCATGGTCTAAAATGTAATACCTAATTTGTAAAGGAATGTTGTTCCCTCGTTAAATCCTATGGTTGTAATTAGAGGCAGGGCACTTCGTAACAGTGAAACTGATTATATTCAAAATGAAGCGGTAACACCCGGCATCACCCTTAATTTACATAAATATAACGATTATGCGCGTGAAATGGATAGATAAATATAATTAAAACGGTATATAATCCACATAGTTAGGTACTTACATATAAAAAAAAATCGATGGCGCTACAACCGCTTTAGGTTTAACGCTTTTCAGGGCCTCAGATTTTTAAATCTGTTTCATGATCATTTTTCAATCTAATAGGCAAGTAGGTGATCAGCCTCCAGTGCCTGACACACGCCGTCGATTTTTTGGGTCTAAGACATGTCGGTTTCCTTACGGCGTTTTCCTTCACCGTTCCAGCGAATGTTAAATGCGCACATAGAAAGAAAGTCCATTGGTGTACAGCCGGGGATCGAACCTACGACCTTAGGGATGAGAGTCGCACGCTGTAGCCACTAGGCTAACACTGCTCTTCATTACTTACATATACATTATACATATATGATAAACATACAACAAACGGGACGAGATATATACGGAACTAGCGAACCGTGGAAGACCCCACGGTCTTCCCTAAGAGATACGTCCTCCATTTTTTATAAAAAAGAGCATACACCTCCATTGAAGGTCGGCAACGATGCGAATCGGAAGCGATGACTGCCCTTTTTGGGCGTCTCATAAGCCAGTTAATAAAGAAAACTAAATACCCTTCTGATCACAAAGTATATACATCTATTACATATATCTAACTGTGCTATAACTAGGACATATAATGTGTAAGTTTAAAGTTTTGCTTGAAATTGACCCCATCCAACTCTCTAACAGTTTCGCAGAGTTATCTCCAAAATTGTCAAAAATAAGTAACATTTAATGTTTTAAATAATTTCTTAAGTATTCTGATAATAATAATTAAGTATAAAGCATGCTATATCTCTCTCCTTAAAATATGGCGAGGTGGCCGATGGCTGCCCATGCGTCATACTCATGACGGGTGCTACTTGTGGTGGTACTGGCGGTCGTACTTGAATTCGTGTATGCGGTGATGTTAGTTATTTCGACTATGTTTTTGCGTGTTGTTCCCACGAAGTGAACAAAGTCAAGAAAGAAGAAAAAGTGTGCGTGCTCCTATTTCACCATGCCTCTTGCTGATATGTCATGTGGAACATTGTGTTATGGTTGCAGCTCCTTACAAACATTGTGTAAAACAAAATACTTGGCGATTAAAAAGAGTGGCGGAGAGTTTATTGCCAGTTTTTCTCTTCCGTCCTACGCCCTTGATTTGCGAACTAGCAGTAAAGGTAAAATTAGAACCATTTAATGTATTTTCTTTTATGTTTAATAAGTGTACATTGTGTTACCTATATGAATAAATGATTTTAGACTTTGACTTTGACTATGTTTGCCTGTTAAACGATGTACAATTTGTTTTTAATGTTATGCCCATGGCAAACTTTTTAAAATAAATAAACACCTACATCATAATCTATTTATGTGCGATTACGGGATATGGATTTCGAAAACCCATACATCGTTGTACTTGCTGGTTAACCAAGCACTTGACTACATACTATAAAATAAGTTATTTTCTTAGATATAAACCAACTACCTCTGATGTAAACGTATAAAACAGAAATATTTAAAACTGCTAATCTTATTGCTGTTCATAAATATATGCGCTAAATTTTGTATCAGAATAATTTAACAACATGAACCCATAAAGGGTCAATCAGTTGAATAATTTTCACTCTGAATTTAGGCAAAAATTCCCAAATCTTTTCAAGAAGAAGCGTTTAATAAAAACGTTACACTTGTTGAGAATTTCCCTGCGAAGGTAAACCGCAAAATTTTCTCTCGTAAGCGTCGGAGCCGCTTACACGGCTAAACGAGCTTTCTCTTTTAGATTGGGGTCGTTATTATGACTCGTATCAGGTGTTTCAAACTCCTTAATTAATTATTATTAATTTTATTCTCTAGTGTATTATTACTTTAACTAAAATAATTAAGGCTTTTACGTCATCAGTGAGATATTAAATACATTTTATGGTCAAACGGGCAGGAGGGTCATCCGATTTAAAATTTAACAATTATAACACCATCCATGGACACTCTCAATGCGAGAGGGCTTGCGGGTGCGTTGCCGGCCTTTTAAGAATAAAAATAAAGGAAATCCTTCAGTGGTGAGGGAAAAACTGCCTTAAGAAACGCTCAGTTGTGAATAATGTTAATGATTATATTTAAGAGCTGTAGCTATTAAGAATTATATGAAAACATCATTAATTTATTGAGACTTCAAAAGTAAGCTGTTATAATACGTATAGATTTAACACAAAGCGTATTTAACAAACAATATTAATAAAAGCGTTTTATTACTTTTAAGTCATCGTAACCTCATTATATGTCGTTCGTATATGTAATATATGTTAAATGTTGTACAACTCATACGTAACGGAAATCATCCTCATTTGAAGATAAAATATCTACGAACAGGTTACGAAATATACAGAACAATTACAATTAACTTAGGAAAAAGGATTTATATTAGAATTATTCTGATTTATAAAATGAGGTTCGTACTTGTTGATTCTAGAGAAAATTGAATATTCACCTTAGTTTAACATAATAATAACCGTTTCCGGCTACTTTATCAACTATTTTCCATAGTTTTACTATAGTTTGCAAACAAGAAGAAATGTTTAATACTGATAAGTGACTTTGATTTCGGAGGGACGAAACAATGAACCCATGTTGATACAGGGGCGAGTTCAATATTCAATTTTTCATATGCATCAATTCATATTTGTTAATGAAGAATGTAAAACAATATAATTACTATGACCCTTTCCTTTAAATTTAATCCTCTGTTTTATCAAACACCTCCACATAGTTGCTATTCGATTGATCCAATGAACACAGGAAGTGAAGACCAATCCTGGATTCGATTTCTAGAGTATCAATAGCAATACGCTATCTATTTATTAAACCAGTTACAGTGATATATAAATATCTTCAGACCTATTCGACTAAGAAGTTGAATTTGTCTTGAGAAAATCCATTTATATAGGAGGTTAAGGAATATATGAAAAAATGCTATCGCTTGCCTGCTTGCTTGCATTGGTCTTCAATCAAACGTCTTAATAGATAGATCATTATTGTCATTAATGTTTTTTCAATATCGCTAATTTATGTGTAACAACAGTCAATTAATACAATGTTATAACTCAGTTAACCGGCCAGTTAATAGGGAATTGATGGTAATTCTAACTAATGTATGCGAGAAATGCCATCTATATACGCCGAGACATTATATATTAGCTAAGATAATATGCGCTTGATGGATCACGGTATATCAAGAGTAAAGGGACAAAATCAAAACTTTATCATTGTTTCCGGTGTATTATTTTTGTGTTTGGAACAAAAAAATAACAAAATATGTATGAAATTCCGTTTCTTACTATAGGAAAAGAGACATATTTCGGTGTTTATTTGAAACAAATGATTAGCATTCTACGCTTATTTTTGCCATTATAATTCAAAATTAATAATAAAACAATCCAACCAACATTGGTCATAGACTTTAGACTAATTTTAATTCCAACCTTCCGCCCATTACCATAATGAATATATAATATGATATAAACAACAACAAAACAATACCAGGCAAAGTATACTAGAAAAACAATACCCTAAAATTAGTCTTAATGAGATTTGATTGCAAATTTGAAAAACAATTTTTTTTTAAACCGCTTGTTAACGATAAGGTAGTTTTCATACGACTTGACTAATTTGAATTTCCTTCGAGAGAAAAATATCTGTTTTCTGTAATAAAAATCCACTTTCATCAAAATAAACTTCGTCACGGCTTAACGCTTAATAACTGTTTCATGTTGCAAAAATGAAATAAAATATTTTAAGAATCGAATGGAACTTGATATTGCTTTGATGTTCGTCGAGTGCTTAAGTGAGCTCTCAACTAAGAGCGGCTATACACAGTACGCAATTAAGCATCCCATTGGTGTCCCTCAAAGATCGCAAACAGCCCTCCAGGCCAGTCCGTGTGAATTTCGTTTGATATCCAAGCTTCAGATTCGATTTTCAACCTTCAAGAACCTTGATATTCTTCTACAGTTCTGAAGGACAAAACAAATATCTTTAAAAGAGAAATACAGTTTTATCAGATCAAAATCCGAATATTAAAAAAATAAGTAATTTTAAAATAACGATAAAAAAAATTAAGATTTTAATTTGAAGATGGAAAATAAAAAAGCCTCATTTACGTGATCATTTGTTTTGCGTCGACATTTTTGGGTCTAAAGCTTGCTGGTTTTTTCAGTATCTTTTCATTTTTTAACAAAAAATCATTCGTTCATAGCTGCGATTTGAAGGTAAACTTTATTATGTAGAAATATTAATGCGATAGAGTACTTTATTTACCCTTAACATATGTGCACATCAAACAGTTTATTTTTAAGCAAAGCGAACGAAACCAATAATTAAATTTTGCCAACATGCAAGAAATGTGACAATAAGTTAAAAAATTGCTATTCTTAGAATTACTTATAAAATATACCACATATTTTATATCAAATTCGCAATACTCAATTGTAACGAAGACCATTGGTGTAGTGAGTTATGAAACGGACATGTTCTGTCTACCTCCTGTGGGATTACATTCCAATATCTCCTACGTTTACAAAGCACTGTACTAAATTGTCGACATTATTTCGATGAAAATGAAATTCGAGAACTCAAAGAAAATACAGCTTCAAATGGTTGGATCATAATGATTTTGTCTTTTTCGCGCAGATTCAAATATAACTTCTATAACGGATATAAGCAAATTTATTATATTTACATTTTATTGTAAATTAGTATTCTACTGACATAGACAATTCATCCGTATTGAAAGATAACACTTTTTTATATTATGGCTTTACGCACAACGGACCTAATGAGCGTCTAAGTCCGGAAACTGAGTCTACCAACCTTTCATTATGGCGTATGTGAGTTTAAATGCAACGAATAAACAAAAAAAATTAGAACATGGTCTTGTAGGACCGTAGTGTTACTATTTGTTTTATAGCAAAAGAAATGAAGATTTTTATAGGAAGTGTCACAACCATTTGGGTATGAAAAAAGTGTCAGCGCGCTGGGTGCCCAGAATACTTTCTGCCGCGCAGAAACAAACGAGACTGAGAATTTCACCAAGCTATTTGCGTTTGTTACGATATGATTTATAACTAGAGATTCTTCACCATTTTAATAACCAGGAAATGAAAAAACAGTCTAGGTTTCTTCCTGAACTGTTTTTTCGTCATGTTCAACTCCGATCAAATTTAAAGCGATTTCATCTTTTCTAGAACAGCCAAGGGGTGGTAATCGAATTGCTTAATCATGGAGCCACTATTACGGAGATTTTGTACACATGACAAACAACTAAGTTGAGAAAGGATATTCGCAAGAAAAGCGTGTCAAACTCGCTAAAGTTGTTTTGCTTCACCAAGGTAAAGCCCGTGCACATGTCAGGAGTTGCAATATCTTTGCATTAATGTAACTTCCTTGATATTAGCCGGACCTAGCTACTAGTATTCTAATTCTTTCCGTTTCCGCGGTTAAAAGAAATCTCAGGGGGCATAAATTATGGTTATGATACTGCAGTATTCGCCAAGGAACAAGATTTTTTAAAGGTATAATCCCTAGTACCAGATGTCTATCTTTATAACTTCAAAAATGTCAAATGCTAGTTAAAATAAAATCTTAGTCGAAATCTCTTTTAATCTAATAACCATAAAGAGTGTTCAGAGGAGTAGTTCGGATTAATACCTGCAGCTGAGTTTCATCATCAAGAGATCACGGCAAAATGCGAAATTCCACCTCGAAGTCCGTCGTTCCACAACTAAGCGTTTATTAAAGCATTATTTGCCGCGGACTATCACTGTGTGGAACAAGCCGCCCGCTAGCAATGATAAAAAACATGTATTTTATTTTAAAATAATAAATAAGGCTTTACCAGCCATGTGAGCCTTATTCCGGGTAAAATAATTCCAGCTGAATAATTTATTCCAGGTAAAATAAATAAAAACAAAAATACCTTTTTATTTAGCCCAGAATATTTGGCGATAAAAATAAATTTAAATACTTTAACACGAAATTGGAATTTGTCTGTAACTATTATATGTTACAAGCTTTATACGATTTTTAAGTAGCTATTTAACTATAATTAATTACAGAACACAGAAGCTTGGTTTTGGAAGCTTTAATTATAAGGCAATTGCTTAAGGTAAGCATCGAAGTTGAAAGTACAGTGACGCTTCTCTGACAAATAATATAATTAGATAGTAGGATTATATAATGTTTACATCCGCATACAAAATAAACAAAGTTATTGATTATATATAATAACACAAATTAGTTCAACTGGTGGCACTTTAGTATGGACACGATTTAAACCACGCAATTACTTCCATAAAATATTACTTTTATCTACTACAATATAAAGTTAAAATAAATAAATCAGTGGCTACAAACTTTTAGGTCAGGTCCTCAGATTTCTGTTTCTCTTTTATGATCATTTGTCAATCTAATAGGCAAGTAGGTGACCAGCCTTCTTTGCCTGACACACGCCGTGGACTTTTTAGATCCTAAGCAAGCCGATTTTCTGACGATGTTTTGCTTCACCGTTAGAGCGAATATAGAAATAATTAAAAATTAATTATTAATTGAATTAAGAATTAGAAAATAAAATATAGTGCACATACAAAGAAAGTCCATAGATGCACAGCCGGGGATCGAACCTACGACCTCAGGGATGAGAGTCGTACATGGAAGCCACGCTGCTGCAATACAAAGTTACCTTATGGTCTAAGATCCCGCTATACAACGACCTTCACCGAGATGCTTATTTAATGAAACTTATTTTATATATAATTTAATATGTCAATAAATATAATCCATATGGGTTGTCTAGCAAATTTCAGTCCAGAGTTTTTTTAGTTAATTTAAAAAAAAATATTTTTTTAAACATTTCACCGGTATGATTATTAGATAAATTCTATACCAATCGAAAGTATGAAGCCCATAGAATATGCAAAAGTTAACCGTCTTTAATCAATTAATTATTTATGTGTATATTTTTTATGTGACACTAAAGTATATATACATCTTTAGTATAAAAGAAGGTTTTAGTGATACATATATAATACTACCCTGATTAAAAATATTGATTGAAAAAAGTTCAAAAAATTGACTACATGCAAATTATAAAAAAAATTTTTTTTTAAATATTAATTAAAAATACTCTGGACTGAAATTTGCTAGGCAACCCATATGGATTATATTTATTGACATATTAAATTAAATATAAAATAAGTTTCATTAAATAAGCATCTCGGTGAAGGTCGTTGTATAGCGGGATCTTATACTATTAATTATTATTTTAATTAAAGCTCTGGCTAAGGAGTGACACCGAACTCATATCGTCGTCCTTTCACCCGTAAATTTGCTATTAACTACTCACCAACATATGGTATTTCGTCGCAGTTTTTTAATTGTCAACTTTGCGTTATCTGAATATTGAACCAAGTTCGAAAGCTTTTCCGTCCATCGTTATTATTTATAAGTTTAAATAGGAAATAAAAACCTACCCTAAATCAATAACGATAACATTGTTTGTGCTTTTTTAAATACCGTTCGTGGTTTAATTATTATACCTTGTATGAACGTATACTTGTGTATTAGATACATGTAAGCTATGAGCTTTATTAATTTAGCGGCTTAACTCCCAAGGTTTGTGTGCTGAGATAAAGCTTCTTTGTTCCTCTCAGATTTATTGGCAATTAAGATATAGCCACGATAAGACAAGCTTTAATAATTGATTGTTTATTGCCTTCTCAATCTAAGATTTGTTAGTATTACTCCCATTAGTCCCGTATAAAGGAAATAATATTAAAGATCCCAGAAATAAGTATTGAAATATAAGCAAGCAAGCGCAAGACTCGATTTTAGGATTCAACAATAACATTCTGTTATTTCGTCTTATATTGAAATGAGAACTTTTAAATATGTTTCAAAGACATATTAAGTTTTTGTGTAGTTTAAGTCTTAAAAATAGACTAAGAGTAGACTTTTTGGATCCGAAGCAAGCCGTATTCATCACGTTTTCTTCACCGTTCGAGCGAATAATTAATGCGCACATAGAAATAAAGTAGAAAGAAAGTCCATTGGTGCACAGCCGGGGATCAAACATACGAGTTCAGGGATGGGAGCCGCACGCTGAAGCAACTAGACCAACAAGTTTTGCTTGAATTCGTAAAAACTTTTTTCTTTTTGGATAAAATAGAAACCTACAATAGATAATGTGATTTCCTAGTTAGTCATTATGGTTTTACGTAAACTGGTTTAAATAAGAATTATTGTCAATGAGGTCGAAAAGCATCTTTTCAAATTACATAAAATCCACGCGGGTGTATTCTATTTATTCATTTAGTGAACTAATAATAAATTATCAATGGTAACACTAATTGCTTATTTTATGCTATTCATTATTAAATTGCCTATTTGAATAACTGTTTTCAGTTTGTAAGTTAATTACGTACAGTATTGATATTTGGTTACATAACGAGCAATGAGTTGTTAATTATATCAAAGAAGCAGTATGGCATGAAACATGGAAGCTTATAAAGACAGTGAACATTAATTGCGTATTTGTATGTTACAGGAAAATAAGGGTAAAATTATTATGACTAATTTTAAATTTAGTTCGCGGTATCTTTATGATATTGTCAATTCTACCTTTTTATGCAACTAAGTATAGCAGCTGAAAATATGATATTTATTTGTAATCTGAGACTAGATCGACCCATAATTTTATTATCTAATCTATTTTTTGTCAACTCAACTGGCTTAAGAAATTAACATTTAAAAATGTACTTCATTATTATAAATATATTATTGATAATAATTATAAATATATATAAATGATATTATGAAAAATCGCGTGTTTCTCACAGTTATACAATCATTAATTTTTAGATTCTACAGTCTACAATTCCGTCCAAGCTTCTATGAAATAGCAAAGCTAAATATGTCATTGCAATGACAGCCGAAGTAGCGTTGACATCATCACCACTTACCTAAATCGCTTGTGATAATGTGAAGTGTGAAGTGATTTACTTACCTTAAGTATCCCATTCTTATAAAATAAAATTGTATTTTAATTAAATGATATATTTAAAAATTGCCAGTCAATAACTTTGCTAGTTTAGCCGTAACACATATACCATTTGTGCACTGCAATTGCGGTGTGTACATAGCAAATACTGGCTAATTAGGGATCCAGGCCGGTCTATTTGCTCAGCTTTTTGGCAGATAATCGGCATTTACGAGGCGAAATAGAAAACAAAAGAAAGCATAAAACGTAATAATAGTTAGGTCCATAAAGTTGTTGAAAACAGCCGCCATATTATTGTCCCTTTACTAGCGCGTCTGGCTTTATTTTTATTCTTGTTCCCAACTGGCGGAATTCAAGGATCATATCGCTTTGAAGTACTTTTCCTTATAACTTAGTAGCTTATAGATTATTATTATGAAACAAGCATACGCACATATTATGTATACTTCAATAGGGGAACGAGATTGATAACACGAAACTAGTAACGTAGTAAAAACTTAAAAAGGGTTCTTTGAAACTTATTAAAAAAAGTGTATGTATTCTAACTATTTTACTTGTAGCTAAAAAATACATACACTTCCGGTTTGCTTACCACAAGAAGCATAGCAAAAGCCAGAAAGGCTGTTTATCAATCTATTTTACGTATGAATATTAAGATTAGTATCCAAATCTGTTTTTGTTTTGTTCTGTTTTATTTTATACACCAGCTTGCAAGTGAGTTGTCGGCTTTTTAAGATACGCTTCTTGAATCTGTTAAGCATACGCAAGCAACAGCTTGATTAATATCTATTCTCAAAAATATTGAATAATTATAATAAATAGTCACTCATTATGGTTAAGTGACAAGATGTAGATAAAATTGGGATGACGGCGGGTGAAAGATGGCTGGAGATAGAGATTTTACCCGTGGAGGGTCTATATAAATATCCTACAATTTTATTTTAATTACTAACTGTTAATGTGTTGTGCTATATATCTGTATTATTTATGGAATGAAATACTGTTTTATTACTATTATAAGTGAAATCATTGGAGTTTAATAGTTAAATTCTTGATCAAATTAAATCTCCTATAACATCACATTACCCTGTAACATCTATAAAGGATCATCTCGATGTGACCTAATTCCCTATATATTTGCAGACAAACAAACATACACACTTGCGAGCCTTCTGGCAGTGTGTGTCCATGGGCGGTTGATTCCGCCTCTTAACATCAGGTAAGCCTTCCGTTTGCCCTGTTCTTTAAATAAATACAATTAGAAAATTCTGCAATAGCATATGTTCTTGAAATATTAAATAGATTAGGTATCATATTAAAATTTCACTATCGAACAATTCAGTACTTTATCATATGTGTATACTATCCTTATTTGAAACAAAGAATAAATAAATTACAAAGATATTGAATCTAGTCCAATTAATTAAAAAATACCCGAACTGAATATCTGACCTATTAATACTCAGCTCGAACAATGTCTGGAAACTTGAAGAGGGTTTCGATCTATAGGTTCTGAATATCTGCATCTTCATCGAAAACAGAATCTGAAAGGATTCTATCGGCCTCCCATTTATTGATAACGAAAGCCTTTAGACAAATATTATATATTCCAATCTTTATACTATCGTTTTCCAAATACATTTTCTTATTTATTTTGGGTTTTTTACTGACAACGGAATGTTTTGTTGGCCTAGTAGGACAGTGTTAGCTTAGTGGCTAGGCATGCATCAAATAACCAATGGATTTGTATATTTTTCTACGTAAATAACACTTGTTTGTTGGACGAAACATCTTGAAGAAACCATTATTATTATTTAAAGACAAGTCTATCTACACAAACATTATGTAAACAGATTTAGGCGTACTGTACCGATCTCATTAAAAAAGTGGACTATAGTGAGTACGTTATTGGTTACCATAGTTACCATACCTAAAAATCACTTTACTTGACGCAAAAACAATTTTGTACTTGGCCTAGCCTGTATCTTAAACGCTAGTTCCTTCTAGTGTCATTAACAAATTGATTAAGTTGTTTGTCATTAGATGTTTATGCCGGTTATATGTTTATTCTTTATAAAACTAAATGAAGGTATAGTCTATATAAGTGGTTGCAATTAGTTAGACCGTAGTAAATGTGACCTTCGACAAAGATTTTAAAGTCTTCTAGTATCTGTATTACATAGTTATAGATTCAGACATATGATTCCGTAACATGATACAGATATATATATATTTGTATGTGAATACTGAACAATCTGTGAATAAAACTTTGGTAATATACTTATACATATTGTTACTGAGCATCAAAAAACCTTGAGTGAATGTACAACGAAGCTTCCTAAGCTCTCTAAGTAAGCTGATTCCGTCGAACCAAAAACATATTTCTTAAAGGAAATAAGGTATTTCTGGCGGATTACGAAAAGTTTGTAAAAGCTGAGTTCATAAGGCACTTTATTAGACCATTCCCAGGTGCGTAGCAGCTGTCACCTCGGATATTAATATCTGATGGATCTTACCAAAATTCCCACTCTATTCGCGAATATAATCATTATTTGACGAGCAGTCCAAGCCACAGGTTATAAATGCTTTTCGAGACCCTAGAAAGTTATACTTATTAATTATTGACACATCTATTGAATCATATTTTATATGGCGTTGAAGTATTTTTACTTTAATTAGGTAAATTCACATTTGTGCACGTTTTATGCCATCCATCTCTTTATATGTAATAACAGTTTATGTATATATTTATACGCTAAGCAGGCTTTTCACCTTACGCTCACACGCTTCCGACGTTACATCCTATTATATTTATGGAAGACAGATGTTCCAAAAATTTACTTAAAAGATATTGAAAAAAAAAATCCATTTAAAAGCTTGTAACCTTTGTGTACTGTCTTGATAACATCTGAAGTAAATATGTTTGATAAATTTGATGTGTTGCAAGCGGCCTATATAGCAATAATATAGCATCCATGTACAATAGATTCCCGATATCGCATTTGAAGAACTGTCTACGTGGAAACACGATAGAAAAAAAATGGAAGCACAGATTTGGCAACTGCAAAACAGCTGCAATAAATAAGTTATTCTTTATAATGTTCTTTTGGCCTTTTCGATAATTAAACATATAAAACCAACGGGATTGATTACCCAGATGTTGACAGGTCACGGTGGATTCTTGTCGTATATTTTCAGGTTCAGGGTGAGACAAAGTGCTGCCTGTCCTTATAGCAATACTGCTGAAGAGACGGTGTTACATGTCCTGACCGACTGCCCAATGTATGGATACGACAGGTACTGAACAAGCTATGGGAATAAAAGTAACGGAGACGCACTTAAAAGAAATAATGCTCAACAATAGGTTAAGAGGCATCTTTCTGAAATTTACTGAAAATGTAATACAAAAAGTTGTTAAATGAAATAGGTAGTAGTGCTTAATCATCACAGTTACCAATACATTTGTACACATACGTAAGATATGTAATACCTCCGACGACAATATAGTCGGGGAATTAGCTATAAAATATATAAAAAAAACAGCAATAATATATCTTACGTTTACCGTACAATGTATAATTAACAAAAATGAGTATTCTTAAATTGCGAACAAGATTAAAGAGTGGTAAACATTGAATTATTATTATTTTATACTTTAAATGTCTCTTAAATTAATATTAATTTTTATTCAAATCATAAAACAGTAGTGTCTCGCCGGATTCACAGCCATTGAACTTCAATGAAAGATAAATTAAACCTTTAACAAATTAATCCCTTTGAATTTTCCTTATAAAATATATTATTGAAAAGCCTATACAAACTAAATATGTCACATGCGTAAGTAAGAACGCTTTGCGAACGTGAAATAAGGTCGCAAAAGAAGAAAACAAATATAAATAAGACAATTGAAACTTTGACCAGTTTGCCAAGGAGTATTTATCTCGGAATCTGTTTCTGTGTACCTAAGAGGATTGTGACCCAAATAAAGGGTCTTCAAAGGTGCCCTGCTAAGCAGATTGGTGGCTACGTGACACGACAACCAAGTGCGAAATTCTCCTAATCATCACGTTAAGTTTATTTCTACGTGCCTCATGTCGCTTGTCCTATTAATTGAAGATTACGATACTTATTTATTTTAAATACAAAGTTTAACTTTACTTCTTTTACTTTTATCTATATTAATTATTGTATACATTTATTTTAGTTAATCGGAAGTGTTACACTAGCATATTCTGGTAGTTTTTAGCATGATAACACTTTTGCACTTCGTGTAACTGTGTGTTATTTTTAACACCAAAAAATCTTTGTAAAGTATTATTTTTATATATTCGTGAATACATATAGCTGACACATGATTTATAATTGTTATATAGGTGAGCTTTTTGTGAGGTTTCTATGCCAATAATTGGTTCGATCGAAAAATCGGTCGCGATTCATGGTATTATTTCCCATTCATTAAAATACCTTTTTAATATCCATATTAAGGATAATCAGCTTTAAGCTCACGTTTTCCATTTTATATATTTTTTTACATCCATCTAATAACCTCAAATTTTATATTACCAAATACGTTAAGCTGAGAAAAGTGTAATCACCAATCCAATTTTTTAAAAAAATAACTCTTACTTAAATTTAATAAGTTAAAAGATAAATATAAGTCAAACAAGGAATAAAAACAGACTTAAAACTTGTTTCTGAAACTAATTCGGCTGAAACAATACTACGTACAGCGTTATTAAATTTCTGCTATCTCGAGCAAATCTCAATTGTTTGGGCCCGTATAATCTGGTATAAGTAGTGTTCACACGACCTTATAACAACTCCAATTTATATCCAGTCCAAACAAAATTACCATTTGTCAACTTAAATGTTCATAATGGACTTATCTTTGAACCGAAATTAGATATGTTTTGCCGTGTTATTTTGCTAAATGACACAAGACTGATAGAAGATGATAAATACATAGTAAGTACGATTATGATTGCGAACTAAAATGTGATTTTTATTCATGTGGTTCAGTAACAGATTTTTTAAGCAGTGTTGACTCTCGGGAAAACAAAAAAAGTTTTTCACTTAGAAAACAGATCAACTAATATTTGAGATAAACAGTTTTTTTTTTTTAGACAATTCACACCAATTGACCTAGTCCCATGCTAAGCTGGTGAAGCTTGTGTTATGGGTACTAGGCAATGGATATACATACATATTATAGATAGATAGACATATAAATACACAATTAAACACCCAAGTTTTGACCAAAGTAAACATGGATTTAATATTGATAGTTTTATAAAACACATAATAACTGAAAATTAAACATTCAAATTATCTTATTAAAATATAATTATAAGTAATAATTGACAGGCAATAAATTGGAAATTATCATTTTAAATTACAAAATAATCAGCGTTTTGTTTCACATTGATACGATACTTATAAATTTATGAAATTTGCAATTAATTATTAATCATTTTCAATAAATTGTAGATTGTATTCTATACACTTTAATATACAGAAACTAATAAAAGTATTCATTTAATCACATATGTTTTATTAATTAATTCAAAATGTGTTTTTTTTATTATAGACACAAACAAATATCATTAATATTTAAATTAAATGCAACAAAGTGTGTCACAATTGTGTATGTTTAAATCGAACAAAACGTCTATACATACAACCTTATGTCAATTAAATAATCAGTTGCAAAATTAGATCCAAACATACACGAGTATACAAAATCTTAATATGAAAGCTTCGAAATATATGTTCTATTGAAAGTACCTATTAGTTTTATATGAAATCGACCCTTAAGAAATTTAATTATGCTACAGGAATGAAACATTTCAATATCGACTTTTATTTCTAACAAACAAATATTCTCTTTAATAGCGTAGATTAAAATAAATACACAACTCCAGCTTATATAATTCTGAAAACAAAGCGTCGTTCGTCCGTCAAAATTGGATTCAGGAATAAATTTGTCTCTTAGAGAAATAATAAGGTTTTTCGCGCTTCATACCCCCGAGTGGCTGGAAGGTGACGAGGGAATAGTAAAGTCTTCAACTTCGTTTACAGACACTGACAAGACCGAATGAAGCAAAGCTCTCTTTAGAATCTCGCTTCATGAATATTTATACAGATTTAAGGATAGTGTTGAGCCTCTGGGTAAATAATTGCGGTTCAAATAGATGGAGAATAAGACACCCTTTTGGAGTATTGATAACAGATACTTAAATAGACACTCGGATTACGTTTATGTAAGTTTGTGCCTAATTAAGTTCTATTTGATAGAGGTAGATAACACAGGCCTACATATTTTTATTCATGAAAACGTGTTTCAATTTTAATAGGTACCCCATATGGGGTATATAAATGGGGTGTGCTAACGCAACTGCTATTGTGCAACAAGACACACTTCAAACTTCTCTTAGAAGAAGCAATAAAGAACCTCCATGATGTGGAATCGTAATTGTCAGCGCCCAGTTTCATGACTACTTCAGGAATATTATAACACCGGTGAACCCTATTGAAAGAAATATTCCGCAATCTCTTTTACACGACACCTATACTACGAAAATGTTTGGGAAATGGAGCCAACAGACTTTTGTCTTTCAATCGTGATCCTAAGATTGGTGATTGGCGATTCCTCTTTGGATTAATGTTGAACAGTTACATGCATTAAAGTAATAGAAAATCAAAGTAAACGTCATCCTGCGTCTTGAAAAACCCAAAGAAGATAAATAAAATAATTTGAAATAAACTATAGAAAGGCAACAATAGAATACTATTGGAACCTCCATGGTATAGTTCATTGGAACATTATAATACAAATATTTTTTCTTAAGCAATAGTGTTATAATCACTTTTTAAGTAATCTGTGTTCAAATTTTAATACAATTTTATCATGATGGAATCGATTGATGTTGGAATTTAAACATTATACTAAATTAGATAAAGTGTTCTTTTAACGCATGCACGCCATGCCATGGCTATCAAAAATAATGAATAAATAAATTCTCATTTTAGCCTTTTCTCCGTTTCGTTCTATCCAAATCAACTCGGGCGTCTGGAAAGCAATTTCATTCTATTTTAATATCGGGCTAAGAAACAGGCAATAATGTCATTGTTGACTTTAGTTCACGATGAACTTCGAACGCATTGCTTACATTCGCTGCACAACTAATATGCAGGTCCTTGAGTTTCAAACTTATATGCCACTAAACAAGAACAAGTTTATTACGAACAACCTACTTTGATAACTTAGATTGAATATGGATTGGATATTAAGTTTTTTATCTGAGTAATACGACGTTTATTTTTGCGTCGTGAACGATGTGACTACGCAGAGTGACAGAAAGTCACCGCATAAAGGTCTACTCGTTGGTTCTTCGTTTGTTTAACTGCTAATTATTATAAATAAAAGACATTTTGTTTAGAATTTGTTTCATGATTCCTATCACTCCTAACAATATAATTACAAATAACCATTGACAAAATAACCATGTTTATTACTATTATACTTTTGAACGTTGGTAGTAAAAAACGGGTAATTTATATCAGAAATTTAGTATAACAGCCACTCACTATTAAAAAGATTACTAGAGCTTTTCCTTTAGCAAAACATACATTGGAAAATGTTAGAGATAGTATTTGATGATTTTTTTACTTTTGCAGTTGACTATAATTTATAATTGTCAACGGAGAATTTGCTAACAAAGCCAGGCATTTGAGTGGAACCCAAGGCGACGGGACTTGACAGCGACAGGCGTAACAAGATAAGCGGCCGACACGCGAACGGCTGCCCCTACAGGAGTTTTAACACCAGTAGGAAATATTTCTAAGAAAATTGCTTTCAGGAGTCAACCATATATTTGAATTATAAGACTTCTGCCATTAATCACCTATTTTGTAATATGGGTAATCTTTGATTTGTTGATATCTAAGTCTGGCGTATTATAAGCTATATAAAATTCATTTCTTCTTCCTTCATTATAATATCTTTATTTATTTATTTTTACTTCGTTGCAATAAAAAAAATTAAAAAATCAAATAACACAATACATAAAAATTATAAGGGATTCATCGGGCGGCCTTATCGCTAATAAACGATCTCTTCCAGGCAACCCTAGTTAAAGAGAAAAACTAAAAAAAGGAACATGATGAGTGAGAGAAGTGCAGAACCAAATGTTATATACAAAAAAAAATATAGAACCTTAATCTAAAGTAATACAAAAAAAATATATTAATAACAAACTAAAAAGCTAATCTTACAGATGCTTAAACAGCGAATAGTGATGCAATGCAAAAGAAAAGGAAACACAAGAATTACACAAGTCACGATTGATCAGGATAGGATAAGCTTAAGAAATGTTTATACAGAAGAGTTTTAAAAGTTGACAGAGAGGTAGCCAATCGTATGGAGTCGGGCAGCCTATTCCACAACTTAATAGCGGAGATCCTAAATGAATATACAAAGCTTTTTAAGCATAAAAAAACACTTGTTAAAATGTCACTCTAACACTGTAGTGAAACAAAAGAATACTTTATTTCAAACAATTTTTGTCATTATATATTTTGTTTACAGTTTTTCGATGTACTGTCGCAATAGAGTGAATTTTTAAACATGCCTTTATTGTTACCCATACTTAAAAACAGTTATTGAATAAATATGAAAACATACATTATACTTAAAGTGATTATTATACATTGAATTACACTTTGATGTTTAAATACGCGTTATAAGAATATAATTGTAAAATAATAAAGCGAGGTCCGTTGTTAAAAAATTCATCAAAATCGCCATCTTGCCTTCAACCTGGAAAAATTAATCTTAGAGTCGTTAGTACCCGCACCATATCAGTAGTCCGACCCTAACGCAGAAGAAATTTGAATGGGTCCGGTGTTTACCTCTGAAAATTGTTTTGCTGTTTCTATTTATGTTTATAATGGGCGACGAATCTTCATATGAATAATATTTGTTTTTGGTTTTGTAAAGCAGTTTCACTTGCTTCCCTTCAGCTATGTGTTTTGCAAAGGCTTATTTACAATTTTAATTTTGTTATTGCAATAGTTTAATAATTTTGTTATTATATTGTTATGGCAATAGTTCTAGTTATATTTTTATAACTTATTTTGTTGTCTTTGAAGTATTGTGAAAATGTGTGTAATGGTGAATGTGGTAAATCACAGAACAGATCTTTGTTTATTTTACTTATGTAACTTTAATGAAGTTGTGGTTTATGACATATTCCTTTGAATAATTGTAATGTAGAGGGAGGGTAAAACTTGCTGAGTGTCTTACCCGTTCTTCTCAGAACAAGCCCTCCTGGTAGTTTTGCGAACGGATCGGAATGGCGTAGTCTTGCTCTTTCGTGAATTTTGTAAACGTTTTAGACATTCATAGGCATGCGCTAAGACGCATCTAAACTGATTAAACGTATTTTGATTGATGGTTATTTTACATAAACAACATATTGTATTGGTAAATAAGTTGTAAATTTGTCCAAAAAAGTCACCACACTCCACTTCACTATGAATTCCTTTTTTTATAACAATAATAATATATTTGCAAGAATATGGTACAAAACTGTTCTGGTGGTATAATCTAAAGTTCGCATATTCTACCACTTATAATGGCGTGCAAATTTGTCTTAAAGGGAATTTTACATAGAAGTTACATACATTATGAGTCAGTCAGATGACATGTTGTCAAGATAGTGCTCCACAAATTGCTCTAATACATTTTTTTTAGCCTTAAATACCTTATTTATTTCGACTGAATTTCCCCAAACTATAATTCCATATCAAAGTATAGACGAAACAAAATATGCTTGATAAGCAGCTAATGCCGTGTCACGCTTAACAGTTTCCTTTAGTCGTCTTAACACATAAACGAAGCAGTCTATTTTGTTCTGTAATTTTTCAATATGTGCTTTCCTATTACAAAATGTATCCCAAAAATACGCACTTGACACAATGTCTAGTTTATTGTTTCTATTTTGTAAATCAATTTGTGTTTTTGAGTTATATGTTTAGAAATGAATTATGTTAGTTCGTTAGTTTCGTATAAAATGTAACTTTAACGGAACTTTAAAAAAAACTACCCAGACTCTGAGTAGTTTTTATTTCCACGGATAGCTTTCCTCTCACTTTTTTAGATAACGTTTGTTATTCATCGTATCAACTGTTCATATTAACCTATACCCTTGTCCACCATAATCCCTTCAGACGTTGCGATACTCTTGCTCGCTTAGATCGGCTTAGTCTATTTACCTTCTTGGACCATCTGAAATGGGCCGACTGTCTGTTTGAATAGTGGTTTGAGTTATTAGTTCAATATGTTTATCATCTATAACTTTTCCTATGTAAATAACGATTACATTCTGCAATTAATATATCAATCTTTATTAGACTACTAAAGGGGTATACAGCGCATTACGATGAGAAATACAACGAAAGGGTAGTTAGAACTTTGAGATTTTCAACTAAAAGACGCAAAATACAGTCGAACAAGTAGATATGTTTACACAACTGCATGCAATATTTGCGGAAGTCGCTAGCACGTATCTTTGAGGCAGATCCTTATGCTTTTATTTATCCTTCCCGTCGTACAAACTTGAGATCTTGACGTGAATGTCTTGGTAAAGAGTGTGAAGTCTGTTGGCTCTCTAAATATTTACTACATGCAGCTTTGCAGCAAACATTTGGCAAGTATGCCGACGTTTCGTGAAGCCATAAATGACGGGCGTGTTAGTAAAATCGATAGAATTCTGCTGAAACTCCGCAGGCAAGCAGGTCAAAGTAATAAATATTTAATCAAAATTTTAATAAATAACCGAAGTTATATGGGAACAGGAAATTGAGTCGTCAATAGTAAACGACGTGTTCGGTAGTCGAGATACCTATTTAGCAATATTATATAACTTTTTAATACATACGAAATGTTTCTATGCTTTTTAATGGTTGTGAGGGCAAATATAAAAGATAAGGTTTTTGGTTGATATTGAAATCACAGTCGCCTTTTATATAATGTGCAATACGTATAATTGTCCCGGCATTCATTAAAATACGGACCGGTATAACCAAAGGCAAACCTTGAATAATTAGCGCTATCATTTCTGCAGTACCGCATCTGTATCAACACGGCTCTTTAAGCATGGCCAATTCAAGAATGTCAACAAAAGACACCAATTGAGAGTGCGGTAAATGGACGAGTTAACGTAATAGCTAAAAGCACTCAATGCTTACAAAGTCTTGTCGGTCTCTTTATGGCTACACTAACTGTTAATTTCCTACGCTT
Organism: Pieris napi; assembly: GCF_905475465.1. Taxonomy (NCBI): domain Eukaryota; kingdom Metazoa; phylum Arthropoda; class Insecta; order Lepidoptera; family Pieridae; genus Pieris; species Pieris napi. The sequence goes on along the minus strand of NC_062239.1, from coordinate 2,847,742 downwards.
TGCTAAAGGAAATTCGTCTTTGAGGAAAATATTGTGGACTACCGACTCACTATTCATAATTGTCTGTCACGATTCGCCGATACATTCATACTTAATAGCCTTGTTTGAATTGGACTAGATATATTAGAGCTGATTTACACAGGGTCAGTAACTGACTACAAATTCGAGGCAAGTCAGTGCTGACCCGAAAAAAACCCTGTGTAAACTGATTTGAAGTCAGTACAGTGGCTTGAAGTCAGCGCTGACTTGAATATTCGGACACGAATATTTTAAAGTCAGTTGGCGCCCCCCGCCACCCGCGCACCCCCGCGCCAGCCAAATAAACCCCGTGTAAACAGACAAGTCAGTGCGTGGTTAGTCACTGCCGCTGCGTTGTAGAGTGACCACGTTTTTTTCGCTGGCGATAAACATTAAGCTTAGCGAAGACGAAACCTTAAAATTGGTGCAATTATATGGCGAAAACGAGTGCCTTTGGGATATTAAATCCCTAAATTACCGCAATAATGAAATGCGGTCAACAGCGTTGCAAAATATGGCTCAATTTTAATTTAGTTATCTCATTTTCTACCATTTCTATTAACTCATTCAACAGCAAAATTGATAAATTTTTCAACAAATAATTAAATCGTCGTTTCAGTTGTTTTCGCGAATTCATTTTTCCCACTGACTTCACACACGTGTGCTCACCGTGAGAAACGCACCACTACTACTTACTTCATGTAAACAGTTAAAGTCAGTCGCGGCGCCGACATTGGCGCTGCGACTGACTTGTCTACTTACCCTGTGTAAATCAGCCATTATGTTTTTGACGTGATAACGTCTTTAAAATCGTTTTATTCGGGTGACATGTTCAGAAACTTGTGTCACACCAAAACCTCACGAGCGCGATCGCAGGTATAACGAGAGAGAGACGGACCGATCTCCCGTCTCATCTCGAGCGCTGCCAGTCATTCCGTGAAACTTGTATGAAGAAAAATGTATATCATAGTCGAATAAGTAAACTTGTCATTTTACACCCGAAATTTATCATCAAAAGTGTGAATAAAACGATAGATGTAATTTAAAATTTGAAAAAATTGTTATCTTCATTAATTCCTTACTTCCCAAAAACTTATATCACCAATAAGACGTTATCACGTAAACATCTCGATCGTAAACCTACTTTACAAACAACCAATATTTTTTGAATAAACTACTATTGAATTTAGTAAAAGCGATACAGTTTTTGTATTAACAATGAACATGGCATGTATTCTTAATTTAAGTTATATAATTATTATATTTTCATACTGTCAGAATAAGTAGTTTCTAAATAAATCAAAAGACTCACACATCTGTACTTTTTTATTGACAACACATCGTTTTCGCTACGCATTGTCGCCTGCGAAGTAATTGAAAATTTCAAGACTTTTCCGCATATAATGCGTAATCTTATCGCAATCCACAGAGCGGAAAATAGAAGGCTGGCGTTGTATTGGAAAATCACTAAATCCTCGGATCCTTATCGAGCGTGACACTCGGTATTGGGAGCAACTCTATCCTAATCCAGTGAGCTATCAACCATCTTTAGTGACTGATCAACAAATCCTATACGTATATTAAGCTAAATTGTGCGTTGGAACACCGGCCGTACTATACCGGACTTTATAATTCACTAACTAGTATAACATGCAATTATATATAATTTACATAAATTTACTATTGAAAAGCTCTCCCAGGACTATAATAATGATAAATAATATAAATGTATATGTACGTTAAAATTGATCCTTGTTTATTAGCATACACTCAGTGAATTAAGTTACAAGCAGCTAGTTTAAGTAAACGATTAAGACTATTGCTATTCATGTGATTAATAAACCATGCTATGGCAAGGGACAAAGGGTTATGAATTCGCTTAGTAAGTGTTTTGGAGAGTGTCAGATATTCAAAAAGGGACAACACCAATAGGGTTATATTAAATACAATTTTCTATTTCAAACCGAGTAGGAATGTCGCATACATTTAAAATGCATTCTTATGACATTCTGCAGTTTTTGTTATTTCTTTGATATTATATCAGAGTAGTTACAATTATTTTTTTTTTCTAAAGTGCGCACTTATTTTAACTTACAATGTAATAAAATTGAGTATAATTTTTAAGAATTACATACAGTACACGCATAAGGGTTCAAAATTGTCTGGTTGTTACAAAGTAATACCACGACCAAGTTCAAAAGTACCCAAATCTAAGTAAGATTTTTTAACGTATGTCTCAGACAAAAATGTTATTTTTGTCTGTTTAATTAGCTTTCGTCGGAAGCTGTGGTTGTCGCACCTGTGGTTTTGCATATTTTGGCAGAATATTTAGGTCATACATTTTTTTAGGTCATCGTGTTCATACATACAGATAAAAGCGGGGGACATAATACGATATGTAAGGTTCATTCATTATATTATCTTTTTAATAGTCAACATACTAAATCATATCATTAAAATGAGTATTAATTTGGCAATATTATACTTCAAAACTAACGCTTAAATATTGAGTACTGTTTCTTATAATTTACATATTTAATCGAAGCCTTTGACTTTGTAGCTCGTACAATTCCCTTTCTATAGCAAAGCCGTACCTAAAATACGTTACTACAGCTCTTATTATAAACACACGTTGAAAGCTTTCCTTGTACGTCCTAAGTGGATTGCTAATATAACCACGTGATATATATATTGCCAATGTGTCTTCTAGTCATGGAAATTCAGCACCCAGTACTTCCAGTAGTCCAGATGATTTATATACAACAAAATTAAAAAAATCGTCAGACAATCTGTTTGTATTATGCAGGTTTAAGTTAGACCTTGGAAAATATTCCAAATAATAGTTAATATATTTTAAACTAGACAATAAGATAACAGAGCGTCTCTGGTTCAAAATTAGTAAGATATATAAGTTTAAACAATACTTTCAATATGGTTCACCAAGTATTATATATATTAGTATATTCAAAGAAAGGAAAACACTTCAAATTTACTCCTTTTTGAACGGAGAACATGTTGGCATATTATGTATACCAGAATATTAGTTAAAAACATATGAACTCGTGTTAAATTTTTGTAATTCACATTTGTGGTTCATTCTAAAAAGAAAAAGCAATACATAGTGGCCCATTAATTTTCTTAAACAAACAAATAAAATATCCGTAGTCACGTGTCACAACCTGATATAAAAACACAACATTCAAGTTGGTATTGCTATAGCTATTAAGGATTACAGTGTACGGCCTTCTAAGATAAATTCATGGAAATGAAATTTCCTATATTAACATGATCAGGCTTTATTTACTTTATTAACTAACTAAAGTAGATTTTCGATCGTGAGCGATCGTTTTGTAATTTATATGTGAACTACAAAAGCAGATATTATATTAATATGTTCTTTAATATTGTAGAATTTTTTTTTCTATTATCAATAGTTTCCGCAGCGCATGCGATGAAATATATTTAATAGGCATCATTGTAGTTTTTATAGGGATAATAATTTTTCTTGCAAATAAAATTTCCTATATTAATAAGTGATAATGTAGCATTCAAATGGTGAAATAATTTTTAAAATCGGTCCAGTACTTTTTGAGCCAATTATATATAATATTACTATAGTTTAAAAGCCGTTCACGTCTAAACATATATTTGTCTGCAAGATAATAAAATTTGTAAATAAATTTTCTTACTTACCTTATCTTGATCAGTTAACTCATTAATTAAGCTCATGATTGATTCTATGACTGACTATAACTCTACGAGTAAGTGTGAAGTCGGAACAATCGCTAGTAAATAAATAAAAGATAGAGACATAATTTAATTTACTTCATCCAACCCGGCAACACCGTAAACCGTTTTTTACGGATTATAACTTCAAATATATTAAGTCAAGAAACAAAATAACGAGTAGCGCGCGGTTCGGGGCGTTCAGCAAATTGGTTAATAAATTAAAAGCGGCAGTCTCAGTGCCGTCGCCGACAGATGGCGCTTGAAATACGACAGGTATTTAGCGTGTTGCAACACCGTCCGCTGATCCACGCTTTAATTTTATGCTTTTCGAGCAATTTTTATATCAATTTTACCGTGGCATACTTTGCATAATTCAGCCGCCGCCACTGACTGCGCCATTCTCGGGGTCTACGTGGCAATTTTCGGTGCGCTGTTTTGTTTTACACTTTTATTTTGTGACAAATTTCACATCAGAAACAAATGCTTCTTTTTTTAATTAAAATCGTTAACAACTAGGATCATTATGTATTTATGTAAAACAGTGCTCAGGAATGAAAGTTGCACCATGATGGCCAACATTGCTACCTAAGTATATATACCTACCTACCTAATTTTATTTTTATAAGAATGTGGTCGGTTGCGATTTCTATGATACATTTCTGTATATTGATTTCTTGACAAAAGTAAAATCACATACATAATTTCTTCCACAAATACATGTGTGGTAAATGCAATCAATATTTTTTTTTATACAACGACACCTCAGAACATGCTAACTAGTTTGTACAAGTAGATATATACCTACACTAAATTTCATTGAACTGCTTTATCTACCGAACCAGTTTTAAAATTATAAAAAACCCTCATTTCTATTTAGACAAAATCGCGGCTTTAATACAAACTTTCCTGTACATTAATGACAAAAATAACTTCGCATTGTCGAGGCGCGCAAATAGATGTATCTCAGAAATTTTAATTTTGTTTTCAGACTACTTACTGAAATATGAAACGCTAAAATAATTTCGCCGTGCATCCAAAAGTATGTCACCACAATTGTAGCTCATAACAAATATTCAGTGCATATCCCTGAAGAGTCAAGTAATATCATTACGTGAGAACACGCCAGTGATTTACGACTAAAAATATAACTGTGATAACCCCAGGAAGTTCGTGATGAGCCACTCTCATTAACCAGGATTGTATAATTAGAGCAACGTTTTAATTTTACATTTTTGTTGCCGCTGTACCGACTGTAAGTTATAATGAAAATACAGGTTTTGACCTTAATATCACTGTGTGTGCATACATTTTTTGTTATTTATATTTCCAATTATAAATACTGTCTTTTATTTTTAACGTTAGCTATAATAAGGTCGTTAATAATCGGTTGTCTGTTTAAATTAATTAAAAATAATCTACTAATATTTCATAATACTCGGTCAATCTTATATTTTTCAAACTTGTCTACATATGAAAATAAAGGTTTTGACCTCAATAACTGTGTGAATATTTTTTTTATTTATATTTCCAATTATAAAACCCTACTGTCTTTTAATTTGAGAGTTTATTAGGTCACGTTTAGTTCATATATTACTAACCGAAATTTTATAATTGTAATTTTTTTTAAATATAATAACAAACAAACCTGCGGCTAACGAGCCTGCGGGACGCTCAAAAAAGACAATGCCCATCGCAGCCCATAAAAATATTTTACTATTCAAACACGAGTTATATTTATTTGATAATTTCATTTCTAAAGTTTTCGTTACTTAAGCTGTTGCTAAAGAAATATTTTTAAAAACGACTTAAAAATTATCACCATATTAAATATTATGATTATTATTTTGCAAATGAGCAAAGTTAGGTAAATCCCGTTAAGACAAGACAATAAAGGTTGCCCATTAATGAAATAAACTTCGAAGCTAATAGATTTAAAAGTAACGGCTTTTCTTAGACAATATAAATATCTCACTGTGATTATTAAGACCTTTAAGTAAAAATTTGAAATTGTGTAATTGCACTAGGAGCTTTGTTCACGTTAAACATACCCAATATAATTAATAATCTTACAAATTAAATATTTAGTTTTTTGTGTTGTTTGTTTGTCCTTTGTCTTATTATATTTGCTTTGTTGACACTTTAGTTTGTTCTCCCCAGGTACCAATCCGATTTTATTTAGAAACTGATTACCTGGTCGATCTAGAGAGGGCTCCTAAACATTTCTGACCCCGTGAAGGATACAAACAGGTAACTTTATTCCTGTTATTTAAATTATACCTAAAATTTTAACCCAGACTATTTTAACAACTAACAAGCTTAGCCAATAGATTGATATTTTAAATTCAAACAGGTTAAAATATATGAACCATTGTATCTCTATTGCTGGTTGTTATTTTCGGTAAGAGGTGCCAAACAAACAGAATTCGAGATCCGTCTACGTCCTCACCCTACCTTTTACTGCTCCAAGATTGTATTTAAAAATGCATAGGATTAGAATCAGCCATTGCTATCAATCCTACCTTATTTTATTAATTTTAAGTCTCTTTAAGTGATTCTAAAGGCATATACAGCTATATCTTAATGAAGAAACAAATATAGAAGCGTGAACCGGATACTAACATGCGTTTCTCACTTGCGATCATCAGATGATCATTCTGTCACTTTGCCCCTGGCCCAAAAAAAGTAATTAATTCTGTAATAACGTTTTGTTTAAAGGTTCTATTGTATTTAAGATAAAATGTAATACAAAACAAGAAAATCGTATGACCGAAGCTAAATTTCTAATAAAACGTAGTTTATTTCGAACAATAGACGTCACCGATATTGTGCGCCGCCGGCACGACTCTCGAATGCTATTCAACTTATTTGCTGAATTTCATCGGCTAAATAAAACCGATTATATATTCCTTCATTTAATGACAATAGTTGGACATGATAAGAATAATTACAGTATTAGAACTTTATAAAGAACGTCCATTCTTAAAAGTTTGAAAGAGCGCTCGACCACTGTTATAACATTCACCTGTATTAAAAATTAAAAATTAAAGCACGAGTAACACCTTCTCTAATAGAAGCTGGCGACAGAATACTTGTGAAACTCAAGTCTTTAAACGATCTCCCTGTAGCAAAATAACGTAAAGTGACTGATAATTTTTCTCTCGCAGTTATGAAATTTCTCATGTGAGTGTCTTGCTTGGTTATGTGTGGCGAAATCATATTTAATAATCTTTCGAAAAGAATATCATTCATACGAAAGTAACGCTTGTAATTTTCCGAAATCTAGATTTCATTCAATAAATAATGTGTAATATATTTATCGCGCGTTGACATCCATGGTTTTACCTAACGACGTTTTTTCTTTGATATACTTACATTTAATGCCAATATTATGGCAATACATGAGCAGTGTTGGACTAGTAGCTTCAGCGTGCGACTCTCATACCTGAGATCGTAGTTTCAATCCCCGGCTGTGCACCAATGGAATTCTTTCTATGTGCGCATTTAACATTTGTTCAAACGGTGAAGGAAAACATCGTGAGAAAACCGACATGACTTAGACCCAAAAAGTCGACGGCGTGTGTCAGACACTGGAGGCTGATCACCTACTTGCCTATTAGATTTAAAAATGATCATGAAACAGATTAAGAAATCAATCGAGGCCAAGACCTATAGAGGTTGTAGCGCCACTGATGTATTTATTTATTTTTATTATGGCAATACAGGCCTTACTTTTATCGTCTATTATTACGAAACACGTCTGCCGCCGAAGAATGATCTTCTGACTACTGACGATATTGAAGTCAATATCTATTGAAAGTGTAGTAAAACCAGCTGATTCAATATATATTGAGACAGGTATTTATTGACCGTCTGACTGTCTATGGTGTATTCACTTAGCAAGAAACAAGAGACGTATGTCAGAATCGTATGAATATATTAATTAAAAAATACATGTAGCAAATTATGAAACAATGCCAATTATAGCATAAGAGAAATGTTCTGTAGTACAACCGTCCTATCGCTTGCTCAAAGGTTCTATCCCATATAAACTGTACATTTTTAAGATAAGATTCCAAAAATCCTGTAACTAATTACGTCCTAAATTTATGTATATTAATAAAATGATAGAATTTTTCTGGTGAACGGATGTTTTAACTGTATGTAAAAAGTTTATCAACTCAATGATTAGAAATAAATTATATATATAAATACAATTTTTGAAGTTATACTTTTTTAGGCGCGTTATGAAAAATTAATGAGAGTGAAATTTTACGATGCGCGAACACAAAATTGAATGAAGTTGCCCACGGAAATGCTACGTCATTGGACAAAATTTAAAAACAACATTCGAATAATAATATAATTTATGATACACTTAATGTAAGAGAATAATAATAAATATTTATTTATTTAATTTTTCAAATGTCAACTGAACTTTATTGACTATAATGACTCCTTTTCCAGTCTTTGATTATTTAATTGTAATTAATTATTTGCATGCAATCAAAAACTAATTAATAATGCCAAAGAAGTATAACTTCTTGCGCGCGTACATAAGTACACGCACCTTTTTTCTATTTATTAAAATTGAACTTAATTTCTATCTCACGTCACAATCTCATCTCGAGCATTAATAATATTTATTCTCATCTCGAGCATTAATAATATTTATTATATAGTTCATATTAAAATGGTTTGACAGCTCCTAAAACTAGTTTGAGTGACGTTTTATAATTCAGGACTTAGAGCTTCAAAGCGTCTTAGGCACATGATAAAAAGGTATTTAATAAAATTCATAATAAGGTTTTATTATGTGTGAATTTAATATCATTTTAGACGAAAATCGCTCTTTGTCAGCTATATGAATAGGTATAAAAGGTGCTTCTAAGCTTATAAGAGGATTATTTAATAAGGTTTTAGATTCTATGTACCTCAATACCTCTTTAATATTTTTATTTATTTACCTCAACACTTCACTTAATAGCTAAAATAATAATAAATAACCATAAATAAACAAAAAAAAGTGCGTGCGTACAAAGTACACTTGTCAGAAGTGAAACTTCTTTGGCAAACTAATTTTTAAGTCTTGTTCATAATTATACAAATCTAATCTAATGTAATTAAACTAACTAAGTCAAAGTGAAAAAATTTAAACTCTCTCTATCAATCTTTCTCACTATAGCTCTCTCCCACCTCTCGCTTCATGGCACTGTGCGTGAGGCGACGTTCGCTCTATCTCACTCTCTCCTCTCTCTCCCGATCTTTCTCACTTGCTTGCTCCCTAACTCTCGCACTATGGCTATTTGCTTCATGCTACGTTCACCTTTTCTCACTGTCTCTCTCAATCGCTCTCTCTCTTTTCTTCGACAAAAACGCTGCACATCTTCGTGACGATAATATTATTTTTATTGCGTTTCATCCTTTAATATTTTACTATCATGCGCCTAAAGAAGTTTCACTTCAAAAAGCCTTTTTATTTCTTGCAAAAGAACAAAGTAAACTTAATAAATTACAGCAGTTTTATATCTACTTCCTAATTATTTTGCAAGAACCGCATCTGAAGGCCTTCTCCAAGGATCTCCAGGTATCTCGGTCTTGGGTGACTTGCACCCAGCTCGAGACAGCCGTTTTAGTGATGTTATAAGCCCATCTCGTGAGCGGTCTTCCTCTGTTTCCTTTCCCAATAGAGCCATCCCACCGGGTCGCCCTTATGGTCCATCGATCGTCAGACAGTCTTGCTACATGCCCGCCCATCTCCATTTAAGATTTAGAGCATAGTTAAGGGCATCAAAAGCTTAGTAACGCTTCTTATCTTTATGTATCTTATTTTATTATTTTTATAATGTTGAGCATGCTCCGTTCTAGGACCCTTTGATAAGTTCTGATTTTTATTTTTATCTCCTCTGTATATTTTTAAGTCTCGCAAGCATATGTTAGACATGGCAAGAGACAGCTTGACATGGCTTTGGTGTTAACGGTATATGATTTGGTTGTAAGCTTAAATAATTTTCTTCTTTAATTAAAAATTACTTAAGTTGTCTAGAATTACTTTCATCGATATAGCGTAGCGATATTGTGTATTTAATATTATATTTTTTATTTTTTATTGCGACAATATTGTATTTGCTTACTAAGGATAGTACTGTTTGAATTTTTTATGAATAAAAATTTGCCAAAATCTTACATAAAGCTCTCAAAGCTTACAGACTCCGTACCAACCATGGACTGAGCTTTTACCGTCTTGGAACAGAGCAAATACATCATTATTTTTAATGTCACATTCTGACCACACATTGTTATATTACTATACCTCTTTCATTTGAAATAACGTTACACAAATTTATTAGGTAAATAAGCCTGTCCGTATCTGTTTAATGTAGAGTAATTTGTGTGAGTTTACGACTTAATTTAGACTCGTAATCAGTTTAAAGAAGCACGTCGAGTCGCAGATTACTTGCGAGAACAAATGTCGGTCTTCCAGACCCCTGACGGATATACTGACGCTGACTTTATGTTTTTCAATTCATTTCACTCGTATATCCGCTTAATTTCACGAAATGAGAATACCTTTTTGATTGCTTTATTTTAATTCCTCACATTTAGATGCCGGTATGTTTAGAGGCTAACATTCTGTTTTGAAATTTGAATAACATTTTTGGCTTTTAATATCTTTATTTTCAAATGTTGGGTTCTAATGTGTATTCAATTCCCGACAGGACAAATGTATGAATGTGTCTGTTAACACAAAACACATCTATATATTGTATTAAATAAAGTAATTATATTTAACAAACATTTTATCTACGTTTAAATTAGATTCTATTGTCTCATATATTTGTTGTCTGTGGGTAGTGCCTTTGTCCCTTAATACCACATTGTTTTATCAATACGATGATACAAAGATATATTGAGCCCACGCTAAATGAATACATTTTATTTAAACTAATATTATAACGTTAGTAATTACTTCTCGCAATTATGAAAAGAAAATCATTGGCGCTATAACTCGTTTTGGTTTCAGATTTTAGTATCTATTTTCTTTAAAAAAAATCTTTATAGTAAGTAAGCAGCTTTCTTCTGTATGTTTTTGGGTCTTAAAAGTGCCGGTTTTCTCACAATATTTTTCAAGCAAGCATCTTTTATAGAAAAAGCTGAGGAATGAACGGACTACATTAGGGTTGAGGATGACGCGTCAAGCCACTATGCATTTGTTCACACACATTATTATACTATGTTTAAAAAAATACAATTAGCACTGGTATGATAAAATAGCCTTGGTTTATCATTTCAATAAACAAATGTCTCCAATATATTTAAATTCTCACTTCGCTTAAGACTATAAACGAATACAATTACCATAGAAAGAATTGATTTTTAGGAAGTCGTAGTGAACATTGTTTTTATTACGCGTGAATTACTTTTTAAATTCATTTTACTTCTAAGGTTATCAAATACATTGTAAAACTTAAGCAATAAATATTAACCGTGTATGCATGAATAGACCGCCACGTGGAGGTTGAAATAACAGAGGGCTGACAGAAGATCTCTTTGACAGCATTTACCGGAACAACATATGCCTAAATGCATTTATGCAACGGGGCGCAATTCCTTCGTACCATTTTGTATAACTGCAGTTTAACCTCCATTATATGGTTACTGGTTAACTTAAACTTTCTTTCCCGAAGGTCCACTGCGAAATAAGCATTCAAGTTAAATATCAATAATCAAAACAACATTAAATTACCAGAAATGTAATATTAATTCTCACAAAGTGTACGCGACTTCGAACATAAAAAAGTTTCGCAATTACATAACTCGTAAATCCATAGGTGATACTGAAATTAATATATCCAATATAATGCTTTTAATATCGTAATGTAAACAACATTAAAAAGTTTAACAGCAACTGCCCTAAACTTTGTTCATGTTTAACTCTGGTTTAATATAGTGTACACTATTATAAAGTTTCCTTATTTATTACTACGTCGGGAATATTTACTATTCGAACGAAATATTATCATAGAAAATGTGGCCTAATATTAATCACTACACGATATTCCTATTAACATTGTACTGTATTAGATGTAGAATATTTCTTAAAAAAATAATACACAAATTATGTAGCCGAGTAGAAAGGAAACGACTAAGAAAAGCCAATTTCACGATACAAAATGTGTTAACTGTGATTTATGGAAAAATAATTGCTCTGGTTTTTTCTCATAAAAGCGACTTTGAATTATGTTAATATGTACCTAGAATATAATGACAACTGAAATAATGGTATAGCTTTTCAATATCTGTAATACTATGTTCGCCATACAAATCCTAAACTAACAACTTATATTTCAGTCACTATTGAAATGAGTAGTCAGAATAAAAGAATCCTTATCGCATTTAAAGGTAATCCCAAATCAAGTCTATTTTTGTTAGGAATTTCATATACCGTACATAGTAATGTTTTGTAGTAGTGCATGTGCAATGTTTGTAGAGCATTTATAAGTCTTTGTGGAAGAATTTTGGTTTACAGAATACTGTATGTAAGAAACGTCGAAATATTTTTTTAACCACTATAAAATTATTTAAAGTCACAACCCAAGTATTCAGTGTGTTACTAAAGGGTCCTTTTTTTTATATATTCGAGGTGGAAATGCATTAGCGCATCCCCTGCCCTCAAAAGTTGCAAAGGTATGTGGGATACACGCCAAAATCTCTGCTGAGCAATACCCACTAAAACCACCTCGAGTAGTTCCTACAAAGCTGCGTTACAGAGGCTCCGGGGTCGCTGTCGCATCCTACCGGGACCTCAACGGCTACTAAAGGATCCTGGCTTCTTTGGACATATACGATTTTCAATAAAAAATATAAAAACTCTGTAGTAAACTACACCTTACATTGTCAGTCTATACTGAATATTTTGATTAAAAAATAATGTTCGTCTATTTCATAGGAATTGATGAAACGTAAGTATATTTATTCTGTATTGTCCTATGAAAGTATAGCTGTAATAATAACTGTGATATGTAAGCAGGTCAAAGGTGTCTTCGAGCAAGCACTAAATTTTGAACTGCGCCAAGATGAAAGTCTAAAGTTGGCGCATGCTGCCATGTCTAACGTACATTATGACAAGCACGTCCTTCGACTCAATAGAAGTTTTGATCACTTCCTCAAATAACTTACAGTATTAAAAGATTTCTATCTACTAACATAGAATATACAATTATTGGATCTAGCATCGTTACTTGAAATAAGATTGTATCCCTTTCTCAAACAACAACCATTTTAATAATATTTTCTATGGTAATAAGTATTTTATCCCAGTCCAATGCCGGTATATTTTTATATCTTTATATATATAATTCTTCTGTGAGTGTGTATGTCACTGAACTTCTCTCAAACGACTGGACCGATTTTGATGAAATTTTTTGTGTGTGTTCAAGGGGATCTGGGAATGGTTTAGATTCACAAATGCAAATCACAGCCCGGCAGGTGGCGCTGCAGTCGGTACTTTCATACTTTAATATCCTAATAGCTTGAAATATCATGCAGGACAACGTCTGTGGGGTCCATTAGTTTTCTATATAGGTTTTATAATTATTTATTTAATTTAAAATCTGCGTACTTAATTTATGCGTTTTAACTAAGTACACAAAACTTTCATTTCAATCAAAAGCAAATGATTTTATAAAATCGATACTGAGTTGTTTCAAACTAACCTGGAATCAATTAAACTTTGTACAAAACCACATTTAAGTTCACCTAGTATGGCTAGCCCATTATTTTCGGAGTTGTAATAGGGAAGAGGGCAAGCAATTGGGGTGAGAACTTCTTAGATTACTGGTAACCAACGTTGTGAACCACTTTATTAACCTCAAATACATATACTTAGTATTAAAAGCATTTTGGCTTATATTCTGATTGTAATATATGTAAGGACGATTTTTTAAATAAAACCTGTTATTTTAAATTAATAAAATAAGGTAATTTTATAATTACCTTATTGACGTGATAACGTCTTTAAAATCGTTTTAGTCGGGTGACATGTTCAGAAACTTGTGTCACACCAAAACCTCACGAGCGCGATCGCAGGTATAACGAGAGAGAGACGGACCGATCTCCCGTCTCATCTCGAGCGCTGCCAGTCATTCCGTGAATGTATGAAGAAAAATGTATATCATAGTCGAATAAGTAAACTTGTCATTTTACACCCGAAATTTATCATCAAAAGTGTGAATAAAACGATAGATGTAATTTAAAATTTGAAAAAATTGTTATCTTCATTAATTCCTTACTTCCCAAAAACTTATATCACCAATAAGACGTTATCACGTAAACATCTCGATCGTAAACCTACTTTACAAACAACCAATATTTTTTTTAAATCATAATTTCTCTGTAACCCAATTCCAAAATTGGAATAGGTATTTTTGCCATCAAACTGAGCTCAGTTTATCAGTAAAATCTAGTCTCTGTCATATCTCTAATCGTACGCAGACTAATTCATTAATATTTCTCTGATTATATATAATTCCAAAGAACTGTGAAACTCAATTACGAAATTTAATTTTCAACTAGTTAACGATTGATTTATGTAAGCATAAGGCAATTAACTTTTTTAAAGTTCCGATTGAATCTTAAACGACAGGAGAAATGATATTAGAGAAACGAAAATAAACGCAAATTCATTACATTATTTACGTAACTACACCTTTACTGTATTCTTAGTTCTTTAGTTATAAAACACTGTTATAAAGCCTACGTTTTATAATAAGGCCGTTAGAAATGATATCTGCCCTGCGATTCTGTAACTCACTTACTAGGGCTTAACCCTCGCTGGGGTATATTGGTGAGTTTGTCAGCTGAAATGCACTCCTGTCCGCCCTCAAGTGAAGTGGGGCAGGTGAGGCGCCGCGGCCATGAATATTAACACACATGAATATTCCGACTATGTTTGCACATTTCTTGCTTCCACGTCGCACTTGTAAGAGACGCTTTATGTTGGAAATAATTTATGGCGGCGCGCTCCACGATAATTACATGTGTAAATGCTCGTGTTGGGTTATGTGAATGATAATTTGTTGTGAAACACCTGTCGTGAAATTAAGACAATGTAATTTAACGTTTTGATTTCAAAAGTATGCTGCTAATGTGTTATTATTATAATTATATTGAAAAAGGGAAAGATTTGTAGCTTTTGTTAGAAATACACTCGAAGACCACTTGACCGATATCGAATCATTCACCATTATCACAATGCTCGGAACTTATCATAGGCTAAATTTATTTTTAAAATATTAAATAACAAACCTACAGCCATATTTTTTTTATATTATCTAATATTAACTATAGGAAGAAAGGAGCATGCTTAACATTAAAAAGGTAACCACGATAAGACACAAAAAAATAAGATCAGAGACGAAAGCAATTAATGCTCTAAGCCACGCAAAAAATAACTGAAGTGGAAGTAGGCGGGTCACAGATCAATTAATAAAATAGTATAGTGACTGACTCTAAATCTTTTACAATATAAATTGTAATACTAATTTTACTTGATAAAAGATAATATTTACTGTTACAATGTCTTCTAATGACCACTTGAAACTAGAGTGTACGCGTCAGTTATTTCTAACAAAACAGAAAGATTTAGTTCTAAGGTGTAGACTCTCAGTAAACAAAGGTGACCTTTTCTTCGAGCCTTTTGTGTAACAAAAGAATGTTCACACATTTCTTCTAGTATCTACAAAGCGCAGGTCTTAGGACAGTTTTCTTTTCAGTTTCTAGATTCTATTACGTTTGCACGTTGTTTCTTTTAACTAAATGTTTGTCGTACTAATGCAATACGCGTTGTACACATACAAAACTTCTCTACTTTGTTAGGCTGTCTTCAGTAATACATTTTCTATTATGTGTCTAACCCTAAGTTAAATATCTTTACTTTTACTAAGAAATTTTATTGATTTATATTTATATCATCACGCCTTTCCTGGTCAGATCAGATCAGATCAAGTGGAGATCAGACACAGATCTCCACTTGCTACGGCTCTGCTATAACTCTCTCGCTTCATCCACTTTCATAACATTCACCACGTCTGCTTGTCGGTTATGGGTACTTTTAACTTGTCCCTTCTAATATGAATTTGGTCCCGGTATGTACGGTGAGGCTTACCCAACCCGGTTGACTTGTATATCCTATCAACCGCTTCTCATTCATCCGTTCTAGATGGCCAAAACACCTAAGAATTCCCTTTCGTATCCTTGTCATTACGTCCTGATTGCGTGCTATGATGTAGGGGTAAAAAAAACCCACACTGCTCACGTATTGTAGGTACTATTAAGAAATAACATTAATAAATGTTCTTTCATTAATAGTTTATTATTAAAATAAGTTGACTCACTACTATCTTCTCTCATATCGTATGTTTATAACAAGAGTAATGTCTACTAAGAATATTTAATTGGACTATTTCATTTCAACTAGTATTTGCTTTATCTGTTTCGTTTTCTTTATGTAATCAATTCTATTCTGTTATGTATATTTATAATTATATTATAAAGTGGCGCTAATTACAAGAATTTATAGTTTGAATAAGTTCTGTATTAATCAAAGATGGCTATAGGTTGTAACCATCATGCAATTATTTACATAACGCTGCTGTAACCGCGGAGCACAACTACAAAATATATGATACCAAAGTTCATCAATCCGTGGATTAGAACAAATGACAATCAGAAGACTCTCGTCTTTCTAATCTATAGCTAATGCACTGAGATTCACCCTGCTTCAGTTCAGTGGACGTATTGAAAAGTCTCATCTATAATTTATCATCCATTGTTAAGCATACACAATGGTGAAACGGTAGGGCGGTTGTCCCGAATCTCGATCACCATATAGATCGTGAACTCCTCAAGTATTGTCCGGACCGGTCACAGTTTAATAGAGATGTTTTGGTACGCCAGTGTGAATAAAGGACCGTTAGGCTTTTAATATTTCATGAAAGGGAATTTCCATGGATCGATTAAGATACAAAATGTATGTTTTCGGTTATTTGCGTTCGTTTACTTTAGCGTATCGATAGGAAGTTACAAAATTTTAAGAAAAAATGAAAGATAAACAGTGAACCAAACGTAGAAATTTAAAAACTTGTATTTTACTGACAAAAACTAAAAGATCCCTTTGCCTGAAAGTACTATATCTGTTAAAATAGAGCAAATTTTCAATTATAGAAAGGTTTTTTATAGGAATATTAAGTAAATAAATTTACCCGCTAAATGGTGTAGCGGCTACGGCGTAGCACCACTTGTTCACGAAGGGTCGCAATACAATTTTATTCTGTTTTTGTTTGGTCTGACCGCCGTAAATGGACGTCAGGTATATACTTAACATCGAAGCCTCTGCACGCGTCTGCCGTTCCACATAAATTCTACTTTATGGCCAGTTAAACGCTTGTTAAACGTACTCTTGGAGTATCTCTTTATATTATTAGGGTTTATTAAGACCACATGTTCTTTAATTTCAAGACATTAATGTGGTCAGTATGTCAAGTTTAATTATTACTTGTCTTTATAATTATGTAAGTATTATTATTCGTATGGGAATTACGCTGTATGTTTTAGAACCTACTCTTAGTTTTTTTCTCCTCAATTTATACTTAATTTCATTTAAAAATTTATTTTGAACACACCGGTAATATATGTCTGTCTAATAATTAACAACCAAAAGCTTAAAACAAAACGCAGATTGATGAAGTACATAATAATTATAAAAAATATAGCAAGAATATGATGGAGAGTAAAAAGCTGAATGGATACAATATTTAACCAATATCACCGTGAAACGAGCGTGTGTTTGCGATGGAGACTGGCCACAGCATGACCAGCATGACTAACTAAAACTTGTTAAAAGGCTTTGAATTGCCCTGGAACTGTTCAAACTTGAGCGTAGCACAATATTATACTAGAATGTAATGCTTAAGTTTACTTTCTACTAATTAGGTTAGGTTAGATGCACTCCCGTGCCTTCTGGATAGAATAAAAAATATATAATACCTATATAAACCACTTTCTGTCATATATTCATATTTCGTGTTTAGGTAATAAGGCATCAATGTTTGTGCATAAAGTTGGCATAGAGTTTCCTACGTTAGAGCTTCTTGTTTATGTTTATTATAAAAAGTGTACACAGCTTATATACTCTGAATCCTACGCAATCTTTTTTATTAAAATCCCTAAAGGCTTGTAGCAAGTTTTCTTTGTTGTTATAGCAACATTACAAAGGAATAAGCTTTTCAAGATTCACGAGTAATATTTTCTACGAATTTACATCAGTTTTGTTTTATTTTTGTCTAGTAACTGTAGATTGCTATTATCTTTTTATTTAAACCCCTATTAGCCAATTCCGGAAATATCACACTCGCGTTTATTATTTAGGTAATGCTTAATTTCTTTGAATACTGTTTAATAGTTCATTGAGACCATATAGTTTTTTTCAGCAACACCGCATACACATAATCCACATAGATCTTGGATTAACATTTTTATGAAGATATATAATAAAGATGAGTTGGGTTTACTAGATAGGCGTACAACTCAAAGTTGAGGTCGTCTTCGAACTCTGACTATAAACTCCGAATAATATATCATGCACCTGCTTGCCTATAAAACATATTTAAAGAAACAGATACATAAATTTTAGCTACCAACGTATGTACTACGAGGTTTCTTTACTACACTACCACTCCATTATAAAGCCTCCTAATACCAATAATTTTTAATTAAATTATGCACAAAATAATTCTTTATTCGATCAATGTTAGGGTACTCGGCCACAGGACAATTTTTTTGGAATTTAATCTTGTGTTTTATTTATTTATTATATTTATTTACAGCTTAGATCATTATGAAATGATCATTATGTTAGTAATATTGCCGATCACTAATATGATAAATAGTGTCCTAACCAACGTCTCCTTATCAATTAGAAGTAAATTCTAGATCCGAATTTTATGATTTAACATAAATAATATTATAATAAAATCAGTGGCACTACACCCTCTTTAGGTCTGGGCCCTTTATTTCTGAATCTGTTTCATGATCATTTTTCAATCTAATAGGCAAGTAGGTGAGCCTCCTGTGCCTGACATACGCTGTCGACTTTTTGGGTCTAAAACATATCGGTTTCCTCACGATGTTTTCCGTCACCGCTCGAGCGAATGTTAAATGCGCAAATAGAAAGAAAGCCCATTGGTCTACAGACGGGGATCGAACCTACGACCTCAGGAATGAATCCACCAGGCCAACACTGCTCTTGGATATGTAAAAATGCTTTGTTAAAACCGTTTGAATTACGTATAAAGTACAAAACCGTTGAGATCCAGGTAAATATGTAAATAATATCCGAAAATATGAACGGTCTGTCACTAGCAAAGAGGAACTATTAAAAATGACGCGATTGGCTTAACGCCAAATCGATTTGTAACTGCACAGAAAAAGCAATAAAAGTTGAACGTGAATACACGATAGCGACGGAAAAATAGCTGCATTCGTCATACTGCTTCCGCGATAACATCGTCTGTTTTCAGGATATTTCAAGGTCATTTACCATATATGAATGCACAATTCAATCATGTATTCGTTTATACTTTCCCCGATAACTTTGTCTGGTAAAAACAAGCATACAACGTTTTCTTTTAACTCACTAAGGTATAAAATATTTTAAACCTTATCTTTGATAGAAAATTATTACAACAATAAGCATAAACTATCAAACACTTACAACACACGTATTTGTAATATTAATTTTCGTCTAACCGTAAAAATTTTGTTCATTTTGTTCGAATATGTTCCGTGTTCTAATATACCGAAAGCCTTTTGCAATGTGAATAGTATTATATATATTAAAAGGGTACAAAACCAACAGCGATCTAACTCTTTTGCTTTGAAAAGAAATAACAACGATATAATTTGCGTTTCTCAAGTTCGCCTAACATGTGTAGGTAGATTAATCCATCAGTTTACCTTTGAAATTGATTCTTGCATTTCTCCTTTCAGATAGTTTAATTATTAATATTTTTCTAGCTTGTTGTAACTTATTACTAATCTTATAAATAATAATAATAAAAACACATTTATTTCAGATACTTTAAAACTTAAACACATTTATATTTCTATCATCTCATTAGTTATTTATTTGTGCTCTTTTTTGTCAAAGACCTAATCCCGCCATTCCGGTCTGCACTGTGCCACTCTCTACCATGTACCACCAGCTGTTTCGTTAATCTGGTCTATCCACCATCTAATCTTACTTACAGCTCTGTTTTTAAGACATGTTAATATATGGGTCTAAAGGTTTCCCTGTGGCTCTGTGTTAATGAGCTTAATTTGTCTAGATTTCCCGTGTTCCCGTTGGGTGGGAAGGCATAGAATGGTAACTTTTAATTATAAAAGTGTATATGTAACGTTTTTACGGAATTTAACTATATTTTAAAATATAAATGAAAAAAAATATATTATAAAATAAAACAATGTGCTAAATACTCTTATTACTTTAAATGAAAACTAAAATAGGTTTTATTCGTCCACTAATTCCGCTATAATGAGAGATCAAGAGATTACGGTTGTGCCAAATCGCCAAGTTGCAAGTACATAAAGCCTATATTACTCTCGTATATAGGAGACAAAATATACAATGCTATATACTAGACACCTACATTTACTGCTCTGCGGGCGCTTATCAAGACAATTCAGGATAACGAGCGTTAATATAGCCACAGAACAATTCGGATAATATATCCGGTCTTTGTTTTTGTGTTAATCTACAACATTTTTGTATACAAATAACCTTTACGGGCATTGAATATTAATCATGTCTCAAAATAAGTTAAGGAAACAAACTACTAAATTTCTTAAAGACATACATATAGCGACGATTATAAAAAATATATTATGTAATAAAAACGGTTGTATATTTAATAAAACTTATTTAATTTTTAACATACATACTTTAATTTATAATATTATTTATTCTCGACATTTGTGTGCATTACAGTATTTTGAAAAAGTTTAGTTTAAAATTTAGTCTATATACTGTAGCTATGTTTTTAGTATTCTATTGGTGATTTTATTATATTTTTTTATACAATTAATTTATAACCTTGTGATAGCTGAAGAAGTCTGAACTATATTTTGTTTAAGATTAAAATAAATATGAATAAAACGATACATATTTTTTGAGCTTATGACTTCGATTCTATTTTTAAACAAAAATAAAAACCTGACTTGATCAAAATCGATTTTGTTTTATTAGCAAACTGGGGTGTTTATGTTGTATTCCGTTGCCGTCGTTCATTCTCATTATTCCCTAAGCAAATGTTTTCTGGCTTATTAGGTTTTAACTCTTGTACAAGTATTAAGCAGAAAATATATCTTATTGTTAGGAAAATCTACGTGCATTCAATGAACAGGCTTTGTTTGAATTAATTTAAATAGATTTATTACGTAAGAATTATTTACGACACGACATCACATTAGAAACCTCAAAAATAACAGTATTTCTCCACTTTTTCATCGATGTTTATGCATATAAACCTTCTTCTTCAATCTATTAAAAAAACCGCATCAAATTCCGTTGCGTAGTTTTAAAGATTTAAGCATACAAAGGGATATAGGGACAGAGAAAGCGACTTTGTTTTATACTATGTAGTGGTAGTGATTGCCATTTTAATTAATACTCTCAGGCCATGAGGTACAAGTGCACAGGTACCAAAGATTTAGGCACCTGGTAGACAGGGCTGGTGATCCCAAATCCAAGCTTTTCTCGTATAGTAGGTAAATTATGTTACCATTAATAATACTCAGCCACCAGATCCATTTTTAATTTAATATAGAGGTATTTTTTAGTACGCAGTAAACGACTTCTCTGTCATAGATAATAATCAACGTTTAAAGATTTAAACCTTCCACTTTCAATATATCTAAAAACGCCAACATCTACTATTTTATCTATCTTATCTATACTAATATTATAAAGAGGAAAGATTTGATTTTTTGTTTGTTTGAAATGAATAGGTTCCGAAACTACTGGACCGATTTCAAAAATTCTTTCACCGTTAGCAAGCTACACTATTCCCGAGTGACATAGGCTTATTTTCATTTTCAAAAAAATAGGGATGCTTACTAAAACTTGAATAATCTAACCCAAGGTGTAAAAAATAAACAAAAAACTTCCTTCAATCGCGTGCGCTGCGAAAACTATTAATGATAGAACAAAATAATGTATTACTATTTTTCAGGACACATCACTATCTATAAAAATCTCGACAGCATGTCTCAATCTTTTATAGTTACGTCACAATAAGCGCCCTTTTATTATTTTTTTTATTAGAATACCACCGCTAGAAAAGGCTCTTTATTCGTACCTAGGTATTGATCCTTATCAAAATAAATACCAACGTTTCACATAAGCTACAATTTAATGGCATAACCACCAAAAAGCATGGTGGATTGTTGTTCTCCTGCCGTTTCTCTTGAATAGTTTACTTCTATGTAATATAACAAAAAATTTAGCCACAGCAACGCTTGCCGAGTCTACTAGTCTACAATAATTATCTTTAATAAACGGAGACATAACTCTTAATTAACAATGTATATAGCTTGTTGCACGACATAACAAATGGGAAGATCAAGGGTCGTTTACATTTTAATCTAACGTGTTACGGCCTGGCCACGGGGATAGGCGGTGCGAACGGCGATGCGGCAGGCGAGGCGACCATTCGCGCGGGGCCGTTTGCAGGCCACGGACCAGTCACGTTTGCCGCCGCGACCAGTAAGGAAGTTCGACAGCGAAATGTCTTTATCGAAATCTTCTCGATATTGCTTGGAAAGTAATAGCTTTTGGTGCAAGACCTAATATTTGGAGAAATTGTGGAGAATTCCACAAGAAGTATGAGAAATTCAGAATATATCCAGAATTATTTTTTTGAGTATACCAGAATGAGTATTGAAACCTTCAATTATATTCTTATGAATATTCAACCAGAATTGGAGAAAAAAGTTAATGCAAATAGAATTTTAAGTGCCGCTGAAAAATTGTTTTTGAGATTAAGGTATATTAAATTAATGCTGTGGATGGCCAGACTTCCAAATAGCTGGTCTAGCCAGTATTTCAGTAACAAAAAACTCTGTATTCATTTTTCGCCGCGACCACGACTAAACTTATTTATTCCCTTCTCTATTCGCCGCGACTGCCGCTCGACTCCGTGGCTTGCACCGTACTGATTCATGCATTTGTTTCGCTCGCCCGTCGCGACGTCAGTCGCCCGCGCGATTCGCTCGGTACATTTCGCAGATCGCATCGCTGGTCGCCGTTGCGCGTGGCTTGATTAGTACATTGCTATGACTTTATTTCAGTCGCTAGACGCATCGCGGTTCGCACCGCGCGAATATTCGCGTCGGCGAATGTCCCGTGGCCAGGCTGTTAGGGTGCGGTAATGACTCGGCCACTGCCATATATTGTGCGCGGATGCAGCTAGCTATTGCCTACCGCCTGACAAACGATCTCGCCTTTGCGTATTCACTCGCCGCTTTATTGAAACAATATTGTATTTTATCAAATAAATTTTTTATATTGTTTTGCAATTTATTGACCTGTAATTGGTAAGCTTCTTTGTGATGTTCAAACACACATAGAACGCTGAAGTTGACTGTGTTTTTTTTCTATTTATTTGAACAACAAATAACAACGATATTGATTTCACATTTATGTGAAAAAAAACTCAAATAAACATAATAACATGACGATTTCATACTTTCACACAAATTAATAAGACGCATTATAAGCTAAAAAAAAACTTTTTATTTTAAGAGAAAATATTTTCGCATACAAGATAAACATTACACATTTATCAAGAGTGATAGCTTATCTAAGTAGAAGAATGGAGCGTTCAAGCCATGCAAAATATCGGAAGCTAGGTTCTATTACGTTCCGGATGATACTCGATCACCGTTCGTATGCAAGACTTAATTGGATCCGTGTGGAGTGAATTCTTCCAACAAGATCGTCCAAAACGGTCGAAAAATACCAGTTAATTGTTACTTCCAATTATTATTGTTAGGTTTATATATTTGTACCATAAAGAACGGTTTGGTTAATACACAATTTGTTTTAACAATAAATATAAAGCCCTAAATATATCCTTGATACGACTTAATTAGACGAAAAGGGGCACATAAATATCAGTCGTAGTGATAACGGAACAATTAAGACAGTTAAAAACTTTACAGAAAATCTATTGATAAGCGCTTCAAGTGATTTTTAGGTTATTATTGTTATTTAAATGTTTCTTACAGCCGGACATGCATAGCGTCAATTCAGTTCTATTTTGTTCCTTAGAAGATAAGGTGACCGGTATTCAAAATAATTATCCACTGGGAATCGTACCCAAGATCTTCGAGGTATCGCCATACGCGCTAACTATGGAGGTAGTTGAGAATATTTTTAATACGATGAGTTGTATTGCGATATGGAAGTATTAAATGTCATATTTGAAAACCATACTTTATCAAGTAAAAGTATTTATAGGGGTTATTAATTATTGTTTATCGCACCTACTTCGTCATACACTATAAAAATTATAACCAGCATAAAATTGGCGTTTCATTAAATTGCGTCTTGGTATACTTTAAATCGTCTTTAAGAGAATTTTAGAATAGAAGTATGCTTTCCTCTAGGAGTAATTCAATGCGTCTAGAACCTGTCAGCTGAAACAGAAAGCAGTGATTTTCACTTAAGCTGTCCTAGATACGTCTTCATTCTATTGAACATATGAACATATTGGAATAAAATTTGATATCAAATAAACCTGAATAATGTTTTGTATTTTTAATACAATAATGAAAGCCAAGTAAAACAGCGTTACAAATTTATCAGTAACATATAATTTAATTATTCTCTACGTTACTTAACTAAATGCATAGTCCTTAGATCTAACGACGGAACAAATTTGTTTTGTTTGACAATATTGTCTTACATACAATATTATATAATATATTTTAGTTATATTTTTTAATAAACTCAACAGCAACATTCATATTGAATTATTAGTATAACTTGTTTACGTACTAAGGGTTGTTTTAATGAACTTATTTCTTTTTATAATTTGTAGATATTATCTAAAAAACCATACCTTTTTTAACATACCTTTTTTTTAAACAAACGGGCAGGAGGCTCGTAGCTGATGTTAAGGGATACCGCCGCCCATGGACACATTCAATGCCAGAGAGCTTACGATTGCGTTGCCGGCCTTTAATCGAATCCAAACAATAAAATCGAATTGGTTCGGAAATACTTCAGTAGGCAGCTGGTTCCACATTGTAGTTGTGCGCGGCAAAAAGAAAATGAAGAGACGAACTATAATAATATTATTAATTGTTTTTAACAGAGAGAAAGCAAATTCTTAAAGCAAATACTTAAATAATTGCGTTTGGACGCTAAAGTACAACCTCAATAATGTGCCTGATAACCTTCAATTGAACTCAAACAGAAATGCGATGAATGCTTCTAATATGAATAGGTGATTCAAAAGGGCTCGAGAAGGAATTTCCCACCCACAGTTCTACCCAAAATCGATTTCACGCACTAATTCAACAAGTTATTGGCGGTAAATGAATGCCGAGAATAATCTAGCATAATACGTTTGCAGGTGGCGGAGCCGTAATGGGCCCGGACTTGATGAATAGCTGACGTGACTGGGGTACCAAACAGCCTGCATTATATCTTTATAAAATATTACCTAAATCTAAAACCAATATCAACTAATTTATTTTAGATTGATTTAGTTCTTCCGATCTCATGAATAAATTATTTGAATTTAGAAAATGATTAAAGAGATCAATTTCGGAATTTAAAGCTATTTGAATAATCTTCGTTTCGTTTTTGACTCTTATTGTATCTGTAGTAAGGCCGCGGTTGATGTAGTTACAAATATTATAGAGTAGCTATGTGGAATGAACTCGCGAGGCTCTCATTTCGCGATAAAGAGATAACATATGCGAATTAATCATTATGTACTACGTCATTTCATTTAATCACATTTTATACTATTTTTTTTATATTAAGTATCAAAATTATTACTCTCGAACTATATTGACGCAACACTATTGTCAACATAAACAAAAACTAATTAAACTAAAATAAAACATATTATTTTGCACTGCTGTGACCTCAAATCCCACGACGGTTCTCTTTTATTATTTACTATTAAATACTATATATATTATATATGTATAAGAGGAAATAAAAAAAACAATATATGCCAAAACGTTTAACATTTTTAATTAAAATAAGGTTTAAATAATATTTTCTAACAAAAAATCTATCCTTAAAAAATACTATATGAACGCTAATTCAGTGCATAGAAAATAACTTTAATGTTTAAACATATTTTTTCTGTATAAACAAAGAATCTACAATTCAGCTTAGATTTGTTTCAAATGCGTTTTTTGCTAAATTAATTGCTGACTAAAACTGCTACGAGTATGAAAATTTGTTTCATCACATAAACTACATATATTGAAATCATTGATAGTAATGATTTAACGAACATTTCAAAACATATTATGGCATTTGCAAATTCATCTTATCACACTTGTGGATCTGCGGCTATAGTGAAATTTCAGTTAGCGTGAAAATGCGAGCGTGTATCTGTGGGCACAAATCGAGAAATAGTCACGAAATCCAAATTTATTGAGAAGGCTTTGATTTATGCTTCATTCCACACATGGGTGCAAAGACAAAAAGGAAATTTATTCAAGGGTCGAAAAACAAATGCCGTTAGGAATCTTAGTTTTTATACGTTATTTTTTTGGTATTTTTCTTTGGTTTAGAGAGATAAGAGACTTTTTATCTAAGACGCGAAACATTTAAAGAAATAATTTATTCGGGTCTCTATTGAGTAAAGACAAAAACTATATTCACAATTTCATTCGTAATATAATTATTCTCAAAGTAATAATAATAACCAATATTAAATCCACTATTCTCTATCACTCTCGAATGTTCGTAAACGGGGTGGGGTGTGAAATGCTTATACAAAAAGATTTAAACATGAAATAGCGGGTGCAAATAAATACATTCGTACTTAGCAATTTGCGAGTAATTTAACTTCTGTATGCATAATTTATAGTATGTACCCTAGAAGCGGACGAAGGAAGCATGTTTAATGTTTATGCGGAGTGTAGCACGTCGCTGAATTTCTCATACTGCACTCCATTGCCAGTTAAATAAATCAATGTCATATTCCACATCCCAACGATCAACTAATATGAAGAATGGCTTCTTATAGAAATACCTACAGACGAAGCTATTTTGAAACAACTTTATACAAACTTTCACGTCTGGCAACTTAACAGAATCCGATCAAATCAATTTCAACTCGTAAAGAATTGATTTAAGCGGAGACGAAACTTCTTCGTTTTACGGAAGTCACTTAATTCTGAGATTTAGTGACGTCTTTTTTTACTACATTAGAGAACAAGAACAGACAGAACAATTGTTTTCGTTACAGCCTTGCGATTCTGTAACTCACTTTTCGAACTCTCACAGCGGCGGTCGCGTTCAAATCAGTCGTGAAGCAGTCATTTTACGATTTGGCATTCTGATAAACAATAAACGACAAACTCCCTCCTTATTAAAAAGTGAGTAACAGAACCGCAAGGCAGTACAGATAATTTTAGTTTCTTAATGAATGTTCCTTTTACCACCAAAAAATTACTTACAGTGAACAAAAGTCCATAAGATATCACTAACGAATCAAATTGTTGATATAAAGCCTAAGCCAAAAGCAGCAAGGTCTATTTTGTCGTAGGAGTCAATTCGTCAAATATAAATAGTACTATTTATTTCTGTTGACAACGTTTGTGGTAAACATTAAAACAAATAACTTAGTAATCTCCGAGAAGTCTAGACGTAAGTAAAGAATTCTAAAAATATCTACGTTCAATATCAAGAATATCTTTCTAATACAGTACCTGTTTGGTCATTATACACGGCGCCATGTTAGGTGTTTATATTTGACTTATAAACAAAGATTACTAACTTAACCAAAGCGAAACTCCGCTCCAAGTCGGCCAAGATTTGCATAAGCTAACCCACGTCACTATGCATAGAATGCAGCTCCAACATTCCCCTTATTCTGAGAGAACTTACGAGTGATCCATCACACTGCCACAACAAGAAATTGCATACTTGTTTACATAATTATTGTAGTTAACTTAATTTGGTACTCAGACTGTTACAGTACAACAGTACAGTGGAACAAAAACTTAGATTTGAAATTAAGTTTTAATTTAACTTATTATTTATGTTTCTTACGTCTTTAGAACTCAAGAATAGGATACTGACAGAATCTCTCTAGCCTCATTAAAACTACTTTGCATTCTAAATACGTTTATACTCCCTATATTAAAATATTGGGACAACAAAGTAAGGTCAGTTTTTTATGACCATAGACGATTGTTTAAATAAAATTTTATCAAGTATGAAAGCTTTAAGTTATATTTATTTTAATTATGAAAGTAATTATTACAAGATGCAACGTTTGAGGCTCCCAGAGCTTCCTTTGTTCATATTGAACCTCAAAGCAGAAGCATAATATGTAATTTAATATTTTATTTAAACACCTTTGTAGCAGGTATAATTATTCAAAGCATTTAGCGGCAAAGTAATAGGTTTTAATCTATCAAAAAAGGATGTAGGAAAACCACCAAAAAGTCATGACATCAAAAACACTGACAGATCTGAAATACTTTCATACATAAATTCCCTTTTCGTGACTAAAGGGCAGCATATTACTAAGTATTAAAATATAGATAATATATTTCCACATAGAATAAAAGCAAATTGATAAACTAAACGTCTCTCTAAATCACAGAGCAAATAACTTCGGAAAATTCGTAACAAAGGGAAATCGGGGAAAAGAATATGTTTTCCAGTCGACTAAAATCGAGTGTGGGAAGGAAAGAAACCATAAAACAATATAAATGGGACGTGAGCGTTCGAATTTACAGCAAGGTCTTAGCCAACTTAGAAACCGCTCGTGCTAAGTTTGTTCATACTAGCCACTTTCGTCTGAACCGGAACCAAACTTACCGCACAATTGAATATGAAATATCGGTAAAAGTTTTCACTATTCGACGGAATTAGAATAAAATGCTTGCTCAATGCAGAATTTTAATGGATGGTAAAGAATATCTTTAATTAACAGTGTTGAATAGGATTTTAGGTTTAATGTCGAAGTTTTTAACGTAAAAAATTGAGTAGTTAATAAGTAGGTACATGGCAAGTTTCTATAGAGATTATAGTTTCTACAATATTTTAAGATTAGCTTGTTGGTTTTTATTATAAGATGTTGTATTATAAATGTAAGACAATTGCAATCTATAACATGTAGCTTTGTATTTTATTAAAACTGATTCATTGTAAATATAGAAATTTCTCAACTCTACTACCGGTAACAAATACAAAACTCGTTAGCTACAAAATCGGAATTGTACAGAAAGTTAATTAAAGAACACATTTGTGAAGCATTTGCGATGATAAAATAACTCCGGCTCCTGTTTATAAATTATATCTATTTTTATTATACTTTAGTACACGCCCGATAAAACACACTATCACATAAATATAAGGTAATTTCAATAAAATACCAAGAACTAAGTAAGTTTATTAAGTTCCTTAGAAATGCTATTAAACTTTGGTCAGTCAACCAAATCTTAGAGTTAGTTTCAGTAATACTTTATAGTATAATTAGATTTATAAAAAGGTTTAATAATTAGGAATTCACATTATTAAAATCATGGAAATTTTCTCTTTAAAATAAAATTATGTAAATTCCAGTAATTTCATGAGCCATATTTTCAAATAAAACGCTATCGTGGCTTTTTAGTTTCGTGTATCTAGTCTTAGAGATAAAAACTACACCAGAATAGGATCCAGGGCATATTGACATATGTAATAGTATCTTGTCGTGTCAATTTAGAGATTTTCAGAATAGGTTATGCGTGTTTGGATATTAGTCTACCTTTATTTGTGCAAAGCAAAACCAACACAATTATGAATCATAGACCAGCTATAAATCAAATTATGTAACAAATAAGTTGCCATACAAAATATTTTTTATGATTCCTCTGTAGTTACTTAATAACTTAAATGAAAATCGGACATGATAGTATTTAATAAATTTTCCTAAGGGCTAGACAGTAGTTCATTTTCTAAAGGTGAATTATTGAATTGGCTAAATTCGTAGTTGAAGTATTTACGATGTTTCGGTGCAGTGACATGAGTGATGGCCGTGCAAGCGCCAGGAATGATTGATTATGTGTGCTAATACTATTTGTCGAGGCTACCGACGGTCATCGCCGTCTGCCGCTTATACGAAAATAATAGAATTTGATCATTTTCTGTTCATTAATACAAACCGTTAGCTAATCAAGATTTAAATAACTTTTTAAATGTGATCTATGTGATATTAAGAAGCTCTGATTGATATCTTCTTGGTTTGAAGAAACCTGCTTACTGTGATAGAACAGATCATAGTGATCTAGTAACATACTACAATATATTGACCAGTACAGGTTAAAGTTTAATTTTTAAAAATACATCTTTTTACGCACGCTGTTTTCACAATTTATTAGTAAGAATATAATATATTATCAAGAACACGTCTGTCGTCTGCTCCACAGCATAATGCTCAGCCAGGTCCAGTTACCACCGTGACACACACACATTACACACTTAAAATGTACCTTATTCCTTTGTTTTTTTTTTTCATATTTTTTTAATTTTTCTTTTTGATTATTATTATTATTTTGTGTGTTTCTGTGGGTGTTTCGTTAGTAATAAATGTTATGTCTATGTCTTTGTCTAAATACTGAAAATAGGCATTTTTATGTCTGAAAATGTCATTGGAAATTCATTGACAGATAGGCGATATGATTATGTAACGACGCTGCCTCGGGTTCCTCACAGCGCGTGAAATCGTAAAATTGAGTTGGCTTTCTACTGGATAACTGAATAACGGAAGTATTTTGCACCGCTTGTACGCCGTCCAATGATTGACGTTAGCCACTGGCCACGTCACATTTCAAATTAGAAAGCTTCTGAAATTATATTTTGTATTATAGCGGAGATTGATTATTCTGTGTAATATCCTTTTAGGTACACCTGTTTATCAAATTATAATCAATTTATTACATAATAAAATAGAAATGAAAGTTCTTTGGAATCATTCTACCATTTATACCCTTTAGCTGTATACCTTTAAAGGCCTGGCCGTTTGCCCCTAATCTAAGAAATAAATTTTATCAAAGACTTAACACTGTAGGCGAAATCAGACCTCAGGTTTTCTACAATGATGAAGTTCTTTATAGCTCACCCATAGAGTTTGATGCCTTTAGATCGTAAACATAAAAAAACCAGTGGCGTTTAGTAGTAGGAAGTGCTTTTTTAGGTTTGGGCCTGACACTTCTGCATCTTTTTCGTGATTTTGTTTTTTTTCTAAAAGGCAAATCTTCTGTGCTCATGCATAACCTCAAGTCAAGAGAGTCAGACGTTTAAGTAATATTGACATTTACCACATTATTTCCCTACAAAGGAACTTCACTAACTGATGGTACAATATAAAATAAAACGAATGAAGTTTATGCTTGAAACTATAGTATTCAAAGGAATAATTCCTAAGAAGTTAGTATAAGAACTTTATATATGTATTGGAAGTGTGTATGGAACTACCATAAGAAGTTATGTGATTGTGAATACAATTTATTATAAATGCGGAGTAATACTTGTCAGTACAGTCAACAAAATTTCGTTTTGGAATTTTTATATTTGATTTATGATATTAATTAATTAATAAGTAATAAGAGCCAAATCTCTATTGCATATTTCACTTCAAAATATTTGTTTTTAAAATGCGGCCTTGGCATTTTTATTACAGTTGTTTTCTTATCCGTTGTGTAATATTTCTATTTATAAATCAATATTTAATTCAAAAGTGAACGTAAAATCGGCGGGGATGAAATAAAAACCAACCTACATAAACTCAAAAAACAAAACACTATATATTTTTCCTTTAAAACAAAAGCGAGAAAAGACAAAAGATGGTTA
Source organism: Pieris napi (assembly GCF_905475465.1). Lineage (NCBI taxonomy): Eukaryota > Metazoa > Arthropoda > Insecta > Lepidoptera > Pieridae > Pieris > Pieris napi. Next base: position 2,815,842 of record NC_062239.1, on the reverse strand, counting down.
GAAAAACATTGTCTCGGGAGGTGACACTGTAAGTCCGCCATCACGGGCAGGCCCATGATTAATTACGGTTAAGATTTATGACGCAGAAAAGCGATTCACAACGTCGATAACAATATTTAGATGATAGTGAGCCTATTATAAAAAAAATTCAAAGAGAACTTGTTATCAACAAGGATAAAAGATTTCTTAACAGCAGCTTTAATTATGCTTTCTAATTAAATCAATTATTTTTCTTTTTTTAAAATATACTGTAAAAATAAATCTTTTTAGATCTGGACTTAAGATTTCTGTATTTGTCAATGTAATAGGCAAGTAGGTGATCAGTGCCTGACACACACCGTCGACTTTTTGGGTCTAAGGCAAGTTGGTTTCCTCACGATGTTTTCATTTATCGTTCGAACGAATGTTAAATGCGCACATAACGTAGAAAGAAACCTTCGTTCGAAACTCAGGGTTGAGAGTCGCAACCTGAAGGCACTAGTCCAACACTGCTCTCGTAGCAACTACACTGAAACCTTTGTGAATTCTTAATGTAGCATTATGGTCCCAGGATTTGTAAGGTATTATATAGAAATTATGCCTTTAGTACAAACTTGATGTTGTGAAGCCTCTTTGCATATATTGAACGTGTACAAAAGCATTTATAGCAAATTACTTGTTCTTATAATATGTATGTGTGTGTGACTGATTCTAATCTAAAAACCTCATATAACCAATAAAACAAAAAAAAAATTTGAGGCTCAAAATAATTCCTAAAAATAAAATCGTTTTCGCCAAACCTCAGTTTATGGAGAATCCTTTAGCAATACTGGGGTTTTCACGTCTCCCTTTACGTACAGTTCGTGAAATAGGAGATATAAATTTACCTCAAGTCCCTTGCCTAATGGGCGCTCCACTTTGGAAGAACCTAAACTTTTTCCCACTCAGTCCCAAGAGGTCTGAGATCGATGATATTCGTACGAATAACATCAAGTGGTCCATATTATTAATGAATTAGATTCGATCATATTTTCTTTTTGAAATAGTTTCATGTTGTATTAAATTCACAATTCAAACACCTTGTTTTTGTCCTCTTCAAAAAAAGAACGTACCAATTCTTAAAAAGCTGGCAACGGACTTGCAAGCCCTCTGGTATTGAGCGTCCATCACTATGTATGTATGTATGTAGGTATAGTGTATCATGTATGTATCCCTTAACATCAGGTGCGCCTCCCGCCCGTTTATAGAACAGGGGAACAAAAAAAAGTAAAAGTATAATATAGCATAAGTAAGTATAGTAAAACGATTAAACCCTATTAAAACCTCATGACATGGCTCTTAAATAATTAATTCATAGTAATACCCCATCGTTTGAAGACAATTATAACAATTAAAATAGTTTTTGTAGTGAAACTTCTTTAGGCGCATGAGGGTAAAATGTTTACGGATAAAACGCAATAATAATAATATTAGCGTCACGAAGATGTGCAGCGTTTTTGTGGAATAAAAGGAAGAGGGATTGAGACCGATTGAGAGAGAGTGAGAAAGGGCGAACGTAGCATGAAGCAAATAGCCATGGAGCGAGAGGTGGAAGAGAGCTATAGTGAGAAAGATTGAAAAATACACGCTATTTTTTTTTTTTTTTTTTTATAGAACGGGGGGCAAACGGGCAGGAGGCTCATCTGATATTAAGTGATACCGCCGCCCATGGACACTCTTAATGCCAGAGGGCTCGCGAGTGCGTTGCCGGCCTTTTAAGAATAGGTACGCTCTTTTCTTGAAGGACCCTAAGTCGAATTGGTTCGGAAATACTTCAGTGGGCAGCTGGTTCCACATAGTGGTTGTGCGCGGCAAAAACTGCCTTGAAAAACGCTCAGTTGTGGAACGGCGGACGTCGAGGTGATACGGGTGGAATTTCGTATTCTGTCTCGACGTCCGATGATGAAATTCAGCTGCAGGTATTAATCCGAACAACTCCTCTGAACACTCTCCATGGTAAATGCGGTAGAAGATGCAGAGTGACCCCACATCTCTACGCAACGCCAAAGGATCAAGCCGCTCGGAGAGGGATTGGTCGTTGACGATTGGCCGAATTTGCGCTTTATATAGTTGCATGCGGTGGCCCGGAGTGAAGTACCGCCTCGCCTTGCTGAGCACACCAAGCTTTTTGGAGGCTAATTTAGCCTTTCCCTCCAAGTGACCGCGAAACTGAACGTCGTTCGATATGGTAACGCCAAGTATTCCAATGCTGGCTATGGCTTTAAGAAGAGTGTTTTCGAAAAGAGGAGTAGCGACAAAGGGTGTTTTTTTAGCGGAAAACGCGCAAACTTGTGTCTTCTTGGGGTTAAATTGGACTAGGTTTTGTCTGCCCCAGTCTGAGACTCCACGTAGTAGAGTTTCGACTTCAGACACAAGTTTGTTCCGGTACTCATCAACAACTGCCCGAGAAATACCAGCCCGGCCAGTGTAAAGAATATCCCCAGTGCTGTCATCCGCATAGCAGTGAATGTTGCTAAGTTGCAACATATCATTGATATGCAGAAGAAATAGGGTCGGGGATAGAACACAGCCTTGTGGGACCCCAGCGTTCACGGGTTTAAGGTCGGAACATGCTCCGTCGATGACGACCTTGATGCTCCGATCGGCCAGAAAGCTGGAGATCCAATCGCATAATTTCTCGGGAAGCCCATAGGCTGGAAGCTTCGAGAGCAGTGCTCTGTGCCACACCCGATCGAAGGCTTTCGCTATGTCCAAACTTACCGCCAGCGCCTCCCCCTTGGACTCAATTGCTTCTGCCCACCTATGGGTAAGGTATACAAGGAGGTCACCAGCTGAGCGACCACGACGAAAGCCGTACTGAGAATCGCTAAACAACTGGTGACCCTCTAGATAACTCAAGAGCTGGCAATTAATAATGGTTTCCATTATTTTGGAGAACAAGGAGGTTATAGCTATTGGGCGATAGTTGGACGGATCAGAGCGGTCGCCTTTTTTTGGGATCGGATGTATCGAAGCGGTCTTCCAGCACTTCGGGACAGTGCCGAGCGAGTACAGGTACCGGAAAAGGCGCGTTAAGACCGGAGCCAACTCAGGAGTACAAGTACGCAGCACAATTGGGGGGATACCATCCGGCCCGCTCGACTTATGAATGTCCAAGGAAGATAGTACTTTGCGGACAGCACGTTGCCGGAATGTGATTTCCGGCATCGAGGAATCACACCGCGAAATGGTCGGTGGTGATCTCCCTCGGTCATCCAAAGTCGAGTTGGACGCGAAGAGACAGCCCAAAAGGTCGGCCTTCTCCTTCGCAGTGTGGGCCAGAGAGTCATCCTCCCTGTGCAGTGGCGGAATGGAGGGCTGACAAAAATTCCCCTGGACAGCTTTGGCGAGAGACCAGAAGGCTCGAGTCCCTGAAGGGAGTTGGGCCAATCTCTCGCCAAATCTGGCAATGTGCTCTGACTTTGCCTTAGTGATTTCTCGTTTGAAGGACCTGGAGGCTGAGTTATATGCTGTTTTAAGTTCGCTGGTATTGGCATCACGAGATTTCGCCGCTTCCGCCCATGCCTTAAAGCATTCTCGCTTTCGACGCGAGGCCGCCTTGCAAGAACGTTTAAACCAGGGCTGAGACTTGCCACCGATCGGCACCGCAGAAAATGGAATAAAGAGTTCCATGCCCTGCAGAACCACTTCGGCGACAGAGGCGGCGACGGAATCTGGAGCTTCCGGCGAAAAGCACATAGGCCCCCAAGGGTAGGACGCAAAGAAAGACCGCATCCCGTCCCAATCTGCTGACTTATAGTGCCAAATACGGCGACAACCCATAAAGCGGGGCCGTGAAGGGCGCGTAGATGGCACAGTACTCCGGACCACACAATGATCTGATGAACCCAATAGCGGGTCAACAGAGACTTGATAGTTCTCCGGATGTGAAGTCAGCAGAAGGTCCAACAAAGAGGGTTTATGACCATCCACATCTGGTATTCGCGTAATCGCAGGGACCATTTGTGTCAGGTCGTAGGCTAAAGCAAAGTCGTGAAAGGATCTTCCCGCGTGATCGGTAGTTTCAGAGCCGAGCCAATCAGCATGGTGGGCGTTAAAATCGCCAAGTATCACGATTTCAGCGGTAGGAACCCTTTCGAGCAGGGAATCTGTAGCCATTTGGATGTGCTCAATGAGTCGGTCAGTTTCGATATTTCCGCTATGGGACCTATACAGGCATGCGTAGAATCGCGGATGGTCATCGCAGTCTACGCGCAGCCAGAGGTTAGATAGGTCCCTTCCTTCAAGCGTCCCGAGGCGACGAGAACAGATATCCTCTCTGACGTACACGCAAACTCCCGCCCGCGGCACAAATGAATGTTCCAATTTGTACCCCGGGTAGGAGAGGTAGGAAGTATCAGCCGGGGAGGAAATCTGAGTCTCGGTAAGAAAGAGCAAGGCCGGCTTCGCAGTCTCTAAATATATTGGTGGATGTATTCGTTTAGTTGCATATTAGAACTTTAGACGGCAATTCCGTCGCATGTCTTGCTCAGTAAACGCAGGTTTTGTTATTTATTTATATGATCATTAGCACGTATACAGTGTGCAAACAGTGTGAATGTAGATATACAAATAAATGGAACGATCATCTATTGGGCTTTTACTTTAGTAATAATTAATTTACAAAGAAGTTTCACTTCTGACATGTATACTTTGTACGCACGCATAGAAGTATAAACTATTAATGTGGCAATCTATGAATACTCTGTGTATCATAGGAGCATCTTCAAGGACCGAGTGTACTTTTTTAAAGTTCAGCAACACACTTAAGTCCGGCTAGCACTCAAATACGTAACACACCTTCTCATTGCACGTATAGAACTTCAACATTTTATACTTTTGCAACCCTTATTTGTATTTCATGAATTAATATTAATCGCCATAATTGAGGGAAACATTGACAATGAAAATTCGGATTCAAATTTTCATTAAAAGCTAAAACCTTTAAATCATCTTGATAATAATCGATTTTATGAAATTCCTTGAAGAGGTGGAGATAAATTAAATTTGTTACAAAAGTTCCATTGGATATCTCTCGGTCACGATATTAAATTTATGCCATCAAGTGTGAGCATTCAGCGTTCATGTTACAATTTCAATTGTAGATTAGAATTATTAGGTTCACTTATTTTCATTGTTCAGTGCCTAATTGGTCACATTCTTGTTTATTATTTATTGTCTAAAGTACACCAATTAACTTTTTGGGTCAAGATATATAGACATAGATGTATATCGATGTTGTAAATATAGTGCTGTCCTTTTTTTTCAGTACAGTATAGGAAGTGATAACAGTGTTAAGATATGTTTACTTGTATCAAAATAGTCTACTTGATATTAGTCTGTGCTACTAGTAGTCTGTGCTAGTATGTAGTCTGTACAACTAATATAAAGTTTTATTCTCAAACTGCAACTCATTCGTTTTATTAAACAGAACCCTTATGCAAGTGTGATCGTCTTTTGTTCAGCGTAGTTTTTAAGTCTCTTTTACACGACCTACGTTTCTAGTAACCGTATTACTAATAAACATCGTAATGTGGATATGAAGGTATATAGTATCTTTTAACATCAATAAAGTTTTAATAGTTTGAAAATTCAAAAAGGATTCTCAATTGCGAATTGACGTCACGTTTGCCGTGTAGGCGATGCACGCACCAAGTTTTATGACATAAGATTTTCGACATGTCGTCTTTTATGCTTCGTAAAAGTTTTATGTACTGGCTTATCAGGCTTCGGGGTAAGTATATTAAATAGTGGTCAACCAAATAAGCATTTACGTGTGTAAAGTCCTAATGCATGTGATAGATACATATATTATTTGTGTCTTTCAAATATAACTTTTATAAGTCCTAAGCAATATATATAAATGCGAAAAAATATGACGTTACGAATAATACACACATACACATTAGTAAAATTAGAATATTTATATGTTAATTGTAGGCAAAATAGCACCAAGAATTTTAGGAAAATTAAAGGCTAAATAGTAACAAACGCAACATTCAAACTAAATCTAAATAAAACTATAGATTTAAGTTGCCACCTGGTATATATTACCGGTGACCCCAGAGCTGGTGCTTTTCTCGCTCAACAAATAAGTATCGCAATACAGCGTCGAAACGCTGCCAGCGTTAAAGGTACACTGCCACAGAGAACAAACTATTTTTTTTTCTTCTATTTATTAATTATTATTATTATTAAAAATATAATAATTATATTCTCAGTTCTTTCTTTTTAATCTATAACAATTACTTTTCCAACGACATTCAAACCTTTTGATTATCGTGAGATTAAATGAAATTGTAGCACAATTTAATTAGTAAGTTATTGTGTTACGATTTATACAATAATTTCAAACACTTTCACCCTAAGAAACGCTTATAAAATAGGTAAGAAAAATTTTGCACAGTTTAATACACATACCATAAACTAGTTCAATTGTCAAAAGGACACATTTCATATTTTCCTTTGTTTCCAACGTTTAATGTTGAAGCACTCCAGGTATATGTCAGTTTACAAAAGCCAAACGTAGAAACAGGTGAAAAATATATTCGTAAACCAATAACTGTAGTGTACATAAAACCGAAAGCTTTTTTGCGTGGTATAGGTGCGGTAAATTGATTTGCGCCACGAATGGTTGGTTTCCAAGCGTTTTACTGACGGCCGCTTAAATTACCATTGTATAAGCGAATGATTCTATGACCTTTATTTTCATATAGTCTAATTAATAGAGTAGTAGATAGAAAAATATAATCGCAGGTATATTAAGTAATTAGGCAATGTAACCTTACTATGATGAGTATTTCTTTACTTTTATAATTTAAGACTTAGGTACGATCTGATTCTTCAAAAAATTGAGAATAAAACTATTTGGCTCTTGAAAGTTAAAAGTAATATGGTCTTAGTTATTTACTAATTAGTATAGCGCACTGTAAATAACAAAGGAGTTTAAGTTTCGATAATAAAGTACATTGTCACCGATGTATTACTATGTATTACAAATTTTTCTTTCTTATAACTATATAAATTATATTATTATAAGGTTATATATAATAATATAATAGTCTAGCTATTCGAAGGGGGAACGCTGCTAGTATCTTCGGAACGTTGCCTAAAGGAACTCCATTTAATAATATATTTTAGTTATTATATTTTAAGGTTAGTTATTATTTTTTTGTTATTAATTAATTAATATATTATTTAAATATTCATAATTATGATATAACGTTTATGCATAAAATAAAGGTACCATGTAATATTAAAAGCGACTCTCATCATTGCATTGGTGTCGTAGGTTCCCGGCTGTGCCCTAATGAACTTTCTGTATATGCGCATTTAGCACTCTCGTACATGGTGAAGGAAATCATTGTGAGGAAACCGGCATGCCTTAGACCCAAAAGTCGACAGTGAGGTACAGAAGGTTAATCACCTTGTTGCCTATTAAAAAAGATCACAGAACAGATAAAATGTAAATAGATTGAAACAGATGTAAAATTAAAAATGTTTTTTACTATTCGCCAAATCTAACATCAATCAAAAAGTAAGCGTTTAATAAATTCTAAAAGCAATCAGCAATAAAACTAGCATCTATGTGTTGACAGTTAGATTGCAGTGAACAGACGGAAGGTAACTCGACTATAAATACTAAACTACATATTCCAATCTGAATCGCAGCGTTTCGCAACGCCATCAATATTGTGAACTCCTAAACTATATATCTTCGGCGAATAAATTTATTCTATACACAGGTACACAATTTAAAACAATCCTCTGGATAAAAAAATCGCTGTATTTTTTTTATACGTACACATTTTTATATTTACAACTCACAATATAGTATATATGAATTCGTTATACGATTATTCTGATAACGGGCCACTTTTGTTGAGCAATAATTTCGTTCGTTCGTTCGTTTCAGCCTGTTGACGTCATATGCCTCTCTCCTATTTCCAGGATGGCCGGCTTTCCATCCAACGCCTTCCCTCCACCATCACCAGGTCATCTGTCCCCTTTAGGGGGAGGCCGTCCAACGCTCTGCCGACTTGCCTCCATTCTAGGACTTTTTTGCCCCATCGGCAATCTGTTCTTCGGGCCAGGCACTTAATCTTATATTTTTTTTATAAATCATTTAGTTTCATCATTAATTTAATAGCCTTTTTAAAAATAATTTAGTCTAGTATTATTTTTTATTCTAACTGTTCTAACTGTAACTAAAAATACAATATAAAAGTGTGTATCTGATACATCATTTGAATCAGATACACACAGAAAGAACACCGTTACCATAACAACACAACTACTATGAAACTACATATATGTAAATCCAATATTCGGAAAAGAGTAAAGAAAAAACATCTTAAACGTCGAAAGCTCAAGTGCCCAAAGTATTTCAAATTCCGAACGCACTTCTAACTTTTCCTAAGCTCTCCGTATCTCGGAGCTTTCAATAGTGTTTCGAGTGAGATACAAGTTATAGATAGTCTTATCTAACCGATTCAAATCCACGGTCGGACCGCAAGGGTTCAACCAATGAAATAGATGGTGCCAGCCGCTTCCACCAGATAACCATAATGTATCAACTGGATATTGAACCGCATATGGTATGACTATCATTTTGTGAGATAAAATTTTAATATGACTTTATCTTTCGATATGTGTGGTACTTTAGAAAAATATATTAGAAGTGAATATGTTAAAATCTTCGTAGATTTTTCATTATACATATTGTTAATTTGTAATGAGCCTTTTCAAGACCGCCGGTTAAAAGGCCGGCAACGCACTCGCGATCCCTCTGGCATTGAGAGTGTCCATGGGCGGCGGTATCGCTTAACATCGGGTGAGCCTTCTGCCCGTTTGCCCCCTGTTCTATTATAAATAGGAGTTATGATTTTGTTAAAAATTGTGGTAGCACGATAATTTAATGTCTTTACTTTTCACTTTGTGGTAACCCTACAGTAAGCTGGTACTAGGTGGCGCAGTACTAATTGTGCGGTCGCTACAGTCGATTCGATTTAGTGTTTTTGAAGCCAGTGCGGCCAAATGATTTCCATCAAGTTCTAAATTAAGGAACCGATTGCAATCATTCTTCTGTCATTCTGAATGACCTGCGGTTATGACACGAACGATAGATTTGAAAACATTTTGTTATTATCATTTATTTTTGTAATTGATATATTTAAAGTCGTTAATAAGTTTCTGGATAATTGTATGTAGTATGGAAATAAATATTAATAGACTAAAATAAGCACCAGCACAGCTAACGTCTTCTGTGGCAGAGTGCGCACACTGGGTAGGTAGATACAATACATACAATATTTACAAATGCTATGGCTTATATAAAATTAAATAACGTGCCCCGCCGAAGATCCAGATCCAGTGCATATTTGTATAATTTTCCCCTTGAAAAATAAATCTGTCAGACCTGAACAAAAATAAATATTTTAGTAAACCTGTATTCTGTCTAATGTTTTCTATTAAATAACTTTTATGTTTGATGTGAAATATGTATTCCGTTTGGCTTTAATGTAACTGAAGGAATAATAATAAAAAAATATTTTTTTATATACTTTTGAATTAAAATAATATACCAAACTGTTACCATACCATTGTATTATTCTCTAGTACACGAAACGTAATATAATATCGGTGATATAATGAAACAGGTACCTGGTTGCGAGCTTTATCGTTCTCGTGATTTGTACGTGAACACTAAAGTTAGCTTAGCCATGATTTACGTTTTATTCGTCCACAATAAATGTCAGGGTTGTGAGAGTGCTTGAAAGAAATTGCCTAATATGTCCGCAACGGTCGTAGCTTTGAATTTGCGAATGGTTGCATCGCGAATAATCGAGAGCTCGATTCGACAGAGGACACTCAACTCGATTGGACCCAATTTCGAAGTTAAATCTCGACTTGTCGCGTATGAAATGTTACGCAAAGGTAACATAACATGTATTAGAACTTTGGATTAGGTTGTATCAGTATTAAATTTAAAAAATAAATTAAATTGTACGGAATAATTTCTCTATTCGGTAACGATAATCTTTCAAGTTAACAGGGTGTTGACCCGTTGCACAAGCCCGGCATGCAGGAGGACCACGTCCTACTTCGGTCAGCAGGTTCATCGGACGGTTTGCTTACTACCACTCCGAAACACTTACGAAATCCAGCAATCGGCGGGAGGTGACACAGGACAGGGACATTCTCATTTCGCGGGCCAGTTAGTTAGTTTAGTTGAGTTAGTACGGAATAGCTGTCGCAGCTAGATCGGCTTTGTTATTGGCTTGTTTTCGTATTCCAAGGAACACTAGGTACTTGAAGCTGGGTGTTTTGTTTTTGAAACAGATCTCTCATTTGCGGCGGAGTATATTCGGACCATTACAGATGCTGCATTTATGCGATTAGAGTTTGTCCTGCAAAGTCAGCTGGCCTCTTGGACACTGTCACTAGGGTGCTATATTCGTCATCAGTATGCATGGCTGCGTCATATGGTCCCTTTACGAAATGTATTATTATTGTAATAGAATGGGTGCAAAAGAAGTTCCTTACAACATTATATAAAAGAAGGTACAACTTCTTTTCTTACCCTACTAAGTAGTTCATGGGGGTTATAGGGATATTCACTTGGTAGGAATTTAGCTTTGATCGATTGTGGTCTAAGCATAGAATAACGAAACGGAAAGCGCATGCTTGCTGGGAGAGATTGTGAGACTGTACGTTCCGGACAATTATCACCACAGCCTGAAACAACCTTTTTGCTGTGTATTCAAGAGGTCTGAGATCGATGATATTCGTACGAACAACATCAAGTGCTTCATATTATTAATGAATTAGATTCAATCATATTTAATTTTTGAAATTGTTTCATGTTGTATTAAATTCACAATTCAAACACCTCTTTTTTGTCCCCTTCAAAAAAAGAACGTACAAGTATTCTTAAAAAGCTGGCAACGGACTTGCAAACCCTCTGGCATTGAGCGTCCATCACTATGTATGTATGTATAATTGTATAGTGTACCTATCATGATGTATCACTTAACATCAGGTGAGCCTCCCGCCCGATTATAGAACAGGGGAACAAAAAAAAGTAAAAAAATAGTATTGCATAAGTAAGTATAGTAAAACGATTAAACCCTATTGAAACCTCATGACATGGCTCTTAAATAATTAATTCATAGTAATACCCCATCGATTGAAGACAATTATAACAATTAAAATAGTTTTTGAAGTGAAACTTCTTTAGGCGCATGAGGGTAAAATGTTTACGGATAAAACGCAATAATAATAATATTAGCGTCACGATGTGCAGCGTTTTTGTGGAATAAAAGGAAGAGCGATTGAGACCGATTGAGAGAGAGTGAGAAAGGGCGAACGTAGCATGAAGCAAATAGCCATGGAGCGAGAGGTGGGAGAGAGCTATAGTGAGAAAGATTGAGAAAGATTGAAAAATACACGCTATTGGTTGATGTATTCGTTTAGTTGCATATTAGAACTTTAGACGGCAATTCTGTCGTATGTCTTGCGCAGTAAACGCAGGTTTTGTTATATATTTATATGATCATTAGCACGTATACAGTGTGCAAACAGTGTGAATGTAGATGTACAAATAAATGGAACGATCATCTATTGGGCTTTTAACTTAGTAATAATTAATTTACAAAGAAGTTTCACTTCTGACATGTATACTTTGTACGCACGCATAGAAGTATAAACTATCATCCGCATTAATGTGGCATTCTATGAAGGAGCATCTTCAAGGACCGAGTGTACTTTTTTAAAGTTCAGCAACACACTTAAGTCCGGCTAACAGTCAAATACGTAACACGCCTTCTCATTGCACGTATAGAACTTCAACATTTTATAATTTTGCAACCCTCGTTTGTATTTTATGAATTAATATTAATCGCCATAATTGAGGGAAACATTGACAATGAAAATTCGGATTCAAATTTTCATTAAAAGCTAAAACCTTTAAATCATCTTGATAATAATCGATTTTATGAAATTCCTTGAAGAGGTGGAGATAAATTAAATTTGTTACAAAAGTTCCATTGGATATCTCTCGGTCACGATATTAAATTTATGCCATCAAGTGTGAGCATTCAGCGTTCATGTTACAATTTCAATTGTAGATTAGAATTATTAGGTTCACTTATTTTAATTGTTCATTGCCTAATTGGACACATTCTTGTTTTATTATTTATAATCTAAAGTACACCAATTAACTTTTTGTGTAAAAACAACAGACAAAGATGTGTATCTATGTTGTACATATGACAGTGCATTCTCTTTTTTTCAGTACAGTATAGGAAGTGATAACAGTGTTAAGATATGTTTACTTGTATCAAAATAGTCTACTTGATATTAGTCTGTGCTACTAGTAGTCTGTGCTAGTATGTAGTCTGTACAACTAATATAAAGTTTTATTCTCAAACTGCAACTCATTCGTTTTATTAAACAGAACCCTTATGCAAGTGCGATCGTCTTTTTTTCAGCGTAGTTTTTAAGTCTCTTTTACACGACCTACGTTTCCAGTAACCGTATTAGTAATTAACATCGTAATGTGGATTTGGTTTGGACACCTCATAAAGGTATATAGTATCTTTTAACATTAACTAGTTTGAAAATTCAAAAAGGATTCTAAATTGCGAATTGACGTCACGTTTGCCGTGTAGGCGATGCACGCACCAACTTTTATGACATAAGATTTTCGACATGTCGTCTTTTATGCTTCGTAAAAGTTTTATGTACTGGCTTATCAGGCTTCGGGGTAAGTATATTAAATAGTGGTCAACCAAATAAGCATTTACGTATGTGAAGTCCCAAGCTAGCATGTGATACATACATTATTTGTCTCTTTCAAATATAACTTTTATAAGTCCAAAAGCAATATATACCTTTAAAAATACGAACACACATTAATAATATTAGAATATTTCTATGTTAAGTGTAGGCAAGAATTTTAGGGAAATTAAAGGAAAATCAGTAACAAACGCAACATAAAACTAAATCTAATTTAAACTAAAGATTTAATTTGGCGCCTGGTATACGGTACCGGTGACCCTAGAGTTGATGTATTCCTCAACAAATAAGTATCGCAATACAGCGTGGAAATGCTGTCAGCGTTGAAGGTACACTGCCACAGAGAACAAACAAATTTTTTTTTTCTTTTATTTATTAATTATTATTATTATTAAGAATATAATAATTATATTCTCAGTTCTTACTTTTTAATCTATAACAATTACTTTTCCAACGACATTCTAACCTTTTGATTATCATGAGATTAAATGAAATTGTCGCACAATTTAATTAGTAAGTTATTGTGTTACGATTTATACAATAATTTCAAACACTTTCACCCTAAGAAACGCTTATAAAATAGGTAAGAAAAATTTTGCTCAGTTTAATATATATACCATAAACTAGTTCAATTGTCAAAAGGACACATTTCATATTTTCCTTTGTTTCCAACGTTTAATGTTAAAACACTCCAGGTACATATCAGTTTACCAAAGCCAAACGTAGAAACAGGTGAAAAATATATTCGTAAACCAATAACTGTAGTGTACATAAAACCGAAAGCTTTTTTGCGTGGTATAGGTGCGGTAAATTGATTTGCGCCACGAATGGTTGGTTTCCAAGCGTTTCACTGACGGCCGCTTAAATTACCATTGTATAAGCGAATGATTCTATGACCTTTATTTTTATATAGTCTAATTAATAAGAAAAATATAATCGCAGGTATATTAAGTAATTAGGCAATGTAACCTTACTGTGATGAGTATATCTTTACTTTTGTAATTTAAGACTGAGGTACGATATGATTCTATGATGAGTATAGCGAACTGTAAACAGGAGTTTAGGTTTAGATAATAAAGTATATTGTCACCTATGTATTACACATTTTCTCTCGTATAACTATATAAATTATATTATTTTAAGGTTATCTATAATAATATAATAGTCTAGCTATTCGAAGGGGGAACGCTGCCAGTATCTTCGGAACCTTGCCTAAAGGAACTCCTTTTAATAATATATTTTAAGGTTAGTTATTGTTTTTTTTTGTTATTAATTAATGAATTAGTATAATATTCATAATTGTTATATAACGTTTATGCATAAAATAAAAGTACCATGTAATATTTAAAGAAACTCTCATCCCTGGTGTCGTACGTTCGATCCCGGCTGTGCCCTAATGGACTTTCTGTATATGCGCATTTAGCACTCTCGTACATGGTGAAGGAAATCATTGTGAGGAAACTGGCATGCCTTAAAAGTCGATGGTGAGGTCGATCACCTACTTGCCTATTAGAAATGATCACGGAATAGATTCAAACAGATGAAGTTAAAAGTGTTTTTTACTATTCGGCAAATCTAACATCAATCAAAAAGTAAGCGTTTAATAAATTCTAAAAGCAATCAGCAATAAAACTAGCATCTATGTGTTGACAGTTAGATTGCAGTGAACAGACGGAAGGTAACTCGACTATAAATACTAAACTACATATTCCAATCTGAATCGCAGCGTTTCGCAACGCCATCAATATTGTGAACTCCTAAACTATATATCTTCTGCGAATAAATTTATACTATACACAGGTACAGAATGTAAAACAATCCTTTCGATAAAAAATCGCAATAGCTGTATTTTATACGTACACATTTTTATATATACAACTCACTATATATATGAATCACCAGAAGTATTTTACAGCAGGCGAGATCTGCTTGCGCTTATTCGTCATACGATTATTCTGATAACAGGTCACTTCTGTTGAGCAATAATTTCGTTCGTTTCAGGATGTTAACGTCCTTTGCTGGCCATAGGCCTCTCCCCTATTTCCAGGACGGCCGGCTTTCCATCCAACGCCTTTCATCACAAGGTCATCCTTCCACTTAGGGGGAGACCGTCCAACGCTCTGCCGACTGGCCTCCATTCTAGGACTTTTTTGCTCCATTGGCAATCCGTTCTTCGGGCCTCACACTTAAGCTTATATTTTTTTATACATCATTTATAATATTTAATTTAATAGCTTTTTTAAAAATAATTTAGTCTAGTATTATTTTTAATTGTTCTAACTGTAACTAAAAATGCAATATAAAAGTGTGTATCACATACACAAAGAAAGAACACCGTTACCATGACAACACAACTACTATGAAACTACACATATGTAAATCCAATATTCGGCAAAAGAGTAAAGAAAAAACATCTTAAACGTCGAAAGCTCAAGTGCCCAAAGTATTTCAAATTCCGAACGCACTTCTAACTTTTCCTAAGCTCTCCGTATCTCGGAGCTTTCAATAGTGTTTCGAGTGAGATACAAGTTATAGATAGTCTTATCTAACCGATTCAAATCCACGGTCGGACCGCAAGGGTTCAACCAATGAAATAGATGGTGCCAGCCGCTTCCACCAGATAACCATAATGTATCAACTGGATATTGAACCGCATATGGTATGACTATCATTTTGTGAGATAAAATTTTAATATGACTTTATCTTTCGATATGTGTGGTACTTTAGAAAAATATATTAGAAGTGAATATGTTAAAATCTTCGTAGATTTTTCATTATACATATTGTTAATTTGTAATGAGCCTTTTCAAGACCGCCGGTTAAAAGGCCGGCAACGCACTCGCGATCCCTCTGGCATTGAGAGTGTCCATGGGCGGCGGTATCGCTTAACATCGGGTGAGCCTTCTGCCCGTTTGCCCCCTGTTCTATTATAAATAGGAGTTATGATTTTGTTAAAAATTGTGGTAGCACGATAATTTAATGTCTTTACTTTTCACTTTGTGGTAACCCTACAGTAAGCTGGTACTAGGTGGCGCAGTACTAATTGTGCGGTCGCTACAGTCGATTCGATTTAGTGTTTTTGAAGCCAGTGCGGCCAAATGATTTCCATCAAGTTCTAAATTAAGGAACCGATTGCAATCATTCTTCTGTCATTCTGAATGACCTGCGGTTATGACACGAACGATAGATTTGAAAACATTTTGTTATTATCATTTATTTTTGTAATTGATATATTTAAAGTCGTTAATAAGTTTCTGGATAATTGTATGTAGTATGGAAATAAATATTAATAGACTAAAATAAGCACCAGCACAGCTAACGTCTTCTGTGGCAGAGTGCGCACATTGAGTAGGAAGATTGTAGGTTTGAATCTGAGGGAAACCCAAGGAATAACCAAGAACAATTGTTTTCTTTAAAGTCATACAATATTTACAAATGCTATGGCTTACATAAAATTAAATAACCAAGCGTAAAATGAAATAACGTGCCTCGTCATAGATCCGGATCCAGTACATATTTATATAATTTTCCCCATGAAAATCAATCGGTCAGACCTGAACAAAAAAAAATATTTTAGTAAACCTGTATTCTGTCTAATGTTTTCTATTAAATAACTTTTATGTTTGATGTGAAATATGTATTCCGTTTGGCTTTAATGTAACTGAAGGAATAATAATAAAAAAATATTTTTTTATATACTTTTGAATTAAAATAATATACCAAACTGTTACCATACCATTGTATTATTCTCTAGTACACGAAACGTAATATAATATCGGTGATATAATGAAACAGGTACCTGGTTGCGAGCTTTATCGTTCTCGTGATTTGTACGTGAACACTAAAGTTAGCTTAGCCATGATTTACGTTTTATTCGTCCACAATAAATGTCAGGGTTGTGAGAGTGCTTGAAAGAAATTGCCTAATATGTCCGCAACGGTCGTAGCTTTGAATTTGCGAATGGTTGCATCGCGAATAATCGAGAGCTCGATTCGACAGAGGACACTCAACTCGATTGGACCCAATTTCGAAGTTAAATCTCGACTTGTCGCGTATGAAATGTTACGCAAAGGTTACATAACATGTATTAGAACTTTGGATTAGGTTGTATTATTAAATTTATTTGTTGTAGTATTAAATTTAAAAAAAAATTGTACCGAATAATTTCTCTATTCAGTAACGATAATCTTTCAAGATAATCTGTACTACCGACCACTCGGAAACACCTACGAAAGCCAGCAAGGCGGCAGGTGGCACAGGACAGGGAGCGCTGGAAGATTCTCATTTCGCAGGCCAGCCCTGCGATTCTGTAACTCACTTCACGAACTCAGTCAGTCAAGCAGTCATTTTATGATTTGGCATTCTGAAAAGGTGGGAGCTTGTAGTTTATTGTTTATCAGAATGCCAAATCATAAAATGACTGCTTCACGACTGATTTGAGAGCGACCGCCGATGCGAAAACCGCTGTGTGAGTTCGTGAAGTGAGTTACAGAATCGCAGGGCAGTTAGTTAGTTTAGTTGAGTAAGTACAGAATAGTTAAAGCTATCGCAGCTAGATCCGCTTTGTTATTGGCTTGTTTTCTTATTCCAAGGAACACTAGGTACTTGAGCTGGGTGTTTTATATTTGAAACAGATTTCTCATTTGCGGAGTATATTCGGACCATTACAGATGCTGCATTTATGCGATTAGAGTTTGTCCTGCAAAGTCAGCTGGCCTCTTGGACACTGCCACTAGGGTGCTATATTCCTCATCAGTATGCATGGCTGCGTCATATGGTCCCCTTTCTTTGGGTGCAAAAGAAGTTCCTTAGAACATTATATAAAAGAAGGTACAACTTCTTTCCTTACCCTACTAAGTAGTTCATGGGGGTTATAGGGATATTCACTTGGTAGGAATTTAGCTTTGATCGATTGTGGTCTAAGCATAGAATAACGAAACGGAAAGCGCATGCTTGCTGGGAGAGATTGTGAGACTGTACGTTCCGGACAATTATCACCACAGCCTGAAACAACCTTTTTGCTGTGTATTCAACTCGCACTGTCCAGCGTAAACAAGCTTGCATTGCCCACTTACTCTCGCAGCTCTAGACTCTTCGCCGGAGGGAAACCTTTATGTGAAACGTATGGGGGTATTTTACTATGATTTAAAAAGATACCTAGAGAAGATTAATGGATAGCAAAAAGTTTTCAGTTAAGTTTATACAAATGACTTAATTGTATAATAGTTCAATAATAATTTTGGTAGTAATTTGGCCATGTATAAGTTGTTGATAAATAAATAAATAAAACTTACAAAGTCACTTTAGTATATGTTAAGTAGGAATAGGTATACAGAAATACATAAACTTTCATATGACCGATCCATTGTGAATGCGCATTGAATTACTTAGAAGTTTTACAGACTGAGACAGAAATTTCTGTATAATAATCACAAAATAAAGTGTTCAAGAGTCGCTTAGTAAACGAAAATTAAGTTCTGCTTCTAACACTATTAATGAAACATAAATTCACATTACATAACACTATTAAAAAGCTCATTACAGTTAATTTGCAATCGATTAACAAAATTCTCAAACGTAACACGTCTCCTCATTATTTATCACCGTCTCCAACCCACAGAGAGGTGCTTTATGGCATCTAGTCACGTATTTGTGAAGCTTAACAAATAAACCTTTTCCTAATACAGCCACGATTCGAAAGAGATTATCAGTACAATCGAATCTTACCCATAATCGTTTAGAATTACCATAAGAATGCAATACAATCTCTTTGGCTAATAAGTGGTTCGAACAGTTGAACATCGCCTAGGATAACAATCTCGATTTGAAAAAGCAAATAGAAGTAAGCGTGCAGTGCATAAATTGCTCTATATCTTAACATCGCCTGACCCCTAATGGGCATAAGGTGGGACTGATCGTTATCATGAAAATGGGAATTCAGTAACTTTGTCGATACAAAAGAAGTTGTGTGGCTCGTTTCTGAACTTATGTAACGTCTGTAGAACTTTTTACTTGTATCTTAGAAAGGTTCCAAGCATCTTTAAAATAAAGATGTTTTTGTATGCCGAGCTAACATTTTAGTTGAAAGAAAATGGGTTTAGAATTTAAAGCATTTTGAGGTATAGGTAGTTTAAAGTGAACTATAAAATTTACGTCTGTAAAGTAAATATGCTCACAATCAGAAACTAAACGCCAGAACTAATAAATTAATGAATAATAATATTTACCAATTATAAGACCATTATCTTTTTTAAATTGCAACTTTTACGTAAGTTTTACAGTTGCAGACACTAATTGTACAAAAACGTAGACCGTAAATTGTGCATAAAACCCGATGAAATATAAAAATAACGTAGTTTCTGTACGTAGGTAGTTTAAAGTGAACTATAAAATTTATGTCTGTAAAGTAAATATGCTCACAATCAGAAACTAAACGCCAGAACTAATAAAAATAATGAATAATAATATTAATTACAAATACATAAAACGACCATTATCTTTTTTAAATTGCAATTTTTACGTAGGTAAGTTTTACAGTTGCAGACACTAATTGTACAAAAACGTAGACCGTAAATTGTGCATAAAACCCGATGAAATATAAAAATAACGTAGTTTCTCGACATTTTACTCCTTTTGAGATATAAATTGTGAGTAGCCGGTTCGTTATTCAGAATGCAATAAAACGAGTCTTAAGGTCGATTTACATCAAACGAGCGAATGCTCATTCTATCCCCACTACATCAAATTCTTCGAGTGTAAACAGGCGTAGAGCATTCTTTCGTTGTTCTTAGTGCGTTCGCAAAGATTCTATAGAATATTCTAAGAATGCTCGTTCGCTTGATGTAAACGGCGCAAGAGCGCGCGAACAGTTGCTTAGAGCGTTCTAGCGTGTTCGGACGTGCTCGCGCCACTGAGCGGTCTTTTCAAAGCGTTCTTGTGTTCTAGCGATTGTTTACGTATCTTATCGATTAAATTATGGATTGGTCTCAAGTAAAATGTTTATTAATGATAGAAGCCTACCGCAATTTCAGATGCCTGTGGGATCCGACGTATGAAAACTATAAAAATACAACTTCTTGCATCTTACCGCCGGGAAAGGCAAAAAACAATGAGTACGAAGTCAGGCAGCAGTGCCGATTGTATTTATAATTCTTCCTTCTTTTATTTTTGAGTTTTCGCGACAAAATAATAAATGCAGCACTTGCAATAATGATATCGAGGTCAGAGTCAGACATAACGAAGCACTACCAATACTTACCACAGAATTGACACGAATGAGCAAAGAACATTCGATCTAGCTTTTGTTTACACTAGAAGATTACGAAAGAATGCTCTTGTTCTAGCTCTAGCTCTATGTTCGTTTGATGTAAATCGACCTTTATACGACATTGTATTGTATTAGATTATATTTAGCATAATTCTATGTAATTATGGAATAAAAATACCTTAAAAAAACTATACTATTTTTTAAGAGATTTCAAATGAGGCCTTTGGTTAAGCAAGTATAATATTTGTTAGCAGCAATGAAAAGCATTGCACCGAGTTATATAGAAGAAGAAAATTTTGACCCAAAGAGTAACAATTCAGTTTGGTTCACAATCCTTTAAGATAAATACCTTTTTGTCACTTTGTCAAATTGTGTTTACGCTGTGATTAAGAAACTGATGGGCGCTTTATTTATTTATTTATCAGGAACCAAACAGATATATCACTCTAATACAGAAAGGAAGAAGACAAATTTATTAAAAAGTTACAATATTGGATGCATCCTATTTTACCCTTTTACAGAAAAATAATAATTTTATATAGGCACAAATATGACCGCCGACGGGGGAGCCAAGTAGACAGTATAATATTTAACCCGATAGTTAAAACGATTTTGAATCGTAAGTAATGCATCTAAGTACACGTTTAAACTAAGTGGTTAAGGTATTAATTAATAACCTTCACGTTAGCTTCAATACAAAATAGTTAAGCAATGTTGAAAGTTGCTAACAATTAAACTTGCAGTTATCCGTAAGTTTGTGCTCAAGCCTTAAATAAATCAAATTATTATCATTTATTTTTGTAATTGATATATTTAAAGTCGTTAATAAGTTTCTGGATAATTGTATGTAGTATGGAAATAAATATTAATAGACTAAAATAAGCACCAGCACAGCTAACGTCTTCTGTGGCAGAGTGCGCACATTGAGTAGGAAGATTGTAGGTTTGAATCTGAGGGAAACCCAAGGAATAACCAAGAACAATTGTTTTCTTTAAAGTCATACAATATTTACAAATGCTATGGCTTACATAAAATTAAATAACCAAGCGTAAAATGAAATAACGTGCCTCGTCATAGATCCGGATCCAGTACATATTTATATAATTTTCCCCATGAAAATCAATCGGTCAGACCTGAACAAAAAAAAATATTTTAGTAAACCTGTATTCTGTCTAATGTTTTCTATTAAATAACTTTTATGTTTGATGTGAAATATGTATTCCGTTTGGCTTTAATGTAACTGAAGGAATAATAATAAAAAAATATTTTTTTATATACTTTTGAATTAAAATAATATACCAAACTGTTACCATACCATTGTATTATTCTCTAGTACACGAAACGTAATATAATATCGGTGATATAATGAAACAGGTACCTGGTTGCGAGCTTTATCGTTCTCGTGATTTGTACGTGAACACTAAAGTTAGCTTAGCCATGATTTACGTTTTATTCGTCCACAATAAATGTCAGGGTTGTGAGAGTGCTTGAAAGAAATTGCCTAATATGTCCGCAACGGTCGTAGCTTTGAATTTGCGAATGGTTGCATCGCGAATAATCGAGAGCTCGATTCGACAGAGGACACTCAACTCGATTGGACCCAATTTCGAAGTTAAATCTCGACTTGTCGCGTATGAAATGTTACGCAAAGGTTACATAACATGTATTAGAACTTTGGATTAGGTTGTATTATTAAATTTATTTGTTGTAGTATTAAATTTAAAAAAAAATTGTACCGAATAATTTCTCTATTCAGTAACGATAATCTTTCAAGATAATCTGTACTACCGACCACTCGGAAACACCTACGAAAGCCAGCAAGGCGGCAGGTGGCACAGGACAGGGAGCGCTGGAAGATTCTCATTTCGCAGGCCAGCCCTGCGATTCTGTAACTCACTTCACGAACTCAGTCAGTCAAGCAGTCATTTTATGATTTGGCATTCTGAAAAGGTGGGAGCTTGTAGTTTATTGTTTATCAGAATGCCAAATCATAAAATGACTGCTTCACGACTGATTTGAGAGCGACCGCCGATGCGAAAACCGCTGTGTGAGTTCGTGAAGTGAGTTACAGAATCGCAGGGCAGTTAGTTAGTTTAGTTGAGTAAGTACAGAATAGTTAAAGCTATCGCAGCTAGATCCGCTTTGTTATTGGCTTGTTTTCTTATTCCAAGGAACACTAGGTACTTGAGCTGGGTGTTTTATATTTGAAACAGATTTCTCATTTGCGGAGTATATTCGGACCATTACAGATGCTGCATTTATGCGATTAGAGTTTGTCCTGCAAAGTCAGCTGGCCTCTTGGACACTGCCACTAGGGTGCTATATTCCTCATCAGTATGCATGGCTGCGTCATATGGTCCCCTTTCTTTGGGTGCAAAAGAAGTTCCTTAGAACATTATATAAAAGAAGGTACAACTTCTTTCCTTACCCTACTAAGTAGTTCATGGGGGTTATAGGGATATTCACTTGGTAGGAATTTAGCTTTGATCGATTGTGGTCTAAGCATAGAATAACGAAACGGAAAGCGCATGCTTGCTGGGAGAGATTGTGAGACTGTACGTTCCGGACAATTATCACCACAGCCTGAAACAACCTTTTTGCTGTGTATTCAACTCGCACTGTCCAGCGTAAACAAGCTTGCATTGCCCACTTACTCTCGCAGCTCTAGACTCTTCGCCGGAGGGAAACCTTTATGTGAAACGTATGGGGGTATTTTACTATGATTTAAAAAGATACCTAGAGAAGATTAATGGATAGCAAAAAGTTTTCAGTTAAGTTTATACAAATGACTTAATTGTATAATAGTTCAATAATAATTTTGGTAGTAATTTGGCCATGTATAAGTTGTTGATAAATAAATAAATAAAACTTACAAAGTCACTTTAGTATATGTTAAGTAGGAATAGGTATACAGAAATACATAAACTTTCATATGACCGATCCATTGTGAATGCGCATTGAATTACTTAGAAGTTTTACAGACTGAGACAGAAATTTCTGTATAATAATCACAAAATAAAGTGTTCAAGAGTCGCTTAGTAAACGAAAATTAAGTTCTGCTTCTAACACTATTAATGAAACATAAATTCACATTACATAACACTATTAAAAAGCTCATTACAGTTAATTTGCAATCGATTAACAAAATTCTCAAACGTAACACGTCTCCTCATTATTTATCACCGTCTCCAACCCACAGAGAGGTGCTTTATGGCATCTAGTCACGTATTTGTGAAGCTTAACAAATAAACCTTTTCCTAATACAGCCACGATTCGAAAGAGATTATCAGTACAATCGAATCTTACCCATAATCGTTTAGAATTACCATAAGAATGCAATACAATCTCTTTGGCTAATAAGTGGTTCGAACAGTTGAACATCGCCTAGGATAACAATCTCGATTTGAAAAAGCAAATAGAAGTAAGCGTGCAGTGCATAAATTGCTCTATATCTTAACATCGCCTGACCCCTAATGGGCATAAGGTGGGACTGATCGTTATCATGAAAATGGGAATTCAGTAACTTTGTCGATACAAAAGAAGTTGTGTGGCTCGTTTCTGAACTTATGTAACGTCTGTAGAACTTTTTACTTGTATCTTAGAAAGGTTCCAAGCATCTTTAAAATAAAGATGTTTTTGTATGCCGAGCTAACATTTTAGTTGAAAGAAAATGGGTTTAGAATTTAAAGCATTTTGAGGTATAGGTAGTTTAAAGTGAACTATAAAATTTACGTCTGTAAAGTAAATATGCTCACAATCAGAAACTAAACGCCAGAACTAATAAATTAATGAATAATAATATTTACCAATTATAAGACCATTATCTTTTTTAAATTGCAACTTTTACGTAAGTTTTACAGTTGCAGACACTAATTGTACAAAAACGTAGACCGTAAATTGTGCATAAAACCCGATGAAATATAAAAATAACGTAGTTTCTGTACGTAGGTAGTTTAAAGTGAACTATAAAATTTATGTCTGTAAAGTAAATATGCTCACAATCAGAAACTAAACGCCAGAACTAATAAAAATAATGAATAATAATATTAATTACAAATACATAAAACGACCATTATCTTTTTTAAATTGCAATTTTTACGTAGGTAAGTTTTACAGTTGCAGACACTAATTGTACAAAAACGTAGACCGTAAATTGTGCATAAAACCCGATGAAATATAAAAATAACGTAGTTTCTCGACATTTTACTCCTTTTGAGATATAAATTGTGAGTAGCCGGTTCGTTATTCAGAATGCAATAAAACGAGTCTTAAGGTCGATTTACATCAAACGAGCGAATGCTCATTCTATCCCCACTACATCAAATTCTTCGAGTGTAAACAGGCGTAGAGCATTCTTTCGTTGTTCTTAGTGCGTTCGCAAAGATTCTATAGAATATTCTAAGAATGCTCGTTCGCTTGATGTAAACGGCGCAAGAGCGCGCGAACAGTTGCTTAGAGCGTTCTAGCGTGTTCGGACGTGCTCGCGCCACTGAGCGGTCTTTTCAAAGCGTTCTTGTGTTCTAGCGATTGTTTACGTATCTTATCGATTAAATTATGGATTGGTCTCAAGTAAAATGTTTATTAATGATAGAAGCCTACCGCAATTTCAGATGCCTGTGGGATCCGACGTATGAAAACTATAAAAATACAACTTCTTGCATCTTACCGCCGGGAAAGGCAAAAAACAATGAGTACGAAGTCAGGCAGCAGTGCCGATTGTATTTATAATTCTTCCTTCTTTTATTTTTGAGTTTTCGCGACAAAATAATAAATGCAGCACTTGCAATAATGATATCGAGGTCAGAGTCAGACATAACGAAGCACTACCAATACTTACCACAGAATTGACACGAATGAGCAAAGAACATTCGATCTAGCTTTTGTTTACACTAGAAGATTACGAAAGAATGCTCTTGTTCTAGCTCTAGCTCTATGTTCGTTTGATGTAAATCGACCTTTATACGACATTGTATTGTATTAGATTATATTTAGCATAATTCTATGTAATTATGGAATAAAAATACCTTAAAAAAACTATACTATTTTTTAAGAGATTTCAAATGAGGCCTTTGGTTAAGCAAGTATAATATTTGTTAGCAGCAATGAAAAGCATTGCACCGAGTTATATAGAAGAAGAAAATTTTGACCCAAAGAGTAACAATTCAGTTTGGTTCACAATCCTTTAAGATAAATACCTTTTTGTCACTTTGTCAAATTGTGTTTACGCTGTGATTAAGAAACTGATGGGCGCTTTATTTATTTATTTATCAGGAACCAAACAGATATATCACTCTAATACAGAAAGGAAGAAGACAAATTTATTAAAAAGTTACAATATTGGATGCATCCTATTTTACCCTTTTACAGAAAAATAATAATTTTATATAGGCACAAATATGACCGCCGACGGGGGAGCCAAGTAGACAGTATAATATTTAACCCGATAGTTAAAACGATTTTGAATCGTAAGTAATGCATCTAAGTACACGTTTAAACTAAGTGGTTAAGGTATTAATTAATAACCTTCACGTTAGCTTCAATACAAAATAGTTAAGCAATGTTGAAAGTTGCTAACAATTAAACTTGCAGTTATCCGTAAGTTTGTGCTCAAGCCTTAAATAAATCAAAGTTACAAACAAAGTTATGATACCAACTCCTCTCAACAGCATACCTGATACACTTATTAATTTCTTCATTCTGCACATTTGCATTACACTTCTGTTTTATTGTAAAAAATATTATGTTCTAAATTGTCTCGTTTGAGGTTCTCGGTTAAGTGTAAATCTATTGAGATGTAATATCATAAACATACCTAGAACAAATCGAATGTGAAACTATTAAACCTCTATGAAATAGATATGAGAAGTTAAAGCCAAACAGGAAAATAGAAGTTTAAAATGGAAGTTCAACAAAAAGATTTCAGCTGAGATTGTAGAATATGTGTCTATGGTGGAAAGGCTTTCATAAGATTTAACACGCACGATGAGAATGAGTCGGATAATAAAAGAAAATGTTACGGTCGAGTACGGACGCGCCGCCAGTAAACGCTGTAAATTTAACGGAAAAATATCTCTTTCGTGAAGAAAAACAAAGAATCCGAGCACTGAAATTTATGCGCTGAGGATTAAAAATGTTTGCGCCCTCCGGCAGGACCTCGGCTTCATTAGAGCTTGTTTCACGAATATTCTGATTAATATTTACCTTACACTTCTTGTGGATTGTAGTTCGTTAACCGTAGTCTTGTAATTGAGGTACAAAATCCTTGGCGCCGTTTGATATAATTGTATATTAAAATTTTTGGTTCTCATTAAGGATGTAACTTTTGATTTATTTATGTAGATCATATCGGCGTGTTATTTTAACCTTCACGTAGCTCATGTTGTCTTTATGTTCTTCTATAAGATGTTAAAGATATTTTGCTTAAGAATTTGTCTAATAAAAGTTAGGTATATTTTTTTTAATAATTTCACGTACGACGCATTCAGTGATAAATTATTCTTTAGTAAATAAAATAATGTACACACACATACATACTCTTTTGATACAAAATCTAATGAAGGACCTGTGTATATTTAATGTAACCATGATGCTTTTGATGATAAGCTGGAATAATATATTACGGGACCAGGCATACTTGTCTTGTATATTAATTATTAATAATGACTGCTATAATTATTAATTCATTAGCAAATGAAATTATTAATCGTAGATTAACCTATTTAATGACATGATTAGGGCCACTGTCTAAAATTTGTTTTAAACTTACCTTTTGTCAAATTGATATATAAATATTTTCTTTGATCATTTATTTCATAGACAAGGTGATCAGCCTTTTGTCTGACAAATGTCGTCGATTATTGGATTTAAGACATGCCAGTTTCCTCACGACGTTTTCCTTAACCGTCCGAGTGTGTGTAAGATGCTCACATATATAAAAAGTCCATTGGGGCACAGCTGACGATCGAGCCTACTTCGAGATCAGAGTCGCACACTGAAGAACTATTTTTTTATAGTTTCAATTATCATTTTCAAAATAATTACATAATAATACATTAATAATTACATGTATAATAAAACCAATTGCGACAATGAAGTCGGTTGAATAGTTTTTATAGTTATAATATTTACTTGTATATAAACAGTAAGATGCTTTAACAATGCGTTATTTATAAGTAGTCTTCTATATAAATAATAGATTATAAAAATAAAAAAGTTATTCACAAAGTTAGTAATTAGGTGACTGTTCTTTTTCAGGATATTTTGAAATAACGCTAAATATAAAACCTCCCCAACATTAGAATGATATAAATAGCTTGATACGAATCTTTGCTGACAGCGATTCATTTGTTTCAAGGAATTATTGTATTGCACAGGTAGGCGAGTGTAAGCTGACAAGTGCAATTGCTATACCTACGATACGAGATAGTGGGCCATTGTTAACACTTCCTCAACACGCGAAGTGCAACGACCCGTTAACTCTAAATAACTCTACACCTACTAACCCGTTCTGGGTTGCCACATAATGATTATAAATTTCCAACTCGTCATTTTAATGGTCGGTAGCGGTGAACCTTTTTGTGGCATATACTCAGGGATCACAAACCAAATTTTTATTTGAGACTCATGAAATGTGTTTAGGACAAAATCTGAGTAATTTAGATAAATGTAATGTTTTAAGTGTAACCTTCACCAATGGCGTTACAACCTTGGTGTGGGCCTTAGATTTCTGTATCTGTTTCGTGATCATTTATTTTTTAATAGGCTGTCTAACACGATTTTTTCTTTCACCGTTTGAGCCAATGTTTAATGCGCACATTTAAAGTTTATTGGAGATCCGGAGATCGAACCTTCGACCCGGGGATGAGAGTCGCAGTCTGACTCCACTGGGGCAACACGATGTAAAGTTGAACTTTAACTTAAACTTATTGTCGAAAATATATATTGTAAGATGAACCATTTATACAGTTTCAATTATCATTTTCTAAATAATTATTATAAAACCAATTGCGACGCTGAAAACCCCCTTCTTTGCTTTTGTTGAAGTTGCTTAAAATAGCTTTTATAGTCATAATATTTACTTGTATATTAACACTGAGATGCATTTATTTCTGAATATTAAATTTAAAATTCATCACTGTGTGTCGAGTTTTGAAAAAACAATTTTTTGATCCTGGCAACCCTATAAACTCAACCAATAAAAATACGCCGCGCACATTATCTTGTGATGTTCAGGATTTATTGTTGTAGAAAACCTTAAATCTGCAAAGCTTTACGATTCTATTGTTTACTTTTCCAAATACACTATAAAATATGTGCGCTTAGCGATATATGCGTAAAATGTTTTTTATTTTTAAAGAAAAGTATTAACATTTTTTGAGAGTATATAGTCAAACATCTTAACGTATGTGTTAAATGACTGATCATTAGAGATTAGCGTACGATGCCTCTATCAGAACCACTAAAATACTTGCGAAAAGAAACTATAAATGTTTATCGTAATAAATGTTGAACGTTTGGCAGGCAGTTACAAAATTATAAGGCAACGCAAGCTAATGACTAATATCCGCACGGAACGTCTGCGTAAATCTATCTGCTAAAGTGAAATATACATATGATATGTAATTTATACTTTAATAACTAAAACTAAGGCCTAAAATTACACGTTAGTAACAGGACTCGCCGATCCTAAACATATAGCGAAATAATCGGCGTGTGACTACCACTGACAGTTTCTTGGTACAACATCTGCCAGCATTGAGTTCTCCTTGCTACAGTAAACACAAAGAACTCACCCTTTGTTCTCCAAAATAAATTTTGCCCAGCACATTTAGGCTTGACTACACTCCGCTTAAGCCTCATTTATTCCTTGAAACATTTACAAAATATACACACACTTAAAATAAATATTTTTTTTTTTTCAAGGACCTCTCCTAGAGTATAGGCCTCTCTCCATCTCTCTCTGTCTTGAGCATTTTTCTCCTTTTCGTCGTGTCGTTACCATCTTTGTCCATCTGCTTTGTTCATACGAGCAGTATGGCCCGTCCATTTCCACTTTTATGTAATATATTCCGTAGAAATCATCAATAATTATTTGATTACGCAATTTAAAATTTCCAATTACGTTTTATGTTTGAAATTTCTCTTTACATTGAACTTTTATGCACTTTTCGATAGCAATCAGCATTAATCTGTTAAAGTGCAAAACAATTAATACCGAGCGTGATAGGAAACAATCTGAATGTAATTTGTATCTGAATTGGTGGATTCCACTGCACTCAGATTATCCCTCGTATAAAATTAGACTCACGAATTGCGAACAAACTGCTAACAATTCGAACCCATATCGAATAGAATTTTATATTGAATTTATTGAAATTATTTGATTGACTTCTGAGTTTGTTAAAATAGGTCAAATAAATTGTGGCGTGTTTATAACATAGTTGTCATATAAATCTGTATTATTTGTTAGTGTTACAACTTACTTTCTTATTTTTATCTTTAATTGGGATTTCGTTTGGGCCAGAAAGAGTTCGTTTTGTATAAGGCCGACCGTTGCACGGTGTTATTGTTTTTATATTTTTAAGTTCATAGTTATTTTTATTTAACTCTCGGAAGTGCAATTAAGTATAATACATAATAGAAACCTTCATAACCATAAACGTGCATCAATATTTGCATCGCTTAAACTAATTTAATTTTTATAATTATAAATACAGCCTAAGGGTCTGTTTCACAATGTACGGATAAGTTCTACATAAGTTCCAAATTAGCTATTTATTACTTATTGGTAGGATAAACACTATTGTTGCGTTTCACGACTGTCAGATAGCGCTATTCGTCACATAAAGTCCATCATAAGTTATGAGTCCGATGAATGTCAAATAGCACAATTTATCTTCCAAATAATTTATGTGTTGCATAGCTATTTGGTACTTTATCCATACATTGTGAAACAGACCCTTAATGTAATCTACAGTTGACATCACCCGGTTGGCACTTCCCACTCAGGCTTTGAGTAGCGAAGCTTATGAAAGATGCAAATACTAATAGTATCATTATAAATGTTGATCAAAAGTCATGAGAACAAAAACCTTTTACGAATGAAATAAAGTAGAAGCTAAATAGGTTTACATACAAGGTTTACATAATCTATATATTCATACAAGTCTAGAACTAGAACGCTGATGAAATCTCTGTGAAGGTTCAAAGAAAAATATAATAATTAATTAATTATTAATATTTCGTAAAAAAAAACACATAATTCGTGTAAGCGTCAATGCTTGTGGTCTATCACGGCGACAAAAGCAACATTAATAATTCAAAATATTTAAAAAATAAATTTCAGTCAACAAAAGGCATATTAAGCCGCTTTTAATAAATTCATACTTAACCCTGCACGAGCTTCGAATTGTTTACTCCCTCATCCCAGTTACATACACTTTGATGTTTCATTTATCAATATTTTGCTTGTCGTACATCCTTAAAACATCGACACTGTCGGATTATCCCTATAAATCCGGATTACGTGACAAGCACAAACTTTATGATATCGGTTCAACGTAGGAATTATTTATGGGTATAGGGTTACGTAATGACACATATTGCGAATACATTGCTAAAGATTTAACTCGCGTCTTAGGGAAATAATATTGAGTGTTTATAAGCCGTTTTACGAAGCGGGAGGATTTTGTGCTTTGATATTTTGAATTGAAATACAAATTTGTGCTGATTCATGACAAGCCACTACAAAGTTTATCAATGCCTGTTGTTTTATTTTGTGTACTTAAGTATTAATAAATATGAATAAGTGTTACGTACTTTTCAAGATTGAAGAATATTTTTAGCCGAGCGGCTAAGCGTGCAAGGTTGTGAGTTAGTACCTTTTCTAAACCAATAGAAAGAACATATTCGTCCAAGATAGAGAGGAAAAGATAGTGGTTGTTTAACCCTTTAGTCGACTTCAAAAAGGGAAGCTGATCTGTTTGACCTGTGTGAATGTGATTTTTTCTGTTTAGGTCTCCGATACATGTGCTTTATTGAATGTATGTAAATGTCTCAAAATTTAAAGTCAAATCGAAATTAATGGCGAATCGACTTAGTTAACAATCTAAGTTTCAAAGCGGTTAATTAGTTTTGAACCACGCATTTCTGTTTGTATAATGAAACGTGTTAGAAGTCGGTTTAAATTATATATATTTGTTTTAATACAAAATATCTTCTTCATACAGTTCTGTATGTCTGATAATCATATCAGAAGATTAACAGCCGTAACAATACGAAATATTACAGGGACATCACTGAAATAAATGATCCATAAATTGTAATATTAGTATATCAGATAACATATAAACAGCAATAAATTAAATGGAGGAAATAGAAAGCGCTTATGGCGGAAACCGATTTCCAAATCGAGGCATTGAGCGCTCGTAAAACTTTTAATGACTACCCAAATTACTTTCCATTACAGCAGGCTTAATTTGATCAACATTCTGTATGTGTACTTCTAATATTATCTAGGTTTAAAATTTATTGATTGTATAAAAGGGCTTATACTGTCTTAAGTGATCCTCAACTTAAAGACCGATCTGGTCGCCAAACTCCAAAAAGTACATTGTTTGAAGTAGGGCAAATGGAAAAAATATATGGTGGAGTTGAGTAGTTTATGTATCCATTTTGAAAGATCGATTTGAATAACTTCGCTTAATAGAAAAAAATCCAAACATAGCCAATTTTTCACACTTTGAATTCATTTTTTGACGAAAATGATTTTGAAATTTACACGATACGTTTTATCGCAAGCCAAGTAATCCATATCAGAAAAAAGATTGGTAAAATTACATTAATTTAATGTTTTACATAAATAACTAATTTTTATTACGGGCCGGCTCGCCGCAGTGCTCCAGCTCTCCAATGCGTCCCGCAGTCCCCGAGAAACTGACACAGAAATTCATGCTGGGATAGGGGCTTAACTCAACTAGCCTGGATTAATGATTTTATTTGTACACACCTAACTATTTGTTTATATTAGTACATAATCTAGTTATAAGCTGTTATAAATCTTCTTAATAAATAAAATAAAAACATTCAAGTGTTTTTCAGATTATCGAAGTCTGTTCTGACTTTTAATATGTGTAGGAATGGCAATATAGCTTCTATTAACTCTACATAGTACCTCGATGCTCCTGCCATCTAGTGCAGAATAGATACGATGAATGAACACGGAGAACGCGTGTGATTCCGTTTGAAATAGAATCAAACCACTCAAACCGTGTAACCAAGGTAACAAACACGCTATTTAGCTCACGTTTTTTAATAAATCCTCTTATGTTATTTATTAAATGGTACTGTAATTCATTTAGAATGAGATTCTGAATGAAAAAGTCAGTTGAAATAAAATTCGTTTAAATTCTTCAATTTGTTATTGGGTAGCAATTGTACTTTTGCAAAACGATTGCACATTTCCCAATGGATATAGCTCAATGTGCAAAGCTTAAAGTTTGCTTTTTGATAAGTTATTTATTTTTATTTACTTTTATATATAGAATACCGACTATTACTAACAATAACACCAGCTTTGAGAGCATTCAGCTCTCAAGTTACTGCCTAGTAATTTTTTCATACAAAGTTTTATAGCTTCGCATTGATTCTCTAATAGAGAGAGATACACTCTAATATTTAAATAATATTTGCTTCTAAAGTAGCGGTGTTAATCGAGTTTCTTCTGTCGTAGGTTCGACCCCCGACTGTGGACAAGCTTATGTGCGTATTTAACACTCGCTCGTACGGTAAAGGGAATCAATACATGTTTATGATTTAGACCCAAAAAGTCGACTTCACAAAAGGCTTATCACCAACTTTCCTTTAACAAAAAAAACATGATGAAACGGATACAAAAACTGAGGCCCAGGTTGTAGCACCATTTTTTTTTTTGAAAAAGTGTGAAGTGAGGTATTAATTCTGGAAAATGGGTCACTCGGTTATCTTCCTTTATCTTTTAAAGGGTATCTAAGTTATTTACTTAATACACAAAATATGTTTACAACTTCATTAATTATTTTCAAAACTTTTCTTTCAAAAGTCCTATCCGAATTGCGTTTAAAGCAAGTATAGTCACAGGTTATTGTCGGGATATTTCGTGCCTTCTCTCCTTGTATCGATAGGAACAAACCTTGGGTCACCGTTAGCAAATGCGAGAAAAACAGTTGGACAAGGATTATAAATAGAATGATCTATCTTAACCCTTGGCACTTTACGCGTGGGGTTAAATTATTTTACCATCCGTCATCCTTTCTCCATCAATCAATTGCGAGTACTTTTCATAATCAAAGCTTTTATGAAATAAATTTTTTGTAAAGTTAAGTATCTTTATCATATAATTATCTATATATATGAGCTTAAACTATACTTATATATAAAATATATGAGCATACGTTTAGAGAGAGCGATACGAGAAGCTTTGCTGTCAGATATTATTTAAAATATGTAGTTTTGGAAGGCTACAATGGCAAGGCAAGTGTGTGAAGCGGGATCTTCAATCTATGGGAATCATCCAAGCGTTCAGACCAGGCCAAGGATTAATCGGCTGTAGCGCCTTGATGATGATTATATAAGAGTCGGTTCAATATTATTCATTAGTTACATAGACAACTTAGGATTATTTACATATCCGAACCTCCATACATATGAACAAATTCCAAATGAAACTAAGGTAATATATAAAAACAGACGAGCAGAAGACGTAGAGAAACTGTTTAGGATTTTTTAATAAAATTATGAGTAATCGTAATTTATCGAAATAAGCCACCAGTTGAACATGAAATAAAATCCAACTGAACGCACTTTCACAGGAAAAGAAAATTAATTAATGTGGATTTTCTCAACCGGAAAATTTCATTTACCGTACACATCGTAGCATAAAGAGAAAATGTGGCGTCAACGTTTTATCTTCATGTATATTTAAAGAATTTACGTTTATATGCTGCATTGTAATAGGATAAGGTGCTCCGATTGCAAACAAGGCTGCGTGCGTGGGTGCGTGCTAATTCAAAACAATATTTTTTCAATCGAGCCCAGGAGCTCTAGATTTGAGACAATCCAGAGCCATCTAGTCTTTCTAAGCTACCCAATTACCGTACCGTACTGTTATATCATAGCCTTGTACCCTATCTGGCTGACACACTAATATCTTTTGTCTAGTCAGCATTTCCCACCGAGAGGTGAAACAATAACTAAATGATGAAATCAGTTCGGTATCATCCTTCGTCGCGGAAACACATTTATTGGTTTTCATTTT
The DNA here is from genome assembly GCF_905475465.1 of Pieris napi. NCBI lineage: Eukaryota > Metazoa > Arthropoda > Insecta > Lepidoptera > Pieridae > Pieris > Pieris napi. The sequence goes on along the minus strand of NC_062239.1, from coordinate 2,781,466 downwards.
ATTCGTATAATTAATTAATATTCCAATAAAAGTTCGATTGTATTGTGAACTCATTTTTCCTTTTTTTAAAAACCCAATCACTGGGATCCTTCTAACATTGGTGGCAGCGTAAAGGGATTGTATTAATCCTAGGAACGTCTCATATATGTGCAAAAGTGAAAAGTGAAAGTGTAAAAGTGTCCGCGACAACCGAATTCCCGTCCACTGTGCAGTAAGTGACACAGGGTTGTTTCCCTTGATCAACCCACTATTGAGTCCAGCACCGACGGAATAAGTCCTTATAAAATTCCAATGAAGCTACTATTATTCTCCAGTATCCTGTGAGTTATAAAATATATTTTTATTCACTGTAACATTTAATCGAACTTATCGTCTATCCCTACATTCCACAACGCGCGATAAGAACATATTGTTATGACTACACAAAGCGAATCAAGTTCGCGACGTGTACAGAAAAAAGAAGATAGCGAGGACAGAATGGACCTAAGTGTACTATTTAAGTTTATTAAACCCTTCGATGGGTCCAGGGAGAGATTAGTCCCATTTCTAAATAATTGTCATAACGCTTATGATTTAGCCATAGAATCTAAACGTCCTGCTTTACTTAAGTATATTTTAAGTCAGTTAGAGGGTAAGGCCGAAAGTGCGTGTAGTATAAAAGAATTTGAATCGTGGGAACAACTCTCCGAGTTTCTCACCACTCAATTCGGAGAGAAAAAACACTATTCGGCACTACTCTCTGACTTACAAAACTGCACACAAAATAATGATTCGGTTAACGAGTTCGCACTACATATAGAATCTTGCCTTTCAAAATTGTTAACAGAAATAAATTTATCTCAAAAAAAGAAGAAAAGCGAACTAGCTGGCCGAATTGCAGCTATGCAGGATTTAGCCCTGCACCATTTTGTCATTGGTCTAAAACCCCAAATATCAACTATCGTCAGGTGTCGAGACCCAGAAACATTAAATGACGCAATAAACTTCGCAATTTCCGAGGAGAAAATAATGGAAGCTTCTCGGAAAAGATATAATAATCCTCAAAGTCAAGGGCCGCCCAACAAAAATAATTATTCGCGCCCTAACTACCAATTTAGAGATCGCTATCAAAACAAACCAACATCAACTTATGAACGTGCTCCTAATAATGTAAATTTAAGCAGTGCACAGCCACTATTCTGTCGATACTGTAAAGCTAAAGGGCACGTATTGGAAAACTGCCGGAAGCGCGAATTTAATAATAAAAGATTCCAAAATACAAATCAAAATCCACGTACATTCCAACCACGAACTAACAGTAGTTCTAACCACGTAAACTTTGCAGATCCGATATCTTATGAAGATACCAATAATGATGAAGTTGTCGATGATTTAAACTGAAACCTGATTCGCGTCAGTGCCGTGCGGGTCAGAGAATAAAATACGGCACAACATATAATAACAATGTTGTCAATTATAGTATTCCCATTTCTTTACCCTGTAAACAAAAATCCAACTCCTTGACTCCGCTACATGGTAGTCAATTTCGTAAAACTCCAATATCCTCGCAAGGTAATCCAAATCCACAGGCTCCGCAACATGGTTGCCATACTAACCAACGAGACGATATTGTGACTAAATCCTCTGTATCCACTATACCTAAAAGTCCCACTAAATCTTATACTTCCGCCGCGAAGTTTGGACTTCCTAATTCCACTGTATCCAATACATCCACAAACTCTAACTCCAAAGACACACCTACTGTGTTCGAGGTGACATCCAATGCCATACAGAGATCCTTACCATATGTATTACTCCAGACAAATGTCTCTGAAATCCCAATCAAATTCCTAATCGATTCAGGCTCGTCAGTTAGCCTAATGAAACAATCTTGCATCCAGATCGAACAATTATTCGAACCGCCCAAAATCTTACTCAAAGGAATAAACTCAAACAGCGAAGCAACCAAAACTTTAGGCCAGTTCCCATTAAAGTTCTTCCTGAGCAATAAACAAAACATTATCTTTGATTTTCACGCTGTAGATGACGTTAACTTACCCTATGATGCAATAATTGGTAACGATTTCCTCAACGACCTGGAAGGCATAATTGATTATAACCAAAATTCATTAACTCTAAAGAATCATAAAATTAAGATAGATTTTCAAAACCCCGTATATGTAATTCCACCTCGTACAGAAATAATTATTGAATGCTCAGTATCCAATCCTAACATAAAAGAAGGTCTTGTGCTAGACCAACAATTCCACGAAGATTTAATTTTCGCTAACTGCCTTGTCTCAGTTAAAAAGAATAAAAGAATTAATATATCTGTTTTGAATATCTCTGAATATCCTGTTACTTTAAAATCAAATCTCGATATCACACTGAACCCTTTAGACTTTGATGACATAACTCATGAATCAGTTAACTTTAATTCTACATTACACCATACCCGACATACTGACGCTTACACTCGCACTCAGGAAGTATTGAATCAATTAAGAGTGAATCACCTTAATACTGAGGAATCTAACGCTCTTCACGATATATGCTCTCAGTATTCTGATATCTTTCATATTCCTGGAGATAAACTATCTCATACTGATGCCATCCAACATGAAATAAATACAACACCCCAAAATCCTATACATGTTAAATCATACCGCTTTCCAGAAATTCACAAACAAGAAGTAGCAAAACAAATAGACCAAATGTTGGAGCAAGACATCATTAAACCTTCTATGTCCCCGTGGTCGTCTCCTATCTGGGTGGTCCCGAAAAAACTTGACGCTTCAGGACATCGCAAATGGCGTGTAGTTATTGACTACAGGAAACTAAACGACATTACTATTGGAGATAGCTATCCTATTCCTCAAATTTCCGAAATCTTAGACCAACTCGGACAAAGCAAATACTTCTCCACTCTTGATTTAGCCTCTGGATTTCATCAAATCCCCATTAGGGTAGAAGACACACCCAAAACCGCTTTCAGTGTTCCTCAAGGGCACTTTGAATTCACTCGAATGCCTTTTGGTCTTAAAAATGCGCCAGCTACATTCCAACGTCTTATGAACACAGCTCTCGCTGGTCTTCAAGATATCCGTTGCTTTGTGTACTTAGATGACATTGTCATATATTCTCACGACTTACCTAGCCACATAACAAACCTTGAGTTAGTTTTCCAACGTCTTAGAAAATTTAATCTTAAACTTCAACCAGATAAATGCGAGTTCTTGAGACGCGAAGTTATTTATCTAGGGCATGTAATTTCCGATAAAGGTGTAAAACCCAATCCAGACAAAATTAAATCTGTGACACAATTCCCCATTCCAAAAACTCCAAAAGATATTAAGTCTTTTCTAGGTCTTGTGTCCTATTACCGAAGATTTATTCCGGAATTCTCCAAAATCGCCAAACCTTTAACTGCTCTTTTGAAAAAAGATGTCTCATTCGTTTGGGAAAACCAACAACAAATTGCTTTTGACGAATTGAAACTTAAACTAACTTCTGCTCCTGTTCTAATATATCCAGATTTTTCCTTACCATTTACCTTAACCTGCGATGCTTCTAAATATGCCATAGGTTCTGTTCTTTCTCAAGGACCTAAAGGCCAAGAAAGACCAATAGCTTATGCTTCTAGAACTCTGAATAAAGCTGAGACTAACTACAGCACCACAGAAAAAGAACTCCTTGCAATACTCTTTGGCTGCAAAACCTTTCGTCCTTATATTTATGGGCGCAAATTCAATATAATAACTGATCATCGACCACTGGCCTGGCTCATGAACCATAAAGACCCTAGCAGTAAGTTACAACGTTGGCGACTTAAACTCTCGGAGTATGACTATAATATAATCTACCGTAAAGGTCAACTAAATTCTGCGGCAGACGCTTTATCACGATATCCTGTAAATCCTATACAGAGTGATGACTCTCCTTTAAATCTTGATGAAATAAGCCCATTAAATCCTGATCATCTTGTCGATTTTGAACCCCTGAGTCCAGATGCCATTATGCCTTCCGAAATACAAAATCCTGATCCAATACCAGATCAACGGCATACTGAATCTCCTATAGATGCACAACGAGTTTTAGATGACTTAATACAATTAGGAGACTTACACTCCCCAAACCTACAAGATAATTCAATCCCTTCTGAATTATTGACTCCCAGTAACTCTCATTCTGACGGTTCTCCTCCTGACACAATTCCTTCATCCAACCATGATTACAACACGTTCTTAAAAGCATTTTCCAAAAATGATACAACCTTTACAACTCACATTAAAGAACACAATGAAAATCTCCTGAAGACTAAATCCAAAACTATTCTTGTACCGGTGTCAATCGATTTTGACGAATCTAATCCTTATCTCGAGGAAATCCTGTCTAATTTAGAAAACCAGGAAATATTGAATGAAGAACGAGAACTCCATTCTTATAAAGAACTTCAGATAAATGAAAAAACCTTTTTCCTTCTCTTAACAAAAGTTTACTACTTCGACAGTTGCTCTTACCCAGATATATTTAAAACATTAAAAACTGTACGCGATAAAATTCTATTATCTGGTAATATCAGCGAAATAGCTATATCCGACTTTAAAAACCCGTATGACAACCAATCTTTCTTTAAAATATACAACATGTTAATTTATTTATTTAATAATACAAACATAATAGTTAATGTCTATCATAACAGTATCATATATCCTGTCCCAACAGAAATTACTAAAATACTTAAAGAAAACCACGATATTCCTATCGCTGGACATTTAGGCTCAAATCGAATGTTTTCTCGCATCAAAGAAAGATACTATTGGAAAGGAATGCATTCCGACATTGAAAATTATGTAAAAAATTGTAGCTTATGTCAATCTAACAAAGCTTTTCGCCAAATTAATAGAGCTCCTATGCAAATAACTACGACATCAACTCGTCCTTTCGAAAGAATTGCTTTAGACATAGTCGGTCCTTTGCCCGAAGCTGGCACTATTAAACTTAAATACATACTTACTCTACAAGACGATCTTACTAAGTTCTCTTTGGCTTATCCTATTACCAATGCTAATGCTGAAGAATCCTGTGAATGCTTAACCCATTTTATATCCTTATTCGGTATTCCAAAATCTATTCTAACCGATCAGGGTACTAATTTTACTGCGGAACTTTTCAAAATGTGTTGTAAATTTTTAAAGATTAAACAAATATGGTCAACACCATATCATCCACAAACACAAGGCGCGCTTGAACGTAGCCATTCGACCTTAAAAGAATATCTAAAATCATTTGTAAATGAAAATCAAACAGATTGGCATAAATATGTCTACACAGCTATACTCACCTATAATAGTACTATCCATAGCACAACCAAGTTTACTCCTTATGAACTCATATTCGGTCATAAACCATACATACCAGACTCAGTTTTTAATTCCCAACCGGATCTCACTTACCCTGAATATATTAAAATGTTACACCATCGTTTAAAACTTTCCCATCAAAAAGCCCTAGAGAACATCAATATTTCCAAAGAAAGATCCAAACAGTATTACGACAGACATAGTCGGACTGTACAATATAAAATCGGTGACTACGTGTATATTAAAAACCATGTCCGACTCCGTAAAGCCTTATCACCTATTTGGAAAGGTCCATATAAAGTAGTAAGGATACATGGTAATAACACCCTATCTCTTTTAATTAATCGTCGACATGTGAAACATCATTATGACGAAGTTAAACTCGCCGTTGAAGGTGAAAACTAAATAAAATTAAAATAGTATTAAGGTAGATTCTTAAGTAAACCTTTAAGTATTAATTAATGTTTAAATAAACCTATCTGATAGACAACTATAATTTGCACTCAATTTTCTATTTCTTCTTACAGACTAATAATTTATAATCCTATCCTGGGCAACAAAAATGAAGAGTACATTCATACTATCACCTCGAGTCCTGGCATTTACTTCGACCCACATGGTACTGCAAAAATAATAAATGATCATATTCACATAGTGATCCCAATTGATATATCGTTTGCACCAACTCACATAGACAATATTAAGAATGCTTTCAGCACAATACGTTACTTATGTCAACAAAGCGGAACATTCAACCACTTTGAATGTCACAATCTAATTCAACCACTTGATTCATTGTTCAAAGACATAATTCGGGATTTTCAGTCTATATCACACCTTACAACTTCCAAATCGAAACGGTCTGCTTGGTTTGCCGGTATTGGAACTGTATTTAAACATATATTTGGAACTCTAAATGAAGATGACGCACATAGATATAATAAAGCAATTGCTAAAATGCAACAAATAGATAAAGATCTTAATTCAAATCTTAAACAAAGCATTTATATCTCTAAATCCGCAATTACAAACTTTAATGCTTCCATGAACGAACTCAATAAGAATCAAATCCTATTGAACGATGTTATCGATAAATTATCTCTTTCCGTCAAAAACGTTTCTGAGGTCATCAACTCTGTCAAGTTGCAAACAAACATGGATGAAATCTTAAGTGTGTTACAAGCTAGCCTCTTAACACTTTCATTCAAAATTGAAGATATTGTAAGCAGTGTATTGTTTTCAAAATCAAACACTATTCATCCTTCAATTATTACTCCTAAGCAATTATACATAGATTTAGTAAGTAATATTAAAGATGTATCTAGACTTAAGGATTTCCCTGTTGAGTTAAATTTAGATAATATCAATATCCTAATGAACCTCGCTAAAGTAGTTTCATATGTAATCGAAAATCATCTAGTATTTGTAATAAAAATTCCTCTTGTAAATGTAGAAACATACAATCTTTATAAAGTTATACCTATCCCTGTACCACATAACCCGACATCTCCAAATTCATTTGCACTTATTACTGCAACGAAACCTTTTATAGGCATTAGTGAAGATAAGAAATTATATTTTAATTTTGATAATGTAGATTCTTGTAATTTAATAATTGGACATCAGTATATTTGTAACCCTTTGAATATTCTCAGTGTTGTTAATTATCCAATATGTGAAACAGAAATAATCACCAAAGCTGTTGAAAATTTACCTAAAACGTGTACTACAAGATTTATATTCGGTAAAATTGATATCTGGCATAAATTAAATAATAACAAATGGTTCTATGTTGAATCTAATGATGAGAAACTGACTATTGAATGTAATCATAGTATAATTGACATTGTTATATCAGGAACCGGAATACTTACCTTGACATCCGGTTGTACCGCATTTTGTAAAGAAAATAGATTTGAAGCAAAAAGTGTTTATGAAATTACCATAAGTCCTGTTGTTTCAAATTTTAACATTATTAATGACAGTTGTTGTAATTTGATGGAATTTTCCAAAGTAAATATTAATATTTCAACGCACCAGTTACGACATGTGAATCTTGATAGTTTAAATTTAATTGACGATTTACCTATTAAGTCAATTGATGATGATTCAGATGATTTCCTTAATGACCCTTCAGACTATGTTAGTTTTAGCTTTAGCATAGTTTCCTTTTTAATAATCTTAAGTATTGCAATTATAATCTTTGTAAAAGCCAATAAATGCGTATTTCCAAACAAAGACATAGAAAATCCAGATAATACCTCTTCAACCAGTGAAACCCCACATCCTCAGCCTCGTCTCCGTATGGAATAACTATCTTACCCTTTTCTCTTTTCGCAAACTTACCTAAAACCGTAAGTTTACTCTTAAACGGGGGGTTGTTATATCATAGCCTTGTACCCTATCTGGCTGACACACTAATATCTTTTGTCTAGTCAGCATTTCCCACCGAGAGGTGAAACAATAACTAAATGATGAAATCAGTTCGGTATCATCCTTCGTCGCGGAAACACATTTATTGGTTTTCATTTTATTCGTATAATTAATTAATATTCCAATAAAAGTTCGATTGTATTGTGAACTCATTTTTCCTTTTTTTAAAAACCCAATCACTGGGATCCTTCTAACAGTACCGTACCGTAAAAATAATTAAATACATTAATTAATTAATTCTAGTTTAATTATTTTTATTGTATGTAAAGAATACTCACGTACTTTAAATATATATTTGGAGAGATCAATAAAAGTATGGTTATTTTTACACATTACTAATTATTTACAATATTAAAAGTACTTATATGCTTTGTGAAATGAAAGTAAAGTGTATAGTGAATATTTATTTAAACCGTACCTTGGATAATATAATATTGCGCTCACAAAGTTCTAAATTAAATTTCATAGTTTGTGACAACAGTGAAAACAAGCACCTTGGGCTATTTGCTAGTAAATGAGAAGTAAAACTATAAGACTCTTGCCTTTAAGAAACTCTTCATATACAAATATTTGTAAACTTTCCTTTGACTTCATAAATTTTCAGTCGTATAAAAATATTATTTCATTTAGTTTAATACGTTGAAATTAATTTATTATCTAAATTAAAAATGCTATAAAATATATAATTTTCAGTTTAATGGCTCTGTCCTCATAAACGGGTTTTAATTTTTTCTCGCATTACTGAAAATCAGTCAAGCCTAATATATAGGTAGTTTTACCTTATACACATTATACGTGTGATTGGTGAAATGGAGAGAAGAAAAGAGTATCAGCAACTCTGCTGCTGCTGTTCATCAATTACAATAAAACGAAGCTTTTTTTGTTTCGACTTCTGCGTAACAGTTATCGAAAATAAAAAAGTAAAAGAAAAAAAAACTTTTTTAATTTCAAGCGCGGATCAAATCACGAATGGTATAAGGGCCTGGGTATCCGATAGCTATGATAGCTTTTTATTCATCCTTAATTAAATTACTAAGTCGATTAATTGCTATCTGTGCCCAAGACTTACTGGTGCTGGTTTTCTACTTGTTTCGAACGCGAACTGGTTCTCTAATATTTAGTGAAAATCCGTTTATATTGTCTCTATATATATATATATATATATAAAATTCTCGTGACACAGTGTTCGTTCCCATCCTCCTCCGAAACGGCTCGACCGATATCATACAAAAATACATACAACCCTTAATTTTTACCCCTCTACGATCTACCCTTATCTTTTTATTATTGTAAATAGTTATTTTTATTGAACTAAAAAAAATGTTTCCTAGAAATGTTACACATGGCAATACAAACGTTTGCCGGGTCAGCTAGTATTTAATAATATTCGATTGCTTAAAGTATATTATGTTATTTTACTACAGCAACCGCTGTCTATAGTTTGACAGTTGACCTGCGTCTGTGAATGTCAAAGTCAGACAATTATCCCTTTTGACTGACAGCAATTTAGCGCATTTCTCGTTTTAAATTCAACTTGAGATTGAGTACGTTAAAAATAAAATAGTAGACCTAACAAGACGTTAAAATATTTCCTAATTTATAGCAAACGTTTCCACTTACGATAAAATATAGTCCGTACCGAATCCACGCTATAAAACTTTGTCGTAAAACGAACTTCTCACTGAATACCCGACATTGGTTAAACCTCGGAAATAAGACGTCCTTTATATTAGCTTCTTGAGAAAAATTTATTTTCACTGTGAAATATATTACTCCTTCATCGGATAAATTACTCTGATTAACGTGGTGTGTGAAAAGAAGGTAAGATGTATACACTAGAAAAGTGAAAAAAGAATGATAAGCAAGACTGTTTGTTAGAATTTTATTATTTTCACCATATTAAATTTGTTTACGCAAATATTCCTGGAAGCTTTGAAGGAATTTAAAAGTTTTACTTAGTCAATATGTGAAGTTGACGGCTTGGAAGAAAATTGTTTCTCTTTCGAAATGCAAAATAAGAAATCTTAGTAGTAAATATTTGTAGATGTTTTTTGAATTTTAATCTATAACAATATAGAGAAATATTTTTGTGTACTTATACACTTACTCTTATACACTTGAGAATTAAAGAGCCGGTAAAAGTTATTAGAGTTTTTTCTTTGTTTTTCGAAAATGAAATTTCTTCCAGTCTACATAAATATTAAATACCACCGCATTAATTCGGACAAGACACAGCGCACGCTTATTACAACTCTCAGCTACACTCTCAAATACATACTCTCACATTCACGCATACATAATATCCTATAAAACTTGTGTTTGATTGATTGTAACACTAAAAGTACTTTTTCTCAAAAAACCGTTTTAAACTACCGCTACCCACAACACAAGGACTCCCTAGTGTGGAAGTTGACGGCTTGGAAGAAAATTGTTTCTCTTTCGAAATGCAAAATAAGAAATCTTAGTAAATATTTGTAGATGTTTTTTGAATTTTAATCTATAACAATATAGAGGAATATTTTTGTGTACTTATACACTTACTCTTATACACGAGAATTAAAGAACCGGTAAAAGTTATTAGAGTTTTTTCTTTGTTTTTCGAAAATGAAATTTCTTCCAGTCTACATAAATATTAAATACCACCGCATTAATTCGGACAAGACACAGCGCACGCTTATTACAACTCTCAGCTACACTCTCAAATACATACTCGCACATTCACGCATACATAATATCCTATAAAACTTGTGTTTGATTGATTGTAACACTAAAAGTACTTTTTCTCAAAAAACCGTTTTAAACATATGGAATATTTGTTATCTAGTTACCCACAACACAAGGACTCCCTAGTGTGGGGGGGACTAGCGATAGATGAATTTAGTCACAACCTATTTGTTAAGCAGCAGTACGCAGTTACCCGACCCAGAAAACAATTACCTTACTTATAAGAAATAATTTCTGGAACTATTGATCAATTTTTTATTTCTGTCAGGAGAAAGTTTATTACGTATATATATTTTAGTATGATTGTTTTCTCGCTTCATACGCAAAACATTGTTAATCGTAGTACGCTTGTGAAAATTGATGTGCGCCCTTACCCGTTTGCTTCTCATTTTAATTCAATTCAATGGATAAAGGAAAAAAAGTAATCTTCGGGGTCGGGTCGGGACGCGCGAAGAAATTGGAAGTCATCGACGCAGTATAGGGACAAACTCATATACTTTTATGGCAGTGAAAGTTTTTATTCACGGCACGAATGGATTCACAGGCGTGGATCATACGTGATTGAAGGAAGAGTATGCTAAGGATAAGGTTTTAAAGACTTGTATGAAGAAGAATTGACTATTGTAGTAAGTGAAGTTATTAAGGAGAAAAAGAACATTATTTCAATAAGCCTTTCCTCTTTAGTCGAATTTTGTTATGTTTTTATTTATTCCGTATGTTAAGTGTGCTAAATAAAAAATAATTCAGAATATTTCTATATCATTCATCACCAAGAGACCTACGGGTAGGATCAAAGGTTCGAGGTGGGGGGATTATCTCAAAGCTATCGGGCAGGCTCACCACGATAATTAAGGGCTTGAAGTAGTCTTCGCCACTTTGAGAGGCAGCGAGAAATGAATAAGACAACAAAATTCAAATCTGATTTATTATTCAAAGACATTATCTTAAATACTAATTACACCTACTCACACATACATGATATTATTCTAGTGAGCTGTTGATGTATTACGCATCTTCAACTGTTAAGATTTGGAACACATGTGATCCGTATCAGCAGTTGGTCAATGTTCAAATGAAATCTGAAAAGGCGTTACAACCTATTTAGGTCTGAGCCTCAGATTTCTGTATCCGTTTCATGATAATGTATCAATCTAATAGGCATGTGTGTGATCAACGTCTTGGGGTCACATTTGAGGTCTAAAGGCATGCCGGTTTCCTCACGATTTTCTCCTTCAACGTTCGAGCGAATGTTAAATGCGCACATAGAAAAATAGTCCATTCGTGCACTGCTGGCAGGATCAAAACTACGACCTCAGGGATGAGAGTTGCACGCTGAAGCCATTCAGCCTACACTGCTCTATATGGTAATCAAAATGGTACTTTCAACCAAAAATTCGGTTTTATTGTTAAATATAAATTCGCATCCAACAGATCGGTTGAGCTTAGAACACACGCGTCGCATTTAACATAAACAACATTCCAATTTCGAACCTACTTTAGAACTTAATAATTAAATTTATGTAAATAACTACAGTAAATTATACTTTACATTCGGTTTTCTTTTCCAATACGAGCGCCTTAAAAGAAAAGTTTTCATCGCAATAAAAGCCCGGTTTTTGGGGTTTGCTAACTCTTAAACAATGAAGTTGTGAGTTTTATTGTATTGGAGTTTCAAACACGTATAGGTAACATTGATTCGGTACAATACGGTATCGTTCTTGTAAACTGAGAATGACATACAATATATGATGAATAAATAGTGAGAATATACATGGAAAATTTCATTAATTGTAAAAATAAAAGGTAAAGCGAAAAGTTTCAGAATTTTTATCGTTGAACCAATATAGCCTACAGCGTAGTAACAAGCCTTAATAAGCCTTGTATAACATTTACATATATGTTCCAATTGATTATCGGAACCACCGATCTTGCTTTATTTGATATATCCGTGCGTGACTCGGATTCCTTGTTTATATTCCTTGATATTAACGATAAGCAAACTTACAATTCAAAAGGTATTCAATCGCAACATAGAATTAATTCAGGGGGTTAGATAACTCTTATCAATTTTGATAATCTTCATGGTTATAGGGTCATGTACTTGTACGTTAGAGATATCGGCCTCAACATGTGGTAATAAATATCATTATTTAGTATAGTCATAATTTTTGGTAGACTCATAAAATGTCCGCAGGTGTAATGTCTAGTCACTAGTGTCTAGTAAAACGAGAACAAATACATTTATGTGTCTTTTAACACCTTCCAGGCCATTCCAGTAGCAAAAGCTTTATGATATTTACGTTCGTTTCAGCCAGTTGTCATGGGCTTCTGACAACAGAGGTCCCATGGCTTGACATAGACCTCTCCCCTAAATTTCTAGTACGACTGGTTCCCAGAGCCCTGCATTCAACACCTTCCTCCAACCTTATCAGGTCATTTGTCCACCTAGTCCAACGCTTCGCTGACTGGTCTTTGGATTCCATTTCAGGACTTTTTTGCTCCATCCGTTCTTTTCCATTTAATATTATGCTTATTTAGACATACGTCAAATTATTTGAAACGCAAAACTAAGTAATCAGTTTATAAATTACACAACTACTATATTATTATTATTATCTATATATATAAAAATGAAACCCGTTTTCCGTTGTCACGACATCACATGAAAACGGCTCGACCGTTTTGTCTGATTTTTTTTTTGTTGTGTTTGTAATTGTCAGGAGAAGGTTCTTATAAAAGAAAAAAAGAAAAAAAATGCGCGGAAAATTAGAAAATTCAAGAATACTTAACCACCATACAATTCGAACTTTTTAGTGTAACCTTATGGCGTTTGACATAACACAACATTGACAGAATGCGTGCTGCAAATATCGTCAGAGGATGTAAGAAAAATGAATATCGTTCAAAATAAATGCTTCGATCGGAGTTATTATATTGATAATATAATAATATGCGAGCCAGAAAAACAAACAAAGAATGTTGTATAACATAAAGCATTAGAATAATAAACACTTTGTTTCTGAAATATTTTTTAATTCTTTATACCAATTTGATATCAATATTCATAGTTAAGACAGGAAAACGTCTGTCGGGTCCGCTAGTTTACTATATAACAAGACCAGAGTTAGTCGTAGTTAGGAATGCAATTTATTATAATATATATTTAATATACAATTCGAATCCCGGCTTCAATCGTGCCCTAAAAACACTACCATCGTAAGAGAAAACTTCATGCGGGAATAAGCGTGTCTTGAAACTACTAATAGATAATCCTTCGCGGAAGGCTGATCATGTACTCATGTGTTTGGATAATACTTCAATGAAACAAATGTAGAAATGTCGAAATGTACAATATTGTTAGGGAATTAATGATGAAAATTATGATTTATGTGACCTCTAGACAAACCTTAAAAGTGTGTTGCTTTTATATTATAAATATATCTATAGGATTTATATAAATTATAATATGTTATTTGAGTGCCATTTAGATTTTGCATATTTCTCCTCACTGGTTTTGTGCATATATTAGCGCGAATACTGAATATGTTCCTCTGATGACCTAAAAATAACAAAAACTTGGTAGATTATATAAATTTAAATGAATTTTTCCTTATATATAAAAATACTACTTATATAAATTTGACGGGATCGAAAAAGGCATTTCAATTATAACTCTAAAGTTAAGAATAGTTTATTAAATTTATCTTAATAAGGCTAACTTTTGATAATTTAAACTTCAGTGATTTTAATGATACGTCAAATAATCTCACCTGAAGAAACGTTACATATGTAAGCTGAAACATTTTAAAAGCTTTCATAACTAGGGGTTGTTGAGCTTGCACACAAGCTATGGAGATTATTTTTCCGAGATTCTGCCCTTTGTATCTTGCAGGACAGAGATGCCAGCCACAATAAAATATTGCATTTGGTAATAACGATGCCTAAAACATAAGGTTTATGCAAATTCAATGAATTTTTTTGTTAAGAAACAAAACTGTGAGACTTTCTTACGAAACTAACCTATAGTACAAACCTGATAAGTTATTTCGCCAGCATTACATAAAAACAGACCAAGTAAGAGGAATAAAGCTGCCACAAATGAAATAATCCTCAAACTAGCAAATAATGTTAGATTCTCTGAAAGCTATTTAATACAATTAATGGAGCGTGGTTTATGGTATTGCTTTTTTTCTATAATGGAGATCGTATAATGAGGACTTAATCATATTAAGATCTGAGGACAGCTAAAACGACGGTTGGTTTATATATAAATTTTATGACCAACTCATCCTTTTCCTGTGAATTTAGAAGGATTTATACATGTAGGCTATATTTCGGTATGCCAATAGCATATAATAATAAAAAAAAATTATTTGGAGTCTAAATTATACTATCAATACAGATATTGAACTATCTCTCGGGTATATTGTAGCTGGCTCTACGCCGTAGCTGTTTGCGTAGCAATAAAGAATCATGCAAATAAATATTACACGATTATCTTATTTCATTTTCAAGTAAAACGATACTAATACAAAAGGAAAGAAAGAAAAATTATCTCGATACTCTATACACAAAAATAATAGTATATAAAAGATCTCTTACTGCAAATAGTAACATAAGAGAGACTGCCGCTCCAGAACTTTGACACAATTGAAACGCCATTGCTGTTCCAAATACCTTGTCAATTACTTTCGATAGTCTGGAAAAAATAAAATAGGGTCGCTAGTGTAGTTTGTAATATATAGTGTAAATAATAATAGTGCGGGCAGGTGTTGGACTAGATTTTAGCATAACTGTCGTTTTCGTCTGCGTAAAGGCTATAAATCCACTTGCTAAAAATTGGTGAGTAAATCATACATAGCAATTGCCCATTGTGTGCCCAACGTCCCACTATGTAGTTATGAGTTTCCGCACACAATGTTTAATATATATTCTTGCTCTTTACATATAAGGCACTGTATAGTCCGTGAAACTATTCCATGCCCCACAGAGCAGTGCAGCCTCACCAAGATTCAACATGTAATAAATACTTTACAAAATTGTAAAATTTTTTAAATACTCCATAAATAATTACTTTGCCTAATCATAATTTATTAAATAACTAGCAGACTTGACAGACGTTGTCCTGCATGATATTTCAAGCGATTAGGATATGAAATAAAGTATGTATGTACCGATTTGAGAATCTAAACCATCCAGGGCTCCAAACAAACGCATACAAAAAAAATGCATTAAAATCGGTCCAGCCGTTTAAGAAGAGTTCAGTGCCATACACACGTACAGTATAATTATATTTATATATAACTTATCCTTTCTTTTAAGTTAGATCAATCTGCACACGGTGTGCAAATTTGATTGAAATCGGTTTAGTGGTTTAAGAGCCCCTAGCGGACAAACAATGTGACGCGTAATTTATATATATTAAGATATAATAATAAAGCTCAACATAATGAAAGTGCTACAATTTAAATTACCTAAGAAGCTCCTTATGCATAACAATGCCTTCTATTACACCATTCGTAAGCCTCTCCCCTGCTATTTTATAATTGCCCATTTCACAAATCTTTTCAACGTCTTCCCTCAGATCTTCAAAGTAATGTCTCAAAGTTATAAACTTGTGTTTTAATATGATTAAGTTTGATATGGCAAACCCATCAACAATTATCATACTTAATAACATTATATATAAAATAACCGTATTACAAATTCGGATGAATGTTGCCAGCCCAGAATCATTGTTATAGCTTGGGTAATATGTTATTATGGTCACAAAATGCGAGCCTAAAATAAAATATTTGTTAAAGAATTATTTACTAAATGACTTATAAAATGACATCCTTCAGCGAATTTATACTACCTGAATAAGATTTCTTAAGTCCTTCCAGAACAAAAAAAGCGGCGGAACTATAAACAGAAACACAATACGCCAAAACGTTCATCTTCAGAAATCGATATCTCTCCTTCAGCAATGATTCCTTCTCGTACATCTCGCAGACACGTACTATATCATACATGTGCTGTTTGATGATTTTTTTATTGTAAATTATCGAGAATATCTTTATCAATAATATCGAATGACTCACAGAAAGTGTAATCGAATCACGTCTCTCATCTTCCGGAAAGTCACCCATAAAAGCTGCCATTATTTCCAGTAAAGTCATAAAACAATATGCAAAAAATAAAATCGAAGAGAGTGTTCTGTAATATATACTAGAATCATCTCCTATCTCGGCGTTTTCGTACCAAAAATTCCCCGTGCCGACGAGGAAAATTCTCTTACAAAATGTTTTCAATATGTAATAATTCTTCATTGTATATACAAGATGGTTTTCTTTAAGGTTGAAGTGGAACACTACATTTTTGTAACAACAACTTTAGTTATATAAAGAAAAATTGTTTATAAATTATACAGTTTTTACTTGAAGTATAAGTTATACAGTCGTGACGAGGCAAAGTTAAATTGTTCTTTAAACTTTTCTATTTGGGTTCAATAACATATAGGTTTAATATTTCTGAGTGAAATTCTTTTCGCCTATAATAGAATTAATATCAATAACGCGTCCAGAATATTCACTATTATTAATGAATGCCTAATAATAAAGCTATGATATACAAGCACACATATAGTAAAACACTACTTATCCAGAGCTTGACATATTCCGTAGTGGGCTAATTAATTTTAAAAGAAAAACATTGTTAAGTGCCTATCTTATACCTTATCCTCTGTTTACTAGGAAAAACTCAAATTGGAAGTGTATAATTTTATTTATATTTTTGAAGTTATACTTCTTTAGGCGCGTTATGAAAAATTGATGAGAGTGAAATTTTACGATGCGCGCGCACCGTGACACAAAATTAACAGAATGAAGTTGCCCACGGAAGATGCTACGGCATTGGACATAATTTAAAAACAACATTCGAATAATAATAGAATTTATGTTACACTTAATGTAAGAGAATAATAATAAATATTTATTTATTTAATTTTTCAAATGTTAACTGAACTTTATTGACTATAATGACTCCTTTTCCAGTCTTTGATTATTTAATTGTAATTAATTATTTGCATTCAATCAAAAACTATTTTTAATAATGCCAAAGAAGTATAACTTCTTACGCGCGTACATAAGTACACGCACCCTTTTTTTGTAACATTTATGTTTAACATAATTGTCATGTATTTTAGGAAATATAACTTGAAACATATATCTAGATTTAGCATTGTATATGATGTGGTGAACTTTAATAAATAAAAAAGAAAAGAAGTGTCCTTGGAACGCTTTAGAACGCTCAGCTTTTTTTACGTACATTTTGAAATACTGACTTTGCCATTAGAGCTGGTGGTTTTTACTCTGTATAATTTAACCCTAAATATATGAGTCCTTTAAAAGTTTTCTAATTTGTGTAATAGCTCCTAATGATATCAAGCTGTGAAAGTACAGCGCGAATAACTGAATGTTTTATTAGCGGCACGGGCCACGGTAAAACACACTAGTTTAGCAAATAGTACTTTTATCAAGTTAAATTACTTTAGGCCCCGTTGAAAGAGGAAAGTTCTGTACCTATACCTCACTGTTGTAGCTATTTGGATTATTTATTATTGTTTTAATATTGCTAAGGATACCTAGTTGAAATAGTTTTAATTAAAGTTGCCAGCGCATATAGTTGTTGAGATTGCACGTTTTTGTCAAGGATATGATTTAAAATTAATAATTAGAACCAGGGAGATTTTTCAAATTGCAGCTTAAAGCTGTACTTAGTTTGTGTAGCGAATAAGTAATATTACAAAGTACACAATTTGTCTCTCTTGAAGAGCGCAGCTGGACTGTGGCCAATCCTCGAACCACGACGGGCCAATACACTTGCAATGCTCTCTAAACAATTTCTGTGAAAGGATTCCAATTACGTGTTCACTTCCTTCAATATTTAGTATTTACTGAAGACATTGCTTTGTTGTCTTTTTACGCTAAACTTTCAATAAAACCTCTATGTTACCTTTATTGTAAGTTAGGTTCGGTTTAGCTACCAAAAATTTTAAAAAAAAATTAGGGCTCGTATTCCAGTGTTGTTTCTCAAATCACAATCGTATCATGAACGGCGTCATAATAATTATTCTAGAACATAGATTTAAATCAATTGAAAACAAAATTAATTTTTTATAGGCAAATGGGCCGGAGGCTCACCTGATGTTAATAAGTGATATCACTGCTCATGGACACTCTATGCCAGAGGGCTCGCGAGTCCGTTGTCGGCCTTTTAAGAATTTGTACACTCTTTTCTTGAAAGACCCTAAGTTGAATTGATCCGGAAATATTTCAGTGGCATTCACATAGTTCGCGGCAAAAATGCCTTAATAAACGTTTAGTTGTGGATAGATGAGACGTCAAGGTGATACGGGTGGAATTTCGGATTTTGCCTCGATTTCTAATGGTGAAACTCAGCTGCAGGAACACTCTGAACCTCTTCTAGATTCTTAGCCCAGCACCTTGGACTTTTCTTTGAATATGCGCATTTTGCAGTCACTCTTATGATGAAGGTAAACATCGCCAGGAAAACGGGCAACGTGCCGGCCCCCATAATGTGATGGCAGGTGACGACAGAAAACTCTATTAAGGAAAATATCATAAAACATATCAGAAATATCAGGCCAAGGGTTACACTCAGGGTTGTAGCGTCACTGGGAACGAACGAGATCTGTTACGAACGTTACAACAGTTACGAAAGTCAATATAAAAAATGAAGGATCTAAATTTACATTTACGATCACTACCCAATTCAAAGACGTAGAGCGAAGGAGAAGAACTGACAAAAACTCTTCGTCACTCTTTTTATTTGCTAAGTTTTTGGTTTTCGATATTTGCTTGACCATCTCGAAAACCGGCCATAGTTAAACGTGTATCAGACTTAAATCTCGTCATTTTAATCTGATCAGAAATTTGAAGTATTTCATAACCGTGATAATTTATCTAATCTAATAATTCACAGTTAACTAGTTGGCCAGCTATACGCGTTTTAGAATGCGCATTTATTTTTATACTTTATGAATTATAACAGGGCTATAAAATAACCATACAAAGCACAAATGTTCATACAAATCCCGATTATTTAAATTAAACAGTATAGTAATACTATTGTAGTTTAGATAAACCGGTTGTTCTGCCGCATGACAGCTCGCGGCGCATATGTGACAAATTTTCGCTTCTCTTTTCAAAGCAGCTGGCGGATTTTAAATTCAAAATCCTTTTGTTGTATTTCGCACATAACATTATGATTGATGAAATTTTCAAATCTTTTTTTCGTACCTGAAAACTTTTTATTTGCGACTACGGTATTTTCATGCAGCAGATTTACACGAACTACGTTTTAGTATAATAAATAAAAAGCGCCTATTTCCCAAAAGAAATATATATTAATTTCTTTTATTTTATGAATAATAAGCCACGACCACGTAAAATGCTAATAAATAATTATCTTACAATAACAATAAGTTTTTCTGCTTTTAACAAAACAGATCCTTACAAAAATAGCGAAAGCAAATAATGTCTTATTAGAATACAAATTAAAAGCGGAAATCATATTTGTTTCAAGGTTTCGCGGTATGAAATGATTACATTGCTTTAAATTTTTTACGAATAAACGATATGTATATGTGAGGTTCTATATAGTATCAACCTTAATAAAATTCATGAAAAAGAGAAAATTAGAGAAATTGCCTTAAAAGGGTACTTAGTTGGCTAATATTGTGCCACTTTGGCTCCACCAACAGCCTTATTTAGCATATTTTAAGCCCATTTTGTTTATGCATTAAAAATAAAAAAGACGGTAGATGCACAAAATAATTTAAAAGTCACGATCGAACGCTTAATAAACTAAACTTATAACAATTAATTCATTTAATTATGTATTCCTTAGCGTAATGTATTCTAATAATATGTAAAATAAATTCAAAATTGATCATAACGGTACTAAGATACACATAAAATACTAAACCCTCTTTCTTATTCTTTAGAACTAAAACATTACGTATATAATTGCACTTTTACATCTCGGTCTGAAAAAGTGTTTTTTTTTTTGGCCATAAAAGGCCATATAGCCTATTAACCACGCCATCAGAGAAATCTGTGGCCAAGAAGCAGGTGAGTGTCAAATCTCCCCTTTTCATTAAAGGGTCTTTATTTACATAAACTAGGTCTGGTGGGCTTGGCGTCTCAAATTGTGTTTACGCCGCGAAAGAAAGAATATATATTAGTACTTATTTTCTCTAAAACACATAAATGAATCACTTGTTTGAGTTTATATTTGAGTTTAAGTTTATATTGTATATGTATTACAATTTATTCTTCATAATTTTATTACTGGAAAAAAATATTAAAATATGACTTGTTTTTTATAAGCCATAAGTATAAATTGTTATATAAAAGATTTAATTTATGAAAGCAATCTCAGAGTATAATACCTTATAAATGCAGAACCAGGTGTATCGAATATTCTAGAAAGCATAAGTTCGGCTCAACTTGGCTCCAAGTTAATTGAAATGTCTGTCAACTCAAAACCCTCATTGAGCGATATGACTATACGATACCACAGACTGCCCAGAGAATAACTTTAAAGTTTACTTTAACTGTGGTTCGGAGAAAGAACTTAAATTATTTTCCCTGTGTCTATAGTACGTTAATTAGAGTGAAGATAAATACAATTTACTGTATTCATAGATTATATTATTATTGACTTAGTTTTACGGTCATATGTTAGACACAGATAATAATCTATGTAAGAATCAGTCATTGTTTATTGCCTGTGTTCCCTATGCACGTCTATGAAACTCTAGGCAAGGATAATTTGAACAGCCTCCAAACCCCACATTCCTATACCTACTTCTAGATCTTGTCTGGTGCGGTATCCAGTCAGTCTTAACTTCATCTGCCCTGTACTTGCCTTGCCTTCCTATTTGTTATCCTGAACCATGGGATCTATCCATGATTCCTTTATGTCTACCCGTTTTAATCGTTGGGTAGACCTGTAAAATATCAAACATATAAAATATTAAAATCGAAACTTCAAAAAGGAATGTTTTTGTAAAGATATCAACACACGTTACATTAAATAGTCAAACACATTATTTTCTATAACTAGGTAATGTAAAATAAAAGATAATTTTAGAACCAATAATTATTTGATTTAGTTAAAAAACTAACTATGATATTTTTATCAAGCTTATTAGAGAGGCAATTATAATAAATTTGTAACCACGGGTACGTAGACCCTTTATATGGTCTCTGGCAGAATGACCAGCGCTGTGGAACATTCTGCTCCTCAGCATAATGCTGAGCCAGGGCCAATTACAACCGCACACACGCATCACACACTTGAAACGACCCGAATGGGAAAAGGGATTTTTTTTATATGGCATTATATTTTTTTTTTTTCTATGTGCATGGTTGTTGTGTGTTTTCGTTAGTAATAAATGTTATATCAGCTATATGTCTTATATAACTTTTATTAGACGAATTAAGCAGTATGCATATAAATTCAAACATGAAACAATGCAAAACAATGAACACAAGAAGTTCAGTCGTTCCGTTAACAACTAATAACAATTGCAATAATCTTCCTACAGCCCGTACGCAATTAAACTGCCTTTAAATTTATTACTGTGCCTCATTCATTTTAACTGCGTCAGTCACAGAAGTAATTTTCGATGTTCTCATTTCAACATTCATAGCTCACACGGACCGAGAACGAATCCAATTCATGTTCGTTTACTTTTCAGCTCCTATACGCTCTCGTTCTAACTAGTTACTGTTTTTGTAGCTTCGTATAATTTCCGTAACCGTGTCTAGTATAGCACTCAAGTTTTTCCGCACTTAGAATAAACGATTCCTTTCTTATGTGTAAATCTCGGTCTCTAATTAAATAGGCAATGATGAAACTTTGTATATAAAAAAATATTGGTTGTTTGTAAAGTAGGTTTACGATCGAGATGTTTACGTGATAACGTCTTATTCGTGATATAAGTTTTTGGGAAGTAAGGAATTAATGAAGATAACAATTTTTTCAAATTTTAAATTACATCTATCGTTTTATTCACACTTTTGATGATAAATTTCGGGTGTAAAATGACAAGTTTACTTATTCGACTATGATATACATTTTTCTTAATACATTCACGGAATGACTGGCAGCGCTCGAGATGAGACGGGAGATCGGTCCGTCTCTCTCTCGTTATACCTGCGATCGCGCTCGTGAGGTTTTGGTGTGACACAAGTTTCTGAACATGTCACCCGACTAAAACGATTTTAAAGACGTTATCACGTCAAAATGCTAATAAATAATAAAGTGTGTTCTATATCACAACAAATATATTACTTTACTACCTCCGAGCGTGTTTCATGTTTGAAATCTTCATTTCATAGTTACCCAATAATAATTGTATTGGAAATATTTTTGAATTTAAATTTAGGGTGAATTCCTGTTAATTCTCTTTTTGATCAATTAGGTTATATTGATACAAATTTGAATTGTTTTGAAGTAAAACATTTATCAAATTTAAGAACTTAAATGTAAAATTATCTTAAAGAGATCTCTTTAATTAGTAGTTAGGTACACATTATTTTTGAGCGGTCAAAAGAAAAATTAATTACCTCGCCGTACGAAAACTACGTTTTGATATTTTCGTATTTGTAACTTCATCTTTAATTCATAAGCAATTTAAAATTACAATTAGATGTATTTAATGTGTGAAGTCCAGATGTTTCTTCCATTTCAAAAACCTAAAATATGAGGCAGAAATTCGTACTTTGAAGTTGTATTTTCTTTTCCTGAATATATTATTTAAATTTTTGGTATATTTTACCTATTTACTCGTAATATGACTCACATTACAAGTAAATAAAGACTTACAATTGTACCGTTAAGTATTTTTTTTATAGCAAACGGACAGGAGGCTCACCTGATGTTAAGTGATACAGCCGCCCATAGATACTCACATTGCTAGAGTAAGTCGCCGGCCTTTTGAGAATTGGAACGCTCTTTTCTTGAATTACCGCTGAGCAGCTGGTTCCAAATAGTCGTGGAGCAAGGCAAAAACTGCCTTAAAAAAGCTCAATTGTGGAACGACGGACGTGGATGTGATACGGGTGGAATTTCCCAATCGGCCTTGACGTCCGACGTCCAGGTATTAATCCGAAAAACTCCTCTGAACACTCTCCATGATAAATTCGGTAGAAGATTCAAGGAGACCCCACATCTCTACGCAACGCCGCTCGGCAAGTGACTGGTCAACTATTGGAACCGCTCTATCGCAAAGGTAAAAACATTTCAATTGTTACAAGGAAATAGTCAGTTAAAAATCGTAAAGTAATCATTAGAGTAAAGTTTGTGAATATTTGCATACGAAGGTGCACTGAGCACTTTCCGTCATAACGTTTGTAACGACCACACGTTCCAGGTGCAAGATAATGAGACTTATGCCAACCTTTAACCATAACGCGTTCAAATGACCATCATAAAACATGGTATGGACCTAGTTATGTATGTATGTATGGTGTTACAGTGGCATCTTTATTATAATGTAGAATATTCTACGCTTTGAAAATTACTAATGAATGACCGCAAATGAGAGTACAGTACTAAAATTTGATGTTGAAATCTGCAACACCAGAAGGCTTAAACATGTGTTGCCGACCTTCATAGATAGTGAATAATCTATTCATAAATGCTTCTAAGTTGTATTGATTGACAAATAAAATAAAATATGTTTATTATGGAACATAACATACAGGTATCACTTATTCCACGTCATTAAATTTGAATCGATAGACAACCCTACTCATCGGCAAAGAAGACAGAGGGTATAGGCCGACAGAAAAAGCCGGCGTAAAAAACTCTCGGTACTCTTTTACAATTGCAAATCATCAACAACACTTATTTTAAAACAAATATCGCAAATTAATTAGAAGTAGCCTGTCTAGCACTAGTCCCAGGCCCTTTTATCAACTAAATAATCGTTAACTGTATAGTAAGCCTTTTTACACAGCTTTTCGATAAAACATTTCTTAAATTTATTAAAAGGCAGAGATAAAAGAGCCTCTGAGATTTTATTAAAGAAGAGTATCGCTTTTTCCAAAAAAGAATTACTAACTTTAGATAGTCTAGTACGGGGAAATTGCAGCCTGCGTTTGTTCCGAGAATTAACATTGTGCGTATGTTCTATTCTAGTAAAATTATTACTTATATCATAATATTTTCATAAATATATTGCGAAGGAAAGGTAAGTATATTAATTTCCTTGAATTTATCTCTCAGAGATTCCCTACATTTTAAATTATAGATTGCACGAATAGCCCTCTTTTGCAGGATGAAAATAGTTTCGACATCAGCAGAATGACCCCATTATAATAAGCCATAAGTCATTAAGCTATGAAAGTAACTAAAATAAACAAGTCTCGCTGTATCGACATCAGTTAGTGAGCGAATTTTTTAACCGTGTAAGCTGCAGAACTAAGTCTCTTCGCCAATCCGTTAATATGAGGGGACCACTGAAGTTTTGAATCCATGGTGATTCCAAAATTGCATCATCCAGATTCAATTCCTCATCATTTATAAATTGGTCTAGCATCCATAACCCTTGCATTTTTTGCACAAAATTTAATGCATTTCGTTTCATGTATATTAGTATATATATTAAATAAAATTCGGTTCTAATCAATCAATTGATAAGGTGTAATGGTGCCGCTTCAATATATGATTATATACATAAGTTCTTGCTTTCAGGAACATTTTTATATATAATAATAAAGCTTTTATGGAACTTTTAATAAACACTATAAGAATGTATGATAAGTAAAAATAAATGCGTGATAGTAATTTGACCTGAGCATAAATATTATATACTTATGTGCCCCCGTCGAAATCATCTCTATCTCCCACAAATAATGCCTATCATCAATCTCTTCTTATATCTCTCTGTTTTATTATGAAAGATAAATTCGCTGTGTGATAGGCTATAACTTTTTTACTCTGTGTCAACAATACGTTGGATACATATTACAT
Source organism: Pieris napi (assembly GCF_905475465.1). Classification (NCBI taxonomy): domain Eukaryota; kingdom Metazoa; phylum Arthropoda; class Insecta; order Lepidoptera; family Pieridae; genus Pieris; species Pieris napi. Next base: position 2,755,916 of record NC_062239.1, on the reverse strand, counting down.
ATTTTATGATAAGGTCAGCCGTTGTAAAAACTTTAAATTATTTAATTTTCAAACACTGAATTATTAAATATGATCATTATTAATAAAACATAACTTTTTACATTTAAGTATTATTTATTCTCAAAATATTTTTTTTTAAATCTTTTTCACCTTTTATTTAAATAATGCTTTAAATAAACGTGATTCAACGGAAATTTTATAGATGAAATCACGAAACAATGACTGTTTAAAGTAAGACAATAGGGTGAGTATTATCTTTTTTAAGGGACAATTTATTTTAATACAAGGTACAGCCCGCAACTTACCTAAGTAAGGTAAGGTCAGAGTTTTCAATGTTACTTAAAAATAAATCGTATTCAGGAATATTTAAAGAAAATTTGTAATAAACCAAACTTTGGACCCATAAAGTGGTCAATAATTAGCTAATAATAATAATACTATAGACCTTAAAGTAATATTAAATGTTTTGTTTTATCATAATCTCTTTCTTTAATCGGCAGCTCATGTCTGAGCGATAGCGGACTATCTGCTTCCACCACTCTCGGTCCAGTCTATTATGACAGTGTACAATTTTGAGGACCATGAGTCTTTCACTGGATCGGTCCATCTGATTGCTGAACGGCCACGTGATCTTTTGCTTCTGTGTTACCAACCACGATCAGTTTCTTCAAGTTCTCATCGCCTCTGCGCAGTGTATGGCCGAAATAAGATACAATTTGCTGTAGGCATATGGTAGACAGGCCTATCCGTATGCGGTGTATTAAAATAGTTAAGATTATAAACAAAAACGTCACAGTGTAGACATAAAGCTGACATAACTTTTAAAGTCATGATAATGAATAAATCTGCATTTACACGTTGTAATTGAATCATAAATACACTTTCTTGCAATAGTAATTATGGAGCGTGTTAATTTACAAGGCAAGAACACAACGCTAAAGGCCTATTAAGGCAATATTACTATGTCAAAACGTGTGTAATTTCTATGATGAATAGTGGTAAGTCTATAATCATGGCTATTTAAAATTCATCCTAATTGCACGTTCATTTAAATGGGCTATACTAAAATGTACAGGTAAGTGTTCAACTATAGATGAAAACATTGTGCATGTCTATGTAAATATGACGTAAGCTGTTTCCTTATTAATCTGTTTCTTAAAATTAATCGCCTACTAATATTTTTTTTATTAGTGACATCTATAACGAGTGCAGCAGCGTGATATGGTTCAAAATACATTTTGACTGTCTTGTAACATATTTAAATAGCTTCCAAAAATTAAACAACAGAAGCTAAAACAAATTATTTAAGACCGATGTCAAATCTACACGGACGAAATCGTGGAATTGGAACAAATATTTTCATTAAAATCTTATGCATATAAAATGTGTCTTAATATTAATAAAAACGCTTGACATTATTTATCTATATATATGTATCTTTAATACTATTCGCAATGCACTCAATTGCAAATTTATATGCAAATTTTTACATTGAAGGTACATTGTGGTAATGTAGGGGTTCTCCAATTGATTAAAAAGTGTTAAATTACAGCGAATGTTACTTGCTAGTGAAATGTGAATTTTATGTATGTAAATACTTTTTTTAATTACTTAAGTACTTTCAAAGCCCGACCCGCCTTCACATGTAGAAAATATACCTCAACTTTTATTTGGACCGTCTATTGATATAATGCCATTTAAATTTGCCGCGTATTTATTTATTCTACATAAATAATAATTACCATTTAGTTATTTATATCGGTTAACAGTTAAGTTAATTACAGCTTACTGTACAGGCTGGAAGCAAATTCGTTTTATATTGTGTAAAGATCAAAATGGGGAACACACTCGCACTGCCAGAAAGCTCGCAAACGCGCTGTCGGCCTTTTAAGAATTAGTACGCTCTTCTTGAAGGACCTTAACATTAGATGAGCTGTTCCCCATGTTCTATAAAAAACGCGATGATTATGCGCCTAAAACAGACCTCAACTCACTATGGAGTGTACCTGAACCAAACGAAGCATATCCTTAGGCTTTAAAGAGGCAACCATGCTATTGTACTAGGGAATAGTACGATTCACTCATTTACCTGAAACCGAAACCTGATTACCGAAACATATAAGTAGAATGGAACCGAATATATCTTAAACATACCGAGCAGAACACTAGGTTCTACGTTAGATGCCCTCTGCCCCACAAGGGGACTAGTCTAGTCTAGTAAAAAAATAATTTTGATAAATTTATTTCCATGACGACAACTACTATATAACTAAGGCAGGTAATTCTAGATTAGCACATTCTTTGTTTAATAAGATACCTGGTGAACTGATATAACGTTGAACAAGCTACGGACGATATGCTCACCGTAACAACTTCAAGAAGTTACAACATATTGCTTTGAATAACTTTTACGACTACGAACTTCTATTCTTCACTTGAAAATGATGTTAAATTTCTAGTCATTTTGTGCTATTTTAATAGATTTAATAACCATTTTTATTAAACAAAGCACGTATCAGTATAACAGAGATTGTATAGAGTGAAATTAATAATAATAAAATCATATTTTTTGTATGCATATGCATCTTATTACGCGCACGTAAACCGGGAAAATATCCGTGTCATTTGTACCTACAGCACTGTATATAAAAAATAATTATGCACACGCCTTCTACCATTAAATAAATAAAATTAGTTCGTGTATAATGTAACTATAAATATCCTGATAGTATTTATAGTCGGCCGTTAAAATCCGGCTTTAACTCGTATAAAGTTCATGTTACAACTACAATCATTGCGACGCCGTCATACCCTAAAACGCCCTAAAATTTATTCCGACCGCTAATATTATATACAACATCTAAACTTTAGCTACTGTGGTCTTCGGGCCAATCAGTGGTTATAGTGGTCAAAGATCGTCCCTTTAGGTCGAGGGAAAAGCAGCACCTTCCTTCCTTCAACCGCACCTTCACTCAAAACCAAAGGGTATGCAACAAACACATGTTGATACAGTAAAGGTATCTGCGGGAAACTCCCGTGTTGAGACACAGATCATATCTTTATAACAATAAAATTAAAAAAAAGGATCCAATCTGAGTTTATGTCCCAAAAAAGGTTGTTACGCTTTAGATAACAATGTTATAACAAACTAATCAAAAATGTTCGAAGACCGTAAGAAGGTAATATAAAGAATATCGACAACGCATAAATGGAACATAATGAAAATATATGATATAGTCTGACCTCGTAAACGACTGCGGTTCAGTTATTCAAACAAACATGACTTCGAGCGACGTCGTCGTCGATTCCAAAAATCGTAAAATTTATAACTGTGCGTAACATACATGTTACTGTTAACAAAGCGCTGAAATTCAAATGTTATACACACAAATACACTTGTCATGTTTGCTCGAGAGCTTTATGAACCTTCAAAATGTTTTATGTTGTATAACATTATTAGACCGCTTTCTTTCGAAATTTATACACGCATAGATTACCAATAATAATGGGTACCAACTACCCAAGTTCCTCTTACAACACCTTGACACCGCTTGGTTTTTTTTATTACCTAATTATTGTCATTATTCATGCGTGTATAAATTTTAAGGAAAACAATCCGGCAGTGGTCCAGTTTCTATGTGTATGTAAATGTAAATAGTTATCGCATTGGAGTAATATGTTATCGTAGCTTATTTTGTTATATAAATAAAAAGCTCTATAGCAAACAAGACAAGTGTATTTCTGTGTATAACACTTGAATTTCAGCGCTTTGTTAGTACAGATTTAAGCCCCAATTTTCTCTAACAACGCCTTGACTGGCTATTGTAGACAAAATTGCCAGATGAATAATTGATATAGTCCTCGCGGCTATCCATCAGCCGCAGAGTATAGCGATTAATAATGATAACGCACCCACTAGCTTAATCTTATTAATTAATTTCAGGCACGCAATACTGATCGAAGATACCTAGATATCTACTCAATTTAATGTCTTTCCTAAATTAAGTATTTCAGTGTCTAATATAGGCATCCAGTAGGTGCAGATCCCGAGCAGTGTTGGTCTAGTGGCTTCAGCATGCGACTCTCATACCTGAGGTCGTAGGTTCGATCCCCGGCTGTGCACCAATGGACTTTCTTTCTATGTGCGCATTTAATATTGACTCGAACGGTGAAGGAAAACATCGTGAGGAAACCGACATGTCTTAGACCCAAAAAGTCGACGGCGTGTCAGGCACTGGAGGCTGATCACCGACTTGCCTATTAGATTTAGAAATGATCATGAAACAGATTCAGAAATCTGAGGCCAAGACCTAAAGAGGTTGTAGCGCCACTGATTTTTTTTTTAATATAGGCATCCAAGTGCAATCTACTAGTCGTTGTATGATACAGATATCTTACAGTTTGATGACGGCCATTATGAAAATTCGTAGAATTCGCGGCCTCACCCCTTTCGAGACGTGACCGGAAAGTGTGAGGCGAGCGTGAGTAGCATCTTTAAAAATACCTCAACACTAAATTATGATATATATTTTTCGTGAGCTAACTTTGATAGCATTTAATAAAGTATATAATTTAACTTGTTCACAAATTATTGCGATAATTAAATGACTTTAAATTTAATCCTCTGGTATTGGTTATCCGCTCAGAATTTTACTAACAATATAATAATATATATATAAAAAAAGAGAGATATTTAATGTTAACAAATTTCAGTAACAGTAACGAAATTTTACAATAGAACTATATAGTACGAGTACACACATATTATTCTCTACCCACTTCGTAGCTCCGTAGCACCTCCGTAGCAACCGTAGTACGCACAGAACCAGAATTTTAATTATGAATATTCAATTGTTTTAGCTAGGAGAGCAAATACGTATCACCTTCTTGCTTAAAAAAATGAGCAATGAACAAGGCAAAGAAAGAATTTTACTGTATGAATTTATATTAAAAATTGTATTGTAGTATACATAGTTTGTACTTTAGAACTAAGACTTTAAGACTATTAATTTTTAACACTTTCGTCTATAATTCTTGTAAAATTGTAATACACAAACATAATCACATTAGCAACTAAAAAGTTTATTTCAGCTCTAACACGTAACTAACTTTCCATAATTGAAATAGCTGTCGTGCTCTTCATTAATAACATTAATTGTGTTCATTATTATTCTACAATAGTTTTCAGACTGAATTGTGTATTCATATTAGGGTGAACATAGACAGGCCTAAAGAAAACGTTTGTGCTTCAAGTAAATACTTCCGCGCTACGAATATTAAGGAAAAAATCTAAATAGGGTTTCCTTATAATTGGAAACGGCACTTTGTTAGTGAGTGCCAATTGCAGCCATTTATTGAGTGATTGGAAATCGTTTTTACAAAATAACTAGGCAGCTTTAGACCTGGCGTTTTATACAGTAACTATGGAGCAAATAAAAAACGAATAATAAGCGAGTAAAATAAACACTACTGACCAAAATTTACATTTAATATTCGCGCCAAATCAACGCAAACGATAGAGCTCAATTTGTACCACAGAATATTTTTACGCTGTTACTTGGATCGAGTTTTGTGATCTTGTTCACAAAGCTTCTTTCTCCAGTTGATTACGTTTACTTAATAAATCGAACAGTCAATCTACACAACGACGACAATGAACAACATAGTTTAGAAATGCTGCTGCTAAACGAAGCTGGCAGGTGTTGATCCAGGAATCGGTCGGTGGGGGAAGCGGTAATAGAGTCAGCGAGTCCCATTATCAGAGTGTAGTTTAAGCTATCATTTGTATTCTTTAGTAGATAGATTTACGCAGCCATGCCGGACGGACGTTAGTCATAAGCTTCGTGTTGTAATTTTAACGGAACAATTATAGCTCAACTTCGAGTTTCATTTCGAGTTAGGCGGTGGTTTAGATAAAGCCATCGTACGCTTATAGCCACCCTTATATGGTGACATGAATATAGAGGTACAATATAATACTGCTAGGTATCTAATTTATATAAGTGTCTATCAAATTAAGACTGATAGTGTTTTTTAAGTTTTCTTAATAATGAATAACAAAGTCAAAAGACATTCCTTATATGCAAAAAATTGTTATTAACACTAAAACTTTATATTTATATATTTTACAGACAGACAGATTCTTTATAGATAGATTTGTTCCGTACAGGTTTTCTTGCGTTACGCACCACTACTATAAATTAATGTTCTGTTCTATCCAAATCAATTAGGACACTTTAAAAAGTACCAATTCTTGAAGAGCCGATTTTACATGTCCTGACTGTCAGTCAATGTATGGACACAAGTATAATACTGAACAAATTATAAGAATGAACATAACAGAGACAAACATCAAAGAAATTATGTTAAACAAAATCTTGAGACAAGATGTCTTACCGTGTCGTAAAATTTTCTGTAAATATAATACAAAAGTTGTTTACAGAAATAAGTACTTAATCATACTAGATAATATCTATACGCACATAAGTTACTTAATACCTCCGCCAATAATTAGCTAAAAAAATGTATATTAAACAAATTTAAAAATTCCGACAACGATCTTTCTGGTAGTGTGAGTGTCCATGGGCAATATCACTTTAGATAACACTGGCTCTCTTCTTCTCTTCTTTTTCTGCCTCTCCATTACTGGAGGTTGGCCGTCAGTCTCTTGAAGCGTGTCTTGTCCTGTGCCAGAAGCAGCAACTCTTCCGCAGTTGCAATACCCGTCCACTCCCTAACGTTGCGAGGCCATGATTTCTTATTTCTACCAACACGCTGTTTACCATGGATTTTAACCATTATATTTAATTGAAGGAGGTGGTAGTGTTCATGGCGCAACACGTGGCCCAGGTACGCAACTTTCCGTTGTTTAATGTTCTGCATAAGTTTTTTCGACATTCCAACTCGTTTCAGAACCTTCTCTGTAGAGACCTTCTGGATCCAGCTTATACAAATCATGCGACCAAAGCACCACATCTCCTTCTTCTTAATTGTCCAAGCTTTACAGCCGTACGCTGGCTATACTCTCCATTATATAAGAAAAAAACACCAATACATATATTATTATTATTTAGTTTAATGTAAATGGAAGAAAAATGAGAACCACAAAACACTAAATCTGATAACTTTGCACACGTACTATTGTATCAATAAGGCCAAGCGTAATCCGAGCCCACACCGTTTCAACTTTTCCAATTCCATCCAACCATTTCTCAGGGTTGCCACTAATCCTCAGATGTCCCAACTTTCATAACAAATATTCAAAAATGTTTTAAAAGTCGCCCGTCAACGAATACAATAGAAGTAGGACAGCGGTATGGTTATGTTTAAAGATATGACGTCTGTAATATTTTATTATGGAATGAAAGAAAATGTCTTTTAGATTTCGTATATATTTGGGAATAATAGTAGTTTATGTTTGATTTATGCAACTTTTAGCATCGCTCTTATATTAGTGAGACCGTTATTATATTTAATGTAACAGAAATTTGAGTATACAATTGCAAATATTAATAAAAATATACATAACATATATAGGGTGACCGAAAAGTCGTGGATCAAACGCAAATAGGGGATAGATGAGGTCATCAGCTGCAAAAAATTATTCTACGGGAGGTCTCTAAGCTCAACCCCAGCAGAGTTATAATTTATTTTGCGTTTCTATAACAAAATTGACTTTTTTTATTAATTCGAAATTAATAAAAATTAAAATTCGATGATGAGTCCTTGCGTTACACATAATATTTATAATTGTTTATTGAGTGTATTGAAGATAATATTAAGTTAAACGATATAAAATTATTTCAAATCATAACTTTTTGGTTACTTCGGACCCCACTGTGAAAAAAAAATTACTCTACCGAAAAGTGACCCTGTATTACAAGTTTTGGTGCATTTAATAGGGATTCTGCAAAGGTATTACACGTGGCTATGAGTCGCTCTAATATCTTTCTAGGAAGAATTACAAACAATAAATAATAATAATTGTGAAATAATTGTATTAAAACCATTATTTCTCAATTGTATTAAAACAATAATTTCTCAATCGTTGTTTGTAGGAAACAAAACATTGTTGAAAGTATCTTCGTTCTACAAGCTAACTTCTACTTCTTATGAGGAAGATTGTTTTTTTGAAAACAACTTCAAAATCGTTCTGGCCGCGTGTAAATGTACATGCAAGAAGTCGTTGATTAGATTGGCCTCCTGACCTCAATCCAATTGAGCATGTCTGGGAACATCAAAAGAACAAGTAATGCTCTAATCTTACTCCACAAATATCAGGGAGACAAGAAAAATAATTGCAGAAGAGTTGAAACGTGTTCGTCAAACGTTATTAAAAACATCGTGGAAAGAAGGATTTTAGCAAGAGTTCACATTATTATTTTTTAATATTTGTAACTTTATTAATTGAAAAAAATTAAAAACATCTTGTCTTTATTACCGACCACATCCTAATGGACGTGTACATCGGATTTAAAGAATTCATCAAAAAATTATAACCAGAATCCACTACACGTATACAATTAATTGAAATCGGCCTAAGAACGTAAAATTCCTAAGGTGCCCGATTTTTTGCTAAAGAGTTTACATCTTACTTCTCCCAGTGTTTCCAATCCTGTCGCAAATATATCTAGTTCAAGGCCGTAACTATAACTAGAACTGTAAACATCTGTTAAATTATTTAATTAACGTTTTAAATAATTCTAATTTATTACCAAAAACGAATGAAATAGAACTATGTTGAAACTGGTAATTCAAAACTGAAATAGAAACTCATTTATTTCCATTTAATGTTAAATATGTATTAATTATGCTTTAAACGCGTGTAAATTGTTTATAGCGAAACAACATTTGTTGTCACTTTACAGGATTTGAATGTCTATAATTAATTAACTCCACCGCAATGTGTGTTTCATGAAATACCGGTGGCCGATAATTAGATACAATTGTGATAAACCAGGTTACATTCAACTATATTATTAATAAAGCTAATGGAAAAGTCGTCTATTAGCTTAGAGTAAACGAACGCCGGCTGCGAACTAATAAATTTATTATTACTGTGTATAATTGAGCAGTTGGCTTAGTGGCTTCAGCATGCGACTCTCATCCCTGGGGTCGTAGGTTTCATTCCCGGCTGCGCACCAATCGACTTTCTGTCTATGTGCGCAATAAACACTCGCTCGTACGCGCAAGTTGAAAGGTAAAGAAAAACATCGTGACGAAACCGGCATGCCTTACATCCAAAAAGTCTACTGTTTGGCACAGAAGGTTGATCACCTACTTGCCTATTAGAAATTATCACGGAACAGATACATAAATCTGAGGCACTGACCTAAAAAAAATGTTGTAGCGCCATTGGTATATTGGTATAAACACACACAGTAAGTTATTACGCACAAAGAGATTAGACGGTGAAGAAAAACATAGCTAAGAAAACGGTATGTCACGAACGAAGGCTGATCAATAAATTGCCCATAAATAAAATAATGAAACAGATACAAAGGCAAAGACCAAGGGTTGTAGCTCCACTGTTCTGTCTGTTTCTTAAATATCAACGTCATTTTTGTCAGTTGATTTCGGTAATGGCACTTTGAGTGCCTCTAAAAGCTCTCCATAAGACGGAATAACAATTGGTGAAACATCTGAATAATGCCTACAGTATCGTGAAATTCACGTAACCAAGGTCTGCCTTCAAAATATTTCTTGTACATAGTTATATAAAAGCGCAACTCTATAGCATATAACTAGCAACAATTTTAATAATAACTAATAATTAGAATTACGAAACTCAATTTATATTTTAATATACGTAGGCGCTGTTGCAAACTTGTCGCAAACTTAATTTACGTAACTTAATATTGATATCGGAATCGCTAAAGTGACGTGATACGCTTAACCTTATATGTAATTTTAAGCAAAATTATCTGCATGATTCTCACTAAATTCTGACTGTTAATGTATCAATTATCAAACAGACAGAACAAGATTCAGAGATAAAACTCGACGTTAAATATGATGCCGTTAGCCCAAAACTTATAGGGTTTTAAAAAAGGCATAGTTTATCCTGAATCTCGACTTTGATCTTACCCTTATTCTCCAACACAAAGTATTTTTTTTTACTTAGAATAATAACAGTAAACAGCTATTGAATAATTCAATTATTAAACACATAAAATTTAATGTTGGACAGCGTACTGTAGCGCTGATCTACAAGCGCTGTGCAAACACTGAAAGAGCTATGCAAATATTTGTAAAACAATATTGTTCAACTCAAATCCACCAACAAACTGAAGCGGACGCGAGCTTCCGTATCTCCTTAACACGTTATGCTAAGTTTTTAGTCACTATATAAAATTGTAGTTAACTTTACCTAAACAATAATTCAAAGACAATTCCATACTAAAGTAAACTATTAAGAATAAATTTAAAGGACCTCGACTAATCGAAGTAGACCTTTTTATAGTACGCAATTGCGAAATGAAGAGGTGAAATTTCCAACTATAATTTGTCTAACAAATTGGGAAATGGTTTAATGTCCTCGGCGGTGCATACAATGCTATATAGGAATCGTTTTAAATAGTGTACCTATTCACCTCGGCCGTATATCAAGTGAAACAAAAGCATTCAACCTCAATATGTGTTCAAGGTGTCGGTAGGTATTCAGTGGAGCGAAGTTAAAGGAGCCAACTTCGCGAGTTTGCCCCCGGGGCCGATCCAACTTCTCTGTTGCAATAAATAAGGATTTTAGCGACAAATTACCTCCCAAATTCACCCCTTTGGAAACTTTCGAACTACTTAAAATGGGATACGCAAAGTGATCGTTGATCACAGATCCGCGTCGAAAGATGCACGTTTTTCTAACGAATGCTGTTAATGGTTGTATTTTAAAGATTTAAAAAACCGATAGATTTTCGTTATTTTCGATTTCAGAGCGAAAAGACGGCTTGCGTTTTAAATTTTTTTGTGTGTTCACTAAAATAAAAGAGTAACTTGCTGAATCAAAGTATATTTTCTAAATAAACGTTAACTCACCTTAGCACCGTTGATAATTATTTCTGCACCGAAATCTAGTTTGCGCGGGCCGCGCACGATCCGGGTGTTTCTTTAATAATCTACGTGCTGTTCACACATGTATGAACATCTGCTCATTGATGCTTGATCACTCCATGGCGGCATGTAGAGCCCCTTATTGTTTTAACAACTTAACGTTTTTAATAATAAATTAATTCTTTTGTTCTATTTGTAGTCGCCTAGCGGCTACAATTTATTGAATAATATAGTATTTTAATAAAAAGTACATATGTATTTAAATCAGTTCAGTTGCAGTCGGTATGACTTAAATTAATTAAAAATATATACCCCAGCAGTTGAAGGGTCTATATTATTATAGAGTTAGTTCTTGTTAGCCCAGTTGTTGGAACTTTTCGCATAACACGGTAGTAGTACGATTAAATTCTCAGTATCCCCTGAACCCCTCCGGTACCCAGAACGCATTACAATATTAAAAAATAACACCAAACTTTACCAGTTTCTACAACAAAATTTGAACAACGAATCTACAAAATATATGACATTAATGACCATTGTTTTGAAATTGAAATTTGAAGATTTGAATAAAGTTGAACCAATCAGGAAAAAAGCACTCTGTCGTGAACTACTCCCGCCATCTAGTAGTGCATGCAAAAACTTCTTAAGTGAAGTGAGTCCAACTGTGAAATTTTTCCCCCAAATTTAGGAGGATTCAAGTGGTCCTGGTGGTGTAAATTTATATACGGTAATTTTAAGGGTTCAAGATTTTTTTTCTTAAAAAAACGCACAATTCCATTTATATTAAGCCTCGAATCCAACCAACAAACCAATGTAAACTCCAAGCGTGGCTATAACTGAAATATCAAAAAGCTATATTACTCCAAGCTAGAAATAATAGCTATTATTTAACACTGTTCAAATTACTAACTAATGTTGTTTATGCAATCGACTTTACACGGTATTATTTGAAGAGGAAGAAATGTATCGACTTTTTGTTTTTTTTGTGCGGTTTTTACCCAGAATACACATCTTTAAGAAACCATTTTCAGCAAACTGATTCAATTATTAAAATATAAATATAACCTTCCTTTATAATTTTATATTTAATTGATGTGTTTTTTCAATAATTGATAATATAATTTCTAAAGAAGATTAAGGTGTAAAATTATTTTATAGATAAATTGACTTAAATATGTACAACAGCATACACAAATCCGCGTGGGCAAGCGAAGCTGTTTGCGGAAGCTATTCAAATAATTATAATATAACAATAATTATAAATATATAATTGTATCGCTCTCAACAAGACCCCAAGGTTCTAAAAGATTAATTATTCGTAGAATTCTACAATTTGTATAGATAAAAATGGGTGTGGTGGTATTTGATAATACCTTTGTTCTATAGAAGATAATGTAGATATTTTCCACTATGATAGAATGTCCGATATCTTATTACAGCGAGCTTGTTAACTGTCGAAACGCTCCTCGAATCACTGCCTTTATGGCCTGCTCTGCCGATATTCACCTCCGTGATCATTTATAACGAAGGCATTTCCGATCTAAAGTATACTTAAACACGTTCTGATAGGGTAGAATATTGCTTGCCAATGTATTATCATATAGGCAGATTTTTTGTTGACTATGAGGAATAAAGAAAAGCATTGGACGGCAACTCCATTGAAAATCACGTTAAAGGAAAGAGGTTGCTATAAAGAGTTTTAAAGGGTAGCTTTTTGACAGAAAATACTTACCTAACGTATATGTTTACCCCTAAACAATTTCAAACAACTTTTTGAAAAGGTTAATTGAAGTCTACAAAGCTTTGCTGTATCAACTACCTTTTAGGCGAATAATATAGGTTTGGAAATTTTTTCCTTAAAATTCAGTCGAAATTTTAAGAGAACATTACAAATTCATTTTAAATTAATAACTTCAAGCACTCACCAAAATTTTTAATATTTCAACGAATTTTAACTTCAAAACAGTATTAGGATTAGATAGAAGACATAAAATAAAAATAAAATAAAATATGTTTATTATGGAACATAAGATACATGTATCACTTATTCCACGTCATTAAATTTCAATTTGTAGGCATCCCTACTCATCGGCAAAGAAGACAGAGGGTGTAGGCCGAGAGAAAAAGCCGGCGTAAAAAACTCTCGGTACTCTTTTAAAATATCAAATCATCAAATAACACTTATTTTAAAACAAATATCGCAAATTAATTAGAGGTAGCCTGTCTAGCACTAGTCCCAGGCCCTTTTATCAACTAGATAATCGTTGACTTTATAGTAAGCCTTTTTACACAGCTTTTCTTTAATACATTTCTTAAATTTATTGAAAGGCAGAGATAAAAGAGCCTCTGGGATTTTATTAAAGAAGAGTATCCCTTTCCCCAAAAAAGAATTACTAACTTTGGATAGTCTAGTACGGGAAAATTGCAGCCTGCGTTTGTTCCGTGTATTAACATTGTGCGTATGTTCTATTCTAGTAAACTTATCACTATTTTTGTATACATACATAATATTTTCATAAATATATTGCGAGGGAAAGGTAAGTATATTAATTTCCTTGAATTTATCTCTAAGAGATTCCCTACATTTTAAATTATAGATTGCACGAATAGCCCTCTTCTGCAGGATGAAAATAGTTTCGACATCAGCAGCATGACCCCATAATAATAAGCCATAAGTCATTAAGCTATGAAAGTAACTAAAATAAACAAGTCTAGCTGTATCGACATCAGTTAGTGAGCGAATTTTTTTAACCGCGTAGGCTGCAGAACTAAGTCTCTTCGCCAATCCGTTAATATGAGGGGACCACTGAAGTTTTGAATCCATGGTGATTCCGAGAAATACAGTTGTATCATCCAGATTCAATTCCTCATCGTTTATAATTGGTCTAGTATCCATAACCCTTGCATTTTTTGCAGAAAATTTAAGGCATTTTGTCTTTTTTGCATTAAGTAGAAGGTTATTCATACTAAACCAATGGACAATCGAAGATAGAGCATTGTTTACATCGTCAAAATTTGTTATTTGTCGTTTGATTTTAAAAATCAAGGACGTGTCATCAGCAAACAAAACTATCTGATGTTTTCTTTCTACCATGAAATGTAGATCATTTATATAAACAAGAAAGAGGAAAGGGCCAAGAATTGAGCCCTGTGGTACCCCCATATCTACTTCCGACCCAGAGGACCTCTTACCATTCACTTCTACCTTCTGAGTTCTTCCGTGTAAATAGGAAGTCAGAAGATTCAGTGCGGTATTCTTGATGCCATAGTGACGGAGTTTCCCGATTAAGGTCTCGTGTTGGACACAATCAAATGCTTTGGATAGGTCGCAGAAAACACCTAAAGCGTCATGCGACTCCTCCCAAGCCTTAACTATATATCTACTAGCTAGTCGTTTTGCCATGTATATCATTTATAATAAAAAAATAGGGGTTGATCATAGAGGGGTGAAAATTAGGGGTTGTATGTATTTTTTAATGCTGTATCATAAAAAAATAGAAATTAAAAATTTTGTCTAAAAAATAAAAATAAAAATTTAGGGGTGGACTACCCTTAACATCTGGCGGGCTGATTTGTGAATCTAAACCATTCCCAGATCCCCTTGAAGACACACAAAAAATTTCATCAAAATTGGTTCAGTCGTTTAGGAGGAGTTCAGTCACATACACACGCACACAAGAAATATATATATTAAGATATAACTCAACACCGGCATCGGCTGTCGAGCGACCCTTGGTAAAACCGAACTGATTATTATGTAATAATTTGTTTACGTTAAAATGACTTACCAGTTGATGTAATATAATTTTTTCAAATATTTTACTACAAGTAGGTAGTACGGAAATTGGTCTAAAGTTACTGGGGTCGGACATACTACCTGCTTTAAATAAAGGAATAACTTTACTATGTTTCATTAGATCGGGAAACTCGCCACTTTTAATACAATTGTTGAAAATTATAGCTAGATGGGGAGCAATTATATCAATTATGCTACTAATTATTTTTACAGAAATACCCCAAAGATCGGTAGTGTTCTTAATGTCTATTGTTCTAAATATCCTAACTATATCGTCGACACCAATGGGTCGGAATGTAAAACTGACCTTGCACTCGTTTACATTATCTTTGAGCAGCGATTCAGCGAGGGCGGGAGATGATTGAAGAGACTTAGTAGTCGAAATTGGAATGTCAGAAAAGTACTTATCAAAAACAATCGCTATCTCTTCATTAGATTTGATTTTAGTGTTATCGACACATAGTTCGATGTCTTGATTGCGATCCCTGACTCTTCCAGTTTCACTATCAATTATCTTCCAAGTCATTTTAGTTTTATTGGTACTATTTTTAATCTTGTTTTTGATATTTAAGGACTTGGCCGCGTAACAAACTTTCTTAAATAATTTCGAATAATTTCGAACATAAAGAATAAATTCTTCATTATGATTGTATGACTTTTCAGCGTAAAGGTCATACAACCGTCGTCTACTTTTATAAATTCCCGCTGTCGCCCAATCACTAAACGATTTACACTGCGAATGAGAGACTTTCTTTGGGGTAAAGATGGTGTTAAACTCTTTATTAATACAATCACTTAGATTGTTGAATTGTGTATCAACGGTAGTACCTACCGGTAATAAAGGTAGGCTTTTACCTATATTATGTCTAAATCTCACCATTCGCTTTTTATTTACTGGAACAAACACACTGCTCTTATTTACTTGTTTCACCACTTTACATTTTAGCGCCACTAACTGTCCACAATGATCCGAGCTAAGATCAGTTGTAATTGAGGTTTGCATTGCCTCTGCATCTGTAAATACATTATCTATACATGTAGCAGTGGAGCTTGTAATTCTAGTGGGCTCATGAAACAAGTTAACAAGATTGTACGATTTTAATAAAAGATTGAATTTTTTACTAATGGAGGTATTTTCTAATAAATTTATATTGAAGTCACCACATACAATAATATACTTATTGTTCTTAAAACTAACTTTACACAAAATTTCCTCCAACTTTTCTTCAAAAAACTCGTAAGATGCACTTGGTGGTCTGTAAACACTTAAAATAATGCAATTCTCAATCTCTATATAGGCTACCTCCAAAGAGTGTTCTACAGACAGACATACGACGTCAATACGCTCTTTATACTTTAAATTTTTATTAACAATAATCAAAGAGCCCCCATGAATCGCCGACAGTCTGCAAAACGAACTTGCAACTTGGTGCTGATCAAAGTTAAAGATGATTTGGCATTCTCTAAGCCAATGTTCGGTAATGCATAGGACATCAATTTTACTTGATTTTAAAAACAACTCCAATTCTAATTCTTTGCCCAACATACCTTGCATGTTTTGATGCATCAAGTTTAAACAGTTGTTGTTAGTAATATTACATGTTGAGCTGAGTTGTACTAAATTATTGCTAGAGTTTGCCTCTATTGTCACACTATCTAATTTAAATTATTAATACTTAATGAAGTGCTACTGCAAGTATCACTACATTCTTTTAAGTTAAGCTGCTCAATAGAAGCAGTTGTCTGAAAAGCTAAATGTTTAGCTTTAGTTGTAAATAAGAAGTAAGATAGCATAGTAGCTATCTGTTGTAAATAATAATTAGGTAAGCGGAACCTATCCTTTGTCAATACATACTTATTTTTAAATATTCAATTTATGTCCATTAAATTAGGTAGTGTACCTAAGTCACAATTTAATTGTATATTGTTAGTAGTTAGGGTATTGTGCAATAGCATGTTTAACTTATATCTAATTTTATTTTCCTTTGGTGCACCTTTGATGTAAGGAAATGTATACAAGACAATATTCTCTACATTAAGTGATTTTAATTTATCAATAATAATAATATACAAGCATGCTACGTTATGGTCGATTCGTCTAACCCGTACTTAATCGTTGTGTGTCATGTGACTGAGGTATGAAAATGTTTAATTATAGATATCTTGATAAATTATTGATTATTTTCGAATTCTTTTTCTCTATACGCTTACTTATTACGCTTTTCAAAGCCATATTCTATACCGATCACTCTTAATAAAACTTTTTTTTTCATACTGTCAAATAGCCAATAGACTATTGTGTATAGTGCAGTATTTTCCAATCCTTGCTGTGCCATGCCCTACCTAAGCCTTTCTAAAATTCTCATGCTCCTTATGTAACATACATAATTATTAATACTAAAAGATTTAATTGTTCACTTAAAAAACTTAAATGTTTTTAAAGGTTTTAGAAGAAATTACTCGGACGAACGAAACACAGTAAGTAAAAATTACTGTGTTTCGTTCAAAACATATAAAGAAAAGCTGAAATTCAAATTCCAAAGAATTTTCAAATAACCCCTCCTAACAATCAAAATGCCCCCTGTGGGTTGTGGGCCCCACGTTAGCAATCACTGGTATAGTGTAATAGTCTGGCTCTGGCCTCTGGCTAATGAAAGAAGATAACAAAAAAGCGCGGCAAATTAAAAAAAAAATAGTATGGTATCCCTAAAAGTTTTATATATTTTGTGGATTAAACTTACTTGATACTTGATGTTATTTTATGTTTAAATAATATATCAAACAAAACAAAGTTTATTGTTTTATTTGATATAATATTTCGGAAAAATACTCGAAAAAGACTATTTGGAAAAAATATATAATAGAAATAAAAATGAGTAATTGCATGAAGTATCAAGACAATAAATCATACTAACCTAAGAAATTCAAAGACATTCTGTGTTGCCATCGGAAAGTTTTCAAATAATTCAATTATCTTCTTTCATTAGCCAGACTATAGCACTTTTTATACTTGGTAATTCTCTTTCACCTCATTCTGTCAAATTGTGTTTACGCTGTGATTAAAAGAGACAGATGAAAACTAAAGTTTTGTTAACCGTGCTATTATTAGACTGATTGAGTTTTAGTGAATAAGGACGTTTTTATTTATTTATTTATTAAGAAACAAATAAATAAATTACTTTAATAGGAACAAAATTAGGCAATGAAATATAAAGTTAGAGAATTTGAATCCTGAAAGAATTTTACAGAGAAATAATAATTATATACAAACATCACAGCAGAATGGTAGGCAATTAGATATTACAATATTAAGGAGATTATAGCTATGATAGTAGGTGATATGAATGTTAATAGCTAAATCAAACTAGTACACCGTAGAAGTAGAAGAGAACACTTTAAGGTGCTGGTTTTTAGTTGTTTCCGGTCGCAATTCGCCTTCGCTTTTGTCATCATGTTTGCCACCAACGATTGTCAATTATTTTGTCAATTGTCAAATTGTATGTGATACTTGGTATTTGGTAGTCCGTTGTCAAATGTCACTATTTGCAATTTGCATCTTGCAGCCTGCAGCTGGTACTGACGTCATTTGTGCTGTTGCAGATATATTGATTTTTCTTATTGGAACAACTTAAAGAGGAAGATTTCCACAAATCTATTGTAACCATGGGAGACTCCCTTGATGGGAGTGAAAATGCCCCAGAAGCGCAAAATGTGGTAGTCGTTGATTTCCAAGACTTCGCAAATTACCTTCGTCGCGCTGCAACGGTACTTTTACCGGAGGATGATATCGTGCCACCGGCATTGAATGCAGCTTTAGAAGATAAAGTTAATCAAGATTGCATTAGAAAGTTTATTTCGGATTTTCAAGTCACTTCGCTGTATGTACAGAGATTTTCCCTTAAAGGTAAGAAACAATGGCCCACCCACTAGCCGACGAGTGATGACGTTGTTTATGTAAATGATGAACCATGTAAGTTTTGAATAATATTACTTAATTTATAGAAACTTATTTCTTGTTGCAGAAGATGACAGTGAACAGCCAACAGAAGGAGAAGAGGAAAAGGAGGCAGTTACCTATCAGATCGGCAACGAGGTACATACTATTTTAATTTGTCTCTGAAAAAAATACTGTAAATATTTATTAAATCACTGCAGTATAATAAACTTATGACTTTTAATCTGTACCAAAAATTACTTAATTTGTTTTGAATATAGGTCCACTTTACATCACCACGAGTGGCAGCTTTGGTTTGTATCAAAAGAGGTGCAGTGATTGAAGCGGATAAGTCTATCCACAGTCAACTCCGCCTCATCAATTTATCTGATGGGTCTCCTTATGAAACTCTACATGCCTTCATTAGCAAGACCATGGCTCCATTCTTTAAAAGCTATGTTAAGGAGAGTGGAAGAGCTGACAGGTATTTTTTGAAATCTAAATCACGTTAAATTCCATAAATCTTAATTTATAGTTATAGAATCTTTTACAAATTTTTCAACATTACACACAAATTAATTTTTTGGTGCTAACTTTGTTGGCACTTGTTATTGGAAAAGGCAGGCTATTAAATAGTTGTGCTACCTCAATCATCTGCCTTTTCTTGCCAACTTGCAAGACTTAATTTACTGTCTTAAATCCATACAATCGATATTCATTTCAAATTTGTTTTAAACTCAATCAAAATATCTAGGTATAATAATATTTTACATTTTTGTTTTGATTGAAATAAGATTTAATCTCCTTATAAGTGCCAACTACTTGTAATGCTTACGTTCATATAATGAGTTTGTGGGTTAATGATAAAATATAAAACAGTCCTCATCCATATTTTTTCTCACAGCATAAACACAAATTAACAGGAAGAGATGAAAGAATACCTTAGTTACAATAGTGCAATTACACTGATTTATTTTTTATAAATAAGTTATATTTACAGGGATGGAGACAAAATGGCACCATCTGTAGAAAAGAAAATAGCTGAATTGGAAATGGGTCTCTTACACCTTCAACAGAATATTGATATTCCAGAAATAACTCTGCCTGTTCACCCTTTGGTTGCTGCTGTCATTAAGAGGTATGTTAAAGATTTAAAACTTACAACAGAATGCCAAAACTACAGTACCAATACCCAAACTTAAACCTCTATATTTAGTTTTTCTTCAATCAGTTTGCTTAAATGAATACTTGGTCATATTAACTCTGTTTGGGCTTTACCGGCCAACTTTACAATATATCATATTGATTTAATTAACCAAATTGACAGTGTATGAATATAAGATTCTGATGTCTGAAGAGTTACTGATAACGACTCTTTGGTCGACCAAGTCTATGTTATGAACTAAGGAACTTAATGAATTACACAAATCCATGTGGACAATATTTATATTTATCATTTCGAATAGAAATATTACAATTTCCTTTTTGTACATTATTCTAGAGCTGCAGATGAGGGTAGAAAGCCACGTGTGGCCGATTTTGGTGATAAGGTAGAAGATTCAACATTTCTTAATTCGCTACAAAATGGAGTAAACCGATGGATAAAAGAAATTCAAAAGGTAATATAATTCGTTTTTTTATAATTTCTATTATTAGACAGTATTTTTTAGAATACCTAAAATTTAGGATTTTTTTTACAAGATATTCAAAAATATCAATTATTTAATATATGATTTATTTTATAGGTGACTAAACTTGATCGTGACCCATCAAACGGCACGGCCCTTCAGGAGATTTCATTTTGGCTTAATTTGGAGAGAGCCCTACATCGCATTCAAGAAAAAAGAGAAAGTATTGAGGTAACACAATATTAGTTCTTATATTATTCTTTTCCCTTTTTTCATAGCCCAAACATATAATAGTTTTAAGCCATTTAAGCCTACTTATAATCGCAAAGACTGATTGTATGATTAATATTTTAATAAAAAAAAAACATTTAAGCCAAGCTCATCCATGCTCTTTTAAATAGTAGTCAGTAATTATATGAAAGCCAAATATTAATATTGATTTTTCTAATACCATTTTAACAGGTTGCATTAACACTGGAGATCTTGAAATATGGCAAGCGTTTCCATGCCACAGTCTCATTTGACACTGACACCGGTCTAAAACAAGCTCTCGCTACTGTTTCTGATTACAACCCGCTGATGAAAGACTTTCCAATTAATGATTTACTCAGTGCTACTGAACTTGAAAGAATAAGGTATGTTCATCATGTAAACTTTTTTATTCATTAAAACCCTCAATTTGACTTCATAAATAATATTGTTCTTGTTACAATATAAACATTCGAATCTCTGCGAAACAATTGTGTTCTACCTAAAATGTTAATAGAATGAAGAGATGCAATAAATCTGTCCGCCCAAATGTTAGTTGAAGAATGGTTTTCGCTGTTATGTAAAAATATATAAAACTAGATGACCCGGTGAACTTTGGATCGCCAACATATATTTGTTTCAAAACTTAATACGAGATTTTTAAAACAGATCAAAGAGATAGGACCTTATACTACACCTATGAAACACAAATCTCTGAATCATATATAAATATATGACAACCAAGTGACAATTTTCTATTTCTATAAAGACATTAAATATTTCCCAGCTAGGAACAGTTTTTAATTGGAATATGTTTTCCACCTTTGAAATCTTCCCTGAACTTCCACAAATATTTTTAGATTACAATTAGCCAAATGGGTCCAGCCATTCTCGAGTTTTAGCGAGATAAATGAACAGCAATCCATTTACATATACAGATAAAGCCGGGCTTTGAAGTTGATATACTTTCAGATTGGCAGTACAACAAATATTCTCCCATCTACGTAAGATCCGATCCACAAAGTACCCAATCCAACGTGGGCTGCGGCTTGTTGAAGCTATCTCGCGTGACCTTGGACAACAACTACTCAAGGTAAAAAATATGCATTAAATGTTTTTTTTTTTTCAATATTTAGATGAGACATTTTTAGACCACATGACAAGAGATTAAATAAACAAAAATTTGATCAAGTTTAATTTCATCAAGTAGCTAAATTCACGTGAGTAGAATTATTATTAGTATTTGCAACCTGTACGTTTAAATACAATACTTAATTTTTCTATACATGTCAAAGAGTATAGTTGAAAGGCAAGTGGTTTGCATTCAACTACATTTATCTACAAAAATGCATTATAAAGGGTTTAGTGCTACATGAGTGGTAAATGTATTAAAAACATCAGAGTAAAATTTATCCTCTGACAGGTTCTAGGTACTCGGCGTTTGATGCACATCCCCTTTGAAGACTTCGAAAGAGTAATGACGCAATGCTTTGAAGTGTTCTCATGCTGGGATGACGAATATGAGAAACTTCAGGGATTATTGCGGTAAGTTAATATTCATATTCCTTTTTTTATGAAAATACATAATTTTGATTGCTCAACTTATAATCTCTTTAGACTAGAATGATACCCAATTTTCAATTCATTAACTGCACTCTTTTTGTCAAATTGTACTTAAGCTGTGAACAAAAGAGACTGATGAATTGAGTTAAAACGGTGGTATAGGAATGGATTTATGTGGCGAACGGTGTAAGGTTTAATTACGAAGGAAGATTTTTTTTTAAGTATTATAATTATATAGATATAAATGACGATACAACCAACCTCAAAATATCAATGTTATTTTTTTTATTCATTAACACTTCGTTGCAAGCATATATAGAATTATAGTACAATTAAAATAATTAAATAAAAAGGAGAGCATCTGGCGGCCTTATCGCTTTCGAGCGATCTCTTCCAGGCAACCGCTTTAAGGAAAAAAATAATTAGATAAGGTGAGCGCAGGAAGTGCAAAACTACATAAGACATAATTATTTATAAAAAACTAATAAAACAAAGCAAAGCAATTAATACATGTAAAAAGTGAAAAGGACAATAATAAGAAAGGATCCATGAAAAAGAAAAAGTGCACATGAATCACGATAATTTTAGATCAGCACGAATGTATATTAGTATTACCAACAACTTCATAGTTTTTTTTCCCATTTGATAAAAATGTTGTGTGTTCCGATTATATTTGTTTATTTTATTACAGCGATATAGTAAAGAAGAAGCGTGATGAGCACCTTAAGATGGTATGGCGTGTCTCACCGTCCCACAAGCGTCTTCAAGCTCGTATGGAGCATATGCGACGCTTCCGTCGGCATCACGAGCAGCTTCGTACTGTGATGTTGAGGGTATGTTTTATTTTGGTAAACTATTCCTTGCTTCTATTTCTGAAAAAAAAAGTGTTTCAAATATCGATGGAACGATTTATTATAGGGAAGAAAATAATAGACAAAATAAAGAATACAGCTTTAAGAAAAACAAGGTAACACATGTAACAATAAAAATAAATAAACTAAAGAAGACATGGGCGGGGTGGGATTTACTTGGCAAGAAGAACAGAAAAGTGGAGCAATAAGCTACTAAACTTGTGCTCAATGTACAGCAAACGAAAAAGAGGGAGACAACTTAAAAGAAAGGATAGACCAAATTAAAGAAACAGCAGGTACATGGCAGAAAGTGGCACAGTACAGAGAGGAATGGCGGGATTTGAAGGACGCCTTCGTCTAAAAAGGGGCACATAAAAGAAGATAGAAATAGAATTGCCTTTAACTGTAAAAGTATCGAAATTAAAGGCTAAATTATTATTACTATTATAAAGAAAATTAATAAAATATGTAGCAGACATATTACACTGAAATTATAACTGCTAATAGCTGAACTATCAAATGAAATTTAACAGTTATTATTCTTTGTAATTATCATATTAAAAAAAAATCTTTTGTACTTGAGAATAATGTAGATTTTGGACAAAAATACTAGCTCTTTACCTTTTTATAAAAAGTAATAATTTAAAGTCTCTATATTGATAAAACTAGATTACAACTAAATATTTTACGTGTGTTTGACCAAACTATAATCATTCTTTGTTGCTTTTGTAAGAAAGGAAGTCCAGTGCTTTAATATTGTTGACTCATTAAATATATTTTATAGGTGCTACGTCCTCGAGCAACTCCAGCAGCTGATACTGGCGGTAGTGGAGAACCAGCTCAACACCACTCCCTGCCCATGGATGCGGCAGATGCCAATGCCATTGCTGAGGTAATGTTTTTGTAGTTAATTTAGAGGTTAAAAAGGAAGCTGAATTAACTAATGGGCTACGTCAATTAATCAATAGCTTAATGTTAAGAAACATAAAAAACAAGTTGAAGAAATATTTTCATATGCATTCTCTCCTAACAAGAATGCTATTGTTACATTAATACAAACCGCAGTGGTTTCAAATGTAATATTCCATGATTTAGATTGTTCTGTAAGATCAAAATCATCTGGTTCCTTTAGAAAACTCTATAGCGTTACGCGTTCAAGTATTACGTAACGAATACTTGAACGCTCAGATAAACGTTACGATGCGGGGTGGGGATTGAATTACGCGTTATTGTTAATATTATTTTCGACTTTCCAGTACTTTACACCACATAATGGTAACTTTTAGGTATAAAGAGTCACTGGGTGGTCACGAAAAACATGGAATTCCAGATGTCCGAGTTACTAAGACATACAAAAACCACCTCAACTTTGCAATATAATTATTTAACGGCAAAACATGTTTATGAATAAGGGTTTTAGTTTTATTATCATCGAAATGTTCACTTTATTATAGGTAAACCTCGCTTACGAGAATGTGAAGGAAGTGGACTGCTTGGACATATCTCGCGAAGGATGCGATGCGTGGGAGGCGGCAGTGCGACGTTATGAAGATAGAATTGGTATATTTTTTACTTTTTAAATCATTTATTTACATCGGATTAAATTAATTGTTTTATCGTCGCAGTTCTAATTTCTATGATACTTTTTCCACAGAAATGAATTTTTTTACGTAACATTTCGTCATATAAGATCGATTTAAATTCACTTTAAAAATCCAAAGTGTTTTCATCGTTCTTTATTTCCTATGGAGTCATTTAAATCAGTGGCTCAACAACCTCTTTAGGTCTTGGGCTCAGATTTCTGAATCTGTTTCATGATCATTTTTAAATCTAATAGGCAAGTAGGTGATCAGCCTCCAGTGTCTGACACACGCCGTCGACTTTTTGGGTCTAAGACATGTCGGTTCCCTCACGTTGTTTTCCGTCACCGTTTGAGCAAATGTTAAATGCTCACATAGAAAGAAATTCCATTGGTGCTCAATTAGATTTAAAACGGAACACAAAAATAACACGTCAATTTGTATATGCTATTTGGTTAAAAAAAATGGTTTTAAATAATATCTAATATATGAATTTTCAGATCGCGTTGAGACCCGTATAACAGCCCACCTCAGAGACCAACTGGGTACAGCAAAGAACGCCAACGAAATGTTCCGTATCTTCTCTCGGTTCAACGCTTTATTCGTCCGTCCGCACATCAGAGGCGCAATACGGGAATATCAAACACAGCTCATTCAACGTGTCAAGGACGACATTGAGAAACTACATGAAAAGTTTAAGGTACTAATTGCTGTGTTAGTTTTCCTATACTTATAATTTAGGATTTGTTTCTTATTTGGAATTAAATGTATTTGTCTTGGTTTGAAATTTCTGTTAATTAGTTCAAACAATCATTTTGTAAGAGATCCGT
Organism: Pieris napi; assembly: GCF_905475465.1. NCBI lineage: Eukaryota > Metazoa > Arthropoda > Insecta > Lepidoptera > Pieridae > Pieris > Pieris napi. The sequence continues at coordinate 2,730,439 of NC_062239.1, read as the reverse complement.
TGTTTCTCAATTGCTTTGAGTAAAACTTACGTTTGCCTGATAAAAATTAACACAAAAAAGACAATAACAATTAAGGATACATATAGATTTAAACGAAATTCTATTAACCCCCTTACCTTCCTTACTACCTTCCAGCAATATATCTTTATTATAAATTTTATTTAATCCAGGTGCAATATCCTCAATCGAAGTGCTCCCGATTGTCTTTGGTACGAGACCTACCACCTGTAGCGGGTTCTATTATTTGGGCGAAGCAAATCGATCACCAATTGACAGCCTATTTGAAGAGAGTTGAAGATGTACTTGGTAAGTTTAGTGTAAGAAAATGCATGAGTATTTTATAGTTTCTTTTAGTAAATAAATTAAATCATATTTAAATTTTAATAATCTATATAAGAAAGACTATTTTATAGAAATATTTTATGCAAAGCCTAATTTAACAAAAAAAAAATTAAGATTTACCAATCAGTCATCAATATAATTTTAAATTCATAGGCAAAGGTTGGGAGAACCATATCGAAGGACAAAAGCTGAAAGCAGATGGCGACAGTTTCCGACTCAAGCTCGATACACAAGAAGTGTTTGACGAATGGTCACGAAAGGTTCGTGCATTTTATTAACTTTTCCATACTTTATAAAATCACTAGAGCAAATGCCGTAGTGAGTGTGTGAATTATTGTTTTAAAGTTCTGAAAGAAATATCGAATTTGACGACCTTAGTAACTATTTGGTATTGGTATGGATTGTCACTATATTAAAACCAGCGGTAGATTTTAAAGGTATTTAAATTTGTATGAATGAGAATTAAATGTTGCCATTTTAGAATTAATGTTTACACAATTTAAAACTAAAATTATTTAGACAGTCGTAATTGTGTTATCAAAGGTGATATATCAAAATTGTGTTCATTAGAATTTTAATGTTACGTCAAACACAACTAAAGAATAAGACAATTTCTTTCTACTTTGTTATTATATATTCATATTAAAAAAAATGCTTTCTTGTGTAGGTACAACAACGAAATCTAGGCGTATCTGGCCGAATCTTCGCCATAGAGACAGTCCGCGCTCGTTCCACGAAAACTGGAGCTACAATACTCAAATTGAAAGTTAACTTTTTGCCCGAAATCATCACGCTGTACAAGGAAGTGCGCAATTTGAAAAATTTAGGTTTCAGGTATGTTTCAAGAAATATTTGACTATTCACCAATAAATTATATGAAAAGTATCAAAAGGACATCCGTGTTTTATACTTTAAGTTTTTAATAAGTAATTAATAGATTTCATTAAAACAATATTCTAATGCCTTTCAGAGTTCCCCTAGCGATCGTGAACAAAGCTCATCAAGCGAACCAACTTTACCCGTTCGCCATTTCGCTCATAGAAAGCGTACGTACGTACGAACGGACGTTGGAAAAGGTATGTCTAAAGAATTATATCACACAAAAAAACGCACATAGCAAACAATCAGCTTTATATACATTAGAAAACACAATACAAATTAGATGACACCAAATCATTGATCAATAATTAAAGTTTATTATTATTAAATACATGACAAATTTATTTATTCGTAGTGTGAGTTTCATACGTTTTAAAGGTCATAAATATTTTGTATGAATAATGTAGGTGTCACTAAAACACGTATTTTTTCACGCAGCTAAATAATAGGAACCATACAAAGGTAGATTTATTTGTATTTGTAGAGCATGTGTTTTACCATAATGTTTAGTTCATATTTGGGTTTTTTTATCAATAAAGAAGTGCCGCTTACTCTTTCTATAAGGAAATATTGAGTCATTATTTATAGCTTTATATATATTTTTTGTAATTAAAACTTTTTAGCTTTCGTTATGTTTTTGTTTATAATAAGAAAAGATCCCTTCAAATATATATATTTTAATTTTAACACTTTGTAATAGATTCGCGACAAGGCATCTATAATTCCTCTGGTGGCTGGTTTACGTCGAGATGTGCTGAACCAAGTATCGGAGGGGATGGCACTTGTATGGGAGTCGTACAAACTCGATCCATACGTGCAGAAACTGAGTGAAGTTGTTCTTATTTTCCAAGAAAAGGTAATATTTTATACTCTACCCGTAATCTTTATATGTATTTATAATTTATATGAAAATAATATTTTGAAAGATTCTATACTATCTTTCATTTACTTGTAACTTAATTTTATCTACAGTTCTCACATTAAAACATATGTATATATTCTTTTGTGAATTATGTACAATCTGGTTAATTCATTCCTAACGTCTAACCCCAGTAGCTTAGGTTAGTAAGATTTGTGGACATTAAGTGTGATTCTTGTATGTACAAATCGTAATAAAATCCAACAATTAGGAGTCACAGATTGCCTCTCAATTTTAACCCTTAAGTCCAACATTTACGTACCCAAACTCCACAATACAGAAGTAAACCGTTTTAGTGTAAAGGGTTTTGGGGTTTGGACTCCATTTTAACTGATGATTTTAATATTGATATCGTTTTTAACAGGTCGAAGATCTTCTGGCGGTTGAGGAGCAAATCTCTGTAGACGTACGTTCTCTAGAGACGTGCCCGTACTCCGCTCAAAGCCTTGCGGAAATCCTCAGCCGCTTGCAGAGGGCCATTGATGAATTATCTCTTAGACAGTATAGCAACTTACACCTGTGGGTACAGCGGCTCGACGAAGAGGTAATATATTTATTAGTAAAGTATTAGAATGGTATAGTCCCAAATTGGTCTTGAAAATTAACAAAGCTTCTCGTAGTTTTTTGTGTATAAAACTGATGATTTGTGTTAAAAATAAATATTATTTAACAGCGAATAACATTGATTTAAAATGTTTAAAAAAAATCAATGGCACTACAACCCCTTTAGGTCTTGGCCTCAGATTCTGATCAGTTTCATGATCATTTTTAAATCAAATAGGCAAGTAGGTGATCAGCCTCCAGTGCCTGACATACGCCGTCGACTTTTTGGGTCTAAGACAAGTCGGTCTCCTCACGATGTTTTAATAATGTTAAATGCGCACATAGAAAGTCCATTGGTGCACAGCCGGGGATCAAACCTACGATCTCAGGTATGAGAGTCGCACGCTGAAGCCACTAGGCCAACACTGCTCACTTAAAATGTTTTTAGCAAAAATTATATTATTTCTCACTGTTATAGGTTGAAAAGAGTTTAGCTGCTCGTTTACAAGCCGGCATCGAAGCCTGGACCGCAGCACTACTTGGAAAGACGAACGAGATGGACCTGTCTATGGATACATACTCGCCCACTGAGCCAACACACAAACCTGGTGGTGAACCAGAGGTATTGTTTTGCTTCTCTAATACTTTAAACCTATGACATATAGGATAAAACTTGATTTGCGAAGAGTGGGATTGTAAGTTTTAATTACCATTTTCTTTTTAAAATATTTTTCACACTAAATTTAAATATCCTGTTAGATAAACGTCATACTTGATTTAACTTATATATTATACATTCAAAATCAGTGGCGCTTCAACGTTTTTATCTCTGGGCATCTGGTCGTTTTCTGTATCTGTTTCATGATCATTTGTCATTCTAATAAACAAGTGGGTGATCAGCCTCCTGTGCCTGACACCGTCGACTTTTTAGGTCTAAGGCAAGCCGGTTTGCTCACGATGTTTTCATTTACTGTTAATAAAGGACACATAGAAAGAAAGTCCATTGGTGCACAGCCGAGAATAGAAGCTCCGACCTCAAGGATGAGAGTCGAACACTGAAGCCATTAGGCCAACACTGTACACTCTTGTAATGCTCTGTTAATGTCGCCTATAACGTTAGTTATGTAATTCGTTACGCCAACTAAATCTAATAAGCGTCTTTCTATTAATATAGATCGCTCGCGTCGTACACGAAGTGCGTATAACGAACCAGCAAATGTACTTATTCCCATCGCTGGAAGAGGCGCGTTTCCAGCTAATGCGGCAGATGTTCGCCTGGCAGGCTGTTGTTACAAGCCAGCATCGCTTGCAGAGTACTAGGTTTGAATATTTCTTCTTTTCTGTCCACAGTATATAATAAAATTGCTTCCTATTATCTGCATTAAAAAAAAAAATTATAGAAAATTTTCGTTATACGGACACAAATTTGCTTGATCTGACAAAGTCGTCAAATTTTAGCTTACTCAATTTTTTTGAGGACACAACGAATGACTGTATTTGAGAATAAAACCATTGTTCATAGACTGTGTTATGGTGCATAATTGTTTAACTTTACTTGGAATTGTTGTATTTGTCATGTAACAAAATTAAACGTTCATTTCAGGTATCAAGTAGGAGTCGCTCGCGCACAAACAGCGACCTACAGAAACCTACTGACCAAACTGCCGGGAGCCGCTTCGCCCCTCGAAAATGTATATGATGCGATTGAGAAGAAAATATCACAAGTACGAGAATATGTCGATGAATGGCTACGGTGAGTTAAAATTTTCATATAAATGTGCAAAAGAAACTTACTACTCTCTCCCTCCCTCTCTGGGTGTTCTCCACCGGGACGCTGAGCACCCGAGCAGAGTGGTGGATTCTCAGAGAGCGAACATTTCTTCAAGAAAAAAGCGTACTAATTCTTGAAAGGCCGGCAACGCACTTGCGAGCCTTATAAATTTTTGTGTCAATTTGCAAATGAATAAAGGGGATCAAACATTTCAAACTGCTTCTAGAGTATTAATATGACTGTTTCTCAACAAAATCTCTCTTATCTCTACAACTTCTCTGTAAAAATTAGGAGGAGGCAACATTCATATAAAGTTTTAAATAGAAGTTGGAGACATGAAATGCTAATAAATCTTTTATTTTTTTAAATAGTTATCAAGCCCTATGGGATCTACAACCCGAGACCTTGTATGGTCGACTGGGAGAAGATATTACATTGTGGATTAAATGCCTGAACGACATAAAGTAAGTAAACATAAGTTTGATTCTTCGAGAAATGTTGCTTTAGGTTGAATGAGTTTTTTTTAATATCAAATGATAGACAGTAATTTCTTGTTGAATTTTCATACGTTCTTTATGAACTCTAACTAATTATTTAATGCATCTTAAAATCAATTTTATAATGTTACTAACATTGTGTGCCCTGAAGCACCCGCACTAATTGGTTCGTAGAATATGATAACGTTGTTTCAAGTCGAACCAATAATTTCTATAATCCTCCCAAGTGTTTTCTTATATTGATTCTGCCTTTTAATATTTACTATTTACTTGTATTTTATAAAAGGAAATCTCGTACGACATTCGATACATCGGACACCCGCCGTGAATACGGGCCCGTAGTGATTGACTTCGCTCGCGTGCAAAGTAAAGTCGCGCTGAAATACGACGCCTGGCACAAGGAAGTGTTGGGCAAATTTGGTGCACTCCTTGGTGGGGAAATGGTGGCCTTCCATAGCAGTCTTGCCAAGTCCAGGGGACAACTGGAACAGCAAACCATTGGTATGATATAATTTAAAATTTTCTATCTAATAAATATTTGGACTCATTAATTATATGGTCGCTCTCAAATTTAGTCCCTTACATTATTATTTATTACTTGTGGTGGTTTGAGGTGAGACATTCTAGGGAGAGGGGAGGTTTTTCATATGATCATTAACGTACCTACGTGCATACAGGTACGCATGCACGTACACAGGTGTACATATCATGCATACTGAAATTTATCTAAACAAAAATATTTTTAGTTCTACATCTTTGATCTTTAATTGTACCGTGGAAGAGTGGAAGAAAGTTTAATTATTAAAGTGAAATATAGACTATTTGCGATCAAAATAATTCGTAGTATGTTGATTGATATGCCCAAAAACAGAAAATATAATTCTAAGTAGAATCTTTTGTGTTATCTATGTTGAATATGTTCAATAGGATAATTATGATATTTCAAGACAAAACGTAAAGTTCTATATTAATTAGTTTATATTGTTGTTGTACAAATATTTGTTGGTCAGAAAAGTCAACCTGGCTTTTGACTGTTTTTTTTTGAGATTCTTAAATAGTGTATACGATTAAAAGTTATGTCATATTTTAATACAAATTTAAAAAATTCACTTAAACAGAGGCAGCATCGACCAGTGATGCGGTATCTCTTATCACATATGTACAACAACTGAAGCGAGAGGTGTTGGCCTGGGAAAAGCAAGTCGATATTTACCGAGAGGCTCAGCGTATTCTGGAGAGACAAAGGTAATTATTACGTTGGACTAAGTTGAACCTCCTTTATGGGAAATCTAACTTAGATTTTATTAGTATGTGATTTATTTTATTTATTTAGCCTAAAACTCGTTTATCGATTTTTGAACAAGAGTTTTGACGAATATGTGAGCAGTGTTGGCCCAGTGGCTTCGGCGTGCAACTCTCATCCCTGAGGACGTAGGTTCGATGCCCGGATGTGTACCAATGGACTTTCTATGAGCGCATTTAACATTGGGTGAAGCAAAACATCGCGAGGAAACCGACTTGCCTTAGACTCAAAACGTTGACAGTGTGTGTCGGGCACAGGAGGCTGATCACCTACTTGCCTATTACATTGATAAATGATTATAAAACAGATACAGAAATCTTAGCCCCTGACCTAAAAAGGTTATAGCCAGTAGTTCGATTTATTTAATTTGTTTGACGAATATAAGCCTAGAATATTTCAATGTATAAAATAAACTACACTATACCGGTTTAAATGCGTATAAAATGTAAAATCACTGTCCCGACGATAATGTTAGGTTTCATAATACTTATGTAATTTTCTTTCCGTACAGATTCCAATTTCCATCTACTTGGCTCCACGTTGACAATATAGAAGGAGAATGGAGCGCATTTAACGAAATCATGCGCAGGAAGGATTCTTCGATTCAGACACAGGTATGTCAAAAAAATTCAAAAATCATTTATTCATATAGGTAACACAATGTAAACTTATGAACGTCAAAAAAGAAATATACATTAAATGCTTCTAATTTTACATTTACCGCCAGTTCTCAAATCAAGGCGGTAGAACGGAAGAGAAGAACTGACAATAAACTCTCCGCCACTCTTTTTAATATGTTCATATAGAAATAATATTTGTTACATATAAAGTTTGGTAAGAAAATATATGTAAATATTCCAATTTTATAGGTGGCATCCCTCCAACAAAAGATCGTCGCTGAAGACAAAGCGGTCGAATCTCGTACAGTTGAATTCCTCACTGAGTGGGAACGTAGCAAGCCCACTGATGGCTCTACTCGACCAGAAGACGCTTTGATCCGTCTTAATGCGATGGAGACACGGTACACGCGCCTTAAAGACGAAAGGGACAACGTTGCTAAGGCAAAAGAGGCTTTGGAACTTCATGATACAGGTCAGTATACTTTCATAACAGAAGTTAATAGCGAGATTTTGTGAAGGTCATAGATGCGATTCTGCCTCTGCCACATAAGAAACAGTTGTTTTTCATAATTACTGATAAATAATATTTGAACGACTAGATAGAGAGAAAAAAAAATGTATACCATATCTATATATACTGTGAAACCAAAGTTAGAGTGTACTCCTCCCTCAAAAGTCGGCAACGCACCTACTAAAAATGGGTGTCCATGGGCTGCAATGACAGCCCTTTTTGGGATTCCCGTAGGCTCGTTTGCCCTCCTATTATATAAAAAATAACATATCAATTTATGGAGTCTATCAATAATCGCATCCCAGGTTGACCAAAAAGCAACTTTTAAAATACCTTTGCAATATTTAATATTTGCATGTAAACAATTAACAAGGCGCGGATCAATATATGAGGTTAAAATTATATTGAAATTTGGGTCTAACATTAACTGAATAACCATTTATTCATTAAGGCCATCCTAAGCAATATTTTTGCTATTCAGATTTTACTGGCGCTACATATAATTTTCACACACAAAAAGTGTATTTTATTATTCTTATTATATTAGTCTTGCAATAGAATAAATAACACTATTGTAACATAAAATAGTAAGTAATGGTACAATATACTTTTTACTCCAATTTTATCCAGATTTTTTTTGTTTAATTGATCTATCAGGTAGCTCAGTGAACAATGAGCGTATGACAGTCGCATTAGAAGAATTGCAAGATTTGCGCGGTGTTTGGTCTTCGCTTAGCAAGATCTGGACACAAATCGACGATATTCGCGATAAACCCTGGCTCTCTGTACAGCCTAGGAAGCTCAGGTAACTTTTTTCGTTGTACTAACTGTGCCCTAAGTCTTAGTTATCTCTACGATTGCCTTCTTTAATGTATGGATTATTCAAAGAGAGTAAAGTATCTAATATTTTTTAATTTTCTTTTTACAAAAACATTGTATGTTTTTTTCATTTTCTTTATATACAATTTGTTTTCAAAAAAAATATCTAAATTAGTGTAGTCGAAAAGCTTTTTGGTAAGTATTTTTATTTATCGTATTTGGACCGTATTATAACGCTCTAATTATGAATCTTTGATACAAAAACCCAGGACACAAATTGTGTGTCTTTGTAAAGCTGTAACTATAAAGTATAAACTCTAGTTTGAACTATACAAGAGGATACCGATTTGTGTTAAATGCCTGTTAAATTGTAATAAAACTTACTAACTATAATATTAAAAGTAATGTTATTATCTTTCAGGCAACAATTAGAAGCAATGTTGAATGAGTTGAAAGAATTACCAGCTCGCTTGCGTATGTACGACAGCTATGAATACGTTCGCAAGTTGCTCCAGTCTTACACCAAGGTATCAATATAGTTTATGATATAAGAAAAATGTTAGCATAATAAAGTTTTAATTTTACATTACGTATAGAGAATGGTATTTGGGAAATGTGTTTCTTTTTTATACAAAAGAATATCTGATACAAATTAGCATCATTCTTTCTATTACAGAGCTTTAGTGGTATTAAATTTAATTTGACGGAATTGTAATTAATACTTAAGAGTTTTAAGGCCAAAGACCATAATTTAATAAATGGGCTTCAGTTTTTATAAGTAAAGTTAATCTCTTGTAGTAGCTGTATCGCAATTTATCAAATCTATAAAGCCGTTTAGTAAATTGCATTATATATTTCCAGGTGAACATGTTGATCGTGGAGTTGAAATCGGATGCCCTCAAAGAGCGTCACTGGCGTCAACTGTGCCGCGCTTTGAAAGTGGAATGGTCTCTGTCTGAGCTGACCTTGGGCCAGGTTTGGGATGCGGACCTACTGCATAATGAACATACTGTGCGCGATGTTGTTTCTGTGGCGCAGGGAGAGATGGCTCTCGAGGAGTTCTTGAAGCAGGTACAAAATATACAATGCAACTTCGAGTATACCTTGACGTCTTAGTGGCGGCGACATCTTTATTATAGAAAAAGCAATGATTTTGTGGCAAAACCACACGCGGTTTTTCTACAGTCGCTTCATTGCGTCACTAATATAAAAATGTTTTAAGTATTTTTTTATTTGAAGTTTCCTCTTATATAACTGTTTTATAAGGACCCCGGTAGCTCATTTACAAATATGTATTGGTATTGAGCACTCCAAGATATTGCACTAATAGACTCTATGAGATATTTGCTATAAACTTTTGCAAAGCTCGTTCGTTATTTATGTAACAATCGAAACATCCAAAATGGTTTTCCTTTTTCGACTTTGTATTTGAAGTGTTACACGCTTCATCAAATATTTGTACGAATATTAGTTTTCGTCAACCATTTTATGTACTAACAATGTGTATGAATTTCCTTTTATTAATTATTATGTTTTATTTACTTTTTTCTGCTTCAAACACTGCCCTAACACGTATACGTACGTCGAACACGTATTCAGAGTCCTGCGAGTCTTAACTTAGCGCGAACTAGGATAATATGTTAAAATCTAAGACGCGTTTGTAAGACTTCTGTAAAAAAAAAGAAAAAATGTGTCAAAAATTTGATGTTACATTACGGGAGTTGAATAATATGTATCATGTTTTATCAGAGTTATAATGTACAATTTACGGATAATTTTAATCTAGTTTTAAACTATTTTTATATTTCAAAACACGATTTTATACCATCTCTATTAAAACAGGTTCGTGAATCATGGCAGAGTTACGAACTGGACTTGATCAACTATCAAAACAAATGCAAGATAATTCGTGGTTGGGATGATTTATTCAACAAAGTTAAGGAGCATATCAACAGTGTTGCTGCTATGAAGCTGTCGCCTTATTATAAGGTAGGCCATTTTTAATTTTAAGTCTTAAAATTTAAATTAAAAAACATCAATCCTTTTTTTATCATTTTTATTTTTTGTAGACAATTTACATGCCATGTACGTATTCCTTCACTGTGAGAGCAAATGTTAATCACGCTCTCGGTGTTATTAGCTTAAAGCAAATGCTGCTCAGTTGACAGCTTATTATGTTTACCGTTAAATGTGCGTTTCGGTTTGTTCTTTGATGATTTTAAGTTCTAATAGTTAAATAATTTTAAAACGATATTGTCTTATAAAATATAAACCATAAATTTATAATTATTTTATTTTATTTATTATTCACGCCTTTTTCCTGGAATTTTTACCTGAATTGGTAGGCAGAGAGCACGGATCTACAGTTACTGCGGTCCTGACATACCTCTGTCACTTCATTCACCTTCATGACATTCACCATTCATACTCGTCGGTTATGGGAAGTTTTGACGTGACAACGTCTTATAATTCGATGGAGCCGGCTGCACGCACGAAAAAACATGACTCATGCGGCGTTACCTCGCTCTGAGGCGTTCCATTTAAGGCTTGAAGTGGAAGCGAGAGCGCGAAGCGACAGAGAGGCAAAATCTGAATCCGCGCTCTTCAGCGTTCGACATCTGTCTCTCTCCTACTTGAGTGAGCGATTCGTGACGTTGACACGTTCAACTATCGTCAGTAAACCGACTTTACAGACAACCGATTTTTTTTATAATTGTTTAATATATAACTTTATTCTCCTTAAAGGTGTTCGAAGAAGAAGCTCTTACATGGGAAGAGAAACTCAACCGTATCAACGCGTTGTTCGATGTGTGGATCGATGTGCAGAGACGCTGGGTCTACCTTGAAGGCATATTCAGTGGTTCGGCTGACATCAAAACTTTGCTACCGGTTGAAACTAGCAGATTCCAGAGCATTAGGTATTTATTTAATTATATACATAAAAGCCACGCATATAAAAAATAAGAAAATGAACATGTTATACATATTAGAAGTAATGTGTTCCCTCGATAATAGGTGACGGTGTGCACAAACATAATATAAGATAAATATGAAAAAAAAGACCTTAAATTAAAAAAATATAGCAAAATAACCTAAGATAGTAATAACAGAAAACCCTTCCTGTAATCGGATGGGCGATATTTAACAATATTTCACTTTCTATATATACATTGATAGTACTTTTAATATCGTAATACCTACTTACACGCAGCCTTGTGTTGTGTTTGTATATATTTATAATATTTCTTTAGTAAAAATAAGTTTTTTTTCTTCTTTTTTCCTTTTAAATTGTTATCTTTAATTGTATTTAATTTTAATATGTAAGTATTGTGTATATCTATATAAACACTACTACTAAACTAACTATAATTTAAACTGTCAAACAGTGAAAATACAGTTGTTTTAAGACATATTCTTTATTCTAAACATGCACTACAAGATTTTTTTCATCATAATATTTTTTCCAGTTCTGAATTCCTCGGTCTAATGAAGAAAGTAAGCAAATCCCCAATGGTTATGGATGTATTGAATATTCCTGGAGTTCAGCGATCTCTTGAACGTCTTGCAGACTTACTTGGAAAAATACAAAAGGCTTTGGGTGAATATCTAGAAAGAGAAAGAAGCAGTTTCCCAAGGTATGTTATTCTTAATATATTTAAATTTTCTGTTTTCTGTGTAATTTTTGTTAATTATTTAATTCATTTTGTTCAATTATCGGTCTAATACATACAAAATATGAATATAGGCTGCTAACCTATTTACGTGCCTATATTTCGTCTTCGTATTTATATTTGCTACCATATGGGGACAATAATATAATTGGAGGATACAGTTTGGCATTATAGTTATCTATCCTCATCTAAAATTAAATTATACCACATGAAAGGTAATCAGAAAATTCATTACGATAAGCGAAAAATTCAAACACTTCCAGTTTCCAACCACTTCCTCTCGCTTCATCCACTTTCAGTGTTTGTGTTCGTATTAAGTGCTAAAAAGTGAGTGAAAAAAATGGAACCCAAGCACAAAATGTCTTCCCTTTATTAGACACTGTTAGTAGTGTTATTGGACCCTTCCTTATGTAAAAATGCTTATTAGTAAATTAGGTTAGACTTACATTACTGAGTAGTCTTAAGTTAGGCTAGATCGTAATGTTCCATGTCTTAGTAAAGACACATGTAAAAAAAAATATTGGTTGTTTGTAAAGTAGGTTTACGATCGAGATGTTTACGTGATAACGTCTTATTGGTGATATAAGTTTTTGGGAAGTAAGGAATTAATGAAGATAACAATTTTTTCAAATTTTAAATTACATCTATCGTTTTATTCACACTTTTGATGATAAATTTCGGGTGTAAAATGACAAGTTTACTTATTCGACTATGATATACATTTTTCTTCATACATTCACGGAATGCCTGGCAGCGCTTGAGATGAGACGGGAGATCGGTCCGTCTCTCTCTAGTTATACCTGCGATCGCGCTCGTGAGGTTTTGGTGTGACACAAGTTTCTGAACATGTCACCCGACTAAAACGATTTTAAAGACGTTATCACGTCAAAAAATAAAAAGTGCCTAATTTAGTAGTACATAATAAAAAATTACGTGCGTACAAAGTACACGTATCAGTGAAAGAAGTTTCACTTCAAAAATTCACTTTCATGATATTCACCATGCATGCTCGTCGGTTATGAGAACTTTTAACTTCTTTACATCCTAGATGTCCAGATGTATCCGACGAACGATTTCAGAACTTAGTAGAAAAATAGTTATCAAAGCTACGACAAACTGTATATAGACAAAAAAAACAATATAAATTTTATTTTCTTAGGTTCTACTTTGTGGGAGACGAAGATCTCTTGGAGATAATTGGTAACAGCAAGAACATTGCTCGTCTGCAAAAGCACTTTAAGAAGATGTTTGCGGGTGTTGCTGCAATTATACTGAATGAGGATAACACAATCATTAACGGTATCGCTTCACGGGAAGGCGAAGAAGTAAGTGGTTTACGATAGTCTGTCCTTTTAGATTCATTAAAGCTTTAAATATTCCCTTTTGATTCAAAAATTTAAGTTTTCGTCTTTTTCTCTCAAATTGGGTTTATGCTGTGTTGAAATGAGACAGGCGAGACTTAATACGATGAAATTAGATCAATTTATTTTTTATGATAATTATTTAATAAAAATGATTTAAAAATAACTAGAAGAAGCTACTCTGTATGTGATTATTTCTCTGTGAGGGTGAAACTTCAAAAACCTTAATGAGTCTGCGTCCACAATTCGATTCCTTTGTTTTTTATTAATTTACCATAATAGTACATTCAGTAATTTTGATCCGAAAAAGTCTTTTTTTCTATTCAAACTTTCTTTTTTTAAACTCATAATTTGCATAATTTGTATACTTTAATATTGTGTCTCTCAACTTAAAAAGAGGAAAAGGCTAATACAATCTTTTTTTAGGTATACTTTACATCGCCGGTATCAACAGTTGAGAATCCCAAAATCAACTCCTGGCTCTCAATGGTCGAGCGAGAGATGCGCGTGACCCTCGCTTGTCGCCTCAAAGACTCAGTCGCTGACGTAAAGCAGTTCAAAGACGGAAATGTTGACCCGCAGAAGTTCATCGAATGGTGTGATAAATATCAAGTAAGTTACGTTATTTTAAACATAGCAATTGAATTAATTAACGATTTTTAGAAGTTTTGGTACTTCCAACGTAAGTAAACATAACGTACAAGTAATAGTAATCTTCAAGATGGATATTGAGACATATTTTTGTCTTTGTTCCGCATTATACAGCACAATATATCCAAAGACAATAAGTGAAACGGACTTAACATTGCAGTAATAGAACTGACTCTGTAGAACCAGCTGAACACTGAATTGTTTCTTTAAGAAAAGAGCGTACCAATTCTTAAAAGGCCGGCAACGCACTTGCGAACAATGTCTCTATGGGTTGTTATATAAAATTAAAGATAATAGCGCTTTAAAATCACAAATTATTTTAGCCCAGAAGACTAAATCACAAAATTTAAGCTCCTGTTAGGACAGGCGACGTACAAATTAAGGTCTCATGAAAATAAAATTGTAATTTTCTAAATAAGAATAAAGTTCTTTAAACATATTTAACAAATTGTTACGTTTAAGTTTATCCCAGGATTCAATTATTTTCATTATTACTTATATTTATTTTGATTATACTTTCTGTTCCTCAGGCTCAAATTGTTGTGTTGGCCGTACAAATTCTCTGGTCCGAAGACGTAGATGCAGCTTTAGTCGGCGGTGGAGGTGATGGCCTCAAGCGAGTGTTATCTCACGTTGAGAACATGTTAAATATACTTGCTGACTCCGTACTACAGGAGCAACCGCCTTTGAGAAGAAAGAAACTGGAACATTTGGTAAATAAATACTACTTTTATGTATAATACCGGAACGTTTCAGCTAATATGTCTAAAATATGCAATGATTTCAAAAACGTTCATGGACGTACAAAATTTAATGCCAAAAAAATTATAACAAAATACAGAGTCAACTGCATAGCGACGCTGCAATTACTACGCATTTTCTCACGATATTTAGAGTTTTTACACATTTGGACTACGAAAGTTGACGTTTGAGGGAGTTTGACGTTACACTACAGTGCATATTTTTATTGATATTTAATGATTGTATATAATTTTAACTTGTTTTTGTCTACAGATAAACGAGTTTGTTCACAAGCGAACGGTAACACGACGTCTCATCGCCAATGACGTCAACAGCGCGCGCTCATTTGATTGGCTCTCAGAGATGCGATTCTACTTTGATCCTAGGAACAATGATGTGAGTGCATTTCCTAATAACTTTATATGACCAAGCTTACGTTCGCTTTAGGAAATCTGTAAATTTTAACGAACGCACCTTTTATCTATTGTTATTATAATTTGTTTTGCATTTTCTTCTCAAGATCTTCTTTAAAGAACGTTAGTATAGAACTTACGCTCTTATTTACAAACGCAATTAGTTCAAGAAGGTTGTTATAACATGTCCTTTAGTTAGGGCAATTGACGTAAGCCATTAAGAAAAAAACAGCTATTTGAGGTTTAGAGGATTATTTCTTGAGACTGTAGGTACTATTATCACTTTGGTGCCAAAATTCTTTTAAGTTAATATTTAGAAGAAAATAATGGTTGCCTGTAAATTCGGTTTACGGACCATAGTTTAACGTGACAATGTCATAACAAAACATTGATGATATGATTTCATTCATACCTTTATGAATAAAATTAAATATAATTTATTGAATTATCGCATACAAAGAAGGAGTGAATCCATAGCACACATAGGCCAATCGAGTGGCAGAGAGATTGATGCGGCGCAAGCGTACAATGAGCGTAACGGAGCAATGAGTCATGCTTTTTCGTGCGTGTAGCCGGTGTTCATCGATTTGACGACGTTGTCACGTCAAAAATATATAACCAATAAGTTCGGACATAAAAATTAAAATTCCTCGGAAAAATACATACATTTCTTTATTTAAAAAGTATTTTTGTGTTATAGGTTCTTCAACAACTTACAATTCACATGGCAAATGCGAAATTCCTATATGGTTTCGAATACCTCGGCGTGCAAGACCGTTTGGTACAAACACCACTTACAGACCGCTGTTACTTGACCATGACCCAGGCTTTGGAGGCAAGACTTGGTGGTTCTCCGTTTGGTATGTATACATTTCTTAAAATATTTCATTTCAAAATTAAACAAAACATAGACTTTAATAATCTTGTGCTCAAATAAAAATGATATGAAATTTTGACAGTTATTATAAGTAGGTAATAATAAAATAGTTCTTCAAAATTCTTTAAAAAAATTCACTTTAGCAAAGATATATATTTAGACATAGTATTTAGTAATATGAAATTTTATTTATAGGTCCGGCTGGTACCGGTAAGACGGAATCCGTAAAAGCTTTGGGTAACCAACTGGGTCGGTTTGTGCTCGTCTTCAATTGTGACGAGACGTTCGACTTCCAGGCCATGGGAAGAATCTTTGTTGGTCTATGTCAGGTATTTTCTTTTTTAGATATTTCAGTTTTATAAAAATATATTATATATATGTATAATAATAAATTTGTGATTATTTACCTTTTTTTTAAATTACAATTACGTCTTTTTGCTTGGAAATAACTCCCATGATCGAAAAATATTCGACATATCGCATAATCAGTATTTTTGCAAGCTTCACTTTTATCAATTTAATTCTTAAATATTAATAATAATACTTAGGTCGGCGCTTGGGGTTGCTTCGACGAGTTCAATCGTCTCGAAGAGAGGATGTTATCTGCTGTATCGCAACAAGTTCAAACCATACAGGAGGCACTAAAGAGTCATCAGGAAGGCGATAATACAGGTATATTATAAATATTTATTTATTTAAAGGAATAAATTATCATTTACCTCTTGTTTAAAATGCAAAATCGAGTTTATTTCGTATCACATTAAATTATACGTACGTATTTTCTCACTTAAACTTTTTCACGCATTCCTATATAGCTTGTAGGCATAATTTAATTCAACATTTAAAGAACTTTATTTTTATTATCTCAAAATGATATTTTTTTACATGAGACAATATTAAAATACGAACGTGATGCGCGTCGCCCCTTGACAACCGTCAAAGTTTTAGTATTCTAGGCTTATTCTGATGTGTGTCTTTAATGCCCTTTTAAATTGATTAAACGCTAATATTTTCAATTTTAGACGATAATTTATTATATAATTGCACACCCTCATTAATTGACCTCTTCAAATAATTTGTACGCGGCTTCGGCAACTCGCTCGACGAGTTTTGCGTGTAGTTGGTGTGTTTGATGATATGCTACTACAGTCAAAACCGTTTATAACGACATTGAAGGGACCGTATAGTTGCCGACGTTATATCCGATAGTCGTTATAAGCAATGTCATATACACAAGTACAGTACATATGTATGTACATAGTTATATGATCATAGGTAGGTATGGGTTATAATATGGTATGTTTATTACGAAATAATTAGGTACAAAAGTAATCAGTCATTTTGGTCTGTTTTTTTTAGCCCAGTCTCAAATATTTTTTGCATTTCATCCATATGACATGAGATTTTTATTCAATAGAAAACACTTTTCTCTTTTTTTGCGACATGATAACACATAAATGCACAATTGCACAGTAAACAACACCAACACTTTTAAATCAAACTGTTACTCACGCAGTCAGTTAGCGAACTAAACATGTGTAAAGTATGCAAGGTCAAATGGCCGGGAAGAGGTTCGGATGAGACGGGAGAAAGTGCGTAGGTAATAATATGCCTAATATTCATTCAATGCTTAAAAATAAGATTTAAAATCGTTTGTATTATTTTGTTTTGCTGAGACAAGAAGCGGTTGGTCGTTATAGCCGATGAATATCGATAAAATTTCGTCGTTGTAAGCGATATGTCGCTGTATCCGATGTTGTTATAAGCGGTTTGTTTACTGTATAGTTTACTAGGGATTCGGACGGGACCATACAATCTGGTTGTAATAACCGATAGGTCGTTGTAAACGATGTCGTTATAAACGGTTTTGACTGTATATGTAGAGAGTTATTTAAAAGTTATTATAGGTTAATTAATATAATACGTATAAATACAATTCTTCATTTTCAGCCAAGTCAATCACAGTGGAGCTGGTTGGCAAACAAGTCCGTGTCAGTCAAGATATGGCCATTTTCATAACAATGAACCCTGGATACGCTGGTCGTTCCAATCTTCCTGATAACTTGAAAAAGCTGTTCCGCAGTCTTGCTATGACCACACCCGATAGGCAACTCATTGCAGAGGTCATGTTGTTCAGCCAAGGTTTCAGAACTGCTGAGAAACTGGCCTGCAAGATTGTTCCCTTCTTCAAGTAAGAGCTTTTTTATTCTTACTTGGATATTTTATTAATTTATTATGCTTGGCCAGTCATGTAACATATACTACAACAATAACACATCTTAAATCCTAGGGGTTTTAAAACGGACATGGTAACTGGAATCACGTTTTATTTCCAAAAGAAAATGTATTAATTAAATATTTACTTAGTAACCTATAATGTTTTAGACTCTGCGACGAACAACTGTCCAACCAATCTCACTACGATTTTGGACTCCGAGCTCTGAAATCCGTACTTGTCTCCGCTGGTAACGTCAAGCGTGATCGCATTCAGAAGATAAAGGTATGTGTTATTGCTTTGTTTCTCATTACATCTAAAATCATCAGTGGAACATTAGTAAAGTACACCACGTAACATTGTGTTATTAATCATGTTTAAAGGTTATATATGTAAAATAAAACGAATGAGTACAGGAAATTAAAAAAAAGAACTACTAAAAAGTAATCTACAACAATACAATACCTGAAAATTAAATTAAATGAATAAGAGGCAGGTATTTTCTATCACCTACCCTATAATTGGACACATTATTTAAGGGCGTTTCCCAAAGTTAAAAAAAACATTTCAAATAAAAAACTAAATCCTAATAATTAAATTTAAAAAACTTACTCTTCCAAGTTACAAAAAAACATAAGAAAGCAATTAATAAATCAAGACCGTCCAAAACACAGAATTCACCGTCCGTGTCTATCTTTTACCGCTACCTTCAACCTATCATAATTTACCGACACTAAGACAACGAATATTTTTATAAGAAAAAATATAAAGGATACAATTTAAATCGCCAAATTAATTAAATTTAATTTGCAGGAAAACCTTAAAGAACGCGACACAGAAGTGCCCGATGAGGCCTCAATAGCGGAATCTCTCCCAGAACAAGACATTCTTATCCAATCAGTTTGTGAGACCATGGTTCCTAAGTTGGTAGCAGAAGATATACCTCTACTCTTCTCTCTGCTTAATGATGTGTTCCCCAACGTTGGATACACACGGGCTGAAATGACCGGTGAGCTTTTATTAAGAAAGCAAGCTATTTAAAAAAAACAGCAATTGTTATAGCCCATTCCCTACCGTGAAAACCGAATAATTAAAAATTATTTGAGTCCCATAACAGTTTGACACATTTTTTACTTAGTCTTTACATATAATATTGTTTCTATTTAAAAACTATTATATTTATGATAGGTCTTAAGAACGAAATTCGTGCCGTTTGTGCGGAAGAATTCCTCGTGTGTGGAGAAGGCGACGAGCAAGGAAACACGTGGATGGAAAAGGTAAAAAAATATCTAATCATTACAATTGGATAATAATTAACAAAATTAAAAATTTTATATAAGTAATCTATCTGCTGCCGCACATATTTTTATAATTTACTTCATAAATTAATTATTTTATTCATGATCATAACATCATAATGGTGTTGGTTCAGTCATGCATCACTAATTTACAAATAATATTTTGAACACTACGTTTTATATTCGTTACGCTTTAAAATTACGTAATTTTTTGTACATGTGACGAAAATAACTCGTAAAAGCATGTTACGTACGTACGTACGTACCGGTAACGGGTACGTGAGTGAGTGTATGCGTTTCCATGCTAACCCGTAACGGCACGTAGAGGCTCAGCGCAGCGTCGCGAGCCGAACACAGCACGTGGATCGAGAAGGTTAGTGCTGCAAACTATGGAGGTCTTTTCTTGTGTCCAGTTTGGTCTACGTGTTTACTCTCGCACAGTTGTCGACTTATTGATGCCCCTAACATTTGTTCTATACTAACAAAAATTCAATGTGTTATTCCATTGTCAATAATTTTGTTTTAAAAAGTACTTTATTTATCGCCAGTATTCATGAGAATCGTAGAGGTGGAACTTTATAACAAAACAAATATTGGGTGCATATGCTTTTTTCCACTAGTCACTGTTGTGTTAGTTCTGGTTATTTGCACGTGTTTCTTTAGTCATTGTTGGGCTTCAGTTATTCGCAGGATATGGAGAATCAATTCACGGTACAAGTTCTGGTTTCGCCAGCTCAACATATTATGCGCGTACACTTTACATTTATCGGCTTGTTGTACACGTCATGGCACAATACATTTCACGAGACATTTGAAAACACCCACATGCACAGTTATAATGCACCTTTGTGTTCTTTTCTATGAGGTCGATATTTCTTTTTTATTTGCAGTGTAGATACAGTTGGCGACTAATTTGTCTTCGTGGTATACGTATGTCTACTTGTTTGTGACAAATGCTTTAAAATTACGCAAACTGCAAGGATTGTTCTATACTCTATACCTTTTGTTACATACTATATAATATAGATATGAAAATTCTGTTGACGATTAATTACGCTCTTTACGGCAAAATTAAAATATGTTCCTTATATTAGGTCCTTCAACTCTACCAAATCTGCAAGTTGAATCATGGTCTAATGATGGTCGGTCCTTCTGGAAGTGGAAAGTCTACTGCTTGGCGTGTTTTACTGAAGGCATTAGAAAGGTAAGCTATTTATAGAATAATTCCCTCATAACGGTGCGTATGAAGATATTCAAACACGGCTCATAATTATTTAACATTATCTTACAGATATGAGGGCGTAGAAGGCGTTGCCCACGTGATTGACCCTAAGGCTATGTCCAAAGAAACCTTATATGGTGTTCTAGACCCTAACACCCGTGAATGGACCGATGGATTGTTCACTCATATATTAAGGTAATTAAATTAGTGACTTAAATGTTCTTTTTAAATGTATATTATTTCTAGGAAACATTTTTTTAGTTCAATAAAAATAACTATCTACAATAATAAAAAATAGGGGTTGATCGTAGAGGGATGAAAATTAGAGGGTTGTATGTATTTTTGTTTGCTGTATCATAAAAAAATAAAAACCAATTTTTTTTACGGTGGTCACTCCTTATCACTTAGTGAATTAAAAGATAGATAGTAGCCGATTCTCAGACTTACTGAATACGCATAAATAATTTCATAAGAATCGGTGAAACCGTTTTGGGGGAATATGGGAACGAACATTGTGACACGAGAATTTTATATATTAGAGATTTTAAAACTTTGAATGAAAATATTTGTAACACGTAAAGGTAACATTATTTTTAAATTTTCAGAAAAATAATTGATAATGTTCGTGGTGAAATAAACAAACGACAATGGATCATATTCGATGGTGATGTTGATCCTGAGTGGGTGGAAAATCTCAACTCAGTGCTGGACGATAACAAACTGCTTACCCTACCTAACGGTGAACGATTGTCTCTACCGCCGAATGTACGGGTTATGTTTGAGGTGAGAAAGTGTTTGTCTTCACATGATATAACTTCACTATGAGTGGCGATGAGGCTTTGTTTAATTGAAAATAAATCTTATTATATTCCTGTACAAAAATTCCCAAATTAATATTTTCGTCAGTTCAAGTAATAGTAATTCAAGTTCTAATTAATTTTTGTGCAGGTTCAAGATCTGAAATACGCAACGCTGGCAACAGTCTCTCGTTGTGGTATGGTGTGGTTCTCCCAAGATGTCCTCACAACTGAGATGATCTTTGAAAACTACCTTCTTAGGTAACAAACTTTTATTTTATATGTGAAAAACCTATTTTTCAACACAAACATATAATCGAAAACTGATTAACCCTAAGTAAGTTTTCGACAATAATTCTCCCTAAATTACAAAAATTATCCAACTTGTTTAAAGTTTTGTTGTATTGACTATTTCAAATACTCTTAAAATGTTACTAAAAAATACTCAGTTCAAAGTAATCCATTTAGACTCGCAGGAGATATGTAAAAGGGCACAAAATCAGTTCAATTCAATAAAATAATTTTCATGTTTGTTATTTTTATCGTATATTATATTCAACGCGATTTTCTTTAGGTTACGAAACATTCCTCTTGAAGACGGAGAAGAAGATTCATTTAGCATTGTGATGGCAGCACCTACAGCGGGTGGTGATCAAAACGCCACTGAAAACATTCTATCCCCAGCATTGCAGGTGAGAATTAAATCCTATTTATCACAATACATAATGAAAAATGTAATAAAACTTTTATCCTCAATCATTTTTTCGATTACATAAACAAATTTATTTTTTATATATTTAATGTGACTTAAATTGAATTAAATAATTGTGAATGAAACTGAAATGTTTGGGCGTTGATAAGATAATAATTGATCAATTACTAGGTTATAACCAATTTTATTTATAGCCTTATAGCAGAAATACAAAATATATACATTATAGTTATTGTTTTTCTTAATTTATGATAACTGATTCTGGCTGCATACGGGCAAAGGCCTCCCTCATTGTCCTCCATTTTTCCTTATTGTATACCAATCTAAAAAAAAGTTTCTGCTCTACATTACATTTTTATTATTTTAGACCCAACGCGATGTTGCTGCAATTCTGCAACCATTATTCTATGGTGACGGTCTGGTTGTGAAATCTCTGGAAAGAGCGGTGTCCCTCGATCATATTATGGACTTCACAAGACATCGGGCACTTTCTTCACTGCACTCTATGCTTAATCGTGGAGTCAGGTAACTAAACTATATCTATAAAAACATGTAATATATCTAAATTTCTTAAGATATTTAAATAAACAATAATACAGGTTCTTAAACTAAAGTAAAACAAAAGAAACGAAGATTTTTTTCAAATCATTAACAATAATCAAAATCACTAACCTTTGAATACCCACGACTCACTTAAATTATACTTTACGCACGTATACGCATTACTCGTGTAAACCTTAGTTGGCTAAAAATTCTTTTTGATTAATATTAAATTAATTAATTGTCTGATTTTTTTAGAAACATCCTTGGATATAACCGCCAGCACCCTGATTTCCCCGTGACAAACGACCAGCTAGAGGCATACGTACCCAAGTGGCTCGTGTATTCCCTTTTGTGGTCATTTGCTGGGGACGCAAAACTGAAGGACCGCAATGAATTAGGAGACTTTATACGCTCCGCCAGCACCATGCAGTTGCCGAACTGTGGGGCTAATCAACATATCATTGACTTTGAGGTTAGTTATGTAGTATAAAAGATTTTTCGTATTGAAATGGTCACTAAGATGTTAGGGTAGCTAATTACGTGATAACTTAAGACAGAAGGTCTCTTAAATAGGGTCTGCTACTACAGTATTTCCGAACCAATTCGACTTAGGGTCTTTCAAGAAAAGAGCGTACCAATTTTTAAAAGGCCGACAACGCACTCGCGAGCCTTCTAGCATTGAGTGTCCATATCACTTAACATCAGATGAGCCTCCTTTCCGTTTGTCCCGTTCTATAAAAAAATATAACCCACTTGGATCTCACATTTTTGCACAAGTTATGTTTTTGGTGGTATTTATTTTTCATACATAGTAAAAAGTGTCTTTCGTAGTTGAGCTGATTCATATGCAAGATGTGTGAAGTTAAATATTTGTTCCATAGGTGTCGATAACTGGTGAATGGGTACCGTGGTCTGCCAAAGTGCCACAAATTGAAGTGGAGACTCACAAAGTGGCAGCTCCCGATGTGGTAGTGCCGACACTTGACACCGTTCGTCACGAGTCCTTACTGTACACTTGGCTGGCTGAACATAAGCCTTTAGGTATACATTTTTATTTAAATACTAGCTGGTTTGTTGCCATGTATATTATTTCAAGGAAACATTTTTTTAGTTCAATAAAAATAACTATCTACAATATTACTAAATAGGGGTTGAATGTAGAGGGGTGAACATTTGGGGTTGTATGTATTTTTTATGCTGTATCATAAAAAAATAAAAGCATAAAAAGTGTATAAAAAATAAAATAAATTTTTTTTTCGGTGGACACTCCTTATCACTTTGGGGTTTGAAAGATAGATAGTAGCCGATTCTCAAACTTACTGAATATGCATAAAAAAACTCATAAGAATCGGTCGAGCCGTTTCGGAGGAGTATGGAAACGAACATTGTGACACGAGAATTTTATATATTAGATAGAAATTAAAATTAGGCTTTAATTATAATGTTCATATCGTTTTGTCTGTTATTTTGACATTACGAAGTCAACACTCATATATGTACTAATTTTATTGTTGTGCTAAGAGCATGGGAACGTGGACGAACCATCAATTTCTGATTTTACATAGCAACTGCCAAAATAACTGGTCTTTTCTGTATACAAAAAAAAATATTATAAACAATTTTAATCTCTATATAGTGCTCTGTGGACCACCTGGTTCGGGTAAAACAATGACGCTGTTCTCCGCTTTGCGAGCCTTGCCCGACATGGAAGTTGTGGGACTTAACTTCTCGTCGGCCACCACTCCCGAATTGCTGCTTAAGACGTTTGACCATTATTGTGAATATCGCAAAACACCTAATGGTGTCGTATTAGCACCCGTACAGGTATGGTTTTTTTATATATTTTTATTTGAACTATTCCTTAGTTTGGTAAACCAGCTGCCCTCTGAAGTATTTCCTAACCAATTCGACATAGGGTAATGAAAAGAGCGTACTAATTCTTAAAAGGCCGGCAACACACTCGCGAGCCCTCTGGCATTGAATGTGTTCATGGGCGGCGATATCATATGCAGTTAAATAACGGTTAAAAAAAAGCTTAGATCGATTAGAAGCTTTTCAAATCTAATAAATTTCTAATTCGCTTTAACTTTTAGATGATTACATATTGATTTTTACTACCGTCATCTCTTCATAAAATATAATAAAGATCGTGAGTTACACATTCATGAGAAATTATGGAGTAATACCAGCCGTTTTTATTAATTTCTTTCAGTTGGGAAAATGGCTCGTTCTGTTCTGCGACGAAATCAACTTGCCGGATATGGATCAGTATGGCACTCAACGTGTAATATCCTTCTTGAGACAACTTCTAGAGCATAAAGGCTTCTTTAGAGCTAGCGGTAAGATTTCATATTTTCTTTTTTTTACTAGTCAATATTTAGGCTTGACAAGAGTTAAGTTCGGTGGCGCTTGTTGTAGATATGTTCAGATGTATGTAAAATGAAACACTTTGTTTGAGGCTGGGTTACAACTAACTTTAATCTTTTAAAATAGGAGCTTATAACTAACATAAAATTAGGGGTAGTGGGGTTGCGACACTAACAAAAACTATCTAGTCTTATCTAAGGGTTCTTAAATCAAAGTGACATTTTAATTTAAGTGCAGTCGACTTTTTTGGACATCGGAAACAAGAATGTTGTATTACAATTTATGAGTGTTGAAAGAACTAAAGGGCTCAATTTGGCTTCAAGGGTGCGACGATTGCTAACATTTGGTTTACATTTCTAATTATTAACTAAAATATATTTATGTAACTTAACTAATGTTAGTTTACATAACCCACGTTTGACCATTTTATTGTTATAGATCATTCCTGGGTACATTTGGAACGTATACAATTCGTTGGCGCGTGTAACCCTCCGACTGATCCGGGCCGTAAGCCGCTCTCTCATCGTTTGCTGCGACATGTGCCCGTTATATACGTCGATTACCCTGGAGAGACATCCCTTGAACAGGTCAGCATCAACTTCTCGATTTCATCATATTTTTATTTAAATCTAATTCTAGTATTAAACTTATAACTATTTCACAAAATAAGTGCTAGATTTTTAGGAACCAAATTTTTTATTTTTTCCTCTCACCATAAAAGTATTTTCGTCATTGCCATGTTCCTAGAACTGTCAATGAAATAAAAGGAAAATTTGATTCTAAACTCCCTTTAAATTGTTTTTATACTTAATACAGCCTGCAAGCTTAAACCTCTTTTCAGTAGAACTCCTTTTGGCTAAAACCGATATCCAGATTGAGCATTCTGATAAACGAGCTAGGTCTAGATAACCATAGTTGCTCTCCTCACACTTTGAAATCAGTCATCCTTTAGTTTTTTATAATTAATGAATTGATGTATTATTTTTTTCACTCTTCGTGTTTGTTTTGTGTGCCTATCAGTACGTTAAATTGTATTTTATTGTTTCTTTATGTACCAATGTATCAGTATGCCGAGCGTTGGCAAGCTTTTGTAAATAAAATGAATATTTTGTATGAATTTTCTTATAGATCTATGGCACCTTCACTCGGGCCATGCTTCGAATGCAACCAGCATTACGTGGCTACGCGGAACCTCTAACCCAAGCAATGGTAAAGCTGTATCTCGCCTCGCAAGAACGCTTCACTCAAGACATGCAACCGCACTATGTGTACTCTCCCAGAGAAATGACCAGATGGGTGCGAGGCATTTGTGAAGCTATCAGGTATAATTTAATATTTCAAAGTAAACAAATGTCTTTCAAAAATAATTAAAAACTGGTTGAAGTAGACAAAATCTTACTAAAAACGTCCTGACGATTAATACCTGCAGCTGAGTTTCATCATCGGACGTCGAGGCAGAATATGAAACTCCACCCGTATCACCTCGACGTCCGTCGTTCCACAACTGAGCGTTTTTTCCACTATGTGGAACCAGCTGCCGACTGAAGTATTTTCGAATCAATTCGAGTTCAAGTAAACAGCGTTACAATTCTTCAAAGGCCGGCAACGTACACGCGGTGGTATGCGGTGAGCCTCCTGCCCGTCTGCCCCCCGTTCTATAAAAAAGGCGATATTTTAAATGTATGCATATCATATAAAAAATATCAAACTTTATACCCTCCTGAAAACCAGTAAAAAATCCCTATAATGCCATACTTACGTTCATACATAATTTTCTTATAGACCACTGGACAACTTATCAGTAGAAGGTTTGGTACGACTTTGGGCTCACGAAGCTCTGAGATTATTCCAAGATCGTCTCGTGGATGATGTAGAACGCCAGTGGACCGATGAAAACATTGATACTGTTGCCATGAGATTCTTCCCAGGTATGCTTATAATATCCTTAAAGATATTATGTTGCTAAGAAAACTTAATATAAATATCAAGAAGTAAAACAAACAAATATTTATTTGCAGGTATCAACAGGGAACAAGCACTTGAAAGACCGATTCTGTACAGCAACTGGTTGAGCAAAGATTACATACCGGTTCAACGCGATCAACTTCGCGAATATGTTAAGGCCAGACTTAAGGTATTTATTATTTAGTTCGAATTACGTTTTCGTATTAGGAATTACATTTTATTTTAGTCTTTGTTGTAAAGACACTTAATTAAAGGAGTACTTCATAGAATTAAAACTTGTAAAGAACTAAGGAAAAATAGTTTTTGTGTTACAACTAATCAAACACATTTGTATAAGACATTAAGTATGCGTGAATGAAGTGGTGCGTATGTATTAGTATTATATACCTATCTATTTAATATACCCATAAATTTCCATATTTAGGTATTCTATGAAGAAGAACTGGACGTGCCCCTAGTACTATTCGATGAGGTGTTAGAACACGTGCTTCGGATCGATCGTATCTTCCGCCAGCCACAAGGGCACTTGCTGCTCATTGGAGTTTCTGGTGCTGGTAAAACCACACTCAGCAGATTCGTCGCTTGGATGAATGGTCTTAGCATCTTCCAGATCAAGGTTTGTTTGTCACTCGATATATATATTTTTTGGTTAAGCTATACGCCATTTGGTTGTATATTATATTGTTTTAATATATATTATATAGATATTATATATATTTTAATAGAGAACTTCCTTTCAATTAGGTGCACAACAAATATACGGGTGCCGATTTTGATGAAGATCTCCGATCGGTGCTTCGCCGCGCTGGATGTCGCGATGAGAAGGTTGCCTTCATACTTGACGAGTCCAACGTACTCGACAGTGGTTTCCTTGAGAGAATGAACACGTTGCTCGCTAACGGAGAGGTACATTTTTTACTAAACAATATTTTAAAGGATTAATAATAACGAGTATTCGTGTACATGTAGATTAATTTTACTTTTTGTAAAATACATTTGAGCACCTTGATTGTATTATTATTAATTTGAATTTTTATTAGAAAATATCGATACTTATTTTTATGTCGTATGTTATTTTTAGGTGCCTGGATTATTCGAAGGAGACGAATTCGCCGCTCTTATGACGCAATGTAAGGAAGGTGCACAAAGGGAGGGACTTATGTTGGATTCCAACGACGAGCTCTACAAATGGTAACAAAACCCCTTATTATTAAAAATCTTAATTAAATATTATTCCATAATTAATAAATAACTTAAATTGAATTGTATTTACGAATTTGTATGAAAAACCCTTCCTTTGCTTATGTTTGGCATCGTTAGAGTATTATACATTCACATATATTTTCAGGTTCACAGGGCAAGTCATGCGCAATCTTCACGTAGTATTTACAATGAACCCATCTTCAGAAGGATTAAAAGACCGTGCTGCGACATCTCCCGCGCTCTTCAATCGTTGTGTTCTCAACTGGTTTGGTGATTGGAGTGATTCCGCTCTGTTCCAGGTATAATACCATATGTTTAGGTTATTATTTAATAATATTAAAACAGTTCTGAAGCACTGAACATACTAATTTTCGTTTATAATAATTTGGTCCTTCGTGTCGGTTTTTATAAAAAATACCTATAAAATATTTCAGGTGGGTAAAGAATTCACGACCCGTATGGACCTAGATTCATCAGACTATATTCCGCCAGAGCTGTTCCCAGCAGCGTGTAGTGTCGTAAGCCCCCGTCCGTCTCAAAGAGAAGCGGTCGTCAATGCGTGCGTATACGTTCACCAAACATTGCATCGAGCTAATGCTCGTCTTGCAAAGCGTGCTAACCGTACTATGGCTATCACTCCCAGGTAAATATAAAACAACTTATAGATACTTATTATAAATATATATTTAAATATTCTATACCTTTACTTCTGTTTATGTATATATGGTATACAATCCTTAAATTAACTTTTTTTTTTAAATAGACACTACTTGGACTTTATCCAACAAATGGTGAAGCTGTACTCAGAGAAGCGCGCTGACCTCGAAGAACAACAGTTGCATTTGAACGTAGGTCTTGGTAAGATTGCAGAAACTGTGGAACAAGTCGAGGAAATGCAAAAGAGTCTTGCTGTTAAGTCACAGGTAAAAAACCTCTTATTAAAAGATAGTATTTTAATCCGTTTTCATATTTCGACTGTAACCTATTAAGAATTAAAGGCTGATTTATAATAAATATTTTGAATTAATGGCTTTGAGAACTTAGGGGATTAAATATATTATTTAATATTTTATGTAAATCATGTTATTTATTGGCTAAACAAGTTAGGTATACATAGTTATATGCTTGAAATTTGCTAAAAATGTAAGTTAAAAAAACTTTCCCGGTTCACTCTTGAATCGATGGATTAGTAAAGATGGTAGTTTACATTAATAACTATATTTTCAGGAACTCCACGCTAAAAACGAAGCCGCTAATGCTAAACTCAAACAGATGGTCAAAGATCAACAAGAAGCCGAAAAGAAAAAAGTTGAAAGTCAAGAAATTCAGGTTTCTATACACATTACATGCCTTTTTGTCAATTAATCAACATTAATTACAAATTATGACACTTGTGCAACTTTTATGAAAACAGGTCGCTTTAGAAAAACAAACAAAGGAAATAGAGGAGAAACGTAAAGATGTAATGGCGGATCTCGCTCAAGTGGAACCGGCGGTTATTGAAGCACAAAATGGTTTGATACATTTCTTATTTCGTTTAGAATTTGCTCCAAAAAAGACATTGAGTGTTTCTTTTGCATTGCTCATTTTCTATGTATTCCGCGTAACATAATTAAATAGAACAAGCTATTTTGATTTTAATACTTGGGTGTATTTTACGAACATTCAAATAATATTCGTCTAGTAAACTGTCAGTATGGAATCTATTATCGTACTGATACGAATACGAATTTATGTTATTATGATCCGGGTAACAATGTACAATATTTTAGTATGTAAAGCAATTATAGTGAAAGAGATGTACAAGAATATGCAGAAAAAACACCATTCAATTTTTTTTTTTAATTTAACCGTTTGAGTGCCATGGGTTTTTACTGATATATGCCTAAAAATGCCAAAGAAAAATCGTTGATTTTGGGAGCGCTGTTGCGCTTCTAAAAATTCTGGCACATATGCGCAGGAGCGCGATTGCCTTCCTCGGCAATCAAACGGTTAATATTTCATAGTAATTTTAGAAATTGATTAATTACAGAGAGAACTAATTTTAGAATAGCTTCTCACAACACACCATAGCCGATAAGAAACAGTCTTTAGTTTGTAATATGCAGATTGATTTTTAATACTTGTAAAATACTTTTATTGATTTTTTATTGCAAAATATAGTTTGGGTTATAGTAGCCAATTATTGATTATGGGAATGCCGAAATGTATTGTATTTTTTTTTTGACTTATAAATTATTGTTAATTCGCAGCCAAGATCTATTAACATATTTTAGATCCTTGTGGTAATATTAGTAGTATTGCATAGCGAGCTTTAAAATTCGACTTATGAAAATGTATGTAACATAAAACTAATCGCTTAAACATAGTACTAAGTATAACCGAAGGCGATTCTAAACAGCGGTGAGATCGATCAAGAAGCAGCAGTTGGTCGAAGTGCGGTCTATGGCCAATCCCCCCTCTGTTGTAAAAATGGCACTGGAGTCGATCTGCGTCCTGCTAGGGGAGAAAGGGGACACGTGGAAAGGCATCCGATCTGCTGTCATGAAGGACAACTTCATATCGACTATTGTTAACTTCGAGACTGAGAATATCACGTTAGTTTCTCTCTTACACTGAGGTTACACGATGTAACTTTAAATTTTTTCCTGTTTCTTTTGAACTTTTTAGTTGCCTGTCGTGTTGCCTCCGTGAAGATTAATAGAATATCATTAAAATAGAATGATCACACTGTAGATAGCAAGCGTTTATTTCTCTCAGTCTCATATTTATTGGCAAAAACAGAGTAATTAGTGCATTGAATGATGTATCTAGAGTTGTATGTTAAACTATATTATTGTATTCGTTAATGTAGTAAGTTTAAGAATGAAGATTAATTTCGGTATTGTAAATACGCTCGCTTGCATATGTGACTGTTGTTATTAAAATTGCGAACACAATATATCGGCATCCGTACGCACTAATAACCCAAATGTGACTAACACCGCTGAGCCTCGTTTAGGAACGTGATTAACCACCGATTCGATATCCGTGTCATAGAATAACGCCAGCCGCATGTGACACGGTCAGCTAAACCAGCTTTTTGTTCTCTCTTTTTTGTACTCTGTCGCTCTCGCTTGGTGGTGTGCGACGCGATACAGCCGTGAAATCTATAAAGAAGCAGCACCTCGTGGAAGTGAGATCCATGGCCAATCCCCCGGCGCTCGTCAAGGTGGCACTTGAATCTATCTGCCTGCTCCTGGGCGAGAATACTACGGACTGGAAGGCCATTCGTACGGTCATCATGCGGGAGAACTTCATCAACAGCATCGTATCCAACTTCTCGACCGAGGATATCACGTGAGCAATGCCTAGAACGCTTTTGAGTCACCTACCCTATCCTGAAGTTCCTTCTTTACCCCGTACGATTTTAGTTGGTGTGCTTATCAAATAGTCGTAACAGGAAATTTTGCCTGCCAAAGTACACATAAAATCCCTTTAATAAACCCTTAGAGACGTTAACAATACCTCAACGAAAGTACGACTTTGATAAGATTAGCTCGCACAAATATTGCAAAAAATGCTCGAAGTTTGCAATGTTTGTGTTAGTATGCATGTATGCTTTTGTGGTTTGGATTTTTTTCGCTGCGGGCTTGCTTAGCATGATGTGGTGGTATTATTGTTAGTGCTTGAATAATTTTAAACGATTGAAAGTTTTTATGAACAAAACAATCCTTGTGCACAATTGAATGTGGCATGATTTGGGAAATAATTGTCATACAACAAGTGCATTACGCTGAATGGTTTAAGGAAGTCTTCATATTGAAACATGAAGTATAATTTTACGAACGGTTCTGGTGATACTTTAACCTAATATCTATATTTCATCCTTATTTATGACGTTCACAATATTAGAATGCATGAATGTATTTGCCAATAAATAATGTACGTCCATTTTATTTTGGTTTAAAGGATATAATATCACTATTGGCAGTGAGTTTTTCGCTTCCCTTTAGTTCATGTAAGTTTTATGTTTGCTATCTATCAATGTTTTATTTAAAAGGCATCGTTTTTATTTGCTGCGTTAAAAAGTGACGTCCAATCCATATTTTTTGGTTAAAGGAATTATTGCATGAATTGGTTTATTTCAATTCTGGTTTTGGTTGATTTAAAGCACAAGTTCATTCGTGTTGCTTTATAAGAACTGTAATAACGCACTTTTTGTATATCGTCAGTGACGACGTTCGCGAAAAAATGAAGACGCGATATCTATCTAATCCGGACTACAACTTCGAAAAAGTAAACAGAGCGAGTATGGCTTGTGGTCCTATGGTCAAATGGGCTATAGCTCAGGTAATATTAAAAATCACATTTGCCGCATTAAAAATTCTGAACTCTTTATACAATGAAGATTTTTTTGTAGATTGAATATGCTGATATGTTAAAACGTGTGGAGCCTTTACGTAATGAACTCCAAGCTCTAGAAGACCAGGCTCAGACAAATGTCACAGCAGGAGATGAAGTCCGTGATTT
Organism: Pieris napi; assembly: GCF_905475465.1. Taxonomy (NCBI): domain Eukaryota; kingdom Metazoa; phylum Arthropoda; class Insecta; order Lepidoptera; family Pieridae; genus Pieris; species Pieris napi. The sequence goes on along the minus strand of NC_062239.1, from coordinate 2,697,687 downwards.
GATTGCACAACTAGAGAAATCTATTGCGTCCTACAAGGAGGAATACGCACAACTCATCAGTCAGGCACAAGCCATTAAAACTGACCTTGAAAACGTTCAGGCCAAGGTGGATAGGTCAATTGCTCTTCTGAAGAGTTTGGTAATAGAACGGGAAAGATGGGAATCCAGTTCAGAAACATTCCGCTCACAAATGAGCACAATTGTCGGTGACGTCCTATTATCAGCAGCTTTCATTACGTATGGTGGATACTTCGATCAACATGTATGTATATTAAACGTTTCTTGTTTATATCAAGACACTAGAACTAATGAAATGGGTGTTCTTTCAGTATCGTCAAAACTTGTTCTCAACTTGGACCTCTCATTTGGCTGCTGCTAATATTAAATACCGGCCAGAAATCGCCCGTACAGAATATCTAAGTAATCCTGATGAAAGGCTACGTTGGCAGGCGAATGCTTTGCCTACAGACGAATTGTGTGTTGAGAATGCTATCATGTTGAAGGTAAAGATATAGTTGAACAATTGTCTGTAAATATATCGTTATTGTTACTTAAAATATTAACTTTTTGCAGCGTTTCAACCGCTACCCGCTCATCATAGATCCGTCAGGTCAAGCAACGGAGTTCATAATGAGAGAATTCAACAATCGAAAGATCACAAAGACATCTTTCTTAGACGACTCCTTCAGAAAGAATTTGGAATCTGCACTCCGTTTCGGTAATCCGCTGCTAGTACAGGTACATTTTTATATTTATCATACCGCAGTGTTGGCATAATGGCTTCAGCGTGCGACTCTCATCCCTGAGGTCGTAGGTTCGATCCCCGGCTGTGCACCAATGGACTTTCTTTCAATGTGCACATTTAACATTCGCTCGAACGGTAATGGAAGACATCGTGAGGAAACAAAAAGTCGACGGCGTGTGTCAGGCACAGAAGACTGATCACCTACTTGCCTATTAGATTTAAAAATGATCATGGAACAGATTCAGAAATCTGAGGCCAAGACCTAAAGAGGTTGTAGCGCCACTGATTTATTTATTTATTTGTGATAGTTAAGCTTCAAACATTTAAGCAATATTTTTTGCTTTCAGGATGTGGAAAATTATGATCCAATCTTGAACCCAGTGTTGAATCGGGAATTGCGTCGTACAGGGGGTCGTGTTTTGATTACACTTGGAGACCAAGATATTGATTTAAGTCCATCATTTGTTATATTCTTGAGTACTCGGTAAGTGTTATCACTCTTAATTTATGTATTGAAGTTTCCTAATGCCTTCTAAAATTTTATTCGTGGCATAGATTAAATCGGGTGCTTTTGTTAGCACAGTTCGGTGCTAAGAAAAGCTATGGAACAATAGCTTAATTCTTAAATTTATTTTTATTAAAGGAACAAACTATGGAACAATAGCTTAATTCTTAAATTTATTCAATTTTAGGGACCCAACAGTAGAGTTCCCACCAGATATGTGTTCGCGTGTCACATTCGTCAACTTCACAGTAACGCGATCGTCCCTTCAATCACAATGTCTGCATAGAGTTCTGAAAGCTGAAAGACCGGATATTGATACCAAGAGATCTGATTTGCTCAAATTACAAGGTATATTATATGATTTTATTAAAATAGATTGTGACGGAGAGGACTAGTAGTATTGTCAATAACTATTCTAAGCTGTGGTCTAAGGCTAATTGTCAAGACTATTAAAATAGTTTTAAGTAATATATTAATTGCTAAGCATGGTCGAAAATAGTAAACTCAAACTCAAAATGACTTTATTCAATCAATTTAACGTCAACAGAAAAGATGTTAAATTGATTCAAAATTTACATTTACTACCAGTTCACTAATCATGGGCTGTAGAGCAGGCAAGAAGAACTGGCAATAAACCCTCCGCCACTCTTTTTAATCGCCTAATTTAGACTCATATATTTTTTGACGTGATAACGTCTTTAAAATCGTTTTAGTCGGGTGACATGTTCAGAAACTTGTGTCACACCAAAACCTCACGAGCGCGATCGCAGGTATAACGAGAGAGAGACGGACCGATCTCCCGTCTCATCTCGAGCGCTGCCAGTCATTCCGTGAATGTATGAAGAAAAATGTATATCATAGTCGAATAAGTAAACTTGTCATTTTACACCCGAAATTTATCATCAAAAGTGTGGATAAAACGATAGATGTAATTTAAAATTTGAAAAAATTGTTATCTTCATTAATTCCTTACTTCCCAAAAACCAATAAGACGTTATCACGTAAACATCTCGATCGTAAACCTACTTTACAAACAACCAATATTTTTTTTGAATAGGATCAAATCAATCCCAAGGATAAGGATAATTTAAATAATAATTGTCTAATTTATAAAAAGCTTTATTGATTACGTTTAACGAGAGTTGAATTTATTGAGTGAGAATTTTGTAATTTCGCTTGGGAGTTTTTTGTAAAAACGAATACAGTTTCTTTGTAAAACCTTTCCGTATAAGGACTGGTTTATCTTCTGGAGCCTAGTTGGAGTAAATAATTTTAAAAATATTATTTTATTACTTAAGTCGAGATATTTATCTAATGATAAGACCGTTCCTAAGTAACACATGCTGAAAGATTTCTAAGTTTGAGATTTTTAATTGCAATTCATTGTACAGGTGAATTCCATCTACGTCTACGACAGCTGGAGAAATCGTTGCTTCAAGCGCTCAATGACGCTAAGGGCAAGATCTTAGATGATGACTCGGTTATTGCGACACTTGAGACTCTTAAGAAGGAGGCTGACGATATCGGTCAAAAGGTACTTTTGTAACATTCCTAATACATGACATTAGATAAATATATAAATTAAATGATAATTTTATTGAATTGTGAATAATTTTTAACAATTTAATATTTCAGGTGGAAGAAACTGATAAGGTTATTGGTGAAATTGAAACTGTCAGTCAACAATATCTACCGCTGTCCCAAGTATGTATTGCTATTTCTTAAACCTACCAATTATATAGGCTAGAAATATATTATGATCAAATGTACCAAGATAACTTTTCCGCGTAAAACCCCAAAAATACGGAATGGACAACACCTCAATAAAACTAGCAAAATAATATTATTTGATGAAAAATGGGTCTATCAGAACATATAGATATAGCAACTAGGATTTGTCAAAGCAGAAATGTAAATGTCTCTACTTTGCTCATGTCAGAAGTGTGCTAGGGTATGAAAGTTTCAACTGGTCTCCATACTATATAAATATATAAAAGCTGTAGAAAATATACACAAAAAGTTTGTGAAATTACTTACGTTTAAACAGTACCAATATATCAATTGTTGTGCAGATTCTATTGTAATTTAAATTAGATTCATTGGAATTTCGACGGAGTCAGCAAGATTTATTATTTTTTCACGCTATTCCAAGTGGACGGATAGATAGCCCCTATTTGGTGTCATCAATTTCTTTAAGAATCCTTCGTACGAACGCGAATTATTGTCTAATTCGCCAATGTTTCGCGTTTTAGCTAACGACAATACAATATATGATATTAATCCTTATTTTTTTAACACAGGCCTGCAGTAGCATCTACTTTACAATGGAGTCGCTACACCAAGTTCATTTCCTCTACCAATATTCTCTGAAGATGTTCCTAGACATATTCAGTTCAGTTCTGATATCCCCCGGTCTAAATGGTCTGTCAGATTATACTGCACGTTTGAAGATCATTACAGATGAATTATTTACTGTGAGTACTTTTAATAAATTTCGATTTTATTTATTTATAGAAATCCGTAACTAAAATCAGTAGTTCAGAAATCCTATCAGAACCACCAATTAATTGGACTAGTAATAGTAGTTAGTAATATATAGTTCACTGACTGTGGTTTTGTTGGTACTGCATGTGATATATACTTTAAAGGCCCTATGTTCGTACGCAACGAAACAACTGAGGCGGGTCGGAGTATTGTAAAGGCTAATGGCACTTTATTTTATTGAACACAAGAATTAATCAGAAAATTTTACTTTAGATTTATGTTCCCACAGTATTAGACGATTTTGTAAATTCTAAATAATATATTTTAGACTGTTTATGAACGCGTTGCTCGCGGTATGCTTCACACTGACCGACTTACGTTCGCCTTACTGCTGTGTCGCATACAACTGAAGGGCGCAGGTGCCGCTGACACTTTGGAGAAACAGTTTGCTGTATTCCTGCGAGGAAGGGAAGGATTCGTATCTTCAGCGGTTCAACCTCCATTGGATGCGCTTACAGCACAACAACATGAAGCCGCTGCTAGACTCGGCTCCAGGTAAGAGAAATTCATTAATAGGGTTATTAAAAAAAAAATTATGTCGTGTTCTACTCAGATATTTTTTTTTAAATATATGAGTATAAATAAACTCATGTATTATTAAAAAAAAGGCCCAATTGAGCTAACTTGCTGTCACAGGCAACACTAATTTGAAGTGGCCCCATCTATCTATTATGTGTGGTAGGGCTTTATTGTGTATACACTAAATCAAATTTAAAAGTTTTTTAAATATCCATATTAAATCTTGTAACATGTTACTCTAGGAATAACTTGAACTAAAGCTTCTACTACAAAAAAAAACCCGCTGTAATGACAAATAGATAATATAACGCCGTCTGAGATCAACATTTCTATTTAACTACTTCAAGCTACTTTTCTCAGCTTATTCTAAGATTTTGTTACTATTTTCAAATAGATTAGTAGCTTTCCGAAATCTGCTCGAAAAGGCTCGTTCACTGCCGGAGATAGGCGCCTGGTTATCACAAGCTGCTCCTGAACAATGTGTACCGACCCTTTGGGACTCGGAGACCACAGCTCCCGAACAACCGCATACACTAGCCATGTGTCGATTACTGCTTATACAGGTAATTAACCCTTCTCTCTTTTATAAATATAGTAATGTAATAATCATTAATACCAATTTAATTACAAAATAAAACATAACTGGTGGTTTAAAAAAAAAGTAATTTCTGAGTTTTTTTATAACTTCTTACAAATTGTAATTAATTACATTTTATTTTATGATCCACTTTTTTCCTAACGAACTAGTGAACTGTGTAATTGACTCCCAGTGGGCTTCTTCCCTGGGAGATTCGACCTTCAATTGTTTAAAAGAAGAGTATACTCTCCCAAAGGCCGGCAACACACCTACTAAAATGGGTGTCCATGGGCTGCTATTGACGTCTTTTTGGGCGACTTGTAAGCTGGTTTGCACTATAAAAAAATAAAAATAAATTAAGGTCATGAATATCTATTTTAATAATATAAACCTGTTTTTAAGAGTCTATGGGAACTTCAATTCAATTTCACACTTCAATAACCATTAGGAACTAAAGTTATTTACTCTTTCTGCAATAGGCATTTAGACCAGACCGTGTGATCGCGGCAGCTACTCAACTAGTGGCCTCAGTGCTGGGACAATCGTTCATGTCTCGCGCCGAAACTGAAATGGAACTGACTACTCTAACTGACACCGAACTTAACGCGACCACACCAGCTTTGCTCTGCTCTGTTCCCGGATATGATGCTAGCGGTAATTTTTTATACTACTTTGAATAACTCTACGCTAATGTGAAATTTATGGTCTCAGATTTTCGTATCTGTTGCGCCATCATTTGTTTTTTGGAAAAATATGACACCAGAACAGAGTGTCTTCCCTTTAATAGAGACTGTAAGTAGTGTTATTGGACACTTTCTTATGTTAAAAATCCTTATTAGTAAATTAGGTTAGACTTAAATTACTTATTAGTCTTCAGTTAGGCTAGATCGTAATGTTCCATGATGTCTTAGTAAAGACAAATGTATAAAAAAAAATGTTTTTTCTTATAGACCTTCTGTGCCTGACACACCGTCGACTTTTTGTGTCTAAAACATGCCGGTTTCCTCACTATATTTTTCCATATATATGAATGTCCATCAACAATTGGAATGCTTCTAGAAAAAATTTAGGCTACAATAAGCATTTTACATAAGTAAAATAATTTGTATAACAAGTAATGTTTAAATAAATTTAAAAAAAAACATTTTATTCGTTCAGGTCGCGTTGATGATATGGCGACCGAACTCAACAAGCCGCTGTCGAGTATTGCCATTGGTTCAGCGGAAGGTTTCAATCAGGCCGAGCGCGCTATTAACACAGCGTGCAAGACTGGCAGGTATGTAACTTAAAAAAATTATTTAAAGCAAAAAAATATTTTTTTATTAAATCATTACTATAGTCTACGCAAATGTCGATGTGTAAATCTGTGATTGAATTTATCTGAAGTCAATATTTTATACTAGAAAAAGGATATATTTTTACACAATAAAATCTGATAAAATTTTTCATTACACGATTCGGAACGTCGTTTCTTGTGGAAACAGCAAAGGAGTGGAGTTTCTTGCCTCCTTCAATCTTTCCTAAAGAGTAAGAAGTATAAAAATAAGATCTCGCGTCAGTTAATCTAACACTAGAACCTGAACTGAAGTTGTCGATGCACTTTAATAACACCTATATAAAATTTCAGATGGGTCATGCTCAAGAACGTACACTTGGCACCTGTATGGTTGGTGCAACTCGAAAAGAAGTTGCATTCCCTTCAGCCGCATCCCAGCTTCCGTCTCTTCCTCACAACAGAGATCAGTCCCAAGTTGCCAGTTAATCTGCTAAGGGCTTCCCGTGTGTTGGTCTTCGAACCGCCACCTGGCATACGGGCCAACTTACTGAGGACATTCGCAACGGTATTGTTTTTGATACTACCCAAACAATAATTTTGGTTTAAGGAAATTTAATTAATTATTAAATTTATTTAATTATTTAATTAAATTTTAATTAAAATATAGTTACTTTAAAACAAAAAATTTGATAGTTAAAATTTTGTCGTAGGTGCCAGCCGCACGTATGATGAAGCCACCTTCAGAGCGAGCCAGATTGTACTTCTTGCTGGCTTGGTTCCATGGTGAGTTATCTTAATATGTTTAACATATTTTTATAGTTAGTGACATTCTATAATACAGGATTAAAGAAATAACAAATACAAACAAAATAGAAGAGCTTATGTTTTGCTATTATAAAGCAAAAATAGGAGGAGCAGCATACATAGACTACAAATATAAATATTTATGAGGTTTTTAATCAACCTTCCAAATTGTATTACCACTTTATTCATACAAAATAGATCAGCCTTATTGGTCTTTTAAGTAACGCACTCATGTCTCTTTTCATCTCAGGAAAACACCATTTGACAGACAAAGAGAATTTTAGTTAACATTTTATGCCAGTTAAACTGATTATCTTTTTTTAATTAAGTTGATGGGTATGTTAATAAGTTTTTTTTTTATTACTAATAAAAAAATATACGAATATGTATTCGCATATGTACTATTATACTGAAAAAATAAATAAATAATATAAAGGTTGAAGAATAGTGCCTGCGTCTGATGGGGCATAACTCCGACGATTTAGGTAATCGCGTTGCTTATAAGAGCAAAGCGAATACTAAGAAAGTCGGAGTAAGCAAAATGTAGAGCCTAGGCTCACCCAATTTAATTACTAAGTAACAAAAGCATAATAAATTATAATGTCGTATAAAGTCATCACATTTATGCAATTTCTTCCTCAGGTATTGTTCAAGAACGTCTTCGCTACGTACCTTTAGGATGGGCGAAGTACTATGAATTCAATGAGTCGGATCTCCGTGTGGCTTGCGACACTCTTGACACCTGGATTGATTCTACGGCTATGGTAATATTATTTATTTAGGAATTAAGACAAATTCATTAATGTAACTTTCTTTTTAAATTAATTGGAAAAAGTTTCTTTCAGTTTTGTCAGCGCAAATTATTAGAATTTAAACTTTTATAAAAATTATTAATTACTGTAAATTATACAATAAAGTGTTCGTCAGTTCTCGATCACATTATCTATATTGCAACTCGTTCTCTATAATTTCAATAATATTACACCTTAAAATTATTATTACTAATCATATTGAAAAAAAAGTCGATATATTTACATTTCGCATATCTTCTGCTTGTTGTAAGCAATCGGAAAATATTTGTATTCTAAATAAAAATTGTTGTAATGATTTTTTTTCAGGGTCGCACCAACCTACCACCAGAGAAAGTCCCATGGGAGGCCATAGTTCGTCTCCTCTCGCAATGCATCTACGGAGGAAAGATTGACAACGCTTTCGACCAACGGCTGTTGCATTCCTTCTTGACTAAGCTCTTCACGCCGAAGTCCTTTGAGGCCGACTTCGCACTTGTTGCTAATGTGGACGGAGTAAGTATTTTAAGTTTTTAATACTAGTGTTAAGAAACTCTTTAATTAACCTGTTTTATAAATAAATTATTTTAAATCATAGCTTTGTTGTCTATTGCCAAGACCATGATAATTTTGTGTTCTGCCATAATATCCCTAGCGTATATAAGACGTACGCCATGCTTATCCTCTGGGTTATGCCCCTCAGTAAAATCCTAGAATTTGATTTTTCGCTTACAAACAAAGAGATATTTAAGACGCAAATATGTCTGTCCCATTGGATGGTTATGGAACTTCGAACCACATCTCCAGGTCGACGCGTCTTTTTTGCGTAAATTATTGCATTCATACACAAACGTGCTGAAAAATCCAGCGCGTGCCTCAAACAGACATAATTGTTGCTATATAAACGATATAGTATATATATATTATATATAGTATATGTTTTTAATAGTGAATTATAGACTTACAATTTTCTTATTACTTAACTTAATTTTTTTAATTAATTTCATTTAATTTAGGCTAGTGGCAACCAACGTCACATAACAATGCCGGATGGCAACAGACGGGATCAATTCTTTAAGTGGATAGAGGAACTCTCTGATCGCCAATCACCTTCCTGGCTTGGACTACCCAACAACGCTGAAAAGGTATGTTACAGTTTTTGCCGCGCACCACCACTATGTGGGACCGAACCAATTCGACTTAGGGTCCTTCAAGAAAAGAGCGTACCAATTCTTGAAAGGGTGACGGTATGAGCTGAGCCTCCGGCCCGTTTGCCTTTGTCGTTTGTATTACATAAAGATGTTTCTAATCTTATTAATCTTCCTTTTTGCTTTTGATGATGTTTTTGCTGGCGCGTAATTTTATTTTTTTACATTTAAATTTGAGAATGATGGGTTATTATATAGTCTAGTCGACAAGTTGAAAATGGAACAAAATAGAGATACTGCTCTTAAAATTATGTGCGATAGCTCATTGAATCCGGAATGACGTCTAGAAAAATGTGCTAAAAGCGTGTATTAGCACATAAAATGACCATTAAAGATGAAAAAAAAATGGCATTTAGTTTTTTGCCAATATTTAATAAACTATTAATATTTAAGAAATTTCAAATAAAGATTCTGAAAGAGGAGGAAATTTCCAATAAAAAACTGACTCCCAGAACTCTATCTCCATTATTTATAATGTTAATTTAACGCTGAAAATAGGTCTGCGGGTGACATTTTTAGGATTCGCGCGTGGCGTCAAAAGCGACTACGGCACATTAATTAATTTATTTAAGGTATTGAATATTTTTTTTTAAATTTGAAAAAATTATGGTGTGTTCTGAACACTATAATTAATTTATTCCCGTTGAAAATTTTACTTAAAGTTAATTTTTCAACAAGTTAAATAATTGTTAACTAACGAAATTTTCTCGAACGACCGTCTTAATTGTAAGTGAAAAAAAATGTTTAAATAATGGTCGTAAAAATATTTTGCTTCGTAGAGCCTTTCTTACATACATATTTAACAAGATCGTGCTATAAAAGTTAAAAAAATATTTATACTTTGTTTATAACAATTTTTTTACTTAAACAAAAAATTAAAAATCCATGTAATGATGTTAAAATTTTTTTTTTTTCTAAATCATCATATAATTTTTTTTTTATTAATACAAGATATTTATTGATTTGCAAAAAAAAAATTCCCGCCATTTGTTGATAAATTTTTTTTAAACAAATTGATTAAATCAATATTTAAAAAAAAAAATTTAACACAACTTTATTACATTAAAAATTTTATGATTTTTAAAAAAAAATTTTTCCTTAATAACAATTTTTAATTATTTATTATTAAAAGTTGAATATTTGTTTATAACAAAAAATTTTTCTGTTACTTTATAGAAGACTGTCAATTATGATTTTTAGAAAAAAAAAATTTCTTTACTAATTATTTAAACAATAGAAAATTAAAAAAACTATTATAAACAATTAAAGTTTTTTATTGGAAATTTCCTCCTCTTTCAGAATCTTTATTTGAAATTTCTTAAATATTAATAGTTTATTAAATATTGGCAAAAAACTAAATGCCATTTTTTTTTCATCTTTAATGGTCTATAACTTTTGCAATTTTTTATGTGCTAATACACGCTTTTAGCACATTTTTCTAGATGTCATTCCGGATCCAATGAGCTATCTATAATCAATTTTAAGAGCAGAATCTCTATTTTGTTCCATTTTCAACTTGTCCACTAGACTAATAATCCATAATTTATGTATCGTCAGTAAAATTATTATCATAAAACGAATTAGTTGTAGTTTGACATACATTGACATACATATCTTTTTTAATCAAAACACTAATTTTCTCCCTTTAAAGTGTTAAAAATTAGTAAAATTTGTGTTTGTACTATATCTAATGAAAATAAAATTTCATATAAGGTCCTACTGACAACTCAAGGAAGCGACCTTGTATCTAAACTTCTGAAGATGCAGCAACTTGAAGATGAAGAGGAACTCGCTTATAACGCAGCTAATCAAGACGACCCAATCAGTAAGTTCTTTTTAAATTATTCACGACTTTCAAACCAAGGCCTAACCGCGTTATCTATAAAAAATGTTTAAACACATTTTAACATGCACCTCTATCTCTAAACATATTTCGATTGTTTTACAGATAAAATTGAATTGTGGCTTTAGACCCAAAAAGGTTGTAGCGTTAAAAAATTCATAATAATAATAATAATTCTTCCTCCCATTTTTCATATAATATGTAATTAATTTCATCGAAAGAGTCATTGCGTGGTGCAATTTATAATAGTAACTTGATTTTCTAAATAAAGGGTAGGTTTTGCATTTTTTTTAAATTAATGATTAAAGAATAACGTATTTTTACAGATTTAATTGTAGTTGAAGGCGACGGTCGTCCAGCTTGGATGAAGTCTCTGCATCAAACCGCTACCAACTGGCTTCAAGTACTGCCTAAAGAACTACCTGTAAGTATCTTTTTGAAAATATATTTTGTTTATTAATGTATATATCCAACGATGCCAAAACAAAGTGCTCAGGGGAAAAGTCAATGCTCCCTGGTACATTCGCAAAAAAACTTTCACCGGGATCTTAATGTAGAGGACATCCCCAGAATTATATAAAAAGATTGCTAGAGCCCACGAAAAAAGGCGTGAGACCAACACGTGATTGTTTTGTTGAGGCTCTTCAACTTCTTGACACCACGGGCCTAGTGAGAAGATTGAAAAGGAAAAAACCCTTAGAATTAGTGAATTAGTGTGAGTGTACGTTGGTCTTAAGTACTAAACATTGGCAAGTGGATAAAAAAAGGGTACACTTGAAGTAACTGTAAGAAGTGTTATTGGACACTTTCTTATGTAAATATCATTTTTAGTAAATAAGGTTAGTTTTAAATTACTTAATAGTTTAAAGTTAGGCTAGTTCGTTATGTTCCATGGTGTCTCAGTGAAGAGACAATGTTTTTTTTTAAATAATATAGGTACATATAGTATATTATAATTGTTTTATTTTGTTATTTATCGCGTAATTGAAAATAATGTTAATATATTTTTAGACCCTGCGTCGTACTGTTGAGAACATAAAGGACCCATTGTATCGATTCTTCGAGCGGGAAGTAGCCGCCGGTGCCGATCTATTGCAGCAAGTGTTGCATGATTTGAGAAACGTCATTGCTATTTGCCAGGTAAGATTTGTTTATTAATATAGAATCCTTACAACTTATTTTTGTATTATTTAATACTTAATGAAGGATCTATCTTATATATTATACGATTTATATCGCAAGAGAAACTGTTACAAACTTACATTTAGGACTCAGATTTCTATAACTGTTTCGTGTTATAATTTCAACATAGTTTTTTAAAATATATTGCTTGCCTTTTTTCTGTCAAGTTCTAAATTACTCGCATGTTAAACCAAAATAGTCATAAAGCCGTAGGTAAAACATACAATTTAGAGTTTACGATCATAGTTCACTAAATAATCTTTACAGATTTATTCATATAGGCCCAGGTCCGAAGTATACATAGTTTTTTTTAATGAAATAAAGTGTGAAATTCCGACTTAACAAAAATAACCAGTTGAGCTCAAACCTTATAGGCCTCAGATTTCTGTATCTGTTTGGTGATCATTTGTTTTTTCTAATAGGTAACTAGGTGACCAGCCTTCTGTACCTAAATAAACAGACAGAAAGTCCCACAGCCTCAGGATGAGAGTCACACACTGAAGTCACTAGGTCACTGCTCCGCTATTGCGACTAACGAATCATTCAGAATTTGATTACAAATAAGTTTAGCCATTAGCAAGACTATCTACGCCTAGATATAAAGTTTTAGGAAAACTGACAATAACTTTGTTGACAGGGTGAGATGAAACAAACAAACGAAACCCGCGCTATGGTGGGATCTCTGGTACGTGGGATGTTGCCATCTGGATGGAGACGGTACGCTGTAGCCAGGGGCTGCACCGTACAGCAATGGGTTGATGACTTCGCCCGTAGGGTTTTGCAACTCGCGACTGTCTCTGAGACTGTTTGTGAACGCGGAGCTAAACGTCTCCAGGTAGATATTTAAAGCTATATAAATGAAAAAAAAATTATATTCCCTAAATTTTTGGTATGAAGATGCCAACGCATTGCCAATATTTGGATTAAATAACGCTCTGTAAATTATTTATATAAATAATTACATAATATCATAGGATACACAAAACTATCGAAAATAGTAAAAAACTACAATTCTACCTCATGAATCCATTGAAAGCTATTTACTGCTTGAACTAGAAGTCCTATAAAATATAACCCTTTTTTTAGTTTAAATACTTTACTTATTTTCGTTACAAATTCGTGTAACGATAAAGCCACGTGTCCTTCCTTACCCTTGAACCGTTGACCGAATTAACAGATTTCAGGCTTATTGCATAAGGTTGCTTTATACGAGGCCCCACATTTTCCAGTAACATTATCAATAACTTTAATTTTAACATTCGCAGAGCATCCCCGTGTGGCTTGGCGGTCTGCTTAACCCCGAGGCATATATTACGGCGACTCGACAGTGTGTGGCACAGGCCAACTCTTGGTCCCTGGAAGAACTTAACTTACAGGTATACTTTTGATTTACTGAACTTCACAGACAAGTAAAATTTCAAAAACTTTAATGTTATTACCAATCACTCTATATTTCGTATGTTTTAAAATTTAATGTCTTAAAATACTCACTATTGTCAAACAAAGTTCATTATTGTATCTAGTTGATCTCTGTGCGGGTGTGTTTATACCAGGGTTTTTTTACCCCTTAACCTTTCTAAAATATGCCAAACTATGTAACATATATAATTTTTAATATAAAAAAATTTAATTGTTCACTAAGAAACTTTAATATGATAGGTTTTAGCAATAAATTCTAGGTAATTGTTTACGAAACACAGTAAATTTTCAAAACATAATGAAAAATTCAAATTCCAAATAATTTTAATACATTATCGAAATACATATTAAATAACACATACATAAACAAACAACAATTCTGATGTTTGGAAACACTGCACTAGACACTATAATATACTTATAATAGTGGAATTGTTAATAATGAATATTCAAATTTCCAGGTGACAATTCCCGATCCTGGCACAGAGAGTGAGAACGCTCAAACCGAGTGGTCCTTCAGCGTAACAGGACTGAAGATACAAGGCGCCACCGTCAAAGGAAACAGGCTGCTTCTCACAAACACTATCATGGTCGATCTGCCGCTCACGGTTCTCACCTGGATTCGGTAAGTTTAAGTCAAACGTATTTATGTTAATGTCACTAAGTTTCTGTTCCGATAGTGCGTTTTAAATTATATTCTCAAACTACAATAGTGTTTTATTAATCACACTACCAGAAAGGTTTCGATATACTTTAGATATAAAAAATGCCTGTACGGTTCATTGGTATGTTGAATAATAGAGGATTTTATTTTTACACTATTTTAATCACTCGCGTATAAGAATAGAATATAAAATGTGAAATAATTAAATCAATTAAAATTAAATTAGTAACTGTTGAAAAGAGGGTCTGGCTATATATACTCTCGGGGCGTAACTCCTATTTGGAAATCGCCACGCTTATAAAACTAAGAGTGAGCCAAATGTACAGCCTTGGCACGTACATACTCCCCCAAGCAAAAGAGCAATATGAATATGTAGTGCTTTACAAGATGATTTCATTATATGCATGCACTAATTCAAATGTTTTATTTCTTATAGCGGCCCGGAACCTGCAAGCTGTGGCCAAACACTGACGCTACCAGTCTACTTAAACAGCGCTCGATCGGAGCTACTATTCACCGTGCGTCTACCGATTGCGCCGGGACAAGAGCCCCACGCCTTCTACGAACGAGGAGTCGCACTACTTACGTCTACCGCACTCAACTAAACATTTTGCTATTATTATTAATAAGGCATTCTATTTGCAATATTTATATCCATTTATCTGCTTAATACACTTATCAATCACTGTATGTGGCTAATGCTCTATTGAGTAGAGTTTATCAAAATGAAATAAAATATTCAATATTAATTTGTTTTTTATTTATTTCTAAGATACGTAAAATCCTTATTATTAAATACTGAAAACTACAGTTGACTTGAACCTTGAATAACCGATTTAATTCCTGGAGGTTTCAGCTTCGGCAATCTGAAATTACACGACAATCAGTTTTAATAGTTAGTGGTTATTTAATAAGAATTATAAAAATTTAAAAATATACTCAATACAACAAAAATATTTCTTAATTCAGCTTAATTATTTATGGGATCTTTAGATGGAACCTGTTTATAGACAAGTTAAGTAGCTTTTTTGTCTTATACAGAACAGACTACACTACTTTCTAGGTCATCTAATTAGTCTTTTTTTTTTAACCTAAGATATGCCAATTTCCTAAAAATGATTGGTGCACAGCTAAGAACGTTGAAGTCATGTCAACGACGTGACTTCGCCAACACAACTCAACGCCAACATAAAGCACTTTTGAGGAATTAAATTAATAATTATATATATAACGACTCAATAAGTTAAGTCGTCGAGAGTTAGAATACAAGTTAATAAGTTACCTAGTGTAAAGTATCTTCCGCGGTGATGACGGATGTACGAGATCATGTTGTCTTTCCCATGCAAGGTATTTCTGCTGCATGCGCTGTCTTCGACGATCCACATAACTTATCTGCAGAAATGAAAGCAATTGCATCATATTTGTGGAACACAATATAATTAAATTGGGTAATAAAATAATAAGTACATTCTCTCTTACATTCCGGACATGTCAATCATAAAGTGGAATTCCAAGGTAAGATTCAGAGCTGCGATTAAGATTTAAGTAGGTATCATTATAAATTTCACTCAAACTTGGTTTAGCACTTTATAATTTATAATAAAGAGATTGTAATTATGTTGCAGGTAAAATATCAATATAAGATTTTTTAAGCATTCTTGAGCCGTTACAAATGAATACAGTAACAATTCTACAGCAAATTTTGGAGTAAAAACACTATTTGCTTTTTTTTTATTTAACTTTATGATTATTATTTTTTTAAAAGTATCTCACTAACAATTACTTACCACACAACTTGCGGGTATCCAGATAAAAGCCGTGCCCAATACTACAACTCCAACAATATTATCCCGCAGGAAACCCAGAACATTGTTTATATTTATATCTTCTATGATATCCCAGAATCGCTCCACCACATCTTGGATCGTCTTCTCACAAACGCCCTGAAATTATTAATATGAAATTCTGATTTAACCTTTTATTTTCAAGCCTATGTACATTATACGTAATCATTTGAGTCATATTTTCAACAAAAATAATATTCATAAATATCTAGATAATAAAAGCAGAGTTTTTCTAACTGATAATTTGAAATTTTAAGATGGATTACTTTAAATCAAATGAGTATTAAAATTTTAATCTATAAAGTATATTTATATCATTTTTTACCTACCTTATTACAAAATCCTTGAATACATGGTGTCCCATCTGGTAGAATATCATTGTGGGCGACGGGAAAACACGTTTTGTTCAAACTCTTGCGGCAACAACGCTTGCATGCGTCAGCAACTGAAATACCATTTTTACAAATCCATTAAGTCGAATACTACAAGTATTCAAAAAAACATAATAGAGAAATTCGTGGATGCTTTCAAAGACTCTTTCAACTCATTTCTATAATTAGACAAACCGGATAGAATGGTATAAATATAAAGCTTCCTGTATTTTGCCTGTTAAAGGGTGTACAATTAATTTTTATTGTTATTTTTGTTTGTGTAAGCTTTTATTGTACTATGGACAATATGGTAGGCAAAGCTTTTTAAATAAAAAACAAATTCAGAGGCGCTACAAACTATTTAGTCAGGTTGCATATATTTCTTTATTCATTTTCCGTTATTGTTTCTTAAACATGTCGTATCTAGTAACACTTAATAAACATTACAGAACATTGTCAAACTAGTCAGTCATTAACCCTTACCTATATCACACATACAACTGTGCATTCCCTGCGTCTCGCAATAGGGTACGCAACTCCCATTGCGGCATCTTCCTCGTTCAAGGCACTCGTGCTCGTCCGCTATAGCCGGAGCCTGCAGATTATTAACCAGCTTAGTATTTACATGTTTTCAGCTCTAGCTATCTCTTGACTTGGAATAAAAATACCTTTAATCCTGGGGCCTCAAATTAGTGTTGCTTGTGTCAGCAACTTAAGGAGTTTGACTCATTTTTGATTTAAGTAACTGTGTTTGTAGTAATTTTTTTGCAAACAGGCATTTCAATTTACGATCTAAGGTCGATTTCAGTCAATTAAATGAACTGTAATTGTCGGACGTAGTCTGTATACTTATAATTATGTAAATTAATACACGTGAAGTGAACTTTCGACCTTAGAACTTATATATATGTGTGCTTTAATCAAATAAATTATTTTCTTTCTTTACAAATATTAATATGCTTTGTGTATGGAAACATACTTATACTTATACTAATACAACAGGATTTAATAAAAAATAAAGTATATTTGGGGAACTAGATAGTGAACAAATGTGTACTCTGGCTTTGAGATTGACTTGGTTTATAATTAATTATTAATTGTAGGAGATTTATAAATTGTGAAGGTCTTTTGGGACCTTCCTATATCACTATACTTTTATAATCAAACATCGCCAATTTATAAATAGCAAATTAACCTACCTTAGGACAATCAGCAGATGCGCCATTACAGGTCGCCTCTCCTTCGCAAGCAGAATGTGCTGCTTCGCGACAGACAACGCCAGGTGGAGCGAAAACACATCCAGCACAACAAGGCGAGTTCTTGTCGCTGCACACGGCGCCTTGGCCTCTTCGCAATTTGCAGTTCTTGTCGCAACACATGTCGTTGTCCTCCGTACCTTTAAGGTCGCATACATGTCTTTAGACTTTAGACTTATAAATTAAACTTTTGGGTACTTAACTATGAAAATAAAGTGAAAATATAGAAAACTTTTTGGTAGGTAGGTACAAAATAAACATTATGGTAATAATTAAAATATCGTATCGAGAGCACTGTAGTATTTCCAAAACCACTTAGAATCAAGAAAAGAGCGTACCAATGCTTAAAAGGCCGGTAACGCACGTGCGAGCCTTCTGCCAATGTTAGTGTCCATTGGCGGCGGTATCACTTAACATCAGGTGAGCGTACTGCCCGTTGGCACCGTGTTATATTAAAAAAAATAACAATAACTACCAAGTAATCCAGCATCACATTCTTCTCCGCCCTCTACCCGGAGATTTCCACAGAAACTCTCCTCGGGCTCAGAGAAGCATCGACCTGACTTTGCTTGCAAAACTTTGCGGATGGATCGAAGGCTGCACGGGGAAAATCTCTGAAATATTAAACATTATATTTTTAAAAATGAGTGAGATTTTTTCGATTTTTACAAACAACTGTTTTTTCCCGAAAATCTGGAAAAAAAATCCTGAGGCCGCCATTTTGTTATATAAAAAGAAAGCTTCTAGGCTAGTGCCTAGAAGCATATTATTATATATTATTCATTAATAAATCAATTTTTTTTGTCCGATTGGTTTCAGATAAATCTCCAATGATGGTTCTTTTAAAACTGGATCAACACAAACAGCCATTACTTTTAAGATTTTTTTTTCTAAAATTTGAGTCAAGTCAAGTCGAAAGCTTATTTCATGATGCTGTCTTTACTTTTATAAAATAAAATAACTTATTATTATTAATATTTTATATATGGCAATTTTTTAATTTAAAACACCTAACCCCTTAAAGTATTGTCTTGTCTATTATTTGTCAAATTAAAATTACGCCGTGACCAAAAAAGAAATTTCAGTCTTTTAGTTCAATAGTGCAATTACACTACGGGGTTTTATAAAATTCTTAGTTGAGCGTTATCAAAAGTGATAAAAAATTTAAATGAATAATGTTTTTTTTACGATTTTGTTCAGAAAAAATTTACGACAGTTCTACATTAAAAACAAAAATTAAAGCCCGTGTTATTTATTGCAAATTTAGACGCGTTTTTGGACAAAACATTCATGATCACAAACGATCGACAATAAATTACAAGACAAGAAATAAAGACTTATTAACGAATATATGTATTATCTGTGAGGAGACTGTGACTCTATGGGTCAAATTTTGTAACAAGCCATAGAGCGAACCATTAGTCCCGTATAGCAAAATCCAATACATTTTTGACGTACGTACGCTAAGACTTCTGAAACTTACCTATACCTACCCTATCAGTTTCAATTTAAATAACGGATACGCGAATTTATTACATTATATATAAGTCGACGAGAGCCTCTTTATCTACGATGCTTTAAAAAGCTCGAAACTTATGTAAAAAAAAAATCGTATTTATAACCGTTAATATGTTTTATTTAAATGTGTCGTAATTTGTCGACACCTTTCTTGAGGGACCCATTTCAGTGGGTGAGTTGCCGGCCATTGAGGGGCAATAAACAAAGGACTGTGTTCAAAGAGCTAAAATGCAAATATTTTGGTACCTTATTATTCAAGTCGTACCCGCTGACACTATACGTATACATAAGGTAGGAGCCCCCGTGACTGGCAGCTGGGGAGCATTCAGCCACGTCAGGGTCATGCTCGGAGCCCCAATTGTGTCCAAACTCATGCGCAGTCACCAAATCGGCTTCACGAGTAATCACGCGCTGGCCGTAGTGGTTGCGAGAAGAGCTCAAGCCAGAGTTTAAGTATAATGTATAACCATTTTTGAAGTATTCTAGAATAATAAATAGGAAGCTAGAATTATAAGTGTTAACGAAAATTTTCAAAATGTAATAATAATAAATTATATAATCATTTTGATAAAAATTTCTGAAAAAATAATTTTATAATATTTATGATTATAGTTTAAGTAGAAAGAAATTATGAAACACGTTATTTATCACCATTTTCACATTAATATCAACCCGTCACCATATTTAACCGTAACAAATAAACAAAATTATAAAGCAACAAAAAGACACTCACATCTCACACCCAAAAGAGCTGAAAATAAAAATCAACATTAACATAAAATGAAACAAAAAATAAGCGAAAATATATTAAGATAACACAACTATAAAAAGCTACTCTAAAATTGTACAAATCAGCATCTCTTTTTTTTATATTACAGAGGTACCGTCTTTATAAATATAATAAAAAAACGAAAATTATAATGCTTTCATTTACTTAATTCAAGATTGTTTGTTCGAAATAATCTCCAAGTGGGAGAAAATCATACCTGGCGTACAAATACCGCCGACGGAGTTTCTTCTCGGCGAACCCACATAAGCCAGACCGAGAATACCACCCTCAAATTTCAAGTCGGTAAACAGATGCGCCAGACAGAAATCCTTGTGTGAGTATTCACGACTAAATACCTATATTTATATTTTAATTATTTTTCATGTATAATAAAGTCATTCACTAAAAGAAAATTCACTTTATTGCCGCATTAAACCGACATCATTTATTAAGGTAAGTACATTTTTGCATTACGATTTTAAAGTAAATGTTAAATTTAAAAAACAAATTAATAAAAATATATTAATAGATAAGACTTACCTCAAGTAAGTTTCGCACATCCCACTTTTCTCTGACCATATTATAATGAGCTTCTCCGCCTCGAACTCGAGTGGGTTCCGAGTGGACCAAAATCTTCTTTATTACGAACCCCATACCTTTAAATCCGTCCATGTCCTAAAATTATTATTTATATTAAATATAACATTATACGTGGGGTCACCAGCGATATTAAAATTAGCAACATGATCGCTCATTACCGATATAATTAAAAATGATAACTATCATAGTTCATAACTACATACTTAATTATTGAGACCTTATTTCTATAAGAAAAACAACAAATATTTGAGAAGGCTGATCAAGTGATGGAAAAAATTATTTAATCATCTAACCTGTCTGTCCTGCCAAATGGTGTCATTGTAAATCTTATGTACACGGTCTATTAGACTTATCTGTAAAATAGTAACAAAATTAGTATTACATTATAATACTAGCTGCCCCCGCGAACTTCGTTTCTCCTTAATGCCTAGCTTACTTTTATTGTACATAACAACATGGAACATTTTGCTATGCTACCCCAGAGACTGTTCGGTTTTCAGGAATAAAAACTTTTAAAGTTTTTCTGTGATATTTCTCATATAAACCCCAGAGTTCAAGTTATAAGTTCTTAACTAACAAATAAAAAATAAGGATTGATCGTAGAGGGTAGGTGAAAATTAAGGGCTGTATTGAATTGTAGGTGAAAATTAAGGGGTTTGAAAATTGAAAGATAGATATTAGCCAATTCTCAGACTTACTGAATTTGCATAATAAATTTCATTAGAATTGGTCGAGCCGTTTCGGAGGAGTACAGGAATGAACATTGTGACACAAGAATTTTATATATTAGATAAACAATTATTAAATTATTTGAAAATAATAAGACAGGATTATGTATATCTTACCAAGTAACTGATTGTAGTTTTAGTATTACTGGAACCCATTTCTTGAAAGAATCTATAGTCGGCTACCAGGAGTAATGGACATCGAGTTTTAGTTGGAGTGTACTCATAGTCACTTTGCCTCTTCACTCTCTTCCCACTTTTCGTGTCAGTCTGTACATTACTAGTGTCTGCTTGTTTGTTTTTATTCTGTGTTCTTAAGTACTTATCTTTTTCTGACTGTTCTTGTATTGTTTCTAAGTCTTCATTCTCGTCTTCTGCTTCATCTTCTAATTCTGGAATGTAAGAAACTTAAATGATTTACCCTGCAAAACGAGAAACTGAAACCATATGATGCATTTAATATTTAATAAAAACTGACCTATGGCGTGTCAGTTATAGTTAGTTATTTGATATAATATGATTATCATTATTTACCTTTTCCCTCTTTTACATAACCACACACACGCGGCTTGTTACCCCCAGAGTTTTCCCAACTGAAGCGAATATCAGACGAGCGATATGATATCATGCTTTTTTGATCCAAGTGAGGTAGGTGACGCCAGGATGGCTGTGTAAAGAAATAACTATGTTTACTTAAACATATCACCACAATGCAATATGCCTGTTTTCCATTGTTATTTAGCACAAAAATCCCTAACAATTACTGAAATATAATAACAACACAGTAACATTTAGATTCTAGGCGATGCAGAAAAGGAATTAAATTTGATATGAGGAATAAAAAAGGACATATAATTACCTCAATGTGGTATGTCTCATCAGGAGTATGGATAATTCCTGTAATAACACCATCCTCTATGTGCATTTTGACTTCTGAAGATGTCTGACCAAATACCCTGCCTGTGTAGAAGTTATTACGGTCTGAAAACCAATTATTTTAAATAAATTTTTGTATAGAGCTAAGGATTATTGTAGTTGTATAAAAACTGTTTCTTCATTCTATGAACAGACTATGTAAGAAGTATTATTGAAAATGATTTCCGTACCAATGTGAACAGCAGTTTTATTTCCATCACCATCCACAGCATATGCTCTGAAGTTAGAGTGAAGAACACTGTTGTGAGGATGTAAGATTAATTTAAAATCTTTTCCGAGAGTGTGAAAATTTAGCTCCTTGATAGTATTAAAGGGGTGTGATGATTGTTTTGTGCCCCTCTTCACTATGTGGTGTTTAAGATTGGATGCATGAAGAGTTTCAAAGTACCGCAAATTATGATGAATTGAGCCTTAAAAATTAAAACAATCATTACTATCAAAACTAAATAATTATATATTCATAATTCATGAATTGTTTCCTAAGACAGTACACTTCAAACAATTTCAAATTACAATAGAATGCTTTTTTATGTTATTATATAAAATTCAAACAAATATAAATATAATAGATTAGAGCTTTTACTTTCCAACAAAATTTTTTTTTGGAACCTACATGAAAGCTTTTGACCACTTAAGAGAATAAGGCAAACTTAAATGCTGAAATGCTATATTTAATGCAAAAAATCTTTATAGGTATAAAGATGAGAGAGAGTTACAACAATATAAAATAATTTTAATTAGTATTATTAAATATATCCACTTACAGTCACCAATATAAAATAGAGGTAGTATGAGAAAGAGTGCTCTATTTATCTTTATAGGAATGGAGACTGCCATGATTAAACTTTACCTAAAAATTTAAATATTTTGTAAAAACATGCATTATATTTATCCTTACGTTAATCTTATTTGAACGAATCTGAATTCTGAACTCTGATTTTTAATTCCGTAGAATTCTGACATTTCAAGTGTTGCTACTAAAAAGTTCCCCACCGAAAAGGGGCAAATTTGACCCATTTGAAGGCAATAAAAAATAAAATGCGACGTATTTTGTACGTTCTATCTACAAAAAGGTAAATCAAAATATTTATTAAGCCATTTGCCTTAATACAAAAAAAAACAAATATTTCAATATCACGAACAATATATCGAATTAACTTTAATTACTTAATTTTATTCTCTAGCTAGTATCACTGCCTACTAATTACAGGTTTAGTAAACCTTTTATAAAATAAAATGTTATCTTTACTTATGCATTTTTTTAAAGTAAGTGATGAAAAGGGACGTAATTATCACTCACCGTAAAACCACTTTTAATGTGGACCACCGCAGTTAATAAAATGGATACATTTACTAATAAATAAAATGTATGAATAGACTCAGATGTTCAGACTCGTATTGAAATTGAAAAATGTGCCTGGTCAAAAGGTTTGTCATCTCTGACATGTCAAAAAATGGTAGCTGTCAGAATTCTACGGAATTAAAAATCAGAGTATAGAAATAATAGAATACTTACAAAGCGGTCATTATCTACTTTTTTTTACTTAATTATTTTCCAAACACTAATAAAACGATTGGAAATTAATTGATTTCATGAGAATGGGCTTGATTTTATAATAACAAATAATTATAACTGGTGAATAATGAATATCTATTATCTACTACAGTTACATAGTGCGTTTTCCAATTACAGAGCATTTTGCGACTCAGTGCCGCACAATGCCGCATAATGCTGAAGCTTAATTGGAACGTGAATTAGTTTTCAAATGCATCAGCAGAGTGCGCTAAGTCAGTGTTGTAAAAAAAAATGTTGAATTTGTATGACTTGAGTTAGCAACCTCATTAATGTATAAATAATGTGGTAAACAATAATAATTGGTTGAAAACTTTTTACGCTTATTTTAATCATCAAATTATTTCATTAACATTTTTTTTATTGAAATAATAGAAAACCTTTAAAGAATATAAGGTTTTAACAAGCTAAATTAACAGTAAAATATTTAGTTTCATGTAAGAAGTTTACATCATTTACGTTTTGAGTAATATTTTTTAATGATTTCTAAAAAAAATATATACTTTTTCAAAACCATTGCAATTTTTTCTAAAGTATAATCCTGTAAAATAAATTTGTTTACAGATCCGAATTTTACAATAAAATTGTATTCATATTTTAAATGTGGAATATAAAAAAAGTAACTATTTATCATCCATACTAATATTTTTTTTTTAGCAGTTTGAAATAACTTTAATTATTTTCAAAATCTACGACGAAACAAAAGCCTTACAAATTTTTCAACAATAAATAATATTTACTAACGAAAATTTCGATAAATGCCAACTTAAAGAAAAATACTGGTCAATTTTCTGTCATTGTGTTGGTATTGTTTGCGAGAAGCTCGCGAGAGCATTCGTTTTGAGAGTGCTCAATTGTGCGAAGCGTTGCTGTAGTTGGAACACTCGACGTTGAGCATTATGCCGCAAAATGCGCTCTAGTGCTGTAATTGGAAAACGCACATACACATTTGACATTACACCCAAATCTCAATGTTAAAATAAATAACATTAAAAATAAAGACACAGTCATGGGCGTTCTACATTTATGTCATATATGAACACAGACTATGAAATACATTTTACTATTTTAAACTCTTAATACACACCCTCTCCTATTTTTTTTATTACGTACATTTTATTTTATATGTGTACATATACTAGAGTTCCGATAAACTATGCATTATTTATTTATTTATTTATTCAGAAGATTCACAGCACAATAACAGAAATATTATGAATCATTATGTCTCGTTAATCATTTTTATTAGTTTAATAATATTTATTACTTGAAACTGATATATATCTCTATGAAAGATATTCTATATATTTATTGCATTAAAACACTTAGTGTGACAGGATAAAACTTATTATAGATACCTCAAATTTTATAATAAAAGACACTAAAATTGTATATTATATTATTTTTATTAAGATTGTAAGTAAATTTCATTACAATATTAGAATTAACTTCCGCCTCTCAGACGCAATACCAAATGCAGAGTAGATTCCTTCTGAATATTATAATCAGACAAGGTGCGGCCGTCTTCAAGCTGTTTACCGGCAAAAATGAGCCTTTGTTGGTCTGGAGGGATGCCTTCTTTGTCTTGAATCTTTGCCTTCACATTCTCAATTGTATCCGATGCCTCTACTTCCAGAGTGATGGTCTTGCCAGTCAAGGTCTTTACAAAAATCTGCATACCACCTCTCAATCGCAAAACCAAATGCAGAGTAGATTCCTTCTGAATATTATAATCGGACAAGGTGCGGCCGTCTTCAAGCTGTTTACCGGCAAAAATGAGCCTTTGTTGGTCTGGAGGGATGCCTTCTTTGTCTTGAATCTTTGCCTTCACATTCTCAATTGTGTCTGATGCCTCTACTTCCAGAGTGATAGTCTTGCCAGTCAGGGTCTTCACAAATATCTGCATACCACCTCTCAATCGCA
Source organism: Pieris napi (assembly GCF_905475465.1). Classification (NCBI taxonomy): domain Eukaryota; kingdom Metazoa; phylum Arthropoda; class Insecta; order Lepidoptera; family Pieridae; genus Pieris; species Pieris napi. The sequence goes on along the minus strand of NC_062239.1, from coordinate 2,672,098 downwards.
AAACCAAATGCAGAGTAGATTCCTTCTGAATATTATAATCAGACAAGGTGCGGCCATCTTCAAGTTGCTTACCGGCAAAGATGAGTCTTTGTTGGTCTGGGGGGATGCCTTCTTTGTCTTGAATCTTTGCCTTCACATTCTCAATTGTATCCGATGCCTCTACTTCCAGAGTGATGGTCTTGCCGGTCAAGGTCTTTACAAAAATCTGCATACCACCTCTCAATCGCAATACCAAATGCAGAGTAGATTCCTTCTGAATATTATAATCAGACAAGGTGCGGCCGTCTTCAAGCTGTTTACCGGCAAAAATGAGCCTTTGTTGGTCTGGAGGGATGCCTTCTTTGTCTTGAATCTTTGCCTTCACATTCTCAATTGTGTCTGATGCCTCTACTTCCAGAGTGATAGTCTTGCCAGTCAAGGTCTTTACAAAAATCTGCATACCACCTCTTAAACGCAAAACCAAGTGCAGAGTGGATTCCTTCTGGATATTGTAATCAGATAAGGTGCGGCCGTCTTCAAGCTGTTTACCGGCAAAAATGAGCCTTTGTTGGTCTGGAGGGATGCCTTCTTTATCTTGAATCTTTGCCTTCACATTCTCAATTGTGTCTGATGCCTCTACTTCCAGAGTGATAGTCTTGCCAGTCAAGGTCTTTACAAAAATCTGCATACCACCTCTTAAACGCAAAACCAAGTGCAGAGTGGATTCCTTCTGGATATTGTAATCAGATAAGGTGCGGCCGTCTTCAAGTTGCTTGCCGGCAAAAATTAACCTTTGTTGGTCTGGCGGGATGCCTTCCTTGTCTTGAATCTTTGCCTTCACATTCTCAATTGTATCCGATGCCTCTACTTCCAGAGTGATGGTCTTGCCGGTCAAGGTCTTTACAAAAATCTGCATACCACCTCTCAATCGCAATACCAAATGCAGAGTAGATTCCTTCTGAATATTATAATCAGACAAGGTGCGGCCGTCTTCAAGCTGTTTACCGGCAAAAATGAGCCTTTGTTGGTCTGGAGGGATGCCTTCTTTGTCTTGAATCTTTGCCTTCACATTCTCAATTGTGTCTGATGCCTCTACTTCCAGAGTGATAGTCTTGCCAGTCAAGGTCTTTACAAAAATCTGCATACCACCTCTTAAACGCAAAACCAAGTGCAGAGTGGATTCCTTCTGGATATTGTAATCAGATAAGGTGCGGCCGTCTTCAAGTTGCTTGCCGGCAAAAATTAACCTTTGTTGGTCTGGAGGGATGCCTTCTTTGTCTTGAATCTTTGCCTTCACATTCTCAATTGTATCCGATGCCTCTACTTCCAGAGTGATGGTCTTGCCGGTCAAGGTCTTTACAAAAATCTGCATACCACCTCTCAATCGCAATACCAAATGCAGAGTAGATTCCTTCTGAATATTATAATCAGACAAGGTGCGGCCATCTTCAAGTTGCTTACCAGCAAAGATGAGTCTTTGTTGGTCTGGAGGGATGCCTTCTTTGTCTTGAATCTTTGCCTTCACATTCTCAATTGTATCCGATGCCTCTACTTCCAGAGTGATGGTCTTGCCAGTCAAGGTCTTTACAAAAATCTGCATACCACCTCTCAATCGCAAAACCAAATGCAGAGTAGATTCCTTCTGAATATTATAATCGGACAAGGTGCGGCCGTCTTCAAGCTGTTTACCGGCAAAAATGAGCCTTTGTTGGTCTGGAGGGATGCCTTCTTTGTCTTGAATCTTTGCCTTCACATTCTCAATTGTGTCTGATGCCTCTACTTCCAGAGTGATAGTCTTGCCAGTCAAGGTCTTTACAAAAATCTGCATACCACCTCTCAATCGCAAAACCAAATGCAGAGTAGATTCCTTCTGAATATTATAATCAGACAAGGTGCGGCCGTCTTCAAGCTGTTTACCGGCAAATATGAGCCTTTGTTGGTCTGGAGGGATACCTTCTTTGTCTTGAATCTTTGCCTTCACATTCTCAATTGTGTCTGATGCCTCTACTTCCAGAGTGATAGTCTTGCCAGTCAGGGTCTTCACAAATATCTGCATACCACCTCTCAATCGCAAAACCAAATGCAGAGTAGATTCCTTCTGAATATTATAATCAGACAAGGTGCGGCCATCTTCAAGTTGCTTACCGGCAAAGATAAGTCTTTGTTGGTCTGGGGGGATGCCTTCTTTGTCTTGAATCTTTGCCTTTACATTCTCAATTGAGTCTGATGGCTCTACTTCCAGAGTGATGGTCTTGCCAGTCAGAGTCTTTACAAATATCTGCATTTTGATCTGAAACAAAGTATATCTTTTATAGTTGAGTGTTATGATTGTGTCATGTTAGTATAATAACACTTTAATAGTATTAATTCATTCATCTAAAAAACGATATAAGGGTATGATTCGACGTGGCAAAAAATATTGTATTTTACTCTGAGTTAAGAAGATTGTAGAGTCTTACCCTAATTAGGAACTTAGGGTAACCTAAACAATAATATTCTTGCAATTGTAGATTTTTGTTTTTCAAAAACCATCAAGCTGTAAAGTGGCAATGACATCTAATTTCTTCGTCTAAGTTCGATTTCACAAAAACGATGAATCACGTCGTAACTCGCTACTAAGAAATTAGCTCGCAAAATGGTGGCCAATACTGAATACGGAATGATGACTGATGCAACGAAGTGCGCATTAAGATTACTTTCATCATTAATTTTGATTTTAAATATAAAAATCATTAAAGCATTGGCTTTTTTGTGTCTTTTTACAGATTCTAATTGTGTGATGCATTTAATATAATAATAAAAAATAAATATACACATTTAAAATATTTCTAAGCCAAGAAATTTTGAAATCTACTTACTTTTTAATGTACCGTTTAGAAAACACTGAAATTTGAGGATTTTATTTGTAAAACTAATTAAACGCAATGCACTTGTTCTAGAAAGAACAAACCGTTCTCGCCTCACTTAGCTTTCCGTACAAATTCGCTTTGTTAATAAACGTCGAGATTTCCCAATTCAACCTTTTTATAGACGAAACGAACAAAGCGTACATGTACGTCACTGAGTGTGAAAGAGAGAGAATACGGCCATGGAATGTGGATCAATCAATAGCAAACACTGACTGCGCTGAATCCTGACGCAATTTTAAAAATCACTATGTAATAGCCAATAGCAGCTCGTAGTCAGACAAAAATGGTTTGTAGTTTTCAAGTTTTATTGCCAGTCTTAAGACTTTTAGCGATGCTTTTGGGAATATTAGTTCGATTATTCAACACATATAATAGTAAATTATTGTTATCTTTATTTATAATATAGAGTAATTATAACATTTCACTTTCTGCTATAAATGCAAAAATCAATGTTTGATTAACTAAAGTATATAATCTTTATCATGTACAATTTGATGAACTCCATTTCTCTAAAACTTTAATTATTTCTTTTTTTAGCCAACGGCTTCACGCCGGCTAGCATTATAAACAAGTTTTAGCATATACATAAATCATATTATGTTAGTGAATTAAAGTTGTTTGATGTTTCACGTGCACTATACCATAAGCACACTCAAAAAATAATTTGAAAAATATCAGAAAATTTAGCTAATTAAAAATAGAAATTTGGCAACATCGTTAACTTGATAATTAATTGTATACAGTTCTCTTTCTTGACTCAGTAGGTAATCATAATAAAATATTGTATCAACTCTAATTCTAGAAATTTCTAGAAAGTTGATTTTTCAATGTCATTGGTATATAAATATACATTGTTTATTACTTCTATTATACAATCAATAACAAACTTTTGAAGCTTATTGATTATAATATTAAAATGTATTTGTATATCTTGGCTTAATAGATTAGAGTACATTTAGTTCTTTCATTGGAATAACTATTGCTCTATATATGTATGGTGTACAAAATTCATAATTAATTGTATAAAGTTCTTTTTCATGACTCAGTAGGTAATCATAATAAAAAATTGTATCAACTCTAATTCTAGAAATGTGATTTTTCATTGTGATTTGTCATTGGTAAATAAATATACATTTGTTTATTACTTCTATTATACAATCAATAATAAACTTTTAGAAGCTTATTGATTATAATATTAACTTTTATGTGTATATCTTGGCTTTATAGATTATTATTGCACATTTAGAAATCAGTACTTTCATTTGTAGAACAGACATGATAGGTATTTAAATATTCATTGTTTATTACTACTACTATAAAATCAATAATAAACTTTTTGAAGCTTATTGATTATAATATTAACATTTATTTGTATATCTTGGCTTAATATATTACAGTACATTTAGATATTATTAACTATTAAGTACTTTCATCTGTGATCTGAATTACTATTGCTCTATATAATATGTGTGGTCTACATATTGATAAAATAGGAAAATTGTAATTTCAAAAACTATTTATAAATATCACAACTCTTTAATCTACATTATCTAATCATTTATATCTTTTCAATCTTATATGTTTATTAATAAATATAACATAATTATTTTTGTTCTTCATTAGTTTCCCAAGGTCTTGGCCCTCTTTTATTTTCCCAATTATCAATGTCTAGGTTTTGTATTTCTTCATAAGCTTCTTCCAAGGTAACCTCCCTTGCCTTATGAAGTCCCATTTTTTCAGCTTCTTCTTTACTCACCCCTTTTACTTGTGAAAATTGGTACCTTAAATAAAATGTCAGTTTTTACATTTTTCATATAGCAAAAAGAACTTAAAAAATAATTTTAACAAGGTTGTGTAAACTATTTATTACTAGAATATGCAGAGTTATAGCGTTTATAATAAAATTGTATGAGCATAACAATCTTTTCTCAGCATTGTTAACATGATATTTAAATCCTTAGAATCATAAGTTAATGTTTAACTTGTTTACCTAAGTTGAGTCCATTCTCTAAGTCCAAAAGAGCCTCCTACTATAAATAAAATGAAGGGTACACCATACTTAACAGATTTCTTTCGACTGTATTCTCTCATAGTCCTAGACAGTGAACTCAGATGGTTCATCTTGCCTCTTGCAATTAGCTTGAGAGCTTTACCTGTGTGATATGTATTAAAATAAATCTTTCATCATTTTAGGAAAAATATATAACAGACTATATTATATATGTATTATTTTTCATATCTCATTAATTAAATCTGATCTAAAATCAAAATGAAATATTAAGTTTAAAAAAAAATTCAAATCGCCGATATAAAGTATAAACCTTACACTGACATTGACGTCTGTCGTCTACGGTCTAGTTTTTTTTTTTTTTTTTAATTTTAAGACCTGGTAACATAGACCTTTAAGTCATGACATATTTGGAATATGTATGTTCATTGTTCATTATTAATTAGGCGACACTAACTTCACTTTCTACGGTCTAGCCCTTGAACATGACCACAGAAAAATGTTAGTAGAAGTGAACGTCTCACAGAGTCTCACCTTCAAACAATACATTGATATTATATTGAATTACCTAATTTTTTGTATCACAAAACAAGTTAAAAAGGTAAATTTTTATTATTATTCATAAACTGTAAATAACTAAAATGGAGAATTTTAAACTCTTATTACTTGATGCTGGCTAATGCACAAACTGTGCCGAACCCAAAAAATTAAGAAGTAGAAAGGTAAATTTCCGTGTTAAAATATTATATTAATTTATAGGCCCGTTCAGATATGACGGCAAAGTGGAAGCCATAGATAGCTTCCCTATATTATACCTACTCTATGATCATAGCCAACAGATACTTTTAATAAAATGGCGTAACTGAGTGTGACGTATGTATTATGTGTTGTGTTTATAAAAATATCATCAGTTTTTAAAAAGTGGTGTTATTTAATTATGTACAGATTTTAAAATTGTGATAAGGGATTTCATATTTCAATTTTGGTAAGTAAAATTGAATAATACTTAAGTTTAGCTGCGCAATTCGATCTTTGCCTGCATGGAGTTAAGGTTGCACAAATTACTGTAGGCGTAAAGATTCTAAAGTACGTACCTGCTCGAGCAATGCTTTTATTTGATAAAATTTGTAAAAGTCTGCCAAAAGGTAGAGAATAAAAGTCCTCGCCATGGTTTAAAAATCATTGTCAGTAAGTTTTTGAAACATTTAATATTTAAGATGAATCAAGGTTGTAGAGTTCGTAGCAGTTATTTTCATTAAAACATGTAATATGTTTCATGGCCAGTATCTTCAATTATCAAGATATTTAACAAATCAGTATAAGGCACAAATTTATACTTGTAGCTAGTCAGTTAAAATAAGTATTAAATATGTATTACAAAAGTATTGCTTTTGTTATATTAAATATATTACACTTATAACCTTTTTGAAGAACTCCTGGCGTCTTCACCAGTTCTATGAAATTATATTCTGTAATAACAGGCATCACAATTTTCATGATATCTATGGTATTGTAAGAGGCACACATTTTTCTTGTGAGATTCTTTGTGAATAGCTGTAGCTATTAATTTAAATGTTAAGATTGATGTCATTAAATCTTAAAAACTGCCAAACTGTTGATCTTGCCTCATAATAGTTATATATGTTAGTTACATTAATGTGAAAACTTGAAGGTTTTTGCATTTGAATTACTTATTTCATTGTATGTTTTGTATAATTTACCTAGCTAGATCTGCAGTGGAAATTTATATAAAAATATGCTGGATATTTAGGATTTGGGTTTACTATATTTTGCCAAATGAAGTAAGCAAATTTTTGTGACTATTTTACTGATATATTTCTTAAACCAACATGAAACCTGACCCAACTGGTTAAATTTTCCCCCAGGAATTAAATCCTATAAATGAAATCCTTTCAATAAAGTTCTAATAATAAGCCTTTTGAGTAACTAACTATTTGTGACAAAATTACGTCTCTTGAGTCTTGATTACTAAGGGTGAGATCTATAGTGTGCACTTGGACTTTGCTCAGACTTTACTTACGAAAAACACTAAGGTTAGACTATGATTTAGTATATTTATAGACATTTTAACGGTGAGATTAAGCTAAGCTCAAGCTAAGACAGAAATTGATGTTTCATTTCATGCAATACCTTCTTTATTATCCTTTAAAAAAGTAAAGAATGGTTATAGTTAAGTATATCTATAGATCTCACCCTTAGGCTGTTACTAGATAAAATAGCAATATTTTTAATTCATAACAATTTCACTATAAGGCATACTCAGGTTAAATTTAATTATTACAACAGTATTAATTAATGCTTGCTCTCTCTCTTAACTCTTGAGGAAAGAGTTAAAAAGAGAAGAAAATAATTATTTTCATTATAGTTTTATAAAATTGATGTCTAGTGCCAGTGTCAGCTAGTAGTTTTAATTATGAATCAATTCACACTACATTCGCGTGACGGAAACAGAATAAATTAGCTATTCTGTTTGATCCCCAAGACATTAAAACGGAAATGAGTAAGTTCGGCAATGACGCCGTTTATGTCTGGGGCAAGGATATCTTTTGCTAAACATAGTACATTTGTGCTTAAATTATCCATGCGTGTTGACAAACGACGACGGGTGCGTCCGATGACATCATCGTCCTGCAAACCATTGACTATAAATTACCTGAGTATTTCTTTCCCCCACATGAAATTGGGGCCCTTCGGCGGCTATTTCGCTTTTTAATATTTCATGGAAAGCAGTTATAGGATTTACTTATTCATTTGACCATATCTTTATATTCGTATTAGAAACGCTTATGTTAGTTATACTTGTCCTGTATTGAAAAGTATTTAAAGCGTTATTGATGTAGGGCATTCCGTAGTACTCAGTAACCAGTAGAGTCGGTCACGGGGCATTGTGGCGAACACTACCGCACCGTATGCCTCTCACGCTCCAGTTGTCACGAATACCACTAATTGTATTGCGTTTTTACGGGCACCGTTGAAGAATTATGGTTATGTTGACACGACTGCTCTGCTGATCTACTCTTAGCTTATTTTATTAGAGCAAAATAATTCTGTCCCACTTAGTTATGCCATCTGCAAAGAAGTAAAATGGTTTCGTATCACTTGTGTCAGTCATGCAGTGATATTACCTATTTCATAGCCAGTTCATTTTCGTGTATTAAAGATAGAAAGTGCAAAATTGAATTTTTTATAAGCAAATTAATGAGGCTCATATATTAGTTAACCAACTTAGTATAGCTTAGGATTTGATATATGTTATAGGTAGTATTGTGTTCAGCCAGCTATTTATTAATTATCTTACTGAATTTATTACTGAACATGAACACGACAACGCGTATTTAGTTTAAATATGTGATATAATATATGTACCTACGTATATATTATAAATGATGAACAATACAAAACCGAAATGAAGGTAGAATTTCACTAGAATATTTAAATCCAACATGTATCTCTAATATCACTAGAAACTTGATATCATATTGTATATTATGGTTTATTAAGTCCACCAACGTGGTAAATGGCAGTCGTGCAATTCACCGGCAGTCCGCAGTATTTGAGCGACGATCACGTTGTTCGCACGTTGTCAACTTTTCTGGCAGATGATAAGCGTCTGTGTACCTCCTACATGACGCCTTCCGGACTGTTCAAGTTGTTTTTGTAAATAAACAAAAGGACTGCGTTTGCTGACTCACCTCAATGAAATAAGGTTGAAAGCTGCATTACTTTCTGTTGTGAGACCAGAACGACGTCTGTTTTATTTCAACAACATGATCTTTGATAGCAGTGCGTGTGCAAAGTGTTTGTGATTTTCAATGAGAAGTTGAAGTGGTAGGTATGTATTATTTAAAAAGTTTCCAAATTCAGATTGAAATCTATTCTGGGACAAAATCAATATATAAGCAAGTGTCCAGACTACACACTTCAGCGCTCCTGTCGGCCCTATCAACTAAATGATGGCTAGGAATTTTAGTAATGTACATATTTAGCAATGTGAGATAGGTATGGTATCGCGTAAATTAAATTCTGTTTCGCAAACGTGTGTTGAATTTTAAATAAAATAAAGAATATTTAAATAAAACTTTCCTAAATATTTTAAGTAGGTACTAACGTTAAACCGCTGCTTAGGAGAAGCCGTATCGCGTAAAAATTATACAGTGTAACAAAATACGATAATATTGCAATACACGTCTTAACTCTTAAGGTTTTCATTATAGGGAATTAATCTTTTGTCTCTTGAGTTGTTTAAATGTTTACCATGCTGTTCTTGTATTATTACACGTGTATACCAAAGGATACCTGTACCTCTATTATGAAATAATTGTGTAGGTGTGATGAATCATCTCATTATAATCTTCAATAATTGGAGTAATACACCTACTTGGTTTAAAAACGTTTAGACGTTATACATTTGTATATTCTAAGTGATTTTACATTTAATCTTTAATTATAACTTAAATCAATTAATTTTTTGTAATAATTCTAGTTAAAAAGTATATATGTTGTCTATTCATTTAATAGAAAATAATATATGTAATTCGCTAAGAACATGATTTTTTAAATTGTAGTATACGATGTAGGAAGTACCTAGCTGGTAAAAATTATGTTTTCCTTTTATGCCATTTTACATGGCCGTGGAGGGAAGGAAATAAGTTTATTAGCATTAAGGTCACGACGATTTAATCAGCAGTAATAGTTGCGGTACCAATTAACAGATAATACAACTTCCCTGCTTGAAAAAAAGTTTTTATAAATGCATCTCTATATTATTTATATTATTACAGTAACGTATGTTTAAACAATTTTAATTATTAAAAACGTATTTAAACGTTAACTTTCGCTTTTACAGTGAAGTAAAAAATACAAATAAAACATATTCCATAGTTTTAAGGTCCTATTTTAAAAAGTAGCGTTGATTGATGTGTTCCCCAACATGCAAGTTAGTAATCATAATGCGTCAATTTCAAAGTTCTATAGTATTTGTTCTACGCACAAGTTCGTGATAATACTAAATACTAACATCGCTTTAATTCGTTTGATCATTAAATTGTAAGTAAATACAATTACAAAGGATATAATATGACCATTACTTCATTGTCCTTCGCAGTTAATCTTTCCGTTCGTCGTGTGGAATAGTAATTAATATAGTTCCTGGTTTTACGAACAGAAATAAAAGATAAACAGATGGTTGTTAAAGTAAACAGCGATGTGAAGACTTGACAGATACATAAAATGCAGTAGCAGTCCAATGTTTCACTTCCTCGATTTTTGAGGTCAAATTCGAGAGTGATGTCAACGATGTTAATGGCTTTCTGACAGATTCTAAATATTCAATGCTTTGCAGTTTACATATTGTGTTAATAAAATTTGGCAAGGTGACTTCAAACTCGAGGATCAAGTAATACCTCAGCAAAATTGTCGACAAGAGAAAAGCAATGGTCTCGTTTACATATGTTTAGTTCTCTTTTGAAATACACACATATTTAAACACAATATTTAGTCGTTTTGATTTACACATATTTACGCGGGTATACGCTTGAAACAACCCCAAAACGTTTTACTTTCAGTTTTAATTATTGTAAAATGTAAATGTGATTTTATCAGCAAGTGTTATTTTTTTGGATTATTTATGAAATTTGCAACATTACTTATTGTAAATAGGAATCGGTAATTTAACTAAAGCTTTGGTTTGTGTCTTCGCCGCGTAAAAACAATTAGACTGAAAGAGTACTTATACCTATAAGTACTTTAGTATCAACATCCGAGTTATTGTACAATTAGACATTTCAGATATCGAATTGGTGGTTAGTTTGTACTAATGTACTGGCGTCTGGCGGTATTTGTGGTGGAAGTCGGCTGGCGTCAGAGGATGAAAGTGAAACTCGCGTATTGCTATGGTCATTCAACCCGGCACGCGCCTGCATCCCGCTATGGTTCTGCTTGTGTTTTATTTTGTTGCAATATCTATGCATATTGTAGGACAAAAATCTTCTAGAGAAAACTTTGGTTTGTACATAGTTTTGTGTCCATGATCTATTAATTAATTCGTGAGATATAAATTAATACGGCATTCAATCAAAAATGTCATCGAAAGTTTTATCGTGAATGTGGGGATTAATTAGTAGCTCATCTTCTCTCAAGGTTCGAGTCAGGGTTGATCTGATTTTAATTAACGAGCGTTTTTATTATATGCTATGTTAGTGGCATTTAAATTTCCCAATATCTGTGAATACTTGACCACGTTCCGTCTAGTTTGTAATTTGAATAAATTACACACCAGTGACCTTCACGCAAGCCTTCTAGCTTATATGCTCAGATGTGTCAACATTCAGCACTACATTAATAAGTATGTACGTAATAGTTTATTAATGTCTTGTTTATATACGGCTTGAGTCATTTATTGATTTTTATATGGGTTAATTCATAAGCGCTAATTAGCACGTTGAAATAGGGGCATTGGGATATGTATAGAAGAAGTTTAACACAGTCAAATTGGGACACACAAATCTAGGGCTGAAAATAAAGTATACTGACTGACTGAGACTGAGATTACACTTATATAACGAGATAAGTGTATGAAGAGTAGTTAGCCTAGTGTCTTCAGCGTGCGATTCTCATCCCTGAGGTCGTAGGTTCGATCCCCGGCTGTGCACCAATGGACTTTCTGTCTATGTACGCATTTCACATTTGCTCGAATGGTGAAGGAATCACCTACTTGCCAATTAGATTGACAAATAATCATGAAACAGATACAGAAATCTGAGGCCCAGACCTAAAAAGGTTGTATTGCCACTGATTTATTTAAGTGTATGAAGTCAATAGAGCAGCATGCATTCAGTAAATTGTTAGCCCAGAAGAGGACTGTAAACTCGAATCAGATTACACTGAGTAGAAGAAAAAAACCTTACGTTGGCCATAATTCCTGAGCTCGTAAGGGTAATTAAAATTCAATAGATTTAACATAGGGGAGTCATAGTTGTCTCTAAGTTTTGTTTCGAAATCTTACCTTGGGTCGTTGTACCCGTCTTATTAAAAAAAACCAATTAGCGTTCTTATAATTTCTACGATGCGCAGTAATTACGATAAGTATTTTGATAACATCCGGCATTTATATATATGTTTTTAAAAGGCGATTTAAAAGTTACGCTCCCAATAAATAATATAATCAAGTTCTAAATGTATCGCAGAAACCTTGCATAGCTCCTAATGTGCTATTGCAGCGCGCTACTAAATTAGGAAGGCAAATTTCCTGCCATACAATCTACGTGCTCTGCTTGCTGTTTGCAAAACTCGGTTCTGATATGTGTTTGTAAATAGCATTGCAGCAGTTACGCTTGCTTACTCGCTTTATTATGAAACATAACATGCTTAAAAGGAGTAATATATATATATATATATATATCCATAGTGACTTAGCACTATGGATATATATTTAATACTCCTGCATCATGAGCACACCCCACAGACAAACATACACTATCACAGAACACAGCCGAATTTGGTATTACTTAGTTAAATTTATTTAATTATTTAATTGACTTTTTCCTTTCATAAATATTTCAACCTTTCTGTATATTACAGTGTAAAGTCCATGTAACGTCACTCGGCTTTGGTTTGTTTTAGATTGTCTTCCATACAATGATACACTCTACATGGCATTACACCTACCCTCAATAACGACAACAATTAAATACTAAAAAGTACTTTTTAAGTTGCCGAAATTAGTTAAAACTGCGGATTATTATGTATTCCATCTTGGTTGTATCTTTAGTATAATTGTTTTTTGTTATATATAATTTATGTCAGCTGCAGGATTACGAATTAAATAATTACACATTGTAATCGTCACTGGTACACACATGTATGACATAAATTTCTAGGTTTTATTTTAATATGTGATACTAAATGACAACCTACTTTAACGGTTAGCGCGTTTTAAAACTTACCGCGTCCCACATTTAGCCCGTTGGAATATATTTTAACGAAAAAGTATGTTTTCACTTTAAAAAGCGTCCACTTTTAAACGCAACTGAATATAAAACTCCAATTAGTTGTGTATTTTATAAAATGACAGGCTCATAAAATATAATTTAATAAATTGCTTCTACAGCCCGTTTAGTATCTTAACGGTATAATGAGAACAAAACGTTTATCGTAGTTTGTATCGGTGATTTATGAATTTAGTAATTTTTCTTTATTACGCAGTTATGTCATTTTGTTCATGCGATACAGTCACGGAATACGACACGCTCGGTCGACACTAGACTTGCTATATATGAACTAAGTATTTGTTGTGCCCGTGGATAGAAGAATGAATCACCATGCCACTCCCAGACCACTTAGCCTATTCTTTACATTGTCACTAATTAACATGTGTTTGGCAAAACTGGAGAACACTCGAACAATTCAGTAAAGTTTAATATATGTATCTTAATACAATAGTACATACCTAATATACTAATTATATAATAATTCAGTAGCGTTTACTGGTCTTGGCCTCATATGGCATAATTCATTAATTATTTTCGAACAAAGTAGTTGATTTTCAGCTAATTGTTTTGTTTGTTTTGTGTTTAGTTTTTTTCTTAATAACTATATGTATTTTTGCACTTCTTGCCTACCTTATCTAATTTATTATATTTTTAATATTCTCACAGTGGTTGCCTGGAAGAGATCGCTCGAAAGCGACAAGGCCGCAAGTTGCCCTCCTTTTCATTTAAATATGTAAATTTTTTATATTGTAATGCAACGAAGTGTTAATAAATAAATTAATAAATAATTTATAATTTTTACTAATCTTTAACTCAATAATGATTTTAATTTCACTGTAACTGTTGTTCCGTATACACTATGCAGATGATATGTATTTATTACATTTTTCCTCTATTAAGGAAAATCTCATTTATTAGCTTATACGTAATTGCAGGAATCAAATATTACTCAAGAATCGCGGTTTCTCCCAACTTTCATCTAATTTGTTACGATAGCGGGATGGGAAATTATAATTTTCACCCGCTGAGTCCGTTGGCATCTATTCATTATCTAGTTTACCTTTTGAATTTAATTTCGTTACTCAGTAAATAGCGGTAATTAAAATATTTATAGCGGCCATTCATATAAATTTCAATTAGTTTTCGTCCCATTTATTATTTCATTGGTTGATTTTCGTAACGTTGCCCAGATTACAAGTTTTGAATTGAAACAAAGGTTTTGATTTTATTTTATAGAGTATATTTTTTCAGAGTGCAATTCACATACTTGAGGTCGTAGGTTCGAACCCCGGCTGTGCACCAATGGACTTTCTGTCTATGTGCGCATTTAACACTTGCTCGTACGGCAATGGAAACCATCATGAGGAAACCGTCATTCCTTAGACGCAAAAAGGCGTGTGTCAGGCACAGAAGCCTGACCACTTATGTGCCTATTAGAAAAAACAGATGATCACGAAACATATACACAAATCTGAAGCCCAGACCTAAAAGGTTGTTACCACTGGTTTTTTTAAATTTTGTTTTCATATCATATTTAGAAGTTTCATAAATACTTGTAATTTTTAATTTATAACTTTACTTTCTAAATAAAGTAAAAATTTGGCGTCTTTAATTTAAATTGCATTCCAACTTTCATTTAAATATAACACTTGACCCAACTATATTTATGATGTAGCGTAGAGTGCATCCATTGTTGCTCAAAGCTTTCACATTTCCCGCAATATTTCCACTATAGTAACTTAAGGCGTTGTAGTAATAATGTTCGTTCAAAGTGATTCTTATTTTTATCACCCGAAATGTAAGATTTATTGAATCAATTACTTTAGTACCAATCATTGAAAGTTTTAGCCGTTATATATAGCTATTGAGGCCTGCTTCAATCGGTTTTTAGTGTTACTTCGGATGAAACAGACTTAATTATTATATCAGCATTATTATGCAGAGCCACAATTTTATTAAATAGACTTTTTACAATTATTTGCCGAAAATGGAATCCAGCATCATAGGGGGGCACGTTTAGACAACGCCATGACGTATTTTGAGCTACTGTATCGTCTTGGGCATTGTCAAATATATGAATAAAATAAATAAATTTAGAAAAGGTAGTTACAGCTCTGGAAACTGAACGTCTGAGTTTGTGTGACTACAATATCCGGGTTTGACGCATATAATAGTTGAAGAGAGTTTTTTACGCCGGATTTTCTCTCGGCCTACACCCCTTGTCTTCTTTGCCGATGAGTAGGGATGCCTACAAATTCAAATTTAATGACGTGGAATAAGTGATACATGTATCTTATGTTCCAAAATAAACATATATATATTTTTTTAAAGGTTTTGCTAAGAATCATATATATTCTTATTAATAAAGAAATTTTTGTTAACAGATGATGAAGCGCACTTAATCGGCAACAGTTTGGTACCTTGACTGATATGAACTCTGACGTGCACCGTCATCAGGCGCATCCGCCGTTATCTCAGGTATGCATTATGCAAAAAATGTAATTACAGAAGAAAGATTGCACCAATTGAAAATCCCAGACATTATATAAAGGATTGATTTTTCTAGGAAGTCTGTCCTTTCCTCGAGGTTCTTCAAAGGAATTTAGTATGATTTTTACTTATCGAGGGTAGATATTGCTTACAGTTTTTTTTTTAAATATTTATATGATATAAATATTTTTTTAAGTTGGTGAAACAATAATATTTTAAATGTCTCCGCCGTTTTATGCTGACAACAAAACTCTTGGTTCCACGCTATTTAATTAGATCAACATCCTTTCAGAGCACATTAAAGCTTCACCCTTTATATACGGCAATAAACATTAATTCCCAAAGTTACCTTAAATGAAACTACATTAAGCAAATGTTTTTAAAGCTACTAAATTTTATCAAATGAAAGTAATTGAATTTAAAGATAAGTCGATACAATAGTTTAAAAGGAATTCATGTCGGCTTGTACAGTGTACTTTAATAAATAAACCCCTTGATGAAGAACAAGAAAGAGTGTTCTGTCTGTTCGTATGCTATGAGTCATGCGCAATTATCTCAATACCATGTGCGGTGAACACAAACACGAGTAGCATTGTATCACATTCCACACCGAATATAGTTTACGTTATATTATTTTAGTTTAGTAAGTACTTCTTTATATCTCAATGTATGAACGCTTTAGCTACTTTTAAAGTACATGTAACTTAAAGTAAGACACAGAAACCAGACTTAGAGCTAAGTATGTAGTAGGTAAAGACGTTTTGAACGAATGTTACATACATTCGGAAGTTCTTAGCGCTAATCTAGACTCTGAGTATCACCTTTACAGTCGTACAGTAAACTTTAAAACAAAGCTAACTGGAAATTTTAAAACGTCTGTCACTGCCCTTTTTATTAGTTAAATATTGGCATTTAATTACGTAGCTTAGTTGCAGCGTTATCGTATATAATGGTTAATCTAATAATAAACATAATTTAATCAACTATTATACGTACGGCTGTTAGGTTACATTATCCTCAAGGCTTTTATTTCGGTAGCTGTCAAATTACTCAATTGAAGTACCATCACATAAACAATGTCGATCAATGAAACTACACTTCAAAAAACTTTAATACTCGTGTATTACTTTGTTTTAATATGTAGTACCGCTTATCTGGCGATCAGCCAAGTCTATCGTCAATGGCTCGTGAGAACTCCATTACTTCTTAAGTCCTTCAACTCGAACAAACAATTACTTTAGCTTTCTTTACGATATTAGTTGTTTTTTCTTTGAAAAGAAAAATTATAATAATAGGAAAATATCGCCTCACAGTAATAAATTACATTTTTATCGAAATCAATAAGACGTCCTTAGTTGGTAGACACGCAATCGATATTCTGGAGGTACTTTTTTATGCCCTAGATATTGGCGCGTACCCCGTAAATTTAAGGCTATAATTCAGCTTAGATATCCGAATGACTGATCGCTTACGCATTCTTTGGGCCCAAAACCTTTTGAAAGCATTTTTTTTAGAAAAACTTAATCGGCCGGTTCCTCTCTTTAAGGTTGGTAAAGTGTAAATTCTTCGAATGAAACTATTTCGCTTTTACTAACATTGAAACCTTATTCGTCTATCGCATTCGCGGAAAGAAGTAATTATTTGAGAAACTAGATGTCACAAATCTAGGCTCACTGCAGAAAATTGTGCATCCATCTGAGTTAATCATTACTATAAATCAACACGATTTCCCAGTATCATCATACAAGGAAAATTTTCCCATATTTTATGATCATTTGATCTAATGAAAACACTGAACACGTAGTGTGTATTACGATGCAATTTATCGTCGTCATATTATACTCTGAGTTATGTTACAATTACCGTCAGGTTTTCCCATTTGAACCATATATCTTCTCTACAATTTATACAAAGTAGAATTCTAGTAGGATTTTCTGAAAGTAGATACACAGATTTGTTTAATATTTTATGATTTATTATCGATGTTTATGGAAATATATAATCTCTATATATATAAAATTCTCGTGTCACTATGTTCGTTTCCATACTTCTCCGAAACGGCTCGAGCGATTCTTATGAAATTTTTTATGCATATTCAGTTAGTCTGAGATTCGGCTACTGTCTATATTTCAAACCCCCTAAGTGAATGGGGGGAACCTCAATTTTTTATTATTTTTTGGATAATTTTTATTATGTGGCATTAAAAATACATACAAGCCCTCTACGATCAACCCCTATTTTTTATTTGTTAATTAAAATCTTATGACTTGAACTCTGAGGTTAATATAGAGAAAAACTCACAGAAAAACCTAAAAAGTTTTCATTCCAGAAAACCGAACAGTATCTGGGGTAGCATAGCAGAATGTTCCATGTTTTTATGTACTAAAAAAGTAGGCTAAGTAAAATCACATTAAGGAGAAACCGAGTTCACGGGGACAGCTATTAACCTATAGATTTGTACATTTAATTAACTGTATAATTAATATAAAGGATCTAAGAAAATTCCTTTAATTAGGCACCTCGTTTGAGTGTGCTTTTCCCTAATCTAGTTATTAATGCACCGAAACTGCATTCTCGGTAACAAAACCAAGTAAATTATGATTATGAAAATGGAGCAGATTATTATAGTAACAGGTTTTCCGTGTTGCTTCACAACTTTATAATTAGCGTTACGTGCGGAAGAATTCTATAAAATATTTATGTTTCTTAACTTTATGAAGCAACTAAATTGTCTTTTTCCACGCTCAATGCGATACGCCGACGAAACTTATCGTTATTGCTCAATAAAACTAGTTTATTTCCTTATTTTTTTTATTGAAAATGCTTCTAACTGATACAATTAAAAGTCATATTTCAATCTAAGCAACTCCCCGTTTAAAAGTATCAAAAACTACGAAATAAATTATGTGTGTTTTAACTAAGACACAGACACGTGCCGAAAAGTAGGTATTACATATTTTATTTTGGGGTTTTCTTATAGACTAGCTCCCGTATCGAGGAATCGATTGTGATAGATTCCGTTCGAGTACGTACTTCATGCTACTTATTAGTTACTAAAAGGAAAGTGGTCAACCTCATTTATTTGCACTTGCACTAGATTTATAGGAAAACTGTTGATGTATTAGTAAATAAGATTAATTTTAAAATTTCAGCACGGCGTGCACCCCGGCGGTCAGGGCGTGGGCCCCTGCGGGTGGTACTCCGCGTCAGCTGCGCCGCCCACCGCGCCCGCGAGGGTCAAGCGTGCTCAGCCGCCGCATCAACTACCGGTATTTACAATTTCTTTTCTAAGGTGACTACGCATTTAATTAGGGAAGTTGTTTTTCGTAAGTAAGGCGCTAAGACCTAATTACTGGTTTGCCAAGCTCAAATACGTACTACTTCTACCTATAGAGTCTGTCAAAATAATCTTAGTAAAGTCGATGTATCCATAGCTCTTTAATCAGGCGTCCACATACGACTCTCAAGCTGTAGATAGAATTAATAATTAAATCACCTGCATCATGAGCACACCCCACATATACGTACATACCCTCACTTTAACACCACACAACACAACTGAATAAGGTATTACTTAGTTAAATGTTTGAATCATTTTGGTTTTTTTTTTGCTAAATGTTTGAACCTTTTTGTATCTTTGCCTATATTTTTAGTATAATTGTGTTTACTTTTATATAATTTATGTTTGCTGTACCATTACGAAATAAATAAAGCATAATAAGTCATATAAGGTGGCATTAATCAGAGAGATGTTTAAAAAAAATTGGTATACAAGTATATTTTTTGATTACAAATGGCTATTATCAATAAGTACCTTGAGGCGCCTTGTTTCATTTTAATTGCGCAGTAATACAACCGATTAGAATATTACTCAACAATAATCGAATTACTCGAGGAAGTAACAATCCTTAGAATTTCAATAAATGTATTCGTAATGGCGGCAATAACAACAATAATTATTATATTGTATTCTCTTCGTATATGTATTTTTGTTTTAACAAATCATTATGCGACGCGAAGGTATTCTGAGTAGGTTTTTGGTAATTTAATCGCGCAAAAGTAAAAACTATTTCATTATTCATGAACTTTTCTATAGATAAACTACATTAATTCTACAAAAATAATTCTTGGCGAAGAAATTCCCTCTGTTGACCGAAGTATTATGCAGCGATAGGTCTTCATAATCGTACATCAGCCCGAATTAGAGAATGATAAATGAATAGTCATTAAGCTTATGTTAAGTTTATGAATTAGGATTTTCTTGTACTTATATTACAGCTAATCTGAACTTCTAAACTAATTTAATTATGAGGTGATTTATACGATAAGTTTCACGTTGATAGTGTCTTCTTTGTTTACTAATATAACCAATGCGAAGTGCGAAGTTCACTAGTATAAAGCTAATTCATAAGACACCCTTCTGAAATATCATACATTGTTGATATTAATATTGTTGACCCAATATGTAGGAGCCTGCTTCTCAAATCACATGCGACGATGGTACGATGCATAAACAACCATATGTAATAATTAAAGTGCGCAGTTACAAAACGGTATAAAAACTAAACTATGCCCCATAAACTGTAGTTGATGAATAAATTAAAATTTATGCGGCATTGTTGTTTTTGTCGTCCCCTATATGTAAATATATTGTTTTCCATGTGTTAACTTAATACCTAGTTATATTATATGAGTGTCCATGGGCATTATTAATGCTTTATCACTTTACATCTCATTTTGATCTAGTTCTATAAAAATGTTTGTTAGGGATATACTCAGTCTTTTTTTTATATGTAATAGGAGGCAAACTGGCAGGAGGCTCACCTGATGTTACCGCCGACCATGGACACTCACATTGCCAGAAGGCTCGCAAGTGCGTTGCCGGCCTTTCAAAAACCCCTTGTTTTTCGTCCTTACTACTACTCCTATTTATTATGAAGGCTTATAGAGTATTTTTGAATAACACTGATAATATATTGTATGTATAGAGCTAATACCTTTAACATGCACAGAACCTTCAAAATTCCGAATAGGAATATTAAGAAACTTCAATGTTTTTGTCTCATATTCCCCAAAAAATTGTAGTGAAAATTTACTGTACGATATTTCATTATCCAAATCTTCGTATGGCACGTCCAAGGTTCACACATTAATGAGCTATAAACAGGTTATAATATATTTTTATCAAATTGCAGTCTGGAGGCGGTGTCGGCAATAATGGTCCCCACGCTCCTCTATCGCCCACCGCTTTGCAGAATTCCATTCAACATAATGTAAGTTGTACAATGTGGCCCCAATTCTTTACCACATTTCCTATAATTCAGGTTAATGGCCTAAAACGGTTGCGTTTAGAGTGTTTAATGATTAAAGCGTTTAAACTGATAACTTGTATGTGATTTTTGTTGGAGATGTAATTGGTGCAGTTTGCTTTATATTTATATATTTAGTTAGTTTGCTTTATATTATAGAGCTTCGAGCTAAATAATTAATAAATTGCCCAATGCAATAAATTTAGTTCAGTCTTAGAATAATATAAATCTATTAAAATCAATCAATATAAGTTTGATGATAGACGATAGGCTACGGGACTTCATACGGTTAATTAGCGCTTTGCATTATAGACAAATTGACTTATATAATATTGTGTTTTTCGAGTTTCGCACATTAGCCTACATATTACGTGATATAACGTAACAATAACATGTGTCTCGGTCCAATGGAGTTGTAACACGTGCTATTTGTAACAGAATGTGATGTCGTCATCCGTGCGTGCGCCCGCGCCGGTTGGCCCCGCCCCTTCGGTGATGCACACGTCGCAGACCGGTGGTAAGTCCCTTAATTAAAAGAATTAATATATATTATAATAGAAAATCACTGATGCATGATGAGCTTTTCCTGCATACTCCAATAAAGATGGATTTTTTAGACCCCGGATTTATAGATTAAATTACAACAATAATAAATGTAAATCGCGTTAGTTTTGTCGTAGATACATACCAAATCCAGTAGGTACTAAAAAAGGGACAAGTTAAAGGTACCAATAAGCTACGAGCATGCATGGTGAATGTCATGAAAGTGGATGAAGCTAGAGGTATGTCAGGACCGTAGCAAGTGGACGTCCTTGCTCTCCTATTCGGGAATAATATAAATAAACTAGCAGACCCGGAAAACGTTTGTTTTGCCATGTATATTATTTGTAGGAAAATTTTTTGTTAGTTCAATATGTTGTAATATGTTGTATGTATTTTTGTATGCTGTATCATAAAAAAATAAGAACAAAGAAATCTAAAAACTAAAAAAATTTTTGGGGTGGACACCCCTTATCACTTAGGGGTATGAAAGATAGATAGTAGCCGATTCTCAGACTTACTGAATATTAATATAAAATTTCATAAGAATCGGTCGAGCCGTTTCGGAGGAGTATGGGAACGAACATTGTCACACGAGAATTTTGTATATATAAAGATAATAATGCAGTGGCGCGGCGCTACAATCCTTTAAAACTATACGGGTTAACTGCCTCACATTGCATCCGTTTCTTTGATCATTTTCATTTCATTAAGTAGTAGGTGATCAGCCTTTTGTCTGACACATTTCTATTATTGAATTTGAGACATGCCGGTTTCCTTACTATGTTTTCTTCACCGTACGAGTGTTAGATGCTGATTATAACAATACACGAACTACATTTTAGCTCAAGTTATTATTATTTAATTTAATTTAATTTAATTAATAATAATAAACTTGACAATAAGCTTAAAGCTATGTATTATACTGAGAGACTGGTGCTTGAAAAAGGTTGGTATATAAGAGATGTTTCTGTTAATAATAATTTTGTAGGCGTAGAGGAAAACGTTTTTCATTGTTTTATGAGTGCGCAAAACATGAGTGTAATAGACTGCTCGGTAATAGGAAACATTATTGGATGACAAAAGCGTTTCTGATATAACATTTCACGCTTTGTCATCTTCCTTTTAAAGTATAAACCCATTGTTTACTATGAGATCATGATTAATTGACATTAATCACGCTTATCATAAAGGCTTAACGCGCAGAATTTACGTCGTCTTAGAAAAAGATAGACGAACTAAACTTAAATTCTAAGTTATAAGACAAACAGGAGTCTCGCAAAGTCTTTGAGCCATGATAAGATAGTATAAGTTCGCCGGGTCAGCTAGTAACAGTTATATATAAAGGGACAATTAGTTAAAATCGTTGAGTTTTGACGATTTACTATTTGTGAAACCGGTACTATATTATTTACTATGTACATATTTTATATATGTATATATACATTTATGTAAGAGTGAAGGGTACGCAATGTGGGTAGTCGCAACGTTTACATCGAGTCCTCATAAAATAATAAATTTAAAATAGTGAATCGCAAAAAGATACAATTACAAGTAACAATTAGACAATATTAGTGAACTATCTGTCTATGGAAAAGATAGCTGCTTTGTGGATAGCGGAAGAAATACAAAAAAATCGACTTTTCAAAAGTGTGTTGGTGGCTAGAAAATGTGAACAATAAAATATAGTGAATTTGGAATTCAGATTGGCAAATTTCCGACGTGGTTGTTTTGTATATCTGCGACCGAGTTGCTTAAAGAAATTATCGCATAAAGTCGAGGTAAATACGGGCTAATTACTATAAGGAGCATTAATTGCAGTGACATTTGTACTGTCACACTATTGAAGGAGCATTTATTGCTGTGCA
Organism: Pieris napi; assembly: GCF_905475465.1. Classification (NCBI taxonomy): domain Eukaryota; kingdom Metazoa; phylum Arthropoda; class Insecta; order Lepidoptera; family Pieridae; genus Pieris; species Pieris napi. Next base: position 2,648,986 of record NC_062239.1, on the reverse strand, counting down.
ATTTCGGAATTCTTTATATTTCCTATATTAAATAAAATCATATAAAGCAATAATCTATACATTGAATTGGAAGAAAGCGTACCATAAGAAAATAAGGTAAACATTAATGGTTAGTACATCCACTCGTCACAAGAGGGCAGTTTCACCAGGAATATAAAATATCGAACTAAGCATTCAAGTAAATTAAGTACTTTGAAACTTACCCAAAATGGAATCCCAATTAAAAATTCTCTTAGAAAAAATGGAGGAAATGAAACAATCTTTCAAAGAACAAAATGAAGAACTGGCTGAAAAATTCACGAAAAGCCTTTTAAACACTATAGACGAGAAACTCAGTCCTGTTATAGCCGAGAACCAGAAACTAAAAGAAGAAGTGAAAATCTTTCAAACGCGCGTGCAAAACTTGGAAAGAGAAGCAAGGAAGAACAATGTAATACTACATGGCATTGTAGAAACGGAAAATAACGCAGCTGAACTCTGGAAGAACGCAATAGATGTATTAAACGAAACAGCACGAAGAAGCGAAGGGGTGCGCCAGTGGAATCATTGGGAGATTAGCAATCTAAGAAGACTTGGCAAGAAAATTGGAAACAAAATAAGACCAATCCTGGTTACTCTTTCTTTAACATGGCGTAAATACGAACTCTTAAAAAATAATAAAAACTTCCCTCCAAACATATATGCAACGGAAGACTATCCTAAAGATGTCATCTTAAAAAGAAAGGGTCTAAAGCAAAAGAAGGAACAGGAAGAGAAAAATGGAAAAATCGCCTTTATAAGGTATGATAAGCTGATAGTAAAGGAGAAAGGGTCGACATACTCTAAAAGGAAACGCTCACAATCCAAATCACCATCTGAAAATAAACAGGAACACAATAATGACATAACGGCTCCCAAGAAAGTAAACAAAACATATAATATATTTCGCTCCAGAGCAAATTCAACGTCAGGACTTGGAGAACATACCAACTAAAAACGATAATAAAACACAGCATACCGAAAAACCAAGAAAATACACAAATAACAATTACCACGCTAAGAAAATACTCCCCAACCCGGCTGGTCCCCGTGGGGAATTAGACCAAAACCCTCCAACATTGAACCAACAACAACAACAACAACAACAACATAATAAAGAAAACATTACACAAACTCTACCCAAGCAAAACGTCAACACGAAGATCCCAACATCCAGATACACAAGAATATACATTGCTACCCTAAACGTATTAACACTAAGATCAGATGAAAGCTTATCGGAATTGTCAATAGCATTACAAAACATTAACTGGGATATTCTCGGCATGAGTGAAGTGAGAAGAATGGGAGAAAACATTGTCGCACACCCAGACTTTATACTATATCATATAGGGGAAACCCCAGGAAAACATGGTGTAGGATTTTTAGTTAAAAAATACCTAACAAAGCACATAGATGGATTTCATGGTGTATCAGAGCGCATAGCATTATTGAATTTAAAAGTACCCGATTACAAGGACCCATGGACCATTATCCAGATCTATTCACCTACAGAACAAGCAGATATGGAAACAATTGGTCAGTTTTACCAAGATTTGAATAAAGCTTTGCAGACATATGCCCACAAAAATATCATCGTGATGGGTGACTTCAATGGTCAAATTGGCGAACGCCAACGGGACGAGGATGCAATTATAGGGCCCTATACATACAGCTCAAAACCTAGAAGCAGGAATGGAAAAATGCTCATAGACTTTGCAATGGAAAATAACTTGACCATATTAAACACCGTCTTCAAGAAAAAGAAAAACAGAATGTGGACCTGGTTGTCACCCGATGGAAAATCAAAAAACCAAATTGACTTTATATTGACCAACAAACATAAATTCTTTCCAAGCATAAATGTCATCAATAACCTAAATTTTAACACCAACCACCGCATGGTCAGAGCTGAGTTAAACTCATCCCAACCCAAGAACCCCAGACCAAAAATAAGTCGAAAAAATATAAAAATTAACAAACATCTGATAGGAGAAATAGCCAACTCACTAAACTCGAAACTTAAAGACTACAAATATGAAACAAAAGACGCCGACACACAGGAGAAATACAATTGGTTGGAAAATAAAATTGTAACCACTACTAAAGAACATAGCAAAAGGAAAGAGAACCTATACAACAGGATGACAGAAAAAACCGTCAACCTCCTTAAACAAAGAGCAGTGCTAATAAGTGCGAAAAATACTGGTAAAAATAGAAAAGAAATTGCAAGAATTAGTAAAGAAATAAAAGAAAACATTAGGAAAGACAGGAGACAACATCGTATGGAAACAATAGAGAGACATATTAGACAGACAGGAGGAATAAAGAAGGCGTACAAAGAATTAACTAACAAGAAAGAATGGATTGTTAAGATGGAAGATAGAAGAGGAGCGAAGAAAATTGGTAGACAAGAAATTCTCAAAATCGCTACTGACTACTACACCGAACTATACAAAAATAACACAAATAAAAGAGAAATAGACTTACCAGAGAACGAAACGGTACCTTATATCATGCAGGAAGAAACTGAAAAAGCTATTGACACACAGAAAAACTATAAAACCCCAGGGCCAGATGGCATAACCAATGAAATACTAAAGCAAACGAAGGTAGCAGTGGCACCGATACTTACAGAAATTTTCAACTACGTGATAAACACAGAAATCATCCCAAAACAGTGGACTGAATCCATCATAATCCTTATATTCAAGAAAGGGAATCACTGCGATATTGGAAACTATAGACCCATCAGTCTAATGTCTAACATTTACAAGATTTTTGCAAAGATTATTTTGGAAAGAATAGGAAGGAAATAAGATGAGCAACAACCCATTGAACAGGCAGGATTCCGTAAAGATTTCTCGGTGCTAGACCACATCCACACTGTAAGACAAATTAGAGAAAAATACAATGAGTACCAGCTTGTATACTACATAGCTTTTATTGATTACAGTAAGGCTTTCGATTCTTTGATACACTCAAAAATCTGGGAAGCCTTAAAGGAACTGGGTATAGAGCACAAATATATAAGAATTATAAAAAACATTTATAAACACAGTTCGGCTTGTATCCGCCTAGAAAAAGAAGGAAATAAATTTCAAATACAAAAAGGCGTGAGACAGGGTGACCCCCTTTCACCAACACTCTTTCTGGCCGTAATAGAAATGATCTTCAGGAATCTGGAATGGAGGGACATGGGCATAACTATTAATGGCCGCGCGCTAACGCACCTACGATTCGCTGATGATATCGTATTATTTGCAAAAACACCAACTGATCTAAACAAGATGATAAATGATCTAGCATCGGAAAGTGCAAAGGCCGGATTGAAGCTAAACCCGGAAAAAACAAAAATCATGACCAATGGCAACAAAGACCCTGTAATAGTGGAGCAGAACCAAATCCCCTACGTGGAAGAATATTTATACCTCGGTCAACTGATGTCTCCAGACGATAACGGAAACAAAGAAGTCGAAAGAAGAGTTGCAAACAGCTGGAAAAAATATTGGAGCCTAAAAGAAGTGATGAAAGACAAGACCCTACACAATTCAACGAAAAGCAAATTATTTAACACATGCATCCTGCCAGTGCTGGCTTACGGGAGCGAAACATGGACTTTAACAAAAAACGTAACAAATAAACTCTCCGTATGTCAACATGCCATGGAAAGGAGCATGACTGGGATCAAAAGAAAAGACAAAGTAAGGAGTAGTAACATCAGAGGAAAGACTAAGGTACAGGACATAACTTTGAAAATAAGAAGACAAAAGTGGAAATGGGCAGGCCACATGATCAGGGGAAAGGACAAATGGAGTAAAATAATCACACAATGGTACCCAAGAGATGGAAAGAGAAAGAGAGGTAGACCACAAAAAAGGTGGGACGACGACATTATACAAGTCGCGGGAACAACATGGGGTAGAGTGGCCATAGAAAGGCCAGAATGGAGAAGGTTGGAGGAGGCCTTTGCCATCTGGCAAACGGACAAACAAAAGTGGAAGAAAAGTACAATATACGAAAAATAAAGAAAAATACTGGCATGTCCGAATAGAGGCTATAATAAATAAGAGTGAAGAATACGGAAAAATACGTGAAATTAGGTCTCATAAAGGTTTGAAGGTCAGTTGGGAATGAGGCCACCTATTTGATTTATTGACGTCTTATCAAACGTTATCAAGAATAACATGTCAAGTTATTATTATTTATTAACAATATTATAAACATTAAGTATTTTGGATTACTTTTTAGTCGATTTTGTCCTAATAAGTAGAACTCATTAAATCGCCCGTATCTTATTTTTATTAACTTCCGTACGGAGTCATGAACATGAAATTGTATTTCAGAATACCATTAAGACTATAAGTTTGTGTAATAGTTATTATGGTAAAATCCGTCAAGAGACATTCATGAATCGTAAAAAAATTGAATTATAAAAGTACCCATTTTCATAGTTTTTCAATTTTAAAGTACCTATAGTCGTTAATTATTATTATATTTGATTTGAAAATATTAATTTCAGTTCTCCCAAAAGGCCCAAGCGATGTTTTGGTGAACACGTCTAATCAGAATCCTCCGCCCGCAGCTAATCGCCTCATCAATATGACGCAATATCCGTGAGTATACACCAATTAACCCTCTATATTCATTAACCAATAGTAATAATTACAAATAATTTCCGGAGCACAGCAAAATACTGAAAATTTCCTAACTTTTATCTTTTTTACCACCATACTAATATGGGAGTTAAAAAGCAGTTTCCGATTTTATATGTAACATATTTTTTTTTTTCCGGAAAATTCTTAACATTCATATTGATCGAGAAATATACATTTTCGACAAATGTTGTATTCTGATTATTACACAAAATAATCGATAAGATAAAAGCTATCTTTGTAGCAGTATGTGTCTCGTAATGGAAAACAACGGTGTCATAGAAGTGGAGTCAAACCAAACACGTGAACACGAGTAAATATTATTTGCATTTACAAATTTGCGTCATTCAATTAACATAGTGTATGCGCAAGCGATGTTTATTAGTGTATTGTGTTCAGGGTCCAATGGGCTAAAAACTAATATATAGTTTATGACGATATCGTCATAGCAATAAATTAATTCTTGTTGTTTTTTAATATAAGTCGTCTTTATGGGTCTTAGCATCCATCATCTGTTGCATTGAGAATTTATCATCGTTTTTGGTTAGCCCAAAGATACTGTGCACACATTTTACTACAAAAAATAAAGACACTTAATAAATTTAAAAAATTACACTCACATATACAATATTTTATTTTAAGCATATTTATTTTTATATAAATCTTGTTTAGTTCTAAAGTCTTCATTTTACATTTTGTTAATATAATTATCATAATTTTTTATTCATTTGTCTTGAAAGAGCATTTGGTCACCTACAAGGCAGAATTTTTAAATAAATTAAAACAAAATAAGGGTAAAGCGGTAATCGGCTTCCAGAAATTTTTAATATCATGCATTATACATGATCGACGAAATGATAATATTCTAAAGTACGTTTACATACACTAAATAAACATTAAAATTTTACTAATTAGTAACTAGGATTAGCCTTGTAGTTAATTTAATCTATATTTACTTAAAAAAGAAACAAGTACCTTTTTGGTCTAGGCGTCAAGTTTATGTATCGGTTTCGTCCTCATTTGTTTCTTTTAACATCCTACAACTAGAGTTTTTTTTAGGTTCGTACTATCCGTTTTCTGTGTGCCTGACTCACGTCCCTTTTTTGATGTTAGAAGTTTCAGAAAGGACAGCCGAGGATAGAACCACTAAGCCAACATTGTTATTATACTATATTTATGTAACACAAGCTTTGTCTTATAAGTCGTAAATGTTAACAGATGGCACCACGGCGCGATATCCCGCGAGCGCGCGGAGGCGTTGCTCTCGGGATCGCCAGATGGCGTATTCCTTGTGCGCGAGAGTACCAACTTTCCCGGAGATCATACACTCTGCGTACGTTTCAGAGGACGAGTGGAACATTACAGGTGTGATAATATTGTTAAAAGTAAATATATTTTTATAATTCAATCCTGTAACTGTTTAAATGTCATATGAGAATAGTTAAGATACGCCAAAATAATTAAGATCTGCTCCAGTACCTCTGTAACTTTCAATACCGACAGCGATATCGATCCCGTCTTTTGTATGCGAGTTCGAAGTAGTTCTCTCAATATGACGTAGTCTTGCTCTTTCGCGAATTTTGTAAACATTTTCGACATTCATAAGCATGCCCTAAGACGCATCTAAACTGAATAAACGTATTTTGATTTGAATATTCATAGCGCTGATGTCTCAACCTTGGGCTCGCGACGTACAAAAATTATTTATTAGGTGTGGGATTGCTGTTGGGTATTGCTATCGGAACTTGCAGACTAACAGTGTTGTACAATTTTACTTGAACTCACTTGTCTCTATTGTATAATTACACAATAGTATAACTATATGATGTGCTGATATCTCAATCTATGTATAGTATGCTCTGAAGTGGGACTCCAGACAAAATATGCGATTTTTTTGTATAAAATTTAATCACCAATATGTCCATACGAAATGTATTTTAAGTTCTGTAATATGATTAGAGAGATTTTTTATTGTAAAACATTTTTCACATTTGTTATTAATTTTATTATATTAAATTTCAGAGTAAAATGGGCAACAGTACCGGAAAGTCAAAACCAACGGCTGACGATTGATGATGAAGAGTTCTTTGATAACATGACGGATCTCATACATGTAAGCTTTAAAAGGTTTAATTATATTAATATCACATATTCGTAGCTTTTAATAATATATAATAAAAGCAACAATCAACATAACTTTTTCCACGGTTTGCACCTATTTGCTTTTTGTATTCTTGTTTATTTTACTATGTAAGATGTATTGACGAATTGAGAAACTAATAGACAGTCTAGGTTTCACTATGTTTTTAATTTATATTTTTCTTTTTTTAAAAAACATAAAATATTTGTTGCATAAAATATTACCGGGAGATGTAATTTTCAGAAATCAATGTTTTCACCAACAAATTTTTTAAGAAATTAATTGCCAATAATGTGTCCGGGCATTTCTGGCTTGTAAGAACTTATATATCTTAATATAATTTCAGCATTACCTAAAAGACGCTGATGGGTTATGCACAAAGCTAGTCCGCTGTCTGCCAAAAGCATCTCCGAATGGGGCCAACAATAACAATGTGATGCAACCGCCCTTCTCACCGCTGCCTGCAGTAAGATCATTTTTCTACTAAGGTCTTCGCAAAAGTGACAAGTATTATGTTATACATATAGTATTCATGAATTTAAAGGAATTCCTAGCCTCTTGTCACATTTAACATAATTCTCAAGTTGTGTATCTGATGTCTTAGTTTTTAAATCGATTTTAAAACGTGAAGATGTTTACAAGGCGATGAGTAATTTTAAAATTAAAAAAAAATTAAACATTAGTTTAGTTTATATTTTTACCCCTAGTTCCTCATTGCATATACCCCAAAATAATCAGCAAATAAGCTATTATGGCTACCCCCAATTGATAGTTTACGGGACTTAATACGCATAAGAATGTTAGTACATATACAAAATAGATTTAAATATTTATATTCACATGAGCTCCATATACAGTTTTGGGCTGAATAAATAATTTTTGACTTACCACTGAATATAATATTGTATGTAGTATGTACTTCAAATTATGAATGTATGTACATATATTTAATTTCGTACGTATAATAAAATATGAAACTCGTTTCCAGCAACCGCCGCCATACCCAGCTACGCCGAGCGTGTCCCACGCCTTGAGCTCGGGCCATTTCCCGCACGCCTACAACACCCAAGTGCCCACCGACCAGCCTGACGGAATCATTCCGCCGCAGAAGTTTGTCGATGCCCGTATGTATTTATTTTTCAGATAAATATATGTTATTAATGGTTTAAATTGGTATATCGCATTCTGGAAATGTGAGTTTCCATATAACTTTATTACATTAAATAAAAGGGCTTTGCTGCTCAAACTCAAAATAACTTTATTCATAAAGGTAACCAAGTATAGGTATGTTATCTAAAGCTGGCGGCTTCAACACATTAACACTTTGTGCTTGTGTAGTGTCTGTGAATAAGCGCGAGACGTGATGTCAAACTGAATATAATCACAAATACATCACGAAAAGACTGTCCGTCTCTCTCGCGCTCGGTCAAGCTTATGAGTATAAAAGAGACAGTTATTGTTTTTCTTTTGCTACTGTTTATGTTGATCTTTACTGTTTAATATTATTATTATTATAGAACTTAGAACTTAGAACTTTTGGATCCACCCTCGTATGCACCTAATTTTTATATGTATTTGACACATTTTTATTTATTTACAACCCACCCAACCTTACTAAAACCAGAGTGGACTAAAATGTATAGCATGGCAAAAAAATCATATTTTGAAACATACTGTATGTGAAATTGCATTAGTGTGAGTACTGTGAACCCGCCAGCTTTCGATAACCGACCTATACAGTTATGAACGTCAACAGAAAATATGTTAAATTGATTCTAAATTTACATTTACTATCAGTTCAAGTCAAGGGCGTAGAGCAGGCAAGAAGAAATTGCAAGAAACTCTCTACTATCTTTTCTCATAAAGAACTATTGTAATATCATCATGAAAAAATGGTTATATTGTATTTAAATTGTTTTCTAGGCTGGATAATAGCAGAGCGCGATTTGGAGATTCGTGAAAATATCGGCAAAGGTGAATTTGGTGATGTGATGCTGGGCATCCTTAACGGTACACAGAAGGTCGCTGTCAAGATTCTGAAAGATAAAGAGGCAGCCAGCAAATTCCGCGCTGAAGCCAGTGTTATGGCGTAAGTGCTTTTCTATACCTTAAATCAATCTTAACAGATGTCATTGAAAATATATATAATATATAAATATATATATAGATAAAAACGCGTTAAGTAGTACCGTGTTCTTAAATCTATTTCATAATTGTATATATTAATTCCAGGTCCCTTAAGCACGAGAACCTAGTCCGCCTGCTGGGCTGCGTGGTGTTCGGCTCGAACGGCAGCACTTGCATCGTGACTGAGCATTGTGCGCAGGGCTCACTTCTGGACTACTTGCGCAGTCGCGGACGGCACTACGTCACGCAGAGGGATCAGATTGATTTTGCATAGTTAGTTACCTTAAAACATATATAAATAAAAAGTGTTTAAGTTTTGGTATTGAAAACTAGTATTTGAGTATTGTTACCTTTAAAAAAAAAAAGTTATTTTATCAGATTTGATTAAAAATAGATTTAACAACATTTTTTAACCTTACCCAATACGCATTATATTATACTAAAGTAAAATATATTCAAGAGTTACAACGTAGCTTCTGACGTCACCCAAACTGCTCTTTATATATTTTATATATTTGGATTACATAATAACATTTATAACAGTGATACCTGTTGCGGCATGGAGTATCTGGAGCGCCAACGAGTGGTCCACCGCGACTTGGCTGCCCGTAACGTGCTCATATCTCAAGAGGGAACCGCTAAAGTCGCGGACTTTGGCCTCGCACGTAGTGATGCGACGCCCGACGATCCGGCGGATGCGTTGAGAGTACAGGCGAAGCTGCCCATTAAGTGGACTGCGCCAGAGGCCCTCAAGTTTAATGTAAGTGTACATAGTTAAGAGAAAAACTTCCAGTGAGTTTATATATCGTATAAGTTTAACGATAGGCAAAAATTGCGTGGTATATTTAACTAAAAGTAAGCTCAAACATAGGAATAAAATTTGTATAAATATATTGTTCTCGTAGAATTTGTGTAATGTACAAATCTAGGAAAATTGGGGCATTCGAGTTATGAAAAACGGACGGACTGAGTGGCGGAGGCATAATTATTTAATTGATACCGTCAGTTGATATGAAATTCGAGTCATTATTACATAATTTTTAATGTAAAAGTAATAGTACCTGTTTGTTTGACTTTATCTCTTTTTATATTAATAACAGTATTTATTTTAGTTATTTGTGATGCAATTACTGTGTTTATATTATTACGTACATTTGTTTAAATTATCATTTACTCATACATAATTTCTATTTCCAGAAATTTTCCAACAAGTCTGATATGTGGAGTTTTGGTATTCTTCTGTGGGAGATATATTCATTTGGGAGAGTGCCATATCCTCGAATAGTAAGTATTTTTACAGTTTGGTTATTATATATGTACTTGAGATTACCCCGCTTAAAATGTTTCATAATAATTAATACAACACCATCTAGAAACAGCTTATATGCCTTTTATTGTATGCTAAAATATATTTGATTTTTATTATGAAATAAATTTACATTATTGGCTAGTGAGAGTTACAATTTAAATTGTCTAATTAAGACATTTATTAGAGAAGGGCATGTAGGGCTCACTGCAAGTCGGTGCTGTGCCCATTTCCGCTAAAAGAACTGCCTTTTATCTTTTGTTGCTTTTACATATTGATATTTCATATTAAAGAATTAATGTATATGTTTTTTGTGAAATATAGCAAATAAGACTTGTACTAGTTCGCATAACTGGTACTCCGGTTCTTTTTTACTTTTGTGTATAATATGTGTAATATTTTCATGAAACTTCAGCCGCTGGCCGAGGTGGTGCGTCACGTGGAGCGCGGGTACCGCATGGAGGCTCCCGAGGGGTGCCCGGGGGGGCCTTACGAAGTGATGCGAGCTGCGTGGCACGCCGACCCCACTCATAGACCCACCTTCGCGCAGACGCGTCTACGCCTCGCTTCTATTAGGGACGCTGCGCATGCGCACCAGGTATGTCACGATAGACTAATCTGACAGTTATTCTTCAGTTTAAGCAACTGTTTCATTATCCAACTCCAAAAAAGGAGGTTATCAGTGTGACCTGTATGTAACATTGTACAGAGTACGCATGTTTTTTTTTTTAAATTAAATCAGATATTATATTCCAAATAAGAAAGCATTCCCATGTTTCATGAAACCCGAGTTTCATTCAAGTAGTTTTCGAGATATCTACGTATTTCATGTACAAAGTATCAGTGTCACTTTACTGAGTAGTACCAAATAATAAATAATTAGAACTGCCATAAAAATAACTGTAAATTGTAAAAGTATTCATAAACTCTAAACCCCAGGGAGATTGCCTGAACGAAGTAGCTTCTTTGTTGAAGGTTTTAAATAATGGCATAATATCTAATTTTTAATGTAAGGTTACCATAAATATAATTCGTCCATAACACCGCTGTGCATTTAATTGAAGTCTTAGACATTATTTTTGATTAAAATATTTATATAATCTCTCTTGTTGCAGTGAATAAGAAACGGCAAGATTGTGAAGGTTTCAACATAGTAAAAAATGTACAAGTTAAAATGTGGGCGCTGTGAAGATGGTAACTGTATTTTATATAATTATTAATGATCTAAATAAGTACTAAATTATTTTTTAAATTTTACTTTAGACCTCGTAAATAGCCGATCGATGGTGTGATTATCCGGGGCTTTTAGTAAAGATCTCGTGCTATTTCATTCACTTTTTTTAACAAAAACCTAGAAGTGCAAATTATTTTGATATGCATCTAATATATTAAACATATAAATACAGTCTATACAATATTCACTAATAATTAAGATAATATAATACGCACTAAAAGCCCGTTATTTTCGAAGGCCTAAATTTATTCTTGGATATTCTTGTACATAAGTCTGGGCGCATATAAGCACAATCTCCTTATTCATAAAAAAAAATCAGCAAATTTAATGAAATTTCTCTTTTGTCTCTTTCTGTGAAATGGTGTTTACGCCGTGATGAAAAGAGACAGACTGTTAAAACAGTGCAATTATAAGATTGGTTTTTGTTTTCATGACTAAGAGGGTACATGTTAATTTTATTCAAACAGTGCGCCCATACTTTTTTCACTGACTACCGTACGCCTTAAATGGTACTGTCTAGTCAATATAATGTTTGTAGTGTCGTTTGTATGTTGATTACCCAAAAAGGACTGGACATTGTCCCTAAGCACATGTTAATTTGAGGATCTATACAAATCTGACGCTGAAATTATTTCCGGTGATAAGCAGGATATGTTTGTCTTACTTCAATTATAATTTCTAATCTATATTAAAATAAATATATCTCTTAGTTTTCTATAAAGAAAACGCCAGATATATAATTTTTATGTAATTTTCAATTACTAAAAACAGATTGAAGTGAGCCAAGAATGTCTGACGCTCGCATTGTCTTGTGTCCAAATGTATGCTGATTTCTTTGTTATATCTACTATTGTATGTATTTAGGATTTCATTCCTTTAAAGACTTAAGTCTGATATTTGTTTGTGCATTTTTAGGAAATCTGCGTCGAATGTGATAGATTGGTGTGCACTGTGTCGTAGATGTATATTGTGTGCTTAGTTTTGGGGTAAAATGTTGCATATGTCAACTTAAGGTTGTGTATTAAAAATTAAGGTTCAAAAATTCCCTGCGCGCGCGCAGTTTTGTGAATTTATTCAAGTATTAAATTATATTGTCCAACATGACGTATATATGAATCTCACTTCGAGATGTCTAAGTAATTATTAATTCTTATATGCTTGTCGTTGTACAAATTTAAAAGGAAATTAATATATCTACGTTTGTAAATATATCTCCCTCGTAATAACTCGTATTGCATGTTCAAGTATTGCAAGCATATAAGATGTTTCTCAATTCTGAATTCAGGTTATGCTTTATTGGGAATGCATTCATTTTATTCCTATGCAATATTAGTTATAAGTGTTATATTGTTTTTTACGGTTTATTTATGATTTGTGAATTGGAGAGCAGTAAACATCCGGAGCTATGCGGCCTATTGACGAGCCGCAATATTGTTTTGTATCTACCTCGTTAGTATGTCCTAGACTTTCATTTATCTTGTATCGTATATGTACTCCGAGCCATACTCGTTTATTAATCTCTTATGATAAGCCATAAACTGCCTAAAAGTAAAGCACAAATATTTTTTGAACCGTTCGCGGCCTCGTCAATAGACCCAAGCGACTCGCCAGAGTCAATATTACCAAAGTAAAGTTATTACCGCCACGTCTTCCGTTCCGCGTGGAACAAACGACTAATACGAAACTAGTCGAAAGGAATTCCCCACGACTGAGACAGCAGCTCACACAAGGTTTGGAGGTTAATTTAATCTCGTTTTGTTTTTGTTTATTACTGTTCTATTCAAGTGTAAATACGTGTCGAATTAAGGAATAAAGTGTAATATAAAGTAAAGCGGGCTCGGTCGTTTTATTAAAAACCGTCTGAAGTACAATCAGTGACGCAATAGAAACAAGTACCACAACAGCTATCACAGGACGTCTTGGAATTGGATTTTGGCAAATCGGGCTTTATAGAGTTATTAGACCCCTTCCTGGGGGTTTGGGAATTTTGACTTGTTGCCCCGGCACAATTGATCGATTGATCTGTGTATGTTGATATCTTTTTATCGGATTGATCTACACCTCGGTCATGCTTGTGTTTGCAGTAACATATTTTGCGTTCTCTAGATTTGGACGTTTTAAATCTCACTTTTTTTCGCCTTTCTTTAGTTTGTGCCTCGTCGTCAATGGACATTGCGCTGCTAGAATCGATCGTAGTGTATTCACATTTGTTCTTAGACTTCTTTGGACAAAAACATGTTTCATCGATGTAATCAGTTTGAGAACAAATACTATACTTGGCTGGGTGTTCCACTTGCACAAAAGCAGAATGCTTCAATGTAGTCTTGCGCGGGAAGAAATAATGGATATCTGTTGTCGAGGTGACGTTATCGCTATGAAACTATAAAAAAAATGTTTAATAATAAATTCAATGAGTAATTTTTATTTATAAGATATTTATTACCTTTTGGTAATATGGCTTTTCTGGTACTAAATCCAGGTTGGGTTTTGATGCGTAATGTGACCTTAGGAAGGGATCTCCATATTGCATATTTTCCATTGCATTTGGAATTTTACTAGAGAAAAATAGGTTAAATAAAACACATAAGTATGATGTATGTTCCATATTTTAAGCTCTAAAATATCAATGTTCCATGTGAACCCTATTTATACGAAGAAAAGATTGCCAAAGTAGCGAAAGGATAGTAATTTGTACATAAATTGCGAAGACCTATGGAAGAATAGAACTTATGCTTACGGTGTGGACATTTGTCTTATAAACCACGCCTCAACTGGCCCCTGTACTTGTCCGAAAGAGGGATGATATGGGTAGAATCTTCTTTCTCGTTTATGGGTAGGTATGAAGAAGAATTGCACGGAGCCATCGGGAAACATTAGGGATGCAACGTTACCCTCACCAACTATATCCGTGTATGGCAATGCTACAAACATTTGTTTTATAAGTTAATAATTATCTTACATCTTATACATTGAAATACTCAGTATCTAATAAGATTACATTATATATTTTGTGAAATTGCGATTAGGTTATCTCAATAACCGTAGCGATGGTAACTTAATTTTGAAATCGGAAGCACAACCGCTATTATGAATACCCACGTTGATCCCAAACAACTTTTTGTAGCATAGTCATAGTTTAACAGTATATCAAAGGTTTCCTATTACATTTGTTCGCTGAATGTTACACATTTACGGAGTACATAACAACTTACGTGGTGCATAATATGGGCAGAACTGTTCATTCTGAAATCCACTATTAAATGGTTGATTAAACTGCATTGTAATAATGGAGGAACTACTATTAGTTTTGGTTTACATCTTGCAGCTATTTTATTATAAATAGTGTGATTTTTGTACCATTTTTTTGGTATGTAGTATAGTAATAATTGTCATTTATGTCAAACATATTAAAAATAAAACCTAAATAGGATTTAATCAATCTTTATGACAGGACAGGAACTCGCTTTATAGTGACAGTATAGTAGTCTGATGTACTGTAGATTGAAATCACTTTTTGCCAATAGTTGAATGTTTTTAAGTGCAATTTATAATATCAATGTTACTTGCATAGAGTTCCTATCCCGATAACTCGTAATAAAATATTTTTACACTTTCAAATTAATACACATGCTCTCCAATACTCAATCCTAAACTGCATAACCGCAATAAAATTTAATTGTACATAATTTGCATAACAAAAACAATAATGCCCTAAATGTTGGTTTGAGTGACATCAAATAGAACATATATAAAAGGATGTCAACTAAAAACTGCATTTCTTATGTGAAAGTTGACTATGTATTCAGAATTTGTTCTTTGCACACTAATTGCAAAGGGGTCAGTTGGATGAAATGTAAATGCAACAAGCCTGCGGGCACTCGCTGGAACAGATTGACCCAATACTCCTGCATATATTTTAAATTTTAGTAATCCAGAGTCGCGGGCGTAGAATCTAAAAAAAAATAGAAATAATCAATATATAATTTTAAACAGTAATTAGGTGAAGACAGGAAATATTTGTTACCTAATAGGATATTCCCCATATGCTTTGGGTCTTTCCATAACTGACACCCACTTGTCATCATAACTAAATAGGCCCAGATCCAAGTAAGGGGAGCCACTGTATGACTGAGCACTGATTGGCAATTGAGCTAAAATTCTCTTAGTTGCTTCTGTTTTTCCGCCATAAATTGCCCTTACTATTGTTTGTTTGAAGCGCTGTTGAGTTAACCTAGCAAACAGGTTATTCGATGGTGAACATGTAAATTGTGAATCTGCACACAATCTTGCATTTCTGAAGCAATCACAGTAATTTTCAAATAATTGTAAAAGTCCTTCAGATGTGTTTTCATATACTTCTAATATTTTGCTTTCACTGATATTGTAAATAACAAAAAAAGATGATTGGCTGTTAGGTTCTGCAACTCTCAGGGTTACCACCTCTTCGCTAGCATATTTGATAAAAAGATGATCTTCATCCAATAGTTGCATTTTCCACATTCTTAAACTTTTAAACATATCAAAGTATTTATAAAACTTCCTAAGTTCCAATGGGTCCTTTGTTTCATCACTGATAAATTTGGCTCTTTTAAATAGAAAAACTAGAAGTCTATGTTTTAAACTATTAATTGTTTCTTCATGGAATGGTCTCTCATTTAGTATAGGTGCAAAGACAGAACTCACTATAAATGGATCGTCATCATAACAAAATCTTCCTATTTTTCTTATTTCTATCAACATGCCTTCCACTATTTGGAAGAGATGAATAGTCTGATGTTGTACTGAGAGTACAGCTAAAACCTCTTTATACAAATAGATACCCTGATTGTGTGAGAGATAAATTTTGTCAGTTCTAAAATGTTTAGTATCACATAATTTCCCATGATGTAGGTCAACTAAGTGCAGCGAGTAGTCTTCTAATGCTGATCTAGAAATTGAGGAAATTCATTTAAGATAATAATTAATGTTAGGTATAATAAATATAAAGGTGTCTATTGTATATCATGAATGTAACACTACTAACTACAGATTCTATATATTACATTTCCAGTAATACAAATTACCTGTACCATACTATTATCAAATCAAGCTTACTACACAGCTTATAAATACCTAATAGTTGGTGTAACAGCTTCATTATTGCTGTGTATGTTGTAAAAGTGTGGGCGTAAGTCATCAGGAATATGAGCTGCTGATCCCACAATGACATATCTGCCATCTTCAGTAAAAAGACTACATTCCCTATTCAATTGCTGTTCCATGAGTGGGAGCTGCCCACCATTTCGCTCATGTCTTCCAACTATTCTTTGTTGGCACACATTTACAGTAAATTTAGGCTGCAAAACAAATATACAATTAATATTACTATCACAGAAGTTTTGTAGTAGTTTATAGTAAAAGTCAAGTAGTATGTTTCTTTTGCTGGCAATATTTTTTAAATGTAATGTTTTGAGATACAATACGAATAATGGCTTATGAAGCAATTTTTATAATTGAATTTAAAAAACTACCTTAAAAAATCTATAAAATATATGTGTTCTTATTCTGTGATGTGCATCAGCATCTGCATTCAACAGGTCTGAAGGATAACCTGCAACCAAATCACCTGCTGCTGCAGCTCCTCGATATTCGTAAATCTAAAATTAATTGTTTAGGTAAATAAGAGAAAATATTAAGAATGCATCTAAATCCAATTATTGTAAAATAAAATACCTCTAGAGATGTTTGATCTGCTGAGAATGCTATAAAATGTTTGCCGTCAGGGCTAAACTTCCGAAGAAAACAAGGGGGCTTTTCTACATTTACAATAGTTAAATTGGGGAAAACGTTTTGGTAAAATTCACGCACAACATGGAAGTGTGATCCTGGCTTTCGAGAGCCATAAATTTCTCTATTCATTAATCTTATTACAATGTTTTGTGGTTTTATCTTTCTGGGAACAATCTTTTCAGTACAAAAAAAATCTTCGTTGAGATTTCCTTCAGGTACATCTTCGTAAAACACATTATCTGGAGATCCTGTATTCATGATAACTTCAGCAATAAGATCATTCAACAGTAAAGCGTGGCAATAAAATTCATTTAGTGGATAAGAAATAGTTGCTATATGAAATTGCCACGTTATTGATGTACTGTTTTGTTTTTATATAATAATAAATAAATAACAAATAATTTGAATGATGATTGACGACATTTATCACAGATTACAGTCGTAGAATAAATTTTAGTAACTGTCACTTGAAAGTTGAATCATTTTAGCTGGGTTTTCATTCATTTCATATGTATAAAAATATAATTTCGTATGTACAAAAATTCAAATCTTATTGTTAACTGTCAAAAATAATTTATTATCTGTCAAGCAAGTTCAGGCTAAATTGTCAATATTCGTATTTCATCACAGGTTTCAAAAAAATGCTGTTGAGAATCCGTAAAATTCAATTTTTTAAAAATATTCAGGAAACAAAATATTGACAATCAAAATGAAATTCACTGGTTTATTTTATAGTTCAAACTGAGTTTATTATTGTCAGTATATTTGGTGTACTTTTGACTAAGAAAATATGGAAAGACCTATTGTACGTTATGAAAAGATTGACTTTCTGGGAGAGGGTCAGGTAAATTTTACTTTTATTTGAATTGTATTACTTGAACTTGAATGCTGCTTATTGAATTTTAACATTACATGTTTTTACTACTTAAATATTCTAGTAACCTCAAAATATTTTTTTAAAATGTTGACATGAATTTATGAATATAACAAAAAATTTCAGTTTGCTACAGTATACAAGGCTAGAGATATTAAAACAGATAAAATTGTGGCAGTCAAGAAAATTAAAATAGGTTCAAGACAGGAGGCACAAGATGGAATTAACAGAACTGCCCTTCGAGAAATTAAATTACTTCAAGAATTACAACATATTAATCTCATTGGCTTATTGGGTTAGTTAATATTAATTGTATGGTTATTGTAAATTATGCAATTTTGATTAATAAAAATTGTTTTAATTTTTTTAGATGTTTTTGGACACAAGTCAAATGTATCACTAGTGTTTGACTTTATGGATACAGATTTGGAAATGATAGTTAAGGATAATACAATCGTACTTACTCCTGGAAATGTTAAGGCTTATACCATAATGACTCTAAAAGGTATGTGTAGCATAATTGTAAAATATAGTATTTTTTATCAGTCCTGTTCTGTAACCTGAGTTGCCCAAAAAGCTTTAAGCAATCACAAAACAAATTGTTTATCCTACACTATAAACTAAAGAAAAGCCATCTTTTTGGTTTACTGGCTTTAATTAATTAAGCAGAATCTTTATTTATTTAATTAACATTCAGAAGAAATTTAATATATGACTTAACTGTTTTGTTTTGGTTTGTATGAAATTTTTAAAATTAAATTAATAAAATAAAAAAATTAAAATTTTGTTTAAGGTTTAGAATATTTGCATGAAAATTGGATATTGCACAGAGATTTGAAACCCAATAATCTGCTGATTAATCGAGAGGGCATTTTGAAAATTGGTGACTTCGGATTAGCAAAAGCTTTTGGGTCACCTACAAGAATAAATACACATCAGGTTGTCACCCGATGGTACAGGTAACTTGTTTTGAATGGACAATAATTAAACATAAAATTTTTTAAATAAGTGCATTGTTTACAAAAAATATTGTTTTAAGATAGTTTCACATATTCTTATTAATTTATCTCTGAAATCAAAGTATATTGATGCTGATAAAATATTTATTAGTAGTCATGTTTTACAATTCACTAAGCTGCAACCCAAAACCGAACCTTAAATGGCAGGGTCGCCATGTTACGACGGGACTAAATAAGAACGATGTTTACAGTTCGAAGTTACATTTAATACTCCCTGCTCTAATACAATGCATGTGCATTTATACTAATATAATCATTAATATAGATATAAGGCATAGGTACGCCACAATTAGTTTTTTCTTCATATGAGTAGATCTCCTGAACTACTATTTGGAGCCAGACAGTATGGCACAGGAGTTGATATGTGGGCAGTTGGATGCATACTGGCTGAGCTGCTGTTACGAGTTCCTTTTCTTCCGGGTGAAACAGATTTAGATCAACTGTCTAAAATATTTTCCGTCTTTGGAACACCCACTGAGGAAACATGGCCAGTAAGGAATTTTAGCACTATGCCTTAAACTTATTATTTTATATTACATAAGAAACTTCTTTAGGATTTAACAGATAACACAAATTTATTATGTGTAATACATTTATATTATAATAACTGCTTCAAAATACTTGAAATATTGAATAATAAAAGTTATATAGTAGTAGTTAGATTCACATTTAAATGGGTCTGAGAAGTTTCATTTTAATATTATATACTTGCGGAACCTTCAATCAGTTCATATATTCATAAGTCATGCAAAACTGTGGTTTCAGAGCTGTATTATAAAATATACTAACTTTATTTGTAAATTGCAACAAAGTGAATAGTAACAAATAATTGAAGTAGTTTTTCTCGTAAGGACATTACAATATTAAGCCAGAGGCTTGATTTTTTTTTAAATTACACAGAAAATAAATAAATTTAATAAGTTACATTAAGCGAGTGCAGCCTCAACTTAAAGCCAATATTCGACTTGTTTAAAGATGAAATATTCTCTATGAAACTGCTATTTTCCCCAGGGTATGAAAAACCTGACAGACTACGTTAAGTTTAAGCATTTTCCGAGTCAATCGCTGCGGCATATCTTCAGTGCGGCGTCTGATGACCTCATAGACTTATTAGAGAGCCTGCTAGCTTTATACCCTCCGCGTCGCTGCGATTGCACGCAGGCTCTGCAGATGCCTTACTTTAGGTCAGTATGTGTATATAAACAAAAAGAGGGTAGTTTGAAAATCGTACATTGATTTCACAGCCAAGTTATCAGCCCATGAACATTGCTTTGTTATTTGTTTTTGCTCAGATTTCTAAGTAAAGATATTCAAAAAATTTTCTTTTTATTTTTCGCTTTAAATTATGTATAAGAATTCGCTCAAAGTTGCTTCGCCAGCTTTATTACGTTTATATGTATGTATTATATATATGTTAATTCTAACGTCTACATGACAGATCTGGGTTTGATATGATATTAAGAAATGGTAAATTTATCATTACCTGAAAATATGTGGCATTGGGATCAGTTTTAGTATTTTTTATTTATTCGTTGTATTAAACTAAATGACGACAACAATGTTTTTACTCAAACAGTAACAAGCCGCCGCCAACAGTCGGGCCGAAACTCCCGATGCCCTCAAACATTACAAAACTAGAACAAGAAAAGCCGTCTTTGAAGAGAAAGTTGCTGGACAACATCGACGGTGGTTCATTAGCAAAAAAACTACAATTTTAACCCTGTTCTAGTATATTTCTAAATCATCTAAGCAGATATTTCACACTGCCATTAAATGCAATGTATTCAAAATATATATACTTTTGACGCATATTAAATTAGGAATTAACGAATATGACTATTTTTAAGACAAAATTGTAATAAGATTAATAAATTATATATTTCCAATATGTTATTTTATTATTGTGTCAATAATCTCCAAAAATTGCGTGACGTAATACTTGACCGCTCCCTAATATACGATATATTTTTTGATGAATTTGCCTTTGTGTCACAAATGAAGGGCTCGGTTTATTAAATACTTTGTATGGGTTTCAGTTTCTAAAGCATTTACTACGACTACCTTCTGCCATTCTCTTCCAAGGCGCAACATTTAATTTGCTGTTCTTATTATTCCTATCTTAGTGTGGCATTACAAATAATCGTTACATTTTCTTAAACCTATTTATTGTCTGTAAATATGGGTTCTGTCTCAATATTTAGCCCCTTAAATGATCTCACAAGGTCAATTTATTTGGTAACACAATAAAACAGCATTTAAACAAAACAATTGTATATTCTTAAAGATTTATGAAGTGCCGAGACCAGACGAAAGTTGGGATGGTTTTATTCACTTTGAAAATACTTTCAAGGTTTTATTTACACAAGACTATTTAAGCACAGGAACGTTACTTTACATTAAACCTATTTGTTGAAACGGAAGATCTGAAAAATACAC
This sequence comes from Pieris napi, assembly GCF_905475465.1. NCBI lineage: Eukaryota > Metazoa > Arthropoda > Insecta > Lepidoptera > Pieridae > Pieris > Pieris napi. The sequence goes on along the minus strand of NC_062239.1, from coordinate 2,627,408 downwards.
AGTTTTAATACACTCAGCATCTATGAAATTTCACCTAAAATAAAAACGAGATTAGATTAATTTCAATTTTGATTATTCTAACATTCATTTGTTTATAATTTATTCTTAATTAATAAAACCATGATAAAATTAAATATTTATTGTGTTTATTTTGAAATTAATTCCAAAATTTGAAAAAAATCAATTTTTTTTTAAGAAACATCTTATTCATTATTCTCATTATTAATCGATTTTTCTTGCAAAAAACAATCGATTAATAAAAAATCGATTTAAATTTTATTTCTCTTACAAAAAATCACAATTTTCTTCAATAATGAAATACGAGTCAATACATATTTATTGAATAATTTACACCACTTTGTCTTACCAAGAAATCGGCTGCGCGCTGCGAGTTGACCCATCTATCTTCTCGGGCGATTGCAGCATTCATCAAGGGCTACATAAAGCCCGCACCCGTACCGCCCTGTATTAGCAGGGCTTGAGCCAACACCCGAAGGGGGCATATACCCCGAAAAGGCCTAACCCACCCCCTTCGCGAGGGAGGGTGTAACATGAGCATTCGAACCAGTTTGTAAAAATGATTAATACCTGCGACATGTCCATAGATTGCGAGACTGTATTTTAAATCGCGATGATGAAATCGTAGAATCGCTCATCACCACGTCTATTCGATGAATACGCGTATCTAAAACAATTTAAAAAGACGAATCTTAAATTGTTTATTTCATAATAACTGTGGGCATAAAAAAATTTTAAAATTAAAATTTTGTTTTCTCTATTACTTTTGTTTTTAAACGTGGATGGTGACTTCCTCCAACTTAAAGGGCTCCTCTACCAGGCCTGACCTTACTGGCCGGCCTAAAATTTCGATAGATATTTATTCGGCGCAGGTCTATGGGTAAAATAAAACAAAACTGGTTCTCACCATCAAATGTTTCCCCGCGGTGTGCATGCGCAACTATTTCTTTACTCTTCTTAATTTTTCTCTGCACACAAAATTTTATCTTTTCGTTTCATTTTACATGTTAATTTTTCCTTTTTATTGATTTTTGACTTTTTACTTTCACATTTTCTGTAGGCAAACACAATATTTTGGCATTAAAGTTAACTAAGAGAGGTTAATTTTCATTGTCTTTAATTCACGTGAACATTAAACCCAAAAACATATAAACTAAACGATTAATTGTTAAGAATTTATTTATTAATTAATTTAATTGTGGCTTTTATTAATTTTTGATCTACAATGTTACACCACCATATTTGTTTTAAAGATAATACTCGCGTAAATAAAAGACAATATTTGTTAAAAAACATTGTGTTAGCCGGTTAACTTAATGGGCTGAGAACATTTAGATTTCTCTAATAGCCAACCTTGGTCGGCGAGTTGGAGACAACGGATAGGCGCCCGTAGACACCGTACTTTCGTTCGTCCTCAGGTCTCAGAGTGCCCATTTTCTTCATAACTAAGTATATCTAAAATAAAAATAGATAACTGATCATATTTCACTTGGGAGTTACCACCTTAACATGGTAGTTCTCTAGGTATGTCTCAGACCAGTGAGCGTTCTAATTATTTATAAGTGATGTTAGCGGTTAAATAAAATAATTTATTTAATATATTAGCACATCCAATAAGTAAAATTATAATTTTCTGAGGGCTGCAAAGATTTTTCAATCAATCAAAAAACCTTTAACTAAAGTAGGTACGTTGCATTATGAACTTCCAACAGTTTGTACCAGCTCATATTACTAGAATCAAATGAACATCAGTGGCGCTACAACCTCTTTAGGTCTTGGCCTCAGATTTCTGAATCTGCTTCATGATCATTTTTAAATCTAATAGGCAAGTAGGTGATCAGCCTCCAGTTCCTGACACACGCCGCGCCGTCGACTTTTTGGGTCTAAGACATGTCGGTTTCCTCACGATGTTTTCCTTTACCGTTCGAGCAAATGTTAAATGTGCACATATAAAGAAAGTCCATTGGTGCACAGCCGGAGATCGAACCTACAACCTCAGGGATGAGAGTCGCACGCTGAAGCCACTTGGCCAACAATGCTCTAGAACTAAATGAAACCAGTAGTATTTCCAACATGTTGCATGCGTACCTGTTCCAACATTCCATAGCTGCGAATAAGGAAGTCTCGTTGCGCCAACAAATTAACACGCTCACGTTCCTCCTTCTCAATTATAGGGTCCGGCTCGTATGAACATAAAACATAAGTTGGTTTTGGTTCTTTCTCTTCGACCTAAATGCGTAAAAACCAACATTTTAAAGTAACTTTGATTTAGGTGTATATAGCGGTTGGTGGGCCTGGGTGCGATTCCAGCGAATCTGTTTGTTACGAAAGTGGGCATAGAAAGCGAAAGTACGAACGTGTCTATAAAAAAAAACTCAAAGAAATGTGTCTGCTCCACAATATATGGTAAGAAACCTTTTAAGTAGTTTTGAGATATCATAGGGAGTGGGGCAACGTAAATCAGACAGTATTTTAGGTATAAAATTATGTTCAAATGGGTCTGAATAAACAAAAAATACACACACAAATATAATAAGTAGTATACTTTTACGTACATTGATGACCTGCTGAATCGAAGACTTGGTTGTAAGTTTCTTATCGTCCTTGATATCTTTCCGCTTAGGGTCTACCTTCGGTTTAATCTTTGTCTTGTCAGCGCTGGTGGTTGCTGTTACAATGGAGGTGACAGCACTCGCTTCATCTGGCGCCTTCTTCTCTTCTTTGCCTTTTGGCTGAGAGGGTTTCTTTAACGCTTCTGCTTTTGCTTTGATTTGCTGTAGAAAAAAAAACTTGGTTTTTGTGTTAGTTCTACTGCGGCTAAATCTCGCGATGGGTTTTCCATTAAGTATGTTTAGGGTTTTTTAAAGATTAGGTTGCAACAGAGAAACATACGATGCATAGACTCGTTCATGCATGCAATTGAATTTGAATACACCTCATAATATTTCCAATAATAATCCATCCCTATTACCAAAGACAATTAAAGAAAATTAGGAATTAAACGTACTTTGCCATTACTAAATGATTTTGCCATTGTAACGTGTACATATAACTTTTCCTACATAATATTACCTGAAATTCTTCCCTCTGCGCACGAGTGCAGTCGCCACGTGCCCGTGAAGACGCGGTGCCTGTGTATAATGAACCTGAGGGCTGCTGGAATAATGAGGCGTACTGCTCACCTACTGGGTATACGCGTCTGAAAAATATCTCAAATGCTTACCATTATATTAGTAGAGCTAGGACGCAGGACCTTAAAGGTATATTGCGACTGGAATAGCTAACAGAATGTAATGGACAATTTTTTAAAGCAGGTCATGCTGGCTGCAGAATAAATAGAAAACTAAACTTATAATCTCTAGATTGTGGCTATATATTTATACTTATATACTACTTTATATAAGTATAAATATTCGTTAGGCTGCCCAGTCAATTGATAGACTAGTCAAGAATCCTTCCTTTAGGTCAGAAGAAGAGCAGCATCTTCCCTTCCTCCACATATACATCGAAACGAAGACAATTTAAGAAACCTATGCTTGAAAGAATATGAATAATACAGAGAATATCACTATCTGAAAGCATATATCACCTGAAGTTTCCCAAATGCGTCTCCTCCCATTGAATTTGTGTCTGCCAAGGACTTTTTTCCGGTTCTTTCTCCTCTGTTGGTGTGTATTCAGGGAACCTGCATTTAATTCAAGCTCACTAGTTTTGCATTCGATTGGTTTAATAACTAAATATTGCGTGAAAACTAACTTGTTTGTTTGCAAGAGGCGATCCCTAATCCTTTTCCTGTCTTCCTCTAAAACGCGTTTCTTATCGCATTGCCAGATATTAAGCATTGTGAAGGTGTCAGTTAAAAGATTTTCTTTAACTTCGCGGTCCAATTGAGTGTCCGTGTGAAAACTTGGGGAGTGATTCACCTTAAAGTAAAATGTTCTTCTATGTGATGAAGTCAATAAAACTACTATAAACTTACGAATTTATTTAATTAAACCTATTAAAACACCCTTTTAAGTTCTTTATTAATGATTAAAAATTCAATTTCATATTTACCTCCAAAATGTAGGGATGTAGTTTGTGATCAAGGAGAATGTCGAAACCGAGTATCTCAAAACAGGCATGAACCTAAAATTCAAAATGTCTATGGAATTCTTATTCCTTTTGACAACTCTCAATATATCTCAATAATTAGTCTACAAATACTGATTTCTACTTCTTTGCAAGGTATAAACTGAAACTAATAAACAATACCACTTTCCTTAGTAACAAGGAACTAGTTTAACTACAATCTATATTAAACAATGAGACAATGTTCATAGTAAAATCAAGATAAGAGTCTAGTCCTAGTGGCTTGAGCATAAGATTCTCAAGTTTAGACGGTCTTAGGTTTAAACCCCGTCTGTGCACCAATTGACTATTCGTTCTGTCTACATTTAACACCCGCTCGTACGGAGAAGGAAAACATATTAAGGAAATGCAAAGCAATACGGCATGCCTAAGACCTAGTAGGTAATTGTCGATGGCGTGTGTCACAAAAAAATATCACGAAACAGATACGGAAATTTGATGTCAAGACCAAAGATTCTAGCGCAAGTGGTTTCATTAAATAATTCAAATAAATTAAATTAAATGTGAATAAAAAAGATATATAACCATATCATGCGAAGGGAAGCACGCGTGATAGCTGTGCTTGAGGATGGGCCAGGCAGATATTATCGTCTTAACAATAACTTGATCTATGGAGTGCCATAATCGATCCAGGTCTACGCCTTGCGACAGCAGTATTTTGTTCAACGTCGATATCTTACTGGTACATTACATTTATTGTCAAAATTATTGCAAATCGTATAACATTAGTGAAACGCGTTAATTAACATAATTTCATCCATTTCGTTAACCGAACAGGCCAGCTTTTATTTTACATTCACAACAAATACATATATGTTAGTTAAGCACGCTTTAAACTTCTTTTAAGTCTAAGATTTTTTATTATTTCATTTAACTCCTGTTAATATAACACATACCCACTTAAATGTTAAGAACTTCTTCATTCGCTTCATTTTCATGCTTAATAATCATTTTATGACTGTGTACCTACTTTTGATTCTATTGAGTCTGTTTACATACATACATAACAAGTAGATACATCACACCATATTTACTGAATTTATTTTAATGTAGTTAGGTACAGTCAGCAAAACGGAGCAATAAATCTTTATTTATAATTTTTTTCTACTTCGCTAATTCATCCTTGACGCGCTTCAATGACCACGTGATAAATTGTATCTTTAGTATATAAGTTCTCATGTAAGTGAATATTGTCTGTTATGAACAAATGTCTTTAAACCTATACATAAGCAAACCACACGAAAATACATATAATTCAAAAATCGATGGAAATATGTGAATCAAAGCTGTAAACTAGTACATACAAATTTCGACCAAAGGTCTTTCCAACTCCGTGACCGCTATATTTTTATGCCGCGAACATAAGTTCGCATACGAAATAACTCAGCAAACATGATAGCATATGCTTAGAAATTACAACTTTTATTCACCAATCTAAAAAGACATTACAGGAGGGGAAAAAATAATTTGTCTAACCGTTTACTTCCCGCTTCAGAATCGTAGACATATGTCCTACTGTGCTTGTTAAGTGCATAGTTAGTGAGGTGCATGAACACATTCGTTGTGTTATTCACGTTTGGATCCGCGTATCGACTTGTTGCGAATCTACAACGACGAAGTATGAATTTGAATGCAAGTAAATTTTATTTGCTTTATTTTGCAATGTAACACGCAAGATGTCCCTTTCAAGTAAATTTTGGATTTAGATTTGAAATGTCAATAGTCCGCCGTATAAAGCGAGACGAAATACATTGCACGCTTGTTGACTACACTTATTTTTATACAAAAAATGCTGGCCTATCAATTGAGGCCGTTTAAATTATAGTTACTTCGAGTATTTTTTATGTAAAGGGGAAAACGGACAGGATGCACACCTGATGTTAAGTGTGTCACTCACATTGCCAGAAGAATCGCAAGTGCGTTACCGGCCTTTTTAGAATTGGTACGCTCTTTTCTTTAAGGACCCTAAGTCAAATCGGTTCCACATGGTGGGGTACGTGGCAAAAACTATTATTAAATCAAACAATTAGGGAGTTCGAATTCAATTAAATTGTCAGTATGACCTGATGAATATATAAATTTACAAAAAATTTACTACTTGACATTCAAATATTTTCAATTTAATGACGCAGCTTTAAAGCCAAATTTTAATATAATAAATACCTAACTAGTCCTTCGTTGTACACAAAAATCCTAAGCGGATCACAAGACGTTATTAAGGTGTACACTCTTATGTCGAATTTGTATCCGTCCACTAAATATGGTTTAGCTAAATATACCTGTAAAAATATTTTTCCATTTTAAAAGAGAAATTCTTTCGAAAACTCAAATTTCTTTAACGGCACATAATAAATGCAGTTTTGATAAAGTCTTCAACAAGAGTTTCTTTTTGCAGAACTGCACAGATGTTTGGCCACTATCTCACCTGATAGTCTAGTCGACAAGTTGAAAATGGTACAAAATAGAGATACTGCTCTTAAAATTATGTGCGTGTGCATTGGATCCGGAATGACGTCTAGAAAAATGTGTCAAAAGCGTGTATTAGCACATAAAAAATTGCAAAAGTTATAAACAATTAAAGATGAAAAAAAATGGCATTTCGTTTTTTGCCAATATTTAATAAACTATTAATATTTAAGAAATTTCAAATAAAGATTCTGAAAGAGGAGGAAATTTCCAATAAAAAATTCAAATTGGAAATTTTACTTAAAATTAATTTTTCAACTAGTTAGACAATTGTTAACTAACGAAATTTTCTCGAACTACCGTCTTAATTGTAAGTGAAAAAAAATGTTTAAATAATGGTCGTAAAAAAATTTCGCTTCGTACAGCCTTTTTTTACGACCATTATTTAATAATTTGTTTACTTAAACAACATTACTTGGATTTTTTAGTTTTTGTTTAAGTAAAAAAATTGGTATAAACAAAGTATAAATATTTTATTAACTTTTATGTAACGATCTTGTTAAGTATGTATGTAAGAAAGGCTCTACGAAGCGAAATTTTTTTACGACCATTATTTAAACATTTTTTTTCACTTACAATACAATCGAGAAAATTTCGTTAGATAACAATTGTCTAACTAGTTGAAAAATTAATTTTAAGTAAAATTTCCAACGGGAATAAATTAATTATAATGTTCAGAACACACCATAATTTTTTCAAATTTAAAAAAAAATATTCCATACCTTAAATAAATTAATTAATGTGCCGTAGTCGCTTTTGACGCCACGTCACGCGTCACGCGCAGACCTATTTTTAGCGTTAAATTAAAATTATAAATAATGGAGATAGAGTTCCGGAAGCTGAGAGTTTTTTATTGAAATTTCTTAAATATTAGTAGTTTATTAAATATTGGCAAAAAACGAAATGCCATTTTTTTTTCATATTTAATTGTTTATAACTTTTGCAATTTTTTATGTGCTAATACACGCTTTTGGCACATTTTTCTAGACGTCATTCCGGATCCAATGAGCTATCGCACATAATTTTAAGAGCAGTATCTCTATTTTGTACCATTTTCAACTTGTCGACTAGACTATGATGTTAAGTGAGATGTGGCCTATTGGAGAAGCCATAATAAAAATGTCATCTCAAAACTTAAGGGAAGGCGACTCTTGTACAATTTTTTTAGTACATAATTACAATTTTTATTTGTAGTTATTACAGTATCTTGAGAGGATTTCGAAAACTTTGATAAAAAACTTAAAAAATAATTGTAAAATAAAAATATTTTCTTAAAATAAATCAAATTTATACCTGACAGATAAGTTTATCAGTGGGTTTTATTTCTTTCAGAGATTTCGTGAGATAAATACCGCGGCCTTGACTGCCGCATTCTGGTTTTATAATGAATGTTTTGTTTTTCCTCGATTTACTGTAATTTAGAGCTTCGCCAAAACTGAAAGCAACGTCGAATTGTAAAACTATTTCTTCGGGTTTTTTGAAAACAGTCAATACAAAGTGGCGTATTTCTACGTTTTTTATATAAAACAAAAAGGTAATATTTAGGCAAACACAACGCAAGTGCGTTGTAGGCCCTTAACCTGTCTTGTATTAATAAGATCCATTAAGTTTGATTGAGCGATTTCAAAGTGATGATTAGACATCAACCTCTTTAGAGAGATTTTTATTCACGAAAATACACTTTTACTAGTCTAAGATTTTAACTAGACCCACGATTTTGTATGTAAGTTAAAGTAGTTTAATATCATAAGCGTAATTTAAAAAAATTTACTACAATTAAGCCGCCGCTCTAAAAATGATTACCTACTAAAAATTTAAGTAAAAGTAATTTAATTTAAAGAATAAAATATTATTATTAATACTTACTCTGCCGGTAGGCACCATGTCTTCGGGAAAAAACTATATTCCTTAGGATATATTTTTTGCATTCGATTTAAGTTGCGAGCTAATAAATCTTTCCTGCAACAAATTAAAAATATTTTATAATATTTTCTTCTTCAGATGCAAAGCTTTTTTTGTACAATTTTTTTAAGACTTTTGCGGTGGGTGGTGAGCAACCCAAGTGTTCTCCAATAACATGGATTCTTTGTAACCAGAGGCCAGAACCAGTCTGTTGCACAGATCCCCGTTAGCAAAGACGTTGCGTTTACTGAATGCTGTCTCCGACACTGTGAGTTCACAGTAGCATTATTGTGTCTTATATATTATATTTGTTTTTTCTCGACATTATCGTATTGGTTTAGTACTGTACGGATAGTGTATGTATTTTTGTGAATAAATAAATAATAATAAATTGCCTTTAGCTTACAAACATCTAATTGTATTATTGTTTCTTGTGATCAAATTGAAATACGTAATATGTACGCATTTGATTGTGATTGTTCCCTAATTATTTGCTGGATTACGCGTTGTGGGGGAATGTACAAACACCTAGTGAGACAAACCTTCTACACATCTAATAACCAACTTATTTCCCGGGAACTATACCTGCATATCTCCAACATTCCAGGAAAATGGTTAATTCGTTGAAATCTCTTCATCTCCTTGGCTCTTTCAACAGAGACACTCATATCAGTCCAATAAAAGTTCCAGGCGTCCTCTTCAGATACCTCTCTCATACCAAAAGCACTTGCAACTTTACGAATCGACTCATATCGACAATTTGTTAGGCATATTGTTATTTGCGATCTTAAATAAATATGTATATAATTTAAACCCATAATCTATTTGATATTACATATTTAAAATAATGACTTGGTAGGGAAATACTGTAACCCCTAAAAATGGACGTAGGATAGACATATCTATTTCATTTATAATTTTTGAATAGCGAAGTTTAAACTTGTAACTTTTCTAACAAGTAGACTTTCTGTGCAATACGATCTCAAAATAGATATTGTTTCGGTGGGAATCGAACCCCACCTAGGCGTAAAAGATCATGGTTTTTGAAATAGTAAATACGCTTGTCTTTTTAGTTATAAAATTAACCTTTTTCTTTTCTTCTTTTTCCGCGTAGCCTCCATAGGTATAATAGGTGCAGTCCTAGAAGTGGGTTGTGATGTGTCGTCTTCTCCATACAATTTATTATCATAATTACGTAGTAATATTGATGTTAGATTCTCCATTTGATCATCTTTTACTGTTTCTATAACTTTCTCATCTGTAGGGAAAATGTGTGTGAAAAAATCTATATTGAACGACCATTTTACAGATAAGAGCAATGAAAATTTGTAAATCTAATTATGATTTAATACCTTGGCCTTTCTCAGTTTTTCTTTTAATATATTTTGACGTTTGAGGTATCTGATCTTCATCATTCAGGAGAGATTCTTGTAACTCCAACTATGATAATATTTATAGTAAGCTTAGTTAAATATAGAGAATTTTAAGAATTAAATTTTCAATTTACATTTACCTCCATTTATGTAAATAAAAATAAGTAAAAGTAAAAATGAAGTCACAATATGTCACAGTTTAATCTGAGCATATTTAAGTCTGCCTTAAAAAAATAAAAAACTAAAGATAGGCCTAAATCACAACCCGACCTGAAAGAGAAATATATTATGGCATGATTGAAATATTGAAAATTAATTCTTTTAAATTAAAATACTAACAAACTCTGCTAAATCAAATTTCGATAATTTTTTGTGGACATTGTCGGACACTGTTTTTTGTTTTTGTGACTTGTCAATTTATTAATCAAATACGTGACATGAGAAAGAATTATTAATAAAATCAAATCAAATCATACTCTGACTATCCATAATAATATTTTGTAAATCTTTTATTCATTCCCTTCATAATTAAATTAAAAATATCGCTGAAAAATATGATATTAATCATTTACAAATCTTATATTGTTAAATGTTATTTCACATTTTTTATATACATGTTGATTTAATAAGTTTCATAATACAAATCAATCAAAAAGTCAGTCAACTCAAAGACAAAACAAAAATAATCATTATAAAAATTGCCCGCCAATTTATTTGAGATAATAACTTTTTGATCTTTTAAATTAACCACGTTTTCTCGGTAATCAACCACAGATGTCGAAAGAAGATATTTCCATAATTCACTATCATATCTCACATTTCAATCGTAGAGTAATATGGCCTTGTATAATATAATATAAACGTTTTAATGTTGTACTGAATAAACATGTAGATTTTATTATTTTAAATACGTCGTCAAAATGATCAAAATTGTATTCTATGCTATCTAATGACGTTGGATTTGGTAAAATTCTGGGGGGATGTCGCTATAATACAGATGATGTCTGATGATTAATTAGCTCATGCTGCTAGCAAGCCCGATTATAGTTGCTCTCGCGTCTGACTTTGCCCTCTGGTCTGGTTCTGAATTTAAAAAATTAACCAGTTCCCCGAAATTCATCAACACTTTAGTTTTGTTTTTGAACGCATCTTTATTATGACAAGTTTGCTGGTGGTCGATTGATAAAATGTGATCTGTCATCTGTGGTCGCGCACTAGTCAAATTCTTGTGCTATACAAATTTTGCTGTTCCGCCAAAGTACAGAGTCATCTAGATTTGATAAAATGGCAGAAGGCCAAGAAGAACCAAAAAAGATTACAATCACAGTAAAAACTCCTAAGGAAAAACAACAAGTAGATGTAGAGGAAGATGCGGATATTAAAAAAGTAAGTACACCGTCTCGAAACCTCGCTTTCATGGCGTAATAACATAGATATTGCATACGCAATCACTGATGACATTTATTTAATCATTCGGCAACTTTAATAAAATAATTTGGACTACATTTTAGCTCAAGGAAGTATTGTCACCCAAATTCAATGCCGAACCAGAGCAACTCTGTCTCATATTCGCTGGTAAAATAATGAATGATGGCGATACCTTGAAACAACATAACATCAAGGATGGGCTAACTGTGCATCTCGTGATAAAAACTCCACCGAGACCAGAGCCTGAAGGCGGTACCCGTCGCCCCCCAGGTTGGTTTTTTATATCATATCCAGACAGTTTAAAAAAATTGGTATATTAGGTTAAATATGTTGTAAAAAGTAATTCTCTATAAGATTTTCTTATATCAAAGTTTTTTTATTTTAGCGGATGTAAGTGCTACTCCATTTGGTCTAAACTCTTTGGGTGGACTTGCTGGATTGGAAAGCCTGGGTCTTGGTCAGAGCACTTTTATGGACATGCAGGTACGTTATTAACCACCAAAGTGATAGATATAACATAATCAATATTTTATTATTACAATCCTAAACAGATATTTCATGAAATTATTTCTTTTTACAGTCTCGGATGCAACAAGAGTTATTATCAAACCCTGAAATGTTGAGGCATGTTTTAGATAATCCATTGGTTCAGCAAATGATGAATGATCCTGAAAATATGAGGTCTCTTATTACATCTAATCCTCAAATGCAGGATCTTATGGCAGTAAGTAAACAATTATATTCTATAATAATAATATGTTTTTAACTTATTATATTTAATTTTAATTTCATGTGTTTTGTAGCGAAATCCAGAGATAAGTCATATGTTGAATAATCCTGACCTTCTTCGACAAACTATGGAGTTGGCACGTAATCCAGCTATGCTTCAGGAGTTAATGAGGTCTCATGATAGGGCACTGTCTAATCTTGAAAGCATACCAGGTAATAATTCTTTAGACTTTATTATTTAGCAAAAAAGCAGATCTGTTTATCTAAAACCTTGAATTTCTAGAATTTCTGCATATATTTTATCTTAGGAAATATGACCATGTGTCAAAATTCCGCAGGCAGCTACAGCGGCTACCTATTTGTCTTAGACATGATGCTAATCTTCTCATTTTCTAAACCCAATTCTTTTAAATCCCAAAACTCCCTAACATTATAAATGAATTCAAATTTTCAGGTCCTTATGTCCTTTATGTACGCTACTCTAATAGATGTTTTTTGGAAATTCTGACTCACAGCTCATCCGTCTTAGGCAAATAGTTTAGGATCCAATAAGTTGTGGAATAGGCTGCCCCACTCCATACGATTGGCTTATAATATTTGGTTATGAACCTCTTGCACTTTACCCATTGTATTTCTTTTTTTAGTTTTTTTCCTTATTAGTGTTGCCTGGAGGAGCCCCCTTGCATCCATAATAATTTTAATATATTATGTAATTTGTTTTTCTATAATTGTAACAAAGTGTAAATAAAAAAATAAATAATAACCAAATAATTGTTTTGATCATTATAATCTTATAACAGTCCAATAGGAAATTGGTGCAGACGCATAGGTCCCTTGGTTCAAACTATCATTAATCATAAGCAAGTAGGAGATTAGCCCTCTGTGTGTGCACATTTGAAATAATTGGGCAAAAACATACCATTGTAATTGTAGATAATGTGTAGTAAATTTTCACTAACTTTTGTCAGTTGTTTTTTGTTTAATTTAGTTAAAATACATTTTAATTGTTAATATAAAATGTAAAATGTTTTTTCTTTTAGGTGGTTATAATGCATTACAAAGGATGTATCGTGATATACAAGAGCCTATGCTAAATGTTGCCAGCAGCATGGCGGGAAATCCATTCTCGGGGCTAGTTGATAACTCAGGTATGAAATAATTTTAATCTTAATTTACAGTTTCTTTTACTTATACATTGTCAAACATATATTTCTTACAGTCTTCTTTAATTATTTATTTCGTACTCTGACCTAAATTTTATAAAAAAATATAGCCGAAAATAAATATAATACACAGTATATACAAAAATGTTAAAGTATTGAAAAACTTAGGAAAGAAGAAACCATCATTATATATCTCTTAATTATTAAAAGCTTTAGAAATTTGTAATAAGCAACATACATTTAAAAGAAAATATTCAACACAATTTTACGTAATGAAATTAAAATTTATGGAACTGTCTCCACCTCTTGTGGGTTTCTTCATATGTCATTAATATAAATGTTAAAAGCACTTAAATTAAATTGCAATATATTTAAAATTTATATATATATATAAAATATCTTCAGATGGTACCAACCCTCAACAAGGAGCAGAAAATCGTCAACCACTACCCAACCCTTGGCAGCGTGGAGGGGGAGCAGCTACCACAGGGACTACAGGGGCAGGTGCAGCCACAGGCACTGGACCTGGTCTAATCAACACTCCTGGAATGCAGTCCTTACTGCAGCAAATGTCGGAGAACCCTCGCTTAATGCAATCCATGTTGTCTGCACCATACACTAATAGTATGCTGCAAGCTCTTGCTGCTGACCCAGAAATGGCTTCACAACTTATTAATCAGGTATTTTTAGATATTGACATCTGACAATCATCCACATCACAAATATAAATAAATAACCCAATAACATAACAAATTAATTTAAAAAATATGTGAAAAATTAACCATATTTTTTTTAATCAAGATAGCAAATTTATATTAGGTAATAGTAGTATTATGACAATAGTAGGGATAAAACACAAAACATATTGATAAGTTTTCTTTTTTTAGTTTTAGTATTAACACCAAAAACAATACTTTCAGAATCCAATGTTCGCCAATAATCCACAACTTCAGGAACAAATTCGCACGATGATGCCTCAAATGCTGACACAACTGCAGAACCCAGAAATGCAACAAATGATGTCTAACCCACAGGTGAGTAAAAATAAAAAATAATTATTTGTGTCAGACTTCTATAAATACATTATTAAAATTGTTTTAAGTGAAATAATAGTATTTCAATTGAATTACATGTATGTAACACATGTTTCAATCAGATATTAACTTGCACCGGTACTAATTTCCAATAGCGATTGCGATTCTAAACTACAAAGAGTTGTAACATGTAATATTAAGTTTGCGAGATCAGCGCTACGAACATGAAAGAACTTTGATAATTATGACGTCATTGAATAAATAAAAGTTCAATGTGACGGAACAGAATGGAAATATTAAAATACCAAAAAAAATGAGCGTTATTAAAATTTTGCAGGCTTTAGGCGCTTTGCTGCAAATCCAGCAGGGTATGGAGCAGCTACGTGCGGCTGCTCCAAGTTTAGTGAATAATTTGGGCTTTGGCGCCGCTGCTGCCACAGCTCAGCCACCCGCTACGCCTGCGCCTCCTACAAATAACCCAGCTCAAGGTCGCCAGCAGCAGAACAGTGAGCTATTTACCCAGGTTAGTTTAGTTATTTTTTACGTTCATAAAATAAGAAATACAACAGGTTGTAATAGTAAAAATCAACTATCAACCCCAAATTCTATATTTATCCATTTATACTTCAACAAACCACAAACACACAAACCACTCCAAAAGATCTTTATCTTATAAATGATTATTTTGTTATTGACAGTAAATTATGTCTCGAGTAAAAGATCTGTAATTTTTTAAATTATTACAGAAAGTAATATGTAATATTTTGCTGCAATAATTTTTCAATTTGAATTATTGTGTAATATAAAAAAATTATGGCTTTAGTTTATGCAACGGATGATGTCATCGATGTCCAACGATCAGAATAGTTCCCAGCAGCCGCCTGAACAGCGGTACTCACAGCAATTGGAGCAACTTGCCGCTATGGGATTTCTCAACCGGGACGCGAACTTGCAAGGTATATTTCAAAGACTAAGTATCTCAGTTATATGGAGATAGAATTCCACATCAGTTTCACCTGTTTAACAGGCAATGAGCCTTTAGTGAGTAAACAAATTAAGTTATCGTTATAAATAATTTAATGTTTGCTATTATGCTATTATATTGGGGTTTTAAAATTGACATAATTATATTGCAGCATTGATCGCAACATTTGGCGACGTGAATGCGGCTGTGGAGAGGCTGCTGGCGCTTGGTCAGCTCTCTATGAGCTAACATACTCGTGCATAAATTTGACAGAATTACACCATAGTCTTGATACATAACATTACAACACATTATGTTCTGTAATTATCACTATCGAGGCCATAGTGTACCCAACGGCTAATTGAGTTTAAATAATATATACTATCGAAATAGTTGATAAATTTTTATTGTCGCAATCCATTCCTTTTCGTTTTAGTTATTAGCTGTGACATTTTGGACTTGACGGTCAATTCATTCTTTCATATTTTTTTATAATAGTCTTAAATCATAAGGCGTGTAATTTTTACATAATTACAAGTGCATAGTAGTATATGTGTGGCCACATTCTGAAAGATATAAGTAATGTTTCCATCCATAAAGTTAACTGTATACGGCAGAGATAGCACTATAACTAACAAAGATTTGCAGATTTTAATTTAAAAGCTTGCCTATATTTAAGAAAAAAGAACCATTATTTTAATTACAGGCATGAATGGTTTAAGATTATTATATAGAAATACCACATTATATTTGTGAACGGCGAATGTAAATAGCTTGCTTTGGGTGAGAAAAAGAAAAATTATGCATGCAATAAATACATTTAAAGATGAATGTGCTATTGCTTATGTACAATCTTTGATGTAAAGTTTGCTTAACAATATTCAATTTTTGTTACATAATGTACATGTTTAGTGTGGTCCTCACATTGAATTTAATTATTTCACAAATTTGTAATTGCTTGGTTATATGAACACTGAACTTTTTTTATAATGTTTTTAGAAAATGGTGGAGTGGGACCATAGACATAGAGAATGGATTATTCAAAACACAATAACACAACTGTAATCTTGAGATAAAACAACAATTTTGTTGTTTTTCTTTGTCAAATGCATAGTGAACACCAAATGCTCATTCTATTTATTCCCTATGTCTATGTCATACTTAAGTTAAAGACTTTTTTGTCTTATGGTGGTAGAGTTTAATTCAGCTGTGTGCTCTAATTTATAGGATTCTAGTAAATTCTATTTAATTATGATACTTCTTTAAACTAGAACATACTGTTACCTAGTTATTTCGTTTTTGGATTTTGTTGAGTTGCCTAAAATTCTATGAAATAATCATAAGAATACTAACATAGTATTGATAATGCCTATTTAAAAAACACAATTGTTTGTTATTGTATTCATAAATTTAATGTAATATCCTCCTTTATATTTTCCTACTGGTAATGTATCAGTTAAAGATATGCAATTTGTAAACGCCTATGTTGTATTGGGATTTGCATTGTAAAAATAAAAAATTATAATAACTTTGCTTCTATTATTATTTAAGTTTTGTTGGGAACATATTTTAAAGTATTTCTAGTGAACGATGTGTAATTATTTGTGACGGAATACAATTACAATAGAGATATTAAAATTGCTATTTTATTTGTCTAATATTAGAAATTTTTACTAGTTTGGCTATGGTTAAGCGTCTGTTCCTATATAAATTACGTTTTTAGCCGGCTATGCCATATTAAACTCGATTTTTTGGCATTATAATCAAAGACTAATAATCCTGTGCCTTTGCAATCTTTTTTGGGTGTTTTGCCTCAGCTTGCATCTGTTCCTTGATAATTTTTAAAAAGACAAGATCGGCCGATCTCCGCCAGAAACATGTCGATTTTTAGAACTAAAATATGCTGGTTTATTCACCATGTTGTAATTAAAGCATGTTGTGACTACGCACAAAGAAAAATAAGGAAAGAACGTAACTGAGACACATCTTGACCACAGCGTCGAAAGTCGTACGTATAAGCTCTAAGTTCACAGTTCACAGTACACATTTATTTTCGTTTAAATAAAAAACTTTTAAACCGGATTCAAGTTATGTACATATTATTATAAATTTACAACTATTGACATTATTTTAAATTTATCCGACGTTTCACACCGTTGTCACCGTGACCACGCACGCTGTAAAGCACGCGAAATGTTAAATAGTTGTATATTTATAATAATACATAACTTCAATCCATTTAAAAAGTTTTTTCTTTAAATGTGTAAAAGTTTATTTTCGTTTTTAATTTTACCAATACATTTAATACAGAAACAGCTAGGTATTTATTTACTGGGCACTGGGGGTGAGGTCAAGAATCAAGATGCCTTAACAGTAGTGGTAGGGGAGCCCAAGAGGGGATTTCGGGATTTACTAAAGCGCGGCAGATTAATATATAGGGGGATACCTTGTACCCGGTTAAGTACCTCCACAAAACATGAGGCCCATATATAAGGCCGCCCGTGAAGGAGACAGGATCAGATTAGTTAAAAAAAAATTGACCATCAGAAATTCCCGAGCGCGTCAGATTAAGGTAGGGTGAGTTAATTACATCCTAAAAAGTGTATATTCCACTAATCTGACAATGTGAGAGTGACGGAAAAAAAGGGGAGGGCAACAAAGTTGTAAAAAAAAAACGTCATCTCGACATTCTCGAGCGTAGCTAGTTTTTTTTTTATTTTGAAGGAAATAATTCAAGAATAATGAAAAATATATAATCTGACGATTTCCGCAAGCCGAAATAACAAAAATTCGTCGATAAAGTTAAATGCGTGCAGCTGCGTGATGCCTACATTTCCTTAAACCGATCGGAATCTACTAAACGGCGTTCTAAATATTTCCTTCAAAATTACATTTCCTGTGAATTTGAACCGATTCGGACCGATAGATTTTGAGAAATTTTGAAAAATCTTAAAAAAATAAGAAATATTTTTTTTTAAAGTGGTTTCTTTATCGATCAACTTCAAAAACTAATCCGCCTTTGAGCTTGAAAAATCACGTCGATCGCCACCAAGCTGGTCAAAAGCGGTTGATTCGTTCGAGAGATATCGTGAACGAAAGAAACCCGAAAAAGTGTTTTTTAGGGATTACTCCGAAATTTGTGGTTCGATCAATTATAATTGCAAAATTACTTATGAGGATGATAAAACTGCGTCGAATGCCGCTAACCGCGTGAAAATTGCTTGATCCATTCAAAAGTTATTGCGGTTTGAAAAATCCAAAAATAGTGTTCTATGAAACTTCTATCAGACTTTCGAGCTGGGAGAGCTCAAATGCATAGAAATGTTATTTCTTTGAACTCAGCGAGCTCAAAATATCAATTTTAAGCGCCCAGGAATGGAATTAGCGGGAAGTTGCAGGGATGGCCCTTTAGGTGAACCGTTTTTCTAAAAAAAAATTGTCAGATCAGGCGAATCCCTCTAGATAATCGTCAGATTATGAGACAGTACGTTTAGAACATAAATATGAACCACATATATCTTAATCTGACGCGCTTGAGTATTTCAAAATTGCGATTTTTTTTTTGCAAATTATGAAAATGGCCGTGGGTTTGCGTCCCATCGAAATCGTCAGATTAGTGAATGAGAGTTTTTTTTGGTGCACTTAACACTCCCTTAGAAAATCTGACGCGCTCGATAATTTTTTTTTTTTTCATTTTCAACCCTTAAATACAACCACCCGCATCATGCGAACGATCAGATTAACATACGTACATTATTAAAAATACGTAGGGCATTGATGCTATCAATATCTGACGCGCTCGAGGATGTCCATGCAACAGTTTTTTTTTACATATTTAACAATCTATAGCCGCTTCCCCCACCGATGAAAAGGTATATATCATATAACATTTTTTTCTTCTTATTATCTAAGCTTTGCATCCCAATAGGTCTCTACGACGCTCGAGTAAATCCCCATTTAGCATCGTGGGCTCCCCTACCATAGTGTATGTTATGTAGAAAGTCGAAATTCGAAAACTAAATTTCTATGAATGTTTTTCGACACGAACTGTCATTTAGTTAGTCATCAGTTCAAGCCCCATGTTCAACTGTCAACATGGTGACGTCCCGGTGACGGCGGCGGTGGATAAACGGCCTTAATGTTCAAATGGTAGACTGACGATTGTACAGAATATATATTTTTTTTTATATGTTATCACCACAGACTAATTTTCTGTAACAATCTGCGCTCTCAGGTCAGTTGTCAGTTGTCACTGTTACCTAGTAGTTAGTACTAAGTTACTAAATAGTAATTATAAATCAATTTTTTTGACAACATTGTAAACATATTTATTAAATATTATTTTAAAATCAGATGAAATATCAAGAGATCAACAATGTTACGTCATACATAAAATAAGTAAAGGGAGTACTGAACTAATCTTCCCCATGGTTACATAGGTACTTTGCGAATTATTCATTAAATTTTTAAGGTAATATAATACTTTATATATAGACCCTTAGAGAGTCGGAACTGATATGATATTAAATGAATGTAATAATTAACAACATTTAAGATACTTTTCAACATAAATTATTAACCTTTTCAGTTTAAAAAATGTACTCACCAAGACAGAAGATATTGTGGTTTGCATTTAATACCAGAATTTTCATAATTTTGCTGCAAGCGGTCTTCAATGCTGTTATTCCAGATCATGATGCAAATGTTTTTATAAGTCCAGAAGACCCAACTTTAAGAAAAACATCTGCAGATTCTATTATAGAAAAGATTTTTGGAGGATTAAAAAGATGGGATGGTCAGTATTTCATTCATATTTCCCAATATGGATATACATATGAAAACTGTTTAGCATTTTTTCCATTATTTCCATTAATTGTAAGACATCTTGCCAACCTTATTAATAGTGTATCAAGCAGCTTTCTGAACTATCATAGTAACTTGTTAGTATCAGCAACTTTGATTAACATTGTGTTTTTTATCAAATCTGCTGATGTATTACATAGACTAAGTCTTAGGGTACTTAAGAGTGAAAGCAAGGCTTACAAATCAGTGATTCTGTATTGTGTTAATCCAGCCAGTATATTTTTTGTTGCTCCATATTCGGAATCCTTGTTTGCTTTTATGTCATTTTATACTATGTTGAAGTGTACAGAACCAGAGACTTTGAGGTTTGCTAATATTGACATGATCACTGCTATACCTGTCGGATTTTCCATGATAACAAGATCTAATGGGTCCTTGAACTTAGGATTTATATTTTATACCAGTTTTAAAAATACAATTGAGAAAACCATACCTGAGATAATGTACAAATATAGAACATTGAAAAATAAAATAATTATTCCTGCGTTAATGTTACCATTACTTACATCAGCTTTGGCACTCTTTATGACTACAATAGTAGCTATAATGCCATTTGTGTTGGTTCAAGCCTATAATTACTTCAAGTTTTGTATTGTAACTGAAAATACTTTACCAGAATTTCTATTAAATTCAGAGTTTGTCTTACCAGGTAATGCAGAAAGTCCATGGTGTAATAAAACATTGCCTGTGTCATATTCTTACATCCAAAGCCATTATTGGAATGTGGGGTTGTTTAAATACTATCAAATTAAACAGTTACCAAATTTTATATTGGCACTGCCTGTATTAGTTCTAATTTTATATAATTGTTTGAGTTATGTAAAAAATAACATAAGGTTATTTTTAAGGCTTGGATTAAAAGACAATATATCCTACTTTGGGTATACAACTAAGATTAGTTGTAGGCCTAAGCAATATTCTAAAGGATTTGGGACCAATGACCCAGTATACTTTGTGTATGTGGTGCATGTAATGTTTTTAACAATCTTTAGTATAATGTTTGTTCACATACAAGTTACGACAAGGCTTTTAGCATCTGCAAGTCCTGTCTTGTATTGGATATGCTCAAATAAAATTAATGTGGGTCCCACACCAACATCTGATCAGAATACAATTAATGAGCATTTCCGAAGAATTGGGATGGGAAAAAGAATACCATCACACCATTTATCTATTGCCAATTTGGAAGGTGTTGATAACATGTACAGTAAATGGAAAACTTTTATCATAACCCGCAGAATGCCTGACCTTCAGTCTCGCTTCATACAATGTTATTTTATTGGTTATGTAGTAACAGGTACTGTACTGTTTTGTAATTTCTTACCTTGGACTTGATTATCTGATCAAACTGAGCTTTATATGCTCACATATCATTGTAAAACATATTCATATCATTTTTTATTATTAGAACATTGAATAGATTATTTATTAATAGAATAAGAGTCAATTTATTAAAACTTTTGCTTAAAATTCAATAATGCATGGGGCCTTTAAAATTAGTCCATTTCTAAGTGTAGAGCTTGGAAGTTTTAAAATGTTTTAACATTGCATAATGCAGCCTTTTACATTGTAGCTAATAAGATTTTAGTAAATCTAGTCAATAATAGTTAATTTATAGTTATACAAATGCTAGGAAGATTGACTTATTTATGATGTTATAAGCTTAGGTAGGAAATTGATCTCATTTTGATAGTAATGAAAATGTATCTGCATTTTAAAATGGTTTTGTGAATTTTTATTTATAACTTAAAGTAAGATATATTAAATATACTTTGAGGTGGACAAACCAATAAAAAAATGCACTGTTATCAATGGTACAATAACGGGAGTTACTACGCCATAATATTGGGAATCAGTAATATATATGTATAGATAATATAGAGTAACTTGAATTTGCCTTAATGAGTTGTGTTTGCATTAAAAATACACACAGCTAAATAAGTATAGCTGAAAACAGTTATGACAACCGTCCATTCAGCAATAAAAATAGTCATACAAACTATAATAATCATGTGTGCAATTTAATAAAACATTTGCCTTAGGTAAAATAAATTTAGGGCGTTTGACATTCGCAGATTTATAACATGTTTATAAAATATATTCAAATAATCATAACCACAATAAGTTTAAAACTACTTAAGGCAATGGCTAAATGTTTTATCTAAAAGATAGCCAATCAAAAACCAGGTAACTTGCAAAATTGCCTCTTTTTATAGTGAAGAGATGTGTGATGTATAGTGATGAGTGTGAATAAGAACATTTTATTGTTGATGGTTGTGAAATTTTTGTATGCTGCATTTCAATCTTGATTATAAAGAGAAACAATTGTTTCAAAAACTTAGATATAATGCAGCATTCATAGGCTAAAATATGCACAATAAATGCGTACACAAATTTCTATATATTAAAAAAACTTCCCAAATTACAAGTGTTTTAATTACTTACAATATTACAAAGTTGTCTTATATATCTATATATATTAAAAAATTACTTATACTTGAAGTAAATACATGGTTATCACTGTTAAAAAGTTCATGAAAATGTGAATTTAGTTAATTTGCAATTTGATGATGTCTTATTAAAATATTTGTGATAACTTTCCACACATATATTAAAGACTACACATAGGCTTAAAAAAACTTAGTACCTAGACTTGTCCTATGATGAATTAATTAAACATAGGGAGAGGAGTTATGTCTATATATTAGATTCTGTGCTATCTGGGACACATTCAGAAACAGTTGCTTTAGGTGATTCTTCTGTTGAATCTGGAAGGACCATGTCTAAAGGGTCAGCTTTGTCGGTAACGGGGGTTTCCCCGTCACCGGCTGGACCCTATGCAGTCACTAAAGCCTCTTTAAGCCTCAAGCGAGCCCGTTTCACCCTTTCTTCTTGCCTCTTTACATCCTCTTTTGTTATTGTCACAGCTGCAATCAATGGCTGCTCAGGATTTAAAAAAACACCTGGGTTTTCGATAATTGTTTGTTTTGATCCAGTCTGCCCTGTAATAGTTGAATAGAATTTATAAAATTATAAATTTTTAATCACACTATGAAAATTATTATAATTGTAAAGAAACACATGATTTAGCAATTAAAAAATGGTGACAATGAATACCTGTTATAGGTTGAGACGATACATGCAATGCTGTAGCAAGAGATTGGATAGTTGTAGCATCTGATGTGTAGGGTCCCAAAGGTTTTATGTATCGAGGTAATGTAGTGGTTCCAATAACACCATTTGCATCACAAGCAGTCAAACCCTGAAATATTCAATGTATAAAAATTTAACATAAGTACACTATAGTGATTAAGAATTTATAAATAACTAAATATCTTACAGAAACTACTGACATATTTTTTTCAAATTTTTCTATAAACCAAGAAATAGTACAAACATTAAATTAACCACCTTTAAAGGTTGGCAGGTTATGTATAATATGGCGTATAATTTGGAAATTAGCCTAATAAACACAGAAGAATATTCTTTATCAGCTTACCTCAAGTCTTTTTTCCCAAAATAGTTGCTTAGGTTTTTCTTGGTTACCATGCTTTAAATCTGTTTTAACTTTACTTTCTTGAGTTTTGTAGACAGTAACTGGTTGCTTGAAAATTGAAGCTGTTTGTCGTATAGGAGGAACTAACGAGGCATCAGATCGTACACCCCTGTATTTAAATAAATTTGTTAAAGATGAAACATCAATTGGTATAGACACTATGAAAATTTGATTTTTCCATAAGTAACTAAAATATGTATTTATGTTATTTAAATAATTAATGACTAATAATACTATGATCCATTTTATTATTGTAAAATTCATCACCAAAATATATTAAAACTAAAACATGCATATTAGTCATGCTCTAATTATGAAAGTATCAAAGCAATTAAATACAAAATTTAATTTAAAGAAATACCAAACCAGTTAAATATATTTAGTGTACTTATAGTAACTAGTTTTCTGGTAACAAATGTAACTTTAAAAGCATAAAGAAGAAAAGAAGTGTTCCTAATAATAGGCATATTATATGTATATCATTACCTAGCTAACCATGCACTATAAGACCACCACCACATGAAAATGTATAATCTGGTGTAATAATTAATTAAAATCCCAATAAATAATAACTATCAACTTAAAAGTTTGAATTAATAATTCAATTTTATATAATAAAATGTCTAACACCTGGTAAAATTCTTATGTATGAGAAGGTTCTTATTAGGTGATAGTATAGCATAAGAAAAGCTCTACTTATTTAACATATCTTGATTATTATAAATCTAAAAACTTTGTGTAAATTACATAAATAATACACACACTAAAATAACAAGAATTTGTATATCTAAAACAATACTAAAGCTCAAATTGAAGCCAAGTGTAGAGGCGTACAACAGATGTAACATAAAGCTGAACTAGTGAACACAACACAGGTGATACAAAATAGGACACAGATGGCTGAACCTGTAATCAAACTGCGCACGAGCTTTCTTGGCCTTGCACAGCAGCATGGTGTTAATTTGACCCTGCTGAAAGTCGAAACATGATAGGTCCATACTATCACCCAGATAACGAACTAGCTCTGCTTTACTGCGAAACTTTTTACCTGTTGGGCTATAGAAAATTCATGGTACACTATAACCTATCTTATTGAGGTAAAGTTTCATGTTAGTTCTGTTAATATTAGACAAGATTGGTGAACATACTATGGTACTTTATGTGGGGGCTTTTGAGCAAAATTACTTAAGTCTTCTGGTGGTAACTAAAGTGGAGCATTACAATGGTTTGCAGTAATAATGGCTAAACTATGAATAAGTTATTAGACTATGTAGTTATACTGAAATTTGTCTCTAAAAGTTCATAAATCAACAATGGTACCTTCACAAACTACATTACCTGTAATAATAAACGTCAACTTTTCCAGCGGATAGTCCGCTTTTTCTTATGACTTCTTCTCTTTGCCATCCTTTTGGCAAAGCAGAGCAATCCATTCTTTTTTTTTCGATAGATATATTCATTTTGAAAATTCGTCTGTGTTGTGTCAGAATAAAGATTTAAGAAACTGTAAAATTCCTTAACTTCTTATTTTCAAAAAATATATATTAAAAGACTCCCCAATGTAGACCATCACAAATATATATAATAAAGTTTAGGCCTTCAATTCAAAATAAAACTTCATTTATCAATCAATTCTTCAATCTATTGCAGATTTAATAAATAGAACACACCGACGTCCGACGAATTAGAGACTATTTAGTTGCTGGAATAGGAATACAAAGATATTTCATAATTCATATAATCATATTATTATCACAATTCACCAGACGCGTCTTCACAGTTCACACTTTCACAGTTCGTAATCTGTGCAACTCAAGACTCAAGTCCAGTATATCTATTATTTCTCTATGTTCAAGTCTCAACTCGCAAGTAACAGATTACAGAACACACAGACTTTAGGTAACGTTTAGACAAAAGCCACTTTGAGATGTATATGTTACTGTAAAATTTTGAACTACGGTTAATCTTAAAATTTAAGTGTAAATCTTAGGATTTACCGACATGAGTTGGTAAATGTAAGTATTTCTGAAAATACGACGATTTTTTCGAGCTTTTACCATTCGAATTCAGTATATGCTAGGTTTTACCACTGTCAGCTGGTAGATGTATGTTTTAGGAATAAAACAATGAGTAATTCTTAATTATTTACTTTAATGTACTATTAGACAAAACAGGTACATAGTATAATAAAGGTATCATATGATATTAATAAGTACATACCAACTTATTTAAATTATTTTAAAAAACTTATATCTCTCAATATCTCAATCTCTATCATAATATCTATCTTACTGAATCAGTAGTTCTCTATTTGGAATTTAACAACGAAACACAAACATAATACTTACATAAGCTAGGCTAACTTAATAATTATTTTTGTTTTTCAACATTTACCGTGCCATTAATGTAAATCCTAAGATTTACCAACGGAATGGTGGTAAGAGTTCGAATCGCAAAGATTTTGGGACATTTACTATTAGGAATTGGTAGATCTTACTTTTACTGGAATATCTTAGGATTTACTGCAGTTCGAGCTTTTACAGTAACATATAAATTGTTTCCAGAAAAATCATCTAATCATCATCTACGGAAAGATCAAAGCATGTGTATTGAGTAAAAAAAAAGGTGCGTGTATTTATGTACGCGCGTAAGAAGTTATAATTCTTTGGCATTATTAAAAATAGTTTTTGATTGCATGCAAATAATTAATTACAATTAAATAATCAAAGACTGGAAAAGGAGTCATTATAGTCAATAAAGTTCAGTATACATTTGAAAAATTAAATAAATAAATATTTATTGAAGTGAAACTTCTTTATCGGGGTTGGAAAAAATTTAGTGTAACATTTTTCGTTACGCGTCACATTTTTCGGTTACGCGCCATATTGCTTTTTGAAGTCAAACTTCTTTATCGGCGTTGGAATGAAAGTTCTTTATCGACGTATGGGAGAAATTTTGTAGCAAATCGTCACGTTTTTCGGTTACGCGCCGTCTTTTTCGGTTACGCGTGCTTTCCTCGCTCAACAAATAAGTATCGCAATTAAATACATCGAGGAAATTCTACCAGCATTAAAGGTACACGCCACAGGGACCAAACTTTTCAGATTTGTTTTAATTTTCTATTTAAGTAATAATTTTGAATTTTGATGATCATTCTACTATCTAGGTTAAGAATATTGTAAATATGTACATTCTGTATATTATATTTGTGTGTTGGAAATAAAAATATCTATTTAAGAGATTTCTTAACTAGAATAATATTTATACATAATGTCAATTGACAATGTACATTGATAAATCATACCTAAATGTCAATAACATACATTTTTGACGTTAAGATTCTGTCCGATTTCAGACTTGAAAGTAGTTGAATCAAATGTGAAATGTGAATGCGAATTCCCCGTAGACCGAATGCAAATCCCGTGTCGTGTAATATGTGAACTGTGGTTTACTCGGTAATGCAGTGTTTGTCGATAAAAAGATTGACTCGATTTACTATACATCTCATATTAGGCTTAAATTAATTTTATTTAAAAGAAAACTTGGATTGCAATTAATTAGTAAGTATCTTTTTTATATTAAGTTTTTCTCAAGATGATTGGCAATAACTGATGTTTGTTGCCAACTTTTCTACTTTCACTTTTGAACATTTCATATTTTAATTACTAGAATATAGAATAGACTGAGTGGATAACTTTAAGATAGATTTCAGACAGCAGGTTTTAATTTCATATATAATATTGTATCTATTTTTAGAATGCCAAAATATAGCCAACCTGTTGTAAGCTATGAGCTTTACTATAAGATGGATGCACTTTGTAATTGAATATAATAAATCTGAATATATCCTTTACATGCATTATCAAGAAAACAACCCTAACCATTTGTATTGCAATAAGATAATATATATTTTGAATTACTTTAAGGTATTGTTTATATACAACATAATTTGTCTTTATTGTTAATATCTAAACTAATCATATATGTAATTAATCTGTATATTATATATGAGATCTTATTTAAAACTTATTTAGGAAACAACACTTAATATGCTACTATATCTGTTTTAATTTTTTTCACATAAAAAACACACAATCTAGGCAATTTATGAAGTAATATCTAGACATAACACAATCTCAACATATTAAGATAGTCATGAATAAATACTTTGCTATTAGGCTAAGTTATAATGAATCACCCATATACCAAAACGATTTAGAATACCCTAAGCATGCTTAGTGCTTAGTATAACTTCTATATTTCAAATTTGTGTTTGATTGATTTGGAAGTCCTTTTAAGTGCTTAGGGTCAAAATCAATTCAATTTGACTGAATACACAAGGGTGTTTTATATATATCCAAATTACAATTAGTGTGTCAGGGAGTCACTGTTTATAACTAAAGGCATTACTCTATATTAATTATAACCATACATATCTAATACTGTTTAAGTTTTATTATTTATTAATTGTCTACCCACACAAATTGTTTACAAATGTCTGTTGTTAGTTACTTAGTGACAGTCATATGATTAATATATCCAACCACATAAACATTAATTATTGATATGTACAGTTTCACATCACTAAATCATCTTATAACTTATAATAACTATTAATACTATTATTCCAAAGTTTTTCTCTTGTTGCCAGTCTCATCACACAAGAAAGCACTAATAGCACACATAGAAAAATGTATTAGTGCACAGCCAGGAATTGTACGCACATCCTCAGGATTGAGATTTGCATGCATTAACCAACACTCCTGCTTTAATTATTGATTGTTGTGTAATAAAGTTTTTGTATTATTCCGACGTCATGTCTATAAAAATATATTTAAGACTAGACATGCAAACAGTATTAACAGCACTTACATTATTATTATTATAATTGTTGAAGATCTACACAAATAATGTTTTATAATTGAGTGTGGTGAGTGCTGTCATAAAAGTATGAGTAATAAGTGCCCTAGCTGTGAGTAGTTTATCGCTTAAATAAGTTATTCAGGTTACCCGTGAAACAAACCAGCTGCTAGCAATCTCACGGTTGTTGACAATTACGCGATAAATTATTTATTAAAGTCCATCGAATGTCGAAGACATAGCAAAGACCTTGAACTTCCTTTTTTGCCATAGTTAGCCGATTTATATTTCCAGTAGAGCAATGTCTTTAGCCTAGTGGTTAAGTGTATGGGTACCTGAGGTCGTGCATTCAAACGTGGCTAATGATTTTTTTATTTTGTGTCTAATATAATACTTATATAATAATATATGTAATACTTACGAAAAAGTAAATCATCGCCAGGAGACCGGCGTGCCTTATCCAAAAATCTATTTTGAGCAAGCACTAAAGACTTCTATTATTTATACATTTATATAGCTCTGTAAATATAATTAATTAATGAATTCAATAAAGAAAAATATTTGTAAAAACTAGACACAACAACGTGACTTTGTTATTGTTCTTAACTTAGAAATAAATATTAAAAGTATTAAACCCGCATACATTATTTTGACATATATATAGGCATTGAGTTTACAAGATAATAATTTGAACTCAGACGTCTAGCCAGTAGATATGTGGATAGTAATACTAGTAGAAGAATCAACTATCAATTTATTCATTACTGTGTGCCAATTATGTTACCTTATATGCCTACCTATATTTTGAATTTTGCAAAGACGTACATATAAAAATCTCTTACCCTACCAACCAAATAACCTTGTAATAAATCCTTTAGGCGTTTTTGATAAACTTTCTTTACCATTACTTTCTCAACAATTTTTTTATACTGAAAAGAAAATGATTTAAAATGTATTGTTAAAAATTGCCCTTGATAACAACGTGAAAATGTCATCGAATACTAAAACTCCCAGATATAGCCAGAAACTAAAAATGCCAAGGTGAAAATAGGGTGGCACTTGGCAGAATTGTGGGCGATCGCAAATAAAGAAGGTCTGGGGAGTTATTAAGGTCTTTCTGTTATCATGGTAGGCAGGGCTTTGTTGTTGCTTCGCAGAAATGTCAGGAGTGGCCTGTGACGTCACTACGGAAAATGGCACGACATTTCGTGGTGCTTGCCACACCCTAGTTTCCCCAATATCTCATGACCGGGTTATATGAACAACTAAGTTTCGCCGGAAGGAAATGTATATACAATGTTATATTCGGTATAGAAACCAAGCACTTTTTCTGGATTCTTGTCTATGGTGTTTCCATAACGGCATTAGAAATATGAAAAAATAATCGTGCATTTTTGTATTCATGGGTGCGCTTAATAGGTGTACTTGGAACTAATCTGAACTACAAAAATACATTTACGAATAGCCTACGTGTCGAAAACTATCAATAAGAATCTGTGTGAATAGTGAAGGTATCGTTTTCTAATAGACCAATATCTAATCCAGTCTACTTCCTTTTTTGCGTCCCGTATAAAGTATTTGCAAGATTTGTTAATCGAGGCTTAATTTTTTACAGGTACTTAATAATGGCACTACGGAGTAGCAGCCAGTTAACTCCGCGGTACTTATTCTAACTTATCGTAAGTATAATTCACATATTTAATTAGAAATTAGTATATATTCTTCTTTTTTTTATTTCAATTTGGCCTATATAAAAGGCACTTTTGAAAGTCAAAATTACAAGTTAAAAATGACTCTAGTTCCAGTTGGAGAAGAATGGATAAGAAACTCCATACTTACTCTTTTTGTATTTTGTAAACTTTCTTCATGATTTGTACATACTTTATCTTATATTTCTATTGTACGCGTGTATATCACTGAACTCCTCTTAAACGGCTGGACTGATTTGAATGAATTTTTTTATACGTTTGTGTGGCGCCCTGGATAGTGTAGATTCACAAATCAGCCCTGAAGATGGCGCTGCAGTCGGTACTTTCATATTTTGTTTATTATCCTAAGCGCTCGAAATATCATACAGGACAACGTCTGTCGGGTACGCTAGTTACATATATTATAATGTTATCAACAAAAGTATAGTTATGAATTATGATACAATTGTAGTTAAGCGAATCACAATTCGCTATAAAAACTTTTATCCGTTACTTTTATTGAATTAATTTTTATAGCAATGGCATCTGTATGAACATATATAATATAAAAATGAAAAGAAATAATATATTCTATATATAAAGGAAAATATATTTTTAAATTATATTTCATCACTTGTTAAGTGATTATTTAATTGAAAAGTAAATTAATTAATTACTACAACTATTTAGATTTTAGATTGAATATTAATTGAATGTGACAATTTATTTCGTTTAAATGGATTTTGTTATATAGATACGTTTTAAAAACGACACTGTTTTAATTAAAATAATATACTTTTATTACTGTCCTTAAAATGCTATCTTACTTTGATAACCTAAAATATGTCATAAAAGTACAGATACGAGTTCCCATGAAAGTTAACATAGACGCTAGATAGCTCAATCAATCCCTATTTATAATGGTCGTTCTAGCCATTACCGGTCCAATCAGTAAGAAAGGGTCGAGTTATAGGTATGTCAGAGATGACCGCATCGCAGGGGCCGCGCCTAAATCACGTACCTTGCTGAACTTCTAATGTGCCTGAAAGTAGAACGTGGAATTGTGCAAACGGGTCATCGTAACCTTTGTTATAACTAATGGGCACGAGTGATTTGTCAGTTTTAATGGCTTATCGATAGTCTATAATTTACGAATTTTGAATGATAGTGTTATTGACGTAAATGTCACCATAATGTAATGTTAATTGCCATAGAACAGAGGTTATATATATTTTGTTCTTTAGTGCATTCTAAGTTTAAAAACTCTTGGTGTGAATTAAAGTCTAAATTGTTTGTGCTAGCTAAAATTGGAAATTTCTGGATACGTGAGTTAAATTCAGTGGCGGTTGTTGCAGATATGTTCAAATATATGTTAAATTAAACACTTTGTTTGAAGCGGGATGTCAACTAGTTTTAATCGTTTAAAATATTATAACATCGATTTAGGCGCGATGGAGTTGCGACGCTAACTAAAAAACTAACTAACTTCTTAAGTGACACTTCAATACATTTTTCACACTTTTCGATACTGTCGGAAACAAGAATGTTATATTACAACTAGCTGACCCGGCAAACGTTGTTTTGCCATATAAATAATTTCTATGTACTTTCTAGTGCCGACAGAAAATAACTAACCTATTTTAAGTGTGTAAGGATGTGGTATATGCACGAAATAGGTGTGTAATGCTGTGAACGATAAGGGAATATAGAAATAACAAACGCCAAGCACTATATTTATTAATAATTCATCATAATTTATTTCTGTAATATATATATACGTATCATTATTCGATAAGAACGGCAACACTATCAAAAAATATCAGTCTCTTAATGCTACAGCGTGAACAATATTTTTTGTTAGCCCATCTTTAGCTAACACAAACAAACTTGATGGTTTACCCACTCGAGAGCATGCCACGTATAATTGTCCGTGTGAAAAACATGGCGTGCTTAAATCTAAGCCACAAACCGACATCGTTTGGCCTTGGGATTTATTGATGGTCATGGCAAATGCCAATCGAATTGGAAACTGAACACGCTTTAATTGAATTGGCACATCCGTAGGTATTATAGGAATCCGTGGTATTAATATGTTTTCACCTCGGAACTTTCCATTTAAAATGCTAGCTTCAATGACGTTCTTCATTAATTTTCGAATGACCAATCGCGTACCGTTGCACAGCCGTGGCGGGTTCAAATTGCGAAGCATGATAATCGGAGATCCAACCTTTAATTGTAAATTATGCGGTGGCACACCTGGCAAATCCAGTGAGTTCAAAAACTCTGTCGGAAAATTTACAGTTTCGCTCGCATCGCAAACTGTGTCAATAGATTTATATGATTCCAAGTTCCCTGGCAATAACTGTTGTATCTTCAGATTCAAATTGTCAACGTCTACATTTTTTGCCGCTAAAATTGCTCTTTCTGCAAGCCACTCATGATTTAAGTACTGTGTGTGTACATCGGGAAATATTTTTTCAATGAGAGTGTCTTGCGAGTCAACGATTGTGCAAAAATCTGTCGGTAATTTTACGCATCCAGTCTCATCTATAGTTACTTTTCCATCACCGATATCTAGGAGTTGTTTTGAGAATGTTTCAGCGGATGGATCTTGAAGCATTTGAACGCGCATATTTACTTTCAGCTGTACTTTTTCAACATTACGCCACAGTGTAGATGATTTTAAGCAAGCATTAATCTCATCAGCGTATGTTGAACGTGGAATGACGGGAAGTGTTTGCCTGAAATCACCTGAAAGGACTAACAGAGTGCCGCCAAATAGTTTGTCGTTGTTTTTGATATCTTTTAACGTCCTGTTCAACGTCTCAAGTGAATGTTTGTGCGCCATAGTACATTCATCCCAGATGATAATTTTACATTGTTTCAGCACGGTGGCCATGGACGATTGTTTTTTTATGTTGCACACTCCGTCAGGGTTATTTTGAATATTTAATGGCAGCTTAAATACTGAATGAGCTGTTCTGCCTCCATCCAATAAAGTTGCAGCAACGCCTGACGATGCAACGGCCAATGCGATGCCATTATTTGATCGTATTTCAGCAAGAATTAGCGAAATAAGGAATGTTTTTCCAGTTCCACCTGGTGCATCCAAAAAGAAGAATCCACCTTGTCCTGCTGAAACTGCGAGCATAATGCGGTCGTAAATGATTTTTTGTTCCTCATTCATTAATGGGACATTGCGAGTAACAATCGCCGCCATTTCTACAGTGTTGTACTGCATTTCACGATTCATTTCCGTGTTCATGAAATCAGATACAGCTCGATCTGGCGAATTCATACCGAAATGACTGAGTGATAAATTAGCAATTATAATGCAGAGATCTTCAATAGCAATCAATGCTTCATTGTACATAGCGTCGCTGAACGTTATCGTTACATCGTTGCATCGTGTACGATGTTGATGCAATATATCATCAGTCATTGAATCTTTGTGATTATCCCACAATATCTGTGCTCGAGCTGGAAAACATGTAGTTAACACTATAGCGAATAGTAGACGAATTTGTATTGCTGTACAATTTAATGCTGCTTCAGCAAACATACATTCCCACTGGTTGTCGTCTTCCAGCAAGCCGAGTGCAAGGCACGCATCTTTATACGTTGAATACTGTTGCCCATTCACTTTCCGTATATCTTGAAATGACAATGGGCCAGTAACATTAACCAACAACAATCGAAGATAAAAGCATTCAGTTTGCTTTGGATTGACTGTAAATACTCGCCCCAGAGCGTTTGATTTAAATAAATTGGGACATGCATCAACTGGGGAGCCTTGCTTGCGGGGCATCCATTTTTTTGTTTGAGCCCATGTGAAATAGCATGGTACTTGTGAATAGAGTAACGTTCGTGCAAAGGCACCAAAATCATCCGCACGATTACACAATTCGAAAAATTCAGTGAGTGTAGTTGTAGGTGGATTTACAGCACGATCAATTGCTGTCTCGTTCGTGAAAAATACACGCTGGCCGTTTTCGAGATGGACGGCTAACTGAACAACTGCTGGATCCCGTTCATGAATCGGGAAACCAAAGATACGCCAAGCAGCTTCATTGGAGCTAATGTACCGACCAATTTGATAAAGTGTTATTTCATCGTTTTTATTCACTGGTTGAGCATTCACGTTAGTATTTTCCACTCTAAACACAGCCATATCACTGCCTTTATGGACATACTTGCAAATGTATTTAATGCTCTTCACAGAACTGCAGAACTCAACATTAATATGAGCATTGTATGTCTTGCTCAACAGAGGTGAATATGGTACCACCCAACGATTATCAATGTCAATGTCTGTGTTGTTGATGTTTTTAATAAATGATCGTCCGCCATTATCGGGACTTCTTCGACGATATATTGGATATCCGTCGACATTTGTGATCGTATCGTTCGTGAAATCTTTAGGGAAATTTTTAGTGCATTTTCCATCTGCCATGCAAGGCGATGTACGATTAAGAGTACCGCATGGACCATGAATCATGTTCGCTGTAACAATATCAAACAGCAGTTGGTCAGTAGACGGATCTGGAAGTTCTGCAGAAATGATACTATCGATTTCTTCAGGACGGATTTTATCGATTAACCAAACCAAAATGTGAGCATGAGGTAATCCTCGCTTTTGCCACTCAACTGAATACAGCCAGCAACGTGTGCGGCCGAATACATGTAATTTAGTAATGAAACTTATTAAAGACTTCAACTTTTGTTTGAACACACGTGCTGTAACGTCATGACGATGGATTGAATTTTGGCCAGGCAATAGCAAAGATTCAATCTCTGGCCATTTTGGATTACATGTAAACGTGATAAATAAACACGGTCGTCCATATTCGCGCACGAAAGTCAGAGCATCCTGTATATATTCTTGCATATGACGTGGACTGCCCACATACGATGATGGTAGAATGACAGAGTTACCAATTTCGGCAGCGTCAGCGTTGTTGTTAATAGCGTCCCGCAAGTGAATGTACTCTTCCGCACGCAGCTTGAGTTGATTATATCGTAAGTATCGTAGTCGTTCGCCTTCTATCTTGGCGTACATGTCGACCATGAATTGTTGACAAAGCTCGCGACATCGTAGAATGACGTTGTCCCGGCCGCGTCGAATCATCAATCGGTACGCATAATAATCTTTCGAGCTAACGTTCTTGTTTGTTTCGGCTCCTGTAATAATATATTTTTAAATATTAGATTAAATCAATTACGATAAATAATTTAATTTTTTTTTAAATTAGTAATCAAGTTTAAAATGAATGAAGTACCTGATACGGGATCGCGTTGTTTGATATTTATGCAGTATCCGTCTTGTCCCTTCCAGAACATTAGCGGATATTGGAGAGCATCATATGAACGATGTGTATCAGCAATGAACTGAAGATTATTACTCCTTCTACGAACCACAATTTCTCGTGCACCTGTACAATCGCCAACCATGATTCCCGCAACGTCGTCAACAACAGGTGCATTAAATCTACGAATATGCTCTCCAGCTGGTGTTTTATCAGGATTAATGACAATAGCGTGGTTATCGTTTTGTAATTTATGCATGTGTGATTTGAATATTTTCAACAATTCATTGTGCTCATGCAGTAAAGCGTCCAGTTCGCTCACGATGCGTTTGGCAAAAAATGAATCAAGGTTGTTATAGTCACAACGTGCATTCACACGATTGGCAAGTGCGCTTCCGGAATCCTCGCCGCCCATAAAGTAGATTTGTAAAAATTTATGTGCTTCGTTTGGCATTGGCAGTAATGAGCCTATTTTATGATAAACTTGGCCTCTAATTTTAAATGTAGAATTGTATTGTTGACCAAGTGAATTAGTATTTCGAACTATTTCTGTTGCTCCGAACGATGTCATTTGAAAGCATGAATTGAATGTTCGAATGGACTTCAAGAACACGTTAGAATCTGGATCCGTGCCGATAAGTAAACCGTTCAATGGTTCCGGTGGTGTTTCAATGTCGGGTAGTTGAACTTTTCCTGACGCGCAACACATCCCAGCTGGCTCGTTTTTAAATTTAAGAGCATGACAATTTGAACATTCTTTGTCCATAGCACCAATCACCACTTTTGTATGGGCATAATATTCCACATCAGGCTCATACTGGAATGCTAGCCGCAGGAATGAATCATATGTAAATGCTCGGTGTACCTGTTGGCGTTGCTGGTTGTTTGTTCTGCGTCTATTGGCTGTGAATCGGCGTGATTGTCGTTGTTGTAATCTTATCACTTCATTGCGTTCAGCTCGTGTATCTTCAGATTGTTCTTGACGCAATTGCGCCATGCTCACACGCGCATTTGTATTTTCTTGCTGGATTTCTTCTTCAGTTCTTTCGGATCTTAAATTTCTCTTGCTTCTGGTTTCACTTGTATTACGGCTCAAATTAGCCCCTTTGCGTTTTCGTGGCATTGTTCGCTGTACAAAATACACATAATTAGAACTAACAAAATTACTTTAGAGTGAAAAACATCGTAATTATATTGTTATTAACAACAATTTGAGTATAAAAAAAATATACTTACAACAACACAAAAGTCGTTGTTGGTAGGAGCCCCTGACACGCGTTGAGTATTTTTAGGTTATAATTAATAATAACAGATATTATTAATATTATTAATTTACTATTAATTAATTAATTGTATGATTAATTTAAGAGAGTTATTATAATTAATAATGAGAGTTACACTGACATAAAAAAATAACAATTCTAAACGTCACTATACTAAGTTTGATACATAAACACACATTTACATTAATGATGGCCGACAACAGTGGAGGGAGTGAGAGAAACAGGAGACCGGCTTCGGTCTCATCCCTACTCCGCGTTGTTCACTGGGTAGTTACACCGATATAGTCTGGCCAATGAGTATCCAGAGTAAAAGCGCGGAAAATTTTAAAATAATTATTAAAAAATAGGGGTTGGTGATAGAAGGGCAAAAACTTAGGGTTGTATGTATTTTTGAATATCGTATCATAAAAAAATTAAAAAAAAAATTTTGTCAAAAAAATTAAAAAAAAAAATTGAGGGGTGGACCACCCTTATTATTTAGGGGTGTGAAAAATAGATGTTAGCCGATTCTCAGACCTACCCAATATGCTTACCAAATTTCAGAGGAATCGGTCAAGCCGTTTCGGAGGAGTATGCAGACTAACATTGTGACACGAGAATTTTATATATAAGATTTATGAGTGTGAAAAAAACTATAGGATTCATTTTGGCTTCAAGTGTGCGATGATTGCTAACACTTGGTTTACCCTTCTAATTATTTACTAAAATATATACATGTAACTTTGTTAACTAGAAGAAATAAAGGACATGACAAAGTTTAGAAATGCTGTTACTTCTAGTAAAAGATTGAAATGGAAATGGGCAGGACACATTATGAGAGAAGATAAAGATAAATGGACGAAATGACGGAATGGCTTCCTCGCTATAACAAAAGAAAACGAGGAAGACAAATAAAAAGACGGGAAGATGTGCGAAGAGTAGCTGGCCCTATGTGGCTACGTATAGCTAGAAACAGAGAAGAGTGGAAGCCCTTAGAGGAGGCCTATGTCCAAGGACAAGCTGTAGAACAAAAACCAACCAACCGGCTTGCCGATTAATTATTAGGATTTATATTTTTATTTTTAGTGTTAATTTTTTGTATTTCACATTTGTATGACGTACTAGTAGGTATAAGTAATTACAGCAATAAAGGCTTTTATTATTATTATTATATATTTAACTTAACCAATGTTAGGTTAAATAATTCGTGAGTTATTTTAATTCTATAGGCGTCGGAACTGTAAAAAATATTTGAAGTTTTAATCCGGGAGTTAGTGGTCGACACTCCCCGCCACAGTGCTTTAATATTAGATTTTTTAACATTGTTTGTAAAAATTTATATTTATGATTAAAAAAAGTCTTGTTGTATTTTTCCTTTAACTCAATGTATATATTCGTTTAATTCCATTGTGTAATTAAGTTTTGCACTACAATTTGTCCGTAAGACATAATAAAAAAGCCACTTTAATTCCATCCTGTTAAAAGTTATATATCAAATGGGTGTTAGTTTTGTTATTACACTCTTAGTCTACGTTAGTTATTGTTATTTCCTTTACTTTGTGCTCTGCAGAATGGACCTCTTTTGGGTAAAGGCCTCCTATAACAACATTAAATTGATATATATATAACATAGCAAAACCCTATCTATGGTATCATCAAATTTTATTTTCATTGTTTACGCTTAATTTTGTAGTAAAAATGCGGACACGGCGTTCTGTCGCATCGCTGCTTTGTTAGCCATCATATAAACTAACATCAAACGTTTAAGAAGTTAAGGTAAATATCTTGTAAAATTCCGTAGTGCTAATAAAAACGTTGAGTTCATCGTTTTTGCAAGGAACATTCAATCAAAATATAAATTTTATGAGGTTAAATTTTTTATTTGACGTTTAACCTAATCAGACTTATAAAAACGTTGTAAAAATCGTCTTGGCTACCATGGTTGCAATGTTATTTCCATATAAATATGTAGCAACCATGGTATCTATAGTCCACGTTTTATAATAAGGCCAGATATAAGGTAGAATTGTTAAATATAAGACACGACTATTTTTTTTAATACAATTTTATTTCTAACATTTAATGCCCTCATATATTTTGACATGTGAAAACTATATTAGGTAAGCAATCGGCATACATAGCGTTCACATTGTCATTGCTTTGCGCAAGAGTTGTATTATGAACCGCTTTGCTTAGTGCGTTCGGTGCACGCGCACCCAACTTTATATTACTATGAAAATTTTATATACATGCATAGATTTATATATTGATCGCATTCGAAGGATGACGTTTCGTCGTTTAAATTAAGAGACCTAGTTCAATTACGCGTTGTTTCGTATATCCTTAAAACAACGTTTAATCTCTATTTAATCAATATTTTTAAAACGATTCAGTTTGCCATTATAATAATACAAAAATATAACTCGTCAAAATTATGTAGGTACTTTAAAACCTGGTGTTGAATTTTAACTACAGTAAAGTGCTTCCAATTATGCATTGATCCACTGTTAATGATTATATCTAAACACGAATATTGTATTGTACTAGAAAGAGATTCTGTGAATTTTAACACGTAAATCTTGCTGTCTGTGTTAAAATCTAGTGACCTAAGCTTCAGTATATTGTATAACACAACATTAACACACCTTAGAAAGGTTTTATTCCGCACATTTCACACGATGTATCTAAAAATAGATAGTATCCGCTGTTTTCTTTACCTAAACATTATAACTCTGGTATTATCAAGTTCACTTAGCGTTGATACTCAGGTTACCTAATGGTACATTCAGAACAAATCAAATTGAAATATCATAGTCTCTTTATAGAGGATTATCTCAAAAACTACCGTACCGATTTTTTACAGGTTTTACAGGTCAAAGTATGGTGAGTCCTGAACTAAGATTTTGGTGTATAATTATGAATCTATGTAAATTGATTCGAATATAACTATTTTTGTTGAAGAGGTCACAAAGTTATATTATCCATAAAAAATACAGTATTTTTATGGATGTTTTAAGTTTATTTCATATGACAAAGGAATTCATCAAATTAATTGTTTGATATATTAATATATATGGTATGAAAATATATTTTTAGATGAAGCGTAGTAAAAGACCGCTTTTCAATATATTCCGGTTTGGTAGGTACGGCTATTAGTATGTTCGTGAATTAATGGTTTTGAAATCGAAAGTAAGTTAAGGACGTCTGCGAATTGGTTTAAAAAGCTAATAATTGATATATTTTGCAATTTTCGTTATTTGCATGACAATCCCTTTATGGTGTGGGTAGATTATATGTGGGTATATTGGTAGACATATTAAAATCATAACCGAAAGTGACGCCTATGTCCCATACACCATACAACAGCTTTTATAAATCTGTAGAAACGTCGGCTTATAATGTAGCTACTAAGAATGTAATGTAAGTCTTATTCACTGGCCTAGTTTTTTCTAATACAAAATATAGATCGTTCCAATTATATAAACTACCATTACGGAACATTCAACTAATGTATAAACATAATAGGATGTTTTGTCGCTTTTTTGTTTCGAAAAGTGAAAATTACGAAAAGAAATTAATAGCGGGCTCAACTAAATACCACCCACTCACCTTGCCATTACGTACGCTAAAACGTTACACTATCAAAACAGTGCGTCAACTTGATCGCTGCCAGCCGCACGTATGGGTGGCAAAGGGGAAATTTGAATTTCGAACATATCAATTATTTTGTGTTTAAATTGTGCCTTAAAGTGTAATAGAAATATTTGTGATGCCCATTTGTAATGTAAGTTATTAATTATTTTTAATGTTTTTTTATTAAATAGTTCAAGTGGTAGTCAATGGTTTTGTGCTAAATATTCATTGTATAAAGAAAGGTAAAGTTGCTTTCTTCTAAGATTTGCTATTTTAACTGGTTAGCCTTGAATAATGACCTGGTACATTTAAATATGAATCTCATAGTGTATTAACCTGTTTCTTGTTGCAAATACCAGTGCGATATTTTACGATTTCGCAAAAGTGCAGCTTGAAAGTGGGTTTTTCCTCATCCAAAAAGATTTTTTTTTATTATTGAAGTATTATTCAAGTCGATTTTACTAATTAAGGTAAGGTAAATGAGCGTAAAAGCAAAAAGTCAAAATGGCACGATATTGATAAGGAAAATACAAAATTTTTGAGTCTTATATTTAGATATGAGTTAAATATTTTAATTATATAAAAATAAAATATCGACCATCCACTCGGACACTGTATAGTGTGTATTTTGTAAGAATAAGTTTCTTATAATTTAAGGATGAATTCCGTTCCTATTCTGCGAATATATAATTTATACTTTAAATTCACAAGTCGAAATGTCCATTTGATACAGTGTTTCCCAACCTTTTTTCTACCATGCCCCACCTTAGCCTTACTAAAATTATGCCCAGACCCCCCCCCCCCATTCAACATAAATAACGTTTTATTTAAAAAATTATAAATATATCGTTAAATTAAAAAGACAACTGATACCTATCATATTTTTCCATTTTAGGTAGAAATTTCTAGAAAATTGTTACCGATACACAGTAAATAATAAAAAATTAAATTCAAATAACAAATATTTTTTTGAATAGCCCCCCTTAACAACCAAATTGCCCCTTGGTGGGACGTGGGAAACACTAATTTGACATGTGTTAAAGGGCTAAACTATGCTTAACTTTTGTTCTATCAAATTAGTGTTGCTGTAATTATAGAAAATAAGGTAATATACATCTAAATCTATATGGATTGTGGTTGCTCTGTTTCGGAAAACGGGATTTTAATATTTTTTTTGCAAATTATATTGTTTTACGCCGTTACGTTCTAATAGGATTTTATTTAGATATTTAACATTAAGTCTATGCGTCATGACTCTATCGGTGACGGTTTTAGATATATTAAATAGTAGCACTTTGGTCACTATTTAGTGACATAAACTAGTCGAAATTATAGCTCGTTGAGGCAGAGCTGACCTAAGACCCCCATAACTAGCTATATTGGTTCATACGTTTAAATATTTTTAAAGTTATATTACTAGACGCTAGCTAATGCGCAAACCGTGCCGGAGCCAAAAAAAATCGAAGAAGAAAAGTTAGGTTAGATGAGTAGGTATTGATTCCATAAATTTCACTATGCGAAGAAGTTAATAAGAGAATAAAAAACTACTTACGAAGTACATACAGTATATGATAAACTAAACGATAAACTTTAACGTTCGTCTGATGTGTCAACTACCTATATTTTTTTTAGATCAGCCTTCTGTGGCTAACACGCCGTTGACTTTCAGTCTAAACTCTAAGGCGATTCACGATGTTTTCTATCACTGTACGATCAAGTGTTAAACGAGTAGAAAGTACATTGATGCACAGCTGGGGTTTGAACCCACGACCTCGGAGATGAGATGATATAATTTTTCATATAATTTTAAATACAATAAATTTCATGTAATAAAAAATACAGTTAAAAGCAATGGAATGCTTATGCAATACAAATTTCCCCACGTACTATAACTGTATACTTTTATGTGTCATACAGGTAATTATATCTCAAGTAGGTACTGTTATATTATAAATCCCTTTCGTATCGATAGCTCCGTTGTATATAGAATTCAATAAGGTTAAATGTTGCCAATCAACACTCATAGCGTATATGATAAATATTTATTGGCTGTAGAATGTTGCTTATT
Source organism: Pieris napi (assembly GCF_905475465.1). Taxonomy (NCBI): domain Eukaryota; kingdom Metazoa; phylum Arthropoda; class Insecta; order Lepidoptera; family Pieridae; genus Pieris; species Pieris napi. The sequence continues at coordinate 2,584,964 of NC_062239.1, read as the reverse complement.
TACAGCATTAATTATTACAATGTACTGTATAAAATGATGCTATGTTACACTTAATGGTAGGGGAGCAAGAGGGGATTTCGGGATTTACTAAAGCGCGGCAGATTAATATATAGGGGGATACCTTGTACCCGGTTAAGTACCTCCACAAAATATGAGGCCCATATATAAGGCCGCACGTGAAGGAGACAGGATCAGTTTAGTAAAAAAAAATTGACCATCAGAAATTCCCGAGCGCGTCAGATTAAGGTAGGGTGAGTTAATTACATCCTAAAAAGTGTATATTCCACTAATCTGACAATTTGAGAGTGACGGAAAAAAAGGGGAGGGCAACAAAGTTGTAAAAAAAAAACGTCATCTCGACATTCTCGAGCGTAGCTAATTTTTTTTTATTTTGAAGGAAATAATTCAAGAATAATGAAAAATATATAATCTGACGATTTCCGCAAGCCGAAATAACAAAAATTCGTCGATAAAGTTAAATGCGTGCAGCTGCGTGATGCCTACATTTCCTTAAACCGATCGGAATCTACTAAACGGCGTTCTAAATATTTCCCTCAAAATTACATTTCCTGTGAATTTGAACCGATTCGGACCGATAGATTTTGAGAAATTTTGAAAAATCTTAAAAAAATAAGAAATATTTTTTTTTAAAGTGGTTTCTTTATCGATCAACTTCAAAAACTAATCCGCCTTTGAGCTTGAAAAACCACGTCGATCGCCACCAAGCTGGTCAAAAGCGGTTGGTTCGTTCGAGAGATATCGTACACGAAAGAAACCCGAAAAAGGGTTTTTTCGGGATTACTCCGAAATTTGTGGTTCGATCAATTAAAATTGCAAAATTATTTATGAGGATGATAAAACTGCGTCGAATGCCGCCAACCGCGTGAAAATTGCTTGATCCATTCAAAAGTTATTGCGGTTTGAAAATTCCAAAAATAGTGTTCTATGAAACTTCTATCAGACTTTCGAGCTGGGAGAGCTCAAATGCATAGAAATGTTATTTCTTTGAACTCAACGAGCTCAAAATATCAATTTTAAGCGCCCAGGAATGGAATTAGCGGGAAGTTGCAGGGATGGCCCTTTAGGTGAACCGTTTTTCTATTTTTTTTTTGGCAGATCAGGCGAATCCCTCTAGATAATCGTCAGATTATGAGACAGTACGTTTAGAACATAAAGATGAACCACATATATCTTAATCTGACGCGCTTGAGTATTTCAAAATTGCGATTTTTTTTTGCAAATTAAGAAAATGGCTGTGGGTTTGCGTCCCATCGAAATCGTCAGATTAGTGAATGAGAGCTTTTTTTTGGTGCACTTAACACTCCCTTAGAAAATCTGACGCGCTCGATAATTTTTTTTTTTTTTAAATTTTCAACCCTTAAATACAACCACCCTCATCATGCAAACGATCAGATTAACATACGTACATTATTAAAAATACGTAGGGCATAGATGCTATCAATATCTGACGCGCTCGAGGATGTCCATGCAACAGTTTTTTTTTACATATTTAACTATCTATAGCCGCTTCCCCCACCGATGAAAAGGAATTTATCATATAACATTTTTTTCTTCTTTTTATCTAAGCTTTGCATCCCAATAGGTCTCTACGACGCTCGAGTAAATCCCCATTTAGCATCGTGGGCTCCCCTACCATAAAGGGGCTTTGTTTTAAATGTCGTATGGACATTGTACATAGCCAATTTTTTTAGAATAAGTACTTTTTTGTTTAGAAATATTTGTTCTGGGTTAAACTCTAGTCAAAACTTGATACTTTGATAAATTATTGGCAACTTCAATTACATACCTTGGCTATGACGCAACCTTCTATTTTATCACCATATTCTATCTCGCGTATATATAGAAATTTCCTTGCGAGGTATAATCTCGATTTGTTTAGCTCGATTATCGTATGTAGAAGAAAGACGCAAAGGTCGGTCAACATGAGGTAAATCGCGCAGTCGAAGCCCTAAGGGGTTTCGTTACATACAAAAATGTTATATCTAAGATTGCAGCTCAAGGCTTCCTCATGATGTCACTCTCCAGTGTTGTACATAGTCTCCTTGTTTCAAATCAATTACGTCTTAATTATGAGGTTCATAAATATAATGAACTTGACCTAGGTCTTAATAATCTTGAAATGATCGACTCTTATGTAATCATGCAAATATCGAAGAAACTTCACGATTTACTTTAAGCCGAATTCAATGTAGGATTCAACTGCAATTTGCGTCAGTGTATCGGTAATTTGATTTATATAATGCTAGAAAGATGTAAATGTATATAGATTTTTAAGTGCAGGGCTTGATGCGAATTATGACTTAATATTAATTTATTTGAATGTCAGAAGTATGGATTTTGTCTGTGTATCGTTTTATATGATATTTGTTTGTGTATCGAGTGACATTTTTAACTTTATATTATTAGTAGATAAAACATATTTAAAATTGCCTTTATTTGAATACTACGTAATCGGGATTACATTAAGTACATGTCATTATGTTTAACATTAGTACACGACCACCGACGGAGTGAAGGCCTCTTCCAAATTCCACTACACATCTAAATTGCGCTATCCCCTGTATATACATAACTACCTATCTAATACATAACTACCTACCTATAATACGTAACTACCTATCTAAATTGCGCTATCCCCTGTATTCCGAGATATTAAAAAAAATATTATTCCTATTTAAAAGTTAAGTTCTAATTTGTAATAGGTTTTCCTGTTTTCAACTCAACGCATCGTTAACTTTTAATTCCTCGATTAATAATTAAGTTAATCAGGTTTTTACAAAGTGTTAAACTGATAATGGTTTAAGGATAACCGAATAGTATGATTAAACTAAATACGTATTTTAAATTTATCGTTTCGCATAAAACAAATATTATTAAAGTTCTATACGCGTGGCGAAAAACGGAGTAGTAAATTTAAAGTAGATATTTTACTTAATAGTCCAAGTATAGGTATATATTAGGTTTGTTGCCAATTTGGCATTTGTTTTATTGAGATGTAAAAAAAACGCTTTACTCCTAAATGTAATAGCTGAATTTATATGTAATGTTAACCCGCTCCTGAAGGTATGATTTCGTGCAGAAAAAATTTCGTAATTATACTCAGAATTAAGCTTTTCTGAGAATTGCTATTGGGATATTGTGCAACTATACTCTTTTGTATGAGGTAAATTGTAATCTAAATGGATATTTTAATTATGGTCATGTGACGTAATTAGGTAATTTTATTTTAATGGTACATTTTTGTATTATACTTTAAGCTACGCAACCTTACGCTTAAGAGTGTTTGTATTAGTAATTAATTATTTGCAAAGCTTAGTAGTTGATAATTGGCAAAAAAGTGTTTCTGTTATACGACGTTCATATTTAAGAGTTCGTACATGATACAATCTAGATTTTACTTAGGTCACCTGTGACTTTAAACCTGCATCTATTAGTAGGTATTAATATTTTGAAAAAAGTATTTTCCTCTTAAAATTTCTCGTCTTCAGTACCTAATACAAACAAATTAAAAATGTAATGGTCCTTAAATAAAAATAATCTCCTATCGGGATCTTCAGACTCTTCAGATAATATATTAACTGAAAAATACATTGTAAGAGTTTAAGGGTCTGTTTCAAATGTACGGATAAGTTCTACATATTAGCTATTTATTACTTATTGGTAGGATAAACACTATTGTTGCGTTTCACGACTGTCAGATAGCACTACTCGTCACATAAAGTCCATCATAAGTTATGAGTCCCATGAATGTCAAATAGCACAATTTATCTTCCAAATAATGTATGTGTTGCATAGCTATTTGGTACTTTATCCATACATTGTGAAACATACCCTTAGTATTAAGTACCTTTATAAGTCAGTTAAAATTACAACGCAAAGTGTCAACATGTGGGCAGTGTGTGATATCTAGCAGCGCATCTCAATTCTTTCAATCAAAATTGATTGTCTCATTACGAGCACGGCTTGATTTTACCGTCACAAGGCGCCGGAGTAATACTTTGGTCTCATTTATAGGCCTATATTGTAGTCGTAAATCTCATGGCCGTTAATTACAAGTTTCGTTGTGTTAGATCATTCGTTAGTTGATTGCTAATTCTAGGAAGTTTTTAGCGAGTGTTATGTCGGCTTTTGTTTGAATTATGTATGGTTTTCTATCTGATTTTTTTTCATTTATGATTGACATAATGGAAATACTAATAATGCGTCTTTTGCTCAGTTGAATATTAAAAACACTATATTTAAAGGATTCTTAAACTTAAATTTCTCAAAGGTTTTAGAACTGTTTATCAGCATTCATTTGACTACAGTAAAATTAAGTGAAAAAATTGAACGAATGAAGCAATTGTTAGAAAGTCTGCAAGTGAAACTTCTTTGTATCCAAAATAGTAGTGTAAAATATATATTTTGTTGCAGGACGGTGGAGTGCCATTTGGGAGTGCAGGATGCCGATCGCACCGCGTGGCCCTCCGCACATCTCGCTACCCTACCGCCAGCGATATGAAAGACCAATACTCAAGTGTCCTTAGTAAAGTGTAACTTTTGTACGCCTCTTTTACTCCGACCTAATAGGTATAAGTAGAACGTGTTAGTGTAAGTGTCGTGCGCGTGTGTGTATATGTGTGTCGATGGTGTGGCCGACATGGGAAAATCCTCAGCGAGAACACATGGCCAAGGTGAGTACTTTGATGTCTTGACCTCGAGGGACGTTTTCGAAGGTTTAATATTGCCAATGGCATTACTTAGAATAAGGTCATCGGTATATATGTTCATTCCTTTACATCGTTTAATTACAAGTACACTTAAGTAAGATCTCTGAGTATGACAATGCCTTGTAGAAGTGTTACGAATCTACTTGCTATAATTTGCGAAAATTTTGAGAAATAAGAAGTTTTTTGTACTTAAGCGAATAGATAAAGATAAATAATTGGTAACGCAAAGATAGGCCATTTCTAAACGGTAATAAACTAGCAACTCTTGCCCCGAGGCTACTATGTCAAACATAATTTCCTAATAGTTTATCTAGATCGAAATCAGATTTAATAAAATATGTATTCCGTTGGAATTATATATATTTTAATAATTTTCCCTTGCGAAAGTGAACAGCTGGTAAATGGTTGAATGGGCAATCGATTATTTGTAGAACTTTGTTCTAGTAAAATGAAATATAAGGGGTGTCTCAGTAAGAGTGCACTTTTTAATTTTTAAATAAAGACAAGTATTTTATAACAGAGTTCTGATATTTTTATTGTATTGTAAAGAAGACATGTTCCGATTAAGTATGGAATAAAATATCCGGCAAATGACCTCCACGGCTCCGATGGCAGGCCATTACACTTTTCATGAAATTTTCCATGACTTTTTCACACAGATGTGGCTGTATCTCACCGATGACGCGTTGGATTTTCGATTTGAGCTCAGGAATGGTTTCGGGTTTACTCGCATAAACTCGAGATTTCACAAAACCCCAAAGAAAAAATCGCAAGGCGTTAAATCGCACGATCTTGGTGGCCAGTTGAGATCAGAATTTCGTGAGATAATGTGTTCTGACTTCTGTTCATCGGAGAAAATGACTTTTTTCGAAAAATTGGCATCGACTTCCCTTTGCTCCATTACTCATTGAGCAAATTGCCGGTGCCTTCCTTGGTCTGCTGGTTTGAGCTCCTGAGTTAACTGAATCTTGTACGCATGAAGGTCTTTAGTCAAAATTTGCTAAGTCGAATTGATGTTTTCGGGTATTCGGCGACACTCTCGTTTACAGCAGCAATGTTTTCAAGGGACCGACCGGTACGTTGACGCAAAGGATTCTTATTATTCATACCTAATTGACCCAGTTTCTTCAAATTTTTTGACCACTCTTCGAATGGTTGACACAATAGGTGCACTTTCTCGGCTGAAAATTTGGTGAAGTTTGCGAGCGTTTTCAGCCTTACTTTTGTAATGAGTTTTCACAATTATAACGAGTTGTTCTTTCCAAAAGCGCTCCATTTTTAATAATCGGAATAAACAGAGGTGACACCTGTCAACTTTCAGAGTTGCCACTTGCAGGAAAACCAAAAATATTACAATTTTAAAAAGTGCACTCTTACTGAGACACCCTATATATGTATATATATACGTTATTAAAAAACGGATCTATTGATATAAGTTTTTATTAGAAATAGGAGACTAGATAATACGATAATACAAAGCGTTAAGTACATATTTTATACTACGTTTTTTTTTTAAATATTCGTTTATATCTGTGTAAATTATTTAGCATATCATATATTTTTAAATGAATATTGTGATTGCTATTCGTGACTTTTTAGAGTAACAAAACCTGAAAGGTTATGATTTAAATTGATGCTGTCTAGTCGTTAGGTAATTCCCGCATTTTCTGCAATGAAAATACGGAAGGCAACACCGGCTGTAATGAAGAGAATGCGCGCGCCGCCGTGGGGGCGCTAGCGTGTAGTGTCTGGGAGTATCGGCCCCGCGACGGGCCAGAGCGCGCGCGTCGGATGCGACGTGTTTTGGATTCGGGCGCGTTTGTAGCACCGGGTGCTTTGCGATAGTGGGTCCAGTGTGGTACGGAGTGAAACAGCGTGGCCAACCGCGCCGGGGCGCGTCATGGCGCGGCGGTAGCGGCGCGGATGTGCGCGCGCTCGGAGGCGGTCGAGCTGGAGGTGTTGGGCGCGGAGGGCGGCGAACCCCGCTTGCCACCGCGCCCCTTGCGATTCTCCCTCCTCGAGCTCTTCAGCAAGCTGGTGCGACGAGACCAACCCGCGCCGCGCCGCCGCACCAAGCACAATCATAGGTTCCGCACTTTCGTCTCCTGTGGTTCGTACTCCAGTTAAACTTCTAAACGAAATGACCGCAGAGACACCCGGGGCGTTTTTTTTTAATATTTACTGCCCGAAAGCCGATTTAATTGGCCTTTTTCTGTATGTTACACAATGTCCAAGGTCGCAGCGACGCGCCCCCGCACGGTCAACGGCCGGGGCGGCGGCGCCTTAGCGCTCCTCGTATGACCCCATGTACCTTCTATTGATTTTATCTGTCAACATTTCACTAATCATAATTACATTTGTTATTGCTCGATCTGCTTGTCGAGCCCATTATAGGTTTTCACGATCCCGCTTAACCTAATCTCAACTTAACGTGTAATATCTTATTATCTTTCTAATGACGCTTGTCGGCCTAAAACACAGAACATGCCAAAAATGCCTCACTGCGTCAACTTAAACCTTTCGCCCACGTATTTAACCACTTCATGAATGCCTAGTTTATAAATACGTATCTAGGTTTTGCCCCACGCGATACCAAATAAGAATAGGGTCAACAGTGATTTGTGCTTATTATAAAACCGGATTCACATTTGTTTGTTAATTTTATGAAATAATATAAAGTACTAAATATTAGAAGCGTATTTACAACAAAGTCGTGACTCGTGAGTTGCTAATGTTTTGTCAATAAAAATATTTGTAGTATTTATCTTGAGATTGTGTAATTGTCACTTATACAAAGCAAGTGGATTTGCGTGATAATCGAAAAAATGAAGACGTATAAGTTCTAATTCCGTACTGTATTACTATTTTAACGCTGAAAACAAACGTTCGTGATTCACCAGCAGGCAAAAAATATTGAATTTATTTCATTGTGTTTTATGAAATCGGATTAAAAATTTGCTTTTATTTTCTAGAGAAACAAGGCAAACGTTTCAATATCATCGAATAGAGAAAATGATTTATGTTATTGTATCAGTATCTTCGTTCGAAATTAGACTTGTAAAATATTTGTACATTAATTGTAAAATTATTTTTATTTTTACTGCTTGCATGGAAATCGAGTAGTTTGATTTTTTGTTTGTCACACGTTCACACGGTAACAATTACGTCGGATAAAATTAGAAAGGGCATGATAAAAGAAATGAAATGAATTATTTAGCATAATTTTGAAGTATTTAGAACGAGAACGCTAATTTTAGCAGGTACTTGAGTTCAATCTATTCATGTTGATCTATTCATGCTATTGCTAGTCTTCATTAATAATTTAGGTTTTTAGTAAGAGGTGAATAACGTACAATTAAAATGAAGCAATTAAGCTTTTGTTAAATTTATATAATTAATTGTAAATTCAAACAAAAAATTTATATTTGTTACCCCGTGGCTCAATTAGTTTTAGTCCCGTTGAAAATACGTTATTTTGGAAGGAGTAGCGATCACCTTGCCACTTGTGTTATGGTATATCTCATATAATTGCAATGTTACTATATTTCATAGAGGATAATCGAATCTCTTTAAGAATAATTAGCAACTTGCTTAATAGATACGGTTCAATGTAGATTTTAATGAATTCGACATAGTAGATTAGACCTTGAAAATAACAAAGAAAAAGTACAAATCCTTCCACAGACTAAGTTTCGGCTATTACTCTCAATACATTGTATTTTATGTATATAATTCAGTTTTTTTTCTGTCGCTGGCCAGCTACATTTCGTTCCACAGACTAAGTTGCGGCTATTACTTTTAATACATTGTATTTTATATATATAATTGAGGTTTTTCTTGTCGCTGGCCAGCTACATTTCGTTCCATAGACTAAGTTGCGGATATTACTCTCAATACAATGTATTTTATATTAATTGAGGTTTTTTATTCTCTTGCTGGCCAGTATCAGTTTCTTAAAACGTAAAGCCCTAGTATAAATTTAAAAATTTCAGCTCGTTTACACTAACATTTGGTTCGTTCAAGGACATCTTTTTCTGTACACAATATGACATTCCCAGGAGACTAGATGACGTAATAGGCTTAGATAATAGTATATTATAAAAGGAAGCATTAACTATGAGATTTTTATGTCAGCAATTTAATCGATTATTCTGAGTTATGACACACATTCAAGGATCTTTCAATAATTATAGAAAGAATGACCTAATTATAGCGATGACGCTTAAAACTAGCTCTGTAGTTTTGTTTATTATAGATGCTGTCTTGGATTCGATTACCGCAAAAAGACAGCCTTGCCTGTAAAGACAATATACATACAAGTTTTTCGTCTTAGGTTTTCCGATACATTCTTCTAGTTCACACCCATTAAACTCATTATACTGAGCTATAAACATAACGATCTTTATAAACATCACCACGTCTTAACTGTGTCAAGTATGAATGAAACTATCGTAAAATGACTGACCTTAGCTCGATAGCAATACAAATGTGAGTAGTGGAGAGGCGCCCATGAAAGTACTATCCATTGTAAATAAGTTGATCGATGGGCGACATCCCGGCGCCTTTTCGCTTAGGTCAGTTTAAATTTGCTTAAATCATCCTTTATTTATAGGAAACTCTAATACAAGTTCAGTATAACGAACTTAATCTATTATAGAAAAGTAATAAATAAAACAAAAATGTGTTTATTCATTGAATAAAAAAAAAGCTTTATACATAACTTGCTGACCCGGCAAACGTTGTTTTGCCATTTATAATATTTCTAGGAAACCTTTTTTATGTAGAGGGGTGAAATATAGGGTTGTATGTTTTTTTGTATGATGTATCATAAAAAAATAAAAATAAAAACAATTTTTTTTGGAGTGGACACTTAGGGCTTGAAAGATAGTAGCCGATTCTCAGACTTACTGAACATGCATAAATATATTCATAAGAATCGGTCGAGCCGTTTCGAAGGAGTACGGGAACGAACATTGTGACACGAGAATTTTATATTCATAGATAAAAAATAATGTTCAGTTAAAAAGGAAAGTGCACTGACAATAGAATTCCCAGTGTCGTGGGCAGCTAGTATCTTCGATTTGACATATATATAAACATATATATGTAACAATGCAATACAATGTGTATGTTTTGGGAACCCTTTTAAGTAAACATCACCGGTGTCAGGGTTCCCATCTCTTCCATAACAAAGTTAATTTTCTTTTATTTTTTTTGTAACAACTTTTCCCAATTATTTTTCACAAAAATAATTACACGCGTGCATGAGTGCGTATGCGGGTGCATATGAGTGTGTGGGTGCATAATAATAGTGCAAGTAAATTATTATGTTAGGTTAAACATTTAAAATCGATTGATTTTTCTCTAATTTGGCAATATATACTGTACTTCTACTAAGACTGTTAATCTCTGGGAGCGTTCAAGTATTACGTAACGAATTTTGGGGTCATTTTGTAAAACGTTACGATGCGGGGCGGGGATTGTATTACACGTTATTGTTAATATTATTTTCGACTTACACCACATAATACACTTGCGAGCAAACAAATCGACTCAAGCGCTACCTCTGCATTCAAAGATTGTTTTAAGTGAAGGTATACAATATTTTAATAAAAATGATATGTCATTTGAAAGCTTAAAACTTCAGCTTTTATGAGATGTCATCATTATTAATATCCATCTTTCCTTTTTTTTATTATTGGTGTCTGAACTTAAATGGGGGAAAATTGGGATTTTGGGTAAAGGAGTTGTGTTCAGAATTGACAAATAAAACACGTTTTTTTTTCTTAAAGAGTATAATATTTATTGGTTCACTAATTGGTATTGCCCCCTAGCCCTTATTACAGCCCTATTATTGTGTTCTTCATTGACCTTATTCATTTTTTGACGGTGTCTCGAGGAATACCTTCCCACTCCTCTAACAAAGCTGCTTTCAATTCTTCAAGGCTCTAATTGGCTGGATTTCTTGCTCGTACCCTTTGTTTGAGCTCATCCCATAAATACTCGACGGGATTTATGTCTGGACTGAGCGCAGGCCAGTCCATTGTGCGCAAATCGACTTCTCGAAGAAACTGCTGAGTAACGCGCGCTGTGTGGCATCGAGAATTATCATGCATTAGGATGAAGTCTTTGTCAACAAATCCTGCGTAGGGCACAACATTCCAGGGGAATATTTGTGATGTACCCATTAGCTGTCAGTCCTGCTCTTCGGCCTACTCCAGGCCCGAAAACGAGCTGGGTTATACCCTCCAACGAGATACCAGCCCACATTATGCAAGAACCGCCACCATAGGCAACGATTTCTGCGAATCAGCATTAGGAAAATCGCTCTCCCGGACGCCTATAGACCCGGCCTCTCCTGTCACTGCCATGCAGACACATCCTGCACTCGTCAGTCAACAGGATCGACCGCCATTGCCCAATGTTCCAGTTAAGATGCTTTCGAGCAAACTGTAGCCGAGCTTGCCGGTGGCCTGCAGTCAATTTGGGGCCCGTTGCAGGTCTTTTTGGAGTCAGGTTGGCTTCCTTCAGACGTCTTCTTGCTATCCACTCGCTGACAGCTATACCTCGAACACGTCCCAGCTCGCTTTGCACGTCGACACCCGTAAGGTGCCGATTTCGCAGGGGGGATGAGACACTGAAACAGTCGTCTCGTTCAGCAGTACAACAGTGGCGGCTGGTTGTTGGTCTCCGAGTTAATGCTCCAGTCTCTTGTCTATCGTCTGTATACTCGGGATACAGCAGATTGACTCAAGTGAAGCTGGGAAGCGACTACTCGCTGACTGAGTCCTTGTAGCAATAAGGCAAAAACTTGAGCGGCTTCTTGAGGTGTGGTATCCATGGTTTCCTGAAAACAATGAATGCAGGTAGCGGAGATGTGTATCGGTCAACTGTTGATAAGCAACTGATAAAGGTTGAAGGGTAACAGGGGTTTTATAGGGGTAGAGGGTAGCGCAACTGGCTGGTAGCGTAGTGAGTAATTTGTCCCATACGCCCTAATTTCGCAAATTGACATGTTGGAAGTCGTTTTATTTATTCGTGTTGATGTTTTTTTTAAAGCTTAGGTTTCAAGCTTTTAAATGACATATAATTTTTATTAAAATATTGTATACATTCACTTAAAACAACCTTTGAATGCAGAGGTAGCGCTTGAGTCGATTTGTTTGCTCGCGAGTGTAGTAACTGAAGAATCACTCGGTGGTCACGAAACGTTTTACTATACTTGGGTACTGAAAAACGTAACGGCGAGTTACATGGGGGAGGGGGAGGGGGTCAATAATCTCCAAAAATTGCGTTACGTAATACTTGAACGCTCCCTAATACCTTAACCTAAAGTCGGCCACTGACGATACGTCCATTTAGTAGACTTCCTTTTGGATGCACTCCAAATGGAAATTTATCGAGATACGGTACCATTCACGATACTTCCATTTGGATGCATGGCGTCACTTCGAACTTTGCAATCGTACGGAAAGGAAATAAATAATACTATGGATAACAATACTTTACTGGTGGCAGCAGTTGTGTGTATTTTATTAAAAAGACAAAAAAACCTAAGAGAAGGTGGATGAAGGATTGGTTGAAACAAAGAAATACTTTTATTTATTTAATAATATAAATATATTTATTTAAATAGAAATACTTTTATTTTTTTCTATTACTTCCAACACAAAGTCACGCGCGGACAAAGACATAATAAAAATAAAATTATAACGCTTGACAAATACACAGCACATGCACCACCATCGACATCAAAACATAAACTGAAACAAAAACCTCAAAAAAATGGACGCCGTTTCGCCCATTCACGGACAATTCGGACTGCTTCCATATGGCGTGGCGCACGTTTCTGCCATTGACGGACGGCCACGGATGACGTCCATTTGGCCTGGACGCATGGATTTAAATCCTTTTGGAAATCCAGAGCTGGCTGACGTCCATCCAAATGGAATACGTTTTTACCATTCATGGGACGATTTTGGACGACGACTACTCCATTCGGATTAATGGACGTATCGTCAGTGGCCGCTTTTATACCCATGGCACAATGAAATGTATGTGTACACGAGAGTAAAGCTGCTAATGGGGTTTCTATATTAGTCGTGACTCGTGAGGTCTCATACCTGCTATCGAAGATGCTTAAACTGATTATCTATTGTATCATCTACCCAGTTCACTTCTTTAAGGAAATCTGCTCATATATGTGAAGACGTGTTTAAAAAATGCCAATAAAATTGCTACAATTTACATTTTTCCATATAATTTATAACAGCCATTTTTTATATTGTCTAACTCGTCATAATCACAATCCAGTCGTTAGTTGGAGATAATAAATAATTGTTACTCGGGGTGACGTTGTCTGTCTTAGTTTTCGGACGCAATGACTCATCTGAATACATCAAGCTTACACAGGCTTAAAGTGAATCACTGAGATATTGGTTGAATGAGGAAATTGGTAAACAAGCACTTTATCTTCCTACATGTATTTAAGTGAAAGATTTAACAGTTAAGAAATGCTCACAGCCTGAAGGTTGGCCTTTGGTTAGTAATGTTAAAAGTTCACAATGGATCAAGTCGGTGACGTATTATTTTCTTTAATTCGTTACTTTAAATGCAATATTAAATATTAAATTGTTTGGATTCTTTTCTAGCCTTATTAATAAGAGAGTTATAACTTTCGGAAGTACAGAAAGACAGATTAGATTTTTGTTTGTGTCTCATCAATATTGCCTAAAAAGGGCACCAAGGAATGAACAGTATAAGATAGATGATAGAATAATAATGTACGTAGTATCGGAAATAAAATGGATTTTATTCTCATAATATTCTTCTGATATATTATATATATTATAAGAATATTGACACGCTTAGCAATTTCAGCATATAAAGTTTAATTATTTTTATTAATTTATTTTGGTTCACTAATACATAATTTAATTATTCTTTTATTTATTTAAATTATTGTAATTATTATATTAGTACAGAATACATGTAATGGGAAGTCACAGGCTCCTGAAATACAGTTCTCACTTCATTAGGGGACTGTTTTTGGCAATAAACAAAATTATTATTATTATCAACATAAAGTTACAGTGCATAAGTGAAACAACAACCTTATTGGTTGTTGCGAATTAAGCTCAATCCAATCAAGGACAGAATTTTTATCTGAACGAACCAGTTATCATTAAATTATCGTAAACATTCTTGGAAATATCCAGTAAAAATTTACTGGATTTTTTTTGAGGTCTATTAAAAATTTTAATCTCTTCACTATTCAAGCGTTATGAGAAAAGTTTTAGTAAAAATTCCAAATAGTAATTTTCATGTAGCAAAGAATTTTCCGCGTAGATGTAACACGGCTTTTTCTTCCATTTCTCTACACAAATTAATAATTTTAGCGGAAGGAAAATAAATGAATCTTTTTACACATGCCACTTTTTAATTTTTATCGATCCACAGATGACGTAAGTCAACAGAGATTTTACGTCTTTAGAATTGCAATTTTGCTGAAGCAATAAAATAGAGCCGGACTGTGTTAAATATACGTATGGAAATACATTCTCAAAATATAATATATTAAAATGTGTTTTCTTGCTGACTCTTATGAAAAAATGTACCTACTAGTAGAACTTGCTACAATCCTCAACATTAAATACAACGAGAAATCTCAATTTAATACACATAAGAGTCGAGACTTAGAGGTTACTAAGACCATAGTATGTCAAAATCAAATACAGAAGTCAAACTAAAAATTTTGAATCTTAACTTTATTGTCAGATTGAAACCTTCCGACACGCAAAATCAGAAAACTGCTCGTAAAGTAGAAGAGCGTGTTTTATCGATACGGAAGTCGTTCGACGGATATCTTACATCCGTTGGGTTTTCCAAACGTTTTTGTTTCAAAGGATGAGTGTCCTACTGAGGTGTCACTAAGTGATATTTGCACGTCATTTGTTTTATTCTAACTAACTAAAAAATATTTCTGCATTTCTGTAAATCATGCAATAAATGTAATTATCTGATACCATGGTTACCGTATCATACATTTTTATGCATGCAGAGAAGGCCAGAACAGGCTCATTCTAAAAAGGTGGATTAAGGTTAGTTCTGTGTTCCATTACCATGGTAACCATTTTAACGATGTTATTTATATTCAATAATATCTAACAGTTACAAGAGTAATTAATACTGTAGTAACTTTAATCGAATATGTACTTGTGGTGAATGGTCGGACTTGAATTCGTGTATGCGGTGATGTTAGTTATTTTGACTATGTATTTGCGTGTTGTTCTCCTGCTGATAGAGGACAAATCTTTGTTTTTAATTTATTTTATTATTATTTATTAATTAAGATGTCATGTGGAAAATGGTGTAGGTAATGGTTGCAGCTCCTTGCAAACATTATGTGTAAAACAAAAAACTTGAAGATTAAAAGAGTGGCGGAGAGTTTATTGCCAGTTCTTCTCTTCCGTTCTACGCCCTTGATTTGAGAACTGGCAGTAAATGTAAAATTAGAAGCATTTCATTTATTTTTTTTCATAAGTGTACATTTTGTTACCTATATGAATAAATGATTTTTGAATTTGGATAGGGTCTAAACAATAATTTTCGTAACTGAATTATTGGTATGCTCGTAAAATTATTAAATGCGATATGTATTGTTAGAGAAGCCACAAAACTAACACGTTGAGCAATTTATCGGAGACATTGTATTGAAATGTGCAGAACTGGGTTTACGGTAGAATATTCTCGCAGATTGTAAATATCATTATGTAATGTGCGTAATCAATCAAAATATTTCTTATCTGATATAGTAAATTCGATTTGTTGGTTATCTTATCTTAATTTGAATGATTATTGGGAAGACTCGCTTCATAATCTTCATTTATGGATATCTAAGCAACTGATTTATTTATTTATTTACACTTCGTTTCAATAAAAATAAAAGAAACACAAATAACATAATACATAAAAATTATAAGGGATGCAACGGTCGGCCTTATCGCTAATAAGCGAATCTCTTCCAGGCAACCCTATTAAGAGAAAAACTAAAAAAGTAACATGATGAGTGCAAGAAGTGCAGAATCAAATGTTATGTAAAAAAATATAGAACCTTAATCTAAAGTAATACAAAAAAAATATTAATAACCATCTAAAAAACTTAAAAGCTTATCTTACAGATTCATGAATATGAATGATTTGAATGACATGATTTAGAGTCGAGACCGTTACCATGTGTAAAAAAGTATTCGATATGATAAGTAAGAGACCATGACTCTTCTCTAGCTTTTAAATTGATTTTAAAATCTTACTCCAAGGGTAGGTACCTTATCGGTATTTTCCCGTATCTAATTTATCCGCGTTATTGTAATCTACAAAACCTAAACCAATTGACCATTTAATCATTACCTTTATCAAAAAATATTGCAATATATGAGGCAATACCTAATAATTATTCTGATTTGATTCTAGGCTTAACACAAGTTCAAATATATTCATGATGACAACTATTTATAGCTGATATTTTTGTTACAGAAAATGAAAGAAGAATCAAAGCAAACAATCGAGAGTACAATGCGCAGTTCCGCTATGCCGTAAGTTTATTTGTTACTCATAGATTAGAGATAAACTTGCTCGCTTTAAATATGGTCACATAATGAGGAGTACCGAGATACTTGGCTACTGGATTGACATACTTCTATGAACCTATATATCTGTTAACCGTTGCCATTCCTTTGTTGGTATCGCACATGAGTTGTATTCGATTTCCAGATAATACAAAGACTGGTATGTCAGTATAACAGACATGTGTTTTGTTTTCCATGCTTTTCATAAATTATGAAAGAACTGTAATCAATTATTCGTTGTAGATTGTCAAATCACGACGAAGGTTATTTAGAACGACATTTATTAGTTAATTGTTTAGACTAGAATAATAACGTACCTATTCTGTACGGACATTACTCATGCACCTGTTTTTTATGCCTTTCTTGCATTTTCTTTATCAGTGACCCGATGTAACTAGATACAGCTTTACTATGTACAACCGTAAACATTAAAAGCTATTAAATTTGGCACAGAAAAGTGTTTGCTAAACATTTTATTTTGAATACCAGCGATATTGCGAGTCATATTATGTGACGATTCCAAGTATTATAAACGTGATGTTCATAATGGAATGAAGCCGTTGGCCTGACAAGTTGTACTTTCTACTAATATAAACTTCATTTGTCACGTACCTTTGTATGGTGTGTTAGCATTGTATTTAATATTTATCGTAACCTTTTTAAATTCTGATTTCAAGTCATTTATTTCTACTTACATCGGTTACACAATTTTGTATGATTGCTTTGACTTAAAGTTTAGTTGGTCTTTAGTCTGAAGAACGAGGTATTAATGCGTAAAAAGATAATTTTATGATATAGGTACCTAACAATGTCATATGTTGAGAAATATTTTTTATGTCAGAAAAGATATAATATACTAGCTGACCTTTCAACTTTGTTTTGCCATGTAATGTATTCTAAATGTATTCTAGAAATAATATGTATATTATTTCTAGAATACATTTTTTTTACTTTAATAAAAATAACTATCAATAATAAAAAAATAGGGGTTGATAGAAAAGTGAAAATAAAGGTCGATTCGTATGATGTATCATAAAGAAATAAAAAAATGGACACCCCTTATCCCCTTATTGTAATGATTAATATTCTATTAAAATCAGTGTAACAAAATAAATGAATGAAATTGTATTATTAATAATGAATTTTATTTCAGAACAACTACATCAAAACTTCAAAGTACTCGATAGTAACGTTCCTGCCGTTGAACCTGCTGGAGCAGTTCCAGCGGCTCGCCAACTTCTATTTCCTCTGTCTGCTGGTGCTGCAGTTGATACCGGCCATCTCCTCGCTGACACCCATAACCACTGCCATACCACTTATTGGTGTACTGGCGCTGACTGCTGTCAAAGACGCTTACGACGACTTTGTAAGTGCCACAATTTTTATAATTTTCGCCTATTGGAGTATAATTCAGAATCGAGACTTAGGTTAGACTTAGTGTGACTTCCGTATCGAATCCCTTTTTTGATATAGGGAGCGTTCAAGTATTACGTAACGCAATTTTTGGAGATTATTGACCCCCCATGAACTCGCCGTAACGTTTTTAGTACCCAAGTACAGTACTGTACCCAAGTCTAGTGACCACCAAGTGACTGTTTAGTTACTATTATGTGGTGTAAGTAGAAAATAATATTAACAATAACGCGTAATTCAATCCCCGCCCCGCATCGTAACCTTTTACAAAAGGACCCTCCCCTCCCAAAATTCGTTACGCTGAACGCTCCCATTCAGGAATCATGAACCAAAAACTTGGCGATTAAAAAGAGTGGCGAAGAAGTTCTTTTTGTCCGCTCTCGGCCCTTGATTTGAAAGTTTTGTAAATTTAGACTTTTAAATATTTTATATACCAAGTGTTCATAGTTACCAATATGAATGAATTAATTTCAATTTGATTTGATACTTGGGGCAAAACTTGACTCTGAATCCTGCCCTTTACTTAATTCTCTAACACCCACGCGATATATAGAAAATACTAGTTTTTTGTTATGAATTGTTTTTTTTAGTAAATTAAATTAAATTTTTGTTCTTTTCTCTATAAAATATTATTATGTATTTATTATGTATATGAGATACAAATAATCGTCTTTTGAGTTGTGATACTTTGTATGCGACCACTAGTGGTTGCAAACATGTAGTTTAAGAAGAAAATTAGACACAGTAAGACACCTAGGCACACACCATGATTTCCCCTTTAATGTGATTTTTTCAGTCCTTAAAGCTATAAGAATGAATGAAATCAATTTCCATTAAATGGTTAAATATCAAAAGTAGTAAAATAGACTTTGTCCTTGTCACAAATAAATGTGACGTTACAGATCTAAGATAGGGTAAGAGATCAAAATCTTGTATGGAATTGTCGAAAT
The DNA here is from genome assembly GCF_905475465.1 of Pieris napi. NCBI lineage: Eukaryota > Metazoa > Arthropoda > Insecta > Lepidoptera > Pieridae > Pieris > Pieris napi. Next base: position 2,566,244 of record NC_062239.1, on the reverse strand, counting down.
ACCTTGATCGTATAGTAGTTTACTATGCGGACTAGTTTATGTTATGAATTAATAATAGGGTCATTGTGTAGTGACCTTGCACACGTCTTGCCTTTTGTGCTTAAATATGACAATTATCCGCTACTTAAAACAATAAGCTTATTTTTGTTTTGACATTGTACCAGAAAGTACCGATTTATTTGACAAGTGAATATTATGAAATTACTAGGTGGCCCAAGAGCAGTGTTGGCCTAGTGGCTTCAGCGTGCGACTCTCATCACTGAGGTCGTAGGGTCTATTCCCGGCTGTGCACCAATGGACTTTTTTTCTATGTGCGCATTTAACATTCGCTCCAATGGTGAAGATAAACATCGTGAGGAAACCGGCTTGCCTTAGCCCTAAAAAGTCGACAGCGTGTGTTAGGCACGGGAGGCTGATCACCTACTTGCCTATTAGATTGACAAATTATCATAAAACAGATACAGAAATCTGAAGAGGTTCCAAAACCTAAAGAGGTCGTAGCGCCACTGATTTATGTTTTTTATTTAGGTATGTGACCCCGGTGCGTCCTTCATATTTTTTCACTCTAGCGACGCGGATATGATGTTTATAAAAAGAAATATAATATAATATTATTATTTAATTGACGAAAGTTTTTATTGCTAATGTAATGCGTTAAATATACCAATGTTAGTTGTAGATTCATACAATAATTGTACCCTTAGTACCCTTAGGGTAAGGGTAATTAAAAAATAACTTTAATTTTAATTTTTATAGGCTAAGTAATATAACCATCTGCGGCTTCTTGAATTATCTATTAAATAAAAATGACACGCAAAATATTTTGCTTAGCTCAAAACTTGAAGACGACTGGACCAATTCGAGTATTCTTTTAAATTTATTCCTTGAACTCTGTGGAAGGTTTTTTGAAGAGAAAAATTGCACTGAAAAACATAAAAACAGTTTTTATTCCGGTAAGACGAACAGTATCAGGGGTAGCATAGCAAAATGTTCCATATGTTGATTGTTGGTATGTACCTACTACTAAAAATCATATTAACGCGAAACGAAGTTCGGGGGTAGCTAGTAATTATTACATTAATTTAAACTATTTGCTTTTATGTAAGAAGAGGGTCATAATATCTATTATCAATGAAAATTATGCAACAAAAACTAACATTTCAGATGTATTACAATATAGCTAAGATAGTGTACTCAGAGGATATGAGTAATTAAACTGATAACATAGTTGTAAAGTGACGAAACATTTAATTTTAATCACCTCTGTAGTTCAGTTCTATAGAAAAATTTGATTTGTCATCGTCATTGTCTATTGTATTCCTTTTAGATTATTAAAAGCAGGAGAATATAAATTAAATAATATTTAAGAATATATTGAATAGTTTACGATTCAAAAAGTTTGAAGTTTTACACTGAAATATCGACAAATTCGAACAAGAAAAGAGCGTACCAATTCTTAAAAATCCAGCAATGTACTCGCGAGCCCTCTTGCATTGAGTGTCCATGGGCGGTATAACAGATGAGCCTCCTGCTCGTTTGGCCCCTGTTCTTCTATAAAAAACCAAAAGACTTACTTTGAGCGTGGTCAAATAGAAACTCAGAAAATTTGCGCATATTTGATCGCTTAGTTTTAAATATTGTAGTGTTGGTGGCGGGTAACTTCTTTTTTTTATAATATACATCTATATATATCCTTTCTTCTGTGTATTGAATGTGTAATGCATTACAATCCGTTGCTTATAATAAAACTAGCTGACTCGGCAAACGTTGTTATGCCATGTTTCTAGGAAACATTTTTTTAGTTCAATAGAAATAACTATCTACAATAATAAAAAATAGGGGATTTTTGTATGCTGTATCATAAAAAAATAAAAAACAAAAGTTTTGTCTAAAATTTAGGGGGATGAAAAATAGATGTTGTCCAATTCTCAGACTAACTGAATATGCATAAAACATTTCATAGAAATCGGTCATGCCGTTTCGGAGAAGTACGGGAACGAACATTGTGACACGAGAATTTTGATTTGAAAATGCACTAAAAAGAATACTTTTATATATATCTTATAAGATAACAATATTTCTTAAATATGTATTTCTGTAATAAATATATAAATAAATATTTTGGTTGGTCTTGTAGTACCTACCGAAAAAATATTAAAGCTACTAATCGTACGGACAACGGGAAACAATATTCCTTTATACTAAATGCCTTAAATTGGAGGTATAGCGCGGTGGACCTGAAAGCTCCTTGAATCTCGGCAGAACAGTATACTGCCTGGCCGCCCACCGATGGGCTGGACTGACGCGTGTAAATCGATGCAAAAGACGCAATGCCGAATTGGAGGAGACCTAGATGGACCCAAAAGAATGAATAAGGAGACGGTTTGACCTCTTAAAACTAGATTGAAGTTCGATTTCCGTTCGCGTCTTAGCAATTAAAAGTACACCGTGAGCACACACATGGATTTTATGTATGCTGAAAACAATTTCCTAAAAGGCCAAACTTTAACGATTATGCCCCTATGTGTAAGTCAAGTTTCCGACCTTGTGAAGTAATGATTTTTTGATGAACAACTAATTTGTGGATACTATCAAGGTTCTTACTGTGCTGTGGTTTAGATTTACGAATTCAGCGATGTAGGCTTTTGAACTAAATATATTATGTATTCAGTTTTTGTATATAGACAAAAAATTTCTTGATAATTTCTATACACTTTACCATGGAAAGTGCTCAGAGGAGTTGTTCGGATTAATACCTGCAGCTGAGTTGCAACATCGGACAGGATACGAAATTCGAGTTTTTAAAGGCAGTTTTTGTCGCGTACCACCACTAGGGTCCTTCAAGAGAAGAGCGCATCAAAGAGATTTTTTTTTAAATTTGCTTAATATCTATATACAGTGCACACTATATATAACGAAAAACTCCATATAACGTAAATATGAGTTAAATTTGTTTGGTTTAACACAAAACCCATACATTAATTCAGTCTTTATATCGCAACATATTTGTTTTTATAATCAGCTTACATAACTAACCTATGGAGGTGCCGAAATTTCTAAGAAAGACACCTGAGGTCATAAACAGCCCTAAAATGTATTAACACGTGTGCCATTATTATTAGATATTCTTACATGAATAAAACACAAATAAAGAAAAATCTATACTTTATTTATATAGTCTGCATTTACTAAAGGCACCTTAAAACACAAACCAGAGATTATAATAATTATCATCATAAGAACGATATCTAGACTTAAGTATATTAATTAGAGGCAATTGAGATTTATAATTGCTATAATCTCACTGTAATAATGCCGATAGTAGAAATTCCATTTATGTAAAAACCTCTAAGTTCTAAGATTACTCATTATTGCAACATTTCTTGAACTAGCAAAGACTTTTTACATACAAATATTTCTGTAAAATGACTATATTACATTCTTTTTATCTTTCTCACTGTGTTTAGGGTTAAATATAAACTTTGGCTATGAGTATTTAATGTACCACGGAAGAGATGCGATCAAATCGAAGCGTATCTAATTGCCTATATTTTTATAGAACTTACACAAGTACAAAAACAGTTTTTTGGTTCAGCTTCAACGTGCGACTCTTGTAATCGTTTATCGTAGATTCGAACCTCGGCTGTGCGGTGAAGGAAAACATCGTGAGAAAACTGGCTTGCCTCAGTCCCACACGACGGCGTGTCAGGCACGGCCGATCACTTTACTTGCCTATTAGAAAAATTTACTACGAAACAAATACAGAATTCTGAGGGCTGGTTTGTTGCCCCGGTTTTTTTTCTGGATTCCAATACAAACGGACGCTTAAGAACCACAATACACATTACACACACATTACTAGGCAAACACATAGTATTAAGGTGAAAAGAACATTAGAAAATCATAACCGACAGTTGTTTAAAATACATGTCATAGATTAACAGGATTAAAGACGAAAACGAAACCAAGTTTTTGAATGATATATTTTTTTATTAATTATACCAAGTCCCATTCAATATTTATAGCAAAGAAAGGATAACGTCTGACGGGTTAGCCAGTTTTATGTATGTGTGTTTCGCAATACTTGCACAGTCCGATAGTCTCTTTATTATTTTTCCTTACCGTGGAAAATACGCTTATTAGCGATAATAGCAAGTTGCATTCTTTATTCAAACATTCTGATGGTATATTGTTATGCAACAAAAATAAATAAAGACGGCTATAGTATAATTATTGTTATTTATGTTTTATAGTCGTTAAAATAAAATGTTTTGTTTTGCAGCAAAGACATCAAAACGATTCTCAAGTGAATCACCGGCGGGCGAAGACACTGCGCAATGGCAAACTGGTGGAGGAAAAGTGGGCGTCTGTTCAAGTGGGAGACGTCATCAGGCTGGAGAACGACCAGTTCGTTGCTGCGGATATCCTGCTCCTCAGCAGCTCGGAGCCCAACGGCCTCTGCTTTATCGAGACCGCTGAGCTGGATGGGTAAGGAACTAGTTCTAGAGTTTTGGTTTTGGTTTTTATTTTGTATATTTTATAAAGCTCCTACTCACCTAATAATGTGTGTTCATAAATTATATATGTTTTTATTTTTACGGTTTTTAATTGGGTACATTTAATCATATAACAAATTTAATATGCATACATATAAAGTTCATTTCCTTACTAAATTTTTTTTCGTTTCGTAACAATAAATTTTTTTTTCGAAAAGTTTTCGAACGCAACTATTATATTGATTAGAGATTACTATTTAAATATCGCCTAGTTCCTTAATATTAACACTATCAGTACATTATATAATTTGAGTTTATATTTTAAAGTACTTAAGATCGGGTTTAGACGTTGAGCTTGTTCCGAAACACGTACATAATTTCAATGGGCTAGAAGCGATGTCAAAATAAAAGAAACAGCTGGTCAAAAGTTGTCTTTGAATGGACAGGATTTCCGTTAAAGGCTTTAATATATTCGAGCTTATTGATTTGTATGAAATTTTATGTGAAGCATTTTCTCTTACAATAATATTATATTCATCTCGTGGTTTTTTTTTTCGAAATATCTTGGCTTGGGATATTTCAATGTAAAGTAATTTTCTTACGACCCGATATCATCGCTATAGATATTGGGAGAAATCGAAAGTCCATGAAAAATGTGCGTGAAAAATTGGGAGAAATCGAATTGGGATCGGATTGTAAATTCTGGATTACCGGCGCTGTTCCAAGCATGTATGCTCTTCAGTTCCTCGTTCATACTCGCTTCACGATTCCTACTTCCTATCTATTCTCTCTATTCACCATCTGCAGGCCTTTCTGAATCTATCTAATTATATTCAGAAGATTGAGTGATTCCTCAATGATTATATTGCACCAAAGCCATTTTAGGTTAGGTTGAGTATTACAATAGAGAGGGCCTATGTAGATGGGATAGCCTGACGAAAAAGCGTTGCTTTTACGCTTAAATTTTAACTTCATTGCATTTGTGCATTAAAACACTGTTTAGTTATTGTATTTTGTTATACGTCTAAGATTATCCTAAAAGTCCTAGATTGAAAATCGTGAACCATTCTAACCTAATTTTGCAGTAGAGCATAAATTAACTCAAGTTGCCAACTAAACGATCATTGGTTATTGTTGTCTTTTTCCAGCCCTTTTCATTCTTAACCTATTTTTCAAGGACGCGTACATAATAGCTCATTGTACCTACTACGAAACTCAGTTTATTTTTTCTATGACTCAAAGAAAATGTGATTTCAATTTGATAACCTTATCAATTGAAATGCTGTATAGCTATACAGCATAGCAATTTTTATAGTATAAAATAATATTTGGTCATTAAACTATGTAGTATAAAGTGAAATTAAATTAATCGAATTGATTTAGAATATAATATTGTGTACTAAAGTAGACAATCATTCAAGTATGGAAATTAACAAATAATTCAAAAGTTCAACAATTCTATGGAAATATATAATAGCTTATTTATTTTTAGGGAGACGAATTTGAAATGTCGTCAGTGCCTTTTGGAGACGGCTGCCATGGGGCAGGATGACGCACAACTGGGTGCCTTCGATGGCGAAATTGTCTGCGAGACGCCCAACAATTTACTTAATAAGTTTGAAGGTAAGTCATTTTCAGTCTTCGATTAAAAAATCAGTTATTACAATAATCGCTATTAGCAATCTTTAATTATTATTTCCTATTATCGCAATTTGTATTAGGGTCTTTGCTTTACCATTGAAATTTTTCAGATATTCTCTTAATATAATTTATATATTATTAATACGTTTATTATTTGCGTAATTTATGTATGTTGGTGGGTAATATTGTCAGTTATCATGAGTGGTTTTCCTTGTTCTTAAATATAATCGAGTTTAAAGTTGTTTTCAGTATTATCCTAAGTGTTAGCGATAATAATTTCCTGTTTATACCACAATAGATTGTTTCTATTAATTTTTAGAGTTTGTTATAACTAGCCAGCGACTTTACATTGAAATAATATTTTATAAAAATATATATTTATATAAATAATATGTTGCACCAGTTGTAGCGAAAATGTTTCTGTTTCGTTATAACGACATATACATAAATATAACATATATGTTATTTTTAATAGTTTCTGTTTTCGGAATTCAATTAAAAATTGTTTTGAACTTTCTATGTTTTCACTCGTATGTATTAAAGGTTGTGTTTGAATAGGGTAATCAACTAAATTGTATGTAAAGTAAACTACAAGTGTAATATTTATTTATTACTTTTATTTATTTACACTTCGTTACATTTATAGAAAAACAATTAACATATTGCATAAAAATTATAAGGGACGCAACGGGGGCGGCCTTATCGCTAACAAGCGAACTCTTCCAGTTAATTCTAGTTAGGGAAAAGACTAAAAAAAGAAATATGATGGGAAAAGTGTAAGAAGTCCAGAATCACACAGTTTAGAATCACCAATCTTAATCTAAAATAATAATAAAAAAAACTAAAAACTATAAAGCTAGTCTCACGGATTCATGAATTGCGATGCAATACAAAAGAATAAGAAGTACGAATATACAAAAGAATTACAAAAGTCACACGTAGAACAGGATATTATATGATTAAGAAATGTTTATGTAGAAAGAAAATGTTTTAAAAGATTTTAGGGAGGTAGCCGATCGTATAAAGTATAATAATTAACGTAATATTCTCTATTACCTACATTTTCTGTTATATAGGGAATATTAGAAAAAATAATAATATTAAAGACTAAGATTGAAATTTAAGATATCATTAATATAATAGGCGGAAGAAATTGGATCAGATGATTGAAATTTTACTCGACCAGGATGGACCCACGAAATCGTAGAAATCTTTGATCATTTAGTGTATATAGAAAATGCGTTGCGTTTCTTATGCCTAAAACTTAGCAGCTTGCTAAAAAAATAAATTCAGAGGATATAGTCCTCTACAACAGGCAGTAGTTTAAATAATGAGTGCACAATAGATGCAATTATGTCGCAACGCAAGTGCAGTGTGCATTTCGTAATGGTACAATGACTTATAGACAATTGGTGGGGTGAATGTGATTATTCATTATTCAAATGTATTGATGATTAACCAATGTTAGCAGAAAATATATGGAAGGAATAAAGTACAGTTTTCGCGAACAATAGACAAATGTAAGTCTAATTAGTTACTTCGTATTTTGAGAACCCTAAGGTCGAGCCTTCAAACCTTAGCATCACCACTGGCTTTAGTTGCTATGTGCGCAATAAATACATGCCTACAGAGAAATAAATGCAGGCTAAATAAAAATTCAATAACGTACGAGGCAAGATGTTGAAACAATGTTACGATTAAAATAACAAAGTACGGTCTTTAGATTATTTATACTTTAAGTGGACACCTTTATTTGACGTAGCATACATCAAAGGAAGCCATTGTATATAAAGTATGAAATTAGATGCTTGTGCGCAAACGTACAATGTGTGCATTGATAGGCACGTAGTCATAAATTATAACGGATTATGAACATAAAACTACCTCTGTGGCTCACGAAAACTTTAATTCGAACAAGCTTTAATTTTCGTGATAACGGTTAATATATGAGTGAATATATATAATATATTGTATACATAATAATATATATACATGATATATAACAATAGGTATCATACGTAAAAAATAGAACAAATTTGATTAAATTCAACATGATTTTTGCCTAATATTCACCGTTTACAAAGCACTCGACGAAATAGGATCCTATTATGTTATATAGCTTAAAGCCTTCCAGTATTTGGTTCCAAATAATAGCGTTTAACCAAAACATCTTTAAAGCTTATAGATTTACTAGACAATTAATGCTTTTTAGTAGCCGTCGTCAAAGAAGTACTATGTATGAGACAGATTTATACTAAAACAAATAAATTTATAGATAAAATATTATTTCAAGGTTCTAAAGTTGCATGTTGAGCTTTTAATTATAATAATGTGCCATAAAGCTTTTTCATTTGAACGGTGATTTTAGAGGTCTTCATTATCGTAATGGACGAGGGATTAACCTTTGTATATATGTAATTGGTAAGCCAGTAATGCCAGTTAAAAATACTACTTATTTAAACCATTAAAAAGTTAGATGATTTTCTTGAAGTCTGTATTATTATAATATTATGATGCAAGTTTGTTTGTCGATTTGTCCTCAAGTGAAATAGTGATATAGATACTAAAAATTACTGTCATGGTTTTAAGATTTATTTCAATTGGCGCAAATAATAATAATAGATAATAATTACGTAGTTTCCTAAAAATATGTAATTAAATAATTATATTTATTTTATATTTTACCTTTGTTTTTAAGTCGTTTTATTATACCATTGTGCGATTTCAATTAATTATATAAAAGTGTAATAGGAAATTATTACTGCATTCAGTGTTTGCGTGTCAAATGACACTTTATTTTATCTAAAGTTAGAAATATCGTATTAAGTGGAATAAATTTAAAATAAATTCAACAAATTTCCAACGCTTGACATTAGCAGACATTTTCAAAGAATAATAATAAATCTATATTTATAAAGGAAGACTGGTAGATTAGGTAAAGGAAATCTTAATCTTCAACCGGCTAAAATAATGGTCCTGGGTTTGATGAACTGGATTGGAAATTGTTTTAGAAGGCACAGAAATGTCTGTTAGAATAAATTTTCAATAGTGTAATTAAAAATAATAATTCTCTAAACCTGTAATTATATTTTATGATGAGACAAGCCCTATTATAAAAGTCAGACTTTAATAGAGCCGTGTTTAATTATTGTGTAAATATTGGTAACTATGGCAGCCTTTAATTATAAATAATCCACACACACATAGACACTCACATTGCCAGAGGGTTCACAAGGGCACGGTTTTTTCTTGGTAGGTTACGTAGAGACGAAAACTTTTTATTAATAATTTTTGCTTTACACTGCGCTAATATAGACAACTGCGTTGCTGGAAGGCGTCTCATTTCCCGATAGGGAATAGGCTGACAAGGATGTAGTTCGTTAGGGATGAAATGTGGTGGCACAGTTAGTCAAAATGGTGTTTAGTTTATTTTGATTCTAAATTTAAATAAATCTGACTGCTTTATAAATGATATAAGCTGGGATAAATAAAAATTAAGGGCGAAACAAGGTATTATCGAAAATACAGATTATAAAATCTAGTAGTAATCTAGTTTTCTATACTAAATGTTATTGTTAGTTTTTGGATTATTGGGGGGGTTTTAAAGTCAGTTTATTTTTTCAGGCACATTAAGTTGGCGCGATCAACATTTCTCGTTGGACAACGACAAAATACTGTTGCGTGGCTGCGTGTTGCGTAACACGTCGTGGTGCTACGGTGTTGTTGTTTTCGCTGGTAAAGATACTAAGCTGATGCAGAACTCTGGGAAGACCAAATTTAAACGCACCAGCATAGATAGGCTACTTAATTTTCTTATTATAGGGGTAAGTGCAATTTTATATCTCGTTTTTTAGTTAGACGTTAAACGATTAAATAAATCAGCGGCGCTACAACCTTTTTAGGTCTGGTCCTCACATTTCTGTATCTGTTTCATGATCATTTGTCAATCAATTTGTTTGATTATTAATTATTATTAATAATTATTACTAAATCAACAACAGCTCTTGGGTCTCTAAAGCTGTAACAATGTAAAGCTATTTGACAAGTTTATGAGTAAGAAGCTTCTAATATATGGTTTATTAGTCTAAAAATTGCCTAATTTATTTCTAGTCGATACAAAATGTGTATATCACTTGTGTTTCGAACGTTACGAATGCACATTTAATGCACTTATCTAAGTGATAATACGTTTAATATACGCGCCAGCTGCTTAATGTATTGTAAAATATATAGATTATTCTATAGAAACCTTGATAATGAAGTCGCAGATTATGCAAATGTAAATAAAATTATTTCCACATTTGTTTTTGCCTTAAGTTCTATGAAATGGTTGTTTGTTTTCATAAATAAATAGCTCTAACGAGAAATTGGTGTGATGAGGTTTTTTTGACATCGAATAAAACAAATGCTAGTGCGAAAAAGGAAATGTCCAGTTTTCGTAATATGTACTTACATAATGGTTATATAAAAAGTAGTTTTTTTTAGCTTAGCTCTAAAGTTATAGCAATGTTTTATTGAGTGACTTTGAAACATTTTATACCTAGAATGTTACCTTGCGAGGATTGTGAATGTTAAACAATAGACAATGTTTCGTTTAAATGTGATTGGTCAAACGAGTCCTCTCTTGTCTATGGACTTATTGACAGACAAACGAAACGCGCTATATTTTGTTATACTGCTTATTACAGCACCTTGACTTATGTACATTATGTCCCAACAGATAGTTTTGTTCCTGCTGTCAATGTGCGTTTTCTGCACGGTGGCATGTGGGATTTGGGAGTGGTTGGTGGGCCGCTACTTCCAGGCGTACCTCCCGTGGGATACGCTCGTACCAGCCGAGCCAGCCTCCGGCGCAGCCGTTATAGCGATATTAGTTTTCTTCTCGTATGCCATTGTAATGAATACCGTGGTGCCCATATCGCTTTATGTCTCTGTTGAGGTATGTGGAATTATTAATATATTTCTTGTTTAGTAGGTAAAAATAAATACATATGTAATAAATATATAACAAGGGGCAAACGGATAGGAGGCTCTTAAGTGATATTGCCGCCGATGGATGCTGACATTGCCATCTTGTTTTTCTAATTATTTAAATTTAAAATAAATTTGTCTCAACTTGTCGCCTTGGTATAGCATCTTTACGATTATATAAAACAATCATAAATACGCAATAAAAATCGACGTCTCAAATAATAAATAAAAACAAGAGGAAATTATTCTTTAATGATGTTATTTATACGGATGTAATAAGCTGGTTCTATCTTATTTTAATAACTGACCTTGGTAAATAAATTGCCAATAAAGTAGAACGTCTGTAAGACCTTGATTCATACGAAAATGTTATAGCTAGTTTTAGACTCGTGATAATTTGCTGTATTTTAAAATTTTAGAATATTAGTCCGGGTTCAGCAAGGAATAAATATTTTGGCTTAGAAAAGCTAAAAGGTTAATGTTAGAAGATATGTAGGGCAATATACAGATTTAGTTCTTTCCACATGTTTATATTTGTATGGTTGAAGCTGTTAGGTTTCATTCTAATACGTATCTCAAAATATAATCTGGGAATTAAAATACTTGGTAGTAAAAGGGCCCACGCCCCACCTTTTAATTGTTAAGGGAGGCTATTCGAAAATTTATTAAAAGTATGTGGAATTTGTATTTCAGTTTTTCATCATGTTTTGAAATTTTACTTACTGTGTTTCGTTAACAATTTCCTGGTAATTTCTTCCTAAAACCTATAATTTAAGTAAGTGAACGTTTTTAATATAAAAATTATGTATGTTACATAAGAATTTTAGAAAGGCTATGTTGGGGCATGGGACGAAAAAGGTTGGGAAACACTAGCTTAGACAGTTATTTGAATTAGCTTTGAGTTTATTGTTTTAGATTTTTATTACGAAAACGCTTATGTATGTCTGAAGATATTTCAATTAAGATATATTCATGAGTTATCGTCGGTTAATGAGAATTTCACATTTAACGTAAAATAGGTCGCTTATAATTAAAAAGCATTAAAATTCTAAATATTTTAAAATAAACCTGTATCATGGTTCCCAGCGCTACCGTAACAAAGTTACTAATATAAATGATACAATATTACCGACATATTTTACAACCTCAAAACAGTATATTTAACTTAAGTTTAGTAATTTTTATTTAATATGATTTTCAGGTGATAAGATTTGCGCAAAGTTTTCTAATTAATTGGGATGAGAAGATGTATTATGAAAAGACTGGGACTGCGGCGAAGGCCCGGACCACTACATTAAACGAAGAACTGGGTAAGCGAGCCTATAAAAACAACATTTTAATGGTTAAATATGTAGAATTTTAAACTGCGGTGATAATAGTTAAACATTCGATACATTTAATAAAAAACCTCGCAATTAACGATTCCATATTACTTTTTAAAATGTATTTATGAAAACCTCACTTTTGTAAAAAACAGTTAAACTAAAAATAACTATAATCTTATGTATGTTTGAGTTTTAATACAAAGTATATTTTATTCGTAATATTTAGTTTACCAAAGTAATTAATTCCCTCACAGGAATGATTAATTGTGATTCGTTGTTCGCGGAACTGTGTTAAAGTAACGTAAGCTTTTGCGAAAATTGGGCCAAAGACTAATCCATTAAAGTTAATTAATTGTAAGTTTTACTACAATGACATTCTTATGGTTGGGGGGATTGGATAATATTAATTGTGTACCAACTCGTAAAAGAGGGGTGGAGTTGTGACTTTTAAAACCGATGATTTTGACATTTTATTTTTTGACATTAAGATTTTTGCTTAAGAACTTCCTTTTTCGTAAAAAAATTCTATTATACTAATTTGTCTCTTTCTCTCGAGCCCAAATTATACTATGATGAAAAAAGACAACAAGCTTATATAGCTTACCTGCTAAGTTCATTTTATTTTGTACCATGAAACCCAGCTGATCTGCAACTAACGACATTCCCTGGTTGTCTCTAGTGTATAAGACGGGCGTAATATATGATACCGTTCTCAAATTATTATTTTTAATGCATTCAGGCAGCGAAATTTTCAGACGTTATGCCTGATCGACTTCACTCACGTGATTGGCTGGCTTTTAATATTCAGTTCAATAATGGACTTTTGTTAAAATGGTGTATGTAAGAGAGATAAAGTTTTTATGAAAAAGCCTCCTAATGTTTGTTCTTATTAGTAGTATTTCATGAAGCCGACAACTCTTTTGTTTCAATACAATCGCCATTTGTATAATGTAAAAATGTATTACTATAATTTGTAATGATTACAACAGGAAAATAGCTCTCGCTCAGACTAATATTGTGGTAAGCCATATACGAGAATAGCATTCGTATGATTCTAATAATATTACAATTTTAATGGAAATGAAAGATCTAAATTAGATTTTAGACTGAAGGTTTCTATAATGTCATCAAAACATTGATTTGTGCGTTCAAAGCTTCAATATACATATCACGTATACGTACACGTACTCGTACATATATGATTAGGTTTTTAAATAATTTAACAACGTTTCAAGCCTAATTAAGCTTATTCTAAATGATTTTCAGGTCAAATCCAATACATATTTTCGGATAAGACGGGTACGCTGACACAGAACATAATGACGTTCAATAAATGTTCCATAGCGGGTATTTGTTACGGCGACATTGTGGATGAGACCACGGGTGAAACCATCGAACTAACCGATGTATGTATTTATATTTTTATTTATTTAACTGCTGCAAACATGATATGTTGCTAAGATTTAGAGGAAATGTGAATTACATTTATTATTAAATATGTCATAAGTCATAATTAAGGATTGTCTAGTCTTTTCTAAGTTGTTATAGTTTTATGCTGTATCCAAAAGAATCGTATTTATCGTGTTTGCAGAAGTATTTTAATTGACGATTTCCATAAATTCACTACATAAGCATGTAGAGAAACGAAGCACCTTAGTTTGTTTACGAGCAAATTCGGCACGATTTTATCTTTATTTGCATGTTCGAGTCACTAGTGATTGAAAATTGAGTGATTTTGAAATAGTATTGTGCATAGGTATTAGTGTGTATAACGTTACTTTGTGAAGATTTAGATTTATAGGATTTTTTGTAACACCGTTTGTTGATTGTACTATAATGTGTGATTTGTTCATTCCTCATATGACAGGACCAGCATGGTTTTTTTACAAACTCTATGATACATCGATTTACTCTCACTGCACACACGTATACATATAAATCGCAATTTTAAGTTACACGACATTTAGAATTTTTATTCCTATTCTTCACATATTTATTTCCATTTTTTGTATTTTTTGGTAAAGTAATGTAAGGTACAGATAATACAATTTTTATTAAGCATAGTTATGAATACGTAATAGTTTATAGAGTTCTTGTGTCGCTCATGGATATTCGAAATAATCACGGGCGATGCTCGGATAAATGAAAGAGGCTTCGTAGCCCCTATTAACACGAGAGGATTTGGAAGTTCGGGCGTGTGTAATGTTGGTGTGGTTTAGCGTCGCAGCGGGGCGGGTGGCGCGGCCTTGGGAACAGTGCGCGCTCGTCTCTTGGACCTTGAAGTCGAGGAGGGTCGCAGTACGCCCGCTGCGAGCACGCCCGCACATCGCAACGCGCACGTACGCACTTAGTATATGCACCTTCAGGCAGGCTTTGTTGCTTTCGATTTACACAACGTTTCTAATCTTTAGTAATGCTACAATAGTTTGAGCGTAATAGCGTCCTAATTGATTGGCTTTAAGGTCTACTTTGCAAAGCAGTATTAGAATGGTATGTTAATAAAAAACAAAGTACGTATTCGTGTGAATATAAAACGTTACGTTGTGGAAATCGAAAGCAGTATAGACGGTTAAATGTATAAGGCAGTAGGTTAGAACTAATGATGTAACCAAACAGCTTTTATTCCAGGGTTCTTTTTTACTTAAGATAACACTTGAACATTTCTTTACAAAACGTAGACTTAGGCACTTCTTTCTATGAGAACAATGAACACTAACAGTATTTAATACAATAACACCAACTTTATACATATATCATGCTCATTACCGTGTGGCTTTGTATATTGTGTTGTATTGTGCGCATGCTTTGCTTATCGTTGAATAGAATTATCCTTTATGACGGGTTTATTTCTCTATTGTGTTTATTTTACTTTCTACTATGTTATTGCACAAAATTTTTACTGCTTCGATTACATGTTATATAACTTCCACGTTCCTTCCTAGTTTTTACTTGTGCATGAAGTATTTGTTTACATGTTTCTTGTTTACGAATTTAGATGTGTTGATTAGAAATTAGCGTTCTAGTTTTGTTTATGTATGTACAAGAAGCATGTAACTAATTTGTATATTATATAAAATGAGAATATTTCCACAGAGCACAGAACCCTTAGACTTCTCGGACAATCCGGAGTACGAGCCGGAGTTCAAATTCTTCGACTCGAAACTATTGAAAGCCGTAAAGCAGGGCGATAGCAATGTTTATGATTTTTTTCGTCTCCTTGCGTTATGTCACACCGTAATGCCGGAACAAAAGAATGGACGTCTCGAATACCAAGTATGATATTTCTGTATATTCTAGAAACAATACGAAATATATTTAGTCAGAAGTCATAAATTGTTGATCTTTAGTCAATATTTTGCAGGCCATCTAATACTTGTCAACCATGCTTTATTATAATAGGGGAAAGTTGGTATCTTTCACCATTCTATTTCTATCGAAATAACATTTCCTGCGTTTTCCCTTAAAACCCGTTCCTTTTCTAGGCGCAGTCACCGGACGAATCCGCATTGGTTTCAGCTGCGAGGAACTTCGGCTTTGTGTTCAGAGAACGATCGCCTAATACTATTACTATAGAAGTTATGGGTAAAACAGAGGTAAGAAAAAGTAATTTGTATATATTTAGATCAAAAAACTCTTCTATAGTAAAAACTATATTTCTCTTTTCTGTATGTAAATAATATTTCTTGTTATTTAAAATAAAAACATAGTTATTTACACCTTCGGACATGGGAATCGTTCTACGGTGTAACGTCCGTTATACTTGCACGTTATGATGGCTATAAATATAATTAAATATCAAATAATAAAGGCTAATTTTCTAAAAATAGTATGAAATATTGTTTTTTTATTGTTTCAGGTGTACGAGTTGTTGTGTATATTAGATTTTAATAATGTAAGGAAGAGAATGTCAGTGATATTGAAAAAAGATGGTGAAATTAGGTTATATACTAAAGGTGCTGATAATGTAATCTATGAGAGGTTAAAACGTAATTGCCTGGAAGAAGTCAAGGCTAAAACACAAGAGCATTTAAATGTAAGTATTGAGTTTTTTTTTCAAAATAAGTTAGGAATTATCAAATTTTATCGTAAATCACATAAATTTGTCTTTTTTATATGCATTGCGTTTAGCTACAGGGTTATATTCGATTCCAAGGAAACAATAAATGTTTTAATATACAGGGTGGCCAAAAAGTCGTGGATCAAACGCAAAAAGGGGATAGATGAGGTCATCAGTGGCAAAAAATTGTTCTACGGGAGGTCTCTAAGGTCAACCCCTGCAGAGTTATGATTTATTTTGGTTTTTATATGAAAATTGACTTTTTTTTACTAATTCTTCTTAAAACTCGAAAATATCTTCATCTTGTATCTTTCTCATAATATCCACTAGATTGGTACTGATGAGTTCTTGCGTTAGACATACTATTTATAGTTGTTTATTGAGTGTATTCAAGATAATATTAAGTGATACGATATAACATTTTTTCAAATAATAAATTTTTCTTTCCTTTGGACCCCACTGTGAAAAAAAATTACTCCACCGAAAAGTGTCCCTGTACTACAAGTTTTGGCGCATTTAATAGGGATTCTTAAAAGGTATTACACGTGGCCATGAGTCGCTCTATTATCTTTCTAGGAAGAATTACAAACAACGATTGTGAAATAATAATTGTATTAAAACAATTATTTCTCAATGGTTGTTTGTAGGAAACCAAATATTTTACAATAAAATATGCTCAAAATTCCTGACTCTGACCATAATACTTAATCTGCACCGTCTAATCAAATTCCTACGTAACCCTCCAGCCTCTGTCAATTTTTTTAAATCCAGTCCGATTCACACAGTACTGGTCACAGGTAGGTAAATAATCTATCATAAGTCCGAATTGTTGTTGTTTTTTCGTCCTAGAAAGATATTAGAGCGACTCATGGCCAATTTTTTTTCACAGTGGGGTCCGAAATAAACAAAAAGTTTTGATTTGAAAAAAATTTATATCGTATAACTTAATATTATCTTCAATACACTCAATAAACAACTATAAATAGTATGTCTAACGCAAGAACTCATCAGTACCAATCTAGTGGATATTATGAAAAAGATACAGGATGTAGATTTTTTCGAATTTTAATAAGAATTAGTAAAAAAAGGCAATTTTCATATAAAAACCAAAATAAATCATAACTCTGCAGGGGTTGACCTTAGAGACCTCCCGTAGAACAATTTTTTGCCGCTGATGACCTCATCTATCCCCTATTTGCGTTTGATCCACGACTTTTTGGCCACCCTGTATACAACACAAATTTATTGTAATTTACAATAAATTTCCTCAACATTTTTGTAATTTTCCTCAATATTCCAGTTTTCATATTTATCGATACACTGTAAATTTTTGACGCATAGATTTTCCATGACATAAATCTGAAAAATTATGAATGATCATGAAACAGATAGATAATCTGAGGGTCGTATCGTCATTAGTTTTTAATCTACGTATACGTACAGAAATTTGCTGGCGAAGGTCTCCGTACACTCGCACTCGCGTGGCGGCCTCTCGAAGAGCGGGGCTTCGCGGAGTGGAAGAGACGGCATCAGGCCGCCGCCTTGGCCTTGAGGGATCGGGATGAACGCCTTGACGCCATTTATGAGGAGATCGAGACTGATTTGATGCTTATGGGTAAGCAGTCATAAATTAAAGTATTAAAACTTCTATCTTAGTTTATATATACAGCGTAGTATAGTAATGATAGTGTAGGTAATCTCTAAAGTTAACGGATAGGCCGGGAGATAGTGACACAAAATAGTGGGTCGTTTGTACCAGTATAATTTGTTCCACAAAAATTCTAGTATTTTCCGATAGTCCATAAAAAAATAAGAGGCGGCAGTGTCATGCCATACTTCTCCGGTGTGACTTACAGCCCGCCATACCGACGCGAATGCGTTAATTAACGCATGCGGTACCAGCACTCTGACCATCATTTTTCTTTTTTAAGTAATAAGACTCCTGAAGAACCGCCATAGTGGTACTAATGACCCTCTATTTTGTGTCACTATCTCCCGGCCTAGAAGGCTTAAGAAAAACAAACTATAAATAAAGACATTAAAGGAATAATAATACAAAAACGAATGTTGTTCATAACTTACAATGGTATGATAAAAGAAAACTAATTTTCAGGCGTCACAGCTATAGAAGACAAATTACAAGATGGCGTGCCAGAGACAATAGCAAACTTGAGCATGGCTGGAATGAAATTGTGGGTTTTAACGGGTGACAAACAAGGTATTAAATTAATTTAATATGTAAATCATTTGTGCATATAATGATTTTGTGTGTACATACAATTTTATATATAATTTAGTTATTAGTATTAAAATCACATTAATTAAAATTATATTTTTACAGAAACAGCAATAAACATCGGCTATTCGTGTCAGTTATTGACAGATGACATGGCAGAAGTGTTTGTGATTGACGGATCTTCGCACGATGACGTTGATCGACAATTGGCCAAATGCAGGGATTCGATACGAGTCGTCAACACGTTTTTGCCGCATGGTAAGTGCAATTACGCCGGGTTTTGAAATACAAAATAAAGTGATACTAGGGGTAATCTGTATAACACTAGAAATAAGCGTTTTGGAGTAAAATAACTTGTAAATATCCATAATTATTTTCTACACAAAGCACTCTGCAACTATGAGGTTAAATTTTGTAATTAGCGTTTGTTAGTTAATAAATTTTCATGTTTTAACTTAAAAATTACAGTACTTAAAAGTTACATTTTGTATGATATAACTATTAGGTAAAGATTTCTGTAAAAAATATCTAATGCCGAAAAAGTATAGGTATATTTCATTGATATAGTTAAAACTTAACCGTCTTCTTCTTAAGCGTAATAGCGGACATAGACAAAAGAGTACTCTAATAATATAGTGTAAATATCGTTATTTAGTTATTACTGGTGTTATTGAGTTTTTATGAAAACTGCGCAATAGAATTTTAATTCTCTTATCGCTCATTCTTAATGCAACTGAACAACATTAATGATTCCTTATTCATGTATATGTTTTATGTCTTAATATAAAATTACGTTACAGGCAGCACAGAGCCAAAGAACGAAACCCTGAACGGTGGTGGCAGCGTGGCCCGTCCTTCCCCTGGTCGTGCAGCGAACGTGAAGCTGAATGCGCCAGCCGTCTCCGTCGTCACATTTAGGTGGGAAACTAACTCTCTAGCACACAGGTAGACACTCAACACGTTTAGCTCACACGCTAGTCCTTGTCGCGCACTTGTCTAGTACACCAATAGAGAAACACTAAGAATTAATAGACCTATTCTATTGTCTTTGGTTACGTTTACATTTAATAGTCGCAATAATTTGTGTAATTCGTGTATATGCCTTAGAAGTATATTTTCACGTACGTACGCTATACCCACGAACAAGTACGAATGCGTTTACAATGCACGTAGAAAATGTATGAAATCGTGCATTTAAAGATGGCGGGACATATATGGTTTTACATATGTTACGGTTTTTATATTGTTACTCAGAAATATCCATCTTATGGATAATATTCTATACTTCTCTCGCTAGTTTTTGAGTTATACAAATTATACCTAATGGGCTATACGCACGTTTACAATCAATCTATGAGCAGACATTTTAAAATCTGTTTGGTATGACATAACTGCTCATACATACAGAGCCTCCATATGGTTTAAATAAAACATGTTCAAGGTTAAAATTATGTGACTTTTGTATTGATATTACGATATACGAAATACTTGATATTACGTAGTATCAAGTTATTGTGTGACGTCGACTCGTAAAAAATTTTTTCAACCTTTGCACCTTGATTTTTGTAATATTAACAAATCAATTTATATTTTACATTTGCAATGTATTAACAAAGAATAGAGAGTTATATTAAAATGGTAACGCTGCTTGGTGTGCTTTTTGTGTTTTGCTAATTTAAATTTGTTCTTGTGTAGTATTTTTTCAATACACATAACACAACACTATCACAACTTTTTATCTCTTTTTACTTCTCAGTTTAATTCAGACATATGTATACAAATAAATAGTAAAAATTTGTGAGTCAAGACTTAAGTCTGTATTGCTAATTGTACCTCTGAGGTCACAATTTCGTCTTGAGCACCGTCTACTATTAAGTTTATGTCAAAAAAAGGGCTAGTCAGACCTTAAAACTAGATTTAAGTTTGTATCTAGGATACGGGCCTTAAGAATAAGGAGCATATCAAATTGTTATAATGTATACGACACTGGGTTTTATACTGTGTGTGTGTGTTCGATTTGTTTTTTTGTCCAGGTCATATAGATCTTGCTGATTTGATTTGTAATTTCACAATTCCTTTATAATTTATTATAATTATTAATTAATGGCTTTGATTTTATTTTCTTAAAAGTCGAACTTAAATCTACGTTATAAGTAATATACATCGGGTATTAGTAAATAAACAAGAATATTAATTTAAAAATGAAATTATACTTATTTCAGCAACGAGTACGCGTCCGGAGGCGGTCCGTACAGTGCGGATACGCACGAGCACAATAATGATGACTCAAACGGATTCGCGATCGTTATTAACGGACATTCCCTCGTACACTGTTTACATCCCAAGTTGGAAGAGAAGTATGTATTGATATTGATTTTAAGTTTTAATTTCGAAGCTTATTGCTTCTAGATAGTGGAAGGAATGTTATATATTTTCATTGTTTTATTATAAAGATTATTTGCTTTTATTTAAAAAAAAATCATTTAAACATATGATGTGCAGTTGATTAGTTTTGTTTATTTTTATTCACCACAATAACCAAATTACTCATAATATTCTCTTAAAATTTGGAAAGTAGTATGTATATGTATAGTGAGCTTTGAAAATTTGGGTCATAGTTGCTTTAGTTTACTCATAAAAAAATAGTTTAATTTCATTGTTTTAACAAAAGTAGTGTTTCTATTGTCATCACAGCGTTTACACAATTTGACAGAAAGAGACGAGTATTATTTAATAATACTCAATTATTTATGATTAATTAGCTGCCTTTCGTGCAATTTTTTCTCTACAAAAACGTCTTCGAGTTTTGCGCTTAGCAACATATTTCACGATTCATTTTTATTTATAAAGATAAAATCTAATAATTTTTAAATAATTAATTTATTGAAATATCTCTCGAGGTTTCTGGACGTAGTCCTTCAATGTCGTTCGGTAATCTGTTGCCGAGTGACCCCTCTGCAGAAGGCAATGGTCGTGGAACTTATCAAGAAGAGCAGAAAAGCTGTCACGTTGGCCATAGGTGACGGCGCAAATGATGTATCCATGATCAAGGGTATGTATGAACCTTACAATGGGTACATAGTGGCAATTAGTGTGTAGACCTTCTGTTGGTACCTTGAAACAATTATTGTTTCGCGCAGAATTGATCCCTGAACCTCTGAAAAAATCTATGTTTATTTTAATAAAAAAAAGTATTTAGTGGTTTTGTTTCACAATATGGTGTTACATTGGCTATACTAACACTGTCTAAGTAAATTTATTAGTTAATACGTGTCTATAGCATGTCTGAGTGTGTAACACACACATACACAATTAAGAATATATGATAAATAATTTTTGAATTATAATAAATTTTCAGCGGCCCACATAGGCGTAGGCATATCGGGGCAGGAAGGAATGCAAGCCGTGCTCGCGTCAGACTATTCCATAGCGCAGTTCCGTTTCCTCCAACGGCTCTTGTTGGTCCACGGAAGATGGTCTTATTACAGAATGTGCAAGTTTCTGCGGTATTTCTTCTACAAAAACTTCGCGTTTACCGTCTGCCATTTTTGGTTCGCGTTCTTTTGTGGATTCAGTGCACAGGTGAGTTTTTAAAAACCTCTTACTGGGACATAATATTTTAGATTTAGGTAATTGTGGTATAATACTATCACACATACTAACTGAGTATATGTGAGTTTTTATTTATTTACACATATGTCTGTTTAACCTAGTGTTTCCCAAAATTTTTTGTGCCATACCTTAACCTTACTAAAATTCTTATTAGCCCCCCCACCCCGATATGTTGAATAGATAACTTAAATGTTTTATCTTTAAATTAAAGAAAAATAAATGATACCTATCATATTATTCCTTGCATACTTAAACATGTAATGAAAAACTTAAATTCTAGTTCCAAATAATTTTTCGAATAGCCCCTTAACAATCAAAAATCACAGGTGCACCCAGGTGGGGTGTGATTTTTTTTTATTAAACTGTCAACTATTTTTATGTTCGTGTTAATTCTGTACGTTATAGGTATTAATGTTATAATAATGGGCTGTGGAAATACTAATAATGAAAATAATTTCAGACGGTGTTCGATGAAATGTTCATATCGGTATACAATTTGTTCTACACGTCACTTCCGGTGTTAGCGTTGGGCGTGTTCGAGCAGGACGTGTCTGACGTGACCTCTCTTCAATTCCCGAAGCTGTACGCTCCGGGACACACGAGTGAACTGTTCAACAAGACCGAGTTTATCAAATCCACTTTGCACGGCTGCTTTACTTCGCTCGTGCTGTTTCTCATACCGTATGGTAAGTCTGTTGTATTTGTGAATAGGTCATCAATTCAATAATTCAATTGATTTAGTAGTACAAGTACTTAGGGAGATGTGAGGGAATATTATTACAAAAATCTTACCTAATTAGATAACATTGTTTGGATCGACCCAGGACCCAGAATAATATTTCAAACAATATTTGTTCTGGATCGCGTTTCCTGTGTTGTGGGTATTCGACATTATGGGTTTGTTTTAAGATTTGTTCAAAATAATATATTTGAAAATGTTGAGTGTGCAATTCTAGGTTACGATGCTATTTATAACATTTTATATACTTCGTATAGATACCGGCAAACATCTTGAACAAATGTCCTTGCCTGCGCAGAAGGGGTTTTAGGTATCACTAGGTAAATCAGTGGCCCTTGGTGTACCGCGCTGCGCAAACTTTCCCTCACTCCCTTGTTTAATGCTCAAGAAGTTTACCGGTATCAATACCAATTTATTTATTTAAGAATACCACATCTAATAATACATTTTCTACAGTACAAGTTACAATATATCTATTCTAAAATGTATAACCTTTACGATGAAAATAAAA
The DNA here is from genome assembly GCF_905475465.1 of Pieris napi. NCBI lineage: Eukaryota > Metazoa > Arthropoda > Insecta > Lepidoptera > Pieridae > Pieris > Pieris napi. The sequence goes on along the minus strand of NC_062239.1, from coordinate 2,542,656 downwards.
TTTACAAAAATTAAAAAAAAAAAACAATTCCAAAATATTTTATTGAAAATACTCATTCGCCCAATGCGGACTAGGTAACCGAAAGGTACTTAACAACGCTTTTGTTTTATCAATAATATCGACGGCGTGTGTCAGGCACAAAAGGACGCGCTTTTTATAAATAGTCCCAGACCTAAAAGATAGTACAGGTCTTTTTATATATAACCTATCAAAATTCGAGTAATCAAAATTGTGTTTTTTTAATACTTTAGTTGAACCCTATGTCCAATAGATATATCCCTCGGAATTATTTTTCATTAATTTAACAATAAGCAGCTTTTTACCGGGTCTTAATTGGAAGTATTAGGTTCTACAACTTCAAATTTGTTTCAGGTACTTACAAAGACGGATTGGCTCCAGATGGCAAAATACTCTCAGATCATTATGCTCTTGGGAAGTGTCGTAGCCACCATATTAATTATTGACAATACTACACAAGTAAGTTTCTTCAAACTTTATTGTTGATTATTTGTCATTTGAAATCAGGTCATCCCAGCTATTAAAAAAATAATGTAAAACTAAATATTATTTATTTGTAAGTTCTAATAAAAATTCAAGAAAATATGATTTCATCATAGACTGTAACTTAGAACAGTTGTATCATAATCGCTCTAAGCCCTTGACTTGCGAACTGATAGTAAATGTAAATTTAGAATCAATTTAAAATCTTTTCTGTTGACGTTCATAAGTGTGCTTGTTTACCTATATGAATTAAGTATTGAATTTGAATACTAAACTTACAAGAATTTACTTGAGTAAGGGATGACCAAGGCAAGTCCTGGCTCCTCTTATATCCTTTCTCTGTAGTTGATTTACTACTACTAAAACAGATTCATTAGTATTTATTATATATTATTTTGTTTTTCAGATAGCTTTAGACACGACGTATTGGACGATGTTCAACCACGTGACGATTTGGGGGTCACTGGTGTCCTATTTTGTCCTCGACTACTTTTACAACTACGTGATAAGAGGGCCTTACGTAGGGTCTCTCACGGTGGCTCTCACTCAGGCCACTTTCTGGTTCACGGCTGTACTTACTGTAAGTATTGATCGTAAAGCTCCTTCCTATTAACATTTTGTCATTGTGGCTTGTGTGTTATTAAATGTTAATAAATATCTCTAGTTAAAGATGTTCGGTTTATCAATCATAAATAAGAATAGTTGCTTATATTTTAGTATTGTATTACTTTATAAAAATTATACTCAATAAAAAAAAAAATATTGGTTGTTTGTAAAGTAGGTTTACGATCGAGATGTTTACGTGATAACGTCTTATTGGTGATATAAGTTTTTGGGAAGTAAGGAATTAATGAAGATAACAATTTTTTCAAATTTTAAATTACATCTATCGTTTTATTCACACTTTTGATGATAAATTTCGGGTGTAAAATGACAAGCTTACTTATTCGACTATGATATACATTTTTCTTCATACATTCACGGAATGACTGGCAGCGCTCGAGATGAGACGGGAGATCGGTCCGTCTCTCTCTCGTTATACCTGCGATCGCGCTCGTGAGGTTTTGGTGTGACACAAGTTTCTGAACAGGCCACCCGACTAAAACGATTTTAAAGACGTTATCACGTCAAAAATAATTGTACTTGGTTAAGTTAATCTGCAGTACTCTAGTAAAAAAAGAAAATATTAAGCTCGTATACTTCTTCGCAGATGATGATCCTCATGGTGCCGGTGGTGTCGTGGCGCCTGGCGTGGTCCCGCCGCCGGCCCACTCTGGCCGAGCGCCTCCGAGCCAGGACCCGCTGGCGCCGCTCGGCCGCCGCCCCCGCGCCCCGCACTCCCTCCGCCCGCCGCGCTCGCCGCTCCGTCCGCTCAGGCTACGCCTTCGCCCACCAAGAGGGCTTCGGCCGGCTCATCACCTCCGGAAAGATCATGCGCCGCATCCCCCACGCCGACGCAGCCCTCTCGGCGCTGGCCTCTCTCCCGGGCAAGTTCCACGCCCGGCCTCCGAGTCCGGCCCCCTCGCCCTCCTCGCCCGACTCGCCCCCCACGCCACCCTCACCCCGTGCGCCCAAGCAGGACCTGGACTCGGTGGACTTATGAGAGGCCCCCGACCGGCCTTCGATCTCCCCTCCGTAGCCGTCGCGAGCGCTGTTTGTAAATAGACCGAGTTACAAACCGTCATTTTTTTAATAGACGGCATAATGTCGTCGAAACTCGTATTGTGATAATGTTAATAGTTAATGCGTATATTATTGCCTATAAATTATATTTGTTGATCGAGAGTATATATTGATAGATATTTATCGTACGTACTAAGATTACTCTTTTATATCGAAAGGTAGTTCTCCCGTTTCCTCGACCGTAGTTCCGTCGACCGTCGACGTCGAATAAATTCGAATTTTAATTTTGTCCATAAGTTATTGTTTTTTCTTATGATTAGGCCCACACGCAAAGTCCATCGGTTAGGTTTTTAGTTGATCACTCCACTGAGCTTGAATGTTTTGTATGCTTTTAATTATGATTATTGTCGTCTGTGTCTGGATCTTAGTAAAATGTGCATTTAAAATATCGTCAATGTAGTGTGTAGTTAAGGTAGGAACACATGAAGAGCGGTTGCGATGTGTGTGCGTATAGTTTTGTTGTGCTATGAGAAAACTATTGAAATAGAACGTCAGTATTTCAAATATAATTTAAATGATGTGATATTGACATTTTTTATTGCATTTTTGCGTCTTTGTTATGAACATTCAAGGTCATGTGTCATTTTAACTACACGCATATATGATCGATATTTGCTTTGGTATCAATCTTTTTAATAAAAGTTACTCTCCTAAGATGTATTTTTATTTTTCATTATTATTTTACATCAATCCATTTTTTTACATTGGAATACTCAGCCACTTTTCAATTGTACAAGGTATATATTTATAACCTACTTAAACCGTTAGTTTTCTGTAACTCCCTATGATAGTGATGAATATCCTGATCCAAATCGAATTTTATTTTATATTTGATTTTTTTAAACCTCGCTTAACTGATACCCGCCGCCCGTGGACACATTCAATGCCAGAGGGCTCGCAAGTGCGTTGCTGGCCTATTAAGAATTGGTACGAGTAAAAACAGGTAAAAAGAAAGATTCTTGAAGGACCCTAAGTCGAATTGGTTCGGAAATAGGTACTTCAGTGGCCAGCTGCTTCCACGTAGTGGTGGTGCACGGCAGAAACTGTCTTAAACGTTCAATTGTGGAACGGCGGACGTCGAGGCGATACGGGTGGAATTTTGTATTCTGCCTCGACGTCCGATGATGAAACTCAGCTGCAGGTATTGGCGCAACTCCTCTAACACTCTCCATGGTAAACGCGGAAGAAGATGCAGATAACCCCACTTCTGCCCGCAACGCCAAGGCATAGGCTAGGAATAGGGATAGCCGCTCGGAAAGGGGTTGGTCGAAATTTGGAAATCATTTGGAACAGGGTCCAGTGATTACGGTAAGTGATGACGTTTTGACTTTTATCATTCTGATTTCCCCCAAGTTAAGTAATGTTGTTTGGACACTAACTAAAGCCGTAGGTAGTAATGCTCAGCCGAAGATTGAGTTGGATTTAATTTATCGGTGTCAACAATAAAAATTAATTTATCGGTCAACCGCGAGGTTCATTCTTCAACTCAAACTGACCCAATAATGGACCGTGTTTAAGCAAGCAATGTTAGGCCCGTACGCGACGTTAATGTTTCGTGTTGTTTAGAGTAATCTACGCTCATGAGGCTGCGTCAAGACGCGTTAACATATTGAACACATGAAATCATAGAGTAGAGTATTATCATGTTGGCTTGGCTGCGAAAAAAAGCGTTTTCCACAACATTAAATTACGCAAAAGCGTTTGTGTATGTAGAAAACTTTTCGGTAGCGATACGGCTAGACCCCTGAATTTTGTCAATCCACTTGCCTATTGACATTTGACATATTGACGTTAACTGGACTACGATTAACACATTATCATAAAGAATAAACCAGACAAAATAAATTCTATGATCTATGTAGTTTGTGGACAATATTATTGAAAACGAGAACTAACCTCTAAAGAAGGAAAACATTTGTATGAAAAAAACACTAAACACACAATATTTAACAGTGAATTGAGAAGAAGTCGATTTTGCTGCCAAAATGACTGATTATTATAGAATTGTGCCGTGGTTTAGTACTAAAGAGTGGCTAAAGGTTTATAATAGTTTGTACTGTACAACGTCCGATAATGATTATCCCAATGCCTTAAAATGGTTATTGATTTGGAAAGCAAGATGTCCTTCTTTGCCATCTGGAATAGAATCCACACTTTCCTTATTGGATGTATATGTTCAAGATACGAATGCAGTTGACAAAACAGACGACCAATTAATACGTTTAGCTTATTCATCTGCAATAATGAGATTTGTTAACCACATGTTTGACTCAGATGCTGCTAAAGGAAAAAGTTTATATCGTATAGCTGAAACTAGAGGAGTTCCAGATTGGATAGTAGATTTAAGACATGAGACTGCACACAGTAATAATTTGCCTTCCCTTGAGTTATTAAGAGAAGCCACCTCAATCTGTTTGCAATGGCTTCATGATAATTATTGGCTTTTACACAAAGAAATATTAAAGGATTATGTTGTAAATAAAAATGAACTGTTGACAACTGTCTTAGAAGAAAATATTTCATCATTAATTAGTGTATGGACAATGTTAAGCTTTTTACTACATACTAACTCTGAAGTTAAGAGTCTTGCAAATATTCCTCTAGATTTGCAAAAGTCATTATTTAATGATATTCAGGATTTATTTGGAAGTGCAATAAATCTGTCTAACCTGAAAATGCCTGTGCGAACTCTCATTTCACAATTAGACACATTTTCTGGAAAGATGATAAATAACATAAATAAGGATCACTTAATAAGACTCCTTGTAGATGAAGAATCATTAGTTCTATCAACTAAAGTATACAAAGCTATGAGCACTAAAAAGAAAGGGCTTGATGCTGTCTATGTAAAATGTTTTGAAGTCTTCTTACAATTCTTAACATCTCATGATTTATTAGAAGAATTCACTTTAGAAGTTATAAGGATTACTGAAAAATTTAAAACAAATCGGGCACAATCTAAACTTGCTGCAAAATGGGTTTCACAGATATTAAAGGCTCTGAGGAATACACAAATGTTTTTAGAACAGGCTGCCAAGTAAGTTACAGCCCTTAATATATTTATTTTAAAAAGGCACATACTTTAAACAAGTAACTTCCAACAGTAATCAGATTAGTTTTTCATAAATCGTAAAATATAACCCTTGGTGTTGGCTTGGTTTAACTCATGATACTATTTTTTTTTTTCAGAAAAAATGTGGATGTTCAAAATAAGACCAAAAAGGAATTGCTGTCACTGTTTCATCACTGGTTTCCTAATGCAAAATCATGCCCATTATTTTTAGATCTCAAGAAACCTGTCCCATTAAGTTTTACTGACATTAATATAATTCAGCCTATCATAACAAATTACAATCCCAATTTGACGTTGTTTATTGCGGATCTGTTACACTTAGTAAGGCCTAAACTACCAAATCCTATTAAAAACAGGATATGTAAATTGGCTCTGTTAATAGCATCCCCTCAGGGGTTCAATGCAAAATCAGACAAAATATATACACCAGAAGATTTTAATGTCCAATTGGAAGATATGAAATTAGATAATATAGCATCAAATAAATCTGTGGATGCCATCATACCTCATACAAGTGATCATGAAGTAGAATGTAAAGAATTTAATATTTGGAAAAAGGCATCTAGAAATCATGAATGGTCTTCATGTCCTATAGGTTTGTTACCTTGGCAAATGGAAGAAAATTTGTCTAATGACATGGATATAGATTAATAAATAACTAAAATTCACAGCAATTGTTTATTTTTCAATTTTTGTAGTATGTATATAGTATGTTTTGGTTACATTTATTATAATATTGACACATAACAAGAGTCTTAAAATAACTTGGGTATCATACATAACCATAATACAAGAAGTTATTAAAATGCTAAAACATTACAGACATTTAAAAACGAAATACATGTGTGGTCTAATGACGTTTTGACAATTAAAATTTGTAAATGGCAATATCAAATTAATATCATTTAAAAAAATCTATTATTAGCTTTAGATACAGTTAGTGTATTATAATAATTTTAGGCACCAGAATGCAATAAGAATTATATTGAAACAGTTAAGTAAAATGATTTCCTAAAGAAACTACTAGCATTTACTCTACATCTATAACTGGCTAAGTAATACCTAACTACATATTTACAGTTTATCTACACACTTCTAAAGTGATAACGGATACACAAAGCTAAGGTTTCTTCTATATTGTGGGTAGATGCATTATCATGTTATTGAAATAGTATTAAAACCTGTTTTTATTCACCTTTAATCATTGACTTAATTTGTCACCATTTTATAACTATTCCACAAAGACAAACATTCTAAACTATGAGAGGTTATATGAAGTTCTAAAATGAAACTATTGCTAATTTGTTAAAATTTGGCTTAACAAAGCAATAAAAGATTGAATTTACCAATTTGTACATAATTGTTAACCAACATACACAATCAAATTTTTTGGCTAGGCATTTTCAATTACTATATAAGATAGAATCATCTTAAAAATTAACAATGGAAACAATCAGCACTGAAATCAGTGATTTTAAAGGCACAGAAATGATAATTACACAACCTTCATAAAATTTAACCATTTTCACCAACAATATTAAAAATTGCTCTTGAAGCGACCCACCAATATGCATTTTGTATGTTTAAAATAATCACTATTAATTAAAATTAAGAACACCTGTGAGATTCATTTGCAAATAGTAATTACAAATAATACTAATAATAATATTGAGCTGTAACCTAATGCTACAGTAAGATTTCACAGAGATATTCGTTGTAAGTAAAAACTAGAAACTAATTATAAATGGATTATATTTGTGACTTAACAATAACATCAATAGCTTATTAATAGACAGTCTTTTAGATTATGAAATTGAATAAATTACAGCAGTCCCTATGACTTGTCTTCAGAATAGACCTTTTTAGAATTATAAGCGGGGCATTTGCAAGTATGCTAGACAATCGAAAACTGGTCAATAAAATGCACAATTTGGCTACAAATAGCATTTTAACATCACTACATTTTTATTAAAATAGGATATTTTACATGCAAGTACAATAACAGTGTAAGACAAACACGAAACTTGAACGATCTAATATAAGAGCACTAACATATAAATCACATTTAGACCAGATTTACATATTATTTACAAAGAGAAAATATATCATAAAATATTACATTAGTGCAGAGGATAAAACACGTCAGTATAGGAAAATAAGATTTCTTATACAAATTTTCTTGGATATATGTCTACATTCTAAATTCAGATTTTACACTAAGCCTCAAATAAGCTCTTCCCTACTTAAGTACCGAAATAGTTTTGTAATAATTTGTTTCAGATTTGTAAATGCGATGGCTTATGTACTTTAGGGTACTGTCTGGCACCAAATAAATACAAAATTATATTTTGAAATTAAAAATTCGTTAAAATTCGTTAACGTTTAAAAACTTAAATATGTAACCTAAATCTAGACAGAACTTGAAATCGGTAAATTTTTGTCAATACGAATAAAAAGGCTACAAGTAACAGTTATGACTGATAAAATGCGATCAAACAGCGCATTGGCCTCATTACACCCATACAAGATTCATATCGTAAGAAAACAAATAAATTTTTCGAGGACAACCTATGCGATTAAATATAATATTTCCGTAATATGGTTGTGAGAATCTTAATAGGTACAACGAGCGTTCTTGCGTATACGTTCCAACACGTATACGTATGCAAGATACCCACTCTTACGAGTGTTCAGATATTTAGACCATTATAGGATCATCAGATGACAGTTGTCTGTGTAATAATCGCTGCGAGCGTAAAGATGACGCCCCAGTACTAAGATCATCAGTACTACCAAACTCACCATCTTGTTCTGTAGTGGATAACATGTCGTCGTCCGATGTCGTTCTGCAAAAATTCAAATCAAATAACCGATTGGAGTACACTTAAAAACTTATAGATTTTTCGTGAAAATGGAGGAGGCCCAGGAGATATGTGAAAGTTTACAGATATAAGAATTCGATGTAGTATATAATATGTCGCAGCCAACTAGCTTAATTAGCCGTTCAATTAACAGCCTAGCTAGTTGATCAAACTGCTGATCTGACTGATCCACGACGTTTCATTACTTGTCTAGCCTGTTGACTGTTAATTTAAATTTAATTCCACTCTCAAACTAGAAATGACTTCAAACTGTCAATATGGCGTCGGCAAACCACAACTTTGATGGTGTTTTCAAAGTTTCATGAAAAACATCAAGTATAATGGAAGAGTGTAGTAACAATAATAATGTGAATTTGACTCAAGCAATTTAATTTTAAAAGAAATGTTTTTTTTTTATGTGGATATGTTGCATCTTTATTATTTCTGCCAAATAATGACTATCGTAAGCATTAGTCAGCCAGTTTCTTAAATGTTGTAACAAACGATACGGCTGTATATCGTTTAGGCCGCTAGTTAAACGGCGCCGTTTAGTTACAAAGGCTAGGCTGTTAATTTAACGGGTTATTAAGCTAGTTGGCTGCGACATATATTATGTATTACACTTTTCGAAAATACTTAACAGCCTTACGAAAAGTAACGCTATGAACCATTAAAAAGTCGCTTGTTTTCTATTCAGGTCTTGAATTATGTAACGGAACAGAACAGTTCCTTAGATATCAAATTATAACTAGTTTACTAATTTACTATAAACGATGTACTGAGTAAAACAATGCAGTTAAAAAAGCTTACCTATATATGAGCGCGGGCAAGTTATTTGTGAGCGTGGCCTTTTCCTTTTCCATCTCATGAATGTGACCCTCCAGAATTTGCTCTTCGGGTCGCGGAGCTTCGCTTCGAGCGCGGATGTGCGTGAGCCTATCTGTTGCTGTTGCACATGCCTTATCCAGCGTCTCTATATCGGCGAGGGTACCGCGTGTCTATAATAAAAGCGAATATAAAAATGGTTGCGATATTAATATTGAAAATCATCATTATCAAATGAAAGAAACACAATTTACTAAAGATTTTCCGGATTCTCACACATTCACAACACAAATATAATCTATTAATTTAATTTTATCTATTTCATTTTAAAAAGGTTATATTTGAAAATAATCTTATTTTATCAAATATGTGCCGTGCCATCTTGAATGTAAATTGGTTCCGATGTTTTCCTAATAATTTCTGTCTCCAATTGATTTAAAAAAAATGTATTTTCAGTTTTTTCTTGGACGTTTTAAAGAAGGATACTGTTATTACATAATATAAATACTGACATTGCTCATCTTGTCAAAAAGTATGGCTTCCAGACAGGCCGTCTGACGCGCGATGTCATGAAGCGAGTCCTGCGCAGGTTGGATCTTGTGCGTACGCAGTATGCACGGCGCGAACACTATAGCGAGCGCGTTCGCTCCCATTCTAAAAGTAATTAGAATATTATTTTTAGTTCTCCTAAATTAAGTCGTGCAAAATTTTATCTGTTACAATTTACATAGGGAAAATCAGACCAAATAAATGTTTTTTAATGTTAATGGTTAACTTAAAAATGATTTCAGAAAAGCTTAGGAAATCTTAAACTTTTATATTATAATTTGTCCTTTTGCATTTAATGAAAGATTATGATAAATAAAACAATAATGAAATTAGTGGTTACCTATTATGTTCTTCTCTGAGGGCGACTCTTGCGAGATGAAAAATTAATCTCTCCACGACATCGTAGTTGATTTTCGGTAGTTTCTTTAGGAGTGTGAATATACTCGATACTCGTTCCTGCAAAATAACGTATTAATTGTGGAACATGCCTCTTTGGAACCTAACTAATCTAACTTGGAATAACTTAATAAATAATAAACTAAGATTAAATAATAAACTTAATTATAGAGTCTTAAACTGCACAAAAAATCTATCTTTCTAGATAGAAAAAAGTGCCTGTAAAATCATAATTATGTAATTTAAATTACGGAATTAAAATAATACATTTTGCCTACCTGGGGATCAGACATCTGTGCGGCAAGTATAAGGTCGTCATAGAGATCGAAAGTCAGCAACGGTTCCGGTAGCTCCCGGAAGAAAGTCTTAAGTACGGAAGCGCGTACGTGAACTGCGTACGTGTCTAAACGTTCTACGCTCTCTTCTGGTTGTTCGTCTAAAAGACGTCGAAGTTCGCGGACCTGAAATAAATTTGCATACAACAAATTATTATACAATACTTTCTATGGGAGAATACTGTCCATTTTTATAAGTACAGTTATGAAATGAATTTGAACAATGTACCGACTTAAATAATTTATTATCACTATAAGAGGTAAAAGAACAATCTAATTTCATAAGGATTCTTATTTTCTTATTACCTTAGAACTCAATCCACTTTTCCTGTAAAGCCCTTCAGTGTACAATCCGATCATCTCTATGGACGTGATAAGTCTATCTACTACTATAGGAATGTTGCCTTCGCCTGTTGGCAACTCTGATAATGGCACACCGAATACCTGGAAGAAGTTGCCCATTAATCTAAAATCTATCGAATAATGGATTCTTTAAAGCAATCGTTAATAATATGTCTTGTTATGTAGAATAATTTGAAGTCATTTACATAAAAATATACAAATATGCTCGTGTTGTTTTAGCTAGAAAATCCTTTTGATACATACCTTCCCCCTCTTAAGTCCCATTTGTTCCCTGCCCCCCGCGTCAACAGCGCCTACTATGGACGCTGAAGGAGTCACTGTGTCGGCTCTACATCGTGTGGATACCTATTTAATACCATTTATATTACTTATTGGAGCATTGATTTCGATAGCTTTATGTGTTCGTACACGTCAAACCGGTAATGTCCAACGCATAGACAGGAGTGAGCGGTCAATATCACGATACCGGTATCAATACATATTGAATCAACAGGTCGTACTATACTTTCAATAGATATTGACTTCAATATTGTCAGTCATGAGAAGATCATTCTTACGAGTATACGTGTTTCGTAATAATGGACGATAAAAGTAAGGCCTGTATTGCCATAATATTGGCATTAAATGCAATTAATTCAAAGAAAACGTCGTTGGGTAAAAACATGGACGTCAATGCGCGATAAATTGAACATTTGAATTTGTTGAATGAAATTTTTTCCGAAAAATTATTAAATATGATTTAGAATTATGTTATTACATTGTTCAGACTCTTGTTGTGAAGCCGCACTCAATGTTTCGTCGTCACACATGTACTAACTATATTGACAGCACGCACGCTCACACAGTCAATAAATATTGTTAGATATTGATGGATCACGAAAAATATATATTTTATGTCAATATGCTCAATATTTAATTCTGCCGCGTTTACACATCAATTTGATTTACGAGATCTCAAGGATCACGATATTTGTTAATCTTCTGACCCCTGCCATAGATTTTAATACATTAGAGATTATATACACAAATAATATTCAAAGTGTTCATCCTTATACTATTCCTTGTTATAGTTAAATACAAAACCGTATTGTACCTGGTTTAATTTATTAATTTTGAACGATTTTCGACTTGAAAAGTCTTTGAAAAAGATTAGTTATTTATTATTTAACGGTTACGAATCTAAAAATTTAACTTGCATGTCAAACTTACCTTCATAAAACACTTCTTATGTGACGCAAGCTTGCAGGTTTGGCAAATCAAGGACCGCTCCAAGGGCCACATGAAGAAGGTCTTGCAGATCTCACACTCGGTGGGAATGTTAATCATCGATAGGATGAATGTATGACCCATGTATTGTATTGGATCGTCGACCTGAAAGCGCACCACTTCTTCGTAGATATAGATTTTAATCGAACACAATAGACACATTTGAGCTTCATTCCAAATAATAATATATTGAACTTATTAAAAGTGTCTTTTTGCATAATACTTATACGAAAGTGATGTTCATTTGTTTATGAAGAAATATTACAAATTATTAAACCAATAGACAACACAATAGACTGTGTAAATATACAATATTTATATGTTTTAAATACGCATTAGACCTGATTCTAGTTCATAGCTGTCAGACATTTTCACCATCACTTTGCTGAACATTGTCACTCGACATACTGTCAGAGACAATAAACATACCTTTCGTTTCTTATCCTTTTTCCGCTTGGTCCTCGCTTTATCAGTTTCGTGTTGGCTCATGAACTCATCCATGAACCCTCTGAAAGCGTTGACTCCCATTGTGATGGACAGAGTAGACCCTTCCCTTGCGCAAACGGTTTCCATAACGTGAAGGAAGTTCCCAATGAGGTCTTTGTACTTGAGGGCCGAGCCCCGTGTCTCTACCACGCTGTATGTGGCCACTAAATTGTCTTTGAACTCTCTCAGTGCGTGCTTAAATACCCTGTCGACCTGAAATAAAATCGTGTACGTTCACGTATACGTATAATACATATGATAAGATTTTATTAGTATTAAAAATGTATTTAGATCAATGAATTTAAAAGGCTTAGTTCCATATCCACATTGGTGAATAATGATTAGATTTTTATACAAACGCATTTGAGAGTCTTCGTAAGTCTTAGATTTCATACTAGAATCTTCTTTATATTTTTTTTGACGTTCAAAAGTGCCATTTTAGATGGTCTAATTGAAATAAATGATTTGACTTTGAAAATAAATAAATCAATATTAAAAAAAAAATACTAAATAAATACTGACCTCAGATTGCTTAGCATTTGGATTCTCAGACGACTCCATTTGGTATATTTTCTTTGTTATGAAGTTCTGCATCGCTTGCAATTCGGTGGCGTCCGATATGATTTTGTCGGTTCTGTCCATAAACTCGGACGTGCCTGTCAAACTGAAGTTGGAGCCAACTTTCGAGTGTTCCATCAACAAATTGTACGGAGACTCCTTGAGGTTAATCCGTTTCCGGTTTTTATGCCTGCCTCGAGTTGCGCCTGTCACAGGGCTGGGGCATGGCATTGTGATGACACCCTTATTCTGAATACATTTGGTGTGATACAATTGTTTGCAGTCGATACATCTCTGACCCTGAGTGACGAACGCGTCGATAGCCTGATGACAGTATACGCACTTGTCACCTTTTGCGAATCTCGTTCCTTTGCGAAATCTGTAAAAAAAAAGAATCTTATGTTATGCAAATTAAATAAGTATGTAATAAGGTCGTTATTAAGAAAAAAAATCTATATGAGGATTGAAAGAATATACCTGAAAAAGAAATATTTTTAATATTTTATTTCAACTAATTACCTATGCCCCGCGATGCCAAACAGCCCGTTAGCGGTGTGCCCAATGTAGTCCGCGACTCTAGGTTCCGGCGCGGGATCTGAGTTGCGCCGGCGCAGAGGGTCTCCCGCCACTACTGGTATTTCAGATGACGCTCTGAAATTAATTTGGTAATCCATTACACCTGAGAAACCCGAGTAAGTGACAACTGGGTAAGCGAGAAAACTCTATTAATTGAGAGTATTTACCGGGTCTCGTCATTTTTCCCTCCTAAAACTTCTATAAGTGAGGAGGAGGTAAAAATTAAACCTCTATAAGTGACAGTAATTTTTCGCCCGTGAACCTCTATAAGCGAGATTGATACTTGGCTATATCTCTAGAAGCGACAAGTAAAAGCATTTAACATTTGCTATTTACGACTCATTCTTAAATTTCGAGGGACTCTTATTTAATTCATACCAAATGTGCGTCTGTTATTGTTTTCTATATATATATTTCTATTGTTTAAATAATATGTGAGACAGACCCCTTCTGTATCTCTGTAAGCTATGTATAATGAGATCGCGGTCCCTTTAGCTCTCACTTATTCAGGTTTGATAGTATTACAATTTTTTTTGAAGTTTTATTGGTTTTTGATGATTTAGCAGAGGCTTAGTAAAAATTATACTATTCTATTTAAAAAGTTCCGATATACTAAGCTGTAAAAGTTAACGTGGAATATAACTATGTAAACATATTCAATAATTTAGTAACTACCCTTTAGGTACCCTTTGTTAGTTGCACAAATATATATCATAGTTTTTGGTAAATTATTAAATGATTACCGTGTACGTAATAAGGTGGGATACAAATAATAATCACGTTTAAAAATACGTTACCGCTTAGCTTCGGGACATGGCAACGCCATGGCATTGGCAGCATCGGTCCTGGACAGTCGATCAGAATGTTCAACCCGATCGAGTTTGTCCACAGCTCGTCTCGTTTCACGTCTCGCTGAACGCGCAGGCGGCGCGGGTGCTTCTACGGCTCGTACCAGGGACGCGCACGCTGTGTACGTACACATATTAATCACAACATACCATAAAGTCCAAGTAAGTATAACTAAAATTGTCTTTTTTACGCTAGTTCTACACATTTAAATACAACGACTTCCAATGATATAAAACCAAGAAGTCATTATTGTAAAAATACACGTTTATATGCGTTAAAGATTTTTTAAGCTGTCTTTTGTTTTAAGGGCACGCAAAAGTAATAATAATAATAAAGTTTATTTTGCATCTAATATTGCATTGTACGAGTTTATGATACAGATATTTCACCATCTTTCTTTTTTGACAATAAACTTAATGCTATCTATTATTGTGAGAGACTGGTGCTTAAAAAAGGTTGGGAAAACCTGTTATTACAAAGTGATAGATTAATAGACAATGGGAAGACCCTTACCATAGAAATAGAATGCTAACTTAACAAACACAACGTGATAAACCATGGTTAATAAAGTCACTGACAAACTTAAAGCATATATTAAAAACTTTTCTGTCACATCAGAGGTATCCGTATTTTCTAGGAAAACCGACGAAAAGCACATCGCGGAACACAATAGTTAAAAACCTCGTAAACTGCAGTCCGAAGTGATTAACGAATAATCGGTGAACAAGAAAACAAACAAAAAAAGCAAACACATTAAGAACTAACGGTCATTAATGATAAAAATAAATTAAGCATTTTGTTTTTGTGGGATTTTAAATATTCCTATAATTATTGTTTACCATTTCGGCATGTCGCTTGCGTGACAATATAATACATAAGTAAATAACGATACGATACACGATAGTTTTCGATTCGTATTTGTAATGTCAATGTCTGAGAGTTATCCCTCAGCATACTTTTCATAGATTTGATATAGTTTAGGCCACGAAGGATCATTACAATAATGAAGCCAGTCTATATTAAAGATATTCGTAAATTACAACCGTATGTATAAGTTTTTTGTGTATATAAGTACAAGTTTTTGAATCTGGCTATATACATTTAGCAACGACATGTGTATCGAGTATGTGAAGATTATGTGTAAACTTATTTTAAAATAAAGTCTTAATAAAATAGTTAACATAGGATATATTTAAATATATTTACAATGTATATGAGTTTTTTTACGGAAATCTTTAATTTACGCAACTCACACACGAGCCCGTAGTTTTAAAATAATTCCCGGAAAAATAATATTTCTTTCAAGTTGTAAAGCACAGGATCGATTCGAGTCTATTAAATTAAAATGATTGATGAATCTGATGCGAAAATGAAATCCCCTAATAAATGTACATTATACACTCTTGGTGTGTTACGTGAACTGAGCTGTGTACGTACACGTACCTATACGTATGTATGTATAAAAAATACTTACAGGTATCAAGGGGCGTGTCGTGTCGATCTTTAGAATCTCGCATGTCCCTCGAATCTCTAGGATCTCTTCTAACCGGTGGAAGGCTGTGTAGGGTCCTCGCTGGTTCCAAGGTTGTACTTGACAGACTTCGCTGGTATACTTGAGGAGATGTTCGCCTGATAAAAATGTATAAAAATCATTAATTTAAGGGTGTATGATGTACACGTACGAGTCAATCCAGACGAGGGTAAATTATAGCATAACTGAGTGTTAAAATACATGCATAAGAGTTTAATTGCTAGTAATTAAATTCAAAATTCCATATATACAAAAATATAATTGCTGTACAATAAAAATCGTTACTACGCGAAACAAGACACCATTGTTATAGACAAACCGGACGAGGTTTGTCTGTAAGTATTTGTTAAATAAAATATTAGCATTTCTATTATAATAATATTCTAAGCTGTGAATTTGTTGAAATAATTATATGTAATTTTTCTCTAGAAGAACTTTACAAGTGAATACAATGATTTAAGAAAAGTGTCCTTATTAATTAAAAAAATAGTCTAATTGCACTGTTAGATAATCTGTGTGTAAACACCATTTGGCAAAAAGAGACGAATCTTTTAACTAAACAGTACTTTAGTTAAAAAATTCTTCAATTACATACGCAGCAATGCGTCTGGCCTATGCCCCATTGGGAATAACGAGTTTTAAAATTACACAAAATTACCTTGAGCTCGTATTAGTGTCGGTGCTATCAGCGGGACTCCAATCGCCAACTTGACGTAGATATTCTTCACTACTTGTCGCTAACGTTTCTGCCAATTCTCTTTCCCGTATCTGTATATCAATGACATTTATAAAAACTTTAAAATATTAGAACATACCAATGGGAGTAAAATTTTTGATTGGAGAAAAAAATAAAACGGTTTCGATTTAATCAAATTTTAATTATAAGTATTTAATTAACACTTATGAATATAAAATAAAAAATTCACACGATTCAATAGCGCAAATTGAGAATTAGTTGTAGTTTACATTAAAAAAAAAATGTTTATTATGGAACATAAGATACATGTATCACTTATTCCACGTCATTAAATTTGAATTTGTAGGCATCCCTACTCATCGGCAAAGAAGAGAGAGGGTGTAGGCCGAGAGAAAAAGCCGGCGTAAAAAACTCTCAGTACTCTTTTACTCCTATTTATTATATATTTACTCCTATTATGAATTAAAATTTATAGATTCGACTGAGATTCTTAGTATATATTAATAGTAAAATATTATCTAAAGCGATAAGCGAAATTATTATATTTTTAATAACAAACCTTATTCTTTTCAGCCATAAGATAATTCTGATCTATCCGCAGCCAGAGCAGCTCATTGGCGAGGACTTCTGGAGTGATCTTTTTGGGCCAGGCCACAATGCCCTGAGGATATTTGCTTTTGTTCGCATTCCAACTCTCTTCAGGTGAAGATTCACTTGTCTCTTTGTTTATTAAACTAAAAAAAAACATTACTATGAAAATCTCATTTTACTAAAAGCTTTTTAAACTTTATTCGCATACAATTTCAAATGTCTTAAATAGATTAAAGTTAGCATAATAAAATTATACGTGCATATTTCGTTACAATAATTCATACGTCAAAGCAATACGTTCAATCTGTTTTAATTACGACTTTATGTTAAAATCCGAAATACGTGAAATCCTAAAAGCTAAACGTTTTAAAAAAAATACTAAGTCATTATATTTGATACATGAAGCTGATTGAGATGATTGAGATAATGCAAGTAAGAAAATAGATTAAAATGCATCACATGATATCACATAATATACCTAAACTAAAAAAACGATCACCATTCTCACTAAATCTGTCGCTAATACAATCTAAATAATGTTACAGTATATCATTATTTTTATTATACACGTAATAACGTACCTTTGCAATTTAGGAATAGGGCCAAATTTTTTATCTTTTTCGAGAAGCCTAGTCCGAATTGTACGTTCTATAAGAGTATTGTAACACTAATGTTCTCGATAACATTAACGAGAGAGTAATAATTAT
Source organism: Pieris napi (assembly GCF_905475465.1). Classification (NCBI taxonomy): domain Eukaryota; kingdom Metazoa; phylum Arthropoda; class Insecta; order Lepidoptera; family Pieridae; genus Pieris; species Pieris napi. The sequence continues at coordinate 2,524,809 of NC_062239.1, read as the reverse complement.
TTGAAATACATTATAAATTCTGTTTATTATAAGTGCATTTCACGTGAAGCGAACAGCGAAAAAAATTGAGGTCGTAGAATTTGTTTATATTCGGGTTAATCATATCTCTAGTGAGTATATAAACTAATTTAAAATTTTTACTTCCGGTGTTGGAGGTCAATTTTTTTTTATTTTTGAAAACTTATAAAGAAAAAAATCCATAGGATTAAATTATAAAGACCTAGAAAAATAAACATCATAAAAAAAGGTTACGTATTTGCGTTCAAACCCCCCACTAGTAGTATGATTAACCCGAATATAAACAAATTCTACGAACTCACTGTTTTTCGCTGTCCGCAGTACGTGAAATGCTCCCATAATTTTGTACATTGCGTATTATCTTCAGGATCTCTCCGGATGATACGCAATGTATACACAAAATAGAGTAGAAATAACTATGTTAACATTGCGAAGTCAGGTGTAAAAGCTAGTAGAAATGAATAATAAATATACATACTTCTGACTAGCCTGTTTCGATGGCACCTCTGTGATGTTCTGCGTCTTGGAGACTTTTCGTTTGTGATACGTCTTCTGAGTCGAACTCTCTAGCGATAGGCTATCTCGCTTGTTTTCTAAGCTAAAACCGATATTTACTGGTTTAAAACACTTTTACAAATAATTTTAATCTAGAAGGTTTATATATAATTTTAAAATTTAATAAAATTGTTGATTAAAAGACGTTATGATACATCCATGCCTTGGGTGGATTAGAATCATTAACATTTTCAATCATTTTAATGATTCTAATTATCAATGCATATATTTTTGTTAGGGTTGTTTGGAAATGATTGCTTGAACTATGTCAAGTTTCTTTTTTATATAATTTAAATTGATATATGTGCAATATAGTAAAGTGTGAATAAATTAATAGTAAATAATATTGATCAACTTACCTGCCAAGAGGCAACGATTGAGTAGCTCGCAACTGTCTTGATTTTTCTGCTTCTTCTTGAATCAACATGTTTCTGTAAAATAAATTTTACATTAACATTTTGCTGTGATACTTTTTCTTGCCAGATATGTGGCAATAGACATGATAACTTGATGAATGATTCGACTTTATTATAAATCGTGGACTAAATATAGTTTGTTACCATACCATTTTACCAAGCTTCATCAAAATCGGTTTAGTTCATTTGGCAGTTATTTGAAGACGGGTTAATATTTCTATACAGTTTAATGTTTCTTATTTAACACGAAAAGCAATCATCATACAGTCATTGTAACATACACCCTACTATCTGTAGTCCACGTTTTATAACATAAATTTAGCGTGTAATATTGAAATAATTTACATTACATTACAGGAAAGAAGTTATTTACAAATTATTTTCAAAAGTATTATTGTCTCTTTTCATCGTGGCGAAAATACAATTTGACAGAAAAAGACAAAAGAGTCCAAGGAATAAGGAGGATATTCTTGAGATACTCACAACTGTATATCGATGATATTCTTAAGTTGCTCGATGCTCGGCTGCTTCGCCTTGTACAGTTCTGACTCGGACGCGATCGAGGCTCTCTCATGCTGATAACAACCGATTGTGTGCTTTACGACACTTTGTTTACGGTTCATAATGCAATGACACCACATCCAAGTTAGTTTGACAAACTTGCCAGTTAGTTACAAAAAAAATATAAACAGGTACAAAGCATGGAAAATAGTTCTGATATCTACGTTTAGGAATGTCTTTAACTAACGACTGGGGAATATCAACATTTAGAAGCGAGAATTGTTTTTTATCGTATAGCGTTATCTCTATCACACGCCTATCTCTTTTGTTTAGTGCAAAAAGAGATTCGGGTAGATTTGTATATATTCTAAATTAAGCCAAATATAATAAAACAATACGAGTTTATTAATTTTCAAATCGACTTATTTGGAGCTTATTCAGTAACGTTTTATAAATTTACTACTATGAAGTCTGTATTCTAAAACATCAGTGTTAAATTTAGATTCAAGTGCTGTCAAAGTACATTTTTTATTTTGAAGTTTGACATATAGTGTACTTAAGAAAATATTGTAATTTGAGATACGAATTGGAATAAGAAACTAAGGGTTAAAATCTGGGACACCCATATGTCAAAATTATTATCAAAACTTGGCCCTAAATAAGTCTAATATATAAAAACGTATTGAATTTTGTTGGTAAATCGTTTATTTTTTATAGGTTGACGCCCGAAAAGGGTAGTCATCGCAGCCCATTCACAAAAGAATGTCTTGTGAAGCGGACCGTGAAAGTCTTCCAGTACATACAAAAATCGTGCGACAGAGATAACGATACGAAACTATCTCTTTCTAATGCCGTGTTTTACATGAAATCCCACAGCTTACCTCAGGTTTATGCCTGGTCGATGGCAGTTGTCTTCTAAGTTCTGGCAAGGTTTTTCTTATTAGGAACCCTTTCGCCGCCGCTTGGAAGATGATAACAGAGTCCCGAAACTTCGTGTACCATCTCCGTACCTGACTCCCACGGAACCAAGCTTGCAATCTCGTGGCAGCTTCATGGCGTGCTGCAAGCCATTGTCTGAGCAGGAAAACATATTTTAAATATTTATTTTATTTTAATTTTGATCACAAACATCACACAATGAGGACAATCAGATACTCGGGATATACACGTGTGAAAATGACATTAGAACTTAAGAAGGCGCAATGTTAACTAGATCCATGCAACTTCCTCACAATCGGGAAGCCCGCAATATAGCAGCACACAACTCACGAGGGGGCTCTTTGTATTGAAGTCTCATATTTATACTCTGATTTTTAATTCCGTAGAATTCTGACAGCTATAATTTTTTCACATGTCAGAGATTATAAACCTTTTTGGCCGGGCACATTTTTCAATTTATATCTACGAGTGTTGACTCGTAGACTCGTGCCAGATGTTGATCTGTCTCTATACAAACATTGTATTTGTTAGTGAATGTATCTATTTTATTAAGTGCGGTGCTTAACATTAAAAGTGGTTTTACGGCGTAGTCTTAACCTCTCGTATGTCAAGGTTGAGCTTACTTAAATAGCAAATGTCCTTATCCCTCCCGGGGCACTTTGTAAATAAATATAGGGGACAAAACATCTTCGGTAACTTACGGGAATTACTGTAGGAATAAAAATATTATAAACTATTGGATTGATTACTGAAAGAGATTCAGACTATTCAAGTGTTTATTATTATTCTCCACAATTTGTTTTTATTCAGATATACCTATTTAGTACATGTATAAGTACCAGCGCTTCCTAAATTAACATTTAACTTTGTTTTATAGCTGCTATAAATATTACTATATTACCTGCAATAAGTCTGTATTGTATGCGAAGCTCGACGCAATACGAGAAACCGTCTCCGTTCGAGTAAAGCCCGAAACCAACGCTGAATTGTGATGATGGATGCCATTATTTGTTGATGCAGCCGATATTCCAGCTTTGTCTGCTCGCTTTCCCGCATAAAAATCTTTGTGGCACCTTTAATATAAATATATTATATTTATATAAAATTAATGTATATTGAATTTATCGGAGTTTTTCCAACTGGATAATGTTTAACAGTGCCATATCAATTGTATTGAGAATAAACAAAATTAACACTTCTATACACGAAGACAAGTTCACCAGTCTAACAAATTTTTATTTTGTCTGAAAATTGCGACTAAAAATCATTTCATGTGATGGTACACCATCGCCGTCTCAAAGGTAACATGACATCGTTTTATATAATTAAAATTAACAAAATAAATGTTTTTATTTTTATTTTAGAACGTTCTTACGTAGGGCCGCCTACTACGTATTTAATTGGACAAAATACACACAGTTAAATTAAGGTTACAAAGAATAAACAACTCACCCATTTGATAATTATCCCTATCCAAATTGAGGGTGGCAAGAAAATGCCGCACATCAGATTGTGAGCTGAGTAGGCCCTTCGGTAGCAAAATTCTGTACAATTGTATGAACTCTTCGTACGTAAGTCGTACGTTGTATCCGGCTTGTCTAATGCGTACTGTTTCGAGCATTCCCGTATATCTGAGCTGACGCTGGACTGTTTCTTCGTCAAAAACGTTGGGGATTTTATCACTATTCGATTTAATACATCTGTTGAAAAAAGTTATGTTAATTTTTACCGATTTTTGTAGAATTCTCTGATATTAAAGATATGGTCAATTTTGGAAATCATAAAAAAAAAAATGGCCGTATTACTATTATTCGGCATTGTTTAAGTACACTTTAGTCTCTTTCCGTCAAGTTATAATTACGATGAATAGGGCTCTATAGATGAACTTTTGTTAAAACAGTGTAACTAGACAAATTTAGTTTTTACGAATAAAAAGGCGGCATATTAATAAATACCTATAGTGGAAGAATTTAATTACAACATAGTCTATTATGGGAATGTATAACAAATTTTTATTGAAGATCATAAATACCTTATGAAAAATGGATTTGCTTGATTCAGAGTTTCCATGAGTGCTGCAAGAGAATGTTGGAACTGAGCGGCCACTGTGTGAGGTTGCTTTCTCTTTCCCGCAGCAGCCGTTCGACCGGCCAATGTTTTTACACTCTGTAGATTCTTTAAGCCTTTCTTCGCGCGCTCCCGAGGCCGGAACGACTTATTTTTCCTGTCAAATCGATTTTATTCAGAATCTATTCAAAACATACTATAACCCAGCCCGCACCATCATGCGCAAAACAAAAGCTAACATTATTATAAACTCAGCAATAACCGAAAACAACACCGAATCACCGAGTCACCAAAAGTCCCGAAATATTAAAATTCATCAAACAAAATTACACATGCACCTTCAAAAAATCTGACAAAAACGAGTGACAAAAAATCTAAACAAGCGTTATAAAAAAAGCGAATTCTTCGTCACTCGCGTTCAAGCTTTGTTTGATGAATGAGAGGTGAAGAGTGAGAGAGACAGCTTGTGTTGTATCCGTGGACATACATGACGATTTGACTGGCTCGCTGCAACACGTCCGCGTCGTCTAGGTCCCTGTCAGTGCGGCGAGTTCTAGTTTCGGCGGTTCTATAATTTTTGGTCGGTTTCGCCGTCCGAGACCCTCCCCCAGCCGCTTCTCTTCGTTCAGTTCTTCCCGTCTCTCGTGCTTTCGTTGCCGCCCTTTGCGGCGTTCTGCTATTTACCCCGTCATATTAATTCAAAAAAGGTGATTTGTCATGCGTCTATGTGCATAATCAACTGAAATGTTCTTGGTAATGGTTTGTCGATACACATTAGCGCACATAACTATTACTACTTTAGCTAATAAGTATACAAAAAGTTACCTAAATAAAGAAAAATTTACGATTAAAACACAAAGTATTAGCATAGACATATAGATGTTTAAACTCATAGGCAATTTATAAAGATGGACTATAACTTCTGCTAATTAAGAAAGGGTTGGCATGGCAACCCAGTTATTACGATACTTTATAAAATATAGCTTGCTTATAAGGGAATGACCGAGTGCAAATCAAATTTATTTTTAAACAATTTATATCGGCAAATTGAGCTATATTTTATAGGTAACATAAATCTAGAAGACATCTAACAGCAGTGTATGATATAAAAGAACATCCATGCTATATGTGCACAAAAAAGCATGCTTTAAACGGCGACTTACGCAATTCTGTTGATTGCGAGATTGATTGATGACACTGTCACCAGTTGGCTGAGCAACAAGACATATGATTACGTCACATAACGTCATATTAGCGAAAGCTTACGTATACCTATTTATTCATCATTAATCAGATTATAACACAGATGCGAAATAGTTCTAACTTCGAACCAAAAGTATTTTATTAAATAATCATCCGTCTCTTTTTATCACAGATTAAATTCAATTTGACAGAAAGAGACGGTAACTTTAGTTGAAAGCAATTAGAATGATTTCGTTGTTATATGCATAGAGCTACCTCGATTCTCAAAAACAAATCATGCCTCGTACAGGGGTAATTAGTTGATCGTTAAGCGATTTATGCAATTTCACATACAAATAAGTGTTGATGCTCACCTAACTATACTTTCGTTCGCAGCGTGTATGGACGCTCGGGGGACTCTCGAAGCACCGTCCACTCTATTCACTCTGTGTCTGCTACCCGCTTCCATAAATGCAAAGTACCCTCTGTAACAACATAGCTCGACTATTTAGAGACCAATGTCCAATACTTATGTTTTCTTAGTTTAATTATTTATTAATTCACCACATCATAAATAAATATATTACAATTCCAATTCTAGTTTTTCCTAGTTTTTGCTAAATAACGCGGATTAGAAATCAGATAGGCACTAAACAACGTTTTTTATTTAAATTGATCAGCCCTCTACCGAATATGTCAAGCTCTGGATAAGTAATGTTTATTCTATTATATTCGAAGACTTCGAATGAGAGGTGCCTGAACTCCTATGTTGGTTTTTGCAGACGGATTTTGGAAAATTCTGCTGATTTTAAACCTTGGGAATGAATAAGGGAAGACATTGTTAATGTTCCGTATTTGACCATTTAACTATTTGTATAAGAACGTAACACCGGCTAGAGATCTCCGATCGAACAGTGACTTAATGCAAAATTACCTACGTAGTTAAAATTCCTTCCAAAGGATCTTAAAGATTTTATATTCTTATGTCCAACATGACCCGATTTATTTATTAAATTACGCGAATTTACTAAACCATATAGTTTATGGATTTATATATAGTAAGTTATTGCGAAACATCACAACATATTTCATAAATGTGATAGAACTGATAATAAAAGACCAATATATTATATCAAACTATAGTAGGATAAAGGATCATTAGTAATCATTAAATATTAAGAATTATTAATTTCTCCCAAAAAAAAAAAAAATTGAGTACAAACCTGAAAAAAGCTCTGACGATCGCCCAACGGAACACAGCAACGGGGTCGACTCCCACCAACTCCCTCACAAACGCCAGAGACGAGTTCTTGAGCACACTCACGATGTCTTGTCTCATGAGGTCTAAGTTCTTTTCTCGCATTGCTGTTGCCTGTAGAACATTTAAAGTATGTTCGCTTCTATTTATACTAAACATTGTGTGTTTGTCTGTATGTATACTATATATTTCTGGCAAAGATGTTAAGTAAAAACACAGCTACACAAAATGTATAGTTACAAAGTTTTTTTTTTCATTATTTTTATGAAATCGAATAAATATTTTGAAAACGCCGAAATTCTTGTATATCAAGATTGTTAAATATTTGTTCCTTTTAGATTCCTTTTAAAAACAAAGTTTAGTTATTATTTACAAAATATTTTATTAATTTCAGTAATAATCACCCGCCGATAGATATTTTTACGTTTTAATTTCGTTTGTTAACATATATTAATTCCAATGTACCTGATATTTTACCCTCCCCGCGTAATGCCTTACGACAAAAGCTGGCTCCCGGCGCGTAGGCTTCTCGTAGAACGGATTCTCTTCGTGTACAGAGTTGAATTTTTGGAGTAACGTCTCATTCGTAGCCCAGGGAAAGCTGTAAAATTTTACATTTTAGTTTTAAACGAAGTTTTCCATTCCTAATTAATAATTTCTATAACGACTCTCATTCTTAAGTTCGTAGGTTCGTTCCCCTGTTGTACACCAATGGTCTTTCTTTCTATGTACGCATTTAAAATTAGCTCCAAACCGGCTTGCCTTATACAAAAAGACGACGGCTTGTGTCAGGCACAGGAGGCTGATCACTTATTAGTAAATATACAGAAATCTGAGTCTGAGAGAGGTATTATTTAGCGCCACTGATTTATTCAAATTTTTTCTCCATCCCTAAATGTAGAGTTGCAAAATAAGTAGTAGTAAATTTCAAAATTGTATTTTTAATTCCATGTTTAAAAATCGGTAATTGAGCAATTATCATTATTAAATAGGTAATTTAAAAAATAAATACTATTACGGCATAATAGTAAATAATTCAGTACGAGTAGCTGGGAGACATGTAAACAGTAACCACTTTATATAAGGCGATAGGAAGAATATTATCCCTTACTTGCACTGATCATCCAAGAGGCACAGCAATCCACCCGGCTTTCCCTCTATTAGCTGAAGACACCCGGTGTTATCCGAGAAACCTATGTCCGTCCATCGAATTCCCTCTCTCCTATACTCCTCTTGCTCGTACTTAAATACGTGTTGGTTGAAGTAATATTGCAAGTGCTCGTTAGCGTAATTGATGCAGAGTTGCTCAAAGCTGTTGTTCGGACCGAAGTCTTCGAAACCGAATATATCGAGGACGCCTGGAAATATTTTTAGTATATATATACTATACAGTCAAATCCATCATATCATTGTATAAACAAGTATATGTAAATCTTCTATAAAATTAATTGTATTATTATTTTATACAAAACAATACATACACATAGAAAAAAAACCACCACAACATTAAACAGTAATAGATTAAAATATTTACAAAAAGACTAATTATTTCTTACAGTACAGGAATTGACATGAAGCATACCTTAACTCAATATCTATGCCATTAATTAAATGTTTCGATACATTGTGTCATGTGTATGAGAGACGAATGACGAATATTTGTATAGAATCTGTATATATAACTGTATGCCTATATAATAATGTTTACAAAAAAAATACAATATGAAGTATTTCGAAAGTGTTAGCCTAGTGGTTTAAGCGTCCACCAATGGACTGTCTAATCTAACACCCTTCGTACAGTGAAGAACACAGAAGACTAATCACCTACTTGCCTTTTAGAAAAAACAAATGATCAAGAAACAGAAATCTGAGGTCCTAAAAGGTTGCAGCGTATTTTGTGCAAGAACACTTTCAAAGCAAAAATCGAGAGATTATTTCAAAAGCACTAAGCCATTTTCGGGCCTTTTGTCTGTTTGTGAATCATTGTCGTTCTCCAAATAATACAATTTACGTGCTTACCTATACTATGTCCCTGGTGTTCCCTTAGCGTGTCCTTTTTGGAAAGCAGAGCGTGATTAACTTGCATCACAATCCAATCGAATAAAGCACCGTATAAGCATTTAGCCATTGCGTCGCGGGTTGCTATCGCTTCTGGCAGCCTGAAAACCATAAATTATAAAATATTGTAAATATTAAAATCCAAAACACAAGATTTATTTCAAGTTCAACACATAATATATAATGCTTTATCTACAGTATATGTTACAAGCTATCTATTCTAAAATATATGACAATTATGGTGAACATAAATAATACACAAAATAAAAATATTACACTTTCAACTTTAGATTTACTAGTATTTTTTTGCTTTTATAAATCTATTTTTTCAAAATTGATCAGTCACTGCCGAAAATTCTGCTGATTTTGAACCTTGGGAATGAATTTGATATGTTATACAAATTTGTTTTTGATTCCAGATTCCATCAATCTGTGGCTTTCGTTCAGTTTATCAAATAACTAATCAATATTTAAAAAGATAAAGTCATTCTTCTTCAAGTCTTTTTCTCTTGCTAAGATGGATCAATTCTATGGACTGTAGACATGTAGAAACATAAATATTGTACCTATAATTTATAACAAGTGTTTCTCCTGACGCTCTCGCCCTTTTGGACGTGAGTGCAGCCAATAATGTCTCCTGTTTCACTCGTAATAAAGACGATATCAGCGATACTACTTCAGGATTTCGCACGCCCACGGCCTCGTCGTGGTGGTATGATTTGCGTTGGGGTTGAAACTCAACGTTACCTGAAAAGAGATGGATGAAAATTATTCTTCTATTATCTTGCTCCACTAATCAAACTAATTGTGAATCTAGACGTTCCACGGCAGGTTATGAGGTCCCTGGGTTAATTAAAAGAACGGAGGGACTGGTTTTCAAAAAATACAAAATGTGTAATGCAATGGTAGCAGCCTAAAGCAGTTGAAGTCAGCCTATGTAAAAGTTTACGTTTATGTATGATAAAATAATTAAATTATCTTTTAACGTAGAAGGCTGCAATTGTGCCGCAAAAGCATGTGTCATCAAGATAACGACATAATACTGGAAACCTTATATTTAAGACGTTACATCGTTCATGTGTGTAAAATCCTAAAAGGATTACTGTATCTAGTCATCAATTGAGCTTATAACAAGTAGTTTTTATCAAATTACGTTCAATTATTAATCAGATTACGACGTTATTCGTGTTTTTTTTATAGAACAGGGGCAAACGGGCAGGAGGCTCATGAGTCTGATGTTATCAAAGTGATACTACCCCGCCTATGGATACTCAATGCCAGTGGGCTCGCGAGTGCGTTTCTGGCCTTTAAATAATTGGTACGCTCTTTTCTTAAAGAACCCTAAGTCGAAGAGGTTCGGAAATACTTCAGTGGTTCAACAAAGTGGTGGTGCGTTAAAAGTTACTTAGAATTGCATAAATGACATAATTTCCCCTGTTTCCGTTTAATAATTTCCTTACAATTCTCTAAAAATAATGATAAGTATAAAAACTGTGCCAGATACTTTCAACATGACACTTCCATTTACGACAAACCGGAGAAGATTTTGCGCGGAAACCATTTCTCTTCCAGTTTTTTGTATATCTATGTTTATCAACATGTTCCAATTGTATAAATACGCAATTGAATACGTTATTTACTAAACGCATAACGATTACATAATTTTATTGTAGTCCTATTAGGGGGCATCCATAAATTACGTGAGGTGTTTAAGGGGGGGAGGGGGTCGAGCCAAATCTCATTTAATCTTACGTTGGAGAGAGGGGGGTCTCGGCAAATATCACGCAATTTTTTCTGATTGAAAAAAAATTTAGGAAAACGGTTGACCCTAAAGGTCATCCCTGCAACTTCCCGCTAACTCCATACCTTAACGCTCAATATTTCACTTGTTTTAGTCGAAAATAAAAGCACGAAGAATTTTTTTTTCTTTTTACAATAACAATCCAACGCGATTACTTAAGAAACCCACATTTTGAAAAATCTCACGTGAGATCGAGAGATGGGGGAGGGGGTTGAATAAAATCTCACGACATCTCACCAGGGGGGGAGGGAGCTACAGAAAGTTTAAAAAAACACCTCACGTAATTTATGGACGCCCCCTTAAGGCTGAATCTAGGCGCGTGATTTTAAAACCTGGGTTAATTACAAAGCTCGGCTATGCATTAGTGGATTTTCTATGTGTGTTTCAGAACCCATCTAGAGGAAATGTACCCTCAATACCGTAGAAAAAACACTGCCCCAATATTTTAGAATCAAAACTACATTATATTTAGAAAAAGTTTTTTGAAAAAATTACACCGTAGCACCGTTTTTAAATAAATAGAGAAAGTTTAGTTTAAATGTTCTAAAATCGATAATTCCTCTATTTCCCAACGTGGGGCAATTTGATTGTTAGGGCTATTTGAAAATGTATTAAAATTTATTTGGGATTAAAATTTCAGTTTTTGATTATATGTTTTTAAAATTTACTTACCGACTGTGTTTCGTACGTCCTAGTAATTGCTTACTAGAACCTATCATTTAATTTAATTGAACAATTAAATCTTTTAATATTGAAAATTACGTATACATAGGAGGCATAAGAATTTTAGAAGGGAATTAGAGAAGGTGGGGTATGGCACAACAAAGGTTGGGGTACACTGATCATCATGAAACCACCAACATTAGATTACTACGCAGATAAGTGTCAGGACTATTAGTACTTTCGAAAATTTTCTTAGAAATTTAATCACTTACCTAATAGTAAAACAGCTGACAAAACCGCAAACAACCTCCGCTGTTTATCCATAGTGAATCCCACCATGTCCATAGATTGTTTTAACCGCGAGAACTCATACTGCTCATCCACCCCGGGCACCACACTACAACCAGTCCGCGACAAATAATTATATTTATCAACACTCAACAAATGCAACTGTTCTCTCTCCTGCTCCGAAGCACCAGCCAAAAGATAATAGAACACATGATAGTTCCTCTCATTCCGTCCTTGGCTACAAATCCTCGACTTCTCCAATAAATATTTCTGTACCACAGCACCGTGAACCATTCCATTTTCCTTGTAATTGACCTGAATAAATTTGCCGAATCGACTCGAGTTGTTATTGTGTGCGGTTTTCGCGTTACCAAACGCTTCGAGGACAGGCCCCGCGCTGAGAATCGTCTGCTCGACTCCACTTCCGTGAGATCCCTTTTGACTGAGCGCGGTTAAATGGTGGAGAAGAAAATTTGTACTCTCAGTTTTCCCGGAACCACTTTCACCACTAATCACAATACATTGATTCGTTCTTTCGCGGAGCATACAGTGGTACGCGGCGTCCGCTACGGCGAATATATGTGGAGGCAGACTGGAGCCTATCCTCTTGTTCTGGTAGAGCTTCACGTACTTCGGATTGTATATCGGATAGAACTTGAACGGGTTGAGCGCTATCAATATAGAGCCCACATATGTGTATATGTATCCCGCGCCGAACCTCGCTCTCAAATTGTCCAAAAGAGTCTGCTCGTTCAGTTCCGGCAGTTGGCAAAGGTCTGGATATTCCCGGTCCTTCGGCTGGTAAAGGAACCTTTGGAAATAATCCTTTATTAGTTGCGGATCTACGGAGAAATTTTCCATCCATGGCTCGTCCGGTATCTTCTCGCGTAGGTAAAACCTGTAAACAAATTATTTCATTAAATATGTGCAAGAAAATCAAAATATAAAATGTAAGAAGTTGTTTACTTTTGTGTCATTACTGGTTTAATTAAGGAATATTGCGCTCATGATTGTTGCGCGGCAAGTTTCAGTTCGAGTTTGATTGGCAGGATGGCTGTTATCATACGCGCCGACGCGGCAGGAAGAGTGACTCACAACCAACAATATCCCAGCCACTGTCGTAAGCCCTTCGTTTAAATCAAACTTCCGAATATACCACACAATATATGCATTAGCGAGAAGTCATTAGCATTGAACATCTTTACTCGCATTCTCATTGTACTTACGGACATATAAGGATATACTACGTTCACATGATTCATAGTAAAAACATTATAAAGACCTCGTCTACAAATAGTTATCCAATGACAGGATAATTTAATGAACCGGTAGATATCGAGAGCACTACAAGTTGTATAAATATGCAAATAAAGCATTTAAATAAAGAATACAATTCTGCAAACAAAAGTAACTTAATATTATTCGAACAACTGAATATATTTAGTAGGAAATTATGAAATTTTGATAGCTATTAATAGCTGTTGCTAGAATTGTTTATCGAATATTGGGTCGGATATTAAAGATATAACAATGATTGGCGAGCGTGACCGATACTATAAGCAAGCACATACCTGATATATATTGTATGTAAATAAATACGTACACAAGGTTAAACCTACGTTGTAAATACCAGGGTAATTATGAAAACTTGTTACCACTAATTAAATTGTGGAGGTAAATAAGTATAAAATGCCAACTACTCAATATGAAATTAAGCCATTTCTCGGCCGATGACTAATCGAACGATACATTTTTTGGAAGGAAATTACAAATTTCCGATAAATTAGCGAATGTCATTATATACACATTTGCTCATATGTTCAGCTATTTATTTATTTCATTGAAAACGAGTAACTTGTTTTATTTTTTGGTGTAATTAACAGCCTTCGTGGCTTAGTAGTGGTGTAATCTTAAGGCACCTAGGTTCAATTCCCGGCGATTTGTTTAATTGGTTTTGAAATCACGAGGGGTAATGGGACTTTAACAAATAAAAATATATATCAATTGGCCTAACACAATACAGTGCTTTTCTCTATGCCTATGCAGATAATATATTAAACCGATTATCAAATTAGCCGGATTATTTTAATCCTTTTTTATTTAAATAGAACACTTAATAAGAGAATATTCGCATTTTAATACGACTTCTCTTGTATAAGTCGCAGCCTTGGCCCATAGACTAGAAACGTTCTAAATAATTTTCTAATACAATCGTTAAGTCTGTAACGTTTACTTTCCCATAAATATCTCAATAAATAAACGAAAATCTGGCTTCCATCCACACCTTTTTCGCGTCATATTTCCTAAGATATTTCATAAACAAAATGTTTATTCTAGATATTTTTGGATTCCTATAGTTTCAATGTCGATGAATACGTATCATTTCTGAAATTCCGTTAACTGCAAACGTTGTCGGACAAAATAGTATTAGGTATGAACACACACAGGATCATATTATTTTACAAATTATTTTTCCCTAATGCGCGTAAACTCCTGTCAATGTACGATTGCTATTTAGGTTTAATTTATAATTAATTCGATTATTAATATTGTATAATCGCGTCGAAAATAAAAAAAGGAAAGACAAAAATATAGTTTGACAACAAATAAAACACAAAAAAAAGTCCGACTTAGGTTTGAGAAATCTGCTATAAACCATATTTAGTGGTATAGTAGTTTCAAGTTTACAGGTATTTTTTACCGATACAGAAATGAAGGGAATTCTACCGTATTACTAATGTTAATTATAATCTAAGACCATTTTTCTCTTTGCCTGGAGGAGTGTCGCTAATGAATCACTAAAACGTAGAGATTTTGACATACGAGAGTAATTGTTTGATTTAAGTCTCGAATCTAAATTATTTAAATATAGGAAATTAATAATTTTTATGTTTTCGTAATTGCTCAATAACATGCAATTTTTATAAAGAATAAATTGAAACAGGAAGTTCCACAACTATTTATTATATCATATATAGCAATTTATGTAAATTAATGCTTTAGATAAATTACAATCATTTTAAATGCAGATTAACTTTATTTTACATACTGCTTAATTACAAGTAAAAAAATGTGATATTAAAATGTTATAAATATCTGTTTCATAAAAAGTATTACAAAATAGCTTTTTTGATGAAGTTTTTCTTATAAATTGTTTATAAACCAAAATATATTGTAAATATTTTTTTTTAATTCCAATTTATATATAATATTTGTACTTTCTTGGTACCATTCAAGATGTACACTTACACACGTCTTTTCCTAAATATAAGACATAATACACGGAATCAAAGTCAACCAACCTGTAATACTGTCCTGTGTTGTTATTAGGCCAAAGCATCATGACAGCCACAGGTGACTCGTTAGACCCCAGCCGTCTCTCCTTGCATTCGCCACTAACGACATCTCCCACCACCTGTCATTATAAAAAAACACTGTTTTATTGGATGTAATCATATGATGACATCGTCTATTCACTTTATAGGGTATAATCTAGGTTCAAATATAGCTTCATGAGTTATATGATAATCATGGAATCATCTAAAAAGATTTTATTTGTAATAAGAGAAAATCTTCATATTAGAAAACAATGTTAAGTATTAATATTATAGCACAATTTATGATATTACAAAAAACCTGAATGACTGAATCACCTAACAATGGATTAAGAATGAACTTTGGTTAATATAATGTTTCAACGTTACCGCAATCTCGGAATACTTAGTGACGCGGACGCAATAGTTATCCATGATAAATATCATCTGTGACTAAACTAGTCTCCAGTAATCATTGTCTCACAGCTTAATTACATTTTTCATTAAATGACAAATGATTGAGGCAATTTAGTATCTTATGTTATTATATCTACATATACATGTATGAATTAGCACATCTGACTAAATCAATTAACTTCAATAAAATAAAGCACAATAAATTATAATTTCAACAAAAAGTTGTAGTGAAAGTAAATATAATTTCATTTAAAAACTAAAAACTCATATGCCCAATATCTCTAACACAGCCATTATTAAGATAACATAATCAGTTGATTACACTTAAATAATTAATCTAATCACAGATTAATGGCTAATAAAATGCATAATACCTCTGCAAGTTCATAGGGGCCACCCACACCATCATTTAAATTGAGCTTATCAGCTATACAACAAACAATTTCTTCAGAGCTTGTTTGCTTTGAGGCTTCAACTGAGAGTGCCTCATATTGAGCAGATAACGCTCCTACAAACACCTGTGAATGAGTTCATAATTGTATTGTTTATTCGACACTGTTTTTTAGACTGGTTTAAAGGTGAACCAGGATTTGGTTTTGTTTGTTTAGACCAGACTGGCTTTGCACCAGTGCACTTTGTATATAAAAAGCTTACAATCTAATAATAACTTAAATGTTTAGTTAATTAAATTATTTTATTATTATTAACTTATTTTACTTTAAGTTGTCATTAGGTCTAGTAGAAAATTCCGTCTGAGAGGTTTTTAATCAAATAAAAAAGAATTTCCAGGAATCAACAAAGATTAAAATTTGTCAATTGTGAGAAGACAGATCTCCGAATCAGAGTAGCTATGCTTTGTTCTTAAACACATTAATACTAGGTTTGTCACATTCTTATCATTTATAAGCAAAGGTCTTAAATTATAATAATAGGATTATGGCTAGGCAGGTCAGATATTGACTAATTCCTGCTAACATTTATGTGATCTAAGTTAAATATAATCTTAATAAGACAAATAGTTTTTATAAGTTCCATTAAGAACTTTGCAATGGATATGGTGAACCATATTAAATAGTTTTTTTAATATGGTTCACCATACCCACCATACCATACCTATTTTATATAATATGGTTTTAATCACTATTAAAGTAATTACACAGATTTTATGAATTAGAAATTAAGGATACATTAATAATATTAGTTTTACAAAGAAGACATAAAACCATATAAGGAAAAAATGTATTGTTGTATACCAAGTATTATGACAGTTAACTAGGAAAAATGGTTAACGGAGGCAAAAATGAAAGAATATGCAGAATATCATGGAATAGGATATTAATTAATCCTAATATTCTTTTTACTATCATACATTTGAAACAATAATGAGAGTATGGTTAAAGGTCAATTTAAATTATGATATCAGTAAATGTTCACATACATATATCACTTAAAGAACTTGTTGATAACAATTCTTAAATACATTTCTCACATAACAAATAGTGTAGTAATATTAAGGTATTAATTAAATCCATTACTGACCTGCACAATATACCTATGATTTTCAGAAAGAGCCATTCTGCTTCATGGTACAATTTGCATTTGTTATGAATTGTGAGCAATTTTCATCTCATTTTGTTGCCAATTATTTTATTTACTTTTTGCATTGCTTTTAAAACACAGACAATTAAATTTATCACAATAAAATTCTATATATATTTTTGTTGAAACTGTCCAAGTATAAGTTATCTTGATCAATTAAATAATTGTTGGTAGACTGCTGGTGTTTAATTGAAACAATTTTGTTTCATGTTAATCAGAACTGGTCAAATGTATATCTTTTTCACTTTTCTAATTAAAGATGTTCTATATTACAAATACAGATGTTTGTGTTTTTGAAATAGGTCGAAGATCGTTCTAATGTTTAGAGAAATCTCAGATGTGGGTCACATGCTGGTCGTATAAAATCATCCAGGTTGCCTCATCAAGCGTAAAATTTTGGAATTACCCCCGGAGTTTGTATTTCTACAACCTAGGCTTTAGAAGTTTGTTTATAAAATAAAACTTATAAACAATAGCACTATTTACACGAATTAGAAAAGCTTTCGGTATCTGCAACAACCTGTTATTTGTCATACACAACTCTCGCTAAGGCACCACGTAATCGCACCTCCGCTACAATTACGGTATTGGAAACATACAAACGCACTTAAATCACTAATAAGACGCGAACAAACATTGTTTCAACTTAATCTAATAAATTATCGTTCTAATGAAATCGAACCACCATTTTTATTTGTGTGTAAAATTGAATTGAATCGTGTATTCGTGTATCTAGAAAGAATACAGATAAAGCTTAGAGGTATTAACTTATTAAGGAAACTAACCTACTTTCTGTCATCTGTATTTAGTAGGATAATAATACACATAGACAAGAGCCCGTAGTTTTCCTACAGACCGAGCAAAGTTTTTTATTTTGGACACAGATAAACCATGAACGTGATTGCCTCTTTTGTCTATGTCACCAAATAATAAAGGGTATGTTCCGATATACACTGCGAGTACTGTATAGTGCTCCCACTGTTCAAAAATTTGTTCCGCTATGGACTGCAGTATACAGCCGCAGCGTCCTAGGAAATATATGACGTCACAAATCCCCGCTATACTTCTACTGCGAGCACTGGCGTTTTCGAGGTAAGGTACTCGCAGTGCTTTGATCACGTGATCAATCAAAACCACTTGAATGCCTAACGGCTGATATAACTTACAGTTTAATAACAAACATTTAAAATTCTAACTTACTTTCTTTGTAGTATTAATTCAATTGACAGTTAATATTAATATAGATTTTTTTAATGCGATAATACTCCAATAATAGTTTTTCTTGTTGAATTGAAAAACTTTGATGCACTCATTTGAAAACTGTGTCGAAAAACGAAGCTGACTAGTATACTGGACTGCGTTCCGTTTTAAATTGTAACCAGTATAGCTGGCTATAGAGAAACGGTTTCACAGTATACTAAATTGACGGTACTCTGTACAGTGTTCGCAGTGTATATCGGAACATACCCAAACAGGGTGCACCAACTAGACGCCTAACCATCTTTTGTCGTTCAATTAATCAATATTACAACTGATACTCGAAACTGGCTAACCTTTAAATTTGAATCATGTATTTAGGATTGCCGCTGCTCATCTTATTAATTACGTTGTTTCCTTTTTATACTCGAATATCTAATATCCTAATAAAATATTGTTTTATATTTATAACATTTTTTTTAATGGCAATAATAGCTTTTATAACTTTTATTCGGTTCTTATTTTATGTTAGCGTGCATAAAATCATAGATGAGTTATAGTAATACACATCATTAGGAACATATCAGAAAATAAATATATGCATCTGTCATTGTATGGCTCAATTGTTATCGGTTCATTTTAACGGTGTTAAAATGAAGATTGTTTCACAGAAGCCTGCACTTAGTCGTTATTCGATAGTCTGTTGCCGTTCGTCATTTAAAATTACCGCGCAAGCCGCATTTACCAAAATTAAATTATTAGAGATTAATGTCTCTAGATATAGTATATTCTCCATTAAAATAAAATTACCGTTCATATAAATAAAATAAAAATGTGTTTATTCATTTGACAACAATTCATTATTAGACCAGTGCAGATAGCCTTTAAAATAAATAAAAAGTGAAAAAAATTACAGTAGGATGAAACCCATTAGAAAAGGAGGGGAATATGATCAAAATGAAAGGAAAAATAAATTACGGTCGATCTGAGGTCGGGAAGGGGAAGGGGGGGGGGGGGTTTTAAGGGTAAAAAACGGTTTATCTCGATTTCCGGCAAAACTAAAAGTCCTATCGAAGAAAGTTAAATGGCAACGTTGGAGGTAATAAAAAGATCTAAAATTTTTGTATTCACATATTTTTCACATAACCTCAAAATTTATGTGAAAAATTCAAAAAACCAAGTTTTTGGTTTTTTATTTTTATCTTTAACAAAAATATTCTTTTTTTAACGAAATTTGGTGAAAACTTACCTTTCTATGTCCCAAATACACTGTAATTTATTTGATTAAAAATATTTATTTGTTCACCTTATTTTGAATTAATATCGAAAAAACACCCTAATTTTCAATCGAAAATTCTGACGTCAAAATTTCAGCTTTTTTCAAAAAGTTGGTGTGTTTTCAGTTCGTTGAAATCTCTACTTTCCTATGGTAAAAAAATAAATATATATTACCATAGTAAATCTTCTCAGAAAACGCAAAAAATCGTATGCAGTAACGCCCAGACCTGTCATCCCCTTCCTTACTTCTCTATGAAATACGAAAATTTTAGCCCATCTAAAGGCTAAATTTTTTTTTTAGGTCACTCAGGTATATATAAGTTATCTTAAAATAGTAATAAATAGGCATCTGATTATAATTTAAAGAAGATTCATAGAGAAGTAGGGAAGGGGATGACGGGTCTGGGCGTTACTGCATACGATTTTTTGCATTTTCTGAGAAGATTTACTATGGTAATATATATATATTTTTTACCATAGGAAAGTAGAGATTTCAACGAACTGAAAGCACACCAACTTTTTGAAAAAAGCTGAAATTTTGAAGTCAGAATTTTCGATTGAAAATTAGGGTGTTTTTTCGATATTAATTCAAAATAAGGTGAACAAATAAATATTTTTAATCAAATAAATTACAGCGTATTTGGGACATAGAAAGATAAGTTTTCACCAAATATCGTTAAAAAAAATATATTTCTGTAAAAGATAAAAATTAAAAACCAAAAACTTGGTTTTTTGAATTTTTCACATAAATTTTGAGGTTATGTGAAAAATGTGTGAATACAAAAGTTTTATATCTTTTTATTACCTACAACTTTGACATTTAACTTTCTTCGTTAGGACTTTTAGTTTTGCCGGAAATCGAGATAAACCGTTTTTTTACCCTTAAAACTCCCCCCCTACCCCTTCCCGACCTCAGATCGCCCGTAATTTATTTTTCCTTTAATTTTTATAATATTCTCCTGCTTTTCTAATGGGTTTCATCCTACTGTAATTTTTTTTGGTTTCAAAAATTATCGGCACTGGTCTATATAATGAGTAAGATTTTTGAACACATTTAATGTAAAAAATATATTACACAAAAGACGAGAGCGAAATGTAATGTGTTACTTTTGTTACTTTAACTGCTACTCATTACTTTTTAACTGTTACTGCCACCAAT
The DNA here is from genome assembly GCF_905475465.1 of Pieris napi. Classification (NCBI taxonomy): domain Eukaryota; kingdom Metazoa; phylum Arthropoda; class Insecta; order Lepidoptera; family Pieridae; genus Pieris; species Pieris napi. The sequence goes on along the minus strand of NC_062239.1, from coordinate 2,504,099 downwards.
TTAAATCGTAGTAAGATTTTTTATATTATTAGACTTTATTACCATAAATAATTCTAAGGCTTAATTAAATAATCGCGTCATCAATAAAACAAGTTAAATATTGTAAAATAATTACTATTGTACAAATTGATTTGAGTGAATTGTATAAAAATGTTACATTCACTATTGTATTTTACAGTGCTTGTCCTGTAAACCTCCTAAAGGATAGAGCCACATTATATATCTACCTAACTGCTATTGTAGGTAATTAAAGATTAAGTAATACAAAATATTTAATTCATACTTATTAGTAATTACATAATAATCAGTACTTTATAGTTATTAAATAATAAATATATTAAGTTTTCACCGTACAAAATAACGCTAGGTGCACGTATAACAAGTAGATCCATAACAATAACAAAGTATTACCGTCTAAAGGGGCAATAAATGAGATTTGATTTGAGAGGTCACCACGTAAGTGCATTGACTGTCGTGACCAGCTAAATAAAAATAGTAACATTGAGTAGTCTACAGTAAACTCTTTAGGCACATAATTATTATTTATCTTTTTATACCTTACGCTGAAAAAATAATTATGATGACTGATTTATTGTACGTGTGTTTATTACGATATGCTATTCTCAAATATTAAAAGCGAAAATAATAAAATAATGTAAACAGCCTACAGAGTTTCTAAACTATTACAATGTTTTATAAATAATATCAACTTTCTTAGTTTACTTATACACTATAAAATAACTATATTAATAAATTCTTGTTAAGTAACGTTATTTGGCACATTTATTTGGTCACGTCTTTACATATATAGTCCACAATACATCCTTTCAACCAGCGCATTTTAAAACGATAACTATACTATACTAGTCGCCTTCTAGGCACATGTGTAGCGCGCTTAGCAGCCGCTGCGGCGGCAGCCCGTCTTGCGTGTACTCGTCCGTGCTTCGCGAGGTGATCCGAACGTGCAAACCTCTTACCGCATTCACTGCATCTGTAGGGCTTGTCTCCCGAATGGCTTCGTCGATGCCGGGCGAGTTCGTCCGATCGAGCGAAACGCCAACTGCACCCACCCCAAGTGCACTTGTAAGGTTTCTCACCACTGTGTCTCCGCAAATGTGCCCGAACGTGAGACGCTTTTGCGTATAACTTTCCACACTCCACCACCGGGCATCGAAACGCTCCTAAGTTAGGACAAAATGTGGGCTCACCCCATGTCGGCACTTTAGTATCTACGGACGTTCCACTCTTTTCACTTGGATTAATTTCTTGCAAATTAGCCAACTCCAGGTTTTGGGGATAGGTCGTGTCGAGATCGATACCCAACACAGAAAGACGTCCTATGCCGACGTCACAGGCATCTGTCGAATTTGTAGCACACGGTTGCTCATCACACGATTTATCACTGCTTAATTCATCAAATAGATAGTCATCTAAATTAATATTCTTATCTAAGTCCGCAAAATCGAATAGGACGGAAGAGCTCTCTTCGATGCAGTTGTTCCTGTTAGTGTCATTAAAATCACTCACAAAAGCGTCGCAATGGAAATCGAAATCATTGAACTGCCACTCGTCAACTTCGGCACTAACGGACGTCGGAAGTTCGAAATTAATGAGGCTTTCAGCCGGCGAATACTCGAACAGGAGTTGATCACTGAGTACGGGGTCATCGAAAAGCGATCCACAGTCCTCCCGATACATTTTTAGTCTGAAATTAAATAGAACCTATTATTAAAAAAAGCAAAAACGTATAAATATAAAATTATTGATATTATAGGCATACTTACGAGTTGCGTTACGTCCACTGACGATTCAATCATAGAAATCGTTAGTTGTTGAGGCGGAAATGACAGGATGAGCTGTTGACCGGCGCGTACGACGCGTGTTGTGGATCGAGTGAGCGTGGTCGGGTGCGCCGGACACCACTGCGGACGCACGATAACACTGATCGCGATAATCGCCAACAACGTTTACGCACTACGAAAAATTGCCATTAAACAAACAAATTACAAAGGCACAACCTGATTACATGGCATGCGCACGGTGCACTAAGGTTTTTTGTCTTATTCCGCTGCGCATTATAATAAACAAGCTCTGAACACAAATGGATAATGTATGCAATATATAATCAATTAACAAAGCTGTTTATATGAACATTACGATAGTAGGATCATTCACTTTCTCGGCTCTTATCATGTTTGACTGACCTACCCGAAAGTTCTTTTACCTATGATAGTAAAATTAAATAATAATAATATTGTAACTAGTTGTTGTGTTTTCAAAGTAACGTATTTTTTTTTAAAGTCGCTAAGACGATAGAAGAACTTTATGTATACAGTACGCTACGTATATTGTATATCATTATTATGCATTAAATTATTATAAATTATTACGAACTTATTAAAGACAAAATCGCGTCACGAAGTTCTAAGTTAGATCCTATGCGATATTAAATTATGAAATTTTTACCGTAAAAACTACGAGAACAAACTTTTTTTTTAATTGCCGAGATTGCACAAAATATTTAAAAGCTTAAGTAGGAATTTATCAATTAAAAACAAAATTGACTAGTGATATATTATTTTTGCAAATAAATAAGACTATGTAGCGGCAAAATGCGAGTGGAAAGAATTGTCTTGAAATTAATTTGACTAATAATAAATATTTTAAACGTATTTTCAATTGCGTAATTAATTTTGTAAAAAAACGCTAAAGATGTGGCACAGACACAGAAATAAATAAGTTCAATATGTCTTCTTTGAGTTCATCTGAAAGTAAAAATTACTCATGAATATAAGTTATTTTTTTTTTAATTTTACAATTATAAATCTATGACATCGTATTGTATATTTGAAAGAGCTGTAGGATAATGAAACCCTGGGATTTGGATGGGAAACTTCCAGGAAACAGTTGTTCAGGGTGAAGCCGTTTGAAGGATTTTTTCTAAAGCACTGAGGTCCTGGTTGCAAAATAAATAATTAGATACAGTAATTTGTTTTGTATATTAAATTTATTAATGTACACGTGTTTGCTTTTAAAATCAAATCAAAGAAACCTTCGCGTGAAGTTTTATTACGCAATACTTACAAATTGAACAATTCCTCGGCTTACTTATAATGTTAAATTTTAAACGTTACAGTATTTACTTAGACATTAGACTTTTTTAAGGGATATCTATTTATACTTGTTGTATTAAACAATTGAAACAATTTAACATCATAGGTAGATTTTATTTATTGTCTATGAAAGAATTCATAAATATTGCTTTATTTTAAAACAATTAAACCTACGCCATCAGAAATAGCCGAGCGGAATCGACACTATATTTGCAATGTTGTTTCCCCTGATAATGATAAAATTCCTCGGAAGACCGGTAAATTTTTATCTCATATGGGTTTTTCATTAATTGGCATTGATTTCGTTGAGAATATTTTTTTTTTCATATTTCTTAGAAGTGTTATGAAAATATTGTCATTTTATAAGTCGTAAAAACAAAAACATTTCTAGCAAAAAGGTGTTGAAATTTATTTTTAACCATCCCCTGTGTTTCGTAGATGAAAGTGTTTAAAATGAGTAAGATTTTGAAATTCAACTTAAATGTATTAATTTCCAAATATTGGTTGATGAGATGCTGGTTTCCATGATTATTCTCATGATATCTATGTCCGGTCTATCGAATTAGTTTTACGTCTGATGAGAAAATGATTTTCAAAATTTTATATTCATAATTTAATATTATAAATGTCCTGTATAAGTATTTGATTGATTAATAAAACAGAATGTATCTTTTAGAATTTTCGTGAAACAATGCAACACACTTACTAAATACAGTTAAAGAGTAGTTGAACTAAAATTATAAATAAGCTATTAATAATAAAACTTTCTAGACTTTTTATACTAGGGCCAATTTCGGCTGCGCACGGCTTTGCGTTCTAATGGTGAAATAATTTTTTATAGTAGTAGTTTTTGTTTAGAAACACACAAAGATACAAATATTTAATTTTTTTTATTGACATATAGTTTTAAGATCATATTCATATATACATATAAATCGCATGAAATGAAAATAAATAATAATATACATATGTATATAATTTAGGTATAGGATTCCAGTGCTAGATTTGCTGGCGACGGTGGCTGGTACCGCCAACATCTGTTTTTAAGCGTGTCCGAATCAAATTACAGTATTTATCACTTTAAAATTTTATCTTAATGTGTATTATCTTAATGTAAAACATTGTTTCAACTATATTCACATTTGTTAGTTGCATAATTTATATAAAAATACTGCTTACCTTATGATGGTAAAATAAATAATTTGTTTATTCTAATTTTTATTTTATAACAATAGAATGAAAGATATAACAAACCAATATCACATATGTATCGTACATATCTAGCAAATTATAAGAATAATGAATGAAGGATCTCTGATATCAATTATATCGCATACAATCTAGATAATCATGATAAGGACATGGAAAAAATAATTTTCAATTTGCAGACGTGATTCACCTTATAATAAGGAGTAGATATATTATTTTTTTACAGTTTATTCATGCTATCAAAACCACGACAATTTTTCTTCGTATGTGCCCAGTTTGATAATGACAAACCTCGTGCGGCAAACCTTAAAGGATACCAGCTTAAGATCCATACGGTTATGACGCCACTTGATTATTATTATTATTAACATAAACTTCATATCTGGACAACACAAAATAACCATTACCTTATTTTTACTTATTCCTTCACCCTATGGTGAACACACATACATATATACAGCTCACTCTCAAGCTTTTTGGCATAAGCTTCTCCGTGTTAAACACCCGGAAAAGTTAAATAATAAATTTATTACTAAAGCAAATGTAAAATATTTTTTAGAATTCAAAAGGAGTTCATCTACTGTAGCCGCTTTCAGGAAGCAGTCGAGACGATGGAATATGAATTTCAATTGTATTAAGTATTAAAAGCTGCAACGCTTATTTAAGATATCCGCATGTTAAGCCGTAGACATTTATATAGTATAAATATTTACAGTAAAAAGTCTTTTTAGTTTCAATAATAATTTTCAGAAATTTGCTGTCTTTTTTTGTATAAATAACACATGATCTTTGTGACTTTAGAATCAGCGACTATACTGTAGCATTCATTAGGTCAACAAAGTGAAAGAACTTTTAATTCATTTACTTTAGACAGTTCAGTAATTTACTCCGTAGGATGCGGAAGGACAACTGACGTGGCGGTTATGATAATTGAATGTATTAATCAATTGAATAAAAAATTATAAACGTTTATTTACATCCATTCCTCATTTATTTATTAAAATGATCTGTCAAAAAATCAACTGAGTTGTCGAACTATAATGACGCAACAGTCAACATAACAATAAAGGTAGCAGTGCGACCTCAAATGGCCGGACGGTACGGTCCGGAGTCCGGGCGATTGGGTCCGCACAAATTATCAATAAATTATGTTTTTTTTCTATTGTGAATGTGAATGGAATCATGACATTCCAATATAGATTTGCTCCATATTACTTATATGAACGAGTATGTTTAAGATATAAATATGTTTTCCGTTCTTAAAGGGTTCTATAAAATTATAACATTCCAATAGTAATTACGGTATATCTTCCACTTATACGTAACTGCCGTATATGTACGTAACAAGCACAGCTCATAATAGCGATAACATTCGGAGGCTGGCAGTGCCAGCGTCTGGTGGGACCCGCTCAATTGTAATCATGTTTTTCCGATACATAAGTACCTACTCATGGAAAATAACTTCGCGATTAGTGTTAACTTTGTATATTTCAATGTACAGTAATCAGTACTCTGCACTTTTAAACCGTTTGACATGTTTTGTAAAAATATATTCATTTATTTATATGTGAAATCTATAAAGTTCTCGATCTTTTTTGAAAACTCTGTCGACTATTATTTTTTTACAGTCATTAAAAACACCGAAGAAGATTACAATTTGACGTATTAGTTTTACACACTTTAGACATAATTAATATTACATATTATTATATACAATTTATGCCGTAATTTTAATGGGCTATATGTATTGTAACGATGAAAACGCAGGTACTTATCGAACTGATTTTTGGGATTTTATTTTAATAATAAAATACAGTCTAGCTGCAATGTACAGTATATCTCAGAAAGTGTGGGCCTGCTGCTGTTTAAATAAAATTATCATTTATTTATGTATTCAATGTACACTTATCAGTAAAAAACTCATGCTTTTTACATTTACTATCAGTTCTCAGATCAAGAGCGAAGAACAGGCAAGAAGTACTGGCCATAATTTTCGTCATTCCTTTATCGCAATTTTCATAAATTGTATTATAGTTAGCTAAAACCCGGAACATTGGCGAATCACGCTGATAATCCGTGCTTGTACGAGGTACATGGAACAGTTGTGAATATCTTGTCGCATACAGTGGAAAGATTCTTAAAGAAATTAATGGCATAATAAGGGTAGGGACCCTTTGTAAGCAACTGCTACCGTTACACCATGCTCCTCATCAAATGTTCGAGCTATTGAAGTTGAAAGAGCCTATGTCTGGAGAAGGTTGAATCATGGATGCGTATCACACGTTGTTTTATATCTACGAATATTTGTCGCCGATGTTGTTACATATTATCATTTCCAAACACGCATAATGAAATCCCAGGCCAAATTACGGAAACACCCAGATGAAAGATAAATAGTGAGCTGTGTCAAATCTGTTCATGGGTTAGATAAGAAACTCATTACCATATGGTGTTATTAACAATTTGCAACGATTCTGATAACGCTGTTCCCGTTATCTAACCATGGTGACTATTGATTGATAATGACATTAATTTTGACATATGTAAACACTTTGGAAGAGCAATTCGCTATTCAGAGTGCATACCGAATACTTGACAAACAATTCGTGAATTTTGAAAGGTACGAGAGATCGGTCCCCTTGGACAAGAAATTTTATTGACCAATAAAGACCAAATGAAAAGCGCGATCGTGTTGTAACTCGTTTCAAAACGGTCCTCTTTTGATAAAAAGGCTTTCATTTATAAGCAATAAATTTTTGCTGTACGTTTTGTAGCAAGTAAATTATCATGTGTGATCTGTTCGGGGGATTATTTGTGTTTCCCTACGGAAGTCGGTACGGAATAAGTTTAAAGAATTAAAAACTATGATACTATTTGGTCAATATATTCTTGAAGCCATGTTTTATGTTCAAAAAAATATAAACTTTTCGACTTTTTATAACTGATTTTAAAACAAATGGTGACTTTCACCAGTACTAGTATTGCTCGAATCACAACTAATCTACCTAAGCGTACGACCAACCAGGCTCCAGAAGATAAACCACTACTTGTATGTTTAATTTATTATAATTTTTTGTATTATTCTCGATTAAGGTTGGTTTTTATAAGATTTGGTATAAAACACTTGCACTTTACCCATCATATTTCTTTTTTAAATTATATTCGTTTTTACAACAAACTCCCAAGCGAAAATAGAAAAATATCACTGAATATAAGCTAACCGTCAATTAATCAAGGTTTTTATAAATTTGACGATAATTTAAATGATCCTAATCCTTGGGAAGCTCCAGTTCAAATTTTTATGCTCTGCTTTACAAACAATTTGTATGACTCAGCGATTAAAGAGAGTGTCGGAGAGTTTCTTGCCAGTTCAGTAGGGTTTAAATTCCTCCCAAAAAGGGAAAATTTAAAAATGATCGTATTGTAAAGCGAGACAAAACTAGTTGCTTGAGTTAATCCGTGTAACTATGGGCTTTATCTATATAAATCATTGCTAAGGCCATTAATTACTTTATTTAAGTCATATTACTAAGTCTTGTATTTCTTATTCTTATGTATTGCAATTTAGGTTATTTTAGATTAGGGTTATATATATATGAATAACTGAAGCTTTATCTGTATAAATGAGGTTGAGTTTTTTACTATAAGTTTTCTGTTGTCATGTTATAGAGCAGATCTATTATGGTATCTTAAAATAATTATTTAATTTAAAAGGCTTTTTTAATGATACCTTCTTTTACTTTAGTTGTTATGGATACTTTAAGGGCTAATGCACATGCGCGAGTCATATTTAGCTCTAAGCAATTACTCTAAATCTTACCTTGGCATATCATCCTTTTGGATATATCAGTAATAGTGGAATCAGAGACAGACTGAATCTTACGCTAAGGTGTTGTATGAGACTCTGAGAGGTTAATTGTTATAATGGATATTTTCTAAGACAATTTAAACTTACTGTTTAGCCAGATATCCAACAGTACCTTGAAGATGTAGTACTATGTGTAAAAAGCCACCAAAAAAGTCAGTTTTTTAGTAATTAGAATTATATAACTTAATAAGTATCTTTCTTTAGGTAATCGGTATTACTGGATCATTTAGTTGTGGCTACCTTAGCTAGATAGGGTGTACAAAATAAAAGATAAAATAATTTGCGCATATCTTTTTAATACGAGCATTTTACAACAATATTGAAACGAAATCATCATTTTGAGATCTGCTGCCAACATACACTACGGGCGCTCAACAAATAAACAAAAACCGCGCACACTAACACTATATAAACAAGTCGCATAAGTACATACAGGCTCCCAATTATACATATACTAAAGCTATATCACTTTTCACTCGTTCGCGGAACGTTCATTCACTCGTTGATCTGTTTTGTTCGTTTGTTTATTGTCTTTAATAGATCACTTCGTACACTGTCGCCTTTTTGTCGCCGGAACCCGTTACGATATATTTGTCGTCAGATGAAATGTCACAGCTTAGCACCGATGATGATTCTTTTGACTGTAACAATAAAAAAAATATTATTATGATGGTTATAGAATCTTTATGAACTTAAAAAAAACACAGACATTTATTTATTATTAATTTGTTTGCGCAGACTTTTAACAAGATAAAAGAATACAAATAAACAGCAATGAATCATAAATAGGAGTTTTTTGACAAATAACATAAATCTATAATTTATGGTCAGTCACTAAGTACGCCAAAAGTATCTTAAAGGCGCCAAATGTGTTGATATATTTTGTAAACGACACAGGCATGCTATTAAATAGCTGTAATTTTTAAGTTAAATATCCTATTATGTTTAACCTTTACGTTGTTTTACTTCGTAACTTTCCATATAATCCTCCTAACACAAAAAGAAAAGAGACAACAATATGTCTCTTTTCATCACCGCGTAAACACAATTTGACAGAAAGAGACAAATATAATGATTTATTTTTATGAATAAGGTACTTTTCAGTGAAATATATTTGTTTAGTTAACAAACAATAGGGACGAGACATCCGTAGCACAACACAATTAAAAATTATTTTCGTTTATGTATTTAAGTATGTACTTGAATAATTAAAACTTAAGTTATCGTAATCAATTAAGTAATAAAAAATAAGTTCAATAACCGTCTGTAATCGACCTCATTATCAATATACATTGTTTTATAGTTGAAACATATCACCCAGTTACAATGTAAAGGAATATTATGATAGACAAATATTATAAAGAGTTTGAGATTTTTATTTTGACAAAGTAATGTTATCATTTAAAAAAAATAATTAACTGTACAATTCGAATGGTTTTTGCATCGTATATTTGTTTGGCTTTAGAACTAACTAAACAATTAATCATCGATTATGTTACTTGTTCATAAACTTCTAGCAATACTGGATTATACAACTCTACAAAATACGGTTCTTGAGATGGTAACAAAAATAAAACTTCATCAATTCTGATTATTTAATTCTTCAGTAATAATTTAGAATTAGTTTTTTTACTTAATGTGTTATTATTTTAAGTAATAATTATATATTTATAATATCTATTTTGTTTTAATATTATATAAATTAAGTAAACAATATCGTTTGGAGTAACCTTAGCCATAACTAAAAATTATTTTATAATACTTTTATCTACAGTTTAGGTTGAGATTCAATAAGTTATTATGTATATCGTATATTTACTATATAATGAAAATTACCTGGAAGATACTAGCGCCATATGGAGTACGCCACGCGTTGAGCAGATTGTCTTTCCCCGTAGAGACGAACCACTTCCCGCAAGACGCGAACCGCAGCGACAGCACGCACGACTCGTGCAAGTGGAGCTGGTACTTGTCTGGCTTCACCGCGTGGAGGACCTCCACGTTGCTGTTCTCCATGCCCACAGCCAGCCATTCGCCTGAAGAGAACAACCTTATTATTCAATTGTTACACTACTAGGGACCTATACCTTCAGAAAGGCGTGGATATCTCCAAGAAGTACCTAATTTAAGGAATCAATGTTTTTTAGTTTGCGAGAAATTCGTGGACGCATACACTTAAGAAATTTAGCACAGAAAAAAAGACCAACAATATCAATGACCAATTGCAATAGCTCTCAAATAACCTCCTTTTTTAAAGTTGGCCAATAATATATCTGTATAATATTCACACTTTAATTATATTAAAAAAAACTATGTTCTACGGCCCAAAACTCTTTTGGCGAAATCTCAGAGGATAATTCCGGTTTAAATTTTATCAAAACAAATAAAAGCTAGAATGTGAATTCCTAGAATGTCAAAAAAACCCTGCTTAGAAGTGTCAAACTCTAGTTAACCAATTTAAATAAAAAAATATTTATTTATTTACACTTCGTTACCATAATATACAAAATCATACATATAAAAAAAGAAAAAAAATACTTACCAGTTGGACAGTATCCTAATGAGAATATTTGTGAACTGAAGTCGTGTTGTTGTAATTGCCGACCTTCTCTTAGGTCCCACGATCTGGAAATATTTGTTGCGTTATTAACAATACGGTAAAAAACTGTGTGGTTTTGTTGCGGTAATGTGTGTGTGTGGAATTGTATGATTAATTTTTAATTTTATATACATAAACCTAACCTATTAAAGTAATATTTAAGATTGATTATCTGCTTGAATATATAAATTATTATTATCAATAGTTCTAAATTAATAGACTTTTGTGAAAAGTATCGTGATAACAATAATGGTTACCATGGTAACAAACACTGCACAACCACATGTTAAATCACTGCTTTATATTTTTCGTTAATAGGGTAAAACTGTTTATTTATTAAGTTGCACATTAATGAAAAAAGAAGCTGCACTCCTGGCAACGCACTTCTGAGCCCATTGAGTGTCCATGGGCATTAAGAGTATCACAATTAAAAATTATTCCTCTGTTGTATAATAATAATAAAACGTTTAGTGAGTAGTTTCCTTTAGTGCTACGTATAATGTAATAATAAATAGTATTTACCTGACGGTATTATCGAGTCCTCCAGTCCACAATTTAGTACCATCCGCAGATATATCTATACACGACGCGCCGTCTGTGTGTCCTTGGAATTGTCGGACCAGGGTCTGATTGTGGAGGTCCCAAACCGCTATGTTGCCGTCAGAACAACAACTGAAGCATACCTGAAACGGCGAAATATCTAATGAGATTTTGTCATTCGCAGAATTCTGAAAAAGTTATGTGACCTGTGCTGAACTATTGACGCTTCCAATATGTGCTAAATTTCAAGTGTATGTTTGTACACCAATTTCTTAGAAACTAAAAGTCATATCGAGATGATTGTTCTTGATTCCTATATATTTGGAGATATATTCCAACTTAGAAAACAATCCAATTTTTTTCTATAAATTTTGGGATAGGGTATCCACGCAACGCTGGAGGCAATACACAATGTTATATTTTCTTTTCAGTTAAATTATATTTATTATTAAAAATTAGAATCAATATAAGTATATAGCCTTTGAATTCGACTTTTACTACTAATAATAATAAAAAATTAAGATAATTTTAAAAAGTTTACTCCAAAGGGAACAATAACCAAGTTGGAGGAAAGACTCTTATATTTGAGCCGTTTATTATTTTCTGCTTAATACTATTTAAGCGAGCTAGAGTCATACGCATAAGAATTACTAATTCTGAATTATATTTAATTCTTAGCCGTAAATTGAGTAAATGTGTTGATTATATAAAGGGCAATAAATAATACTTACTTTAGAATCGGGACTGATGGCCAAGGCGTAACAGGCAGGGGCTGAAGAGGTCAGTTCAGCCTTAATCCGTGGCGTAGGAGACGCGAGGTCCCATATTGATAGGTTGGAGGCTTCGCCGCCCACTATTAAGGTTCGCCCATCTGGTAATAGCTTCACTGATCTTATGTAGTTATCCCGTTGCTGAAAAGGATTACCAGAGTTTTAGAAAAATGTATTGAGATACGAATATCTTGTTTTATAAATATTTAATTAATTTAAATTCTGAGTACGTTTTATTCCAAATATCAATGGTGCAAGTCAACAATTAGACATATTTTTATTGAAATTTAAGTTCTGAGTTCAAATGAACGAATTATAGTTGAAAGGTGTTAAAAATATTTTATTATTTGTTATTATATTGTAATTATTCAAACATTTTTATTACATATTTATTATTTAGTGTGCATGCAGGTGTTTTGAAATTAATAAATGACACAGGTAACGGTCTAAACTGGCGACAGTTACCGACTCACCAAGCAATCCAGTTGGCTGACGGGGGCTTTACTAGGCTGGCTGATGTCCCACACTTTGACACAGCCCTTGCCCCCCGTGTACACGTACTTTGTGGGGGAAGACACGGTCACGGCGCACACGACTTCGCCGTGCGCTAAGGCCGACACTTGTCGGGCGTGGCGGGGGATCCCCGGGCCCATTAGGGCATCGGGGGGGAAAGGTACGGGCTGCATTTGCCCCTCTGCTGATACGTGAAATGAATATGCCCTGAAAATAATAGTTGATATGTAGTATTGGGTTAATAAAAAAATTAATTACTGCCAACAAAGCTTTATGTTGTGTTGAAAATTAAGTTACAATGTTTATTAATAGACAATAATAGTTTGTAATACATATTATTGTTAGTATAAAGAAACAAACAGAAAAGTCTAAAAATCTTTTTAAAACTCGATCAATATGTTTTTGAGATACACATAGGTACAATATATATCTAATAGAAAAATCACATAGTATAGCGTAATATATGTGAAACATACATATTTGTGCCTAATCAACTTTAGGCACATTTGTCCTTTCCAACAACCTTTACAAAATACTTACGGTTTTCCTCCAGGTATAGGAGCAAGCGAGGCTGGTCCTATCGGTGGTCGTAGGGGCTCATAGGCCAACGCCGCTCGTGCTGAATACCCCGCCAAGCCGTATGCGTCATGGGCCCCGTTCCCCAAATAGGGATATTGCAGCGCTGGCGGCTTCACCGCCGCTTTTAAGGGAGCTGCGACCCCGCTAGCCCCAGACGTAGGCGTCACAGGCTTCGATATGGGCGTACTTGGTTTTTCATCTAACTTTTTTGCTGATGGTGTTGATGCGTTGCTAGACGTACCAGATCTGGAAAGACAAAGGGAATTTTATTATTGTTGCTTATTAAACTTAAAATGAGAATTGTAAAGTAGTCTATATTTATTTTTATTAAGGTGTGTACAACCCACTTGGTATATCACTTGAACGCTTTGGTTTCAGGAGAAAAGTCAGCAGTCTCACCGAACTCTGTGTCCAATAGATATAGATTTTTTGTATGCAATTCTGATTCGCGCGATACAAAAACACTTTGAATACAGAATCGCTATTAGGAGCCACTGACGCTGGAGTATATTTTATATATTCAGTATACTCGTATATTTTTTATCTATGCGAAAATAACTTCAGAAACATCTACATTTAATAATTTTGTAAATACAGGTCACTAAGTCTATACAGCCTATTACAAAGCCTCAAAGTCTTCAATTTAAGAGGTGTAAAACAAACGGGCCTATTATTTGGTGAGATTACATTAACTTTAGGGCGCGTAATGCCATGTAATGTTACGAGTATGTATGCAGACTGTCGTCAATTGTTTAATATGCTGTGGGTGGCTTCTGTTTTCGCGATTATTATTTATAACTAATTACATATATATTATTATATTAAAGTAGAAACAAATAATTCTATATCTGTTTTAATTCTTCTGATCCTAACGATCTGAAATTACTCTTGTTTGGACCGAGCCCTGAACTTTGTGTAATTTAACCACAAAGTCAAAATGGATATAATGAAAGTCTGACGTTTGTATGTATTTTTGAGGTTTCTTAAACTTTATCAAAGTCGTCAAAACAGTTCTTTTTTTAGGTGGTTATTAAATTAAAAACGAACCCTTTAGTTCATAAAAATAAATCTGTCTCATTGCCCTGTATTAATTAAATACTCTGTTTCTTTTTATCTCAACATTAAAACAATTTGACGGAAAGAGGCGAAAGAGTAATTTTCTTAAAGGAGTGCAATTAGAAAATGGGCAAGTGACTATCATAACGTGAAATACGATGAATATTCTATATTTTAAATTTACATATATATCTAAAGGTCTAATCAGATTAATCACAGGTGATTGGGGTGAATCTAAACTGTGTTCACTGAGCGTAACCAGTTTGAGAAAGGATATTATCATTGCTTAGCGAAGCGTATATATTTGAATGTATGTCGCTTACTATTTCGCCTTAAAACGCCAGGGGCATATAGAAATATGTAAATACCAGCCGTAATTGTTACGAGTCGTGTATAGAAAACTGTCGAGCTTCTTGGAGATAAAATAGTTTTACAGCTCTTGAAACTAGACCGTTCTAATAGACGGGCCTAAAAGACACAGATAGATATTAATACTGTGGGTAAAAACGAAATATTTAGTTCTCTGTATAAAAACATGACTACAAAAATAATAAACACTGATTACCGTAGTAGCAATCGCCGTGACAGAAAATTCGTTTTTCAAAATGAAGGTAAGATAGACAATAAACACAGATTTAGTTTCATCATAATCTGTGGAAAAATTCCGCCAAAAATTACATTTGAAACAAGCAGTTCTGTTTAACAAATTATTTTTATTAACTTTCGTTTTCTACAAATCCACCAGGCGTTAAATGGTTTAAATATTACAATCTAAACTCTCTACTTAATAGTATGGTTTCTTAAATCGCCTTAACCGTGCAAAAGCTCGACAATTAGTGACCATAATACGTACATGGAATCATTTACCTTATAAGGCTTCCTTTAAACGGATAAAGTCATTAGGAATTTATCGTGCCAGGCGTAAGTTGAGCGACCCCAATTCCATGTAACCGAATGTGCGATACATTCTCGATACATTTTCCTCTACCCTGGCTGACATAATATTGTCGCTATATGTACCACTAACTCCCGGTTTTTATATCCAAACAGTCGTTTTTAAACATGTCGCTTTCAAGGAAAAATTGCAGAAATAAACTTATTTATTACGACACAAAGCAATTGCTATAACTGGAAAGCATTTATTTGTCGTAACAAACATTAAATGGACGTAAAAATATATGGCTTAGGGCGGTTACGGGACTTCAAACAATTACTATCTAAATTATAAAGAGAAAAGTTTTGCTGCATTCCTGAGTATCATAGGCTATATTTCTAAAATATTTTAAATCTATAGAAGTCAGCACTGCTTTGAAATATGAGGCAATTATGTAATGCTACTGTAATGTATACAGGAAGTTAATAATTTTTCGATTGAACCTCTCTGTGACGTGTTTATGGGGATCAGAAGGGCTATACTTAAAAATAATTACTAGTAAAAACTAAAATTGGAAGTTTAGTATTTTTTGTAAATATATGTGGTGAACATAATTGTCATGTATTTTAGAATAGCTTGTAACATATACTGTAAAAAATGCATTTTATATGATGTAGTGTACTTTAATAAGTTAGTAATTATTTTTTGGGAAAAAAGATACTTTTCTTTAATAAAATCCCAGAGGCTCTTTTATCTCTGCCTTTTAATAAATTTAAGAAATGTATTAAAGAAAAGCTGTAAAATGCTTACTATAAAGTTAACGTTTATCTAGTTGATAAAAGGGCCTGGGACTAGTGCTAGACAGGCTACTTCTAATTAATTTGCGATATTTGTTTTCAAATCAGTGTTGAAATATATTAAATTATATTAAGCTATTTCAAAAGAGTACCGAGAGTTTTTACGCCGGCTTTTTCTCTCGGCCTACACCCTCTGTCTCCTTTGCCGATGAGTAGGGTATGTCTACCGATACAAATTTTGTGACGTGGAATAAGTGATACCTGTATCTTATATTCCACACTAAATATATTTTTATTTTAATAAAAAATGATTCTAACCTGGGGCTGTGAGGTGGATGTTCCTTTTTTGGTTGCAATTTGTCCAGACCGTTTTCTCTTGGCGATGGCGCACCGTTGTGCGGTGACGTTGGCTCTTCACTAGCGTCGTCTACTACTAATTCCTGGAATTAGAAAAGTGGGTATTTACACTAATACTTTCGTTAAAAGTTTGAAATACTTTTAAAATGGTTACGACAAGGGTTTATTCTGAATAATCCAAGGTTTGCGACCCGAACTAACATGTTTCAATTGACATAGCCAACTACATTGAAACACCAGAAACTTACACTGGTCGTTAACCACGTCAATGACCTATGCCGATTTGTGGTCCCTTTCTAAAATTCGGATATTAATTACAAAAATATCAACTTACATGCCCCATGTCCTTCTCTTCCTTCTTCGGCTTTTTGTGGTCAGGCTCCATTGGACTTCGCGTTCTATATTTTTCCCTCTCGCCAGGCGATATTGAATTTCTCTGTAACAAAATATATTTCATATTTTTATTAAATATTTTAAACAAATAAGGAGCAACTATAGTTGTTAATGAGGCGTTCAAACCACGCATTTTCCTTCCTATATGTGCAATTAATGCTTGCTTGTTTAAGTAAAACATTTTAAGGAAACCAGTATATGCTAAACACAGCAAAAGAATAGCAAAACTCTTTTGAAATTGTAATTTCAGTATACCAATGAATATTTATTTTAATTAAAAAAACATGGCGTACAGTGCGTAAACATAATACTGCTTATAGCAATCAATCGATCATTGTTCGCAAATAAATCGGTGTGCAGCGAGGCAGAGTACAGTCAATATCAATATCAAAACACGTTGAGGCAGAACAAACTCACCGCATGATTAGCTCCGAGTGGTCAGTCCCCCCTAGTGGGGGGCATTTTGGACGAGCGCGCAAATGCGAACTAATGAAATAATCATATACGTGTCAAACTACCTATTTCGCATAATGAATATTAATTGGACGCTTTAAAAGCATCTTTAAAATAAATTAACGTCGAATTCATTTACTTTTATTTAAGTTTTAACCATAGATAAGAATATATAAAATAATATATGGCTTAGGGCGGTTACGGGACTTCAAACAATTACTATCTAAATTATAAAGAGAATGGTTTTGTTTTTGAATGTTGGTAACGAATATTCAAAAACTTCAAATTAAAATGCTACATTATCCCTAAGCAACATAGGATATATTTGCAAAATATTTAAATCTCTAGTAATCTAAATATAATTTAATAAAATATAAAATAATAAATTCAAAGACATTGTAACTGCGCCCTGTTGATGTTATATCACCGTTCACTTATTAGACTAACTTAAATATTTTTATCGCTTGTCTTCACTGATTAAACAACGTGAAAGCTAAATAGAAAATGTGCTAATTTGTTTTTCCGTTTTTATTAGTCTGCGTGCGTCGATTACAACATAGTTGGCGCCTTCAAGTGACGTTTGGCGGGCTTTATGAGTGACAATAAATTATAGATCAGTGTGTTATAAATTACTTCTATATTTTTCGTGTTGTATAACTGTTAACAGTCTGTGCAAATAAAGTAATTACACAAAAGTTTCTATATAATAAAATTTAGCAGAAATGGAGGTTCTATATTTAATTATATTAAATTACGGAGGTGTAATGCCCACATTGTATAATATAGGTTCTAATACCTATGTCATAAATATTCAAATCCCACGCGGATTTATCAATATACAGTTGAGTGCTTTCCGTGAATTGCAGATGCTATTTCAATGTGAAACCGTGTATGCAATACTGTTCGTAATATTGCCTTTATGTAAATAATCAATAGCGGAACATTGATTACATGTATATACACATACGGAAAAACATTCAAATGCGTTTTAAATATAAATCAAGTGCCTGTATTTGGTAGTCAAAGTCTCTATTTGCATACATTTTAAGTTTTAATTTATTAGTTATTTGTTTATTTATTTACTAATGGCGCTACAACCTTTTAGGTCTGGGCCTCAGATCAGTTATCATATAATAGGCAAGTAGGTGATGAACCTTCTGTGTCTTACATGACGTCGACTTAAGAGACAGAAAGTCCAAGTCCAGAACCTCAGGGATAAAAGTAGTTGAAACCACTAGGCCAACACTGCTGTATATTTTGTTCAGTAATTTAAAAATACGTGCTCGATAAGCGTCATTATTGTAAAATGAAGTTACGGTAATAAGGTAACAAGAATGCTAGCAGCTGTACGTAAAATTACAGGCTTTAAACCAATCGCAATACCAAATTGCTTGTAACTGATCTTGAATGAATAATGGACCGGGTTTAATCTGACATCGTCTGGGGTTCGCCTGGAGGGGTAACGGGGCCTAATTTTACGAGGCACTAAGTTAGAGGCTAGTGGCAACCGGCTGTTAATTTGCCACGCCGACCTGTCGCCGCCCGCTGTGACTTACAGCACTGAGGCGTAAACTTTATGTCCGAAACGTCTCGTTTTATTGTGATAGCATTCGAATTAGTATAGGCTGTAGAAGACACTGGGCGTGTCGCAAATTTAATATTTATTCAAATCTTTCTGATAAGATATGCTTGCTGCTTGTGTTCGATTTTTTTTATAGAATAGGCAAAGGGGCAGGAGGCTCACCTGATGTTAAGTGATATCCCTAGGACACCCTCAATGCCAGAGGGCTTGCGAGTGCGTTGCCGGCCGTTTAAGATTTGATACGCTATTTTATTATTGCAATTTAATTAGTCATACCGCATCGTCTCGGTCGACGACAACTTTGTGAATAAAGCTCAATTTATTATTTCAGACATATAAGTATTTTTTACAGCCAACATAATGAAAAATATGAGCTTATAAGTTATAGGCTTTCTTAGTTTTATAACGTACTTAGTACGCGAGTGTTTAGTAAAGAGTAAAAATAAAATCATCTATTATTACCCCGATGACCCAGGAACCGTACTGAATGTTTGATTGCAGTTGACGACATTGTTTAGATAAAAGCTTTTACGATTCAAATCAACTGATCAGATAAGCTTTAAATTGGAGGGTCATTATTGTCGATACTTGATACTTGACCATAAAGATTTGTAGTGACAAAAGACGAATAAAGGTAGGCGTTGGATGTTGTGTAGACGGAACCTAATTTTACGACCACCCAATCCACATTGCTATCGAATTTCAAGAGCTATTTCGAGAGACCTACGGAACGAGCTATAACGTGACGTGTCCAATTCGATTGGTTGGATTTTATGTTGCTCGTTTGAGCTGCTCGCGTGAGAGCAGGCCATTTGTGGTTAGTCATTAATAAATTGAATTTGCGGTCTGCAGTTTGAATTAGTCAGGAATAATATATGTTCGTATTAGTCCCAATATTTTCCGTAATTATTTATCGCATTATCGGTCCGGCTATTAACGTCATTATCGAGTGCTTAACCTATATGATGAAGGTTTTCCAAGAAAACGAATTACGAACAATAATGTGCACCAAATCTCTATACAGAATGGATGAAGCTCTCATATTCGAACGGAAAAGTAAATAGAGCTAATCTGTACTTTATCCCATTACGTGGGTC
The DNA here is from genome assembly GCF_905475465.1 of Pieris napi. Lineage (NCBI taxonomy): Eukaryota > Metazoa > Arthropoda > Insecta > Lepidoptera > Pieridae > Pieris > Pieris napi. The sequence continues at coordinate 2,484,299 of NC_062239.1, read as the reverse complement.
GACCACAAGAAAAAGGCAATTGAGTTGGGTTCGAGAGGATCGGGAGGACGGGAGGGGCGGACGCTAAACAAGTATGAGACTGTACAAGATCCGACAAGAGGACTTATCGGCTACCGTTTGCAGAGGTCGCGCACATGTGTCGGCGCGCGGGTGGCGGGCCGGGCGAGGGGGGCTCCCTGACGTAACGTATAAAGTGGCAACACACAGGCACGCTGTTAACGCCGCCCGGGCTTATTGTCTGCGGTCACGCGACGAGCCGTTTAGCCGCGGCCGCGGTTAACCGGACGCTCGGGGGCGGAAACGGGGGAAATAGATAAATAGACCGCCCGCCGCTCGGAAATGTACGGATTGAGTTCTGACTATATTTCAGGGATAATAGTTTTGAAAAGTTGTGTGATTTACACGCGACATTTTCAACTTTTATCGCGGCCACCGGTTTTATATAAATACGGCCTTTTTATGACACTTTGGTAATCTTATCCGTGTATTCGAAAGTTTAGCTCCTTTTTCGTTTAATGCACGAACATGAATAGCAAAGATATTAATAATCACTTACGCGTGTAAAAATGAGGCTTTTGTGAAAACTCATTCATGCATAAAGATTTGCGTTATTAAACCGGTTGCTACCTTAACGTTTGTAAAATAATTAAACGATGGGCAATCACTCGAAAACGGGCACCCGCGTTAATCGGAAACATGGCCCATACAAAAAATTAATCGGCACCGATCGCGTAAACCACGGGGCGCAGCGCGACTTTAAAATTAACTTCGCCGGTTCATCGTATACATAAATAATGGAGGTATTTCTGAATACGCATTAAACTGCTATAAAGAATACATTAGCATAAATTTATGGTAGCGACTCGAGGTATCGAGCGCGTTTTTACGTGACTCGTAAAGTTTATAGTCGCGAGTGGTGGATTGCGTTTACTGCGCTATCGCTTTATGGCCGACCCCAAATAACTAAATTGTTATAATTACTCAGCGCTTATTTCCAACGCACAAATATACAGAACTTACAATATTCTTAATCTACAGATTGATAATAATCATTAAATTGATAAATAGAAAATTAAAACATATTTAAAGTTTGGTCCCTGTGGCAGTGTAACGCTGGCAGTATTTTCTGTATTGCGATACTTATTCGTTGAGTAACTCTTTGGTCACCGATACTATCTATGTACCAGGCGCCAACTTAAACCTTTAATTAGCACTTGTGCACTTGAACCCCACGGCCCAAGAGTCTCTACTCAAATGGGAACAAAAAAGTAAAAAATCAATGGCCCTACAACATGTTTAGGCCTGGGTCACAGATTTTTGTATCTGTTTTATGATCATTTGTCAATATAATAAGTAAGTAGGTGATCAGTATTTTCCATCACCGTTCGAGCGAATGTAAAATGCGCACATAGAAAGAAAATCCATTGATGCACAGCCAGCGATCGAACCTACGACCTCAGAGGTCGGTCAGCATGAGTGTACTGCTCTGTACTCCAAAGGGAACAAAATCAAAGTTAAATTACGAAATTGTTAATTTTTTTATTATGTTTATTAACGGACCTGACCTTGATTTAATAAATATTTACAAAACGTTGACCGAAAGACATGTAATGACATCAGCAAAAATTGGTAATTAAGGTGTGAAAGTTGTTATAATAAAGTATGTAAACGTCGATAAGCAATCTCATCTTACCCTTTGCTCAATTACAGGAGTAATTAGCACGATTAACACGAGCGAGGGAAGTGGGAGGGACAGAGGGACGGAGGGACGATCGCTTTCACGCACGCAAACAAATGTCACGTGGCAGGCTGCGCCTTAATTAAAACGATAATTGAGTTGACTTGTGAAACTCATCCGCCATTTCGGAATTCCAAGAGAAATTTCATACTCTCGAAACTAAAGCCCTTGAGTGTCAACGACTTTAATTTTGTGTTAGCGAATTTGCGGTCGCGGGGCAAATTTTAATACGCTCTTTGTGGAATTACTTAAATAAATTAACTCGAGTTGCGTTGGGTGACAACTCGCTTGGAAAATTGTTATAAATCATGTTGGGGCTATTCGTTTAACGGAATGGTGATTTCTTGGCTAATGGCTGACTTCACGTACATTAACGACCGACAAATAGTGTTTTGTTTGCAGTTTACGAGTTGCAATCCCGGGAAAATTTATTTGAAATATGTATTACTAATTAGCCTCTGCCAATACTTCCAACTAACGGCCTGTTCAGGCTTCGAAAGGCTGGACTTTTGTTAATTTTTATGGTAATATATCTGAGTAATAATAGATACACATAATATTTAAAATAATAGTATAAATATGGAAACGTTCCATTTTCAAACCATCATACAATAATTTGTAAAGGAACTTTCGTACTAAAAATACAGTCTAAAGATAGTATAAGCGCGGAGTGTTGACAAATTCAAGCGTCTTAAATAGTGATCTCAGACGAGGGGAGGCTAAATCCCTGCGAGAGTGCAATATGTGAGGCTCCGAACTTAATACCGGGGATAAGCAATTCGTTACACCTCTGCAAGTGATTCACCGCTAGCTAGAATTAATTTGTTGGTAACGGTCGATGGTATTACACTTTTTGCCCTATAGAAGGGAACTTTCTTACCGCAATTAAGTTTTATATTTTCCGTTTGTTTAAGACATAATTATATCTTTAAAAAAATATGCGTCATTATAGTGATTATAAAAAACAAATTAATATTATTTTATTAAAATCTTTTAGTAAAATATGCATTGCGGTCAACGTGCAATTAAAAGATAAATACATAAGGTACCATATAAAGGTATTATGCCAAAAATAGATCCAACGAAAGGTCGGATTGAGGGCTTGAAGAGCGATTATTTGAAACGAGCCGTGCCCGGCAATAAAACATTAAACACGTAACACGTTTATGCGCAACGACAACCCTAGCGAGTTCCACCACTTCGTTAATCCGGGGCGAGGGCAGCCCTAAATTAGGGTCGAGACAAGCCTTAAGCCCCCGGTCGCGACGGGGGATTTATATTGTTATTGCTCCGCGTCCGGAATTATACGAGGGTTGAGGGACTAATGAAAGGGGAAATTTAATTCCTAATGATTCTCGTCTTAGCCCGTAACGAGGAAACTCGGAAAACTGACTTTTTTTCATCAAATCTTTTTAATTGAAAGCGAAAATTTATTCATGAAACATTCTCAATGCTCGAACACGTAGCATATGTAAATTTGAGATAAGCGCGGAGGGCGTAGTGCAAGGTGTACTGGCGTATATGAACAGGCCACGACCGCATTGTTAAACACACCGACTACAGCTATATCCTACGCATACATGCACCGCTTAACAGACACCTCACGACGCCAATTTCATACTGTTTATGTTCATAGATAAAATTACGTACATTTACAGACCAACGCAAAACTTTGAGTTATATTAAGACAAACGAAGCCTTCTTTATGGATATAAATAAAGTATTTTTGGTCATCACACATCAATAATGTATGGGTAAATGGTATTACACAAATTATATATTGTTGATATATCTTAAATAGGGTGAAATTAATTATATTATTAAAACGCATTAATTCGTTCTCTATTATAATTTATAAAATACAATATAGCACATATTCAATTGTAAAATTTGTATGTAAGAAATAAAAAAAATACATCGGTTTTCTTCACAGATATAACGATATTTCTTTAATAAAAATCAGTGGCGCTATAAACTTTTTAGGTCTGGGCCTCAGATCCTTTACCAATCTAATAGTCAAGTAGGTGATCAGCCTCCTGTGCCTAACACACAACGTAGACTTTTAGGGTCTAAGGCAGGCCGGTTTCCTCACGATGTTGTTCTTCACCAAGCGAATGTTAAATGATCAAACCTACGGCCGGGGATCAAACCTACGACTTCAGGGATCACACTGAAGCCACTAGGCCAACACTGCTCAACTACTCACTCAACAAAAACTCGGTACAAATGTCAAGTGAAGCAGTAAACAGTGGATAATTAGAGGATACAACCTATAGCTGCCGTGTTCCGTGCAAGTTGCAAGACCCTCCTATTACGGCGACTAATTGTGATAAATTATGAAGACGCCCGCCCGTCTAACTGCTAATTATATGCACCGATTTCAATTATCTTGATGTGCTCTGCTGAATTCAATTCCATTTTCAATTCTGTTTTTCGTCTGCATAGTCTAATGTATTCGAAGCATAAAGTGTCGAATAACAGTTAAGATGTTCGATATAATATACTTAATAATATATTTAAAATTTTATAATGGTCTATGGTAATAAAATGTAATTTTTAATAGGAATATGTTATGGTTAATCATTCAGCGATATCAGATGAACATCACAACACTTTGTGTTTTTTGTGTGAATCTCCGTAATTGTAATGGAATACTGTACTCTGTGGTTTCACCCACATTAATTTGGCCATAGCACGATGGTCTAAGTACGTTCTAAAGATTTTCTTGGAAAATAGACTTTATAAAACTGCGATACATAACTTTGCTCTATTTCAATAGATACCGCAGCGTACGCGATTTAGTTTTCACAATCTTAATTTAATAAAGAACCCTAACTTTTTTGAAAATATTCTACAGTCTATGTACAGATAACGTATGTGCAGAAGATATTTTTTAGTACAGCAGGTTTAGAGCCTATTCAATGCAAACAAACAATCATCTTTATTTATTAGTGTAGAATACGTTTTATATAACCTATGAAAACACGTACAAAGATGATATCTCAAAACCACGTTTTATAATGGCCGACAGCATTAACAATTCAAATTTCGAATAGTACAGGTATATTGTAGAATTCGCTCAAAGGGTAATATTAACAGTGCATAGTGCATATGGTTTGCGGTATGCGGGAGGGCCACACGCGACGCAGACGTACGGCATTAAGCGTGTTCCTACACGTCACTCTTGTGGTTGCTCGCCACTCTACTGTATTAATCAATATATCGTATAGCGTCGAATGGGATAATAGCATGTCGCACCAATGTTATTGGAAAAATAAATGTAGCAGCAAAAGTTATATTTAGCCGCAGTCGCTGTATAGAGACTGATAATTAAATGAAGCATTTAGCATAATTGAAAAACTGAGAAGTTTTTCTAGCAATGATGTTATTTTAATATAGTACAGTAGTAACCATGGTAACGAATGCCGTACTTTTCAGGTTTTATAATAGGTACATTACAATTACAGGCGTATTCAGTGAAAATATGTCTCGATTTTTTACTATAAATAAAGTGAGCGGATCTTAACATTTTTTTTTTTATTTTAAATGTTAGAATTTAATCCCTGTACGCTTTTACTATTGGTACCCACTTCAATTTATGAAATTACCAGACTCCGTAGCAAATATCAATTTCAATATATCGGATATCTGATACATAGCGCATATTATTTGAACATAGCGGGATTTCTATTATCGATATCAACAGCAAAACAATGAATTTACAATCTATACAAAATATTGTTCTGCTTTGATTATGAGCACGTTTTATTGTATTGCAGAACTAGAGCTTGCTCGCGGCGTTCCACGCTTCAAAGGGATTCTTGTTTGCATTTATTCGATATAGACCACAAGCCCATGAACAAAAAATACCTGTGAAATGACCCAACGTGAATTACGCTTAGAAGGCTGTTACTATATCTGAAAATAGCTCTGAGCACTATGCCGTCATTTCTGAGCGGTACATGTGAGTACGTGAGTGAATGGACTTTCTCAGGTACAATGGGGGAATTTCGACTAATTATTAATGTACGGCTATGTTATAAGTGTATAGATGATTAAAAATAAATGTCGAAAAACCTAGTGCCGTACAAAAGTGATGGTGCCGGAAGTCGGTGCAAATTTTTAATTCGACGACAGTTGCAGAAGCAATATAGGTCATTTATTACTGTACGGCATTTGTGTGATTCCTTTTGGACACATATACAGATACTTTACCCGTAAACGCCGTACATATTTCGAGCGGAGCGGTCGAAAGCCAAGGGTCGGAACCCTACCCCTACACCCATATACCCTAAGGTCATTGTAAAATGTACGGCAACATGTTCAAAATATTATTTAACACGGACAATAATGTTTTATAATTATGCCGTCCAAATATTATAGTTAATATTTGTGTAATTAAATATTTATCGAAATTTCAGGATTTACCAAGTTCTTACTGCTGTAAGATCAGAGAATAATGTACGGCAACTTGTTTTTTTACATAATGTTACTAAATATTAGCGTTGTACCTTACAGCCGTTCATTATAAATGGTAACAAATAAAAATATTATGATAAAAAATATATGAAATTTCCGAAATTTAGATGACTTTTCAAATGCTCCTAGAGTAATATGGGGAGTAATATTTTCAAAGATTATTGTTATTTTATATGTAACAAATATAAATAAACAAAAAAAACCAGATGCCGTACATTTTACTCCAGATTATTCTTTACAGCTGATAAAAACTTCGACGACGTTTGAGGTGTCCCTTAAGGTCATTAATAACTGTACATATCTGAGTATACTACCATAAGGCTGTAAAGTATATTTACAGCCTTATCGTACCAGCAGAGAGAGGTAAGGAAAAATATTTTTAACAAAAATAAAAATATAATACAGGGCGTCCCAAAGTTATGAGACATGAAGGGAAAGTACCTTAAATATCGCAGATAGGGTATTTTACTAAAAGAAGACTTTATGTTATTTTTAAAAGTTAGTAATTCTGCATTCAAAAATTTTTTTAAAACTACTTGCCTCGTCTGGAAATCGAACCGGCTTAAATTAAAAAAAAAACACCCCTACTTTTATGATGCCAATCGAAAGAATGGCCAAAACCTAATAACTTTTCTAAAGTAACCGACTCGTAGGGGATTTTTTTAGGCCGAATACGATAGATAATGTTTTTAATTTGATTAAAAAGATATATTCACGCTGTTCCTTTCTTTTAAAATACTATGTTACTTAAGAAGAGTTATTGGTTTTTAGCCATTCTTTCGATTGGCATCATAAAAGTAGGGGTGTATTTTTACATTTAAGTCGGTCCGATTCCCAGACGAGGCAAGTAATTTTTAAAAAATCTTTGAATGCAGAATTAATAACTTTTAAAAATAACATAAAGTCTTCTTTTAGTAAAATACCCTATCTACGATATTTAAGGTACTTTCCCTTCATTTCCCATAACTTTGGGACGCCCTGTATTGGTAGGCGGTGGTAGCGGACTATCGAAAGTGTACGGCATTTATCTTTTATTAAAGATTGTCTTAAGTATTAATAACCTGTGTTATTGCCGTACAGATAAAAGTCACCGGAAAATGACTCTTTTCTGAGGAAAGTAATTTACCCCATACACCTATGTGTTCCACAAAAAATGTACGGCATGCTGGAAAAGGTTATCTATTTGTAAAGTACTCTCAAGATCATTTAATTTTATGTTGTTTCATATCATCATCACCTATATGCTAATCAGACATATGTTGCGACCCTTGGCTTTCGACCGCTCCGCTGGGAATATGTACGGCGTTTACGGGTAAAGTATCTGTATATGTGTCCAAAAGGAATCACACAAATGCCGTACAGTAATAAATGACCTATATTGCTTCTGCAACTGTCGTCGAATTAAAAATTTGCACCGACTTCCGGCACCATCACTTTTGTACGGCACTAGGTTTTTCGACATTTATTTTTAATCATCTATACACTTATAACATAGCCGTACATTAATAATTAGTCGAAATTCCCCCATTGTACCTGAGAAAGTCCATTCACTCACGTACTCACATGTACCGCTCAGAAATGACGGCATAGTGCTCAGAGCTATTTTCAGATATAGTAACAGCCTTCTAAGCGTAATTCACGTTGGGTCATTTCACAGGTATTTTTTGTTCATGGGCTTGTGGTCTAATATTATACTGTACTAATATAAAATATATCTAGTCTAACTAATTGTATTTTTTAACTCTTTAGATTATAAGGAATTTAAAGTTTGTTCTGTCGTGTAGCCCCAAGGCCCCTTAGTGTTTTTTTTGTGTTTTCTGTATTTACAGTACATTTATGTATTTATTTACAAAAATTCATCATCCTTACAGTACTAATATGAAATACATAATTTACACAGTTATACAAAAATTTTGTGTAGGTATGTTTAAAATATTAAGCAAAGATAAAAAGAAAAAAATATTTATTCCCAGGCAATCGCATTTATAAAAACGAATTGTACAATATAACCAGAAATAAAATGTTTTATAATGTCTTTTGTTTGTCTTTGTTGTTTATCCAGTTTTATACTGTACCTCTTTATATCAGACCCTGTTAAGTAAACACCAGGTGAACTTTTATAATAAACTTTGCTTATCAAAAAGTCTTAACTCCGTCTGATGCACGTATAAGCCGTATATTATAGCCGAGCAAGAACTTCCTGCATAAGAATGTAATATTCAATATTCTCACGTAGCTAGAACAGGGGGGCATTGTTATAATGCGGCGGTGGAGGATTCGATCAAGCCTGCATAAATCGATGCGATACGCCAAGATTCGAACAAAGCCGCAAGTTGAGAATACGTACCTGCGCCATTGTACATGCAATATTGCAGTGCGGTGCTCAACAGAGTGCTCTCAGAACATTCTTGAGATTTGAATAAGAAACGATTGCAAATTGTAACTTGGAATGCTATGAAACGTGACAGAATTCTTTATGACTTTCTCAAGTAGGTAGTTGTTAAACTTAGTGTTATATTAGTAATGTAACCTAGACCTAACCGTCTGTACGAAATAAAAAGCGTCGTGCAATCTGTTTCACTTAAGGGTATCTTAATAATTACAAGTGGCCATTCTTTCCAATTAAGGAAAGTCTCGGGCGATAAATTGCGAGGGGTTGTCGCGAGCACTTTGAATGCTACCGAGCTACGAGTGCACGGAGCGTAAACATGTCGACCTACAACCTCGCGCGCCTCTCGAAAAACTTTTTATAAAATCTCGTTTTAACGCCTTAATAAAGTGCTCGGTCCATGCTACTTGAAAGTAAAAACACCCGCCACCGCCGTTAATTACAGACGTAGGTACTTCAAACAACGGAGCTATACGAAAGAACAAACGAAAATTTATTCTGACCGGGGTTTTTCTGGCATCTATTAAATAAAGAAGTCGTGTAGAATGCTAAGCAAGGTTGAGCGGCCCTCGCCCTACGAGTTTTCCACTTCAAGTGGAGTGTGCGGGGTGTGGGGTCGGGGTGACAAGGGTGCTATTCAGAATGGCTTAGATAAGGTAAGGAGGATGAAGAGGCAAGATGCGCGGCGTAATGAACCGCCTCTGAATACCGGCACCGTTTTTGTGTGGTTCTGGTGCTAAATTGAATATTAGGCGCGATTTGACAGGGAATGAGCGGGTGCCGGAAATAAATCCGCGGTTATTATGTTACCCAAATGAAATTGTGGAGCCTACAGAGGGGCGCTGCTCAATTTCGAGCCGGTGTAAATTGCTAGTCGTAACGCCATTTATTTCGTGGAAATTTGAGCAGCTTTCTCGCCGCCTCGAAATGCGTAATTAGTGGAATTTAATATGCAAGTATAGGCTCGTTAGTTCTGCTGGAAAACAACTAAGAATTTGTTGAACACGCCTTTGACTTTAACGATGTTTAAAAATGCCGAGGGCGAAGTTCTCTCGAACGTACTCTGTTGCTATTATGAAAAGCCGGCTGAAGAAATATAAAACAAGTCTGATGTTTTTGTAGCGGCAACATAGTAGCGCTTTCGTGATTTCGCAACAAAAACATTCCGGACAAAATGAACGCGGCAAGAATACGAAATGAAACTTGAAACGCCGGTTTGCGGTGCCGTGAAAGACGGTTATAAGCTTTATTACATTTCCTTTGTGCGGAATCGTTTGTATTTGTTCACCTATAACTCCGTAATCGTATATTTAAAGTTGCTCGGCTTTTGTAAGTAAACTTCATAAACCAACACGTAATAAGGCCGGAGTGCACATCTCACACGGAAAGTTCGCAAGATAAAGTTACCCCACTTGAGTTCATTGCATGAGTTCGTAACTTCTCATATTGTGTTCCTCATTAAAGTTACCACTCCATAAACTGTACCGTGTTCTAGGTGTGCTTTATCAATTGAGCGTATTGATAAGTGAGCAAATAATGCTACAGAAGGAGATAGCAGAACGAGAGGAAGCGCTTTAGGATGAATACTAGGGTTAGAAGACATGGAGCAAATAGATAATATGCCCATCTCCTACCTCCTATGTAGTGCATACTGCACCGAATGTTTAGAGCATAACAATGATTCCGTTAGAAGCTCCGGACTCCGGTAGAATGCGAGAGCGACCCCGGAGCCTCTGTAACGCGGCTTTGTAGGAACTACTCGATTTTGGTCATCAAGCAGAGATTCTGGTGTGGGTCGAGCCCCACATCTAAAACTTACGGGGGCAGTGGATTCGCAAGTGCATTTACAACTCGGATATAAAAAAAATTGGTTGGTGGGAAGGGTGTCAGCCTAATCTTCAAAATTGAATGTCAAAATAAGTGGCAGCAAAGGTCGTCAGAAGTAGGTTAGGCAACAAAGACAATGTTATGAAAGGGGTGCTATATCGATTCGTATGCATTTCGCTTGCAGAGTGCGGGCGGCACATCTGTGCGGTGTGCCGCTGCTCAGTCGAGCACAAGGGGGGGGGCCACCCTCTACCACGATAGCCGACATTCGCAACACCTCGCAAACGACGCACTCGCTCGTGAGCTCACTTCATACTAGGGCTACCTCCAATCTAAATTGAAAGTACGGTCAAATGCTCTGCACGCTAAAAACTACGCTTCAAGTAAACTCACTGAACGGTGAATAATTTCTCGCTCATTTAACATTCATCACTCGGCTCAAAATTGTATAGAATTATAACAAAGATATATATACGTTGTGTTATATGTTCGAGAACGTAATTGACGCCTAATAACTCATTGTCACATTGTAATTAATTAAAGCTAACAAAATAAACACTACTTATTCAGAGCTTGATATATTCGGTAGTGGTCTGATCAATTATCAAAGAGCATTGTTAAGTGCCTGTCTGATACCTAATCCGCATTGTTAAGAAAAAAAATACTAGTAAGATCTGAAACTTTTATTATTTTAATTTTTTGTAACATTTGTGTTAACCATATTTTAGAGTAGATAGCTATACTGTAGATAAAAAACATTATTTAATATGTAGTGAACTTTAATAAACAAGCTTAAATAGTGCAAATAATCACATGCATTGATCCATATGGTTGATGACGGCAGAAGTTTTTAAAGGTTATAAACGAAAATTTAAATTACAGGCAACCCTTGACGGGTGCGTCAATTGCACCACCCACTTGTTTCGGAGGCCGTGTTATGAAATCAACGTGTTCGAGCGCAACACTCCTCGGCTCTCACAGTCCCAAATGGAAAATGGAAAATGTGGTACACGGCTGTTCGAGAATTTTTCAAAGCGAAATTTTGTCGTGAATTTTTAACAAGTCAAAGTTAGGAATTTTAGTACTCACATGTCTCTCCTCTGCCGAACTGATACCTGCAAACAGACAACTTTATGAAATTTTTTACTAACTTTTATTAACTGTCATATCATATTTTTTTTCGAGGATTACAATGTATGTTGTACATTATCTGGGTCAGTTGTTTTAATTCCTATTACAAATGCGACAGTTTTAGACACGCTCTTCTTTAATCTCTTGAATTTTAGGCATTGGACCGCCTTGTCTTGTATATTTTATGTCTAGAAAATTCCTCAATCTCGTTGGACAGAAATTTATAACAAAATTATAAATGGACAAGCTACTCAACCCGCAATTTTTTTACAACTTTATGTAATAAAAAGTCTTATTTAAGAGTCATAATCAAAGGCATTTCAAACACACAAAATGACCATAGAGTATCTAGAGTCAAAGGTGCCATCACATGATAACATTACAATAAAAATGAGAGAATTGGTTGGAAATAATAAATTACCAATGAGATAATCTTTATAACGATGAAATATTCAGAGGGAATGTTGAATAAATAAAAGGTGTCAACGCGCCAACTTCCCTCTCGACAGTAGGTAAACGTCAATTGTCAAGTGTGGAATAGACACTACAGTTCCCCTAGTTCACACTTATTACCGTTTTTTATCACGATCGGTGCTTCACTATTGTTAGGGTTCAAGGAGAATAGTGTCTTGCAACGTGCTAGAACGTTCCATTATACTCTTATGATTTTAGATGATTTTTATTGGAAACACGCTAAATAAATACAAGATACAGTTTGTGAAATATTTTTTCGTGGTAATTCAGCGACTCGAGTACTACGACAATTTTTAATTAAAGAAATAGAAATAAATATTTATATTTTCAATATCGTGTTGTCAATGTTGCCAAGATTTCCAATTATTACTCTATTTTCCCATCTAAATCGATTAATTTAAATTTTGATTAATTGAATTTCAATTACAATTTTGATTATGCTCTATAGATTATATACAATATTATCTTATCTATGGCACAATGTAGATCCCTTTGAATTATGAAACCCGTACACAAACATTCCATACTCTGTGGTATGTTCTAATAATTTAATAGTGAGCACTATGGATGACAGAGTAATTATACAGCATAAATTGCGGCGTGGATTGCTTTGATTAAGCTTTAATTACGCACAAGATACGTATCAACGTGATTATAATAACAAATTGGCTACATAAGGGACATTAATAATCTATAAATCTTTGAATAAATTTCATCTACCTTTAAAAGATTTTATAAAACATTGTATTAAAGAGATAAATTACCGTCTTCAAATAAAACTGTCGTAAAATAAATATCGAATATTATTTTTTATACATAACAGGATAGGCGCTTGGCGGCAATCTGACCTGATGTTAAGTGAGATGCGTTCTATTGGAGGCCACCGCTTGATAGAACTCTTTAGGAAAGATTGAAAGCAAGAATTTCCATTAGGTATATGATCTATAGTAGTCTTTTATACCTTTACGTACTGTATTGCCTCCTTATATGTAAATTCTATCAGTAATAGCATTTACCTTGTTACATAATGTAATTCACACAAGTACATATCCTTGATCCTCTAATAATCATTAATTCCATATTCTATAACTGAGTCGCAAAGGCATTAACCACTACAGTTAATATTCATCAATTTGTCGAGCAATTACTGGGTCTAAGCCGTGATTATAGTTACTGCATGTACATTAATATATTGCGAACTAGTGCAACGCTCGACTACAATTAATTTAAATGTAATAGCCTCAATTATTGGCCAGCTAACCGCCTGTATTCGCCATCCACGCGAACACACTCGTGATAGTATGTAGAGGTAATATTAACCACATACAAGTTGGCACTAACTTTTAAACATTTCTTTACTGTTCTAAGCCAATAAACTAATACTCAAACTCAAAATAACATTATTCATAATCACAAGTACAGTTATGAACGTCAACAGCATTGTTAAATTGATTCTAAATTTACATTAACTACCAGTTCGCAAGTCAAAGGCGTAGAGCGGGGAAGAAGAACTGGCAAGAAACTCTCCGCCGCTCGTTTTAATAGCCAAGTTTTGAATCATCCAAATTGTTTGAACTGGAGCAAATGAATCCCAAAGATTAGGATCATTATATTCGTCAAATTTATAAAAAAACTTTAGTACATATATAACGATACAGTTGTTAGTTAATAACAATATCCATGAAACAGGTAAACAGCATACGCTGTTAGAACTGTTTGACATTTAAATAGCAGCATTTAAAGAGCGAATTATTTAACTTCGAGTTGGTCCGCGTCAACCTACACTCAAGTCACCCGCAAAATTACGTTACTAATTGACTAAAACACGCGACTGTAACACCAGTAAGGAATAATTAATTGGGCGCGGGTGAGGGGTGAGGGGGGCCATCTGCGCGGTAACTCTTACATCAGTACACCGATAATGGCACAAATTAGCCAGGGAAGTGGCAACCGGAGGAGCGTGGGGTGGAAGGGAGGAGGGGGGCGCTAAGCCGGAACATCCCGGAGCGCAGATTACCGCTTGCTTTTGTAATTAACCAGAGCGACGGGCGGCTTCCAAACCCATTTCTGTGTTACATTTTCATTTGTGGCGCTCTCCCGATGCGCGGATTAACCGCTCGGCGATTGAACCCTGCTCTATGAATATCTGATTTGATCGATATCATATCGAAAAGGTCGTGTTTGCTTGAACAAAGTATTCGTGTGAACAACTCCAGCGGCTGGGCAAACAAATGTAAGCAATTCAAAGAAGTGACTTATTTACACTCGAAGCAATATCGGACGAGGTATAGCCTTCATCTATCCGAAAATATGCAAACAGTGAGTTCGAAATGCCTTTCGGAAGTGGTAAATATTGAAACAGAAGTGGGATTGGAGACGTCTGCCGCACGGAGGGCGGAGGGGCTAATAGTCCCCAGAGACGGCGCGAGCAAACACGTCGAGCACGCAAACATACGACACCTCTTAAAATATTCATCTTATTGAGAGAGCTGTTATGATTCCCACTTTCCACTTCTATTTGCTATCCTCACTTTTAATTTATTCTATCGTATTTAACATTACTTCAGTATGGATTTCTTTATTTACAAGATCGTAAAACGGTTTTTTAATAGTACCTAACTATATTTTGACATGATACTAATAAATCTTAATTAAATGTAATAAAATATTTCGTATTATAAAGAACTAAGACTAAGACTTACCGTTTCCTTTATCGTCTGGTCGGTGTAAATCTGGTGGTTTTGCTAACACTGAGAGGGGATGATGTGGAGGTACCCCTAGGCCGAGTAGCCCCGCAGGGGGCAAAGCACCTTGCCCTAGGAGTGGCAAAGGCGGAGCTCCATGAGCTGGAAGATGGGCAGCATGCATTTGTTGTAGTAATCTTGGCAGATCAGGTCGTTGTTGCTAAAACAACAAAACATTATTAATTATAGGCCAACGGTATTTATTCCCCTACAATAAATAGTTTTTCGGTCAAAAAACAGTGTTTCAATAATAATGCGGTATGAAACACTTTTAATACCATAAAATATAAGAACAAAACAAGTTCAATTTGTGTTATAGTGTCGACGATAAAGTGAATTGGTGTGCCACCGCAGTGTCGTGCATTTTTAAAATTGAACTGGGCCAAATTAAAAACTCCTCCACGGACCCCTGGGGACGCTGCGATATTTTAAAATTTAAATGAGAGCTTCGCCGGCGGCGACGACTCGGTTAAAATTGATTACTCTTTCTCTATTATTCCCCTTTTTCCACTTTCCTCGTTTTCCAGCGTTTCCCGTTCCTATCTAGTCTCGTTTAACTTTATTATTGTATACTGTGGCTAGTTTGTTTCAATACGCGTGATCGCCTACTCTAGTTATCACTGTAGATATTTAAAATTCGAATGTTCGTGATTTTCAAAAATCGAATATCAATCGTTTGATGAAGATGGTAAACTTCAGCCGAGATTTGTTTAATAATCGTAAATAGATAAGTACGAGTGTTTATAACCATTTATCTTCCACCAGCTTGTTTAAACTTTAACATTAAGAGCAAACATGAATGTAAATAAAGATAATGTTAAGTACACTTTAATAAATAATGACAGGTATCATTGCAAGTTTGCAGTAGGTAGGTCGTATAAAACTGGGTGCGAAACCAAGGGATTCTAAACAAAGGCGAGGCGCGTTGAAACGGCTGCCGTGACACGACCCCGAGCTATTGAGATTCACACCTCACCCCCGTCTCCCCGAGCCCCCACACCACCCCGCTTGTTATTATGAATGACAATATCGCACCGCTACCGTACCGCAATATTTTTTCCAGAGTGTATTTACTTAAGAAGTGATTAAATACCAGCGTCGCTCCCCCGAGATCTCTCGTTTCCCCTAACGACTTTTCCAACGATACTTATCTGCCAGACTTTGGTGTTTATATTATCAGCTAAATTAAAGTTTGCTGAAGTTTGGGTTATGCCAGCTTGTGGAGATTACAGATTATTTTATAAAGGAAAATTAATTTGAGTCCCCAAAAAATGGGGAACTTTTATTAGATTGAAGACGAAAGAAATTCCTTATAAACTTTGTACCGTATTACTCGTGTAATATAAACGTTATGTATATGAGAAACATGTCGGAAGCAAGCTATGAATACACGAGTGAGTATTCGAAACTGGAAAACTTTTGTCACGAGGAAAATTCTTTTTCGGGGTTTTTACGGCACATTTACCTTCGTGTACACGCCACGGATTACTTTATAAATGGATAGTGGGCGGAATTGGGATTTTTGTATTCCACTCGGCTGGTTTTACGAAATACAAGTACATTCAAGGAGCAAATAACTACCAATGGTTGTACAATTTAAATCGCTAAATGGAGCTATAATGAATACGTAGGCCTAATGAAGCAACGAGACGGTTTAAGATAAATTATATCTTAATTCTCTTTGTAATTACAGCGTCGAAGTCACAAATAAGTGGGCGCATAATCTTAACATTAACCTACAATTAGCTGTAACAGTTTAATGAGTGCAATCAAGAGGAAACTTTCCACGCTAGCCTCACTTAGTTATTAATTAAGAGTTGTTAAGTGCTCGTTTTAAATCGAATGTAAATTCTAAACATATTTTGAAATATGTTAGCGTTAACATAACTTACATGTTGTTATTGATATTGTTAATGGTTTGTTTGTTCATCGTGGGATTGTGTTCACAGATTTGTTATTATTTATATTCTGTTCTATTTAGCGTGTATTATAATAATTCAGTGTTAATAGTATTTTACCACACCGACAAAACTCATTGTCACCAAAAGGAATGCATCTAGAACTTAGCGCATAAATTTTGCATTTGATTTGCCATTCATACTGAATTACAGAAA
This sequence comes from Pieris napi, assembly GCF_905475465.1. Taxonomy (NCBI): domain Eukaryota; kingdom Metazoa; phylum Arthropoda; class Insecta; order Lepidoptera; family Pieridae; genus Pieris; species Pieris napi. The sequence goes on along the minus strand of NC_062239.1, from coordinate 2,467,403 downwards.
TAATTGAATCCATAATACAATTTGATAAATAATGTATGAGCCAGTGGAGTGTAATATCGAAGTTGACGAATTTATAGGACGTGGCTTGTCCTCGGAGGTTTCGTTTCGGTGTAAGCTACAAATAGGGTAGGATCGAGACGGGGTGGGTGGAGGGTGATCACGCACCATTAGTCGGAGCCCCGGGGCTCCGCACGCGACGCCGACACTTGTTATAACATCAGCTTTCAACATAATTGCTTCTAGCCGTACCGTATGTTAATATCGACAAACATTGGAGAAAGCATTTCAATATACGTTAATGTAGTCGTGATGATGTTATCACGACTGTTCCGAAACATATAACAGATATAAAAGCCTTACCGTAAACCTGATTACATAATTGAAGGCGACGGAACGTAACTGAAAAACAGTTGAAGCGCAGTTAATGCGAGCCGGGATCGGGATGTTGAATTCAAAGAGGCAAGAAACGTCGAAGGCTCGCTATGCAATATTTATCGCCGCCCGCGAACGTGCCTCGGAAAAAATGACAAATTCATGTCTCCACCCTCCGTGCTCTGTGTCCCGATTTATTCCCGTAATTTTTATCAGAGGGTGCGAGACCCGACGTAAACTAGATAGAAATGTTTTCACGAGTCGCTTGTTTATAAAGCCATCGACGGGGAAATAGATACGCTCTATTTGCACGGCCGCCTGTTTATTCATATCTTTCGAGATAATGTTGCATACCTAACGTGTCAATTGCAAATAAAGAATTGATTAGTTTTGTTTGTATAGTGTTTTTCGTTTGTTTATACTCATTACGATAGGAAGACTTTGAAACATGTTCTAATTTAAAACAAAAAATGATTACATTATCTCTTCACTGAGACATGAAACATTACGATCTTTCCTAACTTAAGACTAATAAGTAATAGCTAGGTAGCTGGCGAGCATTTAAAAATACGATAGACACGAGCAAATTATATGAGTAAACCTGTTTTTTTTAACATTTTCAAGAGGGTTTCTATTCACAACGCAGTGCTACCATGGCGGACATATTCCTTGTACGACGACGTATGCAGAAAAGCTATTGTAATTTACGAGTGAAGATTATTTAAAGAAATTAATATAAAATAAGAAATTTAATAAAACATAAGATTTTGAAGAGTGATTTAAATGGGTAGGCAAACAGTTCTCCAATTTGAGTATTCCCTCTTCACAAATCGGCGGGACGGAATGGTCGCAAATCAGAGGGGGTGTTTCGGAGCCCCTTTGATCCCTAGCTGACCCGAAAATAAAAAAGGTTCGTAAAAAAGGACCGACATACGGAAAGTGGCGCCGCTTTTTTATTTAAATTAGAGTGTTTTATAGGGGAGCGTTATTGGGTTCTGCCAGTTTCTCAAAGGGAATCGTTTTATTAAGCTTAATGTGTGTATTGTGAAAGCTTTCGAAATCTTGATGCATTATTTTAAGTTTCATTATATGTGAATGTTGTAGGTCAAAAGGTTTTATAACGGTTTTCTTTTTTCATTTAAACCACGTGAATATGTACAAATATATATATACAATCTAGTTTATACGATGTTTCGTAATAATAATAATTTATTTGCATAAATATCGTACAAAAATGTTATGGTGGTACAATCGAAAATTCGCATATTCTGCCACAATGCAAGTGTGCAAATTTGTCTTGATAGGATTTTTACATAGACGTTATGGGACATATCAATTATTAAATTCTTATTTTATTGTAATGATAAAATATCACATTATTAAAATATATTATAACGTTTTTAAATTAATATTATTTATAATGTTTCATTCAAATAATCGTTAATAGAATAATATTTTTTTACATAAGTTTAGTCGATTTTGAAAAACTCAAGTAGGAAGATGTTTTAATATTTTTAGTTGACGTATAAACGATATTATAAAAATTAATAAAACCTATTTTCAAAGAGCTGAACAGACCTTCTCAATGTTGAACACATGTGTTAATGCCTACAAAAGAAGTATTAATACTTTGTTACGTATATGGAAACAAAAGTTAAAACATCACCACAAGATGGCAGATATGCAAATTTATTGCCATTAAATTCTCGTATAAACCGCAGCCGTGGGGAGTGCAATAAGTAATTAAGGTGTATTATTAACAGGAGACAAGTTCTCGACATTAAATAATTCATGAGTTGACTCGCGGCCAAAAACAAATCACATTTGAGTGAATATTGATAAGGCATATTTTAATAATTATTGCGGAATTTTATAAACTATCTACCCTCATTTAAATAAATTTAAAACAATTAGAAACTAATTACACGAGTGCACCAGGGCTGGTTGCGATATTCCGCTGGATATTACAAAAAATAGGTTCAAATTAGACTTAAATTAATATAGTTTCATGACCTTTAAACTATAAATTTATTAAGGCATTTCAGAATGCCTTTTCAAATATACGTTAAAGCATCTATAACTTAGACTTTCAATATGTATATTATATATAAATAAATAAAATGAGTGATTTAATTCTAACCTAATTTACAAATATTTAACATAAATGTCCAATAACAACTCTCTATTAAGGGAAAGCCACTGTTTTTCTGTTCTATTTTTTCTACACCGTTCGAGCGAATGTTAAATGAGCACATAGACAGAAAGTCCATTGGTTCACAACCGGGGATCGAACGTACGACCTCAAGGATGAGAGTAGCACGCCACTAGGCCAATAATGCTCTCTCTCATATTACATTCATTTAAATGAGATATTTATATCTGCTACATTATATTAAGAGCGTCACAATGTGAGTATACTAATCGAGTTGGCTGCACTCCAAGTTTGAGATTCATAAGTGTCTATCGTCCATACACTGATGAGCGACGGAGTTTCACCACTTTATTTTCGTGCTCATTATGTTGAAAACGATTTATTTTGATCACAGCTTTTACTTTTTGCTTATAATAAGCTCCGCTAATGACTTGACCTAACGAAATACCAAAGTGGCTGTGTAATAGATGTATTTTGTAGGCTTAGGAGTATGATAGACTGTTGAAGTAGTTAAGTGGGGTACCCACGATCTCTCAGAGGTGAGAGTCGCACGCTGAAGCCACTAGACCAACACCTTCTGTGCACGAATAGATTTTTTTAATGGCCACTTTGCTTGTAAACTAAAAAGCTTAAAAGGAAACCTAGTCTAACTATAAACACGACGATAAAGGACAGAACTAGGTAGTAAACCGGGAAGATAGAATGTAGCTTATCTATTATATATGTTGTATTTATTAAATATATATTTAAAAAGATAAAACATTTCCATTACTATTCAGTCAGTTAAGAGTTTTTAATACTAGCTCTCGATATTCTCTGAAAAATTAAAGAATTTTAAATCGTTTCTATATTAATAACATCATAAAAATAATCGGTGAATGTTATCGATTTATGAAGACCTCACGACTGCAAAAATTGTTAATTGAATATAATCAAATTTGCCACGATATTGGTGTGAATTGTTTATATTAACGTGTTACTATAAATCATTAATAGCCAGTCTAAAATGTACATGTTTAACATGTTCACGTGAGCTTAAACTCACTAATTAGAGCAGTGACGTGACAAATTACGGACCAACGCGATATAAAGAGAAAGAAAACACGACTGACCAAAAAGTATGCATACTAAAGTATTTTTCAACTATATTTATAAACTGTTTGCTTATTTATGACCATTTAATATTAATGAATAGGTAAAGCCTACACATGGCATTATTATTTGATTAAGTATATTTAGTTTGATCAGACATTTTTTGCCGCGCACTTTATATGGAACCAGCTGCCCACTGAAGTATTTCCGAACCAATTACTGATGCAACAACAAATTATTGACCTTAGAATTCAATGCAAATCGCGAGACATTAATTTCCTAATAAAAATAGTCAAAGAAATTTTTAACCGAAATTAAATAAACATAATCTAGACATTTTATCAATTCACTAAATTTGGATCGCGGCCAAATGGAGTTGTGCGGCTTAGATCGTTTAATTAACGATCGAGCTTTCGACCTGTTGAAAAGCCTTAAACTTACACGAACATGTTTCGACACAAATTCCACATGTTTCACACAATTAAATCTAATAGTTTCTATTGAGACGATTAGTTAACGTTAACGTGTTATATTTCGTTAATTTTAGATGCTATTCAAAATACATATTTTAGTAAAAATCGGGTTTAGTATGGGAAGTATTAAATAATTATCCTCCAACTTTGATTTTGTTCCCTTAGGAGTAGAGTCTCTTGAGCCGTGGGGTTAAAGTGCACAGGCGCTAATTAAAGATATAAATTGGCACCTGGTATATAGTACCTACCGGTGACCCCAGAGCTGCTGCTTTCCTTGCTCAACGAAACGTTTTAAATTTATATTTTATTATTATTACTATGTAGGTTAAGAATGTTGTAAATAATGTGTATTAGTTGGCAAAATGTTTACAATAATTTTGATTATTTCGCAATAACTTCGATTTGTGTTTATTTTACGTAATATTTGGGTGTGAAATATATAACCAAATATAAAGATGGAAAATATTATTTACTAATACGCAATACGTATGAAGAGGATTTTCATTAAAAATCAAATTTTAAAAAACGGGACGATGCTAATGATAAGTACCTACTGTTGTAAAAAACTGTCAAGAGTGTATTTACCGGGCTTTAAAATTTTGGAAAGCACAGATCATCAAGCAAGCATATATTACACATATATTGTCTAAACACTAGAAAAATGTTGGTATTAACAACATTTTGGACAATTGCCACAGTTAGTGGGTGTAACTACATTTCGCTTTAACATTCGAATGCTGTACAAGACACGTGTTACAACTCCAATTGAAATATAGCCGTGGAATTAGTTTATGTTTCTAAATCAAATATCTATTAAAATTCCGTTATGCTTCTTGATATACCGTTGTTATTTTTTTATAAATGGTACGAGTGTTTTTTAAGGCTGGGAACGAATTCACGAGTGGTCCATGAAGAGAGGAATTGTCCATGGCAGTACTTAACATCTGTTTCGTCATTTGTTTTTCTAATAGGCCTTCTGTGCCTAACACACCGCCGACTGTTTGGTCTAAGGCATGTCCGGTTTCCTCGCGATGTTTCCTTCATCGTAAGAGTCAGTGTTAAATGCGCACATAGGCAGCGAGTCCATTCGTGCACAGCCAACAAGGCTTACCAGTTTTCTCATAAAAAACCATAGAAATCCACTAATATTTGCCGTCATTATACAGAAAAGGCAATTTCTAAAGCTATATAAAGAAAATACATCTTCGAAATTACATGTTTTATACTTCAAAAGCAATCTTCACTTACCCCAATAATTGCATTGAGTTCCGTCATTGTGACCTGCTTCGCCCTTTCTACAGCTGAGGCCACTTGCTGTTGGTGATCTTGTGAGAGAAACGGCAGTATTTGCGCAATTATTGCATTTAACCTCTTTGCTATTTCCGTCTGAAAGAAAAATACACGTCAAACAAGTCCACATAAAGTGCCACAATGTACATAAACACATTAAAGCTAATACAGAAATCTAATCGCTCCGTGAATGAATAATTAATGTGTATCGGACAAAGTCGTGACACTAAAACCCGGTTCATAAGAAGCGCATTAAAATTCAGCCTTTTCTATGAATGAAATTAACATTCAGTATGAACGGTGATCAATTATTAGACCGCTAACAGCTTAACATTATACAGTAGAACCTCTATAAGTCGAACATCAAGGGAGACGCCAAAAAATTCGAGTTATAGAGTTTTCAACTTATGGAGGATTTCGACTTAGGCGGATTTTGATTCGACATAAAGAGTTTGAGGTTTATTCTTATAAATTTTGAAAATTGAACACCTGACACAAAGCAAGCAAACACGTGTTTCCATGAGTCATAAATTTATTATGTATACTCCTAAAATGTTTTCTAAGAAACAATAGTGTACTCACATTGTCGGCAAGTTCTTAAAGTCGGTAACTTATTTTTGTTCGAACAATAGAGATAATAAATTCCAAATGATCAAGTTGTAAAGGTTGTAAAATAAAACGTTCCTATGTTCGAGATACAGAGGTCAAATTTAATTTTTCGAGTTATAGAGTGAAAATATGTACCAAAATGGCTTTGAGGGACTCGGTGATTATTTCGATTAACAGAGGGTCAAGATTTCAAGTAATGGAGGTTTTGGTGTATTAAGGGAAGGGAACAAAACATTTTTTCGAGATTTGGAGGTTTTTGACTTATCGAGGTTCGACTTAACGAGGTTCTACTGTACATACAAATAGTTAATGTTTTCACATTCCAACGCGGTTTGAATTCAATTCTGACAATTATAATTTCAGTCGATAAGTCGAATGGAGAGCAACAAATAAAATTAACATGATAAACAATATGCAATGCGGTCAAATAAAATGATAAATCGCTGTGTTCCCGCTATTTATTGGCTTTGTTCGTATTTTACGTTTAAATGCGCATTAATTTTATTCACAGATTTGCAGTGAATCGAGAATGAATTAACATAATAAGCTTTTTGAATATCGGACATTTATATCGGTGACTTCATATTGGTTTCATAAAAGTTTTCACTGTTTGTTTTAAATGCTCGGTTCAATTGTTTTATCGGCGCTAAAATCACTCGACGCAATTATGCTGTTTTATTGACGTCTGATGTCACATTTATGTCGCATATTTGTAATGTTACGCAACGTGAGTGAAAACAAATAGATAAAAGCGAGATAGAAGTAAAAGTAGCGCAAGGTTAGTAATTTAAATCCATACATCTCCCTTTGTGCAGCTGTGAACGCGAATAAAAAGAGACCAACAAAAAGGCCGCAAATACGTACTTTCGCCAGTTCTCCACAAAAGATATAGTAAGGTTTGTCATTAAGGAGTTCATCCCCGCGCGAGAAATAAAAGAGGTACGTGGGCTTAGTGGTGGACGGGTGGAGTGGGGGTGTGAGGAAGGGGGGAGCACTAATGGCTCCGACACTCATCCGCTAATGCCGCGGGTGACTCCTCTTTTTGCGCGATTTTCACGTGGTTTACTCGGTCGAGCTTTTAATCTGGAGTTGCATCTTGCAGAGACACCCCATTTGTTCTCCTACCTATATCTGCACTTTGTTACATGACGTGAGCAGAGTTCTATCTCTAAACTTTTAATATCACGTGGCTGCATCGCTGCAAATGTATGTTTCATGTTTTAAAGTTAAATTCAAGAAATTACACCGTTTTATTCAGATAACGGGTATGTATGAGGTAGTATAGCATTAACGTTTTGCAATATTCAAAGTTTGTCGTAGCTAGCTCGGAAATCTCCATGAATATTTGAAACACAAACAGCGGAGATAGCAGGCGAGTCATTTGGGCACAATGTCAACTGCGGCATTGCGCGTGGAGTGGATGCATAAGGCGGGGCGTGACCCAAATGCGGGTCGCTCGGGCCCCGCTCGTCACCCGCAACTTATTGTCTCAGAGTGCTTCATACACTACATTGTAACAGGTATGCGGATTTCACACGTAAGACTTATTACGCAAGAAACTGGAGTGACTTAATTACCCTTTAATCGAACCATATTAAATCCCCTCAAATAAGATGGTTGAGTAAACAGATGGCTCACACGTCATGGCTGTGAACAGGTGCCGCTTCCGGAAACTGGCCTGCCAGGTTTTCGTTCAGTTTGTAATTTAATACAAATAAAGAGCGGACCGTATCTCCCTCCTGGTTTCTTCTATGTGTGCCACAGTCATTTTGTATGATGATTTGATATTTTAAAAGAGTACCGAGAGTTTTTTACCCCGGCTTTTTCTCTCGGCCTAAACCCTTTGTCTTCTTTACCGATAAGTAGGGATGTACCGATACAAATTTAATGACGTGCAATAAGTGATACCTGTATCTTATATCCCATATTAAAAATAAAAATAAAAAAATTATTTCGCTGTATCATAATACAGTTAATTCATAAATTAACGAAACCGATAAAACTCTAATACAATAAGACAGCAATAAAACGTTGAACGTGAGAGAGATAGATTTAAGTAGGTGGCCGGTAATAACTTGCCTCCCCGAGCACTCTGCCCGATAAACTTTTACCACGATTGTGTTCGCGAAATAAAGCAAACTGACAGGGCGCGGGTGCGGTTTCGACCTTCATTAATGGTTGCTAGCGCTTTTATGAATTATTTATGCACGCCGCGTTCAGCTTATCTTGCCCGCAACTCGCTAAGTTTCCACTTTATTAAACAAAACAGCCGATCGACGCTCTATTGTGTTGTCGTCGTAGTGGCGCGCCAATAAATAATTCCCTCGGCGAAATGGCAGTCGATAAATGGGCTATTACAGAGGCCAACATTAACATCGATTCGTATCGCATTCGCAAGCAATAAATGTTTAAACATATCCCGCCGCGGAACATTAGCGGCCTGTGCACTTTCCCACTCTTCGATAAATTATTGTTCGCACGTGTACCGTTCGTTCGAAAATGTATTTATCAGCCGTGCGCTATTGAACCTTTCCCCGCAATCTTAACGATCTAGTAGAGAGCGCATCGTTAATTATCATTATAAACAAATGGGTATAATTACATTGGCAAGTAGATACAAGTGGAATGGAGTGGGCGAGTGCGGGAGACATCGTTATCTTGATATCGAGTTGAGAGTAGAACTTGTACGCGGCGCCGACGTCGCGTAATCAGATTGTAATTGCTATCAAGTTGCGCTTCGTCGAACACCGTCTGTCAATATAGATCTCTTTCCTGTTTAATAAATCAAGATTCGACATAGAACATTTATTAAACGAACCAGACAATTGCTATGAGATGTCTGGATTTTGTTTCTGAGAAACGCAGACGCGGTCATTTCGGGTTTCGTCCAATATTTGAATATCGAACAGTTGTAAAATTAAGATTAGTCAGTGAATTACGTTGTTAAATAAACACGCAATGTTGGTTTTAACAGCTTTCTTGGAGGTAATATGAGACGACTTTGATGCTAGGCGGAGTTTGTTGACTCGTATGTTTCTCGACAAACAAAAGCCGGCTTCCTAGCTACCCCTATTTGTTTAGGTCCGCGCCAAACGTTTGCAGCCCTTTATCCTGCCTCCCACTAAAGCGTGAAGCCTTTTTGACTCGGTACTTTTATAAGAGCACTTGCGAGCGCGTGTGAATTGTCCAACAGATTTCCATTACGATAAGTGTCGCCTAACCAGCCAGCTATTAGCGTAACAAAAAATAATAATTGCAAAGCTAACTAGCTTATTTATCGATCAAAAGATAAAAAAACACATGTTATGGAATTTTCATGGATTTTCATTACGTTCCACAATTCTTGTTCTTACAATCAAAGCCAGAAGGCCAGGCAAAATATGCATCTAATTTTCTCAGTAAGCGAAAGTTGACCTTGTGTAATTAATTGCTACTACATGTGGTGAAATTAACAGCTATAAAGTTCCTCGTTGAACAATGGTAAGGATCGTGTTACGTAAGTGTTCAAAACAAGTTTCTTAGTTCACATGACTTGCTCAATTTACTAATAGCTTAAAACAGTTGTTTCTTCGGATGAATCAATCAATACTTATTGTATCTAATGACTGTGCGTTTCTCTTTACGGTACGCGTCGTAACAATACAAGTATATTTACTGGCATTTATACATTCTACGATTAAGACATAATCTGTAGACATTACAGAATCAAAATGGCGGGCATTATGGGCGGTATAACGTCATCTATTGCGCGAGTGTCAAATTAATAGTTGCATATGAAATTCTATATAATTTATAAATACTAAACATTATATATTTTTTTGTTTTATTATTTCATCTATTGAATCAGTTTATATACATTTTCTATTGAGTAGTTTTTCACTCGGTAACTTCATTTCATTGTTTTGCAGTGCGTAATCTACAGATTTTTCTATTATATTTTTCCACACACACACACATAGCTATTTTATTTGTATATATGTACCATGTGTTAAATAAGTAATAAAAATTATTTATCAAAGCCTACTCATAATACCTACTTAGAAAATAACTTTTTTGTGATAAAAAACGAATTACATTAGATAAGATAGTCCGAAAAAGGGAACATCAATTAAATTATAAGTATTTTTGACAATGATAAAGGAAATTAAATTTTTAGATTAAATCATTAAATTTTATTGATTATCTACCGTATTACGTAATAGTTTTGATAAAAACTTATTTTATTAATTAGAGTCCGGCATACCTTAAATAAGCATTTAAGCAGCTAAACTTAGTCAAACTGTTTATTAAATGTTCCCTGAAACGTAACAAAAAATAAGAATAAAAAAACCCGCAGTGTTTCTTTAGAAAATACATACCTTCAATTTAATGAAGAAACAAGCCGAGAGCTAACAACAAGAGCAAATAATATAAACAGATATAGCCCAAGAGCTAGGCACGTCGAAACAGGGTGTTTATTTACGGAGCCGTTCGCTGTTTACAAGCTAGTTATATAACCCCGTCTGTCACCACTATAAGATGATTATATTTTATATAAACAAAAACCATTGCAACATAGTAGTACAAAGATCCTTTATATTTCAATAGCTGAAGTGCTGTTACATGATTTACGAACCACTCTTACATGATTTACGATCCACTCTTAGTTCTTACTAAGTATCGTTTCCTTGTAGAGCGTGAGAACAATGTGTCAGCACAACGGTCACGTAGGCCTTTAAGAATAGGATATAAATATAATAGAATACTTGTAATATTTAGTATTAAACGGACCTCAAATCGGACCGGTTGTATTCATTTTAACTTTAAGTTTTTAAAAACCCTTTTTTCGCGGACCCACTACTTGACTGGCGCTGAGGACAGGATAGTCGCTCTAGCTGCACGTATTTCTCAATTATCGGTTCGAGCATCAAATTCTGCTTACCTAAAAAGGGGAAACTACGTCGCGATTGCTAAAAACGGCTATTCAAAAGAACAAATAAATTTGTCAAGAACGAAAATCCAAAAGCGTTAAGGGTGTTTTGTGCGAGTGTTGAGGCAGCGATGTACTGGTAAGTCACCTTTTCACCTTTCAAATCCAGCCCTCTCCACTTTTCTTTTGTTATTTTGAGATCGACATCTCTCATCTTAACGATAGTTTTAAGACTTTGTTAGAGTTAAATTGATATAAACGTAAATTGTAATAAGTAAATTAAAGAAACATAGAAGCAAGTAGGTTAGTGCATGAAATTCTGCAACCCCTAAAGTAAGTGTACCTAATTATAAGTTTAGATTCACATCAAATTCTGTGAACCATAATTATTGGGTAATTGTGTAATTGTTTAAAAAAAAAAATGACGGAAATTAAGATACTGCCACGTGAATTCTCATGTGTTATCCCGCTCTTTAATGGAGACGGAAAATTACTTAACACCTTTATCGACAAATGTGAATATGTTATTACCGTTTACAATAGCGTTAACAACCCGGAGCAGGAATTATACCTGTATCATTTATTAACTAGCAAGTTAGTAGGCAAGGCTGCAGTGTTAGTTAGTGAGAGACGGGACATTAAAACATGGCTAGAATTAAAATCATTATTGATTCAACATTTTGGCGATCCTCGCTCGGAGGAATGCATTGCTATTGAATTGGAAACTATGAGATTACAAAACAATGAAGACTACATCGATTTCTGTAATCGAATTCAACATGTTAAAAGTTCGTTAATTGCGAAAGTAAACTTACTTACAGACCAACATTTAAAAGCGAGTAAAATCACAATCTACTCAAACCTTGCGAAGAATGTATTCTTATACAATCTTCCCGAGGACTTAATTAGAATCGTACGATTAAAAGGATGTGATAGCCTTGAAGCTGCCCTCTCCATCGTATTAGAAGAGGTCAACTTCAAATACCAGTACCAAGCCCATAGCACTATGTTAAGGTCTAATATACAAAAACCATCCATATTGATGTCATCCCCAGAGAAATTAAATAACCAACATCTACGAAATAATTCATTTGTGAATCCATCCCAATTTAAACCGCAGATGCAACAAGCCCCACAAAGTAATTTTAAGTTTGGCATTCCCCAAAATACAGCATTAAAATCTAACTTTCAGCCCACTGGTTATAGACCACCATTTCAACCCTCAGGATACAAGCCAAATTTTCAACCTATAGGATATAAACCCAACTTTCAGCCCACAGGTTGGCATAGGCCACAATTTCAACCGACTGGATATAGGCCTAATTTCCAACAGAATCAATTCAAATTTGGAATCCCCAACCAAAACTTTCAGCGATTTCAAAATCCACCAAATCAATTTAAATTTGGCATTCAACCAACACAACAACCATATAGACTAAATAGTGCGTTAAAAACTGATGTTTCCATGAGGACAGCTCCTCCTCAAAGACCCACTAATATGAATCAACTATTTTATAATCAACTGCAGGACGATTATGTAAACTTCCCCGAATCAGAATACTACCCTGAAAACTACGACCATACCGTGTACCCTGAATATTACCCCGAGGTCGAATATGTACCCACAGAGGAAATCCCTGATACTTCACAGGAAACTGAAACCGAAAATTTTCAGACAGAAGCCTCGTCCATAAACCCGACATAGTTCAAATTAATACGGAAATGGTAAATAAATTACCACATATTTATATCCCCGAAATTGACGCAAAATTTATGATAGATACTGGCTCTACTAGATCATTTATGAGCCCTGATATGGCAAACTTTTATTTTTATGATTTTAAGTACGAAGAACCGTTCGAGGTGATAAGCACTCACTCACGAAGTAAACATAATGAAGTCATACACATTCCCTTACTGAAAACGTTTCAGAGTCCGCTGAAACATAAATTTTATTTATATTCTATAGATAAAAATTATGACGGCTTAATTGGTTCCGACTTACTGACAGAATTACAGGCAAGTGTAGACATGAAAAATCAATTGTTAATAACACCTAACACAGTAATACCTATTATTTATAGCCCCTCTCGTCAAATCGTACTTGAACCACGTTCAGAAACCCGTGTTAAAATTCCAACTAATTTACAAAACGGTGAAGCCCTAATTGAATATACAGAATTCGGTGACGGCATCCGCATGCCTTCAGCTCTTGTGAAAGTCATAGATCATCAAGCTTCCACAGTTATTCAAAATCTAACTGACCAAACTGTCACAATTACATTTCAAAAACCATTTAATGTCCAGCCCTTTCAACAAAACGATATCATGTGTTACTCCAACACAGTTACAGACGACATTCAGGTTGACGAAATCCTAAAAGAAAATCTAAATAAAGTCCGCCTTGATCATATGAATGATGAAGAGCGAAAAGCCATATCACATTTATGTTACGAGTTTCGAGACATATTTTATACTGAAAAATTACCGTTGTCATTTACAAACCAAGTTAAACACGAGATACGTACGACAAATGAAGATCCGATATATGTAAAACCCTATAGATTACCCCCGATTTTAAACGACGAAATTAATCGACAAGTAGAAAAATTACTGCAGGATAACATAATACAGGAATCACACTCTCCCTGGAGTGCACCAGTTCACCTGGTTCCCAAGAAACTAGATGCCTCTGGTGAGAGAAAGTATCGCATGGTAATCGACTATCGCCGCCTAAACGAGATCACTATCGATGACAAATTCCCCCTGCCAAACATAACAGATTTATTAGACAAACTAGGAAAAGCTATATATTTCAGTACAATTGATTTAGCTTCAGGTTACCATCAAATAGAAGTTTTAGAAAGAGACAGAAAGAAAACCGCGTTCAGTACACAGAACGGCCATTACGAATTTACGCGTATGCCGTTTGGTTTAAAAACTGCGCCTGCAACTTTTCAGCGAGCAATGAACAACGTTCTCAGAGGTCTCCACAACATTCATTGTATGGTGTATCTTGATGACGTCATCATATTTTCAGCCAGCTTACAGGAACACATACATAAATTAAGAACAGTTTTTCAGCGACTTAGAGACTCAAACTTAAAAGTACAATTAGACAAAACCGAATTTTTATGTAAGGAAGTTCTCTACCTTGGCCACAAGATTACAGAAAATGGCTTGCAACCAAATGATGATAAAATTCAAGCAGTCCTGAAATATCCTTTACCAAAAACCACAACTGAAATCAAGAGTTTTCTTGGCCTTATCGGTTATTATCGCCGATTCATAAAAGACTTCGCTAAAATCACAAAGCCGCTGACAAATTGCTTAAAAAAACGTAATAAAATTGTAATAGATCAACAATATATTGACGCCTTTCAGAAGTGTAAGGAACTATTAACAAATGCACCTCTTCTACAATACCCAGATACAGAAAAAACCTTTATCCTAACGACCGATGCTTCACAAATAGCCTTAGGTGCTGTACTTTCTCAAGGCATAGTAGGCAACGACTTACCCGTTGCTTACGCGAGCAGAACCCTCACTGAAACTGAATCTAAATATAGCACGATTGAACGTGAGCTTCTAGCCATTGTGTGGGCTATCAAACATTTCCGCCCCTATCTTTATGGGAAGAAGTTCATTATTTACACAGATCACCGCCCTTTAGCGTGGCTGCATTCTCTTAAGGAACCCAGTAGTAAACTCACCCGTTGGCGGTTAAATCTCCTGGACTACGACTTCGAAGTAGTCTACAAAAAAGGGAAACAAAACTGTAATGCTGATGCTTTATCTCGTATTAAAATTAACGCATTATCCGATAAAGAATCCATGAAAGTAAACTGTGATAATAAGGAGATACAAAAACGATTGCGTCGCGATTCACAAGACTCAAGAACAATTTCAATTACTGACTCTGAACATACAATCACTATTTCAGACATAGATTCGCAAAAATCCAATGAATCTTTCGAAAAAGTTACAAACCCGATTCCATCTCTTTCGAGTAAATCTGAAACTATACATTCAGCACAAGACCTTGAGTCACACGGTATTCCTATTTTAAACGAAGCAATTGATTCGAAGCCTAACCAAATATTAGTTTTCCAATGGTATAAAAATAGCATTCAAGTTCGTGACGTGTCCCGTGAAAAACAAAGAATCTTAGAAGTTTTTCTACCCATAGATAATGAAAATTTAATCAAACAATTCCTGAAAGAATACATAAAACCCAAAAAGAAATATTTTATATATTTCGAAAATACGGAACATCGCAAACAATTCAGCAACATGGTAATTAGGCTTTTTAAAGGTGGATCAATTCAATTTTATGAGTGTACGGAAAGAATCGTTTTTATTGACGATGAAAATGAACAGAAAGCGGTTATTCTGAAATTTCATCTCGGAAAAACCTGTCACAGAGGTATTCAAGAAACTTTCACACACATCAGGCGACACTTCTTTTGGAATAACATGAAAGAAACTATATCAGCAGTAATTAATTCTTGTGAAGCCTGTAAACAAATGAAATATGACCGAAAGCCTTTGAAACCATATTTACAGTTAACTCAAACGCAAGATGCCCCATTCCAGGAATTATTTATAGATATATTTAGTATCGAAGGAAAAACATACCTCACCTTAGTTGACGCTTTTAGCAAACTAGGACAGGCGATTGAAATTCCTAGTAAAGGCACACCTGACGTTATCCGCGCACTAATAAAATACTTTTCATTTTACGGTATACCTAAGAAAATAAGCTGCGACCCTGGTACTGAATTCAACAACGATCTATTGAAAGAAATGATGTCACTCTATAAAATCCAAATACATATCGGCACGCCTAGGAACCCTAATTCAATGGGAATAGTTGAACGTTTTCATTCCACCTTAATCGAAATTTACAGACTGGCAAAATACGAACAACAATGTACCGACGCCGCATCTATTATGACCTACTCTATCATGGCATATAATAATGCGATTCATAGTGTAACAACTTTAACACCGTTTGAAGTAGTGTTTGGCCATGTAGATTCTGAAAACCCATTCAATATAGACTTCGAGAAACAATACTTGCAAAAATTAATTAAAGACCACGCCAAAAGAATAAAAGTTTTATACAAATACATATCTGATAAAATGTTAACGTTTAAGGAAAACTCTAGAGAAAAACGCGGTGGCGAATCCGACGTCCCGTTACCAGAAGGGAAAACCATTTTCACAAAATTAATAAACACTCGCAGAAGTAAGGACAAACCTTGTTTTGAAAAGGCCATAGTTACAGGAAAACCTGAAAGAAACACCATCCCTATTACAATTAAAGGTAAACACAAAAAGGTACCAATTAAAAACATAAAACGACCTTCTAAGGTGGTGCTTAGTGATCATGATGACACTCACGAGCCCCAGCTTGGGCCTTCAACTTCAAAAGGTTGAAAACAATTCAGGGATCCGTAAGACAGGGAACAGCCTTCATCCAACAGGATAACTGGCTTATTTTTAAGGTATTAGATTTGAATGGCCTACTAATGGAATTAGAATATAACAATAGGAAATTTAGTAATTTAGTAAGATAGTAAGTGATGATAAGTCTTAGTTTAAAGAATTTTTAGGAATTAGGGAACAAGTAGAGTATTTGCAAAGAATAACTACAAAAAAAAAATTAGGCAAATAATCCCTTCACACCGAGTACGAAGAGGAATATTGAACCCTCTAGGCTCTATTATTAAAATTATAACTGGAAACTTAGATCAGGAAGATGCTCAACGATATGAACAGTTAATAAATCAATTAGGTACTTAGTCAACAAAATTTCCACAAACAAGCGTTTAATAGTTGTTTCCAAAATGTTAGATGGACTCATTAATTCATCAGAAATATTACACAATAACTCAAAATTATGGACGAAAGACTAAAACGTGTAAAAACAAAAAATGTTAAAAGATATAAGTACTAAAGAAAATAATGCAGTATACTCTACATATGTTATAAGTTTATATAATCTTTTTGTAAGTAATTTTAGAACGCTTTATATAAAAAATAAGCGAATTAGAAATTGCTTTGGCTTTCACCAAAACCAATGTTTTACACATTTATTACAGATTTTAATTTATATATCACAGTCAGAAAATCTTATGTATCCACCCACTTGGGATAATTTAGTTAAATTAGAAGATACGATTAATGTTAAATCATACATGATAGACAGGAAAATAACTTTTGTATTAGAGGTAGCTTTAATAACCAATTCAACTTATAGTTATAATAAAATGTATCCCTTACCTATCTTTCATGACCCTAAAAACCTAACCTTAATAATCATTCCTAAATATCCCTATATCCTGGTGAAAGGTGTAACATACTTACCGCTTATACAGCCTTGCAAACAAGTCTCTGAGGAAAATTATCTCTGCACACAAGAAAACAGGGGCACCGTATCCTGAAACGACATGCATTGAGGAGCTGATGACCTTCAAGGAAAACCCATCCAACTGTGACCAGAATACAATAATTATAGAAGAGGTAAAGGTACAAAAATATCAACTAATAGATGAATATTATACAGCCGTAATCAAATCATTATTCAAAATAATTGCAAAAATGAGATAAGCCGAAACTCTATAAAGGGAACATAATATATCATTACTATAGATTAACCCCGCGATCTCAACATCAATAACATCCAATTACATCATCAGCGTTCATATACAGAAAATATGTCATCAGAACGTATCCCATCCATTAAGCTGCTGGAGTTACAGTCAACAGTGAACTCTAAGGAAAATCAGAATCCAGTAAACTTACAAGGAATGGAGCTCAGTGACCTGCAACACATGTCTTACATGCTGTAACAACTTAACAGAGATAGTGATAGTGAAATGGACAATTCAGTGAAAGTGAAAAGCATTAGTTTAGGCACTCTTTTATTGTATTTTGCTAATTGTTGTGTTTTTATAAAAAATAATATTATTAATATGTTGCAGTGGCGAAATAATCAGAATTTGCATGTGCAATCCCCTGATAATTTCGCTCTTAAGGAGGGAGGAGTTATATAACCCCGTCTGTCACCACTATAAGATGATTATATTTTATATAAACAAAAACCATTGCAACATAGTAGTACAAAGATCCTTTATATTTCAATAGCTGAAGTGCTGTTACATGATTTACGAACCACTCTTACATGATTTACGATCCACTCTTAGTTCTTACTAAGTATCGTTTCCTTGTAGAGCGTGAGAACAATGTGTCAGCACAACGGTCACGTAGGCCTTTAAGAATAGGATATAAATATAATAGAATACTTGTAATATTTAGTATTAAACGGACCTCAAATCGGACCGGTTGTATTCATTTTAACTTTAAGTTTTTAAAAACCCTTTTTTCGCGGACCCACTACTTGACTAGCTCGTTGCTGCAACGCAAACATAGCTCCGTCCATTGAAACACGATGTAACGAAGGTAAGCAATATATTTTAAACCAAACGTTTTAATACGGAGTTTTTAGTACGAAACCATGAGTTCCATTTTGAGTGGAACAAACATTATTTTTCTAGAACTGTCAGTAATTCGATTTAAATCTAACGTATTTCAGTAGGCACAGTGGATTTACGAAATTCGAATTTCGAATAAAAATTAAACAAGGGCAGGGGTGAAATATTAAATAGTATACATCATAACATTTGTACGGGATTGGAGGGTCCGAGTTTGCAAGTTTACTCGGCTTGTTTGCGCAAGCTGTTTGCCCTCCCGCTTATTGTGTGCCCAGGCCCAACTACCCTGGACAGGCACACTGTTTGCACAAGATAAATTATTCTCATCTCCGTTCAAAAATATTTTATGCCACTATAAGTTTTGATTACGCAACTGTTACCGTTTAAACCTTGTATGGCAATACTATGCTAATTTCTTTCATTGAAAGATCGATTATAAAATTTAATTTAACATTTTCATTATACATAGTTATTTTAGGAATTAATTACATACAAGCAATTGCTTTTTACTTTTTCTGCATAACTCAAAAATTGATAGTATAAAATCCTAATATGCTTTAACGGCCAATTAGTTTATGAATAAATTGTATCATTAATGTGAATAATTAGTAGCATTAATTATCACACCTATTCCAATTAATTAGTATTACTAAGTTGTTTTCGTCTATAATAGAGCTATTGAGGTATTTTATGTTAATTTCAAAAGGTCACCGTCAAAAACGTTCATAGTTTTGAGTTGTTGATTCAAATATGATAATTACATTTGCATACGATGATATCTTAGTTGAGAAATATTTTAATAAATATTAAGAAGTTGAATAATTTAAGTTTGTGAAGTTTACAAAAGATAATTAAATTTCTATAGTCGTTTTAGCCACCAGACTAAGGTTACGTTTATTTAGTAGAAAAACAAGTCCACTGTGCGTTTTGTTGTTCTAATAAGAGTAATCTGTATATATTTAATTTTTATCATTAAGTATTGCAATTGTTGAATATTGTATGGGTCTGCGGGTCTGTGGTTCGCGGACCGCAGGCCGCAAGCCGCAGCTCTGCGGTCTTTCCGTCCGTGGTCTGCCCGACCCTCGTCCTGCTAAACCCGACTTGTCTTTTACTACTGTTGTGTTATTAACTACGTAGGATATTAAATTTATTCTTAAAGTTTCCATATTATCTTCTAATTTTCTGCATTAAGTATCATAAATATTTCTAACTTTACAAGTAGGACCTTTGAAAATAATTCGAAATTCAAAATACAATTCGATTTTACTAATGAAAAAAAAAAATTAAAATAATTCGAAATTCAAATAAGTTTTCAGTGTGCGTAGATAATATTTTTTGGGAAATTTATAAAAAATATAATTCGTTCGAAAATAAACATGACATTCGAAATTTAAAAAAAACTACCATAGCTTAGCAAGGCAATTATGACAAATTTCACGGACAATCCTGCAAGAGTAATGACATGTTATTAATGAAATGGACACCGTGTTAACACACATTCTGCTTAATTAGCAATTATATCAAATGAAATATGCAGTTATTGCTTGGTCGTGCGACACGTCACATCGCGTGGCAATTGTCGCATGTTCGCACGTCGATATAAAAAATAAATATACTTCCATTTACTGTGTCAATTTGAAATGCGAATTAAATAATTATACTGCAACTTCATGTCAAGAGACGCGTGTAATCTATTGTAATGTGTCTATTAGCTTCATATATGTGAAGTTTAAATACTAGAATTTAATTTTTATAAATAAGTTTTAAAATACTGAACACGAACTGCTATTTTAATAAAGGCCACGTGGGCATATAATATTTTAGGTACACAACGGGCGTGTGCCAGTTTCTAAGTAGTTATTAAAGACGTTTTTAATGTTTTATTATTTTATTTAAGTACCTAGTAATACTAAAAATGTTACTGTTGAAAAGACTCTAGGTCTCTTGAAATCAAAAGCAAAATCTCATTCCTAAATTCCGTTACAATGATAATTCTATTTTTGAATAATTCATCTTAGAGTTAATCTGCTATTGTAATTTGTAGTGAATTGTAGCGTAGCTCTCAGAGGGAAGCATCAATAGCGGGTAGCCACCCTCTATTTGTTCACCCCACTTTGAATTGTTTCACTATTTGTATAGTACGCGGTCTCCACACAACTGTTTAACTGTTTTCATGATATGTAAGCGAGATTTAATTCTCCTGCTATTTTGTTCGGCGTATTGAAATAATTATGAGGTGATTTTCAAATTGGTTTATATATAAATAGAAAATATATACAAGTCATTCTTTCTTTTAGAGACTTTCGCTTATTGTGCCATAATTTCGGACAGTATCGCTTAGTCAGGTAAACAAATATTCTACAAAAAAACCTTAAATCAGTGTTTCCCAACGTGGGCCTGCAATTGATTGTTAAAGGGGGCTCTTCCAAAATTTATAAAAGGGCCTCAGATTTCTGAATCTGTTTCATGATCATTTTTCAATCAAATAGGCAAGTAGATCAGCCTGTGCCTGACACACGCCGTCGACTTTTTGGGTCTACAACATGTCGGTATCCTCACGATGTTTTCCTTCACCGTTCGAGCAAATGTTAAATGCGCACATAGAAAGTCCATTGGTGCACAGCCGGGGATCGAACCTACGACCTCTGGGATGAGAGTCGCACGCTGAAGCCACTAGGCCAACACTGCTCCCTATATTTAAAATTATGTATAAGAATTTTAGATATGGTGGGGCACGGCACAAAATCTCATCCAATTTGTCCTATAGGTACCCTAAAAACTTATGGATTCCCCACCCGTACAAGCGTAAAACAATGTCAGTGGTTGTTAATGTAAGTTGACATTCTTACGAAACGACAATTGCATTTTTACGTATCACTTTGAATGGTAAATGAGTGAGTCATGAGCGTGTGGCTCGAGTTGAATAGAAATCGTCCGTTTTAAATGAAGAGTCAAGGAGCGAACAAGGCCTCCATTATTCATGAGGGCTCGCCTCGACCGAGTGTCGGCAACGCAAACTGTTTCTAAATCAATATCCGTGTCTCAATCAGTGCAATTAAGGCAGCCCTCGCGTAGGGCCCTTGTAATTAGTTTCACACTACACCACTATAATTGATACGTATAGATCTACTTTGCTTTTGGTGTTCCATTTTTGAATTTTTAAAATTCGGTATAAAACGACATCGTTCTAAAAACTTGAATTCGCGATGTTATGTAAAGTACAAAATGTACGATTAAATAAATGTATTCATGTTAAACCTTAATTAGAGATATAAAAAGTTTTATTCGCTTTTCAAAATGCTGCATTGACTTTTAAATTAAATTTAGATAGGGTGGGGTACATTCAACCTAATGTAGCATTGAATTTAATAAATCTCAAGGGACGAATGGGCCTTATTTTTCACACAGCGATCCCTGTATCATTATAGTCTGTATTCGAAAACACAATTAGACTTAATACAAAGGTGATTGTCGGGGGTCGCTTGTGAGGGGTTAGTAAATCCTTTAATTTGGCTCCCCGATCAAATAAAGAAGGGGGAACGCGTTTAGTGGTTTTATTGCAAGCGCCATCTGTCGAGCGCGCACTAGATGGAGAGATAATTTCGCTTTTACTAGAGGGGGCGCGGTCGAGCGTTCAGTTGTCGAGTTCATTTAAACAATTCACAGTATCAGCTTCCAGATAACACACCCTTCCCTCATTACCTTGATACAACCGTTATAATTTGATAACCCCTTGTGACCATTTTAAACAACAATTAAGATTCTTTGATACGTGAATGTTGTTGGATGGTTCAAACTTTATGTAGTAATAACTTAATAAAAGGAATGTAGATCCATAGACAAATAATATAAGATTCGAATTTTAAAACCATACCATAGTAGATCTGAAGGATGACGCAAAGGTGGTCAGAAATTCAAATAAAGAATGCAGATTCATAGACAAATAATATAGGATTCGAATTTCAAAACCATTCGTAGTACCTAGAGCTGAATGATGGCACATAACTTTATCATAACAGACTAAATAATGCAGAGCGTCAGTATTTATTAGATCTGTTGTATAGTGAGGTCAAAAACAAACAGGATTAGGGGGCTCCCTGGCTGTTTCATTATAAATGGCTAAGCGGATCAGGCACGTGCAATGTTTTTATCAGGAGCTGCGGGCACCCTAATGCACAAGTAAACAACTCCACCCTATCTATGAATAATTTGTGAACCAACTGGTATCGACATACCGTCAAAATAAACTTAGTTTAGAAATATATATCTATTGAGACTTTTGAAGTTATACTTCTTTAGGCGCGTTATGAAAAATTTATGAGAGTGAAATTTTACGATGCGCGCGCACCTGTGACATAAAATTGGGAGTGTGATTATAGCGTGCGCGAGCGAGATAGGAATAAGACAATCTACAAGTAAAAAGAAATAGAATATGCGTGAAGTTCGTATGCCAAGAATTTTGAATGACCATAATGACATTTATCATTTACTTTTTAAACAAATAAGGAGTTTTAATTATTTTTTCAAAGAAATTTATTAATTTTATATTGTGCAATACTGCCAAAGCTATACATGCATACATCTTAGTGTTTGGTAGAGATGTTCTAAATATATAATAATATATACTTTTAACTAAATAGAATTTATGTTACACTTAATGTAAGAGAATAATAATAAATAATTATTTATTTAATTTTTCAAATGTAAACTGAACTTAATTGACTATAATGACTCCTTTTTCAGTCTTTGATTATTTAATTGTAATTAATTATTTGTATGCAATCAAAAACTATTTTTAATAATGCCAAAGAAGTATAACTTCTTAAGCGCGTACATAAGTACACGCACCCTTTTTTTTTATAAATGGTCTCTGCGCATAGACACAAATTAACATTATGATCAAATATGAAAGTGTCCAATAACACTTCCTACAGTCTGTAATACGGGGAATACACTCAGTTCTTGTATACTATTTTTTATCCACTTATCACTGTTTAGCACTTAAAACTGAGACGTTTGATTATAGACGTTTATTGAATTAGGACAGTTAAAATATACAAACTGCTTCAATTCTGGCAGACAAATCTAAACTCTATAATCTTTTAAAATTCGATATTTTACGACTTGTCTAAGAAATGGCACGTACAGAAACGCCCATAAATCGTTTTAAGAACCCCAGACAGACTGCAAAAAGCGCCTTCATTTAAAAGGAAATATTAACACGAGAATTTCGTTTTTCGCATGAACGATATTTCATGAGTTTGTGGAATGGGTGATATGTGTATTGAAGCGTGGCGCAGGGGTGTCAACGCTCGTAAAACACGACATAGTATTTCATCGACATTCGACACCCCCGGTATTTGTTCTGTATAACCCTATTGTTCCCTCTCGACACTTCATGAAATCACTGCGGCGTTATTAATTTATAACTCTTCAACTATTGACTCTAGTTCGGTGCATTGCTATTAAAAAGAGATTGCTAATAAACAAATGAAATTCCATTTTAGGAGTAGGCAATTTCATATTGGTTTTTTCTATGTGGAATATAGTTGTTAATTTGTTGATTGATTTGTTGTGAAATTTTTTATGCCTTTTCAATAAGTCTGAGAATCGGCTACTATCTATCTTTCAAACCCTTAAGTGATAAGGGGTGTCCACCCCAAAAAACTTTTTTTTATTTTTCAGGAAAAAAAATTGTTTTCATATTTTTGTGATACAAAAATACATACAACCTCTAATTTATATCCCTATACGATCAACCCCTATTTTTATTATAGTAGATAGTTACTTTTATTGAACTAAAAAAATGTTTCCTATAAATAACATACATGGCAAAACAACGTTTGCCGGGTCGGCTAGTATAATAATAATAAAGAGCAAAAATAAACTCGTCAGTTAACTCTGCATACACTTACTTCACTTTTAAAATAATACGTGTAAGGGAGATGTAAGGCGTGGATAATCACGAGGAAGAACAATAAGTGTCCGTGTCGATTCAGTCACACGAAACAATCAATTCACACCGTAAGTAGGTGTAATTCGGCACGGAGCACGGCCCCGCGACTAACAAAAGAAAATCTAAGCAATTAGTCGTCGCCAGAAAGAGCGGAAAACACGCGTTAGACGCGGTCACGCCGACCAGTCACGACGCAATCAAACACGACAAAATCAACCTTAGCGACGTCAATTATGACGGCCTTGAGAGTTCATTTACAATTATTTTAAAACGTTATATAGAGCGATATGTCTACGCCTCGAGATATATTGCGTTGCCATACTTCTGGACAGGTCATATTGATATGTACATACAAAATATGGACCAGCGATGACACCCTGGAGGAGACCTCCAAAAGAAGCGTGGGAAGACCACAAAAGTGATGGACTGACGACATCATAGAGATTACTGGGAAATGGATGAATGAAGCAAACAACAGGTCCAAATGGAAAGTTCAGGACCCCTTTAAAAGAACACGAAGTAATGGAAATGAAAACTAACGTAGACTAAGTGTATTATATAATAACAAAACTAACATTTGTAATTTTTATATTATGGAATTAAATTGGATTTATTATTATGTTTGGTTACTGTTTACTTCAGCTAAGGATTGAATGAAACAATTCTGGTACTGGTTTTATCTTGTAGTAATTTGCGGGTTATTAAATTAAATTATATTACTGCTTTTTGAAGCATTTATCCTTTGCGGGAGATCTAACAATTTGATGAATTCGTGTAACTGCTTTAGGATTAATCCGGTGGTGGACTAAATTACACGGACTATTGATACTTTGTTAAGAGTCCACATCCTTTATTTATTTTATTTGAACAGCCACAATTCTTTGAATAAAAATAATTCCTGATATAGTGACCTAAACCTGTTCAGCGATACCGAACGATACCCGTGGAAAAAAGCTTTTCAATACTAATCAGTGATTGCAATCGGACCATGTCAAAAAAGGAACCCGCATCAGAACCGAGGGTTCCGATTCTCGCTCGGCTGAGCGTGTTAAGTGCTAATGTAATAATCCATTACAATAAAGCGGGCTGTACGCTAAATAGCGCTTTCGAGCGGAGCCGACATCTGCCCGCCGAACAATACAACCCCATTTAATCACCCCACTTGCCAGTCCTAAACAAATATTCAAGCCGGATAGCCACAGACGCGAAATATCCCAAAAATTCTAAATTTAAAAACTTAAAAATAATAGAGTAAGGTGTAACAGACATTAAATCGATTGCATTTTAAATTCGGAATCTAATCAGCCACACCTAGCCGATTTCTAATACTAAATAAACGTGGGAAAAACAAACCACATAATGAACGAAAAAGTGTTTCTTATTAAGAGGCGAGCGTCGTAAATTGATTTTGTTTCCGTTTAGAGGACGTGTTGTGAGGCTATTATTAAAAGTGGGGTTCGAGCGTAGCGAAGGGGTCGGCGAGCGTAAAATCAACAGATTACAGAGCCCAGGCCCTAGCAGCTAAAGAACCCCGGTGCATAAAAGTAATAACTCGTTGCCCTCGCTTTTGTGTCTGCGGTAAGGGTTGTCAGTGCAAATATTAGTAATTTATTAAACGGTTTATTCTTGATGAAATTTTAATGGGGAGAATATTAAACAACCAATTTTATTTAGGGTTATTTCACTGGAGTTATGTTTGATTTTCTCAAGATGACGTGTTATCTAAAGACCGTTATTATTTACGAGTTCTCTCTGCTTTCCTACAATAAAATGATTAAAAGATATTACTGGTAACCCTAAACACATTTTGTAAACTCCACTAAGCATCCCCATACGTGTATTATCTCCGCGCCACTCGCACACATTAGGGGGTGACGTTCCCTTATCCCTATGATATCCCGATAACAATACATTGAAATAAACGCCGTCACAACATCATAGAAACTTTACAATTATAACGAAAATGTTTTTCTGGCTTTTTTGCTCACACAAGGAAACAAAGGAGGTTGTAAATTAAAAAGCAAAATGTCAACAAAACGCGGCCGTGCTTTGTGGGTGTCCGCCCCTGCCCGAAGCGCCCACTCAAACAACGCTCGCAGATACCGAGTGCAATAACATTTTTTTTAAATTACTTCGAATTCTTTCCATTTTTAAATTCTTAAAAGCGATCTGTGGTTCTTGTTTTCAAAGATAACCGTTGGAATGTGAAGTCGTTAGTAGTATACCTAGATTATTTCATTCAGAGATTGTGAACTAATAATAAAAACAGGTTATTAATTCACATTATCCAACATATAAACTTAATTCTCTACAGAAAATTGATAAATTACATGCTTAATGATAAATAAACATACCTGTTTATGCATTTCCACATTGAGCCCATATGACATTTCATAGTACTGAAACATAAACACAGATTATAAATATCAATTAAAGCGGTTGAACAATGTGACACAGAAAGCATTTGGCAGTGATTAGCTTCCTCAAATCATTGGAGTCGAGTGACTAAACATCCGCAGTACATTTTGGCGGTTCGCCAGAAGTGTTTCCGACATATAAAAACTCTCGCGAAAATTTCCTCCAGAGCGTATTAAAATAAATTGCAGCCGATTTGGCAACACTTAATCGTGATTCATATCGGGCGGAACGAGCGCGGGAATTAGGGACTGCCAAATATCTATTCGCTTCTAGCTGAATAATGTTGCCACTTTACTTTTTTGTACGCCATTTTTAAATTTGGTTATTATATCACTCAACAGCTAATTGTCAAAATATTTATTTAGAAGTATATATCTATTATGACAAAGTATATTATGTAGTGCTTTAGTGTTAATATTGTTCAATAAATCAATGATTCACATGTTCTAGCTATAAATTATCTATTTGAGTACATTTTATCGGTATCTGTAAAAATAGTAATAGCTGAGGAGTGTGGGTGTCATTCATAATAAACAGGGCACTTGTCACGCGAGCATACAATATTATTCATGTCAGCTATTATCTCTAAATAACAGGGGGACTTAATATAATGGACTGTCCAATCGCATGGAAACAGTACGCTCGATATGCGGGCGAACAATAGATAAATATCATTGATTGTTTACTATGATTACGTACACTTTAATTTCAGTATACAATTTTAAGCTTTTGTCCATAGACGTTGTAAATTAAACAACCTTTATTTCAACATTAATTGAATTAAATATAGTTCGCCAGTTCCAAATTTAAAAGTTAATTACTCACCATAACATAATGCCTTTGTATTTCAATTTTCTCACTGGCCAGTTTTTCACATTCTAATTTTAAACTGAAACAAAGAATAATAATTTGTGGTTTTAATTAAATTGACATCCGTCAAAAAGGCAGACTAATTATTAAACTCAATACATAGACAAAACAAGATCCTGTTTTAGTGTCAAAGTAATCATTTCAATTGATAACAGATATTTTGACTTGTTTTATAGGCTTTATCGTTTCTGGTAACTTGTAGTGTTATCGGTTAACGTTCATTCAAATTGACCCTCGAATGATAAACTTCATTCAATTACAGTAGGCGCGTAACAAAGATTACAATAACCTTATTATTCTTTAACTAATGGGTACATTAAATATTTTCTATGTTAATATTTAGGGAGATTCAGAAACGATACTTAACACCAACTATGCCTTACAAAGCTAAAACGGTTCTAGTAAATAATAAGAAAAAATATTCGCAATAAGGCACTTTTCACGAGATAGCATAAACCTGTATTTGTTAACAAAAGGTCGTAAAGGGATTTGAATGTAAAAGGACTATTTAGCGTTCACAAAGAAAGGATAAGGATACTCAAAGGATCTCCCGGATGAATTTTTACGGGAATTTTTTATGTAGGTACTTGATATTTAAGCTGTGCTCTCCGATAAGGGGTTTTAGTAATCTCTTCAAGTTATCACAAGTATCTTAAATATTGTTTTAGATTTAAAAAGAAATTAAAATGATATGTAATCTATTATATTAAATATTTTTATTATTGAGAGTTTTCGCACTTGTTACAATAAGGTTCTGTACCTATGTGTAAGTCGAGAAATTGTATTTTCAGGTTTTAGATCTCAAATTGTACCTTACATTAGAATTCATTTTTATTTAAATAAATTTCCTTAATAATCAAAAGACCAAAAAAAATGTTTGAAGTCCCGTCACATCCTAGTGTTGCCCAAATGCAAGACCAAGACGAGACTTAGGCCAGTCTTGGTATTGTCTTGCGTCAATACACCTGGTCTCGGTCTTGGTATTGGTATTGCGCTCTCAGTCTTGGTCTTGGTCTTGATCTTGCAGCAAGAGTCTCGCAAGTCTCGCAAGACTTGCAAATACCTATTAGCCTATTGCTATTTGTGGGGGCTTGCGGGCTATCCTGGAGCATTCACCAATGTACAATGTTCATCAACCAATAATAGCAGGCAGGCTACAGGCATTGTGTTGAGATTAGCAGATTTCATTACAGTGTGCGTAGGTACATTTTTTAGGCAACTTGTCGTACTCGTGACTGGCGCGCTTTGCTACGTAGGTACTGTCGTTAAAGTATGTGTAAGTAAGAAACGATGTAGGTACCTACTACAACAAAATTGTATTCCTTAGAAAAATAATCGTCGTACCTACACGACGATTATTTTTATTTATTTAGTAAATCATCGCTGAAGACAATAGTCGCTACTAGAGTAGGTACGATAGAAGTTGATAAACCGACACTGCAATTCTCAATATGACGTCGCTCATATTTGGAGCTTTTCCACGTTTCAAGTTTGTTAAAATCACCCACTTCCAATTTTGCAGTGCAATGTCCTTTAAAAAGGTATAATAGGTAATCTATATATATAAAAATGAAACCCGTTTTCCGTTGTCACGACATAACATGAAAACGGTTTGACCGATTTGTCTGATTTTTTTTAATAATATACCTTGAAGTACGAAGATGGTTCTTACGGAGAAAAATTAAAATAAAATTGAGTGAATCAGTCTAAAAACAACACTTTTCTATATTCCCATACAAAATATTCGTAATAATACTTAAAAGTGAATTTGAACTTTAATACCATAGCATAAAGTTCAAGTGTTAGTGGAGGGGTTCCGGGAAGGTAAATTTTTAATTTTTTGACATAATGTATTTGTTGTCTTATCAATTTTCTTTTTTTATCTTACTAGCTAGACCGGTGTCCCGAATAGCAGAATAAGTATTTTAAACAAATAAAGAATCGACTGTTAGGCGGTACGATGTTCGCCAGGCCAGCTAGTAATAATATAAACTAGGTATATTTTTATTACTTACAACAATTTTTATAAAATCTACCTATCCTTACGACTACATTCTTCCTTGCGAGGACAACATAATCTATTTGCGTCCGTTCTGAGCACCCGGAAACTTATTTTTTTCTGTAGAACATGGGCAGTGGCGGCGACCTTTGACATGAAAGCGACGGCGGCAACACAAAGTCTAGAAGCGGACTAAATTTTTACCTATTTTGGTGAGGTTGTCAATGTTGGCATTAGCACAGAAAAATAAAATTAAGTAAACACAACGTTTATCCACTTTTTAATAACTAGGTATCCACGATAGAATATTTTTTCTACTAATTTCCTAAGGGTCGATTCGACCTAACTTCAATTTATACACGAGTAACTATACCAAGAATAATCTATTCCATGATTTTAATCTCGAGTAAATCCATAGTCGTTTGTCCACGTAATCAATAGTATAATTGCGCTAGGAATAACCATACGCGAATAGCAAGAAAATGGTGAACGAAAATAAAACTCGGCAAATAAATGTTGTTCTACAACGGGACAGTGTAAGAGCATACATCATGTCAACTCGATTTTGCCGTATTATAGTGTGAAAAAGTAGCTTTTAACAGGTGTCAAACGACGACAAAAAGTTTTTATTTCTTGTTAGTTTGAGGCTTTCGTCTAAAAAGGAACTTCTGTTGAGCCTAGTTGAATTTCATTCTAATATTATAGAAAATAAAAAAATCTAAAAATAATTAATAAATAAATAAATACTAAATTGTTTAAACGTTTCATTATACAATGCCAGACTATTAATTTAGTGCGTTGCGTTGACTTGAAATTAAAACACAGAATACATATTTGTGAAATGACAGAAATCAGCTGATTGGACTGACTGACGCCATTAAATTATTCTAGGAATAGCTGTTATTCCGTGCGAAACGGCGGTATAGTTGCAATTCCCGAATAAGCCCACTATTCTTAGAGTTTGTAGTTGGTAAAACGTAAAATTTATTTACTCTCGATTAACTGACGATTTATTCTAAGATTAAGATTTACTCTTGTTTGGTCGAATCGACCCTAAGTACTCAGTCTAAATATCTTTTTCATAATTTTTGTTTTTCAATAATATGTTGTGTGTAATTGAATGGTAAACTCTAAATCTTACTAGAGAGCTTTTTTAAAATAAACTTATTGAAAGCACTGACATGGCATATACACTTTTCAATCTTGCTGCTCACATTTTAGTACCTAGGTATCACTCACTATCTATCATTTACCGACATTAACAATGATTATTTCGAAATCAAAATATTCGCAATTCAATAGATGCAATACCTACTTAGTTATTAATTATCATCTCGCCCGACAGCTTTTAACGCTGTAGTGTTCGAATTCAAGCCAGTGTGAGAATGTATTTAAATAAAAAAAACTCAAAGCATTCAATTTATACCTACCTACTGCTGGGACATCTTCAAGGTCATTTAATTTTATACTCCTATACCAACCCTACCAAAATAGGTAAAAATTTGTGTGCCTCTGTCCGTACTCTTTGTCGGCGAATGCGGCGCTCAGTGTCAAATGCTGTGTTACACTTGTTGCAAACCGCGGCGTCTTTGTCGGTAAATTATCAAATAAGTAGGTATTTAATACACCGACCGACCAACAGTTTATTCGCAGAACGTCACATTTCCCCAATCAACTTTGAACCTTAATTCTTTAGCGATAAACTTGAAAATCTGTTGAAGAAATTTGATAGATTGTAGTAGCTTGATGTGCTGGCGTCTGTACCATAGTATTGGCTGCCGTAGAAACAGTTACTAGACCTACTCGACTCGCTGTTAGTTTTAAATTTTGCTAAATAGAAGAATAATATAAACTTTGAAACATAAGTTTCACACCTACATGATGTTTATATAATTTTAAGCACATACCAACCTACGAGTACTAACGTTAGATCTGCACATTAGACATAAACAAGCATAACATATTATTATAGGTAGATACCTACAAGGTATGAACTTTGCTAGAAAGTTATTAGGGAACAGATTTGTGAGTATTAACACGCTACCTACTTAATAAATTGTTGAAATATAATAAGTACTTACCTACCTAATCAATACAATACGTTTCAGGGTGCTTTCAGACGAGCGGCACGTTGCCAATTACAAATACAACTGCAGCCCTTAGTTTAGTGTTATGATTTGTGATACCTACGGTTTTGATACTGGGGAACGTTTCTCAAAATCGGGATTGAAACCAAATACCTACTTAATAACGCCCAAATCTCAGTTTGTCTTACCTGCAAGACGCAAGAGTCTTGCAGGCTTAAGTATTGTCTTGCTCAAGTCTTGCAGGGTTCAGTCTTGGTATTGGTCTTGCTATAATAAGGCGGTCTTGGTATTGGTCTTGGTCTTGCAAAAACGCAAGAACAAGACCAAGACTGCAAGACCAAGACCGATTTTGGGCAACACTATCACATCCTAATGGGGCGTGGAACAGACACGTTTTTGCGTCTACATTAATCATGTTTTAAGACAAGTAGGTGATGTGATGCCTACCGAAAACAATAATTATCTCACCGGTATCGAGTCCTGGACCTTAAGAATACATGCTACGTGGTTACTTGTTTTAATATATCAATTACTTACTTATGATATTGAGCTTGTAGAAAGTTGAATTCTTCTTTTATTCTGTCACAAGATTCACCCACCGTGAACTTAATTGGTTGGCCCGGCTGCGGCGGTCCCTGCTGACATACGTACTTTATAATTAGTAAAAACCATAATTAAACAAAACTATTATTAACAAATACAGATACTAAAACGCAAGGTTGTAGATAATACATAGATACTCAAACCGAACAACAAAATGTCTCATTATCTTAGTTCAAACACTATGCACGTAGGCACTACAAAATGTAATGACATATTGAATAACATGTGATATGTTTCAAAGAAGGTTTTTAATCCCCAATTATATAATTTACAATGTAAAACAATTTAAAGATCAATCATAAGACTAAAAACAATAACTTTAATGTCAGCCAGAAAAAGTTCCTATCACGAAGTTAAAATTACACGCATCCCAAATTACCATAATACAAATTATCCTTTAATGACCATAATTCGGTGTGAGGCTCGATTAATAAAAAACGACCGCTCGCCTCTTAACACACAAATAAAACACGAACATGCACCAAAAAAAAACAAACTCCATAATAAGAAGCCGGAAAATAAAAATACAGCGAACACGGTCGCCGGGAGGGCAGCAAAAAATAAATAACAGTCGCTCGCCGGCGCGAGGAACAAACGGACTTTAAAAATAATAAAAGGAACGTAAATAAAAGTGTAAAAGGAACTAGTGTGTAGACGTTGTAAATGGAACTGCGGACAATCGGGCCCGGGAAAAATGTGGACGGAATTTTGTGAATGCAACCGGAGCGCCTTCTCAAGCCGTAATGGGCGATCGCACTTAATAATGTAATACCGCGGATAACCGCAAGAAACCCGAGCTTTTTATGCTTCAACATCTATTTAACTTTATTGACTGTACAACGAATATTGTAAACGCAATTCTTAATCGTATTACTGTAATAAAAAAGCTTTTAAAGGAGTGTTGAGTATCGACATACATAAACGTTTAAACAGAACAAAACATTATCGGTAGCTGTTTCAAGGAACTCGACCACACAGTGCGTGCATGCCGTTCGGATGTTGCATACTAAAGCGTCTTAAAAGTACTATTACTGTAATATTAATACAAGAACATTGAAATTATTTAACCATAAATGTATTGTAAAGCGAAGTAGCAAAGTTTTTGTTGAGAATTTAATTTAGAATCCTCAAAGAAATTTTAGTTAAAAAGGTGTATTGAAATTAAATAAGGCTATAAAGTATGCTAAGCGTAAATTGCTAAGAAAACATAAATTTCGTATAAACACCAATAAATTTATTTTAAACACAGCCTTTGTTTAGACTAAAGACAAGAAGCAGATGTATTGCATATTGGCTGATAATAAAAGTTGTTTTAATTATTTTATTTGTGGCGGGTGTCTTGGTGAATCAGTGTTTACTTTCGGGCTAATTTTAACCGGAATTTTGTATTTCCAGCTCGATGAGTTTACTCAATGGGTAAGCTGAGGCCTGCATCTTCTAGTATATTGTTTTATATCAAACTGTAATTTTCAAAGCAAATTATATAGGTAGGTACAGATCTGATAGGCTTCTGTAATCGTTCAAAAAGAAACATTCATGATTTATATAAAATTTCTGGGTATATGAGTACGTCAGTGGTAAACAATTGTTTATACTTCTTAAGGTCGGCCCACACTAATTTTTTTTATAGATAAACTTTACTCCCATTTTTATTTGCGATATTAGTACCCACTGTAATCTTTTTTTGTCAAAACAACGTTGCCGGGTCAGCTAGTAATCACATAGTCTCCAATATAATAATACGTGCGTTTAAATTATAATGAATAGCGATGTAAAGTTCGCACAGTTTAGACTCGAACCCCATTGAATCGAACACAAAAAAATAATCCACGACTATAATAGAGTAAACGTTTATAAAAAGGCTCTATAAATTATCACCGAAAAGGTCAAATTAAAATACAATGAAGAGTTTTTGAGTCTTGGAGGGCCGGATGAAAGGCCCGAACATAAAAACAGAATGCATTTAAACGGATATAAAAAGAAATACCAAATTATTGAATACGTCTGTCTGCCCACGTCTACCTGTTCACTCCAATCTTTTGTTGGAATCTCAATTTCTTATTAATTCAATGAGCGAACCGTTTGCATAATTTGTTGGAATTTTTTGTTTGGAATTTTTTCTTAGAATATACGTATTAGGTTTCATTTTACGCAGAGAAGCTCGTTGTTTTAATTTTAGAAGATATGTGTACACTTTAATACTCTATATCGTAAGCAAAAAAAATGTCTAGTCTTAAGAACGATAGCTGCACAGATTGGAAAGAATTGCTGTAAGTATTGTCTAATAAACTTATTTTTTTTATATTTACTGATTTATACTCGTTTTCTTAAAAGATTGAACATATAGAATGTAGCATAACTTACTAAAAATCCATCTTATCTTCGTTGTGGAAAATTTATTTATGAAAACAAACCCTTTTTAGTACGGTCAAAGTACAACCATTGTAACACCATTTGCACTCAAATACGAAAATACAAATACATATTTGTATAAGATTGGTCCGTATGTATTTGTGTGTGTAATAGGTATGAACCATTTTATAAAAAGGCGATTTCGCATTTTTTACCACGGAAACGATGCTTACATAGCACATGTCCTATTAAAATATACAATGTCAGTATTGCGAGAGAAGTATTCATTCAAATATTCGTTAAACGTGAAATTAATAAACACTGTTCTGTGCTCAACGAATTCAAATATTTTCGAAAATCGAACATTAGATTTAAACTAAACAGATTATATAAACTATGTGTGACCAGCTCTATATAAAAAATTACCATTATGAAATGTATTATTTCTATGATATTAATCACTAAGCTAATATGCTATTGGCAAATAAGGAACAATATTGTAAAACCAGGCATTTGCGGTCAATTACCTACATGATTTGCACGTATTACCGCATGGT
The DNA here is from genome assembly GCF_905475465.1 of Pieris napi. Classification (NCBI taxonomy): domain Eukaryota; kingdom Metazoa; phylum Arthropoda; class Insecta; order Lepidoptera; family Pieridae; genus Pieris; species Pieris napi. The sequence goes on along the minus strand of NC_062239.1, from coordinate 2,432,165 downwards.
TTTTAAACTTTGAACTGTTTTATTAAACTCAAAATATAAACATAAACATTCTACACATTATTTTATTTATAAAACTATAAACAATAACCAAAAAAATCAAAAAGAATTTTTCACAGAATGTGAAGTAATCTATGATAACAATTTGATGAAGTCTAGATTATGACGAAGCGTTGTTAGCGTACTCCAAATACCGTGTTTGCTTTTTGATAAGGCTTATCACGACATAAATGTGGAGAATTATTTTAGAGGAATATTTACTTAGGCATCCTTATCAAACGTTCAACACCCATTTCACTGTTATTTCCGATTTCCGCAAATTTGAATTACAACAGAATTTGTGTCCTAATCAAATAATTGGTATCCTCCACTTATTAATATCCATTACCTTATTTTATCGAAATTCGTTAAAAAGTTTAAGGGCGAAAGCACAACAAATTTTAAGCGTTACCAAAAGCTAAATTCAATACAAGTAAACAATATTTAAGTTATTAGCATATCAAGTTGTGACAACGCAAATATCACTTGTTCATAGCGGTAATTTCGTAAATCAAATATTTGCTGAGTGCTAGGACGCGACACGGATTTTGAGCAAACATACAAATAGGCATTTACATTAACACCTCCCTCCTCCCACCCCTCAGTCATAAACCAGTGTCGTAAAAGAAGTAAAAGTGCGCTATTCGAAACACGGTCAACAATCGGAAAATCTCACTGAACACGGCCATAAATTTTACTGCCTTTGCTAGTTCTGTACTTTACGGCAAATTTCTAATTTTAAATTTGACAATGAACACTTCTTAAAAAGATTGCCTATGCACTTTTTACAGAAATTTCAAACTGTCATCTGTCAGGTCTATTATAGCAATTTAACGTAAAAAAGTTAGTCTTTGAAAAAGCCATTTGAATTGCATTAGTATTTTCTACGACTTATAAAATCGTTAGTCGTTTGCGTTTTCCGTTCTAGTAAGTTGTTGACACAATTTCTTGGAAATCCTTTACCTATTTTATTCTAGGTATTCTGAATAGCAAATTACAGCTTTGTACATAGTTTATGTTCACACTGTTTATGTTCAATTATGTGTATATTTTATTCAATAGTATTTATTATTAATCTTTTAGTAAACATGAATCAGACTCATTTAACTTAAACGCTTCGAACTAGATATTCTCAAAGGCAATGCTAGGTCATGTACACATTAGTGCACTAATGGACTTCATAAACAAGGAGGCTTTCTCACGGTTTTCACTCTCATTTATATAATTTGCTACATAATAGTCTGTACAGTATGACTGATCTGCAACTTTTGTAATTATTAGACTTTATATTGTAAAACAAGTTCTTAATTTAAAAATTGTTGTGAAATAAAATAATATAAAAAAAGTTTTATTTCCATAATATTTTGATAAAATTTAGAATGTTTTAAATGAATTGCAGCTTTTGAATATTCCTTATATTCTAGGCCTTACCTAGCTAAACCATGTTTTAGCGGATTTTAAAATACTGCGGCTAAACCCGTCGGTAAACGGTCGACAGATGTTCCACAATTGCGGTATACATGTGATAGGCTAATATCTACCTTTTCTCTATATAAATAAGGTTGAATTAAGCTTAAATAGCTTAATATGAAACTCGAAATGTGGTTATCTGACATGTTTGCGGTAACATCTCTTATTTACGGGGAAACAACGCGGTTTTAACTTATAAAATTAAATTTTTCATGTGAAGTTAGAGAGATTTTTGGACTTGGTAATACTTTTACATTTCTTTCAAGCAATTTGATGGTTAATCTAGCGTGTCGTTCGCATTGAGTTTGGGGACGCGAAGGGGACATGCCTCAGCGGGGGGTGCTTAGTGACGTTTTTGTTACGCCGTATTGTTTGGCTTTATTGCCGAACCGTGATTCTTATCAATTCTTAGAACTATCAATTGTAATATTATGTGAACTCAAATAAATGTTGAAGCCTTGCATACTCATAACAAACAACAAATTACGAACTTATCTACCTAAATTCCCACGAACTGTGAATGAGGCGCTTTAATTACTGTCGTCGATTAAAAATGAAATGAGGGGTCTCATTATTTTTATAATGCAAAATTATTGTTTAAAGTATTACCGGATGCCTGGCAGCCGCCACGGCAGCAGCGGCGGCGGCAGCGTTCATTGCGCCCGCGCTAGGATACATCCCCACGTCAAGCACACACGGTCATCGTCTACAGGACACTCCAAAAACGATACACCCACACACTTCCACTGAACACAAAAATCACTGCAAGAGAGCGCACTCCGCGCGGTCAGTCACACGCGATTAATTATAAATAGTTGCGAGACACAACCTCCTCTTCCGAATACTTCGAACGGACTGGCGCGCCGGGGGGATTGAGCGGGGTCCGGAGGATCTCCACACCCCGCGTTCTTACCCCTCTATCACCCCTGGCCTCAGTATGCATGCCGTTGTCATAATAAAATATATAATTTCTTGAACTGACATTTTTAGATTTAAACCATACATTTTAAATATCTTGACAAGGCTTAAGTACTGCCAAAAATAAAATAAAGCATATGTGCTTAGAATAATCTCGAGAACGAACGTGATGATAAAATCTCTTCATGACAATCATTGATGACCATTTTATTTATCTAACATTGTGGAAGATAATCAAGATTACAACACATAAGCTGCCTCTAATCTTGAAATATTGCCATTGTACTACTTATATAATAAGAATAAATTAAACTATATGCAGAAATGTCATATTATTCCTTAGATGGGTAGGTAACTAGAAACTGCTTATTAGGAAATATCGTAATAGCATATGTAAAACAAGAATAATATTTATATACAATATTATCTTGTGTCCATAAATTAAGGATGTTAAATGAGGAAAAAGGTTCTTATCAAACAATAAAACCATTTAAATAATGGCAAAAGTCAATTAAAGTTAAAGCGTCACACAAATGTTTTATTACACAAATAATTTTCAAGGCGCATTATGACAGCTCTCAAATATATTTTAAAAGAATCGAGTGTCGCGCGCTTTTTGTAAACAACGCTAATATATATTTATATGAAATTAAAAAAAAACTTCAAGTATTAAATATAAAATTGCGAGTGAGGAGTTCCACCTAATTTACGTTTTATACCTTAGAATACAGGATAAATATTTAACTAGGTACGCAGACGAAGTCATGAGCTATTTGTTTGCCCTTTAAAATTCGAATAGTTTTTATTTCCAAATAAATTAAAAACCAACTAGATAAAAGGTAAAATAATTTCCTAAGACTTGTGTCAGTCAACACTAAAAGACTTAAAAGAGTCCAGTTAAAGAAATCATTAAATAGTCTATTAAAGATTCTAAATTCTAAAGAGTAAAACCTTAATTTGAATAAATAGAGCTATTATATCCTCTCATTTGACTCTATGGTCTTAATGCGTGTCTGTGGCGAAAAAAGATAAGTTTTTATGTGCGCTTATAATCTTTTATTTTACTCGAAGCTTACAATAATGTCTCGCCCACAGACGTGTGACACAATTCAGTAACAATAGCAGCGGATGGACGTTTTATTCCCTCGTTTACTGTCACTTAAAATAGTATTGGTTTATTCACGAGGTATGTATTTAGTACGAAAATACAAAGGAATAGTTGAAATATCCTATGCCTATCAGTTTACTTTATACAAATATAAGAATACACATTATAAACAATTCACTAATAAATTACAAAATTTTTAAAAACGTTTTTAATTACTTAAAATTATTCGTCTCTTAAAATGTAATTATTATATTGAAATAACAGTTTGTGACATACGAAATCCGGCAATTTCATTATGTAAAAAGCAGTTTCCATTGACATTATTATGTCCCCATTAAAACCAAAAAGTATTTAATTGCAATACAAACACGTCCATATTAATAATACGCTTTTTAAGTATACACTGCTTCAATTTTGTCCACATCTAAACTTCTAATCCACCCTTTTTTAAATAAAACATTATAAGGCTCATTATCGGTTTAAGTCAGGTAAAAAATAAAATTTAATAATTAATGCTAACAATTAGTCGTCTGTGAAAAAACAATTCAAACCGTGTTTCCCAGAAGGCTCGGATTCATTCTTATATTTTTTGCTTGAAATAGCGTGCACAAAATTATTATGTTTTCTCGGTGTCGCAATCATGTGTGAATATTTTATACGGCGTATTGGTAATTTTTTTATATGTATGTACAATGTCTTCAATTAAGGTGTATAATAAGTAGGTTTAGTAACAATAGATAAATTTCTCTTTGAATATCATCATGATGTCATCTATTGTACCTACTATGTGATAATTATTCAGTTTAAATTGTGACATCGTATGAATAATGTTCATAACTTAATTAATCGCGTATTAAGGAAAATTTGTATATTTCCTAGAAGCTCTCGTTTACAGAATACAACCAGCCTCATACATTTTAAAACTTCATTAAAGCGATTTGCATACATCAAGTATTAGCTATGCTTTCGATTTAACTTTTAACCCCGTCTGGGACTCAAAGTGGTATCCGGTAACTCCGTATTGTTCGTGAGGGAATGCCATTTTAATGACCACGCCATAGTTCGACGTGCGTCATAGTTTAAGAACCTACCCAACTATTCTTAGAGTTCATTCTCACTATTACATAAGCTCAACAAACAGCTCTTTAATCTAATTGACTTTTACACAACACGCCTCGATTGATTTACGATTAGTCTTGTCTAAAGCCTACGTAAGTAATTTGCTGCCGATATATTTAAAGATAATAACGTTATAATAGCGATTTAACGTGTTATTAAGCTATTCTGTATGCGATTTCGATGTTATCATTAATTAAGAATTGTGTTGCGAGAGAATTCTATCGCTTAAGACTTGAGTTGTTTAAATTCGGAACGTAGGACCTTTTATAACAATGGCTACGCATTGTGTATTCAGAGTCTGCTGTCAGTTGTCCGATGTGAGCTGTAGGTATCATTAGTTTTTTAGACGAAGCGCTCGTTGAATTGCGATCGCGACTACCGAGTACCGGACAAGCATACTTATCGGGCACAATACGCCCACGCAGATACCTATCTCTCGCGCCTTCTTCGCCATACTTCTATTTCCTTTTGGACTGGTTTTTACCTGACGCTCGGCGACGAATAAAGTAGCCACATGTCTGTCTAGATAACTGTGTAGCTCGATACCACCTACGTAATTGGATTCACGTCGCATTTAATCTTATTATTCTTTTTAAAGCGTCAGTAATAGGTACATGAATGATCGTGTCTTTATAGGATTTGCATCATGTTGTGTACGGTAGATAAGTCGATGGTATCGGCGTTGCGAGGAGCAGGAAGCGCGACCCGCGACCCGCGACGTGCCATTAGCGCTGCGCATTCAATAATAATGAACGAGCCGCACCAAAATATCCCCTGTTTACACCCACTCGCTCGCTCGATCCGCCGCACCGACCGACCGCATTTTATTTTTTCGCTGTCGCACATTTCGCCGTCATAGCTATTTCCACTCGAGGTATTATACTCTCGTACGTGTGTGAGTTAGTCCACGTGGACCGCACCGTCGACGACGAACTGAATCCGCGCAATACGGCCCACCGATTGGCTCTAAGTTCGAGATCGCTTATTAAGGGCGGAGTTACACGCGTTTCTGGCTTCTCATTGGCGAACATGGTGTGAGCAAATGCTGCGATTGGTCTAGGTGATTTTTATAAGCGCGGCAGTCCACGTGGACTCGTTTATCTATTCAGACGCCGGCGGCGCGGTCGCGGGGGGAGACCGGGGGGTATACGGGCAATCAGTAAAGGCGGGAGGAATACGGCCATATTTATAAGAGCTGCGGGGATGCAATCACGAAGCGGCGCGGGGTGGCAGGAGGCCGGGGGGAGGCGGCGGCCATTTTGAGGGCAGCTCTTTTTATTCGTTTTTCGCGCGGGGTGCGTCGTCGACGGGAGCGCGGCGTGCGCTAATTGCGGGGGTAATGAGGGCGCTCCGCTCAGTTCGCTCACTCTATTAAACTGGCTCGCTATCGACTACCTTATTGATTTGTCCTTAATCGAGCCGCGGCTGGCGGACTTGGCCAAGCAGAGAGACACGGCCCGCTGTAATGTAAACAAAGCGGCTCGCCCGCGTGCGACATCGCACAAATTGAATTGCAATGATTGGGTGTGGTGCGGTGGCCGAGCGACGCCACTACAAGTTCACTACACTCAACACTATACGTAAACAGCAGCCGAGGCCTACTTACAATAACATCGCTTCGCATAAAGTTATAAGCCGTACTTATCATCTTAAATACATATAAGTACCTATATCCGTCGAACCCATCGCAATGTTGATAGGTTGAGCTTACGTATTCGCAATGGGTCCCCGTAACAAGTCGGAAAATGCATATATTATCTATATAATGGTGTTCCTTTTACTCGATTAGGTACAATACTTTTTAAATCATTGAAATCGGTAAATTGGTTGCGAAGATATTACACATTTTGTACAAGCCAACCGCGGCGCGGCCGAAATGCTCATGTGACGTCACGATTTCCCTACGGACCGCGCGCTCGCTCTTCGCCATTCATTTATTAAAGTTCACTCGATCTGCGCGGGTCGTGATGTGGTTTTGTGGTTTTTATGTGAAAATATGCCGCATTATAAGTACTGTATAGTACCGAAATGTACTAATACTTCAACTAGTACACCTGAAAAACTGTTTTTTAATGTGCCAAGGGACCTGAAAGTGCGCAAAAAATGGTGTACTGTCATGAAGAGGGGTGACAGTACACCTTACATTACTCATGTGGTAAACAGTATCTTAGTAAAACTTGTTTACGAATGTTAAAGAAAAATACAGGGTCGTACTAGGTGTATTTCAATGAATAAATAAATGATAAAAAGTGTAAGTAGTGAAATTTCTAATAACCCTTCCTCAGTAGTCTGGTAAAACCCAGGGTCGTACTGAGGCTCAACTAAATGAAATTTGCCGTTCCCGGGAATATTTCCCAATGCCGGAACATTCCCGCTTTGGGGAATATGTATCTGTAGGTAATAAAACTGTAGCCAAAGTGAATTCTATACATTGAATAATTTTTTGAATAATCGAGTTATGAGAGCTCCATACACGCAATAGAAACCAAAAATATTGTTTTTGAATTTCTTGTCTGTCTGTTGAACGCTTTTCACGCGAAAACTGCTAGACGTATTTTACGCCTTTTTTTTAAAACTCTTTGCGAATATTTTTACAAGACGTTTTTCTCTTTCCATAGCGACTGTCTCCTGTATGGATGCCCCGAAAATCTGTTCAACTAAAACACCATCAGTCTTGCAGTTTGCAGTTTCGTGAATTTTTGACGCCGTTACTCTGCAGTATCTTAGTTCCCTCCATAATGGTGAATCAGCTTGCGATAATGTTGCTTCTTCTGCTTTGCTACAGTCATCTATAGTCATCCGACTTGAGCAGAAGATTATTTCATTCTCATTAGGATTGCTTGTTCAAACAATCCAAGGTAAACGAATAAAGTATACCTACCGATTACTTTGTTTCTTATATTCATTTGCACTGACAAAACTAGACGACAACAATACGCAAGTCGATGAGATTGAAATAAAATTAATCATTTCGTCGGGCACTTTTCTTACTTACTTACCAGCAATGTGCCGTCCGTTGCCTACTAACAATACTAGGAACTAACTCCCAATAAGATTTCCGACTGGCAATGCACCCAGAAACATTGAGAAGAATATTCCCGGTAACATGTTCATATCCATAAACCTTACTGGGAATTTTCCCGGGCCTGAATACGACCCTGTATTCCTGACCTACTTATTATCCTGCTGTTTTGATTAGGTTGACAATGAGATTTGCTTACCTCTGAAGTTTCCAACCACGAATTTCAGCGCTTGTATAGTTTAAATGATTACTAAGATAATCAAATACCATTTAGGTAGATTATCGGATTGCGCTTGCTCAAAACCGATATCTTTCTTATTTCTACCACTGATTTGTTATATTATAATATTAAACAAATCAAATCACTTATTAATCGATTGGGTATAAACTGGTGACGTTACGCTCCGTGTTGGACGAGTATCGCTAACAGAATAAACAGCGCGGGGCGCGCTGTGGTTCAGCGGCAAGCGTTGAGATATTGTGACGTCATTGCTTTCGTTCGCGCGGTCAGTAAACCTTGTTTGGTATTTTGCCCATAACTTTGTCAGTTTTGGTCGTAGAACAAAATTTTTTACACCTTATGTTTTAGTTTCTCAAGGACTATAAAACTGCATTTATAACATAAAACCGTTACGGGTCCCCATTCACACTCCGGGTGATTTTATAGGCAACTGTCGTCCAATAAATCTTCGTAGAAAACCTAGTCCGTGACGCCTCACTGGCTGATCATTATGCATATTTCTGCTATGCTGATGAATAACTGACTAAACAAAAACTTGGCTTCAATTCACTATTCCATCTGCTAAGGCTAAAGAAAGAATGCTAATGTTTTATTCACAAGAATACATTTTAAAAGCATATTTTTTACTAAATAGCTACAAGTAAGAATGGCAAATAAATTACATATATATTTTTTTTTAAACTATAAATTACTTGAAGTGTAAAACTAAGAAAAAGTTTTATTTTGGTTGAACGACATGATCTAATATGAAAGGAGCAAAATTGGATTTATATTATCCCGCTGTGCGTGAAAGCTGAACAATGGGGTGGCAGGACACTCTTGTTTTGTTACAGATAATATTCTTTCGAAATAAATACAATGGAGGCTTTATTTTTGTCTGCTATTAACACTACAATATTCTTTTTTTAAATTATGGTTTTAGTTAAATTAGAGTTGTGTTGGCCTAGTGTCTTCAGCGTGCGACTCTCGTACCTGAGGTCGTAGGTTCGATCCCCGGCTGTGCACCAATGGACTTTCTTTCTATGTGCGCATTTAACACTCGCACTCGGTGAAGGAAAACATCGTGAGGAAACCGACATGTCTTAGACCCAAAAACTCGGCGTGTGTCAGGCACTGGAGGCTGATCACCTATTTGCCTTTAAAAATGTTCATGAAACAGATTCAGAAATCTGAGGCCAAGACCTAAAGAAGTTGTAGCGCCACTGATATTTATTTTTATATTTAGTTAAATATTGCTATCTTTTAAGTCAGCAAATCACAATCTAATGTACGCACTATAAATTTGATAACAGCATTTTATTTTATCTATTTAAAATTAGTTTAGATTTCATTGAGGAAGTATTTTTCTAAATTATATCTATATGAAGAATTTAATGATTCCTAAACTACAGAAGTAGATTATTTAATCAAACGCTTAAAGTCGTACTTAGAGTTGTACCTATAATCAGTTAAAATTTTGTACCTAAATATTTTTGAAGTTATACTTCTTTAGGCGCGTTATGAAAAATTGATGAGAGTGAAATTTTACGATGCGCGCGCACCGTGACACAAAATTAACAGAATGAAGTTGCCTACGGCTTTGGACATAATTTAAAAATAACATTCGAATAATAATAGAATTTATGTTACACTTTTTGTAAGAGAATAATAATAAATATTTATTTATTTAATTTTTCAAATGTAAACTGAACTTTATTGACTATAATGACTCCTTTTCCAGTACCTATTTAATTGTAATTAATTATTTGCATGCAATCAAAAACTTTTTTTAATAATGCCAAAAAAGTATTACTTCTTACCCGCGTACATAAGTAGGTACCTACACGCACCCTTTTTTTTATCCGTATCTAGAATCTCACTGCTAATTTTGACCATCTCAATATAATATGAGATCGGATCTTGAGATACGTAGGTATACCTATACAAGAGTCTAGACAACAGTTGTGTCAATGGTAGGCTTTGACATCCAATGGGCTTTGTTCATTCCTCAGCATATTTACCCAACTGTTTCAATTTATTCGAATATAAAGCGATACAATCTGACTATATCTAATCGCTACCAAATATTTTATTACGATAAATATATAATAAAATATACCTACATCGTTTTCAATGGGAATATTTTCTTTAAATTTGGTGATACGAAATTAATGGAGCGTTTAATATCTTTGATTTAGATTGTATTGTTCTGTAAATTAATATTTTTAAAATATTAAAACAAAAAGGTACTTTTATTTTATCGCAATTTATTTTAATTTTAAAAATAAAAATCCGATTCACGTTCTAAATTTAATATTTTTTTAAACATTTAAACCATTCTAGTAGGTATATAGAACTTTTAAAATTTTATATTTTATTATTTTTTTAAAGCTTTTGTTTAGTAATTTAAGTTATTATTTTAAATAAATGTACCTAGCCTAATTCTTATAATGTGTTAAAGGACATTTAAAAAAATCGTCATATATGAACATATAATAACATACCAACATATCTAGAAGTTACATGTATTTTTGAGCAGTTAGCCCACCGTTACGACCAGTGAAGCATGGCGCTGACGTAATTGTCTATTTCTCTCAATTAACTGCCTCTATTACTTTTGCTACAAGCACCTACTTGTAAGCATAATAGTACATAATAGTGAGACATTTATAATAATATATGTACTTAAAAACTAATTGAACGAACGAAATATGTTTTATTACGGAAATACTTACGTAATAGATGTTTAACAAGAAAAGCCGTGTCTCACTTGCGATTGAAAAAAACGTTCGTAAACTCTGAGAATAAATTCAAACGATACTTTTGACTCCTTAATGTCAAAATAAGATGCATTTTAGACACAATCCAATTGTTTTTTTTTTGGGCCACTAAATTAGAAAAATATTAAAACGACGCTGTCCCGATAGTATGTACACCACCAGCAAAATAAAATAATATCTAAAGGTTAAAGTTAAAGGTTAAAACAACAATAACAAAATTAATGATTTAAGTATTGCAATAACACAATTATAAAAAGAATGTAATTTATTGTGATTATTGAGTTATGCATGAAATTCCTCTAAAATAAACAAAACTAAGAATAGTTATAAAAATACTTTAATACGTAGTGGTTATTTCGTAACAATTGAAGCCTAATTTTCAGTTGAACAAACATAATAGGCGAGTCAAGTGTTTCTGTATTGAATAGGCAGCGGGAAGATTACCGACAATGGAGCGAGACGATATGAAATTTCATTAACGAGGGTTCAGCACTTCACAAGACGGGCAAACAGCGCGCGTGAACCCACGAATAATTCACACGCGAGCCCTACAAATAACACCCCTACCCCCTCGGCCACAGTGTTGCCACACTTACAGATATTAAAGTAGCTTTACTATAACCACGTGATACGAAAAAAACAGTAGATTGTGTATAACTTAGAGAGTAAAGATTGTCTATAATATGCATTGGGACTATTATTAAAGATTTAATTTAATTACGTGTTGATTGCAACACGTAATTAAAATTCTTCCTTTCCTGGGTTCGCAAGGCTGGAGTTTAAATATTTCGTATATAATATAGCATAGATTATCATAACTCATGGATTTGGGCAAATTCAATGGCAATCAAATAGAGAAAACATATTTAAATTCAGTAGTTTTTAAGTTTATTCCTTACAAAAATACTCTCGCTTTAGATATAATATTATGTATATCAATGATAATATTTATCATTGAATATTGTAATCGAAATAACCGAAAAACATTCTTAATTACAATTTTTAAATACAGTATTTGTTGCGAAAATGATAAGTTTTATCCGTAAATTTGCTTTCGTAAAGCACTAAATCGCATCCTTTATGGGCGATGGGTCGTAATTTTACAGACTGAAGGCACGTAGCGACATCTCTTGGCACGGAACGACATTAACATGCTTTCGTATGAAAAAATGCAACTCGCATATTTCACAATAGCTTTTGCATACGCGCTGAGTCATTTATTACACTTTTAGATCCAAAGTTAAGTTCACTGCTCTTCATATGCTTCCTAAAATTACTTAATGTTTGTTAATAAATTGGGAAATATAAACCAGTTTAAAATAGAATTATCAAGCCAATCAATTAAAACAAGGTAAAACCGGGGAATTTGGGGAAGGAAATACATTTAAATTGTATTACATAATATTTAAATTACAAAAACAAATGTTCAAAAAAATCGTACGATACTCGGGCATCAGGCATCATTCTATGGACGAATGTGAAGTCTCCAATACGCATTGGGCTAGCTTGGGGACTAGGTACAGACCATTCATTTCGGATATTTTTTTTCATGCTACATACTTATTATTTGTATTGACAATTTTCTTAACCTACGAGGTAATAGAAATTTTTTTTTAAAGAAAATTAAAAATTAAAACGTCCCTGTGGCAGTGGACCTTTAATGAAATTCCTCGCTGTATGTCGATACTTATTCGTCGAACCAGGAAAGCACCAGGTTTGCGATTCTGTAACTCACTTTTCGAACTCTCACAGCGGTTTTCGCAGCGGCGATCGCGCTCAAATCAGGGAGCGTTGCTAGTGCGAGGTGAACTCACGGATTAACAGAATCGAACGGCAGCACTGGGGTCACCGGTACTAAAAAAACTACTACTTTCAGATTACTTTCTGCTTTATTTCTTCCTATTTGTATTTTTTTTGCTATATGTACCATGTTCCACGGAACATCTGTAGGTAGTCTTTTAAATCTGTTCTGACTAGTTCCAGGGGCTCCTTGTGTTGTTACAGCATATTTTTTTTAAGGATAAGATTCAGACTGGAATTTTAGCACTAAATATCTCGAAATCCAATACATTTTAGACACAAAGTGAGGTGCTCGCTCTATAAGTAAGTTTGAGTTTGCATGCCCAATGTGTATGAGAAAACCGCATAGAAAATACTGTTTACAGAACAAAGTGGAGGCGTGTTCCGTCCATACGATGCCCTGAGTAATGGTTCAACAGTGTTGAGTTTCTGCAAAACTGCTTTCTGTAACGACTGATTTAGTCGGCTAATAAAACGCTTCGAGCCAACAACCATACATCATATTTCTTTATGGGGTAAATTTTCGCAACGAACAAAGTGTTAATATTAATTTCAGGTTTAGGTATATGTAAATTCAAAAACTAATTTGATTTTGATTAGGAAAACTCGTATTTAGTAGTAGTATTTTAAACTATCAAAGCGATATTGAAACATTAAATTAGTATGTATATAATTGACGAGTAATCAAAGATAAAAACAAAACTCTACAGCCTTACAAGTCTGGACCTCCGATTTTTGGTTGCTGCTCATTTGTTTTGTTCTAATAGACAGGTGGGAGATAAGCCTTGACTCACGCTGTCAGGTTTTCTCACGATAGTTTATTTCACCTTAAACGCGTAGACAAAAATTATCGACGCACAGCCGTCGAACTTACCTGCCTCAGACATGAGAGTCGCACGCTGAAGCCACTAGGCCACAGCTCATAAATAATACATACACATTATCATCTCAAATCTAAAATATAGATTTTTAAACTTATACTTCTTTTGGCGCGTCAGGGAAAAATGATGAGAGTAAAATTTTATGATGCGCGCGCACACCGTCACAAAAATCCGACACCCTGATGTAATTTTTTTGTGATATTTAAATAAACTTTATTTAACTAGATAATGCGTTGTAATAAAACTTTCAATGTATTAAATACCTTTTTTCTATTGTTAGTGTCGTGTTTTCTACAAACGTAGAATAAGGCGAATAATAAAAAAATTAAAAAGATCTTTATCTTTACCACAAAGTAGTATAACTTTTAACGCAAGTACACACACGTTTTTTTTAATGTGTTTTATTATATCAGCATAAGGTAAACTTTTCGTACACAAGGAAGGAAATAATTAACTCGAATTTGTAGATGACAAGGTGACTCATAGACGTTATATCACTATTTGCGGTGAACATAGTTGTTTTGCGTGTCAATTAGTGGCTTACGTTTGTTAAATGGGCCCAGAGCGGAAATGTACGGAGATTATGCTAAGACTAATAGTTTATATTTGTGATAATTACGAAATAGTTTTGGTTCTATTACTATTAATACATTACCTAGGTATGTAATGTTTTAATTATGTACGTAAAAGGACTAAGTTTCTTATTTAAAAGTTCAGTCCTTACTTAGAGACGGTAAATAATTAACGGTTACTTAAGCTGTTATGTGAAGATATTTTGATATATCTACTAAATCTGAAAAAAGAGATTTCACATTTTCCTTATATATCACTCATCGGATATTATTTTGTATCTACTTACCTAAGTTGTAACGTTTATTAGATATAATTATAATCAACGTGCCACTTAAGATACTTATACTACTTAAGTACCTACATAAACTTATTTTCTTAACTTATATTCTTAAAAGGCCGGCAACGCACTCGAGCCTTCTGGCATTGTGAGTGTCTATAAGCGACGGTATCACTTAACATCAGATGAGCCTCCTACCCGTTTACCCCTTGTTCCATCAAAAAAATATAATTTAATCGAATTAGACAAAATTATGTAATCAATACAAAATACGCAACAATTTCCCCATAGTATCTACCTATTACACAGCTTTACCTCATAATTATCAAGTCTTCGTCTTAAAGAAACTTGGGTATTCCCATTGGATTACTATTTTTACGTAGCCAGTGACACGTGGGGGTCACGCGGGGGCGCGGGGTGTAATTCCAAGCACGTGACCGCACGATCTCTCTTTCCCGCCGGATTTGCGTTACAGTAAAATAAAAAGGGCGATTTGGCGCCCTCCATCGCCGCCGTCCGATTAGCGGCGCCCGGGGAAATTAAAAGTATTTTATTCGAGCATTTATTCCCTTTTTGTTTGTTGAATTATGTGCGGCGCGGCGTGTCAAACGCCTTCCATACTTGTATGACAGATGAGTGCAATATTGATAGCCGCATAACACGTTTTTGTTTCATTGTTCGCTTGTTTTTTTTTCAAACGAGGTCTGATATAAAACTAATTGTGTTTGTTTCTTAATTTCTTTGCACTAAGTATTTTATTAATGGAGTGGACATGTAAAATAAGACATCATTTAACCAATACGCTAAAGAGGAGGATATTGTTGTTTGATATTGTTGATATTAAGCGACTGTCGCATACCTTTTTTACCAGGTATCGAATTCGAGACATCAGGGTCAGGTCAAGTAGACACGGAGAATTTCTTACCTGCCTTTAAGTAGGTGTATAGAAAATGTAAACAGTTTGATAGTCGTAAATGCTTAGATACATTTACGCGTATCAAACCAAGGACTGCTTGCGCAAAATGTGTTTTTAAATCATTAAACGGGTAGGTTTAAAGTCGGTGGCTATTATTACAAATCCCCTATCAGGCCTGGTGGCTAGTATGAAATAAATTAATTCGTACCATTGAAAGGAATAAAAGTATTTGAGTGTAGCAACCCCTAAGCATCGCCACCCTCTCTCAAGGGATGTTAGCGCTGATTTTTCTCATTTATGCCAACGGTTCATTCGATACTGAAATTGGGGTGGATTATTAAAGCAATTTTATTTTGCATCGTAATTACTATATCTGATTTGTCTAAAGTAATATTACGCATTTAACATTCGCTCGAACGGTCAAGAAAAGCATCGCGAGGAAACCGGCTTGCCTTAGACCCAAAAAGTCGACAGCGTGTGTCAAGCAGGAGGCTGGCATCTTGTCTATTATGACAAATGATCCTGAAAACTGATACAGAAATCTGAGGCCCAGACCTAAAAACATCGAAGCTCCACTAATTTTAAACAGTAGATAATGTATGTCAAATTAAAGTATGGCTATATTCTACATATATTAATAAGATCGATCAATAACATAAATCAAACGCCATAATCAGAAAACCGTACTAAATTTCTTTATGTTTTTCGTTTAATGGCTATTCAAATTAACATAAATAAACTTACCAATACACCTACGATTTTAAAATATTAGTTGTTATGCGAAACTAAAACTCCGAATTAATTATTCAGTGTTATATATGTTTCCTGGTTGGTGCAAATTTATGGTAAACAACTTTTAACTAAGAACCCTCAAACTATGAACCTAAAAACCTGTAAATCTAAGATCAAAGCGTTAGATTAAGATCGCAATCCAACCCCATCGTTATTAAATGTTACAATTCCATAACAATAGACTATCGTACTTATTCAAGGAGGGCTTAATAAACAAATCTACCTGTCTAAGCCGAGGATAAGTTGCCCTTTCGGTTCGCGTCACGTAACAAGGGGGGACTCCTAATATTTCCGCCCTTTGTCGACAAACGATCCCTTTATTGAATCAGGGATACCTATAATCATAAAGCTGCTTTTTGAATGACAATTTGTTTCGCGCTTTATTAGTGCGTTGCATTTTTATCCCCTTAAATGTTATTATTACTTATTACGAGCTTTCCCTATGGTATACATTTATTTATAGAATAGATTTAGTTTTTGGTATTTTTGACACATATTAATTGTAACTTAGGGTTAGTTTGTAATGCGATACATTAATGCTTGTTCACTTGTTTATATCATGATATTAAAAAAAATATAACTTGTGTCCTAAGGTAATAAATGATATGATTATACGTAGATATCAGATTTAAATATAATTCATTGAACATAAGCAATTACAAAACGACTAATAAAATAAACCTAATTCTTAAGACCATTCCTTCCTTATGAAAACACGTATCGTATATAAAGAAGCTCACATTTCTTGAATAGCTTTGTTCAGCTGGTCAAACTCGGGAGCGAGCAAATAAAAAGCAAAATATTGCGAGAGCAAAATATTACGAGCATATAAAGTGCGGCTGCATGCACTTCTCGTATGAAAACCTCGTGCCTCAGCACAACAGTTGACTCGAACAGACATACACACGCACACCGCATATCTACACTCGGCTTACTACAATAACGGCAGGAGGCGAGCAGGGGTAAGGCGTCCGGGGAGCCGTGACGAGACTATGCAGTTTGCATCGCTCCTCCAACCTTCAGCAACTTGCGACCCTGTTCTTGGGAATCGTTTTAAATTCAACAGCCGCAGAACACTCCACGGACGACAATACACCCTATATCGAGCGTAATACGAACCAAATTATCGTTGACAACACACTTTAAGTCATTTCGAAAACGACTATCTCAGGTACACACACAGTATTTGAGACCCTAGAGCGTTGTTGGAAAGTTGAGAATCGTATGCGTGTGTTTATTGTAGAAGCCGATCCGGGTGTGAGTGCGGAGGTGAGAAATACATTAGCGGTACCGTTTTCTATTGGTCGTTGCTCCTGTGTTGATATGAAGCAGTCCACGTGGACTGATCCCGAGTTGCTTGTCTCTTTTTTTTTCGGCGAGTCGCGCACTATCCATCCCATTCTAATCTACAACGAAACGTGGAATGTCATGTCCGGAGTTGTTCTGAGAGTCGTGAGCGTGCATCGTGCCCCAACTATGTTCTTATGGAATAAAGAAACAGGGCTTATGCGATTAACCTTCGAATTCATATTGAATATCCTTCCGTTACAGTTCAATTTTCCATATCATTATCCTTGTTTTACGATTATATTAACATAACATATTGATAAACATTTTTAAGTCAATTAAGGTTGTAAGCTAAAAGCAGTTGTTGCTACATTTAAATTACCGCCTGGCATTCACATAACGCAGTTTTTTCGTGTCGACACGATTTTATTATTTTGTTTTATGGCATAGTTTTATATATACTAAAAACAGATATTAATATAATATATGATAAACAGGTTCCTTAAATTATGTTGTAAAAAATATTGCAAATATAAAAGTTGTGAAAATGTTGCAATTACAACTTTTACGTCATTCTACTATTTTAATAAATATAACCATAGTTAGTTGCTAATTTTATGAAGCCGATCTCGGTACTTGGTCCAGTATCAAATCACTACTACCTATATGTACAATACTTGATAATACGAGCTTATGTCCAAGTAATTTTACATTACGTATGATTTTTTTACCTTCTAAAAATCATTGTATAATTGTCATTATGTTATCAGACTACTTGGGATTAGCTTAAAGTGTTCGAGATGATTAAATTAAATTGTTAAAAAAAATCTCGAAACCTATATTGGGTTAAAAAATCTCAACCAAACCAAAAAGCTATCTTTCTTTTACTACAGTAACGAGAGACATCTGTTAGTACATTTTCTTCTAGGCAGTTTTAGCTAGCGCTATCTAATGTATTTTTTTTGAACCATAATAAATCAAAACGTATGTAGATGGCGCGGCAGAACATTATTACTCAGCTTCATAATAACCAATTATTTGTCGTCATTTTCAATTACAGGTGTTCAATGAGTTATTTTATTTTAATAAACAGATTAAAGTTATATTTATCTTATTTTTGTATATTGTCATTATTGTTTGTCAAATTGAAATTTCATCTTAAGTCATCCATCAAAGCAAAGGAAATTATAGTTTCTGTCAAAACTGCTTGAATAATAATTTCAAAATAGCATTGAAGTTTGAAATCTTTATCTATGTTATGTTTTATTAGTATTTAGTAGCTGAACATTGCCCAAGCTTGCATTTTTCAGCTACTAATAAAACATTGTTTATTGCATGGAATGAGGTTGTTTTGTTTAAAATATAAAATTACTAGTTAGCCCGTTTCTCCGATAAACGTTGATGTCAAATAAACTGTATACTTTTAATTTTAAATAACCTAACTTTTACGTTTTCAAATAATTCAATAAAATACAAGTCGACAAAATAACAAAACAGAAGTAATTTTGTATCTGTAACTGTAATTTTTAACGTAGAAGGGTACGATTCATCATCTATGGCCATATGTAAAGTTTAATGGCGGACTTACACGTACATAGTCTTAACCTAGTCTAGTAGACTTACTACTTCGTGGCTAAATTATATTTAGAATGGTTAGTAAACCATGAAAGTTAATCATAAAATTACTTTCTATTGTCATATTTCAATAAATATTTAATCAGAATTAGAAAAAGTTTCGCACTTGTTCAGTTATAACTTTGAAATAAATAATAATCTATGATGTCGTTACACACTACACAGTTACAATGTACATTATTAAATTTTGATGAGGTGTCAACTGTCAAGTGTGAATTATTGTGATCTAATAAAAACTTTAGTAAATTATATTATTATTTATTTAGTATTTACCTTTACCATCGATTGAGGATGTCGTTTTAAAAAAAGGCGTAACCTAAGTTCTTATTGTGATATTAAAATAATTCAAATTAATATGAACCCGACAATTGTTTTACTATTCTCTGGTAAAAGAAAATGCGGTAAAGATTTTATAACTGACCATTTACAAGCCAAGTAAGTTATTTTAAATCTTTAAAAATATAAATATTATGATAATTTATATCTATACACATTATTTATGGCCTACAAAAATAGTTTCACTTCCCTTGTAATTTAAAACAGAATTTCTTAATTTTTTTCAGATTAGGTGATAAATGTGAAATTATAAAGATTTCTTTACCAATAAAAAGTTACTGGGCGAAGGAAATGAATTTAAATTTGAATGAGCTACTGAGTGATGGTGCACTAAAGGAAAACTATAGACTTGAAATGATCAATTGGAGTGATAAGATGAGAGAGAAAGATTATGGCTGTTTTTGTAAAGTTGCTTGTGAAAACGGTATGTATTATAAGTGTGAATTCTCAACGATTGTCAAGGCATTAGGCAAACATAGTTATGGATTGTTGTGGCCTTGCAAATGAAAATAATAAAATCAATTCAGGGCCATTGGGTTATTCAACTATTTTAGAAAAATAACTTCTTACACTGGCCAGATTTTTCTTTGTTTATGATTATTTTTTAAACAATATCATGAATTTTAGTTTTAGTGTAATATCTTCTCTTATATTTTTTCTAGCTAAAGGAAAACCTATATGGATAGTGAGTGATGTGAGACGTGGTACAGACATACAGTGGTTTAAAGAAAACTATGGCAATAAAATCAAAACTATTAGGCTTATTGCTGATGAAGATACAAGAAGAGAAAGAGGCTACAAATTTAAAAGTGGGGTTGATGATGTGGCGTCTGAATGTGGCTTAGATAATTATAGTGGTTGGGACTTAGTTATTGAAAATGGCAGGGATAGAGATTCAATAGAAAAACAGCTGGAGAAAATAATCTCATTAATTTCAGAATAGTTCTATTTATAGGCACATATACACTTATTTTGGTTTTTAGGCAAACACATGGGATATTGTATATAGCTAACTTATAAATGTTAGTATTAACCATATTAAAAATTATATGCTGTTGCTGTGTCCAGTTTGTGTTTCTGTGTCCAGTTTGTGTTTCCACCACGCCAACTTTTTTCTATTTAGGATGATGTATAGAATAAATAAATAAAATAAATAAAAAATAAATAAATGTAGCTCACTAATAACTGTATAATTTTTAATATGGATATAAGTTATAATATATATTATTATATTATTAATATATTATTACATATAAGTTATAATTGATATATTTAGACATTTAGGCTGATTAATTTCAACTTGGTATTTATTACAGTATTCATCCTACTAAAATTAGGTATTATTAAATAATTAACTAAAATTATAAGTACAACTTATTTTTATCTTAATCTGCTTGATTTAGCTGCAATAGAATGCTAATGACATGTTAATAATTGCATAACTAAATAGATTTCTTATTGTTGTAATTTAACATACAAACAATGCAACATTATACTTAAGTTAAAAAAATTACTGATTGTACATACTTCAGTTGTGCAAAAGATAATTAACATAATTTAGTTAAGCCTTTTATAAAATGATCATCACATAGCATCAAATTAACATGTTATGTGAATCAGTCTGATGTTGTAAAATCTCGAAATGTGTACCTGAAAAATTTCACCTCGTATCTCTACTTAGGCTAAGCTTATTTGATATAATGTATCGAGTCTTATGAATCTTTTGGTTTTGCAGGGTATTATTTAATAATTATATTAGTTTATGAGACTGTTTTTGTTGGGACATTTTGATAAATATAAACATAACATTTTTCACCATAGTTTTATTTTAATTTTTAAAATATATTTTTTTTAAATCTTGCATTCCGCGCCATTTTCCTTTAATAAGGCTATTTAGGGTATACATATCTATTTGAAGTATACAATGTTACATGACTCAATCATAGAAATTAGTTCATTTTTTATATATATAATAAATAATAATAACAGGTTAATAGATTATACAAGAAGTTACAGGAACAGGAAGGATTACACATGGAAAGGAAAGAAGAGAATCAAAGGCAATGTACGAGCCAAGACTGTACATTTTGCTCATTTTCTTAGTTTTATAAGGGTGGCGATTTTCTAAATCGTTGGAGTTACGACCCGAGAGTATAGCCAGCTCTTCGAATGTTACATTGCATTCATTCGTTACATAGCAATTAACATTTCATTATTTCACTTATATTCTTTATTCTATTGTTGTAGGTGAGTGGTTAATATAGAGTAGAACTAAAATCCTCTATTATTTAAAGCACCCCGATGACACAGGAACCGTACAGGCGGTAAATTAATGATATGAATAATGTCGTCTAAGTAAGGCAAACACAGGAGCAGAACCTGCAGATAAATTATCAAAAATGGTAACGGCATACAGTAGCTAGTAGATAAAAGGCATCAGTCGTTTGGTAAAGGCATCTGCTTGGCTAGATAGTTGGAAGAACTGAGAACCTTTGATTTCTTTTCTTTTAGAATGGGATGAATAGCTCAGCTAGGGCTTTTTTGGCGAGTCAAACGGCAGGCGGTGGAACGAGTGTCAATTGAATACTTTGAATAACAATGATGACTATATAAACACTATAACTATCGGATATATAGATCTATTGCAACTATAGCAAATTGAATAAACCACAAGTATCGGTTTGGTTACACTTTGACGTTAATTTGTAAACATATATTATACATATTTACTAAGCCGAATTCTAATTAAAGTATAGATTCGATTCGATTACACCATGCTTCACTTCACATATAGAAACAATGGTCATAATAATAAAGCAACATATAAAATAGTTACTTGCTTTACTGTGTGTTAACTTTTCATTTTATTGCAAGGTCGATCAAGGTTAAATAGTTAAATTAATATATTACCACACGAATTCAAAAACGACCTGTAAACACCTTTTGTCACTACTCTCTTCGAAGACACTCTCCTTAAAGCCACATGGATTGCTCTTCTGACCTCTGGGCGGGAGTTCCCCAGTAGGTACTTGACCGTATTCAACGTATCAAAGAGTTCGATATAAGAGATCGATACGTCGACGACCACTCACTTTTTTTGTGGTTTGATCCCTTGGTGTTGCGTAGAGACGTGAGGTCTCTCTGCATCTTCTACTGCATCTACCATGGAGGGTCTTCAGAGGAGTTACAGCTGAGTTTCATCATCGGACGTCGAGGCAGAATATGAAATTCCACCCGTATCACCTTGACGTTCGTCGTTCCACAACTTAGCGTTATTTAAGGTATTCTTTTCCGCCACCCCCATGTGGAACCACTGCCCGTCGAGATATTTGTGAACCAATACCTATTTATTTATTTAATAACTAAATAAATACGACTTAGGGCCTTATCATACTAGCGGATTGAGAACGGCTGCGGGTCGGGACGGGCGCGCAGCGAGTTAACGACGTACATTTACAAAATGGATTTTCAACAATACAAAAAATTTGTTCGTGAGACATGTCAAGCTATTTTTAAAACTTGTTTCATATTTGTATGCCACCCAAGAAAACAAAAGACTGGGAAAACATTAGCAAAGGCTTTCTAGAAAATACGGATTTTCCTAATTGCATAGGTGCAGTGCAAACATATTAGGATGATAAAGCCGTATAAATATTTGAAACAAATAATAAACAAAAAAAAACAATCTCGCATTCGTGTCTCGTTACGAACTGAAATGAGGCGGGGCGGACTGGCGTTTGTACGAGACTGTACAAATGGCGTCCACGCTGCTATTTGCGACGGACTCGCTGCGCGTCCGCAACGAATTCGCTGCGCGCCCGTCCCGCCCCTCAGCCGCTCTCAATCCGCTAGTACGAGTATGATATGGCCCTTAAGGTCCTTTAAGAAAAGACCAGCGAGGTTGGCAACGCACTCGCAAGCCCTCTGGCATTGAGAGTGTCCATGGGCGGTTGATGGACATCCGATGTTATCACTTAACATCAGATGAGCCTTCTACGCTTTTGCCTCCTGTTCTAAAAGAAAAAAAACTGTAACCACAAGTAGAACTCGTTTACGAGCACGACGCATGGCCAACCATCATACCTATCACAGGGAGAGGGATAACCCGACGCATGTACACCACCTCTAACAATGACATTTAAATTTAATCCGTGTATTACACCCGTGAAACTCATTTGTTTTAAGATCATGTATATTTGTAGATTCAATAAATATATATTGTGTCATTATTTTAAGTTCCTCAAACTTTTTCCGCGAATTGTCCACTTCTGCAGCACAAATATGGATAGAATATCCGCAGCAGTGCTTCATAAAAGAATCCTGCAGGACATAACGCTATAAAAATAACTAAGATAGACAAATTAAGGCTGTGTCTTGAACAGTAAACTGCTGAATTTTCCATTACATTCCATAATTTAATTTACCTATGACAAAATGATATTTACAGCACTCCCTATCGATAATTTATTCGTACTAGAACTCCAATACTACACTCATAATTTTACATTTGGTCATAAACAGCTTAAGTATGTGGCTTTTCTGACATTTATTTAACATTTCTGTAATTAAATGTCATAGTGATTGAGAAACAATCATAAATGAAAAATTGGAGTGAATTGAAGTTATATAGAGGGAGTTTACAACTCGTTACTCGTCTCTTAGCCTGAGTTCATCACTATATTTTACTTTTAGGTTTTTATTCAGATTCCGATAACAAAATAGTGAGGTATTTTTTAGAATCGAGTCAAGGAAGCAAAAATTTATGAATAACTCATCTTCGGCACCTATATAAAAGGGTAAAAGGATATGAAGACTCCTGTTACTTTATTGGGGTTACCATAGTGAGTCGAGTTACTGTAACCTCTAGAACATGCTATATTACCCCCCTAACATGTAAAGGGCTACCTACAAATATACGAAAGTTGAGCACTGGAAGAGGAGACGGATAAATTTGGCGCCTAACTGCCTAACGTTTAAATTATAATTTATTATTGTAATATTTTACAAATTTTATGTTTCTCGTAATTAAGACAGTTTAAGAACTAGTAACTAAGTAATATCAATTGAATATATCTGATCGTTGATGGCGGCACAACCTGTCATTTGAGAACTGATGTAAGAAAACCCGCATCGGAGCAAGCGGCGCCAGCAGGCGGGGCGGGCAGAATCACACGATTGTTGCCAGATATCGCACTTGCGGATAGAGACGGTAGTATTACTCGCACACATCACCGCCGTCCATGATCTACATTTGAAGTATTCGTTTACTTGTGTGTGATTAGAGTTTCGCAGAAGCGCGCAGAGCGAGGTCGCCTACCTAAGGCCCGTCCTCGCATTTGTAGGTCTATGGGCGGAGGGTATCGATGCAGGTGCGCGCGCATGACCTGCGCCCCTCGCGTTCGATTTTCCAGTCCGAGCAGCGGTGGCGGCGCGTTGCATAACTTCGCAGCGGCACTCCGCGCGCGACCTTACCCCGAGCGCCACCGCGAGCGCGACCACGCGCACACACGCGCAACGCGCTTCGTCGCGCCCTTTACGTAACGCGCGACCGTCGCGCGCTGTCTAAACTCGGCGTCGCAAACGGATAAGGTTTGGAGTGATAAGTGTGCTTCGTTTTGGCTTTCGTCGCTTCTGGCTTTATTTCGTAAGGAGCTGGAGCGTGGCGGGCCGGCGGTGGGCCGGTAGGTGTCGCAGTGCGTTGCCTTTGTCCCTCGCTGGTGGCGGCGCCGGTGGTGCTCGCGTGCTGAATAATTGACGCGGAGGCTGGCCCGTGGCCGCTATCGACCTCTGTCGCGTGACTCGCGCGTATTACCCGCGATTGAGGCAAGGACGCCGCGCTGGCTGCGGCAATACGCCAGCGGCAGGCGATCCGCCGCGCTAGACCCCACCGACACCGTCACCACTCTTTATTATCTATTCTATCGATTGCTATTGTAATTACTCACGTTTACGTCATTACAGATACCTTAATACCAATGGTAAAGGTGAGATCCTCGCAGCTGGACTGCTAATGATGTGTCAGCACTAAATCGATCCAACCTATGCCTAGCTTTCTATTGTATTTTATTATCGCTTGTTTTTCTCTTTATGTAGATAGAGGTAAATGTGTAAAGTAACTTTTAAGCTCTTTCTTCTTGACTCTTTTTGTTATTAGGTCACAAAACCTATATGGTAAGACAGTAATTTCATATTATAATGGAACTGCAATTTTAAATCTATTTTAAACATTCAATTATGAATTCGTACAAAGAAAGGCTTCCAACAATCCTCAGTATTGGTTTAAGGTTACGTAAAACCAGCAAAATATATAAAGTTGTATCTTATTACATAACGATCTAATATTTAGTTGGGTATGTCTTTAGTTCCTGAAAAACCATGACATATGTAATGATTTAAGTTTATTAAATTAAAAATCAAATTGGTTGCGTCGAGAAAACTTCACGCTACAAACTTCAACTAATGAGAACAGTATTAAAAGAATATTAAAACTTTATAATAAGTTACACGTTACTCATTCAACCATTTACAAATCTTTCGTAACTACTAAAATAAAACAAATAAAAAATGTTTTTTGAAATAAAGTTTTTTTTAGTACTTATATATTTTATTAATATCCGCGCTGATTTATAATTTTCTTCGATGTTGATCTCCTGCGATAATACCTCTTGCGATAATAACCTTATTTCTTAGCTCAATAGACGTCATATTGTATTGTAAAAGTGAACAGCGTTATTTGAATTAATATATCTATTATGTATATATTAATATAGTTTAGTGTATTATTTCTAGTTAACATATCGGGTTTCACTGTTATATCTCTGAATAACACTTTATTTTATAAGAATCTAATAAGAACATTAGAAATATGATTCAAAAACTTGATATAAGTATGTTTTATCTTTATTAACATAGATAATATATAACTGACCATGTCAGTTGCCTACGCCTTGATTCGAGGCAACAAAACAACCTATTGAAAGTCCTGACTAACTTGACTTGTCCTATGTCCCACAGTGATCCACCTTCGCGCTCAGTTTTGAGCCTCGCGGTATATTTCATCGCTCCAAGTCTTACCGGATCTCTATGCCTCATCTGCAACTGTACGTTACCAGGTTTGGGACGGCCACTTTCATTTCCTCTCCTTGGCCAGGAGATATCCAGAATTCGGTAAAGGCTGCGGTCGACCAAGACTTCGGTTAGTCTCGATAAGAGATGTCAATAGTGACTTTCACATTTCACTCATATATAGTAAGATGTTGATCTTCACTCTATTTCGTTTTCGTTTGGCGTTTGTTGTGGTTTGAATATCGTCTGAGTTCAGGCCATCCTGAATCTCTCTACAAGAATAATTCCCGAAAGTGCCTTTAGTAGGTTGTCATCTGTTGGGACACCAAAGTTGAAGTGTGACAACTATATATAACTATTAACTATACATGCTCGAACTAAGTTTATCGAAACCTTTTCCAAAGTCAACAAACGTAAGAAAAAACTCCCTTTGCCATTCTGTTACCTAATCGTGGTTCGAGGTATTAAGAGTATTGATTAGGTCTGAATACGAGCTAATAGAGAGGAAGGCAGCGTGGTATATCCACCAATTGCTGTACTGGATTAGGCAACTTTTCTTGTGCTATAAGAAGCTCTCTGTTCCTGTCCTCTGGAAGCTCCTCGCTAGTCTCAATGCCAAATTATAAGTAAGATTGACAGAAATATCTTTCTTCTGTGGTTTAACATGTTCTTACTGAAATTTACAAAAAAAAAATGATAATAATTGTGATATTGTTCTCCGAGTTGGAAAGAACGCAGTTAGCGGCATGTAAATGTAAGTGGCTACTTATGCCACTTTTCCTCTCTTCTATGAATATTTACGTCTTGTTCTCTCGTTATGCAAATACTGAATTTTTATTGAGGTTCACGACCTCTTAGATACAGTAGATAACTCGAAATGTATACTTTGGCTTTACCCATCCAGAGTTACACTACGGTGTAGTGTTGAAAGAATCCTTTTATGTATTTGCGTATATGAAAAAAATACACAATAAACGAAGCGTAGTAAAGACCCAGGCCCCATAGGTTTCATTATAATATTCCTTTCAATGAAAGATAGACGCAGGTTATATTGGTAAAAAGCACCTGGGTAATAAATGCTCGTTTACTCTTATTTTAAAACACAGCATAGTATAAATAATATCTTGCGTTACTTCTTCTTTAGTTACTTGAGATTTTAATTAAAAGTCTTAGAAAAGTATGAACACACTAGCTTGATAATACGCATTGTAAACATGACTATAGTAAGACAAAATTAGTTTTATTCCGATTCAAGTTTTCGTAGTGACTTGCAACTACATACAGTTTATCTCTACAATTTAATTTCTAGAGTGAAATAGGAATGAATGTGGACCATAATAATAAATGATATACAACATAGACTCAATAACATCGGTCTGGGCTTTCTAACACTGATTAAATACAATATCTGAATAAATGAATACAAGTCATATAAATGTATGAAATCGCATTTTATATTTAGAATTACGCAGTCCACTTGCCCATTCAATGTCTTCTACAGCAGTATAACATGTAATATTTCATATACAAGAATGCCATTTTACTGCTAGGTCGGAGAATAAACGTCGCTATATATAAAGTTGAACTGGCATAAAGTGTGGTACTTGGCTCGCCTTGACGAGTCGAGCAAAGCTTTGAAACGCTACGGTGAATAAGAGGGCGGGTTTTCTGTCAGCTGATAATATTCAGATCGTCTTTGACGAAAATCGATCGAAGAGGTTCTTAGGTTTGGCAAGGTAGCTTTAGTCACTAGCTTTTGAATAGTATTAAATTTGTCTTTAATAAATGTTTTAGTTTAGTTTGCATAAATTTGGTGTTTAGTCGCTACGAGAGGTGCTACGGCGTAGGCAGACGCGGCTAGATTTTTGAAAACAGATAATTTAATTAGGTTTTTATACGTATTGATTAAATAAGTACAAAAATGTTGTGTACATATAAAAGTTACCATTAAACCTTTTAGAAGATAATCCCATATAAATACACCGTTTGTAGATATTGCAGGGATATTTTTTGCGTATCATCATTCGTTCGTACTGTACTTGACGGTTTATTTAACTACTTGGCCCACATCTAAAAGCTGTCCACAAGACCTTTATGACCCTTTTCCTGCCATTTATTTTTGCAAACAAATTTCAATAAGTAACGGTATGTTCTAAATTTGGTTAAGCTAACATTTCTGAGTTTTGCGAAAATCACTTTGACAACGACGCATAGCAAGACAAATTGATTTATAATACGTTCACGTTTTTATTGACCCAGATTAATGTCTTGACAATTTTTTTTATACCTAGAACGTAGACTAACCAGAGACGACTGCTATTTCTACAGTTTTGTTGCTGTTATAGTTCCGTAAGTGCGGAATCGGACGTACCTTTTTGGATCTGTGATCATTTATATGGTGACCATGCCATACAACCTAAAATATGTTATTACCATTATTTTACGTTAGTTAAATTTAACGTAATTAACGACTAAGTATTATTTTTTTGAAAAGCTGAACTTTTCAAATACTTAACATATGTAAAAGATGTGTCGAATAGCGTTAATATAATATTATATATTGAATCGATGAAATCGACGACGAAAATAGAGCCTAACCACAGGTCCACGTAGTTATTTATAAATAAAGTATACCACGTAGCGATATTATAAAGATCTGAAATTTGTAAGATTTCGAGTTTAGTTGGTTCTCTAAAAGATTTGGACTCTATTACACCGCTGTAATTGTAATGATTTTAATTAACAATTTTGCTTTCCCGATTCACAGGAACGAAACCGCGGCAGTAACTATAAATTAACTTCGTGAATAAATAAATTCAGGGTGGCTACAATCCTTAATCACATTTATTTTTAGGCCAGTAGATGATCACCCTTCTTTTCTGTGCTCTGTGCCCGCATCGAAATATCCACATCCCGAACGTAACATGAGTGAAAACCTCACATCTTTTATTATAACAATTTGTACGCATAAAGTACACATACACGAATTAAGGTCAAATATTGAATGCTTTTCGTGGAACAACCCGTGGCGTGTTTACAGGACAATTATAGGTAGAACTTTTAGCATTAAGTTTAGTTTTTTAAATATTGTTGCAAATAACGACTGTCACGCAACCATTCACAAGTGTAGTACTTTACCAGTATAAGCCTATCATTTGACCTTGCTTTTCTTTTCCTTGTTCTTTAGGTCTCTTGGTAATAAATATTTGCAGTATTAATTAAAACGTTATTGTGCCACGTAACTAAAAACTATACAGTCCCAGTAATTTGTGTACCCCAAACCCCGTTTTGAATATGGTTAAAAAACAATTAGAATATGCTTATTATGTTTGTATTACATATATGTAGAACTTGTCTTGTATTGATATACATATGTATGTATGCTATTTTGTGTTTAAATTAACTTCGTGGTACAAAAAATTACCAGGTAAATAAACCAAAATGAAGGTTTTCGAACCATATAAGAGCTGAAAATCTCTTACTCCATATAAGCATTTAATGTAATCCATTTACGTATGGATAATCCCTTGGTGCTAATAATAAAACTTTTAAACCATGTGATGTGACCATAACAATTGAAGAGGAAGAAACAATTGATCGATACAACACAATCGGAATAAGCGTTATTATTTAGGTTAAGTTAGAAGTATTAATATTCATTTAGAAAACTTTTTGACAGTTAATCTATCGGCAAAGATACGCCTATAAGATAATGTCAGTTTCTGACACGTTTTTTATTTGGTTCGTATATTTTCAAATTAACTTTTTTTAACAATAAATTATTGGTACTATCGCGAGCATTGCAAAAATAATGAATATAAATCTTTATAAATTAGAAATAAAGTAATTGTACGCGGAAGATACTTCTTTATACTAAATAATTGAAATCTTATTATTTAATTTTCTATGATACTGATAAAAATGAAAATACATAATTGGAAAGAACGCAATTTCGTTCCCAAGCAATATACGCAACTATTCGAACTCAGAGAACCAAAGTCAGAGAAGATACTCCTGAAATACCTACTTGATACCAAAAATGATGATTTTTATTTGTTTTCACTGCTAGGATTAATTGCTTCAAAATGTAATGTGAACAAAATTTTGTAAAACAAAAAGCTTGTGGAACTAGAATAGCGGAGAGTTTCTTGTAAATTCCTTTTGTTCTACGCCGATGTCTTGTTAACTGGCAGTAAAAATAAATAACAATGATCGAATAATTCTATGAAAAAACACTTTAATTTTACTGTTTTTTATTTATTTGACATGACATGGCTAGGCCCGTGAATCCTCAGTAGAATGTGAAAACGACCCTGAGGGCCTCCGCAATGCGGCTGTTGCTAGTAACCGAATTGTTTGACTAGGTATTGCTTACTCTGCTGAGTATCAGAGCCTGGAAGGAGTCCCACATATCATACAAATGTCACTAATATTGAGGAAACACAACTCCCCCGGACAATAAAAATTAGCACATTGAGTAATGCAGAGGGCATTACAAATACGTATCACGTTTATCGCCTCCAAACAACGATGATATTTTACAAGTCGTGTTAGTTATTTTTATAGAACAGGGGCAAATGGGCAGGAGGCTCACCTGATGTTAAGTGATACCACCGCCCAAGGACACTCAATGCCTGAGGGAATTTCTTGAAGGACTCTAAATCGAATTGGTTCGGAAATACTTCAGTGGGAAGCTGGTTCCAAATAGCGGTGGTGCACGGCAGAAACTGTTTTGAAAAACGCTACACCATTTGTAACTCAAGAACAACTAGATAAATTTTAATGATTTTAGATTGGTCCGTAATGGGATAACACTAAAATAAAATCATTATAATATGAAAACAATTACCATTAAAACATCAATCTAGCCGCTCAATTACAAATTGTATAATAAAACGCAACTAACAGCTCATATAATGATGTCTATATTTTTTTTAAATATTGCATAACGTTGCACTTGCAGTCAACCGGTTTATGTCTTTGTTTTCTTTTTTATTTTATATTTATTATCTTAACATAACATTGAACTTAATTCAATTGTTTGCATCCATTGAGGTAGGACTTAAGGTCTGTATTTACTTTGATTAGTGATTAGTGCAGGTGATTAGTAAATAGGAGAAAACCAGTGTGGACAGCGACTGATTAGTTGTCGGCGTACTAACGTGATTAGAAGAGGAAGCACATGCCGTGCGCCCTCCCTTCCCCCTCACTTGTAGCGTGCCTGCCAAAACACGTCTGGACAGGCAGCAGGACTCTTCTTCTTCTTCTTCGACTTCTTCAGGTCAACCTGAGAGCAAAGTAATATTCCGTCGTATCTTCAGCAGCCAATTTCTTATAGATTTGGTAGCTTGCGCAATGAATAGGTCTTCTATTAATCCATTTTCGAACCCATACTTTTCTTGGTCTTGCAAGTTCAGCTTCCAAAACTTCTTCGGTCTCAGATAGCACCGCCTTAAATACTTCTTTCAATTGCAAGCGCGCTGCAAACTTGCTGATCGACTACTGAATTTACGTAACAGAGCCACGAATCAAGAATTGGACACTACTGATACTACACACCTGTACTAATCATCCTCAATTACTAATCCCTTGCACTCGCATTAATCAAAGTGAATACAGGCCTTTAGAGTCAGCATTTAGCGCTAGCTATAACGAAGTACAATTTGACGGGAGTGACAACTCGCGCTACTGAATGATTGACTGAGTCTCGACTCTGAATCTTATCCTAACTTCTTGCTTCTTCTAAATTTCCAATCTCATAATATTTAACATACACTCTCGTCGTAATAGGTTATTTATTACAGCTACTTATGCTTTTACCAAAGATTTCATGCTATTAAAATAACTAAGAAAGACAAGATAAGCTGTATTCTCATCGCTAAGTTGACAAGCCTCTTTATAACGCTTAAGCAGCGCAAAATATATGTCAGTAACTCGAGAGACAATCTGCATTTTTCTAACTTTATCTGAAACCAAAGTGTTCAAGAACTAACTTAAAGCAACAAAGCATCCTTATTTGTTCCTCATATGTGTGGATGCATAATTATATTTATTTCACGTTCACTTTATAAGTCGTATTATAACATTATTAGTATTGAACCAGTGAACTATGTTGTTTACGTCATCTAATAATAGATTACTTTAAATTGAGAAGTGTCACAAGGCACATCTTGGAAGTTCTCTATCAAAAGAAAAGCTATAGAACTTTCTTCTACGTGACGGATGTGTTAATAAGCAGTTTTGACTTCAATATTTTGGTGAAAGAAATACTGAAGTATTACAATATTTTGAACTATTTTAACGTACGATATAGCTTATTATTTGTACCATAACAATGATTTATTTTTTTAGCTGACAAAGATGCATTCTCGTTACAATATTAGTATCTCAAAATACTATGAAAGTGCTTTTTTAAATAAAATAAATGTGGGACTTTCGCGTTCACCTGTTTCATTATATGATAAATATTTTCGACAATTATTTTCACTAATGCAAATTAGTTTACCAGTTTGATACATTTACGTTATTGCGCCAGTGTTAAACTTATTTTTCCAACTCCGTCATCCATTAGATGACCCAACACAATAATTTTCTAAAAGAATTTTAAATT
The DNA here is from genome assembly GCF_905475465.1 of Pieris napi. Taxonomy (NCBI): domain Eukaryota; kingdom Metazoa; phylum Arthropoda; class Insecta; order Lepidoptera; family Pieridae; genus Pieris; species Pieris napi. The sequence continues at coordinate 2,399,320 of NC_062239.1, read as the reverse complement.
TAAAGTTGGATATCTGAGCGTTGTTGTTAATTAATGTTATAAGATAAAATTAAACACAAAAAATAATCCATTGTAGCAGAACATACTTAATCCTCGCAGAGTTTCCTCGTAATACGCTGCGTCAATAGGCTGCTCAAATCTACCACGTTAGGTTTCTTATAACAGGGTTTCAACTACCGTTGTGGTGTCTACGAGATTTCGAAGCGTGCAAAGCAAATTTTACTTGATATTTATATTATTCCGAAATTTCATATGTTGCCATAAATAAGTTTTTTAATATACAATAAAACAATCGCTAATAAACATGTTATTATGTAGGCCGTGGCTATTAAGTTTAGAATTAGAACCAAAAGCTTAAACGGAAATTATTTAACCTTTTTGGTCGTAACTACAATAACATTGTTCTTTGTTTAATGTAGGTCAGTATGACGAATGAGTTATTCGACAATTAAAATAATGGATTCATACTCAGGGTTGTAAGAATGCAAAAGCAAAAAACCTTGTCAAAACTAGATTATTTCAAAACTTCCCGTAATAGGATTTATACATTTTCAATACTTTTTATATTAACTCACTCAATTAAATTGTACTTAAAAAAATCGAATGCTTCTACGCCAGCTACGGCTGGCTACCTTCATATGATTTCTCTATCTTTACAGTACATTAGAAAAATTTAAAAAATACAGAAATATGTTTCTTATCTCACTGCTTTCGGCGGCGTTTCTGAGAAAGTAAAATCATAATATGTATTGAGATCAAAGCATGGTCGAGTACATGCTCAGACGGCTACCAAAGGGTGCATAATTAAAGAATGCAGATTCCGTAAATTCCACTGTTTTTCCGATCGGAACATTGCGGTGAAGAAACTAGGTCAACGATATGGGCAGGTGTACACAGGGAATTGTGATTAGTATCTCCTTCGATATACATGTATTGTGTGACACCGTTAAGTATGAATGAGCCTTTGATGGCTTTGAGTCAGTGAGTGTATTGTAAGAATTGAATATTGTTCGACTACTATTCTCTTCTCTATCTGTATTAATAATAAATTAACATAAGTTGATGTTATTATTGTATTTATAGTAAACGAACTCCGACGGAGTGAAGGACAAATTAAAATTCTTCCACTTCAAACTCAAACTCAAAATAACTTGTCTCTTATCTTCGCTACTATTCTCCAAACTTACCCCGCTGTCTCTTTAATTTCAAGTTCCCAGGTTTCTGGTGGGCGTTCTCTCTTTTTTCTTCACACTTGGCAATTCCAAGTAAGGATCTTTTTGTCCCATCTATTATATTATTTATCTCATCATCAATTTGGGAGCTAATGGTTGAAAATGAAAATATTTTGTGTTAGTATGTGTATTGAGGAAGGCCCTATACCGTTACGCTGTGATCAAATTAATGCGGATAGACGATATATTGCTCTCATTTTTAAATAGGTTTTATCGCTAATTATTCGATGTGATTATACAGATTATACAAACTTTCACGATAGGGCTGAACGCATGTCAAAAACTACCAAATGGGGTGCTTTTCATACATTATTCATAACTTATAATTAATGTTGAAAATTGGCCGTAAGATAATTAATCTTGATGGCTATAAAATTAGGCACGTATTTTGTTCCTTTTATATGCAAAATTAATGCGATAGAAAAAACTAAAATATCCTATTCCGTGCAAATATTATCAAATCTTATATTTATAGTTATTTTCATCATTTAGCTATAATTCTGTTGCTACTAATAATATGTATGTGGAACTTTGCCAGATTTAAAAAATGATTTTGTAATTGTTATTATTGCACTTTTAAGTGATAAAGCGAGGACGTAAAATTAGCCCTTGGCGCTGGGTAATTAATAATATAATCTCTTATGGGAATATTAGATAAACAAGAATCTGCGTCCCCCTTGTAAAATATTACTGGAAGGTCATCTTACCCTGGCCTGGAGCTCATCGTGACCTCGTAAGATAGCTCTGAAAGCGAATTTTGTTTTTACGACCCTGACATTTTGTTTTTGACTGATACAGAGTATTATTAAAACTTATATAATATATTATGGAACCAAATAAAGGTATTTTTGCTGCTTAAACTTAGTTACATTACATTTATAGTTATATAATAATATTACTTATTATTTATACGACCTGTCTTAAGAAAATATAATATTATTAAAACAAAATCAATTTCATTGCATTTTCTCGTCTTTTTAATAATTTATCTTTTTTAATTCAGCTCACGTTGTTAACAGACAATTATTTATCATATTTCATCATCATTTAAACACGTTTTACATACATATATAAATGGTTATCATTAGGATAACAATTTCCGAACGTATTTTAATATTGACGATCCCGGGAAATTGTTATCAATTGTCATAAAATAACCTTCTAATAACATTTTTGTAAAGCCTATTTGTTGTTTTCATTAAAATAACTCACTTATATTCTATACATAGTTGATATTATTTTTAAATTCATTAAAATGATTAATTTTTACCGTAATTAATATTTTTTATGTACAGCTTAGTATTTTTCTTGTCTTGGATGTATTTTACTTTGATTTATTCCCATTTTATAGTAATATTTAATCCATAACAATCTATATGTTATGAGCAATTTAGAACACTAACAATAGACTGTATAACTTTTGTCATTTGACCCACGTCACTTGAATCGAAAATCCTGCAAAAATGTTTATCGCTCTGACCTTTCCGGAAAAGGGTACTTTATCAGTATTTCCCGGCATTTATGAAGTACCCATTATTACGAAATATGGCAATAAATTAATTCATAAAATAAAGGAATTATTTTTTACAAAATACTTACTGTAATTACAGTATTGATTTTGTGAAACGCTTAACTTATCTAGAATTAGATCAAAAAGTTAAGACAAGCAGGTGATCAGCCTCCTGTGCCTGACACACGTCGTCGACTTTTTGGGTATAAGGCTAGCCGGTTTCCACACGATGTTTTCCTTCACCGTTCAAGTAAATGTAAAATGGGCAGTGGGTACATATAATGAAAGTACCTTTGGTGTCTGCCGGGGATTGAACCTCAGGGATGAGAGTCGCACGCTTAAGCCAATACTGCTCTGGGTCTTTAAACATTAAAATAAATATAATTCAACTTGGTTGCATCGTACATCGTAAAGTAGACCTCGTTATTCATTAAAACGAAATCAGTCCAATTGTAGTCTTTTAACTCTATCATCTTTTTCTGACAAATTGAGTTCACGCAGTAATTAAAAGAGATAAAAAAAATTATCAGTGGCGCTACAACCTTTTTAGGTCTGGGCCTCAGATTTTTGTATCTGTTTCATGATCGTTTGTCAATCTAATAGGCAGGTAGGTGATCAGCCTCGTGTGCCTGACGCACGTCGTCGACTTTTTGGGTTTAAGGCAAGCCGGTTTCCTCACGATGTTTTCCTTCACCGTTCGAGCGAATGTTAAATGCGCACATAGACAGAAAGTCTATAGGTGTACACTGTACAGCCGGGGATCGAACCTACGACCTCAGGGACGAGAGTCGCATGTTGAAGCCACTAGGCCAACTCTGCTCAATTAAAAGAGATAGTTTAGGTAAAACAGTACATTATACCTTAATTATTTAGGGGGTAAATATCTAAAATGGCATTTGTATATATGATAATTTGTAACTATTATGTCTGTAATTAATCTAAATGCTTCTAATATATAATAATATAGAATAGGAATCTATATATTTCACGATTTACGTTCCATACAATAATGAATTAACGTAGATAATCCGTATATAAGTATGTGATAAATCCACTTCAAACAGAATTGACTAGAAAATATATAATCAGCTTACGTAACAACAGACTAACACCGCAGTGAGGTAAAATAATTAGACTACATATTCACATTATACTGAATTAACGATTTTTAGTTTATTATTATACAGATTTGATTATGTGTTAAACTTACTTCTCTCCTTGCTCACAATTGACTAAAGGCAAAACTATAAGCAAATATAAAAATAACGTTATTTTAAGTATCGAAACCCGTCCTGGATTAGGAAATTTGATCTAAAAACAGGTGGATTTTACATTTAAAAGGGTAAATGAAGGTATAATCGGGGTGATATCAATTTCAAAGCCTGAAGGTGATTTTTGCGATAAGCTGTAATCCATAGCTACTGTTGTCTCTGATTTAATTCACGTCAAATAAATGTATCCGGAGTAATCTTTTAAAGACATTACAAGACGGAAACTATCAAGCTTAATTCTAGTTTTTTTTTAATTCAGCTGTTTGTAGCATATTGAATAAGGGCTTACGTGTTACCAAGTCCCACGAAATATATACATAGTTGAAATTTGGCTTGCACTAACTTGTATGACATTCAAAATCGTTAGTCATACCACCGCCGCGCATGGAATAAGCACGTAAATTTAAATCGTCGCAAAGTTAAATTGTGAGACGTGTAAGTGAACAAAACTAGTATAAATAAAACAGTGTATTTAATTATTTTTTTATATTAATGTGTGCCGGCATTTTTGTTTTTAATTTATGTTTCAATACTTTCGATAGTTACAGCATCTTGCGATTAAAATGAAGTACTTGTTAAATCAGGGCATTACACCTGACTTTGTATTGTCTCAAGACGACCAAGACTCAAGAACAAGTGATTAAGGTGAAGCACTCTTTTGTCGTATCAGATGTTACAAAGGTTATGTCCGTAACAATATGAACTTGGAGAACTCTAAGCTCTGTTGGAAATTTAATATGACTGTATCTTCTTTTCAATAGAATATAATCGCGAAATAAGGTCAAGAGAGCTTTTGGTTGAATTCCTAAATATAACCAGCGTTTACTCCCATAATTTACACTCATGGATAATATTTTAAGAATGATTTAATCACATGACATTACTCTTATGTGACAAATCCGTGGCTATTATTATATGAAAGGAACAATTCAAAATACAATCGTCTAATAAAACTATTCCTGTTAATATCATTTTGGCACACATCACTCTAATACTTTTTGTGCTCGTGTGGATATTTAAACGAAAATAGACACAGGAATAATATGGCATTAAGAAAACGACATCGTAGAAACATTTTGAAAATACAGTTCTACAATTGTTTAAATAGTGTCTATGATTGCGACTTTGGAAATTGTTATAATAGAGATATAATATACGGAGAGTTTATTATGTTGCTCTACTTTAAAGAAATCTGGGTGCGTTAGGTAGAACGCTAACATTGCGTAGACACGTAATATTAACTAGCCATAATCATTTTCATAACCCGTGGGCTATTTTAAGATAAAGTATTTTGAAAATACGTACTAAAGTACCATTGCCTTAATTCGTCTACTAAAGATACTATCAATGAAGTAAATTTCATATCGATTTGTAGAAGGGGTCAGAAAAGGCTGTACTGTTGACCGGGTCGTAGCAATCGATCGGTTCGCCAGCCTGTGCGATCGCATGGATGCCTTGTGGTTACGTTCTAGTTACGTACATCAAATGCCAACCGCTTTTGTGTACGAACGTCAAACTTGAAACTAGACTCCAATGAGTTTCCAACACACACATATATATATTTAATACTGCAAGGGTTGAGGTATTAGATCCGTATTCTTGAGCGTCAAACTAATATCTAAATGCTTTCAGAGCTTTTCTACGAAGTTGATTGTTCATTTCTCAGACGAGATTATGACTTGAATACACGAATTATAACACTATAAGACTATCGCATAGTGTTTTAATTTCAAAACTATTTGAATATTTTTTTTAAAGTTTGTCTTCATGCCGCAACCAAGAAATTATCAATCAACATTATAACGTCGTAGACGTGTAAGTCAAGATAATGACTTGCCTTTACGAAAACAAAACAAATGCACATTATTGATAATAAAGTGTGATCATAGCAGAGTTATCAGATTTACACTTAGAGGAACACTCTTACAAGATTCTTTGTCGGATTGTATAAGGATTTAGACCTTATCATAAGACCAAACAGTTCAAATAAAATTCCTTTCCGCGGCCTAATTTCTATATAAAACATAATACAACTAAAATAAACTGAATCATTTTCGCCTTTATAACTAAGGATTCAAGCATCAAATTAATTAATTCCCTTTCATTACAAAGAACGAAACATTTCAGTAAAGCTTTTGAACTATTGTATGTATAGCTGCTAATTGTCGAATTGCGGGTTTTTAGTACCTGCAGATAACGTTTAAAAACTAAATTGGCACAAGGTTTTAATAAAGTATTTTTCATAGCCGTCAATGGATCGACCGTGCTCAAGTAGCGACGGCAATTTCGTATTCAGCCTAGATTTAAGTTGAGTCATAAAATATTTTGGCAACGACCGAATGTGTAAGCTTTTGATAAATTGAAGAATATATACCAAATATTACAGCTATATTTCGTTAATGTATAGCTACGTCCTTAATGACGTTAAACTAAATCAGTTCTGTAGGCGGAGCATTCCTCAAATAATAGTTTACGTTGCAAAGTAATAAACGTAGAAAAACATCATTTACCTTTATATAGCTGTGCATTTTTGAGTAGCGCATCTCCTTTTTTTCCCAATTTTCATTATCGTATCATTATTAAGTATTTAAAAAGCTATATGTGTTATTGGAAAATGACTAAACGAAAGTACAAAATTAGTTTGGCAACAATAGGTGACTTCTTTCTTTTTTACAAAGACTTTAAAAAAGACCTCGAATTTTAAGAACAATTAGAGTAAGTATAAGACTTTAGAGGTGTTTAAAATCAAGAGATGATCTTGGGAAAAAATTCACATTCTTTTGTGAACTAAATGCCACTTGTAAGTAGAGGCCGTGAGAGGCTTTCCGTTGCATATTGAAAGATTTTATCGTTGTTTTTCTTTGAGACTGAGATAGGAACTTAATGATTTCTTACCTCATTCCTAGTTCTTTTTTGAGATTCTCTGTGACATATATGTAGCCAATTAAAATATTTTCAATATATATAATTGAGATATACTGGAGCTAAGATAATCGACCTACTAAGATTTTAGGGTTATTATTGAGGAAGTCACGAAAACTATGACTCCGGTGAGAATCTGATACGTTTATTCCATACGGGAGTCACAGTGTACCAGTGCGATTGCGGGTGCGTGGTTGACTTATGTAAGCTGACTTTTTAATCTAGTGCAATTAGTTGTTGTTCCAGACCAACTATTAGTATTAGCGTAAGATTTAGCTAGAATTATTATATATAAATAAAGCTTTCGTTTTTATTTATCGAACATAAGAATTTTACCTTCTAAGTAGAAGTACTTTAAAAATATACACTTGTATTTTTAAAATATATAATTAATTAAAAATAAAAACAAAGAACGCGTCATCCCCACCGTCTGAATATTTGTAAGTATCCTTTGTTCTAAAATTGACTTCGTTCTAATATTACTTTGAATTAGAGTAATAAATTTTATTACATCAAATAAATAACAATCGAACAGAAATATCATAGACATTAATGATCCTGAACTCTTGGCATCGAAACGTTTCGAAGCGCAAAATGTATAAACAGCTCATAGATCTATTGTTTTCCGAAACGAGTTTCTTAAAGCTTGCTTGTTTGCCTAATAAAAGACTCTGTCTGCGCAAGACTCGAATCTGCTTTATTGAATGCCACATCGTTCAGAAATTCTCATCACTTTCACGTGAATCCTTGACCTATATTTTCTCTTACAATTGCCGCCCTGAGTCATTTTATCTTGTTTCTGTTATATATGCCCTTTGCTTTAAAGGTCTTTTTACAAATATTCATTATTCTAGTATATTTTCGAATTGAATAAAAATATGCTTTTAACATTAACATAACATAAATATGGTTTTTGTTTATTTAAAGGCATTGATTGAATATACATATAAGTTTGTACATTTATGAATTCCTTTCTCTAGATAACGGTCTTAAATACGTGCTTAGGTTTCTTGTGGTATATAGATAGCTAGGTACAATGTAATTCAGCCAGAGACGCCACTCCGTCTGCAGAATATTAGATAACCAACGCGATACGATGTGGAATTGATAGGTTAAAGGCGAGGTCATTGCTCTAAAACTGGTACTGGACTGGTTGGTTTCGAAAACAGCTAAATAAATCCTATACAAACATTATTACTAACTTAAAATATTAAAGTGTTTTTAATTCCAGGAATAAACTGCACCCGCAAACAGGAATTAACTTTTTTATTCACTAATTAAGCTCTATAGCATAGACAAATACTAAAGAATATAATATTAAACGGTTTAAAGCTCGCTCAAGAGTAAATCGTCAACCTTAATAATTAACAGTAAAATAAAGAATCTTTTTACTAAAGTATTTCACGCATGCGCCGTGTGTTTTGCCAATTGCAGGTTTTGCGGACAATCTGCATGTTATGTCGTGCCTACTTCGATCGCACCCTTGATTTAGCTTTTGTGCTTCTTAATTTAACTTAACAAGATATAATGTAATACAAAGCGTATTTAACAAATACAAATGAGAACTTTGTTTGTTAAGACTATTATACAGTCATATACAGTCATGATTAAGGAGATACCTATACCAGTTGAATATTATACGTTAATACTAAAGACGTTTTACAGTTATGTTTTGCTATTGAAGTAGTTATAAATATTTATATATATAGTGTCTACAATACCTAGGTAACACTGAAAATGTTTAGAAAATGAAAAACGGCTTAATGTAGAATGTTGCCAATACTTTAATTGTTTTTCGAAGTTATCTCCGTTCCTTTCTACACATCGTCGCATTCGATGGAACCACTGAGAAAAGCAGTGGGCCCATTCTTCCTTAGGGGTTTCTTCTATGGCATTTTCGTACGCTTTCATCGCATCTTCAGGACTCGTAAAGCGAATACCTCGAATTTTATCTTTAGTTCTTGGGAATAAATGATAGTCGCAGGGTACCAGGTCAGGACTGTATAGCGGCACAACTGTCGCGAAATGACCTTTCCGACCAAAGAAAGAGGCAATCATCTTTTTTCCTTTCATTACCTTAGTTGGCTGATCCTCGAAAGGAAACACCCACTGAGGTGATTGTCTTTTGGTTTCGGGTTCGTAGCAATATATCCAGCTTTGATCACCTGAGACGATGTCAAATACAGCATTCGAGTCCCCGCCGTTGAACTTATCTAACATTTGGCAACACCAGTCCATACGAAGGTGTTTCTGGTTGTCGGTAAGAGTAAGGGGGATCTAAAACCAAGTTTTGCTTGGAGACATCATTATTAACGACAATTTTCATTCAGTTTTTAAATAAATCATTTCATTCCGGTATTTATTTATTTATTAAAGTACACCAAACAATTTATCACATCAAATATATATTTTTTAAAGTATAAGCCACAATCTATCGATTCTAAAATACGTCACAATTACGGTGAACATTATATTACAAAAAAATAAAAATACTTCACTTCCAACAACAAATTTTATCTTTACTAGTAATTCCTATTAATAAATACTCATAATGCCTTAATAATGCCTATTAGGTGCCCTATAGGCGCTTAGTAATGGTTTTTATTAAATTGATCAGTACACTACCAATTATATAAAACTGAATAAGTAGCGTTTATTCTGTTGTATTCGCGAAGAATTCAAATGAGAGGTGCCTGAATATATTAAATACATACTATTATTCTTACCCGTACAAAGACAAAGTATATTCAGTAGCTACGACTGGATAAAAACGAGTAAAATAAATAAAACCAGATATTTATGAAAGCTCAAAAGGGTTTTTGAAAGTCCTGAATGAGTTCTTGATTTAAATTAATTATAAGCCAGCGTTGTATAAATGAAAGATAAAATTTCTAAGCTTAGCCTGTATAAATGATCTAAAAATTATATTTGAACTCCCATGACCTCGGAACATGGAGACAATTTCTGCATCTGTGCATTCAATTATTGCAGATTATACCTTAATATTTACTCATTATCTTTAAAAAAATTTTTTTTTTATTAACAACTGAATTGAATTCATAATATAACCACTGTAATTTATTTTAGTTATTATATTTAAATGTTAGATATTGTTTTTTATGTTATTAATTAATTAATTAGTATCTTATTTAAAAAAAAAAACTTATAACCACTTAATGTTATTAAAACAGGTTTTTATATAATGTTAACATAAGTGCATTTGATTAACTGATACAATCGTTTGAATTCAATTTAATTCATACAATACAAACAAACGTTTTAAATAAACGTACAATCTCTTATATTCTGACTGAGTTGAATTCATAATATTACCACTGTCATTTATTTTAGTTATTATATTTAAATGTTAGTTATTGTTTTTTGTTATTAATTAATTAATTAGTATCTTATTTATATATTTAAAAAAAACTTTATAACCACTTAATGTTATTAAAACAGGTTTTTATATAATGTTAACATAAGTGCATTTGATTAACTGATACAATCGTTTGAATTCAATTTAATTCATACAATACAAACAAACGTTTTAAATAAACGTACAATTTAAATATTAAAAAAAAACTTTATAACCACTTAATGTTATTAAAACAGGTTTTTATATAATGTTTACATAAGTGCATTTGATTAAATGATACAATAGTTTGAATTCAATTCATACAATACAAACAAACGTTTTAAATAAACACACAATCTCTTATATTAATCACTGAGTTGAATTCACTGTCATTTATTTGAACATGTACAACCAAAATATGTTTCTCGGAAAGCGGAAAATGGCATCAGTGTCAGTTTCCAACCCTGAATGAAACGCTACGAGAATGGAAATAGACTCGCTTCATTGGAAAAGTCATTTTCCAATATAGCGAGTCTTGAATTCTAATGAGCATTGAGTTTTATTAACGTTAACTCTAAAGTGGCTATTACTATAAGATTTATGCATTTGTTCTTCAGTTGTTGTACTTTAGTGTTTTCTTTATAAATAAAGAGTACTACTGTTTACTAGTAAACAGGTATTTGAGTGTCGACTATAATCCCGGATGGGACCAAAAAATATAAAAATATTTTCCTAAGAAAAAAGTAATGCCAGGTCATATCTGTCATATCCGAGCTTTGGAATTGATAGTACACTTTAGTCTACGCTATATTATTTCCTACACATACGATAGCTAGTCTCAATATAGCTCCAGCAGCCGAATCGTTCAAATAATATAATATTCGTATATAGAAACGAATACATTAAATAAATTTCTTCTTTATTATATTATAGCGTTTTATGTAATTTAAATAAAAAACCCCCAAGCTATATATATCTTTGTTAAGCCTTCTTCAGACGCCTATACTGATATTCTAGGGCCGGCTGTGACAAGGTTATACAATTAAATGAAATTATTAAACTAAATATTTGTTGATTATAATATAAAAAAATTACCAATGTAGTTTTCAAAGCATCGGCACCCTTTGTTAGGCCTTCATCAGATCCCTATACTGATATTCTAGGGCCGGCTGTGACAAGGTTATACAATTAAATTAAATTATTAAACTAAATATTTATTGATTAAAATATAAAAAAAATTAACAATGTAGATTTCAAAGCATTGGCACCCTTAAAACATACGATATAGCTTTATATATTTAGCATAACATTGCATTTGCATAGAATCCCGGCGACATCTAATAAAATGCATGTTGGTTTAAAATCAGTAAAATGTATAACTCGCGCACATTATAAATTCCTGTAAAAAACCGATTCCAAAATGCATTAATATATATTAAATGACAATGTTTCTTATTTAAATTGGCACTAGTACAAAAAGATAATTAATAATACATTTAATTGAAGTGTATTTATATACAAGCTGTAGTTGGAGGTAAAAGCACAAATCAATCCACTTTTCGTATTTATATCTAATAACAATCTTTCAGTGAAATAATAAATCGTTTAAAAACGTATTACAGTTCTAAAAAAAAACATACAATATTCAATATTCATACTTTACGCAGTGACATAATGTAATTTGTTGTAGCTCGTGGAACAGGGAATTGTAAAAGAATAACTCAAGAATCCATATAAATTGCTTATTGACTTTAATACATATAAATTACTTTTTACGGTACACAAGAAATTTATACTAATCGCCGCCCATTGCCTCACTTTTAGGATGTAGGCTTTGAAGCCGCAAAGTTTAGCGGTTGATATGAATAATGTAATTAAATTTTCAAATAAACTAAATAATTAAAAAAAATATTCATTATATACTTTATTTAGTATTAATTGTTTCTTTTTTCATACTTATTATATTGCTATTTGCTATTATCGCAATGATTTTCTTGAACAAAGGTTTCTATTGTATGCAAATGTCATTCTTTCAAAGATTAATTAAACATAAGTATAACGTAAATATTGGCAATATAACTGATTCGGGTTTAGGTTTACTTTTATAAAAGTATTGATTTAGTCACTGAATACATTTTCGAAATACTGAGTAATTTCCACTTGACCGAAAGCTTTCTTATTTGTTTAGTATATGCTCAGGTCATTTGAAAGTCCATTGTTCAATATTATGTACGTAATTATCTGTCGTCCAGGGTTCAATGTAGGAAATATGAATCGTAATTGCTTGTTCAATTATTACAATTTTCGTATTGTATTGTATCTACATGCGTAGAGTCTAAGTGAGAAAGAAATGAATCTGTTGGAAGCCAGGTCTAGAATGAATGTTTCTTATATTTTACTTAAAATATACTTATTAAAACAAAAGATCCGTGAAGGCAATCGATTGCTAATATCGGTGGAGGCTACTTACTTTCCAAATTCGTAGTGCCTTCAGGTACACATACGTATATTTATGGATAAAACGACGAAATATACAGCCCACCCTACGACTTACTTGTATGATACTTAAGGTTACTTTAATTTTACTTAATCTGACTTTAATTGTAATTGTTTGGACAGCTAGGCGGTAGGACGCAGATGCACGCGCGCCGACGCTGCAGTGAGGAGCGCGCGCGCATTGCTCGCGACGCGGCCACCACCCGGCGCGCCCTCTGAACCACAACGCGCCTAGGATTATTATACGGTTAGATATTATATTCTGTTTAGCGTAAAAAGCCAAAAGTGTTGTAATACTGAGAAGTATTCAGAACTATACTCTATTACTAGTTATATATACTATAACTATTTTTTTAGTTTAAACTACATCAGTAAAACAAATGAGAATTCCTAACTCCTTATTTACTTATTCTACTTATTCCTTTTATATAAAAATACGTCAAAAAGATAACTAGTATGTGTAGTGATAAACTAGGGGGAAACAAATATTTCATAATAACTCCCTACGTCAGTGAATGTAGCTACACTTCGGGCTACGCCGTAGGGGGTAGCTACGGTGACTAGTTTTTTTTTTTAAATTGGTTATTATTAATAAAAAAGTTATATGTACTTTTAATCATTCAATTCAATTTCTATTATTTGTGAAATTTAGACAATTTAAATTGTATTTATCTGTATATATGTTCGTAGTATATGCACATAGGGGCTATAACTTAGCTTAGAGCTAATCTATGTTTAGGTCGGACATGAAAAATCTCGCTCGTTTGCTGGCTGTCCCTATCAGCGATTACGTGGTAACTTTCATCTCACTGGCAGCCGCGACCACACTGCTCTCGTGGACGACAGGTAAGTTTTTTTATATAAATATTTTTCGGGCCCAATCCAATTGTACTTATTTCCAATACGCATCATTCTTAACGACATAAGCAATCTCCTAAATACGGTTCTCATAAGGGTTTTATAAGTAACTAATTAGTTCTTAAATCTGGAAACGGCTTGTACTAGTATTAGTCGTAAGTAGATCGTCTACTAATCACTACTTAGTAATTCATATTTTTAGTTTATTTGGTCTCTAACTTAGTATTCTGTTATAGAAACAAATACTGAAGAGGTGTATTTTCAAATCTTATCTTAATGAACAAGGGTTTAAAATTTAGTACGTATAGTAACGTATAACATATAACAAAATAATTACCAATATAATACAAATGTATCTACTAACAATTTCATAAAATAACTATTACGGTGCAGAAGGGCGTTCGGCCCGCAGGTGGCTGGCGGAGGATCGCGGGCGCAGGGAGAGGTGTCGCTCGCGCTTCCCCTACCATACACACCCGCCCATTCACTGTTAGCAGGTAACTGCTTCTTCTTGTAGAACAGGGGGCAAACGGGCAAGAGGCTCACCTGATGTTAAGTGATACCGCCGCCCATGGACACTCTCAATGCCAGAGGGCTCGCGAGTGCGTTGCCGGCCTTTTAAATGTTAAATGATATTGCCGCTCATGAGTGCTCATGCTCAGCTCAAGCTGAGAGCCGTACCGTTCTATTTAGAACAAGTTCGTTCTCTTCTTGATAAATTTCGTATTGGTTCCAAAATCAATTTACAGGATATTGCGTAATATAATGCATAAAAACGTAATGGAAAGTTTCGTTAACTTATTACCTACTCTTTTTCACTATAATAAACTAAAATATAAGATTTCAGAATATTGTTTCGCTATGTACAAGCTATTACCCTCGCTAATTTGTTCGTGGGAAAAAAACATTTATAATTATTTACAGATAGTACTGAAAGCAACGACGTAAAGAAATGTAGGCATAAAGTCAAACTATATATAGTGAATTTCATTTATTTACTTTAACATATTTAATAATAACAGCATATCTGGAAAATAATCTGAATTAAATAAACCATTTTAGAATCGTTTATAAGATACGACAGTCATTTTGTATTTAGCATTTGTGTTGAAAATTGGCACTTAATGCCATTAAGTACGTAACCCGAGTATAATGGATCTTATAATGGAAATGACTTGATTAGGAAATCCTTTTTATGATTGTACTCATAATATAAATTGCACTCAAACAGCGCCATGTGGTCGACTCATTGTCCTACAATGTCTCACACACTAATTAATAACATTAAAGTATATGTTTTGGAACGTATGAGAATTTATACTTTATTTACTTGAAGTTATTGAAGCTAATGGATCTGTTTAATTTCACCACGTCTTTTGCGCTTCTGTGCTACAGTTTGAGCAAGCTTATTTTGCCGTATTACAACGAAAATTTACAAGAAAAGTAATTTTTCAATTACTTAATATAAATTTTACTTTCAGTAGGCAGTTCACTCAGTGGGAGTTCGATAGACAATGTCCGAAGACTTGGACTCGATCAGCGAGGAAGAACAAAGTTTGTTCCGACCTTTCACTAGAGAGTCATTGGCCGTTATCGAAGCCCGCATAGCTGAGGAGCATGCCAAGCAAAAAGAACTCGAAAAGAAACGCGCTGAAGGCGAGGTAAACATAGTTCCCTTACCGCGTATCGCTATGAGTGTGCTAACATGTCTAGTGCCGCCATACAAACATACAATTTGCCATACTTTACAACAGTTACGTATAGGTTATGAAGCACACTCAACTTAACTTTGAAGAATATATATGACGAATTTTTAAACTATTCCAGACCGATTTGGGGCGGACGAAAAAGAAAAAAGAAGTAAGACTGCTTGCTTCCCCTTTTACCTTTTTACGGCTCGTTTTAGCGGATTTCAGCAAGTTATCGCCTCATTAGAAATTAATTTAAGAATAGTTACATCTATTGGCGTAACGCGATAACTTGCCTTGCATTCTGATCTCGCATATTAATCGCATTAAAAACACATCGCTTTCGGCAAAATCGTATCTGTTCATGAAAACCAATTTTGGCTGTGACGGCTTAGTGACAGCTAACATTAGAAGTTAAAAGCTTCTTATTACTTTGCAAAGTATCATGAACATTATTATATACAAATACAAAAATATGCCATTCAGAGAAATCCTAGCCTGAAAAACCTTATTCTAGATAGCCCCTGCGGACCTTAACGACTAGTTTAATATCAAAACCATGTATACCTCGAGTGAAAATTAGGTTAAAGCACATAAAATGTCACCAACGTAAAGAAACACAACCACAATAGAATCACCCTATCATGCATTGCACACGATTGGCTCATGATTGCCACTTCATTGGCTGCGGTCATGTAGGTCTAACCTGGCTAGTTTAGTGCAACCGACGACCCCCTATTTTGACGCCATCCGACATTGCCATGTTCTTCCACTAAACCTTTAACAGCTATCTGCCCTTAAATAGTAGTTAAAAGAAAACCACAATTTCGTTTTAATAATTATAATCTTGTGTATGTGATGACTCACGCTGGGGATGATAAAATTTTAATTACATTTTGATGAATCTAAATAAACACCAAGCTCAGATAAAACACCCATTTTGGGTCATCTGGAACGAGTATTATATATATAGTATTAATCAAGACTTGAAAAGATATGTCCAAAGAATTTCAATAAAACCAGAACAATTCGGATTGGTAACACAATAGCGGGGAACGTTATGCAATACGCTTCTAGTTTGGCAAACAAACGCATCATGAATACACAGACAATATCATAATGAAAACAGCTTACAGCGCACAAGACATGCTCAATTATCGTAATAATACTCGTTGCTGTAACTCCTTATCGTTTAAACTTTTTAAATGACAACAGTATTATTATTATTACAACGCCGTTCGTAGAAATCTTGCATATTGAGTTAGAAAGGCGAAAAATACCCACCTCTAATATAAGAGCGTGATCATGCATGGGCGCTGATTGCACTTTAAAATAGCTTGCTTATATGATGACGCTCTTATGTCGGAATTTAGACACATTCTGACATGTTTGGAGTGATATAGGTGCGTTACGATGACGAGGACGAAGACGAAGGTCCTCAACCGGACGCGACCCTCGAGCAGGGTCTACCCCTGCCCGTACGGATGCAGGGATCCTTCCCCGCTGAACTTTCCTCCACGCCTCTCGAGGACATCGATCCGTTCTACCAGAATCAAACCGTAAGCAGTTTGATATTTTATTCTTATCCTCAGTTGTGGGATAGATGTGTATAGTTTCAAATATAGACAAATCAATAAATAGTCTATTTCTCGAATGTCTATGATGCAATTCACGTATAGATAATACGGCATGAACTAACTTTAAGAATAATAATAATCTTTTAATTACAAAGAGTGGTACATTCAGATCGATTAATTATAAAAAAATTGCACAGTCTGCTAATCTGTCTGTCGCAAAATAGGTATGCAAATATCATATTAAGTATCATAATGGCATGATAATAAGAACAGTTATTTGTAATTGTTGTCAAAATTATGGTCGAAATACTCTCCCACGCTATAAAAGCACCTTGCCTTTACAAATTTAAATGCCATGGGACACTTTTCGTTCCTTATAGCTCCCGCCATGCTGACCTTGTGTATTATTGATGTAGCTGCAACTGCGTTGACATTTGTCCTTGAATTAGACCTTCAGAAAGTAAATCAACTGTATACATTTACTAATTTCTCTCCGTGTAACCTTTAAATAACTCTTTCCAGACATTCGTAGTCATAAGCAAGGGTAGAGATATCTTCAGATTTTCGGCGACAGATGCGTTATGGATGTTGGATCCGTTCAACCCGATAAGAAGGGTCGCTATATACATACTTGTACACCCTCTTTTCTCTCTGTTCATCATAACAACGATCCTTGTCAATTGTATCTTAATGATAATGCCGACCACGCCAACCGTCGAAAGTACTGAGTGAGTACCGTTTTTTATTTTGATTATTTTTTAATCTATAAGACTATACCATCTAATCATATTTCGTAGAATGCACGATAGATTCAAAATTTTTAGCGTTCAGTTTAGTACGTAACATAAATACTATTTAGATAATCAGAAGTATAATCCATAGATTTTTCGCGTTTAGATCTACTACTATGTGACCATGGCAAAACACTATTAACACCTCATCGGGTTTAAGTGCAATACATGAACATTGTACACTATCACTGTCCTATCAATAACTTGACTGCATAACCCTAGACAACGTTTTCGAAATCAATGTTTTTCCTTAACATGATCATAAAACTTTTGTTTTACAATTTGATTTCAAGTGCACCCAACGGAATGCATTTGTGAGCTCATATTCTGTGATGTAGCACAAATTAAACTGTTTGTAATAATTATGACGTGTATAAAATTAGCCTACATTATTTAACTGTCAACTTTAATCACATAATCAGGCGTGTCCTTACACTTAAAACATTGGTATGTACTCTTTTAATGTTCTCTTCATTTAGTACTAGTTGAACGTAGTCAATTGTTATTTCTATTGTAATAGAATCTTTCAATCCATATTTGATGCCAACTAGATTTCTTATTAACTTAACGCATATAATAATTGAATATGAGAAATATTTATGTATTTTTACGAGCGTTCCACAATGGAGGTGAATTTTTCCAGAGTTATCTTTACCGGAATCTACACGTTTGAATCGGCGGTGAAAGTAATGGCCAGGGGTTTCATTCTACAGCCATTCACATACCTTAGAGATGCATGGAATTGGCTTGACTTCGTAGTTATAGCTTTAGCGTGAGTAGTAGACAATTTTATAATAAAAAATTGTAGAATTATGTAACAACTATTAAAATGTAGATTTTGTTTATTTACTTAAATGTCTCTTTATAGAATTTATATGTATAGAAATTTAATTAAAATTAGATTAATTTAAGACAGGATTGTACCAATTGTACCAACGAAGCCAAGCGATAATATGAAAGTATTTACAGAAAGTAGTTGAGACGGTGACACAATTGTAACTAGTAAATGTTTAGACAAAGTAGTTAGTTATATTAACCTAGCCGTCGTGTGGGGTGTGTGTTGCAGTTATGTGACGATGGGCATAGATCTCGGCAACTTGGCCGCTCTTAGAACGTTCAGAGTTCTCCGAGCGCTGAAGACTGTGGCCATCGTACCGGGTAATTCCTTGTGCTACTATTACTTTAGTAATATATGTTTAGTGTAATTGAAATAGATTCAGTAGTTCTAGCAGTTTGAAATGAAATATCTAAGTCCCAGGAGCTACGTAAGTACTAGAGGTTTGAAGCGTGTGCACCTTTAAAATGTTCATATAACAAGTCCGATTACTCCTCAGGGTTGAAGACTATCGTTGGTGCTGTCATAGAGTCTGTGAAAAATCTTCGCGACGTGATTATTTTGACAATGTTCTCCCTATCTGTATTTGCGTTAATGGGCCTACAAATCTACATGGGAGTGTTAACGCAGAAATGTGTAAAGGTATTCCCCGAAGACGGCAGTTGGGGCAACTTGACTGATGAGAATTGGGAGAGATTTTGTCAAAACGAAAGTAAGATATCTGTTTATAACTGACATGTATTTCCTTTGTGATATATATTTACTCACATATTTTATTTTAGCGAACTGGTATAGTGAAAATGACGACTATCCATTATGCGGGAACTCATCAGGAGCAGGGTATGTTGCATGTTCAGTGTCTATAAGGTGTATTTATAAGTCTAGACTAAAGCAATTTCTACTATTTTGAGATGTTTTGTGTTTTATGTTGATTAAAAGATTAAAAAACCCCTTAGTTTATAATGAGACGTGTTCAGCATATAAAGATACAGGTGTACCAAACATCGATGGAACGATGTCTGATAGGGAAGAAAAGAATACACAAAATAAATAATACAGCTTTAAGAAAAACAAGGTAACAGATGTTACAATAAGAAGAAATAAACGAAAGTGGTAATGGGCACATGGCAAGAGGCACAGAAACTTGAGCAAAAAAGTACTAAACCGGTGCCCATGGTACAGCAAACGGAAAAGAGGAAGACAACTTAGAAGGTGGATGGAACAAATTAAAGAAAAGCAGGTGAAAGATGGCAGAGAGTAGCACAGTGCAAAGAGGAATGGCGGGATTTGGAGGAGGCCTTTGCCAAAAAAGAGCACACAGATACCTAAAAGAAGATTGTAATAGAAACATGATCTATATTATTATAAGATTATAATGGGACGTGTATATTTTTCTGTGCTTATTCACTCGTAAATCATCTGTCTGTGGGCTTAACTTGATAATGAGATGTCAAATATTACAACCTCACTATCAATTTTTGCCCACAAACACATGAGCACCTCAGCTTCAGGAATGGAAGATTGCGCCTCAACGTTGTAGTAATTCCCTTATAAAATCACGACTTATAAATCTATATCGATAAATGCCCTTTGCATTCAAGCGATTTATTAATAACTCTAAACAGACATACATCCAAGACTACTTTTGTGAGCTAAATGATCAGTAGACGGTAACGTTGCAATCGATCTTTTGCTTGTTTTTTTTTATTTCCCGTAATATAAAATAACTTCACTTAGTAACTCTAATCTCAAATGTTGTATGTAGTTTGTTCCCTCATAGGCCAAAGTAAGCCATGCCTCATAAGGTGGTCTTTGTGTTTCGGAGAATTCCAGTTAATTTATTTGAGAATATAAAACGATTTACTTTTGTTTGCAGAACATGTGAACCAGGCTACATATGTTTACAAGGGTACGGACCAAACCCAAACTACGGCTACACGAGTTTCGACACGTTCGGTTGGGCGTTTCTATCAGCTTTCAGATTGATGACGCAAGATTACTGGGAAAACTTATATCAGCTGGTAAGTTTATAACATTATTGCCTGGAATATTTTCTAAATTTTGAGGGTGAAGGTTACGAAACTAATTGAATCATAGTTGATTAAAAACAATTGTAACATTCCGTCCCTAAATCTAAAGGTCAAAAATGTCGTTATTTTGTCGAAATTTAAAGATATTTAACTGCTGCTAAATGACGTTAATATAATAATATGTTTGCTAATAAATCGCAAAAAAATCGTTAATTTATTCAAAGTTGTTTCTAGTTGTCAAAAATTCAATTAAAATATTGTTATTATTAATATAATAGGAATATAATAGAAAATACTGTAATTGTAAATGTATCGTTTCGTGGGTACAAGATTTTGCCATTAATAGTAAGACTCCACCGAATACATATATCAATAGATCACTCACAACCACAGTAATGTGAAATTATTTACGTTTGTTCACAATTATTCAGGTTCTAAGGTCTGCTGGTTCATGGCACGTGCTGTTCTTCGTTGTGATCATTTTCCTCGGCTCTTTCTATCTCGTGAACTTGATCTTGGCTATCGTCGCCATGTCATACGACGAGTTGCAGAAGAAAGCAGAGGAGGAAGAGCAGGCTGAAGAAGAAGCACTAAGGGTAAGCAAACAAGATTTAATCTAAGTGACATATGTTTAATTAATGTGTATTTCGTTTTGTTATATATATGGCTATATATTTTCATTGTTTAATATATTTTAAACTTCAACTTTGTACAAATTTAAACGGTATTTGATTTTTGCATTAGGAAGCGGAACAAAAGGCAGCGGCTCGAGCGGATAAACAAGAAGCGAGAGAACAACACGCTCGCGAGCAAGCCGCCGCTGCGGAAGCAGCCGCATACGCCGAAGCACATCCTGCCAAGTCTCCCAGTGACTTCTCCTGCCAGAGCTACGAGTTGTTCGTGAACCAGGAGAGGGGCAATCAGGATGACAATACGAGGGAACGCATGTCCCTTCGTAGCGACCCCTTCCAGGATTCGGTGAGCACTCAGCCCACGCACAAGCCTGCCAACGACACCCACCACGACACAGCACGCCGGCAGAGGAAGGTCAGCATGGTGAGTATAAGACCCACGCGTGATATCTCTGCTGACAGTGATTTTTATTTTACGAAACTAATTTGCTAACTGTGGCAATTTTTACAATTTCCAAAAATACGTAGTGCTGGTTCAATAAAATCTAGCTAAAGTTAAATATTTTATTATAATATCTTTAGATTAATATTATAAATGAAAAGGTATCAGGATAAAAAATATACTTTTAAGTGTTGATATTGAACTAAGAACATCATTAAGATACGTAAGAATCATTAAGAGATGAGCTTTATTTGTAGTACTACTCGATAAAGGTTTTTAATTAATGATGGATTAATCTTGCCGCTGAGACTTTTTCAATTTTTATATTTAATTAAATCATTGTCGGCTGAGTTATTTCTTTTCAACTTGATAATAATCACTCGGCTTTTTTGCACTTACAATAATTAGTATATTAAGTAAAAAACATTATAAATTATATTTGCACAAGTTATATCAAGTTGAAAAGATTATGTTTAAATGTGTCTAACGCTGAGCTTTGATTTTGTGTCTGTCCTTTTCAATGTCGATATTTTCTTAAAGTATGCAGATATGATTTTTCATATAATTTCGAAAGGAACACTTCCAAAAAACACTTTTAATTTTTTTGCAATAAATTTGTTTTCATATCTGAATGTTTGTCTATTAAATATTTAATTTGTTCTCTTACGAAAATTACTACACGGTTATTTTAACTCTATGAACACTGTGGTTTGTTTAAATTTGGTTTCGAGGCATGCTATTAGATGGTCTTTTCATTTATTTTAAATTACTTTTTGCAATCATTACGCTTGCAGCGACTAACTCTTCTTATTTCCTCAAACAGATCACAATTAAGGCATGAAACTGAACATTTATTACTTGTATACATTTTAATTTAAGAACATGCATTAGATTATTATATATTTGTTTTAATTTGTTGAAAAATTACATTGTAGGCATGGTCATAATTCATCTAATCTGACACTTCATTAGAGCGTTTGCATCATAGGTTATATTAATCTCCAATAATATTTTAAAAAGTATTTCGTAATACAATACTTGATTTATATCAATCACCAACTTAATCAGTACCATTATTAAGACTAATAAAGGTCATATTTTTATTAAAATTAAATACTATTGGAGAAATAATCTATTGTCATGTTAGATTGTTTCTTTCATTTTGTGAGCGATCGAAGCGGCCGAGCTGAGACTAACACCGAGCAGAGGTAGGTTCGGTCAACATAACTATTTTGTCATTAAAATATCTACTTCAAATATTTAAACATTAATTCCTCAATTCGATGACAGACGGGCAGAGGCTTTCACAGAAAGAAATTAACAAGTCTTCATGACTATAGACCATAGATGATAGCTCAGATGGATTAGAAGATGCGAGAGTGCATGTACGTCTTATGGCCGTCAATACTTCATGTGTTTATAAACAAAGTTACGAGACTAACTGATGCTTTTGGTCAATGCTAACGCTTTTCTTTTTATTCAGTATCGTTATCATATGAATTAATCTGCATCCATCGTTTATGTTTACTCTATATCGTTCTAGCACCGCCGTAGATCGTTAACATTTATTACTTTACTGCTTGGACGCTGCTACAATCCCTTTATTCCAATATCGTTCCTTATTATCTATCCTAGTCATAGTGATCTATGTCTTAAAATAGTAGTAAGTCGGAAATAAATTAAAAAGTGTATTTTCTATGCATTAAAGGTCCCCCATCCTGAACGCATTAATAAATATGGACAGTTGTCGTATGGGCCACTGCGGGAGGGCTCACAGGTTTGTCCTCTTCTTCATTGGTGTTTGTGATCCCCTTCCTTCCTTTTGATGTTCTAAACTATATACCTTTTCTTGTCCTTATATTCCGCTATTAGTCTTGTTGTCTTAATGTCTTATTGCACCAAATCGTGTCAGTTCGCTAGCATTAAATCATGTATGCATATGTTTTGATGCATTGAGACACCTCCAGCACTTTTGTAATTATTTTATCCCAAACTTTCGAGTTTCCATTCATGTATTTTTTTCGCCTTCTACTTGTTTATTAGCACATGAAAGATTTGTAGGATATATTTCTTGATAATTAATTTAATTACGATCAGACAAAGCCTCTGCGAGTACAAATCAAGTAGTGATCAGTTTCCATGACATTTTCACTCGATCTGAATTGAGGAAGTTGATTTCGTTAAATGATCAAATATTAGTATAACTCGAATCCAAATGAAAGTTTCTAGAAGGAAGAAAGGTTAAAGAAAAATTTTAATAGTTTCAAAAAGTACTTAGTAGGTTTAAGGAATTTGTTATAAAATAAATATTACTATGTGTGTGACTTCAGGCTTCCTTGTCACTACCTGGATCACCGTTCAATTTACGACGTGGTTCCCGAGGCTCTCATCAAATGGCGTTAAGGCCAAACGGGAGGAATAGGTATCCACCGGGAGCCGATCGGAAACCACTTGTTTTATCAACATACTTGGACGCACAGGAACATTTGCCTTATGCTGATGACTCAAATGCAGTTACGCCTATGTCAGAGGAGAACGGCGCTATTATAATACCAGTCTATTATGCGAACTTGGGTATGTTATCATTATCTAGATCACATTTGGTGTCATTTTCTTTGAAGTGTACAATTTACCTTTCTTATATGATGGAATTCTGACAGTTGCAACTGTCACTGAGGCGTTTATTACATGTTTTAGGATCCAGACATTCCTCCTATACATCACACCAGTCTAGGCTGTCATACACGTCGCACGGCGATCTCTTAGGGGGAAAAGCTCAAACCAAGGAGGCCAAACTCAGAGGTCGATCAGCGTCCAGGAACCACAGCATTACTTCCCAACCTCACGCCTACGCGCTGCCCAGACAAGAGTCGTCGCTGGTATCTCGACCATTAAAAGAATATGTATGAGCTTATCATTCTTTTGTTATAAGCGTCGACTAATTATTTGCAAGCGTGACACACTTACATATCTCACAAGTTGTTTCATTATCGTACACTGTCATAATGATGATATATTGCTGCTGAAAGCACTTTCCATTGTTATTAGCGAATATTGCTAGCTTTTATTGAAATATAAGGAGATTTTTAACAATTTCAGGAAGTTAGTACAACAGAATGTACAGACGAGGCTGGCAAAGTTCTAAAACAGTCGAATGATAATCCGTTCATTGCGACATCGCAGCAGCCAAATGTCGTTGATATGAGAGGTATGAATATTACTATTTATATTTTACTATTAACGGCATGGGGGACTGGTCCTTTTAAGTTTCTGTTTGGTAAAATGGTAATTTGTAATTATTTATATAAAAATTTAAACGAAGATACGAAGATGTTGAGAATGTTAGCTGCCCATTGAATTATTTCCGAATGAATTCGACGTAGGGTCCTTCAAGAAAAGAGCATACCAATTCTTAAAAGGTCGGCAACGCACTTGCGAGCCTTCTGGCAATGTGAGTGTCCATGTATCACTTAACATTAGGTGAGTCTCCTGCCCGTTTGCATATATTATTATAACCAATATCAAAAACAATATGGTTGATTTTTTACGACAGTTTATCGATCATGTATATGTATTTCAGATGTTATGGTACTAAATGAAATAATTGAACAAGCTGGAAGGCAAAGTAGAGCGAGCGAGCAAAATGGTACGTTTCTAATAAATAAAATGTGTGTATATATATATATATAAATACTAATTAATTAACAAAGCCATGTATGCATTGGGACTATAAAGGGCCATCAATATCAATTAACTATCGGCCATTAAATATATTTGTATGATCTAGCTCTATAAAATAGAGTCCAATGCGTACATGGTAAAAGTAAAGCATTTTATGTCTGTGTTAACTTAACGTTTGTCTTGTCTATTGTATCAGCTGTCTTGTCCGTTGTCTTGTTTTTATTTGTACATTTTATACAAACTGTTCGCTTTTAATACACAAACTACTAACACTTTTCACACTGAACATTCAACAGTATACACTGCGGTATTTGCTCATTATGCAAAAATGCATAATTGGCAAAAATACATAAACATTGGGTGTCATTTATATTGTTTAGAAGCCTAATGAAGCACCTTCACTGTCCTGTCAAACTACACAAATACCACTTTCTTTTGTTTTGCATTCCGTCTCAAGTCTTACGCTTACCCTTTTATATAATTTTTTTCCCATTGTTTTAACATTTATGCTAACCGTAGCCATGCACGTGTTGCACAAAATATATATTAAATCCCACGTATTTAATTGAATTGCATGAACATAGCAATTATCACCATTTATTTAAAATCATTAACAAATGTCACTTAGTGTTCTAAAAGCGATAATTTAGTAAAATCTATTTTGTACGGTGTAGACGCGATTTGATGCGCTTCTGCTATCCATGTAAAATCAAAATCTCGATATTCATATTTTTTGACTTGATTTACTATTAAAGGGAAATGAATCATTAATAGATCATTGCAGTACAGTAGTATAAAATATAGTGACTCGCTTTGCAGAAAATGAGATGTGATCTCGTGTGAAAATTTTCTTTATTTTAAGCACAATCCTAGCACGTAGTTCAAGCCATACCATAATCTTGAACAGTTGAACCACGAGAGATAAATGACAGCCAATAAAATTCAAAAAATATGAATATTGCTAAGTAGTATTGGCTATGTGTATTCGGTTTTTGGCTACTCAAAATAATGAGCGAATACTAACCATGTTTATTTTTTGTCTCTCCTCACACCACACACACTCCGGTAAACGTGACACAACAGTGTCAGTATACTACTTCTCAACAGCTGAAGATGACGATGAAGGGCCCACCTTCAAGGAGAGACTCCTGGAGTGGCTCATGAAAGGGATAGACTTCTTCTGTGTGTGGGATTGCTGCTGGCTATGGCTGGAGTTTCAGAAATACGTCGCGCTTTTGGTGTTCGATCCGTTTGTAGAACTGTTCATCACGTTGTGTATCGTGGTCAATACTCTGTTTATGGCACTGGATCATCACGACATGGACAAAGATATGGAAAGAGCGTTGAAAAGTGGTAATTATGTAAGTATCCAGTTGTAGTTTTAGACCCCCAGAGTTTTTAAACTAAATTGTCCATGCTGAAGAGAAAATTAATATTGCGTCTTATTGAAAATATGTAAAAATTGGATTATATCGTTTCCAGTTTTTCACTGCTACATTCGGTATTGAAGCGATGCTAAAATTAATAGCAATGAGTCCCAAATTTTACTTTCAAGAAGGATGGAACATTTTTGACTTTATCATTGTGGCCTTATCATTATTGGAATTAGGACTGGAAGGAGTTCAGGGTTTGTCAGTATTACGTTCATTCCGATTGGTAAGTGCTAATCAATATTAATTTATACTAATTATGTATCTAACATACGGTTTGATTTGAAAATAATGGCGATAACCATTTTAACAGGAAGTAATTTACAGACAATTTCAGGTATTTGTAATAACAGCTGGTGCTTTCACCGCTACCTACTTTCTTCGTTATACGTCATGTTTATGTTCTTACATTTCCTAAAATATTTTCAGCTACGTGTATTTAAACTGGCTAAGTCTTGGCCGGCGCTAAACCTTATAATATCCATAATGGGTAGGACTGTGGGAGCTTTAGGGAACTTGACCTTTGTACTTTGCATCATTATATTCATATTTGCCGTGATGGGGATGCAGTTGTTTGGGAAGAACTACACAGGTTCAATTGAAAAACAATTTAGCATCTCTAAGAACATAT
Source organism: Pieris napi (assembly GCF_905475465.1). Taxonomy (NCBI): domain Eukaryota; kingdom Metazoa; phylum Arthropoda; class Insecta; order Lepidoptera; family Pieridae; genus Pieris; species Pieris napi. Next base: position 2,371,939 of record NC_062239.1, on the reverse strand, counting down.
AAGCCTTAGTTATCAATTCTTATTCAGCTTTACACTATCGACTGTCGAACACAGGGCTTTGATTGAATATTATTTTTAAGGAACATTCAGTTATGCTGTGGCTTTATAACACGGAATGGCTCACAAAGAGCCTAAACGATAAACGTTATAAGGCTATCACGCTTACAATCATAACTATTAAGCTTTGCATTGAGTAAAATAGAAATGACATGCAGCTTCGCTTACGAAGGGTATTGCATCAGATCTATTACTGATGGGATCTATGTCACTTTAAGGATAGGAATAACACAAGTACGATCTATGGATCGTAAAATAATATCAATCAAAACGCTCTCCCAAAACGTAGTAAACGCAATAATAGACAATAGTCAACATATATCCCACTCATGAATCAATATAAATGCACATAATCGGAGAGATATTGTAGCACACATTCCGCTAATATTAGTCAGAGTTCAGACCTGTAATCACTCACGACGGCGCGTGCTGAGTGCTCATAGGTCTTCAGAGGCCGCTGTAGCATAGGTGATGCGCCGGCAAGCGAGCTTGTGTGACGCCTTGTTTCACAATTTATAATTGCAGCTTCGAGTATTCAAATTGGCAAAGTCATGGCCGACTCTTAATTTACTCATCTCTATAATGGGTAGGACGATGGGTGCCTTGGGCAACCTGACCTTCGTATTGTGCATCATTATTTTCATATTTGCCGTGATGGGTATGCAACTATTCGGGAAAAATTATGTGGGTAAGTGGTGATCGGTGGGAGTGGTGCATGTTCGATGTTATATTGGACGTTGTTGATGCGGCGATTCGGTCCAGTGAATTTATTTCAAGCATCGAACTGTCAGAAAAATTCTCTTTGGGTAATGAAAACATAAGTCGCTCGGGTTGACACGGTAAAATCATCGCGAAATATATTCACTGAAATTGCTAAAGTGTGGAATGTAAATTAAATTTTCAAAATTCGAATAGTCCACGCTTTAGGTAGGATCGCCGTCAGATTGTCTAGAGCTCATTGTGTTGATGTGCGTCACACTGTTATGCTCATGTTGTTTGATTGGCAAACGTCGTTGTGAATTGCGACCCCACGTGAGCTAGACTAACTATTGTATGTATCTATTGCTGCCCCTTAGCGATGGCGCCTCACTTGTGAAACGTTTAAGCTAGCTTCCTATCAGTTATAATTCATCTTCTCATTGTACATCTTAATGTTCATTTTTCATTAGTGCCTTGTAATAACCTTAAATATACGATTACTTGTTAAATGTTTGCCCCTTTTAAGTAGAAGGCCTCTATGCATGATCTAATTTAAAGTTATTATATCTTTGTTGTATATATATTTGTTATGTTGTATGTATTTTTCATAAAGGTAACAATATTTTTTTAATATGGCTGTATGCTGAGCAAAAGATATGCAGGTTTCCTGTTTTAAATTGCAATTCCCAGAGGCATGTTGCAAGATGGCTTGCTATTAATTGCCAAATATTTTAAATTACGTTCTGATTCTTCTGCGTAATATGCAATTTTCGTAAGCGCTTTAATTTTAATTAGGATCTAACCTATTAACAATGTTTTATACAAGCAAAGTTTTAAGCGACATTTAAAATTTTCTATATTTAATGCAAAATTTATTTCTTTTATGTTAATATTCTTGAATCAGTCTAACGATTAATATTTTTAAAATCAGTTATAAATTAAACTTTTTTACATTGAATTAAAAATATTGTTTTGATCGATTAAAAATTATAGTACTATTTATAAACTCATTATTGACGAACGATTATCACGTATACAGATTACGTAGACCGTTTTCCTGGTGGAGAGCTCCCAAGGTGGAACTTCACGGATTTCATGCACAGTTTCATGATAGTATTCCGAGTATTATGTGGAGAATGGATAGAGAGTATGTGGGATTGCATGCTGGTTGGAGATGTTTCTTGTATACCTTTCTTCTTGGCAACGGTCGTTATTGGCAATCTTGTGGTATGTTTTATGATCTAGAAATAAGTACACATAAAGCAATTGAATGCGTTTAACATTTATCGAATTCCAGGTACTTAACCTCTTCTTGGCCCTCTTACTGTCAAATTTTGGTTCCTCGAGTCTATCGACGCCAACAGCCGATCAGGACACGAACAAAATCGCGGAGGCTTTTAATAGAATATCCCGGTTTATCGATTGGGTCAAAAAAAACGCAGCCGATGTTTTAAAAATAGTCAAAAGCAAATTGACGAATCAGATTGCTATTCACGCTCCAGGTGAGTTTATAGTAGACATTTTGAATGTTGTGTGTAATTTCATTGTATTTCAGGATAAATAGTCAATTACATTAATCCGTGTGTTATATGTGTTAAAGTAACAAATCATATAAATCGATGTATACAATAAAGCATGACATGCAATGGTTGTTATTGTTAACACTGTGCGTTGCTTGTGCCCTAGCAGTCAAGTGTAGAGCTGTCCTCTATAATATTCCCGATACACTCTTACCTCCATACAGTATATTTAGTATATTCGCTTCATATATTATATCCATATGTATTACAGTAGTATGTATTATATACTATACTAGCTTTGTTTGTTGTGCATGCTGTGTTTATTACTATTACATTTTTATTGTTAATTTGTGTTAAATGTTAGGTCTAAGTGATATGATAAAAAATATTTATATCGTAAACTATATAGTCGTTAAATTCAATCAAACAAAAAAATCGAAGTTTTAGCTTTTGAGCATTTGATAAATATGTAAGTAAATATATTTAAATATTCAAGACATCACACATGCTTAACACAATAATAATCACAGGAGTTGTATCAAATTCGGCAATTATTTACAAAATTTTGTCCTGATCTCTATTCTATGCTTGGCTGTTGGCGGCGACAAATGACGCACGGATGTAGGCTTAAAGGCGGCATTATGTGCCCGCTGTGTTTCTTCAGAACGAGTCGACAATGAACTGGAATTAGGTGCCGATATCGAAGATGGGGTTTTATTCAAAGACAAGAAACTAAAAGATCAAGTGGAGGTAGCTATAGGTGACGGAATGGAATTTACGATACCAGGTATGAAAGACTATTTAAATTAAAACGTGCATATGAACTCATATAAATTGAAACTAAACTCTATTTTCCAGGTGACAATAAATATAAAAAAGGGAATATATTGATGAATAATATCAATGCTATAACGGATAATCATACTGACAATCGAATAAACAGTGATATAAATCATCATGGTTATCCGATACAGGTCCCTACTTTCTTATTAAACCCAAATTTATATTGTATGTATCCGATTATATTCCAAATATTTGAATTTTCAGGATGATGATACAATAAGTCAAAAATCTTATGGTAGTCATAAAATAAGATCATTTAAAGACGAAAGTCATAAAGGATCTGCGGATACGATAGACGGAGAAGAAAAGAAAGACGCAAGTAAAGAAGAATTAGGTTTAGAAGAAGGTATATAAATAGTCTCCTCGTTTGACTACCGGCATGTATTGTATGCCGTTAGAATATATGTTTGTTTCATAACCGAATATTTCTTTATAGAAATGATTGAAGACGAGGAGGATGGAAAACTTGATGGCTTAGCAAAAATAGATATAAAGGTGGCCGCAGACGAGGATGTAGTGGATCTCACACCAGCGGACTGTTGTCCAGAACCTTGCTATGCGCGCTTCCCCTTCTTAGCCGGAGATGACGAGTCTCCATTTTGGCAAGGCTGGGCAACCCTTAGACTGAAAACCTTTCGATTAATAGAAAATACCTATTTCGAAACGGCTGTGATAACAATGATTTTACTTAGTAGTTTGGCATTGGTAATTGAGCTTTATCCCCGTATTTTTTTACTATATTAAATATGTTATTATTTACTTAAATCTTGTTTTTAGGCGTTAGAAGATGTCCATCTACCACATCGACCAATTCTTCAAGACATCTTATATTACATGGATCGTATATTCACTGTAATATTCTTTATTGAGATGTTAATCAAATGGTTAGCTCTCGGATTTCAGAAGTACTTCACCAACGCCTGGTGCTGGCTCGATTTCATAATTGTCATGGTAAATTATCGGCTTTTTTTATATAATTATAAGCTTAGTATGTATGGATCGTAACTGTCGATTCGACTACCAAAGTCTAAAGTACATTTACTTCATGTTCTTTATTCTTATCAAAGGCAAATGTACGTAAGATATAGTTTGTATTATCGTACTAATTTAATGACGGTAGTTGTCACTCGTTAACCACGGAGCGGTGATGGCCGGAGCGGACGACATCCCAGCGTTTCGGTCCATGCGCACTTTGCGAGCTCTACGACCCCTCCGTGCTGTCTCCAGATGGGAGGGCATGCGCGTGAGTACGCGCCTCTTCGACACTCAATACTTCTGTCGCGATGCCCATTTGTTACCAGCTCTTAGCGTGGGCAACGCGACACGTGTCGGCTTTGATTGTTCGATGTTCGTCGCTGTCGAGGTGTAATCTCGCCATGGAAAGCTCTCTATGTCTATTTGATGTGTGCTGTGATCTGCTTCATGTTCTTTACCCGTACCTAACACACCTTTGTTAATAATGAATTTAATTCCTTAATTGGTTTGAAGTGCATGGTGTGAAATATATTATACCTTAGCGCTGCAAACTTTGTGTCGTTTTCAAAGTTTTTATGAATACATTTTTTTAAAGTTTACTACATTGAATGAAAACGACACAATTGCCTTCGATGTATTTAATATTTTAAACACCTTGTAATTACCCATTCACATGTATACCGCCAATTTGAATCTTCGGGAGAAGAAGTTTTGGTCAATTGAGAGCTTTTCAATTATAGTGTGATTTCTTCTTGAATTACTTATCCTTGTTGTAATAATTCCTAAAGGATTGTCAGTCTTCTACCTTGAAAGGTCTATTTAAATACTCAGAATTTCCGGTGATAAAGTAGTTTCATGAACTGTATACATTATCATATACAAGTGTTATTTCATCAGGTGTCGCTTATAAACTTCGTTGCGGCGCTTTGTGGCGCCGGAGGCATTCAAGCATTCAAAACGATGAGAACTCTTCGAGCCCTTCGACCACTCAGGGCTATGAGCCGCATGCAGGGCATGAGGGTAGGTACCTCGGAGGCTCCACTTCACATATTCATTACACATCGCGAAACACAATCACCCTACAAAACCACCTACACATCTTTTGTCCTCATTTTCAAGCTCGTTGTAGTTCAACTTTTCAAATTTATGGACTGTAGAGTATTGGATCAGAATCATTTCGAGGTTCGTGGCACCCCTGAATGGCTTGTAAAATCATTCGTTCTGTTAGAATTTTGCGGGGTCATTTTGAAATTAGCATTTTCATTTCGGTCTTTTTGTCGTTCATCATTTGAAGGTAGATTAGAGTTTTAGTTATGGAATGATGCACTTAAGATATCTCGTATCAGTACTTATTTGAAAACCGGAGCCGCATGTCAGTACAGAATTTGGTGAGTATGCACCGCTTGTATCTTCGTTGTTTGTAAAGCATGGCTGTAGATTTCTGTGTTTTGTGGCTTTTGTTTGACCTTATGCTGGCTACGATTTGTTCATAATTCCAATTTCAATTAAGTATTTGTTGAATAATGTCAAAGCATACCTAGTTACTTTTGCTAATCACACATTTAGCTGCACTAGTTTGAGAAGATCACAAAATATAGAAAATCGAATAATTAAGTATCACATGAAATATCTTCAATATTCTCAATATTCAATATGAATATTCTATTGTTTAATTTTTTTTTTCAATACAGGTTGTTGTAAATGCGTTAGTACAAGCCATTCCATCCATCTTCAACGTATTGCTCGTCTGTCTTATCTTCTGGCTAATTTTCGCTATTATGGGAGTTCAACTGTTTGCTGGAAAATATTTTAAGGTAAAAAATTACTTTACGTAGGTAATAAAAAATATCAAAACAAACTTATGTTTTCCATGCAAAGTTAAGTGAAATAATTATCTTTATATAGGTAATATAATGATCAATACCTATAATATTTTTTAATAGTGACTCATTGAAATCGAAACCCAGCTAAACCATGATTGCAAACAATCTTGGATATTCCTCTTTTTACCTCATCTATTGCCGACAGGCAAGAAATTAGTTAGCATGTATGCCACTAATTATGCACTATTTAGGTATTATAAAAGAAACAGGGACTTATTTCCACTTTACTATTTCTAAACAATATTTTTATTAAAATTCCAGTGTGTCGACATGAACCATACAACACTGAGCCATGAAATAATCCCCGATCGTAACGCGTGCATTTTGGAAAATTACACTTGGGAAAATTCACCGATGAACTTCGATCACGTCGGGAAAGCTTATCTATGTTTGTTCCAAGTGGCCACGTTCAAAGGCTGGATACAAATCATGAATGATGCTATCGACTCGCGAGAGGTATTGCAATTGCTTATGTCAGATACATTGTAAGCGTAATGGTTGATCTAGTTCGATATTTAATCTAACTCCTTCACTATTGACAAAACTATAATTTCGAGGTGGTGGTTTTTAAGGGCCTGTGACAAATTTAGTGGTAATGTGGTATTGACATCTAAATAGAAGTTTTAGTGAGCAACTGCAAAACATTTGATTTAATTCGGTTTAGCGATTTAGCTAAAAAGAGAATTTGTATAGAAATATTATGTATTAATTGCCATTAAATATTTTTGCTTGCAGGTCGGCCGCCAACCAATCAGAGAAACAAATATCTACATGTACCTATACTTCGTGTTCTTTATTATATTTGGGTCTTTCTTCACCCTTAACCTATTTATAGGAGTAATCATTGACAACTTCAACGAACAAAAGAAAAAGGCTGGTGGAAGTCTTGAAATGTTCATGACTGAAGATCAGAAGAAATATTATAATGCTATGAAGAAAATGGGATCCAAGAAACCGTTAAAAGCTATCCCTAGACCAAGAGTAAGTTAACTTCAATTTAAACAAATTTAGGTTTATATCCTGTGTATATATATATTGTGATTAACAATCAGCACTTTACATAACAATTACGTATTTTTAAATATCAGTTCATTAAAAAGTTTATACGTTATGTCTCACAATCCGTCAATGTAGCAAGCCGCTTCAGACTGGAATAGATTTAATTGCATCACGGACCGGCTTTCGAATAACTTAGGATTTAGGAAATCATGCTCAATCAATTAGGCTGAAAGTAGATAAATAATTGTAAATAGAGAAGGCTAATAGAATAAATAATGCAATATAATAATTTGATCAAAACTTCTTCTAATTGACGTGATTTATTGATTTCAGTGGAGACCACAAGCGATAGTATTCGAGATTGTGACGGATAAGAAGTTCGACATGATTATAATGTTGTTCATCGGTTTCAACATGTTAACGATGACACTAGATCACTATCAACAAACAGAAACGTTCAGCCAGATCTTAGATTACCTAAATATGATCTTCATCGTTATATTTAGCTCAGAGTGTCTATTGAAAATATTTGCTTTGCGGTATCACTATTTCGTTGAACCCTGGAATCTATTTGATTTCGTCGTTGTCATGTTTTCTATTCTCAGTAAGTATAGAATCTTTTTTTTATAAATTGGAATTGTTAAGTAAATTTTAAAATAATGTTTATTTGTGCAGGTCTGGTGTTAAGTGACATTATTGAGAAATATTTTGTATCTCCAACTTTATTGAGAGTAGTGAGAGTGGCAAAAGTTGGTAGAGTGTTGCGTCTCGTAAAAGGAGCTAAGGGTATTAGAACTCTACTATTTGCCTTAGCGATGTCCCTACCAGCTCTGTTCAATATCTGCTTACTACTTTTCTTGGTCATGTTTATTTTTGCGATATTTGGAATGTCGTTCTTTATGCACGTTAAGAATAAAGGCGGCCTTGATGACGTCTACAACTTCAAGACTTTCGTCCAGAGTATGATCCTACTCTTCCAGGTGAATTTTCCATTAAAAATATATATTATCATTATCCTATTTAAATAAATAATACAATAATGTAATAAATAATACAACAAAAACAAAAATATAAAAGTTACGGAAATTATTACTCAAACATTAGGATTATTAAATTATATACAATTTTTTTAGATGTCAACGTCAGCTGGATGGGATGGCGTTTTAGATGGAATAATCAACGAAGAAGAGTGTGATTTACCAGATAACGAACGAGGGTATCCCGGTAACTGTGGTTCAGCGACCATCGGGATCACGTACTTACTGTCTTATTTGGTCATATCTTTCCTAATTGTTATCAACATGTACATCGCCGTCATTCTCGAGAATTACTCTCAGGTACTTTTTAATTCAGTGAAAAGATGCTTGAAACACTTAGATTACTTTATACATAACTTGTTTAATTACAGGCGACCGAAGACGTGCAAGAAGGTTTGACCGACGACGACTACGACATGTACTATGAAATTTGGCAAAGATTCGATCCGGAAGGAACTCAGTACATCCGCTACGAACAACTGTCAGACTTCCTCGACGTCCTCGAACCTCCACTACAGATTCACAAACCGAATAAATACAAAATCATATCTATGGACATTCCGATCTGTCGCGGCGACATGATGTTCTGCGTGGACATTCTGGACGCCCTGACCAAAGACTTCTTCGCCCGAAAGGGCAACCCTATCGAGGAACCAGGAGACATCGTGGGTCGGCCGGGCGAGGTCGGCTATGAGCCGGTGTCCTCGACGCTATGGCGACAACGCGAGGAGTACTGCGCGAGGCTGATCCAGCATGCTTGGCGGCGGCATCGGCGCGCGCATTCGCCAGCAGGAGAGGGCGTGGGCGGGGACGGCTCGGGTGGCGAGGGCAGCGCGGGCGGCGCCGAGACGGCCGTGCTACTAGACTCTTCGGGCGGCAGTGCGCACCGCGTGGTGCTGCAGGGAGGCGGAGACGCTCCCCGCCCGCCTGAGCCGGCGCCGCCGCCCGCGCCCGTCTGACCCGCGCTCGCGCTCGCGCTGCTGCCCGCGCTCATCGACGACGCGCCCCTGCCGCTGCCCGCACCGCTGCCCGAGCTCTTGAGCCCACCCAAGCGCACTTAATTATTTTTTACGCTAGATATTTACGTAGAAACGGCGGGCGAGCGAGGCGTCGCCTCGGGACGATGGCCGTGCGCGTGGCACGCGAGTGTTCATCCGAGTGTTTCATATTCGTGTGGCCGAAGCTTATGAGATTGTTTTGCGACCGATGTTCGCGTTCGTCGATATCGTTTAGTGTCTCACGTTACTTTCCTGTCCCCGGAGTGGAGCAGTGTTCGAGAGAATCGTTTTAGCGAGCACGCTATTTTTCGTCACTAGTTCTGTAAGTATCGGATGAACTGATGAAATTCAAAATGCTTATTTTTATATTGAGAATAACTCACTACCTTTGTATATTTGGAGTCAGATCGGGAACGGCCGGCTTTAACCACTGTGGGACGTCGTTTATCTTCCCCGAAATGACGTCGGACAGTGTTTAGATTTGGATTAAGTGATTCTTGATACAGCTCAGTCTAAATGCGTCTCGAATCAACTGAAGAATCAATTTGCAGCCGGCACGTGTGTTGTGAGGAAACCTAAGCTCAAATTGTGATTCTTACTGTAAACAGCGAGACAAATTTTGAGATCAGTGCATGTTAATGTTTACACCATTTATTTAAATCATCCGTGATCGGATATTAGCGAATCGAAATATATTACCGATGGGTGTGGCGATGGCTGATATCTGGGGCGATGTAAGGTCAACGACACCTTAAGTCAAACAACTTTAAAGCATTTAAAAAGATCTCCCAATTAAGAAGAAACCCAGCGCACCGTCGCCTCACCTATGCTATAATCTACGCTTAATAAGCAATGGCTACGCCGATTCATATCAATTATGTCCATGATAGTTTAATAATTCCAATTTTAAGCTTCTTATTGTACCAAAACAATGTAACTTTTAACCTTTCGAGTCGAGGTCAGTCGCCTCTAAATTAATTAAAAATGACATTTAGAAAATTTTTGCTACGTTGTCTTTATAAGCTTAGCAAATCAGCAGTGAAATTGGTACCAGAGTTCACTTCCGTCCTAAATCAATCGCATCATAGGAATCGAGCCATTTTACGTAATGCGCACCCTTCACGTAGTTAATGTAATTACCTTCCCCTGGGTTACATTACCTGCGCCTGTGGCGACGGCGCCGCGCGGCTCCCCACGCTGCGGTCTCTGTCGTCACACAAATACTTTCCTTCACGAGACTGCTTCACAATCATTGCCGAAGTGTTATTATTCTGGTAACGACTAAATTGATGGACAATATGGAACTAGTAAAATGCGACAGTACAATGATTACAGTCGGCACTCTCGTGAATATACAGATTACCAGCTGGCTGGTATTGCTTTGATGTACTTTATTCTTGCACATCGATTTATCTACTTTCTCGGTATATGCATCAATTGTCGAGCGAACCGATTCGGCTATCTGAAAAATATGACCGTAATTATTAGCAGTAAGATATTAAATTGATATTACTAAGAAATCGAACGTCCCTTACCGAGTAAGGTAGAATATGACCTTTATTTTCGACACTTGTGTTCAAAGCAGACGTGATTACGTATGCCCATCTTCATACTTGCTCGATTAGTTCAATGTAGTTTTCAGTCAGTGTCTCTTCTAGCACAATATGAGTGAAGAACGTTTATCTTGAGAGTGGTAAATTTTTTACTCGAGTGTAAATATCGCTTACTGCCGGGAGGAGCACCTCACCACACATTTTAATATACCTAATGTTAAAACAGCGATTCAGATACGATTTAAGCTTCAAGCAATAACTTTAACTTGTGCTCGAGTTTCGCTTTTTATTACGAAACCGTCACGGAATAGTTGTGTGTTGGTTGTTTCAATTCGTTTTTACATGTGCATTGTGAAAAAACGAACGTGCTAGATTTTTGCAAATGTCGGTGTAATGTAAAGTTAAATGAGACGCTTAAACTTTGGCACACATTTTAAAATAATAATTACGGTTACAGATAACAATTAATATGTAGATACTTTTGTAAACGTCGCACGGGACGTGGGCCGGCGAGCTTCCCCATCGCTCGCTCTCGTCTCGTGCCTTCAGACCCAATGTTTTAACAACTTCTGTTCACCTTACAATGCTGTAATAACATCGTCGTGTTCAAGCATTTGAGAGTGACGACAAGGAAATCACTTAGCCTTATACCGGAATTTGATTTGATGTAAAGCTCATATTAGGAGAGTAAAGTTTGTTGCGGTTGCCTGCCTTATAAAATCTAAGAACTCTAAAAGAAAGCTGAAATCTTAAGAAGCCTAAGTGATTTCCTCTCTGTCAATAAGTTATATTTTTGTTGATATTACAGAATGTAAAAATAATTGTGTTGGTAAAACCAAACATTTTATCTACTATTAGGCATATTGGCACAAAAGAAGTTGTGTTTAATTAAGTTTAGACAATAAGTTATAATATCATTGTATTTTTTTTTTCTTTAAAATAAACTTATGACAAAAAGTGAGTTCAGTTTGCTGTATGAGAGGTTTAATTGAGTATTTATTATATATATTGTTGAAGTTTGTACAAAATAAATTAAGTAAACGATAAAATATAGAACTTGACTGCTTTACAACATAGTTTTATTTATTAAAACATCGGGGTCTATTTTTATTGAAATTTATTTTCAAATAATATAAGATATATATGAGTATAACTGTACATTTTTGTAAATCACAATATTTATGACAATAACAATAGCAAAGTAGTCTTTACACACTTGATTTAGAATTTATTGGGATGTCACTTGCTCGTCTGAAAACATTTTTTTATTTAATCACATTAAATTAAAACAGTTGAAACAAAACAACCTTTTATCACGTTCGTTCAGATACACGAGAGAGATAGAACATCCCTTTGTTCTGTTGTAACTTATTAACCTGCTACACTACGTAATACTACATACAATTTTGGGTAAACGCTAACTAAGAATATACTTGTCAATCAATTTGTTTCCTGAGTGCACTTGGCGAGATATTTTACTCGAATACCAAACACTCACCAAATACTTCATCAGGCCTTACCAGGTCTCGTGGGAGACGGAGCCAGAGCATCCCTGAAGCAACAATATATTTTAAAGATACTTTCTACTAAGGTATGTACTGATTAAGGGAGCGTTTAAGTATGACGTCACGCAGTTTTTGGAGATTATTGAACCCCCCCCGTGTAACGCGCCGTAACGTTTTTCTGTACCCAAGTTCAGTACTGTAACCAAGTATAGTAAAACGTTTCGTGACCACCTAGTTACTCTTTATACCTAAAAGTTACCATTATGTGGTGTAAAGTCGAAGATAATATTAACAATAACGCGTAATTCAATCCCTGCCCCGCATCGTAACGTTTTACAAAAGGACCCCCCCCCCTCTAAAATTCGTGACGTAATACTTGAACGCTCCCTAACGCATACTTATGACACATTTACACTAAGCCCTATCAGACAGGTCTACTTCTGCCACTCAGAACTAAGACAAAACACTACTGGCGACGATATTGCAGCAAGGAGTATTTAGTGCAATATATCCGGCAGCGGCGGGTAAATGTGGTATTGCAAGCATTTTGGTTCTGACATAGGTATAAATAGGTTTGTATAATTATTGTTCATTATTTGACGGGCATTAAATTCCTAAAAGTGGAGGTAAAACTGTAGCTTATGCTGCCAATATTTATTACAAATCAATTGAAATATGAATTATCAATAAACTATTAACTAAGCTGCGTCTACACGATCATAATTCATAGAAATTTGTGCAAAAAAAAAATTACAGGCTGTTCGGCACAGAAGGTGGATCAACTGTTTTCGGCACGTATCTTGGTCAGATTTTGCACGTGTTTGCGCTTGTAATTTTGCAGTAACAAACTTATGAATTCTACGCATGTATTGAGAATGGAAAGTTTCTATGAAACACCACCCACACCGTAAAATTAATAACAATAAAGTAATTCCAATTCCAAGATTATGGAACCAATTGGTGTCTATCTGGATTAGAAATAGACTTAAGGATGATTCACGGTACACCGTGTTGCGACCGGGCCGGGCCTCGGCCGGGACACGTCCACCGTGCGCCGGCCGGGACAGTGGTTCATGTTACACCGGGCTGTAAAAAATTTACCCCCTCACTAAGATTTGACGTTGACTGCTCTGCGGGTGCCCGGGCGCCTACGTTCATGTTACGACGTGCCGGGGCCGGACGGTGCCGGAGCCGGGAAACAATACCCACCGACATTACAACGCCGTGCCCCGGCCGGGGCACGGTAAGGGCACGGCCGAGCAACGGTCAGGCATGAATTACTTCATACAAAAGTATATCATTAATGTTAGACCGTGCCCCAGCCGGGGCACGGCCCGGTCGAGACACGGTGTGGCGTGAATCATCCTTTAATCGGTAATGTAAAATAAATAATTTTGTAATAAATAAAATATTCAAATCAGATGTGTTATCTGCCATAAGGAGTTTCAAGGATATAATTTTCATAGACGTGTTGGAAAGGAAAATAAAAAAAATCGATGTTACTATTTTTATTTCCGTCTTAAGATAATTATTGTGTCCTAAAAGACACACATACAAGATGCTCATAATATAATAATGAATATTAAACATATCAATTTATACAGCATCCATTATATGTACAATGTATGTGTGTTTGTGTATCGTTTCATCTATTTCAGAAATAATAATGCAAACATTCCTTTAGTCATATATCAATCATACATCAATAACTAAAAAAGTAGAGTCCCCTCTGACATATGTCAAATGTCAGTTGACATAAATGACATCTGAAATAGACGCAAAACGATACTAAAAGTCCACTATGTGAACAACTAACACATTTACTGGCAGTGCAATAACGCACAATGTACGACATATATTAGCACTAAATTTTCAAGCGAAATCTGTGGACTTTTTAAGCTTTATATAATACCGTCTTGCTCATCATGTAAGAGTGTGAAAGAGACATTTTAATCCTTCATACAAATTATACCTGGGTTTTTGTTCATATAATCTTAAGCTTTGAGAGTCGAGAATTCCGGTTAAAAATAGATCAATTAAACTAAACCAGTCAATGAAAATATTACTCATGAAAATAAAATAACTTTAACTATACCATTCCTGAATAAAAACTACATTGCAACTAAAATACAATTTAGGTAAAAGAATGCGCTTTATGATAAAACTTGACACTGCATATAAATGTTACCAAAATTCATAGACAAACTTTAGGGCAATATCAGCGCATGTTTAAAATAAAGCGTCTTCTTAATCTATAAAACGTCTAAAATTACCTCAGACGGATTTTTATCCATTCCAGTCAGATCAGACAAATAAACTATTACCATCTATGTTACAATACGAAATGTTAGTATGGGAGATCCGATATTACAAAAATACTCTTACATTAATTATTATACAAGCGAAAACTATGATGTTACAATGCTCGCATCGGATGAACATGACATCTCTACGTCAATCTAATTCCTAATCGGATTGTCATGTTACAAACAGTACTGAATGCTGGTTGTAAATGAAACACAGTTGAATTTTAACCTTAGACGGGCAGACTAATTATAAAACATAATTTAAAGATCGTACGTTGCCATGGTTACGTTTCTCCGTGTAAAAAAATGGTAACCATGGTAACGACACGGTTTGGTCAACGTTTCATAATATGTCGAAGTTCCGTTCCGTTTCACTTTCAACTCGCACTAAGCGCTCGAAATACGTGATTATTATGACATTTGAGTGCGAAAATTTAATATACCTATAATTAAATTATAGGTTAAAAGACTGTTTAGGCAGAAGTGAAGTTGTCAATATTAAAAAAGAATTTCCCTCTGAATTACGAATAAAAGTCCAACCCGTTGCCTATATTTACACAATTCCGTTTAGTCTACAAATTTTATTAATTAAACTAGCGACAAAATAAATAACCGAAATTTGCTTTATATAAATTCAGTTTGAATCCCTTAGGACTGACCTATTGGTTCCTACGGGTTTTTATCGCTTAGACAATTAGTAAAATCTGCATGAAGTGTTTGGTGTGTGGTGTGATAATGTGCGAGAGAAACATTTACTCAGTGTAGTCCCAGCAGTCTTTCTCGTAGCCCTCGTGCACGTGCTCTAGGAGTACCTTGCGCCGGCTGTCACAGTATCTGAAAAAGGCCCACCTTTAGCGACGAAAACATCACCGGAACTGCGCAGTAAACGAATATTATAAATTAAGTATTCACTGACCGCTATTAACAAAACAAATAACTACAAAATTTGAAGTGAAACTTCTTTATAGCAGGAGGGTAAAAATTTTACGGAACGTCACGAAGATGTACAGCGTTTTTGTCGAAGAAAAAGGAGAAAGCGATTAAGAGAGAGAGTGAGAAGGGCGAATTACCTTATAGAAATTCTATTTTTAAAATTAAAATTTACAGAGAATTTATGAAATAATTTATTTTAATCTCAAATGATGATTTGTAAATTAAAATGTCACGTGTTTTTATTATAGAAGTAGTAAATTAAAAAAACAAATTTATAATTTTCGACACTTAATATTTTAAAGACAATTAAATTCATTAATTTCCTAACATATCTTTCTTTTTCCCTACCTCTAAGTCTCGAAATCAAAAGTTTTAGATTTGTATAAATATGAACAAGAGTTAAAAAATTAGTTTACCACAGAAGTTTCACTTCTGACATGTGTACTTTTTACGTATACTCTTTTTTTCTACGTAAATAAAACCGTGTGCGTCAAATTTTTGTATGAAAGTGTTGTGCTTTGCTTTGCACCAGAGAACATAGCTTTAAGAAATGCTTTAACAAAAATAATTAGTGAAACGGACGCAATTCGCTTTCATAAGTTTCGAGCGAGCGTAAGTCTTGAGATGGATGCGTTGAAGTTCTCATACAAATATAACAGTGTTGAAAGACTCATAAAGATAAATTCATGAGTCTATAGAATTAGAACAATATTTAAATACAATGTAAGACATGGAGCCCAACTGAAGACTTAATCTTAAGTTAGTTATTGAAGACTTAAAAAAGCCCCTGGTTGATAGCACAGAAGATTCATAAACTATTTTCGGCAGGTATCTTGGGCAGAAATTACATATGTTTGCATGTCACTTTGCAGTAACAAACCTACAAATTCTACGCATGTATGACAATGGCAAGTTCCATTGAAACACCGCGTAACCCGCGTCACTGTATGAGCGTAGTATTCTGGCACGAAACCTGTAATTTCGGTGTGTCACAACTTACGTATACCATATTTCTACAAACCTGTACTTGTCCTGCACTTTCTGTTTAATATCGGCGAGATTTTCGCTAGTGATATCCCTTTCGAGATATTCGGAAAGCGTTTCCGTAGCTGATTCGAGGTCCCGCTGGTTGTCCTCAAATATAACCGACTGGTTGTTCTTACGCAGATAGTACGCGAACACGTACGTGTACATCAACGTCTGCCTGCACTGGCACAAAATGTCCACCGCCTTCTTTAGGAATTGAACCTGGAAATGATTATATGTTTTGTCAAATATATGGTCTGGAGAATATGTATATGTTTGTTGCCAAGTAATGAGTTTTCTGAATCTAATTCCTGAGTTATAAGAGAAAATCACGGTAATAATTAACTCGGATTTATATTATATTACATTGTTTTGTATTGTGTATTATAATATACTAGTAATATTATTTTTGTTGATTTGGTTTTGCACTTCGTTTACCCTAAGTATCTCTTTTTTAGTTATTTTCCTTACAAGGGCTGCCTGTAAGAGATATCGATATAAGAAATATATATCTTAAACGTTAAGGCCGCCTGTTGCGGCCCTAATAATTTTTGTAACTTGTTTTAAATAAATAAATAAAAATAAAATAAATATATTCGGGTAACAGATTGCTAATCAATAAGTATATTATATGGCTAAATTAGTTTAACGATCCAGTTCTCAAGAGCTACTTTTTTAATCAGACATAAATGTTTCTAAAGGCGATTGTATATCAAAAATCCTATATGAGACGGTCCGGTGTATACCGTACCTCTTAAGTCATACTAACCTCGATCCAGCTCATGTTATGCTGTTGCATCTCTTCCATCTTCTCCTTAACAGAGGCGTACAGCTTGGACTCGAAACGCAGTGACTGCATGTGATTCATGTACCGGTTGCAGTAGAACAGATATCGTTGGAGGGCCGCCCTGGAACGTTCTTGGGCGTCACGAGCCGCTTTGGCTTCATCCTCATCATATCTGTAAGGGATAATCAAAGTTAAGGTCCATTATTTCAATATAAGATATGGTTTTGGTACTCAATTGTAATAACTAAGATTTTTGAACTATTCAGGGGGTATTGATTTTAAAAATTATTAGAATTTTTGCGGACATTCTGATATTTTGATTTTTTTACATTTACAGTAATCCCCCTATAGCGTGGTAGATGCGGACCGCGTAATAGATGTAATCTCGTAAAAACAGTTTTTTTTTGAAAAATTTAAAAACTAGGAACACGAATTTAATAAAAAAAAATCAGTTTAAATTAATAACAACACAATTGAAACACTTGCAAAGGTACGCAAAACGAATTATGGACTTAACCATCATAAATTTCACACTACAGATAACTTGAGAAATCTCTGCGTTATAGGGGTAAAACACTGCGTTTTATTGGACGGGAATAGCGTTATACGAAAACGCGTTATAGGGGGGTTAACTGTATATACAACTTCATAAAACAAAAAGCGATAGTTAAGAAACTCAATTTGCCATATAAAACTCTTAAACATAAATTTGAACGGGTAGTTTCAGAATTGGTAAGATTAGGGGCACAAAAAGCCCACTAACACTAATAATAATTTATTATTCAAACATATAGTATATTGTGTATTTATTTCAATTAACATACCGGTTACAGTTGTACCAGCTGCTGCCATGCGGCTCCCAGGGCCCGAGGCAGACCCAGCAGAAGTCGGCCTTACAATTCTGGTTCTTGCATACCATGTGGTTGCAACCACCATCCTTCTCTATCGTCACGTTGCATTTCGGACACTCTTTTGTGTTCGCCGCTATCCAGTTGGACGTCTCAGAGTCGTCATCGCATTTCTACATTTTAAAAGTAATATAATCTTTAAATTTAGAAGAATGTTATAATTAATGGTCACTTAGCGCTAATTATGTCTTAAATATGTCGCATAACAATATATTTTTAACTATGAATATTGACACAAATTCAAAAACAAGGAGCGATGATTCTTATCATTTGAACAAGCACATAGTTTGTTTTTAAACTTATCGCTGGGCTCAGGAATTCTATTATATCTATCATTTATAGCTTCTATTTACTAGGAAAGTCGAAGTACGTAAGTATACTTATTTAAATTACTTCCTACATAATTTTTATATGTCTTTGTGAATATGATAATAATATGTGAATTTTATTGTGAGTATGATTTTTATTTTGCCCGACTTTATTAAGGGAGCGTTTAAGTATTTCGTCACGCATTTTTTGGAGATTATTGACACACACAAACCCCCCCCCCCCCCCTGTAACGCGCCGTAACGTTTTTCTGTACCCAAGTATAGTAAAACGTTTCGTGACCACCTAGTGACTCTTTATACCTAAAAGTTACCATTATGTGGTGTAAAGTACTGGAAAGTCGAAAATAATATTAAAAATAACGCTTAATTCAATCCCCGCCCCGCATCGTAACGTTTTACAAAAGGATCCCCGCCCCCCCCAAAATTCGTTACGTAATACTTGAATGCTCCCTAAAGAAGGTTGTACGGTTAGTGGGTCATCAGAGTGCTTAATGGAAAAATGGAGTGATTGAAATAATAGAGGATTTTATTGTTACTCTATATGAACCACTCGCGTACAACAATTTAATATATGCGAAATAATGAAATGTTAATTGCTATGTAACGAATGAATGCAATGATTTAGGAAATCGCCAAGCTTATAGAACTAAGAAAGCCCGAGTGAGCAAAATGTATAGCCTTGTACAGATTTGTTAAAATTTTACATTTAGAAGTATGTATGTGTATATATTAGTCTATAAATTATTATCAAAGGTTTTCATTTGAATCAGATTCTAAGTTAATGAACCTTTTAAGTTTTTTCAAAATCGATTTGCTACTTATTGTTTAATGTTGACAGATATTCGAACTTCGAAAAAATGTCCTAATTTTTTATCATAAAATTATTAATAGGCATACCTTAATCCACTTCCTGAGCAGACAGCATCGTACGGGGTCGTGCCAATTCTCTCCGCACGCGAAGCAGAAAGTGTGTCCACATCGGCACGTGACTGGGGCTGCCTCCACGTACGCCACTTTGATTGCGTTGCTGCAATCTGGTGATGGACACCAGCGGAGAAGGCGGTTACACTAAAAACAATTAATTAATATATAGAGATGCGTTTATTTGATTAGAGTACACACCCATATATATGTAAAAGAAATACAAATACAATCACTTTAACAAAAAATGGGCCCAACTCAGCTTAAGTTAGGGAGCGTTCAAGTATTACGAATTTTGAGGGGTGGGGGGGTCCTTTTGTAAAACGTTAATATGCGATATATTTTAGAATTGCCCGTACTTTACACCACATAATGGTAACTTTTAGGTATAAAGAGACACTGGGTGGTCACGAAACGTTTTACTATTGGGTACAGAAAAACGTTACGGCACGTTACATGGAGGTCAATAATCTCCAAAAATTGAGTGACGTAATACTTGAACGCTCCCTTACGTTGTAACTTAACGTAACTTTAAAATTATATAAATACGATATAGAGAGAGATAGGAACGGCAATAGATATTTGTTGCATGATTATAAATATATAAAATAACTAGCTGACCCGGCAAACGTTGTTTTGCCATGTACATTATTTCTAGGAAACATTTTTTTTAGTTTAAAAAAAATAACTATCTACTTTAATAAAAAATTGGGGTTTGATCGTAGAGGGGTGAAAATAAGGGGTTGTATGAATTTGTATGCTGTATCATAAAAAAAATTAAACCAAAAAAAATGTTTGAAAAAGTAAAAAAAATAAATTTGGGGTGGACACCCCTTTTCACTTAGGGGTTTGAAATATAGATAGTAGCCGATTCTCAGACTTACTGAATATGAATAAAAAAATTCATAAGAATCGGTCGAGCCGTTTCGGAGGAGTAAGGGAACGAGCATTGTGATACGGAATTTTTTTATAGAGATTTAATTTGTTTTTTAAAATAAATTGCGTCTTATCCGACTAAAGAGATTAAAATCAATGGGAAGGGAATTCACATGACCCACAAATTGTTAAAATATTATTAGGAGGTGCCACAGGCAAGGCACAGTACTTTTAAACCGAAACATGTATTACACCAAATCAAACCTAAGTCCTTTGTTACTCGCCTTACATAAACATTTGGTTAAATTATTTAACTTTACTTGCACAAAGACTAGTTAAGCCAGGCAGTTAAAACATAACAGTAGTTATAACTTTAATTAGAATGCAGCGAACTAACTACGTTTCGTAGATAAAAGCAACAATGACAAATAGCTCCGAAACAAAAGAGTGAGGGAAATCAAAATGTATGAATGAAAGGGTTTATGTAATTAATGTCTTCGCTTTCCAACACAGAAAAGAGCATTTCTTACTAAACTAATACTAGTTACAGAAGACTTCAGTCAAGACATAAGACTAATTTAGTTTATAACTAATGGATTATATTTATGATAGAGAAGTGGCCACAGCGTGCGACTCTCATCTCTGAGGTTGAAGGTTCGAACCCCAGCTGTACACAAATGGAATTCCTGTCTATGTGCGCATTTAACACTCGCTCATAATATGGTGAAGGAAAACATCGTGATATCAGTATGCCTTACAAAAAAAGTCGACGGCGTGTGTCAGGCACAGAAGGATGATCACCTACTCGCCTATTAGAAAATAAACTGAACACGAAACAGTTTTATTTGAGGCCCAGAACTAAAAGGTTGAAGTGCCGCTGTTTTTTTTTTTTAATAGGTATGATACTCTAGAGTGATAAGTATCGCGGTCGCATTTATCATAAAACATGGAATTCCAAAACAAAACTTACCTCAACAAAGCTGTTGGTGATGATGTGCTGGTACTTAAGCTTGACGCGCGCGTCACGGACCAGCCGCATAACGGTCGCGTCGTCCACTAAAATTTCGCACGCGTGAGCTGCGCACGCGATTGTTTGACCCTACGAAGAAATCAAGCATGAAGAAACATCAGCTACTTCATAAAGTCGGTTAGATTTTGAATTTTTTTCCCCAGGAATCGAATTCAAATCAACAAATATTATGACTGAAAATACTACACTTACCAAACCTTCTTCCATAATCTTAGTTGTTAGATATTCACACCAGCACTGAGTACAAAATCGGTGCCCACATTCCAGCCCAGTCATCATCTTAAAAAAAATGCATTTTTTAATTATACTCTTGTATATAAAAAAATACACATAAAAGTTTTATGCTGGAAACATTCTCTATTCGTAACTGTATTCCTAACTGTACAGCTAGATGATGATATAGACAAAAATTTTAATAATAACATATCCCTAGCTCCTGGAGTGTAATTTAGGAATCTTTGATTTCCTAGTTACGTATTAGGCATAGCGACAATAACTGATCATTCTTATCCTCAACTGATATTTTATGATGTCAAAGATTGCAAATAGTTATGAAATAACTAAACATATTAAATAGATTTCAAATATACATACTGAATTGGGTAAAATAGAAAAGCAAATTTCACATTCTTCAGCTCCCGAACTGGATATTCGTCTAGGTTGCTGAAATAAATATTACGTAAGATTAACACATCATAAATTAATCAACATTTTGACCTGACCTAAATTGTACAATATGACTCATGCTGATAAAGTTAATAATTATAAAACACTATATTTTGTTATGCAATACATGACATAGGATTGTGAAATCCCGCTGATGTAAGATAATTAAGGAAAATTATTTATTTCATATCAGATTTTCCAAATTTACAGTGCAGATAAAATTATGAGTCATCTCAATGTTTTAAACAATAACATTATTCAAAATGAGCAATATGGGACACAACAGACATATTTACTTATATTTTTGAATACATGATAATTTGTATCCCTTCACTAGTGAGTTGTAAGTTGATAGTACGGTAAATAATCAATAAATGTAAGGAAAAAGTCCTTGTTACTTATTTTAAGAATGTCTTTGTAGAATCTATTACTTCATCATTAAGAAATAATCTTGAAAATAAAATGGGGTTTTGATGAAGGTTATCCATACAATTATTTATAATATACATATTATTACTATTTGTTAATCTATACACCTTTAATAGAATAGCTAATATTATGACATAGTAAGAAACAAACAACTACACAAATAAACTGAATTTAAAATATCTATGAGTACACTATTATTTGAAGCCCTGCAATGCCTTACATCCATAAATAATCCACTTTCATTCACCTTTGGCCTCTGTATGACTGGTTTTCTAAATGGATTTATAACTCTAGCCTCTGCAAACAGCTGATCCTGGTCACCATCGTAAAATCGTTCCATCAACTTTTCTTTGTCCCATTTAAAGTGATTCAGAAGTATGCGAGTTGTTGTTGCTGGTATCTGCAATATATTTTTTGTTTATTTCTAGATTATAGTTGATTAAGTTGTGATAATTTACAGGTTTTGTAACAGTATAATTACTAAAAGTTATTCAAAGATACAATAAGTTTAATTTTATTTAGTTGAATATAATTTAAAATATTTTTTAATACACTATTTGGGACAACCAAGCAAAATAATAATTACCACAAAAGTGAACTGTATTCCACCCTTTAATAATCCTCACTTAGTGAGAAAGTTTATTATTGAGTAGGTCAAATATTAAATTTAGAAATTTCACTTTTTATGAATTATATAAGGTATACAATTAATAGTATGGTATTTCCAGTTTAGAAGACAAAAGATATATGTATATAATAATTCCTTTTGTGTCATAAACATATTATGTGACTAAAGGAATGAGTCATTAAGGTAAATATTTTTTTCACCTAGTTTTAGTTATACCCCATAAAAAACATTCAAACAATGAATCTAAAACAAAGATCTTTCTAACAATAAACAAAGAAAAGAAAAATTAAAGCAAGTTAGTTCATAATAATATATTTGTGACTAGACTTTAAAAAAAAATTAAAAATCTTATCAGATGATGAATCCCACCATTGTTTACCATTAACATACTGACCTCGACAACTGTATTAACGTCTTTGATGCAATCGACCATGTGTTGAACAATTTCCTCTGTGGAAAGCACTTCGTATGGATATTCTTCAAGTTCCGTTTGTCGTTCTCTTGTACTGTGAGTCTCGTCCATGACAAAGTCGACATCGTCTCCACTGGACTCGTTACCAGAATCAACATCATCCTTTGTGTCGTCCTCAGAATCCATCGTAAATAAAAATTAATTATACACTAGACAATAAAGGTATTGGTTATAACTTCTAATGTTGAAATAATTACACCTAAGATTTAGGAAAGGTCAACAATGAAGAAAATAGTTCACCCACGGACTGCCAAAATCTCTGACGTACAATACGAAAGTAGGCACTAGTTTGTCTTTGTAAAAGAGGTGCACAGAATATATAAATAACTTAAGGGCCTCTAATGTCTATGACGTATGACGTTTAATCGACTATTTTATTCTATGCTTTGAAGTAGATACAAGAGATCAGTCTATATACGAAATATGAGTGCTTTTTTAAATATTACCTTATTCTACAATTTCTACATATTTTGTATTAGCTCCATATACTTTTGACTGACGTTATTGAAAATTGAAATATCAGTGCCATATTGATATGAGTTTTGACAGCAGACAGATACTTATTAACTTCTGCGAAGTGCGAATAGGAATAAACTTGAAAACTATTTTTATTTCACTAATTTTAATAATTACCATTAGCTTTGTAGTCCAGAATCCAGATAGATTTTATACACTAACGGCATTTGAATTATCATGAAAGTGATATGTCCAAAATAGACATTTATTTCATGTTTCATCAAGTATCTAATTACTTTTAACACCTTAGAATTGTTGTACACATACATTTTGATTTTAATTTAATATATGATTATCCTATAACTAGGACTTCTTTATGGTTATGGAGTCTAATTGGATCAAGGTGTCACCAAGGTATACATAAAATGATTAATCTAAAGTTCTCTTTTGCTGTGCTTTTAAAATATTTGTACCTTTTACAAAGTTGTTAAATGTGTTTTTATTTTTCAGTTTAAGCAATGGTCTAACAGTGGTTAATGCGTTAGAAGAAACAAAGTTTGAACAATTTCTAAAACGAATTGTTATGAAATTAAAAGCCCAAGAAACAGATAATATTTTTAGTGAAGATGAGAGAAGAAAGTTAGAAAAAATCTTTAAAGTTGAATCAGATCAACTTTTATTAGCAATAAAAACTATTATTTACATTTTTAAAAAGATTTTCAAATATATATTTATGCCATGTGATTTAAAAATTGATTTGACAAATATTGGTTTAAAAGGAGAAAAAGCAGATATATTTGTAAAAATATGGTCAGCAGAAACAAATAACACTCTCACTGAGTTGACTAATAAAGGTGACCAGTTTGATGATGATCCTGATTTTTCTTGGAAATTAAATGCAGAAATAAGCTCTATTTATCATAAAAAATGTAAAGTGCCAAAAGCTTACTTGAAAATAAATGGAGCCAGGAATGACTTGGAGGTTGAGTTAACACACCCAGAACTTCAATCAATATTTCTTCAAATTGAATCAATACAAAATGAATTAGATAATTTAATACTACCTTAAAATTAGGTGTAATTGAAAATTTAATAAGGTATTATAAATGTCTATTAGGTAGTTAGTGCCTTCAATATTAATATGTATATGAAAATAAATTATATTTTCAATAAGCAAAGTTTACTTTATACAAAAACTATTTCACCTAAATGCCTACTACAATAAGCTGTAATAATACTACTTAAATAACTATTTTTTTTTAAAGGGCAAATAATAAGATATGCTAATAATTTTTACAAAATTTAATAAAACCATTATAATACGATTCATTTTATCAAATGGCTACAATAAGAAAACTAATCTGGTGCTTGAGACACAATAACTTTTCAACAGAGGTGACTCACTAATGCAAATTTGTCTCATGCCCCCTAATTACAAAGTACAAACTGTTTTAAAAAATTACAAAAGGTCAATGTTCTTTGTTTCCATTATCAAAAAACTATTACTTCCTAAATAACTAGTAACTGTGACTGTAATTTTGTAAAAAACCATAGATTACGATTACGAATGACATTTTCTTATTGTCATGGCTGACAAACAACCAATTTTGACATTAGCATTTGAGCTTAGTGTTAAGTGATTTGCATGTTGATTTTTGGCATTGGCGTGGCAAAATCCGGCATGAGAAAAATACTCTTGCATCATGTCTTTACCAAGTCAAATAATTAGAGTTCCTGAGAACATCGATTTTCCAAAGGAAGAGGAAAACGTATTGAAATTTTGGAAAGACATAGATGCTTTTCAGACATGTTTGAAGCAATCAAAAAATAAACAAAGGTAACCTATTGGTGCAAGAGTCTGACTGCAATGAGATATAAAGCTATAAAATTCACCATAAATTTTGATTAAAATTACAGGTACTCGTTTTATGATGGTCCACCCTTTGCTACAGGCCTTCCCCACTACGGACATATTCTTGCAGGCACCATCAAAGATGTTGTCACAAGATATGCTCATCAAAAGGTAGAGTCTAACTTACTATAATATTTTTTAGGGGCAATTTCAATTTCAGGCTATTTACCTAAAATTCTGAAATGTGTTGTAGGGCTACCATGTTGAAAGAAGATTTGGATGGGATTGCCATGGCCTACCAGTAGAATTTGAAATTGATAAGTCATTGGGAATAAAGGGACCTGAAGATGTAGCTAAAATGGGAATTGATAAGTACAATGCAGAGTGTCGTAAAATCGTCATGAAATATGCCACTGAATGGGAAATGATCATTACAAGAATGGGTCGGTGGATAGGTAAGATCAATTTTTTAGTGTGTAATTATATTTGAATACCTTATGAAGCCCTGCTATAATTTTATTTAAATTTGTTTAATTTACACCCATTAAAATGTTTCAGATTTTAAAAATGACTACAAAACTCTATACCCATCATTTATGGAATCTGTATGGTGGGTTTTTAAGGAGCTATATAACAAGGGTCTAGTCTATCAAGGTGTGAAAGTAATGCCATTCTCCACAGCATGTTCTACTCCACTCTCAAATTTTGAGTCTGGACAAAATTACAAAGATGTTGTTGATCCCACTGTTGTAATAACTTTTCCTACCGCTGAAGGATTTTCTTTATTAGCATGGACTACCACACCTTGGACACTTCCTAGTAACTTGAGTCTTTGTGTCAATCCTAAATTAACTTACCTCAAAGTAAAAGAAAAAGCTACAGGAACATTGTATGTGTTGCAAGAAAGTAGATTTCCAGTTATCTTTAAAAATGTTGATGATTTTGAAATAGTTGAGAAATTCCCAGGTGAAAAGTTAAAGGGGCTAAAATATACTCCTATATTTGACTATTTTATTGGGAAGTGCCCCAATGCCTACCAAGTGTTGACAGATGGGTATGTTACTGATGATTCTGGAACAGGTATTGTTCATCAAGCTCCATATTTTGGTGAGGATGATTTTAGAGTTTGTTTAGCAAATGGTATCATTACTAGAGATCAAGAAATCATTTGTCCTGTAGATTCAAGTGGGCGATTTATAGACCCAGTCAAAGATTTTATAGGTCAATATGTTAAAGATGCAGATAAACATATAATTGCAAATTTGAAGGCTCGTAATAGATTAGTGCATTCAGGACAAGTGAAACATAGTTATCCATTCTGTTGGAGGTCAGAAACACCTCTTCTATACAAAGCAGTACCTTCTTGGTTCGTTAGAGTTGAACAAATGAGTCAAGACCTTTTAAAATCAAGTGAAGCCACATATTGGGTTCCAGAATCTGTAAAAGAAAAAAGATTTGGGAACTGGTTAAGAGAAGCTAGAGATTGGGCGATCAGCCGAAACCGTTACTGGGGTACACCAATTCCCCTCTGGATTTCGAGTGATAAACAGGAAGTAATATGTGTGGGCAGTATTGCTGAGTTAAGTGAACTAACAGGAAAAGAAATCACAGACCTACATAGGGAGAGCATCGATCACCTGGAAATTCCATCTTCTCGTCCAGGTCAACCACCTTTGAAGAGAGTTTCAGAAGTTTTTGACTGTTGGTTTGAGTCGGGTTCTATGCCATATGCCCAGTGTCATTATCCCTTTGAAAATAAAAAGGAGTTTGAAGAAGTTTTCCCTGCTAATTTTATTGCTGAAGGAATTGATCAGACAAGAGGGTGGTTTTATACATTGATTGTACTATCTACTGCACTATTCAATAAGCCACCATTTAAAAACCTGATTGCAAATGGCTTAATTCTCGCTTCTGATGGGCAGAAAATGTCTAAGCGTAAAAAGAATTATCCTGATCCTCTTGATGTAGTAAGAAAATATGGTGCAGATGCATTAAGGCTATACCTTATTAATTCCCCTGTAGTCAAGGCAGAGAACTTAAGATTCAAAGAGGATGGGGTAAGAGATGTTATCAAAGATGTATTTCTACCTTGGTATAATGCATTTAGATTTTTGATGCAAAATGTTGAAAGAATTATTCAGGAAGATAAAATAATATATAAATTCAATGAAAAAGCAGAAAGGGTAAATGTCATGGATAAATGGATAACTTCATTTACACAATCTCTTATCCAATTTGTGACTAAAGAAATGGCCGCATATCACTTATATACTGTTGTACCAAGACTAACCAAATTTATTGACAACTTGACCAACTGGTATGTAAGAATGAATAGAAAAAGACTAAAGGGTGAGAATGGTGTGAAAGACTGCCAAGTAGCCCTAGATACTTTGTTTGGTGTCTTATATGACATGGTCCGTGTAATGGCACCATTCACTCCTTTCCTGACTGAATTCATGTATAAGACACTAAGACAGCTGCTGCCTGGTGATTCCTTGGAAAGTGTACATTTCAACATGATACCAGAACCAAAACTGGATTTAGTAGATTCCGATATTGAAAGGGCTGTGGAAAGAATGCAAGCTGTTATAGAGTTAGGCAGAGTAGTAAGGGACAGAAAAACTATTCCGATCAAGTATCCTTTGCCAGAAATGGTCATAATTCATCAAGATCAGACATACTTAAATGATATTAACTCTTTATTAAAATTTGTCGTGGAAGAAATGAATGTAAAGAGAGTTGTTTTATCAAGTGATAAAGAAAAGTATGGTATCACACTCAGGGCTGAACCGGATCACAAGATTTTGGGTGCTCGATTGAAAGGAGATTTTAAAGCAGTCACTCAAGCATTGAAAGATCTCAACAATGAAGATTGTGAAAAGCTAATTGCAAATGGATATGTTGAACTTGTTGGTCAGCATATTGATGTATCAGAAGTAAGAATAATATTTCAAGCTAAGGGCAATGAACAATATGAGGCCCATAGTGATAATGATGTATTAATTTTGCTTAATGTAACACCAGATCAAGATATGCTTGATGAGGGCTTTGCAAGGGAAATAATTAACAGAGTTCAAAAATTAAGGAAGAAAGCTCATCTTGTGCCTACTGATGAAGTAGATGTTTATTTTTCTGTTAACAAAACTAGTGATATATTGAGAATCATTAAAAGCCATCGGGAGTTGATAGAAACCACTGTGAAGGCACCATTAAAAACAATTGAAGATTTGTCACCATCTAAGCCCATTGTCATCCAAGAAACTCAAGAATTAAAAGGCTCTCAATTACAATTGGTTATCACTTGGAGAAAAGATGTGGAAATGCCAGCAAATCCTTGGGCAAATGTCATTCTTCAAAACATATCGCCAAGACTTGGTGCTGAAACAAGTTACGGTAGTATTCTTCTTAAAGACAAGGATAACAAATATTTAAACATAGACCAGCTTTACAAGGAAATTGAAATTTTGTTTGGTTTGTATGGTATGAAGTTTTATTTATGGTGTGATGGATGTGAAGTTAGGAATACAGTTGAATTGAATACTAAACTAATAGTTGTTTCTCCAACGAAACCGAAAAGTGTTGATGCTGAAAATATACCATATTGTAAATTTGTTAATATTGCGAATGGAACGAAAACTGTGACAATGTTTTTGGAAAATCCAAGAGGTAAATTAACGGCCTCGAACTAACAAGCATTATAATTTTTGTCAGATTACTTTGGACTTAATCCCTTTGAACTGAATACAAGTGTTTTTAAGTAAAACATTATTGCTCAGTATCATCATTTATATACATATATTTTATTGATTAAGTCCTACTTTGAAGTCTTAAAAAGCGTGTTTTATCTGTTATTGTTTTCTTGGTACAAATATATTAAATTATTTCATGAGGACTTTTATTTTTTTATATTTTACAATTATAGTAATAGTTACTTATATATAAAATAGGTATTTAGAATAAAACGCATTGTTTTGATTTAACCTTTATTTTAACGTCCTTTCATAAATAAAACAAATTAATAAGCATTTAAATACAATGTTCACAATTTAATAATAATAACACAGATATAGTGTGGCTTCATAATAAAATTGAACTATCTTTCACATAATATAATAATTTAAATAAGTGATGCAACAATCTTGTATGTAAAAATATTAACAAGATTGGTAATTAATAAAAAAAGATTTACCAAGATAAAATAATATGTAACAATAAACTTGATCACCATTTGTAGATAATATGTGAAAAGAATTGATTTGAATTGTTATTTATATTTTTAATCTGTATATTTACTTCTTCGTGTAGCACATTGCAAATAAAGAAAACACGGCCATGCACACGCGAGTGTACAAAAAATATTGTGCGGTTTAAAAAAATACTTTCTAACGTTTGGTAACTTGTTTCAATGTGAATATTACGTACGCATATACTTTGGTTACTAAATAATAATTATCCTAAAATACAATTAAATAAAAACAATATCTAAGAAATTGTCTTTTAGCTAAACATTGGAAATATTGTAACAGAACTGCAAATGGAAATAAGACAGACAAAATATTTTTGATTAATATCCGAGTTAATCGGAATAAAATGCTATATTACCGTCAACTATCACATCACAACATATAATTTAAAAACATATTTCGCAGCCTCCACACATGTCTTAATACTGTTTTCCGAGGCTTCTGTTATTGCTCGCGAAATATACTTCTGAGAAAAATGGACCATTGAACAACACTCAATAGATTAAAGGGGGAGCAACACTTACACCTAAGGTTATTAAATGTAGAATGCCAATGAGATAGACTGAACAATATTTGATAGAGATTATAAGAATAATTATTTAAATACACATACTAAGCCACGACGACAATTAGAAATATTAAAATATTTATTATGCGTCAACAAGATTACATTAAATGCGAGCTAACATCTCATAGAAGGCTCGACTAAGTCGGAATCATAAGACAGCGAGGGATTGCACACAGGACTGTTTCCCTTAGGCCGACATTCATTCGGGATAAATAGACCTCGTCTAGGAGAGGTTAAATTATACAATTGAACTAAAGATTCATATAAGACTAAATTATGGGCTACTCGGTGACTAGTCTAGGGTACTTGTAACACGAACAACAACAACACGATCACTCCGGCCGAGCTCGTTCCTTTTTCCTATCTACCCTCTATTTTCCTACCGTTCACCTGGAAATTATAAAAATATAACTATAACAAAGAAACATGCTGAATATGTAATATTTTTACCCCCATATCTATCTATAGGTGACAGATAAAACCCGAATCGCTACGTAAAATAATGAGGTAGGCCAATATATTTATAATTTCATATTGTGGCTATCTAAGCGAAGAATTCGAGAAGTGTCGATATAAATAAATAATCGAGTAAGTTTTAAAATAAAAATACAGGTAAGTAAACGAGGTATGTTTGGCTGCTGGAACTAAACCTTGAATTATACAAGCATTTCGTCAACACATTCTTCTAAGTCTCAACTCATATTCGAAAACATCGCAATGTAAGAAGAAAAGGTTTACTTTTATAGCGAACTAAATAATATAAATGCCCTTACTAAGTAGTGTAGTGCGCGTGATGCAATGGCGCATCTCGTTCCGGCAACTTGCGCACTTTCATTGTTCCATCTGCGCCACACGAGAACAAACGGCCACCATTATCTGAAAATAATATTAATATACACTTTCAATGCCTTTGCAACATCTTTCGCTGCTTGAACAGAAATTTTGATACCACCAGTAAAAAATAAATTAACGCGTATTCTATTTGATATAACATTTGAAATATGGTCCCAAAACCTCGTATAATAATTCCGCCGTAACTGTATACTTGTGGTTTGCTGACCACGACTGCTGTAGAGGAATTGACATATATATATCAATAATAAAGAAATAAATTGACATTTATTAAACTTACCGTTTAAAGTTTACTATGAGACAAAATTAAGTCAATTAAAAATTATTCCTTACCAATATGTATTTGTGTGACCCCTTGTCCAATATGTTTGAAGAAGGAACTTCTTGCGTGTTCACCCGCGAACGTATGCAACAATTGATGCGTCGCGAGCGAATACACCTGAAAATTTTAGTTTTTGTTAAATATTTTTCTGGAGATTTCTTGCTTGTTTTATAAATAGTTCTAGTTTTACTTTAAAATATTGACAAATAAATATCACTGTATAAACGATGTTCTAAATTTTCTAGAAATTGTTTTGACTAATTTAGTTTCTAGTGTTTGCGTACCTTTATGTCCCCATCGGCGGCGCCAATAGCATAATAATCCTCTTTGGGTGAGAGCGCCACGCACTTAATGGGCGCGTGATGCGCGTGCAACTTGTGTCTTGGTGCACGTGCACGTAAGTCCCAAACGAGTACGTCGCCGCGACGCCCGCACGAGACCAATGCGCCAGTGCCGCCTGCCCATGCGACACACGAGGCGCCGCCTTCGTGGCACGTCCACGCTAAAAATATCACGTGTATGAGAATAACTTAAAGGAAATATTATAAATTTCCAGGGAGTCTGTACAAGTAGTTAGAAATAAAGAACTGAAATTCAAGAACGTTACAACGAAATAGTGTTGCTATTGTATTCAAAGTTCATGAAAACATATCATCATATAAAATTAATGAATTCATAATTAATGAATTAGGGTTTTAGCTTATTTCTATTTATTTTAAAATATACTCACAAACAACTAAAGCCTTCTTAATCGGCATTAAGGTATCCCAAATAGCCACGTTTTTACTTTCCGAACTATGACCGGCTGTAAAGAAAGTTCATATTTTAAATAACATATTAAGGTGAAATTGTATATATTTTATATCTTAAAGGCATATTAATTTTTCTTACCTGTGGCTACTAAACTACAGGAACCCAAGAAAACGAAGTCACTAATTCCTTTACTATGACACTGGTGAGTCTGAAAATGAGGTATTTTTTAAAATTATTTTATAGAACATTACTAAAGAAATCTCTACACAATTATTATACATACTTATATATATCGGGTGTTTTTTTTAGAGGTATAGAACTTTAAATTGCAATAAAACAACGATGGATTATTGGACTGACATAATTTTTTTTTATTTGAAAGATAATCTTGTGGCAATACATTTTAAATATGATTTCTGGTATATGACTGCCACGGCTGGCTCGGATATAGTCCAATCTGGACGTCCAATTTTCCCGTCCGTTGTTCTCGATTTTCATAAGCGAATTTTGTTTAGCGATGAAGCACACTTTTGGTTAAATGGCTATATCAACAAACAAAACTGCCGCATTTGGAGTGAAGCGTATCCTCAAGTGTATGTCGAAACACCGTTACATCCAGAAAAACTGACTGTTTGGTGCGCTTTATGGGCTGGTGGCAGCATTGGTCCATACTTCTTCAAAAACGATAATGGCCAGAATGTTAGTCAATGGTGATAGGTATAGAGACATGATTAATAACTTTTTCATTCCTGAATTGAACAATCATGATGTCCAAGAGCTGTGGTTTTAACAAGACGGCGCAGCATGTCACACAGCTCGTGCCACAGTCGATTTACTGAAAGACACCGCCTAATTTCACGTTTTTGACCTGTGAATTGGCCTCCAAGATCTTGTGATTTAACACCGCTAGATTATTTTCTGTGGGGCTATGTAAAGTCATTGGTCTATGTGGATAAGCCACAAACGCTTGACCATTTGGAAGACAACATTCGCCGTGTTATTGCCGATATACGGCCACAAATGTTGAAAAAAGTCATCGAAAATTGGACGTCCAGATTGGACTATATCCGAGCCAGCCGTGGCAGTCATATGCCAGAAATCATATTTTAAATGAATTGCCACAAGATTATCTTTCAAATAAAAAAAAAATCATGACAGTCCAATAATCCATCGTTGTTTTATTGCAATTTAAAGTTCTATATCTCTAAAAAAAACACCCATTATATATAATTTGAGACAATAGATCAAACCCAAAACCGGTGTGGGATCATAATATCGTTTACATCAGATAAGAGTACTATTACTAGCTTTAAAGTCACTGGACATTTATTATCATTTATACAAAAGACCTAAAGCATTCTGAGCTTATTTCAATACCTTTTGTGCTCTGTTAAATAAAATTTTATTACTGAACAAAACGTGTTGTTTTTTTTTTATAGAAAAGTTAATATTTGAGCGCTTTAAAGCAGTCCTGTGGTCGGTGAGACCGTTAATATTGGATAAAGATGTTTATATTTAAAACGGATTCCTTACAAAGAATGGCCTTGGTGGTGTCTGCGGCTGGCTGGTTCCATTTTTGGAGGACGGCTGCAATTGCCACATTGCAAGATTGCCATCCGCATCTGATGCCGCGAACTTATTGCCGTAGTCCGAGAACCGTACCCGGGTTACTTTTGCAAAAGCGCCAGGTGCCCGTGGAGACCATACACAATAGGGATGGCCCCACTCCCATAGTTGGACTGAGCCGTCTGCGCCTCCCGTCAAGTCTAAAACAGATATTATTTAATCAGATATAGTGCCCGTACGAGCAAATGTCATAAAGCTCACGAGTCTTTCCTGTCTGCATGAATAAAAATATTGTTTTTACATAATATCCTTTAATCTTTAACGATTACTTATTTCCTCTATAATAAGCTAGCACTGTACTTATATAAATTAAAAAAGAGTTTATCCCCGATTTAAGTTGGTTTACTATAAAATAAATATTACTTACATAATGGTTGTGAAGGGTGCGCTGCCATACGCTTAATGTTGTCAATTTTATGCTTCAACACCTAAATAAAAATATACGTTTAAAGTGACGAACAAGGGAAATTGACAAAGCAGCCAACACCTCTTCATTTTATTAACACATATAAAATTTATAGGTGTTTACATAATAGCAAAAATATAGATTACAATAATGTTTAATAATTAGTATAAATAAAATACACAATAAAAACTTATTACGAGCACGAATAAAAACAACAAATGTTAGCAAATTGCTGTGCAGCCAGCAGACGAAATCAAATGCCAAAATAAAAAAGTTCCAATATCTAAAATGACGTGAGAAAAATAAAACACTGAATGAAAAATCTGGAGCTAAAACCAAACGACACGGTGAAACCAAAATTTCAAAAATGTCAAATCAATTTAATAATGATCACGATGAAAAAACAAAAGACGACTTCTAATGAAAGCATCTGGCCAAGTGCGGGACGGGGGGGGTAGTATGGACAAAGGGAAATCGGGAGACGGGAGTTCTCATTAAAGAAAAAGGGGACATTCGGTAGTCACTGACCGGTTTCATGAGAAGCTTGGAGCGATGTAGCACCAGACGACAGTATTTCGCGTCGTGGCAACCCGGGAACTGCAATCCTTTCACCTGTGGTCAACACTTGATACTTTCAACGGAAACAGTTCGCACACCTCATTTGTTAACCATTTGGGATATTGGAACTTCTCTTCATTTGAAGTTCAACTATAAGCGAAGCGCGTAGGCGGCACGCAAAACGTTACAATTTGCCCACACCAAACCATAAACCCAGCGAATAATAATTGAGTGAATTAATGGATATAAATCAGTCACGGCTTTATAAGTACTGTAATCGTTTATAAATAAAAATTGTGAAATAATACTATGTTTATACTAATATTACCTATGCTTACTTTACTTTAACTTATTTAATTGCGAAATAAACTTAAAGTTATGGTATACTCTGATTTTTAATTCGGTAGTATTCTGGCAGCTATCATTTTTTGACATGTCAGAGATGACAAACCTTTTTGGCCGGGCACATTTTTCAATTTCAATACGAGTCAACATCTGAGTCTATACATACATTTTATTTGTTAGTGAATATATGATAATATATGATATGATAACGTCCCTTTTCATGACAAACAATAAAAAAGGCACAAGTAAAGATAGGAAAGATAGAACAATAAATTTTTTTTAAAGGTTTACTAAACCTGGAATTAGTAGGCAGTGATGCTAGCCAAACAGTAAAATAAAGTAATTAAAGTTAATTAGATATATTATTCGTGATATTGAAATATTTGTTATTTTTCTATTAGGTCAAGTGACCTAAGTAAATATTTAGATTTACCTTTTTGTAGGTGAAACATAATGGGAGGAATGAAAAATCAGAGTATAGTATCGTACTATCGTTCAAGAATTTTTGGGAATAATACTTAGTACATTAATTCACTCAATCCCATTAGCAACAATTGAATGTTGTTAGTTAATATACCGTTCACGTACTGTGACAATGTACGCTTCATGCCCACTTGGCTTTGTGGCGATAACGCTTGCCCGTCGCTCGTGCTGTGGAGTTCATACTTGTTAGCAAGCACTTATCCTTTGTTATTTACACTATTAGTCATGTTAAAAGTTAATACCATTAAATTAGTATCGTGGATAAATAAATGAATAAAGGAACTAAGGGAGCGTTCAAGTATTACGTAACGAATTTGGGGGGGGGTCCTTTTGTAAAACGTTACGGGGATTGAATTACGCGTTATTGTAAATATTATTTTCGACTTTCCAGTACTTTACACCACATAATGGTAACTTTTAGGTATAAAGAGTTACTAGGTGGTCACGAAACGTTTTACTATACTTGGGTACAGTATTGTACTTGGGTACAGAAAAACGTTACGGCGCGTTACATGGGGGGGGGGGTCAATAATCTCCAAAACTTGCGTGACGTAATACTTGAACTTGAACTCAATAAGTTATAAAAGCTCGTGTTAATTACTTCTGAAATAAAAATTATAAGCAACTAACTAGTTTCTCACCTGTTAACACCGCATTAAATTTAATACGTAAATCCTGTAAAAGTAGACTTGCTGTCAAAGAACTTCAGTTGTTTTGCTAAAGTCAGGAATCCAACGCAGTGTATAAGTGTACATATATATGTTTGAACTGTATTGGAAGAAATCCAAACCAGACAAGGAATATTATGCTACAATTAAGGGAATGTCAATAATTATACGTTTAAAAACTAACCACGCTAGCTCCCCTTCCCGTCTGTCCGGCCATTCCGACAGGCGCTTGTGGTGCGTTGGGATTCAACGGAGAAGTATTTCCTGTTCCAGGCACAGAACCACCGTTGCCCCTAAACGGAAAGTCAAGTTAGCCTTTCAAAACTGGCTATAAAATTTAAAAAAAAAAACAGTGGCATTGACCTTCTAACGAATTTTTTACAGTTTATATACAGTGTAAACTCTTTATAACTTCGTTCGTTATAACGAGAAACTGTCTATAACGTAAAAATAGTTACATTTGTTTGGTTTAACACAAAACATAGTAACATTTGTTTGGTTTAATACATTAATACCCAATAGCCATTTTCTATAACGAAGAAATATTTTCATATTTAGACATCAACAACATACTTAAGTGTAATTGTTTTATAATCAGCTTACAAAACAAACGTTTGAGGTGCCGAAATTTCTAAGGAAGACACCTGAGGACATAAACAGCCTTCTCGCCTTCGTTATTGTTAAATGTATTAACAGTCGTGCCATTATTCTTAGATTACATTGCCTGTAGGTAATTTTGGTTTCAGTTACTAAACGCACCACCGTCACCTATCGTGTATTATTAGTCGTAAACAAACTTTGAAACTGTCAAGATGGCCAGTAAAAGAAAAGCGTTATGTATATGTGTTTAGAATAATTTACCTATTGATAGTAATAAAATTAGAAATTATTGTAATTGCTTAAATATGCTTTTTTTCTATTCATTCTCTATAACTCCATATAACGTAAGAAAATGCGCGGTCCCTTAAAATTCGTTATATAGAGTTTACACTGTATATTTGAAATACTTGACACGGGAATCATTTACTTATGTCAAAGTTATTAATAATTAAAATGACATATATTTTTAGCCAGACAAACTTAAAGTATCTCATAAAACCTTATCTAACACCAACTGACTTACTAACGCTAGCTTTCAAAAGTTAGCTGGAGTAACTTTCATTACACTAATAATTCCATTATGACCCCTTAAAATATTAAAACTGCCAATAAAATCTAAAGCAAGCCGAATCGCTGTTAATTATTCAAAATAACACAAACATTCATTAAAAATCTAAATTCCAATTCGAAAATAATTATAAAACGATTAAGACTGACTTGTCATGATGCTGTATCAGCAGGAAGCCGGTATCGGGTAGAGCTGCAGGGTCAGAGGCCAACGCGAGGAGATCTACTTCGCATTCATCTTCAGCCCAACAAGCACCTCCGCGTAATAAGAGGGACACGTCCATCTCTTGCACTTCGCGTGCTGTTGCTACTGCCAGAAGACCACCTCCCACCTGTGTCAATAATGCATAGCTATTTAAATCGGTGAACGATAAGTTATGGTCCAAAATACAGCCGCGTGTCAGTAAGAAAATGTATCTTTATAGAAATAGTTACAAATTATCTGACGTTAAGTTAAAGGTTGAGTGTAAAATAATCTAATAAATGCTTAATGTCTGCGTTTTATTTAACATTTTTCAATCTTAATTAAGTAAACGAAAAGATTAAAAATACAAAAATGTAAACTTGAAAATCGATTAATTCTTACCATAATTAGTACAGTGTAATGTCTAAAACGTCGAAATTATAAGTAATAATAATTTAAAATGCTCATTTCAGCGTCGCTATATAGAGTTAGACTATATGTTTTTTTATATATAACGGGGGGCAAACGGGCAGGAGACTCACCTCCGGAGGATATTTAGTGATGCTCGCAAGTGCATTGCCAGCCCCCCCCCCAGAATACGAAGGGCAGCCAGTGGGGCCACGCCCAAAAGGGGGTTGTCCACCGAGAGCGCGTGTGGTACCTTCCTGGGGGGAAGTCTCTGTTTCTTCTGCACCTTAATATTTCTTAGGGGGTAGAAGATGGGCTTTGGGAATGTCAGTCACGAAACGCGAGTAAAATATGGTGAACCTATTGCATCACTTCACTTGTTACTGACAATACAACTTGATGAATAATGTTTTTTCATTCCACTAACCTTATTAAGACAAAACGCAGCTATGGAGTCCTGTTCCTTATGAATGATTCGCACTGGACTGTGAAGATCATCATCATGTTTCGTCACAGGCCTGTCTGTAGAGGGCGCTGTCTCGCCAGACATCGATTGAGTGCGTCTACGCGAGAACACAGCACGAATGAATACGTCCTGAAAATTTTTCAACACATGTATTTATGTATATGGTATTAATTGTGTGTATAATACTTTGTCTTACGAACTTTTTATCGTACGCTAATAAACTCGTTAAAGAAGTTTCAAAAATATTACAATTTAAAAAAGTATATAAATAGTACCAAAACCTTACGACGCTTACCAAAAAGCTCAACTATTTATTCGTTTCTACTTTTAAATTTGAAATTGCTTTACTATACAGTTTTTGGTATCAAATTCAAAAATAATTCTGCTAATGCTGACACATTCCATTTAACACAAATATTTATATATTTTTTCTATAAATGACATAAAAGATTAAAAAAAAATATGCTAAACGAGCAATTAAACTAAAAATGGAGGAAGAGAGAGAGAGATAGAGGATAAACAAATAACAATTTGAAAAGCAAATTTAGTTATAATAATTTTATACCTGAATTTGTTCCTGTCTAACGAGATAGCTCCACAGTCGACGTGCAGATGCCGAACTGTAGATGGACGAGTTGAAGGGCGTATTGTGCTTTTCCAGGAGACATCTGAAATATAACAAAGTTTCCTTAAGCTTAGGTTTCCTAGAAAAGCGGTGCTGTTAACTAACGGCCGTCATTTTACGGTTGTTAATAAGGCCGTCTTTACTTTTTAACATAGTGCAAAAAAACAATCATTTTCATTTTCAAGTCACGTTTCCACCAATTGTATTAATTAAATATGAGCACCGCTACACGCGACAAACGTTGAACTAATTTTTATCACCGCTATGACGGCCGTCATGCAAATGACAGCACCGCTATTTGACGTTACGGTGACACTCCACGTTCTCTAGAAAACCTACTCCGATGTTATTTATAGACAACGTATGGGTGACGTCACCCAACGTTACATTACGGCCGTTAGATAACGGCACCGCTTTTCTAAGAAACCTAAGCTCTACGTTTATTTATTTCTAGTATAATAAAAAATCTAAACATTTTTGAGTCATTCGGAAATCGTGTTTATTTGAAGGGTTTAAATAATATTTCATAAGTACTTTTAAACTGCCGGCTCTCTAAATTAAAAGGAGTTAATTGCAAACGAATACATATATGGGAATGGAACATAATTTTATTCGGCCAAAAGTTACCTGTATTTGTTTATCGGTGGTCCGCTGGTTGTTCTATCGGGGAAGCAACCCGGGATATAATCGATTGGGGACGGACGGGTCTCCAAAGTTTCAGTCAATTGTTGCTGCCATTGCTCCACGCGGCGTAAAGCGGCATGGACTGTGGGACTGGTTGTCGCTAATTCTATAAGTGAACGTTCATAGCGTGTTAGTAACGTCAGTTGTTAGCTTAAAAATAATTCGATTGTAAAAGACCAAAGAGGAACTTTTTAGCCAGGCATGTCACTTTAGCCTGTTAATCTATATCTTCCAATAAGTACAGGCAACATTTAATAAATAATGTAGTAAAAATAGGGTTGGGCACGGCCGTGTTATACGTGAATACATTTATGTAACGGTAACATTTGGACGTCAGTTGACTAACTTTATCTTTTAATAATGTGATATTTTATCACTACAAATAATTTAAGAATGGACTAAATTATATAACTCATAATGTATATAACTTCTATGTAAATTTTCCTTTTAAGACAAATTTACACGCCATTATGTGTGGCAGAATATGCGAACTTTCCATTGTACCACCATACAATTTTTGGACCATATTCTTGCAAATAAATTATTATTATTATTAAAACTTACGAACATCGTAACTTCTCCGAGTTGAAAGTTATGCCTCTAATGTTAATCTCGATACGCAGAAAAATAAACTCAAAATGGCAGCTCTACACCGCACGCGTGGTGTCACTGTTCTCGCTATTGTAATTGTTTGATCCTTTAGCTAACCAGTGGTATAATTTAATTTTGGGTGTAAAGGGTAGATTCGAAACTACAAAGCCAAATTGTATTCCCCGATTTTGTAATCATTAGGCTTTTTGGATTGCCCCCGTATGATAGCAAATTTAAAGACGTTATAAAATATTTTTGATCGCGTACAAGTGAGCACGTAAAGTTTATATATCATATAATTTATTTATGATATATTATGATGCAGCATTTATTTAAGATTTTTTAAATTCTGAATGTTGTCGGTCCTTATAACGGGTAAAATGTAAAGGTAAACTATACACAATATATATTATAAAAACTGACGTACATTGGTTGAAAATTCGACTACTAAGATTGCCTTGAGAAAGATCGTGAGCTAGTTACTCTAAGGTTACGTTCGCAAAGGTCGCGGTCATTAGTCAATATGCCTGTAAATTTTACAGATGTTATAGGTTAAAGAAAAACATTACCAGACATCTCGATGCCACACAGCTGTAGGAAACTTTGTAGTTTGCTTTGCGCGAGTCTCAAAACACCGACACGCATCACGTACCAAGAGTACGATTCCGGATCTGAATGTTCGATGTTGCTTCGAGATTTCGTTGACCTATTGAAAAGCAATGATTGAAAATAATTAATTCCATCTTTGTTTACTAATTTGTATAATGAATTTTCGAATTTTTCATCGTAGTAATGAGATATTCAAACAGATGATAGGGGCACGTTATAATTTTCAGAGCAATTGAATTTTTATTAAGTTAAAGTTATGTAAATATTATTCCATTCCCCGTCGGGAGTATCTTAAATCCACATTGTAATAAGTATTTTTCCTTTCCCAAAAAATCTGTAACGTTAAAAACCTTACTTAGGGGCGGTAGTGTCAAAGATGTCGTCTTCTGCTTCACTCTCACTCTCATGCTCATCTTCTACTCCTGATTCTGCTGAATCATAGTCATTGTTATCTGGATCTTGTTCGGGTGACGGCTACAAATATTAAAAAATATAAATTCTTAATTCTGTAATGGGAATTTGATTTGGGCTTTTGGCTTTGGCTGAAGACCTCATATCGACCAAACGCTGCGCTAGCTGAAGTGAGTTCATAGGCAAATTCGACAATCAATAGATACACAAAAGTTCAATTTATTATTGTTTACGCTACCTATACCTTAAAATTGGTTCATGCAAATGATTTCGACATAGCCTATATCATGAAAAACAAAACTAACTTATAATCCTATGTTGTCTTAACATACAGGAAACATTGAAAAATTATCAGTCTTATTAACAAAGCTCTCAACTAGTACTTTTATTGACGTCTATTTATTTGACAAGCTTAATAAAGACAAACCATTAGGTTAGGCTATTGATGCTCAGACTAACTAAGTGATATTCAAAAACAAGCCTTAGCCCGAATGTATGACAAAATCCAATACATTTTTGACGAATTCCGAATCTTACAGGCTGTTATGCAAACAAACAATTTGTATGACTCAAAACTTAGCGATTAAAATGAGTGGCAGAGAGTTTCTCGACAGTTCTTTTTGCCCGCACTTCGCCCTTGACTTTCGAACTGGTAGTAAATGTAAATTTAGAATCAATTTGATATCTTTTCTGTTGACGTTCATAAGTGTACTTGGTTATTTATATGAATAAAGTTATTTTGAGTTTGAGTATGAATAATATTTACCTTCGTAAGTAAGTAGGTGAGAATACTGCATTGTGGTGACACAAACTGTTCTCTGTACGTGGGCCTGCCTTCTTGTATATTAGTGTGGGGCGCGGTAGGACCCAACCCTAGAAGGCGCATATGCAATAACGCCCGTTTCTCCCGAAGTGACGACCAGACAGACGTACCTTCTGTTCGTTCTATTATCTTTGGCTGTAAATATATAAAAGTTTTTAAAGGAAAATGGTAAGTGTTATTTAAAATATACAGTCTTTAAGACACGCAAATGTATTATATAAATTACACAAAATGTACATCAAACTAGCAATAGGAGCGAAAGTTTTATTCAAAATGGTCCAGTCTAATTAAATAGGAGATGTAAGGTTCCTTGTTCAACGGGATGCTTTAAATATTAACGAATATATTTTTCACTCTATACTCGTATAACAAAATAATGAATATATGCTTTGCTTATTATGCTGAAGAGAGTGCCTACGTCTGGCTATACTTTTGTGGCGTAACTCCGAAGATGTAGGTAATCACCTCGCTTATAAAACTAAGAAATCCTGATTAAACTTAGGTACAGCCTTGGCTCGTATAGGAGAGATTAAAAAACATTTATTATTATTTATAGAATAAAATAATTGGTATAAACTAAATCAAAGCAATACATAAATTTAATCGTCTAGGAATAAACAACTCACTTGTGGCGGTGCTGGTGCAGTCGTAAGCAGTCTTCTTACACCACCTCCAAATAGCCTTGAGTGTATTTTCGTCTCCATATTAAGTGCAGATAATCTATATAAGAGATGGGCATCTCTAGCAGCTAAGGCCCAACCCAATAAAGCGAGGTATACAGCGCAGAAGGCCTCCGCGAGTAACACAGGAAGGCGAGGCGCGTCTTCCTCTTCCGCAGCCCGTAATGCCAGTCCACGGAGGGCTGATACACCTATAAGTTTTCCCTTAGTAGATTAAATTTATTTTTATTATTTATTTTTACAATTCAACAAAGCGGGAGCCAACGTCATTTTTATACAAATTCGTGCGGCTTAAGTGAATCAGATCTATCGCTATGTGATTTCGTCTCGGGTCTCAGTAATTTAATTGAAACTGATTATACTGATCAACGCGTTGAAAGATCTTTTTCTCGATACCTACCTTTCATTAGTAGATGATTTTCACATAGACACCCGTACCATCAGCTCAAGAAATTTAATATGATATCACTATGCCATCGGAGATCTTTAGCCGGTGTTACGTTCTCGTATAAATAGCTAAATATGTAATTAAATAAAATTGTCGTCCCTTACTCATTCCCTAGGTCGAAAATCGGCAATTTGTTTTAAATTTCTTCTGCAAAACCCAACCTAGGCGTTGTGGGACCTCTCTTTCGAATTCTTCGCGATTTTGAGCTGGATATATACGGTAGTGGGCTCATCGGTTATAATGAAAGCATTGTTAAGTGCCTATTTTGAACCTAATCTACTGTTTTGCTGGTATTTTTTGCTGCTTAGCAAAACTTTCTGATATTTTTATTGTATTTACTCGCATTTATAGAAATAACGAGTTG
This sequence comes from Pieris napi, assembly GCF_905475465.1. Taxonomy (NCBI): domain Eukaryota; kingdom Metazoa; phylum Arthropoda; class Insecta; order Lepidoptera; family Pieridae; genus Pieris; species Pieris napi. Next base: position 2,327,966 of record NC_062239.1, on the reverse strand, counting down.
ATTCGACCGCTATCTATCTCTTTGAATTACAGTGCAAACAGGAATAAAACTAATTAAAACATAATCCTATTGATAATCTTCAATTCACTGAAGGTGAATTGCGTTAAAATATATTTTATTTTATTGAAATCGGATAAAAAAGATTACCAGGCCACTTATTGGACGGAGTAGTGACAGCTAACTCTTCAGTCGAGTAGCGCCTTGATCTCACAAGAAGATTCGCAGTTCCCGGTGTTTCAGCAATAATTCTGTGAATGATTAAAATATTTATATTCTCGAAGAACAAGGAACATACGTGAAAAATATCAGGTTTCATATTCATTTATATAGCGAAAACCTTATAAATTGATATTTATGTGCAAGTGGTTGCTCAAAATTTAAGTAGCTGAAGGTGAAACAGCTCACATGAGTAAATATATATATATGGAATATGAGTAGTAGTACTGAGTAGTAGTATTTAAGAAGTTGTTTTAAAACAATATTTTAAATTTGAATATTGCTCTGTATTAATCATTTCTCAGTTCCTCTTAAAGTGGCGAAGCCTCCTTTAATCCTTTAATTATCGTGGTGAACCTGCCCGACAAGTTTGATAAAATCCCACCACCTTGAACCTTTAACACCCCTCTCATATAATCACTATTTATGCTTTGGGATACATCTAGGGCTTAGGGATCCGTAGAGTTGTTAGGTTCTTAGGTGTCACAGTCTTATATTTAGTTATCTAGTGCAGCTTGCTAATACATACACGACATATACTATACATATACTTTCAACATTTATTGCATATAAATTTAAATACACATTTCACAGTCCACTGCCGGAAAAGCTGTACACAAACAAAGTTTACTCACCCCTCATGATGGTGTGGATGCTTCAAGCTAAATGTGTCAGAATCGCACAAACTCTGATATATGCAGGCAGAGAGAGCGACGGCCAATTCTCTTAAAGTGTGAAGTATTCGCGTCGCTGACCCTCCTGGTACACCCAACTCTCCGATCGTGCCCAACATGTCGTGAGCTACCGCCTGAACAGGTGTTTATTATTTGATTTAATAATGCGTTTGCCCACTTATTAATAAAAAGTCTGCATTTAGCGAAAGTACTCGTTCATCTCTTTCTTTCAAATTGTGGTTACGCTATAGATGGAAAGAGACAGGTTAAAGGGTTCCAATTTAAACGAGTTTTTTTTAAAGTTACTACGTGTTTAAATAAAATAAAAAAATTAAGTTCTAACTGACGCCGATGGACACCTAAAACGCCCGGAGGCTAGCAGTTGTGTTGCCGACCTTTAAGTACGCTTTATGTTGTAGATAACATTATATTAAAATGTTATAAACAATTAAAGGTGATTTTTCGTATACATTGGACGCAGAGTAAGTTCAAACCCTTTAAAAGCTTACCTGCAAATGCCTAACAGGATCCGCAACGACCGTGTTATTCGCAGCAACGGCAGCAGCAAGTAAAGGCAATGTTGTCGGGAATGGCAACGGTGACAGCAATTGTTGGTGTTGCTTGTCCTGTCCCAATTCTTGAAGTAATAGAACTAACTCCATACGAACAGAGGCCAAGCCACCGCCACCCGCGCCGTGGAGGGAACAGTATGAAAGCAGCGTGCGTAGGAGTGTTTCATTGGCTAAAAATACCATACGTAATTTAAGAAATAACAAAAGAATATTTTATTTTTAATTTTAAGTAGCGCGCCTGTAATATATTGAATATTGGTCATTCGTTTTTGTAAGAAACTTTATTGCACTGTGCGACTAAAATATTTAAATTAATTTAAATTAAAGTATGTATACGTGTTTGATTTTCGATCGACAATTACGGCTTATTTATAAAAGAATAATTTGTTAGATTTTCTCAAAAAAAAAAGAAAACAATTCATTATAATTGTCGTTATTTAAAATATATTTGAAGATAGGATCAGTACTATTTTCGTTCGTTACCTTTGAGCCACTTTTTCCGTCGAACTGCTCTTTGTACTTTAGCTTCAAAGTCTGCTTTCTCCCGTACCAATAGCTGGTGTAATGTAGGTTTATCCGGTAAAGGAGCTTGTTCTGCGTCTGCGCAAAGAAGTTCGCCCGCTGGGGGCGTGGCCACGTATCCGCAAAGGCGGCGTAGCGCTTCAACTTCACGCTCCAACCAAATGTATAGTTGGTACCGGAGATGACCACCTATAAGGTCACAGTCGTACTCATTAGATGGTCTAGTAAGCTGTCAAAATTTATGCAACCTTGGGACCTATTGACGGCAAAGATTAAGGCCCGAATCGTCAATCAAACTCAAGAGCTGTCCAGTCATGTTTTCTGTGTTAAGTTTGATAGATTTGCAGCGCTTCTGAGAGTTTATGATCAGTGTAGTATTATTTGTTAAAATATTGAATGGAATGGATATGTGAGACAGTTTTTGAATTAATTATCGAAGAGCATTTTTGATTGGAGTAAGTACGTATATTTATAAAATCGAAAGAATTATTTAAATGACTTAAAACTGAAATCCTTACTATGAATCTTAATTATTTCTGAAGAAAGATAGGAGTCAAGACCAATCGTTGATTGACGATTCGGGCCTTAATCTTTGCCGTCAATAGGTCCCAAGGTTGTATAAATTTTGGCATTTGTTTTATCACTCCTAAGCACTTTGGTTTATCATTACTAAAAAAAACATTCTTAGGGTAAAATTCAGAAACAAAGCATAGAGGGTTAATTGCCGCACGTCAATAATTTATTCGAATTTGAAAAGGAAGAAAATATTCTCATATGGATGAAATCGGGTCGTAGTTCGAATCGGCAGTAGCAGTAGGGTTGATAATAAAATTAGGGTACGATTGGCCTACACACGAGGTGATCTAGGGAGCTATCACAACACCACCACTTTCTCGATATTGCCTCTGATATTAAGGCCGTGTGTAGACACTTTTAGTCTAAGTATTGTTTCTGACTCCACCCTAAGAATACATACCATCCACTTCAAATCCAGTAGCGAGCGTGCTAAGTTCTTCCATAAGTATTTTGAGACAAGCTACGAATTTCAACTGCTGTGCCATAATATCCACCACAGGCGGTTCATCTTTCTCTTTCTCTGGTGTTTCATTAGTAGGTTCTTCTTCTGTTTTACCAGTCTTCATCTCTAGAGGCGGAGTTGATGTTCCGGATGCTTCAGATCTGGAAATATTAATGGATTTTATTTGTTATTGCCACTAAAGTACAATGCAGCAATTATTTTGTAGTTCTTTCTTAGAAAACAATAAATATTGTTGTTATGAAGCGAAAAAAATCTTGTAACAATTATTGTTTAAAAAAAAAGGTTAAGTACATAAAATTAAAAACAATTTGTTTAGAAATACAATACACATTTTTTTATAAAATCTTCTGAAATCAACATAAACTTTACATTAAATGTTAAATGGACATTACAAGAAGATGCAAGCTCTTACTTATTGTCATCATTATCCCAACTAAGGACTAGTTCTTCATCCTTCGTAGAAGTAACGGGAGCTCCCCAATCTAAATCAAGCTCATCAGTCTTGGATGAAGCGACTGGAGCACTCCAATCTACTGATGATGCACCCCAGTCCACGGTAGTCTCTTCTTCTATAATCAAGAATGTAATTTGTTTTACAGCAGACATGTAACATGAATCAAATAATCATATACGCACTACATATACATAAAATAATGTACAGAATTAGTCGAAATCTTAAATTTATAAAAATATTTATATAAAAACGTCCAAATCTTGGATATAATCTTATCATAAGAATTATTTTTATAAGAACGTATTTAAAATTACTAAAACTCCGAAAGCGTCTAATAGACTCATAATAAAATAACAATTTAAAATTGTCTATAATCGAACAAATACTATGTGAATAAAATCAAAGAATATTCGGTTAAAGTCAAGAGGCTAGTGGGGAAACCTAACACATAGATTGACATCAAAAACTTTTTAATGTTAAAAAATATCTTTAAAAAACATACTTTTAGTGTTATCTTCGCTCAACTGTCCTGTATGAATAACAGCATGATCAACAACAGGCACAGCTGCCTTCGGTTTATCATCTCTTACTCGTGATGGTAGCTTCGAAAGAACTTCTAAAGCTAGCGCAGGGCATCCTGCCTTGAAGTGCCCATGGGCCGTTTGGAAGTACAAACGGCGTTCCAGACGAGTGATGCCTTCATCTGGTTCTTGGTTTAGCAAAGCCAGTGTCGCACCCTAAAATTAATAATGCTTTCTGCTTATTTTAATAAGACTTCTAGAACAGTCTGTGTATATAAATATAATATAGTATTGTATAGAAATAAATGGTACAAAAACTGGACACTGCATGATGCATCCTACACATGCATGAGTTCGTCAAAATATTTAACGCTGTTAGCGGGCGACCCTTCGACCCTCGAGGTCGTGCGTTCAATCACGTACACCAATAGACTTTTCTAGTTTTTTTCGTACGTAATTTACACTTACTCGTTCGATGAAGGGAAATATCGTAACGAGAACCAAAAATGGCTAAGGCGTTTGTCAGACACAAAAGGAACCTACTACGTAAGTAATAAATCTAATCGCGAGTTATGTAATGTTAGTCATTTTACATATATATTATAGTTAATGATTTCAATGTACATATTAAATGTTATCAATCATCTTACTTACTTACACTTGTATCCAATAAATTCTTAAATGTAAGTTTTGGTAGTAATTAATGAGGTTTTAGTTTTTCATACATTAGAAATAATATTCTGGTTTCTGGAGCGTACAATAGGTCAACATCACTTATATTCGTTATAGGTAACAAATGTGTCACATAGTTTAAGAACCCATTAATAACTATGTTGCAGTTTTTTGTTAGTCCTAATTGTATGTTAGTTTTAAGCTTCTGTTTTAAACGATTAGAGATAGAACGTGATGTTGATTTGATCATCTCTCCCACAATCGCCACCGAACTTAACTCGCAAAAAAGATTTTTTAAACTTTAGTTTTCTAATTATTGATAGTACGTAGTAGTAGTTTAGTACGCACCTGACTTGGCATATTATGACGCTTCAATCTGGGATGTGTACGTAAGTATACGTAAAAGTTGAACACGCTCGGTTGTGGGTCGTTATTATCTGTGGCGGCGTGTAACCGTCCGGCTGGACTCAAAAGTGTGTCTAACGCCTCTCCATGTCGCTTTAGTTCCCACAACGCCATGGAACGGATGAATGGATCTGCGTGTGCGCGTTCTAAATCCACGTCACCGTTTTCTGAGTCACCGCTAAATTCATAATACAGATAATATTGTAAGCTTCAAACAGATTTAGAACAAATTAAATTTACTAATATTAAAAATATAAGACTTTATTGTTCTAAAATAGTAAACGGTAACATTTCGTTATGTTTAGTAAAAATAAATAAATAAGGAAGTATTAAATAATCATTGAGCAGAGTGCGCTTCAGCGTGCGACTCTCATACATGAGGTCGTAGGTTCGATCCCCGGCTGTGCACCAATGGTGTTTCTTTCTATGTGCGCATTTAACATTTGCTCGAACGGTGAAGGAAAACATCTTGAGGAAACCGACATGTCTAAGACCCAAAAAGTCGACAGCGTGTGTCAGGCACTGGAGGCTGATCACCCACTCGCCTATTAGATTTAAAAATGGTCATGAAACAGATTCAGAAATCTGAAGCCAAGACCTAAAAAAGGTTGTAGCGCCACTGTTTTTTAGCCTATAAAATTAGCCTATAAAACTAACTAGCTAACAAATAATTCTGGTTAAATAACTATCTATAATGTTTTAGTAAAACAGGTCCGGTTTAATGATTTTTCAAATACAAACCCCAATATTTCATCCATTATTAATTTCTTCAAACTGGGCGGTAGAGTAGTTTCAGATTCATACAATCTCGCTATCACCATGGCTAGTTGCAAATCTCCCAAACGAGTTATCAGCACCTATAACAAATAGTCGACTGGTTACAAAAGCATCCTCCATCCATTAATTTCTCTGCCCTTAAAACATTTTCTGGAGTCGAAACTCAGTATCCGACGGGTAAATTTTACTGCCTTTAACAATTCTAGCTTTTGGTAGAAAAGAGTAGTTAATGAACATTAATGATTGTGCCTTAAAACCTTAACAAAAAAGATAAGAAAATAAAAAGATTAAAAAAAGAAAATTAGAAATGATATTTAAATCACCTGTATTTAGGGCTTGCGGTAATACCCGCGCTTTTAATAAATAGTCTTTAAATTTTAGCAATTATCATACAAGTGTACTGTGCGTACCAAAGCGTACTGGTACGCTGCGCCTAATTCGTAATTTATCATGTCATTTACACATGTATATATCTTATTTCTTACATAGCGTGGGATTGTCTTCGTTTTAACATGTGTGATGTTTGCATAAATAAAATAAACAAGTTACCTCTAACGCGTCCTTTAAAGCACCGCCAAGAAGGAAAAAGGCAGCTGCGTGCTCAAATCTCTGTCTTCCCAATAAGACGAAAGCATTTTTCAAGGCTGCCTTCCGCCACCGATCTTCCGTAAAGTCATTCGAGAAGAACTGAAATAATTTCAATGGAACTTCTTTATTAAAGAAAAGGATAAAAATATATAGTACTAGCTGACCCGACAAACGTTGTTTTGCCATGTATATTATTTCTAGGAAACATTTTTTAGTTCAATAAAAATAACTAAAATTCATAAGAATCGGTCGAGCCGTTTCGGAGGAGTATGGGAACGAACATTGTGACACGAGAATTTTATATATTAGATAGACATTAGACATGTTATCGTAACGTATCTCCAGAAATCACCATTAGAAGAATGTACTAACAAAATTGATCACAAACTAAAAAACATGTCCATGAAGAAAACGGCGTGTTCAAAAAAATATTCATACAACAAAATCTATATAAGTTAAAACTCACTGCAGTCATTTTATCATGCTGGTTAGATCTGAACAGACCCCAGAGCAGAGTTTTCTTTTTCATAGCCAAGTAATACAAGGCAGCATCCATCGGATCCTGCTTAGACATATAAGCGGCACGGGCTAACTTCTCCACACAAGTACGGAGGAGATCGCCACGCACCCACCAGCCGACACCTTCGAATTTAATAATATGTCATATATGGAACTTGGTTTTTTTTTATTCATTATATACATTTCGAAATAGTTAAAAAGCAAATTTATAATAACGGGTGGAATTTTCAATAACAATCTAAATTTTGGATAGATAGCTAATTTGTTTTACAGATAAAACAAATTTGATTACTATTATTTTCGTACAATTTAATTTTTTTTTAATTTAATTTTCTATCTTTGTCAGAACTTTGTTCCTAAAAATAATCGCAATTGGCGATATATAGGTTATCGTCTGGCATAGTTTATTTTTTCTGGTGCGAACCTGTTTTATTTCCAGAAGTAGCTAGCGTATTTTCAAATAGAAATGAATGCAGTATTTTTCTTTAAGAGTTTTGTTTGAATTTAATTTGCTAACTGTAACCGCACGGATGGTCCAGTCTGTAAAGCACCTATAATTGGCACGACGCCAAAATAAACATATAGCGACCCCGGTGGCCCATAAAGACGGTTTTTGGAGCCATCAAAACATGTATAGAGTCTGGCTAATGAAAGAAGATAACGAAAAAGAGCGGCAAATTCAAAAAAATGTAGTATGGTATCCCTAAAAGTTTGATATATCTTGTGGAATAAACTTACTTGATACTTGATTTTATTATTTTTTACATTGATAGTAACTGTATTTCTATGAAATTAAATACTATACGTATTTAGTCTTTTACTACTGATACTTAAAATGACAAGCATTGCATGGAAAATTAAAACTATATTTATTATAAAACACCACTTTATTCGGAATAATCAAAATCAGAATCCAAAAATAAATAAAACAAAGTTAAGGCTATTATACCTGTTCACTATTCGGAAAAAATATATAATAGAAATAAAAATGAGTAATTGCATGAAGTATCAAGACAATAAATCATATTAACCTAAGAAATTCAATGACATTCTGTGTTGCCATCCGAAAGTTTTCAAATAATTCAATTATCTTCTTTCATTAGCCAGACTATGTTTTGTAAAGCTTGGAAAATAAGTAAGCGAATTCAAAAATAATAAAATACAAACATTGAATTTTCTCACCTAATTCTCTCATAGTACTCCATTTAGCTTGTCCTTTGGTGTACCCTGGTATTAAAGCCAGCAACTGTTCGTGTGACTCTGAATGGAACGCCCATACAAGATTGCAGGTGCCAACGCCAGTTCTTTGTAGGGAGGCACGTTGGGCCAGCGGCAGACATCGGAGAAGATATCCGTAGTGCTTCATTGCTAATAGGAACCGAAGTCCGCAGTCATCGAGGCAATCTGTTAAAAAATGTGTAAATAAGCTATATAAGTATCCAAGTATTGTGTGGATATGTGTGAATACATGCGAATGAAGCGAGGTCTAAAACCCATCATGTGCTTGATTTAGCGTATTTTTCTTACTCAATTAGTAGATAAAAAAATAGTAGATACTTTTTGTAGTTCAATATTTAAAAAAGCTTATGTTATTTTCTGACGCTTTCTGACCAAAAACGCTAATACTTTCTCTTCAGTATAGAAATAGTCTTTAGTTTTAAATAGTGTATTATATTGTATCAGAGGTTTATTATTTATTTATTAGAGCTAATGGGACATTATGGTAGATGCTTAAATTTACTAGAGTTTTACCTACCAGGCATGACTTCCTGTCCACCTTGAGCGACATCCACTCTAGTATTGGTTGTCAATCGTTCTGTGAAATCTGCATCGCAAGTGGATACAGTATCAGCCAAGGCAAGAAGATGCATTTGGTCGAGCGAACTGAGACCCGGCAAATGAGTGTGGGTTAACAGACGCGAGAGGATACGACCTGAAAATAAATTTGTTTAGAACAGAAATTTTTTTGGAGATGCAAAAATACATTTTAATTAGATTTTTTATAATACAATCTAAATCATAGCATATTAAATTTGTTATGTAAATTTATGTAACAGCTCGCAAGTGTGATGCCGGCCTTTAATGAAATGGTACGCTCTTTTCTTGAAGGACCCTAAGTCGAATTGGTTCGGAAATATTTCAGTGGGCAGCTGGTTCCACATAGTGGAGCACGGCAAAAATTGCCTTAAAAAACGCTCAGTTGTGGAACGTTCTCTCACCATAGTTGTGCGCTCGAAGTACTAAGCCGAACTTGCGTTATAGCTTCGGATATATCAACTAACGTTATAAAAACTGCACGCGATTATTTCAGAACTTACTAGATCAAATAGAAAAAATATTTTCAAGAATAGAGTAGAATAGAGAGTATAACCATGGTGAAGTGTTAGTGTAAATATAATTTTAATATCTATTAGTACCTACTATTTTCACCTTTTTATGTTTATATTTAAATAGTTTTTTTAATAATATAAAGTACCTTGTCGTGGCCCAAAATGTGATAAAGGTTGTCTTTCCGGCATTGAAGGTCTCCTATCTACGACATCTCCGTCTTCTAAGAGTAAAGCGTCTAGATCTTCTTCCACCTCAATTGTTCCTTCGAATAGTTCATTATAGTCCTGCAATGGTTTAAAGTTCATTAATAATTTTAAAAGGGCGGCAACGCAATCGCGACCGGAGGGCCCGCATTCAGAGCGTCCATGGGCGGCAGTATCACTTAACAACAGGTGAGCCTCCTGTTCGTTTGCCCCTGTTCAATAAAAAAAAGGGTGCGTGTACTTATGTACGCGCGTAAGAAGTTATACTTCTTTGACACTATTAAAAATAGTTTTTGATTGCATGCAAATAATTAATTACAATTATATAATCAAAGACTGGAAAAGGAAGGAGTCATTATAGTCAATAAAGTTCAGTTTACATTTGAAAAATTTAATAAATAAATATTTATTATTATTCTCTTACATTAAGTCTAACATAAATTCTATTATTATTCGAATGTTGTTTTTAAATTATGTCCAATGCCGTAGCATCTTCCGTGGGCAACTTCATTCTGTTAATTTTGTGTCACGGTGCGCGCGCATCGTAAAATTTCACTCTCATCAATTTTTCATAACGCGCCTAAAGAAGTATAACTTCAAAAAAAAGGTCTAAACCGTTCATATATTTAGTTATCTAGTGCGGCTTTCTAACATACACTACATATACTATACAGACACTCCTAACATTTAACACATATAAACCAATCTATTTTGAAGAATAAAACTATTTTATTATTATGTTCCATATTATCCGACGAGCAACATTATAGGAACGATTTTTTAAGACAACATGATAAGACTTCATACTAGAAATGTGAATGTACGTCTAGAGTAAAAATAGTTCGGTAATTTAAGTAGAATTTTGGGATTACCTTAGCTTCCTGAATGGTAGAGGGATGGTGTGCAGATTCCTTGTCAGCAACAAGTAATGTCCAAAGCGGTAAAGGAGGGACCGATGTTAGTTCTGCATAATCCAGCTGCACATCTTCTGTTATCTAGTTATAAGATATAATTGTGACAATTTGAGGTATATTATACAGTATTGACAGTTTGACTAGCCTTGTCGTCTACACAACCCTTATGAACAATTTTCTGTTCTAAAGACTTTCGTTCATAAGATACACAAAACCCAATGTGAAAGATTGATAATGATATGAAAGTACAGGTGCTTATCGGATTGTGCTAAAATTGTATTGATTGCGTGAATAAATTTAGTTAGAATTGGGAGATGCTTGAATCGAATTAAAATAAGATCCGGAATAAGTTTGATAACAGAATTAATTTAAATATAAGGAACATCGTACAAAAGGCATAAAACACATATTGGGCAATACAAGTACTATATGATTTATGTACACACACTATGATATAAATTTAACTCAAACGCCACATATGTGAACCTAATTTAAAGAGATAACGCTATTGTTCCTGTAAAAAAACTAAATGAATGTATTCTTAGTACGTTTACAAACAATACGGAGTGTTTCATGCCTAATCTGGCAATTTCCCAATATCCCGGATCTATGTTATTATGGGTTACCTGTGCGACGCCGTCAAGAGGCGATGCAGCGCCCGCAGCGAATGAAACGGACAGCGTACGCGAACGCGACCAGCCACGCTGCAACAACGTGCAACATGCATAAGCCGGGCTAAGACGTGCCACATAACCTATGTACATAGTAGTATTTTTTCTACAAACCTACTATTTAAAATGGCAATGAGTTTATATATGTTGGTCAGTGAAAATGTTTGATCAATGGAGTGCTATCATGGGTGGATCATTGCTAGATAATAGTAGATTATTTAAGATCATTTGATCATTTTTAGCTTCAAAATTATGTGCAATCGTGCTTAATTCTTCTTTTAGGACATAAGGTGACGTATTACTTTATAATCAAATATCATGCAATGCCGGTATTCTTTGTGGTATTTAATAAACGAAACCTAATATAAAGAGGAATATTTTTGCAATGAGACAACTGAACAAGTTTAATGTTTGAGTATTCAGCCATATATCGGATACTCTTAGGTACAGCGATGAGTATGAATCCTGTAAATCAAAAATGTAATGGTCATACGCAACTCATAGTTCGAGCTAAGTCTGGAATGTGAAACTTACACCCTGTGATATTGAATATTTTAAACGATCGAACATCTATACAAACTACACCCAAATCACAGTGACACATAAAATCAAGTAGTTTACATATAATATTTACCTGTCGAGATATACTATCCTCATCGCCTTGGGAGCTTCTACTGGTGTATGTTCCACCTATACATCTGCAAGAAATTTGTTATTTTTAACCGACTTAAAGACCGAAGGAAAGCATAGCTTCTCTGACCTATTTGGATGATCAATTCCGAAAGAAACATTATAACATTTAATTAACTATTACTAGATCTATTATAGTTAACTAGATTAATCAATAGAATTATCGCTATTCAATACATTTTAGTCTATTTTGGAGTCTGTTAATAATAAAAGAAGTATAATTAAATCGATGTGATTTTTTCACATAGATTATTATTAAACATATTACATAATCAGATTTTTCATTCCGTAGAATTCTGACATTTCATAAATGTTGCTATTAACAAAGTTCTCCACCGAAAAAGGGACAAATTTGACTCATTTGAGGGCAATAAAAAATAAAATGCTACGTATTTTTATGTTTTACCTACAAAAAGGTAAATCTTAATATTTACTCAAGTGATCTGATACAAAAATAACAAATATTTCAATATCACGAATATCGAATTACCTGAAATTACTTTATTTTATTCTTTAGCTGGCATCACTGCCTACTAATTCCAGGTTTAGTAAACCTTTAAAAAAAATTAATTGTTATCTTTACTTGTGCCTTTTTACTGTTTGTGATGAAAAGGCACGCAATTGTCACTCGTCGTAAAACGACTTTTAATGTGAGCACCGCACTTATAGACTAGTCGGCATTGAACATTCCTACCTTACTAAATGTGCCAATATAGCCTTCACCCATCGAATCTTGCCACTATTAAGCAATTCCATTAACTGTTTAGGATGGTATTGCGGTAGAACCGGGCAAGCCATTTGCGATGCCTCAAATAGACCAAAGTCAGGCATGTAGTTTAATAATGGCTGAAAATAAACCGTAAAAAGTTGTTTATAAATTGTTTTTTTTTGTATTTAGCCTTGTATATAGTCATCATAAGTAAGTAAGGTTAAGATGTTGAGACTGCGAGTGGACTCCCATCTGTCAAAGTCAAAAATTCGTTTTTGACATGGACATACATATTGCTAAGTTACCTTAGAGTTTTAGTGAAATAATTGAATGTAAAACAAATATCAACAATTTAAAATTTAAGTACAAAGAATTATCGATTTTGAAAAGTTTTATTAGTTGAGATTTAGAAGATGCATTACCATCATAATCACACATTCAAGCATTTTGTTTACCTGCGGTTGATCCGGTTGTGTTTTGTTTTTACGTCTTGCGTCTCGCTCCAATAATTGTAAGTTGATAGAGGACACACGCTGCAAGTGCGGCGCCGAAACGCGTAAATCTGAGTCTCTCAGAGCGCGGGATTCTCCGCCTTCTTCGACTTCCTGTTTAATTTGTTTTCTCAAATACTTTTGTATATTCAATTAACCTACCCACTTGCCTATTAGATTGATAAATGATCATGAAACAGTTACATAAATCTGGGCCCACTGTAGCGCCACTGATTTTATTTATTGACCCAATATCCGAATAACAATGTTCAAATCTCAAATAGTAAGAATGGATGTTTGCGAATTTTTGAAATACGCCTACCTTAAAATTTTATTATGAACCATTCTTTTAAATTTTATTTAATTGATTTTCAAGCAAAAGTCTCGTGATTAATGATATAAAAAAGAATAAAATAAGAATAAATAAAATACGAATAATTAATTACTTAATGAAAAGTCAAGTGGCGAGTTCCTTGTCAGCTTTTCTCGTATGTCTAGGTAATTGATACGAGAACTTGCATTAAATATAAGTTTTAGAGTGATTACAATTTTCTTAGTCGTACAATAACTTATCTACATTAATATTTATTTAAATATTTCTATAATCTAAGTTAAGTAAAAAATACCTGTCCATTCTGCTGTCCAGACGTAATCTGTGAGTTCTCTGGCTTCCATTGTGAATAAACATGCATCTCCGAGTCCATACCCACAACCAATATACCATCTCTGACCCACGATATCTGCATGGGCAATGGCGGTAGACCATCAGCGGTCTTCAATTCTATACGACGTAATTGCATCCACCTTATCTCTTCAACGAATAATGGCGCCGCTAGAGACGAGGCTTTGCGAAGTATCGGACGATTGTTGTTAATAGATTCCTTCATTGCCTGAAATTGTTTGTGTTTTGCATCATTTTGTTGAATGTATTTTATTTTAATCCCGCTATTTAGTGATTTCTGTACTTACTGTACAGAAAAACTGTAACTAAAAAATATACAAAGTGTGGGTCTATTTTAAGCAAATAGATAATACTTATACCCAACTCTATGGTAGACAATGTGTACGTTTGTGGGTGTGTCAATCTTATATACTCGTAATAACTTATATAATCAATTTCAGTTTATTGTCTATTCCTTCAAAATATAAACAATTGTATCTAGATTAATGTGAGTAATTCATATCATATTACTTTATTCTGCCCCCAAATTAGTTTTTAAGCCCAAACCCGTTTAATATATATGCGTGGAGAGAAAACGTCGTGTGATTTGAGGTCGCACTTTGCTATACTACTTTTTTGTTATACAGAAAACTATTTACGAAAAAATTACTAGTATATAATATTTGGGAATAAATTATATTAGATCGAACGGCCACGACTATCTCTAAGGAATCATACCTTTATATTTGCCTGCGCTAGATCACTCGAGACAGGCGTAAAGAGCAAAACCCTCGAACCGACGGCCACGGTCAATATATGAGAACCATCCTCCTTAGAAACCCAGTCGAGCTGCACTAAATGCTTCTGTGTGAGTGGACAAGTGTTGCCATTCTCCATAATGCTCCTGCGCAGCGATTGTAAAGTACTGAATGACGGGACGGCGAGAAGACCGGCCGATTTGCCAGTGTCAGCCTCGCCATTACGGTTATTACGGCTTTCGTCTGATGATAGCGTTTGTAGGACCTAAGTACAAGAACATTCTTTAACGGTTATACACAAAAAATATTACATAATTTTTTAATTAAAAAAATTTATTAAATAACGGGGCAAACGGGCAGGTAGCTCACCTGATGTTAAGAGTTACCGCCGCCCATGGACACTCTCAATGCCAAAGGGCACGCGAGTGCGTTGCCGGACTTTTCCCCGAATGATTAAGCTTATCTAACTGAGAAGTTATAAGAATATTGATGTGTGAAAATGACATAACTTAACACAGAACTTAAGAAGGCGCCAGACCAGATCCATGCAACTTCCTCATAATCACTTAGCCCAACAAGCACACAACTCACGAGGGGACTCTTTGTATTGAAGAAGTCGCAGGGTCCGCCAATCATCCGCGAATATACAATGTCAATAAATAATTATGTGGGAATAAAGAAAATAATAATAATAGCAAATAATTAACAAAGCAAGGTTTCAACGACTCAGCGAAAGGTCTCTATGGAGTTGCTGAAAATGCCCACTGAGTTATTTTTCAAGACAGTTTGTGATGTGTGTTTGTTTTATTCAATGATGTATTCAAAAGGTCAAATCTTTATAATCATAAGCCTAAAAAAGTATAAATTGTAACACACGTTCCTATTTTAAGAAACCGGTCACACAAACCATCTAAAATTATATGACATAATTCCGCTTTATTAATAATAGAATAGATTAATTTTAGAGCGTGCACCAACCTGATTAATCCTCTGTTTCTTCTGCATAAATGTTGTATCATGCAAGTAAGAGAGATCTATCTGGGTATCAGTACAGACTCCAACCCGTGGTAAGCTGACATTTCGCAATGGTATCGTATCTTCTAACAACCACTCCGCACCACCGGTACTCTCACATTCGTATACGCAAACGCATAAGTTCACGAATCGTGCGTCTGGGTTGTTCAAATTCGTTGTGGACAGGCCTTTAGGTCTCGTAAAGGAACGTCCGCATTTGTACGCGCACGCAATTCGACCCGAGTACGCTGCGCTTATGTGTAAGGGTTGACCTAAAATAATGTATAATTGCGAATTTACAGATAACCAGTTTTTCTTTGAACTTGAAACAGAAAACCCAATTTACCTGGTATATCAATAGTAGATTCTTGATCTTTATTCATCATTTCCCATTCCTTCCACGAATATTCAAAATCATCATCTTTTTTAGTCACGTCACACTTCCAAAATCTGGTGATACAAACAAAAATATATACTTTCTGTTTCGAAGGACCAAAAAAGTTGTCCAAAATACCATGCACATACTAGATGCATTATTTGAAAATGGTACCAACAAGCACTGCGGATCAACGAACAGGCATAAATCATGCATTATTTTGGAACTAAACAAAACATAACTACACAAACATACAAGTGGACGTGTATTACCTGAGTGTACTGTCAGAGCAGGCAGTTGCAAGTATATACGGAGCAAGGCAGGCGGGATAAATGGAAGCTGAGCTAAGATGGCCAGCTGCTGGTGTCGCGTGAATCACATCTACGCCTTCTGGGAGTGATAGCGGGCATTCACAAACCTGTAGAACAATAATTTGTTAGTTAGCTTCTTCCATTTAGTTGCTTAATTCTAGTTGCTGCAATTGGAATTCTTAATCAATTATTCCTGAACAATCTGCGTAAAAATTTGAAGAAGGAACTAACAAAAATCTATTAACATTAAATAAAAACACCAAAAAACCACGCTCGTATATATATGTATATATTTATCGCGATATTGGTTTAGATATGCATTATATAACTTGGCCGAATTATAGTTTCACTCATACGAGGCATGTATTTAAAGTAAGGTCTCCATTTATTTATTTCACATTAAATAACATGTATTTACAAAGTTTAATACATTGCTGTAAAGCTTGAAATCTAAGCTATTTTTCTATATAATCGCCATTCACTTCGATGAGTTTCTTCATTCGTACGACAAAATTTTGTATCCCCTCCTCGAACCATGATCCCGCCGCCTCGCGCAGGAACGAAATTAAACCCGGAGCACAAAGTGAAACGTGTCCAATGTGCCCAAGACTTTCTCGCCAGTTTTGAAGAGGAAGGGGAAGAATTTCTCGATTCAATCGTTACAGGAGATGAAACATGGGCTCATTATTACACACCGGAAACGAAGGAGCAGTCGAAACAATGGAGACACACGCATTCGCCTAAAGTCAAAAAATTTAAGCAAGAAAAATCAGCAGGCAAGGTTATGGCCACCGTCTTTTGGGACAGAAAGGGTGTATTGCTGATCGATTTCATGCCTCGTGGAACAACCATAAATGCTGATCGGTACTGTGAGACCTTGAGGAAACTTCGAAGCTCGAGCTATTCAAAATAAACGAAGAGGGATGCTGACCAAGGGAGTACGACTTCATCACGACAACGCGCGTCCTCATGTGGCCAACAAAACAACGTCATTCATTACGGAATTTGGTTGGAATGTGTTGGGCCACCCTCCTTACAGTCCCGACGTCGCCCCTAGTGACTTCCACATGTTTCCTGCCCTGAAAAAACATCTAGGAGGAATGAAATTTGCGAATGATGAAGAGGTGCATGAAGCGGTCATTTCGTTCCTGCGCGAGGCGGCGGGATCATGGTTCGAGGAGGGGATACAAAAGTTTGTCGTACGAATGAAGAAACTCATCGAAGTGAATGGCGATTATATAGAAAAATAGCTTAGATTTCAAGCTTTACAGCAATGTATTAAACTTTGTAAATACATGTTATTTAATGTGAAAAAAATAAATGGAGACCTTACTTTAAATACACGCCTCGTATTTTCGGTATTTTCGAAAAAAATGTGTACGGTAAACTAACAATTATAATTATTGTATTCTGTGAATCAATTTTAATACAAAATAATAAACGATGATGAAAATCATGTATAACAAATGAAACATACCTTTTTCGTAGAAATAGATAGATGTGAGTGAATTTGATGTGCGGGTGCAGCTTGGTCGATATCTACTGACACGGAATTCTTTCGGGACTCGCCCTCATCTTCTTGCACTAAAGCACTATCAGGAACGTACATCATACTATTCGTCATGTCATCTACAAATAATGTTTATGGTTCATTAAAAGGGTTCATTTAAAGCGAATATTATATTTAAAAGGCACAGGTGGAAGTATTCCTTGGGAAAGACGAAACACCATAAAAAATAAATAAGAAAACTATCTAAAAACTGTAATATAGTTGGACTGAAAAAAATTCGTTTCAAAATAAAAATCTTTATGAGGATTAAAGGGAAGAAAAACCCAAAAACAGGAAATTTCTAGCTGCATTCATTGTGATGTCATGAAGTACTTTTAATTACCATTAATATCACCCTGCGAAGATACAGTAAGCCTCCACATGTGTACAGTAGAGCCACCGTCTGTTCTCTCAAGAACAACGATATAGAAGGGCTCATTAAAAACTGCGGCTTTCCGCAAATCCACTATTGCCTCCATTCCAGCTTCCGTTATCGTATTCACGTCACCTTCCACACCAGAATCTGAACTTTCTGTATCACTTGATGTCCTTTCTCCTATTTGAACGAATGCAAGTATTTTGATTATTTTATTAATTATGAAGATTCTGTTGTTTTACTTAAAGAGGAAATTATGTTGTTTTTTTTTTTAATGGCTCTGGCACGGTTTGTGCATTAGCCAGCGTCAAGTATAAGATTTTTATAGTTCGTGCTTTTTGCCTTAGAAATTCGACCATTTCCTCTATGTACGGTTTAGGCACTCGCCCAGTACCGCCCAACCCTCCCAAAGGCCGAGAACCAATTTAAATTAAATTAAAATTTGCCCTCGAACCGGGAATCGAACCCGGTCACCTAGCTGCCACTTAATAAGACCGCTAGGCTATGAGGCCCCTAATTATGTTGTTATTGTTACATTGTTAAGCTAGGTTAAAAAAGTAATAAATAATAAAAAGGAATGTTTTCTCAGGACATCGGATCGTTGTAATATGATTTGATAATAGGAAATATATATAACAACGTCTTCATTAGTTCTAGGTGAATGAATTTTGTCTATCAGAAATTTTACTATGTATATATATTTACTATATATAAAAAAAAATTACCTGTAATTAGCTGTTCTTGAAAGACGTGTAATAGTTGTGTGTTATGCCAATCGTGTGTTGCATCAGCGATTGCGTGTAATTGTATTATTGCCCCTGGCCTTGCCGTAGATTGCTGGGAGACTATCTTGAATCTATCGTGAAGAGGAACTCCCCCTTCCTCGATAGTTGATTCTGATGATAGCGACATTGTATCGTGCTGAAATATGATCAGAAATTATAATGTTTGCATTAAGATTTGGTACGTTATGCTTAAAGGGTGTCAAATATTATATATATGAGATAAAAATATTTTTTATTAAAAAAATCCCCTTTTTTTTCAGGGGGGCACACGGACCCCTGTTCTATACTAACTCATCTGACGTTAAGTGGTACCGGCGCCCATGGACAGTCACGCCGTAAGAACGCTCGCAATCGCGTTGCCGGGCTACCCAGAATCAATACGCTTTGTTGAGAAATTTGATTTTTGAAATAAAATGAATATACTTAAAAACTAATTACCATTACATCTTTATGGCGGCGTTCAGACGAGGCTATTTCAGCTAACAGAGTCCGAGCATCAATAACGGCTTGGAACAGACGCAGACTCTCTCCGTCACTCGCCACGAAACATGCAGATGGCGAATTCGAAAGATTTCCTAGTGTGGTGCTGGAAAAATTATAATTTTGACACCCCTGCAACTTCCTCGATACAAAAATCCCCTCGTGAGTTGTGTGCTACGATATTGCTACTCGATTGTGAGGAAGTTGCATGTATCTGGTTAGCGCCTTCTTAATTTCTCATGTCATTTTCACACGTTTATATCCTTTTTAAAAAATATCTTCAAAAGTATTTGTTTGTCTTCATTATAACATGTGTGATGTTTGAGAGCATAATTTAAATAACATTTTAAACCAAAAACTAACACCTCCAGGAATTAAATAATAAAAATCCACGAAATAACTCTTGGGATTGATATTCAGAAATACTTCAATAAGAGGGTTATAAATATCTAAGTTGCCAAATGTGCTACTAAGCTGGACT
The DNA here is from genome assembly GCF_905475465.1 of Pieris napi. Lineage (NCBI taxonomy): Eukaryota > Metazoa > Arthropoda > Insecta > Lepidoptera > Pieridae > Pieris > Pieris napi. The sequence continues at coordinate 2,308,207 of NC_062239.1, read as the reverse complement.
GCATCTCACTTATTTTGATAATATGATAAATATGACACAAAAGGACATCATATCCATTGGTGTATGCGAGAACACACATATAAATGATACTTTTTAGAGACCAAAGTTTATAACAAAAACCTCGAAAGAGGACAATTTAATTCATTCAAATTAACTGTTTTCTTCTTCATTCTAAAAACTCACCTAGGGAGCAATGTAGGCAACCAGGCAACATTACTAAATGCGGACAAATGTGGCGAATTAACACGCGCCAATTCGGACACACCACCAGACTTGCCCAACGGTCCCACGCATTCAACGCGCCACATTATTAGTTCTGAACAAAGACCACCCGCTGCAAATTGATCGTCCGTCGGAGCTACGTCTCGCGCTTCATCTGTGAATTTTATTAAAATTTTACCATCACTACCAACTTAGCAATCTTGACAGATGGTGAGGTAAGTAAAAATTACCTCGGCCAAGATCAAGGCACTTCGTACGATTAAAAAAGAGAAGTTAGAACAATAATAGAGAGTTTGAAAGGAAAGAACTGGTGTTAATAACACAGTTCATTGAGAGATATTGGTATGTTATACCATAGAGCCAAATTTGATAGGTGTATCATACAGTCAGATTTTTACTGTCACGATATTTATTTATAAAATCTTGCCAACGCTCGGCACACTGATACATTGTACAAGAAAAATAAAATAAAATATTTAATGTGACACGCAATTATACACGAAAAGATAAAAAAAATAAAAACTAAAGGAACAGGAAAATCGATTTCAAAGTGCTACTATGGATATCCAGACCTAGCTTGTTTATCATAATGCTCGATGTGGATATCGGTGAGTTTTGGCCAAAACGAGTTCTTCTTTGTCCCAAATGGGATGATGAAATGCCTGGTATCAGTTACTGGGTTAAACACAACACCTAACGGATAAAGTTTTCAAGGTACGCTTTACTACGCTTTAGCAATATCAAATATCTAGATGTCTTCAAAATCTCTTCTGTTTAACGTCTAGTTTTTCTGAGATGTAAAGGAAATAGTATACAGGATGAGTGCCGTTTTAAGTTGGTTTTTATGACTTACCAGATATGTTGTGGTGACTCGTAGTGAGCAACAAAGGTAATACTGGATGGCACGTGATGTCATTCACTCTAAACCTGTGACCTGACGCTCTTGAAGCGTGACCGATTGACAGTACCTAAAATATGTTCATTTATATCTTGCAGGCAATTTTCAAATAAACAGAAAATAAAAGATCTAGAAGAGAAAAGACAAATGCAAGTATGTTTTTGCATGTTTCTGTGATAGTTTGACGACTCATTGGTCTAGTGGTTAGTACCCCTGACTGCGAATCCATGGGTCCCGGGTTCGATCCCCGGCTGAGACGAACATCGATGTGATGAGCATTTGGTGTTGTGCTTAGGTCTTGGGTGTTTAAATATGTATTTATATGTTTATCTATCTATAATATGTATGTACATCCGTTGCCTAGTACCCATAACACAAGCTTCACCAGCTTAGCATTGACTTGTCTTTAAACAAAAAATTGTTTATCGTAGCAGGGAGATTAGGGGTTACACAATTTCGTTGCTCCGGACCAATAGACTAGCTCGATCCCTGAAAAATACCTAGACCTAATAGTATGGAAGTTAGAAATCCTTACTTGAGAAAATTTAGATTTATCGTCGAAAGTCAACTGCCATAAATTGAGTGTCCCATTTGTGTGGTTAGTGACCATAGATATCACAGGAGCCGACTCTAAAACATCACTGTCTTGATTCTCTATAACTTCGGTTGCGACACTTGTTTTCCTTTTCATATCGTTGTTATTCTCTTCTCTTGCTCCTAAAATAGTTATCAAATAACTAATAAATTTATTTATATGGGAGGATGGATTTTAAATCAGCACAATCAAAGAAAATAATGCAATTTTATATTTAACGTTACTTTAATTAAAGTGTCGCTCACAATTATATTACAAAATGTAATAATACTGTCTGTTTTATGTATTTAAGATATAAAACACGTACTTTCATATCAATTAATTATTTTTGACATGGACAAAACATTTTGTTATAACTTGCCATTTTCTTGATTTTCCGCATTTTGATCATTTTGAGGCCATTCGTGTTCTTCTTTTTCTTCTTGAACACTCGCTAATGGCGTAGTAACTGTTTCTGGTTGTTGGCCTAGATATATTTAAAAAAAAAACGAATTATATACTTACATTTCTAAATATTTCAGAATTATTATACTAAATCTTCTATCTTGAGATATATAAAAAATACACCGAGATTCGATACTATATGATGAGTTCTTGAAGGCATAATTGCTGAATATTTGATAAAACCTAGAATATTCTGGAAATTAAAATATTCTGGAATCTTACCAGTATTAACCGGTTTTGTCCTATGTCGCACATAGAGTGGTTGGGCCGCCGCGTGGTAAAGTGCGGCCGGCGTACACATGGTAGTAGCGTCTCCGAGAGGAAACGCGGAAGGTATTCGTGCCGAAAAGGACACTTGGGCTTGCCGTATTGCACCCGCTTGTAACTCATCTAGCCACTCACATACCCTGAAAGGGATAATTAAAATTTTAAACGATTATTTTTTAATTTTAAATTTACGAATTAAAAAGTATTAACTTCAAGTTTTGTTAAACGCAAATGATCTTAGTCGTACAAAGTAATGTATTACGTTAAAATATTAATAATAAAATTTTAACTTTCAGGCTGTCCCAAGTAAAGCACTGTTTGCCTAGTGGTTTCAGGCGACTTTCTTCCCTGTCATAGGTTCGATATCTGGCTGTACCCAAATGCACTTTCTGCCTATGTGCGCACCAAACATTCGCACGTACGGTGAAGGAAAACATCGTGAGGAAACTGGTATATCTCAAATGACATGTGTGAGACAGAAGGCTGATCACTAACTCGTTTATGAAATAAAAATGATCAAACGGATATAATCTGAGGCCAAGGCCCATATAGGGATGAAGCGGCACTGGATTATCATACTGCCTCAGGTATATATTTTTGTAAGAACGTTTAATGTGTAGTTTTACTAGATAAGAAAATAGTGATATTTCTAAGCTGTATCATTCATTTCATTAGACCATTGCAACACTATAAACATACCACGCAAGGGCATGAATTTAATAAAATAAAAAATGTCATGTAAATAGTCTTCATTTCATTCAAAGAAAGACCATGTATAGAGAGTAAGATATGATACAAAAATTAAGGTGTTTTGAAATAAGAATAAAAATCTCACCATATAAGAAAACTACCATCCACAGGGTGTATCGAGAACAGTAGATCGGGGCTTTGATGCCAATCTCGTAACAATGCCTCAATTTTGGCGTCCAGGGAGTCCGGTAAATGTGTACACGTCACGTCCGTCGCTATCGAGTTGATGGACGTCGTATTAGAAAGGCTTGGGTGACTGTTGCCATTTCCTGTAATTAAAAATTGTTTAGTTTTCCACAGGTTATCAAAAGCAAACTATACGTTAATATACTAGGTATAAATAATAAAATAGCGCCAATTACAAGCTTTTTAGGTCTGGGCCTCAGATTTCTGTATCTATTTCATGATCATTTGTCAGTCTAATAGGCAACCTGTTACCTGACACATGCCGTCTACTTTTTGGGTCTAAGACAAGCCGGTTTCCTCACGATGTTTTCCTTCACCGTTTGAGAGAATGTTAAATGCGTGCATAGAAAGAAAGTCCAATGGTGCACAGACGGGGATCAAATCTACGACCTCAGGGGTGAAAGTCGCACGCTGAAGCCACAACTGCTCAATATCTTTAATTATTAATATAAAGATTTCTTTGAAAGAAATCCCTTGAATTCATTTCATAATTTGGACAACAAACATTCCTTTTAACGTTTATCTATAGCCAAAAAGTAGTAACTATTTAATTTTTCCACGAGTTTTAAAATAAATAATATATTAATTACTAATGATTAAATTAATTGTTTTGGTATTAAAATAAAGAATAAGACACATGATACAAATTTGTATAAGGTCCTAGTGAGATGATTCCTGCCTATTACTAAAGCGTTGAAGCATAGTTACCTGCTTGTTCATCACTATTGCTGTTGTCTTCAGACAGTCCTTTAGTCAAATGTTGACTGGGTCGCCTATGTCCTACTTAGCAGCATGAAATAAGCATTCAAATCGAAGCACAATTCTATTACATAAATTATATTACTATGCTTTTACTAATAGCTATCCAGTTTTGATAAAATTAAGATTTTGTCTTCGTAATTGAAACGCAGACTGAAAGCTTCCCCTACTGCGTATCTACTTTATAGATCCTATTAGAAATACGCTATAATCGACGCATTATCAACTGAGGCTACGGGTCATAAATCATATTTATCTGTCTGTCTCGCTCGCACTTACTTAGGTCTTATGGAGAGGTGTAGCGATGTGCGGGAGTCGTTTATACAATCGAAGAGGTTTTCACATCCCACATTGTCGAGCAAACGTTGGCAGAAACTCTCCAATTAATAGGTTATGTCGCACGTATAGTTTGTATTTGTAATTGTATGGTTGTTTGTATTAACACCGTTTATGGTATATACTTGATTTCGTCGTGTCCACATGTTATAGGGACGGCACCGCTTTTTATATTTTTGTATGTATGTCAATAATTATCATGGGTTTGTCCTAATTTTGTGGTCCAAATAAAAAAATGTGAGTAAGAATTATAGAAGTGCTCGTGGATAATTGAAATTGAGGCAATCTTTTTTTCGGGGTCAGTTTTCTGCTCTTTAAAAAACAGGAACACGTTGTGAATTACAGCCCCAGTTTGAGCGTTGATTCCTTAAAACCACGTTAGAAAATAAATTCTCCATTGTGCGTATTGCGTAACGAAGCGTAAGTAATGTAATGTGTGTCAACATAAAATCTTATATTAATAAGAAAAACAACAACCCTTACTCGTAACGACCAATCAGGAGTCAGACTGCTAATGAAGGTCACGTTGACGCATCGACCCTGCGTGCGCAGGTAGCTAAGTATCGATAACGGGTTGCATTGCGTGCACATCCCTACTGTCAGTGACATTTATTGCCCGACGACTTCGTTTAAAATGCGTCGACTATAGAAGTATATTTCTTGTTTTTTTTTTCATTTATTTCTTTGTGTATTTGAATGTGTGTACACGAAAAAACTCATAGGATCTGTATGCGATGTTGATGGTGTGTGTGTTAATAAATTTGGGCCATACTTTCGTGATTTTCTCCATCCGGCTGTGTTTGATCTGATGCGGAACCTCCTTCTTCAGTTTCTTCTTTGTCTAATATCTGTAATTTGCAAGTTTATATATGAAACTCACAAGTTAAATAAGTAACCGCTTGGTTATTCTAACACCCTGTTAAAACCGAATTTTTAAGTTATTTTTTTTAATGTAATTAATCTACAATTGTATGCAATAAACAAATCAATATTATTTGTCTGTGAAAAATCATACAATTCTCCAATACATATTTAAAATAAATTAGTATTAATAGCTACTAACTTTTTTAGTTAAATCGTGTAATATCGCTTCAGCTTGGCTCGTGAAGTGCATTTCCTTATTATGAAGCCAGTGTAGGATGAACCTTCCACCGCCAGAAAGAGATGGCACTAGTGGTATGTCTGTTTCCGCATTTATTGACGCTGCTAGATGGAAGTGGAGACCTAAATACAATTTCATAGAATTAGCTTGTTTTAAAAAAAAACTTATCCTTACTTGGAGCTAACTTGATGTGGCAATGTATATGTCGCAGCCAACTAGCTTAATTAGCCTTTCAATTAAAAGCCTAGCCGTTTAACTTAGCGGCGCCGATTAACTAGCGGCCTGAAAGATGTTCAGCCGTAGCGTTTGTTACAACATTTAATAAACTGGCTGGCTAATGCTTAGGCCATTCTTAAGATAGCGTCATTATTTGGCTGAACTGAATTTAACAAAAAAATAGATTAGGAGGGCAAACGAGCCTACAGGACCATTTTTAGTGAACGCGTTGCCGGCCTTTGAAGGAGGAGATCACTCATACCAGTTGAAGGTCGTATCTCGATTCCACAGTTCGCTAGTTCTCAAAAGAAAGTGTCTTGTGAAGCGGACTGTGGAAGACTTCCACAAGCCATCAAGGTCATGCTGATGAAATTTTGAATTGATACGGCTCGTACGGTCTTGAGGGATCAATCCAAACAATTCTTCAGAACACTCACCATAATACACTTTGTAGAAAACACATACAGAGTTTATATTTTTTTTGTTTTATTTTTTATTTAATAGCTTTAAGTGTTAGATAAACAAATACTGCTACAAGCATTTAATGATAAATTATTTGTAAAATTCATAGTCAACAGCTCAAAGCTTAAATGAAATGTCAAAACTTTAATAGTACCAACAAAATGTTAGAGATTTCCTGTTTTGTTGAAAAACAAATATCAATAAAAATCTCTTGAGCATTAAAAATATCTCTATTAGTTTGAGGGGAAAATATCCTGTTCTATTAAGTAGTTACTGTAATTCATTATTAAAATAATCGCCAGTACTTCTTTTAATAATTTGAAGAAAATTACGTACCAGCAGTATACGACGTAGCGTGGTAGGAGTTGTGGAAGTCGTGAGCGCTGTACGTGGAAGGAAGTGTGGGGATTGGAGCGCCTGGCTGCTTCGAAGACTGGGCCGTACGTCTGATGTGAAAACACGTTCTGCAAAGAAGTAAATGGAATTTAGCATTTTGGCTGTTATACCGATAGAGACTTCTTCTTTTTCGTAAACTTCATTACACAAGGTCGGGCCTATCTTGAAAAGCCCCGATACGTCAACTTGCTGCCTCCACACCACTCTATCCTCAGCTATGCAAAAAACTCAGTATTGTATCACGCAGCCCGGAAATACAACAACCTCTATGTAACCTTTAAGCAATGGCGGAATATGCGTAAGGAGTATTAAGAATATCCATAGCGCTAAATCACCTGCATCAGAAGCAGCACACTCACATACACACTGTCACACTATCACACAACACAGCCGAATTAGTTATTACGCATTTCATATTGTTCATTGTTTGTTTCCTATCGTAAATTTTGACCCGGTATATATAATGTATACCCTCTTTGGCTATATGTTAAGTATAATTGTTATTTGTTGTATTTATATACAGACTGTACATTGTGGTCCTTCGAGCCGGACTATCAAGCTAACAACACTGTAGAAATTAATCATTTTGTCTTCACGAGAAAAAAACTCACTTCATATGCTTCAAACGTTGCATGAATCGATGTTTATGCCGGTGTGTAGCGCGTTGTCTCCGGGGTGGGGAACGAGAATGGGGAGTCACACATCCGCCCCATTCGTCTTCTGGCAATAGCGTTTCCGCCCACACGCGGCAGATATTGTCGACGCATGACGTTACTAGTACGTTGCCCACGCTGCCTCTGAAACAATATGGAATTAATAATTGGTTTCTTCATATGTATCACGTACGTACTGCGTCTCTTATAACATTATTTAACGGCATCATTTGGGCGAAAATCTACTCTGTACTTTAAGGATTTAAAATTGTATTAACTTAAAGCATGTGCTACACGGTTTGAAACGAAATAAAAGCGAGTTGCGCTTTTCGGCTTCACGGTTTAAAACCAACAGTGTCCAAAATAACGTTGCGCTGATAAGACGTCTCCGCGCTCCCGTACCGTGCGTCTACGCTCGCCGCCGCAGCACGACTGCCGAACGCGTGGTTTTAAACAAGCGGCTAGACTGTTTCAAACCAACGGTTTTGGTCGCGGTTTGCAACGCAAAGCGTGCTGCCAAGGTCATATCAAGGTTAAACGAAATTTGGCATAAAACAACTATCCACACGGTTTGAAACCAAAGTTTCAAACCGCCGTTTCATACCGTGTAGCACATGCTTAAACGTATCATAATACAATTTTAAATATTTTTAGGATAAGAATAGATTTTAAATACTCACTTGGGCATGTATTTGCTAGTCTTCCTCCACGAGAGGTGAGTGACAGCCCTCGGATGTGCGACGTAGATGAAGGTGTAGTTGAGTTCCGGCGGTGAGTGTTCCCCTTGCGTTTGAACCAATACTAAAAATTATGGTATATAACTTACGTTTATATTAATTACCCGATAAAGGATATTTATATTTATGATATATGTGATAGAAAGTTACATACTAGAGTGTGAGGATAGCTAACGGGATATACCATAATTAAAAGGAAACACTAGCTGTGGTCTGCGAATTCGGCGGCCTTATACTGCCTAAATAGACTTTTAAATGCAAAAATATATTTTTTTAGACATATGGAGCCGCGGCCCTTTTTGTAGATATTGATGTCTTCTATAAAACTCTAGTACATAAATTCGCTCTATTGTCAATAGTTTTCGCAGCGTACGTGATTAAGGAATTGTCTTTGAGCTTTTTCACACCTTGGTTATCTAAATATCGTAATTTCATACAGAAGCATAACTTTTTGGAAAATATTCTATATCCAAGTTCATCAAAGATTACGTTGATTTCTAATTGGTAAAGAATTTTTCAAATCAGTCCTGTAGTTTTAGAGCCATAATAAAGAAAAAAAATCTCTCTTATCTCTTTATAATTATTTTGGTAGGGATGTGTCAAACTCTCAAATCCAGTAAAAAGGTTGTTATTAAATGTCAAACTTGTAAGATCTCAATATACAGTCAGAATCTTTTATAACGACATTGAAGGGACTACTCATATTTGGTCGTAAGAACCGACAGTCGTAACAGCCGATGACGTTGTCATTAAGTACATAATACAATAGAATTCAGCTGGGACCTGGATTTTTGTTAATATAATCGGTATGTTATAAACGATGTCGTAAACGGTTTTGACTGTATATCAAAAATTTTAACATTAAATCAATCTCCTTTAACATACCTTTGTTCTGATACCATATCTTTACGAGCCTATCATTTATCCCGGAGGTCGCGAAAAGCACTCCGTCTGGTGAAAACGCAAGGTGATGAGCCGGTGTTGCCGTGTGGCATTGCCAAACACACAACCATCCCTGTAATAAATAAGAAATTAAATTTATGAACAAAGAGAAAAGAATCCTTAACTAGGTATTCACATCATATAATATAGTAAAATTTCAAAAAAAAAACGCATTGTAATTGGTTAATAGACATTTTCAGTCTAATCATAGACACGTGACACGATACCCTTTTTTATTTTTTTATGTCAAATAGGGATGAATTAAAAATTGTTTTTACATGCTGCTTCCTGGAGCGTTGTTATGTGCAAGATAATAATAAATATTACTCCCACTTTTCTAGGAAACATTGGTATGACCAATCGCTTCCTAGAAAAGTGGGAGATTAGCGTGATTGAATTTAAAAAACTACGTATTAAATTACAGACTTGCAATAAAATAACAGAAAACATTAAACAAGTCTCAATCGAGCAATAAGTTTTGTAGCCTAGAACAAAGACTTACATCATAATATGTAACCTGGATTTATTTTTCTAGTCAACTGTAATTGTATGAAACGATTAAAAGATCATTAACGAACAGGCCAGTCACGTGATAACATGAGATTATAATGTTTATCGATTTCAAATTAGCCTTATACTGTTACTTTAGAAAACTTACATATAGGGTGTCTCAGTAAGAGTGCACTTTTTAAAATTGTAATATTTTTGTTTTCCTGCAAGTGGCAACTCTGGAATTTGACAGCTGTCACCTCTGTTTATTCCGTTTATTAAAAATGGAGCGCTTTTTGAAAGAACAACTCGTTATAATTGTGAAAACTCATCACAAAAGTAACGCTGAAAACGCTCGCAAACTTCAGCAAATTTTCCGCCGAGAAAGTGCAGCTAATGTGTCAACCATTCGAAGAGTGGTCAAAAAATTTGAAGAAACTGGGTCAATTATGGATATTCCTTTGCGTCAACGTACCGGTTGGACCCTTGAAAACATTGCTGCTGTAAACGAAAGTGTCGCAGAATACCCGAAAACATCAATTCGACGCAGCAAATTTTGACTAAAGACCTTCATGCATATAAGATATTAGTATTAATATTCAGTTAACTCAGCTCAAACCAGCAGACCAAGGAAAGCACCGGCAATCAATGAGTAATGGAGCAAAGAGAAGTCGATGCCAATTTTCCGAAAAAAGTCATTTTCTCCGATGAACAGAACACATTATCTCACGAAATTTTGATGTCAACTAGCCACCAAGATCGTGCGATTTAACGCCGTGCGATTTTTTCTTTGAGGTTTTGTTAAATCTCGAGTTTATGCAAATAAACCCGAAACCATTCCTGAGCTCAAATCGGAAATCCAATGCGACATCGGTGAGATACAGCCACATCTCTGTGCAAAAGTCATGGAAAATTTCATGAAAAGTGTGCCTGTCATCAGAGCCCTGGAGGTCATTTGCCGGATATTTTATTCCATACTTAATCGGAACATGTCTTCTTTACAATACAATAAAAATATCAGAACTCTGTCATAAAATACTTGTCTTTATTTAAAAATGAAAAAGTGCACTCTTACTGAGACACCCGTTATTTGTCAATAAAACAACTGAATACGTCGTACAAACAGGAAAATTCTTTAGTACTGTTTTTCCCGTTATTATCTATTTCCTGCAGCCGAAATATTTCTTATAATTGCTGTGCCTAAAGAATGTAAGACAGTCCAATGCGTTTTCCCTCATCAACTATGTATTACCCGGGAGTAATATTTTGTTTGACATGATCTATTTCTCCCTCTAATCGTCTCTAATCTATTTTAATGTCATAGGTATCATCACTAGCGATTGATATCCTTATTCGTTCTATGGCCATTCCGATTAACACTGGGCTGGATGAGCACGCAATTAATTAACACAATTTTATATTAAACGTTTAAATCTGTAAAATATATCTTTTAAATGCATGGAGTAGTTTTGTAGTGATTTTGACAACCTGGTCAATCATCACAGTCAACACAACGGCCCAACAAAATATCAGGTTGGAATTTCAACATTAATTCAATATATGTTTTATTGGATCAATATATAATTACAAATTAGTCTTTCTCGCTTTAGCTAATAGGTTTAGTTCCGACTGTAATAAAATGGTAATGTTGTGTAGATACAATTAACGGACATGTTTTACGTCACATCACGGCCAGAATAATTACACACAATACATACACGAATAACGAAACATTTGCATGCCTTCACGATAATTTTATCAATAGTAAATCAAACGGGTGATACGTCTCACAATGATATCAGTTTCTTATCAGCGCTAACAAATCATTTCTCACCGGTTCATCCTCTTCAGCTTGCTTTGGCTTGTCATCTTTGTCGCCGCCGATTTGAAACGTTACGCCGGAGCTAGCTGAAATATTTACCATAGATATAAATATAAACAATAGAATATGTAATGGCGGGCATAACAATAGTACGCTAACCAAGCGTTCCGTACTGTGAGAGCAGATATTTATATATTTAGTCGATATAGCAATCTCACATTGATTTCTTCTCTTTTTCTCATTTATTTTCCAAAATAGACTGTTATATATATTTCCCTTCGGAAGCAGATATTGTTTGGATTTGAACTTATAGATTTAAGACTGATTTATTTATTTCTTTTATTTATGAAACAAGAAACCTTTTAACTAGAACTTAAATTACTTTTATTTCATTGTTGTTTCTGATTATCACATGAAAATAGAATTATAAAAATTCTATAGTGTGCCTGTGACACGGTCTGAAAACAATAGTTCGGCGTCTATTCAATATGTCAAGAGCGCGTTTCATACAATTTTTATCGGTAAAACGACAAAGTTCGACAGTGCTAAGTTCGTGTCTTGAAATTAAATAATCTGACCTAAAATAGAGAAATCGATAAAACAGAAACTAGAGGAGTAACTGGAAATTTGCCAGGAAGGTCGTTTACTTCTGAAATAGTCTGTGCAAGTTCAATATTAGCAGGGTTGGATTTTTGACATATCTTTTCAAAACGTAAATAAAGATTATTATCAAGACCAACGAATCTGAATGACGACTAGACTAGAAAGTAAAAAAAAAAGTTCAACTTCCAAAGATTTTTGGTTCAATTCTGGTCAGCTCCTTAGGGAAAGGTTCAGAGTAGAAACTAAATTCAACATGTTTTTACCCTAGCCTGGACGTCTAAAACACTTCGAGAATTAATTGTCATCCTATTTATTATTAAGATGGCACTGGATCGATATGGACAAAACATTATATAGTTTTATGACCATAACACCCTGCTGCTAGGTATATATATATATTATATACTAGCTTGTTTTGCCATTTATATTTTTTCTAGGAAACATTTTTTTAGTTCAATAAAAATAACTATCTTCTATAATAAAAATTAGTGGTTGATCGTAGAGGGGTGAAAATTAGGGGTTGTATTTTTGTATGCTGTATCATAAAAAAATAAAAACAAAAAAAAATATCCAAAAAATAAATAAATAAATTGGCGTACAACTCTTATCATTTAGGGGTTCGAAAGATATATAGTAGCCGATTTTCAGACTGACTGAATATGCATAAAAAATGAATAAGAATCGGTCGAGCCGTTTCGGAGGATTATGGGAACGAACATTGTGACACGAGAATTTTATATATTAGATTGATGTAATTGAGTACCTTAATTTAATACCTAAATATTTCTTCGTTTCAGTAATAAAGCATTATTTTTGCACCTATAGGGGACCAGTCACGCAACAAAGGTGTGCTCATAATTATGAACGAAATTATTATATCGTTTAGCTTTCATGAAAAAATCGATTCTATGATCTATTTGACATAACACAAGCTTGCAGATCATTTAAAATATTTACGATATTTTGGTCAATATTTTTATAGGAACTTACGTTGACTATCATCTTGATAAAGCGATGCCTGATGCCACAGTTGTAAAATCCTACCACCAGTGAGCAGACGCGTGCCTTCCAGGTTCCATGATAGAGCGGTTATAGGGCCGTCTGCCACCAATTTCCCTGTTTGGACCCATCTGTATTCCAGCCCCTACAATTCAATAATGAAACAAAGTTCAGGATATTTATATTTGAATATATTTAAGTCCAAAACAGTTTTCTAGAGAAATCAAGTAACGTTTGATAACTTTGAAGTTGTGTGCATGTTAATGCGGAGTGATAAATAATATTTTTACAGCCAGATAAAACTACAATACTTAATAATAAGATTATAAGGTAAAATTTGCACTCGAATAAAAATCATATTCGCAGACCCAGTCTTCAAAATTAAATCAGTAAATGTATAATCTAAATCAGTGAGGCCTTTACACGAACTTATCGATAACAATATCTATTCGATTTAACATATGGTCCGCGATAATGGTTTGTTTCACAATACTTTTACCAAAAAAGTTAGTTAACTTTGTAAGGTATTATTTTTTAAATTTATATATTAATAACATCTTAACGTATCTCGTGCTCTCAGTAAGAGAGGACCTTGGTCACCATAGCACTATCATTAAAACCAAATACATACAATTTAATTATAACAATTATATTTCCTTTTACGTTCAAATAAACTAAATCTGTAAACTGAACTAAGTATAAGTAAGCGACACGAACAACAGCGAACAAATAATTCAGTATTTGTATTGTCGAACAAGAGGGTCAACAAATCTACGCCTCGCTTGAATTCGCAAATACGGTTCATGTTTTCATATATACTTACGACTATAATGTTATAAAGGAACATTAATTATTCACTAAAACCAAGATTAGCCTATGCCTACCGAATAAGTTGCTGTTTACTGAGTATTTAACTTAGGACTATTAACTAAGCTCCGAAGGTTATTTAGAACCTTTTAATTTTAACTACGGGTTTCTAAGCGGAACCGTCAAATGAGCGTAGATATAAATATGTTATATTGATATTATATTATATGTTAGCGTATGTTATACATTTAATTGAATTTAAAAAAAATCACAATACGCTAATGAGCCTATACATAATTTCTCTAGTTTGTAAGATTTCCAAGTGAAGTATTTAATTGTATTATATTGAAAGTAAATTATACAACTGCTAAGACGTGTGTTCAGGTTATTGGCTCGGTCTAGAATCTAGATCTTATCATTTGAGGCCTCGAATACGGATTAAAATCCTAGCACCCTTTTGCCGCTTGACCTCCGCTCAGTCGGTAGAACATAATTCAATTTTATTAGGTGTCATGCCCATCTCCAAAGCTTAGAAGTTTACAGAGCAGACTAGTGTCTTTATACTGGACTCAAATATAAAAGCTTTAACCGTTAAAAACGATGATTTGTGGGAGATATAATTCTTTCGAAGGTACATAAACCAAGTAAATTTATTAAAATTTATTATTCTTTGTTTACATTAAATATATATTATAACTATCAATGAATTTTAGAACTTAGAATGTAGAATTTATTATAAATATATATATATTTTGTTTTTGTATAAATAGGTTAAAATTGTATAAAGCACAGGTTATATTTATGTTTGAATGTGTATTCCGTTTTTGGCTTTTGTGTACAATGTTATTGTTTGGATATTGTTTAGTGAGTAGCTGTAGAATACTGTTGAGCAAATAAATAAATAAATAATCAGAATTAATACTTATATCGCAATTGGTGACCAAGTACTTAATAAACATCACTTGTTTTCTAGGACAGTGAGGTAAAAACTAGTTAACGCATACACGCGAACGCGATTTTTCGATTAGGTGACGTAATAAGCAAGTTAGCGGTACTGCATTATTATGAAGAGCAATTTAATATACAATTGGTCATGTGACCGACGCAAACTGAACAATTGATTCCTGCAAAACCGTTTAGATTTTGAACGTATCCGTTTAGGTCGGATAGACAACAAGTATAGAATTATCAATAGAAATGAGCACACCTAGTCAACCGTTATCGATCAACAAATATTAGCGATACGTTAATATTAGGCAGAGTAATTGCTAAATAATTTTATCCTTCAATACATGTTTGTTTATTTTAAAAACAAATACAATTCGTGAAATTTTGTAGCATAAAAATAAAACAATGAATCTTAATGAAATCATTAATAATAGTCATGAATGTGTATGCCGCATCATATTACATTCTGTATGCAGTGAATCGAGAGCAGAAATAAAATCAATACGCAAGAATTACATAACTTTTGAAGATTAAATGTTTAATTTGCAAATCGAAAGAGATTTTTATACAGAAATTTGGATTGGATTTAAGGTAAATGTCCAGTACAATTTGACCATTTTGGACGAGAAATAGATATAAAATACATATTATAAAAATATTGAACTGAGAGGTAGTAGCTGGCCATAAACTATAGAACCATAGATAGCCTAAGATTAAACTTCTCACAAGAAACATATCTCCGAACTACCGCAAATTTCGCATTTTCCATTTAATACGATTAACATCTATCCAAACCATAATACAACAGCGCAATTGGTGCAATTGTAAAAATAGTTTACGTTTTGCTTGCGTTTGTCTGGAAGTTTTAATCATTAACCTAAATTTGATTCCTGTTTCAGACGCTTCGCGCGGTGAAAATGTAATTAAAGTGAAAATAAATTGTATATATCAAGGCCACGCAACTCGTTACAATTGGGAGAAATTCCATGAAATCAACTAACTAATATAAATTAATTAAACCTGAGTTTTCTATATTGTTGTGAAAGCAACAAAAAAAAAGTAGATGTATATTACTATATGGTGCGGATTAAATTATATTTATATGATTTCATACTTAAAATGTTTTAATAATATTTTATATAAATATATTTTATTCATTTTGGGGAAAAGTTTAACATAGTAGCTACTATTAAGAAGATTTTATCTACTATAATAATAGATAAAAAATAAAGGTTAGCTTTCTTTACCCTATATCTGGACTATATCAATAAACGTCAGATAAGGAGGTAAACAAAGATAGGTTACATCTTATATCTAATCAGTAAAATTTTTGGAAGTACCTTTATTTTGTTCTACATACATATTAATACATAAAATAGTTAATCTAATAATAAAAATTATTGTTGATTAATAAATTTAGATCACTAATAATAGAAACAAGATACAGTATCTCAACTGTTAGACATCTCATTTACATATAGTAATCTTATATAATTTACAAAAGTTACAATAATTATGGAATTACTATGTTTAAATAACTGTAGAACCATGTACATAATATTACTTTGACTACTTACATGAGTAGTGGATGCTGTGTGAATCAATGGTGTTGGTTCAAAAATGCACACTTCAGCACCATATGCAGCAGCAATCTTTCCCGTATCGGTACTGCAGTCCAGAGAACTAATGCGAATGTAACCATGTATGGCACCAGGTATTATTTGAACACGCTCAAAATTTGACGCAAGAATTACTATGTTACATCCCGCTGCATATGCCTTAAACAAAATATTTCTTATAGATTGTATTGAAATATACGAGATCAAAATTAAATTATTATAAAAACTAAAAAACATATCAAATATTTATCAGTATTTACAATACCACTGTGTGATGTGAACTATGACAATAGATACACATTGCTAAGGCATAATAATAATACATTCTTAGTTTTAAATAAGCTGACCAAACTTTATACATATAAAATAGTATATTTAAGCTTATTTCCATAAAAATCATTGGTCATGATCTACATAAAAATAACTATAAGAATAAACCAAAGAATTAATTATAAGTAGTGTGACAACTGAAGCAATACTATATTTTCTTTAACTTATGATAATATCATAATTTAAATATTAAAGACCTGCTCAACAATTCACACTACATGTCAAACAATGTAACATATTAATATTAATTTGTTTAAGGCTATCTATAGTATATAACTGTGTCAAATCATTTCAACTTATGATCAGTTTAAAAACAGATGATCAAAGATAGTGTTCTCATTTTCCTTATGTTACTGTAGTTATTTAAAAAAAATCCATTATTTTGTACAGTAAATAATGACCACTTACTGTAAAAGGAATTCCCTCTACGGAACCAACAGCAAAACATTGATCCCCTGAATTACAGGCACCACTAAGAACTTGATGACAGTTCATTATGAGCTAATATAATTATATTTTCTTTCCTAAGTTTGCACCAAGAAACTAAACAACGGAAACACAAATTTATAATAGTAATACATTATTGATTAGCATCTCAGAAATTTCAATCTGACTATAAATGAAGCCACTTTTTATGATTACGAATATTTCTATGCGAAATCACGAAAGAAACCATACATCGAACGTAACAGAATGACGTACTTAATTTGACAATGATTTGACATCGATGTCCTCTGACATAATGACAAAGAAGTCATAGCGACTTTGATTTATTAATGGCATAAAGCGTACAAAAGTCTAGCTTCAAAATGTAGAGACGCTTATTCTTGATCAAATCTTTAAAAAAATATATCTTTATATAAATTAAGCAATTTTTAATTATTTATCAATCACAGTTATGATCGAAGCAGGAAATCTATATTCTCTGCTTTCGTTGCTAATAGCACTTAGCAGTATGAATTAAAAACAAACCATAGAAAGGCGCAAAATTTTGTCATAAGTTAAATGCAATGTTATCTGAACTTAGAACTTTAAATTGCCAAAATATGTTAGTGTAGTCAAACGTCATCTGTTGTACGTCATTTTGTTGACTGTTCACTGTTGTATATCTTCTAAACTGATTGGAAATAGAGAAATTGAAAAACTGTAGGGTGTGTAAACATAGATTTTCTTTTAAACCTCTCTGATTTTATACATAAATTTGATTTGGCATCTTGTTTCAACAACTAAGAATACTTATTAACTTGCTCCAGTATTACTTCTATATAAAAAATAGTTGTGTTGAGTTTTCTGAAAGTTTCTGGTGGTCCTAGCATCTGATCAAGGTAGGTTTTTTTTGTAAATTTCATAAATTTAGTTTAACCAATGGATAATCTAAGTCAGCCGTAACATAGTTTTGATCAGTCTATTTTATCCTTAATACACAGTGTTTAATATATGACTAGAAATGAAATTTAGAATTTTAATTTTATTTCAATGCTTATTTGAATTTGATAGCTAGAAAAAATAGCTTTAAAACAAATTTAATGCTTTAGTGTACAATTATTGTTGTTGGACACATGTATGGCTCTAAATAATTACAAGGTATTGCCGGGATTTACTTTGACAATCATATTTTATATTAACAGAATATTGAATATTTTTTGTGGGACAGCAGAAGTACAGTATAAAGGTTTATCACGGTTGTATAGGAAATTTATCTGTGATACATCTTTCTTAAATAAAAAATATAATGTCATTCAATTAATAAATACCATTAGTTTCCAATAAAAAAAACAATATACTTTATGCCATCAATCATTAGATTAATTTATTTGCAGATAAATCTCTCTAACAAACAGTAAAATAAGTTAATAAAAACAAATGAAATTTAATATATTCTCATATCCTTCAGTTCTTTTAGAAATTTAATTTTCGTTTTTAATAAAATAGTAGGTTTATTAATTATTGTCTATTTAGAAATTATGTTATTTTATATTTATTTTTGTAAGAAGCTACATTTTAACTATAAAATAATTTCATAGTACTCATTAGATTTGCCTTATTTATTTACGCAATTCAATGAAAGAATACTTTTGTAGAATATATAATTGTCTGATAACTCTTGAATCAGTGGCCTTTATTTCCGGCTTGATTATATCATGTATGGTTTTATTTTGAACAGTAACTCCTAATTGAGTCTAATAACGCCTGTAATATCTTGCCCAAATGTGTGTATGGAATAATGAACCCTTTTAACTAAATATCAAAGTTTGAAGTTCATTATATTCTTATGCTGAATGTCTTATTGTTTGTTATTCATTTCACTGAATTAATCTTTCATTTACATGAAGGGTTTTTTGTAATGATAATTAGATGGCATCAACCTTTAATAGGGTGATAAGATTAGATATAGATAATCTTGTTGGGGATATGTTTTAACTTTTATTTGTATTGCTAAACAATTTTTTATGTTTTTTATTGTGATTTTTTTATAATTACCCAATGGGTGATCTACTAAATTTACATGTTTATAATTAATCAACATTTATGTTGATGTTTTTTATGACGGTTTCAGTTAAAAGTTATACACAAATTTAGCAATGATAAAAAAATTAAACCAACAATCTAAACCCTTTAATGCCAATTGCATACACATACGCCGCGGGGTTCCGTCTATTTATAGAGTACCCTCGCTAGCCCTACAATTAGCGCCTTTACTACATCCGCGCCGCTTTGGAATCCCGGCTTTTTATAACGACCATGTGTTTGATATGTAAACAACAACGCTTGTACCACGGCTAAAAAAACACAAGCATGACTTATGAATAGGCCCCCTTTATTATGTATGAGGGTACCGTTTATCTCGGGAACTGAGAGGAACTAGCGTAGGTATAGAACAGTTCTTATAGGGTAGGTCCTTTTTTTGGCTCCAATCGGACATCAATTTCTAAATATTTAAATTAAAAGGTTTCCTCTTAAAACTTAGGACATACAGCTTCTTTTCGGGTTATACGCTTACATGCAAAGTCAGAAGTTGTTTGACGTAATTGTTAGCGAACATGAATATACCGCTTCTTTTCACTGGAGCCAGTTGCACATCTGTCCACTTTTATCGAATTTGGAGAATCGAGGCACTGGAGTAGGCGATTAGCGGCCCCAGCGTAATTTGCACACCACGTCTAGTCAAATTAAATAAGTATTTGGAATAATTGTCTAAACCTTATTACTTAAAAACGGTATGACTTTGTGTCTTGAACTCTGAAAGAAAACAAGCATATTTTTCATTGCTCTTAAATAAGCTAAAGATCAAGAAAGCTAAAAAGGCTTTTAAACATCGATCAACACATTTTGCTGATCTCTCTTTTCGTCACAGCGTATACACAATTTAATGTAAAGAGGACCTAAAATTAAAACAGATTGACTCATTATTAATAAAAGGGATTATATCATACCCGTCTTTCAATTCATTCCGCTCTTTCTTTCATTCCATTAATCCATTGACAAATAATCTTATCATTGAATGTATGCGGTAACCGATTAACAAACATTCAAATAAATTATTTAGGTATAAGAATATGTTATCTTTAAGAGAATCAAATACTTTACTAGACTAACTAAACAATCTGTAAAATTTAAAGTATGAATACAATGAATTCGTACTACCAAGGAAGGCTTAAATATGTGTGTAGAGGTAGATTTTGTCGAAGGACAATCGTCTATAGTTTTTTGCCTTATATAAGATGTTTTTTTTTTAATAATTTATACGACAACCCAGAATATTTAAAACAAATTAAATGTTGTTTAAATTTCCTACAATATTCTTTATCTTAAAATATTTGGAATAAAAGTACGGAAACAAGTAAGTAATTAAAATATTTGACCAAAAATGGCACATGATAATAAAGGACTGTACTTAACCTACTTGGCCGGAGCTATTGGCCTGGTTCATGGTTAGTGAGTCGGCAGACAGGCGGGCGCCCTATCAGATACGCCTACGTCTTGACATCTTCAAGGTAACGGGATGCTGGCCTATCTTATGCGAAGCTTGACTGAAGCATGAGAACCTTTCATTATAATATTTCTATAAAACCTAGTACATTTAGCAGCTTAGAATATATTGACGATCTTTTTTGTTAGATTAAAATAATTTTGTAATTGGCTAATGTTTTTATTATTTTGTTGTTTGTAGTCAAAATAATAACGATATCAACGTGTGATTATAAATTTCGTCATTAATTTATTCGTCATCCATTGAAGTGGTTTGGTTTCTATTTTGCATTTGTTAAAATTATTACAATTGAAAGAGTTTCCAAGCAACATTTAATATTAATAAATTATGGAAAATTGAGACAAATTTTATAATTGTAAATGTTTTTTTAGTTGCTTGACTCTAAATACTTAATAAATAACATAACGAACTATTTTACAAACTTTCGAAACGAAATGTCTAGTATGTACGAAAACCAAAATATGTAATTGTATAATGTTTGGTTTTTAGTATTGTACATACCAAAATACTATACTACAGTAACAATGGTCAATCTTTCTCTTTTCTTAAAATCACAATTTCGTAGAGCAAGTACTATACATAAAACTGTTATAAGAAAGATAAATTAATCTGTGTTATTAATATTATTAGAAATTGGGTGTGTTTTATAAATATTTGACTGTCGTAAATTCCCATTTCAGACAAATTATATTTCGATGTCAAGTCTAATTTTTATTACTCGGCAAATCCGCTTATGATTTACGCTTCAATCTTTAACATTAATTTTAGAAATAATGACTATTCATTTTTGTTTGTGTACTTCGACTTGGATCGGAGATGGATAGAAGAAAATGGCTCGTAGCTTCAATATGAAAAAATAATTCATTTAATGTAATGCATGATTTATGTATTGAGAAATTACTTAGCACAAATCTAATATAAAATGTTGTACCAATTTTTAATTAAAATTGACATCTGCAAAGGATTAAACTAACAAGTCGAGATACCAGATACTTTCATTACTATCTCATGTATCGCCAGATGAGTTGTATCGTGTGTTATTATGGTTAGTCGTAATCGTTATGTACAGATGCATTTTTAATGTCCCCGTTTGTATGAACTTATAATAACTCAGAAACAATTAGATAGTTTTTGTTGTTGGCTCTGATTAGTTAAATTTTTAATAAATTATTAAAATTTTGATTTTTGTGATTGTTTAACTGATGAGTCTGTTGAAAAGCAATCAACAAGAATGTTAAATTAAGCTTACCTTTCTATGATATTATCGTAGTACTACATTGTTTTTTTGTGGGGAAATGCGTTACGCATACCCTCCCGCGGCACGGTTGACCTGGTGGAGAATGGTTATGTGAGACTCGCGGTTGTGTATACCCACTAAAACCCCACGGGCGATTCCTGAACAACCGTGACCTGCCTCTTTTTTTTTTTGATATCCGAGGTGGAAATGCATTTGCGCATCCCCTGAACAGGGGTATGTGGGACTCGACCCACGCCAAAATCTCTGCTATTCAGAGACTGGGTGAGCAATACCCACTAAAACCACCTCGAGTAGTTCCGACAAAGCCGCGTTACAGAGGCTCCGGGGTCGCTGTCGCATTCTACCGGGACAAAAGAGATGTTGAATTACTGGCACTTGTAATGGCCATCCTCCGCCTAGAGCGTATTGCTACGTTCTATACCTACACAGTCTTCTTTCTTAGGTAGCATACTCACTGCTTGCCTTAGAAATTCAACCGTGCCCTCCATGTACGGTTTAAGCACTCGCCCGGTACCGCACAACCCTCCCAAAGGCCTAGAACAAATTTAAATTAAATTAAAACTTGCCCTCGAACCGGGAATCGAACCCGGTACCCCTCACCTAGCTGCCATTTAAAAAGACCGCTAGTCTATGAGGCCCCAAACCAGGACCTGCCCCGGGCGATTGTTGGTGGCGAGCAATCGCCCGGGGCAGGACACGGTAACAGCGTAGCCTTGTCCGGATCCATCCACGCGATCAGCCGTTAAATTCACGGTCCTCTACGGGCACGAATGATGTGGAATGGCCTTTCAGATCGGCCAATTCACCCTGTTTTATAAAGCTGGGGGAGGCCGGGTACAATCCTTGCAGGGATGCGTGAGCATCCCTTCTTTTGGACGCATAAACCCCTGTTCCCCCGCTGGAGCGACTGCGTGCCCAGGATTACACACGGGGTCGCACGGTGCAACGGCGACGCTGTGGTCTCCTATAGCGACGCGGGTGGGCTGCAGGATCATCCTCCCTGGCCCTCTCCGCCTCTTCCTTATGGCGCATGACGGCTTCACAGAATCTCTGAAAGAATTCCCACATGCCACATACCTCAATACGTAAAACCTAGTCTTGAAAATTGTTGTTAATTTTTAAATGTCATATAAAATGGTTGAACAGCTCTTGAAACAAGATTCAAGTTAGATTTATTAGATTATTTATCGGGTTTAATCTGTTTCTAGAATACATAGTGACGTAATTCACTAAGCGAGACTAATATAGATACCCTTATATACCTTATGACGTTAATCAATCCCCGGTATAATATGGATAATTAGAATGCATATTGTATCGAACTGTTATTATTCCTATGGAAATGCACGTGATTATTTTAACTAGTGTTTATTTTTTTACTTTGTTATTTATATGATTAAAAGAATATCATATTATATAAATTACCCTTAAAGCTCTAGATAATCGTGATGAGGCAATTGTGTCTAATGCGATATTATTAAAATTTCATAAAATTTGCCAAAATATGCGCGCGCAGCTTACTTCGATCCAAATGTTGGGGCATATGAATGAACCGCCAGGTCATCATTCCGTCTACTCAATTACCTTTCCACGTCAATGTGAGGTCACGATTACCCTTGGACCTAATTAGTCATTGTAGGGAAAATATGCCATCCTTATAAATATAAAAATGAACATATGTTACAAAGCACTCATGTTAGCAAATGTCGACAAGAAAGTGAGTTAAAAAGTTAATATCTTCTTATCTATATATATAAAAGAAAGTCGTGTTTGTTACAACACTTATAACTCGAGAACGGCTGGACCGATTGCCATGGTTTTTGATTTGTTGGATTTGTTTCCGTCCCGAATAGCAGAATAAGCAATAAAATATCGTAATAGTTGTCGAATAACAATTAAATTATTAATTAATTTTACGAATGCAAAAACCATATGGTGCCATCTGTTGACGAAACTACGCATCATTTTACGTCGCATTCGTGTCAGTTCAAGAAATTCCGATCTTGAGGTGAATGCATTGCATGATGCTAGATGCATAACCATGCTTTGATCCTGAACAAAAGATGTTGGATATCAGAAAGTGCTTAACATGCAGTATCGCCATATTGACGCTAGAGAGAAGATGCCTAATGTGTAAAACTGCCATTATTCTTTCGCAATGGCAAGCAATAAAACATTTCTGTACTTGCAAAAAAGTTGTATTAATGTAATACTTAACATTAATGAAATCCTAAAATAAGTTAAATTAAAGTAACAACGATATTATAAGGTTGTAGGGCGGAACGAAGTTAGCCAGGTCAGCTAGTATACAATAAATATTGGTGAAATTAAAGTAATAATATTGTCGTAAAAACGCCGACGCCATTTTGTATATTTAAAGACGTCCAGCTACATTGCTACATTATGTTTTTAAAGTTTTTAGTTTTACATTCAAATAATGTTATTTTAACATTGCTTAATTAATGTAGTATAAAAATACTAAAATTATAATGTAAATTCAAAAGTACAGTAATAAACTATATTCGAATCAAAATATAGGTATGATATAAATAATATAGGTAGTTTTTAATATAATTTTAGCACTGGGAGAGTACCATATGTACCGTAGATAATTTTGACTGAAACGAAATCTTGTAACATACAATTATTTTAGGAAATTTGCTACACAAAGAAATCAAACTGGTTAACATTAAATGCAAATATTTTTATAAATATATTCATATTAAAATAACCTAGTTAAATTGTCCATAATATCTAGCATTTGTAAATTTAGTGTATAGATTAAAATCTACAACATATCAATATTGAATCTTATTTAGAAACGCCTTTTCAGCATCTTTGCATCTTTTGATATCCGGAAAGTGGAGACATTTTCTAATATTTGTAGTTTCTTGCTTCTAGCGATCTAATATTGCAAGGAAAAAATACGGACTACGTGACTGAGAGCTTTTAGTTCTGAATGAAATAAAGCTGTACATAAGTAATCTTGACTACTTGGCATTTACTTGTGAAGGATTGTGTCTGTGTTCTATAGAATACATATATACGTATATAGAGACTTTTGTTCTGTTCCTTTTATTCTAAGAATATATAAATAACTTATATTTTGTTTATAAGAAATCTTATTCAGTGATTTCTCGATTAGAATAGATAGAACATGCCACATATAAAATATGCAGTGCACATACATTTGATACACCTGTAAAATCGGGAACAATAGAACATTTCGTACATGTTTCACTGCGGTCTAAGCAGCTTTAAAGCGTAGCATATTTTGTATAAAATCAATTCTAGGTCAGTGTTTTAACTTATAAAGTACTATATAATAACTATTTTATGTATTCACGCTTGGGAATTGTACAATTTAAATAGAAATTATGAAAGTTAACGTGTAACGGATTTCTTTATATATAAGTACGATTAAATATTGTGAAATCCTTAAAGTGCGAAACTTATATTAGTATACAGAAGATGTTAAACAAGTCTTAATAATTAATAACTATGAAAATTAATGACACAAAATTAAAATTTAATATAACAATCAAATATATAGTGTTTACATTTTTCTTAGCCTACATGTTACTAATTAAAATAAGTTTGATCCCTGCGTACCTTAAACGCTGACAGCATTTCCTCGCTGTATTGCGATACATATGATTTGAGCGAGGAAAGCACCAGCTCTTTGGTCACCGGTACTATCTGTGCACTTAAAGCCCATGGCCCAAGAGTCTCTACTTCAAAGGGTCCAAAATCGAAGTTGAAAAGACTTGATAATTTGAGAGGTTTATTATTTTGCGCCCGCTCTGCGGCCTCCCCACCTTTTTTGCTTGTCCGAGGGAGATGAGACGGGGCTAACGTGAAAATTAATTACTTAATAATACGAGATGAGGAAAATATTCATAATAAAAATTATAAATGTTTAGAAAAAAAATCACTTTTTAATGTGTTAGACATTTCCGGCCTAAAATATCTATTTTTATCTTTTAGGTCCCATCTTGTTTTGAGCGCTTTGAAATAAGTCAAACTGCATTAAAAAACATGGAATGACAGCTCTTTACTAACAAGATTTAATTATTTTTGATGTTGTAGAGTAACTAAATTATTTGCTTTGTTTCAAATTAATTCGAAGTAAATACGTTTTAAATGTCAAGAAACCTTATCTTGAAGGTATATTTTCTCGACAATTGAAATAGAATATATTTAGCTAATAAAACAAATTAAGATTTTATTTCAGCTGTTATTCATAGATTACGTAGGCGAAAAGCCCGTGGGTTGCAAATAGCACTCCTTTGATGAAGTGCACCCACACGGTTTTATTTGAAAGAGCACACGGTGTAAAACTCTCTTATTAGTACCTTGCTTTTAGTTTGATAAAGAGTGACAATAGGTAAGTCTCCAGTGTTTAATTGTTTAATTTTCAATTCGATTCTCGCTTTGCTAAATCTTCTCCTGTATTGACATAACTGATCAGTTTTTTTGATATCGAGATGGAATTTTAGATTTTAACAGAAGGAGACGGACTAATTCTAGAGTTGGAAAGCGAAGAGTAATTAGGAGAAGACATGCCCACTGCTTCTATGTAGTGTATACTATATATATAATATGGCCGCGTCCATGCATCGGGTTATCTCTCTCCCTAAAATATGGCGAGGGGGCCGATGGCTGGCCATGCGTCATACTCGTGAACGGGTGCTACTTGTGGTGACTGGTCGTACTTGAATTCGTGTATGCGGCGATGTTAGTTATTTCGACTATGTATTTGCGTATTGTGCCCATGAGAATGTAAGTGCGTGCTCCTATTTCACTATGCCTCCTGCTGATAGAGGACAGTTTTTAATTTATTTTATTATTATTTATTACTTAAGATGTCATGTGGAACATGGTCTAATGGTTGCAGCTCCTTACAAACGTTGTGTAAAACAAAAACTTGGCAATTAAAAAGAGTGGTGGAGAGTTTATTGCCAGTTCTTATCTTCCGTTCTACGCCCTTGATTCGAGAACTGGCAGTAAATGTAAAATTAGAAACATTTAATGTATATTTCTTTTTTTGACATTCATAAGTGTCAATTGTGTTACCTATATGAACAAATGAGTTTGACTTGACTTGACTGCACGGGAGGTTTTGAGAGTAAAGGCTGCGTCTAAATTATAACTGTCAGTGACAAGTTTTTTTTCGTATTAAATATTCGCTCGACCATTATTTAAATTTATCAAATTTATGACTCTATTATACATATATATATATATTTTTATTAATTATGTATATTTGATATAATTGTTTTAAATTAATGCGTTTTAATGGTTAAAACAGTTCGTTAAATCTGATAGCAGTACTTCTTTTAAATTATCGTTACAAATACCGTCATTGTTTTATATAAGTGAAATGTGGTTATTATAATGATTATACTTTAATTTTAAATTAAAACTTTGACATGAAAGAAGTTCGGTCGTAAAAGAGAAACTTGCGGAACGTGTACAGTGAAGACAAGTTACGCGGTGCAAATGCAATAAACTATATAGGGGCGTCCAATCGTTTCTCGGTCCTTTTATATGTAATCGTATATTCCTACATTTTCTTATATGTATCTTGTGAAAAATATTTACTTTAATTGTTATACATATTAAGTTTATCTTCAATTAGCATTTCTTTTCCTCGTTATTGATAACGAACTTTTTAAGATAATAATTTAAATATTTCCTTATATTGTTTTATATAATAAAATAAATTAGATAATTTAACATTAGAGGTATGGAAAAGTAGGTGTCATTAGCGTACGCAATCAAGCAAATATGAGACGTAGTTACGTATATTTTTATTTGTTTAATCAGTTGATGAATAAACAAATGATAATCGCCCCCCGCATATATAGAATATATATGTAAATCATTTTGAAATAGAATCTTGGATTGATATTGGGTTCACGTAGTGTGGGGGCGAGGCTGCGCGCGCACCTATATTCTCTACGGAGGAACGTAGTTGTCCCCGAGCTACGAAATACGCGTGACCGCTACGCCTCCGTAGCACTGTAGCTCCGTAGCATTACTACACATTTTGTGGCATTTTACAAAGGACCCTGAGGTAGGTGTCATGTACATTATGCTTTAGTGGTTATAATATATCATAATAGTTATTATAATTATTATTATTTTGACATTTTAAGTGGCTTTTATTACGGATTATGGCTATTAAATAATCGCACAATAGACTTTTATTGATTGACAAAAGTGGCTATTTTTATGACTGCTTTGATACTGTCGCAATTTTCGGCTCTTCAATATTCAATATAATGCTTACTGTACTATTTTGAAGCACGGTCAATTACTGGGTGAATCCAATTTGGGCGAGAGGGCGCATCTTAATAGCTACGTGGGTAGCATTAGTTTGCGAATAGTGCTTAATGGCACTTTATATTGACCTCGTACTAGAAAATGATGGAATCGATTAAATGTTCGAGATCTTATAAACATGTATGTATGCCCTAATCGCTTAAGATGTCTCTTAGGTACGCAACATAAGTGTGAAAGTTTATATATTTATACAATCTACAATTTTGCTGGCTAATATATACAGCAAAATGATGTTAAGCATAACTAATGTAAATAGGTTTCTCAAGGGACATCAGTGATTATGATTCTCATACAAATTTTACATATAGGAAGTTTATATGCATGCCTATAAATATGTTTAAACTATACTTCGACGAAAGATATGCGACTACTCAGGAAGTACCAAGATTAGTAAGATAAGTTTTCTAAGCTTCAACTTCAGTATCTCATCGGCTTATGTCAGCAATCTGCCCTTATAAAGGACTTTCAAGAAAAAGGCTCTTCTTATCTTCAAACGGCGAGATTTATTGGAGAATCTTTTGATCAATATTCTAGAGATTCATATTTCGAACCGAATTCATAAATACTGTAGCGACATAAACAATTTGACATGAAATATGTATAATAATTATAATTCATTAAATAAGTGTTACCTTAACGTACTAACAAAACCTCAATTTTGGTTCGGGTAGTGATTAATTTCATTTCAGTTATTTTTTTTCCTTAGAATAAACTGTCATTTTCATTTTACGTAAGTTAAAGTAAACATGAATAATGAATATATAAAGTAACTCTTAGTAAACCAAATTGCAAATTGAACACTTTTTCCCCTTATTTCTGCAATTTACGACATTAAAACCGTTCTTCTAATTATCAATGGAAATAATCTTTCAAGTATCAATTTCATTCATTATACATTACTTTGTAAGAGTTAATTGAAGCCGGCTGTGAGATTCAATTCATACGATACATGCTATTGACATGTAAAATTAATTGAATGATTCAGGGCAACATTTTATTTATTTTTATTATCGGTGAGGCAACAGTGGAAAAATGAAAATTTTATTTATGACTGTTAACTAGGCTACAAAAGGCTGTAAGTCGCTTGCGTTAATTACTTATCTGCCGTTCGCATTTTGTATCCAAATATTAATACGACTTGTGCTATTTTTGTATAAGTATCTACGTACTATGTTTATCTAAAAATCTTTCAGTATAATACCCATTGACTCTAAAATTCGATATTCCAATTTTGAAAACATCTGGAGGCTAACTCGGCAGCTATTTAATCGAGTATCATTAAACCTCATGGACTATTTACATACTAATTGTCGAATTTACGTCACTGGAATAATCGAGGTTTATACGTTTAAATGCTGAACAAATATTCAGTTTGCAATTGTAATTTACTCTCCAAAACATAAATGTTCGTGCCAATATATACTTAATTAATTATGTACTACAATTATTGCCTCGTTGTTCACTTTCTCTACTCCTGCTATGTACTTATCGTATTAGGATAACACGTGATTGTTCAGGCTCCATTACATAATGTCCGTCACACATATCGATCCGTCCGCGTGGCGAGTTGCCAATAACTGATGCTGTTCTTGAAGTCAGATGTGGCTAAGTGTCGGCTACGTGACAATCCCATTAACTTTGTTAATATACGCCACTTGGAAGTGATACCTTCCATATTAACATACCATAACACTTGTGCCTTGCCCTAAGGATATTTGTGTGGTTTATTGTTAGTTAAAAATTTGTTGCGTGTTAGCTTAGTACAATAATTTATGTTTTTCATTTTTGTCAAACATTGAGCCTAATTTTTGTTTACCGTACGCTCGATATGCAAATTGCTATAACCGTGTGTACTAACTGACTGATGACTCCATAGACAGAAATACTATGTAGTTCAGTTCGTCACACATTTTTGTGAAAAAGATCCTGTACTAGGTATTATTTTTTATTCGGGGTCGCATACATCAAAATGTGTTATGAGATTTGAAGAAAATTACTTAAAAGTAAATACGCGTGTTTATAGAGTTCATAGCCCGTACAATGAGGCCTAGGAATGTTTAATTATTAAAAAACTGGCACGACGTGGAATCGAATCGCGCTTAGCCGTGAGACCCACGTCTACCTAAAACGGAGCTTATAAAGTCGCGTTATTAATTAAATACTTTCTCTTGTTACAGATTTTTAATTAGGCACTACTCACGCAATCATGGCATTCGCAGGACTTAAAAAACAGATCAACAAAGCTAATCAGGTGAGTTATAACTTCTGAGGCCAGGAATATAAATTAAAACTTATTATACAGGCTTTGGGTGAGGTAATAAAGTTTTCAATTTGAAAGTCTTTTAGCTTTAATCAAAAATATTATAAGGAAAGATATTTAATGTACTGGAAGCTAATGTCATAAAAAGTGTTTTATATCTTCATAACTAAGACCCATATCCCTTTGTTAGTGTTGCTGTATAGACAAATAATAATGAAAGGGCTTTTGAACGAATTTTGTGCTAAAACGTTTCGCATTTACACAGAATAATTTGCACCATGTTTGAATTGTGATTGTTTGTAGAACGTCATCTATTTTCTGGTGTAACTCTTACGCTTAATAATGCTTATGTTACGATTTTTTTAATATAAGACTAAATCGATATTATGACAGTCGTTGTGATAAATTATATGAACATTTAATATGGGAAACTTAACTCTAAAGTTACTTTAAAATGCAGAATTTTTATTTTTAATAAAAACAGCCATTAAGAATATATAGCAAGATTATTGTATTATAACTTAGAATTGTCGCGAGAAAATTATTGTTTTAAGATTTGTTTTACATAGTATATATTTTAAGTATGTAGTTCATGTCATTGTTACTTTTATGTAAATATTTATTCTTCATAATACCCATATAGTAAAAGGTTATTTTTATGATTATTACAGAATTTTAAATATAAAAATATACGAGTATGTTAATTTGCCTGAGTACATCAAATTTAAAGCCACTCGTGTTAAAAAATGGATTAGGGCGTGGTCGCAGCGGTTTTCTTCACGCAATCAAAACGTTGTAGAAACCTTTAAATTGTAAAAGTTTCACTAGTTAATTACAACAGTATATGTATATCTATTGACGAAAGACAATTAATAATTATCTTAAAATATATATTGATATAACACTATGAAAATGCAAACAGAACATACAAATTTAAAAGTACGTAAATTTTACAGTAAGTAATGGTTTCAGTAGGAAATAAATTATAGTTTAAAATTTGAAAGGTTCCATTGCAACTTAAATGTTAGACAGGTCCCATGTCTCCGCTCGAGATAGAAAGCCTTACGATGTTACACGTATTTCAGGGATTAATTTAAACAAAAAGCTTTTATGTAACTTAAGGTGTTTGGCGGTAAATGTGGGTAGGTATTATACCTAGTAAGTTCTTGAAAAGTGTAATTGAGCGTTATTATATAATATCCTTTATAGAAAAAGAAAATACAGAATACGCTAGTTTAACTTTAATTTTAAATGTATTAAAGATTTTTGAAATAACGACAAAAGTGAAATATTCGTAAATGATGAAAACCGTTTCGTGAAATCGTCATCCATCCGTAATTTCAGTGCACAATTTCCGAGCTTGCACGTGATCTATGAAGTGGGGATGATTTTACAAATTCACTTTATCTCCCCAGTGAAGGGTGGGGTGACCCTGACCTAGTACGCGCCCTATATTGTCGATCTGGCCTAATTATTGTAGCCTTACAGTCCTGTGACATTGTGAATAAAATGGTAAAATGTTTACGGTTATTGTTGTTTTTATAAACTAAGGCGATTATTGAAGTTATGGGACTTTTGACGTGACGGAAGTTTGAACGGACACTTTCTTAAATTTGTAATGTACTGTTAAACCATTTGATGACTGACTAGCATATTAAAATAAATACTTGAGATTATCCATTTTAGATTACGTAGCGATAGGATTTTTAAATGAAACAGCTAAAATACCTATTTTTAAAGACCTGGAATTGGTGAATTTTTATACTGTTTGTCTAGCGTACATATTAAAGAAAAAACTTGGAGATCATCCATTTTAGATTACGTAGCGATTGAATAAAAAAGCTGTAATTCTATTTTAAAGACCAATAAACACTGTAAACTATTATTTTAGACATAAATATATATATATTGGACATTTAGCAATTTGTAGGGTAGATTTAACATAATAGTGCGAGTAGAACAGCACCCGGATTACGAACAATATCGCTATAATGTCTCTGTTTACTGAGCGTGACTCCCCTTCTCGTTTCTCATTAATTTCTAATCTTCTGTTGATGGCGCATAATTAACTGCAGATCACAGGCAATTCCTAATTACTATCTGCTATATAAAATGCCATTACATTAAACCACGATTTATTGGCTTATCTTTTATTGCTTGAATGAATTTTACAAGGCGGCTAAAGGTCATAAATTTAGATATTTTATTAGGTTGCGGATTTACCTAAATATCTATACTTGTGTAGCATAGTTCTTTATGTGTTCGAATCATTTAGACCCTCTAAAGTCATGTCAGAACGAAGACAAGGACAAACAATAACAAGAAAAACAGTGCCGCTAGAATCTATTGGGTAAGGCTCAGATTTCTGTACCTGTGTCCTTCCTGTACCTTCAACGTACGAGCCAGGGTTAAATACGCAGATAGAAGGAAAAGGTGCACAGCTGGGGTGTGAATCTACGAACTCTGAGGTGAGAATCGCACGCAACTAGGCCAACACTGGTAAGAAAACAAGGAGAAAGCTCTTGATATAAACACCTTTTCCAAAGGTGGGACGTGGTAATTACATTATCTCGCGCTTGTCACGTTACTGTTTTGATACAAATTCGATTGTCTGTAAATGGTTTTGAGGCCCTAAACTGCTTACATTTAAAGACAAATCAGTGAAGCAGACATGTGAACAGAGAAATGTATCGGCTCACCACTGGGACCTTTTATACGCTAGAATTAATAATTTCACTTACGGTTTTCTACATAAATGGAGTGACATTATGTAAGTAAACATTATTATTGTAAACACGGTTCAAATTATAAATAAACAATCTAAAATGTATATATCGGATATACTGTTTCTCGATCTGAAGTCATGTTTAAACGGAAACCATAAAATGAGATGTAAAAAGGAAACCAAAGCCAAAAAACAATATGCTATTATCTGATCGTCAAATAATGTTTTATCAAAACAGTAAGTTCATATTAATTAATATTTATTTATTTAATGGCCCATACATGGGAAAATATCAACTAAAAATATTATATAACTAAGCCACCTTTACAAATTCCTCCGGAGAAGAGTCTAGAAAACTTTTAAGCTGTGATTGTAACCGGGGAATGGCAGCTTGTTGACAGTCGAATGCACAGGAAAAAGTGATGTTTGCGGCGGTGGTGATAATTGTCCAGAACGCACAGTCTCATAGTCTCTCTCAGCAAGTATGCGCTTAACGTTTCGTTATTTTTTTTTTTTTTTAAAGACAATTCACACCAATTGACCTAGTCCCATGCTAAGCTGATGAAGCTTGTGTTATGGGTACTAGGCAACGGATATACATACATATTATAGATAGATATTCATATAAATACATATTTAAACACCCAAGACCTAAGAACAACACCAAATGCTCATCACATCGATGTTCGCCTCAGCCGGGGATCGAACCCGGGACCCATGGATTCGCAGTCAGGGGTACTAACCACTAGACCAATGAGTCGTCGGAATTATGCTTAAACCAAATTTTATCAAGGCTAAATCCCTACGAAGTTCTGGTGAATCATACCCTTAAACCCCCATCAAGAACTTAGTAGGGTAGAGGTAAGGAAAGAAGTAATACCTTCTTTTGTATAAATTTCCAAGGAACTTCTTTTGCAACCTTTCAATCATTACCCTATAATACCTTTCATGAGGGGTCCATATGACGCAGCTGGTTTCGAGAATTGACCTAACTAATGACGAATATAGGGCAGCTGAAATCCGCAGGACAAACCCTAACCTCCTAAATACAATATACTATACTATGTCTTTATGTTTCCTTATCAGTCGGTCTAGTATTATTTTAAAATTAAAAAATGCCAAAAGTATCTATAACTATAAACGTTTTATGATATACTAGCCGTTTCGCGCCCGCTTTGCTGGACGAATTAAAATAAATTTTATGTTTCATTATTTTATTTTTTTTCATATTTTTATTATTCTTCTTTTTAACTTCCCGCTAAGAAAATTGAAATATTTCGAAAATCGAGTTTTTAACAGATGTTGACGTTTAGAGGTTCTAGGAAGCCTCCCCGAATGTTTCCGCGGTGAAGTCCGTATGGATAAATTTTCATAAATGTAAAACAGCAATAAAAAATTTGGAATTTAATAAATAAATAGCCATAAACGCATCGAATGGTGGTAGTTTCATGTCGATACGATCAGTAGTTTAGGCGTGATTGAGCCTCAAACGAAGACCATTTTCATTATATATATATATATAGATGAACGCCGTTCACGTCATATCGAAAAGTCAGTACAATATGGCCCTGGGAGTAACATAAAGATAAGGAACAGATTAAGAATGAAATCATCTTGTTCAGCAAACGTTACACGATATTTTTAAACTGGTAATATCAGCGGTTTGAATCTGTATATTTGAAACGTAACCTAACTCATTATTGCTATCAGATTCGGAAAGTACCTTAAAGACTTAAGGGAATTCATGTTCATAAAAATATCCGGCATATTTTGTCAGAATGGCTATGTTAGTATATGAACTCAAATTAGAAAAAAATGATACTTTAAATTTAGACGTACACGTGTTTTGGGTGTTATTTAAGTAGTATAAAACTGTATTTGTCTAATGATTTCTTTTATTTTTTTAATTTTATAAACAGTGTGTCATGTCTGTGTTTAAACGTGTATTTTATTGGCTAATATATATTGTGTATTTGTATGGATATTATTATTCGAACTAAGTGTAAAAATGAGCACAGAGCGAGAGTAGTCTTGGCCTAGTGGCTTCAGCGTGCGACTCTCATGCCTGAGGTCGTAGTTTTGATCCCCGGCTATGGACAAATGAACCATGTCTATGTGTGCATTTAAAATTCGCTGAAATGATGAAGGGAACATCGTGAGGAAACCGGCTTGCCTTAGACCCAAAAAAGAGTTGACGGCGTGTGTGAGAGGCACAAAAGGCTGATCATCTACTTGCCTATTAGATTGACAAATGATCATGAAACCGATACAGAAATCTGAGGCCCAGGCCCATTTTTTTTAGTACGGGTGTAAAAATACTAATAATAAAAATCAGTCTTAGACAAAAATAAAAAAAAATGGTTTTAGCGGAGTCATGTCTCCGATAAACGATTTTTCAGTTATGTATATTGATATGAACTATCAAGACCTCCCTACCTATATGTCTCTTCTCTTAACAGGGATACGTTTCTTTGTGTGATCTGGTTATACCAGCATACTCATTTGTTTGTACGGAATTATCTGCAGAAAAATATAATTTAAATGACTAGTGAACGACACGCGCGGATGCCACGTGTCAGACATTTTTTAATCGAAGTTAAGTCACCCGGTAGTATTGGACGATAACGATTTTTGTTTTATAGGGGTAATATAATCAAAACATATGTTATATTGTTATAAGTTCATCGATTTTATTATAAACTAGCAGAATCGGCCAAGCGTTGCTGTGGCTAAGGTTTTTGTTATATTACATAGTAGTACTATTACTATTAACTAATCAAAGGAAACGGCAGGAAAACAACAGCCATGGGGATCACCATGCTTTTTTGGTGGCTATGCCATTAAATTGTAGCTTATGTGAAACGTTGGTACTTTCAACACAGCGCCATCTGTTAGATTTGTGTCAAATAATAAACAAATAATTTGCAAAAAAATTACATTGCGGGCATAAATTGAGATGTAAGCTGTCCTATCTTTTAAGTTGGATCAAACTACACACGGTGTGCAAATTTGATTGATATTGGTTCGGTAGTTTAGGAGTCCATAGCAGACAAACAACGTGACACGTAATTTATATATATTAAGATGTACCGATTTATATGGATTATTCCACTAACATCCCAGAAAGTAACATATACGTAGCCTATGTTACGTTGTTCGAAATTTTCTAGACAAACTAGCAACTGTTATTACAGTTGTACCATAGGTTTAAGCTATTCATAACTTGGAGAGCCATCTGCGGTGATTTTAATCTATTATAGGTAGAACTTCGACTGAACACAATACGGTCAAGGTAAGACCTCGACCTAAGCTTTTGTGTTTAAACGAGCGTCTCTACTTCACTCCTTTTGTATTTTCGTAATACTCCTAATGTTATTATTATCGGTAAACTTTTACCGCAGTAATTATATTTGGAAAATCGATCATTCAAAATTACCGTTTATTTCAAATTTAGAACACTAAAATATTAGCGTCAAATTTATTATGTTAAAAAAACTATTTTTAATAAATTACTTTGGAATTGGTGCTTGTGCAATAAGATTTAGATTCTCCTATTAAAGTTTAGTATGAAAGCTAAGATTAAGAGATGAGACGTACCATGTTCTAGTATTAATAAAATAGAAAATTTATATGTACGAGATGAATAACTTATGATTTGTTTTTATTTCAGTATGTCACAGAGAAAATGGGAGGTGCTGAAGGCACAAAACTGG
Organism: Pieris napi; assembly: GCF_905475465.1. Lineage (NCBI taxonomy): Eukaryota > Metazoa > Arthropoda > Insecta > Lepidoptera > Pieridae > Pieris > Pieris napi. The sequence goes on along the minus strand of NC_062239.1, from coordinate 2,271,330 downwards.
ATTTGGATTTTATGGAAATGGAAAGGGTAAGCATGTAAATTATTGTTTAGAAGTTTATAGTTACTAAAACACATGAAATAATCAAAGGAAAGTAATTTAGTTTTGAAATTAGCAAATTTTACTAAAAGAAAACTTCATTTTATCTTTAAAAGAAAATTGAAGTAGAGCATCTTTCACTTTGACCATGACACTCTCCTCTGATTAGTCTATTCATTGTAGTGTGCGTGTGTACCGATAACACTCAAACGTGTATGGAAGCTAGCACACATATATTATAAACGGGTAAGAGGAATAGTGGGGCGCGTCTTCGTGGATTGCAATATCTATAGTATTTGTCTGAATATTGGGCCTTTCCCCGCCTCTCCACAACTGCATATTTATGTTTTTATATTTCAAAATATAATAATAATTAAAGTTTATTCATGACAGAAATATCGTTGTATTAAAATTGTTCTAACAATCACAACGTACAACAAAAGGGACTAGCCGTTGTCTTGTGGGTAAATATAAAAAACATCCCGCAATGCAGTTTTGCTACGCGTCTTATTTTAGCACTAAGGCCTACAACGCACTAGCGGCTGGCCGTGATGCGGTGTGCCGCTGCGGCAGGCCGCAGTATATACGGTCTGCCGTAGCGGCATGCCGTATTCCGGCTAACCGTCCCTATTGCGGTCCTATTGCGGTCTGCCGCAATCGTCACTCGTCAGTGCTTCTTGAAATATTACAAATTCAAATTGCATGACGTGGAATAAGTGATACATGTATCTTATGTTCCATAATAAACATATTTTATTTTTTTATTTTTTACTCTTTTAAAATAGGTTTACAATATTTTTTTACATTTGTTAAATAATTATATGTGATGACGTAGGTAGGACGGCTAACCGCGCCGAGTGCGTGGAGGGGACGCGGCGCGCCGCATCATTCAACCGGTGCGGCTCGCCGCAGCTCCAAATCAACCGGAGCGGTTGACGGTTGACCGCAAGTCAGTGCGTTGTTATCGTGCGGTTTCATATAATAATCGATGTGCGGCCCGCCGCAGCGGCACACCGCATTGCGGCCAGCCGCTAGTGCGTTGTAGGTCTAAGATTTACCAATGCGGGCGGCTTACATAATACAGCGCAGCATCAATACAGACGCCAGCCACTCGAATAAATTACGTCGATGCATTAAATTTTTGACGCAAAGAAAAACCTTCAAATAAGTATTTCAGATATGATTTTTCAATCTGGTACAAGTTTTTAATTATAGTTTCTTAAGAACAAAAAGTAGTTTATTTAACGGAAATAAAGATACATTATTATAATTTTTACTTGTGAATGTTACCTTTTTAATTGGCGACGGACTACAATTCAGGTGATCATTAAATTTATCACTCAATAATGAAACACTATATTGTTACGAGATATTAAGCAATTAAATAAGAAATTTAATTGCAAAAAAAATACTGTATATACACCACCACATTGTCTTCAATTAAGGCGCACTTAACAGTCTCGCAGTAATTAATCTCTTGTCTTACTCATCATAAACCACATTTTAACTTGCTAAATACGTCTTTAAGGTGCAAAAAATCGAGAATTGTATTCCGTCTTCGTAACAATGTCATACAAAATATCCCTTACACCGCTAACTCTAGCTTACACTCTTTATAATGTTTAATTTCATATCATCATATTTCAGAAAACAGACGTAACATGCGAACTAGTGGAGGAGTTACAAACTAAGACCAAGGAGTTCCTACAACCAAACCCAACAGCCCGAGCCAAGATGGCGGCTGTAAAGGGTATCAGCAAACTGAGTGGGCAGGCCAAGAGTAACACCTACCCACAACCTGAAGGTGTGCTTGGTGACTGTATGCTCATGTATGGAAAGAAACTGGGAGAGGACACCGTCTTTTGTAAGTATTCATTAATTATTCTTAGGCTAATAAAATCTAAAAAAATCAAGGTTTTTGAGAAAAATAGTTTTCGTTTGCCACAATAATAGCGTACATGAACTTTATATAAATCAGATAAATTGTTATTTATATATGTAATATATATGTATATTTTCGATAGAGATATGTTACTTTTTGTTAAAATTATATTGTGTAGTTAAAATAATTTATCGTTCGTAAATGTTTTGCTAGTGAATCAAAAAGGAGCAGAAACATTTCTTTATTTCTGAAATTTTTATAAGCTTGTCGCAACACCCTCCGTTCAATATACATTGCAACTTAGTTAAATCACGTAATAAATACGGTTGAACATATTAAAAAACAGTTTTATCATCTGCGATAAAATTATCTTTATTTTTTTCAGCACAATGTATGATCGAGATGGGCGAAGCTCTCAAACAAATGGCTGATGTGAAGTACTCCCTGGATGACAACATTAAGCAGGGCTTCCTTGAACCCCTACACCATCTGCAGACCAAAGATCTTAAGGAAGTCATGGTGAGGCGGAATTGATAATTTTTTTTGAAAAATAATAACTATTAAAGGAAACGACCACTATATATATATACAATTAAATCAAGTTTAAATACTAAGACCTATAAAGCATAGCCTTATAAATAAAATTTCTTGCTATAAAAGAAACTAATGATAGCAAAAAGATTATTTATTTAAAAGGCACTACGGGCACGCCGTTGTGGTAGTAAGACAATAATGAGGGTTACGTTATTTCAGAAGCATAACACTTATCAGCCAAGTAAAATGGCTCATGACAAATACAATAAGGATATAATATAATGGAAAAACTAATAATAATAAAATTATAATTAATTAAAATTTCATATCAAAGCGAACTTGCAAGAAATAGAAATGATCTTTTTAAATTCTATAAAATATCGTAAACCGTAGCTGACTAGATTATTTATTAAATATATTTACTGACTCACGCAGTAATTGGAATGTTTTGTCAATTTCGATTTAAAGTAAAATAATTTTTTTCGGAGCTTAGCTTTCTGGCGTCACTTCTTATTATATCTTCACGGGGTTATTGTATAAAATAATATAAAAAGTCTTGAGAGAGATATATAACATTCTTCAATTATTATATCCTAACGCAAAGGACATTTACAACCCCAGAGGGCTCGCAAGTGTGTGTTGCCAGTGCCAATTATAATTGTTATAAAAATATGTTTTTAAATGCTTATACACGCTGTAATATATATTAAATTTTATATTTTGAAGACTAAAAATGTTTTTAGACGTTTGACTAATCGTTTAAATTACAAATAAATTTCACATGACTACAAAATAGCTTTTTTTACTGTAATTTGTTTTCTATTTGAAAAGGAATTTGTTTCTATTTTAAAACACGTAAACGAGGTTTTTAGTTTTATAATTGTATGATATCTTTTCGTATTGTTTACTTACAGCTTATACAAATTAAGATAAAACTTGTGATAGTGTTTCGTTAATTTAGTCTTTTTGTAAATTGCAGCATCACCGTAAGAAACTTCAAGGGCGAAGGCTAGATTTTGACTGCAAGAGACGAAGACAGGCTAAAGGTAATTAATACTTTTTTTCTATTGTTTTGTCAGCCTTGATATTTAAATAATTTTCCTGAGAGTAAATGCATAACACTGATTTTTGGGTTCTATATCAAAAATACCAGACGTAATTTTCCGATTTTTACAAAGCCAATGTGACATTATTTCTGAGCCTAAAAAATTTTCTCCACCATCTTTGTTGATTTTCAACTTAATATTTTTTTATAAATAGTTTTAGAATTTCCTATGAATTTTTTTATTGGTCTTTTTAAAATGTGAACGTAAAGTCTTTATTAAATTCGGCTAAAACTATATTTATAAGTTTACGTTTAATATACAAAGGTGTCCGGATAGGTCCTTACGCAAGTCCGAGTCACGGGAGAAGTGGTGAGATATGTATGGCTAGGGTACTTGGTGTTGCCAGATGAATAAAAACAATACTACATTTTAAAAAAGTAGTGGTATATAAATATGTTAGAAGCTATATTCAAATGTAGGTTGTATTTATCTGTTGTGGCCACATCATTTAAACCTTTAGTGAAAAGCTACTGAGAAACATCTATCACAGCCTTTAGAGTCTGTACGGAAAGACGAGACGAAAACAAATTAAACTTTTTTTTAATTTCGACAACAGTGTTACGTGATTATAATTAGACTTAATCTCAATCTTGATATGATAAAATTAAATAAATATAATTTTGTGAATAAATGTAATGTGTGAATCTTTTTCCATACAGACTCTAACTATTATCTATGATTTGAAAAACTTTGGGTAAAAGTTTAAGTCGAGACTTAGCGCGAACCGTATGTCAAAGTACGACATTTTTTGTCAAAATCTAATAGTCCATTTTAATGTTACATGGGCTGAACATTTGATACAGGACGCAATTTTATTTATAGGACATGTAGGGGGGGTCAATACCATGGGGGGGATGTCACTTAAATAAAACGCACCGACAGACTCTACCTCATAGGTGGCAGGGAAAAGAGTCAAATTGTTTCCAGTTAACGAAATTTAAAAAATTATAGAGGAACATCTTCAGAAAGAGATCCTCTACAAAATTGATCTGAAATAACTTTTTGATAAAATCAAAAGAAAAAAGTTATCAAGCAAAATAAGATTTTTTTTAACCTTTTCAACTTTTGAATTTTGGATTTATGATAAAAAGTCACACAAACATAATTGTAGGCAAAGCGATTTGTTGCAAAATATGTCTTCACAAATTTTTTGTGCGATTAATAGTTTAGGAGATATAGCCAAAAACGTGTTTTCACCCCTTTTTCCAAGATGGCGGCCGGGGCGCGAACCCTACAACTTGGATTTAAGCTTGTATTGACTCCCCCTACATGTCCCATAAATAAAATTGTGTCCTCTATCAAATGTTCAGTTTGGCCTTCAAATTGTAACATTTCAATGGACTATAATGTGTTTGACGAAATTGAATATGTTTTTGACTAAATTCGATATATTTTTGAACATACGGAAGTCATATTTAGCACTAAATGCCGGCTTTAAATCTTAGTCTCACCTTTAGTGCTAGATTGTATAAAATATCATCTTATACGAGACATCACTTATAATATAAGCTTGTTTTTTTTTTCATGTTCCCGTTCCGCCCTTGCACCGAATCTCCGATCGCATTATTCAACCTTTATTTCTTTGGTCTGTATTTTTTATTTACAACCATTTTTATACTTTTATTTATCGTGTTTTGTTGTCATATTTCTAATGATGTGTGGAGTTACATACATCAGGTTCTCACATTCCAGACGACGAGATCCGTCAGGCTGAAGACAAGTTTGCAGAGTCCCTTAGCCTCGCACAAATTGGCATGTTTAACCTTCTCGACAATGATGTGAGTAGATAGGCCGTATATATTCAAAATATGTGATACATATTTATCAAAATAATCTTAGAGATATTTAAACGGAATCTCACCCATAAATGGGAACTATTAGACATTTTTAATTCAATTTGATGACGTGTTACTCCTCTAGGTTGAGTATTGTTATGATGCATAGCAATAATATAACGTCTTAATTAATTTTGACATAATTTTGCAAGTATTCGGGAAATTGATAACTAAGAATATTCAAAAGTGTCTCACGCTTTAGCTATTTAAGCGAAACGCCGGATTTTTTATCGAAAATATTTTTTTATTAATCAAACGCGTGTGCATCGGCTGCAATATTTCTGCATCTTTATTGATCATTAACCTGATGCATTTTGGACCAGAAACATTTATTTTCGTCGGAAATCGAATACGAGAGACATACACAAACATTGGTGTGTTATTAACTAATGACGCATGCGCCCTAACTGGACTGGCCCATTCACACAATTAGTCGGTGGTAATTTATTATATGTATATACATATTATGGTATAATTTATTTTGAAGCAAACCTAAAAATATTTACGATATTCATTTATAAACATTCAGGACATCTAAAAGAAGAAAGAATAACACTGATGTAAAAAAAATAGTACAGTTAAAACCGTATAATCAAGTTATATTATTTCGATTAGGTGGAGCAAGTGGCTCAGCTATCGTTCTTCGCAGAAGGTCTTCTTGAATACCACCAGCAATGCACGGAGATTCTCAAAGGACTTGTATCTACGCTTATGGAGAAGTAAGTTTTGGTACAGATAATTAATTGTTATTGTTTTTTTTTTTATAAAACTGAACTGAGTTTTTTTGTATGTTTGATCTAATGACAAAAATTTCTGTTTGAATAAATAAAAAAATTGCCGTTGGACAGGCCATCAAATGAAAAGAAACTTACTGAATGAACCCGTCGGGCTCAGCTATTGAAATATTTTCCAGGCTGCAACGTATTTCTAGTTAGAAAAAGGTTAATACAAAATATAAATTGCAGAAAAGAAGAGGCGATAAGCCGACCCAAGTTGGAGTTCGTGCCGAAGACCCTCGCCGACCTTAACATTGAGGGCATCAACGAGCTGAACCACGGTAAACGCTACGGCTCGGTCCACAGTCTTACCCGCTCCAATAAAGCCTCCTCCTTAGCCGACCTTTCCTCCCTCGACAGAGCTTGGGACTCCCAGATCCCCAAACCTATAGGGTTCAAGCCCCATCCGGCACCCAGAATTGTGAACGGAAGAGATCCCTGGACAGGTGATTTATTTTTTATTTGCTGTTTTTTTTGTTTATTGGTGACGCGTGGTATGGGTACATGGCTATATGGTTCGGGAGCTCTGAAAAATTCTAGGAATATATGTTTTTTTTGTATACGTCTATGGTTATGTGTTTACTAATATGGCACTATTTGTTAACAGAGCACTCATACGCTTACAAACACTGCAACTTCTAACTATGCGGTTTTCATTAAAAAAGTTAAAGTCAAATTGTTTAGATTCTTAACTATCACTGTTATAGCAAGCCCAAAGCTACGTACGTAATACATTTTTTTTGCTTCTTATACTCGGAGACACTAATAAAGGTGAATATTTAAAAAGTAATATTTCAGGACGTTCCCTTCCGAAATCCTTACCATTTCCAACCATCCGTTTTTTATATAAGTTCCTTTAATGGTAGATATTAATAGACAAACTCAATTAAACAATTGAAGTATTTTATAAAAGTTTAATTTAGTTTGGACTGTGTAAATTGATGTCAGTACAAATATATGCAAAGGCTAATTAAATTTTGAAAAAGCGCAAAGCCTTTGCATATATATCGTTTATGGAGTTCTAAATGGATATTTTCTCAAATAATCGTTCTTAATGTCTCTTTCCTATAGTAGTTCTGGTTATTGTTCCTTCTGCATTATGAGTCCCGTGGCCCAATCGAAAATGTATCAATAGTGTGAGTTTTAATCTCAAATTTCTGCTACTTTTAATGTAGTTTTTTATTGTTTAAATTATTTATGTGAAGTCAAAGTTCGCGAGTTATTTGTATTTCGACGTCTAAACACCGCCATATTGCCTCAAGCGGTGTTACGGGCTGCTTTTCAATTTCAAGATTTTTGGGCAAAGTGTATCAAAAATAAGAACGATCAATTTTACGATTGGGCTACGATGTCGATATACCTTAAAATCGATCAAAACATTACGTAAAATTATATTAATTATATTCGTTATAATTTATGTGTAATTTAGTTTAGCCGTGAATAAAGGCAACAAATATCTGATTGTAAAGATATATGGTTGCGATTTTGATCGAATTTATTTCCAATAATTGGAAATCTACAGTTTAGTATATACACTCATAGGCAATGTATGTATTACACTATGTATGTACAAATTGACGTACTGAGTGATTTGGGAGCAGGCGGCTCTCGAGCAAGCTCGCCGGAGCACAAGCCGCCATCGAACCTGGAACTCTTCCCGGGTGGCAACGCGCAACGCTCCAACAATGGTAACACACACAAACACAAGACCGGCTGCGCTATTAGATAATGGATCGCCCTCAAAATACAATTGCTCAATACTGTCCTACACTATTTATAATTATTGCTTCTCTAGTAGGCATTGCATTATTTCTAGAATATTTTAGCAGTCTCAAATCTGCTTTTATGTGATTTGCATACGTTGTTCCCTTGCTTGGCACATATGAGACTGTCGATAAGTACTTTTGTCCTTTTGTCTTCAATTATTAGGTTAATCAATAATTTTTCAATAATTTTGGAGATTCCCTCGGATCGGTGCTGTGTCACCCGTATGCCAAAATCTCCTGTGTTAGACTTTATATTCTCGCTCTCCCATATATCACTTATAAAAGTCGAAATTAAATAACAATATATTTCTGGCTTATAACAATACTCTTGGAATTCATAATAGGAACTATCCAATATCATTAACAACAGAACTATTACTATATCAATAAATTTGTCTACCTCTTGAGATTATCCATTCTCAAACCGCCAGCGTACATGCGTAGTTGATTTTTCGTAGGTATTACATATACATTAAATTAGTTGTGCAATTTGATTTCTTAGTCATTCTTTTAATTATAACACAGCAGAATTACCACCAAAAACACTTCATTAAATGACACTCCCGCTAATATTATTGAGATGTGCTTTTGGGGCCGATTTTTTCGTTCCGTGCATGTTATGCTTCTCATTCGAATGACTCGAAAATCCGTTTCATCATAATACGAAATCATTAAACCACTAAGAGACGTGTTTTAAATCATTTGTGAGAAATAAATAGTATCAGCTGATTTATTTATTTAGACAAGCGAATATAGTCGCTTTTCTTATCATGTTGACACTATTTGTTTCTTTGTTTTTGTTTTATTATTTAGGCTAGTGTTATCAATGTTTGGATATAGACGTTTTTCCTTATAATCTTGCGCAATGATAACTGTTTCCTATGAGTCACCAAGTTAATCATGCTAATGGCCTTTACAGTATGACACGACCTCAATAACAACTAGGATATTCTTTGGAAGAACAGTTTGTTGAAATGCTTGCGTTTCGTTTGTGCATGATAAACAAAGCATCGTAAAAATAATAAACTCATTTTACTCTACGTCAGTTACCATGGTTACCGTTTACATAGAACAACATCGTAACAATGGTAGCACCATTTAGTCCATGTTTAATAAAGCTTCTAGAAAATCAAATTTTGTTTTCTATTTTTACATTATTTAGTTAAACAGTGTAAACTTTATATAGTGACGGTGAAGGGACTGCGAGAGTTGTTTTTCAACGATATTTATTATCGGATATGGAAAATAAAGCAAACTCGAGAAATTTTGACGGTAGTTTAAATCGAGGGTACGCCCCTCAATTTACATAGAGTTTACACTGGAATTAATCTTTTAACTTAGAATTTGATATTAATGGTCAATAATTAGAAATATAATAATTATGTAATGTAGCGTCACCATTGCCATCTCCCGTGAAATCGCCTGCGCGGACGCCGAGCGTGCAACAAAAGGCATGCTGTACCGCCCTCTATGACTTTGATCCCGAAAACCAAGGAGAACTTGGATTCAAGGTAAACTTGCATTCTGTTTTGAGTTTTTATTTTTTTTATAAAAATCCATTTATATGGATAAGAAATAGTTTTTAAAAATCTATAAAATCTCGCAGAATGTCGTCTTTAAAAAGAAAATATTTTTTTATACCTCTTAACTCGGCTACTTAATAAACCGAAGTGTCAATTAATTAACTATATTAAATTATCAATTGTTTTTTAGGAAAATGACGTTATCACCCTGATCAATAAAGTTGATGACAATTGGTTCGAAGGCAGCATCAATGGGAAAACTGGTTACTTCCCCATCAGCTACGTTCAAGTCACTGTTCCCCTACCTAACATGTAATTCACTTTATTAACATGCAACACGCCATTCTTTTAGATTAATACAAGAAAAGCGTACAACGCAGTATAAGAACTTGTGTAAAAAATTACTTGACTTAATACAATACAGTTTAAAATATAGCTACACAGTACACATATATAGAACCAATAAATTTATTTTTGCTATTGTCGCAAAGCATATGTTTGCGATAAGATAATATTGAAATTAATGGGAAAAACGTGATCGAGATGTATACATATATTAAAAATATTTTACGCCTTTTTGTCAATTATTACAAATATTATTTAACCTAACCAAAGATTAATTTTTCAGCTATATTTTTATATGTAGCCTAAGCCTAAAGAATGGCTGTGTTGCATCAAGTCTCAGTATTACAGTAGGCAATTTATTCGCAGATAAATTGTGTCTAAAGCTCAATAATTAAAATGTTAATAACCTGATCAAATCTTCATTATGTTAATTTTCGGTCTTCCATTTGTTTCGGTAATTCAAATATTTCCATTACAATTATGCCAAATAGAACCCAACGAAATATTGCAGCTAGTTTTTTAATTTTAGACCAAAACATTTTTGAATGAATGTTAAATGCATAATAAATGAGATTAAATGAAAGTGTATATTTAAAAACATTCCTGTTTGTGTAGCGTATTTTAATTTTATAAATAATTTTCTTGTAACTACGAACTATTTTAGTTACGCTTTGGAAATCCGACAGGTGATATTTTTGTGGAATTAAATTTTATATTTTGTAGACATATTCTAGAAATGAAATTGCCATTTCCTCCATTAATATAGATTGTCACGTATTAATAGGTTTGATTAGATTGCATAGATTATATTGCGGATAATTATTTGACAGAAACGTATACAAGTATATACACAAAGCATTGTGGGGACGTAAGTTGTTGAATCTTGCCAAATATTTGTGGCTATTCGATGTTCGATGTTTATGATAAATGTATTATGAAATGATGTTATTGTGATAATATTAATAATCATGCATTTTGCGCTATGTCGTGTACGGTCAATTTTTTATGTTTCGTTTTATGACAATTGACATAATCATAGAGAAATTAAATCCAATATGTGGCCTCTAAATAGTTGTTGTACTTTTAATGCATGCATTTCACTCAGAATTTCACGATATTTATTGGTGTTAATGTGATGTTATAATCATAATTCATAAATCATTCACATGAATTTGACCCCATACTTCTGGCATATAAAAGACAATACCTAGATCTAATGTTAGGTGTATGTAAGTTCTAATCGTTCTACCTTCAAGTGTCTATTATAAGTATTTTGAGCAAATAATAAATTAAAATTGGTGTTAATGTAATCGGTGTACGGCCGACAGACGTGTTTAAATGTTTCTTCAACACGCTAATATCGTTGATCCTTCCACGTGGTGAGTTTCGGATCCCTCAATATATAAAACCCTAACAAACTACAAATAACTGGGTGCCTATATTGCAGAGACGGTTATATTTTTAAATGTGCTATGTATATTGGGTGCATGCACTCGGTGCGAGTTGGTAACTGTTTCGTAAATGTATTCTTGTTCATGTTACTGTAATATTAAATCTAATTGATAGATACTTGACAATTTACGAGATATTTGTTTATATTAAAAAAATATCCTGAACTTTATGCTCGTTTCGCCTCCTAATAAAATGTTAACTGAATTTATGCGTTTTATTTCCACCTACTAATTACTTATTCGTGTATAATAAATGAAGGCTTTAAATTTTCCAAGTTCATATAAGCAAGATAAAAACTTGTTTATAAATACACACCTCGTTATGAATTATGGTAATAAGGTAAAGTACAAACAGTAATTTATGTTGGAAAACAATATAAGAAACTTCTAGAATATTATAGCAATTATATGATAATCATACATTTAAATAGAGTAATGACGCATTTATTTATCGTAATTTTACAGAAAAACTGAACTAAACCTTGCGATATTGATATTGACACTAAAATTGTGAGTAATGCTAATAATGTATTTAAATTAGACAAGCGTAAAACAATAATATTTCATTCGGTTAGGACTGTTTTCTGGTTCCTAAGGCAATTTATTGAAATAAAAAAACTATTATTTAATACAATAATGTTTATAAGATGAGATAGTTGATAAACGACTGCAGTTTGAAAGTTGATACTGTAAATTGCCTAAAAATCTAAAATTTCTTTGAATAGTCCCAAATATATTTCTACAGTTACATTGATCATTTTCTTTAAAGTTAAGAGAGTCTTTTCCGGACCCGACACAATAATTATTGTTCTCGCAATCGAACCCAGGTGCATTAAAAAATCCATTCACTCAACCACAGCCAAAAATACGAGATACCTATAATAATTTCTTGCATAATATCTTATAAATATTCTACTTAAATGAATGAATGTATGAAGCCAAATAAATGAAGAAAAGAAATAAGTATTCACAAAGGTTACGTAAACGAAGCCCTTGAATTATAAGCCGCTACAAGGGCATTATTATTATAAACATAAGGTAAAGAAAACGAATAAGTATGCTTTAATAACCACGTTAAATGTGAGGAAAACTCGTTAAAATAAACGGTGTTTACTCATTTAAATAACGAAAGAAATTGTATTTACGTAGACCGGACGTACCTAGCCCACCTACTTAGTACTTGCATATCTTTTTAGTATAAATATTAATGGATGAATTTTAATGTAAAGATAAGCCAAAGAAACAAAGTTATATAGCCTGTAGGTACACACATAATCAAACAAAATTTTAAAGCGCATTACGTATGCGACATGCGTATACCTAATATGGAGCGTTTGCTAATGCCCGGATTCCAAGAAAATTGTATACCCGATAGACGGTAAACTTAATATAGAACATATGTAGGAGACATCTGACGTAGAGGTTCTTATTAATCCAATAAGTACACCGTAATATCTTACTTTTATTCTTCATACGATTTATTTTATATTGTCGATGATTTTCTGTTCTTATTTAAGAAATACGTCAATAGTCTACAAGACATTAACCTCAATAACTTTGAAGCTAAGTATAGAGCGGTTATCGTCTTCAGTCTGGTACGTTCACCTCTCTCCATCGCCTCAATGATCACGTTACTCCCCGTCCAAGAAAATCAATAAATGGGGACAACAAAGGCACCAGATTCATACATAAAATATTTTTAGGTACAAACGTTGCATATGCACATTTTGTATTATTTACATACTCAAGACTCATACATACATACTTAGACTTTAACGTACATATATGAATAAATATAATGATAGATTCATAACGTGTTATTTTATTTGAAATAACTTCACGCTGCCATGACCTAGATATTCATTGGGTCGTGAACTATTAACGCGGACCGCCGTTTCAACTGGGACTTACAAAATGCGGTCAATACTTTTCGTGATTTACAATTAAAAATACCGTAGCTACATATTATGTGCATGTGTCTTTTCTTGAATGAACTATCTAAGATTATACTAGGATATAATATTGATTGTTAAAGAAATAAATATATGTACTTCTTACTAGCCAATTTTTAAATATACAAATAAAAACGATGTTGTGTTTGATTAGTCAAACCCTAACCCATTCTTTGGTTTTATCAGGTACTAATATTAAATAGAGGATCTAATTTGTTTTAAAACACCATTTTACCCAATTAAATTAACAGCTACTCATTAAATTTAACATACTGACCAATTTGTTGGGTTACAAAATTTCAGTTATGTATATTTTAATTAATGGTTGCCTACAAATCTAGAGAAAGTTGCGGAAATAAGCAACATAGTAAGGATCTGTTATATATCGCATTATTTATTTTTTCGGAATTGGAACGGATCTAGAATAATATAAGCCTAATTCAAATGAAGCTTTTAAAATATTTTCTTTTTAGTAAAAATTTTCAATGTACATGTTTTCATATCATTTCATCATTCTTTACAGTATATAAAATTGAAAAATTTCAGTTTTATTGGCTAAAATGAAACTACTAAGTAGTCTGAGTCTTGAGTATTTATTCATTTTGAAAATAAATTGCATTTTGAATGTTAACAACTTGAATATTAATTTTATGTAGCAGGGTCAAAACAAAAGTATTTCAAAAAATTATTAATAACTTATTGCAAGTAAATTTACAATAACTATAAAATCTTGGAATGGTTTCATAAATTTTCAAAAGATTTTTCAATACTGCAACAAAATATGGCTCATGAAGCGGTTGCTTCATCAATTGCCACCTCTCAGACGGAGTACTAGATGCAAGGTTGATTCCTTTTGAATGTTGTAGTCTGAAAGGGTGCGTCCATCTTCTAATTGCTTACCAGCAAAGATGAGACGTTGCTGGTCTGGTGGAATACCTTCCTTGTCTTGGATTTTAGCTTTAACATTTTCAATGGTGTCCGAAGCTTCCACTTCTAGTGTGATGGTTTTGCCTGTCAGTGTTTTAACGAAAATTTGCATTCCTCCTCTGAGACGTAACACAAGATGAAGTGTAGATTCCTTTTGAATGTTGTAGTCTGAAAGGGTGCGGCCATCTTCCAATTGCTTTCCAGCAAAGATGAGACGTTGCTGGTCTGGTGGAATACCTTCCTTGTCTTGGATTTTAGCTTTAACATTTTCAATGGTGTCCGAAGCTTCCACTTCTAGTGTGATGGTTTTGCCTGTCAGTGTTTTAACGAAAATTTGCATTCCTCCTCTGAGACGTAACACAAGATGAAGTGTAGATTCCTTTTGAATGTTATAGTCTGAAAGGGTGCGGCCATCTTCCAATTGCTTTCCAGCAAAGATGAGACGTTGCTGGTCTGGTGGAATACCTTCCTTGTCTTGGATTTTAGCTTTAACATTTTCAATGGTGTCCGAAGCTTCCACTTCTAGTGTGATGGTTTTGCCTGTCAGTGTTTTAACGAAAATTTGCATTCCTCCTCTGAGACGTAACACAAGATGAAGTGTAGATTCCTTTTGAATGTTGTAGTCTGAAAGGGTGCGGCCATCTTCCAATTGCTTTCCAGCAAAGATGAGACGTTGCTGGTCTGGTGGAATACCTTCCTTGTCTTGGATTTTAGCTTTAACATTTTCAATGGTGTCCGAAGCTTCCACTTCTAGTGTGATGGTTTTGCCTGTCAGTGTTTTAACGAAAATTTGCATTCCTCCTCTGAGACGTAACACAAGATGAAGTGTAGATTCCTTTTGAATGTTGTAGTCTGAAAGGGTGCGGCCATCTTCCAATTGCTTTCCAGCAAAGATGAGACGTTGCTGGTCTGGTGGAATACCTTCCTTGTCTTGGATCTTAGCTTTAACATTTTCAATGGTGTCCGAAGCTTCCACTTCTAGAGTGATGGTTTTGCCCGTCAGTGTTTTAACGAAAATTTGCATTCCTCCTCTAAGACGTAACACAAGATGAAGTGTAGATTCCTTTTGAATGTTGTAGTCTGAAAGGGTGCGGCCATCTTCTAATTGCTTACCAGCAAAGATGAGACGTTGCTGGTCTGGTGGAATACCTTCCTTGTCTTGGATCTTAGCTTTAACATTTTCAATGGTGTCCGAAGCTTCCACTTCTAGTGTGATGGTTTTGCCTGTCAGTGTTTTAACGAAAATTTGCATTCCTCCTCTGAGACGTAACACAAGATGAAGTGTAGATTCCTTTTGAATGTTGTAGTCTGAAAGGGTGCGGCCATCTTCCAATTGCTTTCCAGCAAAGATAAGACGTTGCTGGTCTGGTGGAATACCTTCCTTGTCTTGGATTTTAGCTTTAACATTTTCAATGGTGTCCGAAGCTTCCACTTCTAGAGTGATGGTTTTGCCCGTCAGTGTTTTAACGAAAATTTGCATTCCTCCTCTAAGACGTAACACAAGATGAAGTGTGGATTCCTTTTGAATGTTGTAGTCTGAAAGGGTGCGGCCATCTTCTAATTGCTTTCCAGCAAAGATGAGACGTTGCTGGTCTGGTGGAATACCTTCCTTGTCTTGGATCTTAGCTTTAACATTTTCAATGGTGTCCGAAGCTTCCACTTCTAGAGTGATGGTTTTGCCCGTCAGTGTTTTAACGAAAATTTGCATTCCTCCTCTAAGACGTAACACAAGATGAAGTGTGGATTCCTTTTGAATGTTGTAGTCTGAAAGGGTGCGGCCATCTTCTAATTGCTTTCCAGCAAAGATGAGACGTTGCTGGTCTGGTGGAATACCTTCCTTGTCTTGGATCTTAGCTTTAACATTTTCAATGGTGTCCGAAGCTTCCACTTCTAGAGTGATGGTTTTGCCCGTCAGTGTTTTAACGAAAATTTGCATTCCTCCTCTAAGACGTAACACAAGATGAAGTGTTGATTCCTTTTGAATGTTGTAGTCTGAAAGGGTGCGGCCATCTTCTAATTGCTTTCCAGCAAAGATGAGACGTTGCTGGTCTGGTGGAATACCTTCCTTGTCTTGGATCTTAGCTTTAACATTTTCAATGGTGTCAGAAGGTTCAACTTCCAATGTGATGGTTTTTCCCGTAAGAGTTTTTACGAAGATCTGCATTTTATAAGATCTGCAAAAAAATGAATACAATATTATTTGGCTATTTAACAGATATTTGATTTACTGTATTATTGATTTGGGTGATTAAAATGGAATGACGCATCTTCGAAGTTCGAAACAAAGAAATTTCTCGTTCACAAAATGGCGTCGCACACCACTGCTCGTCCTTTGTTTGAATATAAAGATATGACGCAATAACAAAGAGAGGTTTGGAAAACTTACCTTTAACTACACCGAAGTACGAATAATTAACAATTTTTATACTTAATGCAAATATTAATTAACTACAATTCACAATATTTAGATAACATAAAAATTAAGTTATATACAACACTCTAGTAACACGTCAATACTCAATAGCGCTAGAGAAAAATGGCAATGTCAATTTGCGTGGAGTACGATATTTATACTTTCGGGACATATTTTTTAATATTGCAACCCTCATATAATCAGTCGCACACACGAGTGAGATTATAAAGTGATTTAAATTAAAAAAAAGACTTAAATAATTCTTTTTTGTTACTAACATTGTATAATAACCCGGAATTTCTTATATATTTATATATCCTCTCGAATCCCCCTATTGGCTTTTCGATAAATCAAGATTAAGTTAAAATTTAAATTGTAAGTAGAAATATTTATTTGCATAATATATTGCATATTTTTATTACTACTACTACTGATACTACCATTTACCGTCAAGTTCTTCATAATTTTATGAAGATTTATTTTAACCGATGAAATAAGGAAAGGTTTCTAATATAGTTTTTACTATTTTATGTCACTTAAAATATACATATAAATCATTACAAATGAATATATGACTAATGCTTTATCTTTTGGAATATTAAATTTATCAAGTAATGTGAGAGATATGGTTTTTTAAACTTTTTTTATCTGTTGATAAACTTTATACGTTGACATTTAGATAGCTGTCATTTCCAAATATCTTGGGTAGCTGTCGCCTGTCATATCCTACAGAATTTCTAAACATAATTTTGCGTTGTATATTGTACGGTGTATCCACGATTTAAGATTTTTAAATAAATACGATTTTTGTTAGGGCGTTGAAAAGGTCGAAACTAAATATAACTTCACAGTAGTTGTTCCATCAACGACACCGATGAGTTTAATTGTCGGAGATCGTGATGTTTAGCGACGTTATTACTATTATATATGCAGTCTAGACGAGTATTATATTCAGGTTTCAAACGAAGCTCGAGCGACTCGGGGACCGACAACAAGAAACCTTGTCTACAATAAAATCGATGAAAGTTTTACTCTTATGTTTATAAATGAATAATGATTGTTTTATAGTTAAGTTAGACTGCGTTTCGAAAGTTATATCCGTAAGAGTTAAAAATGGCTGATTTGATACGAGCGATGGGGGCGCCGATTGGACCCCCTATCAAGGACAAGTTAGGATCGCCCTCTACGGAGTCCGAAGACGGCGGCGGCGATATTGCTGAGTTGACTGCTGATTTAGAGCTTGACGAAGCTGACGGACCTAGCACTAATGGTATTAATAAATATAGTTAGTTAATTTTTACTCAAATTTGCAATCTACCAATAAAGGGAATCTATTAAGGTAGGAATGTAGAATCTTTAAATTATTCGTTACTGTTTTGGCTTACATTTACTGTAAATAAAAAACTTGTAGACCCAATTCTGCGATCATCTATAGTTTTACTCATAAATTGAATTAGTTAAATCCTGAATATATTTTTACTTAAAATATTGACAATATTGTGTTTAGTTCTAGGAGTAAGGTTCTAGAAAGATGTTAAAGAAACAAATACTAAAAAAAACTACTTATAATATATATACTACCTTAGTTGTAACTAACTGTTGGTCACCAGGAGAAAGGCAAGCAGTGTTGGCTCCTCCAGAAAGTGAGTGGTACCATGGCAGGCTTGATAGATATACTTCTGAAGAAAGATTGTGGGCTACGGGAAAACATGGCAGTTACCTGGGTAAGTCAATAATGATGATATTTTATTTAAAAAAAAGGCATTTTAGTAGTTTTATTGCTATCATATACATAATATTTCTTTTTAAATTCTGTAAACTGTAACTAGATATTTGACATAACTTACTGTATGGTGTATAATTATAATAAGTAATTGTTTTTAAAATTTTATAAGCAAACCTATTTTAACTTTGAGAAATGTAAATATGGGAATAACTAGAAAATTTTTAAGGTTTTTTTTTCATATTGGTGTCAATAACATTGCTTAATTTATCATTAATTTTTATAGTATGAAGTTGTGTTAATCTATCTCATATCACAATGAACAATAGCTAGGTAACACAGATTCCCACAGAAAATTATAGTAACTTACAAAAGTATAGAATTACAAAAGAATTATTACTAGAATGAAATTCTTGTGTATTTGTTAATATTGTATGTTTTAAAGATAAAAGTTTTTAACTTATGACAATTTTGCCATATAAATATGACTGAGAAAAAGAATAGTTGTTAACGAGAAAACAAAATGTGGTCCATTAACATTATGGAACCCAGTACAAACAATTTAAAGTATAAAGAAAGTAAGCTTTAATTTTAATATAATATTGTTCCATTCACTAATTTCTAGTAATTGTATGAATGTTTAAATTAGCATTGTTAATTAACATGTATATTTCTAATTATATTTGTGAGATGTTCTTTGAATAAATTATATTCTGGGTACTAAACAATTAGAATTTGCAGATTTGATAACTAATTAATGAGATTATAAGATTCTGTTGATTATTATTAAAGTAACTTAATTTCCTAGTTGTCATTTAAAATGTGTGCATGTAAATTTGCAAATGTATTAAATTAACTTATACAATTAAACTCCATGTCACATCCCTCGATCCAACAACAAACCTCTTAAAGCGTTGAAATCTCTCGGCTTTGGTTGGTTTAGCTTAACTACCATACAATGAAAATATCGCCACTCTACATAGCATAACACCCACCCTTAATAACGACAATTAAATATTAAAATTGCGTACGTACAAAGTACACATGTCAGAAGTGAAACTTCTTTGTAAATTAATTATTACTATAAAATAAAAGCCCCAATAGATGATCGTGTACCAGTATATGATCACTCCATGTATTTGTATATCTATATTCACACTGTCTATGTGCTAATGATAATATAAGATTAGAAGTTTACTGCACAAGACGTTATGCGACAGAATTGCCATCTAAATTTCTAATATGTAACTACTAAACAAATACATCAACCAATAGCGTGTATTTTTCTCATGCGCCTAAAGAAGTTTCACTTCAAAAGTATTTCTTAAGTTGCCGAAATTAGTTAAAACTGCAGCACTGTGTACGTTCCTTTGTCGCTTTTTGTCCTAGCCCGTAATAAACTCGACTGTCGGCATCATACGTCCCGATTTTTTTTAAGAAATTCGTTATTTTGTTTACAAACTGGGATTGCTTGCACGTGCTTTATCACGAAGATGTCTCAATATCGCAAGATATGAATAAAAAAAGTAAAAAAATACAACATAATTTCTGCAGCAAAACACGTCAGGCAAAAATAACAGACTATACGCAATAGCGTTCAAATAACAATTGTTATTATGTAATTATTAACATTAGTCTGAAATAAACTTTTTCTTTTTCTAATACAGATTTTTCTTCTTTCTATTTAAGGGCAATTCTTTGTAACGTCAAAATATGCACAGTCCTTTGAGTGTCTTTACATAGAGTGTACTCTATGTAACGATTATATAGAATCTATATAATATAACTTTTCCAACATTTTGTATTCTATAATTTTTTATACCGTAAAGAGATATTTTTTTTTAGTTCGAGAAAGTGATCGAAAACCTGGATCGTATGTGTTAAGCTATCTTGGACGTACTGGGATCAATCATTTTCGGTGAGTAGTATATTGATAGTAGGTCATAGTTTTTAGTTTCAATAACAATTTTTCTCAATATTACCTATAGTGGTACCGTAGATTATCAATGACTTGATCTATCCATATGAAATCACCATCTTTTAAATTAGCCTAAATAATTGTCGCGGTAATAGATTTTACTCATATATTTTTTTATTTAATTATTATAGCATAACAGCTGTATGCGGTGATTACTATATTGGGGGTCGTCAATTCGATTCCCTCACGGAACTAGTTGGATTCTACAGCCATTGTTCGGATTTGTTGAAACGTGAAAGACTTGTTGAGCCCGTTCCACCGCCCGAACCTGTAAATGATAAGAAGGTATGCTTATTTCAATCTTAAACACATATCCAAGTTCATCAACCTTAAAAGTTTATCACATTTTGTTTAATCCTATTATTTTCTACTCATTGAAGTTTCAGTTCAATTAAGAATCAGTGCTCACTTGTTCGGGTACTTACATATTTAATGCACACTGTCGTATTCTAAAGTCTGTTCGAAACCTGTTCAATTTCTTTTGCCTTGCAAAAGCTTGCTAAGCTTTTTAGCTAAGAAAAAAATTAAAATGTCTGATTTCTTAAAATATGTCTTTAAAACTGATCAGTGTAAGCATTCATAATCACTGCGCAATCACATAATTTATTTTTACAAATGTTCAATGTTAAATCTCTTATAATATGTTTATAACTATAATATATAATTCCCTATGCTATATAAGATATCTTAAAACTAAAAACAATAACGGCGTTATTATACAGTATGTGGTGTGTAGTGTTTACCCTTCTTTTTATATGGAATAAATATCATAATCATGGTATAAATGTTGGTACTCGTTAATGCTGTAATATTTCTTTCTATAATTAAAAGTTCGTACAGATTATACATATGAATAATGTTTGTTCACTAGCGCGTGGTCGCCATCCTGCCCTACACCAAGATGCCAGACACGGACGAGCTCACGTTTCAGAAGGGCGATATTTTCTTCGTACACAATGACATGGGAGACGGCTGGCTATGGGTCACTGCACACAGGTATATTTAAGGCGGCCTTTGACATATCATTGTAGTATTTGAATAGCCGTGATTCTTAAGTCTTATATCGCGAAAGATTTTCAGTAATTTTGTAGGCTTTTACGTAAAGTTTCTCAACACTAAACTATGAAAAGAAGTTGCGTTGATTATAATTACTACTTGATAGGTATTTAATTAATATTACATTCCCGATTCTCCATTTATTATATATAAAACACAGAACATTTACCCTACCTAAGACACAAAAGCTCTGAAATGTACAAAGCAAATTTTAGAAATTAGGTAAATTTTTTATTATATATTTTTTATTAAAAGAGAATTACAACGAATTACAACTTCAAATTGCAGACTCATATTATGACTTTTACTACGTAAAGACGAGTTAGATCAATAAGATTTGGCTAATAAGGGGTCTTAAGCAGGATTTCAATGGCTTCTAAGTTTTCCTTTAGGGTTGCAAAATACGATGTACGTATATGTAATAAGTACGATAAATTATAAATGATAGACAATTTCTCACTCTTTCTCTTTACTAAACTAGTCGGTATTTTCTATATTATTGATTACAAGAAGAGATCTTTATTAAAAATAGCGCAACTGCTTAATTTTGAAGCCTTCTTAGTGATTTTTAAAATTTAATTAGTAGTTTTTGAGTCTGTACTTCAATCATAGAAAAATAATATAATATTTAACTGTTTTACGTATAGCGTCGATTACCTTAACTTAAATTTCGTTTAGTACTAGCAACTTGTTTAATATCCTCCAGGACGGGAGAGCAAGGAATGATCTTCAGGGAGCTGGTTGAAGACCTGGATCCATCAATCGACCCAAATACTGTTTTCTCTTGGTTCCACCCTAATTGTACTAAGAGTGAGGCAGTTGATATGCTAGTCAAAGCTGGGCCTGGAAGCTTTTTAGTCAGGTTTGTTTCATTTAAAATGATAATAAATTGTATTTTAGTCACCCAGTAGAGGATTTTTGTTTTCCTCTATATTAACCACTAGCGTACAACAATAGAATATAAGCGAAATAATGAAATGTTAATTGCTATAAAATACAGTGTACACTCTCTATAACGTAAAAATTGTTTTATTTATTTGGTTTAACCCATTACCCATATATTAATTCATCCCTCCCGAACGACGAACGAACCATCTTTATAACGAATAAAAACGCTCGTTCCCTTCAAATTCGTTATAAAGAATTTACACTGTAAGTATGACATATATTTTTCATATTTACACAGGCTTACATGGGGGAAATTACATTTAGACTCGGCACGCATAACCTGTCATGTTTTATAATATATTTTTTTATATAACGGGGCAAACGGGTAGGAGGCTCGGCTCACCTGATGTTAAGTAATACCGCCGCCCATAGATACTTTCATTGCCAGGGCTCGCAAGTGCGTTGCCGGCCTTTTAATAATAATTCAAGTACCTAACCCATTTGCCATTTTATATATTTTAACTATTTTGTTGTTTTTTATAAAATGACGATATAATCGCGCTTTTTATAAAAATATTTGAATAATGTTAACTTTGACTTTGATGAACCAAATGAATGCCAAAAAAGAAAGAAATAGATACGTTTAACAAAAATATGTTTTACTAATATATTGTCTATTTATTCCCTCTATAGGCCTTCAGATAACTCACCAGGCGATTACTCCTTATTCTTCCACATCAATAACCAGATTCAAAGGTTCAGAATCGAGAAGAAAGGTGTTCGATACTTGATGGGTGGGAGGACCTTTGAATGTTTGGATGCAGTGATTAATAGATACAGGAAGGAACAAATTGTTGAAGGACATACACTTGGGCAGCCAGTAAGTAGTTTTTCCGCATATATTATTTGTGAGTATGTGTACTTAGTTAGAAAAAAAGTACATTGGTTGTTAAATGTTTCTGTCTAAAATTCTAAATAGATATTTTTTTAAGTCTTATTTTGTTTCGATTATCAATAGTAGTTTAAGCATCATAATTGTTAAAATTAAGGTGGTAAAAACACTCATAGCATCTCGTTATATTATGTTTGTATAGAATAATATAATTTGTAGCAAAATAGAAAAAAAAGTTCGTTGTTACAAAGTACACATGTCAGAAGTGAAACTTCTTTGGTAAACTAATTTTTAACTCTTGTTAATATTTAATAAAAAAAATAAAATAGTTTGTTCTTCGCTACTAAAACACATGGCATTTTAATTTAAAATTCGTCATTTGAGATAAATTATTTTGCATAAAATATAAAATACTAATATTTCATAAATTCTCTTAACGACATTTTAATTTTAATAATAGAATTTCTGTAAGGTAATTCACGCTTCTAACTCTCTCTCAATATGTCTCAATCACTGTCTCCCTTTTCTTCGACAAAAATTCTGCACATCTTCGTGACGTTTTTTAAAAAAATTACCCTCATGCGCCTTAAGTTTCACTTCAAAAAAGTAATTCTTTGTGTTAAATGTATCAGTGCTTCTTTCTTTTGTTTGACCTAGCCTATTACAAAACAAAACAATTGTTTTATCGGTTAAATACGCCATTTGTATATTTATTTGAAATTTTCTCCAGCTTATAGCCGAGGGCCACCAAATAGAACCGCAACAGAACACGACAGGCGCTGCAGCGGAGAAGATATACGCCACGCTTCGAGAATGTAGGGACCAGATTGGTTTGAAGAAGATGAAGGGGATCAAGCATCAGGGATACCTTCACAAGA
This sequence comes from Pieris napi, assembly GCF_905475465.1. Taxonomy (NCBI): domain Eukaryota; kingdom Metazoa; phylum Arthropoda; class Insecta; order Lepidoptera; family Pieridae; genus Pieris; species Pieris napi. The sequence goes on along the minus strand of NC_062239.1, from coordinate 2,247,369 downwards.
AGTCGGATAAGGCCACTAAGAAATGGAAAGCGCTCTATTTCGTCCTACTCCAAGAGGGGACGGACACACATTTGTACTTCTACGATTCTCCTAAACGTACGAAGCCGAAGGGGCTGATTGATCTGTCGTGCGCCTATTTGTATCAGGTAAAATGAATAATAAACTCGTTTATATAATATTCAATATAAAAAAAAACGTGTGGAACTCGGGGACTGCCGCGGTAAAGCTATTGCATAATTTTTTTTCAACTTATGCAATTATAATTATTTATTTATGCAGTATTTTTTTTCTTTGATATATATTCAAGTTTTTTCTTTGATAAATTAATTCAATCTACCACTCTACCAGACTCAGACTAACTCGCCTATATAGTCAGTCTCACTCTAACGCGCACCGGCTGCACCGATCTCGTCAGAGAGATGTAAACACGCAGTATGCGTTCTGTCCCGCTCTAACGCGTAAGGTTTTTTTGTTACGGAATTTCTGGATTCGGTCTCCACGCTCGAGTCCCGCGATAGAAGCTATGCAATAGCTTAAAAAAAATGCCTTTATTGTCATTACGTCCATTAAGTCCATGTCATTATGTTTAACTTTAGTACATGACCTCCGACGGAGTGAAGTACTCCACATTTTATTATTTATAGAATTTCTATTTCAATTTTGTCTTGGCACAAGATTTCTGCTTTGATATTCCGAACACACGTTGATTTTCGGGTCCAACCTCCCCCCCCCCCTTTTTTTTCCTGGATCTGAGGTCCCCTTTTTGATTTTTGTTCCTATTACTTTAATACACGTGCACTGAAATGAATACGTGTATAGACCTACGTGCTAGTGGCTGAACAACGTTCGGCCCCACAAACGATCAGTAATAAAAAATTATACTATTTTATTTTGACTCTCACTGTATCTCGAGTTTCTAACCAACCCATTCTTTATTGCCGTTTAATCAATATATATTGTATTTTTTAGGTACACGAGTCCCTATGGGAGCGTGAATTTTGTTTCCAATTAGTGGAAAGGGCGCTGCCGTGTCTCTCGACGCACACTTTCCTCGCTGCGTCCACCGCAACCGAACTACGAGGATGGCTGGACGCTTTGCGTCCGTTGTGTGTACCACAGCAGGCCAAGCATCAGTCTAAAGTAAGATTTTTTGTGTACGTTTTATGTTATGTTCTAGTAATTCTTTTAGTTTTAGTTAGTTTAGTTCCTAATGTCAAGTAAATTCTGTCGATGTTTTAGTTCGAGATTGAGATAAATATAGAAATTCTGTTTTCGTTCAGTGAAATCTTTTATTTTGTACTGATATCAAAATCCTTTTGTAACTTAACATTTTGCATAATTATTTAACTTTTTGCCTTATTGCCCATCTAGTACACGGCCAAGAGACATTTGAAAACATTTTAACAATAAATAGTTTAATTTATAGCTATTTCTGAATGAAACTGTTACATGAATGTTATAGATAGGCAAAAAAGAGCTCTTTACTATCTATATGTTTATAGATTAATTTGGACAGTGGGTAAACTCTGTCCATATCAATTCCATTCATTTGAATTTCATTTTAACAACTTCCAAAACAAATGTTTCTCTGTTGTAGTATGTAGTTTTTCTCTATATATTTCTTGTATTAAATGAATCGCACAAGAAATAACGTCCCGAATCTGAGGGCAATAACGCATTACAATAACGGAATAATCACTTATTCCGCTAGCTCTGCGATGCAATCTGTCTTTATAATTTTTTTATACCTTACTACAATAGGTAGCTCGTGTGGTATGGCTCCGAGCATTGCGCGTACGTTGTGTGACCGCTCACCGACTGCCGGCCCGTTTGGCGCCGCGTCCGTACTTACGCTTGGCGTTGGGTGCTGCGCCCGTCGCACGTACGCGACCGCGGCCATCGCCCGACCCGCATTGGGATGACGAGTTTGTCTTTGAGTACGTATTATTTTTTGTTACTTATGCAAATTAATACTTATTAAATTTTTTTATCATTTATGTGTGTTGGTTCCTAATAAAAAATAAATATTTTTGTACGGTGAGATATTGCGATTCCTGGAAGGTTTAGGTCTATTTCAGTAAGATGTGTAAACGATTGTAGCAAAAAAATCTTACTAAGTTACACGTGATACACTGGCGGAAGCTTGTGTTTGGTTAAAAAGCAATACTGTAATTGCTAAACCAAACCTAAACTCAATGTAGCTATTGGGTCTATCATTCGCTTTTAACTTATTATAATTAGTAATTGTGTAGTAAAACGATTATTATTATGAAAATTATATAAATTTTCTGCCCTATTAGAAGAAAATGTGCATTAATTTGGAATTTGATTGAAATTTTAAGAATTTTGTTTATTAAATTCCGTTCAATCTAAGAGTCTGTGCGGTAAAAGAACCGACGTCTCTGTTATGCGAACTAATGTATTTGTTATTTGCTACGCCTCATTTTCTTTGTACATTAAAATTATATTTTTTTCATATTAAGTATCGAACTATAATAACAGTGTTGTTAACAGCAAAAAGCTGATTAACACTGCTGCAACCTCAATTCCCGTTTAAATCTTCAGATAATGCTCTAGAAAAACTAAATTTATCGTAAATTGTAAAGCATTTTTTTATATGTTCCAGTGATGTGCCTCCAGACGTTACCGCATTCACTATTACTGTGCATAATACCGGAAAGAGAGGAAAGGAATCTGAGGTAGGTTAAGATTTTTCTAGTTCATTTACACTTCAGGTTTTTTATCGATAATTATTTGATTAGTTTTTAAACATTTATTTGCTGCGTTTCTTTTTAGTAAATTATGTGAAAAAAAGCACGACGATATTTATTGTTATGTGTGTAGTAAAGTATTTAGTAATTAATATATAAATTATAATACCATGATGATGAAAATATTGTTCGCGAGCTAGAAAAGGTACTAAAAAAGTATCTAATTTCTAGCGCCAATTATAATATCTATTTTTGATACACAACGAGACAAAACAAATATTCTAGTTTTTTTTTTGCTTTTTTTATTAAATAGCAAACGGGCAGGATGATGTTAAGTGATAAAGCCTAGGCTCGTAAGTGCGTCGGTTGCCTTTTAAGAATTGGTACGTCTTTTCTTGAAGGACACTCAAGTCGAATTTGGATTTTATGTGTCGACCATGTTTATGTAGAGATTTCCATATTCAATACTATTTTTCAATTTTAGGTTGCTGAGTTGACGATAGAATTGGCGAATCTCGCGAATGGCGAAGAAGTTGAAGAGTGGTATCCGCTAGCGGGAATGACTCCAATAGGTGAATGGGGTTCACTAAGACTGCGTATAAGGTACTCTCTGTTCAATGACTATCTTATGTCTCACCCTGTTTTTACCTTTAATTTGATATAAAGAGCGAGAGAGAAGAGAGACTTCAAGCAGGTCCTTGTTATTTAGCGATTTCGAAAAACTGGGTTTAGTATTTGATGTGTCGTGTGTCTGTCTCTGTGATCTTGGTAGAGAAAGTAATGAGGATAAGATTCAGGAAGGAGATTTCGCTCGAACTTGCCGTATGTCAAAATCCATGAAATTAAAAAAAAGTTTGATTTGATCTTTCTTTTCAATTGTTTTTTTCATCAGGGTCGCCAGCCACATATTGAAATTTTAAGTTTTCTTCTTGTATAAATAGTTTTTGCACAAGACATAATTTAACATCGATACTTATGATCTAGAGGCTAGCCTAAATTAAAACCAATAAGTAATTTAAAACTAACCTAATTTACTAAAAATTATATTTAATATAAGAAAGTGTCTTAAAAAGACAGTCAGTTCTTGTGTACAAATTTTTTCCACTTACCACTGTATAGCACGTAAGACTAACGTGCACTCATACTAATTCGAATGGGGTTGTCCTTTTCAATCTTCTCACTAGGCCCGTGGTATCAAGAAGTTGAAAAGCCTCGATATTCACGAGTTGGTAGAGCCTTTGTTCATGGACTCCAGCAATCTTTTTCATTATTGTGGTGACGGAAAATTTGAGTATAGTGACCAATTATGAAATACCAACTTCGTAATAGATGGCAACATTTCAAAGGAATCTATATTTGATATGGCATTCACGATTTCCGAAAAGCATTTCTAAAGAAGTTATTGTAATTCATGGTTATCTTTTACAGATACATGCAAGAACTAGTAATGCCTCGTGAAGAATACAACCCACTGCGACAACTGCTTCTAGAACCGGGTTTGCCTGCTGTTAAGGCGCTCGCTGATTTGTGCAGGACGGACAGACAACCTTTGGCTACATGTTAGTATATTTTTCATTTCTTCTTCGTAGTCTTCATTACTGAAGTTCATGCCTGTCTTGAAGCCCTAACCGATACGTCGAAATCCCTTATCGTAGAAATCGTACTTGTTGTAATATCACGTCAGGTTTGAAGTGCCGTATTCCTTGGCACTATCAATACTTACTTGGGCGCCAACAAAGGTGCAGCATACAAAACTACAATTATGTCAAAGATCGATGGGACGATGTATAGAGAAGAGAAGAATAGAATACATCGAGAATAATAACTAAGATAGCAGATGTCACAAGGAAAATAAACTTAAGAGAAAATGGGCATTGCGAGAGGAACAGAAAAGTGGAGCAATAAAGTATTAAACTGATGCCCAAGGTACAATATACGCAAAAGAGGAAGACAATTTAGAAGGACCATATGGTGGACATGGCAGAGAGTGGGACGTAGCGGGATTAGTAGGAGGCCTTTGTAAAAAAGGGCACACAGATACCGAATGAATGAGATAATAGAAATTCAAATGAGATAATAGAAATTTAAATGAAAAGTATCTGAAATACAAGGCTTTTATTATTAGTTTTCTCCGTATGGAACAGAATTGTGCCCGTTTTTTTTGTTATTTTTTTATGTTGGCTGTCAGCCTTCTGTGTTCGACACCCGTTACTTTTCTTCACAGAGCGTTGCTTGCTTAAAAAAAATATTAAAAAAAAATATTTTTTCTTAAAATTATTATTATGTGTTCCGTTTGACGTCCGAGGTCCATTATGAGAGTACATCGTTTCCTTTTCCGCCCAAATCGCTAGTATCCGACCTTTTCCCACCACGTGACACCGCCGCCAGCGCCCGGCGTTTGAAACTGGAACTAACTTTTTATTGCGCTAAAGCAAGCCGCCAGAGTTCTTGTCCATTGTTGCGTCGTTTTTCGTCTTGCACAGTCGCTAGTGCACACTTAAAAACGAATCAGTATATTCAAAGTTATATCGACCTAAAATTTATTTTCAAAGTGGAAATAATTATTTCGTAAAATGGTTAACTCGGTTTTCACGTTAAAAATATAAAATGGCTAATGAAAGTGCTAAAATCGGTGTAAATGTGTTGGCTACGCGGTCAAACGTGCCTCACCCGCGCTTTACAAGGCCGTCTCATATCACGGGAGATATTGTCTCTGCAAGTTCTGACAAGCCGAGTTCTTCGCAAAGTTCGAGTACGAGTGAAGAGGATGAAGAACCGCCGCCACAGCAGTAATTCACGTGATTATTCTCAGGTTTGAGCAATTGTCGCAGTAATTGGTAAGTCACCTTAATAATACTTTTTTACAATTATGCTGCGTCGTCTAGCATGTTACATAAAGTGACCGAATCTAATAATGCAAACCTACACGACCCTTTTTTGAACCATGCGGCTGTAGTTAATGATATTGCTCATTTAGACGTGTCGGTTCAAGAACCTCCGAGTTATAAATTATAATATTAATTTCAATGCAGAGGTTTTTACATTTCTGATTTGAACTGTGTACGTTATATTGATATACAAAAGAAATACGTTGCTTTTCCTGCTTTTACCGATTTAAAAATGAGTTTATCAATAAAGCGTTACGTAGCGTTTTAGTGGTCTTCAGCCGAACGCGGTTCTTAATTTAAATTCTATACATAATAAATTGCAAGAATGTTTTGGTCAAACTTTAAAAACATGTTATAGAAGATTTAGATAAAATTCCCACCCCTCTTCGGAGTACATGTTTAATCCTGAAAAATTATCTAAATATTTACAAAATGTTGGTAGTATTGTCAAAATTGACAGAATTCGCGGGTACCAATCTAAAACAATACGCGTTAAATCACGCATACGTTTTTAATCGCCTGTAGCTTCAACGTCTCAGGTTAGTCAAAAGCCCTTTCTTGGTAACCGATACAACTCAAAACAAGGACAACAGAGTCACAACTTCGATGATCACGAAAATAAAAAATGTGAGCCGTCACGGGACGCCTGGCAGATGTGAAACATCGACATTATTTTGTTAAAATAACGATGACTATTTATTGAATAAACATTTATTTTCATTTAAATACAAAAATTTACGAATTTATTTCAAAACGTGACTACTTAATTCGTTTAATCAGTGACTTCGAAATACACCGTACACACTACTGCATATAGACTGTATATATACCATCATATAGCGTGGCATCGCCACGGCATTTGTCACCAGAAATCGGTTTTACGTGCGGTTATAGATGATTCACATCAAAAGGGGGGACGCAAATATAACAATCCAAATAAATACCAACATAAGTGACTCGATGGGCTTTTCGGGCGGATGTTTAAGGAACTATCACAAAAATTGGGTGAAATTAAAACCTCCTTTTTCCATTCTAAAATTAATAACCTCCGCTCGAATAACTTTCAATCGAAAACCGCTATTAGTACTGTCCTAAATCCTAAAAAAGTTGCAAACACCTGTTTCAACTTCGATTTCCTTGGAAATACATACCATGATTCGAGACCATATACTGGAGCCAGCACTGCTGACTCCGTCGTTCATATCTATCATATCATATCGTTCATATTTCAAAATAACGAAGAACGGAAAAATCGAGTCATTTTCAGCCTAAAATCTTTAAATCGGTTCATGAAACCAGAACCTTTTCATCTGTTTCATCACCACCAAATGCCAAATTTCCTACAAAAAGGCGATTGGATGGTGAAGCTGGATCACAGGCAATCCTACTATCATGTACCGATTTCCCTCGAACATCGTTGCTTTCTGCGTATCAGTTACGAGGGAAGGCTCCTTCAAATGACTTGTCTACCTATGGGGTTGGCCATAGCTCCGAAAATGTTTGCTTCGGTGACAAATTGGACAGCCGAGCTATAACGCCGTCAGGGCTTAAGAGTGATCGTTTTCTTGAACGATTACTTACTGGTCCACCAGGACAGAACAATTCTTAACTCCCAGGTTCTCGTAGCCATGACCTTTTTGAAGAACCTGGGCTGGACCATAAATCGAGAGAAGTCGATATGCACTCCAACGAGGTCGATCGATTTTCTGGGTATCACGTGGGACACACTATCAAATGCAAAGTCCTTACCCGTAAAAAGTTATCAAAATTCGTCAGTGCCTGATAACACGCTTGTCAGCCGGCAAATTGGACCCTCAAGCAGGCCCAACGCCTCTTAGGGTATCTCAATTTTGCGACCTTCATCACCCACCGGGGAAGGTTGCGTTGCCGAACGCTGCAGCGACACAGCAATGCATTTAGGAGAGCTCCTCTTTGCCCGAGTTCTCTTGCAGAGGTGAATCACATGGTATGGTGTTTGCACAACCTCAGTCACAAAACACCGATTCACTTCAAAACAAGGCATGTGAATTACATTGTCACCGATGCCTCGGATCTACAATGGGGAGCGCTAATCAACAACAAACCCCTGAATGGTTCTTGGACTCAAAGTCAGATTGAGTGGCATTGCAATTTAAAGGAGATGCACGCTGTGGTAGCAGCAATCTCTTTGACATCCAAAGTCCTAAAGAACTCGATGGTAATCCTGCAAAGCGACAGCAAAACTGTTGTATCGTACATAAAAAACGAAGGAGGAACAAGGTCCCAAATGCTGTTAAAATTGACAAAAGATCTTCTGGCACTGACGGACAGTTTGAATATTGTACTTATCCCTCACTTCCTTGCCGGGAATGTACAACGTGGAAGCCGATTACCTCTCGCGCAATCGCAGGGGCACCGAATGGCATCTCTTGAAAGAGGCAACCACGGACATATTCAGACGATCGGGAACCCCCGAAATAGATCTTTTCGCGTCACGAGAGGCTCTTGTCGTGGCAAGTTATGTGTCGCTAGACTTATTAGACTCCAACACTTGCTTCACCACGCCTTCAGTAAATGCTGGCGTTACGAGCTAGCGTGGATATTTCCACCGCCAGTTCCTCTACCTCGAGTGCTGCACCATCTCAACTTATCCCAAGGGAAGTTCATAATAATAGCACCCAGGTGGAGGAAGCCTTTTTGGCGCCCGGATTTGAAAGGCCGAGCACTTGCACCCTCGCTACCAATACGGAATCTAAACAAAACCCTGATAAATACCGTAACGGGTCAACCTCCTCCTCAAGGGCAGAAATTACAGTTGGAAGCGTGGCTGATTTTGGCTGCAAAACACGAGACAAAAAACATTTCGTCGTGTTTGAGAGCATCAACAAGGAAAACATATGCCCCTATTTGGTATAAATGGGTAAATTGGTGTCAACATAGTAATATAAACTGTCGATTCCCGGCTCCTCCTGATGTAGCTAGATTCTTAGCAAACCTATTTATAAAGGATCATCTGGCATAGATATCTATATATCTAAATCTATTATCTTAATAGATCTATATCTATTTTAGTTCACAAATCTGACATAGCATCAATTTGTGAGGCTCTAAGCGATGTTAAAATTTTATTTAATAAATTAGTAAAACATATCCTTAAAGCGCTAGCTCAATCCTATCTATAGCTAGACCAATCGCGCAGTAATTGCCAGTATGGGAAGCGGGGAAAGTTATAAATTATTTGAAAAGCCTAAAACTAGATGAGCAAAATTTATTTCTTAGCTCGAAACACACAGCCACAATAATTTTATTGGCTTCTGGGCATAGAGTTCATGAGACTCTCTTGCTTTTTCGAGCCTCAGCATTTTATTGATAACGGTGATTCCATCACTTTGCATCCGGGTTTCGGTTTTAAAACAGATACAGGAACGTATAGACAGTCAAGTTGGACGTTTTTATCGTGCCCGGAGAAGCATCTAAATCCCTTATTTTGGCTTAGGACACTCATAACTGTCTCTAATAATAGATGAGGCTCCTTGACAAATTTGTTTATTACAACCAGATATCCTGTAAGACCAGCTACGCCCACAATTTTTGGGGGCTGGGTCAAGAAACCCCTTTTGGAATCAGGTATCGAAGCATCTCGGGGTACTTGATCAGCTGTTGCTTGGCTAAATTGTTTTAGAAACATAAATGATATTCTTGGTTAGGCAAATTGGCGTCATGAAAGTACATTAAAGATATATTATTGTCGAAATCTAGATAATAATAGTAAGAATGCTGAGACTCAATCAGAAGTCTCTTTCTCAGTACTTTCGGCCGCTTAATGATTAGCCAAGTATTCTACTTCATTATAAACAATAAAATTTTTGTTATTATGTTTATTAAATGATGCTAAAGCTTAGGCTTTAATTAGCTTGTATTGTTTATTTCATCATGATTCTATCGGATATAAATAATTCAAATCACATTGTTGCGTTTTTTAGTTATTAATATATAACTTTACAAGCCACCAGGAGATAACAAACACGTCTCTCATAATGGACCTCGGACGTCAAACGGAACACATAATATAGAAATTTTACCTAAAAAATAAAATTTGTATTATGTTTCCTAAGACGTCCGAGGTCCCAAACAAGCTCTTCCTGGTTCTCTTATTATGAGACAAACAATGAACAAGAACTCTGGCGGCTTGCTTTAGCGCAATAAAAAGTTAGTTCCAGTTTCAAACGCCGGGCGCTGGCGGCGGTGTCACGTGGTGGGAAAAGGTCGGATACTAGCGATTTGGGCGGAAAAGGAAACGATGTACTCTCATAATGGACCTCGGACGTCTTAGGAAACATAATACAAATTTTATTTTTTAGGTAAAATTTCTATATTATTGTAATCAATCTTCAGTCTATCATCAATTATGTTTTATTAGCGGTCCTTCACGCCTTTTCCGAGTGCGGTCGCGGTGCGGAACTGGCCCATGAATTATCGGCGGCTGAAGTAGTGCGTGAAGCGGATCACAGAGCGTTGTTCAGAGGCGCCTCTCTCGCCACCGCAGTACTGGATGAGTTTATGCATGCTCTGTGTAAACCTTTCTTGCAGGTAATTTCATATTTAGTTTAAAAAAAACACATAAAATACATAATTTAAAAAAAAATGTTATTGTCTTACAACGTCAGCGACTAATTTTAAGGATCGAATTAAACAGCTTCCATACAAAAAATACGATACTTTTAGTATTATTATTATTATTAGTATTTTCTTTGATAAAAAAATTGAAACAGTTCAAACACCTTCATATATTTTAAGAACATTTTTATACAGTTATAGGATAAGAAAGAACAAATTTGCGAATTTGGTGAAATTTTAATTTGCTTGTTAAATTTATTTTATAACTAGCTGACCTATTTCTTAAAAAGACAATCAATGACGTAGAAATGTGTCTGCCCCTTGCCCATTGACAATAGGACTTACACATAATATGTACAGGCGGCGATATCCGAAACAGTGCAGAAGTTAATAGACGCGAAGCAATCAGCGGAATTGAATCCAACTAAAATGGACTCGCCCGACGATGCCTGTAACAACGCTGAGTTTCTGCTCTTGACTCTTGACCAGGTGAGATTAATTCATGAGGTTGTAATTTAAAATTAGATAAAGACTACTAGTCCGGTCAAATTAGGTTAAAAACCAAGAGTGAAGCTACGAGGATTACCATCAAGCTGAAACAACTTTTCAAAATTAGAAATTAAAGTAAATTAAAATTTACTCAAGGTCAAAAATAGGTTTTATCGTAATATTACCTCAGACAAAAATTGTAGATCATAAAATTATCTATAAAAAAGGAATCAATATTTTTTTTCCTAAAAGCTACCGCTTCTGAAATAAAACGATTCAAAAAGTTGTAAGCGTCATTGTATGCACACGTTTCCACGCCACCTCTGAGGTAGTGTTCCAATTTGAAATTGATAAAAGCGATGCAAATGGAAGTGGGCATTGACTCATGACCTTGAATTACATTTTTTCCACTTAACGATCGGGAATTTTGAAAAGTTGTTTTTAATTGTATTTTGAACATGTTTACTCAGTTGCAGCTAGGTAATTCTCGTAGCTTGCAATGTGTAGATTGACCGGACTATACGAAGCGCCACGTTTTTATAATGAAGGGAATGCATTTCCGCACAGAGTGTGGGGCTCGCTATAACAGCCCTATGCATAAACCCCTCCCACCTATAATGTCACTGTTGGGGAAGCATGGGGTCGTGTTATCATTCTACCAAGATTGAAGTGATGTTGAATTGCCGCACCGCTTGCATATTCTCCTTTCTATGGTAGACGGTTTTATTTAGATTTTTCAAATAACGATACGATTTCTCATAACTGTAATTTTCGATTCTTTATGGAGTATTTACTTTTGGGTCACAAGTGTTGAGGCGTTTGTCTGTCACCTTTCCTCACAGAGTAAACACAATTTGACAGAAAGAGACGAAAGACTTAGTTAAAAGAGTGCATTTAGACTAATATAGTTTAAGTGAATAAGGTGTAGAACCAGGCGGATTCTCGCACAGCGTAAAAGCATTTCAAAGATGCCAAATGTATTTGCCTCGAGAATACTTTTTCATATGCTAGTGTTTCGGATCACACTTAATATATGTAATTATTTTCAGATAACATTATCAATATTCACGTCTCCCGAGGCGTGTCCTCGGCCTATCCGTTACTTGTGCGGCTGTTTGCAGCGCGCAGCCGTCGCGAAATGGCCCAATGAGAGATTTGTCCGAACACGGGTTGTTTCTGGTAATAAAACGTAACATTACGAAATTTTATTTCAGATATAATGCAATAGCGTATAAATCACTTTATATTTTTGAAGTTATACTTCTTTTGGCGCGTTAGGGTAAAATGATGAGAGTAAATTTTTACGATGCGCGACACAGAAACCGACACCCTGAAGTTAGCTATAAAAAACATTTTAGTTTTTCTATTGTTAGTGTAGTTTTTTTTTACAAACGTAAAATAATATTTTTGAAAATATTTTTATCTTGTTACACTAAAGAAGTATAACTTCTAACGCGTGTACATAAGTACACACACGTTTTTCTTTATTTTATTTCAGTAAGGATTATTAGGGCGAGTTAAGGAACGCGATTAATGTCTGTATTTATACACATTGTGTGTATGTATTACAATGGATTATGTATGTATTTCCAAATTGTTTTTAATATAAATCAACGTTAAACATATATTACAATTTCTAATTAAATATGTCATATTTGTATACACTGAAATAACTGTAACTAAAATGTTTCTATACAGGTTTCATATTCCTTCGCCTTATATGCCCGGCCCTAGTGGAGCCCCGAGCGTGGGGCCTTCTAAGTGCCGCCCCACCACCACACGCCCAGAGGTCACTACTCATGGTCGCCAAATGTCTACAGAATCTTGCTAATCTCGTGGAGTTTGGGGCTAAGGTATTAAGAATAGTTAGTGATAGTTTTATAAACTGGATTTTCATAGTTAATAACTTGGTGTGTTTAAATTATTATTTTTTATCAACTTTTTTCATGTCGGGATCACTATAAAAATTAGGATACCGTTTTCTCATGTATCTAAGTACATATATTTAAGAAAATTGTATACATTTTAATTTTTTTTTATATTCAGAGATTATTTATTAATTTTTACCTTTTTTGTAGTAAAATTTTAAAATCTCTTCATTAGATTCACTCTGAGACAGTAGGAAAAATAAGTAAAAATCACACATTTTCCTAATTTAAATTTTGAATTATCTTCTTTAAAATTTAAACTGTAATTATACCAAAACCAGATAAAAATAGTATAGCCAAAGAGATTTTATTACTAGTTCATACATACTATAATGCGAAAAGACTTTTTCTCCAACCTATTATTTAAATCATTTTTTGATCCACTCTGTTTATTGGTGATTTAATTAAAAACATTAATTTTTTCTCATTAACATTAATTATACAGAAAAGTTATATTATAAAAATCAATTTCAACATTTGGCCAGGTTAATCTATTTAAATGGCCATTTCATTATATACAAGGCAAAGTCATAAATTCTTTTAGGCCTCGAACAATACTTTAAGTTTTATTCAATAAGTGCTGTTACACATATGTAATATTTTTAGGAGCCATATATGGAAGTTGTGAATCCATTCATTTTGAAGAACAAGGAACGGATGGTCGTATTTCTGGATCAACTCAGCTCAGTTCAAGACCCGGGAAACGTACAGACGAATTCTAACAATAACTTCGATATAGGTACGTTTTTATTTGTATTGTTATAACTTCTGAGTATGCAGGTATATTTTTATCAGTTACACTTTTAAAACTGTGGCCATAGGTCAGAATAGTACTTTATAGGAAAAGCAATTAAATCATTAAGAAATCATGAAGGCACTATTAAAATATGAAACACTCGATATATGCATGAATGTGATCTATGACCACAGAATAAAAAATCTTCTCCGAGCAAATATCTTTAAAACATCAGTGCTTCTGAAAAACATTAAAAAATGTAATAGCTATGTTTTGGAACTATATAGGTTTATATAGGTAAACAAGTAAACTTATGAACGTCAACAGAAAAGATGTTAAATTGATTCTAAATTTACATTTACTACCAGTTCGCAAGTCAAGGGCGTAGAGCGGGCGTACCCTAACTAATTGTTTTCTACTATGAAGGATCAGGGCGAGACTCATTCCCGAGTTCATTTATCATGATCATGCGAGTTCATTCAACGAGAAACAAGTTTTTTAGTGCACAATAATATCCTTGAATAACATTCTGTATATTATTCTTAATTACAGCCAAAGAGCTGGCGACAATTCATCACATTTGCGTGTCTCACCTAAGTGAGCTGCAGACTCTGTCGAAAAGTCAACCCGCTATACGGAAACTGGTCACTGTAACGGAAATGCTGACGAAACACAAGCACAAGTATCTGGAGATGATCAGATAGGATACGCCTTTATATCACACAGGTAATGTTCATTTTTAAAACCTCGTACATGTATTTCTTTTCGTAACCATATCTATGTGTGCTGTCCTTATTACTCTCGTGTCTTACGAAGTAAAGAGAGGCGAGAAAACTTTATTTTTGGCTTATTTGTATGTTTGTGCTGTGTGATTGTTATTGGTCGAGATGATTGACCAATCATAATCGAGCGTGTCATCGTTTCATTATGGTATTTTTATTTTACTTAGGAACTTTCACGGTAAGGTTTTGGTGTCAGGGGGGGAAGTTCGTATATGCTTTTATTACTGAATGATCTTATCATCTTCTGCTAATCAGATTTTTTGAGTCAATAATTATATTAGTTAATCCAAACATGGTGAACACGCTGGGGTTCCCTTCCTTGTTGACATACCAAGGTGCCGAACAGTATGATTTGTCGTTTCTTCAGTTCGTCCAGTTCTGTATAAAAAATATGAAAGAAACAATATACAGCGAATTGTACTATGACCGTAAAAAAGAAATATTTTTGATTATATGTATAAAATTTTAATATATTTCGTTGCAGGGTAAAAGCAAGAAAGCGTAGAGGTAGTCGCCTTCGGGTCTTAGTCGTACGCGTGTAGTCATTTTAGCTTTAGCGTTTATTTCACTTTCACATTTGGGCGTTACAATATCAGAAAATATATGCACGGAAATTTGATTCTAGTTGACATCGATAAAACATTATTAAGGAAATATTAAAACAATTATATCAACGTGACGTACCAAACGCGCAGATTCAGTTTAAATAAAGTAATTTAGCATAGACTATAGAAATAGTGAAGTAGTAGAAACTTATTGAAGAACGCTTCATAGAAGTCACTTGACCTGGAATAATAAACCATTGTTACTTAGACAATGTATGTTATAAATATTTTGTTTTATTTCGATAATACATCAGAATATGTTTTTAGATTCGATTCATAAAGATACGTGATCATTCAAATATGGATTCTTTAATTCATTAAAGCTGAATCAGTTCCATTGCACTTTTTGAACTCGGTTCATGATCTCTCGGTTCAAACGCTCGGGCGTTTATAAAAAAAAAAAAAATATGTTGTCAGCTGTCCGTCGAGATATTTCCGATCTGATTCGACTTAGGGTGCTTCAAGAAAAGAGCGTAGTAATTCTTTAAAGGCCGGCCACGGGCTCTGTCATCGAGTTTCCATGGGTGGCGATATCACTTAATATCAGAGGAGGCTTCTGCCTTTTTCACCCTGTACTATAAAAAAATACTCTTTCGTCTCTTTCTGTCATTGACAGATGAGTACTATGGTTATAACGGTGAAATAGGACTGAGTTATTTAAAAAAAAAAAAGGGAACTTGACGTTAATAGCAAACGAAAATTCAGATTGTTTGATAGTTGTGTATTATTCAATGTCAACTAGTTTCGTACTTCTTCGGTTTTATGTCTAACGTGCCAAATGAATATAATCATATTATTCCAAAAAGACTGTGACCATCATTGTCATACATTGGACATGGCGATTCCATGTAACAGTTTATTGCAAATGACGCTTTATTACATTGTCTTTAGGTTGATAATTGTTAACTGTACCATCATATTTGGAGACAAACAGTTTCTTGAATGACATTGATTGCCCTAATAATGAGTGTAACTGTGGTACTCAGAGTCGTTAATTATATTATTCCTAAAGATGGATTAAAAACTCAGCCCGATTAGTTACCGAAGTATATATTGGATCTTTCGTAATTTTACATCTTAACATAACAGCTTAAATAGTCTTTACTCTTAATAAACCACTCTGAGTGCAGCTGAAAAACTTGTGTATAAGCAATGCAAATCCATAATAATTTTTATATCACTGCCTAAGTTACAGAAATAGCTCTCTAGAATCTAAGTCGTATTTATTGTTAGTAGATTTAGGAATACGGAATTTATTATCTACTCCGCTTTTGTATTTTTTTATAAATCATAGGAGGTTTTAAACAAAATACCTCGCTACATATTCTAAAACTGCATTTTTTTGATAATTTTTGCGCTGAACTTAAATCCACTATGGCCAAGTTTTGATACTGGAAAATGTCGTGAACTAAAGACAGTACTTGGTGAGAAATATCGACCGTTGGAAACAGATAACTAATATCGGCTTGATTTAGCGGCCAATAACACAAGCATGGCCAATACAATAATAAGATTAAAATTGAGTAATTGAAGCCTATAAAGTCTCTCTTAAGAAGTCAAGTTGTAGGTAAGATTTTAATCTACCCTCGAGAATTAGAAAAAAAATCATAGAGACAACACAGCAGAAAAATAGCTTGAATAGTGATTGAATTTGTAAATGACAAAATGATCCACGAAATCGTAACTAGAAGATTGTCTCTTTTCAGTGTTGTTTGGCAATATTTCTCGCCCAGTACTGTAATGAAGAATTAGCTGTTATATACAGCGCCCAAATTTTTTGCTAAAATGTATCCTAGATTTAGACTAGAAATATAAGGTATAGTTCGATCGCGATACACCAAAAATTAGGCGAATGGAGCTTTAGGTATACCAGATTCATGTTTTCATGCTCCGCACTTCCTACAATTATTCTCTGTGATAGTGTTAAGAAAAACTTCCAAGACTTGTGTTATTTACTATGCGTATTATTTTGTGTGCAATAAAAACTTAAATTTGACACTTTCAATTTGGTGTTGTAGAAATTTGATTCATGTTATTTAGAATATAGGTGTTCGGGCATTGTGTTGCCATGCTGATATAAGAAATTGAACAGATTTTTGTTTTCAAAAATTATTTATGACTCATTTACTAAATTCTTGTTCTTGTGAATTAAATACTTATTTATATTTTGTTTCTTGTGTAACTAAACTAGGAACGTGAACGATCGCAATCTGCTTAACTCGGATTTTTAAGTTGTCTACAGAATGAATGTACGTAAAGATTTATAACTTTAACTTTGGTAAATTAGTATAAAAACTCAATGCCTTAATATCCTGTACGAGGTGAGCTCGTACAGATAAATTAGCTTGGAGGCGTTTCTGCATTTGTAATCTCTCAGTGAGTAAAACCGGAAGGAACAGATTCGCACTGTCATCTGTGGCTTTAAAGTGAAGATAGAAAGGTCCCGATTAATATTTAATAAATATTATGTTGAATATTAAGAACTAAAAAAAACTAATTTGCTAGTAGTACGTACTACAAAGTACAAACGAAAAACGACTCCAAGCTGATTTGACTGTAAGTTATGGCAGAACAACAGGAGAAAATATTGGTACGACAGGAAATGTTTTTTTAGTTAACTTTAATTTTTAATTCCTAATTTCGTTGGTGATACGACCTCTAGAACTTGCAGTAGGGGATTGTACGCATATAATTATTTCGATATTACGAATTCTCTTTGTGAATTCTTTATGCTCAATTTTAGATATTTCTTTATGGTGCCATACTCTTCGTAAATTATTTGTTGGACTGGTTTCTATTGTACTTAGAAAATTATCATAGGATTGGTTAACCATTTCGTAAAATATAACTAAAAGTTAAATTTGATATATGTATGAGAAAAAAAGAATGTTATTTGCTTAAGAAAAGTAGTGGGTTATGTTTATTTTAAAGCCCACTTGAGCACTTTTATTCCTTATGGCATTTATAAATTTTTTACACAACATTCTTTTTTTATACATTTGTATAATTTATTTAAAACTTATGCCTATTAAAAATATTTACTATTGTTCATAATTGGAATGTTAAAAAGATGACACAAATTTTAATACATATAAAGTTACTTCTCATTAAAAATAGCAATACACTGGCCACTATATTATTCTCTTTATTTGTTATGGGCAGGTCTGATATTCAACAGCCATAATTACTCTAACATTGATTGAAATCTGAATAGGTACAATTTTTTTTTCTTAAATTTTTAATACTAAAGTAAAATATATTTGGTTGCAATCATATAAATAGCACCATTTACAGAATTGCATCGAAAACTGTAATCTATTTAGTAATAGCTTGTAGGTCTAGTGGATGTGTCGCTGTACTGTGTTAGCTTATTATAGGAGAATGTCTAGACTGATTTACGCTCCAATTATTAGATTAATAAGTATAAAGCACTTCATTCAAAATTGTAATCAAGTGATATTTTTTCAACATTTGGCCAGTTTGATACAAGAAATTTTCTACTTATTGCAAAATTGCAAGATAATATATTAGATGAGTCTATACAATTATTATTTTATTTTTATTACAATTAATATTGTTTCTATACACAAAACTAATGTTTCCACAAAGTTTGAAGAATAGTATCGCTTTGACAGGAATTGTTTACAAGTATAGCCCAATATATGTTAATAATGACAAAAAGTAAAAATAATAATTAATTTATGGGAAAACATTGGGTAAATATTGGTTTTGTATATTATATTATAAAATAAAAATGCAAATATCAATGCACAGCTTGTGCACTTGTTAACATCTGCATCCTGTGAAACTATTGTTTTAAAAGTACATATTTTCTTTTAGACTGACACAATTTGATAACATTTAGTTGTTTTTTTTTTGTATACATAGATACAAATGTAATCAAATTTAGCTTTAGATTTTGTGACTGTTCTATAATCTTTTTATATTCTAACCTTAGTATGTACTGTTTTTTCTATAAAATTTTTATCTGTGCTAGAACTCCAGAATCAAAATAAAATTCCCATAAAAAATATAATGTATTTTTATTTAAATACAACCCTTACATATCTAAGTTAGAAATAGTATAGTAAATGCCATAACAATGCAGCAAACTGCTACATAAGGTGATTTTCTTTCACCAATCCTTGCACATTTCCAAAATGTTCCTAAAAATCTGCAATTATTAATCATAAATTTATACCAATGCAAAACTGATGATAATTATTTGTATAATTTATAGCTTGCAATTTAATAGTAGCAGTGATATATTTTAAGGTTGCTATATATTAATTTGAAATCAAATCTTATTCAACATGTTTGTAGATTTTTAGTGAAAACTTACCCAGTTTTATTTCTATCCATAAGTGAGGGGAAAAACGATCTCAGGTAAGCACAAGTGCAAATTAACAGTAGAATTACTGATAAAAGACTTTGGAAGTTAAAAATTGCACTCTGAAACCAAGTGCTAAATTAAATATGCTAATTTATATAAGCCACAATGCAATTATTTTTAAAGGAAATACGAACAAAGGTGTTCATAAGTGGCAAATAGAGAAATTTTAAACTTACCATATTGAAGTGTTTAGATATGTTTTAGCTAATGAATGTTTGTCTAATACTCATGTCGACATTAAAAATTTCTTAGTAATAGTAGTTTTATGTATTAATGCAGTTTAGGAATAATATTTTTGTATTATTATTTACGTTAAGTGGAATGTGGCAGGCAAGTGACAAATCCGACAGATTCCGACAATTGCTAGTTTTTATTCAGGGCTATACCAAACAGATTTCCTTTCTTTATGTTCTGTTCTTCTAATGCACGAATGACAGAAGTCCGAAGTTAGATAAGACAACCACAGATACTGATAACTGAATTAGTTTAGCTCCAGTCATCTGTCACAAGACCATCCCGACCTGCGACAATTGTCAAATGCTATCGATTACTGACTGATGACAATTGGTGAGAAATAGGAGAATGAAAGTTGAAACCAAAACATACAGATGGAAAGAAAGTGAAAAATAGTAGTAGATAGTTTTCAGGTAGGGGGAAAATTTTAACTTACACATTCATATTAAATGTGTTTAAGAACTATTTAAAATGACTGATGAAAAACAGGCCCTGGTAGAAAAAATCATTAAAGATGTGCATAACGTTTTGTCGAAAACAGCTGAGTTGTGAGTATTTAGTTTTTGTTCATATTTTGGCTTATGTCCAGTAAACTTAAAGAAAACGAAAGTGTAAACAATCCACAAAATTTGCCGTGTATTTCTTTCAGATATGCCTTCGATATTGTTCCTGTGGAAACGAATTTTAGGAATAAGTCACCCGTGATGTGCATAGAAAATTGCCTGGGTTTGGAGTCCTGGTGTGTGAAACAAGTTTATTTGCACTCTTATACTGAACTAATGGATAAAGCGTGTTTTCAAACACAAAAGAAGTGCAGACAAGTTTTGGATTCTGAAACATTATTAAGATTACTTAATGTCACCCTCCTTATCAATCCTGATCTCTCTGTATTATGGAATAAAAGAAGAGAAATGGTTCAAGAATTACTACTTGACAAATCATCCGAATTAAAATTTACGAGATTAGTTTTATCAAGAAAACCAAAATGTAATGATGCCTTTGCACACAGAAGATGGATATTAGGAACATATTTAAACAGTGGGTTATTTCCATATATGTAGTCTTAGTCTGTACAATTTATAGAAAAGTATAAAATATTTTCAGTCTTACACAACAATAATGAAAAATATAAAATATAGGATAGGAATACCTAAATAACTTATAGAAATTTGTATTTTGTAATGTAGCAATGTTCTTAATAAACTATTATTTTTCAGATCACCAGATAAATTGTTTGGAGAGTTTAATTAACACAGAACTAATTGTATGTGATTTAACAGCAGACAAATGTTCTAATAATTACCATAGTTGGAGTCATCGCTTATGGTTTATAAACAAGCTAAAAAACGTCATAAAGCAAAATGACATGCATGCATTATACATAAAAGAATATAACTTTTCGGAGAGGTGGATGTCAAAGCATGTTTCAGATTTCAGCTGTTTCCACTATCGTCAGTTTTGTATAAAAAATATCTACAACTTAAGTAACTTATCTTGGAAAACTTTTGAGAATTCTTCAGATATAAATTTTCGTAAAGTGCTTGTTTGTCTCCTTGCTAAAAATTTTCCTAAAGATAAGACAATTCAAGCATCAGAACAAGACTTAGTTTCATATTCCGAAGAGAATCTAATGAAGCTTTTGCTTTCTTATAATAATAGTTGTTCCTGCAATATTGACAGTGTATCATTATGTAGGAAATTTGAGCTACTATGCTATGAACTGACACTTAATAGTGAGCTGGTCCGATTCTATAAACATCATGAGAGTATGTGGTATCATAGACGCTTTATATTGCATGAAATTATTGAAATGATGTATGATCATTTTGGTTTGTTTCGACATAATGGAGTTCTTGTAAAAAAGAGCTGTAAATATTGTAAAACAACTGATCTAAAACAAAAACAGGCAAAGATAATTCGATCTCATGGTGACTGTTTGTATAAAAGTGTTCTCTTTCAAACAATAATAAAACATGAAAAAAAATTTATACAAGAAAGCGAAGAAGACAAACATGCAGTTAGACATGAAAAATATTTGAAGCTTATTCAAGGATTAAACAATCTTATGTAATTTCATTGAAGAGAGAACCAAACCGGGGTCACTATGACCCTAAAATAAGATTGATACAACTCTTTTTTCGATACCCTGACACAGAGCAATATAAATGCTCATACAATTATAAGATATTTAAAAACAACAATTAAAAAATCTTGGTTGGCTATGAGCTCCTTTTTTCTGCTGCAATTTGACATCAAATGTTGCTAATAAGTAGCCAACGCAACTCTTTCCAAAAATTCCTGGAGCGATTGGGTATTCTGAGAACGCACTCTCGAGGGTTACGTCGCTGTGGATTAACTTCATCGTATTCCAGGATAACGGGGGATACCGCCCGCTACTACTGTCTGTAGCATCGATATTAGGATTCCTACAACTTTTGTATTATATATGGATTTTATATTGTAGCTTAGTATTATTATTGTACTATTTATGCATACTTATAAATTGGTTTTAATAAAATGTATGTTTTTTATTGTATAAAATGTATATATTATCATGATCCGTATATTTGATTACCTATTTTATAACAATTTTTGCTCTAGCTATGTCGTGCATTATTTTTTTCAGTTTCATTACGTATTAACCGTGCAGGTGCTCAGCTATTATGCGACAGAACTTTATTCAAATTTGAAGCCTTGTTGAGGGGTTGTTTACTTTTACTATAAAAACTATATTGTATAGTTTTTATAGTAAAAGTAAAAAAAAATTAACCATTGACGATTAATGACTAATACTATTACAAACTACTAATTAATATGCACCGAATAGTGTTGGTTTAATATCTTGAGCATGCGAGCATTGCTCTCAACCCTGTAGTCCGTGGAAATCCCGGCTTGAAAAAGAAATGGATTAGATATATTTTTCTTTTTATGCGCCCTATTAACACTTGATCGTACGGTGAAGGTTAGCATCGTAAGGAATCCGGAATGGCTAAGACCCAAGAAGACTTACCCCATCCAAAGGAAGTAATAATATATGAAAAATATATCTTTCAGAAGCTTTATATAATAAGGTTTACAAAGCGTTGTTGTGGCTTCTTCGAAAAGCGTTAGTTAAAGGGCGGTCTAAATTATTGTCGCCACTAAAATATTAAAATAAACCGAAGATGGTCCGTGGCCGACACGCCGTGCTTTTTTCCAAGCCCTGAAAAAATTAAATAAACCATAATAGCACGAATCAATTAGCTTGTTATCATTTTCTTTGAAACACACTTTATTTAAAATTATAACGAATAAAAAGCATTCAGCATTATTACAAAAAGATTTTCTATTCAATCGGCGTTCCATTGTTTTAAGCCTTAGGATTCTGTCAGGATTCAGGACGTTTTAAAATTGCATACGCATTACATAGTCTTCTGTTACTGCCCCTTATATGGGTCAGGAGGTTTCATACGCGCTAACACCTTCCGTTCTGAAGTGAATAGATCGAAGCGAGCGATTCCATCTTGCAAAACGTACTTTAATGTGTCCTAGCATGGTAGAAATTGGGGTGAAAGAAATATCATATATCACAATAAGAAATGTGTCGCTGGTGACGTCACAACCGCGTCCCGCGTTTCCCGATCGATATTGTATTCGAGTATTTCCGTGGAAAATCGGAAGAAGGCAAGTGACGCTCAGCGCTGACACCACGTGCGAATTACATCACTGATATTGCTACAACTCATTGAGGAAGATTTGTTAACTCCGAATATTACATAAGTTTCATGAAAGTTTGTAAATACTTTTATAATACAGCCGTAAAGTTTAGGAAAAGTATACATAAGTTACGTAGTTTCTATGGCTTCCTGTGTTCACTGGTGTTAACTGAAAAATTCTGGTTTTCATAATAAACTTTTGAAGATTGAAA
This sequence comes from Pieris napi, assembly GCF_905475465.1. Taxonomy (NCBI): domain Eukaryota; kingdom Metazoa; phylum Arthropoda; class Insecta; order Lepidoptera; family Pieridae; genus Pieris; species Pieris napi. The sequence continues at coordinate 2,224,100 of NC_062239.1, read as the reverse complement.
TATTTAAATGATATAGGTTCAAATCCTCGTCCATGGATTTCGAATATTAACATGATTGTAATAAGATTAATATTCATTTAGATTGATTGATTATAGTGTGCAACACCAAAAAAAAAATACATTAAATAATATTTTTATTATTTAACCTTCTTACTCGTGTATGCAAAATATACGAATATACTTCATTATATAAAAACCAGTAGGTACAGATATAACAGAAAATCTTATATTCTATTCCTAATTCGCGCAGGACGCCTTCAGATAAGAGAGATAATATTAACATAATGTACGAGCTTTCTTTAACAGATAAAGGAAGATCAGGTTGCTTAATAAAATAGAGAAATTAATGTTCTGCTTTGTTAGAATTGAATTCTGGGAAATATTTTTAAGTACCTTGTATTGTTTTAGTTAAACGTAACAATTTATAAATATTTTATTTGCAAAATAATATATATGTTAGCGAGTTAGTAACAGAGCAAGAAAATAACACGTAAGTGCAAAGGCATCGCGACCGGAAACTGCAAATAGCCTGCCTACGTGTTCGCTTATGGGCTACGTGCAATGAATTTTCCAATTATAACTAAGTAGGCATTTTCGACATGTCGATCGTTTTTGTAAAAGGTCTGCCTTTGTCGTTTTATTGTATTTTCATTGCCAATATATTCGAAAAGTGATTAGACAGAAAATCTTATGTAGTACTTCATCAGTAAGTACAGACACAGCTACTTATAATTAGTTGAGGGTACCTAGGCAAAGTCAAAGTCGCCTCGACATAATTTTTGTGATTAAAAATAGAATAAGTGCATAAAAAGGTTCAATAAAGGGATTATAATAAACAAAGCTATCGCCTACAACATATATCGTGTAGAAGCAAGCAAAGATATATGTATACTGTAATTATTCAGTTGTGAAAATTTTTTGATTAACCGTCATACTTCGTTGGGAATAATTGGCCATCATACTTCGTAGTCTGAGTCATATCATAAGAACTATAGTGAAAGTGAAGTGTCGTCTGTTTTAGAAGTGATTTGTGATAATCAATACTTTGATTATAAGACGTAAGAAGATTTTTGAATAACTTAAGCTGTGTTATGTGCAATTTATTCGCAACATTTGTCGGCAACTGATTGGCACCTGTCCATAGATAGCTCTTTGGTATCTTGATCTGAAGTGTAATAAGGATCAAATCTTAGATTTTTTTTTTATTTTTTTTTTTTTTATTGTTTTTTAATTTTTCTTTTTCGATTGGACTCATAATTTGAGTAAATATAAATAAATAACAAACAATGCCGAAGTGTATTGCTTGCGTCAGAGACCTGGATATAAGTACACAAATCAGGTGTACAAAATGCTTCAGAGGCTGTCATATCGAATGTGCGAATATTGCGTCGGAGACATTAATTAATTCCTGGATATGTCCTCCATGCTTACGCAGAGAGGATCGCGGTCAAAGTATTTCACCTGAAAATATACGTACATCAAAGGCGCGGCGTAATAAGAAGGATATAGGATTGAGCGACCGTTGCGTGTCAAAAGATGAGTTACAGCTGTTCATAACAGAGGGTATTAAACACGCAATAGACTCCAAACTTGAACATCTAGAATCTAAGCTGATAGAATCTCTGAAAATGTCTCTTCTTGGTGAGATACGGGAAGAGATAAAATCAATCGTCACCCCATTTGTGAACGAGGCTGAGTGTCTCAGGGAGGAAGTGAATATTTTGAAAAGTGATGTCCAAAACAATAATACCCTTATTAAAGAACTGCAATCTCAAATAAATAAACAACAGCAATGGAATAGGATGAACAACCTCGAGATTGTTGGGTTACCCCATTCCACCAACGAATCCACACACGCCTTAGTGAAAAAAATAGCAAAGCATGCAAACGTCGTATTGCAGGATGAACACATCGAATATGCTAATCGCGTTCAACCGAAACAACCTGTATCTGGTAAACCAAAGACAATCGTAGTGCGCCTAAAATCACGTGATATTAAGGATAAAATTTTATCTGGCTTACGTCGAAAGCGAGGCATTCAAACACTGGATATAGGATTGTCAGGGGAATCGAAAAAGTTCTTTGTCAATGAGCATTTGACCCCAGAAAACAAGCAACTTTTGAAAGAGGCAAAAGCTCTTGCTATAAAAAAAGGTTTCAAATTTGTGTGGGTTCGCAATTGCTGCATTTTTTTACGCCGGAACGAAGAATCTCCTGCTATATCAATAAACATCAGGCGCGATTTGGAAAAAATCTGTTAATTATATGTTCTTATATTAAGTACCCATATTACACAAAACAAATTAAATTTTACATAGTAGCCTTACTACCTAATTTGAGCATTCATAACCACCATTCATACACACAAAATCACATGAACATTATATCTACTCATAAAAACACTCTTCTACATAAATACAACTTACACACCTGCCTATGGATATTAAATGTTATTAAAAAATACAAACATTTGCGCCGGTTAAAACCTCAATATTCTGTGCTTAAACATCTCGGGTCTTCATCGCTAGTACTATATATAAATATATGCATACACTTTTATACCTTCACACTTAGTAACAATGATTACAAATAACCTAAGTTTGTTTTATCAAAATGTCCGTGGATTGCGCACAAAAACACTAGATTTAAAACAGAACATACTCATGAACGACTTCGATATTATTCTAATCACCGAGACTTGGTTAACTTCTGGCTTTTACAATACTGAATTATGTGATGACCGATATGATGTGCTCCGTCTCGATCGGAATTCTAAAAATTCTACTAAAACGTCGGGTGGTGGTGTTATGTTGTGTACGAAAAGGTCACTGCATGCGCAAGAGATGGCCGAGTGGACGTGCGACGGCGTTGAGTGCGCCTGGTTGACTATTCCCGCTAGTACGCTCGCGTCGAATGAATGCAATAAACGCGAACTACATATATGTATTGCATACATACCACCTGACGATTTGCAGTCTGTAAGACTTACAGCGTTTACAGACTTTCTCCTATATATTTTCTCATTACACCCAAATGATCATTATATCATAGCTGGCGATTTCAATCTACCCCACATAGGCTGGTCTCCTACCTCTGATCCCACCTTCCTTAGGCGTGGTACTGTAAACCTACAAAATGCGGGTGCAAAGCTTATTGAATCATGCAGTAGTCTAGGTTTCAGTCAGTATAATCTTCATAAAAACTCCTCTGGAAATATACTAGACCTAGTATTTAGTGACATATACATTGAGGTGTCTAAATCTTGCAGCTATCTCGTTAAAGAAGACCCGAACCATCCATGCCTGGAACTGAAATTGACGGAATTGATGACGCCTAGTATTAAATTAAAAAAGGAGATAAGATATAACTTCAAGAAGGCTAACTACGATAAATTAAATGAATATCTTAACGGTATAGACTGGAATGACTCTCTAAGAGGCGACACCATTGACATAATTGTGCAGAAATTTTATTCAATCCTCCACCGTGGAATTGATCAGTATGTGCCTAAGACTACCTTTTATGCTCATAACAAATATCCGGTCTGGTATACTAAGTCGCTCATACACATAATACGCGACAAGCGAACTGCACACTCTCGATGGAAAGCAAGAGGAAACCCACGAGATTACGATGAGTTTTCCTTACTTCGTTCAAGACAGAAGGCAGTCCAAAAAAAATGTTTTAAGTTATATATGCAAAAAATACAAACATCGTTAAAGAAAGATCCAAAGAAAATCTGGTCTTATCTAAAAACCTTACGAATTAATAACACTGGCTATCCAAATAGATTACAATTAGGAAGCAATATATATAATAACGAATCGGAAGCATGCACGGGATTCAGTACTTTCTTTGAGAGCGTATTTCAACAAGCAGCACCTTCATACCATGAAATTCTGCAGACTAATACGGAAGTAACCGACAACATTATATGTAAACTAAATACAACCAAATTTGATATATTGAAGATACTAAATTCATTAAATGCGGAAAAAGGAGCTGGGTATGACGGTATACCACCTATTTTTATCAAAAAATGTGCTCAAGCTATTACAGAACCACTGTACATAATACAGAACTTATCCGTGAACACATTTGGCATTTATCCTGATGTATGGAAGATAGCTAAAATAATACCTATTCATAAGAGTGGCTCGCGGTTGAGTATTGAAAATTATCGACCAATATCGATACTTAATACTTTCAGTAAAGTCTTTGAAAAGATAATTTATAAAGCCATCCACAATATAATAAGTAATTCACTTCCCGATGAACAGCATGGTTTTATCAATAAACGTTCTACGATAACCAACTTAACCGTGTTTACGAACTATGTACTGCAAAGTATGGATGGTGGTGCACAGGTTGATGTAATTTACACAGACTTTGAGAAGGCTTTCGACAGAGTGGATCACACCATCCTATTACATAAGCTCCAACTTCTAGGGATACGTGGTGACCTACATCGCTGGTTTTGTTCATATATAACAAATCGTAGACAGGCGGTTGCGGTTGGCAGTGCTAGAAGCGACTTTATTCGTATAAGTTCTGGAGTTCCTCAAGGATCTATATTGGGTCCCCTGTTATACAATGCATATCTTTATGACATAAATAGTACCATTAAAGATTCAAATTACCTTATGTTCGCTGATGATAAAAAGATATATTTAAAAATAAACAAAGAAGGAGATTGTCACAAAATTCAGGCCGACCTAAATAACCTTTCCAATTATTATAGACAAAATCGAATATCGGTTAATGCTTCTAAATGTGTCAAAATAACATTCACCAGAAAAAAAAACAAATTTAACTTTAGCTATCATATTAATAACAAATCTGTAAAAGAAGTAGATTGTGTTCGTGACTTAGGTATATGGTTAGACTATAAAATGACGTATAATAACCATATTGACACAATAGTTGACAAGGCCTATAAGCAGCTTGGTTTTGTAAGACGTGTTAGTGAACATTTTCATGATGTCGACTGTATGAAAGTGCTATACTATACGTACGTAAGAAGTATTCTCGAATATGGTTGCTCGGTTTGGTCACCTAGTTACACTGTACACAAAGAAAAAATTGAAAAGATCCAAAAAGACTTCATAAAATTTATCTCCTATAAGACTTACAATAAGTTTAATACATATAATGACGCGTGTGAACATTTTAAAATTAATACTTTAGACTCTCGACGAAAACAATATGATTTATTGCTACTACATGACATCATCTCAAATAAAATTAATTGTAGCTCCCTTCTAGAAAAATTGCCCTTCCTTGTTCCTGCCTACCAGACTCGTAATCGTGCTTTGTTCCATGTTCCTCACATTAACACTAACTATGCAAGGAACTCAGTTTTGTATCGCGCAGCCCGGACATACAACGACCAATATTTAAGCCTCGACCTGTTTAAGCTGTCGCGGAATATGATTAAAAGAAGTATTAAGAATATCCATAGCGCAAAATCACCTGCATCATGAGCATACCCCACATACACACCTTCACGTACTTACCCTCACTTTTACACCATCATACAACACAACCAAATTAGGTACCACTTAGATAAATGTATTGAATAGTTTTTGTTTGTTTGTTCCCTTTTATTAATTCTTGAACCATTTTGTAGTTAATTGTATTATTATGTATTCCATATTTGGCTATATTTTTAATGTAACTGTTTGTAATTGTATATAATTTATGTTAGCTGTAGGTTTACAAATAAATAAATAAATAAATAAATTATTATTAATTATCATACAACCAGATGTTCAAACGGTGTCTAAACTCTATGGTAGGGTTCAACACTTGAGCACCCAAGCTTTTGCTTGGTCAAAAGCACCCACCGACTGGCGTGTATAATAAATATTTGATAGTTTAAGATGCAAGAGAATATCTTAGCTAGTGGAAATTCTAGTGTTCATTAATCTTCACTGATTTTTTTAAAACATTAAATACAACATATTTTGTAGATGGTTTATTTAGTCATTCGTGTTTTAAAAAGCTTTAGTAACGAGTCAAATAGATCAGAATTAGGTACATATAATTGCATTTCTCGTGAAATGAATAGACGAAACAATCTATTATAAATTAAACTACCTACTCACTTGTTCTCGACCAGTAGTAGCTGACTTAATAATACATTATACAATATCTCTGGAGGCGAGAAAAGCTCAGTAACCTATAAACCAGTTAGTATCTGCATCGTTCTAGGACTAGGCCAGTGCAATAATTGCATCCAGTTTAACCGGGTTCGATCGATGTGAGGGTATTTACCTCGCCGGGCGAAAATAATCCGGGTGCCGGTGATGTCAGAAGACGTCCCGACCGCGCATGCGCGCTCTACGTGAACGTAAAAATGTGTGGATGCGCTTTCGAAGCCTTATTACGAGTCGAGCTGACACACCGAGCTTTCGTTGAGCGAGTGGCGCGCTGCGTGCGGTCGGTGGTGCTTTTAGAGGATGTTTGTATGTGCGTGTCTGTGATGCGATGAGTGAAAATGTCGTTATCGGGGCAGCCGGCCGGCGGAGGCATGTCCTGCGGTTTGTAGGTTGATGGCTCGGCGGGGAGAAGCCGGGCGTCAGTCGGTCGCCGGGCCGCGAAGAGCCGGGCGCGCGTGTGCGAGATATGGCGCCCCGCGGCGGCCGGTGAGGCGCCGGCCCCGCCGACCGCCTCGGGTCGACGGGCCAGCCAGGCCAGACGGCCACTCGTCCCACCATGTCCTTGCTCAGCGTCACAGGTAGTATTACTTTCGCGCCTCTTAACAATCTCTTTGTTTCTCTCCAGTGTCGTTATGGACGCGCCTACACAATAGAACTAAGTTATATGGAACGAATCTTACATTTTTAATCGTTACAAGACGTAGCGAACGTAGCTAACTTCGTAGCGGTTTAGATCGTAGAGGATTTGTGTTTACATATACCATTTATTTTACCCCCTATCTATAATTTCCGATAGAATGGTAGGCTTACGTAAATAAGATAATAGTTTTATATGTCATGTAAGTCATAAAGCTTCATGAAAAATATTTTCGCGCTCTAGTGAAGTCAAAAGAACTAGGTCAGCAAGAGTGCTACAGTCTTTTCATATAAATTATACACTTTATAGTTTTTGTAGGATTGACAATCATGTGAAATGTAAATTTTATTATACGAGCGTACAGTTTATATTTATACTATCCTTAATATAGCAAGTAGTTACGTTAAGACTCGTAAAATGTAAAGCAAATACAAAATCAATTTACTTTTATTATAATTGACGTAGGACGCAATAGTTAATGTTATGTAATATTGCAAAACATACGCAAATTTATGAGACGTAAAGAAAACGTATGGTATTAAAAATAAGTAACCTTTGAAACCCAATTATAAAAAAGCTTCGCACAGAAGAAAATTCGAATACAATCCTTCGGAGGACCTTAGTCTGTAGAATGAAAATAAATTGAGTGAAACAGGTTGAACGACCTGCAATCAAAGTAAATATTCCAATTTATTCTCCTAAAGCTCAATATTCTAAATTCTGCAGCCATTGCATTTGGGGCTTTACTATAGGGACTTTATGTTTAATATTGCCTAACATTATGTAATTGCACGTTATTCAGTAGATTTGCGAATAAATTTGCTTTAGTTAGGAATTGCGGTTTGGCTATTTGTGATCAATTGAATGCGTTAATTTTGGTTTATGATAATTGCTCGTTACTTATGAAAACGTTTTCTATGCTATTGACTTGATACGTAATAACTGAAGCTATTATTTATTTTTATTTATTTCCAATTTTCACAGTAACTTAATACTTATACAATAGAAACCTTATTAATATAAAAAAATTACTAAAAACATAATATATTCAAATTTAAATTAACAATACACTCTGTTTTTTGATCACTTATGTGAATATTTTATACACAATTGTTATTTATTTTCGCATTAAGAATTTTTTTAATGCGAACGCGATTGAGACTCTTGTGTAATATTCAATAATTTACATAATTCTGTTATTCAACCTATGCTCATTCTGACTTATATAAAAAAAACTACAATGTTTATCACCTTATCGTGTTGTTGATATACATATCGATTTTAAACATCATTATAACACGAAAGGTCTCTACTACAAATTTTATTAGTTATTGCGATTTGTAGCGCATAATTTAACACAGAGCCTCCTACGCAATACCTCAAATAGAGAACGTTCCTTTATGAAAGATTTGCATAAAACTCTAAGTTTAATTTAGTTTAGTTTCTAGTTCAGATTTTGGTAACTAAATTGTCGAAGCTTACGTAAAGCTAAGTTTTGATATTTATAAATATTTCTGTAACCATAATTATTACGTTATACGAAATCAGTCCGTGGAATCTGTTACAACCAAGTATATTTATTAGCTTTAAGTTATTATAGAACAGACCGAGACTTCTTTGAAATGTTGAATTAACCGAGTAAAATACTGGCAGCAGGAAATATTCAACGTTTTTATAAAGAATTTCTTCGTAAGAAACACGCAAGTATTATGAATATAAATTTTTCATGAATCAATGAAACAACTTCTATACAAGCATTGGATTTACAAGTATAAGTATTATGTAGTATTTCAAGCTTGGAACTGTTTAAAAATTTAGCTTACCAAGTTAAATATGCGATTCTCAAAAATTATTATTAAATGTCCATGACTCAAATTGTGTTCATAAATATAAAAGGTTCTTTGGTTAATTGTGCCTTTAAACTTATAAAATTCCCTGACTTTATAATCATAGTTTCAAATTGCAGTGTACTTATATCCTACTGTTAAGATTATAATGACAATTAATCACTAATATAAACCCATAAATGAGAACATCTAATTTGCCATTTCAGTACTTCTTCCTAATATCAACACGGTATTTAAGAATAATAAAAATATTACATTACATATTTCGTAGCAAATCATTTAATTCAAAACACATAGAAGAAACATGAAAGACTTAAGTTTTATAGCCACTAATAATAACATTATAGTTTTATCAAATTAAATATCAAGATTAAACTTTTTTATTCCTTATCACATAATTATATCGTCCTATCATGTAACTAAGTAATAGTTGTTTAGGTAGGTATATATACATATGATTCACAATAAGTGAATCATATATATATATACCTACATACAATATGTACTTATTAAATAAAATGGATAGCAATCAGGCATATTCTTTATTTCTTTTCTTCGAAAACCGAGGCACCCGTTAGATTTCCCCAAAGACGAGAGCGCTCATTCATACCAGCTCGTACGACTTAAATAAAAAAAAATAGAATTCCCGAGATTTATTTTTATACAGAAATATCGAGCAACGAATAATCGTCTGACCTTATTAGTCGTTAGAAACATCTTTGTAAATGAAACAAACTTAAAAGCGTCGACTTTAAAAACCTATATCAAATTACTTTTAGATCATAAGACAAAAGATAAATGAGTCATTTATATGAAATTATATCAAGATGTCCATGCCCTTTGACTTTCGAGCAAATTAGTAAACGTTTAAAGTAACTTTAACCTTTGCTAGATCACAATGTTAAGCCTACGCTTTCGCGTGGGCGGGATATGTCACAAGTGCTTTGTAGAGCTGCAGATTGGTTTGTTTAATTGAATTTTGTTCTAAATATATTACGTGTATTAATGAAAAAGATAAATATATTACCATTTGGCAATTTCTTTTATCGTAGTATTTCTTATATGTGAGTTTCGTAATAATTATCGCGACTTATACGTACAAAATCCAAAGAGTTTATTATTCTAGTTCTTAATTCAAGCAAATGATTTGCATCCTAGATTACACGATTCCATGCTTTTATTTTTTCATTTAGTAAATGAAAACGCGAAAGATAACATTTGATTTGATTTGAAAGTGTTTCAATTAAAACTGCACGCGAACAAAACCATTCAAATGAATACGCAAATATTCTGGACTCCGCATTTTGTGTTCGAACCATTTCTTTGTATTCTTTTTTACGTTTTTGAAGCCAAATAGGTCAGTGGTTCCGTATGCTTCGACTGGAATTATTGTTCTATATAGCTTGAAAAATGCTTGGAAATTAATAGGGTATTAAACTCGACAGTACATAACATAAATCGTCAGGAAGCAGGATATTTTGCTGCATTTTCCTGTGAAGTGTCTCTTATACTTAATGCCGTTTTATTTGCACTACTAATGAACCCATCCTTTAAAACTTAGTTAATTGTATACTTAAAGTTATAATTTACTGAAATGCTAACTGGGAAGCGAAAACAATTTTGTATTTTGAACCTTGATGTCGGAATAAGAGAGAATTCAAATTGAGTAATTCCCAGTGGTGCAGCATGGCCTGTATACGTTGTTTTACTACTATTTTTCTATAAAATAAAATATATTTATTAACATAATATTCGTTCGCGTAATATTCAGGCATTTTAAGAAGAAGATAACAAGACCTCGGGCTTACTTTTGTAAGAACAAATGCAACTTATTTCTCAGTGCTATCAATTAAATGCTGGTACTTAATATTCTAAAATATACGAAGTTTTGCAAAACGGCCTTTTCATGCGTTGAAATTTTGCTTTCATCATAAAAGGTCGCAGAAAATATATACATATTTAAAATAGGGTAACATAATATATTCTCTCACAAAAGCAGTTCTTACTTTTAAAATCTAAACTGTCAAATCTTAATGCATAATTTATAAGACAAGTGTGCTTTGCTAAAAATACCCCAAGGCAGGTGAGCACATTAAATATTCTGAGTAATACCGGCTCTCAGTTCGCTTGCCTTCCTTGCTAGGTCACGTCTCACCTATTAAAGGGGTAAAGTGGTGCTATACAGTTATCAATATAACACTATCAATTGTATAGTCAAATGTTTTAGTCTGATGATAGAAGTAATAAAAAAAACAACTAAGCAAAATACATCAACCAGAAATGCTAATTTTTAAATTTAGAAATTGTATGACTGTTCTGAAGATTTTAATAAAAAGGATCACCTCATTGAATATCTAACTCGAAATACTGATTGCACCCAGTAGGTATTTGAAGTCTATTAAAAGTACAGAAGAAAGGAAATCTTTAAAGACGACTTTAGTTTATATCATCGTGAATCCTATCTAATGTCAGACTATTGTTTTATGCGTAGTTTGACATTTAACTTCGTTCTAAGAGTATAATTTGATTTTCGACAAGCTTTAGGCTTATATTTATGTATCAGCAAACAACTTTTTTTAAATTAAGGGTATTTTTATTTTATTATATTATAAAGAATATTTTCAATTTCATCACTCGATATCGGATGATGGCATGATTACGTCACCTGAAACGTAAATTGTTTAGAACAAGAAATGAACACAATTTCAAAATAACCAAATTTGTCGAGAATCCCTACAGCGTCTAGAAAAAAGAAAAGGTATGTCTCTGTTACTGAATCTGAATCATCTTTCAATTGAAATAATAAACGAAATTTCATAATATAATTCTTGTAACTATGTATCAACTACTTGCATCTTACAAATAACCGCTTTATCAAAAATATAGGCCTACCATTGTTTATTACATTACATACATTAACGTTAGTACGATTCGATTCCCAGCTTTATAATTAGTTGTTGTTCCATCATCATTTTTGTCGAAGCTATACGATGCAGATGATATATCTCTTTGTTAGACTCCATTTTGTTATCTAGAGCTTCTATAATCACAGTAATAGTTTCGCCGAGACATTTCGTTAATTATGAATACACTGTGTAATCCTCATTCATGCTCATGGAATACTTCATTCAAGATATATGTTGTAAATACTTAAACAAAGAAAAACCGTACGCATTCGACAAAAATAACTCTATGGAGTTCCATTTAGCAAAGTATAAGTGGTGAGGTGACTTGCGGGTTCTTTTGACAGTGTTTAATTACCCACGAATCAAACAAATATAAAAATTATTTGTAAGATTTTTTTGTAACGGTTGAATAGAAAATTCGAACAAAGTTAAAGTGTATTTCTGTGGCTGTTTCATTTTACTTAAAAGCAATCGTGTTTCTTCTTTGTTGCTTAATTTTAAGCAAATAATAATTTATATTTCTTCCTCAAATAAATCTCTACAAATAAGTTTATTTGTAAAAGGCCAAAGATTACGTAACTTATGAAACTGTAGCATTCTGTGAACTGATATAAATCAATTTATAACCTACATTCGTTTATCAGATCAACTTGAACTACACTTGTTGTTATCATGATATAGATTTTGTTATGTTGATGTTAAAATTGAATACTCCTATTTATATAACTTAAAACAAACCTTTGCGTTGCTATGAAGATACGACCATGAACTTAGTTATTTTTTGTGAGTATTTTTGTTCAAATTACTATTTGTTACCATGTACGTAACTATAATACTATAAAATCTTACTTCTGTTTTATTCACGTGTAGATAATCAATTCAGAAGTTTCAAAGATAATTTCTAACAAATTCTCACGTAATTAAAAAAAAATCTCTCTAAAACTAAATCATTATAGTCACACTTCTTAAACTAAACTATTGTTTTGTCTTTAAGCTGAAAAGAAAAGAAAATATCGGTATTATAAAACAGTACAATTACACTGATAATATTATCTTGTTCTAAAATTCTTTAGGTACATAATAAGTGCATTGTTGAAACGTTGCAGTACGCAGTAATATTTAAATAGTAAATACACATTTCCGGCACTTATTAATTATTAATTAATATTGTAGATGCTTATAAGTGCCGCATTAATGACTTTATCGTGCAAGCTTCAGCGCAAAAGTTTGAGTGGTACTTAAGCGAGATTTCAGATTTACGAATGTTGCTATATTACCTTGAAGCAAATATCAATCACATTATCTCGTTTTTGATGTATAAAAATAGATTTTAATTTATTAACGAATATTTTAAATAGTGATGGCCTAGTGGCTTCAGCGTGCGACTCTTATCTCTGAGGTTGTAGTCTCGATCTCCGTCTGTGCACCAATGCACCTTTTGTTAATGTGTGCATTTAACACTTGACTTGTGTTAATCAGAAGGCTTATCACCTACCAGTCTAGGAGATAAAAATTATCATAGAAACGGACGCAATCAGAGATCAAGACCCGTATGGAGTTATAGGGTCACTATAGGGCATAGTTTTGGTCTAAGATATATCGGTTTGCCTACAATGTTGTGCTTCAACATACGTGTAAGTGTTGATTGCGCACATAGAAAGAAAAAAAAAACATTTTTCTACAATTTGCTACAGTGTCGAAGATTGTCTATTACTTCGTATAAAACTGATGAAAATACCTGAAGTAGTTAAGATGTTAATTAAATTACATTGTCATGCTCTTGTATAGAAATAGGGCACCGGAATAAAGTGTAAAATATTCAGCGCACGATCTGCATTGACAGCGGTTCCTAGCTTTAAAATTGCAGGAGCCTATCGTTGCCACCACAGAATAAGAATGCTTGAGATACCTCAGCACGTATCACAGGCGTGATTGCACTACACCGGTTTGAATATATTCTACATTTTGACAGATCTGTCAGTCTCTTTGACATATTGATTTTTTGTGAAATGCAGTTTTTTGTGATCTGGTATTAGGTGAAGCATGTAACGTACTTGAAACGTGTCGTTTCAACGTGTTTTTGAAAACCTTGGTATTTATCGTTTTGATGTTTAATTTAAATTAATTTTGGCACGATGACGGCATAATATAGATTATGTATTAACATTCATTATTGCGTATTTTTCAGACATAATATGTACTTTTAATTCTGATTACAGTAACCATTATTAAAGCCTTTATACATTTTAGAAATATCCAGTGGTACTCTTTGCCTTGTTTGGTTTTGTATCTGTCTTTCCTTTGTAGATAAGTAGGTAATCTTCCATATCTGCCTGACACGATTGATTTTTGAGTAATCTCATATATTAAAATCTGGGACACAGCCGGGGTTCAAACGCACGACCTCTGGGAAAGAAACTGTAATGAATAATTACGTTTTAATTAACTTTAAAGTTAAATTTTCAATAGAAGATTATCTCGTGTAGTTACGAGTTATATATTAAAATTTAAATTGAACTCGAGGACATATTTTTTCTATAATTAATACTAATATACGGCAAAATCAATGTTCTTACAAAATCGATACGAAAACTATCGGAAACTACCGGCGTTCTCTCGTAAGTTTCTTATAGTCCGGTCAATTTAGACATCCAAGGTTACAGTAATTCGCACTTGGCTGAATATTGGTAGGATTGCTCAATACACTATTATAAAGGAAATGTGAAAAGTCCTCATCGATCCGGCACGTGCAAAAAAATTTACTCCGGGTCAAAGATCACAAAAATGGGTTTTTCGCGATTTTCAGCAAAATGGTTAGTTCTATCATAAAATTAGTTTAGACAAAAATTGTAGATCAGATAACTATCTATAAAATATGTGCAAATACTTTTTTCCTAAGAGCCACCGTTTTTGAGATATAACGATTCAAAAAGTTGAAAGGGTTGTAATCGTCATAATATGCGTTTCCACGCCACCTTTGAGGTATTGTACTTAGCGCTTTTTTTTTAATGTGGTTTCCCCGGTAGGCCTATTCCACTGATCTTTTATGATTCTGTTTAATTTGAAACTATTGAATAACTGTAGATATTGACAAGGGTTGAAAATGATGAAAGGGGTGTAAATTACAAAAAATAAGAAAATTTATCCGTCTGAATCTAAATCATCATTAACTTCTGCTTTCTCTTGTTCTTGTTCTTCTTCTCTTCCTTCTCCTTCTTCTCCTTCTTCTTCTTTATCTTCTTCATTCTGGGTGTTAATAAATTATCCCAATAATGACACATCGCATGTCTCTTCGTCAACATCAAATGAATGTAGTAGTTTTTCTGGTGCAGGTGGAAGTAAAGTCTGAACTGGCTCTAATGAATTGTCGACCAACTTCCAACCCCAGTCTTTTCCAACAGCACGAAATAGGTTAGAAAAAATAGGTTACAATAAACACGTGTTTTCACTCCAGAGCGATGTTGCTGAAGGTTACACTGGCGTAGAAAATAAAGGACTGGGTTTTTTTTTACCCGAAATTTTCATATTTTATATGTGTAAGTCACACTGACTGATAGACCGATATTTTTGCTTGTATTACGGCTTCAGTGATGTATATACGTGGTGTACTTATACATATTATGACGATTACAACTCTTTTAACTTTTTGAATCGTGATATCTCAAAAACGGTGGCTCTTAGGAAAAAAAGTATTTAGACATTTTTTATAGATAATTATCTGATCTACAATTTTTGTATAAACTAATTTTATGATAAAACTTACCATTTTGCTGAAAATCGCGAAAAACCCATTTTTGTGATCTTTGAACCGGAGTAATTTTTTTTGCACGTGCCGGATCGATGAGGACTTTTCACATTTCCTTTATAATAGTGTATTGAGCAATCCTACCAATATTCAGCCAAGTGCGAATTAATGTAACCTTACCCCTATTTTTTAGTCTAATTTGACCGGATTATTACTGGGGACATACATAATATGCTAATGGATATGACGTGTGTCGGTGACGTTCTTGTACTACGTGTATCAAATAACCTTGTTGTTCCCACCACTCAGCATTTTGAACGGCGGCGCAAATGGCGCAGCGATTTTGTATAATTTCGTTGTTCTTTGTTCAAATTATAATTGAGAAAGTGTATATTCTGAATTTACTTTTTTTGCAACGTTTTCGCAAATTTAATAACGTAAATATTGGCAAATATACAAGACATTGTTGGACATTGTAAAATATAAACGAGGATTTAATGAAGTAGTCATAAAACGTAGCTGTACACAAATGTACTATATATATACCACACATGATGGTTTCGACATTCACAGGGGGAAGTTTTGGTCATAAGCTCCAATAATGAAAGAATATTTGGAATCTATACAAATCAAAATATGCTGCTAAGCGCAAAAATCGAAGACGACAGAACCAACTTAAGTTATATTTTTAAACTTATTTCTTAAACTCTGAAGAATGTTTTCATGGAGAGAAAAATTCACGAAAATCACATTAAGGTGAAACAATGTTTACAGAGACTAAATAAGAAAAAAATATTATTTCTAAGGTTATTAAAATTGTGGAGTCGTTGTATTGTTATATATACTATAATAGATAGCAGATGCTCAAATTATAATTTGAAATAGAAATAACAAAGATCTCAATTATTTTATAATGAGGCCGCATTTGATCTTATTTGTTGCGGCCCAATTATTTATATCACAATTTATAAGGCATTGAAATTTTCATTATTTTGTAAATATTTATTAAACTTTGAACGAAGTATTACACTGTTCACTAATTAATTCTAGCATAAAATGACTTTTGAGATATTAAAGCGAATTACTTTATGTTTCATAAATGACGTATGCTTTTAAAATGAACCACTAGAACATTAGAATTATTAAAGGATTTGTCTTTGGATGCTTAATATTGAACTGTTACCATTGTTCACGTATTCATTGATAATGTTTATCTGATTATTGTAATATTAAGATAGAATGAGAATGATAGATGAAGAAAGACCAGTAATGCACTCATCACTTAGTTATGTAAGTGTCAATGGATGACTAAAAAATATAATGTAATTATTGAAAGCCTCCAACTTTGATAAAAAAATATTATTATTCTTATCGCATTGCCTATATTTATAATATACGACTTCTTCAATCTCTTTGCGATGCTTGATATAATATTTTACATTCATTCCATAATGTAAATATACATATTAATGGTCTTGTTTGCAAATCATAAAGCAGAATTGTCATTTGCAAATGGATGTAACGAGTGCTGGGTGCTCGAATCGTGGTCTGAAATGACCTTGTCTCATGAAGTCGACCTTCAGGCCGTTCATTTTTTATATTTACGGATTCATAAATGTATCTACAATAAATCTGGATAAATATTTGCTGCTTACAGTAGTGTTGCATAAGTAGTGCGAAGTAAAAAGTCGAAGAGAATTCACATGTTGCAAATAGATTTTAGCATTAACGTAACGATTAAGTGAGCTATCTCGATATAGCAATGGGTCATGAGACATATTTTCTAATCATTTTAAAGCCCCTTTCAATCCAATATTGTTTTATAAGAATTGAACTCATGTTAAATCCGTTATGTGAACGAAATACTTGAACACTGAATCATAAAGACATCAGTCAACAATCGAACTTACTTTATTTATAGTCAGTAATAAATGCTAATAAAGTATTCAAAATAATGGCGAATGACTTGTATTTAACCACTCACTAGTTTCACTCTTCATCGTCGTAGTGACAATAGGCTTAAATTATTCTTACTAAAAGTTTTTGTTTTAAAAATCATTAATGTTTTTACAGACTATTAATAGAAGTTTCATGAATCAGTATATACGTCAGAAGTCTAGTTGCAATGGAATGAAGACTATAAAATTACATTACTCGAAACTAAAGCAATACAATATCATTGTAATTCATTAGTTAAAACAGTCTTGTTAGACAAATATCTTGTAGACTGAGAAGAATGAGTTATATTTTCGAAAACGTACGTTTTTATATACACCGAAACCTTGAAGAACATCATTTAAATAGTCGTATTACATCTATGGAAGACCTACTGGGCATCTTGAAAGTGATGTTGTCTGTATCTGTATCGTGTAGAAGGGGTTTACAAGTAAAAAAATCGTTTTATTTTAACCGAAACAAAGATTAGGTATGTATAGTATGAAAGATTTTACTGTATAAGCTATATATATATGTATATTGTGTGAAAATTTCTAGGTATAGACATCAGCCTATTGCAATTTGTATGTGTATATATAATCTATCTTAATAAATTCTTATACGTGACATACGGACGAGTTATTTTAAATATAATATAAGTTAAGATTTTATTATCATAGGTACATTTTATAAGATCGGTGGTAAAAAGAATTTTTCCTTGCATACTCTTGTTAAGTGTCTAAAATATATCACAGAATAGAATAAACAAAAAATAAAACTAAACATTACCTTGACTTTGGTTTTACATAAGAGAATATACTTAAAACACATCTTAAATTTGAACTGAAATATTCACAGCGTTCAGTACTGTTATAATATATGAATGTAAAAAGGTTAACGGAAAGACAGTGCACAATAATTGTATATAAAAGGTTAAATACTACGTAGCGTTAATACCGAAGCCTCAGTAGTAACAGAGCAGTGTACTACATCACTCATACATCGAACAATTGATTGTGAATTTATTCGAAATAGTGCAAGACGGATGCAATATCTGTGCATATATATGGTGTATAGTGATAGTGTTTAGTGTGTGAAGGATTTTCCTGAAGGTTGTGTAACAGTTTGCTTACTTGTAAAAAGGTATTATAGAATATAAGCCTGTATTGTATATTCTTAGTGCTAATAAAATGGGTATTATTTAAATGGGTTATGTTAATTCTAATCGCTATTTTGCTCTATTAAAATGTGACAGTTTTATGCAACCGCAGTAGTTAAATCTCACCACAGCCTTTCTGGTGTTTCTTTTCTGTTCAGTTTTCAATATTTATAATACATACAAAATTGTTCTATATCATAACAATTAAATAGAAATTACTGAGTTTTAACGAAATGTGTTAATGAAATGATCTACAAATATGAACAATCTTGTTAGAATATTTTTTTATACTTTGAAAATTAAAAAACACATTATAAAATAACAGAGAAGTCAAAAACAAATTATATAACATTAATGTAACTTTTATACAAATATAAATTAAAAAGAATACTATGACTTCATTTTTTCCATTAACTTCTAGTTCTCAAATTGAACCTTTTGAACAGTTAACTATTTTATTTTACCTTTACTTTTTTTTATTTATTTACACTCTGTTGCAAGAAATACAGTACAATTAACTTAACTTTACTTAAGATACCTTGCTCCTCACATACGAGTATATTTTTTCTTTCTTCAGGAGTATTTCTTTCCACGTGAGAGGACAATTTCATATTACCTTTGCCTAAAAAACAATATCCATGTTCTTCTTCTGACTGCCAGCCTAATTCAATTTTGCCCTTATTATCTAAAATTATAGAACGTCTGGTACATGAGAAATTTACTTTTTTTCTAAACAGAAATAATCTTTTCAATACCTTTCAATCTGGTTTTTGGCCGGGTATTTAACAAAAATTACCGATAAAATTTGTTTTGGTCACAAACAATTTTTAATGATCCTTACTTTATTGGTTCCAGCAAAGCATTTAGAGCATGTTGATCACGACCTAGTGCTTTGCATTCTTAAGAAAATAAATGTTTCCTCTAATTCTGTCGCTTGGTTTGGTAGCATTCATTCATCGCCAGCGTATCAAAGTTGACGAGTCGCTATGTTTGCTGATGACGATGTTAGGTGATACCACCGCCCACTCTCAATGCCAGAGGGCTTGCGAGTGCGTTGCCGGCCTTTTAAGAATTGGTAGGCTTTTTTATTGAAGGATTCTAAGTCGAATTGGTTCGGAAATACTTCAGCTGGTTCCACATAATAGTGGTGCGCGGCAAAAACTGCCTTAAAAATCGCTCAGTTGTGAAAACGGTAGTCAATCATGGATTTATGACTCTTACAAGTCAAATAGAAACAACTTTTCAAAGAGGAACGTAGTAACCTAAATTTAAAGAAGTACAGAAATAAGAAATGTAACAAAACTTATTGATGCACTGTCCTATTGCAAAAAAGTAAAGTGGAAATGGGCGTGCTACATCGCTCGTATGAACAATGGCAGATGGGCAAACAGGGTATCAAGTTAGAAAGGACCACCAGGAAAAGAAAAGAGAGGCCGCCCTCTTGCACGGTGGGCTGACGAGCTTAAACAAGATGGTGGAGTAGATTAGGAAAAAATGCTCAAGAAAGAGAGAGATGGAGCCAGTTGGAGGAGGCCTATACTCTATAAGAGGTCCTTGGAAAAAACTATATATGTATATTGTATATATATATATATATAGATGGATGAATGTTTCAAGGAATAATTAAAATAAAATAAAAATTAGACCTAATTGTTATTATAATTATTGAGCTTATTATAATTCTAACGTCCATTTTCGTTCATTACCTTTCATAACGGTAATTATTTCCAATGAAAAGAGAATAAAGAGATTATCTCATAAAGCTATTAAGTATATCTTTTTACCATTATTATAGGCTACAAGACAATTTTACTATCAAATAAAAATGTATATAAATCCTGAAGATACGATAATGCACAGTTCAAGCGTAGGCGAAGACCTTTTAAGCTTTATTTATGATATACATTTTTATAACTTAAAAGGATAATCTGCGTATTTAACCTTTCTGGTAAATAAAGAATATGAACTTCGAAGACAATTTTTGATGAGACCATATGTCCAATTAGCAAATGCACTTGTTTAGGTCAATCTTTGCCAAGATTAATTTTTACTCTCCAGATCCATAATAAATCAATCAATCCATCAATAATAAATTCCATAGTGAATTGTTATACCACAGACATCTTGAATGCAAAAAATAACTATTTAATTACACTCCCAATTATTTCACTCACGTTGCTTTAAAACATAGATATACATAGACATAACATTTATTACTAACGAAACACACACAGAATCACACAAAATAATAGCAATAAAAAAAGAAATAAAGAAATAACATTTTTAAAAGAATAAGGTACATTACTTTAAGCTGATAAAACATTCGTATTAAAGATTCGTGAACATCAATTTTATAAATTTAATTTTAGACCGGTTTATCACTAGATATTACGTGGCCTGTCTTAAAATAAAAGCCAAGAAACTGAACCAAATATGGCGGTAAAAATAGAGTTGTCGCTGAGTTGCGAGTACAATCCGCATTCCCTTTTGTTTTGACGTGATCCACAAACAATGCAATAACCTATACGTTGGATGTAAAATGGGATGGGGAGTTAGAGTAGGAGGAGGGGGACGTCACGGCCGAAATACCGACTACCAAGCAAGGTGAAGGCCGGGCCCGTGCGTATGTTGCGTCACTGCAGGTTGATTTTTATAACACTTTTGCTTTGTTCGCAGGGCCTGGTATTTAGTATAAAGTACTCTGAGGCACTGTGCTCCAATTTTTCATATTACGATGACTTTTTTATTTATAAATTTCGTACACACTAGCAACAACTTAC
Source organism: Pieris napi (assembly GCF_905475465.1). Lineage (NCBI taxonomy): Eukaryota > Metazoa > Arthropoda > Insecta > Lepidoptera > Pieridae > Pieris > Pieris napi. Next base: position 2,202,930 of record NC_062239.1, on the reverse strand, counting down.
TATAACACTACGTTACTGTCTTAAGGATTTTTTGAATAGGTAAATAGTTTGAAAGTACAAGAGTTAAGAAATAAGCTATTTTTCTGTATATTATATTTATTATTTATACTTATTAATTAAAAATAAGTAATTCAAAAGTTGAATTTTTTAAAGTGATTTGATAATAACAGACAATATTAATGTTTGAATTATTGGTTATAACTAAGGGTTATAAAGTTTTAGCGTACGACGTTTGACACTATAATAATAGACTGTAGAAGCTACTTCAGTTTTACGAGCTAAGGTGAGACGTCTCAAGTACACCCTTCAAACCGCAACATATGCGTAAATTGTAGACGCTGCTTACGCACGCACTCTATTGTCTATGTTCATAATACATAGAACAAATTACGACATAAACCTCTCTGGTTGTTTCTGGTTACACAAGAAATATTTAATTATTATAATAAATATGTATTTTTTTTTGCTGTAACATTGCCGAATATGTAGGTAGAGCTATAGACGGAAAACATCCTTAATTATATTGATGATAATACCTGATAAGGTTCTGATTTAGTTAGCATAGATATAATAAGGTTAGTAGAAGATAATTTTTATTCTTATTTTACGCTTTTCAATATTTCTGCTATTGCGCACCTAAAAGCATAAATTTTGACATTTTTAGGAAGCTAAAAAATATATCTGCTACTTCGATTACTATCCATCTAATTAATCAAATTCAAATGAAATTGATTAATTCATGAATTTTATTTTTTTCTAATTATTATTCCAAGTTTTTTTTTAATTTATATGTTTTATCTATATTCAAAATTTCTTGGATTCAGTCGAGGTTGGGACAATTAATCCAAAAAAATATTTTCCAAAAATGTTTTGCGTATTAGTACGTAGCTATTTTTACAATTTTATAGAAGGAATCTGAGTTACGGTAATATTTAGTCAATAACAAATGCATATGCATATTACAAAATGATCCGAAAATATAATAACTATGAGGCATTTCTGCTAACAAGGGATATCTTCCAGGCAAAAATATGTAAATTTTTACGATAAAATACTGTATATAAAAGAAGATATACTTTATAAAATTTCAGACATTTTTTAATTAATCAGTCAGTTTGTATTAAACTGTATTTATCAAAGAGTCTTGGGTTCGATTCTCGGCAATACAAGATGTTTTCAGACGGCTGATATGAACATATAAAAATGCTCCATGCTCCATTGGAATCAAACATCATATTGTGGTATAATATATATTTAAAAAAAACATAGTTACTTATATTTCAATCATAAAATCTTTAGGGTTTGAATCTAGATAATAATAAACGCTCAAGGGCTCTCGTTCAGTCTAAAAAGTTCGTAGCATATTTAAAAATATTATTTCGAAAATTTGGCAATTTCAAACATTCATTGAGTGGGTGAAATGTCGAATTTTCATTCGGGTCAAGAACTAAGGTTCACAGGGAAAAAGAGCCTAAGTGCAAACAGCGCATTTCTGTTCTTGTAAACCACAAATTAAATGTTTTATCATATTCAGAGCTTTATTGGATCTTTAGGTGCAATACACAATATAAAGAATTCAACGAATGTAATAGTAATGATTAGCTCTTTGTGTTCTGCCGGAATACGACCAACTACTTCCAATAGCTATCGTGATCGCGATCTTGAGACACAATTTTGCAATAGTTATTTCAATACCTGCAACTGATGTCAAATACTTGAGATTGCGTAGTAAAAAACTTATCATTAACTCGCAACGTACCATTGTAATTTCACCGTAGCCGCCATAAAATTACAAATCAAGGACATAGAAGAACTCTCCGCCACAATTTTTAATCGTCAATTTTTTTGTTAATATAACAATGAGTCGAAATGCTTTGTTCAGTGTTTCAATTTAAACACACAATTGAAAACAATACTTGTTTATGTAAAAATTTAAATTCTTGAATAATAAATTTGCAGTTGATTGACAGCATGTATTGATCTATAATAATTAATAACCTACTAAATAATACAAGGAAACATCCATTCATTCGCTATTGATCTTATTATTTATAGATTAGTCATCGTTAGATATCCGGTGCATATGTATTTCAGTTACAACTGCACTGTTAATTATTTTAAACTTTATTTCGTGGTATTCTATGGTTTTATCTATCTCTAAATAAAGTTTAAGTAAACAGATGATTATTTCATTTTATATTTATTTAAATTAATGTAATTATTCCGCACCGTTCTCATAACAGGAGCCTGGGATACGTGTTTGTTATGTAACCTGTTTTTAGGCAATAAATACATTTTATTATTATTATTAATATTTTGCACTGGCGTGGCACCAGCTGCCCACTGAAGGATTTCCGTGCTGAAGCGACTTAGGGTCTTTCAAGAAAGACTGAATCTTAAAATGTATCATTTAATATCTAGTCAGCTTCCATTAACAATACATATAGTCGTTAAGTATGCACCAGTTTACTTATTTAGCACAGGAAAAAAATGGAAAAATAAGTCCATAGTAATCCAGTCGGAAGTTAAACAGTCCTTTAAATAAAACTTAACTATATATACATGAATTTATTATGGAATCCCTGCAACATCTAGTAGAGAGATAACTAATGAATTTTTTATATTGTTTCGGTTAATGCCATCGCAATAGATGGTGGCAACCTTCGAAGTAAATAGTTCCTTCCTTAAATTTCGTAGCTAAGTTTCATCGGTCTTATGAGATAATTAAGATTATATCTACAATCCCATAATACTCTTCATACAATCTTAATGTGAATTACAAACAATATTTATGTACCGTAGTATATATTTATTTGAACAGGCTGGCTTTACTAGTGATGTTGGCACAGCGCCAATTTGAATTTTTTCTTATATTACAGAAATATATCCGAGTATGCCGAAATGAGCGCTGAAATGCCTAGATGTAAAGATAGAGGGAAAATAGGTTATGCCTACATCAGTCCCGCCTACGGTTTTACTTGCTATAGACATTTGAAGGTGAAAAAATTTGTTAGGCCCGTAGTCTAAAAACGACACCAAATGAAATTTAGTTATTTGAATTGTCAAATAACTTTTTGATGTTTGCGCTCGAGAAGTTTTTGTATTATACTAAAATCTTATTTTATTTATTAAAATGACTAATCAGGAGGTATGTTTATAAAATTATTAATCATTTCACTTGGCTTGGTATATTAGTAAATTGGTTATATATACATACATAAAACTTTACGAATATTTTCTCTCTATAATGTTAGTATAGATTTAGCTTCAGTTTACCAAGAACGCTACTTCGGAAAGTAAAAAAAAATCAAATTAAAATACAAAAACTATTCCGACCCAATACATTAATATGACAAATTAAAGAAATCTTAGAGACTTATTATATTCTCATGCCTAGCGGTCAGTTCTATATGGAATTATATCAACATATTTCTAAACAGGTGCTTTTAGTCATGTCACAAGTTCCTATAATATATAGCTATTCCCTTCTTATACGAAAAACGATTAGTAAAAGGAGTAAAACTATTCTTAAATCGCTCTAACGGTCTTGGTCTACTCCAGGTAATTACCGGAAATCCCTAAATCCAGTTAGTTATGGGTTTAGTGAGTTTTACGCATACATACATTCTTCTTGATATACGCCAAGTGGACAAGGGTTAGGTTAGTTTGATAGACATGTTTGTGTAGTAATGTTAATAGATATTATCGGTTATTCACGATACCGGAAAATTTAGCGCTAGAATCGTCTTACAACCAATGGTTTTTGAATATATAAATAACTTTTTAATTTGTTCTAATGTTACTATGAATTTGTGTCATATTTTTCTGGAATTTAAATCACAAGGCACTTTTTCTGTCATACATTGTTTATCATTCAACAGTGGTAAGTGAAACAAATAGAATACAAAAACAAAGTGTATTCCCTTAATAAAGACAGGCTCTATTGAACACTGTCTTATATATTCGTATTTACCAATACCATATAAAACAGCTACGTTATCAAATAAGATATATTCACGGCAGCTGATTTCTGCTTTCACTAAACATTTTTGCAGGAAATATTACTAAAATATGCGTGCAGAGATTAGTGCGCTTTCAAAAACAGACGGCCGGAGAACATTAGTATCTCAAAAAGACGTAGCACACGCCATGTTTAAAAAAATAAGACTGTTCCATTCTTAAATACAACTACAATAATAATTTTGAATTATTCCATTGAAACCCTATGTGTAGGAGCTTCGTGAATGAAATATAAAATGAATAATTCAAACATCGACATAGAAGAACTATATCCATCTCAAAAATCAATAACCTTTGTGGAGGTTCTTTAGTGGTTATATTTAGAATTTAAAAAGGGTTCGCTAAAGCCTTAAGTGCTCTTAAGCGTTTGTTAAAAGAAGACTACATTCAAATAAAATCCATAATGTTAGATATATTTGAATAGCGTCGATCAATTATGGAATAAATTATGCCCTAATTACAATACCAAAAATAGCATAATTGTTTCCTTATATACATAAATATATAAGTTTAATAACGTTAAAAACTATAGCCAGTTGGATGGTGTGCTATTTATAGTACTGTTCGACATCTTTACGGAGATTACAGGTTACGGAATAACATATTTTCTCGTACTTTTTATTATTATCAAAACATCTATAACATTATCATCACATTTAGCATACTATATAAAGAATTATTATTACAGATCTTACAAAATAACAATTTCACCATTTTCTAGTAAGACAATTTTCCAAATCGAAATAAGTGACGGTGTAGTGTATTTTAATACGTCAGAACTCATAAGCTTTTACCACCAAACCAACACCAACCCGAATGCCACATTTTTGCAGTAACATAAATATACTTAACACATTTAAAATAATATGTATATGTTCAAAATACATTTAATGGACACATTGTAAGTAAAGTTTGAGTGGCATATAACGTTACCGAAATATGTTCAGAAAAGGATTTATGTCACTGTTTTTCATGAATTGTAATAATATCACAGTTGAGGGCTTATAGGTTAGAGTTAATAAGCTTAAATAACCAAGTATGTGGCCCTCACGGATGTTAAGTAAGGCCAGGCCATTCGTATTATGTGTGTGTAGATGTTTATATATAGTTTTTTATTCAACACTTTGTTGCTCAATGTGATTAATTTTAAACGAATATAGTTGCCGTTAGTTACAAGATTTTCCCTCCATAGTAGGCTTTCTGTAGATGTCACTCCCTCTATATCATAAGTCATCATAAAGGAACCCGCATGTCTGACCTAAGGATACTACCAAAACAGGTGCAAATTTAAATAGGATAGTAGTAAAATAAAAGTGGAAAGAGCTGGTTATATGAAAATGGCGTTAAAAATACACGAATATTTTATGCTCTTTCCGTACAATATCCGGATAAGCTTTCTAGCGGGCCGGAAGTTAATCAGTATTTATTATTATCACTGCGCTTTGCAGGTTAATTACCTGAGAACCCAGTTATATCGTTCATTTGCTTTCAGACGAAATAGAGTTCATAATCCAGTACAAGAATACTTTTTACTTAATTCTTTACGTTTTGAAATAGTATTTTGGGGTACCTACATAAAAGGAACTTGTTTATTACTTTGAAATGATTAGGATTATGTTCCAGATAGAATGTTCAAAATACAAAATTTTAGTTTAATAAAATTTGGTGAGGGTGATCCAAAATATTTTTTAAATAATACAAATCCTCCAAATCCTAACGACTGACAATTATTTGCCTTTCTTCTTGGTAAGGATACCTCATGTAGCCACATACTCAGGACTTAGTTATTATTTTAGTATAAATTGTGTATCGACGGCCACCGAACCGTTCCTTGTGGTACATAGAGTATTAGAAAAAAAAACAAGTGAACTTTTTTTTGTTCCAGATAGAGAAAGTATTGGAAAATATATCAGAATTCATGTAATGTTTACTTCTTGTACTACAGTTTTTATTTGAAAAAAAATATATATTGAAATTTATCTAATTTATATAGTACGTAGTCGTTTTTATACTTAGTTGTTTACAGCACCACCGTGACTATGACTGTGACCTTTATTTATATCGGACATGTAATTAAGTCCCATTAGTGCATATTCCTGAAATATTTAGAAAACTTTGATTTAAAATAACATAAACAGTTTTTTCAGCTATTGCCCAGGAGTTCTTGTTTAGTTTTTGAAATGTTTAAAATATATACGTATAATTAAAAAATAGCCAGCTCTTCCTCGTGCCGTAGCCGTAAATATTGCCTTAAATACTTTTTGCTGCAATATCATTGCCAGCTACTGTTTACACTCGGCTCTGTAATCTTTTGCCAAACGATTACCAACAATAACCGGAGTACAATAGTCGGAGTTGTCTGACTAACTGTGGTATAACAACTATGAAACTAAAATTATTTACAATTTAACAAATTATGACATTTTTTTATTTGTTTAACCTTAACTGCCATTGCACAAGCAAACGTTTGGTAAAAGATAATGCGTTTAAAAGGTAATATTGAAACCTTATTCTTAATCGTGTCTTTATCCACGATAAGTTCTTAAGACGAAGAACGCAATTGGATAGACACTGAAATGCATCGTAACTACTTCTCGTTATGTATATATAAACTGCCTTCCAATCGGAAGAGATTGTTGTTTCGCCGGGTATTAATACCTTCAGGTATAAAGCCACGAAATCAGTAATATTTAAAAAAATAAAAATAAAATATGTTTATTATGGAACATAAGATACAGGTATCACTTATTCCACGTCAATAAATTTCAATCTGTAGGCATCCCAATTCCGGCATGCCGCCGGAAAAAGCTGGCATAAAAACTCTCGGTACTCTTTTAAAATAGCAAATCATGAAACAACACTTATTTTAAAACAATTATCGCAAATTAATTAGAAGTAGCCTGTCTAGCACTAGTCCCTTTTATCAACTAGATAATCGTTGACTTTAGAGTAAGCCTTTTTACACAGCCTTTCTTTAATACATTTCTTAAATTTATTAAAAGGCAGAGATAAAAGATAGAAATCCGTCTGGGATTTTATTAAAGAAGAGTACCCCTTTTCCCAAAAAAGACAGTCGAAGATAGAGCATTCACATCGTCAAAATTCGTTATTTGTCGTTTGATTTTAAAAATCATGGACGTATCATCAGCAAACAATAGATTTAAGTACGTCTATGCTAAAATAATTTCAAATCAATACAAGTTGTATTGTTTTTAATTTTATAGTTATGTAACTCCGCGTAAATGCTATCGACGTAATAATTCCGAGTGAATTTCATTTTCACCAAACAAAATATTTGTTCAAATGTTTAACGGTCTAATATGTTAAATATGATTTAGTATTGAAACACTATCGAGCGAAAGATCGTTGACCTAATTTAGGAGCATGGTTCGGTAAAGTTCATCGCGTGTTAAATTGCCATTTGTATACTAACTTAATACAAAAATTACATATTTTATGGAATGGATTTTTCTTAAGATGTGCTATTTTTATATAAACAATGCTTAATGGCTTAAACGCTTCTTTGTATAAATAAAGATATCCATAAATATATTATATCATTCCAGTGTGAAAATACATTAATGTTACCTTAGTGTTTAAATGCGAATCTCAATCTTAAAGTTCGCGGAATTCAACTATTTTGATAAACACTTGCTTAAGAATAAACATCGTCAGGAAACCGGCATGTCTTAGATAAAAAACGGCATAAGTCAGATACAGAATGCTAATCAAATTCATACAGATGAGGAATTTATTCGTGCCCCGTTGTAGAATTAGCACAATCTAGGAAATGATTCCCACATTTAACGAACAATGTCGCGGCTAAATAAGGTCCTAGTACTAGCAATACAATAAAAATAGCTTTACTATTATTCGGCTTAAATCAAACCAATGTTCGTGACATTTACCCCGTAAGCCATTTAATGTGCAGATTAACTTTGTTTAAATCTCTAATAATATTCAGAAGCTAATTATTGAGACTGGCTATATACGTAAAATATATTATAGTGTATGTGTGTGTGTACAAAAGCATTCTCAATACCTCAACCCCCAACTATAAATGGACGGATGTCCCACATGACTGCTTATCTGAGTATCACGAGGCCGACAACTTTACGTGCTTATTCTAGGCAGGGGTTTCAATAACCGTTGTCAGTTCGTACCAAGTGAACCAGTGGTACAGTACAATGCTACAACCCTTGTTCTTTACCTTAGTTTTCCGTATCTGTCTGTTTCTTTTCTTAATACGCAAGTAGTGACTTCTGACATACGCCGTCGATTATTGGGTGTCGGTATGTCGTTTTCCTCACTAAGTTTTCGATCACTGTTTGGACGGTAATAATATGCGTACAAGGAAAGAAAATTCCATGTTGGCCGTGATTTTAACACACGACCTCAGGGTTGAGAATCGCTCCCAGAAGCTGCTAAACACAGTTTTAGCTAACTTAGAAATTATCTTTGGAAAATAGAAATTCCATTTTTGAATTTTCGCAAAACTCCGGATTTTAACCCAATAAATATCAGAATTACGCCAATGTGTAGTTTTCTGTATTTTATCTTTTATACGTTTGAGTACAATCTCAGTGCAATGTGTTTTTGTTGTAATTTATATAGTTCGATAAGTGTGCATTAGATAAGATTAATAAGTCGATAACATGTGATTAAAGTGAGCTTTTTTGTTACAGTAAAAAAAGCGCGCTATGTTGGTATTCAAGGTACGTATATTCTTATTCTTTATCATTTGAGGGGCTATATAGGGCACAGGGCAAAAATATCTACTGGTCTGGTTTTTTATCATTCTAGTATGTTTAGGGTTTCTGTGCCAACCCGAACGAATATTTTGTTTGACGAAAATCATACCATAATCCTCTTTAATTCACAGAGCCAATATTTCTTTATTATTGTTTGTTTATTAAAAACCGGCTGGAATACATAATACTAGAACTTTAATTCAAAATATTTCATTAAAATATAATGGAAACAAATGCTATTACATTCCTATTTGTACTGATGAAAAGAAGATTAAACAATCACAAAGATACTGAACGGCAATCAAAACAATGTATATTTAAGTAGTTACAAAAATAGATTTGTAAAAAATTCAAAAGAACCTTCTCAGTCAAAAGAAAGTACGAAAAGAAACAAATAAAATAGCTGTTAAATAATGCATCATCAAAGCGAAAAGAGTACAAAAGATTCTGACTCCTACTGTTGGTATAAATAAGGTTTATTTCACAGGAACTCAATTCAACACATACGTGACGCTCAAGTTGCAGAATGTCAAGTCGACGACGGTGACAGTCAAGGGTCCGACTCCATGTTGGGAGCAAGACTTCCTTTTGTAAGTGTTTCTATTGTTTTTCACATAAATACAATGTTCAAGTTATTCTGCACTTTATTTATATAAATGTTGAATTCATTTTAAAGTGCAGTTACGAAATCAGCTCGACCTTGACCCGTGAGATTATGAAAGTGAAATTTAAAATTTAAATAAACGTTAAATTTTCATTCTCGTTTTTGTTTGTGATAACTATAATTATCTTGTTATCAATATGGTTTAATTTCAACTAATGGTGTTTTTATCATACCGGTGAAGATCTATTTTGTGCAATGTTTTATTATATATATGCAATATTGTTTGCCAAATCGATGTTTATATATAGATATTACCATAAGAAGACTGATAACCGAGACATGATATCGTTCTTCTTTATTGACTTTATCGCAAATAAGTAACAAATTAAAACTATTCCTAGCGTCTAATTTTCTCTGCTTCAAATCTCAAAATAAAAAAGAATTAAAGAAAGAAATACAAGAAAGAAAAAACTTTATTGTACATAATAAAAAGGATATTGAGGTAAAAATAAAGTGCACAAGCGCCCACACTACGATTCCTCGTGTCGTGGGCAGCTAGTCTCCTTTTGGACATGTTAACGGTACTTGACAATAATTTCTACATAACTTACATTTTTTAATTATACAATTGTTGCACAATAAACATACTGTCTGTTTCTGCATGGGACAAGTTAAGATATTGTTTAAGATTGTAAGATGTATAACGTTTTGAACCGTTAGTGAACATTTTGTTTTTAAGAAAGTGGTTAAAGATGAAAGGATTTTTGAAGGAGTAAATGCGTTGGTCGAAGAAAGTGTGTTTTTTGGTTAGCTTGTGTGTTTGATGTGCTGTTTGTTTGTTTCCAAAAAGGGCTGAATATTGCTATTAAGTATATTGTCTATCCATTAAAGTTTTGTTTAATTTTGAAGTTGAGTAGCGAAAAGATTTCCTGTAGGATATCATAAGAAAGGAGAGGGTTGAAACGATGATAAAATTAAATTGATTAAACGTCAGTACTGAAACTTGAAACGTGAACTTTTTTTAATAATTTAAAAATAAATCACTGTATTATTGACCACCAAACCACCAAACCACTAAATATGAAATTTATTTTAACTACGTAACTATAGTAATTTTGTTTCTAATCACCCCGTGGTTAAAACCATCCAACAAATACTCACCTGCAGGGGATTATAATTTAAAACGAAACTACTTTTATTGTTTAAGGTGAATCAAGTCACATATTTTTGATTGGATTTAAATGCTATAATCAAGTCGTTATATATACTAACCGCTGGGTATGTTTCACTTTAAATAAGATTTCTGCAGAAAGGACCGTAACAGTGAGAGGGATCCCAATTTTGAGATCGTAGCACGTAATTCCAAGTATTTTATTAGTTTTCGACACTGGCTCTACACGCTATATTGAGAGAATTATGTATTAATTGGGTTTCGTCCTTAGATGGCATTTTGTTTAATAGAAAATGTCTGTTAAAATCTTTTTTTTATACATAAAAATATTGCCATCGCTCGGCACACTGATACATTGGTAAAAACAAACACAAAATACAATTTTTAATGTGACAAGCATTTAAAGGCAAACATGACATACATGTAGAGATCATACAAATATCAATCAAAAGAATTATTAAACAAAACAAACATTACAAAAAAACAAATACTAATCAAAAAAATTAAAATTACAAAAAACTAAACAAAAATCGATTTTATAGTGTAAGGGGAGCAACTATGGATATCCAGACCTAGCTCGTTTATCAGAATGCTTAATCTGGACATCGGTGAGTTTTGGACAAAACGGAAAGAGGAACAAATGGAATAATGGAATGCCTTTCGGAAATCTTTTTAAAAATAATATCTGTATATAAACTAAATAATTTACTTTAGTTTTACGTTCTCGTAAAATAAATCAATTCCTTTACAACATATTATTTGCTCAGTACAACTTACATGTATATTAAGATATATATATATAGTTCTACCATATTTTTGTGTGCTCTTTAAATAACAAAAAATATTTTTAATAAAAGTCAAACTATGAGACAATTTTTTGTAATATTTCGCCAACGAGACTACTATTTTTACATTTTAATATTATTTTCTTAGAATGTGTGGGTTTGAGACAACAAATGAATGGTCTTGTAATCTGTAGATTACAGCATGAAAGAAAATTTAACTGAAAGGTGTCTTATTTAATGCTATTTAAAAAGAAAATGTCATCTCAAAAGTTTTATGTTATATTAAAAAAAACTCCTAATTTCAACAATGTAGCTTCCGGAGTTTCAACTAAATTTTTTACAAAGCAATAAAAAAAACATACAAACCATGAAAGGGACAATATTATAAAAGGACACATGAATCACGACAATTTCAAATGAAATGTGACTATAAATAACTTGACAAATAGTATTTTACAGTCGTCACGTCGATCGGTCACGGTGACTTGCGCTGATCTTCTCGATTCCCGCGTATAAAATATTTTTCTTTTTAATTCTAACATTTGAAAGAACTTTCGCAGTGCAGCTTTGTCTTAATAAAATATGAATATGTTTGAAACACAACGTTTCGTATTCTTTATTGTTAAAATGTTCATACAGTTTTAAAGCGTGAGTGGTTTCAACAAGGTATTCATTGCACATGAATAGAGTTAGCTCAAGTGCCATTCACAGTCCATCCAGGTATCAGGTCAATTGCTGACGTCACATGGGCTGTTCAAATGTTTTTGGTGGAGGATGTACCCCGTTATCCAGCATAAATACATGAAAATCTTAATTCGAATTGATTTGTATGACATTTGGACTAGTAAGACTGACAGTCTTGTATCATTAAAATCTAATCACATAATCACAATTTAATTCCCTATAAACACAAAACACACATACACACACACATATATATATATATAAAGACAGAATAATATTGTGTATAATTGTTTAAACACATGGTATTAAACGCCACGCGCGATCCATTTATATACACACAGTAAGGAAACATTTTTTTTAACATACATAACATACTTACAACTTTTGAGATAAGTTTTAATTACGGAGTATTTTATGTAAAAGTAAAGGACTTTACATAAATGACGAACTTTATATTTACAATGTCGACGGAATCGTTTAAAAAAGTCCAAAACGTGATTTTTTTGATTAAGCCCTTATAAACTATCCATCCATGAAAAGAAATCAAATAAAAACCACTATTTTTACTCATTGTTTTCTTTCTATTAAATTGTAATTACACTGTGAAGAACAGAGACAGATGTATACTATAGCGTTGCTTACAATTAGACTAATTTAGTTTTTATGAATTGGAGGTTTAGAATTACAAACGATTACCAAGACTATATTGGTCCGTTTAAGATAAAATATTATGAGACAATGCAGAATAAAATGAACATTTCTAATATCTTCCCTTCCGGCTGGATAAAACCGTGAAAAATTATGATTGCTGAATAAAAATCTCCAGATTCCGTTGAAGCCACTTAATAGTAGCATCAAATTAATTTGTGTAAAATGTTTTGTGGGACTGAATTTATTTTGTCTCTCAAAACTTTATTCATAATTTTTTGTACTATTTAATTTGTTTTTGTACATTTAATTTACCATTTGCTTGGTTTCTGAATAGCTTAATTTGCAACATTTATAATGAGATAAACATCATCATTTTATTTTGACCTAAATTTTGGTAATTTGAATGAATTGGAATTTACACTTCTGATAGGATTAGTCTAATTTTAATCCTACCAATAATATTAAACTTTTGACAAAAATAAAAGTTGAATCTAAATTCTACCTCGCCTTCTGTCTTGAAAAGTATAAATGATAATGAACTTCACATAAAACTCAAATTGCAAAATTCTCTGACGATTCATATAGAAATGTGGGCCATTAATGTTATAATGACGTACAAAGCCTTTTTGTTTCACGCTGAATAGGTGCAATTAAGGAGTGACTGAGGCTAGAAGTTGAATTGCGGCATATTCTGACGTACGCGTCGTAGCATTAGTAGTTTCTACGTGACTTTTTATCTACATCTAGGCTTAGCGGTTTGGGATTATTAAATCTACTAATAATAATTAACTAACGAACTAAACTACAACGATTACAACGTACAGTAAAATGACCAAATTGTAATAGAGAATTTGACGTGTTCGTAGGTTAGTGCTTGAAAATGTATATACTTAGGAAAGAAAGAAAAAACATTATCAACCATAATAAAAAATGATGTTTAGTTAAAAATGAAACTGCACTAATCCCCCCCGATTCTATAATTACCTGTGCAGTATTAAAATTTCTACATTACATTTACAATAAAATTGTAATTGTAATTAAACTTATTACATACATTTTTATTTTATTAAGCAGTGTGGGTTAAAAGAAGACGTAATGATAATAATAACTTAAAACTCTTAATGTCGACTTACGAAAAAAGGCGTGATGGTATAAATAAATAAATGATTAGTTAAGTATCCTTTTTTGCTAATTTATATGAAATTAATATGAAATATATAAAGAAAAAAAAACATCCTCTTATTTGTTCTCGTGGTTTAATGAACTTTGTATATAACTTATCTGTAGGACTCTGTTTCAGTAAGTTTGATTAAAACTTTTGGTACTTAGTAATTCTTCAAAAATACCTCACTTACTTCGCGTGAACTTTACTTAGAAAAGTTTTCGAGGTTGGCTTGTAGCAAGTTTGTATAATAATTAATTGATCATACATATAAAATTTCAATGTAAGTGTATTTATTTCAACATACTTATTATTATTGACGAAATATTTCAATAACAGTGCTCCTCGAGTTCCTCATACACGTCTGAATGTGACACTGGTAAAACCATAATATTTCAATAATCGTATTTAAATAAAAATAACTAATATTCACTTACTAAAATGTATCCGAAATTGAATCCTAGTATTTGCCTATCACGTGTCCGCTTTCACGCACAGTTTAAAAGATTTACTGCGGCCGAGAGTAGACCGTAATAAATCCATCTCTAGCAATAAGCCGGGCTGCCAATCCTCCATTTTATTTTACGTTGACCTTTGGACGCTTCCTGGTAATTTTTATCGAAACTTTGCTACGGTTACATTAAATAAGGCGTAGTTAAAAGCTATTTCCGTTTGCTGAAAATAGTTAGCGGGTCGGAACGTCTACGGCCTGCTACGACGTAGCTATTGTATATATAAGCAGTTTTCATAACTTGTACAATTGACTAATAATTAATAAATCCTCTCGTGCTTAAAGTTATTGAATGTAAGTATATATAAACATTCACTAATTTATGACTAACTAAATCATTTGTTAAATGTTCAAGACTTGTGACTTGTGTTAATAAGAAGAAATACTTTCTTCAGTATGGATATTGTGCAAATGAATGTGTGTGACTTACTTGAATTAATGTCCTATAACCCTTAGATGGGGCAGAAGGCGTCGATAGTGAGTCTTTATCGCTTGCGAATGAATGTGTGTGAATGAATCAAAATGTATCTTTTTTTAACATCCCTTGAAAAAGAACATAGAATAATTATGCATTTAAATTCACGTTTTTCAAAACCAAAATGAAAATGTTCGTTTCTGCTTAGTAATTAAAATTTATAGAGTTGTAACTTATTTATAAAACCATATCTTTTTTCATATCTCTCTCTCTCGGTAACTGCCAATACATTGTTAGTATTGTGATGTATTCTAACCCTTATTTGTATAAAAATCACCGTTATAACTAAATTATTCATAAATAATGCAGTAAGACTGATTTCGTTTCTATGCATAAGGGCGTAAATATAAAGGGCGTCGTCTAATAAGCAACATCGCTAAGAGCGTCCATTAACTTGGCATCTACAACGTCATCAGCTTATTAGGCATTGCTAACCTTCAACTACAATTTTAGCTCAAATTAACCTTGTATTATAATCGTGCAAGCAATTATTTTCTTATACATTCAGCTAACCAGACAGAAAATATTGTTTCAAATATATTTAATACGTGATTTAATCATCAATTAACATGCTTATTAGTATAGCTCTAAAAACACAAACGTCAGAACCATAGATAAAAAAACATAGATTAATTATCAACAGAATCATGTCATGGTTTTAGATTGAGTTAAACACGGAGAAGTAGTTAAGATTTCTAATTTAAGATGTTCTGATGAAATATTTGTTATTGTATAAGCAATAAACTTATATAAAACTATCTGAACATTTATATTGAACAAACTTTGAAATCCATTTATTATATGAAGTCACACAAATACACGTTGCAGAAAAATCTACACGAGCGATTCAATTTTGTGAACACACAGTTTCACACTCCAATACCCTAAATGTTTCCCAATATCAGTGTCGTATGTTATGCGATTTGTGACTACCCAGGAACGACTCGGGTTTACGATACCCCAATATATTTAACATTTTGTTGTTCATTTTATGCCATGGTGCGGGATTTTCTTTCTTCTCATGGGATTCC
This sequence comes from Pieris napi, assembly GCF_905475465.1. Lineage (NCBI taxonomy): Eukaryota > Metazoa > Arthropoda > Insecta > Lepidoptera > Pieridae > Pieris > Pieris napi. The sequence goes on along the minus strand of NC_062239.1, from coordinate 2,187,085 downwards.
ATTTTAAGATTTTTGTATGCTCTATAAACATTTGTACAAAATCAAGTCTTTCATACACTTTTACAAGACATTGATGTTTCTTAACTTGTTTTTAAACTTCAATTGTTTTCTTTCGTACACACTATCAATATGAAAAAAAAAAAATTCAACTGTTTGACATAGCTTCGAAATTGTGATAACTTATATAAAAAAAAAACAGTGGTGCTACAACCTCTTTAGGTCTTGGCCTCAGATGTCTGAATCTGTTTCATGATATTTTTTTAAATCTAATAGTCAAGTAGGTGATCAGCCTCGCCTGACACACGCCGTCGACTTTTTGGGTCTAAGACATGTCGGTTTCCTCACGATGTTTTCCTTCACCGTTCGAGCAAATGTTAAATTATTGCACAAAGAAAGTAAATTGGTGCACAGCCGGGGATCGAACCTACGACCTCAGGTATGAATGTCGCACGCTGAAGCCACTAGGCCAATACTGCTCTGATAACTTATATAGGCTTTACAATAAATATTTTTTACAGTGAAATAAACGACATCAACTTGGGCCTCCTGGTGGAAGTTTGGAACAAAGGGGTCATCTGGGACCGTGCTTTAGGCTACCACTACCTACCACTCACATCCGTCGCTTATGACGAGGTAATTAAGTTATTATTTGAAGAGTTTAAGAATACCACTATATTTACCAATATCAGTGTAGAATACGTTACAATGAAGGGTAGATAGGATTTATTACCTGATTTTAATAGGAATATTTAGTGTCCAGCAATTGTTTTAGTCAATGTCTACTAAAGTCTTAAGTGTTTAACTTAATAGCAATATTGGAGTAAAGTTTATATATTAAATTAAATATAACTAATTAAAATATTTTAAAACGAACATTTACAGTAGTAACATTTGTGAACTGACTTAAAATGTTTGCGCAAAGTAACAATTAATTTTTTTTTATATTCTTCTTCGGATCAATTGATAAAGTGTAAATTTATTATTACAGCAAGAGTGCGGCGGGCGCTGGGTGGAATTGGAGGCTCAGTTGATGATGCGCGGTGGTGCCGTGGTCGGAACTACCGGACCCACGGGCCATGCGCTGCTCCTCGACTGCAGATTTGAACCGCCTTTTGGTGAGCCTTAGTTTCATTAATGTTATTAAGAAATGCCACTTCAAAATTAAGTTGACATCTATTATTACGCGACTAAAGCATTGATTAGGAGCGAAAACGATTTTTTTTTGTTATGTATTAGGAACATATTGTGTCGAATGAAATCTAATATACAGTATTTGCAATTTTCTTAATCTACATAGTAATAATATAAATTATTAAAAAGAAAATTAAAACAAATTTAAAAAGTTTGATCCCTATGGCAGTGTACCTTTAACGCTGGCAGCATTTTCTCGCTGTATTGCGATACTTATTCGTTGAGCGAGGAAAGCACCAGCTCTGGGGTCACCGGTACTATTACCAGTTGGAAGTGAGACGGAGCTAACGTGTCCACACAAGTAGCACCCCATACCAAAGCCCGTTCCAACTTCCAAATGATCAACTGAAGTAGTTCGTCTTGTCTTTGTCTACGATTAGTATAAAAATGTCAACACAAGAGTCCGTTACGTTTCAAATCTGTACATTTATAATGTAAAATTTTTAATCAAATTGCTATAGTACTTAAATTGCATGCAAGTAAAGATATTAACAAATTCTATTTGGTCCTTTCGATCTATAAAATCTACATAAATTTTGTGTAATTACGTCCGAGGAAAGGTTCACATTAATAATGCTGTAACTGTTGAAAATAACTGAATCCATGTTGTCAGAAAGATTAAAAGTCTTGCGTATAATCTTTATATAAAGGTAATAAGAAGTCAATTACTTAAATTAAGAAACGTCCCTTGCGAAGCTTAGTTTAATATAAATATTAAATCTCATTAAATTAAGATATTTTTAAACTTACTCAAACTAATTCAAGAGTCTACTTGTAAAATTAAAGAAGCATGTTGCTTTAACAGGAAATTCATTTTCCGACGATATCTCTTTGATTGCGACGTTTTCTTAAACACGATTCAGCTGTACATCTTTTAATTTAATGCTATTTATGTTTTAAGCAAAAGAATATTTAAATAAATTAAACGCAGTGCTTGCATTTTAAATTCTATAGAGCTTTACATGAGGTTGTAATTTTTTATATTATTTGACGAATGGCCTGGCAATATTTTATATACATACTAGCAGACCACCAAGCGTTGCTCTGCGTACGGTTTTTTTTATATTACATAGTAGCAAACTATTCAAGGGAAACGGTGGTTATGCCATTAAATTGTAGCTTATGTGATACGTTGGTACTTTCAACACAGCGCCATCTGTTAGAATTGTGACTATCAAATAATAAACAAATATTTTGAAATAAAATAATATTGCGGGTATAAATTGAGATGTAAGCTATCCTATCTTTTAAGTTGGATCAAACTACACACGATGTGCAAATTTGATTGATATCGGTTCGGTAGTTTTGGAGTCCATAACAACGTGACACGTAATTTATATATATTAAGATTGGAATTTGTTTAATATTGAAGGTTTATAAGGCCATCATAATGTTGAATGTATAGTATATATATATAGTGTGTGTATAGGAAGAGATTGCATTCGTAACAATAAATTCCAGTTAGTAAATAGGATTTAAACATACATGTAGGGACATAATCTACTCCGCCGAACTGCTTTATAAAAATACCAGAAAAACGCGAAAATGTGTCTGTTGCGTGTCCCACGTGACGTCCAACCTGGACACGGGTTTGACTGAGACTTTTTTGTACAGTAAGCAGTCAGCAGAGTAGAGGTTACCCACTAGTAAGAAAAACAGTGTCATTATAGTGTAACACACACATTAAAAACAAACTCAAAAGCAAAACTTGTCAAATAAAAATGTTGTTATGTAGGCTAGGAAATATTATCATTCTAAGGGCAGAACATTGAATAAAATTATTCGTCTACTTGGCAGTGGTTTCAAGTGTGTCAGGGCGCCGTCTGGCATATAAGGTTCTATCTAAGTTATGGTGCGGTCAACCTAGTTCATGTGATTCCAACGATCAAGGTTTCATACGGGAACCAACATCTGGGCTTATGCGGAGAGATTTTAACCGCAATTTTGAATTAAGAATTCATAAATTGATTAGAAAATGGCGTCCGTAATTATTTCTATACCGCCTCTTGCCTCGCCTCGAATTGGAAACCCTGGGTTCGAATTCCGGCGGAATATCAATTGTTTCATGTTATTAAGCACAATAGGCCTGAGTTTTAACAGCCTGATATTAGAAATATGATTAAACCAAATCTATTATATATAACAGAGGCACAAATATGGCCGTTACACACACATGAATGTAAAAATCTATTTATTATAAAATAATCATGCAATAATATTTTCTTATTATAATTTTTTTTGTTTGAAGCCCAAAATAGCAGTTACGCTACTTAGATAATATTCCTGTTAACTTTCGTTTGTGTGGGAAGTGAATCCATATTCATAGAGCTTCTAATGATTGAACTTTGTCTAGTTAAGTTTGTGAAATAAGATACCAGTTGTGATATTGTTGTGTCGGGTGTATTACTAGCTTTAAAGCTTATGAAACTATGAAGCAGTAGGAGTAGGAGTTTTTTTTACAGAAAATATAAATTTATGTACATAATGTAGAAAAACAAAGTTCCTTATCGTTATTCCTAACGCGTTGATTAATAGCCCTTTATAAAAACCGCATTGATGTCACAAAGTTGTTGACAAAAAACGATAAGATCGAGTTTTCTTCAAAGTATTTTTATCTCCATACTAGGGCGCCGTCTCGACGGGGTTGCCAGACCCAAATATTCGTGTGGGAGGATCGCCGAATCATACCGATAGGAAATTTTCATTCACTGGAGACAATGTGGCGACTGTACAAACATAATATCAATAGGACGTAACATTTTTCACAATTCGAAGGAATACATTTTTGTGAAATTTGCAGTTTACGCCTATTGTATGTAATATATATTTACCCTTATTTTTTTTAATTGAATCAGGCTTTCTTTTAACACAAACCCTTTTTTGTCTCTTTCTATTGAAATGGAATTACGCTGTGATGACAAATGAATTCAATTTCTCCCACATACATTTTACCAACCTTCATAGACTTTTATATTGTATTTGTTTCTACTAGGTTAACCGTTTTTAATACCATATATTTCCTTTTAATGGATATAATAAACAATTGACGAAAGAATTCTGACGTTTTTTGTTTTATATTCCGCCAATGCTGCCTAATAATAAATTTTCTTTGAGCTAAATTTGGCAATCAATTGTGTACCTAGCGCACGTAGTCTGAAGTAAGTTGCTGGTTTACTCAAGACTCTTTACCATAACAGTAACTATTCTACGACCTATATAGAGTTAACAATTGCAGGCTCAACTACATCTTTAAGCATAATTTTTAATATTCGATACAAAATTAATATTCTGTTAAAAACGAGTGTAAAAAATATTATTGATTTATCAAACTAAACCTTACATGTGTAAATGCTAGTTGATCTAGTTCTTAGAGTAGCAAAATTAACAATAACACTCCAATAATGACTTGATGCACTATAATTCACTTCACTGCCCAACTACTACTACTAATTCACAATTGCCCGTGCGCATGTGACACAACTTCTTTTACAATATATTCCCTACTCCGACTCGACCATCCCACTTCGGGCAGATGTTTGACGTCAATTCGTAACAATTCGTTAACAGCCGAACGAGTCAAATGAGCAACTATGGCACATGTGCACTTTTAACAAGATTCTTAAAATGTTTAGCATTTAATTAAATAAATATTAAAAGCTCACACATGCTTCTATATATCACAAAGTATTTGATCATTGAAGGAGTGTTAGGCAATTCTGTAATATTTATTTAGTCCTCATATGGCGTAGAAATTTCTTTAATATCTTTAGTGCTGTACGTAGCGTATTTGTATTAATGTTCAACGCAACGTTATTTTTTCCACTTTATGTAATTATTAAGACCAGAATCAAGTATTTTTTTTTATAATCGCAATATATTTAGTATTTTATTATTAATTCTCTCGGGGCTATGTATTTTTTTTAGACGGAATTAACGAACGGAGTTGAGTAAAGAGGAAATGAGGCATTCGACACATTTGGACATTAGTCTATCTACAAAAGTTTGAATGAAATTGGTTATAAATCACATTCCTTAAAAAAAACAAAAAGGAAAACAATATTAGTGAAGAAAACTATTTACCTTTTGTTATTCTGTATGATCTGATACTAAGTAAATTTCGTTGTCAAATCTTCATTTTTAAATTGTTTTGCCGGGAATCCCTGGTTTTCTCCAGTATTTAATAAGCCAAGTGATATCAACTGCGAAACCTATTTCGCTTATAGTACAACGGTTTCCAATTTATATATCCAGATTTCTACAACAATACGAAAAGGAAAAGCCAATCGAAATGGTATTGTGAAAGAAAATGTAGGCGTGTACTTGGGTTTTCCATCTATTCCATTTCCTTTATAATAGACAAGCCATAGAGTTTAATTTCGCTGAGATTGGTATATTGAATATAATATTTTATTACAAGAGATTATGTAAGTTAGATATTTATTAATTTTTATGTATGGAGATAATGTTATTAATGAACACTATGTCATTCATTCTTTTACAACAACACAGACATATGTACTTACTGATTTGGACTTACAGGTTATAAATTGTCAATGTCAAAGTGTCAATAGTGCGTTGGATCGATCGTTGAGTTTCAATTGCTCTCTAGGACTTGACAAAATTTCTTTTTGACAGATTTGACTCGCTAAGACTAAACGCTAAATTTCTTCGCTTTAATGGGTCATGACTGTTGCAAAGAGAATTTGTCTCCAACCCTGCGCCGTACATGCGCACTGACTTATTATAAAAATAAAATGACGTATGACTGATAACCACCTAATAACATAGGAGACTGAAAATCGGACAGATATTACTTCCGATTATGAAGCTCACAGTGGCAGGCTGATGGACAGACTCGGCATATATTCGTCTAAAGTCAAAGTGAGATGGTATATTATTATTCCGAAACTCCAATCAGAAGTATTTCTGAAACTACAATCAGAAGCCTCCTACGAGCATTGGTGGTGAAAGCTAGCGAGTTCTAGGAAGCGTCTTTGGACCCGGATAACTATCAGTTTATCGTCTGATCATGTCTAGGGATAATGATAAACTAAAGACCATAAGGGCTAAATTGAATGATAATTTTACTACAATCTCATGGCTTTGGTGTCAGATCTGTTTCGTATCATTTTTTAATTGTCTGTAGCATTTATATACATCACCCGACGGGAACCCTGGAACTAAACTTGTCGTTACAGTGAAATATTATTTTATTCGTTTTAAGGTAAAAAATTAGAAGCAAATCATGGAGACTTCATATTAATTTATGTTACGTTGGGGTAAATTAGCCTTGCACCTAGCACTAGCAACATATTACTACGCCGCGCTACTCGCTAGCGCCGCGTCTATCGGCATTCAGTGGTGGCGCGGGCTATACTCGCAAACCTAAAACTATTCCTATTTTGACGCAAATTGAACTCATAATCTACGATTTGTATGTCATATTAATTTTTGATTCAAAGAGATTGCGGAATCGCAATAATAGATCCGGCGCGTTATTAATATTCTAATGAAAACATATATATGTGATGGTGTAATTAATTTATGTTTTATGGTGAAATTACTCTTGAAAAGCTACTGTGTAAAGTTCAACAAATAAAGAGCTACCATAAAAAAGGTTATGTTCTTAAGTTGAAATGTCTTTACGGAGATAATAATAAAAATTATGTTGTAGTTCATTATTCAGTTTCATGTAAAACCTAAGAAAATGTATGAAAAGTGTTATTGAACACTTCTTAGTCTCTATTATGGTACTGACACTTTGTTCATGAGTTCTTTGAGTATCGTTATCACTTTTTGCATTGCTAGTAAAAGTTATATAATATAATTAAAAAAAGAATGTGTGTACTTTATTACCAACTTTAGCAATTATCTTTTAACATGAGAGAAAACATTACTACCGAACTAGGGACGTTTGTGAATTAATTTCAGTTAAGAACCTTTAAAAATTATTTATTTAATCATAATCTTAAAGATATGTTTCAAGAACTTTACTTTTACGAAAAAAAAATTTACATGAGAAACTGACATGACTGAATCTGACAGCCGTTTTTATTTTAGCCTACTATGCTCATTCTGATATGTATCTTTAATGCCCTTTGGAATTGGTTAAACGAATTTTAGACGGTAATTGATTAAATAATTGCACACCACGGTTTCGGCAAAATAAGGCAGCTCGCTCGACGAATATTGCGTGTAGTGGTGTTTGATTTTTTTTAATGATATGCTACTATGTAGAGTTATTTAGTTTTTTTTTAAATTAAGATACAGGTGCTATAAACATATAGTTGTTTAATGGTCATAATTTTTTAATTTCTTGGTAGATGTCTGTGTTATAAAATTATATCTAAATAGTGCTTTTATTAATTTATTTTGTACTGTTTTTATGTTAGAAATTTTGTTTTGTCATGCTGTACCCCATATTTCAGTTAGTACACGTATCTGCCACTAACTGAGGGGTTAATAAATTAAGTCAGTGCCTCGAATCTTTCTAGATAATAAACCGTCGGCCTAATTTACCCCAGCGTCGCCCGGGGTTACGCAAATGGGATGAAGCGAATCATCGAAATAACAGGCAATTACTTTGAGAAATCTGTTTATGGGGGCATTTAATATATTTCAACGAAATAAACCCTTTATTATTAACGTTTAAAATTGCTTCTTTTAGATTATGAGTTATTAAATAACTTATAAAGGTTCTTATTATATTTATTAAGTTTACATGGCATCGAATCAAAGACAATTTTAAGGTTTACATTTTATTTTTCATTATTTGATTATCTTGTATTTCAGATGACGAAATAGCCATTAATAATTATCATTAATAATTTCATAAAATATGAACACTCAATCGAAAAAAACATTTTTTTACTTAAATTTTAATAAAACTCAGAAACATTAATAAAAATGGCTCTAACTGCAATACACTCAGCTAAGCTAAGCGTTTATAAATTAAGCAATAAATTAGTAAATAAGCCTTAATACGGGGCCCTATAGAAATATTTATGCAACATATCTAAAGCTACGAGCTACGGCGTAGCATACAGCAACATTCATAAAATTTAAAGTAAAACATGTCTTCATTTGCTATAACATCTTTGTAGTGGTGAAATCGTTCTTCTAAGTCAAGGTAATTGTGGTATATTTATAATTTTCATTTTATTTTCATCCATAGGGGTTTATGGGTAAAAATTAAGAGGAGTTTTGTTGCACGTGTTATTATAAATGTATATGATTTCGGTTAAGTGCAGTCAGTATTATTTATTTCTAGAGTTCACCGATTTGTTGCATTTTCTACGTTTTTGTATAAACTTATAACATACAAAAACGTAAACGCAGTATTTAATTAGATAAATATTTTGGTTTATAGTTATAAACTTTAGCGCTAAAAACTAGTTAGATACATAATTGGAGAATTAAATCAAGTCAAATGTATTATATAATCTCGTTTAAAGTTACTTTAAGCTGGTTATCAAGAGTCTTCGGGCGCTTTTCAAGTATAAATTAGGCAACGCTATTCACAAATGTGTCGAGGTTTTCTTATGTATGCAAGTGCATATTTAAAATATAAATGAAACTAAAACTCTTTAAACATACCCTTAACTGAAATGAGTATGTTTTATTTAATGAGCTTATATTAAGAAGTAAAATATAATCTAGTTTTAATTTAGATTATTTTCTGTACGTAACTAGTGCAGAACCATTAAATATTTGTGGTCAAAAACATAATATAATTAGTTATAATAAACCACGAAACGTTAAAATGTGTGCGCTGTTATCAATGGGGAATCAATTGATAGGTTAGTCTCTAACAAAACCAGATTCTTTACGACTAAACGGTCGCGTAAAGAAATTTTCAAGGTTTATCTTGAAGTCAAAAAAATTAAGATGCATTTTATCTATACATCTAAACAAGGTAAAAATACAAACGTTGTGACGACAATAAAGGCTTATGAATCGTTATTAATGATTAATGTCCACATATTTCACATTTCTACCTGTCTTCATGATCTGATTTATTTCTAAGTATCTTATTACACTTTTCACAATATCAAAGGTAAAACTATACTTATGCAAACAAACTACTGCATTCTGCAAGCGTGACATAGAAAGAAGCATGTTCAGTTTAACGCTAAAAGAAAGCTGGAGCATTACAAACATTAGGAATAAAACCAAAGTAAGTGATGTCCTCAAAACAGCCAAAAAACAAAAAAATACATCAAGAGGACTAGGCAAATGTAGGATTAGTATCCTAGAAAAAGGAAGAAGACGAAGAGGACGATAAAGAGAGAGAGAGATGGGAAGATGGAATGGTGGTCAGTTGGAGGTAGACGGAGATTGAAGGCACGAAGGGAGACCTCTTTCAAAGGACAGCCTACCGAAGTAACATTTTTTAGGAAATAATAACACAACTTCTATTTTAGAAAAAAACCTTAAAAGCACTAAAATAAGCTAAATCAAATTTAGTTAATTTAAAATTAAGTTTATCTTGTCCTTTTTATACTAAAATGTTTAAATCAGTGTTCGTAATTTTAACAACAAATACAACATGTTTTTCATTGTAGATGCTTGCACGTGTTTCAGACATGAACGTAGAAGTTTCTGTAATTGTATCCTAGTGTTCGTATAAAACAGAATATTGTGTAGCTTTTCCCAACTAGTTGTGTATAATTGGATGGGTTTACTATGAAATGGGGGCATCTTGTGAACTGTCACGTTACCCTACGTTCTAATTATACTTTCTAAAGCCCGTACAATAAAAGTTTTCCAGTGTTCTAGTGCACACATAACGTCAGCATATAATTCATAGCTTTTGTAATTAACGTTGCAATCAGTTATATATATGTATAATTATCGTGATATTATTATTAATTCACGTAATTTGTTAGTTCTGTAGATATTCTATTGATATCTGAGAATATTTCCAATAATTTCTATATACAGATTTTTATTCTAAATTTAAGAGGTGGACGGTGCCACATATGTTAGCCCCATCTTTCATCTCCACCTTTGGACAATCACAAAAGCTATTGCAGCCGCAAGGCCGTCTTTCTTATTTTGATTTTATTCTCTTTGGAGTAGAGACTCTTCGGCCGTGGAGTTCAAGTGCACAGACGCTGATTAAAGATTTAAGTTGGCCCATGGTAGATAGTACTGTTGAACCTAGAGCTGATACTTTCCTCACTCAACAAATTATTATCTGCATATACTGACCAAACATTTTTAATTTATTTTAGTTTACTATTTATCCATTTTTAATTATTATTATCTTTGCTATGTATGTTAACAATATTGTACTATCTTTATATATATAATTTTTCTGTGAGTGTGTATGTCACTGAACTTCTCTCAAACGACTGGACCGATTTTGATGAAATTGTTTGTGTGTGTTCAAGGGGATCTGGGAATGGTTTAGATTCACAAATCAGCCCGGCAGGTGGCGCTGCAGTCGGTACTTTCATACTTTAATATCCTAATAGCTTGAAATATCATGCAGGACAACGTCTTTGGGGTCCACTAGTATATCTATATAATTGAATAAGTTTAAGAGAATATTGTTTTGGATATTTGCTTGATGATATCTAGATATTTAGAAACACAGCCGTGTCTCAACAGACCACATTATGCAACACTTGTTTACATAACTCGCATCCTATCAAAGTGGCGTAGACTCCCTCAGGCCCTCAATTATCGTAGAGAGCCTGCCTGAATGCTTTGAGAAAACACTACCACCCTGAACCTCTGACCTTATCCTAAGGATCCGTCTGTTATCTTACGTATATTGGTGCAGAAATCGTGTAATTATCAAGTGAATATATCGATAATTACTGTAATGGATTCGTAGAATGTTAGTTTCTTAGTTTCACCTAATATATTCGTACTTTGTTATTTAAGTACCGTTACACTATATTGTCTATACATAGATTTCTGTTACGCCCTCCAACTTTAAACACCACTATAAATATGATGCTTTTACATTGTGTACAACTCCACATTACATACGTTCTTGATGTTGAACTCTTTCGCTAATCACAACTGCCTTGCGATTCTGTAATTCACTTTTCGAACTCTTACAGCAGTTTTCACAGCGACGGTCGCGCTCAAATCAGTGGTGAAGCAGTCATTTTATGATTTGGCATTCTGATAAGGAGGGAGCTTGTAGTTTATTATTTAGTTGAGTTACAATCGCAAGGCTGGTAGAAAGAAACATTACGCACACAAATTAATGGTGAAATAATTAAATTAATTGGCCTCATTCAGTACGCTCGTTGCGAACACTTAGGCAAGCTATGTGACCACAGTATATTTTTAGGCTGTTATACTGCACTCAAACTGTCGATTTAAGCAAATAAAGTAATAAAATCACATGTAACACGTTTAGAATCGAATAGTTCAAATGATATTCCTTATGTGATAGTATAGTAACTGTACTTTATATAACTGGTGCAGCTTGCCAGCCAATGGAGTGTATATACCTTTATATACTAAAAGTGACAGGCATCTACGTTTATTCAAGTTGGTGTAATATATTAGACGACTGTACCAATATGACCAAATATGAGCTAAACCTAGCCCAAGCTTTAGTTACTAATAATGTGAATTTGATTGCTTGTTTTTAAAATATTAAACATCTAAAGTATTTTTTTATAAATCCTACAAGTCATAGTTTAGTTTTTATAAGCTCGTAGTGGATTTTAAAATTTTAAATGTCGAAAGTAAAATGTAAGTTATTAAGTATGTCGTTTTTTAGCTTTATTTGCCATCTTATATCCAACCAATCGTGTTCAATCAGTTGAAGGGATTTAAATGGATTTACTTAACTTGAAATCAACTCGTTTTATGTAAATTAATGATCAAGCTATTGTGATGTTTATACGCTGTCGATAAGGATCATTTTAACTTGCGAGCAATATTCGTGTTTTGAAGCTTGTGCTATTTAGGAATTAATGTTTTGAATCTCGGAATGAACAGGCGTTCGAACGGTTTGGAGTGTGTTTAACGAAGTATTAGTAATCAAAGTATAGTCTGATAGATTTTAGGTGGAGTATCTATTTTTATATTTTTAGATCGAGAAATCTGAGACCTGAAGACCTGAAGAGGTTGTAGCGCCACTGATTTATTTATTTTTGAAGCTATACTTCTTTAGGCGCGTTATGAAAAATTGATGATAGTGAAATTTTACGATGCGCGCGCACCGTGACACAAAATTAACAGAATGAAGTTGCCCAAGGAAGATGCTACGGCATTGGACATAATTTAAAAACAACATTCGAATAATAATAGAATTTATGTTACACTTAATGTAAGAGAATAATAATAAATATTTATTTATCTAATTTTTCTAATGTAAACTGAACTTTATTGGCTATAATGACTCCTTTTCCAGTCTTTGATTATTTAATTGTAATTAATTATTTGCATGCAATCTCATTTTTAATAATGCCAAAGAAGTATAACTTCTTACGCGCGTACATAATTACACGCACCCTTTTTTTATCTATTTTTATATCTATACTCCTTATAGACCAGTGCAGATAGCCTTCAAAATAAATAAAAAGTGAAAAAAATTACAGTAGGATGAAACCCATTAGAAAGGCAGGGGAATATGATCAAAATGAAAGGAAAAATAAATTACGGTCGATCTGCGGTCGGGAAGGGGTAGGGGGGGGGGGGGGAGTTTTAAGGGTAAAAAACGGTTTATCTCGATTTCCGGCAAAACTACAAGTCCTATCGAAGAAAGTTAAATGGCAAAGTTGGAGGTAATAAAAAGATCTAAAACTTTTGTATTTACACATTTTTCACATAACCTCAAAATTTATGTGAAAAATTAAAAAAACCAAGTTTTTGGTTTTTTATTTTTATCTTTAACAAAAATATTTTTTTTTTAACGAAATTTGGTGAAAACTTACCTTTCTATGTCCCAAATACACTGTAATTTATTTGATTAAAAATATTTATTTGTTCGCCTTATTTTGAATTAATATCGAAAAAACACCCTAATTTTCAATCGAAAATTCTGACGTCAAAATTTCAGCTTTTTTCAAAAAGTTGGTGTGCTTTCAGTTCATTGAAATCTCTACTTTCCTATGATAAAAAAATATATATATATTACCATAGTAAATCTTCTCAGAAAACGCAAAAAATCGTATGCAGTAACGCCCAGACCTGTCATCCCCTTCCTTACTTCTCTATGAAATACGAAAATTTTAGCCCATCTAAAGGCTAAACTTTTTTTTTAGGTCACTCAGGTATATATAAGTTATCTTAAAATAGTAATAAATAGGCATCTGATTATAATTTAAAGAAGATTCATAGAGAAGTAGGGAAGGGTATGACGGTTCTGGGCGTTACTGCATACGATGTTTTGCATTTTCTGAGAAGATTTTCTATGGTAATATATATATATTTTTTACCATAGGAAAGTAGAGATTTCAACGAACTGAAAACACACCAACTTATTGAAAAAAGCTGAAATTTTGACGTCAGAATTTTCGATTGAAAATTAGGGTGTTTTTTCGATATTAATTCAAAATAAGGTGAAAAAATAAATATTTTTAATCAAATAAATTACAGTATATTTGGGACATAATAAGGTAAGTTTTCACCAAATTTCGTCTAAAAAAATAAATTTTTGTAAAAGATAAAAATAAAAAACCAAAAACTTGGTTTTTTGAATTTTTCACACCAATTTTGAGGTTATGTGAAAAATGTGTGAACACAAAAGTTTTAGATCTTTTTATTACCTACAACTTTTCCATTTAACTTTCTTCGATAGGACTTTTAGTTTTGCCGGAAATCGAGGTAAACCGTTTTTTACCCTTAAAACTCCCCCCCCTACCCTTCCCGACCTCAGATCGACCGTAATTTATTTTTCCTTTAATTTTGATCATATTCCCCTGCTTTTCTAATGGGTTTCATCCTACTGTAATTTTTTTTGGTTTCAAAAATTATCGGCACTGGTCTATTAATAGTAGAATTGAAATTAAATTCCGGGTAAGCCTTACAAAAGCACGAATTAATTTATCACGAATGAATGATAATTTTACTAACTCTCTTTTGCTAATCCTACTAATATTATAAACGCGAAAGTTTGTAAGTATGGATGGATGTTTGTTACTCTTTCACGTAAAAACTACTGAATGGATTTTAAATGAAATGGAATGGAATGAAACTTTACAATAATATAGCTTATACATTAGAATAACACATAGGTTACAATTTATAAAGTTATTGTGTGAAATGTCCAAAATGTCAAGTAAGTAGGAAAAAATCTACCATCTGCGAGCTGTTCTGGTGTGCGCTGCCAAAACCGCTACAGTTACACATATATGACTATGAATTATATGTTAGGCATTATAGCCCAAATAGTAGTAGTTAGTTATGGTTAACTACAATAAAAATTGGTAATTTATTTCATATGCACATTTTGTAGTAATAAAAATTAAATATAAACTTTTATCGCTTCTGTTATTTAAAGTAGATTAAATATGTCTTTCACGCTACACTTCGCCAATATTATTTTAATCCTGCGCAGAAGAAGTTGCGAGCACCAGCTAGTTGATAATAAAATAAGCCGCCACATGAGTAGATAGGTAACAACGTCAGCTTTCTTAATCGTATTTAGTAGACGATGAGTTTGCTGGTTTACAATTATATATTACGACATCACGTTATACGCTTCAGACCAACTACGAAGAAGGAAAAAAAAAATGATTATTTTATTCTTCAACGAATGTTGTGAGACTTATTATTATTATAGCCTCTTTATTTCCATAATGAATAATATATTAAACAAGTATATGATTCATTATTACATAATATGTGCATGCATGCAAAATACAATATCACTATTTATAATCCTTAAATTTAAATTCCAATCATAATTTATAATTTCAATGTGTATAAATTTTAAATGATAAATAAATTAAAAAGAATCAAAATTATACTTCATTTTTATAAATCATAAATCATTATGGACCCCTCTACGGGGTAAAGGCCTCCTCCATTTTGCTCCACATCTGTCTTGTCTTTTGCTTTGGTGATCCATTTTTCCTTTGGTCTACCTTTTAATCTTTTATTTGCCAGGTAGTTATCCTTGGTGTCCATTTTTTTTGTCCATGCGTGCAATATGATCCGCCCAATTCCATTTTTGTCTAAAGCGTCGATTATTATTTTTGTTGTTTTCCTTATTTCTGTAATTCTTTTCCGATGTTGTCTTTGTATTTTTAGTAGACTCCTTTCCATCGCTCTCTGGCACACTTTTTTAAGTTTTTGGTGTAGTTATTGTAAATCCATGTCTGACAGCCATATGTAAGACAAGGTATTAAATTAATTTATTCTGATTTAAGGGTTTCTTTATTGCTCCAGAATTTATTCCAGGTTATGTTGACTCGTCTTTAAACCTCATCTTCGTGTCTTGTCTTTGAGAAAGATACTTGTTGACCCTGGTAAACATAGCTTTGTACATATTGTAATGTATTGTTATAAACCTTTATTGGAATAGTTTGGTGGTTCGTCATAATAATCTTTCATTTGATAGAAGAGATTTAGCATTGTAAGTGCATATGTAGAGGTTTTGTAGTGGAGATGGAGGGTTATAGTCATTATCCCCCGCGGTGACCAGCCGTATTGGGAGATAAACATTGGAGAACTATATTTGTAAATATATATATATAGAATATAGATATGATAGATATACATAGATATGATACATAAAGGATAATTCCGAAAGTCGTAAAGGTCCCTTAATGTCCCTCGTTTCGTTAGAAATAAAATCGCTTCTTTTATTAAGGCGTAAAAATGATTTTATAACTTTTATATGAGTTTAATACACGAAGAATGAGACATATACCAATGTTTACCTGTGATTATGGACTTTACATATGACTTAGGTTCTTTTAATGTCAAATTTATATTATGAAGTTTAAATATCATAATACCGTTTTATGCGAACAGTGTGAAGTTAGTCAGTTGATCAAATCCGGATCCCATTATAAAAGTCACAATCGTAATAGTGGAGAAAAGCTTTCTGAAGAAACCGGCATCTATGAGACACGCACACAGAAAAACAGCCTTGACACATTTAAATATAGAATTAGTTCTTGCGTGGCTGCTTCGAGTCGAGGCCTCTGTCTCTTCGCGCGCTGCAGCTCTCATCAAGGGCTAAAGGCCTGCCCCCGTACCGCTCTGTATTAGCATGACACGAGCCAAGCCAAGCTGCGAACGGGCTTGAACACCCCCTCGCGGGTGTAACAAGAACAAGATCGAAAATAGTTCTTGAGTTTGTTTAAAATATTTAACTAAAGGAGTTATAGGGGAGGTTATAAAAAGGTAGGTAACACTTTTCGGATCATTGTGAATGGTTTTTTTTTATTTACCGAATTGATTAATGATAATTTTTTTCTATGTATTATTTATTTTACACTTTGTTACTTGTTGCAAACAGGTTGTAAAAGTTATTAGGCAACCGGTGGTTTTATCGCTAACAAGCGATTTAACTTCCTGGCAACCTAGTATCAAAACTAAAAACAAGAAATATTACCTTGCGATTCAGTAACTCACTTTTTGAACTCGCACAGCGGTTTTCGCAGCGGCGGTCGCGCTCAAATTAGTCGTGAAGCAGCATTTTACGAATTGGCATTCTGTTAAGGAGCTTGTAGTTTATTGTTTATCAGAATGCCAAATCGTAAAATGACTGCTGTGCGAGTTCGAAAAGTGAGTTACAGAATCGCAAGGCTGAGAGTCTTATAACCAAAAATATTATATACAAGTATACATAACACCAATATTATACAATACTAACTAAAATCTACTACTAAAACTGTAAAAACTAATCTTAGTTATTATTAATATATATAAGTAGCTAATTACGAGGTTGAAAAGAAATGCTCAATACGAAATATCCATAACCGATCATCTTGGTATAATCATATTTTCATAACTGAAACGTGAAGAAAACTGTCACGCATGCATACCATAAATCAAATCCCCTTCGTGTTTCTAAGACCACGTTCTGTAATCGCTTTTGCTTGATTTCTGGAATATTTGACATAAGTCAAAGCCAATATACATAGTTTATTTGAAAATGATGATGTGATCTGTGAGCAAGATATAAATTAGTATATAGTATATTAGTATCTGGCTCACAGATAGTATAGTGTGTTACGCCTGTCGTATTTTGTCTAAATGCCCTGGTCTGTAGTTCCATACAGACTATTTTGCTTTCTATTTAAACTTTTTGTTAGAGGTACAAGATAGCTCTTGTTTTACGTCTACTATTAAATATAGTACAAGTATTCTTCTCTTCCCGTGAATACTATAATTGATTAAACGCGCTAATTTAAAAAAAAAAACGTGTGGCACTCGGGGACTGCCGCGGTAAAGCTATTGCATAGCATTTTCTATCAACTTATGCAATTATAATTATTTATTAATGCAATTTTTTTTTATATTAATTCAATCTACCACTTTACCAGACTCAGACTAACACGCCTATATAGTCTGTCTCACTCTAACGCGTACCTGCTGCGCTTACGTTACGTCATCGATCACGCCAGACTGACGTGAGACGTCACGTTACGTCATCGTGTATTAGGTTTATTTTCGTTACGAAATTTCGATCGCCGCGCTCAAAGCCCGCCATAAAATCTATGCAATAGCTTAAAAAGGACTGATTAAATAATCATTTGTATTGGTTAGACTATTGTTTAATTAATTGATTTACAGCCAACGTTTAACCAAAAAATTTTTTTTTTATTCAATCATTTTTAAAAATATTATATTTTTTTAGATCTACTAAAAACCTTCTTCCTTGCTTAATTTCTTTTAACTGTGTGTGTGTGGTTTTGTTGCGGTGATGTGTGCTTTTATAATTAATTTTAATTTTATGATTGAATATACTAAAGCTAATAAAATATTTAGGACAATATTGTAACTAACACAATAATGGACTCATAATTGTCAGCTTTAATAAATCAATAACTATTATTATTTATAAAGCGAACACATTACTTATACAACTATACAGCTTACTCAAAAAGGTTAGTTTTATAGTCACCGTTAATTGGCTCACACAAATTATTGAAAGTTAAATACCCATCTGCACTTATCAATTAGGTTGTTGATGCACTAGTTCTAGAGGCTATGTTCGGATTTAATTAAAAATCAAGAAAACTCATTAAAGAATCTGATAAGAAACTGGAATACCAATAAAACTTAGAATGGTGTAGAAGTTGAGATTAAAATAGTTTGAAGAAGACTCGATCGTGACTTACAAATTAAAAAGAAAAGAGTAAATATTCTGGTACTTAAGTTTCAAGATTTCAGCTAATTGGTTTGAGGCAAGGATTTAATACTGGACTGTGTTTGGGCTAAACGATACATGTGATGCCCAGTGTAAAGAATGTGCCCCAAGAGAGATATTCACTTAGGACATAACTCTAACTTTGTTAAAATTAATTTAGGTTGTCGTTTCTGTTCGGAATCGTAGGTAGGACTTTATCACATATATTAATTAAATTAATGTATACGTCCTAGCTAAGTAAAAGGTATGATGTGTATATATAGAACAAATATATATATATATAATTATAAGTTAAGTATATGTTAAGAAACTTGTGTTTCTTTATTATGTACTAGATGGCGCTATCAGCCATCGTGGTTGGAAAAAGCAGTTTGAAGTTAGACAGAAAGGAATTGATAATTTTAATAATATACTTTTAATGTCGTTTCTTTATTTTCAGAGGAACACAATTGTTTATTTGAATTTCAACAATTCCATGTAAAATAAAATATATAATCTTATATATATACAACGCAGCCTGGCCATACAATTACCAATATTTAAGCCTTGACTTATTTCAGTTATCGCGGAATATGCTTAAAAGTAGTATTAAGAATATCCATAGCGCAAAATCACCTGCATCTTGAGCACACCCCACATACACACACTCACATACATACGTACCCTCACTTTTACACTATTACACAACACAGCCAAATTAGGTATTACTTAGTTTAATTGTACTGAATAATTTTGATTATTTGAATAGTTTTTCCTTATGTAATATTTGAACCTTTTTGTTTATATTAAGTATTCCATTGGCTATATGTTTCGTATAATTGTTTTAAATTAAATATAATATATAATTGCTCTAGGAGTACGAAATAAATAAACACTGATTGATGGCTGTGCACCAATTGACTTTCTTTTTGAGTGCTCATTTAACATTCGCTCTAACGGATAACGAAAACTTCGTGAAGAATCCGGCTTGCCTTAGACCCAAAAAGTCGACGGCGTGTGTCGGGCACAGGTGGCTGATCATCTACTTGCCTATTAGATTGACCATGAAACATATACAGACTTCTGAGACCTAAAAAGGTTTTAGCGCCACTAATTTTTTTTGATTTCTTTTAAATGATGTCTTCGGTGTTTAAAAAACTATATGATCACAAAAAGGTAAATTCGTATGTAACATAGACGTTACGTGAGATGTTAATTTGCGTGAGCAACAAAATAAAATAGCCAACGAAACTGAAGCCGATCGTCATAAAATTATATCTTTCAATACAAGCAACATAAAGTTTTTCCAAATTCGGAACAGCCAGATCTCTAAAAAATATACGCTTTACCTTGTAGATAATAAGACGAATTTTGTAGGATCAATTATAAATAAACATGTATAGTAAGGCCCCATTAACCCGCATCTTCGACCTGTAACTTTCCTTTGACCCAATTTCTTCCACGAAATCTATTTTCGTCTCGGGCATTAGAAACCAATTAAGTTTGTGATGTGACATGATTTATTGATCAAATTATGGGAGTAATTGTATTGTAATAATATGGTAAGTACCAGTTGCTTCTTCTTGACTTTTGACGTGAACGACGAACGTCCTTATCATGCGTATTTTTATAAAAAGGTCACATATGATGCCGTATAAATACCTATTTATTAATTAATAATAAATCTTTATACATATAATTCTTCTGTGAGTGTGTATGCCACTGAACTTCTCTCAAACGACTGGACCGATTTTGATGAAATTTTTTGTGTGTGTTCAAGGGGATCTGGGAATGGTTTAGATTCACAAATCAGCCCGCCAGATGGCGCTGCAGTCGGTACTTTCATACTTTGCTTTACTAATTGCTTGAAATATCATGCAGGACAACGTCTGTCGGGTCCACTAGTATTATTATAATAATAGTACATTCACTCACTCTTAGATCGAACGTCCAAGCTTTTTACAATTAAAGTTTTATTTCAATGAGTGCAAATAACATTGGCCACAGTGAAGCAAAAACACCCTGAGGAAACAGACATTGTAGGTACAAAAATGGATGTGTTGGAGAAGAGGAAGAATAGTTATTATTTAAATTAAATAAAAGAAAATGAAGGTGTATTTTAAACAATTGATCATTAAATCAGCAATTCGTTGACATTATTGAATGATTTCAATGACGTTCATTAAAATCTGACTTACGTAATTATGCAATTTCCTCTTCCATCAAAGCCTATTTTTACATAAGGTCGTATTTTACGTGACTCAAAGCATAGTTTTATAACAAGGTTACTGCATTTATGCTTAATTGGACTTTTATGCTATTCTTGTTAGAATCGTTATAATTTTTAATTTGAACGATTAGCATAATATCCCGTGTATGTAATATGTTATTAAATTATCATATATGAAAGTCTATCTAGCACTCTATAATTATCTTTTATCTTTTCCTGTCAAATGGTGTTTTCGCTGTAATGAAAAAAAAAAAGTATACTACACTTAATGTCTGAATATCATTGTTTTTGTGGGAAAAAGATAAATAATTTTTAAAAGGGTAGCTTTATAATAAGGTTAAATCGAACGTTAATACAACGAGAGTGATAAGGACAAAACATTAAATAATCAATTCAAGCTACATTAAACAAGGGGTAGAACTTATTACCGTATATTTTTATATAGAATAGGTGAACGTATACACTTAGTATATGAGACACAAGCAAATCAAGCAACTGAGTAAAGATTATAAATAGTAGTGAGCGTTAGGTATTTCAATTTTTTATTTTCGTTGCGTGCCGACATTATTTTATATTAAAATGTATTAATCGGGTGTTGTGATCTACGAAGGGCTGTTTTTAGAATAATTATTTTTATAGGCACGGCATTTTACATTTTTATACACGATTACAGTAAAACAATTGTATTTTTAAAACTGACTTTTTATAATGTCAATATTAAGTTAGTTAGAACTTGTCTATGAAATCTAGTCCACTGACAACTTTGTAAGCAATAAACTATGTTTTTGAAGTTATACTTATTTAGGCGCGTTATGAAAAATTGATGACAGTGAAGTTTTACGATGCGCGCGCACCGTGACACAAAATTAACAGAATGAAGATGCGGAAGATGCTACGGCATTGGACATAATTTAAAAACAACATTCGAATAATAATAGGATTTATGTATGTATTTATTTATTTAATTTTTCAAACGTAAACTGAACTTTATTAACTATGATGACTCCTTTTCCAGTCTTTGATTATTTAATTGTAATTAATCATTTGCATGGATTCAAAAACTATTTTTAATAATGTCAAAGAAGTATAACTTCTTACGCGCGTACATAAGCACACGCACCCTTTTTTTACTTTAGATTCTATAATATATCAAATCTATAATATAACTTTAACTAATCAAATCTTTACTTAGTATTAAAAGTATTAATAACGACGCTTATACGACGTAAAGATTATGTACTTAAAAGCTGTCCTACAAGTTTCTAAATATAGTTAGTCTTTGATGAAACGCGTCTCGAGGCGTTGCTGTGACGGGCATGGATCCGCCGTAGGCTTGTGATTCTCAATAACAACAAGCTATGCGTTAGAAGGTACATACAACTATTTCATGTTATACACCTTTTGTAATAAATTGTAAGCGACAATACTAGTCCTATTCTTCGGATGAAAATGAAATACAATGAAACAGTTAAACACAGTGCGGCCTATAAAAAATAACTGACGTCGTAACTCACTTAAAAAAGTTAAAGTGGAAATGAGCTGCTCACATTGCCCGCGTTTGTGATGACAGATGAGTCAAAAAGGCCCTTACTTGGAATGGCCCAGTGGGATCAAAATTTGAAGGAGGCCTTCACTCTGACGGAGGTCGTGTACTAATATTAAATATAATAATAACATAAAATTAATGTAATCCTTATTATACCGATATATACTCGAATATAGGCCATTTTTCTGTATATAACTGGCATTTTTGTACGGTGGAACTCGTAAATAACGCGATATTTCATGTTTTCCATTTTATAAATAGAGGACACAAAGATAAAAATTAAAACGGGAAATTGAAATGAATCATGATTTTCGAAAAAAAAAATTTGGAATTCTTAACCAAACAGGAGAGAGAGGTCAAAGTGGCCAGTACGATAACACGCCAATTTCAAATGTAAGGACCTAATATTATTGAAGTACGTAACACAATGTACACTTATGATCGTCAATAAAGAAATACATACAAAAATACATATTAAAAGCTTCTAATTTTACATTTACTGCAGAACTTTGATTAATAAGTTTTTAAGACACGGTGTCACATTTGTATATTTGAGTATAACCGACACTATCGTTATTAAGCGATCTCTTCCAGACCAGTTTTCAGTTAGAAAGCAATGTTTGTCTGGAAAATTGGGACTTTAATTAAGTGGATTTTTACAATCAGCTTTGTATAAGCCGTTTTCATTGAGTTATTAATACACTTATAAAGCATTATTAAGGTTACACAATTTTAATACGGTATTGTCACGCTAATACACGCAAATTATGTCGTTGTAACATGAGACATAAATCCACAATATATGGATACATAACTGTGGTAATTACTTTGTAATTTAGAATTTCACACTACGTTGCGAAATTATAGAATACGTAAATAATAAGGATGTCAGTATTAGTAATTGATCTCTCAAAAGCAACGAAAAATAATTTGGTAAAGTGAGAGAGGTGGGAATAGTTTATATAGAGCAGAGGGACAAGAGACTCACCTGATAGGTTATAAGGCCGCATACTCCAAGACTGTCAGGTGCGTTACCGGCCGTTTAGTATAGTTTAATCTAACCTCTTCTCTTTACGCTTGTTGTAACCATTACATATGTACGTCAATTTTGTTGGAACGTAAATGTGGTTCATAAAACAATTATGTTAGTAATAAAACATTTATCTGTCCTTTTCCATATTTTCAAGTTAAATCTTATTGTTTATTGCTAGCTTACTAGTGTTATAAAAAACGAATATGACTACAATTTGTATGCTTTATTTATACGAGAGTGATAGAGAAAAAAAATCACTAGCTATTTGAGGCTTGTTTATATATTGTTTATACCAAAATATGTAACACAGTTGATGATCACTGAGAGATTGCTCAACAGGGTCTAAAGCAAAAGAGTGGCCTAGAGTTTGTTACCCGTTTGTCTTGTTTATTCACATTCATACGTATAAGTTAATAAATATGGAGCTTTCCTCGCTCAACGAATAAGTATCGCAATATAGAGAGGAAATACTGCCATCATTTAAGGTGCACTGCCACAAGGACCAAACGTTTAAAATTTGTTTGAATTTTTTATTTACCCATTTTAATTATAGTAATATAGTAGTTAATAGTAATATGTAGTTTAAGAATATTGTCAATACTGTATATTTGTGCGCTGGAACTAAATGCTATTCTTTAAAAAAAAATTTGAAGTGCAATAGTACGTTGTGAAGATAATGAATATTTAAGTCCTTTCGACTTATTTGGTCAAACAGCATAGGTGTCTCTCTCTTCGTTCCCTCAGTCCTTAAGACTCAGAACAGCGAAGGATCCGAGCCAATACTAATTTGTATAACTCCAGCGTTATTTTTAAATCAAACTAATGGTTTCAGACGCGGAAGGCACTGGCGGGGCTGATCTGCAACGCAAACTGGACTTGCTCAATGGTGCTCTTGATGCGGAGCGCGCTGAGCAAGCTCGAAGGCAACTTCAGTACGTTGCACATTGTAAGTATCGACAATATCAATAATAACTTCTAAACCCGATATAAATACGGTATAATCGAAAGTTATTTTATTGCTATGTACGAACAATAAATATTTTCACAGAAATTTTCTGCAACGCTCTAAACTTCCATTAAATAGTATTTGAGCCAATAAATTGTTAGAGTTAGTATACAAGTACTATATAACACTATTGTATCTTTTAAACAGTAAATGAATTTAGATCAATAATAACGGAAGAATAACAGAAACTAGAATGACTAGAACTAGAACTTTAACTAAAGTAGTCCATCGTAATTAATTTTAGAAAGATGCAGGTTTGGACGATCTAGTATTTGTTCGGCCCGCTCATTGCCATGATTATAGGAAGGCATTCTGTCAGCACTTGACTTAGGTTCTGAGTTATTATTTGTTATTTTTGATTAATGTAAACCTACTCATCTAATATATAAAATCCTCGTGTCGCGGTGTTTGTAGTTAAACTCCTCCGAAACGGCTTGACCGATTCTCATGAAATTTTGTGTGCGTATTGGGTATGTCTGAAAATCGGACAACATCTATTTTTCATCCCCCTAAATGGGTCCACCCCTAAATGATTTTTTTTGAATTTTTAGATAATTTTATTTTTTTATGATACAACATTAAAAAATACATACAACCCCTAATTTTCACCCGACCACGATCAACCCCTTTTTTTCTTAAAAATGATATACATGGCAAAACGACGTTTGCCGGATCAGCTAATTATATTATAAGCATTATTATTGTGTCGACAGCGTTTTTTGTTCTAATTTGTTTAACTTGTTTTTTTTCTTATGTGTGGTCTTGGTGGTGCGGCTATAAATAAATAAAAACATCATTTGTCTCGATAGTAACAGTATTAAATGTTAATTTTATTGCAGCGGCAAGAGGCTGATAAAGTCAAATAATTTAAATCCTATTAGTGGTGATTACTTTACTGAATGAAACAAAGTTGTATTTATTTGATATAAATTAAATGTGTTGAATGATATGTACCGAAATTGGATATCAATCATTATAACATATCTTCATAAATTATTTACTTTATATAAATTGAATTATTGGATACTCTGATGCTTTATTTCTCTTGAAGTTACATAGCGTCTTATAGATACAAGCTTTCACCATTATCACTTTAAGTTTGACCTTTTATTTCTCGTTCAATAAAGTTTGTAGTTTATTTAGTCTACTTTTCAGTGGTTAAACTTGAACTCAGTAGAGTTTTATCTTCGAATTTATTGAAGTGTTCGTAGTTTCCATTTTAATAGTTGTTTTGATATATGACATCGAACATAACTGAAAAATACCCTATAAATTTAATAAAATATTATTTCAAAATTTGCGTATTTACGTTTAATAAAATGCTTTAATGGTCTTTCTGGCAATAACATTAACGGGGGGTTAGATATTTTTGTGCTACAAAATTTGTACTTATTCGACAGAACTAAAAAATATTAATATTATAAAAGAACATCAAAGAACTTTGGACGTAACCGATTAAGTTTAGTTCATTATGTTATTTTTATGCCAATTTTGGAATATAATAATAGCTAGTTTCTTTGTGGTTCCAGCGGGTTACTCAGAGGATTCTGACTACACGTCGGACCTCAACTTTCCAGTCGGGCAGCATCCCAACTGCAGCGCGTCACAGTTCAGAAACGCTGCCCATCAGATGCATACGCCACAGGTTGATTATTATTTAAATTCTTAATACAAAAAATAAATCAGTGGCACTACAACTTTTTTAGCTTAGATTTATGTATCTGTTTCATGATCATTTGTCAATCTAATAGGCAAGTAGGGGATCAGCCTCCTGTGCTTGACACACACCGTCGACTTATGAGTTCTAATGCAAGCAGGTTTCCTCACGATGTTGTCCTTCCAACACTGCTGTGCAAAATTCTAAGATAAATAAAAAATCACAAAGCCAAAACATAAAACATGATGCATCAAAGCGGAATGGGTTTCATACATTTAGTGTGAGATACTTATTACTAAGATATCGTCACAAACCGAGCATATTAAAACCCAGCTTTACACAGAACATATAAATAAACGGTTGCCTGTCTAAAAGAAGCTACTTATTAGCGATAATCTGCTATTTAGCTGTGACGGATGTTGCTCTTGAACTTCTATTTATAAATCTGGAATATTAGAAGTTTATTTAAAGTAAAATATATGATTTTTATGCGATTATGGTTAAATGATGTTGTTACTTACTCATTAAATAATGAACGCACTATATAGTCTAGTTAATAAAGATTCATTAACACTATTATGAACTGTATGACCATTTTCACTGTTGCCGATGATAATCGTTAGTGGACTTGGGACATAAGTTTATAGAAAGTTTTAGTGTTGTATTATTTACAAACTGAATTTGATATAATAATGCGTGATCATTCTTATTTAAAAAAAACTATTAAAATGCAAATACATTTAGAACAAAATATTTGTAACAATTAAAATATTATTTATGTAATTTCAGAGATCTTTGGAAGCATCCAGAGAAAATTCATACGAGCGTGAAGAATATCATTTGCATGGCGATACGGACCCATTGTATTATAATAGTCAGCCAAGAACAAATAGGTAATATGTTTGAAATATTTATGATTGTCTATGAGAATATATGAATTGGTTATCAAGTTGACAAATAAATAGATACGAGGTAGTTCTCAATTCCGATTGACCAATAGTGCCATCTTTGACTGGTACCTCGGTGACGAATTGCTTGCCCACTATGAAGACAGTTTGCTTACCGATATTTAATTAATATTTAGTTTTGAATTTGAGGTGAGGTGTCTAAGTGTTGGCAATATTTGTGAAATTAACAAATTACACTTAATAGTTTTATAACCTAGTATAGATATTATATAGAGAAAAGTCAGTGTTTTTGTAGATTTGTAATGAATAAACTCAAAAATTACTGGACTAATTTCTTAATTATTTGATTGCTAGAATGCCACATTTTCCCTGAGTAGCTAAAACGTAAATAATATTATTGTTTCAAGTTTGGTGTTTTGCTTCACTTTATTGTCTTTTACTTTGGCATCTTTTGTGTAAAGATTTCAATACATTTATCTCAATATACGCATATATATATTTAATAATGTTGCAAACTTATATTTCCAGGATAGATACGTGGTCACAGCTACACGCACAGGCGAGCGTCGAATCCGCTATATCGTGGCGGACAGCTGCTGACTGGCAATCAGCAGGTACTTTTTACATAATATATTATCTCTATATATATAAAATTCTCGTGTCACAATGTTCGTTCCCATACTCCTTCGAAGCGGCTCAACCGATTCTTATGAATTTTTTATGCGAATTCAGTATGTCTAAGAACCGGCTAATATCTATATTTCAAACCCCTAACTGATGTCCCTAAAAATTTATTTTTATTTTTTAGAAAAAAATTTTATGATACATCATACAAAAACACATACAACCTCTAATTTTCACCCCTCTACAAGTAACCCTCATTTGTTAATTAAATACTTATGGTTTAACTCTGAGGTTAAATAGAAAAAATTCACAGAAAAACCTAAAAATTCCGGAAAACCGAACAGTCTCTGTGGTAGCATAGCAAAATGTTCCATGTTGGTATGTACTAAAAAGGTTGGCTAAGTAAAATCACATTAAGGAGAAACGAAGTTCGCGGGGGCAGCTAGTACTTCAATTATATTATCTAAGATCATCCTTACTATCTATCTGTGTTTAGAATATTCAACGGCGGTATCTTATCACTGTTCGTTACTCTTGAACTATTTGCTACTCGGGAATCAAACTCGTTTTGGACCTGGTTTAACTTTTTAAGTCCCCAATACTATGCTCGTTAATCACTGAGCCAGGGAGGCATTTAAAACCATACTACCTGGTTCATTAGTCGTAATTGTCGAAATTAAGCCTCTTTTTTATAACTCGTGTTATTTTTCAGAGGACCAAAGGAGGCCGAGCTTGGAGAGGCAAAATACACTGTATGACGATGGAATAGGTTTTGGATATGACGCTTTTCCACCGCCTACACTTATTAGGTATGTTGCCTAGGTCACATGCCAGGTAGGTTTTGGCATAGCACCTAAATATAACGCTTGCACCAGTTTGGACCTATTTGTCTTTGGATAAATTATTTACACATTCAATACGATCCACGATCTTTTGTCAAATTTGAAAGTATTAACTATAGAATGTAATCGCGTATTTATAAAATACTAATGGTACTTTTTACGTTACCATGTGGAAAATTATTTTACTAGTCATTTTGACCAAATTATGAAAAACTCTATTAATAAAAAAATGTTATTTGAAGAAATATATTACATATATACTTTTAGAAATTGAATAAAAAAAATGTTATTGCATATTATGAAATTCAGATTTCTTAGTAACAGAAAATAACAAAAACGTTTTTAATGTTGGATCGTAAATGACTTAAATCAAACCCTTCAAACTGTTCGTATAATTATATGGAACAAAACGATTCAAATTGATAGCTATAAAGTTTTGATATGATTATCTAATTGTTTCACTATACAGGGACCATCCACATCTCACACACCAGCCAAGTTATGAAGAGTATTTTGACGCACCATGCTATCCCTACCCATTTGAACCACCAATGGGAATGTGGGATCAGCGATTCTTTTACGACGAGTGCGGCCTTAATCCTATCGAGTATGAAAACTTCATTAATAAACGTCGCTCCTCCGTTGTACAGTTACCGCAGATGCCTCCCAAACAGGTTTGAACTTTTTGCCATTAAATTCGAAAACCAAAGGTATTACTAGCCTTGGCTGTAAGAATATTTTGATCCCGCGTATATAGCTTGGTATTTAAACGGTTTTATTTAACGTGCTCTGTTAAGTGTTATTGTAAAAATCACAGAGTAACCTGTATCCCGTGGTAATACCGAACCAATTCGACTTAAGGTCCTTCAAGAAATGAGCGTACCAATTCTTGAAAGGCCGGCAACGCACTTGCGAGCCTTCTGGCATTGTGAGTGTCCATGGGCTAAGATCACTTAAGATCAGGTGAGCCTCCTGCCCGTTTGCCTCCTATTACATAAAAAAAAATACAAATTTTTATTTGTTATTATAATGTTAAGTCGAGATCGGAGATGACGTTAAAGTCGTTGAAACGGGATGAGAAATGCACGCCGCCCTTGAGTAGCGCAGTTGACTGAAAGTGCAGGATTTAAATTGGATCTTGCCTGAAGGGCCTTGAAATGTCAGCTCGGGCTGTTTTCGTATCCATCTTAACTTACGCGTGCAGTACTAGTGCAGAAATCATGAAATATTCTATGTAAGTCCACAGCGAGTCTCGTAGTCACTTTTGGATACAGCAAATAATTATTTTATTGAACAGGCAATCTAAAAAACTAGTCATCGGCACTTCTTTTAGTATTCATTGTAATTACCATTTAATTATTTTGCAAGACGTGTATTATAAACAGTGAATATTTATTTATTTATAATGACATTTCGTTGACCCAGGAATCATACCTATTGAACTATCGAATGATTTGTCCTTATTAATCTTGTATCATTTGGAAAATCAATAAATGTTATAAATCATTATTTTACATAGTCTAGGAGTTGTTTATAGGCATATTTTAAATTGTACCTCACCTTGATGTACTATATTTAATCCATGCAAAATGGTAAGTTACATGTTTTAATCCTCTAAAAATCTTTTAAATGCAATATATAATGAAGATGAGCAAAGATTTTATTATATTTATTGCAGTTGCCGCCATCATCTCGATATTCAGACTACAATGAAATGGCGCCGTACAGACCACGGCCGCGAAGGACTGCTGCAAGTTTACCAGGTAAACACTACTAATACTAGGTAAAAACTATGAACAAAATATATTTCTATACAAATTGACAAACTAGAGCTTTGTGCGATGATATGTGCAAAAAGCTCAATAAAACTTTCTGGAATATATTGAAAAATATGTACGAGTAGATAGCTATATTTTAAGATTAAACAATTTAAAAACTTGCTTGTTGAAAGTAATCTTAATCTTACATTTAAGTCTTTATTGTAAGGGTCTGTTTCACAATGTACGGATAAGGTCTACATAAGTTCCAAATTAGCTATTTATTACTTATTGGTAGGATAAACACTATTGTTGCGTTTCACGACTGTCAGATAGCGCTATACGTCACATAAAGTCCATCATAAGTTATTAGTCCGATGAATGTCAAATAGCACAATTTATCTTCCAAATAATAATTTATGTGTTGCATAGCTATTTGGTACTTTATCCATACATCGTGAAACAGACCCTAAATGTATATAAAGTAGATTAGTTTCATTATTTGAATATTATCAATTAAGCTATACATTAAATTATTGCCAGTAAAATTTAAGTATATTGTATTGTTAATAGCAACGCCATCATCGACACCAAAGCGTGGTCGGGCGCTACCTGTTCCGCCGGGCAGCGAATCAGGTTGGGGGCGGCGAGGGCGGCGACTGCCCAGGCCGCCCGCGCAGCGCCAGAAGCCTGTGCCACCCACCTATACTAATGTGCCTTACAAGCAAGGTAAACATTTATAATAATTACTAAAGTCAGAGTTCGTGCGCAGGTAGCTAAGTATCGATAACGGGTTGCATTGCGTGCACATACCTACTGTCAGTGACATATTTATTGCAAGTTGACTCAGTTTAAAATGCGTCATCTATATATGATAATTTATAAAACTGTGCTCCTAGCACCAGCATCGTTAGCATTTTATCAATAGACAGTGATTTAAGAGAGATAAAAGTATAATAATCTATTGTAGTCAGTAAAATGATTAATTTATACAACTCCTCGATTTATTTATCGTCGTACAAACTAAGTCCTACTGTAATTTAAACTTAAAAATAACGAGGAATATTAAAAGTGCAGCTATATAATTTTCTATCAATTAAAAGAAGCTGAGTTATTTAGCGTCATTAAAATAATGAAAACGGCAACTTATTGCAATCAGGTGTTCTTGTCCCTAAATTATAACGAGAGAATGGAAAAATGCGGATTATATTGTCAACAAAAATAATGATTTCACATTGTTTCAGAAACTGAGAGAATACCAAAGGTACCCGATGTTAGTTACGGTTATGAGACATTTGGGTACCAAAAATATCAAGACACTGCCATTGAACAATATCAAGATAATACTTATACAACAAGGTAATTTTTTTATTCCATTTGAGTTATATACTAAACTGCGGTGACCTGAGAAAAATAATAAAGAAGACATGAAAATGGAAAAACACATTTTTTTCACTGAGTCTAATGCAGACTTTATCTCTTACAAAGGCGGTTTGATAAAAATATAATAAATTAAAATATGAGATATAATAAAGTTTTTTTTTTACAATTCACACCAATTGACCGAGTCCCATGCTAAACTGGTGAAGCTTGTGTTATGGGTACTAGGCAACGGATATACATACATATTATAGATAGATAGACATATAAATACATATTTAAACACCCAAGATCTAAGCACAACACCAAATGCTCATCACATCGACGTTCGTCTCAGCCGGGGATCGAACCCGGGACCCATGGATTCGCAGTCAGTCAAAAGTTATTCATATATTTTTTCTTTTGTAGTGATGAAGATGGAATGCAACCATTCTTTAATGAAACTCCCCACGCAACACCTTCGGCTACTACAGGTATTTATTATTCCTAAACATAACAACGAAAACTTCACTGACGGCTATTACGAGTATAAAACTATTATTGGCGTCTTGGTAGAATAATATAATATTTATATTATATTTAAACGGATATTGTTTATAAGGATAACAATATTTTTTTAATAAATAAAAAGAAAATTTTCTATGTGGTAGCTATACACAGTAAGCATGACACGTGTAGGTTTAGTAATAATATTATATTTATAGAAAATTTAATTATCTGTGGCAATGAACGCGAACTCATTGAAAGATAAAAGCTTCCGTTTGACCTTGACAAATCTGAATTCAGCAGTGCTTATTAGTAATTTATTGGACGTAAGCTTAGTATGACGGCTTATTTGGCCACTTTATATAATTCGTTAGCGTTTTCTATAACAAGGTGTTTTTTAAATATTCCAGCACAGAAATCTACATGGGGTGAGAATGAAACGAGTTCACAGTTTTCTTATACGGTGACAGGAGAAGACAGTAAATACATATCTACTACAGCGCCTTCGAAGTCGTATTCACAAATAGAACCACCTGCTACTACAAAACAAGAGGTGTATGATACGAGCTTGTCATACGAAACACACTACAATGAACAGCAATATCAAAAATTTGATGGGCAAAATCAATTTCACCAAAATCAAAGTCAGTATGCCGATACTCAGAACCAGTACAAACAGCATGAAAACAGGTACGAAGAACAAAAAACTGATTTAGCCTATCATGGCCAATATAACGAATATAAAGAAGAGCGCAAAACAAGTTTGCAGTATGGACATCAAAGCTATCAGCAAGAGCAAGATAATTATCAGAAACAGGATCAATATCACGATCAACAGTATAATCAACAACAGCAATCTGATCAATATCAACAAGATCTACAACAACAATATAAAAAAGACCAGCAGTTTGAACAGCAGCAACAATATGACCGGCAACAGCAACAACAGATTGAAGCTCAACATCAGTTTGAAAAACAACAACTACAAAACGAGGAGCAGCTACGCCAACAACAGGAACAGATTCAACTACAGCAACAGCAAATACAGCAGCAACAACAGCAAAAGCAACCAGCACAGCAGATACAAGCATCAGTCATGACTGGAGCTGCAACTTTAGGTTCGTTTATGGCTGGTGGAGCTAAAAAGTTAGGTAGCTTCTTCGGTGCAGCCGCTGCAGCTGTTGCTACTCCAGCTGTTACTCAACAACCACCTATCGCTACCACAGTAACTACAGCGCAAATGAACCAGTTTACATCTGGTGTAGCTCCTACAATGGTTGTTACAACAGCATCAGTTCCAGCTACAACAATAGTTCCACAAGCAACAGAAACATCTGTAACAAGTGCAACGACTACAGCACCAACGCTACCTCGAACTCCATCTTTGCGAAGGCAAGAGTCCATACAAAGACCATCAGTAGGAAGAACTCGAACGTTACCTGATGCTCCGGATGATTTCACGTCAAGTTTTGATGAAAGTGCCTACGATGAAGAGTACCAAAAGACTGAATTAGATCAAGTAGACCGCGATAGGACCTCTTTGGATAGGTATCGTGATGAAGATTTTGCTCACGATACGATTCTTGAAGATGCCCCTGAAGAACGGAAAGTTGAAGAAACGGCTCCTAGTATAAAAAAGACAACATCACCCCCTAGGACCGCTTCTATTACTAGAAAGCCTTCTGTAGATAGCTATCACAGTCAAACGCCATCGGTACTTGATCGAAAAACTTCACAAAGCTCTTTCATATCGCATCAAGAAGATAAACTCTCCATTCACACATCACAAGAAGGTCAGAAGCTAGAATTTCTTTACTATAGCAATATGGTTCAGATCATGGATACGTCAACACAGCAGTGAAAATATACAACCTCCGTTTTGTACGTTTTTCACTGCTTTACTGACATATTGTTATATTTTCTGTTAGTTACGTATTCATAGGTCGACATATTAGTGTGAAAATCTAAATATTGAATATTAAACAAATATATTTTAAAATTAAACTTTATTTAAATGCAAATTTATAAAGTTTCGAGTACTTTTCAGCAATCGTGATCGACGATAAAATAAATTTTTCATGTATTATTGGGACATACATACTTAGAGTTAGACATTAAAAAAATAATCTACCTCATTGTAATCGCTACACATCTTACAGAAACCACATCAGACAAATCTAAAGTGACATTCCAAGATGAAAGAACAACATATCACGAGGTACCCGATGAAAATACTATCCACGTAAGGCAGGAGTCGTTCGATCAAGGCGGCGAATTCCAAGACGATGAACAGTTTCAAGACGATGAATACAGAGATGATAAATTTGAGGAGCAAGAACAATTTCAGGAACAAGAGCAGTATCGAGAAGAGTTCCCTGAAGAAGAGAGGAAGGAAGAGTTGGAATTTGAGCCCAAACAGCCCAAGTTAACGCCGAAGCAGAGGTGGCACCGTGCATACAACAAGATCGTGATGCAGCTAAATGTAAGTGCTTTTATTTATCTATCTATAGAAACAGATACTTATTGTTTAAGATCGTTATTAAATAATTTTTTTTAAGTTGAGTTGTACGATTTTATGGACAAATCTGTTTCTAAAGATTTTGTTTAAGGTTTTTATTTATTGAAATGGAGAATTAGTATTTGTGAGGACGTCAGTGGTGAACTAATGGAAGCAAGGTAAGATTAGATTTATTTATTCTCAACATGTCACGGACCGCTATTATATATATATATAACACACATAAAAATTGCCTATGTATGAATTTGTGTCTTTTTAGTTGGATGACTTTTCCCACGAATTTAAACAATTACTCTTATTATAAATACTATAAATCGATTGCACGAAACAAGTGGTTTTTGTACCCCGCTGTGAAATAACGATTCTAGGCCGTGTTGCGGTTGTGTTAAATGGAAAAGCTGTTTCTCTATCAGCCTCCTAGGGATATAGCCTTGTCTTAAAATGGTTCGTATATATTAAAGATAAATGTATCGGTACCCTACCGATACAATACAAAAATATATTAATCTAATTTGTATATTCGATCACTATCTATATCATCTATCCTAACCATTATGAAAAAGAGTTGAAATAAAACTACGTAATTTGTTATTACTGATGCGTAAACAAATCAGTACTATGTTCGTGCTAGAAACTATAACAAATAAAACGTAGCGATGTTTACTATAATAAACTTTCTCTGGAATATTTTATATAATCAATTCAATCTAGCCTTAAAAACAATATCGGTATATTTTGAGAACGACTAAGCAAGGTTATTTTATTATCGCAAAATAATTAAGCAATCGACTTCCGATCTAATAAAACACATTTAAAGGCAATAACTATTACCAGTGGTGATAAAAGGGTAATAAAGAGCAATCAATCTAACGTTAGAAGTCACTTTCCTTACATTTCAGTCTTATTCAATTTGTCCCGATGTAAATTGAATTGACCTCTACTAATGCAAGAGCATTATTGTTTTATAACTTAGAGCCTAAGATTTCTTCGTGCGAGTTGTGGTAATGTACTTCACCCCTCGCTCCTAGTATCCCGCGGGGTAAGTGGTCCCACCCGCCGGTTCCTATGACGCCTTTGAACTCAATCACCTCATTAGTTCAACTCAAGTTACTTTATCCATAAACGAATCTACGTCCTCGCTCAGTTAGAAACCGAACTTTGTGTCGTTCGCACACTTAAGCGATTTAAAAAAATATAGCTACATTATTGGGCGCGTAATGGCGGCGGAAGCGTGCGAGGACGCGTTCGCGGTATCGTTATCCTGCGGGTGGCCGTGGCCTGAATGTATGGGTACTATCAGCAATTTGTATGCAAATTAATTTCACTTCAGGTGTAAATGTTTACTCCTTGTTTAACCGTCGTAGTGTACTGACACTTAAAAAATGGGTCGAACTCGTAAGGCTCAAGCGGCTAGCGAGGCTGACGTCCGAAACGACCGGTCGTTTAATCGCTGTAGTGGATCGCGGTTACGTGTGCGGCGTGGGTCGAGTCTGACTGATTTGGATAAGCTTCGGTGTAGTACTGGGTCTAGCGGGGGCGGGTCGATTGGCGATTTGATGAACATGTTTAGTGGTAGTGCTACGTCTATAGGCAGTGATAGTTTGGTAGCAAGGACCGTTCCTCTGGAGACTGTTAGAAGGAATATACCGCCAATGTCAACGCCGCCCCCGCGTCCGCCACCCTCCCCGCTCATACACACGTCCCGACCTGTGGGCCCGCTAACCATGGCTCAAAGGACTCTGCGGTTCAGTAGGCTGTTAAAGTACCAGCCCTGTTCGACTGATGTGGCCATTGTTTTGGTAAGAAAAAATGTTGCAATGTATTTAACTTTCATGTATTTTTCACCGATTTCAGTATTGTACTAAAAGCTCTATATATATCCAACAAATCTTTCATATGAACTTTCAAACAAAATGCTTAAATTACTAGCATAAGTTGATATCAACATGCAATCTTATCAATGGGTATAAACTCACGATAAATCGGTAATTATCTAAAACTGTTTTATTGGATAGCGACTATTTTATTGATCAATATGAGTATCTTTCAATCAAATGTATTTAGCTTATTATGGCAAATATCAACAACTTCAAAAAGTACCTTAAATGTAAAAAAAATTGTAACAGAAAATTTGCTTTGACTTTGAGTAAAAGCGAATATGAAACCGCAAAATGTTGTAATGTAAAATTTAAGAGAAATTCGACGATCAGTCAATTAAACGTAAATTTTTATAATATTCGAATTATTTTCCTTGCTCACGTATTAATCATTCAAGTATAAATCTTTACATCAAAAGGAAAGCACAAATTGAACATTCTTAACAGTACGTATTTTTATGTAGCGTGCCAATATGTAATATAATATTTTCCTCCTTTGCGAAATATTTAATCTCTGAGGCTGGTATAAATTCGCACCGAAATAAATAATTGTTTTATAGTAGGTAGTAAAAATCGTAAACGTACTAATGTCGTTGTAACGTAATAGTAATAGTATTATTGCAGCGTGATATTTCACATCTTACAGACTACATTGAATATTTTCTTTGGAAAACATTTCAATAGATTGCTTATTTAGGGGCTCTTATGACATCGGAATAATAAAATTGTGTCGGGAAAGTCCTGATTCAAAATATTTATGTAGAATCAGCTTAACAATTTAGTTTTTCATAAGAATCATTTTATTAAAGTAAAAAATAGAAAAATATTAAACAATACCTTTATTTACATTAAAATAAGTTCTTACGCATATTTCTTCATGAATTTTAGTAAGTACTTAAGTTTAGGCATTTCAATGTTGTGAATGCACCTGTTAAAGTCGCCAATCACTTTGACCGAGTGTGTCATCATTCTCGATATAATGTCCTTCAAACATACACTGAGGTCGGACACTTCTTTGAATCCGTGTATTGCAATCTCAGCCATTACTACTGGGAAAGGCGATGTCTCGTAGAGAAACTGCAAAATACATTATGCATGGAATATGTCGCTTTGTGTAGAGCATATATTTTATGAATCAAGAAACACGAATAAATAATCTATGTAGGTGATTTTCCGTTTTATTTGATCGTAATTAAAATGTCTCAAACAACATATAATATAAATTTAAAAACTCCATACAACGTGACTTCCTGGGTGTACGTACAGTAGGTAAGATGTATCTGTTTGACAGATAAAAAAAAAAGAAAAAGAGAAATATGCCATGTGGTTAACGCGCTTAGAGGAGGTGGTGTGTTATGATATATCTCTTATGACATAATTACTTATTTGAGTGGCACGTAAATCGTGCAGCCATCTATAAAATTAATTAAAGCCCAGTAGATAAAGCTTCAGAAATATATTCCATTTTAATGACGTTAAAAAAAAGAGTTTGTCAGTTCAGTAAATGCGTGATATTTTTTAATTTACATTTTTTAGACATTTTTTTTTTCGAAATCAAAACGTTATAATATTGAAATCTTAAATCAATTATATTCCATACAATTCAAATGTTATAAAAAACCAATTTTTTGACGTTTGGGTACCTACATTTCTCGCGGTATCGGTATTTATATTATTTGCCTTTTAAAAATTACTTATTACTTACCACTGTTCTCTCGAGGTCCTGACTTTCATGAGAGCAGTTACCACCAACCTGCTGTTGCTTTTGACATTCAAATAGTTTTGATGCAGAATATTTTTTTAGATTTTCCAAAGTTTCAAAATGAACTTGTAGTTTCTCTGAAACAAAGTATAATAAATATCTAGCATAGAATAAATTACAATACGAAGACATTACAATAGTTCTATTGGATAGAAAAGCGTCGTAATCTCGATAACTCGTTTAAGTTAAAGAGTTATCTAATATTTCACGTGCTTTGTATTCGACACATTCATAGTTGAAAGAACAAGAAAATAATAAGAGTTTTCTATAGCTTAGCTCAAACATAACTATTAATCACTACAATACAATATTGCGGTACTAAAGTTGTTAAATCTTTACAGAACACACTATTAACTTAATTACTCTTATTATATATAAACAATGCTCAACTAATGGAATACTGGACCAATTTAATGTTTATTACTTATTTATTGACCTTACTATCAAATTGTACTTTTAAGATCCTTAGAGGATATATAATGCGGCAATGTTGGTAAGACTGGGGCTGCGTGTGCCAAGTAATCACACTCAGCGTACAAAGTCACCTCGAGTGCGTACACATTTACTCAAAGAAGCGATTTTTACGCGTGTCTTGCGCACACTGAATGTTGGCACTCTCAAAATAGGAAATAAAGAAATACATGTTTCTTAAACATAGGTATTTCAACCAATATGACATATAGCTGATAAATTCCTACTGTTGTCCTAATAATACGGTTTGTTATGATCACATCCTGTATTGTTCCAAACGGATATAGTCACATCTAGATAAACAAGGAAGACATACCAATAATAACTAGTGTGGGATTAAACATACCGGAAATAACAGTAAACATTTATATGACTAATAACGGAGGCTGGGTTCGAGTTCCAGCGAAACAATTTATTTCACAGGATCGCACTTTGCTAAATATGTCAATGAAAAACACATTCGTACTCGTTATAAAAATAATACTTTACGGGTGGACTTATTTATTAGTAATAAACCAATCAACTAAAAACACTATTACTAATCTAATATATAAAATTCTCGTGTCGCAATGTTCGTCCCCATACTGCTCCGAAACGGCTCGACCGATTCAATTAAATTTTTTATGCATATTCTGTAAGTCTGAGAATCGGCTACTATCTATCTTTCAAACCCCTAAGTGATAAAGGGTGTCCAGTGTCCACCCCAAAACATTTTTTTATTTTTTAGATTTTTTGCTGTTTCTATATTTTTATGATACAGCATACAAAAATACACACAATCCCTAATTTTCGCCTCTTTACCATCAACCCCTACTTTTTACAGTAGATAGTTATTTTTATTGAACTAAAAATATGTTTCCTAGAAATAATATACATGGCAAAACAAACGTTTGCCGGGTCAGGTACAAGAAATATTAATTTAACTCATATTGGTTCACCTAACTTAAAGGTATCGTACCCACATACACATTTATCGTTAATATATAATAAGTTCGGGTAAACTAAATATTTTTCGAATAATTGACTAACCCAGGCTTCAAAAGTTTCATGATAGGTAAATTTTATTTTTAAATATTAACTTATCGGTAAGGAACTATTTGTATGTGGAGACCGATTTCTCATCTCGTTTGAAGGATATGTTATAGAAAATACAACTATGTCTACGCACACTCTAGATTAGTGTCTCCCAACGTGGGGCACACGCCTCACAGGGGAGCAATTTGATTGTTAAGGGCTATTTGAAAATGTATTAAAAATTATTTGGAATTGGAATTTCAGTTTTTCATTGTTTTGAAATTTTATTTACTGTGTTTGGGTAACAATTTTCTAGTAATTTCTTCCCCAAACCTATAATTTAAGTGACGTAAGTGAACAATTAAATTTTTGTATTATTCAAAATTATGTATGTTACATACAAATTTTAGAAAGGCTAAGCTTTTTTGCGTAGAAGATCAGTCTTAAAAGAATTTGCTACAAGATCGTCGAACAACTCGAGAGCAACACTAGTTTCACCAAACTAGTTATATTATAGGATCTTTATTAGTGTGTGTTTTAATAAACTTACCCGGCAACCTTTGTACTCTCTGATATCCCAGAGCCAAGCAGAGCGTGACATTCTCATCAGCGAGCTGCAGATTTTCGCCTAGTAGTTTTACGATGCTCTCCTTGCAATAAGTGCCGTTGCGAGGTTTACGATCGTGAATTATTACCTGGCAAGTTTTTAAAGCGTTGTACTTTAGCGAAAACTTTATAACATCCAATTTAGTTTAATATATTACAGAGAATTTATATACATTCGTTACGAAATGAAAAGATTTTATAAGAATTTAACTAGATATTTTTCGATTTTATCATTTTATAATTGCAAAAATTACAAAAGCAAAAGGCACACAATCCGATTAAGATGTCTTCACCGGTTATAAAAACTTATACTAATAACTAAATTTTACGTTAAGAAAGGAATGACGTCAGACTGAAAACAATTAACAAATAATAAAATGTACGAAAAATTATTTGAGACTTATAAACTACGCCGTTAACAATTTCTAAGCGAGTAATGATCCGTGACCTGTTTTCCGTCGCATATTTTCCACTTTACAAAGTAATTAAATGTAATTTGAAATGTTGACCTAATTATAGGTGTGCTACAGTTTTAACAATGAGAATGTACAACGACTTATGAATTTTGACGTTACTAGTTTTCAAATAGTAAAAAATGTGAATCGAAGATGGATTTATTAAATTTATTAGCATTTATGCAAAGTCAAAGTCAAAAATCATTTATTGATATAGGTAACAACACAATGTACACTTATGAACTTAAAAAAATATTTATATGAAATGCTTCTAATTTTACATTTACTGCCAGTTCTCAAATCAAGGTCCTAGAACGGAAGAGAAGAACTGGCAATAAACTCTCCGCTACTCTTTTTAATCGCCAAGTTTTTTTTACACAATGTTTGTAAGGCAACCATTACACCATGTTCCACTTGAAATGTTAAGTAATAAATAATAATAAATTCATAAAAAAAAGATTTGTCGTCTATTAGCAGAAGGCATGGTGAAATAGGAGCACGCAGTTACATTCTCGTGGGAACAACACGCAAATACATAGTCGAAATAGCTAACATCACCGCATACACGAATTCAAGTACGACCAGTCACCACAAGTAGCACCCGTTCACGAGTATGACGCATGGCCAGCCATCAGCCCCCTTGCTTCCTTAGTAACTCAAAAGTGCGCGTGTTTTTAAATCTTTTTTTTATATCACAGCGGATCAATTGATCGAATTTGATAAAGATTGGAGTTGAACTGTGTGCCTAGATTTAATTTATTAACATCCCAACGTGTGTTCCACTTCAAGCTTTACATTTTATTAGCTTTAGTTATATAATCATACGCCAACAGTGTAAGATAAATTAAACTTACTTGAAAATAGAGGGATATCTGTTCAAGGTAGACTGTCATATAATTTATCGCCTTATCTGCTTCGTTCTTCATGAGAAGCTTAATTTGTGAGACCATAGTGTCCATGTCTTCACGAGATTTCTGTGTCCTTATTTGTATATCTGCTATTAGATTTCGATAACCATTTATAAGGTTTTCCTGGAAGTCTGTTGTCTGAAAAAAATATTTTTACCATATAAAAAAACGTGTGTGTACTTATGTACACGCGTTAGAAGTAATACTTATTTGGCGTAACAAGATCTTTTCAAAAATTTCTACGTTTGTAGAAAAAACGACACTAATAATAGAAAATCTATAGCTGGGTGTCGGTTTTTTGTGACGGCGTGCGTGCGCATCGTAAAAATTTACTATCATAATTTTCCCCTAACGCGCCAAAAGCTAACTTCAAAAATGTTTTAACATTTATTTCTGAACCACTCTATACAATAGGTCTTTGTGTGAGATGAGATTTATTCGATGTTGGTCCCTCATATATCCAAGTACTGTCCAGTTTTTTCTTGTTTTATGGTCCTAGGTCTACCCTAGTACTAATTTTTTTTTATAAACTATCTAAAGACAAGAGGTATATTGTGTTCGCCATCTTTAGCTTTAAAATAACATCCTCTTAGGACCTAAGTAAATATAATTTAAGTAACATCAATGTATGAATCCATTGTATATAGTTATTATAACAACATTATTCCATTAGAAGTACAAACAAAACATCGTTCCTTAACGACCTAACACAAAACAACCGCGCGTAAAAGAACAATAAATAGAATATAAAATTTACGATGCGTCAGTTACGAAACAAGGCTATATGTGAACTTATAAAAAAGCCAAAATCGATAAGAAAATTCTTCTTTAACGTATCGTCTAAGCTCGCATACTAATCAATGTGTTTACAAATATTAAATTACTCATAAATAAATTTAATACATTTATTATTCTTAATTTGCAAAAAAATATTTATTAGTCGAAATGTGTTTATGCCAAACTTAAAAGTTTTAGGGGCCTACACAAAACAAGTTTAATTACGCAGTTTTGAATATATAAACTATATATGTATATTGTATAAATATTGTAATCCATTTATTTATAAAAAGTAGTTTGTTAGTATAAGCCGTTAGGTGGTAATATATTTTTGAATAGATTCCAATTATTGTAGATTTTCGATAACATTTGGACCCATACTATGTTATAGAAATTATTAGGTGAGGTGAG
Organism: Pieris napi; assembly: GCF_905475465.1. NCBI lineage: Eukaryota > Metazoa > Arthropoda > Insecta > Lepidoptera > Pieridae > Pieris > Pieris napi. The sequence goes on along the minus strand of NC_062239.1, from coordinate 2,144,345 downwards.
AGTGACCCAAGAGCTTTAGACGAATTCTTTGCCAAGAAATTACATACAGCAATTAGTTTATCATTTGTGTTTGTTCCTTGATACATACATAGTTTATTTTCCCTAAGATAAATATTTGCGCTTCTGTCCTAACCGGTCTTACTGTAAAAATATGCACAAATAGGTTTGAATGAAACTGACCTGAATCGAAAACACGACGAATAATACTGCGAGAATAAAAAATGTTTCACGACTCATCTTTTTTATCTCATCTCTTTACACATTATTTTTGATTAATAAAAACCACTCCTGCCACCTCATTAATAACCGAACGACTGAATGTTTCTTTGTGCGTTATTGTTTTCATTTCGACCTGTGATTGATACCAATTGTTTTGATTTGAGTTTGTATACATTGCACATATTATACATACTATGCGTCAATTTGGTTAAATTCTAAGCATTAATTTTACACTGTAATTTCATTGGACAGCGAAGGAGAATAAAAATTTTGCCACTTTGATTAGAAATTTTTGGAGCACTTCTTGTCTTGCACCAACACTATGTTCGTCGAGATATACGTGAATACAACCTGGGTCTCTCAAGAAAACACCATAACAACTCCTTAACACAGACAATCCACATAGCCTCCTGGCGTTGCTAGAGTGAGAGTCAGAAAAGAGACAGCATGAAGGATAAGATATAGCTTCCGTTTGTCAAAATACAATACTTTTTTGACCTACGTGAGCGACACTAAGCGCTTCTGAATCTTACCCATGAGCAGCGGGTTTCACTCGCATCTAAGGTTTCTGTCCATTTTCTATTAAAATATTAATTTACCTGAAACAAAGACAGATTATGTAATTCTGTAAAATAAATGAAACTGCCTACTTGAGAGATTAGTCACGTGAAAATCATACACAGACTTTTTCTACCTAGTCTCGTATTGTGTATCCATCTGTGTCTACTTCTCTTCTTTTAAAAATGATTTTATTCTCTGTCTTATCTTGTTACACCTTATAAGTTTTAGTCTTAGATATATGAAAAGCTTTAAATGAATGAAACTGAGAAAGGTGTCAATAGTTAAAACAATAATAAGCATAACTTGAATGAGTTTTGTGAGTATTTTGTGATTTACAAATTCGCAAACGAAAAGAAAACCTTGAAAATGTGACTAAACAAGGGTATCAGGGAATAATGTATTTTCTTGACAGATGCTATTCTAGATATCTTTGCAGAGGTCGGTGTGTACGTGTGAACATAATATTTATGAGAGAATATAAATTTTACCGCAATCCAGGTCGTACGAATTTATCGCTCTGAACATATTTTTATCTACCGTAGCGGGAACATTATGTAATAAAATCATTTACTGTTATTCAAATTTAATATTCAATTATTAAAATTATAATCGTTTTAAATAATTGAAATATGGATTAATTCTAAATATCATATGGCATTTATGCATACTTGAAAAATCACCCTTTTCATTCATTTGTTTTTAGCGCCATCTCGTTTTATGATATGGTATTACATCAGATATTAGAGCTGATTAGGGGTTCATAGTATCTTCGTTCGAAAGTTGATTATGACATCAATAGATGGAGATATGTTCTACTCTGAAAATAACGACCAAATCAAATATTATGTTTCAAATTTCATTTAATCAATGCAACAAAATTTCGGAATGATTAGAAATTAATTAAACGTATATATATACATGAGAAACTTATAATTTATTAAGACTTTAAAGTCGATTAAAATCTGTTTTATATAACTAAACTATAGTCTATATGTATATAAGTTTTAACAATTCTACAATAACAATAGAGCCTTTTTTTCATATCCTTAAGTTCCATTTCAAATGTTGTTAGTGTTATTTATTGCTAAATATTATTAGACATATGTTAGTCGCCTGTGGATATGGATCCCACTTGGGTGAAGACCTCCTCCAACCCTTTCCAGATGTCTGTATCTTTGCCAACAGTCTGCCAGTCTTTTCTCCTATTTCTATCAAGTCATCAGCCTGCCCACTCTTCTTTTCCTGGGTGATCCCTTTCATTGTGTTGTCTTTAATTTCCATCTGTTGTCTAGGCGTCATATAAGATGACCTAATGGCGTTTTAGTTTCAAAGCTTATATAGGGCATCGGTTGCTTTAGTTTTTGAAGTTATACTTCTTTAGGCGCGTTATGAAAAATTGATGAGAGTGAAATTTTACGATGCGCGCGCACCGTGACACAAAATTAACAGAATGAAGTTGCCCACGGAAGATGCTACGGCATTGGATATAAGTTAAAAACAACATTCGAATAATAATAGAATTTATGTTACACTTAATGTAAGAGAATAATATAGAAATTTTACCTAAAAATAAAATTTGTATTATGTTTCCTAAGACGTCCGAGGTCCATTATGAGAGTACATCGTTTCCTTTTCCGCCCAAATCGCTAGTATACGACCTATTCCCACCACGTGACACCGCCGCCAGCGCCCAGCGTTTGAAACTGGAACTAACTTTTTATCGCGCTAAAGCAAGCCGCCAGAGTTCTTGTTCATTGTTTGTCTCATAATAAGAGAACCAGGAAGAGCTTGTTTGGACCTCGGACGTCTTAGGAAACATAATACAAATTTTATTTTTAGGTAAAATTTCTATATTATGTGTTCCGTTTGACGTCCGAGGTCCATTATGAGAGACGTGTTTGTTATCTCCTGGTGGCTTGTAAAGTTATATATTAATAACTAAAAAACGCAACAATGTGATTTGAATTATTTATATCCGATAGAATCATGATAAAATAAACAATACAAGCTAATTAAAGCCTAGGCTTTAGCATCATTTAATAAACATAATAACAAAAAATTTATTGTTCATAATGAAGTAGAATACTTGGCTAATCATTAAGCGGCCGAAAGTACTGAGAAAGAGACTTCTGATTGAGTCTCAGCATTCTGACTATTATTATCTAGATTTCGACAATAATAATATATCTTTAATGTACTTTCATGACGCCAATTTGCCTAACCAAGAATATCATTTATGTTTCTAAAACAATTTAGCGAAGCAACAGCTGATCAAGTACCCCTAGATGCTTCGATACCTGATTCCAAAAGGGGTTTCTTGACCCAGCCCCCAAAAATTGTGGGCGTAGCTGGTCTTACAGGATATCTGGTTGTAATAAACAAATTTGTCAAGGAGCCTCATCTATTATTAGAGACAGTTATGAGTGTCCTAAGCCAAAATAAGGGATTTAGATGCTTCTCCGGGCACGATAAAAACGTCCAACTTGACTGTCTATATGTTCCTGTATCTGTTTTAAAACCGAAACCCGGATGCAAAGTGATGGAATCACCGTTATCAATAAAATGCTGAGGCTCGAAAAAGCAAGAGAGTCAAATCATGAACTCTATGCCCAGAAGCCAATAAAATTATTGTGGCTGTGTGTTTCGAGCTATGAAATAAATTTTGCTCATCTAGTTTTAGGCTTTTCAAATAATTTATAACTTTCCCGGCTTCCCATACTGGCAATTACTGCGCGATTGGTCTAGCTATAGATAGGATTAAGCTAGCGCTTTAAGGATATGTTTTACTAATTTATTAGATAAAATTTTAACATCGCTTAGAGCCTCACAAATTGATGCTATGTCAGATTTGTGAACTAAAATAGATATAGATCTATTTAGATAATAGATTTAGATATATAGATATCTATGCCAGATGATCCTTTATAAATAGGTTTGCTAAGAATCTAGCTACATCAGGAGGAGCCGGGAATCGACAGTTTATATTACTATGTTGACACCAATTTACCCATTTATACCAAATAGGGGCATATGTTTTCCTCTCAAACACGACGAAATAAGTTGTTTTTCGTCTCGTGTTTTGCAGCCAAAATCAGCCACGCTTCCAACTGTAATTTCTGCCCTTGAGGAGGAGGTTGACCCGTTACGGTATTTATCAGGGTTTTGTTTAGATTCCGTATTGGTAGCGAGGGTGCAAGTGCTCGGCCTTTCAAATCCGGGCGCCAAAAAGGCTTCCTCCACCTGGGTGCTATTATTATGAACTTCCCTTGGGATAAGTTGAGATGGTGCAGCACTCTAGGTAGAGGCACTGGCGGTGGAAATATCCACGCTAGATCGTATCGCCAGCATTTACTAAGGGGTGGTGAAGCAAGCGTTGGAGTCTAATAAGTCTAATAAGCGACACATAACTTGCCACGACAAGAGCCTCTCGTGACGCGAAAAGATCTATTTCGGGGGTTCCCCATCGTCTGAATATGTCCGTGGTTGCCTCTTTCAAGAGATGCCATTCGGTGCCCCTGCGATTGCGCGAGAGGTAATCGGCTTCCACGTTGTACATTCCCGGCAAGGAAGTGAGGGAAAAGTACAATATTCAAACTGTCCGTCAGTGCCAGAAGATCTTTTGTCAATTTTAACAGCATTTGGGACCTTGTTCCTCCTTCGTTTTTTATGTACGATACAACAGCTTTGCTGTCGCTTTGCAGGATTACCATCGAGTTCTCTAGGACTTCGGATGTCAAAGAGATTGCTGCTACCACAGCGTGCATCTCCTTTAAATTGCAATGCCACTCAATCTGACTTTTAGTCCAAGAACCATTCAGGGGTTTGTTGTTGATTAGCGCTCCCCATTGTAGATCCGAGGCATCGGTGACAATGTAATTCACATGCCTTGTTTTGAAGTGAATCGGTGTTTTGTGACTGAGGTTGTGCAAACACCATACCACGTCCTGATTCACCTCTGCAAGAGAACTCGGGCAAAGAGGAGCTCTCCTAAATGCATTGCTGTGTCGCTGCAGCGTTCGGCAACGCAACCTTCCCCGGTGGGTGATGAAGGTCGCAAAATTGAGATACCCTAAGAGGCGTTGGGCCTGCTTGAGGGTCCAATTTGCCGGCTGACAAGCGTGTTATCAGGCACTGACGAATTTTGATAACTTTTTACGGGTAAGGACTTTGCATTTGATAGTGTGTCCCACGTGATACCCAGAAAATCGATCGACCTCGTTGGAGTGCATATCGACTTCTCTCGATTTATGGTCCAGCCCAGGTTCTTCAAAAAGGTCATGGCTACGAGAACCTGGGAGTTAAGAATTGTTCTGTCCTGGTGGACCAGTAAGTAATCGTTCAAGAAAACGATCACTCTTAAGCCCTGACGGCGTTATAGCTCGGCTGTCCAATTTGTCACCGAAGCAAACATTTTCGGAGCTATGGCCAACCCAATAGGTAGACAAGTCATTTGAAGGAGCCTTCCCTCGTAACTGATACGCAGAAAGCAACGATGTTCGAGGGAAATCGGTACATGATAGTAGGATTGCCTGTGATCCAGCTTCACCATCCAATCGCCTTTTTGTAGGAAATTTGGCATTTGGTGTTGATGAAACAGATGAAAAGGTTCTGGTTTCATGAACCGATTTAAAGATTTTAGGCTGAAACTGACTCGATTTTTCCGTTCTTCGTTATTATGAAATATGAACGATATGATATGATAGATATGAACGACGGAGTCAGCGGTGCTGGCTCCAGTATATGGTCTCGAATCATGGTATGTATTTCCAAGGAAATCGAAGTTGAAACAGGTGTTTGCAACTTTTTTAGGATTTAGGACAGTACTAATAGCGGTTTTCGATTGAAAGTTATTCGAGCGGAGGTTATTAATTTTAGAATGGAAAAAGGAGGTTTTAATTTCACCCAATTTTTGTGATAGTTCCTTAAACATCCGCCCGAAAAGCCCATCGAGTCACTTATGTTGGTATTTATTTGGATTGTTATATTTGCGTCCCCCCTTTTGATGTGAAACATCTATAACCGCACGTAAAACCGATTTCTGGTGTGGCGACAAATGCCGTGGCCATGCCACGCTATATGATGGTATATATACAGTCTATATGCAGTAGTGTGTACGGTGTATTTCGAAGTCACTGATTAAACGAATTAAGTAGTCACGTTTTGAAATAAATTCGTAAATTTTTGTATTTAAATGAAAATAAATGTTTATTCAATAAATAGTCATCGTTATTTTAACAAAATAATGTCGATGTTTCACATCTGCCAGGCGTCCCGTGACGGCTCACATTTTTTATTTTCGTGATCATCGAAGTTGTGACTCTGTTGTCCTTGTTTTGAGTTGTATCGGTTACCAAGAAAGGGCTTTTGACTAACCTGAGACGTTTAAGCTACAGGCGTTTAAAAACGTATGCGTGATTTAACGCGTATTGTTTTAGATTGGTACCCGCGAATTCTGTCAATTTTGACAATACTACCAACATTTTGTAAATATTTAGATAATTTTTCAGGATTAAACATGTACTCCGAAGAGGGGTGGGAATTTTATCTAAATCTTCTATAACATGTTTTTAAAGTTTGACCAAAACATTCTTGCAATTTATTATGTATAGAATTTAAATTAAGAACCAAGTTCGACTGAAGACCACTAAAACGCTACGTAACGCTTTATTGATAAACTCATTTTTAAATCGGTAAAAGCAGGAAAAGCAACGTATTTCTTTTGTATATCAATATAACGTACACAGTTCAAATCAGAAATGTAAAAACCTCTGCATTGAAATTAATATTATAATTTATAACTCGGAGGTTCTTGAACCGACAGGTCTAAATGAGCAATATCATTAACTACAGCCGCATGGTTCAAAAAAGGGTCGTGTAGGTTTGCATTATTAGATTCGGTCACTTTATGTAACATGCTAGACGACGCAGCATAATTGTGAAAAAGTATTATTAAGGTGACTCACCAATTACTGCGACAATTGCTCAAACCTGAGAATAATCACGTGAATTACTGCTGTGGCGGCGGTTCTTCATCCTCTTCACTCGTACTCGAACTTTGCGAAGAACTCGGCTTGTCAGAACTTGCAGAGACAATATCTCCCGTGATATGAGACGGCCTTGTAAAGCGCGGGTGAGGCACGTTTGACCGCGTAGCCAACACATTTACACCGATTTTAGCACTTTCATTAGCCATTTTATATTTTTTAACGTGAAAACCGAGTTAACTATTTTACGTAATAATTATTTCCACTTTGAAAATAAATTTTAGGTCGATATAACTTTGAATATACTGATTCGTTTTTAAGTGTGCACTAGCGACTGTGCAAGACGAAAAACGACGCAACAATGAACAAGAACTCTGGCGGCTTGCTTTAGCGCGATAAAAAGTTAGTTCCAGTTTCAAACGCTGGGCGCTGGCGGCGGTGTCACGTGGTGGGAATAGGTCGTATACTAGCGATTTGGGCGGAAAAGGAAACGATGTACTCTCATAATGGACCTCGGACGTCAAACGGAACACATAATAATAAATATTTATTTATTTAATTTTTCAAATGTAAACTGAACTTTATTGACTATAATGACTCCTTTTCCAGTCTTTGATTATTTAATTACTATGAATTATTTGCATGCAATCAAAAATTATTTTTAATAATGCCAAAGAAGTATAACTTCTTACGCGCGTACATAAGTACACGCACCCTATTTTTTTGTCTAATATAATCACTTGTGACTTTGTGTGTTTTATACTACATATACAATAATCAGTATCTTTTCCCTTCTTGAATTATATTATAAGGCTTTTACAAGGGTGTACTCTTGGTCTTAGACTAACCAGTTTTGTCACTCACGTATGACTCAGAATTAGAGGAGGCCGAGAACTTTTTAAAATAAAAATTATTAACATGGTTAAAACTCAACGGAATCATGTTTATGAGAAAAGTTTAAATATTAATACTGTAGCAAGTTATTACTTTAAAAGTATTTTAATTACGCGAAAGCACATTTTAAATATATTAAGACCGGAAAATTCATATAACTTATTTGGTTAAAGTATAAACTCTAATTAAGTGTGTTAGGATTTTAAGTGAAATATGTGGATAGAAGCTTAGAAATAGTTTAGTTTTAAATTTATACAGTATATTATTTTCTTAACTTCACAGTTTTTCGTAGCAAAGCTTCACGGGCAAATATCGGCATATGTTTTTTTATATACATTTCCCAATAAGCCCGACTCTTGTGGAGCGGGACCTTATTTTATACATATGTATATTTTGTACAAACATACATACTTTAAGAAATTTCCTAATATATATATTATATATCCATATATACAAATATATATTACTACATATTTATATTTTATATTCATGGGCTAGTGGGGGCCCGTCGTCTCTGAATATTTATCGGCATATTTGAAAAACACAATTAGATAAACACAAAGTTCCTGTTGCTGTGAAAATAAAACAACTGTAGTTCTCAGAAAACCTAGAACCAAATTGAATTGTTTCAGCGTGCTCATAAAATTTTACAGTTGAAATGAACCAAACTGTAGGCTTTTTGTTACAATTTGCGTTCGTAATAAAATGGGGTCTTTTAAACCCAATGGTGCAGAAAATGCTGAGTTAGCTACATTCGAATGAGGTTGGAAATTTATAATGAGATGCATTCAATGTAATAAAGATATGTTCCACTTAGTGTGCAAGTGTTTGCAAAATTTAATATTCTAGATAGCGTATACGTGCCCGCGATATTTAATTTAGATTCAAAGCATTTTTATGTAAATAGGAAGCTTTGAAATACCAAAGACTATATGTATGTCTTTGACAATGCTGATGCTATATTAGATTACTTTAGCCCCGGTTTTATCATTTGTAATAATATCAATTAACCTTCAGACTACAAACAAACAAACTGTTTTTTTATGTCAACTACACTTTAAAACTAATAATTGAAACGTGTTTGTGATTTTAAATCACGGCAATTAATTTTTTTATAATTTGTATTAAATCACTGTTCGATATCTGATTACCAAAATCGACTACGGTACTTGCCCCTTTTGAACTCTGCTATATTTGTATTAATTTTATAGAGCATAGAGAAAGGTTACATCTACTTCTAGTACTATTTTAAGGTAGTTTACTTTTTATTTATTAAAAGGAGATTAACTTACAAAGGAGAGTGAAGCTAAATCGAATTACTACTGTGGAGTAACAAAGGCCGAGTGGTTTATTTAGTTATCGTTTTCTTTGTCATTCATCACTCCTGATTCTGTGCAGTACGAGGCCTAGTATTAGAACTACGTATATTTGAATTTCCGTTCCATTTTTGACGATATCAATTATTTTAGCAGATATTTCGCAGAATGTGAGTTCTAAAATTAAAATTAGGTACGGGCACTGTGATAGGTACTCAAGAATTTACACTGAAGGAAAAAGGTAGGAAACACGTCATTTAATATCATTCGTTAGGATTTTTTACTACTGTGATTTAACGCCTTAATGATAGTTGATAAGCCACGTGGTTTAATATCTCAGTACAATGCTGTTATGCTGATCATAAAACAGACGCTGAAATCGTTTTTTGTTTCAAGCAACAACTTATAATCTTAGTTAATCTTGATTTTAAATTTCGGTCGGTATATATAATTATAAAATATATACCATTCCATATTCCATTACCATTAAATATTAGGAATCAATAGACTTGTAATGATTTTAAACTCACGTAAATTTGAAAGTTTGTTTAAATTTCAAATACCATTGTGCGGTGCGAGGTTTCCTAAATCCGACACGTAATTGTATGCGCATTAAATTTGCATTATTGTGGATAATCAGCATTGTTTGAGAGGAAAGCACGGTAAGTGCATTAGACGAGTATGTAAATAAAATGCACATTGATTATTATATTAGGATGTTAGAAACGCTTCGCTTTTTTCTTTACCTCTGGTGGGGGCCTGATGTATGGTCAATCCTCCAATACACTAACTATTGAAATAGATTGTTGGCATGATGTTTATTTGTTTTAAGTTAGCAAACCTAGAAACGACTGCTACTAGTTTGGCTTGCAATTAACATCACATTCTAAATCACGCTATCAAAATGTTTCCAAGTGTTCTTATACAAGATCTCGATACTACACCCTGGGGCATTCAGACTAGCTTGTGCTTCGACTGATCGAGGATTCTCCGTTTAGATAGACGACTCATTTGTCTAGTGGTTAGTACCCCTGACTGCGAATCCATGGGTCCCGGGTTCGATCCCCGGCTGAGACGAACATCGATGTGATGAGCATTTGGTGTTGTGCTTAGGTCTTGGGTGTTTAAATATGTATTTATATGTCTATCTATCTATAATATGTATGTATATCCGTTGCCAAGTTTAATGTTGCCAATAACACAAGTTTCACCAGCTTAGCATGGGACTCGGTCGATTGGTGTGAATTGTCTTTAAAAAAAAAAAGAGCACAGCTGTAAAAACAAATTTAAACGGTTATGTAATAGTACTGTTTGAAGTAATTGATAGATCATAGAAGAAATTGATACATTGATTTTGCTTGATAATAGTTTGCACGACAGAGATCGTGAAATCTAACGACGACAGGATATTACTTAAAAGGAAACTTCAGTAATGTAGAATCTCTTCTCTATATATATAAATTTCTCGTGTCACAATGTTTGTTCCCATACTCCTCCGAAACGGCTCGACCGATTCTTATGAAATTTTTTATACATATTCAGCAAGTCTGAGAATCGGCTACTATCTATCTTTCAAACCCTTAAGTGATAAGAGGTGTCCAACCCAAAAAAAAATTTAAATTTTTAGACAATTTTTTTTTATACAACATACAAAAATACACATTACCCTTAATTTTAATCCCTCTACGATCAACTCCTATTTTTGATAATGGCATATAGTTTTTTTTATTGAACTACAACAATGTTTCTTAGAAATAATATACATGTCATAAAAACGTTTGGAATTAAAATAGATTTTTCATTAAATTTACTAACTCAAATAACAGCGTTACTTGCATGTATTCTTTCATTTATATTCATAGATAGCAGAGTTAATATTCTCAACATTGTTGCAAAAGCTATTTTATTCATAGTGCACTTGCTACATACAAGCAATTCTAGATAACAGTTTTCTTACAGTGTCTGATCTTAGAGTTAAATTCAGCAAAATTCTACCTTATATAAAAGTAACTTTGATAAGTCAGCTGTAAGTTATTGGAGTTTCTAAGAATGAAAGCGTTTTGCAAGAATTAAGTGGTTATTTTTATGTGTAATTATGAACATTGTCTCTTTTTCTACTTATTTGGTTTTCGTAAAAATATAATGTAATTCTTAGTTTATTTAGAACTTAAACTACACTATGTATTTACATACATACAACCTAAGTAGCTTAATTTGATTCATAATGCAGAGGCCAAGGTTTGATGCCGGAAAAATAGATACGGTTGGTACAGAAGGCTGCTCCTTTCTTATAACCTTATATAAATTATAACTGAAACTGAGGTACCAATTTAATTGTTTTATTAGGTATTTACAAAGATAACGTTTTCTTGAAACCGCTTCGTTCGATTAACTAGAAAATCCTATAATTTATGAATATTCACAAATAAATGTTTTATACAAATACTAACTGATCCGGTAAACGTCGTTTTGCCATGTATATCATTTATAATAAAAAATAGGGGTTGATTGTAGAGGGGTGAAAATTAGCGGTTGTATGTATTTTTAATGCTGTATCATAAAAAAAATAAAAGTTAAAAAATTTATCTATAAATAAATAAAAAACTTAGGGGTGGACTACCCTTATCATTTAGGGGGATAAAAGATAGATGTTGTCTGATTCTCAGTTATACCCAATATGCACACAAAATTTCATGAGAATCGGTCAGGCCGTTTCGGTGGAGTTTCACCACAAACACCGCGACACGTGTATTTTATATATTAGATTTTTCGTAGACATTAGTGATTTGCAAGATTGTTTGCGACCTCAACAATAATAGCTATATTACAATCAATTAACGTGAAACCACAACGTGATACGTTAAAACCTTTCTGATGAATTATACTGTTCATTAATGTACACTATTTTCATTTTATAATATGTAAGGACTACAAATGTAGAATGAGAACATTCTCAGTTTAATCATGTAACTGAGACATGAAGGTCAGAGCAGTAGTAAACGCGGAAATTGTGTGCGGGTAATGTTATTACCTTTACATTTATCAAGATAAGGGTTGCGTGGATGGCAAAGGAAAATTCTCTTTTCATCCTTCTATGACATATATTCAGAACTAGGCTAAATATCGACACTTATTTTGTGTATATTTTACTTTACATTTTACTTCAAGTAAGTTGGTTAGTTTACTTTCGTAACTTTAATGCTTCTTGCATTTTAAATTTTCATTAAGAGAATATATTTAAATTCTAAAAGAACAAAATAAGCTTTTAGTTGTCATGAAAGTTAGAAAAATTAAACTAACTTTAAATACCTGTCAATCTAAAGAGATATCTCAAAAACTGCTTGACTGCTTTTGATAAATGTATCTAATTAATTAAAAAGTGTCTGACTATTATTGACAAAAATACATACGATTACATTAACGAAGTTTAGTGACTAAATATACAGCAATCTAATGAAATCAATTCCAAACATATCACACTGTCGTATACATATTAAACTTACCTCTTTTAAAGTCGCTTAGAGAAAACTTTTGTCTTAATTAATATATGAGTTATAGTCGTTGTTACTCATAGTGAATATGAATAATCTTTGTTACTCTTTTTTTAATAATTTATAATGACAAGCGCGCGTTAGGTGTTAGGTCCATAAATTTCTCCGTATCATCGGGGCTCTTAAATAACATAACTTCAGTAGAAAAGTTGATCAAGATAACATGACCTTTCGTGAACATATGTTATCCTGGTAATAACACGTTTTTGCTGTTTTTATTGACCTTTCACAGTTGACATATGTTTTATTGTCTCTGACTTCTAGAAATAGCTAACTGTCGCCGCACACGGGCCACACGCCACAGCCACAAACGCCGCCACGAGAAGCTAGAAGCGGCTACAAAGGTAGCTGAAGCGCGCGACAGCCACTTGTGGCCGGTGGTCGACACCTGCGGTCGGTGGCTGCTACTTTTTTTAACCCTTGCCTTCAGTATCATAATGGACTCTTACGAAGAAGGTTTAATTGCGCTACTGTTGATAAAAAGACGTCGTCGTAGAAGACGAAACCGTACTTATTGGATACATCCAATTTTAACGAATGTACACAAATGCAACGAACATTTCGATAATCTTTTAAACCATCCTAAAAAGTTTTTTAAACATTTTCGTTTAAGTATAGGTACGTTTTGGGAACTACATGCTCTATTATATGCTGGATTAAAGCACCACGACACCAACATGCGGAAAAGCATCGCACTTGCGGAAAGACTAGACTGCTAACCGCATTTGCGGTTGGCAGGCATGGCGGTTGGTTGGAGGGTTGGTCGACATGGCATGGCTTGGCTTTGGCTTTGGCTTTGGCTTTGGCTGTGGCTTGGCAGGATGTGACTGACGACATCACGTCCGTTAAACTACCTATATGAACCACAGACTACGTGCGTGCGTTACCGTCAACTTCAGGTTAACTGAGGCAAGGGAGAGAGGGGCACGGAATCGCGCGAGTGGCGTGTGGTGGCTTTTTGTGTCGGCGTTTAGTGGCCGGTGCGAGCCACAAGAAGCAAGCTTCGACGATTTGTAGCGTGTGGCCGCCACCGGCGCCACCGTGTGCGGCGAGTCCATATAAAATGTATGAAAATTACAGGAAATATGCCAGTGGCGGCGTTTTGTGGTTGTGGCCGGTGGCCCATGTGCGGGGACCCTAAGTATTTTTACTCTAACTCCAAGCTAAAACGTGACGCGGACAATGCCGAACAGGAATATAGCTTTAACAATGAGGTTTTAATTATAAAATTACAACATTAAGTATGAAAAGCATATCAGAGCTATGGATTTAAACTTCTTATGATTTCGGTATCTTTATTATTTATTATATTTTCTTAATAGCAAGTAGGTGACACACACCGTCGATTTTTGAATCTAAAGCACAGTTTCCTCACGATATTTTCCTTAACTGAATGTGTGAATGTTAAAGTTCAAGATCAAAGAACGCTTAGTACGCAACACCTCAAGTGGTGTCGTATTTGGGGCTATGATGGTAGGATGTTTTGTGATAACCAGTCTTTGTAAGTATAGAGAATAAAGTTCATTTCATTTGTTATAATAATATGTTATATAAAAAATGTAGAAACAAAAGACAATTTTTAAAGCAATTGTTTGTGAATGAATGAATGTCTGAAGCTAAAAATATGCAATGAAGCTCAAGGATTGCTGGTGTAATAAGTCTGAAAAAATGTATGGCACAAACATTTCATCCAAATTAATTTACGTACAAGACATGTAATTTCAGATTTGTATTACCTCCACTAAATGAGCACCAGACACATTGTTGTATCTATTTAATTTTCCTTAAGACGACTCTTTCGTCTCTCGCTTGCCTGAAACCAATTGCCTCATGCCAGTTTCATAATATTTCTGTACCGATCAAGTGTTTGCGCGCATTCAACTAAAAACTAAGTCAAATAAATATCCCGATTTTAGAATCTACTTCTCTGAAAACCTTAATTAATTATAATAACTCCAACCTATTTACTTCCCCTAAAGCGATTCTTAAAGGAATTAATTAAAATTTGAGAAGGCAATCAGGTTTATGACAATGTGTACGCCTATTAATTTGTGAATACAAATTGGTTCGTGTTATAGAGCAAACAGAGGCGTCATAATCTTATTGACTGTGTACTGACCTCGCTTCCTAAATGAGGAGCCACTGGAGTTACCGAGGTGTAATCGTTTATGTAAGAAACGCCTTTTGATGCCAGGTTCTCAGAGATAAATTAACGAATCAGGTGTAACCAGTAACAGTACCATTATCAGTTCTTTCATAAACCCGGCAAAAGTATTTAAGTAAACCTAAAAGTGTCGATTATCAGCGAAACAATATTTACAAATTTAATATATTAAAATAATATGAATGCCACATTGGTGGGTGCAATTATAACTTTTGAAGTTTTCTTTTAAACATATTTATTGATTACTTATATGTACTGTAAAATAAAAAACAAAATATGTTTATGATGGAATATAAGATACAGGTATCACTTATTCCACGTCATTAAATTTGAATCGGTAGATATCCCTACTCATCGCGGCAAAGAAGACGGAGGGTGTATGGAGAAAAAGCCGGCGTAAAAAAACTCTCGGTACTCTTTTAAAACATATCATAATACCGATGAGATTGTTATAAATTAATGTGTTTAATATGTGTGAATAAAGAAAACATATTTGTATACTTTTATTTTTTAACGTTTTTCACTTAGAAGCAACGAAGTAAGGAACATATTAGTCCTTTTGTTCGAACAAGTATTAAATTTTTGTTCAGCAGGCTTCCTTTATTGTCTCACTGAGTTTGTTATTGACAATACCACGCCTCAGGTTATTGTACCTCCTTGCTATTGTGGGAAATCCAAGCTAATATT
The DNA here is from genome assembly GCF_905475465.1 of Pieris napi. Lineage (NCBI taxonomy): Eukaryota > Metazoa > Arthropoda > Insecta > Lepidoptera > Pieridae > Pieris > Pieris napi. Next base: position 2,128,969 of record NC_062239.1, on the reverse strand, counting down.
GGCTTTAATAATAAAATATTTTAGAGTAGTGCTGGCCTTCTGAGATTGATTCTGAGGTCGTAGGTTCGATCCGCGGCTGTGCACCAATGGACTTTCTATCGATGTGCGCATTCAACATTCGCTCGAACGGTGAAGGAAATCATCGCATGAAACCGGCTTGCCTTTGGCCCAAAAAGTCGACGGCGTGTATCAGGCACAGGAGGTTGATCACCTACTTATTAGATTGACTAATTATGATCATAAAACAGATACAGAAATCTGAGGGCCAGACCTATAAAGGTTGTAGCGCCACTGATTTTTTATTTTATTTATGTTCCTTTATTAGCCGCAAGGTAGATGAAACTCAGATCCAATTGAAATCTGTTTTATTAAAGAACATACGAGTATGTTCCATAATAAAACAGAACTAATTAACGATTAAATATATCGTGATTTTCCGGGTCACTATGCTAGTATTTAAATGTTAAAAGAGCGTACAGATTCGAGTACCCGCAATGCTCGGTGAATGTCCATGATCACTGGCCACTCAACATCATATGTACCCAACCTACTAGTTGCTGGTGCTTTAAAAACAGGTAATTTTTGAAAATTACTGATTAGTACCTATAAACTAGGCCTTTGTACTTTCATGAAAATATTCAGGAAATTCTGTCCTCTAGTTTCAGAGCTAAATTGGGTTTCGCAACACAAGTAAACATAATTTGCATATGCAGGCAATACGAACGCGTTTTAGGCTTTTAGCAGAATTTGTACCATGGTAATGCAGTTTATTTAACTTTTACTTTAAGCGTTATTTGATAATGATAATGTATGTACATTCTGTATTAAAACAATACACTTTTTATTACAATTATTGTCGTGGAATGTGTAAACATCATTATCACGGATCAGTCGATAAATTGACACTGTATATAAACAATTATGGTAGATAATAGATTTAATCGCGTTTATTACCAAAGTATGCAATAATTATGTTTTTACTAAGAAAGCCGGTATGATCGAACAATAATGAAATTACGAAAGCCACAATATTCTGTCAATCGGATACAGGACTTGAGGATAACCACGGCTGCTGTATATAATAATGAATCTTTGTTAAGCAACAAATTTCTTTGATTAAACTAGAGATTTCCAACTAAGCTTTATCCGCATTCTGTTTGAGCGCCTTAAGTTTAAACAAGTTGGAAACTTTGGGGCTTAGAAAGTAAATGATTACGCACAAACTATGCCTTTAAAATGTTCTGCAAAGTCAAAATTGGGTTATCTTCTTCACATAAAGGAAACATACCTCTGTAGGTAAACTTTTTAGCTGATATACTGTGCAACTAGTATATACTAACTATAATTAAATACTTAAACCCTTTTTAAGAAAACTTCAAATTAGATACAATTGTAAGTTAGAAAAGATTTTTACCTTGTCTTTATTATTATATTATTTTTATATTAACACAGTATTTTTGTATATTATGTTTCTTTCTCTCGGTAAGTTGATAGTGGTAGTGAATTAAAGCAACCGACTCAATCGCTTCGTGGTAACATTTTTGTGTAATACAGCTTAAAGTTAAATCCTGGGACAGATTCCCGGCGAAATAATAAGAACAAAACATACCTTAACAAGCATATAAGTGTGTTTGTCAACTGACAAATATTACGGGATTTTTATTATATAACTAAACTGCTCGACATAGCATCAAAGTCACCTATAATAAAAATAAATAGTGTATAATAATAATTGTTTTAAGGAAGGGTGCTAATCTGTCATTGTGTAATCTATTTGGAGTTAAACTTCGAAGCATTAAGCTTAAGACAAACCTCTTAGGGTTGTTATTAGAGAAGATTAATTGAAACATAACAAGGCGTAACGCTAGGATTTGGGAAATTCCAAACTTTTCACCGGAAAACTTTGATTAATGGTAAATAAATATATTTATTTGACCATGTTGACTGACGATTCATACCGGAAACAGGAGTCACGTTGCTAATCTTGATAAACGCATTTTAACTTTGTAAAATAAACGAAAATTTATTTCCAACATCTTTATATATATAATTCTTCTGTGAGTGTGTATGTCACTGAACTTCTCTCAAACGACTGGACCGATTTTGATGAAATTTTTTGTGTGTGTTCAAGGGGATCTGGAAATGGTTTAGATTCACAAATCAGCCCGCCAGATGGCGCTGCAGTCGGTACTTTCATACTTTGCTTTACTAATCGCTTGAAATAGCATGCAGGACAACGTCTGTCGGGTCCACTAGTACATACATACAATATTCTTAACCTACATAGTAATAATAATATTTAAAAATTGATAAAAAGAAAATTAAAACAAATATTAAAAGTTTGATCCTTGTGGCAGTATACCATTAATGCTGGCAGCATTTCCTCGCTGTATTGCGATACTTATTCGTTGAGCGAGGAAGCACCCAGCTCTGGGGTCACCGGTGCTATCTACCAGGCGAGATTGTGCTTATCCGAGAGCGGTAAACCGGGGCTAACTAGTCCGTGCTAAGTAGCATCCTTTTACCATTGCCTCCAGTAAAATAGTTTTAATAAGTCGCATAAATAAAAAACAATACATATTATATGCACTAACAATATTGTGAACAATATCCAATGCTTTAAATGCTTTGCATATCGCTTTAGTGAGAAATGTGTTATCACAAATGAGAATAACGTGGATTCATATCAGTTTCAGGAGTTATTAACATAGATAGTAAAGTAAACAAATAATTTTATTACTACTTTGGTAAATGAATAAATATTATTAGATTTTATTTAGCTCTAAATATTGCATGGTACAATCAGTCGAAGAAACATAGGTTTTCTAAAGGTTGAAAAAAATATTTTTGGATTTTATCCCAGTTTTCGCGGGTTATAAGCCATGTTCTGGCCATTATCCAAGACAGTTAACATGTTATGTGGTATCTTTAATCTAAAATACCGCGTCTAGAATGATAATAATAATAGAATTAAAATATATAAATCAAATAAATTTGCAAAACAAGTGAATCACTAACATTTAACTTCATGCATTCCCAAAAATTAAGTTTTACGTGTAAAACGATTAACAAAGCAAATTAATTAAGCGAAATGAATTGCATTTAGCAAACACGTTGTTGGAAATGAAAAATTGTTTTCGCAATATGAACCGCGATGAATAATTAAGTGCCTTTACAGATAAATTACCTTCTTATGAATATTCAGGTTCGTATTAATTGCTTCCTTTGTTTAAATTTTAATATATTTTTACTCTTCGAGATCTGACTCAGACCAGAAGTTAATTAGTGATGAACACTATTATCATTAATTAAACATATTTAACAAAAGTAAGCCTTAACAGTTGTAGTCAGCGACACATTGTCAAGATAAAGGGAATTCCAGAATAATCTGGAAAAATAACTTATTATAGCTTTTTAAATTATTAATTACTTTATGATTATGATCAGTGAATTGTTTAAAATGATTAAGAAAAGTGATTTATCAAATTGAACATGAATTTAGTCCAGATTCTGTAGTATTTTTTAGGTTTCGTACTTGGAGAAAAATATTATTTCACGGTTACGTCGTTTATAAATATACAGTTTTAGATTCATATCTGAAAAGATGAATTTCTCGCAAAAAAAACGTCCGAATAAATATGTTCTATTTTTATTTTACAATACAAAAGCACAATAAATATCGTTTTAATAACATTTCTTTGAATTCAGCGGTTTGTTCTCGATAAACACTCAAGCTGTTTTCTTTGTCAAAAGATTTTTGCTTTTCATACGGAAATTCACGTCTCGCCTTTAGCTTTTTGCGTGAAAATAAAGCAGCAACTTTACTTTACCTTAATAATTTTCTTGCATAAACTTTTATCTCTTTTTTAAGTAAGATAAATTATATTATTTGTTAAAAAAAATAAGTAAAATCTTGTATTATTATTCTTGATAATATGTTTTGTATGATACGGTTATATGTATTCCGTTATCGTAACACGCATATATTTGACCCAATACCAAATGTATTTTGGGTCAAAATATATGCATGAGATATAAAATTTACGCATAAAATACTTCATTCCGCTGAACGTAGATACATACACCCCTGGTGTATGGTTCAACTCACTATAAGGTATCTTAGAAACAAGTGAGAAATATCGACTAAATTCACTTCAGGTACATTCGGTCACATTTCAGAGGTCCTCATTGTCACTTTAACATTTAGAAGAAGGATATGAAAGCGGTAACATCTTGGACCCTTCACTGTCAAAAGTCGGAGTTTAACATGACTTCTCCTATTTTCTTGTCTCTCCGTCTTGTATTTGTCTATGTCAATATGTAATTAATAAAATAAAAACCTTGATTGTATAGTAATAGTAATCTCTATAAGTAACTAAACGTAACAATCTAATTGTACGTTATCTTGAGCGCTACAGAAATAATTTTCCTTACTGTTCCCGGCTGGATTAATGCAAGAATTCTGTACAAGTTTTCTCATCTTGGTCAAGAACAGTTTTAATTAACTTCGCACTTTATGACGTCATTGGTGCAGCCTTGAGCAACTTTGTGATGAAATATTCACTCCTTGATATATTAATCAGCTTTGCCAAACTTTCTTAATATGTAACATAACATGGCATGATATTCACAATATTATGTGGTATAATGTTTGTGAGTGTTCAATTTTTCCTTCCCGTTTTTATCAAATATATTTTCTAAGATTTCTCTGATTACAGGAGGTTTATTGGAACAACACATTTTGTAATACTAAGCACAATTGCGTACGTGACAATAGTGTTGGTTTATTTAGGAACTTGTGTATTTAGGAAATAAAGACCAGTTAAGAATGTAAAACAAAAGACAAATGATTGTGCGCTGCGTTCGATTGTGATTGGTTAACAGCCTTTAACAGTACAGTACGCGTTGACGCGCGACATGATATAACATAACGTCATGTTATTACGTTCGCTTGACCATGTAAAAGAAAAGACGCGCGACGTTGCTTTTTATTTATAGAACAGGGAGCAAAGGGGCTCATCTGATATTAAGTGACCGCCGCTCATGGACACTCTCAATGCCAGAGGGCTCGCGAGTGCGTTGCCGGTCTTTTAAGAATTAGTACACTTATCTTGAAGGACCATAAGTCTAAATTGGTTCGATAATATTTCAGTGGGCAGGTATTGCGCGGCAAAAACTGCCTTAAGAAACGCTCAGTTGTTAAACACAGGACGTCGAGGTGTACGATACGGGTGTTGCGATTGATTATGATTGGTCAGAATAGTAACATGACGTATCATGTCTCGTGTTAACGCATGTCAGTCGCGACGTTGCGTCTTGCATCTTTCGTTTTATACTCTTATCCCCCAGAGTTTTGTTAAGATATGAATCGATATAAATTTCATAGATTACGTATTCTTATTTTGTTAAATAATGAGACTTTATCTATGATGTTGTATGTTCACATCCTGGTAGTGAACCAATATATTTTTATTTCTCTATAGGTATACATAATTTATAACAAAATATATTTAAAAAAGGCGTAACCAAAATGAATACTGCCCTAATTACTTCTTAGAGGATCTATCTTTAATACGAAATGTACCAAAAGGCAATTTAAGCTTTTAATGAAACATTACTCAAGTACCCTCTTGACATAACACGAACACAATTAGTCGTAAATCGCTCTTGCAATAAGACGACACTAAAACTAATTCATTGGTCAAATTCACTGAGAGAAAACACCGACTTTACTGTTCCATAAACTTTACTACACACTTGAAATGAAACTTTTGAGTGCATATGTACATTTATTGCTCGCGATTTTATGTATCCACAATCCGTGCTATATAATATATAGCAACAGTAGAAGAAGATTACACTTATAAGCTTATGTAATTTTTCAATTTCGTATCTATTAATGAGTAGTTGCGGGAAACATTATAATTGATATTAATTTGATAACGTAATAATATTTTTTAATACTGTGATATTTTATTACTACAAATAATATAAAAATTAAATATAATTTGCACGCCATTATGTGTGGCACAATATGCGAACTTTAGATTGTACGACCATAACATTTTTGTACCATATTCTTGCAAATAAATTATTATTATTATACCACAATTGTCATGGGTCTGAGACATTACAGTTTCAAGTTATTCATGAGTATATATAGATCTATAAAATAAGTAAAGTAGAAATGCGCCAAAATAATCCTGTTACAACATCGCTTCTCATTTCATTAAATCTTTGACACAAAGCCTTCAAAATAATAAATAAATACTCTTTTTAACAGTGATATTGGTTTCACTGAGCTACTAATAAAAATTCAAGATTTGAAAATCCCATCCAAGAAAAGTGACATCATAGATGCGAATTTATGCTTGAATCTAAACCCTACCGAGTGTTGAAAATTGGATTCTGGAAAAGACAATGCGTCTATCATAACCTTTGCGTATAAATCAGTCGCTTTCCACGGTCTAAGCGCTAAAGCTTTTAAAAATAAGCAATGGCTTTTTATAGACAGAGTGATTCAACAGGAAGGTTAATAGGTATCTCATAGAAAAAAAGGTTTACTAACATCTGGAAGATCAATTCAACGACGTGTTGCTGTAGCCACGTAAAGCTAATAAGAATCAAGATCAAAGTATTATGTGGTTAAATAAAGAGCAAATCGCAAACACATGGTTATGAATAAGAGATTAGAATGTAGATGAGTTGCCTGTCACGGGCATACGTTTATGTAAATTAGAGTTTATCTTGGGCCTAAGTAAATAGGAGTTTGCCTTCCAGTTTAGAATTAAATAAATACAGTTTGCCTTTTCGAAATAATATGATAAATTGACTTGTTGAGGGAGTTCTGTTGACTCGTTCTATCCCGATGTTTACTGAGAATTGCTTACTTTTAGTATTCCTTATTAATAATTGTATATGAATAAAATATAAAGGTTGTTGAATAAATATTTCTTATTATTTATTCACGACGCTATCACATTTACGAGTTCCTATAAACATATTTTTATAATCTTACTAGCTGACCCGGCAAACGTCGTTTTGCCATGTATATTATTTCTAAGTAACATTTTTTTTAGTTCAATAAAAATAACTATCTACTATAATACTAAATAGGGGTTGATCGTAGAGGTATGAAAATTAGGGGTTGTATGTATTTTGGTATGCTGTATCATAAAAAAATTGTCCAAAAAATAAAACAAAATATTTTGGGGTGGACACCCCTTATCACTTAGGGGTATGAAAAATAGATAGTAGCCGATTCGCAGACCTACTGAATATGCATATAAAATTTGATAAAAATCGGTCAAGTTATTTCGGAGGAGTATGGTAACTAACTTTTTGTGACACGAGAATTTTATAAATAAGATTTTAAATGACACTTATTTTTCTTCGTTAATAATTATTGTTGTATTCGATTCTAGTAATACATTTTTGTATTGAAAGTATTTTACATAAAACTGTTATTTCAATTTGTTAGCATAGCAAAACAACTTTCAATTAAACATTTTTTGACCACAAAGGCTCATCTTTTTTCTATTTTTTTAGTTGGACATACACTTAAGGCTCGGAATTACGGCAATTAAAGCTAATTAGACTGCATTGCACTTAAACGTATCGGGGTAAAAGAGAATAAAATTGAAAGGATTCTTATCGAATTTAATTTTATATTCGTATTCCGGTTACTTTCAATTATGTTTTTTAAGTAGAGAAACTGGACAGATTAGAAGAAAACGTGGTCAAATATCCAGGAATTTTTTTTAATATATAATAAATAATGAGATTTTAAAAGCAAAAAAAAATTCAATGATAATAATAAGAGGTAAGCAACGAGTGTTATGCTTTTGATATTATATAGCTTCCTCATTATTTATCTTCTTTTTTATATAGGTATATAATTCTACTGTACGTGTGCCACTGAATCTTAAGCGAAACTCTTAAACGAAAGGACCGATTTGAATCAATTTTTATGTATGCGTTTGGGTGGCGCCCTGAATGGTTTATCAAATCAAATCAGCCCGGTAGATGGCGCTGCAGTCGCTATCTAGATTATTAATCTATACGGCAAATAAACAGCTGGTATATATAAATCTTCTGTGCATGTTCGTAATTTAACTCCTAAACGGCTTGACAGATTTTAATGAATGTTTGTATTCATGTGGAGTCGAGAATGATTTACATTATTAGATTTTTTTGTATGTAAAGCTTGTGTACAGGACAACGTATGTCGGATCCGGTAGTATAAGTATAAAGCCTTAAACTTCACGTATTTTATTATTTTACCTCTCTTTAGTTACATAACAATTTGTAAGACAACCTTCATGGAAAATCTCATCTATAAGCACCATTTATTATAATGATCTTTCTGTTTCTATAGGTATATAAACGCGTATCCTATGCTTGATAAATAACGTGTTTAAATACAGCATAAATCTTTTGTTTGCTACAAAATGTCGTAGTCAAAGCGAAATCGAATTACTTCAACAAAGTATCTTTGTGGTCGGTCATAAATCGAGATAGCGGAGAGAGTGTTCCAACTTGATAACATCTTAATAGTTCTTGCACGTACAAACGAATTGTTCTCTCAGGTAAGTTTGATTGTATAATATGTGTTACTTCATATTGCATATAACTCTCGCACATTCCATACATACTATCCATATAATCTCATCCCATATAATCTAAAATCTATGTGCTGCCGGCGATAGAAATTACTTTTAATTATGCTAATGGTAATCTAGCTTTCCGTACTTTTCGTTTCAAATTCGTTCTAAAAGATCTAACATACAACTATATACAATCATGTTTTTCAATGAGATTTATAAAAGTATTTTATGGTAGGTATGTATTAGAAGGTATCAAAATACACGATTCCTTGATAATGCAAGGTATACCTAAACCTAAATAAGATGCTTAGGTAAGCGTCTACGAATCTTCAGAATACAAAAGTGTCAGGAATAATAATTCATGTAGCGCTGACATCTACAATTTCTAGAATTGAATTTATCTTTAGACCAACACTTGGGTATTACAAGTTGTCTTTGTTTCCAAGTTATTATCTTCCTATTATGCTAAAGAGAACTATTTGGATGACTAATACCGAATCAATATTTTACGATAAAACGTTTTAAATTGTTTTCTACATTACTTATATCACAATGCTTACGTCAAAGATACGGTTGGAATTTAGTATTCTGCCTCAACGTCCGATGATGAATCTCAGCTGCAGGTATTAATTCGAGCAACTGTAAACTTAAGAAATAAACACAGATAAGTGGATTGATTGTAGCACTACGAGGTTCACTGACAAGTTCTGGATATTAATTATACATTCATTTAATGACCGTAATATTGAATTCAGATTTTACACCTATTTCACAGAGTCTATACAGACAGTACTATACAGTTATTGGTCAAATATTATTATGACGTTTTTGTATTATAAAATATTTTTAACGAGAAAAAAGTAAATAAAAATTCAATATAAGTAGCACTACATAATATTGAATGGAACATGTGTCAAACTATTGGATACCCGCTAGGATACTTTTTGACAGTATTTTGATTGTAAAGTGTGCGTTATTACATTACAACACTACGCCAGCATGATGGATTTTGCCGTAATAAAGTTATGAACTTTGTAAGAGAGCCTTTGCTGCCGTTATTGAGTTTCTGTAGCACTTTGTTGTATCGTGTTTAATGGTCATCTTGGGAAGGACTAAGTTTTATAGGGAAGTGTAAAAGGTCCTTATAAACTTCGGAAAAATACACATTTTAGTATTAAATTGGCGTGGTATATGTATACTTATTCTTATCCGACTACAAGATTTTATGTGAGCGTTCTAATAAGTCTGAGAAAATTGTAGACAACTGAGACGTTGATATGATTTTATTGATTTGAAATAGTAGACTCACTTGTGAGGCCCCGGGAAATGTGAGCCCATGGGCTTCACGTTTGCCCCCGTTCTATACAAAAAGTGACTACAACTCCATATTATTTAATATTTATTACATATACATAAATTTTGTAGTCGTCGAAACAGGCGCATATGTATAACTAATTTTATTTTTAATCATAAATGAAATTACTTCAAGTTTAAATTTGATCGATACTTTACATTAAGGGTCTGTTTTACAATGTACGGATAAGTGAACTAAATATTGTCCAAATTAGCTATTTATTACTTATTGGTAGGATAAACACTATTTTTGCGTTTCACGACTGTCAGATAGCGCTATTCGTTACATAAAGTCCATCATAAGTTATGAGTCCGATGAACGTCAAATAGCACAATTTATCTTCCAAATATTTTATGTGTTGCTATTTGGTACTTTATCCATACATTGTGAAACAGACCCTAAATGTTTTAAGTTACATATATGCTTAGATTTATTGATTAGGTTGTATAGTGCATCTAAGCCAGTTCACATCGTAAAATAAATAAACAATTCACGGGAATTTTGTTAATCAATAATGTAGTGGAACATTAAAAAACAACCAGAAAAAGGCCAAGCTATACCAAAGTAGCAAAGATAAAATAAGATAACTGGTGTAACTTAACAAATTGATTGAAACAAACGGTGATTACTGGTGTACTAAACCCAAAACCGTACTTTTGGGTTTGAAGACTTAAAATATTCAAAATATTTCATAGATAACTTTTACAGCTTCCTTTCCATGCTTATAGTATAGACTGAGCTGAAAATCTCCAAAATTCAAGATAAAGTTGAACGTGATTCTGCAAAATAGATTGTTGAGATGTCGTCTTAAAAGATTTTATGTAGAAAATTCGGATAGGCCCTTATTTTAAAGTAAATTGCCGTGTTTTGTCATGGGACTGCGTTTGGTAAAGATATCGTTGATTGATCAAAGGATTGTATCTAAGTTCCTAAAAAGGTTTTTTCAAAAGAAATCTTTTATCACTAAATATATTGGTATTACTAAAGCGTGAACGAAACGAAAACTCTACAATATTAATTACCAATCAATAGTTTCGAAGCCAACAATACCTTTTTAATAACGTGACAAAAAATATTCATTGTAATTTTTACACGAAAAAAAATTAAACAATAATAAATATAACTGTTCCATTTAATAGCCAAAGCAAGATATGTGCGTGAGGATTATTACACTTTAGTACACACGCTTTGAAGATATTTAAATTAATTAAATTCTCCTTAAAAGCAATGTATCAACTGAGTAAATAGTAGTAGTAATTTGAGATCAAATAATTCGTTGACATTATGACTATTTTTTACACCTTGTAATGCTTTCAAAACATAAAATATTTAGTGTCTATTTAGTTGCCTATTGTGAAGATTGAGAGTGCCGACTTCAATAAATTTAACAAGTACTTAAGAAACTAAAAAAACCTGTGCGAGCAGAAATACACCCTTAATTCGCACGATCTTTTATATCGGAAGTCTTAGTCCACAACTCTGAACCATCCTGAAAACCACTTAGTCTCAAGCTCTTTAGCAATAAAAGTGATTCATTTAGGTTCTGAAAGTTCTGAAGATATGAAATCTGTCATAAGACCATATTTTTACTTTCAAAAGAAAATCTTTGGAAGCTATCTAGCTTTTATCGCTGATATAACAAAGTCTAACGATCAGCAGTTTTTTAACCACTTTTGCGAGAGCTTTTGACATTTGCTTTCTTGATGTTAAATTACGTTGACATAGAATTAGTTATTAAGTACGTATAGTTCTCAGAAGTTTTGGTGATACAGAAAGAAAAATACATCAATTTTATTCTGAAGGCTGCTCCTCTATCGTTTGCTTTCTTCTCCACCACGGACTTTTGGCGTTTGCATCACACCCCCAGAACTAATTTACTTATATCTGCTGGATCTGGTTCCAGATCAGCGCAATGCTAGTGTGTTCCGTGGTTTTTAGTAGGCACTATATTAGTGGTTGTTAGTGCGGAGTATTGATTAATACCAATGCCAAATGCATACTATTGATATTATAAAAGTTTTTGAAAAAAAAAAAAACTTAAAGAAGCGGAAAATAACTTTATATTTTATTAGAAAAAAATTGAAAAATAGTAAATACTAAAATTAATATTTTCGTTACTATATTGATATTTTTTAATTAATTTTGAAGAATCAATTCACAGGAAAATTAAAATTAAAATTGGAATACATTTACAAAACAAAACACGCACGCGCCAATTAATAAAAAAGCTCTTTATTTGCATTGAATATTTTGATATTCCGCATAACACCGAATGCGGTAAAAGTTTAATATTAAGCCTACCAGAAATTACGAATTGGGAGACCGAATAATCTCAAATTTCCACAGTTTTGATGTTTTAACAGTTTCCGAATGAGAGAGCACGTTAATTTTCGGGGTAAGAAATGAATTATTCACAAACTGAAATCGTTTTAAATTACAAATTTCGGAAAGTCGTATTCTTTACAAATAGGAATTTTATTTTGCTTAATGACATTTACTTTTACGACACAGTAAAAGGTTTTGAATAGGCTTATTTTAACGTTCAACTACAACTGCCCTGCGATTCTGTAACTCACTTTTCGAACTCACACAGCGGTTTTCGCAGCGGCAGTCGCGCTTTGCAGCGCTTCCAAAGTTGCTCGTTAGAAATCTTCTCGAGTCAGAATTTGGCGAAGACAGCGGTTGATAAAGAAAGAAAGATGAAGTCGGTGCAAGATGTCTTCAGTGATTTAATGATAATATAGGTAAATAATAATAATCCTGTTACGCTACATTAAAATTGCATTTTGGCCATAGATTGCATCCGTTTCTTCGATCAATTTTATTTTATAAATGTCATCGATTTTTGAGTATTGAAACATACCGGATTCCTTACGATGTTTGCCTTACCAGTGATAATTGAGCATGAGAAAATACCATTGGTGCACCAACGTGATTCGAACGCACGGCCTCACAGTTGAAGTTCGACCGCTTAAGTCCCTAGACCAACAGTGTATTTATGATATAGGTGCCTACATGTACATTTATTGTTGTCAGGTATTTTAATTTGTCTAAATTACCGTAATTGTCTAATTAATTCAAACATATGACCGTCATAGCGGTTCTATTCTTATTTATCTATACTGTAATAAGACGGAGTTTATAATTGTTAACGTAATAGGGACCAACAAAGTAGATGCCATGAGATGCCATAAATGACTTACAATTCATTACCTTATGGTTTTAACTGCAGTCTTCTTAAAGAGGTTCTCATTATATAAATAAAAAACTACTGTTGCATTACGTAACTGATAAATTTGCTCGATAAATTACCATATTATATTTTGATAAAACGTAAATAATTGTATTATTAAATATTTTTGTCCATTATGAGGATCATAGAAAGTCTTGTAACTTTAAATACTTCATATCCAATTAAAGAAACTTAATATTAACTGCTTGTGTAGTAAGTAAAATTTGAACAAAAAGCTTAATTTCAATGACAGTGTGACAGAGATAGATCTATGTTATTAATTAAATTTTAACAAATACTAGATAGTATGTAATAATAGAAGTAATTCATTGTAATTGTAAATATTTATTTATCATATATGTTAATAATAAATCTTAATAAGTAGTAATTATGCATTAAATTTTCTCTAACAAAACATTTAAAGGATGCTTAATCCGTGACTATGACAAGGCTTTGTCGAGGATACGACCGTGGACTTTAGAGAATTCATGCACAATTTTTAGAAATCCGATTTCCTCGATGCAAATGTGGAGCTTTTGAAAAGATATATGGAAATAGTGGTCGCTTTAAGTTAGGTGAGCGTATTTTAAGGCAACTGATTTTATTTCAAAAGACATTCTATCTTTATTTTATTGATATCAATTTGTTCAATTGGTTTATATACTAAATATCTTTTATAAAATCCATACAATATGAGGAGTTCTATTAGGTATAGCGGGTCAAGATTTTTTCTTTGAGTTTATATAGACTATACCATTTAAAAAGCAAGATTATTACTTGCACTTTATATAGTAATAAACTTTTAGCCACATCGAAGAATTCGTGACACTAGTACAAAAGTTAAAGCCAAAATTCGTTTCATATAGAATAATATATCATAGAACAACCAGAAACCCACCCCCTACAGCTAAATTACCTAATACTTGTAATTATTTGTAATTGCGTAAATATTTGAGACGAAAGAGTATTGTAGGTTAGTCTGATTTAGTTTTGAGAGGTTATCTTAAAATATGAATGGTTATTTGCAACACATAATCCGAAGGTCCAAGATTTAATAATAACTCTGAATGATTTAATTCTACAAAATTATTAATGTAGTAATATAATTGTATTATGTACGGGTTTAATAAACTTCATAAATACTTAGTAACCTATATTAGAGAGTATTATAAATTTGCTTTAATTTCAATATGTACGCCCTATTTTAAACTTTCATTTCAAACTAATTTAACTAGAACAAAAGCATGAAACAAATTATTTCCGAAATTCAACTGCAAACAAGTAAGCTTTATTAAGGTTGCTAAACAATTAGCCAATGCAAACTTATATAATTGTTATATTTAAGTACGAGCAAATAGAACTATTTACAAATATAGAACTCTGGAGCAGTTTTAGTGTAATGGTAAGGCGATTCTCAAGCCTATGGATCCCGGCTGTGTTATAATAGTGTGTCAGACACCGGAGACTGATCGATGTTTTTTTTTTCAAATTTATTAGATTATTATATATCTCGACTTGACTGCTTTAAAGTAGCCGCAATAGTTACATAATAATGTAAAGAATTGAATATGTTTTATTTCAATGTATTTAAAACAATATTAAAACATTCCCCTAGGATTAAAATATAACCTCTTTTCAAAAAAGTAGACAAATATTTACAGAACTAAAAACTGTATAAAAATGACTACATTTTCAACTAGTCGTAAAACATGACCTATTTAAATGAGGTTTCCTTTAGGAAAAACGAAAAAATTGCACGCTTGACACAGGAAAGCTTCCGCAGGCCGTGTTTTCCGCTATTTACGGGTTTTATATATAAATGTGTACATTTGATTGAGTGAAAAATGTGCTTGGCTTACGGTCATAAATCTGGTAATTTATGAGCATTGTGACATATATTTGCTCAGCTTTAACTGGTATCCGGTCAAGTTAGATAACACGTATGAAGGGGATTCTAATTGGATAATATCCATAAAAGCGCAAAATCCTACAGATATAAAAGCTCATATTTATAGAACTTAAGCTGAGCTAATAAATAATTATATTTAAGTATTAAAATCCTTTTTTGGGCTAAAGGGTTCTTTACTAAATAATAACCAAATATGGCTCCTGGTTAGTTAATATTTTTTTTGGTTAAAAGATTTCTTTCTTCTTTCTTTCTTGACATATGGCATTGATTTTTGGTTTTATTATTACGATGCTTACTTTACTGCACGAATACGTTAATTGGGCTCATTACCATTGGTTCATCATAGTCGAGGTTTGATATTTCTTTTTTTTATGAACGGGCAGGAGGCTCATCTGATGTTAAGTGATACCGCCCATGGACACTCACATTTCCAGGAGGCTGGCAAGTGCGTTGCCGGCCTTTTAAGAAACGCTACGCTCTTTTCTTGAAGGATCATAAGTCGAATTGGTTCGGAAAAACTTCGATGGGCAGCCGGTTTCACATAGTGGAGGTGGCTTATGAAACGCTCAGTTGTGGAACGACGGACGTCTAGGTGGTACGGATGGTATTTTGTATTCTGCCTTACGTCCGATGATGAAACTCAGCTGCAAATATCTGTAAGATTTAAAATAGCACACCTAAACCACTACACCAACAAAGCTCAATTTATTATAACTTGTCTAATAATTAAACGACTAATAGAACAGGGAATACCACATAGCAATTGTGGTCGAGGCAAATAGTGCGTAACCGCTACAATTTCACACATTATTCACATCTCTCCCTGTGGATTTTGAATCTTGCTAACACTGCTCTTCACTATAACATATTGATACTGATAATGAGGAAAATTAATGAAACGCTTAGATTAAATGATTTAACAACTTCTTAATCAGATTCAAATTTGATTGGAGTTATAGAATGCAAGCCTTGGTCGTTGAGACTTATTGGCACACAAATTAATGATTTTTTTTCACAGATGTGAAGTTTTATTAAATAGTAAAAAGTAGAAGAAAAAGTAGAAAGTAATAAAATACATAGTTCCATTCACGATGACTCCTGTACTGTCTGACTATGTATAAAATCTATCGCTAAGAAGTATACATCGCTATACTCTTAATCTTACACTAAGGAAATATATATAATGAATGAAACTCCAATGTGCTGCTGAAATAATTATAGTTTTGTGATAAGCTTAAGTTTTTAAACAAAAAAATCTAAGTACAAAAACCAAATATATGTGATGACAGGCAAAGTAACTTATAATTAACCAATTATCTGAAATAATTATAGAAACAACATTTAGAGTTTATAATTTAATTCAAGTTCTTCAAAACAATTTTTTTAATCTAATTCCTTATTAAAATCCGGAAATGTTATAACGAAAATTCAAATGACAAGCCAAAACTTGCGTCTTTTTCTATATACTAACAAACTCTCAGTATTATAAATTAAATTAAACGTCAGATTTAAGACAACACATCACGACAATAAACAATCCAAAAAAAAAATTAGGATTTCTATACATTATATATATATAATATTTTTTTAGATCTACATTTCACAACATTAACAAATGTAAGTACTTTATTTATTTTCTAAAATGTCAAAACTCTATAACCTCGATTTCATATTTAGCTGAAAAGTTCTTAATCAAATTTTGCCTTCGAATTTAGGATTATCCGTTCAATCGCACTTTGAAACGCGTAGCACTCAGATTAATGTGATACCGAAGAAATGCATTTTTTTCTTTAGTCGTTTTACCGCTTTTGACAGAATTATAACTGGAAACATTTTACGTTTATATTTTTAAGCTTTCTGTTACTTATGAAGGTTTTTAAAAACTATCTCATTTAACATTTTCATTAATAAAAATGAATATACATTTGTTTCCATTGCCGCTTTATTAAATATATTTATTGAATTATATACATGTAGCAGTCGTATTGTTTTGAGAATTCAAAGTTTTTATTTGAACATTGACCAACTGCTGACACGGCTCTCGTGGTTATTATAAATATTAACAGCTGAAGATACGCCAACAGCTCACAAGAATAATATTATGTTTGTGTGAATAGGTGTAAGTAGTATTGAAGGTATTGTTTTATAACAATAAATCAGATTTAAATATTGCTCCGTCTTAATCATTTCTCGCTTTCTCTTAAAGTGGCGAAGACTTCTTAAAGCCCTAAACAACTATCGTGGTGAGCCTACCCGAGCTGCAGCTTAGAGATAATCCCACCACCAAGAACCTTTGATTCTATCTGTAGGGCTCTGTCTGTTACCTTAGGTCTCTTGGTGCAGACATCCCGTACTCATTTATATATTTATATAATCACTATTTTTGTGTTAGGGTCCGCCTGTAGGCCTTAGAGATCCATAGGTTTATTAGGTTCTTACATTCACCCTCTAATATATTTAGTTATCTAGTGCAGCTTGATCATACATACACGACATATACTATACAAACACTCTTGACATTTAATCCATATAAATTTAACCACACATTTCACAGTCCACTGGCTGGCAAGCTGTACAATCTCGAATAGTGTATTTAATTTAATTTATCTGTCTTAAGTTATGTTATTTCAAATTACATGAGACACAATATTATGCTTCACATAATATTGTTGTCACAGGGCTACTGTATTATATGTTCTACGTACGATAATACGTGAACGTATAACACTACGTGATACGTTCTACATTTAATTTCAGCAATTATCGAAGATAAACAAGAGAAATTTTAGAAGAATTTTAGAAATTTTGAAGATTGGTGTAATAAAGCATAGTCTTTATTTCTTGCATCCTCTCACAGTGGCACATACGAACTGGAATTCACATCCTGTCCTCATTCTATTGCTTTGAGAAAATCGTATTTCTCTGAAACTTTGATCCTACCCTTACGGCTCCGTTGTTATGTCTCTTGGTACAGCCTATATTCAAGTACCTACAATAATAAGGATTTAAACATTAAGTTTATTTAGTTATTGTATTTAATATTAATACACGGTGCAGATATACCACAATTTTTAGTATTTCTACGGTTATAAATAACCGTAATAATCGGGAATACACGTTTAAACACAAACATAAAACATAGTTAACAGTTATTATGAAAAAATAAAGATATTTTAAAGGGAAGCAGACAATACAATTTCACTAAACTTCAATTTTTTGCTACTTACCAGAAGAAGATAGATTTTGCATTATTCATTTTACACCCACAAAGATATTCTAACAAAAAATGCATGGTCATTATCGTCCGAAAAATTAGTCTTAATAACGAACTACTTACCTAGTACGTAGACATCTATTGCTGTATAGCCGAGGTTCTGCATTCAAATTAATTAATTTAAAAAAAAAAACGCACAGTCAGCCATATAAAAATAGCTATGCAAATGTCATATTAATTATCATAATGTTATAATAATAAAAATAGCTGCCAAATACCAGCTTCTTACTTTTGACCAAATTCAGCGAATGGCTTATTGTCAGTCTTGATTCTCTCTCTCTACGCAGAGACATTGCGTCTCTATGCGTTTTCTACTGTGTACTATGAAAAGTGTTCTGAAGAATTGTTTGGGTTGATCCCTCTTGCCTCGTTTCAACATTTTGTCGGGTGTCCATGGGCAGCGATGACTGTCCTATCCCGTACGCTCAGTTGCCAGTATCATATAAATAAATAAAAAAATATAATTCTTGTCAAAACTTATGGTCTAAATACGATAATATTTATCTAAATATCGCAAGCTTGACCATATTACTTTTAATAGATTATAAATATTAAGTGTTAAATTGTTAATTTTTGATACCTTTCCATATTACGTGAAAAATCAAGTGTCGGCATCGTAAAGGAAAATTGTCGCTCCGCATTTTCCGATATGCAGATGCGGCATCGAGTGACGTCACGCGGTCAAGTCAGAGATGTCACGTATGGCGCCCTCAATCCCGAACATTTTGCATTGCATATTAATGGCCTGTCTGCGCAACGGATTTCTGATAAAGCCATTGATTAAATTGTATGAAAATATATCTTTGTTACAGTCTTAGTTTTTATGAGGCAGGAAGCAAACGAGTAGGTCACCTAGAATTAAGTACTTACCGCATGGACGACTGCAACACTTTGCCTAAAAAGCCTGAAAGCCTGCTTCCAAGTGCGTTTCTGGCAACATTGCAAAAGACAAAATTCTAATCTCTCATATCAAAAATAATACACTAAAAATGAACTAAATTTTTCTGCAAATATATTTCATTACAACGTACCTACAATTTGCCAGAATGTTCTATCAACTTTAAATGGATGTTTTTAGTGCCTATAATTTTATGTATTGTTGTGAATCGTATTGCAAAAGGCCTCTCCCATGTTTTCCTATTCTTTTCTACTCCATGCCTTCCACCAATTGTCTGTGCCAATGTCGTAAAGCTCTCCTCTCTTCTCCTTAGAAGTTATGAGCAATTTGCCACAGAACTTGTACATAAAGATGGCCCTAGTGGCTTGAACCTCTCATCCCTGAAGTTATAATCGCACCCCTGTGCACGAATAGATTTTCTAAGAATAGGCGTACAGTGAATGCAAAAATATCGTGAGGAAAGCATGCCCATTTTACCCAAAAAGTCGATAGCGTGTGTTGACCATAGAACACTGATTACCTACTTACTTGCATATTAAAAGCAAATGAGCAGGTAACAGATACAAAATGCTGAGGCCGAAATCAACCAAGAGGGTTGTGGCGCCACTGGCAATAGCCTTGTAAACAGAAAATATATTTTCGTATTTAGTAGGAGGCAAAAATCTGTTCTAACTCTGCAAATCTGGTCATCCGCAAATAATGTGAGTAAAACAAATACCAGTTTTATTTATCTTTTATACCGCTTTTAATCTTCTGTTTTACGCGTTGTCCTATTTTTCCTTAAAATTTTAATTTTACGAGCATTCCACATTCGGTTAGATTAATGCCGGAGGCTTTGTTTACAAGCATGCGTAATGAAAATCTCATTCGGGCTCGGAAATGTGTCATTATAATCTGTCGTTTGTTGAAACATGGTAGAGGTATTGGTTATGGTTCTCGGGCCTTTAATTGGATAATTGTCAAATCGAATGAATTGACAATCAAATATGTATAGGAATTGTCTCATGATTAAGGTGGCGTTTAAAAACTCTGTAGTGATGTTCATCATTTTTTAAGCTAGAAGCTAACTATGACTTTTTTGTTATCTCTATCGTTGATAAAAAATTTAGCAACCAAATTTATTCCGCAAAATTAAATCTAAGTTTACCTACCTTTCAATTAATTAAATTAGTAGCAAAAGACAATAGTTTTCCATCACTCTTTTTATATTATTCTGTCAGTATCCTAGAATCCATTTTAGATACTTATATTTTCGACCAACATGAGAATCCAAAATTTAAAAATAAATATGATCTCTGAAAGAAGTCTGACCTGATATTATTTTACTGTGTGTTATATTGTACTTTACTTCGGAGGCCTTATGGCTGTAATAGCGAGTTGTTTAGCTAAAGACCAAAATAATGAACAGAGCACAACAGTAACGAGCTTACAATTTATCGTAGCCTCTGAATTATATACCCCGAGGCGCAATTTCTTTTGAAATATAATTTTCGTTGTACAAAAATAAATTAGTTTTTCAGAATTTATTAGCACTTTAACCCATGTATCAACTTTTGTTAGCCAACCAGTGTTTTACTTTTACGTGAACTTTTTATTCAATTGTGCAACGATGATATTTGTGTATATATATGTAGAATTGTTGTCTTACACTTTAATGAAGATCATTCACAGGATATATACTAACGTGAGAATCATGAATTAAATTTACGTAATCGTAACATCTTTAACACTTTAATATTACTCAACTTTAAATATTGAAAACGAATTGTATAATTTATGAAACTATATCTGTGTTAGAAGAAAATTCTTTTTTTTAAATTATTTATTTTATGTTTTTTTTTCAACTTAAGAACGTAGTTTAATCTTTTGGTAATCTATTAATTTGTGGACAGTAAAAGAACAGTTTCAAGGAATTAAGAATAGGTACGCTTCAATTTAGTACATGCCTTGCTAGACCTTAACAATCAGACCTAATTGCATTATAAAGTAAGTCCTGTGTATGAAAATCTACTTACACAGCTTATTTATGTAGGCTGTGTAGTTAAGTGTTCTAATTAAACAGGCAGCGTAAAGTATACAAGAAGGTATATTATGAATTGATGCTGAAATAATTATAAAAATAAGTACATAGTTCACAACATTTTATTCTTAAATATTTACCAAAAGATGGGTGTCAACTATAGAATAAGAAATGTAATATTCAACACAATTCTTCAATATAAAATCTGCTGTGTACTGATGCAATTGCTTGCTTCATTGTTTACTGAAAATATACTGTTTACAAACAATAGTTCTGAATTCACAACATGAACAAATATGAAAACAATTGTTTCTTATATATCATTGTCAGCGGTAACGGACTATTAAAATATTTATGTACATCGCTAAGTGGGTTGGTTATTTTACGCTTTATTTCTTTTATAATTACTATAATAGTTGTAGCCCTACCTTCGTAAATAACTTATGATTTCATATTAATTTAGAGGTGATAGTTTGTTTCTGAAGTTAATTATATATTTAAAGATTGTATTTTTTATCATAAAACTTGACTTAAGTGGCATGGAGGTAAAAAGTAAATGCGTAAAACAGACTATGCAATCTATATTTCACACAATTTTAGTTAACTTCTCAAGTAGGTCATACATAGGTCATTTAACATTACCAAGCTTCCGACTTTCCGTTTAAAGAAAGATCTAGTATTCGTGTCAGGGATCCCACAGTGAGTTTCCACTAACAAAAGCTGTACGGTTAAAATAAAAATTTTGAAAAACTATCCTGACCCCAGAGGGGTCATGACACCCATGACTCCTACTCAATTTGCCCTTGTCTTCTTCTGCACATTCCTCGCTCCTGTCAGCAGTGTCTCGACTCACAATGGACTCTCCTTCAGAGAACGCAATCTCTAGGATCGCACTTGAAATACAACAAAACGCCTATTAAAAAAGTCATTATACACTTTTCTAAAAAGCACCACATCTGTAATGTCAGTAAGCAGTTAAACGATTTTTTCAATTAGAAATGGTTACTTAATTATATACATTACTAGTGGACCCCACAGACGTCCTGCATGATATTTCAAGCTATTAGGATATTAAAGTATGAAAGTACCTACTGCAGCGCCACCTGCCGGGCTGATTTGAATCTAAACCATTCCTAGATCCCCTTGAACACACACAAAAAATTTCATCAACATCGGTCCAGTCGTTTGAGAGAAGTTCAGTGACATACACACTCACAGAAGAATTATATATATAAAGATACACGTTTGCAAACAAAATACTATTTGTACCACTTTTAGAGATTCCAGCACAAACACTTGTCTTGGAACAAGTACGTAATTGGTTAAAGTTGCTTTATCATATTGTTCAATTTATTAATCGCAGGAACGTGAACTGAATAATATCATTTTCTTGCTGTCATCGTGGTTATTAAATTTCACGATGTAGTGTTAAATTATTAATTAGGAATATGATCCTTTATGATAAAAACAAATTACGCTTTCAATTGAATTGATCCTGCGAAAATAAAGTCAAAATATACTTTTGTAAAGGAAATCTTATCAAATTTGTTACTGTATAACAAATTTTCAAGGTACGAAATTTTTCATCGTTTAAACCATTAATTAAAATTGAAACAATGGACCTTCGTTCAATATCGTGACGGAAGAGTATTTTTAATATTTAAGCTTTTCCTTTCAATCGAAGTTTTCATTACTCTAAAGAATTCTGATCTTTCATAGTTGGAAATAATTTGAGATAATTAAAATTTAAGGTTTTTAAAAGTATATTACTTTAAACGCGTCAATGGGGTTTGGCGATATAGCCTTCCGCGATAAATGGATTGGACAGTCGTTCACAAAAAATAAATTTAAACCAGTTCCTGACATAATTGTTTCATATTTTAAGCTATATAATATTAGTATATTTTGTATTAACCTAATTCTAGATCCATTTAAAAATATTTCTATGGAACCGTCAGTGAGGTGAAAAAAGTGGAAGGTTGTACTTTTAAATAAAAATATGATTTTATATATATTATATAGATCAGTATTTGCGGGCACCAATTTCTAAGGGGCATGCTACGACTGTCTATGGAAATGGCCATCATATAATAGTACCGTTCATGAGAATACGGTGATACGGTGAACAGTATTATTATATTATACTAAATATTATCTACATTACATCGCCACAAATGGCCAAAATGTGTCCTCAATGTATAAACTAAGCGCGTCGATTAAAAAAAATGTGCTCATTCATCTGACAACAATTCATTATAATGCGTAAGATTTAGGAACCCTTTTAAGTAAAAAATACCTTTGTTAGGGTTCCCAGCTCTTCCATAATAATTTTAATTATAAATTCCTTATTATATATACATATATCATTTAATTACACCTTTGTTTTTACTATTTTTACAAGTGAGTTAGTGTGTGAATGAATGGATTAAGTGTGTTACTACATATTATGTTTCAGAAGCATAGAATAGTTTAAATTTTAGTTTTACGTATTGCAAAAGAAAATTACAATATTTATACATACAATACGTGAGACTATACTATACGAGTATGTGACTTGTGGAGTTAATCCCCTTTTGGGATTATATTATAATCAAATACCCATTTGAATGAAACACTTTATTATTTGTCTTTTAATTGTTTTTGTAGGACTCTTAAAAAGTAAATATATTATAAAAGATCGCCTAAACTCGCCTAAACCATAGACAATAGTTTTACATTATTATTACAATAAAGCTCTCTTCTTGTTTTTGAAATTTCTGTTGAGAATATTGAACAAGCTTATTCCGAGAAACCTTGAGAAATGTTTCTCAAGTAATAGTAAGGAATGGTTTAAGTTTTCAACTCCTCTGTTCAAAGTTTACGAAAGCAACGATAACATTTATCCGTAATCGAGTTTAACATTTTAATATGAAATGTGTTTGGGACATTTTTTAAATTAAGGATTATAAATAATAATCTATGTTAAAACCAAATTATAATGAAATGTCTTAAGAAGTTATGATCCTAAACGTGACGCATAATTGTTTCTTTTGAATCCATTTCAAAATGCATTATCGTTTTAGAATTGTCTATGTAATTACCTATGTGCATATAGTCAATCATTTTTTAATTACCAGATTTGTTGAGATTTAAAATAACTTTTAATATCTCTTCTTTAAAATTTAATTTCTCAAGGTTTCTCGGAATAAGCATGTTCAATATTCTCTACAGAATTAAACATGTTATGCCAACTGGTGTATGAAAAGTACAATTCTTATACGCGTGATTTTATTTATTCACAGTGTTGTCAACATACCAAAAAAGCCAATTTAGCACGGCACTGACATAAAATCCCACGTGAGATTTCTTTCAGTCTTTTTTCACTGTTTCAATTCAAAATCAAAATGTAAATAACATGTTTATTGATATGCAAATAAACACGAGAATTTTCTGCTAATATTGTTCGATATGTTATTTGGCATATTCTGATTGAAAGCGTTGTAATCTAAATTAAGCTGAATTTAATGAATTGTAATCTTATGTTATAGTGCTGTTTCAAAATTTTTCCTTATGAAGATAATACGTCACGTTTATGACAGCATAAAAAGTTTAAGTTATGAAATTGGCAAACAGGGAAATTAAGGTTATTATGGCTATTCTTAATTTACGAGTTTCGGAGTTTATTTCCTAATTAAATCCCGTTTAATTTATATTACTTCTCTCAGCCCATTAAGAATTAGCTTCTCGCAAAAACTTCTCGAAGATTCGGCTCCATCTTCGCGAGCAAAAATATTAAGGAATACAAATTTTGGTTTGAGATAAAAGTGGGATGCAAATAGGCTAAACGCTCACTTCATGTATTGTGTGGATGCTTCCAATGGTCACTAACAATGTCACATAGCTCGTGTACGCGTTGCCGGCTTTTTGTATGCGCTTTTATTCTTTATTTTAAACAAACCGTTGATGTACTTACAAATGTTTCTTCTGTTTTTTAGTTTATGGTTTCATAAAAAAACATGTGTTATATGATGAAGTAAAATTTATACTGATCCAGTATTTTTTACCTACAAACAAAGTTTCAAATCTAGGTTATGCCCGTTATTTATCGTGATATTTCCGTGACAGATGACAATCAAAGGGTATAAAATCAGACCAATGTCGATATTTTTATCTATGACAGACTATTAATGTAGTTATTTTATAATCGATAGGATTCCTATACTATTTATAAACAGATCTTTTATTCCAAACAAATAAATGGATGTTATTTGTGAATAAAAGAACTCTCGTCCGTGTTTTCTTTTGTTTACCATTCGAAAAATTGGCAAAATATTATTTTAATTGGAAAACATGGGAATGTATAATGTTCTTCTAATAAGAGGTTGAGGCAGACATATTTATATCAGCCTCTGTCTTTTATTCCGATATATATATATTTATTCGATATATTTTTATTCGCAATCATATAGATATTGATATTGCGAATAAATCATGCAGAATTTCAAAGGATGTTTTCTTACAAGGAGCCGGGGATCAAACCTACGACTTCAGGTTGAGGATACTGTCAAAATATACTTAGGCCAGTTTAGAATTATTAATAAAACAGACACAAAAGACGTCCCAATGGTCTATTTACTACTACACTATATCACTTAACGAGTTTTCAATAGGAAGTTTATAAATGTATTTTCGATGTTTATTTAACGAATAAACGAAGCATTTAATTGAAAACTTCGTTCTATAAATACTTTGTTCGAGACTGTTTCATAATAACGAGAGTATTTCGAATTGTCACAGTGTTGTAATAACAAGCACAGGTGCATTTTGAATTTCCAATTTATTTTTTAAAAAACTGTGTTGAGCCTCCAACTTTTGCAATGTTGAGCTTTAAGCGGAAGAAATAATAGAACCGAAATGACGGAAGACCGTTTTTGCAAAGTTTTCTCATTAACATAAATATTCGTTCATACAATTTGGATGAAATAAAAAGGGGAATTGGTGAAGGTCACCCTTTTTTTAAAAGCCGTATTTTTAACTATGTCATGGAGTCAAGGCAAATCAAAACCTAAGAATAATTTAAAAGAATTTCGCTTTGACTTTTGAAATAAATTATTGTTATCACATAAAAGAGATGTAAAGTTTCACTTAACTCTAAATTATATTTTATAATACTAACTATATAGTATATAGTTAGTAACTATAAGTAAATATATTATATAATATAAAATACATATTATATAGTATATTATAAAATACATGTATATAAGTAAGAAAAGATTAATCCGGCTTAAATTTAAGTATTTACACTAAAAGTAGCAATATAAAATTATTTTTTACACGTACTGTACAACAGCTATGTTTTATCGTAATTAATCTTCCTAATTAATATAACTAACGTTAGCGAATTACTAGTCTTACTACCTCGTTATTTAAATTACTATTCGGCAACACATTACAGTACGCTTAGAACATACAATATAGCAATATAGTTTTCTTTAACGTGTTCGTAAAACTTTAATAAATAACTCCGTAAATATAAATCTCATTTTTAAAACACATAACTGTATGTGACCAAAGTTTCCTCTTAGAATTCAAATACACCGTTTTATTCCGTTTATGAGATGGACCAATGCTCGTAAACGAACGCTCAATGCCATCTGTCACAGATGGTTTTGCTTATCGCAACATCTGTGACACGATTACAGAGAATATATTCAGAATAATGCAGGTGCTGTACATGTATAAAGGAAGTTAAATTATTCATTTACAGAATATATTCCAAACAATAATTATAATATGTAGACTACTACTAACGTACTACTTTAAACTATTAAAAAAAAATACATCATCTCTGTCTTACGGGTCAGAAATATATCCAATCTTGGTGGAGAACTGAGGAACGAGCAGCGAGATTATGAGCTGAATTAATAACTGCTGGTGTTTGTGAGCTCCACTCCTACAGCAGGACCTCCGGGATCCGAAATCCTTCACAGGCAATCCGATTATCTTCTTAGCTATTCCGAAAGCAGGCCCATGCAAAGTAGATTGCCAATTGCGTAGTACCGTTCCGTCAGCTAAGTGATTCGTGGGTTAACGTGCCTAGCAAAAACTCAGATGAGTAGAAGAACGGAAATAAGATGATAACAATATTTACGCCGGTAAATTTGCCTTAAGAACAGTTTTTGTTCTAGCATTAGCTTATATTTTCGAAGTGAGATTTAATCTTCGTATTAGCTATATTCTATAGTATGAAATATTTTAGTATTTTATTATTGTCTTATATTAAAGTAGTATCTGCCAAGTTAAGCATTTGATACTCTATTCGTTCCAACCCTACCTGTGACATATTGTATCTATGCTTCCTTTTATAATGCGATTAACATACTGTGAAGTCGTCGTGAGGAAACCGGCGTGTCTTAGATCTTATCTATGACAAGGGCCAGGCTTAGCCAGATTGACTTTTGGAAACAACAGTGATCAATCATTTATACGCAAGATCTAGGACATCGTAACGCCATCGGATGTATGAATATATATAGCACTACTCAATAGTTATAGATTACGCGTATACTGAAAGGTATTCGAAACGTTGCGAATTTTTTGAATGTTTCATATTAAAGCAAATTTTTTTGAATGTTTCATATTAAAGCAAATATCACACAGCATTAAAAAATATTCATATCCTTAAACTTATTGTGTGATATATTAGATTGTGGAGAGAAAGCCTTTATGTCTCTTCAAACATCTTGTAGCGGTTTCAATAAGACCTTACAATGAATAATTTCTGAATTAATTTGAATGCTTTATCTTAGAAAATTATAACGTCTTTGTTTCAATATGATGAATATTAATGAAATACTAGTGATGGGTATCGAGTTGTTTTGTTTGTTTATTTTAAATTTAGTGTAGAACCTTATCAAAATCAGCCTATTTAGCAGCTATTACCAGGGGTATCAAGGGTATACGATTTCCAATGAATCTATCTGTTAGTTTAAAAAAGTCAATATCTAAAAATGTGACAAGCCCGTATTTTTAAATTTAGTTCTCTCATAACTATTAGGTATTTTAGAAGCGGATTGACAATTGGAGCTATGGTGTAAAACTGCAGGTCGTATCAAATTACTTGAACTGTAGAAATATATTTTTTATTGCATAAAACGCGATGCGTATTGTGTATGAAGAACCTTCTTATGAAGAAGGAAATAATTCAAATATTTGAAAGGATCTCGGGGAACGTAACACGTTTATTTGCTTATGTTACTCGTGTCACATAATTTAGTTGCGGTAAGAGATGAAAAATATATTCCTATGAAAGAACTTCATTATTTATTCAACGAGATTTCCTCGAAGGAAATTTGTATTATATTCACAGCTGGAATACGCGTGGTACTCAACGAACAAGGCGTTTTCATTTACATGACACGACACCTTTTTTCAAGGCAGTTTCTGCCGCGCAACATTACTATGTGGAACCAGCTGCCCTCTGAAGTATTTCCGAACCATTCGACTTAGGGCCCTTCAAGAAAAAAGCGTATAAATTTTTAAAAGACCGGTAACGCACTCGCGAGCCCTCTGGCATTGATAGTGTCTATGGGCGGCGGTATCACAC
Source organism: Pieris napi (assembly GCF_905475465.1). Lineage (NCBI taxonomy): Eukaryota > Metazoa > Arthropoda > Insecta > Lepidoptera > Pieridae > Pieris > Pieris napi. Next base: position 2,100,088 of record NC_062239.1, on the reverse strand, counting down.
CTCACATCAGTTGATCTTCCTGCCCCATTGCCCACAGTTCCATAAAAGCTTATTTTAAATCTTTATTAATTTATACGTAATTAAACTAAAAACTAATGCTATTGTCTTAATTCAATACTCAAATAATCTGTTGCAACATTCATGGTTTAATCGAATTGTTTTAAATATACAATTAAAATCTAAACACATTTATTTATATTTATTACAAAACAAAGTGACCCCGCAAAACCCTGGAAATAATAATGGTTATATTATGAAACGTTGCATATGAGCGAGCTTTGTAAGGAACTTCTGAGCTTAAGCTATTTTATTAGAATATTATAACTCGCGTAGCTTCCGTAGCTCTATGGTCGCCTCGTGTATAGAAATGTAAGTAGAGTAGATGGCTAACAACTTTCATATATACTGGTGTTATAAATAGTCATATTGTATTCTGTGTTGCAGAATGTAAGTTCTGTGATATTATCGTATCTCTTTAACATTACTAAAGTATGTGTCCTTTATTTATAAAATACTTAATCAGCCCTCTAAATAAATTCCAACTCTTTCGTCATTTTCTGTCAAATTGCGTTGTCAAGGATGAAAAGCTACAAATGTAAAAGTACTTTAGTTAAAAAAAAATTAATTGTTAGTTGGATGGATTCATTTTTTATTAACAGGAAGATTTTCTCACCTCTTTGATTTTGACGGGTTTTGTTCCATTCAGTAGCGTTCATACTTTGCCGTCATCGAGGTAGGATCAAAATTCCTTATAATTTAAAATTGAATCTGTAATACTGGAGGTAAGTTATAAGGAAATTGGATTTTTCAAATGTAAAGTTTTTGAATATGCTAGGTTAGGTTAGGTAAAAGAAACTAGTTTTATGATCAATCATTAGGGTGAATCAACAGATCTAATTTATGAATTGATAATTTCGCGTTAAAAACAACTTATCATACTAACCAAAATTACCAAAAAACATGTTTCTGATTTCGTATAATAAAATTGAACCTGTTCCCTAAGTTTTGCTAACTCCTTCTTAATATGTGTGTTTAACATGTTTTAAACCGAATTCCATTCCCGAAATGTGTTGTTAAACTGTAATCAAGCGGTTTTTGGCAACTAAATTGTGGCGACAAGTTAAAAAGTAATTTTTTAAACTATTATAATATATTATACTAGCAGACCGGCAATGCGATGCTGTGGCTAAGGTTTTTGTTATATTACATAGTAGCAAACTATTCAAGGAAAACGGTAGGAGAACACCAGTCATGGGGCCACCATGCTTTTTTGGTGGATATGCCATTAACTTGTAGCTAATGTGAAACGTTGGTAATTTCAACACAGCGCCATCTGTTAGAATTGTGACTATCAAATAAAAACAAATATTTTGCAATAAAAAAATATTGCGGGTATAAATTGAGATGACACACGGTGTGCAAATTTGATTGATATCGGTTCGGTAGTTTAGGAGTCCATATCGGACAAACAACGTGACACGTAATTTATATATATTAAGATTTAGTTATAGTTTGTAATATTAAGTAATTTTTCTTTCACATATAAAACTTGGTGTACAGCTTTAATATTACATTTTTATTTATATTATCATATTAATCTTACTAAACAGTTAGCACAAATTCAACAATAAGATATTCACAAAAGGCAAAATCCAATCTGTCCTTTCATCCTTCGCATATAAATTACATAGTTGATTAACAATTGTATGACTCCAGCCTTTGTAAGCCAAGGAAAATGTGTATTATGATGTCAATGACCTCTGAATTTATACCAATATCTATATATAGATATTCAACCTATTATTTTATTGGTGTGATCTAATTACTGTAACTAGTATTCATCATTCACAATTAAGAAGAGAGGTATTTTCAGATCAGGGTCTTTATACAAAAATACATACCTTCAAATTGTTTAAATTCCGGCAATGAAATTCTAGTAAGTGTTCATAAAAAACAAAAGACGATACGAGGTTCCCATATCGATTCAACTCAGGGTCCTAGGCACGCAACGGATTCACAAGCCTTCTGGAAAAGTGAGTTTCTATGGGCGTATATCACGTATCATCAGGTAAGTCTCCTGCCCGACTGACTCCAGCCCTGCGATTCTGTAACTCACTTTTCGAACTCACACAGCGGTTTTCGCATCGGCGGTCGGTCTCAAATCAGTCGTGAAGCAGTCATTTTATGATTTGGCATTCTAATAAACAATAAACTACAAGCTCCCACATTTTCAGAATCTTATTAATAACCAGCAGTATACCAATTAACGGTTTCAGTACTTTAGATGCCATTCAATTGCCTTCTTAACGATAGCACCGAAATTGACAATATTTTTTTAATCACGACATAGTATGTATAAAATGAATTTTTTATAAATCTCATAATTTCAAAAGTGAATGAGTTAATGAGGTAGAAGACTGAGAGATTAATAAACAAAATAGATTGGGGAAGCCGACAAAGCCACAAGAAACCACTAGTTTCAAATATACAAAAATCTCTTGTTAATAACCAAAAAGTTCTTGTTAAAGCAAGCAAATTTTCATTCGCATTTTATTCGTGACTATATCCTGTTATTTACATAAAAGTCAACGTTATTTCTGCTAATGTTACAACTTTAAAACGAAGTACTTTCATGGTTTTTCTTTTCGTTTCACAAAATTAGATTACTAACAAAATGTTCAGAATAAATGGAATGGTGTAACAGTTTACGTTATTCTTTTGTTTTTTTAATCTAGATCATTGATGCATACGCTTGGGATAAAGGCTCTGTCTTTGGATACCTGGAACTAAATTTTTATGTATGATAAGCATGTAAAGAAAATTATATAAAATATATTTTGTATTATTTCATTTAGTTTACATAAAATAAAAGATAATTCAATTTCGTCTGTTTTTAATAAAGTAAGATTATATATTACTTATTACTTAGAAAATAAATAAATTTTTAATTTTAAATAGACTTTCCTATGGAACCTTTTCAAAGCAGAATAATAATTTAAAATTTTTATGTTAACGATTACCAGTAACAAGCTCAGTAATTTGTTTTAAAAGCAAAATGTTATCATATGTCATGTCTTGCTGATAAAAGGGTCTCAAGTTGATTCACCAATTATCTCTGAAAATACCAAGAGATAAAAAAATGAGATGCAAAGCTGAACGTTTAATAAAAGATGATCTTTTGACTTAAATAACCACAAGGATTATCATTCAGTGGCAATTACCCCTTGTACCCACAATTGCCTGACGTGTTAACGTAGTCTCTACTCTGGTCAAAGGGAAGTAATTACTCCGTACTTAATGGCGGCACCGCGTGCCCACACGTTCATTGATCATTCAGTGTTATGCTATGAAAACTATACTATCTGTTTTATATATTTTATGACTTGTACATTTTTAACTACATATATACTAATCACATTATACATTAATTTCTTCACATTTATCTTTTAATGTAGCCGATGAAGTTCTTATATTATTATCATTCTTGATTGGAATAAAATAACAAATTTACTAACTACTTTTCTACTATTAAAATTAAATTATTAATAAATTCTTTAAAAAAAATCTTATTAATATTAATAAAAAATAATTTAATAATTTAAATAAATTATTAATTATTATTATTATTGAATGTTAAATTTGGTTGCCTACCCATATATGTATGTACTTTTTGTTAACACTCAATATGACTTTGCTGTGGAATGGAAGCCTGGTTTCACAGGTTCTTACCTAGTTTGGAAACCAGTCTCCCAATACCTTCTCAACTGTAATCTTATTGTTTGTTGGAAATGTTATATGGGAGAAAATAAATTATTATTATTATTATATTGTAAAAAATAGTTGTAAGTGTTTCTAGGTTTAACAAGTCTAAACAAATGCATAAATATAGTCTATTTTCAATTGAGTAAATTAAAAATGTAGCCATGATCAATCGCCCGTAGTTTACATAGCCCCAATGGACCAAAATAGCTAATTCGGGGACGAAGTTTGATCGGAACATGGCATAGTTAATGAAATATGTTATGTGGTGTATATCCGAATTCGAGCTACAATTTCCTTGTTTCTAGTTCGGAATAGCGCAAATTCTTGTCTTCAGTTTGTAAGAGAACTAAAATCAATGATTAGGAAACGTTTTCTGTCATTTTTGTAGCGTTTAGATGATTTAGAATTTAGGATTTATCTTGCATGCGTAAATTTTGTTTAAAATAACTTAACTTTGAGCAGTGTTCATCTAGTGGCTTCAGCATGTGACTCTCATGCCTGAGGTCGTGTGTTCGATCCCCAGCTGTTCACCAACGGACTTTCTATGTGCGCATTTAACATTAGCTCGAACGGTGAAGCAAAATATCCTGAGGAAACCGGCTAGCCATGGACCAAAAGGTCGATGGCGATGGCACAGGAGTCACCTACTTGCCCATTACATAGACAAGTGATCATGAAACAGATACAGAAATCTGAGGCCCAGACCTAAAAAGGTTGTAGCGCCTCTAATTTATTTTTTTAACTTATCTAATAAAAAGGGCAATCAAAATGCCTTCGTAATCCTTTTACGCGTTACGTATGCGGGTCCATATGTTGATTTTTAGACGGAAATTAAAGCTGTGTGAATAACGGGGAAACCCTCTGATCCACTAACGCCAAACACGGAAATATGAATCCGAAAAATCCAGTTTCGCATTTTTTCCAATGTTACTTTGTATGAGGAATGTAACTTGTTTGGTTTGGCGACATGTTAACGATATCTTTTTATTCACTCTTTTTAATAATCAGTAATTAAATTATGAGGAAACTAGCTGGTGCCCGCGATTTCGTCTGCGCAGGATTTAAATAATATTTGTCCAAATAATGTAGAGTGAAAGACATATTTTATCTACTTTTTATAGCAGTAGCGATAAAAGGATCTATTTTCGTTTAGGAATCAATTTATTACTACCAAATGTGCATTTGAATAAATTATCAATTTTTATTGTAGTTACTTTGGCTATAATGGCTTACACATAAGATACTATAAATGACTATTTAAGAAAAAACTTTTCTCGCTAGGATAGCTCGCTGATGGTACAATTCACACAATATCTTTATAAATTGTAACCTATGTGTTATTTTGACGTATAAGCTATATTATTATAACGTTTCATTAAAATCCATTCAGTAGTTTTTACGTGAAAGAGTAACAAACATCCATCCATACTGACAAGCATCCGCGTTTATAATATTTGTAGGATTACGAAATTAATATAATAAAGCGATCTAAGAAGTTCGAATTTATATCAAGTTAAGAAGTTTATTTTAATGCCAAGCTTATGACAATATTATGCTATTATACGTAGATATAGTAGATAAATTTTACAGCATTTGAGCAGTGTTGTGAATTCGAGGTTGTGAGTTCGAATCACGGCTGTACACCAACGGACTTTTCTTTCCATGCGCGAAATTATTGCGTGAAGGCAAATTTTGTGAGGCAACTAATCGGCCATAACCTGCTTGTGTATAAAAATAAAAATGATCAAATAGTTGGATGCAATCGAAATTTCCAATATGGCTTGAATGCACTATTAGAATTTACAAAAGACCTACTAAAATTACTTTTTTTTCAATATCCCTTATTACAATGATAAAATAGAAAATTCTTATGGAACATATTTAAATTTATTATATTATGCGCGAAGCTTTTGAGTATAAAACGTTAAGAAATTTGTATCAATAAAAAGTACAAAAGCTCCATTGTATATAATATTACTTAGTAAACAGTTAGTGTGTCGTATAACATAGTATAAATAGTTTTATGAGCTCTCTTACATAACTCTAATGCATTTTGCACTTTATCACTTTTTGAAGTTCCTCGTCTTATTGTATTTACTTGGAAAGCACGAAACTCGAAAGCTGTTAATCTTTGTTCTTTTGAAATGCAGTTGTTATTGACTTTTATTTCTTTTTAATATACAGTTTGTTTTATATAAACTATTTCCAACGTTATAAAAAATTTCTATACTTTCTTTATAAGAGTATTTTGTTGTTCATTTTGAAATAAAACATATTATAGCGAGAGAAAACTTTCTATCTTCTCTATTCTCTCATTAATTTTTTAAATAACATGACTTACATCATATGGACGTGCTTCAGGTGAGCATATTACTTGTCCATTGCACTGATATTGTTCTCCATAGACCAGTTTGTGTTTCGTGCTATCAAATCTAAAGTATAACGCACCGTTGAGGACCAAATATTGTTGTGTCATTGTTCCTAATAGCTTTTACTTTATGGATATAGTTGCAGTCTTATATAATGACTTATGGTCGGCTGGTAACGTAATTGTACGCCTTACTCGCATAGTATGTTTGTGCGTAGCATTTAACCTAAAAAGTTATTGTGTACGCCATCCATTAATAGTAAATTTTTAACGCAATGCCGTCACGCCGGTGCATTAGTGTGTTCTGTACGTAATACTGCCTTTTACGAGAGAGACAATCAGTTAGTGAATTATCGGCACGCATTTAGCATCTATATATAACTAGTCTACGGCCACCTTTATTAGTCTTGTAATAGTTTTATTACTCTGTCAATATATTTGAAGATTAATGTTTAAATTGACCCAATTATAACCTCTTTAGAGTTAACAGGAAAATAATTGAAGCTCAAGCTGCTCGCAGCCATTACTTGTAATTACCCTACACATACGCAAACGTTATGTACTTCTCGTGAATAAATAATTCCGTATCACATTTCCTTTAAACAGAGCTTATATTATCGCTTAATTTAAAGGCGTTTATTTCAATTTACTTTGAATGTAATTAACTTTGACTTTGACTATTTGATAAATGGATTTGTATAAAATTCAAATTATGTAAGAGCATTTTTTAAAGCTTTGCCTTCAGATAAATGTTGATAATTAACAATTACACTAACAACTACTACTATAGATACTGCATTAAGGTTGAAAATGTGGCTCGTGTAGTCTTTAAGAAAATCTATTACTAAGTATCTCGAACCAATTTTATTAAATACTTTCAATATGTATTGCAATTATATCTTATATATTTTTCTGATTATAATATGTATGATATTTGTAGTAGGTCAAAGGTCAGGTAGTGTTTATGGCAGGAGGACGCGTATTGTTTCTGTATAGCCGAGGTAGGTAATGAAAAATGAGAATTCTCTTTGTTTGAACTATTTATGACTGAGATATTAAAACCATTTAAAATAATGCTTGGAAGTTTTTAGTTTAACTATTTATATATGAATCAAGGAACGAAACGTTTTATTTATTGAAAATTATTACTTAACATACAAAGCAAAAATATATCACGAGGTTGAAAATGACAAAGACGCAAGAGAAAACTTTTTGACCAATTACCATCGAACGAAGCCGACCGTTGAGTCGTCTTTTGTTTTATATTCGTAGCCATATTACATAGAAATTAATGTTGATGTGTGTATGACGTATGTGTTGGTTTTAAACTTATGAACTTTGAGTTAACCATATTTATTAATTAATTAAAGTACACCTCATAATATGAAATTTCTACAGTATATGTTACAATCTATCTATTTTAGAAATACATGAGAATATTAATTTTACAAAAAAATAAAAAAATCCAATTAAAGTATTACACTTCCAATTTTAGATTTTATTAGTAATGCCTAACAATGCGGAATAGGTGCCAGATAGACGCTTAACAATGTTTTTTTTAAAATGATCAGCTCACTACCGATTATAAGAGAAAATAATAATATTAGCTCTAGATAAATAGTGTTTATTCTAGTACATTCGCAAAGAATTCGAATGAGAGGTGCCTGAACTCCTGGGTTGGTTATTACAGTCGGAATTTGGAAAATTCTGCTGTCCTTAGACACAAAAGTTAATAACCTGAATCAGGTTCACTGATGATGTTCAAATAAACATGTAATCTTAGGTCAGACCAAAGGCTTATAGCGCCCCTGTATTATTATTAATCTTTGAAATTATGTCCCTCCCAGCAGACGCAATGCAGATACGAAAATAACAATAATAGTAAAAAATTACTACAACGGTTTAGATGCTAATTAGCTCAGGCTTTAAATGGTTTGAGTTTATTATTTGAGATAACCTTTCAGCGTTTTCAAGTTTGAAAAGCTAATTACGAGTTAGTTTAGGACAAAGAGAAGAGAGAAAGATAATAGGCATATAAGTAAAGGATTATTTAAAATAAATACAAACAAATATACTTATATATTACAATTTGATGATACCAAAACTTGATTTTTACGGGAGGTAAATAAAGTGTCGGTTTGGATAATTGATTTTTGAGTTAATTGAATTTAAATAATTTTTTTAAACTGAACTAAATCACTACCCTTGTGCTTAGTAATCTTAAGTAAATTTGTGTTAAAACCCAAAAAGTGTCGGCAAATTTTTATAACCATCTAATTTTTAAAAATATACATATACAGTGAGCGAAAAAATTTTACCTACTGATTCATACATTTACCTCAAATGTATTCAATGTGTCTTTATCGCATTGTGACGTTTTGAAAATAAATAAACGTGTCAAATCAATATTTAAGGAAATTGTAATTTGTGACGTTATTTTTATATATATTATAATTAAAAAGATACAAGCAGATACTAACCACATTACCAGTGTAATATTAAATTAACGATGAAACGAAAATTTCATAAAGCAATCATATTTTATGGGTTCATTATCGTAGAGTTTAATATGGAAAAGATATTACATTTGATTTATTAGAGTAATATCATTATGAGCAAAGAATTATTGGGGGCTTTATAATATTCTAGATAAAAGCGATGACATGTAGAATTTGTACAGAGTATTCTTGTTAAAATAAAGTTGATATTAGTTTTGTCAGTATGTTTGTAAAAAGTAATGTTTCGATGGCGTAAAAACCTACATTACTCCTGAACTGTCAGAGATATATTTGATTATGATTAATATTTGTATGTTTTTATGTACACGCGAACAATCGATCATCCGGGCCATGATTTTTAATTTTTAATTAGTGACAGTTTCCACTATAATTTAATATTCTATTAAATGCTGCTTAAGGACCTATCCTATCGCCAAACTCCAAAAAAGTACATTGTTTCTTTCCATTTTTCGTCATCGTTTCTTAAAGTAGGGTGAATGGAAAAAATATATGGTGGAGTTGAGTAGTTTATGTATCCATTTTAAAAGACCGATACACGATTTAAATAACTTCGCTCGATAGAAAAAAAAATCCATACAGCCATTTTTTAACACTTTGAATTCATTTTATTACGAAAATTTATATAGAACATAATTTTGAAATTTACACGATATCTTTAATCGCAAGCCAAGTAATCCATTTCAGAAAAAAAATGATAAAACTACATTAATTTAATGTTTTACATAACTAAAAACCGCAGTCCACCCCGAGACACTGACACAGCAATTCGTGCTGGGATAGGGCCTTAACACGCACAAAATGTATGTGTCGAAAGGGGACTACGAAAAAGTCAGATTTGGAAATTTGTTCATAAAAAATCGTTTTCATTATTATCGTCTCTTTCTGTCAAAGTACATTTTCGCTATGATGAAAAGATGTAGCTTTATAACCGTGTAAAAAGGCTGAATTATTTCTTTACGTATCAGTTTTTAAAGTGGAAATTATAACGATTTTCCATTATAATACTATTTCAAGAATTTAGATGTAATATGAGTACAGACTGGTTAAAGGTTACTACATTTTTATAAATGGAGAATTTGAAAAGACGCTTTAATTTATAAGCCTGTGCCCTAGAAAACTTTTCGTTTAAAACTGCTGTTATTTTTTTCGTAAGGCATTTCAAGAGTTCTAATTAAAAGAATTCCTGTCGCTTAAATTTGCGCGCCTTTTGAATTGTCCTCTTTTCACAATTATATTCTGTTAACATGGAGAATGTATGTTAAGTAAATAGACATACATTGTGAATTTGAATGAAGCTGTGAATTGTTCTTAGTGTAAATGAATGAGGTTTTTTCATTACGAATCGCGATGCACATTCGCTGCCATTTTAAGGTTATGAAAAAAACGCAATACACACATACATACATAATACAGTTGTACACTGGACTACGCCCAACAGATCGGCGTCATATTTCTTTATAGATGAGAAAGCTCAGAAAGCTCTCCTAAGCTTTCTGTATATCGGTACCGTCGTTTTTTGTGTATAAACTAAACCTAAGGTAAAAGATACCTTACGGTGATCACCCTACGGGTGTTCTTACATGTCTGGAACGAAAAACAAAAAACATGTTTAAAAATCGAAGGCAAACATTGTCTTTTAAATGTTTATAAGATAAAAAACTGACAACGCAATTTACTGTAGCATAAATCAACATGTTATAAGAACAGAATTGATCAATATTTACAACCTCATTATATTGTTAACATCCGCCTCATTAAATATTTATTGTCATTAACATATCGTATTTTCAGTCGTTTTATTTGTAGCAATTTTCTTTGGCAATGTAATTTTCTCACAATACGGATTAGATGAGTTTTGTCTTTTCCTTATAAAACGTGGAATGGTTTAATTTGCAGATAAAATAACCATTTTATAAGCGTTGCTAAAATTCTAAAAATTCGTTTAGTACGGAAAAATTGTTGAACAAAAAAGCCCAAGTTGATTTTTGGTATCAACTCTCAGGGCTGAACTATGTGATTTTTAAAACCATACATAATTTATTCATAATCGTTGCCTAATAGATCATATACACAAATACTTCTAATATTAAAATTTGTTTTAAATTTAATATTTATTTAAATACGAAAAACAGTAACACAAAATAAATTCGTTATTTTAAATTAAATGAAGATAAATTGGCCTGAAACAAAACACATTTCTCCTGTTATTTAATTATACAAAATATGGAATGACGCGAATTTTTATGATTGTAATTTTGACTAGTGGTAACATTTGTTACTCTCGTGGATCTTTTTTACTCTTTATATTATAGGATCCTTTATAGGCCAAAGAAGGTAGCACCTGATTTTTGTGCTTAAGACATTTCGATTTCCTTACACTTTTCTTCGCCATATTAATATTATGCTTACTATGCACATAGGAAGAAAAATGCATGATAAGTCCGGAGTTGAAACTCACGACTTGAGAATAACGCACTTAGAACAGAAATATTTTTCACCGTTTATATATATAGCTTCGTAGGACCGAAGCAACGTTGTTTTTTCAATTTATTTACATCAAACCTTACGTTTACATACAAAATAAAGTATGTAAATCTAAAATTCTTAATGGTAGCAAATTTTAAATAATTAAATTCAAATCATTATCCCGTTTATATGTGTTAAGAACGTTTTATTTAAAAACGTTATTCATATCTACACGTTATCTACTTAAGCAACAGTTGTGAGATGCGTGAGGAAACGGGGTCGGAAAATCAATAGATCCAAACCCCTCCTCCAAAGGCCAAAACATCCCTTCCTCTTAATGTACCTTTAGATTTTTATTATGGCAATTTTATTTTGGGAAAGTTGTTAAATACTTTATCTGTGTCGATTTGATATCTTTGGTATGTTTAAATATAAGTGAGATAGTACTAGCCGAGGTCCTTCCCTTACTTAATAGGATACTAGAGTAATATTTATGAACTAAAAGTGCATTATACGTTTTTTGTCAAAGACTACCCCCTGGTAATAAAAGATAAGCGGAAAAATATCATAGTCATCATCTGTGTTTAGGAAATTTAAATTTACAAGCATTTATTAATTGGCGCACAAGTGAACATTTACGAATTTTATTTTATTAATTTTTAACAAAATTTCAAGACACGAAATTTCAAAAATTTCAAATTATAGTTAAAAAATAAAATAAAATATGTTTATTATGGAACATAAGATACATGTATCACTTATTCCACGTCATTAAATTTGAAGGCATCCCTACTCATCGGCAAAGAAGACAGAGGGTGTAGGCCGAGAGAAAAAGCCGGCGTAAAAAACTCTCGGTACTCTTTTAAAAAGTCTTCCCTTGAATATAGACTGTAAACACCGCTGTAATAGTTTTCAGTTCATTTTGAGATGTAAATTGTTAAGTTCTAAATTTCTTGTATGGCAATTTTAACATTACATAATGAACGAACCCAGGCACAATACCCGCAAATTTCGTTTGTGAAATTCTATATTTGGGGTTTGTTTTGTTGGCTTGTTACGACCCTTTGTTTTATTTGCCCTATGTGTTATATAATTGTGTTTGAACAGTACCTTTTTTAAACCTTTTTTGTATAACAATGGGTTATTTAAGTCTGTCATATACTTAAACAATTCATCCTAAGATTAAGTAGGATATATATTTCATTAAAATACGTCGGTTGGATATTATTTTTTAACATTATGAAATATATATAAACATATTACTCGGAGTTAATGTAGCATTATAATGGTAAAAGGGTTTTTGAAATCAGTTCAGTAGTTTGAATTTATTAATTATACAGATCTTACGTCTTTATAACATTATTATATTATTTTGTCGTGCCAGCCAGCACACTCGTAAATTGTAACAGTGATACATTCAAGTTAGTGCAGAAATATACATGATAGACTAAATTGGAAACCGCACATCAACACTGTGACAAACTAGCAAAGTAGCAATTCTAGCAAAATATTAAAATATAAAATCATTTAAAATATCTACTAATGTATAAAGTTTAAAACGATATAATAGATTCTACCAACGGTAGACGGCACTTTGTACCTAACACTTTAAGTACTTTTGTAAATTTAAACTTTTGTAAATCGAGGAGCATGCCTTGTTTTAATTTTTGAATTTATTTTAAAGCAATTAGTAGGTAGTTAATTTTTTAAAGTATTATAATAAATGTCGACGCCTTGGTGGATGGAGAAATTGTGACCAATTTATATTCACATTAATGTGGCAGTGGATATCTATAATTTGAGCCTCAATAACTTGTTGTCAAGTTTATTTATTTTCAAGAGTGATAAGTACCGAAATTGCATATAAGTTGTCGAGATAGGAGAAATCCAATTAACTTAGTAGAACAACGCTCTGCGGTTCAGTGAATTTTTAATTAAATTAAAATTAAATTTTGGTACATGTAGTTAAAATATCTCTAAATAGAAATGTATGTTTGGGTAACCAGGTAGCAGGCATGTTACACGTTTTATTGCCACAAATGATTAGTCCCTTTTTATCCGATTGCCTGAAGCAACAGCCTTGAAATTGGTTTTGATTTTGGGGACACTGATTTTTACTTTACGTTTTGTTATTGTGTATTTTTTTCTATTTAATCTTAAATATGTGGCTTTATCTTACAATTGAAGCCTTCCTGTTAATACATTTTATGCAACGTTGTTTAACAAGTAGTTAGTAGTAGTTACTGTTATAAGATTTTTAAATACAAGTTGTCAAATGCAATTTAAACGCACTGCAGTCAAACTTTTCAAGGCTGTAATACTTTGATTTTATCACCCCTTAATAGTAAGTCCAAGATTTAAAAAATCTACAGATAGAATTACAATTTACCTATTCACAAAAAAGTAATTAACAAAAATAACCTCTTTTTTGCATGTTAATGCGAGGAAAAGAATTTTCCTTTTAAGTTGCAAAAGTAGGCAACGTTCTAGAAACAAAATGGATACCGCAAAATGTTAATTACATCCTAAGCGTTTTAATTGCTTTAAAATACGTTTTCTTGACAATTTTCTAAAACTTCCAGTAACGATTGTCATTACGCTTACCTTACGGATTATATCCCCTATGTAGCAGTTCCCCTAAGTGTGACTGTCGCTCCGGAGTCTGTGGGTTTGAACCTTGATTGGTTCTTGGTATTTTTGCCGTAAACACTTGTTCATAGGGTGATAGAATACATTAAATACAGCCAGCATGCAGTTTAATAAATTGACTGTTGATTATTGGCGTACAAAGTTATTTATTTTTGGTACATAATTTTGTTATAAGCTGTTAAAATTCTTAAAAAATAAATTGAACAAAAAAGATTTAGATCTCAAAATCGAGAATGATAGACTAAGAAAACTGGCGAATTATATACAGAAATCTAATGTTCAGAGACTGGTCAAGTGATTATCATTTTGTGTATCCTCAAAAAAATAACCTAAAAATATATAATAGAACTAAATCGCGTACGAAGGTTTTATGCATATAATAACAGCCAATGAAAGATCGTTTAATATAGGGAAAGCAATTCGCGGAAACGCCAAGAGCACGCTCACATGTTATTATTTCACACGAACGAGGCCAATACTTTCAATATAATGTGTTACGCGCTGTAATCTGTGGAAATATATATAAACTATTTAGTATATTCTTTGTTGACATGTTTTTTATAAAATATTTAACCTATATTGTTACTAGACAATCTGCTTGATATACTGTTTATGAGTCGATAGAATATATTTTTAAACCATTAATGGATAATAAATCGCAAGCATTCCTAATATCAAGAGTACTTTAAAATAAAAAATCAAAAATCAAACTTTGGTGATTATGTCTTTGTAATATGACGTGAAATACGAAATATTAAATAAAAATGAAAATTTACTCGAGAAAAAAAAACCTATTTTAATTTATTTTTTGTTGACATAAAGTTTGTAATTAGGAACTGAATTCAAAAGTAGATTGGAGTACTCATTGTTTTTATAACGTTGTTTTCCTGCTAAACGATGTAAGAAAATATAAAACGTTGTTTTCCTGCTAAATCATGTAAGAAAACCTAAATTAAAATTGCGTAAAGGACTTAGGTGTTACCCAACCATGGAGAGTAGACACATCATTTATCATCTTTATAGGTTCCCCCAAAATAATTATAATTAATCTATTGAGAATATTTTTTCACGTTGAAAGACCTTGATTCAAACAACTTGAGATATAAACTATGTTTCAATAAAATGAACTCCTATCAAGCAAGATTATTCATAAAATTATGCATAATTAATTTCGTCTTACTATACTTTGACTTTGAACTGACGCTTTAATTTTCAGAAAGTAGCTTTTGTAAAATAAATCCTTGACGTTGCATTTAATCTATGCAATGAGGATTTTTTTTGTTATATGGTCAGCATCTGTATCAAGTGCATGTCTGTGGCGCAGAATACGTGTAGCAAAACGTATAAAAAAAAATTTGCCGCTACTGGATGTAAAAATGTTTGGTTTTATTTCATAAGTGTACAAAAGTACTTTATGAATTAAATTAATTGAAAATGTACAGGAGTCTGTGTCAGAGCCATTAGCGTCATTCACAATTATTAAATTAGTCCAATTGCAGTATCTTTACTAAAATTCTCTTTTATATGTATTTCTGTTAAATTATGTTCACGCAGTAATGAGTATATTCGTTAAAACGGCGCAAATATGTCTCAAATAACACAAAGTTGTTATTAACAGGTGGGCTGAAAATTTCGCAGATGAACAAAGAAAACATATTTTTTATAGAATTTGATTTAATTATTCAACATAAGCTTTACACATTTAAAGACAATACTTTTTTACCGTAGTGAAGTAATTTAATTTTAAATTTAAACCACGTTTCGCGTGCTTTACAGCGTGCGTGGTCTCGGTGACTGAAGACAAAAGGTGTTGAATGTCAAAAAGTATCACAGCTGTAGAAAAAGTTGTATTATCTGTATTTATTTCCCCGGAGTTGGTATCGACTAAAAGATGGAGGGTTTTGGCAGAAATGGCTTACGGTGTCCACTATTTTCGCGGATCTTGAGATTTTAAAATAATTGTAAATTATTACATAACTTCACTCCGGTAAAAAAGTTTTTTCTTTAATTATTCAATGTAGTTGCCTTCAAATGGATATAACGATAATAGCGGTCATACAATTTTAAAGTACCATTTGACTTTAGCCTCTAAATAGGCTTCAGTTTCAGCGATTACCTCCTCATAAGCGAAAAATTTCTGTCCAGCGAGCATTCTCTTGAGGTCTAAGAAAAGGAAAATGTCGCTGGGGCATAATCTTATTCATAACCATACGTTTAAAACACCGTTAGCTTATTAATAAAAAATACAATTCTTACGCAAAATGGCTGTATTGCATGAAAATTACAAATCAAAGGTTATTGAAGCGTTATTTAGGTAAATTAATTCTTAATGTCATTTATGAGAAACACGCTTTCATAAAGCTTGTATTAGCTATAAATTCAGGTTTAATTATACTAATTACTCACTTATAGAGGTTCAATTTATGTAATAAGCTTAATAACTTGGCAGTAAATTTTCAGGGAAAGTGAAGGTACAATAGTTGCTGTCAAAACCTTGATGGGTAGCCATTTTGTGGAATAACGCATATTTTTTTGGATTAGTACAGTTAAATTTCGTTTTGGGCTTTTTATTTTATTGGCCACCTCAGTGATAGACATGGGTCACTTATGGTCCTTATAAATTCTACTAATAATATAAACGCGAAAGTTTGTAAGTATGGATGGATATTTGTTATTCTTTCACGTAAAAACTACTGAATGGATTTTAATGAAACTTTATAATAATATAGCTTCTACAACAGAATAACACATGGGCAACAATTTATAAAGATATTAAGGGAATTGTCCAAAATACCAAGTAAGTAGGTAAAATTCTACCACTTGTGAGCTATTCTGGCGTGTGCTAGAGTTACACATATATAATGTATGGTGGGAACTACTAAAGATATTGACTTTGTATCTTACATATTCAATATCTTTAGTAGTTTTTTTCTACACCAAGCTAATATAAGCTACTTGAAATACTAATCCTGTGCAAACGAAGTTGCGGGCACCAGCTATTAATACATAATTAAAAAAAATAAACAACCCTTATGATTCTCCTACAAAGGTTAGGTATAATATTATCTTATTTTATGTAAGTATAAGAACCCCGAGGTGAAGACCTTCTCCAATAAGGGTCTTTATTATATCCCAACAATTGTGTCTGGACACAATCAAACCTACTTATCTACGAAATAACCTGATCTTTTAGTTTAAGAGCTTTATTGTAAAGTTTCACTGAAAATTCTTGAACCAAAAAAGCTAAGTACATTCTCATAATACATTTTAAGTAAAAGCTGTGAATAGAAGTTTCCTAATATCTTAGTTTTACGTAACAAGGCAGAGAGCGACCGTCGACTTGTTCCTCTTGAGAATAGTATAAAAATACACTTTAACTGGAATAGATTTCTACCATTACTCCAGTTGATTTATTTGCTCTGCGATAAACGGCGTGCCATAATTTAATGGCTTTTCTATATTGTTTTTAAAATTAATATTGACTTTTAAACTTCGTTATTAGATGAGTAAAATAATACTGAAACATATAAGTTTTAATATTTCTTACTGAATGAAGTACAATTTGTAAGAGACACTTTGTTTATTAATTTTGTTGAAGATAATGCATTATTTATGACACAGCCTATCGCCATGTTTGATTTCAATCCCTTTTGCTTTGTCCTACCGTTTGGTTAGACGCACTTGTAATTGTTTTGATATTTACAAGTTTTGATGTTTTTATTAATGACGTCAATAATATATTATTGCGTGAGTGTTTTGTGCGTGCATACTATGCGTATCTGAACTTTTCTGTTTGTTCGTTAACTAGTATTATATTATCAGCCAATCTTTCAAATTGTTCCTGAATTAATTCTTCCTTTATCCGTACGAGTGGAAATTGTGTGCATTATTACATAATTGAGTTAAATCAAGTATGTACCCCGAGTACAATAAAAAGCTTAATAATAATCAACGACCATCAATCTATGTGGTACAACTATTTTGACACTGCTTTCACAACATTGTTAATTCTCAAAGTGTATCTGAATGTTCTTTTGGATTCTCAGCTATCTGTCTACTTTTACATATTCAATTATTATTACATTAAATCTCTTTATCACGATCATTATCACTGTATTTTGGAGTCACTAACAATGGGTATACATTCATAATTATTAAGCCATATTAGTTCAAAGATTAACCATGTATTTAGGAAGAGTTGGCTAAGTTACGAAGCGATAGCGTACCTGTAACTTTGACCACGCTATCTGCCATAACTTCGACTTCCCAATTTACATACCTTTCGATTGGGGAAACTATTTATCGTCTGAAATGACTACATTATGAAGTTTCGTGTACGTCAGATTCAGGAAAACGTTTAGCGCTGCGAGCAAAATGCAGATATTTCGATATTTCTATAGTATTTGAGGAAAATAAACTCTGCTTTAGAGATTTATTTTTCGAAATGTACTGAATTATTTATTAAAACTTAATTATTCAAAATCATTTCTGTCTCTTCATAACAGCGTTAACACAATTTTATACGCGAGTACTTTAGTTAATATAGTGCAATTATATTGATTATTTTTTTATGAATAAGGATACGACTTTTACAGATATGCTCAGTAAAAATACTTCGGTTTATGCTTATATAATCCATAATTTTGTTTATATATTCGTTGTACAGCTTGCTAGTCAGTGGACTGTGAAATGTGTGTTTAAAATTTATATGTATTAAATGTCAGGAGTATCTGAATAGTATATGTAATGTATGTATGAGCAAGCTGCACTAGATGACTAAATATATGAGAGGGTGAGAAGTAAGAACCTAACAACACTACCGATCCCTAAGCTCTACAGACGTACCCTAACACATAAATAGTGAATATATAAATAAGTACGGAATGTCTGCACCAAGAGACCTAAGGTAACAGACGGAGCCCTACGGGTAGGATCAAAGGTTCGAGGTGCTGGGATTATCTTAAAGCTACCGGGCAGGCTCACCACGATAATTAAGGGCTTGAAGTAGTCTTCGCTAATTTGAGAGAAAGCGCAAGCATAGTTTATAAAACAGGTTAATTTGTTAATGGTAATTTTTGCAGAATGGAAAAAACATTTTTTTTAATTATCCTAATTTGTCAGTTTTGATAACGAATTATTATTAAATTTCTACGACGTATTATTTTGATAAGTCTTCACTTGATTTTTAAGGCCTATCTAAAAATCATGCGATGTTAATATAACCATTATTTTCTGAAATAATTTATCAAAATAATATTTACGCTATCGTTCATATCGGTTTTCAATAAACATCGTTCGTCTTATTTAACTCCATTTGCAGCCTCCGTGCCAACTTAGACAGTTTAATGAACCTAAACTTGGCTGAGTATTCAGTTAAGTTAAAACGTGTTTGTTAAAAGAAATTATTTCGTACCAGCTGTTTCTGCGAGTTTTAATTAATGATTCACACTTTATTGAACACAAAATAAAGGAGTGTGACGGGCGGCCTTATAGCTAAATAGCGGTCCTTGTGCTTGTGCTTGGAGAGAATAATACAAGTAAAAATATTCAGAAGTAATAAAAAGCGCAATAACAAACTGAGCTGAACATTCTAGAAATAATATTAAAGATAAAAACTAGAATATATATTCATGCACTACGAGGTTTTACATATTACAAGCAAAAAATATTATAAAGTTCAGTATTTAATTTGTTATTATTTTATAGACGTATAATATTTATGGGGATAGACTTGTGCCTAACACACGATGTCGATTTTTAGGTCAATCACATAATGGTATCTGTACAACGATTTCCTTTACCTTCCGAGCAAGTATTAATGTCGCATAAAGAAAAATCCTTTATTGCACGGCCTTGATTCAAACTCACGACCTCAGCATTGGATTTCGCGCAACTAGCCACTAGACCAATACTATTTCGATAAATATAAATTGATTCTTGTGGAAATATTATAACTGGTTTCTAGCTTCTATTTATTTATATTTGATCAGTATAACGTTATGACTTTACGTACCACATACAGTGTTAAATAATAAGTTATAACGCTTTCCGTTCCGCTTTAAAGCTAGCGAATTGTCAAACTAAATGATTTAATGCATGGACGTGGTTTTAGTAACAAGATTTTAATGTTACGTTTAAGTTATTATTCTGTTATAACTAAGAGAAAGGTTAAGTTAAGACGGCAACGTTTACGTAATTTAGAGTTACTAGTCAAACTTTATTTCAAATTCAAAATTGTTTATTCATTTAGGTAACAGAATTTTTAGTTAACATTTACTGCCAGTTCTCAAATCAAGGGCGTAGAACGGACGAGAAGAAACTGGCAATAATCTCTCCGCCATTCTTTTAATCGCCAAGTTTTTTGTTTTACGAAATGTTCGTAAGGAGCTGCAACCATTACACCACTACATGACATCTTTAAGTAACCAATAGGTAATTAATAATAAAAAACAAAGTTATATATGTGGATATATATTGGTGATATATATCCTGGATAATAGTTTTGCGCTGATATTTACACATATATAAAGTATTAGGTATATACATATACAGTATTAAGTATATATATAATTTGTTAATATATCATTAGATATAATTTAGAGTACGAGTTAATGTCTCAGACTTAAATGCAACTTTAATTTCAAAGTATTTTCTTTGTGTGCAAAGTTGTCGAATCGTTGTACAAAGAGATCTTAGCCAGCAATTTCCACGTCTCAATTCAATAGAAATTTATTGGAGATATTATTATATGGGAATAGATTATAAAATAGCTATGTTGATAATTTGAAAAAATAGAACCTTACATGATGTTGGCTAATGCTAAGAATAATTGCATTAACGTTTATGCATTTCATATCATATGTCTTTAAATATTTTAGTAATCGTGACGCATTTATAACTAAATTAAATAAATATATGATTGTGAAACTAGGAGGTAGTTTCACAATCCGATATTAATTTTATTTCTTTGTTGTATTTAAGCTGACAATAATGAGAACAACAATCCTAACATTTTTGACATTGTAACTTGCCGTTTCCTGTTATAACGTCTAGAATTCGGACCACGCCACGTAAAGGCATTGTCTGTGAAACAAGTTTCCGCTTACCAGACAAATTCTTTTAACATTTCCTAGAAACTTCCACCATTGTATGTGTGTCAAGCTATAAGGCAAACAAAGAAATAGTGGTAATCGCGCAATGGTATTTTATAACGTTTATTGACTAATATGCAGATACTTTTGTTCAGCTAAATACGATTATAGTCCATAAGCGTAAATATAAAGAGAAATTCAACGAAAAGCTACGCCAAAAACGAAAGCTTATTAAGAACTCAAATATTCATGAAATTTATCTCGCGGTAAGTAGTGTAGACGTGTTATACATACATAAGCACTGCAGTATATAACTGCATTGCACCTTTCCGCCGATTTATATACACACCGAAATTCGGGTTAACTTTTAGTTTTATGCTCTTTTCGTGAGACAGAAATAACGATTTAGGTTTTTTCGATAGAGGTTTTCGTATCTTTTCGACGTCAATTAAAACTTGCCCTCGCACCGGGAATCGAACCTGATACCTCTTACCAGGCCCTTTGGACCTTTACTTCGTACTTCACTCACTCTTGATTGAACACCCTGCGGCGGCCCAAGCCGTGGCCCGAGTCTCGCAGGAGATGCCCTTGGACTAGTCGCGGGAAAACGCTCGCCAGACCTAGCTGAGCTGTATAGGTCCTTAAGGAAAATTAAAAAAATTACAATAAAGAATTCTCTGAGTCTTTGTTAACACGCTTTTTCACCACTATTTGGAACCAGCTGCCCGTTGATGTTTTTCGAACCATTTTGACTTAGTCCTTAATAAAAAATGCGTAATAATTCTTAAAAGGCAGCAATGCACTTGCCTTCTGGCAGTGTCCATGTGCAGCCTATTTGCACCCATAAAAAACGTTTTTAAAATATGTATAGAACATCTAAGAGAATTACAGTAAATGGCGTAATAATTTAAACTCAGCTTAAATAGAACCTATTCGAAAAGGTTTTTATTGGCAAAGAGCTTGCAATAAATTAAGGTTATCAACAGCTAGCCTGTGTAGTGCAAATTGAGCAATGCAAACCAGTTTAATTGCGGAGTATTTCTGCGAAATAAATTTGTATGTTAAGTCTTTACGGTTGTTTAAAAATGTCAAATGCACGTCATGATTTGCAAGAATTGGACTTGACTGTATATTAATTATAAATATGTTTAGATTAAAACAATCCATTGGCGTAAAATGTTTTAAACAATTCTCTCTTCGTGCTTATAAAGTGGTCCAAAAATAACCTGATAAAAGCCGCTTGTCATAATCTCCTTTTATTTTGGAAACTGAAGTAGGTACTGTGCTACTCGAGGTATTAAAATTTATGATATTCATTTTAATGAACAAGTATTTTCATTAAAAATTTTATGGTATGCAAAATCAATAAATATGCTTTCGCGAGCAGCACACATTTTAAAATAAAATACTTATATTATATATACCCCCAGCTTTTTAAATGCTGGTACCTTATTTGACCAAACAGCGTTTCATTAGCCATCATTATGGCTTGCAGCATCTTGTCCAACCCTACATAGGAACTCCAGCAGATACATTTGGGACTCCTTGTCTGCTAAGAGTAAGCTTCTCAGCTATTCTCCTGTTTACTTTCTGTCTAGGTCTTATCTTTAGGTCATTTTAACGGATAGAATTCCTTTATTATAAACATATTTATTAAACCAGTTATTATAATTAGTTTAATAAATCGTCCCGACAGTTTTCTTGCGTTACAGCAAGCATGCTCACTTGTTAACTTGTTATGAAATGTGTAATTAATTTCAATCGGATAAAATTGTTTAATTTAATTCTAGGCTATACTAGGCTGCGTTAATAAATCACCTCTCTTGTTAGTTCGTTCAAAGTATTCGTAAATAGGAATAATATTCATTATTTACAATATATTAAAGTTTGACCATGCTCTATTTCAACTAATTAAGTCTACACATCGGCTCCTAAACGTTTAACTACCGCGCGTTTGTAATTCTAAATCGTATTGATAGAACTAAACAACTTAAGTGGGAAGAAAACGGGTATTGCGCCTTGTCAGGGAATATCCCATTGAGAATACGAAAGTAAGATTTTATTATTTTCTAGTATCATAAAAATGTAATAACCGTCGATACGGCAGTAAAGTACTTCAAAGAATGAAAGAGAATCTTTTTAAAACCCCATTCAATTTCGTTACTTTATGGCTTCACAATCCTTAAGTGTTTTCGAATTTTGGCTTGTTAATGATATTTCCTACAGATATTTTATTCCCGTAATTTTTTGCGTATTTTAATTAGACTTATATGTGAACTAAATATTCAAATGGACTTTGATTTTTCTATTAATATAAATTATATTCTCTATCGAGACTGACTGACGCCGGAGAAATGAAAACACAAGTGTACTATACTATAACTCATACACCGTACTTTGATTTGCCCTTTTATATATTCACAGTATATTATAGAGCAACTCAAAAATGCTGCTTGCAAAATTATAATGTTTATAAACGTATAGCCTCATATGGCTCGTGTATCAAAACATGACAAGTTTTAATGGTATGACAAAACATTATAAATTGGGTTACGTTTTTGAATCAATTCTGTTTATTTTTTAAAAGAGTTTTTATAATAGTTAACTCCATCTGTCCATATTCGTTGGGTTTCATATTAATTATGTAAGGCTGACCCTTTCCGCATCTAAAAGCTAATTCCATTAGATGGAGAGGTTTTATCTTTGAAATATGAAAGGAAATTAAAATTTTGTTGCCAAACTATCCTGGTTATGAACAATTTAATTATTAATATGATTATACGATGTCTGTGTTTGCGTAACCAAATCCTTAAGTAGTTTACATTAATAATAATGTTTACCTAACAGCAGACACATATCATCGTCTATTTTATAAGACAACTTCTATGCCTAATATGTTTGGGTAAATTAATCCTGGAATATTCAATAATACACACGTTATTAAATATTCTCGCACTTATCCATGAAAGAGATATTTTACTATTAAAATATTTTTTGTATGAATAATGTTAGTGATAATATTTTGTATCCTAATATATTTTATTAAAAATATACCGCGATGTTGTCTTTATCATACTTAATATATTCAAAACATACGATATATTGAAAGAATAAATCTTCGGAGACAATTCTCCCTTAAAACCTTTTCGTAAAAGCGTTTTATGATAAAAGAAAAACTAGGATATTGAGAATATTGTGTGGCACAGAATATTGAAAGTATTTTGAAACGTAAAATACTTGAATACAAATTGTCTTTTTAACTTGGTTTTATCGCCAACGCGTATAAAAGTGATGACATTTATCTTACGAGACAGTCCATTATGTCGGGAACAAAAGATCAGATCGAATTACATAAATTAGACGACATTTTTCTCATAAACATTTTATCGGGAAATTAGTTTTAAACTAGTATTATTGTGTAACATATTAGATTATCTCTCATGATTGATAACCTTATTAGATAATAACTTTAGTTTTTTATCACTTAATATATTTACAGAAGGATACATAGAAGAGCTATACTATGAAAATTAAATATGAATAGAAATGTCTTAAATATTCACAAAAAATAAATTATCTTTAAGATGATAATAAAAAATTAAGAAATAATTAGTTTCATTTTTTTAAATTCATATTGGTAACCAACACACTTATGAACGAACAGAAAAGATGTTAAATTGATTCTACGTATAAATTTACATTTACTACCAGTTCGCAAGTCAATGGCGTAGAGAGCATAGTAGACAAATAGTATAGCCTTTTTGTAGGCCTTTTTGTACTATTATTGTATAAAATGTGCCATTTATAAAGATTTTTTCTAGCCGATGAATGGATATCTATAAAAAATGTAAAAATATAGGGCATTAGAAAGCCTTTTAGATAGGATATACTAACCTTATATATCTGAAATAAATAATTGTAGAACGCACGGATAACTCTTAATGTGTTTATACACTACAATGAAAAAGCCCTATTTCCGAACAAATGGGGCTTAGGGACCTTCAAAAAAGAACGTACAACCTGTAAAACTAAAACGGGCATAAATATATTTCTATTTAAATTAGTCACTTACAAATTTCTTAGAGACACGGAGATGCTCTGTATTTCTCAGAAATTCGTTTCACTCAACAATCCCTCAATTGTCCTCACCAGGTGCTACAAGTTAAACGAAGCGTTCTGGGATTTCCACGTACTACGCACATACATATACATTTGATTAGTAACTGTTGAGTTATTTACTTTCCCATATATTACAGGTTACAAATCATCTACTACTCTTTTGGTGTGTATTCTATATTCAATTGTAAAGTAAAATATTGTATAAAATGCCAATTGAATTCACAATTCGAAATTTAAATACAATAAAGTGATTCGATATCAAAATACAAACCATAATTGTATGAACCGCCTCGTAGCATCAATATCAGAGGCTTGTTCGGAATAATTGCCTTGAAAATTGCTAACCCGGAAACTGCAATACGAGGCTTCGATGTTCCGTTTCAGTACACTCACGCTTCAAAGATGTTTGAGCGATGAACAACTATGTCTTTATCGGTATAATAGGACTAATTTGTTTTGAAATAGTCTTTAACTTATACTATCTATCTAATATGTGGTTATATTTTTCTCAAAATCTGCTTTACTAGATAACGTTTAGAAATTATTTAATTTATTAAAAATCTATTAAATTTTATTGAAGTGAAACTTCTTTATCGACGTACGGGAGAAATTTTGTAGCAAATCGTCACGTTTTTCGGTTACGCGCCATCTTTTTCTTGTCCCTACCACGGTTGCTCCGAAGAGATTCGAAGCCATTAATAACAAAAATATATAATAACGATAACAATGATAGTAATAATTCTATTACAATTAATGAAATTCTGTAATAATCTTAGTAGTAATAAGGTAAAATGAAATAATTGTATTCATGTGTATGATAACAAAAGCCTTTTGTTAAACTTGATCTAATTTAACTTTATTTAACCAATTTCTGTAAAGTTGCATATAGTAGATCGTTTTTCGAAAAATAAGGTCATAAAGAAGTTTCACGTTTTACGTGTGTACACCTAGTACACGGACACATTTTTTTTAATACAGTAATAAATCGGTGCATGGTCACGGGTTGTTTCGCAACACGTGTTTGCAAGAAAAACATAATTGTTATAATTAAACGCGTTTTAATCCTGTAAAGCACTTTAGTAGGTGATGGTAATGAGATACTATGCATAAGCCTTTTATTCAATTTAAATAAAAGCACCATTTATATCTTTAAACACGACGGCTTATTCTTATGAAACTAAGAAAACCCATAATAAATATATTGGTCTTATCATATTTTGCTCATAATAATTCCGCACACACTCCGAGGCCGACCTAAAAAAACTGCGAAAAATATTGTCACATATTCCATTCAAGTATCAGTGCAAAAAGCAACCCGGCGAATCTTATATTATCAAAAGAGGTCCCATTTCTGTCAGCGATGTGTTTGACCTCAATAACATATTCCAGTTATTTACATCTTGGTACTATACTTGCTATTTTGCACGTGATATATCTGAATCGATTTTACATCTAAATCATTGGTATCTGTAATAATGTGTTTAACGTTAATATTATAACGTATTATTATTTTTTGTAATAGGCAAGGGGCACACCTAAAATGATACCGCCGCCTATGGACCCACACATTACCAGAAAGCTCGCAAGTGCGTTGCCGGCCTTTCAAGAATTAGTACGCTCTTTTCTTGAAGGATCCTATTTAAACTAATTTTGTTTATCGATTATTAAAGATAATTAGAAATTAAGTTTCATTCTAATTTTATTCATATATTATATTATATATTAGAGAAGCCAGTTGTGTAATGTAATGTAAAAAGGTAAGCCGATATAAAGTCGTAATTACAGTCTTTAAAACACTATTTCACACCTAAATGCTGACCTAGTAACCTTATCCCTAGATAATACAACACAATCCGCTTTCATGATACTTAACTCGTTAAAAATAAGCTTTATACATACACAAAATAACACTTAAGCTAAGAATTGTTGTCGCCAGTATCCACTTAAAGCATTTTTGTTCTCAATTTTCCTTGTATTAACGACACCACGATAGTGTTTTATTACCCATCTCCGTAATTGCCAAAAAAGTATTTCTAACGGAGTTTAAGAAAGCCTTATTTGACGGAACCTTTTTATATCGGTTAGATCTGATGACAGGTTGAAAAACCGGTATATTTTTGTAGTTTCGGAAAGCTTAACCATGTATAATATGTGCGTGATTTTTTAGAAATGTTTTGTGTTTTTTTTTTATCTTAGCTATGTAGGTTTCTTCATCGTATAATCCTTTAACATTTGAGCGACGAATAAATGAGCACTTAGAAAAAGGAATTATTTGAACTCACGACCTCACAGTTGAGAGGTCCACCCTTAAGCCACTAGGCCAGCGCTGATATTTTTTACGTAACCTTTGGTTTAACGGTATATTGTACTAGAATCTTTAAGGTATCGTTAAACAAGTTTTTGTTATAGGGTTTATGAGAGTACTAACTACTACATTATAATATGGTTATTATAATGGAATAATGTTGGAAAGTGACTTGACCTGACCTTAATTAACTATAGCCATAACATTTTTAACATTCTAAAACCTTAAGGGCTCGTGTAGAACGATTATGATCTGGATATAAAATCCAATGATTATGAGCTTGTGAAGATCAGCTTTCTGCTAATTTGTTTTCTTTTTATACGAAGGATAATTTTACCCATCTGATGCGATAAAAGATCAATTTAAAATGATAACAACCGTTAAATGAGACTGCCGGGAGGAGCGCAAGCGCTGCCGAAATTAAGAATTGGTACGATCATTTCTTGGTGTCGAATCGGTTCGGAAATACTATTGGGAAATAATTTTATTATGTGGGTAAAATGATAGAAGTATAAAATTATATTTTATTAAAATGTAACATGGTTTGCACTGGTTTCTTTATAACTAACGAGTTTATCTTAGAACCGCGCGGGAGCAATCAAGAAAAATGGTTTAACTTCAGTATCTGAGCAAGCTTATAAGGATCTTGTCATAAAAATGCAAAGTTTTTCTACAGTGCAAAGATTTTACAATCTTATTAAATAGAAAATAACTTAACTGTTATTTTCTCACCAGCTTGGAGATTGAAATTAAATTACGAAATTGATTTGTTACAAGTAGGTTAAGTTTCTATTTATTAATATAATCCTTTTAACTTAACAAGCAAAACGTAAACTTACTACGGATACTATTTTTTGTAAAATTTATTCCTTCACAGTTAAAATTCAATCATAGTGTTTCTTTTGTCTTTTAATGTTTTTAGCTTTGGTGAATACACAATATGCTTTTGTAGTCACTCTTATACCATTAAAGAGCGGTTTTTTATTTAGTACTAAAAACTACGTTTCTCGTTCTGTTGGCTTACTATAGTTGACTCACTAACTTGAGGGTACTAAACTGTGTATGTTTACATATCGTACAGAATGAACTGACACAGCGCAGCATTCAATTCGTCGCTTTGATTCATTTGGATTTGGATCATGTCATAGGATATTACTGAGGTGGGAATTGATAGGAATCTTTACAACCTATTGTCATAGCATACATAAGGAAAATCATAATTTAAAAATTAACGTTTCGGGAGACAACGCCCACAAATCCTAGCACACGAGATGTTTTACAGATGTATCTAAATTATATATTACAAAGTTAAAATCAAATTTCGTATTCCGGTAGAGCAGTGAATTTTTCTATCTTTCCGCGCTTTGAAACCTCAAATAAGGGTATATAAGGATAACGAACTTTCAGATAAATAACAACAGAGAATTGAATTGAAACTTAATGGAAATGTTTATGGTAGTATAAAATGTATTTGTGTATAATTTATAAACCTTTAATACCAAAGCAAAGGTGCCTTGATATATCAAGAACATTAAATTTTATTCTGCCTTTATGCACGCGTCGTTTTTCGATGAATTAAGCTAAAAGTAAATTCTTGTCAAAGACATCTATACGCGAAGCTGAAATAGGCCAGTACTATTATACTTACATGAAATTGCACTCGCGTACTCAAAGAACTTGGGATTTCTATTAGATAACAAACCCAGCTGCATTTTATTTCTACTGAATAATATATAAAAATGGAAATTACTACTACTACTACTATGAAGCAACGTTACGGATAGTAACTATAGTTGTACAGATATATTTAAAGACAATGACGTTCAAAAAAAATATTATTTTAACTCTTGCTTCCATATACCATTTGTGTCTGTTTCTTTGCAATATTTTTTACACCATAACGTTGTAGCATTGAAGTATTGTATCACCTTAGATGTCACGCTCACGTCTGCACTGCTGCAAACCTTTAGGCCTCGTATTAAACAAAGTATGTTTTAAATTCAAAATGGGTTTGATACATACTTTGGTAAATACAAGGCCTAATGCTTTTCAGCAGTGTAGTCCTGGTAGCGTGAGCGTGTGATTCTCATCCCTGAGATTGTGGGTTCAAACATCTGCCGTGCACCAACAGACCTTTATTTCTATGTGCACATTTAACACTCTCTCGTAGGGTGAAGGAAAACTTCTGAATTTCCTTACCAAAAAATTTATCACGAAACAGACACAGGTCTAAGGCCAATACCGGAGGCTGTAATAGTTAATCTTTAGGATGAATATAATACTGATATTGTATAGGACTTCTGTTATAAAATGACTGAATTACTTTTAAGTAATAGGCGAGATGTTATCCATAATAATTCTTACAAACTTGGATGAAGATAAGCCCATTAAGTTGTTCGTTCAAGTATTCTAAGATATACAACAATAACTTAAGATTAATGCCAAGACATTCTTATATCATACTCTAAGATAATATAAGAAGACATAAGAACTTTAAGACGCGATGATTTTATCACATATTTGGAAACGAAATTAAAGAAGGCAACATAATATAAATCACTGACTAAAACGTCCAAAATACATGCAAAATATAATCAATCAATAAAACAAATAATAATAAATAGTAGAGTATGTTTTCTTTATTATTGAATCTACAGCCATTTAATTTATCACTAAATATATGTGTTAAGTGAATAACTACGACGGGGTAGTGTAACTTATATTTCATATGACATTTTAAATTATTCTATAACGATTTTTAAACGTTAAAAAATTTAACTCATTTTGAATATACAGAATCCAATTTTTATTTCGGAAATATATTTCTTATGTAATATTTCAATCCACAGGTAAAATTACGCATATTAATTCGTGAGCCATTAAAAGTTATCGTATTGAAAGTTATAAACGCGTAAATGAGCGATTACAATTATACAATGTATGAATGCTAATGAGTTTACTTAAATTAAGTTTAAGTTCCAATTTTGACATCGATATTATTATTGGAATAAAAAATGTCAGATTGACCGATTAAAGTTTAATTAAATTGATAAGCCTCGTTTCTATATTTACATAGTTTCAGAATATATACATATTTCTTCTTCTTCTTTCTTCTTGGTTCTGTCCTTTTTTATTCATCGGCGTAGTCGACAAATAACCTCCAGCCAGTTGTATTTTGTGATTTTGCCTCCAGTTTATAATTCCAACTGTCTGTTAAAAAGTATTCTTAGTTACTTAATGGTAAGAGCAAACCCTTTTGTACTTTAGCTTTACAAGACAAACAAAATATATAACCTTTATTTTTAAAATTATTAAAAAGGAAATCAAAACAAATTTAAAAAGGTTGGTCCCTGTGGCAGAGTACTGTATACTTCATTGTAAATAAAGATTTTTCATAATACAATATTTAAACCAAATTCAAATTGTATTTGTGGCGAATATATATTTCGTATTCATACCCGTATCAACCTCTTGTACATTTTCTTAGAAGAATAATCTTAGTTGACTGACACATCGTATAAGATTGAGAGTGTTAGCAGACATTGACACGTACACAGGTGGATTATTTAAAATAAAACGATTGCTATTCAGTGGCGTAGCTACCTAGGGGCTAGGCGGGGCAGTGAGTGCCCCGGGGCCCTCAAGCTCAGGGGGCCCTCAAATCCTTACCAGAAATCTCGATCGAACTGAAATTTTGGAAATTTCTCCCATTTTCAAAATAAATATGACAGGTTGCAACCCCACTTTAATCATGACAACTCAGTTGAGAGAAATTCAAAAGTTATGCCTAGGGAATTCCCCTAAATTCTTTCTGCCCTGCGGTGCACAAAGTAGCTTAAGTAGCTTAGCATTTTTAAAGTATTTGTATATCATATTTTTATTTGATAAAACCTATTCAGTTTACACAGCAGGGGGCCCCATTTTTCAATTTGCCCCAGGGCCCTTGGTTGCCTAGCTACGCCACTGTTGCTATTAGGGAAATATTCAAAACAAATACCATACGTGTATCAGTACAATTAAAAAAGCAGTATTTCAAATATAACCATATAAGTTCCAAACACGTTATTAGTGACGATAACATAGTCAAGCTTCAACATGCAATTTGTCCGTGAACTAATTTCATAGTTTCTAGTTATTGCCATGCAAATGCCGTAATATTTATTACTATATGGATAAGGGCAATGAATTGCAACTGTTAGTGTTTCTATTCGATTACATACATCATTTGTCTTACTTGCAGTTGATTAGATGTGCATATCCGAGCGTTTTATTAATAAATATTGATTGCACTATTTTATTATGTTGTGTTTAAATCCATTTTGTAGTTCTTTCATTTTAAAATGTATTCAGTACAATAAAAAAGTAACGATAACAGTCCGGTTTAAACAAATGCATTTGTTTTTATTATTAGTAATATTATGTGTATTACGACTGAAAACATATAATATATAGTTGAAATGAAAAGTGTTAATCACCAATATGATTTAGATTATATTTTTTTTATAAATAATTAACGTAACGATTACGAAGAAATTACTTCAGAGACAAGGTTACTACACAAATAAAAATTATTCTTATTATTATCTTATTAGAGAAATTAAATCAAAGAAGGAAATTAATAATTCACTTATTTATCTAAATTCAGTGAAAATGATTGAACAGAACTCAAAGCAAAACAAGGAAAGACGTGTGGAAAATTCCGACCCATTCTGTGGTTACTGTAAATTAAATTAATAAATTAAAAAAAAAATTTTTTTTTACAAGTATACTAGAGATTAATTGTACTACATTTTATGATAATTTTGTACGTGTACTTTCTCCCGTGACAGTTGTTATCAATATGAATCTTCACCATTGTCGCAACATACTTGCATCCTCTGAGGACACATAAGTACTTTGACCTACATATGACCTCTTTCATACCAGCTATGCTCCTTTTTCATGCTTAATTTCGGAGGGACGTATTTGCTAAAATTGTGTTAAGTTTTATAACACAAATGTAAAAAACCACTGTTTTCAATGAAATGTTTCTTTTTATACACTAATTTACATATTTTTATTAATTCTACGATTTAACGAGTTTATCTCTAGATTCAATATTTTTATTGCACCTTATTAAATCATGCCAATGATTTGACTTAGCCGACCGAGAAAGGGATTTGCCTATTTGAATTTAAATGTTGTGTTCTAAATAGACTTCTTCGACTGTATTGTGTTAGGTAAAATTTTGTACTCAAAGTAATGTAATCAACCTTTCCCTTTGTTAATGTCTGTTTAGTATTGTGTAGAAACTATTTGGGTTTAATTAAAAGTGAAACTAAGGACACATCGGTTGTACACTATTAATTCATTATATTTGATACTATCTGTACTCTGCGGTAATTACGTTGCAGCGTGAAGCTATAACCTATATTAGCCTTAATAAATGCATTATCCACTTTTTGTCAATATATTGAACACTAAGGGCAGTTAGTCTTTAAATATTTATAAAATACTATTGTATAATTTTCTTTATATGGGAACTTGCATACGTGTATTACTGCAATATTAATTTGTATAGATAAGTGAATAATTATTATTGTATCCTATAACGTGTATATAAAACCGTTTCTAGTGATATATTAGAACATTAATAACAACAAATACGTATTTTTATGAAACACAATTGTTTATTATTATAATTAATTTAATACTATATACTGGCAAATGGAAAATTCAAGGACGATTTCAAATGTTCGCCGTATTTATCATGCACGAAGACGTTGGCAAAATATATGAAAGATAGTTTAAATGCTAAGCTGCATCTCGGTACTAAATTTCCTTTTAATCAAAACACTGTCAAAGGATGACACGTTCTTCATCTTTAATTAAAAACAGTGAGTGGAAATGTCGGGTCGTAAAATATTATGAGATGTTGTAGATAGTTCTAGTTGCGTTATGTGGTTTATTTTTACTGAAAAAATTGATAAAAATATAACTGTACATAAACAGTTTGTCTTTTAATAAAAGCTAATTCCGTTTAGTTGCATCTGCACTAAGAACATGTTCAAAAATACAGGTTATGGCAAATCTAGACAATCCATATTTATATTTAGATTGGTCGTAATGAAAACTGTAAACAAAAAAGTAACAGACTGTATTTGTATTTTTAACTTATGGTTCTCTATTCCATACCCTAATATCAGACTAATCGTTTACTATTTTACTAAGTCACAGCACTAATACCTTTAAATTGATGCTAGGCATGTCTAGTTAGGACTAGCTTAGCACAAAATAGATGAATAAGATTAGTCTTAAGTCAAATTCAACGAACCACTTGCTGGACTCTCACGATTTTATTGTTCAAGACTTGTAGTTTTCATTCTTTTATTATGATTAACAAATACATTTATCTCAAGTAATTTTAATAACACAGGCATTAGCACAGCAAAGGAATTTATAGTTTGTTCAACGGAACGCAGCATAAACTAAAGTTATAATTATTATTAAAGCAATTTTCGATGTTGACTAAAACCTAAATAAACATAATATTCACAATAAACGTAAAACAATATTTTAAGTTTAATAGACCAGCAATTTACTTTCATATAAAGAAATACCAAAAGTTTAAAGCTTGCTTAAATTATAGTATCTTTGTTACCTAAAATAGCAGCAGACCACAAGTAGGCGTACCTTTGAAAGCGCTTTAAGTATCATCACGGCCAGGTTAAAAACGGGAATTCCTGGACTTATAAAGGACTCGAGTTTACTTCATCATAGTGAATACAATGAAGCCATTGTTTTAACTCGGTTACGAACCAGAACTTATGAGGTTGTGACCTAGTAAAGTAATAAAATGTTTGAGATATTTGTTTCTGTGTGCTTAAAATATTTTAAAGAATTTTTAAATTTTCAATTTGTTAATTCTGTAATGACGACATAAAATGAACTACAACTCAATATAATTTACACAAATACAGTATTTACAATTTTCTTAACCTATAAAGTAATAATTAAAATAATTAAAAATAAATAAAATGAAAATCAAAAATTTTTAAATTACAATATTAATAATGAAAGTTCAGCAGAATATTATAATGATTGGTTTCTTTATTAATAAATGTTTCTGAGAATATACCTATATAATGTGCATATAACATAAAATTTTAATATTGAATATTGTAAAACTGGAATGATGTACTCGTATTATCAGAAACTGTTCTTTGAATGGACACATTTTAGCTGTCAATAGTGTGACTGAGTTTGATTCCTGTTTTAATAGGGTTTTTCATTAATATATAATTTGTTTTATTATACGGTTTTGTTTGATATAATCTCTAAATGTTGTTTTCAATGGTTATATGTACCCTTTATAGGTTTGCAGGAAATTATATTAAAAGATGTATTATTGTTATCGTGCTAGTTTGGCACTAAGTTAAGTAAGTTCGTACAAACGTTCATACTAACGTCAATAATCATTAAATCGGAACATTATGCAATGAAAACAATAAATTAACAATACGTCAACCGATAATACCTTTGCTAATGAGACACAATCAACTGTATATACAGCAATCGTGTTGTGTTTCAATTAAAATTATATTGAATTGTTATTAATTATTATTGATATGATAATATTAATAAGTATTTCACCCTAGACTATCATGTATGAAATGCTTTGCGACTACTATCAGTAATTATCTTAATAGTTTTTATGTGTTAGTCATATTAAGTTTATTTTCGTGTATATAGGTACATGAAAAGTACACATTATAATACTTTTTATTTATAAGAGTAATCTAAGTTTAAATAGTTAACTAAGATACTAACAGCCAAACTCAAGATATTCTATTAAGAATTAACGATTACTTAAGTCATGTAAGATTGTAATGTGTTTAACATGAATGATAACGGAAACAAAATATTAATTAATCTGAATATAATATAAGGAACCATCTATCTGGTTGAGATATAAAAAGCAAGATTTGTAGAATTTTGTTGTTTTAAGATACCGGTCTCAACTACCCATCGAATCTCGTCGGCTCGTCGTTCCCCTTGACCCTCTGCCCTTTTGGATCAGTCCACTCGATTTCTCTTTTTCACCATCTTCCACCTGAAGAACGAAGTACATGCCCTCTCCATTTGAAGGGCAATATGTAACATACATACTGTCTGATTACATAAGACCAATTAGTACTTCTCTGTTGCAGACTAATTCGGTCAACTCGGTATATCAATAGCTATGTCTGAGTTTCGAGCACGTACTTTCGAATACATACACGCTACAAGCTTAGTTCTGTTTAGTTTGAAATACTTAGGATTCGTAAAAATTTATATTGTGCAATTGTATATTAATAAATTGAATTTGTCTTAATATTGTTGCTTGGACGTCAAGAATTGTCAATTGAATGTACAATTCAGAGTTAAGAGCGCCAAGTATGACTAGTTTGTCTAAAATGTATTTGATCTTGTACGAAAGTCTCGGCTCTGCAAATTCTCTAAAAAATCTAAAAGTATGTTACCTTTGTATGATATTATATATTATAGAAGTATTTAAATATTCCCCGCAAATAAGTTTCGTTAACAAAACATTGAGATAACCACAAATTACAATTCTAAAAGTACTTAAGTTTTAATAAAAGGAAAGCGGAATGTTGTTTTTCAAAGTCGAACCCATCCGGAATATCTTACTGAAATATTAATTATCCTTTACACAACGGTTGCTAACAATACGGTTGTACAAATTTGTAATTTACAATATTATTATTTGTTGTTATTATACACTTCGTTCAATCCCGGCTTAGGAACTTTACTACTTATTACTACTATTTATTTATAATTGTTTAACTTCAAGGATATTGTAAATTATGAAATCGGCGCAGTACTTTTTGTGTTTACTCGTTGCAAAATACAAAGTATACAATTTTCACGTTCTTTATAACATTATTAGTATACCTAGATGTACAATTAATAAAAATACATTATATCAAAATATCTATAAGAATAAAACCAAAAGGTAACAACGCGTAAAGAAAACTTTCAAATACAAAATTAGCTGAAGTTTCTGATGAGGGTGAAGTGAACGAGATGATTTTGAGCGTTATTGATTTTTTGCCTTTTAAAGATAATTACTGAATGTCAAAGTTCTGAGTTTTGGTTATACACCCGGACTGCGCAATTTAAAACATCTTCTGCGAAATAGATACATAAAATTCTATAAGCTGTAAATTATCTAGTCCTTTGAAGCAAGCTATTTCAGGTTGTAAATGTCAAAAACTTGAAACGCCACGCTTTAGAACTGTACAATTTATGCAATCTCTTTCGCACGGACGTTGACTTAATAGAATTTGAGTTTTAACTCAGTTTTATAGTTAGCTGTTTCTTTTTAAGAATGTTTTCATCAGAAACGGTTATCATATTATATGTAAATAGGTTTAAAATCATATTTCCAATAACATATTCATAATTAAGAAAGAAAGAAGAACGTTGATTAAAATAAAAAAAATAATGTCTTGATTGTATTCTGAGAAATATTAAAATTGTGAATTGTTAACGTTCCAACTTCCACTCTTACAACTCATAAAACCATGTTTTCATGTTAAATATCATAATTGCAAGCAGTATTAGGTGGTTAAACGTATAGTTTCCACATCGAGGTGCGTTCGAACCCCACTTACCTACAAATCGATTTTACTGTCGCGAGAGAAAATCGCGAGAAAATGTTAATATCAAACCCGAAAATCCACGACACACAAGAACCAGAAGCGTATCACGATCTCCTGGAAGCCTAGAAAGATCAATGTACTCGTAACGCAAAGGCAGAAAATTATGTTTTCTGTCTTGGTGCATATTTTTTTCAATTCTGTATTCAAAAATAAATGTTGATTGGAAAAGCTTTATTCAAGAGTTGTTTATTTTATCTGACCGGAAAGAAAACTTGTGCCTGTCACTATCTAGAATCGTAAAAGTCAGCATTTACTGAGCTGTTAACAGCGGCAATAAAGAGCGTCGCGTGCTTACCACCTTTGCTTGGCACGGTGGATAACTTGTTGCTTATAAGATACTAGATGTATGACGTAACCAGTTTAAACTTTCTTATATGGATGAATATTTTGAGACGTAAAATATCATATCTAGGATTTTATTTTCATGGATACAAAGTATCCGTTACAACAAATTTGATAATGAAAACCAAAATTATCGTCAAAATACGAGTATATTAAAAAAAAGTAATAAGTGTTTGTGTACTTAAATTTAGATTTAAAAATATATAATGGAATTTTAGGTAAGTTTTAAAATAAATGCTTCTATTTAATTTGATAAAATATTTTAGGACACTCTAAGCTTATATCACGGTACATGAAATCGTCAGCACATTGAGGGCTTCACTTGACAGATTCTTGCCCCCAGACGTCTTGGCATCGGTGACCGCTTTCCATCATTCTGTCTATTTGTATATCCTCCTACATAAATCACAAGCCTTTTACTTTGTAACGTTCACAGTCCGACATTTAACATTGTAGCAATTTAATCGAGCTTGTTAAATGTACTTTAGAGTTTATTGCTTCAATGTATAAATAATCATTTCACATTAGTAGATTGATGTTCAAATTAATTGAAGTTATCAAAATGAACATTGTTTACGCGTAGCAATATCGAAGTATACGCGTAGCAATATTGTAGAATACGCGTAGCAATATTATAGAACACGCGTAGCGTCCTCGTAGCGCGTAGTATCATAGAACATATATTCTAATTATCGTAATGTAAATGAGAGGCATTAGTCATTTAGTATTAACGCTCTTTTGCTCAAGATAAGGCATTACGTTCATTACATTCTATACGATATTTACGCAATATTTTGAATAGAATATGAAAGAATATTGTTTTACCACGATTTTGATATTAAAATCGCCAACAGCTTGTAGTTACGCCATTCCGTTGGCTTCTTTAATATAAATTATAACATTATTTGTTCCTAACCAATAACTATTTCATTAATGAATTCTACATTCATAAAATATTTCACATTAACACCCGGAAATTAATCATAAACTGTTATTATGCAAATACGTTGATATGAATAGCTGCTCTGTTTGCAATATTGGAATTTAATTAAGCCAGCTAATAATGTAATGTAAAAACCACAGGTAGTGCAATGGAACGAAATTTCTATTATATTGTATATTGATGTTGGTTTAATGATAAACGATAAACATAAAAAACGGTGTAAACCAAATGCGCGATTTAAAAAAATTATTAAAAGGAAACTGTACAATAGACAGACCCAACAAAAACGAAGGTGTCTAAAAATTATTGAAGGTGTATAGATGTCAGTTAATATCTTTTCACTTATTGCAGATACTATTAAAATTGTATATTCTAAAAAAATATGAAGACTTCTAGTTGCATGAAACACAATAACTATATTTATTCAGTGTATATCCACGGGTCACGTAGATAAAAAGTCTGCCAATTTGAACGACAAACTTAGAGGAAGTTAGTTCGTAGTTATTGATTGTGCTTCAGATTCACTATTTCGGTCGGGCTGGATTTTAACGATACTATTTTTATAGCCTGAAAGAATATAACGGTTTTGTTTGACGTTTTTTGTGTTTTTCTTTTTACAATTTGAAAGATGCCAGTTCAGAGATTTGCTTGTGATTAAATCGCTTATCTGATTATAAATAAATTTAGTTAATAGAGATTGATTGTAGTGATTCATCTTCCAATTTTTCTGTTCCCACACGAATATCGTTGCGTTATTTTACCTTAATATTTAATATCTAGACATAGACATAACATTTATTACTAACAAACACACAAAATGACGACTCATTGGTCTAGTGGTTAGTACCCCTGACTGCGAATCCACGGGTCCCGGGTTCGATCCCCAGCTGAGACGAACATCGATGTGATGAGCATTTGGTGTTGTGCTTAGGTCTTGGGTGTTTAAATATGTATTTATATGTCTATCTATCTATAATATGTATGTATATCCGTTGCCTAGTACCCATAACACAAGCTTCACCAGCTTAGCATGGGACTAGGTCAATTGGTGTGAATTGTCTTAACAAAAAAATAACAATAACAAAAAAATATAAAAAAATATTTTTTCTTTAAAAGAACAAAGTAGGTACGTTTTAATTGTGTAACGCGTGTGTGCTGTGGTTGTAATTAATATATCTAAGTATCTTTCTTATCTATAATTTTTTGCGTAAGTCAAAGAGTTAAAATAAAAAGTAATAAACGTAATTTTGATTGATCAATTTGATTGTATTGATCAATTTTAATTGAATCAAGACAACGTTTGTTATCGTTGAACCATTCTCTTTAAAGAAAGTATTTCTCACTTTCGAGTAGTATGTAATAGAAATTCTCTCTGTCATCGTTATTTACAGCCCGTTATGAACTTCGTGCCTGAGGTCTTTTTCTTCCAGTTCTTTATCATTATTCTAAATTAGTTCTACGATAAAATGGTCTTAGCTTCAAGTTTATATGTACATTAATTAATATATTACGTATTTATCATAAATATATAGTTTACAAACATTTATTTGAAACAATATATGGAATACCAGTTTAAGTACTTCAAATGGGTTGCCGATGCTCCAATCGACAGTATATGCTCATTATGTACTTTTAATATGTGTGATTTTTTTACACATATTTTTTAAGTTTTAGTTTGATTCATTTTCAAAATTTTATTCTAAAATCGTTATGTAAATGGAACTTGAACTCTAGAATTTTCAACTGTAGCTCTCATCGATCTAGGCTAGGATTAGCTGGTGATGCTCACGGTTCAGATTTGCGAGCGAGCCCCAGCTTAACTTACACTGAAGTGAGCCGATTACATAGTACTGGAATATAGCTGCTCAATCTTACTTTGAATTTTGACGAGCTTCACAGATATATTCACAACTGTAACTTGTTAACATTTAAAATTTTGAAATGTATTTTAAATGAAATGAAATCTTTCGGTTTTATTTATTATTTTATTAGCTTAAGTTACTTTGGGAATGCTTTTTCACATATGAATAATAATTTAGTATTTTCTTAACCTACATAGTAATAATAAAAATGATTAAAAATTCGTAAAAAGAAAATTAAAAGAAATTTAAATAGTTTGGTCCCTGTGACCTACCTTTAACACTGGCAGCATTCTGTTTGTATATTTGATTGTTATGTTTAGGTTTTATTTAAATGAATTTTACTAACTAAAATGTTGATAAAAAAATAAAATAATAATTTAGTTGCGGCGTTTTAGGGTGTTACCCTTTTATAGATGGGCATTTGTTTTTTATAAATTGTCTCTTACGAATAGATATATGTATCTAAAAATACTATTAAAAATTTAATAACCTATTAATACTACCAAATTATTGATTTAGTAACGCTGCCAAGTTTCTGATACTTCACTTACTTTTTGGCTAACAATTCCTTTTGCCAGATGTTAACTTTCAAACTTACTTTTAATTTCACTAAATCTTTCGTTGCGAATGTGAATGTTAAGGTTATTAAGCTTTTTGACCACGACTTTAAATTTACTTAAATATTGTTAAATGCTAATAAGAGAAAAAGAAATATGTTTCTTCGCCCTTATACAATGTTACACTTAATTTTCTTTGCAGCAAATTAACACTTAAGACCTAGTGTCTTAAGTGCTAATTGGAATACACAATAATACTGGAATTAATCTAGACGCAGCCCTGCGATTCTGTAACTCACTTTTCGAACTCTCACAGCGGTTTTCGCATCGGTCGCTCTCAAATCAGTCGGAAAAGGTGGGAGCTTGTAGTTTATTGTTTATCAGAATGCCAAATCATGAAATGACCGCTTCACGACTGATTTGAGAGCGACCGCCGATGCGAAAACCGCTGTGTGAGTTACAGAATCGCAGGGCTGGTCTTAGTCAGTCAACAAATAACATAAAAATCTATAAGGATTTTTTAATTAAATTTTCTTACACAACTGTTCCTAATGTTGCTTTATAATTACAAATAATTACTTTACAAGATGAGTCATGTACACTGCTTCAGAGCCACTAAGGCTATAATATTATTAAAGACATATTTAAAGACTTCTATTCCGCGTGTCTTTCTTTTCGCTTTAACAGTCATGGCGCGTTTTCGTATACAAGTTAAAAAATATAAGCTGTATGTTAATATACTCTAAATTTATAAGCCTATTGCATACCACTCAAGGTATGTTTCTAAGGGAGCGTTCAAGTATTACGTCACGCAATTTTTGGAGATACTTACCCCCCCCCCCCCCCCCCATGTAGCGCGCCGTAATGTTTTTCTGAACCCAATAGTAAAACGTTTTGTGACCACCAAAACTCTTTATACCTAAAAGTTACTATTACGTGGTGTAAAGTACTGGAAAGTCGAAAATAATATTAACAATAACGTGTAATTTAATCCCCGCCCCGCATCGTAACGTTTTACGAAAGGACTTAGGACCCCCCCCCAAAATTCGTTATGTAATACTTGAACGCTCCCTAAGTAAGAACAATTAAATTGGATTTCCGGTCACTATCAGATTAGTATGAATTTTTAAAGGCATCGTAAATCGGTTTTGATAGGGTCCGGAGCTCTCTGTGCTTCCCCAGGGACGATAAATTTTATACAATGTACCTATTTGTTCTCTCGGCACGCACTATATACATTATCCTTACGAAATAGGAAGATTCCTAATTAACAAGATTTGTGATGTTTTGGGAAGTGTCTTAAACCTTTGCGATAAGAACGTTGCAATTAACTGTGGTTTCACAAACTGACGCATGATTTGACATGATGACAATTTAAAGGAACACATGCAACATACTCTCCTTATACATTTACATCTCTCACTTCAGCGCTCTAATTCAAGCCATCTAAGACAATACTTGTAAAATTTTCTTATTTCCATAGATTTAAACTGATACAATGTAAGTTCAATTTTTTTTTATAGAACGGGGGGCAAACGGGCAGGAGGCTCACCTGATGTTAAGTGATACCGCCGCCCATGGACACTCTCAATGCCAGAGGGCTTGCGAGTGCGTTGCCGGCCTTTTAAGAATTCGTACGCTCTTTTCTTGAAGGACCCTAAGTCGAATAATAAATCAATAATGGGATGTATCTGTTTTGATTACTTTTACAGTCCTTTCCGTTCAAATCTGTTTGAATTCTCTGGTGAATCACAATAATGTTTTTTTCTGCTTAGTGAGATTTTTTTTAAAGGCATCTGAGGACGTCCTTGCTTGTTAACTTCTCAGTATAATGATCATACATGGGTACACATGTCTAACATACATTATTTGCAGTCTGATTACGTTTACGTCAGTCTCCTTAGGTTTTTTTTTTATAAATAATACCTATTCCATAGTGTCCAGGGACTTTTTCTATCTCTAAACTTCACATCACACTTCTCGCGAAATACGCCCCGGCTACCTCGTCTCCTTACGTTCACAAGCATCTTCCTTTTGGCCCCATTTATTGTTATAGACAAATGATGAGACCTATCTGAAACTGATAATCCATCGTCGTTTTATGATTCTATAACATGTATTTTTCCAAATTTTTCTTCACCTAACGAACATAAGATCTTAGCATTAAAAATCACTTGCTTTAATGTTAGGCTAACACTGCTCTCAACTATAATAAACAAGGCTTTTATCTTTACTGATTTTGTTTTTCACAGCCTCAATGTCCGTGAAACATAATCGAGTTCCCGGAAGCTTATCGGGAATAGCGGGCAATCAATTTTTACGTTCTCTCCACGTTTGAAGGTTAAGCAAATTTTACATCGCAAAGAAACCGTTTTTATTTTGTTTCGTTTTGAATATAATCCCTAAGGGCTAATTGAATTTTGTCCTTAGTATTGTAGTCGTAATATTAAATGTTTGGATTATCTTTATTTTTATTATATTCACAGTTACCGTGAAATTTGGTTAGAATATTTCGTAGAAATTTAATTTGTATTTAAAAAGACAAAAAGGAGAAAAAGAGGAACTGTCTGTTATTAGATTTCTAATAACTAGATTTGGAAAGACTGGGAAACGATGGAATATGGGGCCAAGCAAACCGTAAGGGCAAAACAGTTTCTAAAATATATTAAAAAAGATTAGTTGTTTCTTAATAATGTATTTATAAACAAATATATAAATAAATATAACACAGTAATTTATTTCACAGTGAATGCAATTGTTAAGGCACATATTGAAATTATTCAATTAAAAAAATAACTTACAAAAAACATTTTGATGAAACGAGCTTTAAAATGGATGGAAATTACTTAATCGATTTTAAGATATCCTCAGGTCAACTCAATCATTTTGGGTATCAAATTATACTTGGCCATACTACTTTTGTCTTATTTACAACATATAATAAACCCATACTGAATCTAAATGACACATATTAACATAATTCATATACACTCTGACCTCCTTTAATAATTTAACATTCCGTAGTTATGACAGTCAAGTGATGGAGGCTCAGTAATGATCACGAAGTATGAATTAATATTTCAAGAGCATATATTTTATTTCGAAATTTTATTCCGTCCGCGCATCTTTCAAGTGTTATTAATGCTATAATTTATTATATATAAAAGTACTAATAATCGGGTAACTTAATAAACCATAGATTAAATGTGCCTTGAATATGGCGACCAGTATATATAGGGCAAGATTTTTATTAAAAAAAAATTGTCTACCCAATGCACCAATGAGGCTTTAGGTAATTAAAAAAATAACTGCTAATCATATTTCTTGAACGCCCAGAAAGCAGTTTTGAAAATACAAGATCGCAAGTTACATGTAAATTTTACATGTAAAATATGTCTCAATAAAAAATCAGTGCCACTACAACCTCTTTAGGTCTTGGCCTCAGATTTCTGAATCTGTTTCGTGATCATTTTTAAATCTAATAGGCAAGTCAGCCTCCAGTGCCTGACATACGCCGTTGACTTTTTGGGTCTAAGACATGTCGGTTTCCTCACGATGTTTTCCTTCACCTTTCGAGCAAATGTTAAATGCGCACATACAAAGTCCATTGGTGCACAGCCGGGGAGCGAACGTACGACCTCAGGGATGAGAGTCGCACGCTGAAGCCACTAGGCCAACACTGCTTTTAAATCTCAATAAAAAGTATTAAATTCGTTAAATACCTCGATTATGAATTTAACATGCACTCAAGATCACATGTTTGCATAACGTGGACTGACAAACATGCATACAAAATGAACTGTTAGTGAATGAGAGATTTCCATACGTAACAAGCTGGTATTTTATTAATTCAGGCACGTGACTGATTTATAACTCTCTTTATTAAGACTGAGTACTGAAAATGTATTCTCTGCGTAAAATTTATATCCTTATTTT
Organism: Pieris napi; assembly: GCF_905475465.1. NCBI lineage: Eukaryota > Metazoa > Arthropoda > Insecta > Lepidoptera > Pieridae > Pieris > Pieris napi. Next base: position 2,055,465 of record NC_062239.1, on the reverse strand, counting down.
GAGCGCTGGTATTGTAAGTTTTTATTATTTATTTATTACATGAAAGTTTTTTACAGAAGAAAATCATTTCACAAAAATCATTTAGTGTCAAATAAGCAAAAGCACTCGGCTCAAAAAAAGTTCTCGATAAACCCAAATTCGTCTTAATAATTTAAAAATAAAGAAAAAAATCATATATATTCGTATATACGTTACATATGCATACAAAAATTTAAAATTTCCTAAACATCATTAGTCTTTTTATATGCCTTCTATGTTTTTATATGTTTGTTGATGATTTGTCAGAGGCACTAAATATAAAAGTATATGGCTAAAATAATTTATTCTTATTACTTCATAATATATAATCAATAGATCTTATCAACAAAATACTATATTATGATAATCACTTGTCAAATCGTACAAATGAAGACGGAAAGGTTCATTTTCAAATCGATTTTGGGCGACATTGCGTCACCGTCCTTGGATTCAATATTAAATTCGTTGAGTATTCAGGAATATTTAAAAATAATTTTCAAATATTTCTTGTTGAATTTTCCCTTATATGAAGGAAATTTGTTTATTTTTATGAAGAGATAGGTTAGATATAGTACTATGAGTAATATTGAAAAAGCTTAGTTTGATACATATGTTACACTGATTTAAATTACCAGTCTACTTGAACCATTTTGGTTATTTTTATACAATTTGTATTGTGCAATAGCAGTGGAATGATTAAATCATGTTCTTTACTATTTCTTGCAATTGATAGAACTAAAGTGCTATTTTTATATCCCTCAAATGTAGAACTTTTGTTGAACTGAATTTAAAAAACACAAACTTGCCTGAACAAATATAAAGGCAGCTTATATTTTTAAAACTTTATCCTCTCTTCAGAAACGCTCACATGTTGAAAAATATATTAAGTAAAGAAATTTAAGCATATAAAAGAAATTGCCTTCGTATGAAACATTTCGCATTCAAACCGGAAAGTATAACGTATCTTAATCCCGTCTTTGGCTAAATAAGACTTGAATTAAATACGAAATATAACTTACAAAAATGATAAAATGTATGTACTTTTCTATAGAATTCTGAGTTTACTGGTGTTAGGAATTTATTAAGCTTAATGGAGAAAGGTACAAAAGTGTTTTAAGGCGTATTGTCCCATAAATAGTCGCAGGGTGTAATGTATTATACCTTATGTATTGCTGATTAGTAAAATTATGAATACTATTGAAGTATACTAAAAAATTGTTTTATTCTTTGATATTAATTTCTTTGAAAATTGAGCAGTATTGGCATAGTTGCTTCAGCGTGCGCCTCTCATCCCTTAGGTCCTATGTTTGATCCCCGGCTGTGCTTTCTATGTGCATTTAACATTCGCTCGAATGGTGATGGAAAACATCTTGAGGAAACCGGATTGCCTTAGACCAAAAACGTCGTCTGCGTGTCAGGCACAGGAGGCTGATCACCTACTTGCTTATTAGATTAACAAATGATCATGAAAAAAATACAGAAATCTGAGGCCCAGACCCAAAAAGGTTGTAGAGCCACTGATTTATTTTTATTTCTTTATCAACTGAAGCGAGTTTTTATAGGAAGTGTTTTATTTATTTGTTATATTATTGAGATTTCCCCATAATTTAAACCCCTATAAAAGCTATATTACATATAATTATTAAACAAGTTATAAGGTCTAAATTACACGCTCGCTTGCGTGATTAACTGGTACTTTATTTATATTTGTGTTGTGTGGTTTTGGAAACTAATGACTTGCATACATTTTTAATGGAACGAAAGAAATTGCTCAGTCACATGTTTATACAAACGCTCAGTTAACAAATTTACTAGTTAATTTATCAACCTCTATGTATTACAGAAAATACTCTTATTTAGTTTTATATAGTATATATACGTAAGTTATACCACATCAGTTCGCTCTTGTGTTATATTAAAAAAATATTAACATTCAGCAATGATAATAAAACGTCTAATATCATTATTAGTATGCTAATGTTAGAATTCCTGCATTTCTGCATTTCACCATCATTCAGTCCGTCAACCCTTAATTAAATCTACGTTGGTTCCAAGGTTAAATAAACATGATTAATCTGTGTATCTGCCCCACATGATTGGGTTACAATACTTTACGTGACTGAGCGTAAGTGACAAACGCGTGAAAAATGATTTTGAAGTAATTCTTGTTGCTACAGAATTCAAAATATAAGATCTTGAATATTCTTGTAGTTTTAAACCACGTACTGTGGAAACGTAGTGTAAGCTACCACGTATTGGATACATGTATATAGGGAAATTGGTTATCTTTTGTTTACCTAAATCTAAGAGGAATAATTTTTGTATTTTCATGGGGTAAATTGTATTCATTTTAGAATACATAAAAAAACGTTTCAAAATCGTACATTTGCTGTCCCACACATTAATGTGACATAAGATTTATTATATCTAATAAAATACTGTGTCACAAAGTTACAAAGAAGGAACGTCGAACCTTATTATGTTGTAGCAATAGAAGACTTTTTGCTAGTGATCATCTTTCTCTTAACATGCCCAAGTTGTGTAAGAAAGTTTTTATTTTTTCTCAATTATTCTCTTACTTTGTATATACTAGAACTACGGTGTTTGGAGGATGGTTATGTAAAGCATTTGTTATAATATTGTTTAATGTTTTCGATGAACAAATAGATAACCGAACACTTAGTTTTAATATAAAAGCAAAAGCCAGTTTATTCACACCAATACAAATTATATTGAATGGTTAGCTTTGTACGCTTAGAAGTCGATGTTTTAATTAACACCGTTTTGTTCTAGGAAGTCAATTTGTAATGAAAACAATTTTCTCATGCTACTGAACGATTTCGAGGGTTCGAATATCAATTCGTTTGATAGCACCTACGTGCGAAATTTAAACTATCATAAAACCCTAAGACTGGCAATAATAATTTGTGCAGTTAAGGGAACTTTGCGTATAGAATATCGGCTATATTTAAGGTGATCGTAAAATGGCAATCTTATTCAATTTATTATATCTCCCCTATAATATTTTTTATAAATTAAGTTTGATAGTTTTATGCGGTATTAGATTTTAGAATTATGATCTTTTTCACTTTAGTTTTTGTTTATTATTGTATTTTTTTACTGTATTCAAATATGTAACACGCTTTTCAGGTAATAAATTTTCTGTGGGTTTAAGAGTGACGTTTCAACGATGCAATATACTTAATTGAACTTACATTAATTAGCTAAGAGTGCATATATTTTAAAAAAGAACTGGTTTGTGCTAATGATGGTTCATGATAATGTCAAGTGGAGTTCTTAACGGTTGTCGGTTATTACAAACTCCTGTATATAACGAGTTTTTTTTCCAATAGTTATCAATGCAGTATAGCTCAGATATGTCCATTATTATCGAATATTCAAGGTGTATTCTTGTGCTAGGTTAAAGTAAATTCTTTTACAAATTTGTTTTTGTATTATGTATGGTTTTGACTGTACATAATTTGCTTGTAGTGTGGTAGGGTATTATCATACAGCAAGTATGTTATATATAACAGATAATAGTGTATAAGAATCTCGAATTAATTCCCATAATTCAGCTGCAAACGTCGAAATTAGAAATCTAATTTGCTGGTATAAGTTAAACGCCAAAAAATTAAAGCCATTTAACCCTTTCAATGCAAACTAACGAAATGAATGTTTACTTATACGGAGTGAAATCGCGCGATGTTGTGACGGTGTACAGGTGGTAAATGATGAGGGGCGCGGCGTTTTTGGCGTATCGAGCGACGATGGCGGCGCGCGCAAGCGCTCAGTACAAGCTACGAACGGATCTCAACCGGTCGCCTCTACCGTTAAATGCGACTAACCATCACGTTTCAGGCCGCGCGGCGGTCAAACCGCCACCGCCTTAACCAGGGTCCTTTATACCCCCAGTGCTGAAGTGAACGGACAAAGTTGTGATTGACCCGTTTAATGTTCCTCTATTTGTTAAATGTGAAGTGTAGTGTTCAATGTAATGAGATTAATTACCCTATCCCTAATTAACCAATTCCTTTCCTACTGATATACCAATTAGATTTAATACTTTAATTAAATAAATAGAGTTATTAATAGCTAAAGCCCTGCTTTATTAAAAAAATGTTAACAATATATTAATCTTATTTGCAGAATTAATTATTATATATTTATTGCTGGTAAATATTTTATTTTACAAACAAATATAGAATATCACTTGATATTTGAAACATATTTAATTATATAATCGACACTTATTTCGGGCGTCGAAGTTTAAGTCATGGTATTTGGATCGAAAGCACATTAGAAATTAATATAGGTGCTGCTCGTTACATTATATACCTATTATTTAGTTCTAGAAGCAGAATTTTTGATATCAATTTTACAAAAATACTTCCATATTTCAAAAGAGTTAACTTTATTTCAAAACGGACTAATTCAATTTATTTGGCAGAGCCTAGCAATAATTCATTGATGAAGCGCTACGCTGTAGCAAGTCGTAGCATCTGGCCGGATGTAGCGTCGGTACGAAAAGTGTACTTTAAAATGCAACCGTTATTGAATTTTAAGTGCATACTCTCAACTTACTTCCGAATTCCATTTTTGAAATTTGTGTATAAAACTATTCGAATTAAATGTTTTTATTTAAGCTATTCGTAAAATATGTTTAAGGCCTACAAATGGTCGGATGTCGATACATAAATTGAAATTTACTAGCATGGCAGATTAGACTTTCTTTTAACATTGGACATTTTCGTGTTTCAGCGTGGAATCCTATTAAATGTTAGTTATAGTTCTAAAACAAAGCGCGCCTAACCCAGTTTTGTGAACGGGCCATTTTCATGATACTAAAATATTCATCGCGTTTCCTTAGGTGAAATGAAACTAGAGGCTGTAAATGTGTCCAGATTCAAAGAGTTACAAAGTAACAGTTTATTTAAACCTCACATTTCACGCCTTCCATGGGCGAATAAAACGGGCGTTTTTAAAGCGAACTTAACTGTCAGAGGAACGAGGCAAATTGAGTTAAGATTTCCTTGGGCGTTTTTTGTATTGGCATTGATTAATAAACTCAGATTCCCACTTACTATAATTTTATTTAATATCTTATACTTTTATTATTTTCTATAATGTATGGAACATATTTTTACTGATTAACTAGGCTGGAAATCCAGACAATGTAACATCATTATGATTTTAGTATAGTCATCAGGGCTTACAAAAACACTTCTGCGATTTGCTTACCTTATAGAAAAATAAACGATTTTCTTGTTTTTTTTTGTGAAATTACTATCTATCTCTTAAGTAATTTAAAAAAAATTGTTTTTCCAAAAACGTTAAAATTGTTTAATTTCCGTGATACATAAGTAATTTGGAGAATATCTAGGTCTGTATAACTAAACACGTAACAGTGCAAAATTAATGCTTAAGAGGGTTAAGGGTAGATGTTTTAGGGTAAGAGCATTGTGATTTTCGCTCTCATGAAGCTCATAGTTGGCGTGAAGTGTTGACCTATTATACATGTCACCTACTACCCAACTCTTATCTCGTGCGAAATACCTTTAGTGAGCCTGAAATTGAGACAAAATTTAACTATATTTAAAGCATGTTATTTATATGACTTAAAAGTAATCTTTGGTATATGTTATGTTACATAATTTTTACAAAATACCTTATTATGTCGAAATAGGCAAAAATAAACTAAGAGATATATTTTGACGATGACCAGGACTGTAACGCATCAATACTTAATTAATTTGACATATGTTTCTGTTATTAGCGTTACTTAGATATGAAGCACATGCGTAAACCAAAGTCATATTACAGTAAATATTTGAAAGATATGAAAGGACCGGCAGATGCGAAATACTTTCCGATTACGAAACAAAGAGACAGTCCGTTGGGATAGCCAGTGCAACCACTCGTACTACTAAAAATAGACGTTAATAGTGAATAAAATGTGTCAGATAATAAGCCGTGAGTAGGTCAAGAAACAAGTAAAATTACACAAGTCTGCACGAGTACACCTCATTAGCAAAAAGAAAACTGGCGTCCGAAGCACAATACCCTATGCCAACTTCCTTTTCCTGGCTTTCTTGTACGCTTCAGGCAGCTGTTAATGAGGCCCCTATACACAAAAATAGACATCTCTATTCTATAGCTTAATATAAGGACGTAAAACCCAAAATCGAGTGAACAACGCAGTTTTATCCAGAATAATATATCAACTAACGGACGCCCATTCAACTGGATACCGCTAGCAACTTTTCCAATTTTAAATTCTCACAGAACAGAAAAAGTTGCACTATTTTTGATTATTTTTATCGAAATAAACAATCAATGTTAAATCATCATGTGTTTCACCATTAATAAAACTTAATGATGAAATTTAAAACTGAGCTGATTTCGGCCATGCGAACTCGACCTAGATTCTGCGAATTTTCATTTATCGGTCAAGATTACGGTTCTTTGTGAATTTGTAACAGTATACGATTATACTGTAAGCAAATTATTCCCAAAACTCTGTTCTTTTTAAATGCTAACATCAAAAGGAAGTTCCTGGAATACATTAAACGGAAAAACTTCTCCAAGATAAAGTTGTCGGAGGTTGCATTAAATCCTTCGTGAGACGCACCACGAATAGCTAATATGAAATTTTAACTTGAGCGCAATAAATAAAGGAAAATGACTATAAGAAAATATTACACCAAATTTCCTTGCGTGCTTGGGAACACCGAAAGAACTGAGAAGGGCGCGATAAATTCTTTAGGTATTTTATAACTTTCAAAAGAAAAGTTTGCGTGCTTATACCGTTGATATTTCTTTCTATCTTTACATGATTGAGTTTTATTAATTACTAAGGTTTTATCTTGAAGCGGATGTAAAAAATTTAGTTTATTTTCGGTTTTGTATTACATGCTAAAGTTATTTAAACTTTTTTTAATAAGAATAAGGGGTTATTATAATCAGAGTTGTCGATTATCCTTGTGTGTAAACGAACAATTTTGATATTTGTCGCAGCACTCATAAATCATAGAAGAGTGGTACCACTCTTTGTACATTTCATCTCCCGGGATCATGATATCCACAAGCATATTATTATCATACCACTTTAATTTATAAAACTTTAAGCAAAAAAAAAATCTAAGCATTTTAAAGTTGTTGTAAAATAATTGACGTTGGTTATGGTTAAGGGAGAAGGAGTTTACTGTCTGCGTATGCTTTATTGTACTATGAAAAATCTCTGTATTTGTATCTAAAAGCAATGCATAAATCAGCTTAGTTAATTATTATTTATGCTCAACAATTTTTAATGCAGTCTACCGCTAAGCAATCTCAATTTAATCGCGATAAATTTTTCAACATATTTAGAGCGTATAAAAGTTTTACGAGAATTAAATTTGGATAAAAAAAATTCAGTTGCTTCACGCAAATAGAACATGACCTTGTTACTTGTTAGCATTATATTTAATTTTTAATTAAGTACGAAACCGAATAAAACAAACTGAAAGCGTAATTATGAATATTTAATTTGGCTTTTAATGTGTTAAATTAACAATGCAAAAACTTTCAGACTTTTTAAATATTTTTTATGTTGTAATAGTACGACAATATCTTACAAAAGTTATGTTAAGTTATTACCTCCAAATTTAAATAGATTTAATGGACTAAAACGGACGTAATACGATACGGAACGTAACGTAGTTTAAAATATCCAAGAAACGGTGCAATTTGGGTACAATATTTTTCGTCAGTATATTTATACAGTATTTACGATTTCCTTGACCTACATAGTAATAATAATAATAAAAAATTCATAAATAGAGAATTAAAACAAATTAAAAAAAACTTTGGTCCTTGTTTTCGTTCAATGCTGGCAACATTTCCTCGCTGTATTGCGATACTTATTCGTTGAGCGAGGAAACACTAGCTCAGGTCACCAGGGTCACCGGTGCTATCTACCAGGCCCAACTTAAACCTTTAATTTGTCCCTGTGCACTTGAAATCTACGGCGCAAGAGTCTCTACTTTAAATTGAACAAAATCGAAGTTGGAGGAAAGAAAATTGATTGTTTATAGAAATATAGGGTAAAGAAAAACCTTGATATGGTAAATTTATATTGCCTAAATGGCAGGAAAAGTTAACACTTGATTAACAACTGAAGTCTTAAATGTGACCGTGACGTTATATTTAAAATATCGGTCGAGATACTGCGAACAATATTAATTTTTATATAAAAGCATTTTCATCATAAAAAATACTAAAGAATTGACTTGGCAAGATTTGTTAATGACAAATAAAAAAGAGTCTAGGGTCGAGGGTACACTAAATGTAATACTGATGTAGGTCAGGTCAATCACATTATTAGAAATGATCATTGAATACTAAATGAGGGTTTGAATAATTTACGTTCGAGTTTTATATTAAATAGAACAATTCGTAACAGCAACGAACCATAGATAGGAATTGCTCGTTGATAATAATAAATTACTTTAGAATATACAATCCAGGCTCTTATATTTCGGGAGCTTTCAACTTCACACTTGTAGTCGAAATTTATTATTTAATGTTCGATTGATTATTTGATTATTTGAAATAAGGTACTTCACAGAATTTACGGTGATAACATTAAAAGGTATCGGATTATATTTAATTTTTATAAGACAGAATAATATTGTTAAATATTTAACGTTATGTATGACATATATATATTTACAAGCAGCTGGTAAATTCCAATTATAGGAAAACCTAATGATATAAAACTGAAAACAATATACATAAATTAGGTGTAAAAATTGTGCACGATTTTCCCTGGGAGAGTGAAACTCTTCCGAATAAGATGAAAGTCAAGATTGTTAATTGAATTAGCTTTGGATATTAGCCTAACAGTCTTACCGATAGTATCTCTTACTTTAATTAATAAAGCGAAAGGTCATTTTAATGCTTCCACGTATACGGCCTTTAAAATATTTTACTTTATATCGTGAACTTCTTTAACGAAAAAAAATGTTTCTAATATAAAAATATGATTAAACAGAAATTTATATTTACATTTTTATTCATATTTCTTTATGCGACATGTGTGAAGTTCATTTATCGAAAAGTGTTATTATCATATAGACTTGATATTCACTGACTACATGTTTTACATGAAAGAGTAAGGATTCATAATATTAGAAAAAAATCAAAGTATGAGCTTAAGGTCATATCTAAATATTTAGCGTTATTTTATATCAGGGGGCACTGAAGTGTAGGCTAAAGAGTAAAGCTAACATGACTGCGTGTCAACACTACGAAGTACTACGAAATTGCTACGACATTCACGCTTGATAACGTAGCATGTATTATAACGTAATGCTGCGTTATTGATCTTATTATCGAGTACTTTTACTACATTTTCATATAGATTTTAAACGTGTTTTCACATTTTCTAACTAATTTTCTTTGAATGTTTTAGATTTTCAACAGTTATTATAGTATTTATCAAATCATAGATAGCAATATCTAATGAGAAAAACAACAATCCCAAGTTTATTTAAGGAAATAACTAGTTATTTTATAAACAAAATAAAAACATTAATATTAATTCCTTCATTAACGCGCTATGCATATAATAGTTACTTAATATTTATGTTTAACGCGAGTAGTGTGCGTGTTAAATCATGATTACAATTTGTCACGAATAAGCTTAAACAACAATCTACAAAGATTTTTTGTGGTCACAAATAAGTGAAATTTTAAAATGGAATTCAAATCAAATTTCTTAATTTTGTTATTTCATATGGTTAGGGACGCATGAAGCGTAAAAAATATATTTTTTTACTTTAATATTCAGTGCTTGTTTTATCTATACCAATGCAATAACACAACCCTTGTTTACTCGTACAAAAATATTTCTAACATGTTCTTAAGAGACGTCGCGTCAAACCGAGCGGGTTCATTAACCGCAACTTGTTATGAAACAAGTCGGCTTCGGAGTGCAACATCTGGCCCCATATTTGAACAATTGCCAAGTGCATTTCTCTTTTCACTGCCGCTCTAGCGTAATAATCTTTGGACCATTTGTTCGCGCGTTGCGGTGTGGCCAAACTTGGCACGCGCTTTCACGACTTGTCACAGTGATTGGCTCTTATTGATGAATATAGTAAAATGAATCAATTTCAAATTTGGAATTGTAACACACACAAACAACAATTGAACATGTAAAACAGTATGAGGTTATAAATAATAACCAATTCATTGATATGTCGCATAAAACGTCTTTGAATCGTCTTTTATTGAGTATGGCCTACAAATCCAATTAGTGTTTAACTAAACTTTTGGCAGGCTTTGGCGGGTTTCCAAGCATTTCAATCAGAAATTACCATTCCAAATACTCTATATCCGTTACTGTATTTATTTGCTATCAAGTCTATTTGCTTTAATAACAATAGGTTCATAGAATATATTTGTCTATAAATATGTATGAAGTATACAATATACATCCTTATCCTAATTTAGCGAAGCGGTAGCATGACCTGGCATTCCTTATCCCTTCTATCCTTCTATGCTGGGCGTGCTTTCCACCACTGAGATTTTCTCATGTGGAATCTTAATCGAACCGTTTAGCTGCCTCCGACAAAGACACATAAACGTAAAACACACAAAAGAATTGTCCATAACCTATCGATACTAATAATTGAATTGAATTTTGTGTTGTTGATGTGTCTTCCTGAGGTTTTAGAACTCCCCACTAGTGTGTGCATAACCCTCATTATGTGCAAACTAGTGATGTTGTTTCAAGACTAACCAATTATATCCTTACAGAAGTGCAATAATATTAATTAAAATTAATAATTAACTATTCCGTCGAAGTACAAAGTATATGCAGTGTTAAAGAATATATTATTTTTTAAATCTAAACTATAAAGTGGACAAAATGCACTGAAAGTGAAGTGTTAAAATGTTTTCAATGAAAACTGTTCGCGGCATAGGATTTTTTTGTGTGCAAAGTGTTAAGTGTAAGATATGGGATGACTCATAGTGAAGGATGTGGCCAGCTCACTCTTCGATCACAAGATGATGCACGAAATTCTCGACAATGTTGGGGCAGGCGCAAGCGGCATGATGGAGGAAAACGAGGGAGGAGGGAGTGGGGGTGCCGCGGCCGATATGGACGATTGCGGCTCCCTCTCCCTACCTCCTGACCTGCCCCCCTATTCAGGCGACTACATTATCAGTGACTATATGGAGAGGCTCGGTACTCGTCTTAATATTCTGGAAACTGAGCTCAAGTACGCGTGGAGAGCCTTAGATCTCCTCAGCCAAGAATATGTAAGAATGTGGGATCGATTAGAAAGACTCGAGTCTTTGCTCGCAGATCAACAGGGTGTTATATCAACTCTTCTAGATTTTTATACATGTCGAAGTGTATCTCGAGATCCTCTTTCTAGACTTGAAGTGATAAGGGAAATACTCGGAAATGGGACTGTGGAAGATGGTATAGAAGAGGGACTAGATATAGCCAGTCGAAATGCTGTTCTATTAGATCAGCAAGAAGAAGTAATGGAATCGGACGAAGCTTTTTATAGAAGTTTAAACCAAGCTTATAGGGACGATTACGTTTATGAAGAAACATCAAGACCTACGTCACAGCTAGACATGATTTGGGAAGCACCTGAGGAGCCTGAATTAGATATAGCATCTGCTGGCCAAATATATAGTGCAAAAGATTATAAACATTATCGGGGTATACAAAGTGGGCCTGGTATAAGTGAAAGAGATTTAGTCCATATGTCTACATTAGGTACAATAGAACAAATAACTGTAGATAAATTGCATGAATTAGATAGGCTGACTACGCAATTACACAAAGATTCAAGAGAGTTAAAAGACTTAAAAGCTAGACTTCTTAGTCCAGAAATTAAGATCACAGCAAAACATGACAGAGATATAGAAGCAAAAGCACTTGTGGAAGATGGAAATATAATTAATGAACAGTTAAAGGGCGTTTATATAGGCGGTGATAATTGGGCCTTGAATGATATGATGAAAAGTTTTGATGAATTTATGCTTACAACACCAAAGGATAATATACTTACAGATAAATCACCATCTAGATTATCACTAACTGAAAGCACAGTTGGAGATAGAACCGTGGACTATTTACCCAATTCGCTTTCTCCACGCCGGAAATTTGTACCAGAAAGGACTTCTACTGAACCTTATACAACAGTAACAGGTCGTTTAGCTTATAGTTCTGCTGTAGCAAATGCCGAGATAAATGCGGCTAAAGCATCTAAATCTCCCAGTGCATTATCAAAAGACCGATTCGATTATGGCTCGGATTATCAAGTTAGCGATCATACTGGGCAAAATTACTTTTCTTCTAAGATCACTCAACAAGCATTTACTGACTCTTATAAACAAAGCAAAGAACAACACTCACCAACATCGATACATGATTTATATGATGGAGGCGTGGATAACCGACTTGATTTGACTTTTGGTGAACTGCGTAAATCTCCCAGTCCTCCACCTCCAGCACCACCAAATGGAGCTGATATATTTGGGCCTATCGAAAATAATAATGAAACATTAGCAAGGCATCAAAATTTACTTTCGACAGGCCTTACAACTATGCAAGCAGAAAATATGAGATTAAGTCCTAGGTCGCCTAAATCTCCAAAAACATCACCGAAGCATTTGAAAAGAGATAACACTAACATTGTAACAGCTAAGTCAGATTCTGGATTATCATCTATGAGTGGATGGTCGAGTTTAGAAAAAAGTCCAGGCTCTCCGAAAACTGGCCGAGTGTCACATATTCAAGAAGGTCATAAAATAAGAGTTCAATCACCACAATCAATTCAAAGAAATACTTATGAAGATGCAAAACCATATTTAGAAACCTTGGTAGATTCATATCTATATGAAGATAAACAATACCAAAAGGAATATATTTCACATAAGCCTGATAATCCAAAGGATGAAAAAAATATAATTGATCTTAATAAGTTACATGATAATGTCGGTAACATGTTTATAAAAAATGACAGTAATTTTCCTGTACCGAGTCAAACTACACTTAGTAATATAGGAGAGTATTATTACGGTCATGATGCACCATCCATATACTCGGTAGCTGGAAATAGACAACCAATTTTTACTACTGTGTATAGCACACCGAGAGGAATGCTTACTGAAGATAGAAGTTTTTCCGAGTTAATAGATAGAAATCAAATTTTAGAATCAGATATAAAACAGGCTATAGATCCATATCCTCCTGAACCAAGTTATCATGCACAAACAGTAGTTATGTCTGGAAATAATCTTAACAAGAAATCCTTGACTCGAACAAATACGATGACCGGATCAGATAGCAGTTTTCAAAATGGATATAAAGTGTCTCGTACGGGATATCCTCCTGGAAACCTTAACGACGCATTATCATACTATCCTACATCTAGTAGGTATGACTCACCAAAACGTACACCGTTAGAAGAACGTATGTCTTGGCAAGGTGGAAGTCGATCACCAACGAGCTCAGTAGAAACACTAAGTTTAAAATCACACTCTCTCAGTATAACGGAACGAAAGCAATTTCAAAATCAATTACAACAAGAGTACTTTAAACAACAACAGTATGACCAACGTAACGGAAACATTACAACCGACATACAGAGTCATGAAAAATCAGGTTCAGACCAAAAAATTAAAAAAGATCAGTATACCATGGATTCTAGTGGTATTTTAGTTTCAGAGTCAGGCTATTTATCTATTTCTTCGAACTTAAAAATGAAGACCCAAGATAGGCAAAGTAAAAAGCCTAAACGAACTTCATCTTTAAAATCTGCAATGACTTCGATGAGTCAGTGGTTGCCAGATTTGCATTTACCTAAAAAGCATAGGTCACATTCCCTTCCATCTGGTGTAGATTCTGTTGATCAGGAGCAACAAGAAAAAACTTTGAAAGAAAGGCTATTGTCAGCACAAAGAAGAAAGAAAAAATACCATTTAGTAGCCTCGATGTCAGGTTTATTGCAAAAGGCAAGGAGAAAACAACAAGCTAGTCATCAATCTTTATCAGACCCAGAGACTTCTGAAACAGAATGGTCTGGTGGTCGATCGAGTGCTCAGTCAGAAGACAGCGATAGTGTGTTTTCTGATTCAATTCATGAAAATAATATGTTTTCAAAGGTTCCTATTAAACAAAAGCAACGAAAAATAAACAGTCAAGAAAAAATAGAACAACAGCAAATGATTCAAGAATTACAGCAGCAACGAGCTGAATTGCAAGGAGATGCTGATGATGAATGTATATTAGAAGAACATGAACGTTACCCTTCAACATCGAACGGGATACCGCGAGATAAAAGTGACGATATTGACTTTCACTTTGCTAGAGTTAGTCAAATGAATAAAAATAACATTCAAGACTTGGAAAAACTGGATATTGATACTGATATTTCAAACGTCGACCCATTCGAAGATGAAAAAGAAGATAACGATTCACCTGCTGCCATATTCGCAACTGTAGGTGATATGAAAAAGTCTTCAATCACATCAGAAGACTCTCATAGTGATAATAACAAATCATACAGTGGAAGTTCACAAGAGTTTGCAGTTTCTCGTGCTCTAGGCAAATACCGTTTACGTAAATCATCGTCTATTACCGATGATACTTCAGAAACTTCTCCACCAAAAATTGAAACTAATTTTGCTGAGGACATAATAGACGACTCAGATAAATACAACGATAAAAAACAAAATAAATTAAGCCCGCCTGAAGTAGTAAAAAACAATACAGGACGTGCTGACGAGGGCTTTGTATATCCAGAAAGGAGTCCCTCTTTGCAAAGTAACAGAGGCATGCAAAATAAATTTCAACCACGACATCAACAAAGTCTTGATATTCCTAATAAACACGACGATGATGACAGTCGAAGTACACATTCCTGGAGAAGTGGGTCAAGGGTATCGTCAAGGAGGCAAAGTACTGAAGATAGTATTGATTCCGAAGACGAATGGTACCGTTACGAGCTCCGGAAGCTAGAAGAAATGGAGCATTCAGGCCAAGATATAGAAAGAGAACATTTACTACTTGAAGAACCTGAAACATTAGAGGAAGAACCCAATGACATATTAAAAGAAAGGATGTCTTATGTTTTACGGGAGTTGAAACTTAAAACAGCTCCTATTAAAGTCAAATATGACGAAGCAAAAACGGAAGAGACATGGAAAGACATTACAACATTTCCTGATATGGAAGAAAAAATTGAAGACGCTATTTCTCAAAAATATTCGGATGATGAAAAATCGTACGCCGATTCTGGCTCCGGAGAAACATCTGGACCTGATAGTCCAGTTCAAAGTGGCGACGAGTTTGAAGAAGATGACGAAATGCCTCAAATGCGACAAGAAACTATGGGTGTTGAACAACCACCTCATCAAGATGCTCCTGCTGGAAGCAAATGGAAGTTGCTTAAGGCTCTAAAAGACAAAAAAGCTGAAGAAAAAACTACAGAGACACCGGTTGCTACCACACCATCAACAGAAAAGGACAAAGTTAGCGCAGGTGTAAGTTACTTAATGCAAAAATTTCACGAAATTAGAGTTAAAAGTTAGATATATAAAAATGTAATCGAGATATTATGGCTTGACACGTATTTTAAAATACCGTTTGAAAATATTAATTTTGAATAATATTGGAATATAATATGATAGTATTGTTAAGTGATAGTTGGTAATTATTACCAGTATTAATTCCATACTAAAGCTTAATGTGTATGAGCACAGTTGACGTTTTCTCTCTCTCTTTTCGTCTGGTTTATATTACCTGTTAGAAAAAGATGCTTAAAATACTGAGGTTGTGAATATTTATGTCTCATTCCAACTTTATATACAAACATCTTTGAGTATACTCTTCTTTGACAACACTTTTATACGCCGTTGATACTTCAGCTATACAATATTAATGAAGTTCATTTTACAGTACTTATAAAATACTATTTACTTAGAAGATAGGTGCTCTTATGAATACGAAATAGATTAAGGTGGCATATTAACAAAATTACTGTTTCTAATATGAGGCAATAACTAGTTCTACTGCTACAATAATTTATGTCTGCTTAGCAAATTAGCATTTTTTTGACTTCACTTGTTCATGTCGACAAAATTCAAACAAATTATATAACTAGGCCGGTAGTTTAAGCATTTTTGCTTTCTCAACTTCATTTGAAGAGCGTCAAGCATCGAAAATAATTTTGTGGTACAAATTCATCACCATATCATGTCATATCAAATATACGAATCAGGCCTCAGATATATTTTTGCGTACAATATAAATCGCTATTTACAAAACATCGAAGTTCACAAATTCATCGTTATAAAATGAGTGTCACAATTATGTAATTTAGAGTAGAGGAAACAAATTAGTGTGAGTATGTTACGTAGCTCGACACTTTGGTAAATTGTTAGTTGGCACTTGTGGTAGGCAAATTAGGCGTTACGTACAGCTATTAAAGATATGAATTGTGTAGCAAATATGATATAAAAGCTTAACGTTGATATGTATTGGGATTAAGTGTATACAATCCTGCTTCTGCCATATGGTGTTCGCCGAATCCTATACTACGGCTATAAAAATATTTACAATGAGTTTGTTAATTTCAATTCTACCATTGTTTGAACAATTGTAAAAGGACAATAGTATTTATTAGATATCTTTGTAGGTTTTTATGATATTAATTCTCCATTTCAATTGTTACTATTAATAAGTTTTGTAATTGTGTTGGTTCTTATAATAATATAAACTTTATGAATGATATTATAAGAATTATCATGTGATTTATTGTATATTATTTTATTGTTCTTAAATAAATGTTAGGTTTAAGTTTTTTTTGTTTTTATTAATTTTTTATTTTGCTTTTTTATAGAATGGAACCGGTGGATTCAACGAGCAAGGCGGACGAGGCAATGGGTACGTAGATTTCTGACATAAAATATTAAAGGTTTAAATTGATATAATAACCAATGTTATATGCCTTGAAGTCAAAAAGGCTGCATAGCATAACTATAGATTTTTCATTTAGATATTTTATGTATCATTCAAAAAATATTTTTAACTTAATTGTGGTGTTTTAACTAGAACTACTACTAGTTCATCACATACATCATAGGTTTATTTCTAAATATTTCATTTTAAATAACAAATGTGTTTTTGAACAAGATCCTATAAATTATTACTTAATTAAATTTACTGTTTATTATGGACATTCCTACGTATTTTTTTTATATATGTAAAAAAATATACATACAATAATAATAATAACACTTTATTTTAGGCACCCGGGAGATAATCCATTTTATAGCAACATTGATAGTATGCCGGATATTAGACCAAGAAGAAAATCCATACCACTCGTTTCCGAACTTGTAAGTAACCTTTCTGATCTTGATAAGAGACCCGAGGAAATTAGTTTATGTCCTATCTGGCCGGTTTCAATTTACTAAGCCTTTGAAACTTTCCAAAGGTTTATTTGAAACTGACTGTTGATGTCACGCTCGCGTCAACGTTAGCTTTCTCATGCTTAGTAACATTAGGCGCGTAATAAATGTTTTCTTCAGGAGTCAACTTGTGTGTTCCTTGAAAGGGCTATGGGATTTTCGTAAGCGTTTTTAATAACCACAGAAATTCGATATTTAAAATTTGTTCGTATTTTGAAATTAAACGTATTTCTACTTTATCTAACAAAACACGATTATGTTTTGGCGTATTTCACTTTATACGATTATTGCTTTGTAAAAAAGTAACACATTAAAAAACATTTCCCATACTTCTTTCAATATTAACCTAAATTTTAGTTTATAAACTTTCTTTGGTGTATCAATGTTATTTCTTATGTGATTTTCCTTTCTAACCTTGGTGGCCGTATTGATTAATGTTTTAGTGAGCCTATCATCATAACCTGGATCGAAATTTAGAGGTCACCTAATTGTAGATATGAATAACGAATATTCCTGATTAAATTAATGGTTATATTGCATTTTATCCCCAACCGTGGACCCGCAGGTTCTCAAGGTATATCTCTCCCAATAAACTTTCTTATTTCTGCATGCAGTTCTAATAATAGCTTTAAATATGCAGAGTGTTAAATCGGCCTAATGTTGTATCTAATGGATAGAACAGTAATAATTAATAAAAGCAATAGGTCATATGTAATGGTCTGGTTTCTATATCCCTTATTATTAACTTATTCGTTTCTACTCTAGACAAGGACAGTTGCCTAATCGAACTAAATCAGGTTCGCTATATAATAATAATGACAAACGTTGGGCAACAACTCACGAAAAAACCAATCACGTGATACTTTGATTATGTATATTAATGTATTACGTATGAGTATTATAGTAACACCTCATATATTAATGTTACCAACAGAACTTACTATATTATAATATATAATATATGTTTTATACGTAAGAAAAAAATGTATTTGCAATGTGCAGGTTGTAGCATACAGAAGCTGTAGAATTTGAATGTAATAATTGTTAAAACACGTTTATAATCAATTTCGAACAACATACGGCCGATTTATTATTATTTAACATCATCAACGTTTTTTGCTTGCTTTGCCCAAAGATGCATGACTACGGATTGACGTTATATTAATATTAATTCCATATAAAATATGCACATAGGCTTTACTTGTAGGTAAACATATTTTAGATTATAACAATATTGTTTATGCGTTTTAAGCACATTTTATAGTGGTTTATAAATAATTATTGAAATTTTAACGTATGATGAAACACGGAAAGCTTTTAGGCATGCGTAGAAATAAAAATACATTATGAATTTGTTTTATTGAAATTATTTTCTTGCTCAGACCATGGCTGCTACTAAGAGAAATGCCGGGTTGACATCTGCTGTGCATCGAGCAACACTGAATGACGAAGAATTGGTGAGACAATTAATATTCTATCAATATTAATATTTATTATATCATAGATACTCTGTATTTGCGAACACTTGACCTGTGTAATAATATTAGCACCACCGTATGTTATAAAAACATTTTTATATTTACTTAAAGCAATTTATTTTAAATAAAATATCATATCTCGGAATATGTGGGGTATGGTATACAATAGGCGCGAATTCCGATTTGAAGGCAACTATAACAGGTAACATTTTGGTATTCAGTAAGCAAACAAGGCTGTTACCGCTTAAAAGCCTTTCGAGAGGTGAGGTAACATTATAAGTGAAAATCTTTGTGTGGTAAGGTTTTAGGTAAAATTATTGTCAAAGTTAGATAATAGTTTATTATATAGTAGTATAGTTTATTATTCTAATAAGAATAACTTACAGTGGATAAAGGAGAGTGAGTATGCCCTACATTTGAATTTTCCTTAATTACGTCAACAATTTCTTTACAGAAAATGCATGTGTATAAGAAAACTTTACAAGCACTTATCTACCCCATATCTTCAACCACACCCCACAATTTTGTACTTTGGACGGCGACATCACCAACATATTGCTATGAATGCGAGGGCCTACTTTGGGGAATTGCAAGGCAAGGTGTCAGGTGTACAGAATGCGGTGTCAAGTGTCACGAAAAGTGTAAAGATCTCCTCAACGCTGACTGCCTACAGAGTAAGTTTCGTTTTTGTCTACTGCAAATTTTAAAACCACTTCTAATTTCAGTTCTCAGCCTAAATTTACGAGATTTAAAAAGTACTTTAGTATAATAAAATAAATAAATAATCTAATAAATTGATACTAAATTAATATGTAAAACATGTTGTCTCAAGTAAATTGTTAATACCAATAGAACCTTTTTACGCATTTCGACTTTTCTAAGATCAATCGTTACGTCATTATATTTGAAGAGAAAAAACCAATAAACTGACGAAGATAATGTTTGTTGGGAGCTGCGAAGCGCTCTCCCTTATTAAACTCAAGTTGTGTCAAGTTGTTCTCACAGAGGTCACATTGTCTGTACTGGTGACACGAAAATTGTCATTCTTCGCTTTATTGTTCTATATTCAAATTTTTACTTGTGTTTCGTACTTTTTGATGTTGTTCTTGATGTGCTATGACAAAACAACTAGCCAACTGAATTTAAAGGTAGGTAGTGAAGGCCCTGAAATGTAGTTTCATGGAGTGCATGGTAAGGTATATTGCACACTTTTGGGCATTTCTTCTACTCAGTGTTTTTCTGTCCAATGAATAATAATTTCCTGCCTTTATGTGTGCTTTGTGCCAAAGGTTGCATGTGTGTTCAGCAGTGTGTTTAACGATCAAACATCGTCATAAAATCGTCCATTGTATAATGTTTTTGAGGCAGGAAGACTTATTGAATATTTTTTGCTGATGTTTATGTTGTTTTATTTTACTGTATTTCTTCCTTTCTCTTGTGTCAGACCTCATATAATAGCATGAGTTACCCATCAAAATCGGTGTTCGCTTCATCGGTGCATGGCTATCGATATACGGTTTACACTATTTTCAAAATTATTCCCTATTGTAATTTTAATCTCATTTGTGCACATTCATTAAGGCGGGCAGTCGGTTGTAACGAATAATGTGATTTTTTTTAACTTCGACTGCACGTCATCATAATAGTCATAGTCTACATTTTAAAGGCATTATATCAATACTTTACACCACATACACACTTCCTCTTCATACATACCATTAGACAATGACACGTATACAATCTTCATCGTAGTGTTGTGGTATGTATGTTTTTGAAGTGTAGATCTTTATCATGTAGATAGGGACCCGGTCCTCTCCCTTCGGGTGCCCCGCCCAACGCCGAAACTAACAAAATCCTGGAACGGAGTCGAATTCTCAATACCCTACTTTACAATCCACTGTGTTAAACACTCTTAACCGAATTGGCTAGACGCTTCAAATACACCAGTGCCCTAATAAAATGGACTAAACAATTTGAATGTTAGCATTGTGTGCACGCAATCCACAACCTCTCCACTTAACATTATATGTGGTCTTAGATTAAATGTTTTTCTTTCTCGCGTCTATAATTTTATTTGACTATCTCTTCTTTTATTCTTTAATAATTTAAATTCTCATTCTTTTAACCATTTTAAAAGGCTGCCTGAAATGCGCAGTTAATATAAATTACAAGTTCATGACAGACATAACTAATACAGTGAAAATCAAGGGTATGATATAACGGAGTCTAATATTTAAAAATTTAAAATTTTGCGATGGTGGCGTCGTGCTCAGGTTTGCTTCGGCTGGCGCAGCTCAGGAATATTGACGTAACTAGAACCGACAGTAAGTCCTCATTTCTGTTTTTGTTTGCCAAGTTGGATTCTGGTTAGGTTGTGTTCTATGAGTGGTCGTGGCAGGCCTGACTGCAGGGCGGGGAGCCCCTGCCTGGCGCAGCCCGCAGCATCAAGAACTGTCTTTGCACCGCCTGAGCAGTGTGTTTCGCAGGGGCGGCCGAGAAGTCTTCCAAACATGGTGCCGAGGACAAAGCAAACTCTATCATAACAGCCATGAAAGAACGAATGAAGCAACGGGAAAGAGACATGCCAGAAATCTTTGAACTCATCAGGTAAAACATTTTTGATTCTATGTTAAATTCTGTTATTTTTTGCAAAGATGACTAATTCCCTATTTTATAGATCAGCTTAGATTGGAGAGATTTATGGTTTGAAATTTTAATACAATTGTAATTAAGAAGTTGCTTAATTTTAGTTCTTCTAGAAGTTTGTATAGAACGTGCTATTGAAACGAATATGTATGTAACAGACGCGTGTTCAGCATGGAACCAGATGGACACTCGACGCACATGAATACGGTGAAGCAGTCCGTCCTCGATGGTACTTCGAAATGGAGCGCCAAGATCGCCATCACAGGTTGGGAGTTGTGTCGTGGCTAACCCTTTCTTTTCCAACAGAATCCGGAACCAGGGATGGCGTCGACGCACCAGAACACACACATTACAATCACAACACTAAATTGCGTCTTTCGTTTCATGTGGCGACCAGGCGGACTTTTAACGTCGATCCCGACACACACATAGACAACTTAGAACAGGCTGAGCAAATTACTATTGAAGGAACTTCAAAGTGGTCCTGCAAAATCGCAATCACAGGTTTGCAGTGGTCTTTTGCGGCTGCGGACCGCGTGCTCGCAAGTTTGATCTATTAGTCTGAATCTTCGCCTGATTTCTCTTTACCTCCTATGTCTGCTCAAGTTTAAAATTGTTACTGGAAAGTAAACAATCCTTTACTTTAGAATTACATATAGACTTGAGCAGACACTGAACACATACCTAACCCGATCCATTCACGAATAATAGCACCACCCATCACCTATATAAATCGTAGCTTAATCAACTGCAAATGACTTGAGGAAATTCCACGAATCAACACCTTTCTTAAAAATGTACACGGTTTGAGTACACACAAGCGAATTTTTAATTGCCACACAAACGCGAACACAAACACACTCCAGACTGCATGTTTAACACAAATATAAATAAGCATTTTGAAGATAACAATGCAGGAATTTAAATAGATCTAAGATAAACTCGATGATAACCGATAAATAGTAGGTGAATGCATTTAATTAGCATTACGCATGTCTGAATCCCAGCTCTTCTTCTATTCTATCTACTTCTGGATTCGTGAAAATTCCCACAAAATTAGCTCATTTCCAAGCATACCTTATGAAATATTCTCGACAAAGTTCCATTAGCATTTGCGATAATGTAGTCGCTATGTTTCAAGTTGTTTTAGATTTCGAGTTTGGGCATATCTAGTTGAAATTTTTGGTAGATTTGAAGTTAGAGTCTTTTACCCCGACACATCTTTCATGGGATCACTCGTTTGAGGTACATTGGAAGCTTGGGGCAGGTAAGTAATCATTATGTAAACGTTGTGATAATGATAAAGTACTAACTTGCTGTGTAAAATACTTAAGTTGCGATTAGCTTTTAGTAATTTCAGCTAAGGCAAGAGAACATGTAACTCCATCGTAAAGTCGAATATTTAAAAAGCTAAGACTGCTTACTACGTAATATTATATAAAATTTATGAGAAGCTTCAAAGTTATTAAAGGTGCCCTTTATGGGCAGTTATTTGTGCGCAAGGCCTGATCGCTAAGGACAAGAGCGGCACCTCCGACCCCTACGTTACCGTCCAGGTCAGCAAGGTCAAGAAAAGAACCCGAACAATGCCGCAGGAGCTAAATCCTGTTTGGAATGAGAAGTTTTATTTGTGAGTATTGCTACCTAATTTTTTTTTAAACAAAATATTATACTACTTCCATAAACATTTATTCTAAAAATAAAGCCTTTAATTGATTTTGTCAAACAATTTACTCTTATACATAATTAAAACGTAACAGCAAATTTAGATTTATTTTATGCCCCAGCTATCTACTATATAAAATTCTCGTGTCACAATGTTCGTTCCCATACTCCTCCGAAACGGCTCTGACGATTCTGATGAAATTTTTATGCATATTCAGTGCATAAAAAATTTGGCTACTATCTATCATTCAAACCCCTAAGTGACAAGGAGTGTCCACCCTAAAAAAAAATTTTTAGATAATATTTTTTTTATTGTGGCATTAAAAAATACATACAACTCTATAATATTTTCACCCCTCTACGATCAACCCCTATTTTTTATTATAGTAGATAGTTATTTTTATTGAACTAAAACATGTTTCCTAGAAATAATATACATGGCAAAACAACGTTCGTCGGGTCAGCTAGTAATTATATAAATTCCATTATTTCATAACGATTCATTATGAAATAATGGTTATAATCTCGTAGTTTGTCATACTATTAACAATTTGTTTAGCGTCAAATCTATTTGGACCAGTCCAATAATAAATGTATGTAATTTTAACGGAAATCTAAAAAAATATCTACACGGTCAAGGTTTACTTTAGATAATTAAATATTTAATTTTTTAACAGCGAGTGCCACAATTCATCCGATCGTATCAAAGTCCGCGTTTGGGATGAGGACAATGACTTGAAATCAAAACTTCGTCAGAAATTAACGAGGGAATCGGATGACTTCCTTGGACAGACAATTATTGAGGTAAATTTAATAATTTTTTTTGATTGCTAATTAAACTCAAATTGAAATGTATTAGATAACATAAGCGGAATATAAAACACTATACTTTTAAATTTTGCAATGAAATCGAAATGTGTTACTGTTATTATTACTAGGCTTGGTTTTTTGATTATTAAATTTATTCAAGTATTTTTTTAATAATTTATTAAACTAATTTAAAAAAAACATTGTAAGGAAAAGAAAAATTATTGCAACATTAGAATGATGAGCATGGCCTATATTTACGTACAAAATATATTTAAAAAATTGGTTTAATTATGCTGGAGTCTAGACTAGCTACCAGCTCTGGACTAAAACCTGTTTGGTAGTTTATTATAATTTATCTCATTGTATATATCTATAAAATGACCTTTTAAAGCGATATCTTTTAGACAACTGTTCTTCGACTTAACTCAAGAAAACACACTGTAATTGGTCAGTCTAAAAATGTATCTATTCAGTGAAAGTAGTAAAAATATATTTTTTAATCTTAAGTAATTATCAAATGCATTTGAATTTTATAAAATTGTATTTTAAATTATAATAATCCAGTACCGCGCAGATTGCATCACATTCTTTGATATTTTTTTTCAACAACAAGTAATCAGCATTCTGTCTGACACATGTCGTTGTCTTTTGGATTTGAAACATGCCGGTTTTCGCACTTTCCTTCACCGTATGAGTTCGATTCGTGTACAGACTGGGATTGTACCTACGTCCTCAGGGATGAAAGTCGCACGCTGATACCATTAGGGCAACTCTTCTGATTTTATTTTAAATTATACTTCCGTAAATATAGACACAATTACTTCCGCTTTGACATTTCTCTAGACAGCTATAAATTATTTACATTCACTTGCTCTTATTTCCCGCTGTGAATGCAGTATACTCCGACTTTTAAACTCGAACAATTCCTTTGCGACTGCAACTTGAAGATATTTAATTTCATCAATGGAAATGCGATCTATTGAGTAAAGAAATTGCATTGAAAAATTAAAAAGTTATTCTTTGAATAAGACGTATATACATTTTCTTTGACAGTGAAGAAGTTGGATGTTTACTATAATAATTACATATTATTATTACATAACAAGCTATAACATTTATATACATAAAACCCATTTACCCTCTATACAATAATTAACATTATTTTCTTACTGTTAGTTAACGGAAACATAAAATAGCGAATTTCCTTTATATGTAGGTTGGATGCAAAATTTATACCTAAATACTTCGGACTAAAGCATCAACAGCTGTTTTATAAAAATATACCTATAAATATTTGAAAAACTAATATTTCTTATTATTATAGAACTTAACGCGAAATCATTTTCACGTCCCAGCAATTGAAAAACTAACTCCATTTTATAATACAGAATGTATTATTTCCTAGGTTCGAACTCTGTCGGGTGAAATGGACGTTTGGTACAACTTAGAGAAGAGAACAGACAAGTCAGCGGTATCTGGAGCTATCAGACTTCACATCAATGTTGAGATCAAAGGAGAGGAGAAAGTAGCGCCTTACCATGTTCAGGTAAGTTATTTTGTAAAGAAAACAGTTCTATTAAGCTCACTTCAATATTTAAGTTCGAGTATTGCTCGAAAAATATTCATATAATCTGAAAGTTTCTTGTACAATGCTTGTTGTTATTGACTTTTGAACGTTGATGGAAATATTTTTATTGTCTCCCTATAAATACACATTTCCTTTACAGTAAATGTATATAATATACATCTATAGTATCTTTTAATATTTAATTTAATAATACAAATTTCTTTAATCCTTTATTACTTTGAAAAAGCAAATATAAAATAAAAGCTCTTTAATGCCGTGAACCATATCAAATAAACGTGAAAGGTGACAGCGGCTTTTTAGCATATTTTTTGTTCAAAACAAATCGTTAGCCTTTTGTCTTTTAAACGATGTTACGGACGATTTGGCAGCCTGTCAGTGCCCTAAAAGGAATGAGTCTAAGCTTTATTCATTGGAAATATGTTATTATATAAAGTATTGCTTTGTTGACATAGTTCTCCAGTTGCGTAGTTTTTTTAACTGGAAGTCGATGTCCGTGTCGGCTACCGGCACAACTTTTGTTTTACAAACTCAAAACTCAAACTCAAACTCAAAATATCTTTATTCAAGTGGGTAACCAAGTACACTTTTGAATCGTCAAGTTAAATTAATCACAACATGTAGAGTATCATGTTGACCCTATATATTTTATCGATATTACCTAGATATTCTTAAATATATTTAGCACTTCGTGGCATAACCTAGTACAACAAAAAATACTTAAAAAAGGGGGCCCCTTATAAGAAATAGCTTCCAGCCATTGTATGGACTTTTTATAAAGTATAAAAATAAACAAACTAACATAAAGGGCAAATGAATTACAATACTTTCCAAACCTTTATTAACGTTAAGCGTTATATTATAAACTCTTTTTATAGCTATAATGTGAATTGAATTAACACACTTATATATTCGTCGTTGATTGATGTCTTTTAACATTTTCATACAATGTTCCGTTTTGGCAAAAATCTTTTCCATTAAAAGAAATGGTGTTTAAAAGCAAATTTTCGACCATATGGAGTAATCAACAGGTCCTATATTGGCATTCAGCCGTCTGGCCTTAAGCCAACCACTTTTCCGCATAATTAGTAAATAACAAGCAGCTAACTACTTGTCAAACTTAGTTTTGACAATGCTGTGTGAAACGCATGACTTCACTGTTTTTTTTTGTGATTTTTAGTAACCTTTCATAAAAATAAGATCATGTATATATTCGTATTTTTTAAATCTACAGTGAGCTTGTCATCTTATATTTCCTGACACTATTTGATTTTTCAGTATTCTTCAACCTATAAATTACTTAAGAGATTATATAGATGATGATCGAATCGATTAAAAAGATCTTTAAAAGTAAAAATAATAGAATTAGTCCCACAAAATTAAAAAAAAATTGTATGTTTTAGGTATTACTTTCTCATCTGTAATATTAATGACTAGCTGTGTCTAGTTTAAACGGTATCAATTCGTAGTCTTTATTAAGTGTGCAGCGATAACAACACTTGATATAAACCTTCTTGTCACTTCTGTGATACTATAGACCACTAGTTTTATAATGCATCAAATACAAAGCAATTTAAGAGGATCAAGTTTGTTGTTTGCGTGGAAACATAACTTACGAGTCCTGTTCTAACTTTGTTTAAATCTGTTGCACGCGGTCAACTGGGATGTATTACACGATCGCAGTATGATCTGTACATTATAAAGTACACGTAACATTACATAGACGTTGTGATGATTATTGGTTTCATATTCCCATGGCGCTTTTAATTTGTTCCACCTATTAGTTGTGAAGGCGAATTATATTAATTATGTAATAGCTTAAGGCGTATTGTTTGATAGATAGTCTGTGGAGTGTAAAATTGTCAAAATTAATGGTTGTCTATTATCTATGGTATAATACACGACTCAAGATACGCGCGGTAATCTGTTAATTAAATGTAGCCTTAGTTTACGATATTAGTAACCCTCATTACTGTCTTCATGCACTATTAGAAACAGTAGAAATATGTAGGTTTCATATCTCACCTAACATATAATACGCCCTGTTAGATAACTTTAAATTTAGGCTTTGCTTTGGTACAAAGTAATATAGTCTATAATTCGAATAGAACACAGAGCAAACGAAATAAAGGACTCTCGATCTTTACATGTTCTGGTCATGTTCTGGGAATGATTAAAATTCTAAATGATTTTAGCCATTGTGAATTTGTAAACATAAATTGTATAAGGTACACACTTTCAGAATTATCAATTAAATCTAGTTAAATAATCCATAGAGATTATACCAGTTCACGAAAAAGAGAAAAATTAACATATATTAAGGTTGTTTTCAAAGATGCTTGAAGTGAAATTTCTGTTCTTATTTCTTGGAAAAAACTTGAAAAGAGAATTTAATCCAATTAGTCTCTTGGTGCGTACTAAAAATGAGTATTAAAGTTTTTACGAGTTTGAAAAACTTAATATTAGCAGTAAAAAGGATGGATTATAATTGCATTATTACTTAACTAGCTTCGCAAGCGTGAATTTCGTGTAATTTAATAAACATCTTTGAGGCCTCTCTATATTCTTTATGTGTCCGTTAATTTAAATAAAACCATAATGAATACGATTATACCTTACTCGGGAATTATGCATTGGTGAAATCCATAGAGTATTTTTT
Source organism: Pieris napi (assembly GCF_905475465.1). Taxonomy (NCBI): domain Eukaryota; kingdom Metazoa; phylum Arthropoda; class Insecta; order Lepidoptera; family Pieridae; genus Pieris; species Pieris napi. The sequence goes on along the minus strand of NC_062239.1, from coordinate 2,027,120 downwards.
GAGTGTATGGCATTCATGACAACAGAAGTGGATTCGTTTTATAACATCATGTAAGGAAGTTAACAGGAACTGAATGTCTTTGGCAGTATCTATTAGTACAATAGAGACTGTGAAATTATTAGATACTTTCATAATCATAATAATTATCTCAGTAATTTGTTAATAATTTTACTACCAACTAATTAAAATAATTTAACGCATTGTTATATTAAATATTTGATTTTAGTCAAAAGACAATTGTTTATGTTATTGAGGGTTAAGTTAGGATAAATTAGCACTTATAAAAAATTGTTTGGTCCCTGTTTGGTGACACCAACTTTACACATAATAAATTCAATTAATAAATACACAAAATTATATTCTATATGCTTTCGCTGCTATCATAATAACGTTAGCCTAAACGTGAATTTTGCGTTTTATAACATCTTTACTTCTCATAGCGCCATTGATTTCCATTACTCACCAATTCACAACAAAACGTGACCTAGTAAAAATAAAAGACTATATTATGGTAATAAATATAACTAATATTAATCAAAGATGATTAATAGTAGGAATACAGTGGTTTTTTTTATATTAAAAATAATCTTGCAATTAGGCCAGTAATTATTGTTTTTTTTACCATAACACAAAATTTGAAATCTTTCATGTTTACCGTAAATATAAATACGAATCACAGACAATGATAGGTTATTATCAAAACAGCATACCTTAAAATAGCATATTTCAACAGCAACCAACAACTAATATTTTTATCTCGGTAACACGTTCCTATCTTGTGACTTGCATGCAAAGTCTCGAGCAACACCTATTATTTGTATTGGGAAAAACGAATTCTTCACGTCGTCAAATACAAATGAAAGAAATGTATCTTTACGTATAAAATTTTATTAGTTTGATCGAATTTGTCACTTGGCTTATAAGGATTCCTCGTATGTGGGAACCGCGTGACATATTTCCCAATAAAATACCATTGTTCCGCGGTTATCGACACATCTGGGACTTGAAATAGTGACAAGTTTTATTTTCTAGTGCAAGATGCAATTTATCAGTTTTTCTGTATTTATTGTATTTATTGTATACAGGTATATAACATCTATAGTATCTATTATATCGTATAAGGCTTTCATACAAAATATAATGGTTCATGTTCAAAGAAAGAATATTATTAAAAATTATTTTTAATCAGTTTATTAATTATATTGGTTTCATAGTAATATTAAATACTAGTTTTCTGGCTGGGCCATCAATTGGTAGATTTTAAACTCACGAAGAAAAAGGGTTTTATAACACTTCGTTACATACAAAAATATAAGAAATACAGTTGACATAACTAAATAAAAAGGAGGACAACTGGCGGTCTTATCGCTTTCGAGCGATCTCTTCCAGGCAAACAATTTTATGTGCATTTAAAAAAAATTGGGTTGGACGCAAAACTTATGATGGAGAATTAACTAACTCTAGCCTCATGATAATTTATATTGACAAAATGATCGATAAAAAGATTGTGAATACAAAATATAATTTAACTTTAAATATTTATATAAAAACTATTATCGCTTATAGAATTGATGCTACTTTTAATACAAAATTGTCTATTTTATGCATCTAAGGTATGGCGGTTAACTCGCGTTGTTCTCGAGCACGCACTTAAAATTATAAATCCGCAATTATTCTTCTTCTTACAGTGCCATCTCCTTGCGAAGGTTGGCATCAATAATATAATGCGCAATTACAAAGAAAAAATCATTGGAGCATTCAAACGCAGAACCAGAAGTCGCCATTAAACCACTAGGCCCACGCTGCTCTAAAATTATTAATAAAGGAATTATACATTTTCCTCTTGTTGCTTCAAAGTCATAGACAGAAGCTTAACCTAATTATTATTATAAAGCTTGCCCTCACTGGGATTGTAATTTATGAGTAATGCAATTAAAAGCGGCTTGCGTGTGACGTTGCGACCTCTTTTCCGATAATTAAGGTTAAGACTAGCCGGCCTTTGGAAATGTTACTCGATACTCTTAGGAAATCTAAGTGCTGGGAATACATGGAAAGATAAAGTGAGTGAAGATATCGATAGTAGTAAATTTTCTATGTTAGCGTCATTCTTATAGAAAAATTAATGAAAACGATGTTTTAAAAGACGGCTATTTATGACGACTACGATATAAATTTATATCTTCTTCTTCTATTTGAGGAGCATAAACTTGAAATAAACTAAAAAAAATGTAGCTTCGGTTTGCAATCATATAAAAAGTTAAAGGCCGGCAACGCAATCGCGAGCCCGCTGGTAATGTCAGGTGAGCCTCCTGCCCATTTGCCCGCTGTTCTATAAAAAAAATAAGAAAAAAATTGTGTGGGTAACCTTTGGTTTTGATACTCAGATATCTGTTTATATATCATGATAATTTTGTTTTATATAAATTCTTATAAACATCTTTCAATTATTTGTCATATTTTTGTATTAAAGTTTTATTCTTAAGTATTATTCAAATGTAAGTCGACGTTACGGCCAGACTTATGTAATTAATAATATAATGAACTAATTAAAACTGAAGCGCACCTATAAGTATCCACTGGAACTTAGCGCGCTGAAAATCGAATACATTTAAAACCCTTTCAACGATTTGACATAAAATACTGACAAAAACCCTAATTTCAACGAAGAATGCGGATTATTTCATTAATTGCGGCATAGGCAGACAATTGTTCATTTAGACGACTATTACTGTAATTACATGACGTCACATTCCAATACCGGTCGGATTTTAATGGACATTCATTTATTTCCTCACTTTTAACCTTTCTAAAGAGAAGTGCTTCTCAGGGGCTTAATTATTCTATATTTTAATTATATAATTTTGATTCACTTGCTCATATACCTTTATAATTATGGTATGTTTTTTGGTTCAATGGCTTAACCCTTAAAAAAATGTCAAATTGTTTTCGCGAAATGTCCATTCATTTACTCCTACAAATGGAGAATATTTTTATTAATGAAACGGTTTTTAAAAAAAATTAAAAATCGAATAGACCATTTGTTCCTTTTTTGTTGTTTATGGTATACCAATTGAGTTTTTATATTGGAAATATACATTGAAATACACTTCATATCTAAGGCTATATTGTGACACATTTATAGGCGTGTGATTAACTAGGTAAATTTTAATATTAAATTTTTTTAATGTGTTTTAATTAATGTTTTTATTATGGTAATGTATAGAGCGGTACCATCTTAGTTAGCTTATTTTAATTTTGAGACCGTAGATTCATTTTCCGGCTAGGTACCAATTGATTTTTCTTTCTATGAGTACAATTACAATGATAACCAAGATTGATAAAATAGATTTTAGTCTGAAAAGTTCTTCAGACATTTTCACTGAGCAATGGGTAATTAGTAATTAGAACACCGCAAGAGTCAAGTATCTTTTAATCAAGGTAAATGTATTTTATAACAGTAACTGACGTAGTAAAGTGCACTTAGCGACTTTGCTTTTAACGCATACTGTGGTAACTGCGGTTACGTGTTACAAGTGGCTAAGTGGGTTCCATTTTTGAAATTTATGGTTAGTAGATTTTATTTTCTTTTTAAATAATGGTCATTTTACAGTTATTGATACATTTGAAACAATTTTATTTTACGTATATTGCAATTTCCTTTATCTTAGTAAACAATAAATCTCCAAGTAAAAAATTTATTTTTACAAGTATTCTGCATTTGAAAGAATCCTTTTCAAATTGAACAATTTATCCTGGCGTTCAACGACCTGTTAATCCAGGCGTCTAATTTAGTGTTATAATTAGAGGTTATTTATTTTAAAGAGCAGTGTTGGCCTAGTGGCTTCATCGTGCGACTCTCATACCTGAGGTCGTAGGTTCGATCCCCGGCTGTGCACCAATGAACTTTCTTTCTATGTGCGCATTTAACATTTGCTCGAATGGTGAAGGAAAACATCGTGAGGAAGCCGACATATCTTAGACCCTAAAAAGTCGAGGGCATGTGTCAGGCACTGGAGGCTGATCACCTACTTGCATATTAGAATTAAAAATGATCATGAAACAGATTCAGAAATCTGAGGCCAAGACCTAAAGAGGTTGTAGCGCCACTGATTTATTTTAAGAGGTTTGATCCAAAACCTTCCTTTATACAAAATAATACAAGTCAACGTTTCAGAGTAATCAGAACAAAATGTTACGATTAAAAATCGTTTGTATTATAGAAATAATCCCACCCAATATACCCTGTTTTAAGCAGAAAGTGGCCTTTTCATTGTTACGGAAAAAAGCTAAGTGACAGTTACCTCATGTCAGCTTTGAAGTAAACAATTCGAGCCCTCATGACTCGGCAAAAATCTCGCCTTTCAGCGCTATCACAGAGACAAGTTAACTTTGATGTAACGACGCAGAGATGTTTTATGGACAAAATATTTTGTTAATAATTGTATAGTTTATTTAATAAATTTTAGGGCTAATGGGACAGATTGAAAAACAATCGTTTCGTAATGGAATAAATGGTCGTGTTCCTGACATTGGGCTAAAGATTCTATTAAGTATGAATATATTCAATGAATTATCAATTAACGAATGAATGAATCGTTAACTGCGTAGAATTAGATAACGTAGGAAAATTTAATTACAGATGTTTTATTACCAAAATATTAAACGTAACGTAATTTAATTATAGATTTTTTTTTAATTCTTCATACCCACTGCCGTTCAGAAGGAATCGCTTAGTAATGACTAAGGAAATTACTTTAAATCACTTAATTAGATTGGCGTAAATTTTTGTGTTAATTATTGATAAAAATTAAACCATTTAATGTACTGGTTCTTGTGAAAAATATAAGATAAGATTCTAGTCTCAGACAGGAGATATTGTCTGACGTACTGTAACTCACAGCCACTCAAAGAAGCATTTAGTAATTAAGTTGGCTTCACGGCTATATATAAATCATATTTATAATATCGAATTTAATTTAATATGGCAGCCTCTTAAAGATTTCGATTACTGAAGAATACACTCCCAATATTACTGGATAATATCCGTCAATGGAACTCGATTTATATATATGAGCAAAAACATATACAGCGGATTAACTCACTGAATCGTTTAAGCAGATTAACAGATCTCCAACTATAATTTATCTGTAATAATAAATGAATTAATATCAAGGTGAATGCAGGCATTACATACGCAATTCGATTATCTAACAAATAGCGTCAATTTGTTAACAAACCAATTAATATGGTGGTTGCGTTTGGCAAACGTATTCAGAATTTCACCATTTTGGGGTTGCCATGTATACAATATTTTTTATATGGTTCTTTAACCTATGTTTAAAATATAACCATTATTCAGAATCAAATTATTGGGTTGAATAAATTAAGAGTCTGAGATCCGCCTTTTACGGTTAAAGCCTCCCCTGCTGGAGGGAGTCCTTCCTGTCTATGCACTTCCGGTTGTTTCTTTCACCTGAGCCAATCTTTTGTATTATTAATGTATTCCCGTATGTATTAATACATAAAGTTTTGCCTCCATTTATCTGTTCTTCATAGCGTATAATAATGCCATTATACTGTGCGTCTCTGCAAGGTTTTGTAAACGGTTCTTGTTATATCCGGTTTTCTCTATGTTAGAGCTTAAAATGCGTAGTACCTATTACAAGTAATTTTTCGGAATGCGATTAACTCATTTAATTATTTTTAAATGCCTTTTGCTGTATTTTTATGCACCTCAAGTGAAAAATATTACTTTGCGTTTTATAGATATAAATTTAACCATATTTTTTTTGTTATTTCATAATACGTAAATATTTTATGAAATGGTTTTATAAAAAGATGATGACGAATTTATGTGGTTAACTAATAGCTAATAGTTGTATTATACATCTATCACGGAAGTTATTAATAAATATACAAAATAAAAACATTCTGTATGAAGATTGACTAAAAATACTATTAATAATTAGTTATTAGCTGACGTACTACGTACGTAAATGACAACGATATTCATGTAGTTCCTTCCAAGATTCCTTCTAGAAAAGAGCGTACCAATTCTTAAAAGGCCGGCAACACACTTGCGAGCCCTCTGGAAATGTTAGCGTCCATGGGCGGCGGTATCACTTAATATTAGATAAGCATCCTTTCCATTTGCCTCCTATTACATTAAAAAAAACATCCATTGTAAATAAATAACTTCAGATTTCTATGCGTTTCTCATTATTTATTTATCGTTATTAAAAAGTTGTAGATCGGGCTTCTGTGCCTGACACATCGTCGTTATGCCTAATGCTATATATATCACTATACAAGCATATATATCACACATAAAGTCATTTTGTAGTTACTCTTTCAAACTATATATGTAAAATATCTAAAGTAATAGTGGGTGAATTAAAATGTTGATTTTCATTAGGAAACGGAAGCAACGGACCCCAATCACTGGCAATTTACATTGTAAATATTCATTAGACGTATTAGGCATTCCCTTTACGAAACGCTCTGTTCCGTTTTGACAATTACTGCAATTATACTAAATCTCGATTTACAGACTGGACTTGCACTTTTTGCAATTCAATTAATTTTTTTGACTTCAAAACATTACTGATGACTGGTCGTAGTTGAATTCGTGTATGCGGTGATGTTAGTTGTTTCGACTATGTAGTTGCGTGTTATTGCTTTGATATTAAAGAGAGATTATCTAATTATCGTATGAATTTAAATAGTTATCTGTTTGCGGAACGTTGAGACCAATTCAACACAGTGGGTTAATATCAATATGCACTATAAGTACAAACAGAATGCTGCTTGCGTAGGCCTTGCGTAGGCCTTGCGTAGCCTCATTGGCTAGAGGTTTCTGCTCGATCTCATCACTGAGGTCGTAGGTTCAACGCCCGGCACTCCTATGGACTTTCTGTCTATGTGTGCATTTAACACTTATCGTAAAAACTGGCATGGCTTAGGCCCAAAATTCTCGGTTAGGCTTCTGATAAGACAAAAAAAAACAAATGATCGTGAAATCGATATAGAAAGCTGAGGTTAAAAGGAGCCTAAAAGGTTTTGGCAACACTGGTTTTGTTTCAAAATTAATGAATTTGAGAATTGGATATGATGCGGTGCTTTGAATACGTGATTTCCCTTTCTTTCTATTAGCAACAAAACATTTGGATCCTTTTTAACAATTTAACCAAAAAAAGAACATTAATCAAGGGCTTTTAAAGTTCGTTGAAAATATTTTTTTTAGACGTGAATCTGTGGCAATGTGACAGGATAGATTTACAATGAAAATAAATAAAAGAAACAAACTATATTATGTGTAACTCTATTTTGTTCCCTTGTAACTAATAAGAAACTTAATGAAGCGAATGCACACTTCTCAACCATAAACAACTCACTTTTTCCTCCCAAATAATTATACCCAATGAGATTGTACCAAACTGGGTTACTGTGTCACTTATTATAAAAGCCTTTACACTTGTCGTGTTACCTACTCCATTATTTATGAATGAAACAGCAAAATAATGTGTTTCACGAAACGCTATTCGGAATAGATTGAAATGGGTTAGTTTTGAATTAAAAATTAAAGGTTGTCACATATTTTGTCGTGATACATTTCGGGGGTCGGTGATACGTAAAGTAACTTGATTCTGTTTTGTTTACTTGTTCTATTTATGTAGAGACAAGCACATAAAGAATCTTTACATTATACAAATTCTACGCTGTATCTACTACGTAGACTTTATTACTAGTGGCCGTGACCAATCTTGAAAAGCCCTAACCGATACATCGACTTGTTGCCTCCACACCACTCTCAGCTTGTCTCAGTACATTAGGGATGTTGAGACCCACAATTGTCTTAATTACTAATTCTACTCTGTATAGATAGGAATAGAATACTATATTTGCTTGCCTGAAACGCAGTATTATATAAAAGAAGACGTCTCGTGCGTACGAAAATTATAAACTATTTTTTTTAGTATTATTCTATTACTAATAATGCATTTATATGAATAGTGTCTTACAAAGACTTGTCTTTCTATTAAAGTTTTTGTCATTACAATTTAAATGGCATGCAAAACAAAAATTCTATCGTTAAATATAAATTAAATTTTTACACTGAAGAATTTAAAAACAGGCTTCCCACGCAGCGTCTGTATCGACTTAATAAAATAAAGCCTCCAGATAATCTTTTAAGGAAAATAAATGGGAGGCATCCCTCTCAGTCTAAAGGTGTCTGAGCTCTTTATGATGAGAAATTTTCATTTCACAAGAGGCATAATGGAAAATAGGCTAACGTATAAGCTGCTCTGAATAATTAGAGATAAAACTATTTGAGAACTAGCTTTCTGTATTAGAAGTTGGAGTTTGAGGACAGATTTTTAAAACTATTTTGTTCCACGGTTTTATCACATAAGTAATTATTTATATTTAAAGAGCAGTGTTGGTCTAGTGGCTTCAGCGTGCAACTATCATCCCTGAGGTAGGTTCGATTCCGGTTGTGCACCTATTGACTTACTTTCTATGTGCGCATTTAACATTCGCTCAAACTGTGAAGGAAACTTGCCTATTAGATTGACAAATGATCATGACACAGATATAGAAATCTGAGGCCGAGACCTAAAAAGGTTGTGGCGCCACTGATTTTTTTTAAAATTATTTATATCCTAATGATTGAGAAGGGTAGTGGTGACTTAGTTGTTAAGCATATGATTTTCTACCCTGTAGTCTGGTGTTCAAATCCCGACTGTGCACCAATAAATGTTTCTATGCGACCTTCTATGCGATTGTCTTTATTTAAAAAAAAAAAAAAAATGTTCACTTGCACAAAGATACACATCGAAGATGTGTGCAGGTACAGAAGGCTGCTACATAAAAAAATAGATGCAACATGAGGTCAAGCCACAAAGGCTTATTTATAAATATTATTAAATACTCGATCGTTTAACAGGAATTTCATATCGGATAATTTCGGAAAAGTCTGTATTGTGGTTACCATTCAATATAGTTTTTTGCGTAATACTAAAAGGTTTTGTGTAGTGTATTATTTAGTGCAGCACACATAAATTCTTCAACCAATGAATTCTCTATAAATTTCCGTTCTCTACTATAAAAATGTCGCAACAAAAAAATAAGGTATGAAATTAATTTTTGGTTTCTATTGTTATGTTAATAAAGCTGTCCATAGATATTTTGATAACGTGTCTATTATAGAGGAGAAAGGATATTACATATAACAGTGTAATAAACCGAATTCAGTTGATGCATAGGTAAGAACAAAAATTACGGCAGAAGATCGCCGTGTATTTGACGTTTTTGATTTATACATTTTCGTGTTATATCAACTTTTACTTTGTAAAGGGTAAGTTTTCTTAAATTAATTAAGGGATTAGTTTTTTGAAGTTATTTGAAATATTTTTTTAGCTTTGAAAAATGCCCTATAAGGTGTACCATGTATATGTGTTAAAATTACCACATTAAAAAAATCCTCCTGGCGACTTTTATTTATTTAATTATAGTTTAGTTTTCTTTCGGTCATTATATTGTCGTAGACCTGTTTTTTGTTCTTTTTATAAAAATTCTTCACTCATTCGTATTATTTTATATAAAAAACCCATAAGTTACAGATATATTTGAGAATGTCAAACAAAAAAGGAAAAACAATGTGGTCGATTATATTAAACTATTTATATTTATATTATCAATCAGTATTTAGTCATTAAAAATCTAAATGGAATTAGTAACTTGTGTTGAATTATTAAAGTCAGTAATTTGGGTTGAATTTAATTAGAGACCTTACTAAATCAAGTTAAGATAAATTGGTTAAAATGGCCTAAGTAACAAACGACGCCTAAATTTCCATCGCCTTGCGTATGGTTAAAGAATTAATGAGGATACGAATATGCGTCTCTCAGGTATTTAATGTGACATTCTGTGTAAATCATTTGTTTTTTATGTACAAGGCGGTAAACGGGCAGGAGGCTCATCTGATGTTAAGTGATACCGCCGTCAGAAGACTGGCAAGTGTGTGGCCGGCCTTTTAAGAGTTGGTACGCTCTTTTCTTCACAGACCCTAAGTCTACTGGTTCCACATAGTGGTGGTACGCGGCAAAAATTGCCTTAAGAGTCGCTCAGTTGTGGTAACGGAAGTCGAGGTGATTCGGATGGTATTTTGTATTCTTACTTGACGTCCGATGATGAAACATGGTTAGAAAGAAAAGAATTACTCTTCGAATTCGTAACGTTTTAGTTTTTTTTTGAAGTCAGTTATTACGCCATTTATTAAGTTTTCGTAAATTATTTAAACTTGGAATCTTCGCTCAATATTTCCTACTTGTCATCTACATCTACACTGTCTGTACATCTTGATTAGAGGCGTTAAAACGAAGGGTTTGATAGTTTTGTGTAGTATATAATATGAGTAATTTTTTTTCACGAATTGTTATAAAAACATAATTCCAAATTTTTGTCTTAACAATATTTTTGTTCCTGAAAAAATACAACTTATTATGACAAATCTTATAAATAAATAAAAAATACAATTACGAAAACGTAACAACTTTTTATTAATATACCGTTTTACAAGTTTCAATATGGTTAAAAAAATCTTTTAATTGTTATGTAAATTAAAAACATTGAATGAGTTACCTTCACGGTAATGTCTAAGTAACAAAATTTTCATCCCTCAAAAGGATAAGCTGAAAAGTCTTTATGTTGTTACACAAAATTAATTTTCAAATGAATACATAAACAATGGAATAATTACGCGTTATCGTGCCGGAAAATGTTTAAGAAAATTATTTCTCTTACAGAATTCTGAATTCTGAAAAACATAATGTTTTTCAGAATTTCACAACTTCATACACTTGGTTTATTTAATAACTAGCTGGAGGCTAGTTCAAATTCTTAAAAAATCATTAATTTAATTTGTCAGTTTAATCTAAAACTTATTTGTTATTTATTAATTATAACGTCGTTGCAGTAATACAGAAATACAGTACAATTAAAATAATTTAAAAAAAAAATTGATTTAGTCTATCAAGAAGTCAAATAACGGGAAAGATTAATTACCACATTTAAAAATATAAATATGCGTTTATCAGACACGTAAAATGCAAATTTTGGCTATAAAAAGTGGGAAATTTATACGAAATTATGGAGATGTAATGTCTTGAAACTGAGTAGCTAAATTGTTACTGGTATGACTTTTTTATTACTCAAGGCTCAGGTAATAATAATAAAGTTTACAATTAAGTTTTGTAACACAGTCAACATGCAACGATACGTAAAACAAAAACTATAAAATGGGGCTTTAAAATTAAATAATTGAATAATTAGTTTTGTGTTAATTCTGTACAAATTTTCTCAATTATGAAATAATAAAATCTTCATCTGTATTTCTTCTAAACACATTTTATTTAAGCAAATCATTTTTGTTTTGAAATGCTATTTAGAAATTTGAATTTAGAGCAAATACTGTTAGTTAAATTAGATTTCTCCTAATGAATCCCTTTTACAGAGATTTTTATTACCATTTTCTAACTCAATAGAACAAGCATGATCATTTGCGAAACCTTCGGAGCTGCCCAATTACTTGTAAAGTCGTCAATTTATTTTAATGAAATGGATTTGTTTTTATAATTTATAACTTTTTAATACAACGTTTATTTTGATTAAGCCCGCAATTTTTATATTGAAACTAGCTGACCCGGCAAACGTTGTTTTGCCATGTATATGTATATGAAAAGATCACATATAGACGAAGAAGCGACTTTTTATCAGATATTTTTACAATATAGCATCTGATATTTTCGCATGTTTTTTTCATCATTTAAACAGACATTTTTTTGCCTTCCATACCCGATGTTTGTTCTTTCGGCCTTCTAAGTATATGCCAATATCATGATGATGTCATTAACTTCTCATACAACAGTTCTTCACGCTAAGTTGTCAGTACAAAAATCTATCGTCACTTGTACATGAGGAAAATTCCAACAAAGCAATTACTATTACTTTCATTATTAACCCGAACAAAAGAACCTTGCTCAGCGTATTTACCCACATAGCTTTTGTTTGCGAAAAAGATACAATATTGAAAAATGATCGCCATTATTGCTGATACGATGAATCGAGGCGATAAATTTCTGATTGACGATTGATGAGTTTAATCGTTTCTTAATTACGGGTCAAGTTTTTGACGTTTAGACAAATTTAGTTTAATAGCGGTTTTTCTAAAGGCTTGTAAGGTTTTTAGTTTAAAACAAATTATACTTGAGATTGATATACATATACTGTTTAATAATAATAATAATCAGTGGCGCTACAACCTCTTTTAGGTCTGGGTCTCAGATTTCTGAATCTTTTTCATGATCATTTTTCAATCTAATAGGCCGTCGACTTTTTTGGTCTCAGACATGTCGGTTTCCTCACGATGTTTTCCTTCACCGTTCGAGCGAATGTTAAATGCGCACATAGAAAGAAAGTTCATTAGTGCACAGCCTACGACCTCAGGGATGAGAATCGCACGCTGAAGCCACTAGGCCACCACTGCTCAACATATATACTGTTAACATATCTAAATGTATAAATAAATCTCTTTTTTGATGGATTCTTCTCCGCTCCGAATAGCAGAATAAGTAATAAAATATCGGATAAGTTATCGAATAAAAATAAATAAGTAAAATAATTTTACGAATGCAAACAATATGTCGTGTCATCTGTTGACAAAACTACGCATTTTACGTCGAATTCGTGTCAGTTCAAGAAATTCCGTTCTTGAGGTGAATGAGGAGATGCATAACCAGGCTTTGATCTTGATCGAAGACATGTGTTACTTTTTAAAAAATGTTGTATATCAGAAAGTACTTTAACATGCAGTATCGCAATATTGGCGCTAGAGAGAAGAGGCCTAATGTGTAAAACGGCCATTCTTCTTTCGCAATGGCAAGCAATGAAATATTTCTGTATTTGCTAAAGTTGTATTAATGTTAACCATAATGAAATCCTAAAATAAGTTTAACTAAAGTAACAACGATATTATTAGACTGTAAAGCGGAACGAAGTTAGCCGGGTCAGCTAAAATAAAAGTTTAAAATATATCTAACTGGTATAGATACATGTACGGTTGCCAGTAGTTGCCATGTTTTTATCAGGCTGTGGGTCGAAAATATGGTTTCCTCGGCGTATGGGCAAATAATACGGTGGTGATAAAATAAAAGCAGAAGGAGTCAATAGTAAAATGAGCCTATGAAACAATCTTAGAATCCTCCTCATCAAATCTTTATTTAAATTAAAATTGTTACGTTTATATTATATTTGCTTATTAACATGCGTGATTTCAGCACGTTTATATATTTGTTATACGAGTAGTACGTCCTGGGTATGCAAACATTGACGGCTCATTGGTCTAGTGGTTAGTACCCCTGACTGCGAATCCATGGGTCCCGGGTTCGATCCCCGGCTGAGACGAACATCGATGTGATGAGCATTTGGTGTTGTGCTTAGGTCTTGGGTATTTAAATATGTATTTAGATGTCTATCTATCTATAATATGTATGTATATCCGTTGCCTAGTACCCATAATACAAGCTTCACCAGCTTAGCATGGGACTAGGTCAATTGGTGTGAATTGTCAAAAAAAAAAAAAACAAGAAACAAATGCACGCGGCGTGGCCAACGAGATGGCTTTCAACTTTTTCGCCAGTCAATTGCACTGATTGAAATTGAAGCTTTACAGCGCTAGAACATATCACACACACATAAACTAAACCAGTTACTAAATAGTGCGGGACGATTCGCCCAGTAAATTGACGCATCACACATGACGCGTACATATGACTCGGCCAAATAGTCATTTACGTAACAAGATTATATTACTTTTAAGATTTATTTCTCTGATCCATGTAGCCGCATGTAAATTGGATCTTGTTAATAGTTAAGATTAGTTATCGGCTTACACGGGCTTCATAGTTAAACGATATCTTGTATATTCTAACAAAGACGACCCATGAACTTTTAACTACTAAGATAGTTAACTTAGGCTCACCCAGTTTAAACTCAATACGTTAAATACGTGAATATTCGCGCTGTATATACTTGTGGAAATAAGCTGTGACTGAAATATGCTTTTTATAGATTTTGTTTTGAATTTAAAAGTCAAAGGGTTTATAATATAATACGAAGGCGTGTTTTGTGGGATTGTAATTAGTGGTTGTAATCATATTATAAATTATAAATACAATTACAAAATGTGTTATGTTTGCTGGTTATTTGTGTTAAAATCTGAAGGTATACAATACATGACTGAGTTATGTAAAAAGTGTGTATTAGACCGAGGAATTTGCTTTGTATGAAGTAGGAATAAGGGATGTGAAATAGTAAAAGCGATAATAAGTCAGGGCAGTCAATTAAACCGTAAAACATCAGGTCGTATTGTATACGTCTACATTCTAGGCATTCAATACCAAAGTACTTGCAGGAATCTATATAGCTATAATACTTTCTGAAATCCTCAAAACTTGAAAAATTAAAAAAATGGTTTTCAATACATATGCGAGAGGAACAATCTTATTCTCATTAATCATTTGTGATAAATTGTGGGATTTATGAACGTTATATACGTATGTATATGTGTCTTTCCATCGATATATCTTCATACAAATACTAGTACTGAGGAGGTAATACCTCCTAAAAACGGTTGAAAGCCTGCTATAGGAAAACTTTATACCTTCGCCTCTCATGCATAATATTAAGCTTTTGAAAAACGTGTGTAATCCAGAAATCACATACCTTTTGTAAAGTGAAATCAATTTATGTCCGAACCACACAGATTTCCCAAATGAATTCAGTATTGTTATGACTCCAAATTGAAATCGTTGCCTCGAGTTATGACAAGTTCAATATACGCAGATTGTTTAACTTTTGTATTTGAGTTATTTATATTTGTATAGAAAATTAGGATTGGGAATACAAGCGTATTGTTTGGAAATTGATTATAATTTTTTTAATGTTTTGTCTTTCGTACTAAATGACAACGCATCGATAATATTTTCATGTTGTCTAAACTGTCAATGTTAATTGCATTAAGTTAGTAACCCTCTCTGTTCTTGTATATATATAGTATATACTGTATAAAATATCGCTTGAAAGAGTTTTAAGGTTGAACACTATATCTTCAAGAACTGAAATCTTCAAAATGAAAAATATTTTTTTGTTTTATTCGCCATGAGAGTGTATGAAGTGCTAAGAACGCCATAGTTAAATATATACTTTATCTTCCAGTACACATGTCTGCATGAAAACCTATTCCACTACCTGTGCGAAGAAAATGGGGGAGCTGTGACACTTCCAGCTGCTCGCGGAGATGACGCATGGAAAATCTACTTCAATGAAAATCCAGAGGAAATCGTCGATGAATTTGCTATGAGATATGGCATTGAATCTATCTATCAAGCGATGACGTAAGTGACCTATTAGAATTATACTGATATTAGAATAACAATAGGTACTGTGAGATAAATAAAAACAAAAGAAATAAGAAAATTGGCAATTTCTAAACTGTGCGCAACTTTGATCCGAAATTTTACGTAATAACGTAATACCTAAGTAAAAAATAAGTAAATAAAATTTAAGTAAATAATTGTGTTAGTTATGTTATTTAAATTAGTCCGGCGTCATAGAGGTGTAAAAGTGTAACACGGACATTGGGGTGGGTTTTAATTTAAAACCTCCTTCTTGACTTTTCGATTTGATATACCTATATGTTACTATTCAGCTATTAGCTACTAGCTATCATTATATTTTAATATATGAAGAACTTTGGTCTTGATATTACTGTAGCGAGGAATAAAGATAGGCTTTATAATTTAAAGCGAAACAGTGATTTTCTATATAATGTATTTTCTGCACTAGTTACAATTTATCTATTTTAAAATATATGACAATACAGTAAACATATAATTAAAAAATAATAACAAAAATGTAACACAAATTTTAGTTTTTACTTGTAATGGGAAATACTACTATTTATACTATTCCAAATTGATGTTGTCATTTTAAGGTGGGCTTTTTAAGTCCTTCATAGTGTCAAATATATAAGCATGGTAAAAGCTCATAAAGACTTTCAAAGCGGCGATTTATGGCGTCAAGGCAACACTAGTAGACCATTAGGGTATTTAACACAATATAAATATGACTTTATAATATAAAAAGGGTGTGAATGTATTAATCATGAACACTATGACAAATACAACGTACGTCCAAAGACTTTTATGTCTTTGAAATTTGACGATTTATCACGGCGCTTATAAAGTTAGGGTATAACACGTTAAAGATGTATTTATAGAAATATTCTCAGAAACTGTTCCAGCATAGTCAAATTGTATAGGGGTAAAAATTCTAGTAGAAAGAAGTGCTAAGCAGCGTGACCCATTCAAAAATATAGACAACCATCTTACAACACATAATGATTACAATGAACTGGGAAAAGCTAAAGCGGGCCAAAGACAGACTGCAATATGCGGTCGCCGCACGGCGATCTACATTTTCCATACTAAATTCATATTTGCAATACACGGACCGCTCGAGCAGTTCCTGTAATTAATAATTAGGAGGAGTAGTTTTCTGAGTCATCTGAGATTTGCTGATATTGAAATTACTTTCAAAGAAGAATGGAAGAAGATGGAGATAACAAGAAATAGAAAATGCTTTTACTCGTAAAGGGTCCACATAAATATAAACGTTTTTATTTTGTCGTACATGTGCTTATTGTTTTTATGGAATAAAAAACTATATTATTATCATAAACTACAGCAAATAATTCATACAATGAATTTTATTCTAATCCAAATAAAAAACAGTATATAAAGTAAAGATAATTATAAGTAAATACACAATTATACTGAATAAGCAAGGGTAATGGAGACAATTAAAACATAACATAATCATTCCATACGAACTATCACACAACATTATTATACATCTATTGGTTGGTCGGTGACAAATATGTCTTTATTAATAATCACTATATAACAGATTCGTATCCGCAAATAATATTTGTGTTCACAAATAAAACAAGGGAGAGTTCTTTTAGAACTTTGTTGCTAACCTCTCCTCAGAAGATCAGGTTAACTTGACTTATGTGTGCTAGTGGATAAGACTTTGACGCTGTTCAATTACGATCTCTGTGACATATAATGACAGTGGCAGCTGATACCAGCCCCATTGCTCCGACATATATAATAGATTATCAATTAACTCAATTTGCAGGCATTTCCACTGTCTGTCTACGAAGTACTTATGCGCGGGAGTGCCGGCGGTTATGTCAACACTGTTAGCTAACATCAACGCATACTACGCTCATACAACTGCTTCATCTGCTGTTTCAGCGTCTGATAGATTCGCCGCCTCAAACTTTGGGGTAAGACTTATAATAAAGTAATAGTTATTTTAGGCACAGTAATAAAAAATGAATGGCTTACAAATTAAGGACAAAAATATTAGAGAAACAATGCAAAAACTTTTTGTGTACAGTCATTCTGTAACTCACTTTTCGAACTCGTACAGCGGTTTTCGCAGCGGCGGTCGCGCTCAAATCAGTCGTGAAGCAGTCATTTTATGATTTGGCATTCTGATAAGGAGGGAGCTTGTAGTTTATTGTTTGCTAGTGATATTATGTTAATATTATGATATATATTAATTAAATTATAAAAATTAGATGATCTATTCATTGACCTATTTGAGAATTGTAGATATTGTCGAAATTAGTTTAAAAAATTCAAACGGCCGCAAGAAAGGAAGTACCTGAATCAAGTTAAAACTTCATTAAAATAAAGCCGAGGATACATATATTTAGTATTATTATAAAGTTTGTTCCTTTCTCGAACATGTTCACGGGAACTACTGATTTTGTCTATCTACGAAAGCTATACAACTTGACGCTGAAACCAAATTAACGCGGGTAAAGATATATATAAATTATATATTCTGTCCTGAGTCCTTTGCTCGAAGGCTGTATAGTAACGGGGTCGCATAACG
This sequence comes from Pieris napi, assembly GCF_905475465.1. Lineage (NCBI taxonomy): Eukaryota > Metazoa > Arthropoda > Insecta > Lepidoptera > Pieridae > Pieris > Pieris napi. The sequence goes on along the minus strand of NC_062239.1, from coordinate 2,009,090 downwards.
CAGTCACGTATACAAAGATAACCCTAATGACCCTTACTCAATTAAAAGCAATCCGTTTTATTGTATAATTAGCAATTTGGTTTATCTTAGCCATAAAACTTGTGTCGCATATTTAGAAGACAAAATAATATGTAAAGACCTTCAATTCACGATTGAATGTATTCTTGATAAATGTGTAAAATTTACGGTAATTACACAAAGCAAGCAATTACAGCCCTGCGATTCTGTAACTCACTTTTCGAACTCACACAGCGGTTTTCGCATCGGCGGTCGCTCTGAAATCAGTCGTGAAGCAGTCATTTTATGATTTGGCATTCTGAAAAGGTGGGAGCTTGTAGTTTAATTGTTTATTAGAATGCCAAATCATAAAATGACTGCTTCACGACTGATTTCAGAGCGACCGCCGATGCGAAAACCGCTGTGTGAGTTCGAAAAGTGAGTTACAGAATCGCAGGGCAGATTGCTTATTGTTCGTATCATTTTACGTAGACGCTCATCATTTTTAAACTATTCAATTGATTTGGGAAACCACCGTTGTTTCAATAATATTATATTCTTCGTGGTGGATTGTTAGATCTACAGAACTCTAAACTAAAGATCTAAACTCACCTGTCTTCTTAAAGCAAAAGTTTTTGTTTCTATTGTTATCTGATTTTACTAGTGTGATATTAGTTAACAAAGAGTTTGTAACCAATGAACTGGAAGTAATTGAAATGTTCATAATACTCAATGAAGTTGCAAACTAATCTTAACAAAAGTGTTCTCTAATCCACTTCTCTTATAGAAAGAAAAGTTCGTGAAACTCCTTGACCAACTACACAATTCGCTACGGATCGACCTTTCTATGTACAGAAATAATTTTCCCGCTTCAAGTGCGGAAAAACTTATGGATCTCAAATCAACTGTGGATCTTTTAACCAGCATTACATTCTTTAGGATGAAGGTAAGTGTTTATTAATTTCAATAACTAAATTATATAGTATATATAAAAATATGGAAACGCAATTCTTTCGAAAATAATTAAATTTCTATGAAATAATGAGTTCTGTTTCTTCTCACGTTGTCTCTTTTAGTCGAATTATGCTTTTTGTCAGGCATAAAATATGACGAATCTCTTTTTAATCTAAATCGTGGTTGAAATTAAACCTGTACTCTAGTTTCAACATTATATTAGGTAATTAATTGCTTAAAGATGTCGTGTACACAAAACAGTGGCGGGGAGTTTACTGCCAGCGTTTCTCGTCCATTCCCTTAATTTGTAAAATGTAAATGAATGACAATTAAGAAGGATTTCATTTTAATAAATTATTTTTATTTGATTTTGTTTATAAATTTTAGGCTTTATCAGCTTAGGATTTATTTTTATATTAAAACCACAAAATTATATGATGGAAATAATTGAGTGTATAAGTTTAGCTAGAACTATTTCTTATCAGGTACAAGAGCTTAGCAGTCCACCGAGAGCAAGTACAGTTGTGAAGGACTGTGTGAAGGCGTGTTTGAGGTCAACCTATCAATTTCTTTTTGAAAATTGCTACGAATTATTCAATAGAGAATTTCAAGTAAGTATATATAGTTTAAAATGTTGATCCATATATTTCATATAACTTGTTTAAAATATGCTAATGAAGCCGTCGACGTATACATACAAAACTATATATACATATTAATAAGTATAACTTTCCATGTATATTTTAAATTTATAGGAAGATTTTCTAGTTATTCAAAAAAATAATTTAATTATAAAATAAATTTTTATATTTAGTATTTCAACCGTGACAGACCTTGATACGAACTAAAGTATTTGCGTGTTACGTTCACGATAAAGTTTTGTGCGTGCACCTATTTTACTGCTAATAAAGGCAGTAAGCATGATATTTTATTATTATAATTAATTACTTCAAGATGACATATGCTGCAGCTCCAGTGTATTGGAAGGCACGGAAAGATTTATTAATAAAAAAATGAGATTTAAAATCCTAATCTAAGCAAATTTAAATCTCCGAAAACAAATACATGAAAGAGAAACATGAGTCTATATTACATTTCCAGGTTGATCCAAACGAAGCGAAAAGGGATCCCTCCGATCATGGACCACAGTTGGACTCTGTAGACTTCTGGCACAAGCTCATTGGACTTATAATATCTGTGATAGAAGAGGATAGAAATAGTTACGCGCCTGTCTTAAATCAATTTCCGCAAGAACTTAATATTGGTCAGGTAGGTTTATAAAAATCATACCAGAGATACATCATTTAAACAAAGTGTTTTATAGCTCTTTCAAATTTAGGAAATATATAGATTAATTATATTTTATTACTATCGTGTTAAGTCTATCTGTAACTTAACAGATTATTTATCTCTGGGTAGTGTAGTGTAGTGTAAAGTTTTAAAAATTTCCAGCTATCAGCAGCTACAATGTGGTCTCTATTCGCTGTGGATATGAAGTATGCTCTAGAAGAACATGAACAGCATCGGCTATGCAAGTCTTCCGCCTACATGAACTTACATTTCAAAGTAATTACTGTATTTTTTGATAGTACGACTGTTATCTTAATGTATATAAATTACGTGTCACGTTGTTTGTCCGCTATGGACTCCTAAACTACCGAATCGATATCAATCAAATTTGCACACTGTGTGTAGTGTGTTCTAACAGATGGCGCTGTGTTGAAAGTACCAGCGTTTCACATAATCTATAATTTAATGGCACAACCACCAATAAAGCATGGTGGTCCCACTGACTGGTATTCTCCTACCGTTTCCGTTGAATAGTTTGCTACTATGTAATATAACAAAAACCTTAGCCACAGCGACGCTTGGCCGGTCTGCTAGTTTTTTTATAAGTTATTCTGTTGCTTTTGATTTGACAAAATGTTGTGTTTTTAATGACATTTATGAGCGATTTTACTATTAAAATTTCAATTAATATTCCTTACTGTCTATATTAAGAAAACGTTTGAATTCTTTTATAGAAAAAGTTGTACGAACTTTCAATTCCTAGCTTATTCAAAAGTTTTCAATGAAAAATACATTTATTAATACATAGAAGTATTTAGTTACTATTGTAAGTATAATCATAATATTGGATTATAATTACGTCGTATGAAATTCGTGTTGCTATAAAAATACATTTGTTTTACAGGTGAAATGGCTCTACACAGAATATGTTAAAGATGTTCCGCCTTATTGTGGAGCTGTGCCAGAATACCCTGCTTGGTTCGAGCCGTTTGTAATGCAATGGCTGAACGAGAATGACGATGTCTCTCTGGAGTATTTGACTGGAGCATTCAATAGGGATAAGAGAGATGGGGTTAGTATTTTTTACTTTATACTACGGAGATAAATTATGTGTCTTACATTTTTAGTTCTAGCATTGAACCAATGCAAAAGATTGTTTCTTATTGTGATGAAATTAAAGGTATAATTTAAATGTGTGTCATTTCAAAATATTTACCATGTGAAATATTTCTGGGAAAAGATACTTAGCAAGCTTTGATTGCCTCTTGAAGAAAGTAGATAAATTTTGTGTCAATACATACCCATAATGCCTATAAAATATGACCTTAAGGATAACATATTAAACCGTGTGATAAGATATTTCATACCAATATTTTAGACTTATGTTGACAAACTCCAGGTAGAACTAGGCTCTATGCCTATGATAAGTCATAAAGCATATTTGAAGGTTCTATGTTTAGGTTTCACTTGTTTATTTTTTTTATTTTTTGACAACGTTCTTATAATAGTTTATACTTTTACAGAATCCCTATGATAATAATTTTCTTTATACGCACGTGTCTCATTATTTAAGAATATTAATTATCAGTAAAGGGTATTATTATTTATCTATTAAATGTTCCATGGTAATACATTTTTGGCCGCCATAACTGACTTTATATTTGCTTCGTCTCATACTTTCATGTTAATGAGATTTAAAAATCTTAGTATAATTAAATGCATATAACATGGAGTTTATTGCGGTTTCAGTTCCAAAAATCAAGCGAGCACGCACTCTTCAGTAATTCAGTCGTTGACGTCTTTACTCAACTCACGCAATGCTTTGACGTGGTTTCCAAGCTCGAGTGTCCAGACCCTGAAATATGGAAGAGGTATATGAAGAGATTTGCGAAGACCATCGTAAAGGTGCTAGTCGCGTATGCTGATATCGTGAAGAAAGAATTCCCAGAACATTTGAAAGAAGAGAGAGTGGTATGTGGCGGTATTTTTACATAAAAAAAAATATATATATTGGTTGTTTGTAAAGTAAGTTTACGATCGAGATGTTTACGTGATAACGTCTTATTGGTGATATAAGTTTTTGGGAAGTAAGGAATTAATGAAGATAACAATTTTTTCAAATTTTAAATTACATCTATCGTTTTATTCACACTTTTGATGATAAATTTCGGGTGTAAAATGACAAGTTTACTTATTCGACTATGATATACATTTTTCTTCATACATTCACGGAATGACTGGCAGCGCTCGAGATGAGACGGGAGATCGGTCCGTCTCTCTCTCGTTATACCTGCGATCGCGCTCGTGCTCGATTTTAAAGACGTTATCACGTCAAAAAATATTTTATATTGCTTATTTTTAATAACATTTTAATTTGAAAAAAGTAACTTTAATTTGATCCAGCTATTACGAAAATACTACATTATATAGTATATATATATAATAAATATTTTGTTTACCTTATCATTCATGTAAATTCATTTTGAGATAAAAAAGAGGTTTATTTAAATAGTTAACTATTTTCGAGCAACTCTGAAAAAATACAATTAACTCTGACGAAACAGCATTCCTTAAAACACTTTTGGTTGAACTATATTCTATCAAAAACTGAAAGATTTTTCGCAAATTTCCAGGCGTGTATCCTAATGAATAACATACAACAACTTCGTGTTCAACTGGAGAAAATGTTCGAAGCAATGGGTGGGAACAAGCTGGAACGAGATGCAGCAGACATCCTCAACGATTTGCAACAAAGCTTGAATAGTACACTGGATGAACTTGCTTCTATGTTTGCTATCAGGTATACACTTATTTGAATAAAATGTTCAGTTTATTACGTATGAAAACATATTTCCTGTGAAACAAAGCTTTAATAAACATAAGAAGAAGTTTGTGCGTGTGTAAAAACGTGGATAATTGCGCTGTCTATGATTTAAATTTGATATTACTTTTAATCTTCACAGCCTTGAGATGCGAATAACGGCGAGTGTGAAGGAATTGGGTGAATTACTTCAGAAAGTCGGCGGAGGTGCGGCTCCTGGACAGCCGCAGCCGCCAGCTCATCATGAGGCTGATGAAGTGCTTAGACCTCTTATGGACATATTGGTAATTTATATGATTTAATCTGGTATGTGTTTAATTCCCCTAAGGCAACTCTACGGCGACATTTATTTATTTTCCTTATTTCCTATTTTTACCTTTTTGACATGAATAAAGTCTGAAAATGCAGCATTTAATATAGGTTTTAATTAAACTGTATATATACTATAGTGCATTTATTAATGTATATTGATTGGTATGAATAGCTTTCCTAATATGTATTGATACATATCGCTAAAGTAAAATTTACCTTTATTTATTTATGTAAAGCATTTAGGATATTATTCGCTCGTATTTTGCGGGTAAACCTTGTCGTGATTAACATGTTATTTGTTTAACATTCATATCTGGAAAATAATATAAATATTTATTTGACTTCGTTGTCATGGTTATAATATTAACGAATATTTCTATACATACTAAAACCATATATTTTAGGATGGTTCACTGACGATGTATGCGGAATCTTGTGAGAAGACTGTACTAAAACGGTTGCTAAAGGAGCTATGGAAGATCGTCATGAAGATTCTTGAGAAGACGGTCGTTCTTCCGCCCATGACGGACAAAACGGTATAAATGTTGACTTATTATAAACATCTACTTTTATAAATATTGACTCCTAATTTTACCCCAAAATTATATTAATATAAATAAAGATATTTTACTAATGCTGTCCACGCGAGTTATTTTGTTTTTTCATCGGATTTGGGCTACACTAACTTCCAAATAACCATTATTTTACACTATTAGTAGAGAAATAATTTAAAAACATTTTGATGCTATGACTTTTTTGTCTGAAGTAAACTATTAATTATTATATTCGTTTGAATACTTCAAAAACACGAATAAGTAATATATAAATTGTCTAAACGTGAAATAACAAGTGAATTGCTAGAAGTTAGTCACTACCAGTCGCTTTGCTACTTAAATGAATTTTATATATCTCTCTCACATATCTCATCTAAAATCAATAAATAGAGTCATGTTATGAAATTAACATACATGTGTTCAGTGAAAAGTAATACTACAAATAAATCATCATCAAAGTAAAATATACATTGATATCTAGAATGAAACAACAAATATATCGAGCACGCGTTCACCAAATGATTAATTACAAATAAATCAGTTCCCAAACAACATTATATCAATCCAACAGATGATGCTGAAGAATTTGACGAACAACGCAAAGAACTTGGCAGCCAACGCAAAGATCGAAGATATGACGCAGTTGTTCAAGAGTACAGTTGGCAAACAGGATGTTAAACATGCCTTGTCAGGCGTCATGGATATATCCAAAGAGGTAACAATACTTGATCATAAACACATATTGCCAAGCAGCTGTGTGGTTTCACGTGATGATATATAGTCTAATCCTTCCTCAATTAATGGGCTATCTAAACAGAATGTTTCAGTTTGAACAAGTACAACTCCTGAAATTAGCGGATGTAAAACATATTTATGCCTTTATATCACAAGAACTGTTAATAAACCAGTCCTTTTCCCTTGTTACTAAAGTATTCGTTGCTAACTTTTAAGAATTACGGGGTTTGGTGCTAAGCAATAGATGACGCGTGAGTTCTTTTTTAATTTCTAATAAAATAAAACTTGTACAGCACTTGTCAGCTGAGAAGAGCTTAACACCAAAGCAGTGTGCGGTTCTGGATGCGGCGTTGGATACAATAAAGCAATACTTCCACGCTGGAGGGAATGGCCTAAAGAAAACGTTCCTGGAGAAAAGTCCAGAATTACAATCGTTGAGATATGCTTTAAGTCTGTACACGCAAACTACAGATACACTTATCAGAACGTTCGTCACGAGTCAGCAAAATCAAGGTATATTCTTAAGTATTCAATAAATTAATTCAATTTTGTCGTTACAAACCCAAATTCGTATTTTGTAAAGTTGGATCACAAACTTGTCTTGTAAACTATAAAAAATCTAAAGATTACACAACCTATAAAGGTTTGACAAATTTGAGACCAATGTGAGACATTCATGCTCAGACGATGCCTTTCTTCCTCAGGATTTACCTCTTAACAAATATATCATTCCCCCGCTAGCTTCAAATACATACCCTTTATCGAAGTGATCAGTCTAATTACTCTGTTTTGTTTAAAGCATTGTTCAGTTTTATAAAAAGATATTTGTTATTTAAGGTAAAGGAGGAGATGAAACGAACATGTAAAACATAAATGTTATCATCATACATTATTTTCAAAGTACACTGTAAATATTTTGATTTAGATGCCGCTGTGGCAGAAGAGGGTAGTGTGGGTGAAATATCCCTTCAAGTGGATCTCTTCACGCATCCAGCAACTGGTGAACATAAGATCACTGTTAAGGGTTAGTTATCTTTGATTAAATTTACGTTCTCTGCAATAAAAAATATATGTATTGCGTAATCGCCTTAAATGTATGCCGTCATGATAATAATAACGCTGGGCTTGTGATGTGGTGAGTGCTGTAGCGTCTCAATATGAACATTTATGAAATTTGTTTACAGAAACTGTCTCGACTTCTTAAAATTTCAACACATTACATTTTACTACTGCATGTTTTATTAAAACTTTATGGGTAATTTAAACAGGATTTTGAAATGCATACATTGTTTTGTGAATATTTTTGTCTCTTATTATATTTATACCGTTGTATTTTTGTCCAGTTGTGGCGGCAAATGACTTGAAGTGGGTGATAGCAAGTGGCATGTTCCGTCCGTTCATAGAGGTCAATCTGATTGGTCCTCATCTCGCCGATAAGAAGCGAAAATTCGCTACCAAATCGAAAAGTAACAATTGGAGTCCAAAATTCAATGAAACTTTTCACTTGTAAGTGTATATGTTTTTCTTAGGCTTTTTATGTATCTATAAGAACCAAGATTAAAAATACATTTCTAGAATATCTGAATAATGACCGTTAGATTACAATTCTAGTTGTCTATTTTGTTTTTAGCTGATTTAAATCCCTCGTCTTGTGATTTACAACTCGGCATTTTTTAACCTTGTGTTAAACGAAACAATTAAGTGAAAGTTAAAGTGGAAGCTACACTAAAAACAAAACAATGTTGTTTTACTTAAATCGTATTTTAGTCATAAAATGCAAACAAATGAATAACTAGTGTAAAAAGTAACTATGATATGTAATTGTCATCACATTTATTGCATATAAATAAGTTCCGACTTTAATTATTATTGTTAACTTTAGAAATATATTATATATTTAACTTTTTGATACTTTTTAGCAAGTTAACCTCACGAAGAGAAATTCAGATTGAGCATACTGTTAAACGAGCTGGATCTGGATATCCATAGTTGCTCCCCTCACACTTTAAGAGCTATTTTCGTCTAATGTTTATTTAAATTATATTATTGTTTTGCTTAATTTCTTTTTATTATTTTTTATATGCTGTTTGCGTGTAAATGATTGACACATTAAAAATTGTATTTTATTTTTATTTTATCAGTGTACCAGTGTGCCGAGCGTTGGCAAGCTTTTATAAATAATTAAATTAATGTTAAATTTTATTACCAGTATGGTGAGCGCAACAGAACAATTGGAGCTTTTTGAACTACATGTATGTGTACGGGATTACTGCTTTGCGCGGGAGGATAGATTGGTCGGTGTGGCCGTCATGCGTCTAGCTGATATTGAAGAACAGGTGAGGTCTACGCTTTTATCATATATTATAATCAGAGATTGATATCAATATTGATAATCATAAAAAAATTATAAAGCTAGCGATAGTATAGAACTGAGGTATTTCCGAACCAATTTGACTTAGAGTCGTTCAAGAAAAGAGCGTACCAACTCTTAATAGGCCGGCAACGCATTTGCAAGCCCTCTGGCATTGAGAGTGTCCATGGGCGGCGGTATCATTTAACATCAGGTGAGCCTCCTGCCCGTTTGCCTCCTTTTCTATAAAAAATACTTCAATGCATTTCATGACCATGTTCGAACTGATGATAATTGAAATATAAGTGTACATTTTCCTTGTGTTTATTCTGAAACTAATATTTTAATTAAAATTATCTTTTTCATAGAAAAACGAAAATGTTAACCGATCGATAACACGAGTGCCGGATCGGCAAAGCCAAACGGGTGACACTGTAAGTGGCAACGTCCAGGATGTTCCATCTGTGTTTTTATTTTTAGTTATTTCTATGGAGAACTTCTCTAATGAATGTGCAACCTCTTGGTAGTAACTAGCAGATATCTGTTGTCCTGTTTAGTTGACTTCCTTCGATGTGGCTGCGATGAAGATCGATGTAACCTCTACGGCTTTTGTAACTTCTTGGTAGATCTAGTAGAGCTATCTGTGTCTATATCTTCCTTCGATGTTCCTCAATTGTCTTTACCTTTGACTAAATCCTCAAATTTGTCCTTAGGGCTCATGTGCGTGTTGGCTGCCTCTCGGCACCCGAGTCAAAATGGATGAGACCGGATGGACGATACTTAGAATTCTCTCACAGAGGCACAGCGACGAAGTTGCTCGCGAATTCGTAAAGCTCAAATCTGAAATGCGAGCTGAAGCACCAACAGGAACTCCAGGGCCCACGTGAACGTAAGATGCGATCTGCGGCGAATAGATCAGATCTTCCAATCATTGGCAACTGGTTATACTGGTTGTGATAAGTTATCAATAGTCCTTAAAGCGAACGATTTTTACGTGGACAATGATACTACGAGGCGCTCCGGCGGTTACTGGTCAGGTCTAGGGACGAATCTTTTAACGAGCTACTAACTCTGACGGCGATCGATCAGTCAGGGTTTGAATATACCTCGTCAAAAGGTGGATAACCTGGGGCGTATTACGTTCGATACAATCTCCTAGAGATTCGTTTTTGTAAATATTTACGGTGTTAAGTTGTCGCGACTAGTAGGAATATTTTGCACAAACTCGTAAAATTAGCGAAAAAGACTGACCGTAGGCGGCCGGGCGCTTTGTCCATCGACGTTTAGGTATTCGACGAGATTTTTCCTCGAATACTCTCGCTATAGAAAATTTCTAAAAGTATAAAGCAGATATTCTTGTAGATTTCATTGTTTCTTCCATAGCGACGTTTTACTATCGCAGTATAAGATTTTTATAGGCATTAGATTTTTTGTTGGATACCTAAATGCGATGGACTCATGCGATTAATGTACTAATCTGTTTATGGACCAAACTGTCGTTAATATGAATGCATACCTTATCCTTACGTAAATAATAAATCAACATTATTTATCTAATTAATCATCTAATTGTTATACGTGTACAGTTAATATGATATGGCCTTATGTGAATTTCTTTTGATGCTTCTGATGAGAAAATGAAATGTAAACAGGCTAAATGATTTTTCACTTGCAAATAAAAATATTATACACATTAAACAACAAAATCAACAGGTTTGATTATCAACATTTTGGATTAAAGCGCAAAACATTAAAGTTTTATAATACAATATTAAGATAAATAATGGTAATATTACGATAATACCTATTCAAATCTCCAAAAGATGATTATTAAAAGTAATTTTATTAACCCAAGTTAAATAAAATAAATAAAGTTTTGAAGTATTATATAATCTATAGCAGTATTTAGCTTTTAGTGTTTTGTTTTTTTATAATAAACTTTGTTTGATATCCGTTATTTGAGTTATCGCTTTGTTTCCTGTTTTCTTAGTAAAAAGTCTATTGCAAGTCTAAAATCACTGAACCTGTTATGAGTGCTTGTATTCGAGTGAATTTAAATTTAGAATTGTTCTTTTAGGTGAATGTTCAAAACTGTTTGAAATGTTAATTTAAATGTTTGTCATAGCCTTCTCATTTCATTGTATTGTGATCTATATATGTAAATAAAAAAAAACGTTAATACGCATTCACTTACTCGCTATTTATTTACGCTTGACCTAATATCTAAATAATTCCACGTCCTTTTGTGTAAATTATTGAAAATTGTGATATTGTTATATCTAAACTGTCGTGTTATAAAACCTGTTTCATAGTTTGTGAGTGTTGTTACATTTCGTTCTAATTTATTTGTCCGAATCGGGGATGTAAGCGCCTTAACTTTCTATTGGCTTAAGTGAGCTTATACAAATTGAATCTTAAATTATCTGCGTTAAGGCTTACTATTCCCTGGACATGTTTATCCATATATTATAGTATAAAATGTTTAAAATATAATGTATATTAGACATTCAGTGCTCAAAATACTTTTTTGTTAGTGTTGCGTTGTCAGTCCAGTTGTTTGTAATCACGGTGTTTGGTACACATATTATAAAAGTATATTTTCAGTACCGCTAAAACGTGAATACCTCGAATTGTATACGAGAACTTTGTAACAAGTTTTGATCTGAATTTACAAGAAATTAAAACGTTAATTTAAGAATTTACATCTTATGTCGCATTATAAAATTAATAAGTCTTTGAACCTTTGTCTGCAAAACTACAAACAATATTTTTAACGTAACTTCGAGTGAAATTTCAACTCATTTTCATATTAAACCAATGTAAAAGTATTTTAATATGTTTAGAAATTATATATACGATATTATTATAAAGAAACTGTATGAAAAGGACGTTGCGTTAGAAAGGTAACACCACCATACAAATTTATGAACTAATTCCTATATATTCCCAACTATGTATTGCGGTATTGAAAATATATAAAAGCACCTCATTCCGGCACGAAAATTAGATTTTCAATTAATTATAGTATTTATCATGGATTACATATCTGTAGATAGAGGAAGTGGTCGTCTAGTCCAGAACTCTATAATATATTAAAAATATATTTACGCGATTTTAATTCAAGTCTATTTTTTGTATTTTGTATTTGTATGATTTAATTATCATATATTATCTTTAATTACCTTGCTATTACCATTTTAGGAAATTTACCTGTAATTGTATTGCTTTTTTATATTAATTCGATTTTATCCTGCCATAGATATTATGTTGAATGAGAAATATTGATAATTAAATCACCCGTTTTCTTCAAATTCGACTGAATCTTTCTAATGAAATAGTTGATTTCCATATTTTCATATTCGTTTTACAGCACATTAGATATTTTAGATTAGCCACAGATATTTCTTATTTTGTTGATTCTTCCGTATACTTAATGTTGTTTAGTAAATTACTTTATAGATAAAATGTCCCAAGATTTTTAATTTCAACAGAAACATACATTTTATAATTAATTTTAAATGTTTAATGTCTTATGTATTAATATTTTATGGTAAAATCCATATTATATGTTAACGAAGTGCAGCGGCGTGAGATATTTATTTTGCCTTGAAATTCGATGATTGCTTCAATTCACATTATTTAATTTCAATTTAGCCAATTTCTTTCTTGGGACATTTAGAAGTTTCTGTAGTGAAAGTAAAAGAGTGGTTAGAGTTTATCAAATAGATTATTTTATTAGCATTATTAAGTTCCCATTCAACGTACAACTCACATGAAACTAGAAATCGCAACAGTCAATCAAGTGTAGCAAGATATAGCCGTCTCGCTTTTTGGTGTGAAAAGCAAAGAGTCGCCTATATCTTTCTATATTGGTTTTGTTGGAATTATCAATATATTAAGAACCATTGCATTGGAATTGTAGTGCCTATATTATATCAGGATTCAAATTTCGTTCAAAAGCGCACAGTGTCATTCATTACCATTGTTGTAAAAAATAAATACCTTTACCAATTGACAATACTTGGTAATTATAATTTTTAAGAATATGATGCTCTGCATCTTGTAAGTCGGTTACGCTCCAATTCTAGTATTAAATCACTAAACATTGCATATATCTTTGTAAAAACGCATATATGTAAATGTTACATGTTTAAACACATTATTGAATTTAGAATTTTTATGAAAAAAAAATAAATATCCGTATTTCAAATATAACTTTTGGTTTTATTTTCCTTGATTTTATTCAGTTGTGTATGTGAAGACAAAATCTTCATATTTATCTGTTACTTACATAAGGTAATTTTAACTATTACTTATAATCACATAAAACGACAGAAGTTCACCAATAGCTAATGAAGCGTTCAAAGTCAAAGTCAAATCGTTTATTTCAATTAGACCACCTAATTCCTTAACTTCCAAAAGGTATTTTCGTGTGGAGAAGAATGGGCAAGAAACTCCACACTTACTCTTTTTAAAATAGGTTTACAATATTTTGTTTACATTTGTTAAATAATTATATGTGAAGACTCTTAGAATAAACTACTATACTAAAAAAGTTAGTATACATGTTCCTCACATATTTACAAATATCGAAACCGTAGAATATTTACATTAAAGAGTAATAAAAATAATAAAAAACACAATAAAACAGTGTGTGAGATAAAATAAAATAATTACATTTGTAGCATTATAAATTTAAAAAAATTAACAAAAATATGTTAAAGCAAAAAATCAGCAACCAATTTGATTTTGTCCAGGCTCTATGATTGTCCTATGGAGCAGGACCAGCATGTTTCCAAGCATTCTTATCTTGAATTCTTATCTTAACTTATCTTATATCATTTAGTTTAACGGTTTCACGAACCAACTGTTCGAATAGAAAAGTTGCGATGTTGGAAAATTTATGAAAAATACATTGGCTACAATCTACATCCCTTAGAAAGCCTGAAATGTCTGTACATATCTGTTTCATGATCACTTGTTTTTTTTTTTTAATGGCAAGTAGTTAATCAGCCTTCTGTGCCTGAACCAAACCATCGGCTTTTCGCGTCTAATGCATGTTTTCCTCACGATGGTTTTACAGTACGAGTGAGTGTTAAATGTAAACTTAGAGAGATAACCCATTGGTGCACAGTTGGGGACCGAACCTACGACCTCAGGGATATGAGTCACGCTGAAGCAACTAGATCGACACCGCTCTCTGATTAGTCCATTTATCAAGGAAATCTAAATACTATATATATTATTACAATATTATTTGTTAATTTTGTTATAAAAATTACTTGTTATTACATGTCACAACTATTCAGAATTATAAACTGTGATTAAAATATTTACGAAGGTCAAAGCTGTAGTAAACAGTCTAATAAAAATTTTAGCGGACGTAACGATCAGTTGACCTGAACGACCAATTGCAAAATAGAACTCGAAGCTGTTCATTTCCTATGTACTGAACGTTCGTGGTACGAGCTTACTCGTCGACAACCATTCTCTTTCCGAGCGGCTCGATCCCATGGCGTTGCGTACAGACCTTCTACTGCATGATGGCATGATTACCATGGAGAGTGTTCAGAGGAGTTGTTCCGATATATATAGTATTAGTTATCGGACGTCAAGGCAGAATATACAATACCATCCGTATCTCCTCGACTTCTCGACGAAGGAAGTTTTTGCCGCGCGCCACCACTATGTAGAACCAGCTGCCCACTGAAGTATTTCCGTACTTATTCGACTAAGGGTCCATCAAGGAAAGAGCGTACCAATTTTAAAAGAGCTGGCAACGCACTTGCGAGGCTTCTGGTGGTATTAATAAACATCTGATGACCCTCTTGCCCGTTTGCCTCCTGCGCAATAACTGTTCAGAACGTAAATTTATATCTCCATCTCTCTATATCTAAAAATATACTTAAAGTATTTAGTTAGATTAAATTTTTTTCCCTATTCCAGTCACGGGTGAATACACAACGATCCAGAGCGCACCATTCCTTTCAAAACATTCCTTGTGATTCACGAAGCCCTTTCATGAAATTCCAACACATGATCAAACAATCTATTTAAATAATCTTGGAACGTAGACACTCCTACGTTACGTTACATCGTCACTACCGAGGTCAAGCGAGCTATTTAAAAACGTCATCCATTCATGAACCCTCTACAGCATTTCAAGATTCACCGTTACTCTGTGTGCACGTCTTGTGGTGTTGTGATTTGAAAATGAGTGGAAATTTCCTTACAATACCTAGTGATGATTCGATACGACGCCGGTCGCGGGTAAGGCTTCATTGTTTATATAAGTTTTAATGGAAATTAATCGGATTTAAATGACGTAACAGTAAACAATAATTTAAACGGTTATTTTGTATAAAAACAAGAGTCTTCAAACTTTGTTTCTGAGTAGAGACACTTGGGCATGGTTCAAGTGCTCAGGCGCAAATTTAGGATCTAAGTTGGCGCCTGTTAGACAGTCCTCAGACTAAATAATTATCGCAACCAGCGAGCAAATCGTAAAAATTAAATCTTTTTAAAATTGGAATATTCTGAGGTGTGGGCGTTGAACTTCAACAAAGTTCAACAAGTGTTTGGGGATTGAATGATCATTAAACGTTAGTTATGAAAAAACTTTTAGGTACTATTTGGATTAAGAGCGGAGCGCGAAGTTTTCCTATTACCCTTTGTACGTACGTTTTAATCAAACTATTTTTGATTATTAATTAAATAATACGTAACTTTCCTAAACGAACAAAGGTAGGTTCAAACTTCTACGTGTATTACGCGTTCTGTCTACGCTCAAAAGTAAAGACAATTTTGAATTAAAGATAAGACATTAAAATGTATATACGTATAAGCTTAGTATCAATCTTGTTCTATTCTCTTTAATTTCCGAAAGTACATTAAAAGGTCTGTATGATGTTGACAGGCTTTAAGCTATCCGCAGCATCAAAGTAAAAAATAACACGAAGGTATGGTATGATAACGTATCATTATTTACGAAAATATGGTTGATTGAAACTTGATTTTTTTACTTTTACCGATTCTTGAAATGTTTTGTGTTACAAGTACTTTGCAGAATAGGCATACTCTATATGAACTATTGTTATGCGTTTTAATAAAAAAAAACCAACTACTTTTATTCAAGAATCGAAACGTATACGACCTCAAATAGGTTACTCAATAAATTATATGAACGCTGTAATAAATTGTGTTTTATTCTTGAAGAAGCGAGAAACGGGCTAGAAAACGAAACAAAAGAAAAACGGTACATATCAGTTCATCTAACTGTGAAATAACAAATAAAACACGGCAACTTTTTGTCTTTCGTTTCACATCATCGAAATGGTGTATTAAATTATGTTTTACATTTAAAATCTGAAACTTTAATCATGGTCTACATTGCCTTTCAAACTTTAGAAATTGACATCTTTCAAGCTGTGAAAATTACTTCATAGTACTTTCATTGTAAATAAAATGGACCTTCAACGGACAATAAATTTGATTAAAAAGCGGGAACGTTGTTAAGAGTTTATTAAACTTGAGCCATCAGGATTTTTTGTAGCCCTTGATTAATTATATCGTAAGAACGGTGAAATTTATCTACAAAACTTACCAACTGATTAAAGGGCATAAGGCAGAGGACATATTTTATTTATTTAGATTCTCTTGGGATGTGACTTTGTCACCTATTTTATAAAAAATTAAGAAGTAGAAGAATAGTTACAAAAACTATTTAGTTCTCATTCCTCTTTATAAACAGTATGTTATTTTGCCGGGTAATCAGCCGGACGGAAGACGAAAAGGAATTTCAATTATACATTCCGGGTACTAATTCAACCTCGGCCGCGGCTAACGTCATAAAACAAGAATGCTCGCGTCAATCCCCTTGACCCAACTGAAATGAACGAAAAAGTGTTTACATTCTGAAGATGCTGGTGAGTGAGTTCCCAGTATAAGGAATACTGGGAACTCACTTGGGTCAGAAGTAATTTGACACTTTGCGTTTCCTTTTTTTTAAATACATTTTTTTCTTTCTCCCACAATTCTCTTAGCCAACTTTTTGTGCTTATTAAGTTATTTTTATTTTATGTATTTGTAATTTATATTTGTGCCACAAATGCTTTCTTTAAAATTAGTTCCTTATAAAACGACCACTTTAAAATCCCGCAACATACTTGAGACCGCACTGGGATTATGAATATTTATTGAAATTGATCTGATTTCATGTTTTTCTGATATCATTTTTCTTTTTTTTTTTTGATAAAAGCAAAAACAATGATGCATGCTTTCCGCGGAATACTTGTCTAAATTGATGTAGTTAAAATGCGTATATTATCGTCGTTATCAAGGGTCATATTATTAGCATTGATCCTCAATAAAAATATCTCAACCTAATTATTTCGCACTCATTTGTATGACTTATATTAGGGCCTATAATTAAGATCACAATGGTTAAAATAATACTAAAGCGCGCAGATCTTATTAATAATCAAAATATTACATGATTCTGACTTTCGGCAGTGATAGAGTAATCGGCTTATTTTCTCGAAGAGGATTATTGTGGATTTACTTTTTAGGGCTTTCACGCCCACTTTTAAAGGTCGACGTACAAATCTTTAATTCTTTAAACTCTAAAGAAGTCACGCATAGTTCAATAATAACTGATATCGAAGGTTCTGTGGGCGTGTTCGTGGTAACAGCGTAGATTTGTATATAAATCTCTACCCACGTAACCACCACGCTGTAATATAAATTACAATCTCTTTGTAGAGCCTCAGACTACTTGTATTTAAATTGTTTTATTTTAATTTGATAAATTGTATTTGTCATTGTGAATCATTTAAATATAGTCAGTATATCAAAATAATATTATTACAATTTAAAACGTGCAATTAATTTGTTAAATGCCTTTTATCTGCGATAATTCAAGCACTTAAATCGTGTAACAAGTTTCCATTTTAAAATTGAGCTCGTAGCCGAGCCTTTTAATATACGTAGGCTTTGACGAAATTATCGGCAGCTGTTGACAAAATTTAAATTTTAATGAAACCTTCCGTATAGAGTTTATTAACACTCACGAGGTCAGACAGTTCAAGATTTTCTCTTTTTAATCTAAAACCTTGTTTTTGAGATAAATGAACGCTTTGAAGGCTTATTTACCTCTGAAGTACAGCAGTATAAAATAAATTCCCACGACCGTCTCTTTACTGAGGAAGATGAAAGTGGTGTATGCGGTGATGTTAGTTATTTGCGTGTTTGTCCTCACGAGAATGTAAGTATTTGCTCCTATTTCACCATGCCAACTGGTGATAGATAGAAGTAATAATAAGCACGTGCAACATTTTTTATTTATTGAGAAAGATTTACAGCTTATTATTAACTTACTAAATACAATGTTCTTTTATGCCATTAAATAAATCTTTACAAATAGTTAAGTAATAATAATATTAACGGGACTGGTAACAATAAAATGATTTTATTCAACTATACATTATACAAATATATATCATAGAAAGTAATAAACTACGTAAAAATTGGTTAAGTAACACGAGTTTAGTATTAGAACTTATACACTTATAAAAACTTATAAAATACATGGTTTGATGGTTGTAGCTCCTTACAAACATTTTGTAAAACAAAAACTTAGCGATTAAAAAGAGCGGCGGAGATTTTATTGCCAGTTTTTCTCATCCGTTCTACGCCCTTGATTTGAGAACTGGCAGTAAATGTAAAATTAGAAGCATTTAATGTGTATTTCTTCTAGTTCTTTATTACTTCTAGTTTTTAAGTGTACATTGTGTTACCTAAATGAATAAATAAATTAATTAATTATGAGTTTACATAGATTGACAGAAGTACAAATTATTGTTAAAGAGCTAACTAAAAAAGTTATATGCGCTATGCTTTCTTAATCTGACGTTAATTATATAAATAGCTGATCCTATAATTTCTTCAATCATAAATGCATGCGTGGAACTTGATTATAATTTTGGTTCTGAAGTTATTTTAAAAGTATGATATGTCCGATGATATTGAAATCAATTGATGTCAAGGGCAAGTTTGTTTAAAATTAAATATTTATGAGTAACGTGTTTATTTGGATAAGAATTACTATAATGTTTTAAGCGGCTTCGAAAACATTTATATTACATTCAATTTAATCACCTTAAAAATATAAAGTGAGTCATCAAGAAGACATAAATATGCCGTACTTTTTTAGAGCCAATATATTCATTTATTCAATAATATTAATATTTCTTCAAATTTAATCAATTACCTACTAACAATTTTCGAGAAATAACATAACGAGAAATATAGTTTGGTAAGCGGTAAGTGATGAGGCCAGAAACGAAGCTTTAGGATAGGATAACTAGGAATAATAACCAGAAAACAGGAATTGAATTTTAACAACAACAGAACTGGCAGATAAATTACTGAAGATGATATCGACATCAAAAATTCGTTTGTAGACTCCAGTCGTTTAATTTTGACATTTAATCTACTTTGTAAAGGCTTCTGCTTAGTTCGACTGCTCAACAGAACTGGGAGCCGATTTTTTTTGGGAATTGAATCTCTCTGTTAGCCTGAAGGGCCTTTTTTATGTATAGGAGGTAAACGGGCAGGAGGCTCACCTGATGTTGAGTGATACCGTCGCCCATGTACACTCACACTGCCAGAAGGCTCGCAAGTGCGTTGCCGGCCTTTCAAGAATTGGTACGCTCTTGATATCTCAGCAACCGTTTTGGCGAATGAGCGTCTTCTGTGAGACTCAGACCTCGGCTTGGGGTCGTGGGATGGACCGACGACACTCCAGTGAGTGAAGTACGTACGTACGTAGTAAGTGACCTGCCCCGGTGAAGGCGGTTTTGTATCATAGTCTGACTTTGGTTTTGCTTTGGACCGAGGGCGGCTTTTAATTTGTTGTTTGCTATTATTGGCCTAGTGGCTTCATTGTGCGACTCTCATCCCTGAAGTAGGTTCGATCCCCGACTGTGCAACAATGGACTTTCTATGTGCGCATTTAACGTTCGAACGGTGAAGGAAAACATCGTGAGGAAACCAGCTTGCCTCAAAAAGTCGATGGCATTCGTCAGGCACGGAAGGCTGATCATGAAACAGATACAGAAATCTGAGTACCAGACCTAAAAACGGTTGTAGCGCCATTGATTTATTTATAATTAAAAAATAACTATAGCTCACCAAATGAAGTTTCTAACGTACTTCGATCATTAATTGTCAATTTCTGTACCATATTAGTTTCCTGAATGTAATCGAAACGTTGCTAGAGATACCTTATCTGATATATAATCTTCCACAGTCCGTTTCACAAGGCACTTACTTGATTTTGCGAACTAGCGAACTGTAGAATCGATTCCCAGTGGGGGTCTTCCATGAGAGATACGACCTCCAACTATTCAAAGCTCGTGTACTCCTCCCTCAAAGGCCGGCAACGCATCCACTAAAAATGGGAGTCCATGGGCTGCGATTACTGCTCTTTTTGGGCGTCCCGTAGGCGCAAACGAGCCTATTATATAAAAAATACCATCAGAAGTGATTTGAGATAAAAAAATATTTCTTATATTTGAAGCAAGTATGATATCCTTCAAATATAAGGTATGTTAAAGAAAGCGATAAGAATACAAAAAATACACTATCAGCAGATTTAATTACGCTTTGTTTATCACAATTCCATATTTACTATTTTGTATTTTAAAATAATTGTTTGAAGCAATGCTGCCTTGCGATTCTGATAAGGAGGGAGCTTGTAGTTTTTTGTTTATCGGAATGCCAAATCGTAAAATGACTGCTTTACGACTGATTTGAGCGCGACCGCCGCTGTGAAAACCGCTGTACACCAATTTTCTTGCACGATTAGATATTGTTTCATAAATAAAGAAAAACATCGTGAGGAAATGTCTCAAACCAAAAAAGTCAGACTTTTCAGATACATAAGGCTCATCACCTACTTTTCTATAATAAATAATAAGAAATAAAGTGTGTGACGGGTCGCTTAACTCCCTCAAATATAATGGAGTAAAACTCATGGATGGATGGATGGATGGCAACAGGTGCCGCATCCGGAAACTGGACTACGAGGTTTCCGTTCAGTTTTGTAACTTAATACAAAGAAAGAGCGGACCGTATCTCCCTCCTGGTTTCCTCTATGTATGTTTGGCATAGACATTTTGTATGATAATTTGATATTTTAAAAGAGTTCAGCGAGCTTTTAACGTCTGCTTTTTCTCTCGGCCTACACCCTGTGTCTACTTTGCCGATGAGTAGGGATGCCTACCGAGACTAATTTAAAAAATAACATGGAATAAGTGATACCTGTATCTTATTTTCCAAAATTTAAAGAAACGGATGCAATCTGAGGCCAACCCGTTGTATTGTTGCGCCGTTTGGATTATTATTAATTTAAATATATAATTTATTCTATCTTTGCGTTTTGCGGCAGGTTATTACAATAACAGTTTGTAATTGATTATGGTACATTGTTTGGCTTTTCCAGTATACAAAACAACAAAGGCATGGTTGATAAGTCACAAGTACTACCTCAGTTGTATTAAGGAGTCTAACCACAATCCGCTTAAAACAGTTTCAAAGGCTCGAATGAACTAGCAAGCTCCATACATTTTAGTGGCTATTAATATAACACAACGCTAAAATATTTAAATAAATCTAATGTTTATAGTGGTTTGCTATTATAGAATATATACATTTCTGTCTATTCAGTAGATTGGTTGGTAGATGCAACACGCAGATTCAAGTTACAGGCTCATAAGATACATGAAAAATGTAATGTTTATAAAATTTGAGAGTATTGGATCACCGAATCCTGTAAACATAATATCTGATGAGTTCGAGTCGTCAAAAATATGCAAAGTCTGTTGGTTCATTGGGTAATAGTCTAGGTCTAGAATTTTGTTGGCCTCAATCTGTGCGTGTGATTTGTTCGTAAGGTCGTCGGTTCGAACCCCGGCTGGAATTGACTTTCTATGTACTATTTCTATGCACTCATTCGAAATCATTGTGAGGAACTTGCATGCAGTTCCAAATAGCTGCATCGTGTGTCAACACAGAGGGTATAAGAATATACAAATGCCACATAGCAACAAGGTTGTAGCACCAGTGGTTTTTTGAATGTAATATTTTTTTTTTAATAATAAAACATGTGTGTACTTATGTACACGCGTTAGAAGTTATACTTCTTTGGCGTAACAATATAAAAATCTTTTTAAAAATTGTATCTTTCGCCTTATTCTTCGTTTGTAGAAAAAACGACACTAACAATAGAAAAAAGGTATTTAATACATTGAAAGTTTTATTATAACGTATTATCTAGTTAAATAGAGTTTATTTTAATATCACAAAAAAATATATTTCTACGCAATTAAAGAAATTGACATTTTTTTATTTTAAAATGTTGACTATGCTAACTTCAGGGTGTCGGTTTTTTGTGACGGTGTGCGCGCGCATCGTAAAAATTTACTCTCATAATTTTTCCCTAACGCGCCAAAAAAAACTTCAGAACTTCAAAAATTTAATTATTAGAATTATAAAAACATTCCCATATTAATCTTATTCATTCTAAAAGGGTGCAGAATTACAATTAATTTGCGTCTTAAATCGTAGTGATTAATATGAAATAGGGTCGTGAAGCCCTATCAACTTTGACTTAACAATTTTCTCAGTCAACAAAGACAAATTACCGCGCGGAGGATTACGTAAATCACTACGTTTCCACATTTTCTTCAATTTTCTTTTATCCTAATGAGTGAGTGGGTTCGCCAAGAAATATCAATTTACATACGTATTTTTTGCCGACAAAATTTAATATATGGATAACATTATAAAAACTCGAATACGAGCAATAAAAACATTTCATATAGGGCTGATTAGGGTGATATTCATGAATTAAGTATTCTAAGTGACAAAAAAATGTATTCCTTAAAATTGGTAAGAAAATGTCACATTGAAATCTTAAATGATTTTTTTTCTCTTACAAAGCTTTCGCTTTACGCGGTTATATACAGTTTTCGTCAATGGACAGTTAAAAACTATGTGAAAGAAAGAAAGTATCTTTACATAGTACAACAAATTCAATTCTTGCCTTATGGAAATCTATGTAATGCAGCTCCTACAAACGTTGGGTAAAACAAAAAACTTGGCGATCAAAAAGAGTGGCGGAGAGTTTATTGCCAGTTCTCTTCCGTTCTAAGCCCTTAATTTGGGAACTGGCAGTAAAATATAAAATTAGAAGCATTTAATTTATATTTCTTTTTTAACGTTCATAAGTGTACATTGTGTTACCTATATGAATAAATGATTTTTGACTTTAGACTTTTAAGTTTTACGCATTCGTGTCTATGCGTAATCTCAAAAATGTTACATAATAAATCATACCTCTTAGCTTGTAAAGGAAAGTATGAAAAATAGTTGTAGGTACACGTTTGTTAGGCGTATATAAATCACCATTGGGGATTAGTTGTGACATATTATCGGCCATAAAGGCCTCAGGCAGATTAATATCAAAGGATTCTTGTTAGATAAATATTATAATTAGAATATTGTGATTTATGGTTTATTATCGCTACATGCGCTATAAATTAGGCGTTACTATTATATTTTAAATTTATTTCATAATTCACATATTTAAAATGAAATTGTCAAATATTAATACTGTCTAGTGGTAAGTATAATAATTAAAATTCCTTAGCTTTATTATTTTAAAACTATATCACGCGTCGTTAGTCTAGCTGTAAGTATATTCTTCTCATAGTATGGGTTCATGTTTAAATCCCGGGTAAGGACGATAAAAATCAATGGTATTACGGACGGAGTAACTCACCTCCTGATTATGTGCTTAATGAATCTTACTTTCACAAGCTCTATTCTTAGTTGAGCCAGAGTTTATCTAGTAATGAGTTCAACTACGAACATTTTTTAAATAATGTACGGCTGAAATGAGAATGAGAACGTTGCGTTCGATGTCATATCACGTGACCATAGGCATTGGACTTTTTTAATGTAATAAACGGGCAGGAGGCTCACCTGATGTTAAGTGCATGGCCGGCCTTTTTAAGAATTGGTACGCTTTTTTCTTAAAGGACCCTAAGTCGAATTAGTTAGGAAATACATCGGTGGGCAGCAGATTACTCATAGTGGTGATACGTGGCAAAAGCTGCCTTTAAAAACACTTAGTTGTGGAACGACGGACGTCGATATGATACGAAACTAAAAATGATGTAACTAATTAAAATCGAACAGAGCGCGCACAATTGTTTCAATATTCGTTTTAAAATCTCACGGCCTGTCCTATAAATAATAATTAGTCCCGGGACGTTCTTCCGTCGGTCGCCACATCTACGCACAAACAAAGCTTTTCTAATAATAAATAGCCCGTTGTTGAATAAAACGTTTATATGAATCACATTGGCAAGTGGCAGATTTCTTTCATCACTAACAAAGACTGCGCACGATTCTCGAGATCCTGTTAGGGGCAGCTGTTGGCAAGGTCTACCGCCGTAAATCATACCATATGGAATTTTCATCATACAAGGCGATGTATTAATAGAAACAGATAATATGGAATGTCAAATATATGTATTAAATGTGCACCGATGCGATATTATAAAGTTATTTGTACTGAATTTTTTAATGGTTTATTGTTCATTCTTTGATGCGCTTCAGCATGAATGGCAGGTAGGGCGTAGCGTGTAGTGGCTAATCACAATCTTAAGGTTTGACCCTCGGCTGATTACAGAGATTTTTCGTCGAAATTATTTATTTTAAAATTAAAAATATATATATATATATATTTTTATTTGATTATTTTTCCTACCCTAATGTCGGCCAATAGAATTGCACCATTCGACGTCACGTGGTACAACCTACATGGTATTATACTGAAAATTTTTTGTGAAAATTTTCTCTGGTCGTTGCTTCAAGAAAAGTATTAAGTAGTTGTTTTATTCATTATGAAATTCTTATTTGTTAACTGTACATTTCGTCTCATGGTGCAATTCTATTGGCCGACATTTGGGTCGGAAAAATAATCCCCCGAATACCACTCGAGCTTCAAAATTATCGGGTATTTCCCGATAGGTTCGTTGCAAACAATTAATATAGTCGTCATGACGACTATAGTCGTATGACGACTATATCGTAGTCGTATTACATATGAAAATAAATAATTTACCATCAATTATTAGTATAGAACATTGACATATCTGACAAGATTGCATCGTTCACATTTTAAGATCCATAAAAAGGAAATACATTTTTAAAGGATATACTTGTGAGCATCTAAACGTCGACCGCGCTTACGCTCCAGAGAAATAGCACTCAACTTTTCAAACAGTATTAATATTTCACAAATTTTAAACAACTTCGAAACCTTTCCATACAAGAAGGCCACTGATTTTGTAAGTAGTTGCTGTGTACTATTATTTGTTTAAAAAAGATAACTTAATAATATTTTAAAATGCATACGTTTTAAAACATTATATTATAGAATGTGAAAAAATGTGTTAAAAATCAAAGCATTAGAGTTCATAAAATAAATATGCATTTATCGGTAAAATCTCTATGCGCTAAATTTCTTACATAACAATGCAATATATTTATAAAAATAATTTTAAAACAATAATTAACATAAAGGAAGAACGCTGTTATCATAATTGATTTAGTTTCATTAATTCCATAATTATAATTTACAATGTTAGCACCTTGAACTGGACTTTACATGTAATTTCGTATGTGTGTTAAGATATTTGTTATTATTAATGTTGTTAAAGAATTCTTGTTTTTACAATTAACCCTAATGCAACACGTCTTTAAAATTATCAGTACAATATATTTATAAAATGCATAAAATACACATTCTGATCAGATAAAAAGTATATTCACAGTTTTACTGTAATATTTGCATTTAAAGTTTTATCTGCCGCGATAAATGTCCCCAGTGCGACCACACTTTTATCCTTGATAAAGTCTTTGATAGAATAAGCTCGAAAAGGAAAATGTTATGTTTAATATTAATTGGAACATTTCCAGGATTTTTAAAAATACTCAATATGTACTCAATACTTAATAGGGAAGGAGGGCGTTGCTTCATTTCAGTTACAATATTTGCATATACTATTCAGTTACAATAATATATGCACAAGACGAAACTACACCACGTTTATAATTGTGTTTAATTAATTGAGTTTCTTTTCTAATGAAACTCGTCGTCTGGCGTCTTTTCGTTGAAACATATTAAACGAAAACCACACAAATCACAGTCAACACAAACATGCTCTCATTTTGTATTTCGTTATAAATTCCAATCCACCAAAAGAATTCAATATGTTTTAACGTAGTTCCAATGTTTTTACATGGCCTAAATGGTCACTGAAAAAAGTATTAAAAGTAAGAAAAGCCTTTCTACTATTTTAATGCATCCTTTTGTATCTCGAGCCGTCCATTAAAATATCTTCAATTAAAACACTCTCAGACTTTTTATGTTCTGATTGGATTGATAGAGGACTTATTTCATTTAATAAATTGCTATAGTAACCCTAAACTGTTAATATTTGACTTTGACTACGATTGGGTGAATAGAAGATCCTATAACTATGGGTAAAATTAATAATCGAGATATTCTTACCCATATTCAGGTCAAAAATTAATCAGTTTTTGACCCACGGTTAGAGTCAACTCTACCCTTACCTAGGACTCTTGAACTACTACTGGGGTCTGTACTAGGATCTATTAGGTTTATTTTGATCTGATTCATATAAAAACTATATATAAATCTATCTCTTACAGAGTTCTTCTTTAACGGACTTAATTTCGGCGTTCGACACAAAAGCGCAGGCGCACACAGACCTACAGAAAATAACAGCATTTAGCGGCAGCTTCGACAAGAACCACAAACCCACATTCTCAAAGGATGAATATGGCAAGTGAGTTATTACTTAGATCTTATCACTCGCCGTGTTATGTAATAATTTAGATTTTTGTATTTATTTATCAGCTATCATCTCAGGTTGTTAATTCTTAAACTCTCTGAGAAGGCATGAAAGACTTTCCTACTTACCACATAAATAAAAAAATAAATCAGTGGTGCTACAACGCTTTTAGGTCTGGGCCTCATATTTCTGTATTTCATGAACATTCTTATACGCAAGTAGGTGATCACCCTCATGTGGCACACACACGCCGTTGACTTCTTGGGTCTAAGGCAAGCCGGTTTCCTCACGATGTTTTCCTTTAACGTTCCAGCGAATATTAAATGCGGACATAGAAGGAAAGTCCACTGGTGCACAGCCGGGGTTCAAACCCACGACCTCAGGGATACGGCCATCGCTGCTCTTACCTAATTAGTCAGACTTTTGATTCATAAAATAGTAGTCCTCTAAAAAGCCCTCTTTAAACGTCACATACGACTATCTATCAAATATTTTGTCTTAGTTGTTACTCCCTAAATAACCGTAACGAACAGTAATTTGTTAAAGCATTATAAACGACCAATATATACGTAATTTCTTTTGAATGTAAAAATCTCTTTAAACCTTGGCGTTTCCGTTCTTGAAGCTTTTATTATTAAACTAGAAATGTGCCAGTTAATCTGAGCTTTGAAACCTGATACCTCATAGTCTAGCCAGCTTTTGCCGTCTGACATGAGTACAATAGTGATTTTTGAAGTTATAATTAACGAAAAATTATGTAATAGTTTCGTTTATGAAATATTTGTGAAAACGAAAATATTGACCATTTTATAAATATCAGTATACAACATACCAGAATATACGACACGAGAGGGAAAGTTTGTTTATTTTTATTATAATTAAATATCGTATGGCGGTGTAATTTTAATGTGGTTTCGTAACCGTATTAATTAGCTACTTATTATATAAAGTACGTTTAAATTTAATACGCATTTAATACAAGGTGACCCCAATTCCTTATTGCTAAAACAAAATGAAATCCGTAGAAATGTACACGAATTTATTGGCAAATAACTTTCTGATAATATCATTAATCACCACCAATTTAATTTATTTCAAAATAACATAAAATTTTATTTTTACTTTTATTTATTGATTGTACATTTTACCTATTTGTAATTGTGTCTCCACTGTCCAAGACAACTTTCGTGCGTCTTTAGTGCGTCCTAAATCAACAACTTACAACTACGTTTAGTTTTGATCCTAGTAAAATATTTGTTTCATTACTATAATAAAATGTTTTTCATTTGTTCGAGAACATCTGTCTTTCCCAATTTTGTAGTAAGATTCAAATAAACATTGGAAAGAATTCGCTTTTAATTAGGTTAGTGTTCCGAAAGCAAAGATACCATATGGTTGCGTAAAACGCAAAATACGTTGCCAATTTGAAGGTATTAAATTTTGCTTTTATATTTTTAGTTGAAGTCACCAACAAGTTAATATTATGTTTTAAGGATCTATTGACTTATGATATTGCCTAGTGTTTCAGCATGCGATTGTCAACCTAAAGGTTGACCGTTTGAACCCTCATATACTATTACATGTATAGATAATATACATTATCTCCAAACCAATGAATTGTCGAAAAGCGAAGGTATATAAGTTATACAAGGTTTTTTTTTTTATGTAATAGGAGGCAAACGGGCAGCAAGCTCATCTGATGTTAATTGATACCGCCGCCCATGGACACTCACAATGCCAGAAGGCTCGCAAATGCGTTGTCAGCCTTTCAAGAATTGGAAAGGTGGAGTGATATTGTTATGTCTGGCAGGTCAAATAAAGAAATATAGAAATCTGAGATCAAAACACAAGCGTTGGTTATATTATATGGTTTTATTTCAGTTTTAGTTAGTATTATCTCAGTATCTATGTCAGTCTACACCATACAATTCAGCTGTCGGTTGAGATTTGCTCTTTATAAAAATTTATAATTACAATTATTCTAGGAAATAAAAATATACCTTTATTCACGTACACTGATTGAACGACTGTAGGTATTAATTACTAGCTTCATTACACGTGTTTAATTGCAATTGCAAGCCGACACATACAAACCTTTAGATGTAGGAAAATATTGATTATAGGTTATTTCATGTGGGAGTGGCTACATCGTAACTACAGATCATATAAAACGATAATGAAACCTGTTGAAACTTAATAAAATCATTAGATACGAAAATACACTTTAACTGATCTTGATTGTATGTCCTGGCTATGCAACAAATACTATTTTCACAAAATTTGAACCCAGGACAAGCATTCAAATAACTAGCTAGGTATATAATAATAATAAGGATTAATAATAAAAATAAATAAAAACTTGTTTAACGTAAATTTTAATCTTGAAATAATTTCTCCCTCATAATAAGAGGATTTTAAACTAAGATCTCTCGTTCGAAGCTCCTTCACAACAAATTATCCGGATGTTGACTTTATTCAAGAAAATGTTACCAGCAATCAAAAGGGAAGTTCTATGTTAAGATATTAAGTTATTTATTATTATAGGCCAGTTAATGGTTTATGTAGCATTACAATGATGAAATTATTTTTGAAATCGATTTAGTAATTTGAGTTCATTAATTATAAACATTTGAGCAAAGATTTGTATATCTTTCCTCTTTTTGATATTTGTATACACTTATTTATTCTCAGCAGTAGTAACCTAATTAAACCTGCGCTCTAACTTCGCTGCGCCTATACTTTAAGACCTCAGCTGTGTACCAATTGGTTTTCTATGTGCACAATTAACATTTATTTGCATAGTGTAATTTTATTATATCACTTACTTGCCTGAACATAAAGCATTAATAAAATACCTCAGGGTAAATTTGGTATCAAATTTCAGTAAGTGATATATATAAACATTAACATTTATGATTACAAATTTAATGAACAAGCAATAAGTCTATATTATATATGTAACGATGTTCATGGCCCACGATAGGTACTTTTGTTTACTAACCGCTGCTAACATTAACTATGTTAGCTAACATTAACTAACCTAACCCATTAAACACATATAGACATAATAAGAGAGAAAAAAATTATTAAGCATTAATTTGGTCAATTTGTACATTTACTATTGACTAACGATATGAACAAATTAGATTTTACTAAAATGCAAATTTCGCAGCATTATTGGCGTTTGTTGAGGACACTAATGTTACACGGCACCTTATATGCAACACGCTGACGCATGCAAGCCAATTTAAATTGAAATTAAAGGTGAAAAATACAACATAGATACTTTGGATAACGATGAGAGCAGTTGTAATGGATTCTTAATTACAGTTAAATCTATCTTAAGACAGAACATTGACTGTATGATTTTATCCATTATCCGCGAAATTAGAGAGAATTTCTCCGCAATGAGACTCTGCTGGCTTGTATTTAATTTAATACAACTATGTTATTACTATTAAGTCAATTTCAAGCAACAAATTGTAGTTTTAAAATTTATCTAATCAAGATTTATTGAAGTATTATGTAGTGATGTGGCAACTATGTAATATTAAAATGTATAGCGTTGACGGGTAAAAAGTAACCATACGTATTTATTATCTATTACATTTAAGCCGATTTCATACTCTCAAACGCGTTAAACGCGTACCAAAAAGGTTAACCAAACGTAGATTTTTCAGGATTTCAAAGCTTCACTTTAATTAATTGAACACGATTAAACTCGCCTGATTTGAACAAGTGATGAATGTACGGATTGATTAAACCCGCAAGCCTAATCTATATATATAAAAGAAAGTCGTGTTTGTTACAACACTTATAACTCGAGAACGGCTGGACCGATGTTAGTTATATCTTTTTTAGTGGATTCTTCTCAACTCCGAATAGCAGAATAAGTACTAAAATATCGGATAAGTTATCGAATAACAATAAATGAGTAAATTAATTTTACGAATGCAAACAGCATGTGGTGCCATCCGTTGACAAAACTACGCATCATTTTTACGTCGAATTCGTGTCAGTTCAAGAAATTCCGATCTTGAGGTGAATGAGGAGATGCATGGTTTGATCTTGATCGAAGTTACCTCATCAAAAAATGTTGTATATCAGAAAGTGCTTTGACATGCAGTAACGCAATATTGGCGCTCGAGAGAAGAGGCCTAATGTGTTAAACTGCCATTCTTCTTTCGCAATGGCACGCAATAAAACATTTCTATATTTGCAAAAAGAATGTGTATTAATGTTAACCTTAATGAAATCCTAAGTCTAACTAAAGTTAACACGATATTATTAGACTGTAAGGTGGAACAAAGTGCGCCGGGTCAGCTAGTACAAAATAAAGCTTCTTGAAAGTCACCTCTATACTTGTAGTAGTGGGTCGATTGTTGCTTGTTTTATTTACATGGAAAATATGTTTTTCAGTTTTGATCTCGGATAGAGCGATTGAGTTTTTTTCCATTTACTCCACGTAGCAATCAAGTTGCAGTTGCTTTGAAGTGTCCGCGGTTTTTGGTATTGACGAGCTTACAGCTAACGAAATAAAGGTTAATAAGAAAATCATATCATCATTCAAATCAACCATCAATAAATGATGTTTTATTGGTACCAATCTGCAAGTGCGTTTTACATATGCGAATTGACCAATACTAATGTTCAAATATAAACGAAAAATATATTTGATATTTCTGGTACTTCTCAGACCTGCCGGAAATATCAAAACAGATTTTTAACAAGATGGCATCTTTCGATTTTTTGAAGTATTCGAATTTCAAGTAATTTAATGGGTTTTTGTTTAAGGTTAGCTTAGTTTACTAACCTAATATATACGTACAATTACCAATTACGAAAAAGTTTAACGTATTTTTCAGATAACATATAGTCAAAATATGATGATAGTCTACGAATAATAAGTAAATTGGTTAGTTAATTAGATGCATCAATAAATAATTGATATATTAGTTACAAAAACCTTGGCCTTGAAATTTCTTGGTCCTCTGTCTGAATCTGAATCGTTTTCGTGATCATTCTTTTTTCTAAAGGGCTACTTGCCCTTAGAAAAAAGAGTGATCAGCCTTCTATGCATGACAGACACCGTTGACTTGTGAGGCTATGGCATCACGGTTTGAAGCGAGCGAGTGTGAAGTTCGCACATATAATTAAAAGTCCATTGGTGTTTGAATCTACAACCGCAAGAATATGGAAAACCCAACTCAATAGACCAACACTGTTCGATATTTTAGTTTGATTTTACATCAATATTCACTCGGCTTCTAGATTTTTTTACATTTTCTCGTGTATGTTAAGGCACGCTCGTCAATTTGACAGCTTCATCCATCTCACCTCCAGTAATTACAAAACGTGATTCGTGATATTTCACTTCGTTATTTTCTTGTACGAGGGAGGGAGTTTTACAAGTCAAAAGTATTTATAAATTTACTTAAAAGTTTTGGAATTTATTCTACAGTGAGAAAATTTATTGTTTCAGATATTTTTAGTATGTTATCCCACATTATTCAAATTATGATACATTTAGAATAACAACTAACTTTCGGACACAACTATCATGATTATATAGCTGTATACAAATAGCTCACATTTAATACTTTTATCAATATCCGAGGTTGAAATACACATTTGAATCCCAGATGGTAGCTATAATAATAATTTATTTGCAAGAATGTGGTACAAAAATGTTATTATTTTTGTTAAGTTTAAGTTTAAACCATTATTTATAAAGTTTTTTTTATAATAATAATAATTAAATATATAATGATGAATAAAGAAACCGCTTAGTACAGTCAAGCCAGAATGCAAATGTAAAATTATGACTTAGCAATTAAATTATTAACAATGCCATATTCTATATAAGTATCTTATAACCTATAATCTATAATATATATTTCTCGAGAGCACGATTTCCCACTCGATGCAATTATACTATTAGTGGTCTAACGTTGGCTAGAGTATCGAAGGTCTAGGAATATATCTTAATGCCAATCTTGGGTTTGCGCAACACGTCGATAAAACATGCAAAAAGGCATACAGAAATTTGGGGTTCATATTGCGAATAGCTTGTGGCTTCACAAATATTAGTGCGATTAAAATTTTATACAATGCGTTAGTCAGAAGTCACTTGGAGTGCAATGCAATGGTGTGGGCCCCATATGAGGCTAAATACAGTCTCATGCTAGAGCGAATACAGAATAAATTCACCCGGTACCTCTACAAGAGAGTGTACGGAGTGTATCCTTTGTATCCACTTATGTACCCGACCCTGTTTGTTCTGGGTATGGTGGGATATGACCAGCTACGCCTCAGAAGAGAGCTAGCCTTGTCGGTGTATATATTTAAGATACTTACGGGTCGGGTTCATAATCCGGACATAATGGAGAGACTGAGTCTACGGGTACCAAGTAGAAACCTGAGGTGGAAGTCTCAACATTTGGATGTACCGCGCGCACATTCCAACTTGGTTAGCGAAGCACCACTCACGCGAGCAATACACATAATAAATAAGATTTCTATTAAGGTAGACTTATTTGTTTGTACACTGGCTGAGTTCACAAGAGTTGCTTCCTATATTATTAGTTATAAGATTTAGGTACATAAATATATTTCTGTTAATGTGTTGTATTTAGGTTAATTGGTGTGGGTAAAATATTGTGTCGTTCTATCGAATTAGTTATTACTGTAAAGATAGAATAGATAAATATGGAATAAATAAATAAATAAATATTTATAACTTATATGATATTAATCCTTGTCCAAATAAATACGATATTCATGACAAGTATTTAACTATGTACAAAGTTGCCCTTGCAATCATTTAATGACAATAAATACCTTAAGAAATGTTATAATTTTTCTACTTCTTTTCACTGCCACAGGGATTTTTTTTTTAAATTTGTTATAATTTTCTTAATAATAATTTTTATTATTACAATGTAGGTTAAGAAAATTGTAAATATTGTATATTTGACTGTTATGTCATTAAAAAATGTATTTTGAATAACTCCGCAACAAAATGTTAGCCCAATACAACGCTCCTTTATATACACAGATTAAACGTAGATATACCAATTTTTTTTTTAAACAAATAGTAAATATGTTTATTTTTATTTTAGACCTATCCCCGGATCAAAGACGGAATCCAGAGGAGCAGAGGCACAGGCAAGAGTATGTACAGAGATGAAAGAACTTTGCGAGATTATCAATGAGTACGGAAAATCACCGTGCAAAGGTCTTCTTCCGCCGGAACTTCAGTGCGCTACAAAAGTTATCTCGTTCGGAGAACTTTTCACGGTAAGCTTTTTAAGCTTGAAAAGTTTAAATCTTAATTGACAGACGTTATATATATTAAATTATTATATCAATTTACGAATTATAAATAAAAGTTCATGTCGAATTGAAACCTCCTTCGGTTTTTTTATCTCCATTTAAAAGAAAAAAACACGTTACCGAACTGAATTAAAAACTAAATTATTGTATCGTTTAAGGTACAAAGTTATATTACAAAGAGGAATGATTTGTATGTTTGGAAATAAACAAAAACATCTGGGCTGATTGAAAAACTCCTTTATCGTTAGAAAGCTTCATTTATCATTATAGGCTTATTACTATATTTTTTTAAATATGTATTTTTAAAAAAATATCCTTGAGTAGCCGGGCCGCTAGTATTTTATATTTCATGTTCTTTACAACAAGTATGGTCAAGATACGATTGCATAATAAATCTTATATACAAACAGTTAAGTAATATTACTCTTTATCTAAAGTCGCTCATTCAAATTTTATAATATTCCTTACTCATGTGCTTTACGTATGTTTATGTCCCACCACGAATTTTTTTTAATACGGCTAGCTTCTGTAAGACTTTTTTTGAAATGCAACTTGTTCTCTCATAGATTTCATCAAATTAAACATAGCAATAAGCAAGCATATACGAGGCATGCCTTTTAAGTTTTGTCGTTTGCAGAAAAAAACACAACTAGAACCTTATAGTACTTTTTATTGTTTTTCAAAGTATTCACCACGTAGCTTTATACACTTTTCCATTCGCTCAAACCAGTTATTATAACATTAATTCCACTCTAAAGTGGAGGTGTTCAAAATGGCTGACTTGAAAGCCTCGACTGCTTCTTCACCGGACTGGAACCTTTGACCACGAAGACTTTTCTTAATTTTTTGAAATCTAAAGAAATCGTTAGGGCTTAGGTCAGGACTGTATGGAGGATGGTCAAGAATTTCTACATTTTCCTGCTTCAAATACTGAATTGTTTGACGAGCGCTGTGTGAGCTTGCGTTGTCGTAGTGCAGAGTGATGCGTCGCTTTAAGTTAGATTTTCGAAGTTTGGCGATGACTTGTGGTAAACAAACTGTGGTATACCACTCTGCGTTAAGCGTTCTACAATCTTCAAGTGCAATAGTCGCAACATGGCCGGTTTTTCCAACGAACGTGGCCACCATCATCTTTGAAGTGCTTCGAGAACGAACGAGTTTAGTCGGCTTTGGCTCGTCTTGAAAGACCCAGATTGTAGATTGTTGTATGGAATCAGGATCGTAGGCATAGATCCAAGATTCGTCATCACTGATGATGTCGTAGACGTGATTTGACTCTCTTCGGTTGAACCTTTGCAGAGTTTTCTTACACCATCTGACGCGGGCCGCCTTGTGATCGTCGGAAAGCAGATGCGGTATCCAACGGCAAACTAGCTTTCTCACACCAAGCGCTTCATGCAAGATCTTCTGAATGGTTGTCCCTGAGATGCCTAATAGAGCCTCTATCTCTCGATACGTCACATGACAATCTTCGAGAATTAGTTGTCTCAAAGCAATGATGTTTTCTTCAGTGAAGGCGGATTTTGGGCGTCCTTCGCTAGATTGGTCACTAACACTAGTATGTCCACGCTGGAATTCTAAATACCAGCGTTCGACAGTCCGCAGACATGGGGCTTCATCACTGAACACAGATATTAGCTCTTCAAAACACTGAAGCCGTGTCAGGCCTCTTCTAAAGTTGTAGAAAATTATTGCACGAACATTTTCCTTAGAAAGATTCATTTTCGTACGTAACTTGACAGATTCAAATCGACGCTGTGACTAAACAATAGCATTAATCCTAATACTTTTAACTGTTTTGAGATTCAAAATGTAAAAACATTCGAATATAGTACAGGTCCAAATTCAAAGTTGCCGGGAAATATGGAAACGACAGAACTTAAAAGGGATGCCTCGTATTTTAATAATAATAATCTACAATACAACCCTATAGCCATATGTTATTAAATTACGTATATTTTTCGTTAACGTAGAATTTTAATATTTCTTATTATATTACTTACAACCAAACGGGGAACGGGTAGTACATGCATACCTTTGTCTGCTGTACAAACAATTTTAGTTTTATTCTAACCAATTGAGGCTGTGTAGTCATAACAATTTTTATACCTAAAACTACGTCCTCATAATTCACTATAATATGTATAGATAATGTGTTTATTCTCTCAATTTCTTTTCTCTTAGAAATTAGGACACGTCTTTAGAATAATTTTAACAATATTATCCACTAGAGTGGAACTCATTAGCACCTATAAATATTCCTTATGTCACAAATTATGAGTGACAAATGCGTTGGCTCATTGAATAATACTTCTTAAAATATCCGTGTTTATGATAAACTTCCTCAGTTCTATTTTAATTTATGTATTCAGTATTCAGGTTTATTAATACTTATAATAATAGTATAGATTTTTCATATATTATATACTACGCGACTAGTATGGATACGCTCCTTTTTCCATATAATTGTTTTCGTTATTATTAAATTAATTATTCGAGTTAATTTAACGGTCACAAATGGGAAAATTTGTGTCTAACCCTCTCTACTGCTCAGTTGAGTTTTTGAAAATTAGATTTTTGGAAAAGGGAATAATATAAATCTTCACTTTGCTGTAACTTTGCAGAGTTACATAAAGCGAAGTAATTATTAATTATCTTTGAAAAAGATAATTAATAATCAAACGACGCTACTACCCTTGGACTCAGATTGATTTGATTTTTATTTATAGACCTTGATCAGCCTTGACAAATCTGACACATGTCGTGGACTTTTTAGGGCTAAGGCATGACATTGTCCGCTCAATGTTTTCCTTCACCGTACGAGCGAGTGTTAGACAGGAAGACAGAAAGTACGTTAGTGTACAGCCGGGGTTCAACGTATGAACTCCGTGATGATACTCGTACAATGAAGCCTAATTTTTAAAATAAATAATTAGATTGTTATCTTGAACGACATGTTTCATTACGTTATCAATATCAATGTTTAAATATTGACTTTAGCGACCAATATTCTTGTAAAATGAGCTTCATATTGTATGAATTTAACAGACAGAGTAAACATTGAACATAGTTGACGACGTTCAAAGTGTATTAGGGTTAACAAACTCAATAGAATTTTTGCATAGAAACGCAAAATATCTAGGAATTTTCTATAAGCCCGTTTCATAATAGCGTAGCAAAAATTCCGCCTCGCATTCCATCCTGGCCAATAAACGATACTCTTTTTTAAAATTCGTTAATTTTATTAGTCATTGTCAGGTTATTTAGCGTCAGATCATTGCGACTGACAGTAATGATCTTGGCACGTATTCCGGTGATACATGCGGAAAATATTTCAAGACCTTTTGCTAAATTAGACACATAAATAACAACGTAACTAAATGGCAAAACAAAAAGTAATAAAAGAGGATTGTAAGAAGAATGTATCAAACTATAAATGTAATTGGTGTATTCTTTCCTCCAACATTGATTTTTCCCCTTTGGAGTAGACACGGGGACATTGGGGATCAAGTGCACTTCTTCTGTCACACTCTTCATTTCTGAAGGTCGTGTTACTGGCCCCGCACAACTTCTTCTCTCCCCTGTCTTCTGTTCCTGTTCCATCCCTGTTGTGCCTGGGTGATGGAAACACCCGTAAGGGCCTTTATTTAATCGCCCTAGAGGTCTGGTGCGCCTGAAGTACTGGTGACCCCAGAGCTGGTGCTTTCCTCAACGAATAAGTATCGCAATACAGCGAAAATATTCTGCCAGGCTTAAAGGTACACTGCCACAGGGACCAAACTTTCTAAATTTGTTTTTATTGTCTATGTATCTATTTTTAATGATTATTACTATGTAGGTTAAGACTTTTGTAAATATTGTATATTTGTGTATCTGTGTAATTTCCGGACATATAGGATGGATCAAAAATGCCTA
The DNA here is from genome assembly GCF_905475465.1 of Pieris napi. Taxonomy (NCBI): domain Eukaryota; kingdom Metazoa; phylum Arthropoda; class Insecta; order Lepidoptera; family Pieridae; genus Pieris; species Pieris napi. The sequence continues at coordinate 1,970,879 of NC_062239.1, read as the reverse complement.
GAAGATTGACTATCTTTTAATAAATTTGTATTATCAAATACTGAAACCGTCGGGTATTTTTAATTCAAAAGCCGTATAAGCTAACAAGTATAAGGAAATTACTTAAAATTTTATCAGTAACTCTTCAACAAAGCTTTCTATTACGTTTGCGATTCACCTCGCATCTCCATAATTCAATTATAACTTGAAACAAATTTACAGATAAGGATACCCATTGAACGTAGTTAAGAGGCTCGTAAAGGCAGCGATCATTTATTTTAACTCCTTCTAAATTTGCTTTAAAATTTATATCGAGCTGTGTTTTAAAGTGTAGTGCACTTGTTTACAGATCTATTAGTGCCATAATTTACTTTAAATTTTGAATCGAGACTAATTGAAATCCAAACCCAGACAACAATACGATTAATCGAATAAAAACTAATTTTATCATACACGTACTCGCAAATAAAATTATTCCGATCTAGTGATTCCAATTTTAATCCTTCGGTTAACGCTCTTTGGAGACAGAGAAAATGCAATTCTATGAAATATCCTATTATTAATATCAACCAAATGACTAAATACGTTGAATTCAATTTTAAAATTATCCATAACTTCATCAAGTCATTCGTTCGGAATAAGTTCGTAACTTCGATAGCAAAATTATTTACAAATTTAATATTTGAAACTGTTTAATTTGTTGCGAAGTTTTTCGATATCTATATATTACTGGTTTAATTTTACAGCACATTTACAAATACTCCTTGCGGCGAGAGAGACTAATTAATTATTAGGATTATATTTAATTAATAATTAGGAGGAGCTTTTGTCCTCCTAATTATTAATATTAGTCCCAACAACTCTCTAAGTAGATATATATTTCTTTAATTACTTTGATCAGGTTTGAGCCTAAAAATTTACACGACTTACCGAACTTACCGGTAAATTGTATTGTGCATCCAACAAGCTCATTATAAAACAAATAAATACTAATTGGAATAGGCCTCAAATTTAAGAAATTTGACGCCACCACTTCCTAGAAGGAAAATATGAAATTTCGTTTTTCATTCTTATTATCCAATTATAGGAGTATAACAGAATATATAATTTAAAGAGATATTTAGATTTCGCAGTTTTTAAATACTTGGAAATATTATTTATATCATTTTAAATGTGAATAGATTTTATAAAAGGCAAATGTGTGTGTGTTGGGGCGAGCAGACCTGAGAACGAGTAGTAGTGAAATCGAACAGCTATCGTTAAAGTATATACGTACATTTATGGAATACTTAAGAAGTGCTCCGTGTATGGAACTATACGGAATCACGTTCACAAAAAGATTTATGAGCTGACTGTTAGGCGATGTTGTTGCGTTTCCCTATTTTCCACATTATTTGAACTAAACAACTTATATGGTATTTGGTGTTCATATTTTAATAAAACTTTTTAAAGAGATTAGTTGATTGTATGCCGTTATCGGCGAAATGAAACTTACGAAAACAAATAATTGAATTTATATTATACACAAAAAATTTATAAAGTTTAAATTTAAATTGTCTGCGTTTTATTAATTTTATATTGTGAGGGTTAAGTTTCGAAGGGTGAACATTCTAGAAATACATTGACGTGAAAATACGGTATTATAGAAACATGAGATGACAATCTTATAATATCGGATTATTTACTATGAATTTCAAATACTTGCGATCGATTTTATATAAGTGTCTTTATTTCGATATATTTTTTACTTTAAGGTTGAATTACCTGACGATAGCCTAAATTATATGTTTTTAAATAGTAGGTACAGGGCATATCTATTAAAAAATACACTTCAGTTAACTCTTCATCACAGCGTACACACAGTTTGATATAAAGATTAGGGGGTAAGGCTATTTGTGCTAATGGCGCTATGGATAAATAACTATACTGTAAAAATATTGAATTAAAATTTGCTAAAACTCTTGCACGTAATATGTAATTTTAATCCATTTAATCAATTATATACCTCTAACCTATAAACGTTGTTCATTGTTGCTTGTGATTTATTGACAATGTTTATGAAAAGCGTTTGATTCACAAGTGACGTCAGAAAGCATTCAGTTTCCGTCGGCATACATCATTCCGACATTAAACTTGGCATCCATTCGCTCATAATTAGCAACATCGCGCCAAACCGAATTAGGCAATGGCCGCTGATGTCTGTAAATAAATATTTTTAATTAGATACGCTTCATTATGCACTCAGAAAAGAATAACGATAACTTCAAACTAATATTTCCTCTATACGGCGCCGATTACCTTGAAATACTGGAATAATTTGAGATATTATAACATCTGCCTACATCTGCGATGATACGATGCCATAATATTATGAAATGGCAGGAAATATAAATATTAATGCTGATATTTGTTTTAACAATATTTTTAGGTTTTATAATACTGACTGATTATTTATTATAAACTAGCTGACCTGGCTAACTTCGTTCCGCCCTACAACCTTATAATATCGTTGTTACTTTAATTTAACTTATTTTAGGATTTCATTAATGTTAAGTATTACATTAATACAACTTTTTTGCAAGTACAGAAATGTTTTATTGCTTGCCATTGCGAAAGAATAATGGCAGTTTTACACATTAGGCATCTTCTCTCTAGCGTCAATATGGCGATACTGCATGTTAAGCACTTTCTGATATCCAACATCTTTTGTTCAGGATCAAAGCATGGTTATGCATCTCCTCATTCACCTCAAGATCGGAATTTCTTGAACTGACACGAATTCGACGTAAAATGATGCGTAGTTTTGTCAACAGATGGCACCATATGGTTTTTGCATTCGTAAAATTAATTAATTAATTTATTGTTATTCGATAACTTATCCGATATTTTATTCTGCTATTCGGGAGGGAAACAAATCCAACAAATCAAAAACCATGGCAATCGGTCCAGCCGTTCTCGAGTTATAAGTGTTGTAACAAACACGACTTTCTTTTATATATATAGATATAATGTTTGCTTGAAAAATATGTGACGGATATATACGTATACGCGAGCTTATCACAATATTAACAAAACAGTCATGGTTAGCTACAGAATCGCAGGGCAGTTCCGAAGCTGTAAACAAAGTAATAAAAAACGTATGTGTACTTATGTACACGCGTTAGAAGTTATACTTCTTTAACGTAACAAGATAAAAATCTTTTCAAACATTTTTTTCTACGTTTGTAGAAAAAACTACACTAACAATAGAAAAAAACTAAAATATTTACTATAGTTGACTTCAGGGTGTGCGCGCGCATCGTAAAAATTTACTCTCATAATTTTTCCCTAACGCGCCAAAAGAAATTTTGAAGTACATAGCTAATTATATAAAATAACTATACTATACTCAGCCTATACTGGTACTCAATTTACATTATGTTTGTAATGTTTTTTTTTTTTTAGGTTGATAATAATTTATGAATCGAATTTGATATGATATAAGATTTAGGAGTAGCTTGGAAACTGTCTTCTTGTGAGAAACAGAAAAGTTTGGAAATAAATTATATTTGAAAAGACCTCGCGTTCCTCTTCTTCTCCCTTAATAGAAATTCTTAAGATGTTTTAAGAGAATTGAATTTTCAGATATACACGGTAATATCCGATAAATTGGTCGGTATTTTGCTGAGGACGCGAAAATATCATCTAACTTACTTCGAGGGTGAAGTGTTATTCCAAGTAAGTGGGTGGCACTTTGAAAGGTTGTCAAAAGTAACCTTAGACTTGAAGTTTGCACTTTCGTATTTCAATGTAAATTTGAATTGAACTTAAAATCTTTGAAATAGTCAAAATCGGATGAGTATTTTGTGTTTTTTTATAATAATATATATAAGAATGTATAGTAATATTTGGTATTATATTTTTAGTTCCTGAGATAATGTTCTTATATCAAAAGATAGCAGTGTTGGCCTAGTGGCTTCAGCGTGCAACTCTCATCGGAGGAGGTTCGGAGGTTCAATTTCCAGCTGTGCACCAATGGACTTTATTTTTATGTGCGCATTTAACGATCGCTCGAACGTTGAGCTCGAAATCGTGAGGAAACCGGCTTGCCTTAGACTCCAAAAGTCGACGGCGTGTGTCAGGCACAGGAGGTTGATCATCTACTTGCCTATTAGATCATGAAACAAATACTGAAATTTGAGGCCCAGACCTAAAAATGTTGTAGTGCTACTGATTTTATATCAAAATAAAAACATACAACCTCAGAGGCTTGGCCACAGAATTCCGTATATGTCCCGTGGTCATTTTCTTATAAACGTTTATGCCGGTTTTACGACAATGTTTTTTTGAACGTACGAGCCACTGTTAAAAGCGCACATAGAAATGACATTCATTTGTTATTTTAAAAGAGTAGCGAGAGTTTTTTACGTCGGCTTTTTCTACCGATACAAATTTATTGACGTGGATTACAGCACAACCGTGATTCGAATCACGACCTCGGGCTGAGAGGCACACGCTCAGGACACTAGGAAAAAACCAAAATCATATTTAAAATCGTTTTTAATTAAACCGATAATAAAATTAATAAAACTTTAGGTACAAAGGTCAAAAAATATTTAAATATATCTTTTTTCAGAAACGCGACGACGATGTTCCCGTATTCCTGATGCAGTCAATCGCAGATATCAGATCATATTGTGATAACAAAGCACTTCAAGCAAGAAGATCGGTTTCCCCAATGCCACACTAAACGCACAAAGAATAGTCATTAATAGCTCATTCTCATCAAAATTTGTGTTGTTTTCTATTTTGAAAGTAATGAAATGAATAATTTGGAAATGAATGCTATTGAATGCTGAATGTTTCTGCGCACACGGTAATGATCTTATGACTTTATAGGATTACCAGGTGCGCAGAATATAGCTTTATTACGTGGACTAAAGATTTTTATTTGTGTAACCATGTTAAAAACCATATAGCACTATGCGGTACTTGTGTTCGTATAAGTATATTTTAAAAGAAGCTATATATATTTTTATCATACCATACCAAAAGATATTTTTAGCGCTGTATTATTAAATAAAATGGTATTTTATACCACTTATTGTATATAATTATTAAGTGGTAATGTTGCGTGAGCAATGGGGATTAGGGCATACTTTCAGTATGTCTGTTAGACAATTGGTGGCGAGTAGATTAAAGTATAGATTTCCTACAATATTTTTTTACATTTGTGAGTTGCTGATAATATTTCAACAGACTCCCGTTTACTGCCTATTTGGATCCTAAATGTTTTATCACAATATACAAACAAGACGCAATAAACAAGGAATTTAATATTAATATAGTAATTGAAGAATACTCTATTATATTTAGAACTTTTTAATTGATTTATTTAACATTCTAGTCATTTATAAATATATTTTTATATTATATAAAATAATTATTAATATAAATTTGTTTCGTCTTCTTCAATAATTCGAAAAATACGAATGTGCTTTATTTGTTTTGATTCAATAAATTTGGATATAAATTTCTAAAGCTTCTATCTTAATTGTATACTGTTTTAGTCATTAGTTTATAGCATAAACAATAAACATGTTTGTTTCTCTGTCTTACGCCCTATTTCTAATCGAAAGTAATGAATTTCCATACATGTTGAACATAAAACTTGTTTAGGAAGATAAGGAATGGTTCTTACTCGAAGGCTTTTTTCTGTGTTAACAAAGTTGCCAGAAATGTTAAATAAGGTTCTTTTACCGGAAAACTTTTTTATTAGGTTCCGTAACAGCCTTAATCCGATCAAGCTTGGATTGATTAATTAACTTGTTTTGACTACTTATAATCAAAGTCGAATGTCTTTTCATTATAAGTTATCATAATTGGCCTATGAGGTTTGATGTAATTTGTTGTATACTCAAGGGAATATTCTTGGAATGTTTGTATAGCAAGTGCCAACTTTGTAAATAAGTAAGTTAGCTCGTAAGAATTATATTTATAATACACTGGTTTTTGTTTGACTATAATACTCTTAAGGTATATAAATATATATGTTGGCTTGACAATAGATAAATAAGCACAGTAACACAACGTGCATATACATCTCGCCCAGGTGGCCAGTCTACATATAGATAATCCGCAGCCGAATCGGTCTGGAGATTTTATTTATTTTATATAATTTAATCCGTAGAGTCACATTGTAGTTTTTTGGCTGACCGTAGCCTTGTGTGGGCATTGGCCAGATGTTTTATTTACTCATAATGGGAATTATGCCTACCAATCCTAAACAATTATTGTTTCACAGGAAATGAATGAATTCAGGAGCAGTCGATAATTTAAGAACGAAATATGTTGTGTAAACACAGCGTAGCTGGCGGTTCCTTTCAAATAAAAAAACATATGATTTGCTTCTAGTTGTTTTTTATTCTTGATTTGTCCGCCCATGACAGTGCCTACCGCCCGCGCCGCCCTAGAGGTGCCTCTTGTTACAATTGTAATTATTTATTATCTACTAAAAATATATCTAAAAATACTACTATATCTAAAAATGGGGATTTGTATAATCAATATTATTTAAAGGTCACAAGCCAAATAATAGTAAATGTAATGAATTCCAATTCTATGAAACTTGCACAACGAACACCATATAAAGCAATTGGAGAAATCACAAATTCACTATGCTGAAATTTTCCACTATACGTGTTATTATAATTTATATAAAAGTACTAAAGTATAAATATAATATAATACTTTATATTAAGAGACAGAGCAGAGCAGTGTTGGCCTAGTGGCTTCAGCGTGCAACTTTCATCCCAGCCTTGCGATTTTGTAACTCACTTTTCGAACTCACACAGCAGTTTTCACAGCGACGGTCGCGCTCAAATCAGTCGTAAAGCAGTCATTTTATGATTTGGCATTCGTATAAGGAGGGAGCTTGTAGTTTATTGTTTATCAGAATGCCAAATTATAAAATGACTGCTTCACGACTGATTTGAGAGAGACCGCCGATGCGAAAACCGCTGTGTGAGTTCGTGAAGTGAGTTACAGAATCGCAGGGCAGATGTCTACAAGATAATATAGGGACCAATTAAACCATATTGGGGATGCCATCGGGATCGGGAGCCTACTCCGTAAAGCAAGAATCAAGAGCCAGATTAAAATCAAGAATTCATTGACAGATTAAATCATTCATTGGCAATCTCTTCAATCTTGGCAATCTTGGTTAGTGGCAATCTCTAACAAAGTGCCGATTCCATGCCGTCCGTATGCCCTAATGACGTAGTTCAATCCACTGGTATCGGTTACTTCTAATTATTTAGCATATCGGAATCACTATTGAAGTTATAGGGTAAGTTGGCTGGTAGTTGTAAAATTTAATTTAGTATTTTATGCATATCAAACATGGCTTGTCATTCATATTGCAGTTTGGCATCCAAATCTATCGAAAGATCTAATCAAACGAGCTATTCAATGACTTCATGAACATAAATTATAGAGCGACATATACGTGGATCAAACGCAAATATGGGATAGATGAGGTCATCAAATGCAAAAAAAAATCTACGGGAGGTCTCTAAGCTCAACCCCTGCAGAGTTATAATTTATTTTGCGTTTTATGAGAAAATTGACTTTTTTTTACTAATCCTTACAAAAAATTCGAAAAAAATTACATCCTGTATCTTTTTCATAATATCCACTAGATTGGTACTGATGAGTTCTTGCATTAGTCATACTATTTATAGTTGTTTATTGAGTGTATTGAAGATATTATATATTAAGTTATACGATATAATATTTTTTCAAATTATAACTTTTTGGTTACTTCGGCCCCCACTGTGAAAAAAAATTACTCTACCGAAAAGTGAACCTGTATTACAACTTTTGGCGCATTTAACACGTTCGCTGCGTTACGAGATCTATCAGATCTCTTGCAGGACTTTTGTATTGTGCGTTGAACATAATCGTGTTTTTTCACTCTAAAGCTCGGGAGGGTCTAACTTGTAAAGTTCTTTAAGGATGAACAGGACAAATATACATATTTGCTTCCTACTTAAAGCTGAATTCAAGGACATTAAAAAACAAATTAGAGATGGATTAGGTCCCTAACGCACAGTTTTGTAATTATTTTAATTCCTTGCGTTAGGAGATATGTCGGTACTCGTGAAATCGTACGCCTCGTAGACGCAAGAGATGGAGGATGGGATTTTTAGTGTTGTCCTAGAATCGACATTCGGGAAGTCGCGGGCACGTTTTGGAAATAACACTCGCGTATATACCAGCGTGTTGATTATTTTTGTATGATAAAAAAGTGTAAAAAACCTATTTTATTGCTGAGGTTTCTAACAAAAAATCAACGCCGGATTATACTGCTGCATCGTCCAGTAAAATATTTGTTTTGGAAAATGTTCAAATTTGCCCCCCATTGACTAATAATGACAGTGATTCTGATTATGAAATATTTAACGATAAACCTTTTTCGTTGGAGCACACGCAGTTAAACAGCACTGACGCTTCTAAAAAAACTAAACGAATTGTTACCATTTGCGCGTAATGTACAAGCAATCAATGTGCTTACCATGTTTTAATGAAAAACACTTTGCATAATTAATAAAACTTTTAGAATCGATAACTGAGATATTATTTTATTCCCATCACTACTTACTACACATATTGAACTATCTTCGGGTGCGGTACGAGATACAATCGATATCTAATTTTTTTTTGGTATTTGTAGTTTATTCAAATGTCGTAACTGCGTGCGAACCTAGCAAAATATAAAGCAATTAGCTATCTTTCACCCACAAAAAATTCAAAATATATGTCATTGTTTTTTGGAAGATATAAATTATTTTCAAAAGTGTATTTTTAGGAGACTGATTAGGTCTCAAACGCACCAGGGGATAGGCTTGTTACGAGATCTTTTAGGTCTCCAACGCACCAGCTGAAAGTTCTTTAAAAATGATGGCGCAGTGAACGTGTTAATAGGGATTCTGAAAAGGTATTACACATGGCCATGAGCCGCTTTATTATCATGTATACGGTAGAATAAGAAATAAAATGACGTTTTATTAGGTAAAAAAGTATTTAATATACATCTTACATTAGTTAATAGTTACATTTATGTCAAATTCAGCGTATACAAAACATTCGAAACGTTTAATGGACAACATTTTAACATTTCAAGGTGGACATCCTTCAGCTATGACGGGTATGCTAAGCCCTTTTCAAGCCTTATTGGGTTCATAATACCCAATGAGGATTACCTGGATGGCCCCAGGATTTCTATAGCTCTGACATATCATAAATATGTACATCATAAATCTATTATAACAACCATTTATTACATAAATTGTAAAAATTGTAACACTAACCAATATTTAATTCGTATAAATTTCCTAAAACCATACTCAGAGTCGCCAATTAAACTATATCAAACTTAAAGCAGAGTTATTGAAATGCAGATGTATACATTATGAATAGTTAAATATAGCTATTACAATACTTTTATAGGATATAGTATTTAAATCTCATAGATTGTTATTGTAATTACATATATATAATATATATATATTGTGCTTTCTGTTAATATCTAGGCTTTAATATTTCATATTAAATCTAGATTAATATTACACAAAATAATATACGTTTATAAAAATTATTTTATTAATATAAAATTTACAAGGGTAGGTTTTAATTATACCAATAAATGCCAACGCCCATAGAATTGATCACTTCATAATGTAGCTAACAATTCATGAAATGTATTTAGAAAATGACTACGTCAGAACTAGGTCAAAATGATGAATTACCGAATAATGATATAAACAGCTATACCCAATACCCATGGTTACATTGAACTAATCGCTTCTATGACGGGGCATGAAATAGAAAATCCACATAAATAATACGCCTAATTATATAAAAAAAAAAACAAAAAAAAGAGCAGAAATCTGAGTGTCGTATAGAGAGAAGACTTTTGTACAAATCTATTTTTTTTTAACTGGACAATTCACACCAATTGACCTAGTCCCATGCTAAGCTGGTGAAGCTTGTGTTATGGGTACTAGGCAACGGATATACAATATACATACATATTATAGATAGATAGACATATAAATACATATTTAAATACCCAAGACCTAAGCACAACACCAAATGCTCATCACATCGATGTCTTGTCTCAGCCGGGGATCGAACCCGGGACCCATGGAGGTCGCAGTCGTCGCAGTGGGTCGCAGTCAGGGGTACTAACCACGAGACCAATAAGCCGTCAACTCACTTATTCAGTTTACAGCACCTATTCGATTGTAAAGTAAATATATCGTTTGTCTTGTCGTGACGATCGCTCCAACCAGTTTGGGGATTGGGGTCAGTGCTCCCACTGGGAACGACCAGTGATGTTTCTTGGTACCCACGCGGCGAATTCACGTGTTTCTGTAAATGTGGAATGTATCTTAAAGCTGAAGGACATTGAAGTTGTTGAACTTTGATGCTGTAAATGGGTCAAATATAGATTCTGTATACACAAATATAATACATACAATAATATAATATATTTTTCTGATATGAATTAAGTGACGGCCAGCGGTGAATCCCAAAAAAAAACAAAATGTATTTAAATTACTTTAATTAATCACTTACAATAATTAAGACTGAACTAAATATAACTATTTAATCGGCACGATATTAGGTGCACGACAAATAATCTATATTATAAACTTATCTAGTTGAGAATTGACCGGTTACCGATGTAAGGTATCCGATTAAAAGCTTCTGATCTCTGTTGTCCATTTCATTTTATAACGGTGTTGCGTAAGAGGGGTACGGGTATTGGTTACGCGGGGCAAAGGGAGTGTAATGGATATGTAACATAATATGCCATAACAATTATTAGTTGCGTTGCTAGCTTTGAACCCATTGACTTTCTTTGACTTCTGAAGGTTAATGAAAAGTCGATTATTTACCAAAATTTTACAGGTAACCTTACATTTAATGATAATTATATATATACATTGGTGGTCATATAATTAGAAACACGTCTTATGTAATAAAGTATAACTTTAACGTACAAATGTTGGTAAAAAGTATACACATTCAATGCAATAATATAGCCACTCAAATAAAACACTCATTAAATGTATAGAACATAAAACAAATCTTACTTTTAATTACAAAATGAGTCTGATGAGATGATTTTCTGTTACTGGCCGCTTGGACGCCTAATTAGAAACATTATAAAAAAGCATTCATAGCTCGTTTTTCGTTTTGAAATTGGAGACTAACATTTATTTCTTGACTTTTTCTATTATTTTGGCGGGCATTCAAAGTTTAGTCTGAATTTAATTTTGTTCAAAATGGGCCAAAATAAAAGTTGTGACTGTCAACTAGGCAAATAATTGTTAATTTATATACACATCACAAGCGGGCGTACAGAAGAATAGCTAAGCATTTAAATTGTTCTGTTAAGCAAGTTTTTAATGCAATTGATCTTTATAAAACACACGGAACTGTTAAAAATGTTCTTAGAAACGCTCGGACAAGAAAAACCTTTCCTAGAGAAGATACGCTAATCGTTCGTGTTGCTAAAGAAGACCCAAGTAAAGACTGATGACGCTGAAGATTATGGAAGCTAAATTGTTTGGCAGAAATTCTCAAAAGGTACCACTTGTTACCAAGCAACACCGAGAGAAGCGATTATTATTCGCAAAAAATATGTTAATTGGACGGTACGAGAACGGAAAAAAGTGTTATTTTCAGATGAAACGAAAATAAATATTGTAAATTTCGATGGAAAGCGCTATGTTTGACGTTCCGTAAAAATGCTTTTAATTTTAAATACACAAGGAGTATTGTCAAGCACGGTGGCACGGATGTGGATTTGGACCCGTTCAGAAGATTAAAGATACAATGGATCAATGGAAATACAAAAATATCTTAGAGCACACAATGATTCCCTACTCGGACAATCATTTGCCTGTAACCTGGATCTTTCAGGAGGACAATGACACACGGCCAATAGCGTCAAATGTTTCCTTAGCGAACAGCGTATATCCGTTTTAGACTGGCCAGCAAATAGTCCGGATTTAGATAGAATATCTCCGGTATATTGTTAAAAAGAAAATCTCAAACAAACGTAACACCAGTCAAAACGAACTATATAAAGCATTTGTTGAATCATGGAATTCAAAACCCTTAGAAAAATGTACGAAATCGATTGCCAATCAATTTCACGCCGTTGAAGTGCTATTATTGAAAATAAGGGTTTAAAATAAATAATAAATAAATTTTAATTATAAGTATTGGTAGGCTCTGGATAGTACCTTCGTAAATAACAATTTTTGTTGTTTCTAATTAGTTGACCATTATTGTTCATTTCTATTACTGATTTAAATGTTTGTCCGTATATTGAAAGTGCACTCGTGTAATGGGATTTATATTGTTTTTCTCATAAATGATAAATCGTTGAACATATTGTAGTCCTATTTATTGTTTAATTTAAAAATAAAAACAATTGCGGTGAAGTATCATACATAATGACGATTGGTAGCGTTTCTAATTATACGACCACCACTGTGTATATATATTTGATAGCACATATATGGATAAGTAATGCCAAAGCATTTTATAGATCTCAACCTAATTGAAACAAAGTAAAATTCTGGTGCTATATCATCAAACACTTCTCTTTAAAAAAAGGGGGCCTACCAAAAGGCAGTACTTTAATTAAGCCTTTAAATTACAACATTTAAATGAGTAATGTTGGACGCTAACGCGTGAGTTCAAATCCCGGCACCAATTGATTTTTCTTTATAAGTGCACAATTAGCCCCGAAGTGAAGACAAACATTGTAATGAAATTGGCATGTCTCAGACCCAAAATCGACTTCATTTTGGTGTCAGGTACAAAAGGCTGATCACCTACCAATCTAAAAGATCAAAGAAACTCCTTGAATCTGATTGAAATTGGATTATCTTTGTACCACTAGATTTTTATTTAAAATACATATATTTGGTAAAATAATGCAATACTAAGAAATAAATATTTCCCAAATAACAAAAATAATTTGATATAAAAGGAATTTTGAATTTTTCAAACGAATTTGCAATTTCAATATCTTTCGTTTAACGGGTCAAAGTGGCCTGTCATGATACCGAGTATGTAATTTTGACTTTCATGCGGCATATATATATATACATAGAAATTTATATTTGGACATTTGGTATATGATCAAAAGCGATTTGAGGCATGTGAATAGCTATAGTCGTATTTTTAATTAGACGAAGTCAACAGACGTTTACGGTGTTGTCAGTTTTTCATGAAATAAAAATAGTGTTGTGACAAAGTGAATGATTGAAAAAACTCCTGAGTTAATGATCGGTGATGGCACTAGTCACCACGCCGCGCTTTGTATTAAGCCGTCAAAAAACTGATTGTAGTTACATACTACTAGTACCTAACTTATATCAGAGCACTTTATACAATTTTTTAATAGAAATAATATTATTTTATAGTTTGAAATGATTTACTATTCACACTCATTGTTCATTCATCTGATTGAACAAGAACTGAACGTATCACTATTACTTTAAATATGGCAACATTATTTTACAAAGTGACAGTAGCTACTGTCAGTTGGCTTCGTCTAATTAAAAATACGACTATATGTAAAGAGATAAAAGTTTTGGACGTATTAATGCTTAAAGTAATAATGAAATTCGAGTTTCGAAACCCCTTCATATACTTTACAATGAATAGTTACATAATTATTAAAGGGCTAAACTAGAGTTCGTAAAGTACATAAGAGTTTTATGTGATATTATTTGAAGCTGAGTTTTGATTGAAGCCTTCATGGTATTGTAAGTGATAACAAAGTCAAAACTATACTTACATACCTTTGTTACCAAAACAGCGCCTTGCGATTTTCTGCTGTACGCTGGAGCAGGTTTAACTATAACGTATAAATTTATTAATTATAATAACGTTTGCACACTTAAGAACGTCAAATTTATTAAATATATTTAAATTTTCAATTCCTGACAGATTTAAAATCATGGACGTAGAACCAATGAGAAAAACTGGAAAGAAACTCTCTAGCAAAGTATTGTTTTACAAAGGAGTTGGATTAAATGAAAAAAAGCAATTAAATAAGCATCCAACAGCAGTTGGTATGGCGCGGTCTTTTGTAAGCATCTGCTTACAAATAAATAAAACTTAACTTAATTGGATAAAACTTAACTTTGAATTACTAAGCTATGCTTCATCAAATCTATAAACTTTATTATGAACATTTTTGCTTTGAAGGGTTTTCTAAATAATGGTGGATTTCATATTCGGCTATAGTTGAAAGCTATTTCAATATATAGTTATATAATAACCTAATAATAATATTCTTCAGGCCGCCACGGTAGCAGTAGTTACGCTCTATTGAGACTGGTCGCATAAAATATTATATATTATTCAAGTGTATGTGCAAAGGCACAAAACGGGCATGAAACGGGCTTGAAAAATTTGAAACTTTTTTTCTTAAATAATCAGAATTAGTGTTTATAATTTTCAACCTCACCCGGGATTTGAATCTTAGACATGACTGCAGCTAGAGCTAAAGCAAGGAAGCAGTAATCTTGTACGGGCCCTGAATGCTTATGCTGCATACTTTAAACTACGGAGGATGTAAATATAAAATACTGTAATATTATCCACTCACGTACAACCGATTATGGAATGCTATGCAAAAGCGGTACTATTACGATAACGATTTAGGTAATTGCCGCGCTTATAAAACGCCTGAGAACGCAAAATGACTTGGCTCATACAAATCTAATCATACAAATAACAGTACTCACCATCAAGATTTTCTCTGTGAATACATAACACCTTCTTCAAAATCATTTGGATGATATTCATATCCAGGGTAAAAGATCCATACACGAGTGGGTCCACACAAGAGTTCGAAACTGCCATTATGAAGAAAAGATCTTGGATACGGGCAGAGACGTTCATGGCTGATTTTCGATCGAACATGTACCTGATGTGAACAAATATGATAACATAGATTATACCTTTGATAACTTTACCCATACCTATATAATTTGTAATCGTTTTGTGTTATACTTTATCGATATCATGTTAAAATAATTTACAATCATGTACGTTCTCTTACAGAACACATATACTTGATAAAACTAGCATAATTTCTATTGTGTAATATTTATAGCTATTGTGTACTAGTTATTGCCATTTCACAGTTCTAGTATTAAAACGAAGTGCAGTTTCAGAATTATGTCATCCTGATCACAATTTATTTTTTTCTATTTTTTTACGAATAAATTAAAACCCGATAACTATGTGATTTATAGTCATGAATGGTAATCCTATCATTCACAATTTCAAAAAAATAACTCAATATGTTTTATATAGAGTAATCCTTTAAAAAAAACAAATAACACACTTGTAAGAGACAGGGTTTTTGTAGAATGAATTTATTTAAAACATGAACTCTTTAATGATTATAAAATCGCAACAAATAAAACCTATTTCAGTACTTTTCGTTGGCATAAAAAATGTTCACCTCAACTCAATGGCTTTCCGTGTTTTTAAGTATTGCCCTCGTACTGATGGTACTGTAAAACTTAATTCCTGACGTTGTCAAAATCTGTACAAATTAAGCAGGCAAAAATTTACGCTGCTGACTCAGACCAAATAAAAAGTCTGGGCCTCCAAAAAATAGATCTAAAAGCTGAGAGAAGTGGACTTTAATACGTTATATAATATTAAACGACTACGTGCTTTAATGTGCCAAATCCGCAAACTTCAAGAGAAGTTAATACAAGGACTTAACTTGACAGTTGACTGACATTCAACATTTATAATCAAATGGACAATTCCAGTCAGTCAAGACAATTAATTCATTATAATTCCAAAAGTTTTCAAATTTTGATGTAAGGTCGGGAGTGGTATTAAAACAAACTATAAAATTTTGCAACCTGCTCTGCGGTCCGGAACATTGTTAAAAATAAGTTTTGGTCGTGAAAAAAATTCCAAAAGTTCTGCAAACTTGGGGAAGTTTTCGATATAATATTTCATATCACGTATAAAATTTGCAACCAACCTAACTGTACGGAACATTTTTTGTTATTAAAAATTAATGTTTTTCTTTATTAAACTGAAGGAAAACGTTCCAAAAGTTCTGCAAATTTGACAGATATATCGAAAATAAAATAAATAACAAAAAATGTTCCGTACACTTAGGTTGGTTGCAAATTTTATACGTGATATGAAATATTATATCGAAAACTTCCCCAAGTTTGCAGAACTTTTGGAATTTTTTTCACGACCATACAGCAAAAATTTATTTAATTGTAATTTTAACAATGTTCCGGACTGCGGACAAGGTTGCAAAATGAGATTTATTGTCGTCCCAATGTACCATTCACTTGACCGAAGTTTGAAAACTTTTGGAATTATTATCAAATTTTCGATTTCGAATGTCTATAATGACTGGTCTAAATAGCAATTTAGTAATATGATTAACTATAAGAGACCTATTACGGTATTGTTATAATATTTGATATTACGAGCAAACCTAAAAGATAAGCCAAGAAGAAACGCACTTAATTCCCAACGTTTATTTTCATTCCGCGATCAGAACTCGGGACCCATATAGACCTCGTGTCTTTTGTTGTTGAAGTAAAGAACAACGAATTATTTATTTTAAAATGGCTCTCATTTTCACTTGCCAACTTGTAGCGACTATCTGCCCACAACACGTTACACAGGGAATCCCAGTGAATCCCGTATATTTTGTTTTTTGCTAAATAAAGTTTTTCTTTCTTCCAATGTATGTAGAACTGGTAGTAAATGTAAATTTAGAATCAATTTAACATCTTTTCTGTTGACGTTCATAAGTGTACTTGGTTACCAATATGAACAAAGTTATTTTAAGTTGAGTTGAGTAGAGCGACCGCGAAAGTAAATTTATGTTGATTAAATTTTTGTACCGTATAAAATCTACAAAGATTTAAAATTGAATGAAAATCTTGCCTAGTATTTTCATTGTGTATCAAATCTTATATACTAATATAAAACAACCAATTGTAATAATTTGTGATAGTAAAAAAGGACTTGAATAGAGATTTCATCCTGATATGGAAGCGATATATCGATAATTCTAAAGAGACATTTTTAGCTCTCATGGTCCGATGTTATCGTCTGGGTGCCACGAAACCTTCGCGTGTATACGTTTTTGTTTATTACAATCGAAGACTATACAGTAATACAGTCTGTGCTATAATTATGCCTGAAAATTGTCTTTGGTTCGCCAGTACTACTAATTTTTCTTGCTTTTAGCATAGATGAAAATCACTTTTATTATACTAACATAAGGTTTTAACCTTATGTTAGTATAATAAATTCGTGTTTACGTCCGCTAATGAATATGAATGTTTTATGAATAAATTGAAATCCATAAATATTCAGGCATTTTAGAGAAATATTCTTACACGGGTTTAATTATTACAATAAATATAACTGTACTCTTGGGCAAGCATAGTTATGAGTTGTTTTTTTTTATTTAATATCCATAAAACGTGTATTATTTTTAATATAATAATATTATCTTGAAAATAACATTCATTCTTCGTAATTAACTATTTAGATGGTTTGATGCTTATTAAAGATTTAAGTTGGCGCCTGGTAGATTGTTCCTGTGACCACAGAACTTGTGCTTTCCTGGCTCAACGAATAAGTATTGCAATACAGCGAGGAAATATTGCTAGCGTTAAAGGTACACGGCTACAGGGCGAAAACTTTTAAATTGGTTTTGATTTTCTTTTTAATAATTTTTATTATTACTTTGTAGGCATGGAAGATTGTAATTACTGTATACTTGATTGTAATCAATAAAAAAATTCACTATTTAGATGTTTGGATTATTCTGAATAACTTACCATAATGTCATTGTTGCATACGGGAGCCAACAGCAAGCAAAGACACTAACAATGGTCACGGTCATTCTTAAAGTTCGCCGACGTGCTCTTGCCAATGGTCTCTGATCTGATCTTCGCAGTTGGATCCTGCCCTGATCTGACTGCACACATTTACCTGTAAAAGATATTTCCCTAGTCAAACCCCCAACAATTAAAAATAACGAAACTACACCCGAACTGTATCGGTCTTAACATCAAATGTTTTTACATATAAAATCGTATCGACTCTCGTAATTATCATTGTAAACTGTCTACATTCACTCAGAATTCAGAGAGACAACTATTACATTCTAAATCCATTTAAAAATAATCAAAGAAAATATAACAAATAGATCCTAGCGATATTTTATATCATGGTATCTTTTATTTACACTTCGTTGCATATACATTAATATAGTACAATTGACATAATTAAATAAAAAGGAGAGCAACTGGCGGCCTTATCGCTTTCGAGCGATCTCTTCCAGGCAACCACTGTGAGAAAAAAAAAATAAGTATTAAATTACATAAGAAAGGCAAGAAGTGCAAAAATACATGTATTATATTAGTTTTTTTTAGAAAAAGAAACTTATCAGGAACAAAAAACAAACTAAACTAATAAAGAATACATGAAAAAAAGAAAATAATAATAATAGAAAATGCACATGAATCATTTTTAATTTCCTAAATTAAAATCAGTCTCACGACAGTTGGTAGGTACCTATTATTAAAGTTAGGGATACGATGTGGACAGGTAATGTTTGTAAAGAAGAGATTTAAAGGAAGATAGAGAAGGAGCTAAGCGAATAGGGACTGGAAGTGCGTTCCATAGCTTAACTGCAGAGACCTTAAAGGATTCGCCAAGAAAGGAGGAGTTATGACACGGGATTTCAAGGATATAGTTTTCGGAAGAGCGTAAGCTATAGTTATGGGATCCCAAAAATTTGAAATCATTTTTGAGATAGGAAGGAGTTTTAGGGTTGAACAGAATGGAATATAGGAGATGGAGAACATGAGCATCGCGTCGCTGACGAATGGGTAACCAGCCTAGCCGTTTACGGAACGCAGAGATATGGTCGTACTTTCTTAGACCGAATATAAATCGGATACAGAAATTTTGGAGACGATCCAGTTTATTTAGCAATTCCTTATCTTTTGTCGTACGAGCAAGGGTGTATTGCGCAAATCTAGTGACGCAGCCAGTGCTCTGTTCGCAAGGAAATGAATAAAATAATTTAGCGAAAAAACTCAATTCATTATTTTTATTTAATGGATTAAATTTTTTATATTTTAGACTGAGAGTGAGGCTGGGCGGATGTGATAGCGCGCGAATTGTTAAACCAAATCCTTCCCACGGGAGCTCTGACCTCGCCTTCAAGTACCGATGTTAGGGGATTCAAGTTTATTTTTATTTAAATTGGACACAAAGTTTGTCTGATAATATTATATGCCTATAATCAGCGATTGACGGCATCGCTAATATCAGAACTGGTAGAAGTTAAATGTTAAAAAGGAGGCTTTACCTATATTCTACCGCTGCTTTCACTATGAATTCAAATATATATTCATTGGCTCTTTAGATTCTTTGACAATTAAAAAAAATCAGTTGAAAGTGTCGCTTTATTTTCAAACCTTATAATCTATCATAGAATCTTGCCCGTACCTTTTCTTTATTGTTTGCCTCCATGTTCTGTAACTCTCTAATAATACAAAAACAATTTCAACATGTGTAACAAGTTTTTATAGTACAACCTTTTAATACCGATAATTAATTATATTAATTCATATTTACCTGGCCATTTCACAAAATGGTATATAAGTCAGAAATTTTATGATCACGAAAAAGTTAACTCAAAATGTTTTTACGTTCCGAAAACCAATTAAAATATCGATAAGGAATTTTTTTGCTTATTTATACAATTTTAGGGAATCACTAGAACTTCATAGGGATTTAGCCTTGATCCCATTTAGTTTGAGGATAATAACGGGATGGAAAGGGCGTACTTGCTAGAAGTGATTATTTAGACCGCGTTCCGGACAATTATCACCGCTGCCGAAAACATAACGTTTTGGCGAAAAGACAGATATCTGAAGCCTGTGAGGGTCGTATGCTGTGATTTAAAAACGTACTAAGGGAAGATTAATGTATAGAAAGAAGGTTTCTGCTTGTATGATATGTTTTTACAATTTAGAATTTGGGGTATATATGCTGTACAATTAAAAAAATATCAGTATTGTAACACTATTTTAACTCTCTAGTAGATATTCATCTTTCTATTTAGTGTCAGTGTAAACCGCTTTAAGCGCCCTTTTGAAACAAAAATAATATTTAAATACTAGTGTACCTCACTAAATAAAATTTACAAGAATGTCTACAGTTTTATATAAAGGGAAAAGCTGATTTCCTTTTCAGAAAAATTATATTACTGAACACGTGCAAGCTATGCAAATAAGAAATTGTAAAGCAAACATTGTCGACATCCAAGTTTCTTGGACACTACTTTAAAATTTATTTACGTAAACATTCTAAGAAATGTGAACCTATTCTTTACAGAAAATTTTCATTGTAACGTCTATTGTATGGAATAGAATATTTAATCTTCGATAAATTGACTCTCAATTGTCTAAAGATATAACACGTTTAGGCAATATTTGGAAGAAAAGAGCAATTGGTATCAAAACCAAAATAATACTGAATCGTTCTGGCATGGTGAGATGTTGTGCTGGCGACGAACGCTCAGAATAACGTGGACTGCGAAGCGTACCAATACTCTAGTCTGTCTTCCAAATGACTATAGCGAATTGTATCTTATTTCGGCCATACAATACGTAGAGGCGATGAGAACGTGGGGAGTTTGTGGTTGGTAACAAAGAAGGCAAAAGATGACGTGGCCGTTCACAAACCAGATAGACCGATCAAGCGATAGCATCATCGTCGGAGGAGGAGATAAATATATAAATAATAAAATTAATCTTAAGTTAAATCTATTTCATCACACAGGAAATAAAAGCAATCATAAAAAAATTGGAAAAATAAGCTCAAGATTTCAAGACATCATGAAAAAACTTAACTAATTACTATAGCCACTAACAAATAGAAGTAACTATTTATATTTTATTTAGGAACAGACCAAAATTTTGTATATTTATTATACAGTCTCTTAAAATTATGAAATGAATTAATTTTTTTTAATAAAGACGAAATAAGTTTGATATAAATCACCTAATCTAGTAAAAATATGAAACCGTGCTAACATTATTTTACATCGAAATACATACCTGACATGTCCTGAGCATTCTTCGAGATTTCAAAGAAGATACATGCGTAGCATATAGTTATAATTGCGAGTGGAATAAAGTACATCGCAAGCAGACATGCCACATTATACGCCAACTCTTGGTGTTGATTCGAAAATGCACCGAACGACACACACTGTTCGAAATCGGGTACCGTGGGATGATGCATCACTCGAAACACGAGACTCTGAAAAAGGCTTTGGTATTTAATTTTTTTATATAGAAATAAAAACAGAAATATTTTAATTTGTCTTAGAAATTTGGTATAACACACTTCTACTAACAAAAGGTCTGAAGACCTTTTAATCTCACGCTGAATAGGGTTTTTTAGCTTTTCTATTTATAAATGTTGTAGTATATATGTCATTGGATATATAATCAAATATACAAAGCAATAGGTGTGTCAAAGATCGATGGAATTTATGATAGGGAAGAAAAGACGAGATAAAATAAAGAAAACAGCGTTAAGAAATGTAACTAAGGTAACAGATGTTACAATAACAATAAATAAACTAATGTGTAAATGGGCGGGGCACATGGCAAGAGGAACAAAAAAGAGGAGCAAAAAATCTACTTAACTGGTGCCCTAGGTACAGCAAACGAAAAAGAGGGAGACAACTCAGAAGGGGATACACCACATAAAAGAAACAGCATGGCATGTCAGAGATTGGAACAGTGCAGAGAGAAATAGCGGGATTTGGAGGAGCAGCCTTTGCCAAAAAGGGGCACATATACACTAGAAGAGGATTAAACGCGCCAAAAGTAGTTCTTCAATTATTTTACTACTAATAAAAAAATTCGCAAATAATCACGTATGCAAAAGAATATTAATTTATGTTTATAAAACAATTTACGATAGCTTTCAGCTTACTTTGTTCGTCCATTTCAATCGAAACAACTCGCTCTTCTACAGGAAATTGAAACAATGTTTATTATTCGCACCTGCAGGTTTATTGAGAGGACTAGATTTGAAACAGATCAGAACAAACGAAATCTATACTATTGATATGATATGAAGTAGAATCTCAAAGCTCATTGTAGTTTAAGTTTGCTCTAAAGCTATAGGCAACGCTTTTACTATAAAGTTTGTTTTGTTTTTGTATACAGTAAAACGTATTTACTTCATTCATTTGAAAGTATAATTGATATTACAAATTATTCTGATTAATATTTGTGGTTTCCGTAGAAAGTTTCGTATATTGAAGTATATTTTAATATGTTTTATGAGTACATATGTCATAGACAAAGGTCTCTTCCCGGAATTACTGATTTATCCTCACTTTGACCAAAGGATTTAGCCAAACGCCGAAATAAATTCCAAATTCTGCCCTTTGACTAAAGTATTAGTATTAAACTAAATTATATTATATTATATTATATTATATTATATTATATTATATTATATTATATTATATTATATTATATTATATTATATTATATTATATTATATTATATTATATTATATTATATTATATTATATTATATTATATTATATTATATTATATTATATTATATTATATTATATTATATTATATTATATTATATTATATTATATTATATTATATTATATTATATTATATTATATTATATTATATTATTAGGATTTAGTCAGACCTTGAAGATTCTAAATTTATAGGCTTTAAAACAATTACATTGCAATTTTAGATGTCAAAATGCCTCACAAATCACCATGTATGAATACTATTTTTTAATTTTAATTACGTAAACTTCCAAACAATAATAATTTTACACGTAGTCTAACAAATTAAGACTCTCTAATACTTAATTAAAGTTTGACTGGTCAAAGCCCGATATCATTAAATTGAGTTTCACCGTTTGCTTGAGCAAAGAGGGCCCTCCTAAGTTTGATGAAAATTTAGTCTTTAGTCACAGACCGAAAAACTAAATTTGTTTGGGTTTTAACTAAGACTTGACGATTGACTAGTCAAAGCTAGGAGCGCCGAAGCTACGAGGTTTGACTGTAACATGGATATACATTTTACTCCAATTACATTAAGATGAATTAAGATTTAATTTTGTATATTTAACTCGTATTTATCAGAGTCGAGTGGACATGTAGATCTAGTGAGAGCTTATAATAAGATCTTGAAAAACGTTTATTTTCATTACCCGTGCCTAAATTTCATTCAATCAAAAATCATGCTGCCTTGTGGCTAAATTTTGCTTATATAATATATATGTTTATTAATAGATGCGATTTCTTTTCTAAATTAAAAAAAACTATAATGTTTTTGTTTTTCACATACATTTTCAAAATAAGGTTTTTTACATATATGATGCGTCGAGAGCTTTACAGCAATCGCAATCATAGAAACTTTTGATACAAAAAATATTCATGAAAACCTTAATTTAATATATACACTCGTTATTTCTTAAATACGTCAGAAATAGTTATAAATAGCAATAACTAATCTGTTGATTGAGTAAGCTATCACGTACAGCATATTGTGATTCTAGAGTATATAATTTGTAGAGTAAAATCATCGTTGGGTGAAGGTGTTTTTTATTTGTATCTATCATAACTTACTTGAGGTGCACTGCAAAGAAGCGCAACTATCCATGCAATAGAAAGCATTGTCTTACTCCTTTTTCTTGCTATCGCTAATCGTAGAGGATACAACACAGCGAAGAACCTGCAAAATAATTTAATTACATTACTTGTCTAGAACGTGTAGCATACTGCTACGAGATTGTATCGCTCGTAGAACACGCCTACGAATGTTGTATACTTAAATGTACCATAATAAAACCACTTTATTGATTTTAAATTCTCTTAAAGCGTCTACTCACGACCTCAAAAGCAGAGGCAATATCGGGGAAGTGTGTAGGAAAATTGTACCCTAATAGACGTGTGTAGAGTATGCTACTGCCGGTTCGAACTACGAGCCGATTTCATCCCCACCACCATTGTCCCAATATCGCCACTGATTCTGGGTCATGTGTAGACGCTTTTAAAGAGACAATTTAAGAATGTTTGAGAGAAAAATGTTTGACTATTTGAGAATGTCAATAAAATCTTTTGATGAACTCATTGAACTAATCAGGGAAGATATTTCAAGCTCTGAAACACATATGAGGGCAAGCGTGTTACCAGAAGAAAAACTCTCATCTTCATCAATAAATAACTCAGTGTCGAAGCGATAGCGAGCTCACGGTGCTTTTGTTATGACGTGTTAATCGCGCGGTGCCCACAATGCTAATGAATGCTGAGTAAGATCTTCATAGTAATAGAAACGCGCGGGAGTATCGCGATTCTATTTTCTGGCAGTTGGGTTGCGGAAACCGTACGGTTTGATTAACCGCGCGGGTATGTCTGAACGATTACTTAATAACTGATACAAATAAGACCTTCGCGATTTCCATGCGATTCTGAAATCGCGCGGTTCCCGCCTTGTCTGAACGAGCACTTATGCTCGTTTAAGTGCTCGTTCAGACACGGCGGGAACCGCGCGATTGTCAGATCGTGCGGTTTGAACCGCAAAAATGTCGACTGTTCAGACATTGGCGGTTAGTTAGCGATCAGTTTCAATATGGAAGTCGAAGAGTAACTAACGTGGCTGTGGTTGATAAAGAAAAGGCAGATTCAGAGAGGATCGACTGACACATGGTAAATTTGTAACACTATTGACTATTTGAGAATGTCAATAAAATCTTTTGATGAACTCATTGAACTAATCAGGGAAGGTATTTCAAGCTCTGAACCACATATGAGGGCAAGCGTGTTACCAGAAGAAAAACTCTCCACTTCATCAATAAATAACTCAGTGTCGAAGCGATAGCGAGCTCACGGTGCTCTTGTTATGACGTGATAATCGCGCGGTGCCCGCAATGCTAATGAACGCTGAGTAAGATCTTCATAGTAATAGAACCGCGCGGGAGTATCGCGATTCTATTTTCTGGCGGTTGGGTTGCGGAAACCGTGCGGTTTGATTAACCGCGCGGGTATGTCTGAACGATTACTTAATAACTCATACAAATAAGACCCGCGCGATTTCCATGCGATTCTCAAATCGCGCGGTTCCCGCCGTGTCTGAACGAGCACTAAAGGTGGGAACTGACCAACGTTACGAGGTGTAATGTAACATGTAATGTAATGTTACACAGCGAGCATTAGTGGAGTCAGTACGTCGTGTTACGGGGAAACCAGCGAGCAACGAGCCGCTCGTTGCTCGCTTTGAGTGCTCCACCCGGCTGTCGGTTTTTTGGCGAATCCTTTGACTGTTACGCGGTTCAGTAATTACGGGTCGCATGTCGCGAGTGATCATGATTATGATTTTCTATAAATTGTGTCTTTTTTAAGTACTTTTGGTCCAATTAAATTCAACAGTTCTTCAAAATCGAGACCTGCGTACAAAGTTTTTATACTTTCTAGTAATCATTTGGTTTTTAATATTGCAATCAATAACAAACCACCTCATACGCCTGTGTTTTTAAATAAGTTTTATGTCCAGTAACATTTTTTCTTCTTCTTAATTTGGATGAAACAATAATTAAATAGAATGAAAGATATCAACATTATCACTATCACATCTCATGAACACTGGCGGCGAAAGTGGAGCACAGAGTTTTGACGAGCATGTTACGCCGATTTTAGAACACAGCGTAACATGCTCGATGCGTAACACGCTCGATGCGAATGCTACATTACACCTCGTAACTTTGGTCAGTTCCCACCTTAAAGTTTGCGCGATTCTAGGGCTTGAATAGTTCGTCAATCATAAAAGCTAAAAACTAACGAAACGCGTAAACATACCTTTTTTTTGCTTTATTAAATTATTATTATTATTGAGAATAGATAAGAACGGTTGAATGGCCACCAATACACATATTTTTACAACAAATAGTAAGCCTTCATAACGAAAATAGGTACACAATTTGCAGTCGTAGGATAGAGAAAGAATAAAAGTAGTAACAATGAAAATTTTACACCAACTTTAAAAAATACTATGCGTTTAAATACAATTACAAATAGTTCACAACAAAGCAACTTCAAATGCGTCTAAACTAGATTCATATCAAACCATAGGTTCATACAAAAGAAAATCGTACACAAATATTTAATTCTTACAAAACTTATTTGGCTAATGTAATTTATACTGAAAGTATAATTACATTTCCGAAAATAACATATTACAAAGGTTTCCAGTCTGACTTTAAATAATAATTAATAACCACAACACCTCGCGACTTTATTACGAAGCCTAACAACATCAAAGTTTCCAAAAAAGTACTGTAAAAATGTAAACAAATTAAAACTAAGACCAAAGAAGACTTAAGAGGTTTGGAAGCCAGCCAGTATACTGTGGGCAGTATACTTACAATTCATTATAAAATAGAATTAACTTGACACTGTTACTAGTCACTAAACAAAATTTAGATTTTCGTGGTAAACTAGTTGCACAACAAGTATGTGGATTATACGTGTTTCAAGTATAAAAAGCCAAACAAAATGTCTTTAATAGGAGTAATACATATGTAATTCAAATATGAATTACGACCAACTTTAATAACCCGTGACTGATGCATGAAAATTATCGAGGTATGTTTAAATATAATTGGCATTTGGACTATTAAATTTAATCAAATAATGTCTTTATACCTACCTATTTCGTCTCTTTGAAAGGACAAGATATTTCGAGGTTTAATCTATATAATAATATACAATTCTTACTCATTAGTGTACAAAGACAAAATACAGGTATGCTATTAAGATAATATTGAAATATCTTTTGCTTTTATACGATTTCCATAGACACTATTTCAGACATTTCACAAATTTTAAATGACAATCGATTTTGTTCCCTTTGGAGTAGAGACTTTTGGGCCGTGAGGTTCAAGTGCACAGGTGCTAATTAAAGATTTAAGTTGGCGCCTGGTAGATAGTACCGTTGACCCCAGAGCTGGTGCTTTCCTCGCTCAACGAATAAGTATCGCAATACAGCGGTAAAGAAATTGTAAATACTGTATATTTGATTGTTGTTTAGGATTTAATAAACGAGTTAATTTAGAGTCATTTCATAATTTTCAACATTAATAATTAACTTACCTAATTAGTACCTAAATAAATAGTTATTATTAGGTAGGTAGGTAACCTCGACCCGTATGAATTAATGAATCGTGATACAAATTAGAAGCCTGAAAAAAGTTTAAACATAGAAATCCGGGTCCCAATGGCTAATGAATAAGCAAAAAACTTGAGCAATCGCACCCAAAGTTTTTTCCAATATCACAAATTTTGTTTGTTCTTATAAAGAGAGAAGAATTATAAATTCCTGATAAAAGGATAAAGTTGTTAGCTGTCAATTTTAATTATCATCTGAATTTTTTTTTTTTATTTGGTTTTTGTCTCCGAGTATAAAAATAATATTAACGTAAAGAAGCTATTTGACCTCACGTACCATTCTAAATGAACACGATTTTTTAGAATATTGAAAAAAATAAATTGATTAAAAACTTTTTGGTGTGAGAATAAGATCAAAGAATATTTTAATTAACTAAGATTTTTGATTTATAGCTTATTTGAAAATTTTAACACAAATTTTTTAAAGGTTATATTGAACTCGTTGATGAATTATAATAAAATAGCTAACAAATTAATAAGCGTTCATAGAACAATATCTAATTTAACAGACAAAAAAAATTAATTTTGTGGCATTTTAAAGATCGTCATTTGAGATTTCAATAAATTATTTTGCATAAAATATATAATAATATTTCATGAATTCTCTTTACGAAATTTTAATTTTAAAAATATAATTTCTATAAGGTTAATCCGTCGTCGACAAAAACGCTGCAATTCTTCGTGACGTTCCGTAAAAAATTTACCCTCATGCGCCTAAAGAAGTTTCATTTCAAAAACAATATAATGTTATCTTTTTATTAAAATTACTTGCTTGCTTTCTTGGAGAAAGTACTAATCGAATAAAACCGGTTAAATGGAAGAAAAAGACCTTTCAGATGACTGACCGGCCGCCTAATTAAATGAACCGACACAAAATCTAGTCAAGTTTCTGACACCGAATAATACAGCAAGCTGGAGGCCGCCAGAAATGGAAGCATTGAGCATTACGACGCCTAGTAGACCAGTGCAGATAGCCTTTAAAATAAATAAAAAGTGAAAAAAATAATAGTAGGATGAAACCTATTGGAAAGGGAAGGGAAGGGTATGACGGGTCTGGGCGTTACTGCATACGATGTTTTGCATTTTCTGAGAAGATTTACTATGGTAATATATATATATATTTTTTACCATAGGAAAGTAGAGATTTCAACGAACTGAAAGCACACCTTTCAACTTTTTGTAAAAAGCTGATATTTTGACGGGTGAATTTTCGATTGAAAATTAGGGTGTTTTTTCGATATTCATTCAAAATAAGGTGAAAAAAATAAATATTTTTAATCAAATAAATTACAGCGTATTTGGGACATAGAAAGGTATGTTTTCACCAAATTTCGTTAAAAAAAAGAAATTTGTAAAAGATAAAAATTAAAAACCAAAAACTTGGTTTTTTGAATTTTTCACATAAATTTTGAGGTTATGTGAAAAATGTGTGAATACAAAAGTTTTAGATCTTTTTATTACCTACAACTTTGCCATTTAACTTTGTTCGATAGGACTTTTAGTTTTGCAAGAAATCGAGATAAAGCGTTTTTTACCCTTAAAACCCCCCCCCCCCCCCCCCTCCCCTTCCCGACCTCAGATCGCCCGTAAATTATTTTTCCTTTAATTTTTATAATATTCTCCTCCTTTTCCAATAGGTTTCATCCTACTATTATTTTTTTAGGTTTCAAAAATTATCGGCACTGGTCTATAGTTGTATATTCTTACTTTAAGTTCAGTATACGTCACTCCACGACATAAATCAATTTGGCATTCGAGGCACGCGGTAACTCGGAAGCGAAATTACTTTACAATTAAAAACTACCTATTGGAAATAATTGAATAATAAATTCATTACAATCTCATTTTAATTTATAGATATCTAATGAACATAGAAATGCCAATTATTGTTACTACGAGAACAAAACACCGCATTTCATTATGCTTTCCATTCCTTTGTCCTGTGTAATTCAAAACAACAAACAACTGTTTGAAAAATTACTGTCTCAAATATCGCTTAATTAAAGAAAAGTTAAAGAAAATAACAAACAATTTTATTATAATTTCTTTATGAAATAGGAGGCAAACGGGCTGACCTTATGTTAAGTAATAACGCCGCCCAAGGACACTCACATTGCCAGAAGGCTTGCAAACGCGTTGCCGGCCTTTTAAAATAAAAAAAAATTAAAAAAATGTTTATTATGGAACATAAGATACATGTATCACTTATTCTACGTCATTAAATTTGAATTTGTAGGCATCCCTACTCATCGCCAAAGAAGACAGAGGGTGTAGGCCGAGAGAAAAAGCCGGCGTAAAAAACTCTCGGTTTAAAATAGCAAATCATCAAACAACACTTATTTTAAAACAAATATCGCAAATTAATTAGAGGTAGCCTGTCTAGCACTAGTCCCAGGCCCTTTTATCAACTAGATAATCGTTGACTTTATAGTAAGCCTTTTTACACAGCTTTTCTTTAATACATTTCTTAAATTTATTGAAAGGCAGAGATAAAAGAGCCTCTGGGATTTTATTGAAGAAGAGTATCCCTTTCCTCAAAAAAGAATTACTAACTTTAGATAGTCTAGTACGGGGAAATTGCAGCATGCGTTTGTTCCGTGTATTAACATTGTGCGTATGTTCTATTCTAGTAAACTTATCACTATTTTTGTATACATCCATAATATTTTCATAAATATATTGCGAGGGAAAGGTAAGTATATTAATTTCCTTGAATTTATCTCTAAGAGATTCCCTACATTTTAAATTATAGATTGCACGAATAGCCCTCTTCTGCAGGATGAAAATAGTTTCGACATCAGCAGCATGACCCCATAATAATAAGCCATAAGTCATTAAGCTATGAAAGTAACTAAAATAAACAAGTCTGGCTGTATCGACATCAGTTAGTGAGCGAATTTTTTTAACCGCGTAGGCTGCAGAACTAAGTCTCTTCGCCAATCCGTTAATATAAGGGGACCACTGAAGTTTTGAATCCACGGTGATTCCGAGAAATACAGTTGTATCATCCAGATTCAATTCCTCACCGTTTATAATTGGTCTAGTATCTATAACCCTTGCATTTTTTGCACAAAATTTAATGCATTTTGTCTTTTTTGCATTAAGTAGAAGGTTATTCATGGACAATCCTAGACTTGGTACGCTCTTTTCTTGAAGGACCCTAAGTCGAATTCGTTTGGAAATACTTCTGTGGGCAGCTGGTTCCACATAGTGGTGGTGCGCGGCCAAAACTGCCTTAAGAAACGCTCAGTTGTGGAACGGACGTCGAGGTGATACGGATGGTATTTTGTATTCTGTCCTGACTTTCGGTTATGAAACTCAGATGATGGTATTACTCCGAAAAACTATAACGGTAAGTAGGGTTTAGTGTTTGCTCTTCAGATTTTAAATTACAACGTTTTTAACGGTAATAAACAAATAGTGTTAAAATCGTGCGACTCTCCACACTAGAACGTTTAAATCCCGGCTGTGTACTAATGCAACAAAGGCCATATATCGCTGTAAAGTATACACATTTTTTAAGGTGGCATAATAATGCCTTTTTTAGAATTTTTCGATTCCCTAAATAATTCTATAATTTAACGTCAAATTATCTTAACAAGTGTCGAAGTGTTATTTTAACTGCTGTTGTTTTATAAATTGCCACTGTTTATTGAGCTGTTATAACGTAAACTGACAACTTTGCGAGGTAATCGTTTCCTATATTTAATCTGTATTTTAATGACCAAGTTTATCGACGAGTTTTGTTAATACGCTTGGAAACATTAAATTCTTATAATTATAATAATAATAATTATAATTACATAATATTTATCTTTCTATATATACGAATGTATGTGCATAAGATTTACAAACCACAAGGCTCAGTATAACAACATAATATGTTGTATTAATTAAAAGTTCATGTACTCCCAATATTTGTGTATCTTCGGTTGCAATATTTTAAATGTCAGAAAATGTTGATCGAATATTAATTAATTTTTATTGTTGCTTTGGTTAATCATTAAGATTTCTTCTTAACTTTGTTATTGAAATCATTTCTGAATGAATATTGATACGACCAATCAGAGCAGAGCAAATACCTGGAGCTGGGTCCAGGAGCTACCTTGACTTTTGACAGTGCGTACAGGGAATTAAGATTAAGTATTCAGTGCAGCATGTTGGGATTTGAGACCGTGTTTAGTCTATAAGATTGTGATTAAAGTTAAGAGATCGGTGGTTAGAACACTCAGCTCGTTATAATTTTAGCGAAAGTGTTATCTGTAGTGGTAAAGGGAACCAGCTAATGACGATATAAATATCGATGAATTCTAGCAGTATTGAAACAAGTTTACTTAAAATCGCCCATGTGTTTATATTTTGATACTTTTTTTTATTTTTACTGAATCTGTTGTTTTTTTCTATTGCATAACGTATTAAATTTATGTTTATAATTTAAAAAAATATTATTACGTATGTATGTATTGTATTACTTTTTATAAGTAGGTAATTTACATAGATTTAAATCACTTGTTGTTGGCCTGTTATATTCTTTTTCGTTAGTGGTGATATTTTTCAACTAATTGATTGTGTGCTATCTAATAGATCTTTCAAATTATTATTTTATATAATTAAAGTCGTATGCACCGTTTGTGCAGTGAAACAATTTTAGAGAGGAGTTTAGACAATTTTTATACCAGCAATAATTGGCAAGTTGACAAACAGATCTCATTGAGAGCCATGTAAAGAAAACAAACCCGCCCGGCTGCGCGCGGTATCCTAGACTAGAAAATCTTGACAATTTATACAACTTCAAGATTTTAATTTGAACAGAAGAAAAAAAATTAGTAGTTTAAGGTAGTATATAAGTTAGTCTATGATTATGCTGTAAACAGTATGTATGCCATACATAATTTACAGCAGCAATTATTTATAAATAAATAGATATTAGCAAAAATTACAATAAATTACTTCCAGTAGTTATGGCGTGACGTGGTTTGTTTTTATATAATATATAGTTAGATATATGGGACACTACTACTTTTTTGTAATGATTATTAAGTTGTATCATTTTTATATAGCACTCAATCATAATTTATATCTCTTACCTCTAAAGCAGCGTTCGAAAGAAACGTCTTTCTCTGTCTGATTTTGCATATCCAACCACCAAAAACTCATTAAAAGTTTCGTGTTAATATGGCTATGAAACTTACAGATGATTTTTAAGTAGATCCAGGCATCCTCAGAAATTTTCCCTCTTTATAATATTATGATAGATTATTATTACAATACAAAACTTTAAAGTGTATAATCACGGTATAGATTAGGATGAAATGTTAATGAAGACATTGGAGACAAATATTTTTCTTACCTTAATCATGAATTCCGTAATAATAAAGTAATATTTAAGATATTTACCTGTCTAAAGATATGCAGACTAAAACATTTGAAGAAAGGTAGAGGCCGAAAGCTCGAAGGACCAAAAAGAATTTGCAGGCTCCGTTACCTGCCAACCAAGCATTTGTGGTGCGCCAACCGATCTAAAAAAGAGATTTAAGTTAAAATAACATTCTTATTATATTGTTATAATAAGAACACTTGTGGGCTTATTACTTAAATTCCGTACCCAATATTGAATTTGCATAACACGTTTCATCGTTTCCGAAGTCAACGGATGTTGCAATAAAAAATAATCATTGTTGAAAAACCCGTTTTACGAGAAAACTTCTTCAAACCGATTTTCTATAACGCGGTCCGGCGTTACTATGTATAATCGGTTTCTTGCCGATAAATATCAGTAGAAACCGATTTAACTAAAAATACAATTCAACTAAAGTATGACTATTTGAAAATATATATTTATCGAATAATAATAAAAACTCAATTTATAAGTTATTTGTAAAAGCCACAAACGGATAGTCTGTTCAATAAAAAATACTCGTTTTTATTATGTTGCCTTAGGGTCGCAAACAATATTTTTAACGTGAAATATTTTAACAAAAATATCAGTTATTTGCCAAGTAGGAAATGTTTTTTGTATTTCATATTTCCTTTTTCATATAAAGAGTTTAGAAAGTGCATAACAGCTTTGGATACATATCCTCTGGTTCGAGTAGTGCTTACTGTTAAGCTACTTAACATAGTTTAGGATACGATAAGGAAGTCAAGAAGGTGAGTTAAAAGCCTCGCTGCACACTCAGCGAGCCACGCCTAATATTTCTGTATTGTTCATCCGTCACAGCAAAGATTGACGGAGAGTTATTGCCAGTATCGTCCGTTCTACGCCCTTGATTTGAGAACTGGTAGTATGTGTAAATTTAGAAGCTGATTTCTAACTGACAACATAAGTGTACATTGTCATTTACATGTATAATATTTTGATTATTTTCCCCGAGTAATAAAAGCCTTCGTATAGTGCCAAATAATATTTCTCTATTCCATAAACTAAATACTCTTAACCGAACTATCTTTTTGAATAGAGGGCATTAAAAAGGATAATTACCAAAAGTTGCACAGAACTTTAGAGGTGTTATTTATGAAACCAAAATGAAAGCCCAGGATAATAAACCATTGTTCGAAGCGAACCAAAACATTACCTTGCTTGAATGCATAATTCATACTTATCATGGAGGACAGCAAGTCACGTATTTATCATTAGCAAATGTATTCATACATTACTGAAAAATTATAACGAAAAATACTGCGGCCAATTACTATGAAATTCTTTATACAAAATCGAGAAATATAAAACGTGATCGTAATAAAAGTAAAAGTAAAAAATAATTTAATCATATAGGAAAAACAATGTACACTTGCTTCTAACTTTACATTTAGTGCCAGTTCTCAAATCAAGGGCGTAAAACGGACGAGAAGAACTGGCAATAAACTCTCCGCCACTCTTTTTAATCGCCATGTTTTTGTTTTACACAACGTTTGAAAGGAGCTGCAACCATTACACCATGTTCCACATGACATCTTAAGTAATAAATAATAATAACATATATTAAAAACAAAGACTTGTCCTCTAACATCACCGCATACACGAATTCAAGTACGACCAATCACCACAAGTAGCACCCGTTCACGAGTATGACGCATGGCCAGCCATCGGCCCCTTCACCTAATTTATTTAAGAAAGACTTTAACAGATCAATTTAGGATAAATTAGGAAGATGGCGAATTCTTACACCCTAATTGTCTTATATGTATACGTAAAGCTAACCGTACTGCACCTTATCAGGTCATATCCTGGTCCTGGATATCTTTCTCATCGGACTATGTGAGTGATGGAATAAATATTGTACTGGTATCTATGTACTCTAAGCTGCTGTACCCGAATCAGTTTTAAAACTTCTTGTTTTATCTGTCCAATTCACAAGGATTGGATCGTTTTTCTATTACAGGTATGTGTAAGATTATATTTCAACCCGACAGCGTTTTATTCGAGAAAGACTAGACTGACCTGATTTCTAACTTCCAGATCGGTAAATATAAGAAATTGTTATATTAAGTACTGTTATTATTATTTAATATGCTCAATAACTTATGTTAGCAATTGAAATATGTAAGTTTTGAGTTGCAACCCTATCAAATTAAGTTAAAAAGTATCAGTATTCAAAGGATAATTAAAAGTTTTGGGTGTATAATAGTTTATAGTTCTATGGAAATTTACTGAAATATGATGGCAAATAGGTCGCAAAAAAATTGCCAAAATACTTTATATAAAAGATAGACTATCTTCTATATGGACTATCTTGGATCATGTTAAAACAAAACAACACGTTATTACATAATCGGTTATAATATTTGGTTGTCCACCGAGGCACTATTCAGGCCATTAGTGCATAATGCGCAAAGCAGGGTCAAAATTCATAAGTAAACAGTGGACGATTGCCTGGTACGGGCTCTGAGCTTATACAAACTTTGTTAATGGACATATGCAATGTAAATACTAATGTATTATATAAAATAAAATTTCCATTAATCCACTCCAATCCACAGCTCTCGTATTTTAAATCTCTAATACTGTTCGGGAACTGTAGGTTATGTTACGTAAATCCATATTTTTAAAAGATAAACGTTGTTACAAAAATATAGAGGGGGAATATATGTATCCATATTTTTAAATGGAATACATTAACTAAACCTTTACAATTTTAGCATAAAATAACATAAAATATCTGAAGCGAAATTAGTTATTAACATTTATGCTAGAAACTTTTATTACTAAAACAAAACACTTAGACAATATACAAAGCCGAAACAGATTACATAGATAAACAATATATATGAAACAGAAAATATTAGTAAGTACATAAACAAAAACATAAAACAATGAAGAAATTTAACATTAAACAAACGACAATTAATACTTAATATTTCAAAGAAAAAACTAGATTGTTATTGCTAATAAATGTCAAAGACTTTCCGCCTCTTCAAATATTTCCTCACATCCTCTTTGGTGAGGTGGAAATTATCAATATCCTCATAATAAGTGTCATAGTTAGATAGAACCTGAAACATGGGCGAATTATGCAGGTAATTCTTGTTCGTACTTAAATAAGAAAATAGATGTAGTAGGTATCAGTCAGGTAATCGAAGCACGTTCCATAAAATATGTCATCGAAGCAAGTTTTAAAAACTGATACATTTTTGCGTACCCATTATACATTGATGCTATGATATTTTTACAAAATATTATAATGACTTAAAAATACGTTGCGTATTTTAAAACATATCAGTTATTAATATAGTGGTAGGTCCATACTTATGGTCTTCTACTCTTTATGAATAAATATTTAAAAGTGAATAAATATAAAACCAAGTTTACAACCACGCGGTACTCGTAATATTTAAACACAATTTTATGATGGTAATGATATATATTGTAATGATATATAAAAATAATGATATTTATTTATAACGAGGTTATAGTTTCATTGCGAAAACGAGAGAAATTTCATTGCGAAATTGCATTGATATTTAGAAATATAATTTTAACCATTACATCTCCTTCAGAATATTAATGATAGTCAGCAATGGTTGAATAACAGTGTGCGCCCCTAGAGAACGCCCCCTTTTAATTAAAGTTAATGATATCAAGAAAAAGGCACTATTATATTCATGCGTTATCTCTGTAGAATCTCTCTTCACTACTCAATAGATATAATCTAATTATAATTTTTTTCGCCACTTGAAACGTATTCCAACGTAATGACAAAATGACAACAATTTGTTATGTTGCACGTAAAGGTACTGTCGCAGTTACTGAAATGTCAGATAAACGGCATGAATCCTACAAGCACCGCATGATTAAATCGGACCTCAGCTCAATCGAATTTCATTGCACCGAACGAGGTTACAAAAAATAGAAGCAATTTTTATTTTTATTAAGTTACGATCAGCCTTTTACCAGTTGATTTATTTTGTTCTTCATTGGGTTCCAATTTTAAAATTGAGTTGTGAGTGGGTTTATTATTAAAGTGTAACCATTTAATGGTCGAGCGCTTTAAATTCCGATACAAACTTTATGAACAATAATTATTAAACTTTGAGCATTATCCCGAGGTGTTGGTTTCATTTTATCTAAGGGCTCACAATAAGATTTAAAAAATAGGAACGATGAAAATGTAAGACTCTATTTTTTTTTAATTTAAATTTTACGGATACCACGCATACGGTACAGTACACCAAACAATAATACCACATGATATTATAAGTATGAACAAAATAAATCAGTGGCGCTACAACCTTTTTAGGTCTGGGCGACAGAATTCTGTATCTGTTTCAAGATTATTTGTCAATCTGATAAGCAAGAAGGATGAGTTGTGCCTGTTACTGTGTCTGACACACGCCTCACGATGTTTTCTTGTACCGTTCGAGCTATTGCTAAATACGCACGTAGAAAGAAAGTCCAATGGTGCACAGCCTGTGACCTCAGAGGTGAGAGGTCTAATGAAATTCTGGATTACTATCCACAAAATTAAAAAAGTGTGTATTTTAAATAGTTTCTGTTATGCTCAAAAAACGTCCCGATAATTTAACAACGGTGAATTTATTATCATCATTCATTATGCATTTTTTTTATATAATTAATGTTTATAATAAATATATGTTAAAGTCCTATTCATATCCAGTAATCGAATAAACATCACAAATATTTAAATACCGAACAATCTCACTAAAGTATGTGTTATTTTTCTACTTATCGTTATATTTATGCTCACTTTTTTTTATTTCACCTACCACTATAAACAACTTGACGTTTCGTAAAAAATCTTAACAGGATGATGATCTCGCATTATATTTGTTTAACAAAATTCTTTGAAACTCAGTATCTTATGACACCTGACATTTTTGATGATCAAAGAGGAATCAAAAATTACAAAAACTCTTTTAAAGGTATTTGACCTCAAAGTTAACGATAAAACGTGGACGTGGTTTTCTTTCACCTATCATTCTAGCTAAACAAAAATTTCTGTTCAAGAGAACTATCAATGGTTTGTCACGTTTATAGTAATCGCACTTTATGAGGTTATTATAAGTGATCTACATTTCAAGACTTGGTTTTTAATATCTTTAGTGTCTAAGACCCAAAAAACGTCGACGTATGGCTGAATAACTATTTGTGTATAAAAGAAAATTATTAAAGATGCGAATATATCACTGTATCCAAAAATTGGCAAACTATTTTCTCAAGTAATAAAAATATCTGTGAGTCAGAACTGAATATACGATTATTAAGCCCCTTTGGAAAGATTATGTAAGACATGTTTCGAAATAAACACTTTCAATGTCAGTTTCTAAGTTAAATGTATTTTATTTCAATAGGTGAAAATTACTTAGGATCAAGCGTCTAGACTTTCATTTTTATAACTAATAATAATTCTATTTTTAACTAATATAATAATATATAACTACTCGTATATGGGGTAAACTTGGTGGCTCTTACCAAAAAAGATAGTGGGATAGGCCAATTGCTGTGGGAAAATATATAATTAAAAATTAATAGATTGAACAGATTGTTTAAAGCAACTTAATTTGGCGTTAGCACTAAAGGTGGCAGTGAGGCCGCTATTCGCACTTTGCGCATTCTTTTTGCTAACGAAAAATTTGGTGTGTCGTTAAAAGTTGACGTCGAAAATGGGCTGCTTGTTGACAAAGGCTTTTGAAAACATTCCAGAAATATTCAAACTTTTACAGTGTTACTCACAGCCATCAAAATTAACATAATATAAAAGTTACAAATTCTGTTGAAGTTGATTGTCAACAAGGAGATCCTCTTGGGCAGGAAATTTTTAGTCTAACTGTAAATTTTTGTAAACAAAATTGAAAATTAAATTATAACGTCTGGTATCTTGATGATGGTAATCTGGTAGCTAATGCGGATGTTTTGTTTTTAGATATTTCTAAGATAATATAAGTTCTTAATTCAATAGGTCTAATTTAAATTTTGATAAATGCGAAATATCTTAATGGTGAAAATTTTAACACCGATGACATAAGAACCTTAGCCCTAAATATTAAAATAATACATCACTGCACGCACCTCTGAGGGCCACCGATTTTCAAAGAAGCTTTCGAAGAATACATTAATTCATCAATATCGAAATTTAAAGATCTTTCTTGGTGAGAATTAGGGCCCTGTCAGAACTGTTCATTTTCTTATCTTTTTATTCCCATCTTAACTTAACTTGTTATTGAATTTTTTTTTTAACTTATGAACTTCGCTTTTCCCTCAATGGAATCATTCGTTATATTTATTACGGGATTTGGATAATATTTAAAAGACTACTTTGGAATCTATTTTAAAGGTTCGTTTTAAAACATCTTCTTGGAATCAAGCTCGCTTTGGCGGATTAGGAGTAGGTACGCATGATAACAAGTGTAGCAGCGTTTCTCATTATATGCTCACAAATCTATCAGTCTGGTAAGTAAAATCTTTAGATCTTATTTAACTAACAACGAGAAGGTGGATTTATAAGATGAAAAATCGCGCAAGTTTGGTGGCAGTGGGGTCTAGGGTTTAATGCTTATCCTGCGCCAAACACTGGCATCCTTTTGGACCCTGAATCACTTTGAATTGCCATCAGCCTTTACTTATGAGTGCAGACGCGCTAATTTAAGATTTAAGTTGGCGCCTGGTATATAATACTGGTGACCTAAGTGCTGGTGCTTTCCTCGCTCAACGAATAAGTATCGCAATACAACACCATTTGTGCCAGCATTAAAAGGTATACCATAGCCACTTTTTAAAGTTGTTTAAATTTATATTTATCTATTTTAAATTATAATTATTATTAATATGTTCGTTAACAATATTGTAAATACTGTATATTTATGTGTTGAAAATAAATAAGCAAATTTAAAGTAATAATGTATCGCACGGGAAAATAAACACTTGAATGCCAAAAATTACCTATTTTGGGAATC
Organism: Pieris napi; assembly: GCF_905475465.1. NCBI lineage: Eukaryota > Metazoa > Arthropoda > Insecta > Lepidoptera > Pieridae > Pieris > Pieris napi. The sequence continues at coordinate 1,931,108 of NC_062239.1, read as the reverse complement.
AGTTATCTTAAATCATCCATTTACAATGATTTTTTCCTTTAAAAAAAATTATTGAACATCTATGAAAATGTTTAAATCTAAGCTTTGTATAAAAAACTTAACAATAACGTTTCGTACAAAATTATATGTCAAATTGATAATAAGTGATGTTAACACTATTTCTTAAGCAATTATTTCTATTATTTTTTTTTTTAATAATCAGTAAGTCATACCATATTATTGTATCACAAAATCACGAGCCTTTAATTTACAACATAATAGATACACAACAATAAATCATAATTTCTTGGGTTAATTTAATTTCAAACTTATTTATTTTAAAATACATTTATTAAGAGTGTCAAACTAAGCTTAATAATACAACCAAAAAGCGGATTTAAATAATATAAATATTTTAGTACATACCTCTAATGGAATAACAATAAACGTGACAATCAAGTCAGCCACGACTAAATGAGTCATTAACAAGTTAACTCTAGACTTCCTACGCCTTGACCGGATCAGAGCGATAAACACAGCAACGTTGCCCATAGAACCAATAATAAACAAAACACTATACACTCCAACAACAAACTCCTGCTCCGCAGTTGGCACTGAATCCACAACTTCAGTTGAATTAATCGTGAAATCCATATTAAAGTAATCCCAAAAGTCTACTGTTTTATTCATTTTAAAATAATCACATTTCACACATTAGATACAGTTAGATATATAACACGTATTCAAAATTTTATTAACAATATAGCCCTCGTAAAATCGTCGTAACGAAACAAACCGCGTAGATAGCCTACGACGCGTCCGCGTGTCGTAGCAGCGTAGCGAGCTATGAACTGATGCTGCGTAATGTGAGATGCAAGACAACAATGAAATTTTATGAATGGTTTTTTCATTTTTATAACAATTACTATATAAGGGAAAACTTGTACAATTTTGACAGTTAACCTTATTTTTTTCATTATATAGTATCTGTGTTGGTAAGTTATTATATACAATAATATTATAAAAGAGAGACAATTACGTTACATTATAATACAAAACAACATACCTTATTTCAAACATTTAAAAAACTTATAAGAGAAAAGAAAACCCTAAACCGTTCTTAATCAGATTATTGATAAATATTACATGTGCAGACATACATTACTAAATCAACTACTAATTCTGCGCTTAAAGGTTCGCTCGGCTTATCCGGACAGTGACATTGCTAGTTCCGAGGTGGTATACATGAACTCTTCCAGTGGTAATGTTTGACTTTAATTAGTAATATAAATAATATTGCACTATATTAAAGGTCCCTCACCACGACTTTTCATTAGCTACGTAAATTGTTTAAAAATCACTATTTTTAAAGTGTCGTTTATTAAAAAAACAAATAAAAAATTGATACACAATGTGATCATGGGAAACTTTTCAAATAATGAAAGCGAAAAACTAAATACAGGTGAAACTAAAAACTTGATAAAAATTCTGCTTAGACGCAATTAAATTTTATCACCAAAAATACATTTCCATCTGGAATGAAACCACAGATAGTGGCTAGCTCATATGGTTTAATTAAGAAATTGAGATCAAATCACGTAGAAAGCGATAACATCGCCTAACACTCTTGGGAATTTAATATTGGTTCTAAATCGTATTGCTTGGATTAATTTTTAGGCGTTTATTTTTTAGAGCGATAATTTTGTGTTACTACTTTAATTCATTATTTATTTGACCCAAAACAACTTGCGTGCTCAAAAATAAGAGAAAAATATAATATTACAAGCTTACACCTACACATCAATCATATTTGAACATAGAAATTACAAATTCAAATAACGCAACATCAAAACTCAAAACCTTATATAATCATATGATACTTGACTATGAGGTCGTGCATTCACGGCTATGGTTCAATAAAATTATCAGTATGTATTAACACTTAAACAGAAAAACGATTATACGCAGACAAGGACCCTGATTGACCTATTCCTCTATATAACAACTACGAAAGAAATCAGAGGAGAAATCATGTATTTTTATTTTGTGAAAATACCTATTGTTTATATTTTATCACATTTATTAAAGTAAAAATTGTATTCATTATAACATCTTATAATAATAATAACTGACTATTCAAAGCTGCAAAAAGATAAATACAAATCCAAGGGTAAACAGATGAAAATATTGCATCTCGATTAAATTTATAATTGACATAATTTAGAAATTAATGAAACACAAAGGCGTGAATGAACTCCTTAATAATGTTAAAGTTTTATTTGCGCATAACGATTAGTCAACTGTAGATTGAACTTTATAAGTAATTAACAATGTGCCCTGTAGCAATTTAATACTATGTGAAATTCTATTTAAAGGCTGATTTTATCTGTCTATATATTGGTCAAACCATTGGTAGAAATGGTTATATACCGTAATATAGAGAATAACCTTAAGATTTCTTATGATTTCTTTACAATCATTACAAGACTAAATATTGAATGTATTTACGACGAGGCCTTAAATTACATGGTGTCAGTATTGAATTATTTAATATCATTATGTATATATATTTTAAACCTTCCTTTTAAACCATTCTGCCTATTTATAGCTAAAGACTCATGGCTGAAGACTATTCTTCTTACTGGCTGAAATTGATTCGTAACAATGGATTAAGAAATCTATGCCCAAAAATAATATGTCCTGTGAGGTCAGTAGGATTAGTACTAAAACATACAGCAGAGCTAGAAAGAATAGACAGAAAACACTTTATTAAACATAATAAATAAACACTAGGATTCCTGTGACGGGGGCAGCTAGTCTCTTCCATTTGATATATTAACAGTACTTGACGTAATAATTTATTCATAACACTTAAAATTTTATAAATAACATACTGTTGCATAAAAAGAATACTTTCCCTTTCAGCATAGGCAGTGGCGTAACTATACCATCTGGGGCCCGTGGCAAATTCTTTTAGTGGGGCCCTATCAATAAAAATCGACACGTTGTACTCAGTTTAGTTTTAATAAACTTCGAGATTTTCAGCGTACTCAATTATACGTTGTATATGTCCCACTAATGGCCATAGGCCTCCTCTCTTAGGCGAGGGGGACTGGTATGTAGTCCCCACATTCATCCATAGAATATAATATATCTTGGTCAGGGGCCCTGTTGGATCTGGGCCAGTGGCATTTTGCCACCGTATTGTTACGCCACTGAGCATAGGATAGGAAGAGTAGATGTGGATTAAGATTGTAAGTGAATGTATAAAGTTTTGAATCGTTTTTAAAGGTTTGATTTAGACTGTTGTGACTCTCTTCTTGCTGTCTAGATATTTAATAAATCGGTAAGCAGTGTACAGTTTCTTGTGTAGATAAATTAAATTTTGATCAGTCGTTTCATAGGAAAAACATTGTTCGGCGAAACAAAGACTTAGATAAGTCTATCAACAAAGCAATAATTTTAAATGCATATCAGTTTTATCAATGATTGTATTATCAATAATTACCAGTATTCAATCGTACGTCATCTCTGCTGTGATTGTTTGTGATATTTCAATATTGAAAATTTAGTAATAACAAAATAACAGAAATTACCGTGGTAGTAAATCGGTGAGTGTGTATATATTGAATAATACCTATTATTATATGTAAGACTGTTTTTTATATTAATTTCTTAAATCACACACGTCACTGGTAATTATCAAAAATCATATTTTTTTATAATATACCAGCGGGCATTACGAATACATATAAATGGCAACGACAAATATTAATAACAAAAAAATAAACATTTATCTTTCATTAAAAATTATCGTTTCCAGAAGTCTATTCCTATGATTTCTCAATCCAATACAAATTTCGCAACAAATCTACGGGATTACAATGATCAATTTACGAACCTTTTTGAAAGAAGCTTAAATAACTATAGACTCAAAAATACAAATGAGTGATAGAAAAAGCTAAATAAGTGTGTAGTTATAAATGGTTTTACTCCTATTCCGTATATTGGATACAAGGAATGGTCTTGCGATCACAGTGCTTAGTAATTCACACGAAATTTTCGTTTTCTAAAAAATCATAACATTCGTCACATTATGTGATGCGACAGCGATCTTAGGAAAGAGACAACCTATTTGGAATTAAAAAAACAAAATTGTCAATTTGATTGTCAAAACTACGCCATTATCAAGTCGATAAAGTAATTGGCGCAGTTTTGATAAACATAATCTATATATATATTATATATATCGTTATAGTTACACTATTTATAACTCAAGGATAGCTGAACTGATTTGGCTGAAAATTGGTAGGGAGGTAGCTTAGAACCAGGAGACGGACAAATGATTTTTTATCCTGTTTCCGTGGGACGTGACATAAAACGTGGTGTAACAAAACGCAACTGGCAGCTAAACGTAATGTTATTTATAGTCTAGTCGACAAGTTGAAAATGGAACAAAATAGAGATACTGCTCTTAAAATTATGTGCGATAGCTCATTGGATCCGGAATGACGTCTAGAAAAATGTGCTAAAAGCGTGTATCTAAAAAATTCTATACTTTGTTATATATGGTTGTTTTTGTTAATTTTAGAAGTTTTAGAAAAAAAAGAAAAAAAAAGTTGAATATTTGTTTATAACAACTTGGTAAGTTAATAAAAAATAGAATTGTTGATTAAAAAAAAAATTTTTCTGTTACTTTATAGAGGACTGTCAATTATGATTTTTAGAAAAAAAAATTCTTAACTAATTATTTAAACAATAGAAAATTAAAAAAAAACGATTATAAACAATTAAAAATTGTTATTAAGGAAAGAAATTTTTTTTTTAAATCATAAAATTTTTAATGTAATAAAGTTGTGTTAATTTTTTTTTTAAATATTGATTTAATCAATTTGTTTAAAAAAAATTTATCAAAAAATGGCGGGAATTTTTTTTTTTGCAAATCAATAAATATCTTGTATTAATAAAAAAACGATTATATGATGATTTAGAAAAAAAAAAATTTTTTAACAACATTACATGGATTTTTAAGTTTTTGTTTAAGTAAAAAAATTGTTATAAACAAAGTATAAATATTTTTTTAACTTTTATGGCACGATCTTGTTAAGTATGTATGTAAGAAAGGCTCTACCAAGCGAAATATTTTTACGACCATTATTTAAACATTTTTTTTCACTTACAATTAAGGCGGTCGTTCGAGAAAATTTCGTTAGTTAACAATTATTTAACTTGTTGAAAAATTAACTTTAAGTAAAATTTTCAACGGGAATAAATTAATTATAGTGTTCAGAACACACCATAATTTTTTCAAATTTAAAAAAAAATATTCAATACCTTAAATAAATTAATTAATGTGCCGTAGTCGCTTTTGACGCCACGCGCGAATCCTAAAAATGTCACGCGCAGACCTATTTTCAGCGTTAAATTAAAATTATAAATAATGGAGATAGAGTTCCGGGAGTTATTGGAAATTTCCTCCTCTTTCAGAATCTTTATTTGAAATTTCTTAAATATTAATAGTTTATTAAATATTGGCAAAAAACTAAATGCCATTTTTTTTTCATCTTTAATTGTCTATAACTTTTGCATTTTTTTATGTGCTAATACACGCTTTTAGCACATTTTTCTAGACGTCATTCCGGATCCAATGAGCTATCGCACATAATTTTAAGAGCAGTATCTCTATTTTGTTCCATTTTCAACTTGTCGACTAGACTATTATGGTTAAGTATGACAGAAAATTTGATAATTAGAAGTTTTGATCGGGTTATGTGTTTACTTCGAGCTTATCGTGCCGTCATTAATTATAATATAATGATAAGCTACTAACAACAAATAATAGCTATAATAACGAAAAAAATCTTTTCGACCGGGTGGACCGATTTTGATGCGTTTTTAAGTGGATTCGAGACTAGTTCAGATTATTTACATTGGGTTTTTTTTTTGTTTGATTTTAAGTTCGAATTTTTTTATTTAAGATATGTGTACAGAACAACGTCTGTCAGGTTCGGTAGTATAAAATAAAAACACAAATATTTAAGTATTGTTACATGCTATTCAATCTTACACTACTGTTTTAGAATATAGGAGACTACTTATTACTTATTTGTGGACATCTCGAATATTTTAGTAAATGTTATATCTTTACAGAATTATCCATACATATACACAGTAATATGACGTTGTAACATATACAATGAATACAAAGGTCGACGATACACAATCAAACTATGAAGATACTGAAAATCTCAATTATTCTTATGACGGTATAAAACGTGAGTATTTTAAGTCTCTAAAAACATTATCAAATATATTAAGGGTAAGTTCGGTAGCTGAATATATAAAACAACTAGCTGATCCGGCAAACTTCGCTTTGCCATGTTTATCATTTATAATAAAAAATAGGGGTTGATCGTAGAGGGGTGAAAATTAGGGGTTGTATGTATTTTTTTATGCTGTATCATAAAAAAAAAGAAATAAATTGTTTATCTAAAAATTAAAAAAAATAGGGGTGGACTACCCTTAACATTTAGGGGGATGAAAAATAGATGTTGTCCGATTCTCAGTTATACCCAATATGCACACAAAATTTCATGAAAATCGGTCAAGCCGTTTCGGAGGAGTTTAACCACAAACACCGCGACACGAGAATTTTATATATTAGAAGTCGTGTTAGTTACACCACTTTTAACTCAAGATTGGCTGGACCGAAGTTAGTTATCTCTTTTTTGGTGGATTCTTCTCCGCTACGAATAAATTATAAAATATCGGATAAGCTATCGAATAACAATAAATTAATTAATTAATTTTACGAATGCAAACACCATGTGGTGCCATCTGCTGACAAAATTACGCATCATTTCAAAGAAATTCCGATCTTGAAGTGAATGAGGAGATGCATAACCAGGCATCAAAAAATGTTGTACATATCAGAAAGTGCTTTAACATGCAGTATCGCAATATTGGCGCTAAGAGGAGAAGCCTAATGTGTAAAACTGCCATGGCACGCAATAAAACATTTCTGTATTTCCAAAAAAAAGTTGTATTAATGTTATTACCTTAATGAAATCCTAAATACATTTTAAAACACGATATTATTAGACTTTTAGGCGGAACGAAGTTAGCCGGGTAGCTGACCCGGCTTACTTCGTAAGTAATATATATTTCTAGATCCTAGTCAGAAATAGCACGAATAAATTATTAAATGTTAAGCCCTCGTTCGTAAATATTGACTTGTACGTAATCTTCGAGTTTCGTAAAAAGGCATAACAAAAATAACTCACTGTGTAGGTTTCATTTTAGTAAAATAAATATTTAAATACGGACTGGTTTTAATATTTATTCTTAACGTGACCTTAGTTGTAGTGTTTGTTTGGCCTAGATATATTTATCATTATTATGTTATACTTCATGAACTTACATTAAATACCTTTCATTATTTAAGTGAATGCTTGAGACAGCATTGTCCCAAATAGATTCGTAACCTAAGTAATTTATTATTTTTGTATTCAAGGCGTACCCTTTACTCTTTTATTAAAGTATCAATTTGACAAGGACCAAATATGAAAGTTTATTGTCTTTTCCGCTTAAGTTTCCACCCACATATTGTTACAGAGAAAAGGTTTTTCATTACAACGACGGAATTTATAACCTACTTCTTGCCGGGTTCTATATTTAAAATAGCAAATCTCTGATTTTTAAAAGAATATATTCCTTGAAAATATATAGCGGTAACCGTAATTAGCAAGAGCTTATAAAAGTTTGTTTTGTAAAGTTAAAACTTTCTTGAAACTTGTTGATATATTTTTAACCAAATCAAAAGCCTTTTAGAGTTCGATTGAAAGCCATGAGACGGCACGATACTTGAGTGGTGTTATTGTTCTTGTTGTGTTATGCAATGTTTTAAATAAACAAAAGAAAAGCTAAACCACACGATATTATTGTTTAAAAAATATTATATGGTTTAATATAATTACATTCATTTAAGACTACAACAAATTAGTAGTGCGGACATACCAAACCTAAAAATTATTAGAACATTTGATACATGATAATATTCATTAAATGCACATTAAAAATCCGATTTTTCTTTTAGTAATTTTTAATTATTTTTATATGTACTGTATAGGTTAAGAAAATTGTAAATACTGTATAGTTGATAATTATGTTTAGGTTTTCATAAACTTTAATGAGAATAAACTTATTCAATATTAAAAAATGTGTTTGTTAGGATAATATTATTATTATTATTATTATTATTATTATATATGCGAATCGAAATGTGGAATCGACTCCCACTGGGGGTCTTCCCTGAGAGATACGACTGCCCTTTATGGGCATACCTTCGGCTCGTTTCCCCCCCCCCCCCCCCCCCTACATAATAAAAAGTATATAAACACATCCAACGCTACTAGTACTTTAATAGTACTTATCTTAAACCATCAGAAAATACGTAAAAACTGAAGATAACGCAGCGTCATTCTAGCTTAATTGGCGCGTCATGAAACTAACAGTTACAATTAGTTCTGTGTGCCGAACCAATAAACTAATTTTTAATTTTAACTTTCAATTATAATTAAGACGTGGAATATGATGCGTAAATATTTTTCATCAAATTATTTAATGTTTCAGAACTGAAATGGTACGAGCATGTTATACTTAACCGGCCATTGCAGGTCTTCGTTGGTCTTGTGCTAGTAGCTGTATTAGTTCCATTAATACTGTACCAATTTCATTTTATACCCAGCGGAGGCTTCCAGCTTTCAGTAGGGTCATGTCTCGTACCACAAACTTCAAGATTACCTTGTGGCCCCGGTAACGTATCGGAAAGAGAATGCCACGCACAATGTTGCTATGACGTCAAAACTGGTTTTTGCTTCCACCGACTACCGTCAAGATTCTCATACATCATGGACGTACCCTGGTCCCAATACCTCGTTTTATACCCACGGGTTTCTACAATACCCTACAACTCTAAAGCCAGCCTTAGGAACCTTAGACTTTCAATAAATGAACGAACAGCGACTCACCTAACTATACACTTCTATAACGGAAAGGAACCCCTGAGAGCTGGACAAAGGTTATACAACAAAACATATTCATACACGGTCTCATCTCCCGAACTTAATATAGAGGTTAAGGGACCTCAAGGAACAATTTTTAACACAATCAGAGGACCCTTGATCGCGTCTGATGGCATTTGGGAAGTGACGTTTCAATTAACAAACGCCACAATGTACGGTTTGGGTGAATTACCGCTAACCTCGGGCACTACAAAGGTAATTTATAGCCACAATAAAGACTTTAGTTCGATCCCACTGATATTTGCAAAGTACAATGGGTCGTATCACGGGCTATTATTGGACACGCCCGCACCGACTGAGATTATGGTGCGAGACGAAAATGAAATAATAGTCAGAAGTTTGACGGGTACTGGACTTAAATTTCATTTGTTTGTGGGTCCGACGCCGAAGGATATTATGAACGATGCCATGAATTTAATCGGGTCTAATTGGAAACTTGAATATTGGATGTTGGGCGCTCACATTTGGTACGTAATACTAATTTGCAACTAACCGTTATTAACGATTGACTTATTATAACTATATATATATTATAGATTCTATTACCTTTCCACAAAGTCCCGACACACCCCAAAAAAGGACTCAACCGAATATAATTAGCTACGCAGTTTGCAAAACTATGTTTGCAAACTGTAATCAATTCAGTAGTCGCTCAGCCTATCTCTACAATAGTTTAAATAAAACCCTTGGCTTGCATAGTCTTGCATACCACAGATGTAAAACAACTTTAAACCATTGGCTCGGTACATTGTCATAGTCTAGACTATGACAAAACGGAATTACTGTTGAATCCTACATAATACGTTTTTTTCCTTAATCCATCTTTTTCATGTACACTTTTACTTAGATTTGTTTCGTCTTTCACACACACAATTACACATTCATATCATCATCACACAGTCATCATATATTTAGTTATTTGAATTTTTTCTTTTATTACAGTAGGTACCCACGTGTAAAACCAATTTTTTGAAACTTTGTTAATTTAAAGAAGAGCGAGGCCCAGGTCACATGTCTCTGACTTACTAGGGAGGCTTCAATCTGAATTCTATTATAATATATAGCTAAACAAATAAAGAATTTTGTTTTTTTTTTAAATTCGACTATTAGCATTTATAACTTAGAGTTGATAATTTAAAGGCTACCTTATCCAAACATTTAGTCAAGATTTTAATATCTTCTCTTCTAAGAGAGTTCTTACCAAAAAAAGTAATTCACTGATCTAGTTTTGAGCGGGTAGTAATTATAAATATACAATTACAAATCCTTTAATGCATAACTCTGAGTGAGATTGACGAAACAATTTGTTTTATTGAGAACATAAAATATGAGCTTTTTACCCATTTAAGAGCCTTGGTACGCTCTATAAATCCCTCTTTGCGTAACTATTTTCCATAATTAACATCGCGCAAATTGTAAAATTTGTAAACAGGCAGACGTCAAGCAGGTTTTTTATAGACAGGTCTATAGATAGAGCAAAAAATATTACTTTCATATGTACATTACAAGCAACCGGGCACGTAAATAGTGTGTTATAAATGTGCAGTTGTTGATAATATAATTACGTTTACACGCAGGATGTATGTACAAAGACTACTAAAGACTATAGACTTCGGAAGAAAAAAATTGTTCATTTTATTTGAAAAAAATTTGGGACCATGGGGCCTCCAACTCTTTGAGGGGAGCTTGTTGCCTCTAAAACTCTAAATCCGACCCTGTACAATCATGACCAGATTGCGTGATATTTCATTTTATAGGCAAGTTGGCAATGACTCTTTCATTCGTCACTCTTTGGATCCAGCTGATGCGAAGCATAACCAAAGCTTCGACGCCTTCTTGTGACTTGTTCTATAGTCCATGCCTCACAGCCGTATAGTGCCAACTTAACTCACCATCACTTAACTTCCTCTAACGATAGGGTTCCGATTTAAATATTGAGTTAGTTCCATATCATTCAAACCTTGCGATATCAACGCTACAGATTCGTAGTTAGACGCCATTTTAACATATTATTCAAATTGGTTTTACAAGGTATCTTTAAAAATTCACTATTTCCAGTGGAACATCAGACACAGATCTTAACAATTATATCAATACACTGACAGCAGCAAATATACCATTTGAAAGTCACTGTGGGCACAGACCAATTGTACTGGGAAGCAATCGTTGTGAAGATACGGAGGTGAAAAACTTACAAGATGTTGATAGCGGTGCTAATTTGATACGACAGGCTAGGAAGAGATTTGTGCCACATATTTCCCCGTATGTATGTACCTTAGACTTTTAGTAAGTATGTGGTCTAATACTCCCAAAAATCGCCAGGTGGTGCCTTAATATTAAATCCGTAGCAAGCAAACGTGCAATAATTAAAACAATATGCAAAATTGATACATATATTTTTTTTGTGTTGAAATAACTTTGATAAAGAATTTTTTTTTTAAATTAAAATTTAATATTGGTGATAAGCATTTAATGCTTGTTCTTCGACATGAACCCCCTATGCTGGTTGGCCATGACAGACCCAGAGGTTCTGGGTTCGATATTCGTCGAAACAATGATTGTCTTGTGTTCGTATAGAAATTATCTTCAAAAAATATCTATGAAACAGACGAAGAATTAGTTATGGCGACACCCCACGTTGGAGAGCTATGACATTACAAAGGAGAACTATTAATTTTTTTTCAGATTCGATTCAACGAAGATACAACCACGTTAAAGACACCCGCTTGCACAATTTTACCGGAATTCGACTTATTCATGTACCACGATCCCCACACATTCGAAATATACAAAGGCGAAGTTGGTGAAGTAAAAGTAATGTATCCGGCCTACGACGTAGCTTCCATCCATTTTCTTAAGAGATTATGGCCCTTCACGAATAAATTCGACGGATTGATAATAGAAAATAATTGGCCCCTGGATCAATCAAATAAATCGGCCCAAGACCCGTCGCCGTATTTAGATTATTACAATGAGGTAATAAATTTTCTTACGTCACTTTTTTATAAAACTAAACTGTAACGAACTTAAGTTAATAATGTGGACAGTTTTGTTGTAATATATAATATAAATTAGCCTGTTACTCATGGATAATGTAGCAATCTAATGGTGAAATAAAGATTAGATTCGATTTTTTAAATTTATTTGTTATAAACACAAGACGCACACTATTATCGCTATCGTCTTCGAGAAAATCTAAATCAAGCGGAAACCGTCGACTTTCGAGTAAGTGTTTCGAGTCTGTTGTAATAGTGTTAATATACGGAATTTTATATAAATCAGCCTTATTAACTAAAGTGAGTGAGAAGACGAAATGTGCGTACATTACCTACATAGTTCTCGCCTTATATTATGTCGAAAAAACAGCTTAGTACTAAAATAGTGCAGTAAAACAGATTGTACCATACCTTTATTTCAATTTCGAATCATATAAATTGTTTTAAATGCATACAAAATATCGGTTATAGCTATCATCATATCTAAACCGTTAAAAAATTCAACAGTTCTACCAGGGCTTAATAGATTAGAGTCTAGTCCTAGCCTAACTGGTAAGAGAATATCACCACCACTCTTTTTTTTAAGCCGCTCCTACTAGACCATAGACATCCTTAAAGCTATACTTGATTTAATAGATTTTAAGTCAAGTTTTATGCAACCCTTTGCAATAGATAATTTGAACAGTCTTCTTCCATAATGCCTAGGAAACCTTGAAAATTCTCGATAAGCGCATTAAATGTCCAGTACATGGTATGATAAGATGGCTTTTGTTAAAAGCTTACAGCAGGGTTGGCTCCTTTTGTTAGAACTAGCCTAGTACGTGGCAACAATAGAATTAAAATTCAAGTATGAAACATATTTCCGGATGGGATGGGAATTTGCGGGAATTCCTTCCTCCTTTAGCAGGGCCGGATTTAGAGGTCTGAAGGGCTCAGTGCAACAAAAGAGTGCAGGCCTCCTGGCCCCAAATTATTATCCAAAAATTCAGTTGAGAATTTCAATCAATAATTTATTGTAAAACCAAGTAGATTCTTTTAATATTTAACAAACATATAAAATATAAATACAGATCAATGATTTCTGTTAATTTTGAAGAACTATATAATCATTTTTGTACAAAGGTAAAGGTAAGGCGAAAAATAATATAAAAAAAAAAGTTGTTTACGAGTGTTTACTAGTCGGAATTTAAAACAATTTTTTTTCTTCCAAAGTTTCTATTTTGGGGGCCCCGCTTTTGTGGAGGCCCGGTTGCCCTGCCCTTTGGGAAAGCTTATTGCAATTTTTTCCTTTGTTTCCCGTAGTTCAGCGTTTTTATGCCTTGATCGGATTTTGGAACAAACAATCCGTATGTTGGTCACACATAAAATCGTCCTATATAATTTAATAATTAATTAATGTAATTAGTGATTCGTTGGATATACATATCTAGGAAAAAATATTTTTTTATTGTTGCACATAGTAATAAACAAACTATAGTGTCGAGTTATTTTAAGGCTAAATGCTAAGTATTTATATAAACTAAATGAGTCTAAATACCCCGTTTTAACTTAAGTAAACCAGTCTCTTTTCTACACTGCGGAAACACAATTTGACAGAAAGAGAGAGAAATAATCCATGATAAAAAGTATACCATTTACAATTCCTTAAATTTTGGGTTTTTATTATTACAGAGATGAATGATACCAGGTTGATTTTAATGTTAAAGCTATTTTACAAATTAAATAAATCTTTTCAGAATTTTAAAGCGGCTCTCACTAATACGCCTACATGGAATATGACTTTAATAGACAAAACGAAATATTTTTTCAAGCACAATACATATGGAGAAGAGTCTGTCAAAGCAATTATGAATATGACTGGACATGGCATTGTTCCCGCTGTTAGTAATCATTGGATGAACGGAAATGTGATGATACATAGACAGAACATTGACGCATTGTGGTTAAATCTCCATAGAGAACTAATTCAAGCAGCCCTAGGAGGTATATCAGGTCATTGGCTATGGTCATCCCCAATTTGTGGAGATAACAAATTTTTCCCCGAAAACCAGACCGATCTTTGTGCCAAATGGTACATGGCTTCTACATACTTTCCACTAGTTAGAATAGATGCAAACACGCCAGCTCGCGATCCTACAGCCTTCAATGGAAACTATAGAAATTATATGGTAACAGCGTTGAATAGACGACTCGCATTTATACCATACTTCTATACTGTCCTACAACAAGGCCCACTACTACGACCAATGTTTTACCAATACCCACAAGCTGACTATTTTGAGAAAACCAATTCACAATTCTCTGTAGGAGATGACTTATTAATCGTTCCGAATCTTCATGTGATGCAAAGTTACGTACATGTAACCATGCCTCCGGGAACTTGGTATGAGATATGGGGAGGAGAAAGAGTAAATGTAACAGAAGGAAAAATTGCGACAATGCCAACCTTGGAGTCGGATTTCTTGACTCTCATACGCGGAGGATCTATTATAGCTCTGCAAAATGTGAGTAGTCAGAAAAATTACATTATTAAAGAATTGGCAATTTGCTTACTGTCAATAGGTATAAATTCTGTGGTTGTGTGTTTATTTATATCTGCGTCCCGCTATAATCGTTTTAAGTAGAGTTGCATTTCAAACACAAGTGATAAACTAAGAAAGAATAGAAAACTGTATATCCTAGGGTATTTAGTGAAATCGACGATGTCGAGGGCAATTTTATTTCAAAGCGCTTGTGTGAAAAAAATATTTATTCGAATAAACATTGATATCGTGATAAAAGCATCGCAAATAACGATTTTCTAGAAAGCAATAATAATTTTGTTGTACACCTACACCGCAGCTTACACCTACACAATTTTTACTTAGCATTAGTTAAATTATATATTTTACGCCGCGAGCCTATATGCCTACAAACCCACATATTATGATTAATAAAATTTCTTTTACAAAGGAATGTTAAAAAGAACCTGAAATATTTAGATAGGACCGAGACGATTTTTCCAATTGATTAAGTAATAGAAAAGTCTCTGTAACATCTAAAGAAATCTAGAGATTTGATCTAATTTTTATACATAAGTGATTTACCACACATAAATCAAATATAAAGCTTTTAGATTTTGTAAGGACGACAATTCATTTTTTCATCGTTTATTCTCATATTTATTTTCAGCTCAGTAGTCTATTTTAATAAAATATATCTCTAATAGTTGAGACTACTGAGCATTGTTGGCCTAGTGGCTTCAGCGTGCAACTCTCATCCTTGAGGTCGCTGGTTAGATCCCCGGCTGTGCACCAATGGACTTTCTTTCTATGTGCGCATTTAACATTCGCTCGAGCGGTGAAGGAAAACATCATGAGGAAACTGACATGTCTTAGAACAAAAAGTCGACGGCGTGTGTCAGGCACAGGAGGCTGACCACCTACTTGCCTATTAGATTGAAAAAAATGATCTTGAAGCAGATCCAGAAATCTAAGGCCCAGACCGAAAGAGGTCGTAGCGCCACTGATTTATTTATTTTATTTTTTATCTAATAGTTGATTGATAAATTTCAGGAAATACACGGAACGGCTGAAAGCACGAGAAAGAATTCCTTATTTTCTATTGTCATTGCGCTACAATGTCTCAATGCGACCAGCTGCTCAGCCTCAGGAGAGGTATACTTTTTGCCGGAGCTCACTCTTAAATTTCGTGCTACTCATGAGAAGTTGTACGTGACCGCGGAAGGTGATGATTTTTCAACCATGTGTAATTTCCCAAATAACGATATTATGGAAGACGCCGGTGATATTAAAATTTTCGGCTTGGAGCCACAATTTAATAATTATGACACATATAGGCACTTCGAAGAATACGTTATGTTTTGTGACTTGGAGGTACAGGATGTCATAGAAGTGAATTTGATTTAATTTCGTTAATATAAAAGAGTTAAAGCATTATGATTTCCTTATGTTGAATTGTGATTTTCGTGTAAACGAAAAAACTGGTGTTATACAGTCGATGACAAGGAACCAAATTTTCCTATATATAATTATTTAAGATTGAATTTATATAAAACTAAATAAAGAATTCTTGTACTGTACATATTTATAGTTTTTTTTAATTAAATCTAAAACAAATGCAATCTCATAAAAATATCTGTATCCTAACTTCAAGTTCAATATCATAATAATAGTCATATTTTAATTCCGTAATACATTACATTAGCCATATTATTATCACTATAATATTGACTTATGATGAAATCCCACTGTTTGTTTAGTTATTTGAGCGTGATTTGGTTACAAACAATGTACTTGTATTAAGATTGAGATACTAACCGACCTAACCTCTGCTTGAACTTTGATAAATCAGTACAAATATGAAAACAAATCATTTTGCTATCGCTCTAGGAGAACAGTGTAGTGTAGTATCCACTTGCATCAGTCACGCTCATGAAATCGACTGGAGATAACCACTCCATCGCAGAAAACACAAACGATAAAGAATTCAGTAAGAAACCAAGAATGCCTAATATCAAAGTATTCACGGGAAGTTCTCATCCAGATATCGCAAAGAAAATAGTCTCAAGACTCGGGCTAGACCTGGGCCGAGCGACGACTAAACAATTCTCCAATCGAGAAACAAGCGTTGAAATCCATGAATCCGTCCGTGGTGAAGACGTCTACATTGTGCAAAGTGGATGTGGGGATATCAATGACAACCTAATGGAGCTGCTGATTATGATAAATGCTTGCAAAATATCGTCCGCCTCCCGCGTCACCGCTGTCATCCCAAGCTTCCCCTACTCGCGACAGGATAAAAAAGAAAAAAGCCGAGCCCCAATTACTGCTAAGCTGCTAGCTAATCTCATATCCGTATCTGGAGCTGATCACGTCATAACAATCGACCTTCACTCGTCTCAAATTCAAGGCTTCTTCAATATCCCCGTCGATAATCTTTACGCTGAACCAGCGATAACGAAATGGATACAAGACAATATTTCTGAATGGAAAAGCAGTGTTATGGTTTCGCCTGACGCAGGAGGTGTGAAAAGGATGACCGCCATTGCCGACAGGTTGGATATCGATTTCGCGATCATTCACAAGGAAAGGCAACGATCCAACAACGAAGATTCGACTGTTTTAGTTGGTGACGTGAGCAACAGAACCGCTATCATGGTTGATGATTTAGCAGACACATGTGATACTATTGTTAAAGGTGCTCAAAAGCTACGCGAAGCTGGAGCTGACAAAATATACGCGATTCTAACCCACGGAGTTCTCGCTGGGGACGCTATTGATAAGATAAATAACTCCTGCTTAGAGGCGTTGGTTGTTACCAATACCATTCCTCAAGACAAACACATGAAACTGTGCCCGAAATTGCAAACTATGGATATCTCCGTGATGCTGGCTGAAGCAATACGACGAACGCACTATGCTGAATCCGTTTCCTACCTTTTCACTAATGTTCCATACTAATAAGACAGTAGTTTATATAAAACATGTTATCACAAAGATATATTTTGCATTTTACCGTGATAATTATCACAAACTACGGCTTAACTCAATAAACTGTCTACACTTTTATATCTTAATCCGTGAACAACAAAAAGAGATAAACTGTTCAAACGTCAAAAATAAATAATAGAACATTTTGCTGCTATTGAAATAAAAAAGATCTAGTTTTTAATTTGTTACATATTTTTCATGAACTCGATAGGTTTATTCTACTTTGTAATTCAGAACTTATAATCTATAATTAAAAGAAATAGGTACACAGTTAAAGTGAAATATTTACCTATATGATAACATACCTTATAAATACCTACATCAAAAGTCTTGATAAAGCAATTTTATAATTTAAACTTATATGAAACAAGTAATAGGTGAAGTTAACCTGTAGGTATAAATAAGTAGGACTCAGACAACAGAGGTTTCTGAATATCCCAGAGGATAGTAATCTACAAAATACTCTTCCAGTACTTTAAACACAAGGTTAATCTGCTTTTAGTTGATTATGACAATAATTTGTTGGTTCTACATAACTTTTATTTGCCTACCAAATCATGTTTGGTAATATCAATGTGAAGCTACGATGGCATACCATAATAAATGTATTTATATATATATATATATATATATTAAAAGTCTTATCTCTATTTTCGGTTTTGTCTTTTGCTGATAATTGGATTTTGGAGCCATTTTATAGTTAACATTTCACAAATTAAAACTTAGAACAGAACCGTCATGTGCTGTATTAAAATTACAGTTTCTTAGTAAATTGTTATAAAAAGGAGTGTACATTCATAAGTAAATTTACAGTTTTTGCTTTTTTTAGATGTGAAATTTTGAAAGGCCAAAAAAAAATTTCCCATTATATTAATAATTATACGTAAGTGTCTCTACTTGATCTGTGACATTTGATAGCTAAACGTGTCATGAATCAGCTGTCACTGACCACTCAAATGTCACTGTCTGTCTGTGTCTGATAATGATGTTTATATGTACATATATGTAAAACGTAAATCCGTAAGAAACTAAGAGTATGTAATATGTAATAAAAGTAAACCTAATAAAACCGATGTAAACACTACGTGTTAACTGTTAACTCTGAATGGTTTGGTCAGGGAACATTGAATAGAGTAGAGTGCAAACATTTATACAATTTGTGGTAGTTAAAAATGGCTCATAACAATTTGCTGGAAGTGGTTCCAGATCAATTGTTTCAATCACACTTCATTGCTGAAATAGATCAAGTGCAAAAGAAACTCCAATATGAGGTTGAAAGAAAGAGGGAAGAACTTAGAGCTATGGTGGGGTAAGTATAAGAAATAAAAGATTTTTTT
This sequence comes from Pieris napi, assembly GCF_905475465.1. Lineage (NCBI taxonomy): Eukaryota > Metazoa > Arthropoda > Insecta > Lepidoptera > Pieridae > Pieris > Pieris napi. The sequence continues at coordinate 1,912,221 of NC_062239.1, read as the reverse complement.
AGTTTCTGATATATTTAATAAATGTACTAAACCAGTTCTCTTTACCTTATTTTTTATGAATTTACAGTGAGAGGTATAGAGATTTAATACATGCTGCAGACACTATAGAAGACATGAGATTAACCACTGCTAATACAATAACTCATATAAATGATATGATGGGTATTTGCAAGAACCTACATGATACCCATTTGATTGGTTTCAAAATTCAAGCATGTCCACCTCCTAGCTATAGGTAAGTTTTTTTAATAAGTTGCTATGAGTAGCTTAGTACTACAACAGTAACTACTTACAGATCCCATGGCTATACATGTTTTATTTACAGGTTAGTAGTAAACTTTGATATTGGTATGCACTTTTTAAAACTTACTTTTAATAGTTTTCAGGAGAATGTTAACCCAGTCCACCAGATATCTGTACAAATAAAATTACTAATGGAAATACCAGAAAAAATATGGAAATGCATTAATAATAATAATTTTGTCCAAGCTGCTCAACTATTTATTATGGCTCGACACATTAATACTGGTAAGAAAAATAAATGACTTAATTTAACATATAACAAATATTTGACTTTAATATTTTATGATATGTATACTTTTGATTTGAATTAAATATTTTATGATTTGTATACAAGTAGTTTATACAAAGTTGCATAATTATTCAATGAATTTAAAATAAAAAGTGCTTATTTATTTATTATGCCAAAAAAAATTATAAGCAATAAATAGAAAGAGAGAGAGTTGTTGTTTCATTTGTTATATTAAAACATAATATACATAATATATAATTCAATTGTAGTTCTAATTGACACTTTGAAATATGTTCAAGGCTTACAACTTCAAATTGGCAGCAACAATGGTCCAACAATGCAGTCATTACAGCGACTTGCACATCAACAGTGGAATTCCATCGGCAACCTGAGTCAAACCATTATAGATATGTGTGGGCAAAGATTGCAAGATGTTGATATTAGTGTTGAGGTGTGTATCTTGTAAATAACTTTAGTCAGTGTAAGATTGCTGTCTTTTAACCAGCTTCAAAAGAAAGAGATTGAGCCTGTTTGTATATAGTGTTGGAATTGGTTAATATGGAAGAATTTTAATCTTATTAGGGACATACTTATAACCTATGAAATATATTTTATGACCTATTCTGAGACTAATTATACATATCATATTTCATAAAGATAGATTGTGCTGTTTGTGCAGCAATGTTATGCAAGATATTATAGTATTAGTTAAACAATTTCAGATTGCCTGCTCGTGTCTTCTCGGTCTCTACCTGTTAGATTCAAAACCAATGGTGGATTTATTAAATACATTAATTAATTTGCATAGTAATAACAGTCTCAAGACAACATTACAATTTGATCTTCATAAGATATTAGAGGGTGATGTCAAAGCTCAAATAAAAAGGAAAATTGTTGACGGAGTGAAGATTGTTATGAAGACAGTGGAACTAATTTATGCCTGTTTTGTTGGTAAGAATAAAAATATTCTGGTCTTGGTCTTAGATTATTTTTCTTAATACGGTGATCAGCTGTCTTTGTCACACAAATTGATTTTGGGTTCTGGGGCCGGTGAATATGTTTTCCTTCACAATATATGTGATTTTTAAAGTCCGTTTCTGCACAACCATTATTGGATCACACGACCTCAAGAGTCTTAGCTGTTTCTAAACAACTTTGTTAAACATAGTATTTTTATACTATGTACATAGTTTTATTTATAAATACACTTTTTCTATATGACAAAATTAATTTTACTTTTATTTTGTATGTTTTTATTTATTAAGCTTAAAACATTAAATTTATTTTCATTTATAGTAAGTTTATTTTTATTATTACAGAGAACAACGGAGGCGTGGTTTTAGAAAGGTTGAAAGAATTGTACAGAGCCGACTCGGTGCCTTTAGTAAATTTAGTCCAATTCAGTGATATCAATGCATTGAAAATGTTGCCTTCTGCGATATCTAACTATAGGTGAGTCAATTGTCTAAGGGCTACCTGCACGCTAAAAATGCTAACTAAAACATACAGATCATTTTGAACAAAATCGTTAAAAACATATTAAATTAAAACACTTATTTGCTTCCAAATTTTAAATAATCCTACAGCGCTACAACCCTATATTATACAGTTTATTTGATGATATCTATAAATAAGTAGGCGTTCAGCTTTCTTGCCTTACATACATTGATTGTGGAGGACATATCCTCACTCTGTGTGCCTTCACTGTATGAGCAAGTGTCAAATGCGCTCAGAGAACGACCCACCTCTGGGCTGAGAGATTAAGCCAACAGTGCCAACTATAATTATAATAAAATTAAGATATAATTAGAACTTAGAACGATGCGAATATTACATGACCACCGATGCTTAGGGAGCGTTCAAGTATTACGTCACGCAATTTTTGGAGATTATTGACTTAGAGAGATTATTTTTTTTTAACTTATGCAATTATAATGATTTATTGATGCAGTATTTTTTTTCTATGATATTAATTTAAGTTTTTTCTTTGATAAATTAATTCAATCTACCACTCTACACTCTACCAGACTCAGACTAACTCGCCTATACAGTCTGTCTCACTCTAACGCGCATCGGCTGTACCGATCTCGTCAGAGAGATGTGAATACGCAGTATACGTTCTGCCCCGCTCTAACGCGTATTGGCCGCACCTATATTACGTCATCGTGTGTTAGGTTACGGAATTTCTTGATTCGGTCGCCGCGCTCAAAGCCCGCGATAAAATCTATGCAATAGCTTATTATATTATTTATTTCAAGCGATACACTGTAGTATACTGGATGGTTCCTAGACTGGCGAACATGACCTAAACATGAATTAAATTAAAGTTAAAATTTTATAGGTTAACAGTAAAATCGATAAAGGCACTTACGAGCGACGAAATAACCGAAAGCGTACAAAAATGGAGTACCTCCTTACAAAGTTATATTAATGAACATGTGACGACACTTTTACAAAATATTACACGTGTCAAAGTATTGCATGAGATTCGAGAGGAAGCTTTTAAAATTGGTAAGTGGTTTTGGAGGGTCTAATAATTACTACTCCTGGCTTTGCACATATATTTTTATATTGGGAATATATTTAGCTTTTTACCCAAGATTCGATGAGGAAGGTGGAAGAATTATCGTTCCAGAGTCCTACTTCGAATAGCGACAGCAAAACTAATCCCGACAATATATATAATATTATTTGTAACAGAGCAAGCAAGGGCCCTGGTGTATTTCAATGTATTTAACAATATAAATATTTCCTCTTTACAAAGATTTATGTGCATTAAAAGTACGTAATAATCTTACATTATTTCCGTCCCATCATTTTTATATTAACATTGGCGTTGCTGTCAGTTGCCATTATGTCAGAGAGCTTATCGATTAACGTCAAAGTCAAATCGGTTCAAACTCGTTAATACTAGATTATTTGATTATCTCGCTAAATTCCAACATTTCTAGATCTATAAATTAATGGTGGATAGTCATAGTAATTGCTTAAAACAAAATTTTATGTAGTTTTAGCATATACGTTTTTCATATACTGCAACAATAGCATCATATATGTAGCTGTTTGCATTGGCCTTACTGGATCTTGAGTGACATTATTGACGGAATTAAAAATATAATAACGAAAAACACATTATGCAATTAAAAATCAAGCTATGACTCATGACATAGCCTTTGGGCTAGGAACTTTTTTAGAGTGTGCCTCTATTAGGGTGATGATAGAAAGTGTATAAATACAGATAAGAAAGAATAGGGCAGAAATATGAATAGTAACCATTGACAATATTTATCAATATCTATTTGTTTATTAAAGCACAGAATATCACATAATTCAACACAGAAAAATTCTAATTCCACAATTATAGCGATCACTATACAACACTATAAATTCCTATTACTAAAATATAATTAAAAAATAATTAGGTAAAACAAACTGTAAGTATTGAACCGAAATAACTTCCTAAAATATGAATTGTTGATATATTTCTAGAAACACCTCAAAACTGGAATATGATTTGTGAAAAGTTAAAGATACCAACCGTTCATATTTGGGTGAGCCATTTCCAGCCTCTTCTTACTGCAAGAGTCAAGTTAATTGTTGACGCACGTTGGCAGAAGATATATGACGCATTCAAGACGCAATTGCTTATTGATTTAACTAAGGTATTTTTTTACTGAAAATAAAATGTATAGATAATTTTAATTAAAAATATTTTCCTTAGAGTGACACAATCGTGTCACTGACAAATGTTCCCTATTAAATATTTTGTTATGTGAAATTGTTACATTCATTTTTAACAGTTTGGTAGAGTATTGATATAGAAAATGCCAAGTAATGGGTGAAATTCCTGGTGAAACAACTATTTTTCGGACTTAAAAGATACTAGCTTATAAGTGTTTTCAGTAATATTAAAAATAAATGCAAATTTTGTTGCCCTAAAAATTAACTTATTAGGTACCTGAGTAATTTGTTTATTGTTGTCGAGTACCGAGTGCTATAAAGAGAGAATTTACCATACAAAATAACATGTAATACACAAATCAATTACTTGTCGAATTCAATACCTCCTTTAGTCTAAATTGGTTATGAAACTTATATTAACAAAAATTTACAGTACTAGGATATTATTCGTGGTACAAATATAAAATTTATATTTTTAGGTATCATCAGAGAGCGAAATAGAAAAGGAGTCAAATATAAACTGGTTCATATGGAAGGACCTCATTGGAGACACCATCATTGAATCTAGGAGCGAAGTGGTTTCGGTTATGAATTCACTTATGAAAGGTAGACGCAAATTTCAGTTTTTTTGAGGGTACTCACTGACTTTGGTCAAGTTTCAGCTGTCAAATTTAGGAAGTTTGACATATGTATTAGAGTTTGGGCCATATTTCTCGACATTGACAATACGGCGTATTGTGGTACTGTCAAATATGTCAACCTTCACATAGTTTGACAGTTCTAACTAGAAGTTTGACGATCTAGAATACAGTAAATTTTGGGGAAAAAAGTTTTTTATTTTTATGTATAAAATACTTTTTTAATGGTATTTTATCGAAAATTACAGGAATGTCCCGCCAAGACCGTGGCTTTACACCAAATATGGAGAAGTTATGCAAAGGCCTTGAAGATGAATTGCAGAAACTATTAGACGACTTGAAAGATTACTTGTACTTGGAGAGGAAAAGAGATAGACCGATATCATTATATGATGAGGAAGAGAGATGGGAACAAATGTATACAGACACAAGTGATATTGAATTGTATTTGTGTGATGCGGCTGATAAGTATATTGAAAGGTGAGGTTCTTCAAATTATTTAATATTATTTACATGTTATATGATGCAACGAATTAATTTTGTTCATAAAAGGAAAGGACAGAGAGTAAAGACAAATGTAGATTACATCGATTTAAAATTATTCATTTAAACATTTTAAAAATGACAACTTAGTGACTATGTCACGTAATCTGTCATTTGTCACTTGACAATTTACTTAAAATGCAGTACAGGAAATATACCTATATGTATCCTCCATCGGGCTTATCGAAGAAAAAAGTATATCACAAAAATCGTCAACTTCTGTTTGAGGAATGTGTTTCTATATATCAAGTAAAGCATGACGTAATGAGTGCAGTTCCTTAAAATTTCCTTGTACAAATCTTTTTTTTTTATAGAACAGGGGGCAAACGGGCAGGAGGCTCACCTGATGTTAAGTGATACGGCCGCCCATGGACACTCAATGCCAGAGGGCTCGCGAGTGCGTTGCCGGCCTTTTAAGAATTGGTACGCTCTTTTCTTGAAGGACCCTAAGTCTTCAAATGAGTTTCTTGCCAGTTCTTCTCGCTATGACCTTGATTTAGAAAATGTAGGTGGTTGTGGCATGTAGAACAGATGAATGAAAAGCTAACAAGTAGGTTATACAAGGCAACCGTAGATGGCGAAGCTGGGTACCCAACCCGTTGTATATATATTTTTCTTTTATATAGTAGAGAGGCAAACTACGCCCAAAAAGGGCAGTGATCGCAACCCATGGGCACACATTTTTAGGGGGTGTGTTGCCGGCCTTTAAGGGGCATTTAAGGAGTACACTCGATTTTTAAACATTTGTAGGTCGTATCTCTGAGGGAAGACCCCCACCGGGAGTCGATTCCACAGTTCGCTAGTTTCCTTCGGGAAGATATTAAAAAAAAATATTATTTTTAGTATTTTAGCATACATCAAAGCATGTTTTGAAGAGCCCACACTTCAATCCACTGAATTACAAAGAAAAACAACTGCAATATACACAGCACGATTTATACAAGCGATTCCCATACTTATTCCCAACGTACGAAGGTGCTATATTCCCGAGAACAGTTTGATAGTGGACGAGGCACTTAGCAAACGTTGGGCCAGATTGGGTGATGTTTTGAAGGAAAATTGTTTGCACTGTTGGGGTAAATGGTTGGATATAGTAATGGAAAAAGTGAAGGATTTAACCAATGGTCTCCCTCAAGGTTTTACTATGGAGGAGAATATCGATTATCTGATGATGGTAAGGTGTTTTTGTCTCTTCCCAAAATTAGAGAATTATCTGTTACCCTACGACTTCATAGCTGATGGGGCTGTTGGGTTAGGGGTCTATTGCTCCTCACGGACCAACCCCCGACCCACTAAAAAAGGGTTGACAATTATCACTCGAAAACATCACTTTTTTTAGTCATCTGTCATACCGCCACCCATGGACACTCTCATTGCCAGAGGGCTCGCAGGTGCGTTGCCGGCCTTTTTAACAATGCAGAAATCGATAGACACAGATAGACATATGAGGCCGAGAGCTTCAGTTGTAGCCTCACTGATTTAAGTTAGTTTTGGTAATTAAGTGAAAAATAGTAAATACAAAATAAAGTCTTAGATAGCATGTAAAATAATTCGTAATGACGTAATTAATGTTTAATTTAATTAAATTATATTACTTCATTAATCGGTTAAATTTAAATACGACTGACTATTTCGTATAAATAACCCCATAATAGTTTAGAGTAAATTCTTCCCATTAAAAATAACAATTTCTTTCAATTCCCAAAAACTCGATTTTTTAATAAATTTTTATATGGCAACACTTATTTTCAGCAATGGGACGTAATTAAAATAGAAGAAAAAGATGATGAAGGTACATCCATAGAATCTACAATAAAAGTACCAGCCGGGCCTTCTCTAAAGCTACAAGAATATTTATACTCGATTAGCAGACTCCTAGATGACGTCATACCTCACACGCTTCCCGTGGAAATTCACACGTCCTTCATAGACAGTATTACGTCCATCTCTTTCGCGCACTACAATGCGGTTATAAGAGAGAAAGAGACCGATATAAATCAGAGGTGTGCTCTTCAACTGTTGATGGATGTGCGGCATTTGACCTTACTATTGGTTCCTCGGGAGAATAAGAAATATATGGAGCTTTCGCAGGAGATTTGTGAATTTTTGAGACAGAAAATTGATCCGTTTGATTATGATGTCTTCTATCCATACATACAAATGAACTTGAAGCGGTCCGTGCAAAGGGTGCAGGTAGGTTAATTATATAATAATCTATAAATTTACACAATTAAGCAAAGTATATGTTTTTTTTCGCTAAAAAGATTTAATTTCCAAAAGTTAATTTAAACGCGTTTAAAATAACTCAACTTCACCACTTGTTTTAAACGCCAGTTAAACGGTAACTTAATTCTGCGTAATTGTAAATCAGTGAACTTGTTTTAATCCGGTAAAAATTGTCATTAAATGTGCCTAAAATAAAAGACTAACATATTGCAAAAAAAATGTTTTTACTTTATTTTTTAATTATTAGAATTTTAAATAATTTTGTTGCTGACTACTTATTAACTTTTGCAGACCCTACTCGGCAGTCTGATCCTTCACCACGGTCAGCTGACAGGAATTATCGGTACGAAACCTGTATCATCTGGTGGTACGGGTGATAAGGCTCCGAACATACTGGCCTCCATTGACACACATTGGTTCTCAATACTACCCGTGGCCACGCCCGCCACGCCTAACAAGAAACAGGACAAACCGGTTAGTTAATACATGTTTTATTAATATTTAAGTTGTATATCCACAGAATTAAGAAAAAGTTAAGGCCAGATCTTAAAAAAAATATATCTGAGTCTTGGTATAAGTGTCAAAAGTTTAATATTTCAAAATCTTTTTTCCGCCAGTATTTTATCCTGGAGGTTGAGAAACTTTAAACCATAAATTTCGGAATACAGTTCAAGCTGATGAAATCCTTTTTTTAAATTTTTGGTACCATGGTAACTGATAAACTCCATTTTTGAATCTTTGTTACCATGGTAACTGATAAACTTCTTTTTTAAAATCTTTGTTGACATGGTAACGGATAAACACCTTTTTTTAAATCTTTGTTACCATGGTAACGGATAAACTCCTTTTTTAAAATCTTTCTTATAGTCCTTTTCATGAAAGAAGTCCCCCAGACGCGGCGCTGCAATCGCATGACGTAATGTTGCCATTTATGAGTACAAAATTTACCTATTTTATTTACATTTAGCAGATGTAATTTATCAAATAATATTCTTTTCTGCATACTTCGTACTACTACATACACAATATTTCTGTTATATAAAAAGTATATTTGTATTTACTTATATTAGCGGTGTTCTACCTACTTATAGGGAAAAGATGAGAAAATAAGGGAAAAGAAAAGCAATACAATTTTTTATTCAGAGTTTTATTGCATAATTGTTGGGTTAAAAATTTTTTCGAAGTACACGCCGCTGTTATACCTTCGTTTGTAATTCTTGTAACAGTTTTCTCTGACACACCTGCAATTAAATTATGAACAATTAAAAATAATAAGTAAGTTTAAGTTTATAATGCTTATGTAATATGTAATATATGTTTTAATTTCAGTTACCTAGTTTCATCACGTTATGTATTTATTCAATTTTGTCGCAAAAACGAATTTATACCATAAAAGTCCCACCAATGCAGCAAAAAAATATTAAATGGCAACTCTAAAAAGTACCTGTTATGGCGGCAATTCTCTTCCGAACATTGTTTAGTTGTATTAAAACACCTTGATTCTTATGTTCCGCTTCACAGAACTCTTTCACCTTTAATATCATTTCTCGAGCCGAACTTTTTACAACTTTTGGCATTATAATCAATATTTAAAATACACTAAGCTAGTTAAAAATTCACAAAAATCTACCACAACAAACGAACTTGATAACATCGACGAATGACAACATTGCCGACCTGTCAAATTTAGTTCCAAAAATATCCGCGGGACTTCTTTCATGAAAAGCACTATACCATGGTAACTGATAAACTCCTTTTTTAAAATCTTTGTTGCCATGGTAACTGATAAACTCCATTTTTAAAATCGTTTTTACCATGATTTTGATAACAATTTTTTAGTATAGAAAATTAATTCTCTATATTTCTGTTTCTTCTCTTAAGTGCGAATTAATATTTTTCTTTCTATAAACAGGATTACGTCACTCCTGATTAATTTTGGTATGATGAGTGTGTGATTAACTGTCATTATTATATCATTAATAATTAAGATATTATTTAAATGTCTCTTGACCACAATAGTCTTTTTTTTGAGGCTTCAGGACGGAAAATAACATAATCGCCGTGGATGGATATCAAGTAAAAGCTACTGAATGGATTTTAATGACAATCATGTAGCTCATACATACATAGTAATAATAATAATTAATTAAAAATTGATAAATATAAATTAAAACAAATTTAAAAAGTTTAGTCAAAGGTACCATTGATGCTGACAGCATTTCCTCACTGTATTGCGATACTTATAATAACAGATGCATGCTATTTATAAAGATAATTTCACGAATATAATAGTGGAAATGATTCTTTTAAATAGTTACGAAATTATATTTATCTTTATGGGTAAGTGAATTAAAAATAAGAGAGATCAAAAGAAAATAGGCTTTACGAAGTACTCTTGCGCAGATGAAGTCGTGGTTAATTCGAATGACAAATTCTTGTGCTTGCTTAACGTGAGCGATTTTCTATATAAAAATCCATCGATTTTACATACTTTTCGTGCCCCTAAAATCCGTTAGTTTTATAGCTTGTGTCTTTGTTCTTAATAATTTTGCATGGTGTGTATGAAAATATCTGCGAATAACGAAATTGGTATTCAAAAAAATTTTAGTGAACGAACATATATTTTCATTTCACAGTCGAAAAAGAAACTACAGTCAACTAGCCCCAATAAATCTCGCTCGGAGCTGTCAGACTTGATGACCAGCTCGTTACCAATTAATTTTGCGAACGCGCGATCTGGTGCTGCGTCCTTCTTCAATTCCATGACTTCTGACTGGTTCAGCGGCTGAGGCGAAAATGATTTTCCACATTTTTTTTACAATATACCAGGATCGCAGAAATGTATTAGATGCCAATAAATGTATTTAAAGCAAAGGTGTATGTACGTAATGAATCCTTATCACTTGTTAGGATTTAAACTATAATGTATAATGTGTTATTAGAAATTAATTATTATTTATCAATAAATAATTAAATCTATGAATTTTATATTAAATATTTTTTGTCTTTTATTTACCTCCAATTATTTTATGTGACTGTATAATTCAAAATGCAATTACCAATAAAATATATATTTACATGAAGTTTACTTAAACCTAAGCTGAATTTTCTTTCTTTTCTTCGGCTTTTCTACTCAGTCTTACATTGTCATAACCATCTGCGTATCCGCCGAAGTAATTGCCACTATTTGTTGCATAGAGTCTGTCATACCCGGTTTTATATGCGGCTTGGTACCCGCCCTGATTGTAGTTCTGGTATCCTACGCCGCTTTGGTACCCTGGTCTGTTGTATTCGTATCCAGGTCGGTTTGGCCGGTATCCTGTGAAAAATTATAATTATATAAAACTCGATAACCGATCAGGCTTGTGTTCTAATCACGGCGTTGCACCAATGGAATTTTCTTTCCTTGTGCGCAATTAACTCTTGTAACGGTGAAGTCACCGGGATGTCTCAATACTCAAAAATCTACATGTGTCAGACAGAAGTCACCACCTACATCAGAGGACATCACCTATCTCTATATATAAAAAATTATTGTTTCACAATGTTCGTTCCCATACTCCTTCGAAACATGTATATTCAGAAAGTCTGAGAATCGCCTACTCTATCTTTCAAACCCCTAAGTGATAAGGGATTTCCATCCCAAATATTTTTTTTATATTTTCGGCAATTTTTTTGTTTTTATTATTTTTTATACATCATACAAAAATACATACAACCCTTAATTTTCACTCCTCTACGATCAACCCCTATGTTTTATTACTGTAGATAGTTATTTTTATTGAACTAAAAAATTGTTTCCTAGAAATAGTATACATGGCAATACAGACGTTTGCCGGGTCAGCTAGTTTGTCTATAAAATAATCAAAGACAGATGTTTTCTGCGACCCCTTATACAGGATGTATTACTATTATATTTTTGAAGTTATACTTCTTTAGGCGCGTTATGAAAAATTTATGAGAGTGAAATTTTACGATGCGCGCGCAACTGAGACACGAAGTTGTCAGTGTGACTATAGCGTGCGCGAGCGAGATGGGAATAAGACAATCTACAAGTAAAAAGAAATAGAATATGCGTGAAGTTAGCAGCTATGCCAAGAATTTTGTATGAACATAATGACATTTACCTTTTAAACAAATAAAGGAGTTTTAATTATTTTTTCAAAGAAATTTAGCTTTTTCACAAAGACCTATTGTTACTTAGTTAAAAGGTTATTAAACATACGTAGTTATTAAATTGAATGAATAATATAATAAAATAATAAATAATAATAATTATTATTATTAATTAATAATTTAATAATATACTAAATATTAAATATTATTACATTATTAACGTTAAATATTTGTTATTATTTATTTAATATTTTAAAAAAATAAAGAAAGCCAAAGAAGTATAACTTCTTACGCGCGTACATAAGTACACGCACCCTTTTTTTAATATGCAGTGCCACTGGATTATTATTATAACTTAAAACCAAATCGTTCGTTGTGTTCCATAACAAGAACCCAGAGATCAATGTTAACTATTATTTTCTTTTACAAATAATTCATTAATGTTTGTATCGCTTTTTAAAGCAATTAGAATTTATATACAAAAATACATAACTTCACCAATGCCCACAATATATACTTCAACATTTTCGCATTTAAAGTCAAAATGTACTTAAGCTGAATAATCTTTGATATATGATCTATACAACAGAACCATTCGGATCTCAAATCATGTGTCCGCGAAGACAGAACTGCATATATTAACTTGATTCCTATTTATGTTTTATTCATTCTTGAGTCACATAATACATTTAATCTGAATATGTGTTTTCCCACGAATTGGCACGTTCGAACGAACTCACGAGGAAAAAACGGTAGATAAATATGAGAATTTTGTATAGAACACATCTTATAACATTATCATTCCTAATGATAAAATGAGCCAAGGTTTTGTTTCGTCCCATAATTGGTACAATAATGTCATAATCGTTTCTATAAACTTTTATTGAAGCGATATCTTATCGTAAGATGACCATTATCCGCGTTCCTTTGTCATTTTGATTTTTCGTAATTATCTTAAGAATATTTGCTTACACGTCTCGTAAATTACGATTGTCCCTATAATAATCACTATTATGTTGTTATACTATTGTTATTATGTATGATTGAAACTTCCTGCTATTATAAGGTTTCCCCAACATTTATACGAATTTTCCACCTATAGACACTTTAAAGTACCTGCTGGCACGTGCGCTGTTGTTAAGGATTGGTTAGTATCGCGTCACAACACAAGATTGGTATCAGCTACTATATATACTAATTACGACATAGTTATATCCTTAATTCTGTGATTAATGCACCTGACATTTAATTCGTGTCTTTCATAGCGATATAATATTTTCAGGTTGGCCTAGAAAGCTGATCCACAACTTTCCCTAAATCGTGATCAGGTTCGGAAACGTTTCCCTCCCTTAGATTAAGGGCCTTAAACATATCCTAGAACATTTCACGCTGATATAGGTTCTTAGTTATACTGTGCCTTGTATATGAATCTCTTATTTATTCCACCAATTATTAAACAACCCATTGTAATTAGTTTCAATAGCATGGAAATATATTAAAGTTTCTTAGTTTTTTATAATGTTAGTGTTAAAATCAAATAAACCTACCTCCGGTAATGCCAGTGTTGTAACCTGGGTATCCATTATAACCTGTGTTATATCCGTTGTTGTATCCATTGTAGCCAGTGTTGTAACCGTTATAACCAGTGTTGTAACCATTATAGCCGGTGTTGTAACCATTATAGCCAGTGTTGTATCCTCCATTTCCGGGGTTGTAACCTGTAATGTTACATGTAATATACATTAGAATTTTGGGAATAAAAGAATATGTAGTTCTTTATAATCTAAGACAGAATGATTTGATTAAACAAAATGTTTTTTTATGTCGCTGGTTAAGAATAATGAACCAAATCTGATCCATTAAATATACCTAACAAATATTTAACAATATCATGCGTCATTAGAAACTATAAAAATGCAGGAAGATGAAGAAGTCATTTAACTGAACACAAAACTAGTATTTTTCCGTTCGCACCTGTGTTTGCAAAAATATCACTTAAAACGGTAATTTAATTTTCCTGGGTCAAGAAGTTCTAGTTTTTGATAACAAGTTGGTCCTCAAACTGTTCGTGTCAATAATTCTATCTGGCAAGTAGGTAACAGTTGGTGAGCAAAAATACTTAATGCATGAATAAATTGCATATTTTAAGGCGCCTCGTAAATAAATTTCAAGGACACAAAATGAAAACAATAGGTCTATTGCACTCGTCATTATTTTAAGCGTTTGAACGCGATGGGAATAATTTATCAATATATCAACAAAGGAATCAATAAGGAAACGGTGTTAACGTGAGAAAAAATAGTGTACCTACCTAATTTTTTGTTTTATGACGATATCTAAGTACACTTAAATATAATACATTTTTATAGAATGTTAAGCGATACCGCCTGTGGACACTTTCAATGCCCGAGGGCACGCAATGCGCGCCTTTTAAGAATTGGTATGCTCTATTCTTGAAGGGTCCTTAGTCGAATTTATTCGGAAATACTTTAGTAAAATCATTAAATTTAAAGTTAAATATTCCGCAATAGCTGTACTCGAAATCAAGTTCAAAGTTAAAATTACTTCGTTACCATATCATTCTTAATTGAATTAGTTAACTAGTTGACGTAACTGTGTTGCTGTTATTAAGATGAGTATAATACTGGTTAATTTATCATAAGATATTATTATCATATAGGTATCTAATTAAAAGTTTGACACTATGACTATTAAACAAAATTTTAGGTCGTCATACAGATCTTGGTCCAAATAAGCTTTATTTCATTAAAATAATGTTAGCAAATTAATCATTATAAATAATAATAAATTTTGGGGGACAATTGAAAATATCCCCCCATTTATCAACTCTACATATTTTTTAGTCAAATTATAATTAACAAAGACAATAATTGTCACATAAAACATTTTACATAACTATAAACCACTCTCATATAGAAAATAAAAAACGTTTTACTAATTCAAGAAATGTACACCTTAAAATGAAAAATCATTTTAAGCGTTACATTCGTGTGTTTATCCAGGGCTGGATTTATTGAAGGGCAACCGGGGCTACAGCCCTTGTGACCCCCACAATAGACTTTGGTAAAAAATGTTTTAAATTCCGACTAGTAAACAAACTTTTCTTTTGATATTTTTTTTCGCTGTTTTACCTTTGTACAAACATGGTGATATTGATCTTAAATATTAACAGAAATCATTGATCTGTATTTAATTTTTTATATGATTGTTAAATACTAAACGAATCTACTTGGTTTCCCAATAAATTATTGATTGAAAGACTCGACTAGAAAATATAGTTCATTTTATTTGAAAAATAATTTGGGGCCAGAAGGCCTCTACTCCTTTGTTGCCCCAAGGCCTCCAGACCTCTAAATCCGGCCATGTGTTTATGTTAAGGTTGTATGGTGCTAACGCCATTACAAAGACATAATAGGTTCAGTTCACGAAAGGAAATGATTTTGTACATTTTGAGTTCCTTGTATAAATTCCATTATCAGTTTTGGTAAGTAAATTATTCACTATTTTTACGTACATTTAATATGTTATGATCGCAATATAGGTAGGTAACATAAGAGAAAGATTAAAAATTGTCTTAATATGGCTAACTCCAGAATTACCTGTGTTTATTATACGTTAAATTTTACTAGAAAATTTATTCAATCTAAAATTAATTTTCGTTAAAAAATTATTATAATTCTGTAAAAACCACATTTAGTAGCCGTTATTTAACTAATAATGTCATCAAATACATCATCAAAATGGAGGAGGCCTTTACCCGTAGAGGGGTCCATAATGATTTATAAAAAAATAACTTTGATTTTGATCCTTTTTTGTTTAGATTCTTTTAATTTATCATTCAAAATTGATATACATTGAAATTATTAATTACGATTGGAATTTAAATTTAAGGTTTATTACTAGTAATATTTTATTTTGTTTGATGCATGCACATAGTATATAATAATTACTCATATGATATGATTGTCAATTAAATTATTCATTATGAAAATAAAGAGGCTATAATAATAATAATGTCATCAAATACGTCCCATAATTATCTAAGTATCTTACCTCCTACTCCCGAATAGCCGCCTTGATATCCGGATCCCGAGTATGTTGAACCCGAGTAACCCGGGTATGAAGAGCCCGAATTACCATTATAGCCTCCATAGTTCCCATAACCGGGTTTCAACAAGCCATAGCCACCTGTGTTCCGTGCGCCAAAACTACCGGCCTCGCTCAAACGCTGACCCCACGTCACGGTCAATAAGCATAACAATAAGATGAACCTCTGGGAACAAAAAACTTAATAATGCATTATCTATGTTAATTTGCTCGTTTCCTAAAAAGATTTAATTGCAATTTAATTCTGATGCGTAAAAAACAATGCGTAATTCAGATCCGCATAAAGAACTTTGCGTGATATTTCTTTAACAACAAACACGTAAAAAGTATTTTTGAATTAAGAATTAAATGTACTTACCGCGTACATTTTTGTTCCAATTTTAAATAAACACTTTGCAACGTCCAGTCGAGAAGCTGAACTCAAATTGTTGCGTTGTCTTAAGATGTAAGCCTTTATATTGAGACGACTGGTTGTGGTTTTTACGCTGCCTCATAGTAGTTCGTTATAATTGATCATTGTTCAGGATTCATGACATCACTGAGTGAAAAGATACGTTATAATTATTGGCAGTTGACGAAAATCCATTTTCATAGAAACGTTATTATTTTTTACATAGGTTTTTGTATAGAATTATTAAAAGTTGTTTCTAATAATTGAATGAGCTTTCTTATATGAATGTTAAGAATAGTTATTTAATTTTAGTAACACATAAAGTGATGGTTATACACAATCAATAAAAGTGGAATTGTAAACCTTATTTAGTTTCTGAATTTAACCAAAAAATATTTTTTGAAGTTATACTTCTTTTGGCGGGCTAGGGAAAAATTATAAGAGTCAATTTTTACACGCACACCGTCACAAAAAACCGACACCCTGAAGTGTCGTTTTTTCTACAAACGTAGAATACAATTTTTGACAAGATTTTTACGTTTTTTCTAAACTATGGAGGATTTTATTAACAAACTGTTTATCTTTGTAATCTAGATAAAGTTTATAAACTGAAGCTTTGCGTTAGGTTTGGTTTGACTTCTATGACCTAACAATTTATTATAATGGACTTCTATAATGTTAATTAATAAAGATAAAAACTTTAATAAAACTTTTAATAAATCCTATAAATCCGTTAGCAGTTAAAATTAACAAAGTTATTAAATAAATATTTTTTAGAAGTAAATGTTTATGAATGAACAAAGGTATTAAAAAAATAAATCTTTTATTTGCAAAGAAAGTGATACGATTAATTAAAATCCGCACAACCAGAGATATTAAAATAGGCATGCAAATGTCATAATTACTTTTCTTAGTGTCATAATAAGTTAAGTTATGTATAATTGATGTCAAGCTTATTGTCACGCTACAAAGGCACCTATGCCTTTAAAAATGTAATCACCTTATTTTGAAGCTTGGCTCAATGTATATTATGATATTGTTAGTATGTTTATGATTAATATAACTCCAAATCCAACTAAACAATTACGCGTTATAATAAAAAAATATCGCTGCCCGTATTTGTTACATGCGTAGGCGCTATAAAAACCATCAAGAACTTTTATATTTAAAATTTATTTAAGTCGTCTAAATGAATATATTTAATTTAATGATAAACTGTGAAATATATTTCACACTCTTATCTCTCAATGTTTATATTGTTTCTCCATTATTCGGCCTGCAATAGGTAAAAATATGCGACGAGACTGTTTCACTAAAAATTTTTAAATTATTTAAACAGATCAAAACTTACGCATGAGTCAATATTTTAAATAGTAAATGAATACTAAATGCGGCAAGGATAATAGTCGACGCAAGGATGGAATACATAAACAAATAATACGTTTCATAATTTTATTTAGTTATTGTTTTTAATTTGCATAGCACTTTGAAATAAGTACATCATAATGAAGGCGAACTAAGATATAAATGTAAAGATTTATACATAATGCAATTTAATAGGAACTTTTTCGTTTTCATATCATAATTCTAATATGTAATTAGTCAACAGTGTAATTTGTAATTAATATATTATATAAGTTATATATATATATATTATATTTATATATTATATAAGTTGTAATTTTAACACTATGTTTTGAATATGTAACCTTAAATGCGTTAATAAAATCTGTAGTTGTTGCAACATTAAAAAATAATATAAAGTATCAATTCAATATTTCATCAACATCACCTTGATGAGTGGAAGTCTTCCACAGTCCGTTTCACAAGGCACTTTCTTTCGCGAACTAGCGAACTGTGGAATCGACTCCCGGTGGGAGTCTTCCCTTAGAGATACAACCTCCAACTATTCAAAGTTAGAGTGTACTTCTCCCTCAAAGGCCGGCAACGCACCCTAACAACAACTACAACCCCTACAACACTAAATATGGGTGTCCATGGGCTGCGAAGACTGCCCTTTTTGGCCGTCTACGGGACACCCAAAAAGGGCGTTTGCCCCTATTATTAAAAAAAATATATATAAATAGTTTTGTCTTAATAAATATATGTCTTATGTATTTTTGCACTTATTGCGCTTACCTTATGTATTGTTTGAAGCGGCGTTATACACTTTTTTGGAATGGGTAAAAAACGTTAAACTCGCGTCAGGACACGTGACCTGATCGAAAATTCGTAAGACGGATGGTTAGTAGGCGCGGCGTATTTAATGTAATATAAATTGTCATGTTTGTGTACGATAGCGCAATAAATAAATATTGTATTCTACCACATAAATTATAGTACTTTTATACTGATAATTAAAGCAATTCGTGCAAAATTATTCCCTAGCCATTCCAAAATATCAAAAATGCGCAACCTTAATAATACAAGTTTTCACTTCTGCCGGCACTCCCGGAGTACAACCCGTCGTTTTTTTTTCTCACAGTGATTGCCTGGAAGTGATCGCTCAAAAGCGATACTGCCACCAGTTGCCCTTCTTTTTATTTAATTATGTTAATTGGACTATATTTCTGTATACTTGCATCTTAGTGATACTAAATAAATTAATTAAGTAGTAAATCGATTGGTCACAACTCCTTATTGGCCCTGGTATAAACAAATAATTATTAATTTGAGATAACAAAGTTTACGCAATATCATAAAAATTGTATATTGCATTTTTATATGCAACTAAGTGATCGACCTTTAAGCCTGCAAACCTAAAGCAATATATATGTTACAGTTAACACTAGTTTTTAGTTAAAACTCGTTTTCCCTAGTTAAAAATAGTTTTTACTAAATGCCTTTGTCAAAACTAGAAATAACAAGTGAAAACTAGAATTTACCACTGATATAATTCATTTTCTTATAAAACTAGTTGTCACTCCGAGCTTTAGTTACAACTAGCACTAGAGAAACTAATTTGAATTTTGGGATTGAAAACAAGATAAAGTTTTAAAAATATTTATTAAAAAGATCTAGGGTATAGAAACATAGTACCGTACCTAGTAAAAAAAACTTACACTAAAGGAACATTTTAGCGAACATCAGCATAAAGTAGTTGCCAAGGTTACAACATTAATTAAAAGTAAATAAAATAATCAAACAAATCAACAGAATACAACCATAAAAGTTAAAAAAGGAACATTATAATAATATTTTTAAGGGATATTGGTAAACATACAATAAAAAAATAATCAAACAACCTTAAAATTAAAAAAGATGACGATCTACATGTTATTGCAAGACAAACTATCGTGGCATTTTGAATTACAAAGGTAAATTTTACCTAAGTTATAAGTTTTAACTGACTAACTTCGAAAAAACGCGTTTTGTCTAGTAATGACTAGTTTTAACTGATATTCAATTGTGAGCATCAGTTAATTCTAGTTTTAACAAAGGCGTTTAGTAAAAACGCGTTCTAACTAGGAATAACGCGTTCTATCTAAAAACCGGTTTTAACTGTAACATATATATCTCCCGAGTTCGAAGTGAAGTGAAATACTTGATGTTTTTTTATAAATGGGGCAATTGGGCAGTTTCATTTGGTTTTAAATGATACCAAGGACCCTCACAATGTCAGAAGACTCGCAAGTCCATAGCAGACCTTTGGAATTGCTAAGCTCTTTCTTAAAGGACCCTGGAGTTTGGTTAGGTTGGTTCGGAAATACTTCCATGGTTAGCTGGTTCCAGATAGTGGTAGTGTTCGTTTACAGAAATGGCTTTTAAAAAGGTCTTTTGGGTGTAATTACTTACATAATATAACTCTCACGACCTTGACTTATGCAACGTGAGCCATTGGTCCCAAAAGGTGAAAGTTGCTTTTGACTTTTTCAACATTATTAATGCCACTCTTTTAATCACAAGGGCCAAATTTTATTTGTCCCCAATCTTGTAATTCAATTAATTGCGTTTAATCGTGTCACTTGACGCTTTATAAAGTTATATTTATATAATTGTTGAATAATATACAACTTACATTGATCTTCTGTTTGATCATATGTAGGTCAAATTTTAATCAAACAAAATTATATCCAGACTCTACGTAATAGTAGGAAAGAGCAGAGGTCATAAAGTAGAACGTATTTTCACCAATAGATTTTCCTTTCTATGTGCGCATTTACTGACTCGGTGAAGGAAAAGATCACGAGAAAGCCGGCTTACATTTGTCCCAGAACTCCTTTTGCCTATTAAAAACGAAAAAAATATCATATTAACCGATACCTACAGAAATCTGAAGTCCAGACCAAGGGTTGTAGTCATTTTATACTTAGTAGTAGTGGAATAAAAACAAATGTTTAATTTCTCTCTGTTTACAAGTAATATAATTAAAATTTGTGAATATCAAAGAATTATTAATGCAACACTTTATAATACAAAAACGAATTGATGATAAGAGGTTTTTATATGTAGTAATTGTAATATCGATTTGATTTTTATTGAAGTAATAATTATGACTCACAATAGATGAATCATTAAAATAATTGTTACAATTATGTAACTGGACAAAAACCATTTTTGCGTTTATTGCTTATTAGTTCCTAGGAAAATACATATATGAAAACTCTAGAGTTTTCATATATGTATGTGTGAATAATAAACACGACTTCCTTTATAATTATGTTACCAGTGACATATGACATATACACCTTAGCATCTTCATTTCTCTGATATTTTTAAATTGTTTTTATATCTGAATTACTTTAGTTATCTTTGAACTTTTTTCAGATAAATTAAATAAATGTAGCGTGTGGTCAAAGTGTGAAGGAATCATTAAAATAACATGAAAACGACAACGAAATGTGGCAGTATTAAGATATGTAGTATTAAAACAAATAAAAACTGATATTTTACGATAATTCTAATAAGACAGTGCGCTACGTTCTTATTATCAAATCTAAGTCATTTTGGTTTTTGACTTTGATCGTATTGTTTATATATTAATAATAAACTAAAATCAAACATAACATGACACACTTGTAAAAGCTGATAACCGAGACCTTATTTCAAATCCTTGGGGTAAACCCCACACATTTACATTTAGGCAATTAAGAGTAAGACCTAATATGAAACCCGAAGGTTGAGGTTGTATTTTATTACGAACAAGTGTGACCCTCAGTAAATTGTCTTTGGGTGATGCATATCCATAGACAATCGTTTTTTTAGCAAGTATTCAATTTACTGCCGATTTGAGCTTTTTATACTGTTTTACAGTAATGTCAATTACACATACACATTTCTTTTATTATAGTGGACTACACGAATATTATTCCAAATACACCTGCGGGTTCTGCTCAAGTTTTGAAGCTGACGACTGCTGTATTAATTTTATTTATATTAATAATAAATATTCACAAAAAATAAACACATTAAAAAAAAACAAAAATAAGAAACTAACTACATATTTCGATGTTAGCTATTTCGACTATGTATTTGCGTTCCCACGAGAATGTAAGTGCGTGCTCCAATTTCACTATGCCTCCTGCTGATAGAGGACCAATCTTTGTTTTTGAATTTATTTTATTATTATTTATTTTACAGGTACTATTACCTTTAGCAGGCATCAGCCTCACACAGACTTGCTTTTTTCATAAACAGAAGTATAATATAACTGTCACTTCCTTATGTCCTAAGTTTAAGTTTTTGTGAGAAAATAAATAAATAAATAAATTTATTACTTAAGATGTTATGTGGAACATGGTGTAATGGTTGCAGCTCCTTACAAACGTTGTATAAAAAAAACTTGGCGATTAAAAAAGAGTGGCGTAGAGTTAACGCCTAGTAGTTAGATTAACAAAGTAGTAACAACATATTTTTATTATTTTGCCATACTTTAATACAACTACTAGATTACAGTCGCTATTAAATGAGGGTCTTAATCTTCTTTTACATTGTAAAGGCACAGAACATACTTGATACTGACGATCCTCTATCACCCTTCCTTTTGGCAATCCACTTTACCCGCTGCAGCGATATGGTATACTGAATCGATTCTGGCATCCCTTTAAATGATGTTAAACTAAATTGTGCCTATATTAAAAAATATAAGAGTTGCTTTAGTTAGTATTAGTATAGTTAATTATCGAGGAATCATGTATTTTTCTTGGTGAAATAGGCCTAAGATATTGCGCCACCAAATAATATAAGAACAATTTTGCGATCACTTATTTGGATCTAATTGCATTAGCGAAGGTAAGACAATAACATATGACGGGCAGACAAAAGAATTGCATTTTGTATAGCTACTGGAACAAGGCGATATCAGTATGATTATCAAATTAATTAGACCTTGCGGTTAAGGTCATGATATTCTACAATTTGTAGATAAATAAGAATGCGTAAGTCATATCCGCAACCATATACAATATTTATTTGTGTGAGATTTTTATAATATCTTATATTTTATCCAATAGCGGTATAGCTAAATCCAACTTTAATTATTGTTGATAGGATTTCTGTGAAAAAATACCTGTTTCAATGAAAGGAATTTAAAAAATTCAATATAAGAAAAGTTACGGGAACTAGTAAATACTTTGTATGTATTACGTACCGAATATTTTTTCGATAACATTGATATTTTAAACCAATTTAAGTATATTGGATAAACCTAATGAAAATTATGATTTGTTAGATAAGATTATTTTATAAGTGCAATCGATTATAAAAAGATTAAATTAATTAAAGTCCAAAAGAATCCAAAAATAAAACATATGCAAGCGACGATTATTATCTCTTATTGTAGCGAACATTATCCTATGTGAATTGTATGGATGTAATCTTTATAATAAAGAGCAGTGTTGGCCCAGTGGCTGCAACGTGCGAATCTCTTCTCTAAGGTCGTAGGTTCGATCCCCAGCTGTGCACAAATGGACTTTCTTTCTATGTGCTCTATTAACTTTCGCTCGAACGCTTAAGGAAAACGTTGTGAGGAAACCGGCTTGCCTTAGAAAAGTCGACGGTGAGTGTCAGGCACAGGAGGCTGACCACTTGCCTGTAAGATTGAAAAATGATGATACTGATACATAAATCTGAGGCTCAGCCCTGAAAGGGTTGTAGCGCCACAGATTTTCTTAAAAGTTTATAATGCAGATAGAGAAAAAAATATCGAGTGCGATAGAGGTTTTTATGGTATTTAAATTGTCTCGATTTTAATCGATCTCGCGTTGTTATTTATTGCATTTAGATAATGTAAGTTTTCTAGCTATTCATTTGATATCATATAAACTAACCCCGAACGCTAACTAACCCTAAATACATATGTATATTTAAAATTTTTAACGTATCTACAGTCAAATATGCTGACAGATTTTCGTGAATCGATTATGATGAATTTAGGTTAGTTATAAATTAATTTCACTGCCTGTGGCCGGGTCTAATAATAAAAATTACATTTATTCATTCCATTCATACAGCGATATTTTATATGAAACTGTCCCCGAGTAATGATATCATCATCACTGCTGTACAGCTCCATATGGGTCTTTCGCCATCGCAGTCGAAATACTCCCAACTTCGAACACCTATTGTTTCATGGTTCTTGACAACTGCATCCCACCAACGCACCCGGCTGGGTTTTCTCTTGCCAGGTTGAGAGTTTAGTAAGGACTTTGGTTCTGTTGTCCGCCATTTGGTGCACATGTTCCAACAACTTGAACCTGTTGCATGTTATATTGGACGGGCAACAGTCTTCGTTCCGCATAGAAAAGTGAGTTAAGGCCGATTTACATTATCTTAGTGTTTAGGAGAGTGCTTTAGTACAACTTGAAAGGCAAGTTCTTTAGCGTAGCGTTTACTAAAGCAAGTAGCGTTTACATGTTTCAACTAAAGTACTATCATAAAGCACTCTCCTAAACACTAAGATAATGTAAATCGGCCTTTATAGTCTAAAACATGTTAAGTTCGTTTACAGATCCGCTCAGATAGCAGAATACTTAAAACCCCACTGCGGGGTTTTTAAATAGTTACATACAGAAGCTGAGTTTAAATGTTCTTTGTTGGGTTATCAAAATAGTTTCTGCCACTGTATTCCACGTTTAGTATCGCATAGATAAGAACTGATATTATTTGATATCAGTTCATATCATAGAAATATTCTACAATTTTCTAGAATTATCGTAGAGACATATTTTTGGGAAAAAAACACCACGATGGGAAGCTTTACGAAAGCGTCTATGTTCGTTTACGGAAATAATAAGTTCAATTTTTGGCCGCGCATTATCGCTATTCCATACAATTCGTATATATAAAAAAATAAATAATAGTTTAAAAAAACTAAAAAACACGCTTTTAAAGCACATCAAACTAAAAAGTGAAAAATAATTCCTAGTTTAGGCTGAAAATGGTAATGAACAAAAAATACTGGTATTATTGTGAAAAAGCGTGGGTTGCTCGATAGACGAAAAATATGGCACAGAGCGCCATTTTTATTTTTTTTTCATTTTTTTTTCGGATTATTGCATTGTCATCGATCTTTGATAGGTGCGCAAAGTTTGAATTAAATCTGTCCGTTAAAAGTGGGTCAAAATCGAGTCCAAAGGAGTCGGTTACATACAAACATACATATATACATACATACATACAGGTGAAGCTAATATAAAGCGTGTAAAAAATATATTTTTACTTTTCTATCACGAATCGTATAGTATTAAACGACAGGTTTTTGTCAGAAACGTTTGAGCAGCAGTTAACATATTCGTACTTCTCACTCTTCTAACTCAAAGGATGGACACATTGTTGAAATAGTGAGTTTGACATTAGTTTTTCCTTTAAAAAAATGCTCTAAAAAGTATTAAATAACAAAAATTCGTATATTGATTAGTCTTGAGAGTAATAAACGATGTGTATGTTGTATATTAAACGATAAAATATTTAATTAATTATTTCACCGTCTCATTTATCAACATAGGTTAATAAAGTTATAAGCTATTAAATACGACGCGGCAGAGTGAGTTCTACTTTATGCCCCGCACCAACTCATTGTGGAGTGGAACCAGATGCCAGTAGACGTATTTCCGATCCGATACGACACAGGGGCCTTCAAGAAAAGAGTGTACCATTCCCTGAACTGTCGAACTGATAATCTCTTCGTTTTTTTGTATCATGAATGATGTTATTTCTGTGCGCTGTAACACTTTGCATACAAAATGTCAAATTCTTTGTAAAGAATATCACATATTATTATTTATAGAGTATTTTACCGATGATGAGCTGTGTTGGCCTACTGGCTTCAGCGTGCGACTCTCATCCCTGAGGTCGTAGGTTCGATCCCCGGCTGTGCACCAATAGCGCATTTAACATTCACTTGAACGGTAAAGGAAAACATCGAGAGGAAACCGACATGTTTTAGACCTAAAATGTCAACGGCGTGTGTCAGGCACAGGAGGCTGATCACCTACTAGTCTATTAGATTGAAACAGATTCATGATCATTTTTTTCAACACTAGCGCAATTTCTTTTACCGATGTTATGATAAAACGATTCAAACAGGATAGATAAATATGAAGAATAATGCAGGAACCTCCGGCGTGCTGCACATTCTAAAACGTGTCGCGATCTTTCATAGAATTTAAGCAAAAACAGTCAAGGGTCATTTTAATTTAACTATAATTCCGAGTAAAAGAATTATGATTTTACAATAATGTGTATTTTTTCACTACTGTTAATATAATTAAACAAATAGATTTTATATATAACATTATTGTACTTATAATCTAAATAAATGTTAAATTACAAAAATATTTTTACTATATAATAATACATGTTGTATTTCCAATCTGTATTTTAATGTTTACCACGTTTAAAATAGGCGTATTATTAGTATAGAGTAATACATATGTATAAAATAATTTACACGTAAATCTAAAATATATACACAGGTAATACTACTTATAGGCAAATCACAATTGTCCTTATAACCAAATAATTAAAATTAAATAAGATCTTGTTACCTTATATTTATAAATTATTTACGCTAAATAGGGCAATATCGAAGGGTTACCAATTCTCTCAACTCGTGGTATAACCATTGATCTTGGTAAATCATCAAATTCTGGCAATATTACGATGTTCTTACTTCGACCTCTTTTCACTCCTAAATAGAAGCAAATACTTGAAACAAGTAACAAAAATATTAAAGTTATTAATACCACCATTGTTATTGTGAAGGGGTTCCAAAAGCTGTAGGGATCAGCCAATACTGGACTTGTCGTTGGGTCTGTTGGCTCTAATGTGCTAGTATCATCACTTGTGGACGGTGTGTCTTCTGGTAATGAAGGGATATTTTCCGGTGTAGATGGTGTGTCTTCTGGTGTTGAAGGAGTATTTTCAGGTGTTGAAGGAGTGTCTTCAGGGGTGGACGGTGTGTCTTCTGGTGTTGAAGGGGTATCTTCAGGTGTGGACGGTGTGTCTTCTGGTGTTGAAGGGATATTTTCCGGTGTAGATGGTGTGTCTTCTGGTGTTGAAGGGGTATTTTCAGGTGTTGAAGGAGTGTCTTCAGGGGTGGACGGTGTGTCTTCTGGTGTTGAAGGGGTATCTTCAGGTGTGGACGGTGTGTCTTCTGGTGTTGAAGGGATATTTTCCGGTGTAGATGGTGTGTCTTCTGGTGTTGAAGGGGTATTTTCAGGTGTTGAAGGGGTGTATTCAGGGGTGGACGGTGTGTCTTCTGGTGTTGAAGGGGTATCTTCAGGTTTGGACGGTGTGTCTTCTGGCGTTAAAGGGGTACTTTCCGGTGTAGATGGTGTGTATTCTGGTGTTAAAGGGGTATTTTCCGGTGTAGATGGTGTATCTTCTGGTGTTGAAGGGGTATTTTCAGGCGTTGAAGGGGTGTCTTCAGGTGTGGACGGTGTGTCTTCTGGTGTTGAAGGGATATTTTCCGGTGTAGATGGTGTGTCTTCTGGTGTTGAAGGGGTATCTTCAGGTGTGGACGGTGTGTCTTCTGGTGTTGAAGGGATATTTTCCGGTGTAGATGGTGTGTCTTCTGGTGTTGAAGGGGTATTTTCAGGTGTAGATGGTGTGTCTTCTGGTGTTGAAGGGGTATTTTCAGGTGTTGAAGGGGTGTCTTCAGGGGTGGACGGTGTGTCTTCTGGTGTTGAAGGGGTATTTTCAGGTGTAGATGGTATGTCCTCTGGTGTTGAAGGGGTATCTTCAGGTGTGGACGGTCTGTCTTCTGGTGTTGAAGGGGTGTCTTCAGGGGTGGAAGGGGTGTCTTCAGGGGTGGACGGTGTGTCTTCTGGTGTTGATGGGGTATTTTCAGGTGTAGATGGTGTGTCTTCTGGTGTTGAAGGGGTATTTTCCGGTGTAGATGGTGCGTCCTCTGGTGTTGAAGGGGTATCTTCAGGGGTGGACGGTGTGTCTTCTGGTGTTGAAGGGGTATCTTCAGGTGTGGACGGTGTGTCTTCTGGTGTTGAAGGGATATTTTCCGGTGTAGATGGTGTGTCTTCTGGTGTTGAAGGGGTATCTTCAGGTGTGGATGGTGTGTCTTCTGGTGTTGAAGGGGTATCTTCGGGTGTGGACGGTGTGTCTTCTGGTGTTGAAGGGGTATTTTCCGGTGTAGATGGTGTGTCTTCTGGTGTTGAAGCGGTATTTTCAGGTGTTGAAGGGGTGTCTTCAGGGGTGGACGGTGTGTCTTCTGGTGTTGAAGGCGTATTTTCTGGTGTGGACGGTGTGTCTTCTGGTGTTGAAGGGGTATTTTCCGGTGTAGATGGTGCGTGCTCTGGTGATGAAGGGGTATCTTCAGGTGTGGACGGTGTGTCTTCTGGTGTTGAAGGCGTATTTTCTGGTGTTGAAGGGGAGCCTACAGGGGTGGACGGTGTGTCTTCTGGTGTTGAAGGGATATTTTCCGGTGTAGATGGTGTGTCTTCTGGTGTTGAAGGGGTATCTTCAGGTGTGGACGGTGTGTCTTCTGGTGTTGAAGGGATATTTTCCGGTGTAGATGGTGTGTCTTCTGGTGTTGAAGGGGTATTTTCAGGTGTTGAAGGGGTGTCTTCAGGGGTGGACGGTGTGTCTTCTGGTGTTGAAGGGGTATCTTCAGGTGTGGACGGTGTGTCTTCTGGTGTTGAAGGGGTATTTTCAGGTGTAGATGGTATGTCCTCTGGTGTTGAAGGGGTATCTTCAGGTGTGGACGGTCTGTCTTCTGGTGTTGAAGGGGTGTCTTCAGGGGTGGAAGGGGTGTCTTTAGGGGTGGACGGTGTGTCTTCTGGTGTTGATGGGGTATTTTCAGGTGTAGATGGTGTGTCTTCTGGTGTTGAAGGGGTATTTTCCGGTGTAGATGGTGCGTCCTCTGGTGTTGAAGGGGTATCTTCAGGTGTGGACGGTGTGTCTTCTGGTGTTGAAGGGGTACTTTCCGGTGTAGATGGTGTGTCTTCTGGTGTGGACGGTGTGTCTTCTGGTGTTGAAGGGATATTTTCCGGTGTAGATGGTGTGTCTTCTGGTGTTGAAGAGGTATCTTCAGGTGTGGACGGTGTGTCTTCTGGTGTTGAAGGGATATTTTCCGGTGTAGATGGTGTGTCTTCTGGTGTTGAAGGGGTATTTTCAGGTGTTGAAGGGGTGTCTTCAGGGGTGGACGGTGTGTCTTCTGGTGTTGAAGGGGTATCTTCAGGTGTGGACGGTGTGTCTTCTGGTGTTGAAGGGGTATTTTCAGGTGTAGATGGTATGTCCTCTGGTGTTGAAGGGGTATCTTCAGGTGTGGACGGTGTGTCTTCTGGTGTTGAAGGGATATTTTCCGGTGTAGATGGTGTGTCTTCTGGTGTTGAAGGGGTATCTTCAGGTGTGGATGGTGTGTCTTCTGGTGTTGAAGGCGTATTTTCTGGTGTGGACCGTGTGTCTTCTGGTGTTGAAGGGGTATTTTCCGGTGTAGATGGTGCGTCCTCTGGTGATGAAGGGGTATCTTCAGGTGTGGACGGTGTGTCTTCTGGTGTTGAAGGCGTATTTTCTGGTGTTGAAGGGGAGCCTTCAGGGGTGGATGGTGTGTCTTCTGGTGTTGAAGGCGTATTTTCTGGTGTGGATGGTGTGTCTTCTGGTGTTGAAGGGGTATCTTCAGGTGTGGACGGTGTGTCTTCTGGTGTTGAAGGGGTATCTTCTGGTGTAGACGGTGTGTCTTCTGGTCTTGAAGGCGTATTTTCTGGTGTGGATGGTGTGTCTTCTGGTGTTGAAGGGGTATCTTCAGGTGTGGACGGTGTGTCTTCTGGTGTTGAAGGGGTATTTTCAGGTGTTGAAGGGGAGTCTTCAGGGGTGGACGGTGTGTCTTCTGGTGTTGAAGGCGTATTTTCTGGTGTGGATGGTGTGTCTTCTGGTGTTGAAGGGGTATCTTCAGGTGTGGACGGTGTGTCTTCTGGTGTTGAAGGGGTATCTTCTGGTGTGGACGGTGTGTCTTCTGGTGTTGAAGGCGTATTTTCCGGTGTAGATGGTGTGTCTTCTGGTGTTGAAGGGCTATTTTCCGGTGTAGATGGTGTGTCCTCTGGTGTTGAAGGGGTATCTTCAGGTGTGGACGGTGTGTCTTCTGGTGTTGAAGGGGTATTTTCTGGTGTAGATGGTGCGTCCTCTGGTGTTGAAGGGGTATCTTCAGGTGTGGACGGTGTGTCTTCTGGTGTTGAAGGGGTATTTTCCGGTGTAGATGGTGTGTCTTCTGGTGTTGAAGGGGTATTTTCAGGTGTTGAAGGGGAGTCTTCAGGGGTGGACGGTGTGTCTTCTGGTGTTGAAGGCGTATTTTCTGGTGTGGATGGTGTGTCTTCTGGTGTTGAAGGGGTATCTTCAGGTGTGGACGGTGTGTCTTCTGGTGTTGAAGGGGTATTTTCAGGTGTAGATGGTGTTTCTTCTGGTGTTGAAGGGGTATTTTCCGGCGGAGATGGTGTGTCTTCTGGTGTTGAAGGGGTATTTTCAGGTGTAGATGGTATGTCCTCTGGTGTTGAAGGGGTATCTTCAGGTGTGGACGGTCTGTCTTCTGGTGTTGAAGGGGTATTTTCAGGTGTAGATGGTGTGTCTTCTGGTGTTGAAGGGGTATTTTCTGGTGTGGACGGTGTGTCTTCTGGTGTCGATGGGGTATCTTCTGGTGTAGATGGTGTATCTTCAGGTGTGGACGGTGTATCTTCAGGAGTGGACGGCGTATCTTCAGGTGTAGTAGGAGTAGTTGTAGTATCATAAATATTACATTCCCCTTCGAAATCTGGTGGTATATATCGAAATGAGTCGATTAATACAATAGAATTAGAAGCAGCTATCCCAAGCATTGTTATCTGGAACAAATAATATAAGTCTAACTTTTCAAATAATAAGTCTTACTTTACTTCAAGTACTCGTAGTACTTGAAGTTAGTGAATAAGTAGAGTAGAGTAGATCTATGATAGATTTTTTATAAAGAAGTCAATCAATACAATGTTGACATGTCAGTTTTATTAATTTATGGTTTACTGAGTTAAAATTTTGATAAATGTATTTTTGGTATCATAAATTGTTATTTAATTATTTATGAATATTACGGTAATTATAAGTTCATACAGCAATGTCAAAGTGTGAAAATGATAAACCTAGCTATTTTACGATTAATAAGAATTATCGATTTAAATTTCTAATCATTAAGAATTTAAATATTTGATAATTTTATTATGATTGGTTATCGATTAGGAAAACCTGACTATAAAATGAAAATTCCTGAAAGGAAAAAAGCCAATTTTACTATTTTCAGTTGCTTAAAAACAATGTTACTTAATTATTCGTTTCTTATTTCTATGGTTGGAGTGTGATTTTTGGAAGTTCGTAAGTCGTTGAGACGTCTCTATTTAGAGTTGTGACGCTCTCTCCTGTTTCTTTAACGATTTTGACAATTACAGTATTTTAATCCATATTAAACTATAAGTCTGACCCGCACATTCAAACGTGACATATATTGTCTTATAAATATTTATTGTTAAAAAAATTACGTTTTAAAACTTCGGTTTATGCAAATATTACACAATTAAATAAAACATCTGTTACAGATAGATGATGAAAGATCAGGTCTCTCGCTATCGACGATAGCTGGAAAGCACTTG
This sequence comes from Pieris napi, assembly GCF_905475465.1. Lineage (NCBI taxonomy): Eukaryota > Metazoa > Arthropoda > Insecta > Lepidoptera > Pieridae > Pieris > Pieris napi. Next base: position 1,880,904 of record NC_062239.1, on the reverse strand, counting down.
AAACTAGATAGTCTATAACGCTTTTTTGTTTTCTGTTATTTGACTTACACTGCCTTGAAATTTGCTTGGACCATTTAGAGTAACTCTCGTTGTTTGCCAACCTGGGCCTCGGAACCACAAATTCCCCACAGTAATACTACTATCGGGCATTATTTCAAACACCGACACCCAAATTTGATCACCAGGCTTTGCTTCCATATACGCAGTCACTTCCAATATCCCTCCTTCAGACATCGGAAAAGATATAGATGACATACAGCTCTGTATTTTAAGTGGATAAACGAACTTTAAACTCTTTTCATGAGGTCTGTCAATATTAATATCGGTATAATTCTGAATCTGCCACATTGGTAAACCAGCACACATATTATTATTTTGATTAAATATAACATCAAAATCCTTTTCAAAGTCATAAGTAATACATTCACTACACACCCGGGCCACTAATAAACCGAAAATTAAAATATGTTTCAACATGACTAGAGTAGAATATTAAATTAAATATATCAGTAGCGTGTGACATTCGTAATGACTAGAGCGATGATAAAAGTTTGGAAATCACATTTTTATACAAATTATTGTTGCCGTATCTTACGCAGAAAAGTAATATTGCTTGTAAAGTAGGAGTTAAATTTTTATTGTATGTAATTGCTGGTTTTAGCTAATTATTTTTAATTTTAAATTTTCGTTAAGTATTGCTCTATTTCAAAGTATATTTTAGCAAAAAAATGGTTTTGTAAACAATTTACAGGTAATTTATTCATATTAGTATTTGTTTGTGTAAATAGGAACATTATATTATTATCAACTTTTCAGTAGGTAACTAAGTGCTATAACGCACGAAACTTTTATGTGACGTAAATCCTTATCTGAGCAGTGTATTCAAAAATTACTTAAAATCAACGTTCTAGAAAAAAGTTCTAGTGGGAGTAGGTACTTATAAAAAACTGGCTTATTTTAATAAATTAACGAAATTAATATTAGGATACTTAACTCTGTCTCGTCCGTCCAAATGGCAAATGGATATTCCCCATCGCACTAAACACTACGAGTGTAGTGAATAAATAAGATCAGTCAAGGAAGCTGTCTCGTGCCTTTATAATCCAAGAATTTTTAAGCTAAACTAAAAAATGATGTACTTGTAAAAGTTCCTTAGTAATTCTTACATAATTATACTTACTTAAATATTCAAATAAAATATTTTTTTTATAATCTAAATGCACACGGCTCTGAGCACGTTAGTTGTAGTTTATTGATTAAATAGTTATACGTTGTTAAAACAATTATTATAAATTTAAATTGTATTCATTTGCCGCTTAACAAACCTCAACGATGGTACAGCTATTTAGCTGTCAATACTACTTGTGTGAGATGGTACCTATAGTCGGATTTGAGAGCGCCAGGGCAAGGAAAGGAAGTATTACCAGCTCATACACCCCTTGATGTATTTTTTATAAAAAAGAGTCTAAATAATCGATTAAGATTATGCTTTAGAAGTAGGCTTTTTGAAGTTATTTTTTAGATTTCAGAGCAAAGTTTTACATTTTGTGTTACCCTCTTTACATGTCATCCGTACGATAAATCAAATAGTAAAATGTAGATGAATAAGAAATACTCCAATGTGGGATCGCTATTTAGGCATTTTGAATTTTATTCTTCTTTCCTGTGTTGTCTGTCTTTATAGATAATCAGATGTTTTATCCTCCCATAAAGAAAAGCAGTCCGCCTTTAAAATGCATCTGAATTTGAGCACAATAGCCAGTAAAGTGTTCTGGCTTATGCAACGAAGCTAAGGCGTTTTTATACAAACTGTACGTAATAAAGGTATTTTTACTTAGCTGTCTATTCATGTATCCGCCATATCGATCGATAAAATATATTATTGGGAGCTTGATAGCCACATCAAAGAGCAATTACCTGCGTGATAACGATCAAAGATAAGATTATAAAGATAATATCAAGATCTCTATATGGACATAGATAATTTCGTATTTTTAATTAATGACAAGGAATAATGACTGCTCGTATTTGAAAATAACGTTTATTTTGCGCCTATCGTAGTTGTAATTGGCGTCATTTGTAAAATAATAATAATTTATTATTGTTTCGGTCTACTGTGACAATGAACTTGCTTAACAGAGACCTGAAATGCGGGACGTGAAAAAACTTTGTAGTACAAAGGTGATGAGGGTGGAAAAAGAGAAAATAAAAAAAACGCTGGCTCTAACGTAGTTACGTGATGAAGCGAGGTCACAAATGTTTCTTAAGACAACTTTATTGATGTAATTAATACTGTATGTGTTTGTGTGTGCTAGGCTAGGCATGCTACTGTGCTACAGTGCTAGGCATGCTAAGGGTACGAATCACTTGAACTACGGAGACAGAAATCAGTAATCTAGTTTGCACGAAATGCTTTGAGGGGTAAAACAGACTGTATGGACCTGACACAGGAGTAGGTTGAATGTGTTAAAAACTAAATAAAGATCTTGTTATCTTACGTTTATAACTACGTTAAATAGGGCAACATTGAAGGGTTACCAATTCTGTCAACTCGTGGTATAATAATAATTGATCTTGGTAAATCATTAAAATCTTGCAATATTACGATGTTATTACTTCGACCTCTTTTCATACCTAAATAGAAGCAAATACTTGAAACAATTAGAAAAAATATTATTGTTATTAATACCAGCATTGTTATTGTGAAGGGGTTCCAAAAGCTGTAGGGATCTATCAATACTGGACTTGTCATTGGGTCTGTTGGCTCCATTGTGCTAGTATATCATATCTTCAAGTGAGGTCCGTCCGTCACCACCCACACCTAAAGATACACCATCTTCTAGTGTGGAGAGGGTATCATCTTCAGATGGTAATGCTCTGTCTGTGTACTGATGCAGAGGGGGTATCATCTTCAGGTGTGGACGGTGTGTATTCTGGTGTTGAGCACCTTCTTCAGTTGTAGAAGGCGTATCTTCAGGTGTAGTTGGTGTGTCTTGAGGATAGTTTGCGCCTCAAGTGTAAACGGCTGTTTAACAAGTTCAGCCTTGCGATTCTGTAACTCACTCCACCAACTCTCACAGCGGATTTTTGCTCACAAATCGTTCGTTAAGGTGTCATGTTACAATTTGGTATTCTGATAAACAATAACCGCGATAAAAGCGCCGCTCAAATTAGATTGTTTACTAAAATTGGAACTAAAATTTGGCACTCCAAACACTAAAGCTTAAAAATTATTGGTATTTGGTATTCTGATAATGCCATTTGACATCTCATATGAATTAAAATGTAGATTTTTACGTCAAATTAAAAGTTGCTCTTCCCTCGGTGAAATCGTGATTTACCAGTGAGTTAGCCATTTTTAGCGAAGTTAAAACTTGTTTTATGTGAAAATATTCTAACATAGGACAATCTATATGTATCTTGGGGTAAGTTTATAAAATAATATTTATCAATACAGCATTATTTTCCAAAAAAATTATATATATAAGCATTAGGCTTAGTGTTTTGTTATTGTTACAGAAGGCCCGTTTCAACTTTAAAACCTCTATTTCAAGAAATAAATGATGTAATCCATTAAAAAATACTTAATAAAATATCTATGGATGGCGAAGAAAATGTAGGCACGAAACGACCAATTGGTTTCTCGGCGTTGGTTACTGTCGCTTTTTTCCAATACCCAAAAAATTATTATGAAGTACACAATAATCTTAAACACGGTAATACAATTTTTCATATAAAATCATAGTTGCCTAAACTGCATTCAAAATAGATTTGTGGTCTGGGTTTAATATCTCTTAACATTTCAATCATTGGTAATTTTCTTCCTCGTTCTTGATGACTACCGCTGATGGCTGTAATACAATGGTTATCTGTTAAAATTATAAATAGTGAGATGTGGTAGGTCACTGTACTCACAAAATAATATTGCGTAGCAATTTAATTATTTTAAAGTTTAGGAAAATAATAAAAAACACTTGCATAAAATACACAGAAACTGAACATAAATTATGACATATTTAGTGTATCTTAGTAAAAGTTAAAAAAATTAACAAACAGTTCTTATGAATGTTAGACAAAACATAGGTAATATTATTTTTGTGGGTTTGACCTCTGAATCACTTAAAAAGGTTGCAATAGTAGTTTTCATGCCATCTAAAAACTACCAACACTTGCAATTACACAAATGAATAAATAAATAAACACTAATTTGTCTTCTTTATAGATACCCTTTTATTTTATAATTTTAAACCTTTTGAAACATAACATTTTGAAAATTTAAAATATCTATCCATCCTATTTAGTTTGAATCCTTAGACCATTTGCTGAGAGAATTACTTTTAGAGTGACATTTTTTTTTTAAAGATTAAAATTGTAACAATATATCCAGATGTCCGGTATCCATTGTTTTGTGCTGAAACATAATTTATATTTTTAAGTTATCTGTCCCTTACAAACAGCAGGGCTTGTCAGTTATCGGGTTATAGTAAATACTAAATATAAACTCTTAATTGGAAGTTATAAACAAAACACGTAACTTAAGATGTACTAATAAATAAACTTATTACTTACTTTTAAGCGGCCCCTTTGCCAGATGGGTTTTACGGTCAATATCAATATCATCTTCACAATATTCATAATAGGTTATTATTGGCAAGACGTTTTTATATTTACACTACATTATACAAGTGTTTTTATCTATTTTGAGTTTAAACTAGGTCTTTAGATAGGTCTCCCAAAACATGTTTTATGTACGTACCTATTCTATTTTTATCAAATAAAAGAGAATACGTAATTACGTACATATTAATAGACAACAACTCACTAGGTTGTTGAGCTACAAACTCCCTCCACTTGTCAAGACGTAATGTAAAATTTCTTAACCATGAGATTCCAAAAATTACGTGAGTGACGAAGGGAGCGTTGTTAGTGCGTGGTGAACTCACGGATTAACATTGAGTTACAGAATCGCAGGTCTGTTGGAAAATAAGTTGTTTTAAAGTTCTTTTGTTGTTAGATAGTGTGAAATTAATGTGTACTTGCTATTTAACCATAATAGCTTTGATACTGAGAGCAGGTTTGAATATAACTGTATAAAATTCAAATTCAAAATTCAAAAATCATTTAATCATATTGGTAACACTTTGTACACTTTTGACTTGTCTGTAAAGAAATACATATAAATGCTTCTAATTTTACATTTAGTGCCAGTTCTCAAATCAAGGGCGTAGAACGGAAGAGAAGAACTGGCAATAAACTCTCCGCCACTCTTTTTAATCGCCATGTTTTTTTTTTACACAACGTTTGTAAGGAGCTGTAACCATTAAACCATGTTCCACATGACATCTTAAGTAATTAATAATAATAACATAAATTAAAAACAAAGAGTTGTCCTCTATCAGCAGGAGGCATGGTGAAATAGGAGCACGCACTTACACTCTCGAGGGAACGAGGAATTAAATAATTAACATCACCGCATATAATTTAACATTTCAAAATGAACTGTGCTGCGTGTAAGAAGTCTGTGAAAAATGAAGACCTATTGGTCTGCACAGCCTGCAGGGCCGCGTACACACAAGTGCATTAACATGACTTCAATACATTTAAAAAAATATTTAACAAAACTAAAACAGTCTTGGATGTGCAGGAGGGCCTGCCAGGATGTCAAGGCAAGGCGTAAAGGTGATGAGACACCCGTAAGACTCAGTTTTTGGTGTCCTCCGGAAAGCAGTGCATCATCAAATGCATTTTGCACTCCGGGACTAGGCCAGTAACGTATGAAAAGCTACTGGAATCGAATATAAGTGCTGCTCTAACCGAGATTAAAAAGGAGTTCTCTAACCAATTATTCTTATTTTTAACTTTTAATTTAATTTTATTTATTACTAGCGACCCGCCCCGGCTTCGCACGGATGCAATGCTGATACTAAATTCCAAGTGCTATAGAGTATAGGGAGAACCGCGGCCTCCGACGCGCTGCGTCCCGCAATGTTTAAATTTTTAATATCTTCGAAAATATTCATTTAAATCATATTCTGTAATGGGCCAAATAGATCTATATTAAATCAACAATGTATATAAAGTATTTAATTGGATAAGCATTAATGCTGTATTGGTTAAAATCGCTTCGAAAATTATTTGCCATTATTTGTCGTAAAAAGTAAATGACAAAAAAAAATATTGTGGGATATCCATAAGAGGTAGACATATACCATCGCGGAGTTTTCTGTAGACCTTTTCAATGTGTAGAATACTTAGTACATTATTTTGATAAATCTCGTAGGGTTCGCAATGTAAGCGGAAAAAATGTAATTATTTACGACTAGTAGACTCGGCCAAGCGTTGCTGTGGCTAAGATTCTTGTTATATTACATAGTAGTAAACTATTCAAGAGAAACGGCAGGAGAACACCAATCCAACATGCTTTTTTGGTGGTTATGCCATTAAATTGTAGCTTATGTGAAACGTTGGTATTTTGTTTGATAAGGATACCTAGGTACGAATAAAGAGCCTTATCTAGCGGTGGTATTTTAATTTAAAAAAAATTAATAAAAGGACGCTTATTGTGACGTAACTATAAAAGATAGAGACATTCTGTCGCGACATTTTTTATAGATAGTGATGTGTCCTGAAAAATTGTAATACATAATTTTGTTCTATCATTAATAGTTTTCGCAGCTCACGCGATTTAAGGAAGTTTTTTGTTTATTTTTTACACCTTGGGTTAGATTATTCAAGTATTCTCAAAAATAACAGTATTTCTCCATCCATATTTAATGGATATACACATTTTACATAATTTACACATTACATATAAACCTTCCTCTTCAATTACTCTATCTATTAAAAAAACCGCATCCAAATTTGTTGCGTAGTTTTAAAGATTTAAGCATACATAGGGACAGAGAAAGCGACTTTGTTTTATACTATGTGAGTGATACAGTTTACACAAGACTTCATTACTTACACTACTAACTGTTGCTATTATTATTATTAATATTATTTATACGACTAAGTAATAGTATTATTACTTTCTTTTTCTTTTTTTGGCAACTGAGGCGCAAACTAGCTGCTGTGGCAGAATGACCAGCGCTGTGGATCAGTCTGCTCCTCAGCATAATGCCGAGCTAGGGCCAATTACAACCACATCACACACCCATTACACACTTGAAACGAACCGAAAGGAAATAGGGAAAATAAAAATATTTTTTTTGTTTTCTCATTATATTTTTTTTTCTTTGATAATTGCTATTATGTGTGTTTATGTGTGTATGTTTTTGTTTGTATTAAATGTTATGTCTACGTTTATGTCTATGTTTATGTCTATGTTTATGTTTATGTCTATAGCTTCTGGTGATGAGGGGGTATCTTCAGGTGTGGATGGTGTATCTTCTGGTGTGGAGGGGGTATCATCTTCAGGTGTAGAAGGTGTAGCTTCAGGTGTGGATGGTGTGAATTCTGGTGTTGTGGGGGTATCGTCAGGTGTAGACGGTGCATCTTCAGGTGTGGACTGTGTGTCTTCTGGTGTTGAGGGGGTATTTTCAAGTGTTGAAGGGATAACTTCAGGTGTGGGTGGTATGTCTTCTGTTGTTGAAGGGGTATCTTCAGGTGTTGAAGGGATAACGTCAGGTGTCGATGGTATGTCTTTTGGTGTTGAAGGGGTATCTTCAGGTGTAGATAGTGTGGCTTCTGGTGTTGAAGGGTTATTTTCAGCTGTTGACGGGATATCTTCAGGCGTGGACGGTGTGTCTTCTGGTGTTGAGGGACAATCTTCATGTGTTGATGGTGTAACGTCAGGTGTGGACGGTGTGTCTTCTGGTGTAGATGGTGTATCTTCTGGTGTGGAGGGGGTATCATCTTTAGGTGTATAAGGTGTATCTTCAGGTGTGGATGACGTATCTTGAGGTATAGTAGGAGTAGTTGTAGTATCGTCATAAAAATTACATTCACCTTCGAAATCTGGTGGAATGTATCGAAATGAGTCGATTAATACAATAGAATTAGAATCAGCTATCCCAAGCATTGTTATCTGGAACAAATAAGAAGTCTTACTTTTCAAATAATAAGTCTTACTTAACTTCAAGAACGAGTTCGGAGTTATGATAGATTTTGTATAAAAAAGTCAATTAAAACATCGTTGACATGTCAGTTTTATTAATTTATGGTTTACTGAGATCAAATTTAGATAAATAAATAAATGAGTTTTTGGTATCATAAATTGTAAGTTAATTATTTATGAATAACGGTAAGTATAAGTTCATAAAGCAATGTGAAATTGTAAAAATGTTAAACTTGGATATTTTACGATTAATAAGAGTTATCAAATGAAATTTCTAATCATTAGGAATTCAAATATTTGATAATTACTTTTAATAATTGTTTATCTAATAGAAAAACTTGACTACTAAACTTAAATTTCTGAAAGGTAAAAAGGCAATTTCACGTATTTACAGTTGCTTAAAAACAAAGTTAAATTATTAGCTTCTTCTTTATTGGCTAGTTGGAGTGTGATTTTTGGAAGTTCATGTACGGTTTGTTCGGTGACTAATTAGACTTTATATGAGTTGTGACGTTCTCCCTCTCGTGTTTCTTTAACGATTTTGACTATTACAGTTTTTTTTATCCAGATTCAAAGGAAAAGTTTGACTTGCACATCCAAAAACGCAGTCAAAATAAATATTTACTGTTAAAAAATTACGTTTAAAAATGCAAAGTGTAACGGTGTTCGGTTTATGCAGAGATTACACACTAGATTTTAACAAAAAAATTATGTACTTGTAAAAATTCCTTAGTGATTCTTACTTAAATGTTCGTATAAAATATTTTTTTATAATCTTAATGCACACGGCTCTGAGCATATAAGGTGTAGCTTACTGATTAAATAATTATACGTTGTGAAAACAATTATTAATAATAATAATAAGCCTTTTTATTTCCTGTTTTAAAATAGTTGCTAGTTGCTATATTACAGTAACCAAAAATATTGATTTTGTTAGTAGCTTGGGTCAGATTATGTAGTAATATATATGATTTATTTATGAATGAATAGAAACCCCGGTTTGGGTAAACGCCTCCTCCAAAGATGCCCATTTTTGTTGGTCCTGTGCTATGGAGTGCCAGTTTTTGCCAGCTTTTCTTTCCAGTGTCTTATTTTGTCCATTTTCATTATGTTTAACATGCTTTGCTCTAAACCTCTTTGACATACATTGATTTTACTCATAGCTTATGTAGAGAATTTCCAGGTCTGGCTTCTATAAGTTAAACTAGGTAGGAGACATGAGTTTATAACTTTAGCTTTGAGAGTTATTGGTAAGTTACACTTAAGTATTTCTTTCAGGCTTCAATATTAATTCCAGGTTTGTTGGACCCTGCTTTCTATTTCTATAATGTTACTGTTTTTCTCGAAACTTATTCTTTTTTCCAGGCTATATATTCTAAAGGGTAACCATTGATAGTTATAGGTCTTATTCGTGTATTACTCATTATCTTTGTCTTCGTTAGATTCATCTCCAATCCAACTTCCGCACTCGCTTGATGTACAGATTTGCATGAATTGCATCTCGTTGACGGTAGAAGTATCAAGTCGTCAGCGAACCTCAGGTGACTTAGGTAGGTGCCTTTTATACAGAGTCCTGTTTTACTCCAATCTAAAATAGATTCATGATGTTTTTGAGTATTGCTATGAAAATAGTGGGTGAGAGCGGGTCGCCTTGTCTTACCCTTCTTTCTATATGGAAGGCGGGGCCTAAAGTTTCGAGCTTTATTCTTCCTTTGTTGTATGTATTAACCCTTTGTAAACCTTTATGTATTTATCTGGCACCTCTTGTTCTTTTAAGCTTTTACTTATGTGTGTGACTGAATCGAAAGCTTTTTGATAATCAACAAAAGTTAATTATCAAAAAGCTTTCGAGTAAGTAAAGAGGTCTCTGAAACACTTGATATTTCTCCATAACTAACTCAATGGTGTAGATATGGTCGATAGTAGAGTACCCTTTTCTGAAACCTGCCTGTTCTACAGGTTGTTTTGCCTCTATTATCGGGCTTAGTCAATTATTTATAATGGATGCGAAAAGTTTGTATATATTTGGTAACAACCTAATTGGTATGTAGTTGCTGATCATTTTTGGATCGTCTTTTTTATATATAAGTACGATATCTGCTTCAGACCATTCTATGGGCGTTTCAGAACTTAGAAGTATAGAATTAAACAGTTCAGTTAATGGTTTTGCCAAAATTAGGTGAGATTCTTGTCTTCTTTTTTAATAATTTTATAGTAGATACGTTCTTGTAATATCTTCTGTATTAGGTTTCGCAAGGATCAAACTTTGTTGGATAGTTGTTTTTATTTTGACGTAGGAGGTCTGTACCGTTTTGTTCTCTAGGCTGATGGGTTGACCTGATGGCTCCAAAAGAAAGCTTGATAGGTTTTTTGTATTTTGCTATTCCATCCTTGTTTCTAAGTTGATTTGTTTTATTATTTGTAAAGTTAGTCCTATTTTTCTTTTGCCTGGTAAGCCTAATTTTACACCTAATAGGGCGGTTGTATGATGCGTAGCTTAGGTTCAGAACTTCTATATTTTGAAACAATTTTGGGTGATTTGAAAGAATGTAATCTAAATGCCGATCGCCAAGTCTACCTACGGGTTTATTTTTTCTTGAAACAGGTATTTATAATTGTTAATTCATATTCTATTTCGAAGTTAACAAGTCTCTGACCTCTATCGTTTCTTTCGCCGTTTCCGTATTGTATCATAGCTAGATATTCATTTTCTCTGGGGACTCCAACTTTTGCATTGAAGTCTACCATTAGAATGATATGTGTGTGTGCTGTTTCAAAGGCCTTTTCTATGGTCTTATAAAATTTTTCAATATGCAACGAAACTAAGGCGTTTTTATACAAACTGTAGGTAATAAAGTTAATTTTTCTTAGCCGTCTATTCCTGTATCCGCCATATCGATCGATAAAATATATTACTGGGAGCTTGATAGCCACATCAAAGAGCAATTACCTGCTTGATAACGATCAAATATAAGATAATATCAAGATCTTTATATAGACAAAGATAATTTCGCATTTTTAATTAATGTCACGGGATAATGACTGCTCGTGTTTGGACATAAAGTTTATTTTGCGTCTATCGCAGTTATAAGCGACGTGATTTGTAAAAAATAAAAATATTATTTTCGTTAAACTAGCAATTGTTTGGTCTGCCGTTACAATTAATCTGCTTAACAGAGACATGAAATGCGGAACGCGAAAATTATTGTAGTACAAAGGTGATGAGGATGGAAAAAAAAAGCTGGTTCCAGCGTAGTCACGAGATGAAGCGAGGTCACAAATGTTTCTTGAGACAACTTTATTGATGTAATTAATACTGTATGTGTTTTTGCTAGGCATGCTAGGGGTATGAATCGCTTGAACTATGGAGACAGAAATCATTAATCTACTTTGCTCGAAATTCTTTTAGGGGTAAAAGAGACTGTACTCTACCATTGCTTAGACTTATGCATGCATGCCTTTCTGTCTGAGTAGAGCTCACAAACTGTCCTCCGCCAGCAATCACGAATTCAGCAAATCGTGTCACTTCTTTACCGTTCCATTATACTACTGGAAATTTCTTTCACTGACTGAAGATAGTGTTTGTTATTTCAGGTAACATGTATACGTAATCGACTGGGAATAAGCATTTAACAGGTCGCTAATACAAATATGTATTATGACAACTTTCATATTGAGAATCGCATGCCCGTGCGTTATCAGGATTTCGAAAAGACTATGTAGGCACCACAGTAAATGTATTCTACCTATTGGTAGAAATTTTACAACGCCTAAACGTGCTATTAATTACCTTATTAAATGATATTCACTTTAATGATCTATAAAAATAAAGTCATTCATTAGTATAGGGGTTTTTTTAATGGAACAGGAGGCAAAGCAGCAAACTATGAATAGAGTGATCGCTGAGACAGAATTCGACCTTCCAGCATTGATGCATTGATATCACACCGCATTAACGGCGGTGGTATATTCCTCTGGTCATCAAGTGTCCTTTGAGGTTTTGGCTATCAATTTATCCACCCTACAAAGGCTTGCATAAAGTCCCTTGTACAGACTTAGCAGGGGACCAGAAGGCACATGTACCCAAAGGGAGGCGAACTAGTCTCTCGCCAATTCCACCAATATGCCCAAACTTTTCCTTAGCAATGGCTCTTTTGAAGGACCTACAGAGTGAGCTGTGAATTTTTTAAATTCATTGGTTTTTTAATCACACTTTCGTCATGTCGCTGTTTTGCAGACGGCGATATTATCTTCATACTTTCGTAACGCGAGTTCCTCTGCGCAGGTCAAAGGTCAAAAATGTAGTCCGTGTTACGATCATTCAAATTCATTTATTAATTATTTAATTGGTAACACAATGTACACTTGTAAATGTCAATAAAAAAATACATATTAATTCTTCTAATTTAACATTTACTGTTCTCAAATCAAGGGCGTAGAACGGACGAGAAGAACTGGCAATAAACTCTCCGCCACTCTTTTTAACATCTAACTCTCATTGTGAACATCTACTGTAGCACTCTAGGCTATTTTCACGGTAGGACAAATATTATACATTTCAATTGAAGTGTAGGAGATTATTAATGGATGTCAAATTTAATTTTTTTCCACGCGATAGTTTCGGCATTCCTTTTATGCTTCACCTCCTGACTGTTATTTATAGTTTCGCTAACAATTTTACATAACACCGTCTAGTCTAGTACACTAATCGTGCGCAACACCTTTTAACTCATGATTCTATTAATTATGTCCTTATTCAATTTTCATTACATTTGATTATTTACTATATTATGAATATAGTGAATAATGTTGAGTGGAGCAAAATTATTTAAATACAGACAGCAGGACCCAGGTACTTAAAATTAAGTAGCTACTTCATAAACATTATGCATTTTCCTACTGATTTCAGGATTTAATAGCTAAATTATACTGCCTGATCGTGCGTTGTTTTACCAATTTATTTCTAGACAATAATTTGGTAGTTAAATTTATAATAACCAACTTTTTGAAAGTGTTTCGTAATTTGTTGCGACGATTTTATGATGAATTTGATGATAATTGCAGTGCTAATATCGGGTTAAACTTAATTTCAAATTATTTAAAAAAATCTCAAACACTTGCACTTATTATTAATTAAATTACTTTGGCTCCAATACATACTCGTATATTAATATGAATGTACCGAGTTATTTCTTGGTATCTGCTATAGCAGATGCAGCTTGATATTTTTATATACTTCTTCCCACAATCGCAATGGCTACGTACAACAAAATAAGCAAATCATTTTGTCATAAAAGCTTTTGTCATGGCTTCCGGGAAAAGATCAAATGGAGGAGTGAAGCCTGGACGTAAATGTACACTTAATCTGTTTACTAACACTAAGTTAAACAGATCTTTAATGCTATAAAGTATAATTACAAAAATATTCTTTAAGGAAACCTATCTATTGGGCTCATATTAACTAAAACGTAAATTATATGAGAATTAAGTATATATTCTATAAAAAATTATTGATAAAAAATCAATCTATTATTGACTATATTCATATAACCATTAATATAAAAAAGTACTTACATATCCGGTAAAATTCCCGGAACCTTCCATAATGTCGATTCGTAACTTATGCCAGCCCGAATAAAAGTTTGGCGTGACTGTGGGCCCCAACATAATGCTTCCAAAAGTAGCATCACCAATCTCCCTCACTGCATTCACCATAATTGTGATTTGATCCTGCTCACTCGACTGCATGTATGCATTGATATCTACACGCCCTCTTTCACTTCCTTCAAAAGTAAAAGAAGCCACGCAACTCAACCGCTGCCTATTTGGGGAAATAAACTTCTCACTCAGCCAATGCGGAGGGTCTAATCCTATATCTGAATATGTCTTAAGGTCCCACATTGACAGGCCATTACACATACCAGCTGTGTTTGTGAAATTGTCCCTATAACCATACTCGAAATTGTAAGGCAAGCACGCGTCACACACCACGAAATATGCAAAAATCGCAATTAATTTATACATCTTTGAAATACTTAAGCATATTAAAGAATATGTTTCAGCTATTCAAATTATTATCTCGGATAAGATACGGCATTATTGATAAAATCAATTACAATGCTAATTCTGTAATTATACTATAGTATATAATTGCTGTTCCATTACCGATATCTTTACACAGGTAAGTCGACAGTTCAATGAAATTAACTAATAATAATAATATTGAAATCACACGTTGATTTTGTTCCATCACGCATTTATTATTGGCTATAAAAGTATAATTAAGCCTGGAAGTAGTTGTTATAAAGCTAATAACAAAATTGTAAAGAAAACTAGAAAACAATAACAAACAATATACCATGTATTTTTTACAACATACAAATTGCAACAAGGTGTCCTAAACCGTTCAATATGTATCTACGCCAATGTGTGGGCTATGCCCACTAATATAAGCAAACTCTGAGCAAAACTCATAATTTTTTTCTGTAGTAAATTGGGAACTATATTTTAACTTGGAGAAGCTAAAACTTAATAATACATCCATGAGACAAATTTGAACTTTGACCAACATTTATTTATTTACGCTCTGTTATTGGTTCTATAAATCAGCTGTTAATAAAAAAGTACTAGGAGATCCGGTAAAATTCGCCGAAACTCCGACCACGCGGAAATGATCTGTTATCTATTGACTTACCTAAAAACCTAAGGTAATTTAAAAACGAGACGCTAGTAGCGCTAAGTAAAAACTTCAAAAACGTATTGAATTTAGATGTGCGGCAGTAAGTTTCGTTAAACCTTCTACTTAAAAAAAGAATAAACCTAAACCCTAAACTCTTGCCATTGTGATTTGTACCTACTTATATGAGCTAAAACAAATTATACAGAAGTATTATAAGCAGTATAAGGCATTTGATACTCTAGAGCACGAATTTATTTGGTTAGCACTAAAAAAGCAAGGTGTCCACCAAAAATATATTACACTGGCAGCACAGCAGAAATATGACTAGAAAAATCTGGACCCATATTTCAAACAGCTCAAGGTGTAAGGCAAGAAGATCCTATATCACCAAAACTTTTTACAGCAATGATGAAAAATGATATTCAGAAATGACTGGGGAAAAAAGGGAGTTAACATAAATGGGGAACCATTAACTCATTTGCGCTTCGCAGACGACATTGTTGTATTTTCTGAAAGCTTGTTACAAGAACTAGCGGAGGAGCGAGCTAAAGCAGGACTATGAATGAATATCTCAAAGACTTAAGTGATGTCAAATTCAATAAAAGTGCCAATAAACGTGAACCAAGATGATGTTGAATATGTAAATGAGTATGTCTCCTTAGGACATTTGATAGCTAATAAAGAATGCATGGGCAAAGAACTGGACCGTAGAGTTACAAATACTTGGAAAAGATACTGGTCACTGTGAGAAATAGAAACTTGAAAATATATGTATATTATTAAACAAGAAAACAAACTAAGATTATGTCAAAATACTCTCGAAAGGAGTGTTCTAGGTCTGAAATTAAAAGATAGAGTAAAACTAGAAGAAATAAAGGACATGACGGAAGAAGTTTAGAAATGCTGTTACTTCTAGTAATAGATTGAAATGGAAATGGACAGGACATATTATAAGAGACGATAAAGTTAAATAATAATAATAATCTTTATTCATTTCTCACAAAAACTTAGTACATAAGCAAGTGACAGTTATATAATATTATAAATAAATAATTGTCTTACTTCTGCTTAGGGAAAATGCTAGTTTGTGTGAGACTGATGCCTGCTAAAGCTAAGAGTACCTGTGTTACAGGTCATCAGGCCTCCACCACTTCAGATCGACAGAAGGTCTTATATAGTAGAGAAAAATCTAGTGAGAATAAGCAATCATTATTGCAATATTTATAGGAATATACATATAAGAAAACCACATGGGGTATGTGTGTATGCGTAAATTGTGTGTATGTGTGTGGGTGTGTGTCTGTGTGTTTGTGTGTGTTCGTGAGTGTGTGTCTGTGTATGTTTTATTACTTAATTGTTAGTCTAATAAAGCTAAAACTATTATACTATACATTTATTCCGTATCATTAACATAAATTAGCATCAACTTTATACTCAACTATTTATTTATGGTAAGCATTTTTTCTGTTTCCTCATAGTTGAGGTCCAGTAGCCACAGTGCAACCGTCTTCTTACATTTATGTTTTACTATGCCTTTTCTACGCTTGTTGTTTAAGACCAACACGGTCATAATTAATAAGCGAGTGCTTGCGTAAAATTGTGGCAAGAACGAACATTTGACGCACAGAGAGTACCTTCCAATGTCTGTATACCTCTGTGGTGGGACAAATGAAGGAAAGGAACGCACTAACCTTGAGTATTGCCCTCTGAGCTCTCTCTATTTTCAAAAGGTGGGTTTTTGCGGAGCCACCCCAAGAAGAGATGCAATAGCTCAGAATGGATTGACATAGCGACAGGTAGACAGTTTTTATTAATGTGTGATTGGCAATGTGCCTCAAAATTTTGAATATATAAATGAATTTCCTAATTCTACCTGCCTGGTTATATAATTAATGGTCTCCCAGAGTTTCCTACTATTTTTATTATGTTTGTTAATTTCATCCCTTTCATATGCACGCCTAACCTTTTTTAGTAACGAATTACAGAATTTTCTGTATCTTTTATATGTCACTGCTAATGTTTCGTCAGCTGGGTTCTTTTTAGTTTTTTTGTGAAGGTTATCCCTGTTACGCATACATCTGAGGAGCCCAGGTGTCACCCAGGGTTTAATAATTCTTTTACGTCTGGGTACAGCTATCTCTTAGGTGCTATCAGTAATAGCCTTTGTCAATAGGTATCTAAATAACCTAGCTACCTCATTCACGTTTTTCAGACCATACAATTGCGAATAATCCAGTCCCGGAATCGCTAAATCTAAGCCAGCAAGGTTTATACTGCTTTAATATTGACGGGGAGTTAGAGCATAGTCCTTTTCGATCTTTAAGAGGAGTGCTACACTGTTATGATCGGTTATGAAAGATTGAATTATAAGGCAGTGTGCTTCATTATCTGATTTAACCATATGTGATCCAAACATGTCCGGTTGTGGGTAGGAACGTTATACCCGTGGTGGATGTTAAACTCTGCAAGCAGATTCAGATAGTCCCATGAGCGCTGGTCACTTGTCCCTGGAGCTATGTCAATATTTATATCACCTATAATAATTAGGTTATGGTTATATATATGGAATGGCTTCCTCGCTTTGATTAAAGAAAACGAGGAAGACAAAAAAAAGATGGGAAGATGATAGGTGGCTACGTAAAGCTAGAAACAGAGAAGAGTGGAAGCCCTTAGAGGAGGCCTATGTCCAAGGACAAGCTGTAGAACAGAAATCTACCGGCTTGCCGATTAGTTATTACAATTTTTTTTTTAGTGTTAATTTTTTAGTATTCCACATTTTTATGTACTAGTATAAGTAATTACAGCAATAAAGGCTTTTATTATTATTATGTATGAGCTAAAACACTGTAAAGGGAACTTTAGTTTAGCTCAATTGGTAGTTATAGTATACTCATTATTTCAATTATAGATCGGATTTTAGAGGTGGTGGAGTCTCAACTTATGTCCATAACAGTATTAGACATAGTTTGTCGGAGTCAACATATAAAGATGGCAACAACTACCTATGGGTCAAATTAGATAGATATGCCACCGAAATTGGACTTGTGTATAATCCTGGAGATACAAACTTCTCAAAGTTTTTGGAAGAACTTCGCTTGCAACTAAGAGAAAGAAAGAGGGCTGTAGTCTTTGGGGATTTTAATATAGATTGGATGTAATGGACGAGGCTGGATATAACATCATAAATAAAATTAGGAAAAAATATTGTACACGTGACTCGAAAACACGTAAATCAATAATCTGAGAGATCTGAAAAAGCGTTTGACACCGTAAGCCTCAACTTATTGCTTAAAAAATTAGAATGCATAGGAATAAAAGATTGTGCGCTAAAATTATTCAAATCTTATCTATCAAACAGAACCCAGATAGTAAAAATAGGTAATGCTCAAAGTTCAGAAATACCAGTAACATGCGGCGTCCCACAAGGATCTATATTAGGTCCATTGTTATTTTTAATATATATTAACAACATTCACGAACTCGGTTTACACGGCCGAATCACTCTTTACGCTGATGACACCTGCTTATTTTACTTTGGTTCAAATATCCAGACTATGGTTGTTCAAGCTCAATCAGACCTAAATGTTCTATCTTCTTGGTTTCAACAAAATCTTCTAACAATTAATATTTCAAAAACATCTTATGTAATATTCAAGGCAACAAATAAACTCATTCCTATCTTTCAACCGCTTAAAGTTCAAGACGTTGAAATCAATAACAAAAAATGGGAGAAATATCTGGGTCTTAGAATGGATACAAATTTAAAATGGAACTTTCATATATCACACATAATTACCAAACTAAAATCACTTATAAGCAGATTTTGGTCAATATCTAAATGCATTCCGCAATCTTTACGTCATTTGATCTATAATTGTTTAGTCAAGCCACATTTCATATACCTAATTGAAATATGGGGTACAGCATGCAAAAACAAAATTTCTAAAATACAAACACTACAAAATAAATTAATAAAAGCACTATTCAGATACAATTTTTTAACACCTACTAATAAAATCTACCAAGAAACTAAAATTATGACGATTAAACAACTATATGTTTATAGCACCTGTATCCTTATTAAAAAAAAATTAAATAACTCTCTACATAGTAACTTATCATTTAATAAAATCAAATACACCACTACACGCAATACTCGTCAAGCGAGTTTGCTTATCTTGCCAAAGCCGCGCACAAATTATTTAAAGAGATCTATTAGGTATGAGGGTGTGCAATTGTTTAATCGGTTGCCGTCTAAGGTTCGTAACATTAGCGTGATTGATCAGTTCAAAAGGGCATTAAAGATACACATCAGAATGGGCCCATTAGACTAAAATTGGGCTAGCTGATGGCGACGTGTATCTCGTTCGTATATACTTAATATTAAATTTCTCATGTAAATAAAAAAATATTTTTGTAATGAGAAATAAAGTTCTTTAAACATTATAGTAATTTCTAGTATAGGTCATAACTAGTGAGTATGTAATAAATTCTTTGAAATGGTTTCTTCAAAGAAACTTTCTTATTTGCGGAATAGCCATGCCATTTCTTCAATAGACAAATGTTACAATATCCAGCTAAGTATAAGGTTTTAGAATGTAATCGGAATAGCAAATTTTGTTAATTAATGGATATGTGTACTAAGTGCATCGATTATTATGCTTTATCATTAATTATATTATTTATAACAAATTCGCCATTGCTATAAAAGTATGTTAAAAAATCACAAAGTTTGAATGACGTCAACAGGAGGCTTCGTGGATATTTTAAAAATCGTGTAAATGTTTTGTTTATTTATTTTTATTTTTAACAAAATAAGCTACCGTTACAGATTACTCCAATGCGGCAACTATTTATAGTTTTATTACATACACATAGAAAAAACATCACAACATTAAACAGTAATACATTAAAATATTAATTTATTAACACTTCCTTGCACACAGAAATATAATACAATTGACATAATTGAAAGAAAAGGAGGACCAATGGCGGCCTTATCGCTTTCGAGCGACCTCTGTGACCAGGCAACCACTGTGAGAAAAAACAATAAACAAGATAAGATAAGCAAGAAGTGCAAAATACTTAATTATTTAGACAAAACCAATGGAAGAAAACAAATCAATTTAAACATGTAAACAGTGATCTACTAACTATTTCTTACAGTATATATAACATGAAGCAGACTGACAGTTCTGTCAGTTTACTCAAATGACAATTAAAAACGTTTGGTAATCTATGAAGTTTATTAATTATTCTTATACATTGTGTAATGAGTGCCGTTTTCGATGTGTTCAAAATAAACTATAATCAATAAATGTTGTAGTAAGTAATAAAAATTCAATTTTTATTACTTTATTGTAAGGTTTATCGTGATAAATATTCTTCAATAGAATAGAAAGATACGGCTTGACGATAACAAGACGTCAGGTAAGGACTATAATTTACAATGGGCTTTTAATGTTGATAAAAGGAAATTATATCTTTATTTTATAGAACAGGGGAAAAAAGAGCGTACCAATAATATGTATTAAACGTATATACTATATATGTAAGCTTTGGGTCTGCGAAAAAAATAATATTTGAAAGAAATTTATTTTAAGAAATAACATTTTTAATTTTCCAAAAACTCGCCGAAGAGGATTACAATTCGACCTTAAAAAAAATCATTTACGTTTATTAACGAACAGCTGATTTAAACAATACAAAATTCATAAATGTGTAGTAAAGCACTAAGTGACAAATTAATCCCCAAAAGTCAGATTAAAGATTATATATATTTTATCTGAGTATGTATATTATTATCCGATAACGTAGAAGGAGTAGGTACTTATGAAAAATTGGCTTATTTTAATAAATTTATGAAATCAATATTAAGATTCTTAACCGTCTCGTGCATTCAAATGATAGATCAAATTCAAATCTTCATCCCAGAAGAAGAAATAACATCAGTCAACGAAGCTCTCTGTCTCGTTCCTGAGTGCGAGATTATTAGCCTTTATAATCCAACAATTTTTAAACTTCACAAAAAAAAGTAAATATTCGTATAAAATAAATTTTAAAAAACTAAATGCACACGGCTACATATCATAAAGTTTCCCATCGTGATATTTATGAGAAAATCATCACGTGGGAAACTTGTCTATTAGATTGAAAATAACGAACAGATTCATGATCATTTTTTTTAATACTAGCGCCAATTTTTTTTTTTCACCGATATTATGATAAAACGATTCAAACAGGATAGTTAAATATGAAGAATAATGCAAGAACCTCCAGCGTGCTGCATATTCTAAAACGTGTCGCGATCTTTCATAGATCTGCAGCAATAGTCAAGGGTCATTCTAATTTATCTATAATTCCAAGTAAAAGAATTATGATTTTACAATAATGTGTATTTTGTCACTACTGTTAATAAATAGTTTTTATTATGTAACATTATTGTACTTAAAATCTAACTGAATGTTAAATTACAAAATAGGCTTTTTATTAGTATATAGTAATACATATGTATGAAATAAGTTACACGTAAATCTAAAATATATACACACGTACTAAGGTATTTTCACGCGTTGTGTGACGCGTAAATGGCATAATAATAATTGCGTAATTACGGGCCAATTCCTACCCTAAACCTATAAATTATAGGCAAATCACAATTGTCCTTATAAAAAATTAATTAAAACTAAATAAGATCTTGTTACCTTCTGATTATAAATTATTTACGCTACATAGGGCAATATCGAAGGGTTACCAATTCTCTCAACTCGTGGTATAACCATTGATCTTGGTAAATCATCAAATTCTGGCAATATTACGGTGTTCTTACTTCGACCTCTTTTCACACCTAAATAGAAGCAAACACTTGAAAGAAGTAAAATAAATATTAAAGTTATTAATACCACCATTGTTATTGTGAAGGGGTTCCAAAAGCTATAGGGATCTGCCAATACTGGACTTGTCGTTGGGTCTGTTGGCTCCAATGTGCTAGTATCATCATTTGTGGACAGTGTGTCAGGTGTTGAGGGGGTATCTTCGGGTATAGACGGAGTGTATTCTGGTGTTGAGGGAATATCTTCAGGTGTAGATGGTGTATCTTCTGGTGTTGAAGGGGTATTTTCAGGTGTGGACGGTGTGTCTTCTGGTGTTGAAGGGGAATTTTCAGGTGTAGGTGGTGTGTCTTCTGGTGTTGAAGGGGTATTTTCAGGTGTAGATAGTGTGTCTTCTGGTGTTGAAGGAGTATCTTCAGGTGTGGATGGTATGTCTTCTGGTGTTGAAGGGGTATCTTCAGGTGTTGAGGATATTACTTCAGGAGTGGATGGTATGTCTTCTGGTGTTGAAGGGGTATTTTCAGGTGTAGATGGTGTGTCTTCTGGTGTTGAAGGGGTATCTTCAGGTGTGGACGGTGTGTCTTCTGGTGTTGAAGGGGTATCTTCAGGTGTTGAGGATATTACTTCAGGAGTGGATGGTATGTCTTCTGGTGTTGAAGGGGTATTTTCAGGTGTGGATGGTATGTCTTCTGGTGTTGAAGGGGTATCTTCCGGTGTAAATGGTGTTTCTTCTGGTGTTGAAGATATTACTTCAGGAGTGGATGGTATGTCTTCTGGTGTTGAAGGGGTATCTTCAGGTGTAGATGGTGTGTCTTCTGGTATTGAAGGGGTATCTTCAGGTGTGGACGGTGTGTCTTCTGGTGTTGAAGGGGTATCTTCAGGTGTTGAGGATATTACTTCAGGAGTGGATGGTATGTCTTCTGGTGTTGAAGGGGTATCTTCAGGTGTTGAGGGGATTACTTCAGGTGTGGATGGTATGTCTTCTGGTGTTGAAGGGGTATCTTCAGGTGTGGACGGTGTGTCTTCTGGTATTGAAGGAGTATCTTCAGGTGTGGATGGTATGTCTTCTGGTGTTGAAGGGGTATCTTCAGGTGTGGACGGTGTGTCTTCTGGTGTTGAAGGGGTATCTTCAGGTGTTGAGGGGATTACTTCAGGTGTGGATGGTATGTCTTCTGGTGTTGAAGGGGTATCTTCAGGTGTGGACGGTGTGTCTTCTGGTGTTGAAGGGGAATTTTCAGGTGTAGGTGGTGTGTCTTCTGGTGTTGAAGGGGTATTTTCAGGTGTAGATAGTGTGTCTTCTGGTGTTGAAGGAGTATTTTCAGGTGTGGATGGTATGTCTTCTGGTGTTGAAGGGGTATCTTCAGGTGTTGAGGATATTACTTCAGGAGTGGATGGTATGTCTTCTGGTGTTGAAGGGGTATTTTCAGGTGTGGATGGTATGTCTTCTGGTGTTGAAGGGGTATCTTCCGGTGTAAATGGTGTGTCTTCTGGTGTTGAAGGGGTATCTTCAGGTGTGGACGGTGTGTCTTCTGGTGTTGAAGCAGTATCTTCAGGTGTGGACGGTGTGCCTTCTGGTGTTGAAGGGGTATCTTCAGGTGTGGATGGTATGTCTTCTGGTGTTGAAGGGGTATCTTCAGGTGTTGAGGATATTACTTCAGGAGTGGATGGTTTGTCTTCTGGTGTTGAAGGGGTATTTTCAGGTGTGGATGGTATGTCTTCTGGTGTTGAAGGGGTATCTTCCGGTGTAGATGGTGTGTCTTCTGGTGTTGAAAGAGTATCTTCAGGTGTGGATGGTATGTCTTCTGGTGTTGAAGGGGTATCTTCAGGTGTGGACGGTGTGTCTTCTGGTGTTGAAGGGGTATCTTCTGGTGTTGAAGGGGTATCTTCCGGTGTAAATGGTGTGTCTTCTGGTGTTGAAGGTGTATCTTCAGGTGTTGAGGATATTACTTCAGGAGTGGATGGTATGTCTTCTGGTGTTGAAGGGGTATCTTCAGGAGTGGATGGTATGTCTTCTGGTGTTGAAGGGGTATCGTCAGGTGTAGATGGTGTGTCTTCTGGTGTTGAAGGGGTATCTTCAGGTGTTGAGGATATTAATTCAGGAGTGGATGGTATGTCTTCTGGTGTTGAAGGGGTATCTTCAGGTGTAGATGGTGTGTCTTCTGGTGTTGAAGGGGTATTTTCAGGTGTGGACGGAGTGTCTTCTGGTGTTGAAGGAGTATCTTCAGGTGTGGATGGTATGTCTTCTGGTGTTGAAGGGGTATCTTCCGGTGTAAATGGTGTGTCTTCTGGTGTTGAAGGTGTATCTTCAGCTGTTGAGGATATTACTTCAGGAGTGGATGGTATGTCTTCTGGTGTTGAAGGGGTATCTTCCGGTGTAGATGGTGTGTCTTCTGGTGTTGAAGGGGTATCTTCCGGTGTAAATGGTGTGTCTTCTGGTGTTGAAGGGGTATCTTCAGGTGTGGACGGTGTGTCTTCTGGTGTTGAAGGGGTATCTTCAGGTGTGGACGGTGTGTCTTCTGGTGTTGAAGGGGTATCTTTAGGTGTTGAGGGGATTACTTCAGGTGTGGATGGTATGTCTTCTGGTGTTGAAGGGGTATTTTCAGGTGTAGAAGGTGTGTCTTCTGGTGTTGAAGGGGTATCTTCCGGTGTAGATGGTGTGTCTTCTGGTGTTGAAGGGGTATCTTCCGGTGTAAATGGTGTGTCTTCTGGTGTTGAAGGGGTATCTTCAGGTGTGGACGGTGTGTCTTCTGGTGTTGAAGGGGTATCTTCAGGTGTTGAGGATATTACTTCAGGAGTGGATGGTATTACTTCAGGTGTGGATGGTATGTCTTCTGGGGTTGAAGGGGTATTTTCAGGTGTAGATGGTATGTCTTCTGGGGTTGAAGGGGTATCTTCCGGTGTAGATGGTGTGTCTTCTGGTGTTGAATGGGTATCTTCCGGTGTAGATGGTGTGTCTTCTGGTGTTGAAGGGGTATCTACCGGTGTAGATGGTGTGTCTTCTGGTGTTGAAGGGGTATTTTCAGGTGTGGATGGCGTGTCTTCTGGTGTTGAAGGGGTATCTTCAGGTGTTGAGGATATTACTTCAGGAGTGGAGGGTATGTCTTCTGGAGTTGAAGGGGTATTTTCAGGTGTAGATGGTGTGTCTTCTGGTGTGGACGGTGTGTCATCTGGTGTTGAAGGGGTATCTTCAGGTGTTGAAGGGGTATCTTGAGGTGTGGACGGTGTGTCTTCTGGTATTGAAGGGGTATTTTCTGGTGTCCAGGGGGTATCTTCAGGTGTAGATGGTGTATCTTCAGGTGTGGACGGTGTATCTTCAGGAGTGGACGGTGTATCTTCAGGTATTGTACGAGTAGTTGTAGTATCGTCATAAATATTACATTCCCCTTCGAAATCTGGTGGAATGTATCGAAATGAGTCGATTAATACAATAGAATTAGAAGCAGCTATACCAAGCAATGTTATCTGGAACAAATAATAAGTCTTGAAAATGTTTACTTTTTATCAAATTTCAAGTTTTCGTTAGTAGAGTAGAGTAGAGTTATGACAGATTTTATACAAAAAAGTCTATCAAAACAACGTTGACGTGTCAGTTCTATTAATTTATGGTTTACTAAGTTCAAATTTTGATAAATGAGTTTTTGGTATTATTTAATATAAATAATTATTTAATTATTTATGAATTACGGTAAGTATAAGTTCATAAGCAATATCAAATTGCGAAAATTATAAACCTAGATATTTTACGATTAATAAGAATTATCGAATTAAATTTCTAATCATTAAGAATTTAAATAAATCATAATTATTTTATATGATTGTTTGTCTATTAGGAAAACCTGACTATAAAATGAAAGTTTCTGAAAGGAAAAGAGATGAGAGAGATTGAGATGTCTTTATTTACAACACATGGCTAATTATAATAAAGACTTTGTATGAGTTGTACCGCTCCACCTCTCCTGTTCCCTTAACGATTTTGTAAATTACAGTTTTTTTGATCCAGAATAAAAATCTGTAATTGTGTAAAAGGGTAACTTTAATTCGCACATTCAAACAATTACGTATAAAAACTTCGGTTTATGCAAATATTACACAATTAAATAATACATCTGTTGATCTTTCATCAGATAAATGATGAAAGATCAGGTCTCTCATTTTCCATGATAGCTGGAAAGCACTTAAACTAGATTGAATAATGTGATATTCTTGTTATCTCGTTTATAACTCTTTTTTGTTTTCTGTTATATGACTTACACTGCCTTGAAATTTGCTTGGACCATTTAGAGTGACATTCGTTGTTTGCCAACCTGGGCCTCGGAACCACAAATTCCCCACAGTAATACTACTATCCGGCAATATTTCAAACACCGACACCCAAATTTTATCACCAGGCTTTGCTTCCATATACGCAGTCACTTCCAATATACCACCTTTAGACATCGGAAAAGATATAGATGACACACATCTCTGTGTTTCACGTGGATAAACGAACTTTGAACTCTTTTCATGAGGTCTGTCAATATTAATATCGGTATAATTCTGAATCTGCCACATTGGTAAGCCAGCACACATATTATTATTTTGATTGAATATAACATCAAAATCCTTTTCAAAGTCATAAGTAATACATTCACTACACACCCGGGCCACTAATAAACCGAAAATTAAAATATGTTTTAACATGACTGAAGCAGAATATTAAATTAAATATATCAGTTGCGTGTGACATTCGTAACGACTAGAGCGATGATAAAACTTTTAAAACACATTTTTATACAAATTATTGTTGCCGTATCTTAACGCTGAAAACTAATATTGCTTGTAAAGTAGGATTTTTATTTTTATTGTATGTAATTGCTGGTTTTCGCTAATTATTTTGAATATTAAATTTTCGTTTAGTATTGCTCTATTTCAAAGTCTATAAATAATACCTGTGTGAGATAGAGAGAGAGGTACTTATAGTCGGACTTGAGAGCCCAAGGACGGGGATTGGAAATATTACCAGCACAAACACCCCCTTTATTTATTTTTTATAATAAAGAGTCTAAATAATCGATTAAGATAATGCTTAAGAAGTTGGCTTTTTAAAGTTATTTTTTTAGATATCAGAGCAAAGCTTTATATTTTGTGTTATCCTCTTTTGATGTCTTCCGTACAATTAATGAAATAGTAAAATGTAGATGAATAAAAAATAATCAAATTAGCCATTTCTGCGTTTCAAATTGTATTCTTCTTTCTTGTCTTGTGTGTTTTTATAGATAATCAGATGTTTTATCCTGTCATAAAGAAAAGCAGCTTGCCTTTAAAATGCATCTGAATTTACCACAATAGCCGGTAAAGTGTTCTGGCTTATGCAACGAAACTAAGGCGTTTTTATACAAACTGTAGAATATATCCGCCATATATCGATCGATAAAATATATTACTGGGAGCTTGATAGCCACATCAAAGAGCAATTACCTGCGTGATAACGATAGATAATTTCGCATTTTTAATTAATGTCACGGGATAATAACTACTCGTATTTGGAAATAAAGTTTATTTTGCGCCTATCGCAGTTGTAATGGAAGCGATTTGTAAAAAAATAATAATTTATTATTTCCATTAAACCAGCAATTCTTTCGTTTTGCCGTTACAATGAACCTGCTTAACAGAGACCTGAAATGCGGAATGTGGAAAAACTTTGTAGTACAAAGGCGATGAGGGTGGAAAAAGAGATAATAACAAAAAGCCCTGGCTCCAACGTAGTCTCGTGATGAAGCGAGGTCACAAATGTTTCTTAAGTCAACTTTATTGACATAATTATTACTGAATGTGTTTTTGCTGGGCATGCTAGGGGTACGAATCACTTGAACTATGGAGACAGAAATCAGTAATCTAGTTTTCACGAAATGCTTTGAGGGGTAAAATAGACAGTATGCACCTGAGGCTTGAATTTGCTCTTTTGCACAGAAAGTGAAGAGGGAAGTGATGGTGACATGTCACACCTGCGCTGTTTGCTCCGATGTCGATGAGATGATAACTGTACTGTACTGGTACTAGCTCTAATGAACGCAAAATTTTGCGGCTGAGAATCCACCAACATAAATGTTTAAGTGGTAGACGCGCAGGAGGAGATTTTCCACTGCGATGGCAAGTGGTGGTGGTCTTTTTTTTGCAACTTCTTGATTATTTATTATTTTTATATATTTATCCTAAATGTAGGGAAGGGATAGGAAAGGGAAATGGTGTTGCATCAGTTTACGCCGAATTTTCTGTGAGACCTCTAATCTAACACCGAGAAAATACCAATGAATTTCCTCGATCGTGCCAGTCCATTGGGCTAAAGTTTAGTTAAGTAAAACTACTATATAAAAGAGCAGTCATCGCCTAGTCGCTAAAGTATGTGCCTTTCAACCGCGTCAACCGGTGTCTCTGTTAATTGCTTTATAAAGTTTTCTTCTACATTCCAAATAAAACATATCGCCTTTTCACCTCTTGCTGTCTTAAGAATTATACACATTCTTGTTTATGCCATTAATAAAGCATACTTTAGCAATACAAGAAATTAACGTCAATATACTACGCCTAGAGTAATTATTATGGCATTGTTTCTAAAAGTAAATTATGCTCGAAAAAATTATATTAACATTTTAAAATATTACAAGAGTTTAATTCAGTATTTTAGAAAGCTTCTAAATGTTCAATTGGTTTTGGTGTCAATGTTTTATTCATATGATTATTCATTTTTTAAGTAATATAATGTTCGTAATATATGTCGTGTGGAGTATAATGTGTTTGTGTATGTTTTATGTAGGTGGCAAACGGGCAAGAGGCTCACATTGCCAGAAGGCTCGCAAGTGCGTTGCCGGTGTTCTTAAGAATTCGAAATGCTAATTTCTTGAAGGACCCTAAGTCAAATTGGTTCGGAAATACTTCAGTAGGCAGCTGGTTCCACATAGTGGTGGTGCGCGGCAAAAACAGCATTAAGAAACGCTTAGTTGTGGATAGATTTCGACCTGCGTAATAATGCAATGCAAATTGTTGAGAATTTTGTGAATAAATGTTAATGGCTAATAAGAATGTACAAAATATATTTATAAACTTTTTATTACTGGACGTTGGCCATCAAACTCGTGAAACACGTCTTGTCCCGTGCCAGTACAGCAACTCTTCCGCAGTCGAAATACCCGTCCACTCCCTATCGATACGAAGCCATTATTTTTTCCTTCTACCAACACGACGTTAACATTAATTCATTGAGGAGGTGGTGGATAGCGCAATACTTGGCCGTAAGTACGTAGACTAACTTAAATACAATAGAGTAGGGTAATTTATTTTAAGCTAATGCCTCTTTCTATTAATTAAAATGAATTCTCTACTGCAAACAACATTCATTTTCTAAATATTTTATCAATCTTATCTTATCTTTAAGTTATCTAAATTGTTGTCTATTAAGATATACAAATTAATAAGGACTTCGTATTAAGCCGTATTTATTCCATGGTTTTTATATTTATAAAATGCGTTTAATAATTACAAAAAACAATACATTTTCGGTCTTAATAATAAAAAATCACTATACATGCGTTATAACAAGGTGATAGTAATTCAGTGAATAGAGCTTGTACAGGGCATAAACACCTCTTTGACCAATAATAATCGATGTGTATTGGTTGAATAACAAAACGACCCTTATTTATTGTTACCCTGGCAACCCGCCGTGTTTGATTGACGTTTGATTTAATAATTCTGATACAACTCATAATTCTAATATAAGTTGTATTTATTTTATCAACCAAAGCAATTATATACACATTTACTTAATATACTAATAACATTTTATTATTTGCAGCTAATAGAAACTCCAAAACCTCAGACAAAGAGGACTAGAATTTTACATAAAAAGCCGCGTTCTGCAGTACAAAAGTTAGAAGAGGTTAGTATCAATGTGATAGAGAAAGGACTATTTCATTCAAAACCCCTCAACGATCATATTTAAATTTTTAGGCATCTCAAATAGTGGAAAGTGCCAAACACCGCAACACGGTAGTGTTCCAGTGTTTGCAGGAAGAGCACGAAACAAAACAAAGGCAAATGACTGAAACACATGAGCTCAAACAGAAACAATTTGCCGAAGCTCACGAAAGGGCTAGACAGGAGCTTCTTCTAAGGTTCAAATTGTTACAGCAGCAATTTAATAAATAATTATATACATATAAAAAAATAAAACCCCTGTTTTAAATGAAATATAACTTTTTATTTATTTCCAATCCTTAACTATCCACACCTATGTAAATAAAACAGCCTTAAAAATATGTTTCAATAAAAGCAGCTCTAGCAGCTTGTCCAGCCAGATTGCTTGGGGGCGTCTAGGTTGGCCTTGGTTCTTCTGGAGCATTCTCAGTGTCATCATACGTAACATCCAGGTCTTCTTTGATATCAATAGCAATATTGTGGAGGATTGCCATTGCTACTATATTATAATTTGGCATTTTCTAATGACACTGAGAAGCCATGAAGAAGACACCTAAATCGAAAACCCTCCACCTCTATTACTCTTTTCGACATCAGCTCGCACTATGTCACAGATCTTCATAACATACTTCTTTGAAAAGCGGTATTTTGTTTTGAAATCGCCATGCGAAAGTAATAACGGATTGCACCGAGTTTGGTATGTTTAGACTTTCCTTGGAGGCGGAAAATCTTCAATCGTATGTATTAGCTGCATATCAATATTATCTAAATCTTCCATTTGATCTTTAAAATCTATTTTCAACAAACACAAATACCTACCAACTTAAATCTTTCCTTGAACTAAACAGTCAAAAAATGCTGTCAAACGCGAAATCAGATAAAATTACGCAATTTTTGTCTTATACACCCGTTAAACTAGGCCTCTGCGTTGTATAAGCATTGTACAAGTCTTCATACAAACCAGACACTTGTTATAACAGCAGTATACATCAACCTTGTCAATTCAGGAATTATTAGTAACATTTTTCTTATAACAGGCTTATATGATGTGCATAAATCTTTATTAGTAAGACCGTTTATATTTAAATCCAGACTACGAAACGACGGACGAAAAACAAAAGTTATAGATGCTTTGACGTATGCCCTAAAACAGAAGTGGAATGACAATATATGGGCATACAGCAAGAAACACAGATAAAATGTGGACTTTAAAGACAACTATATGGCAAGGACCAAGGGGAAAAAGGAGAAGCGGACGCCCTAAAAAAAGGTGGATCGTAATTAATCCGACGAGTTCGACTAACGCCCACGCGCTTGTGCCGCCGGTACCAGCGCTAAGACCATCATTTTTCTTCTTTTCATTTCGTAATAAGACTCCTGAAGAACCGCCATACTGGTACAAATGACCCACTATTTTGTGTCACTATCTCCCGGCCTATAATGACTTCAGTATTAAATTCGTATCTGGCGTTAGAAAAATACGAACAACAAACTATTACTGGAGTGTTACAATACACTGAAGGTAACCGGGTCAATCAGGGTAAAGCCGGTTGTCCACCGCCACCGTCACCGGGACGTCACCAGTTACTTAACCAGGACTAAACGCACAACGGATCAAACGTTCGTCGAAGTGCGGTAACTAAGTCCATAACATATCTTCCAGGAAACGAAAAAATCTTTGGAAAGGCGATATCCGATAAGACTAATCTATATTAAGTCTTATACTACAATCTGTAAAAAGAACATTAAAATATTTTAATTTTTTGATAACGATATCGTCATACTTTCGTAACGCGAGTTCCTCTACGCAGGTCAAAGGTCAAATGTAGTCCATGTTACGATCATTCAAATTCAAAATCCTTTACTAATTTAGGTAACACAATGTACACTTCGAAACGTGAATAAAGAAAAACATATTAAATGCATTCAATTTAACATTAACTGCCAGTTCTCAAATCAAAGGCGTAGAACGGACGAGAAGAACTGGCAATAAATTCTGCGCTACTCGTTTTAACATCTAAAGGCCGATTTACATTATCTTAGTGTTTAGGAGAGTGCTTTAGGATAGTACTTTAGTTGAAACATGTAAACGCTACTTGCTTTAGTAAACGCTACGCTAAAGAACTTGCCTTTCAAGTTGTACTAAAGCACTCTCCTAAACACTAAGATAATGTAAATCGGCATTTAGATGTTAAAACGAGTAGCGCAGAATTTATTGTAACTCTCACTATGTTTTAAGATGTGTAGGAGATTATTAATTGATTTCAAATTTAATTGATATCAATTTAATTTTTTTACACGCAATAGTTTCGGCATTCCTTTTATGCTTCACCTCCTGTTATTTATAGTTTCGCTAACAATTTTACATAACACAGTCTAGTCTAGTACACTAATCGCGAGCAACACCTATTAACTCATAATTCTATAAATTATTTCCTGATTAATTTTTCATTACATTTATATTATGATTTATGAATATAGTGAATCATGTTGAGTGGAGCAAAATTATTTAAATACAGACAGTAGCTACTTCATAAACATTTATTTCAGGATTAATTATTTAAATTATACTACCTGCCCGGGCGATGTTTTGCCATTTTAATTATTTCTAGGCAATAATTTGGTAGTTAAAATTAAAATATGTAACTAACTTTTTGAAAGTGTGTCGGAATTAGTTACGATGATTTTATGATGAATTTGATAATTGCAGTACTTATATATACGTACGTACTTATATATATGAATATACCGAGTTATTTCTTGGTATCTGCTATAGCAGATGCAGATTGATATTTTTTGTATACTTTTCTTTTATTCTTCTTTCTTTGATTCTTCCCACAGACATTCGCAATGGCTACGTAGCACCATTTATTTATAACCATTTTGTCATAAAATGTCTTCCAGGAAAAGAGGAGGTGCGAAACCTGGACGTTACTGTTATATTTAAACTGTACACTTAATTTGTTTACTAACAATTTAAGTTAAACAGATCTTTAATGCTATAAAATACAAATAATTACAAAAACATTCATTAAGGAAACCTATCTCTTAGGCTCATATTAGATATAACGTAAATAATATGAGAATTTAGTATATATAAAGATTTATTGAGAAATAATGAGTCTATTATTGGCTGTATTTTGACAATTCAGCCATTAATATAAACAGTACTTACATATCCGGTAAAATTTCCCGAACCTTCCATAACATCGATTCGTAACTTATGCCAGCCTGAATAAAAGTTTGGCGTGACTGTGGGCCCCAACATAATGCTTCCAACAGTAGCATCACCAATCTCCCTCACTGCATTCACCATAATTGTGATTTGATCCTGCTCACTCGACTGCATGTATGCATTGATATCTACACGCCCACTTTCACTTCCTTCAAAAGTAAAAGAAGCCACGCAACTCAACCGCTGCCTATTTGGTGAAATAAACTTCTCACTCAGCCAATGCGGAGGGTCTAATCCTATATCTGAATATGTCTTAAGGTCCCACATTGACAGGCCATTACACATACCAACTGTGTTTGTGAAATTGTCACTATAACCATACTCGAAATTGTAAGGCAAGCACGCGTCACACACCACGAAATATGCAAAAATCACAATTAATTTATACATCTTTGAAATACTTAAGCATATTAAAGAATATGTTTCAGCTATTCAAATTATTATCTCGGATAAGATACGGCATTATTGATAAAATCAATTACAATGCTAATTCTGTAGTTATACACGACTAATTACTGTTCCATTACCGATATCTTTACACAGGTAAGTCGACAGTCCAATGAATATATTGAAATCACACGTTGATTTTGTTCCGCATTTTTTATTGGCTATAAAGTATAATCAAACCTGGAAGTAGCTGTTATAAAGATAAAAACAAAATTGTAAAGACAATTAGAAAACAATAATAAACATATACAATATACTTAAAAACTTGGAAGCTGTTCTCTGTGAGCAAAACTTATATTTTTTTTACAATAAATTATGAACTTTTTAACTTTAAGAAGCTAAAACTTAATAATAATTCTATGAGAAAAACGGAACTTTGACCAACATTTATTTGTTCTCTGTTATTGTCATTCAGCTGTTAATAAAAAAAGTACTTGGAGATCCGGTAAAACTCGTTGAAAGTTCCACCACGTGGAAGTGATCTGTTATCTATTGACTTACCTACCTTAAAACTTAGACAAAAGAAAAGAGACCTAAGGCCCATTTAGATGGAGAGAGTTTCTCGTCGAAGGTACGATTATCGAAAGAATATAAAAAAGTTTCTTCGTCCAAACATTCACACCTCTCGCTCTTCCACTTTGGCGACAATTGCCTCGCAATGGAAAATTTATTGTGTTCGCTCAGTAAAAACGTCAAAAACGTATTGAATTTTGATGTATGGCTCGTTAAATCTTCTACTTAGAAGAATAAACCTCAAAACTCCTTTCGAATTGTGTTGTGTACCTACTTGATGCATGTATGTATGAGCTACTTTAGTTTAACACTGCAAAAATTACTTTACCTTAGTAGTTATAGTAATTTCTAATATTTTTCATAATAAGGAATTGCAATATCATGTCTTCAGTACATAAATTTTGCAATATCAAGCTAAGTATAAGGTTTTAGAATGTAATTGGAATAGCAAATATTGAATGGTTCTGTTATTTTATGGATATGTGTACTTAGTGCATCGATTATTAGGCGGTATAATTAAAATTTAATTTTATTCGGTTTTGAAAGTTCGCCATTTTAATATCATATTGAAATATCGCGAGTTTTTAATGACGTTAAGGTTACCATTACACTTTACTACAATGCGGCAACTATTTACATTTTTATTACATACAAAGACATAACAAATTACAATATTTACAAAAATACTATTTCTTACAGTATTTTAACTAACAAGCAGACCAGTTCTGTCAGTTCACTTAACGAGCATAAAATTAATATTATAGGTACCTAATCTATGAAGTTCATTAATTATTCTCATAGATTGTGTCATGTGTGCCGTTTTCGAGAGGTTAGACGTAGACGAAGAAAATAGACGTACCTATGCAACTTGTTCAAAATAAACTATAATCAATTAATGTTATAGTAAGTAATAAAATATAAGTAATAAACATTCCTCAATTGAATAGAAAGATACGACTTGACGATAACGAGACGTTTGATAATGACTGTGATTTACAATGGGCTTTTAATATTGATAAAAATAGGCAAGGAAATTATATTTTTTTCATAGAACAGGCAGGACGCTCATCTGATGTTAAGTTATACCGCCGCACATGAAATGTCCATGTGCAATGCCAAAGGGCTCGGGAGTGAGTTGCCGGCCTTTTTAGTATTACCAAAAAAAGAGCGTACCAATAATATGTATTATACGTATATAAGCGTAGGGTCTGGAAAACAAAATAAAATTTGCAATACATTTTATTTGAGAAATAACATTTTTAATTTTCCAAAAACTTGCCGACGATTACAAGTCGACCTAAAAAATATTCTTTACGCTTATGAACAGATTTAAAGAATACAAAATTAATAAATGTGTAATAAAGCACCAAATGACAAATTAATCCCCAAACGTCAGATAATTGATTATATATATATTATTATTGGGGTATGTATATTATCATCTGATAAAACAACATTAAGTAATTGAATAAATTCCTAGAAGTGATAATAATTAAAATGATAACAGATTTTTTGAGAATTTTTTTAATGATGTAAGCCCTGCCTTGATCGGTTTTAATGTATTATGGATGAATGGAATGATGAAACCAAACTGCTTTAGTATTTCGATTAGAGTCATCTCTCAATCGTGCCAACCAGAAAGAGGACGAGGCTTTAATAGTACGTACAGTGGTGCAAATATAGAATCTAAATCTTTTATTAATGTATGATTTTTCGTTAGACCCTATTGATTACACTACACTTCCACTTATAGAAGTTCTAGCAATTTTTTTGCAGTTTTGCAGGGCCAGAATTTTTTATATTTCTTAGGGAAATATAGCTAAAAGCTATTTTTTAGTATGATAAATTAAAAAAGCTTTATGTAAAATAACATTTTAATGAAAAATTACATTCATAATTTTATGAAAACATTTTAGATCTTTCGAGCATGTATTTAGTCAAATTAGACATAAACATAATTCAGTCTCTGTAATTACACGACCCTAAAGTAGCAACATTTGATTTTAATCACTGGCAACACCATACTAAAATTATTTATAAAGTAACATTCAAATAAATCCAATCTAACTACAATTAATTGAAAAATGCACCGAATGTCGTAAATAATTTTATTTACTAATTCAGTCTGTAAAGTTACATAAAAATAAGTTCAAGAATTTCGATTACACAAAATATATGCAATCTCGTACATAAAAGGTGAAACTAAACTTAAAAATAAATTTATAAAAATATACACAGATAACATACATTTATTAATCAATCTATATTGACAAGTACAATACGCGTTGACAACATGTCAAAATGCGTTGACAAACTGTCAATGTACATTGTTAATGTCAACCCTTTTAATATGATACATTTATTTAAGGGCAAAAATGCCAAAAATATGTCATTCTTTTAAATGATACACTTTGGATTAAAATGAATCTACTTTGTACAAATATCTCAATATTACATGCTTTATGGCCTAGTCACAGGTTTTTATAGACGCTAGATTATTGGACATTGATAATCTATGATTCAAGTAAAATTAAACAATTGTTTGAAAAGGAAAAATGCATTCTAGTCATTCTGCTAATTTATAGTCAATAGTCAAAAATATTGCCATTTAAAACAGTTTGGTACTAAATAAATAACATTACAATGATATTGACGCAGAAAAATCATGTCAAAAAGGTTAAAATTATTTATTTAATTTTCATTAAAATCCCATTGTTGCTAAACGAAAAACATACAATAATTGCGATCCCCACTCCTGTTTTAACGTATACCCAAGTGTACGGATTGCATACAATAACGTACAATACTTTTTAGAATTTACATAGTACTGGTACGTCTGTGTGCAATTCAATTTCTAAATAATATATTTAAAACTTAAAAAAACATTGACTGATATTGTACCATTTACTAAAAACTAATGGACGCTTCAAAGAAATCTAGTCATTTCTACTAAAACCGAAAACTAAATGCTAAAACCCTGCTATACTAAGGTTTTTCATTGGTCATTAAAACGTGTTTTGTCATTTGGCAGTAAACTAATATCCTCCTTTTTTGTGTAGGGTAAGCTTGATAGGCTCTAATTAACCAGAAACCGAAGCCTATCAATTCACACAGGTAACCATAGTCATATAATATATAATTTCGTGAAAAACTTGTGCTTTTTCTTAACTAAACCGAACATCAGTACATAACTTCGTAAACTGTCGCTTTTTTATCTCCAGAGCCCGTCACAATGAACTTATCGTCTGATGAAACGTCACAACTAAGCACTGACGAGGATTCCTTTGACTGAAAATTAAAAATTAAAAAAATTAAAATGATTAGTGCGAGTGCAAGTGATTAGTAATTGACATTGATTAGTGCAAGTAGTGTCCAATTATTGTTTAGTGGCTCTGTTAAGTAAATTCAGTTGCC
This sequence comes from Pieris napi, assembly GCF_905475465.1. Classification (NCBI taxonomy): domain Eukaryota; kingdom Metazoa; phylum Arthropoda; class Insecta; order Lepidoptera; family Pieridae; genus Pieris; species Pieris napi. The sequence continues at coordinate 1,843,777 of NC_062239.1, read as the reverse complement.
ATAGTTTGGCAGGCACGCTGCGAGTGAGGGGGAAGAGAGGGCGCACGCGACGTCACTACTCGCAGATCACTCGCAAAAAAATAGAACACGCTTCTAATCACGTTACTACACAGCCAACTAATTACCTGCACTCATCACTAATCAAAGTGAATAATAATAACAGGCCTTTACACATAAAAACAAATACATAAGAAAATTTTATTGATGTGAATTGAACGCATGACTTGAGGGTTGAGTGTCGCACGCGCAATCCATTAGGCCATTCTAATAATCATCCTAATTGACGTCAGTAAAAAATTATCAGTTTGACGTTGTGATATGGAATTTGATATTTTATAATATTTAAAGTTCCAAGTATGTGCTGAATCCCGAGTATGTCTGTCCACAAATTTCTTGGAAAGTACAAGTCATACCAAGATTTTGATTTAAATATTGTCTATTCTAAGTCCTGGAACCGTTCAAGTTTTATCAAAATTAATTCTTATTAAGCTAAAACAATTTCAATAGTAACATGTACTTAATAAAAAATATTTTTTTATTATTATTACAATTATTTGTTTGATTGGGAATCGGACCCAAGACCAAATGTGTTCCTAATAAAAATAAACGAATAGCTAAAATTAAAAGTAGTATAAATGGATATTTTTTTACAAAAAGCTTTAGATGTGAATGTGTGTTGAGAACTGTGTTTGTGTGTTTGTGTTCAATATACCTGGAATATACTAGCGCCATACGGCGTCCTCCAGGCGTTGAGTAGATTATCTTTCCCCGTTGACACGAACCATTTGCCACTCGCCGCGAACCTTAGTGAGAGGACACAAGACTCGTGTAACACTAGTTGATATCTATCGGGTTTGCCCGCGTGTAATACTTCCACGTGGGAGTTCTCCATGCCCACGGCCAGCCAGGAACCTGAAATTTTTATTATTTATTATTGTTAAGAAAAACAAAATATTATTTAGCAAAATTAAAAAAAAAATAGGTGACTATTGTATCTATAGAAGTGTCAAGTGACTTGGCGATGGCGAACATGACTAAGACTTCTAATGAAAAAATCAGTGGCGCTACAACCTTTTTAGGTCTGGGCCTCAGATTTCTGTAACTGCTCATGATCATTTGTCAATAAATTACGCAAGTAGATGATCAGCCTCCTGTGCCTGACACACGCCGTCGACTGTTTGGCCTAAGGCAAGCCGGTTTCCTCACGATGTTTTCCTTCACCGTTCGAGCGAATGTTAAATGCGCACATAAAAAGAACGGCGGACCTCGAACCTACGACCTCAGGAATGAAAGCTAAAGCCACTTGGCCAACACTGCTCATCTCATACATATTGAATATTTGTGAAGTGAAAACTTCTTTAGCGGCGTTGTTCGCTTTTTTTGTTATGGGTAAAAAATGTTAAACTCGCGTCAGGACACGTGACCTGATCGAAAATTCGTAAGACCGATGGAGAGTAGACAGCTGGCGCGGCGTATTTAATGTAATATAAATTGTCATGTTTGTGTACAATAGCGCAATAAATAAATATTGTATTCTACCACATAAATGATAGTACTTTTATACTGATAATTAAAGCAATTCGTGCAAAATTATTCCCTAACCATTCCTAAATATCAAAAATGCACAACGTTAACATTCAAGTTTTCACTTCTACCGGCACTCCCGGAGTGCAACCCATCGTTTTTTTTTATTAGTCTTCTTACCTGTAGGACAGTATCCCAACGAGAAGATCTGACTTGAGAAGTCGTGCTGGTGCAATTGCCTTCCCTCCCTCAAGTCCCAGGAACGCACCGTATTGTCTAACCCACCCGTCCATAGTCGGGTTCCGTCCGGACTTATGTCTATACAAGATGCGCCGTCCGTGTGACCTGTACATATACGTAATCGGTATACAAAACACCACCTATTTTAAGCTATTGCATAGATTTTATCGCGGGCTTTGAGCGTGACGACCGAATCAAGAAATTCCGTAACGATAAAAACCTAACACGCGATGACGTAATATAGGTGCGGAAAATACGCGTTAGAGTGAGACAGACTATATAGGCGTTTTAATAAAAATAAATCAATAATTATAACTGCATAAGTTGATAAAAAATGCTATGCAATAGCTTTACCGCGGCAGTCCCCGTTTTTTTTTAATTAAAAAAAAAATTGATGTTGAGCAACATGCCCTACAAGTCAAATGGAAGTCTGGCTTCGAACACACACGACCTAAGTCATAAATTCACCCAAAAAAATCTAAAATTCCCTTTTTATTAACATTATATTTTTCTTATAAATAAAAATAATGTTCAGTACCTTGGAATTGCCTAACTAATGTTTGATTATGAAGATCCCAGACTGCGATATTGCCATCGGAGCAACAGCTGAAGCACACCTGAAATGGTTGTTATAAACATTACTATAATTTTGTATAAATTTTATTTATTATATATATATTTATTTTTTATTTTTATTTTAAAATTTATATCTTATTATATATGTAATTATTATCTTTGGTATTCCAGTGACGCTACAAACTTTTAGGTACCTTACATTACTGTATCCATTTCGCTTTTTATTCTTAATAGGCAAGTAGGTGAACAGCCTCGCTTGACAAATGCCGATTTTTTTAACTAAACGTCGGTTTTATGATGTTTTCACTGTACAAGTGAATGTAAAGGTGTATTAAATGCACACATCGGCAGAATAACCAGCCGGGGTTCGAACACGTTGCACGCTGAAGGCACGAGTGCTATACTGCTCTAAATTACTTAGTATTAAAGATTAAGAAAGAAGAAAGATTAAACCACAATTAATAAACTGATTTTGATTGATTCATTCATATAATATATTAAAAAAAATAACATAGGATTCTAAACGAGAGATAAATAGTATTATTTTACGCCCACATTTTCGCCAATTTATCAATTTGCGACGTGTCGTAGTAAATTTATAAACTAACGGATATCCATTCGTAAGATTCCAAACGGTTAGATTTGGTTAGTGACTTATTCAACCAATCAGAGCGCACATGTCGTTTGGTTATCGCTTACTTATAATGTACTATATAATTTTACATACATTTTAAAGAACTTATTTTACGAAGAAAATTTTACAAGTGATTAACTCTTTTATATCGAAAGTTGGTACAAATTTATTTCAGCATAAAAACATTACCAACAACATAATATTTCCTTTTATTAATTACCTTAGAATCAGGACTTATTGCTAGAGCATAGCAGGCCGGGGCTGAAGAAGTGAGTTCTGCTCTCATTCGAGGTGTAGGAGAAGACAAATCCCAGATGGAGAGATTGGAGGCCTCTCCTCCGACCAGCAATGTCCTGCCATCTGGTAGGAGTTTCACGGATCTGATGTAATTATCTCTTTGCTGGAATGAGATTTTAAATAAAAAGTTAGTAATATTTAATTCATTCTTATTTTTTTATTGATAAGAACTTGCCAACCCAACCACACTGATACATCCCCGTTATCAAAGACGTTGCCCCTACTGGATGCTGTCTCCGACACTATCGACATATTTATATGTTGGCAGAGTGAATTCACAGTAGCGATATTGTGTATATTATGTGTTTAAGAATATAATGTTTACTTTTTTATATTTTTTTCGACATTATCGTATTGGCATAGCCTGTAAGGATAATGTATGTATTTCTATAAAGCTTAGGTTTCCTAGAAAAGAGTTGCCGTTAACTAACGGCCGTCTTTACTTATTTTTAACATAATGCAAAAAAATATCATTTTCGCTTGTTCGAGTCACGTTTCCACTCATTGTATTAATTAAATATGGGCACTGCTACACGCGAAAAACGTTTAACTAATTTTTATCACCGCTATGACGGCCGTCATGCAAATGACAGCACCGCTGTTTGACGTTTTCTGAAAAACCTACTCCGATGTTATTTATTCCGACAACGTATGGGTGACGTCACCCAACGTTACATTACGACCGTTAGATAACGGCACCGCTTTTCTAGGATACCTAAGCTTTACAAATAAATATTTAAATCCAGTTGACGCTCACCAAACAGTCCAACTGCGATAGCGGCTCCAACGTATTAGGCGAACCGGGGCTGGTGATATCCCATAGTTTGACACAACCTTTACCGCCAGTGTACGCATGCCTCGCACCACTGCTTAGAGATAGGGCCACCGCACACACGACTTCGCCGTGGGGTAATGCTGCCACCTGTCTAGCACCACGGGGAATCCCCGGTCCTACGAGGGCGTCCGCGGGAAAAGGCACTGGTTGGAGCGGACCGCCGCATGTGTGGTAGGAGTATGCACTGAAATTTTATTCTAAACAATTAAATAACTTTAAATTTGAGGGTCTCTACGGATCACTATAAGTCGTAACTTATGAGAGGTCAATATATACTTTAAATACTTAATATATAAAATGTACGGGTTAATTTTTTTGTTTCATTGTCTGAACGGCTCAAAAAATACTAGCCCAAATTGAGAAATGATATTGGTAGAGATGTATTTGATGACCGATCCGACTTAGACGAATACTTAAATTTCGCAGTAAATAATGAATATAAAAATGCGAAAGTTTTACTAAAGTATCTTTCAGTAAAACCAACACGACAATGAAATAAAAAAAAATGATTTTGATAATTCTTTTTTTTTGTTGGAAAGTATCATATTCAAAAATGTATTAGATTTTGACAACAAAAGTCATAGTTCGCGCTCAATCTCGTTTCTTTATTAAAATGGCATTTCTGGACGGTGAAAACTCGAATTTATTATTTTGCAATCAGACCCAAATCTGGGTCGGGCGTGAAAAATATCCCTGGGCGGCAGTATCATTTAACATCATACGTAACGGATTTGGGGGGGGGGGTCATTTTATAAAAGGTTACGATCAGGGGCGGGGATTGAATTACGCGTTATTGTTAATATTATTTTCGACTTTCTAGTACTTTACACCAGTTAATGGTAACTTTTAACTATAGTCACTAGGTGGTCAAGAAACGCTTTACTATACTTGGGTACAGAAAAACGTTACGGCGCGTTACGTGGGGAAGGGGGTCAATAATCTCCAAAAATGTCGTGACGTAATACTTGAACGCTCCCTAAACGGCTGGACTGACTTTGATGAAATTGGTATGTTTAAATTCAAGAATGGTTTAGATATTTATTTTTAAGTTTGATTTTTTTGTATTTCTGACAAGACGGGTCCGCTATATCAATAAAAATTTAAGTAAATATATATGTATGTAATATAATCTTACGGTTTGGCAGGTGGCATCCCATTCGTCCTGTGGCCATCGTAGGGTAAGGGCGTTCTATACGCGGCATATGGTGGAAACGCGTACCTTCCCGTTGGGGTTGGAGCGCGTCCTTTAGCACCGGGCGTTCCTGGTTTCTCCTGTATTTTTTAATTATTTTTGATTTCCTTATATACCAATGTTGACGGTATATATCCCAAAATATAGCAAAGGACATATTTAAAAAGTTTAATACAAAATAAGAAGCTATTGATATGTATTAAGTATGACACATACGGCGGCGGACACTCATGCCAAATGGGCTTGCGACTACGTTGCCGGCCTTTTAAAAATTGGTTCGCTCTTTTCTTGAAGTACCAAAGTCGAATCGATTCGGAAGCACTTCAGTGGAAGGATATTTATTAATCTCAAAGCAATTACTGTTTTACCGGGAATAAACCTAGGATCAACCATCTTACTAATCCATTATTCGACATGATTTTTTTTTTATAATTGCAATACCAATATTGTCTTATGTAGTTTGTGTTACTATATGTAGGAGATAATCAACACGATGACATTTATATTATTAGAGTGGCAACACTTATGCAGTATCATAGACATCTTATAGATTATAAATTGTCAAAGTCAATCTGTCAGTAGTAGCGTTGCGATAGTCGTGTTAATAGCTCTCTTACCGGCGCCTGCGCATTTCGTTTAAAAACAACATGACGAACAATAGTGTTTAATAACAATCTCTCTCTAACTTACATCTTTAGAACTCTTAGGTGTAGATCTGCTAGAAGAAGACCCCGATCTCGAAGGTGGTCGAGGACCATTTTCCGTTCTCTCCCCATCCTGAGGTCTTACACTTGGTGACCCCCTTTCTTCCTCATTAGCTACATCTACAACTAAGTCCTGATCGCTTTTCTCAGCATCACTATCCTGAAATGTTTGATAAAATATTGTTGTCTCTTTCCATTACAGTTTAACATTATTTGACAGAAAGAGACAAATGACAAATGCATTACTAACTTGAAAGTATGTATTTCTTTAACCAATTAAGGATCACCTTAGCACAAGGTAATGCTGATGTAGTCTGTGCGGAAAGAGAACTGTCGTAGCACTTAAGGTAGCAGTGCTAAATTACTTTTTTGTTGACAACCCTATTAGGTCATTATAGTTCGACAGAACGATACTTAGAAAAAATAAAAGAATAATCATTATGACACAAACTCAAAATAACTTTACCCATAAAGGTAACCAATGAACGTCAACAGAAAAGATGTTAAATTGATTCTGAATATTCAAATACTACCAGTTCGCAAGGGCGTAGAGTGGGCAAGAAACTCTCCGCCACTCTTTTTCATCGCCAAGATTTGAGGCATACAAATTGTTGTAAGGCAGAGCAGCCATAAATATTTGAACTGGAGAAAATAAATACCAAGGATTAGGATCATTTAAATAATTTTCAAATTTAAAAAAACCCCTTATTGATCAATTTACGTTTAACGAGAGTTTTGAATTTATTCAGTAATAATTATCTAATTTCGCTTGGGAGTTTGTTGAAAAAACGAATACAATTTCCATTTAAGGAGTGTATTATCTTCTGCTGATTGGTTGTACGTTTAAAATTGTTCTGCTTCGAGTGTTATCGTTTATAAATCATTTATATTTTTTGTACATACAACAAGGCTTCAAGAATATATTGACCAGATAGTGTCATAATATTTAATTCCTTAAACTTATTCCGACTAAATGAAATGACGCGTAGCAAATAAGAATTATATTAGTTCGCGTAACCGTCACGCTGATTCTCTTTCCGCACATAATCTATTATTATAAGAATGTCTCCTTGTTACTAGTAAGTATGTAAGAATTAAATCAGAACCTTGTTTTTTAAAGCTTACAGTCCTAGTCCGATTAGTCGATTCACTAAAACATCTATATCCGATGCAAATTCGTTAAAAGGTAGCATTGGTAAGTGAGCTAAGTAAGCTTTTGAGGTTCGTATTAAAATCTATAGGCTTTTTTATGTGTATTTGATCTCCACAACTAATTAAGCTAAACTATACTAATTCTAAATGCCTAAACCATCGTTTCTCAACAATTTTTATGTCGCAACCCACGAAAAAGCCAAAAAGTTAACAGTCTTGCGAACCCGTCACTGTAAAATTATAATTTAGTTTTATATTTTTATACTACACTATAATTAACTAATCTTTTATACCTATATGTAGTTTGTATATATTATTTTTCAACAGACTGCGACTCCCTTTTAAAACAAACTCGACCCTCCTAGGGTTGCGATCTCCCGCTTGAGAAACGATGGCCTGAACTATTTCTAGGAGATCGCCTAGTGAGGCTTCGACAACCTTTAGATTAATAACCGTGTCTATAGCTTTCTAGTGTAATATTCATTGCGTAAAATTTGTCTCGTATTTTAAATTTATTACCCTAAATAAAAGAAATACAAACATACACTAGACACAGAGACAGGTACCTTGTCTTCTTTGCGTCGTTTGGCGTCGAGTGGTTCCGGCTCAGCTGGTGACCGCGGCCGATATTTATGTTCGCGTTCGTGAGGTGATACGGAATGACGCTGGGAATTAGCAATTAAATCGAGTTAGGAATCCATCAAATCATCATTTATTCATATAGGAAACGCAGCTTATAAAGGGTACATCAATAAAAATGTTTAAAAATTCAATGCTTCTATATTGTTAGTTGTCAAATCAAGGCCAATACTTTAAATCCGCAATTTATAAATGTTTGTAAGGAGTAAAATGTATAACTATATACATATAAATGCGACTGTTTTTGTCGGCGGTTTGAGTAGTGTTGGCCAAGTGGCTTCAGCATGCGACTCTCATCCCTGAGGTCGTAGTTTCGATTTCCGGCTGTGCACCAATGGACTTTCTTTCTATGTCCGCATTTAACAGTGGCTCGAACGGTAAAGGAAAACATCGTGAGAAAACCGACATGTCTTAGACCCAAAAAGTCGATGGCGTGTGTCAGGCACAGAAGGCTGATTACCTACTTGCCTAATGCCTGAGGCCTAGACCTAAAAGGTTGTAGCGCCACTGATGATGTCGGCGGGCACAAAGAGTTAATCGTCTGCGATGAAAATTGCTTTGAGTGATTTTTGTATAAAATATATAAATATATTTATTAGGGCGTATATTCCTATTATAAAATTTAAATATTACCTGTTGAGCCATAGCTCTTGAAGCAAGCCGGTCGTCATCCCTAGGTGGGGGTTGTCCCGGTAATAAAGGGGGAGGAGCTGGACCTGATAATGGAGGCTTTATGTCCGAAGGCGGTGGTAGCTCCACCTATAAATTATTCCTATATTGGCTTTCTCAGTAAAACGATGTTATTTTTTTTTTTCGACAATTCACACCAATTGACCTAGTCCCATGCTAAGCTGGTGAAGCTTGTGTTATGGGTACTAGGCAACGGATATACATACATATTATAGATAGATATACATATAAATACATATGTAAACACCCAAGACCTAAGAACAACACCAAATGCTCATCACATCGATGTTCGCCTCAGCCGGGGATCGAACCCGGGACCCATGGATTCGCAGTCAGGGGTACTAACCACTAGACCAATGAGTCGTCGTATTGATCATATTAGATACTGTTTTATTGAGTACTCGCTGTATTTAAATTCATACATTCTGTAAAGTGTAAGTTGTTCAGAGATTTTTTTAAACCTGTAACTTTTTCCGTCTTCTATTCTCGGTGGAATTACTTGATAAATGTCAATCATTTTAGTTGTTTATTTATTTATTAATAATCCACATCTTGTTTTTTAAATATAATATATACAATTTTTAAATTAAAAATATAGCCAATCTGTTTACACCATGTATATGAAGAACGTTATGTACTAACAATGACGATTTACTACTAACTTATTGGTTAAGGTGTGTGTGGGAATGTGTAATCTATGTAAGTATGTGTGTTGTAATGTGATCATAAAATCCATTCGATTTTCTTATCTCCTTCGAAAGACACGTGTGGAGATAATATGGATGAAGTCGAGGCTCGCGTAATATATAATAATATAGATAATTAATTATATAGATTTAGATTGTATCAAGATTTGGGATTGGGAACGACGTATGACCAGTTCTATTATCGGGTAACATTTAAGTTTCATATCAACAATAATTAAATCTCAATATCTGTGTATATAACAAAGTATTACATCACTTAACACGTGTTAGCAGGCGTCTAAGTTTTTTTTGGATTACCTTATGCGCGGGCGGCGGTAAATGTGGCGCTGTTGGTGGACCAGCACCGGGAAATAGAAGGCCCCCAGCGCCTAACAACGCACCGGCGCCCCCAACACCATGTGGTAGTGACGCTGAGGCGTGGATCTGTTGCTGCAACCAACGCTACTATCAAACACTGATACCGACCAACTTAAAGTAAGATAGAGATTCAGAAACGAGACTTCCGTATGACGAAATCCAATATTTCAGGACTTATCGCCCATTCGTTTCTGAATCTTGATGAGTCAACAATTATTCACTTCACAAGATCTTTGATATTTCTTCACTCACAGTGTAAACCAAGTCTAGGGAGCGTTCAAGTATTACGTAACGCAATTTAGGGGGAGGGGGGAGTACAGAAAAACGTTATGGTGCGTTACATGGGGGGGAGGGAGCTCCTAAAATCTTTAAAAATTGCGTAATACTTGAATGCTACCCTAAACTCTAACGGTGTGTGCCCCCTACATTGTACCATGAACGTGCAATAACACGAAAATGAGAACAGTCTGTAGTTAATAATAAGAATATTAAAGCATTGTGTAACGGATTTGGTGACCGTAGTATATGCGTATAATGCGCGGATGATACCCGTGTCATTATTGCATAGAGATTTGTGCAGAAATTATTTTTTTATTCTCAACGCTACTCGCTTGATACGCTACAAATGGTAGGTATCTAAACGAGCATAATTGTGAACTCAGCATGAGTACACAATTATGCTCGTTCATAGCACGGTCATGGTACACGGGGTAGAGGGCGGACTTCTTTACGACTGACTTGTTATTCAATGTTTAACTAGCTAGCATGAATTGTTTAAGAACTTTTGAATGTATGTTCGTGATAGATCTTCTAGCGAGATTCTCCCACACGACGTAAATTACGTGCCGGGGACTATACTAATTAGTGTAGTTCTGTATGAGAAATTTATAAAAATATTCCTGTTTGTATCCCAAAAGAGCAAACTCCTTTGTCTCTTTTACACATAAGAGAGAAAGAGACAACAGACACAGGCAGTTATTCGCCAGTGAATATACTGGAACTTATTTCGTCCTAGATTAAACGTAAACATAGATTATTTCTACAACTACTTGTTGATAGCAACAAAACATCTAAATCTATATAAAGCCATTCAAGTGCTCTGTGCTAAACTGCGTGAAGTGAATGGTGCTCGTGTTAAATGGAATGTGAAGTAAGAAAACAGTTTTATGAGTGTGTCGATATCAAATAGAAATGGTTATATTAATGACCGAGATATTGATTTAATACCGCCATTAAAACGCAATCGCAATGAATAAGTTAGTTTGCACGGTGTTGCTAGTTAATCGATATAGTACTTCTTTACTTAGCAAAATTTAAAATCATTTATTCATATAGGTAACACAATGTACACTTATGAACGTTAAAAATAAATATATGAAATGCTTCTAATTTTACATTTACTGCCAGTTCTCAAATCAACGGCGTAGAACGGAAGAGAAGAAGTGGCAATAAACTGTCCGCCACTCTTTTTAATCGCCAAGTTCTTTGTTTTACACAACGTTTGTAAGGCGCTGCAACCATTACACCATGTTCCACATTACACCTTATGAAATTCATAATCTATATATATAAAAATGAAACCCGTTTTCCGTTGTCACGACATCACATGAAAACGGCTCGACCAATTTGTCTGATTTTTTTTTGTTGTGTTTGTAATTTTCAGGAGAAGGTTCTTATAAAATAAAAAAATTACAAAATTGCGCGGAAAATTAGAAAATTCAAGAATACTTAACCACCATACAATTCGAACTTTTTGGTGTAACCTTATGGCGTTTGACATAACACAACATTGACAGAATGCGTGCTGCAAATATCGTCAGAGGATGTAAGAAAAATGAATATCGTTCAAATTAAATGCTTCGATTGGAGTTATTATATTGATAATATAATAATATGCGAGCCAGTAAAACAAACAAAGAATGTTGTATGACATAAAGCATTAGAATAATAAACAATTTGTTTCTGAAATATTTTTTAATTCATTATACCAATTTGAAATCAATATTCATAGTTAAGACAGGACAACGTCTGTCGGGTCCGCTAGTAATAAAATAAATTAAAAACAAAGATTTGTCCTCTATCAGCAGGAGGCATGGTGAAATAGGAGCACGCACTTACATTCTCGTCGGAACAACACGCAAAGCTAAAATCGTTAGCTTACGATAATGCTTAATGTATGTACAACTGATATGTTATTGACAAGATTTTAATCATCAATTAGGTGGCAAGTATTTTTATCAGCATTGGTAGCAAAAAAATCCAACCTGCACCATACACATCAATTGAAAAGATTAATATGTACTGATTTACGGAAAAATAAGTGCCATTTAACGCTGATTAACATGATAATAAAAAAATAAAATCAAGATAATGTACGCATATGTGATTTAAATACTTATCACTAGGAAATACAAAGCTTCGAGTCATTCTGAACTAACGGAAGTCTGTAAAAGTAACATTTAATAGTGACTCAAAATTAAATATTAGTTTTTCACTAGATAAAAAATCGACTTCTCAATTTCACTACAATTACATTTATACAAAATCTAGTATGTTTGAACATTTGTTCTTGCGGCAAGCGGTATCAACATACCATAACATTCACTCAAATTCGTGTTTGTATTTTATATGAATCTAGGAGACTTAAAAATATCTACTATTGCGATAAACCGCCTGGGGTTTAGTCCAGAAGGATAGAACACACACTATATACGAACTAGAGAGAACTAGTCGTAATATTTTTTCTAAAACTCATAACAATAGATCCGGTACAAATAAGTATTTTTAATTCATTTAAAGGCGAAAATGATTTTACTTATTTTTTACTGAGTAATATAATTATATTCTGGCACTTATTAAGAAATAAGTTTCAATGCGTTATCTTTGCCTCAAAGGGCCTATTAATATAAAAAGCTAGACTATAGGTAAGATTCTGAATTGAGACTTTGACTTCCTGCAAAATCCAATACAACCATTTACCCTACGACTTGTACAACTGTTCCATAAAAAATAAATAATGAGTTTTGTATGAAAAGGCAGTTCATTGCAAAAAAGGGTTAATCACAAACGAAAACCAAGCATTTTAACTAACTTACAAGCAGTTGCTGCAATCCCTGCTGTTGTTGTTGCTGCGGACAACATTTAAGAAAAATCTTTATTAATTTTTACAATTTCTCCACTAACATATCGTACGATTTCTACGAAAACTCATCAAGAATATTGGTATTACTTTCCGTCAATAATATCTTTGGAAGTATTATACCAAATACCCAATAAAGAGTCTTTAGGTTTAGTAATTATTTTGTTTGTATTCTCAAGGATACGAACAAAAAACTTACCCCTATAATAGCATTAAGTTCAGACATAGTGACCTGCTTAGCTCTCTCAACGGCGGAGGCAACTTGCTGCTGGTGTTCTTGTGCGAGAAACGGCAGTACCTGTCCTATTATTGCGCTCAACCTCTTTGCTATCTCTGTCTGAAAATACGAAATGACTTAAAACAACACTAACTTTGTGTAGAATGGAAATATGAATACACAATTGTCACCATCAAAAGCGTGCATGAGCTTTATTCTAAACAATACAAATATTTAAACAAAACAACGTAATACTTTTAATATATTTTTTATGAGGTATCAAGATGATTAATTAAGTACTGCTGCAACCTTAAAATTAATGACAATGCGCACTCCATTCAAGAGCTCTAACATTTGGATGTTGATGTACTAAATGTACAATTGGTAATACAAATAATTATTTTCTTTGTATGAAAACTAACCATTCTAATTACTCACTTACAAATCATACTTTTTTATAAGACAATGTATATGTGAACAAAGTAACAATAGCATGCAATCAAGTACAAATGTTATAATCGTCTAGAGCCATTAAACAAGTTCCTTGCTAATTATCAAGAAACTATTTGAATATAATTCTTCTTGGTGTACACACAAATATAAATACTATATGTTATATTAAATAATAAGATTGTATTTATCTGTTCTAAATTTTAAATGTATCAGAATTATACATATATTGTTTGAATGACTTAGATATGGTATTGCCAGTTTAAAAGACATCTGTCAAAAATAGTAATAATTGTTGTATAAAAATTATAACACAAAGCTCTCATTTCATATACTATTCAGCCACAATTTGATTATATTTCTTAGTTAGTATGATAATTTAGATAAAGGGAATAATGTACATACTTGCTTGTGCATTTCAACATTAAGGCCGTAGGACATCTCATAATACTGAAAAGGAAGAGAAACATTTAATAATAAGAAATATTCAAAAAATTATTAAACAATTTATAAGTTAGATACACACCATTACATAATGCCTTTGCATCTCAGTTTTTTCACTAGCTAGTTTTTCACATTCTAATTTTAACCTGTAAATATAAAAAGATAATAAACTTTTTCTGATTAACATAATATTACATAATTGTTAGTTTTTCACTCTGAACATGATCAACAGTGGTGGACACAACACCAATAATCTTAAGTAAATACAAGCTTTGCTTTTTTTGTTTTGTTTTGCTATGCTACAAATTAAAAAAAAACAACATTGGGCCATTGCTCTTTTAAAAATTACCTACCTATGTCTTTTTTTAATTGTTACATCAGCTAACAAAAATTCTCACCACAATATTTAAAAACCATTGTTTTTACCATTAGATTAATGTAACAGGTAAATGGGTAGCACATTACTCACGTATGATATTGTGCTTGTAAAAAATTAAATTCCTCTTTTATTCTTTCTAAAGTATCTGCTATTGTAAACTTTAATTGTCCGGCTGATGGCTGTGGGCCCTGCAATTAAACAACAACATAATAGGAAACAGTAAAACATGTACATAAGCATATATTTATATATATGAGTTCAAATATGATATTCTAACATTAATTAAAGTTTCCACTGGTTGATTAATAAGTACCTAAGTAAATTAAGTAGGATATTCCTAATGATTTTCGAAACAAATTTTGAAAAGCACTGAATCTGAACTAGTAATGTATATAATTAAAAATACAAACCCGAACAGCAGCGGCCTGATGCCGCGCAGGTGTTGGATACATGTTAATATCAAAAACACGCAATTAATATACACATATAATTTAATGTCTTAACTCGTAACACACTGTGCAAACTGTGGGATCAGCGTCATTTCCCTTAACCTATGCTATAACACATTAAACAGTTTTCCGTAAGAACACACTAAGCACAATGATATGCACAAACTTTTAATAAAAACTTTCACAATAAAAATCATTATCTCAACATTTGTGAATTACCAAATCTCGGCTAAGCACTTGCTTTATAATATTACACACAATTTAATCGATAAAATTGCGTGAATTCATATTACCGGGGCTAATATTTAACAAGAATATTTGGAAAATAGCTGATAAATTACTCCTCCATAAATCCACGCCGCAATTTTTTAACTGTCACTCATGCATCATTCACAAACGTTTACGAATCATATTTAAAGGCATTGTGTCATATGTCAATGTGTTACGCTCGCTTGCATATGTCAATGTCTTATTATTATCTTGGGATGTCAAACAATAACAGATTATTCTAAATCTCTTCTTACATTTCTTACAATAATTATTAGATTCTTGAATTTAGTTGTTTTGATTTTTTTAGAGCAATAATAACAATTATGAACAATCCTGAAAAACGTAAAGTATATATATAATAATGACAAACTTGGGTAAATAAAGTAAATTCACAGTGTCGTTAGAGAGTGCTTGGTCCAACACAAAAAACTTATGATATTTATTAACATATTACTTAAACAATTTTATTTTTATTGAATTATTCCGAATAATATAACAAGTTTTAAAACTACCTGTAAAATGACTGCAATGATGATTAAAATTACTTCAATGAAAAACGAATAATTGTTAAAGAGAAATTATAAATGTATATGTACACTTATGTGCTCCAGATTTTTATAAGCCTATAAAATATATTAAAATAATATGACGATCAATATACAATGTTTACTAACTATAAAACAAACTCAACTTTTAATATATTCGTACTAAACAAATGACATATAAAATATAAGTTTTTTACATAAGTTTTTTGTGTTGGACATTTCAACTTTAATTTTATTTTATTAGATAATACATATTAATAATAATAATTTAGTAGAGAAATAACTATATTAAATTTAGTACTCATTCTTCTTTTCTACTATTTCTATGCTTTAATTAGTTAGTTTACAAATTCATGTAAAATGCTGGCAACACTTGTAATAACGTTTATTATAGCATTTGTTATTTAGTTTAGCAATAAGCAAATCATTTTGAATTTTGTTGGCAGATTGCAGACGTCGCGTAGCTGCCACTGCTCGATAGTGAAATTAGTGCAGTGGTTCGTATTGGCGGAGTGTTTGAGATTTTTATTCTGGTTCGTTTGTTTATCACGTTATACGTAGTATGTTCCAATGATTATATTTAGAAGAAAGTGCTGTTCCTAAAGTGATATTACGTTGGATGAGTTTTACGTTGCAAAGAGAACCATCATGGATTTCAAATCAGCCGTTTTGAACACATATAATGCTGCGCGAGACGGAAATCTAACACGTTTAAAAGTAAGTATTTATTAATATATCTTATAATCATATCATAAAATGTAAAGTATATGATCTTGGAGATGTATATGCGAACATTCCAATAATAACTCGCTAGTAAAATTTACCAATCCCTACATAATATGTAAACAAGTGTATGTCAGATGTTTAAATATACAAGCAATACTTATTAAATTAGAATCTTGAAATGAAAATAAATTAAATCTGTATGATGTACCTGCATGCACTTTTACATATTCATAAATATGTTATAAGCTGAATGCAGCCTACCACATGTTAGGATCAATTTATTACTTTTGTAATTTGTTCCTTGAAAGTTATTTAATAAAAACAAGCACAATGTTGTAGGTATGATGACTGCAGCTAACTGCTTAGTATATATTCAATAAATATTATGATTAAAATTATTTTCAGTAAAATTAGTAATAGTCAGATTATGAAAATGTTTACATCATGATTGAAAGGGTGGTAATGTTTAAACTATAAGTTGCACCTATAAGTGTGCCAAGTGTAAACTGTAAGTTTTTTTAAACTAGGTTAAGTGCATTGACACACAATCAACTACCAGAACTTCCTTTTGAACTCTACTCTTGTTTGAAAATTAGGTCATCTATTGGACAAAAAATTTCTTCTATGTTAACACAATCTAACAATATTTATGGTATATTTACAGTTAAAGTACAATACAAACCTTTTTATCTGATATAAACTCGAATTTCTATCATTGTTTATGTAACTAATCCATGATTTGCAACAGTCTTTTGGTGAACATAACTGCTCTAAAAAGTATTTATATTGCGTAAATCATGCTATAAATTTGTGTTTATATCTGTTAAAGAAAGTTTATTTTAATAACTGTTCATTAAAAAATAGCTAGATCACCTTCATATTACTAAAGAAAAATTTATTGTGTATGCCAGCCATGATTGCACCATAATTATTTCTTCTTTTTTTATCAATTTTATACAAATCTTTGTTACATACAAGAAAGAACACTCTGTTCTTGAAATGCAATATGGCAGTCAACACTTTGAACTTAAAATAGTATGTACAGTCATTGCAGATGTGCTACCATTTTAGTATCATAAGTGTACAATAATAACATTCACATTATACAACATCTATTTTGTGCAGGAAAGAAAGAAATTTGATGCATTTTATCCCTATAAATATAGATGTTATTATCAAATAAAAAGTTGTAAAATTCTTAATAATATTTACTAATTCTAAGGTAAAATAAATTGTTATCATTATAACTAATAATGTTTTTAAGTAATGCCATAGAATTAATTTCATGTATATGCTATATAATATGAATTAATTTAACATAAAACCAAATGAGAAAACTTATTCAAACATTCTAACTACCCGCATCCATTTACTAATAATAAATCTAGCCTCTCTTGTGAACTTCAATAGAGTATAATTAATTCCACCTTCAAAGAGACCTATATTAGTTACTATCTCATAAATGTATATACAATAACACTGTTATACACAATAAACTGAGTATCTTATTAAGTAAGTTAATAAGCAATTTCAGTTTAACTGAATTTACTTAATAAAATCTGAATTAACTATACAATGACCAATATTGGTGGGTACTCTTAGAAGTACTTGATTTATTGATTTGGACAGTAAATATTAGACAGCCAGATATAGCCAGCCAGACAGATATTTTAAATAAGACACAATGCTTGATACCCTCGGTGAAACAATATTTATTCTAGATAGCAGGTACCAGAATTATCTATTTGCCATTAAAATAATAATGAAACACAGATTATATGTCTACACGAGTTAAGGGAGTTCACTAATATTTATAAATATATGTATGTAGTTTGAATGTGGCTAAGCTACTTTAAATATAATTATGCAATGCCCAATGTTGTAACTGTACAAGCACATTTCGGCAACGCGATTACGATATCTGGGACGAAGGCGAATTTAGCAACCTAATTTTTTATCGATAAGCTAAGATCACATGTATCAATACCGAAACATATAAATACTGATTGTATACTTACATTGTCAGAACTAATTTAGTTTTCTTTCGATTTAACTTTATTAAATCAAAGATGACAATTACCTTAGAGTATTGACATTTTCAGTTTAAGTTGTCTTATCTTTTATCAAATCGTCTGCTCTTGGTATCTTATTTAATTTTTTGTTGTTAGTTATCATGTAAAAGATACCTGATTGTAATGTACACGATATTATTAATAATGTTGGCTTGGTTTACATTATTCAATGAGCAATGAACGAAAATGTTAAAATATTCTATCAGTACTAAAAACAAGTAATTTCACGATCGCAAGAACCGATCTAACAGGTTCCCATGGCAACTATGATAATTTAATGTAATGTCTTTCCAGTATACTTATGCCGACACCCATTTTTGGGTTTACTTTGTACAGGCGACTCGCGTTCCACAATGCTAGTGTTTTTTTGCGATCAGTATTGAGAAGCGATACTAAATCTTCTTTGATAATATTATTTGATTTGTGTACACAATATTAAATATATAAATTATGCGGCGTGTGTATTGATAAAAAGATAAAATAAAATTTAATATTTAAATGAGGAATCAAAGTGCCTTTTAAGGAAAAGTTGTATCTGATACATGTATTAAATTACTAAAACAATATAAATAAATACAATATAAACGGAAAAGTTTCGGAGTAAAGATAGATATATTTCTTATTCTTTCACCCAACATCTTGTTAGAATGTAACATCAAAGCCTTATTTTTTTATATATTACTTATTTTTTACCGAATAATAACGGTTATATATAATATTTATACATATTTAAAACTTTACTGCATATATACAATATATACATGTACATATGTCGGCTATGAAATGCGCTTGCTGTAGAAATTATACGAGTGTTAGTAACAACGATTAGTTTAGAAGCAGTTAGCCGATTGCGACTTATTTCCTATAAAACCTAAAACGTCACTCAAGTTAGTTGTTCCTTAGTTAGCTAATAAATTACTACTTATTAATGTTGATATTTTACGCACACGGAAGTCACGCTTATTATTATGCCATTTATATACCTATGTAATAGACGAATAGAATAGACGCCATAAATTTTGTTTTTGTTATTTATTTTTGTTTGAAGAAATAAGGAAAAGACGTTTCTCAATAGGATTAAATGAATTTAAATAAATTGCAGAACTGTAATTACTGCTAATTTCGGATTCCAGTATTAAACCATACTTAGTGATAAACCAAAGGTACAGAGGTGAGTAAGGAATAAGTTTCTGTTTGCATTTACTAGCAGACTTTGTCACCTGCTTCTAGATGTAGGTTCCAAAGTCTTGGTCTATTAGGCGACTGCAAATTTATTTAAATTTGTTCTCTGTCTTGGCTATGGCTGCACAGTGCCGGCCGAGAGGTTAGACAGTTCATGGAGGCACCGTTGAATTTCTAAGCTATGTATCAATACGTCCTAGGTCTAGAGTGGGAATTAAGTGGTCTGGCATTCCTTTGCCCCGGTACGATGCGACCCCGGGAGTCTCCAGCAGTATGGATGCACCCGAGGAATATTTTAGTGGGTATTGCTCACCCGGTTATCTGAGTAGTAGAGAGGATGACTGGTTTGAGTTGAGTCATACATATTCCCGAAGCCTTTGTACTTTGGTTGCGTTATAGCATTTCCTTCTTGGTTATAAAAAAAAGGTTCGGATAAGTAACACTTGTTATAAATTTCGTGCTCGTGAAAATACTACTCCCTCTAATAAAAAGGTTGTTCCGTGACCTATAAAAATCGTAAAATGGTTTCAAAGGTGTGTTAAATAAAATGTATTTGTGCTATTATATACAACGACAAAACAATAAGCCAATTGAGTTTGTGAAAAATCGCTTTGTTTTGCTCTTGACTTTTTGCCAATTTGCGGAGAATAGTGTGTTGAATAGACTTTTTTAGTGCTAGGTCGCTTCCTTGTTATTATGACGCAATGTTATGGGATTTCCTGTAATAACAATGAATATTTAGGCACTATAATGATTAAATGAATCATAACGCGTCGTTATCGTAAAAAATTATAGCTCTTGAAATATTTTGCGAAATTAATATACTTAACAGATACGGATTAAATGTGAATGAAAATGTAATGAAAATTGTGGTTTATTTATGTGGAAGACTTTAAAAAAAAAATCATATCTACTTATCAAAGAATGGCGTCAACTTTCGATTGTTTACACGCAATGTAACATTTTTAAATGATTTTCATACATCGTTGATTTATACTTCCAGACTTCGGACTGGAGTTATGTGTATTCTGTACAAATTTCGTTTAACGTGTGTCGAATGCATGGGCCTGCTTCAAACTTTGCTTAGACCTAGAGTATGACCCTGAAAAGTGTTCCTCACAAATCCACCACTCACCAAACACCAATCCCCATATGATTTCCTCAGTTCTGCACCAGAAATGGATATATTTGCTACAAGTTTGAAACGATTGAGAGACGAATGTAAGATGTGTTAATTTTTTAAGTAGGTATACAATTTCTTGGTAGTTTATGGATAGTATGTAAGTTAGTATATTATAATTATTGTTTGGCATCTATTCGGCTTTGAAGCTCGGAGATTATCGTGGACATTTAGACAGTTGACAAATTGATTTATCTCAGAAATAAATTATCTGTCTTATATCTGATAATGCTATCTTTTTAATAGGAAAGTAGGAGCTAGTATTTGTTAAGGCATATCATAACACTACGTACGGAGTTGCTGAATTTGACTCTTGGCAAATAATATTTCTAGTGTGTCTTGGGGTAGTTATGGCACTTAAAAATTTGGAATTGTACGGTCAATATAAACTAAATCAGCTTTGGCGTAGTTGTTCATTGTAATACGTATTACATCGAAGTTTACCTAACAGTTTCGCGATAATTACAGTTTCAACAGAAAACTTATAATATTCGAATATTTTGCTGAATTTTTTGTTCGAACATTTCAAAGGAACGTATAATGGACTTTAAAATGAAACGATTCAATGTCATTTACGCGATTCAAAATAGAATACTCAAAGACCTTAGGGTAAAATTTTGATCACGATTCTGAATAGCGGTTAGTTACTTAGGTACGTCAAAAATGCATTGGATTTTGAAATATGGGTCATTGTTCGGTCAAGTCTCGTTTCTCAAACTAACCTTTGATACATGTACGCTTTTGGTCTATTCATAATACCAGTTCCACTACACTATAGACATAAACGTCGTTATATATATCTATATTTAATATATAAAATTCTCGTGTCACAATGTTCGTTCCCATGCTCCTCTGAAACGGCTTGACCGATTCTTATGAATTTTTTTATGCATATTCAGTAAGTCTGAGAATAGGCTATATCTATTTTTCAAACCCCTAAATGTTAAGTGTAACCCATATATTTTTATTTTTTAGATACAATTTTTTGTTTTTATTTTTTTATGATACAGCATACAAAAATACATACAACCCTTAATTGTCATCCCTCTACGATCAACTCCTATTTTTTATTTGTTACTTCAAAATTCAAATCTTATGACTTGAACTCTGAAAAATTGAGAAAAATTCACTGAAAAACCTAAAAAGTTTTCATTCCAAAAATCCGAAGTCTCTGGGGTTGCATAGCAAAATGTTCCATTTTTGTATGTACTAAAAAGGTGGATTAAGTAAAATCACATTAAGGAGAAACGAAGTTCGCAGGGGCAGCTAGTCTTTCTATATAAATAACATATATAATTCTCCGACAATAATATGTCAAAAATAATAACGTTTTGATTAAGTTTTATATATATTAAGCCGTATAGGGCAGCTTACTAATGTGTCTAGTTATTAATCTCATGAGATCATAACTGCATCGCAACAGCAGCGTATTTTAGTCATTAGGGTCATATGTATTGAGCGTAACACACGGCAAGTTAAATGACCGCAAACACACATGTGAGCTGTTACAGAGATAAAGTAGTTTATATTATAAATGCAAAGGGAAATGGATTGTTTGTGGACAAATTATCAAACGGAATTACTTCCACATTTCCTCTGTAGAAAAGTCATGTCTGCGAAAACTATTCCAATATATGAGTTCCTATATTCTATATACCAATTTGTTGTGTTCTAAACCGGTGCGTCAAGGAAGAACGACAGATAGACATTTTTATTTATTAACACTTCGTTGCATTACATTACAAAATTGAACATAAATGAAATGGTTGCCTGGAAAATAGCCCGATAGCGATGAGACCTCCAGTTGCCCTCCTTTTCGTTTCATTATGTCAATTGTATTTCTGCAACATAGTGTTATATAATAAACTACCGATTATACATAATTCAGAAAAAAATATCAAGCCATTTCCAAGATGTTGGTTACCAAACACTAAGACACGAGAATTATATAATTATTCTGTGAGTGTGTATGTCACTGAACTTCTCTCAAACGACTGGACCGATTTTGATGAAATTTTTTGTTTGTGTTCAAGGGGATCTGGGAATGGTTTAGATTCACAAATCAGCCCGCCAGATGGCGCTGCAGTCGGTACTTTCATACTTTGCTTTACTAATCGCTTGAAATATCATGCAGGACAACGTCTGTCGGGTCCACTAGTATATGTATAAATCTTGGTGCTGCATTTAAAATAGCGTGTATGATTTCTGAATGCAGGCAATTACGAACATCAATTGTAGAATATAGTACAAATATATTCATCTATCTATTGTACACTGGCGATATCAAAATCGTTAAGGTCAATGTATCGCGTTTTACATTCCCATTTATCTTGGTTCAGTTACTCTTTAATATTGTGGTTGCTCGTGCAGTGGTAAGACATTTTTAATTTATCAAATAGCATACAAATATAATGAATACACTATCGCTATCTAAGCTGTACGCTACTTATTAAATTAAGCTATCGCGGAATAAGCTTACAAGGAGTATTAAAAATATCCAGCGTTAAATCACCTGCAGAATGAGCACACCCCTCATACAAACCCTCACTTTCACACAGCATGATGTGTGATTTTTTTTCGTATATATACGATTATATTATGTATTCCATCTTTGGCTATATGTTTAGTATAATTGTTTTTTGTTGAATATAATGTATCTTAGCTGTAGGATTACGCAATAAATACGTTCGAAGTGTAGTGATACCGCCTATGAACCCAATGCCTTTTTAAGAATTGACACACTATTGAGGACCCTGAGTTGAATTGGTTCGGAAATACCTCTTCGCTAGCCATATGTATTTTTTTTGTTTTCAATTGTTACCGCCTTCATGCCTTTCAGGTTGCAAAGCGTTTCACTCGAAGATCTGGTCTACAACTATCGTTATTAGTCTTTGACCATAAATATTATATTTCGTTTTGTGGTATGACATTTTATTAGCCAATTGTTATCAAAATCTACTATAACTAGCTTCCACCCGTAGTTCGCCCTTCTTGCCTTGTTTGACACAACCAGAAACCACACTATTGGTAAGAACAATGCAAAGATACGCTCGATAATTTATCGCATTCACACAGACACGCGTCTTGCGGGGGACTTTATTTGCATGACGTAGAATGTTTTTATTAAAACCAGTTTGAATTACAAATTTGTTTATCATTTAAGCTTATTAAGTTACCAGTGCCACCTGCTATCCGGCTGCGGTTGTGACAGGTGCACTGAGCTGTCGAAAATTTACCCCATCCGGACTTTGCGTAGATGTAATCAGTTTTCAGTAAGAAATCAGGAGTTTCACTAGAATGATAAGGCGTTCTAGCCATATGACTTATGTGAAGGCACGATTATTAATACGACACTTCAGAAACGCGATTTCTATATCCAGCACATTTTTCAATTTCGGGAGTTAGACTGGTTTCTGAATCTTAAGGTTAAATTTAAGAATTGTTTCATAAAAACTAAATCAATTTGGTGTTTTTTTTAAGTTACTTCAGTTAGGTACTCCGCTTGCTCTTTGTGTCAAATTGTGTTTGCTGATGACTACTATATTGGATTTGAAGCTTGGGGAAAACGTACAGGTTTTAACTCCATTTCTAATCTATATGATTACATTCTCTTTAGTAAAATAACTATGAAAATTCCTAAAAATAGGTTAAATGTCTCTTTACTTGCGAATAGCTTCACACTAGACATCCTGTATAATGTAAGCTATCAGATAGATATCATTCATCAAATATCAAAAATTAACAAATCATAAAATAATTTAGTTAGAATATTAGATTTTTGTATTTGTATTTAAATGTATATTTATAAAAACTGTATAATCGTGAGTCCATGTGAATAAATTATAATTGGTTTTAATTATAATTTGCATGTTGATAATAAATATTTATTTTAATAATAATACAATCGATCAGCGTTACGTACCTATATATATACGTATATATATATACACCTATACAATTATTGCTTTTGACATAAACGTTGACTCACTGGGTATATAAAGATTTTTTTGTAGATCTACTGAATGCTGAATCAGGTCTGAGTCAAATGGTTATATTTAAACCTTTTACTAATTTTATATAAATAAATGAATAAGAAACATATTCAAATTCATGTTTACACAAGGGAACATATAACTACGAATTAGAGCGTCTGAATTGTAGATAGCATAATTAAGTATAAATGCGAGCCAAAAACTTCCAGGAATTCCCAGAAAGTTCTAGACATAACCAGTAACGTTTTTGTTTGTGTGCTAGTGATATAAAGTATATATGTAGCTGAAATTATCTTCTATTCTATTCCACCTAAGAAATGTCCGAAAAAACCCATTTGATTATATATGTGTTAATGAAAATAATTTAAGTGATTTTTAGCAAGCGTGGTTAGCAGGAGATAATCTCTTGTGGATATATATATAATATTATGCAATGGGGAGTACTCGCTTAAACCATAGACAATATTATATTTTGTTGATTTATATTAGGACGTGCGAAAAGTAAGTATTTTACTAGGTTGAAGAATTTAAAGTTTCAAATTAGATACAGAGAAATCTAGGTCAGGCTATTACAGTTGCTGCTTTCATAGCGTACGAAAAACTGAAATTTGCCTCCAATATTATGGCCTAATTTTCTTTTTTGTTTTTTTTTCGCACAAGTTAGACGTTTTTTGCCGGGTGTCGAATGGAGCCACGAGATCTGTATCAAAATGTACTTTTATGGGTAGTTGACGGTGCAGGGTTTAAAATATTATTTTATTGGATGCCTTGTTGCCATGGTTACCAATACAAACATCGCTTAACAGTTATTGCATATAAGAGAAAGATAATTAGAAAGAAAACATTAGACAAAAAAACATGGTTTTCTAAAATACACTCATACACTTCGCTTGCTCTGCGACCCAAAATCTGTCTTGGCCTCCTGAACTAGAAACTTCCAGTCCTTTGCCATTTCCCGCCAATTGGAATCTTCCTGTACCTACTCCGCCGGCGGTACCTGGGCCGGTCTTATGCTCTCCGACCACTAGGCTGGCTCAAATATAATTCCTTCGCTGACGCATCTTGACACATGCGGTCAAGGTTAAAATTACGCTTTTCTATTATCAATGATTTCTACACCATCAGTATATCACTTTTACACCATCACACAAAACAGCCAAATGAGGTATTACTTAGTTGAACGTATTGAATAATTTTTATTTGTTTGTTACCTTTTGTAAATGTTTGACCCTTTTTGTAGTTAAATGTATTATGTATTCCATTCTGGCTATATTTTCACTTCAACTGTTTATTATATTTAATTTATGTTAGCTGAAGTAAATTAACGAAATAAATTTATAATAATGACTAGTAACACACGTAATTATGAAGGTATTAAATGTAATGCTTTCTAAATTATAAATTTTGTTTTGTATAGTTTTATTCGAAACTCGTAAGAGTTTGTTACATTACTTGACCGTACAGTTTAGCCTTCATAAGTATTAATTTGGTAGTTAATAAGCGGGTGCACTGACCTCTCAACAATTCAATGTTGCAAGAAGTAGTGGGATACTTACAGTCGCTTTATTGTATGATGACATACCATAATAAAATGTATTAAGATTATTTTTGGAATTGGTTTTAACTAGCAGTGTTGGCCTAGTGGCTTAAGCGTGCAACTCTCATCCCTGAGGTCGTAGATTCGAGCCCCGGCTGTGCACCAATGGACTTTCTTTCTATGTGCGCATTTAACATTCTCTCAAACGGTGAAGGAAAACATCGTGAGGAAACCGGCTTGCCTTAGACCCAAAAAGTCGACGGCGTGCGTCAGGCACAGAAGGCTGATCACCTACTTGCCTATTAGATTAACAAATGATCATGAAACAGATACAGTTTTTTTAACTAGTAGTACTGAGGTCTGGTTTGTATTGTTTGTACCTGGCATACCTGTGGACCTATACATTGAAATGAAATCGTAGATGGTCTAACTGTCTCATGTACATAGCGAGTTTTAAATAATAATTTCGAATACAGAAAACGACTAATGTAGTCCGGTGTTTTTGAAGTTAAGTTATTTAAATAAATGATAACATATTCTTGATCATGTTTGTCTTATTATATAAACAAATATTTTGATAATAAGTAGATATTGCCGACATTTAAATTCAATATGTTTTTGACATAAGGAAGTGTATACAATTTAGTGCGGTTTATATTATGTTAATTTCTATATCGTTATTGTGTTAGTTTTATACAATTAACTAGCCGTTTCGCGCCCGCTTTGCTGGACGAATTAAAATAAATTTTATGTTTCATTATTTTATTTTTTTACATATTTTTACTATTCTTCTTTTTAACTTCCCGCTAAGAAAATTTAAATATTTCGAAAATCGAGTTTTTAACAGATGTTGACGTTTATAGCTTCTATGAAGCCTCCCCGAATGTTTCCGCGGTGAAGTCCGTATGGATAAATTTTCATAAAAGTAAAACAGCAATAAAAAATAAGGGAACGTTGGAATTAAAAAAATAAATAGCCATAAACCATCTAAAATTTCGCATCGAATGGTGGTAGTTTCATGTCGATACGATCAGTGGTTTAAGCGTGAAAGAGCCTCAAACGAACACCATTTTCTTTTTATATATATATAGATAATTGATAACAAGGTAGTTTCAAATAAATAAATTGTTTATTTGCAAAGAAATTGGTACATTTAGATCGATTAATTATAAAAATCCGCACAAATAGCCATATAAAAATTGGCACTTAATTGTCATGTTAATTTTCATAATATAATTTAAAGATTTCATCACCTTCCCCTTAAAATCATTACACGGCAGTGATCTACAAGGTAGTCGGTTCGTGATGTATGAGTTTATTTATATTAAGAGGGTAACCTTCTATTGAAACGATTTTGAAAATTCTTTTACAATTATAAAGACGTTATTTTTTTATATAGACTCGTGTGTGCCATATAATTTGCGTGGTATTCAGATTTGCAATGTTAGTCGTAAAAAATACGTAAATGTATGATTGAGATCTAGAGAAAAGTTGTGTAGCTTGATAATGCCTACAAAAAGGTCAGATATCTAATATATATGTTAACGTAAAATTGTAGACACCGTTAGATTGTAATCTATCTCGCGAGATTATAAACTGTCGAAAGATTGTGAACCTCAGCGTACTGCTTACAATTTAACGTATTATTATTCGGTAGATTGTACTACACTAACTTAGTTATCATTCAAACTTCTTTGGTCAATTACAGATTAATTTTACTTCCCAACAATTTCATATAACTACCAAATAATAATACGTTAATTTGTAAGCAGTTCGTTGAGGTTCACAATCTTTCGACAGTTTACAATCTCGCGAGATAGATTACAATCTAACGGTTTTTACAATTTTACGGTGACATATATAAAATTTTCGTGTCACAATGTTCGTTCCCATACTCCTCCGAAACGGCTCAACCGATTCTTATGAAATTTTTTATACATATTCGCTAAGTCTGAGAATCGGCTACTATCTATCTTTCAAACCCCCTAAGTGATAAGAGGTGACCACCCCAAAGTTTTTTTTTTAATAACATTTATTATTTTATTTTGTTATTATGTGGCATTAAAAAATACATACAACCCTTAATCAAGTAAGTCCATAGCGGGGTGATATTGTTTCTATAAAATGTTATTGTAGTGAAAATGTTATATGTAAATTGACTAAATTCTATGTTAGTCATAAAAATGTTTTATTATTTCCGGTCCGTTTTTTATATAGTATTTTATATATTTCATGTTTTTTATATTTTCACAATACGAAGTGGAAGTTTATTCACCTGTGGCTAGGATAGCGTGACGAGGCAAAATCTAAATTAAGTTTTTATATACATTTCCCATTTGACTCGTTTGAACTTAAAAAATTTCAATGGCCAAAGCCCATAAACAGTATACGAGTATGTAAGCCCAACATTTGTAAGCGATAATCATTTTCCTTCAATCTAAAGTAATTATTACTACACTGGGTGTCGATGCAGAAATCTTTGGTAGGAATGTAGTATAAGTACTGTACAGTGTACATATAACTATGATATCGTGGCTACGATTCCCGCCGAACTAATAAAATAGCTACAGATATATCTCTGGATGGATGGTAGTGGAACGGGACGAAATTGATGCTCTTTTGTTTTTAATGACATAGGTACTTAAATGGTTTATGTTATATTTGGACTTCTATTATAAAAATAATATCTTCTTTTTCTGTATGTTTTTAATGCATAACTAATAACTATCTAATTAAAATATATTATAAGCCTATTAAATTAATGTACATTCATGTTCCTTTCATATATTTAAAAAAAAACATCTAGCAAGTTTAGGAATAATACCAGTGTTTTCATACCATTCTCGTTTGAAACCTAGTGATTAGCAAGCGATAATTAGCCGTTATTAGTCATAGCCGCGAAAGTGGATGGAAATCTAGAAAAGAGGTTCATTAAACTCGGTCACAATTTTGGTAGGCGTTTGTTTTGTTTTTTACTCAGTACCGGACGTTATTTGGGTTCTCATAGTTTGTTGTTTAAAAGGTCAATGAAAGAAAAAATTTATAAAGTTGGACCGAGACTGGCGTATAGCGGAAATAAAATGTACATCATGTCTTGGACTTCTCCTCCGGATTATTAAATTACAACCTTGCCACCTCGACGTCTGGCGTTCCAGAACCAAGCGGTTTTATGGCACTTTTTGGCCCAAGACTTCTTTGTGAAACCAGCTAGAGATATTTCCAACCGATACGACTTAGAACACTTCAAGCGTACCATTTCCTTATAGGCCGTCAACATGAGCCACTTGGTGATGCAGGTGTTCATGAGCGGTAAGCACTACTTTCTAATGAGGGTCACCTTATGACCCATAAAAAAAAATAGTTTATTAAATACATTGGGTGCTTCCTAATGAAATCTTGCAAGACGCTAATATGATTTTTATGATACAATTATTCAGTAGTCGCAATGGCTTGCGACTGCTCTGTGATTGAAAATATTTAAATAGGCGATCGTTCTATCCTTGGTCACGTTGAAAACTCGTGAGGCCGTTCGTGAACTGGTAACACACAGTAGTGATGCGTGGGAAGTGGGTACAACGACATGCACAGATTCCTATATAACATAGGTTACGACGCGTTTCGGTTCGTCAGTTTGAATTGCTTAACTAGTTCTGTTTATGACACGTTTAGGAAAATAACAATTGATATTGTTCAGTCTTGCCTTGTGCCTTGTTTTAATAAACAAGTGTAAGGGCTAGTTGATCTAGTTCTTAGGGTAGGAAATTAAACACTCCAATAATGACTTAATTCACAATAATTCACTTCACTGACTTTATATAAACTGTATGACTTCAAATTAAAACAAAGAAATTGCCCGTGCGCATGTGTCACAACTTCTTCGTAACAATTCGTAAACATCCGAACTAGTCAAATGAGCAACTATTGCACATGCGCACTTGTAACAAGATTCTTAAAAATGTTAAGAATTTAATTAAATAAATATTAAAAGCTAACACAAGAATAAATAAAATCAACAGCCATTTAATGTTGATGATGAAGGCCTCCAGTGGGACCTGATGAAGCAAGGAACCTTAAAACTTACGGGGAATACCCGAACTGTACGTTTTAATGATACGGTTGTTTATTCCGTGGATGTTCCGTGGAAGACATTGAGTTTGGAGATGAAGTCAGCTCAGATGATGAAGTTGATCCCGTTGATGCATAACGCATGTTGATCCTAAATCCTTTAGTAACTATGTCAGTTTTTGTACCTAAATTATTTTTGTCTATAGAAGAAATGATTTACCCCAATAAATATCTGTCTTTATATTTAGGCATCTGCAAACAATGCTACATAATTCTAATATTTATATGTCCCAAATAAAGTGTCTATTGTATATTTATTGAAATAGTTAATCTACAAGTCAAAAATTATATGTCATCCGCTAATAAATATATTGTCCTATATTGCACAACTTTCCTGAATTATATGCAAATGTTTAAAACATGTACATAAATAAATTAAATAAAGGATGTAAGGTACCAGTCTGGTGGGCCGATGATGCATGCCTCCTAAGCCAAGTTTCGAGTGTACACATAGAAAAACAATTCGACTATGATATGCGTGTTGTTCCCACGAGAATGTGCGTTTCACCATGCCTCCTACTGAGAGAGGACAAATATTTGTTTTTAATTTATCTTATAATTATTGATTACCTAAGAAGTCTTGTGGAACATGGTGTAATGGTTGCAGCTCCTTACAAACATTGTGTAAAACAAAAAACTTGGCGATAAAAAAGAGTGGCGGAGAGTTTATTGACAGTTCTTCTCTTCCGTTCTACGCCCTTTATTTCAGAACTGGAAGTAAATGTAAAATTAGAAGCATTTAATGTATATTTCTTTTTTGACGTTCAATAAGTGTACATAGTGATTCCTATATGAATAAATGATTTTGACAGTGACAAATCAACAAACAGTGTAAATTCCATATAAAAAATGCACGTATAACCTTAATCTTGACCCACGAAACGAGCGTGTAATTGCTCATTCGCCATTTATTTTATGGCTGTGTTTACATGACTTGCCGGAAAATGATAAACCAGTTTAAATGTATTGCCATATAAAAGGATGGAATTATTCACCTTGAATATTGCAAAAGGCGAACTATTATTGATTTTTTAATGTCAGAAATGTAATAGCGTGTATTCGAGTTTTCAAGGTCCGAATGGATGTAATTCAATGTGAATTTTTTTATGATAATTTCAAATAATGTTGTGCAATTTAGTGTTTTTCATATTAAAATGTAAATATATGAATGAAGAATATTTTATTTACATTTGGCAAACCTGAGAAATATTTTGCGTTGAGGAAAACGTTAAACGTTAAGAGTTACGTTAAACGTTAAGAGTCAATATAATTGTTCCATGTGATTCGTAAACGCGAATTATTTTCGTAATTCGCCAATGTATCGGGTAATACAATTTATGAAGATGTAGACATTTGCCACCTTACCAAAGAGGAGTGGGAGGATATATTTTAGGAAGCGGGAAGACTGATCTTATTTTGCAGTGTTAAAAATTTCTTTTTTCTTTAAAATATTAAGTTGTGGTTGAGTTTTTTATATCTATTAATGTATTTATTTGACGTATGTTTTCTGTTTCGTTTATTTTGTTTAACAATGTAGGGTAGGGCGGGGCTAGTTGAGCAATTTTCCACTTGCTTGGATATAGCTCCTCAATGATAAGTCTCAATGAGTTGTTATGTGTCCTGATGGATTAGTAATTTATCCCTTAACAAAAGTGTCCATAGTATTTTTTTGTAACAAGTCCAATATAATAGCTACAGATGTTTAAATGCAGAAAGTCAAGTATGCTCAATGTACCCCATAGGTGGGGTAAGTTGAGCAAGGGTATGGGGCAAGTTGAGCACTAAGAATGTCTAGGCCAAACCATGGGTTCTATGTTAACTTGAGATGAAGTAAAATATGTGTTAGACAGTCAGCTTTTTATTTATAGTCTTTTATTGACAGAACAACAAAACTTAAAGAAATTTTCTTTGTATAATTACCCGAAACTAGAATCAACAAAACATGAGCATCCATATCTATCCATTACTTCCGATAATTTCTAAAAAAGATTACCAAGGGTGGTGGGTTTGGGTTTTTGTATGGATAGCTACGATTTTTTTGTTTTAAAAACATCATCAACCATTATTTTCCGGCCATCTTATTTGCAATTCAGCTGGGTGGAATTTCAATGCCAAATTTAGCAGCACACTCTTAGGCAAGGCGATGGTCGTCTTTTGGAGAAAAATTCCATTTGTAGCAAGTATTTTTACAAAGAGTCCTCATGTGAGGGAGGATATACTTCCCTCGGTGTTGTATAGCCCATAAATGAACCATCACTTTCATTTAATTTATTTAAAAGTCAACCCATACCGAATTCTTTAGCGGCGGTATTCACACTTTTTCCCTCATCGTGGGCAGCCTTTGCAGCATTATTTAAGTATTCAGTAGTGTCAGAACATCACCTCCTCTTGTAAGCATCCAAACAAAAATAAAAGATTCATTACTCATCAGTTGTTTAAGTCGTGGAGTTAGTTGAGCTATAGTTGCTCAACTTACCCCAACCCGGAATTTTAAAAGAAAAGTGGGATTGTAAAAAAATGCCTAGAACTAGACCCAAATCCTATTTACAAATCAAAAATACAATAATCTTCTGGAAGATTAACACTGTCCTGATTGAAAACAGAGAACATTAGACAAAGACAGACGAAAACTTGCGATAAACAATGTTTTTACTTTTTGGTCACAAAATAAACAAAACGCCGTGACACTTCACTCACTCGTCGAGCTGCCACTAGCTATCGTGCGATGATTACCCCTCCTACGACTTCTTCTTTTCGCTATTTGATACTCCCGCATAAGATGAATAGTTTCCGAGATATTTCGATTGCCCAACTAGCCCCTATGCTCAACTAGCCCCGCTCTACCCTACTCTGTTTTGTCTTTGTATATTGTCTAAGTGTTTTCTTTTATAACATGTAATAAAGAAGAATAATGAACAAACCGCAGGGCTCTTCTATAAAGTTGATAATTTTTTGTAAATATTGGTCGGATTTAAACTCGCTGGCGCAACATCCGAAAGTCTTGGTCTCAGCTACCTTCAACGGTCTTACGCTGCTGCTTGGCTGGTTTGACGATCAAATTAATAAAATAAAAATAATATAAGAAGACGTTATTAATAGTAATAAGGAGTATAAAATGTATTTATATCAATTTGTATTGTAAATAAAATTAATATTTAACAATTTATGCAAATAAGTTATCTGTATGTTAATGAATATGAATCATTCGTCGTGTGGTAATATAATTGTTTGTATGTAAATGTTTTGTTTCTTAATTGAACTTGGGTTGTGAATCGTTTTCGGGTCATGGTAATTAGACGTAAATAGTGAACAATACTATTCAGATCTTGTATCTGATTTCTAAGTTACATTTGCAGAATTTAGGGTAGATGATCATGACAGCGGGTAAAATGTAGCGAGAGACGGCCAAAGTTTATGGAGGTTATTACCCATATATATAAGGATTGTATTTTTAAGGCACTTTTGCCCCGCACCACCACTTTGTGGAACCAGCTGCCCACTGAAGTATCGAACCAATTTGACTTAGGGTCCTTTAAGAAAAGAGCGCACCAATTCTTAAAAGACCGGCAACACACTTGCGAGCCTTCTGGCAACGTGAGTGTCTATGGGCGGCTGTATCACTTAACATCAGATGAGTCTCCTTCTAGAAAAAAGAAAATCGTATTAAATAAAGCTTTATTATTATAATCGACTAAATAGTCCAAATAGAGAAAAGAAAGAGAAAAACTAGCTATTGTCAGTTGTTTTACCTACTTTTATGTGTCAGTGTACCAGCGACGCCATAACATCCTACGCTAAGAAAGTGTATTCGTTGTTTTCGCTTTCCATAGCCCATTAGTCGCTGGCCTAAAAATGATTAGCTGAGCTCTAAGGACTTACTATTCTGGCTTAGTGTTTATTTTATATGCACTAATGCACAAATTATGACACTTAGTTTTCACGTCTGCGACTTCTTTATATCGACTCCATACATGAAGAAGCATGGCCCGATGGGACGGTTAAATCAATGAATCAAATTCAAAGATGAGGTTCAGGGTGTGAACAGTAACAATCATTGTTCTATTGTGATTTATATGTGACACTGAACTAAGAGAGCAGACTTCTATGTGGTTTATCTTCTTATAGTGCCATCTCCTTGCGAATGTTGGCGATCATCATGGCTAGGTTAATTTTGGATGCCGAGCTTCTGAACAATGACTTGGTGCTTTGACCAAACCATTGTCTAAGGTTTTTCAACCAAAACGTGCGTCTGCGGCCAGGTCACCTTCTACCTTTTTTGCCTTGTATAATTAGTTGAAGGAGCTCGTACTTTTTGGTGTTACGTAAATTGTGTCCGAAATACTTTAGTTTCTTTTTCTTAACCGTCATAAGCACTTCCTTGTTCTTCTTGTTTTCCAGAAGAATCATATTGAATGCCCTGGTTTGCTTAAAATATTAAAGTTAATGTACCCGATTATAGAACTCGTCACATGATGATGTGGACACACAATCTTGGTACAAACTATGCTTAAAATAATACTTACACGTATTTTAATTCTAAATAATATGAAGTAGGTCGCCTCGACTTAATCCATATTATCTCCAAACGCTTCTTTTCGAAGGAGATAAACAATGGATTTTTAAGATCACAACACACTTACACACCCGGATACATTACACATTCCCACATACACCTCAAGATATAAATTTTTAGTAAATTGTCTTAGTATATAATTTTCTTCGTATATATGGTGTAAGACGTTTTGGCTCTATTTTTTAATTTAAAGATTAAATATTATCTTTAAAAACGCTGTGTTAAATGTATCTTTATTACGTCGGTTTTACTAATCACAATGCGGTAGTATACACCCAAACTCCCTAAAATCATTGAAGATTTGTTAGAGATATACAATATTTTATATATGTATACATACATACCTATGACAGCTGTATTATTTTATAAATATTCTAATCTTTTATTATTTTTGTTACAGGTAAGTGGAGACAATGATCTTACGATCAGGAAAATCTATATCAGGTAGTTGTTGGTCTTTCCTTGTTTTTCGAACGGTGACGTCTAACGTTCTATGTGATTCAACATATATATTATTATATATGTTATTTGCTCAACGTTACGCTCAATAAGAGCATTTACGTCATACGGATTAGAGTAGTATAAACGTGGAAATAACGTTTATCTATTGTTTGCATTAATATAGGCTGTGAAAATTTAAAAAGGATTATTTTATTTTTAAAAAGGCACGCTAACGAAACACAATACATGTATTTGCATAAATGACAAGTGTGCACTACATTTAAAGGGAAACATAAAAAAAAATACAATAAAAAAAACGACACTAAATTTGATTAAGAAATACAAATATGCAATTTAAAAATGTAATATATTTCTTCTTTGCAATTGTTATCTGTAACAATTATGTATATGCATCCTTAATTAACATTAGCTTTAGAGATCATAAAATTAATCGATATTTCATTTCGCTTGCTCGCTTCATTAAGTTTAGACCTTTGGTTGTCAGTTTTCTAAAGTAATATAATTTAAACTTCTGAATGTATTGTTAATTTATAAGTATATATATAAGTCCTCGGGGACTGACAGGAGTCGGCCAGTCGGTAAACATCGAGTTTAATAAATAAAGTAAAATTTGAAAAATTGCCAAGCCATAAATGGCAGACACCACCACCGCACATGGTCCAGGTTAAGCCGCGTTGTCGACTGATGATTTAAATGAAAAATAAAGATTTTGGTTTTAGAAAACGTAGTTTTGCTTTTGACAGAATTTTTATCATAGACTATTACATATAGTTATGTGTCAGGGTTGCCAGCATAAACTAGAGATGTAATAGGTTATAATATGAGTCGGTGAACTAGGGTTCATAACCTTTTTAAAAAATTATTTAAAAGTTAATATTTTGTTTAAACGATGGTGCATTAAATATATTTCAAAGATTTCTGGAAATCTGGGCGATACTGGTTCTAATAGACAAAACTCTTTCGACCTCGTTACCTTGTTTATAACAATCAAAAACCAAAGTAGAGCCTTTTTTCACTATTTTGTATAGTGAACATATGTTGGTCAACTCGAACCTGACAGGTTTCCATACACGGATTGAATGATTTGTCCGTATTGCACATAAGGTCATGGCATGTGGCGCTTGACGCTTCCGTGGTTGGTCATAATATCCAAGGATATTATATTATATTATATTCTAATTAAGGATATTATATTATTATTATTATATAATAAATACCACGTGTTTACATAAAACTCCTATATATGTTTATTTGTTTTTGGGTAGATTATTTGATATGTTATCAGTAAATACCCTATCGCCCTGAAGTATCGAGCTGAGCAGACAAGTGACTGATCACGTACTTGCCTTGAGCCGAAATTTCATTATGAAATTAGTTGCATGAAACTATTTTCCCCAAAATATCGCGCAGGGCACGAAACTCAGTTGCATTAATGAAATTCTAAATTTAGCGATTAAAAAGAGTGGCGGAATGTTTCTTGCCAGTTCTTCTTGCCCGCTCTACGCCCTTGACTGGCGAACTGGTAGTAAATGTAAATTTACAATTTACGTTCATAAGTGTACTTGTTTACCTATATGAATAAAGATATTTTGAGTTTGAGTTTGAATAAATGCATGCATTACGAAAATATTAAATAACACCTTAAAACTCTTGGTAAAACTACTGTCACGAAATTAATTTAATGCCTTATTTCGTAAAGGCCGATTTACATTATCTTAGTGTTTAGGAGAGTGCTTTAGGATAGTACTTTAGTTGAAACATGTAAACGCTACTTGCTTTAGTAAACGCTACGCTAAAGAACTTGCCTTTCAAGTTGTACTAAAGCACTCTCCTAAACACTAAGATAATGTGAATCGGCCTTAACGTAATTCCGGCTTAAAAGTATATTAGTATGTACAGCCAGTGCGACCTGAAAATCTGAACCTGAAAAAAATTGCAATAATAATTTTACTATAATAATGGTATGTTACCCCTTTCTAACATTACCTATATTTGTTTTCAATAATTAAAAAAAAATATCCAGCCATGCGCCGCCGATTATTAATAAACACCTTCAATTATATTAAAGGCAATTTTATATACCTACTTGAAAATGGCATAAAATAAGTTTTATACGTAATTTGCAAAACATGAAATATAAAAATATTTGGTCTTATGGGTGACGAATATATGTTTCATATATCTTATCTGTATGTGATTGGCTATCGCTCCGGAAGACGTTGGTGTGCCCTTCATTATGATAAATTGCGAAGATATTTCGCTGGTTACGATTATGGCTTGCATCGACCAGATACAATTACCACTTTCAGTACTGTTACATTATTACTTTGAATTCTCGCTGTATTGGCATTTTATATAATCGAGCAGTATTGGCCTAGAGGCTTAAGGGTGAGGGTGAGGTTGTAGGTTCCATCAATGGAGTTTCTGTGTATGTCGGTACACTCGCATACCGTAAATGAAAAAGTGAGGAAACCGATATGCCTTGGACCAAAAAAGTCGGCGTCTCTCAGGTACATAAAACTAATACAGAAACAGATATGTTATGTTATTATTATTAATTACTTAAGATGTCATGTGGAACATGGTTTAATGGTTGCAGCTCCTTACAAACGTTGTGTAAAAAAAAACAAGGTGATTAAAAAGAGTGGCGGAGAGTTTATTGCCAGTTCTTCTCTTCCGTTCTACGCCCTTGATATGAGAACTGGCACTAAATGTAAAATTAGAAGCATTAATATGTATTTCTTTACTGACAAGTCATAAGTGTACAATGTATTACCTTATGATTAAATTATTTTTTTGGATAAATAAATCTGTGGTCGAGATTAATATGCTACCAACATCATTATTTCATTAATAAAATAATGTATTACGCATACATTTAAAGAATTAAACGAAACACTTAAAGGCAACGCACTTGCGAGTCATTGTGATTGCCCGTGGGCAGCGGTAGTATTTAACTTTGTTAAGTTTGGCTGGTACGCTGTAAATAAATAACACCAGATGAGGCTGGCCATTTCATTTTCTGTTAAAAAATGTATTTTCTAAAATTGATATTCGTTACGTTTCCATGATATCGTTAAAAAACTAAATAAGATCAAAACATTTAATTTATAAACGATATAAAAACTTTTCTAGCAAAAAGTTGTTATCGCACCACGATCGAACGATCCGTTCTAAATTAAAGCTTTTATGTAAAACTTTTTAAGTAGTGATTATGTAAGCGTGAATTTTTAAACTAATAATTTTGTTTAATTTCTTAAAAAACGGGTTTTTTTATTAAAATCTGTATTTGCTATATTGTTATATATACTATACAATTTTTATTATTTCGTTATTGCGGATGGAGATGTTTGATTACTGTCGTGAAGTATGAAGACATCACAAAAAATCTAAGAGTAACATTGTATGTATAATTGTATATGGATTATAAGTGCAAGTTCGGCTTTTTTTAAAATAAAAATAACAAAGGAGTTTATCAGTTCAACGTCGAATTTTTGTATGTTGTATGTTTAAACCCATAGCCTAATATGACCTACATACTTCATAAATAAATTTAACATCGTTTAATAAATTTAATTCTTTTGTAAAACCATACATTAGAAATAAGAAATATTGTTATATATAATACTTTTTTTTATTGACGTGACAACGTCTTAAAATTTGATGGAGCCGGCTGCACGCACGATAAAACATGACGCATGCGGCGTTATCTCGCCCTGAGGCGTTCCATTTAAGGCTTGAAGTGCAAGCGAGAGCGCGGAACGAGCGACAAAGAGGCACAATCGGCCTCCGTGTTCGGCAGCATGCGTTCGTTAAAATATTGACATAATTGTATTTATGCGTACAAATAAATGTAACTTGATCAATTCAATTGTGATTTCTGTTACCATGGTAACCATTCCGTTATGCCTAGTGGCCTAGTGGCTTCAGCGTGCGGCACTCATCCCTGAGGTCGTGAGTTTGTTTCCCGGCTGTGCACCAATGGACTTTCTATCTATGTGTGCATTTAACATTCGCTCGAACGGTGAAGGAAAACATCGTGAGGAAATCGACTTGTCTTAGATCCAAAAAGTCAACGGCATGTATAATTAGGCACAGGAGGTTGATTACGCCACTGATTTATTTTTTATTTTATTTTATTAATGATATTTATTTTATTTTTATTATTAATATGTAGTTATAATCCAGTGGCGCTACAACCCTATATTGACCTTGACCATAAATTGCATTCGTGACCTTGATTATTTCGTTTTAGACTCGTAATTAAGCTGCTTTCAATGCCGGTCACAAATAGTCGGTTTTTAGGGTTTTTCTTAAACAGTTTTCCTACGATGTACATTGTACATAGCAAGAAAATTCCACTGGTGCTTTGAAACGAACACATATCCTCAGAGATAACTGCACATATATTTCTACCTAAGGTTGAAAGTCGCACACAACTTTGTCCATATCTCTGTTTAAGCAAGCAATATCTATATCGTGTCTATAGAAAGTCATTGTCAAGGAACAAAGTTAAGTTTTTTATCATTTGAAAGGCGTGACAAATATCTTCTATTACAACGTAACTAAAATAGCGGTATTTTGAATGAATAGTTTTTGTACGATGTTGAAACTAGGGTTACTGTTATATTGTTTATTTTCATTAAATATAATTTATATTCTATATTCAAGACGTATAGTTAATTATAGTATAAAAGCCAAGTGGGACATTCTCACAGTAAAACAGAAGAGAAAAAATAGAATAGACAATTTTACCTTGATATGTTAATTTCTCTGTTTCTTTTATAGTTGTATAGAATGTCTAATATATATAATAATATCTTAGTACCTACCACAGAGTACAGTATAGTGTTATGGACATACAAGAGTATTGAAGCTTTGATTAATAGATATTTTAGAGCAGTGTTGGCCTAGTGGCTTTAGCATGCGACCGTGTGAAGCGAAGTCGTCGGTTCGAACCCCGGCACCAATAGAGTTTCTTTCTATGTGCGCATTTAAAACTCCCTCGTACGATGAAAAAAAACATCGCGAGGAAACCGATAGGTATGCCTGTATATATATAGAAAACTATAAGGTCCGGCTCCGCACGGCTGGATTTTCTAATTTTCAAAACCGGGCCTATAGATTTTAGTTTTTTCGTTACGCAATAACACATTATTTTTTTACTATAAAATCTACGAAGCCATTTTCATATTTCAATTATATATTTTTTAATTGATCTCTTAGTTGAAATAAAACTGAATACTGAAACGCACTTATCTCGCGAAATACTTAGTCTAAATTTCAAAAATATGTTTCTGTTATAGAGTTCATTTATCGAGGAGAGCTTTATTGAGCTTCATTGATTTTGAATTGTGATGATTGATTCAGCATCGTGATACATTAGACGGAAAAAACTGTGTATAATATTATGTGTTATAATATTCAAGACATCCTTATTTATCTATATATATATATAATTTATCACTGGTATTTCTGGGTTGAAAAACTGAAATAATTATCAACAAAATATTGTGATGCAATCGCTATTGATTATATATATTTTTTTATAAAACTATGTAATAGAAAAGAATCGCAAAATATGTAGACGGCTGGACCAATTCGAGTATATTTTTATTTATTCCTTGAACTCTGAGACCTGAGTATGGTTTTTATGGAGAGAAAAATTTGAAAAAAATTTGAATAATTTAATGTCTATGTCATAAAATCTTCCAAAAATTGAAGGAGTAAATCGGACACAAAAACCTGATCACCTATTATAGAAATGTATATTAGGTTCCAAAAATAGCAGATACAGAAATTTGAGGTCAACCTAGAGTTTATAGCGCCATTTTTTTGGACATAGTTGTATTCATTGTTGGTGTCGTGACGAAGTGATAAATAGATGAATGTAATACAGATTAAAGCCTCATCTAACCTCAAAAAGGACATTGACTCGCAATACGGATGTGACTTCTTCCGTAAGCCTTAGCATTCAAAGCTTGCTACTTCCTCCTAGCACCTTTTGTCAGTATATTAATTATTTATCGATTAATTATAAAAAACTAGGAAACATACATTTTTTATAAGGTAATTAAGGATAGTTTTGTGAAGTCTCCCAAGATAAAAGACGTCATTTATTAGTTCCACATAATGTTGGTGGCAATAATTTCAGTTTAAATAAAATTGTAGTAGATTAATTATAAAAAACTAGGAAGCATCAATTCTTTATAAGATAATTAAGGATAGGTTTTCGAAGTCTCCCAAGATATAGACGTAATTTATTATTCCACATAATGTTGGTGGCAATAATTTCAGTTTAAATAAAATTGTTCATAAGTTCCTTGCGTAATAAAATTGACAATTGAAACGAGGTCGTTTCAACATTGACGAATCGGTTAAAAATTGTGTCATTATTCATCCTTAACCGGAAGTTTAAATTCGGTCATTGGCACTGTGTTGTTTTGACCTTATTGGCATTCCTAATATGCATTTACCCCAATTTATATAAGATTTATTTTCGATACTTATATTCTGTTGTCATTGGATAAGTTATTATTGAAACCATTTGGTACTCATTAACTTCTGATATATTGAAGTTATACTTCTTTAGGCGTGTTATGAAAAATTTATAAGAGAGAAATTTTACGATGCGCGCGCACCGTGACACAAAATTAACAGAATGAAGTTGCCCGCGGAAAATGCTACGGCATTGGACATAATTTAAAAACAACATTCGAATAATAATAAATATTTATTTATTTAATTTTCCAAATGTAAACTGAACTTTATTGACTATAATGACTCCTTTTCCAGTCTTTGATTATTTAATTGTAATTAATTATTTGCATGCAATCAAAAACTATTTTTAATAATGCCAAATAAGTATAACTTCTTACGCGCGTACACAAGTACACGCACCTTTTTT
This sequence comes from Pieris napi, assembly GCF_905475465.1. Lineage (NCBI taxonomy): Eukaryota > Metazoa > Arthropoda > Insecta > Lepidoptera > Pieridae > Pieris > Pieris napi. The sequence continues at coordinate 1,801,581 of NC_062239.1, read as the reverse complement.
TTTGAAAGCAAGGAGTCAAACGGGTTCACTTGATGTCAAGTGATACCGCCTCCAGACACACACAAGAAGACTGACACGTTTTTCTTGGTTTTTCGTTCGATTCAATGTTCGGTTTGAGTATCGCGTGTTTCAAAATGAATGTGCAGCTCGCGAGCAATTTGCGAACTGCGAGCGTGCATTTTTATTCGTGCGCCGCCCGCGCTCAGTTTGCGAGCTGTACATTCGCGCCACATTCGCCAGATGTGGACGCACCCAAAGGTTGCGACATCAGCGCCACGGATATTAAGAGAACTATATCGATACTGCATACAAAAATTTAGTATCGATATAGCAGACTCTATTGGAATTCACAGAGTACAGCCTTGCGATTCTGTAACTCACTTTTCGAACTCACACGGCGGTTTCCACAGCGGCGGTCGCGCTCAAATCCGTCGTAAAGCAGTCATGTTACGATTTGGCATTCTGATAAACAATAAACTACAAGCTTTCACCTTTTCAGAATGCCAAATCATAAAATGACTGCTTCACGACTGATTTGAGAGCGACCGCCGATGCGAAAACCGCTGTGTGAGTTCGAAAAGTGAGTTACAGAATCGCAGGGCAGGTGCGAGTAGGTTGCGACAGTGACTTACTTACGGCTAACTAATTTGTATGGGAATGTTGTTAGATCACGCTTCGTCATATGTCTTTTTGAATAAAGTATATTGCATATTATTAAATTATTTGTATTATTATATCTAGGACAGTAAATGAGGTTATCTATTATTGTATGATTTACCTAATGTGCAGTATTTACATATATTTATCGGATAGGTCAAGAACGCATATTATCTATGTGCCAGTTTTTTTTTAATATTCGCAAGAATAGTGATAATCGGATTGAGAACTGTGATAATTAAATTTACATTTAGTAATCTGTTTAAATTGTCCTCATACACAAAAATGTTTGTGTTGTAAAGCTAAGTTGAAACTGTTACTTTAAAAAAGTTGTTGCTATGTCATACAAGTTTTTTTTTGTACCAGAGACACACTACGATTTAGCCTAATTTATGACGAATAAGTAATTTAAAACCTAGTTTATTTTAATAAGCATACTGTTTAGCACTTAAGATACATACAAGAATAGTACTAGAATCTGTTTTATTAATGATGGATTCGAAAAAGTATTCTTAAGGTGGGAACTGACCAACGTTACGAGGTGCAATGTAAAGGTGGGAACTGACCAACGTTACGAGGTGTAATGTAACATGTAATGTAATGTCACACAGCGAGCATTCGTGCAGTCAGTACGTCGTGTTACGTTGTTTTTCCCCGTAACACGACGTACTGACTGCACGAATGCTCGCTGTGTGACATTACATTACATGTTACATTACACCTCGTAACGTTGGTCAGTTCCCACCTTAACATGTAATGTAATGTTACACAGCGAGCATTCGTGCAGTTAGTACGTCGTGTTACGTCGTGTTTCCCCGTAACACGACGTACTGACTGCACGAATATTCGCTGTGTAACATTACATTACATGTTACATTACACCTCGTAACTTTGGTCAGTTCCCACCTTTAGGATTCTCACATATATCTAACGTATCAAGTTTTATAATGAATTCAATAAAAGCTGTTTTGTTAACCTAGTGAAATGAAATTTATTCAATTTTATGCAACACATTGACTTTTGACAACGACCTCCAAAAATTTGCTAATTAACACTTTATAGATTTCTATTTATGCAAGGCGAATTACAAATGAGAAATAGGTTACTTAATAGTTTACTGAATTTTGGAGTCAGTCAATTGTTTTTTTTTATATAATAGGGGGGCAAACGAGCTTGCGGGACGCAGAAAAAGGGCAGTCATCGCAGCCCATATACACCTATTTTTAGTGGGTGCGTTGCCGGCCTTTGAGTGAGGTGTACACTGTATACTCGAATATTTTTTAAACGAATTTAATGTCATGCTGCGTTTTGTCTGAAATATAAGTTTTAGTTCGGTTACCTGAGAAAATTGCATAATTATATTTTCCATTGCTACCATACAGCTAGAAATAGAAAGCAGAGCAGTGTTGGCCGTGTGGCTTCAGCGTGTGAGTCTAATCCCTGAGGTCGTAATATCCCTGGCTATGCACCAATGGACTCTTTCTTTTTCATATAACTGGGGGAAAACGGGCAGGAGGCTCACCTGATGATACAGCCGCCCAAGGAAACTCACATTGCCAGAAGGCTCGCAAGTGCGTTGCCGGCCTTTTTTTTGGTCATCGCTCATTTAACACTCGCTCGTACGATGAAGCAACGCTATGTAGGCCACGGAAAGCAGATCACCTAGTTCGTTATTAGAAAAATAAATAGATCCAGAAATTAAAAGTTGTAGCACCACTGGTTTTGGCAAACGCAAAGCGATGATAAGTTTAGGTAAGTGATACATTACATATTATTTAATAAATATGTATTACATTTTGTAGTCTCGAGATAAACATCAGAGTATGATGCAATAAAGGAAAATAATTGTAAAACACTTGTGAAGTTGTATGTGTAATTTTAATGTTTTGTTTATGACTGATTAACGCGTTTAAGACAGCAGCTATGGTTTCTTTTTCGTCAGAGATTGCCGTAATAATAGTAGTAGTAATCGTATTTTATTGTTGGCTATACTAGTACTAAATTAATTATAACGGATATGGGGCCGTTCAAGTATTTCGTAAGCAGATTAACTGCAATTTATCCAATTTAAAAAAATATTGTATATATTATCTGAAATAAAAAAAAGTTCATAACAGTGTGGTGGAAACATAATATACTGGACACAGTTTTTCTGTCCACCATAACTTATATACTAAGGCCAATGACATACACATCATAACAATATCGTCATTAAATTCCGCCATTAAAACGTCACATACAAATTGACGTTCCATATATATATATATACATATATACCTATATATAGCCGATGCAAGGAACCTGTTTTCGAGGAGAATTCTCATTCGAATACAGTTTGTATTCCTGGTAAATTATTTAATTGTTATGCCTAATATATAATTGTTTGATTTATGTAATATTTTTTTAATTTAAATTTAATATTTTTTATTTATTTATTTATTTATTTATTTATTTATTTATTTTTTCTTGTTATATCAGTAAGAAGTGCACTATTACATTCTACTTTCTACTAACTACTTTAAGCATTGATGAGATGAATACAAAGCTTAAGCGCTGGTGTCAGATTTAGGTTATGATAACTAATTTATTGATACATTTATCTCTATACGAATACAAAAATGATTTTTAAAATCAAGAGATTACGTTTATATGGTAATTATTACTACAACTTATAAAAGAAGAAATAAAGCTATATAGTCCCCACTGAGCATAAAGCTTCCCAAAGGCAAAGCAAAACTAATCGGGATCCCACGTAAAACTCGAAACGAAATGAGCCTATTCACGATGAACCGTTCCTCAATCAGCTTTATGTTTTGTACCTGAAACAAAATAAGTATTACGTTCAAACAATATAAAAGGATAATTCGTTTACGTTTTGACTTATGAACCGAATGAAGTGTGAAAGAAAAATTAAATTACTGGATGATTTTCTACATCCGGAAATGTTTGCCTTTAGCTGTCTTTAAACCCCGAAAAAGCTGAACGAGCTTTCCCTTTCCGGGCCACTCAAACAAAATACCTTATTAAAATAAAGTTCCGAAATGTGCTTAAATATTATTTATTTTTACCGGTTAGTCTTACTATGATTGTTAAATCTATAAAATGTTAAATATTTTATGAAAGGTTGGTGACAAAAATCAATTTATATAAAGATGTAATCATTATTTTATCAAACACTTTACATAAGGAATACTCTAAGTTACAAAACCGGGCTTTGAGGGCCATTCGGAAGGTGAGCATCGACTTATAACAAGATGTAAATACTACTAATGCAAGTTGCGTTCTCACTGTATTAGTATAATCAAAAAGACACACACAATCGTTTAAGCTTTTAAGAAGAAATCAACTTGCTTTCGCTGCTGACTTGACTGATTATTAAAAGGTAGGTTTCCACTGCTACAGATGTAAAACGATAAACTGTAAGCCTAAACCTATTCCCAAACAACTCATTAGTAAAGGCCGACTAGTATTCTTGCTATAATTATTAATTTTAAGTTATATTACTCATTCAGAACCTATTGCTAGCAACGGCTGAAAGGCTATTACATTGTCACAAATGTTACACGTTGTAACTATATAATAGCAATTATTTATTATGTGACTCCACCGATTCGTATCGAGAACGTAAAACATAATAGCCTATATCCATGCCATATAAAAGTAATTATTTTATATGCTACAGTATCAACTACGCATTGTGATTGTCATTCTGATAAATTGGAGTTTGAAAATGGCAATGAAAGTATGAAGGATTAAATGTTTTCCAATGTGATTAAGGAATCTTATATTTAACAATAAGTAACCAGTATTCATTACTTCACGCCAAAGACAGTAGAAATTATGAAAATATCCCTTTAGTTTGACGACTTTCTTTGGATCCTTTATTAAGAATATTTTGTCTCGTTTATATACTTTGATATTAACCAAGGTGCTGAAGACAACAGTTTTAATAATTTTTGTATCAATTTATCTTTGTCAGCTCAGATATACGAATAACGAACTAAAAAACATCTCAATACAACTTACCTATGATACCAGGCCGTCATGTTCATTATGTTAATCTTAAGCGCTATTTGTATAGAGCATGTTGTTTATAATTGAAGAAAGAAAACGATGTAGTCCACACTGAGCATCCAGCATCCGATAGGCAAAGCAAAACTTATGGGAATGGCACGTAAAACTCGATAAGCAATTGGTTTCTCCATCATGAATTCTAAGAAATTTCTCAAATCTGCGATGCGATTTTCATCTGGAACAAAACATTTGTAGATAATTAGGTCAAGATAGACAAGATAATCTGTATCCATCATATATACCCGTACAGAAATGATTATTTAAGTACTATAAGTTTATACATACACAAAATTTTGGCCTTTAAGTGGATTTAAACAAGTCTTCTTAATGATAATAAAGATAATTAGTTAGAACTTAATCAAACCTGTTGCTATAATTTCTTGATCGACGAGGCGTATTTTTATTCTCTCTTGGAGATCAGCGATATGTTCCATGAGAATTACAGGAAATAATAACGAAGCATGGTTGAACAATGCTCTCCATACTAAAAGGCTGATTTGAAATATCGTCAAATTTCTGCCTGAAAGCTAATAAAAAGCATAATATATAATTGAATTTCTAATAAACTCGTGATCAAATTACGAATTATAAAATTTTATTATAAATAATTAAAACTTTAAAATTACGCAAGAAGTAATAGTAACAGAAGATTATTTACCACAAAATTCAATACGAAATACTCAATAAGAATTGTGTCCAGGAACACAAAAGTTATAAGCACGCTGGTCTGAAAATAGATAACTGAATTAGAATTATATCAAGTATAACAATAAATATATTTTAATAGTTCTGAACTTACCAATAGCGTTAAAGCCGGCGAAGCTTTCTCAAACTGATCTATAATCTTTGAGTAGACTTGTCTATGATGATATAATTGAAAGTCATTTCGACCTAAATTTGTATAAACACTATTTTCAAAGATCTTCACTCGACAATATAATAAGGAAAATATTAAATATATGGGAAGCCTTTGAAATTCAATCATAAATCTTATAATGACTGTGAAAACAAAAAGGACCACACCCATGTACGCAAAAGAAATGTATACGTAAAGAAAGACAAAGTATAAGATATAGAAAATAATTATAAATGCAAATACAGCGTTGAACATGATCTGATGTCTTTTGAATAACCTCTTGGCGTAAAAACTCGAGTCGGTCAACTCATTCCAGTCACAATACGAAAAAAGATAACGATCGCCGGTAATGATGGACAAGATGAAGCCAGGTACAACACTGATGAATGTGGCCAGAAATTTAAAATTAAACGAATAAATCAAGTTGTTTTCGGTAGTGACTTGACTGATTATAAAAAAGTAGGCTTGCACTGTTACAGAAATGAAGCAGTAAATCTTAAGCAGCCACCTATTCCCGAACCACTCATTGTAAAGGCCGAACATTATTCTTCCTATCATAATTGATTTTAGGTTGTAAACCCTTTTGGAACCCATTGCTCACGAAGTCTAACGAGAAATGACAAAAGCTACACGGTTTTGTAATTAAAAATTCTATAAAACCACTGATAAGTATCAGGGTATCAGGAACATAAATTATATTTTAATAGCCTATATCTATGTTATATCAAGTTAATTATTTTAAAATTACTTTAGTCTAACACCTCTACGATTGTTATACCACCTGATGTTATCAATAGCAATTGAAAACTAATATTCTATGTAAGGAAGTGGATTGTTATATATAACTACATAAATACAAACATTTTTTCAAAATAATTCAATTATTATTACCTATAGAGTATATTTTTTAACAAATAATAATTCATTCTATTTTAATTATCCATACATGTGATGCCGCTACAACTTATAATTCTGTTTTCGTGATAAGTTTTTCTTATTAGGCATGTACGTAATGTGCCTTTTATGCCTAACACATATTTGGGTCTAAGACATTCCAGTTTCTTCAATGTCTTAATAGATTTATAAATGATTTTGATTAATAGATCATTATTTAATACGTAAAGAGAATTACGTCGAAAAAAAAACACTATACATATCTTGAATCGCTTTTATTTATTCTCAACTTACAATTATAATTAAACACATCTTTAACATTATAATTAATGGTAAAAGCTATAGTGCATCAAGCATATAAAATTTAATTATATAGGCCGACAACGCCTTCTACCTAGAGAATCAACAGCTTTCTTCTAATTAACAGAACATTCCTAATTCCATATACGTAAACGTTTAATATAAAAAACAAAGTAATTCCTCCCAAACTTTGTCGACCGTTGCACCGCGCTCTCTCTATGTTCTTCTGCCGTTGTATTTATTCCCAGATTTTTAAGTTACGCATTTGCTTTAATCCACCTTTAGAAAAGGGTTTATATGTTTGATTATCGGTACATAGACAACAAAGTTGAATCCTGCTGCTGTATCCTTAGGGAGCTTCAGAGTCAAAGCAAGACTGGTATATCAAAATCAGGAGTCGCCCTTATCTGTCTGCTCTGAACACCTTAGATCTTTTATGCCACCCTTTCCTGTTTACGTGAAGGAATTTGAGCGTTAATATTTCCTCTTCTTGCTTACTGCTGAGCATCGTGGTACTCCTGATTACGTAGTAGCAGAAAATAATAAGACTAGTAATTAGGTTTTGTTATAGTCGGTCGGTATATCGTATTTAGCTGCGTCCGCTGCCCCTCTATTCTTCATTTTTCCGGTAACGTTTTTTGAACAAAATAAATTTATTTAGCAGGGAATGTCAATTGTAAAATGAAAATGAAGTAATTGAGGCTAAGAGATAGAAATTGCAAGGGAAACCGCATATTAAATGGTATTATGCTAAATGCACTGAATTCCATTGGGTTTATGGTAAAATACTCCAAAAGTTGTCTCAGGTCCGCCTTTTGTCTTTCATCTGTAAAAAAATCGTAAATTTCATTGTGTGTTACTTTAAGTAACTTGGAAATGCTTTGAGTTTGACTAAAAATGGTACAGTATATAGTTTTGCCAGCGAAAGTTGTTAAAAATAAATCTGGAAGCTCGGAAATATAAAGAAATTACCTGAAATTGTAATAATTTTGCTGACTATGCGAAGTTTTATTTGATCCAATTCGTATGAGCAAACTTCAAACATGGCTGCACCGGTAAACGTTACTATTAGATTATGTGATATTCGAAAGCATGACCCTATTATTAAAGAAAGGCTTCCTGAAACTATAAATTTTATAAAACATGAATGTTACTGCATATAATTGTTATCGTGGTAACGGTTCATTATATATCCAATAATTTTGATTGCCGCTACAAAATAAATCGGATATTATTCGGAGTCAGGCATAGAACGCTTATCACCTACATGCTGTAAAATATCCATTAAACACACCACAAACTGGTTCATCCCTTATTGTGAGATCATGATACAAAACTTCGATATGTCTTGAAGTATCTTTTGTATGATGATATATAGTATTAATAAAAAAAAATTACATTCTCCAGTTGCAATCATGGTCATCCGGTATTCATGTATGATCATTGATATTATTCCAAAAATAGCAAAGATTAGTACCTGTAAGGAAGTATTATGTATTTGGATATTTTCGAAGCAAAGCCTCAAATAAATATTGACTTTTAGGTTACTAAATATTAATAATATATTAACACTTGTTTAAGTAAGAGCAAGATAGTAAATCCAACATATTGACTACGAAAATGACAGTGAAAAAAAAAGAAATTACCATTAGTTTAAAGAAAAACGCTTTTTACCGGATTAAAGTTATGTATTATTATTATAAATTTACAACTATTTGACATAATTTTAAATTTATCCGACGTTTCGCGTGCTTTACAGCGTGCGTGGTCACGGTGACTGAAGACAAAGGATGTTGAATGTCAAAAGGTATCACAGCTGCAGAGAAAGTTGCCTTATCTGTATTTGTTTCCCCGGAGTTGGTATCGACTAAAAGATGGAGGGTTTTGGCAAAAATGGCTCACGGTGTCCTCTATTTTCGCGGATTGTTTTTCTTTTTGAGATTTTAATTTGGATATTATTGGATCCCAGGTGTTTGACAATTTTAGGCCGTCTTCTCTATTGAAATTGGGGTGTTTTTTGATTTCAATGGCTTCGCGTACCAATCTTGGGAAGAATCTTTTCTCTTTCGCAAGTACTTTCGGTTGGTCAAAGCGTATGTAGTGATTAGGCCTATCTAGTATGTGTTCACAGACTGCTGATTTTGTGTGTCGTCTATGTCTTATGTCTGCAATGTGTTCTTTGAGTCTGCTGGACATATTGCGTTTAGTTTGCCCTATGTAAGACAGGCCACAGTCGCAATCCAGTTTGTACAATCCAGTAGCAAACTAAACGCAATATGTCCAGCAGACTCAAAGAACACATTGCAGACATAAGACATAGACGACACACAAAATCAGCAGTCTGTGAACACATACTAGATAGGCCTAATCACTACATACGCTTTGACCAACCGAAAGTACTTGCGAAAGAGAAAAGATTCTTCCCAAGATTGGTACGCGAAGCCATTGAAATCAAAAAACACCCCAATTTCAATAGAGAAGACGGCCTAAAATTGTCAAACACCTGGGATCCAATAATATCCAAATTAAAATCTCAAAAAGAAAAACAATCCGCGAAAATAGAGGACACCGTGAGCCATTTTTGCCAAAACCCTCCATCTTTTAGTCGATACCAACTCCGGGGAAACAAATACAGATAAGGCAACTTTCTCTGCAGCTGTGATACCTTTTGACATTCAACATCCTTTGTCTTCAGTCACCGTGACCACGCACGCTGTAAAGCACGCGAAACGTCGGATAAATTTAAAATTATGTCAAATAGTTGTAAATTTATAATAATAATACATAACTTTAATCCGGTAAAAAGCGTTTTTCTTTAAATGTGTAAAAGTTATGTAAATCAAAGACAATACTATACCATTAGTTTTACAGGAAATCCGACTTCATTGAACCGTTGGTGAATTGCATCGTACTTGTCCAATATCTGTCTAACATCGAGTTTCACAGAATTGCTCAATTTCCGACTTAAATTCTCGCAAAATATTTTAAATCGCATCCAATGGAGTACAACTATCATTAATATCGGCAATCGGCCTACGTCTGATACAAAACGGGTTAAATTTGGTGTAAAACGATTCGAACCGATAACAGAAAATACAGTCACAGCAACGAAAGAAAAGATGATGTACGCAATAGATATCTTAGGTATTTTGGAATATGTATTTGCATATTTTTGATAATCGATTTTTTGGTCAAATTCGAAGTACTTAAAGAGATATCTCTCCTCAGTATAAAACGATATTAGGAAGATAATAATGAGTTCTATAGTACGGCTATAATGCATTGTCACCATACTGTCACCTTCGTAAATATACTCGAGATAAAGATATATAGCGAGGGAAAACGGAAGGTATTTAAATAACGTATGTCCATTCATAACAGATAAGCCACTGTAACCGAAGAAACAACGAATGTAGGAAATTGATTTTATGTTGCAAACTAATAATTTCATTTTTATAATATAGTTGAGTTTCACTGAACAATCGTAATACGTGTGTCTCACAGAATAATGCTTACAAAAGGCGATTCATTTTGTTAATCTTCACTTAAGTAAATTGGATTAATTTGAGTGGTTTTTTATCGTATAGTATTTGGTTTGTAATAACAGATATTGTTTTTTGTACACGAGTTATAATTATGTTGTATGCTCATTATAAGGTAATGTGGCTTCAGTGATGAAATAGCCTCATGAAATAAAATATTATTTAGGGAATTAACGCGATTTTGGTATTCAAATGTGTGTCGATATGTTTTTAATACTAATTAATATATCATTTTGTGGATATATTTAATCATCAAGTTTTTGCTAGTATATGTTCGGCCCTGTTGTTTTCAAACGCAATTTTATGTAAAATATTTTATACGGCAGTCATAAGGTTTGTTTAAGAAATAATCACTTAAATTGCACCCTTTTACAACATTTATAGAACTTTGTTTCTTAATACAAAATAATAACTGTTTACTTGAGAATTTTAATATTATAATACGAACATGATGCACGTCGCTGTCAGACAGCTATCCTTATTATTATTATATTAAGTTAAAAAAGACTAAGGCTGTTAATGAACAGTACCTAAGTTTAAGCTATTGACTAGTATTGTAGAAAATTAAGTCAACATAATGTTACTTATCAGTCATAATTATTGTAAATATCATATCATAAAATCTGATAAAAGCCAAGCGGCTGATTGCAGTTGGGTAAATGTTTAAAAAAATATATTGTAATTCATCTAAAGTCGTGTTTTGTAATACGTAAGAAGAATGTGCCTTAAAAACTACTATTGTTACCTATAGAGTATACTTTCTGACAAATAATAATTTATGCTATTTTAAATATCCATAAATATGATGCCGCTACAACCCTTATTATTCTATTTTCGTGATAAGTTTTTTTTATTAGGCATGTAGGTAATTCGCCTTTTGTGCCAAACACATATTTGGGTCTATTACATTCCGGTTTCCTCAATGTTTACATTTATCGTAGCAAGTCTTAATATAGTGATAAAGTGATAAATGATTTTGATTAATACATATATTATTATTAAATACGTAAACAGAAATACATCGAAAAAATAACACCATACATATCTTGAAGCACTTTAATTTAATTCTCAACTAACAATTAAATATTTAACGCATCTTTAAAATTATAATTAAAGGTAAAAGCTATAGTGCATCAAGCATATAAAATTGCATTATCTAGGCTGACAAAGCCTTCTACCTAGTGAATTAACAGTTTACTTATAATTAACAGAACATTCCTAATTCCATATACGTAAACGTTTAATATAAAAAACAAAGTAATTCCTCCCGAACTTTGTCGACCGTTGCACCGCGCTCTCTCTGTGTTTTTCTGCCGTTGTATTTATTCCCAGATTTTTAAGTTACGCATTTGCTTCAATCCACCTTTAGAAAAGGGTTTATATGTTTGATTTTATCGGTACATAGACAACAAAGTTGAATCCTGCTGCTGTATCCTTAGGGTTAGCTTCAGAGTCGAAGCAAAGCGCAAGACTCCGGTATATCAAAATCAGGAGTCATCCTCATTTGTCTGCTCTGAACACCTTAGATCTTTTATGCCACCCTTTCCTGTTTACGTGAAGGAATTTGAGCGGTAATATTTCCTCTTCCTCCAATCGCTTGCTTACTGCTGAGCATCGTGGTGCTCCCGATTACGTAGTGGCAGAAAATTATTATTTTACTACTTCTACTACTAGTAATTACGTTTTGTTATAGTCGGTCGGTATATCGTATTTAGCTGCGTCCGCTACCCCTCTATTCTTCATTTTTCCGGTAACGTTTTTTGAACAAAATAAATTTATTTAGCAGGGAATGTCAATTGTAACATGAAAATGAAGTAATTGAGGCTAAGAGATAGAAATTGCAAGGGAAACCGCATATTAAATGGTATTATGCTAAATGCACTGAATTCCATTGGGTTTATGGTAAAATACTGCAAAAGTTGTCTCAGATCTGACTTTTGTCTTTCATCTGTAAAAAAATCGTAAATTTAATTGTGTGTTACTTTGAGTAACTTGGAGATGCTTTGAGTTTGACTAAAAACGTACAGTTTATATTTTTGCTAGCGATAATTGTTAAAAATGTATTCTGGAAGCTCGCTAATATAAAGAAATTACCTGAAATTGTAATAATTTTGCTGACGATGCGCAGTTTTATTTGATCCAATTCGTATGAGCAAACTTCAAACATGGCTGCACCAGTAAACGTTACTATTACATTATGTGATACTCGAACGAATGACCATATTATTAAAGAAGGGCTTCCTGAAACTATATATTTTTTAAAACATTAAAGTAATTGCATATAATAACGGTTCATTATTATCAAATTTTTTGTATTGCCTATCTTACCGCTACCAAAATAATATAACCGGAGGAAATTGGATATTAATTGGAATATTTCGAGTCAGGCATAGAACGCTTATCATCTACTTGCTTTAAAAATATCCATTAAACACACCACAAACTGGTTCATCGCTTATTATAGATCATGATACAAAACTTCGATATGTCTTGAAGTATATGTTGTATGAAGATTTATACTATGAAGATATTTATTATTAGTATAAAAAAATATTACATTCTCCAGTTGCAATCATGGTCATCCGGTATTCATGTATAATCATTGCTATTATTCCAAAAATAGCGAAGATTAGTACCTGAAAGGAATTATTATGCATTGGGATATTTTAGAAGTAGTATACCAACATTTGTTTAAGTAAGAGCAAGATACTAAAAACATTTTGACTATGAAAATGATAATGAAAAAAATAAAAGACATTACCATTAGTTTTACAGGAAATCCGACTTCATTGAACCGTTGGTGAATTGCATCGTACTTGTCCAATATCTGTCTAACATCGAGTTTCACAGAATTGCTCAATTTCCGTCTTAAATTCTCGCAAAATATTTTAAATCGCATCCAATGGAGTACAACTATCATCATAATCGGCAAACGGCCTACGTCTGATACGAATCGGATAAAATTTGGCGAAAAACGATCCGAATCAAAAACAGACAATACAATCAGAGCAACGAAAGAAAAGATGATGTACGCAATAGATATTTTAGGTATTTTAGAATATGTATTAGCATATTTTTGATAATCGATTTTTTGGTCGAATTCGAAGTACTTAAAGAGATACCTCTCCTCAGTATAAAACGATATTAGGAAGAGAATAACAAGTTCTATAGTACGGCAGTAATGGATTATCGCAATGCTATCATCTTTGAAAATATACTCGAGATAAAGATATATAGCAAGGGAAAACGGAAGGTATTTTAATAATGAATGTCCCTTAATTACCGATAAGCCACTGTAACCTAAGAAACAACGAATGTAGGTAACTGATTTTATGTTACAAACTAAATTCATTTTAATATTGTTCACTGAACAATCGTAATACGTGTGTCACAAAGAATAATGCTTACAAAAGACTATTAATTTTGTTTATCTTCACTTAAGTAAATTGGTTAAATTTGAGTGGTTTTTTATCGTATAGATTTTGGTTTGTAATAATAACAGATATTATTTTTTGTACGCGAGTTATAATTATGTTGTATGCTGATTATAAGGTAATGTGGCTTCATTGTGATGAAATAGCCTCATGAAATAAATATTATTTAGGGAATTAACGCGATTTTGGTTATCAAATATTAAATGTGTGTCGTTATGTTTTTGGGCCTTTCTCTACTAACAGGAAAATCATGGTCCAAGCATTTTTTTTTACTTTAGCTATATAAATGCATAGTTTTATTTATTAAAACTCATAATATATAACCTGTTAGTTAAGTAGCCAAGCTTAATAAATAATTTAGAATCATAATCATTTCATAAATTTGGTCTAAAGCCACTAAAAACAGTCCTCTGTCGTGTCCTAATTCCGGATCGAGTATGATTAGGTTCAGTTATTATTAGTAGTATTTAAAAATGTAAAATCTTATAACTCTATGAACATAAAGAATATTGAATGCATGTTAACAAAAAACAATTATAATTTTAGATAATTTTTAAGTACTAAAAACTAGTGTTCGAATTTTGTCCAAACATTTTTGGAACAGTCCTCTGTCACAATTTCAATATCGCGCCACAAATATATTAAATACTATTGTGGCTACATTTCGAGTGAAACGGAAAGATAACAGTGTGAAGTTTACTCGATCGCCTTGCTAAACAAGTCGCCGCCATTTTACGGAGTAACAACTCCTCTTCTGTGTGGCAGCCACGTCTCTGTAGGGTTGAGAGAACATTCCTCTGGTAAGTATTTTTTACGGTGTTTTATGTGTTATAATTATATTTATTTAACAAGAAAATTGCTCATTGTGATCATTTGTAGCTGTTTATTTGTTATGAAGTAATATGAAAAACTGATACGTAATTCGCCATTTTTACGTAAAAATAACAGTCCTCTGTGCAACAGTCCTCTGGAAATTTATAACACAGAGGACTGTTCAATGTGACAGAGGACTGTTTTATTTGACGTCCGTGTATTTTATTAATATTCTTTATAGTCTGCACTAACCTACTGATTGCCGATAGCCTCTTTCTTTCTTAAATTGGCTTGTCATGCTAATCCAGGTCTTTTGTTTTCTATTATTATGGGTTTTGGAAGTTTTTAAACCATTACGGTTTTTTTTAAATATTGAAAGTATGCTTTATTGTTTTAGTATAGCCGCAATGCCACTAAAGAAGAAACCTAAAACCAAAGAAGAAATAAAAGAGCAGAAACGAATTGCAGAAAGATTAAGATATCAGATATCAAAAAATGGATATCTGAGAAACAAACTTACAACGACCCCAAGACCAAGAATGCTCGAACACTTACCAAATACGTAAAGAAAACGTTCACGGTTCGCCCTCGAGAACTAATAGAAGAGCTGCACGAGGATTTGGAAGCCTATTATCAATACGAGAGAAACGTTACCCATCAATACAATGCTATCAAGAAATACAAAATAGTATATTTCATTACAAGTGCGGAAAGCCTGTCATTGCAAAGAGTTTCGACAAATGTCTACCCGAGCCGAGGCGCAGCCGAAGGTGAGGGTTGACAGTCGGAACAAGTTGCAATGACGGTTCCGCACGTGTACTGAACAACTATTTTTAATACAGTTGCGAAAAAATTATGCAATTTAATAAAATAATAAAAAAAAAAATAAACTCAACTCACTAATCATTTATTTCTTATACAAATTATTGTTCACATATACATTGGTACAGTTTTTTATACTAACTGGAGAAGTTTTAGGTTGCATTTTTATTTACTGTTTGAGACAAACTATTATTTATTTCGTATGATTTTTCATGTATATTTAATATTTAATATATAATATAACAAACAACTAAACGCGCAAAGAACATTTTTGGAAAATGGCGCCAACCGTAAAAGAACATAAGCAGATTTTTCTTTTTTCTTCACCCATTCTGGGTAAGCAAAGGGAACTATGCCCATACAGCCAAGTCTTCAGTTCAATTTTTTATTGATATGAAATGAAATTTAAGGAAATGAAATCTAACCTAACTCATTGAATCAAATCATTAAATCTTATATTGAAACAAAGCAGTAGCTTCTTTTTAGAAATATTTGCATGAATCATAAAAATTTCTACGATTTTTTTTAGTAAAAACTTCGTGGTTGGTTTTTTCTTTTTAATAGACATTATTTTGACAGTTGGGAAAGAAAACGCACTAGTTCGGAAAAGGTAAAAAAAAAGCACGAGTGTGTAATAGCCCACATCCCGAACGCTATACGTCCCTGCAATACGCCACTTTTTGAGCAACTGTATTAAAAAAAACCTTACCGACGAAGACGCAATCATACATATGGATTTTTCTGAAAATTATTGTTCTAAATACGGTCAAGAAATACAAGCATTTCATTTTGGAGGGTCGAGACTTCAGCTAAGTCTTCATACTGTGGTAGTGTATACCAAAAACTCTATCAAGTCTTATTGTACCGTTTTCAAAAATCTCACACACTCACCAGCTGCTATATGGGCACATTATGTTTCATTTTCAGAGCCTGTGTACATACAGATATCTACACAGACTCTGAAAATGAAAACATTGACAACTCACAGGATTCCACAATGGAGACCAACGACGACGCTACACTGGCTGGATCTAGTTCAATCAACCAACAGAATTACAGCATCGGTGATTACGTCTTGGTTAAATTTCTAGTAAGAAACACTGAATACTGTTATGCTGCAGTAATCAATAAGATAGACACGAAAGAAGGCGAACTAACAGTGACCTTCTTAAAAATTTGTGATGACATAGGGGACACTTTCAAAATCGATGAAAATGATGTTTCTGATGTGCCCTTTGAACAAGTATAAAATAAGTTGCCAAACCCTATCTGGGTTTCCCCTAAAAGGGAAACGAATATTTTATTATTTTAATATACCTGTACCTGTTTTTGAGAAATAAGTCTGCATTGATAAACTAGGCTGATTCTTAGTAATACCTAAGCTTAATTTTGATTATAATTATTTTAATTCTTTACTTAGAGAGCTTAGCTCGCAATTTGTTCCTGATAAATCTTTAAATTCTGTATGTGATACAGTATTCAATAAAGAAAAGAATACATTTGATTACATATATTAATTAATATTGTGTTTTTCTTCATATAAACTTTGATATAAACTGTTCTCTGGGTGAAAAAAACAGTCCTCTGGGTGGCAAAACAGTCCTCTGCCGCATTTTTTTACTAAATTGCCTATAATTCGAAAAATAAGGGAAAATTACAATGGTTTTTTGTTTATATGTATTTATGTTATAACTATCTATCGACTAAACGTATTATATTTTTAATTTTCTAGAAGAATAGGGTTGGGACAACTTTCAATAGACAAGTTTCCAGTTAGTAGAGAAAGGCCCTTTTAATAGTAATTAATAATTTTGTGGATATGTACCTAACATATTTTATAATCAAGCTTTTGCTAGTAGGTATATATATATAGGCCGTTGTTTTGCAATTTTATGAAAAATATTTTATATGGCAGTCATATTATTATTATTATTTATAGTCTGCTGTTATAGTTATTATTATTATTATTTTTTTGTTTTAGTTATTATTATTATTATTATTTTTTGTTTTAGTTATTATTATTTTTATTTTGCGGTTGCTTGTTATGTTCTCAAATAATTGATGTGTAAAATTGGTGAGGTTATATTTTCTTGTATAAGTATTTATGCATACATGTTGTTTTAAAAACTTATAAATAAATTAGGTTTGTTTAAAAAATAACTAGTAAAATTGCACACATTTATAGAACTTTATTTCTTATTACAAAATGATAACTTTTTTACTTTAGAAACTATATACGAACGATATGCACGTCACTATTAGACAGCTGTCCCAATTTTCGTCTTCTAGACTCATTCTGATATGTATCTTTGAAGTCCTTTTAAATTGATTAAACACTCTAATATTTCAAATTTTTTAACTTAGTTTAAGTTATTCACTAGTATTGTAGAAAATTAAGTCAACATAATATTACTTATTGGTCATAATGATAGGTTGTACAATACTTATTACCGTACGATCATTATAATACGTAAGAGGAATTATGCTTTCATAGGCTTTTTGATGTTAATAAATTATTGCAAAAACCTGTTACAGGCCTATGTCTTAACTTGAACTTTGCAAGTCGATTTCCTTGTTTCTATTAATGACAATAATATATTAGTGTTATTAATGTTTAATTATAGTGGTATATATACGATAAGCTTTTAACGCAAAAACTATTTTTTTTTAAATATTATTACACTTTTACCGTATTCCTCCCTTTTCACATCTTATATTATTCATCATAATATATATCATGTTTTATACGAATGCCACTTAGGTCAAATTCGACGTCATCGTACGTCAAGGCAGAATGCAAAATACCATCCGTATCACCTCGACGTCCGTCGTTCCACAACTGAGCGTTTTAAGACAGTTTTCCCGCGCACCACCACTATGTGGAACCCGCTGAATTGTTTCCAAACCAATTCGAATAAAAAAACGAGTGTACCAATTCGTGAATGGCCGGCAACGCACTGGAGAGCCTTCTGGCAATTTAAGTGCCCACGGGCGGCGGTATCACTTAACGTCTGGTGAACCTCCTGCCTGTTTGTCTTCTATTACATTAAAATGTGATGTAATTTGGTGTAACTTATTTTAGCCTCTGATAACTAACCAGGTTCCAGCACTTATATAGGTTGAATAAACTGATGATATTTTTTTTTAATGATAATATTGCTTTAAATTGCAAGTCATATTTAAACAGTTAAGTTTTGAGATACAAGGAAATGTCACACAAATATAATATTAACACGTATTTGTCGCCTTAGTCATATTTATTTGTATTAAATGATACAAATCGCTCATTTAAATTTTAATTAAGTTAATACTAGTGTGAGAAATGTTTTATGAAAACACGTTTTATAAATACAATATTATCACTAGTATTATATATATGAGCAGGATTGGCCTAGTGGCTTCACCGTGCGACTCTCATCTCAGGTCGCAGGTTCGATCCCCGTCTGTGCACCAATGGACTTTCTTTCTATGTGCGCATTTAACATTCGTTCGGACGTTGAAGGAAAATATCGTTAGGAAACTGGCTTGCTGTATAATCAAAGTCAACGTGGTGCGTCAGGAGGCTGATCACCTACTTGCCTATAAGAATAACAAATGATCATAAACCAGATACAGAAATCTGAGGCCTAGACATTAAAAAAAGGTTGTAGCGTCACTGACTTTTTTTATAGTATAGTATTTTACTAATCAATATATATTTTTTAACAGACACACATGAAATACAATATTTAAATTTCTTGTACTGCCTCAATTTTTTATTTATTTACAATCTGCTTAGAGCACATATATTAGTAGCTATAAGTTTACTCGTTCCCTCAATATTGAAGTATTCTAATAAAAAGTCGTTTTTTAATACAATGTACAATAAATACCACCTGGAAAATTGGACTAATTCTTATTATAAAAATGTCTTAAGTAAATTTCCATTCCGACGTCGCGGGTGACATGATAAATCTCCATTTTTAAATGATTGTCATAGGAAACCATGAATAATTTATAGGCAAACCAGAAATGATATCTGACGCATTGAAACTAGAATCTGACATTATTTATTGCACAGCAAGGTATTACAATAAACGATATTCACGATTGGAATTAATTTTAATATGTTGCACGTGATTGTGAAATTGCTTTATATTTACTATGTTTATAAATACTGTTATTTGCTGGAGCTTTTTTGTATAACTTTCCGAGCTGTCTAATTCATTTTCTCAAATGTTATAAGTTTAAGAAAGAAGAGACGAAAGAAGTTTTTAAAATAATTAAAATGTTGAATAAAATTATTTTCCTTTGTAACAGAACTTATGGCCGGTAGGTAGTTCGATGCCTGAGAAAGGTTTTCGTGCATTATAGTTTTATGTAACTAGAATTTAACGATTCTTGATGAAAAAATCTTGCACAAAAAAAATTATACACGAACTTCACGCAGTCAAGGCGAGTGTAGATTAGTGGTTTCGGTTTTATGTATTTCTGCGTCGTATTATAAACCGCTTCCTTTAAGTTTATTAAACTTTATGTTCATACCCACAATTATTCCGAGTACACGAAATAAATGCCTTAGTTTAACCATACCTTTGGTGAGTTAAGGGTCAAATTGTCGTATGAAAAATTACGTATTCTGCAATGAAATTATTATTTATTGCATTGCCGAATTTCAAACTACGGTACTTTGTAGTTCCCTAAAGTGGATTCCGATTGGAGACCACCAGCGTAGATTAATTATTTATTTGTATGTATTATTTTATTTAATCTGTACAGTTGTAAATGTTTGCATGTAAAACAATATTTCTAATGTAAAAATGTGTTTTATTGTCATGTTTCAAATGTTTTGTGATCTACAATTGTTAAGTCACGGACATTCTGCGAAAGCATTATGGTTTGCCAATTATATAACGATTGCATTTGTCGTTATTTGCTTTCGCTTGAAGTACGTGATTTGAAAGATCTATAGCTAAGACGTCGCAGCTCAGAATATTAACTAAACATATTTTTTATGGAATGGAAATTTGATGGAAATTGTCGGAAAGTTCCAAATTTGAAACTTACTTCCTCATTTATATACTATGGTTTGAGTGTGCGACTATCAATTCTAAGGTCGTATGTTCATATAATGGCTGTGCTATGCTCTCTTCTTTGTTATTTTCCATATTCTTCTCTCTTCTATGTGCTTACTTAACACTCGCTCGTACGTTGAAAGAAAATATCGTGAGGATATCGGCCTTTGACTCAAAATTTTATGGTGTCTGTCAGGTATAGAAGACTGATCACCTGATATTACATATGACTGTATAGGCACGTAAAGATTAGAAGCAAGCCAAGGGCAAAAAAACCCCGAATATTAGGGACATTAAGGCAATATTTCCGCCAAAACTTGTATAAAAACAGTCGGCCGATAAGCGTTCGCGATATTGTATGTATGTATGCAAAAAAGTGTTTACAACCTTTTAGGGGTCTCGGATTTCTGTATTTGTTTCTTGATGTTTTTTTTTTTTTCATAATAATCATGGTAGGCCTTTTGTGCATGACGCATATCGATTTTTGAGCCATGCTATTTCTATCACGTTGTTTTCTTTCAAGCTACGAGCGAGTGTTGCACACCTAGAATGAAAAATACATCAAGCCAATTAGGCCAACATTGTTCTATTCTACATGATATAATTACAATTCAAAGTTAATTGTATTAACGTAATATACATTGTATTGTTTTGATCACGTTTAGTTTATTCACGTGTTCTCTTGCGATGTGAAAATCGATTCCGGCCTACACGCTTCTCAAGGTCGTTTTTTGTTTTTTTTTGATTAATGATATGTAAGCCTAGAATAACATTTTTGTTTTGTTATCGGCGATCGTAAACACCTTTATATCCATAGTCGAAGCCATTTGACTTTGACAGTTCTCGTTAATCCGACTCTGAATTTTAATCTTAATGTCCATGGGCAGCGGTATCGCCTAACATAAAATAAGCCTCCTATATTGACCCCTGGTCGAGCTAATTTAAAAAAAAAATTCAACTGTTTTGCCTTTTTGGGAAAACTAGTGTTTTTTTTTTTTTTTTTGAAAAGTTCATACCTTTTTATGCACAGTACCCTATATAATATACATGCGATATCGACTGACCAAAAAGTGTACAAAACTTAGAAATTCTTCACTGCCCTATATTAATTAATGTTATACTAAGCAAACATATTTGCTGTTACTATAAAAAGTTATTTAATATATATAGTCTAATCGATTAAGTGTATTAACTATAATTAGTTGCGTCCTTGACTATTTATGTTTTAACGGAGCTGCTATTGTATGCTAATTAGTTCAACTGGTTTTTAACGTAAAATGTTCTTGTTGTCAAGTATGCGCAGCTGATGACTGCAGGGTACTACGCTTTCAATAGTTCGTCTGTAAACATAGGAATTGCTTTCTTAATAATAATATATACTTTATTAACAACAAACAACTTATCCCAGGCTCCTAAGGTTTTTAATTGTCAGGTCTCAGACAGTTTCATACATTTTCTATATTCATTTTAAAAATAGTAATTACAGATAAGTGACTAACACTTATCTTCTGCCTCGTAATTTAGCTACTTATAAATATATTAATTGTGACTCATTAACTATTGGATTAGCTCTTACATTTTTGTGTATTTTTATTTTTATTTTTAGATTTTACTTTTGGTAGTGTTTTATGTTATTTTTTAAAAATTATTTATGCATTTCTTGTACTTTACACTCTGTAGGTGTTTCTTCTTTTATGGTTCCATACTAAGATTGCCTGGTAGGTCTTGTTACCGATAAGGCCATGTGGAACATGGTGTAATGGTTGCAGCTCCTTACAAACGTTGTAAAACAATAACTTGGCGATTAAAAAGAGTAGCGAAGAGGTTATTGCCAGTTCTTCTCTTACGTTCTTCGTCCTTGATTTGAGAACTGGCAGTAAATGTAAAATTTGAAGAATTTCATATTATTTTTTTTTTTTTGACGTTCATATGTGTACATTGTGCTACCTATATGAATAAATTATTTTGAATTGTAATAGAAATTCATATTATTATTACTATTATTAAAGCTTTATTTAATCATATAAAGAAAATCATATAATAAGCCTTTATCACAACAAGTTTACATATATGAAAAAAGATACAATATACATATATACAGTTTTGTTATTCCAAGATGCGGCCACGGTCCGGGTGAAGGCCTCATACATTTCCACACTATTTAATTTTTTTCTCAATTTTTGTCAGCTAACCTTGCGTTGTCGACATTCTTATGCGCAGCTATTCTTTCTTTCTATAGTATCTTTTAGTTGTCCATATAATAGATGTGTAATTGAAAAGTTTTGAGTAGTTTTTGTCTTCAGAAAGTCAGAGAATGAAAATTGAAATGAAAATTTATGTATTTTATATGTGACTAGCGGCCCGTCCCGCCTTCGCACAGATGGACTATTATTTTTTAAACATTTTTTGTAATATTGATATGTTATTTAATATTGTGGAACATTTTTTTTTCTATTATCAATAGTTTTCGCAGCACATGCGATGAAAGATATTTTAGTATTCAAATGGTGAAAGAATTTTTTAAATCGGTCCAGTACATTACGAGCCATTTCGTTACATACACACTTACATACAAATCTTTCCTCTTTATAATATTAGTATAGATTACACACATTTCGATAAGTGAGTTATAATAATACAATGAATTTGTATGACCATTATGTGGAAATGTCAATTTACATATTGTTTGTTAAATCAAAGTTTCATGTGAGAGAAAGGGAAGTTCTTCAAGGCCAAAGATGAATCGGTGACAGAAATAACTTCACAATATCCTTTATATGCGAATATAGGGTGACATTTTAGGTCAAATCGCCTTTGTTAAGGGAAACAATGAATTGTTATATTTGCGTTGACTATTTATATATACTTATCTAAATATGTACATACATTACAATTTTTATTTTTTGCTTTTGAGTAAAAGATATTTAAAAAATAAATAAATCAGTGGCGCTACAACCTCTTTAGGTCGTGGCCTCAGATTTCTGAATCTGTTTCATGATCCTTTTTTAATCTAATAGGTAGGTAAGTAGGTTATCAGCCTCCAGTGCCTGACACACGCCGTCGACTTTTTGTGTCTAAAGTCGGAAACACACGTGTCGTGAGTCGTGACGCACCAGAAGCATATTGGTTTCATACATTTAATATTATTAGAAACATATTTGCATGTTGTGTCGTGTCACAACACGTTCTGTCTAATCATATTAAAATATGCTTCTGGCGCGTCACGACACGCCACGACACGTAAGTGTGTTTTCGACTTAAGACATGACGGTTTCCTCACGATGTTTTCCTTCACCGTTCGAACAAATGTTAAATGCGCACATAGAAAGAAAGTTCATTGGTGCACAGCCGGGGATCGAACCTACGACTTCAGGTATGAGAGTCGCACGCTGAAGCCACTAGGCCAACACTGCTATTAACTAAAAGATATTTACAAAGAGAATAATATAATTATCCATTCTCTCAAACAACGTGTACCATAAAAAAA
The DNA here is from genome assembly GCF_905475465.1 of Pieris napi. Lineage (NCBI taxonomy): Eukaryota > Metazoa > Arthropoda > Insecta > Lepidoptera > Pieridae > Pieris > Pieris napi. Next base: position 1,777,648 of record NC_062239.1, on the reverse strand, counting down.
TTGTGTAATAATTACAAATCTCTCAAATTAATAAAAAAATTGCGAAAATAATTAGATAACCTTTACTTTTATTCGATAAGGCACGGTTAATAAAGTGTGGTAATAGTAAGACAAAAGGTAGCGAAATGCCGGTCAAAGTCGTTTCTCACGTTAAACGTAGCCTAATTCACATAAAACGTCAAAGCTATCGAAAAATGCTCGTATGGGTATATTAATTATTGAAATGCGGAGTATTTAAATTATAATTATTTTATTACGACAAAAAAATTTGCTTATTTATACTTTTTTTTAATTGCCATGCCTTATTTTACATTGCTCTTTTCTTGAAGGACACTAAGTTGAATTAGTTCGTAAATACTTTAGTGAGCAGATGGTACCACATAGAGGTGGTGCGCGGCAAAAACTACTACATACTATATATCAGCCCACTACCGAATATATCCAGCTCCGGATAAGCACCGTTCAATCCGTTAAAATCGCGAAGAATTCGAAAGAGAGGTGCCTCAACTAGGTTGGTTTTTACAGAAGGAATTTGAAAAATATTGCTGATTTTAGACCTAGGGAATGAGTCGCATTGTTCGAGAATCTAAAGATTAAAGTCGTCAACGTGAATAATGTCAATGATTCTACGAATTCCAACTCTGCATCGGTACATTGGCGTGATCTCGTGCGATTGAGATTCATTAATGCATTTGGAATCGTCGGGATCTCAATACATTAATTAACGTATATTTAAATTAACTTAATTTTAGTTTTACTTCTATTATAACTTTAGTTATACTGGTCATATGTCTTATACATTGCAGTTGGTACTTTTACTTAATTATATGAGAATTTTCTCAAGTACGCGGATAAATATGTTATATATAATCATCCATAATTGTATATAATAGAAATTATTGCCATATTTCAAGCGTAGTTATTAAATGTAATCTCACGTCTCATGTTTCCTTGTTCCGTGTTATGCTATTTTGAATTGCATTCGGATGCCATTAGCAGCGACGTCAGTACGTACAATTACTTAATTGAACGTAGGAAGTAATATTATTTTTGTCTTCAATAGTTTAGAAGAAAATGAATTCCTTTAATGTGAAAACTATAGGGGGATCTTTATCAGGGCAGCCGGTCGGTAGCCGTAGCGGTCAAAGACGGTTGCCCATTTAAACTGAATAAAGTAGTGCTTTAGCTCTGATAAGGTAATTGTTACTTATTGTTGTTAATTTCATAAATTATTAATTACCAGCGCAGCACTTTATGCGAAAAGTAAAATATTACTAAAAGTGTAGAGCAAAGATCATAGCTTAACTTGATTGTTTTCTTCATTTGGTGTTTCAAATGACTGCTTTAAGCTACTTTTTTTTATTGCGTTTACAGTTGCTAACTGTCAGGTGTGCTGGCGGTTAGCTCTGTAAAAAATATTTGTTTTATATTAGTCCTTTGTTGTTGAATAATTAGCTTGGTAAATGATTCGTCTCAGAGCAATTAAATGTATTTTATTGCATAGGTATCCTAGCATATCGCAATGTCACCTTTTTATAGTTAAGTCACTAATTGGTTAAAAACGTGGTTTATGAGGGACGAAAAACAACGCCTTTTTTTGTTTAATTACAAAATACCAGCATCCGGCTTTATATAATTTTATATTCTTGACTTTGCAAGTAAATGTTGTTTTATATATTTAATACAACAAAAAATACACAATTGTTTATTAAATTTTTATATAGACCTTATTGATAGCGACGGCAGTGTTAAACATATATACTTATATTTAAATGCTGCAATATGCTATAGAATAAGTTTCATATAGACATATTATTATTTTGATAAATTATCATACTATACACTAGCTTTTTCTATAATGGAGGTGATTTTTTTTAACAAATGGCAAGTGAGCCACAGTCGTCTTCATACTATGTGAATAAATATAGAACGTTTATTTAAGTATAATAAAAAGTTGGCGCCTGGTAGATAGTACCGGTGACCCCAGAGCTGGTGCTTTCTTCGCTCAACAAATAAGTATCGCAATACAGCGAGGGAATGCTGCCATCGTTAAAGGTACACTGCCACAGGCAACAAACTTTTTAAATTTGTTTTAATTTTCTATTTTTGTAGTTTTTTATTACTTTGTAGGATATGAAAATTGTAAATACTGTATATTTGATTGTTATGTTTAGGTTTTTATATAGATAATATACATAAATAACAGAATTATATATCTTCCATTTTGAAGATTAAGAAGTCTTGTCTGTAATTCAAATAATCGTAGCCTTTATCCAGTGCGTGTGAAACTGCAGGCACAAGCTAGTACTGTTTATTTGCGAGTCTAGAACGTTTATGAGGCTTCATCAGCGTCATTTACTATGCTAAACCCGTAACATTTATGAAATAAGATCAGCTTAAGAATATCATATAACCAAAGGTCAAACTCCTTTCTGTATATGATACATATTGTATCGAAGTATATCCCAAACATAAATTGCATATAAGCAAAGAAAATGTTATCAGCAAGTATAATCTGTAAAAGTTCAATATTAAATGTTATTGAACGGAATTTGAAAAATTCCGTTGAAGTTTGTTTTAATTAAGAGATTTATTAAATGATAGTAATACTTATAATATAATTCCAAAGAGGAGCAGTGGCCTAGTGGCTTAAGCGTGTACCTCCCAACACATAGGGCAAGATCTATAGAGCGCACTTAGACTTAGCTCAAGCTTTACTTACGAAAAGCTTTGCTTAGTGTACACTAAGCATAAACTATGATTTAGTATTTATAGACATTTTAACGTTGAGATTAAGCTAAGCACAAGCTAAGACAGAAAATGACAAAATACAAATTGATGTTTAATTTCATGGAATACCTTCTTTATTATCCTTTAAAGAAGTATAACAATAACAAATATTTAAACGTCTAAATCGGTACACATCAATCTTCTATTTATTGGTTTGGTTATATTTTGAATTTTTTTGTTGCTTGTCAATGTCAACATATGCCAGTGACAGATACGATATCACACCAGTTATTTTTAAGATCTCGCAAATTAGTAAATAGTAATTGTAAGTAAATTTTAAACCATTATTTTTGTTAGGCTTATAGTCAAAGGTTTTGGTAAGTCGTCGATTTCGTGGACTTGAGATAAAGCTAAGCTAGCACTCAGAGAGATTCGCAGTTTGCTCTATAAATACCGACTGTGACTTAACTCGAAAGTTAAGTCTGAGCAAAGTCTAAGTGCACTCTATAGATCTTGCCCTTTCTTCGTGCGTTTAAATAGCGCCTTGCCTTCTAAGAATAATAATCACGAAACAGATATAAAAATCTGAGGCGAAAACTTAGAGGTTGTCTCGCCACACATTTTTATTAGTTTGCTGTTTTGTTTTGTGTTGAATGATCCATATTTAAAGGAAGGCTGTTCTATATAATATCTCGATATACGGAAATAACTCCGGAGCACAGCTCGATGGAAAGTAGTTTCATTCGTATTTCCTTCGCCAAGTCGAAACAGTTCAGGCATGCAAATTAGTTGTGAATAAAACTAGAAACATGAATTTTTAAACTCACTAAATAATTCTCTATTTGTTTCATGATCATTTGTCAATCTAATAGGCAAGTAGGTAATCCACTAAAACGGGTCGTTGCTAGGTTAATTATTTACGTAACGTAAGGACTGAATAAATTAACCGACTTGGTATTTTATTTTTACAATTTATGTTATTGATGGCATGCGCTATTTAGATGTTCTACAGTTAATTTGTCACTGTATACAATGCAAGTGAAACTGTTTGAACAGCTCTCGTATTGTTCGAAACACAATTTGCACTTTCACGATGATTCATTGCAAGTGAAATGTATTGCAAGGAAAGCTTAATTTAATCATACGTAAAGTTAAATGACGCACTTCATTGTTATTAATATTGCGTAGGTACCTTCGTTCCACGTATTTGGAAAATTATTGAAACTATTATATTAGTTATTGTTACTGTTCCATTGTTGAGATCGTTATTAAGTTTTAGAGAATTTATTAATTACTTTGATAATTGATTTTAAACTTTAAAGCTTTCACATCAATTATTATGATTAACAGTTAGATAAAGAGTAATTATATATACTTACCTTATTCAGTTGTGATCTCTAATCAGTAGTAGTCTTCAATTAATTTTTTTAATTTATATTTTTTGCTGACATGTTTTAAAGGGTTAAAATTTTTCTTTTTCTGTATATCCATTTTTGATGATTACTATTACGTATAGGTTAAGAATATTGTACTTTTGTGTTATTAAATATATAGAAAACTTTTATGTCATACTTGACATCAACAGACTATGTGTAGACAGTAGATTGTTTCTTTGGAATTAAAATTTATTAAAAAAAAAACTTATTTTACGTCCCTAATTATACTATATGATCACTACAAGTTTTAATATTTCTAGAATAAATTTTCCTATTCTGATTTAAAAAAATACTGTCGCCTCTAAAATAGTGTTTTTCTCCTTTGAAAAACAAACGGCTGTTTCACTAAGCCATAAAGCATTTCTAAACGTTTATTTAAATGTCGTATTTAAATTTAAAGTAATACTTTACATGTTATTAAGCCTAGGAAGCCGTATTTTTTCAACTTATTATAGAAAAATCTGTTCTATTTTAAATACCTATATTATGTCATAATGAACTTGTAAGCGTACATTATAATAACAAATATGACGCGCAGAGAGATTACTATGAAATCTCTATTAGGTACTATAGAGTATAGACTATATCATTATATAACTATATCACTATATCAAATAGTCGGCAGAAAACGCTGCAGTCGGTGTCTAAGTTTTATCTATACAGCAAATAAACAGCTGGTATATATAAATCTTCGGTGCATGTGTTCGTAATTAAACTCCTTAACGGCTGGACAGATTTTGATGAAATTTTTTGTGTGTTCAATTGGAGTCGAGTATGATTTACATTATTAGTTTTTTGACGTGATAACGTCTTTAAAATCGTTTTAGTCGGGTGACATGTTCAGAAACTTGTGTCACACCAAAACCTCACGAGCGCGATCGCAGGTATAACGAGAGAGAGACGGACCGATCTCCCGTCTCATCTCACTCTAGCGGCATACAAACGAATGGAGATTTTCTCGTGCGGTTAAGTTTTCGTTGAATGTTTAACAGTGAAACAAAATGTGAAGTGCAAGTGAAGTGTTACAACAATTGCAAAAAAAAAGGTGAATAAAATAAAATAGCCTACTTACTAACAATTAACATTCTTGAATAAACTTGTAAAAGTAATGAAAGATGGAAAAAAGACACGTGTAAACAAACGAAATTTAGAGGTTATGTTATGATAAAAAACTTGTATCACCAATAAGACGTTATCACGTAAACATCTCGATCGTAAACCTACTTTACAAACAACCAATACAAGTTTTTTTTTTGTATGTAAGAAGTCTGTCAACGACAACAAGACAACGTCTGTCGGATCCAACTTTACTGCGATTAATTATTGTTAGTTTGCAACAAATAAACTCAGGATTGGGCCGATTTCACTATTAAAATGCTAAAAATTTATTCACTTTAAAATCCTTGATATGTTATTGAATACATTTGTATATTTGTAAAAATAAACGTTCAGCCGCAATAGTTTATCTAAAGATCGATACGTTAATTTTGGTCTATACAAATATAACTGTGTATTTACGTGTCCAAAATCGGTAAAATACTATTTTCGAGACGTTTCGTAAAACAAGATTCTGAATATAATCAAGTCTAAAGGTTATGACAAGGGTAAACGAAGTTCGCAACTACGCAGACACCGAAAATAATATTAAAACGATCAATATCTCTTGGGCGTATTTTTGTGAAATTGTAAAGTGACATGTTGTTCGTAAATGTAATTAGGTACTAGAAGATATTTGTTCTCATAACGTCACAATAGTACTAGGTTGTATTATAATGATAAGGTTTCGATTTGGGCCTTATTTTGGTATATACGACATAGCGACAGCGGCCAACGTATACTTCTTTTACGTACTTAATCAGTGGCGCTACAACCTCTTTAGGTCTGGACCACAGATTTATGAATCTGTTTCATGATCATTTTTCAATCTAATAGGCAAGTAGGTGATCAGCCTAATCAGATCTAAGGCATGCCGGTTTCCTCACGATGTTTTCCTTCACCGTTCGAGCGAATGTTAAATGCGCACATTGACAGAAAGTCCATTGGTGCACAGCCGGGGATCGAACCTACGACCTCAGGGATGACAGTCGCACGCTGAAGCAACTAGGCCAACACTAGTCGTGTTAAATTTAAACGTGATTGGTCAATTGAATACATGTTTCACAGTACATGTACTATAGTTAATTATACAGGAATGCTTAAGCATGATACTGGCGCCACAATTTCTAACAATAACTGTAATGAATACCTGACAATACCATTAAGTATTGATATCGATCACGCTTAGAAAGTCACTTTCGATTGTATTCTAGGTCATTAGGTTTATAAAGCACTTTCCATTTGAATTATATTTTACAAGTAAAACATGGCGAGTATTTTGTAATTTCTAAATATTAAGAATTCGTTTTTCTATTGGGATATTTAGCAAAAATAACGCCTGACTTTTTATGCGTAGTAAGAAGACACTGCGCAAAATTTGCTAAAATAAATTGTGTGTGTTGTGTGAAGTTATACTGGCAGTGTGGCATCGCGTCTACTTGTGTGGACACGTTAGCGCCGTCTCACCTCCCTCGGACAAGCAAAAAAGCTGGGGCGGCCGCAGAACAGGCGGAAAAAAATTAACGTCACAACTAGAGTATTGTCTCGATTTTGTTCCGTTTGGAGTAGAGACTCTTGGGCCGTGGGGTTCAAGTGCACAGGCACTAATTAAAGATTTAAGTTGGCGCCTCGCAAATAGTACCGGTGACCCCAGAGCTGGTGCTTTCCTCGCTGAACGAATAAGTATCTCGCTGGCAGTATTTCTGATAGATGTTAATGATGCACTGCCACGGGGACCAAACTTTTTAAATTTGTTTTGATTTTCTATTGTATTAATGTTTAATGATTAATATAATTATTAAGAAAAATTTAAATACTGTAGTAATATTTATTATTAATAATGTAACTAATTAAAATATTTATGGTAAGTAAATATAAATTTGCAATATATTATTTGACTTACTTCATATAATTTGCCATATTAATAATGTAAGCTATTCCGCGATTACACTTTTTATCCTGAAATTGCTAAGATTTTTTTTCTTATACGTATTAAATTTTTCTTTACAAAAGTAGTCCTAGAAAGGTGATATACAATCTATTATCGCTTCGTATATCGTAAAAGGAAAATATTGCTTATAACCGAAAATTCTGCCTGTAGCGGTCTATATATATTTATTAATGGTATCTTCTATATTAAAATATGTATGTAAATAACTCTCTCGCCGACGAAAAGCACTAGAGTAGATAATGCAAAAAAAATTTTTTATATGAAATTAAAAGTTTTATTTCGATATTATTACATTTATTTTTCCACTATTTGTAAGTATAGTTAAACAGAGAGCCGGTTTAAGTAGAAAATTGGCTTCGACAACCGTTGGTTATGAAACCGGAAAGCTTCTGTGAAACAGATATTGCCTGTGAAAGGGCCTGATTTAGATATTTCGAAAGCTGGTACTTTCGTTTTGAAGTGGGTTGCTATCAACGCAATATATTAGATTGTGTAATGTGCTAGGTTCCTTGTTCTGAGGGCTGAGCTACTTGGCACCTCAAAATTATTTATCGATTGGTCTGTAGGCGAAACTTGGTTTTATTGAAGCAAATAATATTTCCTTTATTTTCTATGAAACTTATTAACTTAGTACACTTTTGCATAAGTTTTTTTATATAAAACAGGAGGCTCATCTAATGTTAAATGATACTGCTCATGTCGGAAGCCTCGGTAATGCGTTGCCGGACTTTTAAGGATTAGTACGCTCTACGTTGAATTATTTTAAAAATCACGCAGTCTGCCATGTCCAATCGAATGCAAATGTCAAAAAACCCTTATCGTATCTTGTGATATTTTGCTAACCATTTTTTAACAGGCGGCTAAATTTCAATGGAGATTGTTTTATCTCTGCTGTCAGACTTCAATGTGTACGTAGTGTATGTGTGTGTAACATACATTACGTACACATTAGCGAAAAAATATTTGATATATAGGTCAGCCAACAAATTTGCACCTTAATATATTTAAACAGACTACAAGGAATGGGTCTGCCATTTACAGGGAAAGATCTTTTGCTTAATAAGCTCCTTATTAAACCTTTCCGTGGACCCAGGCACCGACTGATAACGCTGCAGCCCAATATATAATCTGTCCTTATCATTTTTGGGTTCATTTATAAACACGTTATTGATTTATGTGCTAATACGTATTACGTGCGGTCAAGATTAATTATTAAATTATATAATGATTTCATTATATTTAAATGTAAAGGTGAGTGAAGGTAATCGCGTATCACGATTACATTAAATATTTCGTAACATAAGATTAGGAAGAGGAAACATTGTAATTAAAGCGTTATGAATCATAAAATTTAATTGTATGGCAAACGTATATATGTTTCTTTTAGGCGACGAGATTGTCAAAATATGAAATAGGGTGGAAAAAGTTTAATCAGACCTTCACCTGAACGGAGATCGCATCTTAGAATAACAAAATGCCATCAAAAACTTAACTTGTAAGAAAACCAAGTCTTGCAACTTGAGATCCATGTATTACCAAGTTGGTTAATTTATTCAGTATCTACTTAAGGAACCTTCTGTCTTAAGTTATTACGTAATTAGCGAACCTAACAACATCTTACAGTGTCTTACTGCATCTTATAGATTTCGTGGGCTTTTTTTTGTATATTGTATGTAAACTAAACGTGAACTACACACTAGCGGACCCGACAGATGTTGTCCTATCTTAACTATGAATATTGATTTCAAATTGGTATAATTAACTAAAAAAACATTTCAGAAACAAAGTGTTTATTATTCTAATGCTTTATGTAACAGCCATTCTTTGTTTGTTTTTCTGGCTTGTATATAATTATTTTATATGTATTTTATCAATATAATAACTCCGATCGAAGCATTTGTTTGAACGATATTTATTGTTCTTACATCCTCTTTGACGATATTTGCAGCACGCATTCTGTCAATATTATGTCAAACGCCATATGGTTACATCAAAAATGTTTGAATTGTATGGTGGTTAAGTTTCTAATGTACCGCGCATTTTCTAAATTTTTAATTAAAGATTATCATATGTAATAACTCTTATAGTAATAATTATAAGCGTAGATAATTGACGTGCCGATGTCAAACTTAGCCCTACCGTCGAATTAAAATAATTGTAATACCCCATTAAAATACCGTAATTGGTATTTACAAAGAATTGTTATTATTCCAATTAATTTCGCTTCAAAAAACACACGAACAAGGAAAGTGGGCAAATTGTTATGTCGGTATTTTTTCAATTAAAATGTAATTTCCATATTAGTTACACCTTTTTTGCAAAAGAAAGCAGTGACATTAAGACAAATTGCATTTCCTCTGCGAATTATTGTTGTTGGTATTCAACAAAAATCTTAACGACCAACGAAATGATTACAGTCAATTTCAATAACTGTCGATTTTTAACTGAATTCAAACTGAAGGAGGTTATCAATTCCGTGTGTAATTTTTTGCTGCTGTCATGTTTGTATATGAATAAATATTATTTTTGTTTCTATAAAACTCTACAACATCCAATATTCTATTTTATTTATGAATATATTTGTTGCCTAATAAATAGCTCTTCCATCCGTGTCCGGATAGACGCGTGAATAACGAGAGAACGCGCGTCTCTCTGATGTTAATTAATAAAAAATAAATTGTATTTTATACTTTATAGAGTATTTTAGAGTCGGTTATTTTTGGTAAAAAGGCATTTGTTTTGGAAAGGCGAAGATTACACTGGCTGAAACTGTATTATAGCAGTAAGAAAAATCAACTATTAACCTTATATTACATGGACTACATTTTTGTGTATTTGTTACTATGGTTTCCATGTAATTAAAGTAAGCCAAATAAATTTTTACTCAGTTCGTTACTATGGTAACTATTTATATGAAAAATATGTACAATCCTATTCGGTCTTAACAAAAATTATTCTAAAGGTCCCTATTAGTGAGAGAATATTTTTGCAGGAAGTTGTGTCGGAAGGGCATATATATAGCACACTCAACAAATATATAATAGAACATAATATACTTATTCGTCTATATTAACCTGTTTTCACTAAAGCAAAGCACCTTCTGTTAATAAATTATAATAAATAATAAAAATTATAAAGAAAGATGAGACAAGAAAATTCTAACGAAAGTAACTTCTTACTGTCCGGTACACTCTTGACACAGCGGTCGTGATCGCTGTGAAGTAGTGGTAACAGAAGGGGCAGATGTGATGAGCTTCACGACATTTCGCCATAGTTGCCTATTAGAGGTCATCCTGCTCTACTGATTGAGTGAATCTCCTACGGCAGACTTGATTTGGTCGGTCCAGTTTTGTCTAGCGCCTTCCACCTACCCCTGGACGACAAGGCGTTCTATGGACCGATACCACGCCGAGATACGTGTCCGAAGATTATATGGATGCGAGATTGTACTGTTGAAAACAGACGCTGTTTAATACCGAGTTCTGGAAGTATCGAGAAGTTTGTACGAAACTCGGTCTACGAAACCCCAAGCAAAGACTAAGAAAGTAACTTACAGGTTTAAAAAAGGACAAAATATTAGAATGTTTAAGCGACCGTGTAGTTGATTAAGTATTAACGTAGTTCTGGTACATTTTTTACAAGCCATATAATACCATTTTAATGAATCGTAAAGATGTCTAGCTGTTCCGGGCATTACGATTCTATTAACCTTTTCTTGACCGCTTAAAAGGTTAAAATACAACGGAGTATTCTTTCCCAATCGTTAAGTGAGTTGTTTTTCTGCTTATCAAACCTCAGTGTTTGTTATTAATAGTTTTATTTAAACATAACTTCAATACATATATAAGTATATAAACACAATGCAATGTACCTAGTAAAATGTTTACGAGCTAACCCTAGCTTTAAAGACTTTCCATTTTACAGGAAAAAGGGAATTTCCCGTATATCGATTCACAATAGTTACCAATACTGCAGGGTTTCCACAGCTTAAAGCCCTACAAGTAACTTGGGTTATGTAGGCATCGTGTGTCGCACAACGATGGAAAGGCAATAGAAAATTACGCAATTATCTTGTGTAACCGGAGTGAAAGAGGATTCTTGCAGTGTTGCACTCGACACAGACGCGGTCGGTTGCCTGCGGTTCGACCCACTTTCGGTACATGATCGTGTTCTCATAATCAAAATTTTATATAATTCGAATTGTGGTAGTTCCGAATACACGCGCGTTTTATTAGTACTACGCCTCCGTTTGTTTCAAGACACTATAAGCTATATTATGTTTATATCTGTTTTAACTGTTTAAATAATTGACAGTTTCATTAACATTCGGATATTGGTTTATACGTTTTAGTTATGGACTTAAGTATACAGTCAGTGTGTATTTTAAACAATTTAATGAAAACCCGAAGGACTAAAGGAAAAATGTTACACGTTAAAATAAATTAAAATCTGTTACTAATATATAACATATACATCAATTTGTAATATTTACTATTTAACAAACGGGAAGTGTCGAAATATGTGTATTATAGCATTTTGTAGCTAATGTTGCAAAATATGTCGTCACCACGACTGGCTAGAAAGTGCAACCTTACTCGACCGTAAACAATGCATTCTAATGCATTTTGTGTATCTATTTAAATATAGATGTTTTTGTAAATGATTTAGTGGAGTTGAAAATGTGGACGGAATACTATTTATTTTGCGATATAAAGTCGCTCTCTCGACCCGGAAGTAAGTTGCCGGCGAGGATAAATTACTTAATAATTCAGTGAATTGGTAGCTATAGCTATCAAGAAGTTATTTCAATTTTTATTTAAAATAGTTACATACAATATAATTTTACCAAGATTTGTTTCGTATTGACACATTCGTGTAATATCTATTAATTAATAATGTTTCCAATGCTTCATAATCTAATTTAATTTGATTTTGATTTACTTTTAATTAGTTGAAAACAATAAATATTTAGTCTTTATTGCATAGTCTTGTTTAGACAATCTCAAAGTAATTGTTTACTTGCAAATCAATACCATTCCAATTATAGTCAATGTCAAAATTCATTTATTCATATAGGTAACACAATGTACACTTATGAGCGTCAAAAAAGAAATATACATAAATACTTCTAATTTTACATTTATTATCTCTTATTTAAACTGACGAATTATCGTGTTTATTGACGTCTGCTGTTAATAGCATAAGTGATTTACGGTCTAGTTCGTAGAAAAAATACTAAAACAGATACAGTGAAAACAGATACAGTACTACACATTTAAATAGAACTTCCTATTATATAAATGTTTTGCTGGTGACAGCATTAGACGATTCAAATGGCATAATGTGATAAATTCGCGTATATATGTTAATTTGTCCGGATCCGGATTTGGCTTATTTAAACATTTTAAGTGATTAAATTGACGTTATACCAGGACGTATCTCAACGCATATAGGAGTAATTTTGACCAAAAATAATTGATCAAACCGCATAGTCGTTTCCTTTAGTTAACAGATTATTTTTTAAACGGCCAATACTATTTTATTGAGCACTATCTTAGGATGTACGGTGTGTACTCTATTTACCCACTTATTTAATCTTAAGTCTTAAGTTTATCGCCGCCCATGGCAAGTGCGTACAGGCACTTAAATAGGTACTCTTTTCTAGAAGGCCCCTAACTGGTAACGATTCTATAATACCTGCAAAAATATATTGCTTGCAAATGGTTTATATAAGCAATTTCAAAAATATCTCCGATGAAATAAAACTTGGTCGCGAAGTTCAGTCGCGTGATACGGAACGGAACGTGATTATATTCAAATAGATTCACGTTTTTGAAATATCGGTTATGAAGTCTTCTCATTGAAACTGTATGTAACCAAAATATTACTTTTATAGAAATTTTAATAAACCCATTGTCGCTACAATCTTGGTCCCGGATTTTTGTATGAAATGCTGCATATTTTTTTTATATATTTATAAACACGTAGCCTTCTGTGCCTCATAAACCGTGTCGATTGTTGGGTATACGGTCTTCTTATACTATTTTCTTTCACCGTACGAGTAAGTGTTGAATGCGAATAGGCAGAAAAGTCCATTGGTACACAGCAGTGTTTGACGTGACAGGACTACGTGGCCAGGCTCACAAGTTTCTTAAAACAATTTTAATTTAATTTATATATTACGTGTATATAACATTTGAGATTTTTTTTGTAATCTCCTTGATTAATAAAACCTATTTATAAGGAACAAACAACTTAATAAAAAATATACTTCCTATTCGTATAAGTAGACAAAAATAGTAAATATATATATTTAGTAAACAGTTGCGAGGACGTAACTCTTAAGATTTTAAGGTCATCTAATGTAATATTTCTAACCTTACTAAATCATACATCATTCGGTTTGTATGTTTCTGTATGAAATAATAAATAACTAGATTACACAACAGGTACGGAGTAAATTTCTTTAAATGAAAAAAAAATCAATTAAAATGGCAGTCGGCGTCTGTTCAAAGTACGCGTTTTTATTAATTTGATGAAGATAGTGTTTTAATATTTTGTGAATATAATAATTGAGACTGTAAGATGACCGCGAAATATTCTCTAAGCTTCGAAGGTGTATTCGGGACAGATAAATTCATTCCTGGTTAAAAACCAAAATATATGGCAATTAAGCGCTATCGTATGTCGCATTCTGTTGCACGAATATAGACTCGTGCGCAGTTTATTCACAAGATCGAAAACCTTCGGACGTCGAAATTGAATCCATTTTAAAATTTACGCTCTGTGACGCAATTTTCTTTTTAGATATTCAAATTTAATTGAACCAAAAGCGTGGCGAATGAACTGAAAGTCTAAGTGTTCGAAATTGAAGAATATTTAAATGAAAGCGGATTAATTACAAAAGTGTGTGCTATAAGTGAGAGTTTGTATTATGAATTGTGAGATTGACATGTGAATAATGTCCGGTGGTGTTTGGGATCTGATGGACTTGATGCCGACGAGGTGCAAGTGGATTGAGAGGCTGCGACGCTGCGGGAAGACCCTGCTGAGACGGCAAAGACGCCTTCTGAGGAGATTGAGAAAGGTATTTCTAGTCTGGCGTTTATCATGTTGGGTTTCGGGCGAGTGTTAATGTTTAGTGCGTACACAAGGAGTTCTTCTATTAAGTAATTAACTTATTAATACTGTCATACCTATGAGGTAGTGTGGACTAAGTCTCCGTAGTGTGACGCCCATTTTTTCCTGTGTGCATTAATCTCTATGAGGTTTATAACGGCATAATTCATTATTCAAGGAAAATTAACACTATGGATATGGTTTGTGGACTCAGTTTCCGAAATTAGACTCTTAGTAGGTCCGTCGTGCGTATAGTCCTGGCTAACTAAGCCAACCAGCCAGGAATAACTCCTTCCGAAAGCACAGAAACCTCCTGGGTACTTCGCAGGCTTCACGGAGCGACCTCACTGTTCCGAGGATTTCTGCACGTTGTTTAGCCACAGTCTCGCATTCCAGGACTACGTGGGTGACTGATTCCTCTGCGCTAAAGCAGCCTCTGCACAAGGGGCTGTCTGTCGCGCCTAGGACAAAATTGTCCCTATCATTGTTTTGAGATTGGTTCTGTTTAAGTTTAGAAGTTGCAAAAAAAAATTAACACTATTCTGAGCAATTTTTTAGACATTCTTGAATGTTTAACTAAGGGTATGTTGCAGGTATGTTACTCTTGCAGTATGCCATATGATATTAAATATGAGTGATATTATATTCTTTAATACTTTATTCTTTATGACGTCTTTTACCGTGAAATAAAATGATTAAGACATAAAAAATTAGCATAATATGAAGTATTTAAATATTCTCTTAAATAACCTTGGTTCCAAAATGGTTGGATTACGTGTAACATTCTTGATTTATTATTATTATTCAATAACTCAAGATGGACATTTATGAAACGCTTAACAATATTGGTCTTTGTCAACCTGTATTTTTTACGATATTACATATTTATTCATATAAATAAATACCAGTGGCGCTACAAACCTTTATGGTGATATAAGTTTCGTTAGTTTTTGTTTTTATGGTATGGTTTTGTTTTGTGTGATCCTAATGTTGGGACATCAGCGCTACAAATTGAGTGAGTACTACTAAGAACTTGTATACAAAAACATTCGGTTCTGGTACAACACTGTGTTATTCAACATGTTTGAAGCATATTGCATACTGTAGGGACACGCAGACACGGTGTTTATATGTTCACATTGTGTGGGCCCGGGTATCCGGAAGCTGTATCTCGGATCCTCCCTTCCTTGGCTAAAATAATATGCACTGGTTCGGCTGTCGCGTGTCTGTATAGTATGTATAGTAAAAGAAGGAATCCAAAAATCGATCAGACAAGGCCGCTAACTCACCGGGACGCCACGGCCAGAGCCTATTAGATTATTAGGGACCGTTGGTCCTGGCTGCGCTTCCAAATTGACGTCGTTGCACAACCGTCACCAAGTGAGTTAGTTGCCATGCATTTCAATACAAATTGTTTGGTTACGTAGCCAGCGACGTTGCCATGGCATCCCGGTGAGTTAGCGGCCTAAGACTAGTACTTACCATCAACAGTGGTGTGTCCTACTCCACCTACTGGATCCTTAATTATTATAATGCGGTACGGTACACGGTTAATCCAACTACGTATGCTTGCACAATTACGCCGGAACATCAACATCACCATCACCATTCCGGTTTCTGTGTCAAAGTCAAAATCGAAAATTGTCGTCATTATTTGACTGACACCGATTTGGCGGTTGATTGGTAGCTATAATCTACATTGGTACTAATCATACTTTTATTAACTGGAGATCCATTAGAACACAGCTGGAGCTCGAAGCGTGGATGAAGAACATATGTTCTTTGGAATGAAATAAATATTTCTATAAATGTGAATATTTATATTTCTTATATAAAAGTTTCTTATACATATATATAATTACATTTTTTTATATAATACTAAAAAAACTACGCGATTAAAAATTGCAATTTTTAATAATCTTCTACTGCCTTAAAAATGATGTAATAAAACTTTAAAAGTCCAATAAAATGGCGGTTGTCTTATTAAGATAACCGAATATATTCATTTTTTTACTACAAAATTGCAATTTTTAATAATCTTCTACTGCCTTAAAAATGATGTAATAAGACTTTAAAAGTCCAATAAAATGGCGGTTGTCTTATTAAGATAACCGAATATATTCATTTTTTTACATTAATTTTTAAGGAAGATGAAAGGTCAATCACCTTTGTATTTACGAAAATAACACGAACAGTATTTTAAACATTTTATTCAGAACTATAATCGTCTACGTATATTTGTTGAATACCGTTTAAAAAATCCGTTTGGTAGATAGTTACAGAAAGAACACTTAATTGATAAATACATTGTGTAATCTGGAGGCTTTAAGTGTGTCAATAACCCGAAACAAGACCCAGTGACGTAAGATATACGTAACAGTTGTCTACAAAAATCGTATTTAACAATAATCTGACCTTTAAAATATCCTGTTATTTGATTTTTAATGCGAACTACTTTTTTAAGCCATCATTAAAAAAATTATACATAAGATGTTTCCGTTCTTATTATTACGTAAGTGAGAGTACGTTTAATAAGTCGTTAAAATGAAGCAAGTTATTAAAATATGATATCTATATATATAAAAGAAAGTCGTGTTTGTTACAACACTTATAACTCGAGAACGGCTGGACCGATTGCCATGGTTTTTGATTTGTTGGATTTGTTTCCGTCCCGAATAGCAGAATAAGCAATAAAATATCGGATAAGTTAACGAATAACAATAAATAAATTAATTAATTTTACGAATGCAAAAACCATATGGTGCCATCTGTTGACAAAACTACGCATCATTTTACGTCGAATTCGTGTCAGTTCAAGAAATTCCGATCTTGAGGTGAATGAGGAGATGCATAACCATGCTTTGATCCTGATCAAAAGATGTTGGATATCAGAAAGTGCTTAACATGCAGTATCGCCATATTGACGCTAGAGAGAAGATGCCTAATGTGTAAAACTGCCATTCTTCTTTCGCAATGGCAAGCAATAAAACATTTCTGTATTTGCAAAAAAGTTGTATTAATGTAATACTTAACATTAATGAAATCCTAAAATAAGTTAAATTAAAGTAACAACGATATTATAAGGTTGTAGGGCGGAACGAAGTTAGCCAGGTCAGCTAGTTATTTATAAAAGAACAATATGCATCAGTTAAAGGGTTGCTATGACTCCGATATATCAGTCGCAATCTTTATAGATTTATAGTAAGTTATTTAGTGTAAAGTTATTGTGGGTAAATGGTGAAGAGAACGTGCATTCATTTTGTGAGACTTCCGCATTTGTGTTACCAATATTCAATGTTATTATAATCAATAAAAATTCCATCGGAAGTAGTTAATATTTTTTGTTTACGGAAATTTATTGAATTTATAAATATGTATACAAATAATTACCGAAAACCCATTTTGAAATCGCTGTCAAGTAAAAAAATACCGACCTAGGTAAGTAATAAATAATGTTTAAAACAGATATGTATAATAATAAAAATACGACAAACATTAAACGAAATTTAGCACGCGTGGTTGGAAGCCAAACACTAACAAAATTCAACAATAAAACATACATACAGGTTCAACTGATAATCTCCTTTTTGGATTATAAATTATTTGGATTAAAAGAATGGATTTAAATATGACGATCTTAGTAACTTGTTTTCTTTATTAAGAAGATTGAGATTGTCAGAACTGAAAAAATACGATTATGAATAACATAATATTAACGAATTGCTTGAATAATATTGCAGTAAAGACTGACATATTCTATTTTACACTAATTAAATTCACAAAAGTGGCATAGTCCAGTATTTGTTATAAGAATGTTTAGGTATTTTTTTCTTTTATATTTTTTTATAGACCTGGGTGCAAACGGGCAGGAGGCTCACCTAATGTTAAGTGATACCCCGCTCATGGACACTCTCAATACAGAGGGCTCGCGAGTGTGTTGCCGGCCTTTTAAGAATTGGTACGCTCTTTTTTTTAATGGACTCTAGTCGAATTTGTTCGGAAATACTAAAGTGGGCAGCTGATGGTGATCCCACATAGGGTGGTGTGCGGCAAAAACTGCCTTAAAAATGGTTATCTGGTTATCTATTCCTTTGTTTAATTATCTGTTGATGAATGAGTTAGAATAGTTTTACATTGAGAGTTGTACCCAAATCATATATTTGTATCAATTAGTTGACCTGAATTTCATGTGTAGATTAGTTTACGAATATGCTAATACGCGGTATTGAACCCGGGACAATGATAATTGTCTCGAGACAATGCGTTTCGAAACCGAGGGCGTCTTTATTAATTCGATGTTTCTTCTAAATCGTTTAGTTTCTCTTCGTAAGTGCTCGAGATTTGGTCCTGTAAGGTTCGTTTTGTTGCGTCTATTTTTTGTGTAGCTTTTTTTTACCATTGTGTACTTATTTTTTTAATAAACCCGAGGACGGTAGGCTAACTTGATCTTAAGTGATGCCCATGGAGACTCATTGTCAGAGAGCTCGCGAGTGTTTTGCCTTTCAAGAAGTTTTCTAAAAAACACACTCTTTGCCTTTTTCTTGAAGGACCCTAAGTTGTATTGAATCGTAACGTACCTTACAAAGTAAGTTTTTTTTATTTAATCATAACTTTTATTAAACTTTAAATATCTAAACGCGATTTATTACCAGACGTTTATAGTACTTCGCGGCAATGTATAGGTATATGTAATGCTTTATAGTGGAATTACTAAAAGGTTGTACATTTAAGGAATTATTATTATAATAAATTGTTATATGCTTTTTTCTGATATTTCAATCTTTGGAAAGTTTATTATATCTTAACATATGTATATGAAAGGAAAATAAAGTGTGTATTGATCACCTATTTGTATAATACGTGCATAAAATCGAGTTAAATCACGATATAAAATTCTCCATTTTTGTTATTTAATAAGTTCAAGCGAATAATAATGAAAACAAGGCAATATTTATGTTATTCTAGGCAATTATTAAGACCATAATAAACCAACTGCTGAAGTATGAATCATCTGTGTGGGCATTTGAAATGAATATTGTTGGAAGGCCCGATCGCGGTGAAGCAATACGTTGCGACATGCGTTCGCCAAGCATACGGCGCCTGCGTTTAGCTCGATTTCACTTTTGATACATCAAATATAATAAATAGTACATTAACTGTGATTTACTTTGGTGCTAGAATTTCTTTTTAAAGGAAACCTGGTCCGAGAAAGCCTCAGAGGTAATAGGGAAGCATCTTTGTCTAAAGTTCCAAAAGAAAATGTTATTTATAGTATACAGTAAAAGTTGTTTGCCTTAGCTACGGTTTCCTAGAAAAGCGGTGCCGTAAAATGACGGCCGTTAGTTAACGGCACCGCTTTTCTAATAAACCGTAGCTTAAGTCACGTGTCAAGGGATACAAAGGATACATTTTTATTGTATGTTGCTAAGGAATACGCCATCGATATTCTGTCTTCAGGGTCTGAGACATGCCGGCTTACTCACGATTACTTTCATCACCGTATGACCAATGGTTGAAACCCATTTCGAACGTATTTCTGAGAACTTCCGAGAAGTTTTATTGCAACTTACAGTTTTCCGAGAGCCGTTATCCGTGTTCCGCCTTTGTCAAGCAAATGCCTTTACAGTAAACCGTAGCAAAAGAGCGTGAAACATTCTTGTCATACATATCCTTAGTTATATGCTCTCTCCACTAATACAATTGAATTTTTTTCTGCACATTCGTATTAAGCGTGAAAGGTGAAATTTGTGAAATATGTTTCCATGTCTCACTAAAATAAAATAAAAAATATCATATATCTGTTTCATGAGTCCATTTGTCTATCTAATAGACAAGTAGGTGATCAGCCTCCTGTGCCTGACACACGCCGTTGACTTTTTGGCTCTAAGGCAAGCCGGTTTCCTCACGATGTATTCCTTCACCGTTCGAGCGAGTGTTCATTGTGCACATAGATGAAAGTACATTGGTGCACAGCCGCGGATATAACCTACGACTTCAGGGATGAGAGTCACACGCTGAAGCCACTAGGTCAACACTGCTCAATGTCAATTGAAATAGCTCTATTCCATGTCTATTTCCAGAAATAGTATAAGTTATTTATAATTTAACTAATAAATTGTAATTGTAAGTTTTAAGTTTGTTTTGGAAGAGCTGGGTCACAAAGTAAAATAAGTGTTGTTTGATGATTTGCTATTTTAAAAGAGTACCGAGAGTTTTTTACGCCGGTTTTTTTCTCTCGGCCTACACTATCTGTCTTCTTTCCCGATGAGTAGGGATGCCTACAGATTCAAATTTAATGACGTGGAATAAGTGATACCTGTGTCTAATGTTCCATAATAAACACATTTTATTGTATCCTATTTTTGTAGTGTTTAATTGAGGTTTATTATGGTTTTTATCCAGATATAAGATACAGTTGAGTCTCAACCCAACCATGTTTGTATTTATTGTAAATTCGTTTTAGTTCTTGTAATTGTTTTGGTAACAAAAGGACAATAACCTTTCCTGAAATTACTTAATGAATTCTCTTCTTATTCCAGGTGTACCTGCAGAGTTGGCGCTCTGACGAGCTGATGAACATGCTGCTCGGTGCCAAAGTGAGCGGGGCCACGCCCCTCGTGATAGCTTGTCGCAATGGCCATTATGATGTAGCCGAATATCTCATAGAAAGGTGCAAAGCCGATATTGAACAACCTGGTTCAGGTAATGGTCGCTACTATATACTATATGTTTTAACTTTTATGCTATATGTTTAGCAGTTGTGACATGTTAGTACGTTAATCTTAGGGAGCATAGTTTATTTAATATGCATTTACAAAACGTGTATGAACTAGCTTTTCCCACCTTTGGAAAGAGGCAAATAATTATTTATTTTAAACTTACCATACAAAATAAAAAAATCAATCAATCTACCATTTCAAAACAAAAGAAATTTGTATAAACTCGCAAACTTTATTGGCCTTTTTATTTAACGTGAATGAATCAGTTTAGTGTCTGTTGTCATGTTTTCGTTGGTTTATACATATAAAAAATAAATTATAATTATTATACTAAAGTATTCATGTTCTGCATCGATTCTCTTTCACTTGATTGCAATGTTTATAAAAGTACGCCAATGAAAATTAAACATTATCAAAATAGAAATAAAGTTCATAATCCCTAACAGCAAGGTCCAACAACTTTGAATGGTAAGGTTACACGGAAGTGTAAGCCTTATCTCGTATCAAAGATCAAATTCCTTTATTTTCCTATCTTAAACGAAAATCAGTACATCCATGACCAAGAGTTATTTTTTAGTTTATAAAATACGTGTCTTTTACATTGCACATACAATTTGGCGATCTATCAAGCAAACCTCGGAAATGTTTCCTTCGTTATCAGATACTACGTACCTACAGTCGATTCTCGATAAGTTGAAACTCAAGGGACCAGATATATTCAAATTACCAAGAGTTCAAAATACTAAGTAAATTAGAGTTTGATGGAAATTCGTTATTTATTATTTCTATATTATTATTATGTACTATTCACCAATTATTATTATTTCAAAAAGATATTCGTAATATTTTTTTGAGTGAGCGAATTCAGGCTATCAATGTCCAAAGAATTAAAAAAAAATAATTGACTGGTTGGTGCCGGGGATCGAAGGTACGGACTCAGGGATGATAGTCGCACGCTGAAGCCACTAGGCTAACATGCATGTTGGCGGGAACATTATCGCATGTTGGCGGGAACATTATCGCATGTTGGCGAGAAAGATACTATTCCTTCAACTTCCAATTGCCGAGGGGACCAATTAAAATTTATTTTATTCAAATTATTGAGTATTTTTAAGGGACCGGAGAAAATCAAATTAACGCGCGTTAAAATTATCGAGTCGACTGTACGTATGTATGACTATTTTAAAAGCTGTGTTGTTACCAGATTAGCTTTAGACTAATTAAATAACAGTTTAAAGACACCACAAGCTTAGGATGTCCTATAGCTGCATTTATGTAATCATTTTAACTTGCTAGTTACTGCAATCCAATTATACGTGCAGTCTGCACACACCTGTCAGGAAATGTAAAATAGGTCGGACTATGCTATATTAAATTTTCCGGCTATTGTACGGCTCATATGCTTAAACTGTTCGACAGAGAAGTGAGGCCATTTGAAGGTTTAAGAAAAATATTTTCTGGTCGAAATTTTAAAGTTCATTTTAAATTGGTTTGTTGGGTCAGTGCTCTATAGTCATAGTTAGTATTAATTTTGGTTCACACCATTTAAAGGACCAGAAATATTTATTACTAACTAGCTGGCCTGGCGAACATCGTACCGCCTAACAGTCGATTCTTTATTTTTTTTTTAATACTTATTCTGCTATTCGGGACACCGGTCTAGCTAGTAAAATAAAAAAAAGAAAGTTGATAATACAACAAATACATTATGTCAAAAAATAAAATTTTACCTTCCCGGAACCCCTCCACTAACACTTGAACTTTATGATATGGTATTAAAGTTCAAATTGCCTTTAAATATTATTACGACTTTTTCACTAAATTTTTTAAATTTTTCTCTCCGTAAGAACCATCCTCGTACTTCAAGGAATATTATAAAAAAAGAATCAGACAAATCGGTCAAGCCGTTTTCATGTTATGTCGTGACAACGGAAAACGGGTTTCATTTTTATATACAAAGATTTCTCGTTAATTTTATTGAATTTTATGTAAATTTTATACATTTTTAATTCCAGTAACATTCGACGGTGAGACAATCGAAGGCGCGCCGCCGTTATGGTGTGCAGCGGCCGCCGGTCACCTGCCACTGGTCAGGTTGCTGGTTCGCGCCGGCGCGAACGTCAATTCCACCACGAGGACTCACAGCACGCCGCTGCGGGCGGCCTGCTTCGATGGACATTTTGATATTGTTAAATTTCTAGTCGAGAATGGTGCAGGTATGTTAAAGAATATTCCAGGTAATTTTTATGGATCGGAAGCTTTTATTCAGGTCATCATCAGATAGAGAGCGGGAATGCAAAACATAATAAAACGGTTTCCAAGGTCCAATCACATAGACATATGATATGTCATCTCATTAATCACAACCCGAAAACAGCGCCCGTAAGATTGGGCATTGGGCAGATTGTGAATTTACGCACAAATTCACGTAGACGCGCACGCGAAAAAATACACCGACCGAAAAGAAGCGACAGGGAAGTCCCCGTTACGTTTGAAAGACGCGCATCGTATATTAGTTGATTAATCTCAGGGATTCCAACCTCATGATTTGATTTTTTGGGGCCCTTTGTATTCACGGGGCTCTTGGCTTCACCCCAAAAAGCCCTTAAGTAGATCCGATCCGCCCCTGTCCGTGAGCGACTTTAATTATGAGTTTTTGTATTGCGCGATCCTAAGGTTATTGAGAACAATAGCAAAATTGCATATAAAATTATCGGTATCACCATTGAAACTTATAGAGTACGGGCACCTGAGCCTTAGTTTCGTTTTACATTGTGTACAAGTTACAGGACACAATATGATAATTATTCTATATTAATGTAAATTTAATATTCAATTAATGATTTCTTTAGGAATATTCTCTTCCTTCTTAGAATCAACTTCAAAGACTTACATTAATATAAATTGTTCTCAATTTCAGATATAGAAATAGCTAATCGACACGGTCATACGTGCCTCATGATAGCGTGTTACAAGGGCCACATACGGATCGCAAAATACTTACTGTCATTAAACGCAGATGTTAATAGAAAGAGCGTGAAAGGAAATACGGCATTACACGACTGCGCTGAAAGCGGTTCCCTTCATATATTAAAGATGCTTTTGGGTCACGGTGCTACAATGGATGTGGACTCTTATGGTTGGTATATTTATCCCACTTATATAATATATACTCATACTATAAACATAAAAATTGCTTTTGTGTTGTTTATAATTAGTCATTTATGTAAGAGCGCGATGTCGACTGAAAATTGCTTAACTTTTTTGCTCCGTTATATATATCAAAAGTGTGTAAAATTGTGTTTATAAATCTATATATGTAAAACCAGTTTGGGTTGGTTACACAATTTTTAACTGGAGAACGGCTGGTCCGATTTTTAAGATTTGTATTTTGTTGGATAACAACTTGGGGAGCGTTCAAGTATCACGTAACGAATTTTGGGGGGGGGAGGGGGTCCTTTTGTAAAACGTTACGATTCGGGGCGGGGATTGAATTATGCGTTATTGTTAATATTATTTTAGACTTTCCAGTACTTGTCACTGGGTGGTCACGAAAAGTTTTACTATTGGGTACAGAAAAACGTTACGGCGCGTTACATGGGGGGGGGGAGTCAATAATCTCCAAAAATTGCGTGATGTAATACATGAACACTCCCTTGACATTTGCTTCGACATTTTCCTAACGTCATAGAAATGAATAATTTTAAGACGTTTGTGCATTTTTTTCTACTGTTAAGAAAACTCCGCTGGGTCAGGTAGTATATATACAGGATGGCCAAAAAGTCGTGGATCAAACGCAACTAGGGGATAGATAAGGTTATCAGCTGCAAAAAATTGTTCTATGGGAGGTCCCTAAACTCAACCCCTGCAGAGTTATAATTTATTTTGCGTTTTTATAAGAAGATTGACTTTTTTTTACGAATTCTTTTTAAAATTTGAATAAATCTACACCTGTATGTTTTTCATAATATCCACTACATTAGTACTGATAAGTCCCTGCGATATACTATTTATATTTATTTATTGAATGTATTGAAGATAATATTAAGTTTACGATATAAAAATTTCTCAAATCATAACTTTTTGTTTACCACCCCACTGTGAAAAAAAATACTCTACCGACAAGTGACCCTGTGTTACAAGTTTTGACGCATTTAATAGGAATTCTGAAAAGGTATTACACATGGCCATGAGTGGCTCTAATATCTTTCTAGGAAGAATTACAAACAATTATTATTATTTTCATATAAACTCATTGATATACAAAAAACCCAAGATGCACAGTCTCATATAAAAGTAACGCTCGAAAGTGTCCCGAAACACTATTTCTGTCCATAACAGTATATGTTACAAGCATATATTATTGCAAAATCAACCTTACGCGAATTGCTTAAAGTTGTTATTACAACGCAGTGTATACGTACTTAAAGCAATAAAATTTTACGATCGACCGTGGTCGGTAGGACAAGGTATTGAGTGGAGTCGAACATGACTTTTTTATTTACAACTATTTAACATAATTTTAAATTTATCCGACTTTTCGGGTGCTTTACAGCGTGAGTGGTCACGGTGACTGAAGACAAAAGGTGTTGGATGTTAAATAGTTGTAAATTTATAATAATACATAACTTTAATCCGGTTAAAAAGTTTTTTCTTTAAATTAAAAAAAAATGTTAAATTGGCTACCTCCTGACCCACACTTTATATAGCGTAAATATATTTGTCAAAAACTACACACAAAAAAGTTCAAGAGTACATAAATTTATTTATAAAAAAAAAACACAAATAAATAACATCGACTCCACTTGTAGACGCGAGACTATTTGAAATGAGCGCACAATTTAGAATGTTGCGCTCATTTTTTGAGGACGTTTTTTTGACGTTGAGTGTGCATCTTGGGTTTTTTGTATATCAATGTATAAACTACAAATTATTTTATATAACTTTGAAAACAATTTTTTTTTCTTTCAGGCATGACACCCCTCCTAGCCGCCTCAGTAACCGGCCACACGCATATAGTAGAACACCTGATTAACAATGAGAACGGTCTCGTGACAAGACAACAACGCATTGACGCATTGGAACTTCTAGGAGCCACTTATGTTGACAAAAGACGAGATATGGTTGGAGCTTTAGCCTTGTGGAAAAGAGCGATGGATGACAGGTAAAATTAAGTGTTTCGCGTGACTCGACGATAAGGTAAACGCGAGGGAAAACTTCGTGAGGAAACCTTATGGTCTAAGATCCCGATATACAACGACCTTCACCGAGATGCTTATTTAATGAAACTTATTTTATATTTAATTTAATATGTCAATAAATATAATCCATATGGGTTGCCTAGCAAATTTCAGTCCAGAGTATTTTAATTAATATTAAAAAAAAAATATTTTTTTAAACATTAAACCGGTATGATTATTAGATAAATTCTATACCAATTGAAAGTATGAAGCCCATAGAATATGCAAACGTTAGGTTGTTTTTAATCAATTAATTATTTATGTGTATATTTTTTATGTGACACTAAAGTAAATATACATCTTTAGTAAAAAAGAAAGTTATAGTTATACATATATAATACTACCCTGATTAAAAGTATTGATTGAAAAAAATTAAAAAAGTTTACTACATGCAAATCATAAAAAAAAATTTTTTTTTTAAATATTAATTAAACATACTCTGGACTGAAATTTGCTAGGCAACCCATATGGATTATATTAGTTGACATATTAAATTAAATATAAAATACGTTTCATTAAATAAGCATCTCGGTGAAGGTCGTTGTATATCGGGATCTTATACTAACTTTTACACATTTAAAGAAAACACTTGTTTACCGGATTGAAGTTATGTATTGTTATAAACTTATAATTATTTTACATAATAAAAAAAAAAATGACGTTTCGCGTGCTTTACAGCGTGCGTGACGCTGACTGAAGACAAAAGTTGTTGAATGTCAAAAAGTATCACAGCTGTAGAAAAAGTTGTATTATTACATAATTAATGGGTTACGGGACCTCATAGTTGTAATTTTTTAAAGAGAAAATATGATTTTGTGTATAAATAATTGAATAATATAATAAGTGAATTGTCAAGAATTATTAACCATTGAGAGTGTTCAGAGGAGTTGTTCGGATTGATACCTTCAACTGAGTTTCATCATTGGACGTCGAAACAGGATACAAAATTCCACCCGTTTCACCGCGACATACGTCGTTCTACAACTGAACTTTTATTAACTAAACACTGCCTGTTTGCCGACTCCACTATGTGGAAACAGATGCCCACTGAAGTATTTCCGAACCAATTCGACTTATGGTCCTTCGAGAATATAGCGTACCATTCTTCAAAGGCCGGCAACGTACTTGCGAGCATTGAGAGTCCATGTGCGGTTTCGCTTAACATCAGCCTGTTTAATTGTTCTATAAAAAAACATATTTCGCTTTTAACTCATGATTTTTTTACATAAACACTGTAATTGTTTTAAAGCCCGCAACCGCAGACGTGGTCAATAATTCTTCTGTGCCTAATCCCGTATCCCAAACAGATGATAAAAATATATTTCATTATTCCAGATTTCCCACAGACGGAAGTGACCCCTTACCCAAACCAAAGGACATTCCCCGCATCGAGGCGTATGACTACGCCGTGGAGCCAAGTAACGTGCAACAGCTGGAAGAATTATTGGCAGACCCTGACGCTATGAGGATGCAGGCCCTTGTTATTAGAGAGAGGATATTAGGTTAATACCAAATATTTAGTTTTAATAGGTCGGCTTAGCTTCTTGGGTGATCAAGATCATGAAATCATTGATCATTCAATCAAATAAATGAAATGTCATGTACAGTGTAAACTCTATATAACGACACTCAAGGGACTGTGCATATTTTGACGATACAAAGAGTTGTCGTTAAATAGAAAGAAGAAAAATCTGTATTAGAAAAAGAAAAAGTTTATTTCAGACTAGTGTTAGTTTAATTACATGAAAAACAATTCTTATTAGAACGCTATTGCGTATGTAAAGACATACTGCACCAGTAATTATGTTGTATTTTTTCTTTTTTTTAATCATATCCTGCGATATTGAGACATCTTTGTGATAAAGCACGTGCAAGCAATCCCAATTTGTAAACAAAAGAACGGATTTCTTAAAAAGTTCGATACGTATGATACCGACTGTCGAGTTTTACGGACTAGGACAATAAAGCGGCAAAAGAACGTACAAAGTTCCGCAGTATTCACAAATTTTGGCAACTTAAAAAGTACTTTTTCTTATTTAATAAAATAACGTAATGCTATTTAGAGTGTAACATTGTATGGAAGACAAGCTTAACCAACCATAGCCGAGTGATGTCGACGCTTTAGGGGGTTTGTCGTTTAATTTTTTTTTTAAAAGACAATTCACACCAATTGACCTAGTCCCATGCTAAGCTGATGAAGCTTGTGTTATGGGTACTAGGCAACGGATAAACATACATATTATAGATAGATAGACATATAAATACATATTTAAACACCCAGGACCTAAGCACAACACCAAATGCTCATCACATCGATGTTCGTCTTAGCCGGGGATCGAACCCGGGACCCATGGATTCGCAGTCAGAGGTACTAACCACTAGACCAATGAGTCGTCAATTCATATAAAGGTCGTTACATGGAGTTTACAACTTAACTTAGTAACAAAGCCTATGTACGTCTATGTACACATTTCAAGTGTTAAATTGTTATGAAGGTAAAACTTGTGAACTGAAAAGGAATGAATGATAATTAATATACGAATGGTCTATCAATCCCTATATTGGAATGGAAATTAATTTCAGGTCCAGTTCACCCCGACACATCGTATTACGTACGCTACCGCGGCGCGGTGTACGCGGACGCGGGTCGGTTCGCACGTTGCAGGCAACTTTGGCACCACGCGCTGGATATGCAGAGAGCGGTCTTGCCTCCACTATCGCCCCTTACGCAATCCAGTCTTTATAGCTTTTCCGAATTGTTCTCGTATATGCTGGCTGAAAGAGCACGTCCGCCATTGAGAGGTAAGTTATATTGAACGCTAACAGATGAAATGGTTATTTGATAAAAAAAATTACTGATTACACTTTAATTTTCATTTTTGAGTGCATACAAAGAAATACTTATAATGATTTTGTAAAATTACCTACCTTAAACTGAACATGTTGGCACGGGCAAAACTTTTTGAAAATCTGTTATGTGGTGTAATTTAAAGTGTGTTCCTTTCAATGTCTATTAATTTTTACACGCTTTATATTAGCTTCACCTGTATGTTTGTATGTAACCGACTCCTTCGGACTTGATTTTGACCCACTTTTAACGGACAGATTTAATTCAAACTTTGCGCACCTGTCAAAGATCGATGACAATGCAATAATCCGAAAAAAAATGAAAAAAAATTAACTAAAAAATAAATAGTAGTTTAAAAAAACTAAAAAACACGCTTTTAGAGCACATCAAATTAAAAAGTTAACAATAATTCCTAATTTAGGCTGAAAATGGTAATGAACAAAAAATACTGGTATTATTGTGAAAACGCGTGGTAGACCAGTGCCGATAATTTTTGAAACCTAAAAAAATTACAGTAGGATGAAACCCATTAGAAAAGCTGGGGAATATGATCAAAATGAAAGGAAAAATAAATTACGGTCGATCTGAGGTCGGGAAGGGGTAGGGGGGGAGTTTTAAGGGTAAAAAACGGTTTATCTCGATTTCCGGCAAAACTACAAGTCCTATCGAAGAAAGTTAAATGGCAAAGTTGGAGGTCATAAAAAGATCTAAAACTTTTGTATTCACACATTTTTCACATAACCTCAAAATTTATGTGAAAATTTCAAAAAACCAAGTTTTTGATTTTTTATTTTTATCTTTAACAAAAATTATTTTTTTTTAACGAAATTTGGTGAAAACTTACCTTTCTATGTCCCAAATACACTGTAATTTATTTGATTAAAAATATGTGTAAATTTCGTTAAAAAAAAATAATTTTTGTTAAAGATAAAAATAAAAAACCAAAAACTTGGTTTTTTGAAATTTTCACATAAATTTTGAGGTTATGTGAAAAATGTGTGAATACAAAAGTTTTAGATCTTTTTATGACCTCCAACTTTGCCATTTAACTTTCTTCGATAGGACTTGTAGTTTTGCCGGAAATCGAGATAAACCGTTTTTTACCCTTAAAACTCCTCCCCTTCCCCTTCCCGACCTCAGATCGACCGTAATTTATTTTTCCTTTCATTTTGATCATATTCCCCTGCTTTTCTAATGGGTTTCATCCTACTGTAATTTTTTTCACTTTTTATTTATTTTAAAGGCTATCTGCACTGGTCTATGGGGCGCTCTGTGCCATATTTTTCGTCTATCGAGCAACCAATTGCCTTTTTATAACAGAAAGAAGTTTTGATTTATTTACTATAATGTGTAATGATACTTTTTATATCCATAGAAAGTTTAATTTTAATATCATTTATTAAATTATTTCAGGTCGAATCGTACCACCAGTTACCTTTGAGGATATAGAACCAGTGTACACGAAAGCCTTATTTGAGATAGAGAGAGGGGTACAACTCCTTGAGGGAAAACTAAGTGATGTTGATAGAGAAGCTACACTGTGCACACTTCAGAGAGTTGTTATCATAGGTAAAATTATTTATAGATTCTGATCAATTGTTAATCTAATAGGCAAGTATGTGATCAGCCTTCTGTGCCTGACGCACGCCGTTGAATTTTTGGGTCTAAGGCAAGTCGGTTTCCTCACGATACTTCACCGTTCGAGCGAATGTTAAATGCGAGAGAAAGTTCATTGGTGCACAGCCGGGGCTCGAATCTACAACCTCAGGGATGTCGTACGCTGAAGCCACTAGGCCATCACGGCTCATAATTTTTAATTTTTAAATTAATAATTGGTTAATATGTAACTTTTGATTAAATTGAGTAAAACTAAAATCTATTATTTAAAGCACCCCGATGCACACTATTTATTTTTGCATATTCTTAAATTAAATCTCACCTCATGTAGTTCACTCAAGTGTTCTATAGAATTTTAATTAAATGTAAGAAAGATTTTCATGAGACTTTTGTTTCAGCATTGCACCTGGCGGCTTTGATGGCTCGGCTGTTAGAGGAACCGGATATCACTCCGGATGTGGTCAGTCAGATACATCGAGCCGTTTACACACTCGTCAAGCTTGATATTAAGGTGTGTAACATTATCAGTTTTTATAAGATCCAATAAGAAATATTATAGAAAGAAGAAATCTTATATATAAAATTCTCGTGTCGCGGTGTTTGTAGTTAAACTCCTCCGAAACCGCTTGACCGATTCTCATGAAATTTTGTGTGCATATTGGGTATGTCTGAGAATCGGACATCTATTTTTCATCCCCCTAAATGTTAAACCCCTAATTTTTAGATAAAAATTCATTTTTATTTTTTATGATACAGCATAAAATACATACAACCCCTAATTTTCACCCCTCTACGATCAATCCCTATTTTTTATTATAGTGACGTCATAAACAAACGAGTGGCGCTACAACCTTTTTAGGTATGTCCCTCATAATTATATCTGTTTCATGATCATTTGTCAATCTAATAAGCGAGTTGGTGATCAGCCTCCTGTGCTTGACACACGCCGTCGACTGTTTGGGTCTAAGGCAAGTCGGTTTCCTCACGATGTTTTCCTTCACCGTTCGAGCGAATGCTAAATGCGCACATTGACAGAAATCCCATTGCCAAGTCCACAGCCGGGGATCGAATCTAAGACCTCAAGGACTCGCACGCTAAAACCATCACTCGTTGCTGCAACACTTAAGTGACGTCATAGCTGTTAATTTGATTAAGATTGTGTTAATTTAAAGGTTGAGCAAAATCTTTAAATTGAAGTTCAGTTATCCTTAAATGGACCGTCTTGAAGTCTGGGTGTGAAGTAATGGTAATCTTTCAGCAGGTGCGGCAAGGTCGTTCCGCCCTCCACGTGGTGTGTTCCGCAGAGGTGACCCGAGCGAGGGGCGGAGCGCCCTGGTTCGAGCACGGGCAGCCGGCGCCTTCACCTTCGCTCGTGTCGCTTATGCTGCGTCTGGGGGCGGCGCCCGACGCGCGTGACGCGGACGGGAATACGCCCTTGCACCTGGCTTGCAAGGTATGTTTTGTTTGAAGCGCAATACGACGCAAAATTTATTGATATATTTTTATTACTCTTTCTGGTTATGTTGGTATTTTTTTCAAATTCTATTATATAATTCATGATTAAATTCTATTAGGGGCCGTTCAAGTATTACGTAAGCAGATTTACTGCCCTATCCCCCCCCCTTCCTTTTTTTTATTTTTTTTGTAGGAATGCTTAAAAACGAAATGCATTTTGACAATGTGTGGGTAATATATGTAAAAATGTAAATAATTATTGTTGACGTAATCACCGAACTAATACACACACACATAGATAAACTTATTTTTTAAGTCGATTAAAATTTGTATCTAAAAAATCAGAGTTTTGCAGTAGATTGTTTGTACATTCCAGTTGGACCCTTGCCCTGCTGAAGTAGTACGGCAACTGCTTTCATACGGCGCCCACATCGACACGGTGAACTACGAAGGCGAGACGCCGGCGGAACTCCTCAAAGCCACCAACCAAAACCTGTCCACAATCGTCAATCCGCTCAAATACACAACACTGAAATGCCTCGCCGCTAGAACGGTAAAAAATTACAAATTACCATACAGACATGTTGTACCGCAGTGCCTGCATTCGACTATTATCACTCATTAGTTCAAGTTAAAGGGACTGTCGTCTCTTTCACACTTTGAATTAAGAATTGGAACGCATGTTGTCTCCCTCTATACACAATGCATTCGACCATTATCACACATTAATTTAAATAAACAAGTGCGAGGGACTGTCGTCTCTTTTACACAGACATGACGTATGACTTTGAATGCAGTCTTTATTACCTGAAAGAGTTGACAATTTTTCATGTCTATGGATGCATGGAAGCATGCCTTTTTTTCAGTAGGGAAAGATATTAGATTTGTTTCTATATAAAGCTTATTATTTTGATCATAACTATACAAACTTTTACGGACTATCATCAACTTGGATCATGTTGATAAATTCGTTCTTTTCCAATTTACCAAAAGTTAACTCAAGATATATTTTGTTTAATCTATATGGAGAATTGCTGAAAGAAACAAAAAAGCTTCCATGTTGATGAGAAGAACATATATTTCATTTTTATTTAATTTCTATACTTTAAACGCGCTTGCGCATGATAACTGTAATCTGACAAATTCCTAATTAACTTTGACATCTCTAAGTACCTATGACTTAAATTGCATGTTGTCTCTTTCTCGCGACTTGGAAAGAGGAGGATAATCATGAATGCCATTAATACGTTTCTACTGCTTATGTATAAAGATATTATTAAGAGTTTTTGTAACATGTTTTATTTCGCATTTTAACATGTGCCAGCTTCGCCAACGTCACGTTTAGGTAGACCTTTTTTTTATCTTTTATGTATTCTAAGATTTTCAAAAGCTTTTTGAGTGTAGCCAAATCTAATTAATCATGTTTTATTTTAGATTTTCTTTTTAACCCTGGCGTTTCGTTTACATGGCATACTAGTCTTTTTGATATCGTAGGATATATTTGATTTAGACATTTTCTCAATTAAATCGCATATTTTGTTAGAGAACCTCTTTTACACCGTTAATGAGAAATTATAGTTGTAAATTAAATTGTTTTGATACGGTGTAACAGCGGTAACAATGTATAGATAGTTTAAGTAGGTAGATTATTAGGAATTTAATTGATAAAATTATATGGTTAATTATACAAAGTAAAACTTATTGAACTGAATTGATATTAGATTTATTTTGGCAAATGATACAAAAATGTGTGTATTTTCTCGTAGCATATGATATTAGTGTCTGCGTGATTATGTACTAGATTATTTTGAAATTAATAAAAGTGCTTTAAAATATAAATTGTTGTATTAAAAACATACCCCCATTTATCCTTAAACAATTTTGTAACTACCGTCGTTCCACGCTGATGTTCTTAATCATTAATTTAATTTAATGGCTTAAGACTGTCTGTCTGTCTCAATTATTAAAGGCCATAAAACCCAAAATAGGACTGACACCAATTCTTTTGCACATTTTTTAACTAACTGTTACCATATACCATTGCATCAAGTAACAGCAATGAAATGAAAAGAACACTATCATATTATTATCATTTAATGAGAATTCAGACATTTAAAATGACATATCACATTAGAAATGAAGGTGAAATAAAGTTTGTTTATTAAATAATATAACTTATATGCTATGATTATCCAATATCAATAAAAAATTAAAAGCTTTAATATGTCTACATAATGAATAGTACTAATTGATACATAAAATCTTTTATAATCAAAAGATCTCAATATAAATCCAATACCAAATAAACAAGTGTTCAAGGAAACAATTGTTTCAGCTCTCGTGGGAATGTTTTGAAAGTTTTTTTGAAGTCAGTCGTAGCCTCGGTGAATTGTGACCAAAGACTGCAAGTGGCCTCCCAATGTCCCATCATGTCCTGGCATAAACGAATGCCATCTCTATTTTTGATCTTTGCCATTTTGACCACAGGGTCCAGTGTTATTTTCTTAAGCTGCAACTTTTTTAACGCACATACTAAAGGCCAGAAAGAAAACTGTTCGTAGAAGTGTTCAGTACCACTTACAGATGCCAAGTACAGTTTAGACACAACCGGGCACTTATTATCCCATTTTAAACCAAGTGCCTGAGCCTCAGTCGCCTGTAATTGGGGGAACTGTGAGCGGTTGTCATTAGCATATGCGGCTGTTAAACCAGTCAAGCGGTTTGCTGTAAATTCATAGTGTTTTACAATCACATTTGGCCCACCTTTTATCACTAACAGAGGTATGCTGGAAACAAATTGTTGAATTATTTAGGAAGAACTTAATAACAAATCAGTAATATTTCTAGAATTAAAATTGTAGGTGATTAGTTACGGTATCGTAATGATAACAGTGATGTGTTCTGACAAGAACAGATCAGAATAGATACGGTTGTGTGTTCTGAAAAGAACAGTTTCATCGTTGTCGTAAGACACGGTAATATGTCCTGAAAAGAAGAGTTATTAAACGTTTTTGTCGAGAAACATTAGTTTGTTCTGAAATTAACAGTTTATTAGCGTTATCGTAAGGCTACGATATCGAAGTGTTCTGAGAAGAACACGTTCGTTTGCTTCGACGGCTGCGCGCAGAAAAGGGTCAACTTTTTGCCGCGCCGCGTTTTTATCGCCTGCCCTGGTACCTTCGCAACCAACCCTCCGCATTTTGGCACCACATGTTAATACTAGTTGTAAGTGTAGGATAATTTTTGGGTATAAATGTACATAGTTTTGTAAATAAAAATCATTCCATCTTCACCTCTTCTCTACAAACAATTATGGAGTTTAAGATGTACTGAATTCATACAATACAACTGGGACATAAATATTATAGCTAAGTTTACAATATGTTTAGGAAATAAATATATCCTATAATACTTTGAGGGCATTTTAATGGTGAAAGAATTTTTTAATTTATTTATTACAAACATGCAAAAATACAAATCTATGTTGATTATAAATATTAGTTTAGAAAAGAAGATAGTAAAAATAATGGCAAACAGTATATAGTATAAATAGTAAACCTGGATAAATAAATAATATATGTACTTATAATAACAACATATAAACCAACTTACTCTTTTACTGAAGTTAGCCACATGTCTTGCATAGTAACTTTTTCACCTGGAGAGATATCTTTTAATGCTTGTCTTAGCTGATAGCCCTTCGATAATATGGTTTCTACATTTTTATTGTGACATAGGAAGTCAGCATTTTTATAGATTTCAAAGAACATACTTCCAGAGAAATGTGAATCACTTGAACTTTGAAACGCAAATTTTTTCATCTGTAAAAATAATTTACAAATTAATCTTCACATACAATATACTGACGAATGTTGTAATACTTTATTTGTTTACTTTGTCTATAATCAGTTTCTAGAATTCAATTATCAGACACTGCTACAGGATACAGATGTGATGTAATGTGTGTGATAAATATTGTTTATGTTAAGTTGTTTGTATAAAGAGCAAAACTGCTAAAAATTAAAAATATGATATCTCCTAAAATATTCATTAAAATCAAATGATACTATGGCCAAATTTTATTCAAATTGAATTCAAATAATTTTTATTCAAATAAAAAATGTTAATGTATATGTTAATTCATTTATTTATCTAAGACTTAGTTTCTTTATAAACCTTTTCACAAATAATCAATTTCTATTAATAATATTTATTAAAGAATATTAATAATACCTATAGAATGAATATATTTTATATAAATACTTGACATGCCAGAATATAGAATGAAGTCAAAGCACTCCTCTAGATATTTAGTTTTTAACTATTTCTTTGTATGGTTAAAACTTAAATGGACAAATTCTATTTAAATTTAAATAAAAAATTCTTACCGTGTACAAACTATTACAAGTAGCAAGAGTACGTCCAATTACAGTCCAAACTTATATAAATTATATATAAAAACGTACTCTAAAATCTAAACTCAATCACTCCGCGATGTGTTTACTTAATTTGACCCTTGTACTTGTTAATTGTTTATCAATATTTCTGTTATTTCTTTCACCCCATTAGCAATACCAAATTTTAGTTTGATAATGTTTCAGTGTTGCTATCGTAAAAACCTAATCTGCCGTCTGGCTATGACTCACCGCGGGCCATAGGTGATCAGAGGTTTGTGTGTTTGCGTTTCTAGAAAAAAAAACATAATTGTTGTGTTTAACATCTTCTTTCGTATTTTTATTTATATGATACGGGTTATATATTTACGGTTTTATCATATTCTGGGGAAAATATTTATCTGTAAATTGGTAACCCTTGTTCTGGGTGTATCGATGTTAGGGGATTCCCTTAAGTAATCTCAACTATAATCCGACTAATTACAGTTGTAATATAGAGTTATAGACAATAGGCTACTTAAGTTCGAAATTCGAATTCTAAGTTACATTTAAGCATTGATTGAAGATTTAATACGAGATTTAAGTTAAGATTGTATTCTAAAAGGAGATATAATTATTAATATTCGATTTAACGATCGCCAAATCAGAATTCTACCTTATCCCAAAATGTAATTTAAGCCGAGATCTATGCTGAACTGAATGCTCAAGAACAGATTTAACCGTCAATCTGATGATTCTCGAATTGAGAAAACATTCTTTTGTGTATATTATTGATGCACAGTTGTTTTATGGTTTCTGCTGCTAAGTTTCTATGAATATATTTCTTCTTTTTGTTAAGTTTCGATGTGTTAGTTTATTTTTAGGGTATTTTAAGAAACCAAGTTAGATATTATTATTATGGAAGATATTTTCTTACGGTATCTTGTCAGCAATGGACATTTTTGGTGACAGTGACTATTTATTGTACGAAACTTTTTGGTGACGAGCCTCATAGAGGGTTGGACTTAAGCATACGGAGAAGGACGAGATCTAATGGATTCGCAAGATCCATATACAATAAGGGTCTGTTTCACAATGTATGGATAAAGTAGCAAATAGCTATGCAACACAAAAATTATTTGGAAGATAAATTGTGCTATTTGACATTCATCGGACTCATAACTTATGATGGACTTTATGTGACGAATAGCGCTATCTGACAGTCGTGAAACGCAACAATAGTGTTTATCCTACCAATAAGTAATAAATAGCTAATTTGGAACTTATGTAGAACTTATCCGTACATCGTGAAACAGACCCTAAGTCTACAATATGATTTCTAAAGAGACATTATTTTGAAGTTAATTGAATCAGATTTCTATTAAATTAATAAGCGGGGACTACTGATGCTTTCAGATTTATGCAACAGCAAGTAAGTATATTATATTTACATACCTACATTTTAATTATTTCTATTTGTGGAACTGATATTGCACTGAGAAATATATGTATGTATTAAGATTGATATAAGTATATATTTTATGATTCAGTTGGGATCTATTAAAAGTAACCACAAGTTTCCATAATCACAAATATTTCTAAAATTAGGCAAGGAAAGAGATATTATTAGATACCCTTGAGATATTTTCACATGCAGAAGAGATTTTTGTGAACTGCGAAGACTAAACAATAGCTGTCTGAAAAATATTGATGGTGTAGTAGACGCACACAAGTTAAAACAGTTATTACCGGGAGTTTCTTAGATTACTTCTTACTTTGTAGTTTCTTAGTTATAATTATTTCAAGTAATTATCTACTATATAAAAATAAGTCGGGTTTTCCTTCCTGACGCTATAACATCAGAACGCACGAACCGATTTCCACGGTTTTGCATTCGTTGGAATGGTCTCGGGCTCTGTGAGGTTTATAGCAAAGAAAATTCAGGAAAAATATCAACAGAAAAGCGGGATCACCAAACGAAATGTTACATAAAACGAAGCCATCTGGTGGCGAAACGGAGTTCGCCGAGTTTGCTAGTTATATACTATATTCAAAATAAAATTCGACACTATAAATAAACATTATAAATTATAAAATTTATTAATGAAAAATTTATTATTTATTTAATCTGATTAATCACAGCGTGTAATGAAGTTGAAACTTTTATTTGTATTAAAAAACAATGGAATGCTAATTTGAACTGATTAAAGCAAAATCTTCTTGATTTATTGTCACACAGAAAGAAACATTACACAGACAGATTGCATTGAATTAAACCCCACTTATAATTTGGTTTCAGTGTAATCCAAGCTGAGCTGATACTTAGAATTCAGGCTCATATTTACAATCGACACTTAATGACTTCTTTTACCTACACTACATACGCACATCTAAGTACAACTTATCAATTTAAAACAACCGTTGTGTAAACACATTAAAAAGTGATTTACGTAATCTACAATAAATGAAAAAAATATAATAAGTCGATTCAGAATAATTAAACGTCTTTTGTTAATTGCTTGTGTGATTTTAGTCTACTTACTGTTTGAATATAGATAATGAATTAATTGCTAGTCGTAGTAGTTGTATATGTATAGGAATGGCTGTCTAAACTATTGGTTTCAATTATATAGCAGGCGTTTTTAAATTTTCTTCAAACTAATTTTACTAATTCTTAACCTACATAATATAATAATCAAAATATATAATTATTTATAATTAAAAATTAATAAATAGAAAATTATTACAAATTTAAAATGTTTAGTTCCTGTGGCCTTTAACGCTGGCAACATTTCCTCGCTGTATTGCGATACTTATTCGTTGAGCGAGGAAAGCACAAACTCTGGGTCGCTGGTACTATCTACCAGGCGCCAACTTTAATCTTTCATTAGCTTGAACTTGAACCTTGAACCCCACGGCCCAAGAATATTTAACTATATATTTTTATTATTATTATACTGTGTAGATTAAGAATATTGTAAAAACTAAACTATATATGGATATTGATATTCTGAAAGAAACAAATTTTATCTGTCTTTTTTTGTATCATTACATTTGTTCAATCTTATTTACACTCGTAAATAATGATAATAAATAGAATAATACGATAACATAATAATCGTGTTCATTTTGTCCTCATCTCAGTTACCTTCGCGTTCGTTCCGTGCTACAGGTAAACTAAAGAATTTACGATTTGGGGCGTTTTTTGTCGATTCAATGTAAAAGTGCAGAATAATATAACTTAAATTAATATAAATTATTGTTGCCGAATATATTTTTCAACGTCTGTGTACGGTTTCTTGGAAAACAAGTTTTATTTTTATGTTTTAATCCTTTGTAGAACTTGAATTTAAAACAGTTGAATGCTCAAATTTAGGTCGGGTCCAAATACAAAATCGTTTTATTAAACACAGTATTAGGCAATTACAAATAACCCAATTAAACGATACATTCCTTACTTTCTGGACACCACCCAATGTTCCCAATCTTGGTAAATTTAAATTTATATAAAAAAGCTACATACTGATGACATCACTCGCATATATTTGAACAGTTTATATTATTTTAATCGCAGTAACGTAAGCAGGTAGATATAAATATATATCTGTTTTAAAAACGTATTAATTTCAGTTGAATGAGATTTTATATTAGTGTCAAATTTCACACCTTATATGTAACATACACAAGAAAAGGTAGTGATTTGTCAAAATTAGCGGTGGCGCGGAATAACAGGGCGGGTGGAACGAAACAGTCTCGTTAGCCGCCCATCGCCTGCACCTCATACATTTTTATGACTTTTTATATTTTATCCACCCATGTCGTGCACTGTGAGAAACGACTTGTTTAGTTTTCTCAGGAAAATAATTACGAAAAGGTTGTTTTACTTGTGAATAGTATGTAGTACGATTGAAGACAGAAAAATGTAATAAAATGGTACATATTTGTATGAAAATATTGCATTTACACGTTACCATTTAGAACCAGAGGAGCTTTTCAATTTTTCATACAATTTTAATACTATTCAAACTCATGTTAGTTCTTACTTCTTATAGAACTTTACATAGAAATGGCCGTTTCTGCCGCGCACCACCACTATGTGGAACCAGTTGCCCACTAAAGTATTTCCAATTCGACTTTGGGTCCTTAAAAAAAATCGCGTACCAATTCTTAACCAGTAATACTTTCGCGTGCCATCTGGCATTGAGAATGACCATCCAGGTATCACTTAACATCAGCTGAGCCTCCTGCCAGTTTGTCCATAGTTCTATACCAAAAAAATGGCGCTAAGAAGAACTAAGTTATTCATACAACTTATTCATTAGTAAAGGAACTAATTACTAAAACTGCTGTGATGTAGCCCTTGAACAGCTGAGGAGACGGCAGTACATGTCTCGATTGAGTGAGCAATATATGGCAGGGAAAGGTTCACGATTATAAAGCAAGACAGAGATCGAACCTACGACCTCACGAGAGTCGCACGCTGAAGCCAACACTACTCTCAGTGTGCACGTTTGTACAAGCCAATGATTTTATAGACATGTCCTAAACATAAACCAAAACAAAATAGTCTTAAACAACCCGCTCCACCCTACAAGATTCCATCTACCGAGATAGCTTCTTTCAACGTGATTAATCTACCATGAACAAGGCACGTTAACCCTAAATCGACATACGTTGTTACACGTACAAACATCCACCCGTGGGCCAAATGGACCCATTGAAAAAACTCGGCACGCGCCCGTCCCAATAGAAATACGTCGTTAAACAAAGAGATTATTGTATAGCGCTCCCGTGCGGGCAGTTATTGTACAAATATGGCTGATTCGTGAAATTCTGAGGGAGAAGCTTAAAATTTGTGGAAAAAATTACGCGCTTCACTGATTGTCGTGATAGGGTTATTGCGATTTTCTGATAATCAATTAGCGGTTTTTATTTTCAACAATAACTTTTGATTATCTTTTAACGATGTAACATTAGTTTCATGTTTTATGAAGCCCAGTAAAACATACACATACATAAAAAATAAAAATAAATCAGTGGCGCTACAACCTCTTTAGGTCTTGTTTCTGATTCTGTTTCATGATCATTTTTAAATCTAATAGGCAAGTAGGTGATCAGCATCCAGTGCCTGACACACGCCGACTTTTTGGGTCTAAGACATGACATGTCAGTTTCCTCGCGATGTTTTCCTTCACCGTTCGAGCAAATGTTAAATGCGCACATAGAAAGAAAGTCCATTGGTTCACAGCCGGGGATCGAACCTCAGGTATGAGAGTCGCACGCTGAAGCCACTAGGTCAACACTGCTCATTAATACATAACAATACAAAAACCGTCAACTAATAAATCAGTGAACCTATACCACTATGTACCTACAAGTCATACAAAGCGATATTGTTAAATCCTAAGTCCATTGCACAAGCGTATTCAAAATATCCAACCCTACCGCGTTATTAATAACGGCAGCATATTACAATTCAATTTGAACGGACCAGCGGGCTCGGGCGTCCATAATCTCTTAGTAATCCTCAACAGATAAACTGAACACAATTATATTAAAAGCAGACATGAAACTCGCAAATCCAACAATTGATGTTAAATCGTTCTAAACGCATTGTCAGCTTGTTGTGTAATGAAATCGAATTTTCTTTTTGATGACTCTTTCGCTTTGTGCTGGGATTATATTCCATATCACATTAATGGGTTAATTTTGTGTTTTCACGATCGGTTTATATACTGGAAGTAGAGTGGCTTAGGTTTTTAAGTTCTTAGAAATAAATAAATATTTGTCATTTTCGGTTGATTCTCTTGAGAAGAGAAGAAACCCTTTTTTACGATTATTTTATATACTAGAAGTAGAGTGATTTAGGTATTTTAGTTCTAAGGAATAAATCAGGTATTTATTATATTTCGATTCTCTTGGAAAGAGAAGAAACTCGGCCTGGTTTAATATTATTTTGATGACATATAATTTTCCAAGAACGGTTGAAATTCATAAATATACATTAGCATAAGGCGGCACATCCCTTTAAATATGATAGTTTCTGAATTCCAGAAAATAAACTAATTTAAAAAAAAGATTTGCTATGCTGTGATTTCATTTTAACGGAAGTATGTGTTCGGTCTGCTGTGTCTATCTCCAGAATATTCTCTTTTATCGTACACAAGTCTTACATTACCCATTTATTATCCTTTTTCTCCTTAGAAGTAATCAAGCACACACTCAAAAGGTACCTTCATCACACTTATAAATCTTTTCAAGAACGAAATCGCTTGTAATTACTCGCAACTCCTAAGTGAAAATGCTCTGAAGCGATAAATAGCATTACTCACTTCCCTTAAACCGATTACACTCGATACAATCCCGGAATATTTCAGTATATCTTTGTGTACATATATTTACATAGCGTGATTATGAAATTATATTAAGGGCATCATACAAAATGGTATTGAAATATTTTAACTGTACTAAATTGTCTCCTCTTAAACATTTACTTTTTGACATCAGGGGCTAATGGACTTACCTGATGTTAATTGATATCGCCGCCCATGGACACGCACCTTGCCAGAGGGCAGGTACACTGAAGGTCAAGAATCGGCACTTATCTTGAAGGATCCCATTAAAAAAAAAACAATTATTCAAATAGGTAACAAAAGTACACTTATAAACGTCAAAAAATAAATATATATGAAATACTGCTACTAATTTTACATTTACTGCCAGTTCTCAAATCAAGGCATGAAGAACTGGCAATAAGCTCTCCGCCACTCTTTTTAATCGTCAAGTTTTTTGTTTTACACAATGTTTGTAAGGAGCTGCGCTGCAACCATTACACCATGTTACCCATGAAATCTTAAGTAAGTAATAATAATAAAATAAATGACAAACAAAGATTTATTTTGTCCCCTATCAGCAGGAGGCATGGTGAAATAGGAGCACGCACTTACATTCTCATAGGAACAACACGCAAATACATAGTCGAAATAACTAACATCACCATCACCATAATACCCGAATTCAAGTCCGACCAGTCACCACAAGTAGCACCCGTTCACGAGTATGATGCATGGCCATCGCATTACTATTAACGGAAGAATAGTTTAAAATTGTCTTTGTTTGACAATAAACTTAAATATAATTAAGAAAAGTACAAATGTAAATTATTAACCAATGTTAAAAACACCTCCCGTCTGTTTACTTAGATCTTTTAAATAAGACTTTTATGTGTTGTTAACAAATAACGTCCCACAGGCAATAGGTATTATAAAGTATGAATTTGTATGAATTGTACTGCTATTTTTTTTTATGGTATGAGTATAAAGGCATACATAGATTTTCCAAAAAAATATTTTCACGCAATCCCACATCCCGGAAAAGTCCATATGATATTTCCTCGAATTATACATATACATGATTTAAACATAAAAAAAGGTTTATATGTACAACATAAATAAGTAAAGAGAGGCAGGTAGCGGTATATTTGTTAATTAATTCCGGCACATTTTCAGCGGGTATTGTCTGGGCGGGCGGGAGGCTACGCTGG
Source organism: Pieris napi (assembly GCF_905475465.1). Taxonomy (NCBI): domain Eukaryota; kingdom Metazoa; phylum Arthropoda; class Insecta; order Lepidoptera; family Pieridae; genus Pieris; species Pieris napi. The sequence continues at coordinate 1,733,522 of NC_062239.1, read as the reverse complement.
GCGGAGGGAGTCCTCGTTTTAACTTTCCGCGCTGCTGCTCCTACCGTTGCTCCTACTACTAGTATTTTAACGTATTCGATCGTACAGAAAATATTTATTATAAAGCTACTTTGTTTTTTGTAAAACATTGTAACACGATTATAATAAGGCTTTACATATGCCTATTATAATCGTGTTATGTATGTATGTGGATGTATTTTAGATTGTGGACATGCTACAGAAAATCCTATAGGCTGATCACTCCGAGAAAATCTTTGCTGGTTATAAGTAGATACTATGCTCAATACACCAAATCTGTGGTTTTAAGAAGCTCGATGTAAAGATTTTTTTATCGGCTTAAAAACTTGGCTTCGGCTTTCGCCTCTTTCTCGGTTAAACAATTGTTTACAATGCACAGTAAGTAAATGACTTGAATAGGAGATGAAACGTACATTAATTTACTGTTGGTATTTGGTTACTTTAAATATCAATAATGTTTTATTTTTAGATTTTAATCCAACTGATTAAATGAGTTAAAATGCAAAAAGCGTTCAAGCCAGACCTAGCGCTCAACTCAGAGGAACAACCATAAACAATGTAGAGTGAATGACCCAAGATTTCAAGAGTATTTCTTTATCGAGTTCCATTGTTAGTGGTAGTATATTCAATTAACTAGAGGTTGGGTAGAGCCTTCGCACTTTTAGTTATATCAGTCGACGTCGAGAACGGTCTAAATACATTGTTTATTTGCATTCAATTAATTTATTGTATAAAATACTCTCTCCAGCGCTTGAAAAAACACGATGATTGTATTCGAACGAAGTTGTTACACGTGGCTTTACAAATTCCTCCGCCGGTGCAACTTTTGCAAAATACGGCTTTTCTGCGAGCACTATATATACTAGCCAGTGAAATTGTGAAGTGAAAAAAAGAACTAAAATATTTAAAAACATATTTGGGTGATCTTGTTTATCGCAGACATCATTTCAATATTAAGTTTCAATATGCACTGCCGTCAGTCGTACATTAATCTAAAACACATTTGTATAAACGTCTATAAAACCGCTAATATGATTCTAAATTGACAGAAGAGAATCGAATAGTCTCAACAAACTAGTGATGGAGAAGTGATGGCAGGAGAAGTCGGGGTCTGACCAAATTAAGACGATTATGGAACTCAACATCCTTAATGCACTGAGACAAGCTGAGGATAGAGCTGTGTGGAGGAGTTAGTCAACGTATCTGTTGGCGGCTTTTCAAGGCACGACCTTCAGTAATGAAGACTACGAAGAAGAAGATTTGAGGAATCATATTTATTGTGAACTCATTAATCTACGTGGTTGAAGTTTTAATGAACCAGAACGATTTATATCTAATTAAACACGCATACTTTATAATCGTATAAGCGCGTATTTCGTAATCACCTCTCAATCACTCTTGAATTAAATTGTTAAGGATTATGTCAATTAAAATAAACATATTGTGCGGAATACCTTTTTAGCGAAATGTAAACTGTAAAAATCCGCAATTAATTGGCCTCACAACTTAGGGGAAAAATAAAAAATACGACATTTAATTCAATTGGAATAGGGACGATAATGGCGTGCATTTGGCAATTAGTTGATAGATGCAGGTATTGTGAATGCCACGTGTTACTGGTTTTTCTATGGACGGCTTAATTTATTACTTTTTATAGACTGTTGTGCAATAAAAGATACTGCTTTTAGTATGTAGTAAGGGTATATAAGTTTATCTATTTTACATACATTATTTTCCAGTCAAAATCGAATCATTTCTCACAGCCCGTTATATAAATAAAAATGAATATAATATATCAAAATATGTTATTAAGCGCAAAATTCGTAAACGGCTGGACCATTTGGATTTTTTTTTTAAATTCCTTGAACTCTGAGGAAGGTTCATATTGGAATATATATATATACTTAAGTTTATTTTCCGAAAAAGCGAACAGTCTCAATGGGGTAGCATATCAAAATGTTCCATATGTTGGTATGTAGCTATTAAAATAAGGCTAAGTAAAAAAATCATATGAAGGTGAAACGAAGTTCGCGTTGGCAGCAAATTTTAGTTATGACTTGCATATTATTAAGATTTTTTTTCCCTGTTACATTCGCAATAATGTAGAGGACGTCGCCACATCCTTTTTAGTAAATAAGGTTAGACTTAAATTACTTATTAGTCTTAAGTTTAGCTAGATCGTTATGTTCCACGTCTTTGTAAAGACACATGTATTTAAAAAAAAGTATTATCTTATAAATAAAGATTTTTTTTTATATATAAAGAAAATGAAGAAGTAACTTCTCCTTCTGTCTTCGTTCAAAATACTTCCTCGAACTTGTAATTTTGATCACTTGCGGAGTAAGATATACTTAAAAAAACGTAATAATATTAAAATATGTATATTTTAAGCTATTGCATAGATTTTATCGCGGGCTTTGAGCGCGACCGAATAAAGAAATTCCATAACGAAAATAAACCTAAAATACGATGACCGGTGTTACATTCTTATACAAATTTTTAAATGGCCAAATACAGAACAATTGCTGGAGTTTGAATATGTAAGTATATACAGGCAACACTTGTTACATGTGAAGAAAAAGTTTTTTATTTCGAATATTGGAATGTCTATAAACATAAATAAATGTGTAAAAGTGTGTCCAGAGATCAGTCCCTCAAATTGGAACCGTCCAACAACAGTAACCTCTTACAGGACATTGACATTGATGTCCCTTATTCATTCCTAAAATTAAAATCAGCAGAATTTTTCAAATTCCGTCTGCAAAAACCAACCTAGGAGTTCAGTCACCTCTCAGTCGAGTTCATCGCGATTATTACGGATTAAACAGTACTTAATGATTTTATTTTATTTTACGTTCAAGAAAAGAGCGTACCAATTCTTAAACGGCCGGCATCGCACTCGCGAGCACTCTGGCATTAAGAGTGTCCATGTGTAGTATCACTTAACATCCTACACGTTTTCCCCCTATTCTATAAAGAAAAAAAATATCAGGAGCTATTTGTTATATATTCATTATTGACCTGATCAATTAAAGAAAGCATTGTTAATTGCCTATTTCATACCTAATCCACTGTTTTGCTGTTTTTTTTGGAAAAAATGAAAAGAGCTAACAATTTTAGTCACACATTATTTAATTGCATTTCAAGGCATAAATTAGTTTAAAGATTAAACTATTCCGTGATTACTTAGTGTACCTATAGCTATAGCGATTTGCGTTTCACTCACTAATTATGATTTTGAAATACTTGAGGAAGTTCAGGGAAGGTCAAAACGGTGGAAAACATAAATAATATATAAAGAAAAATTCTAAAAACGAGAATTGAATTCAATGTTCCTGAGCTGGAAAATATTTGATGTCTTTTTAGAAATAAAAATTTGTTACTTGGCTGTTATATATTTATTTCTGTTTCATAGCAGTAGCATCAGCTCCGAAACTTTTGGTCTGTTTTAAAAATTTTGACACCAATTTATAGCTGAAACGAAGTTTACCGGGTCTAGAGGACCCGTTATGGGTCACGGGGACGGTAACGGTAACGGAATCACGGAATCACAAATCACGTATATTTTATATTCACGCACATTTAAAATATAGGTACGCTTAAAAAGCACAAACACACAAGACTTACTAAGCAATTATTAAATAAAGGAAGGGTCGCAAGCATTGATACTCTATAAAATAGCGGCGTGACGACACTGGCTCATTATGTCACTTTTAACATCGCCACTTGAAAGTAGTGACGCGAATTGTCGATAAATGTAGCAAATAAAACATTTTTTTTTATCACTTTCTTTGTTACATTACTCATTTTGTTCAGTAGATGAGTAGATGCTTCCAATGGGAAGCCACTCCACATGACAGCATCACAACACGCGTATTTGCAATCAGCGAATCTGTCGCTGATTGCAAATACGCGAAGAAAAACAAATTACTCATTTTGTTAGACATGTTTAAGCGCATTAAAGCACGCGGCGAGTTTGAAAATAAAAACGTAAGGTTGTGCCGCTTTTAAATTTATCGTAGAAAATAACTTCTTGAATATAGACAGAGGATAACGTAAACAAGAAGGCAATCACTGAAGAACATTGACAGATTAAAACAAAAAATTATTACTATCTTCATATCTACGCAAGGACACTTTCATAATATTTATAATTTTTGCCAGTTGTAAGAGTTACATCGTTTATCGATATTATTGTCATCACTATTTGCTAGGGGTCTCAACCCTTGCTTAATTTAATAATTGAGGGCTAAATCTTCAACAGACGGCATTTATCAACACCAACAGATTGCTATCGCGGTAATATTTCACGTTTTTATGAACCTCGTGACACAGGGATCTTGATTTTGATGTTTTTAATTGTCAAAATATAAAAAACTGCGCTTCAAATTGTTTACAAAGTCGCAATTTTTGGTAACCATGACTTTTAATTTTTATCTCTGTTTTTCTGAGTTTTGTTTATTAATATTATTTTTACTACTTTCTTTTAGGAAGAGATCGCTTAGGTTGTACTATTATTGCTTTTTTTTAGGTTTGTTTTTATCATTATTATTTTATTCCTGTGCGGTGTGAAAATAATTGTTTAATAATAATTACAAATTCTTTACATAGCTTACAGTTGGTAATGTATTATTTTGTATTAGTACACTCTGATCAAATAATTATTGATTTTATTTATTCTATACTTCTATGAACGCAGAACTAAAAAGACGCAAGACTGAAAGACGTCAAACTGTTAAAACGCAAACTATAACATTTGCATTCGTTTGTTTTTTTATCAGTTTTATTATTAACATCATCACTTTATCATTAATATCATTAATTTATATATGAGATATGTTAAATCCGGCCGTAGAATGCATACAGCAAGATTTCCTCATTAAATGCTGACTTTTAAGTAAATTGGTAAGTAAAAAAAGTACACGACACTTTGTCATGTTCAATATTATTTTTAGTAAGTTAGGTCAGTTTTAAATTACTTATTAGTCTTAAGTTAGGCTAGCTTGTAATGTTAAATTGTATCCTTGTGCAGAGACAATTATAAAGCAATATAAATAAAATGACCACAATGGAGAAGTCACAAAAATAAACACAAAGAAACGAATTCATCAACTCTTTAATATTAGTATAGATATTTTTCTATAGCTTTCTATTACCTACCTAATTCCTGTGTTATAAATATGAATAAATATAGAAATTCATTCGTCGGAAACAAATATAATACTCAGTTTACTACTATAACTATACTAGTTTTCAGTTGATTAATTAACGCGCTACGACATATCTCGTAGCAGTTTGTAGCGAACGTAGCAAATTCAACGAATTGTTTCTCGTGTCTTAGAGCTATTACGCACTGTCGACTTGTCGCCGGCGACTCGGTCACCTCGGCGACCAAAACATAGGCAACTAGGCAGGAGACCAAGCCGAGCGACAGTATTCCAAGTACATTCGTATATATACGTCCGGTCGTTACGACAGTTGCTCGCAGTGTGAATGCTTCCATTTGAAGCCGTGCTCCTATTGGTCGCCAGCGACCGGCAGTCGCTTGTGTGTCGCCACGGCGCGGCGAGTCGCCCAGTCGCTTGGGCGACCGACGACCAAGTGCGTAGACATCTATTTAAACTGTATAAACTCACAGTCGCCAGCGACCGAGTCGCCGGCGACAAGTCGACAGTGCGTAATAGCTCTTAAAGAGTGTATATACCAATGGCGCTACAACCTTTTAACTCTAGGCCTCAGATTTCTGTATCTGTTCCGTGATCATTTCTTATAGGCACGAAGGTGATTAACCTTCTGTGCCTGACACACACCGTCGACTTTTTGGGTGCATGACGGTTTTCTCACGAAGCTTTCCTTCACCGTAGGATTGAGTAGGCAAATGAACAGAAAGTTGGTGCACAGCTGGGCATTGAACCTACGACCCCAAAGATGAGAGTCACAAATTGAAACCACTAGACCAACACTGCTCACTGCTTAAACAGTATATCAAGCCATAATGTGTTGATCACAAAGAACGCGTATTTCTTAAATGATGGCATGCAATCCACACTGTAGGTGTTTTTGTTTAGTTTACTAGCCAATAACATAGTAAGAATTGCTACTCACTCATTTAACTAAATGTAAGGGGCAAACAGGCCGTCCATGAACTACTTACAATGTCAAGAAGGCTCGCAAGTGCGTTGCTAACCTTTTAAGACTTGATACCCTCTTACCTTGAAGAACCCTAAGTCGTATTGGTTCGAAAATACTTCAAATAATAATTATTATTAGAACCTAGTTCTACTATTAATTAATTCTGTGGTTGTCTTAAGACATTTAAAATTTGGAACGTCAATTGTACTGTCCTACATGACTACTTTCAAACACTTGAATATATAGAAGTTCCTAGTTAGTCTTTATATCAACCACATCAATGCAATAAATTTCTTCTTCTCATTGAATAAGCTGGGTTTACACAAAAAAAGTAAATATAACGCTAACAACAAACAGGACCTCAGACCAAACAAAATGAGCATTTACAATTACAACATAAACAAAACAGACCACGAGACCGCACAATCGAATGACACGTTAATCGAATCAGTGAATTAATGACATAGTAATTTCAATCACAGCATTAATTTGTCGCTTTAAACAACCCACCATTCGCCCAATCGATATATGCGACGGCGGAGGCGGCATCGGTAAATAAGGTTCTACTCGCGGTGTGATTGGACGATTCGAGCTGGGCGGGCGTGTCTTGATGGCAGGGCGGGGCGCTGATTGGTCGACGGCTGAGGGGTAAGTTTATTCAGTATGTCGGTGTAAGTGACAGTGACAGGTCATGTTTTAATTTTGTTGAGGTGAGTGGTGACTGAACTTAGATGTAAAGTGGATGTAGGTAAGTGTATAAAAAATATTTTTATATTGTTGGTTTTATTAAAATATATTTAAGGAAATCATTAAAGGGATAAAGTTTTTGAAGTGAAACTTCTTTATTTATAATTTAAATATAACAACACAACGAAATATTATCAGATTTTTAATTTTAAAATTCTTAAATTTTTTAATACTGTTTGACATTTTTTGTTTAAATATGCTAAATTTTTCGACTATCAGTATTTTAAGATTTTTTTAAATTATTGAATTTTTTTGGTTTTAATTAAATCGTATATTTTTTTCTATGTACCGTATATATGTCGAGTAATCTAAGCTAAAACTGTTTAATTTTTTGCAAAGAAAGTTTATATATACAAATTCTATGAAGAGGATAAATCAAGATTTTCGTGACATTTTTATTTTTTAATTACCTCGTGAATTTATTACTGAACTGTCTAAGTAAGTTAAAAATACGAGATATACCTACAGTAAACGGTTTTATTTTAGATAAATGTTTAAAAATATAAAATGTGTTTCACTGTTACTGGAACTGAAGAGCTTTAGCACGAAGGTACACTTTTATATTTTAACAATCTAACAATCCGTAAAAATCCAAATAATCCCTTGAGTCTGAAAAAGGTGTTATAAAATTCTCCTTGTATTTATTAATGCACTAATTATATGAAGAAAAAAATTAGACCATTTTTTTAATCAGTAAAAGTAGATATTTAGTTTTACGAAAAATTAACAGTGTAAGCCTCGTAGCCATCTTTATTATTGCTCGTATGATCAATAATAAATCGTTTATTTGCAAAGAATTGGTTCAGATTGAATAATCATAAAAATCCATACAACCAGCCATATCAAAAAGGCATGCAAATGTCATATTAATTTTCATTATGTCATATAATAAGAACATTATCATAATGTCATAATAATAAGTTATTTATGATTGTTGTCAAAATTACGGTCTAAATACTCTCCCACGCAATAAAGGCATCTTGCCTTTAAACTTTATTGAAGGCAAACTGGCAAGTCACAGTACCGCTGACGTGAATCAAGCTCAAAGGTCAAAGATTAAGGTATTCGTTTGCTATAAAGTTCAAAAAGATACCTTTATCTAAGCCCAAACGCAATTTTCATAGAATACTTAAATTCACATAATTTGTATTAGCGTAAATGTCTACTTGAAATAAACAAGACAAGATTTAATTTGATCCCTTCAAATATAAACGTGTTGTTTAAAGAGCGGGGATCCCCCGGGCTCGTAATTGAAAGACAAACAGGGGCGGGACAACTCATTATTATAACATTAACTTAATTCCGCTTAGGCTATTATTCTTTGGTTGACTCTTGCGTTTCGATTTTTATATCAAATTTCAAAATTAATTACATAAAGTACTCGTAAAGTCGTGCGACTCACAACCGAGGTTATGCCTTCGAATCGCGGCCGTGAACCGAGTTTATTTTTAATGTGGGTAAGCACTTGCTACTACGGTGAAGAAAATATCTTAAGGAATCTGGCATGTCTCGATCTACATCTTATGTCAGGCACAGATGTCTGATCACGTATTTTTTCATTGAAAGATCTAATGATGAATCTAACCGAGACCAATATACTCTATAGTTTTTATTGTTTCTCTACTTCATTTCTGAATACAACTGAAATAATTTGTGGTATTTGTTGTAACAATTATTTCAGTTTATAATGGAAGGTACTTAATTTTGATTCCTTAATGAGTTCATAGCGTAATTTTGCAGTACACCTTATATGCTTTGAGAGGAAATTATAATGTTAAACCATAAATAAGCGGCGGGTGTTAGTGATACGTTTGTCCGAGAAACAGTATTAAATTATTTCGAGTTAAGCCTCAAAAACTATAGGCACTGAAATTTATGCGTTTTCTTCATAATAATACGGGACTTCAACTGTAAATAATATACTACTGTACCACTATTTTATAGACGAGATGAGTCCGTCGGCTGCGGTCCAATATGTGGATCGGGCGCGCAATAGCCTTCTCATACAATGATTATTAGAACTCTTTGGATATCCGCCATTAAACGAAATAACCAGACAGTTTAAAACTTTACAATATATTGCCTTTTGATCGTGCCTTTGCCTTGCAAAAATCTTTTAAGTCTTTAGCGATTTTACACTTAAGTTGTGAGATGTTAATTAACATTATATATAATAATTATTTAATCAAACGTTCGTTGCTGCCCCAAAGGCCACAACTAAATAATCTTAAAGAATTTGGTATAATTTTAAATTACGTATAATTTTTCTACATATTTTTTACACAAACGAACCGACGGAGCGGACACAAAAGGCTCTTCTTAATTATTGCATGACTTTATTATTATCACAGCATTATTATTTTTTTTATAACTACGTCATCACATTACTAAAATAAATTATTGAATCGTCAAAATTTATATTATATTTATATGTTATGTTTCAATTAAAATCATTAACATAACTTTGAGAGCGCTCTCTAGTCTGTAATTAGCATTATTGTATGAAAACCTGTGTTGTCAATTAATTTATCGTGTTAACGAATACTAATAATACATATATTAATATGGTATTTTATTCAACCAGTCAGGAATTAATTCCTACCCAAATTCGCCCGAAGTAAAAATCAAACTCAATTTCACTTGGAAATTTATCATCGCAACACAAGTTAAAACCCGACGAAACTTTAAACAAGCTAACATAATAAAAAGTATAAAACATGCAAATTGCCGCTGATTTTATTTACAAAAGTAATTGAATAGCTTGGCGAAATGACATTCGCAAGTTGATTTCATGAAAATTACTTTCTACTCCACATTAACTTCGCACCCTAAAAATGGCCGACTTGTATAAAAACTTAGGGCTATAGTCGTTTGATTAAGGGGCATTATACGCGTCCACATCTTCCGTGTTTCTCTAATCTAAATTGAATTAGGGTAATACATATTTATCATTAATATGACAATTGACCAATTCATATAACTAATAATATAAAATGAAAATTTCTTTAAAGACCAATTTGCGCGCCATGTGTGTGGCAGAATATGCGAACTTACGATTGTACCACCTTACACATTTTTGTACCATATTATTGCAATAAATAAATAAATAATAATTATTATTTTACATATTCATTTTTATTTTAAATTATATCAGACCTACAAAGAAATGTTACATTTTGCTATACCACATACAGACTGTTTACCAGAATAAAAACCTTAGTATCTATTAATTAAAACTAAATGCAATTGGTCCAGTCATTTTCAAGTTTTAGTAACATATTTTGAGATTTATTTTCTACTAAATTTGCTCAAATTTGTACTGTACTTTGCCCCTATTTTGCTCTATTCACAAAACGCATACATAAATGATGATCGCAACATCGCTCCATTAAACAAACTACCTTAAATTCTAAAGCAAAATTAATTCAATACCCGCTGTATTTACGCTGTACTTTGTTCGTATAATTGGTGTCGACGAGCGAAGACAGAGACTTAATTTGAAGATTAATATTTAATCCGCTTCGAATGACGAACTCTCCTGTTTAACTTTCAAATATAAATAGAACTCGTTTTATTGTTTTAAAATTTCAATGTACGATATTAACTTAAGCAATTATAGCCCCGTAGCAGATACTTCATTGAGTTTTTGAGACTAAATTTGAGAAATTGTTTTGAGTTGGATCGTACAGGATAAATAATATAGAAATTCCAATTGAAATAATTGTATAACATTGTGTAAAATGTCAAAGTTACAAGTACCAACTTTATCTATACAAAATATTACGAATTTGTTTACACGTATTATTGTGAAAAGCTAATAAACAAATGAATCTTTATTGTATTTAATACATGTTTGAAATAGCAATAACATGCGCTAATCTGTCCGTTATAAATTAAACACTTGGATTAATACATCTTAAATTTAAATCAATTTAAAGTCTGAAGTATTCCACCATACATTCCCTTTTTAAAACAGACTGTAATTGGATCAATAAATAATTCAAGTTGAGCCACGAACTATCTAACAAACGGTGGAGCGTAACAAAGTCACAATTGGGGGCGAACGGGCACAACTGGTATCTCATAAAGATTAAACAGTATACGTACAACCCTCACAGGAACACTTTCATTGAATGCTTGAGAAATGATCGGATTTTTGTATGATGACCATGCTTTAACTTCTGGAGTGGTTTGTACCAATATAAACATTTTTAAACAAGGATATTTTGACACATATTAAAGTTCCTTAGTGTTATAATAAAAGATAAATTAAATCAGTGGCGCTACAACCTCTTTAGATCTTGGTCTCAGATTTCTGAATCTGTTTCAAGATAATTTTTAAATCTAATAGGCAAGTAGGTGATCAGCCTCCAGTGCCTGACACACGCCGTCGACTTTTTGGGTCTAAGACAAGTCGGTTTCCACACGATGTTTTCCTTCACCGTTCGAGCAAATGTTAAATGCGCACATAGAGAAAGTCCATTGGTGCACAGCCGGGGACCTTAGGTATGAGAGTCGCACGCTGCAGCCACTAGGCCAACACTGCTCTTGGCCGTGTCATAAAAGGGTTAATGTAAATGTCAAAGTAACACATCAATTTTTTTTATATCTATCTTATAAGCTTATGATTTCTCTGCTATATAATGTATGTAACTGATACCGCTGAACAACTACTCCAACTACTATCAATTAATTAATTATTCCTTGAAACATTCATACATATTTACAAAAGATATGAACACTTAAAATAGTATATGAAAATAATAATATATTTTTCTCCCAATCTTTGCCACCAACTTCTTATGTATTAAAGCCAATGCTTTAAAAAATACTTTAAAAATAAAATCAATAATTTTCTATGATTTGATTGTATTTTTGGCACTGATTTATTTAAGATTAATTTTATTAGTTACACTGTAAAATGATCACACTTGAAATACTAATGACTTACTACAAATATGCTTCAAGTATTTCACCTTTTATTTCGATAGTGATATTCTTACAAATTATGTTATTGACATAAAATATCTCCAATAATACAAAAGTATACTCACGATAGTTGTAGTACGTTTGAGTCGAGTGTCCCCTTTATTTTGGGATTATCCGCAGAAATGTGCAACATGTCAATACTACGGTCGGCGGTTTGTTGACGATTCGGCTTGTTCACAGCTTTTAAAGGCGATTTCAAAACATGTAATGCTTGCACAGATTGCCATCCTCTTAATTTATATTGTTTTTGTCGTTAACACATTAGCGTTAGATTGAGAGATTGTGTATTACGATCGCTGTTACTCATAAAAGCTTAATTTCAATTAAATTAAACTTTCGATTTATTTTTTATTTTTAGGAGCCAACAGCTTTTATAAATTATAAATTACAAAACCCAATAATTAACAATGGTATGAACGGCCAACTCTAGTAAAATAAAATATGTACTTATAAATATTGGTGTCTGTGCGTACGTATGTGTTTATATGTGTGTGGGTTTGCGTCTGCGTGACTATTTAATAAATTTATTTTTATATAACTTTTGTGAAGGCCTATTAAAATGTCAATCGAGAAAATAAATCATTACATCAGATATACCAATAAATGTCCTAGAAATTTATGTTCCCAATTTTTTTTAAAATAATAAAACAAAAACACATTTTTACCGCTTCAAGCTTTAATAATCTATTTAGCATACAAAACGGAAGACTTAAAACCTCTCTCGGCGTAATCATCCATTTTTCTGTTAGTTATAAACGGGAATCCTTCTTGGCCTGGTAGGACCAGGGGCTTAGATTTTACAACGCGGAAACCGCCTTTTTTTGTCCAATCATTACCACTATACTTGAAATAGTAGTGGGTGCATAAAATTCCAATTGTAATCAACCCCAACTTGCCTGCTATATAGCGATAGTCAGCTGCTCTATTCTCTCCTAAGACTCCGGATAGAACTCCGAAAGTAACATCAAGGGGTAAGCGATACATGCGCCGGATTGGGTTAGTTCTCTCCCTCCAGTACTCCTCAACATAGGCAGGTTCGCATGGGGACAGGATTTGGTCTTTGAGCCACTGCTTCCGCCATTCTCTTTCAGCTTCGGTCATACCAATACATCTCTCTCTTTCCGAGGCAACGCGTCCAGCGATTGGGAATGGTTGTACGCCGGCTGTTTGTGCCATTTTCGGGTTTTTATTTCGACAATGGTTTGACGAAATTGACGGTCAACTGACGTGTATTTTATGCCATAAATACTTTTTATTTGTTATCGATGCTTTTTTTTGTACATAAATATTACGCGTGGTAGTACGCGCATAGGTATACTTAAATTTATGTTATATTATGTACTATACACAAAGCATTTCGACTAGAGTTATCGCTACCTACACGATCCATGCCTAAAATAGATTTGTTCTATTTTTCTGAGTAAAACCATAAAGATAGATAACAATATATTTATTTTACAATACTTTGAAATCTCTAAATTTTTACGTCGTTTTCTTGTCGAAAAATAAAAATTTTGTGAATGAATTTGATAAAAATATTTTTTATTTATATATGTAAGATTACAGAATATACGTTATTAACATACAAAAAACTATGTATGTCTTATTTATAACACTAGTATAGACAACATTTTTTAAGATACGTAATATGTTCCCAAGATTACTGGATAAATAAAAAAATAACTAATAAATAAAATAAGCCATAAACAATACAAAATAGTAAAAAATGTTAAACATACTTTAATACTTTGATTCAAGTACCATAAATAATAGACGTCTGCGAATACGATTAGTTCCATAACAAGTGTGCTATCCTCTCGGGGAAAACAGGGTTAAGGGTAACATCACCATATGGCACTTACAAGGGATAATTATGTATTGCGAATCAGAAATACTCACAGTTGGGGCGGAAAATATGATGAAATTAATTAATCCAAAGCTGTGATTTGTAGAAATTGTGTAGCTCTCGCTACTTTATATGTATAATGATTCTTTTTACCAGACAAATTTCAATAAAATATGCCTTCACTTATATTTGAAGTACATTTTTTTATAAAATTAATAGAAGTAGATCTGAATTTATTAGATAATTACATTTAGAAAATATACGCGACGTTTCGTACAAAATAATGTATACATTTTCAATCTACTCATGTCAAAAATACAAATCTCATCGAAAGATTGTATAATTTTATTTTACCTCATTGTTAAATTTAGTTTGTTATTGTTACCTTTCGAAACATTATAACTTTAGTTTTATCTATTTAATAAGTTTCTAAAAAAGCAAAACAGCTTTAAAAACGTGTCTAGTTATAAGTTTGTTACATTCCATGAAATAATGTACACTGGTTATGTAGCACTATAAATTTTTGTGCAACAAAATAAATAATTTATGAAATTGAATTGAATGTATACATTTTAATTGATACAAGAGACAAGTGTTTAAGCGATTTAATAGTGATAATAAAATATTTTTCTCATGTGCACAATTTATTATTATAAACTAAGACTTATAACTGACACAGAAAGATCACCTTCTTCTTATGATGCCTCTCCATTATAGAGGTTGGCTGTCAGTTTGTGAAGACAGTCTTGTCCTGTGTCAGAGATGCAGCAACGCTTCCGCAGACGCAATACCCGCCCACACGTTACGAAGCCAAGACTTTTTCCGACTACCATCACTCTCTTACCCTGGATTTTACCCATTATAATTAATTGAAGGAGGTGGTAGCGGTCATGCGCAACACATGTTTGATGCTGATTAAGAACTTTCGCGTCCAGCATCTGGATCCAGCCTATACGAAGCATGCGTCGATTATACAACATCTCAAATACTTTTAAGCGCCGGCGGGTATCTTCTTTTATTGTCCGAGCTTCACAGCCATACAGAACAATTGGACATATCAAAGGAGAATTCAGACTCGGAGTTTAATGTGACGACAGCACAAAGATCTACTTGCAAATAAAGAAAATTGAATATTTAATTGTATTATATTAAGATTTGAATGAAACAACACAGTGTTTAAAGTCTTAAAACAAGAAGAAAGAGTAGTAGAACAATATTAATACAATTTAGAATTTTAATAACGAACAACAACTTAATCTATATTCGTTTTGCCACAATTTCTGGCCTCAACAAAAAAGTAACATATGCAATTATTAATGTAATGCCATTTTGTGTAATCAATTCTGCGCGCTTGCGACCCCAACAAGTTAACTGTTCACGCCCTTCGATATGGTCACATCTTTAATCGTTTTTCTTTTATTAGACAAATTGTTAGTTTTTATAATAATTTTGTTTGTTAGTTGCCAATAATTTGCGGGTAACTAATATTTATAAAACAAAAGTATTAAATTAAATAAATTGACATCAAAATATAACCACATTCTTACCGTAGCGTAAAAATAAACTAATCAATACAATTCCCTTATAAAAACTGGATCAAGTTAATTTAAAGAGAGTTTTGAAATCACTTATATAAGAATTGATATAAATATAAACGCTTAATACGTAATTAAAACTTCGATTAAATAGATACATTTCCCAAAAATGTTTACAGTATACAACAACCAGAACCAGACTAACATTCGGGACCCTCTTCAAAAATTTGATTTATATATTTGTTGACATGTTTTGTCGCTTTTAAATGAGTCACTTGAATAGAGGGGTTTGAATTCGAAAGATCAAACATTTGAAATCGGCATTGAACACTCTAAAATGACTTATTTAAATTGATTGCATACAATAACAATATTTGGTAGTATGTAATTGATATTAGTTTTATTTCACACACTCTTTAGAAGGATTAATTATACAGGAATATGAATGCAGGCCTCCCTCAGACTTAATACCTACTTCAAAATAATGTAATAATTAATATATAGGTTTAATGACTTTATTTCTCAAAAAAGGCAAATAATGTCACTTACATGAGAATAATACTCTAGATAACATAACATTGTAGTCGTTCTTAAAATAATCACAATAAAATATAGCCGTACATGCAATAAATTTAAAAATAAAAGTAAACAAAGAAATATAAATTAAAAGTAATTATAAGAAATGAATTTAAAAGTAATTTTGTTTAACATATTCACTTAGCTTCGATTTGAATGAATTGATAGAAGTAATATTTTTTATATCTGTGGGTAGTTTATTATACAGCTGTGCGCCTTCGTAGGTAAACATTTTTTTGCCGTAGTTCGATATAAATACAGATAATGAAATGCTTTTCTTAAACTAACTCGTGGCCAACAGTCCTTAGTCATGTTCGCAATCCCCAGTATGCTGTAACAAGTCATGGAACTGTTATACAAATGTATTAGTGAATGCTTTCTCTAACTCTATCGATATTATTCGCAAAGATCACGTGTATCTTATGAATAATATCATCTAAATCATGATATATTACATTTGAAAACCACTGTTTTTTGTATAAATGTAATAATAACAGTCTTGTTTAGAAGCGCGACAAATGCATATAAAAATACATCTTAAACTTACTTTTATTGCGTAACATTAGGCTATCAATAACTGACCGGGTAGTTCATTTATTAGTGTTAACTTAGTACTGTAAGGAGTGTATGTGTTGTTGTTAATAAATAAATAATTATGACTTATGTGATGCACACCTTAAAAAGTTACAGTAGATTTTATGGTAGCATTCAAAGACGCGTAACTGCGAACTAACATTACGTATTTACGTCTGATTTAGAGGCAAATAACTAGTGACGTCTGAATTAATGATACTGGTGTATCATATTAAAACTTTGCGATCATATGATTTTAACAGATAGAAGTTTGATTTGATTAATTACTCTGTAAGTAGAGTCGATATTGTATTTCAAATCTTTGGTTTTAACATTTCGCGCTAATTCTCGAGGATGACATTTAGACATGTCAAAATCTAATACATTTTAGAAATCTCTACTAAATCTTAGCTTTCGGTTGAGAGACAATGCAAACTAAAACTTCCTGTCAACTGTCAAATGAATAGTTGCCACAGATTCTATGCGCGGATAAAATCTTCGAATATCTAAATCGGCATGTTTATGGGGATTGGCAATAGCTACTTAGTGATAAATTACAAAATGCGCCCCCGACCGGGCGTTACACCCCCGTTTATAAAACCAATTGATATTCGATACAGTATATTCACACGCAGCTTGTCAATTTGTATAAATGATCCTTTGTAGGGAATCACGCAAAAATCGGAATAGTTGTTTTATTATGCGGCAAAATTAATGCGCGTTATAGCTCCATTTATTTTAATTGTAACATATTTTTGCTTTATGTAATATTCTTACCAATTAAGTTATATTAAATAAACCAGCACTATAACCTTTTAGACCTCGGCCTCAGATTTCTATCTGTTTCGTGATTATTTATTTTTCTTAATAGGCAAGTGATCAACCTTTTGTGTTTAAACGCTGTTGATGGTCTAAGGCATGCTGACTTCATATTTGCAGAAATAGAAAACTAATGTACTTATAAAGCTTTAATTAATAACGTAAAAATAGACCCAATAAATTGGCCGTGAAATTAATTAATACTTTTCGTTAGGCTCCCTTCGAGTAGAATTCAAAGTATTATACACCCACCTGAGATCTATTTAAATAAATATGACTTTGAAGAGTGTATTAAAAGGCCGGCAACGCACTTGCGAGCCTTCTGGAATTGAGAGTGTCCCTGGACGGTATCACTTAACATTAGGTGAGCCTGTTTGCCCCACGTTCTAAAGAAAACACATGTCTTACATTTATAATTTTATTATAGGATGGAGGCGACGAACTTGGCTTTATCTCCACGAGAGACTCACAAATCTCGACCTGAACATAAATCTATGGACATAAACAGCAAACCTAATCAAGTAAGTGTAGATGTTACCACATGTTATCCTTTTATTTATTTACACTTCGTTGCAAAAAAAATCACAATACATAAAAATTATAAGGGATGCAACGGGCGGCCTTATCGCTAATAAGCGATCTCTTCCAGGCAATCCTAGTTAAAGAGAAAAACTAAAAAAAAATAAGAAACATGATGCGTGCGAGAAGTGCAGAAACAAATATTATATAAAGAGAAGTATAGTTAAATTTTCTTTCTCTCACTATACAAATGTGAAAAGCAGTAAAATACTTGATCCACGTCATAAAAGAGTGCTCTTGCCATCTTGACTAGAAATGCTCCAATAGACTCATTCTTTGTGCGATAAACAGTTTAACGACGTAAATGATGTAGTCAAGTTTTGTACTTGAAACAGTATCGCCTCTAACTCTATTTAATTTCAAACGTGCAAGAACTGATTGTGTAGTCACATTGTATCTCAACGATTCGTAGCCTAGAGTATGTTTACAATCTTTTAAATGTAGTACAAAATGTAATGTTTTTGAGTCATATAAAGTAATTTTCCGTCGTTCCACAACTAAGCGTTTTTTAAAGGAAGTTTTGGCCGCGCACCACTACTTTATGGAACCAACTACCCACCGATGTCTCCTTCAAAAAAAGGGTATACCAATTCTTAAAAGGCCCGCAACGCACTTGCGAGCCTTCTCGCAATGTGAGTGTCAAGCGGCGGTATCACTTAAATTCATATGAGCCTTCTGCCCGTTTGCTGCTCTTTCCTAAACTCAAAAATAGGAGAGCATCAGGCAATGAAGACTGATCATCTACGTGCCTAAATACCAAATGACACTGTTTTTTTCTAACATAAAGACGTCTTTGACAGGTAGGCACAGTTCTCCTAAGTGGCGTCCCAATCGTCTCCTTAGTGATTGAGGGGAACGAGCGTCTATGTCTCGCCCAGATATCGAACACGTTATTAAAGCAGTTCTCATATAATGAGATTCACAACAGGCGTGTTGCTTTGGGCATCACGTGTGTACAATGCACACCAGTGCAGTTGGAGATTCTGCGTCGGGCAGGGGCTATGCCTGTGTCTTCTAGGCGATGTGGTAAGCTTATGATCAAACTTAATATGATATTTATTTAAGCTATAACTTAAACTAACTAACACTTCATACAGAGGTAAAAGGATTCACATTCATACCAAGACTTTAAACGAAGATTTTGAATTAAATGTACATTGATTGACTAAAAATGTATTGCTTACCAGACATCAGTTAAATGTTTTAAACCAGCCTTGCGATTCTGTAACTCACTATTCGAACTCACACAGCGGCGGTCGCGCTCAAATCAGTCATAAAGCAGTCATTTTACGATTTGGCATTCTGATAAACAATAAACTACAAGCTCCATCCTTATGAGATTGATATGAGTTACAGAATCGCAAGGCTGGACCTTTAAGGATAATTATATAGCGACAAGTGTTATCGCCATTCAAAATAATGTCAAAATCGTAATTAAGTGATCCGATGTGTGTTAGTCGTATACAAATATTTGATTTATTATTTCATGCCGCAAACTCTCTATAGAATTTCCATTAAAAAAAAAATTCTACAGGTATGATAACACGTAGAGAAGCGGAGAGGTTGTGTAAGTCATTTCTGGGTGACAACGCACCACCTCGGCTTCCAGATGACTTTGCGTTTGCTGTTCATCACGAATGTGCTTGGGGCTGCCGTGGAGCCTTTCTACCTGCTCGGTAATTTAAACAAGCTTCAATATTCAATACTTAATGCAATTACAACACCTGAGAGATACCTTTTAGCAATCGTGGACACCGAGAGACTGTCACATCAAATTGACAGATGACTTGTTGATATCCTTTTACTAGAATCTATTGAAATGTTGCCATCAATTGCAGTGAAGATGATATTTGCAATGGTAATACCGCTGTTTAGTTTAAATCGGTACTTAAACAAAATTCCTATGATAAGCAGGTGTCAGGTGCATATCGATTTAAATAATAATTCTCTGTTTTTGATTATTAAATAAATAAAATACTAGGTATTAAATCTTACATTAATTTTAGCATTGTTGGCCTTGTGACTTTCTTGAGGTCGTTGGTTCGAAGGAAAAAGATATTACTTGCTATATACGAATCTAACACTGACTCGTAAGGTGAACACCAATAAGTCGACGGCGCGTGTGAGGCATAGAAGGATCTTCTACTCGCCTATTATAGATCAAGAGCCCAGGACTGCCAGACCTTCTTCATTTTATAAAAGCTGAAAGTTCTTCTGTGCGTGTCCCCTATACAGGTAAGAACGACCAGAGACTATAGAGTTTTGGGTAGTGGTTACTTTGGCAGACACGCACAGAAGAACTTTCAGGTTTTATAAAATGACGAAGGTCTGGCCTAAGCAAAGAGCCCTGGGCTCTTAGGATATTAGAAAATGAATGACCACGAATCAGATATTGAAATAGGAGGCTTATAATTTAATTTATATACATATATTCCTATAGATACAACTCATCCCGCGCGAAATGCATCAAATGCACCCTATGTGGTCTTTTCTTCTCGCCGAACAAATTTATATTCCACTCCCACCGGGTGGGGCCGGGCGACAAATATGTTCAGCCTGATGCTGCTAATTTTAACTCCTGGAGACGGCACATGAAGCTCAGTGGCAATCCACCCATTGAAGTGGTCCACGCGTGGGAGGATGTCAAGGCTATGTTTAATGGTGGAACCAGGAAGAGAATGCTATCTGCTGCTAGGTAGGTATTATAACTTGCAGGTGTCTTGACACAGATACGAGAGAAATAGATTTCTGATATCATACGTTATTATTTAGGATTTCAGTTCCTGTTTCTTCTTTGATTCTGATTTAACTAATGGCAAATGAGTGAAGAATATTCAAGTTTCGAAAAGAATAAATTTCAGACCCGAATACCCAATCACTTGCAAACTTTTTTGGAACATATAAATGACCGTACTTACAGTTGTCTATTAAATAATTTATAGATTATTAGTTAGCTACTAAATTAAATGGCCGATTAGTTAATGACTAAGTTAAGGAAATATGAGGCAGTGAAACAATTTATTTATCCGATTATTCAACTTAATCTTGTAACATTAATAAACAACTCTCTGAGTATGCCTTATTATTACAACATGCGTTCCAATAAGTGCAGCATTAAATTGTGCCACAGAAGGTTGCCTATTCGCAGGCCCGACGAGAGCGAAGCAAAGCGTGTACCAGCGAGTCCACCGAGTGCGCATACGCCCGTACCGAGATTGGCAGATTACGTTTGGGGAGCAAGACTGCCTCTTCCCTATGCTCTGCCATGGCTGAAGCCCAGTTTGTGGACACCAGGTACTGTTCATTCCTTACGCTGTACAGGATTCACTGATTGATGTATCTTTTCTTATTCATACGGGAACATCAATTAAACTAAATTTTTAAACCAAATAATTTTATATGTTGTTTAACTCTAGGCGTTATTATAAAATATGAATATATAAATTGGTAAATCAAGTTATATGTATATCTAATAATACGACAAAAGGTAGGTTGAGAGCGTGTAATTGCACCTTTATTTGAAACTAGCTGGCCTGGCGAACATCGTACCGCCTAACAGTCGATTCTTTATTTGTTTAAAATACTTATTCTGCTATTCGGGACACCGGTCTAGCTAGTAAGAAAAAAAAAGAAAATTGATAAGACAAAAAATACATTATGTCAAAAAATAAAAATTTACCTTCCCGGAACCCCTCCACTAACACTTGAACTTTATACTATGGTATTAAAGTTCAAATTGACTTTTAACTATTATTACGAATATTTTGTATGGGAATATAGAAAAGTGTTGTTTTAAGACTTTTTCACTCAATTTTTTTTAATTTTTCACCGTAAGAACCATCCTCGTACTTCAAGGTATATTATTAAAAAACCATCAGACAAATCGGTCAAGCCGTTTTCATGTTATGTCGTGACAACGGAAAATGGGTTTCATTTTTATATATATAGATGTATATATATATGTAGGTTTTGTACAGCTAAAAGTATTTATTAATTCGTAATTCGTTTATATATGCTAAGTACTTTGTAGAAACTAAGTTGTTTATGCAGGGGCATTAACAGCGTTAAGTGGAGTAAGCAGCATGGAGGAACCTCGCGCCTTCCGTCCCGTCATCACACATCGTATTGACTCTCCACAAATATCACCGCTAACATCATCCTCGCGTTCACCTAACAGGTATTTAATATTTTACTCATAATATTTAGCAGCCGTCTTAAGGTAGTTGACATTTCATTTATTGTGTTGTGTTTTAACTTCTAAATTAAAGTTAATATTATTAAGAAACGTTGATTAAACAGACCTCGAGACCTAAGCAAAGCAACAAAATCGTATAAAAAGTTAATTTAGGTGATTATAAAAATATTTTTTTTTATAAATAATCCGTCTCAATTTTTCATGCAACAAAAATCAAGCATTTTTGTTATGTATGTGAAATTAGTTTATAAAAAAATTAATGGCCATTCCTTGATATATTCAAACTGTTAGTCTATTATTACTACGAATGGAGTACAGTTTCCATTGCTTCTTATGGTAGTTAACTAAATTACTCTTTTAGCAGATCGCCCATAAACAAATCGCCGCTTCTTTCCCCGTCACGTTCTCCTCTTCGCTCGCCGCTCCGTTCATCGCCTGCTCGGTCCCCAAAGAGCGACCGTGACAGCGACGAAAGCGTGGACATAGAGACCACAGAAGATGACCACAATAAGGACGTGGTAAGTCCTAATTCATATATTAAAACTAATAAAACGTAAAACCCGTTTAAGACACAGATTTAGTGGCGCGGTAAGTCGTATAGGTGGTAGGTAGGATTTCTTTTCTCTCCTAATCAAATCAAATCAAATCAAAATACGTTTATTCAATTTAGATGCTTCTTAGAGCATGCTTATGAATGTCAACATACATACTTATATACTATACGGGAAATCTTGTCTTGTTTAAGCATGTAGACGTTGGGTTATTGAATACATTTATCAATTACTTTCTAGAAATTGTTCTATATAAGACAAGTCAAATGACTACCACTTTAAATGCCCTTAAAAAAATCCATAGATACAAATACAAAACAAAAATCTATCCAGTTCCACAAACCTTTGTTGCCGTACAAATTAAAGCAATTTTTTGCCGTAAATATTTCCGAATGTATAGAATGAATACCACATTGAATATAGTAAACGTTCACTTGCAATTTAATACCTAAGTATTGAAGAAATCGCATTATCTACTCCCCATTCGCATTCGAGTCAAACCGCCCGAGTGCGATCCAATTTAAAAAGTTGGAGAATTTTTCCAATCACAAACACGAGGAACGTAATCTGCGATTAGAGTTGTCTTTTTAAGTTACTTAGTGGTTCCTTTCAATGTTCCGCATTTCACTTCAAATATATTTGTTGATAGCTTACAACAATTGTGTACAGCTTACACTGGAAATCTCCAAGTTTATATATCCTAGAAGCAGTTATCACTGTAAAAAGGCAAACATATTATTTAAAATATAAAAAAAACTTGCCTGTATTTTACACGGCTGTGGGTGCTCCATCATGTATTTTGAAAATTGTTACGCTATCAAACTATTTAATCACCTTCCTAGAAGTTTTAGATTACTGCCGCGTAATGCATTCAAGGAGTAGGTTAAATTTTTAATGGCAAGGTGCATTTATTGCGTGAGAGAGTATTTAGAACATATTTTTTGACAACAATTATAATTAAATGTTCTTATTATTATGACATCATGACATATCCATGCCTATTTTAATATGGCTGATTGTGTGGTGTTTTTTTTTATAATTAATCAATCTGACGATTTATTGTTATTATAATGATTATATAATTTCTTAGTATTCTAAAGCTTTTAGAACATCAATCAATCTTAAAGATAGTTGCTAAGGTCCGTTTACACGGCTTTGTATATCAAGTTAGAAATTCTGGATTGAACTCAAGAAGAGATTGTCACTTGATAAGGGCCTAATATTTCTCCTACTTGTCGCATTAATATAAAATAATAATTGAAAGCTTATAGTGACTTTAGTCTCTGCCCATAAGGTAACTAATGATTTTTTGAATTTGGAACTACATAGAAATCAGAGCTTTGGTGTTGCCAGAATGCATCTAAATGCTTTGCACGTCGTAAACTCTGTAATTACTGCCGCGAATTCAAATGTACTTCATTTCGCCTTTAAATAAGGGAAAATGTTTAATTTACTACCAATCGGATTCCACGGGACCAATTAATTGGGGATTTTCGTTCCGCGTGTAATTCAACGTTTTTATTGAGTTCCGTATGCAAAGCCCAGTTTTGAATAGAACATTACTGATACGTTATAATGAAACATTTATTTTTTGTTGGACCAACTATATGTGAAATATATAACATACCTAAGTGAGAACAAAAATATGTCCTATTAAAAACAGGACTCCTTTTTCGTAAAAAATTAAAATGCAAAGAGTGAGCCAATCGCAAATCAGCACAAAAGAAAAGCATTTTAACAAATCGACTACTTTAAATAAATAAAATAAAACTAACTTTATTAGAGCACTATAAGGTTATTTAATACTAGTAACAGACCTTTCAATAAGTGAAGACCACCTCCAATAATTTCCACTTATTTTTCCTCTTCGATAAAATTTTCCAATCTTTCTCCATAATAATGAGGAAAGATTTTATTTTTTGTTGTTCTATGAATCAGGTATTATGTGAATATAAAATAGGTGCTATTTACTACAAGATTAACCCAATTAAGGCTGTAATCGATGTTGTATTTACCCGTTAGGGACAAGGCGTTGGTGCCTCTCTAATGATCGACACAAGCCAAGTAATTAAAATACATAATCCCCTCAAAGGGTGATCACTCCCTACTTACATTTATTGCTATGTGGCTTTCCTTATTGGGGTATAAAGTTGTTATCAAGGTAAGGTATTTCAATTATACTGAGTGCAATTATCAAGTATCAAAATATCTTGTTATAGTATAAACTATCTTCTATATAGAGTAAAGAAATTATTATTATTAAAAAGTAGTAATTTCCTATTTAAATCTTTATATATGAACAATACTCAGATTATCGTTTATTAAAACCTAAACATAACAATCAAATATACAATGTTTACAATTTTCTTAATAAAAGTAATTAAAAATTAATAAGAAGAAAATTGAAACAAATTTAAAAAGTTTGGTTTAAAAACCTTTAACGCTGGCAGCATTTCTTCCCTGTATTGCGATACTTATTCGTTGAGCGAGGAAAGCACCAGCTCTGAGGTCACCGGTACTATCTACCAGGCGCTAACTTAAATCTTTAAGTAGTGTACATCACTTGAACCCCACGGCCCAAGAGTCTCTACTGGAGTCTCTACTCCAAAGGGACCTGCACTCTCGTTTTAATTTTTTGTTTCTTTTATATATTGACTAATTATTAGCCTGCGTCAATTTCAAGTGCCAACACTGTTAAATGCTTGACTGATTCAAGAGGTTTACGGGGTGCTTGATGTCTGACAATATACTTACAATATAATTAGATTAGTGTTATTTGCTCAATTATTACACTTCTATATTGTTGTAATTTCTTTGTATTCTAATAAAATATTTTTTTTTATTATGGAATATAAGATACAGGTATCAATTATTCCACGTCATTAAATTTGAATCGGTAGACATCCCTATTCATCAGCAAAGATGACAGAGGGTGTAGGCCGAGAGAAAAAGCCGGCGTAAAAAACTCTAGATACTCTTTTAAAATAGCAAATCATCATACAATATGACTATGTCAAACAACACTTATTTTAAAGCAAATATCGCAAATTAATTAGAAGTAGCCTGTCAAGCACTAGTCCCAGGTAAGTAATATGTGTTGTATAACTGTAAATAATCGATGCAAACAAATAAATTATAAATGTTTCTGTGTAAAAATGACCCTCATCAAAAATGCTACGTATAAATTTCAAACGGAATACCTACGTATCTAAGTTTTTATTTTTTCAACTAATTAATAATTGCTTTCGATGATACTTTGATGAACGGACCAATTAGACTTGGGTTTAGGTCATTCAGATTCTACGGATCATTTGAAATCGGCTTAACAAAACCGCCGAAGGGGCTTTTAACTTATTAAACGGATCACGGATGAATATTAATACAGTAGCTAGCTAAATCTAGAGGGCTTTAGTTTTCAGATGTTCGGGCTTCATTTGTTTTTATCTTTAATATGCTACAAATATTCCTAGCCAATTTTACGATATGATGTCAAGATTGATTTGAAACATAAATGATCCTAATCCTTGCGATTGTTTTGCTCCACTTCAAAACAATTTGTATGACTCAAAACTTCGCGATTAAAAAGAGTGACGGAGAGTCTTACCAGCTCTACACCCTTGTCTTGACTATATGAATTAAGTTATTTTGAGTTTGAGTATAATAAATCTGATGTTGGATATTCCAGTCCAAACACGTTGATTATTTTTAACACTGGAACCAATTCGACTTAGGGTCCTTCAAATAAAGAGCGTACCAATTCTCACAAGGCCGGCAACGCAAGCGTTCTGGCAATGTGAGTGTCTATGGGCGGTATCACTTAATATCAGGTGAGCCTTCTACCCTCTTATAGAGTATAGGCCTACTCCAACTGGCTCCATCTCACTCTCCCTCTCTCATCTTGAGCATTTTTCTCCTAAACTTCCACAC
Organism: Pieris napi; assembly: GCF_905475465.1. NCBI lineage: Eukaryota > Metazoa > Arthropoda > Insecta > Lepidoptera > Pieridae > Pieris > Pieris napi. Next base: position 1,707,035 of record NC_062239.1, on the reverse strand, counting down.
CAACTTCTTTGAGCTCGTCAGCCCACTGTGTAAGAGTGCGACCTCTCTTTCTTTTTCCTGGTGGCCCTTTCCATGGTGACGTCTATAGAAGAATTTAATTGTTGAATGTATTTACTTTTAGCTATTTGTCGTGTTGCCTTTAATAAAAGAAATACTAGTTATTACTAGTATTAGTATTTGTTTTATTATGTTGGTTAAGAATGTATAAGCTAATTCGTAATAAAATTATTTAGACATACAAACATAATTTATAAAAAAAAATCAATACAGACAATTAATATTATCGAAAAACTATTTTATTCATAGAACAATAACATTGATATAATCGAATTAAGTACTTTTATAGAGATTACAATCGCGCGTGTCTCGTTCAAATTAAGGCGTGGAATACAAACATACTTCACCTCTGTCCCACAGTTTACTTGCTTTAGACATCGTTTTAGATGTTTTATTATGAATGCAATAACAATCAAAGTCAAAGTCAAAAATCATTTAATCATGTAGGTTACACAATGTACACTAAGAACGTCGAAAAAGAAATATACATTGAATGCTTCAAATTTTACATTTACTGCCAGTTCTCAAATCAATGGCGTAGAACGGAAGAGAAGAACTGGCAATAAAATCTCCGCCACTCTTTTTAATCTCCAAGTTTTTTGTTTTACACAAAGTTTGTAAGGAGCTGCAACCATTACACCATGTTCCACATGACAATTTAATATTTCTGCGCTCACATTGAGACTCTCAAACGAGCTTGGCTTGGATATTACTAACATGAGTTTGACTAAGTATTAAACTCTATTTAAGAAATTTTAGTTTTAGAAAATAACCACAGGCGCTGTGTTTTTCATACAAATAATTTAATCATTTTGAAGTCTCTTTGTCTCTTTCAGACTTATTGCAGCGCTTCTGAAATTTTGCCGCGATGTACTTTTAAATAGTAAATGAAGGCTTTGAAGGGTCTACCCTCACTTGGTCTATTGGTTTACTAAATGTTGTTACACTGGAAATGTGTAGTGAGCACACTTTGGACGATTTACCAAATTAAAACTCGCAACTCGATATCATTCTGTAAATATTACAGCGTTGTTTTACGAAATCGATTTAGACTATGAATATTGAAGTAGCCCCTTTTACATTAAACATTTTCGTTATAGAAAAATAAATCAGCCTTTTGTGCTATAGTTTGGTAGAAAAACGATTAACGTCCAGGCTAGAAACGGGTTGAGAATCGCTTGAAGTAACTTTTAAGATGACGAGAGAAGTCAATAAAATAGTCTCTGTTTCTATATATGTACTAGGTAGGTACTTTATATGAACATAAATGGTTATAAAACGAAATCTTTCGTAAATAACGTTATATTTCGTGTGCGTGACAACGAGTGATTTATAACAACATCAAGTTGTGCAATTGAATCGTTTTCTCGGATTTGCGCAAAGTATCTATTAGGTACGTGCCTGGTTTACCAATTTAGCTGTCTCAGGCAATGTAATAAAATGTTAGAACAGGAAGATGCTGAAGAAAATATTATGTCTATTAAAGTAACAAACTTTTTTTCAAATTTCTAATTTAATAACGAACGTTGGTACAAATATACACAATTTTTAATATTCTTAACCTATTAACAATAATAATATGTACATAATTAAAAATGTGTCAATAGAAAATTAAAACAATTTTTTTAAGTTTGATCCCAGTGGCCTCCACAGTGCGCTTACAAAATTATTATGTAATTTGTAATATTATTTAAAATCGTAAATACTGTATATTTCATTGTTTAATGGTTTAATAATCGAAATCTAGATTTTATGGATTACGCTAAGAAAGTATTATTAATGTATGTGTATGTTAAAATATAGACGTAATTAATTATTATTCAATTGCGATTGTAGCTAGAGGCGGCAATTGAATAGACATGGCACAGATGACATATGCGGGGTCTCGCGGGATTTCTCGAAGCACAGTTAATTACACGCTCCAAGGACAATAATACAGATTCGCTATTCATTATTTAAGTTATTAATCATATTTAAAACTCAATTATTTAAGGGATTCCAAAAAGTTATTTGTTTTTAAGTGTATATTTAGTTTTAAAATCACTTGATATGTAATCATGATGTAATGATCGTATCAACGTTTTTTTTTTTTTCACAGACTATTAAATATGGCATTGATATTTATAATATTTGATATTCAAATAGTTCAAGAAGTTCGTCAAATAAATAAATGAAATGCGATTTAAAGTCCTCGGGTCCGGAAGTATTTTATTGTGATAACATAAAGATAATATTCATTTTGAGCATGAAAAACACTGAAATGATTTTAAAAAGACCACAAATTTTAATTTTTGATCCCGGAAGGTTTCATTTGAAAAAATTGAACAAAAGCTTTTGTTCCACACTAAAACAAGTGAGAGTGTCATATGGCAGACGTAGCCCACATTATTTTCTTTGCAAGCCATTTCTGAACGGAACATTTTTATTACCTAAATAGGTCAGTTTGACATATAAAAAATTAATTAAATCTGCTTAGCCCAAGAAGTCTTTTACCCTTAATTTTGAAGCTTCCTTAATGTAATGACATTAACTCAGGCTTGTCTTAGGTCCAAACCAAAGACATTTAAAGTAACTTTTTTACTTTAATTGTCTTTGACCAAAAATGACTTGGTGTTAATTCAACAAAAACTATCTCTGAATAAAAAATAACTAGGTTTAAACGTGACTAGCTTGGAAGATTTCTAAATTTGCCAACCAATTTGACCTATTTATTTTTAATTTTGTTCGATTGTGATTTGACTTATGAAATAGGAAGAACATTAAGAATATCAACTTATACAGTCTTATGCACTGTTTTAAGTAAAGTGCTATTTTCTCTCACTCTCTTTAATTCCATTAACGTTGAGATGAAAAGAGACAGATTGCTACTTTAGTAAAACAGTGCAGTTAGTAGACTGATTTTGATTGCAAATGATTCATATTTTTCATATTTGGTATAACCTCTGTAACTCGAACATCAAGGGAGACGCCAAAACATTCGGGCCATAGAGATTTCGACCCATTATGGAGGATTTTGAGTTTTGACTTAGGCGGATTTTGAGTCGACTTAAGATTTATTCTTACTAATTTTGAGTGACTACTTTTGAGTAACTCTAGACGTAATAGGTGTCCAATTATATAGTATGCAAAGTTTGTAAAATAAAAAAAATATGTACCAAAACGGCTTGCAGGGTCTTACTGATTATTTCGCCTTATAGAGGGTTGAGATTTCGAGAAATGGAGGATTTGGGGCTTGAAGGGAAAGGACAAAAGATTTTTTCGACTTTTTAAAATCATGTTATTAACTGAGAATAAAAGATACATACATTGTACTACAGTAGTATGTAAACACAGTAGTAACTCGAATTTATGTTCGAGTTATATAGGTTCTACAGTATGATATAAATGTAAAATATTGCAACCAATATCCCTCATCGTGTACAATAGCTAAACAGGAATATTAATTATATTATTTTCTACATATCAAGTACACTACTGATTAAAGTATCGCATTTGGCTCATTAAACGAGTATAACAAATATTTTTTGGGATTATAAAGTGTATTTATTATAGAAGTAAAGCAGTTGATTAATTATGAAGGTTAGCGATATTTTTTTAATACGATGCGTAGTCATAACCCATAACTTTGGTTACAAATGCCGACGTGGCATTTAGTTTTTTATTTACCAACCTCATTTGGGAATGGGAGTGGCGTGATGACATTTGAGTCAGTTTTATAGGCGCGTGCGGAACATTAATTTTCCCATTTGCAATAATACTTTTGTGTTCTACCATCTGATACGAACAATTGGAAAGAGAGACCTCACGCCACCCCTCAGCCGGGTACGAGGCAGACAATTGTCCTTGGTGAACTGCGTTTGTTTCGGTCACTTTTCTAAGCTAAGGTGATGGTGAACAAAATTACACTGTTCTCGTTAAATAAAGATTTGTCTTTATGTTCTAAGACGTTCTAAGAGGCTTAACGTACTGTTAATATTACTTTAAATTAAATTTAGCGCCATCTGGAGGCGACAATCGTCAATAATATTCTAATGTTGAATAATCAGACTGCATATTATTATTGTTTAGGTTATACTATAACTTTCTTTATCGTAATTATATTTGATCTTAAATAATTCATGGCCAAAGCTGTTTTTATAAACTTGATTTTAATGCTTATCCAAATAGTTATGTTATTTTTCACAAGTACTTATTTGTTTTTACAAACTCCTTATGGCATTTACTGCAGATGTAGTTTCAATACTTATAACTCCGCAACAAAACCCATGCATTTTTAATGTTCACTGGCCTTATAGCTTGTTCTATGCTATATTATTAGTGCTTTATATATATAAATATAATTCATACTATCAGATTTATTTTACCTAAAATCAACAAATAATTTTTAAACTCAATGGTTTAAAAACCCATACAGATATAATTACTAAAACGAATGTTATCTATAAACTGAAACGATTTTAAAACTGATACCGAATGATGGCTCTCAACATGTTTATATTATATTTATGATAAAAATATATTGCATCTTATTTTTTTGCCGTATTCTTGCCAAATTTTAGGTAAATTAGAAGCTGTTATTTCTATTCTATTCTATTGTTAACATGTATAACAGGCATTAATTGCTTGTGGTATGGTTGTAGCGACATCTACAATAAGCGGCTACAAACAGTACGATGACGAAATGTGCCACTTAAACTAGTAACGAATATAAGTATTTGGGTCATTGGGTGGCAGAGGATTTGTCTGATGGCGTTGATATGGAGCGATAAAGAAGAGCGTTAGCCGTAATGAGTAATATGCTGGACTGGATATTTACGGAAGTTATTACTATATGTTACTGAAGTATTGTCAGTCATTAAACTCGAGCAGCCTCTGGAAGCGTTTACCCAGCCTTTACCCAGAAGGCGTTGAATAAGCTCTGTGTTCAGTATAACAAGGCGTTTAGGTTGCTATTGGGCATAGGGTGGCATAATTGCTGCATGGTATTATGCATTGCACCAATATACTGTATGTATTGATTACAAAGAACTCGGATATCTTAAAACGTTGGTATGCTGGCCATGCCCCACTCAGAGACTGATCAAGACACGCATCAGGACACGCCCCTACAAACACAAAAGAAAAAGCACTTCCCGCGTTATACGACCAAAATCATGACATGTGACTACATGCTACCAAGTAGAATACCAAACCCTTTGGGGTTCTAGCATCAATAGAATGCTCGGCCTCGGTGTCAGATTTAATTAACTGCGCCAAATGGACGAATTCTTCTGCAAAGGTTTCGCCTAAATCCGTGGTATATAGTTGTTTTTACTGCTTGGCTTCTAATAAATTTAATGTCGTCTAGTTCATGCAGTTTCCTTAAGAAACCAAACGTTGCGCCCCCCTAGATCGTCGCGCCCTAGGCTGCAGCCTCATTAGCCTAAGGGTTAATCACTTAATCAGGCCCCGGGCCCTACTATAGGAGTTTGTTAGTTTTTGCTTTATTACTAACCAATACTAACATAGCAACTAAGACCGATTTGTTACTAAGTCTAACTGAAACTACATATGAAAAATATGTAAATGTCACAGAGAAATATCCGGGCTTTTGGTAAAATTGGTTTAGGTCCAATATGTTGGAGAAAGAACACAAATTCCATGCACAAACCTTTAAAGTAATTTTGGAGCAGTGTCTTGCTCTGTCGCATTTCTACAATGAAGTTCACAAGGAGGGTGCGACATTACAAGAATTACAATCTAGCCTATACAATAATTATGGCTAATACGTAATATTATGGTGACTTAATTTTCTACAATACTAGTGAATAGCTTAAACTATGGAAATGTTTAATAACAGTCTTAAGTGTCCTATAATATTTTGACACTATGTTTGTGTGTTGCATAATTAAACAGGAATTTATTGAAAGTTTTAGAACCTTCGAAAGCTTCATATGAGTTGTTAGTTAAGTGACATAATAATAGTTTTACAGTTAATTGTAGCCGTGACGTGTCCGATGCGATTTGATAACGTAACATCGTGACGGTAATCGAATTGCGGTGTCCGTAATTATTGTCGATGCCTCTTTATTTATTCAAGGGGTTTTATACTTTTAACAATAATTACAAAGGGAAAGTTAAATTATATTTTTGATTCTCTATTGTTTTTGACGTCAGATTGCGTGTGTAAAATACATGCATTCCATTTCTAAAAGGCTTAATTCATTTGTAAAATGGTCAAAAAAATAATATTACGTAATAGACAAGCGTGTTAGCTCTTAATTACACGCTTTATATTAGCTTCACTTGTATGTATGTATGTAACCGACTCCTTCGGACTCGATTTTGACCCACTTTAAACGGACAGATTTTATTAAATTTGTGCACCTGTCAAAGATCGATGACAATGCAATAATCCGAAAAAAAAAATTAACTAAAAAATAAAGAATAAATAATAGTTTAAAAAATTGCTCTATAGACGAAAAATATGGCACAGAGCGCCCCACGCTTATTCACAATAATACCATTATTTTTTGTTCATTACCATTTTCAGCCTAATTTAGGAATTATTTTTCACTTTTTAGTTTGATGTGCTTTAAAAGCGTGTTTTTTAGTTTTTTTTAACTATTTGTTTTTTATAATCTTATCATAAAGTTACTCTATGTTAACCGTTTTTCAAAATTATCTATTTTATTGTTTATTTCAGCAGTGCACATGGCCATGCCGTTCAACCACAGCGCGAGCAGAATGTTGGAGTGCACTGGTGCCTAAGGTCGAACGCGAAGAGGAACCCTGGCGGCTGCCAGACCTTCGGCCTCCCGTACGCTTCATGCATGACCGAGGTGAAACAAATTCTTCATGTAAATTGAAATTCAGAGCCAAAACTATTATATGTATATTTCCGGATATATTTTCTGTAGTTCTATTAATGTGGAAGCTACAAACATAATAAATATGTTTAATGTACGCAGGGCCATAAAAAGGTTCGGATGATTTAAAATAAGTTACATTTTTATCGCAAAAAATAATCAAAAGTAGCAGTTTTGATAAATAAATGCTGATAAACATTAGTCACGGGTTGAATTGTTAATAAGATGTAATTAAAAAAAATATTTTAGTGTTTTTGTACTATGTTAATCTGTATATATTTCAGAGCGAGATGGATGCGCCGCCTGCGTTGCGCCTCTCCCGTTACTTCCGACCGCACCAACTCACACCCACTAGCAGCTATAGCCAACAGTAAAAGCAATAATTTAATTCACGCTTAATTTGTAGATAATTAACATTAAAATTGTAGATAAAATACATAAACTAGGCCTCAAACAGTTGTCACATTTATTTGCAATTGACACTCGAATAAGGGCGGATCTTTAGCGACTGTAGATGATTGTAAAATGCTTAAGAAAAAAGCTCATGATTAGTTAGTAGCCGTCTCCACCACTCTCACGTTTTACACAGTTGCTTTATTTCTTGGTTCCTGTTCTCAGGCAGATCTAGTAATCACGTCAGGGACGGTCAAACAGTAGGTATAGTTTAATTTTTTTGAAGTTATACTTCTTTAGGCGCGTTATGAAAAATTGATGAGAGGGAAATTTTACGATGCGCGCGCACCGTGACACAATGAAGTTGCCCACGGAAGATGCTACGGCATTGGACATAATTTAAAAACAACATTCGAATAATAATAGAGTTTATGTTACACTTAATGTAAGAGAATATTAATAAATATTTATTTATTTAATTTTTCAAATGTAAACTGAATTTTATCGACTATAGTGACTCCTTTTCCAGTCTTTGATTATTTAATTGCAATTAATTATTTGCATGCAATCAAAAACTATTTTTAATAATGCCAAAGAAGTATAACTTCTTACGCGCGTACATAAGTACACGCACCCTTTTTTTATAAATATGTAGGATACGATGTTTATTTATAATGTATTATTAAAGTGGCTGACTTGTTGATGCGATGATTGTTTGTGATGAAGGGGAGATGACCAGTGAAGCCGCCTTTGTACACGAGTGTAAAAAAACAAATAATAACTTTCTGAGGCTTTAAATAAAGAATATTGAAATGTTTACAATAAGAAAGTAGTATAAGTCTGTTATTTTGGCTTCCTTTAGAAATTGTTTGAGACGAAATAACCACTAAGTACCTATCATGTATATATATTAATATCTATAATAATAATTTTCTAGTCATAATCACCATAGTTTGCAAAAATAGTTATATTTATTTTGTCAATCGGATCTAGTCAGTCTTTCTGTAGATGTTTTTAGTAATGTAAACCAGCATAGTTTTTTTAATAAATTGATAAGGAATTATTGGTTTTTAGTTGTACATAAGTAGGTATAATATACATCTTAGCAACTTTAATTTTAATAAATCATTAAGTGAGATTGAATTAATAATATTTAAGAATTTTCAATAGGTAGTCAGAACACATTATTTAACTTAAGTTAATCAACAATAACTGTAGTCTAGCCTATTTCAGTTTCAAGATTTTCTTATATCTTGAAAGGTAGTAAAAATTAACACCTATGTAATATTTTTACTTATAACTTATTAAGGATAATACATGACGTCATTATCTAAACATATCATGTAAATAAAGTAGAGTAGGTAATATTATGTATCTTATTGTAGAGTGTACGATTAAATAAATTATTAAATAAAAACATGCATTTTTTTCATAGCTTCCTTGCTTTATGATGAATAGAATAGAGACAGATACAATCTATAGGTGATGTATATTAGACAACATCTAATCATATATGTACATAAATCTAATTATCATCATCATCTTCGGAATTCTAGGTATACCCATTTATCGTGCACGAAACTGTTAATTTTATTATAAAAGTAAAAGTAAAGTGACACGTTTCTGGTATTGAGATACATATATAATGTATATATAACTTATTTTTTTAATGCATTTATTTAAATAGCAAAAGTGACTAGCTTCATCTGTGATCTGTAAATGCTGGATCGTTTTTTCGCGTCAATTGGAGATACAGCCTGTCGATTCTGTAATTCAATTTTCAAACTCACACAGCAGAGATTCCGCTTAAGTCACACGTGAAGGAGCCATCGTACGATTTAGCAATATTTACTTGGGATGGAACGGCTCATCGGAGCCTTTGAAAAAATAGCTACAAACAGACCCCCTGTACTACATGCTCAAGATCTGCCGCAGTTTAACGGGACTGTCTGCGACTGGTCTGACAAACAATAACGGCGACAGAAGCGCCACTCGTGTTAGATTGTTTATGTTTAAAACAACAATTCGACAGTCAAATAAAATACACCTTAAATTTGTAGACATTTGGTATTCTGATAATGCCATCTGAATGTAAATCGGCAGGGAATAAAAAAATAAAAAAACTTTAGTAAATTAAGTTAGACTTAAACTACTTATTAGTCTTAAGTTAGGCTAGATCGTTATGATGTCTCAGTGAAGACATATTCATAAAAAAATACAAGAAATAAAGATGTTGATAAAAACGTGGACACAAAGGGAGAATACCCAAGAAAGTAATTGGTAATAACGAAACCTTGAATGTTAGTTACTATATAAACGAACCTAGTGTCTAATAGATGAATAATAATTTGATTAAGGTAAACCTTTTGATTATTTGTAGCAATAAAATCATAATTTTTATCTTAGAACCAATTTTTTATGCAATCTTGATCCTGCCTTGTCTTCTGCAGACATAGAACAAGAAAAGGTATTGTCCTTGTTTAAGTTTCATGTTTTTTTGTAAATTATTAGTATTTTTATGAGTAGATACTAAAATTATATGTAAAAACTTTAGAGTACCAAAAGTTTCAGAATCCTCGTTGTATTGCACATGAAGAAGATTATTACATGTGTATCAATGATAAGGCCTGGTTACAAAAAGTACAATAGTGAAGACATTTTTAAATTATTGAATTTGAACTATCCTTCAATTGTATGAATGAATTTTTAATTTGTTATGAAAGCCTAAATTGGGTTTCTAAATTTTTATAAATACATATTTATATAACATTAGCATTTTGGATTAAAACATTCTTCTTTTTTGCACAAGTACACATATCATATTATACATATGAAATATCATCATGATACTTTTTGTTTTATCTTACATAACTATTTCTTTTTATAATCTAATTAAATATATTTGTCTGCAAATCAAAAACCAGTTATTAATTAGCTCTATGTGAGGCTGGGCTTGGATTCTTTATTTTAGTTGTACTACTCTTATTTAGGTTTAATAAGTAAAATAGATAAATATTCAATATTTAAATATCATAAAATTTAATATGAAATTTGTTGTAGTTGCATAAAATAACAAGGCTTTTTATATAAATATTTTTTTTCTTCTAAGCAATGTACTTTACACGGTTAGTCCATAACTTGATAGTATGGCGGGCAGGTAAGTTAAGTTGAACACAGAACACACATTGTATTGTTTTTAATGCATGCATTCATTAAATAAATAGTAAATTATTTTAGTTTATTTTGTAAACATAAATTATATATAATTACAAGCAGTTAAATTGAAAATAAAGCCAAATATGGAATACATAATACATAATAATACTTACAACTACAAAATGGTTCCAAAATTTATAAAAGGAAACAAACAAATAAAAACTATTCAATATGTTTATCTAAGTGGTACCTAATTTGGTTGTGTTGTATGATGGTGTAAAAGTGAGGGTATGTACGTGAAGGTGTGTATGTGGGTGGGTATGTTCATGATGCAGGTGATTTTGCGCTAATAATTATTTTAATTATTATTATAATATCCAATTAATCATTTTATTATTTATACAATAATAATAACAATATGAATAATACTAGGTAATAAAATATAAGTATGTTTATACAGTACAATAAACTTAATGTTACACATAAAAATGGTGACGAAAATCTAAATATTTCATAATATACAAACTAGGGATGTGAAAAAATAATCGATTATTAAAAAAATCTATTAAAATCGATTGTTTTTAAAGTGAAAATCGATTTTTGAACGCGATTTTTATATTTAAAATAATAAATGGAACCACCCGAAAAGTATGGCATGGTGATTTTCGTAAACGGCTGCACGACGATGATTAACTGTGCAAAAATTAGCCTGGTATAGTCCTTTTCATGAAAGAAGTCCCCCAGACGCGGCGCTGTAATCGCATGACGTAATGTTGCCATTTGTGAGAAAAAAAATTACCTATTTTATTTACATTTAGCAGATGTAATTTATCAAATAATATTAGTTTCTGCATACGTCGATGAAACAATATTATTATCTGTTATGTAAAAAGTATATTTTTATTTACTATAAGTAAAGTTAGCGGTGTTCTACCTACTTGCAGGGAAAAGATGAGAAAATAGGGTAAAGAAAAGCAATACAATTTTTTATTCAGAGTTTTATTGCATAATTGTTGGGTTACAATTTTTTTCGAAGTACACGCCGCTGTTATACCTTCGTTTGTAATTCTTGTTACAGTTTTCTGACACACCTGTAATTAAATTATGAACAATTAAAAATAAAAGTAACTTTAAGTTTATAATGCTTATGTAATATATATATATATATATATATATATATATGTTTTAATTGCAGTTATCTAGTTTCATCACGTTATGTATTTATTCAATTTTGTCGCAAAAACTAATTTATATCATAAATGTCCCATCAATACAGCAAAAAATTATTAAATGGCAACTCTAAAAAGTACCTGTTATGGCGGCAACTCTCTTCCGAACATTGTTTAGTGGTATTAAAACACCTTGATTCTTATGTTCCGCTTCACAGAACTCTTTCACCTTTAATATCATTTCTCAAGCCGAACTTTTACAACTTTTGGCATTGTAATCAATCTTTAAAATGCACTTAGCTAGGTAAAAATTCACAAAAATCTACCACAACAAACGAACTTGACAACATCGACGAATGACAACATTGCCGACCTGTCAAATTTAGTTCCAAAAATCGCCGCGGGATTTCTTTCATGAAAAGCACTATACAAATGGTTGTTTTTTTTTTATTTAACTTATTCGCGTCGGTATGAGGGGCAACATAAGTCACACCGGAGACGTATGGCATGACACTGTCGCCTTTTATTTTTTTATGGACTATCTGATAATACTAGAATTTTCGTGGAACAAATCGTTTGACACTCGTTATTAATCCGACGAGTGCGACTAATGCTCACGTGATTGGGCCGCCGGTACCAGCGCTATGACCATCACTTTTCTTTTTTTTATTACGTAATAAGACCCCTGAAGAACCGCCATACTGGTAGAAATGACTCAATATTTTGTGTCACTATCTCCCTGTCTAACAGAATGCCACGATATTCCAAAGGTCTGGTAAGTGACGAAGGCAATTCTGTTAGTGAAATTACTATCAACAGGATCAACTCCCAGGAAGGAAAAAATACTTGAAAGATAGAGAAACTAAAATCGGAGTGAATAAAAAGAAGACTATTGAAAAGTCGCAATTAGATTATCATGTTGAAATTAAAATCTTAATGGAAATGAAGTCTGAAGAATTAGATCGATTTTTGAATATAAAAACTATGCTGATTAACTTAACGCTTTTTTCTCTCCTAAAATATACGGCATCTTTAAGAAATTTTGCAATATGCCTTCATTTTATAAGCCCGAATGTATATTATGCCCTATTTATTTATTAGAAACTAGAAAGCAATTTCTGACCTACTCCTGACTTTTGTCAGTTGTCAGTTGTCAGCTGTCAATTGCCATTACCATATCTGACGTTCGACCCTCTTGGGAATCGTCTGTCTTTTTCTGCTCAAAAGTCTTTTGAGAGGTTGGTTTCGTGTTTTCAATCTTGTTGAATCCAAATATTTATAATATCTTTAATTCATTGGAAACGTAATATTATTTAAAACAGTGAAATTAAGTGATTGGTGTATATATTTTGGCAAATTTGTGAAAAGTAACACATAAACAAATATAACCTAAAAGTGTAACACTTGTGATTCAAAGCCGCTCTATTTTTCAGTAACAAAAATGGGTCGTTATTCTCGGGAGCCTGACAATGCTGCAAAATCATGCAAAGCGCGTGGATCTAATCTCCGTGTGCACTTCAAGGTAAATTTTACTATTGTTTACTTCCTACGGTCTAACTTAAACATTTTCATTTATTTCATTATTTAAATTTCAGAATACATATGAAACAGCTATGGCAATTAGGAAGTTGCCTCTTCGTCGTGCTGTCCGCTATCTTAAGAATGTGACAGAAAAGAAGGAATGCATTCCATTCCGCAGATTTAATGGTGGTGTAGGAAGATGCGCGCAAGCTAAACAGTTCGGAACCACACAGGGTCGGTGGCCAAAAAAATCGGCTGAATTCCTCCTTCAACTATTGAGGAATGCTGAGTCAAATGCTGACTACAAGGGCTTGGATGTTGACAGGCTTGTCATTGATCACATTCAGGTATTTTTTTAATTTCCCTCTTTCAATTATATGTAATCAATTAATACATCTTAACTATACTAAAGTTTATTAAAAGCCAATGTAACATATCTCTTGCAGTACTAGTACATTATATTTGTTACTATCTCAAATTCAGTTTAGTTATGGACTTTTTTATTTTATTCATTATGGAATGAGGATCTTATCTAATTGGCTTTTTGGGTAGTTCTCTTACAGTAATTTGCTTAGCTGTGTAATGCTATTGCTTAATTTTTACAACTACATTCAACAAATTGTTATACTTGAGGTTACACATGATATATTAAATTTTTAAATAAAGAAATTAAAAAATACCTCAATACAGAAAATTTAATAGACAGTAAATTGAGTGATAGGCACTTGTTACATTATTGTGCCTTTTTAGCTTGACAGTGTACACTTACATGTGTACACTGTTTTCAAAAGGCAGAAAGTATTTTGTGGTAAGAGGTTGGAGAATAATATTTATGTTTTTCTTTAACTCAATGCCACATACATAAAATTTACCTTTCTATCTTTTTCTTTTTTGTGTTAAACTAAGAACTAGTGGTACTCTATAAAAACCCTATACCCATGTACATTATGAAAACATTTCAGTACTTATTTTTAAGCTTGGTATATAAATTTTTGACCTATCGTAATTTCTTGATAACTCTTAATATTATACATATATTCTGTAAAATTAAGTTAAAAAGTGTTTTCAATAAAATAAAGTTTGGTATTGTTATAATTGTGAACTAAATAAATATTTAAAGCAGATATCTTTTACCTATGTGGAATTATTTTAAGAAATTTCTTTGGGGATAGTTTAATTACATTACTTATATATATGTTAACGTAAAATTGTAAACACCGTTAGATTGTAATCTATCTCGCGAGATTATAAACTGTCGAAAGATTGTGAACCTCAGCATACTGCTTAAAATTTAAGGTATTATTATTCGGTAGATTGTACTACACTAACTTAGTTATCATTCAAACTTCTTTGGTCAATTACAGATTAATTTTACTTCCCAACAATTTCATATAACTACTGAATAATAATACCTTAAATTGTAAGCAGTTCGTTGAGGTTCACAATCTTTCGACAGTTTACAATCCCGCGAGATATATTACAATCTAACGGTGTTTACAATTTTACGGTAACATATACATACAATTAGAATGTTTTATTAATAAATTCAATTTTATGGTATATATATCAATTAAATAAGAAATTTTTTAATAAAATTGATTGGTTGGTATGGCGTGACCTTTTCTATGTTAATTCTATGCTTACTTAATACTTATATACTGTGTTAACACTAGTCTCATTAAGGATTATTATAAATTAATAATTTTTAGGTTAACAGAGCTCCATGCCTCCGCAGACGTACCTACCGTGCCCATGGTCGTATTAACCCTTACATGTCATCTCCATGCCATATTGAAGTATGTTTGAGTGAACGTGAGGACGCCGTGGCCCGTGCTGCTCCCACAGACGATGCACCTGCAAAGAAGAAGCTCTCCAAAAAGAAGCTTGCCCGTCAAAAGGAAAAGATGATGAGGGAGTAGAAGTTTAAGGGTTAATAAATGACTAAAAGACAATACTCGTTTTTTTTTCACTTTATTATTAGTTCTTCATCAGCAATTGCTTTGTACTGGTTATGGTACCAAATATTACTGAGACGACTTAAAAAGACTTGTTAAAAATGAACCTCATGATAGGCGTATAGTAAATCTGTTAAAATTCCTCATAATATACATTTATTCAGTATAATTGTATGTTATACGTATATATGAAATGGTTAAGGTTAATAAATTGAAATATGTATAGGCTAAATTGAGAAAACAATATATACGTCCTATTGACTTGCTTTTGGCCTTTATAGATAGCTTATTTATGAAAAAAACTTACTAGTAGCGTAAATTTTCGTTACCAACAATATAATCCAATATTAAACTTTTAGTTAAATTCATTTTCAAACTAGTGCGTGATATCCTAAAAATGTGTTTATCCTATGGACTATCTTGTCAAGTGTTGTCAAATTTGCAAGTTCTAAATTGACAGTTCACTAATCAAACGATCCGTTAGTAGTAAAGCGTCTTCTTGTGAGAAGTGAACGTCTAACAACTCGTATCCGTTATGTGTCGCCACTGTTGGTAAGTCAATTTTGTCATGGCGCTGCCGTTTTTACATGCTACGTCCCGTTAAACGTGGTTTGCTAAAACGAGGCGTTTTAGATCAGATGAAGTGTCAAGTTTTAAAGTAAAATGGACGGAATTAATGAAACAGATGACGCTTAATGTGTTTTTTACTAACCATTCTTGATTTTTTAAACTGTAAATCGTTTTACAATATATTATTATAATATGGCAAAAGAACCATTTTTAGGTTTATGGTATTTGATACAATTATTTATACTATAACTCATAATTTTATTCAACGCATGTTTCATTAAAAAGGTACCAACTACCAAAGGTTTTAAAATGTAACAATAATATTTAATTCGGTAGATTTAATCTGTGTTCAGTGTTGTACAAAGTTCTGCCTGCCATATTGTTTTTTTTGTGATAAAACTACTAGCGCTAGTGGTGGACATTATAACTACGTTTGAATTATTGGCGGGCTGATTAGTGCAAAAACTTTAGGTCTTAATTCCTTACCACGAATTCTATACAAATACGTTACTAGTATAAGTCGTTAATATCATTTAATAATATTTTCAGTGATGACCCTAAGCTATAGATGACATTAAAGTTACTAAGTAACTGCAAACTTCAAATTTAAGGAATCAAGATAAAATAATATAAATATGGAATTTGAATTGGTAAGTTTTTGTTTAATCTTTCCATGTTAACTGAAACCAATGAAAAAGTTACTTTATATGTTACAAAACTTCAAAAGCTAATGAATTTAATTATTTTCAATGCAGATATTCTACTACAAAGCTTAGTCAATTAGGCGAAAATTTAATTATGTTCTATAATCTTTTATTTCAATTTAACTAAAAACATTTGAATATGCTTGAGAAGCAATAAAATAAGTATATTATGTGTGTTACATAATGATTTGGATTTTAGAAACACAAGAAAGCAATGTCAAAAGAAGAAGTCAACATGTTATTGGATCTAATTGAAAGTAAACCAATTATAACAATCAAACAAACTGATGCAACAACAAATAAAAGTAAGGAGGAAGCCTGGTCAATGTTAACAGCTTTTTTTAACACGAGAAACGGTGGAATGCCTAGAAGTAAAGAGCAATTAAAAGCAAAATGGGATAATTTAAAGAAAGCTGCTCGGAAAAGAGACCAGGATATTAAGTTGAATAGTGAAAAGGTATGAGATGGTTGGTATATGAAGGTACTTTATTTATAAAACCATTTCTAATGAAACCATTCTCACATTGGCTGATGAAAATAAACATATTTTTAGGTTAACAGATTATATTTAATAAGGTCTAGTATTTTTTTGCAGCTATAGTGCAGTTTAGTTAAGTTTTTAAATACTTTTGGTTAATTTTTATTAACTACTTAGTTGTTTTTCTTATTGAATTTTGTATGTTTGTATATTTTGTGCATTTATTTTCTAAAGTATTTCTATTAACTCTCTAGTTGCTTTAGGGGCTCCTGTAAAGGAAACACATAAACATATCATTTTTTTGTAAATAAATTAATAGTTAAAATAAATATGAATAGAACAATTTTGCTTGAATCTAAAATGAATATAACTGATACAAACAGCAAAACTGATTTATTGATTTATGTATTTTTTTGCACTTATGAACTTCACTTACTTACATTTACTACCAGCTCTTAAAGCAAGGGTGTGAACAGCAATGAAGAAATGGCAATCAACTCTCCATTACTGTATATTTTATTTACCAACTATTTTATTTTACAAGGTACTTAGTGCTATAATTCATCTAGGATTACATAATGCTATAACTGTGTGCTAGAATGATTATATTGTTATATATATAATTCTTCTGTGAGTGTGTATGTCACTGAACTTCTCTCAAACGACTGGACCGATTTTGATGAAATTTTTTGTGTGTGTTCAAGGGGATCTGGGAATGGTTTAGATTCACAAATCAGCCCGCCAGATGGCGCTGCAGTCGGTACTTTCATACTTTGCTTTACTAATTGCTTGAAATATCATGCAGGACAACGTCTGTCGGGTCCACTAGTATTGTTATATACTTTATGAATTTTTTAAATATGTGACCTGTGATTCACACACTCCACACATTAGTTTATACTTTGCTACATTAATTTTAGATTTCAAATATTAATCAACCAAACATAGTATATCTTTTCTCTTAGAATTTTAACTATATGTTTTTTGTTATTTAAATCAAAAACCTTTTTATTCCAGACTGATGGCAGTAGACCAATCTTTATTCCACCAGATGAAGTTTTAGATAAGGTGATGCATCTTCTTAAAGCAGGCCGGAATGCTGGTGATGGAAGCTTAAATGTGGCTGAAGATTCAGAAGGTGAGTTTTGAGGTGATATGGGCTAAAAAGATGATATCCAGTCAGAGCACATCCATGCTTATAATTTTAAAATAGCTTTCAATTTGCTGTAGTGGTTTGTAAAGACCAGACCAAATAACCTGGTCATCACACATGGCAGATTTTATGCCATGACTTTTTTATGGCAATGTACTGAAAAAGACACTTCCAAATTGATAGGCCCATAAAAGTTACTTTACGTTCATTTGTAAGTAGGTTCTCATTGGTTACTTGCCTTGCCCATTTAGGTAGAATACCTAGAGCAATCCCTAAGGGCCCATACATAATTTCAAGGTCATTCGGTGAGGGCATTGGAAATATAATTATTACTAAGTTGATTTATATTATGATTCAAAAATTTTCAGGTGCTCCAGAAAATAGTATGGACAATAGTACAACCAGTATAATACCAAATATAATATGGGGACCTAAAAAAGGTAATAATTAGATTATTCTAGAGATTTTTCACCTACAATAAAAAACTTATAAAATAAATCGTCGCTACAACCTTTTTAGATCTGGGCCTCAGATTTCTGTATCTGTTTCATGATCACTTAAAAAACTTATACTCTCTAATTAAAAAGAGACACGCACTTGGCGTCAGATTATTGTAATTTAAATAAGATACTAAAACTTTGAATTGTGTTTTTTTTAAATTAAATACAATATGATTAGGTATATCTATTATACCATTGGCGCTAAAAAAATTTTCTTAATAGGCAAGTAGTTCAGCATTCTGTTCTCTTCTTCAACGTCGTATATATAGATTATAGATATAGTAGAGACTGTGTTTAATTTTTTCTTTATTTTTTAGCTAAGAAAAAGAAACACAACAGTTCTGTGGATTACGTCAGACAGGCGCGAGATTTAGCAATAAAAAAATACTACGAGAAGAAAGTAGAAAAAGTTAATTTAGAAATAAAAATACTGATGTTGGAATATGAAAAGAAAAAGAATGAAATAAAACCAGAGACAACGAATGAGTGAAGAATGAAGATCGAATTAAAGAACGAATGAATGTAACCTCTTTCGTAGCTCAGTCTGTCTGTCTATTAAAACTTTGGCGGACACAAAAATGGTATAGACTGTCTACCTAGTACGATGCCCCATGAAGGGATTACAGATTCAGGTAGTTTTCCAACTACAGCAACGCTTCGCACAATTGAGCACTCTCAAAAGTAAGGCTTAGTTCATATAGCCGCGCGTTACCGCGCGCAGCTACGAACCGCGCGGTACAAGATCAATATAAATATAAGCGGCTTGAGACGGAAAGACACATAGATCGATGCAAAATGAGTACCGAAGATGAAATTGTGCCTATCGATTTGCTAGGTTAAAAAAATTATCTTCGTGTAACCTCAATTCGGGATACAAAGTGACAAACAGGCTGGAAGAAAGTCTGCCACTTAAAATTGGATGCACCCAGTATCGTCTTTGTCTTCTTCTGCGACGTCTCAGTCTTCTATAAAAAATCCATAAGCAAATTGCCTCCTCCACGTCCATTGTCAATCAATGTTGAAGCCACACTGGCGCGCGTACATATACCGTCATGTGCATGCTCCAACCGCGTGGCGACGCGCGGCTACGCGCGGTCATCTGAACTTAGCCTAATGTTCTCGCGTGATACTCGCAATCAATACCAACTCAGTGACAGAAAATTTATTTGTTTTTTCTTTAAGTTGGCATTGATCGAAATTTTGTTTATATATTATCGTTAATTAGTTTATCTATTGTTGAAAAATTTGTAAGGCTTTCGTTTCGTCATTTCTCATCCATGTTTTCGTGGCAAAGAACATATTTATCAAGATGAAGAAGACGACACAATCCTATTTATTTATGATTACGAAAATAAAAATAAAGAAAATCCCTCAAAACGTAAAAAAATGTTAATGAAATAACCAAAATCCAAATTACGTTAAATAGTTTTCAACCAATTAATTACGAACTTAGCGCACTCTGCTGATTGCATTTGAAAACTAATTCACGTTCCAATTAAGCTTCAGCATAATTAGGCATTGTGCGCCGCTGAGTCGCATTAAAAGTAAAAGTAAAAAATCATTTAATCATATAGGTAACATAATACACTTATGACTCAATAAAGAAATACATATTAATGCTTCTAATTTTACATTTACTGCCAGTTCTCAAATCAGGGCGTAGAACGGAAGAAAAGAACTGGCAATAAACTCTCCACCACTCTTTTTAATCGCCATTTTTTTACACAACGTTTGAAAGGAGCTGCAACCATTTCACCATGTTCCACATGACATATTAAGTAATTAATAATAATAACATACATTAAAAAAAAAATCAAAGACTTGTCCTCTATCAGCAGCATTATGTTCTGTAATTGGAAAACTACCTCACTCTCCAATCTCTAAGGTCTATTTGTATGTGGTATCTTCACAGTACTAAAAATAAATTGAATATTTTATGGACACTAAAGTAAAACTAAATCATGAAATATAAAAAAAATCCATGACACTTTAAAGAATTTAAATTACACAAAAAATACTCTAAACGAGTTCAGTGGGTTAGCATAAAAGCTTATATGTATTAATATATAATGCTATTAATAACGAGAATTTTTATATACATTTTTATCTTGTAGATAATGTACCATAATGGATGTTGATATTATAAATATGTAAATAGTAAGAATAAAGTTATTTTTATATTTTTTATTGTTTCATTTTTGACAATTTTGGAGTTTATAGAAATAAATTTTTGGAACAACAGTTCCGATTATTAATATATGTACTATCTAAAACAAATATAAAGCTAATCCACGATTTCGAGTTTGGGAATTTTTACACCCCACAACACAACAGTACCTCGTACCACCCATTTTATTCGTTTTTGAGAGCACTTTTTAACGTTTTCAACTGATTGAATAACGTAAACCGTACAGCTGATCGCACTCAGACGCCCGGGTGTTGCCTGAATCTGCCACAGCGCCGCGCCACTTTCGTTATCCAAGAGGCCTATTAGTCGACATCACAGGCGACCGAAGAGAACCTTCGGAACCTTGCTTAAAGGGCCTCCTTTTAATAAAATATTTTAGTTATTTTTTTTAAGGTTAGTTATTGTTTTTTGTTATATTAATTTATTTATGTTAGCTGTATGTGAATATATTAATAAGTGTATCTGAAAAGATTAACATTATACAAAGCGAAAGATTCACTTGACCAATGTTAATCATTTTAAATTTTTGACATTGTGACATTTTCGTGAAACTTAATCGCCAGAAGATTCGCAAATGTTCTTTTTTAGCAGGAGAAATCTGTGCACATGATTTCTGTCACTATGATTCAATGAATAATTTTGTAAGAGTTTTAGCTGAATCTGATTTATTCAGTCAGTACTATATAATGTATTCTTCATACGCGCACTACGTTCACAAATAAGTTTATGTATATAATTTTCTAAATAATAGTTTTGCTCGGCCAGCCTTTCTGCATTTCCACACGCTTCTATTCGTTTCCTCTTTTCTAACGATATTTGGCTCCGCAAAGTGTTGTTCTCCTTTTGTAAAGACTTAATTCGACTTTCGTAATTCATTTTATGTCTTCACGAATTTCCCATTTAAGTTCTTGGATATGTTGTTTTAGTACAATATTTTTTTCTGATAGCTCAATGGCTCTTGTCATTTCTTGGTGCTTTTTTTCGGTGGCTTCTAGGAGCTGTGCTCGTAGCTTGCAATTTTCATCGAGAAGTTTGCCTAAATTTGATTTTAGGAAGGCATTACCCTTATCTTTGGTAAATTTAGATTTTTGCAATTTCATAATCAAAATGTCATAACTCGGAGAATTTCACTAACTAAAACTAGTACAATTTGTTAAGATTGGATATTTTATTGCGTGTTTGACATTGTCAAAATAATTACTTATGTCGGTTATACTCTTTAGTCGTTTTATTTTTATTATAAACCAAATTAACATAGATATGTGGAAGAGTTTGTCATCTTTGGACACTGTTTAGTCAATCAAAACTTCATAATAAAAGCAAGTTCATTTTTAACCGACTAATAAAACCGAAGAAGGAGGTTATTCATTCGACGTGTAATTTTTTTTGTAAACACGATACACATGACAAAACCCGGACCTCGATTTTCTAAACACATGTTTTGGATCGAGTCAAAGGCTGATCTTTTTGCTACATGCTTACCTAAATACATTGACCATTGAAATAAAGGCATTTTATCTACCTCATCCTTTACGGGGAATATGTACATCTTTTATAAAGTATAAAATGTAGTTTTATACTAAGTTTTGACATAGCATGTACAGAACTGAAATTCTTCTTCAAGCAACAAAAAATGATGAATAAATCACGACTTGCCTAGCTCGGTGAGCTTACAGGATGTTTTCTTACAGCCTTAAATCATAGTCATTTATTTGGAGAACGTAGCTTTAATAATGATTTAAATAAGCTATAATGTTAATTTATTGTCAGCAGTGTTGGCCTAGTGGCTTCAGCGTGCGACTCTCATCCCTGTCACTTTCTTTCTATGTGCGCATTTAACATTCGCTCGATCAATGAAGGAAAACATCGTGAGGAAAGCGACAAGTCTTAGACCCAAAAAGTCGACGGCGTGTGTCAGGCACTGGAGGCTGATCACCTACTTGCCTATGAGATTGAAATATGATCATGAAACAGATTTAGAAATCTGAGGCCCAGACCTAAAAAGGTTGTAACGCTACTGATTTTTTTAAAGTTAATTCAGTGCCCTAATTTTTAGACAAGTCTTTACAATTAATAAGGCGTTTAATTTCGTAGATATTTTGCGTTAATCTTTTGATATATAATTTATTAATCTACCATTACAGATAATTAAATGTCTCTGTTTTTTCTCTCGGCCTACACCCTCTGTCTTCTTTGCCGATGAGTAGGGATGCCTTCAAATTTAATGACGTGGAATAAGTGATACATGTATCTTATGTTCCATAATAAACATATTTTATTTAATGTATGACACCACCGAGTATGGTGGCTTATAAAGCGACTATACTAGGAAGAGCATTAAGATTTAAGGTCCAAGAGGGCATAGCCCATAGGTCTGTATTCTGCAGTTGTATTTCAAATTGTACGAATGGCGCACGCGTGTTTAGTTATTTTGTGCATAGCCACGCTACTTATAAATGTTCTCAGTGATCCTGCTTTAGCGCCGTCTAGGAAAATGGAAGCTAAAGGTTAGTTTAACAATTATTTAGTTTAATAAATAATTTTAAAATTACTTCAAAGTTTTTCTTAAGTGGATTCTTTCAGTTTAAGTTTAAAATCATTACTTAAACGCGTTAAAATCTGTTGCAGTATCTGCTTTAACAGACTTTTATTCAAAATATATTACAATTATTTAAAACACATGTATTGCAATACTAATGTATCTCAGGTAAAACCGTATTATTTATTTATTGTACACTTGTATGATATATATATAATAATCCATGAATTATGCTTTTGTTACTGTTATACTAAAACACACACAGTTAATATCGATGTTAAAATTATAGTAAAAAATATTTGCCCCACTGTTAAATAATAATGTATGATGTACAATCTTGATAAATAAACTATGTAAATTTAGAAGTTCTATAAATATTATCATGTAGTCGACCAACTGTAACTGTCACTCAACAGTGACAGCCGATTCGTTGCGGCATCTTTGATCGGATCAGCTGACCTATAAACCTAATGCACTTATGCTAAGTGACGACTGGATCTCACCCTATTTATTCAATGCAATTGATTGTTTGCCGTTATTTTGATTGGTGCCTTTATACCTTTTAAATTATATCGAGTTATGAGCAAAAAATATATTTGAGTCTCATAGATTGATTCATCAACTATTCCGGGGCTAACCCTGGCATTGACACAACTACTTCAAATAGATGAGAGCAGTGGTGGCCTAGTGGATTCAGCGTGCGACTCTCATCCCTGAGGTCGTAGGTTCGATCCCCAGCTGTGCACCAATTCTTTTTATGTGCGTATTTAACATTTGCTCGAATGGTGAAGGAAAACATTGTGAGTAAACCGACATGCCTTAGACCCAAAAAGTAGACGGCGTGTGTCAGGCACTGGAGGCTGATCACCGACTTGCCTATTAGATTTAAAAATGATCATGAAACAGATTCAGAAATCTGAGGCCAAGACCTAAAGAGGTTGTAGCGCCACTGATTTATTTTTTATTTTTACTGGAAATAGATGATCGTCTATATATAATCTTTAAGATATATTGATCCGGTCGCAGGCACCTTTTCTTGTCAACATTCTGCTCAAAATTCACCACTATGTAAGGTATAATATAGATCATGTACCAGCCAAGACTACATTTTGCTCACTCAGGCTTTCTTAGTTTTATCGGAGTAACGCCCCGAGAGTAGGTATAGCCAGATGTAGGCGCTCTCCTCGACTTTTAAATTGCATTCATTCGTCACATAGCAATTAACATTTCATTACTTCTGTTATATTCTATTGATGTACGCGAATGGTAAATATAGAGTACAACTAAAATCCTGTTATATATAATATCAAAGCTTAGTTCTTAGCTTAGTATATTATTAAAAAATTCTTTGACCACCTGTTGATTTCTATAGCTCATAAAGCGAGTAATAGTACGGTGTATTAATAAGCCTAATTATACCCTGAGGTACTCTTATCATATGAAAAAAATAAGGTTGTTATGAATCAACAAAGGAGTAACATCTAGTTAATGAACAAACGCTTCCAATCAGTCTTATTACCACTTCATTGTATTAACCTCCAGACAGAAAATAAAGTAAACGAATAAATTATTGCTATTGAAGGTTGAGTAGAATCTAAAGTTCAGAGAAGGTTCGAAGATATTGTTAAATTAATATGAACGTATCAATTTCTCAGAACATACAAAAAGACAAAACAAAAGGGATATTGTCTAGTTATTTATTTGTTCTGTTTCCTTGAGATTTGTACTACGTAGATCAGCCAGTAGTCACTGTTTATAAAGGCTTTGTAAGTTTTATCGAAAATATGAAGCAAAAGCATTCTGTAATGATTTTTTTATTGTCAATATTTAAACCTTTAGTAGATCCAACAAGAGTTTGATTCTTGTGTGGATAACCTGTATCTGTATATAACTTATACCTATACTTAAATAAACATATTACTTCTAAAATTTAGCAATAAGTAAATAATAACAACTGTATTTACTTATTGAACGAAATGGAAATTAAGGATATAGAAAAAAGGCTTTATTGATGACGCGTTTTGTTTGATTGTGGTTGGACAACATTGTATTATAGTCTAATTACTGAGACGCGATAAGATTCTTTGTTTGATTTTTTTTTATAGAACAACAGGCAAACGGGCAGGAGGCTCACTTGAAGTTAAGTGAGCCGCCCATGCCGCCACACTCTAAATGCCAGAGAGCTAGCGAGTGCGTTGCCGGCCTTTTATTAAATTTGATATTTTACGATATAACTTTTTACATACTCAGACCCCAAAACGCGTTTTTAAACATACATATAATGCAATATTAATATACTAAGAACAGTTAAATCAAACTTGTAATCTATTATTAAACTATCTGTGACCTGGACCCAAAATAAGAAATATGCAGGTCAGTGGTCGCTTATTACATAATACAAATCACACCGTGGCTACCGCGTCCTAAAAAGGAACTTCCTGACGCACTACCCACCTCAAATGAACCTATAATATAAAATTAGGGTCAATATACTAAAATTCATATATGTGATTTTAATAAAAGACATTTTAATATCATATGTAGAGTTATGAGGATTTTTATTTGTTTGTTTTCTTGTTCGTATTTGCCTTTGTTATTTTTTAAGAACAACATGTTTGTCATACTGGAAAGTTTTCAATTGCTGCTGCAAATACACTTTGAATTATATAATATTGTAACATCAGCATCACTTAAGCGAGATAAGTGAATGTAATCATTGAGAAAATAAAGTATCTTTGAACCGAAGATAATTAAAGATATTAAACTGTTGGGTAGGTACAGATTTGGCTGGTACAAACACAAATAGTTTAGTGCTATTTTATGTACTAAAACCCGAAAGTTGTTTAAAATTTAACGAATATGTTTTGTTATTTACAAACATAATAGTAATAGCTGCAATCTTCACGATTGATTTGTCATACAATTTGACTGTACTGTTTTGACCTTACTGTAATTAATAAATAAAAAAAAATAAAGCAGTGGCGCACAACCTTTTTAGGTCTGGGCCCTCAGATTTCTGTATCTGTTTCATGTCAATCTAGTCAAGTTGGTGATCAGCCTCCTGTGCCTGACACAACCCGCGACATTTTGGGTCTAAGGCAAGCCGGATCCACACAATATGTTCACCGTTTGAGCGAATGTGAAATGCGTATATAGACAGAGATCCATTAGTGCACAGCCGGGGGTCGAACCTAAGACCTCAGAGATGATAATCGCACGCAGAAGCCACTAGGCCAACACTGCATTTAATTGTGATTGATTAATAATTTGTTTAAAAACGTTCTTTGGCCTGCTACATATACGCCCGCGATTTATATCTTAAATCGAAGAATGGTGTATTCTCAACTTGACAACTAATTGACAAAAATATAAAGGGTACTTCAATGCTGATGAATGATTGTACAACGTAACGTTCTTTTAATGTAGGAAGCGGTTGGGTAGATGAGGAGAGGCTATGAGGGAACAATTAGGCGTAAAAAGGAACTCCCTATGTGGATTATTCTGGTATAGGTATGTTAACTAAAGCTGGCGGCTTCAACACATTTACACTTTGTGCTTGTGTAGTGTCTGTGAATAAGCGCGAGACGTGATGTCAAACTGAAATACAATCATAAATACATCATGAATAGACTGTCCGTCGTGTATGAGTGGACTAAAATGTATAGCATGGCAAAAAAATCATATTTTGAAACATACTGTATGTGAAATTGCATTAGTGTGAGTACTGTGAACCCGCCAGCTTTCGATAACCGACCTATAACTACTACGAGTCTATAGTACTAAGAAACAACAATTGTAACTATTACGTTGTAGTCTGTGATGTTAAGTGGTTGCACACCTACGTTAAACCGGGAAGTGCCGGTGATAGAGCAATTGTCAGCAAATTAATTTGTAATGCACGATTTATGTTGACAGGTGACATATTTATGGTCTATTTTGTAATATACATCGCAGGCAGTTTAGAAAAATGTATCTTCATGATTTGATTACTCTACTTGTATATTCTACAAGATTTTAATTGGCTTGTCTATTACTGCTGTGGCAATTTATTTAATAGCTGAAGTTAAGAAACGTGAAATAGGGAACTTCGATTTTATTTTTTCTACTCCCAGGTGAATCCTAATTCCTATCTGACTACTAGACGTTAAGGCATGTTGTTTAACATATGTTGCAATCTATCAACTTATGCAATCAGATATAATTGTACCATAAATAATGTAAATAAATTTGTAATATAAAATAGAAATATGGAACTTTTCGACTTAGGGTTCTACAAGAAAAGAACGTACCAATTCTTAAAAGTCCGGCAACGCACTCGCGAGCCCTCTGACATTGAGAGTATCCATGGGCGGCGGTATGACTTAACATCAGACGAGCCTGCCCGTTTACCTCCTGTTCTATATAAAAAAATCTTCATTTCGATTTGTGCATACGTTTCGACTTGTGCAAGGACACAATATGTTTGAAATATTTTTATTCCAATTATATATTACGTGTCCGAGATCAGATATATTTCCTCGTCTATTCTAACGATGTACCTATATTGTCAGCTATTCAGATGACATAATAGCAATGACATTGTGTGTCGATGACTTCCTACCTTGAACCAGGAAGCCGGCATCGGTCATTCCCTTCCTTATTGCACAACCTAACCCTATCTATCTATCCTATATAATATATATAGTTATGGTAAATTTGGAATATTTTAGTACCGTTTATTGCGTAGGGTCTTTACAAAATATGAGTTAATAAATAACTGAGCGTTTTGGTACTTGTAGTATATATTATTTGGGATGGCAATAAATAATTTATCTATACTAATATTATAAAGAGAAAAGATTTGATTTTTTGTTTGTTTGCTTGAAATGAATAGGCTCCGAAACACATAGGCTATGTTTCATTTTCAAAAAAATTAGGGATGCTTATTAAAACTTGAATAATCTAACCCAAGGTGTAAAAAAATAAACAAAAAACTTCCTTCATTCGTGTGCGTTGCGAAAACTATTAATGATAGAACAAAATGATGTATTACAATTTTTCAGGACACATCACTATCTATAAAAATGTCTCGACAGCATGTCTCTATGTTTTATAATTACGTCACAATAATCGTCCTTTTATTATTTTTTTTTAAATTAAAATACCACCGCTAGAAAAGGTCTTTATTCATACCTAGGTATTGATCCTTATCAAAATAAATACTAACGTTTCACATAAGTTACAATTTAATGGCATAACCACCAAAATGGCATGGTGGATTGGTGTTCTCCTGCCGTTTCTCTTGAATAGTTTACTACTATGTAATATAACAAAAATCTTAGCCATAGCAACGCTTGGCCGAGTCTACTAGTTTTTAATAAAGTTATACTGTAATATCCGAATAAAGCGTAAAACTTATTTATATTATTTCAGCTGAATAGTCTGATTTATTAAACGGAATTATTTCCACTTGTTACAGAGCGAAAAACTCAAGAAAAACCCATAATCGTTAGAAGAGTACCAAGTGCCTATTTCTACCCATTTAGCCTGTGGCCATTACCCAAATATCCAGCAGACGGTAAGGTTATTTCTTCTGGAGCTTCATTAATTAGATTATAAATAGTAGAGTATACTGTTAATCAAATGTTATAATATTACTAGCTGATATAATAAAAAATAGGGGTTGATTGTAGAGGGGTGAAAATTAGGGGTTGTATGTATTTTTTAATGCTGTATCATAAAAAAATAAAGAATATTTTTTTTATTTATAATTCAAAAAAAAAATTAGGGGTAACCCTAAACGCAAAAAACACACACAAGACAAAATTTCATGAGAATCGGTCGAGCCGTTTCGGAGGAGTTAACCACAAACACCGCGACACGAGAATTTTATATATTAGTTATGTATATTGATGTAACAATAACTGGTTTCAGGTAGTGAAGATTACGAGAGATATCACACGCGAAGTATAAAATACGTTCAAGTGAAGAAAAATAAAAGATAATACATTTTACAGGATTTATTTATAAGGATTTTACGTGTACTGAATAGGTTTAGTAAAGAAGTTTGAAAAAAGGCTTTTTTATTTAACCATATTTTTATTTAATATAGAAATACACAACGAAAGAATTGATACCGAAAGTTACCCAAGTCAAATTCGGTCATGAGTGTTTTATGCCTTAATGGTTAAAATTGCTACAATACATCTTATTCTACAAATGAGAGAGATGTGTAAGAAGATATTTTCATTGTGATTAAACAAGTAACTTCTAGACAAAATTTATTTTTAATGTAAACACTGTCACTTCTATTTGCTTTCAAAGTATTGCTATTTAATTGCTATATTATATGCAGTTATTACATATAACGAATATATACATTTACTTTGAATTTATTGAATTCTAACAAAAGTATATTCCAGAAATATATAATTATCGTTTACAGTGTTACTCAGAGCCATCAAAAGTAACAAGAATTACGAACTCTCTTCAGAAGTTGGTTGTTAACAAGGAGGTCCTTTTGGGCCGGCTTTTTTTTAGTCTCGCAATAAATTCTTGTGTACAATTTAAAATCAAATTTTAACGTCTGGTTTCTTGATGATGGTACTCTAGGAGGTAACGCAGGTGTAGTACTTTAAGATTATATGAAATTTAATTTCAATAGGTCTAACTTTAAATTTTGATAAATGTGAAAAATATATCCAAAAAAAAATAATACCATATAATCTTTCTCATCGTCTTCTGGAAATTACCTCACACTCAGCACTGTCTATCAGTCTTTTTATTCCCATCTTAACTTATGTACTTCGTTTGCCGTCAATGGAATAATACAGTTCTATTACGATTTGGATAATCTTTTTAAAACTACTTTAGATTCTATTTTAAACATCTTCTGTTAATCTATGAATACGATGTATTTTTTAATTGTTTTTTTCAATTTTTAATTAAAGCGTATTTTCTTAATCTGTAAATTATTCTATCTATTCTGTGCACACACATAAACTAAGGTGCATTTTGAAAAAAATGTTTTATTTAGCACTATAATACCCAAACTCTTCTTACTTTTTTGAGTTCTCATACATTTCCAGTTGTATGAATGCCAATATATATGTTGCAGCGCATCCGAGTATCTTAAAAAAATAATAAGTTATCAAGATAAACGATAAACTGAAACTGACGAAAACAACTTTCAAAATTGAAAACCAGTAGCTTTCACTAAAATTTCAAAGTATTCAATGCTTGGTAAGATATATGTAAGAAACATTTTACAGTATTCCTGTTTAAGGCCGCTAAATCACCGGGACGCCATGGCGACGTCGCCAGTTATGTACCTGGCTATCCTTGGCTACCTTCGGTAGGCAAATAAAATTGCCAGCAGATACTATCCGTCAGTCAGTTCTCTTAGGTTTCGTATAGAGAGTGGACGCTCTACTCTCTAGGTTTGCTCGTATACGTCGCGATCGCCAGCGTCCCACGTATCCGGACTCCACAAAGAGAACCGTTGGTCCTGGCTGCACTTCCAAATTGCGAGTTAACTGCCATACATTTCAATACAAATTGATTGGATACGTAGCTAGCGACGTCGCCATGGCATCCCGCTGAGTTAGCGGCTTAAGTATGTCAGGTTTATAATCAGGTGGGAAGAAGAAGATGAAAAGGTGGGAGCTTGTAGTTTATTGTTTATCAGAATGCCAAATCATAAATTGACTGCTTCACGACTAATTTGAGAGCGACCGCCGATGCGAAAACCGCTGTGTGAGTTCGAAAAGTGAGTTACAGAATCGCAGGGCAGTTACCGTTATCGTTTAAAGCATGCAATAATAAACAAAACAATAATTAAAAGAAAAACAATAATTGTCAAATTTATGAGTGCCCAGTAATAGATATACATACTTACAATGTCGAATTTATTAGTTCTTGTAACTTACTTGGAAAATAAAATGGAAAATAAATATATAAAAGGAAGTTAATTGTTTCGTGGTTAAACATACAACATCATATTTGACCCAATTGACACTAATACTTACCTTAGCAACTAAACCCCTATTCAGAGTACAGACGCTAAGCGGCGAAAAAGTGGGTCGATTGAGCCTCGTCAAACGAAGAAATAAGTGTAGCTCATTTGACATATTATCCTCGTGATATTTCTTCTTCAGTCTCGCGATTATGTCTTGAGTTTCTTGCAACTAAAATATTAATTTAGTTATTAAAAACACGAACGTGACAACAAACGTGTAATTTAAACATATTGGTGTTAAAGATATGTCTTACTAAACGTTTATAAAATATTTGTTGGCTAATATTTTTTGTTCTTAACTAACTAGTCAGTATTGGTCTAATGGGTTCCGAAGCCTCTCTCATCCCTAGTTGTAGGTTAGTACCGTTGTACCAATGGACTCTCTGTCTATGTGCGCTTTTAATACTTGCCCGTAAAACCTCCGCCAGGCAACCGTTTTTAAAGCCAAAAAGCCACTTTGCCTCATACAAAAATTTTAGAAAAACCCTGAAAAGTTATAGTGGTAACAACCACAATTTTTTGGTAATCATAGATCTTAATGTTTATATGATACTACTCACATCCACAATGTTCTACAATAACTTTAAAAAAAACACCATATTGGCACAAAATTTTCAAATACATCTTCGTCCGGTATGGTTCATAGGATGATTTACCTGGCGTTGAATTTGATGAGGTCCCTCGCAAAACAGAAATGATTTCGCAACAATTTGGGTACACCAGAATATTCCCAAGATGCTTGCGAGCATGTAGGATCCGTCTATAAATTAACAAGGTAAAGGTTATCGATCGAAAATAACTGAAGTCGCAATAGAAATACGCATCTGTCTCTTTTCATCACAACGTGAAAATATTTTGACACAATAAAGCGAAAGATATATCTAATTTAAAGATAATTATAATTGTAACTATTTTTTCCATGACTTGGATTTTATAGCCTTCAAATATGAAGTTTGAATTTGGTCAAGGTACCATGGTATCATGGTCATAGTACGGCTTCCACGATTAGTCAATAAGAACCACATATTTACACAGTACCAAAACTACGATACTTCAGGATATAACACGTCTTTTTTAATTTATATACTCACCAAAATTCTCCCCATGGAAGGAATAATTCAAATAAACATAGTCATTGGCCCTAGTCATCAAACGTACAAGGTTACCCATAATGTATAAAAATAAGCCCATTTCCCCAGACTCCATCACTGTCTTAATTACATCATTTACTGTCGTATAGAATTTAATAAGTTCGCGAATTTTCTCAGTTCCATCTCCATGGCTGAACTTTTGGGCTGAGAGTCAAAGAGAAAATAAATAAATTAAAGTTCTCATAAGGTAATTATTTGGAATATTACATAATTTATGATATTATCAATCTTCGTAAATATTTATAATTTATGACAAATGTTTCCTTAGTGTCAGGCTTAAATATTTAATTTAATATTTTAATTATATTGTTTAATTTATATTTTTTACTTTACCTTCGAACCTTGACCCAATCATGTAATTGTTCCGCAAAATTAGTCTATTGTTCACGTCTGAAAAAATATACGAATAAAAGAATAACCAAAATCGTAAACCACTTTAATTTAAGCACAAATACTTTGCCAAAACCTCGTTTTATTTTGACTAGTTTGATTTTTTATTCATTATTTTTTTATTTAAGGAATATAACAAAAGCCACGAAGACCAGGCTCGTGCAGACACTTATATTCCCCATATTTCTGTACGCAGCTGATAGGTGGACCTTGCGAGATGTGGAAAAGCAGAAAATAGACGCTCTGGAAATGTGGTGCTGGAGGAGAATGCTTGGGGTTTCGTGGACCGAGTTTCGTACAAACGTCTCGATACTTCAAGAACTCGGTATTAAACAGCGTCTGTTTTCAATAGTACAATCTCGCATCCTTACATTCTTCGGTCACGTATCTCGGCGTGGTGATCAGTCCATAGAACGCCTTGTCGTCCAAGGGAAGGTGGAAGGCACTAGACCGCGCGGAAGGTCACCTACGCGTTGGACTGACCAAATTAAGTCTGCCGTAGGAGACTCTCTCAATCAGTGCAGCAGGATGACCACTAATAGGCAACGATGGCAAAACGTCGTGAAGCGCATCACATCTGCCCCTAATATTACAACTACTTCCTAGCGATCACGACCGCTCTGTCAAGAGTGCACCGGATAGGAAGAATTCATTATTTTGCCAGTCTCAGATCAGTTTTGTTTTAAAGAAAATTTTAATCCCACTATTTTCATATAATATGTAATACTGTCTCGTTTATTCGGGTACGTAAAATTATAATTAACAAACAAGAAAAAACTTCATCTCACAATATTATAATATTTAAATGTTCATT
This sequence comes from Pieris napi, assembly GCF_905475465.1. NCBI lineage: Eukaryota > Metazoa > Arthropoda > Insecta > Lepidoptera > Pieridae > Pieris > Pieris napi. The sequence continues at coordinate 1,673,453 of NC_062239.1, read as the reverse complement.
ATTAATATTATAAAAATAAATGTTAATCATAATACATACTTAAATAAAGCAGGGAAAATCCAATCGATATCAATATTATTAAACTCAAAGATTAAGGTAAATAAATCTGATCATATAATAAGTAAATACATTATCTATAGAATATTACAATAGTTTGAATTACCTTCACTGTGTAAACGTAGAAAGTATTAACAATGTTAAAATAAAGTAATTCTACAGCTAACATAAATTAAAACAACAAAAAACAATAACTAACCTTAAAATATATAATAAAAAGAGCCCCTATAGGCAAGATTCCGAAGAAACTGGCAGCGTTCCCCCTTTGAATAGCTAGACTAATTCTTTGTCAAGCTTTTCAGTCTCCTGTGATGTCGACTAACCTTTTTGTTATTTCTTTAAAAAGCCTTTTAGCGCTAATACCCCACGGACCAAGGGTCTCGACACCGAATGGGACAAAATCATATCGGAGCCTAGACCCCTGTATGCATGCTTTACCTTTTTCAGCCTCTTCACAAGCCCTGTTGTTGGTTCCATGTAGATGGGAACCAGCGTGTTTGAACAGGTTGCATCCCATACTAGCACAAATTGTATATAAGTGTCTTAATAAAAATATTTGCAATAATTTAAACATACCTCTTTCATGCAGAAGCTTTTTTAGTTCTTCATTCATTATTTTCGTAGCTTTATGTACCCGAAATATTAATATTACGAATAAAAACAATTCACAGATCCTACACAAAGTATAGAAGAATAAACCATTAAATTTATATGCAAAGTTAACTGAAACAAAAGCCTAATTTAATAGAAATGTAGATATGTCATCTAGTCTAGTAATGTCTGTTATTGTTAGTTATTGTTAATTTGGCATAACTTATTGTGCTGTTTTTGATATTAAAAATATTTTAATCAGAAGCCACAAAAGTTGTTTATGTCGAGTATGGAGTAAATGTACTTGGATGATGTTCTGATTTCTATTTCCTTTGTTTTGGCGTATTATCCCGTAAGAATAGGATAAAATTACGACCAAAAAATCTTAATTCATAAAAACGTATCTCAAATTTCATTGGTCCCGCAAACATTGGCGAAGCACTACTACTTCTACCTTCCGCAGCAACGTTATTAACGCCCTTATGCCATATATATGCCCTTAAACCTTTTGAGTGTCAACTGATTAAAAAACTTACAGTACGTGCATTTATCCAATTCCATACACAACTTTACAGAATTTGCGAATATAGCAAATAATGTAGTTATTAAGTAAACAGTTAACACTTTACATTTAAACAATTCCTTTTGATCTGTTTCCTTAGTTCTTATTAATATCTGTAAAAATAATATTTTAGTATAATTTTCGTAAAAATTGGAAAGTTGTTGTTATTGTTTTGTGCAGAAGGTATACAGTACCTTTTCAATATTCTTTAAACATGATATCCAGGAATAAATGCGGGTTGGTGCGGTCCAAACAGCCATATCGATATACAACACTGAGAATGCTGTATAAATTAAATATATCACAGGCCATGCATGGCGAGAATTTTCTGTAATGTCCGTAATCTCTGTATATAGAGAATAGAAGAAAACAGCATCTGAAAAAACATTCACCATGACGTACGACCTATATGGTGTGGAAAAATCCTCTTTAACTAAATCAATGTTAAATGGCCGATGCCTTTTTCATCGTAGATTCGAAGTCGAATTTAGTATTTACAAACATTAAGAACATTTAGTTATTTTCCAGATAATTAAAAAAAAATCCAAAACTAAGTAAGCGAAACGATTGTTCTGATTTCGGGGCGAACGGAAGAATTTACGAAGGCAACCCCTTCCACGCTCTTAGTGGACTTTAGCAATGTTAGGAGAGGGAGCTCAATTCTAACATCAACGCGGTTCTCTTCCATCTGGGAAACTGTGAATCCGGCCATATTCTTCCTTACCGAGATTCAGATATCCTCCCCGGCTTATACTTTCTACGAATCCTATCCGGGGTTCAAATTGGAACATTCCTTTACGTCAGGGAGGATGTCTGTTATCGTCGCCTCGGGACGCTTCAAGGAAAGGACCTATCTAACTTCTGGCTCCGCATAGACTGCGATGACCATCCGCGATTCTACGCGTGTCTGTATAGGTCCCATAGCGGAAATGCCGAAACTGACCGACTCATTGAGAACCAAATGGCTACAGTTCCCTGCTCCGTCCGCCAAAATCGTGATACTTGACGACTTCAACGCCCACCACGCCGACTGGCTCTGATAGCACCGATCAAGTACCAAATTCTACGGTGAAAAGTAGAAGCGCTGGTGTAAGCATTCTTGCATGGCGGCCTCGCGTCGAAAGCGAGAATGCTTTAAAGCATCTCAATATCAGCGAACATAAAAAAGCAAAACTCTGCCTCCAGGTCCTTCAAACGGGAAATCGCTAAGGCAAAGTTAGAGCACATTGGCTTGGAGCACATGGCAGATTAGGCTTCGGGCTTAACGCGTCTTTACGACGGACAGTAAGGACAGTACCGAGCGAGTACAGGTACCGACCTGTACTCGCTCGGTACTGTCCTTAAGTGCTGGAAGTGTAGCTTCAAGAGAGCCTTCACGTGTGGCACAGAGCACTTCTCTTAAACTGTACTGTCTGACCTCTGGGCTGGATCTCCCCAGTACCAGCTCTTTCCAGTTGACCGTATTCAACGAAAGGCGGTTCGAATCGTCGACGACCAATCCCTTCCCTTCCCTTGGCGTCACTCTGCATTTTCTACCGCATTTACAATGGAAAGTGTTCAGAGGAGATGTTCGGACCTACCTATACCATACCTATATACCTGCAGTAGAGTTTCATCATCGGACGTCGAGGCAGAATACGAAATTCCACCCGTAACACCTCGACGTCCGTAGTTCCAAAACTGAGCATTTTTTGATGAAGTTTTGCCGCGCACCAACACTATGTGGAACCAGCTGCCCACTTAAGTATTTCCGAACCAATTCGACTTAGGGTCCTTCAAAAGAAGAGCGTATCAATTCTTAAAGGCTGGCAACGCACTCGCCAGTCCTCTGGAATTGAGAGTGTCCATGGCCGACGGTATCACTTAACATCATGTGAGCCACCTGTCCCTTTGGCCCCATTCTTTAAAAAAATGAATATTTTACATAATTAAACAGAGAATTTAAAAATTATAGTAATATTACACATACTTATCCATGGTAGGATGATAAATAATCCATAGTACTTTTGCAATGTTGAGACTTTTGGTTCAGATGACATTATAAACGGAAATGAGCCAAACAAGCGGGAAAATCGGCCAATATATTTAAATAATCCATAATATCCCCACTCTTCTTTTGTGGAAACCATCCTGCTTCTAGGAAATATAAACATTAAATATACAAAACAATCGAATATAAGTACTTTAAATTTACATAATTACACAAATACAAAATTTGTTATATATCGAATATTTAATTTATTGTATTATAAGATGATAATCTCATGTGATGCGCAGCTGGCAGCTATAAACCAGGACCAATCGCGTGGAGGGGCTCACTTCTTTGGCGCTCGCACCAGATAAACAGTACTTACTTGTCTTCTTCTTGCTAATAAAATGGTTGCTATTTTGACTTCACATTATATTAATGTAAAAATATTTTCCGCTGTTCTTATTTCTGCTCGGTTATTTCTGCACGCATTATAGATGCAGGACGATAGAAAGTGAGTAGAAAATCTATTGAAAAACGAAAATAGATATCCATGAAAACTAGAAACAGTCTTATGTCATTTATTAAGAGTGTATTTTTTTTGATAAAATTTTGTTCACGCTTTGTTTAATAGATACAGATGAGTACTTGTTTTAAACGGTATTATTTTCAATTGTATAATAATTAATATTTATTTTAATTAATTAATAATTATTCACAGTTGTATTGTACAACAATCCTCAATACTTCTCGAAGTTTGTTTTAACAGAGAAAGAATTGAATCAGTATGTATCAGAGATTTTATACCTGTTTCGAAACTGAATGGGCGGGACATGGTTATTGATTGCGCATGCGCTTTGTACGCATAATTTAATAGAAATGTACATATTGCCGTGGTGATTATGACACATAAGCCATAACAGTCATGTTTCGTATTATGACATTTTTTTATGTTAATAAAGCATAACTTATTGTGCGGTTCTTTGAAATTCAAAATATTTTAATAAAATCAGAAGTCACTGCAAAGTTAGTTGTTTATGTCGAGTATCGAGTATGTACAATGTACATGGATAATGTTTTTAGTACTATTGTATTTATTTTGGCATATTATCCCGTCAGAATAACGATCAAAAATTTTAACTCGATTCATAAAAAAACATATTTTAAATTTCATTGGTCCCGCAAACATTGGCGAGGCACTATTACTTGTACCTTCCGCAGCAACGTTCATTTATCCAACTCCATACACAACTTTACAGAATTTGCGAATAAAGCAATTAATATAGTTATTAAGTAGACAGTTAACACTGTACATTTAAACAATTCCTTTTTACCTGTATCCTTAGTTCTTATTATTATCTGTAAAAATTATATTTTAGTAAAATGTTCGTAAAATTTGGAAAGTTGTTGTTATTGTTTTGTGCAGAAGATATACAGTACCACGCACGCTGTAAAGCACGCGAAACGTCGGTTAAATTTAAAATTATGAAAAATAATTGTAAATACACAACTATTTGGAACGTTAACCAATTACAGAGGGAACAGCTGGTTGGGTGGCGGGTAAGTTTAACTATTTAACTCGAAAAGGGTACATATGCTACCATGTATGGAAAAAATTAAAGAACTGCATAGATTTACAGACGTTTTTAATTGTCCGTTGAGTAAACTGATGCAAGGTTTCTTTCATGTCAGTTCCTATACTGCAAGATTGTTGTGATGTTGTTTCTATGTACGTACGAGTATGCATGTAACCTAAATGTGAATTATAGCCGTATTCTGTAATGGTATTTTAATTTGATAATTTTTTTTTTTTTTTTTTTATGTAATAGGAGGCAAACGGGCAGGGGGCTCACCTGATGTTAAGTGATACCTCCGCCCATGGACACTCACAATGCCAGAAGGCTCGCAAGTGCGTTGCCGGCCTTTCAAGAATTGGTACGCTCTTTTCTTGAAGGACCCTAAGTCGAATTGGTTCGGAAATACTTCTGTGGGCAGCTGGTTCCACATAGTGGTGGTGCGCGGCAAAAACTGCCTTAGAAAACGCTCTGTTGTGGAACGACGGACGTCGAGGTGATACGGATGGTATTTTGTATTTTGCCTTGACGTCCGATGATGAAACTCAGCTGCAGGTATTAGACCGAACAACTCCTCTGAACACTCTCCATGGTAAATGCGGTAGAAGATGCAGAGAGATCCTACATCTCTACGTAACGCCAAGGGATCAAGCCGCACGGAAAGTGACTGGTCGTCGACGATTCGAACCGCTCTTCGTTGAATACGGTCAAGTGGAAGGAGCTGGTACTGGGGAGCTCCCGCCCAGAGGTGAGAGCAGTACTCCATGTGGGGCCGAATTTGCGCTTTATATAGTTGCAAGCGGTGGCCCGGAGTGAAGTACCGTCTCGCCTTGCTGAGCACACCAAGCTTTTTGGAGGCTAATTTAGCCTTTCCTTCCAGATGACCGCGAAACTGAACGTTATTCGATATGTCAACGCCCAGTATTCCGATGCTAGCTGAGGCTTTAAGGAGAGTGTCTTCGAAGAGGGGAGTAGCGACAAAGGGAGTTTTTTTAGCGGAAAACGCGCATACTTGTGTCTTCTTGGGGTTAAATTGGACTAGATTTAGTCTACCCCAGTCTGAGACTCCACGTAGAAGAGTTTCGACTTCAGACACAAGTTTGTTCCGGTACTCATCGACAACAGCCCGAGAAATACCTGCCCGGCCAGTGTAAAAAGTATCCCCAGTGCTGTCGTCCGCATAGCAATGAATGTTGCTAAGCTGCAACATATCATTGATATGCAGAATAAACAGGGTCGGGGATAGGACACAGCCTTGTGGGACACCAGCATTCACAGGTTTCAGGTCGGAGCATGCTCCGTTGATGACGACTTTGATGCTTCGATCAGCGAGAAAGCTGGAAATCCAGTTGCATAATTTCTCGGGGAGCCCATAGGCTGGAAGCTTCGAGAGCAATGCTCTGTGCCACACCCGATCGAAGGCTTTCGCTATGTCCAAACTTACCGCCAGCGCTTCCCCCTTGGACTCAATTGCCTCTGCCCACCTATGTGTAAGGTATACAAGGAGGTCACCAGCCGAGCGACCACGACGAAAGCCGTACTGGGAATCGCTAATCAGCTGGTGGCCCTCTAGATACCTCAAGAGCTGGCTGTTAATAATGGTTTCCATTATTTTGGAGAACAAGGAGGTTATAGCTATTGGGCGATAGTTGGACGGATCAGAGCGATCGCCTTTTTTAGGGATCGGATGTACCGAAGCGATCTTCCAGCACTTCGGAACAGTGCCGAGCGTGTAAAGGTACCGGAAAAGGCGCGTTAGGACCGGAGCCAACTCAGGAGCACAAGTACGCAGCACAATTGGGGGAATGCCATCAGGCCCGCTCGACTTATGGATGTCCAAGAAAGAGACAAAGCTTTACGGATAGCACGTTGCCGGAATATAACTTCGGGCATCGTAGTATCACACCGCAATAGTGTCGGTGGTTCCTTCCCTTGATCATCCAAAGTGGAGTTCGACGCAAAGAGACAGCCTAGAAGATCGGCCTTCTCTTTCGCGGTATGGGCCAGTGAGTCATCCTCCCTATGCAATGGTGGAATTGAGGGCTGACAGAAATTCCCTTGAACAGCTTTGGCAAGAGACCAGAAGGCTCGAGTTCCCGAAGGGAGGTGGGCCAACTTCTCACCAAATCTGGCAATGTGCTCTGACTTTGCTTTAGCGATTTCCCGCTTGAAGGACCTGGAGGCTGAATTGTATGCTTTTTTACGTTCGCCGATAGTCACATCACAGGATGTCACCGCTTCTGCCCAGGCTTTGAAGCATTCATGCTTACGGCGCAAAGCCGCTTTGCAAGAACGCCTAAACCAAGGCTGGGACTTGCCACCGACCGGCACCGCAGAGAATGGAATAAAAAGATCCATACCCTGCAGGACCACCTCGGCGACAGAGTCAGCGACGGCATCTGGAGTACTCGACGAAAAGCAAATGGGCCCCCAAGGGTAGGACGCAAAAAAAGACCGCATCCCATCCCAATCTGCTGACTTATAGTGCCACACGCGGCGACAGCCCGCGAAGCTAGGCCGTAGAGGGCGCGTGAACGGCACAATGCTCCGGACCACACAATGATCTGATGAACCCAATGGCGGTTCAACAGAGACTTGGTAGTTCTCCGGATGTGAAGTCAGCAGAAGGTCCAACAAAGAGGGTTTATGACCATCCACATCTGGTATTCGCGTAATCGCAGGGACCATTTGTGTCAGGTCGTAGGCTAAAGCAAAGTCGTGAAAGGATCTTCCCGCGTGATCGGTAGTTTCAGAGCCAAGCCAATCGGCATGGTGGGCGTTAAAATCGCCAAGTATCACGATTTCAGCGGTAGGAACCCTTTCGAGCAGGGAATCTGTAGCCATTTGGATGTGCTCAATGAGTCGGTCAGTTTCGGTATTTCCGCTATGGGACCTATACAGGCATGCGTAGAATCGCGGATGGTCATCGCAGTCTACGCGCAGCCAGAGGTTAGATAGGTCCCTTCCTTCAAGCGTCCCGAGGCGACAAGAACAGATATCCTCTCTGACGTACACGCAAACTCCAGCCCGCGGCACAAATGAATGTTCCAATTTGTACCCCGGGTAGGAGAGGCAGGAAGTATCAGCCGGGGAGGAAATCTGAGTCTCGGTAAGAAAGAGCAAGGCCGGCTTCGCAGTCTCTAAATGGTGGTGGACAGCGTTGATGTTGGAATTGAGCCCCCTAACATTTGTGAAGTCCACGGCGAGTGTGGACGGGGGTGCCTTTGTTAAATTGCTCCGTTTGCCCCGAGAACGATTACTATTGTTTTTATCGAGCGCAGAATTGCCCCCCCCAGAATACGAAGGGCAGCCTGTGCGGCCACCACCGGGTGCTGTGTGTCCCGGTGTTGGACGCCCAGAGGGGGATTCTCCACCGCGAGCGCGTGTGGTACCCCCCTGGGGTAGTTTCTGTTTTTTCTGCACCTTCATATTTCTTGTAGAGGGGGGGGGGAGGGGGATGGGCTCCGGGAGTCTCTCTCACCGCACGAAACGCGAGTACAATAGGGCGAACCTATTGCATCACTTCACGCCGGTTTTCTGAGAGACAGTGGTACTGCCCCGGTCGTGCCTGCCTATTTGGCTGAAGCCCGAAGGCAACAGCATGGCACTCCCACTAGGAAGGGGTTGACTGATTGCGCTGATGAAATAACCTCTGTCACAGGTTATTTCACCAGTGGGCGATGGGGTCGTCACATCCCGACGCCAAAAAATAAAACAAACATGTTTTTAATGTTCCAATTATATATTACGTGTATGAGATTTGAATTAAAATAATTTCCTCTTCGGTTATTGTACGATGTACCTATTTTGTCAGCTATTCAGATGACATCATAGCAATGACATTGTATGTCAATGACTTCCTACCTTGAACCAGGAAGCGGGCTTCGGTCATTCCCTTCCTTATTGCACAACTCAATCCTATCCTATATGGTGTAAGGATGGTAGTTTTGGAATATTTTAATATAGTTTATTGCGTAGGCGTTACGGAATATGAGTAAATAAACAAGCGACCGTTTGATATACTTTATTTGGGATAGTGATAACTTTTTTTTAAGTCGGTTATATTGTAATTAATTTATACTAATAAGCGTAAAACTTATTTATATTATTTCAACTGATTATGGTCTGACTTATTAAACGGCTTATTTACACATGTTACAAAGCGAAAATCTCAGGGAAACCCCATAATCATTAGAAGAGTACCAAGTGCCTTTTTAAACACATTTAGCCCGTGGCCTGGTTCTCTGGCTATCTGGTTATCTGGTTTCAGGTAGCGAAGATTACGAGAGATCAAGAAAAAACGATAATATATTTTAGAGGATTTATTTGTAGGGATTTACGTCCACTGAATAGTAGTAATGAAGTTTAAAAAAAGGCTTTTTTATTTTATCATATTTTTATTTGAATTATAGAAAGAATTGATAAAGAAAGTTACATAAAGTTACACAAGAGAAAGACAGCGTCATAAAATTTACATTTAATTTATTGCATGAAGTAATACAAATATTTATTTTAAATATGAAAGAGAAACTTCTAAATAATGTGATTATATTTATGCAATTGATTTGTCAGGTGTAACACTGGACTCCTTTAAGAGGAACAGCATTCACAAACCTGTCATCTGGACAGTGCTTAAACTGGTGCTTAACACTTTAATATGTAAAATTCAAGAAAAATAAAATAAAATTATTATTTGTATTTCATCATAATAGAAAAAAAACCTTAAAGTCTTGCCTATTTAAACTGAAATCAATGTTACTGTTAATCTATGAATACGTTGTAAATTTATTTATTAACGGCTAGCTCCTGAGGTATCTAGAGGGCCACCAGCTGATTAGTGATTATCAGTACGGCTTTCGCCGTGGTTGCTCAGCTGGTGACCTCCTTGTATACCTTACACTGAGGTGGGCAGAGGCAATTGAATCCGGGGGGGTGCTGGCGGTAACTTTTAGCGAAAGCCTTCGATCGGGTGAGGCACAGAGCAATGCTCTCGAAGCTTCCAGCCTATAGGCTTCCCGAGAAATTATGCAACTGGATTTTCAGCTTTCTCGCTGATCGGGCATTCATGGTCGTGTTCAGACCTTAAGCACGTGAACTCTGGTGTCCCACAAGGCTGTGTCCTATCCTTGACCCTGTTTATTCAGCTATCAAAGATATGTTGCAACTTACAAACATTCATTCCTATGCGGTCGACAGCACTGGGGATACTCTTTACATTGGCTTTGTAGTGTCGATGAGTACCAGAACAAACTTGTGTCTGAAGTCGAAACTCTGCTGCGACTGGGGTAGACTAAATCTAGTCCAAGTTAACCCCAAAAAGAAGTTTGCACGGTTTCCGCTGAAAAAACATCGTTTGTCGCTACTCCTCTCTTCGAAGAAACTCTCCTTAAAGCCTCAGCTAGCATCGGGACACAGGAAGAAAGTCGTTCAGTTTCGAGGTTTGGAAGGAAAGCTTAAGTTAGCCTCTAACAAGCTTGGTGTGCTCTGCAAGGCGCAGTTTTTACCACGCACCAACTCTATGTGGAACCAGCTGCCCACTAAAGTTTTGCCGAACCAATTCGACTTAGGGTCCTTCAAGAAAAGAGCGTACCAATTCTTAAAAGGCCGGCAACGTACTTACGAGCCTTGTGGCATTTTTTATTCAAAGTGATTCCTCCTAACGTGTAAATTACGCTAAATGTGCACACACGTGAACAAAGTTGCTTTTTGAAAATAATGTTTTAGTTAACACTATAAAAGCCAACCTCTTCTTACTTATTTCATTTCTCGTTTACTTCCAGTTGCATGAAAGCTATTAAATACGTTGCGGTGCATCCGAGTATCTAAAAAAAAATATTCAGAGGTTTACTGAAACTGACGAAATGTATAGTGCTTATTCTAAACACATAAATAATCATAATCTTGATTCTGTGTGTCGAGAATCAGTCTCGGTTCTGAATATTACATTTACAATTAAAACCAGTAGCTTTCACTCGAATTTTGAAACTTTTTAGAGTGCGCTTGTTTAAGTATGTCACGTTATAATTAGTCGTTTTCATTAATTACTTTGTGAAACCACGACTACCTTATGGACTAAGATCCCGCTATACAACGACCTTCACCGAGATGCTTATTTAATGAAACTTATTTTATATATAATTTAATATGTCAATAAATATAATCCATATGGGTTGCCTAGCAAATTTCAGTCCAGAGTATTTTTAATTAATTTAAAAAAAAAATATTTTTTTAAACATTTCACCGGTATGATTATTAGATAAATTCTATACCAATCAAAAGTATGAAGCCCATAGAATATGCAAAAGTTAGGTTGTTTTTAATCAATTAATTATTTATGTGTATATTTTTTATGTGACACTAAAGTATATATACATCTTTAGTATAAAAGAAGGTTATAGTGATACATATATAATACTACCCTGATTATAAATATTGATTGAAAAAAGTTCAAGAAATTTACTACATGCAAATTATAAAAAAATTTTTTTTAAAATATTAATTAAACATACTCTGGACTGAAATTTTCTAGGCAACCCATATGGATTATATTTATTGACATATTAAATTAAATATAAAATAAGTTTCATTAAATAAGCATCTCGGTGAAGGTTGTTGTATAGCGGGATCTTATACTATTATTATAGTAAGATTTTGTTATTTGGTTTAAAAATAGATATTACTAATTTCCAAAGCTAGAGATTTGAAGGTGAAAAAAAGCAGTTTTCAATTTCCCTAGAGCCCAAGTTTTCCAAGTATAAAGGCATTGAGTCTTACTAATTTTTCACATGAAAAATCTATCAAATATTGATTTCTTACGCAGTATATAGAAGGAAGTAAATTGTTAAGTGTTCATATTTGACCAAATTGCCACTAAGTAGGTACCTACCTTAGCAACTAAACCCCTATTTAGAGTACAGACGTTAAGCGGCGAAAAAGTGGGTCGACTGAGCATCGTCAAACGAAGAAATAAGTGTAGCTCATTTGATATTGTATCCTCGTGATATTTCTTCTTCAGTTTCGCGATTAAGTCTTGAGTTTCTTGCAACTAAAATATTAATTTAGTTTCTATTAATATATAGGAAAAAACAAACGTGAAAACAAAACATTCAACAGAAGCAGCTGCGGTAATTGATAGTTACAGCAGTACGGCGTTGGAGTTTATTTAAGGATAAATGAACTAAACTACACTTTGTTAAAAAAATATACTAAAAACATATTTAAAGTACTCCACGGTACAAACTTCGTAACCTGAGGATATAAAATTAGTTTTGTAATTGATACGGCTGTTGTTCATGAACTTTTCAGTTCTATGTAGATTAAGGATTTTATTTAGAAAAAGTGAATTTAAAAGCATTTTCTAATCGCTAAAAGCAGTCATCGCAACATACTTCCATTGATTGTATTGTCTTTCAGGATCTGTAATCCTATAAATCTGATCTGCGGCGTCTGGGCACTGCCAAATTTAAATGCTATTGCAGGCCGGACTTATGTGATGTACTCATTCGTAAATAAATATTTGAACTTTGAATTAGATTTTTGTTTACGTGTTATTTTGTGTTCTTAACTAAAATAGAGTTTTGGGAAGTATTGACCTAGTGTCTTCAGCGGGCCACTCTCATTCCTGAGCTCTTAGGTTCAAACCCCATCTTTGCGCCAATGGACTTTCTGTCTAACTTAACTTTTATACTTGCTCGTACGGTGAAGGAAAACATCGCGAGGAAACCGGTTTTAGAACTAAAAAGTCGATGGTGTTTGTCAGTCACCTAGTTTCCTTAAATAATAGCCATTATTTTTAGTTATCATAGAGTTTAATGTGTTTATGATAATTGTGTCCTTGTCGTACAATGACTGACATTAAACACCATAGTGGCATAAAAAAAAAATCAAGTTCATTTTCGTCAGATTCGATACAAACATACCTTGCTATGAATTTGATGAGGTCCCTCGCAAAAAATAAATGATTTTACAATAGTATGTATACACCAGAATATCTCGAAGATGCTTGTAATTATGATGTGTCCGTCTATAATGAAAAAGGTATATATAATATATCAACATCGTATTGTATCACTCTGTCCAAGCTAAGGATTGAGACATGACATGTGACTCTTGAAGAGTGAGAACGAGAATGTGATTTGACATGATTTGCGTCGCTATTGATGAAGCCCAAATCCTTTATTCATAAAAAATAAACCGAAGTAGTAATAGAAGTACTCATCGGTCTCTTTTCATCACAGCCTACACACAATTTGACAAAAAGAGGCGAAATATTTAGAGATTATTGCAATTGTAATAAATTTTTTTAATGACTTGGATTTTTAAGCCTCCAAGGGTGAAGTTTGAATCTGCGATTTATCAACAAGGTCTTGTAAGGTACGTGGAACACGTACGAACCGTTTAGACCAGGGGTCTCCAAACATTCCAGCCTTAGGGCCATACTGATTACTCCAGTAAGTTCCGAGGGCCGAAACCATATGTCATTATGCTTGTTATAAGTTATGTTTTTATCACAAAAACAATAACAATAAGCCTACAACAATGTTATGTGACCATGACCATACCAATGTAGATATCATATTAATTCAACATAAAATAAGAATACTTCAGTAAACTACATTTAATTTGCTATAAAAAATATATAGAAAAGGAGTTTTCAAGTATGCTAGCTCTCCGCGGGCCGGACAAAATCTGTCCGTGAGCCAAATGTGGCCCTCGGGCCGTAGTTTGGTTCTGACCCTGGTTTAGACCACTAGAACCCCAAATTGAATCACATTGCAGAAACTGCGTTAATTCAGGTAATACAAGATTTATTTCTTAATTTATATTTTATACCAACTTACCAAAACTCACGGCCTGCATCAAATACTGCCAACGAGCATATTTGTAGACCCTAGTCAACAAACGTACAAGATTGCCCATAATGTATAAAAACATGCCCACTTCTCCGGTCTCCATCACTGTCTTAATTACTTCGCTTATAGTCATGTACGCTTTAGAAAGTTCTCGTACTTTCTCAGCTCCATCGCTGCACTTGCGGGCTGAAAATTAAATAGTTCGCATAGCGTAATAATCATTTAAAATTTAACATGGAAGATTATATAACAACCAAATATATAGTATATACAATTTTCTTAACCTTAATAGTAATAATAATTAAACATTAATAAATATAAAATTAAAACAAACTCAATAAGTTTGGTCCCTGTGGCAGTGTATCTTTATGCTCGCCTTCCACTGTAAGCAGAACGGACCCATTACGGACTCCGCTAATCGTATCGATGATTTTCATACATGTGCTTCCACCAAAGCGGAGACGAGCGGAGCGGAGTTAACGAGTAGAAAGCGTCACATACGAGGTTAGCGACTTGAGCGAGTTTCCCACGGACTCCGTACGAAACTCGCTGAACTAGTTTTATTATATTACATACAATTGGAACTCAAGTGGAAGTACCACTGCAAAAGAGTAAAGCAGAGCGGAACAAGCGAGTAAAGCGGAGTCCGCTGCGTATGCTCTTGTCGTCTTGCAAATCGGTGTACATTCGTAATAAATCTCCATTTGCGGGCCTTCCTGGAATGTGATTATTGATCCAAAATCTTGATTTGCGTCGGATATGCTTCTTTTAATAGTGATACATTAGTAAGATATTAATTATCTTCACTAGAAGAATCTGACATAGTGAAATTCACAAAAACGTCTTGATGCTACGTAGGGCTGCCCAAAACTGGTGATCAGCTCCCCGCTCGCAAAAGGACGCACAACCTCGCTGGATGGAGCGAGAACTAGGCAGAAAATGAACGGAGTAGTTGTTCATTTCCCGCTTTCCGCTCCGCCTTGTTGAGCTCGTTGTCAGTGGAAGGCGAAATAAATTATTTTAAAAACTCTTTCTTAGTGGAAGGCAAAAACTATTATAATTTGAAACTCCGCCGGTCAACTATTTCTCGCTCAACACTTATGCAGAGGAAGACGGGCATTAACGCTGGCAGCATTTCCACCCTATATTTTTTATTATCAATATTCATAAATATATGTAATTAATAATACAAATTTCCTGAAAGTCAGCCCGTGAAAGGTGTAACTTATGTTATATAATTTACCTTTAAAATTAGACACGATCATGTAATTGTTCAGCAAAATTGGCCTTTTGTCCACGTCTGTAAAAAATTACATTATCAACAAAACGTAAGGATACAGTCAAAAACCAATTAAATAAAGTATCACCCAAGAGTTATGATTGTTTTACTATCGCAATTTTCATGTCCATGACATATTATATGTTTGTCTAATCTATGGCCGCGCCAACTTGTCGTAATTTATATATTTGTATGGCGTATTTTCAATGCAAAGTCAAACTTATCAATCTCTGGACCAACGAGGTATTTGAAATTGTCCATAGGTGTGCTAATAACTATAGTTGCATTAAATTAACATACCTCCTTCATGCAGAAGCTTGTTTAGTTCTTCATTCATTATTTTTGTAGCTGTATGTACCCGAACTATGAGTATTATGAATAAAAGCGAGTCGCAGATCGTACACATACCATATAAGAAGAAGATAGTAAATGTATCGAAAAATAAAACTGAAACAAAAGCCTAATTTAATAGAAACGCCGATATAGTCGCGGTGATTTCGAGATAAACTTGTATGCAATTACATGTAACACGTCGTCCACGACATACGAGGTCCAGAAAATTTAAAAAAACTTACTGGGAAGGGCATGGTGGAGTGCACTAGACTTCGATACCCTACTACTGACCATATCAAGTAAAGGCCCTTATAAATCTTACCCAGGTTCTGGAGCTTGCAGAAGACTTGGGGGAGGAGTAAGGGAGAAAATATATTCGGAATGTATTTTAAATATTAATTATAGCATATCTATTGTGCTGTTCTTTGTAATTTTAAATACTAATATGAGTATAATTTTATGAATCCACGTTAATATTTGTATGTTACACTGACTGACTGGATCAACAGAATAATCAGGACTGATTCAGTGAGATTCATCGATTTGACGTTTTTGTTTTGATTAGGTAATTTGTATATTTAAGTACCTTGACATACCTATTATCCTTGAACTATATGTCAATCCATTTTCATTACTGACATTATTTAATAGTTCTACTATTATTGGGACAGAGACAAATAGAAAATGATGAAAATCGGTTCAGACGTTCTAGTACGCGTTTAAACAAATCCCTCTTTGTTTTATTTACTAAAAGATGCTTGGAGAGCAAGTGATTTGATTTCAATTACGTATTCACTATTGTATTTGTTTTGGCGTAATATAAAAAGTAAAGAGAATACGACATTCCCATAGCATTACGATCAACAATGTTAGTAACATATCTATCAAATTCTATTTCTGTCCCACCCCGTGCCATTACAATACATAAGCGTTCCGCAGCAATTTACTAAATGCATTATTTTACCGGATAAGCGTCAAATAAATAAAAAACTTACTGAACGTGCAGTTATTCAATAGATTACACAACTCTATAGAATTTGCGAACGTAACAAATAATATAGTTAAGAAGTAGACAGTTAACACTTTACATCTGAACAACTCGTTTTCCTTTGTTTTCTTAGTTCTGACTAATATCTGTAAAAATTAAATATATATTATTATAGATATGAGATGTTTTGTGCAATAGATAAAGTACCTTTTCAATATTCCTTAAACACAATAACCAGGAATAAATGCGGGTTGGAGCAGTCCAAACAGCAAAATTTATATACAATAATGTAGATGTTGTATGAATTATGTATAGGATAGTCCAAATGTATGCAGAGCTGTCTTTAACATTCATAAACTCTCTATATAGTGAATAGAGGAAAAGACCATCTGAAAATATAGAAAACTTTCCCTTATTTCAAATAAATCATCCATTATTATATCATTGAAGAATTAAACAGAAAGAACATAATGCTGGTTTAATGTAATGTTATTATAGTAATAGTACACATACTTATCCAAGGTATGACGATAAATAATCCATAGTATTTTTGCCATGTTGAGACTTTTGGTTCAGGTGTCATTATAAACGGAAACAATCCAAGGACGCGGGAACATCGGCCAACATATTTAAATAAGCCATAATAGCCCCATTCTTCTAACGTGGAAACCATCTTGCTTCTAGGAAATATAAATATTACATACATAAACATTTAAATACATAGCCATTTTTCCCCTTTTTTTTATGTAACTAGGGACAAACGGGCAGGTGGCTCACCTGATGTTAAGTGATACCACCGCCCATGGACTCTCACATTGCCAGAAGGCTGCACGTTGCCGATCTTTTAAGAGGTAATACGCTTTTTCTGGAAGGATTTAAGTAGTGGTTTGGATATACTTCAGTGTTTCCTCATAGTGGTGGTGTGCAGCTCCGGTTTTATCTGTCTTTACTCGAATTCCTATTCTCCCGGTATTGTAAATGTTTCGAAGACCGTCTTTATTCATACGATCCCTAAAAAAGGTTAACGTTCGTTCACTACAGCCCTATGGCCATCACGTCTTTTGTTCTCTAAAGTAATGAAGTCCATTATAAACAGACAGCTCCTTCAGTACCTAGAGAAGCCCCATCTGATTGGTGACCGTCAGTATGTCTTCACCGAGGTCACTCAGCTGGTAATCTTTAAGGTTACCTCACACACCGACGGGCAAAGCCTGTAGAGTCCAAAGGGGAGGCTAGTAGCCAGTTTAGACATTGCGAAAGCCTTTGATCGGGTTTGGCACAAGGCGCTTCTCTCAAAATTTTCCAGCTATTTTAGTTTATTTTATTATCCGTGAAGTTGTGCGAATGGATGCCTAGTTTTTTGACCGATTGCAACATCAAGGTCGCTGTTGACGGCGCATGCTACGACTTAAAATCTATAAATACTAGAGTTCCTAGAGCTGTCTGTGTACCATCACCATCAATGTTCCTCCTGTATATCAATGATATGATATGTTGCAGTCAAGCAAACGTTTATTAAGCGGATGACAGCTAAAATTTCTCGGGTTGACGAGACGACCTGTGTCGGAACAAACTTGTGTCTAAAATCGAGATCCTTTTACATGGTGTCTGGAGTATACTTAATTTAGTCTAATGAAGACAAGAATCTCTTCGTCGTATCAACATTCCATTATCAATCCCCTTAAAGCCTCAGCCAGTATTGTCGGCGTTGAGATATAGAGTGACGTTCAGTTTCGTGGTCATTTGGAAGATAAGGCTAAATTAGCCCTTAAATACTAGAGCTTGGTGTGCTCAATAGAGCGAAAAGTTATTTCACTCTGGATCAAGCGGTAGTGTATAAAGCGCAAATTCGGCCACACATGGAGTAGGAGTTTGTTTTTAATATTTTAATAATTATAAAGTACAAATGTCAGTATTTAAGTCACCAGTCAAATGTATAATGTCGGTTCGTAAGTTGAATTGAGGAAAAAAAGTTTTGCTTACTTGCTAAAGCAACTAAGTGTAAGTGCTGTTTGCTTTAAAACTAATTAGAAGTGATTTTAAATGTTTTTAAAATTGAAATGGCTTCTATTGATTTATTGTCATCGGACGTCGAGGCAGAATACGAAATTCCACCCGTATCACCTCGACGTCCGCCGTTCCACAACTGAGCGTTTTTCAAGGCAGTTTTTGCCGCGCCCCACCACTATGTGGAACCAGCTGCCCACTGAAGTATTTCCGAACCAATTCAACTTGGGGTCCTTCAAGAAAAGAGCGTACCAATTCTTAAAAGGCCGGCAACGCACTCGCGAGCTCTCTGGCATTGAGAGTGTCCATGGGCGGCGGTATCACTTAACATTAGGTGAGCCTCCTGCCCGTTTGACCCCGTTCTATAAAAAAAAAATTGTATAATGAGCTGAAAATCCCATGCGATGCGCAGAAGTGAGGGTAAACAGTTTTTTTAATTTTTTTTTACTTTTACGCTCTTCTTGCAGCGGGTAGACAGCGAATATTTTTGATCTCGTTCAAACTAACTCCGATAATTACTCCACGTTTGCGGAATATGTTAAGATACTATTCCACCAGTGCTGAACGTGTGTGAAGCGTAGGGCACAAGTGAACAACAACAAATTATGCGCGAATATTTTAGCAAAGTTCGCGCACAACTGTGCACTGTGTAGTGGACTCGTTCTCGTTGTTCGCGAACTGTCTTGCTTCCGTTACCAAAGCGAACTCATATAATTGTGCGCGCACTATGTCAAGTATTTATTTAAATGATCAAGAATATATTACAAAGCACAACGTTTTCCTGTCTGTCCATATTATAGCAACTGTCGGCAGAAAATCTTCGTAGTAAATAAATTCGTGAACAAGTGTGCAACACTGTGTGCACACAAAAGTTACACACATCATTGCTGGTGTATTCAAATTAGCCGCACGCTATTTGATGGAATCGTGCCTTAACGTCTACGTCAAAGTGCCGTACCAGGTGTGAGCGCTTATTAACGGTATATGAAGTAATTAAATACGTAATAAGGACAAAGAGCAGTACAGTTTTCATATTTCATAATTTTTGTTTAGCAGAGTTCTTTTGCAGTGAAGTCTGACATCAAACTTTTGCAGTGATCGCTTATCGTTAAAAACAAAATTAATATCTGCTGTTATACGCGGCGTGCTGATGTACTAATTGATAGTCAACCAGGATCGGAATATTCTAGTCCAATTAAATTGTTAAGTATAAACTGTATTTATTTAAAAAAAAAATCACAATTTGCTTTGATTTTGAAACATTATCCACAATAAGGTCATCTAAAATTCTTAAAAAGTAAGTAAGTATCTAATTACCAGTTCTCCAGTAGTTAAAATGTAGCTTTCCGTAGCACTTTCGTAGCACTGCACAAGGTCTACGCTGCGTTGCGTTATATTTAGGTAAATTAGTTTATCAAAGCCATTAAATCTTGTTCAATGTATGTCTGCATAATGATTACAAATCATTCTAATGTATATTTAATGAGTATTGAAATAGTTGATTTTATCTTTACGTTACATTAAAGAAATTATATATGCGCTACATGTGACGCCTCCATTAAAATTGTGGATTTATATCAATTTAATTGTTTTATTCAAGATTCAAAGCATTGCAAGCATTTCAACTAATACAAGAGAACAAAATATAAATGTATATAAAAAAAAGTTCTAAGGTTTTGTTGCACAGCTGTCCTCTTGTACAGCTTGCCTTTGTGGCACAAAGGCCTCCTCCAGCTGTTTCCAGTGCTTCCTATCCCTGGCAAGTCTTTGCCACAGAGGACCAGTGGCTTTTTTAAAGTCGTCAGCCCACCGCGCACATGGTCTTCCTCTCTTTCGCTTGGTGTTGTAGGGTGGTGTCTATTGGGTGACTTTTTTCGATCATTTTGCTCTCTGGCCTCTGAGCAGGCGTCCGGTCCATCTCCATTTAAGCCTTTTGGCTCTGGTCATTGCATCTTCCCAGTTGGTGATCCTTCTGAATTGTTTTATTATTTCTTGTAAATAAAACATCGTCCTCCTATCCCATCGAAAATTATAATTGGCTTAATCTTCCTCTAACTAAGAAACTCCTCGTACCTTTCGTGTCGTTTAACAGTTGTTTATAAATTGTTCAGTTGGAAGGCTTCACTGTATAGTTCAAGGATTTTATTTAGAAAAAGAGATGGTGACTTTAAAAGGATATATAATAACCCCATAACCGTTACAAGAGTAACAAGTGCCTAATTCTACCCATTTAGGCTGTGGCCGTTACCCAAATATCCAACAGACGGTAAAGTTATTTCTTCTGGAGTTTCATTAATTAGATTATAAATGGTAGATTATATGAAGTTAATCAAATGTTATTATATTAGTGTGTATTTATGTATCTGGTTTCAGGTAGTGAAGATTACGAGAGATGAAGAAGAAAAATGAAAGATGTTTAGAGGGTTAATTATAGGGATTTTACGTGTTTAGTAGGGGGTTAGGGGTAAATAAGTTTAATAAGAAGACCTTTTAATTTTACTATATTTTTATTTAAATTATAGAAATACTTAGCGAAAGAATTGATACTGAAAGTTACATAAGAATATTAGTTACATTATTACCTTAAATATTATTCTAGTAACGGAATATATGGCATAACAAAAAAAAAATCTATCAGCTTATCTAACTCAGTAATTTTTACGATTTATATTGTACATTCAAGATTTTATGAATTCCGGGGCGTGTCTATGATTTTCAAAAAATGTGAATAACTCTCACGTCTATTTGCTTTTAAAATATTTCTATCAATTGCAATATTACTACAGTTATTACATATAACTAATATATAGAGAAAGGCAGCGTCATAATCTTTACATTTAATTTATTTAATGCTAATAGAAGAAATATTTTTTTTTTATTAAATATGAAAGAGAAACTTCTTAAAGGGAGCATTCACAAACGTGAAACCTATCAGTGCTTAATGTGCTCAACGCATTAATATGTAAAATTCAAGAAAACTATATTACTTTACATAATACGTAGAATTAGAATTATTATTATTATTATTTCATAATAATGAAAAAACTTTAAAAACTTGCTTCTTTTTAAAGTGAAATACTTTTTATATGTAGGTGGTATCGCTTTCGCCGTAGTCGCTCAGCTGGTGAGGTAATTGAGTCCAAGGAAGAGCGCTGGCGGTAATTTTGGACATAGCGAAAGCCTTCGATCGGGTGTGGCTCTCGAAGCTTCCAGCCTATGGGCTCCCCGAGAAATTATGCAACTGGATTTCCAGCTTTCTCGCTGATTGGAGTATCAAGATCGTTATCAACTAGACTTGATTGGCAGAAATCTAGTCCAATTTAAGCCCAGGACACAAGTTTTTGGCAAAAAAATCACCGTTTGTGGCTACTAGTCTCTTCGAAAGCCTCAGCTACCATCGGGATACTGGGCGTTGACATATCGAATGATGTTCAGTTTCACAGTCATTTGGAAGGAAAGTTAGCCTCTAAAAAGCTTGATGTGTTCATCAAGGCGAGACGGTACTTCACTCCGAGCCACCGCTAGCAACTCTGTAAAGCGCAAATACGGCCCCACATGGAGTGCTCCCACGTCAGTGCGAGATCACCCCAGTACTACCATATGCGGTAGAAGTGGGCGTCTTCTACCGCATTTAGCATGGAGAGTGTTCAGAGGAGTTGTTCGGACTAATACCTGCAGCTGAGTTTCATCATCGGCCGTCAAAGTGGAATACAAAATACGATCCGTATCACCTCGACTTCCGTCCTTCCACAGCTGAGTGTTTCTTAAGGCACTTAATGCCGCGCACCACCACTAAGGCTGGCAACACACTTATGATCTATCTGACAATGTGAGTATCTATCTATTTATCTTTCACTTAACATCAGGTGAGCCTCCTGCCCGTTTGCCGTTTGTTACATTAAAAAAAACACAATTTCAAAGCATTTCCTCTTAATGTGTAAATTATGCTAAATGTAAAACACGCGAACAAAGTTAAGTTGAATAATGTTTAAGTTAATACTATAATAGCCAAACTCTTCTTACTTATTTAAATTCTTATTTATATCCAGTTGCATAAAAGCCACGAAATATGTTGCGGTGCATCCGAGTATCTAAAAAAAAATATTCTTTTAACGACATTTGACTGAAACTGACGAAATGTATTTATTTTATTTATTTATTTATTATGTATTAACACTTCGTTGCATATACATTAATATAGTACAATTAACATAATTAAATAAAAAGGAGAGCAACTGGCGGCCTTATCGCTTAATCGCTATTCTAATCGCGTAATGGCTATTCTTAACAAATGAATAATAATTATCTTGATTCTCTGTCGAGAATCAGTCTCATTTCTGAATCTTACCTTTGCAAGTAAAACCAGTAGCTTTCACTCAAATTTTGAAAGCTTTTAGTGTGTTTAAGAATGGCACGTTTACAATTAGTCGTTTTCGTTAATGCTTTGTGAACCATGACTACCTTACTACAAGATTTTTTTATTTGGTTAAAAATAGCTATTACTTTCCAAAGCTAGAGCTCTGAAGATGAAAAAAAAAAGTTTTGAATTTCCCTAGAGCCCAGATTTTCTAAAACATTTTATATACTTACATATACTATCGAATATTTGTATAGTATATAATAGTTTTACTTATCTAAAATCAACGCTTTGAGATCTACTAATTTTGTTTTCACGTTTGCCACGTGCAAAATCAATCAAATATGTGTCCTTCCGCTGTACATAGGGAATGTATTTTCATCAACGGACGTCAGAACAGAATACGAAATTTCATTCGTATCACCTCGACGTCCGTCGTTCTACAACTAAGCGTTTTTTAAGGAAGCTTTTGCCGCGCACCATCACTTTGTGAAAGCACCTGCCGACTGAAGTAGAACTAATTCGACTTAGGGTCCTTCAAGAAAAGATCGTACCAATTCTCAAAAGGCCGGCAACGCACTCGCGAGCCCTCAGGCATTGAGAGTGTCCATGGGCGGCGGTATCACTTAACATCAGGTGAGCATCCTGCCCGTTTGCCCCCTATTCTATAAAAAATCTAGATAATTATATTAGATGGAAGTAAATTGTTAATTATTTTATCGTATTAAACCAAATTGACGCTTAATACCTACCTTAGCAACTAAACCCCTGTTCAGGGTAAACACGTTAAGCGGCGAAAAAGTGGGTCGACTGAGCATCGTTAAACGAAGAAATAAATGGAGCTCATTTGATATATTATCCTCTTGATATTTCTTCTTCAGTTCTGCGACTAAATCTTGAGTTTCTTGCAACTAAAATATTAAT
This sequence comes from Pieris napi, assembly GCF_905475465.1. Lineage (NCBI taxonomy): Eukaryota > Metazoa > Arthropoda > Insecta > Lepidoptera > Pieridae > Pieris > Pieris napi. The sequence goes on along the minus strand of NC_062239.1, from coordinate 1,649,960 downwards.
TTCGATCATATTTATATATAGGAAAAACAAAATGTGCAACTAATAATAAAATTGATTTTAGTTTATTGAAGGAGAAATGACCTAGACTACACTTACATTGTGTAAACAACATACTAAGAACATATTTAAAAAACTGAACGGTACAGACGCTGTAACCTTGAGGATTTATAATTCGTGTTGTAATGTAACAGCTGTTATTTATGAACTTTTCGGTTCTATGTAGATCAAAGATTTAATTGAGAGAAAGATACGGTGAAAGCATTTTTATTTTTTGATATTTTGTAAAAGCAGTCATCACAACACACCTCCATCGATTATTATTATTTACTATCAACAGGGCGAAACCTTAAAGGTTGGCATTGGCATTGTTGTTTTGGTTATCATAGAGTTTAATGTTATTTATGATACTACTAACATTGTGGTCCTATAATCACTGAAATTAAATAAACACCGTATTGGCATAAAATGTTTTGGAAGTTCATCTACGTCAGGTTCGTAGGTACATACCATGCTGTGAATTTGATGAGGTCCCTCGCAAAAAATAAATAATTTGACAACGATTTGTGTACACCAGAAAATCTCTATGATACTTGAAAGTATGACGTGGTAGTCTAAAAATGAAAAAAGGTATAAGTTCGCACATAATCAAAATCTTATTGAATTTTCACGTCTCGACTCTGTCTCAGCTAATGCTTGAACCATCACATGTGAGACCTAAAGAGTTGAACATGCGTAATGGTGATTTGCGTCGCTATTGATGAAGCAAACTCCTTTATTCATAAAAAAAAAACCGAAGTAATATTAGAAGTACTCATCTGTCTCTTTTCATGACAGTATAAAAATAATTTGACAAAAAGAGGCGAAAGGGTGTAATTTAGAGATTATTGCAACTGTAATAATTTTTTCCATGGCTCGGATTGTTTAAGGACATTTAAACTTCAACTTCAAATGTAGGATTCATCTATAAGGTCGAGTAAGGTACGTGGAACACATACTAACACCTAGTTAATAATTTACCCATAGAAAAAAAACTGCGTTAAATCAGGTAATATTCGAGTTTTTTTTATAGGGGCCATCGAACAGGAGGCTCATCTGAAGTTAAATGATTCCAACACGAATGTACACGAGTGCGTTGCCGGCATTTTAAGAATTGGAACGTTCTTTTATTTAAGGAAGGAAAGAATTGGTTCAGAAATACTTCAGTTCGCGGCTGGTTCCACATTACTGATTTATTTCTTAAATTATACCTACTTACCAAAAATCACGTCCTGGAACGCAAAATGCCAATGAGCATAGTTGTAGACTCTAGTCATCAAACGTACAAGCTTAGATATAATGTATAAAAAAACGACCAATTCCCCTGTTTCCATCAGTGTCTTAATTACTTCGCTTATTATCATGTAGGTATTAGAAAGTTCGCGTACTTTCTCAGCTCCATGGCTGCACGTGTAGGCTGAAAATTAAATAGTTATAATCAAATAATTATTTGAAATATTTAAATATACAGTTATTATAGTTTTCTTTTGTTTCCTGTGGCAGTGTGCCTTTAACGCTGGCAGCATTTCCTCGGTGTATTGCGATACTTATTCGTTGAGCAAGGATAGCACAAGATAGATTATATTTTTATTATCACCTGATGTTAAGTGATACCGCCGTCCATGGACACTCTCAATGCCAGAGGGCTCGCGAGTGCACTGCCGGTTTTTTGAGTATGATATTAATTAATTATTAATAATAATTAAATATTACATTAATTAATAATATAAATTTCCCTGAAAGAGTTTACATCAAGGTGCAATTTAGTATTTAATTTACCTTTAAAACTAGACCCAATCATATAATTGTTTCGTAAAATTGGCCTTTTGTCCACGTCTGTAAAAATTACATTATAAATAAAAATATAAACTTCGTAACAACTTTACATACCTTCGTTCTGAACTTTGTTCTGCTTTATTTTAATTATTTAATGTAACTATTATTTTTTATTATGAAATACTGACTTGAGCTGACGTATTACGTCATATTTCTTCTGTGATGGTTTTTATTAATTAATTTTGTGTTATATGTATTTTAAAAACATTTGAGCAGTGTTGGCCTAGTGGCTTCAGCGTGCGACATACCTGAGGTCGTAGATTCGATCCTTGGCTATACACCAATAGAATTTCTTTCTATGTGCGCATTTAACATTTACTCGAACGGAGAAGGAAAACTTCGTGAGGAAACCGACATATCTTAGACCTAAAACGTCGACGGCGTGTGTCAGGCACTGGAGGCTGATCACCTAAAAGAGGTTGTAGCGCCACTGATTTATGTATTTAAAAAACCAATTTAGTTTTAAGATCAGTATTCTTAATACTTATATGTATACAGTCGTTTACGTGAATCCATCAATATTTCAAAAAGTCTCATGATAACATTACTGCATTTCACAATGTTTTGTATAGTATTAGAACTTTTTTGCTTATTAGTGCGCCATTTCTATATATCTATGGCCACGCCAGTTTATCGTCATTCATATGTTTTATTACATTATCTCAATATATATTATTATAATATAATTCTCGTGTCAGTGTTCGTTCTCATACTCCTCCGAATCGGCTCGACCGATTCTTATGAATTTTTTTATACAAATTCAGTTAGTCTGAGAATCGGCTACTATCAATATTTCAAACCCCTAAGTGATAAGTGTCCACTCCAAAAAAAATTTTTTTATTTTTTTATGATACAGCATACAAAAATACATACAACCCTTAATTTTCATCTACCCTCTACGTTTAACCCTTATTTTTTATTCGTTATTAAAGAACTTATAACTCGAACTCTGTTTATATAGAGAACAATTACAGAAAAACCTAAAAAGTTTTTATTCCGGAAAAGCGCACAGTCTTTGGGGTAACTAAGCAAAATGTTCCAAGTTGGTAAGTACTAAAAAGGTAGGCTAGAAACGTAGTTCGCGGGGCAGCTAGTACTTATATACAATAGTTAGCAATGTCTAGTCAAACTTATCAATCTCTGGATCAACGAGGTATTTAAATTGTCCATAGGTGTGTTAATAAACATAGTTGCATTAAATTAACATACCTCCTTCATGCAGAAGCTTGTTTAGTTCTTCATTCATTATTTTTGTAGCAGTATGTATCCGAAATATAAGTATCATGAATAAAAACGAGTCACAGCTCGTACACATACTATCAAAGAATGAGATGTTAACTTTATAAAACATGCAAACTGGAACAAAAGCCTAATTTAATAGAAATGCATTGACTTGATGATTGGGATATAAACTGGTTTTCGTTATAAATAATATTAAATTTTTCGAATATTGTGCATATGTATATTTTTTATGTAATAGTAGGCAAACAGGCAGGAGGCTCACCTGATGTTAAGTGAATCCTCTGCCCATGGACACTCCTATTGCCAGGAACTTATTCGAATTGGTTCGGAAATACTTCAGTGGGCAGCCGGTTCCACATAGTGGTGGTGAGCGGCATAAATTTCTGATCATTTGTGGAACGACGGACGTCGAGGTGATACGGACAATGTCACTAGCATATCTTACATTCTGTTCCGTCCCATTGTCGAAGCATTTTATAAGCTTTCTGCAACATTCTAAACTTATCATTATATCGGATAAGCATTACGTTGGTATAGGTATGTATATAGGTATGTTGTATGGTATACAAAACACATACATACATATGGACATACAACTTATAAGTGTAAAATAAATAAAAGACTTACTATATGTGCCTTTATCCAATAGCCTACACACATCCACAGAATGTATGATGCCAGAAAATGATATTGCTAAGAAGTAGACAGTTGACAAAATACATCTGAACAATTCCTTTTCTTCTGTTTTCCTACTTTTTACTATTATCTGTAAAATTGATTTTTATAATATATAATATGTATGAGACGTTTTGTGCAGATGATTATGTACCTTTTCAATATTCTTTGAACACAATAACCAGGAATAAATACGGCTTGGAGCAGTCCAAACAGCAACATTTATATACAATAGTGATGATGTTGTATAAATTATGTTTAGCACACTCGAAATGTGACAAGAGCTTTCTATAATCCTTCCATATGTATAATAGACGAAAAGAATATCTGAAAATACAAAAACCTTGACTTACAACACTAAAAGGTTTAGAAAACTCATTCCTTATTTTTTAACCTTATCGGTCTTTTTAATCGCAGTTCGATTTGCAAGACAAATTTAGTGATTACTGTGGTATAGCAAAACTTTTTTTTATCAAATAAACGGTTAAATGTAGTTATTCCAAATACGATATTTTATAAACATTAATATGACGTCAATAAAATAATATAATCTTTTAGTTGCGTTAACTGCGGCCAAGAGGTTGTATAGTACCTAGTAGTTATTGATGTATGCATATTTTACATTTTATATTTAATTTAGACTTTTAAAATTATAGTACTATTACACATACTTATCCATGGTAGGATGATAAGTAATCCATAGTACTTTTGCCACGTCGAGACTTTTGGTTCAGGTGACATTTTAAACGGAAACATACCAAAGAAGCGGGAAATTCGGCAAACATATTTAAATACACCATAATAGCCCCACTCTTCTAATGTGGAAACCATCTTGCTTCTAGGAAATATAAACATTAAATATATAAAATTAATTAAATAAACTATTAAACGATAAAACAATAGATGAATATAAAACATTAATTCAATACTTTACTTGATAAACGCCGTGCCTTTACTTGTATAGAAGGGGCTTCACAATAAAATAAAGATGGCAAGCCTTGGAGGAGACCTTAACCGGAGAGGATTCCTGATACAAACTAACTGAAAAAAATCGGTTGTCTGTAAAGTCGGTTTACTGACGATAGTTGAACGTGACAACGTCATAAAAAAATATTGATGGGATGGTTGCATTTTTAAAAAAAAAAAAAATTTTATTTGTTTGATAGGTATTTTGTATGGATATAGAGAAAGAGGTAAATGGAAATCACAATTGAATTGATCAAGTTACATTTATTTGTACGCACAAATACAATTATGTCAATTTTAAATGGAACGCCTCAGAGCGAGGTAACGCCGCATGAGTCATGTTTTTTCGTGCGTGCAGCCGGCTCCATCGAATTATAAGACGTTGTCACGTCAAAAAGAAATTACTAACGCAAAGGATAATTAGATATTATTAAGATTAGTTACTGTTTATTAAGTCAGTTTAATGATATTTACTTAAACAGTAATGATTAATTTAGTTTATTTTTAACGGGACTGGGAAATGGAAATTTTTATTGATGCATTGTATAATAAGCTGAGAATCCCTTGTGATGCGCAGAAGTGATGGCTAGTTGATTAAACAGCTCTACTTGCGGGTAGGCAGTGAATATTTTCGATCTCGTCAAAACCATCTCCGATACTTATAGAAGAAATTGAATATTTTTTTCACATTTTTTTTTTGAAATTTAATTATATTTTAGCATTATCTAGACAAAGGTACTAGCGGACTAAAGACTATAACGAATGAAGATGGCAAAAATGGATTTCATTCACTTAGTATGTCTAGTGTTGTCATAAATAAATAAATAAAAATAAATGTTACCCACAAGAAAGAACTACATTTTTTGGGATGTCATTGTTCATTGCACTGGCAACAAATTGACCAATATTGTTAAGTTTAACTTTACTTAAAATGGACATCGAAAAACGCATTTACGATTTTACTACGAGTTAGTCATTTAACAAATGGTTATTCCATTTTTAACTACGGATCAAAAAACTGGCTCTTAGGATGATTGTTGAACAGTTTTTTCACAATTATTTTGTAATATTAATTAGTATTGATTTAAATTTTCAATTTAAATCTGATTATAATTCTGACGCACATATAAAATTCGCACTTGTATAATGAAAATAACATGGTATGTTTCATAACCTTTTAACTAAGTAACAATAGGTCTTTGTGAAAAAGCATTGCTAAATTTCTTTGAAAAAATAATTAAAAATCCTTTATTTGTTTAAAACGTACTACAAAGGTCATTATGGTCATTCAAAATTCTTGGCATAGCTGCTGACTTCACGCATATTCTATTTCTTCTCACTTGTAGATTGTCTTATTCCCATCTCGCTCGCGGACGCTCGGCGCCCGGCTGGTTTAAAAAGAATTCGTAAGTGGGCAACTTCATACTGATAATTTTGTATCACGGTCCGCGCGCATCGTAAAATTTCACTCTCATCAATTTTTCATAACGCGCCTAAAGAAGTATAACTTCAAAAATGTTATTTATAATTCTTAAATAATAAGTAAATACCTAATTACCAGTTCTCCAGTAGTTAAAATGTACCTTTTCGTAGCTCTTTTGTAGCACTGCACAAAGTCTACGCTGTATAGCGTTATATATAGGTAAATTAGTTTATCAAAGTCAATAAATCTTGTTTAATGTATGTCTGAATAATTATTACAAACCATCCTAATGTATATTTAATGAGATTGACATAGTTGATTTTATCTATACGTTACTTTAAAGTAATTATATACGCGGTACATGTGACGCCAATTAAAATTCTGAATGTAAATTTAAGTATCGGGTGGCACAATAGAACGTGCATTTATTAAGTATAGGTTAAAAAATAAATACAAAAGGTATAGTTGAAATAAAATATAGGATGATTAGGTAATTAAATGTAGTTTATTTTTTTAAAATAACATCATCTAAATGACGGCCCTCTCGAAGACGGCACTCCTCTAAACGCGAACGCAAACGCTTTATCCATATTTTAATTAAATTTGCACATGGAGCTTTATTAATATGTGTTAATCCATATTCAGAACAATACATTCGCCTTGTAGCGATGTATGAACGACAGTTCTCGTAAAACGTGCGGACACAAAAAGCGCGACGCTTCCCGTCGAAGTGACTCATGGTTACTAAAACTCCATGAGTGCCACTATCCAACCACCCTAGACTCTCCCCGTTCGCGCATTGTTTCCTCCGCGAAAAAAGATGACGAAATATGCACGTCCTATTGCGCCACCCTGTATGTTTTACTATTTCTAATCAATAAAACATCGTCCTCCTCCACATCGTCTAACCCCCTTTGATACAAAATGGTCACAAAGCATGCGAAAAATAAACGGAAAAATTGTTTTAGATTTGGTCCCTTCGGACTGGAGTCTTCCTGTGACCTAGGAGTCTTATTTAATTTAATTTTTTATTTTTATGAACTGTAACGATTTAGATTATATAGACAACTAATTTCAATCTATACTAATAATATAAAGAGGAAAGGTTTGATTTTTTGTTTGTTTGAAATGAATAGGCTCCGAAACTACTGGACCGATTTCAAAAATCTTTGCCGGAAATCGAGATAAACCGTTTTTTACCCCCCCGACCTCAGATCGCCCGTAAATTATTTTTCCTTTAATTTTCATAATATTATCCTCCCTTTCCAATAGGTTTCATCCTACTATTATTTATTTCACTTTTTATTTATTTTAAAGGCTATCTGCACTGGTCTAATGTGGATGTGTTGTTTTGTATATGTTGCCGCGTTCTGTAATGGCAGCTTATTTTGATAAAAATAAAACAAAAATGTTTTAAATGTAACAATTATATATTACGTGTTAGAGATTCGAAACAAAATAATATCCTCTTCGGTTATTTTATGCTATAACTATTCAGATGACATAATACCAATGACATTGTGTGTGACTTCCTCCCGTGAACCAGGAAGCCGGCATCGGTCATTCCCTTGGTTATTGCCAAACTCAACACCATCCTATATGGGGTATAGGATGCTAATTGTAGAATATTTTGATACAGTTTATTGCGTAGGCGTTACGGAATATGAGTTAAGAAATAACTGAGCGTTTTGATACTTATATTACCTTATTAGGGCTAGCGATAAATATTTTTTTTTTAATACGGTTATATTGTAATTAATTTATACTAATACGCGTAACATTTTTATATTATTTCAGATGATTATAGATAGTCTGATTTATTAAACGGAAATATTTCCACTTGTTGCAGAGCGAAAAACTTAAGAAAATCCCATAACCGTTAGAAGCGTACCAAGTGCCTATTTCTACCCATTTAGCCTGTGGCCATTACCCAAATATCCAGTAGACGGTAAGGTTATTTCTTCTGGAGTTTCATTAATTGGATTAAAATAGTAGAGTATATGATGTTATTCAAATGTTATTACTCGTATATTAGTGTGTATTTATGTATCTGCTTTCAGGTAGTGATGATTACGAGAGATCAAGAAGAAAAATTAAAGATGTTTAGAGGGTTAATTATAGGGATTTCACGTGTACTAAATAGGGGTAGTAAATTATTTAAAAAAAACACTTTTTAATTTTACCATATTTTTATTTAAATTATAGAAATACTTAGCGAAAGAATTGATACAGAACATAAGAATATTACCTTAAATATTATTCTAGAAATGGAATATATGGTATAACAAAATAATTCTATTAGCTTATCTAACTCAGTAATTTCTATGATTTATATTGTACATTCAAGATTTGTAAAATTCCGGGGTGTGTCAATGTTTGACACAAATTAATATAAATTAAAATGATTTAAAAAAATGTGAATAACTCTCACGTCTAATTGCTTTTAAAATATTTCTATTAATTGCAATATTACTACAGTTATTACATATAACTAATATATATAGAGAAAGGCAGCGTAATAATCTTTACTTTTAATTTATTTAATGCTAATAGAAGAAATACATTTTTTTTTAATAAATATGAAAGAGAAACTTCTTAAAGGGAGCATTCACAAACCTGAATACTGTCGGTGCTTAGTGTGCTGCCGGTTGCCATTAATTGTTACATTAAAAAACCCACAATTTCAAAGCATTTCCTCTTAATATGTAAATAATGCTAAATGTGTACACACGTGAACTAAGTTGCCTTTTGAAAATAATTTTTAAGTTAATACTATAATAGACAAACTCTTCTTACTTATTTAAATTCTTATTTATATCCAGTTGCATAAAAGCCACGAAATATGTTGCGGTGCATCCGAGTATCTAAAAAAAATATTCTTTTAAAGACGTTTAACTGAAACTGACGAAATGGAATGGCTATTCTAAACAAATAAATAATAATAATCTTGATTCTCTGTGTCGAAAATCAGTTTCGTTTCTGAATCTTACCTTTGCAAGTAAAACCAGTAGCTTTCACTCAAATTTTGAAAGCTTTTAGTGTGTTTAAGTATGGCACGTTTACAATTAGTTGTTTTTGTTAATGCTTTGTGAAACCATGACTACCTTACTATAATAAGATTTTATTATTTGGTTAAAAATAGCTATTACTTTCTAAAGCTAGAGCTCTGAAGATGAAAAAAAAAACAGTTTTAAATTTCCCTAAAACCCAGATTTTCTAAAAAAATCTTATATACTTACATATAATATCGAATATTTGTATGGTATATAATAGTTTTACTTATCTAAAATCAACGCTTTGAGATCTATTAATTTTGTTTTCACGTTTTCCACGTGCAAAATCAATCAAATATGTTTCCTTCCGCTGTATACCTATGTAGTTTCATCAACGGACGTCAGAATAGAATACGAAATTTCATTCGTATCAGCTCGACGTCCGTCGTTCTACAACTAAGCGTTTTTTAAGGAAGCTTTTGACGCGCACCATCACTTAGTCAAACCTCCAGCCTACTGAAATAGAACTAATTCAACTTAGGGTCATTCAAGAAAAGATCGTACCAATTCTCTGGCATTGAGAGTGTCCATGGGCGGCGGTATCACTTAACCACAGGAGAGTCTCCTGCCCGTTTGCCCCCTATTCTATAAAAAAAAATCTAGATAATTATATACGATGGAAGTAAATTGTTAAGTGGTTTATCGTATTAAACCGAATTGACACTAAATACCTACCTTAGCAACTAAACCCCTGTTCAGTGTAAACACATTAAGCGGCGAAAAAGTGGGTCGACTGAGCATCGTCAAACGAAGAAATAAATGGAGCTCATTCGATATATTATCCTCTTGATATTTCTTCTTCAGTTCTGCGACTAAATCTTGAGTTTCTTGCAACTAAAATATTAATTTAGTTATTTATTTATAAATAGGAAAAACAAACGTGAAAACAAAAAATGCAACTAATAATAAAATTTATAGATACAGCCGTACGGCGTTGGAGTTTATTGAAGGACAAATGACCTATACAACATACTGAGAACATATTTAAAAAACTGAACGGTACAGACGCCGTAACCTTGAGGATTTATAATTCGTTTTGTAATGTAACAGCTGCTGTTTATGAACTTTTCAGTTCTATGCAGATCAAGGATTTAATTGAGAGAAAGATACGGTGAAAGCATTTTTATATTTTGAAATTTCGTAACAGCAGCCATCACAATACACCTCCATCGATTATTATTTACTATCAAGGTCTGTAAACCTATACATCTATTATCGCAGTGTCGGGGCACTGCCAAATTTAAATGCTATTGCATGCGGGATTTATGTGTAGAGGTAACTCATTCTTGAATAAATATTTGAACCTTAGAATTTTTTGTTCTTAACTGAACATTTTTATAGAGAGTAAAATATTGGCTTAGTAGCTTCATCGAGCCACTCTTATCCCTGAGCTCGTAGGTTCAAAGTTGTGCACCAATGGAATTTCTGTCTATGTGCGCTTTTATACTTGCTCGTACGGTGAAGCAATCCGGCTTTAGACCCAAAAAGTAGACGGTGTGTGTCACAGTAAGCTGATCACCTAGTTTGCTTCAGACAGACATTTGAGGCCCAAACCTCAAAGGTTGGGATTGGCATTGTTTTCTTGGTTATCATAGAGAATGTTTTTTATGATACTACAAACATTGTGATCCTATAATAACTGAAATTAAATAAAAACCATATTGGCAGAAAATAGTTTGGAAGTTCATCTTCGTCAGGTTCGTAGGTACATACCATGCGGTGAATTTGATGAGGCCCCTCGCAAAAAAGAAATAATTTTACAACGGCTTGTGTACACCAGAAAATCTCTATGATGCTTGAAATTATGACGTGGTAGTCTAAAAATTAAAAAGGTATAAGTCCGAACGTATATCAAAATCGTATTGAATTTTCACACGTGGGAGTAATAGTTCGCGCCAAGTCACGACTCTGTCTAAGCTAAGGCTTGAACTATCACATGTGAGACTTAGTTGAACAGACGTAATGGTGATTTGCATCGCATTGATGAAGCCCAACTTTTTTTTTTATAAAAAATTAACCAAAGTAGTAATAGAGGAACTCATCTGTCTCTTTTCATGAGTAAACATAATTTGACAAAAAGAGGCGAAAGGGTGTAATTTAGATATTATTGCAATTGTAATAACTTTTTCCATGGCTAGGATTGTTTAGGACATTTAAACTTCAACTTTAGATTCATCTACAAGGTCGAGTTAGGTACGTGGAACACATACTAACACCTAATTAATAATTTGCCCCTAGAAAAAAAACTGCGTAAATATACGAGTTTTTTTATAGGGGCCATCGAACAGGAGGCTCATCTGAAGTTAAATGATTATGCCACGCATGGACGCGAGTGTGTTGCCGACATTTTAAGAATTGTAACGCTCTTTTATTGATGGACCCTCTAGTCGAATTGGGTCAGAAATACTTCAGTTCGCAGCTGGTTCCACATTATTGATTTATTTCTTTAATTATACCTACTTACCAAAAACCACGTCTTGGAACGCAAAATGCCAATGAGCATAGTTGTAGACCCTAGTCATTAAACGTACAAGCTTAGACATAATGTATAAAAATACGCCCACTTCTCCGGTCTCCATCACTGTCTTAATTACTTCACTTATTGTCATATAGGTATTAAAAAGTTCGCGTACTTTCTCAGCTCCATGGCTGCACTTGTGGGCTGAAATTTAAATAGTTATAATGTAATAATTATTTGAAATATTACAAAGCAAAACGATTTTTGAAGTTATACTTCATTAGGCGCGTTATGAAAAATTTATGAGGGTGAAATTTTACGATGCGCGCGCACCGTGACACAAAATTATCAGTATGGGCGCCGAGCGTGCGCGAGCGAGATGGGAATAAGACAATCTACAAGTAAAAAGAAATAGAATATGCGTGACGTCAGCAGCTATGCCAAGAATTTTGAATGACCATAATGACATTTGTAGTACCTTTTAAACAAATAAAGGAGTTTTAATTATTTTTTCAAAGAAATTTAGCAATGCTTTTTCACAAAGACCTATTGTTACTTAGTTAAAAGGTTATGAAACCTACCTAGTTATTAAATTGAATTAATAATATAATAAATAATAATTATTATTAAAATTAATTTATAATTGAATAATATACTAAATATTAACTATTGTTAAATTATTAACGATAAATATTTATTATTAATTATTTAATATTTAAAAAAAATAAAGAACGCGCGTACATAAGTACACGCACCATTTTTTTTTTATAACAATCAATTAGTTATATAGTTATTATAGTTTTCTTTTGTTCCCTGTGGCAGTGTGCCTTTAACGCTGGCAGCATTTCCTCGGTGTATTGCGATACTTATTCGTTGAGCGAGGATAGCAAAAGATAGATTATATTTTTAATATCAATCTTCATGATTTTTTTTAATAGAACGGGGGCAAACGGGCAGGAGGCTCACCTGATGTTAAGTGATACCGCCGTCCATGGACACTCAATGCCAGAGGGCTCGCGAGTGCACTGCCGGCTTTTTGAGTATGAATATATGTAACTAATAATACAAATTTCCTGAAAGGGTTTAAATCAAGTGTAATTTATATTATTTAATTTACCTTTAAAACTAGAGCCAATCATATAATTGTTTAGCAAAATTGGCCTTTTGTCCACGTCTGTAAAAATTACATTATTAATAAATATATAAACTTCGTAACCACTTTACGTACTATCGTTCTGAACTTTGTTCAGCTTTATTTTAATTATTTAATGTTACTATTATTTTTACAATAAAATACCAACTGTTGGTATGAACTAAAAAGGTTGGCTTGGCATTAAGGAGAAACGTAGTTCGCGGGGGCAGCTAGTACTTATATACAATAGCAATGTCAAGTCAAACATGTCTGGACTGGACCAACGAGGTTGTTAAAATTGTACATAGGTGTGTTAATAACCATAGTTGCAATAAATTAACATACCTCCTTCATGCAGAAGCTTGTTAAGTTCTTCATTCATTATTTTTGTAGCAGTATGTACCCGAAATATTAGTATCATGAATAAAAACGAGTCACAGCTCGTACACATACCATCTAAGAATGAGATGGTAACTTTATGAAACACGCAAACTGAAACAAAAGCCTAATTTAATAGAAATGCAATGACGTGGTGATTGGGAAATAAACTGGTTCTCGTTATAAATAATTATATTTTTATTAATTCAGTAGATATAAATATTTTATTTAAAATAATAAAATAATATACATTGAAATAAATAACGAAACTTAACATAAACTAAAATATATCATTAAAAGGAGTCCCTTTAGGCAAGGTTCCGAAGATACTGGCAGCGTTCCCCCTTTGAATTGCTAGACTAATTCTTGGTCCGAGGCAGCTGCCAGATCTTCGGTCTCCTGTGATGTCGACAAATTTAATTAATTTATAAATATATTTTTTTTTATTTTTATAACTTTATTTAATTTTTATTAATTATATTTTGACATACTTAGTAAAGTTCCTTATTAATCTTAGACAGGCGTTACAGCATGCAGAAGACAGGGGGGAATGTAGGAATTTTATACTGGTGTGTACCTTATGTTAGAATGTGAGAAAACAAAATACGCCATTTTTATGTATTTTTTTATGTAATAGTAGGCAAACAGGCAGGAGGCTCACCTGATGTTAAGTGATACCTCCGCCCATGGACACTCCCATTGCCAGGAATTAATTCGAATTGGTTCGGAAATACTTCAGAGTGCAACCGCTTCCACATAGTGGTGGTGCGCGGCATAAATTGCCGCTCAGTTGTGGAACGACGGACCTTGAGGTAAATACAGACAATGTCAGTTGCATATCTTACATTCTATTTCTGTTCCATCCCGCTGTCGAAGCATTTTATAAGCTTTCTGCAACATCCTAAACTAATCATTATATCGGATAAGCATTACGTTGCATGGCATACATAACACATACATACATATGGGCATACATCATACAAGTGTAAAATAATGAAAAGACTTACTGTATGCGCCTTTATCCAATAGCCTACACACATCCACAGAATGTATGATGCCAGAAAATGATATTGCTAAGAAGAAGACAGTTGACAAAATACATCTGAACAATTCTTTTTCTTCTGTTTTCCTAGTTCTTACTATTATCTGTAAAAATGATTTTTATAATATATATATAATATTTGTGAGACGTTTTGTGCAGATGGTTATGTACCTTTTCAATATTCTTTGAACACAATAACCAGGAATAAATACGGCTTGGAGCAGTCCAAACAGCAACATTTATATACAATAGTGATGATGTTGTATAAATTATGTTTAGCACACTCGAAATGTGAAAAGAGCTTTCTATAATCCTTCCATATGTATAATAGACAAAAAGAATATCTGAAAATACAAAAACCTTGACTTACAACACAAAAAGGTTTAGAAAACTCATTCCTTATTTTTTAACCTAATCGGTCTTTTTAATCGCAGTTCGATTTGCAAGACAAATTTAGTGATTACTGTGGTATAGCAAAACTTTTTTTTTATCAAATAAAAGGTTAAATGTAGTCATTCCAAATACGATATTTTATAAACATTAATATGACGTCAATAAAATAATATAATCTTTTAGTTGCGTTAACTGCGGCCAAGAGGATTCTGTGTGTTTAGTAGTAGTTATTGAAGTATGAATATTTTACATTTTATATTTAATTTAGACTTTTAAAATTATAGTACTATTACACATACTTATCCATGGTAGGATGATAAATAATCCATAGTACTTTTGCCACGTTGAGACTTTTGGTTCAGGTGACATTTTAAACGGAAATATACCAAAGAAGCGGGAAATTCGGCAAACGTATTTAAATACACCATAATAGCCCCACTCTTCTAATGTGGAAACCATCTTGCTTCTAGGAAATATAAACATTAAATATACAAAACTAATTAAATAAACTATTAAACGATAAAACAATAGATGAATATAAAACATTAATTCAATGCTTTACTTGTTAAACGCCGTGCCTACACTTGTATAGATGGGGCTTCACAATAAAATGAAGATGGCAAGCCTTGAAACCTTAACCGGAGAGGATTCCTGATACAAACTAACTGAAAAAAGAAATTACTAACACACAAAATAATTAGATATTATTAAGATTAGTAACAGTTTATTAAGTCATTAAAAATGATATTTACTTAAACAGTAATAATTAATTTAGTTCATTTTTAATGGGACTGGGAAATGGAAAATTTTATTGATGTGAATTGAGAATCCCTTGTGATGCACAGAAGTGAGGGCTAAGTGATTAAACAGCTCGAATATTTTAGATCTCGTCAAAACCATCTCCGATAATAATTATTCTATCGGTTTATAGAAGAAATCAAGAAGAAAGTGTAACATACACTTTCTTGTAATATTTTTTTGAAATCTGAAGCATTTTCCACACAAAACTACTGAAAATATGTCATTTACAATTATTAAAAAGTAAGTAAATACCTAATTACCAGTTCTCCAGTAGTTAAAATGTAGCGTTTCGTAGCACTTTCGTAGCACTGCACAAAGTCTACGCTGCATAGCGTTATATTTAGGTAAATTAGTTTATCAAAGTCAATAAATCTTGTTTAATGTATGTCTGAATAATCATTACAAACCATCCTAATGTATATTTAATGAGATTGACATAGTTGATTTTATATATACGTTACTTTAAAGTAATTATATACGCGGTACATGTGACGCCAATTAAAATTCTGAATGTAAATTTAAGTATCAGGTGGCACAATAAAACGTGCATTTATTAAGTATAGGTTAAAAAATAAATACAAAAGGTGTAGTTGAAATAAAATATAGGATGATTAGGTAATTAAATGTAGTTTATTTTTTAAAAATAACATCATCTAAATGACGGCCCTCTCGAAGACGGCACTCCTCTAAACGCGAACGCAAACGCTTTATCCCTATTTTAATTAAATTTGCACATGGAGCTTTATTAATATGTGTTAATCCATATTCAGAAACATAACTTTCGCCTTGTAGTGATGTATGAACGACAGTTGTCGTAAAACGTGCGGACACAAAAAGCGCGACGCTTCCCATCGAAGTGACTCATGGTTACTAAAACTCCATGAGTGCCACTATCCAACCACCCTAGGCTCTCCCCGTTCGCGCACTGTTTCCTCCGCGAAAAAAGATGACGAAATATGCACGTCCTATTGCGCCACCCTGTATGTTTTACTATTTCTAATCAATAAAACATCGTCCTCCTCCACATCGTCTAACCCCCTTTGATACAAAATGGTCACAAAGCATGCGACAAATAAACGGAAAAATTGTTTTAGATTTGGTCCCTTCGGACTGGAGTCTTCCTGTGACCTAGGAGTCTTATTTAATTTAATTTTTTATTTTTATGAACTGTAACGATTAAGATTATATAGAAAACTAATTTCAATCTATACTAATAATATAAAGAGGAAAGGTTTGATTTTTTGTTTGTTTGAAATGAATAGGCTCCGAAACTACTGGACCGATTTCAAAAATCTTTGCCGGAAATCGAGATAAACCGTTTTTTACCCCCCCGACCTCAGATCGCCCGTAAATTATTTTTCCTTTAATTTTCATAATATTATCCTCCCTTTCCAATAGGTTTCATCCTACTATTATTTATTTCACTTTTTATTTATTTTAAAGGCTATCTGCACTGGTCTAATGTGGATGTGTTGTTTTGTATATGTTGCCGCGTTCTGTAATGGCAGCTTATTTTGATAAAAATAAAACAAAAATGTTTTAAATGTAACAATTATATATTACGTGTTAGAGATTCGAAACAAAATAATATCCTCTTCGGTTATTCTATGCTATAACTATTCAGATGACATAATACCAATGACATTGTGTGTGACTTCCTCCCGTGAACCAGGAAGCCGGCATCGGTCATTCCCTTGGTTATTGCCAAACTCAACACTATCCTATATGGGGTATAGGATGCTTGTAGAATATTTTGATACAGTTTATTGCGTAGGCGTTACGGAATATGAGTTAATAAATAACTGAGCGTTTTGATACTTATATTACCTTATTAGGGCTAGCGATAAATAATTCTTTTTTAATACGGTTATATTGTAATTAATTTAAATACTAATACGCGTAACATTTTTATATTATTTCAGCTGATTATAGATAGTCTGATTTATTAAACGGAAATATTTCCACTTGTTGCAGAGCGAAAAACTTAAGAAAATCCCATAACCGTTAGAAGTGTACTAAGTGTCTATTTTTACCCATTTAGCATGTGGCCAATACCCAAATATCCAGTAGACGGTAAGGTTATTTCTTGTGGAGTTTCATTAATTAGATTAAAATAGTAGAGTATATGATGTTATTCAAATGTTATTACTCGTATATTAGTGTGTATTTATGTATCTGCTTTCAGGTAGTGATGATTACGAGAGATCAAGAAGAAAAATGAAAGATGTTTAGACGGTTAATTATGGGGATTTTACGTGTACTAATTAGGGGTAAAGAAGTTTAATAAGAAGACTTTTTAATTTTACCATATTTTTATTTAAATTATAGAAATACTTAGCGAAAGAATTGATACAGAAATTTACATAAGATAAAACCTTAAATATTATTCTAGAAACGTAATATATGGTATAACAAAATAATTCTATTAGCTTATCTATGATTTATACTGTACATTCAAGATTTTAAAAATTCCAGGGCGTGTCAATGTTTGACACAAATTAATATTAATTAAAATGATTTTCAAAAAATGTGAATAACTCTCACGTCAATTTGCTTTTAAAATATTTCTATCAATTGCAATATTACTACAATTTTTATATTAGTATTTACATTATTTCTCTATATATTAGTTATAACTAATATATAATAATCTATTAGTTATAACTAATATGTAGAGAAAGGCAGCGTCATAATCTTTACTTTTAATTTATTTAATGCTAATAGAAGAAATGCAAATATTTATCTTAAATATGAAAGAGAAACTTCTTAAAGTGCTTAACGCATTAAAATGTAAAATTCAAGAAAAATATATTACTTTAGATAATACTTAGAATTAGAATTATTATTTCATTATAATGAGAAAACTTTAAAAACTTGTTTTTTTTAAAGTGAAACATATAACTGATAATTAATGACTACGTTCTTAATTCAGCTACTGAGGTATGTAGAAGGCCAACAGCTGATTAGCGATTATCAGTACGTGGACTTTCGCCGTCGCTCAGCTGGTGAGGCAATTGAGTCCAAGGGGGAGGCGCTGGCGGTAATTTTGGATATAGCGAAGGCCATCGATCGGGTGTGGCACAGAGCACTGCTCTCGAAGCTTTCAGCCTATGGACTCCCCGAGAAATTATGCAACTGGATTTCCAGCTTTCTCGGTGATCGGAGTATCAAGATCGTCATCGACTAGACTATATTGGTAGACTAAATCTAGTCCAATTTAACCCCGAGACACTAGTTTGCGCGTTTTTGGCTAAAAATCACCGTTTGTCGCTCTTCTCTTTGAAAGACTCTCCTTAAAGCCTCAGATAACATCGGGATACTGGGCGTTGACATATCGAATGATATTCACCTTCACAGTCATTTGGAAGGAAATTTAGCCTCTAAAAAGCTTAATGTGCTCATCAAGGCGAGACGGTACTTCATGCGGGCTTCAGGCGGACTTCACTCCGAGCCACCGCTTGCAACTCTGTGAGAGCAGCTTAGTACTAGCTCCTTTTACTTGACCATATTCAACGAAGAACGATTCGAATCGTTGATGATCAGTCACTTTCCGAGCTTGATCCCTTGGCGTTGCGTACAGAAGTGGGCGTCTTCTACCGCATTTAGCATGGAGAGTGTTCAGAGGAGTTGTTCGGATAAATACCTGCAGTTGATATTCATCATTGGCCGTCAAAGTCGAATACAAAATACAATCCGTATCACCTCGACTTCCGTCCTTCCACAACTAAGCGTTTTTAAGGCAGTAAATTCCGCGCACCACCACTAAGGCTGGTAACGCACTTATGATCCATCTGATAATGTGAGTATCTATCTATCTATCACTTAACAGCAGATGAGCCTCTAGCCCGTTTGCCGTTTGTTACATTAAAAAAAACACAATTTCAAAGCATTTCCTTAAGAGTAAATTATTCTAAATGTGTACACACGCGAACTAAGTTGCCTTTTGAAAATAATGTTTAAGTTAATACTATAATAGACAAACTCTTCTTACTTATTTTAATTCTTATTTATATCCAGTTGCATAAAAGCCACGAAATATGTTGCGGTGCATCCGAGTATCTAAAAAAAAAAATTCTTTTAACGACATTTGACTGAAACTGACGAAATGGAATGGCTATTCTAAACAAATAAATAATAATTATCTTGATTCTCTGTGTCGTGAATAAGTCTTGTTTCTGAATCTTACCTTTGCATGTAAAACCTTTTAATGTGTTTATTTTTACGTTACAACAATTAGTCTTTTTCGTTAATGCTTTGTGAAACCATGACTAAGCGATGTTATTATTTGATGAAAAATAGCTATTACTTTCTAAAGCTAGAGCTCTGAAGATGAAAAAAAAACAGTCTTAAATGTCCCTAGAGCCCAGATTTTCTAAAACGTCTTATATACTTACATATAATATCCAATATTTGTATAGTATATAATAGTATTACTTATCTAAAATCAACGCTTTGAGACCTAATTTTGTTTTCACGTTTTACATGCAAAATCAATCAAATATGTTTCCTTGCGCTCTATACCTATGTAGTTTCATCAACGGACATCAGAACAGAATACGAAATTTCATTCGTATCAGCTCGACGTCCGTCGTTCTACAACTAAGCGTTTTTTAAGGAAGCTTTTGACGCGCACCATCACTTAGTGAAAACACGTGCCTACTGAAATAGAACTAATTCAACTTAGGGTCATTCAAGAAAAGATCGTACCAATTCTCTGGCATTGAGAGTGAAAAAAATCTAGATAATGATATAAGATGGAAGTAAATTGTTAAGTGGTTTATCGTATTAAACCGAATTGACACTAAATACCTACCTTAGCAACTAAACCCCTGTTCAGTGTAAACACGTTAAGCGGCGAAAAAGTGGGTCGACTGAGCATCGTCAAACGAAGAAATATATGGAGCTCATTTGATATATTATCCTCTTGATATTTCTTCTTCAGTTCTGCGACTAAATCTTGAGTTTCTTGCAACTAAAATATTAATTTAGTTATTTATTTATAAATAGGAAAAACAAACGTGAAAACAAAAAATGCAACTAATAATAAAATTTATAGATACAGCCGTACGGCGTTGGAGTTTATTGAAGGACAAATGACCTAGACTACACTTACATTGTGTAAACAACATACTGAGAACATATTTAAAAAACTGAACGGTACAGACGCCGTAACCTTGAGGATTTATAATTCGTTTTGTAATGTAACAGCTGCTGTTTATGAACTTTTCAGTTCTATGTAGATCAAGGATTTAATTGAGAGAAAGATACGGTGAAAGCATTTTTATATTTTGAAATTTCGTAACAGCAGCCATCACAATACACCTCCATCGATTATTATTTACTATCAAGGTCTGTAAACCTATACATCTATTATCGCAGTGTCGGGGCACTGCCAAATTTAAATGCTATTGCATGCGGGATTTATGTGTAGAGGTAACTCATTCTTGAATAAATATTTGACCTTTAGAATTGTTTGTTCTTAACTAAACATTTTTATACTAAAATATTGGCTTAGTGGCTCATCGAGCCACTCTTATCCCTGAGCTCGTAGGTTCAAAGTTGTGCACCAATGGAACTTCTGTCTATGTGCGCTTTTATACTTGCTTGTACGGTGAAGCAATCCGGCTTTAGACCCAAAAAGTAGACGGTGTGTGTCACAGTAAGCTGATCACCTAGTTTGCTTCAGACAGACATTTGAGACCCAAACCTTAAAGGTTGGCATTGGCATTGTTGTTTTGGATATCATAGAGTTTAATGTTATTTATCATACTACTAACATTGTGGTCCTTTAATCACTGAAATTAAATAAACACCATATTGGCATAAAATATTTTGGAAGTTAACCTTCGTCTGGTTCGTAGGTACATACCATGCTGTGAATTTGATGAGGTCCCTCGCAAAAAAGAAATAATTTTACAGTGGTTTGTGTACACCAGAAAATCTCTATGATGCTTGAAAGTATGACGTGGTAGTCTAAAAATGAAAAAGGTGTAAGTTCGAACATATATCAAAATCGTATTGAATTTTCACACGCGGGAGTAATAGTTCGTGCCAAGTCTCGACTCCGTCTAAGCTAAGGCTTGAACCATCACATGTGAGATCTGCCTTGAGATTCTGTTACTCACTTTTCGAACTCACACAGCCGTTGTCACAGCGGCGGTCGCGCTCAAATCAGTCGTAAAGCAATCGTAAAATAATGCCAAATCGTAAAAGAAAGAGTTGAACACACGTAAAGGTGATTTGCGTCGCTATTGATGAAGCCCAACTCCTTCATAAAAAATAAACCGAAGTAGTACTAGAATTACTCATATATGTGTACTCTGTCTCTTTTCATGACAGTGTAAACATAATTTGACAAAAAGAGGCGAAAGGGTGTAATTTAGATATTATTGCAATTGTAATAATAATGGAAAAAGTCCATGGCTAGGATTGTTTAGGACATTTAAACTTCAACTTCAAAGGTAGGATTCATCTAAAAGGTCGAGTAAGGTACGTGGAACACATAGTAACACCTAATTAATAATTTACCCCTAGAAAACTGCGTTAAATCAGGTAATATACGAGTGTTTTATAGGGGCCATCGAACAGGAGGCACATCTGAAGTTAAATGATTTTGCCACGCATGGACGCGAGTGCGTTGCCGACATTTTAAGAATTGTATCGCTCTTTTATTGAAGGACCGTCTAGTCGAATTGGTTCAGAAATACTTCAGTTCGCAGCTGGTTCCACATTATTGATTTATTTCTTAAATTATAACTACTTACCAAAAACTACATCCTGGAACGCAAAATGCCAATGAGCATAGTTGTAGACCCTAGTCATCAAACGTACAAGCTTAGACATAATGTATAAAAAAATGACCACTTCCCCTGTTTCCATCACTGTCTTAATTACTTCGCTTATTGTCATGTAGGTATTAGAAAGTTCACGGACTTTCTCAGGTCCATGACTGCACTTGTAGGCTGAAAATTAAATAGTTATAATGTAATAATTATTTAAAATATTACAAAGAAGATAGATTATAACAATCAAATATACAGTTATTATAGTTTTCTTTTGTTCCCTGTGGCAGTGTGCCCTTAACGCTGGCAGCATTTCCTCGCTGTATTGCGATACTTATTCGTTGAGCGAGGATAGCACAAGATAGATTATATTTTTATTATCAATCTTCGTGATTTTTTTTTATAGAACGGGGGCAAACGGGCAGGAGGCTCACCTGATGTTAAGTGATACCGCCGCCCATGGACAATGGCCAGAGGGCTCGCGAGTGGCTTTTTGATTATGAATATATGTAATTAATAATTAACAAATTTCCTGAAAGGGTTTAAATCAAGTGTAATTTATATTATTTAATTTACCTTTAAAACTTCGAGTCGAGCCAATCATATAATTGTTTCGCAAAATTGGCCTTTTGTCCACGTCTGTAAAAGTTACATTATCAATAAAAATATAAACTTCGTAACCACTTTACATACTATCGTTCTGAACTTTGTTCAGCTTTATTTTAATTATTTAATTTTACTATTTTATTTTACAATAAAATACCAACTTTTGGTATGAACTAAAAAGGTCGGCTTGGCATTAAGGAGAAACGTAGTTCGCGGGGGCAGCTAGTACTTATATACAATAGTTAGCAATGTCAAGTCAAACATGTCTGGACTGGACCAACGAGGTTGTTAAAATTGTACATAGGTGTGTTAATAACACCAGTTGCAATAAATTGACATACCTCCTTCATGCAGAAGCTTGTTTAGTTCTTCATTCATTATTTTTGTAGCAGTATGTACCCGAAATATTAGTATCATGAATAAAAATGAGTCACAGCTCGTACACATACCATCAAAGAATGAGATGTTAACTTTATGAAACACGCATACTGAAACAAAAGCCTAATTAAATAGAAATGACGTGGTGATTGGGATATAAACTGGTTCTCGTTATAAATAATTACATTTTTATTCATTATATTTTGACATACTAAGTAAAGTTCCTTATTAATCTTAGGCGGGCGTTACAGCTTGCAGAAGACAGGGGGGAATGTAGGAATTTCATACTGGTGTGTACCTTTTGTTAGAATGTAAAAAACCAAAATACGCCTTTAATACGATTTTTCGAATATTGTGCATATATATTTTTTTTTGTAATAGTAGGCAAACGGGCAGCAGGCTCACCTGATGTTAAGTGATACCTCCGCCCATGGACACTCCCATTGCCACGAGGCTCGCAAGTGCGTTGGCGGCCTTTTAATATATGCGTTGGCTCTTTTCTTTCTCTAATTCGAATTGGTTCGGAAATACTTCAGTGGGCAGCCGGTCCCAAATAGTGGTGGTGCGTGGAAAAACTGCCTTGAAAAACGCTCAGTTGTGGCACGACGGACGTTGAGGTATATACAGACAATGTCAGTAGCATATCTTACATTCTAGTTCTGTTCCGTCCCGTTGTCGAAGCATTTTATAAGCTTTCTGCAACATCCTAATTTAATAACTAATCATTATATCGGATAAGCATTACGTTGTATACATCTTAAAAGTGTAAAATAAAGAAAAACTTACTGTATGTGCCTTTATCCAATAGCCTACACACATCCACAGAATGTATGATGCCAGAAAATGATACTGCTAAGAAGTAGACGGTTGACAAAATACAACTGAACAATTCCTTTTCTTTTGTTTTCCTAGATCTTACTATTATCTGTAAGAAATATTTCATAACTAGCTGACCTGGCCAACTTCGTTCCGCCCTACAACCTTGTAATATCGTTGTTACTTTAATTTAACTTATTTTAGGATTTCATTAATGTTAAGTATTACATTAATACAACTCTTTTGCAAATACAGAAATGTTTTATTGCTTGCCATTGCGAAAGAAGAATGGCAGTTTTACACATTAGGCATCTTCTCTCTAGCGTCAATATGGCGATACTGCATGTTAAGCTCTTTCTGATATCCAACATCTTTTGATCAGGATCAAAGCATGGTTATGCATCTCCTCATTCACCTCAAGATCGGAATTTCTTGAACTGACACGAATTCGACGTAAAATGATGCGTAGTTTTGTCAACAGATGGCAGCATATGGTTTTTGCATTCGTAAAATTAATTAATTAATTTATTGTTATTCGATAACTTATCCGATATTTTGCTTATTCTGCTATTCGGGACGTAAACAAATCCAACAAATCAAAAACCATGGCAATCGGTCCAGCCGTTCTCGAGTTTTAAGTGTTGTAACAAACACGACTTTCTTTTATATATATAGATATGTAATATATATGAGACGTTTTGTGCAGATGATTAGGTACCTTTTCAATATTTCTTAAACACAATAACCAGGAATAAATACGGGTTGGAGTAGTCCAAACAGCAATATTTATATACAATAGTGAAGATGTTGTATAAATTATGTTTAGCACACTCGAAATGTGACTAGAGCTTTCTTTAATCCTTCCATATGTATAATAGACGAAAAGAATATCTGAAAATACAAAAACCTTGACTTACAACACTAAAAGGTTTAGAAAACTTATTCCTTATTTTTTAACCTAATCGGTCTTTTTAATCGCAGTTCGATTTGCAAGACAAATTTAGTGATTACTGTGGTATAACAAAACTTTTTTTTTATCAAATAAGAGGTTAAGGGTCTGTTTCACAATGTATGGATAAAGTACCAAATAGCTATGCAACACATAAATTATTTGGAAGATAATTGTGCTATTTGAAACTTCATCGGACTCATAACTTATGATGGACTTAATGTGACGAATAGCGCTGTCTGACAGTCGTGAAACGCAACAATAGTGTTTATCCTACCAATAAGTAATAAATTGCTAATTTGGAACTAATGTAGAACTTATCCGTACATTGTGAAACAGACCCTAAATGTAGTTATTCTAAATACGATATTTTATAGACATTAATATTACAGTAGTCAATAAAATAATATAATCTTTTAGTTGCGTTAACTGCGGCCAAGAGGTTTCTGTGTGTTTTGTAGTAGTTATTGAAGTATGCATATTTTACATTTATATTTAATTTAGACTAAACTTTAAAACTTTACTATTATAGTAATATTACACATACTTATCCACGGTAGGATGAAAAATAATCCATAGTACTTTTGCCACGTTGAGATTTTTGGTTCAGGTGACATTTTAAACGGAAATATACCAAAGAAGCGGGAAACTCGGCAAACGTATTTAAATACACCATAATAGCCCCACTCTTCTAATGTCGAAACCATCTTTCTTCTAGGAAATATAAACATTAAATATACAAAACTAATTAAATAAACTATTAAACGATAAACAAATAGATGAATATAAAACATTAATTCAATGCTTTACTTGATAAACGACGTGCTTATACTTGTACAGAGGGGCTTCACAATAAAATAAAGATGGCAAGCCTTGGAGGAGACCTTTCCCGGAGAGGATTTCTGATACAAACTAACTGAAAAAAGAAATTACTAACGCAAAGGATAATTAGATATTATTAAGATTAGTAACAGTTCATTAAGTCATTAAAAATGATATTTACTTAAACAGTAATGATTAATTTAGTTTATTTTTAATGGGACTGGGAAATGGAAAATTTTATTGATGTATTGTATAATAAGCTGAGAATCCCTTGTGATGAGCAGAAGTGATGGCTAATTGATTAAACAGCTCTACTTGCGGGTAGACAGTGAATATTTTCGATCTCGTCAAAACCATCTCCGATAATTATTCTATCGGTTTATAGAAGAAATCAAGAAGAAAGTGTATGTTTTTTTCAAATATTTTTTTGAAATCTGAATCATTTCCACACAAAACTACTGAAAATATGTCATTTATAATTATTAAAAAATAAGTAAATACCTAATTACCAGTTCTCCAGTAGTTAAAATGTAGCGTTTCGTAGCACTTTCGTAGCACTGCACAAAGTCTACGCTGCATAGCGTTATATATAGGTAAATTAGTTTATCAAAGTCAATAAATCTTGTTTAATGTATGTCTGAATAATTATTACAAACCATCCTAATGTATATTTAATGAGATTGACATAGTTGATTTTATCTATACGTTACTTTAAAATAATTATATACGCGGTACATGTGACGCCCATTAAAATTCTGAATATAAATTTAAGTATGTTTTACTATTTCTAATCAATAAAACATAGTTCTCATCCCCATCGTCTAACCCCCTTCGACACAAAATGGTCACAAAGCATGCGAAAAATTAACGGGAAAAAATTGTTTTGGATTTGGTCCCTTCGGATTGGAGTCTACCTGAGAGTCTTTCGACCTTAGTAACGGTTTAGATTATATAGAAAACTAATTTGAATATAATATATAGTAATCTGTAACACGATTTTATTGACTACTAGGCGGTACGAAGTTCGCCGGTTTAACTAGTTTTTTTTATATAAATAACAGCGGGAATATATTATACAATCTTCAATAGTTCTCGTAGTTCGCTTTAACATAAATCAAGGTCGTAGCATCTCCTATTGGTATATTGACAATTGAATTTGTACTTTAAAATTTGTGAAATGTTGTATCATAGAGTTCATATTTCAAATCTGAAAAGGGCGGGAAATAGCTATTGATTACGCATGCGCTTTGGTCTTTTGCCATCCCTATCGTTAGAATTTTCAATCCACTATATTCCCGCAACAGTGTACATTTCTACGTAAGGTTTGTCGTAGACCTTTAAAAAACACAGTATAAATGCGTTTCTACAAATTTTACTAAGATGAAGTTTGTTTTTGTGTGGTCTCTGTTTAATATCATAAACAATTGCCGGGGTAAGTCTAAATAATTACTAATAAAAGCCCTTAAAAATATCTTAAGTCTCTAGTACTTACAAATTCATTAAGGGGCTGATTTGGAATACGGAAACAACTACTTATGGGTTTAGTAATGGGTTACTAGACAAAACCCACGGAATTTATAATAGCGAAATAATATTGTATCCGGAATTCAAAGTTCCATTTTGACATGCGTGAATTGTATTAAATTGTCAAGTACTTTAAAAAATATTTCTATTGGGTCGTCAATATGTAATTTCTTTTGAAATATTTTAAAGCTTTTTTGTTCATAAATTTTTCTAATTAACCTTAATCATTTTTTTATTTTAATTTTACAGGTGTAAAGCTATTAGAGGCAAACCCCGATGTGAAGCGGCTCTACGATGATCTTCTCAGTAATTACAATAGGCTTATACGTCCAGTCATGAATGTTAGTGATATATTAACTGTAAGACTTGGTCTAAAGTTATCTCAACTTATGGAGGTCAATTTAAAGAATCAGGTCATGACAACCAATCTATGGGTTGAACAGGTAAATTCCTGGAATATTTTAATTTATATTTATTTATTATCCAATCATAGCCCGGTAATGGGGTGTCCATGAGCGGTCAAATAAATATAATTCGCCGGCTCCGGAGAATAAAATGATAAATGCAAAATCACAACTTTACAGGAAAATTAAAAAACCGTTTTAATAAGATTACTTCTTTTGGGTCCTAGGTAGGAACTTGGGAGTTAGCTTAAATGATAGCTAATTTTTAGTGTTATCTCTATACTCAGTTGAAATTTTAAAAGATTCCACTGAACTTGAGATATTTAGGAAATAAAACATTAGACTAAATTTAACAATAACATGTGTTGCTAACATGCACTTATCATTTTTTTCTCAATTAAACTTCATTCATACGAATATTGTAATATAGTCCTGTCATGCTATTCTACGATATACGAACTCTCCAGCAATGTCGATAATCTAATATTATCATCTTATTCGCGTTATTATTCACATAATGAATTTACGATATGAGTAAATTAGACGTATTTAAATTAAACTACTTAATTATAATCAACTGTTATTTATATTGGGACAAACATTTAAAGCCAACAAAGATGATGACAAAAATAATACTTTTCAAGAAAACAAACCATAACCAAACAAACATAACATAAAGTCACTCTCAAATAAATCAGTCAATAATCAATCTATCTATCTCCATACTCAAATCTTCATAATTAAGTGGCATCTTCGAGTAAACATTCAAAATCACAAAACCTAATATTCCAAATAAAATATAAGCGAAATCTAAGTAATTTCTATCCAAAAGTACCTATATTATAATTAAAAAAAAGTCTTCTTATTAGTTGCTCAACATTTAAAAAAAATAGTCTTCATCAGCACAGTTATCAGTTGGTGCTTCTGCCTCATCATTAAATTTAAGAGATTCATAGAAACCATGATAGTAGCTTGGTATGTCATTTGTTTTACAAAGACTTATGAGATCAGAATGTAGGGCTTTACGTATTGGCAGAGTCTCCGTGTATACAATTTTTAATTCAGGACTGTCATTAAATATTGGGTAATTTGGGTATATTGGAAGCATGTCTCTGTCACCCCGTTTGGATCTCTTTTGGCGTTCCACGTTGAGCTTAGAATACTCAGCGTCAAAATTATATTTAAGCCGCAAGATGAATGGTTCTGAACTGGTTACATTGATTTCCATTATTTTAGACCACTTTATTTTCTTACCTTCATCATCTTTACCCCAGTGTTTGTCCTCGAGTAATTCTTTTAATAACCTAATAAGAAACTAGAAACTATTGTTACTAACTCACTAATCAATCAATGGACTGTATTTGTCTGATGAATAAAATTATTATTATTATTATTATGTCGTAGAAGTCACTTTGTAACATTTCTTTAATAATGTATTTCTCGCCATTTACTTTAGCAAAGGGTAATTATTGCGTACATTTGATCTGGAGTATACACAACTTGGTTTTTCAGCTTACGTTCTAAGTATAGTAGAATGCATCGAATCGCCCTCACTCTGGCCATGACCAGTCAGTGCCGTATGAACTGTCTGATTTGATATACACAAAGTGCTTGCAAAAAAGGTCCTACATACTTGAACTGTCTCTTTCTGTAAATCAAAATAGTATTTGACTGTTTGGGTGCGATTATTCTTTCGATCTAACTTGATTCTTTTGACCTTCTCAACTGTTGCCATTGCGGCTCATGATCTCCTAATTTATAATACTGCTGCAAAATGTCTTCTCTCTGGCTCAATGTAAATTTTTCTTCGCATTTTCTTCACATAAGTGCGTTTGTCATAGACGCGGTAGGTATTATTTACTAGAATATTAAGATAAAAGCTGATATTGTGCGTGATTATGAAAAATATTTTGCTAAAGCAATGTTATCGTATATTGTTACATCCAAAAAAATCGTTGAATAAAATAATATCTTTTTCTAACTTTTTAAATAAACAAAAGAAAAATCTGAAAAAAAATGGTAAGATGTATTAGCACCTCAGGATCTCAAATTTGCAATAATAATAAAACTATGATAATAGCGGCTATCATTTTGTTCTCCGGAGCCGTCGATATATGCCTTGTTTATTCGTAAACATATGTAGAAACGATTTTTGGTTTTCGTTATTTTATTAATTATTATAATATTAAGATTATAAATTTAGATTTTTTGCGGTAATCAATGGTAAATAGATATTGAAATTAATTTCCAAAACCAATAAAGGGAAAATATATAATATCGTTTATTGATTTTTTAAAAGGAATGTCTATGTTTTTAGAAATGGCAGGACTACAAGTTAACCTGGGATCCAGCTGACTATGGCGGTGTTGAGATGTTGTACGTACCCTCAGAACACATTTGGTTGCCAGACATAGTATTGTATAATAATTGGGATGGAAATTACGAGGTATTTTTGTTTTTTACTTAAGACTTTTATGCTCCCAACAAAACATGAGGAAACGTATCTACGTGTTTCACTGATCATATTTAGCACTAGATAAGTAGATTCTGTCCCGAAATAGTTGGTTATTGTTCGCTAGGAAATAAATCAAATAAGCCATTATGGTGATAGAGACGTTAACGAATATTTAAAAAATGGAGCCAAGTTATTTAATGAATGTAACTGTATAATTTATGAATATTTTATCTGTTTTATGTGGTTCCAACCGTCTTAAAGTTGGTGACAATATAATTGTAATTATTTGGGATGCCAAATCATAATGACAATCACAGTTACTGGCAAATTTCTTTTATGCAAATTACAATTATTAATACTTAACACAATAATCTACAGCTATTACTCAAAATACAAAAAATCATTTAATCATATATGTAACACAATGTACACTTATGTTCGTCAAAAACAAAAAAAATGTATATGAAATGATTCTAACTTTACATTTAGTGCCAGTTCTCAAATCAAGGGCGTAGAACGGAAGAGAAGAACTGGCAATAAACTCTCCGCCATTCTTAATATTCGTCATGTTTTTTTACACAACGTTTGTAAGGAGCTGCAATCATTATACCACGTTATACCATTATACACGTGACGTAATGGTTACAACTCCTTACTGAACATGAATCAAACGTAAAAAAATTCTGCTTGGTGTTCCACACATCACACACAGGTTGTCAAATTAAGTTACTATAGACGGTTCTACATTCGAGGCAAAAATATAACTAAACCACCAAGCCACTGCTCGACACTCCACATATACACTATATAAATTTGTATATAATTTTATACATCTACGATCCTACATCAAAAGTTAGTTTAATTTTTTATTAAAAATATTTTACAGGTTACACTAATGACAAAAGCAACGCTAAAATACACTGGAGAAGTAAATTGGAAGCCGCCTGCCATTTACAAGTCGTCCTGTGAGATTAACGTGGAGTACTTCCCCTTCGACGAGCAGACATGCTTCATGAAGTTTGGTTCCTGGACTTATAATGGGGCTCAGGTAATATTTTAAAAAGTATTTCGTACGCCTGGTAAACTTAGTGACACAACAAATCTAAAGGAATGGATCATTTGGAATAACGAAAAATTATACCAATTTATTTTACTCAAACTCAAATCTTTATTGCATTCCTTATATTTTACACGTGACACGTTATAATTTATTATAATAAGGACCTTGGTTAGGTACAACCATGTTGTGAGAGCATGCTCATGCTTTATAATAGTTAGTTCTATTCTTATAAGATACATTATTTATTTGGTATATTTGCTTTGACTTCACGTTGCGAAAAGGAAAATGTACATAACATTATTAATAAACCTAACTTTTATAAAGATATATAAAGAAGATAAAGTCTATCAGTCAGATAAAAAATAATTTAAAAAAAGGAATGAAAGAATACTTTATTTGATTAATTAACGATTTATTAATCCTTTTCACTCTATTAAAAAATATTGTTTGTTTTATACCAACAAAGGAGTGTCTCAATGTAGGGTGGTTGTAGAAAAACACTACATGAACTACGTAACTTAATTATTTCATAATTTATAATAGAGATAATTTCTAATAGAGAACGCTAATATTTTAAATATATTAGCGTTCTCTATTAGGTAATATAGGTAATTTCTACTATTGCAACGCTTTTGTCTGTCTTTGGGCTACTCATTATTTACTTAGAAACTTCATCTTAAGTGGCCTTTATATTCCGGTTCTTCCGGGTTAGAAGTTTTGAAACGTCTTTGAGGCTCTTGAAAAATTATATTACTAAATAATAATTTCAGGTGGACCTCAAACACATGGATCAATCTCCGGGCAGTAGTTTGGTGCACGTTGGTATAGATTTGAGTGAGTTTTATCTGTCTGTGGAGTGGGATATACTCGAAGTTCCAGCAACGAGAAATGAAGAGTACTACCCATGTTGCCCTGAACCCTTTTCTGGTAAGAAGTTTTACAATAGAAGGTAGTAAATTGAATAGAAAAGTATGTAAAAAGTATATGTATAGAAAAATGCAATTATTTTTTTTATTTAATTTAATTGTTTAATTCAGAAAACAAGGTTCCATAACAATGTTAGTAAATTACAGCTTAATACCTTAAATCTAAGTGTTAGTATGTTTACATTAATTCATACCGGAATAATTCCGCATGAAATAAAGGAACAGTGATTCATGTATGGGCAATCGACTCGGTCCGCGATAATGCGGAGGATACCGTTACTGCTAGCTCTCACCCTGCGCACCAAGGATGCACATCTCTTGCGTATGATGGCGTAAAAACAATCCACCCGCGCCTCAGCAAACATCCCCGATGCGCTGCAGAATCGAGGTAGCCGCAACAGCACCCTGAACGCATTACATTTTACATTTCTTTGATTATTTCTCTAAAGAAGTTGTCGTGGCATAAAAGACATTTGTCATACATTTTTGTGCATATAACAACTATATGTTAGTGTTATAAAAATAAATCCATATATCCGGGGTTTTAATGCACAAAATCAGCGTTGCATTGTGTAACAATAGCTTAAAGTATTTTGAATCTAAATACACACAAATTGTGTGTACGCTAAGATGAAAAGAGAAACAGTTTAGTTCTTTGAATGAATATTTTAATTATTTAGGTGAATGTCAATTAGTTTTACGTGATTTCGCTTTATTCCTCGATGCGCGCTCGGTATATAAAAATAAAACTGAATGCTCTCTTTGGGCATTCAGTGATCACTATCATTAGATTATCCCGACTGACACCGCATATGGTACATCAAAATGTTTACAATTGATTTATATTCATTTAATACGCCATATGTTACGTGGTTTATTTCCTAGAACGCATTTCTGCATATTATGATGACATTTGAAGGTCAAAGATCAATGCAGGTATGGTCTGTAAATAAGCGACGACGTACTTATATATGAATATAATATATTGTACGTATAGTGTATACAATATACATATCATGTAATAAATTAATAGAAATCAATTGTACAAAAGATTTAATGTACCAAATGTTTTATTATGTAGGTAATAATTTACTTAGTAATATCAATTTAAAACTTATAAAATAGATGATAATGTATCGTCTATTAATTGTCAGTTGCGCTTCAATCCTATATAGGTCTTAGCCGTAGATTGCTTCCGTGTCTTTGATAATTTTGTTTCTTTGATTTCATAGACAACATTTTTCATTTTTTTGTGTGTTATGCCGGTTTCCGCACAAGATTTGCATTCACGATAGGAACAAGTGTTAATGTTAGTGATGCATAGACTACTAGGCCGACACAGTTCTGTCCTAGGGAAACCCGCAAAAGAATGCTGGGAGGTCGGAAAATATAATGACTTAATGACCCCCTGATCAAGGACCTAGAACAGGGCGGGTAATGGATAGGCATTTTCACCGTGCCCCGTTCAGTGACTACCACTCTCCTATGATTAAATATAATTCAATCGAAACAATATAGTAATAGTATCATAGTAATAAGCTAAGGAGTTGATTTTATAACTGTTCTTTTGAAATTTTAGTGTTTTTTTTATAGAAGCAAACGTGCAGGAGGCTCACCTGATGTTAAGTTATACCGCCCATGGACACTCTCAATGCCAGAGGGCTTGTGAGGCCTTTATGATCCTTTTAACGCGATATAAATGTATCCGTTTGTTTCAGATATAACGTTTAAACTGACAATGCGCAGAAAGACACTCTTCTACACCGTGAACCTGATCATTCCGTGTGTGGGCCTCACATTCCTTACCGTGCTTGTGTTTTATCTCCCTTCAGACTCGGGAGAAAAGGTAATTACGTCGTGACAATTGGCTATCGATGTTTGTTTTGATGTTTGTCCAAATTATCACGAAGGGAACTTGTGTAACAGTTGCATTTTTTCATTAATTAAAAATAGACGTGGTGTTTTAGGACAGCTATTAATGGTGCTAATATTTTGGTAAATATCTTGAGATCGTATCACCAAAAGGCACCTCTTATTACGTTAAATTAACATAAGTATGCGCCCATGGTACATGGGACGCAAAATATTATTGTGGGGCTTAATGAACTTCCAATCTTCTTTCCGTAAAAGAAAAATCTAAATGTATTTATATTTTCTTATGATATTATTGCTGCTAGGGTACACAGCGATGTACGTCATTTAAAAAAAAAATTGGCACACAAGTTCTACTTCAAACTTATCGTCACGACTGTACACAAAATAAAAGACACCAAATCAGTAGCAGACACTCCGTTGTATAGTTTCCACTAAATATATTACCTACATAAGTCAATCTAAGTTTTACAATTGCGTTTCTCAAAGGGAATTTTTATTATGAAATGGAAATTATTATCAAATTACTGAATATATAATTAAAGAGACAAGGATTATGTTAAACATAATTATAAATGCGTATACATACTTCCAAATACTTATAACTGTATAATTACTTCATTATGCGTTTTATACTTTTTACACTGACAGTTCAATTTGGGACAATAAAGTCTACATAAACAGTAGCAAAAGCAAAACAATAACTATCTCTTTTATACTCATTAGCTTGACCGAGCGCGAGAGAGACGGACAGTCTTTTCATGATGCATATCCAGTGTGACATCACGCCTCGCGCTTATTCACAGACACTACACAAGCACAAAGTGTAAATGTGTTGAAGCCGCCAGCTTTAGATAACATACCAATATCTAGCATTTATTTGTCATTTAAACAATGTTATTTTGAACCGGCTCAATTAGTGACCGCACTTTCTGTATTTATATTTTTGTATACTGGCATAAAATGTTAACGAATATAAATTTATATTTGTTATATTTATATAGTAATACAGATTCACAGTCGAGGCTAAGTATGGCTTCAGTGTGTCAAAAAATTATTAAATTTTGACGTACGGAAATCAAAAAAGGCAAACTTAGCACTCAACACAACACTTAAAATTTTAGCACTGCCACACATGATATTTATATAGTATTTCGACTGATTACAATAAATGAATAATATCATCATTTTTTGGATAAATTTAAAACTTTTTGGCTATTTTAAGTTTCCTGTTTAAAGTTTATTTCCATAACTCACCAAAGGGTATAAGGGTAGGTTAATAATGATATAGTAAGAAGTGTAAAACGCATATATTATGTTTTGGTGTCTTTTAGTATGAAAGCCGAGCATGTTCATTCCATATCCCATCCATTTTCCATTCTCTATTCCATATAGAGTCTTTTTTGATTCATTAGCTAGTTTTGTGGATGTGATAGCATCATTTGTATCATTTGGCTTATCAAGACTATTGTCTTTCCAAGTCTAACTTAAATATTGTAAAATTGTAAATAACACCAATATTTATTAAATGTAAAAAACAATGTTCTAACTAAAAATGGTTTGATTAAAAAAAATATTTAACGCCGTTTTTTAATAAATAAAATAAAATAAATATTGTTATGATTTTATCGGAACTTTAGGAATATTATAGGGTGTTAGATAGACGAGGCTTAGCTTAGTATAACTTTCGTATTTCAAATCTAGTATGTTTTAGATATACAAGAGTCATACTTAGCGCTAAATTTTGATTCAGCCTTGCGATTCTGTAACTCACTTTTCGAACTTTTGAGCGCGACCGCCGCTGTGAAAACCGCTGTTCGAAAGCTGAGTTCGAAAAGTGAGTTACAGAATCGCAAGGCTGAATCCTAACCAAAAATTCCAACGTGTCGAGCATGGGTTCCACTGGTTCTTATCATATTTTCAAAATAACTATCAACATATATATTACCCGTAGTAACCTTTTAGTGCAATAAGGTGTCTTGTTGTATTGTTATTTATAAGTTCCACATATACATCAATTAATAGTCTTACGCCAATGTAAAGACATTTTTATCGAATTTTCTACACATATTTGAAACAAACATATCTTATGTTAGCGATTAATACTTTTTATAATTGATGGTAGAACTTCAGTAAAAAAATGTTTTCGTTTGTTTGCGATTAAAAATTGCTCAGTTGGTTACATGTATTTCTAATAATATAAAAACACCCAATATATAGATAACTCATGCTTGACAATAACTTATATTAAATTAAAAATATTTTTTATTGAACTGAAGCGTTTACTGTACATCATATATACAACGGAAATCACCAACCATTGGTGATATGTTAATTTTAGTACGTAAACGTTTCAATTCAATAAAAGCAATTACACTTATCTTAAAGTCGTGAACAGAAATTTGCGCGAGAACTTTAGTTCCGATAAATTGAATTTAATCTTAAATGGAAAGACAATAAACAGTTGACAATAATTCAAAAAGGACTTCTCTCCCCTAGATTTCGCTCTGCATCTCCATCCTGGTGTCCCTCACAGTGTTCTTCCTCGGTCTGGCCGAGATCATCCCGCCAACATCCCTGGCGATCCCCTTGCTCGGGAAGTATCTGCTATTCACAATGATCCTCGTCTCTCTCAGCGTGTGGGTCACAGTATGCATTGTAAACGTCCACTTCAGGTAATGTTTCTCTCTCGTAGATATCGTTAAGCATCTCAATATTGGTATCATTGACGGTGTTCTTCCTGCTGATGGCGGAGATCATACCGCCGACGTCCCTCGCGATCCCACTGTTAGGAAAGTATTTGCTGTTCACCATGGTACTGGTATCGCTTAGTGTATGGATGACAGTCCTGGTGCTTAATGTGCACTTCAGGTAAGTGAATTGCAAATTAGGCACGGATTTTGCTAAGACTTTACCCCCATAGAACCCCTTTGAGTCGCTTGGAAGATCTACACGGTTTAGTCGAATGAAACAATGTGAAACACAAATCGTTACGTAGCATAATAAAATCTAGCACAGAATGCGTACAATAGTTAGCTCATAAATCTTCCCCTTTTGTAACATGGTATGCGATAACTGGACGAGAGCATATAAGTTATTACACTGAGATATTCATTGAATGCACGTGTTATTATTACGTGCAGGATTATTTTGAAAAGCAGCTTGCTCGTATTTTATTCACATTTAAATATAATTTATAATGTTAGTAAACCAGGTACATCGAGTAATTTTCTATTTTAAAAAGGGTTTATATCTATGCGAGAAGTTTTAAAAATAACCCTGTATAGTTGCACTTGCATTTTAACTTAATTATGGATTTTTATTCGATATAGAATTTCCATACAATTCGTTTTCCTCATTTCATATAAAATCTAAAATCCTACGTGAAAATTTAATAACAAGCTATATTCGGTTTTGTGTGTTCAATTCAAAACAAATCTGCATTCAGCGTCGAACATAAAAATTAATGAAGTACATAAATTGGCGTGGTTGTACGCAGCGATTCAAATTGCCACATAAATCCTAACATTCATTGTTATTTTCATTTGGTTTGAGTCTACTCGGAGTAATTACTTTTAATTTTGCTATAATAATAGTTTGTCGAATAGATGTCCTATAGAATTCTCTCGGGGATTCTCTTGAATCGTAAAGGTGATATCAGACGGTTCATTTTTTGTTCATTTTCACCTTTCATTCGGTACATTTCACTCGAAATGAAATGTCTGAACAAAAAATGAAACACGAGTGCCGAATGAATTCATTAGTGAACCGATCCAACAGTGTTGGATATTGGCATCCGGTATCTTTCATTCCCACTCCGAATGAACGAGAAATGAACGGTCTGAACACTGAGAGAACGTTTATTCGGATTCGGCCATTTTGTTTCGAGTCATGTAGCCGACGGACATCACGTTGTCGACGAAATTATACCTTATTTTTTCTGTGTGTTATTATATTGTTTTCATGCGGCAAAATGGTGTTCAAGTGGAACGATCAAAATACATTACTTTTTTTTTAAATAAATTTCTCCACCACCTTCGAAGTTTTCTTTGCTTCTTTTTTGTCAACTCTTTGATTAAATGATCACAAATTAAACTAATTCCAAGACGTACGACTTCATTCGATGACATATTTAAAAGAAAGAACAATGAATGTTCATTTCTGTATCATTTCGTCTAAAGGTGATATCAGACGGTTCACTCGAATGATTGTTCACTCGAGTGAATGCTTCATTTTTTTCATTCTATGTTCACACGGCTTAGACGAAATGATACAGAAATGAACATTCATTGTTCTTTCTTTTAAATATGTCATCGAATGAAGTCGTACGTCTTGGAATTAGTTTAATTTGTGATCATTTAATCAAAGAGTTGACAAAAAAGAAGCAAAGAAAACGTCGACGGTGGTGGGTGCGACCATGGATTGAAAGAAGAAATTTATTAGGAGCTTTCAATACATTGTTGAGAGAACTAGCCGTTGAAGATCCTGATTCATATTGTAATCATCTTCGAATGGATGAAAGTAAAAAAAAAAAAGTTATAACTTCGTCGACAACGTGATGTCCGTCGGCTACAGGACTCGAAACAAAATGGCCGAATCCGAATGAACGTTCTCTCAGTGTTCAGACCGTTCATTTCTCGTTCATTCTGAGTGGGAATGAAAGATACCGGATGCCAATATCCAACACTGTTGGATCGGTTCACTAATGAATTCATTCGGCACTCGTGTTTCATTTTTTGTTCAGACATTTCATTTCGAGTGAAATGTACCGAATGAAAGGTGAAAATGAACAAAAAATGAACCGTCTGATATCACCTTAAGCCGTGTGAACATAGAATGAAAAAAAATGAAGCATTCACTCGAGTGAACCGTCTGATATCACCTTAACTACATTATTTGAAAATAGTATAGTACTATATAGTATACTATACTACTACAATAAAAAAACAAACAATTACTTTTGTACATTTATGACCTTTAAAAAAACGACGTCAGAAAGACCAACGAGAATGGACTCTACGCCACTACTATTAATCGCCACTTTTGTATTTTACAAGATACTTGTAAAGAGTTACTCATTACACCAACATTTTATTTTTAATTACAACATTATCAATATGGTAGCTTAAGGTTTTGTAATATTTTGTGAGTGAATAAATAAACACACTAATAACACACATTGATAAATAGTTCCGTAATCAATACATATAATAAACACTTTTTTTCAAAGAATGTGGCGTTTTAAAATTAATTTTTTAATGTATTTAGTAACCAACGAGCGAAGGCTGTATAGCTTTACGTATATAGTTAATTAAATTGTTATGGATGTTCATAGTGTACGTATGTTAGGTCCTTACATATAAAATTAGGGTTTTGTATTGGAGGAACAAAAAGAAGATTTTTTTTAATAGAATATTTTTAATTAATAAAAGTATGTACCATTGCTATCTATGAACTTTTGCTATCTTATCGGTAGTTATATAAGGCGGATTCGACTGCCCAATCACAGTGTGTGGTCTAGCGTTGTCGTGAAGCAGCAGGGGCTTAGAGCGATTGACAAGCCATGGTTGTTTAGCAGCTAGCTTTGCAATCATGGTTTGCAATAGCTGATAATAGACATCTGCCATAATCGCCAATATCATATGTAAGGACCTAATATGTACCTATGTACATAAATCGTATTTGATTAAACTATCGAAATAATTAGAATCAACACAAATTTACCGCTTCTTAGAATACGTTTATTGTATGTAATTACTTTACTACCTAAGTACTTCCATATTACAATTTATAACGACAAAAACATATATCAATATTGACCCGTTATTCGTGAAATATTATACCCAATATTGTGGCTAACATGCTTCAGCTGGAATAACGGCAGATTTTGTGATAGCAGCAATTATCACAGGCATAATTTGTCGTGAACAGCCTAACGAGGTATTACTGTGTATTTACGTTTAGTCCAAGAGCTAGAACCGTATAATAAACCGGAGTTAAGCTCCTGAGATTATCGAGTACGGGCACGAGAATTTCAAATGTAACTTGGTGTTAGGTAGTTTCAGTATAATTTGACGATTCGGCCTTTAAAAAACTTCCGCTGCTGCATCCTCTCGGTAGAAATTTATTTTTATTAGTTGATTTAGTTAAAATTGTGACAAGAAACGTTAGTGAACCTGAATCAATACTAAATTTTTGGTTTGAAATGCTAACTTGTGTTATATTACAAGTTTAGCTCTTAAACTATTTGATGATACGTTCATAGAGTGTGGGCGTGACGCTAAAATAGAATAATGATTGTATAAAATACAATGGTTTTGTAATTTCAACCCCGAATAACCAGCTTGTTGAAAATATTATTATGGGACATAAAATTTAAGAGCCATCAATTAGCTGCTCTAAATTGAATACGTTTTTGCTTATTTTGAAAGATAAATTGTATTTATTACATAAGTTATGTTTAGTTTTATACTACAAGCCTCCAAGTATATCAACAGGCCACCGGGCACACATATCTACGAGTCTATGCTATAATATATAAATCTATTATGATTTAATGTTATAAGAACCCAGGACTGTTAACTAAAAGGGTGACCGAACCAAGTATATCAAATTACAATCCTTAATAAGTGAAGTTTTGAACTTATATTTCTGGATAACAAATCATACATCGAACGCTGAAAGAGCTTAGACAATAGAGCATAAATAATAAATAATAATTTACGAAGTTGTAATAAATAATACATAGTATATAGAAATCATAAATGTGACACCACTAATTGCAACTTATAGACCGCATATGACATATACATATGTGTATAGTAATGTAAGTAGTTAGTTAAACATGAACCATTTCAAATGTCAGGCATTCGACACATTAACACTGCAATACTTTGCATATTTTATCGGAAAGCATTGCATGTTTTTAAACGTCTCCCTTTCTTCACCTAAGCACTTTGCAATTCGTAATTTTAAATTTGGAATTAAAAGATATTATTCTTAGGTCCCCCTCTACGCATACGATGTCTCCGTGGATGAAGAAAGTGTTCCTCCAGTTCATGCCTAAACTGTTAATGATGAGGAGAACCAAATACTCGTTGCCAGACTATGATGATACCTTCATGTCTAACGGATACACAAATGAGCTGGATATGAGGTTAGTCTAAATATATTGCTGATAATTATAAAATAATTGAGAAATAAACCGTTAATCGAACCACCGCGGTTACTTCTGTAGATCAACATTACCAAGTGTTAGTTAGCAATATTCGACACCAAAAAGTGTATAGTTATTATATGTTACTTATAATTAAGTAAATAAATATGTTGTCGTGTATATGTTAAGCAACGTTGCCTTTTGATAAACAGTCAACATTCTCTAACGGTATTCAACAGCTAATCGTTCCATAACATTAGGAGACTTTCTAAAGTTCGTATCTATTTTAACGATTTTAGCACTAGTTATTAGTTATGAAATCAATCTCACAAACTTCTCAAAATTCCATCTATACGTAACGGCTTATGCCCACGAGACATGACATGCCGGGCTTAGCTCCGGCGAAAGATCAGGACTACGCCCGGTCGTCAGTCTTCTATGGGACACTATGACGCTAACCACATGACGCTGGCGCTATCCTCGGCTCACCGTACAACCGGGCACGGTGCTCGCCGCGTCCGAGTCCTACACCCGGTGCGCAGTGGTGTATGGCAGTGTGAAACCGGGTCGTGTACAAGCCGTCTTGTGTGAAAGCTCTGACGGCTTCTAAGCCTGTCTCAAAAAAGAGTCTTTTTTTAAAATATGTCTTTCTCTTATTACAGCAAAGTGTCAGAAAGAGATAAAAGCTTTAGTTAAACAAACGTATATTTTTGTGAACGTATATAATTAGAGTTTACATGGCACGTGCATGTCTACATTTAACAAAAAACAAAACAAAAATTAAAATATGTTTTGTAAATTTTAGTCCTACCTGATTACGTAAACAAAATTCCACTAGAAAGACCAATATTTTCATAAAGAAACGAGTAATTTCTCAAAGGCTCGAAGCTGTGTGATTTCCGCAAAATCCGGTTTTCGCGAGAGTTGAGCCAGATTAATCTGGTTTATACCGGAACGGACATTAATTTACCGGTGCATCGGTCTGTCTGCGTTTGCCTTTCGTTTGTCTATTTTGTGCAGGCGTTAAATTGAATATTTATGAACATAAACGTATGGTGTTCGATTAACACGAGTCTACAATATTTATTTATTGTAAAATTTACAGACGGATATATTAAAAAACAGTTTTATTTTATTTCATTGGACAATTCAGACCAATTGACCTAGTCCCATGCTAAGCTGGTGAAGGTTGTGTTATGGGTACTAGGCAACGGATATACATACATTTTATACATAGATAGACCTAACACATATAAATACATATTTAACCACCCAAGACCTAAGCACAACACCAAATGCTCATCACATCGATGTTTGTCTCAACCGGGGATCGAACCCGGGACCCATGGGGTACTAATAAATGTACAATAATAAATGTAATGATATTATCCAATTACTTAAACTGGTAAAAGAAACTAAAAAAATCCAAAAAAATATCTAAAAAACTCTAGAGACAGTATATAAATATGGAAGATCTAATTTTATAACCAATATTCTAATAAGAAGTAATATAATACAAAACTTACTAGGTAGCTTAAATGGTGCTTTTAATATCTACCATTTGTCTATTAGATTGATTAACTTATTACAAGCTTGTAATAAGATATTGAAAATAATGAATAAGCAAAAGGTGAGACAGATAAAAACGGTTGGTGTAGCCAGGTGCGTAAGGTCATATATTCCTTTGTGTATATGAGAGTAGGAGATTAGCACAATGACCTATAGATTGAAAAGCAAAAGGCGTGCCGGTGCGAATCGCTTGTCTGCACCCGAACCTCATCCTCTAAGACCTCAAAGAATAGATAGGGCAATGTCGCCTACAACAAAAACAAACGCTTACGAAAGTTTAGCTTTAAAACTAGTGAGGAGGTATTAAGAGGCTGTTTGTTTTTTGGGAACAGTAATCAATCAGTCCTTGTCGATAAGTATAAATTATATGTATACGAGAAATACAAAACTGAAATATTTTCCAATACAAATGAAATTTGCCTTGCCTTGTACAAAGAGATATCCTATTGCGTGTATTACGTTACAACTAAAAACTAATAAAAGCACTGCATACGATCCACCCGTTCGTTATCGAATTTAAACGTGTATTTTTCATTAATTTCGTTTCGTTTCATATAGTGAAATGTTATGTTTCGGTTCCGATATTTCGCGATAATTTCCAAGTTTCATTTTAGCGAATACTCGATTTAAGCACAACATTTCAATTAACTCACTTTGTTTGCGGTTGTTTTCTTTGAATTATATTGTTTAAGGTTTTCAACGTTTAACGGGTTAGTTGCAATTTAAAGGTTTTGTTTAAATATCTACATTCAAATTTGGAATTGAATTGGTTAAACACTTGACAAACATTGAGTTGTAATTGAAAGAAATACTATAAACAAGATAGCTAGAATGTCATGTATTTTTGAAGTATTGTGGCCTCTGAGCTTTTCTAATACTTGACGTCGGTAGTGCTTTAAAGCTAGATGTGGCTAAGAGGATCATGTTTTGTATTGAAGACAGCAATAAAAGGCCTTTAAATATTTATGTTCAATTAAAAACAGATACACATCACTATAATATATTTTATTTTATTTCTGCTTCATTATTAATTGTATAAAATTGAGTGACTTCTATACCGTATAAGTCCTATCTTTTAGGGCGGTTTGAGACTAGAGTTTTTTACGCGCGTATAAGATCGTCTTTGGAAGCGCATGTAAGCACGTATAGGCATGCCTTTTGAAACACGCGCAACTCGTACGAGCGTTGACGCGCTTCTAAGCTCGTATAAGTTCGTAGTTCTAGGTAGAGTGTATCAAAGTGATCGGTTCTCTGTCTTGATGTAACCATCGATGACACCCAGTATCTGTTTCGTCTTCTTTGGACGGCGAATACGTAACGCAAATAGCAATGTGTCTTCGTCAGAATGCATGTTGATACTGACCGGTAGTGGCATACTACCGGTTCGAGCAAACACGCCGCGCGTCCGGATTTTTGAAGCGCGTATGGGGAAACGACCGTATGCGCGCCGAATAATCCGCTAGTCTGTAACCGCCTTTCTAGTTTCGCCAGGAATCATAAATTCCTAGAGTTTTTACGTCACAATCGCATCGTAAGGAAGATAGTGCTAGGTCAATATCTGGAATATATGAATACATTCTTCCTAATATGAGGCCTTTATACGATCGTAAACAGGTTTATTGGGTGAAGTGAAATGTAAAACATTTTACGAGTGAAACCATGGGGCGTTGTTGCCTCAAGCCATTTGCGGCTTGCGAATAAGGGATAATAATTTTCGTCAATATACCACAATATGTTTCGGATGTGTATGATCAAAAAAGTGAACTTATAGTCCGATTCTATTTGTACTGATGTTTTTTTATTAAACTCTTTTCAAATGTTTAATCCTTATTTTATAAAATGCCGTTCCCGAGAGTCTGTTTGTATGAACGCGATAAACTCAAAAACGTCTCAATGGATTTTTGTACTGTTTTCACAAATAGTTTGTGTGATTCCTGAGATAGGTTTGAGAGTTGTATATAATGGTTTTACGTAAATTAACTGTTCAACATCAAAACTGGGACCGGCTATTATGTAATTAAAGTATGATATTTTATTAGTTTCATGTTTGTAAATAATAATTGATCACAGCGTATATGGATAGAGAGCAGTGTTGGTATAGTGGCTTCAGCATGTGACTCTCATCCCTGAGGTCGTAGGTTCGATCCCCGGGTGTGCACCAATTGACTTTCTTTCT
This sequence comes from Pieris napi, assembly GCF_905475465.1. Lineage (NCBI taxonomy): Eukaryota > Metazoa > Arthropoda > Insecta > Lepidoptera > Pieridae > Pieris > Pieris napi. The sequence continues at coordinate 1,605,030 of NC_062239.1, read as the reverse complement.
ATGTGTGCATTTAACATTCGCTCGAACGGTGAAGGAAAACATCGTCAGGAACCGCGGTCTTAGACCCAAAAAGTCGAAGGCTTGTGTCAGGCACAGAAGGCTGATCATCTACTTGCCAATTACATTGCCAAATGATCATGAAAAAGATACAGAAATCTGAGGCCCAGACCTAATAAGGTTGTAGCGCCACTGATTATTATTAGTATATAGATAGATATTCACAAGAAAAATCCACACGTTTTAAACTCAATTTAGGTTGTATCTTCAACGTGTATCTTTACGCTCATAGAAAAGTATTTTGCGTGTTCTCGCATTTATCAATGTGCACGTGACGTTGAACCCTAATGCTTTATTAATATGGGTCGTTATCGCTCGTCCCTCAACATGAGAAAAGCTAATACTCGTTTGCTGAAACGATTTTAAAAAGCAAAATTTACATTATATTAGTATTAGGTAACTTATTTACGGGAAAACTTAATAAATAATGTGGAGAGTAACTATTTATTTAATTTTAATGGTGTAATCAATTAAAATAATGCTTTACAAAGTTGTTAAGCATTTAAAGAATATTATTTTTATAGAGTAAATAAGAAAGAAATAAAAGCTTACAAGTTTATAGATTTAAATAAAAAAAATACTTAATTCATATTTAGTTATATTTAATAAAATAAATAATAGGTAGTAAATGTAGTGCAGTTAAAAGCTAATTAATACGACTGTTAGGGCTATTAACGATACACAATACAAATCTGAATATATTTTAACACACCTACACACTTTCATATTTTAGTATTCCATCATCATAGGCAGCCAATTACCACATAATGAGGAAAAAGTGTGTATTCGAATTGCAGAAGTTATGTTTCCAGCAGGGACAGTCTGACGGACGCATTTTCCACTGGTAAAGGCGATGATGGGGATTACCGAAAATCGCCAGGACCTGAAGACGATATGCTCGGGGCAGGTGCTCATCAACGACCATCAGGTAGGAAGTTGTTAGGAAATTAATCACGATTATATTGTAACTATTGTGATTCTAGTTTTGAAAAGGAAAAAGAGAAAATATGAATTGCATATAAAATTACGAACGTAATATTACGCAGTTGTAAAAGGGCAAAAGGCTTTTAAAAAGTAAATCAGGTCGGTGCTCTAATCTATGTTGACGCTTCGTAGCGCCATCCGTAGCATAATCACGTAGCTGCTACATTGTAGCACTCTACGGCGTGTCTACAAAACACATTATGATATTTTAAAGGATTATTATAATACAAAATCTATGAAGAGTAAATGAGGTCCGCTATCCTTTAGGACATATTTATTACATGTATTTCAATTCGAAATAGGATAAAAGATATTATTAAAAATATGATATATACACAAATGGACTACTGTGTTTCCGAACCAATTCGACTTAGGGTCCTTCAAGAAAAGAGCGTACCAATTCTTTAAAGGCCGGCAGCACACTTGCGAGCCTTCTGGTAGTGCGAGTGTCCATGGGCGGCTGTATCACTTAACATCAGGTGAGCCTCCTGTAACATAAAAAAAAAGCAGCAGCCACATTGGTAAATATTGAAGAATCAATATTCTGCTATAACACTGCGCAATACTTATTGAAGTATTGAGCAGTGTTTCTAACATTTGTGGTTAGAATAAAATTTTCTAAACGAACTGTAGACTAGCAATATAATTTGTAGTGAATAAAAAGAAAATCTAGTATTTTAAATACGCAAACATGTTTGCCTAGTGTCAAGACTATCTTTACTTCAAAGCTCAAAGATAACAACGTTATTTTCCAATAGTGACGGATTCTGAGAACATGTTGCCGCGCCACTTGTCGCCTGAAGTAGCGGCCGCCTTGCAGAGTGTGCGATTTATCGCACAACATATCAAGGACGCCGACAAGGACAACGAGGTATATATTTTTGTATATCTTTTCTATACTAATATTTTAAAGAAGAAAGGTTTTATTTTTTGTTTGTTTGAAATGAATAGGTTCCGAAACTACAGGACCGATTTCAAAAATTCTTTCACCGTTGGCAAGCTACACTATTCTCAAGTGACATAGGCTATGTTTCATTTTCAAAAAAAAAATGGGGATGCTTACTAAAACTTGAATAATCTAACCCAAGGCGTAAAAAAATAAACAAAAAACTTCCTTCAATCGTGTACGCCTCGAAAACTATTAATGATAGAACAAAATGATGTATTACAATTTTTTAGGACACATCACTATCTATAAAAAATGTCACGACTGCATGTCTCTATTTTTTATAGTTACGTCACAATATGCGTCCTTTTTTTATTTTTTTTTATTAAAATACCACCGCTAGAAAAGGCTCTTCGTACCTAGGTATTGATCCTTATCAAAATAATTACCTACGTATCACATAAGCTACAATTTACTGACACAACCACCAAAAAAGCATGGTGGATTGGTATACTTCTGCCTTTTCTCTTGAATAGTTTACTACTATGTAATATTACAAAAATCTTAGCCACAGCAACGCTTGGCTGAGTCTACTAGTATTTCATACATTTTAGATAGTACTGTACATGATAAAACATGAATATGATACATTGTTTATTTATAAATACCTGTTCATAAAAACAAGATACCTGCGATACTGGGTCTAAACCTGCGATATTTTAGGCTCAAAAAAACTTCGCTCAGCTATTATTAAAATAAATTAGCCTTAACAAATCACTCAACTTGTTACAAGACAGACAAATTGGTCATTAACAAATCCCTCCGTTATCGTAGCAATTACAATTACTTTAATCCCGGAGATAGCTTCAAACTTTCGCAAATAAAAGTTGTACCATCCACTTTCTGATAACTTCAAATTGCTTCAGTCTTTCCTGGATAAATAGTCACCTTTGAACTTTGAAACGTAGTACTATTTCGAGGGTACTATTCTTAATTCTTGAGGGTACTATGTTAATATAATTATTTTGAAAAAAAAAAATTAAACTGACGCCTAAGATTATAGCCGCATAACGACCACATAGAGACAAAATTCCGCTTTTGAACAATATACCCTAGTCAGACTTGAAGTAAGTTTCGCCTATAAATTTTTCACTCTAAAATTTAAATTATGTCAAAAAACACATTTCCTCAGGTCCTATCTATCCCAAATTTAATCCGTATAACTTGAGCTTAAACTCCTTTGGTAAATTACTTCTTAATAAATGAAAATTAACAACTTTTCAACACGTCTGTACTGTAAGTACCTATTAATGAAGATGAGAAGTTTCGTCAATAAAACTTCTACAAGGGCCCCTTCGAATAAGTTTAAATTGCCCTAACAGCGTACCGCTGTATAAACGTACGAACATATACGATGTTCTTCATTAAATTTAGGAGATAACTTATATTAATGTTACATTTCAAAAGATAAATTGTATTTCCATATTAAAGAAACATCATTACACTAAATACAAATTTAAAAAAAAATAATTGTATTAAATTAGTTTCCCTACACACTTCGTTTTGCCTCAGATTTTTTTACTTGGCCTACCTTAGTAGTAGATACATATCAATATATGGAATATTTTGTTATACAACCCCACAGAGTTCCACGGAGTTGAAGAAATTAATAAAAAAATACTGGAATTGATCGCAACATATTTTGCGATACATTTTTCTCTATATACATACAATGCATCTATCTTTTGAGTTACAACTAGACACTTTATAACTAAAAATGGAATAAAAGAAAATGCTAAAAGTTGTCATTTAATATTGGTTAATATGAATATAGTAAACTTAGTTGCTAGCCTTATTTAGCAATGAAATATTTGAAATCTATATTTTGAAATGATTAATTAGAATTGGATGTTTTAAGGCTGTAGAGATATTATTTAATTTTTTTTTTTTTAAAGACAATTCACACCAATTGACCTAGTCCCATGCTAAGCTGGTGAAGCTTGTTTTATGGGCACTAGGCAACGGATATACATATTATAGATAGATATACATATCAATACATATTTAAACACCCAAGACCTAAGAACAACACCAAATGCTCATCACATCGATGTTCGCCTCAGCCGGGGATCGAACCCGGGACCCATGGATTCGCAGTCAGGGGTACTAACCACTAGACCAATGAGTCGTCTAAATGCATGAAACATTTGTATATTTTTGTTTTATTGCACTTATATTAACAAAAACGAACTACATAAGTATAGTTCGTTTTTGTTAATTAAAACATGATTCTTTTACCCTGCTATACAAACTCTAAATTTTTCGTTTTTGAATAATCTGAATATCATATTGAATTCTTAATTCAATATTAAAAATTCGAACTTATTAAAAATTTTAAAGCGAAAAAACGGCTCGCATATTTAAATTGAAGAAGTTATTAAAGAAAACTTTCATTACAACAGAACAGTTAAGCTGTAGGTAGTGAGTGCATTTTCTTGAATTCGAACTTAAAAAATAAACTGAATTTAGTTGAGAATACTTGAAGAGTTTTGCTTACTTAATATGACGTGAGTTTGAATTGTAGGTACGCTTTGCACAACTTTGTTTAAAGTTTTGACAAGAATTGCTTGTTTGAATGGGGAATGATTTAACGAAGAAGTAATTTTGTACTCCATTTTAAGCTGAAAATACCGTATTTTTATACACGAATGTGATTAAGCGGTGATAGAAATATGTATGAGCACAGCAGGCATCGGTTGCATTGATATTTATTTTAACAAACAAGTACGTGATCAGTCTATTGCGTCTCCCCGTGTACATATCGTTGCTTTTTTTATCGTAGGGTTTTAAGAGCCTCACATCAGGTGAGCCTCCTGCCAGTTTGCCCCCCGTTCTATAAAAAAAAAAGATCTGCTGGTTTCCTTACGATTTTTGCTTTCACAGTAGGAGTAAGTGTTTAAAAAGAAACATCCATTAGTTTACAGTCGAGCTTCGAACGCACCTCGACTTAGCGTTCAGAATTAGGCTTAAAAAACAAAAAAAAATATAATAAATAAACATGAAACTTTTTCATACATTCTGTGTTAGTACGTTTCGTTTGACTGAAGAATCTACAGTAACATCGTTATTTGTGCCTAACGTACTGAATATAATATTTTATTCAAATCTCAGCGAGTTTAATCTCTATTTTTAGCCTCTTCCATTGTAACTTTATTGTGCTTATAAAATATTTAATGATTTATGTATCATATGTAATATTACTTTTAACTAACCATGAACATATTCCTTGGGTTTTTTATGATTCTATATATTTTATATTAAAATTTGAAATTTCTATTTGTTTTTTTCATCCCTAATGTACCATTTTATTTTAAACGACTTTACAATTTATTTTACAGTTTTTCAATTAACAAAGCTTACCCGTTTAAAAGTTGTGCAGATTGCAAACATTTTGAATGTTTTTATTGGCCTTCTCGGTCATCTCTCGAAATGTAGTTAAATTTAAAGTTAGTACCAAGTTTGTTGCCATGGTAACGATACCATTTAAGCAGAATGGTAACCATTAATAAACGCACTCGACTTAGATCAGGGTGTAAGTTCTGAAGAACTGCAACCTCGTCGGAGATTTGAGTCTGTGGATTGATCTAGCTGCCAATCCAGGTATTTCCGAACCGTTACGACTTAGGTCCCTTTGCGAGAAGAACGTACCTTAAAGGCCGGATACGCACTTGTTAACCTCAACGGTATCTTCCCTCTACATTTGCTTCCAGTCCCATAATAAAAATTTGGAGCCTTATCATTAACGATAAATCACCTCTTTTAAAAATTAATTACGCATTAAACAACTAAAGTACTCATTTCTTTCTATCTCAGCGTATACTAAACGAATTACAAAATTATTATGAATAAAAGTGCAAGGATTTAAGGATAAAATAAGTGTGTATTTTCTTTAATTAATAGCTAAAGGCTATGTGACCGTCCAGAGGCAAACAGAACAACAACATTTTCTATTGTTGGTTTTCGAAAAATAATATACTTGAAAAGAATTCGCAACATTGTTAGGTTATTTGTGTAAAATACGGAAGTTACATAAACACTACGATAAATTCGTTCGAATCGAGTCGACAATCAGGACGTTGCAATATCAACATCAACAATGTTTGCACATGTTTGTTCAACATTTCAAACAGCCCCTATACTTATACGGAAAAAGAAAGATTATGTTTTCAGGATTGCTGTATTCTCTGGAATAAAGCTTTGTTCCTTACATAGCCTGAAGTGGTATGGATTATACCATTTTAATTATAATAATTTAGCAGCGCTACAACCCTTTTGTATTGGCTATAGATTGCATCTGTTTCTTTAATAATGTATTATTACTAGATGACCCGGCAAACGGTGTTTTGCCATGTATTTTATTTGTAGGATTTTTTTTTAGTTCAATAAAAATAACTTCTGTAATAAAAATAGGGGTTGGTCGTAGAGGGGTGAAAATTAAGGATTGTATGTATTTTTGTATGCTGTATCATAACAAAAAATTTTGTCTAAAAAATTAAAAAGACTATTTTTGAGGTGAACACCCCTTATCACAAATGGGTTTAAAAGATAGATAGTAGCCGATTCTCAGACTTACTGTACATGCATAAAAAAAATCATAAGAAGTTTCGGAGGAGTATGGGAACGAACATTGTGACACGAGAATTTTATATTATAGTAAGTAGGTAATCAGCCTTTGTCTCCTAGCACATGTAGTCGATTTTTAGGTTTGATGCAGGTTTCTTCATGATGTTTGCCTTCACCATAGGAGCAAGTGTCCATTAATTGCTGCACAGCCGTGATTCAAACGCACGACCTTAGGGTTGAGAGTCGCAAGCTTAAGCCACAAAGCCCACATCACTTAATTATACATCAGGCTATATAATATAGTCTCAGGTGGTAATATATAAGTTAAACGTATTGAGATAAAAATCCTTTACACGAGTTGTTTGTGACTTTATCTTTCTTTATCAATAATAGCCATTACAATTACAATTTACTCTAGAACGACTTTAAAATGTATCAACTTTGAGGTCGTGATGAAAGCATAGAGGTGAAAATGGGTGATGTATGTAAGGCGAAGAAAGGTGATTAACTTATTGATTACGCTTTTAGTGAGATAATAGAATGAACTGTTGAAATATATGCCACAGATACAGAACTTTTTATAGGAATGTATATTGTACACTGTTCTTCTGTGTTATAGCAATATCCATACCCGGTCAAACGTACAACATTGATTGACTATCTGAAGTAAAAGTGTATAATACATTAATCATTTACGTAAATGTATAATTATTCAAGTCAGGTATTCACTTGTTTCTACTTTTGAATAACAGATTATTCATTCGGAAGTAATGAAATTCTAACGCCTCTTGAACGTTAACTGAATTTGAAAGTTATGAATTTGTTAACATATTTGACGAACGGCAAGGTACTCATACTTTATTGATGAGCAAGATAAACTTATCACGGGCGTACTATAGATATTTATTTAATGATTTTGGACCAGAAATCCAACTTCATAGTGAAAATTGTTTGTAAACTTATCTGAAGACTCTTAACTCCACAATAGAGCGTAAAAACAATAAAGATTTTTAGGAATTCAACGTAAACGATCAGCATTAATGACCTCATAAGTTTATTTTTTATTCATAATTTGATTTGAGTTTGTATGGGTACAACTTTTTTTACAAAAAAGGCGGTTTGAAAGTTTTCATTTTTAATAAATTATTTTTCTATGCGGTGTGTAACAGATGCACTGTTAATAGATAAGTATTTTGCCTGACACATGTTTAAGAAAGCCGGGTTTCTCACGATGTTAACTTCGAGCAAGTGTTAAATGCGCATGTAAAACTAACCATTGCTCCAACCGGGTTTCGAACACACGACACACACTGGTTCAGATCAGTGTTTCCCAATGTAGGGCCCATGCCCCAGAGAGGGGCAGTTTGATAGTTAAGGAGGCAATTTGAAATTTTTTTTTTTTCACCATATGTTTAGTTTCTTAAGTGAGCAATTCAATTGTAGATATACAAAGTTAGTAAATAAATTGAGATGGAAAATGAAAAAAATATAACCTCATATTTCTATTGAATTCGTATGATTCAAATAAAACGTGTAAGTTGTTAAATAACAAACAAAAAAACGTACTTCCCGTCTAACTTTGATTTCAGCAAATAATAGTTTCAAAACTATGTCTTTGTATAGAATACGCAGTACCGTTGCAACTTATGGCCTAACATGACATTCAGCATTGCGTAAACGGGTTTCCAGCAAAACAATCCAACAATTAAGCCTTTAAATGAAGGTTTTAGTCAAACCGAATTTACGTAACGCGATAGATTGATTGTGTGAAGGTTATGTGCTCTCTTATATATACATTAGAAATTTAAACCTTCGGCCGCGTCTGTCTGTATAAACGCGATAAACTGCCGAAGGGATCTTTGTACGCTTTTCACCAAATAGTTAGTGTGATTCGTCAGGATGGGTATTAGTTATTATATATATGCGTCTTGTTCAAAGAAATGTATGGATGCTTCTATTTCATATTACTTTTACGTTAGAAGCTAAACGTTTGTTTTTATTATTATATTAATTGCTTCAAGAATATTATAAGGAGGATGGTGAAATGATAAAAATCAAAAGTCAAAAATCATTTAATTATGTACGTAACACAATGTGAACTTATGAACGTCAAAAAAAAACTTACATATATATATATATATGATATAACTTCTTACAATATTTTTAATACAAAATCGTTGCAATTAAAAAGAGACAAATAGGTTGGTACAAAATTCATCTATAGCGTGTACACAAGGGAGTCACACTGTGTTGTGGTATATTTAACTAAATGTATAAATAAACTAGCGAAATGTCAAAAGTACAATCTTAAAATTATAGCTCGTTACTTACACAAATAGTCAAACAAAATAAAATAAAATTAGAAAAATAGTATCATCGCGGGAATAATACGTACTTTTGTATGCATATTATAAATAAACCGTCAATTGGCTATATTATTTAACAATAATTAAACTACCAAAAAAGAACAATGTATTCTTTAAACATATGTTACATATAAAATGTTCTTAAGCTTACTTCGTGTGGTACACATCCAACGATAATGTAACAGTATTTAACTTATCGTGTATTGATATTAGCGTACAACTCAACACGAGAGGATATTAATTAAAATATTCCGTGCCATAATTACGCGAATACGCCGTTTAATATTCAGGAGGCATTAAGGGATAGAAATTGATCGTGTCAGTTATATCATTGTTAATATCACCAATTAATACTTGCTGTAAGCCGTTTGACGCACTTAATGCGTGATTGAGATTAGCACGCAATTTATAGGCGTTAAATAAATGTTTAGTAAATTAATGTTGTTCAAACTACACTTAAATTACACTTGTTTTAATAGTGTAATGGATGGTGTTACTGCATAATTTTTATAGGCATATGTAGCAGTATATCACTGGCCACGATTTCTTAAAGCTGAAAAAGTACGCTTTTATAATGCTGGCTTGGTCCACCTTAAGGCTATTTTTTCAAATGAAGTACACACTCGCTCGTACAGTGAAGTACATAAAGAACAGAAAATCCGCATGTGATATGATGTTTTATCGCGGTATTGTATGACCTCAAACGATATTAGTTCTTCAGGTGCCTGCATCCTAGTAGTAGGGTCATTGTAAAAGATGATGCTGTGTCGAAACTGGACTATAATTTTACTAAAGCTATTTTTTTAAACCTTTATTTTTTTTATATTACCAGTAACCAAGTTTTTACTGTGATAGGAATTTAATATAACTATCCGCTCCCAGAGGGTGTCCCCTGTGTTACTTGTAGAATAGGGAATATCAAGAAAAGAAGGATGAAAATTTGCTGAAGGCCAATAGATTTTAATACGTTTTTCACGTATTTAAACCGATACGTTTAAAAAAGTAACTGTTAAATTCATTAATTAATAACATTAAATTCGTTGAATTAAATATTTTATTGCATGAATTTGGAAATCCAATAGCAAAATCATTGAGTATTCTTTTGGGAGCTGTTAATTGTTACAGTCATTATAATAATTTATGCTCTCCAATTAGTTTTAATCCAATATCAATAATGCTCTTTTAGTTGCATGCTGTTATATAAATATACCTACATATAATTTGAGTTTGGCGCTCCTTGGTTAAGTGGTTAATGTTCAATTTTAATTAACACTAGAAGTATTTTTAAAATAATGTTTGCATAGTAATATCTGCATGTATGATCCGCAGGTTTTGGGTTCAAATCCTGCTTAAAAAAGTATTATAGTGTTTGGGACAGGTTTGATTACCGCCAACAATGAAAGAGATTCTACCCTGTCAGCAAGTTACGGGAATTTCCACACATTCTTTACACATTGCACATAATGCGACTTATATTTAAAAATCTACCTAACAGGATTTTTTTACTGGCATTTTCAAAGAGTAAATAAAAAGCACTTAAACAAGTATTTGTCAGGAAATATATGATTTCGTTAAAGCGTTGTCTACTTCAATCAAAGTTACAAGTCCAGAGCGCTACTTTAACTTGCAAATTAGTTTAAACGTAAATAACTCTAAGTTTTTTAACTTGATCCTTTAAAACGTCAAGTTTGTCCTTAGGAAATAACGAAATAAGTCCGAAAGCTTTGTAAAACTTAAAGATTAGCGTTGAAAGCTCGCTTTGTTATTATCTTGGGATGTTTTGTAAGCGGATCGTAGACCGTGGTTATGCATACAAATTTTAAGATTTCCATGTGTGTTTACTTCTAGAGTATTCGTGTAGTTGTATAAACTTTATGATTATACTATATGAAATATGTTTTCAATTCTTGGCCTAACAAAGGTATTTTTTGCAGATTTCCAAAATAACTAAAATAATTGATAAGTTATTGTTTATCGATTTATTTAAAAATTGTATTAGTGTTAGAATCAAACCTATTTAAATGGGGAAACGCAAATATATAATGTGACATGCGCAAAAATAATACGGCTTTATAATACTGATTATTTTAGTATAAAGTTGCTTGCCAACATACTTTAAAATAAAATAAATCTTTATATAAAAATGAACATCTTTTTAGTACGCTCCAGCAGTTTTCAGAGTAAGAACTACTATGCGATTAACGACTTTGCAACATGCTACGGATATGTCGAATGTAATCCTTAAGAGAACTTTTTTATATTAATTACGGCGCTTTTTCTGATAAATTTATTATTTAAACAAGTAATATCCTAACAGCGGTTCCATCCATCATCCTAAAGCTATGTTTTTTTTAAATCTAAATTTTTAATCAAAATAACAAGTTTGGTTAAGAACAAATTACGATTACTATTTATAGAGCAACTACGATGAACTTAACATAAATTAGTGGCTGTACAACCTACTTAGATCTGGGCCTCAGATTTCATTTCTATGATTATTAGTCAATCTAATAGGCAAATAGTTGATCGCCTTCCTGTACTTGAAACACGCTGTCGACTTTTTGGGTCTAAGGCAAGCCGGTTATCTTACGATGTTTTCCTTCACCGTTTGAGTAAATACGCACATAGGAAGAAGTCCATTGTTGCACAGCCAGGGATCGAAACTAGGACCTCAGGGATGAGGGTCGCACGCTGAACACTGCTCTAATCCATAAAAATACTTGAGTAAATAATCAATATTACTTCACTATAATTATTTGATACGTTGATTTTGGATAATATAAAATCGCACTTAAGTTCGCTTTCATTCATAAAGCGAATTCAGTTAATCTAGAAAAGGAATTAATGGTCGCCACATTTACGAGAGAATCATTAGTGAAGCTCATTAACTGTAACGAGACCAAATCAGCACATTTAAATTGCGGTCGTCGATATTGTCCTAAGCTATGGCTCCCGTGGGAACCCCTTGGACTAACGTGTTTCTTTGCAAATCAATACATTAATTGAGTAATGAAACCTTTGGGTAATAAAACAATTAAGCAGATATAAAATGTCACTTCGGTGGCTGATTGAAAAAATATCTTTATCCAATAACGCAGACAATAAAATTGGCGACTAAAGAGGCCAGGGCGGGGCCTGTGATAGATTCAGAAAATATTTAAAAAATTGAGGACATCAAAAATTTATGACCGTATAATCTGAATGTTATTGGAGGAAGAAGGAAGAAGAAGAAGGAAGCGAGCGAACGTTGTCTCCGCCTACTGCTTTTGGAGACGGGCATGACATAAATAAAATGTACAATTCTAAGACTTTACTGCAGTTTGCATTATTATGAATTTATTAATAAAACAGCAAAAGCACAAATAGAAGCTCACGCATACATGACCCATTTAAATGAAATTCGGATAAAAAGTTTGTTACATAACTGTGCTTTGTAGTTATTAAAAGACTATAATTATAATTCGTGTTTATCTATTATAGGCAATATTTTTAAATCCTTATAAAGTACTAAAAAATGTCAAAAATCAAAAGGTTGACTGAAACACTCACATATCTTGTACTAAATTTTATAGTAAGATCTGGCGTTTAGAAACGGCTACCATTATTATGTTTTATTAACACTTCGTTGCACACAGAAATATAATACAATTGAAATAATTAAACGAAAAGGACGGCAATTGGCGATTCATTACATAACTTTATGCCATGATGTTACAGGTATATAACATATAAAGTAGAAATTATAAATGTTTGCAGTTAGTTCTTAAAACAGTTTTGCTAACCAAAGCTTTGTCTAAAGGCTTGTGGAAGTTATACAATTATTAGACTTAGCTTTTGTGCTTCGAGATTGCAGCGAAATCGCTAACCACTTTCAAAAGAGCAATCTCTGAATTCACTAACGCATAAAGTACGGTATAATAGGATCAAAACTAGTGGAATGTTTAGCAAGTCTGAAATAGCTGTGTTAAACGTTCATAACTTACGGATCCGAGTGTATTTTAGGAGAACTGAGATAGAGTTGATATTGCTAGTCTGGTAATACTAAAATCTATAACTGTTATTAAAATGGCATATGAAACGATATTTGTGTGCAAATTAAAAATATTCTGTTAATTTATTATTTAGTTGCATAAAAGTCGATATAAAAATCAGCTGTCCACCGATGTATTTCCGAATCAATTTAACTTAGGGTCAAGTGAAAAATGTACGTCTTAAAAGGCCGGCAACGCATTTGCGAGCCCTCTGGCAATGTGGTGTCAATGGGCGGCGGTGTCACTTGACATCATATGAGCTGTTGCTATATAAAAACTGTATATTTATATATATATATATATATATATTTAGTATGTAATCGCCTAAAGATGTTTTAGATTATAAAAAGAATATCACCAAATTAGATAAGCCGAAATAATAATTTTCTCAGGAATAGATTGACAATTTAAAATTTAATGAAAAAGACTCAGAAAAGTTTACTCATACTCCATTGGATTTCAATGTGCTACAATACTGTCTACATAATCGATATTCAAACTTCTAGTTACTGTCATAATGCATCTAAGAACGTTTAAACAGCCGAGAACTTATAAAAACATCAGCCGCCCGACAATAGCGCCCTTAGTAGAGAATTGAAAACTTCAACAATATTAGACGTAGAATGAATTTGTTATGTATTTATGAAGTCGCAAGACCGCCTCAAAGACTCAACAAAAGCATGTAGGCACAGTTCGCAACAAAGTTTATAATATAATGGCCTTTCATGAGACTTTCTTAAAATCATTTTTCTTTCTCATTGTACTCGATCTTAGTTTAGTTAACCGAGCAATTTTCAACCCTATGTGGGATTATTTATGCAATTAATTTATATATTGCGCCTGAACTTATTTATTTTAATACATACTCACTGAATTTACAGAGGTATACATAATATACTACAAAAAGGTTAAGGCTTGTTATAACATTAAATTATGCCACGTGGTAATTAAATAAGAATTTAATCAACCATACTAAGCTAGCGACAGTTTCAAGCTTTGAATTAAAATCTTATTAATTATTTAAGTAATCGTAAATTCTTAATAGCATTTAATACAAAAATCGATAACGATTCAAAAAATCGATTCCAAACACTAATTACTAACATTTAATGAGTAATTAAAGAAACAGATACAGAATTCTGTAAAGTTTGTACAAAATTCAACAGTGTTTCGAATATTAATGACCCAATTAAAATTCAAAAGTATGAATTCAGAACATAGTTATAATTTCATATGAAAATCAAATAGATTCCCTTTCGGCGAAGAATCCAATTCAAATAACTATTAGCGACTGGAATAGTGAGCTTTACCCAACCTTATTCGAAAGCACTTTTGAATTGGGGCAGATCGAATTTTTCACAAGAACAAGCGTCGATTGGCAAACCGAATTGTTATTCTGAACACGTTTTTACGTCTCCCAGATAACCGCACTTCATTTTTGGAACGACTATATAAATAGCACCCCGAGGGCGTATAAATTTTAAAACCATCAGTGAATTAGTAGCGGAAACGGAATATATTTGAAGTCTTAAGTTAGAATTTAGCGATAGCACTAACGTTCATAATAAGTACGCCATTTTTTAAAATAATAGTCCACTTCCAATTAACGTTGCGAGTATGGCTAGTGAATCAACATTAAAATGCCGAGTTGCGCTAACGAGAGAGATTTTTTATTCTTACTTCCTGTATAAATGTATCTTTTTATCTGTGAAAATTAAAAATGTTCATTTTAGTTATGTTTTACCATTGATTCGCCTTGCAGTTGATTTGCATTCTCTGCAAAGATAAATTCTTGAATATTTATTTTTATTTAATGCTTTTACTTTTCTTAGTATAAAATCCAATTACAGTGTTTTTAACCCACATTCTATTTTATTTACTAGGGTTATTAGTTAAATAAGTATATCAAGTTTATTAAAGTCGGCTACGGCCTTGTAAGATACGCTTGATACGCTAACTAGGATTTTGGTTTTATTTTCGTCAAATGCTTTTCTTTCTGCCCTGCGATTCTGTAACTCACTTTTCGAACTCACACAGCGATTTTCGCATCGGCGGTCGCTCTGAAATCAGTAGTGAAGCAGTCATTTTATGATTTGGCATAAACAATAAACTACAAGCTCCCACCTTTTCAGAATGCCAAATCATAAAATGACTGCTTCACGACTGATTTGAGAGCGACCGCCGATGCGAAAACCACTGTGTGAGTTCGAAAAGTGAGTTACAGAATCGCAGGGCTGTTCTGTGAAATAGTTTGCTACATACGTGGACTGTAAGGAGCAAATAAATAAAGACACAGACTGATAGAAGAAAGAAGTTTGTCAATGAAAAATTATGTTAGAATTTATTCGATTGCGTATCGCAGTTTGAGTAGCGTGGCTTTATTACAGTAATGTAGGTAGGTATGCTATCTTGTGTGTGACGGGTCGTTTAATTCCCTCAAATATGATTGAGTAAAACGATGGCTGGCTCACACGCTATGCTTGTGAACAGATGCCGGTTCCGGAAACTGGACTGCGAGGTTTCCGTTCAGTTTTGTAATTTAATACAAATAGAGAGCGGACCGTATCTCCCTCCTTCTGGTTTCTTCTATCTGTGTTTGCCATGGTCATTTTGTATGATGATCTACACTCTCTGTCTTCTTTGCCGATGTGTAGGGATGTACCGATACAAATTTGATAATGTGGAATAAGTGATACCTATATCTTATATTCCAAAATAAGCATATTTTATTTTATGCAAAAATTACTGTTTTCATTTTTGTTTAATTAGTCCGTCTATTATAGAAACTCAAAAATGTATTACAAATAGTTGGCAAGGCTACATTATATACGTTGTAAAGATATAATTAATGAAAGTTTCGGTGATAAATGGTGTAATCAATGATGTAGAAATGGGTCAGCCCCATGTCCCATGGAAGGGTTTGGCAGAAGCCATTGTTAAGTGAAATTAATATAACTTCAGTATACACTATATATATATACTTAATATTACTTAACTGAAACAAAAGTATTATGCTTTTTACCTTTGATTTCTATACCGTAATATTGTTGTTGGCAAATGGTTGTTGTAATTTTTCCCTTTGTTCACATGTACTTAGTGGTCTGGTTGAGTTCAAACAATGTTTATACGCAATATTGATTTTGTATAGGGAATAATGCTTTGTCCTGCGAATAATTGTATAGGGAGTGTATTTATTTATAACTAGCAGAACACAAATATCTTAAACAATGCGATAGTTGATAGTTCCATTTGATTGAATTATATTAAAAAGAATGTTAAAAAAGTAAACTTTAGGCATATGCACTATCAATAGTAAATTTATAAATATAAGATATATATATATCTATAAAGTTGTGATATATCACAACTTTATAGATATAACTATATAGTATATTTTTAATTTGGACAGGAAAAATATATTTATACAATGTTATACATGAATATTAAGTCTAAGTATCGAAGTATCGGTATGTACCTGATTTTGTTACGTTTGAATTTTTTTTTATTAAAACCTTGGTTTCTGAGTTTACGTATTATTCCTAATAGAATTTTCTCATCTTATTATTAACTATCAACCAAATTATAGTACTTTAAAATTAAATATTGATTTTGACATCAAATAATAACATGGTATTACAACAGTGTATAGATTCTTCCTTCGCATTTGTCTTTCATTAATCATTTTCTTTTTACGGTAAGATTTAGTGGGCGAGAAAACTATCACTACCGTTTCATTCAAAAATTTTGACAAACGGCACTTAATAACCCTACAACTTTGAATCAAAGACATAATGATGTTCATGGGGTTAGCTGGTCGCTGAAATCGCTTAGTCAAAGTCAAAGTCAAAATAACTTTATTCATATAGGTAAACAAGTTTAAACAACTTTAACTTCAAAGTAAAGTAATTCTAAATTTACTACCAGTTCACAAGTCAAGGGCGGGCAAGAAGAACTGGCAAGAAACTTTTCGCCTCTCTTTTTAATCGCTTAGTTTTGAGTCATACAAATTGTTTGAACTGGACAGAATAAATCCCAAGGATTAGGATCGTTTAAATATTCGTCAAATTTATAAAAAGCCTTATTGATTAATTTACGTTTAACGAGGGCTTTGAATTTATTTAGTAATTCTCTAATTTCGCTTGGGAGTTTGTTGTAAAAACGAATACAATTTCCATATAAGGAGTGGTTTATATTCTGGAGCCTAGTTGGTCGGTCAGTTTTACTATTTACTTATAATTTAATTAATTTGTTTTGTCTTTAAACAGTTGTAAACTAAATACTATTAGCTGTCTTACGTACCTATTAACCTAACCTAACCTCACCTCCGTTGCTTAAACAAGAGTCAGTTTTTCAAATGCTAATGAAATCTTTTGTTGCTGTAGCAATATATAAACCTTTGAAATTAAATAATACATTAAGCATTATCGGAATATTCACGACGTCTACATTCATTTCAGTTGATTGCTTTTTCGGACACCGCTCCCATGAGCTGGGTATCGGGGTAAACACGGATTCCCATTCGTAGCCACTAACAGCATTTGAGCCGGATTTCCCTCATATTATAGCCACAAACCTAACAAACTGCTTAGAACACCCATTCGAATATAAACTCTATTGAAAGTTGATAAAACACAATTTGCCGTGGTCGAAACCGATCGAATGGATTTTAGGGCTTAGGAATAGTGAAGGAATGGCGAAGTTTCTAGAAAATGTTAGTCTTGGAAGTTGTATTTCTTATTATCTGATTGTGGATAGTTTAAGTCGGTTTGTAGGTATTACATCGTTGTATTTATTGGTTGTTTGGAAATATTATTCTTATAATAAAATATATCCAGTATTCAATTTATTAAATAACATTAACAATTATTTTTGCAGTTTGATCAATATTCAACAAGGTGGATACTGTTTAAGAAACAATTCTATTCTTAAATTACATCCATACTTTAAGTTAGGGAAGCTTAGTTAAATATTTAAAGACTTACGGGTACTACAAAAATACCTTTGTTCATAATCGTTCTAAAAGACGCAAAGATACTTACTTTTGTTTATCATGTTCATTCACACGAAATTCAGTTTTATTATGATGGCTTTTAATTATTTATTTATTAATAAAGGGTGAGTGTACTTCGTACGCGCGTAAGAAGTTTTACTTCTTTGGCATAATTAATTACAATTAAATAATCAAAGACTGGAAAAGGAATCATTATAGTCAATAAAGTTCAATTTACATTTTAAAAATTAAATTAATAAATATTTATTATTATTCTCTTACATTAAGTGTAACATAAATTCTATTACTATTTGAATGTTGTTTTTAAATTATGTCCAATGCCGTAGGATCTTCCGTGGACAACTTCATTCTGTTAATTTTGTGTCACGGTGCGCGCGCATCGTAAAATTTCAGTGTCATCAATTTTTTATAACGCTCCTAAAGAAGTATAACTTCAAAAATCAAAATATAATTTATTCATATAGGTTACTGAATGTACGCTTATGAACGTCAGTAAAAAAATATTCTAAATTTACATTTACTGCCAGTTCTTAATTCAAAGATGTCATGGTTGCTTACAAATATTTTGTTAAAAAGGACCTAGACGATTTAAGAGTTACGGAGACATTACTGTCAGTTCTTCTCGTCCGTTCCACGCCCTAGATTTAAGAACTGCCAGTAAATGTAAAATTAGAAGTATTTAATATATATTTCTTTTTTGGCGTTCATAAGAGTACATTTTGTTACCTATAAAATTAAATGATGTGATTTTTTTTTCTTAAAATGACAGCGATGCGCATTCTGGCAATGTAAGTATCAATGGGCAGAGATTACTTTGACATTAGATGAGCCTCCCGCGATCTGTATAAAAACTGCATATTGATTGGGAAAATCGCCTTACTGGCCATTAAACCGATATTTTCTCCTTATACGAGTATATTAGACGTCACCTAAGAATATTTATGTCAGTTTCATATCGTCAAAATGTCAATATGAAGGTCGTAAAACTCGTAAGTGTCTCCAAGGCACAGGGTCCATTATGAGATCTGTGGTAAGGATATTGAATTTCATTCCACTTCAAGCACTTTAGATCCGCATATTGCTACCAGAAAGTGCATTTCTTTTGGCAAAATTGTATTACTTACCTTCAAAGAGACTTGTGTTACTTTAATGTTTACCTTATAGCTTTAATAAATTATAGATTATTTGTATATTTGATCAAATAAAAGTTATTATATGTTACTTGTTGTTGTGAACACAAATAACAAAAAAGGCAAAATTTTAATTGTTAGTGAAAAAGACTCGTAAAAATATCGCATATCTATTCAGATAGACCACATCGAGTAATTTTTAATGATACACAAAATAACAAGAAATATAAATGAAACAAATAAGGTTTTTCACCTTATTGTTCAACTCCTGGAATCGTTACAGGCAACCCAAATGAATGAAAACTCACTATTTAATTAACATTCGTATCGCAGTAAGTATAATAATAATCAGTCAGTTGTAGGGCCACCGCCAATAAACTTCAGACTGCAACAATGTCTTTGGTCATTTTATTTTATGAACAATTAAGTGTGCCTTCTGCCTGACACAGTTTGAGCAGTGTTGGCCTAGTGGCTTCAGCGTGCGACTCTCATCCCTGAGGTCGTTGGTTCGATCCCCGACTGTGCACCGATGGACATTCTTTCTATGTGCGTATTTAACATTCGCCCCAAAAAATCGACGGCGTGTATCTGGTACAGGAGGCTGATCACCTACTTGCCTATTAGATTGAAAAATTATCATGATTCAGAAGTGAGGCCCAGACCTAAAGAGGTTGTAGCGCCACTGATTTTGTATTATTTTATTCTGCCTGACATTATATGTCGATTTTGTGAGTAAGACAGTTACTAGTTTCCTTGTCACGTTTTAGTTTACAAGCGAGTTTAATACGTAGATAGAAAAAAAAAATCGTAAATCGAATGTATGACTTCTGCATGCAAATATGTGTATCAGAGTAACATTAAATACACTAGATATAGAGAAATAATGAGTGAACAAATAATTTAATATATTCGTAAGTCCAGTATAAAATCGTTAATATGAAAATTTGATCGCGCTATAAAACGTAGCTAGATAAACGTAGTATTCTTCCAAAGTGCATCAGTTGCACTCTTGAAATGCCTTTTGGGAAGCCATTCATTTTATATGCGATGCTTACTTGAATATTTTATCACATTGCGCAATAAATTTCGAATTGTATATGTGCATGTAAACTGTTCTCGGATCTTTTTGTATTTATAAGTAAATGTAGGAATACAATATTCTTAAATTTGTTTCAGGAGAATTTTTTCTTAGAAATTAGTTCGCTATTGTTTTTGCTTTTGAGTCTAAATATAAAAGCAAACTGATTAAGATACTTAATTACACTTGCGCGAAAAAATCACATATCTAACAATTGTCTGATAAACGACACCTAGTCATTTTTAATAATATACGAAATAACAAAAATATTTTCAGTTTTACTACGATATCGCATATTATACACTAAAATGTATGAATAAATAACAATTCGTAATAACATGTCAAGTGAAATTTAAAACAATAATTTAAAATGTATTCGAAATACATTATAAAACCTCCAATTATACTGAACGAATATTTAACCGCATTGAAATTAAATACAAGCATTAAAATTTACATACCGATAGATAATGTAAGGCTTAATCGGATATTTACTTTCAATAATTTAATATGCTTTGGTTAAACCATATCTAATGCAAACACTCACCAAAATTGTCACAAATATTACCATTCGCCGCAAATTTTAAATAACCTTCATTGTATTAATCTCGTGCGTTTGGCGTTAGTAAGTATGAAACTTGGTATGAAATTCTGCTTTACCACGTTTGCCTTGGTAATTATTAATTTTAGAAGTTGGTTTGTGTGGGTACATTATAATATTTGTTTTAAGCAAATGCAATAGTACTTAAAAAAAAATAAGCGAAATACTGCTAAGAATTTAATTCATTCATTCAGTATAGTTCGATCCAATATTTTGAATGAATGTGTTGGCTTGTTTTTTAAATTTTAACACATATAAACACGAATTATACTAACTCCACGTATACAGCAATGGTCAGACTGTCACAATGTGATCAGTGATAGAAATTTTTAAACTATCGTCGCGAATTTCTTATTTAAAACTATTCAGTTGATATATGTATTTAACCAAAAAGTAACATAGTGCTATTTGTTACTTCGGCTAAAGTTCTTGACCGAAAAATATAGATATATTGACAGCATCGTAGATTATTTCGCCTGAAAACTTTATAATTGGCTAATGACAACTTTGCTATGCAATTTCCATCAGGCGTTTGGTAAATTGTCTTTCTATGCTGATATTTGATATATCGGATTAGCTATAAGTTAACCATAATGTGTGAATGTAATATACCTAGATAAATACTTAAATATTCCAACTATGTTTTATCAAAATGAATAGTGTTTATAAAGTGTGCTCAATTCCCTTGAGAGCGTGCACTCACTGATTTCGGCTAACACAGAGCAACGCCTCGTTGACTTCAACTTTGACCTACTGAGTATTCCACATGGAATACTAGTACCATTAATTTATACTGTGGTCAGTTTCTTTAAATAAATAATCCAACATGAAGATTGCATGTTGCGTCCTGTAATCTGTAGAAGTAATAGTTTTATTTTGGTTTTAACCAAAAACTTAACCTTTTAAAACCGATAAAGGTTCTCAAATCAACGTGTATTTTTTTTTCAAGCACATATATATATTAGACAATTCTTTACATCGTCATACCCCGTATATTTCTGGTGATTTATTAATAATTATTTTGGATCAGGAACAAAAGATTGTCTTAAGTGATCAATTCTGCAGACTCAAGAATATACCAGTCCCATACATTGTCACGAGATTAAAGGACTTTGAACAAAGGGACCAATAAATAAGTACTAGAAAATCAATTTATATCAGAAATTTGTACCTTTTTTATATTGAAACCAATTAATGTTGTTTATGTTTAGGTAAAAAAAGAATTTGAGTTAACTAAGTTTATATATTTAGTCAAAAATTTAATAAATTACTTTATTTTGGTTATTTAATGTTAATTTATTATTTTTGATCAAATAAGTAATATATTGTTGGTCAGGATTAAGATATATATAGGTATTCAATTATTTTAAAATTAAGGCAAATCTTACCTACTAAATTTACTCTGTTTTTCAGAAATTGTGCTTGCACACACAAACCCTTAAACATTTCTACGGTCACGTAGCAATTAACTACTATTGAGTTAGACGCGAATCGTAAAAAATGCATAAATAATAATCTATCAGTTGACAACAACGATATAACTTCCATTGGAACAATTGTATCAGAAGATGCAATAAACGAATTGAATTTCTGAAGGTAATATAATAATGCCTTGTTTCGGAACTTTATTAGTTTTGTAGAATGCAAAAAGTGCAGTAACGAGCCGGGCCTGAACTCGAACTTCACTTTGAAACCTCGTTATGAACTGCAATACTTTTATAGAATTTACAGAACGGGAAAGAAATTTCGTTTTACATTGATATTGGTTGGTCAGTTATGTCTATTTGGACGCTAATTTTGTTCATTCAAAGACGATTTCCAAGAGTTGTATGTATGAAGTTCCTTAGGTTGACATTGAAAATGTAAGCTTCACCTAGGGACCTATAATATTATACTTTATGGATTTTATTTTGAATATCTTATACAGACGACTTATTCTGAATTTTCCGAATATTTTCGTCTCCACGTTTTATGAAAATTTCCACTTCCAATCAGCATTACTGGCAATAATAAATGCACTACCTATAAACCTTACGCGTTATAATTTTTAAAATTTACTAACACTTCAAAAATTCAGTAGCATTTCAGAAGAGTATAGACTACAGAAGCATTACGGCCTAAATCAGTTTAACACAATACTTTTATTTTAAAATTGTTATTGATGATAGTGTGAATAACTTGTTATTACATAAATTAAGTTTTGCTAAAAGAAAATACGTTATCCTAAACCTGTATATATATGGAAACAAGTATTTTCCGATACTCTGTCATAAGTATAAATTGAGTTAGCTTGCGCTTCTTTGACTTTTATCTCAAATAGAAGCCTTTGGAATCAAACATTTCCTTAAGTTTGCTCTTACGAATTTGTTAATACTTATACTTATTTTGCAAAAGAATATTATAAATGACAACACCTTACTGAGTGAGTATTAAAATAAATCAGTGGCGCTACAACCTCTTTAGGTCTTGCCTCAGATTTCTGAATCTGTTACATGATCATTTTTAAATGGCAAGTCGACTTTTGGGTCTAAGATATGTCGGTTTCCTCACGATGTTTTCCTTCACCCTTCGAGCAAATGTTAAATGCGCACATAGAAAGAAAGTCCATTGGTGCACAGCTGGGGATCGAACCTACGACCTCAGGTATGAGAGTCGCACGCTGAAGCAGGCCATCACTGCTCTAGGATGAGCGAGTATTAGTGGCGCATATAGAAGGATAAGTCCTTAGGCGTGATACAAACGCCAGACCAAATTTGGGAGTTCTTAGTTATCGCCGCAAGCCCAAGACACTAGACCAACACTCATCAGAGAAAAAATCGTGATCGTTTTGTTACCTAGCAAAATCCATTATAAATTTCAACACACCATTATAAATATTCCAATGTGTTAATTCTAAAAAAAATCTCGAAAAGAAACGGCAACAAAGCTTTCTTTACATATTTTCCATACCAGCGAGTGCCAAATTGCTATTTTACGTCCTTTGACTGTGAACTACACCAACAAAGTCCTTTAGTTTTCATCAGCGTTACATTATCGCGAGCCTCTTAATCTACATCAGGAAATTACACGATAATACGCTTCCTTTCATTAAAGCACAAAAAGCCATTGGCGACGGGAAATAATGAAAAAATTCTGCTTAAAGAGTTGTTTCGAATAGCTGTATGATCAGGTTAAATAAATTATAAACATTTGGTTATAGCACGGTATTAAAAAGAATTATATTAGAGATTTATTATAATAGAAATACCTTCAATTGTTTTTGATTTTGGTCAATTATATGATGCTATATGTTCTTGAATTGAACATATGAGGATACAATGGAAGTTACTAAAAAACGGTTTTATCGATAATATCTTTTCTTTTTAAAATCTCTTTCAGGTTTTCAAATTTTTGTAGATGTTGCAAAATGCATATTTCAAATTTTAACCAATCTTAAATACTGCAAAGAGCAAATCAATGGAAATTAAGTTTTTTTTATAGAACAGGGGGAAAACGTCCAGGAGGTTCATCGGATGTTAAGTGATACCGCCGCCCATGGACATTTTCAATGCCAGGGGGCTCGCGACTGCGTTGTCGGCTTTTTAAGAATTGGTTCAGTAATTTGGCTCAAGTAGTTTTTAAAACAATTATACTTCATCATAGCTTGCTACCCTGAGTTGAACCCGTTAAAATACAATATATACATTTTAATTATAGGTGTCAATCATCAAGGTGAAATATATCATCATCATTAAAATATTCCTCTTCCGCAGGTTGTTGAAGATTGGAAATTCATGTCTATGGTACTAGACAGGTTCTTCCTCTGGCTGTTCACCATTGCCTGCTTTGTTGGGACCTTTGGAATCATCTTCCAATCACCTTCACTCTACGACACCCGTGTTCCAGTTGATCAAGAACTGTCTTCTATTCCGATGAGGAAGAATAACTTCTATTACCCTAAGGATGTTGAGACAATTGGTATTGTGTAGACGAAGAATACAGCCATGTTCTAATAAAGATATAAAATATAATAAAGTATTACTATCAAAAATTGAATGATTCTAGCGTTTACTGCTTTCTTAAATAAAAGGCGTAAACTGGACAGGAAGACCTGGCACTGTTCTAAATCGCAAACAGTATTTTTATGTTTTAATTAAATAAAATAATAATAATAAATAGACAAAAAGACGTTTAACTTCTAGTTATAGTTAAAACTTAATGTGTACGTAATACATAACAAATACTAACTCCGCATTTCGAAATTTGAAGGCTTCAGTCAGTGAGAGATCGTTGCAAGCCTTTCGATACACGAAATAGAACTTTAAAATCATGTTAAAGTTGTAGCAGATGTCTACAGGCTGTGTTAACAATATGTGTTATAATACATTGTCAATAATTTAAGTCTTAGATAGATTTTACTGTGGTGGAATTAATGACTCTTTAGTTTTTTTGCAAGGTTTGTAAGAAGTGTCCACATGATTACGATCTTAAGACAAAATTGTAGTCTTTACTTCATAATAATTCTCTCGACTCGCCAACGTTCAATCACAAGTTTGTGTCAAATATTTTTATAAAAAGAGTACGCGTAAAATTCCTTTTATGCAAACTCGTGGTATGCAATTTAATTAATAAGTAATTATTAGTAGTTTCAATGATCACACTTAATTAGCGATATACAAGGTATAATTTTAAGTATTAAGGCTGTGAATTTTACTTTTACTAATATGTAATAAGGTTCTATGTAATTTAGAAGCACAATATATAATCTATTATGAAGATTGTTTTATTTAGCCGCCTCCACATATAGAAAGATAATTAAGGTAATTTATATATAGAAGTCATTTTTCGGTGTAATTAAATAAATAGTTAAGCCGAAATAAAAATGATCAAAGATAAATTACAAACTTATAAATGACTCATAAAGGGAGTTATGGGATTTTAAATTAAATAATTAAATTGTTACAAATTCTTCATTGAGACACCTTTTGTTTGGAAGTAGCATAGCATAATGCCTTTTGAACTGACACATTTTCGTAGTTGCAAACATAAGCTAAAATTTTCAATTATAAGAGAACTATAATTAACTATAATACTAATCAATATCTAGAGGTGAATGTTGAATAGTGAATAGTAATTAAATACTACCTGAAAAAAGTTCTCAAGTACAGTAGTAAACTAAATTTTATTAAATTATTTTTAAAATATCTAGTATTCCTGGTATGATTTGTATTCCATTACGAAACATTAAAATTCGTTAAATTTGTTTAATTAAAACCATCAATTAATAGGAGTCAATCATCGAAAAATTCTATCATGGTAAATGAAATAACAGAAACAAATGATAAAATTGAAAGCAACAATTTAATGATCGAATACAGTTTTGTTCAGTATCGATTCAATTAAATTTAGTGTGTAAGGTGTAATCTTCAGGTATATAAGGGACTGTTAATGTTATTTAATGAAATGTAAAGTAAGAAAAACAATTCAAAATACTTTTTAATGTTTGGTTACAACAAGTTCAGTAATCATGTCAAAAAGGCTTAGCGGGCATTCGTTGTAGTACTTGTCACAGTCACCTCTCTGTCCATCTGCCTCTGCTTCATAATATATGTCATCTATGCCTTCTTCTTTTGATGCTGAAGGCCTGAAAAGAGAACTTCTTTTAATATTTCTTTAAGATACCAACACTGACCAAGAGTAAACTTATGCAGCACTGTGCAACATTTTTAACAGAGCGAGTTCTCTTATTACTTTTAATTGTATTCGATAATCGTATCAGAACAGATAGAAATATGTGAATTTTATTTATTAATTCATGTATAACTTTACATACAAACATATCCCAACTAAACATTAAAACAGTATCCAAATTTAAAGTATTTTAAAGGACTATTTCGTATAATAGTGTTTACGCTGTGATACACCTTAGAACGGAGCAATTAGACGGAGTATTGTTTTTATAAATAATGAATCTTCTTCTATTTTATCTGTATATTTCAAAACAAATATAATAAAAACATTTAAAGATAAATAAACCTATATTGACAAACTATCGCTTCGGCTATGATCAGTAGTAGTAGTTTTCACAACAATATTATTAAATTTAGTCAAAACTTACGTGAAAATAATATGCATGATGTGGCCCAGAAGACCGTTGTGATGTAGCGGAGTCTCCGCTGCCTCACAGATGTTACGAAGCAAACACTCTCTTCCGTTCATGCCGTTTCTGAAATTATTTAAGTTGTAAATTAATGTTATAAACATAGTTTTACCCGATTATAAGGTGCTTAAAAGACAACGTGTCTTTTTTTGAGATATTGTAATGAACGAAATGATTCAATAAGGCCACAATATACTAATTAATAGATATAATAATAAATATAATTAATAGATATTCTGATTTATTGTACAATGGTGATACATAAGCTAGTTTTAAACAAAAAGGTATTTTTTTTTATAAACTGTTTACTTAATAAGTGATATTTTACCCTAGGGTACAGTGACTTCCCAGTCCTGAATTGTAATAAACTCTAACATTGATCTTTTTTTACGAAAGATCAAAGAAAAGGGCGGGATAAAAAATGTCGATACCTAAAAAAAGCGTAAGATTATTGTTATCTACGTGAGACCAAGTTTAATGTGTCACAAAAAAGTCTGATTAACTTGTTTAACACTGTGTATTAAACAAATAAAGGTAAGTTCTAAATTTAAAATACAAATTCTACTTATATTAAGAGTGAAAACGCGCAGTTATTTATTTAAAACTATGAGTCGGTGAGAAAATATAAAATATCAATCATCCCTTTAATAAATTTTAAAGCACTCACTCTTGGAATTTAGTTTCTAATACTGTGTACGCCAATTCCCTTGTTATACTTCTGCTGTGACGAGAAACGATCTGAAAAATTAAAATAAGTAATGATAATATTGTTTAAATAGACCTTTATTTTAACAGTTCTTTAACGAAAAACATGATTAATGTATTATGTCTCGAAGGATTTAGAGGCCTGGAGGCCTCGGGGCAACAAGGAGTGGAGGCCCCAAATTATTTTTAAATAAAGTTTTTCAATCAATAATTTATTGCGAATTCTAGTAGATTCTTTTAATATATAAGTTTAACAAACACATGAAATTATAAATACAGATCAATGTTTCTGTTAATATTTAAGAACAGCATATCATGTTTGTACAAAGGCAAAGGTAAAGATTAGTAGTAGGAATTAAAAAGAAAATCCGAAGTCTCTATTGCGGTGGTACATCTTTGGTGGGGGCCCCGGGCCTGTGGCCCCAATTGCCCTCCCCTAAGCCGGCCCTGCCCTGTCTCCTTCGTAAATTAATTCTAATATTTTCGGAAAGTCTCAATCTAAATCGAATACTAAGAGTTTATTTGTCAGGTCATTAACGGTAAGCTAAGGAGCAATTGCGAAATTGAGAAATTGCTTTTGCTTTGAATAGTCCAT
The DNA here is from genome assembly GCF_905475465.1 of Pieris napi. NCBI lineage: Eukaryota > Metazoa > Arthropoda > Insecta > Lepidoptera > Pieridae > Pieris > Pieris napi. Next base: position 1,576,824 of record NC_062239.1, on the reverse strand, counting down.
TTAGAGGTGATATACTATACTATATAACACCAGTGTCATACGGCTACTAGGTTTTTAACACGTTCACTGCGTAACAGGCCGATATCAGCCTGCCGCGGTATTTCCGCTGGTGCGGACGAAGAAATCTATGTCCCTCTCGCTGGTGCGTAACGATTATCTTAGGTGTTTGTAAAAATTCGACAGGGACAAATATATATTTCATCTTGCGGTCAAAATTGTAGGTTTTCCCCATCAAAACATAACGGCAGGCTTTTATCGACCTACCACGCACTGACGCTGCTTTGCATCCGCTCAGTGCGGCAGTGGGCCTATTTTAGCCCGCCCACCCAACAGGCAGCTGGCGACCCGATACCGCACAGACCGCGCGCCCGACCAGTTAGTGTTGTGCTATCTAACTAATCTAACATAGCGTTCGATATTATCAACCATGGCAAGCAATACAAGAAAAATACAAATTTTGGAAAATAGAGTAATTCGCCTTGCAGTTATTCACAGTGATAGTGACAGCAGTGAAGAAATATTTTCCACTAAGAAAAATAAAAAGTATTTCTGTTTCCAAGACAGGCATACATAAGTAAATAAATAAATTTTTCAGTTCCTTTAGTAGTAAATGTAAATTTACGATTAATTTAACTTGACGATTCGAAAGTGTACTTGGTTACCCACTTGAATAAAGATATTTTGAGTTTGAGTTTGAGTTGAGTTTACGATAATTCTGTTTTATTTTCGATATTTCTCTGTCCCATCACTACTAAAAATATATTCTAGTGCGGTTCAGGTCGATATCGGCCTGCCGCTTTTCCTGCTTTATTTCTCATTTCCTGTTTGCCAGATCCCGGGGCGAATCAAACCTAAGGAAGTTGGGTTCAAGGTCATTCTAACAATATAAAAAAAAAATTATACATTATGTTTCCACAAAGTTATAGCAATTTAATCTATCCTAGTGCTGTTGGGTCTAGAAAGACCTGCCACGCACCGGCGGAAATATCATTGGGGGCGCATTTTGGCCCGCCGCCGCACCTGATGAAACATTATTATTTTACTTGCCGCAGTGAACGTGTTAAGGTCTATTCAAGTCACATTTTCATTATAAGGTAGCATAATTTTAAAGGAGATTATGTGTAAATAATTACCGGTAGATTGGGGAAGAGAACTTCATCAATTTGAGTGATGTTGGTCACTACACCGAGGTTTGACTCGAAGTTATATGACACGAAGACATTTTTATCGGGAATATCTAGAGGTACAGCCACTGCGACGAATATCTGGAAAATAACATATATTTATTTATATTTATTCCACTTCCACTGTCGCGGAAGACATTAAAAGATCAACCGTGCGATACAAAATGAGACTTCAGCAACACGTCAACACCCTAGCTTTGCCTGTTGGAAACGACGGACAGTGTGTATCGGCTGAAAAGGGCGAAACTTGCCGCAGTCTGACAGTTTACGAATTACGGAGGGAATAAAAAAATATTGGATTTGCGTTCCCTAATTGCCATAATTTCTCATAAAATCTAATAAATGCCAAGAGGCTGATTGCAGATGGATCAATTAAAAAACATATATATATTTATTTGACATACAGTATTTCGCAATTACACGATACATAAAAGCCTTAAACCTTAAACGGAATACACATTTAAACAAAACTCAGTTGATAAATATTTTATAAAAAATACAATAAGAATTTTTTTTGAAGTTATACTTCTTTAGGCGCGTTATGAAAAATTTATGAGGGTGAAATTTTACGATGCGCGCGCATCTGTGACACAAAATTGGGAGTGTGATTATAGCGTGCGCGAGCGAGATAGGAATAAGACAATCTACAAGTAAAAAGAAATAGAATATGCGTGAAGTTCGTATGCCAAGAATTTTGAATGACCATAATGACATTTGTCATTTACTTTTAATTATTTTATCAAAGAAATTTAGCAATGCTTTGTGAATTAGAAGTGAATTAAATTGAATATTTAAATTAATATTTGTGAAAAAACTGAGCTCATCAAGCTACAACATACATTTTAGTGTTTGGTAGAGATGTTCTAAATATATAATAATGGAATTTATGTTACACTTAATGTAAAAAAAAAAAAAAAATTTATTTAATTTTTCAAATGTAAACTGAACTTTATTGACTATAATGACTCCTTTTTGTGACTTTCTTGGAATCTCTTATTGACATTACATATTTGTGCTATTAGTTTGCGTTAGAACCCGAAGGTATACTGTACATACGCTAATTAATTATTTTCTTATAATGAAATATATTCATGACCAAGTAATTAACAAACAAAGCTTCGATATGGAGGTTTGATTTCCAGTAATGTCGTATATCAGTCTCATTTTCAGAGCTCTATACAAAACTTGAATTGAAAGTTGATATAAGTTTAATTACGTGAGTATGTACGTAAGTGGCAGGTTAGGTATTTTATACTTTAGTTTTTTATTTACATTTCGTTTTAATGCGTGTGACGCATAATAAATAACGGATAATATGATTAACATTATATATTAATTATATCATACGTGCTTAAAAATTGTTTTACTTGTTTAAATATATTTAACATACCAAAACAATGTGATTGTTTTATTAGTATACAATAAAACAATAAATGTATGGCGCTACAACCTCTAGGTCATGGCCTCAGATTTCTGAATATGTTTCATGATCATTTTACAATCTAATAGGCAAGTAGGTGATCAGCCTCCTGTGCCTGACAAACGCCGTCGACTTTTTGGGTCTAAGACATGTCGGTTTCCTCACGATGTTTTCCTACACCGCAAGCAAATGTTAAATGCTCGCATGGAAAGAGAGTCCATTGTTGCACTGCCGGGGTTCGAACCTAAGACCTCAGGGATGAGAGTCACACGCTGAAGCCACTAGGCCAACACTGCTCACATTAATATACAATAATTTTACTATTAGAGTAAGATCCCAGAGCGTTCTGACATAACTTATTTTCACATGGATGAAACCTTCACTAATTAGTGTCGTCTAGTATACTTTAAATACCTGCCTACTTGTGGAGCTTGCCCTGTGACACCTGGGCAGGTACCAGGTGAGAAAGGTAACTAAAAATATGAGTTATCTAACTTAAATTTGTATGGCTGAATTGTATATATATTTTGTAGAATATTATTCTAAACTAGAATTATAAAGTGTCAGACACTTTTCATGGACCAGAGCTTTTGTCAGACGCTTTAAAGCTCGACAAAAAATTAATGAACTTTACTTATTTTTTCATGTCTGACTTTTAAATATATTATTCAAGTAACTACTACAAAGTTATATTTCATCAGTCAGACAAATTCGAGTGACCAAACATCCCCTAAACACAAAACCCCCTAAACACAAAGTTATTCAGCCGGGAGTGCGAGCGAAAGAGCACTATGCGCATGCATTGCAGAGCGAGTGAGACGTTCACAACAACTCGGTTCCTCTTCTTAAATTCATCTGCGAAATTTACAGTGTTCCTGGTGTACTCGATGTTGATGCTGCCCGACTTCAGCTATTTATAAATAATTACAGCGTAAATAGTATTAACGAAGAATTCAATCGAAAAAATTTGAAAAATTTTGATGCAAGCAGTTTACCACCGTGTAAAACTGAATTATTTCAACAATTTCTCCGAGCGAATTACATTGCTAGTATATGGAATAATGCAAATGAAAAACTACCAACCATTTTAACTCCTGAACACAATGGGTGGAGGCTAGAAGAAAACCAATATCACTTTCATTGGTTTGATGGTGACCAATTACCCGGAGACATTAGTGAATTCCTTAAACATTCAGGTACTATACTTTGACTTAAGTTTTAAATTTATTGTATTTATAATTTTATGTTTTTTAATTCTTTAAACTGTTTTTTGCAGAAGACGCTGCCAGCAACGACAACATCACTGATGACGACGAGGATGACTTGAATGGACAATATCATGATTGGATGAACGATGAAAATTCCAATGACTGTGTCGATAATTGCGATGTTTAAAGGATAAACAAATATTTGCTGTAATTAATCATAGTTATATATTTTTTGGTAAAATAATTTTTTCTTAAAATTTTTCTAACTGGTATCTTTTTTACAATAAAATAAAGATAATTCCTTATAAAACAAAATGGCTCCTCATATATTCACTATCCCAAATGCATGCAATAAATAAATTCACTTTAATATTTATTAATTCACAACTTAATATTGAAGCTCATCCCTGATTAGAAAAAGAGATTTGAAAAAATTCGAAATGGCTCAAAGAGATTAAAAAAGATTCGACTTGACAAATATATAGATATACATTTTGACTGGGTTGAACCTTTTTAAATCTTTTTTTTTTAATAAGAGATCTTACTGAGATAACGATGCAAAAATCTTGGATTGAAATTAATAAGTATTTTCAATACATTTCAATTTTTTACTCTGAAACGCATGCGCATAGTGCTCTCGCGCTCGCACTCCCGGCTGAATAATTTTGTGTTTAGGGGATGTTTGGTCACTCGAATTTGTCTGACTGATGAAATATAACTTTGTAGTAGTTACTTGAATAATATATTTAAAAGTCAGACATGAAAAAATAAGTAAAGTTCATTAATTTTTTGTCGAGCTTTAAAGCGTCTGACAAAAGCTCTGGTCCATGAAAAGTGTCTGACACTTTATAATTCTAGTTTAGAATAATATTCTACAAAATATATATACAATTCAGCCATACAAATTTAAGTTAGATAACTCATATTTTTAGTTACCTTTCTCATCTGGTACCTGCCCAGGTGTCACAGGGCAAGCTCCACAAGTAGGCAGGTATTTAAAGTATACTAGACGTTACTAATTCGTGAAGGTTTCATCCATGTGAAAATAAGTTATGTCAGAACGCTCTGGGATCTTGGACTATATATTTAATAGTTGCAAAAGCTTAAAAATCGTATTCAAATAAACTTACTCCGTATAAAGTAGTAGGTGGAAAGATAAGTCCTCGTTTTTGAACATCATGGCTCTTCACAGCAGCAAGAACTCTGAAAAGTATACATTTAAATATTGTGATAATTTAAAAAGCATTAGAAGTATCCTTAAAAAAAATATTTGAGCTATTCTGGATATAAATAAATTTTGTTAAAACCGGAAACGGAATACTCTCCAGGCTTGCAAGTTTAAAAATTAAGTCAAATCACTAGCTTTTAGGATGCTTTCCGCCTCGTTAACAGCAACTCAAAATCGTAATATAAAGCCGCTTAATAAATTCTCATACTATGATGTTCCCACTATGTGAAAATAACAAAAAGCTCTAGAACAAAGAAAAAACAAAACTTAGGATAGTAATATTGACCTCGGTTGTATTCCTCTCGTGCTCGCAATTATACAAATAACTTTTATAATACACTTTAAAGCAGTGAACATTCGAAGGGTTTTAAAAAGTAAAATATGCAGGAAGTTCAAAGCCCGCTATGACATTTTAATTTATAACGGAATTTGCCGCCGACTTTACTAGAACACTATTAAATTTACTCCAATTAAGTTCCTTATTTTGTTTTTAGTATCATGCTCAAATTATTTGAATACAGTTTTTAGTTCAAGATATGGAACTTGAATCGTTTATTAGTAACCCAATCCAATAGTAGGAGTAAAGGGTAATTGTTACTTAAACAAACTTCAGAGATAATTAATAGGAAGACATTGAGTAAGGCTATCGAGAAATTCTTGGACTATATATTTCTTAAATTCAAGATCTGACAAAATAAATTAGCCACTTTAAATTTATAATAATATAAACAGAACGATAAACTTTTATAGTTACTTCCGGTTCTGCAATTACGTTCGAATAACTGACAGAAGCTTCATAATTACTTCTTATAAGACTCAAATAAGGCTCTGTTAAAATATAGCTTTAATAACTTAACTACACTAAAACGAACAAATAAAACCAAAATCTTAAATGGAATTTATGATTTTATAAATAGATTGAATGTGATAGATATAATTTTCTATAAATAAAACACATTTTAAACGATTCATAATATCTATATCAAAACCTTTTAAACGCATAAATGATATTACGCAAATATTGAAAATCTAATTTAACTATTTAATTTTTAGTATGAAAAGTAAAAATATGTTACAAACAAAACCTTTCTGATGTTTGAGGGCACAAAGCTCATTTTCGCAAAACATTTTGATCGGAATCAATTCACAAAAATAACAAACAGCTTCAGGCGGTATAAAAACATTTAAAACCACGTACAAATTTTGGGATACGTATACAAATTTACTCACAGGATGAAAACAATCGATCGATACATGTCGTATGTTTGCAAAGTACTTTAGAATTGACTTTTTTGCGCAAACCGAAATACATTGTGATATCTGTACGGTTAACTAGAGAAAACTAGCACCCATACGCGAAATAACAGTGCGCCTTTCGATGACAGAATAAAATCACCACGTTAACATGTACATTTTTAAAATAGTCAAATGAATGCTAAAAAAATATATACCATATTTTTCTTATATTTAATTTCTTAAACACGAAATGATGCATAATGAAAGGCTTACAATAAATATGTAATTGTTATTCAACATTCTTCTCAAAAAAGGTCGACTGTACTTGTATTGAAGTTTCACTTAGATGAACCCTTAGATAAGCCAAGTTAGGTTTTGTTAGCGTCGCAACCCCGTTACCCCTAATTTTATGTTAGTCTCTCATATTTTAAATGATTAAAGCCAGTTGTTACCCAGCTTGTAACAAAGTGTTTCATTTAACATATCCATACAACCACATATCCATACTAGATTTTTTTGTATGGCAAAATCGAATCTAAGATCCAATTTGCCTATTAAATCTTAGTCCATGGTATTGTTTCATAAAAGGCAATTTATATCTGTACAGATATGTACACTGTAATTTGCGATTGTTCATAATCCTAATATTTGTATAATAATGTATTCGATATGAACAAAATATTTTGTCATTCAAATTTTTTTATTGCAGTGATTATTTTTGTATTTCCTTTTTATATGTGTGGTTTAATCAAATAAATGTTTTTTGAGTCTTTTCTTCAAATCAAATGAAATTAGGACCACAGTAGAGGAATAATAATTATTTAAAAGCTTTATTCTAGCAATTTTCAATATATGTACAAAAATTTAAAAATTTAAATAAGTCTCGCATAAACTTTAGTCTAGCGGAGCATATTTGAGTTTCCGTTACGTGACAATGAGTTGACCGCAACCCGCACTAGTTTGGATGCTAATTGTTCCAGAATTGAGACTTCTGTCATATCACTTCAATGATAATTGGACAATTGATACTGTACTGTGACTATGAACAATTTTTTCATTTTATGCTAATTATCTGTAAAATAAAGTGGCGCTACAACCTTTAGGCCTGGGCCTCAGACTTCTGTTTTATAATAACTTGTCAATATAATAGGCAAGTCGGCTTCCTCCCGATGTTTTCCTTCACTGTTTTAGCGAATATTAAATGCACACATAGATAAAGAGTCCATTGGCACAGCTGGGGATCGTACCTACGTCCTCATATCTGTAGTTTGAGGAAAAAATATTATTCACAAATATTTATATTATTATATTTATCACATAACAGTTCCTTTAACTGCCAAATAATTTAATGATAAACATAGCATAATCAGGCAATACTTTGTACCGTTATAATTACAGTGAAAAAAGCGTAGGCTAGCATAGGCTAGTAATAATATCAACTAGAAATCGCGTCTTATAGAGAGACTAAAATAGATGCAGATATATTCCCCTATTACACAGTAACGGGTATGAAATACTATAAGACAATTCTCAATAAATAGCCGCCATGGTCTCAAATTTTAATAATTAATATTAATTTAATAACGTAATAATATATTTTAATAACGTGATATTTAACACTACAAATAATATATAAATTATTATTATTAATAAATTTAAGTCAGTGGTTTACGCCAGTACTACAGACCAAATCATACTATTTATTCATATAGGTAAGATATACAGTTTCACGTCAATAATAAGAATTCTGTTCGTTCTCAAATCAATGGCGTAGAGGATCTGGCAATAAACACTTCGTGACTCAAATCATTACATATAAATCTTCAGAGCAACTATTACACTATGCTTCTCATGAATTATTAATAATTAGATTGGAAAATACAGGATAAAAAATAATGTTATAAATTCACGTTTATTTATTAAATAATTTTTATTTAGTATCGTTTATTCTAAAATTCCTAGAATGGACCTATTAAGCGGAGTTAAATAGTAAACAGGCAAACATGTAAACAAAGAACGCTGATTCGTTAATTAATTGAGGCCGAATCGTTGTTTGAAGGTTTCAATTGTTTGCGTTTAACTATTGCTGACCAACTTTCGATTATTTATTTAAGAATAATGGACAGTTGTAACGTGAAATTGTTTGGTTTTAATTTAATTAATTAATACTTTTATAGAATCTATGTTTAACCATTCTACAAGACATAAAGAAAGATTATTAATTACAGTTATTATTCAATCTTGGTCTCAGATTGCATACTTTTATTTTAAATTTTTAGACAAGCAGGTGATCAGACTTCTTTGCCAGACACATCATTCAGACTGCTAATTATAGTTAAACGAAAACATGAAATGGAGACAAAAACAATGTTTTCAAAAATAAAAATTCAAAAGAAATACTTTTTTTTTTAATTTTTGGTAGATTTTATTCTTTATTTTTGTTACGTTTGTAAAGAAAATATTCCGTAGAAACATTCACAAACCGTTTTCCAAAAAAGATTACTTAAGGAAATTCATTCATTCTAGATTCAGAAAATACTATAATTTCCGAAATACGAATGATGCCACTGTCCCAAGGGATCAAAAAATTATTTTAGTAAGTACATGTAGCGGATTTCTATTTTAAGATTTAAAAAAAAAAATTATGATAATGCTAAACAGAAAAACATGTTTTCCCAACAGAAACGTAAGCTTTATAAAAAATATAAGTATAGCCAAACCAATTTATTGTAAAGGTATTAAAACTAGGCTGTATCGCGAGCAATTTACTGCCTGCAAATATTTACCACCGCCGGCTTTCTGAAAAGCGAAATTTTGATTGCAACGGATTGTATGGAAAGCCCGTGCCTTGTTGATCACACAATATATATATAGAATATTAAATCCTATGACGATTGGCAGTGAGGAAGAAACTTTTTAATTTAGCATTATCCTTTTTTGCTTGTATTCGGTATTGAGCAGTGTTAGCCGGGCCGTGAGTTTGAGAGTGCCTTATCGCGATAGCGATCTCTTCCAGGCAACCCTAGTTAAAGACAAAAACTAAAAAAAAAGAAACATGATGCGTGCGAGAAGTGCAGAAACAAAATATGTTAAAGTTACATTTGTCTTAGGCGTAGAAGTCTACGAAGAAAAACTTATCAGTTTAATGAGAACCACCTAAAAAACAAATATGCATTTTTAATTATGTATATATTTTATTAAATATTCTAAAATAAAATAATTAAATTTATAATGTAAAAGACATATATTCTAGAGGACTCGTCGAACAAGCGTCTTCGTAGTAGTAACATTTGTCTTCAAGGCCCCAGTATTCTGCTTCATAATAACAATCTTCTATGTTATCTTCTGACATCGATGTTGACGGTCTAAAAAACAAGGGTAAATATAAATCATGGTTACTTCTGTTTCCAATTCCAATCGTATGGACCGATCAAATGAAAGAGTCATCGTCCTTTAAACTGTACACTGTAACAAGAGAGGAGTTGTTGAGGCTTCAGTATTTACAGCTCATTCATGGCCAAATTCTAACTTAAAATAATATAAAACTAAATATTATACAATTAAGTTTTTTTTACTAAATTGACAGAAAACCTCGTGCACTAATCCTTTTCAAGTATATTTTTAAATCATAGTATATAACCCCCATAGGCTTCATAAATAGGTCGGTCGCGGTGAAGCTACCAAATTACATTACATTATATAAAAGTAGACATGAGCTATCAACTGAAGAGAGAGACTTCTGTTTTACTGGTCCTAGCCCTTGTCTGGAAAAATGGCATTTAGAGGATAGAGGAACATTTTAAAATTAATAGACACTCGAAAAAAGTATTTGCCAGGTCGCATAATAAGTGGTGGTACTACCAATTAACCTAAGGAAAAACAAAAACGAAATCTTATTATATAATAAAGCGTTTCCTTCTTATATTTCTTATTCTCTTAAATACTTAACATTTCTGATTATTAAAACGTATTAAATTGTTAACTATAATCAAGTTTTTCATTTAAATTGAAAAAATAAACTATATAAATCAAAATCCTGAATTCGCGTAATAGCCTAATAAATACTGTTACAATCTTAAAGTTTTAATCAAAGTTCCTCGTAAATAATGACTTTGGAATTCCTAACGTGCATCAGCTTCTTATATCGTCAAAACTTATATCGACAGAGTTACTTACGTAAGTAGGAGGTGAAGCAAATCGCCTAGGATGCCGTTATGCAGAAAATGCGAGGTGGCATTCTCGCAAATGGCTCTGAGCAGGCAATGCTGTCCCGGGTGGCCATGGCTGCAAGCAAAAATAGACGTTAAATCACTGCATAGATGTTTTAAAATTGCATAATAGAATGCTGGCGAACGGTGTTTGCATGTGTGTAGAATGTTTGTGTAAATTGGTATTTTGTAATGGCAAATCTTTAATTTGGTTATTAGACTAAGTATGCGGATTTATAATATTATTCAGATCGTATTATAAACATTAAGTAACTATGAAATGTATCCTTCATATCGTCAAACTTTACAAATATAAATGTGACCAATTTGAACTATTATTACAATAAATTGTCAGTAGGTACTTATATAGTATACTATTTATTTTGGGAAGTAATTAGTTATATATGTATAGTAATAGTTAAAGACAATTTACATCTTTTCTTAGATACGTTTGAACTAAAATATTAATTTTAAATTTTCTTTCGACTTACGTGAAAACATCATTAAAAGTTGCTTTTCTTTTGTTTGTTTAACGTAACGAGTTCTTTAATGAGAACGCGTGCGTTGGAAACACGAAAATAAAAAAATAACTGATAAATATGGAATTTTTAAAAGTAATATGTTTTTTAAATAAGAAAAACGTCAAGTAATGTAAGAGAATACATATATATATATATATGTTCTCTTAATATATTATAAATAAAATAAAATATAAATATAAATTAAATAAAAGGTGGCACAAAAATGCTATACCAAAAAATTTAGGTTATAAAAAAAATATTTTCCTGATGTCACCTCAATGTGGTGTTAGTGGGTATTGCCTACCCTATTATTTGCTCACCAGAGACCCAAGCGTGGGTCCCCCCACATACCCATGCCACCTTTACCGGAGCAAATTACGATCAGACTTTAAAATATCTATAATAGAAGTTAGGTATCCTAACTGCTGGTAGTTCTCGAGGCGTATTTCTCAGGATCGATCTGGATCGATCTTGTGGCTAGCAAATTCCGCTGCAGATCGTGAAGCTTTGGGTTTACATCCCGGGTGAGGCCAGTATTTAAAATACAATGGTCGTACTATTAATATTCGTAGAAGCAAGTTAGGACGAAGTATAATAGTAATGCTATACGCACATACTTGTTTACTCTAATGCCTACGTATTTATCTCAATATAAACCTAATCATAACTGCCAAAACATAGATTCATACTTAAATTAATACTAACACTGTATTCAAGATGAAATGACAATTCAAACAGGTAGAGCAACGAGAACCTGAACTAAGGTAGTAATAAAATCAAATTACCATAACCAAACTCGGTACTGCAATTTAAACACACATAAACATATTTCAATACTCGAATCGAATATAGTTTAAACAGTTTGAACAATGATTAGCTTTAATTTAGTTTATTCATTGGATCGTCTACGATTGTGGCTTACAGAGTCGGATGTTTAGGTGACAGAACATTGTTAGGCGCGAGACTTACAAGCCTTTATGAATTTCCTGTAATTTGCGTAATTATCTAAACTCAGCGCGGTAAAGGTATATATTAAGTGATCGTTAGACCCAATAAATAATAGTTTAAAAAAACTAGAACACACGCTTTTAAAGCACGTCAAACTAAAAAGTGAAAAATAATTCCTAATTTAGGTTGAAAATGGTAATGAACAAAAAATACTGGTATTATTGTGAAAAATCGTGGGTTGCTCCATAAACGAAAAATATGGCACAGAGCTTTTTTAGTTAAATTTTTTTTATTTTTTTTCATTTTTTTTTCGGATTATGGCATTGTCATCGATCTTTGACAGGTGCGCAAAGTTTGAATTAAATCTGTCCATTTAAAGTGGGTCAAAATCGAGTCCGAAGGAGTCGGTTACATACATACATACCTACATACATACAGGTGAAGCTAATATAAAGCGTGTAAAAATGCGACGGCGTATGTCACTCACCACCTTCTTGCCAGTATAGAAAAAATAATAAAGGTTCGAAAAACCCTGTGTAATAAACCAATGTCGGTAATAGATTATTATTAGACTTTTCTGTCTTATATATTCAAACAGGAAAGGTAAATAATTGCTATGCAATGTTTATCCTTATGGCTATTCAAAAATATTTCATAGATATTACGTGTTTGTAATGTTTTTAAAATTTCGCTGATGTTTCGGGCCTATTTAGTATAAAATACGCCTCTGTTTGGGTTGGGTGTATTACTCCTTATTGCCACCGAAATGACGAGGCTTAGTGCGAAACTCATGTGAGGTTTGAGACGGAACTGGGAATGTAATTGGTTGGTTTGTTGGTTTAATTGGGACTTAGTTAATGTATTCGATCGTGTAACCAATTGTTCATTAATAAGCTGTATGGTTATAGAAGAAAATTGGAATTGCGACAACCACGTGCGTTTGATGTAAGTTTATCTCTCTCTATATGTATAGGCAATACTATTTACGTTATCAAGGCTTAGATCTATATACAAGCTGGTCTGGTTCTGGTTTATCGATTATAAGTCAAAACGTACCCTGTTCAATTTATTTAAAACAATCTACACTATGTGGCTACACATATATGCGTGTAGTTGATATACTGAATGGCGTAGTTAATTTAAGTTAGATCTTACTAAATAATAACACTTTAATAAAAGGCACACATAAGCTCCTGTTAAAAATAATCAATTAAGTATTTTGTTATTATTTGCAAAACATAACTACGTCATTTTTGACATGCTATGAATGTTTAACAAATAAATTGTGAACTACATTACTATAGAATTCTTGAGATTCCATACAATTCTTCGAGGATTATGTATTCAATAAGATACTTACTTTTCAAGCATATTTTCTATGAATGTGTAGAAATATTTTCTTGACAATATATTCCTAGAATCGGTACTTCTACGATGTTCTCGTTTGCTTATCTGCGAAATTGAATCAAATATCTTTTATAGAACCGATAAAATACGCAATAATATAAAATATTAGTAATTTTAGTCTTCATGTGCTATCATCATTGACTATTTCGGTCCTGTATTCAATCTTCGTCTATGCATCAGTATTTTTTTTCTATCTAAGTAATAAACGTAATCGCACGGTACTGGAAAACTACACTAGCGTATATGAGCCAAAAATTACGCGTGTCGAAGTCGATTTCTGGACTAACTCTTGATTAATAATAAATCAAACAAAAGAAACGTAGAGGGTCTGTCCCATACAATTTTAAGATTGTTGCATATATATCCAAAAAAAGAAAATGGCAATATCACTAACAAGCCTCCTGCAGATAGAGAACAAATCTTTGTTTTTAATTTATTGTATTATTAATAATTAACTATTAATTACTTAAGAAGTCATATGAAACATAGTGTAACGGTTGCAGCTCCTTACAAAATTGTCTAGAACAAAAAAACTTGGCGATTAAAAAGAGTGTCGGAGAGTTTATTGCCAGTTCTTCTGAAGTCAGAACTGGCAGTAAATCTAAAATTACATATACTTCTTTTTGACGTTCATAAGTGTACATTGTGTTACCTATATGAATAAATGATTTTGACTTTGACAAGTAATCTCGTCCTCAAGAATATAGGAAAAGGACAGAACTGGGTTTATCAATCACTTAGTACAAACCTCAACATCACCCAAAAGTGGTTGGTACCACGTAGCATTGTCGACAGTATAGTAGTTTGCTTCGAAGAACCACGCGACACTCACGGTAGCCTCCGTATCTAAAGGCACTGCTACTGTAGCAAATACCTTTAAATATAAAACAAATAAGATATTAGTATAAGACAGGCTTTCTTTATTAATATACAAGATTGATAGATTTATATCGGACTTCATTAACAATAATCGTTATATTTCGATCAATTTACACAAAACAATGTTGAACGCTTAAAGCTTCCTCAAGAATCATACTATCTGTTGAAAACCGTACCAATAGCCGTTTTTAGTTCATGGAGATCATACTTATTCTTATTAAGGATGTTGATAATGTTGTCATCCTAGTAGATGCACTGAATGGCGGACGACAGAATCCAAAGGTTACTGAAAGTGCTTTGTCATGCAGTATCGCAATATTAGCGCTAGAGAGAACAGGCCTAATGTGTAAAACTGCCATTTTTCTTTCGTAATGGCAAGCAATAAAACATTTCTGTATTTGCAAAAAAGGTTGTAAATGTTATTACCTTAATGAAATCCTACAATAAGTTTAACTAAAGTAAATACGATATTATTAGACTGTAAGGCGGAACGAAGTTAGCCGAGTCAGCTAGTATTAAATAAACATGACACTCAATACAACTAAGTCAATCAATTTACTGCCTCAAAAGATTGCCCGAGAAGCATTGTTCGGTGGAAGACGTTTTAAGCTTGTGATTAGATGGTGAACTTGTATAAACCTGTATTTCTGTCTTAGCTTAATTAATGGAAGTGACTGTAAGTACAGTAAGAAGAAATGTTGAAGGAGTTATTTGGGGCAACATGCACATATATATTTATATTCTTAATAATAGAGACCACTATTGTTAAAAACAATTTGGTTGCGTGGAATGTTATTAAATATACAAAATTTGAACTTAAATTTATGAATTGTACTATATATATTGAGGTCGTAGGTTCGATCCCCGGCTGTGCACCAATCGACTTTCTTTCTATGTGCTTATTTAACATTCGCTCGAACGGTGAAGGAAAACATCGTGAGGAAACCGGCTTGCCTTAGACACAAAAAGTCGACGTGCGTCTGGCACAGGAGACTGATCACCTACTTGCCTATTAGATTAACAAATGATCATGAAACAGATACAGAAAGAGGCCTAGAGCTAAAAAGGTTGTAGCGCCACTGATTATTATTATTATATATATTATATAAGTTATTAACTACTCACCCCCCATTGTGTAAAAGGAGTAAATACGAGGTATCTTCTCTGTCTATTGTGTTGCGCTTGCAGTCCTTGCACAGCAACGTTTAAGCTGTAAATTCTGCAAATATATACAATATTATGCATACACATAAAGGTAGATAAAATGACAAAAATAAAATAAAAAACCGTATATTATGTACTATAAATTGAGTATGTTGTCTTTGTCTCTTTTTAAATTCAGATAAATAATATCCATAAGCAGCGTAAAAAAAAACTAAATTCGATATTATAGAATTAGCTAAAGCATTCAAAGTATACAGGTATTTAAAAAGCTAAATCAATGTTGTTACCTACACTATAAAACAACTAAGAAACCACATGATGCGCGATAATTCGAAACGCCGCCAAGAATTTGACAAACCGTCGCCAAGAATTTGACAAACCGTCGCGTGTGTTTCTTTAGGAAAATTACTGTTATAGCCTATGTCAATCTGGAGTTAGATATTTTACATCACTATTGTACTTTGTGTCTTGTGCTTATGTGTTGAGGTTCATTTTCCCTCGCATCAGTCTTAGTTTAAAGCTAGATTTGACGTCTAATGTGAGCTTAGCGGGATCGTGTAGATCATCCCCAATGTGCGACAGGCTTTATTTGGACAAGGAATTTCAGATCCGTTAGGCAAGCTTGTAAAACGGTTTTGAAAATAGCGGTTTTCACTATTGAAGTATGTATTTAGAGACTTCGAATGTAGTTCGTGACGACGCTGTTAGATCGTATGTTGAAGTGAATATTTGATTTTATAGCGGTTAGAAGTATGGCTTAGTTATCGCACATTAGCTTGTCTTGGGTAAAATAATATGTTTGCATTGAAGTATTACGGGAACAAATATAACAGTTATGATCTGTACTGCGAAAGTTTTCTTTAAGCTTTTTTTAAAGAAAGCTTTCAACAAAACGAGTCAAGTATCGTTTAATATTCAGCGCTACAGGAATCCCAGTAATATATTATAGTCAGTCACCTTTCAAAATAAAAAAACTTCGAATATGTCATAGTATAAGATCTCGATATACAACGACCTTCACCGAGATGCTTATTATCTGAAATTACTGAAATTTGCTAGGCAACCCATATGGATTATATTTATTGACATATTAAATTAAATATAAAATACGTTTAATTAAATAAGCATCTTGGTGAAGGTCGTTGTATATCGGGATCTCAGACCATCAAGTTTTAGCATTTTTGCATTCAGTAATAGTAATTTTATATCTATTTAGCTGTTTTCGCGTGAGCTTTTCATTATTTTCAGAAGAGGCATAATAATTATGATAAACATTTTAATTATCTAACATAAATCTGCCATAAAATAAATGACTGTATTTTTCATGTAAACATTTTACGTAGTTATCTGGTGTTGTTCAGGAGAAAGGACACCGAAAAATATCGTCATAAAAAAGACATAAAAAAGCGATATACGGAATTAGAAGTAAATTTGCACAAACATCGAGAATCACGACGAAGAACGTTAAATAGATATTCTTTTTACTGTTTCATGTTATAAGTCTTATTAATTCTCACAATGGTAGTAAATAGCTGTACACTTTGTAATATACCCTTGTGAAGAGGCAAATAAGTAGGTTTTATTATCATTATTTTTATTCAAAACATTGTTGGAGAAGTGTTGGCCTAGTGGCTTTAGCAGGCGATTCTCACCCCTAAGGTCGTAGGTTCGATCCCCGGCTGTGCACCAATGGACTTTCTGTCTTTATACGCAAAATACGCGGTGAAGGAAAACATCATGAGGAAACCGTCTTAGACCCAAAAAGTTGACGGCGTGTGTCAGGCACAGAAGGCTGATCACCTACTTGCCTATTACATTGCCAAATGATCATGAAACATATATTGTAATCTGAGGCCCAGACCTAAAATGGTTGTAGCGGTTGTGGTTGATGTTATTTTTATTTAAAGCTAGCGTAAACTTTTCGTCTATTTTAATAAGATTTTTTGCGACCTCTTCAAATTTTTTTTAATATTAGTCAATTCACAACACCATTATGATTTAATTTAGTTTAGGTACTTCCTTCCTCACACTATCTATTGGTAGAAAACCGTACAAAATTATACGTATTAAGTGTTAATGAACTGATTTTCAATACATTTAAATAGCTAGTTATTATATAATAACATTAAGCCAATATGTAAGCATTAATTATTTCAAAAGTACATGGTCAGCGCATTGCTGCATTTTGCTAATTTCATATTTAGTTTCTAGCTAATTGCTGGGAGCTACGATGGTCGCTTATATTCAGCATATTTCCACTGCGAAGTTATTTAATTTTTAGCTCGTAATGTACAAAATATGTTAAATCACATCGTAAAGATAATTAAAGTTAAATGTAGTGCAGAATGAAAATTTAACTAACATTCCAAAATGTTACAGATTCAGTCAAATTGATCGTAAAAAATGTATATGTTTTATTTATAACTAGCTGGCCTGGCGAACATCGTACACTGTTTTTGGAACATTTGGGACACCGGTCTAGCTAGTAAGATAAAAAAAAGAAAGTTAATAAGACAACAAATACATATGTAAAAAAATAAAAATCTACCTACCCGGAACCCCACCACTAACACTTGAACTTTATGATATGGTATTAAAGTTCAAATTGACTTTTAAGTATTATTACGAATATTATGTATGGGAATATAGAAAAGTATTGTTTTTAGACATTTTCACTCAATTTTTTCTAAAAGAACCATCCTCGTACTTCAAGGAATATTATAAAAAAAGAATTGGCCAAATTGGTCCAGGCGTTGTTGAGTTATGCGCTTACCAACACATTTTGCGATTTATTTTTATATTATAGATAAAGTCTTAAAATAATACTTTGTAGTGGGGATTAAAACACACAACCTCAGCTATTATCGTGTTCATATATAAACAAAATAAATACTGAGTAGTGGAGAACGATAAAATTGGTGTTATCATAGAATTCTCTCTTCAAAATCAATCAGCACTATGAAAGCATCAGATTGTGAATTTCAGCAAATCTAGTCCACGGGTCATGAACGAGGCGCTCGATCCAAATCGTTGTGAAAACATAACGGTTCATTAGCCCCGAGGCGGAGGCTTTGCACACTGTATATTTTATCTTACACCTTATTCACACACCAGTGCGCTCGACGTACGCCCAATCACAAGTAAAATGTTAAAAAAGTTGCTTATAATCAATTTCCTAGCCGTGTTATGCGACGCGTCGCGCCAAAGAAGATACTTGGTTTATCCAGACGGAGGACCCGCCAGGGCTCAGGTATTCCCCTTTTTCGTGTAAATTTACATTTCGATTTAAAGTTAAGTAAATGATGTTTTCTTTTACCGGATCCGGCTTAACGAAGCACTGTTTTTTATTCGTGAATTCAAATGCAATTATCTGGGACGCTCTCGGCCCGCTTTGCTTAAGTTAATTTTTTATTTAGCTCCAATATTTTTTTACAATCCCATTGGATGTTTAAGAGCTTTTAGTGCTTTGAATCGTGATGTCTGATTAGTTAATATTAAACACGTTGATATTTAATTTAGATAATTTTGTTGGAATGATCGTAAGATAAATGTTCAAAGAATTTTTGATGTCTATTAAAACATCGTTAATTTTGACTGTCTGCGAAAGTTGTATTATTCAGTCGGGCGTAAAATATTATAACAAACCAAGCTCCTTTGGAATAATACAGCAATTTATATGAGAGTAAATACTTTACAGTGTTTCTCAGAAAGTCCGATATTACTTTTCGTTATTGTTTGAGGTCGTTTCCTTAATTTTTAATTAAATTGACGTTTGCTTTTTTGCTTTTCATTCCTGTCGAGCACAAAGTCTGTGAAATTCAAAGGTTTTGCTTTGTTCACGAAATTCAATTATATAGTATGAGTTTTGTTTTAGGATTAAAAAATACGCGGTTATGGTTGAAGTTCAAATAAAATAACTATGTATTTAAATCTTATTATAGACGATATTTCCATAAAGAATGCCAACAAATTATTTGAATTATTTACGAGATATTTAAAAAGAAACTGTTTACTTTATTACATATATTCCTTATTAGGCATATACTCAACGCATTAGTACATACGTACGTACAGTAAAAAAGAATTTATCCTTATAAAGCATACCATTGAAGGTTAATCAGATCCACTCGATTTATTCAACACATTGTTATAGTTAATTAAGTAGGAAAACGCAAGAAATGGCGAAGGTGATTCTATTTGATTAGTTCCCGAAAGCGGGATTTAGTGGATCGGAATGATTTAGGTATTCACTGTAATCATGTAAGCGTGATTAAGCACGACTAAGGCCAAGGAATTAATACTAGTAATTCTCCACTAATAATAGTTATCGACATAAGCTTTGACTTTGTCTTAATTACTGGCTATTTAATCTTTAGAAAATCATTTTACAAAAATAACTAAAGTTATTATTTATAGTATTGTCTTTTATTGACATAACTTTCACACATTTGATAATAAAACAATAATTTACCGGATTGAAGTTATGTATTTAGAATTATTTTTCATAATTTTAAATTTAACCGACGTTTCGCGTGCTTTACAGCGTGCGTGGTCGCGGTGAAAAATAATTGTAAATACATAACTTCAATCCGGTAAAAAATTGTTTTATTAACTAAAGTTATTGTCCTTGTGTTACTATACAGTTTTGTGCAAAATCTTTAAATAATTTTAATATTTTTTCTTTACTTATTGAGGAAGTGCGACCTTCGGATCGCATGGAATAAAAATTTCTAAAGATCGATGACAGATTCTTTAATCAATCTGAACATTATATTCATTCTTATTATAAAAGCATTATCAATACACATCATTTCTTCTTTTTCCAGTTAATTATAGGTCTCGGTGTACCTGTTGACTTAAAAGAAGCGTCAGTTACAGTTGGTACCGTAATAAAATTTCAATATGATTTACCGACAAACAGCTCAGAATATACGAGTCGCATATATGGATTTGCTGATACTGTATCGAGAGACATGGATGGTGATGACAAAGAAGAAGTAAAACAAGAAAATAATGATGGTAGAGAAATATCTGAGAATGATTTAAATGAAGATAATGATACACTGGTAGATATAACATTCAACGATAGGCGACGGAGAGCTCTTCTATATAGCGAAGGAAATGTAATTAATGATAATGATATGAAAACGGAACTTCCCTTAGATGAAGCTATAAGGAGACAAGAGTTAATTGATCAACATAACCTTCAAGACGAAGAACCGCCGAGGATGAACAGATGGGATCTGTATAAAATTATTGAGCATATGATAGCAAGGTAGGAATACTATTTCTATTTAAATACGCAATTTGGAGTGCGTAGTTCAGTTCTGCAACTCTCAAGAAACTCTTCAATTGCAGAAGTCATACTCAAAATTACAACTAGCTAGCCCTTAGCTATTGTTAGCAGTTTGAAAAAATAATGAATAAAATTTAAAGTAGGTATTTGACCTTGAAAATCATAAAAGTAAAGATCTTGACAGTGTAAAGGCAGTAGTTTTTGTTATTGTAAGGATTCTCGCTAACATGATATTCAAATATATACTGAACTATAATTTTGTACATAGTTGTTTCAAGTTCTCAAGTTGTTCATTTCTTCGAACTTGGCAAAGTCCGAGTACTGTTTAATATTTTGTGTACATTGTTCGTCAAGTTGGGCTCTGGAGCGGTTGACAAACAATTTTAACTTACTCCAACAGAAAGCGTTAAGATTCTTAATACAGATTTTGCAGTTAGGTATTTATAACAGCTTTGCAATGTTATTTTTAAAAGTTTAACATTTTTTAGGTAAATATACTTTTGTTTTTAATATACTTTTAGTAATAGAATATTCAGATTTATGGTATTTAATAATAGTTGCTAATCTGCTTTGCTCAAAACGATTGGCCGTCTTGAATCTTACATGTGGTGTCAATGTGTAGGTTTGCGTGTTTGTATTTGTTGCCGCATTAATGCCATATACAATATACGTACAATGTACATGTTGAATGTGAAATGATCATGAAAGTATAGAATCATTAGACGCGAATCTTATTCAATTTATATGTTTTGACACATTATGCTAAATCTCCTGATCGGCTTAGTCTTAAGTGCTTACAGAGAGACGCATAAATAATCTGTATAATATTATCAGAGCAAAATTGTCATATTTTTTTATAGGACATGGATGCAAACATGCTCATCTGATTTTAAGTGATACCGCCGCCCATGGACACTCAAATTGCCAGAGACTCGCAAATGTGTTGCCGGCCTTTTAAGAAATGGTACGCTCTATTCTTGAAGGACTCTACGTTGAATTGGTTCAGAAATACTTCAAAGGGGAAGCTGGAAATAGATGAATTGTCAGGGTTTATGAATCGAACATATATAGAATCAATTTACTTAACCCATCCTAAAATTTCAGTTTGAAGAATTAAACTACCTAAAATAGATGATGGATATAATTAAAGTGACAAATCATATATTATCTGTTTTTATATTTCTCAGCTGCATTAAAACACTATCCATTTGCTCATACAATTACAACTTCGTCACGTTTTTGTACTAGAATATTAGTACATACTTATTAATTGTTCGTCATATAATATTCTGTTTCAATACATAATTTTAGAAATGAATTAAAATGCAATTTGAAAATAATCGAAGTCCTCAAAGCCCCTTGATATTTGATAATGCAAACTAAGAGCCCTATTAATTTTCAGATACGGCTATTCAGGTAGGCCATGCTTGCTGCGAACCATATGTGAGGCGGCGGAGGTGCCTTTTACCTATGAAAACGGTTTGCTCGGCGAAATTGGCCATATTTTATTCACGTAAGTAGCTAACTCGGAATAACCGAATTTTCTTTAGCGCTAGTAGGGTTGTCACATACTAAATTGTTCAACTAAATTTAAATTAGAGGATAGTATATAAGAATCAAATAACTAATTCTTTATTTCCCAACTTAAAATATCTTGGACAGACCGCATACGAAATATAACCGGACAGAATTCAGAAGAACAAAGAAGTGCTTATGTCGGTTAAGAAAAGGAAACTTGAGTATTTCGGACACGTTTTACGTAACACCTAAAAATACGAGCTCCTTCAACTAATCATACAAGGCAGTAGAAGTGGCAGGTAGAAGGAGACCTCGCCGCAGACGCACGTCTTGGTTGAAAAACTTAAGATAATTGTTTGGTTATATCACCAAATCATTGTTTAGAAGCGCGGCATCCAAAATTAAACTAGCCATGATGATCGCCAACCTTCGCGAGGAGATAGCACTATAAAAAGAAGATATAAGAAACAAAGAACGAATTATTTATTTCCCAACTTAAATGAATTATTACGAGTAATATGGGTTTATCAATTCATAAACCGTAGTTAATTATTGGGGGAATAGCATTACTATATTTGATATGTTTTAAAAGCTATATATAATATGTAGGTATATTCCATTCTCACAACCCTATTCGTAAGCTATGACGCTGAATTTTGAGAGAGTAGGTAATGAACAAAGCTGTATTAAAACTTGTACGTAAATATTTTATAGCGATGAAAAATTAAGGATCATCTTCTAGTGTTCAGAATTTTCAAATATCCTCTTTTTATTACTATGAACCAGATAAAACATAAAACAAAATTAACAAAAATGTTTTATTATACTTAACTAAATTTAAACAATTAATAATAGCAATTTTATGATATAGTTATCATTAACTGCTCTTATTAATCTGCATGGTCACGGAGCCACTTAATTAATGTTTAATAATCATATTTCATTTTCTTCTTTTTAGTAAATAAGTTGTAAATTTGTTTGACGTCCGAAAAGTTTAGTTTACGCGACTTTAATTAAGATTGTAAAAAGTACAATAAGTTTTAAAATGCCAAGGAAAATGTATAATTTAAAAATAACGGGAGAAAACAACGTCCATGGACAACCATTTTGAGGAATTAAGTACGCTAATTTTTAATAAATTAAATATCGATTTAACGTAAAATTCATATAATTCCAGACCATCAAGTACCAAGGATACTCTATCGCATCACACAGATAACGAGTACCATGCAGCAGAGAGACTCGGTCGATCTATAAGAGATGTGGGGAACTGTGAGAGTTTGTTCCCTGAGTGTGAATCTTCTGTCTTGGACACATTCACAGAAATCGGAATGGACACACTGCATAAATTTGGACTATATTAATAAAAATTATAAGAAAAACCTGTGTTTTACCTCATGGTGGTTAATCAAAAGTCAACATAAGGGAGCTGCAACCATTACACCATGTTCCACATTACATCTTAAGTGACAAATAACAACAAAACAAATAAAAAAGTGATCAGTCTTTTGTGTCACCAAATATCTATTGATGAGCGTTATTAGAACACAGGACATCATTGTACTAAATATTTACGAAAACATAAATTCATTTCTCGCGTCATTGAAAGTAAACGAAACAGATTATTCTTTGACTATGGCTTGTAGTTTATAGCGAGAAAGCTATGGTAAATAGTATATAATATATATTTAAAGTAAGATTTTTAAAATAAATTAATCAATAATAAAAAATTGTTTAGAGCATGGGTGAGGTTGTCAATGAAGGTATTTTTTTCTATAACGCTTTTAAAGGTTCGTGCGATAAAATCAGTGACGTATAGAGAATATTTTATATCTTTGAAAACACTAATACAATAAGAATAATATATTCGTAATAATTGATTATTTGAATAATTAATTTTATTACGTAAAGTACAATAAAAGATTGATAAATAATTTTATGTCAGCTAACACTTTCATCAAACTGCAAGACTTGATAACAATAAATCAGGGACGCTATAACCTTTTTTAGGTGTGGGCCTCAGATTTCTGAATCTGTTTCATGATCATTTGTCAATCTATTAGGCAAGTAGTTGATCACCCTCCTGTGACACTCACCGTCTACTTTTTTGGGTCTAAGGCAGCCGATTTCCTCAGGATGTTTTCCTTCACCGTTCGTGCGATTGTTAAATGCGCACATAGAAAGAAATCCATTGGTGCCCAGCTGGCGATCGAACCGACGACTTCAGGGATGAGAGTCGCATGCTGAAGCCACTAGCCTAACACTGCTCTAACCTTATATTTAAATAGTTTGGAAAATCCAAAAGTGCACGCCTCATAGCGGTCATTCACATTTAAAAAAAAATCTAAAACAAAATCACAAAAAATAAAAAATAAATGAAAATGAATGATTGAAAAAAAACAATAATATAATAAAAAATATATAGTGGCGCCATAACTCTAAGGTGAGGAAAATACACAGTCGTATTTTAATTTTTTGCAAATTATAATAAAACGACAGTACTTAGAACGCTAATATTAACTAGAAATCAGCCCAGGGTATGTATAACTTTATATAATAAGAAAGTATTCTGGTGCGATTAATTTTTCGACCAATTTCTCTGCCACATACATGGATCCATAAACACAGACTGACGGACGTCCAAGAATGATTGATTTTAATGTTATTATTTTATTTAAACAAAATAATTCTTCATAAAAATACCATATGTGCTTGATAGATTATTTAACTTGATTTTAGTGCACTCATATTATCCTAATTAGTGAGAAAAAAGTTATTCAAGTTTCGAAAGACTGGGTTTTTTGACATGTCGAGAGTAGAGCACTGCCAGAGGCGTGCAATAATAATTCTAAAATAAAAAATACTCAGTCTTCATGTACTTTACTAAACATATCAATCAATGATAAAGGACAATTGTGATTCAAACAGTTTTCACCCAGTTTCCCATCATTGTAGGCTTTGATATATGGCGCGGCTTCTTCTTCCTCTGCCTCCGCGATGTCATTTTCCGGACTGAAAAATTATTTTATTCATTAGAAAACTCTTTTTATAGAATTTTTTATTTTAAATTTAATTTTCAGTAAGGTCTAAACAGTTGATTTATCAAATAATTCTCTTTGTCATAATTATTGAAATATAATATAATCAATATGTTTCTCGTATTTTTGTATGTCCAGATATTATGCCTTGCTTTTGTTTCTGTATATTTGATATCTAGCCGCAACGCAATTCTCATGTGACGAAATATATTCAATGAACAAATCAGTTAATATTATATTAATTCCAGTTATCTAATAAAAAATTCCAAAACTCTGCTAGTGACTGTAGATGCAACAAAGAACAACGTTATGTTTGATATTTTTTTAGAAATTAAGGACGCCATTTACTCTTTCCCCACAGAGCAGAAAGATTATGTATATTTTTTATAAAAGCTGTTGGCTACCTGAATAATTTTTTTTACTGCTTTTTATTTTAAGCGTCAATCTTCCAGAGACGTACTTGAAGGGTGCAAAGACGTATTCTATTTTGATATACCAAGTCTTGTCTCTGAATCTTATCCTATTCTAGAAAGGCTTTCTTGTGAAGTGGTTTCTTTCCTACTATTAACACTTACTTGTGAGACCAAAAGACTCATAAGAATAAGATATATCAACTTACTTGAGTACAAACGTAGCGAGCTCATATAGCAGGTCTTCTTCATGATAGGAGTGCAAAGGTTCAGTTCCCAGTTGACACAATGTTTTTAGTACGCAGGCTGTGCCATTATAACTAAAACTAAAACAATATGTTCTTATAAATATTTAGATTTTTATTATCTATCTAATCGTTGCTTTCACCAAGGGGATGGTTCTTTCAGGTGATGTTAATATTAAAATTACGATTTTAATCAAAATGTCTAAGTTAAGGAAATAGAGGCGTTAACACACTTCCAAGTTTTTGTTGAAAACATAAAGGTAGCTCATGTTTTGTCGACTGTTGGCTTAAAGAGCTGCTGTTTTTGTTTACTATAAAATAACTGGCATAAATATCAATAGATATTAGCCGTTATGGCCTATTCTCTCTTGGTTATATACCTTTCAATACAAAGACATGCATTTTTCATATTGCATATGTAAAGAAATTATTGTATTTCTTAGATTAGATTTTTAGATTATTGTTAATTTGTCTGTGAAAAAGACGATAGTTTTGGCCTGTCGTTGGAGTTTAAATTTTAAATTTGAAGATTTTTTGTTTGAACATTGTGTATTATAATAGAAATAGAATAGAAGTGATTGTTTTCAAGTAAAATAACTAAATGTTTTTTCTTAAAATACATATTACAGCAAAATATTTGAGTTTCGTTCAGCATATTCATATTTTTTTTAAAGTGAAATGAATAGGTATAGCTCCAATTACAGGGTGACACAGCATGTGAAGAAACATCAAATCTTTCCACGCATCCCGGCACCGACCACATTACAGCATCGATGCCAAGCATGATCTATATATCTATGCCTACCAATTTGTAAATAATCGTGTGATAAACGACTTTTAGAAATCAACTAAAAAAACTAGCATTTGTCGTCCATAAATTAAACTCGGAGATAATTAAAAAAAACTTCGAATATTGGACTACGCCGAGAAAATGACTTGTACACTACAATTTGTTTGACCATCTCTTTTGAATGCGTAAACGCGTCTCCCATTGGGCAAACACTGATAAATTATAATGAATGACATCGTCAAAATGGAAATTGACGAAACCAATTTATCTGAAAATTGTTTCCTGCAGGACGTATCGGATTGTCAGAATGTAATAAATCAGTGTTGATAACTTTTCGCCGCTTTTTCAAACGCCAAAAATATTGTTTCGAACATTTGACTAAACATTGTTAATCGTACTTCGAGATCTTCTGAACATCGAGTATTCATCAGAGATTATTTGTGTAAAGAATAGTATTTAAATGTTACACCAAATAGATTGTTTTGTTAAGTAAGCAAATATAAATGCAAAATCAAGTGTTAGTCTACTTTAATTGATATAATATTGTGACACATAATTACTTCGTCCAGAATTAAGTAATGCACTCGCTAATTATGCTTTATCTACTTAAAAGATACCTAAATGTATGTATAAGTAATTTTTTAAGTGTTGTGACAACGGAAGTATTGGCAACTATATTATTATGTATGAAATTTTAAATATGTTTCGAAGTTCATGCTGGATTGCAAGTAGTTTTTTTTAATGTAACAGTAGGCAAACGCACAGGAGGCTCATCTGATGTTAAGTGATACCGCCGCCCATGGGCACTCACACTCACGCTCTTTTCTTGAAGGACCCTAAGTCAAATTGGTTCGGAACTACTTCAGTAGGCAGCTGGTTCCACATAGTGGTGGTGAACGGCAAAAATTCGACAATAAAAGCATAATAAACTTACCCGGTTAAAATATCTTCGACATATTTATAAAAATGGTACAGTTTAGCATCACTCTCGTAGCCATCACGTTCCTTCCTAGAGGAGCCCACATAAGCGTTGTTTGCCTCCAATATATCTATAGGTATCTGACTACGATTCCAGGGTAACTGAAAGTTCGCCTGAAAGGCCCAATTTACGTTGATGGTCTTTATCGGCGTAGGTGTGCCAACCCCAGCGTTGAGCTGAAAATATTTTACAGAATTATAAACGTTAACCTTTAGGCAGAAGGCTTAAAGTTCTCTGGATGAATTTTGGTTCGTGACACTACATACGAGCGTGTCTCGAGTGCAGTTTGTTCAGAGGTTGATACAAAATGTTCCACATCGAAGGTAAATTCGATCAAGGAAGCGAAACACATCCTTTGAGGAGCTAAAGTGTTTATAAAATAGACGAGACATTACAGAAGGGCAGTGTGTTGGGTTGATATTCAATTATTAAAAAAGGATTTTAAGTTTAACATTTTATAAACAAATAAGAAATAACTAAGAAAGTTGTTATTTCTTGAAAGAATGGATGAAGGATGTGGAAAAAAGTGGTTCAAATATGTTTAAAAAAATAAGTTGAGTTTTTTAAATATATGTGAGTAATATTTATATAACATTATAAATTAATTTGCCCTCTCTCGGCCAGGCCCTTGATTCAATTACCGGTAATTTAATTATTGTTTAATGGTTGGTAAGCTTAGAAGATGAGGATAAAGAACTTAGCATTTTAAATAAAAGCAATTTAAATATCAAATAAACAGTCGCTTGACAGTGTATATATTAGGTGTTCTTCCTAACTGTATTATAAGATAGTTATTTAAATTTGTAACTTACCTGAAGAACTGAAGAGTTTGGATATAGCAGCTGGCGGCGGCTTCTACTCAACACTTCTTCATCATAACCCACTTTAATACTATTAATGGAAACAATTAATATTAAACTGACTAAAACATTTATAGCGATGATATTCAGCACGTTTTTTAATTCCATAATTAATATAAAGTTAAAAGCTTTCACTCGAAATATAAAATAAATTTATTTAAATGTCGAGTACTTAAAAAGAATTGAATGTAATTAGCATATTACTGTGTACAGTTCGTGATTGTAATTGGGCGCTTAAGTACTTTTTAGAAAACAGTTTAACAACTGACGAATCTTTCACGATTTGTTAGAATGGAAAATCCACTTTGCATTATAGTGTAAACTACTCTAATATGTCGTACAGGTTAACAAACTCAAATCTCACGATTTTAGTTTGTTGATATAGAAATTAGTGTAAGGGACATAGGCTATGATCATAAAGATTCGAGTAAATGGTTATTTATTTTCTAATTTTAAGAGGAAAAAAGGTGTGATTTTTGTCATTACTGATGGCCATAAAATTGTAAGTCATCAATTTTGTATGTGGTTTTTAGATATGATATTGAACTGGTTAATTTCGTAACATAGGGAGAAAATACCTGGCGCATACTATATTCTGTTATAACAAAAGCGACGTTTAAGCAATGTTAAAAACATTTTGGATATATTGATAGCTTGCCAACACTTATCATACATATCTATGAAAACAAAATAATAAATAGGAAAATTATGAATACTCTTCAATTATAATAAGAAAATCCTAATTATTAATTATCAGATTACAGAGTATAAGAAAAGCGACTGGCTGGGCTTAATGGATGCAATGGAATCTTCTTGGTATAAAAATCTTAAATGAGATTGAGTTTAATAGCCTTTAAGAGAAAACATTTATCTGTATTGCTTAGCTAGTAATAACGAAATTTACTTGTGTCCTTATATATAAAATTGGCGATATGTATGGGAGAAAGAAAAAGTAGTTTTTTTTAAAATAGAACCTATTTTATTAATGAAAGTATTGCAATATATGCAGAATATCCATCTTATAGGTTGATTTATCCCTTTACTAAAAAACATTCGGATGGAAATAATACTAACTAAATACTTATTAAAATACTAAATAAAATCTTGTCAAGTTTCGGTTTTCATTATCGGTAGCTAGTCAAGCATTTCTTCACTTTATAATAAATAATTAAACATTTTTGTTAATGTACATTGAAGTGTTTCCGAACCATTTTGACTTAGAGTCCTTCAAGAAAAGAGCGTACCAATTCTTTAAAGTCCGGCTTTCTGGCAATGTGCGGCGACGGTATCACTTAACGTGAAGTGAGCCCGTTTGCCTCCTGTAACATAAAAAAATGTACTGATAATATTGTATAATTATACGTACGATATGATTGGTAAAATCATATTATTATTAGCTCTTACCGATAATACAATTTTATATCAAGTATATTATAAAATTGTATCAGTAGATGGACCACCGTAATTAGAAAAGTTATCAATTAACTATTCTACACCAGAACCTCGACCTGAATTCTAGTTGCAAAACCTTTTGAATTCCATGAAAAAACGATATTAAATTTTGTGACTTAATTCAAGTTTTCTTAATTATAAAGTTGTAAAAGTGTTGTAATGAGGTATGAGAGAAAGAAACCGGGGAGATTGGAAGCAAACGCTCCAAGCTATAACTGAAGAAATCTATTTAAGGTATATAAACTTTTTTCGTTGTATTAACTTGGTGATTTATTAATCTGGCAACATTATACGTGGGTATAATAGGTTTTATTTTTGTCTTATGTTGGAACTGCTCATCAATAATATTAGAACATAAGCAAGCTAACAAGGGTAAATATAAAAAGCAAACACAAATTTAAAAATCAAAAGTAATAATAATAATAATAACGAAAAAATATAATTACTAAACTAAATATACCTAGACTTAAACCACATTAAGAGCTCGATAAACAAAGTTACGGTAAGGTGGAAGATTGTTGTACAATATATTAATATTTTCATCAATGCTAGTAATTAAGTTATTCGTGTGTCCGATATTTTTGTTGTCATATTAAAATAATACTAAATTATGAAATCAAGTAAAAAAAATTCACACTGTTTAATTGATCGTTTTACAAGATTCAACGGTCTGTTCGATAATTGACCCTTCACCTAAATAAAACTCTAATCAAACATATTGTATGTTTGATTAGAGTTTTATTTATATGTGTTATAACCACTAAGTCACATATTATAACCTTATATTGAAATAATGCTTAGATTTTAAACTTCATGTGAAGAAACAATTATTCCTTCGCTGGTAGTCGAGGTATACATGTATTTTTTATACATATTCAGAGTGAAATAATTATGATTATAATAAAATTTTAAAAAATACACTTAAAGCTAAGTACATAACAAAGTTTACAAACAATGTTTTGTCTCCGGCGCAGAAAATTCACCCGTGCCGGCATTTATGAGTTAGTTCTACACGTGTGAACAAGTCGTGTATTTAGTAGAAATCGTTGAAAGGATAAAACATGAAAAGGTACGTAATACTTTAAATTTAATTAATCAAATTGAATACACAAATGTTAACGCGCCTAGCTTCGGGACGACAATACCTAATTGGACAATTATTTTTATGTAAATAGCTAAAAACGAACAGATTTTATTAATGTAAATAGTGCCGTGAAATCATTATCCATAGCGGAAGTGTACATAACGCAAATGAATAGCATGTCACAGCTTATATATTATTAGGTATAATATATTTAATAAACTAAATAGTACCGGTGACCCCATAGCTGGTGCTTTCGTCGATCAACGAATAAGTATCGCAATACAGAGAGAGAAATGCTGCCAGCGTTAAAGGTACACTGCCACAGGGACCAAAATTTGTTTTTTATTTTTATTTATAATCTAATATATAAAATTCTCGTGTCGCGGTGTTTGTGGTTAAACTCCTCCGAAACGGCTCGACCGATTATCATGAAATTTTGTGTGCATATTGGGTATAACTGAGAATCGGACAACATCTATTTTTCATCCCCCTAAATGTTAAGGGTATCACCCCTAAACTTTTCTTTTTTAATTTTAGATAAAAAAATTATTCTTCATTTTTTTATGATACAGCATTAAAAAATACTTATTACCCCTTATTTTCACCCCACTACGATCAACCCCTATTTTTTTATTATAAATGATATACATGGCAAAACGACGTTTGCCAGGTCAGCTAGTTGTTATATATATAATTAAATTAAGTGCCTCTTTCCAGTTATTCATTGGTATTTGTAACTGTAATACTTGGGATTATGGCAAACGAAGAAAGCGAAGATAGAACGAAGCGACAAATAAACGCGTTACCTCTAATATATCCATATGGAGCGATTTATAAGGTAATTTTATTATTCTTATGACAGCAAAATCACTTATGTCTATAATTTTGAATAATTCAATATATGAAACTTATCTACCTTTTCATAATTACTCATGGTTCAACGGTGTTCAATATGTTCCCTAAAATAATAAATAATCAAATATACAGTATTTACTATTGTTATTTATGTAATAATATTTTTTTTTTTTAACTAATTTAAAAAGTTTGGTCCCTGTGGCAGTGTATAATGTAACCTTGTATGCTGGCAGCATTTCCAAACATAAATAATAAATAATGTATTTAATAAAATTGGAATACTATAATAAGTGTTTTTAGACTAGAATTAAGTTTCACTAAGCCCGGACCGCCGTGTCATATAGTAGGCCACTATTTATGGTTGCAATAATTTAATCTCTGTCGATTTCTCTAGTTTGATAATATTTTAAATTTTACAGCTAATCATTGGGATGACTTCACCAATACCTACCAAGGATCACGTAAACTTAGCTTTCATTCTGAATTTTCAATACCAATACATGCAGTTTCAAAACATTTCCCAACTCTCTCAATACTATATAATAAAGGATGTATCGAGAGAAGAAAGAGAAGCTGACTGGGCTTCGAGATATGATGAACGTCTTGTGTTTTATAACTCTTTTGCTGATATGTTAGATGTGTAAGTAATATTTTTGTCACACAGTTTGATCCGGAAGGAGGTCTTGAATGGGTTTGGGTATATGTATTCTAATTTAGATGATCGGTATAGACTGCAGTGCTTGAACTAAAAATATATCCCATTGAATCGTATTTGATGCTAAGTAAAAAAAGCGTATATAGTATATTTTAAGTTTAAATAAAAAACAGAGGTGCTAAAACATTTTCAGGCCTCCGATTTATGTATCTGCCTTGCGATTCTATAACATTTGGCATTCTGATAAACAATAAACTACAAGCTCCCTCCTTATCAGAATGCCAAATCATAAAACGACTGATTTGAGCGCAACCGCCGCTGCGAAAACCGCTGTGAGAGTTCGAAAAGTGAGTTACAGAATCGCAAGGCTGTTTCGAGATCATTTGTTTTTTCTAATAGACAAGTAGGGGATCAGGCTTCTGTACCTGATACACTTCGTCAAGTTTTTGGATTCAAGGCAAGCCGGTTTCCTCACGATTTCCCTTCATCGTATGAGCGAGTGTTGAATGCGCATATGGTCAAAACATTCCGTTGGTGCACAGCCGAGGTTCGAACCTACGATATTTTGATAGTTCATTCGTGTGAGCAAGTAAAACATTTTATAAACGTTTTTTTGATATAGGACTTTAATTACTTTTTAAATTATATATACTTAAGCTAGGTTTAATATATTGCTCCAGTTTTTGAGGATATTCGAGGTTTCATAGAAACTGAGTTAAATCCAGAAATGAATATAAATTATCCTATTCGTTGCGGTCGAGCCGGCGGTTTACCATACGTAATGGGTCTCTTGAGAAATTTCCTAAATTTTGCGGAAAATCGAAAATCAAAAAGCGATTGCAACACGGGTAATTTATCGCAGTGAAATGTATTCTATTTCGATACCTCTGCACTTTATACCTTTTAATTTAAATTAATAAATTACCACCTTCTTAATTTAAAATGGCAACGGGTTTTCATGCATGAGTAATTGATTTATGACAAAATAACAATTGTTTCCGGTTACTAAGCGGAGAAGGCTACCTATCAAAAATATCATTGAGTCAGACACAGAAATGTATGCGTCATGCCTCGTAGGGTTGCAGGATTTAAAAAAAAACACTTTGTAAGGAAGTTGGTATACATTACATTAAACAGCTCAACAATTGATGCAGTTCAAATGCATCAATTCAAGAGTTTTCCTCAGTTAAGTATTTTCAAGTATAAAAATGTTTCTAGGAAAGGAATGAGTGGCCAGGATTGTGTACACCGAGCAATTTGCGAAGCTGCCCAGTTCCCAGTAGGCGAAGATGGTCTATTTGGTGAAATCATTCACGTGTTACTCACGTATGTATTTAAAAATATTGTTGTTTGAATTTTAAATTGAGAGGGCTTATTGTAATATAATAAATCTGAACAGATTGTTTGAAAACGGATTTTAATAAATATAACTTTTTGCATAATCCATTTATCGAGGCATAATAAACGTGAAGAGTAAATTATAATAATTATTAAAAATTATGTGTTAGCGGAATAATTATTATGGATTAAATAACTAATTATTAAGCTTAACGATTTTTAATAAATTTCTGTTTAGAGATAGAAATAATAGAAATTTATAAACAATAGAAAACAAACACTAACGTTTTCTTTATTTAAGCTACTGTAACTTCAAACTCTCAAACTAATGTAACTATTTATTAAATGAACTGTAATTAATTAGATTCATTTCACTATTTAAATCAAAAATTTTAGTAAGCCTTCTAGAAGGCTCTCCAGTTCTTTCCAGTGCTTTCTGTCCAGCGTTACCGTGCATTAACTCAGACCTGAGGTTACCTTGAAATCTGAAACTGAAGTGCAGAGGAAACCATTTTCTTTTAGCTTAAGGTTTAGTTATGGGTAGATGATGAAGTACTATTTTCAGGCCCGATTACGGAAAAAAAATATTTGAAGAAGATTCTACCTGGAAAGATGATACGTCTTCTTATATAGACGCGGCCACAGCTGGAAGACAAATGTTTGAATGCGCGTACATATACAACAAGTGTCCTGAAGGCAGTGGGGTTTTAGATCTGATATCAATACTGACAGATGGATAAAGTATTAAATAAAAACATAGTAAAATAAACTTTGTTTAAATTAGAATACCTACTGTATATGAACAGCTTAAAAACTCACTCTGTTATTAATAGTTATTTTAAGTCATTGTGTAGTTTCGCAACTTTACAATTTTTGATTTAGTTCAGCTCTCTCTTTCCAGCATAGCTTAAAGTACAATTTGACCGAAAGAGAAAAAAGAGTACAGTTTTTGTGTTCAGACAAATTACTAGTCTTAGGAGGCTTTTAAACTTGTCAGTATTACTTTTATTCATTTGAAGATCCTTGTTTTTTCTATGCAAACTCCTTTTTAAACAGAGCACATTGAACCTAGAGCTGACTGATATTAGGTTTTATTTAAACAAAATCAACAGTCCCTAACTCATGGCAACATTACAGTAATTGAAGTAATTATATATTATTGTTATAGTAACCTTTAACTTGTATTGTATAATGTTATTTTCATGTATTGTTATCCTTATATTTCTTTTTCTGATCTGAAACTTCAGGTTATATTGGACAAAATACATTTGTTAAATTTATGTCATCACTGTATTATTTATAAGAATTAAAAAATAAAAATAAAACTTTTATTGTAACAATTTAAAATTAAGATTTTTTTTACATGTAACAAGCTACAAAGATGCAAGGAACGAAACCTTCCTTTTTTGTATGAGCTTGTGTGTAACAATAATGTTACACACAAGCTCATACAAAACACAAATTCGAATAAAAAAACTCATGGCAACACACAATGCACTTTACAAAGCTTTTAATGAATTAGTACATACTAAATCAATTATTGCACATTGTTCATGGAAATATACTTGAAGTAAACATTACCAATTAATTGAAATATATTTTATTGCGTTATCAGCTTAACGATACATAATTGAAAATCAATATTTTAATAACAGTATTATGCGATCTGCAATATCTGTTATTGTAAATTTTGTGAGTTGTTATTATAGATTTGCCAACTTTTGGCTTCCAAAAATGTTAAATATTCGCCACTGGTTGTACTTAGTAAAGAATTCATTAAAACCCTTTAACATTAATTAGTTAATAAAACATTCTGATAACATTGTTTTAATGAAAGTTCGTTTGTTCAAAACAGACGGATTTTGAACTTTGGTTCAGTTAGAATTGGTTTTTAAATTATTTTTATATTTAAGATGTTACGTTTAATATTAAGTGTGATGATACTATATAGAGATGATACTATATACGTAAAATGACTGCTTCACGACTGATTTGATCGCGACCGCCGCTGTGAAAACCGCTGGGTGAGTTCGAAAAGTGACTTCAGAATCGCAGGGCAGATCACGTTTTTGCGTCTGTTTTCTTGATATGCGAGCAGGGACTTTCTGTC
Organism: Pieris napi; assembly: GCF_905475465.1. Classification (NCBI taxonomy): domain Eukaryota; kingdom Metazoa; phylum Arthropoda; class Insecta; order Lepidoptera; family Pieridae; genus Pieris; species Pieris napi. The sequence goes on along the minus strand of NC_062239.1, from coordinate 1,540,791 downwards.
TATTTACGAATTTAATGGCTCGTGCTGTAGGAAAAACTTTGTGAGGAAACCAGCATGCCTTATACCCAAAAAGTCGACGGCGTGTGTCAGGTACGGAAGGCTGATTGGGCTATTATACGTCTGTATACGAGTGTCTACTCAAGGCTAGAAAATCGTTTCATTTAAGCGTTTTGTTTCATATGGGGCGTAGGTGTGAAGGAGAGTTCAAACCGAAAGACTTGTTTTACCGAAATCAAACCCAAGACATAAGTTAAGCTAACGAGATTCACAATCTGTTTCACTGCGTTTGTTTAAAATTAAAAATATCCGTTATGTACCATCCATAACGAAACAATTTTTTTCGCTCGATCGCAACTTATTATTTTCTTACAAATTTAAGGACATTTCAAGCACGGACATATAGGAAATATATAAAACCAGTTTACTGTTAACCTTTTATTACATTATTATTATATTAAATGTCTGTATAAGGCGATATATCTAGAAAAGAGAAAGGACAGGAGTTAATGGAGGAAATGCAGTCTTCTTTTGTATGGTTATACCACTTCTCTAGCTCCTGTTGCCGTCTGAAAATATAATGAAACATAAAATTGGCGTCATATTATCTTCTTAACTTTACGTAACTTTTTAATTTTATTGACTATACACTTTTACACAAGACACTGAGGCACAAACTAGCTGCTGTGGTCTCTGGCAGAATGACCATATTTTTTTTGTCTTTAATTATTGTTATTATGGGTGTGTGTGTTTAAAATAAGAAAACTTTATCTAAAAACTGTTATTAAATATACATTGTTAAATAAATTAAAAACATTTAAAATTGAATCATTTGTACAGTTTTAACGAAACTTTATCTTTCAAAAATATAATTCCCGCTGGAAAGTTGTGAATGCAACATTGAGTGGGAATCAATTAAAAATTCAATTCGTGTATTGTGCTCGTAGTTTGTAATAGCGAATTTGCGTAGCACGTTCATGAATTTGGGCATTGTTGAAATTCATAACGTTTGCTCATTGGCATGGTTGGTAATATTTACATAAAAGCCTACCCTCACTTTTTTGCTATGGGACTACAGAGGCATCGCACCGGTTTAAGTCAACGTTAGTCTTAAAAAAAGGTTGTTGTTGCTAATGGTGTACGTTACCATCCTTAACTATTCTAGTGCCGAGAACTATTCATGGGAAATAGAGAAGTGGCTGGTAGTGCAAGTTGGGTGAATAAGATTTATATTTTCATAGTACCGTACTACTACAGTAGCGACCGAATATTTTTCTTTGATTAAATTCCCAAGTCAATTTAATAATTTTACACATACTATAAAACTTATAAAATGTTTATTGTTTTAAATCTCGATTATAAAGGCTTTTAATCGAATTTTAGCATGTTTTTACTCGTCTTCAATTCTAAAAATTCTGTTATATAATTCAACTCTAAAGCAAACTCACCTAAAAATTATTTTTAATATCTTATGATACACTAAATAGGGATCGGAGATCATGTTCATTTCGCAGACAGCTCTTCGTACGCAATGGAAACCACTCAAGCCATTGCTGTAAGAAAAATAACATGTTATAAAAGATCGTTATATAATAAGTAATTTGCATACAGTAGATTGAATTCCGGTTTTGTTGACAGCTATTGAAAAAAATAATTATAATAACGCAAGAACCTAAATTACTTAGTATAATTTCACAGTTTTACAAAAACACTGCTCTCTCTTTTCATCATAGTGTAATCAGACGTTGTCAGATAGAGATGGGTTAGTTAAATCTGTGTAATAAGATTGAACAATTTATAGGGGCTTTTCATACTAGATTCTTGGAGTACAGACAATATGTTGCGATACCAATAACTTCTCCAAAAGACAAAAAAACCCACTAGGTTCTTTGAATAGTGACAATTAGAAAAACATTTACTCAAAATAGCTGCCCTCAAAATCGAGGACATGGCACAACCTATCTATATATATAAAAATGAAACCCGTTTTTCGTTGTCACGACATAACATGAAAACGGCTTGACCGATTTGTCTGATACTTTTTTTATAATATTCCTTGAAGTACGAGGATGGTTCTTACGGTGAGAAGAATTTTAAAAAATTGAGTGAAAACGTCTAAATACAACACTTTTCTATATTCCCATACAAAATATTCGTAATAATATTTAAAGGCAATTTGAACTTTAATACTATATCATAAAGTTCAAGTGTTAGTGGAGGGGTTCCGGGAAGGTAAATTTTTATTTTTTGACATAATGTATTTGTTGTATTATCAACTTTCTTTTTTTTATCTTACTAACTAGACCAGTGTCCCGAATAGCAGAATAAGTATTTAAAAAAAAAAATAAAGAATCGACTGTTAGGCGGTACGATGTTCGCCAGGCCAGCTAGTTAATAATAAAATCACAATACCTATCTAATAGTAACTCCACGCCATTATATAAACTTCGTCTGGTAAAGTGATGGTACCAATGAAATGTATCTGGAGGATCGTCCCAGTTCATGCGGAATCCTAGCGCCTGCGCAAAGATCTGATTCCAACGCACCATATTGGCTTTATGATTAATTCGTAACTGGAACAGAATTTAAAAAATATTATCTTTGGTTTATAATATATAACACATATACATTTTCAATTAATTTTATTTTATTCAGTTATAATTTTTGAAGTGAAACTTCTTTATCGGGGTTGGAAAAAAATGTAGTGTAACATTTTTTCGTTACGCGTCACGTTTTTCGGTTACGCGCCATGTTCCTTTTTGAAGTCAAACTTCTTTATCGGCGTTGGAAAAAAATTTACCGTCACATTATTTATTATTCGACACTTAATATTTTAATGACAATTAAATTCATTAAATTCCTAACATATCTTCCTTTTTCCGTCCCTCTAAGTATCGGAAATCTAAACTTTTAGATTTGTATAAATATGAACAACACTTCATGATTAGTTTGCCACTGAAGTTTCACTTCTGACATGTCTACTTTGTACACACACACTTTTTTATTTGTATTTGTTGCTATATATACGTGTATTGTATTTAAACTTTTATATAAATAAAAAAAGGGTTTAGGTATCGAATTATGTAAGTAAAATAACAAAAAAGCTTATAGTAGTTAGTACAAACCAAAAGTTAATTTATAATTATGGTCTAATAGGAACCACTATACCCTAATTCGTTTAAAAATTTAATTAATAAAGATAAGACTTACGAAAAACCGTGATACATTTCGGAAGCCAAGGTATCTTTTTGTTTTAGTTTTGCCATCACCTTGATCAATAACAAACAATAGAAAACAAATATAACAAATGAGAATCACATTGATTTGTTTAAGCATTTTTATCTTATCCTACCAAAAGTCTACCAAGAACTGAAACTAAAACAGATCTAGTAATTTATAACAATGTTTGCACTCTTGTGATGTTAATATGTAAAATACATATACTTAGACAGTCATTTTGAGTCTTCCGTTGTATGTAAATAGACCTTATTTTTTGGATTTTACAATAATATTGGTTTACAGATAGCAGTCGCTGATTACCTAGTACATGTTGACCTACCATTGAATAGTCTTTAATTTATACATCTTGCAACATTGACAAATCGAATAAATCACTAATATTAACGGTTTTGAACTAATTTGACTTTGATATTATTAAATTATAATGACAATATCAGTTGAAACTAACATTGCTCCGACATTAATAATAAATACTATGAAATTACTATTACTAGACTTATTAATAGTCGTTAGTTTGTAGATCTAGTAATAATGACAAATCGAATAAATCACAAGTATTAACAGTTTTAAACTGATAAGACTTTGGCATTGTTATTTTGCGAACTATGTGACTTATAATGACAATGGCAGCAGATACCAGCGCCATGCTCCGACAAATAAATGTTTAGTGTTATCAGCGACTAAATAAAATAAATAAATGGCGCTACAACCTCTTTAGGTCTTGGTCTCAAATTTCTGAATCTGTTTCATGATCATTTTAAATCTAAATAAACTATAGCTAATAAATATATACGACACTGGGCGATTACATGATCTAGATTATACAGATATGTAAAAGGCTTTGTTGTATATCACTAAAATATGGGAGCTTGTTAGTGCAATGTGATATTGTGACGTCTTCATTAGTTGCTAGAGCATTTTCGTGTTTGTACTCTCATTATGCACTGTACCTAATTGCACACATAGTGCATTTGTATGGTCTTTTGAAATTATGTCACCGTGAAAACTTAATGAAAATTATGTTTTCATTAAGATAAAGAATAGTGATTATACAATATTATTCATTTGACCTTTCGTATTTGTGCAGGCTTAGGGACTTTGTACTGTTTTTTTTTTATTTAAGTTTTTATTTAAGGCGAGTGATCACTGATGTAAAAGCTCTTTTATTAAAAAAATAAACAAAAGAACATATCGATTCTTTTGTTTACTATCCAAAACACCTTTATTGACCACGGCTTTATAAACCATCCAGGGCGCCACCCAAACGCATACAAAAAAATTCATTCAAATCGGTCCAACCGTTTAAGAGGAGTTCAGTGATATACACACGTACCTACAGTAAAATTGTATATAAAGACTAGCGGACCCCACAGACGTTGTCCTGCATGATATTTCAAGTGATTAGGATATTAAGCAAAGTATGAAAGTACCGACTGCAGCCGCCATCTGCCGGGCTGATTTGTGAATCTAAACCATTCCCAGATCCCTTGAACACACACAAAAAATTTCATCAAAATCGGTCCAGTCGTTTGAGAGAAGTTCAGTGACATACACACTCACAGAAGAATTATATATATAAAAGATAGAGTACTTACGAAAAAGCGTGTTATATTACTAAATCCCAAGTATCTTTTTGTTCTTATTCCAGGGTCTCCGTCAGAACGGTGAACCAGAATATTCATAATAAGAAGCGTATAGCATAAAATATATATTTTAAATGACTTGTACATAGTTAGGTTATGTTTTTAATCACATTTCTTTAGAATAATATATTAATTACAACAAATGATTATTATTTTTTATTTGTTGTTAAAAACTTAACTAAACAATATTTAATACAAATACATATTTTGAAAATGTTTTGTTTAAATTTGAATTTCAAATATAATTCTAGTATGTTTCCTAGCACAGTTTACTATAAATTATTATTTGTTGTAACGGTATGTGTGAAAGTGGGTAGTATTTATTGTTTAATTATCATGGTATATAATAGTAAAAAAAACATCGGTCCACATGTACAGAATGTTCCAATTTCTATGCCTTTTTATGACAGAAGCTTAGTGTAACAGTAATTGTAATTGTAAATGTGGCATATCACATTATGATATTATCCTTTGAATAATTGCAATGTAGAGGGAGGGTAAAACTTGCTAAGTTTATTGCCCGTTCTTCTCAGAACAAGGCCTCGTGGTAGTTTTGCGAACGGATGGCGTCTTGCTCTTTCGCGAATTTTGTAAACGTTTTTGACATTCATAAGCATGCCCTAAGACCGACTAAACTGAAGAAAAAAAATTGAAGATAGTAATATAAATTATTTTTAATATTAACTCATAATATGACTACTACAAAAACCAAAAATTAAACTTTCTATGTGCGCATTTAATATTCGCTCGAACGGTGAAGGAAAACGTCGTGAGGAAACGCTTGCCTTAGACCCAAAAAGTCGACGGCGTGTTTCAGGCACAGGAGGCTGATTCCTATTACATTGACAAATGATCATGAAACAGAAACCTGAGGTCCAGACCTAAAAAACGTTTCAGCGCCACTGATGATTTTTAAATATAACTTGAATCCGAAAACATAATATATGAAACGGTTCCACGGGGTAGTAAATGCTGGAAGAGTGCAACGTGAGGTCCGGTAATTCCAGTAAGTTGCGAAATAGTCGGTAGGCTGCAGATTCTATAATATACGGCTACGCAATACACAAACAATATACATACAGATATTTACAGAGAATTATTACGTTACAAAATCAGAAAATTTGAAACTGCTTTGATTTTGATTTATTTAACCCACTCAAGTGATAGCCAGTTTTCTCTTATCCAACACCCTTTACAGTAACGGATCAGTATTTGTTGATCGTGATAATCTTTAAAACCGATTAACACATTATAAGTGGAATCCAAAAAAGAAATAGTAGTATCCAAAGATTTCTTTAAAAATATATTATAGTCAACCACAAAATGATATTATTTAATATAATAACGTTGTTGGTAATTTCATGTTATGGCCATGAAGAAAATTCTGATTATGTGTTGTCGAGAAAAAAGCGTTTTCTAATATTTCCCGAAGGCAGTTCGTTCCAATTGGGTAAGATAATTTAATAAGCATTATTAACTTTTAAATAACCTCGTTCGGGCTTAAATTTTCTTCTTAATTAATCATAATTTAATTAATTAAGTATAAGAATTGAACGAAGTTTTCTGATAAGTGTATTAAAGGAAATAACATTTTATCAAATAAAACTAGTTATTATAAAATTATAAAAGTACTTATTACTTATAAATTTACAAGTACTTACTTTTAAATTTATAAGTGTCGTGTCTATATTTATAAATTTACTCAGTTGTGATTGTTTCTTATATTTTATAGTATTTGTTTTTTAGTGTGTTTTTTGTCATAGAGCCAATGTAGTTAGTTACTTATTAATGTGTGTGAGTGCATTATAAGTTAAACAAAAATCCAAATGGGATTGTATTTAATAATTTGAAAAAGATGAACAGTTTGATATTTCAGTGTTAAAAGGATATATAAATGACACTACCATAGACAATTCAACAACAATTTTATTCACAAGTAATAAGCAATATACAGTTTTTTATTTAACGAAATATATCATTAATAGATGAATCTTATTCTATAAAGTCTCATATATATATATATATATATATCGCTTATTCTGTTTACCATACGTTCCATCTTTTGTTGCATTCATTTTGATAAACTTTTGTATTATAGTTAAACGAGCTGAAAAACTCTTTAAATCATATACAAACTAAGTTGATAAAAGTTGTGATTATAAGGGTCTGTTTCACAATGTATGGATAAAGTACCAAATAGCTATGAAACATAAATTATTTGGAAGATAATTATTGTGCTATTTGACACTTCATCGGACTCATAGCTTATGATGGACTTTATGTGACGAATAGCGCTTTCTGACAGTCGTGAAACGCAACAATAGTGTTTATCCTACCAATAAGTAATAAATAGCTAATTTGGAACTTATGTAGAACATATCCGTACATTGTGAAACAGACCCTAAATGTCGACTATATTATCCCCACGACAGTGTAGTACCTTGATTTTATGACGGTGTCATATAAACTTCAGTCATACGAACCTCATCTAAATATTTCGAACCTTAATATTTTAAATTTAGCTATAGCTGGAAAGATAAAGATAAAGGTTTAGCTATCATTCGTTCCACAACTGAGCGTTATCAAGGCAGTTTTTGCACTACCAGTTTTTTTTTTAAACCAATTCGACTTAGGGTCCTTCAAGAAAAGAGCGTACCAATTCTTAAAAGGCCGGCAAAGCACTTGCGAGCCTTCTGGCAATGTGAGTGTCCATGGGCGGCGGTATCACTTAACATCAGGTGATGCCTCCTGTCCGCTTGCCTCTTATTACATTAAAAAATGTAATAGACAAACTTGTACAAGTGGAAACGGCGCACAGTTTAAAAGATGTACACACACATTCGACATATACCTTTACTTTTGAATCTCTATCTATCGACAAAAACCATCTTAAAATCAATGCTATTTGTTTTTTTTAACCTAGTACGACTAGCATTCGGTTCCTAGTATTTCTCTTGTAGTTTTTACATTAGGTTCATTGTGTTATATAAGCCTCCAGGGCGCTTTCAGTGCGTCGGTGCGGACTTTCAATTGTTTATATCGAGCTAAAGGTCGGTTTTATTTGTATTTTATGTACTATATAAGTCTAAACAACGATTCAAGTCTATAGCTGCATCTTTTATATAAATGTGTTTTTTTTATCAATATATAGAATTGTATAAGATTAATATGTTTTTTCAAACTATGGAGCAGTATTGGCCTAGTGGCTTCAGCGTGCGACTCTCATTCCTGAGGGCGTAGGTTCAATCTCCGGCTGTGCACCAATGGACTTTCTTTCTATGTGCGCATTTAACATTCGTTCTAACGGTGATGGAAAACATCGTGAGGAACCCGATATGTCTTAGACCCAAAAAGTCGACGGCCTGTGCAGGCACTGGAGGCTGATCACCTATTTGCCTATTAGATTTAAAAATGATCATGAAACAGATTCAGAAATCTGAGGCCCAGACCTAAAGAGGTTGTAGCGCCTAGAGGTTGCCAGTGCTTGACAGAGACACACTGCCTTCAGGTTCACCGAAAATAAAGCTATGAAATTTTGGAAAATAATGGATGAAAAAAAAACCAATAGCGTAATTCCAATTTCTGTAGCGGTTTTTGATGTTATGCTTCACCGTACGAGCGAATGTTAGATGCGGACATAGGAAAAGCATTAATGCACAGCCGGGGTTCGAACCCACGACATCCGGGACGAGAGTTGCACACAGTGCCACATTACTGCTGTCTTTTGTTGGAAATTCAGCTTATATGCAATACTATTTATAAATTTTTATTTTTCAGTATTATGTACGACGTACCCTGCATTAACAACGATTGGGGATATTTTTCTTTGGGGTAACACAGCTGCATTAGCTTTTGAGTTGCCACAAGATCCATACTCACCCTTCCACCATAAGGCAGACCCGCAACATAGAAGAATAGACAGTAAACATATTTATTATGTTGATGAAAACGGAAAAATATTATATAAACAACCATACCAAAGGTAAGCTAAAAAAAACGGCGTTAAGTCATGCAATAGGTTCATCTTATTGTACTTGCGTTTCGTGCGGTGAGTTAAACTCTTGGAGCCCCTCCACCCCCAAAAGTATGACGGTGCAGTTCGAACATAGGGGTACCACACGTTTCCGCTGAGGAGACTCCCTCTCTAGGCGTCCATTATCGGAACATGCATTCGGTGGTGGACGCACAGGTTCCCCTTTGTATTCTGAATGGGGGCAAACTGCGCTGAAAAACTTATAATCTTGTAAAAGAATTTCCGAACCGATTCGACTTAGGGTCCTTCAACAAAAGAGCGTACCAATTCATAAAAGGTCGATAACGCACTCGTGAGCCCTCTGGCATTGAGTGTCCATGGGCGGCGGTATCACTTAACATCTGATGTGCCTCCTGCCTGTTTGCACCTGTTCCGTACAAAAAGGTAGGTGAGTAGAAAACAATACTATATGCGCTTATAACTACATATATTTTTATTTTATTTTTTTATATTTTTATATGTTAATAAAAAAATTCGCGCCTAAACAACCAAAACATACTAACAAACGACTAAATGATAGCATCAAATTGGACAATTTGTTTGTTTTCTAACAACTATTTGTCAACAACATTTAAAAAAACAAACATAAGAAATGCTTTTAAATCTCGTTATATGTATAAGAATTCAAACAGAAGACTGAGAGCAATATTGACAAAACATAGCCAGATTAATTCTTAAATTACGAGTTCCAATTGACAACACAATTACAACTGAATTAACGTGAAACCGTGAAACACATCGTTAGTAATTTCTTGTTCAAAAAATCAGTTCAAGATATTTATTTAATGTTGAGATTTAAATAAATAAGACGATTAGTACCTTTATTTAAAATAGTACAAAGAAATACAATTTTCCTAGAAGGAAAGTCGAACGTTCTCAGAGGAAAACAACTCACAAAGGAAACGATCAGGGGACAAACACAACGATTGCACATGCAAATTTATCTGAGGCGGGAAGCGGTACTGTCGTACAAGCATTGATCTAGTGAACATATTTACGTAGTTTAATACTTTGGTTTTAATCGCTGTGATATTCAGTCTATAATATTAAAAGAATCATGAAATTTTTGTGTTATGTTGGTGAATGAAATTGTTTATTTCAAATAATAATTTTAACAATGAATACCAATTTCAGATTTTTACAGATTTCTTTTATAATCTGAATGTCTTTAGATTTCTAAAAGTTCAAATAGAGTGTATATAGAATACAGATTAAGCTGGAAATATTAATATATTTCAACCAGTAAATCTTGTAATCGTAGTTAGGTATGCTATAGTTAACTTCGGTAAAATAATATTGTAATTTATCTATGTTTAGCAGTTGGTAAGTGTAAGTGCGAGCTCCTATTTCACCATGCCTCCTGCTGATAGAGGACAAATCTTTGTTTTCAATTTATTTTATTATTATTTAGTACTTAAGATGTCATGTGGAACATGGTGTAATGGTTGCAACTCCTTAAAAGCGACGTGTAAAACAAAAAAAACTTGGCGATTAAAAAGAGTAGCGGAGAGTTTATGGCCAGTTCTTCTCTTCCGTTCTACGCCCTTAATTTGAGAACTGACAGTAAATGTAAAATTACATTTATTTCTTTTTGACGTTCATAAGTGTACATTGTGTTACTTATATGAATAAATGATTTTTGACTTTGACTTTGGTATGGTCTCGGATTTAAATCACAGTTGATGTGGAAAAATATAAAAAATTTATTGTGATTTCTGGACGTAAAGTTATTAATGGTAACAAAGTCCTGCTGTCTGCCACGGTGGTCGGGAAAATACGGCCAGCTGACATCAGGATTAAAATATTCACAATTTCAATACAAGACGATTATTATAACTTCCGCGACAGATTTTCCAGCTGAAGAATTTTTCCTGTTGATACAGGGATTTGAATGTTCACGCTAAATCAGTGGCGTGTAAAGGATAAAATCATTCATGCGTTGAAGGAAACTCGCACTGGACGGCCTTTGTAAATAGAATCGATGTTCGAGGTAGCTTTGTAGATATATCGAAAGATTTTTTATAGAGATTAGATGTTTATCAAATATGCAAAGAGCATACACAATTGTTAAGAGCGTTACTTAAAATTATACTTCTTTACTGCTTTACGTTATATATTACGTGATTTTATTTATCGTTCTTTATTTATCACAAAAGGTTTTGTGATGCATACATAACTTTATTTAATATTATACTTCGTATGCTTTTGTATTCCAGTTATTTAACAAAAACCTATCTTAATAGCATATCTATTGAGTTTTATTTCTGCCAGTGAATATATAGTTTACAGTTTTATTAATATTACTGGTACTTTAGAACTCATATACTTTTGTTACAATAAGGACCTGGAATTATTATTTCCACGCATTGACAGAATACAGCGCGGCAAGCAAATGTCAAAATATAAAGATCGGTAGATGTTCATGAGATTATTTAAAGTTTAATAAATGTCTGATAGAATTATTAATATATGTGGTAAAAAATGTTAATAGTTGAAAAAAAATTGTTAATTAATTCAATTATCAGATATGTTTTTTCATAAAACTATTTATTATTCAAGAAGACGAAATGTACGAATGATGCCTTATATGCTTAATTGTAGTCCGACGGAACGAGCGATCGAGTGATGTGTTGATTGGACTAGACGTTATATTAACCAATCACAATCAAGCTGCCAACGTTTCGCCTTTCGTTAACATTTTGATCCCTGAAATAAATAAACCATTACATAACCTAACACATGTTTGAGAATTCTCATTTATTCATGTTAATATTTAACTCAATAAGAGTTAAATATTCCTTAGAATTATGAAATGCCTCATACTTTTCTCCCTCACAAACTTCTTTAGGTTTATAGATTTTAAATTATTTAAATGTTTGCCTACTGCTAGGAATTTGGCAAATGAAACTTATATACAAATGTATTTTTGTGTATGTGCTGCTGCTTGGTGTAAAGGTTGCAGCTCCCTACAAACGTTGTGTAAAATAAAAAAAAAACTTGGCGATTAAAAAGAGTGGCGGAGAGTTTATTGCCAGTTCTTCTCTTCCGTTCTACGCCCTTGATTTGAGAACTGGCAGTTAATGTAAAATTAGAAATATTTAATGTATATTTCTTTTTTGACGTTCATAAGTGTACATTGTGTTACCTACATGAATAAATGATTTTTGACTTTGACTTTAATAAAAACTTCGCTAAGCTTTGAAAAGCCTAATCGTCTAGATTAAATTTTTTATACGTAAATGATTTTTTTTTCAGAAAACTTTTGGTCAATCCAGCATTCGCAAAACGTAGTGCCATAAAAGTAGACAGAAAGAAGATGCATTTATCTCAAACAAGGCCTGGGTTTAATGATTTGGATCATAATCAAATTGACTTCCATCGCAGTAGCCGTACGCAGTTATATGAGAAGTTAGAAGTTATGATGCAAGGGTAATATAATATTTAATAATTCGCTGTCATTTTCCGCCAGTTTCAAACTGTGTTAAAACTACATTTAGGTAGAGTATAACATTGATTTTAAGTTTTTTCGCTTCTTAACTAAGCAAGGGATATACTATTTAATTTGTAATTTTAAAGCTACCAGTTAAACAGTTAATTTAGAACAGAAAATTAAGAAAAAAATGTTTAAATTACTCCCATAGTGACGAGTAATAAACTCCACACAATAGTGAATCTTCTAATGTATAAAATTCTCGTGTCACAATGTTCGTTCCCATACTCCTCCGAAACGGTTCGACCGATTCTTATGATTTTAATGCATATTCAGTACATCTGAGAATCGGCTACTATCTATATTTCAATTTTGGTATGTTCTAAACAGGTAGGCTAAGTAATATCATATTAAGTAGAAACAAAGTTCACGGGAGCAGCTAGTATAATGTAAAAAGGCAAAGAAACCTTACTTATGAAGAACTAGAAATATTTTCACTTCTCTGAGCAATATTTTTTATTTTATAGGTTGGGCGGTAATGGGCGGGCGTGTCTGCTGAAAACAATGTGTATGTACCGCGAGTCTGCCCATGGACCTCAGGGCGGATTTCTACATGAGATATTGAGATCTGTTTATACGTAAGTTAAATAGTGAACTAGCGAATTATGGAATCGACTCCCGTTGGAGAACTTCCATAAAAGATTAATTCTTCTGAATTCTTCATAATTCTTATAATTCTTCTTCATAATTGAAGTCTTCTTCAACCCACTTAAATGGGAGTGCATCAAACATATGAGTATCATATAAAAAAATAGTGTAAAAAGCATTATAGTTGTTAGAATAATATACGTGAAGTAAATAGTATGGTTAATTTGTGAATATTTTAATAATTAAATTAAACATTATTGCATTTTATCTGTCTTCAAGCTTGATCTATTCGGTCGATTTTCACTTTCTTCTATTTTGAGAATGCAAAATATCTTTATACTCCTGGTTAGGAAAAAAGAATTTGCCGATAATTCATATACATTATTTGCATATGTTTTCATTAAAGAACATTTTGCTGTTTTCCAGATTACCGAAGAGTCGATCAGAAGATGATTTCTATCAAGAATATGACGAAATCTCTTCGGAAAAATGCAATGAATTATATCCGGAATGCACATTCGTTGCTTCAATTAAATAAAAAATACAACAATGATATTAATGACTGTTAAATAAACTAGTAAGTAAAGCAGTGTTTTATTTCTAAACAGTCTTAGGGTGAGATCTATAGAGCGCACTTAGACTTTGCTCAGACTTAACTATAACCATTCTTTACTTTTTTAAAGGATAATGAAGAAGGTATTGCATGAAATGAAACATCAATTTCTGTCTTAGCTTGAGCTTAGCTTAATCTCACCGTTAAAATGTCTATAAATATACTAAATCATAGTTTAACCTTAGTGTTTTTCGTAAGTAAAGTCTGAGCAAAGTCCAAGTGCGCACTATAGATCTCACCCTTAGGGTCGATTCGACCAAACAAGAGAAACATCACACTATAATACGGCAAAATCGAGTTGACATGATGTTACTCTTACACTGTCCCGTTGTAGAACAACATTTATTTGCCGAGTTTTATTTTCGTTCACCATTCTCTTGCTATTCGCGTATTGTTATTCCTAGCGCAATTATACTATCGATTACGTTGACAAACGACTATGGATTTACTCGAGATTTAAATCATGGAATAGATTATTCTTGGTATAGTTACTCGTGTATAAATTGAAGTTTGGTCGAATCGACCCTTAGGGTGCTAATAAATCCATAGATTAGTGCCCCATTATCAAATTTCGTAAAAAGAATTCTTTTTAAAAATAGAATTTGTAATATATAAACTGAATTCAATATTAATCTAGTTTAAAGGTATAAATGAATTACGTTACGATACCTCAAGCTCCCCGTTTCATTTAAAGTATCTTTTCAATAAGTTAAAAGCACATCTTTCGCTAATTTGCAATTTCTTTAATGTATAAAAAGTGGTCTAATAGCCTTCATAGCTCATTACGCTTCATAATTGTGTCTTAATTTTAATGACTGAGACCATAATAGTCGGGCAAATGGAACGCTAAATGGAACTAATTATGAAGAAAATGTAAGTGACGTTATTTTCCTATTTCACTTATTTATCACCTGTGACGTCAGGTTTTTGTTTTTGGTAAATCAATAGACGTCACGTGCACGGTTCCTTGGTCATCGGGGTGCTCAAAATAATAGAGGATTTTAGTTTTACTTTATATTAACCACTCGCGTACAACAATAGAATAATAAGCGAAATAATGTAATGTTAATTGCTTTGTAACAAATGAATGCAACGTAACAATTGAAGTAATTGTCTACGTCTGGCTATACTCTCGATGCGTAACTCCCAAGGGTTAGCTAATTGCTATGAAAAGAATGAATGCAAAGTAACAGTTGAAGACTACCTACTTCTGTCTATACATTCAGGGCGTAATTCCAATTTAGGTAATCGCCACGCTTATAAAACTAAAACAGCCTGAGTGAGCAAAATGAACAGCCTTGGCTGTATCACGACTGTAACTGTTCTTAAGTTGACATAGAACATGTTAATTGGTCTTTCTTTATACAATCCCGCGCAACGAGACAATTTGTTTTGTGTCATCCCGGTGGCAACTAGATTTTTTGGAAATTGCTCTCATAATTAACATGATAAAAGTTTATATTTTGATTTTGTTCCTCGGATTTACGTCAAGTGATCCGTGTAGAGGTGATGAATGTCTTTCTGGTGGAAATGCAACGCGGGTGTTGTCTCGAAGCAAGCGGTTTTTAATTTTTCCTGAAGGAAGCTCCTTCCAATTGGGTACGTACTGGGTAATCTAGTTAGTGTGACGTGTGTGAAAGGTAGAAGGCATTTGAAAAGCACTAACCTCCAGGTTGTGCCTTTGAAGTGAACGTTGATTAAAATGCTTTTAAGTAATGAGAGAAACGGTCTAGGGGTTTTTTATTTCAATTCATACTTATGTTATAGTTATAAATTATGTTAAAAAGATTTGAATGAGAAATTTACTTTAAGTTTATTTTAATATTAATGAATTTCTTAATATTGCTGAAGCAGATTAAGTTGGTAGAAAAGTCTCCTTCAAAATCAGGTTAACATTAGTTTATTTAAACTGAAAAATTAGTGAGTCTTGTCGAATATTAACTGAGGTTTAGTAATGTAGGTATTTTGAAGAATTTGTGACTAAACGGATACCTGATGAGTCTGTCTTTTCGTAGTTTTAGTTGCTTATTAACAATTAGTTTTGCAACAATTTCAATTATTTATTCAATTAATGATTTTTTAGAGATAACTGTCATGTTTCTTTAATACCTGTGTCAAAATTCAAATATAGAATAATATTTTTATTACGATCTTTGTGGACAGCTAAAATTCAGACACAAAGTATGTGCCAAGGAAATAGACAATATTAAATTGATACAGAAATTACAACACTTTTGACTGATAAGTGTAGTGACCATGCAAAATTTATAAGCCGCTAAATCATTTCAGTATTCTGTACGCAGACAGCGGCTCTTATTCCCATCGGAGATATATTCTTGTTTGCCAACACTGCAGCTCTGGCCTGGAATTTGCCCACAGACCCAAAACTTCTGCTAATGTTTAAAGAGTATGAAAAAAAACCAAACAGAAGGAATGATGAAAAAAATATCTATTACTTGGATGAAAATGGGCGTGTCGTGGCTAAGATACCGTTTAGAAGGTAATTTTGACAATTTTTAAATTATATTATATTCGTGTTTTATAAATAATTTTATAATAATGATTGCCTTATGAGTGCTCATTTTATAGCTATTATGTTAAATACGTTTATTATAGTATTTTTTCTAGGAGAGTTATTTGATGTCAACTATCTCTATAAAACAAGCGTAGAAAAGAAGGCACAGAATCATCATATAAAATAATATGTACGTTGCTTCATTAAGAAGTCTACTTTTACTATTACCACAATATTATCAATAAATCAAAATACGTTTATTCAGTTAAGATGCGTCTTAGGGCATGAATTTCAAAAACGTTTACAAAATTCGCAAAAGAGCAAGACTACGCCATCCGTTCGCAGAACTACCAGGAGGCCTTGTTCTGAGAAGAACGGGCAAGAAACTCAGCAAGTTTTACCCGTCCTCTACATTACAATAATTCAAAGGAAAATTTCATAAACTTGTGGTTTATGGTTCATTAAAGTTATATAAGTAAAAAAACCAAATTTGTTCTGTGATTTACGACATTCACCATTACACACATATTCACAACACTTCAAAGATAACAAAACAAATTATAACAATATAATTAGAACTATTGCCAAGCGTTTTTGTCTTCTAGGTAGTCATTAAGTGTGTAGTAACCTTTACACATTAACCCTAGAAAGATAACGTTATTTTTTTGTACTGAAAAGATAAACATGCGCCTGAGAGGCGCACTATTTTAATAGCAGATTTTTTTTATGAATGTCAATTATTTTTGTTTCATTCACTACTGTAAATTGTTGAATTATTAATAAGTAAATAAAATACATAAGTTATATCATAAATTTTATTCAAAATATGAAAATTTGTAGGTATTTGTAAACCCTTAACAAAAATTAGAAGTCTTCTGTACTTAGGTAGAAATTTTTAAAAATAGGTAACTTTTATAGTGTTTTTTCTTATTAATTAATTAATTATAATATAATCAGTCTCAATTTTAAAAAAATACTGGAAAAATCAACGGCTAAAGACAATTGTTGCAAACATCTTTTTTATGTTCTCCGCACACTGTCTTTTTACATTTTGTGCAACTCATCTTGGAGATTGAGTTTGGAGATTTGAGATTTTTTAATATGTGTTTTGAATCTGTTTAAAGGCTGTTCCAATATTTTACTATTGGAACTGCCTTTATATTATCATAAATAGTTAATAACTTTGCTAATTATGTTACAGACCCACAATCGTAAACCCGGCATTCGCGAAACGCAGCGTGGATGGAGTGTCATTTAAAGACCGATTAAAAGTGAAGATAGACCGAATAAAAATGCATGAGAGACATGGACGAGATTTTCTGAGACACGATGAAGGCAATAGTGAATTTCATAGAAATAGTCGCGCAGAGCTATACCAAAAACTGGAGACATTAATTTCAGCGTAAGTGCCTAATGAATCTTCACTTCCTTTGTGAAGAATAATGAAGCTAATTTAAACGAAATATTGCTTTATTTTCAAGTACTTTAGGGATAAGGTGATTGGTTGATCTAGATAATCTGGATAGTTAACTGGGAATGCATGCATTTTTGTAATAAAGAATGATTTAACCTCAATTTCTGTATTTGTGTCATCAATCTTTTTTCATCAAAACACCTAATTGTTTTAGATTGTCGTTGTAAATTTTTGAGTCTACGATGCATGCCTCACAATATATATTTTAATTATAGGAGAAAGTCGCATAAAGTTCCTAGCACGATTATACGTATAGAGAATCGAGTAAGAGCTGGAGTTCCATACTCCAGCTCTTACTTTTACTTTTACTTTTTTTACGTTCAATAAAAGAGCGTACCAATTCTTAAACGGCTGGCAACGCACTCGTGAGCCCTCTGGTATTGAGAGTTTCCATGGCATGTCATGTATGAAGAAGCTCTGCTCTGTCTTCATATGAATTAGAAAAATATATGTCTAGAAAAATTATGCTTATTTAACATTCTACGTATATAGTACTTGTAACTAAAACTAAGATTTATTGGCACTATTATAGCGTGTCAGCAGTGTTTGTCTACTGTTGACGGGTTCGATCCCCGGCTGTGCACCAATGGACTTTCTTTCTTAGACCTTACACCGAAAACATCGGTCCGCTGATCACCTTCTTGCTTATTAGATTAACAAATGATCATGAAACAAATACATAAAAAAGACCTAAATATAGACCTGAAAAGGTTGTAGCGCCACTGATGCATGTATATATTATTATCGCGTGTCAGCGCCACTCTTGTTTTATTCCCGTCGTGTCTAAATAATAAACTCAAAAAACATGAAATTCTACTTGTCATACACTCTAGCCATGTTCCATTTTTAAACTTCATTATTCGAACTATGTGTAGAGTCGAAATAACTGTTGCAGGCTGGGTTCCGATGGGAGGCAGTGCGTACTTCGCAAACTATGCGAGTCAGCTCGAGCCCGAGGGCAGGCGACATTCCTTCAGGAACTACTAAGGGTTGTCTTTACGTAAGTATTGAAATTTAAATACCAAGTGTCTTCAGTACAGTATATAACAAAGAGTATGTTGCTAACATATAGAGAAGTTTAATTAGATTATTATTTTGGTAAAACAATATTTTAAAATAGCTATTATCAAATAAAGTTTTAATAATAATTATAATTTTTATTAATTAAAAGCAAAGATAGTACTCATCACGATTTATAAACCACTCGAAACGTAACTGGACATTCGTTGAAAACGTTTCAAAGTTTTAATGGTATTTTGTGTAAACCATAACATCATACTTATTCCAATTGCAGATTCCCAAAGGACAAAAATTCTGCTATCGAAGAACATAAATTGTATGATCAAGCTCACGATCCATCAAAGGACTGTGAGATAATGTATCCGGGCTGTGAAAATTTCGACGTCACCTCATTATGATTAGATTTAAAATAAGATTTGGTGAAATCATTTTGCATCGATAAACTCATTTTCGTATTAAATATTGTGTTTATTTTATTAAGTTAACTATTCCAGTACTTATGTATTCCAAGCCCTAAGCGTTCGAACTCCGGCTTAAAACCAGTCCTTTTCCGATTTTTCTGACACTGAACGAAAATGTGTTAAGTAATTAAACGTATGGCGTAAAATTAATGATGTCTTAGGAAATATTGCATATAAGAAAAAATATAAAACACAGAGGCATATATGTGTCTGCCCCATGCTCTTCGGGTCTTTGGGATATCAGAAAATATACTAAATGTGTAACGTTTAATTGTTACGGGTACACACTTACCCTGTGGTCAGCTAATTGGCAGTTTTAAAACCAATTTTATATATATTTTATTAAACTAATTAACTTAAGACTAAAGTAGGTTTTATGTTTGTCCAAACGATATATATGCTTTATGGGACAGTATGTCATGTATATATACTAATAGGCCATATTTGTTCATAAAAGAGAAGAAATTTCAAATCGCAGCGAAAGCAATTCATGTATCATCGTATAGAAAATACAGTTTAACATTCATATTTTAATATGAGAAATGTTTTATATTTATATTATACTTCAGTCAGTCATTGAATGTAAGCTGAAGTTTTGTTAACAAATAACCAATTAAATTTTTAGGTCGTATTAATTAAATGTTTGCCAAATATATTAATTAATGCGCTCACAGTCGACGTCATTTTTAATCCTTTCAAATACACTACTTAAAACTTCAACATTCAACGGCTTTGAATTAAGTTGTTTTAATAGTTGAAATTTCAAATTAATTTAAAGGAATACAAAGGCAGAAGACTTATATTTTCACAATAGTCGATAAAAATGTGCTAACTTCCTCTCAGCAAGTCAAGAGCTATAATGACGAAATAAGTGGCGAAGAACGGGGCTCGTATTACAATTCATCGTGGACAAATTTTACCTTATCATCGCGACTGTTCACAACGATAATTGTGTGTAAATAAGTTTGTTCTGATTTGTGGATGTCTAAATTTAATAAACAGCGGTATGTGAGACAATGTAACGACAGTTGTTTTGAGGTTGAGCTGATAGATTGTGCGCTTAGCTTATTCGGAAAAGTTGTGTGTATATATTCAAAAGCGAAAAATTTGCTTCAAATACTTTTCTTCTATTGCTTAATAGTACGAATATTTATCTCTTACATTTGGCTTATTGTTCACATTGAAGTAACACTTAATTCATTGAGATTTGGTTTCTTTTTTCAGTAAAATATTCTTCTAGTATGGCAGACACAATTAAGTTATTCCTATTTCTTACACTCTGTACCTTTGCAATGTCTATTGATGATATTACAAATAACGAAGATTACAAAGAATCAAACAAGGTTCTGTCAAGACGAAAAAGGTACTTAGTTTTTCCGGATGGAAGCTCATTTCAGTTGGGTAAGTTTAAATAAAAGAACAACTTTTAAGTAGCCTGAAATGAAATCAATTGTTTTTATAATATTGTCAATAAAAAATAAACTTAATAATATTGTATACATTTTAAAGATCATACTTTGTAAAGTTTCGATACCCTTGAAAGGTAAATTATGTATTTCTGTGATTATTATTTTAGTAGGAGATAATATGTGTTTTTCATCCGGAATCATTATTGCGGAATTCAAACGCAGTAATCAAACTCTATTAAAGCCATAGAGGCCATTACGAGAATTATTATTAATTTTTCAGTTATTTGTGAACAAAACCATGGTTATCTTCAATTAGGTAACATAGTATGGCTTGCTAATACGGCAGCGTTGGCGTGGGAACTCCCAACGGACCCAAAATTATTCCACATATTTAAAAACCACGAAAAAGAATTTGCAAACAGAAATGGAATATCTAAAAGTATATACTTTTTGGATGAAGATGGAAAAGTTTTATCTAAGAAGCCGTATCACAAGTATATTGTTTGATTTAATATTTAAGTCCTACCAGTCTAGACATTGCTGATTTCTCATAACTCGTCTAAAATTACTATTAGGTCCATATTTACTATTTTAAAGCTTTCATATGCAGCAACTAATGATTTGAGTACGAATTCAAGAGAAAAAGTAGTAGAGAAAAATGTTGAATCCATTTACTCAAAACTCTAAAGAAACCGTGTTATTGTTAAAAAAATAATATACAATAGCTTTTATGTTTCGGGTCTAAAGCATGCCGATTTCCTCACGATGTTTTCCTTCAACGTACGAGAGTTTATTGTCAAATAAATTGATTCTACATAGATATTTAGTATTTGCAATTTTATGGTGATTTTGTTGCTTACAGAAAATTTCTGGTAAACCCCGCATTTGCCAAGCGAAGTGTGACCGATACAAATAGCTCTATATCAATCAAGGAAATGCACGAGAAACAAAAGAAAGGCGGTACAGTTCTACAAGACTTAGATCATAATAGTATCGACTTTCATAGATATGGAAGGAAAGACTTTTATTCGAAATTCGGAGAATTTTTAAATGCGTAAGTATGGCTAACCACTTGTCTGTTGATAATTTAAGTTAATTGTCTCGTTTATAAAATATAAGATATTGGACTTTAATCATACAGATCAGAATGGGAAGATATCCCATTCTTATACAATACGAAAAATACAATTCGTACGTGATACACACGATATATTTCTTAAAGCTTGGTATACACGACGAATTTTAATCTACGTTTTCAATATGACAAACTATTTTTGAATAGAAGACGCATTTAATATTAATTACTGGCAACACAAAAGAATTTTAGTATTACTGACAAATATATACTAGACGCAACTATTTATCATATATGTATGTACGGATTGCACTAAACATTTACTGTTTCTATACTAATATTTAATGATACATTATTTAAACTGTATTCAACCATTAGTAAAAAGTCTTATTAAATTTATAAGTACAGAAAACCTGGTTTTCATAGTAAAATGAACACATTAAATACGCCGACAGATCTGTATTTGTTTTCGCATAATTAATTTGTGGGTCTGTCAGACATGTAACTTAAAATATTTGGGCGTGGTAGGGAATAATTCGTGGATGAACATTGTACACTCACTATCAAATGCGTATCAATTTAACTCATAAGAGTCGGGAACCTTTCGAGCCTAAACAATTCAAATATGGAATAGTATTAAGTCAAAACGCATTACACGAAGCATTATGAAACCACACTTACATGAGAAACCGATTTGAAAGCTTTTTTTATTTAGATTACACGGTGTGTTGTGAGCTTTACGTTTCTTTATCTCCTAGAGCAAGATCCCAGGGCCGCCAGACGTCACGTATTTTCTGACGGATGAAATGTGGACGATTGGGTAGTGTTAGTATGTACTATGATCGTATGCCTACCTGCTAGCTTGGTCAAACGGCCAATTTCCAGGTATCAGGTAATCAAGGTACACAAAAACATTACTTACTTCACATAAATTCTCATGGCTGATTTTTATATTTGTTTTCGAGTGTATAGTTAAAAATAAATTGTCAATACTCCCAGACACTTTCCGTCGGCCATATTGCTTAACAGACGCTTTAAGGGTCTCAAAATAATTAGTCAACTTCACGTAAATTCTGACGCTCCATTTTTATATATGTTCATCCGACAACTATTTTAAAAGCTTTGACAAGAAGACAGACCGATCCAAGGGGCCAATCATCCCCTAAACTAAATTTTAATACATATATCTATGAGTGAGAGAGCATTATCTACGCGCATGAGACTGAGTGAGACCGACTGCGCTGTTAAAGCCATGAAAATTACTTGAACAGATATTTTATAATTTTTAGAACTTTTGTTGACAAGTAAATTATAGCAACAAAAATAAGAAAAAAATTGACACATAATAAATAATACTAAAGTTAGCCGACATTTTTTTTTTTTTTCAATTTATTAATTAGAACTAAAAAATATTTTTTAAAAATACCACTTATATTTAAATAGCAGCAATTTTTTTAATTAATTATTTATTGGAAATTTGGAAACAAAGTGGAAAAATATTAATTCTTCAATATTTCTTAACAGTGGCTTTTAATCTTCATTATCATCATCATCAAATATCAATCTTGAAATTGAATATCTAAATCGTGATCGTCATCATCAGCATTATCCTTATTTTCTTCCTCTGTAAAAAACAAGTTAAACAATGAAGGTCTGAAAAAACTAAAAAGATACAAATAATATGAGAAACGAAAATAATTTACCTGATTGTTCTTCCAGCGACTCACTGACAAAACCCGGTAATTGATCTCCATCGAACCAATGAAAATTATATTTACCATCTTGTAGTGTCCAGCCATTGTTTTCGGGGTTGAAAATATTTATCATCTTCATACTTGCATTGTTCCAAAGCTAGCCCGTCGAAACTGTTGCCAAAGCTCACTTTTACAAGGTGGTAAGTTACTGGCATCGAAGTTTCTTAAATTCTTTCAATTGAATTCTTCATTTATATCAGATACCATGTATGTAAATGATAAACAACTGTAGTCTGGCAGCATCTACATCAATTATTCCAGGAAAATTGTAAACATCACAGATAAATTTTTGTATTATGTTGAATACACGTTCTTCTTCATCTACATCACCAACAAAATCCAACGTACCAAAACGGTGAAATGCTTTGTTGGTACTCTTCATTTTTCTTCAAAATATTAAACGGCTTTTGCTTGCCCTTTTTGAATAATAATAATTTTTCAAGTAATTTTCATGGCTTTAACAGCGCAGTCGGTCTCACTCAGTCTCATGCGCGTAGATAATGCTCTCTCACTCATAGATATATTAAAATTTAGTTTAGGGGATGATTGGCCCCTTGGATCGGTCTGTCTTCTTGTCAAAGCTTTTAAAATAGTTGTCGGATGAACATATATAAAAATGGAGCGTCAGAATTTACGTGAAGTTGACTAATTATTTTGAGACCCTTAAAGCGTCTGTTAAGCAATATGGCCGACGGAAAGTGTCTGGGAGTATTGACAATTTATTTTTAACTATACACTCGAAAACATATATAAAAATCAGCCATGAGAATTTACGTGAAGTAAGTAATGTTTTTGTGTACCTTGATTACCTGATACCTGGAAATTGGCCGTTTGACCAAGCTAGCAGGTAGGCATACGATCATAGTACATACTTACACTACCCAATCGTCCACATTTCATCCGTCAGAAAATACGTGATGTCTGGCGGCCCTGGGATCTTGGACCATCCAGTTTGAAACCGAATAAAAGGAAAAAGGGATTAAAATGTGAAACTTCTTTACAAACAGCTTTGAAGTAGAAACAAAGATTTTTAATACAAAAAGGAATGAGGATTCGGGAACATTCCGCGTTATTTCATGAAATTATTTAGCAGCTTTTTCGCGTTTTATTTCACTTTATTCTTTTTAATGTTCGGTATTGTGATTAGTATAAAGTTTTGGGATTTAATTATTTTGAAGGTTAATGCTGTGGTTGAAATATCAGTATTTGTTTTGAATTATCATTTAAATTCTTTTTAATAATATAGATACTTCAACGTACAATAAGTTATTAGTAAAACAACAATTATTTAATATCTCGCTTACGTTCAGAGGTAAATATTAACATTGAATTCCCGAAGCAAGCACCTTTGTAACTGAATAATGCAATAATAATATCAAATTTAAAAAAAAAAAAACAACGTTTTGTTTATTGTATGTGTTTAATAATATGTAAATAAAAACATATATTTATATGGCGATCAAGGATCCTAATACAAATTCAGGACGTATTCTGTAAAGTATGTCAGCTAATGGTTTTAATTCTCAGGCTGGGCCTCAACGGACAGGAATGTGTTCTTCGGATGCTGTGTGAGAGTGGCCAAGGAAGTTCCGAACAAGGCACGTTCTTCGAAGAAATCATGAGAGCTACCTTTACGTGAGTGTTTTTAATATAGGCTTAACCCTTCCTTTTGTTGAATTTTGTGCTTTAAAGTATTGGTATATGGTTTAAATTCTCAAGTTAGCGTTCGGGTAATGTCAATAAAAAATGTATTTCAACCGATTTACATTCAAGCTGGTTATTGCGACTATTTGGTTAAATTGAAAAAATGAAACACGGTCGCGTGTAATATTGTTATTATATGGGTTGCTTTATTTAAATTTTTCATTTAGTATTGTCTTTGATTGACATAACTTTTATTCATTTAATAAAACACTATTTTGACCGGATTGAAGTTATGTATTATTATAAATTTACAACTATTTGACATAATTTTAAATTTATCCGACGTTTCGCGTGCTTTACAGCGTGCGTGGTCACGGTGACTAAAGACAAAAGATGTTGAATGTCAAAAAGTATCACAGCTGCAGAGAAAGTTGAATTATCTGTATTTATTATGTCAAATAGTTGTAAATTTATAATAATACATAACTTCAATCCGGTCAAAATAGTGTTTTATTAAGTTTTCATTTGTTCGAAATAATTTTACTCGAATTTTAAAGAAATGGAACACATAAGCTAACTTCTTGGATTCGAAAGGTGTGACTACTGTTACAAATATCTCAGCCAATCAGGGCACAGGGTGATGACATTATAAATTGCTCTAATTGGCTGACATACTAAATTTTTTTCGGTTACAAGTTCTGTGGCTGCCCAACGGAGCATTGAATATACGTTCTTGACCTCAAGGACATACAATTAGAAAGAGAATATCTATAGAATTGTATACCAATGGCATTTTGAATGATAATATATCGAATCATCTGACGGCTCATTGGTCTAGTGGTTAGTACTGCGAATCCATGGGTCCCGGGTTCGATCCCCGGCTGAGACAAACATCGATGTGATGAGCATTTGGTGTTGTGCTTAGGTCTTGGGTGTTTAAATATGTATTAATATGTCTATCTATCTATAATATGTATGTGTATCCGTTGCCTAGTACCCATAACACAAGCTTCACCAGCTTAGCATGGGACTAGGTCAATTGGTGTGAATTGTCCAATCATATTATTATTATTATTATTATCTACCAAGAATAGATTTTGTACATGATTATGATTCCTCAGGCATCTAAAAACCTGTGTATATATTAAAAAAAACTGCTTAAAGATGTAATACTGTATTGAGAAAATGTTTTCCTAAGCATTATTAATATTAAATAAACTAAACATCCTACTTAACGCTTTTTCGCAAATATTATACATTGTCGCACGCGCTAAATATCCGAGTTAGTATTTGCTAAAGTGCAAAATTTGTACAATATGAAAATGGTATATAGTTTTGTTATTACATACACAAAGAGACACAAGAAAGTATAAAAGTACTTTGAGATTGTTAATACATTGCAGGGTTTGAACGATATTAATATTTTTATGTAATATGTTCCGAGTTCACAAAGAGAAGCCATTTTAATACTGTTTTTTTTATTCAAACCGTGCACGCACTGCACGAGGCTGCGTAAAAATTTATAGTAGAGTCTTACTATGTCAAAACGAATTAGATTTTGACATACGGGATACATAGTTATGTCTCTTTTTTAAATTAATAGGGTATTAATTAACAGAAGATTGGCAGAAACTGACTTATTTTTAAGTTACTAGCTGGCCTGGCGAACATCGTACCGCCTAACAGTCGATTCTTTATTTGTTTAAAATACTTATTCTGCTATTCGGGACACCGGTCTAGCTAGTAAGATAAAAAAAGAAAATTGATAAGACAACAAATACATTATGTCAAAAAATAAAAATTTACCTTCCCGGAACCCCTCCACTAACACTTGAACTTTATGCTATGGTATTAAAGTTCAAATTCACTTTTAAGTATTATTACGAATATTTTGTATGGGAATATAGAAAAGTGTTGTTTTTAGACTTTTTCACTCAATTTTTTTTAATTTTTCTCCATAAGAACCATTTTCGTACTTCAAGGTATATTATAAAAAAAAATCAGACAAATCGGTCAAGCCGTTTTCATGTTATGTCGTGACAACGGAAAACGGGTTTCATTTTTATATATATAGATTAATAATTATTTATTAAGTTACTGACTGCAAACGGTTGGGCATATTTTTTTTAATAATCTTTGGAGACATGGTGAAAGAATTTTCGAAATCGAAACGACTCGAAGATTGTGTTAATGCTAAATAAGAGAATCAGCTATGCACAAATGGACTTTCTTTCTATGTGCGCATTTAGCATTCGCTCGAACGGTGAAGGAAAACATCGTGAGGAAACCGTCTTGGACTCAAAAAGTCGACGGCGTGTGTCAGACACTGGAGGCTGATCAGCTACTTGCGTATTAAATTGAAAAATGATCATGAAACAGATTCATAAATCTGAGGCCCAGACCTAAAGAGGTTGTAGCGCCACTGATTATATATTATTATTATAGATACATTGAATATATAACCTGGCTAATTATAATGCCCAAAACTGATTGCATAGAAACATGTGTTCTAAAGTCCTGGTGTAGTGAAAACTGTATTTCATGAGCCCACGTACATCTACTATGTAGCGATTTACAATAGCAAATTATAATTTAACATATATTTTTACAGATTTCCTCGTCGAGAGCAGTCGTCAAAACACCTCTACGATAAAGCACATTCAACTAAACATGATTGTGATACTATGTATCCAGCCTGTAAAATTGATTAACCATAAAAATCATCATATAAAATATGTTTTTTCTTAACCAAGTAGAAAGTTCTTTCAGTACCACAGAAAGTACGTAAAACAAAAGACGAAACGATAGTCAAACATTTTGTCAAATGGCGAGATGAATCTTGTCACGTATCTATGATTGAACTAGTGATGCTGTTGAGACGCTGACCAATCACAATCAAACAAAATTCGCTTTCGTTTCGTCTTACATTCTTACCCCTAGTAAGCATTCCTGGACATACATATAAAATTACCCCCTAATAATTGTAAATCAGTCCAATTGCTCCATTTAAACTTAAATTCTCATCTGTCTCTGTTCATCGTAGTGTAAATACAATCTGACAGAAAGAAATCAAATAGGGAAATATTTTAAGTGTTACGAAATTTTCAATATTTTTTAGAAAGTTTTCAATAAAAAAACCATTGGACTTGTTTGAATTAAGGTAATAATATTCTTCAGACAGAATATACTATTTATATTGATATACAATTGCTCCAGCTTAAAGAAAAATAATATAATTTATGTATGAATGTGAAAAAAGCAACTAATTACTTGCTAATAAATCTGAAGATCTATCGACATTTCAACATCCGTCGCAACTTTAAAATCCAAACAATCCTATCGCAGAAATACAGCCTCTATCGTATACGAATAAGGCACAAAATTGTATACAGTGCCAAGGTGTTAACATGACTAACGTAATGAGTAGCAGCAGTCGTGTTCTAATTCTTTGATCAAACAGCTCAGGTCACTGAACAGGCTGGCTTGCGATTTGAAGCGATCAGAGAATAATATTTTAGATGAATTATTGCTGTCAAATAAGGGGAAATGTACATTTTATATTATTCCTTTGGCTTAGTCTTATACCTATCTAACACCAAAAAACCATTTTATTTAAACCAGTAGTAAGTTCAACCAAACAAAAAGCGAACAAACTTTTCAGTATCATATTAGTATAGATAAATAGGAACTCGGTTTCAGCGATGTTTTGTGAACCTTATATTTGAAGTTAAAAGTTTCGTGTATTTCACATAGAGCAATTCTAGAGCTTTAAGTGTACGTCTTGGCATAAACATAAGATAGATAGAAAGAAAGGGTAAACTACATCTTACTTTGTTTAAGTAATAATAATCCTCGTGGCCCGTGAAGCTATGGCCAGGCATTCCAGCTATTTACTGGGACTCGTCATTTACGCTGGAGATTATGCAGTGGCATTACGAGAAGTCGTATAATCTGAAAGTTGTGGGTTCGATTTTCAAAAGAATAATTATTTCGAGCTTCGTAGTGTGCTTTAAAAAAATGAGGCAGGACCTAATGTGTTTCACACTAGTAGCAACGGCGCTCCAATCATATGTTACAACAGTTCCTGAACAGCTTTTCATACATTATACATTTCAAGATCTTGGGTTTGTTCTAAGTACACATGTGCAGTTATGTAAATTTGAATAAATAAACAAAGACGTTCTAGAGACCCTTCAAACATAAAACTATTGTTTTAACATGTTGACTCGAGAATATATTTGCAATATGATAATTTGTTTATACAATCTTATTCCTGACGATATATTCTGAAGACTTAGAATTCAGTAACACTTTGCGATTTCTTAATAGTCTTACAATCTTACGTTTATGGCTGACAGGAAATACTTAAAATAACTCGGAATTACGAGAATCGATTTAATTATTTTTACTGTAAAATTTCTGATAAATCATAGATATTTTTAATCCAATTAAAATAACATTTCATTAAAATGTCTGTGCCGTATACGTAGTAACCAATATAAATACAAAATATAATTTTAAAAACATAATTTAAAAAGCGTAACACATAACTAATTCTTCGCATTTATTTATTAAATGTGTTCGTTTGGGTTACGAACTTAAGACTTTAGGATGATATTCACACCTTTGCCATGCTGTTATTTTTATTTATTGAAGTAATACTTCTTTAGGCGCGTTATGAAAAATTGATGAGATTGAAATTTTACGATGCGCGCGCACCGTGACACAAAATTAACAAAATGAAGTTGCCAACTAAATTGCTCATTAAGTTGAGGAAAAAATGCTACCAACAAAACAGTAATGGAACCTCTGTTAGTGGCGCATGTAGGCACGCACGCCGCCTGTCACTGTGTATTTATATTTATAATATTTATCCATATGCTTTGAGTTTCTATTTATTTATTAAGGAAACTAAACAGATACATACAGTAAAAATAAATAAACACATTGGACATATCTACAAAAAGTTTAACTGATAAAAGTAGTATGTATATAGATAGTTGTAGATATTAGTTATTTAATGTCGTGGTAAAATTATGCAGGTAAATAGTTTTATACAGTTGAAAATATTTTCATCCTCCAAACAGAGAGTTCACTTTAAAAAATCCCGTATTATTAAGATTTTAAAAACATATAACACAACGTTCATACAATAACACAAAGGTTTATAATTTATAAAACAAATGATAGTAAAAAAAATATAGTTAAAAAATATTTCAACCCTTTTCAAATCTTTATGTAACCAATATAGCATAACCAGGAATCTTACCTGCGTATTTACCCTAAACCAACAATTACACAACGGGTACAAGCTAACCCGGGTAATAGCTTTGTATATTTAAAATATTAGAACCAAACATCTCGTGACCATTTCGTACATGGTCACGAGATGTTTGGTTCTTCTTGGAGATGATCTGATATGTATTTGTTAAAAGTATCTAAAATGCGACTGTGTGTGCTGTTACTGCTTACGTGTCCTGTTCTTTGTGATAATGTGACCGAACAGTGTCCAAATGTGAAGACATCTCTGGGTAGTATAAGGAAGAAACGGTATTTAGTTTTTCCAGAAGGGAGTAGTTTTGTGGTAAGCGTTTTTATTAAGACCCTGTATCAGTAATTCTTCTTTCTTCGAAATTGAATAATAAAGATTACAATTAATCATTACACGAGATTACACTAAAACTTTAAATTTCATTTTAACTCAGTATTTAGACAATATGGCTTTAAAAGTTTCTTAAAGGTATAAAAAATTGTATACGTTGACAGTATTTGGCAATCTATTAAAACTGTGCTTTTTCGTAAATAATAAAACATTTTAATTCGTGCGCAAATATCCATAGAATCGGGTTCGTAACAATTTTACTTAAGAACTGTATTAGTATTTTTAACGTTACTACATATCCAGTGCAGTCAAATCGGGCCTATCGAAAGTTTCCTTTGGAAAACTGCTGTCGTTTCTGAGGCTGTAACGGACGCAGTCTTTTTCGCGGTCATCGATTCCAAATAACCATTCCCCATGCGCAGCAGAATCATGGCAGCAGCATTATAATTTTAACCTGTTTAACGCCTAGAGAACTTAAATACTAAACTGTTTATAAAGTTGCGGCTGAAAGCGGTGATGTGTGTGGTAAATTATTGATACTGGCTTTAAATACCTATGCAGTGATGGCCTAGCGTGCGACTCTCAGCCCCTGATAGTAGGTTCGATTCACAGCTGTACCAATGGACTTTATTTACTTTACATTATACTACTAATATAATTCTTATGACAATATTACAATACTCAATATAAAATGAACTTGTAATTATCTGATATACCTATTTATCAAAGGAGAAATAGGTTTATTAGGAAATGCAAATACTTTCTATTAAGCGCCACCTTCTGTTGTTATAAAATAGGAAATTTTATTTCTAAAGATATATTAATTTTAAATTTTATGAAGTTTTTCTTTTTGATTTCTATAATTTACTTGATGTGATTTTTAAGAATATATTTTAACTTAAATAATAAATATGACTTAATGAAATTTATAAGAAGCAAAACCAATTAAACGATTAATTTTAATATTGATGTTTACTATTTAACATTGAATCCTTAATAATACGCTTTTTATTGGTGTCATGCCATCAGTTAAGGGCTAAAAACATTGGTATTATTAATTTTTTCCAATTTTCAGATGACAATTTC
Source organism: Pieris napi (assembly GCF_905475465.1). Taxonomy (NCBI): domain Eukaryota; kingdom Metazoa; phylum Arthropoda; class Insecta; order Lepidoptera; family Pieridae; genus Pieris; species Pieris napi. The sequence continues at coordinate 1,509,147 of NC_062239.1, read as the reverse complement.
CCTGGTAAAAGCGTTCATGACGCACGCTCCATCTGGTTGGAACATAGCTTTGGAAATCGATGTGCTTTTTCCGCTACCCGATGAGAAGTTTTCCAATGAACACAGGAGGCGGAAGCACCATCGACAAAAGAAAGATATCTGGGAACGGCTAGAAAATGCATTATATTAGTAAGTATTTTTAAATCGAATAAATCGAGTTTTATAGTATATTTACTATAAAATTCGATTTATATTCGATTCGGTTTAATTATTAATCTTGAAATTACTAAGGTATTATATATATATTCCTATACAATCATAATTTAATGACGCTTCAAATGTTATGAGTCTCGGATTGTATTTTTTTCTTTTCTTCCTTCTAAATATAATATATGGTTTTTACCTGCAGATTTTCAAAACAAGTTTTTCACATAAGTATGAGAAAGTTCATACTAGACCACTTAGAATATAATTTTGGAATAGAATACCAATTCTACTTTAAAAAATATATAAATATATGTATAGAATAAAATATCTTATATATTATCTATCTCTTCAACCAAATAAATACGTAACAAACTTAAAGATATCTTAGAAAGAGAACGACCCCATTCATTCCTTCCTATAAAAACCTCCTATGATTTTTAATTTCCTTCCAATTATCAAAAGAACAATTAAACGTCTGAGGAACAGTTCAATAAGGTTCTCATTAAGGCTTCGAGATGCAATAACGGCTGAGAATCGATTAATCGAGACAAAATTGATTGAGCTAAGTGAGAAGCTCCAAGTGAATATTTTAATGGAACAAATGCTCAAGAAGCTTTGTAGGATTTTTAAAAGGAAGATATGAAACTTTTAATTTTCAATTCTTTGTTTAGCTACCTACCGTGTATAATATCGATAAATAACAAGAATTACGAAAATGTATGTAGGTGCATAACTTCCAATAGTATGCACCTAGTTGAATTATTTTTGGTTGTTAGAAAGACAATATTGATTTAAAAACTACGATATAATAATTACTAGCACACTCGGCCAAGCGTTGCTGTGGCTAAGGTTTTTGTATTACATAGTAGTAAACTATTCAAAGGAAACGGCAGGAAAACAACAGTCATGGGGATCACCATGCTTTTTTGGTGGTTATACCATTAAATTGTAGCTTATGTGAAAAGTTGGTACTTTCAACACAGCGTCATCTGTTAGAATTGTGTCAAATAATAAACAAATAATTTGCAATAAAATAACATTGCGGGTATAAATTGAGATGTAAGCTATCCTATCTTTTAAGTTGGATTAAACTACACACGGTGTGCAAATTTGATTGATATCGGTTCGGTAGTTTAGGAGTCCATTGCGGACAAACAACGTGACACGTAATTTATATATATTAAGATAATAACAGCTAATCTAATCCCGCCTTCTCTTTTCCCATAAATAGGCTTCCATTGCCGTAATAATACAGGTCTTATTATCCTTTAAAACGTTGGTGCTCGTAAATTCTGATTTACTTATAATATTTTCAGTCATAACTTCAACGGCCGGGCGTGTGTACTTCGTTGCATTTGTGAAAGCAAGAGTCACCTAGCACCTCCCGGTGCATCGCTGGTCCATGATTTACTGAGAGCTATATTTACGTAAGTTACATATATAAATTTTATTTATTTAAATTTTTATAATATAAGAATTAATTAATTTAAGAACGAACGCTGCCGAACGCCGCGGCTGATTGTGCCTCTTTGTCGCTCGTTCTGCGCTCTCGCTTGCACTTCAAGCCTTAAATGGAACGCCTCAGAGCGAGGTCACGCCACATGAGTTAGGTTTTTTCGTGCGTGCAGCCCGCTCCATCGAATTATAAGACGTTGTCACGTCAAAAATATTTTTTAAATTTTCTAGATTTATTAATTGTCTGTTAGTTATTAGTATTTGTAAGATTATATTTCATAGGTAATAAAAATTATTTATTTAAATTGTACAAAAAAAATTCATATGGCCCTATCAATTTTACGCTCTTCATATACTTCCCATTTAGTATCCCAGCGTAACGTGTATACATTATTATATTTTTTGTTATTTGATTCATAATTGTATTATTTGTATTTCAGGGCTCCACTAAAAGAGGAATATTCAAACGAGATCAGCGATATGTACAATGAGATATTGGATCCCAACTTTTGTGATCAAGTACACGACTGTCCCTTTTCTATACTACATTTTATATTAACTTTGAATAAACAAAAATATTAGGATATTTTATTCGTGTCATAATGTATTAACTTGTTGTATACAAAGTAGAAAATAAATTAGTCCGGTCAATCTAGACCAAAAAATTAAAGTCTAAATTGACCGGACTAAATCACGAATTTAGAATTACAATATAAAACTATGTAATTATTTATATTGATTTTAAAAAGTATTCAATTATCAATATATATAACTTAAAGTAGAATCAAGCTACACTATATACAAAAAAAAACAAAACAAATTAAAAATTTTAGTATTTACTTTTCTTTGCTGCAGTGCGATGCTTATACGCTGAACATAGTAAATACCAGCTCTGGTGTGATCGGATTACTGTCGACGAAGAACTTAAATCTTTTGTTAGAGGCTGCGCACTTGTACTGCTACAAATTAAAATTAATAATTAAATTATTATTTTACCATTTAAGTCATTATAATCTATATCTATATCTCTGAGTTTTGTCGTTGGAAATTAATTTCATTGAAATTTTTTTTTTAAAGTAATAGTAACCTTTCTTATTATATACACATGTTCAGTGTATTGTGTGAATATTGAAAAAAAAACAAAGATCCAAAGATCTCGGTATTGTACTGACTAATCTATGAACATTCTAAAAAGTAAGTTGTCCAATTATTTATATAGTCATTTTAGATAAACAAAGTGTAAACAATCCTATAAGTACTTCTAATAATTTTATGCCTTTCATTAGTACAATAAGAATTATCTGTAAAAGATGTTCAATCCATTGTATTGTTCGGTAATTTTATTAATTTCATTAGAATCGTACGTCCTGTATACAGTATACAATAAATATAATAACATGAAATACAATATCGAACACGAATGAAATTAACTGTATGATATTATACGCGAGAGATAGAGGAAAGTTTGAAAGATTATGTGTAATGTGAGCTTAGCGTTATACGTAGGCCTTCAGTTACGGTCTAAGACATACGGAAGAAAAATCTGAACTTGCACGATACTAATAATAACTGGAATATTTTTAATTGACCTCTAGCGCCCTTAGATGTCCTCTTTTCTTGAGTGTGTCAGAAATTAAATTAAATTATTTTATCAAAAGTAAAATCGATGAAGTATGTATGTGGTGCTTCATCACTTATTTTTATCAAAAGTAAATGATGTCGTAGGTTCGATCCCCGGCTGTGCACCAGTGGACTTTCTTTCTTTGTGCGCATTTAACATTCGCTCGAACGGGGAAAGAAAATATCGTGAGGAAACCGACGTGCCTTAGACCCAAAAAGTCGACGGCGTGCGTCAGGCACAGGAGGCTACTCGCTAGATTAACAAATGATCTTGAAACAGATACAGAAATCTGAGGCCCAGACCTAAAAAAAAGGCTGTAGCGCCACTGATTATTATTATTAAGTGATGAAGCACCACAGATATGGAGAATCATGAAATAAGGACAGATCAGTAATGCAATATATCTAGTATATACATTATACATCCGAATTTCTTGATAAAATGTAAAACAAATTCAACAAAATAAAATCTCGGATGTAAGAGCTTATTACTGCTGGAGTTTAACCTTACATTCAATTTATATTCTTTGTAACAAGACGTTTAAAAACCATCGTTCTATAGAAGTCGTTTTAAAATTATAAATTACCGTTGTGAGTTCTGTTTTGGTATAACAAGTGATACAGGAAGTTTGCAAACGAAAGCTGCTGTTATATTGGAACTATTCTCCCGTATATTTTCTGTGTAAGTATTTCCCATATCAAGTTAATTGGCTTATAATCCGCGCACGTGGGGCTTATCTCCACGTGGTAAGATTATTCATGACATTCATATCGATACTCAATATAAATGATGATGTTGATCGTGCTAATCTACTAGGATCATATTTTTTAGACAAGAATAAATTGAGTTGATCCAACCATTGATGGTCATGAATATACGATAATTTTGCTACTGTATTTTTAATAGTTTAATTAAAAACTAATAAAAACACTTTTGAAATGTTAATTTAGATTCTATAATATCAAACAAAAGCTCCATAATGTTATGGAAGACGTTTTCATACAAAACAACATTTTTATATAATTGCTTATGCTAATATTCTACACACCAATAAGCGTGTAATCATGATACATACATTCTAAGTTATCATTAACATTATAATTAAAATATAACTTACTGGGGAAAAATACAAAAAAATAAAAAATAATAATAGCTCCATAATTACTTTTTAAAAAGCGAAATATTAGAAATTCGAAATTATTAACATTTATAAAAATATATTGTACTTTTCAGTAGTTACTTTCTAATAAAATTAGTATGTTTCATGGCTCTGATTTTACTATATTATATACATAATTAAAATGAAATGACCCCTTAACTTATATATATTTCGAAATATTACAGACACATTCCTAATGTTATCACACGTGGTACTTACATTTTTATTGAGGTCAATTCGACTTTAAAGCGAGTCCCTTAAAAGTAATAATTTTATTTCCAACGCCAAGTAGAAGTAGACTACAGAGAGTCCTGCAGAGCCTAAGATTTATAAGAACTATATTTTAATGTTTTTCCTACTTTAATAAGTAACAGAGTGATAAGTATTAAGGTATCTGTTATAAAGCAATATCATTTTATTAAATTTAGATAACAAAACTAAATTTTGGTATTTTAGTACTAGGAATTTTGATATTTAAATGAAATAATAATTTAATAAATATTTTCTCTTTTTAAAATGAGTATTGATTAACATTTTATGTAAAACGAATGAAATGTAAACAAGTAATTGATTTCTGCATAGATCGGAAAACTACACAGAGAGATTGAGTGGTTTTAGTAAAAATGGCACAAAAACCAAGTGAACAATTCCGTTTGTCGGATTTTATTTATTTTTAAGAGTCACAGCAGATCTGATGAAGTTGGCACGGGTTTCTTTCAAAAGTTATTTTCTTCGGACGCCAGCAATTTGTAGTTTTCCTTGAAATACTTATCGTTTTAAACCAAACGACTAATTTTAGCAGCAAAAAGTGTACTCCAGTGCACTTTTTACAATTTTAAATGCCAATATTTTGAAGATTTTTAGCCTACTTTTGAGTATAAACATTTTGTGCATTTTGCATTTACTATGCCGTTCTACGAGAAGTTTATGGTTAAATAATGTACTTTAATAAGTTAGTATTTTAAAAGATTTATTTATTTGAGTACGAACTAAATTATAAATAATAAATAAAGTAAAACATGCTTAGTACTTAGGCGGATGACTGAGTACCAGTACATTTTTTATCTGCGCAATCAATTTATACATGGACTGGTCGTCTCACAAATAAAAAAAGGGTGCGTGTACTTATGTACGCGCGTAAGAAGTTATACTTCTTTGGCATTATTTAAAAACAGTTTTTGATTGCATGCAAATAATTAATTACAATTAAATAATCAAAGACTGGAAAAGGAGTCATTATAGTCAATCAAGTTTAGCTAACATTTGAAAAATTAAATACATAAATATTTATTATTATACTCTTACATTAAGTGTAACATAATTTCTATTATTATTCGAATGTTGTTTTTAAATTATCTCCAATGCCGTAGCATCTTCCGTGGGCAACTTCATTCTGATAATTTTGTGTCACGGTGCGCGCATCGTAAAATTTCACTCTCATCAATTTTTCATAACGCGCCTAAAGAAGTATAACTTCAAAATATTATTATTAATAGTTCATATGGTCATGGAAGACGACGACTATGAAGCACATAACGCAAACCACCTTTAAGAAGAATACTTATGAAAAACAAAAACAGAAATATGTGATAGTTCATTTTATTTATTTCTGTAGCACAGACAGTTATGGGAAAATCTACAGATGAGTCTTTATTTGTCTTGCGTTAATGCAAGCATCTATTAAACTACAGTAGTTAGATAATTCCCTCTTCATATTCCATACAGATACTAAAGAGACGGTCAGAAAATCCCAAATACTCTCTAACAAAGTGGATTACGTCGGAAAAAGATGACGAGCATTAAGCGAAAAGTAGCGAGACAGCCTCAGATAAAAACAGTTCTCTGTATGTTGTTCAGACATAAATCATTCAAGTAAGCTGTTGGCATTTTATCTTTGAGGACATAGTATATAAATATCAGTAATTTAATTTAGTTATGATAGCGGTACAAGTAGTGGAACATCACAATTAGAAACTGAAAAATGTCTTTAATTATTTATCCTTTGCTTTCGTAAATTAGTTTTTTTTTATAGAACAGGGGGCAAACGGGCAGGAGGCTTACCTGATGTTAAGTGATACCGCCGCCCATGGACACTCTCAATGCCAGGAGGCTCGCGAGTGCGTTGCCGGCCTTTTAAGAATTGGTACGCTCTTTTCTTGATGGACCCTAAGTTGAATTGGTTCGGAAATACTTCAGTGGGCAGCTGGTTCCACATAGTGATAAAAACTGCCTTGAAAATCGCCAAGTTGTGGAACGGCGGACGTCGAGGTGATACGGGTGGAATTTCATATTCTGTATTAGTCTTGGGTTCGTTTGGTAATCGTGAAGCCGATTCGTAGAGTTGTACCATTCTCTAATAACAGAAATTTATTTTGTATTAGCTTCTTATTTTATTTATCATCACTCTAGTTTTAAACCACGTAAAACGTAGATAAAAACAGAGAATTACAAATAATTTTATGTTGCTTTTCGATATATTATCTATTCACTTTTCATAAATTACAACAATTTATAGTGTAATTTTTCGTATTAATCAATAGATTATAATCTAGAAATATAAACTTCAATTCGATCACAGCCAAAACCGAACCCGTAATTATATTTTTGTTCGCGTTTTTTGGCTTCAAAGCTCGTTACTCGTAAGAACTTCTATTTCGCAAAGACGAAATACAAAAACGTGACCCGAATCGTCCTCATTTCAAATAAAATATGTGAATAATCCTAAACATGTAGTAATTTGTGACGCTTAGCGACACTCGGTTTCATTACCGTTTTCTCGTAAAATTTTCACCGTTACACGTCTTGACACACATTCACCGGAATTATTTTGTTGAGAACCTTTATCGTGACACGTCTGTGTTTCACTCAGTTCGGAATGAATAAAATATTGTTTCTGTTTTTATTGGGATTTGTGGGAAGTTTGGCTGATTCGAGGGTTTTATCGCGTCGACGGCGTTACGTCGCTTTTCCGGAAGGTTCGAGTTTCTCGGTGAGTTTTACGTACTTTATTTTCTTTACATTATGGGAAATTATAATACAAAGAAACTGTTTGCAGAGTCTCTTGAATATCTTCTAGGGAAATTAAGTAAGCTTACCAACCGAGGCATCAAGAAAAATTAACCCACATTTATCCCCTTCTGTAATAAATGTAGTCGGGAATAGTTATCGTTTGTTTAATCAGATATCCAATTTTAAACTGAAAAATTACTTAAGGATTGTACAACCTTGTAGCTAAGCGATTTAAAAAAAGCTGACCTGTCGTATCTGGTTCGATTTCCAACTGGACGTGAATTTATAATTTAATTTGCAATTTGTCTTTCGCTTCTGATTGGTTGTAAGTTTCCAACCGAGTAGTCAATGATGTAACATGCGGGTATCATGTAATTCTGTAGCAATGCCGTAGAAGGTAGTTAGATCAAAGACGGTATATATATTTGAGATCAATGAATTTGCACGCAGAAATTCCCTAGTCAGTGTATGTTTGAGCTCCTGAAACATTTTACTAGAACTAATACTATATCCTGAATTTATGATTTTAGTGTGCCGGATGTATGACGGTAGGGGTGATAGGACAACCCGCACCAACATCTTCGCCAGGAATATTTACATTTGGTTTGAACTGGGGCATAGCATATGAACTGCCAAATGTTACAGAGACTGCATATGCATACAGAGCCAAGAAAAGGCCCATTGCGCAGCGCAGGAGTCGGAGACAGTTGTATGAAAAGCTTGAGCTTATAATGGATAAGTGAGTATCTATTTATATTTTTTTTATATTAAAACCTGCTATTAATTGGCGTAAGACGTATTACATACATAAAAGAAACTTTAAGATCTACTACAGTAGCCTATAATATCTGCCTGAAATATTAAATATTCGCTTTAATTTTGTAATAAGAATTATTGATTTACCTTACGAAATACTGCTACTTATATAAGGATAGAATATTATAATACGATTAAAATTAATTTAATTATTAAACCATAATTCCAGTATGGGTTATAATGGAAGGGAGTGTATCTTGAAGACCCTCTGTGAGACTACTCAACGCATCGTGCCCCATGGAAATAATATGATTGAGGAGATATTCAGGACTATGTTTTCGTTAGTATTATTTTTACATATGGGAGGTTTGTATTGAAGCTTAAAATGTATACTTGTCACTCGTATGTTAATGCAATATAGTTCAAACCTAGGTTTTTGAATAACCACCATGGTAAATAAGAAGGTTCTGGGTTCAGTTTCCGCGGTCATTAATTATAAGTTTTGAAAACGTGTGTTTTAATTTTGTTTTCATATTTGACAGCGCTCAATATTCTTGAAATATTTTGTCAATTTGTACTCATGTAAATAAAATAATTAAATCTCTCTTTTAAATATTTAAATATAAAAGAGATACAAAAAGAGTCTTTTTATATCTCTTCTATATTCTGACAAATGTCTCTTACATTAATTGTATATATTGTTCATATAAAAACCAGAGCCAAATGAAAAAAAATCCGTTAGCTTTTAAGTAATTTTCAACGGAAAAGGATTATTTAAATAGCGGATTTTGATTTCCCGTAGATTTAGAATCACTAAGCCATTGTGGGTGCAGCCTAATCCGGTCCATTAATAAGGCTTTCACGCCAAGTAGATAAATCTTAATTCTTAAATCGTTCATAAAAATGTGAAAGCTATTCGGAGGAATCTCGTGAATTTTCTTTAGATTACATTTTAACTTATTGAAAATGTGCTTAAATGGAAAATTTATTAAGTCATCATAGAGTTGTAACATTTATGTGAAAGGGCATATATTTACCTTATATGGCGATAATACCTAATATGGCTGGTGTATTTTAGATTAAATATATGCATATAATATTTTTATATTAAAGATTACAATGTAATCAGTCCTATGTATATAAGAATACTGTTAGTTTTTATTGCTATCAAAATATTACAATGGACCGTATCGCAGGCTCCTGATGTAGCGAAAATACATTTCAGGAGCTTGTGACTTCCTTCCTTTTAAAAATTTCTTGACTATTAAGAAGAATTTAAAGTTTCACATTTAGTTAACATATTTTTATAATACTTAATTACTTTAAATAACTTTTTTTCTGCTCATATTATTTCCTGACGAAACAATAATTGTTCTGGGTTGATACAACCAGTTATTTTCCGAAAACATATCAATGGAATCTATGTGTAGTGTTCTCATAAATATTTTAGAAACACACGAAATTGATATGAAAATAAGATTTAACCAGTATTTAGGAAACTATTTTTATTATTTAACCTAATGGAAAATACTTACATAGAATACCATCCCTTTGATTCTTCCGAGTCAGTGGTCATTAAAAACTTGATTACCATTGGTTGATTTTATTTAAAGCGTTTCAAAAGCTTCCTTTCTAAGTGATTGAATAAAGTTCACTCTTAAATGATAAGAATCCTTTCTTAAGAATTACATCTCACAGATAAACTATTTGTTTCAGGCTTCCAATGGCAAAGGTTTTACCAACAGAGCCTCTCGAACACGCCATTTACGACTCAGCCCATCGCCTTGGAGTACTCTTGGATTCATGTGAAAATTTCAAATGTCCGTTATCTTTAGTTGATTTGGCTAAAGGATATTATAATGCTCCCGCGCCAACGGGTGATATATCAAAAAGTCCTTGGTCACTATTTAGTAGTTCTTTTAGCAATTTCTTATAAATTATTTAGTATAAAATAAATCACTTAATTAGAGCTTATATTTGAATAAGTACACCAAAACTGTATAATCGAAGTATTGTCTACGCACATTGTGTATTAAAAATGCCGTATACAGTATAGCGTATTTATTTGTAACTTTGAACAGGGTTATTGTATGGATTAGTAAGGTTATACTACGGAATAAAAAAAAACTAAATCAGAAATTTATTATTATTATTTCTGCTATTTAAGTATAGATTCTTTGCCAATTGATTTTTATTTTTCTATGACAAGAGTGTCCTTTGCATCCAAAAGATATTCAAAGTATCTTCAGATTAAAATTGTATCACCTTCAAGTTGGCCATTTTACCTTTTATGACCTCTATGAGAAAGTATGTAGAACTCGTAAAGAAGAATTTTAATATTTAATTTGGGCCGCACTTGATTATTTTTTTGACAGCCTGTAACGTTTTTGCGATCACTTTAGCGTTTGAGCACATTCCAAATTCAAATAACATTTTATACTTCAAGATTAAAAAAACTTTTTTCGTTACTGTATACAATATTTTTAAAGTAATGTCATTAAGTAATGTAGGTGATACGAATACTGTACTGTATGTGTGTAGGTGTGTGTGTGTGTAGGTGATAATTCTAAAGACCATTGGAAATTTGAAATAAAACACTTTTATATTATTAACGCATAACATTTAATATTTATAGTTCATATTATAGTACATTTCAATATTAGCAATAAGAGAAGTGTATTCATAATAGTACGTGTTAGTGCTCGATCAATTAATATTACAAAATGGGACTTAGCATACATTTATGACTAAAGTTATTTGCGCCACTTACTTACAATAATTACATAATTCAGTATCTCTAGTTAGCATAGTGCGATACTTATTATAGTCAAGTGGCATTTACAAACAATTGAACGAATCTTAAACTATGTATACACGAAATTACCGAGAAGTATTTATTGTGTTAATTAACCTTATTATTAAAAATTATATAGGATTCTCGTGTTACTAACTATTAACAATTATTTAAGTGGTGTTCATCTTGCTTTGTCATTTTCATCGGACGGCTGTGTGAATATTATTAGGAGCTTATTAAAATTGAGCTTTTAGTAAAATCATTCGTTAGTACATTCAAAATAGCAGACTTACGAATTTATTAGTAAAATTTTGACCCATGAATGCAGAGAGTATAAAATAGATTTTCCAATGATAGTTAAAGACGTGTCTTTGGCAATGATTTTTAAAGGTTATAAATGTAAGTGATAGATAGCTTCTTAATAGCATACTGAAAATGGAATTTATACAATTCCCATAAAATTTGTATCATAGAAACTAATTTTCGGACTATTTAAATTCCTTACAATACTCACACAAACCATACCGTTACTCGTGACTTAAAAAGTGAAAATAAAATTCATACAAACAGAACTTTACATCTAGTAGAGGACATTAAATATTCGTTATTAATAAAACCTTAACCTATGTACAATAAACGTTATACAAACGTTTATTAATACCATTCATTACAAAGCTTAAAAAAATCTAGCATAACACGCAAATCATTTATTAAATAAGGCACAAATATTTGCGAAAATATTTGGAAAGCATATGTTATGAATGGAACACTAATTAGTAATTAAATATGTTTGTATGCTTTAACTAAAATATTGCCAAATATGTTAATAAAACTGTTTTCACAATATCTTTGATAAGCAAACCAGTGGCGCTACAACCATTTAAGTCTGGGCCTCAGAAATGTATATGATTCGTGATTATTTGCTTTTTTCTAATAGGCAAATGGAGATCAGCACCGGAGACATGCCGTCGACTTTTTGGATCTAAGGCATATTTCCTCACGACTGCTTTCCTGCACCGTACGAGCGAGTGTTAAATGCGCACATAGACAGAAAGTCCATTGGTACGGTTCGAACCCACGACCTCAGAGATGGGAGTCACACGGTGAAGTCACTAGACCTTTTATAAAATAGCTTAAGATTGGTTAAGAATATGAAACATGTAAAGAAGATGATGCGTCGCTAAAATAAAACATGCTAACTGATCTTATAATGATCCTAAGTGACACACAACATTCAGAACTTAATGTAGAAACATTAGCTCACATTTATTATTAAATTCAGTATTTACAACTAATCGTGTTGGAAGCTCAACGCAATTTTCATATGATTTCAACTAGTTACTTACAATATAGTTACATCTATAAAATGTGTACATAAAAACGTTCAGAATTATAATGGGAAAGCTATTGAAGTAAACAAAAGTATTGTTCGAGAAACAAGCAAGTTGTGACGGAAAACATTGAATAAATCAAAAACTTTTTGATAGGAATAAATTAGCGAAACTAACCTTACGCCACTTTTGGAAGACGTTCTTTAAAATAGCGAACTTACCTAAATAGGTTATATACAAGAAGATTAAGAATGTATTCTCATGGTCTCACTATTGGCACGAGTTAATTTAAAACGTTTCTTGAAATTGTATAGAACATAGTCTTTATGTATCGGTCTCTAAACTTTATATCAAAATGTGCTATTTTATTGAGTGAAAGTAGTCAAAGTTCATTCTCATGCCAATGGTAAGCCAGATTCAGAATAATCCTAAACGACTTATTAAAACCAAAAGTGCAAAAATTATGATTCCAAAAGTGAAATACATGAAACGCTATACGAAATTCTAGATTTCGATGAACCTAATTATAAAGCGTTACGGATTATCTGTCGACTCCATCAAATCAAATTTACAAGTACAATGGACATCATTAAAAACGAATATACTATAATTAATGGTAAAATTATCAACGGATTTATTGCTGAACGATATACAACTTAAAATACACTTAACATTAACACTATACACTAAAGACATCGAAAGAAATATAGGAAAAGAATTCGTTAATTATTAACCTATGTTGATCAGCTATATTTACATGTCAACCTTTCAGTAAAGTCAATTCTTAAAATTACTGACAGCCATTTGATAGCTGACTCTGAGCTCTCGCCCTCCCACCCGATGTAGACAAACTCGCAATCAAAGAAATCTCACTAATTAAACACATTCGAAACTACACAAATGAAACAAACAATGCACAAACTTACGGAGAAATATGTCAAATTTAAAAAGAAGTTAACCTAGGAAATCATTAAGAAATATTTTTAAAAGTAATGTACCGTCGAATTTAAATGGGGATTTATCTAGGAAAGTTAAAGTTAGTACAACAAATTTATCTAGCATCGGGTTATCGAGCTGACTCATTCGTCGACTAACTCTAAAACATTGAGAAGCTAATGTAACTACTTATAATTTAGACGTCCTCAATGAATATCTTATTTCTGAAGAACTAGCGTAATTTAATCTTCTCCTATCTACCACCATACGAAAATCTATATTTCACCCGTTTTTCACCCGAAATGGTACTAATGTACGATCACCAAATCATCATATAAATCGAAACCATTTCAACAATATGCCTTATAGACAATTTTTACAACAAAACAGGGTCTTTAGTATTCAACTGTAAACAAGACAACAATTTGAGCTAAGGCATATGAAACAAAATCGATCATAAATTTAAAAGAACTCCACTTAATTCACTTCTCTTTCAATATTAAGGTAATATTACAGTATTATCAATCGTTGTATCTGCTTAGCTCATCCAATTACAACAAAACTACGGGTCTACGCTAAAATACATTCACATCAACATTCATACCATGCATTCATAACTTACCGAAATTTTATTGCAATGATAGATCATTGAACGAAATAAACAACTCTTATGTTTATTCGTCTCAACTCCCTTACGGAGCGATATTTACAAATACATCGTACCACTATCAACTAGTATTATTTTAATCCATTAACATTCCTGTCCCATTATTCTATGGTGTTTAGAAAATCTAACTACATATTTTTATTCATATAAAAATAACAACAGACCGTTTATCCCCTAGCAAATATCTACAATTAAATTAGATAATCACGGAACAGTGAGGGAAGCCAGTGGACTTAACTACCAGTATTGATAATACTAATTTGGTGTGTTTCGGTGCGTGCAATAGCACAGTCCTACTTCGATTAATATAATACTCATATGCGACTTATAGAAAAATTATTGAACAATTCCATTCGAAATTCCTTTGAACCTAAAGTTGAGGCAGACAGCTCCAAGATACCGATTTACCGTATCCTACGATTATGTGACAATAAAAGGGAGGCAATCCGTTAGACGCGAGTTCCCATTTATCACTGTTCGCATGGTTTACCTACGTGACTCCCACATCGAACCTAATTTCTATCCATCCTGACTTTGAGCTGCTTTCTAGCGATTTTTGCTTCCGTTCGGAATGGTGGGTACTATATTTCATTCAACCTTTAGCGAGCGTCCGACAATGCATTAGCATTATCCATAATGAACTACCATTTAACCTAATGTAGACTATTCAATGTCTGTAAGAGTACAAACATCTAAACACATTCAACAACACATATTATAAACACTATGACAAATCACACTTTACGAATTTATTTCTCTATACCATTCCCTGTTTTCCTATCGCTCGCTGTGTTTATTAAAATATGAATAACTTCTGATTTAACTAGGTTATCATTATCTAATAATCATGAATTACTTTGACATATCAAAAACGCGGCTCGAAATTTTTTATTTATTATTATTACGACACATTCTACAATAACTACCGATGGATTAATGCGGTGTATAACATGAGGCGCTTACGTGCGCTACGCATGTAAATTCTACCGTTTAGAATATGAAGTGGAGAGGTACGAACGAAATGAATAACTAACTGATTCTAATCTAGGGAAAATTTACACTACCTAAATTGTTAATGCCTAAATTCACAAACCTCAACAATGAATTTATTATCTAAGACGTGAATTAGAGTGCCGATAAGTGTGTAAAAGACAATACAATCGGTGAAATCGTGAGATTACAAATCAGGAATAGTTTGTGTACTAATTTTACCCTGTACTCTAGGATTGGTATCGAAGTTACAAATACGTAATTATTAGGTAACATAATTGAATTTGTCCAAAAAGAATAGACACGAAGTTTTACGATCAGTCGTTGCTTTCTTGGGCAAGCAATAGAAGTGACAGACAATGAACAAGCACAATATTATAAAAACGAATGAAAAATCTTAAAATTGTCTCAGTTGGCGTTTTCAAAACTATGAAGTTACTGGCAATATTTGGCACACAGATAAAATTTAATTAATTAAACAAGTTATCAAACTATCTAATAATACTGAGTTTATAAAAGTTATATATTACAATTGGCAGTCAATTGTTTTATTGAAATCTAGTCAAACATCACTGACGCGACTGTTAATAAACTATTTTGGCTTCATAATATTATGGGAGTCCTTTATTTCTTATTCTGGTATCTAGGTTAAAATCTAACGATATCTACACCTTTAATTAATCTACAGGGCATATTATGTTTTCATATTATTTATATTGTCCATATTACTTTTACGCGAGTACGCAGTTTATAAAATATTAAATGTATAATTTCCAATACTTATTACACTATCAATATTACACACTTTCACAATGTCCTACACACCGAGGACGCTGCACGAAAATATTATATACGTATTTACGTCACAATCTATGAAATAATTATATAGTTGATACGAAATTGCTTTTATTATACTTAACGTTACTGAATTGAGCTCGATTTTATTCGAAGTAAACCTTACCTTAACTTATCATTTTAAATACATCGAATACGTAACTAAAAAATTGTGAAACAATTATCCTACAGATAATTCAATGTTGTGCGTCATATTAAATAATTACTGTAAACAAACGTCAAAGATACAAAATAGGCTTATACGCAACGACGATCAGCGATCCTTATAAAAATAGTTATGGCAGATCTGGCGTCAACACAAAACGCCCATTCCGTTCTCGATTCCACTATTGACAGACACAGTTTAATAGAGTTTGTATAAAAGACGGTTTTTAACGCACGCGGTATAATGTTCATCGCACCGGGCGCTTGGCACTGCACTGAGCACAAGAGTCCTCGCCGAACAATTCCCAACTGGGAGCTTTACATAGATCATCCATGCCACCACATGACGATCAACTCCCAGAACGTCTTCGGCGGCGAGTGGCCGAAGACGTATGACGAATTTCAGAGACCTGGGTCTCCTTCTGAGCCCATTTTGAGCAACTCCAACTTCTTTTTCGCGATCTTTGAATATAGAATATCTATGGGTTTCGTGTTGTCGTAAAAAGTTGGCGCTCTAAAAATGATTAAAGCCGTGCCGACCACACAAGCTATCGTAAATGCAAATAGGAAGATTCTATCTAACACCATAGCTACGTACTTCCAATCGTCTTCCACCTGAGAAAAAGTTTAATTTATGAATCATAGATACAATTAATTAACATGAAAAAATAATTGCACAAAACACTTACGCTTTCAAATTTATCTTTGTTTTTTACATGTTGAGCAATGAACCTGGAGCCTTCAATTGTTTTTTCCATTTCCCTTACGAACGGTTTTTCTAAAGATGGGCTACCATCGTCTAAGTCCAAGCGGCAAGGAGAGCCAGGTGAAGGAGAAAACAGTTCATCATCACCACCTGGAGGAGGAGGGGGAGAAGGTGGCATACCCGGTAGTTCATACTCTTCACAGGCCCACTCTTTGAATTTTCCATCCATATCATCTCCACCAAAAACGTCAGTCAACACCTAAAACATATCATGGTTTATATTTTACTCTTTAAAATATGCTTAATAGCGTCAGATGAGTTTTCACTGAAAATTCAAGGAAGTTAAGCCATTAAAAAGTCTAGCAAATGAATACGTCCGGGTGAAAGAGTCAATGTATTGGTAGCTTAAGCTGGCACACAATTAGTCT
Organism: Pieris napi; assembly: GCF_905475465.1. Taxonomy (NCBI): domain Eukaryota; kingdom Metazoa; phylum Arthropoda; class Insecta; order Lepidoptera; family Pieridae; genus Pieris; species Pieris napi. The sequence continues at coordinate 1,492,110 of NC_062239.1, read as the reverse complement.
CGAGTAGGTTTTCGGTTTCGGGCCGCGTACCGGCTCGTATATCGCGATCCGTCCGCAGCCACTGGGGGAACATAAATAACCAGAACCTCGCGCTCGTTAAGCCCGCTGGCGTTGAGTAATAAAGGAAAATCGAAATGGAATGAAATTGGGCTGAAAACGATACTTTAGCGATACACTCTGAGTACAATGTATTTAGAAAGTCTTATAAAGTCCCGGGCGTCAATTAAAACTGTTATTGTTGACGGCATTGAATCCGCCCCTACAGCACACTGTTTGTATTGAATCCATTTCGATGGGAAATGTTTTGAATAAAGAAAACTTGATGAGCAAAGCTCTCGTGTTTTTTCTTTTCAAAAGGATTCTTTGAAAATCTTTTTTCTTGAAAGCTTTTATTTTACAAATTTAATTAAGCATCGTGTCGGTATATTAAGATATTTTTGCGTTCGAAAGCGCGATGAAATTTTTATGTAAGAATATTTTCAAGCTTCAGGTTAATTAATGATGATATATATATCTTACCTCTGTAGGTTTGTCATTGTCATCGTCATCATCATCGGGCGGTTTTTCTGGTCTTTGAATACACAATATTTTAGGTAAAAAATCTATAAAGACTTTGCGCACCCATGGAGCCATATTGTGAGTGACTGGGGACCTAAAATTTACATTTAGCACCACGATTGTGACAACTACAGATAGAGTGACTAGCATCATAGTAAATAATAGATATTTGCCTAACAGTGGAACCGTCAATGATGTTGGGGGAATAATTTCTGCTAACAACAGGAAGAACACAGTTAGGGACAGCAAAATAGAGATACAGAGTGAGATTTTCTCGCCAGAATCGGAGGGTAAGTAGAATACTAAAACTGATAAGAATGATATTCCGACACAAGGAATGATGAGATTAACTGTGTAGAAAAGGGTTTTTCTTCGTAGAGTGAGATTGAAGATAATGTCGGGGTAGGGTTCTTCGCAGCAAGAGTAGAATTTTTCATTTCGTGTAGCCGGCACTCGCATAATATCCCATTCTACAGAAATATAGTACTCAGATAAGTCAATGCCCATTCCTATGTGGTCCGAGTCCGGCGTCTGCTTTAAATGCCTTAAATCCACCTGCAACATACATTAAGACTTTAACCATACATTTTTCTAACTTCCAGAAAAATCAAGTATCTACAAGGTTCAAACAAGCACATTTTGTCTATAACTTTGCGATAACACGAAAAATATTTCTATCATAGACATTCAAAGAAAATAACAGATCAAAAAACGTAGGCTTTGATGTTCAAAATCTTCAAACAGATCTAAAAAAAGGTCCCTTCTGAATCAAATCAAAACAACATCCCTTGAACCTTATTACGTGTGGCATAAGACATAAATAGAAAGCTTAGTTTTATTTATGTGAAAGTCGGAAGCACAGGATTTATTGGCTTCCTCAGTTCGATTGATGACGGCGTCTTACACCAGCCTAGCGTCATTAACTGTATTTCGAGCTTTTATCACACCGGGCGATGTGATCCTATTTTTCATACGACTTATTTATAAACAAAGTTTATTTTATCAATACTTAGTAGTCAAAGCTTGGCAAGTGCCACACGTGGGGCCAATTAACGATACTTGTTCATGCGCTTGCTTAGTTAGAAATTTGAGAGGTACTTATATGAAACCAAAAACTTGGCGATTATACAGAGTGGCGGAGAGTTTATTGCCAGTTCTTCTCTTCACGCCCTAGATTTGAGAACTAGCAGTAAATGTGATGTTAGAAGCATTTTATATATATTTAATTGACGTTCATAAGTGTACATTGTGTTACCTATATGAATAAATGATTTAGATTTGATTTTGAATTAATGCATATCTATAACAGCAGGAAACATTATATATATTTTAATTTAATATTTATATAAGACGAAAATTTCTACAGATTTGAACCAGTCCAATTTCAATCATTTATTTCGTGATTTAAACTAAATACAATTTTAATTAAAACTGCTTTCACATCCTGTCCAGAATAGTGTGTTTAGTTAGTATTGCTACAACGTATATTATAAGATGTAGAAATAGTCCCGCGTCTACGTACCATTGTATCATTTTATATCGTATTTTCAAGTTAAAATAATATAATACAAAATAAATTAATAAAAGCACTTCTTAGATACAATTTTTTAATACAGACTAATAAAATCTACCAAGAAACCAAAATTATGAAGATTAAACAACTATATAGCTCTTCATAGTAGCTTATCATTTAAAAAAATCAAACACACCACTACACGCAATACTCGTCGAGCGACTTTGCTTATCTTGCCGAAGCCGCGTACAAACTATTTAAAGAAGTCTATTAAGTATGAGGGTGTGCAATTATTTAATCAATTACAGTCTAAAATTCTTAATATTAGCGCGTTTAACCAATTCAAAAGGTCATTAAAGATACATATCAGAATGAACCTAGTAGATAAAAATTGGGACGGCTGATTGCGACGTGTATCTCGTTAGTATATAAATATTAAGTTTCTCATGTAAATAAAATACATTTTATTTTTGTAATGATAAATAAAGTTCTTTAAACATTATAGTATTAACAATGGTTAGTGAGAAAGTTTAGAAATTCATTATAATTATATTCGTTTGTGATTCGTGAGTAATTTTCATACTGTCACATACCGTATAACCATCGTAACTCCACGAGCCAAACTTCATGAAGCAGGTCTGCTCGTCAAAGGGGAAGTACTCGACGTCAATCTCGCAGAATGACTTGTAGATGGCAGGAGGTTTCCAGACGACTTTGCCGTCATAATGGAGGATGGCTTTAGTCATTATCGTCACTTCGTAGTTGCCGTCGGCACTGAAAAATTGTTTAGTCAGATATACCTGGTACATAGCTATCTATACAGGCTGATCTTATAATATTTAAAAACCCGTTTGTGAAAAAATAAAAAATATTTTAAACAAATCAAAGAGAGATTTTATATTATTAAATAGATTACAATCAAATATTGCAAATTTAAACTTTTTAAATTTGTTTTGATTTTCTTTTTAATAAAAAAAAAAAGAAATCATGGTACAGACATTCGAAAGGAAGCGATATTAACCTGATAAGAAATAAATAAAAAATATAGTAAGTTTTCGTTTTTAACATCCAGAAGATATACCGCTAATACGAGAAAACAATAAATTATGTCATCGTAAGAAATTAAGAATTACTGACAGACTACTCCGCCCTCCTACAGCTTCACCAGCTTTAATCATTTAAAGAATGCTACTAACAGTAACTAATCATGTTGAGGATTTAAGCTATGTGCATGAGTTTACAGTTTTGATCAAAGAGTATTATTTAGAAACATACGACTGTACGTATGGATAATTTTAAGAATATCAACTGTCAAGTATTAAGTCAAATGTAGAATGTCATTTTGTCTAGTTGTAAAAAAGAAAATTGTATTTAATCAAATACATTTTTTGCGTTTGAGGAGAAAAATTATAACAACTTTAATAAAAAGGAACAATAACAATTGTGTTTTGTTTTAAAAATAAAAATAAGGTCAGGTAAGGTAATACGGCTGATAAGAACAACTCGATAGTTATTTTATAGCATTTTTATGAATACTCAAACTCAAAATAACTTTATTCATATATAATAAGACTTGTGTCATTTAAAAGAGTAATTACGTTGTCATTCCAAAAACCCACTTTACCTTTCGAAAAATTCACGATTCAAAACACTGTAAAAAGTTTGCTATATGAGGAAAATTAATGGCAAAAATAATTTCCCCGAATTAATTAAAAATAAACAATGTGAAGATGGCATAATGAACGTAGACGAGCTTTAAAAGTAATTTCATAAAATTAAGCTGTCAATTCCATCATCCATAAACACTTGATAGGCAAATTGTCTTCTAAAAGCTGTCGTACCTAACTTTTACATCCGTGAAAATTGTCTCATAAAATATAGGTCGCGTTGTCTTCCATTAGGCTAACGTTGCCATTAAAAATAAAGTTTACACGAAATATTCGCGAAAGCTTTTAGTAGTCTCAGGTGCATTACAGTAACCTCTAACTGCCTAAATGTAAAAATATAAGATGAGAGAAATTATTTGTCTCGATGTGGTATTTTATGGGTAAGTACTAAGTGGTTTTGCGTATGGGAATTGGATTTGATCACGGCGGTTAGTACAATGTGTATCGTAGTGGGCCACTTAAATAGGATATCTATCCTAGAGCTATCTTTGCAATGTCTTATATGAGTTATCTATCGGCCTATAATAGTTATCTATTGTCATTAAACATATATAATGTTTCGCTATCATAATATAATAAGACTCACTTTAAATTGGAGTAATTTATTGTGAATCGGAGTGTTAACTTAAAATGCATTTGTTCATGATATTTACATGAAGTATAGTGAATCTTATCTTAATATTATATATAATTCTCGTGTCACAATATTCGTTCCCATACTCCTCCGAAACGGCTCGACCGATTCTTATGTAATTATTTATGCATATTCAGTAAGTCGGAGAATCTGCTATTATTTATTACTCAAACCCACGTTAAAGGTCCTTCCCTAAATTAATATTTTGTTTTTAGATAAAAAAAAATTGTTTTTATTTTTTATGATACAGCATACAAAAATACATACAACCCTTCAATTTCACCCCTCTACGATCAACAAATCTTATGACGTGAACTCTAAGGTTTATGTAGAGAAAAATTCACAGAAAAACCTACAAAGTTTTCATTCCAGAAAGCCGAACAGTCTCTAGGGTATGTACTAAAAAGGTAGGCTAAGTAAAATCATATTAAGGAGAAACGAAGTTCACGGGGGCAGCTAGTCTATAGTAAAATAGGTGGAGTCACTTGTTTTTTTATTAAGCCTGTCCATTTTAATTTCTTAAGTAAAACTTGAGTTTGACGCGATTTATTATAGTATGTTTAATTCCACCTAGATGCTATTTAGATTACAGACTATACTTATCACGCTTTCCGGCTGGCCAACTACAGTTGCACTTTACCACTATGTAAATACATTCGACTTTGAACCATATTCCCAACAATTAAGTTCGAGAACGGATATAAATTCTTTAATGCGCAGAAATGCGGTGAACTGCAGTGATAATGGGTGACTTCGGAAATATATGGGGTTTTTAAATAAGTGCTGTAGCTGCGATAGCCGTGGGATTAAACTTGGCAGGGCACGAATAATCATTTCTTTATTTGTTCACATTATAAGCATTTTATGTTGTATATGAAAATTCACGGAGAATGATGCACAATTTTTACGGGTGTCTGTGGTGTGATATATATCTTGATTCACCATTTTAAAGGATTATATGTCCCAATATCTAAGGTTCCCTAACTTACTACTTACTTTGTTGTATATTAAATATAAAATGTATAAAGTTTGACGCAGGAGTGAGGTTTAGTATAATAAAACTGATTTAATATTTATTTATGGCCAAATGTAATGTCTTGAACGTTTTAAAACGTACTAAAGAGTCCATTTTTCAATAATCAAGTTTGTTATATTATTATTTTGCTATATTGCAAGTCTAAATTAAAAAAAACGTGTGGCACTCGGGGACTGCCGCGGTAAAGCTATTGCACAGCTTTTTTTTATCAACTTATGCAATTATAATTATTTATTTATGCAGTATTTTTCTTTGATATTAATTCAATCTACCACTCTGCCAGACTCAGATCAGCCTATATAGTCTGTCACACTCTAACGCGTACCGTCTGCCGGCCGCGCTTGACAAAGAGATGTGAATAAGCAATATGCGTTCTGTCCCGCTCTAACGCATATTGGCCGCAACTGTATTACGCCATCATGTGTTATTTTCGTTACGGAATTTCTTGATTCGGTTGCCGCGCTCAAAGCCCGCGATAAAATCTATGCAATAGCTTAAAAATAAATCCGCTTATTATGAAATCTGCAACGGAGGCTGACTTTTCAAAGTAATCTATAAACTGATAGGGAAAACCGCTGACAACTTCCAAACTCCGAACAAAATTGTCACCCTGAAAAATTACTTTAGTACTGACAAGGATAATTCTTCCGCATAAAACGATATAGCTTCGGTTTTTGTCGTGAAATAGGAACGATAAACTTGTCGAGTCGTCGTGATAATGCAGAATAATGGGACCCGTCCGTGAAACAAGGAGATAAGGGGACCACCAAATAAAATCACATTTTATAGAAGAAGTTTGCGCTCATTGAAAGAAATGGGGCCTAAAGTTGGGACAGGGACACAGGTTCTGAGAACTTTCTTAAATTGATTTCAGAGTAAACAGCCTTCAGTTAGATTAATGTCGGGTCGCTGTAGGGCATTTAATTAAATCCTCCTTTGAGAAAGATTAGCGTCTAGATTGGTTGCATTTACTTTGTTCAATTAAACCGATTACTAATATTTTATTTATTTAAATTACGAACGTAAACATACTTATATAATGGAGTACTTAATACATGGACGTCAACATTAAAAAAAATATTACTTTACTATCATTTATCAAAATCGTAGAGCTTTTATTTTGTATTGTCTTTTATTGACATAACTTTCACACATAATAAAACATTTTTTACCGGATTGAAGTTATGTATTTAAATATTTTTCATAATTTTAAATTTAACCGACGTTTCGCGTGCTTTACAGCGTGCGTGGTCACGGTGACTGAAGACAAAAGGTACATGTCAAAAAGTATCACAGCTGTAGAAAAAGTTGTATTATCTGTATTTGTTTCCTCGGAGTTGGTCTCGACTTCCAATCGCCTTTCATTTTGTCTAGCAATTGATCTGCGTTAAGCTCTAGCCACACACTTATTCGTTAATGACAAAGCTATAGAGGTGCTTAGCTATTCTGTACACATTAATATTTATTAAATAAAAAGTAAGACTTACTTATTGTATAAGACTATATCTGGCAGCCATATATGTTCTGAAGGCACGTGCAATGTTTCCACTCCACTGTAGTCGTCAGGATTCCATTTGAGCTTATAATCATTCCACTCCTGCAAATAAAAGATTTCATTTAATAACAGAACAAAATATGTGAAAGTACTACTTTTATAAGGTACTAGCTGGTGCCCTCGACTTCGTCTGAGGAAGAACAAAATAATATTTTTCCAAATGATGCAGCGTGAAAAACATATTTTATCTACTTTAAATACCGGAAGCGATAAAAGTATATGTTAACGTAAAATTGTAAAAACCGTTAGATTGTAATCTATCGGTTATCGGTTATCGGTATTCGGTAGATTGTACTACACTAACTTAGTTATCATTCAAACTTCTTTGGTCAATTACAGATTAATTTTACTTCCCAACAATTTCATATAACTACCGAATAATAATACGTTAATTTGTAAGCAGTTCGTTGAGGTTCACAATCTTTCGACAGTTTACAATCACGCGAGATAGATTACAATCTAACGGTTTTTACAATTTTACGGTGACATATATATTTCAATATAGGTGATTCCTACAGTATACTACCATATGTGCATTTGATATACATACTGTGGCGGGCTTTTTTGTAAGACTATTTAAGATAAATATTTCCATCATAAATTACATAGGTGTAAGCAGCATAAATTACATAGCGCACGCCAGAATAGCTCGCAGATGGTATATTTATTCCTACTTAATTGATATTTTGGACTATTCACACAATATATTTATATATTGTAGCTAATGTGTTATTTTGATGTATAAGCTAAATTATTGTAAAATTTCATTAAAATCCACACAGTAGTTTATCCGTGAATGAGTAACAAACATCCATCCATACTTACAAACTTTCGCGTTTATAATATTAGTAGAATCTTCGTTTGTTTATGACTGAAGCCAATGATCATAATATAAAATATTTCAAATAACTAATAATAATTTTAAAGAGGAAAATTTTACTTTTGATTACGTTCTTAAGAAATATTTAAATTTCAATAAAGGGTATTACAATGGCGCAACGTAATGAGTGAAAAAATGGTCAAGAATTCTCAATTGACGCCTCAAGCCAGAGGTCTAATAAAACAGCCCAATTTCCGACCACGTCCCAGTTCCTGCCCCTTCAACCTCTTTAAAACCTTTGAAATCCGCCTTGCGTCGTATAAAAAGTAAATTAAGCGATATTTGGGCTTGAAAATTATATTTTAATAATTGTCCTTTTTTTATTTAAACCCCTTACATATAGTAAAGCTCACTTATAATAAATATTGTGATTATTTATTTTATTTATTTCATTATTGTATCATTAACCAGAAGCTGTTCAAATAAATTAGAATAGGCCCGATGTGGCTGAGTTAACGAAACAAAGATCGTTATTCATGTCAACTTCGTTTTAATAAGTAGTGAAATTGTATTATTTTAACAATTCGTAAGTATTTCTAAAATTAGCAAAAAACCACACAAAAAATTGTGTTTTTTGTGTGGGTTGACTATAATATCATCAAACAGACTATAATGATGATATTACCTCTTTTAAGCAAACTCTAATGCAATTTCCATCTATAGACAGACTGATCAAGAGGAAGTAAAAGTTAGTTGAGGGCGCTACTCTTAATCGAGGCGTTAAAACCCCTGCTCGAGTACGTCGCTGGCCTTTGATTAATTGGAATGTTGTTTTTTTGAACGCTAGGTCGTATTGGTTCTCAAATACCTCGCGCAGCAAAAAATGCCTTAAAATTTTCGGAATTTCGTGTTCTGCCCCGACAACCGAAGATGAAATTGACCTGGAGGTATTAGGTAACCACTCCTCTTTATACTCAGCATGGTAAATGCGGTAGAAGATACGCTAAAAGATCCTTAATTATATCCAATTAATATGTAAATAGCTAATATGTAAGAGCAGTGAACGGAAAAAATATAATTATAAGCATTTAAAGAAAACACTTTTTTACCGGATTGAAGTTATGTATTATTATAAATAGAGGACACCGTGAGCCATTTCTGCCAAAACCCACCATCTTTTAGTCGATACCAACTCCGGGGAAATAAATACAGATAATACAACTTTTTCTACAGCTGTGATACTGTTTGACATTCAACACCTTTTGTCTTCAGTCACCGTGACCACGCACGCTGTAAAGCACGCAAAACGTCGAAAAAATTTAAAATGATGTAAAATAATTGTAAATTTATAGTACATAACTTCAATCCGGTAAAAAAGTGTTTTCTTTAAATGTGTAAAAGTTATGTCAATAAAAGACAATACTATAATTATAAGCATTTATTAACCTAAAAATAGAAGACAAAGACGCTAGAAAAGCAACTGTTACACGTTCTATAATGAAAGTCAATTATTATTTTGGCGAAGCTTGTACGGGGAAATTACTGTTGCTAAAACTCAATTTGAAGAACGTTGACTTAATGAAAACGTCTTTGTAAATAACCACGGGAATTTAGGTCATGTTAGAAGTAAATTCACGCGGACTCTTGTGAAAAATGTTTAGGGATTTGAAATATTTTAAATGTGCAAGACTTTCATTCACGAGCCCGATTTCAACTGGACTTTTTTGTGACATTATTAGGATTTATGATCCACGCTAATTTTTAAATATAGAATTTAAATGCCTACCTATCTATGTGACCCTGGTAATTACAATATCTTGTGTCGTCTTTTGTTTCTCAATCGTAACTTATAGCGTAAGTAGGGAAAATCCTCTGTTTCAATCGTTGTTTTCAATTTATATGCAAGTATGAGAAGGGTAATCGTATACTTTCCATCAATTTCATTATTTGTTGTTTCCAATTCTAAGAACTTGCACTAAATTATTTAATATATATTCAAATGAGTTCATAAAGTCCTAGTCTTTTGAGAAAATAGTTTTAATTTTCTATCAGCAACGACATTTTATTTTATGTATCTGTCTGTGAAAGTGATCCGTATAGAACGTTTTTAATACAAGAGTTCGATTATCCCTAGTTCTAAAAGACGCAATTTCAACGATACAACTTTAAAAAAATATCGTAAGTCAAACAAAAATCAAGTGTTGTGTTCCATTGTTTGATCAAGTATTCAGGTCGGCGAATGAATAACTTTTGATGTCAAATATCAACAAAGCTTAAACAAACTTTGGGGTTGTCCTGCTAGTGTACTTCTTTTTTGAAATTACTGTTGGAGATTGTAGAAGATTTTGTAACTAGATGATACCTACACATTCATGGGTTTAGCATAGAGGTTATATGTGCTTCTATGCACTGAGATCGTGCGGTTTACCCTAGGCTGTGCTCAAATTGTTTGTTTAATATTTGACGTAATTTAGGGTGCGTAGAAATAAACTTGTGAGCCTACTTTAGAATTATGAACAATGAAACAGTCTTAGTATTTTGTCTGCTGCATACCAAAATTAAACGTAAAATCAGTAACAGCAGTAACGATGGAATTTGTAAGAATAACTTTCGAATAGACGTCGTGCAATATTTTTTTTTTATTTTTCTATACAATTTACATAGAAAATAGCAGGGAAATTTTTTATAAAAAAATACAGTAACTATTATACGTGCATATATGCGCTAAGGACTTACGGTTATTACTCTGCCCTTACTATACATAAACATTAATTGAAATTAATATATTTAAACTAATTAATTAATCAATAATTATATTTTTTTTAACTACATAAAATAAAAACAATTACGTCAATCATGTCATGACTAGTTAAGTCAACTTAAATTACTATTAATAATTTTGATGCAACCTTTTAATAATCTTTATTTATTCATAGCTTAGAAATTGTTGAACCGTAAATATGGAACATTTCTCGAGGGACGAAAACGTTAAATTTGTATTGGAGTTTATTTTGAATACTAAACTTCGATAAAAAATGTGTTCATTGGAGTATGCAAGTATTTTAATATCTACGTTTTATTTCATCCGTTAGTTTCTAGCACAAGTTACATCTTCAATAATTAAAAAAATATTTGGGTTATGAAATTTTGATATACTGATTTTGATGTGTTGTTATTTGACAATGGAACAACGTCGCAAAACATGTCTAACATTATCAATTATTACTTAATTTGACATAAAAATATAAGAATGTTTATTTAAAATTGTTGCCTTTGTTTTTTTATAATGGCTCTGGCACGATTTGTGCATTAGCCAGCGTCAAGTATAGGATTTTTTTATAATGCGTGCTTGTCTTTAGAAATTCGACCGTATCCTCCATGTACGGTTTAAGCACTCGCCCGGTACCGCACAACCCTCCTAAAGGCCGAGAAAAATTTAAATTAAATTGAAAAACTTGTCCTCGAACCGGGAATCGAACCCGGTACCCCTCACCTAGCTGCCACATAATAAGACCGCTAGGCTACGAGGCCCCCAATGTCTAAGATAATCAATTACTTAATTCGACATGAAAATATAAGAATGTTTATTTAAATTTGTTAACTTGACTTGATTCCATATTCAAATTATAATAATAGACGGAAAACTTCAACCCTCAGTTTTACAACAAAAGTTCATACATCCGAAGGGCATATAAATATTTTCCTTTCACCCAAAAATTCAAATAGAGTATTTTTCACAAGCCTTGTTTTCACAAACAACAAACTGTATCTCCCAGCCATGAATCAAAGCCCACTTCAGATATAAATCTAGTGCAGATACAATATCGTTTTATTTTTTATCCCCTGTCCATATCCGATACTCGTTAATCATTCTTGCTTGGAGTTAACACGTTTTTGAGTAATGACACGTGAATGTAGATTCTATTTTCCTCTAAAATGGGTTATTGCAGTTTTTATGGAAATAAATTAAAATCCTCGTCGAGCAATAATTTAAAGTTAGTAGCAATATTGTAACTTTTTTATCTGTGTACAATTTGTTATACCTAAATATAAAAATTATATATTTAACGAATATTATATTAAGTATAGAATAATACGACATTATACGCCGCTCTCTTGCTTTCGTCAATGTTGCATTTGGAAAACATTTTTTAAATTTGTTTTAATAATTTTTATTATTACTTTGTAGATTAAGAAAATTGTAAATACAATTATATATGATGTAATAAATAGAAGGTTTAAGGCTTTTTAAAGAGATATCAAAAAAGTTAGTCGACATCACAGGAGACCGAAGATCTGGTAGCTACCTCGGACAAAGAATTACTCTAGCGATTCAAAGGGGGAACGCTGCCAGTATTCTCGGAACCTTGCCTAAAGGGACTCCTTTTAATAATATATTTTAGTTTATGTTAAGGTTAGTTATTTATTTCAATGTATAATGTATAGAATTTATTAAATATAATTAGTATAAGCCTATTTAATATCTATATGTTAAATTGGAGTTGTAAGATATTTGAATCAAAATAAATTATCGTATAAATAGAATAATATTGAATTACACAAATGTTGGAAAAAGGTTATTTAAAATATCCTACAAGCAATACGAAGCATTGTGTTTTCCCGTACAATTTATTTTATTTCTTATTTACGTCACCGAACTTTATAAGATATCGTCGGATCTAATAAAAATGTTATGATCAGAGTGAACTGTGTGATTTATATTTATTTATTAGATTCCATATTACGACATTATTTTTGGAGATCAAAATATTTATATGAAGCAATTACTTTGGTAGGAAAACATGAGTTCACAAGCATCACTAATTTTTGTGCTAGGAAACATACTGGTTATGTTTTATAATATTAAATACAAATTCACTAGTTTTGTAGCTTGCTATATTAATTTTCTGCCCTAAGCGTAACGTAACGTAATACAGAATGCTGTTTTTTATTTATTTTTACTCGTTAAAAGTGGTAAGAAAATATTTTTTAACGGGATTGGATATACCAGTTTAACTCACAGTTTTCACATTTTAACTAACATACTCTCATTCCGCTGGCTATGCGAACAAAAAAGTGGAAGAAGATTTGCTGAAAGCCATCGATTTGCGGAAGGTAGCACAGGATACAGCGTAGGAAGTTTCTCGTTTCGGAGGTAAAAACATTTTTGCGGTACTATTTGAATTAAATTCTAATATAAAAATAGCTAATTTCTACATATTCTAATGATGTGATATGGTTATATATGTGTATTACAAGCTGGCTTTCCTTCGACCGTTTTAACAACTGGACGCATCGGTTTTAAATCCATCGTTTATCCTATAAGCGCAGCACAATAAGTTTGTTTTACAAACAACATTATTATATTATAAATTTAATTTATTAAAAAATATTTCTTATTATTTTCAAGTACATGTTCGGTAAATGCTTTGAAAGAACAGACCTGAGAATTCACTTGAAGTTTTAAAAACATTAAACTCAAACAGAGTAACTTTGATAAACGAATCGCTACAACTTTAAGGAATTTCTTTTAGAAGTGCTTTGAGCTTCTTTCAATAAAATGACTTGTCAGGAAAATGCAAAATTATTGCTTTTTTACAACATCTCGTAACTTATTGGATGATTGCTACGACGTAGTACTTGAAATAGCGAATATTTCTTTCATACAACAAATATAGAATACAAAGTTGTGATCTGAACATTTGATGAAAAAAATTTATGCATGATTATTTGATATATCCAGAAGGTGTATAGAGACAGATTATATTATGCTTTAGCTTAAAAACATTATAAGCTAAAGCATTTATTTATCTTAATTTAAATCTATTAGATCCTTTAAAAAAAACAATAATATATTTATATAGGTAACACAAAGTAAACTAATGAACGTCAGTAATAAACATTTAAGCGTTGATATGATAGAACTGCCTCTTATTACACGTAGAGATAACCATGTACGATCAACATGACATGTTTACACATGTCTACGAACAGGATTGACCTGATTACTTAATTACCATTAAAACTTTCATGTTTACTGCTTATTACGAGCGTAAAAAGGGGTCAGAAGATATACGCTAAGCTATTACGATTATGCTGTAGCAAGAGCTACGTGGGCGTAGCACCGTTGCGTGCGATGCATCAAATAAATACATGTAACATTTTGTTTAATTATTTTAATGAGACTGGTAGATAAATTGACTAATACTAGGTTTCAATGAGTGTAAAAAATAAGTATCATACAATCATATAATCATAATTTTAATGTCATGTAATTAATAATTAATGACTGTTTAACATATTTTCTGACTGTAGTGTATCAACATCTTAATTTACAATGTATTTGTGTGCTAGGTATTGGCAAAGTATGTGGCCTTTTCATGTAAGATTTGCATGCCGACATTTTGATAAAGAATTCCATGACATCCTTTGTGGGTTATAGTTTTGACAGCGCCAAATGTATGTACTTTAAACTGTAGTATTAAAAATATTTACCAAGAAATAAATGCAGTTACATATTTTTTCTGTTATAAGTATAACATGTCCGATAAATAAGCCATATTATATGCTATAGGTTTGGGACTAAGGACCTTCAGATCATTGGGGATGGGATAAAAAGTGAATAGCAACACTATTAGTCAGGTTGTTATTGACGTGCGTCCTTCCTTTTGTCCAATGGGGATGCCCCATCATTTGTCAAGCTGTTACGGCCGATGTGACGTCTTGACTTTTCTAAATGGCTTTATTTGCGAAGTAGGAAGGTTCGGTGTCGACATATTATATTCTTTTTATTTTTAAAATATTTTTAACAAGCTTTAGTTTCATAATCTTCATGTAAGTAAATATATGTATGTAAAGTGTTATTTATATTTGAAAACTATCCGTTTCTGTGCAATTTATAAAATACTGTGTTAAAAAGCCATCTCAAAGTCACACCTTGTGTCGTCATAAAATGGTTATCATATAAGCTTTAGTTATTTTATTATAATTTTTTTTAATTTAATTTAATAAAACATTATTAATAATAATACATCTTACCTGTTCCACCCACACGTTCGTTGTCATGATTTGATTCTTAAGATTCTGAAAAGAAAGAAACAATTCGTTAATCGTTATTAAAATCGAATATATTTTACAATAATTGGTAAACGTTTGAATAATGGTTATTTTTCTAACGATAAATTTAAAAAGGCATACATTAAATACATTTCAAACTGATAACAACGCTTGCTATTTAAATACAAGATGGACAAGGCTGCCTCCGGCTACTTGTAATATGATTCTACAGAATTTTAATTAAAAAGAAAACTCAATGATTCGAATAAAAGATATCTAAGAAGGAATCTAGACTTGAAGTTAGGGCGTGAGTTTAATGAAATTTCTTGAACAATCGAAGTCAGTTTTGATATATAACTGACGGTGCTAGATCTTTAGAACTTTAGATAATGAAACTTAGTGAGTTAAAAATACTCCCGGAAGGAATGATTTTCGAGTAAAACCCTTACTTTAATAGCTTTAAAACAACGAAATTTACTTTTTTTTTTCACTTAGGCAAACGTGTAAGGGAAGATTTTGGTTCTGAATATATTGAAACTCTAAATCGATGTAGGCTATACAGTCCAAAATATATATTTGACTGTCAAGTTTCGGAATTATTATTTATTTTTATAGAAAGCTATTTTAATTGTATCTACTAGCATACATTAAATAAATATACTTATAGCATTAGCTTGATGACCAACTAAAACTCTTTAGATGTAATTTTGCTACCCAGCAGTTTTATATTAGAAAGAATGAGGTAGAAGTATAAATTCAAGTAAAGATAGAAAGGGACGCATGTGGCCGACGCCTCATTAAACTTTATAATTGGCTCGGGTGCTAGTAGGACGGGATGCAAAAACTGTATTTCATTATCTCGTATATGTTACTGGGTTAATGAATTTATGTACTTTAGTCAAAATTGTACGGACGGAGTTATTAATATGATATTAATCGTGCATTAGGTGCAGAAAAACTGTACTAATTACACTGGTCTGAGACCTAATTAATCTGCATAATGTAGTCTGATGTATCAAAGGTTTTAGTAAATAGAACAAAAGTAGATCTTGTTGATATTGAAATAATTAATTAATATTTTGGTTTAGACGGTCTTCACGGCCTATGGCTGGCCATGCGTCATACTCGTGAACGGGTGCTACTTGTGGTGACTGGTCGTACTTGAATTCGTGTATGCGGTGATGTTAGTTATTTCGACTATGTATTTGCGTATTGTTCCCACCAGAATATAAGTGCGTGCTCCTATTTTACCATGCCTCCTGCTGATAGATGACAAATCTTTGTTTTTAATTTATTTTATTATTATTTCTTACTGAAGATGTCATGTGGAACATGGTGTAATGGTTGCAGCTCCTTACAAATGTTGAGTAAAACAAAAGACTTGGCTATAAAAAAGAGTGGCGGAGAGTTTATTACCAGTTCTTTTCTTCCGTTCTACGCCCTTGATTAGAGAACTGCCAGTAAATGTAAAATAAGAAGCATTTCATATATATAAATTATTTTTTTTTGACGTCCATAAGTGTACATTGTGTTACCTATATGAATAAATGATTTTAACTTTTGACATCGTTAACGTACTACGTAAAAAATAGTCAAACCCTAACGCTGTTAAAGTAGCATACGTAACATTTTCCTCTACGTGACAACCAACTTTATTTTAAACATCGTAAGTTAAAAATGGGAGCCAAGAGAATTCACAAACTCCTTACACAACATTACACACTCGAACACGGAACGAAACTTCCATTCTTGGAAACTCTCGGATTCCCTTAACTTTAATTACCCGCTGCAATTGGGATCAAATAAAATTGCATTCCTTCGTAGCGAGAGATTGCTTTAAAATTGATAATGCGGTGGAGTGCAACAGATGTATTAAACTTTTCTAGGATGTGTCGGATAATTCGCGCGTTCGTAATAGAGTCATAAATTTTAATCAGGCCATATCTGCACTACAATCTTACATTATATAATTGTGTTTCCATGTTAACGTCTTTAGCTGAAATAATAATAAAATAAAGAAGTTCTGAGTTATGTTTAGGTTTTATTAGGAACTTGAAATTTTTTCGTACAATGAGCGCTGGTCGGAGGATATTTTGTTAATAATTTCAAGAACATCTTTCTTTCTACACTTAGGTACTTACTAATAATATAAATTAAATATTTTAATATATAATTAATTTTGTATAGTTTTATTACAATACAAAGCCTGCGTTTAATGTACATTTTGACATAAATAGCGCCTGTTCGTAACATCGTAGCAAAATCACGATGACGG
This sequence comes from Pieris napi, assembly GCF_905475465.1. Taxonomy (NCBI): domain Eukaryota; kingdom Metazoa; phylum Arthropoda; class Insecta; order Lepidoptera; family Pieridae; genus Pieris; species Pieris napi. Next base: position 1,474,996 of record NC_062239.1, on the reverse strand, counting down.
CAGATTCCCAGTGCCCTAGCTCGCCTGACAAGGCCTCTACTATCGCTGTAATTAAACTTTGTAATTGCCTGCGAGGGCTCGCGGAGTTAGGAATAGCTGGATTAGTTAATTTTAAATATTTAACCACATTTGGGTTGTACAGATTGCGTTTTAAAATATGGTTTAGTTTTCTAATTACTATAAAAGCTCTCTTGAATTAATTGTTTTTAATTTGTAATTTTTGAAATAAGTTTACAAGTCATTTTTACGATTTTGTTTAGCTATAATTAGTAAGGTTAATTTTTTTTTAATTCTAAAAAAAGAGAGCGACGTTATCATATATATTTCAATCTAACTTATAATTTAACTCTTGCTTATAAATAATATGATTCATAAAGCGTTGATTTAGTATTCTCCTTTTGTTAAACGAATAATTCAGAGTAATATGCACTATCTCCAGTTTATAATTGCCTGGTATTACAGACCTTAATGCTGTATGTAGATTGCCTTATTGTGTTTCACATAATACATATAAATAGTGATAATATGTTGAATATAATAGTAGTAATATGTTGTTATGTGTATACATATAAGTAGTGATATATGACAATGATTATATCATATAATCACTGTTTATGCTTTAGCTTAGATTCAAACAGAAAATATTAAGCTTTAAATATCGAAACTTTTTCTAAAATTTCAAAAAATTCCTTGCATATTGTAGCCAGTTGCTCAGTGAAGTAATGTAGTGGTGTAGCGGATAACGAACTCATGGTTTAATAAATTACGGAGAAAAATATGTATAGAAAGTTTTAGTTTTCCAGGTGGAAAATAAAAACCAAAAAGAAAAAACACTGATCAATCATATCAAAAATTCTATATCGAAAAGTCATAAATAAAAAAGTGTTTCGAACACATTGCATTTTTACATCCAATATTTTTTAGAAAATATTGATAAAGTTTCTTATGAATTCATTTCATTTCATTCAGTTAATTGAAATGAAATATATTTTTCAAACATAAAGAAATATTTTGTCAGTTCGTCTACAACGATGTTTGAAAAACAAAACACGGTCTACTTAGAAAAACATTTTTTTTAACAGATTTGAAGTTATGTTTTATTATAAATTTACAATTATTTTACATAATTTTAAATTTAACCGACGTTTCGCGTGCTTTACAGCGTGATTGGTTACGGTGACTAAAGGTGTTGAATGTCAAAAAGTATCACAGCTGTAGAAAAAGTTGTGTTATCTGTATTTATTTCCCCGGAGTTGGTATCGACTAAAAGATGGAGGGTTTTGGCAGAAATGGCTAACGGTTCGTAATAACGAAAATAGAGGACTTTTAGAGAGGAGATTTATAATAAAACATAACTTTAAATCCGTTAAAAAATGTGTTTTTCTATGTCAATAAAAGACAATACCACGGACTACTTAATGAGATAAATTACCATCATCTGTACCGTTTTTGAGTTTTTGTAGAGATCATTCCATTTCATTTCAGAAATGTAATATTTAAAAGATTCTCTCATGAAATCTCAAAAAGAAACTTCTGTAGGTTATAAATAAATCTGTCTGTGGCACATTATGCGGCTTACGCCTCAAACTCCGTGAGCGCAAAAACTAACTTCCTGTAAGATTTTATGACGCCCCATGGGAAAGGAAATATCTTTTCCATCCCCTGACCTTGTTTTGGTAGATATAAATAAAAAGGCTCTACAAACGATCTAATAAAGGAACCTTCGTCACAACTCACTTTGAAATGTAATAGCATGTCGTATTACGAATCGTTTTTCGAACTTTTAGATTTGAATTACGAATTTCATTTAACTGTGTCGGGAAGTGTGTAGTGTATGAAAAAAAATCATCGTTCAGTCGTGTACATTTACGAGTATAATATATATATAGTACGAATGTTTGAGTAGTGTAAGTACGTAAGCTTTCAATAGAGAATCGAGGAGAGACAATTCAGAGACAAGAGCGTACTATTTGAAATATTAAAAAAAAAAAATACTAATTTTAGCTGGAATAAAACCTAGAACCTCCGTGTCAACTCTAACCACTATGTAAGGAAAGTAGATAAATATTACATGAAATAATATGTTTAGTTTTTTTTCTTAATAGGCATGTAGATGTCAGCCTTCTCTTCTCGATTTTCGATTTTTTTACGGGGCCTTCCTCCCGATTTTTCTCGGTTTTGAATGCGCCCTTTAAAGAAAAATATATTGATATACAACCGTGGTTAGAACGCATGACCTCCGTGTTAAGAGGTGCGTGTCTGAGCAGTGGCTTGCTTAGTAAGACAAACACCGCTCTTTTCTAATTTCATGCCGTGGACAAATTAAAACGCGCAGAGCAGAATTGGTTTACTTAAAAACGTTAGTCAATAGTCATATTACAATTATTCCTTCATTCTAAATAAATACAAAAGAAAATACAGTTCAGTCAACGAAATAATAACTAAAATACGCGTTCTGAATAATTTAAAACAATATTTCGACTATTCTCACAATAGAGAAACCCTTTTCTGCTATACCCAAAGTAAAAAATCCCAACATTAAAATAAAAGCGTTCTAACAGTGAAAGGTCAACAAATTTTGGTCAGCAAGAAACGTACAAAGGGTTTCGCTAACTCATCTTTATTTTTGGTACGTGCGAATGACACATACTGTGAACGCGACACTGATGGAGAGAGTCGAATAATTTTAGGTCCTCACAGAGCTGTTTTAGAAGTTATAAGAGGATTTTTTTTGTTTGAATTTAATGATCTTGTAAACACAACTATATTACTTTAAAGTACAATCAATCATCAGGTCGTACGTTTGGAACCCATCAGCACTTGCCTAATTTCGAGTGCTTTTTCATAAGGTGAAGGAAAAAGTCGTTGGCGTGTGTCAGAAGGCAACTTTCTCATGAATAAAGAAATATTTAAAAAAAAACTGAGGTCAACACTAAACATGTTAGTAGTACTTATTGCGTGTGTATCGAATGGCAACAGTGGCGTGGGAAAAAAGAAAAGAAGCCAAGACATAACTTGGAAGGACGGAAGTTGTGACCGTGTCCGATACTGACTGTTAGTTTGGATGGCCATGGGCCACAATAGTAAAAGGCTAGATTTCATGTCCTAGTTCCCTAGAATAACTTGAAAAATGACATTCGAAATTACATCCAAGATAATATGCGACCAAACGAAAATAATCGTTTTATGTACTGAAGAATAAAAATGATGAGCGACTTCTAAATTCGGCCATGAGACTTTACCGAATTTACAGCGCCATAGAGTCAAGATTTGTCATTGTACGCAGAATGGCACTGGCGGCATTCCAAGTTCATCTGTCAAACTATACCTACTCTTTGGCAAAGTCGCCGATAGCGGCAATCGAGAGTGCTTTTGGATTTCATTTTGCGATAATAGTTTAGACTTTGTTGGCATTCGAAGTTAAAATGTAAAGTCATTTTTAAAACAAACAATTAGTTTTAGTTCTCTTTTATTCCAAGTATTTATATCATATTTATTTCAAGTCGTAACTAGGGCGTAACATAACAGTGAACAGCCCTGCGATTCTGTAACTCACTTTTCGAACTCACACAGCGGTTTTCGCATCGGCGGTCGCTCTCAAATCAGTCGTGAAGCAGTCATTTTATGATTTGGCATTCTGAAAAGGTGGGAGCTTGTAGTTTATTGTTTATCAGAATGCCAAATCATAAAATGACTGCTTCACGACTGATTTGAGAGCGACCGCCGATGCGAAAACCGCTGTGTGAGTTCGATAAGTGAGTTACAGAATCGCAGGGCAGTGCGTAAGTATGATGATCTAAGTAGGCTTTGAAGCACAGGTGCTAATTTTCGTAAGTGTTTGTATGTTTGTCCATATTTTTTTCAGCAAGTGATTTTATTTATTTATTTATCAGAATCCGTTTAGTAGTTTTTAATAAATTAAAACAAGCTGTCCCGGAAAACTTTGTTTTGCCATGTACGTATATATTATTTCAAGGAAACATTTTTTTAGTTCAATAAAAATAACTATCTATTATAATAAAAATAGGGGTTGATCGTAGAGGGTAGATGAAAATTAAGGGTTGTATGTATTTTTGTATGCCGTATCATAAAAAAATAAAAACAATTTTTTTTTTGGGTGGACAACCCTTATCACTTTGGGGTTTGAATGATAGATAGTAGCCGATTATCAGACTTAGTGAATCTGTATAAAAAAAATCATAAGAATCGGTCGAGCCGTTTCGGAGGAGTACGGGAACGAACATTGTGACACGAGAATTTTATATATTAGATTTACTTTATATTCACAGGTAATCGAGGTGAGTTTAATGTTTCTGAATTACTTCAGTACTGGGTGCGTTTCAGTCTTGATGAAGAAGTACGTTCTTTTTTTAAATACTTGGAGGTCGTATCGTAATATAAAATATGGTTATTGCTCTAAAAAATACCGTATTAAATTTATATTGTAAAATTCGTGGGATCATATTAATGTCACCAATTTGCGGTTTCAAATATGATCGATATCGTTTTGTGGTTTCGGTGCTCAGTTTCATTAACTGAAAATGCTTGGGGCTAATTAATATGATCATCTATATTATAAACCAAAGGAATTTAATCGAACCATCGTGTACTAAAGTGTCGTGTTTACAACGCTTTTGTGCGGACCAATTGTAATACCTTTTTTAGTAAAGAATAAGTTTACCCTGATATCAAGTTGTTATTTCCTACACGCTTGAATTCATTAGCAGAAACAGCCATCTCCAGGTTCGTTGCATAATTTTAAGTGACTGTCTTTTGTCTCATAAAATATCAAGGTACTGTAAGACATAAAAGTGCCGAAGTGAGGCCTATTTTCATATCGATTATTGATATAAATGGATAAATTAAAATACGTTACATAGCTTAATAAAAAAAAATCAGTGACGCTACAACCTCTTTTAGGTCATGGACTCAGATTTCTAAATCTAATAGGCAAGTAGGTGATCAGCCGCCACACGCCGTCGACTTTTTGGATCTAAGACATGTCGGTTTCCTCACGATGTGTTCCTTCACTGTTCGAGCAAATATTAAATGCGCACATAGAAATAAAGTCCATTGGTGCATAGCCGGGGACCGAACTTACGACCTCAGGTATGAGAGTTGCACGTTGAAACCAACACTGCTCTACATAGATTAATATATGTGTTAATATGTATGTAATAATTTATTTCTTTAACTAGACAAGTATTATGTTATTGAATATATTTTACAAATCATAGAGGTTATTCTTTACACAATCCAGATCTGCAATAATTTATGGCTACATAATAAACACAAAAAATGGTAAAGGCACAGGTTGGCTGGTTTTATATCTGAACTGAATACATAAAATTAAAATAAATTCTTTCCTGCTTTCGCGACCCTTCCAGTAATATACTAGATCATAAATGTCTTGTAAAACATGAAATAAAGGGAACCTTTTTATTCCCTCAAATAAAAGTATTCATGCATATGTTTACGAGTTATATATTTCACCAAAAAACATAACAAACAAACATAATTCTATAAAGATATGTTCGCCCTACATAATATGATATAACAAGTGTTAATCAAATTCTAATAAAGAATAATGTAAATTCTATAGTTGCAATATTTGTAATATGTGTACCATGTATCTACATAATAATTTAGTTAGTTGCTGCATTTTTTTATGCACCTATTTTATTTAGTATTATAGTATAGTAGTTTTTTTTGTTCTACATGTTCTTCACATTAAATTAATGTTACATACAAAATATTGTAAAAACTATTTTAAAAGAGTAAGTATGGAATTTATTGACCATTCTTCTCCATATGAAACTACCGTTTGGGTATTTTTTTAAATATTTTTAACTTGTAATTTTGTCTTTCAAAAGTGCCTTTTTTATAGGCCTAATTGAAATAAATGATTTTACGCGAGTATCACAATATACAAGTATAGTAAATGTTAAAGTGTACTAATTACCAAATAAAAACGTTTTATTCTAAATTTGAATGTTTTACTAAAAACTGGCTTTACCCGCGACGGTCATATGTTTCGTGCAGTGTAGTGACTTGCGGGTAGTATTCTAATTTTTATAAATATACCTTCCTACATTTCTTGACGATGTCAAACTTCCATACAAACTTTTTATATAGAACAAGGGGGCAAACGGGCAGGTCTTACCTGATGATAAGTGATACCGCCGCACTCTAAATTCCAGGGGTCTCGCGGGTACGTTGCCGGCCTTTTAAACCCCTCAAATCAATTAAACCTATCCGTTTGCTTTTCTAACCAAATTTTGATTAAAACAGTTCTGTGGTTTAGATATTAAAGCGTCTGAGACAAAGACGTATGCGTCTTGTAGTATTATATATTTTTATTCTTATATTATATACCTATATTATTATTTTTTACTACCTGGTGCTTAGTGTATATGTGTCGAGACATACAGGTCTAAATTTGAAATGATAATAGTGTTAATTAAAATATTTCATTTCTTTTATTTCACAGGCAGACACAACGGTCTGTATTGGCTCTTATTGAATTACATCCTCTAAATCAAATATCTCTTTTCCTACCAGGGCAAACATAATATGTTGGAAAGAGACAAACGCGTAGTATTAAATATAAATAAAAATAGATGTTTGAGAATGCGACCTACTTTGAAACTCTTACTTACAAATACTGTAAAAGCGGCCAGTTAGAAGTGAAGTAATAGGAGCTGGTACAAAATAAAACGTTTAAATATTGGGTCTTCTAAGTGCGGTCTATCGTAATGGTTTTCACTTTAAATCAACGCTCAACCTTCTAAACAAACTGGGCTACCCTTTTACGCTAGAATGCAGAACCAATGGTTCGAGGTCTGTCGATTTTCGTTTTCGTTGTATACCGTGACCCTAATTAAATCGAATGAGACAAATCCTCTGTTTAGGGCCTAATTTGTTTGTATTTACTCGGCCAGCAATTGTTTCGATCCCATTATGGCGAAGTAAATATTATGATAAACATTCACTGATTAATAAAGAAAAATAAGTCTTCAGAGATTGGTATAAGAACGATAATCGCTTGTGAGATCTTTATTATTGAACAAGTAAGTCTTAATAGCAAATCTTCGGCTAATATAATATATTTATATAAAATAGACGGCTCATTGGTCTAGTGGTTAGTACCCCTGACTGCGAATCCATGGGTCCCGGGTTCGATCCCCGGCTGAGACAAACATCGATGTGATGAGCAAATGCTCATGTGTTGTGCTTAGGTCTTGGGTGTTTAAAATATGTATTTATATGTCTATCTATCTATAATATGTATGTATATCGGTTGCCTAGTACCCATAACACAAGCTTCACCAGCTTAGCATGGGACTAGGTCAATTGGTGTGAATTGTCCAATCATAAAAAAAAAAATAATCTTCAGTTGCAAATTATTTAGATTTTCAGTAAGAATTGTGAACCTTGGAACGTGTCTCGAAAATACGATATCTACGCACAGTTTGATGAAAATGGTGACCATCGAAGTCCGCCGCAGAATTGAACAAGCGCGGAACGCCTTTTAAAAACTAAAAAGAGTATTTAGTGATAAGCGCCTAAATTTACAGTTTAGAACTTGCATTGGGCGATGTTACGAAAACGTAAAGCAGCACAGAGTCTTCTCTGCTGTCTTCTGTGCTGCTCTACGGCGTAGAATCTTGGACGCTGACAGAGACTGTGTCCAAAAAACTGAAAGCGTTTGAGATCTGAATATTGCTTAAAATATTTTGCATACGAGCTGGACACAATACAGAAAAACAAAGAAGTGCTTATGACGGTTAAGAAAAGGAAACTTGAGTATTTCGGACACGTTTTACGTAACACCAAAAAATACGAGCTCCTTCAACTAATCATACAAGGCAAAGTGGCAAGTAGAAGAAGAACTGGCCGCAGACGCACGTCCTGGTTGAAAAACTTAAGACAATGGTTTGGTCAAAGCACCAAGTCATTGTTTAGAAGCGCGGCATCCAAAATTAAACTTGCCATGATGATCGCCAACCTTCGCAAGGAGATGGCACTATAAGAAGATTATTTTACGGGACATGATATAGACGTGTATGTACATATGTTTTATTGATAATATTTTAAGTTTTTTTTAGAGACAGTGATTAGTTTGAAATTGCTTCACCGGGAACGAAAATTCCTGTAATTGAATTTTTGCCATGGCATTCAATAATCACACAGCAAAACGGTCATTAAAAAATCAGCACTTATATCTAAGTAGTTCTTAAATTCTAATATATAAATACTAGGAGAGATCAATCTACAGATATCGAATTCATAATGCAATAGATGAGAAACCAAAAGCATATAACAGCAATTTATTAAAAACCAAGTCAGTGTGTATTGCAAAGGCTTAATAAATACCTTATTTCTTTTGAAAGGTAGAAGACGTTAACTGAACAATAGTCATACAACTGCTAAGCAATCGTATTGTTTCTTACATAAAAGGCAACCCTACTAAACATTTACACGGAAATTCGTTGCGTTACAACATTTCTCCATTTTTCATTGATATTTTATGTTGTAATTAATGTATGTTGTAAATAATAAGGTTTATACATGTATGGGCAACCCTTGTATAAATGTGTTGGCCTCAGATTTTCCGGTACCTGACACGCCATTGAATTTTTAATTTTAAGGCATGCTGGCGTGCCTTTACCTTAAGAGCCAAAGAACTATTCAAAGTTAGAGTGTACGCACGCACCTAATAAAAATGGGTTTCCGTGTGCTACCATGACTGCGCTTTTTGGGCGTCATAGGCTCGTTTGCCCCCCTATTATAAAAAAAGAGCGAGTCTTCAATGCGCACATAGAATTAAAAGTTACCTAGTGTTAGTGCAGTCACTAGATCAACACAGTGTATATGTACGAATATTTGAATTTAATAAATAACGGTTATAATTTGTAAATTATACAAACATATCATTATTGTATTATTATGCTATGTATCAGTGTTTAAGTAAGCATCATTAATATACTCTACAGATAGGTAAATAATTACGAATCTGATCGTGTTTAATGTATGCCTAAATTAATAATAAATAAACATTTAATTATTTAATAGACGCTCCATTTTCAAATTTTATCGAAATAAAAAGTTATAAATGGTTGTTTTTTTAAACTTACGCAGAGATTCGAGGATAAAGAGATCAATTTATAACAACGCTTATCGCAGAAGCGTGAGGCCTGGGGATTTGTGGCTGAATTAATAGCATTACCATTAATCCAATTGTAAAAATGCTGGAAGTTTGCAAAGCTCGAAAGTGATCGTAGAATTGAAATAATTGTCTTGTTTACATAATATAGAGTGGTTAATTCACTGTTCCTCCATAAAGTTCTTCGTGATTTTTTTACTTTTAATCTTTCCTTTTTTTACTTTTCTTTTTTTTTCTTTTTGATATATATATATCTGTTTTATGATCATTTGTCAATAGGCAAGAAAGTGATTAGCCTCCTGTGCCTGACACACGCCGTCGACTTTTTAGGTCAAAGGCAAGCCGGTTTTCTTACGATGTTTTTTCCTTCTCCGTTCGAGCGAATGTTAAATGCCCACATAAAAAGAAAGGCCATTGGTGTACAGCCGGGGTCGAACCCACGACCTCAGGGATGAGCCAACACTGCTCATATACTCATTAATATACGTGTTTGTTTTATTTTAAATACATTATACGTATTGTATATTTAAATATAATTATAGTCCCTAGATATAGACGAGATATACCTTCTCGTTACAGCCCAAATGTTCATAAATTTCCTCAGCATAACAAATATATTTACAGATTAATGTTAATATATTCTGTTATAAGATGTATGAATAAATAATAATTAATCAAGCCTTAGCTAGGACTAACATTCAGAATGACAAAAATGTTGTTTGAAACTAATTTACATTTTATTTGACTGTTAAAAATTACAGAGATTGTCCATGGTTGAATGACTTTACCAAAATAAAATACAGGTCGAAAAGAAATTGAATTTAAGCATATGCTATAAATACTTAGGCATTCAGTAGCATTTAATTAAAACCTCTCTTAGTTGATCCACATCTTATCATGATTAATAATTCACTCGGCAAAATCTCAGTACACTGCAGCCGTCATCTGTTTTATTAAGAGGTTTATTCCGTCGGGATCCTAATTTCCATACTGTCAACATTGAAAATGACACTGCATATGCCATATTTCTTGAGGAATAGCGTAAGTGCAAACGAAAACAGAATGTGCTCTGATACACTGAGAGGAATATACGTTATAAGTTATAAGAGTTTACTTGAGTTTAATGTTTATAAAACTATGGCTGTCTCTCGCTAACCATATCTAAGTAAATTATGAAATAAATTCATCTTTCCTCTTTTAAGTAAAATAGTATTCCAATGTATTTTTTCCTTAAAGAATTGAAGAGTTATATGTAAGTCGAATCAACTAACACTATATATAGATAATATAATAATTATTACAACTCCGTATAGTTTATATAAAATAAAGTGTTACACTCACTAAATACATAATTAAACTACAATATTTAAATAAATAATAGTTTAAATCTATAGACGAAAAATATGGCACAGAGCGCCCCACACTTTTTCACAATAAAACCAGTATTTTTTGTTCATTACCATTTTCAGCCTAAATTAGGAATTATTTTTCACTTTTTAGTTTGATGTGCTTTAAAAGCGTGTTTTTTAGTTAAATTTTTTTCATTTTTTTTTCGGATTATTGCATTGTCATCGATCTTTGACAGGTGCGCAAAATTTGAATAAAATCTGTCCGTTTAAAGTGGGTCCAAATCGAGTCCGAAGGAGTCGGTTACATACATACATACATACATAAGGTGAAGCTAATATAAAGCGTGTAAAAAGCTTCGCGTTCTTAATTATTCAACGCAACACTATTTGCAAATAAATAAGGGCGCATTATTAATCTTAGCCAGATACTAAGAAATAAGAGAAAATGCTTAGTAAAAATATTTCCATTTTTATTAAAAACTTCTGCGACGTAAATAAATCCTCATTAGCTGATAGTCTAGCTTTATAGGTAAAACAATTTAAAAGCCGAGTGTAGTGTAAACAGACTCACATTTTCTCATTTACTCTTAAAGTGAAGAAACTTGGTGCGAAAGCTTTATAGTACTTTGGTTTTAAAACAACATGGAAAATTCAGGATGAATTATGGTTCATGGAAAATCCTTGATTTATTAGAACCGCAAATTTTAGTTTCATTTTACTGAATATGCACCGTATAAATTTAGTTGTATTTTATTATATTAACTATTAATAAGAATGATGCTTTACTTAATAATTTACTAGTGCTCCAACCCATTTGAAGGTCTTGGTCTTGACTCTTAACGGGGTTTCATTGTTTTTGATAGTTTTTTTAGGCCAATACAAACATACGACATGATATGTCATTATACGTCAGTTTGGCTAATTGAAAACAAATGCAACGTTTTGACTAGCGTCTTTTTTTTTATAGTTTCACCCTCCTGAGTATTGCTCATTTTCCTTAGTCAAGAAAGAAGGTTCTATGACTGTCACGTTATCGATTTTCGGTTCTGACACCTTGTTAAGGTAAACAATAAAATGAAAATAGAAGTGAAGAGTTTTTTTGTTTGCTGGTTACAAGCAAACAAAAAAACTCTTCACTTCTATTCTTATTCTTCTAATCTTGCATTTGAATTGCGTCTTTATCAAGAAGCTATCAAGAAATTGCGCAGCCTTTTGAGTATTTTGAAACTATTTTATATAAGTAGAAACACACATTTTACGCTTTCCAATTGTATTTATGATACGTCGTCTATTGGGTTCTCGGCGGTGCACTTATGGATTTTACTTACGTGTGGACGAAGAACACTTGCTAGGGCGAGGAAAAATGCGACACAATAAGCATAGAAACTTATCTAAAATAATCCAGTGCATATACATATTAAGTAATAAATACTAGATAAAATTTAGAACATCACGTGAGAAATATCCACTAAGCCTCACACTTTTCCAGCACTTTCAATAATTTAATTTTATCGTGATTTCCCAACGGACTTAATTCTCATTAAATCTTCTAAAAATTCATCTCATCGGGGATTCTGAAAAATTATATTTTTTTACTTCCGTCTTATGAAAGATGGATAGAAATATCTCTAGCATTTTATACATTAAAATCAGATTATACAGAAATAAAATAATACAATTCATTTTAAAATATCTTTGTAATTGGCATTATAATGTTCTCATTATTTAATGTAACTCTGCAACGATGAGTAAACTTTTTCATGGGAATATTGCTAATTTTCCAGCGTTTGTTACTTAAACTTTTAGTATTCTTTCTTAGTTTTAGGTTAATATTATGTTATTAGTTTCAACGTAATCGTATTGGTGCTTAACTGCAATAATAGTTGTGTTTAAATAAAATAATTGGAACACAAATAGTTGATGAAGTGTTTTGATTAGAAACATTCACTATTCAGTCAAAATATCCAGATTTTGTAGCGTGTTTCCCTTAAACATTATCCTGTTTCAGTATAAAATAAGTTAATCATAATTTTTAAATAATATTTGTTGTTAAAAATGACATTACCCAAAACGATACCCTAAACACATCTAAATCCCCTTACATTCTAGGCATTTTTACAATACGCTCAGATTAAAATTTCACAAATAAATACATTTACACCATGAATTTTACATTATTCTATTGTTACACATTCAATACAATAAAGTGTCCTAATCCATGCAAAATTCTCCGACCACAAAAACCAACACGCATATATCAAGATTATCCCGAATTGTATTTTGCGTTTCTATGTGTAAATAATGCGAATACATCTTCCCCCGGCTCAACTCGGGCCTCCCATTGATCTCCCAGATTAACCTATAATCCATCTTCTTGATTGAAATCCGCTCGGATTTACGATAAAACTGCTGTAGTTACTCGAAATTCTTCAATTATTCACTCGATTTATCTAACTCCCTGTTACATTTCAAATAAATCGTCACATTCCTTACTGTTATGTAATGTTTAGTTATTCTTCGAAATTCAATAAAAATTGGAAAAATACTGGCAATATATTCAACGAGTCAATATATTAATGATTCTTTTGTATTTTTATCATATGTAAGTTAGATCCTGTTCAGGTAGTTCAAACTTTAGGCAGTATGAATTGCCATGACGGCATCACTTATCAGAACTTATCTGATTTAGCGGCCTATTCTAGCTTCACAAGGCCGTATTTTTATTTCTATGAATAAATTCGGAAATATATATAGCATTTCTTATTATAATATCGAAATAATTATTCATACTTACCTTATTTTTTTACATAAATGCAATATTGGACTACACCCGTAATTAATTTTAAATAATAAAGTTAGAATATTCTTTATCTACATAATAATTAAAAATGGATAAAGAAACTAAAATAAATTTTAAAAGTTTGATCCCTGTGGTTTCGATACTTACACGTTTAAGTATGCATCGAATCAAATCCTGACTTAGGTTTATAGTTATGATAAGAGACATTTTTATTAGAATAGAAGCGTTGAGAAAAATTTTAAGACTTACTACTCATAAGCTTACTAATCATAAAAATATAAAATTTCAGTGTGTTATTTCTACTAGATTTTTTATCTTCTAATCGATCCCTTGTATTAACGCGACAACCCATCATCAATTCTCAATCCATTTCCTGTCCCGGCAACCCTTTTGGTAAATTGAGTGGGAAAAATGTTTTTACTGATGTACTCGTGGTTTAATGACTACAGCTAATCTTGCCATCTTTTGCGGTTTCTACGTTATTTTTAGATGGAAAAGGTTCTGTTTACAGTCGACTGGTCAAACGTTGGCTTACAACGAAATTGAAATTAAGTTAGGGTAAAATAATGTGTCACTATATTTAGATAAAGGCTTTGATAAAGTTTTAGGCAAATGTATGCTTTTTGAAATGTAAGATGTAACTAACGGCGGTAATAGCGGGAAGGCTGTACAGTGTACTGCCTTTACATGGGACATTGTATTTGCCTACACGGTAAAAAAAATACTGTGTCTGGTTTTTTGGTAGCAATGAGTGCTGAGGGGGGTAATTTTAATTATTATTATTGAATATTCTTTAAAGCCTTTTTTTTATCCCAGGTGGAAATGCGTTAGCGCATGCCCTTAAAAGTTGCAGTGGTATGTGGGACTCGACCCACGCCATTCAGAGACTTGCTGAGCAATACCCACCAAAACCACCTCGAGTAGTTGCTACAAAGCCGCGTTACAGACGCTCCGGGGTCGCTGTCGCATTCTACCGGGACGTCAACGGCATGTTACACTCAAAAACCTCCGGTGCAGTATACACTACATAGGAGGTAGATGGGCATATCTTCTCATATTTACTCCCCGTCTTCTACCCCTAGGATTCATCCTAAAGCGCTCTCTCTCGTTCTGCTGTCTCCTTCTGTAGCATAACATGCTCACAGAAGGATACCACTGCGTTACATACCCTGTCACTGCCGACCATTTTATGTACAACACAAGGCAAAGCAAGGTTATTACCCACCAAAGAATAAAGATTATGACGTAGCTGACACCACTGCGGACAATCCTCCAACGTATGCTGTGCAGTGTCATCATTTGCGCCACACATACTTTACAGCCTACTAATATAATATTTAGAACTGTATCGTTACAATAATAACCATATGGCTTTATGGTTATCTGCTTAAATATATAAATTATTCGTATAAAGAGATTTTAAATTTAAAATGGCAGTATTCTGTGCCTGACAAATGCATAAAACAAACAAAGGCCAAAATAGATGTTTAATAGTATATATATTGGATAGCAGGGCGATCGAGAATTCGTGCTTGGCTATTAAGGTGGATTTTGGCTTACGCACCCTTTAATGGAAAACTACATTTCAGCATTAATACCATTTTAAGGCTACTAAAGAAAATTTATTTCAGAAATTTTATTATATTTAGAGATTTATAAGTTGTAAATCTGTCCATTAGAGCTTCTTACGAAATTATGAAAGCTTGTAAATTACGCTTTGAAAACTTGGTCATATTACTTAACTTAAAGCAGCATCGGCTTATAGTGCAATATTAAAACAGTCTTCACTATGAACATCAATTAACACGAACCAACTTATACCCGCAAGGCAAACTTCTACAAATTCCATCGGAACAATCTCGAAGCACTAACTCTACGATCGATTCACCTGTTAACATATTTGAAACTTTAAACTCTGGCCGTAGTCAGGCGAAACTAGCCATTATGTTGTTATGGGTAAGGCGAAAATTTACTTGTTCGTTTAATGCATTTGGAACAAGCGACATGAATTTGTTATAATCCTTAAAACGTACTTGGTACAATATTGCGAGTGTTTAGAGTTTTCATGACACAAATTGCAGGTGATTTAGTGGTCCTGGAAATTTTGAAACGAAAATGTAATGAATTTAAGATAACCTAACACTTATCTTCTGCTCATACTTCATTAAAGAGTTTACGTTTACTTATACTGAACGAACGCCTTTTACTATAGAATGCTACCTTAAATTAATCCTTGTTTGTCGTGATTTCCTAGCTCCGTATACGTCCATTGAAATCTATATATAAAAGAAAGTCGTGTTTGTTACAACACTTATAACTCGAGATCGGCTGGACCGATGTTAGTTATGTCTTTTTTGATGGATTTTTCTCCACTCCGAATAGCAGAATAAGTAATAAAATATCGGATAAGTTATCGAATAACAATAAATAAATTAATTAATTATAAGAATGCACACGGCATGTGGTGACATTTGTTGACAAAACTACGCATCATTTTACGTCGAATTCGTGTCACTTCAAGAAATTCCGAACTTGAGGTAAATGAGGAGATGCATAACCAGGCTTTGATCTTGATCGAAAACATGTGTTACCTCATCAAAAAATGTTGTAAAGCAGAAAGTGCTTTAACATGCAGTATCGTAATATTGGCGATAGAGAGAAGAGGCCTAATGTGTAAAACTGCCATTCTTCTTTTGCAATGGCAAGCAATAAAACATTTATCTATTTGCAAAAAAAGTTATCACCTTAATGAAATCCTAAAATAAGTTTAACTAAAGCAACAACGATATTATTATTAAGGCGGAACGAAGTTAGGGTCAGCTAGTTATAATCTAAATCAATCAAAATATAATCTAAATAAAAAAAATATATATTTAAATACTATTAGAGATAAATAATATGTTAGAAATATATATAATCTATATTACTCCGACATAATGTACCATTCTAAAATTGCAAGAATTTTTTAAATCGATCTATTAGTTTTTGAGTATATTTTCTACAAGCATACAGATCTTTTCTCTTTATATTATTATTATACATACAGTAGAGAAAATAAATATAAAAAGTCAACGTTTTAAATAATTATAAACTCAAAGGACGTGAATTATTATTTAAGTCTGATTCGCAATAAGTATTGTATAAAAGCTATTGGATCAAAAAACTCAATGACGCGAAAAATGGAATGATGTGTACGAAAATTGGAGTTTTTATGAAAGAACATAGAGAACTCAGCCAGGCGTCAGTTCGATTATATTCGCAAAGAGGAATGATCTTTCATAACTGTAACGAAAACGGTACAATTTTTTTCAAAGATCCCTTATAAACTGGTTAAAGATTTTGTTTTAGTAGTATCGATTCAATATATAAAGATGGTGTCCATTTGGAGTGGAAAACTATAATTGTTCTTCTAGAGCCTTTTGCGTAAACCACTCTGTTTATTGATGAAAAAGTTTAAAAGATCTAAGTGTACAGATGGAAAACTAATTAACCTTGCTAAATTCTAAGTGGAGTTTTATTAGATATAAAGACAAGCGTGGTCTGAACTTAATTGACTTTTAATAGAAAATTTAAAGGTGGGCATAGTTTTCTATATATATAAGCCCTTTGAGTTTCCTTATAACGTATCCTTACACTGACTAAATTAATTATATAGAAAGCAGATTGCACATCCAGGGCCTAGGCCAAACCGGGAACTGCATTCTGTACCGCATATAAACATTATACTTCACGTAAATAAAAATAATTTCATTTCACAGCTTATCCTTCTTAGGCAATTCCTTTAGGATCTCCACCATTAAGTTGTGAAATATGCTGTAATACCATTGGCTACCTCCCTAACATCTTTTAAAACTCTTCTACATAAACCTTTATTAACCATATCCTATTCTGCTCAATCGGGCCTTTTGTAATTCTTGTATTTCTTATTTAGATTAGCTTTTTCGATTTTAGTTTCTTTTATTAATTTTTTTGGTATTATTTTAGATTCCATAATTTTTTGGAAGATTTGGTTATACACTTCTTGCAATTTACTTTGGTTATACACTTATTAGGATTGCTTGGAAAAGATCGCTTGTAAGCGATAAGGCCACCCGTTGCATCCCTAATAATAAATAACGAAGACTGTTTTAGAAAAACAACCAATGTCCAAATTTTTTGAATTTGTTTTTTTGAATTTGAATTTGTTGTTAGATCGGTCGACAAGACCATAGTTATGGTCGAAAAAATTTGATTTTGTTATTCTAGCTGTTGTGTTGCTAATAAATGTTTATTTCTTGTGGATTGATTACACAATTAACTCTAATGAAAACAGTGCTGTTGTTAAGTGGCCACATCGCAAACCACCGAAGATACCTAAAATTACCTCAATCAAAGAGCTCAAAGTTCATGGGAAGTCTCACGTAAACCACGTTGGAAAGCCAATTTATACTATGAATATTCTAAACTTTTACAAAAATTACAAATTCTTATGGTTTATACTATCATTCATTATTATGTACTTTTAATAAATATCAAAAGTAGTTACTATTTCATTGTTTCCACTAAGTTTTATTTACTTCCTGTAAAGTCAGATCTATGTGACTTTGGTTGTTTTTCCAAAACAGTCTTTTTTATGTTTAATAAGAAAAAACAATAAAAAATAATTTTATTTGTTTTCTATAAATGTAACGCAGTGTATACGAGTAAGCTGATACAAATATAAAGTATAATAATAATTTCTTTAAAGCTACGTTTCTCGTTATTTAATTATAGATACGGCATGATCAAGTATCGATTGACCTTTCCGAAAACAAGCCGTAAGCGGGTGTAATTTGCATAATGGAGTTTATTATTCAGAAGGATTCCCAAATTAACAAGTTTAATTTCAGAAAGGTTTTGTAAAATACCCATTCACTAAGATACTAATTGACTTGTTATATATGATTTTCATATACAAATTGAATAAATTCGGTCATTTTTATTTCTCGTTTAAAATTAAATAACTTTTAGCGACACGCGTTTTTAAGATAATATGACATATTTTGAACTTAATACCGCAACGATAACATAAATTTCTCGGTTTTAAATATAAAATTATGTTAAGAATTTTTGTTATGATTTTAGTTTAAGAAATATTTGATGTTGTCAAGCAAACATTACTCTTTTCTTTATCGTTGAATAATATATCTATTTGACTTAGCTTTGGCAAATTCAGGCGAAACCACTAAGATAATTCTCAAGCACGAACGCATATCATTTGTAAAGGGAAATATATCACACAAGCGCGCTTTTTGTTCAGTCCGGGACATTCTCGGCCATAAATTAATGTCCAGAAGTCTGCGCTCTATTACGAAACCCAATTTATCTTGGCATAAACACATCGTGTAGTGTTCGTTCAATAATGCACCAACATTGTTAAGTTTCGACAATGTCTCGGGGGATACCAAACTGTTGTGGACTATCCTATATGAGACATTTGCATAACTCATGTAACGTATGCATCGCTCAGCTTCTATGCCAATGTGTGATATTTTGTGATAAAATTTTCAGTGAATTTAGCACCAACGAATATTTTCTATGTACAATTACACTCGGCTTGTCTTATTCTGAATTGTCGTTTCAGGCTGTTAACCTAATCACCTCTAAAGAATTATTAATAAAACAAATACAGACGGACGAGGCAATTATTACTGGATTATGAGTACAACTAGAAAAGCTAGTAAAAAGTTTTGGGAGTGTGGAGAATACTACAGCAGCGAAGAAGATTTTTAGACAATGATAAACCTATATTAATATTTTAAAGGGGAAATATTTGTATATTTGTTACGTTGTTTGCCTAAAACGGATAGTCCAGGCACACGGCAAGAGCAACTCGTGAACTCGTTAAGTAGGACCGTTCACGAGTATGACGCATGGCCAGCCATCGGCTCCCTCGCCATATTTTAGGAAGAGAGACAACTCGACGGACATGGACAGAGAAAGAGATCCACAGGTCCAATGTAGTCATGATCTGGACTGGATTGTGTGGCCTATTTAAACAAGTGCAGAGAGCTAAAAGAGGCCTACGTGTCGACCGAATATTTTGTTTTATATTGTATTAAAAAGCAAATTGTTGTGTGGTCACAGAAGTAAAAGGCTTTAATATATGTTTGAAACGAATAAACATAAAAAACTACTCCATCAATTTTAAAAATTGTTTTATTATTGTTTTACTAATGCTTCAAATTTCTTATTTAGTCAAATTAATATATTCTTTTAAGTATATATAATATCTTAATCCTGTCTGATTAGAGTCGGTATCAGAACTCATAATTATATTACTTTGATATTAAATTATATAGGTGTAATCTGAATAATGAATATTCTTATTATGCAATTATCACTGTGATGCCCAAAAATCATTTGTCTTTTTACAGCTCAAAATCAAACGTGTCTTGGCCATTTTAAATCTGATACTGACGATAAACAGATTCCTAAAACACTTTCAATTGAAACGATTTCGTTTAATTTTATTAGTGTTGTAACTGTTTATTAGTTCGCGAGTGTTCCCGAGAGCCACTTGTTGCGTCAACAACAAGTTGGTCAACTGTTCTTTTCATAGTATCGGACGATGTGTCAGCAATCTAAACTTTACTCTTGAAACTATGAACTTAATTAATACGCTCCAAAGTAAGCTAAGAATCATCGAGCTAATTCTCTTTTTCTATGGAACTGCAAACAAGTAAGCAAGTCACTAAAATGAAATGCTTACTGCAAAGAGGGGCCCTTAAACGGTTAGAGACTTATAAGTACAGCATTTATTTACAAACTTCTAACTGTACGAGCTAAGGCTGTACATTTTGCTCACTCAGGCTTTCTTAGTTTTATAAGCGTGGCGATTTCCTAAATCTTCGTATGCCCCGAGAGTATAGCCAGACGTAGGCACTGTCTTCAAGAGTAACATTGCATTCATTCGTTACATAGCATTAACATTTCATTATTTCGCTTATATTCTATTGTTGTACGTGAGTGGTTAATATAAAGAAAAATAAAATTCTCCATTACTTAGAGCATGCTGATGACCCAAGAACCGAAAACTAACTTAAAGCAGCGTCGATAGACAACTTTCGTTTTACGTAACTGATTATCATACATCCAGTGTTTTTTTTTATAGGTAGCATTCATCTTTGTGATCTGGCCCACATCATAGATTTTTAATCTGATAGGAGGCTTTATTTTGTAAAGGCGTGAATTTATAAATCAAATAAATTTATACTCTGAATGTTTTTTAATTGCAAAGTTATACAAAGTTAAGTTTTTTAATTACATTGAGTCTCATTAAATATCACGTTTGAACTAAAACTAAATATAACTAAATATATGAATATTGCATGCATATAATAGCATTTTATAATTTAGAGGATGTGTTGTATAAAAAATTGTAAAACATACTTACGAAATTGATAGCGTATCACTTAATGTAAATATGTAAATAGCCACTTTCATGTAAATTCCTTTAAAATGAAAGCTTTTGAAACACAAATTCCCTTTTATACGTAATCGATTGAAATACATGTTTTCAGATAGAAAGTATTGGATCGTAGAGTTGTACTTTAGTGAATAGAAATGTATGCACTTTGCTTATACCTTATTCAAGTTTCAATTGAATTTGTTTTTCGTGTTTTAGGATACGGATCAGTGAATGATCTTGTTATATAATGATTTACTGAAAATGATGTTTATTTAATAGTATATAAAGTAATTTAAAAGAAGAAAATACAGACTTCATATTTTTGTTTAATAGTATAAGATCCCGCTATACAACGACCTTCACCGAGATGCTTATTTAATGAAACTTATTTTATATTTAATTTAATATGTCAATAAATATAATCCATATGGGTTGCCTAGCAAATTTCAGTCCAGAGTATGTTTAATTAATATTTAAAAAAAAAATTTTTTTTTATAATTTGCATGTAGTAAATTTTTTTAACTTTTTTCAATCAATATTTTAAATCAGGGTAGTATTATATATGTATCACTAAAAACTTCTTTTATACTAAAGATGTATATATACTTTAGTGTCACATAAAAAATATACACATAAATTATTAATTGATTAAAAACAACCTAACTTTTGCATATTCTAAGGGCTTCATACTTTCGATTGGTATAGAATTTATCTAATAATCATGCCGGTGAAATGTTTAAAAAAATATTTTTTTTTTAATTAATTAAAAATACTCTGGACTGAAATTTGCTAGGCAACCCATATGGATTATATTTATTGACATATTAAATTATATATAAAATAAGTTTCATTAAATAAGCATCTCGGTGAAGGTCGTTGTATAGCGGGATCTTAGACCATAACACAGTGGTTGCCTGGAAGAGATCGCTCGAAAGCGATAAGCGAAAATTATGACAATTGTATTATATTCCTGTATGCAACGAAGTGTTATAAATTAATAAATAAATACAGAGATTATAGAATAAATTAAATAACCATTTGTAGCACTGTTATTAAAATCTTGTTATATTCCATATAGTACATTATTTTTTATGAGCGTATATGTTACATTCACTTCAACACAACTTCAAAAAAATAAAAGTAAATTTGGAGTTTTATAATATTTTATATGATGATTTGATTAAGCTTCCAAGCACGCGTTGTAAGTGTTTGTTAGTGCGGAAACTAAGTCATATCGAGAAAATTCATTGGTTAAATTTATACTTGAGAAAAATACAAGTTTCATCAAAATTTGTCCAGTAGTTTTTGAGATCCATAAGTTTCTGGAGGGAATTTGTACAACATTGCCTATATTATATTAGGTAACAATAATATCGTTGATATTTAAAGTCAAGTTGAGATCGGTTTAATTTGTTATAATATTTGACATCTACACTTTTAAATGCATACAGTAAAACATTATTACACTAAAAATTATTCCCATTTTACGTAGTAAATTTTAATTAAGTCCTAATAAATATTTTGTTAGGTGGTGTTTTGATATTAAATAAAACCTTATTAATTTGTTTAATGAACTTACTTTTGATGATCCATTAGAATAATGTAATTCCACTAAAATGAAGGGATTCCATGTTAATTTTCATTTTGCGGGAAATTTCCACTCGAGAACTGTAAAACCGGGAAAACTTTTCGGTCATGTTAGTTCAGCAATTTTCTCCAGAAGTTTCATTGCTGAGAAAATGTGAACTTGAAGTGTATGAAGGGTCTTAAATAATACGTGAAAATAGGGCGAGAATGTTATTTTGTAATACTACGAAACAGTACAAAATTTATTATAAAGACAGTCTATAAAGTAGGGTATTTTGAATAAGTAAAGCTGGATAATATTTACTATTATATTTTACCCTTCAGGGTAGACTTTGTTTTTTCCTTTGTTATCTATACTAATAGAGAAAGAACTAAGAAGCGAAAGTCAAAATTTCTAAATTAATTTTGGAACACGATCGCTTATTTCAATATTAGCAAAAAATGGGTATTTTTAACAGCGAAAGCTTACTATTGCTTTCGACGAAAACCTTTAATTAACTAAGCTTAATGAATGAAAAAGTAATTAGTTACTAATAACGAGGCGTAATCTCACGGTGAAAGAAAGTTCTAATGACCTAGTTAGCAGACACGACCCTTATGCCAAGGTGGCTAAATTACTAGCAGAACAGCTGTTTGTTACCCAGCCAATCATTTTATGAACATCTTTGTTCAACTACTTAAAGATAATAACAGTATTGGCCTAGTGCGTTACCCGTACAAATGCAAATACCCTTTCCCAATAGACATTTCTCTCCTTAGAGTATGGATATCGTATTTTAAACGTTTCAACATTTAACATAACATTTCTTACTAACGAAACACACACACAGAACAGACACAAAATAATAATAAGCAAACAAAGAAAAATATCTATGGAAAAAGAAGGAATAAGGTATATTAATTAAAGTGTAATGTGTGTGTGTGTTGTGGTTGTAACTGGCCCTGGCTCAGCAATATGCTGTGGAGCCGACGTGTTCCACAGCGCTGGTCATTCTACCAGAGAACACAACCGTTTGTATGACATCATTTAGACCTGCCCTGCGATTCTGTAACTCACTTTTCGAACTCACACAGCGGTTTTCGGAAAGGTGGGAGCTTGTAGTTTTTTGTTTATCAGAATTCCAAATCATAAAATGACTTCACGACTGATTTCAGAGCGACCGCCGATGCGAAAACCGCTGTGTGAGTTCGAAAAGTGAGTTACAGAATCGCAGGGCTGTTTGGACTGCATAGAAGATGGTTTATAGAAAGACGTTCAAAAAAACAGATGCAATCTGAGGCAAATAATTAAATTGTACCACAGATTATTATTCATAATAATATAGGAAAACTTTGAAATAAATGTTAGGCCTCTGATCTTATAATTCATATAGTACGGTATTTGAAATTGATTTTCTTATGATAATGCTACTTTAAACAAGTTTCATTTGATTTAAATAATTTGAAGGTTTTCATAAAATTGCACTTTTACTCTATAGAACCTCATTGATAAATAAATACGGCTTGTGTTACTAGAATTGGAATGTTAATGTATTTTATTTAATGAAACATATTTTCATTAATTAACGTATACAAATATTGTAAATTTGTATTGAATGTATAAACTACTGTACATAATTTTAGTAATCAATGTAATAATTGGTAAGTGATATTATACTATAAGTTTAGGTGAAAGATTTGAAACTCAAATTAATAAATGCGTTTATAGTCGCTGGCAAGAACCATTGTAAAGGCGTGAAATTATTTTATAAACTTAGAGGTCTCGAGTCCAATTTCAACAAAAACAATTTACTACCTATAATTATTGTGGGTCTATACAGAATTCTGATAACCAACTTCCCATTTTAAGTATTCTAAAACCCCAAACTTAAATCAGTATCAAATTGTATTATGGAACGGGTTTTATATTTGTGTGCAATCCAGTGACGTTACAACCCTCTAAAATATCAGATTGCTCCTGTTTCTATGATCACTTTTACTTACAGGCAAGTAGGCGATCTGTCTTTGATCTATGTAGGTTTCACCTTATTAAATGTGTTTCCTTTCTGCGAAGAAAATTAATTGGTGCACGGATATGGCTTGAAAAAACCCACATGTACTTAAAGTACGATATTTACCTTCACCGTATTCTTTCTGTGAAGAAAATTAATTTATGCTTGAAGGTGGAACTTCAAGGTTTAAAGTCGTACGTTTAATCATAGATAAATATATAATAAAAACAACACACAGATTTCGAATAGAAACCTATAGAAAGCAAAACATGAACAAGATTTTAAATTTAATTACGAGGTCGCAAATCACAAAGGGTCGTCCTGTTAAGCCTTTTGGTGTTGGATTTTATGGTTATTTATGAAAATATCTAATGGAGGGTTATTAAAAGGGTAAACGAGTAGTTTTGTTCCAAGTTTTAATCTAAACAAGCCCATCCTAAAATTATAAAGCTAATGAGCTTATTTGTTTAATATCAGGAACAACTGGTACGAACCAGATATCACCGAACTTGGAGCATAGCTAGTATTTTATAAAACGTTTAAAGTATTAAGTATTTATATAGTATTTATTGTACAATACAAATCTTTTATTATCTGACATGTCGTTTGTGAAACTGATACCTACTTCTTGCAATAGCCATGACTTCAAGCGTAATGCTGTAGCCATTGTTACGGCACAAATACGGCTGAATTATAAAAACATTATTTAATATCGCGCACACGTCTATTTGTTACATACTTTGAATGTTCTGTGTATTTTGTGTAATATTTTCTGTGTATGTCTGTAAGTATTTTAAATATATGAATAAATAAATAATTATTTATCTTTAAGTTAGTCATTTACTGCAGATCCAATTAGTAGAATTAAGAAAATTTGTTATAATTAACTTTGAATTACTTTTTTATAATCTCATACACAATTTCATTATTTACTAATAAAACATTATTTCTAGTCTATCGCAATGTCAAAGTATTTGGTAATAAAGTCGAGAACTAATTGCGTTACTAGGGAGCAAATGAAGCATTTATTTTCTGAGTAAATACGGGGACAGCAAATCGCTTAAGTATATAAATACCATAAATACAATGTTAGGTCAGTAAATACTATTAGGCTGACGGGAGCTTGAGTGCCTACATTGTGATTGTGGTATGCATCTGGCAATATATTACATATAAATAAATGAAAATTGATTTAGGGGCTAAAAACAATTACAATAAAATGTGTTTGTAATTTAAACATATTTATATTATGGTATATGGTTCAAGTGCACAGGCGCTTAGTAAAGATTTAAGTTGGCGTATGGTAGATAGTACCGGTGATCCCACAGCTGGTGCTTTCATGGATCAACGAATAAGTATCACAATACAGCGAGGAAATGCTGCCAGAGTAATAGGTACACTGCCACAGGGACCAAACTTTTTAAATTTGTTTTAATTTTATTTTGAAATATGTTAAATTATTTTTACTATTATAATGATATAATAAAAAAACTAATACTTCTTCATCTGATGACTTTGAAAACACTCAGTTATTATGTTTATTTTGTATGGTATCTACCCCTACTATCCCTTATTACCCAACATTATTTGTCTTGGGGATATTGCAGTACAATAAATTAGAAACAAGACGGGACTTACTGTTGACCTACTATCTACTTAAAGTCTTGAAGGGGTCTTAGTGAGCAACCCAAGTCTTCGCCAAGACCTCGGCTTCTTTGTACCTAGGGGACATGAGTGACGGTTGCTTGTGATACCAAGGACTAGAACCAGTCTGTTACACAGATCCCAGTTAACAAACACGTTGCGCTTACTGAATGCTGTCTCCGTCACTATCTCGGAACAAACACAAGCTGCAATTTCCCCGTACTAGACTATCTAAAGTTAGTAATTCTTTTTTAGGAAAAAGGATACTCTTCTTTAATAAAATCCCAGAGGCTTTTTTATCTCTGCCTTTTAATAAATTTAAGAAATGTATTAAAGAAAAGCTGTATAAAGAGGCTTACTATAAAGTTATCGATTATCTAGTTGATAAAAGGGCCTGGGACTAGTGCTAGACAAGCTACGTAATTAATTTGCGATATTTGTTTTAAAATAAGTGTTGATTGATGATTTGCTATTTTAAAAGAGTACCGAGAGTTTTTAACGCCGGCTTTTTCTCTCGGCCTACACCCTCTGTCTTCTTTGCCGATGAGCAGGAATGCCTACAAATTCAAATTTAATGACGTGTAATAAGTGATACCTGTATCTTATGTTCCATAATAAACATATTTTATTTTTTTTATTTTATCGACATCTTAATATGTTCGCAGAGTGGGTTCACAGTAGCGATATTGTGTATCTTATGTGTTTAATATTATTTATACTGTTATGGTTTTTTGTTCCACAGGTTAGTATTATACGGTACGGTTGGTTTATTATAGACAATGTACTTACAACGTCGATGAGCTGACTCAGACGAAGCCCCATCTTGACGGTTAGACGATCTGAGTTATTGCCGACCGGCCGAATGAGCCGATTGTAGTTTGACAAGAGGTCGTCGTAGAGCCGCTTCGCATCCGGGTTCGCGACGGTTAAGCGGCCACACACGCACAGGACTCCGACCACAAACGCCAGCACCATCTTAGGCTAACACCTCCCCTGGAACAAAAACACAATATTAATGCGTCATACTCGTGAACGGGTGCTACTTGTGGTGACTGTCGAACTTGAATTCGTGTATGCGGTGATGTTAGTTATTTTGACTATGTATTTGGATGTTGTTCCCTCGAGAAAGTAAGTGCGTGCTCCTATTTCACCATGCCTATTGCTGATAGAGGACAAATCTTTGTTTTTAATATTTTTATTATGAATTACCTACTTAGGATGTCGAATGGAACATGGTGTAATTATTGCATGGCAGTAAATGTAAAATTAGAAGCATTTAATATGTATTTCTTTATTAATGTTCATAAGTGTACATTGTGTTACCTAAATTAATAAATAATTTTGACTTGACTTGACTATACATATATTTCGAACTCATGAACTTTTATTAGTGTTGCCTTCCATTGCTTCTTTTACTTTTTGTATGTGCTAGTATGTAAATAAATATATTTACAGTGAATTACATATTGGAATTTAATGATGAAATGAATATATTTGGAATATTTTTCGTAACACAGTCACATGCATTTTATTAACATTTTACAATATACACCCTGCATAACTCTAAAATATAAAAGTATATATTCGATGCGAAAATGGAAATTATTTATTACCTACAAAATCTAATTAACTCGTACGTAAATCAGAGTAGGCCGATAAATTAATACGAAATTAATTTTGTCAAAATTACAGCAACAGTTTGTACTGCGATTGCGATGGAGTCGTAAATTCTCTTTATTATGTTTTTGTATTGAGAACAGTAAAATTAAACTTAATTGTATGAAAAAGTCAGTTATGACCTATTTATAGGTATATTATTATGCCACCCTAGTACAATATATTAATAATATTTAATTATATTATATTATTAGGTTACAAAATATGTAACAGGGCGGTCTTACTGCTCTCATATATAATAAATAATACGCGTATGTCAATGATAAAAAGTTATTCGTCATATTGAAATACCTAATATATAACGTATAACATTGAATATAAGTTTCTTGAGGACCTTTTATTGAGCCAAAGCTTTTTAATCATATGTTGTTTAATTGTATAAGAATGAATAGGCAATCTCGCAGTTTTGTCCCGTCACCGCATACCGAAGCGGAGAAACTTCGTTATAAAATAAATTGTTTAAAAGATAATAAAACTGTTACTTCAATATACAGGTCAATATAAATCTGACTCCTTTAATGTAAATAAAAAAAACCAGTTGCACTGGAACTCTTGGTGTTGGCCTGAGATTTCTGTATCTGTTTCGTGGTCATTTGTTTTCTTTTTCAAGAAGGCAAGTCGGTGATCAACCTTCTGTGCCTGACACACGCCGTCATGCCTCCAGTTAAATGGACCGATAGTAAATTACATTACGTGATTCGAACTAACGACCTCAGGTGTGAGAGATGCATGCTCAAGCCACTGGGAAAAATCTGCTAATTGAATTTATCTACAATCACGTTTACATATCAAAATTTTAATTAATAATAGCATAATCCCATCGTAACCAAATCCGATTAATACGACAGACAATCATGAGCGCTGCAAATTGAGCCTTCGATAAACGTATTGACATTCGTAATGAATGGAAAATCAATTATGATAATTATAATCAACACACTTTATGTATTTAATATGTAATTGTATTGGTTTATACACTAAAGATGTACTAGGATGCAATACTTATAAAGAGGTTATCAACATTAAAAAGTATATTTAAGAAATATATATAGCAATCCAAACGTTGAGAATCTATAGTGTTTATAGTTTGATTAAGCACTGCTTAGAAAAGAGACATAAATAAAATTATATTTACTGATTACTGACTTTAATACATACATAAAATTTGAATACCAATCTTGATGGATTCATCTATATGAAAAATCTATATTACACATATAACATCGAAACAACAAAACATGCCACACGTTCGGATATTTAAAAATTATAAAAATGTTTCTAAGGCTTTGACAAAAGATGCTATATTACAATAGATTGTATTGTATGCACAATAACTATTATTTTGTTTTTAGCGGTTTAAGCGATAGGATAAATGCTAAGTCAATTAAAAAAAACTTCATACCCGTGGCTTGCGAACGAAATTGCAGTTTAAATTAAATCTAATTGAAAATGCGACAGTTTACAGAGTTATTTGTATTAATAATTTTTTTTATTTAAAAATTCACGAGAACATCGTTAAAATAATTTTTAAACGTTCAAGTAATCCTCGTAAAACGTTAAAATTAACTAAATAATTCATCCCCAAGAGATTCCACTAAAAATTACGTTTACCCTCTAGATATAAGGGCTAATTGAAAAAAAACTCACCAAGGAAAATTCTATTTAAAGTGGAATGCCGGAAAATATCAACATTTTATAAACGTAAGAGTTTGGACTTTATATTTGACAGAATAGAACCTTATTTATGTTTAGACAATTGCTTTTGTTTTTACATTATCAGAATTTGATCCTTACAAGTACAGGAATAGAGTTGAAGTTCAGTTATCAGGAGTTTTAGAAGGTAATAGAAGGGGCTTGGCTACGATGCTGACTTTCCGACGGGTTTTTGATTTATTTTAGCATCGTACTCAAATGCGGTCAATGTTGGTCTATGTAAAATTAATACTGAAGTTGTTGATGATATAAAACACTTGTTAATAATTTTGATAAAATTAATATAAAATATAATTTATGATAATAAATTAAGCCGAAAACGAAAAAAGATTACGAAAATTTTCCCCAAAAGATAAATTCACTAAAAAAACAAAGAATTTGTTTTTTTACTCAATGTAATATGATGATATGAAACATTCATCGAATTACCATTTTCGTTGGGTCAACAGAAAGTATAATTGCTACAGAGGTTTGCTTTAAGTCAATATTAAAAATATATGTTTCTGCCCTATTGGTTTGTTACGGTTACAAACCAATAACTTATAAATATACTAGCAGACCCGGCCACGCGTTGCTGAGGCTAAGGTTTTTGTTATATTACATAGTATTAAACTATTTGAGGGAAACGGTAGGAGAACACCAGTCATGGGGACCACCTTGTTTTTTTGTTTTGGTTATGCCATTAAATGTGAAACGTTGGTACTTTCACAGCGCCTGTTAGAATTGTGACTGTATAATAAATAAATAATTTGCAATAAAATAATATTGCAGGTATAAATTGAGATGTAAGCTATCCTATCTTTTAAGTTAGAGTAAACTGCACACGGTGTGCTAATTTGATTGAAATCGGTTTAGTAGTTTAGTAGCGAACAACGTGACGAGTAATTTATATATATTAAGATTTACGGGACATCTTTAACAATAAATTAAGACGATATTAAACAAAAAAAATCAATACATTTATGGACCAACAAAATAAATATAATTTGAAATCGAATCAAAATTAAATATTTATTCACATCATAAAACCAATTTTCCTGTTATGTTATCAATATTCAGTTTACTTGGTCATATAATGTGTGTACGGTGAATCAACTAAAGCGGAAAATTGATCGAAATTTCCACAGTTTTCATGCATGTAATTTAGTTTAAGTTCAATCAACCTGTTTAAATAGTATTTTTTAATATTGTACCCGTATTCTTATTCGTTACTTAAGCTACTATCTAGTCTTGAGCACTATAAAGTTATTAAACTGTTAAAATAGTTTCATAGCTCTTGAGACTAGATTCATGTTTGATGGTCAACTCCAGTCAAAGTAAAAAATCATATTTTATTAATGTAGGTAACACAATGTACACATATGAACGTCAAAAAAATACATGAAATGCTTCTAATTTTACATTTACTGCCAGTTCTCAAATCATGGGCGTAGAACGGAAGAGAAGAACTGGTAATAAACTCTCCACCACTCATTTTAATCGCCAAGTTTTTTGTTTTACACAACGTTTGTAAAGAGCTGCAACCATTACACCATGTTCCACATGACATCTTAAGTAGTAAATAATATTAAAATAAACGGGCCATGTCCAGAAGTGAAGCCCACGGAATACTGATAAACTTTTTGATCACCTAGCTGTAACTTAACAGGATGGCACCAAGATAAAAATAATTACCATCATCTGATACTTAACATAAACTTTATCATAGTAAAACAATCAATAATTCTCTAGATAAATTGGCTTACGTAGTGCATTAGTGCGTGCAGACAAGTGGA
The DNA here is from genome assembly GCF_905475465.1 of Pieris napi. Classification (NCBI taxonomy): domain Eukaryota; kingdom Metazoa; phylum Arthropoda; class Insecta; order Lepidoptera; family Pieridae; genus Pieris; species Pieris napi. The sequence continues at coordinate 1,443,865 of NC_062239.1, read as the reverse complement.
GGCTATAGGACACATATCCGACACAGTCAGGTATATCAATATAGCCGCAGAACCGAGAGCTTATCCTAGTAATCAAATCATCCCAAAATACTAGTCATGCAATAGGTAACACAATGTACAATTATGAACGTATAAAAAATCTTCTAAGCATATGTATCAAGGGCGTAGAATGGACATAAAGCTAATGAGCTTATTTGTTTAATATCAGGAACAACTGTTTCGAACCGGTTATAGTAGAAGGTTTTAAGCGTTTAAAGTATTAAGTATATTGTAATATATATTTTTACAGTATAAATCTTTTACTATCTGACATGTCGTTTGTGTAACTGATACTTCTTGCCTACTAGCCTCCATGTCTTCAAGCGTAATGCTGTAGCCATTGTTCCGGCACAAATACGGCTGAATTATAAAAAAATATTTTATATTTTTTCGTGCACACTTCTATTGCTTACATACTTACATTTCATGTTCTGGGTATTTTGTGTAATATTTAAAAGACAATCTTTTTTATTGCCGTGAAAACACAAGCAAATAGTTTGGCTTTATACACAAAAAACATTCCTTTTCGTAGAAAATTGGCAATAACGTTATTATTTTTTTTATTAAATTATTATTATTGTTATTTAAATCCCCATCTGGACATCATATTATTAAGTCAATGATGCGAACTCTGGTGGTAAGTACGAATAAGAAAATTAAAATGATCTAAAAGATACTCTCTCTCTCTGCTAACTGAAATTTTCTGCGCACTAAGCGTTCTTTTCCAGAAAAGAAATAAGCAAATGAAGTACAAATTTTGTCACTTTTAATATCGTAGTTGTTTTATATATAGTTATTTCATTAATATATAAAAAAAATGCTCTGTTCTTTTTTAAACCTATTCTCTAGTATACAAAGATTAAACAATAAATTTTGTTTTATTACGTATATTATATGTTTCGGTAGATAGTAATATAAGTCAATACCAGTAACATATCAATAATCTTTGAGACACAATAGGGGTTTTGAGCTGAACTCTAAAATTGTCGATGCAAAGGGTGTCTTTGGCAGTTGATAGAAACCGGAAATCAGCTGACGCGATCCCTGTCGACACCGGAAGCTGCTATGACGTCACCCACCCTACACAGCTCGTTGAACCGCCGAGTCTATTGAAAGAATGGAACGAAATTCCAATTTCGAAAACAAAGCTATTTTGCGGCTTTGATAAAGCCTTGGATTAAACTTTTGTTAGAAGTTTAATTGTACTATTAGATGCTTGTTTTACTTCATAATTTTTTTCAGAATTTGTTGTTGAGTATAACTGGCTTTATTCAGAAAATGTTTAATTTATATTTTTTTTAAATTTCCAAAATAATCCATATACCCAACTATCATCGTCCTGTACCTTCTATAACCTTTTTTTATTTTTGTTATGTGTATGTTCTTGAATAAGGTAATAAAATATAAATAAACAAATAAATCTTGAATTAATGACGTCATCATCTTAACTTAAATTTCACTTTATGTAAAATATACTTTATGTAATTATGTAAACAACACGAGAAGTCTAAATACGATATATAAACGTTTATATGAACAATATTCAGTAATCAATTCAAACATCAAATTAATAAAACTTACTATTAGTATTGTGAATACAGCTGTGGAGGTAAAAATTAATAGAAAACAAAGATAAAATTGCTTTGTAAGCTGGGCCAATCTTAGATATGCGACACGATTTGTCGTTCCATTAGACCAATCACAATCAAGCGAAACGTGCCATCGTTTTAACTTCATGTTCGATTCGGATCGTCGTTTTTTTGGTATAACATCCAAAGATTGAAACTGCTCGACCTATTCAATTTACCGCGTACTCCCAAATGGGCCACTTTACACTTTACATGAGATGAGGTGGCAGCCAAAGGTCTGTTTAAAAAACATTCATAACCGTTTCAAGTATTATTTTGGTTTAGTTCTTAATATTTTAGTTTAATTCGAATTAATCTAAAAGAACGCCAACGTTAATCGCAAGTAATACCAATTTGCCTAACACTTGTTTCAATAAATCTAAATTTAAGCAATGTTTCAAATCGTTGAGAGAAACGGAATCACTAATTGAAATTCAGGTACTTGAAAATAAATCAGTTAAAATAACTAAAACATCACAGCTCTAAGATAACCCACTAGACACTGTGTATTTTAACTGAGATTTATGGAGTAACAGCTTGACGCAAGCACAGATTCGCTCTGAAATTAGTTCTCGGGTGCAGCTGACCGTTTTGTCATCTTATGAATGAATTATATAATAAATAATGTTTAACACACATTTATCTTTTTAGCTATATTTATGACGTTGAATAAGCGCAATTAAAACAGTATCATGATGAGTATCAACCCTTGACCTCTGAATTTGTTTAAAACGTGATGTGTCATGTGGCCTGTGTGTCGCTTCTAAAAGCAGCCACTGACGATACGTCCATTAATCCGAATGGAGTAGTCGTCGTCCAAAATCGTCCCATGAATGGTAAAAAAGTATTCCATTTGGATGGACGTCAGCCAGCTCTGGATTTCCAAAAGGATTGAAATCCATGCGTCCAGGCCAAATGGACGTCATCCGTGGCCGTCCGTCAATGGCAGAAACGTGCGCCACGCCATATGGAAGCAGTCCGAATTGTCCGTGAATGGGCGAAACGGCGTCCATTTTTTTGAGGTTTTTGTTTCAGTTTATGTTTTGATGTCGATGGTGGTGCATGTGCTGTGTATTTGTCAAGCGTTATAATTTTCTTTTTATTATGTCTTTGTCGGCGCGTGACTTTGTGTTGGAAGTAATAGAAAAAAATAAAAGTATTTCTATTTGTAAATAAATATATTTATATTATTAAATAAATAAAAGTATTTCTTTGTTTCAACCAATCCTTCATTCACCTTCTCTTAGGTTTTTTTTGTCTTTTTAATAAAATACACACAACTGCTGCCACCAGTAAAGTATTGTTATCCATAGTATTATTTATTTCCTTTCCGTACGATTGCAAAGTTCGAAGTGACGCCATGCATCCAAATGGAAGTATCGTGAATGGTACCGTATCTCGATAAATTTCCATTTGGAGTGCATCCAAAAGGAAGTCTACGAAATGGACGTATCGTCAGTGGCCGACTTTAGTCGTGCTGGTTCAAGATTTTCTTACGCTTCATAAGCTAGAAGTCTCCGTAAGATTCAAACTTCATATCTGCAAAAATGTGTTTGGCATAATGTATAAATTGAATACCACAGAAGTAATTCTGAACCAATTCGACTTCTAAACAAGAGCGTACCAAATCTTAAAAGGCCGGCAACGCACTTGCGAGCCTTCTGACAATGTAAGTATCCATGGGCGGCGGCATCACTTAACATTAGAAGAGCCGCCAGCCCGCTTTCGTACTAATATATAAAAATAATATATCGATATAAAAGACCCAACATTATGAATGTTCATAAGTAATATAAATATATGATATAGATAAGATAATATGTGTAAAACTTAAAATTAGCTACAAAATAACATTCCACACCCACATAAATCGGTTTTCAAAGAATTATGTAACCGCTAACGTACTTAAAGGCTAAATACGGCCGCAGAATCGAATGCAATTCAGAGTTCACTTCCATTTATTACATTCTTACGCTCTGTGGTCTCACAAAGGCTTCTCAAATAGAACATCAGCTATCCCTTTTATGTCTTTTGATGTTCAAAATTGTATTGAAAAATTCGAATAACGGGTTCATTATTTTGGATCGTTTAATATTTCCCTAGTATACAAAATAAGATATAACAATCACTTTCATTAAAGTAATCATTTCAACTACCCGTTATTAACGTTTAGTTGAAATCCATATTTAAACCACAAACAACAACAAAAACCTAACAAAAAATAAATCATACTGCTATTAATGACAGCATAAAGGATTACACTTACTTAAAATGGGATTTATCAAATACTTATTATATTTTTTACTAAGATATGCATATACTCGTATGTAGAATTTAAGTAATAGGCTCAATTATTGTTTGATTTTCTTACTCAACGACAACGACCCAAGAGCACTGAGCCTACGGCCACGTTGAGCTCGCGCAAGTCCCACGGCGTCTTGCAAGTGATGGACGATATGGTATATTATTATGACACTCCGATCCTCTCCCATTTGTCTCCATGCTGTTGGGTTGGGGTACCATCTTCTCAATCTCCTCACTAAATACGGTTGGCTTTCAATTTTCTTTTCTCGACAATGTTAGGTCTACAATGGTATTTGTCAAATAAAAAAATTGTCTATTTATTCAAAGATAATCGTTTAATGCTAACGATGCTGGTGACGTGAAGCACAATATATCACTCGTAGCATACTTCGTTTTAATTAAATGTCATTTTGCAACGAAATTTATTAATCCCAAACACGTTAACCACTTATTGTTCAAAGTTCACACATAATTAAGAGTGTTAATTATGATATTTAACTAAACGGAACATTTAGGTAATAATAATATGTGGTGCAAACTTCAAAATGTTCAATGTCAGAAATAATAAGAGAACACGATATCATTTGTTTTATTTTATTAGAATTACACACTACGCAATATCATTATGTTACTATGATTGCGTAAAGCAAGTGCGTAAACAAATGAAATTGAATTAAATCTATTATATTTATAGCCAATGTGAAAATGCATTACGTATCTTAAAACACCAAAGACAAAGGATTGCATGGAATTTAAATTCACTCCGAGATGAACATTTAATGAACACAGAGCTTGGCGTGCTATTTCCACTAAAATTACCTGGAGGGGCAACTAGCACGACGACATCTCGGAGTCTCTTGGAGATGATTAGACCAGTGGCATTTGTGCTGCTTAGTCGGAAAGTTAAAAGAGTTCTTCTCCTTCGTTCAAGGCCCTTCATATGAGAAGGTAGTTAAGTGTAAATTTATTCTAAGCAATTAATTTTTAATTGAAGAGTTGGATTTAGTTATTTATGAATAAATAATATTTGATTTTTTAATTTTTTATTGTATAATATTCAATTCAATGTACCGGGGAATTATAACACTAGATAAACATCGCAAAAACAAAGTATATAAAATGAACCCTAACGGTATATTTTATGCAGTTGCAAATCAAAATATGAGTTATTTTACGTCAACGTGTATTTTTTTCAAAAATATGTATTTTAAAAACCCGAATATATTTGTAAATAAATAACGTTTGGTGGTACCGTGACTTGTATGAATATGCATGAAATATTCAAAAAATTAATTTTAATCTTTTTTCGTTATACTAGATCAATATGGCACGTATGAAATTTTATGCCCTCCATGGGTTTATGGGATCAAGCAAAATTCTGTGTCCCCTTTCACTATTATTCATATTTGCTGAAATACGTGTTTGATTTTTCGATTATACTTGCATCACATTTTAAGCGCAAATAAAAAAAATACCTAGTTGAAATGAGAAAAATAAAACAGAATATGGTTATAATAATAATTCTTAATAGTTGATACGTTTTTGTATAGTCTGCCTATCACAATGCGTATTTTTGCTCTATCGATTCAATAAAGAAATCTCACAATATTTGTATGGGTGTCCGGTCTGTACAGACCCGTACAAAACCGAATATTCACAAAGGGTCAGTCCCGCCTATTACATAGGTCAAATAACATGTCCGAACCAGACTTGATGATGTCAGTGGACATTAAACATTCACAATAGGACCAGGTACGTATTTATTTTTCGTTTGGTTTCAAGATTAAACAAGTTTTGATAAAGTGCTCAATCGTCTCTTTCTGTTAAATGTGATTTGCTCTCAAAATTCAAAATTCTTAAATCATTTATTCATATAGGTAACAAAATATACACTTATGAACGTCAAAAAATAAATATATATGAAATGCTTCTAATTTTACATTTACTGCTAGTTCTCAAATCAAGGGCATAGAACGGAAGAGAAGAACTGGCAATAAACCCTCCGCAACTCTTTTTAATCGGCATTTTTTTTGTTTTACACAATGTTTGTAAGGAGCTGCAACCATGTTCCACATGACATCTTAAGAAATGATTAATAATAAAATAAATTAAAATCTGTGATGGAAACTTTTTATGGAATGAGGGGGATTAATATATAAACGTATAGAAAACTAACAGTTTTATATTATATCAATTGTACTTGGAAATCAGAAGATATGAAGAGTTGTTTTTCTCCCCACTTAGATACACGAGATTAACTATCCTGTGATATCTGTGACTACTAATACTACGATACTATAGTCAAAATGCTCTGCGGAAAATATTTTTTTTTTGATAAAATTAATTTTTAGAAAGTAAAAAATTTATACGAAACCTCGATGGATTATCCATCCACGTACAAAAAACAATTATACTTACTTCTTGTAGGCATTTTAGTTGGCGTATGAAGTTCTATGCCAGTAAATTAATCCGGGAACTATAAAGCTATTTCCCCCGAGCCTAAGTCAGGCCTATTTCAATCTAGTTCCGCTGATATGGCCCTTTGGAAGTGTATCGGATCTTCGTAAGCTTAAAATATTAATGATTGGTCCGCTATGTCTATTTATAGACCTTGCATAATTAACTACCTTTGTGACTTACTGGTTTACTTAGGTTTGTAAAGGTTCAGATTCTGCGGTTACGTATGTTATTAATCTTTATATAATGTTATGATAAAACATTTGACAAACACCTTTTTAAGAAAAAAACCAGTGTCAGTTATTGTTGTTATTCAAATGACTTCTGAATTATTGAAGAACTTTTTATCGGCGTTGAAAAAAAAATTACCGTCACATTTTTCGGTTACGAGTCACATTTTTCGGTTACGCGTCACATGTTTCGGTTACGCGTCACATTTATCCGTTGCGCGCATCTTATTCTTGTCCCTACCACGGTTGATTCGAAGAGATTTGAAGCCATTAATAACAAACATTTAAAATAACGATAACAATGATAGTAAATATTCTATTACAATTAATGAAATTCTGTAATAATCTTAGTAGTAATAAGGTAAAATGAAATAATTTTATTATTTGTGTTCATTTCTGTGATAATAAAAGCCTTTTGTAAAACTTTATCTAATTTAACTTTATTTAACCAATTTCTGTAAAGTTGCTTATACAAATTTTTTCGAAAAATAAGGTCATAAAGAAGTTTTACTTCTAACGTGTATACACTAGTACACATTTTTTTTTATTAAGCATGTCATGGCGTATTTATGATAACATATATTATGTATATACAAAAAATAACCTCAGGTTTTTTATAAAACTGTCGGATTTTTCGATTTCCATTAAATTACAAAATGTAGCCCAAATATAGTATTTTTAGTACAAAAAATAATTCAAGTTGAGAAAATACGAAATGCATAGAAATTTGTATGCAAGACGTAACAGACATTGCCTACCACTGAATCCTTTATTAATGAGGGTCTGTTGACACAATTTCGTAAAACATTACACAAGGCTCGAATTACGAACATTTTAAGGACCCTTATAAAAATGCTAGCTTTGATATTAACCCTACACGGCTTATGGCCCCTTGTACCGCTTGTGACAAACGACACAAGACCTCGCAGGTGCGCGTAGATCCGGGTTAAATACTCTTAACCCTCTCGCTTCGGGTGACAGCCTTCTGTTCACTGATTCTACGGGATTTATGATACAATACTTGTCTTTGGCCATTTCACATGAGACAAAAGATCTTTACCTTCGCTTAGCGCAAATGTTAAAATCATCGAAGGCATTGACAACAGTTATGGAATTTTTTAACCTCTAAATTTCATGTGAGCAGAGTTGGCCTAGTGCCTTCAGCGTGCGACTCTCATAACTGGGGTCGTAGGTTCAATCTCCGGCTGTGGACCAATGGACTCTTTCTGTGTGCGCATTTAACATTTGCTCGAACGGTGAAGGAAAACATCGTGAGGAAATCGACATGTCTTCGACCCAAAAAGTCGACGGCGTGTATCAGGCACTGGAGGCTGATCACCTACTTGCGTTTTAGATTTAAAAATGATCATCAATCAGATACAGAAATCTGAGGCCCAGACCTAAAAAGGTGGTGTTCTGTTTAATCTAAATATTTAAAATCAATTATAATTAATGATGAAATAGTTCTTTTATGTAACTAATTCTCTTATACAAGAAGTGGTGATACAAGCTCTTGTTCTTGACTCTTCTTTTCTTGTTCTCAGATTTGGTTTTCTCACATTGTTTCTTTAGATTATTTTCTTTTTTCGCAGGAGCAAGTATTTAATGCACAGTCGTGATTCAAATGTATAATTAAAGCGTTGTATGTCGCATACCCAAGCCACTAGGTCAACACTCGTCTATAAGTATTCTGTGAAAATATTGTTTGAAATCCTGAAAGTATAAATAGCTTTCATTGCAATCATTTCATAGTTGAAATGGCCTTGACAATTACCTACAACATTATCTTAAACAAACTCAGCTTAGTATACTATAAGAAACTTTTTTATTTGCAAAGTATTATATACCTATCTCTATCTATTCGATACGAATGTATTCTCTATCTCTGTTACACAGGTCACAGCCTCGCAGTAACCCTTTACGCGGTTATAAACAATAAACCAGCCATTATCAGCGAGGTACATTCACGCAGTCAACGTTTTAACTCCACAATTTGTTTACAAATAGTTACAAATAGGTAGAGTAAGGCCACTTCTTTTTTTTGTAACAGACACAAATGAAATGTTAGTTATGTTCACCCAAACCACATGTTTTCCAGGGGATACTGCACTGCAACAGTAGCCAAAGGAAAAGTTATTGCTAGAAAGAATATAGTATTGTAATCTAATATATAAAATTCTCGTGTCACAGTTTTCGTTGCCATACTCCTCCGAAACGTCTTGACCGATTTTGATGAAATTTTTTGTGCTTATCCGGTATCTATGAGAATCGGCCAACATCTATTTTTCATCCCCTTAAATGTTAGGGGTAGTCCACCCCTAAATTTTTTTTTATATTTTTTAGACAAAATTTTTAATTTCTATTTTTTTATGATACAACATTAAAAAATACATACAACTCCTAATTTTCACCCCTCTACGATCAACCCCTATTTTTTTGTTATAAATGATATACATGGCAAAACGACGTTTGCCCGGTCAGCTAGTTTGTATATCTATTATTAGTATAGCAAAGGTATTGCTTTGGATGCACTACTACCACCATCGACTCTAGCCTAGAAGGTTGTAAGGGGAAGAAACGAAAAAAAAAATAATTAAAAAAAAAAAAAAATGAAATAATTTGGAAAAATTAAATAATTTAATTTTTAAATCGTTATAAAATAAGTGAAAATGCTTTAATTATGTTTGTACTTTTAATTGCTATATTACCCGTAGCCGGGATGCGATGATAGCTAGAGAGATATCTACTATTATTTTAATACAGGAATTGAAAATAAAAACAATCAAATATTTAAATAAAATCTTATTATGATCATTATACACAAACCGATAGTTTGTCACGATTAATGTGCCAAATGTCTCGAATCCAAATTGCCATGTCTGCGGTGTACTTTACCTTTGTTTGCAAATAGTTACACCCGTATAGGAATAATTCGATAGCATTCGCACGTCCAGAGCAGAATTTCAATTCGGTGTACCCTTCATTCCACGTATTGGCATTTAAATGAGAATTCCTCTTAAAGGGTGCCTTTTTAATTTTATTCAGAATGTATAGTATTAGTTTATTGTTCGTTTAGTACTTCCTCTGTGCAGTTTAATAAAAAGTTTTTACTGTTTGGCAGCCGTGTCTGGCCGTACTCGGACGTCTGCCAAGGTGGAGGAGCTAGCGTTCTCTAGTAAATACGTATAAAAGGGTTTTAAATAAAATAATTAACGTAGAAAAAGAACTAATGTTAAAAATTGCATTATCACGACTTACGTTGTTTAAAGATACTTTATGCCTAGAATAAAGAGCCGTTCGGTCAGTACGTTGTGTGTTTTATTTAGGCAACGCCAGAAAAACAAAAAAATCTTATAGGCAGCTGACAAGTCTTGTGAACCTCCTAAAAACTAAAAAGATAATAGGTTTTTTAAATCTCCAATTGATAAACATTATAAGTGAAATTATGGTAATAGCAAATTACAAATTGCTTCCAAGAATTTCAGGTTCTTTGATTTTTTAATAATTTAAAAATCAATTTCCAGCAGATGCATTGAAACTAGATTTTCCAGCAGGAATTGAAATTCGTGCTCGCACGGTTCCATTTCAAAAGTTCATTCAATTAATACGTTTGTTAGCTAAACGAAATAGGAGCTTCGTTTGTTTAACAATTGACAGTTTTAAATAACGTTTTTTTAGTTAACGTGATAAGCGTTATAGATCACCGAATGAATCAAATACTATAGAGATTTTGTGATAAAAAAATGAAAATTTCATTCAATTGATAACTATGTACAAAAAAGGAACATCGAAATGTATTATCAGTATATTTCATTACCAGTTCGCAAATCAAGGGCATAGAGTAGCGAAAACAAGAACAGGAAACTCTGGGGCATTTTTTTTATTTGCCATGTTTTGGTATACAAGTAGGAGAAAAGAAATGTAGTGTCTATTTATATAATATATTTTTTTGTTTTATTCTCACAAGCTGATAGAACCAGTCCCCATATTCGCCTACTTGGGAAGCGTATTTACCGAAGAAACTAGAGGAACCGAAGATGACATCACTTAGAGAATTACAAAACAATGTTTGCACGTCTCAGACCAGTTTGGCTATCACGGAAATTATAACAGCGAGTCAAGCTCAAAATCTTCCGATGTAACATAAAGACCGTGTTCGTGTATGGTTACGAAACGTGTAAGTTTACAAAGAGCACCACGCCAGGTCTCCGTGAACTGCTGCCTTCGTCAAATCCTGGGCATATTTTGGCTCGAGAGAATCTCCAATCTTCAAATATGGGAGCTATGCAATGTGGTACAAAATGCATATATATTCATTTTCCGGGAATCATTTTGTATTCATACCTTTTGTCGTTACAAATATTGATAGCGAAAAATAGAATTTCAGAATTTGTATTATTTATTGAAGTATTTCCGAACCAACCGAACCAAACTATTCGACTTAGGGTCCATCAAGCGTACCAATTCTTAAAAGGCCGGCAATGCACTCAGCCCTCTGGCATTGAGAGCGTCCATGGGCCGGTATCACTTAACATCAGGTGAGCCTCCTGCAGGTTTGCCCCCCAGTTCTATAAAAAAAGGATTTTATTTCTATATATAATAATATACATCATCAAACCGGTACGTTATAATAAAAATCTCACGTCTTTCAGCCTGTTCAAGATGGCGTCAGGTAAAAGAGCTGCCTAGCAACTCAATCAGATTTTTAGCCATAAGCCATTTTGAGTTATTGAAATAAAATAAATAACTAGTGTAATTAAAGCATGAAAATATTAATAAGAAGTTGCAACGCAAACGATATTTGTAATGCGTACTTAATCCATTAGTATGCACTTACAATTGTCAGTATGATAAACTACCCTGTATTAAATAAAGAAAATTAAATGCAAATAATGCAAATGATAAGTATATAGGTAAGCCTTTGAGATCTTAACATAATTAGCAAAACTCAATTAAGACGGCAAACAGTTACATATCCTCAATCAGGCAATCAAGTCGCTTTAATTACATTAAAATTCATCTTGTTCCTAGTGAACAAATAGTCAACGTTTGATGTTTTGAAAGGATTAGCATTTAACGATTTTCAAACTAAAAATATTTGAGTGATTTTATTATGTTAACGAGTGTAAGCTTAATACTTCAAGTTCAGAGCGAATATATTTCTATTTGTGTCAAATATTGTGGACGAAAAAAAAATGTGGCGTTATAACCTCTTTAGGTCTTGGCCTCAGATTTCAAAATCTGTTTCATGATCATTTTTAAATCTAATAGGCAAGTAGGTGATCAGCCTCGTGTGCCTGACACACGCCGTCGACTTTTTGGGTCTAAGACATGTCGGTTTCCTCACGATGTTTTCCTTCACCGTTCGAGCAATTTTTGAATGCGCACATAGAAAGAATGTCCATTGGTGCACAGCTGGGGATCGAACCTATGACCTCAGGTATGAGAGTCGCACGCTGAAGCCACTAGGCCAACACTGCTCTATGGACGATTAGAATTAATAAAATAACTCGAAATTTCTTTTAGTTTCTGTTGGGTCATAAAAATATTTAATTTAAAAAATTATACCGCATAGCAATAGAAACGCTTTCAACAAAATTTAAGATATAATTTACAATTTATTACACCTATAAGGCGTACGACGTAAATAATAAGGCGAAATAAACAAATTCTATCGTAAGATTGAATTAATTTAAGGAAGAAGAAATAACTTTGAAAAGTTATAAAATTAAATGATAATAAAAAATTGATTTGCATATATAATTAAATTTCAACTAAAAGCATTCTAAATTAATGATTAAGTAGATACTAAGAAGGTACTATCCGCCGTGAGAAAGCTTTAAAATAAAGCTTTTAGGTAAAACTCGTAAAGGAATTTGTAAGACATTTTTCTTTTAATATTTTAAGCTTACACTTAACAAAACTGTGTCAATTTCTTTAGCACTTCACTTTCTCTTAATCCACCTTTTTTATTATAATTAGTTGCTACACCGTTAGCTCGAACTAGTTTCTTAAGTAAAGTAGCTAAAAATAATTTAAGTATAATTTTGTAAGATGAAACAAGGCAAGTACTTTATTCAGTATTTTTTTTTAAACTTAACTTATACATAAACAAAAGATACTCCAACTTTCTCTTATTTCTAGTGTGGAAATACATTTATAAATAGTCACCGATGGACGACGAGCCATTTAAGCCTTTTAAACTCGATCTTTTTGTTTCCAAGGGAGTTTAATTCAGGATCTCCGAAACGGATTAGGCAAATAAAGTGTGACTAGTGAGCTTTAGCCGCACTTTTCACAGTTTCTTTATTAAACTATTACTGTAAGTTAAATTACCTAATTTATAACTTTGTTGTTATTTTTATACAGGTTTAAAACTACAGCCTTGCGATTCTGTAACAATAAACTACAAGCTCCTTAAAAGAATGCCAAATCGTAAAATGACTGCTTTACGACTGATTTGAGCGCGACCGCCGCTGTGAGAACCGCTGTGTGAGTTCGAAAAGTTAGTTACAGAATCGCAAGGCAGATATCCAATAAAGAAATAACATCTACAAGATATATTAAAAACAAGAACTGAAACAGTACCATGATTTTGACAGTACTTTGACTTGTGATTGTGAGTTACAACACCTTCAAACTCATGAAAAACCTTAATAGATTTTTGTCTATATGACAGTATTTTGTAAATATACCGCTTATACACCGTAAAATATTCTTTTTCTGAAAAATTGCCGCATTTACACCGTATAATTAAATTTGTACCAAACCGCATCACGTATTCATATAAACACTTTTCAATTTCTAAATCACCTCTGGAATATTTGTTCAGACATCTGTGACGGAATTTCATTATTACTGAGCGAAGTTAATTGAAAAACTTTTGGCCCCAAAATGTTTGTGAATAATTTCGGCGGCTGTCAAACATAGTGATTGAATGAGGTTGTATGGTAATGTCTTGGATGCGGGAGTGTATGACAGGTATGCGATAATACTCTATTTAGGTGAATGTCATGTCTTTGAAGATGTGATTGAACAGGTAAATTTGACATTCGTCAGAAATATTTAACGTTTTTGGTTGAAAAGCCCTTTGAAACTTCAACATGTTGTGATATTATTATTTAAGACACAAAAGTTTTGTACTTAGAACCTTCACATCGTATGGGTGAAGTTATATTAAATTAATAAATTACTTTAGATAGGGAACAGACATCCAATATATGTAAATAAATATTTATTTATTTACATATATTGGATTCAGTACCCTACATATAATCATGATTAATGTCATTTTATTCATATTATATTATAACTATTATAAATTTATTTAATTTTACCCTCCCGTGGGGTCCTAGCACTATAAGGCTTTTTAAGAAAATAGCAAATAGGTAAGTCGACATCACAGGATACCGAAGAGCTGGCTACCTTGGACAAAAAATTAGTCTAGCTCTTCAAAGGGGGAACGCTGCCAGTATCTTAGGAACCTTGCATAAAGGGATTCCTTTTAGTAATATTTTAGTTATTATATTATATTTTTTACGGCTATTGAGTATTACTTTTACTATATTTTTTTAATATGTGAAATTACTTAAACATAAATGGAAATGAAGTAGAGGTAACTCTCCACATATTAATAGGTAAGAAAATTATTAGTTAAACATATTCTCATTTTAAATGCTCATTACCAACAGTTCTTTACACACTAATATAAAAATACTCTTAATTACAAACCCGTAACCCAAATATACACATATGATATTAAAATTATTTTAACATTATTTTCATTACGTAAGGAAGGTTATCTGAGGTAGAACCCGTGGGTATAATACTACCCAATCTAGCTGAGAGTAACCGCTTCCCCCGGGAGCCGTTGCTACATGGATTTAGAACTTGCTACGCGTTTCAAAATGTCAGCTTACGTTTCAAAAAATGTGGGTCTGGACGTTCTTATTTTTAAAATATTTCCATTTTTATAACATTTCAATTTATTATCGTTGATGTGACCCATATTTTAAATTGGAATAGAAATTCAATTAATATAAAATAAACAAAATAGTAAAATAAAGCAAGTAAAACTACTTGATATTCTTATATAGCATAGTATCATTTGATTAAATGATAGGGAGAAAGAAACGATTTTTGAAATATATTCAAGTACACCTATGGTGTTCGCCCTATTAAATGGGGGCAACCACCCTTCCTGGAATGAACTGAGTCCTGACAAAACAGTATTATTTACAACACAACTACTCTAATTTCTAAAAAGCCTTGATAATTTGTAAAATGCAACAGAAATTTTATTGTCCAAAACCATTTGAGGTTGACTTTATATTAAATTATTTCACACACCCTTACACATACTCACACACTCACAATCACTCATGCTTTAGTTTTATTTTCTTTCTTTCTTTAGTTTACTTTTAATATCCTGTGTCTATGGACTGCGATGACTGCCCTTTTTGGGCGTCCAGTAGGCTCGTTTACCCTATTATATAAAATAAATATATAAAAAAAAAAAATAAAAAAAAAAATAGTTTACAAAACCTATAAAACATGCTTTTAAAGCACATCAAACTAAAAAGTTAAAAATAATTCCTAATTTAGGCTGAAAATGGTAATGAACAAAAAATACTGGTATTATTGTGAAAAAGCGTGGGGCGCTCTGTGCCAAATTTTTTGTCTATCGAGCAACCCACTTTTTAGTTTGATGTGCTTTTAAAGCGTGTTTTATAGTTTTTTTAAACTATATTTATTTTACACTTTTTAGTCCTAGCAGCAATACGTGTTGTCTCAATTTAATCGTATTGCTTTGTAGACTTAAAAAAGATTTCATTGTTTTTTCGAGATTAACCTATGCAATTATTATATTGTCGCTGATTCTTCATAAGTGTACAAAGTTTGAATTAAATCTGTCCGTTTAAAGTGGGTCAAAATCGAGTCCGAAGGAGTCGGTTACATACATACATACAGGTGAAGCTAATATAAAGCGTGTAAAAAGGACCCACCAGCCTCTCACAAAGACCTTAAAAATATTTATAAAAAATAAAATATTGTGAAGGGGAAAATAATCATTATTTTTATTATTACATAAATGAAACAACTCTGTATCCTCCATGCTCTACTAGTAGAAATCATTTTCAAAATACACCTATTTGTTCTGAACCCTGATGATTTAAGTCGCGATAGAGTCAGATCTAAATACATTATGCACTTGCATCTGAAAAGCCACGACATAAATTAAACCTCCTTCATTCCAATCGTGGTTTCAACGTGTGGTCACCTGCTTATGACGTATTAATTACTTATTGAAATCTCATTTACTTTCTAATTATTTAAAACTTGTGGAATTACATTTTCAAATACGTCACTTTAACTGAGTGAATAGCTTACTTTGACAGGTTCAAATCCCTTTTTATATTTTCAGTACTATTTAGTAAACTTGTGGTTTACGTTAAAAAATGCATCGCCGTAGCAAGTAATATTAGTGTCTACGACGTAGCATTGTGCTACAAATAAAACGTAAAATCCACGCCGTTGAGTAGATAATTACATTTCTCTAAATGAGTTATATAACTCAGTTGTATTAATTTCTAAGATAAATATATTGCTCTGTTAAATATGAAGCTTAAATTATCGGGTTTAAGTAAACAAGCGCTGAAATAATTAGCCGATCGCTGCTACCCCACAATACGGTTACTTCGAAATTAATTTTGTAACCTTCACAAGTTTACGTTATAATTTAATGGTTAATTAATTAATTTATTACAGCATATAATTAATAAATTATATTGCTCATTTCCGATATTAAAATTATTTACAATTTTTGTTATGACAAATCAATTATGACTAGGTTTACAACCTAGGGTTACAAGTTAGATTAACTTTTAAATATAATAATAATAAATATTCTTATCTCTGTCTCTTCGAACTCTCTTGCCACTGTGGTGAAATAAAAAGGTGTTATACTAAATCCATATTTGTCTTTGAAAATGTCTTTTAAAAGCTATTTTAAAAATGGATAGAATGGGTTTAACATATATTACATTAAGAGTTCATTTAATTTACAACCTCTCTTACTGGATGAAATTCAGTCATGCTTCTTGTAAAACTAGAGTTCCTTGAATATCTAATTCGACAAAACTAATCTATAACAAAGAATACTAACTAACCAAGTCTTGAATAGTGTGGCTAATTGCAAGACAAGTCATAGATTGCCTACAATCAATAGCCTTATTGAGCCAAGAAACGTGAGGATTTATTTATAGGAAAATAAATCAAAGGCTTGATTTCGGAAAAATTTCGATGGCATGTTGATCACCTACTTATCATTTCTAAGTTTCTTTAAGGAAGGATGTTTTGGTGTTAAAGGCTCGATTACGGGCTATTTCGCGAATGTAAATCATTAATTTTACTAGTAGTAAAAGAGATAGAATCCATTTACCAAGACCGTATTACAAATATCAATAATTTGCTACAATCAAATCAAATTACTATGATATGATACATCAATTAATCATAGGAATGGGCTAACAGAAGTCAAATTAACTTGTAAAAGTTATATTTTTACCTTTAATGTATTTAAACTGTCTTTGTAAACTCGAGTTATACACTTAGGAATTTTGTTTTAAGGAATATAAACGTGAACATTTGTACATTACTTACTTGTAACTCAATCTTTCGAGTGATTTTCTACAATCAATGGTTAGTGAAAGACTGCAACATCCAGTTCACAAACAACTACACAAAAGTTTGTATTTGATATTTTGATTGGTGATGCCATACTAACGCTAACTATTACCGCGAAGTTTGTATAACAATTAATTTATGTTAAAAAAGTTTAATTACAATTTTTTTTTAATTTGTCCTGGCACCTATACAGCTACTACTATTTATTAACTATTACTTGGAGATCTCGGCCGGTGTGTAAAACTATAGGAATATTTTTGAATCGAATAATTGAATCGAAATAAATCGAAGTATTTTTTAAACAATGGTACACATTTACAAACAAGATATGGAAATGTGGTTATCGTAAGAAGCAGTACAGAACATACTATACCAAAAAAAACATATTTGTGTAGTACATTAACCTTAAAACACTTAATTTAAAAAAAGACATGACAGCACAATCAAAACCTCAACGATTCTCATGTTATTCTCAATTCATGTTTATAAATTCATTGCCGTCATTACATTGAGTCAATCATATATTAAACAATTGCATTACTATAATTGCTTCGTACTCGAGTCGTGAATTATTACTGTAATATCGAAAATTGGAATCATGTTTTCGAATTTAGAATGTATTCAGACTAATACACCATTTTGCTAGTTAGCTATCTAATCATATAGTGTCAAATGTGAATATGAACAGGACTAAAAAATCTAGGTTTTATGATAATTTCACAAAAAATTGGTTTCACAAAAAAACTTCTCTTGCTGCCTCCTTACTACTGTCTTATTTCTTTAATCCAATCAAAAATTATATCGTTTTTATAATAATATTAGTATTTCATTAATATTATATTGAGCAAGTGACATGTATGTCAATGATTTGCTTGTAATACAATAAATTACATTTAATCATATTAATTTTTCAAATCAAATGTTTCAGAAATTTAAACCCGATTACGATTTCTCAAAACTTTAAGAAACTGAAATTCACATCGATTCACATGTGAAATGGTTTCAAGAGAGTTAATTCCAGTCAAGTGTTTTATGACGATAAAATTCAGTGGGGTTCCAATTTCGCTAAGCGATCCGAACTATAAAAAATGTAGGAGCGTATTCGCTTTGAAAAGTGAGCTGATTGGATGGGTTATAAAGAGCTAGAAATGATAAAAATTTTAAATCAATACTCGATACATCTGGCTTAAATACAATCTGTGTATATTGAAATATTAGTTAATTGCTTTTGCAATTGTGAACATATTTTATTGTAATATACAAGAGTTAAAAAGCTATATGTACCAACATCAAGGAAGTGTATGATACATATTAAGGACCACAATTATGTTATACATTTGTAAAAAAATTAACCAAATGCCCATTGAACATATTATGCGATTTAATGATTAAGAAAAAGCACTTAATTTAAATTGTCACAATTTTAATTATATATTTGATCTAATTATACAACCATTATCTATAACTTATATGCAGTATGTCTTAACTAAGAAAAATAATCAACATTTAGTAAATCTACTCTAGAGTTAATTTTAATAATATAATATATATTGAAAGTACAACCGCGGGAAGAATATAGCTGAAATTTATTCAGTCAAACCGTTTAAAAACTCCAAGCTTAGCAAACATACTTCACGTGTAACAAAAAAATCTCAAGCGTGTCGCAAAACGTTTGAATCTCGGCAATCAACGTTATGGAAAACGAGAAAAATGTCTGACTTCTCGACAATGGGTGTTTCATTTACTTTCCTATTGAATGAAAATTGAATGTCGCTCCACGTGTGTACTTCGCAAGGTTTGTAGGAAAA
This sequence comes from Pieris napi, assembly GCF_905475465.1. Lineage (NCBI taxonomy): Eukaryota > Metazoa > Arthropoda > Insecta > Lepidoptera > Pieridae > Pieris > Pieris napi. The sequence goes on along the minus strand of NC_062239.1, from coordinate 1,424,713 downwards.
TTGGTTTCGGAAAATCAGAAGCTTTAAGCTCCTTTCGCGGAGCCGCTAAGACTCTGAAGTCTGAACATATTCTTCAAAGTGTTATTGTTTTATTCATATTTCTACTGATATGTCTATTTTTATAAATTCATTCTGACGAATATTGTGTTTTCTGGTCTTAATCAATATATTCTAGATTCACGAAATTTCGGAGGCAAAGACACATTTTCATTTCCTCTGCTTTGAGGCTAATTTATTCTAACTCTTTTGTAATATATTACCTACTTTATTCAGTACACAAATATTGATATATATGAAACTAAATACATAATAATTTTATTCAATCTACTATTTAACACCCTGAATCCATCCGGCGAAGCAAGAATATAGGGATCACGTCGCGATATTAATATTATTTACATTTGCGATTATATTTGTTAAACGATAAAAAAAATAACAAATCTAAAATCTGATAGTTAAATATATTAATATTTAAAAATATTTCCGGTTTAAGTAATAAAAAAAGTTATTTACTATTGCTGTGTACATTATATTGGTTACACATATATTATTGTGTAACCAAAAGAAATTCTTAACAAGCGCCTTGTATTGCTCATTATTAAAAAATGTGCTTCAATAAGCAAAAATACATGAAGCGATTGCGTAAATAAACTAAATCCGAAGTTTATTTAACACAAAGTTTTAATTAAAATTGTATAATAATGTAAACAGAATAAATAATACAAAGAATTACAGAATGAGGTCACAGTTGGTTCGGATTAAACGAAAAACATGGAATTTTCAGAATTCCGTTGTTCGTCTCGCTATGCTTAATTGAAAAAGTTTGTAATGCTAAGACATTTATATAACTGATGCATGATCTTAAGAAATAGCTGATTCTAACACCGTTTGTGTAAAGTTCTGTGTATGATGTGTCTATACGTTAACTTCTATTTTTTAAATCGTTACATTAATCTCTGAGTAAACATTATTAAAATGCAAGTCCAATTTAATAAAAATATATTTATTATAGTGTTTTAAATACAGGGGAAGACTATAATTATATTATTTTATTTTGAATGCCAAAGGCGAGACACGAACAATCACATCAATTATAATACAAATTATATATATGTAAATAATTAAGTTTTTTTTATGTAACAGGTGGCAAACGGGCAGAAGGCTCACCTGAGTTTAAAAGCCCATGGACACTCACAATGCCAGAAGGCTCGCAAGTGCGTTGCTGGCCTTTTAAAAATTCGTACGCACTTTTTATAATTATATCAATAGCCTATTAGATTGTTTTTATAATTATGTATAATACATAATACTGAACTACCTGATACCTGACTAATACAACCTGACATTTCACAAATAGAACAGTTAGTACGACTCCTATACATGTAATTTATAACAATGATTTATGTAGGGACAATTAACATGCTATCGTTGTCTTCTGTTGGGATTAGGTTCATAAATAATTATTACACTTATTATAAGCTTGCCATGACCTAAGATTCGAGTGTCGCGTTACTTTGCGCATGATTTGAATAGGAGACCGACGAAGTATTATTCTAAATTTTCTCTAGGAATTTATTTTCTTCATTATTTGCTATATTTTTTGTAGATAATTTTTTTTTTCGGTTTGCCTAAAACAAAGTTAATTTGAGCTAGTTAAGAGAGTTTAAGAAATAAACAAAAATACCCCTTTGATATAGTATGTTCAATACTGTGAATTACATTGCTTAAATTTGAAAAATGCATAGCAAAGAAAATTAACAAAATTCACTTCTCTTCCACAACATATACGTACACATGTCTTAAAATGTTACGTTTCTAAATGAATTGTTCTTGTTAACTAAACGCTTAATAAATGTAGGAACTCGGTTACACAGAAAATTAAGAACGATACAAGAATATGAGGTCAGTAAAGTTTAGTACCTGCTTAGAACCAACTTGGTACACGGTTGATCCCGATCTTATCTAAATGTGCTGCATTGTATTGCATAAGCTTTAGTTTATACAAACACTGTTTAAAGCTTGTTTTAACCTCAGTTAAGCTTTACTTGGGCTCGGTAAATACCAGGATAATATTCAGACTGATGATTGTTCCAATAAACTATTCTCAATAAAACAAAAAAGGGCATAACAGCTATTTCCTTTTCTCTTACTTCATCAAAGATTAAAAGGAATTTCAAAGAGAGGAAGGTTATTTATTTAAAACCATTTAAAAGCTCTTAGAAGTAAGCTTTAAGAATTTTTCATGAAAACAAAAGACTATCTAAATATGTATACTTTTAGTAAAATTAAGTTTAAATAACATTAATATTAGACCAAGTGCAAATTAGGTTTTCTAGTTCACAAGTAATACACGAATGCAGTGCAGAACTTCGATTGAGCGTAGAGAATGTTTTGATAAATAAATTATTAAACGTTATTCGTTAGGTAATGCCATAATCATTAAAATTAATTATAAAATATCGATGACCGTCATTAAATTCATTAAATTAAAACAAACTCATTACGCATACGTAATTTAAATTAACAAAATGAAAGGACAGTTTTTGAACAACGTTTTAAATGTAAATTCCTTCGGTCGTCTGTTTTCAACCAATAAAAATAAATGGGACTGACAACAAAGTTGTTTAAAAAAGAAATTGTTTTAATGTTCGGTCCCATATGTTTTGTCCTTTTTAGTTAATTGTACGGGTTCGGGAGGAATCCTAACCAGCATTTAAAATTTGAATTGTGTTTTTGCGTCCAGTTGTTCGTGTTGTTTGTTATACGAGTCATCTTACATGCTATACTAATCATGTTTCTTAACTAGTACGTGATACATTTTGTTCTAGAAAAACAGTTTCTTAATCGACACGACAGTAAGTACTTATTAATCATCACACAGTGACGCTTCAAGTCTTATTAATTGATTTTAGATATTTGTATTGAATGTTTATATGTAGATAATTTAACTTTCTCCGCCTGACATATGCCATGTAGTAACGTCACTATGATTGCCTTGAGTTTGAGTCTGAGGCGTTATGGATATTAAGATAATATATTGGTGCATAATTGCAAACGTGTGTTTAGAAATGCACACTAGGCTAATTCAAATTCTACGTATAATCCACGATGCATCGCGTTGCAAATTGAATTCTCCGAAAAAATGTGGTACTAGAAGCACACCAAAAATATTTAATGTAATGTTGACGTGAAATTATAGATATTTCTGTCACGTATACGTAAAAGGAGAATTCTGGACGTCACTTCGCTGAAATGCAGTTTCATATTACATTTTACAAGATAAAATGTATCTAAGAAACCAAAAGCGATGTAGAGACATATACGACCTGCATTTGAAATAAATAATTGTTATATAAGGATGAATACTAAATACCCAAAAGCTTTTGACCAGATTTATTCATATACAGATTCTTTCGCCAACTTACTTTCACCAGCAAGGTCCTATTAGGCGTTTGATAAAACAAAACAATTTACTTAAATCTTCACCAAAATGTATATGTGACAATATATAATGATTTATGTATTTGTTAAATAAAGGATTTTCTATTTTACTGAAAAACAATCAGTCACTTCGCGCAATTGATCACATCCTTAGTAAAATCGGGATATAAAATGTTATAAGTAATGTGTATTATGATTTTCTGCGAACTCAATAATAATCGTTATATTTTAGTCTAATTATTATTATTTTTTTTATTGAGAAGAAGCTTGCCAACGCTTGGCACACTGAGACATTGGTAGGTAATAACAAAAACAAAAAACAATTTTTAATGTGACAAGCACTTATAGGCAAACATGACATACATATAGAGATCATAAAGAGATTATTAAACAAAACAAACATTACAAAGCAAAAACAAACAAAACAATTACTTATCAAAGAAAAAATTCTAATTACAAAAAACTTACACAAAAATCCATTTTATACTGTGAGGTGAGCAACTATGTATATCCAGACCTAGCTATTAAATAATAACCTTTCGCACCTTTTAGTCCACACTCTATTCTATTTGATTCAGAAGGTTGTATAAAAATTTGCTTCCCGTAGGTTTGTTGTAGTAAAAGTGAGACTAGTAAAAGCATTAAAGTTATCAGGGATTTTTTCATCGACAGATTCAAAGGATTAGGCTGAGCTGATAATCAATATTAGATACACAGGTACATGAAAAACTAAAAAACTGTATTTCCTATTCACCTGCGTCTATTTGAAATTACTTCATAAAATCACAAAAATGTATGACGATACTCCGATTATTAAATGCGAAATGAGCTAATTATTATAATGTCTATGCGGAAAGAGAACCAACGTAGGATTTAGTTTTTTACGCCTAAGCTCTTAATACATATCACAATTATTTTTGAATATTGTCCATTTTACCAATTTAAAGTATTATCTTTTACTTTTCGTACTGAAAATATAAAACTAGTAGATACATTCAAATAATGAAAAATACCCGCTCAACATCCGAGATCTTTGATCTTAACCGTAGCAATGCGACACGATCCGTTGTAACCAGAAACCAATTCAAATACCAATTTCGGAATACCATTTCAGCGGGGTCATGCCGAGGCGTGACGCATTGTGGATATTTAGCGTGGCTGTGTGGATTGAATTTCACATATGCATGCAATAGTGGTGTATTTTTTATAGATAGTTTGTAGTCAATTGTTTAAACGAATCGAACTATGTTAAGTTTGATTTGAAGTATAAATAAGACAATAATCTAAAACGTAGTTGATATTCTGTTTATAGTGAAAATGGTAAAAACAAAAAAATAAATACTAATTATATTTTAATATTTTGTATCAATAACACATTGTTGTTCAATTCTTATGTAGGATATAATTTTTATTTTCTTTAATAATAATAATTAAGAAATGGATCAATACTAAATAGAAATAACTTTAAAAAGTTTAGTCCCAGCCTTGTGTACCTCGCGGCATTCCTCGCTGTAATGCGATACTTATTCGTTGAGCGAGGAAAGCATCAGCTCTGGGGACACCAGTACTATTTACCAGGCGCTAACTTAAATCGTTTATCTATCCACTTGACCACTCCCGTGGCCTAAGGGGATCGACTCCAAAGGAAACAATAAATAAATAAATAAATGTCAAAGTAAGTAAACACTCTTATATATTTGGCGTTTATTATTTTATCCCAGGAATGCGACCACGCCAGCTTTTGGACTTGTCGGAGAGAGATGAGGCGGGGCTATGGTATCTACACTACAAGCATCTCATACCAAAGCCAGTCCCGTCCTCGAAAGGATCAAAGATATCGCATCTAACCTCTTGCTATTGTCCTTAGCAAAGCTAGATGGTTCCAAAATCGCTGAAGTATGACAGAGGCAAGAGGGTGGCGTATGATTTCTTTGAGCGCCGCGTGGCGAGGTGGTACCTTCGCTCTTTTGGTAATGAAGGCCATTGTGCCCAAGACTACTTTGAAGTAAGAACAGTAAGTAAAGTGCTACAGGATTACTTATGGGGAGCACATATGGCCACTCTATAGCGAGGACTGATGGCAAACCTAAGTGATTCAGAATCCAAAAGGGTTTCACCACTTGGCGAAGGATAAGCATCGCTACCAGCCTTGTGCAGTCTGTAATTGTGACCTAATAAGTTTTGGAATTCACATTTACAAAGATCATCCAGCTCCTTTGAAAATTAAAGGTACATTCAAGCCCAGGCCGGAAGCACGCACGAAGCCACACATATGTCGAATCTGTTAAATCTACCCACTGCTAGATTTGTGAAGAGAGAAACGTGGGAAGAGCTACTCGACGATAGACTAGACGATAATAGTTATTAATGGTAATTGGAATGCTATACAAGAGTCCATACGGTATTTTCCATAATCACCGATAGTGTTTCATTTCCATAAAATAATAAGATTTTTGACGATATTATACGATGTTAGTAATATTTTGTCATAAAAAAAGATTAAATTTGATTCCCTAGGTTTTCCTAATCAGTATTTTTCGAAAATTTACAAAATTTATTTAGCAAAAATTCAATAAATATTTACATTATTAAAACAAAAATATATTAAAACATCACACGTCATCAACGCTTTTTGTTATGTCCCATAGAGGCTTTGCCGCAAAAGGTAAATAATATATAAAAGTAAATCGGTAAGATTCTTTTCATACTTTTTGCTATTTACGCCCACTGGGATTTCCTTTGAACATTACAGAGGTTTCACGTGGTTTTTAGTGGTTATGGAAATGTATTCGGATATGTTTCGGTTTCCATCAGATATATATGTGCTATCAGACGCATTCTTAAGATATAATATTTTTCACTAATAAAAAGAAATACAATAATCAATACATTTTGTTAATTATGGGTTTTCATAGTGTTTACCGTTATCTAGCCAATTGTTACTACTATTCTTAGACACATAATTCAAAAAATATTATATGTATATAATAGTAAAAGACAACATTACAAAAGAGTTTATATAAAATACAATATAGACAAGAGTTTGTATAGAAAAATATATTATGTTTTCCTTACATGTATAGATTTTTTTTTTGATAATAATAGTCTACTCGCCTGCCATAGTATACAGAGACTTTTTCTATCTCTTAAATTTTTACTAAAAATATACAATAAACTAGTTCACGAGTGACGTGTTACGCGTCTCGCAAGATACGCCTCGGCTACATCGGTAATATTATATATATAGAATTACAAGTATATTATATGTAGAATTACAAGGTATATTTTTATTTACGAGAATCCATACTAAGAGACTATAAAGTACATTTAAATATCGATGTAACTCAGACATAAAATTCAATGTTCGATAAGTAAATCTTGAAATCTAGTTCTTGAAACACCTACTCATAAAACTGAAACGACCACTCCTTTACAGTGGAAAATATCCTGCTGTAGAACTTCTCACCTCATGATATCAGACGAGCTGTGTTAAAGTTCATAAAAGAATCATCTTTTTAAGCATTTCTCTCTTACCTCGTAATTAGCTACGTATATAATATTCATTATGACTCATTAACATTTATATTAGATTTTACTTTTTTATTATTAATAAATTAAATTTTGTATGATTCTTTATCTTTTCTAGTGTTATATTTTATTTTATGTTTTTGTTAATTATTAGTAAGTATATTTTTAATTTTCCATACTAGAAGGGTTGCCTAGAAGAAATTTCTTGTTAGTGATAAGGCCTAACGTTGCGTAATAGCTTAGATAACGTGTAAATAAATAAATTAATGACGAAATGACAGCACAAAATATCTTTTTAGGCTTCGAACTTTTATAAATACTTCAGAATAATTTTGTTCCCTTTAACTCTTAGTACATCTAAAGACTTTTATCGAATTCTAACTCTGCTGTTAAAATAAATTTATCAAGTCTAACAACAAAAGTAACTTCACTTGTCCCTATATCCATGAAACCCTTTACAGAGTTGATACTGTACCAGGCTCTCAGGACCTCGAGGAGTATAAAAAGTAACAGCCTTAAGGTATGTATCCTACTAGAAATTCCATTAGCATTATTTACACAGCTCTCCACAGTACTCACGGTACGTGTGATATCAGATGATAGCCGGATAATTTATTCGGATATTCGCAATTCGAATCGAGGAATTTATATTAGGCTTAGTAAAATCTTTAAAGCAATTTGACATAACCCGTTGTAATAATTTACTTCTATGCTCTGTAATTTAAAAGCTGATATCTATAATTAAAGATTTTATTTTATATAAGATATTATTTATTTAAATTACAAATAAAAACAAGTAACATAATTTGTTTATTGGTTGCTAATGTAGTCATTTAGGTTTATTTTTGCTTAAATTTTCTCACTCAACTTACACACTGTTTGCCTATAGTTGCAATATTTGTGAATATGTGAGCACCATGTATCTACATAATAATTAAGTTATCTGCTGCATTGTTTTTTATAACACCATGCGTCTATTTTATTCTGTAATTCTGATTTTTAAAAGTACCTTTTTACTAGGTCTGATTGAAATAAATGATTTGACTTCGACTTTAACTTTATAACGTATGCAACAGACGGCCTTATCGCTGACAACCGGTATATTACGGACTACCCTAGTAAGGAAAATAACTAAAAAAAAACAAATATTAGGGGTAAAGTACAAGATATAACCAAATTGTCAAAAATAAAATTACAAGTAACACTGAAAAATTAACCAATTTTACAATAACTCGTGAAATATAACACAGAAACAAACATTACAACAGAAAGAATCATCTATTGTATTACGTAATATAAGTTATATTACATTAAAAAAATACAATGTACTAATATACTGCTTGTAGTAGAAAATTTTATAAACTGACAACAATGATCGATCTTTAACAGATTAGATCCCAAGCAACAGCTGCTCTTTGTTCCCTCGGCATCGGAAGAATGAATATATAACAGTAACAAGAGTTTCTATGTAAATTTATAAAATATTCTTTAATGGATAAGGAAAATATTCTAACTTTTTTAAACCGCCTTTCTAACTTTCACCCTTAGGCAACAACGCCAAGATAACGCTCGTAGATGCATCGCTTAATCGTATAATAGGTTACTCTTATATAAAATTCTAACGGACCAGACAGACACTACAAAAACACCATCTAATTGTAAGTTTAAAAAAATCTCAACTCGAAATTGGTCCAGCCGTTTAGGAGAAATTTAATACAAACACACGCACAGAATATTTAAATATATACATGTATAGCTCTTAATCCGTACGGTCCTGTGTTCCAATCTTTGTACAATTAGTACCTACTTGTGTAGGACAGCATCATGAGAAAATCGGCATGCTTCAGATCTAATATTGATGACGTATCGCAGCTACAATTCTTTCTTGTGTAAAAGAAAAATGAACGAAAAACCAACTAGTCACTGTGAAATTTACATTATCTAACAGATACTAGAAATAAAATCCTTATACGAGAAAACATAATTTGATATTTTAAATACCGATTCTAATATACACGCTCAATTCACTGATTACTATCTCCATTATAATCAGTTTAATCAAATTCCAACAACATAAGTAAACAATAGTTCATAAATTATAATAATCAGATAAACTGTTAATTTTCGGGGACGGAATAGTTTAATCGTAGTTTATTATAACTAATATAAACTAGCAAATGATAAATGCTGTTCGCGATAACTGGTATAACATTACCTTGTAATAGATATTATTGTTATTACACAGTCAGTAGTAAACGAATACTTCCAAAATATTTTAATTGTATTGAAAAAAAACTCTAAATTTTGAATATTAAGCAGATACAAATGTGCCCATACCCTACGGTATGTTTATGTATGTTTTTGTTTATTGGTATTTATTATATAAATAAAGATAAATAAATATAGTCGTCCTGTATATTCAGCTATATAGAAATCATTAGTTATTGGTTCGGCCAAAAAAAACAATATATTTAATTTTATTTATATTTATTATAAAGGTTCATAAAACTTGTAAGTATGTGTTAGTAAGCTTATGAAATTTATAAAAAAAAATGAACTTCATCACTCATTCTCATTCTCTTCATCACTTATTAGATTAAACTGCATAGCCGTCAAACTCAGCTATATTTAGTTATCTTATAGTATAGAACGATGATTTTATGAAATTCCAGCCCTATGCGACATATCTGGATGCCAATTCTTATAAGGCCGGCAACGCAATCGCGAGCCCTCTGGCATTTAAACTGTCCATGGGCGGCGGTATCACCTAACACCTGATGAGGCTGCGCGCGTTTATTCTACAAAATACCAGTGTTAACAAAACGAGGCAAAAGAGGGCGCTTAAAACAATCACTGAACACTTCATTTCACATCACTCAAAGCTAGTACATCAGCAAACTATTCGCAATCACGTAATCGATTCTCAAACTCGATTAAAACTACGATCATTTGTTAAACACTTGTCTATGCAAAGTTTACAGATTGTGATCACTGTAGAGATCAATAGACGAAGTTATAATCTTAATTTGCGAATTAAATTTCCTATAGGTAATGTATTTTTTATGTCATTTTCAAATTGTCTTGAATAAGGTTATACATTTTATTCGAAACAGCCTCCAAAAAGGAGGATTAGTTGAACGCTTGAAGCTTTAATATTTATTCTTTGTAAAAACTGTATTTTGCATAGGTATCCTCAAATTGCTAGTTCATTTTAATATTATCTACCTAAGTATTCATAAACATATGTTCCAAACGTAGGCTTATGAATAGGAATATCAACTCATTTATAATAGGTACGTTATATTTTGTATGGTGAAATCCACAGGCTTTGGATTTCACCCTTTGACCCATTTATTATGTATGTCAAAGAGTCAAGTGCATTCCCATGTCCAAACCCATGATTAATTAAGGATCGTACACATTGTTAAATTTTATAAGTTGACATTTTGACCGTCATGGACCATTTTTAATGGGTTAGAAGGAAGTTCGTTATACATAATGAATTTGAGATGAGAGATACAAAAGATTAATGAGAATCTAAACGAATAAGGATTTTAGTTTTATTAAATAATGTTTCGAACACCAGAACCACGTTAAACATATTCATTTTGAACTTTGTTACTAATAGACTTAATCACAAAATATTTTTGCAATTCACATCAGATTTATAAATTTATGTAGATGAAATTAAGAACGGACCAATTTTTTTTTTATTAGCTTAGGAAAAATACGTAACTGGCTATTAAAGTGATAATTATATGTTTTGGTGAAAATAGGACATGAGATTTTTAACCTTTGGTTTGCCCAATTAAGAGGAGGTGGCAGACAAATTCTGGCATTTGAAACATTTTATAACCTTATCTTTATTAGTTTTTATTGGTATTAAACTTGTGTTGTCTTTTAATGTATTTGTTGTAATAAACATAGCTGTTAATCTAGATAAAAAAAAACATGGGTGTGTATTGTACACGGGTTAGAAGTTATACTTCTTTGGCGTATTTTTAATCTTTTTAAAAAAAATATCATTCGCCTAATTCTATGTTTGTACAAAAAACGACACTTACAATAGAAAAAAGGTATTTAACACATTGAATGTTTTATTATAACGCATTATCTAGTTGAATAAAGTTTATTTAATTATCACAAAAACAATATTTCTACATAATTAAAGACTATGCTAATTTCAGGGTGTCGGTTCTTTGTGACGGTGCATGTGCGGATGTTGGTTTTTTGTGGTGGTGTTCGCGGGAATCGTAAACATTTTACTCTCATCATTTTTTCCTAACGCGCCAAAAGAAGTATAACTTCAAAAACCAATATTGGTAAATTTTGTATTACATCCAAAGATTCTGATATTGTTTATTAAGCGTATTACACTGTGTCTCTGGCTATACAATAATTCGAATCCGTGTGATAATATAAGCTCAGTGTTGGTACTAAATGGGTCTGCATAATCTCCGATGTTCGTGAATGTGACCACAGACCGCTCTGTATCGATGAAGTACGGCTTCGGTGAATTTACAAAGCAGGACACATTTCAAGTTGTCAGTGCAGTTTAATTTCGATGTCATAACTGGTTAATAGAGATGTGAATGATACACATGGAAAGTTTTTAAAATCCTTTTTTTTAGATTTGTAATAATAATGATTTATTTGCAAGAATATACAATTATACAATCAAGTTCGCATAGTCTGCCACACATGGCGTGGAAATTTGTCTAAAAAGATAGAATAGAAGTTACAATTACATTATGAGTTTTATTTATAGTCAATTCTTATATTATTTTATGACTACATCATCATTATTAAAATATATTATTACGCTATCAAATTAATATAAATTATAAGGTTTCATGCAAATAGATTTTTTTATTTCAAAATAGTAGTTTAATCGATTAAAAATTCTAATAGCAAGATCTTGTAATGCACGTTTGTAGGCCTCGCACCGAAGAAAGCGGTTATTACATGGTGAGTTAAAAAAAACTGCAATTCTCAGTGTCACCATTTAAAATCTTTATAATATTAAATCCTTGTTTAAGACAAAATTTAACATAAATAAATAAAAACACGTACGTAATAAGTAAAAGTGGCAATGATGGTATTTGATGGGCTACGATGTAATATGTTAAGAATAATTTATCTGTAAATGTAAATCGGTAATCTTATAAAACTTGTGAATTTGGGTTAGATCAATATTATAACATAAGACGGGATGATTCTAAGAAAATAGACCCAACTATAAAAAAATACTTCTAGTGACTCGTTATACAGTTGTAATATGTGGTTAACAAGTGACCTAAAATGTCTTATTTAAATTACACATTATTATGTGATTAAAATAACAAGCAATAACCGAACAGACAAAATCATTGCACACAAGTACAAACTAATGTTATTACAAAATAAACAAAAAAATACAATATTTCATACAATTACATTACCGCAATTTTCCGGAAAAATACACACGAGCCCGCAATGGGTTGATTAATCGAAAATGAAAAACCTCTTTCACATCACTCACGTCACGTATAATCTTGATTAACGCTATCAATTATCAATAAATTAGTGATGCGCCACGATAAATTCCGCAATACGGTATCGAAATTACAGACTGGGTCGAAAAATAGCGTTTCCGTCGACAGAGAGTAATTGCCAGACTGCCAGGCTGCCAGTGTGCAGTTAATTCCACTTATTTGCTTTTCAAACGGCTCGTTTTATTCCCATTTTTATTATTTGGCAGTCAATAAACGCTTAAAGGGCATTGGTCAATTAGTTGTGGCTCCGCATGCGTGAAGTTACGGGTTGATTTTACCACGATATTATTCAAAATTGTACCGGATTTCAATTAAGCTTCGGGGATTATGAAGAGCCAAAACCGGCAAAGAGATTTAAAGTTTATGATGATGTCTGACGCTTTTTAACTATTAATAATTTAAAATATAAAAATTCTCTAAACAACAACGACGACAAAAACAATTTGACATTATTGCGTTTCTTGAACTCATTAGCTTTTAATATTTATTTAATTAAATTCTAAACATTTTTTATGAAACATATTCTTAAGAATCTTGCTACAAGTGCGCATGTGGAATAGTTACTCATTTGACTCGTTCGGTTGTTTACGAATTGACTCTAACAACTGCTAGAAGTGGGATGGTCGGGTCGGAGTAGGGAATGGATTATAAAAGAGGTTGTAACACATGCGCACGGGCAATTCCTTTTTTCAAGTTTGAAGTTATAGAGTTTACGTTAAATCTGTGAATTATAGTGAATCAAGTCTTCATTGGAGTATTTAATTTCCTACCCTAAGAACTAGATTAAGTAGCCCTTACACGTACATCTTTAATATTTTACTAGCTCAAGTATTATAAAAAACAAAGCAAATAATGGTAATTTAAGGACACTCTCAATGCTAGAGAGCTCGCGAGCTGTCGTCTTAAAGATTGGTAAGCTTTTTTCTTGAAGGACCTTAAGTGGAACTGGTTTGGAAATACTTCTGGGTACTAAATACTAGTGGGTAGCTGGTTCCACATAGTGGTGCTTAAAATAACGCTCCGTTATAGATGGACGGACGTTGAGGTGATACAGGTGGAGTTTCGTATTCTCTCTCGACGTCCGATTTTTTTTTTTTTGACAATTCACACCAATTGACCTAGTCCCATGCTAAGCTGGTGAAGCTTGTGTTATGGGTACTAGGCAACGGATATACATACATATTATAGATAGATATACATATAAATACATATTTAAACACCCAAGACCTAAGAACAACACCAAATGCTCATCACATCGATGTTCGCCTCAGCCGGGGATCGAACCCGGGACACATGGATTTGCAGTCAGGGGTACTAACCACTAGACCAATGAGTCGTCTATTATGAAACTATATGTAATCGAACTTGCGATAAAAGGTTGCAAACTAAATTAGTAGGTGAATTGAAAAATGTCAGGGTATAAAGAATCATATTATAAAACAAAACTGCATGTTCCAGTTTCATTAGTCATCTAAGATTTCCATTATTAATGAGTGCTAAATGTATTCAGTCTTGATCACTTTTTGAAATAAAGGGAAAGCCTTCAAAAATATTCAATTAGGTCAGTTAGGCGATGTAGGCTCAACAAAGGAATATTTAAGAGACCCCGTCACAAGAAGTGTTAATAAAAACAATTTTATGCAAAATAGTTGTAGGGGAAATAGAGTTTAAAGCTTTTTTAAAAGGCGATAAAATTTCGCTTTTGTTTTAGCCACTGCAAAAGATACAAGAGACCTAGAATTACTGTTTAGTAAGAATAAAGTTAAAGGCTTAAGCGACTCTCAATCCAGAGGTCGTACGTTCGAATCAGGGCAATTTTTATTTCTGTGCGAAATAACTTGTTCTTACGGTGAAGGCAAACATTGTGACGAAACCGGCATGTCTTAAAACACAGTAAACTACGACATGTGACTAGAGAGATCGCCTACTTATCTATAAAGAACAGGCCAAGAACCATAGACCATGTGGAACATCGACGCATATTTAAGGTCTAGAAATTAGTCTAGCAATTCAAAGGGGGAACGCTGCCAGTATCTTCGGAACCTTGCCTAAAGGGACTCCTTTTAATGATATATTTTAGTTTATGTTAAGTTTAGTTATTTATTTCAATGTATATTATTTTATTATTATTAGTTTATGTTTATATTTTTAAGGTCTTATATGAATTTTGCTTGATGAGATGTAAGAATAAGACAACTATTTCTTTAAAAACAATTGTTTTAACATGCACCTTGTACTACGGAATAATAGTAATCTATTTACCCACAACACAGGGTGAGCCCTGTGTTGTGTTGCGACTAGCGTCAAATCAATTTTGTCACAAGCATATTTCTGCCATGTTTTATTGTTATTTTTATTACAAGAAAGAAAGAGGATTCATCTACGTTTTTGACTGTTGTTATACGTTCTGTATTAATGAGGCAAGAGAACATGTATAAACAAATTTTGACTTGGACTTGATCCTTAAACTACTTGGATTTCCCGCTTGAATTTTCAACAAATATCAATCCACTTAACACATTAAACAAAGTTGCGGAAATAAATAAATCTAAATTGTTTATCCCTTCTTTCTGTGACAAATCGCAATCGTTTTACACACATTAAGTAAAAGGAAATGAGACAGATTGAAAAATGAACCTTCTCAGTTAATATATTTTACATCTGTGCAATCCACTCCCGGAAAAATGCTTTTTTGAACTCAAGAAATTGAACGCGATGCTTGTATCCAATTTTGTGGTATAATTACTGATTTAAAAAACCTTCAAAACTCAAAATAACTTTATTCATATAGGTAAAAAAGTAAACTTATGATCATCAACAGAAAAAATGTTAAATTAGTTCTAAATTTACATTTACTACCAGTTCGCAAGTCAAGGGCGTAGAGCGGGCAAGAAGAACTGGCGAGAAACTCTCCGCCACTCTTTTTAATAGTCAAGTTTTGAGTCATACAAATTGTTTGAACTAGAGCAAATCAATCCCAAGGATTAGGATCATTTAAAAATTCGTCAAATTTATAAAAAGCTTTATTGATTAATTTACGTTTAACGAGAGTTTTGAATTTATTCAGTGATAATTCTCTGATTTCGCTTGGGAGTTTTTTGTAAAAACGAATAAAATTTCCATATAAGGAGTGGTTTATCTTCAGGAGCCTGGTTGGTCGTACGCTTAGATTAGTTCTGTTTCGAGTATTATACTTCGACGCCATTTGCCTGTATATATGTTCAAAACTACTCTCTAAGTCTCTAGGCCATTCTTGAAGTAGTCAATACGCTGATAATAGTTTTATAAAAGTACACCTTAATAGTAAAAGGACGGAATGAAGAACGTTTATTAAAATTCTTGGAACTGACATCCAAAATTTTGCCTTATAGACTTCATAAATACCATTTTTTTTTTAAATTATTTTATACTATTTATTGCACCTTAAAGTCGGTTTTTTTAATATATTAAATTAAAGCATACTTCTTGAAAGAGTTATGTAAAAATCGTAATATCCAATTTTAGTTTTTTCATATAAAATATATATACACAAAAATATGTTTCATAACAAAAAAACAGCTTTTATTTACTTTTAATGTCTGCAATGATCTACGTATAATATAAAAGTTAAAACAAACCCAATATAGAACCTCTCAATTATTACCAATCCCGTCTCCATACCCTCGGAACAACCTGAGATTAATCACAATTATTTCCACTCCATAGTTTCCATTTTCGATTTCAACTCCGAAGGTCGCAGGATTTATATCCCTTCGTCGTAAAATGTTACAATTCAGACCTTGCCGCTTAGTATTCAACCCATTATGATTATTTAAATAAATCTATATTTAACGTTATCTAGGAAACCCTCATTTAGCATTTTGGGATATTTTTGGAGATTAGCCGTTTACTATTCAACCCATACATAGGTGTAAATTATTAGAAATTTATTTAAAGACCAATTAGCCCGCACACATGTTAATTTAAATATAGACGCAATTTAAGATGTTTTTAGACCAATAATTAGAATAAGTGAATGTTTAGACTCTCGTTTAGGCGCTCGCTCTATTGAGATAACCAATCGCCAAAATAAATATTTTCGTATATATTAATTGACTTACAGTTTCGGGTTCATACTGTCATGGAGATGTAGATGCACTTACCTGTAATTAAAAAAATATTATTAGTACATATTATATTGTTTATTATACTTTTGTAGAGTCTACTAAAATTTAAATATTTTTCTTGTAGTTCTATTTTTTTAAGCTATTGCATAGATTTTCTCGCG
Source organism: Pieris napi (assembly GCF_905475465.1). NCBI lineage: Eukaryota > Metazoa > Arthropoda > Insecta > Lepidoptera > Pieridae > Pieris > Pieris napi. Next base: position 1,407,943 of record NC_062239.1, on the reverse strand, counting down.
GGCTTTGAGCGCGACGACCGAATCAAGAAATTCCGTAACGAAAATAAAAACCTAACACACGCTGACGTAATATAGGTGCGGCCAATACGCGAAAAATATACTAGCAGCCTGTCCTGGCTTTAGAATTTTGGATTTAAATATGTCCTGTTCCTTGATCGTTATATATGGGTAAAATAATGTTTTAAATCGATCGAGGATTTTTTGTTTATATTCGTTACAGAGAAAATTTTTCATATCAGGTTAAGATAGAAAAAAATTGAAACTCCACTTTTCGGTTCAATTGATAGCCCAGAACGAGCCTTTTATCAGGGCGTGAATTTCAAACAAAAATGCCGAGTCACGTTAAAAAAGTTTTCAGGCGATCCACTCTAATCATGTTACCAAGTATGAATGGCTCAAAGAGTTGACAGTTGCCTCGTTAATCACACACCATTTATCATCTGTAGCGCCTGCAGACTTCTCTCTTTGGATACAAGCTGTTTTGCTAATTAAATTTTAAAAGGAGTTTTAATTTTCCATCAAAGAACGATTTGATAAAGTTACAGTGAGTTGATAATTGTGTAAGTGACTGTCACTTTTTGGTTGATTGTTTAAAAAAAATAGTATAAGTAAGAGTATTAATTATTTATTATCGTGTTCATATAAAAGAACTCCATCTTTTTATTTATTTGCTCTGGAAATACATATTTGCTGAAACATGTTTGTTTGTTTTAATTTAATAGTCCAATAAAAATGTGTTTCTTCAGTAGATAGAAAAGTTTATTACTACATTCAATACAAATAAAAATACGGCTAGATTATTACCACGCATCATTGTCATTATTCTGTCTCTTTCCATAATATCGTAAATCCAATTTGATAGGATGAGACGGGTGATTTTTTAGTCAAACCGGCACCGATTTGGTTTTTTGAAAAATGGATAAAAGTATTCTTAACGGTCTAAAAATTTCCCGTCACACATACATATTCAGATAGTTTTGGAAAACTAAAATTTCCTCAACGCGGAGACTGGTGAGAATTTCACGGAATAAATTCCCGTGTTTCAAACTTCACTGCATATCCGACATTTGTTTCATTTTTGTGAATAATCTAAAACTTTGTCGGTTTGTAAGTAGCTTCCTTGTAATATTTCATCTATTTTTTACGTGCGCGCTTTAAAATAATTTAATTTAATATGTATATCCTTGTTCAGCTGTCAAGCAAAATTAGCAATACTACATAGAACATATTTGTAGGTATATTACTATTTGGTTAAGTTGCAAATAGCGGCGTATTCTCGAAAGAAGTAAAACTTTTCAGATAGAGAAAATATCATAGCCACTATAATTATACTAGAACTCAAATGAACTAAATTACCTTTATATTTAAAAATATAAGGATGAGTACTAAATAATTTTAAAACTCTGCGTTAATTATCTGTTTCGTGATAATTTATATCTTAAATGTAAGTAACTCATCAGTCTTCTTTGAATAACAGCGTATACGACATTATGTGCACATAAATACTTTCGGAATACTTTTGAAAATAATAATCTTACTTAGATATAGATGAAGGCATAATTATATTTTAATCAAATCAAATAGCTTGTTTTATCTCTCTTCAATCGGCAGCTCATTCCTAAGCGTCGTGGTGAGCTAAGAAGCATCTGGAGTGGATTATCTGTTTCCACCGGTTTCTGTCCAGCGCCTCTCTTATGACAGTGTACAGTTTTGAGGACGATAAGTCTTTCATTTAATCGGTCCATCTAGCTGGTCACGTTATCTTTTGCCTTCTGCCTGGATCTAATTTATTCATAAACTATTTATATTACAACTGAAAACTGAAGCCATAAATGTAAAAACTTTGTTCCCTGTAGCATTGTATTTAATGTTGCATTTCCTGGATTGCATTTCATTCGCTGGAATCTCTCCAGTTCTCGTTTCCTAGAACTCTCAACTAGTAATATTTGATATTAAATACATTCAATGAATTTGATAGAAATATATTAACTATTTTTTATTTTTTTATTTCTATATTTTACAAATTAATATAATATAATCACAATATGTTACATTAGAAAACCGCTGTGGTTTGTATTAATGTAACCATAGCAGTCTCGTTTAGGAGCGCGATAAATGCATATAAAAGTAGTTTTTTAATTTACTGTTTATATTGGTTGGCGTTAGGCAATCTAATATCTGATTGGGTAGACCATTTATTACCAACCAACCAATTATTATTAGGCAATTAAAAGTCGAGATCTGTGAGACACAGACTGATGAACAAAACATACACAAATTTTCCGGTCCATGACCCATTGGCAAGGGTGGATCTAAAATTTGCGCCCAGGGGGGGTGACTGTGTATGTCAAAGTTTAATGAACTGTGTTGTACCAATTGCAAACGATTTTATACATGTGTATCCAATATCCACTAACGAAAGCTGTTTTTAACAATATTTCCTTAAAGGTTGACTTGGCTCCAGCGGAATCCCACGGCCACCTTTCTGGATCCACCATTGATTAGAGGGTTACGGTACTAATGAGCTTGCTTGCTTACTAACAATTTTATGTATATCTTAATATATATAAATTACGCGTCACGTTGTTTGTCCGCTATGGACTCCTAAACCACTTAACCGATTTCTATCAAATTTGCACAACGTGTGCAGTTTGATCTAACTTAAAAGATAGGATAGCTTATATCTCAATTTTATTCAAAAATATTTGTTTATTATTTATTTAATAGTCATAATTCTAACAGATAGCGCTGTGTTGAAAGTACCAACGTTTCACATAAGCTACAATTTATTGGTTTAACCACCGAAAAAGCATGGTGGTCTCCATGAGGAGTTCTGCTACCGTTTCCCTTGAATAGTTTACTACTATGTAATATAAGAAAAACCTTAGTCGCAGCAACGCTTGGCTGGTCTGCTAGTTTTCTATAAAGAATTATGTTTGTGAAAAACTTTGTGGTTTTACGATCGCCTACTGTCAACAATGTGTGAATATTAAATATGAAACAAATATGAAATATTTCCCTTTTAATAGTAAATTTATTTCGGCGTATTACTCCTATAAGCCCCCACATGTCACAAGGTAAACGAGGCCCGCATCGGACGCCGGTGTAACGGAAAACCGCCGCATGTGATTGCAATACCCAACATATCGTCTGTCACGACCAAACTTCCACTAATTGCAATTTACACCACTCCCTCAATTGTATGCTTTGTTTTAATTGATTGGTAGATTCGCTTTGATTAATTCTTATTAGGTTAAGAAATCGTACACATGGCCAAACGGCAATCACTGTTGCTACCTAATGAATCTACGACATATCTTCAGCTTTATTTATTTCTTCTAAAAATATTATAAATTCATTTATACAATATATGCAGTAATTAAATAAATTATTACGAACAATATTGTATGGCGTATGCATCATTATTAATTGTTAATTGATAAATTGCTTGAAATAAGCTTCGAATCCCAGTCCACCACGCCCCATCCCAATTGACCAAATACTTAACTGTCCATATTTTTGAAATAATTACTACATATATAAAAGATTGTGAGTCTTAAAACGGCCTGTAAGTGTGGGTCCTGTTTCCCCACGTGAGCCTTCTAAAGGACCGAGCACTACCTTTGATAGTGACTCAACAACTACTTAACGAGATTATAATAAATATTATAATTATCTCTTGGGCCGTGGTGTTCAAGTGCACAGGCGCTTATTAAAGATTTAAGTTGGGGTTTGGTAGATACCAGTGACCTCAGAGCTGGTGCTCGCCTCGCTCAACAAATAAGTATCGCAATACAGCGAGGAAATGCTGCAAGCGTTAAAGGTACACTGCCACGTGGACCATACTTTTTAATTTGTTTTAATTTTCTCTTTATTATTTTTTAAAAATTATATATATGTTACAAAAACTGTATATTTATGGTTATGTTTTCCAATTAATTATTGTTTATTTCAATTACGTTAAGTTTATTATATTTATTTCTTTCCGATCCTAATCCATAAATTGTTAGATGGATATTAAGTACATAACATCTTTAAAAAAAAAACTAAAACAGTGTCAAGTTTACTTACTGTTACTACAGACTGGCAGAATCACAGCTCTTTCCTACAACATTCTCGTGAACGAAGTTAATTCTTGATCGTTAAAAAAGTTAAATATTTTTATATAAACAATTTAAAACTATTTCTAACCAACACTAAACCGATCGCTCACCATACAAATGTTGAAAGTGGCTCAGTTCAATCAAATGTGTGGTTTTTTGCATGACCGAGGTAAATTGATTTCGGATATTAATAAAATAGAAGTTATTCTATTTCATACCCAGTACGGTGGAAATACAATTATTTTTATCTCGTTTAAATGCAGCAGTGGTAATATAGTTTGGTTAGAATATTTTGGTTCCATTCAATATTAAAAACATGGTTCGCACGTATAAACAGAATTTTGGAGCAAATTTTGTATAAAAATGCTATCGGCCGAAAATAAAAATAAAATCTGAGTACCAGATTTAGATCTAGGGCTCGATAACATAATATATCAAGTATACGAGATGTCAAAGCATATAAATATAATTATGTTAAAGTTGTCAAAAATGTACTTTAAATAAAAAATAAAAGTCCATATCCAGAAGAAGTCTATGAGCATAAAAAGCAAATTCAAATTTATTTTTCAATTTTTCATATTAATATTATGTGGTATTCAAATAAACAACTATTTAGTTATTATATAATCCCAACCCATCCATGAAGTAAAACCGTTTCCGTGGGCTCACATTTATACAGCTCATGCAGCTGATATTAATATTGATCATCATAGATCATTTTTTTATTGTTAGCCACTACCTAGCTTGTGTGTCCAATTATGGTCTAAATTATGCTGGTTTTGATTTGTTCCAAAGCATCGGCAAAATATCATACAAGGGTAGATAATAAACAACTAAAATGATCATGTGGACACAACCAACAAAGAGTTAAACTAAATTGGAACACTCTGTATCATCCTAGGATCAGTCGGGAAATTGGAAATTTATCCCCTAAATTAAAACGTTGATGAAACTACTAATCTATTGTCAATCCCTTAATGTATTGGTTTTAATGATATATTTAATACTATGAGATATATATTTAACGCAAATTGTCCCAGTTAAAAAAATATAAAATATATATAAGGTTTGATTACTAAAAATAGAAAAACTTGCCAATTTAGAAGTGTGACGCGAAGTTTATTGCCAGTTCTTCTCATCCGTTTTACGCCCTTGGTTAGAGAACTGGTTGTTAATGTAAATTTAGAAGCATTATTATTTCTACTAGCGTTGGTCGGTTTACTGGTTATCTTTATAAATTAATGATAATTATTTTCTTATTTAAAATTAATACTTCCGTGACAAGAGTGTAACGTATATCTGGGCTCTATGGATGGCATATACCAGCCCGGTTTTGCAATTATTTTAATTGGTTTTAATGAATTGCCAAATAGCTCAATTAAATCCTTTGGAAATAAATAAGGTTTGTCAGAAGTATAAATCCCGCAAGAACGTTGTTGCATACGAATAAATTTTTAAATTAACGAATCGATAACCTTCATTATGTTTTTGTCGGTTCAAAATACCATTTATAAATCGAAAATTGTGTAATCAAAGTTGTATTGTTTATAAAAACTGCCAATTTATTTGTTCAAATGATCATTATGATCAGTTGTAAATAAATAAATATTATCGCTAAAACATACGTATGTGGAAACCACGCTATTGCATTTCACAATTGTTTCATTGCTTACAAAATACACACTACTTGAGAAAATTATATAGCTACTAGCTGATCCGGCAAACGTCGTTTTGCCATGTATATAATTTATTTAAAAAAAATAGGGGTTGATCGTAGAGGGGTGAAAAATAGGGGTTGTATGTATTTTTAATGCTGTATCATAAAAAAATAAAGAATAAAAAATTTATCTAAACTTTAAAAAAAAATTAGGGGTGGACAACCCTTAACATTAGGGGGATGAAAAATAGATGTTGCCCGATTCTCAGACATACCCAATTTGCACACAAAATTTCATGAGAATCGCTCAAGACGTTTCGGAGAAGTTTAACTACAAACACCGCGATACGAGAATTTTATATATTCGATGTAATTAGCTACAGTACAAAAGTTATATAAAGATATAGCTTGCTGGTAGAGAGAAAACAAATGATGTACCCACATTTAACTTGTATAAAATAATTAATAACCAATCAAGTCATTCTAAGCCTCTTACACCTTCCAATATTCAATATAACCACTCCAATTAAGAACCTTTAAACTCGGTTTCATTACTCTTTGTCTTACCCCAAATTTCATTTATATTTCAAAAGGCCACAAATTACGGAGGATTTTCTTTTTCGGCTCTTTATAAAATTGCTCACATTCACTTAGTGATATTAAATAGGAGATTGTAAGGACCAAGCTTGCACTTTCCTTAATTAGTCTCAGTTTGTAATAATTGTGTCATTTGTATCTAGAATAAAATCTGAGTTATTTACGAAAAAGGGCAACGTGTAACAGGACAATTTTTTGTGTTGATGGGTTATTTAAAAACCAATTACTTTAAATCTGTACTACTATTATAAAGCTGGGTAAAGAATTTATATATTTGGTAGATCGCACTAATAGCGTGTTTATAATATAGTTAATCTATCAAAGGACTAGGTGACAAAAGCACGCATAGGAACAGAGCATGATAATTTTACTGTTTTCGCAATATGGGAATGACAAAATGTCTCGTGACATCATCTATATATATAAAAATGAAACCCGTTTTCCGTTGTCACGACATAACATGAAAACGGCTTGACCGATTTGTCTGATTCTTTTTTTATAATATTCCTTGAAGTACGAGGATGGTTCTTACGGAGAGAAAAATTAAAAAAATTGAGCGCAAAAGTCTAAAAACAACACTTTTCTATATTCCCATACAAAATATTCGTAATAATATTTAAAGTCAATTTGAACTTTTATACCATAATATCATAAAGTTCAAGTGTTAGTGGAGGGGTTCCGGGAAGCTAAATTTTAATTTTTTGACATAACGTATTTGTTGTATCATCAACTTTCTTTTATGCAGAATAAATATTAAAAAAAAAATAAAGAATCGACTGTTAGGCGGTACGATGTTCGCCAGGCCAGCTAGTACAAAATAAAAAAGCAGCAAAATAATTGTCAAATAATACCAATCTTAAATTTACTCGGATGAAATCGTGGGGTACTTCAATAATAATATGCTGGCACGTTTCTGCTTTTGTTTCATTATTATTTAAATAGGGTAAAATTGAACCCATCGTACGACGTATAGCCGTATATTTACTTACTTTATACGTATATTTATATTCGTCATATGAGAAATACAATTATTGATTTATAAAAATTCGAAAAATAACAATGTCTAGCAATAAACTAACATATTCTACACAGAGGCAATATCATCAATATTAAAACAGCTTCTCGTTTGCGTGAAAATATGCAAATCCACCTACACCTGTGAATTTTTAGTTTTTCCTCACTACATATTTTTAATTTGGTTTCTAGATGAAAATCGTTTGAGATGCAAAGTTCTAGATTAGCTTTGAAGGGTCATTTTAATATAAATAGCTAATTTACATAACCTTTTTGCATATTTAGTTTATTAGTAAAATTACACTCGGGTAACAAAACATATGCTAAAAATGCTGAACTGATAGCGTAGCTGTGTTACAATCGCTGAATGAGAGTATAGGAATATCTGAAGAATCTCATATCCAGGAGCTTAGAGCCAAAAATTAGGACCCTGTCTCAAAGTACAGGACATTATTTTTTATTACTTTGTTAAACAGTTTAGCAAATACATGCAATGTTGGCCTAGTAGTTTCTGTATGCGACTCTCATCCCTGAGGTCGGTGGTTTACCAATGGACTTTCTTTCTATTTGCGCATTTAATATTCGTTCGAACGGTGAAGGAAAACATCGTGAGGAAACCGACATGTCTTATACCCAAAAAGTCGACGGCGTGTGTCAGGCACAGAAGGCTGATCACCTACTTGCCTATTAGATTGAGAAATGATACAGAAACAGATTCAGAAATTTGAGGCCCTGACCCAAAGAGGTTGTAGCGCCACTGTTTATTTTTTTTATTTAAATCCATGTCGCATATTCGAAGCGATTAATATTATTACTGTCGTCATTCGACATTATCGTTGTCGGGTTTTTATTTTAAAATAAGGTAGTGCGCACTTAACGATCGATCTTACGCACTACTGACAAATTGACTTTGACATGTTGACAATTCACAAGCAGATGTCTATGATATTGCGTAGTGTTGCCATTTTAAGAAAACAAAAAATATTATTCTCTTATTATACATTCTCTCATAATTTTGTTTTCGTAAGATTGGAAATATGATTGCCTTCATTTAACGCGAGTACTGTACATGAAAAAAACTGTTTTCACCTGCTTTACATCAACAACTATTGTTTTGTAGTTCTCAGTATTTTGTGACCTTTCAAATTAGTATATGCGAAAAAGCACTACTATTACAGGTATCTTGCGCTTTATATCGCAATGTTTAATCTGAAAACCTCTCGCAAGTACGATTGCACATTTAATCAAAAGTTTCCTGTTTAGGGGAGGACATATAACTTTTTGTGGGGTCACAATTTCCCATGACAGTAATCAGCCATGTTTACTCTTGTCAAAGACTTCAGTAGGATGCAACTAAACTATACAAATATGATATAAAATTGATTGAAAGCATACGAAAGTTCATCTATAGTGATATGTAGGCACATATGGAATGTACGTTTTGAAACTTTAAATACGACTAATTACATTAACATACTCAAATACGGGGCGTTTTTGTTACAGTTGAAAGAACCTTAAATACATAGTTATCATTTATATACTGACATTTTACGTTGACGGGACTATCGAAAAATTCTTATCTGTGGCGGCTTCGAGGAACTATTTCGAAGTGGGGTGAATATATGAATGCTAATGATTTTGAAAGGGCAGTCACCCTTCAATGGCTAGATGTGGAAAATTGAGCCATCAGCAAAATAGACGGAACAAGTTTTTAAGGTACTCCTTTGACCTATTATCACTGACAGGTTGTCATATTGCATCATTGTATGTTTTTTACTTCATTATACCTACTAATATTAACACATCTTGATATATATAATTCTTCTGTGAGTGTGTATGTCACTGAACTTCTCTCAAACGACTGGACCGATTTTGATGAAATTTTTTGTGTGTGATCAAGGGGATCTGGGAATGGTTTAAATTCACAAATCAGCCCGCCAGATGGCGCTGCATTCGGTACTTTCATACTTTGCTTTACTAATCGCTTGAAATATCATGCAGGACAACGTCTGTCGGGTCCACTAGTTTTAATTATATAATTTAAAGTTTTTATGTTAACTCAAAAACTATGTAATGTCATTTCCGTTGATTGTTTGTGCGTAATCCATTATTTTATTTATTTATCCATTGCCTAAGATAAAACTATGTTTATATATATTTAAATGAATATTTTTGTATAAGGTTATTAAATATTTAAATATTATTTGTGAGGTTGAAGAGTTCTTACTAAAATAAAGGAATCCACGTGGGAGGATCTGCACGCGGAAACCTGAATCCAACGGACTTGTCTTCTCAGATAACAATCTTTGTATCAGTTTAAAGAACAAATCAAAGGAAATGTATATTTCGCTGGGTATGTTGCCACATGGGAATAGTAGAGACTTCTAACGATGTACTGCGAAATTATAAAATGTAAAAATACTAGCAACACAAAATATTATTTACTAAAATAAACAAATAAATTGTATGAAAAGTTTTTAGGTAGGGCCGAGAAAAATCACTTATATTTAATCAGTTTGTGATTTATTAACGGTTAATTCGGTTGTAGCCTAAAGCCATCCTCGGTAAATTGACTTTTACAATTTTCAATTCGAACCACGATTTACTAATTAATGCATTCAACAATCAAAGAGACCAAAATACTCTTCAGGTTTTCTTAATATAGATTTTAAACATTAACCTGAGGGTTATAGGAAACCATTAAAGTCAAGTTATTCTTTGTTGTCGAAAATGATGGAGTGTTGTTTCTAAATGCGAAAAACGTCTGGCAGGATTAAAATAATATTTGTTCAAATGATGTAGCGTGAAAGACATATTTGATCTACTTTAATACCAAAAGCGATAAAAGTAAATATTTTCATATAGAAATCAATTTATTATTACCAATGCGCATTTGAAATAAATTATCAATTTTTATAGTAGTTATGGTTCACTATTTTGGCATAAGACATAAGACATATATATACGTATATACGGTGGCGGCCTTTTTTAAAGGACTATTTAAGATAAACATTTCCATCATACATTACATATTACGTGTAACTCTAGCGGTTTTGGCAGCGCACGCCAAAATAACTCGCAGATGGTAGATTTTTTCCTACTTACTTGAAACTTTGGACAACTCACACATTATTTTTATAAATTGTACCCTATGTGTTATTCCGATGTATAAGCTATGTTTATTGCAAAGTTTCATTAAAATCCATTCAATAATTCAATTATATAATTAATAAAAATAAAATGTGTAAATGTATTTTGTTGTTTTCAGTCATTTTTTATATGATAATTTAGTAGTCTGACGATTGACCGTACTAACATATAATCCTACAACAACAATCGCTACATGAAATATACAAAGTACTTAAATGATGGTCTAATATATACCTACAGTATTGTAACATCCACGACATTTACGACATCACAACATTTCGGTAAATATGTAAACATTTTAGTGCGAATAATAATTTTATGATCGCTTCGGGACGCTTAGACGACGTTCGAAGTAGATAAAATAGTGCTAATGTACCTACACAAAATTTGTTGGTGACTTATATTGCCTTGTACATGGATGTTGTGAGATATTAATTACAATATTCCAATACTTTCTGCTTAATGTATTTAACACGATGGCATGCGTTATGCGCCATGTTTTTTTTTATGTAACAGGAGGCAAAAGGATAGAAGGCTCATCTGATGATGCTCACCGCCCATGGACACTCATATTGCCAGGAGGCTTGCAAGTGCGTTCCCAGCCTTTTAAGAAATGGTACGCTCTTTTCTTGAAGGACTCCGGGAAGGGCGGCCGGTTCCACATGGTGTGCGGCAAAAACTACCTTGTCTCAGTTGTGGAACGACGGACGATAAGGATGGTATTTTGTATTCTACGTTGATGTCTGCTCTTCTTTGAATATGGTCAAGCGGAAGGAGTTGGTACCCCCCGCCCAGAGGTGAGAACAGTATTCCATGTGGGGCCGAATTTGCGCTTTATATGTGGCCCGGAATGAAGTACCGTCCAATCAACAATAAAATATGTTTTTAAGAATATGAGTAGGAGTCACCATGCCTCCTGCTGATAGGGGACAAGTCTTTGTTTTTATTTATGTTATTATTATGAATTACTTAAAATGTCATGTGGAACATGGTGTAATGGTTGCAGCTCCTTACAAACGTTGTGTAAAAAAAAAAAAAAAAAACATGGCGATTAAAAAGAGTGGCGGAGAGTTTATTGCCAGTTCTTCTCTTCCGTTCTACGCCCTTGATTTGAGAACTGGCAGTAAATGTAAAATTAGAAGCATTAATATTTATTTCTTTAATGACGAATCACAAGTGTACATTGTGTTACCTACGTGAATAAATGATTTTTGAATTTGAATTTGAATTTGAGTTGCTGTTCTATGCTTCATTTAATTATTTACAGTCCTGTTGCCGCCCGACAGGCGCAGCACATTTGGCCTAGTGACCTCAGCCCTGAGGTCGTACATTCGAATGTGCGCAATGCTTTTACGTTGAAAACAAACATCTTATGGAAACTGCCATCTCTTAAACCTAAAACTAGATGACATGTGTCAGCTACAAGAGATAAAAATTATCAAAGAAACGCATGCAATCTGACCGCATGCAATCGTATGAGTCTACTCCATTAACGCTTTTTGCAAATAGGTTTTTCAGTAACTGTTTCACCGTATCAAACCAAGTGTACAAGTTAGGTTTGGAGGGAGTTCTTTGGAGGGAATAAGTTTAAGAAATTAAATATTATGACACTATCTAGTCAGTATATTTTTGAAGCCTTGTTGTTTGTACACAAAAATATAAACGATTTTAAAACAAATGGTGACTTTCACCAGTATAATACGCGAAACAGAACTAATTTGAGTGTACCAACCAGGCTCCAGGAGATGAACCACTCCTTATATGGAAATTGTATTCGTTTTTACAACTCCCAAGCGAAATTAGAGAATGATCACTAAATAAATTCAAAGCCCTCGTTAAACGTAAATTAATCAATAAAGCTTTTTATAAATTTGACGAATACTTAAATGATCCTAATCCTATGGATTGAGTTGCTCCAGTTCAAACAATTTGTATGACTCAAAACTTAGCTATTAAAAAGAGTGGCAGAAAATTTCTTGCCAGTTCTTCTTGCCCGCTCTACGCCCTTGACTTGCGAACTGGTAGTAAATGTTAATTTAGAATTAATTTAACTTTTTTTTTGACGTTCTTAAGTGTGCTTGTTTACCTATATGAATAAAGTTATTTTGAGTTTGAGTTTAAATTGTAGTCGATATATATACATGACGGATCATGGGTGTAGGTTAACTCATATTACTGTTTCCAAATTTTCATATAATTGTTTATATATAATACTATATATTATTATTAACTTAAAACAGCCAAGGATAACATCTACACATTCCTACGAATCCTCACGATTCAAATTGATGGACCGGTAGAGTAATTCGTTTAAACTAAGCATCTCTAACTTAGTACATTTGCATATTTTCAACATGTTTGCATACTGTGCTAAATGGATTGTATGGTGTACATTGCTTAGTAATTATGGATGGGGCTTATGTTAATGAAACGGAGTACGCAATGTACGCCCCTGTAACTTGATTATGCGTAATATTTGAAAACACCCCAATATTCACAGAAATGTTTTAACCCAAATATTAAAGCTTTGCTGAGGTTTTCATGTTTATTTTATATTATAATTAGCTTTTTGATGCGACCTCGTCTACGTAGGATATCTACTTTCAGCAGCATTTTTTTCCTACTTATCTTGAAGATGTATCATCACTTATATACTAACCCTTTCACTCGCAATAAAACATAATCTATATTATTTTCCAGATAAGCATAAAGGTACCATGTACCATTGTCAAAATCGGATCTAAGGTTTAGACGTGAAATGGTAATATATAGATACTTTCGATACATACATTTAGTATCTAAATATAAGATATTTTATTTAATTTTTAGTTGTTTAAAAATCACTCCTCCCGATTCCTGTATCTATTTTTATGTTTTTACTTTAAAGCATATTATATACAATCAGCCATTTATATTTGCATGCCAGAAAGTATTAATTGCACAGCCAGGCTTTATGATATTTGCCAAACGCGGAAGACATATTTAAAAAATAATAATAATAATCAGGTAGCATCTGAGGCCAAGATACAGGTAGCGACACTGGATTATTATTCTTAGTTATTCTTCAAAGTTTTATTCTACAATATTCAATCTCAAATAAAAATATCCTGAAGGTACATCCACATATCTAAAAAAGACAAACAAATTAGCATAGTAACCGTAGACAAACGTATGGTTTTTGTTACCTAGGCTTTTCAACGTGGAGTTTTTGAATACGAGTGGCGCAATACACCTCGTGACACCAATACTGCGTGTAGGGAGACTAATGAGCATCATGTTTCTATATCCTAACAGCTATCTCTACCTAGATTTTCATACGAGTCATTTATTAATTTTTAAGTTATTTTTCTATGGCGCGTTAGGGAAAAATGATGAGAGTACATTCTTACAATGCGCGCGCACATCGTCACAAAAACCGACACCCTAAATATCTGTTCAAACGTCGGTAAAGCAGTCTGGGCTGCTAGTTGGCGCTTGCTCTGTTTTATCGACAAGTAACATTGTATTTAACAAAATAATGATTTCTATACGAAAAAATCCGTAAAATAAATGTAAAATATGATAAAAAATTGTGTTTATCGTAAAATATCACGATTAGTACATATTATTTCGTTTCGATTGGAAGTGACCATTAAAATGGACAAGAAAAATGTAATTCTAAGAGGGAAACGTCCCCCTAAAGTGCACGAAGAAAATTTCGCCAGCGATGTATAACTTCTGACGCGTGTACATAAGTACACATACATTTTTATTTAAATCTATTACAAATAGTATATTGTCAGGAGCAGAGGAAAGTTTTCTTTAATTGTTAACAATAAAGTCAAAAACTTCTGGACTCATTTTGAATTTCTTCTCTTCACAATACTACGCTAACTAAGTAATAAAGAGATAAAGAGAGATTATTAAAATAATTTTTTTACATATATTTTACTGATAATTTTACCTTGAAAGATATACTTTTTGGTCTAAGATACGACAGTTATTTTACGATGTTTCGTCATGTAAGGAAATGGTAATAGTGCGCCAAATTGCATTGAACTTTGGGCCGGTAATGCATCATAGTACTCGCCGGTAATGCAACCCTCGTTTTGCTAGACATCATTACAACTTTAGTTGTAAATATAATTAATTAGACCTATTGAGGGTTCAAGCAGATATTATGTTCCGAGCGGCTTGATTCCTTAGGCGTTGCGTAGAGATGAGGTCACTCTGCATCTTCTACTGCATTTACCATGGAAAGTTGATGAGTTGTTCGAATTAATACCTGCAGCTAAAATTCATCATCAAACCGAGCAAGCATACGAAATTCCACCCGTATCACCCGTGCACCGCCACTCTGTGGAACCAGCTGCTGAACTACTCCCGCTGAACAGTTTCCGAACCAATTCCATCAAAGGGTCCATCAAGAAAAGAGCGTACCAATTCTTAAAAGGTCGGCAACGCACTCGAGAGCCCCGAGAGCATTGAGAGTGTCGATAGGCGGCGGTAGCAATTAACATCAGGTGAGCTTCTATAAAAAAATACAGGCTATATTTGTAATCTAAACAATAAAGTTTATATACAATGATATGCACAAATATACTTAAGAGATTTTACAGTTTAATACTAGCTAAGATATTGGTCTAGTGTTTCTATACTAATTAATGACACACAATTTCCATTTCAATCCATATTTATGTAACTTATTAAGAAGTTTGTCCGCTGTGTATAACCCTATTAAACATATGTTCTATCAAAGCATACAACATGTATAGCTGCTCGGCAAAATACAACCTACTCATTTCTTGTTTCACATATAAAAAGGCCCTAAAATATTTAATGTGAGAACTCAAAAATGCTTTATATTCTTGAGAATACCCGTTAAACACAAATGTATTCAGCGGAACGCTCATATACTGACGCAAACAACATATGTCGCGCCAGCGTGTAAGCGGATTGTCGCATTGCGAAAAGCATTTTATCATTTTATATTTATGAAAACGGCTATTTCATTCCACCTGTAGAACATTATACTAAAATTGAACGTGCCTAAGCATACGTGTAATCATGTTCCAATTTGCTTATATACATGTTAACATCGTATTAATTATCGTCCAAACGACAATTACAGTAATTGTCTATGACTGTTATCAACTTTGCGTATTACATGGCGCATAAACTATTACATTGACCTAGTAGGTACAATAATAATAGATGCAGGTACAAGCTTTAGTTAACTATGCAGGACATTGTTGGCTACAATGCAAATGTGTGACATATATAGTGATATATGTTCTTAAAAGTTTTATTAATATTGAAGGTTTAAATTTGTTATGATTTTATTTTATTTTCTACATGCTTGACACAATTTAAAATCTTTAAGACGGATGTTTATGAATAACGAATATAGTTCGATTAGGTGCATGCTACGCCGTAACGTCTACGGCGTAGTATTGTCGTAGCCCTTCGTAGCAAATCTACACATAATATTATGGCAACAAAGTAGCTTTGAAATAACCACAGACCTAAACAATATCAGACGTCTATAAAAGTTACGACAACAGGTGTAGCGACTAATTACAAGGTAATAAATTTTGGTTTCTCTACGAGGTCATTAGCACCTTTCACGCCGGGATTACGTTCCCTTCATTAAGATCATTAATTTAATTGAAATCTGCTTGTCTAAAAAATAATTTTTATGGGTATTCGGGAAATGTAAACAGTAATTTGGCTTTGGTTATGAATTAATTTCATTTGAAATAGAAAAAAAGGCTTGAACATTTTGGAGGTTTCATTAATATAATTGATGGTTTATATTCAATCAAAATGAAATAATATATATTTCATGACAATGCCAATAAATAAATCTATTCAATCTACCTAGATCCAAGAAAGTTAGCTTTAAAAGCCTTTAAGAATATACTATGTAGTAAAAAATTAGGTCATAAAAAGTCTAGACGCTCACTTTGATACCTCTTTAAAGTTTAAGCTGTGCCATATCAAATTGATAGAGTGATTTATGTATTAAAGTTAAGTCAAATCGTTTGATTGAATTTTCGTTATTTTTGTTACATATACCTTGTTTTTATTTTTCTGCTTATATTTATAGTATACAGAACATAATTAACACTTATATTATACCTCAGTTTTATGTCCACTACCCTAACACACATACATACATATACACTACATAACACTTTGTAAGAGTGATTATTAGAGTAAACCCTAATTCATAGAAAGTCAGTCAGTGTTTCTGCACTGCACATATTAATAATTTGTTAAAACAGTGTTATCGGACTATACATTAATATTTTTGTGAATAAGGAGGTTTGATTTTTCTACACTTATAGGTTCACTTACCTAAAGAATTTTAATTTGAAATTCTAGATCCAGTCTGTCTGGATAGTCTATTTAGACTGTGTTAAAAGAGGAACGGTGTGGCGGTTATGCGAACAAATTAAATTCATTTATTTTTTCATATTAAATATCAAAATGATTATTGTTGGATGTAACATTTAACATAACAAAAAACGCATAAAGGAAATTCCAAATGATATTTTCCCCACAGCATTTAGAGGTTTCTACAAAATAACTTTGAAATTTAGAATCTTCATTTAGTAATGAGTTCACAAATTTAGATAAGTGTTGAGTATTTTGTACCTAAAAACTCAAGTTATTATTAGAATAAGTTAAACCAGCATTCATTTTGATTAGATGATTTTAGATAATTTTTATAAACTTATATTTCTTTTTATATGTAATTGATAACATTGTTTTCCTACATGGTACTGTAATTTTTATTATTGTATCATGTATTATGATTAATATCTTAGGATAAAGTAACAAAACCGGTTCTGGATGAATAATCATCAATCACTCTTACAAAACTTCGTTTCTGTTACTCAATGTTTACATTCGTATTGTGGTACAAATAACAACAGAAATATCTCCCGAATTGAAAGAAACCCGCGATATTTTCGTCAGAACGACGTCCATGAACATTCAAAACCCTCAAATTTCTTTCATTCTTTCAATTTAGTGGCTTGAATTTCTAACAAAGGATGGGGAAGTGTTCTTTTCTCGACCATTCTTCAGTAAACGTAGCAAATTAAGGACATAAAAGTCAAATGATGACGCGATCGTCACTTGTCACTTTTGACGACCTGCTTCGTGAGAAAAGGAGAAATATATTTGAATATAACAAATAACCTAAGTAGATTTACAGTTGTAGTGAGTCTTCTATTATTTTTAATTATAGATGAATAATTATACATATATATAGGTAAGGAAAACATAATATATTTTCCTATACAAACTCTTGTCTATATTGTATTTTATATAAACTCTTTTGTAATGTTGTCTTTGCCGTCTGATCGACGATGTTTAATTTATGTCACTTGACATAATATATTATGTAAGATATTTTAATTTTTTCATTATATTATTTTACTTTATAAAACCTAGAACCTATTTATTTCCAGTATAAGCGATTGATACTATTATATATATATAAAGAATTGTGTAACTCAGCTTTGAAATTAAATGTCCGATTAATTAATGACTGATTTAGGAAAGCGATTATCAGCTTCCAGATGCATTGCTGATGAACTAATTTATATCTTAATTAATGAGATGAAACAATATCATATTAAAGATTTTACCTTGAATAAAAATATAAACTTACTCGTATTCAAAGCATCTTTCGAAAACAAATTCTATTTTTAAAATGTCCTTTTAACATAAAACATTCGTTCCCATTTGACAAATTCAATTTTATCTTTTATCTGATTTCTGGCTCATTAGCATTGGAATACGGGTTATGATACTAAATTTGGCGAGTATCTTGTTTTAAAAGTAGGTTAACGCATTCGTGCGGCAGTGGACTCGTTAACCATTCCGTTTGGAAAAGGACAGCGACTGCGAACTATGAAAGATTAATGTGACAACTTGAACTATACTCGGTAGTTTAGTTATAATTCGTTAAACTAATTATAGTGGAACTAAACACAATTAGTTTAGCTTATGCTTACATATACAACAACTAATGACAAATTTAGCGTAGCTTAAGCAAAGGTAATTTGCTTAAGCTAAAAATGTGACAAACTGTATATTTTTATACAAATTCTACTGCACTTGTGTATGTGACTTTACTCCTCTTAAACAGCTGCACCGATTTGAATTAATCTTTTGTATGCGTTTGGGTGGCGCTTGGTGGTTTAGGTTCACAAATCAGCCCGGCAGATGGCGCTGCAGTGGGTACTTTCATACTTTGTTAAATCTCCTAATCGCTTGAAATATCATGCAGGACAACGTATGTCGGGCCCGCTAGTATATATATATCTATGGTTGACTAACAATTTTAAAAAGGGTTGAATAGGTTCTATTGATCTAACGTAATCGACATAGACACAACACACAATTGCAACACAGGTCGAGAGTACGCCATCGCCTTTTAAGTACTATTCATCGCTCCTTTCTTGACGGTCCTAAGTTTTATTCACTTGGAAATGGAAAGCTAGATAATAGGAGAAAATTCTCATCATCAACTAGAAATGCTGACTCCACCTGGACCAAATCCTATTAAGGCTAGCTTTAGCTATCATATATCAATTTACACAAAGTGTTATATAACGGGACATAATACATAACCCATCCAATCGTGTAGAAGTGAAACGAACTGCATCAAAACATATTGATGTAGGCCGATAGAGTTTACCGGGCTAACTCTACTGGAGAGCATAGTTTATTGAAACGTTTCAATCTTGCTAGAGCTTGTTTATTACGCCGTAGTGTGTGTTTAACTTACAGTGGTAGATATTCAATTGGTTGAGAGTTTAATAAAACATCAAAGGAAAATAACAAGTTGGTCCAAACCGTATTGTTACTTTAATCTAGGTAATTGCTTTAACATAAAATTAGTACATTTAATATTAATGTGGTAAAAATAAATATATTTCACCAGTTTAAATATTCTGTGAATTTTGTTAAAATGTTTTAAAAACATTCGCTTCGAGCGGAGGTCTTTTATAAAATATTCTTTGTGGGTCTTTAACAAGCTTGCTTAGAATCCGTTAGATATTTTAAAGCTAATTTTATTTTATAACGTAATTTTAATAGGAAGGACGCAATTGTTAGCATGATCCGTATTGTTTTATTTATAAAAAAGCTATTTCATTAATTCTAAGCAAAACCACTTACTATTAAATTTCATAATAAAAAATGTAAGAATTTCCCTAAAAGTTAAACAATGTTTACAATAAAGGTCAATAACTTGATTAGGCTGTTAATTTTCAATAGTTCTAAATTACATGGTTTCATAGAAATACCAAGTTAAATTAGTTAGCGTAATTAATCAATATTAATCTTCGGTGAAATCAGGCATTGATACATTTATTGTTATTATTATATATGTTGGGTATATATATGTATATATGGCTACGATGGCTGCCCATGCGTCATACTCGTGAACGGGTGCTACTTGAGGTGACTGGTCGGACTTGAATTCGTGTTGATACACGCAGGTGATGTTAGTTATTTCGACGATGTATTTGCGTGTTGTTCCCACGAGAATGTAAGTACGTGCTCCTATTTCACCATGCCTCCTACTGATAGACGACAAATCTTTGTTTTAGATTTATTTCATTATTATTAATTAACTAGTAATTACTTAAGATGTCATGTTGAACATGGTGTAATGGTTGCAGCTCCTTTCAAACATTGTGTAAAACAAAAAACTTTGCGATTAAAAAGAGTGTGGAGGGTTTATTGCCAGTTCTTCTCTCCCGTTCTACGCTCTTGATTTAAGAACGGGCAGTAAATGTAGAAATAGAAGCATTTAATACGTATTTCTCTTTTTACGTTCATAAGTGTACATTGTGTTACCTATATAAATAAATGATTTTTTTGATTTTGTTTTTTTTATTTTATATATGTATATAGATGTTGTACTAGTCGCTTGGCTCGTATGTCAAAGGAAATCGTCAAAATTCCTATTCCGTAATAATATTACAGCATTAAATAATTTGCCAGCGCTTATAAAAACACAAATGTGAAATTCATATGGTAGTGTCTTTATCACAAATGAAATAACCGACCGGGGTTTTCATAGCAATAAATAAGACCGTTTTAAAATGGATACCAGGTATTGTTTCCGGTTTGAATGTTCTTTACGGACGGCTTAGAGGATTTTAGCCCCAAATGAATAAAATTATGCTATATTTCTTGTTTTGATAGCGGCGAATTGAACCACATAAACGCAATGAACATAAAAATATTATAATCGTTCAGTGTAACAAATAATAAATATCTAAATATTTTATAGAAACTAATAAGAATATATTTTGACTGTATCAGCGGCCTACAGTGGGTTTGTTTTTCAATCTTGTAGATGACTTAAGGTTGACGACGTTAATTAGTTACATTTTTTAATCATATTTTATCTTATTTTAGGAAGTAAAACGTTATAACAGAGTTAAAAACAAAACTGTTGGT
Organism: Pieris napi; assembly: GCF_905475465.1. Lineage (NCBI taxonomy): Eukaryota > Metazoa > Arthropoda > Insecta > Lepidoptera > Pieridae > Pieris > Pieris napi. Next base: position 1,386,952 of record NC_062239.1, on the reverse strand, counting down.
TAGATTCCAAAGGCAATTTTGACCAATTTATTTGAAGCATTTCTGTTTAAATCTCCTTCTATGAAGTGTTTTGTTCATAAATGCCAATATATAAAATGTTAAAAGAAATTAATTTTATTAATAGTCGAGTTTTTAAATACTCAAGTGGTTGAACAAATTTTATCATTATTTTATCTGGAGCGATAAATATTTTTTTGGTTCAATAATATTTGCGGTTAGTTTGAATTTTTAAATTAAGTTTAAACAGGAAATCAGTTTTTATATGCATATATACATTATATTAAATATGAAGACTTGGATAGAAAGTAGCATAGACTAAAAAAAATTACCGCGAGCTTAATATGGCATGGATTTTACAATACAATTCTATCCATCCAGCCAATAAATTTATATAAATAGAATAGAAGAGCACTCTTTAAAAATTATATTACCATCCATTTAAATATTAAAAAAAATGCATTTTATTTATTTATTAACACTTCGTTGCATGTACAGAAATGTATAACAATTGATATAATTAAATAAAAAGGAGGGCAACTGGCGGCCGGCGCTTTCCAGCGATCTCTTCCATTTAGAGTTTAAGTTAGTTTTGAGTCATGAAAACATGATGATAGCGTTATGAAGAACATTTTTTTATACACGTGTCTTTACTAAGACATCATGGAACATAATGATCTTGACTAACTTAAGACTAATAAGTAATTTTGGTCTAACCTAATTTACTAATAAGGATATTTCACATACGAAAGTGTCCAATAACACAGTCAGTAATAAATGGAAGACACTTTGTTCTAGTGTTATATTTTTTTCACTTACCACTGTATAGCACTTAAGATTAACGTGCACTAACACTAATTCGTTAGTTACTTCTTCTCACTGGGCCCGTCAAGGAGTTGAATAGCCTCGACATTCACGTGATGGTAGACCCTATGTTCGTGGGATCCAGCAGTTATTTTTATTATTTTAGACATTAAGGTACCGATGGATGTCGTTTTTGCGAATATACCACGGAGCATTGATTATTCCCCTGAGCACTTTGTTTTGGAATCGATTAAGAATGAAAAACATAAGAAATAAGTTCACAACTTAAACAAAATTACGCGATACATTTAAACTAATGCCACGAATTTCACTGCGTACACAAACAAAGCCTATTAAAATATTTCCACATTTAAGCCTTAACAACTTTCACTAAGATATTTGAAATGCTATTCAAACTTCAGAAACAAAGCGCGAGTTCACAAAACATTCTGAACAAATCAACGGATTCTATACATATCATTCACAGATTCAGCGAACTCTACAAAAAAGTTGCATAGAAGATTTTACGTCGTGTCAATGAAAACTCGTATCGCAGTCGATATTCAACTGTCAACGTAATATATGAGTCAATATTGAAGTGAGGCTCGCTTCATACAATTTGATCGATAAAGCTGTATATAGGGATTTACATACTAGTGCAAACTTTGACGGCGCAAGAAACCTTTTTGTCATAAATACAGAATACATATTGTCAAGTAGAGCTTGTTTAATTGCTAATCTTAGGAAGTACTAGGTTTTTGGGGGCCTCATAGCCTAGCGGTCTTATTAAGTGGCAGCTAGGTGAGGGGTACCGGGTTCGATTCCCGGTTCGAGGGCAAGTTTTAATTTAATTTATAATTTGTTCTCGGCCTTTGGGAGGGTTGTGCGGTACCGGGCGAGTGCCTAAACCGTACATGGAGGACATGGTCGAATTTCTAAGGCAAAAAGCACGAATTATAAAAATCTTATACTTGGCGCTGGCTAATGCACAAACCGTGTCAGAGCCATTAAAAAAAGAAAAAAAAATACTAGGTTTAAATTTAGAATAGGTAGCATTCATTTTTATTTTTCATTTAAAATTATTTAGTATATTAATCCATGAATTCAGAATATACGACTTAGGAAAAAATCTCTCATCTTATGTATATTAATTGTAGTCTTATATAGCAACAAAAATCACGATATCTATAAACATAGCATAGCATATACTATTCAAATAATATTCGCCAATTATATTAAGACGAATACACGGCGTATTTCTCTTTGTCTAATATTCAAATGCAAAGTGAGTGACGTAAATTAATTACTCAATTATAACACGATTCTTGTTTCAATCTAAGAAATTATGATTGCAAAATGTTTCATTCATCTCGACTTCTAAATACCAAGTATAATTTAATTATTTCGATATTATCATGCAGAATAATTAAGTGACCAGTACCTTCTATGACCTACTTTTGAAGTTGACTTTATACTTGGGAAATGTTCAATTGACGGTCAAGGCACAGAATGTTTTAATTTCAACAATGTGTTTTTAAAAGTATATATGCACGAATAACGGGTAAAAATAAATAGTAATTACAAAAAAGTAGACATCAAGAGAGCACTATTAGGGGTCCATGACGGTAACTTTCATTAACATCGACAAAAAAAAACAAATGATTAAAGATGTTGAAAATAGTTTCTACCCGGACCGCCGTGTTACTGTATGTTTATAGCAGAAGAAATAAAGATTTCTATAGAAAGTGACCATTGTACATTGTACATCGACATGACTTCACGGTTTTGACCCGAACATGAAAAAACAGTCCCTGACTTCGAAGAGACCGTCATTCCGAACACATTTAAGGCAATTCCATTCGCCTGTAAGACCATGGGTTTTTTTGTTGACAGCCAAGGGGTGGTAATGATAAAATATCTTAATCATGAAGCCACTATTACGAGGACATTGTACGCAGAGCAAATAACAAAATGACGTGAGGAAATACGCAAGCAACGGCGATGCAAACTTGCTAAAGTTGATTTTTTGACGTGACAACGTCGTATAATTCGATGGAGCCGGCTGCACGCACGAAAAAACATGACTCTTGCGGCGTTACCTCGCTCTGAGGCGTTACCTCGTTCTGAGGCGTTACCTCGCTCTGAGGCGTTACCTCGCTCTGAGGCGTTCCATTTAAAATTGATATAATTGTATTTAAGCGTACAAATAAATGTAACTTGATCAATTCAATTGTGATTTCCATTTACCTCCTTCTCTATATCCATACAAAATTCCTATCAAACAAATTTTTTCACGTTCAACTATCGTCAGTAAACCGACATTACAGACAACCGATTTTTTTTCGTCAAGTTAACGCCCCTGTGCACAATTACAAAGTCTACTATGGCGGCTTACGATGGCTGCTATTGAAGAAGCTGGCTTTCTCCATTTGCAAGAAACTTAGTGATTTCTACCTATTTCCGCGGTTAATAGACCAGGGGTCATAAATTTAAAGATAATGACGAACAGTCATCGCGGTACACGATTTATTAAGGGGTCAGGAAGAAGACATAAAAAATGGTATTTTAGCTTTACAAAAGATATATAGATACAAAGTGTATAAACCTGAAATGTGACTACGTCGAAAAAGAAAATAAAAACCTTAGTATATTATCTTGAAATTCGTTTAATTACAGATACGACGTTACAGAATATTAAGTAATACGACTCGCTCTAATTGGCTTAAACCCATAATTAGGTTAATTTTGGCTCACGATAACACAAGTAAGTTAGCTTCTTAGAATTTTCTTAAAGATTAATTGCGAGGGATGGAATTTTGAATAAGTAATGTTGGGAGATTGAAGTCAAGTTTATTATCAAAAAAATTTACTTAGTAATTTGTATGCTGGGTTAGCTTTCGGCAAATTAACGTTTGGAAGTGAATTATAATTTTGGATTGACTGAATTATTTTATTGGTTTATTAGATAGATACAATTAAGCAATTATGTCACTTACAAATCACTTGATTCATTTTGTATTTTTATTATAGTTGATAATTATCTGTAACCTATAACTACCAGAACGCAATTTAAATGCATTTTTATACTTAATAGATAAGTGTTAAAGCCTCATGGTTTCACGGGGTTTAAACCTCGGCTCAATTTTCAAAAAAAAATTATCTCACTATTATATGTATTAATTAAATATCTGATTCTGGTTTGTAAGGCGACAGAGCGCATTTTGAGTCTATTGGCATGTTTTCAACATGTAAAACTATTAACAACATAGACCAAACCGTACTGAGTACTTACGCCCCTAGATTATTTATTGAAACTTACTTAAGATTAACGTGTAGTTTCCGTAATTCAATTCCCACTAGAGAGACTTTGCGCTTAAACACATAAACAGACGTTCAAACAAATCGAAATACGTTGCTAAAATCTCATTTAATATCAAACAATATGTTTGAATATGAGGAATGTGGTTCATCAAAAAATACAATAAAATAGAATTGCAATATGACAAAAGCTGGTAATATCGAATGGAATCGGCGATGCAAACGTTACAGCCGTTAGGAGCCGTTTATTTGATATATCTTTGAATAAATTTGTTTCAATTGAATATATGATTTAATATTTGGGATTTTGGTTTAAAATATAGTTTTTTTAAGCCTATTTGTCTTTCGCGGAAATTGGAGATCATAAACTTAGAATTGGAATTTTATATCTAGCAATATTATTATGCATTTAGTAAACACAATCAACTGTTACAAACTTTTATGGGTTTTGGCTTTAGATTTTTCTATAGGCATGTTTTTCTCTCTGACTCACTTGGGACACACTAATTTTGCAGGGTAGGAGCAAGTATTAATTGCTTACGTAGAATGCAAAATCTATGTATAAAATACGGTAAAATAATGATCAGCCTTTTCATAAGCGAGTAAAATTAAAAAAAAATGTAAGATCATCAATATACACTAACGTTTTTGTCGCATAATTGAACATAGAAAAGAAGTTACGTCATTGTTTGTAAAAGCTCTAAACAAGCATTCTCTGGCACAAATTACTAGGACAACAGATCATACAGAGCAGCTAAAAATAACGAACGAAAACACCGCACCCGAATTTTTCGAAAGCTTTGTTCTGAGCTTTACTGTGTTTATTCAAAGGACATTTACAACATTTGGCAACAAAGGAGCCCAGTGTATCTTCATTAGATTTTCCGTCAACGTTTTCCGCGAACGAATATTACGACTCACATAAATAACTGTTCAGGAGAAATAAGCTTAAGGAAATCCGCCCACCAATGTAAACACTCAGATATGGCCTCAGTTTTAGGCGGCGCCATATATAGCCTCTGTTTAAGATGAAGGAGATATTTGATCTTAATTTTGCTTAAAGCTTTTATGTCTTGTTTCGTATGCATCAACCGTAATAATACAATATGTATTCCTACTATAATATGTATTATGTACCATGATAATATTACCCATAAAAGTTAAGTCCAAATAGTGGTTTAACAAATTAACACCATTGAACTGTCTTTAAATTGAATCAATTTAAAGTAACATATACTATGGGAAAATTAAAAATACAGCTGTGCACTGTGCAGTAAGACCCAATCATTATTTGTGTGTATTTAACATTAGTAAGCCATCTCTTTTCCTTCAACAATAAGCAATTTTCTAAGGGATAATAAATACGTTCTCATAAACATTACTCGTATAGTTCGAAAAGCCACAATAAATCAAAATATATTGAGGACCGCTATAATATTCAGGTCTAGGCTCAGAAGGCAACGATTCTTTGAATTATAACAGGAAATACATTTGACCTATTTATCCCCAAACATAAAACCAGTATCGTAAGATCTCCCAATTTATTTCCTTTTATATTTTACGTAAGCGGCTGCATATATAGGGGTGGGTCTATGTATATTGGTTGTATTTGGTCAGCTATCGCCATGGAGGTCTAAAGAGCAATTTTTCAATGTTTTCTTCGAGTTCATTGTTAGTTATTATCGTTTTCGGTGAGCGTATCTATCGTAATTCAGGATGGTATTGATGTCGACTATTTGGTGGTTGACCTTTTTTATCTACAATCACGATTATTTATCATATCAGGGTGGAACATAGAGGCAAACCTATATATTCCTGAGATAACCTGAACTCAGTATTAATTAGTTTTTCGTATATGACATAACATTAAAATTGAATATTAAAATATCAAGCACGTTTTTCTAATTAAGAACTTCGTTTAATTAGGCAGACCCACCTAATTATAAAATACTTAACTTATTACTCTTCCCAACTAAAGTTTTCATTTGTTTTTTATCTTTTGAGAAAATACATATTTGCTGAAACTATTTCACACATTTTAAATGAAATATATATGTCGGAGCAATGGCGCTGGTATCAACTGCCATTGTCATTATAATTTAATAACATCAAAGTCAAATTAGTTCAAAACTTAATATTAATATTCAAGATGTATATAATATTTATTATATGTTAAAAGTTAATATTAATATTTGCCAATATTAATAACTCTCCGTCATATATAAACTTTCTATAGGTGGCTTAAAGGATGATTCACGGTACACCGTGTCGCGACCGGGCCGGGCCTCGGCCGGGACACGTCCACCGTGCGCCGGCCGGGACAGTGGTTCATGTTACACCGGGCTGTTTGGGTGTACGCACGTACGTGTTTGCAGGACTATATCTGTTTTTGTCAAAAAAAAAAAAACAAATTTTACCTCACTAAGATTTGACGTTGACTGCTCTGCAGGTGCCCGGGCGCCTACGTTCATGTTACGACGTGCCGGGGCCGGACCGTGCCGGAGCCGGGAAACAATACCCACCGACATTACAACGCCGTGCCCCGGCCGAGTCCCGGCGGCGCACGGTAAGGGCACGGCCGAGCCACGGTCAGGCATGAATTACTTCATACAAAAGTATATCATTAATGTTAGACCGTGCCCCGGCCGGAGCACGGCCCAGTCGAGACACGGTGTAGCGTGAATCATCCTTAATAGTTACCGATTAAGATTTAGCTTATTTTACATTTTTAAAAGTAACCTATTTTTATTTATACTTTATTACCTTACACAAAAACAAACATATAAAAAAGTAAAATTAAAAAGCAGGTTACAAGTTATAAGGCATTTATTATATTTACGAAATTGATTTTACATTTAATTATTCGTTTAACGATGTCAAGCCTTTGAAAAGTCTAATTAATTTTCTATGCACAGCTAAATAACTAGAAGCGTAACTCGATTCCAGCTAAGCTCATGCAACGCTGATTTCCGAGCAACTGCGCTAATGAGTGGTAATGAAATGATGTTTGGCATAATCACCGTGCACAGACAGCCTTTTAATCTACCTTTTTGTGGTTAATTGAAATAATGTTCGTGTATCTCTGACGGATAAATATTCAATTCAGAACATATGTTGTGGATTGTGTTTGTCATGTGTTATTTAAATATTGTATAAAAGCATTATTTGCAAATAATTGTAAATAATAATGTATTTTGAAATATTGTAATTTTAGTGTTAAGTTTGTTGAGAGCTAGGAAGCTACACGCGTATATTTTTACACTTGTTATGCGTATGTATTTGACATTGCTTTAACAATTTGTGAGTATTTTACTTTTCTAAAAGTCTTCACATAACGTTTTTTCTACTGCAGAGTATTAGATAACCCCTCTACAAAGGCTACAAACGCTGGACGTTGAAGAAATAAAAAAAACTAAGCCTTTTTTAATTATGTTCTAGAGCCGTCAGCATTTTTATTTAACCCACAAAATATATAAATCGAGATTGTTTAATTATGTGGCATAATTTGATTTCGTGACTTTTAATTTTTAATGTACATTAATTTTTATTTATAATGTATATTTAAGCCACTTGACACATATAAATGTAAATTTTCGTAACTGCCTTAGATACGGATAGTAAATTATTATCATTATAGTGAGCCCATTGTAAATCTTAAAAATGACCCTCCTCGTTCGAACGGCCGAAACATTTTACCCGCATTAACCTTACTATTTGGAAGTTAATATGAGATATATCATAACTCTATGCTATTAAGAGCACCTGGTCCTTACTCGAGCCCGTAAAACTTACCTGAAACAGAAAACGGACACTTTAATGGCTGATACATTGGTATTATTACTAGGGTCAATCGATCGCTGGAGGCCGTCACTATGATGAAAATTTACTGATAGAATTGTATAATATTTTAAGACATGTTATCGTTTATAGCCTAAATACACTTTGGGTCTCAGGGGCATAACAATATCTTTTGATGGAGCATGCCATGAATAATACTATTAGAACGCAGTTGAAATTTAGATTATATGTTATTGTAATAGCGCTTGGACATTATTATGACGATGTACTTCACAAATTGAAAGGTTCTAATTAAGCTGAGTAAGGAGAGTAGTGCCGAATTGGTTGCCGAGTGAAAAGCTATTTCATTCTTGGTTTAAAATAATCAAATTTATCGAACAAACATCAAACGTTCATAAGTGTACATTGTGTATTATTACCTATATGAATATATGTAAATGACTTTGTCTTTGAATCAATACATAAAAGGCACCGTAGCAACTTATCTTTTGCAGTGTAGTTGAGATTTGATGAGAGTTAGGATGAAAAAGTTATATAAATAAGAAAATATAGACAATCGATTATTAATAATGTCAATAAGTAATTTAAATAGCTGTAGCAGCTTTTATTACTATTCAATTAATGTATTTATCTACTTGTAGGTGGTATGTTCAAACTAATTCTTACTATAAAATAATAATATAAAAGAATTAAAATAAAATACTGTACAAAAGATTAGTAATTTGGATATCGATATTGTACTTGTGAATCTATTAAGTAAATGATGTTCTCAATTTCTTTCAGATGCAGTATGACGCAAGGGTTTTTGGGGCAGCTTGATGAAGCATAGATAAAGGTAATAAAAGTTAAAAGTATATCCGATACAGCAAAGCCACTTCCAAGCAACCAAATTGATAGTTTGCCAGCAACGTGGGTACTGCGGCTGCCAAATTATTTATTACCCACTAAAGCACTGAAGCCAAAATTCGATTTAGCTTAAAACAAAGCCGGATATCAATGTCTAGGTAATGCAGATATTTTACCAATTCACCAATGCCCATCTTATATCCTCATACCCTGAACTCATTAATTTTAACCAATTTTATATTAACGGCATAATTTCAAAGAGGTTCTTGTTAAATCAAGAAAGACGACATTTTAATAATTAAAAATCAAAAAGTTATATCATTCCTGATGCGCTAAAGAGAATTCTACTTCTGACACCACATGGCTGAGTATTATCGTTTTGAATCAAAATTTAAAGTTACAATATTGTAAATTAACTTAATTATACGTTTTAAAAGACAATAAACCGATGGAAGTATGTGTTACGTTTAGAGTTTGGACAAATCATGATATATTTATTTATTCACACTTCGTTGCAATAAAAATAAAAGTAACACAATACATAAAAATTATAAGGGATGCAACGGACGGCCTTATCGCTAATAAGCGATCTCTTACAGGCAACCCTAGTAAGAGAAAAACTAAAAAAAGAAACATGATGAGATATAATAGAATCTTGGCAAATAGTATTTAACTATGTAGTGATGATCTTGTCCTTTTGAAAAAGTGGCGCGATGTCACGAACACCGTCTTTGGACAACTCTTCTTCCAAAAAGACTAACAACATCCAGTCTGTCAGTTAGTAATGACGTTCAACTAAGTAAAATAACAAAAAACCTTACACAACTCGGTTAAAACCTATCATATTCCCATTGATCCATATGGAACATGGACAAACAAAGAGCCGAAATGAAAAATGAAATGAGAACGTGACGTCATCGGGCTGTACAATACAAATTCAAACATTCATACGGAAGGTCAACGCTGTTCCAGTTTTTGCAAGGTTGACTTAAATACTTTGAATTAATAAAAGCAGGATCCTACGACGCCCAAATTTCGCAAGGTGTCCCAGTGGTACACATAATCGTGCGATAAAGGAAGAGATCGTGAAGAAATTGGCATATTCCAGACCTAATATTGAGGCTGTGTACTAAATGTATATTGTTCATGTAGCATGTATGTAATTAATAACTGCCTAAGAAAAATCTGTGAAGCAAAAAGTTTTATTCCAAAACCTCACCCAGATAAGATATTGAGAATTCCATTTTACTGTCAAAGACAACTCATTCTCAATTATAAGGATATAATCTTACATTTCCATATAAACAAATATTGGTTGACATGATGGATGAGAACTCATAAGACTTCCTGTCTCAATATCATATATTATAAGATGGGAAAAGCTGATTACATGCTTTCATTAGTACGGAAACCTTATTGAGATAGATTCAAATTTGATGTAATATCCTGATCATCCTAGTATACTGGGTATAGAAATTTAATCTTGCTTTTTTTAACATTATTATATATCGTAAAGAATGTTTTTTTTTTAAATGAACTAGTTTATTCCCTAGGCATGTCTTTATCGAGTGTAACTTGTAAGCCGGGTTAGATGTTTTAAATTAAATGCTTGATTTCCCACGGCAGCGAAAGAATTTTATTTGGAAATATTTTGTATTCATTTTTACAATCACTTAAAATATAAGGTTATGGTATTTTTTTTTAAATATTTGGTGATGGATTCTTAAAATTTAAGTAAACAAGAAAATTTAGTCATTTTATAATAAAAAACTGAATAAATTAATTATTTTCATTAAGTTTTATATTTTCATTTCTTGATAATTTAATACTTTTAGAATGTCTTTCCTCTAAAGGCAAATCGTTGATTATTATTAATTGAGGTACAGGAATATATTGGTTTTCTTTATTGCCATCCATCAATATATAAAAATAGACTTAACAATCAAGTATTGTGTTGAACATATATGTGTGATATAAAAAAGGAAAATTTAAGGAAAAATTCTTATTAAATATTAAAATTAAAATGTTAGAAATAGAAAATCACTATTCTCAAACATTATTAGTCATACGATTAATATTGTTATCTGTTTAGCTTTTGTGTATATCTAAACTGATATATGAACCGATAAAATCTTCAAAAAATTTTGTTAATCCAGCACTCTTGCAAGAATTTGTGTGTCGTATTAGGTGACTCTGCGCTCCAATCCTAAATAGCGCCAAACTGAACTCGAAATGGAATGAAATATAACCCCTTCCAATAATTTTTCTTCATCGTGAGCGAAGAACCAATAATTCTTCGAAATATCGTCCAGCACGGCAAGTCGTGAACGCCATGTGTCGATATCGTAAAAACCTTCACGAACTTAGTTTTCATACAGGGACGAATTGACTACCATTGAAGAATAGGAAAAATTTCTTATGGGTTTGTTGATATGAACAGAAGGAATATTTTTTATGTGAAGTACTTCGTGTATAAGCCTCTTTAGCGAAATGGCAAAAAGGTTAGTCGACATCACAGGAGACCGAAGAGCTGGCACCACGCACAAAGAATTAGTCTAGCTATTTAAAGGGGGCACGCTGACAGTATCTTCGGAACCTTGCCTAAAAGGACTCCTTTTAATAATAAATTTTAGTTATCATATTTTAAGGTTAGTTATTGTTTTTATTGTTCTATTTTTCTTCGTGAATATATTGATTATTGTACACGTGGAGTGAGAATTGTATCAACATTAGTTGGTTCTTAACTTCTTATTAATTAACATTAAATTAATCCTATTGCATTCTTTTTTTCCTCTTTTATCTTTTTTATGAATAAGGGAATATAAGCGTTATGATGTATGTATTAAGTTTCTTTATATTATCGATATATAGATAATGTAATAAGTTATTGCATTATATTCTTATCTTATACTTTACTTCACACAATCAATAGCTATTTGAAGGTATTATACAGGATATATTTTATTTTCACCTAAAACCTGTATTGTAAACAGAGTCAAATCAAACAAAGAATGTTTATATATATTATAAATCTATATATATAAAAATGAAACCCGTTTTCCGTTGTCACGACATAACATGAAAACGGCTTGACCGATTTGTCTGATTCTTTTTTATAATATTCCTTGAAGTACGAATGGTTCTTACGGTGAGAAAAATTTAAAAAAAATTGTGTGAAAAAGTCTAAAAACAACACTGTTCTATATTCCCATACAAAATATTAAATAAATATATTAGTAAATTTTTTTTTTTTGACATAATGTATTTGTTGTCAACTTTTTTTTTTATCTTAGCTAGACCGGTATCCCGAATAGCAGAATAAGTAATAAAAAAAAATAAAGAATCGACTGTTAGGCGGTACGATGTTCGCCAGGCCAGCTAGTATACAATAAAGTATACGCCCTGACATAGAGTCCCTCGCACTAACATTGTGAGCAGAGGTCACGTTATACTAAGTTGAGCACTGAACAAGAGAATGTGGAAAATTTATGTTCTTTATTGACCGTTAGCCGTGTTGAGTACGTGCGCGGGTTTCTTGCTATAAATTGTTTTTGGTTTAATAAACTCCAGTTTGATTGTATTTTGTGGAGAAATTTTCTGTTTATTTATTACAAAACTAAAAATATATATATAATTTGTCTACAGAATTTTATTTTTCAAAATAGTTTTAATCTTTTCTTTATTTATAGCCTTTTTAATTTAATTTCGGTTTTTAGGTTATCAACATTGAAAACATACGTGTATTTAATTATAATTTCAATTCAAAACAGTGATTTGATTATATGAGACTAAAATTATAATGTTACTTAGTTTGTGAGGTTACATTTAAATTCTTTTTCTGAAGTTTTGCTAAATGTATATAATTTATTGCACTGAAATTGACGGTTATCACCACATAGCGTTAGAATCTCATACTTATAGTATGAGATTCTAACACAGCCAGAAAATTCTGAAGTATATATAGTAGCTAATTTTTAAATTAAGTACTACAGGAAACGCATTAATGATTTTGATATATACAAGTTTCTTAAAGAGTATTAAAATTGCTAAGATGTCTCAATTCAATGAAAGTCACTCATACAAAAAATATCAAAGAAATATCGATGATCATTAAAATGCCAAAACAGTTTATACAAAATTTCTTAAGTAATAAATGGGTGAAGTAAATGAAAATATGACTTCATTCCAACTTAGTTAAAGCACTCAAGCGTAACACCTGTGCTTCGTGAGTTCGCTAAAATGTATTTCCTAAAAGTTTTAGTGAAAACATCTTCAGTATATCGTCATAGTGACACCGCTTTTAGCACTTGGAAACTGTTAGTGCTACATTTGAAAGGACCAAAGATTTCTGAGGCGTACAAAATGATTTCTTAATATGTGAAATAAAAAGATTTTTTATATCAATAACTAAAGAGTTTAGGTGAAATATTGTAGTTTGTATATTTGAATTTCGACACGATTGCACAGTTTTCTTCTTCTTAATATATTTTTGTTATTTCTGCGTTGTATATCCAAAAGGGGCTCGCGTTATGGTTTTGTATTTATTGAGCATTTTGAATTTGCTAATGATATTATTTTATATTGACCTTGACATTAATATACCGCAATTATAAAGCTATAAGATAGGTGGCTCTAATATTAAGTTTGATCTTATGCAGCTATAAGATAGGTGGCTCTAATATGACGTTTGATCTTATGCTAAAATCGTATATTTTTTGTAATTGAAAATAAAATGATTTAATTATATATAGGGAATATTAAAATACAATATTAGTTAAAAACTAACATCGGCATTCACTTAAACAAAATCAGTCTTCATGAAATTATTTACTTAACTTGAAGTTTCGAGTGATTTCCAGCAATTGTGGTTTCGAGAGACACATTTCAGATTAGAATTGTTTGACGGATATGCACTATATAAGTAATTTAAATGTCACTATTAAATCAAATACAATATTCAGTCAGAGCCATTATATAAGTCATTCATGTTCTGTGTTCCTGTCAAATTATGTTTACGGTAGATCAGTGAGATAGTTTATTTATTTATTAACACTTCTTTATAATACAGTTACCATAATTAAATGAAAAGGTGCCCCTCTTACTAACCTTATCACTTTAATTAATATTTAATTTAAAAGTTTCAATTATGGTATTTTAAATAAGTCTCAAGTCTCGTCACTTAAACACGTACACAGAATATAGAGAAAATCTGTAGATAACCCTTAGGGTTGAGGGACTCACGTCCACAAAGCCATAACTATTCCTAAGGTAGGATTTACTTTCTTCATATAAATAAACCTATAAATACAAATAGACTATGCAAGAAACCTTCAAATACCCATTACGTAGAAAGTTTTAGCAGTCGTGAATTTCGAATGCCATAACTAGGTGGTGTTCCCGTAAAAACACCTTTACGACTTAATAACGCGAGACTGCGATAAAATAACTTTAATTGAAATGACTTATTCTCATTTTACGAGTTTTAACTTGTGCTTCTCAATCGTAAACTGAGGTTGTGCGGTACAAAGCATTTCTGGTCATTTACATTTATATGGAAAGGTATAAATTTTATGTTTCTCATTATTCTCGTTTTTATTGGTTTAATTCATGGTTAGATTTTCTTTAATGACAGTAGCTATATTATACAATTGAGAAGAATATTTAAGACAAAGGTCCTGGGTTCAATTATCATCATGGAAGAATCTTAAAGCGACTCCCAACTCTGTTGCATTAGCAATAAAACTCGAGAGATTTGAAGATGGTTTTGAACTTGTTTCCTGCGTAAAAGTGGTCTAAATTTCAATGACGTTCATAAAGTAGGAGGTAGATTCAATTCCTGTTCAAAAAATATGCAATAATATATCTGTTTCATTAGGATAACGGTATAAAAGACAAAAAAAAATTATCGTACAAATTTTTGAAAATCTTGATTTAATTTATAAATAGCGGACCTGACAGATGTTCTTCTGTACACACACACATATATCTTAAATACAAAACTTAAAACAACAAAATAAACAAAAAACATCTAATTGTAAATAATCTGAACAATTCTGAAATCCACTTAAATACTCATGTAATTTTATACACCCATTTATTGCATTACGGCTTTGTCGGGAAAGATTCAGTCGTTTTTGTCCTGGCATTGTTAATGATAATATCGGTAAGATAAGCTAATAGAAACTCGAAAAAAACACATCAACTTCAAAACTTCTCAGTCTCAAATGTTCAATAATACTTAACCATAGATAACATTACGTTTAGCTGTCAGTTGCGTTTTGTTATAACATTTTTAATAAATGAACGGTTAGACACAAACGTACAAAATGCTAGTAAACAGAAGCCAATTATGGAGAATACCAAAGTAGTACATAGTACCAAATAAGTTGAATAATTTTGCAAGTTACTTTAGGATGATGCTTTAATGAGACTACAATAGTAATCTCACACAATTATTAATTATAATCATTAAGGTATGCAAGTTAATTGATTATATTGATTCATACCAGACGTTATAAAGATTGTTCTATATTTTCTCCGTCGCTAAATCACAGAGCGTAACAAATGTGTCGTATTAAAACAATAAATCTTCTATTACAATTGAGTTCTCAGAAATAAAACGATCACGAACCAAAGTGGTCGAACTTTCTAGATTTATTGCTAAGCACGTGTCTGCTATGGACATTTAGTAATTAGTTTATAATTTATAGCAGTTAGCTGTTTCATACTACATTGACTGTTATACATGTTTTTTTTAATAGTGTAAGGACGGGACTAAATAAGAACGATGTTTACAGTTCGAAGATAAATTTAATACTTCCCGCTCTAATACAATGCATATGAATTTATACTAATATAATCATTAATATAGATATAAGGCATAGATACGCCACAATAGTTATCATTAAAATATTATGTTACAAAACCAAAATGTATTGTTTACATTTTATTCATATAGAGTTTTATATGATCTCTTATTAACATCTAGGTAGCAAATTCACTCTCTTGAAATAAAGATTAAGACTTCAATTTTATTGAGTTATATTCAACCTGAGTCACTAGTTTTTGAAGTTATACTTCTTGAGGCGCGTTATGAAAAATTTATGAGAGTGAAATTATACGATGCGCGAGCACCGTGACACAAAATTAACAGAATGAAGTTGCCCACGGAAGATGCTACAGCATTGGACATAATTTAAAAACAACATTCGTATAATAATAGAATTTATGATACACTTAATGTAAGAGAATAATAATAAATATTTATTTATTTAATTTTTAAAATGTAAACTGAACTTTATAGTCTATAATGACTCCTTTTTATTGCACCCTTTTTTTATGAGTTGGACCCAAAACTACAACTAGGTAGCTCACAACTCCTAATAAAGACTACGTCCAAGAGACTGGTAAACCATTTTCTAAATACATACACCATACGCCTTCATTTGTGTAATTCATGTAGTACAAAAAACAGTACGAACGAAACATTTTATATCTCAAGTCTTTTCATTGTACGATGATACACGTGTCAGGAACATTTTTGTAAAATATGTCTCCTAGAGAATATTGCGGGAAATAAACTTTATTTTATTTGATACGAGGAAAAGTTTTTTCATAGTCTTAAAATTTGTATTAGATTTGTGAACGTATAACGCGCATCACATAAAGGTAATTGACTGATGATTGCATTTGAATTTTTTTTTAAGTACGCCAGTTTCTAATGTATAGTAGGTAGTAGGAAATGATATTGCAATGCACAAGAATATAAATAAAGATATTTTTTTTTCTTTTATGACAATTTATGTTTTTGTTACTGTAAAATCGTTATTAACATACTTTAATTATATACTTAGTTAAAACACATTGAATTATTATTTTTATTGAAATAAAACAAAAAAAACATGCAAGCAAGTAATTTTGTATATAAATCCAAAGTACCGAATATAATTAATAAAAAATGCAAATAATATTAACTTAAACAATATACATTATGTAATAATACATACTTAACACAATTACGAACTTCTTAAACTAGAGTATTTTGTCCGCTTATAATAAATTCATAAAATGTTCCATAAAGTATTCACCACTGGTATCATGCTGCATTATTCAAAGTGCAACGACCCCGCACTATATATAAAAACTGAGCCATCTTTTGTCCGTAAACTGAGCTAGTTCGTATATACGAGCTTTTTTATTTACTACCCGAACCAAGCTGCAGAATTATGTTTCTTGAAATATAAGACACGGAATTGTATTCGTTTTATTCGATTTCGATTTTATATGAAACATATTTAATTAAAATACTAAGCTGTTAAGTGGATAACTTCGTTCGCTTTAAAATGGGAAACACATTTAAAATTAATATTATTTGTGTTATTAATTATATATAATTAATATACTGTGACAACTGATACGTCCCAAACGAAAGTAAGCAGTATAAGGCTTGATCCTTTGGCGTTGCGTAGAGATGTGGGTTCACTCTGCATCTTCTACCGCATTTACCATGGAGAATGTTCAGAGGAGTTGTTCGGATTAATACGTGCAGCTGAGTTTCATCATCGGACGTCGAGGCAGAATACGAAATTCCACCCGTATCACCATGAACTCACATCAATATTAGTTAAATCACTTCATTTATTATATTGCAATCACATATCTTAGGCCGAGATATTGTATTTATTGAAATGTCGTAGCTCCAACGTAGCAGATGCCATGATGGTGCTACGGGACGTGCTACAATTATATACAAAATGTAAGGTTTTTTTCTATTACAAGAAATATATTTATTTATTATGAAGTAAGATAATGTTGTCATACTGTAAGCATCGTAATTGTGTAGCTCCGTAATATTGAGTGCTAAAAAATAATTTCGTACACTGTTCTTGAGACTGCGACGTCACAAAACACAAATCGAAGTGTCGTCCGTGTAGTGGAACTACCGATTTCACACAATATCACGTAAGTTCTTGAATTTCAACAAAAGTATCTCCAAAAAGTGATAATTAGAGGTTAGAAATTCACCAATCATATTGAGCATAGACAAAAGATCAATGACATTGACACTTGTCACAGTAACAGCTAACTAGTGTTGCCAGAGCAAGTAAATAAAAACTACCACTAATTACGTTCCATAACACGCAGATTTAGTTTACAAGAATGGAGGATCAGTTTCAACTATTGTTTGATAAAATGAAGAATGAAATCTTGAACCAAACAATAGAATTGAAAGATTCGATAACAAATAATATAATGGAGAGATTAGACGAAAAACTTCAACCTATTATAACAGAAAATAGAAACTTAAAAATAAAAGTAGAAAATCTCGAAAAGGAAGTAGAAAGTTTAAAAAGAGGAAAGAAGCAAAACAATTTGATAATGTTTGGAGTAAATGAAGGCGAAAGGTCTACACAAGAATTAATACAAAATACAATACATATTTTCAAAACTGACCTTGACATACAATTACAAGAACATGAGATAAACAAAATATATCGTCTAGGAAAGGGAAAGTCTTCTGGAAAACCAAGACCAATTCTGATTTCCTTTACGAGCGAATGGAAGAAGAATGAAGTTATGGGAAAGAAGAAAAACTTCAAAAATGTATATGTTACAGAAGACTACACAAAGGAAGTAATAGAGAAAAGGAAAACGTTGCAGGCGCAGCTAAAAGAGGAGAGAGAAAAGGGAAATATCGCGTACCTGAAATTTGACAAACTAGTAGTAAAAGAAAAAAATACTAACATAAATAAGGAAAAGCGCAAAAGAGAAACATCATCATCCCCACAAAACAATGCTCAACCAAGGAAACAACAAACTCTAATGCCGCCGATTAACAATAGACCAAATGCTTTCGACGTAATGAGGATTAGAGCTAATTCTCTTTCGTCTTTTCCCGCTAAGACAACAACTAACAAAGAATAACAATTAACTGTCGGTAAACGGAAAAATAAACAGCTCAACATGAACCAACATAAAATAACAAAACAAAATACTTCCCCAAGCCGACTGGTCATCGTGGGGAAAAATGACCACGACCCTCTAAAGGAAAAAAATAACACTAACATGAAAAATAACACTAACATGAAAAACAAAGTAAATGACATCCACATAGCAACTATTAACTGTCGATCTCTTAGAACACCTGAAAAACTCCAAGAACTAGAGCTGGCAATAGAAGAGTTAAAGTGGGATATTATAGGTATTAGCGAAATGCGCAGATTTGGAGAAGGTATAGAAAACCATGACAAATACGTACTACATTATAAAGGGGAGACGCCCGGGCTGTATGGAGTTGGATTCATGGTGAAAGCAAATCTAGTCAACAACATAGAAGAACTTAGTGGATTCTCGGAACGTATTGCAATCCTTAATATAAAACTGCCCGTGAACGGAGATAAAGAAGAGAGATGGTCTATTATACAGGCATATTCACCAACTGAATCTGATAAAAAAGAGGACGTAAAAACAATTGAGGAATTCTATGAAAATCTCCAAAACGCTATTGATAACGCACACAAAAACGTCATCGTGATGGGAGACTTTAATGGACAAATTGGGATTCAAAATAGTGGGGAAGAAAATACCATAGGAAACTATGGGTATGGAAATAGAAGCAAAAACGGAACAAGACTAGTAAACTTTGCACTGGAAAACAGATTAAGTATTCTAAACAGTTTTTATAAAAGGAAACCATCAAAAAAATGGACATGGATCTCACCCAATGGACAATATAGGAATGAAATCGATTTTATTATGTCTAATAATAGAAAAGCCTTCAAGAACATTTCGATCATAAACAATTTAAACTTCCACACAGACCATAGGATGGTTCGAGTTGCGATGTCAGGAATGTTCAAGAAAACAAGACGATTTCAAAATAAACAATTAGCGGTACAATACTCAGGTGACCCTAAACTATTACTTAATAATCTTCAAACATCTCTAGATGCCGCGGAATTAGAGAAGAAAGAATATCCATCGATACAAGAAAAATACAACCTATTACTAAATCAACTAAAAACAGTAACCAGAAAAACAAACAAAAGTATCAAGAAAGAAGTCTCACTTACAATCAAACAATTATTACAAGAACGAAAAGAACTTTTACGACAAAAGGAAATTAAAGGAAACCGCCAAAGAGTAACAGAAGTAAGCAAAAAGATCAGTGAACAACTTAGGAAAGAAAGAAAAACTAAAAGATCTAATACAATGAAAAGTTACATAGAAAAGACAGGAGGAATAAAAAAGGCATTGAAGGAGTTAAACTACAAAAAGGACTGGATACCAAGTATGAGAAAGAAAGATGGCAATAATACAGGTAAAAGACTCGAAATATTAAAAATCGCTACAGAATTCTACCGAAACTTATACCGAAGTCAAAAAGAGAAAGACACTATAAAAGAAAACGACGAAATAACTAATGAAGAATATATACCGGAAATAATGAAGGAAGAAACCATAAAAGCAATAAATACACAAAAACTCGATAAAGCCCCTGGATCTGATCTTGTTACAAACGAACTTCTAAAAGCAACGTTACCAGTAATCGCTCCAAGACTTACAGATATATTTAATGAAATTATCAAAACGGAAAACATTCCAGAGGATTGGACAAAATCTACAATTATACTACTACATAAAAAAGGTGACAAAGGAGATATAGCAAATTACAGACCAATCAGTTTAATGTCCAATATTTACAAAGTGTTTTCAAAAATAATATTATCTAGAATCACAAACACACTTGAAGAAAATCAACCCAAAGAACAAGCTGGATTCCGTAGACATTTTTCAACAATAGACCACATACACGCCCTTAGACAAATACTCCAGAAATTTAAAGAATATAACAAAATTTACTACATAGGGTTCGTGGATTTCAACAAAGCATTCGACACACTTGAACATAGATTTATCTGGGACGCACTAAAAGATCAAGGCGTACATGCAAAATACATACGGATACTGAAAAACGTATACACAAAAAGCACCGCACAAGTAAAACTAGAATCTATAGGCGAAGAATTTCCGGTTGAGAGAGGTGTACGCCAGGGAGACCCAATTTCACCAAAAATATTTGCAGCAGTTCTGGAAATGATATTCAGAAATCTGGATTGGACGAATAAAGGACTAAATATAAATGGCGAAAATCTGAGTCACCTACGCTTTGCAGACGACCTAATCTTATTTTCGGAAAACCCGAAAACCCTAAAGGAAATGTTGCAACAGTTAGCGGAAGAAAGTAAGAAGGCAGGCCTGTCAATGAACTTAACGAAAACAAAAGTAATGTCTAACTCCTCACAAACAGAGTCCATAACAGTAAATGATGAAGAAATAGAGTATGTAAAGGAGTATGTGTATTTGGGACAGTTAATATCTACTGAGGAATGTATGCAAAAAGAAATAGAAAGAAGAATAACTAATACTTGGAAGAGATATTGGTCACTCAGTGAAGTCATGAAGAACCAGGATATGTCTATGAGGAACAAGAGGAGAATATACAATATGTGTATCTTACCATGCTTACTATATGGGTGCCAAACATGGGCATTGACAGAAGAACAAGCAAGGAAAATAAAAGTTTGTCAGAATGGAATGGAGAGAAGCACAATAGGAATTAAAAGAAAAGACCGAGTTAAACTAAAATGTATCAAAAACAAAACAAAATTTAAGAATGCATACACAACATACAGGTGCTTAAAGTGGAGGTGGGCTGGACATATGATAAGAGAGAAGAAGGAGAAATGGACGAGAATAATAACAGAATGGCAACCACGAGATAGTAAAAGAAACAGAGGCAGACAGACTAGAAGATGGGAGGACGACATCAAAAAAGTGGCGGGCCCAATATGGACGCGCATAGCGAAAAATAGAACAGAGTGGAAATCTTTAGAGGAGGCCTATGTCGAAAGACAAGCTGAAATGTAGAAACGACCGTTTACCGATACCGGATTTATGAAAAGAAAAGAAACTGTTAAAAGTTATAAACGTATTTGTAAGAAAAATTACTGTAAAAATAAGTTCAGCAATAAAGGCTATTTTATTTTATTTTATTTATTTTATTTTAAGATAATGTTATTTTGCACCATATAATCGATTTTATACCTCTTGTAGCATCGTAGTGCAGCGTAGCTGCAGCTATGATGGATCGTAGCGCATTTGTAACATAATAACATCGTGGAATATTACGAATTATGATAGATAATGTCGATGCATCGGGTATTCATGAATGTTTTAGTAGCTGTTACCTTGCAATTGAGTAATCTAAACTATCGGTTTATAGCTTATATACTATTACTTTTATTCTCTCTATACATAGACACACTCAAGTTAAAGCGTTCGATTATATCTTTCTATGGGCGAAATATATGTCTCATATAATGAAAGAAAATCTTGTGAGAACCAGCATCAGCAGAAAGAAAAGTCAGCATCTTAGGCATAGAAGAAGAACCTATAGTGACACAGCATCTATACTATAAATGAGACTGGAGCCCACAAACTGTAGCGCCAATGAAGCCCTAAATTTTAAGACATTAGATACTTAAATTTAATACACTCGACGTTTATCTTATTGGATATAAATTATTATTCCATTTTCGAATAATGTGATATGAAAAGTAAACGACCTTCTTAATAGCAGATCAATCCAATAATGCATGCACAACATACTCAAATGAATGAGTTATAATATTTTATTGGCAACAAAAATCGTCAATACGTTCTGTTATTTGGTTTTTTATGGCACAAGTTTATCGGCGGTAATAATTTTCGATAATAGGATGACTTTGGAATACTTTCTTTGTTTATAGACATGATCCAATGGCACATGGAAAGTATATTAAATATTTTTGTAGCTATCCGGGTAATTTTATTTTAAATTTAGGGAGTGTGATGCCGATCTTTTAAAAGAAGAAATATTTAAATTTCCCGAGTTCCAATTAACGACACACAAAATATTTTCCAATACAGGTCAAAAAAATCTCAACTGTCAGGTATTTTTTCCATTTCCTGCTTCCAATAAATAACGACACTGGTAACAAGAGGTAAAGGAATAATCCGGTTTCCGTGTAATTTGAAGTTTAGGGAATTAATTTTGGAATTTTGACATTATTTTTTCTATTAAATCAATAAAGATCTGTTACCATAAAGCATTAGGCATTTCTACGTCTGTTTTATTGATATTTTTTTTAAACTCTGTATTATGTTTAAATAAAAACACTTACCAATATATATCCTTAAAATCTGGGTTCTGTGAGGATATGGTGGTAGACTTAAAAGTTATCTAAAGAAACCTAATTCAAATCAACCAATTAACCTTTAATAGCAAAAAACCTTGGAAAACCCTAAATACTTTTCAATGTAAAGTAACTTTAGCTTTATTAAATTTTTAATTCAAAACCTTAATTAAGAAATATCTACAGGCTTCCAGAAAAAATTACAGGGTTTTAATACAGCTCCGAACTTGTAGTAAACTTATTTTAATCAGAGAGTCATTACTACAAACAAGAGTTTATAAGCTCAGCTGCAGCCATACTTTACTCATAAATTGCCAATGAAGACTTCGAGGCTAGATAGAGAAAACTTAATCAAAATAAAATACACAAAATGAAATCTTAAATAATCTTTTATTTTAGCGTTTCTGTGATGAAGACGAAATAAAATAACAAGAAATATTTCATATTTCATACATAGTAAACGTTTAGTTAATAATATTATGTAATTTACTACAAAATCCTGCAACTAACAAAAATTATATTAACAAACAATTACACTAAAAATATAGCCAAAGATGGAATACATAATATTTACCTACAAAAAGGTTTAAAAATTTACAAATGGGAAAAAAAATAAAAATTATTCAATACATTTAAATTAAATAATACCTAATTTGGCTGTCCTGTGTGATATTATAAAAGTGTGGGTATGTACGTGAAGGTGTGTATGTGGGGTATGCCGTATGCTCTCGATGGGAGTGATTTTGCTCTATGGATTCTTAATACTACTTTTACCATATTCCACGATAGCTTAAATAAGTAAAGGCAATATGAATAATGAATATCAAATCAAGTTATATATCATAGCATCTATAGAATGTTCGTGTACTAATATTTTGTTAGAAGAACTAAAGCTATTCCACAAAATTAAATCTAAACAAATATCAGGGGGTATAGCTAGACTGGGCGGCATGACACGACTGGCATAGGGCGAAAATATGAGCAAAATGTTTGCGTTTTGTTTTTCCCTTTTGACCAATGTCACTTTTTAATAATTATACGTATATTTTGTAATAAGTTATTTATGTATTGTCTAACTGTAAGTATCTGACTACATACTAATCGCGATCCAATGTATTATACCTAAGCATAACGATTTCATGTTGTAACAACATTGATGAAATCTAATATCTTTCGATAATCCTTTAAGAATTTCATTGCATTGATTTGCTTTGATACATTCCCCTCCTTAGTAATCGTTATCGAAATGATTGAAACCGTTATTATAAAATTTTCCCCGTTAAAAATTTCTGTTTTGTATGAGGATTTTATCGTTACAATAAAATTATACAATAAAAGATTAATCCTTATCTTTATTATGACACGACGGAGCTCATTTCGAGGCAAATAAACTGGGTGGCTTATCTGCTTGGTTTAAAGTTTACTTTTATTAGGCACTGAGGTCTATTATTTAAGATCTAAAGAGAAATTTGTCTCGCGTTTTATTGTACAGGATTTCAAGTAATTAGAAGATTGAGCTCATTGCGGAAGTGAACGTCATTTTCAAGCAATATTTTTCCGAGCGAGCTTTTTTTGTAATACCATTAATCATATAGTTTAACTCGTGTGTTTATAATAACATGTATAACAATTATAACATATGTATATTATAGCCAAATTAAGCCAGGTGAGTAGATCGATAAAATAAACTTATGTAAAGTGGATTCCAATTTGGGTAATATTTATAATTACTTGTCCCAACTTCAACAAACTTGTCTTGTCTTGTCTTCGATTTTAGGAAAAAATTCTCTTATTAGATACCAATACTCTATTGAACGGGTAACCATTGTTTGTATGGAATTACTGAAATTATTTTTGTTAAATTAAGTTCTCTAGCATTAAAACTCCCTATCTCCTGAAAGATTTGTATCGTATGTACAGTTCATTAAGAATTAACATCAATTAGTTTCTAACCTTATGAAAGTAATGTTTAAATCCAATCAAGACGTGAACTTCTAATTCCCTATTTACTAAAAACAGTTATTATATATAAAACAGTAGCTAATACATTTGTACCAAAATAATTTTATTAAAACCATAATTGCATGATATGCTGTAAACCAAACAGAAACTATAGCATTTAAGTCACATATTAGACATAAAATTTAATAAGCAATAAATAGGAGTGGACGTTTCGAAGCCACAAATGGTCGTTCCAATAGACGCAATAGAACAGAATTTAACTATCGCTGTTGGCGCCGATTCAAGAATTAAAGGCACCAAGCCGGAGGTTTGAGGAATGTAAAATTTGGCAAATTTTGAAATCTGGTTTTCGTGGGTAAACATTCAATGTGGTGTAAAATATTAACCTGGTTTTTGGAATACTCTAAAAGTATAAATATAGTAATTTTTTTTTATTTAATCTAGTTTGTAGAAAATAACTTGTTTTCCAGATTTGATGATTCATTCCTAATAATATTTTAATAAAGTAAATAATCTTATCTCTCTTAAACTTCTCTTTATTTCTATTTAAAAACCATTGTGAGTGTCCACAATTTGAATTATGATCTAAATATTATAACCTAGATTACTTAAAGCTTTAAAAGGAAGAAACGTAAAATATATTTAACATCTACCACAGCAGATATAACGTGTAGATAATAGTGTTTAATTAACAATTTTTATTCCAGCATTTAAAATCATTAAGGGGCAAAATTTTCATTGTTTTTTCTCGTCTATTTATAGATCGAACCCTGTTATTATTAGTTATGAAATGAAAGTGTAGGTACATACAAATTATACTCACAGTAGGAATGAGGCCAACCGAGCCATAACTATTACAAAAATTAACCAAAACCACTAAACACTGAATAATTAAAAACTTGTTTATCAAGGCACTTTAAGTATACAACTTCAAATACATTGTAAACGAAAAATCCAATCCCTAAAATCATTTACGTTTTTTATCGAGTTTAATTAAAATTAACGAGGAACCCGACCCTTGCTAACCTAAATACAGTGGAAAGAAAATTCACTCTTATTATTAGGTTGTTAGAGTTCATTTCTACAATGAGTTAATCCCGGGAGTTAAAGCGTTTCGTAAGGAGCGGGCTTCTTACGTCATAGCACCCACGCTAGGCATTTTGAGTCACAATGCGAACCGAAGTGTATGCAAATTTAAAATTGCGACTCTTTTTCACTAGTGTTTGCTTATGACAATATGACGAAATACATAAGCTAAGTTTATCCTACACTGGTGGCGCCTGCAACTCCATCTACTTTTTGATTAATCACGTCTGGTATATATTTACTGGATTTAATAAAAGTGGAAGCTTTTGTTATGATTTAATTAAATAGTTAGAATATTTTATTTATGATCTCTTGTAAGTCAAAAGCAAGGGTTTGAAAATATTGTATTGAATATGCAGCAAGTGGTATGAAAACTCAAAATTTCAATTAGATTTAGATATTTTTAATGAGTGGTAAATGTAATGTGTGGTATTTGGTTGAAGATAATAGTTTAGCTAAATGGAACATGTGGCTATAGTAGCCTACGTAGCTATCTATGGTAGACCTACGGTTTCGGTTTGTCCTTTTATTGCATCTTTTTTGTGACGTGTAACAGTTATAAAAAATTCTGATTGCTGTATTTTTATCTAATAAGTCCTCTAGGTCTCTAGGTCGGTGTCTAGGTCTAGGTCTACAGCCTTTGAATTGCTGTTGTACTTTTTTTACTAATGTAATATACAATTTATTAATAAGTGTAATATATTATTGTGCAATGTTGCAATGTTTTTAATGACAAATAAATATCTTAAATCGAAGTTTTATCATTTTAAAAAAATGTATATATTATATCACCTTAAAAGCTTTTAAAAATGTAAATCCAACCAAAACATAAAACATGATTGTAGAAAAAACGTTATTCAAATTTAAAAATTCTGCTAATATAATCGAAGCTTCTTAGAAGTTTTCTTATAACTCAAATTATTCAATATAAAACTTTTATTTAAAAATAGAGTTGATACAAAGTAGAAAAGTTTCGGTGCTCAAACAACGATCAGTGTTGAACGAAAACTGCTTTTTGAATTCTTTGAAAAATAACGCGGTAGCTATACTAATATATAACTTAGATATATAAATATAACTTAGATAACTTTTGTTCAGATTTCATCATTTGAACATCAACCAACTGCTGACATGGATCACTTGTGTTCTAAATATTAGCAGCTGAAGAGCAATTTTAATTATATTTTATTTAAATATTGATCATCTACTGACACGGCTCATATGTGTTCCAAATCTTAATAGCTGAGGTTGCGCGATACACTGACAGCTCAATAGAAAAATATTATGTATGTGTGAATAGGAATAATAATTAGTATTTAAGATTATATAAATAATTGAATATTGCTTCATATTCATATATAGGTAACCAAGTACACTTATGAATATCAACAGAAACTATGTTAAATTGATTCAAAATTTACATTTACTACCAGTTCGCAAGTCAAGGGCGTAGAGCGGGCCAGCAGAACTAGCAAGAAACTCTCCGCCACTCTTTTTAATCGCCAAGTTTTAAGTCATACAAATTGTTTGAACTGGAGAAAATCAATCCCAAGGATTAGGATCATTTAAATAATCGTCAAATTTATAAAAAGCTTTTTTGATTTGATTACGTTTAACGAGGGTTTTGAATTTATTCAGTGATAATTCTCTCATTTCGCTTGGGAGTTTGTTGTAAAAACAAATACAATTTCCATATAAGAACACTACAGTGACATTGTTATTGTTCTAGTAGGAAGCATGTAGGTCTTGAGGTTTTGTTTAATGCTTGCGTTGCATCGCACGTCGTGGCCGAAACGACTTAGACGATATTATCTAAACAAGTATTATAAGTAAGTGCTTAAAATTTTCGTCTTAAAGATAGCTTAATTTTATACTTCCTACATAACATGCTGAAATAGTACGCATTTGAATAAATATCACCGACGCACACGTAATATATTCTGAAGATAAGAGCCCGGATTAGGAGTGGGATATATTTGTTGTGCGATATTTTTTGTTTATGGCCATTACGTTGTTCCGAATTGTTATCTTACCTTTAAAATAGAAAGATTCATAGTTGCCATTTGTAAAGCAAATAGAAATGAAATTATGATTTTCAGAACTACATATGTTTATATCATTTTAAAAGTCTTATTAAAATGTTATAAATCTTTTGTCTGAATATTATTGTAACAATTTTTTTTTATTAAATTTTAAATTAATAAAGTTAGTTAAAATTGATTCTGTGTGAAGTTTCTATAAATTATAAAAAAAATATCATAGCAACATTGTCCGACGCAATGTTTGGTTGGATGCGCGCGAGTGGGGTTCAACCGTTTGACGGCAGGCTGAAGTTAGAAAAGCCGTCGAAACGAGCTAGTCGGCGTTACAAGAAGCATAAACATTGTTTTCGAGGTAAGCACGTAAAGGAAACCAATTTTCAGTACAACTGTTGATGTAATTTTACTTGTAGCTTGTAACTACAAAGTTCTACGAACTAATCTAATATATAAAAGTCTCATGTCACAATGTTCATTCCCACACTCCTCCGAAACGGCACGACCGATTCTTATGAAATTTTTTATGCATATTCAGTTAGCCTAAGAATCGGGTACTATCTTTAAAACCCCTAAGTGATCCACCCCAATTTTTTAATTCAGTTTTTTTTTTTTGTTTTCATATTTTTATGATACATCATACAAAAATACATACAACCCCTAATTTTCACCCCTCTACAAAAATGTTTCCTAGCAATATTATACATGGCAAATAACGTTTGCCGGGTCAGCTAGTATTTATATAAAAAGAGCTCAATATTCGTTATAAATCCTTCCCATAGTGTCACCTAATTACAATCAACGTATCTCACAACAATGACGGATCATTGATGTCAGCACAATCGATAACACCGAGCGAGAATTCATAAAAAATGCAAGCTACAATGACTATTGAAACGCAATTTTGTACGCAAAAGCCTTAGAACAATGCCTACAAAACATTGAAATTAATTAAAACGCGACTTATAAACAATAGACGCGAATAAATTAATCTAGAGGGTCACGATCCTTGCTAACGAGGGCACGATTGAGAAAATACAACTTGTGAAGAAGTTAGTCAAGTTTACGAAGCTATAAGCGAAGTTTGGTAAATGATATCGGGGCGTATATAAGTTTTCAAGTCAATATACTTTTATAATTCGGAACGTGTACGATAGTTTTTCTGTTAATCAGTCTATGTAGATCTTACTATGGTGAGATTTCATAAAAATTTTAATTAAAACTTAATCTAATATATAAAATTCTCGTGACACAATGTTCGTTTCCATACTCCTACGAAACGACTCGTCCGATTCTTATGAATTTTTTTATGCATATTCAGTAAGTCTGAGGATCGTACAACTTCTATTTTTTATCCCACTAAATTTTAATTTTTAATTTTTAGACAAAACTTTTTGTTTTTAATTTTTTTATGATACAGCATACAAAAATACATACAACCCCTATTTTTAATTATTGTAGATAGTTATTTTTTAAACTAAAAAAATGTTTCCTAAAAATAATATACATGGCAAAGCGACGTTTGCCGGGTCAGCTAGTACAAATATTTTATTTTGCACCATGCGTGCGCATTCACGAATTACCCTCACTTAGATAGTATTTATTGCTTAAGAAGCTTACATTCGAAAGAATGTATTCATTCAAGGTACACTAGGTACGACGTGAAAAAGTACTCTCTCGAAATTAATAATTTTATTCCATAAATAGTTGTTCTGGGCATGGATAAGACTAAATGATTACCTCATCATGTAAAGCGTGTGCATTTAGATTAATAACTGATTTTGTTTAAACAGGAGGGACTGCTGTATTCAGTTGGGTGATAATTAAAAAAAAATTATAGAACAAATGGCAAACTGGCAGGAGGGTCATCTGATGTTTAGCGCATGTGCGTTGCGGCCTTTTAAGAATTGGTACCGTCTTTTCTTATAGGACCCTAAGTCGAATTGGTTCGAAAATACTTCAGTGGGCAGCTGGTTCCACATAATGGTGGTGCGCGGCAAAAACTGCTTTAAGAAACGCTCATTGGCGAAAGACGGGTGTGGTGAGGTGATACGGATGGTATTTTCTGCATTATCGTCCGATAATGAATTTGAACTGCAGGTATTAGAACAACCTTTGAACACATGGTAAATGCGGTAAGAACTGCAGAGATTTGATTGATAATTTAAATATATCAGATAGTACACCAACTCAACAAAACTTCGAGCAAAAACAACCCTAAAATGTACATTTAAAAAAGCTTATATCACCCAGATCTGACTAATAGTGTAAACTAGTTTTCACATCGGTCATAACTCAGGTCCACTGAGACACAATTACGAGTATTAAATGCTCACAAAACACAATTATGAAACTGGCACAAAATATGACTTTCTCAAAGTTTTAAACTATAACAAAGCTAACATTCGAGTTACAGAACAAGTTTATCATTTCTCAGCAAGTTTGAATACAGTATCCATCTCAGCGAGACATGCAGTTTTAAGTGCAATGAACAATTTAGTACTGTTTTGCACTCGGTGGCAAAGTAATGCAAACGTCTGCTTAAAAATGTTGTAAGAAATATCTTTTTACGCACAATTCATACATATGTTACACACACGTCCACGCAATATATTTTCTTTGAACTACATTTTGCCATTTTTTTTTTGTAAAAATAATAATTAAGAAGTAAATCTTAAGAAAGAGAAAGAAATATCACGGGATTAGTTCCCTCCATGTAACCAACTCTGACGGAGGCTAAAAAATAGGCTACGCTCTAAAATGCTCTTCGTCATTAATTACGTACTTTACTGAGAGGTACACAAATAGTAAAAAAACGCATCTTTGGCTCAGATTCTGTTTCTATTTCCTTCATAATTTTTCTTTATAGGCAAGTTATTCAACTTACTATGCCTGCTACAAGCTGTCGATTAATTGGTCTTCGACAATCTTTTTCTTTACTGTACAAGCAAACATTATTGGTACCTCGGAAATGACAGAAGTACCTACACTACTACCGCTACGACAAGTAATAATGATATTTCTATTAAAATAATTTCAATGACTAGAAATCTTTCACAGTCCGCTTCACTAGGCATCCTTTAGCGAACTAGCAAGCTGTAGAATCGGCTTTGAGTAGAGCTCTTCCCTAGAGACGACCTTCAAGTATTTAAAAAGAAAACATCCCTCTCCTACTCCTCTCTTAAAGGCCGGCAACGTACCCACTAGTGCCAATAAAAAAACGGTGAGGATCGTTCAGATAATACTCAAAAAACATAAGCAACTGACTAAGGCCTCCGACCTCCATGATACAAACATAGATAGAAAGACGCTCAAACGAATACCAATCTCAAATATTCACGCACCGGAATGTTTGAAGATGAAAAATTTGCAAATAAGCCTATTTTCACGCGACAATCTCGCGTTAATATAAATTTTATGAACGCTGTGTACATTGCTGCTTTATAAAGTACTCGTGTTTAGAGCTGGTATTTTAACGCGGAATTATGCGCATGTTTTAAAAAATTAATCGCGGTTTTGTGTGGCAATTTCATATACGTTTGATAATTATTAATATTCATACTAAAAGTAATTGGCACTATAATATTGAAGTAAGAAAAAGTAGAATATCTGTAAGTCATCACTAAGTGCATTCTTCTGTCGGGCCTTAATTTAAGTTTCTAAAATAGTATTGTCTCTTCACTTTATATTCTTTCAATTATAGTTCACAATGAAACTCTATTTCGTATCTGGCAGATTGGCTAAGTAGATGCATCGAGAAGCGAAACTAATCAAAACTTGGCATTTGTTAATTTTGATGAATCCCCATCACTATATATCTACTGCTATACGCCAGTTATATTTCCAGAATCTAAATTCATAAATAGATTGATTCTAGTCCAAGGAATATTCTCCTATCTATATATCTATATCTATATATATATAATGAAAATGGTCTTCGTTTGAGGCTAAACCACTGATCGTATCGACATGAAACTAACCATTCGATGCGAAATTTTTCCTAGATGGTTTATGGCTATTTATTTATTAAATTCCAACGTTCCTTCATTTTTTTATTGCTGTTTTACTTTTATGAAAATTTATCCATACGGATTTCACCGCGGAAACATTCGGGGAGGCTTCCTAGAACCTCTGAACGTCAACATCTGTTAAAAACTCGATTTTCGAAATATTTCAATTTTCTTAGCGGGAAGTTAAAAAGAAGAATAATAAAAGTATGAAAAAATAAAATAAAATAATGAAACATAAAATTTATTTTAATTCGTCCAGCAAAGCGGGCGCGAAACGGCTAGTATCTAATATATAAAATTCTCGTATAACATGTTCATTCCCATACTCCTCCGAAACGGCTCGACCGCTTCTTATGAAATTTTTTCTGCATATTCAGTAAGTCTGAAAACCCTTAAGTGATGAGGGGTGTCCATCCAACCCAAAAACATTTTTTTACATTTTAGACAAGGTTTTTTGTTTTTGTTTTTTTATGATACAACATACAAAAATACATACAACCCTTAATTTTCACCCCTCTACGATCAACCCCTATTTTTTATTTGTTAATTCAAATCTTATCACTTGAACTCTGAGGCTTAATATAGAGAAAAATTCACAGAAAAACCTAAAAAGTTTTCATTCAACAAAACCGAACAGTTTTCAGTTTCCATGTTGGTATGTACTAAACAGGTAGGCTACGTAAAATCACATTAAGGAGAATCGAAGTTCGCGGGGGCAGCTAGTATTATTATATGGGCTTGTGGAGATAAAATACCTTCATCCATCACTTTTGTATTTAGCCTTTTTAATTTATTTGTTTTTAGTACTTGCAACTTTAAACATTTTGATTAAAACTTACCAGTAAGACATGGGTCCTCCTTGGCGGTGTCATCGAATGATCGAGACTTACCTGAAAAAACAAAATAAGCGTCTGAATAACAAATAGTTGAAATAAATCATTTAAATTAGACATATAAATATACATAGACAGATAAATATCCGCCTCTAACTTTGATATATTTTAAAGTAAGAATGCGGTAATTTATATATATATATAATTCTCGTGCTCGATGTTCGTTACCATACTCCTCCGAAACGGCTCGACCGATTCTTATGAAATTTTATATTCATATTCAGTAAATCTAAGAATCCGCTAATATCTATCTTTCAAACCCTTAACTGTTAAGGGGTGTCCACTAAAAAAAAATTTTTTTAGTTTTTAGATTTTTTTGTTCTTATTTTTTTATGATACAACATACAAAAATATATACAACCTCTAATTTTAAACTCAACCCCTATTTTTTATTATTGTAGATATTTATTTTTAATTAACTAATAAAAGGTACAAATAATAAACATCGCAAAACAAACGTTTTCCGGGTAAGCTAGCTTTTCTTCGTATACTATATTTAACAATTCATCGTAGAATACGTAACAATATTTCTTCTGAATTATACACCTCTATGTTTATACCGCAATGTTAAATCATGGAAATGTAATGTTCTCACCAATACCCGATATCAAATAACATTTGATAATTATTCGGAAACCAATACAGGGGTAACGATCGTACTTAATCATCCAATTAATGTTTACATCCAATTTAATTCCATTCAGTGTCTCTTCGTAAATTAAAGTGACCGTCCAAACAAACGCTCGAAAATGTATCTTTACACTTAGTTAAAGAATGTTTAGATTGACTTTTGACAATTTTTATAACTACTGTTGAAGTGTATTCGTTTTTGTTCGTTTCCGCATTCGTCATAATTTAAACCCATTCTTATAAAATCGAGCAAGATTAATATAATTCCAAGTTAAAACTTGATCAATCTCAATTTCTCGATATATAGTGAACTTCGTAATAAACATAAATTGATCACGAAATTCAAATGAAACATTCAAAAAACCCACTACACTTTCCCTTGTCAAACTAATAATATAAATGAATTCACAACAGCACAATCTTATAAAAACATGAGAACCTACCTTTATTATTGTTTATTCTATCTACGTGCTTTATTTGGGTTCTCGTACTTTTATTGTGAGCGCTGCCTTATGTTTATTGTGTTTTGTTTGTTTAGAATTTTTATACATCTATCGCCCCTATATTGCCGATTTAGAACGCAACATGCCTACGAATGAAGGCATAAGAGGCAATTATTGTGAATTGCTATCATATTTGGGAAAGAGGTTTTTTGCGAAAATTGTATATGATTTCTATGATATTAAATAACTTAAATTCCATTAAAAATAACTGTAGGTTATATAATGCTTAATACGTATCCTTCATTGTATTGTTAGGGTCAAGTGGTATATATGTGGTGGATAGTACAGAAGACACCTTATTGGAGAATATATAATTATCAAAAGAGAAATTCTACTTGAAGAATAAAAGTACGATCACATGTACTACAAGAAAATTTGAGAGAATATAAACGTCTTTGAAACTGCTTCTTAAACTATTCTGAACAATTAGCTTTGTTTCTTTTATTGAAATCATTAACACAAATTATTATATTATTAATAACATTTGTGTCCATACTTCCTGCATTTTATTAATAAAAGATTATGAAAAATAGTCAAAAAGTTGCTAAAATATTAATAATTTACATAACTAATATGTTTCTTTATACATTTTGTAGTCATTGAAAGAGCTAAAAATTATAAATTAATAGTAGTAGTAGGAAGTCTGTAAAAACGTCATAAAACATAAATCGATTTAACTGCTTCATTTTAACTATAGTACTCATCTGTTTCTTTTCGTTACAGCGCAAATACAGTTTGACAGAAAGAGACAAAAGAGTACTTTAGTAAAATGCAATTACACGTATTTAAGGTATGGTGGTTTAAGGATGTTTTTCATGAACATAAATTAAAACGCGAGTAACATTCAGTTCTATTGGGAAATTTCTGAAGAATTTGTATGCAATTTTCCGTTACTAATCAATTTTAATAGGGCTTAGACTGTGTATAGAACCAAACATTACACGCTCGGATAGATTAATGCATCACATGTGGCACAGCCCTTGAGTAACGGCTCAGCATCTATTACACAAGTAATTTATATTGAGAAAGTTATTTAATTAGCTTGTAAGTTTGAAGCTTGTAAAGCTTAAGGGAAATTTAATATTGTAACTATATTTGTCTTTTAAGTTTTGATGTAATACATGTTTGATTCATTATTTTACTATGTACTGTTCATTATCTTCAGTGATCTGTGTATGCGTCTTAGACCAGCACGGCTACCAACAGCTTCACTTATAAAGAAGTTCTATAATTCCGTGAATCCTTAGTTTAGACAATTATTGCTAGGATTTTGTAAGCTTTCGTTTTAAATCTTATACTGAAATCGAGAGCTATTGGTATAGTGGAAAACGTTTTTGACAATTTAATTAAGTATATAAAATATGTTAAAAGAGCGTACCAATTCTTGAAAGGGCCGGCAACGCACTTGCAAGCCTTCTGGCAATGTTAGTGTCCATGGGCGGCGGTATCACTTAACATTAGAAGAGCCTCCTGCCCGTTTGCCTCTTATTTTTATTAACAATTTTTTTTGGTAAATACACAACAAATATACTTGTACTTTCAGCAAAACAGCAGATTAAATATGAGATACGCACTTAACAATACTTTGTGTAAAATTGATCAGCCCACTACCGAATATATCCAGCTCCAGATAAGTACTGTTTAATCCATTATAATCGTGAAGAATTTGAATGAGAAGTTTCTGAACCAGACAAACGAGAAAGATAAGTTTAGAATATCGATGAGCTATTTCAGTTATTATTTTTACGTTTATGAATGCCATGTCCATATGAAGTTAAAATGTATAAAAAACAAATAAAATTATTGATGATATGATATAGATATTATTCTTCAAAATATAAACAAAAAGACAGCAATAGCTTCGGTATCTA
Source organism: Pieris napi (assembly GCF_905475465.1). Taxonomy (NCBI): domain Eukaryota; kingdom Metazoa; phylum Arthropoda; class Insecta; order Lepidoptera; family Pieridae; genus Pieris; species Pieris napi. Next base: position 1,350,961 of record NC_062239.1, on the reverse strand, counting down.
ATGCATCATGATACAAAGAATAACTTACTAGATGTCATTGAACTAACATATCTTAAGATTCTGTGTTGCCCTAGTCTCAAGACCGCAATCTAGTACATTCATTACATTCCCCACAATCCAATTCTTCTTGCATGTTATCAAAAGATTCGTATTAAAACGGAACTTTAAACAAACGTTTACCAGTTACGTGAAAATATTTGGCCTTGGCCCAGATGGGACGGTATTGGAGTTAAAAAACGGCCGCGCTTGCCTTCTGTCTTCAAGAGTGCTCTTGGCGATGAGAGCCGAGTTAAGGGGCTGTTACTAGTTATGCGATAATCGATCTCTTTTGTTACTTAAACTCAGGTATTTGCCAGAGGTAGATTTTTCTAAAATCGCCGTTCTATTTTTATTAATTGAATATTTTGTCGAATTTATTTCCATACATTTACAATTCAAATGGTTAAAAAATATTTGTCGCTTGTCTCGTGTAATTTAATTGATGTGAACATTTTTCAGTGTACCGGAAATAATGGAAGGTAACTAATACTTCGTCGAGTTATATAATTATTTGTTTATATAGAACAGGGGGCAAACTGTCAGGAGGCTCACCTGTTAAGTGATACCGCCCCGCCGCTCATGGACACTCAATGCCAGCGGGCTCGCGAGTCCGTGGCCGGCCTTTTAAGAATTGGTACACTTTTCTTGAACAGCCCTAAGTCGAATTTGTTCAGAAATACTTTAGTAGGCAGCTGGCACCACTTAGTGGTACGTGGGTGCATGGCAAAAACTGCCTTAAAAAATGTTTAGTTGTGGAACGACGGACGTCGAGGTGATACGGATGGAATTAAGTATTCTGCCTCGACGTCCGATGATGAAACATAGCTGCAGGTAAAATGACTATTTGAGACATTGAAAAGAGAACAAATTGTTTTAAAAACAAAGTATTTTCTGCGATTATAATTTCTTTTTTGTGAATTTCATGTTTGGTTTAAGAAAAAGCATCTCGCTGTGCTAGGTTCAAACTCACGCGTTCATCCAAACATGAACATGAACAGGTGAAATGTTTTAATGTATATATTTATATTTCTGGTTTTGCCTTTTATAACCATAACATTATGTGTATTGTTTATTCAAATTCTGCGATATCGTAAAATCATTCCAATAAATGTGTCATCGATTTATGAACCACTTAAATTCTATTATCTTTATAAGGGCCTATCAACACATTCTAGGTTAAAACCTATTTTAAATTAAGATCAATATCGCAACATCAAAGTGACCAGATCAAAAGGGAAAACTAAAAGTAATACAAAATGTTTAGGTCTGGTGCGAGCTGTGGTCTCAACAAAAAGGACGAAAACTTGAATAAAACATTAGGAATGGACTGTATTTTTTGGAATATCATAAGCTGCTAAGCGAATTTTTCCAATATCGGCGAGATATTTTCTTGATTTTATGTAAGTTGAGTTCTGTTATATGAGCGGGATAGATTTACTTATTTGTAGGCCCACAATTCATATGGATTGTATTCAGAACATTAACTGGTGTGGTAAGGTATCAACCTTAAATTATCATACACTTACAACACAAGAACAGAGTGTCTTAATCCTTACTAGAGACTGTAAGTAGTGGTATTGGATACTTTCTTATGGTAAATATACTTATTAGTAAATTAGACTTACAAATTTCAGTCTTTAGTTAGGCTAGATCGCATGTTCCATGTCTGGATGAAGACACATGTATTTAAAAAAATACAAATATTATTGGTATCTTACGTAAGATCTACTGTACTGATACTGATCTACATATATATTTTTTTATTTTACATAAAAATACCGTGCCTTAATAAAAAGCGCCTAGTTTATTAAAGCGTTCAATTTGTTTGCCACACACCTTTTCAGGCATTAGGCATAGGCATTAAACTTTACATCAAGGTATATTCTAGAAAATTCCTCCAATTTAATACGGTAAATACTTAGTTCTATTCTATCCATATTTTTAAATGAATAATTACATATTATATATAATATATTTGTCCGGTTTTAAGTTCTTTTACTAGCTGAAAGGTTAACAAAGCAATATACGTGTAATTACATATAAACAATATTTCTTCATAAATTAAAAATTAAAATATGAATTAAAAAATACTTCAGCAAAAGAGGACATTAAAAGTTTACAGGCTGTAATAGTTTACGCAATACACAATAACGTATGGCCACACGCTAACGCGATCATACACATCTTATGATGCTCGTATTAAACTTTTAGTGAAGTCATCTCACCCAAGTACGCCTTAAGGAGTACTTCGAGTTGGTAATTGCTGTATTACGTGTAATGAAGTACTACAATGGAAAGTACTGCTCTCAGCTCTTTGGATTTATACATAAGACTTTTAACTTAATAGAACACACTCCATTGTTTCGATTTCTCTTAAAGTTTTTATGACATCGAAATCATATATTAAATCAAGTAGCTTCAGACAGAAACAGAGCAAACGAAAAGTAGATTATTAGCCTCGTATATATATACCAACTCAAAACATTTTTTGTCCTCTGGAAATTGAACCGATAATCTCTTAGACCGTACATGTATCTATCTGTCTATATTTATACTGTTATCATTTTCCACGAATAAAAATTTCCGGCTGTCAACGCATTGCAGTGAGCTCTTAGAATGTACGTCATTAATTGCCCGTAAAGTACAAGCGTGATTAATAACAAAGTCACATACAAATGGCGGAAGCAAAAATCCGAGCACTTTATCACCACGAATCATTTATCAGAATGTAACTATTGGGCCGCGATACATTGCCTGGACGTCCGCGCTTTTTTGCTTCCAGTTTTTGCAGTTTAATGTTTTGTATGTATTGTTTATTTAGGGCTGTCACAGTTCCAAATTTAATTCATTGTTGAATCATTTTAAATCATTAGTAGAATTATACAAACCAGAACACGAGCAGTTAACTAAACTGCCGATACGCATTTTATTATAGCTGGAACTTGCTTTTTTGATAGGCAAATATTTAATTTTTATATAATTGAAATGAATTCGGTTTGTATATATAAATTTGGCGTAATTGTAAGTACAAAAAACAATTTATTTAAAAATTGTGATACTTTCGTACTTTCGTACCACATAGTATCTCTAATTACTTTTGACCTAGTAAATAGATGATGTGTATATATAATCTAAGTAATTCTTAACAATATATAATTATTCGCCACATTTTTTTAATATATTTAAATAAAAAACAAGCTAATATAATAATTAATATTTAAACTACATTATCCATGAGTTGTGTCAACCCTATACATTGAAATTATCATCGAAATATCCTATATTCGGTTCGCGTGATCTGACCGTTGCTGGAATGAAAATATGATGCGTATTTTAATTTCCATCTGCATTATTGGAAGTGTGGGATAATGGATATTAACTGATTATTACAATTGAAATTTGTTAAGGCAATTTGTCAGTAATGTTGTCGATGGCATCTTTTGATTGCTGGCCCCTTGGTACAAGTAGGCAGTTCTATTAGATTATTATCAACCCTTTGGGTTTATGTCAATAATGAAGCATCAAACATGCCCTTTTATTTATCTATCTCGGAGCAATGGCGCTGGTATCGCCTGCCATTTTCATTATTTAATAACTTCAAAGTCAAATTAGTTCAAATCAGTTAAGATCTACAAATTAACAGACTATTTGATAGTCTGTAGTAATGTAATAGTCTTTATTACTTATGTTGAAGCAATGGTGTTAGTATCAGCTGCCATTGTCATTATCATTTAATAACGCCAAAGTCAAATTAGTGCAAAACCATATATTTCAAAACGACTATTCAATGGTCGATAATAATATATTATTTGATATATTATTTGACTTTGAAGTTATTAAATGATGAAAAAGGCAGACGATACCAGCGCCATTGCTCCGAAATATATATTGTTAAATTAAAATACTGGTTTATATATAAATCTGGCCATAAAAAAATCAAAGTGAGTTTCAACAACATTTATGATCACGTAATTGTCGTACTAGGAATTCATAAATAATTTAAAAGTATGAACAAGCTAATTGGAGCTGGCAAAGCAACAAACTAAATTAGACCCGTAGGCAGAGCTTCACTATCAAATTTATTATACGTGACGAACATAAAAACGTTGGTTAAATAACAACGAATGGTCTTACATAATAAATGTATATTATTACTTATTTGTATAAAGAATAAATTAATTATAAAATTATTAAATGTATTTAAAAAACACCACGTAACTGAATGTTTTCTATTAACAAAACAAAATTTTAGTAGTATATTCTGAGTTTTAACCATGTGATTCTCATAGGCATTAGTAACGCAAAATGGTCAAAATGATCAAAGAACCGTCTGCTACATTCTAATAGAAAAAATACATTAAAAGTTACATAATATATTTAATACCTACTACAAATATAAAGTATGATACAACAAAGTTATGAACAAACCTCTCAAGAATCAAGAGGAAGGGAAGCTATTATAACGTGAAAACTTGGCAATTTCCCCTCAATTTATTGAACCTAACGATATAACAAACTCTCTGATTTGTGACCGGAAAACATTGAATTCTTTAGTAAATATTTATTAGTGAAAACAACTTATTACAAGTAGACACGAACAATGTTCTGTAATATATAAAGAGTGATCGTAGCAGATTGGTTAGTGCTTGAAGTGCACTAAGTTTTTACGAAAAACAAAAGATGATCACAAACAATGATTTACTTAATTGAACGAGGATGGCCAGAATCCCGTAAATTCCAGTAGAGAAGGTACAGTACTGCGTCTGCTTTATTAATCTATTGTTAAAAAGCCTTTTAATCTGTGTCTACCAACCCAGAACAATATCTTTTTCGCGGAGATTGAAATTCAAGACCCCCTAGCTGAAGATCTCATTGAGACATTTGCGTCTATTTCATTCACCTTGCTCGGGGAATCAGATTACTTTAACCAGGGACCTCCTAGTTGCACGCCTAGTGCCATAACTACTAAGTCACGGAGGATACGCATACAAATTCCTTCCATAACATTGAACGCATGATTTGCACGAAATATTTGAAGAAAGTCTCCGAATACAATTCTCGTCTCCGGCACAGCAATAAAAGCACTAACTCACGGACCTTTATTACGACGTCTTGAGCGCAGAACACTGTATAGAATTGTTTCATTAAACACAAAGAAAGATTTCAATTCTTTGCAGCTCGTATATTTAAGAATTCTTATTAAATAAAATTTGATTTTAATAGCAATAACTTGAATAATAATTAAGCTTTTTATTTCCTTAAGTTTCATTTCAAATTTTATATTTTATATAACTAAATGTTAGTAGTAATATGTTAATATAGACCTCTAATGGGTGATGCCAACTTTAATAATAACTTGTATAAATATTATAAATCGTAAGTTATTTTATTGTTAATAACAAAAGCGGGTGTTGTGTTAAAAAGTTAACAATTTTGCACCTACAATATCAGTTAATATCTTGTTTATAAAAATATACGCCGTATAAAGACCGTAAATTATATAAAATAACGTTTAGAATTGCTTCAAGAAATATTTTCCAATATCTCGATAACCTTTTGTCCCTCTCACGTTCTTCATTTAGCGACCCTCGGGTAAATAGCCAAAACAAAGATCTTTTGCTTCATGTTATTGGATTGCTTTGAAGATTTATGTAGCTTTTACTAGTATTTAATGTAAAAAGATTTAAGTGACCTTGGTATTTTTCAAAGACCTATCTGCTGTGCGATATAGACAATCATTACTATTTTTTTCCACAGATTACACATCTGTATTTCTGTCACAATACATTTTTAACTTCTGTGTATAATGAACATAATATATTCTTTAGAAAACTTAAAATAAATATAAATAAAAGAAAAGCATTAAATACAAGCTGAGAAAGCACAGTATAGAAAATGATAAATTGCAAAAATCTTAGCTTAAAATCTATAACAATAATGCAGATTATTATTATTATATATTAATATAATTAGAAGGTATTGTAATAATACGATATGATGCTAGCGCGCGAAAAAGTGTTTTTAATCTCACGCTTGCAAAAGATACCTTTAATCACTCCAACGGGACCGATACTACGGGGATAACATGTTGTGGATATTGATTAATGGAAAGCCACAGTCTATCATAAACAGAAGAGATATAAAGAAAATACAGACTATAACTAGTCTGGCCATAAGTTCTGGTACAAATGAAAATGCATTTTTCTTGAATTTTCAATTGTAACAGACCTCAAGCCTTTAGACTTCAAATGATGGTCAGTTTTAGAAGACAGGGCCTGCTCTAAATGACACGGCGACATTCTCTTAAAGAGTCTTTGGAGCAAGCAGTGGCGAAATTTCCCTTAAAAGTGCGCAAATCCATAGATTCGTGACCAAACATATTACAGGCCTGTATAAAAGCCAAAGGTGGCAATTTCGAGTAGAATATTGTTTTATTTTTGCTGAGACTTTAATAAATATGTAGGTATCAATTAGTATAATAATATTAAGTTACTTTATAAAAAAATTGCATTTTCATTTGTAACAGAACTAATGGCTGGACTAGGTATATATTATGTAAGAAATAGTTTGTATTACATGCAGTATGTCTCTGAAAAGTTCACAAAGGCTGATAAAATTGTTAGCATTTATGGAAAAAATTATGACTCAAGGGATTTCAAACGTGAAAGACGAAACGGTGACGACGGGTTCATACATAGTTAGTTTAGTATTATTTTTAGAGTGATTTGGAAGTTCTTTTTTCTTATTTACTAATGTCAGGTATCCTTTTCTATAAAAAGTTAAACTTCATCGTTGCTGAGACAGACATATTCGAATATATTTGAAAATTTTGTTCAACTGGATTTGTATAATCTGTGGTTTGATGAATGTTTTCCGCGCCATTTATTGCAAGTTTTTATCGAAATGTTCACATAAAATGCCTGTTTTTTTTATATTTCATTCACATGATAGTGAAAACCAATAAAAAACTTCTTTAAATTAAAAATCCCTACAAAGCTTCATGATCTATCAAAATATTGTCTATTCAGATTGTCATAAATATGGTTTGAAAATTAAATTGTTTTACAAGTATTAATAATTAAATATGGTTTAATAATACATAATGAACCTTGATTCATCTTCCATAATACTTATATCTATAAATTTCATCCAGGTAGTTTTCATATTATTTTTACTAACTCCCTTTTTCGACATAGTCACTCTCTCGAAAAACATAAAAATCTTCCAAAACAGTAATATATTTACGATCTCCTTAGCTACCCTATATGCTATAACTATAATTACTTTTGGAATTGTTACTCCTACTAAAACATTAACAAAATTGAATGTTGCTTGGAAACGGGAAAACTCGGCTGATAATAAATTAAGAAATATTATTAATGCAACAAATGCATCAAGAAATTACATTTTAGGGGCGTTCTCGTTGTTTTTCCTTCTCGTTACAGTAAGAATCTTTGATTTTCTTGATTTCTCCGCAAAATTAGTTGAGTTTTCTAATTTAATGGCAAACTATGAACTAGTTGATATAGCATTTGTTGATCATAATAGTATTGGATTGGAGAATGTTGTAAAGGCTAAAGAAACTATTGAAGATTATGATGTTGTCCGCTGGCCATCAGTGATTGAGTTGAAAGAAGAAAATACTATAGAACATTTCTTTAAAGTGAATCCCAGTAAGTGTATTTCGGACTTAGACCATCGAAAGGAAACCAAAATTATTAAGGTTGGCGAAGAAAATATAGTTGATAGGTCAACTATAAGTAAAGATACATTACTCACCCTTGTGTCTGAGAACCCAAAAACTGATATATGATTACAAATTATAGATCAATATGAACGCTTTTAACGCATTTTTCGGAATTTTAATGCTATCACAAGTAATTTTAATAATGCTTTTGTTGAAGCCGATTAAAGATGCTGGATTCATTAGAGATAGTTGGTATAAATTCAAACAAAACCATAAAATCTCTTCGAATTTCATGATAATTCTTTCATTGTGTTTATCATTTAATTTAATATTTGGAATAGCTTGGGAAAGTAATACCCACGCAACTCTTATGAAACAAGTGGAAGAAAAAGAATTAATAAGGAGATTTTATCTGAGTGTATTTGCAATTGGAATTACTTGTTTCTTTGTTTCCTTAAGTCTGTTGATATTATTAGAAAAAATTGTATGTTTCACTTTTAAAATAGCTGAATTACTCGATTTTGAATTAATGTGTAGACATTCCATATTAACTCAGAATAAAACAACGCGTATTTCAAATGCATCTATTGTTCTTCCGGCGCTGTTGAAATATCATATATTAAAACAAAAATGTAAGTAAAGAATTAAATAAAAATTGTTTTACCTATACAGTTTTATTGATTACTGCAACACTGCCAAAAGTAAAAAAGTATAAATCCTTTAATTTATAGAGTATTTATTTTTACGTATTAAAAACGAGTTAATAGTAGTTTTTAATTCTAAGCCAAAATTATCTTTATCACTTAGTAACAGTTTCAGATTTATAGGTATAATCACAGTCGTATCAAAAACAGAACTCACAAAAAGGAAACAGACTTTTATGTCGTAACTAGCTGGCCTGGCGAACATCGTACCGCCTAACAGTCGATTCTGTATTTTTTTTAAATACTTATTCTGCTAATCAGGACACCAGTCTAGCTAGTAAGATAAAAAAAAAAGTTGATAACAATAAATAATTGTCAAAAAAAATTACCTTCCCGGAACCCCTCCACCAACACTTGAACTTTATAGTATGGTATTAAAGTTCAAATGAACTTTTAAGGATTATTACGAATCTTTTATATGGGAATATAGAAAAGTGTTGTTTTTAGACTTTTTCACTCAATTTTTTTAAATTTTTCTCTCCGTCAGAACCATCCTCGTACTTCAAGAAATATTATAATAAAATAATTAGCAAAATCGGTGCTGCTGCTCTCGAGATTTGCGCTTTCCGCGATTTATTTTTATATTATAGATTGTATCCACCCCTCTGTTACTTCGAACATTCTATACACTAAAGAATAAATAAATAATAATAATACACGTTATAAACCACTTTTTAGTAAAGGGTATTTTTACTGTATTAATTACCTTTTTACTGTATTGATTGAAACCTTTTTAGATTTTACTTCAAATGTGCTATCAAGAAAATATTACATCACCTTCAATGACAGTTTGTATATGTGACAGAAAATGTAAAATCTAAAGTACTTTTGTCTGAAAAAAATTCACAAAAATACCACACAAAATGGATTAGCATACTATACTACTACAATATCTCGAAACAAAACCCACATAATGGATCTGAGCTCATCCGTTCTCGGTTGCGTACTCCTCCTTCAGATGTCTGTGATCCTGGTAATGCTTAACCCTGCATACGATTTACGAAAAATCAGATCTTTATTTTTCACATCTTCTAGAATCTGTTCTCTAACAATCATCAGTTATTTCACCCTAGTTGTATATCTCGGCATGTACGTACCGTTATTGAACATATCAAAACTAATATCAAACGAGATTACCTGTGAGTACGAAAAGTTGACGATATTGGGTCGGATCGAGAAAAACTACATAATCGCCGGATTCTCCCTTTTCCTGTTTATCGTCATGTATGGAGTTCGGGCTTTAGATATATATGCCACACGAATCGCTCAAATGTTAGTGAATACAAATGACACAGTTTTTTCGCAACCTTTGGTGAGGGAGAAAAGAAGCCAAAGATTGGCACCGCTTTCACAGGAAAGTATCTTGCCAAAGTTACTAAAAATGAAAAGGTCAGTTTCATATGAGACGATTTTATTTGCAAAAGAATTCCGCGCACTGAAGGCAATAATAAAAAACGCTAGAAAAGATTCGCAGGACAAAAACTGAATAGTAATATTACAATATTGTGTTTTGAATTGTGAAACTATAGTATATAAGGATTACGAAGAATTTGGGAACTCTTTGGAATTACAAGGAGCAAGGGCGACGGAAAATATTCGAAGAGACAAGGCTATTAAAATAAAATGCTACATTGCAAAGGGAGAAACGTCAAGTTGGAATGTCGGGTGTGGAGGGAGGATGGGAAATCGAGTTACATAAGTGTATTCCACTAGAATATAGGCGATAGGGCAAAATGTGTGAGAGAACTTCTGGCAGTCACATAAATTATAGGTCTTCTTTATTCTTGTATATTATTAGCTGAAACTTTGTTCACGATTCAAAATAATGCACATACAAATTATATATAACCAAACAAGCATCATAAAGAATAACTTTTCTCGAAAATAATTATTTAAATTGTAGAAAAAGGTATATTTTATTTATGTTACCACCGCAATATAAAATTAGTTCCAGAATCAAATATAAAGCAAAGATTTTGTACTAACAATCTTACATATTATTAACACTACATATTAACAATTATCTTGAAAAAAACTAACTGGTAGTCGAGCTGTTAAGGATATTATAGTTACTTACTAATAAAACTAATATTTGAAGCGCTGACTCATAATAGGTTTTTCTAAGAAGAAAACTTATGAAAACTTAGATTTTTTCGTACACAAAGTGCTCGTAAAGTAATAGTTTTCGAATTCATTTCATTGACTGTGCTCAGTCGTGCAGAAAAGTTTGGAAACAAAAGAAAAGCTAAAGCCGGACTGGCTGAGTGCTTACCAACCGTAATTATGTCAGAAAAAACTATCAAATGGGTATTTGCTTTAAGATTTATTTTATCCCAGAAAATCCTCATTAAGTTACGGGGAAGTGGACGAGAGTTTGTTACGATAAAGGTACTAAGGCATAAGCGATTATTCAATTTTATGAACTGTTTTATTGCTTTCAGTTTTACATAATCTTGATGGTATAATTCGTGTCGTAATTTGTTTAATACAAAAGGCGGTTTCTCTACAGATTCACGTAGTTTATCACCGCCAGCATGTTTTATAATTATGACACTGCTAGAAGGTATTTCTATCAATTTTACAAATCATCTGCAATGGCCAAGTTTGGTCTACATATGACACATGTCATTGATCTTATTCTCTAATCATAAAGGCCGATTTACATTATCTTAGTGTTTAGGAGAGTGCTTTAGTACAACTTGAAAGGCAAGTTCTTTAGCGTAGCGTTTACTAAAGCAAGTAGCGTTTACATGTTTCAACTAAAGTACTATCCTAAAGCACTCTTCTAAACACTAAGATTATGTAAATCGGCCTTAAGAGCAAGTGTTAATAGTTAACATATTTAGTATATGTCACGGGATTAAAAGCAAGACCTCATTATTGAGAATCTGAATGCAGATGTTTTACGAGAATCTCATACCATTACGTAGAAATTGCTTTGAGATTTAAATCTCACACAGTACAAGTGAAGAAATCTACATATTTTCACCACTCCTAAGACATTTTTAACGTAAGGGTGCACATTTACGTGTGAGACATTTTAAACAATAGCTTCCTAGTTCACACTTGCTAGGTCACACTAGGGTATGCCCTTAATGATCTTTAAACAGACTAGATCTTTTAAATAAATATGACAAACCAGTCTGAAATATATTTTGAAAACCAAATAAATCTACGTAGTTTAAAATGAATAAGAAACGCATTAATTTGTTAATGTATGAGTAAGAGTGCAAAAAAATATTTTTTAAATTATGTTTCAATCTTGATGTGCTTCATAAAAAATAATAAAGTAAGTTGTATACATAATAGAAATGGAAATCTATATACATTGATAATATCATTATTATATATAAAAATTTATATGATTTCACTATTTTACACTACACTAAGAACTGTTCATTCGATCTCATTACAAAAGCTGGGAATATGCCTAAACTTAAAACGTTTACATACTACAGTAATAGCTCAAATTAAATTATAACAGAGCAGTGAGCAGTGTTGGCCTAGTGGCTTCAGCGTGTGTCATCCCTTAGGTCGTAGGTTCGATACGCGGCGGTGCACCAATGGACTTTCTTTCTATGTGCGCATTTAACATTCGCTCGAACGGTGAAGAAAAACATCGTGAGGAAACCGACTTGCCTTAGACCCAAAAAGACGACGGCGTGTATCAGGCACTGGAGGCTAATCACCTTTTTACCTATTATATTGGAAAATAATCAAGAAACATATTCAGAAATCTGAGGCCCACACCTAAAGATGTTGTAGCGCCATTGATTTATTTTATATAATAACCCAAAGTTTAGTGATTTAAAAAATCCCCTATATATATACTATTATTTAATTGTGCAATACTCTTTTAAAATTTAACTATTAACAATTCCGTCAAGTTGCAGTAATTGGCCATTTAAATTATCAAATCACGTTGCAGTACAAGCTAAACCGGACCCCTGAGTATAGTATAACTTCACAACAAATAGGTTACAATATGAACAACCGCTTGTTATTTTGACCACCGAAGTTAAAATACATTCTTTCTCGAAATCCTTTGATCTAGCCAACTTTACCGATTACTCGACCGTGTCGGTTCGTTACGAATGATACGTTTTATTGGCTTAATGGAACTTATTTCTACTGTATTATAAAGAAGCCTTTTTAGATTGTAAATATCGTATATTAGCTATTATATCAGAAAGGATTTTTACTGAAATGATAAAAGAACACAAGAAGAATGAATAGTTAGAATGAACAGTTACATAACTAAATATATTTTCAATCATTTATCTCCAGAGTGTAGCAATATTTCGGCCAAAAAAGGAAGGAAAGACCAAGGGGACCCATACCAATGTAGTAGACCGACCTTTCACCGAATTTTCACTTAGCTCGTGGTAGTTTGTAGATGGAAGCAGCGTATTTGTAATCGGACACAATGGGGGAACATCACTAGGCTTTACTTATTTTCCTGTAACCTAGGGGAAGTTAGACAGTGCTTCGCTATGGCGTTCTAAAGCTTAGGTTTCCTAGAAAAGCGGTGCCGTTAACTAACGCCCGTGTTTTTACGGTTGTTAATAACGGCCGTCTTTACTTTTTAACATAATGCAAAAAAACAATCATTTTGGCTCGTCCAAGTCATGATTCCACTCATTGTATTAATTAAATATGTGCACCACTACACGCCAAAAAACGTTGAACTAATGTTTATCACCGTTATGATGGCCGTCATGCAAATGACAGCACCGCTATTTGACGTTACGGTGACACTCAACGTTCTCTATAAAACCTACTCCGATGTGATTTATAGACAACGTATGGGTGACGTCACCCAACGTTACATTACTACCGTTAGATAACGGCACCGCTTTTCTAGGAATCCTAAGCTTAAGTGATTGCCAATTTGGCGATGTGTCGGGCTTTGAATAGTATGTACGATCGAGCCGTATGTAGTCAGAAGATAAAACTTGTAAGCATAGGCAGCAAGCTCAGTTCCCGTTTTCATAGTTACTACTAAAATTAATGCATTAATTATTAAAGTTATCTTGGATATTAACTGACGATATTAGCTGACTGACGGCTGAGTACCTGATTGTCGATTTTTTTTTTTTTTTTTTATAAAACAGGGGGCAAACGGGCAGGAGGCTCACCTGATGTTAAGTGATACCGCCGCCCATGGACACTCTCAATGCCAGAGGGCTCGCGAGTGCGTTGCCGGCCTTTCAGGAATCGGTACGCTCTTTTCTTGAAGGACCCTAAGTCGAATTGGTTCGGAAATACCTCAATGGGCAGCTGGTTCCACAAAGTGGTGGTGCGCGGCAAAAACTGCCTTGAAAAACGCTCAGTTGTGGAACGGCGGACGTCGAGGTGATACGGGTGGAATTTCGTACTCTGCCTCGACGTCCGATGACGAAACTCAGCTGCAGGTATTAATCCGAACAACTCCTCTGAACACTCTCCATGGTAAATGCGGTAGAAGATGCAGAGAGACCCCACATCTCTACGCAACGCCAAAGGATCAAGCCGCTCGGAAAGGGATTGGTCGTCGACGATTCGAACCGCTCTGCGTTGAATACGGTCAAGTGGAAGGAGCTGGTACTGGGGAGCCCCCGCCCAGAGGTGAGAGCAGTACTCCATGTGGGGCCGAATTTGCGCTTTATATAGTTGCATGCGGTGGCCCGGAGTGAAGTACCGTCTCGCCTTGCTGAGCACACCAAGCTTTTTGGAGGCTAATTTAGCCTTTCCCTCCAAGTGACCGCGAAACTGAACGTCGTTCGATATGTCAACGCCAAGTATTCCAATGCTGGCTGTGGCTTTAAGAAGAGTGTTTTCGAAAAGAGGAGTAGCGACAAAGGGTGTTTTTTTAGCGGAAAACGCGCAAACTTGTGTCTTCTTGGGGTTAAATTGGACTAGGTTTAGTCTGCCCCAGTCTGAGACTCCACGTAGAAGAGTTTCGACTTCAGACACAAGTTTGTTCCGGTACTCATCGACAACTGCCCGAGAAATACCTGCCCGGCCAGTGTAAAAAGTATCCCCAGTGCTGTCATCCGCATAGCAATGAATGTTGCTAAGTTGCAACATATCATTGATATGCAGAAGAAACAGGGTCGGGGATAGAACACAGCCTTGTGGGACCCCCGCGTTCACGGGTTTAAGGTCGGAGCATGCTCCGTCGATGACGACCTTGATGCTCCGATCAGCCAGAAAGCTGGAGATCCAATCGCATAATTTCTCGGGTAGCCCATAGGCTGGAAGCTTCGAGAGCAGTGCTCTGTGCCACACCCGATCGAAGGCTTTCGCTATGTCCAAACTAACCGCCAGCGCCTCCCCCTTGGACTCAATTGCCTCTGCCCATCTATGTGTAAGGTATACAAGAAGGTCACCAGCCGAACGACCACGACGAAAGCCGTACTGATAATCGCTAATCAGCTGGTGGCCCTCTAGATACCTCAAGAGCTGGCAGTTAACAATGGATTCCATTATTTTGGAGAACAAGGAGGTTATGGCTATTGGGCGATAGTTGGACGGATCAGAGCGATCGCCTTTTTTAGGGATCGGATGTATCGAAGCGGTTTTCCAGCACTTCGGGACAGTGCCAAGCGAGTACAGGTACCGGAAAAGGCGCGTTAAGACCGGAGCCAACTCAGGAGCACAAGTACGCAGCACAATTGGGGGGATACCATCCGGCCCGCTCGACTTATGAATGTCCAAGGAAGATAGTGCTCTGCGGACAGCACGTTGCCGGAATGTGATTTCCGGCATCGAAGAATCACACCGCGAAATGGTCGGAGGTGATCTTCCTCGGTCATCCAAAGTCGAGTTGGACGCGAAGAGACAGCCTAAACGGTCGGCCTTCTCCTTCGCAGTGTGGGCCAGCGAGTCATCCTCCCTGTGCAGTGGTGGGATAGCGGGCTGACAAAAATTCCCTTGGACAGCTTTGGCGAGAGACCAGAAGGCTCGAGTCCCTGAAGGGAGTTGGGCCAATCTCTCGCCAAATCTGGCAATGTGCTCTGACTTTGCCTTAGTGATTTCCCGTTTGAAGGACCTGGAGGCTGAGTTATATGCTGTTTTAAGTTCGCTGGTATTGGCATCACGAGATTTCGCCGCTTCTGCCCATGCCTTAAAGCATTCTCGCTTTCGACGCGAGGCCGCCTTGCAAGAACGTTTAAACCAGGGCTGAGACTTGCCACCGATCGGCACCGCAGAAAATGGAATAAAGAGTTCCATGCCCTGCAGAACCACTTCGGCGACAGAGGCGGCGACGGAATCTGGAGCTTCCGGCGAAAAGCACATAGGCCCCCAAGGGTAGGACGCAAAGAAAGACCGCATCCCGTCCCAATCTGCTGACTTATAGTGCCAAATACGGCGACAACCCATAAAGCGGGGCCGTGAAGGGCGCGTAGATGGCACAGTACTCCGGACCACACAATGATCTGATGAACCCAATGGCGGGTCAACAGAGACTTGATAGTTCTCCGGATGTGAAGTCAGCAGAAGGTCCAACAAAGAGGGTTTATGACCATCCACATCTGGTATTCGCGTAATCGCAGGGACCATTTGTGTCAGGTCGTAGGCTAAAGCAAAGTCGTGAAAGGATCTTCCCGCGTGATCGGTAGTTTCAGAGCCGAGCCAATCGGCATGGTGGGCGTTAAAATCGCCAAGTATCACGATTTCAGCGGTAGGAACCCTTTCGAGCAGGGAATCTGTAGCCATTTGGATGTGCTCAATGAGTCGGTCAGTTTCGGTATTTCCGCTATGGGACCTATACAGGCATGCGTAGAATCGCGGATGGTCATCGCAGTCTACGCGCAGCCAGAGGTTAGATAGGTCCCTTCCTTCAAGCGTCCCGAGGCGACGAGAACAGATATCCTCTCTGACGTACACGCAAACTCCAGCCCGCGGCACAAATGAATGTTCCAATTTGTACCCCGGGTAGGAGAGGTAGGAAGTATCAGCCGGGGAGGAAATCTGAGTCTCGGTAAGAAAGAGCAAGGCCGGCTTCGCAGTCTCTAAATGGTAGTGGACTGCGTTGATATTGGTATTGAGCCCCCTAACATTTGTGAAGTCCACGGCGAGTGTGGACGGGGGTGCCTTTGTAGGATTGCTCCGTTTGCCCCGAGAACGATTAATGTTCTTATTACCGAGCGCAGAATTGCCCCCCCCAGAATACGAAGGGCAGCCTGTGCGTCCACCACCGGGCGCAGAGTGTCCCGGTGTTGGACGCCCAGAGGGGGATTCTCCACCGCGAGCGCGTGTGGTACCCCCCTGGGGTAATTTCTGTTTTTTTTTCTGCACCTTCATATTTCTTGTAGGGGGGGGGGGGGGGGGGGCTCCGGGAGTCTCTCTCACCGCACGAAACGCGAGTACAATAAGGCAAACTTATTGCATCACTTCACGCCGGTTTTCTGAGAGACAGTGGTACTGCCCCGGTCGTGCCTGCCCATTTGGCTGAAGCCCGAAGGCAACAACATGGCACTCCCACTAGAATGCAATTCTGAAGCCTATTCTCAAGATCCTATCTAGTTAAAAGAAAATCAGCAAATTTATATCGCTCTCTTAATAAGTTTTTTAATTCCTTATTTACTCTAAATTTTAAAGATTTTAAAATGTCAAGAAATCTTATTTCATGCAAACTTGTTTTATTATGTAGAGCAACTGACCTAATTTCTCATGTGACTACAAATCTTCATACGCATATACTAAGGAAAATCCGGCGGAAAACCGCTTCTACATAATATACGTCTTTTATTTCAAAATTCTCAGACGCAATACTGTTTGCTTCATAAACATGGCTTTAGAATGGACTGAAAATGTTCTCGGCTAAACCACAGTCATATTATTCAAGGAGTATGCCTGAACAAGCGCTATTCCAGTGGCTCACGTCACGTCGAAGCAATTTGTTTGAATTCTATACGTTATGCGTACTGTTTTCATGACATTTGTGTAAGATAGACAAACTAGAAGTTGATAAAGTAATGAAAATATGTGTTCATGATACATGAAATAATAATGATATTATATAAATTACTAGCCGACCGGGCAAACGTCCTTTTGCCATGTATACCATTTATAATAAAAAAATAGGGGTTGATTGTAGAGGGGTGAAAGTTAGGGGTTGTATGTAATTTTTAATGTTGTATCATAAAAAAATAAAAACAGAAAACAATATCTAAAAATAAAAAAAATATATTTAGGGATGGACTACTACCCTTAATATTTAGGGGGATGAAAAATAGATGTTTGCTGATTCTCAGACATACCTAATATGCACACAAAATTTCATGAGAATCGGTCGAGCCGTTTCGGAGGAGTTTAACTACAAACACCGCGACACGAGAATTTTATATATAAAGCGTATTCACTTTTCCTTTTCGAAAATGTATCACTAAGCACTTACACTATTATTTTACATTTCATCTGCAAATCCGAAAACAGTTATTTTATATTTCCCATTTAGAATTCAGTTACACGCTTACACGACTACAATTACCACGCCTCTGAGATGCGTCGTGATGGAAGTGCTTGAGGGTATACCTACCCAACTCAGGCCAGTAACAGAGATTTGGAAGTGGGTCAAGCACCAGATACCTGCAGTTCTACAGCGTTTTTTTGAATCAACTGAATGTAGACAACTTTAATCTTGAAAACGAATGAACATCACCAATGTTTCAGGACGAATTCCAGAATCGCACATTAACCCAAAAAACTTAAATTACCCTCCCTATTCTCTATTAAGGCATTTGTCCAAGAGCAAAGTTCAAGTGTTTTAACCCGGGAAATAATAGGGCAAGAGGATTTGTCAAGGATAGCATTATAAAGAGTTTCCTTGACAGAGAGAGATAGAGATAGTGCTCCTAATGGCTTGGGCAGACGGCTTAAAGGCTCTCGTAAATAAATGAGAGAATGTATTCCTTTTTATATTTTATACAATTATGGGTTTTTTGATAGATATTATGAAAACTTGTTGTGTAACTACATTTAAGCAAGAAACAATATTTCTTATACTCACTAATATACAGAATTATTAGTACAGAAGCTTCGATAAAAATGATTATTATTAATAATCAGAATATAATCTAATATATAAAATTCCTGTGTTAATTAAAATTAAACTCCTGTGAAATGGCTACACCGATTTCCGTGAAATTTATCATATCGGTTAGGTCTGCGAATCGGACGACATTTATTTTTCATCCCTCTAAATTTTATTTTTTATTTTTAGGCAACTATTTTTGTTTTTATTTTTTTATGATACAGCGTACAAAAATACAACTATTAATTTTCACCTTCTACGATCAACCCCTATTTATTATTTTAGTAGAGAATTAATATACATGGCAAACAACGTTTGCCGAGTCACCTAGTAATTTATACGTATTAGTAAAATTTTAGGTCGTCTATTTTACTAGGATGAAACTTTGGATGGATGGAGTACCATCGTTTTGTGTTTAGCAATACCCCGGTATTGCTAAACACAAAACGATGGTACTTATAGCTTAATTACGAGGTCGAAAGCAGCAGCAGTAATTCAATCACGAACATATTTAACCAACAACTGTGTTAGATATACTCATAACGTTTTATGTGATCCTGGTCACAGGCTCGAGCTGTCAAGACATTCTTCTTTTATCCTGTCTAACTAAATAAACAGGTTTTTTATGCGTAAAAACATGCTTCACGGTACGTTTAATAAGAAACACAACCTATATAACAAGTATACCCTTAAAACTTTGCTTAACGTATTTTAGTAAAAGGAATACAAAACGCGCTAACAAATTTTTCGAGGGTCGCTTACAGAAATTAAAATTCCCGACGGTTTCGTACAGACGCATTAACTTCCAATATTCACTTAGCGCTTGTCAACTTCCGCCACACAGACGTGAGGGTATTGCTTCGCGGAATACTTTTAAAAGGCTATATAGGGAGAGCATTTACCACTACATGACTCTCTTAGATACTGTGAACAACTAAGTAATATTAATAAAAATAGCCGACGTATATTTAAAATTCCCCGTGAGTAGAAAAAAGAAGACGGCTAATAACCTGGAAAATGAAATAGTGTAGTTCCTTGAAAAATCTTACTTTAAATTCCCCGTGAGTAGAAAAAAGAAGACGATGAATAACATAGGAAGATGAAAAAGAGTAGCGGAGATAAGCGAGGAGTAGAAAGAATTTGACTTATTTGAATTTTTTCCAGCAAAGAAATTTATTAAGATTTAAAAGCTAATGTTTCTTATAACAGAAAAAAATTTAATTAAAAATTCTTTTTGAGTGTTATTCATTCATTTATAAATTTACAGGTTATATATCCGAATATAAATATATTTTCGTTTTTTATATAACAACAGCATATGTAACCGAATAGACATGGGTGAAACCTCAACGAACAGCATCTTTAATCAAAATAATATATTTTTATCAAAACACAAACATTTGAAACAGCACAAAGCCATTACCTAAGCATGAAATTCGGAAGATCAAATACGAAATCCAGTTTCATGTGATAGAAGCTTAAATATTAACGTTTATTCCTGTTTTCGAGATTCGAAGACGAAAAACAACATTATACTTTAGTTTTCCTGAGTTCATTCACTCTGTTTACAGTACAATTGAGAAGTTTCCATGTAAGAATTTGATTAAGAATTTAAATCTATACTTTTTTGTTTTTCTAAACTGAAAGAGTTTCTATGTAGAACACGCTTATTCCACTGGATTTTTTTTTCAAGTATTGGAAAGTATATTTAATTAAAGAGCAGTGAGGGTCGCACGCCACTAAAGCCCCTCATCCCTGGGGTCGTACGTTCGATCCCCGGCTGTGCACCAATGGACTTTCTTTCTATGTGCGCATTTAACATTCGCTCGAACGATGAAGGAAAACATCGTGAGCAAACCGGCTTGCCCTCAACTCAAAAAATAGTCGACGGCCTCTGCCTGCCTCAGCATTCTGTGCCTGTGACGCACGTCAGGCACAGAATGCTGATCACCTACTTGCCTATTAGATTAACAAATGATTATGAAATAGATATGTGAGGCCCAGACCTAAAAAGGTTGTAGCCCCATTGGTTTATTTTTATTTAATTAATTAGCAGGTAAGAAACGTAAGTTATTTTTAAGTATTTAGTCAGTATTATTCTTGTTAGTATGTATTAAAAAATGTCACGAAGATGCAGATCTGTGATAAGCCTTGCGTACCTGCTCTCTAAAAATATTCCATCTCTTTGATCAATATTTAGTCTTTCTAGCAGAATCAATATATGAATCACTGTAGAAATGAATTCTGAATAAATATGGCAATATTATTTCTTTTGTTTTATGTGTGTAATGTATGTGCCTCTACCTCAGTCCAATAGTAAAAACTCAACTAATTCCAACAATGACTAAGATTTGGGTCATCGTCCATTTCTAACATAATATTAATAAACCGATCCGCCACAATGTGTGAAAAGCATTGTGCTGCCACAAAGGTCCGTGACAAATGAATGATTTCGGCCAGTTAATATTATTGTTGGCCCAATTGTTGGGCCAATTGTGGACAAGTTGGGGTAAATGCTGGCCTTTTGGCCATTGTGTTTGATACCTAGATCGTTGAACAAATGTGACCTTGTATATGTCACCGTAAAATTGTAAACACCGTTAGATTGTAATATATCTCGCGAGATTGTAAACTGTCGAAAGATTGTGAACCTCAACGAATTACTTACAATTTAAGGTATTATTATTCGGTAGTTATATGAAATTGTTGGGAAGTAAAATTAATCTGTAATTGACCAAAGAAGTTTGAATGATAACTAAGTAAGTGTAGTAGGTACAATCTACCGAATAATAATACGTTAAATTGTAAGCAGTACGCTGAGGTTCACAATCTTTCGACAGTTTATAATCTCGCGAGATAGATTACAAACTAACGGTGTTTACAATTTTACGTTAACATATACAAAACATGTTTCGTAAAAGTTTTTAATATATTAAAAATCTTATATATTTTGTTAACTCTCATTTATAATGACTGCATCCTATAACTGTCTTATTTATTACTTGTTTGTGTTTAGAAAATTCTTATATTTTGTTTTGTAATTGCATAGATATCTAATATATAAAATTCTCGTGTCGCGGTGTTTGTGGTTAAACTCCTCCGAAACGGCTTGACCGATTTTCATGAAATTTTGTGTGCATATTGGGTATAACTGAGAATCGGACAATATCTATTTTTATCGTCCTAAATGTTAAGGGTAGTCCACCCCTTACTTATTATTTTTTAAATTTTTAGATATTTTTTTTTTACTTTTTTTTATGTTACAGCATTAAAAATACATACAACCCCTAATTTTCACCCCTCTACGATCAACCCCTATTTTTTATTATAAATGATAAACATGGCAAAACGACGTTTGCCGGATCAGCTAGTTATTACTATAAATCTGGGAATTCTGGAAAGCTAATATATCCATTTAATGAAACTTTGAAACTAGGACTCGACATTATCAAAACTAAGAGAGAAGAGTTTAAACAGATCGGTAAAAAACGGCATTTTAATTATCCACTAGAACACGGGCCGGGCTTTCAAAGTAATATAACATCAATTAAATGTTTTTCAATAAAAAATCATAATATGCAACAAGACGTTTTAGATTTTATCACTATCTAGTGATTATTTTAAGATAACGACGAATCTCTAACGACGGCTGCCTTGCGATTCTGTAACTCACTTTTCGAACTCTCACAGCGGTTTTAATTTATATTTATTATATTTAAATCAGTCGTGAAGCAATCATTTTACGATTTGGCATTCTGATAAGGAGGGAGCTTGAGTTTGTTGAGAGCTTGTAGTTTATTGTTTATAATGTTTATGTTGCAAGGCTGCACAAGCCGCTATATAAAAAGAGGAATCGGCAAGGCTAAACTTGCCATGACATTAAAGCAACATGGAAGAAAGAAGATTTGGTATCGAAACCAAAATCACATTGATACGGGCTCTAGTATTCTCTATCTTCCTGTAGAAAGGGGCACTATCCTGGTTCGAGAAAGGCAAACGTTGACGCCTTTGAGTGTTACTGGATGCGAATGTTATGAATACCGTGAGACGATGAGAACTTGGAGACACTGATTGTCGTCGGTAACAAGGCAAAATATAAAGATAACTTATACAATCATATTGTACTTGTGTGTTTTAACCGTTTGCCTTGTTTGTAATGTATTCATGTTCGCCAGTCTAGATCCAACCAGTGTACTTATCGCTCGTAATAAATAATATATATATTTATACACCGATTTTTTATTAAAGTAAGACAAAGGTAGGACGTAACTAATATTGACTTCGTCAATCTTACATTGATCTAACAGACTCATCGTCCTCAATCTATGTGCTAAACACACTTTAACATCGTCATGTCTCAATAATGTCTAAGCCAAAGGAGGCTTATCTCATATTAAGTAATACCCGCCACCCATGGACATTGCCAGAAGGCTTGCGGCCGTCCTTTTTACAATTGGTACGCACTTTTCTTGAAGGACCTTAAGTCGCACTGGTTCAAAAATACAGCTTCTATACAAAAAGCCAACAAAGACAAAATATATTGGTGTAAATAAAACAAACAAAATAAAATATTGTGGGAGGCTCGTAAAACTACCTACATCACATTAGGCTTTTCGCCGTCAATTCTTTTCCACAAAGCATTCTCGAGTAATGATATTAGCCGGCACACGTGTTCATGTCAATATGATTTGTTAGTACATTTCGTATATTGACTGGATTGATGGAGACATTCACCAGAGGTGATTCTAATATTACGATTTAAATATCAGCCTATCAGTATTGTAGTTTATTAAATGTGTTTTTATAGAACAGAATAGAACCAGCATCTGATGTTAACAACGCTAGGGCGGTACCGGTTAACAATTGGTACCTTGTTTGTTTGAAATAATCTGTGTGGAATTTGGTTCTGGTTCGGAAATACTTCGATGGGGTTCTCAATAGTGGTGGTGTGCGATAAAAGTTTCTTAAAAACTACTATTACTCGTACTACGCATCATAATACAGAGAAATATTACGATAACTTTATTTGGGTCGTTTGGTTATTTATTTTAACTAAACTATCAGAATGTTGTAAGATCTTTAACAATGTAGGAATAAAATATATTTTTTTCCGATTTTCACGTCGAATTGAAAACCTCCAACTTCTGGTTTTTTTATCAGTTAAAAATCTCTTTTTACTTTAATGTAATAAAAGCGTAAAAATTTAAACCACTTTTGAATATTACTAATATTCATTGATAATTTTATACCATTATTAATGTGAACATTCTACTACTAGTGAATCAATAACGAAAGTAGAAAGCCACATCAAAATTGTAATAAAAGTTACCTTTAAAAATAATTAACGTCCCCCTACAACGACGCAAGAAATTCAATTACAAACTCGATCACACATAATCAAATCGTAATATAATCGATTCCCCATCGATTCGATACATCCGTTCCTGCTTCTACGGCTTCCTCTTAGGAACCACGATTTCCTCCAAAGGTAATCACTTTTCCGGAACACGATACTATCGCATTGTACGAGTAATTAACCTATTCGATTGGATAAATTGAAGGAGATAGCTATTTAACTAGGGTATCTATTACTAGATTAATTAATATTAAATTTTCCAGAGAAGGTTCAAGGGAATCCTCTTTCATACAATAGTTGTCATAATATGTTTATTATTACGAATAGTTTAGAGAACGATTATATTGATCCGTGGTTTGGATGAGCTTAATGTAGTGTAAATGGGAGTGATTAATTTTTAAGCTATTGCATAGATTTTGTCGCGGGCTTTGAGCGCGGCGACCGAATCAAGAAATTCCGTAACGAAAATAAAAACCTAACACACGATGACGTAATATAGGTGCGGCCAATACGCGTTAAAGTGGGACAGAAGGCATAGTGCGTATTCACATCTCTCTGACGGAGTTCGGTGACGTAGCGATAGCGCGGCCGGTGCAGCCGATACGCGATAGAGTGAGACAGGCTATATAGTCTAAGTCTGGTAGAGTGCTAGAGTGATAGACTGAATTAATATCAAAGAAAAAACTTGAATTAATATCATAGAAAAAAATACTGCATAAATAAATGGTTATAAAAAATGCTATGCTTTACCGCGGCAGTCCCCGAGTGCCACATGTTTTTTTTATACCAATTGAACATGCATTTGCCCGCGCAATTTTTTATAATATAACAGGGGGAAATCGGGCAGGAGGCTCACCTGATGTTTAGTGATACCGCCGCCCATAGACACTTAAATTACCAAAGGGAGCCCAACTGCCAGCCTTTATCGTAGAAGCTAAGATCTATCACTATCTTGCCCATTTGCTACGTGCCCATTTACCTTCTTTATTAATTTTATGTTTAGATCATACTACATAATAAAATAAGCTCGTGGCACTATAACCATAAATAGTTCTTAGACTCAGATTACATTCGTTTCTTTGATGATGTTCATATCGTACTTAGGTGATCAGCCATGTGTTTGAAAAATGTTGTCGACTTTTTGAGTCTTTTTAAGTCATGGTTTTCTCGCGATATTTTTCTTCACCGTGATAGCGAGTGATAGATAAGCGACCATCGATGCACAGCCTGGGATCGAACCTACGTCCTCAGGGATGAGAGCCACTAGGCCAACACTGCTTCTGCTATTACATATAACTCTGAAATCTCTCACTATTAATAAGAATATACATTATGAATTTTAATTCGTGTGTCTGTTATATAATGTACAGACGCCACGAAGTGCCTTTGCTCATTAAATCTATTATATTATAGACAAATAACTCGTCATGATCGTAGAATAATGTCGGATTTGAAAAAAAATCATAATCCACTTTTTATCATATTTGGATACTACATTGACTAAATATTACAGCTACATTAAAAAAAAATCCATGTGTTTTAAACTTGAATATAATCAGGCGGTAAAGTGAGCATTTGATAAAAACATGTGATTTTTCTAGAAAACTGTGTAATTTTAATGTTATTATTTTTATTTTGTTTCAAAACAAACCCTTTGTTAATGAGCTATTGTATGCTAATTTTCATAATAACAGAAAATGAATTAAAACAGTTATGACAAAAACTAACATGATTATATTATTTTGAAATGGCTGCCCTGTAAAGTTTACTATTTGTCTGATCCGTCATTATTCTACGACTATGACGAACTTTTTACTCAAGCTCATCTTATTTTAATCAAAAATAACGATTACTTAAGTTCTTAAAAGAATAAAAACACAATCAAATTAAAATCCGATAAACAATCACAATTTTATTAGGTCAACTTTGTAATAAACTTTAGCTGTTATGTTATGTTATATTGAAATCACAATAATAATACAATATTATTGATATAACTGATTGGATATCAAAAACAATTCACAATCCCTCACCTAAGTAAAAACAATGGTAGAATCTAATTCCAATTAACTTGGCTTTCTAAGTTATCCCAATAGAGGAATAATAAAGCTAGATATCCAACACTTAAGGGAAATCGGAGTATTTAAACAAAGATCTTATTAAAGGGAAACTGGCTCCAAAATAAATAATGTTTAATAGTAGAACAATTAAATTTATGTCGTCCATTAAGGACATTCTGAAGGAAACTAGAAGGGTTTAACGTTTAATTATCTCACGCAATAATTGCTTTATTAACTTTCAATGTGAATTGTTGTAATGGACTCACTTAATTTAATTAATTTTTGTAAAAAGCAGGTTCATAACTCGGAATGTTCCATTTTTGAATTTATTTGACTGTGTGCAGCTAATGGAATCCTTTTTGCTATCATCAACGATTATTTTTACATAGAAATCTTCTATATTACATATAATATATCTTTTTACAAATTCGGGTTAGGTAGTTATACTAAAAAAATATGTCTGTGTATTTTGTGTACGCGGTACTGTTATACCGGTTTTAAAAGTAGTTATGGAGAAGAGCCAGCAGGCAACTCAGTAGTTCCTCTTTCAAAGACCATCTAATATATACAATTCTGGTGTCACAATGTTCGTTCCTATACTCCTCCGAAACTGCTCGACCGATTCTTATGAATTTTTTTATGCATATTCAAGTCTGAGTATCGGCTACTATCTATCTTTCAAATCCCTAAGTTTTAAGGGCGGTCCAACTCTAAATTTTTATTTTTATGATACAGCATACAAAAATACATCCCCTCTACGATCAACCCCTATTTTTTATTATAGTAGATAGTTATTTTAATTGAACTAAAAAAATGTTTCCTTGAAATAATATACATGGCAAAACAACGTTTGCCGGGCAGCTAGTATTACTTTCAAATACAAAGTATATTTGTATTTATATATTTGTACAATATATCTTATACTGTACCACGAGCTATAGGGGCGGTTGGACTTTTGTACGCAGCTTAAATAATAAATTCGCTAAGTCATGTAAAAATCAGTAAAGAAACGAAGTGACAATAGGAAACATGGCTGTGTTTCAGACGGGGGCAGTTTCATAAATATTCAAAGGACCCTGGGCGAGAACGACGCAGGTCTCCGCGGACCCTTACAATTTATCATTGTTAAATTAAAAATAAAAGTTGCCAAATATTGATGTTTTACATTTATGTATTTCAAAGTATCATAGACCAAACAGTATTAAGTGAATGATATTTTAATTGGCTTACGTTACATTTAAATAGGTTTCTTTTACCGATACAAAACGATTGCTAAAAACCACTCGAAACATATATTTTTATAAATTAATTAAGATCAACTTTAATTTTTATTTCATTATTTTCTTTCATTTTATTCAATAATTTCTTAGGACTTTTTCCATATATTTTTACAAGAACTAGACATCCATGAAAACAAGTTCTTTGATACGTATTAAAAAAACTGTCAAAGGCAAAGCTCAAAGCCCGCATAGGATCAAAAGATGACAGTTATATAGATTATGTAAAATTGTATATTTGCTTTGTTAAAATTACATTCAAACAGGAGCTTTTGGTAGGCTTAAAGCACTTTCTAGTTTCGCATCGGGACGTGGATTTAACGAAACCGGAGATATTATGAATTTCATTAAAATTGTAGGATTATAGTGTTTTCCTCCTGTAACAGGGAAATGTTATTACTATAGTGCGTGGTCTTATTTCACCATGCCTACTACTGATAGAGGACAAATTTTTATTTTTTAATTTGTTTTCTTTTATTTCAATTTTTATTTATTAGTATTTTTAAATAGTTAAATATGTCACGTGGAACATCGTGTAATGGTTGCAAGTCCTTACAAACATCTTGTAAAACAAAAAAACTTGGCGATTAAAAAGAGTGGCGGAGAGTTTATTGCCAGTTCTTCTCGTCCGTTCTACGCTTGAGAAGCCCGCCAAAAAGTAAAAAATAAACGTAGTACGATTCCAAATGAATACATTACTTGTGTTTAAGACCTAGATAGACCTAGTTTAAATTAAAAGATAGACAATTTTGGCCTATAAGTATTTTAGAATAATGAGCGTTTAGCGCTAAATCGGGAACCTTCACTGAAACTAAACATCGAAATACTGTAATCAGTCTAATTCTACTCATGCAAGCACCTAAATTATGTAAGTTGATACGCAAATTGGTATTCAAGAATGAACCATAAATCTAATATAAACCGAATTAATTACCCTGAAAATTTTTCTTATCATAAATATGTGTTACTAAAAATTTCTAGGTATCAAAACTTGAATTAGTGCTTTGGAATTAACAAGTGCAAGCTGAGAGCTGAATCATAAGAGGTCCTAGACACCACAATGCTAGCTTAGATTTATCGGCAGTACTTTTATAGGCCCTTAATAAGGAGCTGATTTTATTTTGTGGAACAAGAAACACATGTTTTAAACCTGCGTTTATGATAATAAAGTAAAAGAAACATATTTAACAGCGTCTTTTGAAGGGTCTTCCAAAAAAAGAGTCTCGGACTAGGGGCTGTATTTATATTTGTGTTTTTCTCGGAAACAAAAAATCATGTCAAGACGATGGAGGACAGATAATATAGACTTTGGCAGGCTCATGTTGACAGATATTTCAAGTTAGATTAATCTTTCTGAATTAATTGTAATTATTTTAATGTTTATAATGTATATCAGAACCGTGTATTTATTTATTTGAATTTCATTAAGCAGTATAATTAGTACACTTAACAAATTATCATTTTCAAGCCCAAAAAGTGCAAAACTACTAAACTAAGATTATTATAAACAGATCTAAATTGAACTTATTGCAAGATATTCAATTTATAGATAGAATTGAATAATAGAGCAAATGTAACATCGCTCCGATTCCTTTTGCATTTTGTATGAATATGGAATTTAAGCTCTTTTCAAAAGTGTATAGAAAAGGTATTTTCTGTAATCCCCAATACTTACCTGCATATAAGTTTATTCAAAATAAATAATTTTCAAACCCGATTGAACGGGTTTGATGCAGAAATAATTTGTTTATCGTATCCATTGACTTAAATGGTTAGGATACTTGTGTGAGATATGTATGTAACGTCGTTCATTGTTTGACTTTTACTCAATCTAAATCACAACTAATAAAACTGTAAGTACTAACCACGAAGGAGGTAACTTAAAAGCGAATATAGTCATGGATATAAACAAAAGACGACGGTAAGAGATGGGGAAATTCAATAGAAATCGAGAAAAGCTCTTCGATCCGGGTTATTGATATCAAACTCTGATTGGCCGTTGATTTGATTTGCCAATTGCATAGCCACTTAATGGATTTAGATCGAATATTCAAGGGTAAATGAATTTTCCCTCTACTTTGCCTTGGATAAAAGAAATGCAGAGCCATTTTAAAAATGCTGGCGCTTGAATTATTTCTCAAATCCTAGACTTTTATATTACATTTGTACTGTTTAAATTGTAATTAGTAATATTTTTCTATAATAATTGTTTAAGCTATATAGCGTTGAACTATCAACATACTAATGTAAACGAACGTTTTAAGATTAATGACAACAGAGTGGATTAATTAACAGTTGAGATAATTATAATGTAATGTACATACTTATGTAATTAAGTACAAAATATATATATGCCTATTTTCTAGAGTTCTAAAATTCTAAGATAAAAAAATGTGCTTGATATCTATACTGTACTCGTATCAAAAATTAATTGGTTGATATGAGTACCGATTGAGATGAAAAAAAAATACACGAATTTCTCGATGTATGGTAAATTATATATAATTTTTCATTCGTTTAATAAATTAATAATGTTATATTCTTTGCTTGCAATTAACAATAACAAGTAGAAATGAACGAATTCCATTTTCTCAGATGTTTTTCGCCAAAATGTATATTTAAAACCTTGATTTTCACCCACATCTCGCTCGTATAAAGTGGGAATTTATGCCTGCTTTCCCGTTGCAGTACCCTTTTAAAAATTCATCACAGAAAGTTCTATTTGAAGAGAAATTAGGACACGTGGAGTATTATGTTGTGCATGCACGGACCCCGAAGCGTGAATACCTATTTAGGGGTCGACTTTAAAGTGAATGGTTTTTGAGGTTAAAGGTATCGTACTCACAATGAGGCGCGAGGGGGCCACATCTAGACCGGGCCCATTCGGGCGCGCCTCCGCTACCGCATCGTGCCCGCCCGAGCTACAGCCCAGAGAGCCCAGAGCGTCCAGCCGCGCGTCGCCGCGTGCAGTCCACGTATCGCGCCCAACAGTCCGACTGTCAACAATTCACAACATCACTCCATCCGTTAGATACCAGCGCGCCGTCTTACAACTCGCCGGCACGCATTCTAGCATTGTCGCATTGCAGGAGACGATACGCTCGCATAACGGCTATGAATTTTACATTTTACATTCTGGCGTGTTTGGATCGATT
Organism: Pieris napi; assembly: GCF_905475465.1. Lineage (NCBI taxonomy): Eukaryota > Metazoa > Arthropoda > Insecta > Lepidoptera > Pieridae > Pieris > Pieris napi. Next base: position 1,320,662 of record NC_062239.1, on the reverse strand, counting down.
CGGATACTCACATTAGCATGCCAGCGTGGGGCAGTGGTATCAACTAGTAATGTAAACAATGGGCACAATCATGTTCTTTCGAGAGGTCGTGGCCGGCCCGGCGGGCAGGGCCGGCCGCAGCACCGCTGTTGCGGCGTCGCTCGGTAAATGAGAAATGGCGCGCGGGGCGCGAGCGTCGGAGGCGACACGCGCGTTTGGCACTGCAGCCCGCCACTGAGGGGCGGCCGAGACCCCCGCCCCGCACGCCGCACCTCGCGCGCCTCGCGCCATGTGCCTGGACCGAGCCTAGCAAAGGGTTGCCGATATTACAATGTGCATTTTTATAAGAATTTTTAAATATAAAGATAAGCTCTAACGTAAATACACTATTGCTTTCTTTCGCCTTCCATTCCCCATGCAGATCGAAATACCTTTTGTCATGGAATAAGATATTTAAATTTATAATGAAGGAAAACAATTTTAGCATTTTATTGGTGTAATTAATCTAGAATAATAGCAATAGATAGACAACTGAGGGAAAAACATTTAAGTATTTTAACTACTATATAAGTATATTGTATTTTCAAAATTATTATCTAAGTCGGTCTTATTTTGAAACTTGATACAAATATTGCAAATATATATATCCTATTTTCCTGAAATCCCTAGCACAGCCCTACATTTTCAGTAGAGCTTTCGCTCGCCGAAGTAAGCCGAAGTTGCCCGAACATTGCGACTACGGTCCCGACCGAACTAGCTCGAATGACGCCGCCCAGTCGATAAGGCCGTCTCCTCTCGTTGAACAAAGACAGTAACCTATAATAATCACATTTAATTGGGGATAATCTTGCTCTATCACCAAATGAGAACATTTTACTGCAGGTTTCATAGAGAAGTAATCGTGGTCTAAGTGAAAAAACCGTGTACCACGTGCGCGTTTGTTACCGTTCTATAGACACGCTACGGTGAGCACATGGTTGAGTTTAAATATTTTTACATTGATGTCAGCAGAATTAAGACTCAATAATAAAACCGTTAAGCAAATAAATAAATAAATAATACTAGTTAGTCAAATTTTTTCTAAGATGTTTTTTAATAGTAGTAAAACCTCTTTTTTAGTCGAAATTCTGAAATATTTAAATATGGAATAAAAATTGAGTTGCACTGACCGTGTTTATAGAAAATCACATCAGCTTAGTCTAGATTTAAATCACTCTCGCATGGCTCACTTTTCCGTGAAATGACCAAAAAACACGACACATTCTGAAAAATATTATTTTGTATTTAAATTAATGACCTAAAATATACTTACACTCACCCGATGCAGAATTAAAAATACATCATGTGGTTAATGTTACAATTAATTGGTGTATGTATTTTAAGAATTAAGGATTTTATCTAAAGATGATATATGATTTATCATATACTCTTTCGACTTACCTGGTATTTGTTTACAATTTTCATGTACAAATATATTTCAATCATCGTAATCAATTGACGCATATTACTATAAAATACTTAACTATATAGAAGTTTTAAGAAGAATCTTCTTTTTGATCATTTATCTTCTGCTTCCTAATTAGCGACTTTTATTTATTAATTGTGACTCATTAACCCTAGGATTAGCTTTTAAATTTTTGTTTATATTTTTTTTAGATTTCACTTTATTTTATTTATAGTTAGTGTTACAAGTTAACTTATGTACGTTTTTGTTAATTATTTATCCACTACCCTCTGTAGATGTTTCTTTTTTTATTGTTCCATATTAAGGTTGCCTGGAAGAAATCGCTTGTTAGCGATAAGGCCGCCCGTTTCCTAATATCTTATGTAGCCTGGTTTTTTAAATGTATGTTTTTTGTATTAGATAACGATGATTAAATAAATATAGAAGTTTTAAGCTAATACTTAAGTTTTTACTGAGATCTTGCTTTTGCCTGCATTTATAGATTTATATGTCTATATATGCAGTATCGTTATGAAACTTTTATATCTTCGATCCAAATATCGATATGATAAAAACTATTTACGACATAGACACAATCGATTCTGCGCTATATGTTATACGACTTACTGACTCAGTATGAAATACCAAAAAATATGAAATTTGTCGTAGCAAAAATTTCGTAGCGCTACGCTTCCTGTAGCAGTGAAGTCTAAAGTCTTGAATTTATGTTATGCACACTTACTGATAATCCTTTTAGCAATAAATGTCAAATAAAATCTGTATACAAAATAAACTGTAAGAATTTGTGTTTCTTATAAATCTATGACAGTTGTATAAATTGTTTCTTCTTTTAGGTGTTTTTAGTTTTATGTTATTCCTATGAATAATAATCATTGTAATACATAAGTTCGTCTAGGTTACTTGTATATAGTAATGCTTTAGCATTTCTATACAGTATACACAGATTTATTTTAAGTGCTAATTAACTAAATAATTTGTTGTTTTTATAAAATATATAAAGTACTATTTCTTTTATAAAATTGTTTTCAAAACCAAGTCAAAAATATTCATGGATATTCGATATTAATAGTGAATTTTATTCATCCTTGTTAAGCATCAACCATGTAGTTTGATCACAGACTCGCAGATTCGCGCAAATTATTTGACATAATGATTAGCGATTCAATGTTGAGGTCAGATTAGGAATGTCATTTATATTAAATGGTGTATGTGAACAATTTTGATATTGAAATATTATCCCCGATATGTTTTACGGAATGTAAATTAATTATATTGTTCATTGACACTATTTTATAAGTAAGTTAACATTTGCAGATTAACATAAATAGGCGTGTGTTGTAATTAACTTAAGGTACGTTCTTAATTAACAGAATTAACAATGTAATTCTTATGAATCTAGTGCATGAAAAATGAAAAATATACATGTTTAAAATGTATTAATACAATATTTTTCATTAGTTTTAAATTATTTTAAAACCTTGTATTGTAATAATTTATTGTTTAAGTAGTAATTAATCATAGTTATGTACTTATTTGAATTTCGGACGATAAGTGCTTCAGTTATAGATTAAATAATGTTAGTTCAAACATTTTAATTAACTGCGAATATAACAGAGCAATTTTATTTGAAAATTATTAAAAACACTACATGTTACAAATCTTCTACTACGTTTGTATGTTTGTGACACACTCAAAACTACTATGCAGACTATAATGCGGCTAGCAACAGTTATTGTATATTTTCTTTATATAACGAGCAAAAGGGGTGAAATAGTAAAAGCTATGTCAATAGCTATATCGCAGATTGGATTTTGTCTATAAATGCTTTTAGTTTCGATCGAGAAACTGTAATGAATGGTGACAAGTGACGAGCTCAGCTGTAATTTTATTAAGATCATTGTATGACTTCGTTCGAGGATTTTAAACATAATTTTAAAGCATTTACACACAATATTATTTTTAAATAAATATGGGTATAGTATGTTTTTGTGACAGATCATAAAAATATTATTATTTAAATATAGCAATTTGGTACTTAATTAATTTAAATGCCAGTAAAATTATTAAATATTATTTTTTTATTTAATAATAACTAATATGCGTCTCCGGTCTTTAATTTCTACTTAAAATCTTAAATATTGTTCGCGTACCACTTTCGTCGTCTTACGATATTATTGTTACAAACATGTTAGTTTAATGGACAAGCTATTCGACGCAACTGTTGTACACTTGACAACCTTCAAGTTAATAAAATCAACAATATACAATCAAGAGCGGTTCGAATGGTCGACGACCAATCCCTCTCCGAGCGGCTTAATCCAAAGACATATAATTTATTACAAACAAAAGCACACACACATACACACACAAAATAACAATAATCAAAGAAAAAATATAATAGATATATAAAAAAATTCATTCGGTTCGTTTCAATTATGTAATGCGTGTGTGCTCCTTGGCGTTGCGTAGAGATGTGGGGTCACTGTGCATCTTCTACCGCATAAGCATCAGATGAGCCCGTAGGCACCCTATTCTTTCAAAAAATTGCCATCATAGTATTTGAATTCATAAGAATGGCCTCTAGTTAGGAAATCCATACATTCTTAGAGGGTTCAGAGTAATTTAATATCTATTATAGCGTGTAAAAATAAAGAATTCATAAGTAGAAGTAAGAGTATGTGATACACAAGTATCTAATAAACAATCCTGAAAATGGTTCTAGAAATTTCCTATTTGCGGTCTTGTCACAACATACATTAAAGACATTGCTAAATAACTATCTCGAAGTGCACTTAGCATTTGTCCAACCATCTTCAAAGGGCTTACATCATATATGCTCTTTGGTGAACAGTTTTTTCTTTTTCCACAAAATAACTTAACTTAGAAATTAGATTCAATTATGAAAAAGTATGAAAGAAAGGATGAAGAGCCAAGTATAGAAAACATATGAGTTTTTTTTCAAATTGTTTATTACAAACGTACATTAGGTAACGATTAAAGGTTACAAATTTATTATACTACAGTTTTAAACGAAAGTGTGCTTAATCGACTCTTTGAATAGATTTTAATAGAATATATTTTTCTTCTGATTTAAAATAAATAAACCGTATCGTATTGACCTTAATTTACTTATAACAAAATTAATTATTAATAATATTTACTTACTAGGTTTTTGAATGATTACTAAATGATTTCGTCTGGGGTCGCCCGCCAAACATTAATAAATAAAATGCAAATAGTTATATTAGGAAGTAAATTTAGGATAAATAAAATTCATATTACTCGTCGTTACAATAGTTAAATTGAAATATGAGTGAAAGATGTCGTGTTTGAAATCAAAATTCTAAGGATCCGCATTTGGCCTGAGGGTGTTTGCCAATCCTCATAACCCGTTTGAGGTCTAATCCCAAAGCTCAATTGCACGTCCCAATATATAATGCAAGCCTATACTAGTTAGTTATTTGTACATAGGCCTTCTTACATAGACTTAATATTGTAAATATTACCAGTTTATAGGAATTAGGCTCTAGACCAGTGTATAACAACCTTTTTGTACCATGCCCCCTTAGCCTTTCTAAAATTCTTATGCCCCCATATGTAACATACATAATTTTTAATATTAAAATAGTTAATTGTTCACTTAAGAAACTTAAATGATAGGTTTTCATAGGAAATTGTTAACCAAACATAGTAAGTTTCAAAACATATATATATATATATATATATATATGTAATGAATTAATTCAAATTCCAAATATTTTTATAAATTTTTGAATAATCAAATTGCCCCCCCCGCATGTGCGGCGTGGGACCCACTTCGGGAAACACTACTCTAGACGAAACCGATTTATATTATTCTTGATTTCACAGCAACAAATTTAACTTTAAATGCAACTGAAATAAAACGTTCCTTCGTTGATATTTCTTTAAATACTTTACAAAATTTTCTTTTCTTTCGATGTTATCAAAACTAGTCCCGCAAAGAAAGACTAGGTATATAAACAAACCTGTTATGTAAAATTTCTAGGGTACAGGCGCGAGTTAGTTTATATTATTATAATCTGTATGAATTTTGCGACAATCTATAGACTGGGTCCGATATTGGATGGAATAAAACCCCGGATTGGCTTTCATTTCATCGGATATCCATTATATTTATTACTTTTTAGAGAATTGCCCTCTAGGCTATAATATTGCGAGGGATTACAACTTGGGTAATGCAGTTCTGAAATTGTTTTAGATGTGTAGATTTGAAATTGAATTTTTATTATATTTGATAGTCGATATAAAGTATGTTGTCTTAAGTGTGCGTTGAATTTTGGCTGTCCTATATGGTCTAAGATCCCGATATACAACGACCTTCACCGAGATGCTTATTTAATGAAACGTATTTTTTATTTAATTTAATATGTCAATAAATATAATCCATATAATATGTTGCCTAGCAAATTTCAGTCCAGAGTATTTTAATAAGTATTTAAAAAAATATTTTTTTAAACATTTCACCGGTATGATTATTAGATAAATTCTATACCAATCGAAAGGTTAGGTTGTTTTTAATCAATTAATTATTTATGTGACAATAAAGTATATATACATCTTTAGTAAAAACAAAGTTATAGTGATACATATATAATACTACCCTGATTAAAAATAATGATTGAAAAAAATTAAAAAAATTTACTACATGCAAATTATAAAAAAAAAATTTTTTTTTTAATATTAATTAAACATACTCTGGACTAAAATTTGCTAGGCAACCCATATGGATTATATTTATTGACATATTAAATTAAATATAATTCGTTTCATTAAATAAGCATCTCGGTGAAGGTCGTTGTATATCGGGATTCGGGATCTTATACTAATATTATATTATATCGACGACGTCAAGAAATTGACGGTGTCCGCCACAAAAGCCAATCTACCTAACCTACTTAATTAAAGAAAAATCGCAACACATGCGTCTCTTGTATGGCCATTAGGGATTTTGACTTCGTACTGATTTCTGATATAATTATAATAGTCTAGCAGCCGGTCCTAGCTTCGGGCAGTAAACATTTATCTGTTTAAATATTTCGTAAAGAATTTTTGAAACCAAACTGTTAGTTTTAACGAATAAATCGTTACAAACGAACTAAAACACAAACCTCTGTATAATATTACTTTAAATAATTAAAACTAAGTTTGATTTATAATATACGCCGAACGACAAATAGCTACATATTATTTTGTCACAGTCATTAAAGAGCACAAAATCGTTCCCATTATATACTAGGTTATTATAGTGAGAATTTCATTTTAAGTCATTTATTAAAAATATGATTGAAATAGTCACAAAGAATCATTGTACAAAGTAATTTAATAATTATGAATTTTCGAATGTGAAAATATTTTAAGCATTGGAGCGAGTATTCTGCGTTGCATTCTCTCAGGAATGTAATAGCCGAAAAAAATTTTTTTTTGATTTCATTCGCCAATTGCTATTCCATAGCAAAATTAAAATAAATAATTGATCGAAACATCTATAATCAAATTAAGAGTGTATGAGTTTTAGTTAGTCAGAAATTCTGTTAAAAAGCCAACACGAACAACAATATTGTTTTGTTGATAGATCTAAAGCATGACTGAGTCAAGTTTCGACTTTCCTTATCACTCCCAGCTACACCATATTTCTCCGTGGCTAACCCATTGCGATGACTTAGTGCATTTCTTACTTAACGCACAAATAACTGAATTAATTTATCTATTACAATGTTGCTTACCCGGTTAGCAACCTAGACTTTTGAGAATATCTTTGTAATAACTGCACATTACATGAGTTCCGTTCCAACAAGCTTTCGTTTCATTACGGCTATTTCAAAACTAAGATTAAATATTTTTTTTTAATTACCAAGATAAATTAATATTTCATATTAGACAATACATTGAGATCTTTTGCATACTCAATACAATTGTGCATCAGTCTTAAAATTAGCTGAGAAAATTGATGATGATGATAAATAAATATATATAAATTAGAAACAGGAGATGCCGTAAACGTCTTGTCTTTACGTTTACGTTTGCCGTCTAGTCAAATCTCCGCTTAAGATTGTATACGTACATATTCTCTATTCAGGGTACGACCCTTCCACAGTTTCCATGCATTGACCCGACTGATGGGCCACTACTCCATATTTAATTGTGACGGTCATGGCGTGGGTTCGATTGTTTCAGGTAATTTTATGACATGCACAATCGTATTGAGTATGCAAAAGATCTCAATGTATTGTCTAATATGTAACGCTTTTCACTCGGTTTAAATTGTTTATAATACACCTGACATCATGTTTTGTTGTGACAGTTGTTTGAGCGGTGGCACGCTGTTCTGCGGTTTGTGCGGTGTGTTTTACGATGTAACAAAGGACACTTTAGGCGTAAGATAAATCAATCTATAAATTAAAAAAGTGCTTATGAGGTCTACATTAATAAATCAGTTGATTTATTATCAACAACCCTACACATAAATAATATTATACAGATACAAATAAAATTTACAAAGCCCTTATTGCAATAAGTTTGGTGCAATGAGTGAAGAGTATTTAATATTCATAACAAAAGTTGGCTATCAACTAGTTACATACTCAAACAAAACACGTACTGCAACAAAGTAACAATTCTATGATTAATTGTTGGAAATAAAAACGGTTTCAGAATAGGAAGCCGCTTGAGGTACTGACTCTGGCTGATTGCCAGTACTAACATTGAAAAACGTAACGATGTAACACATTTATCCATTGATCTATATTAACCTCTAACTTGTGAACTTAAAGTCTGAATTTCAATGAATCATTTACTGTAGTTGTGTCTTTCTGTATGGCAAAAAGGAACATAGTCGGGTGTCTTTGCCAATGTTCGATAGTAATGTGGGCTAAGTCCGTGTAGTTACTGACGGTTAGATTGAGTACTCGTATTCAACTAAATGGTTTTATTTAATTTCATCCCAAATAGAGCATTTGTTAGTGTTGAAGTTAACCCGATAGCAAATTATTCTTGTCGAGACCTTGTACTCAGATTTCAGCATTTTTCTTCTTATTGTAATTTCTCACAGTTAAATTTATTTTGATATTAATACTTTATATAATCAAACCAAGTTGTTAAGAATATTTATAACAAATTAGTAAATTTGTGAATTAAATTCATGTTATAATAAAAAAACTATATGAGTATGTAGTTTTTGCAACTTACGAAATTCACCCTCAACCGTTGATTATCTTGGTTAATTAAAAAAATATAATATTTATGTTGAGTGTTTTTTATTTAATTTCAAGTCCTGAGTAGCAAAAATCTAATTTGTGTGATTTTTTTTGTGTACAACAATAAATAAATTTCCTAAAATTAAATAAAGCGGTTTTTGCAATTTTGGCACTGTAAGTGGTTCAATGCATGCATCATTTACGTTTAAAATAGCAATTTCAGGTTCTTCGGTTACAACTTTCATCTAAATTTTGGCTGGTTGTAAGAAACCGATCCTCGTAAAAAGAAAGTTAGTGCTTAGAAATAGTTATCTTTATAATACAATAATTGCTACCGAAATGTATAACCACGTGTAATGCCAAGTATTATTTTAGCTTATTTTCGGGGACGAATTATATAAAATTAGAGCTCTTACTTATGTTTTCTCGAAGCACTGAATATTCTTGAGTAAAGCACAATGTATGTTCGCGATGCCTCTCTTGGTGTCCCCTCTGCGTCACCCAAGGAAGAACTTTAGCTGTAGCTGAGTCTTTCTGGTGTGTGCTTTCTGAAATTTAAAAAACAAAACACCCTTCCATTTTCAAAATCGAAATTCTCGATATACTACTCGTTACATTTCCAACTAAACATTATTTGCCATGAAAACCATGCACTGCTTATCTAAGACGCCATTACTCAAAATCTTAAACGATACGATATGTTGTGATGTTAATATAATGATTACTAGGTAAAATAGGACATAACTGCAATGCCTTGGCTTATAAATACATTCTTTTGAACTAAATAGAACTCATTTCAATAAGTACACTGTGTTTTGAAATATAATTTGACCAAGTCGGTGTACAGTATTCAGACTTTATAAATATAATTACAGCATATAATTGTGAGCAAACAGACCTGTGTACTCTCTAATCTAGTAGTATACTCGTAGTATACCGGGAGTAGGAGCAGGAGGATCTTCCAGGGCATGAGGGTGATGCCAACTTCCAAATCAGGAGAGTCAGAACATATTATTTGAGATCTATGGATATGAATATAGCAGAGAGAGCATTATAGGAGCAGTGTTAGTATTTTTTTTTTAAAGACAATTCACACCAATTGACCTAGACCCATGCTAAGCTGGTGAAGCTTGTGTAATGGGTACTAGGCAACGGATATACATACATATTAAAGATAGTTAGACATATAAATACATATTTAAACACCCAAGACCTAAGCAAAATCACTAAAAGCTCATCACATCGATGTTCTTCTCAGCCGGGGATCGAACCCGGGACCCATGGATTCGCATTCAGGGGTACTAACCACTAGACCAATTAGTCGTCAAGTATTGTGGATAACGTTGCGATTCTCAAATTTAAGATGATAAATTCGAACTTCTGGTATTCAATTGAATATTTTTGATCTTGGTCATACAGTGAAGGAAAAAGTTTATCGAAAAACAGAAAATTAAGGTGACTATATCGAAGCCTATCATTTGCCTCAAAAAATTGGGCAACGGTCGCAGAAATATGTCTACGCTACATGCGCATATAAGTTACTACACTAACTATGCTAAACAACTAAATAGTTAATTATTTCCGAAGCTGTTCCAAGACTAACACAATTTGTGAATATTCCTTACACGCTAAACAGTTTATCGAAACTTGCCAGTCAAGACTTTGTCACAACACTTAGATACTTTCCGAGTTAATATTCTTAAGTCACCTAACTTTTCATTTACTTACGATATGGTTACACTAACTATAAGTACTAAAATCATAAATTGGTATATCACGGTTAGAATAAAGCGCTAACCAGTGCTAATAAACAAAGGATGTACATACATGCCGTATATTATAAGCAAATAATAGCTCTATAAAGATAGAAGCTACTTAAAAGAGAGGAAACTTGAAAAAATACCATTCAAAATGCAAGTGTTGTATAATCTTTTCGTGAAGCCTTTTAAGTCATCAGTCAGAGCAGTGTTGGCCTAGTGGTCAGCGGGCGACTCTCATCCCTGAGATCGTAGGATCGATCTCCGGCTGTGCACCAATGGACTTTCTTTCTATGTGCGAATTTAACATTTGCTCGAACGGTAAAGGAATACATCGTGAGGAAACCGACATGTCTTAGACCCAAAAAGTCGTGTGTCAGGCACTGGAGGCTGATCTACTTGCTTATTAGATTTAAAAATGATCATGAAACAGATTCAGAAATCTGAGGCCCAGACCTAAACAGGTTATAGCACCACTGATTTATTTTTTTATTTATATTTTAAGTCATCATAGTTTTGAATTACCTTAAAGAGCTGGTTCCACATTCCCAGTTATCTGAAATAGTATGTTTATTATAATTATTTAATATGAATCTGACATAAACGAAGTTCCAAAGTGTTTATAGTCTGTGATTAAAAACAATTTAATTAATTGAGAATAAAATATGTCTAAACCATCATTTATATTTTCATGTTGTATCAGATTGTCGCGTAAATATAATCGTTTAACTTTTTTTTTTATTGTAATTATTTAAAATAAACGTAAACAAAAATGTTATGCACCACTTTTTTTATAGTCATGTTCAGACCAAAATATTGCTTAAAATACGTTAATTATTTTAAAACGCATTTTAAAACAAACAATAAATAATTTTATCGTTTTGTGTTCAGTGGCACAATTTAAAATTATGATAAAAAAGTCTAAAAAATATTTCAACACGAAAGGTTCAATTGTATTGTGATTGAATTCACAAGGAAAAGTTACAAATTACGTCGTCCATGCAAATCTCTTTTCGATGTACATCGCGCAGCTGTGTCCGCGAAGTATTGCCCTCAAAACAAAGAGAAGGACATTGAATTTTATTTCCATTTAACAATGAACGAGGAAAATGTTAAATTAATTTTTTTTATCTTCATATTTATACCAGTTATAAGTATTCGTTATAGGTTGCTTTTTGGAATTAGTTTTTCCAAAAAGCAAGCAGATAAGAAACGTTTTAGTTTAGTCCAAATCTCGATTCAATCGATTAAATTTTTACAGAACTTTTATTTAACTATCACAAATTAAAATTTAAAAAAAGTTATAAAATATAACTATTTAAGCTAGTATTATCTTTTTTACTATTCAACTTTCATTTTCCAAATAGAGAACTCTTAGTTCACTAGGAGTAACGCAACAGATCTAAGAATTTTAGAAGGGAAACTCAAACTCATTCTCTCCTCACTTTTCACTATTAATATCACAGTTTCAGTAATCAAGAGCAGCCTTCTGATAAATAATAAACTACAACCTAGGTGGGACCTTTTCAGAATGCCAAATCATAAAATGACTGCTTCACGACTGATTTGAGATCGACCGGCGATGCAAAAACCGCTGTGTGAGTTCGAAAAGTGAGTTACAGAATCGCAGGGCTGACAGCGAAATTAACATGAGTAAAATTCTAAATAAAAACTTAGACGGCTGGCGTATGTTAGGAACATAACAAGTTCAACGAAAATCTCCTACGAATCAGTAATTTAGTTAAAACATATAGTACGAGAGGTTAAACCCAAAAAGCATACAAAATATCGTATCTGTTATTTCTTTTGCAGCTCAATATCCATGTAGTGGAAAAGAATGCTTCGTTAGCGTACAAGTTAATGGGTTCGGAGGATGATTTTATTTCAATTCTTTTTGTCTGCAGCTGAAGAAGAAATATCAATTATTCGTTGTAACCCTCAGCATACCTACATCGGAATGGACAAGCAACGAGTATAAATTGAATCTCCGACTATCACGCCAACGATTTTCGAATTTATTTGAAATATACATGACTTTAAAACGCGCGGTAGAGTAAGGAACTAATTTGTAGCAGTGATTAATAAATGAGTGGCATTTATCTAATTTAGATCATGATGATTATCTTAATTTGCCAGACTCATTAAAATTATTACACAAAATTAAAAACAGTATCGTTTTTTACATGTTTATATTACCCTACCATATATTTTATTTACCACGCAGGACAAGAAGAGTGGGCAAGCCAAAAAGATAGTCCATATCCACAGGCGACAAACATATTACTTCTAACATTTGCTAAATACAACAACATTTGAGATGGAAATTACGGATATGGAAATAAAAAAGGCTTTTTATCTTTATCTTTAAGTTGTAGCTATAATTAAATTAAGTAGACTGATTGTGCGGTTGAACGCTGGATTTTGATCAATGGAATTTTATTTATTTTCTTCTTAGATTTAGATCCGAATGTGTTCCGAAACATTATGACATTTCGTAGAAGATCATTTAAAATACAAACAAAACACCGAACAGAAAGCACCTCTTGCTTAGTATGCAAGATCAATCAAGGGTTTCCATTTTTAGTAAGAGTTTAATAAAGGCTTTCTAGTACAAAAAATCTTACCCTATGTTTTCACTTACAACGCCAATTTTAGCGTGATCGGTGAAAAATTACTCGACAAGTGATTGCGGGGTTTGTTTAGAAAAATAGCCGGTTATATAACAGCGCAATGTCGTTTGATTGATTCTACTGCAACAGATAATTTCAACATGTTTCAGTTTATATTTTATGGCTGAATTTCGCGGTTTTAAAATTGATAGCAGTTACCGTGCTTTTGTTAATGTTAGATGTACTTTTTAATCCGAATTTGATAGTTACTAAGCTGCCGTATATAATAAAGGTTATTTATATTTTATAGAGAGGTAATCAATGGCACCTTTTTAGGCCTCAGATTTCTGTATCTGTTTCAGGATCATTTAATAATCAAATTGGCGATCAGCTTTGACTTTGCCTGACGCACGCCGTCGACTTTTTGAGTCTAAGGCAAGCCGGTTTCCTCTCAATGTTTTCCTTCACCGTTTGAGTGAATGTGAAATGCGCACATATAAACAAAGTCCATTGTTGCACAGGGGTTCGAACCTACGACCTTTAGTGATGAGAGTCGCATGCTGAAGTCACTTGACCAACACTGCTCTTTGTTTGCTGAAAGTTCGTTAACTTCTATTAAAACTACTAAGTGTATGTGCAACAACGAATTACTTCGATTTACGAAGTTTTTACGAATTACTTACTGTACATTTTTGGGCTTGATAAAACAATTTGGTAAGAATAAAACAATGAGTAATACAGATACAGAAAGATATTTGCCTGAGGCCTTACGGCAAGTTGTAGGACTTATCTCATCTTTGACATGAAAAAAATGTTGCAAGAATTATTATTAGGTAAAATTACCAAAATATACACCAAGACTCAAGCTTCTGTGTTATACCACTTAATTTAAACCTCTCAGCTGTTTTGTAGTTATATATAACTTCAAAGGTCCAATCGATTTCGTTTTAAAAAGAATTATAACTTAAAAATTATTACCCTCCTGAGGCAAGCGAGTAAAAAAAGTTTTAACACAAAACGCTTACAATGTTACAAAACAATTCAACATTGAGAAGTTTAAGCTATTTTCGTAATAAGTTTTTTTCAGTTTCGCTCGAAAACACGGCGGGTTTCAGAAATAAAGAATTCCTGCTCTTTGTTGAGGTTTTCCATTTCTCATTTCCTTCCATCCAAAATAGTTCAAGCAGCGTGAAATTTTCGTTATACGTAATTAATTGCTTATATTTATTTACAGTCTCTTTTCATTTAAAAATATAACAAAAGACAATACGCGATATGTATCCCTATTGTTCAAGAAAAGTAAGTTATTTCAATGGTCAGAAAATACCACGACGGAGAAGAATAAAAGTATTTTGAAATATTGTCTACACTTTTGCAAAAACCAATATTTTCAAAAACTAAGCTTTATAAGCAATGTTAAAAGTACGTATAATAATAAATCTATAAGAAACTAGCTGGCCTGGCGAACATCGTACCGCCTAACATTATATATATATATAATAGTCGATTCTTTATTTTTTTTTAAATATTTATTCTGCTATTCGGGACACCGGTCTTGGTAAGATAAACAAAGAAAGTTGATAAGACAACAAATACATTATGTCAAAAAATAAAAATTTACCTTCTCGGAACCCCTCCACTAACACTTGAACTTTATGATATGGTATTAAAGTTCAAATTGACTTTTAAGTATTATTACGAATATTTTGTATGGGAATATAGAAGTGTTGTTTTAAGACTTTTTCTCTCAATTTTTTTTATTTTTCTCTGAGTAAGAACCATCCTCGTACTTCAAGGAATATTATAAAAAAAAATCAGACAAATCGGTCAAGCCGTTTTCATGTTATGTCGTGACAACGGAAAACGGGTTTCATTTTTATATATAAGACTAGCTGACCTGGCGAACATCGTACCGCCTAACAGTCGATTCTTTATTTTTTTTAAATACTTATTCTGCTATTCGGAACACCGGTCTAGCTAGTAAGATAAAAAAAGAAAGTTGATAAGACAACAAAGACATTATGTCAAAAAATAAAAATTTACCTTCCCGGAACCCCTCCACTAACACTTGAACTTTATGATATGGTATTAAAGTTCAAATTGACTTTTAAGTATTATTACGAATATTTTGTATGGCAATATAGAAAAGTGTTGTTTTTAGACTTTTTCTCTCAATTTTTTTTATTTTTCTCTGAGTAAGAACCATCCTCGTACTTCAAGGAATATTATAAAAAAAAATCAGACAAATCGGTCAAGCCGTTTTCATGTTATGTCGTGACAACGGAAAACGGGTTTCATTTTTATATATAAGATCATTACCATAGATATCGATCTAGAATCGACTGACAACTGACAAAATGATGTTTTGTCTAACAATATTTACGTCAACAGTTATAACCAGTTTGTAATAATATTCTGTGTCAGCATGGACCTAACCTAATCTATGCATTCTAATACCAAAATCTTTGTTTATTTGAAATTTGTAATAAATTTTGAAATGCTTTAATTTTCACGTGTTGTTACTTTCTCAGCAATCAATTCCAAACGTGAAGTAATTGCGCGTTTTAATGAATATATTTAAGTGGCAGTCATAGACAAGCGTACAGATTAGACCAAACATAATACAGTTTTTTTTTACCTTACCTGTGGTGGTGACAAAACTAGTACTTTGTACATACTCGAGTCTCCGTATAAATTCGTATCTTTAAACAATAGTATTTTAACTTTACCGTCAGTTACAGTATACAGTTTGTTTACACGTGTTATTAATAAAATATATTACCAGACCGATTCTTTTTCTAAAGCACGATTAAATGCTTAAAAATAATGTAGTTACAATCTCTGTTGACTTTTTACACGAGTTCCACAATGAACTACACTCAAAAACACAAATTATACTAGTCACTAATAACAATTAAAGTTCCAAATGCAAGTCATACATAAACAGTTTAAATCCTGATTTAGTTAAGTAGTTAGTGGTTAGTTTCACAACAGATTACTGTTTTTGCATTAGAATTATACGTGTTCTGCTAATTAGTAAATTTTGGGGAAGCAGAGATTACATCACTTCAATTATAAGATTACTTTTGAATTCTATCTTTGTATGGGTGAATAAAGGTATGGGTTTAGCAGTTACCTAAAAGTCTGGTATCGGGTTTGACTCCTGGTTAGAGCACAATTTATAAGCAAAATTGGTAAATATTCCGTATCGCGGCACCAGCGATTTTGAGGTTGATTTTTTTATGACTTCGCCATGAGTTCTCACCACCATAACTAGTGTTGTTATAATGGCAAATGACCTTTTTAAAAAAAAAAAAAAAAAACAGTACCCAAAACCGAATCAGAGCACCCCACTATCCACGTGGTCTTGTCTGCCTTACCCCTAGAGTGTATATAAAAAATCGGAGGTGCGGAGGAAGAGCAGCACCCACCCGCTGTAACAAAGCATAGGCATTGTGCAATAAAATTGAGTAAAATGCCTGTGCTTTGGTACGCAAGGGCGGAGGGGCTGCATTTCCCGTAGCGCCGGAGCTGTCCAAAAAACCTATTATTAATATTGTTCGGTTAGGTTAGTATATTAATATTTTTTTTAATAAATTGAATTCTTTTTCATGCGCCATCATAACAATACTAGTTATGATATCTACAGATCATAACGCGACTGTAAAAAAAAATCTACCTCAAAATCGCTGGTGTCGCGATACGGAATATTTACCGCAAAATTATAGTTTTTCTTTGCTTCCGGACTATATGTCAAAGATCATAAAAGTTAAAATGTCATTTTGAACAAAGTCCTTCAGTACTTTGAAACACCAAATCATCTTTCAAGTTTGATATGGAGCTGAAAAAGTAGTAGCACATTAATGATTCATGTTGGTAGTTGGCAATGATTGACAAATGTGGAGGCCACACGGAAGTTCGTAATAAAACGACCGCCTCAAAACACATTAGTCTTAACTTGCAACAAAACACAATTCAGAAGAATTTGTTGCGAGGCCCACGCGTTACCGATGAAGGATTAAGGGTACGCGTGAAAAAGTTTCGACGATAAATTCGGTGGGAGTCACAAAACTCCCTTCGCGTTAAATTTTATTATAGCCCGGAGCCGAGCTACGTGTCCATTAAACTTTGGGTATTATTAAAATGATCGACCGCACTCTTTGACGGTGTGGGGAAACTTTGTGACGTCTTAAGGATATGAAATATAAAGAGACATCAAGGTCATATAGAAGAAAGGTTCTGTATTGGTTACGTAAGAACGATTTAAATTTTCAATATTTTTTAGTAAAACTCGTACAGAAACGTCTAGTGGTTAAAGACCCGACTTTCTGAAGCTGTATGGAACCCTAGTTGTGCTTCAATACGGTAAAGGTGATGAACTGGTATCACCCAAAACCATATGCTTAGCAGGCATATCCGGCATTCATTGTAGGCGCTTACATTGCTAAGCATTTATCAAATGCTATTTTCAATGGTGTCCAAGGTACTTTTTGTCTTTGAAATTGCATTTAATCGTACCAAATTCTTACGTACTCCCTTTGGCAATACTTGTTATTATTTAGCGACACGTTTTGCCTTGTACGAAAAAATGCTAAGATTGTCACATTAAATACAACCCAATATTTGAGCTCATACATAAAAGATGCGTGCGGTGAACCCAATAATATGGTGTTTAATAGAAATACTATGTCTTATATTTTTTGAAACATGTGCGGAATATTTCTGTTTTCGACTTATAGGCAGCTATTAGAGTAGAGTGTAAGGTTTAATAATAGCAGATATCGGTACTTTTTAATTGAGTATATTTTGCACATTATGATGTTAAGGATTTATGTAAAACGTAATAAAAAATCAACCTTAAAATCAAAGAAAAAAAATCCTTTTAAATTATAACCTTTTTTATAATAACTTTACTTAATAATGCTACTTATAAACATAAAATAGGAAAAAACTAAATTACGTTTATCTAAAAACAACATTTAATGTGCTTTCTTTTGGATTACATTAATACACAAATGTTTTCATCGCTCACAATATTCACAACAAATACATCGTCTCATTGCAAACCAAAATATCCTCTCACAGATATCACTCATTGACATCGATCTGTCAGACGTCAGCGACGCGGCAAATTTTAATTAAATTAAAACCACTACACTATATGCAATGTTAAACTTAGACTAGTTTTATTTGAATAAACATAGACGTTTTACTATAAATAGATAAGCTATAAGATACATTTGCCTTTCTAGACCACAGTCAAAAACAAAAATATTAGGTATAGGTAGGCCCTTATAAGGTTGTAAAACACAAAAATTTAGATCTCCACGTTGCTCTGACCATCCTGGTGTAATGAAACTACAGCAAATTGCTAACATATTGTTATAAACGTGATAGATTATGTGATTTTTCATGTCTACAAATTTTTATGGTAACAATATTTATTACTCATAATAAATCTAAAATAGCTCAAACTGTTAACCATGTTTCACCAATATTAAGAGTGAATTCTGTTAAATATGTAGATTAAATTAAATATAACAAAAAAAAGACAAATATAAACAAAATGCTTTTTGCAAATGCTTATTAGATAAAAACACAGCTTTAAATCAATATTGTTACCTTAGTTTAAGTTATAGTATTGTATAATTATTGTATAGGCTAGATTGTAATTCATGTAAAGTTGCACTCTTTGGACGTGATAACGTCTTTAAAATCGTTTTAGTCGGGTGACTTGTTCAGAAACTTGTGTCACACCAAAACCTCACGATCTCCCGTCTCATCTCGAGCGCTTCCAGTCATTCCGTGAATGTATGAAGAAAAATGTATATCATAGTCGAATAAGTAAACTTGTCATTTTACACCCGAAATTTATCATCAAAAGTGTGAATAAAACGATAGATGTAATTTAAAATTTGAAAAATTGTTATCTTCATTAATTCCTTACTTCCCAAAAACTTATATCACCAATAAGACGTTATCACGTTAACATCTCGATCGTAAACCTACTTTACAAACAACCAATATTTTTTTTTTTTGTGAACTTTATTGTAAGAAAAAAAAAAGATTTTAAGTCCCTTTAATACGTATTATTAATACAACTGCGTGAACATAAAAGTCGTCTTTCAAAACCGTTTTATCCTATCCCGCTATAGAACAAAACCTCTGTCTGGGACATTATCAAACATCTTGGGCATCGCAATCTCTTTTCATATAAATGTGCCAGTTTAATAGAAACGCACAAAGACACTGGACAAGTCATAGTATACGTTTGTCTTTGTAAAGAATTAAAAATCTGTGGTATTCTTTTATGAACGCTAGTGTTGCCATGGAATAGAGTTTACATACAATCTATAGGCAAGTTGAAATATTAGTGAGTATATTGTAATTAACGAATCTTTTTACTCGATAACAATTTAAAGTTGACGTAGCAGTATTTCGAACCACTGAATAATTTCAAAATTCTTGTTAAATGTAGATATCAATAAACATTTTTATAAATTTGATGATTATTTAAATGATGATTGGGATTGATTTGCTCCAGTTCACACGTTTGTATGACTCAAATCTGCCGATTAAAAAGAGTGGCGGAGAGTTTTTTGCCAGTTCTTCTTGCCCGCCCTACATCCTCAACTTGCTTACTGGTAGTAAATATAAATTTAGAAACAACTTAACATCGTTTCTGTAGTGTACTTGGTTATTTTGAGTTTCAGTTTGACTTTTACGTAATGAGTATGCCAGGTTATTAATTCTGCAAAAACTATTAGATCGAATTGCCAAACTGTTTCTTTACCATATTTTGGATAAAATAAATTTAATTTTTGTAGAAATATTTAATAAATACAATCTAACAAGAGTAGCTATTAGAGTCACTTAAACTTTGCGCCGATATTGAAAATGCAATGATATCGCACGGGGCGGAAACTTATCACACTACGCGATTTTCTATTTGGGTTGGGTTTAACAAAAAACATATGAATAAGCACTTATGAACGTTAAACAAATCAGTTAACTTTTTCAAATCAAGGGCAAAGAATCAAGACAAGTTTTATTCAACATTTTTATTTAAATACTATTATTAATTGTGGCAAGTAAATTGGCAGTAACCTTTTAATAGAAAACCTAAACATTTTTCCTATGGGCTATAGGAAAAATGTTTTCCAATAGTTACCAAAAACTGTATGTATTTTCGCCCTTGACTTGCGAACTGGTAGTAAATATAAATTTAGAATGAATTTGACTTCTCTTCTGACGTTCATAAGTGTTCTTGTTTACCTATATGAATAAAGTTATTTCGAGTTTGATTTGGGTTGAGTGAGGTCTTAAACTTTATCATTTGACGACTCATTGGTCTAGTGGTTAGTACCCCTGACTACGAATCCATGGGTCCCGGGTTCGATCCCCGGCTGAGACGAACATCGATGTGATGAGCATTTGGTGTTGTGCTTGGGTGTTTAAATATGTATTTATATGTCTATCTATCTATAATATGTATGTATATCCGTTGCCTAGTACCCATAACACAAGCTTCACTAGCTTAGCATGGGACTAGGTCAATTGGTGTGAATTGTCTTTATAAAAAATATATATATATATATTTTAATTGAATTCTTAATAAGTGCAATATAAAATCTAAGTATCAGTGATTTATTTATATCTTAGGTGGAAAATGACCCCGTGTACACCAGCCTTTGAGTAATGCAGTTAGCTGGGCAGGTAACAGCGTTCTTTTGCATCAAATATCTAGATGATATAGGCGTTCGAAGCGCTCGGAAATTCTTTGAAGATTTCTCCTTTGATATTCCGATCTCTCCTGAATGGAATTAAATGTTAAAATCTACGTTTGATTTTTTTAAATCTACGTAAACAGTATTTTGATTTTGTTATTATGGCATGACTTCAAACGATTATGTAACCTTTTTTAACAAAATGTGACATTCGTAATTCTGTTAACGTGTGCAGTTTTTCGGAGGATATATTATTTAGACGAGAGGTTTTTAAGGGGTTTCCTTAAAAAAAATCCCATAAATATAATACAATATTCAAAGTTGACAATAAATTTAATTATATAACGTAAAATGGGTATGTAACGCCTGCCCTGCGATTCTGAATTAAACTTTTAGCATTTGATTTAATTATAAACATGAGATCATTAACATGTGATAAGCAATTTCTCGCTCCAAATATATGGAACAGAATTGTAAGGAACTTCGCATAAATCAGCTTCAGTCGAGTTTAGTTTTAAGTAGAAATGTATACCGCATTGCGGCTTTGTTTAAAACATAGCATTTTTACTACTTATTTCAACAACATTACAGTGTATGTTAAATTATTCATACTACATCCGCAATTAAAAGCAAAATACACCACACTAAAATTTAACTATAGATTGATTATAACAACAACATCACCTTAATTGCTGGAACTCTTCTACAGTCCGTTTCACAAGGCATTTTCTTTTTCGAACTAGCGAACTATGGGATCGACTCCCGGTGGGGGTCTTCCCTGAGAGATACGATCTTCAAGTGTTCCAAATTCGAGTATACTCCTCCCTCAAAGGCCGGCAACGTACCAACTAAAAATGGGTCTCTATGGGCTGTGATGACTGCCCTTTTTGGGCGTCCCGTTGGCTCGTTTGCCCATCTATTATTTAAAAAAAAAGCATTACCATTCCGTTACTCTGATAAACTGATATAACTAAGTTATAGAGAACAAAAAGTTGACTAGGGAATCAGAAAAAAGTAGCAAATGAATTTGTGAACAGCGCAAATCGAGCCAATTAAACCTGCCTGAAGGCGGTACACGTTACGGTGTATGGATGTTTGCTGTTTTCCTAAATTAACATATTTCCTTGCTATTATGCGTATTACAAAATAGTTGCTTATTAAAGTGGATTTATTAATGTTGTTCAAATATATACGATGCTCCTAACGCATAATATTTACTATAAAAAGCGTATTTATATATAACAATCAATAAAAAAAGAGCCATAGGTTATTTTTATAAGCAAAAGTTAAGTATAAAATTACATATAATTCTTCTATTTTCTTTAAAAAACCTTAATCATTGAACAACCATACAATCCGCATAATTATGGCAACATTTTCGTAGACTTTACCAGGAAATTAATTTAATAAAATACTTATCTGTAGCACATAGTGCTGTTAAATATTCAAATGTACCAGTTAAGTATAGTAAGTAATAACTCTTTAAAAGATGTCAATATACCAAGGATATTGTCATTACTGTGTTAAATCAAGCATATAGAAATAATGAGAAGATATGAACCATAAACACATCATACATTTATGCAACCCTGGTATGTTTATGGCCGACGAAAACAAATCTAAAAACGGACCCTTGGCTGATCGATACATCCTTTCATGCATAAAACAGGACCTCAGAGAACTAATAAGACTTTGTTGGTCAGTGAGATATGATGAATGAAGTACCCTTGTCAAGAGACTAGGGGATTAGAATGACGAAATGAGATATTCTTATATTTAATATTAAGAAAGGCGGATTAACGGGAGACTAGGTCCTAACACCGCAATTTGGCAGTGAGTTATGGAAGTTTGCTCACGATATTAATGTGGAAATTAATATCATTATTAAAAGCCCTTATATTTTTATGCACACAATGGCCTAACACCGAGTTTTAGATAAATTATATGTGGTGTGATGTGCACGATAAACAACGTAGAATTTCTTACAAAAACTTAAACTATAATTAAGATTCAAGTCTACCGATTTCACATATTTAAAAAGGTAAAGGCCTAAGGTTCGTGGAATTAGTTTTCGCACTTAGATTATCATTAGGTCCGATGTGCGTAAAGTCCTGGCTCTAAGCCACCAGCTCCTTCCAGAAGCACAGAAGTCTCCTAGTCAATTCGCAGGCTTCACGAAACGTTCTCACTGCTCCGAGGATTTCTGTACGTTGTAACCTACGTGGCCAATGCCATAGCCACGCATTCCAAGAATACATGGGTGACAGATTCCTCTGCGCTGGAACACACTCTGTACATGGGGCTGTCTGTCGCGCCTACAAATTTATTTAAAACTTTATTGGTAAAAAAATCAATGATTTAAACCCTTCATTCATCTTCCAAACTGCTATTAAATGGGTTCATATAACTCTCGTGTCACTTTGCAAGTAGATAAACGTAACCAATTGTTTAAATGTGTAAAAAATCCTTATAAAAGACGAGTTTCAATACATTTTGTCAAAAGGTTAACCAGTCAATATAGGCAGTTATAGTATCGGCTGTACTTTGTGTTGTTTAGGTAAAATAACGTTTTTAATATTTAACGTATTTTTGTGGCTTTAGTTTTCATTTAAAGATTGTTTGTGTACCGGAAAACGCGGTAATATACAAAAATCCAATTAATTATCTCAATTTCCTTGTTTGTTATTTATTAAATTAGGTGGCATTTGTTGGCCGTGCTTAAATCTGTTTGAAATCGTAATTGGCATAAATATCGGAGATATTGGAGAGTCTTATTATTTTTTATTTTTATTTGTTATATCAATATTCTTACAGCTAGTTATTATACAATATCTAAACAAACACATTCAAACATAAACAGGAAACACAATTACTAATTAATACCTACTTATACAAAAAAAAATATAATAAATTGTACGAAACATTGATCATTATAATTAATTATGTAAACAGGAATAACAAAGCCATATCTGATATATGATACGAGAGTTTTTATAATATTTTTTAAGCGTTTTTTACTAACAATCAAAAATCTATTTGCAAATTACTAGTGTTATAATCTGAAGGTATACGATACATGACTGAGTTACGTTAATAGTTTGTATTAGACCGAGGAATTTTAAATAGTTGGGTTTGCCTTGTATCGTATGAAGAAGGCGTGTGAAATAGTAAAAGCGACAATAAGTTAGAACAGTCTATTAAACCGTTGCAAATAGCGTGTATAAGCATTAGGTCGTATTGTTTACGTTTTTATACCATAGTGGTATAACAATGTTCACTCTTCATGTTTGATCCTATTCATAGCTTTTGTTAGGTACTTATAATATGTCAAGGGAAACGCAAGCAAGTGAAAACTTTAACATGATCTAGACAATACAATAAATAAAACATAGTAACTATTTAATATGTATTAAGCAATAAAAATGAATTATGGCGAATTAATTATAAATGAAGGTTCTTTAGATACAATGTGCAGCTTCCTGCTACTTTCTGGCGAGGAACTTGTATCATCACAAAATTAATTAAAAGAAAGTTATTTAGAACTACATAGTAATATCCAAAAAACTAAAAATAATATTTAAGTTTCAGAAAACACGAGAGATAAGTTGAAAAGGCTACAAAATATTCAAATTTTATAAATAAAAATGAGAGCAGTTTATTCTAAACTCAACTAATATTTCAATTTTGTTTGTCCTCGACTTTCCTCAGAGACTATAATCTACGACATCTCGTCCCCGTCAAGTTCACATTGCTGTTTTACTTGAAAAATAACCTGCATTTGCCTATGTTAGTACACAAACAAGCTAAAATTAATTTTACTCCAATACAATAGAGTCTGATTTTGTTTGCTTCTAACTTGTTGCTATATGGTAATAAAGTAAATGATGATAACTCGGAATATGACATCTGTATGAAATGCGGTGTCTATTGTTTGGAATTAGATTAAAATGCTCGTTTTGTTTAGCGGTTTTTAAACTAGCCTCATACATACATTAATCGCAATTTTTATATTTGACGTATTTTATATTATCTCTATAAGTAAATGCAAATTTAAAATAAGTCAAGTGATAAACCCTGGATGCTATACTACATTATCCTGTTTACAATTCCTTAAAATACGCTAGTCAAGTGCGGGTTGAAGGATGTCGCAGTCATTCTTTGGTCCTAATATTAAATCTCACAACTACTTCCTTTACATGTTCATTGATTTAATCCAAATCCATAAGTCAAATAGACATGAGCACAAATTTAAAAAAATATTTGATTTTAAAATCTAATATATAAAATTCTCGTGTCACAATGTTCGCTCCCATACTCCTCGGAAACGGCTCGGCCGATTCTTAAATTTTTTTATGTATATTCAGTAAGTCTGAGAGTCGGCTATCTATCTTTCAATCCCCTAAGTGATAAGGGGTGTCCACCCCAAAAAAAATTTTTTATTTTTATTTTTTTTATAATATAACATACAATAATACATACAACCGCTAATTAACGATCAACCCCTATTTTTTATTATTGTAGTTAATTAGTTTTATTGTACTAAAAAAAATATTTCCTAGAAATAATATATAATATGGCAAAACAACGTTTGCCGGGTCAGCTAGTAATAATATAAAACTTATCATTATAACAATAAATTTATTTTAGTTTTTAATTTATCAATTTTTAATTATTGTTACTATGTACGTAAAGAATATTTTAAATACTCTTATTTATATGTTGTTAAATAGATTAATATTGGAAAATATAACATGTTTTAAATTTCTTAATTTATATTCAGGCTTTTAGCATTTGATGTATTTTATCAGCACACTGCAGTAAGCGTCACATAGAATTAATTCGTTATTTAATTAATAATTTAGGAAATAGTAAATTAGTGTTAGTGCACGTTAGTATTATTGCTAAACAGTGAGTGAAAAAATAGAACAGAGTGTCTTCTCTTTAATAGAGACTGTAAGTAGTGTTATTGGACACTTCCATATGTTAAAAATCCTTTTTAGTAAATTAGGTAAGACTTAAATTACTTATTAGTCTTAAGTTAGGCTAGATCATAATGTTCCATGACGTCTTAATGAAGTAATAATAATAAAATCATAATAGCAAAATAAAATTAATGAAGCCTAAAAGCGTCTGAAATTATCAAAGCCAATACATTCCAGAGCTGCTAACTTACTTTAAACTTCATGATCCCAACTTAAGCGTGATATTTACTGAAATTCCGGACTATTTGCTGACAAACTGCGAATGGAGATACTTTGATCGATATGTTATTTAGATGTTCAGCTAGCGGATATTAAGTTTTGAATAATAGAATAGCAGAAGGGCACACGTACGCGAACATTCATAAATCAAATTACACTTTACTGTATGACTCAAGGCAATGTCTCGAACATAAATTTAGTGTTTGAAGGTTTGAGAAAGTAACTGTGATACTATTTGTGATGGTATTATAAAATGTATACTGATTTTAATACTGGACATAAACAGTACAACTTGATTTAATTATTTGTTACAAAAAGGTTTCGGAAATTATCTTGTTTTGATTTTTTACAGTTACACACACAGTTTTACAGACATTTTTATTTAATTTTTGTATTACTAATAAGTTTTCTATTTCATTAGTATTATACAAATAAAAATTACAAGTTTATGTATGTATGGGCGTCAGATTTCTGTATGGTGATCAGCATTCTGTGCCTGACACGCCGCTGGTTTAGGTCTAAAGCATGTTTGATTTCCTCACGTTTTTTTCCTTACCGTACGAGCGAGTGTTAACTGCGGACATAGAAAGTCAATTGGTGCACATTCAGGGAACGACCCAACGCCCTCACGCACGCTGAAGCCACTAAGCCAACACTGCTCTTTTATTCATTTCATAAGTATTAACTGTAAGAAGAAAAAGTTAATAAATTTTTTTTTTATTAAATTAGTATTTTTTGGCTCCACCTCGGGAATACCGTCTTCGCGACTGGAGTTAGTAAAACTAGTTCAGCTACAACTAAAACTCCAATTATTGTCACAGAAAGCTACAGGTTGATCTTTCAAAAGGATCATTTGCTTCATAAAGAGGTTTGTGATCTATTTTTGTCAAACTTTCTCTCGTAAAACCAAATTATACTATAGAATTTTTCATACCCACACAATGTTGTTTTAAAGGTTCTTAAGGACATTCTGATAGCGTCACCTCCAGACATAAAAAGGAAAACTCAAAGCTATTGTTTCTCCTTCTCATTTATTTTTCTAATTAAAAATAATCCCATTGTCTCTACAAAGCGTTCTAGTTTGAGTGTATCGGGCGTAAAATCAAGGAGTTAATGATAAGACATAAAGTATGGGGAAATCTCAAAACGCCGGCTCTTTTTAATTCCGCATTAATTAAGTTCTTTAGAGTCGAGTTATCTCGTCCTGAGGTTGCAGGTTGATAGCGGTCTGTGCAGTTATCTGTGGTTTTAAAACAGGAACGGCCGTAAGAAAAACTTGATTAGAAATATCTATTACTCGTGTCTGATAGTGGTTTCATATGAGATGTCAGTTGTGTAGAACAGGAACTATAGCAGAATATAACGCGTAATGCATCTCATCTGGACCTTTTGGGTTTGATTTTAGGAAAACATTAATAAACATCAGTTTTCGGTTAAAATACTCATTACCTACTTTTCCAATACCTAATTTCTTTCTCAAAATTACGATAGGGACAATAACTGGCCACTGTCTCTTTAATAAACATCTCTTTGTTCGGCGCGACAGAGTCCCTTGTGCAAAGGTGGTTTCAGCGCAGAGGAATCACCCACGTAGTCCTTATAATGCGCGGCTGTGGCTTCCCAACGAACAGAGATCCTTGGAGCAGTGAGGACGCTCCGTGAAACGTGCGAAGTCCCAGGAAACTTCCGATCTTCTGGAAGGAGCTGGGCTGGCTAAGTTAGCTAGCACTTCACGTAAAACGGATCAAACCAACTTTTCTGATACATATTCTGATTCATAGACATATATAACACTATCAGGCGGTCAATTTACTATGAATAAACTAAATAACTGAAACTGAATAACTTAAAAAAAAAATATTGGTTGTTTGTAAAGTAGGTTTACGATCGAGATGTTTACGTGATAACGTCTTATTGGTGATATAAGTTTTTGGGAAGTAAGGAATTAATGAAGATAACAATTTTTTCAAATTTTAAATTACATCTATCGTTTTATTCACACTTTTGATGATAAATTTCGGGTGTAAAATGACAAGTTTACTTATTCGACTATGATATACATTTTTCTTCATACATTCACGGAATGACTGGCAGCGCTCGAGATGAGACGGGAGATCGGTCCGTCTCTCTCTCGTTATACCTGCGATCGCGCTCGTGAGGTTTTGGTGTGACACAAGTTTCTGAACATGTCACCCGACTAAAACGATTTTAAAGACGTTATCACGTCAAAATTAAAAAGGCCTTCCGAAATACCCATTACATCGTATTTTATACCTTGACATATGAGATAATTCGATATTTTTTATTAGGAAATAAGTTAACGCTAAAAATAAAATATTTTACAAGATATAACTTTCCGATGAAAAGTCCTATTATAAAATGAATACGAACTTGTAAAGTATTCATTATTCTGGCAAAGGCGGAAGGCCACTAAATAGAGTTTCTTGCGGGACACCAATGAACTGTGTGCAACAAAACTCATTTCTCTGCATTTACAAAATAAACTTTTGTGTACAGTTGTACTCTCCCAGTCAAGTTAATATAGTCTAAGAATCGCTTTATGTTATATTAAACATGTTTATATTTATCAATATAAACGATTTTAAAACAAATGGTGACTTTCACCAGTATAATACTCGAAATAGAACTTTTTTGAGTGTACGACCAATCAGGCTCCAAAAGATAAACCACTCCTTATATGGAAATTGTATTCGTTTTTACAACAAACTCCCAAGCGAAATTAGAGAATTATCACTAAATAAATTCAAAGCCCTCCTTAAACGAAAATTAATCAATGAACCTTTTTATAAATTTGAGGAATAATTAAATGATCTTAATCCTTGGGATTGATTTGCACCAATTCAAACAATTTGTATGACAATACTTGGCCATTAAAAAGAGTGGCGGAAAGTTTCTTGCCAGTTATTCTTACCCGCTCAACACCCTTGACTTGCGAACTGGTAGTAAATGTAAATCGTACATAAAGTGTACTTGTTTACCTACATGAATAAAGATATTTTGACTTTGAGTTTGAATCACCTAAGCGATTGAGTGGGTTCTAACACTTTCTTTATTCAATACACGAAACACCGTTAGTTTGAGTCCGATCGAAAATAATATTAAGCTGTCTAGAGAAAAGAGTGAAATTGCAGAAAATGTAATTCCCTCTTCCCCCCTAGCTATCAACCCATACATGTCAGTATTACCATTGGATCCTGCGAACAGGATGGTTTGTGTATAATCTTATGATCGAAAATAAAACCCTATAACATTATTTTACGTGCAATTTTAACGAAATTGTTGCCAATTGTAGAGGCAAGGGCGGCAAAAATTTGTAAAACCGCCACTGAATAGATTCATGTTGGCATGAGTACATAACTCAATCGAACAAATTACGTCAAAACCTTTTTTTAAAAGATATCACGATCCGAGTTTCAATAGCATTTCTGAATTGCTAAGTATAAAACTGTTATGGAACTATGCGAGGAATATTTTAATTTAACTGAGTCAGAATATCAAAAACTTATAAAATTCATCTAATGGAATGTTTTAAACGGAATCAAAATAGTACAAGTTTAACTCCAAGGAACTTCAGGAGCGTTTTAATAAATCGTAGAAAGACTGTTGATTACTTTAAAAGTATTTAAGCGTATCAAATTTTGTGTTATAATTTAGATTACAAACCACAAATTTCTTAGATTCTCTGTTGACCACAGATATACAAAAAAAATCGGTTGTCTGTAAAGTCGGTTTACTGACGATAGTTGAACGTGACGTTATAAGTTATAAGACGTTGTCACGTCAAAATTAGTTAAGTATACATTATTATATTGGAAAAGCTACGAACTATTTTTTTAACGAAAAGCAAACACTCAACCTCATAGTATATTTATACTTGATAGATTATGTTTCTGTTTACGACTAATACTTCGATAAGACAATTAACAACTCGTAGTGTGAGGAGGGGAAGGAAAACATGTTTGAGAAAACCACTTTGATGGCTTGCATGGTCGGCTACACAAGGCATTTTCTTTTGAGAACTAGCGAACTGTGAATCTACTCCCGGTCTTGCCTGGGAGATACGACCTCCAATTTAAAAGTCTATACTTTTCCCTCATAGGCCGGCAACGCACTCACTAAACTGGGTGTCCATGGGCTGCGACGACTACCCTTTTTTGGGCAGCCTTTTTTGCCCCATATCAAATTTAAAAAAAAACATCTAGTTAAGTCGTCATAGCTTAATCCCGTATATCAACGTGTGTCAGTCGCAACATATACATGCCTATACCTAACCTATATAAGAAAAATTAACAATAAAACAAATGCGTAAATGTAAGACTCGTAATATCAACATTATGTAATCGAATGTCAGTTAAAAATAAATAAATTAAATTCTTAAATTAAATTATAATGGTTCATGTGCAATAATTATTATTATTATTTCTTTTTCATGTATCCTTTATTAGTTTAGTTTGTTTTTTGTTCTTGTTTAGTTTCTTTTTCTTAACAACTATATTATGTAATACATGTATTTTTGCACTTCTTGCCTACCTTATGTTATTTAATACATTTTTTTTCTCACAGTGGTTGCCTGGAAGAGATCGCTCGAAAGCGATAAGGACCCCAGTTGCCTTTCATTTACATTTAATTATGTTAAATTTTTATATTATAAAGCAACAAAGTGTAAATAAATAAAAATAAATAAATAAAAACTTTTAAATCTAGACATATAAAACACTGATATATACTATTACAATCTATAAATCCAGTTTCCAATATTTTTGTGAAAAGCGACCTATCTCCTAGACTAATAGGACATTCTAGTTTCATACATAATTCAAAAAGCGTTGTAACATTGCACTGCATTGCACCAAGATACCTTAGACACAAGACATTTTCCCAAACGACTGTTAATTGCAGAATTAAATTGGGATAAATTGGAGCACAGAATCGTTGTGATTATCTTAGGAATAACTTTAATACACACGGGAGTTGCTTTAATAACAGCCAAGGTCTTACTGAATATGTAGGAAACACAATTGTACTTTGAACTTTAGCATTCGGAATGTTTAAACGTTGAAGTAATTTTATCGCGTTTCCAATATTGTGATGATTGACAATTGAAGCATTGGGTGCAACAAGGGCGTTCGGTACCTAAAGCCCTTTTTGATGTTATTACATTAAAACATGCACAGAGCCATCAAGTTTCGTATCCCAAAAACTCGTTACGATCAGCCGCTTCCAGGTGGAGTAGGAATCATTAATTTCGAAGGTGGCGCTACGCCCTTGTTGCGTAGATAACAAAAGTGCGTTTAAATTCGAACATGTAAAAACTTATTAATATAAAAAATGACTGAAACGAGTGATTCAAGTGACTTAAGTTCAGATGCTGGCCAGAGTGAACATTTGCCCCCCAAAAAAAAGGGAAAAAAGAAGGTTATGAATGTAAACTTGTGGAAAAGAAATGTTCGAAAGTTAAAGATAAGTTTTGGTGAGGAATACACATCAGCTCGAGGAAAGAAGGTACCTAAAAAGGTGGTTAAACAATTTACCACGTGTTGTTCCAAAAAATGTTTTATTAACCTCGATTAAAATACATAAAGATTTTTTTGTGATTTTTGGAAAATAGGTGAAAAAGCGCAGCAAGAAGTTAATAATCCCTCTTAATGTCGTGGTTAGAAGAAGTGTTAAAGTTGAGAGAGAATGTTGGGCCTGACAAGTTAAAACGAGATAATCAATGGAAATACTTTTTCCTCCTGGAAAAGGCCAGTTGCAGCTGATTCCCTTCAGTCTAGTGAATATTTTGATAAATCTGATTAAACACACGAAGGCCAGAAAAAAAATTAAGAAAGTTGAATATTTAAACGGTGATTGTAATAAATACACATGAATAACTTATATTTTAATTTAAAATAATTACATAAGTATTCAAATTGTTATTTATTTTCCCTAAAAATCAATGGTGAAATTAACGTCCTATGTGTTTTACCAGTTGGGTGCAACAAGGGCGGATAACGCAATAAAAAAAACGATGATATTACGATGTTTCTGATTGCTTTAAAATAGTTATAATACCTTAATATTTTTGCTAAATCATACGACTAACAAATAATAAAGTTAATGTAAGTCAAATTATAAGTATTAAAATAATATAAGACATTAAAACTTTCAATATCAATTTTCTCGAAACTCTATTTTACAACATACGCCCTTGTTGCACCCAATGCTTCAATTTGATTTACTGCCCGTTCCCAAATGTATAACTTACGAAAATAACTGGCAGGGAGCTCTCCGTCTCATAATTATTTATTGATTAGCTAACGACTCGTTTAAGCGAGCAGCAGTTAGCAGCTCCTTAGCCAATTTATCGCAACCTTTCTTTAATTTATTTAATTCTGGCTACTACTACTAATTAAGCAAATAAACAGTTATAGTCTGACACAAATCAATCAAATATCTTTAAATTCATTTAAAGTCCACTCACTGGACTGAACCTTTAAGAACTGTCTTATAATCCTTAGAGCTTATGTTCACAGAAATTGCTTAAAAATAGATTATGAGCTAGAGCTATACTAGGATGCTTTTTAGTCTTCTTATTCTTTGCAGTCTTGATTAGTACCGAGTGTTTTTTACGCCGGCTTTTTCTCTCGGCCTACACCCTCTGTCTTCTTTGCCCATGAGTAGGGATGCCTACAAATTCAAATTTAATGACGTGGAATAAGTGATACATGTATCTTATGTTCCATAAATAAAAAAGAAGGTCTTGTCTGTCTTGAAAAGTCTTAACCGATTCGTCGGCTTGCTGCCTCTACATCACTCTATCCTCAGCTTGTCTTAGTGCATTAGGTATGTTGAGACCTATCCGTTGGTCTTCATTTGGTCAGACCAGGCGATCAACCTCGACTTCTCCAGACATCACTCCTCTATACATTTACCAACTTGTAGAGACTTTTCGGTTCTCTCAAAAATGGCCAAAGTAGCTAAGCAAGCTTTTGTAAATGATAGTCGACTTGACTTGACGAGACTTGTGGTAATCTTCAGAATAAACTTTTTAGTTTTTTTTTCTGTCCATGGTATTCGCAACATTCTCCTCCAACACCACATCTCGAATGCCTCAATCTTTATTTGGTCCGCTGCATGAATTGACCAGAACTCAGATCCGTTCAAAAATATGTAAAATACCTTTGCTCTTAGTATTCGACACTTTTCTGTTTTGCCATATTCTGGTCAGTTTGCTCATTGCTGCTGTAGTCTCTGTGTTTGCCTACGGATTTCCCCGTCACAACCTCCCTGATTACTTATGATCCTAAATATACAAAGTTTGGGCTCTAGGTCTAAATAAATAATGTGTTTATGTAAGTATCTGGTGCATAGTTGGTCCATTCAGACCATTAATCATCAGTCAATATCACAAGATCCGTCCTAAAATAAGAGCCGACAATCCGAGATTTGAGAAATGCGAAAAGTTTTTCGTTTAACTCAGTGGCCGCGTTTTATGTTCGCATTATCGTGAAACCTTTGATCTGATCCGTAACAAAATCCACCTTCGAGTTTATGTGGCACTATAAAAAATTTAATTTTAAAGACGCTTGGCTCTGCGAAATTTTACTTGTCGCTTTTATTTTGCTAAGTTCCCTCGCTACTCATAATGTGCAGTTTTATGTTCAACTTTTAAACTACTTTTTTTCAGCTTTTTTGTTTGACATTTTCTATAGCATTGAAAACAAACTGAGTGTAATCTATAAAAAACACTCTTTAAGCTTACGACTTAATATTACCAAGTTAATAAAAATATTACTGTTGTGC
This sequence comes from Pieris napi, assembly GCF_905475465.1. NCBI lineage: Eukaryota > Metazoa > Arthropoda > Insecta > Lepidoptera > Pieridae > Pieris > Pieris napi. The sequence goes on along the minus strand of NC_062239.1, from coordinate 1,286,883 downwards.
ATCCGATTTCATACTTGAACCGACAAATTTAAAAAACATGACAACCAAGAGCGAATATAAATTAAACGAAGTCCAAGTGAACACTATTCACACTCTTTTCACAGATACAGCCTTGCTATTCTGTAGCTCACTTTTCGATCTCTCACTGCGGTTTTCGCAGCGGCGGTCGCGCTCAAATCATTGATTTCAAATGATTTTACGATTTGGCATTCTGATAAAGAGGGAGCTTGTAGTTTATTGCATTACACGATCTTTTCAAAAACAGTCTCCCTTTCACATGTTAGGATACAGTTCAGAACGTTTTTTTAGGTATAGGTATATAGGTAGCAATATCTACCGAAGTGTAGTAATATCCTATAAGCTAACGCTTATATTGTTTCGTAATCTCATAACCGCTATTATGTTCCACGCTACGAAATGCTACACGCTCAAGTGGCGCATTAAGACTTTAGATGTATCAGTCTAATAGTATTTAAACTGAGGAAAAATGGTAACATTATAGAATATCTAATATAACAACAACAAAGATAATGTTTTCTTGTATACCATTTTCCCCATATTAATTAGCACGGAAGATGGTCACGCATTTTAGGACTATGCTTAGCCAAAACAAACGCCATCTATTGGATGTTAAATGAAATCCTACACGCACTTTGTTTAGAAGGGAAAACCAACGCGCGTGCGTACACATCGATCGACAGAATAAACATAATTAATAATGCATTTTATTATACAAACAACATATTTACCATGAGTAAATTACAGAAAATATTTCATATACCATGTAATCAATTCTTGTTCTAGTTGTTTGTTATGATTTCAGACAACATCAAAAGATTTTAAGCGTCAACTAAAAATAATATGAATTTTAAGATAATGTTGAATTAAAAAACATTATCAGCTAGTAGGTAGCATTTTTAATAATACTTGGAAATAATCTAAATTAATTCAAATATTAATTGAACTATGGCCGCTTAGTTTGTATATAAATCCCAGTTTCTACATGTTATCTTATGAACAATACAATAGTTATTGAGTACTACATAGGTCTACTGCTTAAAAATTCCCGTGTGGTAATAATAATATTACTCCTGTGCCTACTCTCCTCTGTGCAACGGAGTTTGCGCATATAGCAATTTATTGATGCCAAAACTAACCAGTAGGGGCGCTGTTGTCGCGCACGCTCGTAGGGCGGAGCTGTCAATTTTGAGAAAAATAATAATTTTCTTACGGGAAAACGCGAAAAAATTGTATAATTTCTGTTAGAATTATTGTCGTTCTAAATTTAAAAATTATGGTGATCCAGTGATATTGAAAATGAAGTTAGTTTTCCTTGTATTTTTCTTTGCCCTGGATGTTTGTTTTGCAAATCCCGACGCGAAGAGGCTGTATGATGATTTGCTCAGTAACTATAATAGACTAATTCGGCCGGTGGACAAAACTAATAACACTGTACTCGTGAAACTTGGCTTACGATTGTCACAACTGATAGATTTGGTAAGTTTCTTTTGTGATTTTTTTAGAGTGAAATATCATAAGTATTTACCCTACGAATTAAATTGGAAATGCCTGAACTTAATTAAAATAACGAATAGCTAAACCGGCACGTTGTGTTGCCATACAAATTATATCTATAACTATTAAAAAATGGGAGTCGGTGGTAGAAGGGTGAAAATTATTAGTCATGTATTTTTAATGTCAAACACCTACATACCTTTTTTTTCCGAGGTTGAAATGCATTAGCGCATCCCCTGCTCTTAAAAGTTGCAGGGGTATGTGGGACTTGACCCACGCCAAAATTCAGAGACTGGGTGAGCAATACCCACTAAAACCACCTCGAGTTGTTCCTACAAAGTCGCGTTACAGAGGCTTCGGGGTCGCTGTCGCATACAGGGACAAACACCTACATACCTAATACCTACACAAAAAATTATAATAATCGATTTTATATGTATAGATAATCTTGTAAATTATGGTATATAATTTCGTCAATCCCAAAATAATTAGAGTACCTATGTTAAACAGAGACCTTTACATGTGGCTTAGTTTTTACAAAAACAAAATATCTACAAATGAATATTTTTACAATTGGTAACTTTGACTTTTTATTCTACGGTGGAATTACTTTTGAGGGTAGTAGTGTGTATCGCCCTGATACCTTAAAAATAATTAAAACCTCTATCAAATATTGAGTGAATATTTTAGGTTTAAAACCTTACTCTGAAATGCATAAATCTGATCTTAGATACATACTGAAAAACTAAATTCGTTTTGTGTTACAATTACATATTCCACAAAACTATTATCCTAGATATCTTTATTATTGACTATTCCTTTTATTGTTCGTCAATCTATTTAGTAAATAAATGGTCTTCCTGAAACAGAGAGCATGGCACAGTGAAATGTACACAGTGTTTAATATGTATGACGCGGTGCCACTGAAATGAACCGGCTACACTCTGTAAGGGCCCTTTGTTAACATTCTTTGCGCAACACTTAACATTCCGCCCGTATCACTAAATTGTGACGTTGAATCGTTACTTTGGCCTTAGATCTTTAAGAGTTATATAATACATTTTATATTGTCCTTAAGTAAAATAACATACAACAACTCCAAAACTATTTTAAATAGATAGTTTTGGATCATTGCTGAAAAAGTTCTTTGTCGTTCATGTAGAGATAATGGTTTGTTACACTATTCAGAAAAATCTAATAAATTCACAGTAATATCTATATAAGGTTGGTTCGTTGTAGTTGCTTGTAAGAGATTGCTCGACAGTGATGAGGCCGCGCTCCTTTTCATTTAAATATTTCAATTGTATTATATATAATATATATATATCAACTACTCAAGTCCGATTTACTAGGGAATGAAACTACATTGCTTAATATCACAGTTATATTTAGATTACGCAATTATATTTTTTATGAATGTGGCAGCAGACGAACATACAGATAAAATCTTGTCAAACTCGTGTTATACCATATTTTTTTTATTATACTTATAACATATTTTTTTGTTATAAATATTACACTTCCAATTTTACATTTTACTATTATTTACTAGTAACACAGCGGATTATTCTGATTTATATCTCTATATATATAAAATTCTCGTGTCACAATGTTCGTTCCCATACTCCTCCGAACGGCTCGACCGAGTCTTATGAAAGTTCGTATGCATATTAAGTCTGAGAATCAGCTACTATCTTTCAAACCCCTAAATGTTAAGGTAACCACCCAAATTTTTATTATTGTAGATAGTTATTTTTATGGAATAAAAAAAATGTTTCCTAGAAATAATATACATGGCGAAGCAAACGTTTGCCTGGTCAGCTAGTTATATATACTATATTCATAGAAAAATTAATTGGATCTTGTAAAAGTTTTTATGTGTCTAATCTGGTTGTTAAACGCCCCTTAGTTAGGCTAATGTTATTCAAATACATTAAAACCGAAACAATTATGTAACGAAGCTTAAGTCAAGTTCGTCGATGGCACTTTACTGATTGGACGCTCGAGAAATGTTTGTTTTGACATCGGGAGTTCTATATTTAGATTTGCGTCTCTTACGAAAATTTTATAATTTTTTATCGAATTTACAACGGTAGCTTATTTATCCTTCTATGAGCATGTTATGAGACAGCAGAGCGAGAGAGGGAACGCTTTAGGACGAATCCTAGGGGTAGAAGACGGGGAGTAAATAGGAGAAGAGATGCCCATCTCCTACCTCCTATATAGTGTATACTGCATCGGAGGTCTTGGAGTAACATGCCGTTGAGGTCCCGGTAGAATGAGACAGCGACCCCGGAGTCTCAGAAACGCAGCTTTGTAGGAACTATTCGAGGTGGTTTTAGTGGGTATTGCTCACCCAGTCTCTGAGTAGCAGAGATTTTGGAAAAATTAAATGAAAAGAGCAAAATTACTTTTTTTTACTCGTACTACTAGCAGACCGGCCAAGCGTTGCTGTGGCTAAGGTTTTTGTAATCTTACATAGTAGCAAACTATTCAAGGGAAACGGTAGGAGAACACCAGTCATGGGGACCACCATGCTTTTTTGGTGGTTATGTTATTAAATTGTTTGGTGGTTATGTCAGCTTCATCTGTTAGAATTGTGACTATCAAATAATAAACAAATATTTTGCATTTAAATAAAAAACTGTTTTGACCGTATTATTATAAATTTACAACTATTTAACTTTACTTGTATTTATTTCCCCGGAGTTGGTATCGACTAAAAGATGGAGGGTTTGGAGGGTTTAGTCGATACCAACTCCGGGGAAATAAATACAGATAATGTAACTTTCTCAGCAGCTGTGATACTTTTTGACATTCAACATCTTGTGTCTTCAGTCACCGTGACCACGCACGCTATAAAGCACGCTAAACGTCGGATAAATTTAAAATTATGTTAAATAGTTGTACATTTATAATAATACATAACTTCAATCCGGTCAAAACAGTTTTTTATTTAAATGTATAAAAGTTATGTCAATCAAAGACAATACTAAATATTTTGCAATAAAATAATATTGCGGGTATAAAAATTGAGATGTAAGCTATCCTATCTTTTAAGTTGGATCAAACTATACACGGTGTGCAAATTTGATTGATATCGGTTCGGTAGCTTAGGAGTCCATAGCGGACGAACAACGTGACACGTAATTTATAAATATTAAGATGTAAAGAATATGTTTATTTCGTTGATTTTATTAAAATGCTTTAAATAAATAGTAAACATACATCGATAAGAATCTTATTTTGTATAAACACAGATACCCTTGTTATAGTTAAATAAAATTATTCTAATCTTCTAAATATTTAACATCGACAACATATTGGATTATTTTAATATAAATCTTAATACCATCAAGACAATTTTTAAGAAAAATAATTCCTTCATCCAGATGTTTACGATAAATGAAAGATGTAAGCGCCGAGTCATGAAAGTGTGGTTGTTACTGGATTGTGGCAACCATTAATATTGTAGTCAAAATGTATCACTGTCAGTCTGGACACGTATGGACGTAGAAAGGGTTATTTCACGTCAAAGCTTTTTGATATGGATATCCGCTTTATTAAATGAGGATATACGTATAAATTAGTGAACAACTTGGTTGCAGCTTTACTTTAGAATATTTTCACTGGCTTTGCCTTGCTGGGCATTCATTTATCAATATATTTTAAGGTAAATAGCCTTTGTAACTCTGGAATAATGTAGCATTCTATTGGTGAAAGATTCTTTGAATTGGTTTAAGTTTTCGAGTTTATTCGTCACAAACATCTTAAATAACAAATTAAAATTTTGTGCTTGTACAGTAAACCTGTTAAAGAACAGAAAATAAACTTATATAATCATTATCATCATTATAGTTATAATACAAAACAGTTGTATTATAACTATAATGAAGTATGGGATACATAACAATAGTACGAATAAACATCCGACTCACAACACTTTATAATGTTGACATTTATTTATACGCATACCATGAAACATTTTTGTTCAAAGGATGCCCGTCCCATAACATGATTACATTAAGCCAACGTATATATATGTTTATATTAATTTTGATGGCCCGGGGTATTTTTGGCACAAACCCAAGTCAAGATCGATGAAATAGGGAACCAAAAAGTCATAACTGCGACCGAGTTAAGTAACCTACTTTTTCTGTTGTTAAATTTTATCGTAGTTTTCCTAGGATTTTTGGATATCAATGAATTTATACCTTATCGTTGTTGATTTGTATGCTTTCGTCAGAATATACTAAGATTTTTATTTACATGATTCATGCGTCTTCTATTATAATCAAGAGTTCTCGGGTTGAAATCCCAGATAGGTCTTATAATATGAAAATTATTTTTCACTTACACTAGAGAAATCGTAAATGTTAGTTTCACATTTACTTAGTACACAACTCTTACCTGTAACTGTCTATATATTAAATACGATAATAATAATAAAGCCACTTTAATTCCATACTATAAGAAATTACATATTAAATGGGTGTTAGTTTTGTTGTTAGTCTATGTAAGTTATGGTTATTTCCTTTACTTCGTGTGTGTAAAACCCTCCGCCTGAACTTTCCATTTGGACCTGGTCTTTGCTTCCTCTAGCCATTTCTCCCCAGAAACCTTAATTATGTCGAAAGCCCTTCGCTTTTGAGGTCTTCTCACGACTCTTCTCCTGAGGGTCCCTCCAGCGGTTGGCTTCGACGTTCAATCATTTATCTGTACACAGAAAAAATTAAACAATGTTAAATACGATACAATATTGATTGTTTATTTCTTTCACAGAATCTGAAGGATCAAATTCTCACAACAAACGTATGGTTGGAACATGTGAGTATATAGAAACTAACTTAAGTTGCAACTGGTGATAAAAGTTTCAAATTAATATTATTTAAATTAGGAATTTTGGGATATATTTCAAGTCGCAAGTCCTTATGAGGCATAGGACATTATTCTATTTCATTGATTTAAGGCAATGAGGTGAACTCCTGTGCCTACTTGGTAGGCAACTCAAACAAGTTTCGCAAGAAGTTGTAATGCTTCCGAGATATTAACCAAAGGATGTATTTTGTATGAAGCATAAATAAAAAAGTTACTTCTCTTCATCTTTTAAAAAAAATATCTAAATTATATTAATATATAAAGTATTAATATATTTTTCATTATACCTAGCCATCCTTTGAAAATATCAGGTTTACAATTATTTCTTCGTCATTGTAGAAGTGGAATCTTTAATAAAACTTTTTAACAGAAACGTTTCTAGTGCTTAACGGCAGCCGCGTCATCAAAGTCAGCTAAAGTTATGTAAATTATGTAATAACTGAATTTACCCGAATTATATCCATGCAGTTAAAGAATTTTTTTTGCAATATGTACTTAGCACTAGCTTAAATCATCAGAAAAAAAAACAATTGACAATTTATTAATCAGTATGTTAATTTTTCAAAACCTATCCTCAGCTTATTTGTCTACTATAAAGTTTATTTATAAACAACTTAAGTTTCTGACCCAGTGTAATCTCTACATTGATAAATCAGTCAGCTAGTAGTAGCTAGTTCAATAACAATCCTCCCTAGCTTTTATCTGTTTTCCATTTCTACATTTAAACTTCTGATTTTGTAATTTCTATGACCCTTGGTCTGTGGGGTCCTGCTATAAGGGTTTTTAAGGAAATAGCAAAAAGGTTAGTCGACATAGCAGGAGACTGAAGAGTCGGCAACTACCTCGGACAAAAATTTAGTCTAGCTATTCAAAGGGGGAACGCTGCCAGTATCTTCGGAACCTTGCCTAAAGGGACTCGTTTGTATAATATATTTAAGTTATTATATGTTAAGGTTAGATATTGTTTTTTTCTGTTATTATTTATATAATAACCTTCTAGAAATTTCTATGCTATGACATGTTTTCTTTTATTGTTAGGACTGGGAACTAAAAAAACTAAAAATCCTTATAACATTTATCCAAAACATTTTAGCAAAACACGTTCTTACTATGAGTAGATATATCGCATACAGGGTTTAATGAGGGTGCAAATGTTTTAGGAATGGGAAGATCACAAATTCAAATGGGACCCACTGGAATACGGCGGTGTGACGGAGCTTTATGTGCCGTCCGAGCACATTTGGCTGCCGGATATCGTGCTGTATAATAAGTAAGTATCAAATATACGGTTCGGTTACGGATTTAATTTGGCTGATCTGTAATATTGGAATTGAGAATGCTAAAACAATTCTATAATATCTTAAACGTAGCATTTTATCGATGTCCGTCAATCGGCGAAGGCTTTTAAGAGGTTTTTCAGGTAGGTACTTTTTACCACGCACCATCACTATGTGGAAGCAGATGCCCAGAAAAAAGTGTAATTCTTAAATGGCCAGTAACTTGCGAGCTCTTTGGCTGTGTGAGTGTCCATGGGCATCACAGCATCAGATGGATCTTGCACATTTGCCCAGTTCTTTAAAAAAAATACCATTACGAAATCATCATAATTGTAGAACTAATATTTAAATTCCATTCCATAGTTGTTGACTCTATGATTCTGTGGTATAACGAGTGTTATTATTATTTCAATTCCTTTATTTAATAATTAAGCCATCAATAATCATTTATTACCCAGCCAAAGGTCACCTTCACCATGTATCACATGGATGCTGTTACACACACAGGTGATGCGTGTTATCGATTTTTTAATGTTATGCAGGATTTTTTCTCGATTTTTTCCTTAGCCGTGTATGTGTTTAATCGATTTTTCTATAAGCAATCGATTAAGCTAACGAATATAGTACTAAAAATCGCACGGTGACATTGCTACGACTATTGTTTAGCTATAATACTAAAGCCTAATATTTTATAAGCGATATAATCTCTATAACCCTGGACCTACTACTCACTAATTGGTTTATAACTACACCGGCGAACTCCGAAATAGAACATTCATAATATTAGCCACCAAAATTGCATTGTACTAACTAATCTTGTAATAACTGTTAAAGCTACAGTATCATAGATTAAACTAAATTTTAGATACACATACGATCTCTTTATCATCTTAAAGTTGTTTTTCAGTATTAAGTTATTTTTAAGTAACATGTTTATAGTATTTGATCTACACAAATTCGTACATTGTAGATTAAAAATACAATGAGCAGTGTTAACGGAGACTTGAGCGTGTGACTCCCTGAGTAGCTTCGAACACCGGCTTACCAATGGACCTTTCTGTATGTACCAGACGCTCGTACGGTGAAAGAAAACACAGTGAGGAAATTGGCACAGAAAGCTGATCGCTTATAAAAACAAATAATCTTGAAACAGATAAGGAAATCTGATGCCCAGACCAGTTGTTGTGGCGTCACTTTTTTTTTACTGTTTGCTTATTAATATATAAAAAGTCGTGTTTGTTCGAACACTTAACTCAAGAACGGCTGTAACTTTTGTCATTGTAACGTTGAGTACTCCAATTCGGTGAGAGCAGTGAACTTAATATTTATTTGTTATTAATAATATTTATTAACTGTATTAGTTTCATAATATGATAAATTAAGCAAATCTGTAAAACAACATTCTTTGATTATTATGTGGTATGGTCGCAGGCACCATATATTTGTAAAAGCCGTTTGTCATTTTCTAAACATTTTCAGTGTTACCTTGGTAGATAAGGGTGCCCAACAAAAAACATTTAATTATTGGACAAATTATGTATTATAACCTAAACTTTCACTTAACTTAACTTTCACTCCTACCCACCACCATTTTGAATAGCTATATTAGTACTATAAGAATCTCTATATCATTAAACAACATATGCCGTGTCAGCTAGTCTTATAACAAACCAAGTGACAACAATATAGACTAGACTATAAGAGGTCATTTCTTAATATATCTTACATCTAGCCTTCACATGCAACTAAAAATACTACTATTCAAGCTATTTTTGCCCGGTCCGCGTTTCTACTCCATTCATAAATTCTAAATGGTGTGATGTCAGCGCTGTGACGTCACAAACGTACGCATTGCAGACAGACTACAGAAGACAGTTTATATAGAGTAATAGTTACATAGTGGTATTTTATACATATTTATAAGCTAACTTCGAAGTAAATAGTTCCTGTTTAATTAAACCAAATATAATTTTTATACATTATTAGAAACCGTCACACACACATTTGTCGACTGTTAATCTAAATATAGAAAACAAAGTCGTGTTAGTTACACCACTTATAACTCAAGATCGGCTGGACCGATGTCAGTTATCTCTTTTTTAAGTAATAAAATATCGAAAAAGTTATCGAATAAATAAATAAATTAAATAATTTTACGAATGCAAACAGCATGTGGTGCCATCTGTTGACAAAACTACGCATCATTTTACATTGAATTCGTGTCAGTTCAAGAAGAGAGAGAGCTCTCTCTCTAGCGAGAGAAGAGGCCTAATGTGTAAAACTGCCATTCTTCTTTCGCAATGGCAAGCAATTAAACATTTCTGTATTTGCAAAAAAGGTGTATTAATGTTATTACCTTAAGGAAATCGAAAATTAAGTTTAACTAAAGGTAACACGATATTATTAGACTGTTATATGTTATATGTTAGGCGGATCGAAGTTAGCCGGGTCAGCTAGTCTATAATAAATTTCGATCCTTAATGTTACATTTTAGATTACTAAAAAAATTAATGTATTTAAATCTTTATATAATATTTTAGTAACCATTGTAAGTTACAATTTCATTTAACCATCGATGAGGGGAGTATCCTGATGTACGGGTATCCAGACTTAGTTCAGGGGCTCCAATACTTGCTAAAACAGTGTAATTTATTGAATAAATTTTGAATAAAGAAAGAAAATGACCGTTATGCCAATGGCATGGTAAAATAGCCTCTCGTGTACAGCCATAATTTAGAAACAGGCGTGTCGAACTACTATTTCATCTTGTCGGATACGGATACGTTCCAGAGACGTATCGGCACTTTAAATTTTACTCTATGATTTTTCGCTTTAGTATTAGATAAATTCCAATAAAAAAATGCCTCAAATGCGCTGAATATTTTTGATTCTTCCTTCATAAGAAAAGGTATTTATTATAAATATATACAAGTAAAAGTAGTAGGTTTAGATTTATAGGTTTTTAGGATTATTATTTTCAAAACAACAGCGTATATATTAAATACTAGGCTTATAACTGCCAGCGCATATGGATCTCGAACTTGGATGGTCCCTAAAGCGCAGCATACAAAACTACAGGTGTGTCAAAGACTGATGGAACGATGTATGATACGGAAGAGAAGAATAGACAAAATAAATAATGTAGCAGATGTCACAATGAAAATAGGCGGGGCACGTGGGAAGAAAAACAGAAAAGTGGAGCAACAAAGAATTAAACTTATGCCAAAGGTATACGCAAAAGAGAAAGAAAATTTAGAAGGTGTATAGACTAGATTAAAGAAACAGCTAATACATGGCACAGTGCAGACAGAAATGGCGAGATTTGGAGGAGGCTTTTGTCAAAAAAGAGCATACAGTTTTCTAGGAATACATGAGATTATATTAATGTAAAGTATCTTAAATAAAAGGCTTTTAACGATACTATTATTATGTAACCTAATAACTAAATATTTAAGTGTTCTATAAATTCCTTACTGAAAAAATAGCGATCGCATTTAACAAATTCTTAACAAAAATATTTCACTCCAAATCGATGCTTAAACTTTCAATCACTGCCCAGTTGATTTGGGTCATGCTCCGAGCGATGGGTTACATTCCCTATCCATGTAAATATTTAGGATAAGAATTCCTTAAGATATAAATCTTTTCCTTATATTCCCCGGGGATCCGAACTCATTTCCGTAGCCAACTTGCATTTTGTTAGTACGACATAAAGTAAAAAGCTTTTAAAGTAGATGGAAAGTTTTAGCTGGAATTATAACTGATATTTTTCATATGTTTTTATATTGTACCTACTATTTGGACTAAAATATTATATAATTTTTTTTTCACTGGGATATCATGGTACATTACGATCTAGTCTAACTTAAGACTAATAAGTAATTTTAACATAAGAAAGTGTCTAATTACACTTAGTCTTTATTAAGAGGATGACACTCTTTTGTTCTGTTATATTTTTTCACATATATCTTTTAAACCCTTAAGTGATAAGGTGTCCACCCCAAAAAAACTTATTTATTTTTAAGTTTTTTTTTTGTTTTTTTATAATACAGCATACAAAAATACATTCAACCCATAATTTTCACCCCTCTACGATCAACTCCTACTTTTTATTTGTTAATTAAAATCTTATGACTTGTATTTCGTTGTTTACGAGTTCATTCCAGAAAACCGAACAGTCTCTGGGTAGCATAGCCAAATTTTGTATGTTGGTATGTACTAAGAAGCTAGGCTAGGCATTAAGGAGAAACGAAGCGGGGGTAGCTAGTACTTTTATAAAAATTACCTAAAACAATACTCTATAAAATTTTTGGAAAGAAATATATTTTGTGCGGTAGAATAGTAACGTTTTTTATTGCGCTTACATTTATAACACCTATAACGAGACCTTCATAAAATATACATAGTTGTATGAACCTTACACATCCATTGCCCAAAGATTGCGCAACCCTTTTTCAATAAAATATAAAGAACTACCTCAGCACAAATTTTGGCTAAAACATAATATTACTATAGAATAGTTTATTGATTTATAAACCGTTTTATCGTTTAACTATACATCATAGTGATCGTCTTCCGTGACAATCCCTTCATACTCATCAGAAAGCAACTCGCACGTAAAGGACGACGTATGGACGCAGAAAATCGATTTTAAGTGATAGCATAGAGCGTAAAGCGTTTAAAGGTATTTAGTATTTAGTTTAAGTTCATCTTCTCTTCACTCGTTACTTTATGTATGATTTCAAAACAAAGTATATGGAACTACTAGATATTGTGGTTTAAAGTAATGACATAGAATTGGTATAATATTTATCAGTTTGGTTTGAGTATAACTTTTCACGAAAGGTCCATTTTCAAATGTCACAAATAAATCTTTGCAAGGGCATTGTGGCAACGACGTTTTTGTCACATCTCCCAATACAAACAATTGTTTGTTTGATTATATCCGCTCCTACTTACACCCGACTCTCCGAGCACACAGAGCGTAAGATTGGTCGCACATGCGTCTTCCATTCCATTCTACGTTATGATTAATAGCCGCCTGGTCTGTTCTGACACAACATGATGTATCATTTCCCAACATTTCTTGTCGATATTATCAATTAACTTTACGTGCGTTATGACGTTATATTTTGTTACAGCCTAATAACGTCATATTATCGTTAGGATAATAACATTAAATGAGGCTGATTTATGAGATAATGGATCACTTATGGAGAATGTGTCTATTTTAATAAGTAGAAGTATGTTTGTATGTAAGCTAATTAACATTTAAGATACTTTACGCCTGTATTATATTCCTATTTCCTTTAGACGTTTCAACGTTTAGTTTTGCTAAAGAGTCCTTTCTTTCAATGTTTCCTTTGGAGTCTTGGGCCGTGGATTTCAAGTACTAATTAAAAATTTAAGTTGGCGCTTGGGAGCCAGTACTGATGACCCCAAAGCTGGTGCTTTCCTCGCTCAAAGAAAAATATCGCAATACAGCGAGGTAAAGATGCAGTGCCTCAGTGCCTACCTTTGACAGTGACAAAATTTATTTTAGTTTTCTGTTAATATATTTTAATTATTATTATTATTATTATGTAGGTTAAGATTAATAATAATATAAATACTTTATTAGGCCTTCTATTGTTTTATAATTAGTGATATATTTATTTACTTTTAATTGTAATATTAAGTATTTTAAGACGTACAAGTACATTCTTAAGTGTAATATTTTGTTATTAGCGCCGACGGCGAGTACGTGGTGACAACCATGACAAAGGCTGTACTCCATTACACCGGCAAGGTCCTGTGGACACCACCCGCCATCTTTAAGTCTTCCTGTGAGATCGACGTTCGTTACTTCCCCTTCGATCAGCAGACCTGCTTTTTGAAGTTTGGATCATGGAGTTACGATGGCGATCAAGTGAGTTATTGTAGCTTAAAAAACCAGAAGGTTTTACCTGTATTTTTTTCAGCAACATCTCGTTGAAGCTGTTCATTTTATATCACACATTTTAAAACACAGCTCATATTTCATAATATTTTCATATATGTCTAAATTTGAAAATTTAATACAGTATTTAATTTTTTTGTCATTAAGTTTTATAAACCTGGACTGTTGCAATTACCTATTTTCTAGAACAGATTTGAAGACACAAGCACGGTACCTTTTTTGGTCTGGACATCAGATTTCTGTATCTGTTTCATCATCATTCCAATCTAGGCAAGTAGGTGATCAGGCTCCTGTGTTTGACACACGCCGTCGACTGTTTGGGTCTAAGGCAAGCCGGTTTCCTCACGATGTTTTTGTTCACCGTTTAAACGAGTGTTAAATGCGCACATAGAAAAAAAGTCCATTGGGTCACAGCCGGGGAACGAACCTTCGACCTCAGGGATGAGAATCGCACACTAATCAACTATGCCACGATTAATTTATAATAATGATAATGATTAGTAATAGAACTCGCGTTCAAGGCAAGATAGAACTATGGGTTCATTAATTTTATTTTCTATTTCGAACATTGAGTTCTTGAGTACGAGTTTACAGCATATCTATTTCAGATCGACTTGAAGCACATAAATCAGAAGAAAGGAGATATGGTAGAAGTTGGTATCGATTTACGTGAGTATTATCCATCTGTCGAATGGGATATCCTTGGAGTACCCGCTGAGAGACACGAACGATACTATCCCTGCTGCCAGGAACCATATCCAGGTTTGTGTGTCTTTACACTTACACTTAAAAAAGGGTGCGTGTACTTATGTACGCGCGTAAGAAGTTATACTTCTTTGGCATTATTAAAAATAGTTTTTGATTGCATGCAAATAATTAATTACAATTAAATAATCAAAGACTGGAAAAGGAGTCATTAAAGTCAATAAAGTTCAGTTTACATTTGAAAAATAAATTAAATAAATATTTATTATTATTCTCTTACATTAAACAAATAAAACACTATTTATCTTTAAAACATTTTTATTTCATTATACTATTTATTTTTAAGTGACTCTAATGTCTTCATCAGAATTTTGGTTTGTAATTTTAAATTAATCATTACTTGGTTGTGCATCTACGAGGCTTCTCCAAAACTAAAACTACTACTTGCTTCTGCAACAAATAAGAGAATATTAATTTAAGCTCTGTCCATGCAAAACTTAAATTTTTTTATAATTCATATTATAAAATTTTTAACACATTTATATTAATATAATTATATAAATGTGTTAATAATATAATTTGTAGCACATGCTACAGACCTGGATAGCAACTTTCTTTTATTCTATTTAGAGATAGAGATAATTTAAATATGATACCGGTGTCTTCCTTGTAGGTTTCTTTGGAGTTGTTTGGGGATTCTTGTTGTTCAATTCGACATGATTTTCTTTAACCTTTCTTTAATCCTACAAAATAATGAAATTGTTAAGTTATGTTGTCACTGTTGTGCACACCTTTGTTTGGCTTTTTTAGTATTCAAGTTATGTCAAAACTGATTTATTACCTTGTCATTGTTGGCTTTATTTGCTTTTGGGATATCAATTGTTTCCAAAATGATTTTATTTGTAATATCCTGAAATATATAAATAACATCTATCTATTAATTTAAGTATCATGGTGAGTGGTTCGCACTCAGGTATTAAGGTGTATTATACCCACTGTCCATTATAAGTGGGAATGGGCTCACTTCTGGCTGGACAGAGTTTCGGTACTACAAGTGCAACATGGATGTTTTGAGGTATTACAATATCTCTAACTACCCTGTAGGGGATATAAAGTACTGTTGTGAGCATATACCTATGCTTGAAAGGTTGAACCTTGAACATCACCATACATCATATTTATAATTAACATTCCTACCTCGACACCATCACAATCAAATTCATCGAAATCTACTTCAAACCGTTACGGTATCATCTCTGCCATATCCATTGTGTCTCGAGAAGGTGATGGTGGCTTTGTTCCACCTCCAGTTTTTGTATTCAATTTAGTGCACTTCCACTGATTCATCAATTGTTTTTTGTATCTTGTCCTTATATTTGCTAGATTAAATCTGAAAAATTACATGTTTTGATTAAATAATGTGGTCATTTTTTTGAGATGCAGGTACTTATTAAAATGTTTACTTCTCTGTTATTTCGCTCCAAGCCTTCATTTTCTCCTTATTAGTATTCGTGCTTAAATCTTTGTTCTCAATTATTGATATATAGGGTCGTAGAATATTTCTAAAAAGTTGCTGTAACAAACGCAATAAACAAAAGCAATGAATAGTGGTTCATGTTTCAGTTTTAATCAACAATAATACTCGATAATACATACGGATAGTTAACCTCAATTGTATTGAAGCACTCAGGAAGGTTGGCACAGTTTTTTCACAAATATTTTATCATATTAATTAGTATTGATTTAGATATTCAATTTAAATCATTTATTTTAAACAATAATTAAAACTCCTATATTTGTTTAAAAGGTAAATGTCATTGTCAGATGTCATGGTCATTCAAAATTCTTGTTAAGCTGCTAAGCTAAGAAATAGAATATGCGTGATGTTAGCTTCACGCATATTCTATTTCTTTTTACTTGTAGATTGTCTTATTCCCATCTCGCTCGCGCACGCTATATCACACTGCCAATTTTGTGTCACAGGTGCGCGCGCATCGTAAAATTTCACTCTCATCAATTTTTCATAACGCGCCTAAAGAAGTACAACTTCAAAAATTAAATTATGTATGGCAGAACGCAACTGATTTAAGAAGGAGATTGAATCAATTTAGGAAGCTTTCTGCTAACCCATATTTAAGTATTCGTTAACCTTAATAAATGACTATGAGTAACACCTGACATAAAAACTATAGTTATTGAATAAGTCGAAACTTGTCTATTTTAAAATAGTAGTATCGTGACAATTCGCAAGTTTTACTACGATATAATTTGCGTGTTAATTACAATATATTAGTACTTTAATATACATATGAATGTTTGTATATTTATCAATGGCATTATGCTCCATACTTGCACTATATATATTATTCTATAAATCCATTCAGATAATAACGATGGAAGGATAATGTAAAAATTAAAACGTACTTTTAAAAAAGCAACGCTACGCAGCTGAAAATTATAAAGTAACATTCAGTGTATTACGCACGGCTGGATATTTATTTTATTAAATATGTAACATATACATGCTAACGCATTGTTGATATTTATTTCTATACAATAGTAGTTCATCACATTACTTTATTGTCAATAGTCCACAGCAAACGATATATAGAGATTTTTATTAGTTTCACTTTAGGTTATTTTATTATCGTCGTTTTCATATGGATCCCCAACTTTTTTCAAAATATTCTATATATATAACCTACATATAATATATACCATATAGCCTATATTCAACAGGGGCAGTGTTGGCCCAGTGGCTTTAGCTTGTGACTCTCATTCCTGAGGTCGTAGCTTCGATCCCCGGCTGTGCACCAATGGACTTTTTTTCTATGTGCATATTAAACATTCACTCGGACGGTGAAGGAAAACATCGTGAGGAAACCGGCATATCTTAGTCCCAAAAAGTTAACGGCGTGTGTCAGGCACAGGAGGCTGATCACCTACGTGCCTGTTAGATTGATAGATGACCATGAAACAGATTCAGACATCTGAGGGCCACACCTAAAAAAGTTGTAGCGCCACTGATTATTACTACCTTCAACAGGAATAATGTAGGATTGTTATCATGACAGAATTTTTCAAATCAGTTCCATAGATTTGAAGAATTCTCGATATGGTCATTTGATATAAAAAAAATTAAATCTCTCTTTCTTTAGTGTGGATTAAATATTT
Organism: Pieris napi; assembly: GCF_905475465.1. Lineage (NCBI taxonomy): Eukaryota > Metazoa > Arthropoda > Insecta > Lepidoptera > Pieridae > Pieris > Pieris napi. The sequence goes on along the minus strand of NC_062239.1, from coordinate 1,269,396 downwards.
ACCGAAGAATCACGAATTTTAAGTTTAGAATCCTATAAAGACGTATCACGATCATAAGAAATCCGAGCAACGGCTAATCTTGGGTGTAAATTGCGTCGACGACTCTTATCTACCCTAAATAACCATAGCTCGCAGGTTACCCTTGTTTTGCTAATACCCACAAAGAGCACTTAGCTTGCGTACCGCGTGAATACTGATAGCGGACTGATTAATGTCAGTTGTTTCACCTTAAAGAAAAACATATTTCACCTTTTGGAATTCTTTTCGGTCTTTTGTTTTTATGTGAATGGGTATCCTTTATTTCGATAGTGGTAGGAACTAAGTCGAAAGATATTTGTGGGGCTGTTTTACCGGGCCAGTGGGATTTGTATTGTTTTATTCCTAACTACCCGGCGAACTTCGTTCCGCCTGACAGTCTATTAATATCGTGTTAACTTTAGTTAAACTTAATTTAGGACTTCATTAAGGTAATAAACATTAATACAACGTTTTTTTGCAAATACAGAAATGTTTTATTGCTCGCCATTGCGAAAAAAGAATTGCAGTTTTACACATTAGGCCTCTTCTCTCTTGCGCCAATATTGCGATACTGCATGTTTAAGCACTTTCTGATATACAACATTTTTTGTTTTGTTATCCGGCGCAAGAACAAAGTGATAGGTTTCTTTTACATGCGTAATTTTGTCAACAGATGGCACCACATGCTGTTTGCATTCGTAAAATTAATTAATTTATATATTTTTCTTCTTGACTTTGTTTTATATATTTAGATTGTTTATAGCCAAGTAAACCGAGGCATTTTTTTACCCGATATACCGGTTTACTTCCAATGTTTTTTTTATATTAAAATAGTAAAAAATCTATTGATTATTCCGGAGTTAAAATGACCCTAGGATTGAGAATTAGACGCGTAACTTAGTAGGTAAGAAATTATTTATTTCAAATATATATTTAGACACTTATACATGTTTTAGGAGGCTTTAACAGGTGTATGCATTATTTAAAAAGACGTCTATTTATAAATCTCATCAAGCATATAATGAATTCCGCTCTTAATTTAACGAAAAAAGTTGGGTGTCTCCAGAGAATCGTTTGCGAAATGAAGGGGTACAAAATGCGTGATTATGGAGTCTGAAAGGCTTTTATCTGACGCAGATTTTATAAATGTGTGTTTAATTAAATTTTCTATTAATACCTTGTTGTCAAACAAAACTTTTTGTAGACGACAAGCTGAATGAGTTACTAACATTTTGAGTATTTTAGTATATAGTAATAATATATCGAATATATATTAAAACCTAAACATAACAATCAAATAAGAAAGATAGTGCCGGCGACCCCAGAGCTGGTGCTTTCCTCGCTCAATGAATAAGTATAGCAACGAGGAAATACTGTCAGCGTTAAAGTTACACTGCCACAGGGACCAAACTCTTTAAATTTGTTTAAACAATTTTTTATTACTTTTTAATTATTTTTTTTATTACTATGTAGGTTAAGAAAATTGTAAATGCTGTATATAGTAATAATTAGCTTTAAATATTTTTTTTTGAACATAATTAGTAAACTTCTGCGATTACATATTAATTAGAAAATAATTTGCGTATGTGTACTACAAACGCAAATTATTACATACATATTGTGGAGAAGGATGATGTACTGTTCCTCACCTAAATGGAAGATCATTGAACAGTATAACCTGGCCTGCCCGAAGGCTCTACTGGCTAAGTTCGAGAAATTGTATATATCCTTAGCGGCCATAAACTTCGTTAGAGCGGTTTGGGGTATGACGTCATCACTCATTGTACAAAATACCATAACACAGTAGAAATAAAACAAACAAAAATTTGCTATTGCATCAATAGGTATACGTATATTAAGAAAAATTGGCCAAGACAAATTTAAACTGGTTTTAGTCAATTTTCCTCAGGAGAACTTAAAGTAAAAATAATCACTTAAACAATTTATTTTTTTCAGATATTTTCTTCAACATAACTCTCAGAAGGAAAACTTTATTCTACACTGTAAACCTCATCGTACCGTGCGTGGGCATTTCATATCTATCTGTCCTTGTCTTTTACCTACCAGCGGATTCGGGAGAAAAGATTGCATTGAGTATATCCATCCTTCTCTCCCAGACTATGTTCTTCTTACTGATATCAGAGATCATACCTTCTACTTCACTTGCTTTACCGCTCTTGGGAAAGTATCTTCTATTTACAATGTTGCTGGTAGGTCTATCAGTCGTGATCACTATAATAATATTGAATGTCCACTACCGAAAGCCGAGTACACATGAAATGGCGCCTTGGGTTAGAACTTTCTTCATAACGATGCTACCTAAATTACTGCTTATGCGGGTACCGAAGGATTTGCTAAGAGATCTAGCAGCGCAGAAGATTATTGGGCGCGGTAAGAAGAAGAACAAATTCAAGGATGCGCTTGCGGCAGTTGAAAGAACACATTCGAATTCTTCCAGCCCTGATTCCTTACGTCATCATTTGCCAGGAGGCTGTAATGGTCTTCATTCCACAACTGCTACTAATAGGTAAGACACGGTTATTATTTATTGGCCAGTTATTTTTATTAGAATATGAATAAAAACCTATCTAGACCAAAAACCAGGGGCACTTCAACTCTTGGTCTCACATTTCTGTATGTTTCGTGAACATTTTTTTTCTTCTAACAGACACTTTCTTCCAATAATATCTAAACCTATCAGGTAATCAGCCACCTGTGCCATACACACGACGTTGACTTTTTATGTCTCTGAAATGCCGGATTTTTCTTTTATCCTTCAAATACCATAGGATATTTTCGTATACCGTACTAGAGAGAGTTAAATGCGCACATAGTAAAGTACATTGGTGCACAGCCAGGGTTCGAACCTATTACCGTGCTACAATTTTCCAGCCACTAGGCCACTGCTTATCGAATTTCGCCATACTTAAAAAATCCTGTATTCACTAAAAAAGATGCAGATTTGTATCTTTCTCTGCCCTCTTGTATGGTTACGGTACATATTATACTTCTTCTGTTTTAAATGTTTGAACCACAATCACCATACATCAAAGACTTCTTTCTTTAAAACTCATTTATTTAGTTATACTTGTTTTGCCGCGTTAGGGAAAAATGATGAGTGTCAATTTATACGATGCGCGCGCACACCGTCACAAGAAACCGACACCGTGAAGTTAGCTTTAGTCAACATTTTAGTTTTTTCTACAAAAGTGGAATAAGTATATTTAGAATAACATAAAATTTTTGAAAAGATTTTTATCTTATTACTCAAAAGAAGTATAACTTCTAATGCGTGTACATAAGTACACACACGCTTTACACGCTTTTTATTAGCTTCACCTGTATGTATGTATGTATGTATGTAACCGACTCCTTCGGACTCGATTTTGACCCACTTCTAACGGACAGATTTAATTCAAACTTTGCGCGCCTGTCAAAGATCGATGACAATGCAATAATCCGAAAAAAAATGGCGCTCTGTGTTATATTTTTCGTCTATCGAGCAACCCACGCTTTTTCACAAAAGTACTGGTATTATTTTTTGTTCATTACCATTTTCAGCCTAAATTAGGAATTATTTTTCACTTTTTAGTTTGATGTGCTTTAAAAGCGTGTGTTCTAGTTTTTTTAAACTATTATTTATTTTTTATTTATTTATTTACATTACATACGTAAACGTATTCATCAGTGACTAAAAAATATTACTTATAGATTCAGTGGTCTGGTTGGAGCTCTTGGAAGCCTTGGTGCTGGTTACAACGGTCTACCATCAGTTATGTCTGGTCTAGATGATTCACTAAGTGACATCACGCCACGGAAGAAGTACCCATTTGAATTGGAGAAGGCCATCCACAACGTAATGTTTATTCAACATCACATGCAAAGACAGGACGAATTTAACGCGGTAAGTAAAAATGTTTTCCTATTTTAGCTAAAAAAAGGGTGCGTGTACTTATGTACGCGCGTAAGAAGTTATACTTCTTTGGCATTATTAAAAACTAGCCGTTTCGCGCCCGCTTTGCTGGACGAATTAAAATAAATTTTATGTTTCATTATTTTATTTTTTTTTCATATTTTTATTATTCTTCTTTTTAACTTCCCGCTAAGAAAATTGAAATATTTCGAAAATCGAGTTTTTAACAGATGTTGACGTTTTGCGGTTCTAGGAAGCCTCTTTTGTTCATAAAAGTAAAACAGAAATAAAAAAATGAAGGAACGTTGGAATTAAACTAAAATAAGCCATAAACCATCTAGGAAAAATTTCGCATCGAATGGTGGTAGTTTCATGTCGATACGATCAGTGGTTTAGGCGTGATTGAGCCTCAAACGAAGACCATTTTCATTAAATATATATAGATAGTTAATTAAGTACAATTAAATACTCAAAGACTGGAAAAGGAGTCATTATGGTCAATAAAGTTCAGTTTACATTTGAAAAATTAAATAAATAAATATTTATTATTATTCTCTTACATTAAGTGTAACATAAATTATATTATTATTTGAATGTTGTTTTTAAATTATGTCCAATGCCGTAGTATCTTCCGTGGGCAACTTCATACTGATAATTTTGTGTAACGGTGCGCGCGCATCGTAAAATTTCACTCTTATAAATTTTTCATAACGCGCCTAAAGAAGTATAACTTCAAAAATATAGTATATAAATGTAATGAATTCTGTGTATGATTCAGGCACATTTAACTTCGTTTTACTATATAAATTTGTTGTTTTTAATGACTAGAAATTTCAGATTTTATAGTACGTTTAGCAATCTAATAATATTTATTCTACAGGAAGATCAAGACTGGGGATTTGTGGCTATGGTACTTGACCGGCTGTTTCTCTGGATTTTTACCATAGCATCAATAGTTGGCACCTTCGCCATTCTCTGTGAGGCTCCTTCACTTTACGATGACACCAAACCAATTGACATGGTGCTGTCATCCGTCGCACAGCAGCAATTTCTACCGGTTGAGAGTGGTGGTTCTTAAAAAAACAAAAGTTATAAGCACACATAAGTACTTAGGTATATGTTACTAGGATTGTAGACATGATGGGAGTTTATATCTATTCAATTAATCTGATGATAAACAACCATATTTGTTATTTGATGTTTCGGTAACGAATAATAAAATTTTGCCCCCTTATTTTAAATTTCAATATATATATATATATCATTGTTTATAATTTAATCCCATCTATTTATGTAATATATCGTAATAATGTAATCATCTAAGCCAAAGAGGCTGTGAGTTTTATAAGATTAAACTAAGACTTCGACTTAGATTAGATTTCATAGTTTAGCTGGAAACAACTGTTGAAACGTATGACGGTGGTGGCTTATTGTTAGTTAAATTTATATTCTTCCAATCACGTGATTATAATGTCGATTGTAATTTATTAGAATACGATACGTATTCTGTCGACCCACGGATAGTTTTTGGTACCATTAATAAAACTCGAAGACGTAATTAATCACAGAGTAACTACACTGAATCTTAACCTAAGTGGATTACAATAATAGGGTGGTGACAATGGATCTATAATAAATGTGAAAACGAGTGTTGGGGCACTGAAGTTCCATTATATATTGTGTAGGTTACAGTTGCAAGATTCAACTAATTATTATGATTGGGTTATAGAATATGAAGATTTTTTATTTATATATTTGTAATATTAAAACACTCTCGTCACATGTTGAAAAGAACGTAATTTTTCATTAATTTACGTGTTTTATGTGGTTAATACGCAATCTGTTGCATATCTTTTTCTTAGACTTTTCAACTGTAAAAAATCCTGTCTATATATCATAACCGATAAAAATGGGTCCTGAAATGGATATATATGCATATGATTTTACATAATATTTATCCTTATAGTCGTTTTTTATAAGGGAAATGTAATTTAATTCTGCATTTGGAGGATTCTCGTTATATACCATTCTTGTCATATAATAAAGATTACGTAAATAATAAGTACGCCATAGCTATTAATTGAGCGTTAAATGTACGAATATTTGTTGTTTTATCTTTACGTCATAATCACTAAGTCACAAGAAATAAATAAAGATGACAGATTAAAACGAGTTAGGACATTTATAAGATCTGAAAACTTTTTTTAACTGATAGTAATGTGAGTTTATTACATTATTTACATTACATTGGTTGATTAAGTTTAATATAAATGTGTTTTGCTCATATTAGTTAGTACTCAAAAGACAATATTAGTTCTAAACTCCCTTTTTAACCGACTTAACCAAAAAATTGAGGAGTTTTACAGTTTAATGCGTAAGCCTTTTGAAGTGTTGCCAAAATAATCATAATTTGGATATTTGGCTGTGTTAGAATAAGATTTTGACTTTTATTCCAGATCTAATCTATTTAACTCATGTATTATTTTAGGTGTTCCCTTTATGTAATGCCCTACTATTTACTTATATCATATAGAATATAGCTTTTAATTAAATATGTTTTGTTTTATTTTTAATGATACCTGAATGTACCTAATGATATCTAATAGTGAATGAATCGTATTATTATGGTGAGAAAAAGTGTTTTTTTATATAACAGTAGGCAAACGGGCAGGAGGTTCACCTGATGTTAAGTAATACCGCTGCTCATGGACACTCACATTTCCAAATGGCTCGCAAATGCGTTGCCGGCCATTTAAGAAATGGTACGCTCTTTATTTGGAGGACCCTAAGTCGAATTGGTTCTGATATACTTCAGTGGGCAGCTGTTTCCACATAATGATGGTGCGCGGCAAAAAATTTCTTAAGAAACACTCAGTTGTGGAACGACGCAAGTCGAGGTGATACGGATGGTATTTTGCATTCTGCCTTGACGTCTGATGATGAAACTGAGCTGTAGGCATTAATCCAAACAACTCCTCTGAACACTCTTCATGATTACAGCGGTAGAAGATACAGAGGGACCTTTAAAGGTAAGGAGTATTTATATATTAGATCGTTACATATGAAATTGGCATTTTGTATGGGAAGAAAATAAAATATATTTTTTTACATAGAATATATTTACTTAATCAAAGTATGTACCATTGCTCACTAGGTAAATCATTGATCACTATACTAAAAAAAAACATTCGGACAGGAATCAATAAAATCTTTGAAGGCGGTTTCGACTGCCCCATCAGAGTAGAATTTCTAACCTTGCAAAAATTTCGAAAAAAATGGTAATCTGTTCAAGCTGAGCAAGCTTGTTCTGTTGAGCAAGGTCCGGGGAGTACGGTACGGAGTCTTAGACATACCAATTGAAGCTCCTATAATTTTGTAGCAGTCTGTTGTGCAGTGTATTATAGTGTGTGTGGTCTAGCGTTGTCGTGAGCTGCTGCACTCACACTGCACACTGCACTGGCCTAGAGGCCTTTTCCATCATGGTTTGCAGTTGCAATAGACAATAGACATCTACCGTAAGAGTCTGGCTAGATTTAAGAATGTAATAGTGAACGACCCCGGCACTAGTCCACCAAACGCTCACAAGTAGCTTTAAGCGGAGTCTTTTCGAAGAAATCTTCTAAGAATATTCTTTTTTAATCCTGTCGAGTCTAAAAGTTCTAAATTTAAATTGTAATATTTTCAAACCTTACCTCAACAAACGGTGACACCACGTCAATAGTCAATATAAAGCAAAGATGTCAAGTACTTCGAAATTCAAATACCGAAACCAAAGCCTTTATTAGACAGTATTTCATTTCTTCAAGTCTGGCCTCATCAATATTTCATTGAACGAAATGCCCAACTAGTCTAAACTCAATATAAAATACGTAGAAGGGCCAGTTGAGTTGTTTGCAGTTGCCCTGAATAATACATCGCTGACCGTTCCGTAGCAGTAACCGTGTAGACAGTTTAGCAATTCCAAAACTTTTGTACTCGCGTCGTCGCTTTTGCTCTTTTGGGGAGTGTAAAACAGATATCTATGTCATGATATGCCGGGAGCTAGGATCAAAATCAACCATTATATTTACTTAATAGTCATATAAAATCTAACATCTAAAAATATAAAAAACAAACAAAGTTAACTTCTGATAATTAAATATACTATCGTAATTGTATTAATTATTGTGACTCTGTTAAGCTTTTGATTGTATTTTAAATTTGTTGTTTCTACATATTTTTATTTATTATTATTGTTATTTTATCTTTAGATTTTAGATATAGTAACGTGTTATTTTGAGTTTTTTTTCATTACTTGTACTCTACCCTCTGTAGGTGTTTCTTTTTCATTGTTCCACTTTAGGGTTGCCTGAAAGAAATCGTTAGCGATAAGGCCGCCCATTGCCTTATAACTTTTGTGACCTGTTTTTTATTTTTGTTATGTGTATGTTTTTGATTAAGGTAATAAAGTATAAATAAATTAATAAATATACAAAATTCTCCGTTAAGTCAAATCTATAAACAAAACCTATTTATAGATTTGAGTCATTATGATTTTTCTTGATTTACTAATATTGTGGAGCAGTGTTGGCCTAGTGGTTTCGTCGTCGTAGGTTCGATCGAGGCTGATCACCTGCTTGCCTATTAAATTAACAAATGATCATGAAACAGATGCAGAAATCTGAGGCCCAGACCTAAGAAAGTTGGTACTGATACATTTTATTTTATTTTTACATTATAACTAATTGAAGGAGGTGGTAGCGGTCATGACGCAATACGTGGCCCAGGTACGCAAATTTCCGTTGTTAATGTTCTGCATAAGTTTTCTCGACATTCCAACCCGTTAAGAACCTTGTCATTAGAGACCTTGTGGATCCAGCTTACACGAAGCATGCGATGATAACACCACATCTCCAATGCTTCTAAGAGCCGGCGGGTATATTTTTCAATTGTCCAAGCTTCACAGCCGTACAGAACAATCGGCCATCTGTAAAAAATATTGAGACAGTGACATTCAAACCCGTTTTTTTAGCTACTTGCCGCGCACCACCATTATAACCATGCCTAACATTGGATATATCTCCGCAACAATTCGATTGAGGGTCTGTCATGAAAGATGCTGGTGTTTCTCTAAAGGTCTCTACCCATTACACCGTATCGTAACATGACCGTGCTATGAAAGTATGCCCACTGAACGGATCAACAGTGTCCTGTACCCGTTAGTAACGCGTATGATGACCGCATACAACCCGTACGGGACTAGTACTACGCAACAGCAGCAGTATTTATATTAAGAATGCAAAAACGCACGATATGTTAGGTACTCAATCAATTGTCGCAACCAGGCTAGTATTAAAAACGTCTAGTCTTCAAATGCAACTGTATACACGGAGCTGGCTTGGAGCCAACGCGCTCGCTTCGCAGCCTCCTCAGGTTTATGCAGACGTTTTTATTTCATCGATGTCTCTGACGTGTGATATTTATAAAAGCCTGAATATTTTTAAAACGCCTACAAACTACACAAAGTTTTATTATTTTATGACTCTTCTATCTTATCGTTGTATTTTATAGTGCTTCTCTTTTCTCTTAAAATAATTAATTTCATAAATCAGTGGTGCCTCCTCTTTTGATCGGCCTCAGATTTCTGAATCTGTTTCATGATCATTTTTAAATCTAATAGGCAAGTAGGTGATCAGCCTTCAGTGCCTGACACACGCCGTCGACTTTTGGGTCAAAGACATGTCGGTTTCCTCACGATGTTTTCCTTCACCGTTCGAGCAAATGTTAAATGCGCACATAGAAAGAAAGTTCATTGGTTCAGCCGGGGATCGAACCTACGACCTCAGGTATGAGAGTCGCGCGCTGAAGCCAGTAGACCCACACTGCTCTCTCTTTTCTCTTAAATTGCGGATAATATTTTGTTACCAGGCATACTCAGCCATATGTTGATCTATTAAGACTACCTGTTTAGTCAGATATCACAGCATTAATTGCAATTTCTATTCCATCTCTCTTATACATCGATACGATCGGGCGACCCACTTATTTAACTTTGGATTTATACAATTCAAGCGATTTTCTTACCATCCACCAATTGTTTATCTTTAAAAAATATAGTCTAGTGCACTTACGAAAGGCGTAGGAAGGACCTACCTAGTGTGTATTAAACCTCAATGAAAAACTAAATTCTCGCACCGCCAATTTTCCTATTCATCAGCTATACAATAAACGTAATGGAATCTTTAATATTTACTCTAAGTTATTAAACGAAATTAAAATAATAATTAGGTACCTAGTGGCTATGCGCACTGAACTATGAAGAAACAGAGTTACTAGTACAAGAATAATATAATCATTTTTATTTTTTTAAATTGCTAAGTACATCTCTCTTTTACACTAGAACTCGTGGAGAGTACCCATTCCATCCATCCCTTTCCAAACATTATCACAGTCATTCATTTCTTATGTCTACAAACGTTTCAAGCTATACTAACGGTCTGTTTCACAATGTACGATTAAGTTCTACATAAGTTCCAAATTAGCTATTTATTACTTATTGGTAGGATAAACACTATTGTTGCGTTTCACGACTGTCAGATAGCGCTATTCGTCACATAAAGTCCATCATAAGCTATGAGTCCGATGAATGTCAAATAGCACAATTTATCTTTCAAATAACTTATGTGTTGCATAGCTATTTGGTATTTTATCCATACATTGTGAAACAGACCCGAAAACTTTTAATTCGATTCCAGATTTGACAATTTGTGTTGCAACGTTATGACAAGTACTAAATAGTGAAGTTGCGAAATTATTCGATACGGAAATGGAATATTTTCGGATCGATTCCTCTGGTTTATAGTAGTATATCTAAACAACTACTACTTAAAAAGAAACTAAGTATATCAGAATAATTGAGTTATGACGATTAATTTTATTAAGGATCTGAGAGTTTTCTTTAATAATTGTGTGTGGAATGAATAAAAAAATGTGATCATGAAGGAACATGAAAAATATTAACTTTTTATAAAATAAAGCAGCGGTTATTAATTAATAAACAATTATGTATTTAGTTAAATAAAAATCAATAATTTAGTTTTTAATTGGCACACCAATATTATGTTTAGATAAACATAAATCGCGATTGTTTATCAATTTCTGTGTTCATCACTACACTATTATATGTGTTATCATTATTTTACAAAATTTGTTTAAGTAATGTCAAAGTCAAAATTTATTATGATTTAGACACTTATTCATATAGGTAACACAATGTACACTTATGAACGACAAAAAAGAAATACATATTAAGTGCTTCTAATTTTATATTTACTGCCAATTATTCTCAAACCAAGGGCGTAGAACGGAAGAGAAGACCTGGCGATATACTCTCCGCCATTCTTTTTTTTCTTCAGTTTTCTATTTTTCTTTATATAATATTTTAGTAACGATTGTTAAGTTACATTCCGTTGGATAAGGGGATGATGATGCACATGTCTTCCTAGACTTAGTTCAGAGGATGCACTAGCTGAAACAATGTAACTAAATTTTAAATTATAATTTAAAGAACTGTTTTAGAGAACAATATCCTGCGTAAAACACATTTTATCTTTTCAAACTACTATCTAAGATGTTCAGAGTTTACCGCTAAGGGATTTCACTTTACAACAGTCAGTTATCGCAAGATGAATCATGGAGTGACAACTATGTTGACAATCAGGAACTTCATTCCCCAAAGACCACAGTAATATTGAAATAGCTGTAGGAATAACTACAAACTCATTGAATAGTGGTCTAATAATACTTTAAGGGTCAAAGGTCACCGAAATTCAAGCGCGGTAGAATTTTTCTTTCTTCATTTTAATAATGAGTATGAATAATATGAGACAAAATGCAACGATAGGTTTAGATTTAATTGTGCTGTTACTGTTATTCAAAACGATTTTTTATATACAACAGTTTTCATAAACGGGCCGGAGGCCTGATGTTGAGTAATACCGCCGCCCATGGACACTCTCAATGCCTGGCGAGAGCGTTGCCGGCCTTTTAAGAATTGATACGCCCTTTTCTTGAACACCCTTAAATTGAATTGGTTTGGAAATATTTCAGTGGGCAGCTAGTGGTACACGGCTTACTATGGCTTGTCTTTTATTTATTTATAAAAGCTTGCCAACGCTCGGCACACTGATACATCGGTACAAGAAAAATAAAATAAAATGTTTAATGTGACAAGCACTTAAAAGCACACATTGCATACAAGAGATAATAAAAAGAAGTTGGCAAAACAATAATATAATTTATATAAATACTAAACGAAAATCGATTTTAAAGTGTGAGTCAGTGTTAACAGAATGCTCAATTTGGACATCGGTGAGTTTTCAGACAAATGTAATGATGGGATGCCTGGGATATCTACAGGGTACACGAGATTCAAAATTTGTCTTAATATATTGAATATGAATTTAAATTCATGGAACATTGCGAAAGTTTTTGTTTTTTTAATATCAAGAGTGCTTACATCACATTAGGGTAAGTCTGTAGACATCAGAGTCTGTATAATAAGTTGTATAATCTGGTAATAGATTTATAACAGAATATATTGCTATTCAACCAGCAATTAGTAACTGATCTTTGGTTAGTGTCAGATTGTCTACGTAATTCGCTAACTGAGTGACAAATTCGATAATCCCATTCAATTAAGACCTTTCCACTATTAATATTTTGTCATGAATTAAATGCATCATAAAACTTTTACAGTGAGTGTAATTATTCATACTTGTTATTCTCTGCTTCATTTAGCATCCTAAATATTTCAACTGTAACTGAACTATTTATGAAGTATCTATGTAAAGAACACACAAAACGTATAAAGGAGATAAGACTCTCTGAGAAACATTAATAGTAGCTGATTCCGCAAGAAAGGCATTTAAAATTAATGAAATATGTCTGCTACAAATACGGATAACTGAACTTCAAACAATACGTAGAACTCTATATTAGTTGCATACAATCAACGAAAAAAAAACCACCGATTTGACCAAACTTTCAATCGAAACTTGCTATTGATGCTTGAGTGTAGTGTGCGTATTCTGAAAACTTTATATAACTTCTAAAACTCTCGAAATCAGGCGCATAATGGCAATCTTAAACATGGACATAGTCAAATACCACCAAAATAGAACCTTTTACTTCTTCTTTAGTCTCCCTCTTTATTTCTGATTCTTCTTCAGTCTCGCTCTTTATTTCTGAATGTACTAATGGTGCGGTTCATCTATCTTCACTCTTCCCTATCTTCGGCAAGCCTCTACGTAGGTCTGGGTGATGGTAAGACCTGTAAGGGCGTTTTATTGATCGGTCTAGCGAGCAGCCTCGAGACGGTCATTGGTGCCCTCCACTCTGCCAGTCACAATAAGGTTTTCTGGACCTCAGCATTTAAACGCATGGAAACATGTAGAAAAAACTCAGGATCCGTTGGTAAGAAGTGTCTTAGCTGATCAGTGAATCCTAAACATGCGCCTCCACTACACCAGATCCTTAGAATTACTATTTACCAATGATATTTTTCTTAGATAAATCAATAAGAGTTTATTTTATGTTCAACGAATTGAAACAAGCTATTTAATGACCAAACTAACACAAGTAACAGAACACAGTTTATATACTCGTAATAACCGTCAGAATCTGCAGTTGAAAGTAACAAAAATATCTTTTAGGAAGTACGAAACCATAAAAATATGTTCATAAAAATGGAGTACTAAATGAGGCTTCCGAAGCAAATGTAAACAGTGCATTCGCAGCTCAAATAAAAGACCATTAGTAATATCTTCAGCGAACGTGGTCTGAATAAAAAGGTGGGGATCTTAGAGTTTTAAATGTTTGAAATGCAGCCTTTAGCTACCTTATTCCTTTTAGATAGCGAGCCATTTAGTACTTGTTTTCACTCATAATGATCCTTTTAAAGCGCGTGGTCAGTTGAATATTTTATGCGCCTTTTTACATTTCTTTTTCTGTCTAAACTAAGGATTTATGGAATTTATGGTGTCTGTATGAAATAAGTAACCTATATATGTAACGCTTTAGTCTAATTATTAAGGGAAATTAAACGATATATCATATGAGATGGACGTGTTTACTTGATTCCCTACAACGAACCTTATGTTATATCGAGGGAATTGTTGATGTATGTATTAGGTATTTTTTACGATGTAGCAAGTTTTGACAGATACTTTTTGTGTATACTGCCAAATTGTCATCAGGAAAAGCGGGTTACTGATTTTTATGTTCCATGTAAAGGATAGATTTTTTAATAGAAAAGGAAGCATACGGGCAAGAAGCATTTTAAGTAATACCACCCATGGACACTAACAAGAGAGCTCGCGGTTGCGTTGCCGGCTTTTATGAAATTGGTACGCTCTTCTCTTGAAGGACCCTGAGTAGAATTCGTTCTTAAATACTTCAGTGGGTAGATGGTTCCACATACTTCAGTGCACAGCAACAATTGGTTTAAATTACGCGCAATTGTGGAACGACGAATGTTGAGGTAATACGTACCTATAGAATTTCGTATGCCTAGACGTCCTAATGACGTAGAATGACTCTAAACACATTTAAATATCTTATGAGCTACTAGTTTAATAACTGAAGTTACCATCTTTAAAAGATTGAAGATAAATATAATTAATTAAGAAGGATACTTGCAACTTGTAACTTACATGACATATAACAAGACCAATAGACGTAAAAACTGGAAATTATTAAAACATTCGCACAACAATATCAAAGACAGAAACAGTCACCCTTAGGTACGAACAAAAACAATACAATACAGCCACCAATATTATAAAAACCCGTGCAGCGGGTTACATCTGCAATTCTAAGCGAAATTGCTCTCGACTTACCAGACATTGAATTATTCGCTAGTTATGAAATAGTCATAAACTATAACACGACAGTTTTATTAAACCGCTATCCAGTATCGCAGACTGGTGTGAAGCCGGTACATTTATTTACCTCTTAGAAGAAAGCCAATAAGGAAAAATACAAACCTATTTTTAGATCAGACACAAAAGTAACATAAAATACAACCGCAATTGAATAAACATTTAGAATACTTATAAATTAATTTTATAGCATATATCGTAACGATATAAGTCCAGAAAAAAAGAATTTAAAATCACTTATTTTCTTCGATTATGTATCTAATAATAACTATATCTTAAATAATTACTTGGAATATTTTAAATTTTATACATATATAAGACAATAGTCTGTATTTCAATAGCAAGCAAGAGGCTAAATAAAACTTTTATTTGTTTCTCTGTAAATAAAGAATGCAATTTTATTTATCGAGTAGGTTACACACTGATACAATCCTTACAAGACTAACACAATCTTACCTGTAAATAAAGAAACGACAATAAAAGTTCATTGTTATCACCTCTCGATACATATAGCTTAACTAAGTATTAAATTAATTTACAAATAAGATTAAAATACAATTCAACAATCTCAGCATATTTGTCCTTTACATCTTTGACAATGTCAGCTAGCTTGACGTGACACGACGCGGCTCACTCACGAACTAGCAGTGCGCGCGAATATTCAAATTAAAGAGATCATTCTCTTTACACATATACAATTTATTTCGTTATCGCAATAGACTATACTTAGTAATACCGGATTTCTCACAACCCCTTCAAACGCTCAATGACATACTGAGTTCGATTCTAAGATAAAAAGGAATCACCCATATAAAAAATAAAATACTTTTCAAACAACATTACTCTGTAGAAGATAATTATTCTACTATCAATAAAAGTTATGAAGTTTAAATATTAATTAAAGCCAAATAAATTATTAAACTAGCATTTAATTAAGTACACGGAATAAATTCACACTGAAATAAAACTTCACACTTCACAAGATAATAGCATAAAACTCATTATGAGATAGTTAAAATTTCATTCAAAACGGCAAAAGAATATTCAAAGAACATTACACTTAGGGTGAGATCTATAGTCCGCACTTGGACTTTACTCTGACTTAACTATCGAGCTAAGACACAGTCGGTATTTATAGAGCAAACTGCGAATCCCTCCCTAGTGTTGGCTTAGCTTAATCCCAAGTCCACGAAATCGACGACTTACCAAAAACTTTGACTATAAGCCTAACAAAAATAATGGCCTAAAATTTGCTCTACCATCATATCTTTTACTGGACTTTTTATTTTTGTCGGTTTTTAATGAACGGTGTTGCCATTTGGTATCAGAGTTCCATAGACTTTGGGAAAAATAGAATTTGAATTCAAAGAAATTTTAAATGATCTTGATAAATACCTATGAAATGCATGAAATAAAATAATTATACATTATTATGGTATCTATTGTTGTTTATTTACATTATTTATATAAGTGTTCAACCCCATTTTTGAGAGATCTTATAAATAACTGGTGTGATATCGTATCTGTCACCTGGCAGCCCTGGCATATTATAGTGACAACGAAATTCAAACTATAACCTAACCGATGACTCTCGCTTCACATCTGTTATTTTCGTTTCCCTGAATCTTCTACCATTTATTACCTGACTACCCTAAAAAATTTGAGATAGGAGTGGAACATATAAAATTAAAAAATCTGTTAGAAATAGAATTTCTTCAACAAAAATATAAATTAGTATTAGAAATATGTATTACACTCAAAAAAAGAATCAGAAAATAAATGTTTAAAATGAAACAAGTTTTGTTTTGATATTCTTTATTACCGAACAAATTACCTAGTTAAATTGTGCAATCACAGATTGCCGGAATGCTAGACCTGTAGGAGATCTTTCATTGTTTCTGTGTTACTCAACTTCTGCTGTCAGCAAGATCACCATCATCATAAGCATAGGGGATGCTTATGACTCTATATACCTATATTATGCAATACAGCACAAGCTATAATTATATATAACTAGTATATTTTGTCAATTTTGACTGTAGTCCTAGCTGTAAACATGGAAATTTCCTTTTCTACACTCCGAAAACCCTTTCAACAATATGCCTAGTTCTTATTTGAGAATAATTATAATTATTGTCAGCTCTTGTCGTTGGATATAAAAGTGTTGTTAACATGAAGTTAAGTGCCGGATAACCGCTGTCACCTACTAAAACTCCTTCTAGTTCACCATTTAGCAGCCTTGCATACGCCTGGCAGTTTCTAAATATCCTGCTGTCGTGTGAACTGCCAGGCCACCTGGTCACTATATCAAATATTTCCATATCAGGCCCTATTATTGCTTGCACATTTACAGAAAAATACCCTTTTTTATTTCTGTATGCTTCAGAGTGAGCGATACCTTTGGGTCTATTAATTTTTATATGGGTGCAGTCAATAGCTCTGATTATACTGTTTAGGTCATGGTGAGTATTAGATCTTATTAATTCTTCAAACTTCCTTTTGGCTGTGTTCATATTTCTTGGAAAATTTACAAATCTAGGAAGTAATTTACTCAACTCTGCAGAGACTTTATTTATAATTAAACAGACTGTAGATTGGCTTATTCTGTTCAGATCACCACACACCATCTGTAATGTCAATGAATTATTATTAGTTACATATATGTTATGTTTCTGAAAGTCAGAAGACAAATGTCTTCAACATATAATGTATTTAAAATCATTTGAGAATACATAGGTACCTATAATATTCAAATCGAAAAACCATACATATTTATGAACACAATATTACCTGAAAACATCCAGTTGCATTTTTATGCCTTAATGCAAAAAGTATTTGCAATTGCGGTAGGTTTGGCGATCCTCTGTTGTTATAAGGTTGCAAGTTTGTAATGATCAGTGGCAGGATCACATTTAATACCGTGTGTTTCAAAATACGGTTCCTTCTTTTGAATTCATTCTCACCGTACAGGATGGAAGGATTTTGGTTGTATTCGTTCCGAACATATACAACACTTTAGGCAAAATTTTCAATTGTTTATTAGTGTAATATATAGTGTAATTTTATTAGTGTACCCTAAGGTTAAACTATGATTTCGTATTTATAGACATTTTAACGGTTAGATTAAGCTAAGCCCAAGCTAAGACAGCAAATGTCAAAATACAAATTGATGTTTCATTTCATGCAATACTTTGTTTATTATCCTTTAAAAAAGTAAACAATAACAAATATTTAAACATCTAAAACGGTACACATATATCTTCAATTTATTGTTATTTATGTATTCATTTATTTTATTATTGCAATAACTAGAAATTTACGAGTAACCTTTAGAAAATGTATTAATTATTTAAAGATGACAATAATTTTGTTACGTAGAACGGATCGCATTGTTTTGACAACAGCAACAGAGCACTTGTATCAAATATCAACAATTGAAAATTTTGCCTAAAGTGTTGTATATGTTCGGAACGAATACAACCAAAATCCTTCCATCCTGTACGGTGAGAATGAATTCAAAAGAAGGAACCGTATTTTGAAACACACGGTATTAAATGTGATCCTGCCACTGATCATTACAAACTTGCAACCTTATAACAACAGAGGATCGCCAAACCTACCGCAATTGCAAATACTTTTTGCATTAAGGCATAAAAATGCAACTGGATGTTTTCAGGTAATATTGTGTTCATAAATATGTATGGTTTTTCGATTTGAATATTATAGGTACCTATGTATTCTCAAATGATTTTAAATACATTATATGTTGAAGACATTTGTCTTCTGACTTTCAGAAACATAACATATATGTAACTAATAATAATTCATTGACATTACAGATGGTGTGTGGTGATCTGAACAGAATAAGCCAATCTACAGTCTGTTTAATTATAAATAAAGTCTCTGCAGAGTTGAGTAAATTACTTCCTAGATTTGTAAATTTTCCAAGAAATATGAACACAGCCAAAAGGAAGTTTGAAGAATTAATAAGATCTAATACTCACCATGACCTAAACAGTATAATCAGAGCTATTGACTGCACCCATATAAAAATTAATAGACCCAAAGGTATCGCTCACTCTGAAGCATACAGAAATAAAAAAGGGTATTTTTCTGTAAATGTGCAAGCAATAATAGGGCCTGATATGGAAATATTTGATATAGTGACCAGGTGGCCTGGCAGTTCACACGACAGCAGGATATTTAGAAACTGCCAGGCGTATGCAAGGCTGCTAAATGGTGAACTAGAAGGAGTTTTAGTAGGTGACAGCGGTTATCCGGCACTTAACTTCATGTTAACAACACTTTTATATCCAACGACAAGAGCTGACAATAATTATAATTATTCTCAAATAAGAACTAGGCATATTGTTGAAAGGGTTTTCGGAGTGTAGAAAAGGAAATTTCCATGTTTACAGCTAGGACTACAGTCAAAATTGACAAAATATACTAGTTATATATAATTATAGCTTGTGCTGTATTGCATAATATAGGTATATAGAGTCATAAGCATCCCCTATGCTTATGATGATGGTGATCTTGCTGACAGCAGAAGTTGAGTAACACAGAAACAATGAAAGATCTCCTACAGGTCTAGCATTCCGGCAATCTGTGATTGCACAATTTAACTAGGTAATTTGTTCGGTAATAAAGAATATCAAAACAAAACTTGTTTCATTTTAAACATTTATTTTCTGATTCTTTTTTTGAGTGTAATACATATTTCTAATACTAATTTATATTTTTGTTGAAGAAATTCTATTTCTAACAGATTTTTTAATTTTATATGTTCCACTCCTATCTCAAATTTTTTAGGGTAGTCAGGTAATAAATGGTAGAAGATTCAGGGAAACGAAAATAACAGATGTGAAGCGAGAGTCATCGGTTAGGTTATAGTTTGAATTTCGTTGTCACTATAATATGCCAGGGCTGCCAGGTGACAGATACGATATCACACCAGTTATTTATAAGATCTCTCAAAAATGGGGTTGAACACTTATATAAATAATGTAAATAAACAACAATAGATACCATAATAATGTATAATTATTTTATTTCATGCATTTCATAGGTATTTATCAAGATCATTTAAAATTTCTTTGAATTCAAATTCTATTTTTCCCAAAGTCTATGGAACTCTGATACCAAATGGCAACACCGTTCATTAAAAACCGACAAAAATAAAAAGTCCAGTAAAAGATATGATGGTAGAGCAAATTTTAGGCCATTATTTTTGTTAGGCTTATAGTCAAAGTTTTTGGTAAGTCGTCGATTTCGTGGACTTGGGATTAAGCTAAGCCAACACTAGGGAGGGATTCGCAGTTTGCTCTATAAATACCGACTGTGTCTTAGCTCGATAGTTAAGTCAGAGTAAAGTCCAAGTGCGGACTATAGATCTCACCCTTAATGAAAGCTATTAAGTTGGCGACGGGGAAAATTACAAACCGATGTTACGAAGAAACGGCACGGAACAAACAGATACGGCCTCCTCAAATCCCAAAACTAATAAATATTCCAATGATTTGCCATCCAATTCAGGCAACGCCGAAATCTTTCCGAAGGGAATCTGATATTAGCATATGACACGGCAAAGCCGAATTTACGTTACGACCGTTTACTATGCAAATATCGTCTTTATAATGCTAATAATAGAGGTGATGATTTCAGTTTGAAGGGACAATATTTTGTAAGACAATGAGTAGCCGCAGGGCCCAATACAATGTGAGTTGTTAATGTAACATATTAAGTCTAACGTATACATTTATGTACAGCGTAGAGTTATGAAAGTGATTAGGAATTTTGTGTCAGCACAAAATAATTAATATTGGTGTACTATCTGTGGCGGTTAATAAACCACATTGCTGCTGTAATCGAATAGTAATTAGTAGGTTAATACTTATACGGACGAATTAATTTGATTAATCTAAAAGGCAAACCATTTATTTATATTATATATTATATAATAAAATTGTGTTATTAAAAAAGAGTGCGGTTGAATTATTATAACAAAACATTAATTATTTTAACGAATAATTAACGTTTTAATAAGGTAACAGTTTCGTACGATTTTTTATTAATGTAATTTAGTGTAATTAATTCTTCTAAAATATTAACATTACATTAATATTACTACTGACGAATTACAATGCCTATTAGGCAATTTGATCGTTTTCGCTAAAGTTTTGAATACTTTGGACAGGTTTAAATACTTTAATAAACTCCAACTTATATATCTTAAAATAGTCGACCTTTTCAATAGTAGAGGCGTTATGAGAGATAGACAAATATTCGTTAGCAAACCTTCTCTTATTGGAATGCTGTTTAAATAGAAACATTATCTTTGATTCTAACAAATACTATAAATACGCACAGTTCAAAAGCATTCAACATGATATTACGTAATTCCATTCACTAATCTTTCTAATCTCGTCTCATATTATAATTCCGTCCGTCTAACAATCCTTGAAAACTCAGAGCTTGTTAAATAAACTCCGTGGTAAGAAGTTTGTTCGCGACGCTTTAATTTATACGCTCGTCCTTAATTTCGTTCCGAGATCTCAATGAGACGATTTGATTAAAAATGCGAAGACAATGCAACGCTTTTCGAAGGTTCTTAGAGCCTTATATTCAATTCCTTTGGAACTGATTAATAAAATTTGATTACCGTCAGCCTGGAATGGCTTTGTTTTGCGATTGTGTTGAAATAGACAATGTTTATTGTCGATTGTTACGAAGGTTTGCTTAGTTATGTTTTATCTAATTATGTGTCTAAATTCCGTAGTTTGGTTAGCTTTCAGTCGACGCTCATTTCCTCCATCTTCTTTACTATTATTTTTAATCCTAGAACTCCCTTATCTTAAAATTTATTTAAATTCTTGGGTCATTTTAACTACATATTACACTCCTCTTATATAAGCATTTTGTAAATTCCATCTTATCCAGGGTTTAGGATAAAACTATAGCTTACTAATTTCATACCATTACCTAACACACTCTTAAAATTCATCTATACCAGCACCTCTTAACCATATCCTTTACATTTTAATGCATGTATATGATTATCAGGTTGTTTTAGAAACTAGGAATAATAATTGCGATTCGTGGACAAGATTACTTTTAAAAACAAAACTTATATTGTGTCGCGTAATGACATTTTGGTGACTATTTAATTGATAAGTTTTATTGAAATTTTTAACTTACTAACCCAATATAATTCTAGCAGAAATCGAACCCAAGACCAACCCCCTGGGTTTAATGTCATGTTTTAGCTAGTCAAAGCTTACCTTTAATTACCTTCGTTCCACAACTGAGCGTTTTAAAAGAAGTTTTTGCCACTAGCCATCACCAGCAGTATTTACGAACCAATTCGCCTTCAAGACGTACCTTTGTTTTAAGGCCGGCAACGCACTCGCGAGCCCTCTGGCATTGAGAGTGTCCATGGGATGCGGTATCACTTAACATCAGGTGAGCTTCCTGCCCGTTTGTAATAATAATATAATATGTTTTTAATTAAACTTGTTTGCCACATACAAATGTATATTTTATTTAAAAAAACATCAAATTGTTAATCTAGGTTACGACGCCACGGTCGCGGTCGGTACGTGGCAATAAAAAAATAATTCGTTATTATAACTTTATATCTTGGCATTTTGACAGATTAGCTAAAGTAAAAACCTACTTTCACCCAAATAACTTGGGAAATTGCTATGGTTTTAGCGCATCCGCGTACATACCTCAAAAGCAAGCCAAGTCTTTGAGATAAACGCACAAGAATTTTCCACATACACTAAATTTTAGACGGAATAATTCTGGCATAGTTTTCTTGACTATCTCACAGAGGGTAAGAACATAATTTGGAATTAATATCCCTTTAATTTGTCTAAATAAAATTAACTAATATATAAAATTCTCGTGTTCGTTCGTTCCCATACTCCTCCGAAGCGGCTTGACCGATTCTTATGAATTCTTTTCAGCATAGTCAGTAAGTCTAAGAATCGGCTACTATCTATCTTTCAAACCCCTAAGTGATAAGAGTTGTCACCGCCAAAAAAAAAATTTTTAAACACATTTTTTTGTTTTTATTTTTTTATGATACAGCAGGCAAAAATACATACAACCCTTAATTTTTATCTACCCTCTACGATCAACCCCTATTTTTTGTTTTAGTAGATAAGTATTTTTATTGAACTAAAAAAATGTTTCCTAGAAATATTATAGATGGCAAAACGATGTTTGCCGGGTCAGCTAGTATAAGATAAAAATTACCCAGTTAACATCGTTTCCTTATCGGGTTTTTGGGTCTGACACATTCCAGTTTCCTTACGAATTTACCCATTACTGTTCTAAATATAATTAATTACTAATTTATAATAAAACTGTGCACAGCCAGGCTTTAAAGCACGACTGATATCGATTAACTTCTAATATAAAAGAATACTGTATACGTTCTACGTAATAATACGTAGATATATTTCATCAAAATATCTTGAAGAAAAACTATGTTCTTTTTCCTTGATAAGTTCATTAGGTTGTGTGATAAAGCGGATTGCTTCAGGCGTTTCGTACCTTCGCGATATTTTATGGTCTATCAATATGAAATGTTTTTGTACGAAAGACAATCAGTGAGATGAGCAAAAAGCGTAAAATATATGAACGTTAATATTCCTTATACCTTATTCGGAAAAATCATGACTGAGAATAGTCGAAGCATTTTCGTAATTTTTTGACAAAATTTTAGATTTTTTAAATCACAAGCTTCTTTCCGCAGTTACGGACACGTGGGATTCGTATATAAATAATTTTACGCGATCACTTCAACAATAATCGTAGTTAGTCTTCAGATGACACTTTAAGTATAGATGTCAAATATCAAGTGAGTTTGACAGATGTCATGTCGGTTTACACGTCAGTGAAAGCGGTTACTCTGGAGCTACATGACCTTTATCTCATATTACAATTTACATAAGATATATAGGTCCAAATATAATAAACGTTGGTGGCGTTTGTCGTAGTAAATACCAGATTTTATACAAAAAATATCTACTACTCGCTAGCAAAAGCCATAAGATGACATTGATCTGACAATTTGTTAGAATAGAAAAACCTTCATATTTATTAACGATACTTTATATTCCAAAACACGTTCAAATAGGTTGATAGGTCCACACTAATTTAAGTATATATTATTTTTGTTGCTCATAGCAAGAAGGTTTATTTGAAAAAACGCTTTTATGATTTTTTTTAAATTCGGAAAAAGGAAAATATCGGTTTTATTAATTTAAAGCTGAACTAAGACGACAATAAAAATAAAGAAAAATATTTATAAGACTAGGAATCGGACAAGACATCTTTATACTCTTAGATAGAAAGATATACTATTTTACTAGCAGACTCGGCCAAGCGTTGCTGTGGCTAAGATTTTGTAACATTACATAGCGCCATCTGTACCAACGTACCAACGTTTGTGCCATTGTGACTGTCAAATAATAAACAAATAATTTGCAATAAAAAAATATTGCGGGTATAAATTATGATATAAGCTATCCTATCTTTTAATGTAAATATAATTGCCCACGGTGTGCCAATTTGATTGAAATCGGTTAAGTAGTTGAGGATTCCATAGCGGACAAAGAACGTGACGCGTAATCTCTATATATATAAAATTCTCGTGTCACAATGTTCGTTCCCATACTCTTCCGAAACGGCTCGACCGATTCTTACGAAATTTTTGATGCATATTCAGTAAGTCTGAGAATGGGCTACCATCTATCTTTCAAAACCCTAAGTGATAAGGGGTGTCCACCCCAAAACTTTATTTTTATTTTATAGAGAAAAAAATGTTTTTTTTTAATTTATTTATAATACACCATACAACCATTAATTTTAATCTATCATCTACGATCAACCCCTATTCTTTATTTGTTAGTTAAGAACTAAGAACTAATAACATGAGCTCTGTGCTTTATATAGAGAAAAATCACAGAAAAACCTAAAAAGTGGGTGGCATATCAAAATGTTCTATGTATGTACTAAAAAGGTAGGCTAACTAAAATCACATTAAGAAGAAACGAAGTTCTCATGGGCATCTAGTTTATATATATAATCTTTTATATAAAATTCAAAAAACGAGGACATCATAACTTGTAATATAACATTGTACATATGGATCAGCAATTTATAACGTAACTTGACGCGATCTCGTCCACAGCAAGTTAATGAAGGGACCCAAATTATGCCTGAACTGATTCCGAACAATAGAGGCAAGTCGTTAATTTACCAAGTTCGTATAATAGCGTACAAGTGTATAAGATTGATGTGCGCTGACCCCAAACTTAATATTCATCAAGTCACATACGGATTGCAAACAATGCTTGTAATAGAGGGATAAACCTATTTTATCAATGCGACAAGCAACTGTTTATTGGGTATACTCTAAATCAAAGATTGACTGTCTGTGATCAGTGTTGGCCTAGTGGCTTCAGCGTGCGACTCTCATTCCTGAAGGCGAAGGTTCGATCCCCGGCTGTGCACCAATGGACTTTCCATGTGCCCATTTAACATTCGCTCGAACGGTGAAGGAAAACATCGTGAGGAAACCGGATTGCCTTAGACCCGAAAAAGTAGACGGCGTGTGTCAGGCACAGGAGGCATATCACCTACTTGTCTATTAGATTGATTGATTGACTATTTGCTATCTCTTCGTCGGCTTAGAATGACCAAGGGTAGGCACCACCGATATTATCGCAGTGTAATACTTCAATGCCGGAAATTATACGTCGGCGTTATGCTATCAGCAAAGATATATCTTACTTGAACATTCATAAGCTGAGTGGCCCTGATGGGATCCTTGTGCTTCTTGGGTCCTGCATAAAAGCGCCTTTTTCGGTATCTGTGCTCAGTGTGCCGGAAGACCGCTTCAATTTATCGATATCGTAATAAGCGATCGCTCTAATCCGTCCTATCGCCCAATAGCCATAACTTCCTTGTTCTCCAAAATAATGAAAACCATTATTAACGGCCAGCTCCTGAGGTACTTAGAGGACCACCAGCCGATTCGCGTTTGTCAGTACAGCTTTCGGCGACCTTTTCATTTACCTTATACAGCAGACGACTACCCACTAAAGTATTTCCGAACCAATGCGACTTAGGATCCTTCAAAGAAAAGAGAGTACCAATGCGAGCCTTCTGGTAGTGAGAGTATCCATGGGCGGCGGAATTACTAAACATTGATTGTCCCCTGTTCTATTAAAAAAATACATTTCAGCGTTTTAATTACGATTCTTTAGAAAGAGTCGATTATTATACTAACACTAGCTGCACCCGCGAACTTCGTTTCTCCTTAATGTGATTTTACTTACCTCTTCAGTACATACCAACATAAATAATTTTGCTATGCTACCCCAGAGACTGTTCGGTTTTTCGGAATAAAAACTTTTTAGGTTGTTCTGTGAATTTTTCTCTAAATAAACCTCAGAGTTAAAGTCATAATTAACAAATAAAAAATAGGGGTTGATCGAAGAGGGGAGAAAATTAGGGTTGTATGTATTTTTGTATGTTGTTTCATAAAAAAATTTAAATTTAAATTTTTGTCCAAAAATAAAAATAAAATGTTAGGGGTGGAAAACCCTTACCACTTAAGGGTATGAAAAATAGAAAGTAGCTGATTCTCAGACCTACTGAATATGCATATAAAATTTGATAAAAATCGGTTAAGCCGTTTCGTAGGAGTAAGGTAAATAACATTGTGAGACGAGAATTTTATATAAAAGATAATCATTGTCCTTGTTGAAGGACTGTGTCTAAAAGTGACTGTCCTACCGGTTGCCGAACCAAATTTGGAATCGCGCTAATCAGTCAATGGTTAGATCTGTCGAGGATCCACTTAGGTACACAATCCTTAGTTCGCATCTTTGCAGCACCTAAGACTTAGATTAATTGATTGTGTATTGGTGTAATAGAGGTATATATTATTTATTTACTTTTCTTTTATTGACAGAGTTTTTTTATAACACGTGTGTGTCTGTAATAACAGAGATTAAGATATTAAATAAATGCGTAAACCGAAAACGATATTGTTTTATTCATTATGTTATAAACTGGAATTACTTGTAAGTTATGACTTATGAAACTTGAATATAATTTCTATGCTTTACGTAGGTTGCTCAAATACGTCATAGCGTTTGACGAAAGCATGGTACCGTAAACATAAAGACGCGCGAAACGTGCTACTTCGCTCGGTCAGTTTTTTATTCTGTGACGTCATCGTTACATTCATTAAAAAAAACGACCGGTTTATCATGTATAGGTCATGATTAGATGAAATCATTTTAAATAATTATGATATTTCTTTATAGTTAATCCTTCGATAATATTTGGTCATCTCAATATATTTAGTTAGTTTATTATAATATTATGGGAGTGAGAAAGGTGGAGCAAAAAAGTACTTAACTTAGCCAAAGGTAAAATTAACGCAAAAGAGGATGTCAATTTAAAAGGTAGATAGACCATATTATGGAAACAGCAGGTGCGCAGTGCGGACAGGAATGGCGGGATTTGGAGGACGCCGCACAGAATTGAAAAATAATAATTATCAAGTTTGGTAACTGTTTACTTTCCTCAAGAAAATTGTCATGGACACTTGTATCTTACCTACTCTCACAAACGGCTGCCAAACGTAGACTGGACACTACAAAAATAAAAACTAAACTAGTAGCATGCCAGAAAGTAATGGAAAGAAGCGTTCTTAAAATAAGAACAATACATAAAATTAAAAGCGAAAAAATAAGACGAAGAACAAAAGTTATAGATGCCTTACATTATGCCCTAAAACAGAAGTGGCAATGGGCGGGGCATATAGCAAGATACACCGATAACAGGTGGACCTTAAAGACAACTGTATGGAAAGGACCAAGAGGAAGAAGGAGAAGAGGTCGCGCAAAAAAAAGGTGGATAGAAGAAATAGAAGCGGTAGCAGGAAACGAATGGAGAAAGAGAGCCATAGACAGAGTCAGTTGGAAAAAGCTGGAGGAGGCCTTTACCCGTGAAGGGGTTCCGATCGACGGTACTGAAGGAAGCTATAGAATATATAATAACAAGCAAAAGGAAAGAAATATATGTATAAAAATTTAAAATAATCTAAGCTGTGTATTATAATTTGTTTTTGTCATGATTGGAAATAAAACGGGCTTTATTATTATTATTATTTATAACTGTTTACTTAAGAGCTCAGGATCGATTCATGATCCTGGTACACTGTCACAAGGGCCTAAGCCAAGTTATTATTATTATAATAGTTCATGTATTATTTGCCTATTAATTTCTTTCGTATTAATGGTCAAAGGTCGTACTTGTAGAATAACTATCCCATCTCGTGTCTCATTGAGAGGTTACAAGACTTTAAACAGTAAAAGTGATACCCACACATTTTTAAAGTTGTAATAATCACCTACACCTTAGCAGGGTATAAACAAGACTCTGGCAAATCATTAAACAAAAAGGTTTAAGAATATTTAAAAACGTTTAAGTGCTAAATCGTAGGGATTATGAATAAAAAGTTTGTTAGTCGCTAAAACTTGTCGGGCTCGCTACGCCTAAAGTTTTCTTGTTAGGTCTGACAACACTTGGAAGTTTTAACAGGGCCCTTCGCGTTTATGTGCGCCTGTTACTTTGGCAAGGGTGTATCTATTTATTGTTTGCTGATAAATTATATTTAGGGCGACCGATTTGACAAGAACACTAATACTTTTCTTTTATTTAATCTTAATATATATAAATTACGTGTCACGTTGTTTGTCCGCTATGGACTCCTAAACTACCGAACTGATATCAATCAAATTTGCACACCGTGTGCAGTGTGATCTAACTTAAAAGATAGGATAGCTTACATCTCAATTTATACCCGAAATATTATTTTATTGCAAAATATTTGTTTATTATTTGATAGTCACAATTGTAACAGATGGCGCTGTGTTGAAAGTACCAACGTTTCACATAAGCTACAATTTAATTACAAAACCACCAAAAAAGCATGGTCATGTTCCCCATGACTGGTGTTCTCCTACCGTTTCCCTTGAATAGTTTGCTACTATGTAATAATATAACAAAAACCTTAGCCACAGCAACGCTTGGCCGGTCTGCTAGTAAACATATAAAGATCAAATTTATTTTATTAAATATTCATCCTAAAATAGGAACTACAATATAACTTCAGAATAGCGTTTAATGAAGCTATTGTTTGTCAATAGTGTACGCATACAACCAATAGTTTACTAAAAATATAGTTTCTATTCTACGAGTATTAGGTACTTGTGTAAATACGTGTTTTCCAACTAAGCATGTGTATGTATCAAATTTTTCGACAGTAGATTAAGGTCAAAATAAATTAACAACATGCTCAAGAAATTCACGTAGACTCTGTAACATTATTGTTGCATTTATATAAATTACAATTTAAAGGCCGGCAATGCACACGCGAGCCCTCTGGGATTGAAAGTGTCCATGGGCGGCGGTATCACTTAACAGCAGGTGAGACTCCTGCCCGTTTGCCCGCTGTAACATAACAAAAACTTACAAGATCTTAATAATGTTGAAAATATTTCATAAAAAATGAGTCTAAATCACAATTAGAGGTGGCTGAAAATCGATGCATATATCAATATGACTAAAGATATTTTGTATAGCTGTTTACTTTCACATTTAAACATAATGTATTCGTAGATTCATGTGTTAAGCCAACACTTAACTCGAACTAATAGTTTAAAGCTTCGCACCGCGTCTGCAGTTTCAAGCTATTTCGCTCTATTAGCCAAAACTGCAACTACCTTTAGTTTAAATATACCAACATATAATAGTTTATAATGTACCGTATTGAAAAAGAGAATCACTATTAATGTCACTCTATTTACATCACAAACACAACACGATGAGCCTATTTAAATTTAATTTACAATTAGCTGAGAGCAGTTTTTCCACACAACAACATACATATTTAGGATACTCACGGGTCGGGGTTACAATCTGGATATAATGGGGAGACTGGGTTATGGGTACCAAGCAAAAGCCTGAGGCAGAAGTCTCAACTTTTGGATGTACTGCGCGCAAACTCCAACTTAGTTAGCGATGCGCTACTCACGCGAGCAATGCGTATAATAAATAGAATTTCTATCGAGGTAGACCTATTTGTTTGTACACTGGCTAAGTTCACTAGAGATGCTTGCTATATTATTAGTTACTAGCGGACCCGACAGACGTTGTCCTGTCTTAACTATGAATATTGATTTCAAATTGGTATAATGAATTAAAAAATATTTCAGAAACAAAGTGTTTATTATTCTAATGCTTTATTTTATACTTCATTCTTTGTTTGTTTTTCTGGCTCGCATATTATTATATTATCAATATAATAACTCCGATCGAAGCATTTATTTTGAATGATATTCATTTTTCTTACATTCTCTGACGATATTTGCAGCACGCATTCTGTCAATGTTGTGTTATGTCAAATGCCATAAGGTTACACCAAAAAGTTCGAATTGTATGGTGGTTAAGTATTCTTGAATTTTCTAATTTTCCGCGCAATTTTTTTCTTTTTTTCTTTTATAAGAACCTTCTCCTGGCAATTACAAACACAACAAAAAAAAATCAGACAAATCGGTCGAGCCGTTTTCATGTGATGTCGTGACAACGGAAAACGGGTTTCATTTTTATATATATAGATAACATCTAGTTATTTACATATTTACATTTTTAATAATTTTTTAATTGAAGGATTATCGGTATAGGCATTACTGTGTAGTGCTATCGCATTAGTAGTAACTTTTAAGATATAAACAATGCAGACCACATTGATGTGCGACAGCAACTTATATACGTGTTGGTCGACACGGCCGCAACAGTAGTGATTAGGGAAACAAACATAGAAATATGTATATACTGTACGGGAATTCAAACAGACGTAAATAATTATGCAACGGGTAATGTAACAATAACAATGAAAATTACCGCAAAAAGTCTAGTAATTACTGAATGCCAATGATCATGTTTTACATATTTCCGTGAAATAAAACGTCAGAAGAAGCATCAATTGACTCTGTTTAATGAGTATGTATGGTTTTATAATATTGTGAATATGTTACCGGAGTTGTATAGAAATCCTAGGAAATTTATATAATTCCGAAGCTATTTAGGAAATGTATAAAATATTGAATACATGAATGTCCTAGGAAATGTGCACAATTCCAATTAATGCTTTAATCTATACTAATAATCTAATCTATAATAATATTATAAAGAGGAAAGATTTGATTTTTTGTTTGTTTGAAATGAATAGGCTCCGAAACTACTGGACCGATTTCAAATTCTTTCACCGTTGGCAAGCTACACTATTCCTGAGTGACATAGGCTGTTTAATTTTCAAAAAAACTAAAGATGATTACTAAAACTTGAATAATCTAACCCAAGGTGTAAAAAAATAAACAAAAAACTTCCTTCAATCGCGTGCGCTGCGAAAACTACTAATGATAGAACAAAATGATGTACTACAATTTTTCAGGATACATCACTATCTATAAAAAATGTCGCGACAGCATCTCTCTATCTTTTATAGTTACGTCACAATAAGCGTCCTTTTATAATTTTTTTTTTAATACCACCGCTAGAAAAGGCTCTTTATTCGGAGGAATTGATCCTTATCAAACTAAATACCAACGTTTCACATCAACCACAATTTAATGGCATAACCACCAAAAAAGCATGGTGGATTGGTGTTCTCCTGCCTTTTCTCTTCTATATCATTTATTTTACACATTTCCGTGCGATTTTAAGAATTACACACAATTCCAAAGAATTGTATCTAATGACGGATAACATACATTTCCGTACATATACACATATATACATTGAAAATTAATTGGATCAAGTTCGTATATAAATAATTTTTATCAATTTTGTTGAGGGTAGTACATAATTGGTCATGACCAATAGCCACGTTTGATTTCACATTATCTTTTGCTTTGTCGTATCACTTAACTGGAGCCACTTGTGATTTTATTATTAATTACGCCCACAATATTATATTTTTTCGTGAGTGTTTTGTGCAGGCTGTGAACTTTTTGTGTTGTACTGAAAGAATGTATTTATAATCGGTATAACCTTTCCCATTCTACCTGCATTAATTGGTCCCTGCGACTGGCAAATATGTCTTTTTTCTTAAATTGATAAATTGTGTTTCAAGGACCACCGGCCAGTTCTTTGTGGTGCAGAGTAAATTATTAAGAGTTTACAATAATCTATTAATAATTAATATCTCTATTGATTTCAGATTACAGTATGTTTCGTTGGACATTTTTTATTTACAGAGAGCCTTGCTGTTCCTGACACTTGTCTTTTTGGGTCTAAAACGTTCTTGCTGACAACGATGTTTTCCACTACCGTACGAGCAAACACAAAAACATTGGTGACAGCTATGGTAGGTTTCATTGATGTTTGTCAATTTATTTATCGGTGACCCCAGAGCTGACACTTTCCTGGCTCAACGACCAAACTTTTTAAATTTGTTTTGATTTTCATTTTATTTATTTTTAATTATTTCTATTATTACTTTGTAGGTTAAGAAAATTGTAAATACTTGATTATAAATAAAAGGAATTTAATTATTATATATACAAGCCTTATACGTAACGTCGGATACATCCGTTATGTAATGTACGATATGTACGGAATGCTATTCTATTGTCCTTATAGGGGCATCCTATTTTTGCCCTACGATAGGAAACCAGAAATTCATTCATATTACGATGTAAGCCTAGCACGAGTCGGTACGAAAACGAACGTCAAAGTAGATCGAGAATGTGCCGCCAATTCTCAAAGTTCGTGCTGAAACGCGCGAACGAAGTTATTCCAGCCGCAAAAAATATATAGAACTTCTCGACCTACGATTCTGCCGCCTTCGGGCCGGCCCTTCACCGGTTAG
Source organism: Pieris napi (assembly GCF_905475465.1). NCBI lineage: Eukaryota > Metazoa > Arthropoda > Insecta > Lepidoptera > Pieridae > Pieris > Pieris napi. The sequence continues at coordinate 1,236,578 of NC_062239.1, read as the reverse complement.
ACTGCTCGAAGATCCCTTTAGGTTGAGCAGTACACCATCCTTATTCCACAATGCCTTAAAGGAAATCCGGGGTTAAATTTAAGGTGACACTATATTTTTTTCAAATTAGATACATATGGCTGGCTTAAGAAATGATTAATAAAACAGAACCAGAAATGTCGGTGATTAGAGATTGACGGAACTACAAACAACTCATTTTCTTCCCTGTACATAACAAAAGGAATTCCCCGAAAACACAATAAATACTATAGATTCGGTGTAAGGTTAATCTTTGCTACGAAAGTCGACACGATAAGAAGCTCGTGCTTCGTTCGTTTAACGTCACTGCTAAACGTACACGTACGTTATACAACGCGTAAAAGGCGGGGGGGGATAAAGAGCTTTTTTTCCTTTTGAATATCCTCATACGTCATAATAATTCGTTGCCATTTCGGATAATAATACTTCCGACAAATTAGTTATATAGCGAGCAAGTTCCTTGACGATTTAGTTCCTAACAAACCACCAAAAAGATACGTTTTTCAAATTGTTATTTAAAGTGAAAGTTATGGGTGATTTTAATATGAACTTTATATGGATTTTATTATTGATTAGTTGTACAGGTGAATCTTAATTATTTCATTTTATATGTTGATTTTATTGGTTTGATGCTTTTAAATGAAATATTTTAATGAGCATTTTATCATTATAAGATATACATTAATAAAACTTAAATCAGTGTTGAGATAGAACTTACAACTTAATACTTTATAAGTTCTATAGTGTACCTCAAACTACAAGAGAACTTAAAAAAATATTCCTAAAATAAATATTTAATCTAAATACAATGTCTTCAATACAAGTTTTTTAATATCGTCATCCATATTGATTCAATAGAAAATAAGCAGGTACACGATTCCACGAACCAGAGACAAAAAATCGCTACTGTGTTTCATCAGTAATCTTCTATTTTTGTTCTATTTTAAAAGTTTCAAGCATTACCTACTACTTTTAACAAATTACAGGGTCTATGGCCGTCGTGAATAAACACCGGATCCCTTGGCTTAAAATTAGATTCAATAATAAAGAACCTTTTGAAAATTTTGCAAGTCGATATACGAACATTTTATCAGATCGAAGCCAGCTCCAGCGACCAGAAAATGGTGACCCCTGCGACAGTATCATCCCGCCACGACCAAGGTGGAATTTTGGTCAACGCATCAGTGATAAAAGTAAGATTGTTTAAAAATCTAATTAAGTATCTGTATACCAATTCTTCTCTGGATCCTGAGAGATATATAAAGCTATCTAAATATTATTGGGGGAAAAAAATCAATGGCGCTACAACCTTTTTAGGTCTGGGCCTCAGATTTCTGTATATGTTTCAAGTAATTTGTAATCTAACAGGGAAGTAGGTGATCTTCTGTGCCTGACGCACGCCGTTGACTTTTTGGGTCCAAGGCAAGCTGGTTTCCCCACGATGAATTCCTTCACCGAAAGTCAATTGGTGCACAGCTGGGGATCGAACCTACGACCTCAGGGATGAGAGTCGCACGCTGAATCCACTAGGCCAACACTGCTTCATGATTCGAAAAATATTCTCTTATAATTCCAGCTGGTGCTCGCCTTTTATGCTAGATAAGTCACATTAGTTGGACAATGCTTTAAATTATTTAAAGAATATTTTATTGATTTTTTTCCTTTCGTAAATGTTTGGTTCTTGTTATATATAATTTATGTTAACTGTAGTACGACGAAATAAATAAATGAATCTCGGTTAGATTCTCTTAACATTTATATTATTAGTTATACCATAGCGAGGTTAGGTAACTTCTTAATCAAATAAAACGCATAGTTTATCTAACAACTTTCTATTTATTTTTAGATTTAATAAGGCTTAATTGAAACTTAGATGATATTAACATTTATAGATCTCATCATCTCATCTGCAATCAGCCTCTTGGCAGTTATCAGTTTTTATAATATGATTTTGGGGTAATTAGGGAATGCAAATCCAATAATTTGTTTTGCCGCCGTAACTCGCAAACTATCACCATTCATAGATGCTGATATCATTGTATTTTTTAAAACACATCGTTGCTATGTTTACTTTTTTAATACAGTTACAAAAAAATTATTTACAGGATGCACAGAATACATGAGTGATATGATGTACCGAAATACGCTAAAAGACAGGCAAGAGAAGTGTAAGTTCCTTTATAGTAATAAACAAAAGTACGTGCGTACAAAGTACACAATATGTTAGAAGTGAAACTTCTTTGGCTAACTAATCTTTAAGTCTTGTTCATATTTATACAAATCTAAAACTTTAGATTTCCGATACTTAGAGGGAGGGAAAAAGGAAGAAATGTTAGGAATTCAATGAATTTAATTAACATTGAAATATTAAGTGTCGAAAATTAATACAAATGATTTTTTTTTTTTTAATTTTTTTTTTCGATAATAAAAACACGTGGCATAAAATAAATAATAAATAATCTTTCAAACATTAGATTAAGTTTTTACAGAATTTCATTAATTGTAATAGAATTATTACTATCATTGTTATTATGATTTATATATTTTATATATAATTATATATTTTTTGTTATTAATGGTTTCGAATCTCTTCGTTAAACCATTCAAATCAACAGGGACAAGAAAAAGATGGCGCGTAACAAATAAATGTGACGGTAAATTTTTTTCCAACGCCGATAAAGAAGTTTCACTTCAACAAGTCTATTTGCACCATTTGAAATAAAGTAGGCATGTCTCTTTTCATAACAAAAAAGAAATTCATTTTTTGGTTCTTCTCTTCCGTTCTACGCCCACGTAGAACGGTTCTACTTCAGAACTGGCATTTAATGTAAAACTAGAACCATTTAATGTACATTTCATTTTTGACGTTCACGTTGTGTTACCTATATGAATAAATGAATTTTGACTTTTAACATTTATAAATACTTCAAAGACTGCTAATTGGACTCAAAAATAAGGGGAAAAGTTCTGGACTAAGACACTATTAATTCTATTTTGTTTTTGACGTCCGAATTATTACAGGTCTGCAAAAACATGGCAAGAAACCTGGTCAAACATACATACGATTATTACACAAACATTCAACCAAACAAGGAGAATATCCACACATGGTAAGAACAAAGAATTGTATTCGCATTTTCAATGTTCTTCGTCAATTTTGATTTTTAGTCCTTAAAGTTAAGATTCTATTATGAGTTTATTAATGTAAGAGTTCATACATGTATTAATTTGCAATATTGCCGTTCAATTCGTAGAGATACAAAATGCAACTTTAGGTCTGACAAAAATATTATTAATTTATATTTCATTTGAGCTGATTGAAGGAATTATTTGAAAGTAGGTTTCTTCATCTGTTTAATATTTAATATAACACACCAAGGCATTATCCTATATTCTTTGATATGATGTAACAAGACGTTACATATCAAAGACGTCATAATGACAAAGAAATATATAAACAACAGGCCAAAACAGGAAAAACTTTAAACTATGATAAATATCATATTTTGAGTGAGTCTTTATGGAATCACCGAACAATAAAATGTTCCGTTATTCAGCTATTTAATTTTAACATATTGTAGTAACTAGTAGAGATTTCAAGATTCAGTCTTGTACGGATTTTTAAAGGTTAAGCTATGCTTTCTGTCTTATTTACCGACATTATACCTTTTTGTCGATAAAAAGTTTTACCTTCTGCGAATTATGTAGACATGTATTTGCTGGATTGCTTTATAACACTGAGGGTAATCCAATTCGACTTAGGGTCCTTCAAGAAAAGAGCGTACCAATTATTAAAAGACCGGCAACGCACTTGCGAGCCTTCTATCAGTGTGAGTGTCCATGGGCGGCGGTATCACTTAACATCCGGTGAGATTCCTGCTCATTTGCCTCCTATTACTTAAAAGCTATCACCGAATAGAACTTGACTTTAGAATAATACGATTTTAACATACGAGTGGAGAACACTTGGCTCTAAGTCGTCTAGTTTATTCACATCATCCTGAGTGCTATATTTCTCAATAACAGTACACAGACTACACTAACATTATGTAATCCAAGTTTGTTTAGATTTAGTGTTGTCTAAAACATTCTAGGCGAACTAAAAATAAATTATATGCATTCATCCTTCACATTCACGTTTATGAAGTTATACTTCTTTTGGCGCGCGGTAAAATTATGAGAGTAATTTATTACGATGCGCACACCGTCACAAAAAACCGACACCCTGAAGTTAGCATAGTCAACATTTTAACTTAAAAAATGTCCATTCTTTTAATTGTGTAGAAATAACCTTTATTGTGATATTTAAATAAACTGTATTTAACTAGATTATAGCGTTATAACTAGATAGATAGCGTTATAATAAAACTTTCAATGTATTAAATATCTTTTTTCTATTTTTAGTGTAGTTTTTTCTACAACCGTAGAATAGGGCGTAAGATAATATAAGTAAACACAATGTTTTTTTTGTACAATCAACGTGCTGTTTTGTAATATAGGCAGCTATTGGTTGGAGACGGAGGCTACGGAACAGCTGGGCATTTCTCTGCGGAGGCAGTCTCATAAGCCCGAACTTCGTCCTGACAGCAGCCCACTGTGGCTCACAATCCACCGCAGTAGTAACTAGTAAATACTTGAGGAAAGCACAACCAGATATCGTCCGATTGGGATCTACGTATATCAAGGTCAGTAAAAAGAAATACCAAAAATAATAGAGGAAACTATATAATACTGGACGTAAATAGACAACTTAATTTTTTTTTATACTATGAATCTAGTGGCTAGTTCGTAGTTGTTTTTTCACTGATATTAAAAACCTTACGAACGAAGTCCCTTTTTTTTTGATATCCGAGGTGGAAATGCATTTGCGCATCCCCTGAACAGGGGTATGTGGGACTCGACCCACGCCAAAATCTCTGCTATTCAGAGACTGGGTGAGCAATACCCACTAAAACCACCTCGAGTAGTTCCGACAAAGCCGCGTTACGGAGGCTCCGGGGTCGCTGTCGCATTCTACCGGGACCACGAACGAAGTCCCTAGATCGATTTTGACATTTGGTTTTATTACAGACACGCCGTAATCCAGAATCTGATGTAACAATCAAACAGTTCATACAACATCCGTATTGGGATCCACCCAAACATTATTACGACATAGCGCTGGTGGAGTTGGCCAAACCAGTGACGTTTTCAAAAACTGTCCAACCAGCATGTCTGCCAGGATCATTTACATCGAAATATGATGCTTATATTACTGGTTGGGGAGTTACAGATGGTACGTAGTAAATGAAAACGTCATGAATCATAAAAAATCACTTATTAATTAATTTTCTTATTAACTGACTGAATATGAAAAAAAAATTTTATCGCCTAAAAATCGTTGTTTTATAACCTATAAACATATGATGTCTACTACTTTTTATCCTTTCTTAATGATGTATTAAACATATTAGATATTTACAATCAAGTATACAGTATTTACCTACAAATTTCCTAATAAAAAGAATTAAAAAATATTAATAAGAAAATCAAAACAAATTTAAAAAGTTTGGTCCCTGTGGCAGTGTACCTTTAACGCTAGCAGCATTTCCTCGCTGTATTGCGATACTTATTCGTTTCTACATATATATTACATTTTAGAAACAGCTAAAAAACTATCACCAGTACTTCAAGCAGCAGAGGTCGACATTATAGATTCAAGTGAATGCAACACACTGCTGACTCCATTTTCAAATAGGAATTGGTGGGGTGTGATGGACCACCAGTTATGCGCAGGGAAACTCGAAGGTGGCGTTGATACTTGCCAAGTAAGTATAATCTGTAAATAATATAGTAGGTATAACTAAAAAAGGCGAATTGAAATTATTAGGTTTAGGACCAACGTATTTTTTAACCTAGGAGGAAATGCTATTTCCTCATTCCTTGCAACTCAAAGGCTTCGGGGATAAGGGACTGTACTCACACCAGGCACCCTCTATGTTCAGAGAGCCGAGTGAGCAATACCCACTACAACACTCCTTGGGTGCATTCCGCAAATGGATTTCACCTGGGTCGCTTTCGCATTCTATCGGACCTAGACCAGCCTTGCGATTCTGTAACTCACTTTTCGAATCTCACAGCGGTTTTAGCAGCGGCGGTCGCGCTCAAATCAGTCGTGAAGCAGTCCTTTTATGATTTGGCATTCTGATATACAATAAACTACAAGCTCCCTCCTTATCAGAATGCCAAATCATAAAATGACTGCTTCACGACTGATTTGAGCGCGACCGCCGCTACGAAAACCGCTGTGAGATTCGAAAAGTGAGTTACAGAATCGCAAGGCAGACACTGTTGGCGTAAACCAAAACACCTTCCTATGAAACACATATTTATTTAAGTATTGAAAATAAATGTAAAATTCGTAACAATGTTAAACAATGACAGGTATTCCCAAGAGATTATTCACGTGGAATTGGCCTAGAGGCAATACGAGTTTTGTTTTACACAACCCTGGGTGAATTTTATAAAGAATACGAGTATAATCGACGTTATCAAATATTAACCACAGCTCTATCATAATTTTTAGGGAGACTCTGGTGGACCTCTACAACTCAAGCTTCAAGAGACGAAGCATGAAGGAAGTATGCACATGGTGATTGGAGTAACATCATTCGGGTTTAAATGTGGACTCAAAGATAAGCCCGGAATATACACAAGGGTTTCTAGCTTTATGGATTGGATAGAAAGTATAGTTTGGCCACAATAACTTGGAATTAATGGTATTTCTAACTACCTTGAAATTTGTGAATTGTTAAGTGAAGTGAAGTTACTGGTTAATTTACACTCTCGAAGCCTACTTGACACTTTATTTGTTGATCGTGAAAAGATCCCTAAGTGAAGTGAGGTTATAAGATTTTTTGCGGCCATTTTGGCGAATTGTTGTCACGATGCTCAGCTTTTTTTAGGAACATGAAGTACAAACACTCAGTGTGTTAACGTTACCATACTATAGTTTTAAGGTAATATTAATCATTTATTATTGAAATTAAAATGTGATATTTATTTAAGTAATCTTGGGATAATACTTTTATTGTCTTAGCTTGAAGCAATTGCGATACACTGAATTTTGTATAAAGTAATAAATAATGATAAATTAACTGATTTAGTTTTGTTTGAACCCCGTAACCAAAGGGTTATAATAATAATAATAATATAGCCTTTAAATTCCGAAACTCTGTAATTTTATACATCTGAATTTTAATATATTTTCACTCCAGTATATCTCGGAGTTCGGTTTGCCTCTTGGCAAAGGCCTGCTCTAACCCTTTCCACTGTTCTCTATCTTTTGCGACTCTTCTCACCACGGTTGGTCGCCGCGGGAAGACCAGACCACCACCCTCTAACAAAAAAACTTAATATATATAGCATCGCTCAATACTAGGACTTTAAGAACCAAAGGGTTATTGATTTTTAAAAGTGAATTGTAAATAAAATTCATATGGTACGTGATCGACCTTCTGAATTATGGCGTCAATCTTCGGGGCTTACCAACGCAGATCTTCCTTCCCTGTACAATCCAGTGTTAACATCGTACTTAGAAAAATGAAGCTCAACCAAGCTAACATTGCTGTTAATTAGAATGTAATAAATTGCAGTTACAGTAGTCAGACCGCAAATATTTTCCTTAATGTTACCAATTTTATCTGTTAATATGATATGTGTATAATTAGTACATATGTGCATTTAATTGTTAATTACTTAAAATAAATTATATGTTACTATAAGGTAAATTAAATTATATTTGTTACAAAGGAATGTGAATATATTCAGTTAAATGTCATCAGAATTTCAACAATGGACTTGTGGTATGGCTCAATGTATGTTGTAATGTATTTTCAAAAAACTATATTATATAACCTAATCTGAACAAGAAGTAAACTTACAGTTTCTTTATCTTTTATTTGTATTTAATTTGGATACACAAAAGCATTTTCCCACGCCATTCACTATCATCCTTCCATCCGTTCCCCTTATACATTATCGTGAATATGTCATCAATATGTAATTTTTACGTATACGTTTTCCAGTACGCTTTCCGTAACGTAGGCACGATTACTTCTCCTGACAAACTCTTATAACTTCCTAGTCGCTCTAATATCCTAAGAGACGGAAGACTATTACTACTCTACTACTACTACTCAAAACTCGTGGACTTTGCACCTGACAGCTCTTTTTGTTCCGGTATATTCCTTACCACAGCTAATTACTACACTAACACAAAAACAAATTGACTTGTAATTTTCTTAAAAAGAAAATAACTTATCACTGTACGTTTGACATCTGACATAGCTTCTTAATAACTAGAAAATCTACATATATAAAAATGAAACCCGTTTTCCGTTGTCACGACATAACATGAAAACGACTTGACCGATTTGTCTGATTTTTTTTTATAATATACCTTGAAGTACGAGGATGGTTCTTACGGAGAAAAATTTAAAAAAATTGAGTGAAAAAGTCTAAAAACAACACTTTTCTATAGTCCCATACAAAATATTCGTAATAATACTTAAAAGTCAATTTGAACTTTAATACCATATCATAAAGTTCAAATGTTAGTGGAGGGGTTCCGGGAAGGTAAATTTTTATTTTTTGACATAATGTATTTGTTGTCTTTTCAATTTTCTTTTTTTTATGTTACTAGCTGGACCGGTGTCCCGAATAGCAGAATAAGTATTTTAAACAAATAAAGAATCCTGTTAGGCGGTACGATGTTCGCCAGGCCAGCTAGTAATTGATAAACAATCAGATATCGCTGCGGAAGTAACCATACATCAATAGTTAAGGCTCAGTTATAAATGTTACTGGGGCTATTGTTGAGTTGAGGTCTTATAATATTCTAATCCTAATTATTTAATGAATTGAGAATATTATGATAACATTATATTATTTAAAGCAATTTTCCCCAAACATTATGATACTTGAAATGGGATTGTTTAGAATCGATTAAAAAATAATTATGTTTTGAAATACTAGCGATAACAGTGTTTATTATTTTTTTCCGCAAACACGTTATTTATAATAGTGTAATATATGGAAATACGGACCTTAGAATTTAAACGAGTATTATTATAATTAGTCAGCCATTTTATGATAAAATGTCAGAAGAGTTACAGATGTTCAGACGACATTACGTATTAGAGCAATTTTTCCTTAATCGAATCGAATTTTTGTTAATAAAATGTTTTTGTGTTTTAGAATAAATATTGTATGGATTTTGGTGGGTGTTGTAATACATAGTACGGGTAAGCATTGGATATATAACTTATTAATAAGACATAATAAACAAATATGTTTTTATATATTTTTTTTTTCAATATCGTTCCTTTATTATGTATATGTTAAAGGTTACTGTTAGACTCGTGAGCACAAACATTTAATGTGCAAAAATTTTGTTAAGTCAATATTTGTCACCGTTATTAATAAAAAGCGCTCACTTGGTATTTCTATACTAATATAATATTATAAAGAGGAAAGATTTGATTTTTTGTTTGTTTGAAATGAATAGGCTCCGAAACTACTGAACCGATTTCAAAAATTCTTTCACCGTTGGCAAGCTACACTATTCCCGAGTGACATAGGCTTTGTTAAATTTTCAAAAAAATTAGGGATGCTTACTAAAACTTGAATAATCTAACCCAAGGTGTAAAAAATAAACAAAAAACTTCCTTCAATCGCGTGCGCTGCGAAAACTATTAATGATAGAACAAAATGGTGTATTTCAATTTTCAGGACACATCACTATCTATAAAAAACAGCATGTCTCTATCTTTTATAGTTACGTCATAATAAGCGTCCTTTTATTATTATTTTTTTATTAAAATACCACCGCTAGAAAAGGCTCTTTATTCGTACCTAGGTATTGATCCTAATCAAAATAAATACCAACGTTTCACATAAGCTACAATTTAATGGCATAACCACCAAAAAAGCATTGTGGATTGGTGTTCTCCTACCGTTTCTCTTGAATAGTTTATTACTATGTAATATAACAAAAATCTTAGCCACAGCAACGCTGGGCCGAGTTTACTAGTATAATAAAAATTGTATTACGATGACAGACATATTTAAGGCACAAATAAGACTCTTACTGCCCGGATTCCTTAAAAAAAATCCAATCATAAATTACGAATTAAGTAATGGATATAGATACGTATCAAGGAAAGGGAACTAGGTATTGTAACAAAAATAATAATATTGCCTTATAATGAAAGTGCAGTGGCCCGCGTAGCTAATAAGGGATATTCAGTTCTTATGTTTAATTTCTGGGAAAACAAAAATCATCATGGCCCAAACACACAAGAGGGTCCAAACATAAATGCTCTGGCGTCCACATTTTTAATTTATTTTTACCTACACAGGGTTATTTGGCGTTCTCCACGAATACAAGCCATTTCGGAAGAGATATTCAAACGGAACATTATCTGAGGAAGTTCAAATTACCTTTAAAGTGAATACAAATGATACCACAGATAGAAATATCAAAAAACCAGTAAATATAGACCCATGTACCACTTTCATCCCGGTAAAACCACGGTTCTCAATAAATGGTGCCAGGATCAGTGATTTGAGTAGGTTTGCTTTATTTAAATCAGTGTAAAATAATAGATTAATATTAAGCACAAATATCATATGAGCAGTGTTGGCCTAGTGGTTTAAGCGTGCGACTTTCATCCCTGAGGTCGCGGGTTCGATCCCCGGCTGTGCACCAATGGACTATCTATGATAGTAAGATATATATTACTATCTATGCGCATTTAACATTCGCTCGAACGGTGAAGGGAAATATCGTGAGGAAACCGACTTGCGTTAGACCCTAAAAGTCGACGACGTGTGTCAGGCATAGAAAGATCACCTACTTGCCTATTTGATTGACAAATGATAATGATACAGAACTCTGAGGCCTAACTTAAAAAGGTTTGATTCACTGATTTATTTTTTATTTATCATAAATTGCAATAAAAATTACAATATTGTATTGGGGCAAGAGGCAGACGGATATCTGTTGATATTTTATAAGGCATAAATAAATAAAACACTATCGGGAATCAAAACTAGGAACTCCAGGCGACGGGTTATTGGTCCGAGCTAAACTAAGCTTAGATGTAATCAGACAGTGGCGGATTTGCCTTGGGCGGCAAATTTGGGAACCCATTTTTTTGCTACCTCATAGAAATCAAAAATTCAGCAGCAAACTTTGTCCAACCCCCCAACCAGTAATCGACCTCGGTGCCATCAGTGTACTTTGTATGAGCGAGATGGCAGAAAGTGTATTTCCCTCTTCCCTCTTGCCCCTAGGTTCATACCTATACATGTCAGTCAATACTACTGCTGGGGCTGCGGACTGGATGGTTTATGTACAATTTTGTGCTAATACATCAAACCAAAAGATTATTTTACGTGCACTGAAATTTGTGGATTTAAAAATAATCCGGGACAATACAATTGTAGAGGCAAGGGCGGTAAAAATTTCACAGCCTAGTGTACCTTGTAAATTTGTAAATCCGCCACTGTAATCAGAACTAAGAACTACTAAATGCATGCATGTAATTAGATAATAGACACCGTCTTATAAAGACAATCGGATGTCATTTAAAAATGTTAAGTGATCCATTAACAATTAAAAATTATTTTGACAGAATGCGCAGAGTACATGGTAGATTTGGTTAATCGTGAAACGATTAGGGACAGAGAAGAAAGATGTAAGTATATATATTTGTATTACCCAGTGCCAATCTCAGGTGATCAGCATATCTGCCCTGCGATTCTGTAACTCACTTTTCGAACTCACACAGCGGTTTTCAGAGCGGCGGTCGCGCTCAAATCTGTCGTAAAGTAGTCATTTTACGAGTTCGAAAAGTGAGTTACAGAATCGCAAGGCAGCACTGTTTATTGATTATATTTGTGCTTAACTACAATTGAAATTTTTCAAAAATTAATATTTTTTTTTATCTTTTAAATTTAGATCAGTTTGGCCTGAATCTAAATTTTGTTTTTTGAATATTATATTTGAGTACCTTACTCGGATACTTAGCTCGTAAACTAAATTTCGTAAGTGTTTGTATGTTTGTCTACAAATTTTTGAAAGTAACTTTATGACATGGATCCAGGCATTTCTAGGCTTTTTTTAATAGAACGGGGGGCAAACGGCTAGGAGGCTAACCTGTTATTAAGTGATACCGCCGCCCATGGACACTCTCAATGCCAGAGGGCTCGCGAGTGCGTTGCCGGCCTTTTAAGAATTGGTACGCTCTTTTCTTGATACTGTACTTCCTAAGGTTCGCTCTCGCTTCCTAATGCTCTACAGCATCACATGTAAACACGTCCATCTCGTATGATATCTCGTGTAATAATTAGAATACATTTCTTCTAAAGACTAAAGCGTTACATTTACGTATGTTATATGTCATTTGTTTGTCACTGACACCATAGTAGGTATTTGAAGGCGGTTTAATTTTATAAATTAAATTTACTTTAAATAATTTTCATCAATGGAAATCGAAATAAATTGCTTTAATCTTTGAAACTGATGAACGAAGTTTTTATTCCCTCTCACTGTTTTTATTTTGTACGAAATATCTTGTCTCATTCCAGGCATGATAAAGCGAGGTCAGAAACCTTCCGAAGTACCCACTCGAGTAATAATAAGCAAGTATTCAACCAAGCAGGGTGATTATCCACACATGGTACGTAAGATTCTCTAAACTAGAAACATTTAGTTAATTATAATATTTGACACTTAGAGATAGCCTGTAATATGTGTTTTTTTTTAATTTCTTTATATGCAATTCCATGCTCAAATAGAAATATAGCTGGTGATTCGCCGCCTCTGTGGGTTTGAGAGCGCGATCCTCTCACATGACAGTTCCGGTGAAACTGTACTCTTAGGTAGAAGGCTAAAGCGAAAAGTGGTAATTTCGCCTTAGTAATTCCCTTGATAGTTGTATTCTCGGAACCTTTAGATCAGTGTTTCCCAACGTGGGGCCCACGCCCCACATGGGGGCAGTTTAGGCATTGTTAAGGGGACAATTCGATTTTTTTTTAAATAATTATTTGTAATTTCAGTTTTTCACTATACTATGTTTTATAATCTACTTACTACTTTCTTTACTTTCGCTAACCATTTTCAAGTAATTTTTTCCTAAAACCTATCATTTAAGATACTTAAGTGAGCAATTCAATTTTAAATATTAAAATTTATGTATGTTACTTAGACGCATAGGAATTTTAGGAAAGCTATGGGAATAAATATGTTGGGAAACACTCCTTTAGATTCAGTAACTAAAACAACCTGTAGACATATATTGTATTGTATTGCACAAATAGAAACAGAAAAAATACCAGAAACTTTTGTGACTCACCACAATTTATGGTCTTTCAGGCAGCAATTGGGTGGAAAATAAAAGAGATGAACCAATGGGCATTCCTCTGTGGAGGCTCTTTGATAAGCCCTAGTTTTGTATTAACTGCTGCGCATTGCTCTAAAACTATCAACAGGGAACTGGAGAGTCCAGGTCCAGACATTGTTAGACTGGGCACAAGGGATATAGAGGTATTGTAAGTTATTTTTGGATATTTGTAAAATTCTCAACAACATACAGAAATAAAAATCCAATGATGAATACATACCATCTATATCAAACAAAGAAGTCTTATGACAGCCTTATAACCTACGCATATTTCTGCTCTATGCAACAAGACGTGTTGTCAACCCTATCTCTACTTCTTGGATCACATTTTATGTGAATTATTTGTTATTTTGCTTTTTCAAATTAACGAACGCATAGTTCTACAATACTCAGATCACTGTCGGCCTGGTTTGCGACTCTCAATCTGAGCTCTATTTTTATAAATTAGTCTTCTTGGTTAAGCCTAAATTGTTCTCAAGCACTTGTCTAAAAATCGGTAGTTGATACGTAACGGTATTTTTTCAGAATTCAAAATTCGAATTACCCGTGGATATCAATATCAAGAAATTTATTACAAACCCGTATTGGAAGTCTCCTGTGAAATATTTTGATATAGCACTAGTGCAGCTTGTTGCTGAAGTGGAATTCTCTAAACTCATCCAACCTGCCTGTCTTGAGGGAAAATATTTTACGTCCCGGCATCAAGTAACCGTTTCCGGTTGGGGTATTACGAACGGTGAGGGAAATTGTTTATTGATAAAATTATTGTTTAGGCTCTATCTACCATGATCATCAAAATTAAATCAGTAACACTGTATTCACCAAAGTACTAACATATCGTCTTTCAACACAGCGTAGCACAATTTGATAGAAAGAGACGAGGATATAAATCTTGCTATAAATTAAGGAATTGTACTGGTGACCCGAACTAAATAATATAATTGGGGAATAACTCAAAGCGGATGTTTAAATTTCCTTTCTTAGTTATTATTAATGAAAGCTAGTCAATAACAATTAAAATCAATACGTAGCTCATGAAAAGCTGTTACAATAGCTAAGTTTACAGGCCATTTAAAATGCACCTTGTTCTCAGACGAATAGCCAAGAAACTTAGTTTTTTTTGTTTCCAGTGTTTACATACTCGTACAAAATCATATTGGAATTTGGTGTGGCCCTACCACAACACCACTTTAATTGAATAAACATCCTTTATTAATTAATATTTTAATTAATCATTTCAGAAAAGTCTTCAAAACCATCATCAGAAGTACAGGCAGGCAATGTGGACATAATTGAATCAAAGTACTGTGATTTCCTACTGATGGTGTATCGGGACAGGAACTGGGGTGGTCTGATGGACAACCAGATGTGTGCAGGAAATATTAATGGAGGAGTCGATACATGCCAAGTGAGAAATTAAAATAAATGTGTTCAGTTAACAATTCACCGAGGCCCTGGTAGAATGCGAGAGCGACCCCGGAGCCTCTGCAACGCAGCTTTGTAGGAACTACTCGAGGTGGTTTTAGTGGGTATTGCTCACCCAGTCTCTGAATAGCAGATATTCTGGTGTGGGTCGTGTCCTACATACCCCTTTAACTTTCGGGGGCAGGGAATACCCAAACGTATGTCCACCTCGGATACTAAAAAAAAGCCCCCCAAGTAAGAACGATATGATTTAAAAAAATTCTATTTGATCATAGACTACGGGCGTTTCATATTGCAGTACATATTTCCTTGAGTGAATATAAAATATTTATTACAGGGAGATTCGGGCGGACCACTACAAGTAAAGATAAAAGATACTAAATACGAAGGATCTATGCATATGATTATTGGTGTGACGTCATTTGGGCATAAGTGTGGAAGGAAGGACCTGCCTGGAGTATATACAAAAATCTCTCCGTTCCTTGATTGGATTGAAAGTGTTGTGTGGCCAAAATTGTAATGTTTGATCGTGTTATCATTAACATGTCTTATAATGGATATGGCTACAGCTATTATGTATCATCCAACTGTGTGATTAAATACTATGTAGTATTATGTATGTGTTGCATTAACATTTACTTATAAAAATGTATGAATAAATGTTGTTTTAAATACCACGAATTCATATCCACGACAATAACGGTGAAAACTTAATATGAGAAATATTAAGTTTAAAAAAAACAATGCCGCTACAACCTTTTTAGGTCTAGGCCTCAGATTTTTGTAGCTGTTACGTGATCGTTTGTCTATCTAATAGGCTAGTAGGTGATCAGCTACTTATACGTAGTCGACTTTTTGAGACTAAGGCAAGTCGGTTTCCTATCGATGTTTCCCTTCACCGTTCGAGCGAATGTTAAATGCGCACATAGATAGAAAGTCCATTAGTGCACAGCTTGAGGATCGAACCTACGTCCTTAGGGATGAGCGTCGCACGCTGAAGCCACTAGGCTGACACTGTATATTCCTAGATTATTACCCCTTCAAACTGCATTATCCCAAATCAATCAATAAACGAAATAACCGGATTAAGTCTTCGATATTAATATTATTAAACAATTTTGTGACGCTACAACCATTTACAGGTTCTGCAAATTTGACTCCAATTCAGGTCGGTTTTCTCACGATGTATTCCTTCACTGTAACAGCAAGAGTTATTTGCACATGAAGAGTTTAGATAGAGAGATATCCGTATAAAATGAAATTAAAAATTTACATTTACTATTTCTATAAATAACGATGGCAGTACAAAATTAATCGGATAGTAAAAATTGTATTATTTGATAGAATTTGATTTGATTATTCAATATCGCCTTCGACACCGATTCAACGATTACAGCGGTCATGTCATTCTTTGACGATACCATTTTTGGAACGAAGTTCCTTATCGCGCGTTGTGAAAGGGGGCTAGACGGAAAAAATTCTTACGAAAAGTTGTCACGACACTTTTTTGCTATTTGCTATTGCACCGGTTCTCGTCCGATCACCAAAGTTAAGCAACGCCGGGCGAGGTCAGTACTTGGATGGGTGACCGCCTGGAAACACCTCGTGATGTTGGCTTTTTCTTTTTCTTTTCGTAGGGACAAGAAATTAAAATTATATTTGGAATCTCTTAACTAAATTAGTCGTAGTAAACGTACACCAGAATCCCTGTACAATAAATTCGGGGTCCCTAGTTTCCTTGCAAAATGCAATACCTTTAAAAAATAAATTAATCGAAAGGAACTTCGTTCCGTCCGGGTGTCCCTTGACACCTCTCAAGTTTTTTATAGTACGATTGGTCTTTAACCTCAAAATAGGCTTCAGTTTCCGTAATTACCTCGTCATCAGCGCAGGCGAACAGTTAAACAATGATGTGTAATTTTGCTATATTGTCTCTTCACCATAAATGGACTTTCATTATACATATATTAGTCATAATGAAACCATGAATTATCTAAACTAATTAATTCATGACAATTTAGTATTAGGACCTTTTTAGACAAAAGTACTTATAGCTTAGAGTTTGTACGCAACTCTCAACGACAGAAGATAATTAGAGAAGATAGAAGAGTTCTAACTTACTTTGGTCATATCGCCCTTTGCCAACTAGATACTATGGACAACCTGGTTGCTTTTTTATGATATGATATATATTTATGATATGGGCCTTTACAGCTCACCTCGGGCTGTTTTTGGCTCACTGGAATGACGAAGTGCGAAGTAAAGGTCCACGCCTTCCCCGGTGAAGGCGATTGGTTACCCTAATCTGAAGGTGGTTTTTAATTTGTCGTTAGCTACGGCTACGGATCATCTGGATCCGTTAGGACATGTACAAGCTGGTTGTCGTCGGCAAGGTGGAATGCAAAAGGCCGCGTGGCTGATCGCCAACGCACTGTCACGATTCTCACGGGTCTGGTGTAGAGATATCACTAGCATATAAATACATGCCGCATTGCTGTAAAATATAAATAAATTATTGAAACAATGAAACAATGACGTATTTTGCTATATTTACCTTAATTTTGTGGCTTTAGTCGTAGTGCAACCTTGAGTAATTATCCACACCAATTAATTAGTGGCTATCTAGTATTAGAACCTTTTTTGACAAAAGTACTTCTGCCTCTTTTCATCATAGTGTTAACATAATTTAACGAAAAGAGACGAAATATTATCCGATGGAATTATACTGATTTATGTTTAAGGGCACATGTTTTGGCGTAGACATGCTGTAAAAAAATGCGTGCGTACAAAGTACACATGTCTGAAGTGAAACTTCTTTGGCAAACTGATTTTTAACTCTTGTTCATATTTATACAAATCTAAAACTTAGGATTTCCGAGACTTAGAGGGAGGGAAAAAGGAAGATATGTTATCAATTTTTATTCAAAAATAAAGTGCTGTGTGAAAATTAACATTCAATCGCTCTACGCATCCAAATTTTTGTCACAATTTCAAAATATTTCATAATACTGCAGCTATATTTAAAACAAATCTAGGCAAAGCCCAGGAGTAGGAAAACAATTGAAATATAATTTTGTTTTTAGTGTTAAGGTTTTCCTTAATTTATGCCCAAGTTGTACTAAAATATAAAGTACCAATTGATTGTATTAAACATTTTATTTATTCATTATTTATAAAAGAAACAAAAGGAATGCCCAGATTTATAAATCGAATAGATTTCTGCTTTTACATGAAAAAACAACTCTGGACTATATTTTTCTTGAATGAATAGGTTTATCTTGTAATATTGTGTTCAATCAAGTGTGTGTAAAAATGAGATAAGAATAACTTCTTTACGATGTAAAGAAGTTATGTACATGAGTACAAAGGCGACGTCGTGTCAACTTTTATCGAGATGTCAAAATATATTTTTGTAATTTTAAAACGCAACGAAACGGATTTTTCCAAAAAACTATGTACATATATTTTTGTTATATTACCTGCATTAATGTGAAACCTATTTAGGCGTGGTTTTCCAACATTATTTTCTTGTGAATTCAATGTTCATATTTTAAAAAGAAATGTTTAAAGAACTTTATTTCTCATTACAAAAATTATTTTTTATTTACATGTGAAATTTAATATTATATACGAACGAGATACATGTCGCCATCAGCTAGCCCAATTTTAGTCTAATGGGCTCATTCTGAAGTGTATCTTTATTTTTAAGTATTTGTACTTCTTTGTATAGGAGCAGAGTAGCATCTTCATCTGGCTGCCTATCTGAAAAACCTCTTAAGAAAACCCACATGATACCTAAAAATCGACGTGTGTCAGGCACAAAAGACCCGGTAAACATTTTCAGCAACTCCTTGGAGACCTTTCGGCGAGTCGTTTTAGAAACCTTGCCGTGTTTATTATTATTTTCTTGATTCCTACATAATTATGTATTTGCAGTGTATATGCGCGGATGGTTAGTGAAGCCATGCGACTTCTTCTATACTAAGTGTCCCCCTCGTGAGTTATGTACTGCAAAATTGAGGGCTACTCGATTTTGAGGGAGTTGCATGGATCTGGTTAGCGCTGCGCCTTCTTGCGAACTTAACTTCTCATGTTATTTTCACACATGTATATCCTCTCTATAAATAATAATATAATATAACATATTTTCATAAGTATCTTATTGTCCTCCTTGTTCGTGATGCATGAGATCAAATATAAAAAGACTGAGGCGATCTCCAGTCGATCGGCGAGTCTTTTGAGAAAAACTTAAATGATCACCAATTCTTTTATTTGGGTCGCAAATCCAGCGTAGTGAGTGTAATTGGATAAGGATAAGTATAATTTTTAAATTGGGAATCATTAATTATAATTAAATAGTCATTTAAAACAAATTTATCTTAAGGGTTTATTGTGATTCAATCTTCAATAGTATATCATGATAACAACAATTTAAACTCAAAGAGTGACGATTTTTTTAAGCGTTTACCTAGAATGATCAGTTCGTTCATTAGATTGAAAAATTAGTTATGTTTAGGTATCACACTAATAATTTTTTTTTTAATCTCATTAATGTGAAATAAAATTTTAATTTTCTGTTTATTGTAGTCTTAAAAATATTTTATAATTAATAAAAGGATAAAAAACTATAATACTAAAATACATACACTTATATATTATATTATGTATCCTTATATATCCTTTTATGTCAAAATATCTAATTAAGGTAAAATAATTTTCTATATAACAAGGGCTTATAACAAGTAATGACTCAGTGAACATCCGAAACTATAACAATTGAACGTGTTTTGAAAATTAACTTTGGATTATAATAAATATGGAGACTTTGTTACAATTGTCTTTGGTGATTTTAATATTGTGTCATTCAGGTAAATATGAAACCGAATTCCTACATTATATGTTGTTTATCCTTTTGTTTTATAATTTCTTTTATTCTTTATTTGTTTCGGCCATATTTAAATGGCTACTTAATAATAATTGTACTTTTTTCTACTTCGGTATGTGGGGACAACAGTATGTATATGTACAATTAAATTTAAAAAAAAACTTTAAATTTATTTAATAAAGTTTATCTATTTATGTACTTCTATATTCTTCTATATTTATGTTTTTATTAAAATTAATAACAATAAAACTATGTCGTATCTCATAGCTATAATAAAGTATGTGTTGAAGTTATAGCTAAGCCGACATTCAGATTTTAATATTAATTTATTTAAAATAATAAAATCAGTGGCGCTACAACCCTTTTTAAGTCTGGGCCTCAGATTTCTGTATCTGTATGAATCTAATAGGCGAGTAGATGATCAGCCTCCTGTGCCTGCCACACGCCGTCGACTTTTTGGGTCTAAGGCAAGCCGGTTTCTTTACGATGTTTTCCTTCAACGTACGAGCGAGTGTTAGCGCACATAGACAGAAAAAACATTGATGCACAAACGGTAATCGAACCTACGACCTCAGGGATGAGAGTCGCAAGCTGAAGCTACTAGGCCAACGCTGGTTTTTTTTTGTATTTACAAACCTTTATTCTTTATAACGATAAGATGTTCACTAACGTAGTACGTATATAGTCATACTTATAATTACAATTATTTTATTACAACATACATTATTTATTTGTAGTATTGACAGAAACAAAAATAAAGAGGTTTCCCAGGAACGTACCCAGTAGATTTGAATCTTTGGATATATGCAATTATGAAATTCCATCAAAAATCAATTTTCACAGCAACCACCATTCAATAAGTATTCGAAGTAAGTATTATTATTAATTATTAAATTGACGACTCATTGGTCTAGTGGTTAGTACCCCTGACTGCGAATCCATGGGTCCTGGGTTCGATCCCCGGCTGAGACGAACATCGATGTGATGAGCATTTGGTGTTGTGCTTAGGTCTTGGGTGTTTCAATATGTATTTATATGTCTAATATCTATAATATGTATCTATATCCGTTGCCTAGTACCCATAACACAAGCTTCACCAGCTTAGCATGGGACTAGGTCAATTGGTGTGAATTGTCTTAAAAAAAAAAAAAATTACCACTTCCATCCTTATAATTATTAAAACTCCACAATCGGACTCGCGTGCCTGCGCGCAGTGAGTATCCATGGAAATATCACTTCATATATAGGCCCGATTGTTTCTGGTATATCATTACTAAAATTGATAGATAATGAGTTTAATTAATGGTTATATACTCATGTGATCTGCCTCCAAAGCGATTTCATTGTGATACTAATTATTACGTTTTTTATAGAATGTGGCGAATATGTAGCAGAGGTTGATCTGCGTGAGCGACAACGAGAATTTAATAAGAAATGTAAGTGTATTAAAATTAAAATAAATCAGTGGCGGTACAACCTCTTTCGGTCTTGGCCTCAGATTTCTGAATCTGTTTCATGATGATTATAAAATCTAATAGGCTAGTAGGTGATCAGCCTCCAGTGCCTTAAACACGCCGTCGAGTTTTTGGGTCTAAAACATGTCGGTCTCCTCACGATGTTTTCCTTCACCGTTCGAGCAAATGTTAAATGCGCACATAGAAAGAAAGTCCATTGGTGCACAGCCGGGGATCGAACCTACGACCTCAGGTATGAGAGTCGCACGCTGAAGCCTCAAGGCCAACACTGCTAACTGTTTCAAAATTACTGTTTATATACCATGTAGGTAAACTAAGTGCACTTATGAACGTCAAAAAGAAGTTAAATTAATTGTAAATTTACATTTACTACCAGTTCGCAAGTCAAGGGCGTAGAGCGGGCATGAAGAACTGGCAAGAAACTTTCCGCCACTCTTTTTAATCGCCAAGTATTGAGTCATACAAATTGTTTGAACTGGATTAACCAAAGTAACAATAAAAATTTACGGTCAATTGTCTCGATCAGAACATTTCCTGATAATCCAAGCATTCCCTGGCAAATTTTTAATAGATCTAAATGTCCCATTATTAATTTTAAGGTAAGAATCAGTGGACAGTTGAATCTACGCCGGAATATTCTCATATGGTAAGTCTCATTTATTTATTAAGAAAATTATTAAAATGTCACTATCGATAATAACCTGAAAAAACTCACATACACATCCAAATTACTACATATTTATCCGTTTTTATATATTTTTATTGGGCGAATCACAGAAGATGTTAGTTACCAATTTTCAAAATTATGTAGGTACTTAGTGCGACTAACACTCTTATTCTTAGCCAAATTAAGCTTAATACATTAAAAAACCAGAATAATTTTAATTCCTTTAAGCCTAGTGGATAGGCGCTCGAGTCTAAAGTTTGGGATCGCAAGCTCGAAAATCAGCACACTGTGTAGTTCTATAGCGCAATGAAGTGAAGGCATGTGAGAATTCAGCTTATCCAAGACTCAAACCAGTGCTATGCCCAGAAGTAGAGACTTATCCAAATAAAAATCACCAATGAAACATATATAAAAATCTTAGGCCAATTTGAGTCAGTGAAAATTTCAGTTGGTCGTGTCAATGATTTTCTATTATATTTCCGTATGTGAATGCACTATGTATAAAAATCCCTTCGGAATTATCGCCTCTGCGCAGATGATCAAGGAAAAAGGCATGTTACACTCAACACATTATGCAATCTGTTTTTGATTGTAATTAACGGTAAAAGATATTTATTCCTGATTACGAAAAAAATAACTTACACAAGAAAAGATAAAATACTATAGAAAATCGTAAGCTACTTCAGATTTTCATACAAGAATCAGCACAAAATAAGTAAATACTAATATGATCAATTTTATGATAAAGTCCCTAAAATAGAGCTTTGTATCTCCTATAAAATTAAAATTAAATTTTACTATAAAAAATTCGTTATAATGTGTAAGAATTGGGAACCCTCATGGCTCAACCCTGTGGCCTGATACAGATCATCCATAACAAATACTTAAAACTTAATAGCAATTTCCATAACAATTTTTTTTATTTTCAATTACAATTTTTTTACTGTTTATAATAGGCGTGAGTGCATAAGTGAGTGTGTGGGTGCAAGTGACTGAATTAGTGAATGTAATGTGTAACAACATCAAGCGTAATATGATTTGTAGGTCCTCACAATCTCAAACTCTTCTAATGATGTTTTTATATGGCAGTGAGGTCAAACTACTATGTTGGCACCAATTTTTGGATCTGATACATTCATATCACGTTACAAACATAGCATCTATTTGCGTACATGCGTGATTATGAATTCTACTAAACAAACACTTTTTCTTTACTTTATTATATAAAAATGATTACAGGCAGCAGTTGGTTTAAAAACTGGGAGGGGCAGTTTCAAATTGCAATGTGCCGGGGCCCTCATCAGCCCCAACTTTGTATTGACAGCTTTCACCTGCTACATGCATCCAAACAAAAACCTAAAAGTCTCACCAAATATTGTCAGACTTGGCACTCCAAATATAAAGGTAATATTTATAAATATTATATAAACTTAATTTAATGACAACTGTTATGCTCTTAATAAAATTCGAGGACCTTCATCGGGATTAAACATCGATTTAATTATTTATTGTATTATGTTGATTTTGGATTCCTTGCTTTTTCAGTTCCATAAAAATAAAAATAAAACAAATAAGACGATATTTGTACGGTAGGCACAGATTTTTTGCGTCATCTGTTCACGTTTTTGACACTCTTAAAGTAAGAAGGCTCGCGAGTGCGTTGCCAACGTTTTAATGGCAATGGAATGGCATGAATGCTGATTACCTGATGTATGAAGATAAATCATCGATTAAACAATCGAAATGTGATGATAATTTTTGTCTACTGGGTAAATGCAAGGTCATTTCCCCATATTAAATGCATAAATGGGATTATAAAATAATTTAGAATAATAGTATATATAATAGCTGTGTCATGTATATGTAAACATTTCAGAAACAACACCAAACGGCTGTAAATATAGGAATTAAACACATCATAAAACATCCAATGCAGAAAGACATTTATAATGATCTGGCCCTCGTTGAACTTAGCAATGCTGTAAAATTCTCAAAGTACATCCAGCCGGTATGCTTATCAACTGTTGCGGAGATTTCCCATCGGCCTATATCTGTAACTGGATGGAACTTTAGGAGTAGTAAGTTATTTAATAATTATAACTCACTATGGCCTGCGCCAGTTAATGAAAATCCATAGACAACACGTAGAATCCACTAAAATATCTGATTATCAAAAACCATAATTTTCAGCTTCAACGCCATCGTTTTGTTGTTGTTGGCGGAATATAATATTATAAAAAGCACACTTCAGTCAACTTTACATCGGCAGTCTCAATATTATTTAGTATCATTATTATTATGTAGGTAGACTAGCAGTGTTGGTTTGAAGTGGCTTACACTCGCATTTCTAAGGTCGTAGGTTCATGCCCCGGCTGTGCAACAATGGCCTTTTTTCTATTTGCGAATTTAACGTGAAGGGAAACAACGTGAGGAAACCGGCTTGTGTTAGACCCAAACTGCTTGCTTCTAGATTGACAAATGATCATGAAACAGATACAAAAATGTACCCAGACCTAAAAAGGTTGTAGCTCCACTGTATATCTGTTTAGATGAGAATGTAAAACAAAAAACCGATCGTGAATTGTGTGTCTTGTGTGGATTGGACAACTGGACCAATACAATCAAACGAAACGTGTGTGCTCATTTGTCTTAATAAGTTCTTAACTGAGTATGATTCCTTACAACAATAATCAGGCCATTATCAATGTGTATAATCTACAACAAATACATAGTAAACATGTCAATGTATGTGTCATCTATCAGTTGTCTATCAGGCCAGCTATAGGAATAGCTGGTCTGATAGACGACTCGTGTCGTAATTTTTATCTGTGAGGACTTTCATGACACGAAGTTTAAATTTAACTATTATAAGTTTGCCTTCGTTTAAAGACCATTCTAAATCTGTTAAAATTATATTCAAGCCGAGATATTTACCAAGCCTTCATTTGAAGGATCTGTACCAGGAAATTAGAGAACAAACATTAAAGTTTTAAAGAGCATTATCTTAATTAAATTCAAGATATTAAATAGACTAGGCAAGAATACATTAAGAAAGATAAATTTTTTTACATTTTCAGGTAAAAATATATACAAACCATTTAACTCTACATTGCAGTCGGCCAGCATAAGTAAATTTGATAAAAATTGTTTTGCAAAGGAAACTAAAACAAACTTTAACCAGAAAATGTTTTGCTCTGATAATATAAATATAGATGGGATCGCATCTTGTCCGGTAAGTCATGCATTTAACAATACCAAAGACTATTTTGATTATCATTAGTAGCTAACACCTGGAGGTAAAATTTGTCATCTGACGTTGAGGTCAAATTCAGAATTCCATTGGTTGTACAATTACATCCGAGTCAATTATTTGTATGAGAAACTAGCAAACTCGGCGAACTCCGTTTCGCCACCAGATGGCTTCGTTTTATGTAGCATTTCGTTTGGCGATCCCGCTTTTCTGTTGAAATTTTTCCTGAATTTTCTTTGCTATAAACCTCACGGAGCCCGAGACCATTCCAACTAATGCAAAACCGTGGAAATCGGTTTATGCGTTCTGGAGTTATAGCGTCAGGAAGGAAACCCAACTTATTTTTATATAGTAGATATTAGTTTTGCGTGAAACCAATAGTAATTTAATTTTTTAGACCTTTATCCTTGAAGTCGGTTTTTGTCAGAAATATTCTGTGACATTAGATTTTTGCATAATGTAGCCATCCTTCTGACTGTGCTACTGCTGTATTTTTTGAAAAAGGGTCTACACGTAGTAGTTTTTCATTAAAAGCTTCGCTACTCAAACTTTATGGGTTTTGCATATTGTTCATCCCTCACTACAAAAGATCTAAAAGTGATTTCTCTATTTTTAACTTACTTTTTTTCAGAGCAAATGCGGCAGTACTTTACAAATTAATTTGAATGTTAGTAAAAATGAAGGTGCTTTATATAAACTATTGGCGATTATACCTCCGCAAAATAATAAAAATTCAGCAGATACATGTAAATCTAATGAGGTGGTATATATTGAAATAAAGCCATATCTAAATTGGATTGAGCAAAACGTGTGGCCCTAATAGTTTAAGTGAAATGTTTGACGATAGATTCATTATTTCTCCGATGTACGTAGTAATAAATGAGGAACGTCACTGTTATAAGACTAGTACTATTCGATAAATAAATATAGAAGTACAAATAGAAGTAAAAACTAAACTAAAACTAACTACTTTAGTAATAATTAAGTGAACATGATACCATGTTTAAACTATAATGACTTAGGTAGCTGTAACTGTAAATATTAATGTAGTAAACTTCAGAATATATTTTATTGGAAATTATATTGTGTTTTATTTTAATAAAATATCGCAATCATCAAGAAAATCCAAAACCATCAGGAAACCATGGATAACCTATTCTCTGAAATGTGTGAGACCTTAAGATATTCTACACAAAGATAGATAAGATATTCCACTAGAAAAGATCCCAAATATTTTGAACTACTGGAAAGTATATAAAATATTGAAACTTCTGCAACTATATTCTATGGAACCTAAAAGATTCACGAAAAAGGCACGATTACGCAGAAACCCTATGGGAGTAAAGAGTATCTGTCACATCGGCCCAAAGGGGTGTTCCAACAATGTCAAGTAATCTCCGATTCCGTGGTATTAGTGAATAAAGCTAACAACTTTTTTACAAATATATTCAATAGCTCAGCTGAAAAGACTATCACATACACACATCTAAGGAACAATTAGCAAAAAATATATAAAATCCAATCCATCCAAGTGATCCAATTTGATACATCATTCAGACGTTGAAGAAATACGTGCTACTGTTAGACTTACTGTTAAACTTAAGGCCAACTCAAAAAGCCAATCTAGCGGCTCTTTTAGCCTATCTATGCATCCTTATAATCTTAAGTAGCAGCTATGAAGCTACCTAATGTAACTCCAATCTCTCAGTCTGGAAACAGGATGTAAGTTTCAAATTACAGACCAACATCCCTATTTCCAGTTATAGCCAAGATCCTAAAACGAATAGCGACCATGTGGCGACTCTCATTTCTGGAAATACAATTACTCTTTTTTGACAACTAATTCGGGTTGAGGAAACAAAGATTAACTAAAGACACTGTCACTATTCTCACTGAGTTTATGAGTGAGAAATTGGATATAAGAAATCGGTGTCTTTTTAGACCTTGCAAAAGCTTTTGACACGGTCTCTAATTGTATCTTAATTTGTAGAATGGAATTAAGTAAGAGGGGTAGCTTTGCAATTGTTTAAATATTAGGTATATATGAACAGTGCAATCTGCCACTAGACAATGGAATACTTTACTCATATGGAAAGTACTAAATATGTACACCATATAACTTAAGAAAAGCACATCGATGCTGTCTTCTAGGATCAGAAAGCTAATATGATAAACTTATTTTAATT
Organism: Pieris napi; assembly: GCF_905475465.1. Classification (NCBI taxonomy): domain Eukaryota; kingdom Metazoa; phylum Arthropoda; class Insecta; order Lepidoptera; family Pieridae; genus Pieris; species Pieris napi. Next base: position 1,209,224 of record NC_062239.1, on the reverse strand, counting down.
CACAGAGGACGATGTTATTAGAATAATGTACTCGGCAGTTTGTCAGTCTACTGTCTTCCTGCATGGGGAGGAATGGCTGAATCTACACTTATTAAGTTGGAACATGCAAAAAGAACAATTCCTACAGTAGCCCATCGCAAATCGTATATCCTACAGTCAAACTCCACCGAGAAACAAAAACCTTTTCATTAAAAAATCTATTTATCTTGGCCACCTGTTTATGACAAACTCCATGGACTTTTCAGTTCAGATACAGCTAAGATTCTAAGATTACGAAATCATCTGACTGTGTTTGGACAACACATTTTTGGATTAAAATAAAATCTCCCGATTGGATTATGGATTTTTCGATACTCTAACTATCCAGATTTGGATTACGATTCTACAGAAGCTTTACTACATGTGTTGTCATTACTCAGAGGTTGCAAAATCTAACCCAGCTTATAACAACTGTCAGCTATACATACATTCAACTACATACTCATACACTTACTCATACTTAATTTCATACACGGTTTATTGTTGCATTATATTTAGCATTAAGAGTACTTTTTATTGAAAAAATAATTTCAAACATAACTTATAGTCACAACCATATTTTATTATGAAGTTTATTATTATTATTAATCATTCAATTCTTAAAAGTCCAGCAACACAGTTCGCTAGCCTCCTGGCAATGTCCGGCGGCGGTATCACTTAATAACAGATGAGCCTATGGCTCTCCGTTAGTTTAGTTAGATAGTGATATCACAACTTTACCAATTTCATACAAAATATATCTGAGGATGACCTTGCTAGAGCAAATCTAATGCATAATACGTAAATTGTAACCTGTTTACAAGGTCATCGTAAAACGTCAAGACGATTTTAACTGCTCAAAGATAAACAACTTAATGCCAATAAAATTGTATTTAAATATATATTTGTTTTAATTATAAGTTTACATTGTAAAGTGTCAGTAATTAAAATTTTACGGTATGAATACAATTATTTTTTACTATATAAAATGCGATCTCTATCCCACTATATAAATTATTTTAATTGTATGGTTTAATAGTCTTATGTCACTTTATAATTGGCGTTCTAACGCCTAAGCTCCGAACCACTAAGGAATACTCTAACTGCCCTTTTTGAAGTTATACTTCTTTAGGCTTAAAAATTGATGAGAGTGAAATTTAACGATGCGCGCGCAACGTGACACAAAATTAACAGAATGAAGTTGCCCACGGAAGATGCTACGGCATTGGACATAATTTAAAAACATTCGAATAATAATAAAATTTTAATTAATGTAACACTTAATGTAAGAGAATAATAATAAATTTATTTAATTTTTCAAATGTAAACTGAACTTCATTGACTACGTATAATGACTCCTTTTCCAGTCTTTGATTATTTAATTGTAATTAATTTTTGCATGCAATCAAAAACTATTTTTAATAATGCCAAAGTAGTATAACTTCTTACGCGCGTACATAAGTACACGCACCCTTTTTTTATAAACATTACGATTCTAACAGAAGATGTCATAATATTCAAGCAAGTAGGATGCCAGAAAGCGCTCATAAATAATTATTCTAGTAGTCCATTCAAGAATGGATGTCCAATCAACCAAAAAAATGGAGTCCGAGGATAGGTCAGCGCAGCTAGGACAGACCTGGTGAGGCTGGAAGGCGTTGAATGCACGGAGAACCGGTTGTAAAGTTAGGGGAGTGGGCTATATCCAGCAGTGGACGTCAACAGGCTGAAACTACGTCATCGAAATCACCAACGTATCTAAAACTGTTTATGAACCTACTTTTGAGAGTTATGTTATTTTAAATACATATTTACAATACTCATAATATACACAGGCAGGAAAATTGTTTTATCAATTAGGACAACAGTTGTATTATAACGTCATCCATATAAGGAAGAATGCATTTTATGAGCTAATAATAGCATATAATCGTATGCAACGGAAAAAATGTGTTATTCAATGTAAATATGTGCACTTAGATGTCATATTTGCATAAACAATGACCGGCGTTGTTCGTCAGTTTAGGGCTGAGGAAGTGAAGAGTAATACGGATCACACGTTTCGTTAGGTTGTGATTGGTAAAACGATAATAGATGGTGTCGCAATTTTGTCATTGGACTAAATAATCCTTATGTACATAATATAGTTTAATGCTTGTAACATTTAACTCATTCGATTCCCAGCGAAACAATAAGTCTATTGATAATTAAAGAAGGCTGATCTGTATTTGGGTTAACACTCGATTGCTTTAAAAAAAAATTGTTTATAAAAATATAATTATTGAATTAACACAGCTTACATGGATCTCTAAATAATAACACTTTATTTATTAGCTAACTTTACTTAAGTATCTAAGTAAACTACAGATTTTCCTTATAACAAATGTGCGGTCACCGACAATGCTCGCTTGTGGTTAATTAAATAATAATTATTTAATCATGCTCTATAAACTGTTTCTACTAACTTTAGTATGTTTAATTAGTGTGTGTAATGGAGGTAGGTTGTCACCAAAAATTACAGTTCCAATTCCATTATTCTCAAAAATAAAAAATTGCCTTTATCCGAGAATGTATCCTACGTACGTAAGTACGTTCAAATTAAATTACATTCCAGTCCATGACATTATGTTTAACATAAGTACTTGACCTCCGACGGAGTCTCTCCAAATTTTTGTCTCTTATCCTCGCCACTATTTTCCAATCCTTCCCTGCTATCGCTTTTATTCCATCTTCCCAGTGGGTGTCCTTTTTTTATATATACATGCCCCCAGTAACTTCCGATAGCAATAGCGATACAGGTCCCGAAATTTTTTGTGTATTTCGATTCAGTTGCTTGGGATTGCGTGATACAGGAACTCAAAAAAGGCTCCGTTCTAAATAATCAACGCGAAATTTTTACTTTTTCTCCATTTAATTGTATATTTGTAAAATACGGTGTATGGCCGGAATTCGCCGCAACACTTCGTGTTTTTAAAATTATATATCTTTAACTGTATCGCTGTAACTCATATCTGGTAAACAATCATTTAGAAAAATCGTTAAGTCGTATATAATATCTAGTCACTATATAATACTACATGTCACTTTAATACTATCTACATATTTCTTTTTCAGAAGTTGATACCCTTGATTTTTCAAATAGTGATTTAGAGAGTATCATTTTGGAGGCATTAAAGGTAACACACTTTTTAATTATGAGAACCTCAATTTGTAATTTGTTTAATAATTATTATTTTATAATCAGAACAATGAAACTCTATCATCGGACTTTTCAAATGCAACAGATGAAGTATGCAAGCCTTTAGTATCCGTCAAGCCAGATTTCAATAGGCCAGGGCAAAGCATAAGTGAAACAAGTATGTATTTGTTTACATTACCTCTTTAATTAAATATGCATTAAAACTTCTTATGTATCGTTCCGTCAAATTTCGTAAATTTTCAAGAGTATACATAGGTTTTTTGAAATACCTTAACTAACCAAGAAAGTCATTTGAACGCACGATCCATGACGCCTAAACCGAGGAAAAGCATATAAGGCTAGTGGAGACTAAATACTAAGCATATTTATTGCTGAGCATTGTTGGCCTAGTGGCTTCAGCGTGGGACTCTCATCCCTGAGGTCGTAGGTTCGATCCCCGGCGGTGCACCAATGGACTTCCTTTCTATGTGCGCATTTAACATTCGCTCGAACGGTGAAGGAAAACATCGTAAGGACACCGACATGTCTTAGACCCAAAAAGTCGACGACGTGTGTCAGGCAAGGCTGATCACCTACTTGGCTATTAGATTGAAAAATGACGATGAAACAGATTCAGAAATCTGAGGCCCAGACCGAAAGAGGTTGTAGCGCCTCTGATTTATTTTATTTTTATTTATTTATTATGGAAACATAAATCTGTATTAACGGGTTACTTAGGATCTATGTTGTTGGATGTTTAATGACTTAATTAACTCAATGGCAAGCTCCGCGGAGGTGCGGGAAGGAGGTACTGGTCTCCATTCTTATGATCTCTTAAAAAATATCGTATTATCGTTTCAGAATGCTTGCAATACATGTGGGAAGTGAAAAACTTAAAAGATCAAGACAAAGCAAGTTGTAAGTTTATTTTCGTTAAATACACGTAAATTTTGCTTATATGTAGCGTCTATTGCCTCCGTAGTTCAGTTGTCACGTCGTTTCGCTGTTTGATTATATTCCGTAAATAATAGGTTCAATAATAATACAAGTAATATTGACTTAAGTTTAAAAGAACACTTAAAGAATTATTTGTAATACTGTATTTACAATTTTCTTAACCTACAGAATAATAATGATAATAAAATTAAAACATATTTAATTTTATTATCGTTCCCTGTGGCAGTGTACCTTTAACGATGGCAGCATTTCCTCGCTGTATTACGATACTTATTTGTTGAGCGAGGCGAGCACCAGCTCTAGAGTCACCGGTACCATCTGCCAGGCGCCAACTTAAAGTTGGAGGAGAGACTCTTATTTGATCCGTTTATTATTTTCCGCCTGCTCAGCGGTCGCCCTAGCATTTTTTGTTTTTTGCTTGTCCGAGGCAGGTGAGACGGGGCAAACGTCTCCTCACAAGTAGCATCCCATACCAAAGCCCGTCCCACATTCCAACTTCCAAGGGATCCAAGACATCCCATCCGGCCGCTTGCCATACTTACTTACTTGGAATAATTTGATTTGTAATTGAAAATTGTTTGGACTTGCTTCATTATTTCACTTTTCAGTTTAATTTGTTCTGAAGTAAACAAGAATAAAACGTGATAATTTATTATTTATTAATAACTAGCTGACCTGGCTAACTTCGTTCCGCCCTACAACCTTATAATATCGTTGTTACTTTAATTTAACTTATTTTAGGATTTCATTAATGTTAAGTATTACATTAATACAACTCTTTTGCAAATACAGAAATGTTTTATTGCTTGCCATTGCGAAAGAAGAATGGCAGTTTTACACATTAGGCATCTTCTCTCTAGCGTCAATATGGCGATACTGCAGGTTAAGCACTTTCTGATATCCAACATCTTTTGATCAGGATCAAAGCATGGTTATGCATCTCTTCATTCACCTCAAGATCGGAATTTCTTGAACTGACACGAATTCGACGTAAAATGATGCGTAGTTTTGTCAACAGATGGCACCATATGGTTTTTGCATTCGTTAAATTAATTAATTAATTTATTGTTATTCGATAACTTATCCGATATTTTATTGCTTATTCTGCTATTCGGGACGGAAACAAATCCAACAAATCAAAAACCATGGCAATCGGTCCAGCCGTTCTCGAGTTATAAGTGTTGTAACAAACACGACTTTCTTTTATATATATAGATATTTATTTATTATATACGTTAATAATTTATATACGTGAGATGTGAGTTTTAGTATTTTCAATTGTAATTTCAACTGAAGTGTATTTTTAATACGTGACAACTATTTTATACTAAATCAAACTTTTATTAACACATTAAGGGGAATTTATTTTTTCAGGCCGCGTTTATCTCATATCTCAAATAAAGCGCGGTGTAATTCCTGAAATATTAATATTTGTTCCTCCATCAGTCATATTTGGTGGAAGGGATGCTAAACCCGCTGAATTCCCACATATGGTACGTACTTAATTGGGAGTAATTAATTTATATGCGATTTTAAGAAGAGAATCAAATCTTACTGCAACTTTTGTATTTTGTACAAAAACCACATTCGCTACAACTATATCTGGTTTTAATATTTTAATGACAATTAAATCTCGGAAGTCTCGGAAATCTAAAGTTTTAGATTTGTATAAAATGAACAAGACTTAAAAATTAGTTTGCCAAAGAAGTTTTACTTCTGACATGTGTACTTTGTACGCACGCACTTTTTTTAAACTATTTCTAATGAACATAATCAATGGTTATTTTTGTTCTTACTTACCGGGAATGAAGCCAAACTACCATAGCTAGACTGTATTATTTTTTATTACCAGGGAGCCATAGGATGGCGAGCAAAAGATGAACCAAAGTGGCATTTTAAATGTGGAGGATCATTGATAAGTGAAAAATTTGTTGTAACCGCTGCCCATTGCACTTGGCTTTCATTACATAATCATCATGACGTCAGTGCTAATGCACCGGAAGTTGTGCGATTTGGTGTAGAAAATATACAGGATGACGAGGTTGTATTAAGCTATTAGTACTACTAGTGTTATAATGTTATTAAATTCATTGTTAATGTCACAGCAATTGTTTACGAATGTGTCTAGTACTAAAACATATTTTCACACTTAATCTATGAAACTTTAGTATTCATACAGATACCGGCAAACGTCTTGAGCATTAAACAAGGGAGTGGGGGAAAGTTTGCGCATCGCAAAGGAACGTGGACGCAGCGAGAGACACAAACGTCAACTGATTTACCAACGCGATCGACACGTCACTCTACCGCCCGCCGCAATGATACCTAAAAATCGCTTCTGCGCAGACTTTGTTCAAGATGTTTGCCGGTATCTGTACAGGCATTTGGAAAATAATTACTGAATTGAAACGGTGCCGGCAACTCAATTATATAAACTACTTCATAAGTCTTTCTTTCGATTCCTTTAGATATAGAAAAAATTGAATATTCATTTGTTAATTTTTTTTTTAACAAACATTCAACGTTTTCGTTTTTCAGTTTAATTTATACGGAAAACCTATAGACGTGATAATTAAAAATATAATTAGACACCCGCGGTATAGGCCCCCTCGGAAGTATTTTGATATAGCGTTATTGGAGTTAGACAGCGAGGTCAAGTTTAGCCTCCAAGTACATCCCGCCTGCTTGTGGACGAAGCCATCAACGCGTGAACTTGGTACTAGAAGTATCCTCACCGGTTGGGGTCTCACAGAACATGGTTAGTAGTCAAAGTGTATAACTCAATCTCAAAATATCTTTATTCAAGTAGGTAACTAAGTACACTTTTGAAATAAGATCTAAGTATAAGAAATATCTAAATATAAGATCAGTAAAGCCTAATTATAAGCTGTATTTCTGTATACAACTTCACTTGCAATACAATGTGTATGTAATTAATAATAATAATAATAATAATCTTTATTTTCTTCTCTCACATATACATACAAGGTTATTATGATTAGACTAAGATGATAACATTAGGAAGTGTATGTGAGAGACTGGTCTCTGTAACAGGAGACCTGAGTGACAGATAGCCAGCCTCTCCACCACCGGACCGGAACACGTACAATCATGTCATGGTCATAAGATACAATAGAAGAAAATAAGTATTAAGTGCTAAAAGAAAACATTGCAAACGGAGTCGTAAAAATAAATTTGGTGTGTGTTTGTGTGTGTGTGTGTATGTTTGTGTGTGCGTTCGTGGGTGTGTGTATATGTGTGGGGGAATGGGTGTGTTACAGAATAACAGTTATTAAATCTTCTGTTTCATCATAACTCAACGTCTTCAGCCAAGTAGTAACCATTTTTTTACATTCATATTTAGATAGAGGGTAAATGTTATTTTTTTCATTTAATTCATTATACAAGTAACAGCCTAGGAAACCAAAGAATCTTTGTGAGAAAGAAGTTGTCCATTTTAGTTATTAGTAATTATTGTGTACTTGTCAAATTCCTTGTTATTATGATTGAATCATCAACACAAAGCCACAAACACAGTTTCGTTAGCCCATATATAAATATTTTTATTGCAGGAAAACCATCAACAGTCCTTCAGGTTGCTGCGGTGGATGTGTTGAATACTAAAAAGTGTAACTCCCTCTTGCACAGCTCCTGGAATAGAAACTGGCATGGTTTTGCTAAGCATCAGTTATGTGCTGGCAATTTAACTGGAAATGTTGACACATGTCAGGTATTTTAGTAATCTTGGTAAAATTTGGTTCAAATTTTCACAACAGTTACATTTATTCATACGTTACCCGGCATTGCCAGGCATGGAAATCATGCAACAACACTGGTGAGATCTTGGTTGGCTTTTTATGGCTTTTAAGTATTGATGCAATTTTTGAAGTTATACTTCTTTAGGCCCGTTATGAAAAATTGATGAGAGTGAATTTTTACACAAAATTAACAGAATGAAGTTGCCCACGAAAGATGCTACGGCATTGGACATAATTTAAAAACAACATTCGAATAATAATAGAATTTATGTTACACTTAATGTAAGAGAATAATAATAAATATTTATTTATTTAATTTTTAATGTAAACTTAACTTTATTGACTATAATGACTCATTTTCCAGTCTTTGATTATTTAATTGTAATTAATTATTTGCATGCAATCAAAAACTATTTTTAATAATGCCAAAGAAGTATAACTTCTTACGCGCGTACACGTACCCTTTTTTTTCAAACGTCAATTTGAATAAAAAAATAAATTTAGCGTTACATTAATTTGTTCTTTTCTAAAGGCAAAAGTGAACGAAGTGTATAGGGATCTGTTTGAGACACAATTATCACCAATAATCATATATCTCCATTCAACATGGTTAAGGAACGCACTATACTACGACCTTAATTATTTGACCATGAAATCATCAATAAATTAAATTTCAGGGTGATTCAGGAGGTCCTATACAAGTGAAGATAGAATCTGGATCGAATTCGTCTATAAATATGGTAGTTGGCGTGACTTCATTTGGGATCAATTGTGGACAAAAGAATCGACCCGGAGTTTATACAAAAGTTTCAAACTTCATAAAATGGATAGAAAATAACGTATGGAATAAGAACGTTACGGAAACCAAGGAAATTAAAGTGATGCCATCACTTTTTAAGAGGAAGAATGTGACTTTGAGTGGTGGTCGGGTGACATTTTAACCAAATAATCTGTGCCATAAGAAAGAGAAGGAAAGACAAAACAAAGGAAAAACAAATATACCGCTGCTTAATATATTTTTGGCGAGTTAATAAGAATAACACATAATTAAATTCAAATTGTTTTTATTAAATAAATAGCACAATTTGTTTTTTTTTTATCATAACCCTCTCCAGACCACATCTTCTATCCAGTCAATAAAGCTGGCGACCCTTGTGTATATCCCAGGAACATTTTTCTGAGCACAGCCAGCACCAAAGGATGTGATTCCAATAATGTAGTGCATTGACCCCTGTGACTTTACTGGTAAAGGTATCTTTACCTGCAGAGGTCCACCTGAGTCACCCTAAAAAAAAATTATTCATTTAAATACGCTCTTAAATACGATGTATTTTTACAGACCAATAATACTTTGTATATTGAAGAATGAAGCCGTCTATGTATAACATATGTTTATTTCCGTTTTAATATCATTATAGCTTTAATAAAGAAACAAACCAAGGCCAGGGCTGTGGTAGCTTTATAAAACCTAACCTTGATTTTCAAAAGTGCATTATGATTCATCACCACTCCATAAATCACAGATTAACACACGTAATTTATCAGACGTGCATGTTGCAAAAAGAGACTCAGTCCGTACCTGACAAGCGTCGACACCTCCAGCTAATTTTCCAGCACAAAGCTGATGCAAGTCTACCCCCCTCCAGTGGCGATTAAAATGGAGTCGAAGTAAACTTTGACATTCGTCTGAATCAATAATGTCGACATCCGCAGCTTGTAACTCTGGGGATGTCTTTTTTCCACCTGGAATTAAAAACAGAAAATAAACAAAAGAATCACCTTATTTACAGAAATATGATTCATCTCTTATGATAACGCTCCTTTTCTTTCAGTTAAATTATAAGCTTATAATTAATGAGGTTTTAATTGAGGCAATACCTGTAAGATGTCTCTGACTTACTTGTTTCTATGACACCCCATCCTGTAAGTGTTGCCTTTGTTCCAAGTGGACTTGTGTCGTATTTGGTCCATAGACAAGCTGGTTGTACTACTTTTGTGAATGTAACCTCAGTCGTTACTTCAATAATTGCAATATCAAAGTATTTCTTGGGCGCACTGTAGTTTGGATGTTTTACAATTCTTTTGATTTTCACATCTTGTGGGTTGACGCCATTTGAAAACTAAATAATACAATATATTGTATTTACATAAGCGAGTACAACCGATTTAAATTATGCTTCTATTAATTAATTTTTAATTCTGTTGAACCAAATTTCGAGTTAATTAATTAAATAAATAAAAAATGGTCACTTCGTCTTACTTACAACATCTACAATATTCTTATCTCCTAGTCTTACAATCTCTGGTTCATAGTTCGCCACACTAGTGTCACGTGGAGATAGTTTAGAGCAGTGAGCAGCAGTGAGCAGGAATTTCGAACTGATTAAGGTACTGCCGCACTTAAATATCCAAGTCCCAACAGCAGCTTTCCATCCTAGTGCACCCTAAAAAATCAGTATAACACTGAAATAATTGTAGTTTCACTAGTCTTATTTTTATTTTATTTATTCAAAAACTTATAAAAACCAAACTTGGTTTTAATAAGTTTTTAGTATATCAAGTAAAACACAGAATATAGAAAGAATAGAATAATTCAGTCGAAGTTAGATCATCATTATAAATTCTACATTTATCGTTGTATTTCTTAAAGCTCTTTCTATTGATATATAGTCGTCCCTTCATTGCGTCATTCGTCATTTTATAAACTGACTGGAAGTTAAATCATATTATATATAAAGCATTTATGTTTTGTTAACGAGTAGTTTCAAAAATGAAATTTGCAACGCTCCTAAGTTATAAATATTTGTTTTTAACATGTGACCATAACTGTTGTCAAAGAGCCGGGAAAAGTTGGTATCTACCTGCTACTATTATCTACGTTTTCACTCGGCCTACCGGGCGCGCGGCGGACAGTTATACGTGGCAAAAAAAAAATATCATCAAAATTAAAAAAGTTATCACTAGTTCACCAACTCAACTTTATATAAAATAATAATTCTAAATAATGCAAGTAAAAATTACATACCATGTGGGGAAATTCACCTGGAGTGGTGGGTCGACCAGCAATCACATAAGGAACTGCAGGTATACCACGTTGATTTTTTTTTATCCACTCTGAACCTTAAAATTAATTATTAATTCCTTTAATTTTACCAAAATATGTATGGAAATATTATTCCCTAAACTATATTCAAATCTTCTCGTTCAGTTAAAAAAAACATGCAACGAATATATATAAAAAAAACAGTGGCGCAACAACCTCTTTAGGTCATGGCCTCAGATTTTGGAATCTGTTTCATGATCATTTTTAAATCTAATAGGCAAGTATTTGATCAGCCTCCTGTGCCTGACACACGCCGTCGACTTTTTGGGTCTAAGACATGTCGGTTTCCTCACGATGTTTTCCTTCACCGTTCGAGCGAATGTTAAATGCGCACATAGAAAGATAGTCCAATTGTGCACCGAAGGGGATCGAACCTACGACCTCAGGTGTGAGAGTCGCACGCTGATAATATATTTAAAACAACATTCATAAAAACTAAGTCTAACTGCAGTCTTTTATCTAAAGTACCCCCTCGTCTCTTTCGGTCAAATTGTGTTTACAATGTGACGGAATAAACAGATAAGTACCTACTTTAGTTTAAACGGTAAACTATTTTTTTAAATAACGGTTTGAGTTAATTTACTTACAATTAGCAATTCTTGTTATGTCGTCCTGCCTTTTCTTTGTCTCCCAAATGTATTCATAACACTCTGAAATTTGAATTCATTTAAATATTGATAAATTCAATATTGATTCTAAAAATAAAATAAAGTCCTCGCTTACAACGAGCGTTTGTTTTCTTTCTGATTCATATGACATGCAAAGTTCCTTGTAGATACTCGTATAAATGTTATAGACATCGATGTGACGTCACATCATGAGGATAACGTAAGGTTGGCTTTTTCTTTAAATGGTACAAATCTAAAGCAGGGTCCACACCGCTTTAGATTTGTACCATCACCAGGGCTATCCCAGCATAGTGTGGACCCTGCTTTAAATAACGGACTAAAAAGCCTTGCACCTATTAAAACGAAACAGTGATTATTTACCGGGGATTGAATTGTGGTTTCTCAAAGTTACGCTTTTTATGCGTTAACCAGAAAAGAAATAAAAAAGAGGAAAAAACTTTACTATACGCATTCTATTTATAAAACGTTACGATGTGGGGGGGGGGGGGGTGAATTACGCGTTATTGTTAATACTATTTTCGACTTCCCAGTACTTTACACCACATAATTTTAAGTTTTAGGTATAAAGAGTCACTGGGTGGTCACGAAACGTTAAAACGTTGTACCCAATAGTGTTACGGCGCGTTACATGGGGAGGGGGGGTGTCAATAATCTCCAAAAATTGCGTGACGTAATACTTGCACGCTCCCTAATGTGAGTTTTGAAATGTTAGTGATTAAAGATGAAAGGACCTCGGAAGGAAAATAAGCGTGTTGCAGAATTATAAGAAGTGATGGGAAATATATTCGAGATGTATTTAGTATTCTAGTTCTATTAAGAAAGGCATGATAACATTAATGAATAAAATGAATGTGCAGACATATATTTAATCAAATAGAAGTGATATGCCATAAAAACTTACTTTCTTCACTAATCCTTCGACCAGGCGCTGAGAAGTCAGGCTTAGGTGGTGCGGTTTTTTTACATGGATTTTCGGATTCATCAGCTCGTGCTTTTCTAGTAATCTGAAAGTATATTTGTGTCTATAAATCGTTTATAAATTTTTAAGCAACTTCAGACAAATATGGTTTATATTATAAAATTATTCGAGAATTATATTATAGACTATTGAAGCTTCTAAACAAGCTAAATTTCGTAAGGGTTTACAGTTTGTCCACAAATATCCGAAGAGCCATTTTGATCTCCTTTATTCTAATTAAGTTTTTCGAACTAAAAGTTTTTGAGATGCGATATAGGACATGTATATATTAAATATTTTATTTATTTTTAATTTTATTGATAAAAGCTAACGCTCTGCACACTGATACATTGGTAAAAATCCATATTCTGCAATTCTTAATGTGACAAGCACTAATAGGCAAACATGACATACACGAAGAGATAATACAAATATTAAACAAAACAATTAAAATTACAAAAACTAAACGAAAATCTAAATTTAATACAAGTACGTCTTTTAAAGTCTTAAAGTTTATTACGTTTCCCTATAAATATCCCGTGCCCAACATAATATAGTATAACAGATAGAGAGTAATGTTATTTAAACTTCTTAATTTGCCTTAATACTAATATTTTGATATTAAATTGTTTTATATACTTATTGTTAAAGGTGAAATACACTTGTATTAAATTTGGGAGAATTTAATTAAGTTTTGAATTTCCAATTATAAAAAAAATAAATTTATGTCACAAAGTACTTAACTTCCAAAAGAAATTATGCTATTCCATGAATTAGATACCTCATGTTACGCAACATTTTAAAAATGTATCTTAAAGAAGTGAGCCTAGAACCCCTTAATAATGTGCAATATATATAGTAATAAATACATACTTGTCCCAAACTTGTATTTAATATGTTGGAGCCGGTCACGACATATATAACTGGAAAAACATCATAAATCAGAACACTGATCTCACATTATTACACTTCTTATTAAATAAACAAACCTTCAAACAACATTATTACTATTAATATTTTCATTTTCGCAATTTTAATCAAATTCACTTATTTATTTGCTATGTTCCAATGCAATAGCTATGCTACCGTACACTGGTGTGAACTGAAAGTAACATAGCATTGGGTTGTACTATAATAACAATCTACAGCGGTGATGCCCCGAACGATGGAATACTTTATAAAAACCTGTTTTATTGATAATAAAAGTACGCGCTGACCGAGAGAATTTATAAATAAAGGTTTAAAAAGGGCTTAAGGACAGTTGTAATATAAAAGCGCATACCAATCAATTCTAAATGTTAGTCTTGGTAGTAATCAAAGAGACCTTTAGTTTTTCATTCATTCATAAATAATATAACAATCTCGTTTCTAAGAATGTCCAATAGATGTACATCACTTACTCGTTATAGCCAAAGGCTTAAGGCCAGTTGTAATATAAAAGCGCATACCAATCAATTCTAAATTTTAGTCTTGGTAGTAATCAAGAAGCCCTTTAGTTTTTCATTCATTCATAAATAATATAACAATCTCGTTTCTAAGAATGTCCAATAGATGTACATCACTTACTCGTTATAGCCAAAGGCTTAAGGCCAGTTGTAATATAAAAGCGCATACCAATCAATTCTAAATTTTAGTCTTGGTAGTAATCAAAGAGACCTTTAGTTTTTCGTTCATTCATAAATAATATAACAATCTCGTTTCTGAGAATGTCCAATAGATCGACGTCACTTCCTTATAGGTAATAGTTGTGCCAATTAGTTTTAATAACACTAGTCAGTTTTTTGTTAGTCCAGCAACCGCAACTTCGCTACCCATAATTTTATGTTAGTTGTAAATTCTCGTTTTACAATTGACTGTTAGCTACGAACAAAGAGTTTCATTTATTTGAAAATCCCGATTTATGTTTTGTGTTTATAATAAAATCAAATAATATCAAAATCATTCATTTATTTAGGTAACACAATGTACACTTATGGAACTCAAAAAGAAATACATATTAAATGCTTCTAATTTTACATTTACTGCCAGTTCCTAAATCAAGAGCATGGAACGGAAGAGAAAAACTGGTAATAAACTCTCCGCCACTCTTTTTAATCGCCAAGTTTTTTTTGTTTTACACGATGTTTGTAAGGAGCTGCACCTCATTACACCATGTTCCACATGACATCTTAAGTAATTAATAATAATTAAATAAATTAAAAACAAAGATTTGTCTTCTATCAGCAGGAGGCATGGTGAAATAGGAGCACGCACTTACATTCTCGTGGGAACAACACGCAAATACATAGTTCGAAATATATGGTAGGACCATTTAAAATATTGTTATATATACTTTATATATTTAAACCACCGAAACTTTTAAATAGATTAATTGGAAGATTTTTTTATGAGTATGAGAGAATGGAACTATATACATGACCGCCCTCTAGGGCCTGAGCAGGCTCTCACTGTGATACTTGTCTCATAAAGTGGATATTTACAGATACAAACACCCACAAACATTATAAGACTGTGTACATTCATAATAATTTAAACTTTAAATTTAAACGTTTACAGATTTAAAAAAACGTTTAAACGGTTAAAAAGACTTTAAATAATCCTACTGCATAAAATTGATATACATAGTACCTATATATAAAAATTAGTTTCAACCGACATCAGAAAAGCCGAATTATTAAATCGACGACTTATGTAAATCTGCAATTGGATATTTTAAACTTGCTTTAATATCGATTTATTTATATATATACATAATAGCCGCACCAAGCCACTCATAAGGAAAAAGAAAAGAAACTAGTTACACAAACTGGCACATGTGTAGCCTTGATAAAAGGTGCGGGCGGTTTCTTTTGCTATATTTACATGCACACTGCCACTCTGTGCAATAAAATA
Source organism: Pieris napi (assembly GCF_905475465.1). Taxonomy (NCBI): domain Eukaryota; kingdom Metazoa; phylum Arthropoda; class Insecta; order Lepidoptera; family Pieridae; genus Pieris; species Pieris napi. The sequence goes on along the minus strand of NC_062239.1, from coordinate 1,193,731 downwards.
TAGCAAAAGAACCTAGTGATAACAGAATGTCCTTCCTATAATTAGATGGGCATTGGGCAGTTCGAAAAAATATCAAGGTGATCGATATTACAAGGCCCTGCAACAGAATTTACCGCACGCATATTTATTACGTAATCCTACAGCTAACATAAATTATATATAACAAAAAACAATTATACTTAAAATGTAGCATAATATGATGCATAATTCATTAATAAAAACGTTCAATTTTTAAGTTCAAACGCGCTTTATTAATGTTCTTACGAATTTCAACTAGTCAATATATACGCCGTAGGTTGGCATCTATCTTAAGACGGTCTTGTTCTCTATAGGGCAAAAATTTGATATCAGGTTCTTTGAAGGTATGAGGAATACGTATCCACGATACTCTAGGTCACCTTCCAATTTACGCTAAAATAACCCATTTCCTGCTTCGTATAACACAGCGGCCTCTTGAACTTTAAGATCTAGGGGCAGTAGTCCCGCGAAGATCAAGGTGGAGTATGGTAAGCTCTATAGAGCTTCAGCGCAAAACCTTGTTGCACTGAATTTAATGGCTTCCAAATACCTAGCTTTTTAGTGGCTGGAGCCCAAACTGCCGCCGCATATAGGATCTGCTCGATGACAGCTGTATAAATAATGTGAATAACGCCTAAACCCCAGCCAATTCTCGCCGCCCTTGCTTATTGTTTGTAAATATATGTTTCTTTTCTGCATATATTGGATATATTATGTTTATTAAATCTCAATTTAAGACCGAGAATGAAACCAAGTATTTTTATTTCATTTGTCAAATTTTATTTATTTTAGGTATAATCATAGCTTGAGTTTTTTGTGGAGCAATTTATCTATTTTTAGTACCTCAGTCTATTACATAAGCAGGGCTTGACAGTAGACAAGACTTTTTTTCATCTCTGCCAGCAATCCAGAGTATTGGCCACCAGGGCCTGATAAAGGCTTCCTCTATTTCCAAAGAAACTATCGTTATCAGGTTTTTCGTGTTCATTTTGTCTCGTATTGGTTAAATAAGGTAAATACTGGCATAGCTCATATTTGACGCATCGCTGTGCTAATTGCAAGTTGTTACTTATAATGGACCGGTTTGTTTAAGGAAAACTGTTTTTAAATGTCAAATACTAATTCACATTGATAATTCAAAACGATGCCAATATTACGAAGTATTTGTGGGTTACCCATCCATGACTTTATATAAAAGTTTGATATTTCATAAAATGGACAGAAAATAACGTATGGAATAATAATGTTACGGAAACCAAGGAAATTAAAGTGATGCCATCACTTTTTAAGAGGAAGAATGTGACGTTGAGTGGTGGTCGGGTGACATTTTAACCAAGTAATCTGTGCCGTAAGAGAAAGATAAAGAAAGAAGAAATGTAATTTAATTTCATAAAAAAGATACCGCTACTTAAAACATTCCTGGCGAGTTTATAAGAATAACACATAATAAAATTCAAATTGTTTTTTTAAATAAATACCACATTTGTTTTTTTTTTAATTATAACCCTCTCCACACCACATCTTCTATCCAGTCAATAAAGCTGGCGACCCTTGTATATATCCCAGGAATGTTTTTCTGAGCACAGCCAACACCAAAGGATGTGATTCCAATAATGTAGTGCATTGACCCCTGTGACTTTACTGGTATAGGTATCTTTACCTGCAGAGGTCCACCTGAGTCACCCTGAAAAAAAAACTTTCATATAAATGACTCTTAAATACGATGTATTTTTACAGACAATTACCAATAATACTTTGTGTATTGAAGAATGAAGCAGTTTCTACTATAACATATGTTTATTTCCGTTTTAATATCATTAAAGCTTTAATAAAGAAACAAACCAAGGCCAGGGCTGAAGTAGCTTTTATGTAACTCCATAAATCACAGGTGTGTGATTCACATTGTTTTATTAAACACGTTATTTATCGGACGTCCTTGCTGCAAAAAGAGACTAACTACATACCTGACAAGCATCGACACCTCCTGCTAATTTTCCAGCACAAAGCTGATGCAAGTCTACCCCCCTCCAGTGGCGATTAAAATGAAGTTGAAGTAAATTTTGACATTCGTCTGAATCAATAATGTCGACATCCGCAGCTTGTACCTCTGGGGATGTCTTTCTTCCACCTGGAATTAAAAACAGAAAATAAACGCAAGAATCTCCTTATGTACAACATATGATTCATCTTTCATGGTCTAAATCTCCTTTTCTTTGAGTTAAATTATCTACAAGATTTTAAATACTCTCATGTGGTTCTATTAAATCCTGTAGGATATCTGACTAACCTGATTCCACTACACCCCATCCTGTAAGTGTCGCCTTTGTTCCAAGTTGGCTGGAATCGTAGTTGGTCCATAGACAAGCTGGTTGAACTAGTTTTGTGAATTTAACCTCAGATGTTACCTCAATAATTGCAATATCAAAATATTTCATGGGCGGGCTGAAGTTCGGATGTTTTACAATTCTTTTGATTTTCACATCTTGTGGTTTGACGCCATTTGAATACTAAATAATAATATTGAATTTACATTAGCGAGTACAACCAATTTAAATTAAACTTCTTTAACGCTTACGAACTTGAATTTTTTATATTATTTACACAACGTAACGTGATCTTAGCGATAAAGTTCAGTAGTTGTAATTTTTTTAACGAGTACATTATAAATACATTTATTTATTAAAAATAATAATTAATTTTTAATTCTGTTTAATCAAATTTAGAGTAAATTCATTAAACTAAAATAAAAATGGTCACTTCGTCTTACTTACAACATCTACAATATTCTTATCTCCTAGTCTTACAATCTCTGGTTCATAGTTCGCCACACTAGTGTCACGTGGAGATAGTTTAGAGCAGTGAGCAGCAGTGAGCAGGAATTTCGAACTGATTAAGGTACTGCCGCACTTAAATATCCAAGTCCCAACAGCAGCTTTCCATCCTAGTGCACCCTAAAAAATCAGTATAACACTGAAATTTAAGTTAACTTAAACTGAAATTATAAAAACCAAACTTGATTTTAATAAGTTTTAAGTATATCAAGTAAAACACAGAATATAGAAAGAATAGAATAATTCAGTCGAAGTTAGATCATCATTATAAATTCTACATTTATCGTTGTATTTCTTAAAGCTCTTTCTATTGATATATAGTCGTCCCTTCATTGCGTCAATCTTTGAAATATTTTTGCTAAACTAAAACATTGTTCTTCTGTTGGTGCCTTTCAATTATTTGTCGGCCGTGAGACTCGTGAAGCCAGTCTTGTCCCGTGCCAGCCCTGCGATTCTATAACTCACTTCACGAACTCACACAGCGGTTTTCGCATCGGCGGTCGCTCTCAAATCAGTCGTGAAGCAGTCATTTTATGATTTGGCATTCTGATAAACAATAAACTACAAGCTCCCACCTTTTCAGAATGCCAAATCATAAAATGACTGCTTCACGACTGATTTGAGAGCGACCGCCGATGCCAAAACCGCTGTGTGAGTTCGTGAAGTGAGTTACAGAATCGCAGGGCTGATGCAGAAACTCTTCCGCAATCCCAATATGCGCCATCTCACTAATATTATTAAGCTATGATTTTTTCCTTCTACTGACTTGCAGATTACCGTGGGTTTTATCCATTATAATTATTTGAAGGCCGTGGAGGCGGTCATGGCAACACGTACCTCGTAACCTAGGTACGAAATTTTCTGTTGTTTGATGATCTGCATAAGTTTATTCGACATTCCAACTCGCTTAAGAACTTTCTAGATTGTAAACTTCTGGATCTGCCCAAAACAATGCATTCTAATAATATTTTCATAAACGTAAAGTAACCAATCTATTTGAGAGATCATATCATTTGTTCTCTGTAATTCAATACAATAATAAGAAATTTATTTTTTAAACTGACTGGAAGTAACACACTTTAAATAATATTATATATACCTACAGCTTTTATATTTTGTTAACGAGATGTTTCAATAATCAAATTTGCAACGCTGCTACGTTATAAATATTTGTTTTTAACCTGTGACCATAACTGTTGTCAAAGAGCCGGGAAAAATTGGTATCTATCTACCTATCTACGTATCTATCTATCTACGGCCTCTTTTTCTTCGGCCGGGCGCGGCGGACAAATACTCGTACGTTATCAGTGGTTTCACCAGCTCGACTTTGTATAAAATTATTAATTCTAAACAATGCAAGTAAAAATAACATACCATGTGGGGAAATTCACCTGGCGTGGTGGGTCGACCACCAACCGCATAATGAACGAAAGGTTTATACCGTGCATGGTTTCTTTTCCACTCTGAACCTTTAAATTAATTATTGATTGCTTTAATTTTAGCAAAATATGTAAGGAAATATATTTAAAACAACATTCATAAAAACTAAATCAGTCTAATTGCACTCTTTTATCTAAAGTACACTTCCGTCTCTTTCGGTCTAATTGTGTTTACGTTGTGACGAAAGAAACAGATAAATACTTTAGTTAAAACGGTAAACTATTTTTTAAATAAGGGTTTGGGTTACTTCACTTACATTTAGCAGTTCTTGTTAGGTCGTCATCTCTTTTCTTTGTCTCCCAAATGTATTCATAACACTCTGAAATTTGAATTCATTTTAATATTGATAAATTCAATATTAATTCTAAAAATAAAATAAAGTCCTCGCTTACATCGAGCGTTTGTTTTCTATCTGGTTCATATAAAGGACATGCAAAGTTCCTTGCAGATACTCGTATAAATGTTATAGACATCGATGTGACGTCACATCATGAGGATAACGTAAGGTTGGCTTTTTCTTTAAATGGTACAAAACTAAAAAAGCGTGGCACCTATTTATTCGAAACACTGATTATTTACCAGGGTCTGAATTGGAGATTTTAAAGTTACGCTTTCTATGAGTTAACTAATAAGCCAGTAGGCGATAAGTGTAACAGAATTATAAGAAGGGATGGGAAATATATTCGAGATGTATCCAGTCTTCTAGTTCCATTAAAATAGGCATGATAACATAAATAGTAAAATGAATGGGCAGATATAATTAATCAAATAGAAGTGATATGCCATAGAAACGTACTTGCTTCACTAATCCTTCGACCAGGCGCTGAGAAGTCAGGCTTAGGTAGTGCGGTACTGTTACATGGATTTTCGGATTCATCAGCTCGTGCTTTTCTTGTATTCTGAAAGTATATTTTTGTCTATAAAACGTTTATACATTTTTAAGCAACTCCAAAAATGTTTGTTTATATTATAAAATTATTCGAGAATTATAGTATATTGAAGCTTCTAAGCAAGCTAAATTTCGTAATGATTTACTGTTTGTGAACAAATTTCCGAAGAGTAATGTTGATCTTCTTTATTCTAATTAATTTTTTCGAACTAAACTCTTTTGAGATTCGAGTATCACCGCACTTTAGGAGATGTAAATAAATATAATATACGTAAGTCATTTAAAGTCTTAAAGTTCATTATTTTTCCCTATAAATATCCCGTGCACAATATTATATGGTATATCTAATATTTAAGAGTAGGTATTTTTATTTTAAACTTCTTAATTTGCCTTTGTAGAAATATTTTACGATTTAATTGTGTTATAACGTTATTTTTAGGTGAAATACACTTGTAATAAATTAAAGAGAATTTCATTAAGTTTTGAATTTTCAATTATTAACAAACACAAAGTACCTTACTTTCAAAAGAAATTATGCGGTTTTATGAATTAGATATCTTAAATTAACGCAACATTTCAAAGAAGTCCCTCAAACCTAGAAAGAACCCCTTAATAACTTTACTATATCTCTATTTATAAAATTCTCGTGTCACAATGTTCGTTCCCATACTCCACCGAAACGGCTCAGCCGATTCTTATGAAATTTTTAATCATATTCAGTAAGTCTGAGAATCAGCTACTATTTATCTTTCAAACCCCTAAGTGATAAAGGTGTTTTTTTTTGTAATAAAAAAAAATCAATCCTCTAAGATCAACCTCTATTTTTTATTGTAGTAGATAGTTATTTTTATTGAACTAAAAACTGTTTCCTAGAAATAATATACATGGCAAAACAACGTTTGCCGGCTCAGCTAGTATAATATAAAATTATACATACTTGTCCCAATCTTGTATTTAATATGTTGGAGCCGGTCACGACATATATTACTGAAAATGAATCATAAAACAGATCACTAATCTCACATTATTACATTTCTTATTAAATAAACAAACCTTCAAGCAACATTAATACTATTAATAGTTTCATTTTCACAATTTTAATGAAACTCAGACATTTATTTGCTATGTTGCGATGCAATAGCAATGCTACTGTACAGTGTCGTCAACTGAAAGTAACATAACACATTGTAACTACAGCGGTTATACCCCAAACGATGGAATAATTTAAGAAAACCTGTTTTATAAAATAAAAGTTCGCGCTGACATTAAAGAATTTATAAATAAAGGTTTAAAAAAGGCTTAAGGATAGTTGTAATTTAAAAGCGCATACCAATCAATTCTAAACTTTAGTCTTGGTAGTAATAAAGGAGCCCTTTAGTTTTTCATTCATTCATAAATTATAATATAACATTCTCGTTTCTGAGAATGTCAAACAGGTCGACATCAGTTATTCGTTAACAGATGTGTGACTTAGTTGTAATAATTTAAGTCAGTTTTTTGTTAGTCCAGCAAGCGCAACCTCGCTATTCCTAATTTTATGTTACTTATAAATTCTTGTTTTAACAAAACTCTTAGCTTCGAACAAAGTGTTTCATTTATTTGAACATCCCTCGAACAACCACCACCGAAATTAACTCGAGGCATGACTTTGAACATCCTCTCCCGATTTAGTTTTTATGTTTATAATCAAATCAAATCAAAATCATTCATTTATTTAGGTAACACAATGTACACTTAAGAACGTCAAAAAGAAATACATATTAAATGCTTCTTATTTTACATTTATTGCCAGTTCCCAAATCAAGAGCATAGAATGGAAGAGAAAAACTTGCAATAAACTCTCTGCCACTCTTTCTAATCGCCAAGTTTTTTTTTTACACGATGTTTGTAAGGAGCTGCAACCATTACACCATGTCCACATGACATCTTAAGTAATTAATAGTTAATTAATAATAATTAAATACATTAAAAACAAAGATTTGTCCTCTATCAGCAGGAGGCATGGTTAAATAGGAGCACGCACTTACATTCTCGTGGGAACAACACGCAAATACATAGTCGAAATATAAAGTAGGACCATTTAAAATATTGTAATATGTATATACATACTTTATATATTTAAACCACCGAAGCTTTTACAAAGATTAATTGGAAGATTTTTTAACTTTTTTATGAGTTATCAAAAGAATGGAACTATTAAAATGGATCTGCTAAACAATTAAAGTAAGGCTCAAAACTGAAACGGCTTTTATTCTAATATTTTACAAACAGATCAATGCCACTGTATCATTGGTCTTTTCAAATGAAATACATATGTAAGCCTTAAGTATACGTCAAGCCTGTATTATTGTGAATGTGAAGACTACGTGGATCATTGTTTTTTATTTATTGAATCCTTTTCTCAGTTTTAGTCATAGTCTGACAGTTTGAGTAATTTTTGCGGCCTACCCAAATGTCTTGTCTTTGGACTTGACAGGTCCACTCAATCTGTGTGGTTCTTTCCTCAAAAGACCATTTCAGACAACAATCTACATGGTCTTCACATAATCTTGTTAGTTATGTCTGGACTTTAAAAGAGACTGTGACCTCTGAGTTTGTTTCGGCGTTTCTTCTCAGAGTAGTCAGATAGGAAACGTCGATCTCATCTAGTTTAAAAAAAAAAAATGTTTGACGTGTAAAAGTGTTTGTAAAAACCTACTTACAGAAATAAATCATTTATCATTTAGCCAGATTTCGATAGACTAGGTCAAAGCCTAAGGCCTACAACGCACTAGCGGCTGGCCGCGATGCAGTAGGCCGTGGTATATACGGTCTGCCGTAGCGGCATGCCGTATTCCCGCTAACCATCCCTATTGCGGTCCTATTGCGGTCTGCCGCAATCGTCACTCATCAGTGCTTCTTGAAATATTACAAATTCAAATTTAATGACGTGGAATAAGTGATACATGTATCTTATGTTCCATAATAAACATATTTTATATTTTTATTTTTTACTCTTTTAAAATAGGTTTAAAATACTTTGTTTACATTTGTTAAATAATTATATGTGATGACGTAGGTAGGACGGCTAACCGCGCCGAGTGCGTGGAGGGGACGCGGCGCGCCGCATCATTCAACCGGTGCGGCTCGTCGCAGCTCCAGAACAACCGGAGCGGTTGACGGTTGTCCGCAAATCAGCGCGTCGTTATCGTGCGGTTTCATGTAATAATCGATGTGCGGCCTACCGCAGCGGCACACCGCATCGCGGCCAGCCGCTAGTGCGTTGTAGGCCTAAGTGAAACGAGTATATATTTGTTTGTATAGCGCATTACTATCTAAACAACCTTACCTTACATAAATGTTTAAAGAACTTTATTTCTCATTACAAAAATTATTTTTTATTTACATGAGAAATTTAATATTAAGTATATACGAACGAGATACACGTCGCCATCAGCTAGCCCAATTTTAGTCTAATGGGCCCATTCTAATGTGTATCTTTAATGCCCTTTTGAACTGATCAATCACGCTAATGTTACGAACCTTAGACGGCAACCGATTAAACAATTGCACAATTGCATAACCTTATCAATAATCCAGTATTGCTCCATGGAATAAGGTACCCTGTTTTATTCATGCGTGCATCTAAGCACGTCTTAATTGCTGACAAGGTAATGGCCAACACTGATTTGTGTCTTGTGATTCCGTAAAATAAATGATATAAACGTTGCACACATACGAAACGTATGTAAGACAGGTTGATCAAAAGAAGTGGAGCTAACAACCTTTACTCAATTTGATTAAAAAATTAAATTTTGCGTTACATTTGTACACGATCTGTACTTTCCAAAAGTCAAAATGGAATAAAAAGAATCCGGAATTTATACAAAAGTTTCAAATTTCATAGAATGGATAGAGAATAACGTTTGGAATAATAATGTTACGGAAACCAAGGAAACTAAAGTGATGCCATCGCTGTTTAAGAGGAAGAATGTGATTTGGAGTGGTGGTCGGGTGACACGATAAAGAAAGAAGAAATTTAATTTAATTTCATAAAAAAGATACCGCTACTTAATATATTCCTGGCGAGTTTATAAGAATAACACACAATTAAATTTAAATTGTTTTTATTAACTAAATACTACTATTGGTTTTTTAAATCATAACCCTCTCCACACCACATCTTCTATCCAGTCAATAAAGCTGGCGACCCTTGTATATATCCCAGGAATGTTTGGCTGAGCACAGCCAATACCAAAGGATGTGATTCCAATAATGTAGTGCATTGACCCTTGTGACTTTACTGGTATAGGTATCTTTACCTGCAGAGGTCCACCTGAGTCACCCTGAAAAAAAATTATATATAATTTATTTAAATCGCTCTTAGAAACTATGTATTTTATAGACAATTACCAATAGAACTTTGTATATTGGAGAATGAAACAATTTCTGCCTTAATATTAGTTTATTTCCGTTTTAATATCTGGCTGGTCGTACTTGAATTCGTATACGTGGTGATGTTAGTTATTTCGACTATGTATTTGCGTGTTGCTTCCACGAGAATGTAAGTGGTTGCTCCTATTTCACAGTGCCTTCTGCCGATAGAGGACAAATCTTTGTTTTTAATTTATTTTATTATTATTTTTTTACTTAAGATGTCATGTGGAACATGGTGTAATGGTTGCAACTCCTTACAAACGTTGTTTAAAACAAAAAACTTGACGATTAAAAAGAGTGGCGGAGAGTTTATTGCCAGATCTTGTCTTCCGTTCTACGCCCTTGATTTGAGAACTAGCAGTAAATGTAAAATTTGAAGCTTTTAATGTTACATATTTCTATTTTGACGTTCATAAGTGTACATTGTGTTACCTATATGAATAAATGATTTTTTACTTTTTGACTTGTATAGCTTTAATCAAGAAACAAACGAAGGTGAAGGCTGTAGTAGCTTTATAAAACCTAACCTTGATTTTCAAAAGTGCATTATGATTCATCACCACTCCATAAATCTCCGGTGAGTGATTCACATTGTTTTAATAAACACGTTATTTATCGGACGTCCATGCTGCAAAAAGAGACTCATTCCATTACCTGACAAGCGTCGACACCGCCTGCTAATTTTCCAGCACAAAGCTGATGCAAGTCTAACCCTCTCCAGAGGCGATTAGAATAGAATCGAAGTAAATTTTGACATTCGTCTGAATCAATGATGTCGACATCCGCTGCTTGTAACTCTGGGGATGTCACCTTTCTACCTGGAATTAAAAACAGAAAATAAACGGAACGGAAATATTTACAACAAATATGATCTGAATCTCCTTTTCTTAAAGTTAGGTAGAATGTCTTTGACTTACTAGATTCTATGACACCCCATCCTGTAAGTGTTGCCTTTGTTCCTAGTGGGCTTGTATCGTAGTTGGTCCATAGACAAGCTGGTTGCACTAGCTTTGTGAATATAACCTCAGTCGTTACTTCAATAATTGCAATATCAAAGTATTTCTTGGGCGGGCTGAAGTTTGGATGTTTTACAATTCTTTTGATTTTCACATCTTGTGGGTAGACGCCATTTGAATACTGAAATAATATTGGCTTTAGTGACTTTTAGACCAATTTAAATCAAACTTCTTTAAAGCATATGTGAACGTAAATTTGATACATTATTTACGAGTACAAAACGTTCCGTGTCATTTTCAGAAATCTTGGTTTACGACAAAGACAGTGGTTGTAAAAAAACTTAAAATTTAAAAATACATATTAAAATAACAATTAATTTTTAATTCTGTTTAATCAAATTTCGTGTTAACAATTTAACTTAAAATAAAAATAGTTACATCGTCTTACTTACAACATCAACAATATTCTTATCTCCTAGTCTTACAATCTCTGGTTCATAGTTCGCCACACTGGTGTCACGTGGAGATGTTTTAGAGCAGTGAGCAGCAGTGAGTAGGAATTTCGAACTGATTAAGGAACTGCCGCATTTAAATATCCAGGTTCCAACGGCAGCTTTCCATCCTACAGCACCCTAAAAAATCAGTTCTACACTGAAATAATTGTGGTTTCACCCAATGTCTATAAACACGGTTTATATAAAAATATGTATAAATTTAATTTATTTAATCAAAAACCTACAAAAACCAAACATGGTTTTAATCAATTTTAGTATATAAAGTAAAACATGTAAAACACAGTTTAATAAAATACTGAAACTTTCCCTAAATCTCTTCAGAATATTGAAAAAACAGAATAATTCAGTCGAAGTTTTATCGTTATATTTTCCAAATCTCTTTCTTTCGTCAATCTTTGAAATATTTTTGCAAAAATCACTAAATCATTGTTCTTCTTTTGGTGCGTCTCAATTATTTGTTGGCCGTCAGTCTTGTGATGCCGTCAAATTGTCTTGTCCTGTGCCAGATGCAGCAACTCTTCCGCAATCGCAATACCCGTCCGATCCCTAACGTTATGAAGCCATGATTTTTTTCCTTTACAAACATGCCGCTTACCGTGGATTTTACCCATTATAATTATTTAAAGGAGGTGGTAGCGGTCATAGCCCAATACGTAACCCAGGTCTTAAATTTTCAGTTTTTTGATGATCTGCATAAGTTTTTTCGACATTCCGACACGCTTGAGAACTTTCTAGATCTGCCCAAAACTAAGCATACGACGATAGCACCACATCTGAAATGTTTCTAAGCGCTGGCGGGTATATTATTTTACTGTCCAAGCTTCACAGCTGTGCAGAACATTTGGATGTAATAAATTAAAACTCGGACGCGGAGTATAATGTTCAAGTGACAGCACAGAACATTCTTCATTTTGTTGAAAGATCCTCACGAAATTTCAAATCGAGGCCTAATTTCCTGATCAGGATTTTACTCGTTTGTAACGCAATTTCCCAACTACGTGCATTACCGCACTTGTTCCAAGGATTTTTTAACTACAGACTGGTTAGGTTTTAAAGTGTCGTTTCGATATGACCATCATCTGTTGCACTATTTCATTAAAAGTTAGACCGTCTCTCAATAATAGTTTCTGTAACTCTAATAATATTCTTGTTTTCTGTAATTCAAAACAATACATGTACCGTCATATTTCTGGGTTGGATTCATAAATTTCCATAAGAAGTTTATTTTATAAACTTCAAAAATGAAATTTGCAATGCTCCTTAGTTATAAATATTTGTTTTCAACATGTGACGATAACTGTTGTCAAAGAGTCGGGAAAAGTTGGTATCTACTTGCTACTATTAAGGTTCCGTTAAACAATCTACGTTTTCACTCGGCCTACACACCGGCGCGGCGGACAGTTATACTCGTACATGGCCAAAAAATAATATCATGAAAATATTAAATAGTTATCAGTGGTGTCACCAGCTCAACTTTATATAAAACTAGCAGACTCAGCCAAGCGTTGCTGTGGCTAAGGTTTTTGTTATATTACATAGTAGTAAACTATTCAAAGAAAATGGCAGGAAAACAACAGTCATGGGGATCACCATGCTTTTTTGGTGGCTATGCCATTAAATTGTAGCTTATGTGAAACGTTGGTACTTTCAACACAGCGCCATCTGTTAGAATTGTGTCAAATAATAAACAAATAATTTGCAATAAAATTACATTGCGGGTATAAATTGAGATGTAAGCTATCCTATCTTTTAAGTTGGATCAAACTACACACGGTGTGCAAATTTGATTGATATCGGATCGGTAGTTTAGGAGTCCATCGCGGACAAACAACGTGACACGTAATTTATATATATTAAGATTATTAATTCTAAATAATGCAAGTAAAAATTACATACCATGTGGGGAAATTCTCCTGGTGTGGTGGGTCGACCACCAACCACATAATGAACGGTAGGTCTACCACGTTGATTTTTTCTTGTCCACTCTGAACCTTTAAATTAATTATAAATTGCTTTAATTTTAGCAAAATCTGTAAGGAAATATTATTCCCTAAACTATATTCATATCTTCGCGTTCAGTTAAAAAAACACGCAACGAGTATATTTAATATATTTAAAACAACATTCATAAAAACTAAATCAGTCTAATTGCACTCTTTTACTAAAGTACCGTTTCGTCTCTTTCGGCCAAATTGTGTTGTGACGGAATAAACAGATAAGTACTTTAGTTAAAACGGTGTTGGCGACTCATATGTAGAAAGGAATAGATTATTATAAGTTAGTGTTAGTGACTATATATACAATATAAATTAAGTAGATATGAGCTATAAGAAAAATAAGAATATTGTTAGTAGCTCATAAGTAGAAATTAAGTATATATAAATAAGTTAGGTAAAAATATGTTAAGAAAAATATAGTTAAATAAATTAATTATATGCTTCGCCGAATAAAAGGGTCGCGTAGCTCTCGTCACGGTATACGCGCACAGATGGCTGTAAGCGCAGCTCTCGTCGCGGTATACTATCGGAGTACTTAAGCTCGGCGAGATTTACGCAAAATCCTCTTTTTCCTCCGCAACGAACTGGGACCCAAGAATAATCGGCGAAGCAAGAAACAAGAACAAGGCGCAGTTTCATTTCAAGACAACATCCTACAATTACGCACTAGCAGGGGTGCGTGGGTTAAGGCGGTGCCAGCGATACGTCGAACCGTCTTGACAAAACGTACGAAGTCAAACCCCACCGGTATTCAAAGCCGCGCCGAGGTTACTTTGGTTACTGCACGGGTGTTCTCAAACAAACATCTAAACGTCTAATCCCGTGCAGGCCCGAGTCTCTGAGGCGACGTCGGGATTGGCTAGAACAGTAGTACGTACGAAGTCAAACCCCACCGGTATTCAAAGCCGCACCGAGGTACCGTGGTTACTGCACGGGTGTTCTCAAACGAACATCTAAACGTATAATCCTGTGCAGGCCTGAGTCTCTGAGGTGTCGTGGGGGTTGGCATCAACAAACGGTAAACTATTTTTTTAAATAAGGGGTTGAGTTACTTCACTTACATTTAGCAGTTCTTGTTAGGTCGTCATCTCTTTTCTTTGTCTCCCAAATGTATTCATAACACTCTGAAAATTTACTTCATTTTAATAGCTATAAATTTAAGAAATGTATTAAATAAAAGCTTTGTAAATAGGCTTACTATAGGTAAAGTTAGTGATTATCTAGTAGATAAAAGGGCCTGGGAATAGTGCTAGACAGGCTTCTTCTAATTAATTTGTTTTATAATAAGTTTTGTTTGCCATAGTCATTTTGTATGATGATTTGCTATTTTAAAAGAGTAACGAGGGTTTTTTCCGCCGGATTTTACGCCGGATGTCTACCGATTCAAATTTAATGACGTGGAATTAGTGATACCTGTATTTTATATTCCATAATAAATATATTTCATTAATTTATTATTTATTTTATAGATAAAACAAAGTATTTGTATTTCCTTAATTTTATCTAAGTACCCTCGTGACGCCTGAATCATATAAAGGAAATAGAAAGTCCCTTGTCATAGTCATGTCACATCATGAGGATAACGCAAGTTTCTTTTTTAAACGGTACAAATTTACAACATAAATAAATCCAAAATAACTGACTTAAAAGCTTAGAACCTATCAACCCGAAATAATTATGGTTTCCCCGGGGATCGTTCCTGGATTTCCAAGTAACACTTTTTGTGCTTAAACCAATAAGCCATTACGTGATAAGTGTAACAGAATTATAAGAAGTGATGGGAATTATATTCGAGATGTATCCAGTCTTCTAGTTCTATTAAAATAGGCAAGATAACATTAATAATAAAATGTATATGCAGATATAATTAATCAAATAGAAGTGATATGCCATAGAAACGTACTTGCTTCACTAATCCTTCGACCAGGCGCTGAGAAGTCAGGCTTAGGTGGTACGGTACTGTTACATGGATTTTCGGATTCATCGGCTCGTGCTTTTCTTGTATTCTGAAAGTATATTTTTGTCTATACAACGTTTATACATTTTTAAGCAACTCCGAAAAATTATGGTTATACCTATTCGAGAATTATGGTCTATCGAAGCTTCTAAGCTAGCTAAATTTTTGAAGGATTTGCAGTTTGTCTCCATATTTCCTGAACTCTAAGAGTCATGTTGATCTCCTTTAATCTAATTTAGTGTTTCTAACTTAGGGAACACGGTTATACAGTTTAGTAGTTTTTGAGATAAGGATTTCACCGCACTTTAGTACATGTATAATGTATAAATATAATATACGAAAGCCTTAAAGTTTGTTATTTCTCTAAATCAATTCCGTACTCTATACTATACTATAATATAGTATACTTGTAGTAGATATTTAATATAAATAGATACATACTTGTCCCAAACTCCTATTTAATTGGGAGCCGGTCACGTACATTACTGAAAACAAATCATAAATCAATCAACACTATTCTCACATAATTTACACTACTTTTTAAATAAACAAACCTTCAAATAACGTTAATATAATTAATACTTTCATTTTCACAATTTTTAATTAAACTCTCTATATCTGTCGCTATGCAATAGTTATGATACCACACACTGGCGTCAACTAAAAGTAACATAGCATTGTAACTATAATAACATAGTCTACAGCGGTGATGCCCCGAACGGTGGAAACTTACCTAATGAAAACCTGTTTATTTGATAATAAAAGTACGTAGACCTTAGAGAATTTATAAATAAAGGTCAAAAAAAGCTTTAGGTCAGTTGTAATTTAAAAGCGCATACTAAACAATTGCACAATGTTAATTTTGGTAGCAATAAATGAGCCCTTTAGTTCTTCAGTCATTCATAAATCTCTATATATATAAAATTCTCGTGTCACAATGTTCGTTCCCATACTCCTCCGAAACGACTCGACCGATTCTTATGAAATTTTTTACGCATATTCAGTAAGTCTAAGAATCGGCTACTATCTATATTTCAAAACCCTGAGTGATGAGAGGCGTCCACCCCAAAAAAAATATTGTTATTTTACCGACATTTTTTTTTTGTTTTTATTTTTTTATGAAGCAGCATATAAAAATACATAGTTATTTTTATTGAACTAAAAAAATGTTTCCTAGGAATAATATACATGGCAAAACGACGTTTGCCGGGAGAATGTTATATTATAACCAGCTAGTTATAATATAACATTCTCGTTTCGGAATGTGCAATAGGTCGATATCACTTATATATTCGTTATAGTTAACAGGTCACTGAGCTGAAGGAAGCCATAAATACCTCAAGTTACAGTTTTTTGTTAGTCCAGCATCACAACCCCACTACCCCTAATTTTATTTATTTATTTACACTTCGTTGCTAAAAAAAAAAAAAAAAAACACAATACATAAAAATTATAAGGGATGCAACGGGCGGCCTTATCGCTTTTAAGCGATCTCTTCTCTTCCTTACTTTTTTTATAAGTTCTTTAGATAATGGAACTACGTATATATACATGAGCGCCCCTTGGAGCTTGAACAAGCTCTCACTGTACTCACACACTTATCTCTCAAATTTTAATTAATTTTTAAGTGGGTATTTACAGATACAACCGCCCACAAACTTTAGACGACTTTAGTTTTAGGCCAGGGTGATGCTTTAAATAATCCGACTTTAAACAATTTATATAATACTAATGAATAAACACTAGTTTCAACCGACTTTAAAAAAGACGATTAAGCTGATTATAAATTCAACGACTATTGTAAGTCTACAATTGCAAACTTAGGTATATAATAATGATCAGCTATATATTTATTATTTGTAGCCACACCAAGGCACACATGAGAAAAAAAAAGAAACAAGTTACACAAACTGGAATCAATTTGTGGCCTCGATAAAAGGTGCGGACGGCTCCTATTTAATCGGCTATATTAATGGCCACGCTGTGCACGTTAATATAGGAAATGAACCTAAGAGAATGATAACCCTACCTATAATCGGATGGACGAATATGGGCGATCTTGCTGATTTTGCCGATTGCACATTCTTGTCATCCTGTTTAGTTGAGCGTAAAACCCTAAGTTAGTGGAGATAAAAAATGAATCCGATTATTTGCGACGTCTCAAAGCTTTACAAACAGAAATATAGAATACTAGCTGCCCCCGCGAACGTTCATTTCTCCTTAATGTGATTTTACTTAGCCTACCTTTTTAGTACATACCAACATGGATCATTTTGCTATGTTACCCCAGAGACTGTTCAGTTTTCCGGAATAAAAACTTTCTAGGTTGTTTTGTGATTTTTTCTATATATAAACCTCAGAGTTCAAGTCATAATTAACAAATGAAAAATAGGGGTTGATCGTAGAGGGGTGAAAATTAAGGGTTGTCTGTATTTTTGTATGCAGTATGATAAGAGAATAGAAAAAAAATGTCTAAAAAGTAAAACTAAACATTTAGGGGTGGACCACGCTTATCATTTAGGGGTTTGAAAGATATTTAGTAACCGATTCTCAAACTTACTGAATATGCATTAAAAAATTCATAAGAATCGATCGAGCCGTTTCGGAGGAGTATGGGAACGAACATTGTGACACGAGAATTTTATATATTAGATATAAAAGAAACATAGGAACCCTACGACAATTTAGTATATTAGCATTAAGTAGTACTGCTGTAGACCATGACTATACGAAGGATTTTTCCCAAGGTAGTCTTTAAAAGAATTCTGCCAAAAAGTGCCAAACGTTCGCAGCCTTTCCTGTAGTCCTATGAGGAGGGTTTCACATAACACTACGTATGGCAAAGTGTAATACAGCAGTCATAGTACAAGATTTCTTAAAAGCTTAGCAGTTGCGTAAAATGAAACACCAAGCGTTTTGAAGATTTTCCTGGTTAAAAGCCAGCCTTATTGTTTGCTGTGGTATTAGTAATGGTGGCAATGATGGGGGACAGAAGTTCGATTCAACTTGGCAAGAGCATAGTGTAGATTAAACTACAAATGTAAAAGTTAAACTCCAATCATTATTTATATAAAAAACAATTTCGTATCATCTAGGAATAACTTCCACGAAAAATAAATACTAGTTTAACGCATCGCTATACTAATTACAAGTATCGTTAATAATAGACCGGTTTCTTTAAGGAAAATTATTTTAAATGTCAAATACTAATTCACATGGATTATTCAAACAGTGCAAGTTTTGAATAAAACATCTTTAGTCACGCCATCCAGATTAAAAGTAAAACGAGTATGTATTTGTTTGGGTAGCGCATTACCTGTTTCTACTTTAATAAGTACTGTTCCATCTAATAAGCTACCCTGTTTTATTCAAGCATGCATCTGAGCACGTCTTAATTGCTGACAAAGAAAGTGATTTTGTGCCAACACTGCTTTTGTGTCTTGTGATTCCATTGAATAAATTTGACTTTTTGACTTTTGACTACTAACTATATGATTTTAGTTTAATGACTTAGTTACGTCTATCACAAGCCCCACCCGTGCCTCCATTTGTAGATTTCTAATATCTCTTAATAAATATCATTAAAGAATGCTTTCAATACCTACATATCGTCGGCTTGTTAGGCACAAGGAATACTTTTCTATCCAGGTTGGTAGACTGGTAACCTGCTGCAGCAAGTCTTCTAGACTCCTACTATAGGCACCAGCCTCACACGGCAAGCGAAAGACGAACCAATTTGGCATTTTAAATGTGGAGGATCATTAACAAGTGAAACATTTCTTGTAGCCGCTGCCCATTGCACTGCGCTTTCATCATCATTATGACGTTAGAACTAATACACCGGAAGTGGTGCATATAATGTTTTCAAGTATTATTTACGTTTTAATTTATTGCTATAGCCGCTAGATTTGGTGTAGAAAAAAAAAGATAAGGATGTATTAATGCCTACTAATGGCAATGGGCCTACCTTGCCCAAGCATATACGATTGGATTACCACATTTTCGTATATGTTATTAAAGTTCGTTGTTGTTTTTGTCGCAGTTTTTAAATGTTTTTAGTATTGATTCCCGTCGGAGGTCTAAAAAAACAAGTTCTATAATTACTTTTATTAAAATAAAACTTATAATGTAATTACAAACTGTAGCAGCTGGATGCTGCGCACGTTTGGCTTCTTACAAATCTAAATTCTAAGTAACTTATACTAAAGTACCCCACGGTTTTCATAACACCGAGTAAGCCCAATTTGCCAGCATGGAAACTGATATGAATCACAGCATGATGAATGTGACTTTGAGTAGTGGAGGATGGATTATATTTTAACCAAATAATCTGTGGCATAAGAGACAGAGAAACGAAAAAGATATTTCCTTACATAACAAAAATACCGCTGCTAGTTTACAAGCATAATTGATTCAAAACGTTTTTATAAAAGAATACCTAAACTAAAATAGTTTCCTTTTAATCATGACCCTCTCCAGACCACATCTTCTATCCAGTCAATAAAGCTGGAGACCCTTGTGTATATCCCAGGAATGTTTTTCTGAGCACATCCAACACCAAAGGATGTGATTCCAATGACGTAGTGAAGTGAACCCTGTGACTTTACTGGTAAAGGTATCTTTACCTGCAAAGGTCCACCTGAGTCCCCCTGAAATAAATGTTATATATCAAAAAATATAAAACACTGTTTGTTTACATTCGACAACAAACAAATATGGTGGCGCGTGACATATTCCGGTTCAACCAATCAGCGCGCGAGGTGCGTACCGTTTCGCAATTTGACGGTTGCACTTCGATAGATTACAATCTACCTAATAATAATACGTTAAATTGTAAGCAGTACATTGAAGTTCACAATCTCGCGAGATAGATTACAATCTAACGGTATTTACAATTTTACGGTGACATATATAAATCGCAGAAAATAAAGTTATTACAACTAAAATCTTACGATGGTCAATTCCCTTTATTTAATAGTTTTTTAAAGAAACAACAACAAACCAAGTATCCAGGATTGTAGTAGCTTTATAAATTATAAAACCTTACCTTGAATTTTCAAAAGTGCACTATGACTTTGCCACTCAATAAATCACAGGTTTATAACACGTAATTAATCAGACGTCCATTGCAAAAAGAGACTCAGTCCATACCTGACAAGCGTCGACACCTCCTGCTAATTTTCCAGCACAAAGCTGATGCGAGTCTACCCCACACCAGAGGCGGTTAAAATAGAGTCGAAGTAAACGTTCACATTCGTCTGAATTAATAATGTCGACATCCGCAGCTTGTAACTCTGGGGATATCTCTCTTCCACCTGGAATTAGAAAACAGAAAATAAACGGAAGAATCTTCTTATGATTTACAACAAATATGATTTATCTCTAATGATTACGCTACTTTTGTTTTAGTTAAGTTTTAAAAATATTCTTATGAGGCTTTAGTAATTCCCGTAAGTTATTACTTGTTTCTATGACTTACTTGTTTCTATGACTTACTTGTTTCAATGACTTACTTGTTTCTATGACTTACTTGTTTCTATGACTTACTTTTTTCTATGACTTACTTGTTTCTATGACTTACTTGTTTCTATGACTTATTTGTTTCTATGACTTACTTGTTTCTATGACTTACTTTTTTCTATGACTTACTTGTTTCTACTACACCCCATCCTGTAAGTGTTGCCTTTGTTCCCAGTTGGCTTGTATCGTCGTTGGTCCATAGACAAGCTGGTTGTACTAGCTTTGTGAATATAACCTCAGTCGTTACTTCAATAATTGCAATATCAAAGTATTTCTTGGGCGGGTCGAAGTTTGGATGTTTTACAAGTCTTTTGATTTTTACATCTTGAGGAAAGACGCCCCTTGAATACTGAATAATAATAGTATATAAAATTATTTGCTTTAACGAGTATTACAATTTAAAATTAGTCTAAATATTTTTTTTATTTCATTTACACAACGTTCCGAGTGATCTTCAGCAATCTTGGTTACCGCGAAAGTTGTCAGTAGTTGTAAAAAAAAATGAATAGATTTTTAATTCTGTTGGATCAAATGTAAAATGAAAATAGTTACATCGTCTTACTTACAACATCAGCAATATTCTTATCACCTAGTCTTACGATCTCCGGTTCATTGCGTGCCACACTGGTGTCACGTGGAGATACTTTAGAGCAGTGAGCAGCAGTGAG
Source organism: Pieris napi (assembly GCF_905475465.1). Taxonomy (NCBI): domain Eukaryota; kingdom Metazoa; phylum Arthropoda; class Insecta; order Lepidoptera; family Pieridae; genus Pieris; species Pieris napi. Next base: position 1,172,524 of record NC_062239.1, on the reverse strand, counting down.
CAGGAATTTCGAACTGATTAAGGAACTGCCGCACTTAAAGATCCAAGTCCCAACAGCAGCTTTCCATCCTACAGCACCCTAAAAAATCAGTGTTACATTGATGTAATTGAAGTTTTTCTTCTTGACTTATTGCCAACCACTTCTAATATTATTCTATTATTATTTGGCCGTGTTGGCCGTTTTTTCAGAATTCACTTCATTCTTATATTCTGTTTTCCGGATAAATTTGATATCTACTTACTAGTATTAAGGACTCCAAAAAAGTACATTGTTTCTTTCCATTTTTCGTCATCATTTCTTGAAGTAGGGAGAATGGAAAAAATATATGGTGGAGTTGAGTAGTTTATGTATTCATTTTGAAAGAGCGATACATGATTTAAATTAGTTCGCTTGATAGAAAAAAAATATCCAAGCATAGCTAATTTTTGACACTTCATTTCAAGTAATCCATTTCAGAAAAAAAATTAGTAAAATTACATTAATTTAATGTTTTACATAACTAATTGTTATTACGCGCCGGCGCACTTCAGTGCTTCAGCTCTCCACTGCGCGGCGTTCCGCAATTCGTGCTGGGATAGGGCCTTGAAGTTACGTTACACAATCTACGTTTTCAATCGGTCTAGCCTAGCAGATATTCGTGGCCACCAATTCATATCATCAAAATGTAGTTACCAAATTATTATATACACAATTGAAAAGTAATAAACGCAAGTAAAAATGTCATACCATGTGGGGAAATTCACCTGGTGATGTGCGTCGACCACCAATTGCATGTCTGCCTGGGTGTCTCTTTTTCCAACCTTTAAATTATTAATTATATGCTATAATTATACCAAAAAGATGCAAGGAAATGTTATTCCTTAAACTATTTTCATATCTTCTGGGTCACTAGAAAAATACAAGCAACGAAATCTTCAAATCTGGTTACATTCATTAAACTAGTAATATTGACAGTTATTAATCAAATAGATTGTTAAGTCGTTAAAGTATATAGATAGTAGTCAGATAACATATTACTTATTTAAAACAACATTCAAACTAAATCAGTCTAACTGCCTCTTTTATCTCTATCTCTCTTTCTCTTTAGTTAAAATAGTAAATTCAAAAATTTTGAAAAGGTACCTACAATTAGTAATTCTGGTTGAGTTGTCCTCTCGATTCTTCATCTCCCACATGTATTCATAACACTCTAAAATTTGAACTTAATTAAAATCTCCATAAATTAATTATTAATTCTATAGTTAAAATAAAATCCTCTGTGGAGTGATTGTTTTCCTTAATCGACGCACGCGACACCTGATTCATAAAATGACATGGAAAGTCCCTTGTAAATGTTATAGACATCGAAGTGATGTTATATCACGAGGATAACGTAAGGTCGTTTTCTTCTTTAAATGGTACAAAACTACAAAATAAATAAATCTTCTACTAAAAAGCCTCAATCAACCCGAAATAATTATACAGGGTGGCCAAAAAGTCGTGGATCAAACGCAAATAGGGGATAGATGAGGAAAGAAGAAATCTTCCTAGAAAGATATTAGAGCGACTCATGGCCGTGTGTCATACCTTTTCAGAATTCCTATTAAATGCGCCAAAACTTTTAATACAGGATCACTTTTCGGTAGAGTAATTTTTTTTCACAGTGGGGTCCGAAGTAAACAAAAAGTTATGATTTGAAAAAAATGTATATTGTATAACTTAATATTATCTTCAATACACTCAATAAACAACTATCAATAGTATGTCTAACGCAGGAACTCATTAGTAATGTACAGAAAAACATACAGGACGTAGATATTTTCGAATTTTAATAAGAATTAGTAAAAAATCAATTTGCTCATAAAAACGCAAAATAAATTATAACTCTGCAGGGGTTGAGCTTAGAGACCTCTCGTAGAACAATTTTTTGCAGCTGATGACCTCATCTATCCCCTATTCGCGTTTGGTCCACGATTTATGACCACCCTGTATATCCTGGATCTCAAAGTTACACTTTTTGTACGTTAACAAATAAGCCATTAGGCGATAAGTAGCAGAATTATAAGAAGTGATGGGAAATATATTTGAGATGTATCTAGTCTTCTAGTTCTATTAAAAGAGTAAATACAAATTAATGTACATATTATATTTAATCAAAGTGGAGTGATATGACATAGAAACTTACTTGCTTCACTAATCCTTCGACCAGGCGCTGAGAAGTCAGGCTTAGGTGGTGCGATATAGTTACACGGATTTGCGGATTTAACAGCTCGTGCATTTCTTGTAATCTGAATGTATATTTATGTTTATGAAACGTATAAATCATCTTCCTAAAAATTGAAGTTTTTGTTTGATATTTATGTAGGTATAAGATATTATTGAACATTTAACAATCGTTCGTACGGTTAAGGAAAACATCGTGAAGAAACCGGAATACCTTAGACCCAAGAAGTCGACGGTGTGTTTCAGGTACAGAAGGTTGATCACCTACTTGCTTATTAGATGATCATGGAGCAGATACAGATTTTTGAGGCCCAGACTTAAAATTTTATATTATTAGAATTGGCATATATTTGGGAATTTTGATCTCTTTAGGCTTTCAAACAAGTGTGCTAAATTTCGTAAGTGTTTGCATGGTCATAGATTTCCAGGAAACTAAGAGTCAAGGAACCTTTGTAAAATTTAGTTATATTCAAACTTAAGGAAAAGTCTGTAGTTAAATAAAATCAGGTTTTGTAGTTTTTACGATATGGGCATCATCGCACTGTCATACTTGTATAATATAGATATGTATTTTTTTCTAACAAGTTCATTAAATTCAGCGTATTATTACGTTTTCTATACATAGTGCATTGCATGATATACCTAGTATAGTAGATATTTAAGAGTAATAATAAAATACATACTTGTCCCAAACTTGTATTTAATATGTTGGAGCCGGTCACGACATATATTACTGGAAAGAAATCATATATCATAACACTGATCACACATAATTACACTTATTATTAAATAAACAAACCTTCAAAAAACGTTAACGCTATTATTACTTTCATTTTCACAATTATAATCAAACTCAGATATTAATTTGCTTAGATTTCGCGTTGAATTTGTTACCATACACTGGAGTCAACTGAGAACAGTTTAGCATTGTATTTACTATACGTATGATATACAGCGGTGGTGCCCCGAATGATGGAAGCATGACAATTATCTTACCAAAACCTGTTTTATTGATAGTAAATAACGTGTTGACCTTAGAGATTTTTTTTTATTTCGTATTCCTGCGCTATCATAAATTATACAACAAAAACAATTATACTACAAAAACATATATGGCAGAAAATAATAAACTGTACAAATATGTCTTTCCTCCAACTTCGATTTTGTTCGGATTGGAGTGGAGACTCTTGGGCCGTGGGATTCAAGTGCACAGGCGCTTATTAAAGATTTAAGTTGGCGCCTAGTAGATAGTACCGGTGACCTGGTACATTCCTAGCTCAACGAATAAGTATCACAATACAGCGAGTAAATGCTGCCAGCGTTGAAGGTACACTGCCACAGGGACCAAACTTTTTAAATTTGTTTTGATTTTCTTTTTAATTATTACTTTGTAGGTTAAGAAAATTGTTAATACTGTATACTTGATTGTATATATGAAATATGTTTAGTAGAAATACTATTAAATATTATACTAAACATATAACCAAAGACGGAATACATAATGTATAAAAGGTTCAAATATTTACGAAATCATCAATAAAATGTATTAAACACGTAATATATAATCCAGCAGAGCTGTTTGATGGTGTGAAAGTGATAATTATGATGCAGGTGATTAAGCGCTATGGATGAAGCAATTCCTATTACTCCCTAAAAGCTTATTCCGAGATAGCATAAACAAGTCAAGGCTTGAATATTGGTAGGTCCGGGCTGCTCGGGTGAAAACTGAGTTTTTTGCATGTTATTATGCTTATAAGTCAGTTGTTATTTGTATTCAAAATATTATATAGTAACTACTACTCTACTACTTGACTTCAATTTGAAGCCCAACGTTGCTATTATTATCATTGCAGGCGCTTTTAAAATTTAAGTTTATAATAATTATCATTTTCAGAAATTTCCTTTTTTGTGAGTTCTTTAGTGAGTGGAATTATATGACTGGCCCTTGGGGCCTGAATATATTTAGATATGAGAGACCCACAAAATTAGTGAGTCTTTCGTATTCATCATTTAAACTATGAATAAAACGTTCTAGGGGCATCCCTTTTAAGATTCCGACCTTATAAAATCGATGTAATAATAATATAAACTACTTTTTACCGAATTGAAAACGCCAATAGAGGTGGTAACGAGTATTAACTCGACGTCTATTATAACTCTACTATTCAAAACTTACGTATGTAATTTGAAAATTATGATCAACTATATAGAAAAAAAAACTTTTTTTTAACTTGTTTTAATATCTTATGAGCAGTGTTGGCTGAGTGGCTTCAGAGACCTTCATTTCTGAGGTCGTAGGTTCGATCCCCGGCTGTGCACTAATGTACCTATCTATGTGCGCATTTAATATTCGCTTGAAGTGAAGGAAAACATCGTGAAGAACTTGCTGCTTCTTAACTATAGCTCCCCGGATATAGAAATACTTCAAGACTGCCAAAGAATATTAATTATTACTAAAAATAACATACATAAAAATATTACACATGTCCAACTAAGTTACCAGACCAGTTTATTTTTGACGCCAAGAAAAAGTTGCTTAAGGATAATATTTTTTTAGGTGATTTAGAAAAACATCAAGTCAAATCAAAACGTAATTGCTTTATTAAAGTCCTTTCCACACTACGTCTTCTATCCAGTCAACAAAACTGGCTATTCTTGTATACACTCCGGGGTGGTTAGCATTAGCGCAGCCTATTCCAAAAGATGTTACTCCTACTAGATAATTAATACCGTTAGGTATCAACGGATTGGCCTTCGCTAATTTATATTTTACTTGGAGTGGTCCACCGGAATCACCCTGTAATTTTAGAATTGAACACATTACGTACGTACATAAACAAAATTTGTATTTAGCTCTTAGGGCGTCCATAAATTACGTGAGGTGTTTTTTAAATTTTCTGTATATCGGTTGATTCGTTCGAGAGTTATCGAAAACGAAAAATTTCGAAAAAAGAGTTTTTTTGGAATTACTTCGAAATTCCTTGTTCGATCGATTTAAACTTCTATGAAAACCAAACTATGCCGCGTAAAAATCAGTTCATTTATTCAAAAGTTATTGTGGTTTGAAAATTCAAGAAACAGTGTTCTATCAGACAACAAAATAAGTGAAATGTATGGAGTTAGCGGGAAGTTGCAGAGATAGCCTGTAGGGTCAACCGTTTTCCTATTGTTTTTCAATTCGAAAAAAAATTGCGTGATATTTGCTGAGACCCCCACTCTCTCCAACGTAAGATTAAATGAGATTTGACTAGACCCCCTCCCCCCATTAAATAACTCACGTAATTTATGGACGCCCCCTTAAATGGTAATCTTTCTAACTCTAAACAAAGTCAATAAAACTCTGGGGTAAAGTAAAAGCAATCACAAATATTGTATAGCAGCTGTGTACTGTGTAGGAGCTATTGCTTCTTAAAATAAATCTATATATATTAAAATGAATTTGTTAGTCTCGCTAAAACTAGAAAACGGCTGGACCGATTTGGCTAAGTCCAGAGAAGATTTAAGCAGTAGAAAACATAAAAAATAAGTAAAGACGATTAAATTTTCCAATAAAATCTGTTCCTATTGTGTTTTCCTATGTACTTTTAGGGCCGGTCACATTGGCCGCATTTGTGATGGTCAAAAAGACCCTTACTTGGAAGGGCCCAGTGGGAAGAAGAAAGAGAGGATGCCCACCGAAAACTTGGGAATATGAAATAAAAGGGATAGCGGGAAAAAACTGGAAAATAGTCGCAATAAATATATATATATATATATATAATAAATAGGGATAAGTGGAAGAATCTGGAAGAGGCATTCACTCCTTCGGAGGTCGAGTACAAGTGTAAAACTTAAAAGACATGGACTTACTGTAGTTATAGTGTACTCGAATAAAGGCTATTTTTTTTAAATTATTATGTCTTTTTAGAAATAAAGAAGTGTCACTTGGATGTCATATGTGGTGTGTTTCATGGCAGTAGTTTGAGGTTGTCTTTGGTCTGTTTTAAAATATATGTAGGTGATACGAAGTTCATGAGTTCATCTAGTAATTTATACATATGGCGAGGATCAGAGAAAAGTAGCCTCCACTCCGCCGTAGGTCGTGTACTAATGTTAAACATAATGACATGAAGCTTATGTAATCCTGATTATGTAGTACACGAATACAGTCTATATTTATTTATACATACATATATAGAAAGAGATTTCAGGTCATTCACTAGTAAAGTAAAACTCGCCACCATGCATAACCAAATATAGCGAACCTTGCAAGCATCTGCACCACCAGCAAGTTTCCCAGCACACAGTTGATGCGCATCTAGTCCTCGCCACTGTCTATTTCTGTATTTAGCTAAGAGTTGGTCACAATGTTTTGAATCTATGAAGTCGAGCAACACCGCTTGCAACTCTGGTGACGTTTTTTTTCCAGCTATAAAATTATAATATGTATAAATAATAGTTTAAAAAAAACTAAAAAACACGCTTTTAAAGCACATCAAACTATTATTGTGAAAAAGCGTGGGTTGCTCTAGTGACGAAAAATATGGCACAGAGCGCCTCACGCATTTTCACAATAATACCAGTATTTTTTGTTCATTACCATTTTCAGCCTAAATTAGGAATTATTTTTCACTTTTTAGTTTGATGTGCTTTAAAAGCGTGTTTTTTAGTTTTTTTAAACTATTATTTATTATTTATTTTTTGGTTAATTTTTTTTTATTTATTTTTTCGGATTATTGCATTGTCATCGATCTTTGACAGGTGCGCAAAATTCTGTCCGTTTAAAGTGGGTCAAAATCGAGTCCAAAGGAGTCGGTTACATACATACAGGTGAAGCTAATATAAAGCGTGTAAAAATCTAAGAGAAATTACGACAGAGCTATACACAGCCTGAATCTTTGCTGGTACTTATTCCGGTTAAAATTAAATCAGTGGCGCTACAACCTCTAGGTCTAGGCCTCAGATTTCTGAATCTGTTTCATGATCATTTTTCAATCTAATAGGCGAGCAGGTGATCAGCCTCCTGTGCCTGACACACGCCGTTGACTTTTTGGGGCTAAGACATGTCGGTTTCCTCATGATGTTTTCCTTCACCGTTCGAGCGATTGTTAAATGCGCACATAGAAGAAAGTCCATTGGTGCACAGCCGGGGATCGAACCTACGACCACAGAGATGAGAGTCGCACGCTGAAGCCACTAGGCCAACACTGCTCCAGTACAGAATAGGAATTCTTATTCTCAAGTATATTGATAGGATTATTATATTACACTGATTCTTATAGACCACTAACACTATTTCTCTTAAAATTGTATACATGAAATAAAATAAGCGTATATAAATCAGGCGGTATATATTCTGATTAACAATATCAATTTGTTTACATATTTTCAGAAATGGGGAGATTAATTGGAAACCTTCACTAAAAAGCCTCACAGATACCAAGAAATGTGAAATTTACACAGACAACATAATAATAAATGTATTTATTAAAATACATTTATTATTATGTTGTCTGTGTAAAGTAGCTTTACATTAGTAAAGCTACGGTTTCCTAGAAAAGCGGTGCCGTTATCTAACGGCCGTAATGTAACGTTGGGTGACGTCAACTATACGTTGTCTATAAATAACATCGGATTGGGTTTTCTAGAGAACGTTGTGTCACCCTAACGTCAAATAGCGGTGCTGTAATTTGCATGACGGCCGGCATAGCGGTGACAAACAGTAGTTCAACGTTATTCGCGTGTAGCGGTGCCCATATTTAATTAATACAATGAGTGGAAACGTGACTTGGACGAGCGAAAATGATTGTTTTTTTGCATCATATTAAAAAGTAAAGACGGCCGTTATTAACAACCGTAAAATGACGGCCGTTAGTTAACAGCACCTCTTTTCTAGGAAATCTAAGCTTAAGTATTTGAAATAATAGGATTTGATTAATAATAATACTCAGTCAATGATTTTTGTCCTAGACTGCTTTCGGAAGTTTTGTATGGCGTTTATGACGGACTGTGTATCAATGATTACTATATATTATGTATATAAGATACGAGAAAGTAACAAACTAACCTGTTTCAGTAACACCCCACCCAGTGATAATGGCTTCTTTACCAAGCTTTTGAATATCAAAAGCTGTCCAAAGGCACGCAGGTTGTATGAGTTTCGAAAACTTTACTTTTTCCATTAACTCTATAATGGCAATATCGAAATATTTCTGCAGCGGATTAAAGTTCGGGTGTTTAACAATTCTTTTGATTTTTACGTCATATGGATCAAGGCCGTTAGTATACTGTAAACAAACAAATGCTAAAATTGTTTTTTTGTCGCAGCTATGGCGTTTGTTTTGAATGTCTATTTTTTATATTCGTTTAAGAAATCTCATAGTAGTCGCTGAAAGTAAAGTTGTTTACCTTACAAAAACACGCACAGTTATTGTGATTAATAAATCAGTGGCGCTACAACGTCTTTAGGTCTTGGCCTCAGATTTCTAAATCTGTTTCATGATCATTTTTAAATCTAATAGGCAAGTAGGTAATCAGCCTCCAGTGCCTGACACACGCCGTCGACGTTTTCGGTCTAAGACATGTCGCTTTTCTCTCTATGTTTTCCTTCACCGTTCGAGCAAAAAGAAACGCTGTAGAAAGTCCATTGGTGCACAGCCGGCGATCGAACGTACGACCTCAGGTATGATAGTCGCACGCTGAAGCCACGAGGCCAACACTGCTCTCAGTTATTGTGATTGGATAAACTAATATAATGCTGGAGAGAAGTACATGAATAGAAACCATGTACTAGGATAGCATCAAACACTGGTTATAGATCCTTGATTTTTGATAAGTAACTTACCACATCCGCTATATTTTTATCCCCAAGTCTTACGATTTCTGGGACAGGATTGGCCACACTGGTGTCTCGAGCAGGTACTCTAGAGCAGTGAGCAGCGGTCAGCAGGAATTTATAGCTAATCAAGGAACTTGCGCACTTGAATATCCACGTTCCGACAGTGGCTCTCCATCCTATAGCGCCCTGTGTACAAACATGTCCATTGCACACCCTTTACCCCGAATAAGCTATACCTGCACCCCTCTGACGCAACAGCATTATAAAGGAAACGGACAACACACGTCGATAGCTTAGATCGGAAACCTTAAATCGGCCCGGTCATATACTTACATACATTACATAAGAGTAAAATTAACTATTTTTTAAATTAATGAATTAATAATTAATCCTTTAAATTTCTTCTGTACAAACATTACCTGTCCACATCGTATCCCTAACTTTCGTAATACCTATTAACTGACGTGAGACAGTTCTTAAATTAAATTATTATGATTCATGTGCACTTTTTAGTTTTTATTTTTCATGTATCGTTTATTAGTTTAGTTTGTTTTTTATTACTGTTTAATATCTTTTTTTTTCTTAATAACTATATGTACTATGTATTTTTGCAGTTCTTGCCTATCTTATCTATTTTTTTTTTAACTTTTCTCAGTGATTGCCTGGAAGAGATCGCTCGAAAGCGATAAGGCCGCCAGTGGCCTTCCTTTACATTTAATTATGTTAAATTTTTATATTGTAATGCAACAAAGTGTAAATAAATAAAATATAGATTACTAGCTGACCTTGCAAACGTCGTTTTGCCATGTATATTATTTCTAGGAAACATTTTTTTAGTTCAATAATAATAACTATCTACTATAATAAAAAATAGGGGTTGATCGTAGAGGGGTGACAATTAAGGGTTGTATGTATATTTGTATGCTGTATCATAATAAAATAGAAACAAAAAGTTTTGTCTAATAAATAAAAATGAAACCTAGATGTTTTCCGATTCTCAGACTTACTGAATATGCATAAAAAATTTCATAAGAATAGGTCGAGCCGTTTCGGATGAGTATAGGAACGAACATTGTGACACGAGAATTCTATAAATTAGAAATGAATAGTCTTAATTAAATTCAATAGTTGTAATAGTTTAATTAAAGTAATTTTGAAATAACATTCGTAGCGTTTACAAATACTCTATATAATTGGCATTATGTACATATACGAATATTAATAAGCTTTCTGGCGTATTATATCATTGAAGAACTCATGACCATATCGATTTAGAAGACATATTTTTTATTACAATTAACATTATTTAAAATCGTATTATGACTTCATAAATATATCATTATCACAAAAAACATTTCGTTCTCGTCTATAACAAAACGGAAAAGAAGAAGAAAATTTCATGGTACAAAAAGTGACTATTGTAATCGGAATCGCAAAAACCTTTTTATTTCAAACTTAACAATTCTTAGTATGTGCGATTTAATGAATATTTTTTGTTGTCATAACATACAACACTACATAACATCTTTACTTAAATAATTGTTAACAAACAGGACAATATCATTATATATATATATATCCAGAATCTTGATCATTACTTGGAGAAATTGTATCGTAATTTGCAGAAGTTTAGATAACCAGTATTTCTTAAAGGACAGATTTTTTGCAAACGAGCAGGAGGCTCACCTGATGTTAGTGATACAGCCCATAGACACTCTCTCTGCCAGCTCGCAAGTGCGTTGTCAGCCCTTAAGTTTTAACAGATAACAGATGTGTTCATGTTGATACATAATTAATTTAGGTTTTAAAGCATACCATATGTGGAAACTCTCCAGGCTTAGTGTTACGTCCTCCGATACCACCTCCAGAAACAACGTCGTCGTTCCTGTGTTGCCATGTGTAACCTTAAACAAAAAAAACTCAAACTCAAAATATCATTATTAAAAAAGTTAAATTAATTGTAAATTTACATTTACTACCAGTTCGCAAGTCAAGGGCGTAGAGCGGGCAAAAAGAACTGGCAAGAAACTTTCCCCCACTCTTTTTAATCGCTATGTTTTGAGTCATACAAATTGTTTAAACTGAAGCAAAACAATCCCAAGGATTAGGATCATTTAAGTATTTGTCAAATTTATAAAAAGCTTTATTGATTAATTTACGTTTAACGAGGGCTTTGAATTTATTTAGTGTTAACTCTCTAATTTTGAATTTTTCTACAGAAGTGTCTGTTAGCACTGTCCGAATTTGATGGTCACCCCGAGATATGTGTGATACTTACAGTGAAGGTGTTGTAATTGGTTCTGCTCTTGGCGCTTCATATCCCAGAAATGTTCTATACATTCTGAAATAAAATATTATACTTAAAAGAAAATGTGTTAAAGCATTTTCTATATAGAATTCTTCATCTCTATAGGTAATAGGATACTTCTTTAATAACAAAGTGTGTTTCTTCTTATATATACTGTATTTGTGTAAAAATTCCTTTATAAATAATAAGGTAAATAAACCTTATTAAATACGCTGATCGCATAAAAGCACACATTTTCTTTCAATTATCATGTATCATCTTATTTTCAACATAAAATATATAGTATATAAAAACTAGAGGATTTTTCTCGTGGTTTTCACTCGATTGAACTTATATGAAAAGTATATCGATTTCATGTATACTGCTCTTAAGGCCCAGAAATATTAAATATTTAACAAATACATAATTTAAAATGATTTTAATACTCACTAGCTGCGCTGAGTCTTACACCAGGTTTGGAGAAGTTGGGCTTTGGCGATGCCGTGTAGTTACAAGGATTTGCATAGTACTCTGGAGATCCAAATACTATTTGCCGTTTCACTCTTCCACTATATACAATTAAAGTTAGTGTGAATAGTGGCCTAAGCCAACACGGTGATTGAAAACATCGTGAGGAAACCGGCATGGCTTCGATCCAAAAAGTTCAGAAGAACAATCACTTAGAAACGACAAATCAAGACCACCAGTTTTCTTTTTTAGTGATATATCCTGTTTGCGAAGCCAAGTTACATTTTGGGTCACTGTGATTGTAGTAGGGGAGCCCACGATGCTAAATGGGAATTTACTCGAGCGTCATAGAGCCCTCTTAGGTTGCGATGCTTAGATAATTATTAGAAAAACAAACAAAATAATGGTTGCTTGGAAGAGATCGCTCGAAAGCGATAAGGCCGCCAGTTGCTCTCCTTTTTATTTAATTATGTCAATTGTGCTATATTCATGTATATGCAACGAAGTGTTAATAAATAAATAAAACATTTTATAATGTATACCTTTTCATCCTTTCAAAAAAAAAGTAAAAAAAACTGTGCCGTGGACATAGTCGAGCGCGTCAAATATTGCATCCATAAATAGTGCATCCATGTCCTACGTATTTATAATAATGTACGTATGTTAATCTGATTGTTTTTGCATGGTTGGGGTGGTCGTACGTAAGGGTTAAAAATGAAAAAAAAAACCGATTTCGTCAGATTTTCTAAGGGGGTGTTAAGTGAACCTACAAAAAAGCTCTCATCTAATTATCTGACGATTTGGATGTGACGCAAATTCGCGGTCATTAAAAGAATGTGCAAAACAAATCGCCATTTTGACATACACAAGCGCGTCAGATTAAGATATATATGGTTAATCTGTATCTCCTAGATGTGCTGTCTCATAATCTGACGATTATCTGGAGGGATTCGCCTAATCTGACAATTAAATGTTTTTTTTAAATCATTGTACTTAATTGATTGATCCTTTATCCTTCACGGACGGCCATATATATTATGGTAAAGGTGCTTAACCGGCTCATATTTGGTTAAGGTACTTAACCGGATACAAGGTATTTCCCTGTATATAAATCTGCCACTGTCGTAAATCCAGAAATCCCATCTTGGGCTCCGTAGCTATTGTGAGGTATTTGCATTGTATATTGGTAGAATCAATATAATTTTAAATTTGGTAATAATAATTAATTTCATTTAGACAAAAGAGGTTATATGTAGATCTAAAATGTAATGACGCTACTGCCTCGGGATCATGTGTCCATAAATGTAGTTTCTAGTGTTATCAAGAGCAGTCAAAGCAATTTTCTTCTCTATGGAATTTGACATATTTGATAGCACTCAAGGAGAAATTGAGACTTGGACTAAATACGAATTAGAAAATTCGGCCTTATTGAACTTGTTTTACGAAGAGTCGGGGGCCACAGATTAAAATATAAAGACAGCTACAACACTACATTTATTACAATCTAAAATTATAAAATCGATCCGTTACAACTGTAATTCATAATTTTGTTTAAGATAAGTATATTTTACCAAACAATCATAAAGTAGATATTTATTTTAAACTTACTTTGATGTTTTCTCTGAACCTTCCGTCAAGCCCGCCACTGTAAATTATGTAAAAGTTAAACACAGCTCTAAACATGAATTTAATAATACACAAAGTTATGTCACCTAGAAGTAAAATCCACGATAGTCTAGGTTTCATTATTTATCATGTGGATCGACTAATACGAACGATGAGCTTAGAATTTAAATACTGGACTAACATATATTTGACGCACCTCTGTACTTATTACCAGTCAATGCTAACAATATACCGGTTTCTTTAAGGAAAAATATTGTTAAAAATTATACAGAGTCAGACGTCAAAGCAGAATACGAAATTTAACCCGTATCACCTCAACATCCGTCGTTCCACAACTGAGCGATTTGTGAAACCAGCTGTCCACTGAAGTATTTCCGAACCAATTCGATATAGGGTCCTTCATGAAAAGAGCGTACCAATTCTTAAAAGGCCGGTAACGCACTCGCGATCCCTCTGGCATTGAGAGTCCATAGGCGGTGATCCTAACATCAGGTGAGCCTCCTGCCCGTTTGCCTCCTGCGACCTAAAAAACACTTTTTCGCACCACAATATGTGTGAATGTGTTGCATTCAGGTATCATTAAAAAAAAATGTATTTAATTAAAAGCTATATTCTATATGATATAAGTTAATGGTAGGGCATTACATAAAGGGATCACCTAAATTAATAAATGAGTTACATAGATTAATCTTGACTAAAAGTCAAAATCTAAATTATAATTATTAATATCTAAATTATGATTTTTTGGACACAAGTGAGCCTCCTGCCCGATTGCCCATTGTAAAATATATATACTATTTCTCAATGATACTTTAAATCAGTTTAAATATAACGAAGTACTTGTGGTTTAGCTAGTAATGTACTCTGCGACTACTGAACTGAAATATTTGAATTCTTGTACAAGTTAAACAGCAACATTATTGTTGAGTGACACCGACTAAATTAAATGTAATTAATAAGATCATGACTCGCAACAGCTAGTTTTGCAATAGCGATTATAATTTTGCCACAAATAAAATGATGATACACAAGTGTTAGTAAAATCAAAAGCAAATAAATGTATAATTGACGTTGATATCCTGTCAAAAAATTAAAGCAATACTGACATCTTTGTTAGTTGACTTATAGCGCCTGGAATGTTTTTTTTATAACTGTATACTCATTGTTTTAGTGCTGTGTGTACAAAATACGATTGATGTCATTTATTTTACAAGTAATATGATTTTGCAATCAACATGCAAGTTCCGGCAATAACGGTGATAACCTGATACCATGAATGGCGCTAAGAAAGTGTTCTCGACTATGGATATATTATACAGCTTTTCGACCTAAGCCACTAGGCGTCGGGCTAGTCAGAGGTTCCACTGTTCGAGAATCATTCCTTTAGGCTTTAGGTTGCAGGAACAGCAACAACCTTCTTCCAAAATTTGTACATAAGCAAAGATTACTTAAGAAATTACTTCCACAGATTCGTTACAATATTTTAATAATGCTTTCTTCAGTAAGGAACAAATCCAATGCCAACTTAAACTGTATAGAAAATTTAGATGCAGTCTTAGAACAAAAATCCTTTTAAAATAACAAACGTAGTTCCTTAGTGGAAAATAATTGAGTACATTTGTCACTTTCGTCGACGTACAAGCAGCCATTTAAAACCACGACAGTTTAAATTGTTATAAATAAATTAAGGGGAGTAGGAGCACTGCTACGTGATTGGAAAGATGATGTGTGCTCTTACATGTAATCGCAACTATGAGATGAATTTTTCTTTTCTTTATCAGCGTTACGAAACCGATGTAGTTATTGTAGTAATTGAATCAACGTTTCTTCCTTGGTAATATAAAATAATAATGGTATATATAGCATGTAGCCTTTCTAAATAAATGGAATATGTTATTTCCTGAGATTAGCGCTTTAACCACACAAATAAATCTTAATTTCGCAATTCCTGTATAGTTTATACTAATTAACATAGTACCTACTAATAATAATAAAAAAGGGTGCGTGTACTTATGTACGCGCGTAAGAAGTTATACTTCTTTGGAATTATTAAAAATAGTTTTTGATTGCATGCAAATAATTAGTTACAATTAAATAATCAAAGACTGGAAAAGGAGTCATTATAGTCAATAAAGTTCAGTTTACATTTGAAAATAAAATAAATAAATATTTATTATTATTCTCTTACATTAAGTGTAACATAAATTCTATTATTATTCGAATGTTGTTTTTAAATAATGTCCAATGCCGTAGCATCTTCCGTGGGCAACTTCATTGTGTTAATTTTGTGTCACGGTGCGCGCGCATAATAAAATTTCACTGTCATCAATTTTTCATAACACGCCTAAAGAAATATAACTTCAAAAATAGAAACTTTAAAAGATTGATCCCTGTGGCAGTGTATATTAACGCTAGCAGCATTTCCTCGCTGTATTGCGATTCTTATTCGTTGACCGAGTAAAGTACCAGCTCTGGGGTCAATGGTACCATCTGCTGCTAACTTAAATCTTTAATTGGCGCCTGTGCACTTGAACATCATGGACCAATAGTAACTACTCCAAAGGTAACAAAATCAAAGTTGGAGGAACGACTCATACATTTGAGCCGCGCCAGCTGTTTTGCTTGTCCGAGGGACAAAATTAAATTTAAACCTATATATTTGTAGGTTTGTAATTAATTTACTCAATCCTTTGAAATTTCTTACACAAATAAGTGACCTACACGTGCCAGGACAGGCCGCTAGTTTACAATAAATGAAATTAAGAAATTCGTTTTTCAAGGACAAAAATTTCCACTTCAATTTAAAAATACAGCATAGCACTACAATTTCCGTAGAAACTAGAATATTCTCAAAGCTACGTGACTTTTAAAAACATAAGAGTTCGTTGTAGAGCTTAAGGTAATCTTCTATTCTAGGAAACTATATGGTTCGGAGACGGATCCAAGTGGGGCTGATTCGGCCAATTCGTTTGGGTATGTAGAAAGAATATTATCTAAGTTGTCTGCGATTATATTGAGAGATGAATTTCAATTCTCACTTAAAATGATTTCTTCTTCCCCTGTTACAGGAAATTCCTCTATAATATAGTACTTTAATTGTTTTGCATGTAGGTATATTTTTAGTTAAATGTAAGTATATTTTTTTTACCTTGAATATATTTAATTATATGTAATATGTTGCCTTTTAAAATTATAATTAGTATTATTAATGGTATGTTAGACTATTTATTTACTGTGAGCAGTCTTTACCTAGTGGTTAAAGGTGCAATGCCAACCCAGAGGTCATGCGTTTGGTTCCTCGTTCATAATATAATTCAATTATTGTGCTGTGCAGTGTGCATGTTACTAATATACGTATATTATAAAATGTCAAAGCACTATTGTTATCTGCCCTGCGATTCTGTAACTCACTTTTCGAACTCACACAGCGGAGTTCGAAAAGTGAGTTACAGAATCGCAGGGCTGTATAATGTATATAAATAACATAACCAATACTGGTTGAATTTTAGAAAATTTAATAAGTACATATAGTAATAAGTTATAATGCTAGATGATGGTGGAAATCTGATAACAAAATGCCAACTATTAAAAAGATGTGGGCTTAAAGTATTAAATTCATGTAACTATTAAAGTTGCAAATTACATTTTCTAAACGCTGTGATAACATTATGATACAAATCATACGATACGTATACAACTTACGCACAAAACAATTTAGCATGATTATTGATTCTCACTCGTGAAATCCCATAGCTGTCAGAAGCTATCGGCTCACACTCTGTTTTGATTTTCAGTCGCTCTTCAGTTTCTAAGACGTTTTTGGTGGCATAGGTTTCATCTTTCCAATACGGCCGCTAACACTAGACACTGCCAGAGGGCTCGCGAGTGCGTTACCGGCCTTTCAAGAAAATATTATTGAAAGTGTGTTGTTTCATATGTTTTTTTACAGGTTTGACTCTATTTCTATCTATATATTTTTTATATAATAGGGCGGCAAACGAGCTTGCGGGACGCCCAAAAAGGGCAGTCATCGCAGCCCATAGACACCCATTTTTAGTGGGTGCGTTGCCGGCCTTTGACATTATATTTTATAGTCTGCACACCTGACAAAACGTACAAGCCACGTAGAAAAAATATTTTTAAAAATTCTAAAGAACCATATTATTTACATACTTGACAAAAAAGCTCGAAAAGTGAAGTTAGTATGTAAATTTAGTCATCAACATGCGTTTCGTGGAAAAATGCAAATCAAAAGGGAATTTCGGTTACCCTTTTATGTTAGAACTTGATTTTGGGATGTTAATGTTGATATTTATTTTAAGCGATTCAAGCACTAGAGCGTGATGGTGTTCTGACCGGAGAATAAATCATTTTTACTGGCAATACAAAATATAAAACAAATATTATGTTCATTTTTTTTTATATATATTAAGTTATATTATATATAAAAAATAAAATAAACCAGTGGCGCTACAACCTTTATAGTTCTGGGTCTCAGATTTCTGAATCTGTTTCATGATCATTTGTCAATCTAATAGGCAAGTAGGTGATCAGCATCCACGACACACGCCATTGGCTTTTCCTCACGATGTTTTCCTACGCCATTCGAGCGAATGTTAAATCCGCACATACAAAGAAAGTCCATTGGTACACAGCCTGGGATCAAACCTACAACTTCTGGGATGAGAGTTGCACGCTGAAGCCACTTGGCCAACATTGCTCTTATAACTAGGTATGTTGTGTTAAAGATAACTTTTCTATGCAACTCATGCTTGCTTTTCATCACCTCATGATAAATATGTATGTCACACACAGAAATGATCTCCTGTTTGTGTAGAAATGGTTGTAGCGTTCGAACGTTATAATTTCAGGAGGTAGTTCAGAAAGTAACGCGCGCTTTAGTGTGTAAAAAATCTGTATTGGAATCGATTACACAGACATCAAAAGCAAGAGAAGTTCATCTTTGGTAACATGTACCAACATTCTTTTATAATATAAAGGTTAGTCAATAATGCGGGAATTTATATTTAATTCGATTTCCTCAACTTTCCCATAAAAGCCACAAACCGCAACTTCAGAGGGGCAAATGTGTTCGTTGAGGCTAAGTAAAAAGTTTTTAATGCTGTAAATAAGCAAGGTGCGAATATAAAACAAAAGACACAAGACGCAAAGTTCCGTTCGATTGTAATGGGTCAAACTGACGCTGTTGACTACTAGATTCAAACAACGCGCACAATCGTTTCGTCTTTTTTTTATAAAACAGGGGAACAACGTGCAGGAGGCTCAGCTGATGTTAAGTGATACCGCCGCCTGTGGACGCTCTTAATGCCAAAGCTCTCGCGAGTGCTTTGTCAGCCTTTTAAGAATTCGTTTGGAAATACTTCTGTAGGGAGCTGGTTCCAGATAGTGGTGGTGCGCGGCAGAAACTACCTACCTTTGTATCTATGAAATATGTTTAGTAGAAATATTATACTAAACATATAACCAAAGACGGAATACATAATGCATAAAAGGTTCAAATATTTACGAAATCATCAATAAAATGTATTAAATACGTAATATCTAATCCGGCAGTGCTGTTAGATGGTGTGAAAGTGATAATTATGATGCAGGTGATTTTGCGCTATGAATGAAGCAATTCCTATTATTCCTATTCCCTAAAAGCTTATTCCGAGATAGCACAAACAAATCAAGGCTTGAATATTGTTATGTCCGGGCTGCTCGGGTCAACGCTGAGTTTTTTGCATGTTGTTATGCTTATATGTCAGTTGTTTTTTGTATTCAAAATATTATATTATAGTAACTACTACTCTACTACTCGAATCCCGACGTTGCTATTATTTTCATCGCAGGCGCTTTTAAAATTTAAGTTTATAATTACCATTTTCAGAAATTTCCTTTTTTGTGAGTTCTTTAGTGAGTGGAATTATATGAGTGGCCCTTGGGGCCTGAATATATTTAGATATGAGAGACCCACAAAATTAGTGAGTCTTTCGTATTCATCATTTAAACTAAGAATAAAACGTTCTAGGGGCATCCCTTTTAACATTCCGACTTTATAAAATCGATGTAATAATAATATAAACTACTTTTTACCGAATTAAAACGTCAATAGAAGTGGTTATTAACTCCACATCTATTATAACTCTACTATTCAAAACTTACGTATGTAAATTGAAAATTATGATCAACTATATAGAAAATAAAATCATATTTTAAACTTGCTTTAATATCTTATGAGCAGTGTTGGCTTAGTGGCTTCAGAATGCGACCTTCATCCCTGAGGTCATAGGTTCGATGCCCGGCTGTGCAGTAATGTACCTATCTATGTGCGCATTTAATATTCGCTTGAAGTGAAGGAAAACATCGTGAAGAACTTGATGCTCCTTAACTATAGCTCCCCGGATATAGAAATACTTCAAGACTATTAATTATTACGAAAAATAACATACATAAAAATATAACACATGTCCAACTAAGTTACCAGACCAGTTTATTTATGACGCCAAGAAAAAGTTGCTTAATGATAATATTTTTTTAGGTGATTTAGAAAAACATCAAGTCAAATCAAAACGTAATTGCTTTATTAAAGTCCTTTCCACACTACGTCTTCTATCCAGCCAACAAAACTGGCTATTCTTGTATACACTCCGGGGTGGTTAGCATTAGCGCAGCCTATTCCAAAAGATGTGACTCCTACTAGATAATGAATACCGTTAGGTATCAACGGATGGGCATTCGCTAATTTTACTTGGAGTGGTCCACCGGAATCACCCTGTAATTTTAGAATTTAACATCAAACACATTATGTACATACATAAACAAAATTTGTATTTAGCTCTTAGGGCGTCCATAAATTACGTGAGGTGTTTTTTAAACTTTCTGTATATCGGTTCATTCGTTCGAGAGTTATCGAAAACGAAAAATTTTCGAAAAAAGAGTTTTTTTGGAATTACTTCGAAATTCCTCGTTCGATCGATTTAAACTTAAATATCCTTTATGGGGTTTCTAAAACTGCGTCGAATGCCACCAACCGCGTAAAAATCATTTCATTTATTCAAAAGTTATTGCGGTTTTGAAAATTCTAAAAATAGTGTTTTATCAGACAACAAAATAAGTGAAATGTATGGAGTTAGCGGGAAGTTGCAGAGATAGCCTGTAGGGTCAACCGTTTTCCTATTGTTTTTCAATTCGAAAAAAAAATGCGTGATATTTGCCGAGATCCCCACTCTCTCCAACGTAAGATTAAATGACATTTGACTCGACCCCTCCCCCCATTAAATAACTCACGTAATTTATGGACGCCCCCTTAAATGGTAATCTTTCTAACTCTAAACAAAGTCAATAAAACTCTAGGGTCAAGTAAAAGCAATCACAAATATTGTATAGCAGCTGTGTAGGAGCTATTGCTTCTTAAAATAAATCTATATATAATAAAATTAATTTGTTAGTCTCGCTAAAACTCGAAAACGGCTGAACCGATTTGGCTATTTTTGGTCTTGAATTATTTGTGGTAGTCCAGAGAAGTGGAAAACATAAATAATAAGTAATGAAAAATAATAGAAACGACAATTAAATTTTCCAATAAAATCTGTTCCTATTGTTTGTTCCTATGTCTTTTTAGAAATAAAGAAGTGTCACTTGGATGTCATATATACCTTCAGAAATGTGTGTTTCATGGCTGTGGTTTGAGGTTGTCTTTGGTCTGTTTTAAAAATGTTGTATTACGTTTTGACACAAATATGTAGGTGCTACGAAGTTCATCAGTTCGTCTAGTAATTTATACATATGGCGAGGATCAGAGACAAGTAGCCTCCACTCCACCGGAGATCGTGTACTAATGTTAAACATAATGACATGAAGCTTATCTAATCCTAATTATATAGTACTCGAATACAATCTATATTTATTTATATATACATACATATATAGGAAGAGATTTCAGGTCATTTACTAGTAAAGTAAAACTCGCCACCATGCATAACCAAATATAGCGAACCTTGCAAGCATCTGCACCACCAGCTAGTTTCCCAGCACACAGTTGATGCGCATCTAGTCCTCGCCACTGTCTATTTCTGTATTTAGCTAAGAGTTGGTCACACTGTTTTGAATCTATGAAGTCGAGCAACACCGCTTGCAACTCTGGTGACGTTTTTTTTCCAGCTATAATATTATAATGTGTTAAATCTAAGAGAAATTACGACAGAGCTATACACAGCCTGAATCCTAGCTGGCACTTATTCCGGTAAAAATTAAATCAGTGGCGCTACAACCTCTAGGTCTGGGCCTCAGATTTCTGAATCTATTTCATGATCATTTTTCAATCTAATAGGCAAGCAGGTGATCAGCCTCCTGTGCCTGACACACGCCGTCGATTTTTTGAGTCTAAGACACGTCGGTTTCCTCACGATGTTTCCTTCACGGTTCGAGCGAATGTTTAATGCGCACATAGAAGAAAGTCAATTGGTGCCGAGCCGGGGATCGAACCCACGACCTCAGGGATGAGAGTCGCATGCTGAAGCCACTAGGCCAACACTGCTCCAGTACAGAATAGGAATCCTTTTTGATAGGATTATTATATTACACTGATTCTACTAACATCAGTTCTCTTAAAATTGTATACATGAAATAAAATAAATCAGGCTGTATATATGCCGATTAATAATATCTATTTGTTTATATAATATACTAGCATACTCGGCCAAGCGTTGCTGTGGCTAAGGTTTTTGTTATATTACATAGTAGTATACTATTCAAGGGGAACGGTAGGAGAACACCAGCCATGGGGATCACCATGCTTTATTGGTGGTTATCCCATTAAATTGTAGCTTATGTGAAACGTTGGTACTTTCCACACAGCGCCATCTGTTAGAATTGTGACTATCAAATAATAAACAAATATTTTGCAATAAAATAATATTGCGGGTATAAATTGAGATGTAAGCTATCCTATCTTTTAAGTTGGATCAAACTACACACGGTGTGCAAATTTGATTGATATCGATTCGGTAGTTTAGGAGTCCATAGCGGACAAACAACGTGACACGTAAATTATATATATTAAGATAATTTTTTTTTTTTTTCGCAGTGGCATAATGAAGACAGTAATGGGGGAGATTAATTGGAAACCTTCACTAAAAAAGCCACACAGATACCAAGAAATGTGATAACATAATAATAAATGTATTTTAATGTAAGTATCTGAAATAATAGGGTTTGATTAATAATAATACTCATTGAATGATTTTTGTCCTTGACTGCTTGGAGTTTTTCATTGCGTTTATGACAGACTGTGTATTAATGATTACTATATATTATATAAGACTAGCAGACTCGGCCGAGAGTTGCTGTGGCTAAGTTTTTTGCTATATTATATAGTAGTCAATTGTTACGTAGTAAAGGGAAACGGTAGGAGAACACCAATCATGGCAACCGCCATGCTTTTTTTGTGGTTATGCCATTAAATTGTAACGTATGTGAAACGTTGGTACTTTCAACACAGCGCCATCTGTTAGAATTGTGACTGTCAAATAATTTGCAATAAAATAATATTGCGGCTATAAATTAAGCTATAAGGTATCCTATCTTTTAAGTTAGATCAAACTGCACACGGTGTGGAAATTTGATTGATATCGGTTCGGTAGTTTAGGAGTCCATAGCGGACAAACAACGTGACGCGTAATTTATATATATTAAGATTTAAACAAACAAACTAACCTGTTTCAGTAACACCCCACCCAGTGATAATGGCTTCTTTACCAAGCTTTCGAATATCAAAAGCTGTCCAAAGGCACGCAGGTTGTATGAGGTTCGAAAACTTTACTTTTTCCATTAACTCTATAATGGCAATATCAAAATATTTCTGCAGCGGATTAAAGTTCGGGTGTTTAACAATTCTTTTGATTTTTACGTCATATGGATCAAGGCCGTTAGTATACTGTAAATAAACAAATGCTAAAATTGTTTATTTGTCGCAGCTATGGCGTTTGTTTTGAATAGTTGAATGTCTATTTTTTATATTCGTTTAAAAAATCTCATAGTAGTCGCTGAAAGTAAAGCCCTGGTTTACCTTACAAAAACATGCACAGTTATTGCAAACGCTAAAGAAAGTCCATTGGTGCACAGCCGGGGATCGAACCTACGACCTCAGGTATTAGAGTTGCACGCTGAAGCCACGAGGCCAACACTGCTCTCAGTTATTGTGATTGGATAAACTAATATAATGCTGGAGAGAAATACATGGATAGAAATCATGTACTAGGATAGCATCAAACACTGGTTATAGATCCTTGATCCTATTATTAATAACTTACCACATCCGCTATATTTTTATCCCCAAGTCTTACGATTTCTGGGACAGGATTGGCCACACTGGTGTCTCGAGCAGGTACTCTAGAGCAGTGAGCAGCGGTCAGCAGGAATTTGTTGCTAATCAAGGAACTTGCGCACTTGAATATCCACGTTCCGACAGTGGCTCTCCATCCTAAAGCGCCCTGTGTACAAACATGTTACATATCCATTGCGCCCCCTTTACCCCGAATAAGCAATACCTCCTGTGACGCAACAGCATTATAAAAGGAAATGGACAACACACGTCGATAGCTTCGATCGGAAACCTTATATCGGCCCGGTCATATCCTCACATACATTACATAAGAGTAAAATTAATTATTAAATTAAATTTTTATATTGTAAAGCAACAAAGTGTAGATAAAAAATAAAATAAAATATAGATTACTAGCTGAACTTGCAAACGTTGTTTTGCCATTTATATTATTTCTAGGAAACATTTTTTTAGTTCAATAAAAATAACTATCTGCTATAACAAAAAATATGGGTTGATCGTCGAGGGGTGATAATTAAGATTTGTGTGTATGTATTTTTGTATGCTGTATCATGATAAAATAAAAACAAAAAGTATTGTCTAAAAAAAATTCTATATATTAGAATTGATTGTGCACCTCGATCGGGCCGATTCAATTGTCTTAAATAAATTCAATAGTTGTAATAGTTTAATTAAAGTAATTTAAATATATTTTGGTTTTTTTTTGCTGTCCCTACTTAATTACATTCGTAGCGTTTACAAATATTCTATAGAATTGGCATTATATATGATTGATTATTTATAAGTTTTCTCGCGTATCATATCATTGAAGAACTCATGACCATATCGATTTAGAAGACTTAATTTTTTTATTACAATTAACATTATTTAAAACTTCCTTAAAATCTGGTGATCACGAAAAAACAAGATACGAAACATACGATTTATAGTGCTAACATCGTAAGGTAGAAATTCCATGGTACAAGCAGTGACTATTGTAATCGCTCAAACTTAACAATTCTTAGTAATGTGCGATTAAATAAATATTATTTGTCTGATAGCGATCCTTTCCATCTCCAATGACAATAATATCATTATCTATGTATCCAGAATCTTTCTGGATGATTACTTGGAGAAATTGTATCGTAATTTGCAGAAGTTTAGATATCCAGTATTTCTTATAGGACAATTTTTTTTTTGGTAAACGGGCAGGAGGCTCATCAGATGGTAAGTGATACAGCAGCCCATAGACACTCTCACTGCCAGCTCCCAAGTGCGCATTCAGCCCTTGACTTTTGGTACGCTCTGGATAACAGATGTGTTCGTGTTGATAAATAATTAATTTAGGTTTTAAAGCATACCATATGTGGAAACTCTCCAGGCTCAGTGTTACGTCCTCCGATACCAGCTCCATAACCAACGTCGTTCCTGTGTTGCCATGTGTAGCCTTAAACATAAAAAAAACTCAAACTCAAAATATCATTATTAAAAAAGTTAAATTAATTGTAAATTTACATTTACTACCAGTTCGCAAGTCAAGGGCGTAGAGCGGGCAAGAAGAACTGGCAAGAAATTTTCCCCCACTCTTTTTAATCGCTAAGTTATGAGTCATACAAATTGTTTGTACTGGAGCAAAACAATACAAAGGATTAGGATCATTTAAGTATTTGTCAAGTTTATAAGAAGCTTTATTGATAAATTGATTTCTAACAAGGACTTTGAATTTATTTAGTGATAACTCTCTAATTTCGCTTGGGAATTTGTTGTTAAAACGAATACAATTTCCATATGAGGAGTGGTACATCTTCTGGAGCCTGGTTGTTCGTACACTCAAATTAGTTCTATTTCGCGTATTAAACTGGTGAAAGTCACCATTAGTTTTATGGTAGCTGTACACACTCGGCGAGACAGCCCGAGACAGGCCGAGGGCGAGAGTGTACAGTAGAGCTCTCGTCTCGCCTCGCTTCCTCGCAGTCGGTCTCGCCTCTCTCGGTCGCCTGTCGGTTTTTTGCGCACGAGTCAAAGGGTCTCGCGAGTAAAACGAGAGCGACCTGTACACACTCGTTCAATCACTTGCTCGATGACTGTGGTTGTGACAGGACGTATCGCACAATGTGGTCTAACGAACGCGAATTAGAGTTTTTGGAGTGTTACCAAAGGGAATCGTTGTTATGGAATCCGAAGGATGTAGGACACAAAAATAAACAATCTCTACATGATGCTTGGATGCGAATAAGCCGGCCGATGGATATCCCAATTGAGGAACTAAAGAAAAAGCGAGATTCACTCATGGTTACGTACCGTGGACGTAACTTTATGAACCTAATTACCTATTTCTGTTGCGGTGCATAGTAACCATCCACCATCTTCTTCTTCGCCATGGCTTCGTAATTTTTTTTTATGGTAAACGTGAAGAAAATTATAATAACTTATTGCACAAAGACAAACAGCAGCAGCGGTTTCCACGTCCATTATTAACGGTGTTTTAAATACAAATAACGTAACGAGTGTGTACAGGCTGCGCTCTTCTCTCGGTCCTCTCGGTCGAGACTCTCGGCGAGAGGCTCTCGCCGAGTGTGTACAGCCACCATCAAAATCGTTTATATTGACCAGATAGTGTCATAATATTGAATTCCTTAAACTTAATAATTGTTATTCCAATTATAACAGCATCGTCTACTTGTCTTAGTAAGTACTGAATCAATAAATTGCCTATAAAATACACATGATAATTTAAATATGAAAAGAAATGAAAAATCCTTTATTATTTAGCCAAAGTAAATTAACTCCGTCCATCCGTCTTTATAAGTACCTCGATTGTTAAAAATATAATTTATCCATAAATACAGTAACATAGTGAATAGTAATAAACGTCAATAAAAAAGTTAAGAAGTTTGGAGTGTAGTGTTAGTCTAATGTTATTATCTACTTTGAGTGCCTTCAAATCCGACAGACAGTATGTAACACTTCATTGAGAAAACATTGTCTTTGTCTGAACGATTTAAACATATAAGGCTTATTAAGCGAGTACGCAGCTTTTATAAACATTCGAGTCTGTCAAATTATCTAAACTGGAAAAAAAAAGAAAATTAAAACACATTTAAAAAGTTTGGTCACTGTGACAGCGTATCTTTATCGCTGGCAACATTTCCTCGCTGTATTGCGATACTTATTTACTTTCCTCGCTCAACGAATAAGTAAAAAAATAAAATAAATAGGCAAGCAGGTGATTTGCCTCCAGTGTCTGACACACGCCGTCGACTTTTTGGGTCTAAGACATATCGGTTTCCTCACGATGTTTTCCTTCACCGTTTCTAGCGAACGTTAAATGCGCACATAAAAATAAAATCAATTGGTCCAAATTCCACAGCCGGGGATCCAACCTACGACCTCAGGGATGAGAGTCGCACGCTGAAGCCACTAGGACGACACTGCTCGAATAAGTATGACTAAAAATAATATATATTTTCTTATTTCGACACCGGTTTTCGAAATACGTTTCTAAATCATAGCAACTTATTTAACTTTTGTATTCATGTATTTTGGCACCAAACACCAACTCACGTTGTTCTTTGGCCACATAACAGAAAACCTTAGACTTTTACCTCAATATGACTTACGTATCTGATTTCACAATCTTACACATTTTGACGTACAGAAGTGTATGTTAGCACTGTCTCGACTTTGATGGTCACCCCGAGACAACATGTGTGATACTTACAGTGAAGCCGTTGTAATTGGTTCTGATCTTGGCGCTTCATATCCCAGAAATGTTCTATACATTCTGAAACAAAATATTATTCTTAAATGAAAAAAAGTTCAAGCATTTTCTATATAGGATACTTCTTGAATTACAATGTGTGTATCTTTTTATATATCCTGTATTTGTGTAGAAAATCCTTTATAAATAAACCTTATTAAATACGCTGATCACATAAAAGACACATTTTCTTTTAATTATCATGTATCATCTTATTTTCATCATAAAATATATCTAATATATAAAATTCTCGTGTCACAGTTTTCGTTGCCATACGCCTCCGAAACGGCTTGACCGATTTTGATGAAATTTTTTGTGCTTATCCGGTATCTATGAGAATCGGCCAACATCTATTTTTCATCCCCCTAAATGTTAGGGGTAGTCCACCCCTAATTGATTTTTTAGACAAAATTTTTAATTTCTATTTTTTTATGATACAGCATTAAAAATACATACAACCCCTAACTTTCACCCCTCTACGATCAACCCCTATTTTTTTATAATAAATGATATGGCAAAACGACGTTTGCCCAGTCAGCTAGTAGTATATAAAACTAGAGGATTTTTCGATTTCATTTACACTGCTCCTCAGGCCCAGAAATATGAAATATTTAACAAATACATAATTCAAACTGATTTTAATACTCACTAGCTGCGCTGAGTCTTACACCAGTTTTGGAGAAGTTGGGCTTTGGCGATGCGGTGTAGTTACAAGGATTTGCGTAGTACTCTGGAGATCCAAATACTATTTGTTGTTTCACTCTTCCACTATGAATGATAAAGTTTGTGTGAACAGTGGCCTTAGCCAACACGGTGATAAAAAACATCGTGAGGAAGCCGGTATGGCTTAGATCCAAAAAGTTCAGAACTTGGTTTGGTGGTTTTGTTTTGTCGTTTCTAAGTAAGTGATTGTCCACTTACTTAGAAACGACAAAACAAAACCACCAGTTTTTCTTTTATGTGACAATTGATGTATCCTGTTTGCGAAGCCAAGTTACATTTTGGGTCAATTTATTTGTAGTAGGGGAGCCCACGATGCTAAAATCTAAATGGGGATTAACTCGAGCGTTATAGAGACTCTTGGGTTGCGAAGCTTAGATAATTATAAGAAAAAATGTAATATAATGTATACCTTTTCATCTGTGGGGGGAGCGGCTATAGACTTTCAAAAATGAAAAAAAATTTGTGCCATGGACATAGACGAGCGCGTCAGATATTGAGAGCATCCATGTCCTACGTATTTATAATAATGTACGTATGTTAATATGATTGTTTGCATGGTGGGGGTACGTAAGGGTTGAAAATGAAAAAAAAAATCGAGTGCGTCAGATTTTCTAAGGGAATGTTAAGTGAACCTAAAAAAAGCTCTCATCTAATTATCTGACGATTTGCATGTGACAGAAACTCGCAGTCACTAAAAGAATGTGGAAAAAAAATCACCATTTTGACATACTCAAGCGCGTCCGATTAAGATATATGTTATATATGGTTCATCTCCTAGATGTGCTGCCTCATAATCTGCCGATTATCTGGAGGGATTCACCTAATATGACAATTAAAAACGAAAAAAAAGGGTGCGTGTACTTATGTACACGCGTAAGAAGTTATACTTCTTTGGCATTATTAAAAATAGTTTTGGATTGCATGCAAATAATTAATTACAATTAAATAATCAAAGACTGGAAAAGGAGTCATTATAAAGTCAAATATCTTCAAAAATATCTTTTTAAATCATTGTACTGAATTAATTGATCCTTTATCCTTGACTGGTGGCCATACGAGGCTCATATTAGGTAAAGGTACTTAACTGGATACAAGGTATCTCCTTGTATATAGATCTGCCACGCTGTAGTAAATCCCGAAATCCCCTCTTGGGCTCCCCAGCTATTGTGAGGTATTTGCATTGTATATTGGTAGAATTAATATAATTTTAAATTTGGCAATATTAATTAATAACATTTAGAATAAAAAGGTTATATATAGATCTAAAATATTGTAACGCTACTACTACCTCGGGATCAAGTGTGCATGGACAAATCACAAATAAATCTTGTTTCTAGTTTAATCAAGAGCAGTCATAGCAATTTTCTTCTCTATGGAATTTGACATATTTCAATTTACCAAGGAGAAATCGAGACTAAGATACGAATTAGAAAATGGACTGTACGATATCGCTTGCAGTTTGGTTCGGCCTTTATGAACGTTTTACGAAGAGTCGGGGGCCACAGATTAAAATATAAAGACAGCTACAACACTATATTTATTACAATCTAAAATTATAAAATCGATCCGTTACAACTGTAATTCATAATTTTGTTTAAGATAAGTATATTTTAACAAACAATCATAAAGTAGATATTTATTTTAAACTTACTTTGAAGTTTTTCTTGCACCATCCGTCAAGCCCGCCACTGTAAATAATGTAAAAGTTAAACACAGCTCAAAACATTATTTAATAATAACAAACTTATATCACCTAGAAGTAAAATCCACGATAGTCTAGGTTTCATTATTTATCATGTGGAGAGACTTGTAATAGTGCGAACGATGAGCTTACAATTTAAATATTGGACTAACATATATTTGACGCACCGCTGTACTTATTACCAGTCGATGCTAACAATATACCGGTTTCTTTAAGGAAAAATCTTGTTGAATATTATACAGAGTCAGACGTCAAAGCAGAATATGAAATTTAACCCGTATCACCTCAACGTCCGTCGTTCCACAACTGAGCGATTTGTGAAACCAGCTAACCAATTCGATATAGGGTCCTTCAAGAAAAGAGCGTACCAATTCTTAAAAGGCCGGTAACGCACTCGCGATCCCTCTGGCATTGAGTCCATCCTAAGATCAGACGAGCTTCCTGCCCGTTTGCCTCCTGCTACATAAAAAAACACTTTTTCGCACCACAATGTGTGAATGCACACATTACACATGGTACATTCAGGTATCATTAAAAAATAAAACAAAACATGTATTTAATATAAAGCTATATTCTATATGCTATAAGTGAATGGTCCCTACCATTATTACATTACATTAAATTACATAAAGGGATCAAACAAGGGACAATAAAAGTCAAAATCTTATTTTAACACAGCCAAATATCTAAATTATCATTATTGTACACAAGTGAGCCTCCTGCCCGATTGCCCATTGAAAAAAAATATATACTATTTCTCATTGATACTTTAAATCGGTGTAAATATTACGAAGTACTTGTGGTTTAGCTAGTAATGTACTCTGCAACTACTGAACTAAAATATTTGAATTCTTGTACTAGTTAAAGAACAACTTATTTAAATGTAATTAATGAGATCATTACTCGCTCCAGCTAGTTTTGCAATAGCGAATATATTTTTGCCACATTAAAATGATGGTACACAAGTATCAGTAAAATCAAAAGCAAATAAATGTATTGACATTGATATCCTGTCCAACACTCAAAGCAAAACTGACATCTTTGACAGTTGACTTATAGCGCCTGGAGCTAATGTTTTTTTTTTATATTTCTTTTAGTGCTGTGTGTACAAAATACGATTTATTTCATTTGTTTAACAAGTAATATGATTTTGTAATCAACATACAAATTCCATAGTTACACATTAATATCATTGTTGATGCCAACCCCCACGACACCTCAGAGACTCAGGCCTGCACAGGATTATACGTTTAGATGTTCGTTTGAGAACACCCGTGCAGTAACCAAAGTACCTCGGTGCGGCTTTGGTATACCGGTGGGGTTTGACTTCGTACGTACTACTATTGTAGCCAATCCCGACGTCGCCTCAGAGACTCGGGCCTGCACGGGATTAGACGTTTAGATGTTCGTTTGAGAACACCCGTGCAGTAACCAAAGTAACCTCGGCGCGGCTTTGAATACCGGTGGGGTTTGACTACGTACGTTTTGTCAAGACGGTTCGACGTATCGCTGGCACCGCCTCAACCCACGCACCCCTGCTAGTGCGTAATTGTAGATGTTGTCTTGAAATGAAACTGCGCCTTGTTCTTGTTTCTTGCTTCGCCGATTATTCTTGGGTCCCAGTTCGTTGCGGAGGAAAAAGAGGATTTTGCGTAGATCTCACCGAGCTTAAGTACTCAAACAGTATACCGCGACGAGAGCTGCGCTTACAGAAATCTGCGCGCGTATACCGCGACGAGAGCTACGCGACCCTTTTATTCGGCGAAGCATTTTATTAATTTATTTTACTGTATTTTTCCCTTAAATTATTTACATATTTTTATCTAACTTATTTATACTTAATTTCTACTTATGAGCTATCAACAATATTCTTATTTTACTTATAGCTCATACTTAATTAACACTTACGAGCTGCAAACAATATTCATATTTAACCTATAGCTCATACTTAATACTATTTAAATCTATGAGTCGCCAACAATCATCATCACACAGTCATCATATATTTATTTCTTTTATTTTAATTTTTCTTTTATTACAGTACCCACGTTTTAAAACCAATTGTGTTGGTTATTTTTTTGAAACTTTGTTAATTTAAAGAAGAGCAAGGCTTCCCTGTCACAGGTCTCTGACTTACTAGGGAGACCTCAATCTGAATTTTATGTATAGGTAAACAAATAAAGAATTTTGAATTTTTTGAATCAGGTTGACAACCTGATACCCTAAATCGCGCTAACAAATTGTTTTCGACTAAGGATATATACAGCTTTTCGAGGGCTAGTCAGTGGTTCCACTGTTCGAGAATCATTCCTTTAGCTTTAGGTTGCAGGAACAGCAACAACCATAGATTTATATCGTTAGATAGGCCCAGACATCAAAAACTGTGGCATTGTTTTTGAATGTGTGCGTTAACGAAAACGTTTGAATGTGTGCGTCAACATGGCGTCCTAAAACAGTGCAATTTGTGTAGAAGGTACGGTCGAAACTAGTGTCATCTCTTTTTCTCCTACATTAGTTGCAAACACTACTTTCTCTTTCGTGCACTCGCCATTTAAATTTGTTATTTTAGACAGTGCGGAAGGAAAAATAAAAGTTTTTAAATAAAATCGCAATACTTACGAGTGAAATGTTACATCTCTGGCTTTATTTGTGTATCTAGAATTGTTGTTGCACTTTAGAAAGGCACACGATGGCATTTTGTGACACTAAACTGCTCGCAAACGTCCTTTACAACACGTCCGGCTAACACTGTGTTTAGGGGTGCACTGATGCCAGGTTAGTGAGTCTCACTCACTTAGACTGTGCGACAACACGGCGCGGTCTCACTGCGGTAAGGGCCTATCTAACGATATAAATCCATGGCAACAACCTTATTCCACAAATTTTATACTAAAAAACAGAATAGCGGTATGAAATTACTTCCACAGATTCGTTACAATATTTTAATAATGCTTTCTTCAGTAAGGAACAAATCCAATGCCAACTTAAACTGTATAGAAAATTTAGATGCAGTCTTAGAACAAAAATCCTTTTAAAATAACAAACGTAGTTCCTTAGTGGAAAATAATTGAGTACATTTGTCACTTTCGTCGACGTACAAGCAGCCATTTAAAACCACGACAGTTTAAATTGTTGTAAATAAATTAAGGGGAGTAGGAGCACTGCTACGTGATTGGAAAGATGATGTGTGCTCTTACATGTAATCGCAACTATGAGATGAATTTTTCTTTTCCTTATCAGCATTACGAAACCGATGTAGTTATAATTGAACCCACGTTTCTTCGATGGTAATATAATGGTATAAATGTATAAAGCCGTCAATAAATGGAATATGTTATTTCCTGAGATTTTTGCGCTTGATTGATTCCGCTTTAACCACACAAATAAATCTAAATTTCCCAATTGTAATTCCAGTATAGTTTATATTAATAAACATAGTAACCGTAATGAAAAATAATAAATAGAAACTAAAACAATCTTGAACAGTTTGGCCCTGTGGCAGTGTATATTAACGCTGGCAGCATTTCCTTTTGTATTGCGATTCTTTTTCGGTGAGTGTGTAAAGTACCAGCTCTGGGGTCACCGGTACCATCTGCTGCCAACTTAAATCTTTAATTGGCGCCTGTGCACTTGAACCCCATGGACCAAGAGTATCTACTCCAAAGGGAACAACAAAGTTGGAGGAACGACTCTTACATTTGAGCTGTTTTGCTTTTTTGCTTGTCCGAGGGACAATTAGATTTAAAAACCTACGTATATATTTGTAGGTTTGTAATTAATTTACTATATCCTTTGAAATTTCTTACACAAATATGTGACCTACACGTGCCAGGACAGGCCGCTAGTTTACAATAAACAAGACAAGTCCTTGAAAGACGAAGATGTCTTTCAAAAAATTCCACTTCAATTTAAAAATACAGCATAGCACTACAATTTCCGTAGAAACTAGAATATTCTCAAAGCTACGTGACTTTTAAAAACATAAGAGTTCGTTGTAGAGCTTAAGGTAATCTTCTATTCGAGGAAACTATATGGTTCGGAGACGGATCCAAGTGGGGCTGATTCAGCCAATTCGTTTGGGTATGTAGAAAGAATATTATCTAAGTTGTCTACGATTATATTGAGAGATGAATTTCAATTCTCACTTAAAATGATTTCTTCTTCCCCTGTTACAGGAAATTCCTCTATAATATAGTACTTTAATTGTTTTGCATGCAGGTATATTTTTAGTTAAATGCAAGTATATGATTTTTTTTACCTTGAATATATGTAATCATATATAATATGTTGCCTTTTAAAATTATAATTAGTATTATTAATGGTATGTTAGACTATTTATTTACTGTGAGCAGTCTTCACCTAGTGGTTAAAGGTGCAATGTCAACTCTGAGGCCATGCGTTTGGTTCCTCGTTCGTAATATATTTCAATTGTGCTGTGCTGTTACTAATATATTATAAAATGTCAAAGCACTATTGTTATCAGCCTTGCGATTCTGTAACTCACTTTTCGAACTCTCACAGCATTCTGATAAACAATAAACTACGGACTCCCTCCTTATCAGAATGCCAAATCGTAAAATGACTGTTTCACGACTGATTTGAGCGCGACCGCCGCTGCGAAAACCGCCGTGAGAGTTCGAAAAGTGAGTTACAGAATCGCAAGGCTGTATATAAATAACATAACCAATACTGGTTGAATTTTAGAAAATTTAATAAGTACATATGGTAATAAGTTATAATGCTAGATGATGGTAGAGACCTGATAACAAAATTAGAACTATTAACATTATGATACAAATACAAAACATACGTATACAACTTACGCACAAAACAATTTAGCATGACTATCACTCGTGAAATCCCATATCCCATAGCTGTCAGAAGCTATCGGCTCACACTCTGTTTTGATTTTAAACTTGCTCTTCAATTTCTAAGACGTTTTTGGTGGCAAAGGTTTCATATTTCCAAGTAACGTATTTATATTAATATTAAATGTGAATAACGAATTTTGGCACATTCATTACGCGATTGGGTTAAAAAAAGTGATACGGCCGCTAACACTAGACATTCTCAATTCCAGAGGGCTCGCGAGTGGATTACCGGCCTTTTAAGAAAATATTATTGAAAGTGTGTTATTTCATATGTTTTTTTAAAGGTTTGACTCTGTTTCTATCTGCTTCCTAACCCAATTTTTTTTATATAATAGTGGGTGCGTCGCCGGCCTTTGATATTCTATTTTACAGTCTGCACACCTGACAAAATGTACAAGCCACGTAGAAAAAATATTTTTTAAATTTCTAAAGAACCGTATTATTTACATACTTGACAAAAAAGCTCGAAAAGTGAAGTTAGTATGTAAATTCAGTCATCAACATGCGTTTCGTGGAAAAATGCAAATCAAAAGGGAATTTCGGTTACCCTTTTATGTTAGAACTTGATTTTGGGATGTTAATGTTGGTATTTATTTTAAGCGATTCAAGCACTAGAGCGTGATGGTGTTCTGACCGGAGAATAAATCATTTTTCCTGGCAATACAAAATATAAAACAAATATTATGTTATTTTTTTTTATATATATTAAGTTATATTATATATAAAAAATAAAATAAACCAGTGGCGCTACAACCTTTATAGTTCTGGGTCTCAGATTTCTGAATCTGTTTCATGATCATTTGTCAATCTAATAGGCAAGTAGGTGATCAGCATCCACGACACACGCCATTGGCTTTTCCTCACGATGTTTTCCTACGCCATTTGAGCGAATTTTAAATGCGCACATACAAAGAAAGTCCATTGGTGCACAGCCGGGGATCGAACCTACAACGTCTGGGATGAGAGTTGCACGCTGAAGCCACTTGGCCAACATTGCTCTTATAACTAGGTATGTTGTGTTAAAGATAACTTTTCTATACAACTAATGCTTGCTTTTCATCACATCATGATAAATATGTATGTCACACACAGAAATGATCTCCTGTTTGTGTAGAAATGGTTGTAGCATTTGAACGTTATAATGTGAGGAGTTAGTAGAGAAAGTAACGCGCGCTTTAGTGTATAAAAATTCTGTATTGGAATCGATTACACAGACAAAAGCAAGAGAAGTTCATCTTTGGTAACATTTACCAACATTCTTTTATAATATAAAGGTTAGTCAGTAATGCGGGAATTTATATTTAATTCGATTTCCTCAACTTTCCCATAAAAGCAACAAACCGCAACTTCAGAGGGGCAAATGTGTTCGTTGAGGTTAAGTAAAAAGTTTGTAATGCTGTAAATAAGCAGGGTGAGAATATA
The DNA here is from genome assembly GCF_905475465.1 of Pieris napi. Classification (NCBI taxonomy): domain Eukaryota; kingdom Metazoa; phylum Arthropoda; class Insecta; order Lepidoptera; family Pieridae; genus Pieris; species Pieris napi. The sequence goes on along the minus strand of NC_062239.1, from coordinate 1,136,322 downwards.
AAACAAAAGACACAAGACGCAAAGTTCCGTTTGATTGTAATGGTAGGGGAGCCCAAGAGGGGATTTCGGGATTTACTAAAGCGCGGCAGATTAATATATAGGGGGATACCTTGTACCCGGTTAAGTACCTCCACAAAATATGAGGCCCATATATAAAGCCGCACGTGAAGGAGACAGGATCAGTTTAGTAAAAAAAAATTGACCATCAGAAATTCCCGAGCGCGTCAGATTAAGGTAGGGTGAGTTAATTACATCCTAAAAAGTGTATATTCCACTAATCTGACAATTTGAGAGTGACGGAAAAAAAGGGGAGGGCAACAAAGTTGTAAAAAAAAAACGTCATCTCGACATTCTCGAGCGTAGCTAATTTTTTTTTTTATTTTGAAGGAAATAATTCAAGAATAATGAAAAATATATAATCTGACGATTTCCGCAAGCCGAAATAACAAAAATTCGTCGATAAAGTTAAATGCGTGCAGCTGCGTGATGCCTACATTTCCTTAAACCGATCGGAATCTACTAAACGGCGTTCTAAATATTTCCCTCAAAATTACATTTCCTGTGTATTTGAACCGATTCGGACCGATAGATTTTGAGAAATTTTGAAAAATCTTAAAAAAATAAGAAATATTTTTTTTTAAAGTGGTTTCTTTATCGATCAACTTCAAAAACTAATCCGCCTTTGAGCTTGAAAAACCACGTCGATCGCCACCAAGCTGGTCAAAAGCGGTTGATTCGTTCGAGAGATATCGTACACGAAAGAAACCCGAAAAATTGTTTTTTCGGGGTTACTCCGAAATTTGTGGTTCGATCAATTAAAATTGCAAAATTATTTATGAGGATGATTAAACTGCGTCGAATGCCGCCAACCGCGTGAAAATTGCTTGATCCATTCAAAAGTTATTGCGGTTTGAAAATTCCAAAAATAGTGTTCTATGAAACTTCTATCAGACTTTCGAGCTGGGAGAGCTCAAATGCATAGAAATTTTATTTCTTTGAACTCAGCGAGCTCAAAATATCAATTTTAAGCGCCCAGGAATGGAATTAGCGGGAAGTTGCAGGGATGGCCCTTTAGGTGAACCGTTTTTCTATTTTTTTTTTTGGCAGATCAGGCGAATCCCTCTAGATAATCGTCAGATTATGAGACAGTACGTTTAGAACATAAAGATGAACCACATATATCTTAATCTGACGCGCTCGAGTATTTCAAAATTACGATTTTTTTTTGCAAATTAAGAAAATGGCTGTGGGTTTGCGTCCCATCGAAATCGTCAGATTAGTGAATGAGAGCTTTTTTTTGGTGCACTTAACACTCCCTTAAAAAATCTGACGCACTCGATAAAAAATTTTTTTTTTTAATTTTCAACCCTTAAATACAACCACCCGCATCATGCAAACGATCAGATTAACATACGTACATTATTAAAAATACGTAGGGCATAGATGCTATCAATATCTGACGCGCTCGAGGATGTCCATGCAACAGTTTTTTTTTACATATTTAACTATCTATAGCCGCTTCCCCCACCGATGAAAAGGAATTTATCATATAACATTTTTTTCTTCTTTTTATCTAAGCTTTGCATCCCAATAGGTCTCTACGACGCTCGAGTAAATCCCCATTTAGCATCGTGGGCTCCCCTACCATAATAGGTCAAACTGAATAATAATATGACTAACTTGTCAACGCGTATTGCGCCACAGAAGCTATCTTTACAAAAATTGACTAACTAGATGCAAACAACCCGCACAATCGTTTCGTCCTTTTTTTATAGAATAGGGGACAAAGGGCAGGAGCCGACGTCCCGGACGTCGAGGTGTGTGGTAATTTATTTTTCATTCTCTGGATGATTTCAAAATAGTCAAAAGTTAAATCATTTATTTCAATTAGACCTGATAAAAAGGCACTTTTGAAAGTCAAAATCACAAGTTAAAAATATTTTTTAAAAATTACTCTATTTGCCCCTTCCAAAAGGACATTATCAAATAAAACTTATGATAGTTTGTGAAGAAGAATGGGCAAGAAACTCCACACTTACTCTCTTAAAAAAGTTTTTACAATATTTTGTGTAGGTACATTAATTTGATAATTATATCACCATATACCTAGAACAAAAAAAAAACTTTTATTTTATATATGGCCAAATGTTTGTTGTGTGTTTGTTGTGAATTACTGTTTGTTCGTTCAATTTAGTTTATGAGCCGCAATTGTACACATTCTAAATTGGTAAAAGTCTAACCTAACTGCTGTACATCTATTTAGAAAAATCCATAACGAAAACTTTAGTCTTTTGTCTTAAAAATACAAAACTCGAAAATAGAACCTTCTTGCACAACTTTGTTGGCGCCACGAAAATTCAGTTAAAATTGCTGCTATCGCTCCCAACGTAAAAGGGCATAAACCACAGAGCACGTACTGCCCGCGTTTTTCCATTTTGGCGGCAAATTGCACTGTACGTGACCCGACCGGACGAAACTGAACATTGTTCTACTCTTACGAATTACTTTATGGGCTAGTAAAGTAAATTATCGAATGCCTGCTGCTTAACTTTACTTCTTTTTTATGAACAGTGCGCGCTGTGAAGGTCTTTATTGCCAAATAAGCTGCAATGAAAAAGCTTGTCATATTGAGAAGTAAATTTGGTAATTCATACGAACGTAGGATATGTTGTAATATATTTAATTTCATCTATCTTCCTGTATAGAGTAAAAACGAGGACTATCTTGGCTTGAGAATGGTAAAAGATCAACGCCATTGAGATGGTGCTGGCGGCGAATGCTCATAATACATCGATCCTGACCCAACACTGCATACGGATTCGCCTGTCTACGATAGGCCTACAGCGAATCTTATCTCGGCTATACAATGCGCAGAGGCAATGAGAACTTTGAGAAACTGATCGTGGTTGGTAACACAGAAGGATCATGTGGCCGTTCACCAACCAGATGGACCGATCAAATAAAAGACTCATCGTCCTCAAAACTGTACACTGTCATAAGAGAGGCGCTGGACGGAAACCCGTGGAAACAGATAGTCCGTCTCGTTGCTTCGTTGCTGACCACAACGCTCAGACAGGAGCTGCCGATTAAAGAGAGAGATTTTATCTGTATTACCGGTGATACAACTGAGTTGTTGTTTTCTTTGTAATACTTAAGCTACTAACATATCTTCTAAATCCGTAAAAGTTTTGAGGCAAATAATAACGTCCAATATTGGTACACCCTACTATTCTTCATAGCTTTAGAGATGCATGCATTTATGCATGTATCAATTTACGTTCCTAATATCCCACCTGTATAATAAAAACCTTATCTATATAATATTTTATTATTTAGTATTAATATTTAATTATTAAGAAGTATATGAATTAATTTTAACAACTGTTTAACGGACATAAAAATATTTAAAATGTACTTTGCATAATACTTCAAAAGTATGTACACAGAATTATGTTGTCTGATCGCACAAGTATATTTAAGTAGAATTACAAATATTTTTGTTCCAGATCTTATGCGTAAAGTTCTCAAGTGATGAAATCCGTTTAGAGCTCAACTTGAGAGGCGTGACTTAAGGGTTGCTTATTGCCTTGTACTTTCAAATTGGATGTCTTTCACACTGTAGTGTAGCAAAATTACTTAGAGACCGATGATTAAACGTCATTTTATACTTATCAGTCGGTTCTTAAATCCTGGTACCTCATGTTCGTGTTACAAGAGGTTATAGGTAGGAAGGATATAGCTAATAACTGTGATAAAAAAAATACCGCAACACATCTTTCATGATCTTTATTCACACAGAAGTTGATTGACCCTAGACTGGCAGATTGTCTATTGTTTTCTTTTTCATAACAATAACAATAGCCTTTATTTCCGAAACTTAATTATGAACATTAAAGTTTCATTTGTATGGATCCTAAAAAAGATAATTTTTAACATTTAGGAACTATCATATGCTTGCATTCCTCCTCCTCAATCCGGTTCCACTTGTGTCTGTCGTGGGCCACGGCGTCGGTGATGTCGTCCACCCAGCCACGACGCTGTCGCCCCTGGGGGCGTCTACCAGTGCAGCACGCCATTTCAGCGACATACCATTTTAGCTGCGTCTATAATTTTTGTTTTTACATTTAATCCTGTTTCTTAGATTCAAGACTAACATGCTCCTTTCGGCTGATTTCTTTTTCATAGAGTATTAAAATTTGAATTTAGAACTTTATTTGCCAGTTTTCATTTTTCATCAGCTTATGAATCGGTTCCGGTGCAATACACGGTTGGGAACAGTAGCCGGGCCCGTGACTCCGCATTCATTAGCACCCTCCAGGCTCCCAAGGAAGTTGGATTAAATATTAACCCGGCTTTACTTTAATAAGCTAACACGGATACTGTTTGTTCGTTTGTCGCCGGTCGTCGTGAAGCTAAGTTTTATCGTACCAGGACAGTATAGAATATAAGTAGTTATAACTATGTAGTTCCTATATAAAGTTGTCATTTGTTTTAATTTGGATACTTTTCTTAATTAATGGGTTTCCGAGTAGTTCAAAGAGCTAAGTATGGGACTTCTTCAAAAAGCAGTTAAAATGGTATAGTGCCTGTGCGGGAAGGGAACTGTCGTAGAAGTTATACGTTAGTGTATTTTAATATTTACTACGTCATTTCATTTGTTCATTTCCGTATCACCTCGACGTCCGTCGTTCCAGAACTGAGCGGTTCCTAAGGCAGTTTTCACTGCTCTCACACTCACCCACATACTCACTCATGCACTCACACGTTTTGGAAACAGGAAAATATAAAAATGTTATTAATAAAATATATATTTCTCATGAAATTGGTTATGGAAGAGCTGGAACCCAGGTATTTTTTACTTAAAGCGGTTCCCAAATCTTACACATTATAATGCATAGTTGTCAAATGGATGACACATTTTTTAAGTTTACCACAATTTAATATCTGTTAAACGACAAACTGACAATGTCTGACTAACGGTAAAACAAATCACCGTGGAATTAATGAAACTTATCAAGCCTTATCGCAACGTTATCTCTGGCCAAAAATTAAACTTGACATCACTTAATATATTAATTAATCAATGTCAAATTTGGCGGTATCACTTATCATCAGATGAGCCTTCCGCCCATTTGCAGGTACGTAAATTAAAAAAATTACCGTTGTACTACAACAACGTTACAATGTTGCCACAACAATAAAGGTAATAAGTAATAATAATAATTAAGGCCCATTAATTACTTGAAACATCCATCCGTAATTACTTGAAAACTACTTTACAGAAAATTACCTTAAAACAACTAAAACTCACTATCACTATACAACACGTAGAAAATTAAAAAACGAATTTCTATTACCAAAATACAATAATTTATATGGAAAAAAAACATTAGACTATATTATTCCAAATCTATTAAACTCGTTATCAGCTACACTATTTACTAATATAACAAGAAACAATATTAAATTTAAATTAAAAATTTTAGAAAGTCATTTAATTCCTATTCGAATATTGGAACACATCCTGTATTTGAATGAGAATTCTCGTCAAGAACAGGTTTCTTGCATCGGCTAACTGAGGAGCGACAATGTTTCAATTGGTTTATTACGTTGTGCGTGCAATTTTGATGGTTTAATGGTAAAAATGTTATATTGTATAGTATGTCACTGGCCTAAGTATGTAATAAGTTAATTATTTAAATATGTTCGACGACCTGGTGGACAGAAAAACTGTGTTCAGTTTGTGTTTCCACCACACCAACTTCTTTCTATTTAAGATCATGTATATAATAAATAAATAAAATAAAAATAAAATAAAGCTTTACAAAAGATACACACCTCCTCTTATATAGGCTTTCTCCCACTGCCTCCATCTCTCTCTACCTTGAGCAGTTTTCTCCCAATCTTCCCCACCAACTTCTTTAAAGTCATCAGCTCAACGTGCAAAAGGGCTACCTTTCTTTCTTTTCCCTGGTGGCCCATTCCATCTTGTTAGCCTGTTTGTAAAGGAATCAAATCCCATGATGGTTCTGCCTCCGTACAGAGGGTACTGTCATATAAGTTCTATGTCCGTAAACACCTGTCATAGCCAACAATCTCGTCAAGAAAGTCTATTGGAGAATATTCGCCATCAATCCCGCTGACAAGCAATCACAGAACCAAATTGAACTCCTGTCGGCGTTTTCTATTAATAGTTTTATTCTGTAGGGGCTGTCAAATATTTATATGGGAACGTATATAACTGAAAGGTGAGCGTAATACGAAGCATTTAAAAAACCTATTTTGTTTTTATTTACAACAAAATTAGTTTATTTGTTTACTACAAAGGTGTTACGAGCTCTCTATTCTTAAATACATAATGGTAAACATGTTACAAAATTAAAAATATTACACTTCCAATTTTAGTTTTTAGTCGTATTTTCTTGCATAACATTGCGGATTAGGTGATAGACACTTAACAATGCCTTATGCTTTGAAAAGTTCAATCCAAAAGGCTTTCATATGAAAGTTTTCAGGATTACAACGGTTTTACAGAATTGCGGCAAAACGAGGGTTATTATATAGAGGGATTCTGATCGAAACGATATACATCTGTTGCCTTATTATTTCTAAGGCGTTCAGCATATATAGAATAAAAATATTTTTAATTTCTATTGAAAAAACATATAACCGACTACTGAAACAACAAGACTTGTATATAGATAATAAAATCTATGAAGTCTACAATATAGTATTTATATAAAAGGGGTGTTTTTGGGAACATTGCTAAGGCGCAAACGCTTCAAATCACTTGACACCGTGATCATCCAGATAGGTCTACCGACTACATGTCGAATTTCTAGCCTCCTCTTTTTATTTTTGAAGTTGGTTAAAAAATAAAATAGCATTTATGATTTAGAAAATTGATTCAGAAGCCTCACCAAGGACTGCTCAGGCGCCATGGCGTCTGGGTAAGGGGAGGGGTAATTCCTGCGCCTTCACTCTGGTCTTTTACGTCCTTCTTTGACCTAACCTTTCTACGGTACCATAGAGTAAATGTAAGTACTAAGTATACTATATAATCTTCACTGTACCTGACGTTTCGGTCGGCATATGAAAGCTCACCAGTGGAAGAATTACAAAATCATATAATAATTCAAAAGAATTTATAATGGATGTCACAAAGTATTTTTAAATTTACGAAATATAAATTCTATATTAAACCAACATTGACAGCCCTATTCACAAGGCTCACTTTGAAGATGGACATGACCCAGTTATGTCACTTCTATTCCATTTTTTACTAAATTAATTTAGAGTTTGAAGTTTTCTCTTCATACTTTTCTCTTAAAACGGAAATATTAGAAGAAAATATAACATAATTTTAATACAAAAAATATGTTTTCAATTTAAAACTAGTTAAACAACACATTTAAATAATAAATAAAAAGCCTTCAATTATGCTTAACTTACCATTAAATATGCATCATATACATATATATATATATAACGTTATATAATATTTAGTCTCTCTCAACACTAAATTACTATCGCCAAACGGTTGTTCATCTATAGCTTGTCCTTAGACAAAGGCATCCTCTAAATATTTCCAACCTTGGCAATCTTTAGCGGTGCGAATTTCAAATAATAATTTAAATAACGCATCTTTTAAAAACGCGAATTTATTGATATTTATGTCGTTCTACTGCTAACAAGGTTCTAACATTAACGAAACGTAGAAGGAGAAAATCAATAATATCTAATTCGGGTATATTGGGTGATGGTGTGTATGGGAGGTTGTGTGGGGTGTGTGTGTGTGCTCATGATGCAGAGTACTTAGCACTTTGGACATTCTTAATACTCCTTTCAAGCATATTCCGCGATGGCTTAAACAACTTGTGGCTTAAATAGTGATCGTTGTATTTATGTAAATGTTATAATTTAGAAAATTGATTCAGAAGGGCGTGTATATCCATTTGAGAAGATGGAAAACTATTTGCTTTCAGAATTTAGTCTATCTAAAGTAAGATTTTGAGAAATTAAAAAATATATCCTCTAAAAAGAAACGGTCGCCCCACCGTTATTTTCGTTTTTCAAAGTTATAGGCACTTTGAACTTGTGCAAAGTATTTTCCTATAAAACAACCCACTTCTTAAACAGATCTATCAGAAACTCGTAAATGTTTCGTGTTTCTTTACGAGGGCGTTCTTAATGGAGAAATCATTAAACAAACTGTTTCCTTTATAAATCGTTTATTATCAGTAACAAGTATTTTATTACCCTTTGTCGACCTTTTAGCTAAAATAAACTTTAGAGTTAAGAAATTTTGCCGACGCTGAACAAGTTTTTTAAATGTTTCTCTACAGTTTTTTTTTTGTATTGTCCCATTGACATTGATCGTTTCGATTAATCATAATTGATAAATAATTAAAGTTAACAAGAGAAATATGTATAACTACATAACTATGTAAATATACAAATTATAATTATAGAAGTGTCTTTAAGTTATACGTTAGTTAATATAGTATGAGTAACACAACTAAAATAAAAAAAGGACCATTTAATTAATTTAGGATCTCCGCTATTAAGTTGTGGAATAGGCTGCCCGACTCCATACGATTGGCTACCTCTCTGTCATCTTTTAAAACTCTTCTGTATAAACATTTCTTAACCATATCCTATCCTGATCAATCCTGACTTGTGTAATTCTTGTGTTTCCTTTTCTTTTGCATTGCATCACTATTCGCTGTTCATGAATCTGTAAGATTAGCTTTTAAGTTTTTAGTTTGTTATTAATATTTTTTTTGTATTACTTTAGATTAAGGTTCTATATATATATTTTTATAACATTTTCATGTTTATTTTTTTTTAAGTTTTTCTCTTTAACTAGGTTTGCCTGGAAGAGATCGCTTATTAGCGTGTCAGTTGCGTTTGTTATACCATTTTTAACAATTAAGTCTGATGTTTTGACTGAGAAAGCTTTCGTTTATCTGTTTGTTGCGTTTTGTTCTGCAAGGTGTTATGTCACGTCCCACGGTAACAGTATTCTATATCCGTCTCCTGGTTCTATCCCTCCCCAATTTTCAGCCAAAACGGTTCAGCCGTTCTTGAGTTATAAATAGTGTAACTAATATGACTTTTAAACATTTACATTACATAGATACCATACCAAACGCCTAAGTGCTGATTGCATATGAAAAATATATTTGATGCAGATGAGGACACAGAACCTTAAACCAGATATTTTAATAAAATTAAAGTATTATAACATTATTTATATAGAATTCAAAAAGAAAATTTAACAATAACAACAATGATGTTGTGGTCTCTGGCAGAATGACCAGCGCCTGTGGAACACTCCACTGCGCGTAAAATGTACCTAATTCTTTTTTTTCTTTCCATAAGTTTTTGTCATTTTTCTTTTTTGATTATTATTATGTTGTGTGTTTCTGTGTGTGTGTTTCGTTAGTAATAAATGTTATGTCTATGTCTTCTTGAAATCGTAAACTATTACGTAACATTATCTTTTATAACAGCAGTGGATGTAACAAATGTTTTAAAACCTTTACCCCCAGTCTCTCATTACATAAAAATAAACATTCCACAGCGAAATTAAATCTGAGTACAGCTGTGCTCGCCGCAGCGCAGTTTAATACAAGCTCAGAGTTGCGTGTTCCAGACAGCTTGATTTAAATCCCACTTGGACAAAGAAAACGTACCGGTTTTATGGCGCATTAAGGGATTGTTTGTTGGTAATACTAAGTTATAGTTCTTGACTGTGATGTGGACCGAAATTTGAAATATTGCTTGTGTTGAACGGTTAAAATTTATTGTATTTATTTCTTCTTCTTATCTGGTACACTTGATAGAGCGGTCGTGATCGCTATGTAAGTAGTATTAGAAGGGGCAGATGTGATGCGCTTCGTTGCCTATTAGAGGTCATCCTGCTGCACTCATTGAGTGAACCTCCTACGGCATATTTGATCAGGTCAGTCCATCGCGTCGGTGACCTCCCGCGCGGTCTAACCTTCTATCTCCCCTTAGACGACAAGGCGGTTTTAATATTTATTTATTTAAGCCGGTGTAATTTGCGTAATGCAAAGTCAGCAACGTGAAAAAAACAAAAGAACTAAAATTGAAATGGACTGGACAGACATACATAGAGGAGCAGATAAATGGGGCAAAATTGTAACACTATGGCAACCAAGAGGCCATAAAAGAAACAGAGGTAGGCAATTTAAAAGGTGGGCCGATGAAATCATGGAAATAGCCGGAAATACTAAGACCTGGGCGAGATTGGTATATAATAAGGAAAAATCGAGGAGAATGGGGGAGGCCTTTGCCCGTAGGCACACGGAATCGGTTATCGTAGATTAAGAAAAACAATAGTTATAATGTATATATGTATTTTGTATTTCTGAAGGCTATAAATAGATAAATAAAAATTTGCGTAAATATCAGGTAAAATCAACACCATAAAAACCATAAACTGCAATGTTTCATCCGAATATTAATTCTCAAATACCAAGGAAACATGATGGAATAGGATAGTATAGACTTTACATACTGGTGTAATGGAGTCTGCCGCCGGCAGATACGAGAGTTGCGGGAATATTGTCTTTGTGTAAGTTTGGATTGAGCTGTTAATCACATGCTAACTTCAGCTCCTGAGCGCAACTGATTGGAGTTCCTGGATTTTAATAAGAAGTAATTAAATACTGTACTGAATGTATTATAGAATTTTCGTAAAACTTTTAAAAATATTCAGCGTTCTTTCGATTTTCAGAAATGGTCCTTGCATTCGCCGATCGTGACTCTCCGGGCATCGTGACATTTCTTATTCAATCGACTTTAAACTTTTAAATAATGGAGAACGCACCATTCCTGCCGTGCGATTCTGTTAATCCGTGAGTTCACCTCGCACTTACAGCGCTCCCTTCGTCACTCACGTCATATTTGGAATCTCATGGTATTCTGTTAAGCAATTTCACATTACGTCTTAACAATCGGAGGGAGCTTGTAGTTTATTGATTAACAGAATGCTAAATCTTAAAATGACTGCTTCACGACTGATTTGACCGCAACCGCCGCTGCGAAAAGCGCTGTGAGAGTTCGAAAAGTGAGTTACAGAATCGCAAGGCTGGTCCAATACTCCTATATCCCTTAAATAAAATGTATAAGATTCTTCAAAACAACCTAGGAACCATAAAAATTCCAAATAAATCGTCTCTAAACAAGGTATACTAAATCACATAATCTGTTATTCAAATAACCTAAATCCGGATAATTGTGAAACCAGACACGAGGATTATATAACCCAGTACTGGATAATCTTATTATACGTAAAACCATTTACTAACAAAAATTAACATCTCTGCTTCAAACTTAAAACCGAGAGCTCAGTTTTGTATAACTTGCAGTTGCTTGTTAACTTCACTGATGCCACTGATTGCTGTAAACATCGCTAGACTATTAAGTTCTACCTAATAAGTATAAGACAGCTTCTTTGAGTTCTCATTATGGCTTGTGTATTTAATGCTCGTTAATTTGTTTATGTTAGAGCAGTGTTGGCCTAGTGGCTTCAGCGTGCGACTATTATCCCTGAGGTCGTAGATTATATCCCCGGCTGTGCACTAATGGACTTTCTAACATTCGCTCGAACGGTGAAGGAAAACATCGTGAGGAAACCGACATGTTTTAGACCCAAAAAGTCGACGGCGTGTGTCAGGCACTGGAGGCTACCTACTTGCCTATTAGATTTAAAAATGATCATGAAACAGATTCAGAAATCTAGCCCAGACCTAAAAAGGTTGTAGCGCTATAGATTTATTTTTAATTTTAATTTGTTTATGTTAAAGTAGATTCATATTGTACCTAAATAGGAATGTAATGGTCTGAAAACTTGCTTCCTTGTGTTTTAAAAGTAAAACCATGTGAGGAAAGAAATGACGCCATTTCTAATTGTCTGCACCTGTCTGGAAGATTCGTATTTTCTCAGTATAACAGTGTTGCCTGTGTTAACTTGAAGGAGGAAAATGCTACTTCTATGATATTGAATGCGTTGCAAAGTGTAGAGGACTACACGTAAGCGTGTAGCGGTATCACATAACATCAAGTAAGCCTGCCCGTTGACCATCAGTTTAAAAAAAAGTGCGTGCGTACAAAGTACAAATGTCAGAAGTGAAACTTCTTTGGCAAACTAATTTTTAACTCTTGTCCGTATTTATACAAATCTTAAACTTTAGATTTCCGAGACTTAGAGGGAGGGAAAAAGGAAGATATGTTAGGAATTTAATTGTCATTAAAATATTAAAAAAGTCGAAAAAAATTAATACAATTAATAAATTTAATTTATGTCTTCAATAATAAAAACACGTGGCATTTTAATTTAAAATTCGTCATTTGATATTTCTATAAAATATAAAATACGAATTTTTCATATATTCCCTTTTCGAAATTTTAATTAAGAAAATATAATTTCTATTTTCAATCGCTCTCTCCCTTTTCAAAAACCTGTGTGAAGAGCTGTTCCTGTGTGAAGAGTTACCTGACTATATGTATGATCTAGATTTTTCAACCAACTGAACTTTAGGCTGAACTATCAGTAAAGTATTTCCGAACCAATTCGGCAATTAAAAAAGAGCGTACCAATTCTTAAAGGCCGCCAACACACATGCGAGACTTCTGGCAATGTGAGTGTCCATGAGCGGCGGTATCACTTAACATCAGATTAGCCTCCTGCCCGTTTTCGTCCTACTACATAGAAAAATCACCTAAGCCGAGACTAAAGTAACGGCAAGAAATCATCTACGCAATTATAATAATAATCTGTTAAATGTTTGTGTTAATTAATTTAATTTTAATAAAAATCCATTTACTGGGATGTATAAAAATAATGTAAGCACTGTAGTGCAAGACTCATAAAAATATTAATATCCTGCTCAATTAATTATTTTCCGCTCTTAACCTAGTTATAAACTAGCGCCGATATTAAAGTTAGATTAAATGGAATCACAGGCTGGGACTTGAGAGTCAACTCGGCCCTCTGTACTTCAAACTTAGTACACGAATAGTGTCGACGACTAATCGAATTTTAACCAATTCTTGGGTCCAGCCCAGACTAGTAAAAGCTGACCTTCCGTATTATGAGGCAAAAATATCCATACTCAACTGGCTTGGAAGCCCGAATATGGTAAATCTCTCTTTTCGAAGTATAAAGTACTAAAACACCTTTCACTAGCGTAAGCATCAGATTCCTTGAGTATTTTTCTTTGTCAATAATGTCGATGATTTTAGAACAATCTTTTTGATCACTATATCAGCGACGGCTCATTGGTCTAGTGGTTAGTACCCCTGACTGCAAATCCTTGGGTCCCGGGTTCGATCCCCGGCTGAGACAAACATCGATGTGATGAGCATTTGGTGTTGTGCTTAGGTCTTGGGTGTTTAAATATGTATTTATATGTCCATCTATTTATAATATGTATGTATATCCGTTGCCTAGTACCCATAAAGCTTCACCAGCTTAGCATGGGACTAGGTCAATTGGTGTGAATTGTCCAATCATAAAGAATCTGCAACTATTTTCGCACAATTGTGCTAGGCTTCAAATTAAACCAATTTGATTGTATATAGTCAAATTAAAATATACGTGACAGTAAAATTATCCTTTTTAAATCGTGTTATATGAAAAATGAAAGTATCACAAGGATCTTAATGTGGATGCAGTCCTATATACAGTGAAACGGTTTGCCTTAGCTACAAGCAACATTACCATGTGAACGCTGAGGCAATTCAACTATTGATACAATTGGAACAAGACACCTAAAGTCAAAACCTTTTGAGGTACTAAAACTATTAGTGTAGTGAATGTAAGTGCAAGTGCGGAACACTTAAAACCTGTTACCTAACATTATTTTAATTTAAGCTATCTACTAGTATTGCATAAAATTAAGTTAACATAATAATAAATTAGTCATAATATTAAAGACTAAATTGTAATTCATAAAAAGTCGCACTCTCTTTTGTGAACTTTATAGTTATTAATATCGTTTTTAATTTTCGGCCGTGTCAAATTATTTATTCGAATCACTTATTTAATATATTTCCTTAAAACCTACATAGTAATAATAAAATTAAAACAATTTTTTTTGTCCTTGTGACCGTGTGTATGTGTGTACCTTTAACGCTGGGAGCATATCTAATATTCTATTTTTTTTATTAATTATTATATTTTTTCTTTATTGCGGGGAAAATTTCTTATATTTTACTTTCATTGAAATGGGTCACTTTATCGAATAAAAAATGGAGGTCAAGCAAAACTGGTCTTGTATTTCTCTGACTTTCAAAGGGAGTTACGGAATAAAATGCACTTAGCCCTGTCACAGTTACGTACAAAAGGACCTCTCACTGAAACTAGATTATTTCACTCGATAGAACCCAGTATATTTAATTCCATCTCTTTATGTAGGCTTTTAGTAAATTTTACTTGAATTCTCAGTAAACAGGGAAAAACGTAGCATCTTTTTTTTCTAAATCTTGAGGACCAGAAACACTTAAAATCCGAGACTGATTCGTCACAACTTTATCATGAATATACAGAACTTTAGTATAAAACATCACATTGAAGTGCGGCACCACATCTGTCCAGTACTGTGTAATAAAAAAATCGCCATGTTTAAATTAAAAACTTTTTTTTGAACGGATTGAAGTTATGTATTATTAATTTACAACTATTTAAACATAATTTTAAATTTATCCGACGTTTCGTTTCGTTAAAAATCTTAAAAAGAAAAACAATCCGCGAAAATAGAGGACACCGTGAGCCATTTTTGCCAAAACCCTCCATCTTTTAGTCGATACCAACTCCGGGGAAATAAATACAGATAATGCAACTTTCTCTGCAGCTGTGATACTTTTTGACATTCAACATCTTTTGTCTTCAGTCACCGTGACCACGCACGCTGTAAAGCACGCGAAACGTCGGATAAATTTAAAATAATGTTTAAATAGTTGTAAATTTATAATAATACATAACTTCAATCCGTTCAAAAAAAAAAGTTTTTAATTTAAATGTATAAAAGTTATGTCAATCAAAGACAATACTAATCGCCATGTTATTAAAAGAAATACTATTCGCTATGTGACGATACACAGTAGTATTTTTATTTCGATTTTAGATCAAATTCGATCATTACTTGACACTTTATCTGTACTTCGACCTAAAATATTAAATAAAAATTGTGCAGGACAATTTTTCTTCATTTCGTCCCTTTGAGAAAAGTTCGCGCCCTTATTATAAATTAATCTTGGAAATGATTATAGCATCACCTTACTCCTATCCAATCATCCGTGAAAAATGGCGCCTAGTAGGTATTAATAACGGAACTTTCTCTGTTGACTGTTTGATAAATGATATCTTTATTGCCTAAGTATAAGACAGAGCCGTAAATCATATATTTTGACTGACTTTTACTGATTTCAGTAATATTTCCCAAAAACATACGTATACTTGCTGGGCATAAGGCTACGAAATTCATAACCAAAATTAAATTATTAACTTTGTTACGGAAAGAGTGAAGTCGAAGGTGACTAACCTAGAGAGATTAACAAAATACAAAGTGACCGCTTCAGGGCGAACACTAAGATCACAGACGCGTCAACCCACGCCGTCAGCTGAAATGGAAATGGGTAAGCCATATTGAAAGGTGTAAAGATAAAAGATGGACCGCCGAAGCCACCCACTGAAAAAAGAAACGTGGGAAGACCACAAAAGTGATGGGCTAGCGACAAAGTTAATGTTTCTGGGGAGAAATGGATGGAGAATGATACATCCAGAAAGTTTAGCGGGAGGAATAAGATCCAGAAAGTTTACCCAAACTGCAAAACACAAAGAAACAGAAAAAACAATAACTAATGTAGACTATGAGTATAATAACAAAACAAATAAAGTAGCTATATTCTTATTATTAAAACTCGTTTACTGACTATTGGCAATTTATTTTCAGCACTTATCGATATAAAAAATCTCCTTTATTTCCTCAAGCACATCTCTTAATACCTTAGCGTACTTATTTATACATAGTAATAGAATAGGGCATTGAGGGCAGCAGGGTATTAAGTTTTTATATGTAAGGGTAAATTAGTCTTACCATAAATATATTTTCTTTTATTAATCCTATTGTACTTAGCTCAATTGCAAATAATTGCAAGTCATCTTTGCGTATAGAATTACAATTATTATGTCCCAGCCTGAAATGGCCTCATTTCGTGTCAATAGGACAACCATTCTTTATTGCATAAATGAGACATTACCTTTATTATAATATTTATTTATTTTCTTTATTTACACTTTGTTGCACTATAATATAAAAATTTAACATAATTACATGTAAAGGAAAGGCAGCTGGCGGCTTTATCGCTTTCGAGTTATTTCTTCCAGGCAAAGTGCAAAAATACATATATTAGGTACATATAGTTATTAAGAAGAAGAAAAAGAAACTAAACAAGAACAAAAAACAAACTAAACTAATAAAGTATACATGAAGAAAAAAGGAAAAAGTGCACATGAATCAAAATAATTTAATTTAAGATCAGGCTCACGTCAGTTAGTAGGTATTACGAAAGTTAGGGATACATTGTGGACAGGTAATGTTTGTACAGAAGAAATTTAAAGGAAGATAGAGAGGGAGCTAAGCGAATACGGACGGGAAGTGAATTCCATAGCCTAACTGCAACTGTAATAATTAATTTCCACTTATTATAAAGTTTGCTATTAACTTTATAATAAGTGTGTTATTAATTTATGATTCGAATCCTTCATTTTGCTTTAAAAATGTTATTTAATGGTATAAGACTACATGTATATATATATTGTCTTTAACTTTAAAAGGCTGTTATTTGTATATTCAATAAATTTACTGTTTTTTCTCATGCCCCAAACCACTTTTTATACATTTGCTATGGTTTGGACCCATCTAGTAGGTACAAATTTACTTGTATAATGTTTTTACTAAAACGTACACAGAATAAAATATTTCTAAAAATATGGAAACCCTAACGAGTATTAACGAGCCAGCGACGAGAAAAAATGAATTATGACGTTATCTGAAGCTTTGAGATAATCATCTTCCTTATCATCTGATAAAGGTCCCTTTGTCTGTGTTTTGTTTAGAACTTAATGTCAGTATATATTTAAATTTTATTTAAGCTTAATAATGTATAGACCGAGTAAATAACCATAGATAATTGGTCTAACTAATAAGTCTGATATCCTGAATTTAAGTTCCAAGAACATTGGTGAACTTGCTTTCTGGAAAAATGGATACAATAACGGTACTATAATATGCACTAATTAACATTATAAACAGCCAAAAGGCCATACATATTTTAAAAGGTCGCCAACGCACTCGTGAGCATTATTGCATTGAGTGTCCATAGGCCGCGTTATCACTTTATATTCCATAACAAAAAATTAAAAAATGTTTTATTACACGGGTGTGAACCAGAATATTACCAGTTAAACAATATTTAATAGCAAGCACAGGTATAGAATTCTCATTATTAACAACTATTTTTTATTCAGGCGTGGACTTTATTTATTTTTTGGGAAACCAAATAGATACATCTCTACACAATAAAACAAAAGTTAAAAAGTAAAACACAAAATGAACACATTGGATGTATACTTGAAGCTGTATATAAATAAAATTGATCTTCCCGGTTGTATTATTGGTAATTATATTGTAAAAACGCTAACTCAAATACTTTAACTGCGAAATAAATTAACTCCTTATAAGCTGATTATTACATTATTAAAAAACTTAAGTTATAACTTAAAAGCCATAGAAGAAAACAAAGAAAGTAATATTCTCAAGCACGCTACAATCATAATTCTCCGAAGGCTGTCTTACTTAATTCCTTTTGAACTTTGGAACTTAAGCGATAATTTTATAAAGTTACAGCGTAACTTTATGAATAATGCACCGGTTCATGTAATTGTTTTTGAATGAAACATTGAATCATATTATATCAATAAGGGCCTAGAGTCAAACACTTTGGAATTTAATAATCTTCAGAGGACTTCAAAGCGATCTATTAAATTCGTCGTTTAACTAAACATAGTAATAATCATTTATGAGATAGCTATGAATATTAATAATAATAATTTATTTGCGAGAATATGGCACAAAATTATTATGGTGGTACAATCTAAAGTTCCCAAATTCTGCCACACATAATGGTGTGCAAATTTGTCTTAAAAGGAATTTTACATAGACGTTACATACATTGTGTCATACCATTATATTGTTTGTAGTGATAAAATATCAAATTATGAAAATATATTATAACGTTATCAAATTAATATTAAATATAATGTTTCAAAAGTAGTACATTAAGTCGATTTTTAAAAACTCCAGTCGGAAGATCTTTTAATGTTTTTGGTAAATTATTATAAACCTTGATTGCCACACAAAAGGTGTTTTTCATATACGTATACAATTCCAGATTAGTTTTTGGCATTAATATATATATATAAAGTTCTATAATAAACATAAGGTCCGTCATAAAGATTTGCTTCTTTCTGACAACTGGTTTTTGTCAAATTCAATCTTTTGAAATGTCAATCTTTTCTTTAGAAAAAGAAAATTGTTTTACGTTCCTTTTCATGCAACATTAAACTTGAACACATTCCAATTTTAAAAGTCAGACAATCTATCAGTTAGTACGCATTGTGCAATGTTTATCTGTGCTTTTACTGCACAGACTTTAACAGAAATTAAATAGTTTAGAAGTAGTGCGAGTAAGGTATTTAATTAAAAATATGTTAGAAGGACTACACTACTGACGTTGAAGGCTGTACAGCTACAGTGCTGTATGTAATGCTGTGGCGTAAGTGATAAGATAAATCATTATATGAGACTATTATAAATAAGAATTTATACATATTAAATACCATGTCTAGGTTATAGTATAACTAAAACGAACGATAAAATTATCTAAACGACTATTAAAACTGTTTATTAAAAGGAAATAATACGGCGTCGTAAATAAAAACGAAAGAAAAACAATATCATCATTATATACAATGCAAAGTTTGTGTTCATTTAGTTATTCAGTAATTTAGTTTGCTATTATTTATTAGTTGTCAATAACCTAAATACAAGTTTTGCGAATCTAATAGGACTGGTTTTTGCCGTACAATCATACATGGTTATTAATCGATAAGTTGATTTTGAGACATATACTGGACACAGACTAATAATTTATACCGCTTAAGTTTACAACAGAGGTTTATAGAAACAAACATCAGAGAGCTGTCAACCCGTGTCACATGCTTATGGGCCGCTGGTCGCGGTTATTGAAAACGATACAACCCTTACATGAGTGCTGTATTCCTAGTAGGTATTCTTAATTTTTTTTAAAAATCTATTATATCTCCCATAAATATAAGTAATACATAGATATACTATGCATTTATGGTAGATGTAATAAACTACTTTACTCATCTATCTATGTATGTTCCGTCGATATCCAATAACTAGGATCAGCTGAAAACTGAATTGTAACTACTTAATTTACAGCATTTTCTACTTCTCATGAAACATTTTGATTTCAATTTACAATCTATTCTGCCATTCTTTTTTAATTTTATGTAGGACAGTGCGATTACATTAGATTCTATAGACCAAAGGAGGCAGTTCCTTTGCAGTCTGTTTACATAAAACCACACTGTCCCTGTACAAGATTTAAGAATTTCTGAGATACTACAAGTGTACAACGTTAATCTCGGCACGCGCGGAATGCGGCCGCCATGACAGTTTAGTAATTTAGGCGTCCAAAATGGCGGCTAAGAAATTTCGCGCGTTCACAAAGTAATATCTACTCTGAATAAAGGAGTTAAGATTAAATAGCAACGTAAACATTTTTTCTAAATTAAGCAAGCTTATATTAAATAAAAAGAAAAGGTAGCGAAACGCTTGTTTATAGCGTTAAACAAACGATGAGGATATATAGGTGTTTCAGTGTTCATAATGAGACGTAATGGGCTTGACGGGAAAGCAAATACGTATTACTTTTATCAGGGTAACCAATGTTTAGCGTTTTGATGATAAGTGATGTCTTTCTATTTTTAATTATTACACACGATAAGATTGTTAATATACATATCAAAGCGTTTAAACAAGACGTAATTAGCAAAGTGGTCAACACTTGATCTTACGGCGAAGTTAAATTGTTAGAAAACCGGCCAGGAATGGCCGTAAATATATGACAACAAAAATCAACAATATGAAGCATCCACCAACTTGCCCTTGGTGTAGGTGCTTGTAATCTAAGCCCTTTATTGCAGGCCGACAGTACATGTTAAAGTTAATTTAAAAGTTTGTTGCCTAAATTTTCTTAAATACCGTTGCAATTGATTTTATACATTCCTACCTAGATAAGACTATCAAATTGGTATCTAAATTTAGATATCGAATATAGTACCAATTATTTATAGTGGTGTAGTGGTGTAACATTTGTATGTGCGAGCAGCGTTGGCCTAGTGGCTTCAGCGTGCGACTCTCATATCTGAGGTCGTGGGTCCGACCCCCGGTTCTGCACCAATGGACTTTCTATGTGCGCATTTAACATCCGCTCGAACGGTGAAGCAAAACATCGTGAAGAAACCGGCTTGCCTTTAACCCAACAAGTACACATGTGTCAGGCACAACTACTTGCCTATTAGATTGATAAATGATCGAACAGAACAGATTCAGAAATCTCAGGCCCAACCCGAAGGTTGTAGCGCCCCTGATTTATTTTTATATACAAGAATGTAAAAAAAAGTTAATAGATCGAAGTATCGCAAAGTGAACTGTAAGAACAAAAGTGAAACAAAGGAAACTGTGCGTCCTCATCCCTAGGGAGAATATAATTTCATCAGCGGTAACATGACACGTAGATAATAATCCAGATAGGCTGAACGCTAATATTGTACGAAATATCGCTTTTAAATCCAACCTCTTTGTCGGTTACAAACGATTCAGTATTTACATAACGTTACATTTGGAGTGCTTTGAAAGTATCTCGTTGAACACGACGTAATAGAAGTTTTACGGAAATTTGTTAAACAAAGAACAAAGCTTATTGTCAAGTGATTGCAGTCCTCAACATTTTGTAATACAAAAATCTTGACTCTTTGATTTGAAATTTAAATTAAGAAGTATTTTTTTTTAAATCTATTAATTTGATTTTATGGATTTTTAAATTTCCCTCTGACAATAGTTATATCCAAGAACGCAGTAAATTATGCATAGTTCATTTTAAAATATATCAATTTAAAATTCGTACCCCATATAGAACTGTCATCCCCTTTCATAACCTTTTGACGTGACAACGTCTTATAAAACGATGGAGCCGGCTGCACGCACGAAAAAACATGACTCATGCAGTGTTACCTCTCTCTGAGGCGTTACCTCGCTCGGAGGCGTTCCGTTTAAGGCTTGAAGTGCAAGCGAGAGCGCAAAGCGACAGAGAGGCACAATCGGACTCCGCGCTCTTCAGCGTTCGACATCTGTCTCTCTCCTACTTGAGTGAGCGATTCGTGACGTTGTCACGTTCAACTATCGTCAGTAAACCGACTTTACAGACATAATATATTCCTGTCAATATTGAGTTATCCTTATCTTGTCTGGACATTAGATGTTCTAATTTCAATTTTAGTTTTGATTTTTATGTATTACATAAGTGCCTCACTTATTAACTGTTAGTTTAGCCAAGTGTTGGCTCGTTGGTAGTTCAGACCAAAAATATACCCACTAGCTATAGAAATCATATCTTGCTATCTTTCACTAGGAATCGAGAGCAATCTCGCGGCACGCCTCTAGACGGTTTTGGTGCGTGATCAGAAACGTTATGTGCCCACTATCATCCCAGAACAATGGAGCTTATTCCCTTCTCAATGACATTGGGAAAAAAATATCAACCGCGAATTGGAAACATTTATAGATCTAAACTTATAAGGGTCGCTGAGTTTGAATGAATTGATGCATGCGACTTACCATTTTTATGATTTTAACATACATATATATTTATTTATATATTGAAAATTGTTGTGTTTCAACGTGCGACTCTCATCGCTGAGGTCGTAGATTTGATTCCTGGCTGTGCGCCAAAGGATTTTCTTTCCATGGGCGCATTGAACATTCACTCGAACAAGAACACAAAAAGTGTGTGTCAAGCACAGGAGGCTGATCACCTACTTGCCTTTTAGATTGAAAAACGATAATGAAACAAATACAGAAATCTGAGGCCCAGACATCTTTATATTTATATTATATATTTACTATACTAAAAGCCAGTTTGGACTTTTCTGAAACAATAACCATAAATTAGCATTTATTAATACTAATAATACACGCACTAATATTTTATGGATTTGTAATGATGATTTATAATTAAAATTAAAAATAGTTCCCTAACTCGTAAATAAAAAACACAAAAAAATATAATAACTAAAGAACACTAAATGAATGCCTAACTCAATGGTAATAATTAATCAAGGTTCCCGTATGTCGCTAAATGAGGTCGCCCTAACGATCCAACTTTGAGGTGTAGAGTGTGGACTGAGGGAATCTATTATTTAACCAGCCTCTTGTCACACTATATCGTGTACCGAACACCTAAAGTTTTGAAGGCTGGGGTTTTAAAGCAAATCACTTTGGTTGCTATACAAGTGGTGTTGCTAATGGCTGCCCGGCTTTTGTCAATTCGAGTTAATAAAGTAGTTGTTAGGTGAGGGTAAACTTGTGAATTCAAAGTATAATGCTTCTATGCATATCCTTTGAAGTTCCATAACCCCAAATGTGGTAGGTAGGTAGCCTTTAATGCCTTGCCTAGTGGCTTCCGCATGCGACTCTTATTCCTGAGGTCGTAGGTTCGATCCCCGGCTGTGCACCGACTTTGGAGGAGGAGGCACAAGATGCTGATCACCTACTTGCCTATTATATTGACAAATTATCATAATAATAATAATATAATAATAATAATAATCCTTATTTTCTTCTCTCACATATACATACAAGGTTTTTATGATTAAACTAAGATAATAACATTAGGAAGTGTATGTGAGAGACTGGTCTCTGTAACAGGAGACCTGAGTGACAGATAACCAGCCTCTCCACCACCGGACCGGAACACGTACAATCAGGTCATTGTCATAAGTTACAATAGAAGAAAATAAGTATTAAGTGCTAAAGAAAACATTGGAAACGGAGTCATGAAACAGATACAGAAATCAGAAGGTAGCGCCACTGATTTATTAATTTTATCAAACCCAAGATCTACGCTATTTGATGATTATTCTCTACCAAATCGAAACAATTACAGATTGGAACACGGAGGCGGTATAAAATTACTTATCCATAAGAAATTGCTCTCTAAACGAAATACTGGTTTTACTACTTCATAATAAGCATAGTTCTGTTAAGTTCAATTCTTATAACAATATCTAAAAATATTGAAAAGAATACAATCCAAATTGCCAATAATTGGTCTCTTCGCCATCTGTAAAACGTGAGAACATTTGTTACTCCTTATATTTCCAGTTTGTTTCTCTCGTTGGAGAGAAATCGTTGTTATTACACTCCACACTTACTTTACGAGATGATATTTTCTTTCCGCAAGCTTTGAGATTTTTCCGCAGGAGGTTTTTTATTGCAATACAAAGGAATATACTTGAATTCAAAGTTATTAAGAGTAAATTCGTAGAATGCGGTTATGAAAAACAGCGTAGCACTCATTTGTTTTTTAGCGTAGGTTATACAACATTAATACACCTATAATAAAGAAATCACCTACAAAAAACATCGCTAAATGTCACTACACCTATATATAAGACCTGCGAGCCAGACAGACAGATAAATATGATTTATAACCCGAAGCCTCAGTTCCTAAAGCGTCGACTATAGTAATTATGGTACTAATGAACAGTAGCCTAGTTAGTGGCTTCAGTGTGCCACTCTCATCCATGAGGTCGTAGGTTCGATCCCCGGCTGTGCACCAATGGACTTTCTTTCTATGTGCGCATTTAACATTCGCTTGAACGGTGTAGGAAAACATCGAGAGGAAACATCGTGGCGATGTCAGGCACAACAGTTCACGGACTTGCCTATTAGATTGACAAATAATAATAAAAACTTTATTTATGACAAAAGGGTTGTGACAGAATTCATATATCGCTAGTCCCCACACTAGGGAGGCCCTGTGTTGTGGCTAACTAGAAAACAATTATTACGTGGTACGTGTTTGATTATCGTGAATACAGAAAGCTAAGACCCAAACCTAAAAAGGTTGTAGCGCCACTGATTTTATTTTTATTAGGCTACCAAAATACTAATTAATAATTTAAAAAAAACGTTCTTAAGCGTATAAAATAAAAATAAAATAAAATAGCCTTTATTGCTGTTTCTATCTTACAATAATACTCATTAATTAATAGATGCCTAACATAATTATCTTTCTAAATACTTTTCTACTAAATTAAATTTAAATTACTTTCGAAGTTCTTACTAAATTAAATTGGTTTAATCATTGTATGTTCGGCAACTGGATGTTTGTCTGGAACAGCTTGTCTGTCGACAAAGGCCTCCTCTAAAGATTTCCACGTATTCCTGTCTTTTGCTAAACGAGTCCATACCGGACCAGCTATTTTGTTAGCTAATAGCTAGTCAGCTAAGTCGTCTTAAGCGTATATCAGGTACCAAATCTGCATTGTTAAGCGAAGAAGCGTTTGCGAATAAGTAGTTTTAAATAACTATTAAAAACTAAATTTTGTAGTTGGAAGTGTAATCTAATATATAAAATTCTCGTGTCGCGGTGTTTGTGGTTAAACTCCTCCGAAACGACCGATTCTCATGAAATTTTGTGTGCATATTGGGTATGTCTGAGAATCGGACAACATCTATTTTTCATCCCCCTAAATGTTAAGGGTAGTCCACCCCTAAATATTTTTTTTTATTTTTTTATGATACAACATTAAAAAATACATACAACCCCAAATTTTCACCCCTCTACGATGTACCCCTATTTTTTATTATATGATATATATGATGATATACATGGCAAAACGACGTTTGCCAGGTCAGCTAGTATTTTTATAATTATTTATTGTAAAATTTATGTTCACCGTAATTGTCATGTGTTTTAGAATCTCTCTCTTCAGTCGGTAGCTCGTGTGTGCTTGTGGTGGTGGCAAGGAAACATCTGGAGTTGACAATCTGTTTCCACCGGTTTCTGTCAAGCTCTCTTATAACAGTTCGTTTATTGTATTTTAGAATAGATAGATTGTATTGTAGTAAATGCATTTGTGATGTGGTGTACTTTAATAAATAAATTAGTTAAACAAATTGTTTGTTTGATTATTTCAAAAATTCCGTTAGTGTTTGTTAGACTATTTAAAGGGAAAAGTTATATGGATATAATAAAGTCACTCTTCGACCTAATTAACGTAAATGAAAACGCAATGCACATTTAAAAATATATTAAATTCGGACTAGTAAACACTAGTCAACTACTTTTCTTTTGATATATGTATTTGTATATGTTTGTTAGATGCTAAAATCTATTGAAAAACTCGACTGAAAAAAATTGTTAATTTTATTTCGAAAATAATTTGGAGCCAGGCGGCCTCTACTCCTTTGTTGCCTCCAGACCTCTAAATCTGCCCTGAGTATATATGGGTTACTACTACTTAATTGAAGTTATTACAATATGAATTGAACCGCTAGAGAATTGGAAAATTTTAGAAGAGGCCTTTGTCGAAGGACTAGCTGTAAATAAATAAATAATCGTTTGCCGATAGATAATACTCGTAACTGGGACTGAATATTATATTACTTTTGGCATATTTACTTTATGTTTACTATGTAAGCTAAACTTTAAAGGCTTTTTAAATATACATTTTTTTAATAATAATTTAATTATTATAATAATTTAATTTGCATATTCTGCCACACAAAATTTCGCGCAAATTTGTCTTTAAAGGAATTTTACATTTTACATGATTAGTTATGAATTGGTCAGTTCTTATATTATTTGTATCGTACATATGATATTATCATACTAATAGATATTAAATTTATATCAACTACAATGTCTCACGCAAATAATCATTTATTGAATAGTACATTTTTCCAAAAGTAATACACCAAGTCGCTTTTTAAAGACTCTAGTCGGAAGATCTTTTAATTCTTTTGTTAATTTATTGTAAACCTTAATTGCCATACAAAAGTTGTATTTCCTAAACAGTTCCAGATTGATTTTTATAGATGTTTATGTTAAGAGGAGATTTTATTTTAATAGAGGTTATTATTGAGATATTTCTAGCTGGTTTAAAATAGGAATGTACAGTATTTTCAAAGAAATATTATTACCAATGCTCGTTTGGTGAAAACTACTAGTCGGGTTGTTTAAAACAAGCCGCAGGGTATCAAAAGCAAAGTTATGTTTGAGTTCATTAACTAATTCTTGAGACAGGCGGTTATCCGTTGGCTACAAGAAATAAAACTAATGGCGTAGCAACACGAGTACTGATACTGATTGGTACAAGAGGGAAGGAATAGCGATGTACACTTATTTAGCAAGCAGATTTTTACGTCAATACCATATATTTAATAAATTAAATATAAATAGTTAAGTAACTTAGAGTCACTAAAATTAAACTAGAGATATATAACTTTAACTAGATAGTAGTTTTTTCGACTATGTATTTGCGTGTTGTTCCCACGAGAATGTAAGTGCGTGCTCCTGTTTCACCTTGCCTAGTGCTGATAGAGGACAAATCTCTGTTTTTAATTTATTTTATTATTATTTATTACTTAAGATGTCACGTGAAACATGGTGTAATGGTTGCAGCTCCTTACAAACGTCGTGAAAACAAAAAAATTGGCGATTATAAAGACTGACGGAGAGTTTATTACCAGTTCTTCTCTACCGTTCGACACCCTTGATTTGAGAACTGGCAGTAAAATTATAATAATAAGCATTTCATACATTTTTTTTTGACGTTCATAAGTGTACATAATAAATATGAATAAATGATTTTGACTTTGACAACAGCGAGATTCTAAGAGAAAAAATGGACACTCTCACTTCTTCGTCGCTCGAACCAGATATAACCGTTACTTATAATTATTATTGTTCGAATAGTGGTTATCTTTTGTTCATAAATGAATAGATATAATGTGGTTAATTTCATGTAATCTTTAATGTTAATTTCTATCTGTATATCTGTAAATATAAAACTTTGGTTTGTTTGGTCACATTAAATCGCTAGTCACTTTTAGCTTGGTGACTTTATAATTTATAGTTGGGCGGTAGGATAGGGACACGCAATTAGCCGCCTTAACGAACGCTCTAAATAAATATCACTTCTTGATTAATATCACGCCTTGATAAATATGTTGTTATTAATCACGGCACATTTTGTGGTCAGTTTGGGACTTCGGGTTTTGGACAAATAATTGAGTGCTGTTAAAAAGGGCCCAAATATTGTTTTTGTTTTGTAATACCCAGCCATACCGTACGCAAATTTAGAGATTGTTGTTTTATATTTTGTAAATGGATTATGAGATTCAAGACTGTCAAGAAACTTAAGGATTTTAACATAGGGAATCATAGGTTATGCTAAGTCTAGAATCTTACCCCTATTGATCATTCGAACACTTCATTTCTAAACACCTAACTTTGTTTCAAGCAGTGAAATTTTGTACCTAATCGTTCTAGTACTACAACGTTCAATTATTGTATCTGTACAATTTGTGTATTAGTATTATATAAAAGCATTGTTTACTTTAAGCGTGCGACCCTGAGGTCCTGCGTTCAAATCACAGCATTGCACCAATTGGATTTTCTTTCTTCGTGATACTATGGTAATGGCAAATATCGTGAGGAAACCAAACGAAGTCGCAAACACAAAAACGACAACACATATATGTAAGATTAGCTTTTAAGTTTTTAGTTGGTTATGAATTTTTTTTTTTATTACTTTCGATTAAGGTTCTATATTTTTTTTATATTACTTTGGTTCTGCACTTCTTGCATTCGTCATGTTTCTTTTTTTAGTTTTTCTCTTACTAGGGTTGCCTGGAAGAGATCACTTATTAGCGATAAGCCCGTTGCATCCCTTATAATTTTATGTATTGTGTTATTTGTATTTCTTTTATTTTTATTGCAACGAAGTGTGAATAAATAAATAAATATACTATATAATATCAGACACCGAATGGATCCCACTTGTCTATAGAACTATGAATATTATCAAAGAAACGGATGCAATCTGAGGTCAAGACATACATACACACATCATTATTATTAAAAATAAGATTAATCAAATCATGAAAATTAAACGAAGATTGCAAATGTATTGTTCGATTTTGTAAACCGTAACAAAATATTAATACCGAAATATGATATTATGTAGGTGCACTACCGAGGTCATTGAGATTTTTCAAGAGATCGCAGTCTAATGGGAATGCATTAAAAAGCCTGCAGCCCCGTTGGAATACATCCAGTTTTCACGAAATACGAACTGATAACCTTCTTGAATAGAGTATAACTTACATATTTATAAGTTGCATGAAATACGGGCATATTTATTTACGAAATTCTTATTTATTTTATTATCTGTATGATCCAGATATTGCTTATAATTTCTTACATTTGAATTTATTTATAAGTAATCTTACAGCTACACGTAAAAAAAATACTTAGACAAATTACAAAGCCAAAACATAATATGCGAAACAGAAAACATATTAAGTCAATTAAGTTAATTAATAGATAAAAGAAGAAAATTTCAATAAAAAATTAAACAAACTTTTCTACGCCTGACCTCACCTGGAAACAATTAATATACAGTCCACGCTCTGCAGCTGGAATAACCGTGTGTGTTGGGTAACTATTTACACTAGTGCCCTACATAATGTTCCTTCTATGATGCGCCATCGCCTTGTCTGCACGTGCCGTCTTCGTTGAAGAATTCTCCCGCGAGCCGTCTTCGCCTTTAAGAATTCTCCCGCGAGGGCAGCAAGAGTCTAATTAGTTCGGAAATACTTGAGAGGGCAGCTGGTTCCACATTGGTAGTGCGCGGCAATAGCTGCCTTTAAAAACGCACAGCTGGGGCGTGAGCTTTCACAAAACAATCCAGTTGAGATGCTGATGAGTTTAGGTTACTAAATTCAATAGAATTTTAGTACCATGATCTCATGTAAAGCTTTCTGGAGCTATTATAGTTGACACATTTCTAAATGTTTCCGTCAAATTTTTATACGAGTTATCAATGTTTTGGTATTTATAAAATTTCAGTTTTATTACGGAAACTAGGGAACAATATTTTATTGTTTTTGTTATATCTATCTATATACCTAATTAATTCATTAAACATTATTAAATATAGTTTCTGCAATTGTGTGTAGTTACACTTAAATCTTCAACGTTGAATGAAAAAAAACGAAAGTACATTCGTTGAAGATTTCACGAATTGAACGTTAATCTATAGCAAATTATAAAGTCGACATCTTTGAAGTCTGTAAAAAAGGAATTGTCGTCTTGTTTCTTATTTCCATCGACTTTTTAAAATAATTTCTTCGTAATAACACTTCCTAAACTGAAATAAAACTCTTCAATATCCGAAATATAAAAATTATAACGTTTTTTACTATATTTGACACAGTGCATCTTATTTATTATACTTTATGAACTAAAATATTGAGTTTAATCTGTTCAAAACTATTTGTATTCGTTCTAAGAATATATTTGGACACTTTTGATACAAAAAATATATTTTTTAGAATCGTTTACTCTGTCATAGATTGAAGGCGCAACGGTCAAATTTTGGTTCAGTCGAGAGGTCATGGTACGAATTTTCATACAAATTGAATGAACGTAATCCGATTACCGCTAAGGTCACGTGGAAACATAAACTGTCTGGTTTATTCGATATCATGGCTTGAATAAGGGATGCCTCTCAGTTGTAGGTTGTCAATATGCTCGCAATAAGAGCGAATGGTATGCCCCTTGTGGATCGACGGACGTCGAGTTGATAAGGATTAAGGATGGTACTTTGTATTCTGCCTCGACGTCCGATGATGAAACTCAGCTGCAGGTATTAATCTACTAACTCCTCTGAACAGTGGCGTAACAATAGAGTGGCAGGGCTGGCAAAATGCCACGGGCCGACCCAAGGAAGAGGATGCCCAAGAGATATTTTGTTATATGGATGAATGTGAAGTCTCCAATACGCATTGGGCTAGCGTGGGGACAACAGACCATTCCAACTCGCCTAAGATAGGAGATCCCACTATGGCCATTAGTGGGACAGATACAACGTGTACCTAATTGAGTACGCTGAAAATCTCGAAGTTTATTAAAATTAAACTGAGACTACGTGACGACTTTTTCTAATAGGGGCCCATCAAAAGAATTTGCCACGCGCCCCAGATGGTATAGTTCCGCCACTGCCTCTGAACACTCTTCATGGTAAAGGCGGTACAAGATACAGAGACCCCACATCTTTACGCAACGGGATGTATCCGCTCGGATTTTGATCTTGTTGGTTCAATTCCTCCTGTTTTAGTAAATTGCTTCGTATAAATAAAACAATAACATTCCTTAAAATAAATTTATTAGCAGAAATAATACAATCTTTGCAGAATGTTATTTAATCAAATTTATATTTAAAAAAAACGTACTTCTACTATATTCACCAAGTTCCATTTAACCCTTAGGGATATTAATATAAACAAAATGTACAATTTGTTAATAACATATTTATTACATCTATAATGGCAAAATAGTATACAACCACCTAGGTTCTACATTAGAGCAAGACGTCGCCGTATGTGACGCGAAATTGGAAGCATTGTAGACATCTTTATTTCTTGAATTTTTTCTGACAGTTACAACTGTCAAACCGAATTCAATTGTCAATCTGTCAAACATTAAACATGTCGTTGGCTTTAAAAATACATGTCTATCATAAGAATTATATGCTTATTAATAAATTGACAAAAATCGTATTAAAATATATATTATACTAACAAAAACACATATGTGCCTTCTACACAAAAAAACGTGCAAAATATATACATAGTATATATAAATATTTAGATATCTTTAATTTTATAGATATTGACATGTACATATTATATTTCTTAAAGCTATGTCATAGGAAATAGTATATCACAATTAGTATGTGCACTTCAAGCCAACAATATTAAGTAAAATGTATTGAAATTAGTTATTAGAGTGGTATTATTCGTATTTTATCACTTTTTTCTACAAAAAAAGGGTTTTAGCTAGCTTAAAAACTAGAAATAAAAAAATATTGTCAATAGTCAAAGAAAATATAATTCCAATACAGTCGCAAAAATGGGTTCAAGTTGACAATTTTGTAACAATTAGAAAATCTTAGTTACAACGTTACCCATA
The DNA here is from genome assembly GCF_905475465.1 of Pieris napi. Taxonomy (NCBI): domain Eukaryota; kingdom Metazoa; phylum Arthropoda; class Insecta; order Lepidoptera; family Pieridae; genus Pieris; species Pieris napi. The sequence continues at coordinate 1,104,873 of NC_062239.1, read as the reverse complement.
AGAAAGTGTCTTTATACAATACAAGTAACAAAAAATTAAATAACAATTCATACCGTGACCAATGGTGGGGATATACAATATGAAACATATATTGAAGTCAAAATAATTCAGACAACAATAATTCTGAAGTTATCAAAAAAATTGCTTTCTCACGGTCTTTTCTTATACGTATTTACGGATCATTTTGACGTGACAACCTCTAATAAATCGATCGGCTGAACACGCACGAAAAAGCATGACTCATTGTCCCGTTACGCTCATTGTTCCGTTACGCTCATTGTTCCGTTACGCTCATTGTACGTTTGCGCCGCATCTATCTCTCTTCCACTCGAAGACTTAAGTATGCAATCATTTCATAAATTTTTTGATATGACGTTGTCACGTTGAACTACAGACAACCGCGTACTAAAAAAATTGTACGTGATAGTAAAGTATTCGGTAACGAATGTTTGTAATGACCCGTAAAATATAACCGTTAGTAGTTTATAAGGAACGAAAAGTTAATTAGCAGTTTATAGTGGTATGTACTCTCGAAGCTGTTTCAGTACGTCCTTGTGCGTAGATTGCAGAAGACGGTCATATGCTTCTGGACCAACTTGGTTTTTCAGTGTTTGAAGCTGTTTAAAATAAACAAGAATTAAATAAATTTGTCTGCTTTTCATTTTGTTTTTTTTTTTTAAGATTCTTCTACAGAGAGATTTTACTAGGGCATCATAAACATGAGTAGTTATGTTTTATTATAGCGTCTAAGAATTTAAGTATGTATACATGTGTGCCTCGTGTGTGTGTATGTGAGCCAGCCAGCGAGGCTGTAAAAGAGCCAGGAGACTACTATGAGCACTGTTAAAACGACCCAGCTCTGATGCTGAGGTTTCATTCAACAGGCTGGTTTAGGGAGCGTTCAAGTATTACGTAACTTATTTTGGGAGGAGGGGGGTGGTTCCCTTTGTAAAACGTTACGATACGGGGCGCGGAATTTAATTACGCGTTATTGTTAATATTATTTTTGACTTTCCAGTACTTTAAACCACATAATGGTAACTTTTGGGTATAAAGAGTCACTAGGTGGTCACGAAACCTTTTACTATACTTGGTACAGAAAAACGTTACGGGGCGTATCATGGGGGGGGGGGTCAATAATCTCCAAAAATTGCGTGACGTAATACTTGATTCGATGTAATGGTATGAGTAAGCAGTAGATTGTCAATTGGCTCGCAATAGGAACCCATGACCGGCACTTGGACTATATAACCAGTGTAGTACCTGATGGTGTATGACTGCGCGTAAGTCCAGCGCATGCGCGGGATGCGCGGCTGCGAGCCTGCGCCTCCGAATCTCGTGTGGCGTGCGCACACTACTCACTGCCGCTTCCTCCCCTCCTTCCCACCGTGCCGCACCCCCGCGCCCTTCTAGGGGTGACGCAGGTCGGGAACCAGGCGGTGCGAGCAGACCACTAAAATATTATGAGTTTATTTTTTGAAAAGAGAAACGTTTATTTAATATTATTTTCAATTAATTAATTAAAAAAGATTCTGTCTAATTATAGTAAATATTTTTTATTATGCGTGGAAAAACTATTCTTTATATTTTTTAAATAAACAAACAGTTTATTTTTATACTATTATATGGCAGTTGTTACCAGCGCCATTGCTCCGACACGGCCATCCTAACATTCTCAATAATGATTGAAGTTATTTTTATGAATATCCCTATGGCATATATATAAAAAAAAACATACTATACAGCATGTAAAATACAATAAAATACTTAAATACATTACTTAAAATAATACGTGTACATATAATCGTTTTCTTTTCGTATAAATTGTATTTAATTCCTTAACTCTTTAGTGTCTATGTAAAGGTGATTGTAGTGGTGTGGCCCTTTATGCACCAAGGTTAAATCCATTAGGGGGGGTGTTTTTTGGTGATTTACTCTTAGTTTACTTATAATTTTTAAGCAATAAAAATTATAAGTAAACTAAGAGTAACTCAATAATAGCTACTATAAAATTCAATGTAATACTTACTCGACGTAAGTCCCGCCATCTTCCATTTTCATAACATCATTTAAGACTTCAGCCAAATTGAGAAGAATTGCAGGAAATAGTTGCAATACTGTGGCGTTCTGTGTTGTCAATAAGGCAGCTAAACCTAAACCTGTAAATTATACTTTAGTTACTTTAAAAAGTTCACTCATATATTGACTGAAACGAGAAACCGCGCTGAAGGGTCAATTATAGAACAGGGGGCAAACGGACAGGAGGCTCAACTGATGTTAAGTGATACGACCGCGCATGGACACTCACACTGCCAGCTCGCAAGTGCGTTGCCGGACTTTTAAGCATTGGTACGCTCTTTTCTCGAATGATCCTAAGTCGAATTAGTTTGGTAATAATTCAGTGGCCAGTTGGTTCCAGAAAGTATGTAACATTCAATTTAAAAAAAACATGGAGTATTTAGAAACAAACGGACTACTACTAGTATACAATTCGTTTATATACAAATTATATGTAAGCATCAAGCAACGATCTCGCATTGACGTATACGAACACGTGACGAAACAAACGCACAAACCAAATTTTAGTTAAAAATATCAATATATGATACAACTTATACTTGTTTCCTTATTTATATAATACCACAAAACCGTTAAGAAAAAAACATAAAATTAATTTTTCCTAAGCAAGTAGGTGATCAGCCTTCTGTGTCACACGCGGTTTTAGGTCTAAGAAATGAATTTCCTCAGTTTTTCACCGAACGAGCGAGTGTTATATGTACATATAGATCATTGTTACATAGCGATCGAATCTACGGCCAAAGGAGCGTTCAAGTATTACGTCACGCAATTTTTTGAGATTATTAACACCTCCCTCCCCCCATGTAACGCACCGTAGCGTTTTTCTGTACCCAAAAGTAAAACGTTTCGTGACCACCCAGTGACTCTTTATATACCTAAAAGTTACCATTATGTGGTGTAAAGTACTGGAAAGTCGAAAATAATATTAACAATAACGCGTAATGTAACGCGCCTCGCATCGTAACGTTTTACAAAAGGATCCCCCCCCCCCCTAAATTCGTTACGTAATACTTGAACGCTCCCCAAGCCATTTTGTAACAAATTATGAATAAAAAAGAAATATATTAATGTCAGTACGCGCTGCACAATACACGTTATTTATTACCATACAATTGTCCTAATACCCACCAACAACTTTCCACCTCTCAACTTTCATGATACAATTCATTTTTTCAGTCCAAACATGGAGTAATTTATTCAACACTTTAACAGGATCCGACTCGTATTCGGGAAGACTTTTAGCGGCTTCTTGCACTGCTTTGTAGAAGAGATCTGTCGACAGCAGTATCACGCGCGACAGAAGACACAGTTCGACGGAAAACACCATTTGAAGATCGTCTTTCTCTACTAAACAGCTGAAAATATAGTGTAAATTAATTATTGTTACTATAAAATTGTTTATTGAACATCAGGAAATGTTATGATCGAGTCAAGTAACGGTTGATTTTTGTTGCTTTGGGAAAATTTAATTCTGTATTTATTATCTAATTGTTTCTTGTTAACAATTAACTGATGGTTTACTCCCAAAAACCTGTAATTGATAAAACTATTTATTTTTTTGTCCGATTGATTTTAGACGAATCTCCAAGGACAAGTAATGGTCACCTCGCAAGGAGCTTCGGTTGGAACTGAATGAACACAAACAGTCATTACTTTAAAAAAATTCTACAAGTTTTCTGTAATGTTTTATCTAAAAGTCAAGTCAAGTCGAAACCTCATTTATCCGTTGCCTAGTACCCATAACACAAGCTTCATCAGCTTAGCATGGGACTAGGTCAATTGGTGTGAATTGTAAAAAAAAAAGATACTATGTTTTTATTTTATAAAATAAATTAATTTACTGGAAAAAAAAGTCTCTGCATTCACCTAACCCCTTAAGTGACGAGGGTTCACTGACATGATGGCTTACCCTACAAATTTTGAATACTAATTTTTTCTTATTATTTAGTTTTAAAAACACATAGACAATATAATAGAATTAATTTATACGGTAGCAGCGTTTGCCGGGTCATCAAATATATCTCTAAAACACTATACTCACTACACAACTCTTTTCAAAATAGGCCAGATAACTTCCACGCCCAAATACGGATTCCTTTCCGGGTAAACCACACTGACGCATATCTCCGCCATTTTGAGAGCAGCGATCACGCCCTCCGTCCGCATATCGCTCAACATATCGTCCAATAAGGCCATACATTTCCCTCCTTCGCATGAGAAAAATTCCTCCGGACATAGTAATGCATATGCTTGCATTATGTACACAACTATACGAAGGTATTCCGATGACGTTTCTGAAATTATAAATATTTATTTATTTATCGAAATGACATTACAAATGTGTAAAAAAATTAGTTAAAGTTAGAATTATAGAAGGGTCCATAAATAGTTTCGCAATTTTTTTTTTTATAAAACGATAAGTATATACTAACTATAAGTTTTTCTTTTATACGCACTATAAATTGTTATTTGCATTACAATTTATAGTGCGTATAAAAGACAAAAAAGATAAAAAATTACAACAACGATTTTAAAAGGCGTTTGCAGTATGGGAGCACGAAAACATCAACAACTCAAATCGACAGATGTGACAGACACAGAAAGCTGGCAGTGCTGTTCCTGGGTAAGGGGATGGTTTAATTAATGTTAATATTCGCTATTTATTATCAATCGCATCAAACAAAGGATATAAACTAATGTAATTCTAAATGAATTGCTATAAAAAAGAGTGCCTGTGTCTGACTATACTCTCGGGGCGTAACTCCAGACAATTTAGCACGGCGAGCTTATTAAACTAAAAAGCCTGAGTGAGCAAAATGTACAGCCTTGGCTTGTACATTGACTTGTTACATCATATAGCCATATTTGAAACGATGATATAGGCCTCGTAATCCTAGGATTATTGTTATTGTAGATATTACTTTATTATGATCACTTTATTTCGTAACGTTTTTCTGTACCCACTAGTAAAACGTTTCGTGACCACCCAGTGACTCTTTATCGTAACGTCCCGCCCCGCATCGTAATGTTTAATACAAAAGGACAACCCCCCCCCCCCCCCCCCCCCCCCCCACCCTTCCAAAATTCGTTACGTAATACTTAAACGCACCCTAAGTTAAATTATTAATGTTATTAAATTGCGATTTCGTTATTAAGGCAAAAGCATTATCCAGAGATGCATTTTAAAAAATTAGTTTTGTAGTAATATAATTTGGTAATCATATATTATTTTACAATTGTTATTATTGCGTCCTAACAATTACGACTTCATTGTCACTGTTTTGAATTGTTTATAATTATCCATCCCAGCATTTTATTTTTTTCAAACAAATTAGGTCACATTTATATTCATCTCATGTTAAGTAATACCGGCACATATCGACCCACCGGTCGCGAGTGCGTTGCCGGCAAAAATAAACATCGTACCGATTATAGGATAGAGATTCTTCGCTAACTCCAATAACTGTGGATCCGGAGTTTCGGTGGCTTCCAACACAGCTAGCCATAACTCCAGAGCATCTTCCAACAAATAAACGTGTGCCGGCTCGTTGAGCCGCGTGGATTCGTTCACAACGCATAGGATCCACGGCCGAATGCTATCTGCGCACTCTCCTACCGCCTAAAAATTAAGTCAAATCATTTATTTCAATTAGACCACCTAAAATGGAACTTTTTGAAAGTCAAATAAAATATAAAGATGATTCCAGTTGCCCCTTCCAAATGGTAGTTTCGTTTGGAGAGTGGGCAAGAAACTCCACACTTACTCTTTTAAAATAGGTTTTACAATATTTTGTTTAGTCAGTGTTGGCATAGTGGCTTGAGCGTGCGACTCCTGAGGTCGTAGGTTCAATTCCCGGCAGTGCACCAATTGAATTTCTTTCTATGTGCGCATTTAACATTCGCTTACGATTTCGGGACTTAGATTAATACAACAAATCAAAAACCATGAATATGTCAAACCATTCTCGAGTTATGTGATGAACAACGCCCATATCTTAATAAAAATAAATTACGCGTCACGTAGTTTTTCCGCTATGAACTCCTAAACTACTTAACCGATATCAATCAAATTTGCACACCGTGTGTAGTTTGATCTAACTTAAAATATAGGATAACTTACATGTCAATTTATACCCGCAATATTATTTTATTGCAATATATTTGTTTATTATTAGAGAGTCACAATTCTAACCGATGGCGCTGTGTTGAAAGTACCTACGTTTCACATAAGCTTCAATTTTATGACATAAAAAATTTAACGGATTTTCTCCTACCATTTCCCTCGAATAGTTTATAACTATGTAGTATAACAAAAAGCTTAGCCACAGCAACGCTTGGCCGAGTCGGCTAGTATTATAATAAAATCAAGTAATAAAAAAATTCAACCTTACCTTCACAAGATGCACAACAGCAGCCAAAGCAGCAGCTTTAAGCATATGATGTGAGGCCGCGTGTTGCCATAACTGCGGCAAATACGCAAATAGCGCTACAACGCCCCGTTCGCGACTGACCATCGCCCCGCAACGCTCCATCACGTACGATATCACGTGTAGAACGTGCATTTTTGTGTCGCACTCTTCGGACTCCACCTGAAATATGTTATCTCTATATATAAAATTCTCGTGTCACAAATTTTTTATGCATATTCAGTAAGTCTGAAAATCGGTTACTATTTCTATTTCAAAACCCTAAGTGATAAGGGGTGTTCACCCCAAATATATATTTTTATTTTTTAGACAGTTTTTTTGTTTTTATTTTTTTTATAATACAACATACAAAAATACATATAACCCCTAATTTTCACCCCTCTACGATTAACCCCAATTTTTATTATTGTAGATTTTTATTGAACTAAAAAAATGTTTCCTAGAAATAATATACAGGCAGAACAACGTTTGCAGGGTCAGCTAGTAATGAAATAAATTTTAACTAATAAAATCAATGCATTATTTTACTTGAACATCTATAAATAAACGCATCGTGTCATGTCTTCAAACATATGGGGCGTTACAACACTTTATTTCACTTATCAGTACGACTACGCTCTCACAGTTCACTTATCATATAAGAAAAATCAAGGCACAGCCGGGGTTCGAACGCACCACTTGGGGGTTGAGCTACGTGACTAGCTTGCTCTAGTAGTCATAAGCTTGAATTAAATTCAAATTAATGATAAAAATAAAAAGTTAAAAAAATAAAGTACCAGGAGATCATAAAGCGCAGCTAGTGCATGAGGAGCGTATGGCGCGAACTGTTCCACTTGGAAGTTGAAATCATCAATCGTACTCCGAAGTGCCTCTGCGGCAGCTAACTTAACCGCCGGGTCTTCATCTGACCGTGTGAGGGGTTCCAGTAGCGCTTCGTACATTGCTGGTCGCAAAGACTGCGATGCGCGTACTCCGCACCATTGACCTGCAATGTTCGTTAATTATATCAAAAATATGTTTTACTATTTAAAATAACAACGAGTCGTAGCATTCATTCAGCTTTATTGAAATAATCAGCAAAAAAGTCGTTATAAAGTATCAATGCCATAATATATGGCCAAGTCATTAAAATATAATATAACAGGCATAAATTAAAAAAAAACCGCAAAACCAGTGTAATACTAAACTCTGATTTTTCATTCCGTAGAATTCTGACATGTTATAAGTGTTGCTACTAAAAACACTTTGAGGGCAATAAAAAGTAAAATGTTACGTATTTTGTACGTTTTACGTTCAAAAAGGTAAATCTAAATATTTACTTACTCAAGTGACCTAATGCAGCAAATATTTAAATATCACGAATAATATATGGAATTAACTGTAATTACTTTATTTTATTTTTGAGCTGGCATCACTGCCTACTAATTCCAGGTATAGTAAACCATTTAAAAAAAATGTATCTTTACTTGTGCGTTTTTTACTATTTGTGATGATATGTACATAATTATCACTCGCCGTAAAATCACTTTTAATGTGGAGCACCGACTTAGTTGTTCATACTTGTATTGAAATTTAAAAATGTGCCCGGCCCAAAAAGGTTTGTAATCTCTGACATGTCAAAAAATGATAGCTGTCAGAATTCTACAGAATAAAAAATCAGAGTTTAGTCAATTTTATCAAGAAAATAAATTTTAAGTAAGACACGCTTAAATATAAATAATATTTATTGAATTTAATTAGTAATAACAGATATAGGTTTTCAACACCAATTACATCGAACAAATTATATATATAATTTTACTTACCGATCAATTGACACACTCTTCTTCTAATTATCCTATAATTATTATCTTGAATTTTCAGTTCCCGGCTTAGAACATTGGTGAACCATTCGTCAAAGTCAACCTATAGCAATCACAGAAAACAATTTTTAAACTGTCCATACGTTTATGTACCCGTAGCAAGACGTAAAAAGGAACGTAAACGTACTAGAATAGGCTTTACTCTTACTATTAGAGTTGAGACTAGTATTAGAATTACACGGAACTCTCGATATACTGTCACTTAGTCCATATATGGTTTTCATACTTAGGCCCAAAATTAATGAAACTTAAATTTAGTTTCAAAAGCTGTCATTTCTTTATGAATTTTGACATATTTGACAGCTCAAGACGAGATTACGTATGAGATACGACGATACGATTAGATTTTGTTTTATATACAACAGCGGGCAAAGGCGGCGGTAGGAGGCTCACCTGATGTTAAGTGATACCGCCGCCCATTGACACTTAATGCCAGAGGGCTCGCCAGTGCGTTACCGGCCTTTTAACAATTGGTAATCGATATGGATCGTAGCGAGCACGTACGTAGCACTGCTGTGCGTATATTATTTATGTTATTTAAAATTATAATAATTGACAAAACTATACTAAAATTCGTATAGCATAAGTTATCTGCTTTTAAAACAGGTTTATGTCGAACTATAAAATTGTATTAAGTATTTTCCACATATTTTTTTACAACTTACATCATCATACAAATCAAAAGCAGCAAGCCCAACAGCATTGTATATGGCATCTTTCTTCAATATGTTGGGTAAGTCTTCCGAGGAGACAGCGGTTTCCTGTGATGACGCCAGCAATCTCACAAGTTCTGGGGCTAGTATCGAACGATACTCATGGAATAGTTCCATGAATACTGCTTCAGTACATGGCTGAAAATTAATAGTTGTAAGTATCTGGGTAAGAGGTTCTATGTTGCCTTCCAACGTGCACTAAATACGCAGTATTACTGTATATTTTACATATAAATCGAATCGTTGACGACTAGCCGCTTTCCAAGCGGCTTGTATTGCTTGTGTATCGAAGTGAACAAACATGTTGGTTTTTTGTCGCGAGGCGCGAAGCATTTTCGTGATGGATGAAATGTTAATTTCAACAGTTTTTAAAAGGGAACCTCTGTGGAATCCCTCTAATCAACTCCATAAAAATGCAGTCGTCTTAAAGAAGCTATGGGTAGCAGTCGAAGTTGAAAAAGTCTTTAATACTAAAAAGTGATTTATTTGTTTTATGGACAGATAATGTTTTTTTTTCATCTGAAGTTAATGTTAACGAATGATATTAGGTATGGCGTTCGATTCTGTTTTCAGGCAATGAGTTGTTCTGCCACGTAACAAATCCAATTCCGTTGAAATAATGCAACAAAATGTCTGTAGTCCGGCCACCGTGTACCTAGCAAGTAGGCAGACGGAAAGCCTCGAAGCTCTAGGCGCTAAGCAAACCTCCTGCCTGTGCGGACGTAGCCTTAATGTTGCGTAGAGATGTAAGGTGAGGTTCCATCTTTTACGAAATATACCATGGAGTGTTCGGAGTTGATGAAAAACTGCAGCTGATTTTCATCATCAGACGTCGAGGCAGAATACGAAATTCCACCCGTATCACCTCGATGTCCGCCGTTCCACAACTGAGCGTTTTTTAAGGCAGTTTTTGCACCACCACTATGTGGAACCAGCCCAACAAAACCCTCTGAAGTATTTGCGAACCAATTCGACTTAGGGTCCTTCAAGATAAGAGCGTACCAATTCCTTAAACGCCGGCAACGCACTTGCAAGTACGTGTACTACGTGTACTAGTCGTTTGCTCCCTGTACTATCAAAATCGATTCAGTAGTTCATGAGATAAGGACATTTGAATTCAATTACATTTTCGTAAATTACTTTCGTAACCGTGATTGGGGCATGGCTTAGACATTTCTGCGTCAGCGTGTAACTCCGTTCGAATCCCCGGAAAACTATTAATGTTTCGGCACAGGAGACCGTTCACCTACTTGCTCAAAATAAAAATTGTACCCCCCCCCCCCCTGAGGGCGCAGCGGAACTTTAAATAATACTTGTGTAACGTTAACTATATAATAACTCTGACGGTACCACGCTTAAGTAAGTAATTTTAACTCACCCTCAAACTGTATTTCCAAGACTCTCCTGCCTCATCGGTGGCGAAGCTTTCAGGTTCCGCATCCCAAAGTGCCAGGTCATCAGAACTAAGTAGGAAGTAATGAGTAACCAGGTGTCTACACATATGACATACAGTGTTCTCGTTTAGGACTTCTGATTTTATTTGGTGGGCGTGAAGTGTTACTGCAAATAAAATTATTAATATGTTTATTATTAAATTTAGGATGGTTATTCAATATCTATATATTTGGATCAAAATATTAATTCATCTCTTAAGGGAGCGTTCAAGTATTACGTAACGCAAATTTTGGAGATTATTGACATCCCCCCCCCCCCCCCCCCATGTAACTCGCCGTAACGTTTTTCAGTACAGTACTGTACCCAAGTATAGTAAAACGTTTCGTGACCACCTAGTGACTCTTTAGTTACTATTATGTGGTGTAAGTCGAAAAAAATATTAACGATAACGCTTAAATCCCCGTCTCGGATAATGGTAAGTTTTAGTTACTAGGTGGTCACGAAACGTTTTACTATACTTGGGTACAGAAACACGTTACGGCGCGTTACATGGGGAGGGGTTGTCAATACTCTCCAAAAATTGCGTGACGTAAAACTGGAACGCTCCCATATGAGTGCATTTTTCTTAACTAAAATTTTAAATTTATTAAAACAAATGCTTAAAAATGGAGCCATGGCAATGGTTTAAAATTAATAATTTGTTAACATCAACAGTGTTACATTGAACAATAATTTCTATTCTTCCAAGTCAATACAGTTTAGTAAAAATTTCCTATGAATCACATTATACACACAAAACACAAAAGAAAAACTAAAACTTCTACACTCACTAGCAGCCGTCGCTTGATCCCCCTTCGGAAGCTTGAACTCCAAACACTGAAGTATTCCCTTAACAATATTCAAACATTGTATTGTGAATCTCTCATACGCGAGCGACATGCCCTGCTCAGTAAAGCAGTAGTAGAGGGCAAATTCTAACGAGGGTCGGATAAGTTGCACATAGGAGAACGGGTGGAAGGATAGCACGCCCAGGGCGACTTTCGTCAAGTGTATTATAAACTTTTCACATAATTCCAAGAGATAAATACCTCTTCCTTTAAGAAGTTTCCCTGTAAAGAAAATTTATATATGTTGAAACGAATCACAAATACACACACGACATTCAACCAGTCATTTCACAATGTGACTAAACGAAATATAATGCCGTAAGTTCAAAACCCCATCAAATTTTGTTCAAAGGTGTGAAACTGGCATATTTTAGATCCAAAAATAAACTTGTCAAGTACAGATAAACCTAATACAAACACAAAAAAAGGTGCGTGTACTTATGTACGCGCGTAAGAAGTTATAATTCTTTGGCATTATTAAAAATAGTTTTTGATTGCATGCAAATAATTAATTACAATTAAATTATGTCCAATGCCGTAGCATCTTCCGTGGGCAACTTCATTCTGTTAATTTTGTGTCACGGTGCGCGCGCATCGTAAATTGACACTCTCATCAAATTTTCATAACGCGCCTAAAGAAGTATAACTTCAAAAATGATTACATTTGGCCTTAGATAGCGTTGAAGTATTACGTAACGAATTTTAGGGGGGGTCCTTTTGTAAAACATTACGATACGGGGCGGGGATGGAATTACGCGTTATTGTTAATATTATTTTCACTTTCCAGTACTTTACACCACATAATGGTAACTTTTAGGTATAAAGAGTCACTAGGTGGTCACGAAACGTTTTACTTGGGTACAGAAAAACGTTACGGCGCGTTACATGGTGTCAATAATCTCCAAATATTGCGTGACTTAATACTTGAACGCTCCCTTTTACAACAAGCAAATTCGATACTACGTAACAGAGACAATGAAATAAATGTTAATTACTTACTACACTCTAAACTGGTCTTAGCTCTATCGAATACAACATTCAAAAAGGCAATAGCATCTTGGCTGTCATGTGCTTTTTTAAATCCAAATACTGTGAGTTTTCTTAGCACTCGCAAACATAATAATGCCTTCTCTAAATGTTCTGTTATCACCTCTGTGGCCGCCCCTTCTTGTATGTGCCGAAGAAACATTTCTGTATTCTCATGCCATAGATTTAATATAAAACCATAGACTGTGCTTGTAAGCTCCTGAAATTAAAAAAATTGCTTTATTACATGTATAAAAATTTGTAACACTTTGTATGAAGCAAGAAAAATTTTCTATGTCAATAAAATAAGTAAACAGGGTTTGGTTTCAAAATTAATAGAAAAAATGTACTATGTCTGAAACATGGAGCGCAAGCAAGGAGGCAATACTCTGAATACATAAATAATATTTTTTTTATTTTTTATTAAAGTATTTATATTTGTCACTAGTCAATTGTTTATCATAAAATGAATGCCAAGGATTGAGCAGCTTTTTGTGAATCATTCATTTGGGAAATCAGGAAATAATGGTAATTCTCGTTTAATTATAAAATATTTTTTACAATGCATGGTTAAGCAAGGATCATACCTAACTAACATATCTACATATTAATTGCACATCTTGACATAAGTTTACATTGTAATTATATCTAATTGAAAGCAAACACATACCTGAAATTTCTTCTTACTAAGAAGAAGTCGCTTAGAAGCTAGGGCCTTAACAACATGGTGGAATATCAACAATGACCTGTGTTGTACTAAGGACTGTGGTGCCTTCAGTGCCCCAATCAAATCCGGTATTAAATTTGGCCAATTTTCTGGGCAGTCAAACCTTAAAGAATGTATGTGTAACATTATCATACTTAAATAAAACACTATTTTGACGGTCACCGTGACCACGCACGCTGTAAAGCACGCGAAACGTCGGATAAATTTAAAATTATGTTAAATAGTTGTAAATTTATAAAATAACTAGCGACCCGCGCCGGCTTCGCGCGGGTGCAATACTAAATACACTACAGAAAAACTGTGAGGCCGGCCGGTACCGCCGCAAACGCTACGTCCCGCAATTTTTAAATCTGTAATATCTTCGAAAATATTCACTTAAATCATACGGTGTAAAGGGCCATATAGATCTATATTAAATGAACAATGTATTCAAGGTATTTAATTGGTTAAGGATTAATGCTGTATTGGTTAAAATCGCTTCGAAAATTAGCCATTATTTGTCGTAAAAAGTAAATGACAAAAAAAAGGTATTGTGGGTTATCCATAAGAGATAGACATATACCATCACGGACTTTTGTGTAGACTTTTTCAATGTGTACAATACTTAGTACATTATTTTGATAAAACTCGTAGGGTTCAGCCTGCGTTTGCAATGTAAGCGGAAAAATTTAATTATTTACGACATCACATTAGAAACCTCAAAAATAACAGTACTTCTCCACTATTTAATGGATGTTATTATACATATAAACCTTCCTCTTGAATCACTCTATCTATTAAAAAAAACAGCATCAAAATCCGTTGTGTAGTTTCAAAGATTTAAGCATACAAAGGGAAATAGGGACAGAGAAAGCGACTTTGTTTTATACTATGTAGTGATACATAACTTCTATATGGTCAAAATAGTGTTTTATTTAAATGAGCAAAAGTTATGTCAATCAAAGACAATACTATTTTTTAAGTATTATCATACTTATTTAAGTCAAAAGAGTTTAGTTTATAATAATATAAATATAGTTTATAATAATAAAAATTTAGGTTCAAGGGTGGTAGAAATTATTGATACACTATAATTCTTGCATTTAATTTCTTTTTTTTTTAAATGATGTACAATTGTGCAAAAGTTAATTTTCAAGTGTTAATTAACCTACTTTATTATCACAATTAGTATTTAGACTTAAAGTTCCAGGCCAAAAAAGTCTTCAAAAAAATACAAAAGTTATTAAAACACAAAAAACCTATGATTTCAAATTTCCTTAAAACTGCCAAAAACTTTCAAGATGGGTCAATTGCTTTACGGTCACCTTTAAAAATATTGTTGGATTTAAAGCTTTTTGAGTAATCTAAAGAATTCCATATAGGACTGTTTCTTTTTCTACAATTGCAATACGCCTGAATATTTAGACAAATATATATGTATTGAAATGATACACACATAGGCTAGAATCAAATACAATAAAGTACCTTGCAATTTTGGCTATAAGCACTGCTTCTTGAGTTGCTATTTGGGCTACAGGCTCATTCAAAATATTTGAGTTAAGGAGCCCCTGTCGTAACTTAATTCTTTCTTCGTCTGATATAGCATGTGGTGCATTGCGACGCCAATATCTGTCTACACCATTCTTAAAACACATAACAGCTAACCAACGAACATGTACATCTACTGAATGGTTTGATAGCACATTCTGAAATGAATTAAGATCATTCAGCCTTCTTCTACAGGAGAAACCTTTATTTAGCTAAACATTTAGATAAGATATAAAAATACAATTAAGATTGACTTTATTAGCCAACTTCATAAGCAAATGTTTGTATTGAATAACTTTAAATGAAGGTTTTTGTTAATAAGAACTGGAAGTAACCTTTTTCCATATGAACCCAAATTGTAAACAAATATATAAGGCAGTAGATATAAGATATTATATGTCAGTTCAGATATTATGTTGATTGTATTATTTTCATACACAAAATATTCTATGAATATGTTATAAATGTAAGTGTTACATTCAGAGTCAACACTTAGCTCTAGTAGTATGACTACCATATTTTATAAAAAATATTAGATTTAGAAATTAGTTTAGTCATAGTTCATGCTAGGTCTACTCTGAAGCTTATACCTTCAAATATAAATGTGCATTTTGTTAGCAGGATAATATATTACCCTTTTGTTTCATAATATACAAACCAAGAGAACAGAATAGAAGCCAGGTTCAATCTCCCATTCTTCTAACTTCTTCTCAGCTGGTTTAAGTATATCTGTATTCTGGCTGGTAGCTCTATTGAGTGTATCCAAAACAAGTGCAAAGATGTCTGGTTCCATATTTGTATCTCCTTCAAGAATTGAGTTTTATATTAAACTACTGACCTTTTAATTACAGAAATTTGTTTGAATAAAAAACTTTATTGACTTACTAGTCAATAATGTGTTTTATTCATTAATTTACTAATGAATGTATGGTGCATTTTTTCTTTATTGCACAACAATGTTCCAGAGAGAAATCTCTTTAGTGGTGATATGAGATTAAGATAAAAATTTGATTTGCTAATATCTATTAAACTAATACTAGAAATAAGTCAGTATTATTAAATTATTTGCATACCGGCTGCAAAATTCGCAATAACAATGTTTATCGTTACATAATATACTCGAAATACCAATACCCAAATGAGTAGGGGGCGGAAACGCAAAACAATCTATATAAATTCATATATTTTAGAGAGCCACTTACTTTATCACGAACGAAAGTCACAGGAATAAGCATAACCTAAAGTTATTTTTACTGTGACTGACAGCAGTAACGATTTTTATTTTTTAGTCCATTACCGTTAATAAAAATAAATAGAAAATTCGTCTATATTCCAATTAACGTAAAATTAAATTACTATTTTACTGTAATTGTTTAAATAGAAAAATAATAAATATAACTTCCTAATGTAAATTCCTAAACAATTTGGAAAACATCGTCGACGGAAAGCTGCGAACCTGCAAAACTTCTTCGCTTTCTATGCGTCGACTGTCAGCTGTCGTCTTTCAATGTCTATATTTTCGAAGGCACAACAAGAATGACATTTAAAATCAAAGTATAGATAAGATATGCTGAGGGTAGCCCTAGACAGGGCTAGAAAGTTATTTAAAGCTTAACAGGTATGGCTTGAATATTGGCATTGCTAAATTTGCCCGCGATTGTGACTAATAGAATATGCAAGAAAAATCATATTGTATCATCTTCATCTATATTTTATTATATCTACACCATACTCTTGTACATAAAGTACTATTATTTTTTGTTGGTGCTTAAGGAATACTAAATAGAAAATGAAAAGAAAGAATTTTAGAATTATAATTTTTTTTATTTCATGAAGCTGTAACCACAGAAACATAGTAAAAGTGCAGTGTAATTCTAGAGATTAAGCAACTCGCAGTCCCGAGTTCCAGAATCATAGCTGTAAGTACTATAAAAAATTTGGATACAAAAGGATCCTCGCCCTGCCTAACCCTGGCAGGGCCAACGTCTCAAGTGGCTAAGATGGATAAAAAGTTGTATATAAACATCAGAACACTGAACATGTCAGAAACACTTCGCTATCGCGATTAAAGTTGTAGCTGTAGTAAAATTTTGTTTAAGATCAAGGATAGTTAGAAATATGTTTAGTTTGTCTTAAATTTAAACGTGCTATTTTGTAAAAATTACAGGTGTTGATCCAATAACCACAGGAATTTCCATATTCATACTAAAATGAAATCGAAAACAGACTGTGATCTGAAAAATAAGAAATTAAATTATTATTGCACGCCATCAATAAAAAACAGCAAAAAGCGGTTAAAATTATATTCTACCTTGTAAACGTAAGAGATTTTTATCAATGTACGATCCAAATTTATTGTAGACGGTACAACCGGTGGTATATCTATTAAAAATGTGTATGTTTCTTCCAAGTTGTTTTTAAAGTCTTTTAAAAAAATTTCATGTATTTTCTTTTCAGTATTATAATAACCCGATATCACTGTGTATTCTAATTTCTAAAAATAATATTCATACAATTTTTAAATTTTAGTTTAATCTTAACTTACTTATTATTACACACCACACACCTGAAGAAGCGATATCACTATTTTCGACACTTTGATCTTTTTTTCGTTAGTTATGTATGCTACAAATGGTATATTTCGTTGATTAGATCCAATACCTTTATATGTTTTTATTCTAAACTGATATTGTTTAAATTTACCAAAACTCTTGGTAAGTTCATACAGGTACTTCTCCTGAAAAAGCAACATTGTTATTTTATTATGTCCCTTTTTTTAATTTTGCTAATAAAACTTGATATAATTCTTAATATTATATATACTCACATTGTAAGACGTAAACTCGAAATTATTAAGGTTTAAATGTGTAACAACAACAAATGGAAATACCCGTTTTTGCAATCTTTTATTAGTTTTTATTATAACACGATATTGTGTTTTGGCTACTGAATCTTGGAAACTTGATGGTATATTACGAGGAAGAATAAAATGGAAGGGGATACTTAAATTTTTTGATAACAAAGTGTTCTCTGAAAAAAACGATTTGTTAAGTAAATTCGGAATCTGATCTATACCAAATAACATTTATACTAAAGTCGCATGTAATATTTTAATTCTTACCCTTAGTATCAATCGATATATCGATTCGAAGAACTTCAATTTTTTCTGAATAGACTTTAATATGTGGTATGGTAGGCATTGGACGTGTCCATCTTGCTTTACTTGTTCCCTTAACATTTAACACTAGGCCTATAATAATTAAGTATTATTACTTAAGATAGTTATGAAAATTTTATTAAAATAAATCGTATCACCTTTTACCACGCTATTGTGTTTTAATCCAAATATTACAGATCCCGTTACAATATCACCAGAATAAAAATATCCCTTATAATTATTAAAAACAACTTGACAATTTTCTAATACCATGTTACATGCAACAAATATCTGTTTTTAGTTTTAAAATCTAGACTAGGTTATATATACACGGAAATTTGAATAAATAATCGATAATGTGCAAATATTATAATTTTTATCAACTGATATAAATAGGTACATATGATAAAGCGTTATCTTATTGTAATTGTTGTTGTTTCTTAACTAAAGACAGATTAAGAGATAGTTTCTTCATCTACATATATTGTTAAAACGTTAATGTTAACTCTTAAAAGAAAAACATTTTAAAATCAATTTTTAAAATTCTATACTATTTTTCTACAAACCAAAATCAAAATCAGATCTTTACTTTTAGTTACAGATAATATTGTGTGTTTGTGGTATAGTCTGTGGAATAATTTAAAAGTGTCATGTGTACTTCCACCTTTTTATTTTTTTTAGTAGCAACTTCTTGAAGCGCCATCTTAAGTGAAGAATAAGAAACACGTGTCTCATTCAAATTTCGAAAACAATTTAATTGTTTTAAATCTTTATATGCAGTTTTTAAAACTATATTATTATAATATAAATCAAATATATTTATTTTTGCTTTTTCATTTTTATTGTATATATTAAATTCAACCTTGTATAAAAATAAAATAAAAAAAGATTACATTTGACTATTTCCTCATGCCATGACTTTTTTGGGTAAGCGGATGTGGTTGGTCCGCCATATCATTCGTGTGGGTCTGTGCTTGTGTGGTTTGGGTGTCTTACCGGTGCCAACCATTATTTTTAATTAGTAATAAGTTATGCGTATGAATCCAGACATGGACGATGATGAGAAGGGGTAAGTAATTTGGATTATATTTTAGATAAACTGATCTGCTTCGTGTACGTAAACTATAATAGGTCAAATTGCATGTTCGCTTGGTGTGTCGCATTTCACGGCAAGGCAGCAAGGCTAGCAAGCCATCGTTACGAAATTATTATGTTACATATTCATTGGAAAATTGATTGATTTCTTAGGATATTTTTGTGTTTTAATTATAATCTAAGTTATGAAAGAGTCAACGCTCATTAGCCTTTTACCGGCGAACGGCCACCGACCCCAAGCCTTTCCGTGTAGCGATCATGGCAGCTTCACTTTCCCATTACTTAAACATTGATGTATTTCAGTATTAAAATTACTTATTTGTCTATCATTTAAGTTTTCGTTATAATAACAACATCTAACCAATATTTACAGTGTTAAAGTTTTAAAATTGTAGGTTGACTAAATATAACCTTTCTGTGACTAATTTATTGCTTTCTCTTATCAACGAATTGTATGGCACTTAAGTTTCCATATTTTTGAATTTCACGATACGTAAATCTTTCGGTTTGATATCCGTGAGCTTGACTTTAATGAGGTTAATAGAGCGACATTGTGCTGCCGCGTAGCTTTTCTTCACTTACCTTACTCTGCTAAAACATGCTGATTCATTTGCATAATATTCACCGCGTTGTTTTCTGTGGTAATGTATTCGAATTGATTAAATTATGTTTACATTTTATTCATATTTCTTTATTAACTTCAATACGCTTCGTCGACTGAAGTTGACACGTCTGCGCCTTTAATGTCTGGTTCAATGTGGCATAAATTGTACATTAATAATTATTTTAAACAATTACTTAAAAGTATACGGTATGACTCATTACTTAAGAAATGAAGTATACATCGCACATAACGTCGTAATTTAGTTAGATAATACATTTCCTTGGTTCTTAATTTTTATCTGTAAATAATACTTGTTATCACTATTTGAGTCAAAAGCAGATGTTATGTTCTGATAAATATCTAATGGTATTGGGGTCAATACATAATTGTCTTATAATTATTTTTACAAAGTAGTTATATCATTTGTATACACTTGTATATACATTGTTAATGAGGCATTAATTGTAAATAGAACCACACTCATAATTTTAAAGTACAGTATATTAACATTATCTGGTTAGCATCAAAAATTACAGAAGTCCTTTTTTAAGATATCCTTTAAATTTTTAGTAGATTGATGATATCTACAAGTTTTAATTTGTAATTTTCATATTAAAAGCATTTTCTCGTTCATGTCTAGTTCTCCTGTTGAAGTAATTAGGGTGTGTTTTATTCTAGTTTATTTTATTTCAATAAGCCAGCATTATGTTCATGCCATGATCAATTTGAGTCGGTGTCCAGCGGTACCTATGTTTAACACTATTTATAATCATTGCAACAACTTATAATTAATGATTTCCATTGTTTTGCTACAGAAAACTGTTTGTTGGTGGGCTATCATGGGAGACATCGCAGGAGAATCTCCAGCGCTACTTTTCACGTTATGGTGACGTGATTGACTGTGTGGTGATGAAGAATAGTGAGTCTGGCCGCTCCAGAGGCTTCGGTTTTGTGACCTTTGCTGAGCCCTCACTTGTTAATATTGTCTTGCAAAATGGCCCTCATCAGCTTGATGGCAGGTTAGTAACATAATTACAATATTTTTTAAATAACTATAAAACAAATTTCTAATATATGTTATTTTATAGATTGAATAAATTTAAACCACACATAGCACTGAGCTTACAAAAAGGATTGCTATAATATATCTTGTTTGTTTTCCTTATTGCAAAGTAGCAAGTTGCCAAAAATATTATATGGGCACATGAGTCCATTATATATAATTTATTTAATAAAGACAATAATTTGTACAAAATAACTTAATTATCAAACATTTGTGTAAACAATTGGAATTTTCCATGATAATTAATGAGTTACATGTAAAATTCTCTGTTTTATTTAAACAGTTCTATACATTCCAAACAGTCATGTATATACATAAATAAAATGTATAGAATAATAATATCTAAAGTTAGTGTATTGAAATTGTAAGGTACAAATTTTTTATTTATTCATTTGTTCTAGACTCATAAACATTATATACCAATTACAAACATTATTTTATATTGTTTTGTAAATGTATTTTCAATATCATTTGGGGTGTATGTTCAAATGTTCAAATCTAGACTTGATATGGTAAAATGGAAATTAAAAATGTATTGTTAATCGTCACTATAGTAAAATCGACAATCACCCAATAACATCTCGCTTATAAAATAATAAGTATACTAGAAAAAAATAAATCTAACACATTAGTGAAAGTCATACAAATTGGAAAGTTGTTCTCAGATTAGCACATTATGTGCTTTTACTCTTAGAATAATGAAAGTAAATTGCAAATTTTTGCAATAAATTCATATGATTATTTTGGTATTATGGACTTGTTTTGAAACTGGAGGATTTTAAATGAACAATTTAAATATTGTAATTTCACACTATACTTTGTAGATTTTTATCAATGTTAACTTATAAAACCACACACAAAGAAATGCCTTATGTGACACTAATTTAATGCTTGCATACTTCAACAAATAAATCTAATATACAAGAAGATAACTTAGTTTACCAACAAATTGGTTTTGAACAACAATTACATGTAGTAATCTGAAGTTTAAAGTGTTGTTATTAGGTCTTTTGTGTACTATAGCGTAAGCTCACTGTCATAAGCCGATAATACTCTTCTTGTTTGCAGCTTCAATTTTTAAAATTCATAGTTACACATGTGCTTAATTTAATGTTTAATTATTTTAAGTAATATTGAATTTAAATCTGGGGATTACTTCTCTAAATCATAACGTAAAATTGATGAATTATTCTTATCTTTCCCAACCTGACACACGCTTGGGCGTTGGCGATAAATTTTTGCGTCTTTCAGGAACCATTTTTTTTATGAAGATCAGCAGGTATAAGCAGGTCATTCTCCTTTCCAAATTCTATTGGAATTGATTGACAAAGCATAATAGACAACGGCATCGTTGAAAAAATTCTTTTACAACGAAAATATTTTTCATCGATTGCCTTATTTGGTCGATTTGATAAAAGAAATAAAAAAATCTAACCTAGATTCATAATAGCTCATAATTTGGCCTTAATCAGGCAATGAACTTTGATTGATAACAGTACATTTCGTCCGCGACCGTTAGAACACGGTGACTCGTATAAATTCGCCATGAAATATTTTTAGCACACTGACTATGCCTAAATGATCGTGCTCACGGTTACGGCTATTCATTAACTATGTACTTTTAAACTATAGCTCCCACTTGACTAGGCGCTTTATGCGTATACTGATCAAAATTCTGGGTATAAGTCTCAATCACGCCGGACTCGAGATGAATAATTTACGTTAGAATGAAGACTACTTTTCCAAAATACCACATCCAGGCAGTGCTTACGATATCTATGTTGTTAGTACGTTCAGATGTTTGTGGGACATTAACCGCAAATCAGCATATACACATTGTTTCGCTAAACATTTTTGTGTCTACAAAATTTGCTACACAATACAAAAACGTCTGTTTTGGCAACGGTTATTTTTGTAAAAGAATTATTGTCTAAGTTTAAAGCCTATGTTAAATACGTGCCAATTCTTCAACAAGTTGTTGTGATATTGTATTCACATGCCGCTTGCTGGCATTTCTTACATTACATTGTTTTAGCACGTATTAAGAAGTGTATATTCAACAAGTATTTATGAGATTTAAATGTCAACGTCGGAAAACCGGAATCGTATTTTATTATTTCTGATATAAGTACCTAGGAGACAGGAGCATTATAGAAGAGGCAATTTTTTATTTTCACTAAAATTACCCGGACATCCGCATAGATATAATCTATGTCTAATACTAATAGGAACTGGTTTTTAAAAACTTCCTATGGCTGAGTTTATCAACACGTAAATGTTAATTGTTCCAAGGCGCCATTTTGTCGCTAAACAAATACGAGCGTTGAACTATAAACGGCCTGTGCGAACGGTCCTAAATCAGAGAAGTTATTTCATCGGTCGTTAAATTTAATTATTTATTAGGGTGTTACACTTTGATCCTGCTTAAAATTGAATAAAGTCTTGTTTTAAGAAAATGGGAACAAAGACAATTAATGCTAAAGAAAAGCAATAAGCTTATTTTAAAAAAAGTGTCTTTCTATTATTCTATTCAGTTTTGTATACATTTAAGGATATGCTTAATAAAACACTAAACAAATGAGAACTACCTACAGTGATTAAGCTTTAAGAATGGCATTCATCCTAGAATCGAGAGAACAATGCCCCATAGATACAGAGATAATACCGGCCTGCTATTATGTGAAAAACTATTGTGGATATCTGTATGTATCGTAGCGCCCGCACTCGATATCTATTTTATAAGAGAAATCTGGGTTTCAAGTTATTGGCCTACGTTTGTAGCAGAAAAGTGATTTTAGGGAACAATTTATTGTAATATATAAAAATATTTTGTATTTTAATAATGATATTGCAATTTTTTTTATTAATTTGTTCTTAAATTGATGAACGGTATATTAAAAAGTAAAAAATATTGTTTGTAGGACAATCGACCCGAAGCCATGCAATCCACGCACGCTTCAGAAGCCCAAACGTGGGGGTGGCTATCCCAAGGTATTCCTTGGGGGTCTGCCTTCGAACATTACTGAGACCGATTTGAGAGTTTTCTTCGGAAGATACGGAAAGGTCATGGAAGTCGTAATCATGTACGATCAGGAAAAGAAGAAGTCCAGAGGTAAGTTAACATCTAGTGTGTAAAACAACCTAAACCTAAAATGTCTAATTTACTCATTTTCAAAGTTATTGACTAAATGAAATAAAATTGATTATTTCTAATCAGTGTATGTCATGCTTTTGTTCTTGGACAAGCTAGGTTACGGTTTTTGTGTAAAAGTCTATGCCATTAGTGACTTTTGAGAATTCAACATTTTTTGCCACCTCAATTTCGAACAGGTAGTCCCGTCCGTTTTTTTTAACTATCCTTTTGAAACTTGCTAACAAAAAGAGGTTCCATTTAAACATAAATTTCCCGAAATGACCACTGAATATTTATATCCACATCCAGGCAGTGCTTACAATATCTATGTTGCAAGTACGTTCAGATGTTTGTGGGACACTAACTGCAGATCAGCATATACGCATTGTTCTCGTGAACATTGTGTCTACAAAATTTGCGACAGATTTTTTTTGCTATGATTTATTTTTCGGCCATTGTGCTTCACATAATGACGGGGCTGAAAGAATTCCCGAAAATATTGTTCTAGATATTCACAACAAAGTTCACTTGGAAATAGTCTGATTGTAATTTTGATTTGTCGTAATTTAGGTTTTGGTTTCCTGTCATTTGAAGATGAGATGTCCGTAGAACGTGTGACTC
This sequence comes from Pieris napi, assembly GCF_905475465.1. NCBI lineage: Eukaryota > Metazoa > Arthropoda > Insecta > Lepidoptera > Pieridae > Pieris > Pieris napi. Next base: position 1,080,557 of record NC_062239.1, on the reverse strand, counting down.
AGGAACATTTCATCAACCTTAATGGAAAGCAGGTAGGTGATCTTTTTGTATTTATGGTATAACAACTCAAATATACACCTTTTAAAATTTAGGGTGTGTAAATAAAAAGGTAATCTAGTGTTGTCAATTAATCTATATTGAATTTTTTAATAATATTGTTTCATAATTATAATTTAGGTCACTGAACGTCTGCCAAAATAAATAAATCTGCGCCGTAAGAAAGATTTTCGCTCATTATTTTGTTGCGTGTATAATGCATACGCAGCATTTTCTTGCTAAGCCCATTTGGTATAAACTATAATATAGTTTATAAGAGTTATTTTTCACGTCAATTAATTTGAAACATGTAAATTAATGTCTGGTGGACTACCTTCCGACACCCTAGTTATTTAAGGGTGCAGTTCGTTTAATGAAACAATAATTGTCTCTGTTTGGAAGTAATAAGTTCTATCTATAATATTATTCACTGAGATTTTACGGGACTCGATTTCAATGGACCAAACTTCCATTAGGTGGAAATTAAGCGCGCTGAGCCCCGTGATGGGTCTGGAAAATTGGGTAGTGGCGGTAGCGGCATGGGTGGCGGTGGTATGGGTGGAGCCCCCGGGGACGCGCCCGCTGCAGGCCAATGGGGACCGCCTCAAGCCCCAATGAATATGATCCAGGGCCACAATGGACAGATGGGTGGTCCACCCATCAACATGCCTATGGCTGGACCGAACATAATGCAAGGGTAAGTTCTCATTAAATAAGTTTATAAAAGTCAATATGTCACATGAAAAGTAAATATGCTGGTTTCATATTCATCGTCTCTTATCAGTATCGATTCATGTTTCTATAAATTTCCACATCCAGGCAGTGCTTACGATAATTATGTCGTTAGTACGTTCAGATGTTTGTGGCAGAGTAACTGCAGATCAGCATATACACGTTGTTCCTATGAACATTAGTGTCTACAAAATTTGCAACAAATATTGCCTCTGGCAATATATATTAATTACAATATACTTATGAAGGTGCTGTTCTATTTCTTAGTTCAATGTAAATATCATGTTATACAAATATATTTTGAAATAAATAGGTTATTAGTTTTCGAGACCTCGAAAACGTTGTAGCGTAGACAGGTTAAAGCAAAGTCGAGCCTAATATTCCAGATACCAAGGCTGGGGGACATCGGGGCAGACTTCGTACGCGTCGTACGGCGCAGCCGGTGGAGGTGCGGGCCCCGGCAACTACCAGGGCTGGGGTGCTCCGCCCGGGCCCCAGGCTCCGCCGCACGCGCCCGCCTGGCCTGCCACTAACAACTACACGCAGCACGCGCAGCCGCCGGCTCAGGGCTACGGCAGTTACGGTAATATATTACGAATTCACAGGCTCCGGCTACCGGGATTCTCCCGCACCTGATAAAAGTTATTCACTAGAACGTCCCCCCGTTAAAGGATCCGGCATACTGAGTAGGTAGTTGAAGTTTAGCTTTCGGTGTCAAACATGAAAATGATATAATGCGTATTTCGTAGTCTCGACTCGTGGCGGGTAATGAACAAATACAGTCTTTCCTTGTTTTCACTGCATAAACGACAGAAACGGCAATAGTAGTATCTCATATTCGTGCATCCGGGCATAAATGCGGCCGCTAACGAAGGGTATGTTGTGTATGCAGCGAACTACAGCTCGGCGCCGGCGGGCGCGTCCGCGGGCGGCAGCTGGACCAACTGGAACATGCCGCAGAACTCCAACTCGACCGGCTCCGGTTAGTCCCTGTCCCTTACTACCCGCGTTTTTATTTGTTTCGCTTGCGCCCGCCACCGCTGATTGGCCACAGAGCTAATACGAATTAGTCATACGTAGAAATAGTAGAAGAGACGATCGCCCATTCTCATGCGTAGACCCATGCTTGTGTTGCTCCTTTTCGACCCTATTACGGTAGACCTCTCGACGAGTGAGGCGGATCATAAAACAAACTTTTTTTTCGCAGGATCGTACGTGCCGCTGTCCGAGGGCGGCGAGATGTACGGACGCGGCGGAGGCGCCGGAGCCGGAGGGGCCGCGCCCGCCTTGGCCGGAGCGCTCTCTTCTGCGGCTCTCAGCAAGTCATCGTCGGCCGACTACAGCACTTACCAACAGTACCCGCCGGCTTATCAGCAGGACCAGGTACGCCCACACACGTACACGCAATGACTCGTATAAGTACGCGCCCGAGGGGCGAAGGGTAAAGGCATATATTGCGTTCGATGACTAAACTTGAGAATATATCATTTTTCTATTCTTGAGAAAATCCTTTGTGCATTCCCACCGAACTATCCAGAAAATGAACTTGATCGATATTTATTGAATTTTTAAGATATTTGCTTTTGCCCCTTGCCCTATACGCGTAAACTTCAAATCGCCCAAAAAAGAACTTCGACTTATTTTTCATTTCCTGTTTTTTTCTTGAAATTGTAATGAATTGTACACAAACTCCCAGGTGGTTTTTAATAAAAATGTCGATGCAAATATGTACACGAAATAAATTAAATATGATTTATTAAAAACCGCCTGATGTATGACATTTGCTCATCATCTAATTTGCTAATTTTAAAAATATGAAAATGTTCAATTTATTATCAGTTTTCGTCTTAAGGCTGGCATACTGAGAAATATTCGACTAATGTATGCCGGACTTAAAATATTGCTTTTCACGAAGTTTTGCTGAAGTACTTTAACCAGATTCCTTATCATGCTTTAACCATAAAATCTAGTGCGTGCCTAATGGTATTTGCAATTTATAACGCTTCAAACGTTTCACTTTTAATACATTTAGTTTTCATTTCAAATTGTTTGATTAAATTAATTGCAAATACACTTGGACAGTTCGAAAGCCGCGTTGAAACGCGTCAGGAAGTGGGTTTCGATGTGAGGCAGAATTATTAAACTCATGGCAGTGGTATTAGCGCTTGTGGGTTGGCTGCTCAAAACCAACTGGATAGTTAGTAGTTATTGAATTTTTGAGAATCACCTGAGTAATGTTTTTATCAAAGCTTTGCATGTTATTTAAGCTGAAACGACGTAATACCAATTCTATCCAGTTTGTTGCCTTCGCAAACAAATCATTTCTATTGCAATAATAATTCCCAAAATAAAAGTACAGCCAAGTTAACTCATTTAGTGACCCTGGGGCTCGCTGCTTTCCTTTATCCTCTGCTTTTCCGCATCCGTTTTAATTTGGCGTGACCGATCCCTGGCATGTGCGTATGCGACCCGTCCCGAGCGAGAGGCGAACGAGCGAGAGACGACTTAGATTTGGTTGTACTTTGTCTGTTTGTTTGCGATTCACGAATGAAATGACTCCACCGGTGAGCGAGTGACGTTCAGCGAAAACGTGACATTCGAATGCAAACAAACGTGTCCCGTGCGGCGCAGCATGAGCGCGCGCCCCCGAGTGCCTCACCTAGCTTTTCGTTTCGACCTGCGACATCGACGCCCACCCGTGCATGCTTCTAGTGGCGACCGCGGATGTGCGATGTCTTTTCGATTGGACGAGCCGAGTCGGCGACGTCACAGCTGGCGGTCGCACCGCATCCATAGTGAAAAATCGAGAAGATCGATGTTATCGAGTTTCGCTGAAGGTCTCTCGTCACCGCTCCGCCGTCCCTTCCCTGTCCCGTCGGAGGTCCCGCCGCTCCCTGAGCTCATTCTTCGGGAATAATTCACACGCTTACGGTTCCATCTTCACGCTCGACGCTACTCACATAATCCTTGCTATGAGTCGGAGCCGAATGTGGCGAGTGGGACTTTATGTCTAATTCTTCTTTTCCAGTTGGTCGATCAGGGCCAAGAGTGGCTCCTCCAGAAAGACAATTAAACGTTGGGGTCGGACGGGGGTATGTCGCGAAACGGGGATTTCTCACTATGGACGGTCGATCGTGCGAAGGTTTCGCGGGCTCACCTAAAAGGCATCGCACCGCACTAGATTTTTAAGCTTTACCTTAGTACAGTTCGTGACGCGCGAGAGCATTTTGTATCCTTCGAGAGATGACTCAAATATGCTTTTTTCATCTCGGATAACTGAGAATTGGCATTTAAAGTACAAATTAGTAAAATTTGGATTTTTCATATTGTTACAGGTTCATTAATAGATATATACTATTTTAACGATAAAAATAATATTAAGAAGTGTACTTTAAGTGTTCAGAGATGAAATTCGATAATTCTGTTAATTGTAACGAGAGAGCATATTCCGAAACTGTGTCGCCATATATTCATGGGGCACTTATTGTACGACTAAACTATTAATATCGTAAGAATTGGACGCCCCATGACGACACAGCGAACGCCGAAGCCTGCCCATTCATTGGAAAATATATTTTTATACTTCATTATTGAACAATTCAAAAGCTTTTAATTTGACAGCCACAGGCTTCGGTCGCTAATACTTAGCGCGCGTTTGATATCCTTCGATTTGTCGTCAGACCCTTGAGCAGTTGTCTTTCCATTAATTTTCATTACCGAGTATTTTGAGTTTATTAAGAAATAAATCATTTGGACCACAAATCGTGAGGCATCCGACGATCGTCAACGCTAGTGGTCTATTTGATTTGCTTAATTTTAATTAGCTTGCTATCGTTTGAATATAAATTAGCCTGAGATCTGAAATAAAATAGGCCGCTTCGCTTTGACGATCCTTTATTTAACCCATACTATAATATTACTTAAAGTATAAGATGATATTGCCTAGTATACTACGTCTAGTATAACTCGGCAAAGACAACATATTATAATACAAATGTTTCAATAACGTTTTTCGAGGCCTATCTATAGTCAATAGATTAGATAAAATCACGGTGTGACTCAAAACATGGAATCGGTTTAACAAATGTGTTATCGATTATTTAAATACCATTCTCTCGACGCGATTCTAACGCTTTGTAAACGAACAGAATAAGTTCTCCAATGCGATTGAATCGTGACGAGAATATATCTGAGTCGGCGCGTCACGTTTTGCGCACGCCCGAAAGCCCCGCGACAGTATCACTTTAGTCAATCGTCACTTTGAACGACACGCTTTAGTGGCGTGCGGAAGAGCGGGCGCGTCTAGGTTATACTAGACGTGTACGTACGGGTGAGGTCGGGGTGGGGCGTTAACGTGTGCGGATGGTTAGGGCTCGTCGTACGGCGGCGCTTCTCGGGCCTACAGCGCGGGCGGCGAGTACCACTCGGGCGCCGCGCAGCCGCCAGGTGTGCATCCGCATCCGCACCACGCGCCCAAACACTTCAACGAGTTTAACAAGGAGTGGCCCGCCGCCTAGGCTCACCACGCGCCTTACACACCCACACCGAACACCTCGTCCGTCGAGACATTCTCTGCTCACTGCACTCGCGGGCCCACGGCTCGTGTCGACGATAGGCTCCTTTAAACCGAATCGAAATAAGATCTTAACTGCATTAACACAAACCCACACGCGTAAGGACGTACATTTTTATAATGTTAAACGATTAATGGATATTAGATTTAAAATACTTGCATGGATAAGTTGATCACGCTTAGCCATTCGTTTTTTGGTCGCTTTTTGCTGTGTTAAATGTTTCTCTCGTGAAGTCCCCGAAGTAATTTGATGAAATTTTCCTTTCCCCGAAGTCTCGCGGCCCCTCGACTAATTCCGAAGAACGCTGAAGTCAGCATGTCTTCTCTGCGACACGCATTCTTTTTAACTCTTTAATATTTTGGATGTGGGCTCTTAACGTATATAAACTTCTTATATATTTTTGATTGTCAATTATCATTTTTGGATGATTTCTTTTAATAACATCTCGATGGATCTTCGCGATCTAGTTAAGGTAGTGATGGTGTAATGTAACGTATGATCGGCGCCGACGAGCGCGGGCGAGGGCCGTCTCCGACGCGCATTTGACAGACAACGTACACGGCCGATATAGGGTGAGACCTAATCAACTTAACTTAAGCTAAACACTTGTATAAATATTTCGTATATATCTATATGTATGTTTAATATTAGAGGATTTTCGGTTATTACCACGCACTAGACTTAGGAAAACGGTAGCGAAGTAATAAAATTATTATTATGCGTTAATATTTAACAAAACATAGTATGACTGAACGTGATTCTTTTAATTAATATTTAACCTGTTATATAAAATAGGGGAACATTACCGTGTAAATGAGTATATTCGTAATTTTAGTTTCTCCTAAACATAGTATATCGATTTTTAGTTATTGCATTTTTAAGTTAACTGTGGAATTTAATAATTTAAATTTACCTGCCAAATTGTTAAATCAAGCGATAGTGTTGTATGTTAAGTGACTGACGAAGCTCAATCATTAGGATATAGATAGGGCTCGCTCCGCACCGTTCGCTCGGACTCTTGTACATATATATACTTACGTGTGTGTAAAGCATAATTTTAATCGAACCAATCGACAGATAGTTTTAAACTTTTAATTTGTACGATTGCCAAATATTTTTTAAAACTGTATAGATACGTCTGCGCTCACTATGAACGCGCTAGTGTTATCGCTATAGCGGCCGCCGGGGCGCGCTCGTCCGCTCCCTTCGAAGTGAGTTATAATTTTAATAACATTTTTAGATTAAATTTAATGTTAGTCCTTTACTGTACTATATCGCTCAATCATTTGACCGATCGACTGATTAAAATTTTAGTGATAAGCTAAGTAATTTAATCGCGGAGCGGCTGATTCGAGCGCGCCCCTTCCGCCGCGGTACATTATTTGTTGTAATAATTATCTTAGGGTTTACGACGTACTGATAGACTGCCCGCTCTTATACAACGGGAGCTGTTCCTTTAATTTTTAATATATAGATACGCGACCGCCCTAAGCGCGGCGCCTGATAAGATTTGTTATAAATGTTTTTACTAGACAAATTGTTGAATACATTAAATGCATAATTTGATCGCGTATAGTATAGGGTTATTTAAGATCGCACCATAAGTAAAGTATAATTTAAATACGACGATAATTGTGAGGAGTAAGCAAATTGATAAGCGACCCGGTCCGGCGAAAGGTGCGGAGTGCCAAATTAATGCTAAACATAATGAGGAAAAAGCCTTTACATTGTGATGTTCATAGTTAATGCACATAATATTGGTACATTTCTTATAGCTCTATATTAATTACACACGACTGACATAATCTAGGAATGGAAACTCGTACCTTAAACCAATATAATGAAATAATTAATTGATAAATAAATGATTGATAACAGTGCCTAATTGCCCACTAGGTTACGTGTAGACTTACTATTAACCGATTCGTTCACTCTCGTCTGATCGTTCCTATATTTAGGTTTAATTTATTTGAAATTCATTCCTCAGTTACGGCTCTTGTGACTAAGTCTCTTTAAGTACTCTAGGTTTGTTTGAACTGCACGTTCACGTCGCTTTGAATCGCGTTTTGTATTAGTTCCATTTCGCTATCCCACTGCATCTGTCCCGCTCTACGCGTTTATTCGTTTGCGACAACTCGCGCCACAAGTTTCATCATTTCAGAATAATTACTGTAGGTATAATGTACAACCACCGATGCTCGATCGAAATGAATAAAAACGATGCCTTAAAAAGTTAAGTAAAAATATATAGATAATTTATATTATATTCTTTTCAGTGATATTGAATTTAGCACTAAGATATTAGTAACGGGACGTAAACCCGCACTCACAAACGTTCGGAACAATTAAGCAAGTTAGTTTGTAATAAATCAATGTGGCAATCATCTAATTAAACATAAAGAGTATGATTTATTTATAATAAAGTATAATATGTATTAGAAATTTTAGATTTACTCAACCTTAAACTTAGTGCAAATTATTGTGAAAATCAATTGAAGACTATTTATATGAGTTTTTAATTATTATTATAGGAGGAAAGCATTAAATATTGGAGGAATTTATTAATTAAATAGTTAGCAAAAATACAAATACGATAAGACTCGTTAGAGGCTCGTCTGTCAAATGTACGCGGTTGGAGGTGGGCTCCAGGGGGAATGGGGGCGAGGGGGTGGCCTGCGTTCGTTGAGCGACCCCGCGTGGCGCACTTGCATACATTGCATTTTTAATATTACACTAAAGTAATATCGACATATGATAAAATGTTTACTGTATCTTAATATAATGTTTATAATACTTTAATCATGGCTTAACAGTAGTGATGTTTTGTAGTTAACCTTTCGACTCTTGTTTGTATTACTTTATATAGTGTACGCGGTTTTTATATGTGTATGTTTATTCAGTAGTATAACATGTTTGTGTAAAAGTGTATTTTGGTATTTGATAGCCAGCGCGACGCGTTGCGAGCGCAACATCAATAAACTTTATGATCGTAATTGACTAATTATATTACACGACCTCCCCTAGATGTAATGTTAGATTAGCTGACTCTTTTTAGGTTTATTTTACTCGTATTTGCATTTAAGGCAAATGCGTCGGCAGTCCGTAGCCGATTTTCATTAGTCGGTTCTAAACTTATTTTTAAAAACCAATGCAGGTATTATTATTAATATGAATCCTCGTATTTATACTAGAGTATTTAATATAATGTAATTATCGAACACCTATTAATCGTATAATAAAATGCACGGGCTTTACAGTTAATTATAACATTAATATAAAACTTAGGGCAAGTTGTTATTTATTTCTGTTTTAATTAAAATTTTGATGTTGATTATTTTTTTAAATATTTTTTTATAGTGAATTAAAGTACATATTTGATCTATTTAGATTACAAAATGATTAGATGAACTATCGACTGATGTACAATATTTAACGTAACGATTAATTATGGCAGTGTATAAGTTTTACTCGAGACGTTTCCACTACGGGGCGTTGTATTTATACTGACGTAAATTTATTTCTTATAATATGTAATTAATTGGAAGCGGCTACTGCGACCGAGCCACTTTACTAAGCATGTTACGGTTGTAAGACTATTATCTAGATTTGTTATAATCTTGTAATGTGTACTATACCTTAGCCCTAGAGTGCGTGCGCGCGGAGCGAGCGCGATCGTTCGCCGCGGCCGCGTTCGCTCCGCTTCTATATAAAAAGGAAAATTATGATAGACTTACGCGTGCGTCCTTGTTATTTTTTTTACAATAAACTAATGATAATTAGTTAATTACGGTTTATAATAATTATAACAGAAGCACTAAAATTTAAGACAAAAGCTTTGTATGAGATTTAAGTATTCGATGTAATGATGAAAAGTGCTATCACAGAACATTACACTTAAGGTTTTTTCAAAGTAGAAATTATGCATTATTCATATTAGGTACTTTGGGTATATATTTAGTTAGAGTTAACTGGTAACATTTAAGTATGTAGTTTGTAATGTAATGGAAAAATATTAAACGGTTTTGTCGTAGTTTTCTATTTAATAAGCTTCTTCTATATTAATGGTTTAAAGTAAGTAATTACTGGTTGATAAAATAAAAATATTAATATTACAACTGCAAATATTTGAGATATCTTATGATAAAATATATATCTACTTTAAGGACATTATAAAACGTAGATAATTAAAAGAAATCAAAAATTTCAAAATAAATGGCATTTTTAATGGTTGCAAACCTCACTCCCTCTAGATAAGTTATCATAATTTTTGTTTTTATGATCGTTAGTAATAATAGTCTTACTAAAACAATACTCTCAGCTAATGGAACGTGACAAGGTCGTTTCCATTAATTACCAAACTAATATCGAATGCACACAATCAATTGCACGTACTCATTACACAATCTAACTCAATTACGGTAAAGTATACTGTTGACGACCGCTTTATATTTAACTTGTAATCAATTTGAAAGTATCTTCCAAATTTTTCCTATGCATCTTTAAAATCTTTAATTTCACATTAGTTTACCATTTCTACGTAACGAAATACGTGTTCTGTAAATCATTGTTTCAAAGTGATCTCTTTGGTTAATGTCGTTTTAAAAAATATATATTTTAACGTACCAACAATATTCAGCAGAGGGTGACGGTGTTGTAGGCAGCAACGCGGGAAGTCCAAAATTCGTTCAACAGTTGAGCGATGCTATTGGAACACCTCCACAGGTTAATAATTAACATTATAAAATTGCGAACGCGTAGAAATGCAATAAATTATGTGGGGATGTGTTAAATGCGCATTTTGATGATTCTGATTTTAGCCTGCAGTATTCATAAAGAGCAAAAAAGTTAGCTTTATTCCTACTTTTTATATCTGAAATTATTCTGTCTATACAAACAAGTCACTAAGAAACTATTAATCCAGGTTGCTATGGTGTACTGCAGTGGTATGGTGTCACCACAGTCCTCATTTTGTAACGTTTCGGATATGTCCGCTTCTGCCTCAGGTTTTCCAATTATTTTCTTGTAGTACACATAGCTAGTATAGATATCTGATACAAATACACAAGTTTTATCGTAATTGAGTCGTATAGACGGTTCTAGAAAATTACTGAACTGATTTTGTACTTAAGTAGACTCATGTTAATTTAGTACCCTTATAGTTAGTAAGGTAATCTATCTATACTCGTGAAAAACGAAGGTGCGTGGTGCGGTGAGTTTTTTTACTTATTTAGTATTTGTAACTGGTAGTATAAAATTTATATTAATTAAAAAAAAATGATTTTGCTTTTTAATGTTGCTGTTGGAAACTGAATTCACCGTCGCCATTTAATTTTAACACAGGTTTATGTATAGGTGATGATTATGAATACACTGGCGGCTCCGGAGATGGTTACCAGAAGACATCCAAACGGAGCTACCACGGATCTTCGGGCGCTGCTTCCGCCTCTTCATACCATCCCTATCGGCGTTAATGAGTAACCCTTTGTTTCTCATGGTAGCCTGGTACCTGCGTTTGTGAACGGCTGGCTAGCGGTTCTCTTTTGACGTGGAGCTTTTTTCTTTCTTTTTTTACGATCCTCCTTAAGTTAGTTCACTTAGATTTTTGACTTTATTATAATGACATTTTTTGCCAATCATTACAGAACCGCGCAGCAGCTTAACAACTTTGTAAAATAATGATGTATCTTTTCTATGAGCAATCATTGAGTTTTTAAATGTCTTTTTTATGGAATCGCCTCTGTGAGAATTAATGAATTAGTATTTCTCTAAATGAAAATGCCTATGCATTTTTAAATATTATCTCAAAGGTGTGATTCCGTGTTATTGTTAAGAAGTTAGCATAGTTTTCTTATTCATGTACTTTCAATTTGGGTCTGAACTAGTTCCAAATTGTAGTTTTCACATACAATACGAATTGCTTTCGTAAAATAAGACAAAGTCGTATTTTTATATGATATATTTGATTAAAAGCATTTTAATTATATCAGTTACAAAAGTCAAGATAACATCAGTGTTATTTTCGATTTAACCAGACGGTTTACATAAAATTACTCCTAAGTTATTACGATATCGCGTCCAATTAGAATTACTGCATTTATAAACTTATCCTTTGAACTAGACAAAAGACATCGAATTTTTCATCTTGACAATTTTGATTTGATGCGCTTTTCACAATTCAGAAAATAAATGTCCATGTATTTAAAAAAATACCTTCGCAAAAGATACTACTGTTCAATGACTATGTATTTTGTTTATTTCAAATAAAATAACTTCTATCTATAAGTTTTCTTTAACTTTACAATCAAGACTGAATCCATTCCTCTGATGAAGCGAACCTCGTCGCGTAGTTGAATATTTTTTAAAAGATATTTATTTTTGAGATAAAGTTTAAATCACAATATATTTATAGAATCTAATATAATAAATACATTCAGGTAAGTTCTAATTTTAGAAACGTACAATCGATGTAATTAAATATTTTTTTTACTATGACTAATGTACTGTACATAATATTTTCAAATCGAAATAGTTAAGACGTATATCATAATGATTTTATAATATTAGGCCCTTAAATTAAGCGGTACATTTTAAATAGCACAAGATACGTAGTCTAACAATTCTTTGTATAAATAATATAGTTGTCTTATTTGCTATATTAACAAATTAATATAAGTAATATCTGGCTTAGATTTACATTACTGTGTTTCGTAATTAGCTATACAAAAATTACTTTGTAGATTCACGACTTAATAAAATGTATCAAGTCATCAGCGCGAATTATTTCTTAATTAAGGAGTAATTATTATCAAATCGTTATAAATGGACAGACTAGAATTTATAAGATCAAAAGCATTTATTGAATGGTCTCATCATTTTTATTGTGCCCAAGGAGAAAATTTTGACTAAAATTATAATTGGCTTGATAGGATAAGGCACTGGGATAAAAAGTCTCTTTTAGCGTAATTGAAGCATTTAATTGCAGTAGAAAAGCAAGGGTTTTAAATAGATAGGTGCCTAAAAACTAACTTCAAAAAATGTATAATTTAGTTACATAGTCTCAAATCAAAAATATTTAGGACACAAATGTGTAAAAGAAATAAGCTTTGCTTATGTTTTCTTTCTCAGTTTTCAAGCCACTTATTTATTAAAAAAAGCCATAACTTAAAAATTGTATATTAATTGGACAAGTAGATGCATAATTGCTAATTGAATATTAACCTATTCACGTCGAGTTCGAATGTCGCTTAACGCAATTGGTACATTGACATGGACCTGGGGGACTTTCGTACGACAAATGCGCCTGGGCAGCTCGATAGCATAACTCTCTGTAGCGAGCGCAACCTGGTAAATACAAATACATTGCTTAATCGCCTAATATGTGAGTCTGAATTTCTCGGAACCTTAAGTTTAACTTTACTTTCTTTCTATGTGCGCATTTAACATTCGCTCGAACGGCCAAGGAAAACATCGTGAGGAAACCGACATGTCTTAGACCTAAAAAAGTCGACGACATGTGTCAGGCACTGGAGGCTGAACACCTACTTGCCTATTAGATTGAAAAATGATCATGAAACAGATTTAGAAATCCGAGGCCCAGACCTAAAAGAGGATGTAGCGCCACTGATTATTTTTTTAAACGCAAGCACGAATTTGTTCGAAATTATTAGTGCACTATAGAATTTGGGAATTTTATTTATTATGCGAAGTTGATAAAGCTGAAGTATGTCCTGCAAACGGTTACCTGTTGGAGGTAACGCAAGTCTAGTATCTGCTGCAAAACCACGCTGTGCCAGTCTATCCAGCAGTGTCGTGGCTGACCATCACCTCTCACTGTCGCCCTCTGTAGCTGTAACACAGGCTGTTAGGTATAAACTTTTTTTGGGTAAATAAAATAAGATCTATTTGAGTTTATTCATACTATTTTATTATATTAGAAAAAGTTAGTACCCTCGATCGGCGCCGGTGAGTGACCTCCAGACTTCTCTTCAATTCGGGGGCTTGATGATCCGTCCGATTGTTCCTGTAGCAACAAATACATCTAAAATATGTAAGGTTAATTCACCTTTATAGCTTGCAAAAGCTGCACAGTTTACAATTAGAGGTCATGGCTGAGCTCACCTTATACAACAAAATAATATGCAGATTCGATAACGTTTTACATATTTTTAATTAAAATTATATTGAAAAGTGAACGGACAGGGTCAGTTGTGGTTTTTTTGCCGAATCAAAACCGGTAAGAAACAAATGCTGTTCCACGAAGGCGAAATGTTATAGCATATCTTCGTGTATTGAAAAACGACATGATTTTCCCAGTTTTCATATTGAAACCAGTGAGTTTACGTAATACAATTATAACTCGAACTACCCCATTAGCTGACCTGTCGCTACAGCCGCTCGTTGACATGCCGAGAGCAATTTGAAAACTTGATTTCAGATAGTCTAACAGTTGGTGAACTAGGTTAATTGCTCTGTATTGTACTGTCACAGCTCATAGGAAATAATGAAGCAATGAACATTTTCACATAACGCTTCTCTTAGGGAATAATAATTAGGTCAAGGATTGGAGGTAGTAACTATTTTAAAATACATGGCATTATTACAGTTATTTTTCAACTGGCTTGAAAAAAGAAAGTTATTAGATTGACCTATACCTATATTTGTGATGTTGTTGGAATTAGCTAATATTGCATTAGGACGATCTCTAGGACGTGTGCTATATTTCGACAGTGTAGGTCTGTAAGTTTGTCAAATTTGAAACTTATAGTAATATATTAGGCAACAACCCATATTTAAAAGCCTAGTTATTGTGATATGGTTACGGAAATTTCTAATAGGGAAGTGTATTACTTTTACTCCAGTTTTTTAAACCCCCGCGACATTTTTATTAAAATTTACACAAAAACGCCTGATTCACTTTTGCCTACGTTCCTGAATAATTTTTGGCTATCTTTTTGTACAGGATAAGTAAAATAATTGAAAAACAGTAGTCCTGTGAACTACCTACTTCATTCGCCGGTAAAGTAGATCTTGCAGCTCAGTGTTACACGATACAAAATCTAAAATTATCGTGATTCCGTGGAAACTATCAAACATAAAAGGCATCGGAATTCTATTTTTATCCGAAATGAGGTCATCTTAAAGAATCAACTTTTGTGACTTTTATTTGATGTTTATGTAATAATTAAATTATTATTTTAAGAGTAAAAGTTGTGGTATGAACTTCCTACCACACCCCTTTCTAGACATGGTGGAAAATTTACCTATTTATCAGAACAGAACTTCTATCGTGCGTAGGATTTATTTTATTATTAAGATTTTGTTATATGTGCCTCAGAGTTTCTGTAAATAAACCGGTATTGCTACAAATACCTTTATATGTTCGAGGAGCGAGTTTACAGTAGCGACATTAGGTATATATCCTGTCTAATTAATATTATTATTTTATTTATAGTTTCTTTCTTGTTAATATTAAGATATAGTATTTGACACTATTAGCTAATCTGAAAGAATATAATGCGTGTGTATTTTCATTATTTCATATATTAAATTTACTAAATAATTGATATACCTGATGATGATCAAGATTGGCTGTAGCAGTCAGTAGGCCTAATATTGCGGAGAAAGAACCTCTAGCCGCGCGCCGAAAGCCTTCAGGTGGTGACTCGGCAGCGCCGCCTGCAACGCTTAGTGGTGATTGAGACCACTGAAACGATTGATAATTAATAAAGAGGAAAAAACCGGATTTTTGTATGTTTATCTAAAACAACAGGACTGATTTATAAAATTCCACCATTAGTGTGGTTAGGGAGCGTTCAAGTATTACGTAACGCAATTTTTGGAGATTATTGACCCCCCCCCCCCCCCCCCGTGTAACTCGCCGTAACAAAATAAATGACCCCCCCTCCCAAAATTCGTTACTTGAACGCTCCCTTAGATAGTTACATTTTATTTTTAAATATCCAGCGTTGCGAGCTGGGACAGTCTGCTTGGTAAATTTATCATAACTAAGAATGCAGTGTTTCTTTTGAAACATGGTAAACAGTATTTAACTCTTTCTGATACCCATTTAATGTAATTTATTTATTATATAAAAAACTAAATTACTATTTAATTATTAATCCAATTATTTTACAGGAAGTAGACGTCGTCAGTAAGCTTGTATCCATTAATTATAAGCGTTCTAAAATATTCATAAACCCATAATTGCCTACGCGACTTAATTGTCGTAATTAACGCAACGCCGCGGAAGTCCTAATGAAATCAAGCAAACATTGATTCCTGTTTGGAATGTTTTCAACACTCTAGTGTGCGTTAATGAAAAAGGTAGACAATACATAAGAGAGGCTTAAGGCATGATGAGATTGATAACTTAAGAATTTCTACATTCCATATAGGTAGTTTCACATTTATACTTCCGGCTAACTTACCTACTACTGTCACACGACCGAGGATTTAAGCGTGTTTATTAATAAGATGTAGCAAAGCGTTTTATAAAAATTACAATTTAGTTAAAAATTATTAATGACAAATAGGTACTGACTGTAGGTATTCCTGTATATTTATTAATATTGATTACTTGTTTTCAAATTCTGTCCATTTCTTTCTGTTATAAATAGTAACTTGTACTTAAAATATTAAATGTTTTACTTAGTTTTTAGTTATTTAGTCAAAAATTGCTCAACACAACCCGTTGCGGTTGTTTGCTTTTCGAGATTTTCCAGTTTTAACTTCATCTATCAGTAAAGTTTTTCGTTTAACCGAGGAAAGTAGGTATCTTCCAAGTTTCAGCGCAAGTGTGTACAAAGTTATAATTAATTTTAAAGAGCTTTAAACCGTCACAGGCTCTGAATAATAAATAACAATTGTTTTAAAGTATATAAATGCTTTTCTGAATCCAAATAAAAAATAAATTTTATATCAATGAAAGATATTAGTATATTATATTTAACCATAGCTTTTTTTCCTAAGGCAAAAACTGACATGACAGTGAAAGTAAGAACAAATATGCATTATGGGCTAAGACAATGTTGTTTTACTTACAACGAAGAACTGAATAAAAGTTATTATTTAATAACTCTGAAATGTTTTATCTCGTTTATTTCTAAAAATTACAACGATATAAATTAATTTAATGAGATTTTAAGTATTACAATAAGCAAATATATATTTGAGGCTACTTTTAAAATAAATGTGCTAAAGTAGACTGCTCATCATAGCTGCTACTACCAAGCTTTACGGTTTTATTTAAAATTCTTGTATTGTAAGAAAACATCTTTATAGCAAAATACCATACACTCTTAAGACTTGTATCATTATTAACTTACACGACATTCTGTGAAGCCCGCGGCTGAACAACACGAACTTTTAGGTAATTAAACTTGCAATAAGCTACTTTGTTTTCGAGTGGTACAAAGTTTAGGTACCTACTAATAATTTGCGGTAAGGCTGTAATAACAATGAATAATTTAATATAGAGGTGTAAATTATAGACAACAAAACCTCACCTTATCAGATAAACGGTAATTCATTACATTTTATAATTATTTAACGCGTGTAACACATTCAAATGTTGCTAATATAAATGCTATTTATCCCCACCGTTAAGAGTTGGCCTAGTGGCTTCATCGTGCGACCCTCATCCCTGAGGTCGTAGGTTTGATCCCCAGCTGTGCACCAATGGACTTTAGGTGATGGAAAACATGGTGAGGAAACCGGCATGCCTTGGACCCAAAAATTCTACTTGGCTGTTAGATTGACAAATAATCACGAAACAGAATACAGTAGGTAATCTGAGACCTAAAAACGTTGTAGCGAAACTGTTTTTAATTATTTACATCGCTTTAGTGATAAACTTCACGTATTTAAAAGACAATAATTTTATTTTAAAATAAATAAATATTTCTATCTATAGAAAATTATAATAACTAACTAACAGTTTCTTTGTCTAGACAAAAATATAAATTTTCTGTCATTGCAGAATTAATTTCATTTGATATTTACAGGTTTGCATAGTTCACGTGGGAGAGATCGCGAGGCCCAATTATCTTGGAATTACCGTACATACATTGTTAACGAACTTGAAACAAACGAACATGAATAATATAATGAGGTACAAGGCTCAAGTGCGATGTTTACTGAGCTGGGAATGAATTATTGAAACGTTGTCGGATCACTGGGCTCAACGTCAACCGAAAGAGAATAGAAAAACTGTGAATGATATTATTTACTAGCTGATCCGGCAAACGTCGTTTTGCCATGTTTATCATTTATAATAATAAAAAAATTAGGGGTGGACTACCTTTAACATTTAGGGGGATGAAAAATAGATGTTGTCCGATTCTCAGTTATACCCAATACGCACACAATATTTCATGAGAATCGGTCAAGCCGTTTCGGAGGAGTTTAACCACAAACACCGCGACACGAGAATTTTATATATTAGATATTGCTGAAGGTTGAGATAATACAGTTAGCAAACATAAGGCCCGTGTCCTTTTTTATATATTCATATATCCGTCGCAGCCCATTAAATTAAAAAAAAATTATTAATTTAATTTTGTCATTTTAATGTGTGCATTAAAAAATAAAATATGTTTATTATGGAACATATGATACAGGTATCACTCATTCCACGTCATTAAATTTGAAACCGCAGGCATCCCTACTCATCGACAGAGGGTGTAGGCCGAGAGAAAAAGCCGGCGTAAAAAACTCTCGGTACTCTTTTAAAATAGCAAATCATCAAACAACACTTTGACGGCCTTTGAAGTAGGATTATGCTTTCCTTTAAACAGTTGGAGGTCGTATCTCCCTGGAAAGATCACCGGGAGTGGATTCCATAGTTCTCAAAAGGAAATGTCTTGTGAAGCGGGCCATGGGCGGGTCAAGGTGATACAGAGGTTGCCTAGATCGCTCTGCGATTTGGCCGTCTATTTGCCCTCCTAATTATTTAAGAGTTATAATAATTGTACTGGTTTTAATTTGCAACTAAGTACAATTTAGAAGAATATTGGTAAAAGTCTTTCAGTATTTTTTTCCAACGTAAGTCATAAAATGATTAAAACTTTCGAAAATAATTTTCTTACGTTCCGCGCATATACTTCTCAGTTTAAGGACCTATCTGGTCGCCAAACTCAATAAAAAGTACATTGTTTCTTTCCATATTTTGTCATCGTTTCTTGAAGTACGGCGAATGGAATAAATATATGGTGGAGTTGAGTAGTTCATGTATCCATTTTGAAAGATCGATACACGTTTAAATAACTTCGCTCGATAGAAAAAAAATCCTAACAGACAACTTTTGACACTTTGAATTCATTTAATGACGAACATGATTTTGAAATTTTCACGATATATTTTATCGCAAGCCAAGTAATCCATTTCAGAAAAAGAAAATTGATAAAATTAAATTAATTTAATGTTTTACATAACTAATTGTTATTACGGGCCGGCGCGCCTCAGTGCTACAGCTCTCCACTGCGCCTCGCAGTCCACCCCCAGACACTGACACAGCAATTATTCGTGCTGGGATATTGTCCCAGCAAATTAAAATATAAATACATGTCTATAATAAAGTCTCTTCCGTTTATGGAAGAGGTGTAGGTAAATTGATAAAAAGGTTAAATATTCAATTAAGAACTATAAAGAGCAAGTAGATTATGCGCATTATGCAGAAAATGTGATACAACATATTATGATGGCTATGTATAGGATTCACAAAGCACGTTCGCGCATTCTCAGAGGATTAGAGAATGTATGAATAGAGGCTTTAAATGTATAAAGCTCGCAATCTATTCATTACTTAACAATACCAAGCTTAAAACAGTTAGATATTTTTCAAATAAAGTAAAAAGACGATTGCAGATAGACTAGTTTTTGTGTTTCGAAGTAATTAAGTTGTGTTAGTTTTATCTATTATTAACATATTAGTTTGATAAATCGCTTATCTGCTTCACTTATTCACAATGTGAGTTTTCTGTAATAATCTTTAACTCCAGCGATTAAAGTTCAAAGTCAAAAACAAGTTATAAATTGTGACATCATTACATTACAGACTTTTGTCTTTTTTCAATATTGTTTGTAAGCGGGGATATAGCTCAGTGGTAGAGCATTCGACTGCAGATCGAGAGGTCCCCGGTTCAAACCCGGGTGTCCCCTAATTCTATATTTTATTAATTTTATACATACGAAACATAATTGTGCAGTATTTAAGTTTTTATGATACGATTCGTCAAGCGACAACTACCGTATAGGTCCCCGAATAGAAATTAATTTGATTTCATTATAAATATATGTATATACATATATTTTTTTAAAACAAGATGTTTCTTAACTATAATCACCTGGTCAGTGAGGGCCGGGTCTGCCCCACGAGCCAGCAACAACTCAACAATGTCTGTCGCATCAGCCGCGCACGCAGCATGCAGCGCTGATGATCCCACCTTAATCCAAATAGATCATTGGTAAAAAAGCAGAATATCTTCAATTTTAAGAAAATATGATTTTGATATCATTATTTCATACGATATTCATTATCTTTCGTAATCAAAATTAATCTTCCTAATTATTGTAAAATAAAATTACATTATTCTGTAAATGCACATCTGCTCCAAATTCAAGGAGGTGTTCTACAATGCCTCGACATCCCTGCGCACACGCCATTTGCAGCGCCGTCACACCATTCTGCAACGAAATTATACTAAATTTTGTTTCTTTTGAATTTCAAAGAAACTTAAATGAATTCTTAGAGGATAAGAAAACTTTTTTTATAGAATAGGGACGTGCCTACGAGATGCCAAAAAATGGCAGACATCGCAGCCCATTTTAGTGGATGCGTCGCCGGCCATTGAGGGTGGAGCATACTCTTATATTTTAGTGAAATTAATAAACAAATACTCACGTTATCAACAGCATCTACGTTACACTGGCTTTCCAATAGGGTCTGTACCAGTTCAGTATGACGATGGACTGCTGCAATATGCAATGGAGTTCTGCTGGAGTTATCGCGAGCCTCGCGCGAGGCTCCTTTTGCTATCAGGAGAGCTGCAGTGCTGCTGTGACCTCCCTCACACGCGAGGTGAAGTGCTGTGCGACCAGCCTAATATGAAAAATAGATAGAAATAATATGTAGTCGCTTGCCCCGGAGCATTACATTACATATACAAATATATATATATCAGATGAAAGCTATTTTTTTCTTATTCGACTATATACACATAGTTTTTTATATATTTCATGTAAATCGTTTAAAAATAACTAAATGAACATTAGAGTAATTTATCTAATTAGACTTGAGGGCCAAAGCGTTTTAAGATTGTGTCCCTGTTAAAACAGAATTACGGACGACACAGTAACCGCACATTACGACGATAATTTTGACGAATGTCTAGAACGTCATAATTTATTAATAATAGTAATTTATTTATTGCAAGAATATGGTACAAAATGTTAAGGTGATACAATCGTAAATCGTTCGCATATTCTGCCACACACGATGGCGCGCAAATTTGTCTTAAGGTATTTTACATTATTAGTCAAAGTCAATTCTTATATTATCTAGTCTATTGTACTATATACATTACATCATTAATTTTATATTAATTACGGTGTTTCACGTAAATAATCATTTATTGAATAGTACATTTTTTCTAAAAGTAATACACTAAGTCGCTTTTTAAAGACTCTAGACGGAAGATCTTTTAATTGCTTTGGTAATTTATTGTAAACTTTAATTGCCATACAAAAGGTGTTTTTCCGAAACAGTTCCAGATTGATATTTGGCACAGCCAATTTCTTCCCATGTCTACTTCTTGCTTCAACTTCTACATTATATTATGTACTTACCACTTTTTTCGGGGAAATATTATGAACACTCTTTGTTTTTAAACTGTCGTATTAACTTTTATGATTATTTGGTAGAATTAAATCTAAACTAAAACTATGTTTATCATCGTTGCTTTCTATTTCAGTAATATTAGGTAAACGAGTATTACTAACATTGTGCACAAAACAATTTCCGTAGAATAAAGACATCGTCGTATTTTTTTTATATTAATGTTTTGCAAAAATTCTAAAAAAAAAACAATAATATTAACCAAGGAAGTCAAAAATGAGAAAACATTACAACAGCCTTAATAGTTACTACTTTAATACTACTCGTTGGTGCCCGCGACTTTATCTGCGCAGGATTAAAATAGTAGGTATTTGTTCAAACGATGTTGCGTGAAAGACATATTTTATCCTTTTAATACCGAAAGCGATAAAAGTATTTATTTTCATTTAGGAATCCATTTATTACTACCAAATGTGCAAGTGAAATAAATTATCAATTTTTGTTGTAGATGGTAGATTTTTCCTACTTACTTGATTTTTTGGACAATTCACATAATATCTTTATAAATTGTAGCCTATGTGTTGTTTTGATGTATATGCTTTATTATTGTGAACTCTCATTAAAATCCATTCTGTAGTTTTTACATGAAAGAGTAACAAACATCAATCCATACTTACAGACTTTCGCGTTTATAATATTAGTAGGATATATTTCTACATATTTGCTCTAATAGCTTTTCAAAAGAACAAATACTTTTAGTTACTTGTTCTTCTATTTAAACAAAGACCTTTATATGTTCCCTAATTATTAAAAAAAAGTGAAGGAAACGTAAAACGAAAAATAAATTATACAATTATTGTGCCTAAGGATAAAATAATGTGTTCGCTTATAGCCAGCCAGATTAACATAATATAAAAATAAACTCAACCCCGAATAAATGGAGTTCGTGAATATTGATGCTTCAAATGTTTTGGAACGAAATTAGCCCATTGAATGGAATTGAATTTCGGTGAGTAATTATTAGAACTGACGAGGAGTGTAACGGACATTATTGGAAAACTAGGAACTCGAGCGTACAAATTTTCTTTCTCGGTTTACATTGTTCCTTATATTGTTAACCTTTTTCTTATATAAATCCTTAGATTTTATAAATGAATCCCTTTTGAATTAAAATATCCCTTAGTAGCATCTGTATGAACACGATAAACTTTAAAAACCGAACGGATTTTTAAATGGTTTTCAGTCATAGATTTCGATTGCCAGGATTCATTATGTTTTGTTATATGTTAGATGAAATATTGAAGAGTTGTGATTTTTGCCAAAATACTCGATACCACGCGGGCCACTACGTACATGGTACCTATTCATTCTGAACGTTAGCGCTATTTATAGCTTTCTATTTGAATATTAAATAAACAAATAAAACCTAAAATTACTTAAACATTTCACGTCTTATAACTCGATTGAGTCGAACATTAAGTTATAATTAAGAGAGGAACGCAATATATTGTCTAATAAGGAAGCTGACATAATTCTATCAAGCAAGGCAAGAACACAATTTACCCTACATTTACGATCCATTAAAAACCTTAGACCATGAATTTCTTAAGTCGTTAAGTATACTTAGTAGGTACGTACCTGTTCCTGATTTAATAGGTTTGATAACTGGCTGAAAACCTTTTTTTTTTGTTTTTCTTAGAAAAAAGCTTCTTTGTTGTCGTTGGTAGGTTGACCTTGAATAGAATATACAATATATCCTCGTAGTCATTGTCAATTAGAATATTAATTAACTTAATATTTCCTGACTTTGAGATTTAATTTAAACAATATTACACGCAGAAATTGTAAAGATATTTGATGAAGCAAGTAATTTAGTTGTTTTACCTAGCAAGCTTTGTCAGACGGTAAATGTCTGTTAAATTATGCTTCATTTGTTTAGTGTAACGAATATTTACAGATTCAAGCATTTACGCTGAGTTAACTAAAACGCTTATTTATATGTTAATTTAATAAAAATATGTTATTTATCAGGTTCAGAATGTTTCATTGATAAATTTTTAAAAATAAAACCTACTTCAGAATTTATCAAAAAAGTATGAAATAATGATATGATATAATTTTAGGCTAATTGGCTGACACTTCAATCATCCTTATCTGACCACCAGCTGTATTTGAATATCCACTAAAAAAATTCACGTCGAATTTATAATCTTCTTCGGTTTTTGTAACACAATTTATAGATACATATATAAAAGATATTATTGTACTATGGTTCGGGGAGATGAGTAATCACACAATGCTTTAATAATACTGTCTCTATATTATTGAGTTAATGTTCCTTAAATACTAGATACAGATCTATAGAATATGTGGAGGTGACACCACACCTCCGAAGGAAAAGAAAATAGAATACATGGCTTTTTTTCTACCTCTTCATTTAAAAAAAAATCCTCTTTTTTGCTGCTGAAGACTAAAAGTACATAAATCCGCTTTCTAATTTATATTAAACTTACTATGTATATTCATTTTGGAAAATAAATAGATATATTTTCTATGTTTGTAATATTATTTTTTCTCATGTAAGAATATGTAGGTATGTTTTTAACGAAAAATAACTTCTTTAAACTTAAATTAAACAGCCTCCAACCCGTTTGCCTCCAGTTGCATGCATTAAATTTTGTTTTATAAAATCAGCATGAAACGCAACTGCTACGATTTCCTAGTGTGACCTAATTTGACTCGTAAGCGGACATTTTATGGGAATATTATGCGAATGGAGCTCACTAACGACCAATTCATTGTAATAATCATATTGACATACCGTTTCGACAAAATTTATGTTTTAATCTTTAGATATCTATTAGAAGCATTTCATATACATTTCTTTTTTGACGTTCATAAGTGTACATCGTGTTACCTATAAGTATCATTAAATGATTTTTGACTTTTTTGATTACGTTGTTTTTTTGCTTCTGTAATTTAACAATTTATTATTAGATATTAACAGGTTCAATGTCCAAGCATCAAGGTGGAAATACCCCTCACGTTAAGCTGCGTTTTTATGAAAAATAATGACCAATTTTGATACATCACTAGAAAAAAAATGTTTTGCCGTATGTCTGCGCAAGTCAAATCTACGCCATATACGAAACTATCCCACACGGTCTACGGGGATTTCTATTGCCACCAGGTTGTGAGTTCAGTAAAAACCTTGGGGTTCTGTCGTCCGCCATTCCTTGCTTGACACTTGAGCCTATTATTTTATGGAATAGTCGATGTTGGCGTCGTCAACGATGTCATTGTTCTTCATGGTAGCGAATACGTCAAGAATAACTAGCTTTAATACACCAATAAGCTTTGTGCTTAAGGCCGTGGCGACGTCGCTGGCTACGTATCCAAACAATTTGTATTGAAATGTATGGCAGGTAACTCACTTGGCGAAAGTTCCAGAAGGGGAAAAAAAAGAAGGTCTCAGAAAGGTTTTAGAGGCTTTGGCTCTGGCATCGCTTCCAAATTGTCGCCAAGTGAGTGACGTCGCCATGGCATCCCGGTGAGTTAGCGGCCTAAATATCCAAAACTCGTATAAATTATTATCAATGTTTATAACGGCTATACGAATTCAATGGTTTTACGACTAGAGTTAGAATATGCTCACTCTAACTAAACTTACCTTATTAATTGCATCAATATAAGCTCCTTTATCCAACAACAGCTCCACCACGTTGGTGTAACCGGCTCGAGAAGCAAGCGCAAGGGACGCGTCACCCGTTGTATCGGTGGTTTGCACTCTTGCGCCGATAGAAATCGCGAACATGGCAACGTCGTATGAACCACGAGCGCACGCGCATTGTAGAAGATCATTCTGTTTCTGATAAAGTTGGATAGATGTTAGATATTCGTTTGGGTTTTCGAAATACGTGTTCATTTAGCGGTCTTCAGTGCCAGAAACAAATGTTTCACCGGGATTAGAACTCAAGACCTACGTGCCTAAAAACAGTAAGAAAAAAATTCTAAACGCTTTGAAATCTATTATTTAAACGCTCAAGCGTTATATGAACGCAATATTTTATGTAATATGAGATAAGGATTATATTTTCAAGGATGTAATGCCTCATTAAATTGTCGAGAGACCGATTAAAATCACAAAATGAAGTGCAGAAATAAATATTTATTAGCCATATAATTTATGTTTGATCTTATCTTTATGTCATAGACATTGTTTTATGAATTAAGTACGATCCTTTTAACTTTCTCTTTCATTACAGGTTTCCTATTAAGAAACGTGATTCATTATTTTTCATAATAGGATTAAATTAGGCACTCTCTTAAATAGAGTACTCTTTTGTCTTTTTCTATCGAATTGTATTGACACTGTGTTGAAGAGAGACAGTACATTACGTAAAACGGTGCAATTAGACTTATGTAGTTTTTATGAATGAAAAGTTAATAATTAATAAATTATTACAATTAATAAAGAATAATGTCGCAAAAACTAAAAAAAAATATAATTATTAAATGCCTGTTATTACAATTTAAAATTACTAGGGTATTATAAAACCTTATTGGTAGCTGCCAGACAAGCCCCAGCTTGAACTAGAACTTGCACAGCATCCAGGTGTCCATGCCACGCTGCCATTAACAATGGTCGCATGCCAAACTGCGAATCAACAACCATAGATTACATACTATTTTTAACTTTAATTGTTCATATATAAAACTTCCAAAGAATTCTACTAGGAGATAATATTCGATAAAGGTATCTCTTTATTTTTGGAGTCGTAATCATAACTAGAATGATACAAACACTAAGCAGAAATACATAATTCAAATAATAAATGAAATAAAGGTCAATTAAGGGGATTTTCAAATATTAATTGCTTTTCTACAACCTGAGAAGAGAGAAGCACAGACTAACTTTTTTAGGTGTGGGCCTCAGATATCTGTAACCGTTTCACGATCATTTGTCAATCTAATAGGCCTGACACACGCCGTCGACATTTTGGGTCTAAGACAAGCCGGTTTCCTCACGATGTTTTTCCTTCACCGTTTAAGCGAATGTTAAATGCGCACATAGAAAGAAAGTTAATTGTTGCACAGCCGAGGATTAAACCTACGACCTCTGGGGTCACACGCTGAATCCATTACTTCGACATGGCTCTGTGCTCCTGTTAAATTAGTTCTATATTCGCCAATATTGACGGCCCCAATCCTTATTCTACGTAAAATTTACCGATTATTCAATATGGCCGCAATATGAATAAGCACGGAATATTCAATATTACCTTGTCAACAGCCTCAATATCGCAGTTGGCGTTGATCAGTAATTTGATTATCTCCACATTGCCTCTACTCGCTGCCCAGTGTATCGGGGCCCGCCCATACTGAAACATAATTATAGTATTGATTCTGTAACGCTTTAAGAAAACTTCTGGTTGACCTATTATCAAAGAGAAATAGAAAATCGAAACATTAAAGTCAAGCCACTCTTGGTAAATAGGCCTTTAGGTACACTATTAAATAGTAAAAGTTCGTTAAAAACTTTATTACTTGCTAATTATATATTGTCCTGTTTGAACCAATTTTGCAGCATATGTTATCTGTATCTGTTTCGTGAGTAATTGATTTTCTAATAGACAACTAGATGAGCAGCCTTCTGTGCCTGACACAAGTCATCGACTTCATGGAGTAGAGCGATCGGTTTGATCACGATGTTTTCCTGCACTGTTCAAGCGAATGTTAAATGCGCAAATAAACAGAAAGTCATTGATGCGCAACCAGGGTTCGAACCTACGACCTCAGGGATGGAAGCTGCACGAGATTATCACTTGGCCAACACTGCCTAGCATATTTTTGTACTTGAAATAAAACTGAACATTTAAAAACGGAGGGCAATCGGGCTTGCGCTCACCAGATACAATGCCCTAAGACTCCCGAGTGCGTTGCCGGCATTTTAGAAACCGGTACGCTTCATGAAGGACCTAAGGAGATTCGGAAATTCGACGGGAAGCTCTATCCGCGTACAGAAAAAACCTAACCCATCTAAAATATATTCTACCTGACTTTATCACATGTTTCTATAAAAACCCAGCTACCAAAACATTATTTCAATCTCTGAATACTTTATGCGTGTTCTTGAGAGTTAGATTCTATCTGGAATGGTAAATATAACCCGGAGTCAGAGGTGATAAAAAATTCAAGCACGGCTGGTTGAGCTTACATTTTGAATGAAGGTCGAATCTTGTGACACGTTTCTAAACGAACGCAATTTTTACATGAACTTCGAAAAAGTTATATTAAAACAGATCTAATTTACATTAATTTGTGGGGGT
This sequence comes from Pieris napi, assembly GCF_905475465.1. NCBI lineage: Eukaryota > Metazoa > Arthropoda > Insecta > Lepidoptera > Pieridae > Pieris > Pieris napi. The sequence goes on along the minus strand of NC_062239.1, from coordinate 1,053,054 downwards.
TACAACAAGCGCTAGTACATATCTATCTATCTATATGTAACTATCTATCTATATTTTTTATATAGAATAGGGGGCGAACGGGCATGAAGCTCATCTGATTTTAAGTGATACCGCCCGCTCATGGACACTCTATGCCCGAGGTCTCGCGAGTGCGTTGCTGGCCTTAGAATTTTGAAAAAAATGCTATTTGAAGTTACAGTGCTGGCGCTGATATATAAATTATGACCGTCAGTATCATATTAATTCAAAAGATTTGTTTTAACTAACGAACAACACGGGGGCTATAATTTTGAAGATGATGACGTAGTAGTCGCTGCGGTACACGGTTTTTAAGAGATGAGGAAAAATATTTTCTTGCTTGAAAAAGCTTTGGAAAAAAATAATTATAAATACAATTTTATTTAATAAAAGATAAAATGCTTTATACTCATTATAAATTTTTATTAAACACCCCTAAGTAGTAGATATTATTATTCCATTTAACCAAAATATTTTTTTGTAAATTGCCATAGATTGTGATATAAATTACTGAGTTCATTTTATCTGTTAAATAAAAATGTAATTAAGAACTCCTTTATGTTTGGAAACCATCGTAAGAGCGATAATTAAATTTTATTATTTATTGCGATTTTACGTTTCGACGCCGCAATGCAGTACCTTTCCATCCTGATAAAACATGATCTCAAAATAGGACTTACATTATTCCTACAGTTGACATCTGCGGGTCTCTGCAATGCCTCTCTAACAGCAGCTGGCTCATTCTTGATGACGGCTTCATGAAGCAACAGATCGTTCTGTTGTACCCGAGACCGGCTTTCGCACATCTGTTAAGCAAAGTATAATGTTGGACACACCCATAACAGGAATAATACGTTACATAGTTATCGTAAACTAATAGTGACGCAAAATGTATGGAATCCTTGTCCCCTGGCCGCCATCTTGGAAAAAGGGGTGAAAACACGTTTTTGACTATATCTATAACTATCCATCGCACAAAAAATTTGTGAAGACTTATTTAATAGTCGTAGAAGGCCGTTCATTTGTCCCCAAATGGTAACCTTTTCTACCTGCTAAACATTCCCACAAACTTGGGTTTCAGCTTGTATTGACCCCCCCTACATATTCCATAAATAAAATTGCGTCCTCTAGCAAATGTTCAGTTTGGCCCTCAAATTGTAACATTTCAATGGACTAGTGCACCGTTGGTGAATTAAAAAGAAAACTGTCGAACATTCAAATAGAATTCGTGTCGTCAAAAACATTAATAGTGGATGTCAAATTCAACAAAATTTTTACTCAAATCATGAATCAAAATTGAGAAATAATTCAATTGGTAGCGTTTGACTTATTAGTAACATTGAATTTGCTTTTATTTTATCTGTCTCTCATTAAATCAACGAATTAGATTGATTCTTTGAATTAATTTAGTTTGAGCCTACTTCGAATAATTTCTGTTTGTAAAATAAAAAGATTCATTATAATGAGCTTATAAATTACACAGTCACTATTTAAGTCAAAAGAAATGTTCAGTATATACTTTTACATTACTTTTATTTTTTCTAGACCTGGTGTCAATGTTAGAAAGCACATGAGCAAATATTATCGTTTTAACTTTCCACGACTGCATGGTCAGCCATCGAGATATTTCACAATCAATTCGTCGTAGGGTCCGTGATGAGATGTGATTTTAATTTTATAGGAGCAAATTTTAAAATACGTCTTGGACATATGTATTTGATTTAGATAAGTTTTGCATGTTCTTCCATACTTAACACTACACAATCCATTGAACCCTGGAATTAATACGTAATATGTAAATTTAGTTTCGATTGAAATAAATGGTTATCCAAAAGCTTTGCATTTTTCTTAAAAACAATATCGTAATACGTGAAGAACAAGAATTTCATTTTCATGATTATGATTTTTATTCAGAATGTCTGATTCGTTTAGGGTTACCCAATATTATTGTTCTCCATCGGCGTCAGAATATTGAATAATCAAAGCCTTATTGAATTTTCGAGTGTATTGATAAAGGTTCTTGGAATTGTATAAATTGAAAATGAAATTTAAAGAAAATAATTTTAATCAGATATTTAAATAAATTTGAATTTATTTTATTAAATATTAAAAGAAAAAGAAAAACTTTATTTCACATAATAAGAAAGATGTACAATAAACTGAGACAGTGTACTAAGATTTCTTGTGTCGAGAGCAGCTAGACGCGAAGCACAAAAAAAGTTTTTAATATTAATTAAAAACATGAATAATATTTTTATTCAGATCAGAGCTATTGATCCTAGTAGGGATATATGTCAAACCGTAAAGAACTCCGTTTAGTACTTTAGAACATCGTTTCTCAATCATTTTTACGTCACGACCCACGAAAAAGCCAAAAAGTTAAGTAACAGTCTTGCGACCCCATCACTGGAAACTTATAATAATATGTACATAGCGCGCTATTTTCAACGAATATTTTGTACCTATATATAGTTTGTATTTATTATTTTTCAACAGACCGACCCTCTTTTAAAACAAACTCGATATGCCCAAGGGTCGCGACTTAGAAGCGATGCTTTAGAGGATTAGTACATACAGACAAAAAGTTTAAAAGTTATACTCTTATCGTATTGACTCCAATAATTATTCGATGAATTTATTACATACTAACACACATACATTTAGTACATACGCTCTAATGTCTTTATTGAGGGGCAAAGCCTTCAGAAGCTTCCGACTTCCGGTACGGTTGCTTGTAGATAATGAAATTAAGCGTCCCCTCCATAATTAAATAAAAGTGAGGAACACGTAGGTAAATGTAGAAAAAAATGTTTTACAATGTATTTTCCAAATATACATTAAACTTTCTATTATTTTATTAAACTTTTGGTCCGTCTATATCCAACATAAAATCATAATCACTTTCGACTACTTAGAGCTGTATCGTAGTTTGTACCATTTAGTACTTTTATTTTTATTTTTTAGTTATTAAGCTTATAACATCACACACAGTACTTAAATTACTAATTATTTTACAAAAAATCTCGCATCTAAAATGTGTGACAATTAATGTAAGCATAAGTTTCACAAAAAAAAAATTAAATAGAAATAAAAATTACAATTAAAACATATACGATAGTAAAAGCACACAATAAAATAAAAAAAAATATAGAAATTTGTTGGCACTTAGAGCAGAAAAAAAAGAAAAATTATCATCAAAACAGCGAAATTAGGTTTGAGAAAGGCACCCCACAATGCTTTCTCTAAAACCGATCAGCCCACTACCGAATATATCCAGCTCTGGATACGCTGTGTTCAATTTGTTGAATTCGCGAAGAATTCGAACGAGAGGTGCCTGAACTCCTAGGTTGGTTTTGGCAGAAGGAATTTGGAAGATATTGTTGATTTTAAACCTAGGGAATGAGTAAGGGACGACAAATTTGATATTTCTGTGATTTAAAAGTCGTTATGCTATAGATAACACTATTACTATTCTTCTCGTAGTCAACAAGATATTTTTATTTTTAATTTCTTTTATTTACAATTAAATTTGTTAACAATTTTTATTTTAACAGAATAAACACTACTCATGCAGAGCTTCATATATTCGGTAGTGGGCTGATCAGTTAAAAAAAAGAATTGTTAAAGGGGCGTCCATAAATAACGTGAGGTGTTTTTTTAAATTTTCTGTGACTCTCTCCCCCCTGGTGAGATGTCGTGAGATTTTATTTAACCCCCTCCCCCATCCCCCAATCTCACGTGAGATTTTTCAAATGTGTTTTAAACAAATTCCCACTTATGATTGTGTCATAATACGATATGTTACGTTCCTAAGTTCCTAATATTAGCCTAAAGAGAAATCAAACGATTATCCCATAATATGCTTTCCAAAGTATAGCCGTAACAACCCGTCTTTCTTCAGTGTATTACCAACGGATCCTAAGCTTCTTTGGACATATAGCACGAAGAGATCCTGATAACTTCGAGAAGCTTGTGGTGACCGGTAGAGGAAAAGGCACGAAGACAGGGGACGATGGCAGAAGCTATGCAACACCAACACTACCTTCAGTAATGAAGAACGTGACTAAGAACGTGAACGTGAAAGGGAAAAAAACTAAAGCTATTAATTAAACTTTAAAAAACTCAAAGCCTTTTCGTAAGTTACAAAAGCTAGCATAAACTAAAATTGTAGATACATTGTGTAATGTTTTCACACTGGTTTAATAGCTTTTCACACAATTTACTAAAAGGTTGGAAGCTGAAATTGAAGTTTAAATTTACAAAAGAGGAACTGTGTTTATTTTAAGAATTATTTATACGTTATGGCAATAGTATAAATTGATTTAACTATCTAAACATATCATTTGTGTTATGTAACCTATGAAATACATTTAATTAAATGAATAGTCTATGAGCTAAAATACCCACGATCGATAATATAAGTATCTCATTCAAATGTGATATAATATTTATTAGATATACTTGTGTGTAATCCAAGTAATCAACTGATCAGCAAAATGTACTGGAACAAAGCGACCGCAACAATAATACATCGGAGAGCTTTGTAGAGAATCGCTAGGAATGACAATAATTAATTAGTACTGTGTATTGTGAAGGTTTCTATTTTCAATATATGTATTTTGTTTGAATATTTGTTATTTTGTATTGAAGAGGTTACAGAAACTTTGTTTTGTAGACAAAGTTTAACCTTAAATTCACTATGAATTCGTGGAAAGTTTAGTATTACGAGTTTTGTATTTTATTGTGATATAGCAATAAGATTTTGCTAAAGGATTGAGAAAGTCGCCAAAAATGAAATAATTTATTTTTGTCTTCATGGATAAGAGTTATAAGAGCTTGTCTACAGACATAAAGTATTATCATCTAGCTACTTTATAGGCCGCACTTAAAGAAACATCAAATAGAAAAATAAAGCTCCTATTTAATCTTATGATTTGAGGTTAATCTTAGTCGATTTGCCGAGTCCAATTTACCAGAAATTTTTCATCGTTATTGATAGATGAATGTTCATTTGTAGATTATTATTCAATTACCCTACGCATTTGCAAAACAAAGCGAAACACAGCATCTGTTAACGCTCAAAACGACAGCTATTTTTCTATGATCGTCAGTCGGATCCATGGTTATGTTGTGTTATCAAACAAAGGGGACAAAGGGATCATGTTTCACGGTACTTTGAACCAGGAGAGTACAATCCGACAGGAGGCACATTAATGTATTTACCCTCGGGTCGGGTTATCGGCTGGGGTTGAAACCTTGGCCTCCTTTTATTCGTGTTTACTTTCAAAACCGCGAAAGTACCCAGCTTTGTAACCCGTAACTATGAATGATAGGAGTAAGATTTTACGTTCAATTTATCTTCAAAGTCAAATCAATCATTCATTTTACTATCGTCTTTAAAAGCGTTGTTATGTTCAAGAACGCACCCGTCTGAGAAGAACAAGGCTTTGTGCCTTTCAGTACCGTTTCATTTTTTTTTACATTGTTGATGAATTAGGTTTCAATTAAGAGAACATTGTACCTCATGCGTATAACGAGTAGCCTTATTTTCGTAATAAAATAAATGTTTGAATGAGCACACATCACCCGGAAACATTCCTGAAAAATGTTGAACAGAATGATGCTTACAAAGCCTTGAGCTTACAACCGCTATTGAAATATACAGATAACTGGCACTCTATTTAGGTAGTTTTTTAAAAAAGGTTGCGTGGGTGGGACATTTTTATGAAACATCACTTATAATCCCGTTAAAGCTTTATTTTATCATAGTGCTGCTTTTAAGCAAATAACCTTTGACATTTCGTCCGATATAATATATAACTTAGAATGTTATTTTAAACAATTTAAACGTTTTCAAATTAACGACCTTTTTAAATTAATTCTACGGGGCAAGAGATGCAATTTACTCTACAATATGAGAGTGATATATCGTCTAATGAACTCTACAGTGGCGGCAGATAAAGTTAAAAACGTCGTAAAGTTTGCAAATACGACGTGTCGAGCAATAAAGCATGGTTGAGCCTTCGGGATTACTTTAAGTATTTCAAATAATTTTTTACATTTTAATGTTGAATAAAGTGTAATATTTCTGGAATTTCTTGGAAATACGGGTTTACAATTTTATTATCTGTGCGATCAAAGAGATGATGAAATAAAATTCAATGTTTTTCCAACTCTGTTAGGTGAACGAGTGATGCGAACCAATCTCTTATATAAACACGGAAAATTGCGACTCACGGGATTGCCTGTAAAATGTATTTAATATTCGCGTGGAAATTTAGCCTAACGGATCTGTTTGTACGATGTACTAGACTGGATTTATTTAAAATATAACGATGAATATAATAGTATTCACTCTATTAAAGTATAATTGTTTCTTCAATGTTATGAGAAGAGATCTTACCATTCGTAGAATAATTTTCCCCAAAACAGAGTGTTGGTTATAATATATATTAAGTCATAAATCATTTCACAACAATATTTTCTTATCAGAAAACATGAATACACCTACACAAAGATAAATCTTCAAATAATGATACAATACGTAGTGCTTGTCAGGACAAGTGGACAAGATTGTATAGTGTTTGTTAAAATGAAATATGAATAAAATGAAGCCTATAATTTTCAAACGTCACGACAAAAATCGCCTTAACAATATGAAAACAGCATTTAGAACACAGTGTTTTATTGGTTACCTTTGATTGTTGAGAGTATAGTTAATTAGTTAGGTACCATTAAAGTATTAGTGTTAATGTTCACTTACCTTGAAAAGTGGCTTTCCACAGTTACACTCAAATATACTCAGAAGTATTTAATTCGTAGCAGTGCTAGGGCGGGCGGCGTAGCACTCGTCCGCGCTACGGCATAGTCCGCGACGCATTGAGATTTGAAGCGACCTGTAGCTACGGGATTCTGCACACATGCGCTGAGCATAACTTAATATTTAATAGAAATAGCTTGAGCACTGCTGATATTTCTTTGTATTTTATAGTTGTTTTAAAATAATTGGCTTTTGTTGACAACGATCCACTCGAGATTATTATTTGAGCTAGAACTAACTAGAGCTAAGTGAACAGCTTTTGAGATGGATATTATGTGATATTATTACTTAAATACTTAATATTTTTTTCTCCTTTTCTGTATAAAGTTTTATTTTTTCGGTTTTATTCTTGTAAGTATTTGCTTTGTAAAAATAACGTTTAAGGATACATAGACTTGACTAATGGAATTAAAGCCTACATGGCATAATGTTGATTCATTTCGTGCTTTTACGACACTATCATTTGAAGTTTATTCGTTACTGAATTAAATAGTATGGTTAATATTATTTTTTCTTATGTTTAAGTTGTGTTTAAATATAAAGATTTTTTTAAATAATAACAAATCATTAGTCCCTCTATTTCGTCTGTATAACTCGGAATATTTTCATTGCAACATATTTTAATAAAAACGGTATTATAAATCATATTACGAGAATAGTCGTCTGTTCGTATGCGATAATTGTAAAGGATATAGTGGCTATTATGAATGTCTGATGACCTGATGATGTGATCAGTATTGGGGAGAAGGTGGCAATTCTTGCTTCATCGTCTTCACTACGATGAATATGGTTTGCATGACGACTTATATATTTATGATGTAGCTATAAAAGCCCATATTTATTTGTAAAATTACGATGATATTGTACTGTGTTTTGACATCCCTATTTAGATTGTTGTGTATAAATTTTTAATAGAGTCGGCGTTGTTTGTATCGTGCTCCCAGCTTTGTTGACGATCTCTATTTGACTTTTCAAACTTGGTTTACCTTCTTGCTGTATTTGACAATATTTACACATTTAGTATTAAACACGAATTGTATGTCTCTATTTAAAACAGTCATATTATTTACTTTAACGTGTAAGATGAAACGTCAGCTGGTTAATAACTTTCAATAAGCATATTGTTTTTTTTAAATTTATCTGGCGTGCCGATGGCTGGCCATGCGTCATACTCGTGAACGGGTGCTATTCGTGGTGACTGGTCGGACTTGAATTCATGTATGATGGTGATGGTGATGTTAGTTATTTCGACTATGTATTGTCGTGTTGTACCCACGAGAATGTAAGTGTGTGCTCCTATCTTAGACTAAAATTGGGCTAGCTGATGGCGACGTGTATCTCGTTCGTATATACTTAATATTAAATTTCTCATGTAAATAAAAAATAATTTTTGTAATGAGAAATAAAGTTCTTTAAACATTAAACATTATCTTACCATGCCTCCTGATGATGGAGGACAAATCTTTGTTTTTAATTTATTTTATCATTATTATAATTACTTAAGATGTCATGTGGAACATGGTGTAATTGTTGCAGCTCCTTTAAAAACATTGTTTAAAACAAAGAACTTGGCGATTAAAAAGAGTGGCGGAGAGTTTTTTCCAGTTCTTCTCTTCCAGTAAATGTAAAATCAGAAGAATTTCGTGTATATTTTATGACGTTCATAAGTGTATATTTTGTTTCCTATATGAATTAATGATTTTTGAATTTGCATTTGAATTTATCCACCTCTATCACAGACTGGAACCTACACCCAGACGCTACGAAAATCTAGATACTTATAACAGGTCTTGGATCCAGGTTCTATACCCAGCTAAAGAACTATAAAATAGTTGGAAGTCGCTGAGGCTGACTGATAAGGAAAACTATTACCAAATGACAGTGCCATAATGTTTCTGCTACCCATTTGGGCGTGTTACAGCAATGTACAACATACATATTTAAAATTCAATGAAAAGTAATTACTGAATTAGTATTACCTACATTAATTACCTTGGTATATATACCCTATAATTATTCTACTTTGAGACTGAGCAACATCTTCCATTATTATTTATAAATAAAGACATTTTCACTTTGATCCAATATTCGGTTAGCAAAATGCTTTTACAGTTCATTGAACAGAGTATTAGTACTGAAGTACACCAAGACGTACTGTTAAATAATACTTGCTAACGTCCCTAAACGCCATTAATGGAAGACTATTATTCTAACAACCTTGAGCAGTGTTGGCCTAGTGGCTTCAGCGTGCGACTCCCATACCTGAGGTCGTAGGTTCGATCCCCGGCTGTGTACCAATAGACTTTCTTTCTATGTGCGCATTTAACATTTGCTCGAACAGGGAAGGAAAACATCGTGAGGAAACCGACATGTCTAGATCTAGATCCAAAAAGCCAACGGCGTGTATCAGGCACTGGAGGCTGATCACCTACTTGTCTATTAGATTTAAAAATGATCATGAAATATATTCAGAAATCTGAGGCCAAAACCTAAAGAGGTTGTAGCGCCACTGATTTACTTATTTTTTTTTATATTATTCTAACTAAAAAAATAGTTATATCTCAAAAAAACTCGCGACCCACGTATTCGTAATAACTCTTCTATTTTTGTTATTCTCTAAGTAAATAAGACTTTTCCATCTTAGATTTTATTTATTTATTTCCCGGAGGGATAGGCAGGGAGCACGGATGCAGCGGGAGAGATATGTCAGGACTTGTGACGAAGGACACAGGACATATCTCTCCCGTTTTATCCCATTTTACGATATTCACCATGCATGCTATGGTTATGGGTGCTTTTAACTTGTCCCGTCTCTAGTACCTCCTGGATTTGGTCCAGGTATAGTCGAAGCCTATCTAAGATTAATGATTTTAATTCGTCCATTAGCAATTCAGTCCTCCCAGTATTTTAATGGAAAGGATTATTTAACCTTGACGGACTTTAGAAAGACAAACTGTATTTATCAGAGCATTGTTTTGACGTAGGCTGTACCATTATAAGGTCTTTGCAAAATGTAGTCAGAAAGGAGAGAAATTTAGTTTACAAAGTGTAAAAAGACTTATTTATTGGAAAAGGGACAGTTAAAAAAACTTATATTATTGTTATCTGGGTTATGCTAAAATGCTATTTACCTTAAAAAAATAAAATAAATCATATTAAAAATGTTTATTATATCACATTCATACCCTTGCTAAATTGTTGCTTTCTTAAAAAAGACTAGAATTCAGTTTCCAACTTTGTTTCATATAAAAATTACAACTTAAGTAATAAACAGATAATTTTGTAAAAGATTGTAAACAGGAATTTATCAAGATTATATCACAGACCAACTATCATAATCTTATTTTACTTTTGAGCAATTTTTAATTATTATCATATTATGCAACTAATAATATCATTTTAATTTAAACAGCTCAAATATAAGAATCTTTCCTCCAACTTCGATTTTGTTCCCTTTGCAGTAGAGACTCTTGTGCCGTGGGTTTCAAGTGCACAGGCGCTAATTAAAGATTTAAGTTGGCGCCTGGTAGATAGTACCGGTGACTCCAGAGCTGGTGATTTTCTAGTTCGACGAGTAAGTATCGCAATAAATTGAAGAAATGCTGCCAGCGTTAAAGGACACTGCCACAGGGGCCAAACTTTTTAAATGTGTTTTAATTTATTTTTTAATTAATTTTTAATTATTTTTATTATTACTATGTAAGTTAGGAAAATTGTAAATAGTGTATATTTGATTGTTGTGATTCCAAATAAAATGTTTTTAATTAAAATGTAATATAACTTTAAATAGATTTTAAAACCCAAAGAGGAAGTGTCCAATTTCACGCATATTTTTAATAATATTTTATGTATTAAAAAAGTATTTACTAAAATATCCATCGAAAAAGGTTTTACATTAAAAAAAATATAAACAATGTAAACCACAAATAAAATTACCTAATATAGGAAGCCATTTTTTACTAAATGCATACTTTTAGCTTAATCCATAAATCCGTAACTTTTATTTTAATTGTTAAATTATTTTTTTGACCATTTTAGTATAAAGGGACTCGCTAATTTAATTTGCATTTCTTACTTCTTGAATAAAAGTTATAACATTTTTTAATGTATGCAAATTAAAAGAAAACATTGCCCGTCCTAAAGCAATATAAAATAACAATTATTGCTTCTCTTGGCATATACCACATTATAAGTAACAGTGAAATTACAGTCATTTGTTCTCTTCTATTGCAAGAAGATTGGCTGATCATATGAAAAAGATTCTTCTCGGGAATCGAACTATTAATTACGCAGACTCGTTCATTAAATGATTTCTTATTGAAGGCTAACTTGTATAAATTTCTAATTTCTCTCAACTATAAAAAATGGTCTGATTTAACGACTGAACCATTAAATACCCGTAAAATCTTAATAAACGACTCTGAGTAAAGGTAAAGGGTATTAACCAAGTTCGTCACCAACAATTATTAGACGATAAATCCTATTCTTTAATAACAAATCCCAATTGTTTCATTTCTTTGTCAAAATTTTCGTCTCTGTACTTCTTTATCTTCTGCAACCATTTGCGAGCTGATACGTGGCTCCTACAGGTGCCCCCATACCTTGGAGGCAAACACGCTGGGTCCAAGTGCTTATGGAGTGACTTCAAGTCGTTCCCATGGAAATGTATTTTGTCCCACGCCCTTTGGGGTATGAATTTCTTGAACACGTAGAAGAATGTGTTCAGGAGCCAGTTGTAATTGATGATGTGGCACGCGTTCAGTTTACTTGGTGTTGAGACCTGAAAATTAGGCTTTAGAAATGGCTGGCAACTGTTATTGTAAGCCTAACGTCATCTAGAATAACATGTTTTGTGTCAAAGACATATTCAAACTCATGGTCTAAGATCCCGCTGCAGGATTGGTGTGCTCATCGACTATTTGTTTAAAAAATTTTAAACAAATTTTATTTTAATTTTAAATTTGTCATTTTGAAAAAAATTACATATTTTTTGGAGTATTTATTATAAGTCGTCTCTATTACTCCCCGGTGGTTGAGAACACTAACGTTCGACGCATGCGCAATGGCTTAAAAGCGTCGCACAGCCGACAATCGCTGTCCTCGTCTGACAAATGATGTTACGCGCTAACTCTCTTTCACTCTACCTTAAATATTTATTATCTTTAACAGCCAGTAGCCCTTATTTGCGGCCAGATTTAACTAAGCAACTTTATATGATAATTAATAGAAAAAAATTAGCTTCAATTTGACATATAATTAATAAAAATAGGTTATAAACGTATAAATAAGGCAACGTATGAGCAGGCAGAAAATAACAAACGGCACAAATATAAGAGTCTTTCCTCCAACTTCAATTTTGTTCCCTTTGGAGTAGAGACTCTTGGGCCGTGGGGTTCAAGTGCACAGGCGCTTATTAAAGATTTAAGTTGGCGCCTGGTAGATAGTACCGGTGACCGCAGAGCTGGCACTTTCCTGGCTCAAAGAATAAGTCTCGCAATACAGCGAGGAAATGCTGCCAGCGTTAAAGGTACACTGCCACAGGGACCAAACTTTTTAAATTTGTTTTAATTTTCATTTTATTTATTTATTTTTAATTATTTTTATTATTACTTTATAGGTTAAGAAAATTGTAAATACTGTATTTGTGTAAATAAATATTTTTCCTCAGAAAAAAAAAAAAAAAACGTATAAATTTATCGAAATCAAACCTGTTTACACCTGGCTGCAAAGAGGTGCGGCCAGGTGCGCAACGGCACCCGTGATTTTTTAGAATCTTCATATTAATTACCGTGTTGTAGACGTTATGTTATTTTAAAAATAAATGAACGAAATTTTTTACCAAAAATCAATTAAAAATAATGGCGGCCAAATTTTGATAGGCACCCTAGTAAATATATATTCTCTTAATTATAAATAAACATAAAAATTTGGTTTTAAACAAATAGTCGATGAGCACACCAATCCTGCAGCGGGATCTCGTACTAATGATATACGGTTGTCATACGGCCGCTTTCTATACTTGATCTATAATTGTTTCTCATCCAAATTTAGATTGATAAATTTCAAAATTCGATCTGTTGAATTCATAGATATTTTACAATAACCATACAATAACCATTACAATAACCAATAACCATCCAGAACTGGATTGAAATATCAATCTCTAGTAGTAAAAATTGGATTAGGATTGAGTATAGAAAGCGGCCGCTAGTTCACGCTAGGTCTCGACTCTGGATACCGTTTGAATAAGTTTTTGAATTGTTAGTAAATTAATTTACCTAGGGGACACATTAATATGTGATTTCCACCTACTGAAACCCAACGGCTCCATCTCCTTGCTATGGACTGAATGTAGGGTAACAGTTTACCTTTATCGGTCCCCCCAAGTGTGCGCTGTCTGCCATGAGCGTCTTCTGCGCTTAACCAGCTTACAACCCTTAGAATACCAAGATTAACTAGTAAATTGCATGAAATACTCACTCCCATAATATTGACAATTTGATACGCGATTGTAGGTGTCAGAGCGGACACTTGTCGTAGTGACAGGCCTTCCAGATCTACAACCACAGTGCCCCCAAACACCTGGAGCTTCGGTTGTCGTATGCCGATCTCAAACATTACAACACCAAGACGGACTAGATCTTCAACGGGATATTCTGAGGGGTCCCATTTACCTGAAATAAAAATATCTCATTTGTAGATAAACGTAGAATTGTTGTTATCGTAAGATGTTTTCAGGTATATTTATAATATAATCTATGGATTAATACTAGAGCTAAAAGCAGCGGCGTAACTATACCATCTGGGGCCCGTGGTAAATTCTTTTGATGGGGCCCTATCAGTAAAAATCGTAACTTTGTACTCCGTTTAATTTTAATAAACTTCGAGATTTTCAGCGTACTCAATTACACTTTGTATATGTCTCACTAATGGCCATAGGCCTCCTCTCTTAGGTGAGAGGGAATGGTCTCTAGTCCCCACGCTAGCCCAATGCAATTTCTCTCACATTCGTCCATAGACCATAATAAATCTTGGTCAGGGGCCCTCTTGGGTCCGGGGCCCATGGCATTTTGCCAGCCCTGCCACCCTATTGTTACGCCACTGGCTAAAAGACCTGTTGGATTGAATGAACACGGTGTTGTGAATGAAAGTCGAAAGACAAGATGAAAGCGCATTTCATTTGATTGTGATTGGCCAATCTCATATCCAGTCACAGACACGCGACACGAATCTTTTGACCAATCACAACCAAACGCAACGCGACGTCATTTGTCACTCATACAATTTAATGTCCAGCTTATATCATGTGTTTATTACAGCATTTTAATATGTGTGTGATGGCTATCTATCTATTATATAGCAGACAGTGTCGGATATAAAGATAGATTATCAACATACCAAAGCGCATGATCGAAAGTCTCCCTACATCTGGACGGTCGTACATACAGCCTTCGTAGGCTTCACCGGCTTTGATGAGTCCCCACAGATCGACATCTTGGTACAAGTGTGAGCATTGTTCCCGGAATGCACTATATCTGACTAGCTGGAAACAAAAGTGATTGTGGATTTCAATGAAAACATCTCTACTACTTAAATTGTATTATATTATATTTAACATAACAAAAGTGTATAAGAAGTGTGTAGCGCCGGACGTTCTAAAAGTCTGTTCTCGAAGTGTGTTTCATATCAAAAACCGATAACTTTTTTATTTGTCAAGAAAGAAGATTGAATTTTTGCACACACATAGGGTATTAAATATGGCTTCAAATAAAGCTCAGATGCTATACTTTTATTATTTATTATTTATTATGTACAAATAAATGATAAAAACAACATTTTAAAGAAATGGCCTTCCTTTTATTTCCTCATCGACAATAGAGTAAATAAAAAGGGATTTTTTTTATTACTTTATTATAAAACAACAATAATAAAGCTCATGCGTAATTCAATACGTAAGTAATTAAAAGGTATGATTACTAATATTTATTTCATAATAAAAAAAATTTTACCGGATTGAAGTTATGTATTTACAATTATTATTAGTATTAGAAGAAGACGGCCTACAATTGTCAAATACCTGGGATCCAATAATATCCAAATTAAAATCTCAAGATAAACAATCCGCGAAAATAGAGGAGACCGTCAGCCATTTCTGCCAAAACCCTCCATCTTTTAGTCGATACCAACTCCGGGGAAACAAATACAGATAATACAACTATTTCTACAGCTGTGATACTTTTTGACATTTAACACCTTTTGTCTTCAGTCATCTTCAAAACGTCAGTTAAATTTAAAATTATTAAAATTATGAAAAATAATTGTACATACATAACTTCAATCCGGTAAAAAATCGTTTTATTATCAAATGTGTGAAAGTTATGTCAATAAAAGACAATACAATATTTATTTCATAAAATATTTAAAGTTAAAAAATACAAATTTTGTAAAATTTATACTTAAGTACTACTTGAAAAAATATGTATATTAATTAATTTGTATGTACAAATAAATGATAAAAACAACAGTATAAAGAAATGTCCTTCATTTTATTTCCTCGTCGACAATATAGTAAATAAAAAGGGATTTTTTATTACTTAATATTTACGTAAAAGTAATAAATGTTATTTGCAAAAGCAAAAAAAATTTTTTCCTTTGTTTCAGCATTTACGACAAGTCTAGGTATTAATGTATAAAATATACCGCAAAATAAGTGCAAAATTAAGATAAAAATCAATAAATAACATGGGGTTGCGGTTATTTATTAATAACCGCAAACTTATCAATTAAATAGTTCAACATTAACCACAATAGATACAGGATTTCTGTTTCCTGCCTTTATGATACTTTTCGCGATAACTTCCGAAACCGCACGTACCCGCGACTGTTATTATTCTAAATTAAATCTTCTAACAATTAATATTTCAAAAACATCTTATGTAATATTCAAGGCAACAAATAAACTCATTCCTATCTTTCAACCGCTTAAAGTTCAAGACGTTGAAATCAATAACAAAAAATGGGAGAAATATCTGGGTCTTAGAATGGATACAAATTTAAAATGGAACTTTCATATATCACACATAATTACCAAACTAAAATCACTTATAGGCAGATTTTGGTCAATATCTAAATGCATTCCGCAATCTGTACGTCATTTGATCTATAATTGTTTAGTCAAGCCACATTTCATATATGTACCTAATTGAAATATGGGGTACAGCATGCAAAAACAAAATTTCTACAATACAAACACTACAAAATAAATTAATAAAAGCACTATTCAGATACAATTTTTTAACACCTACTAATAAAATCTACCAAGAAACTAAAATTATGACGATTAAACAACTATATGTTTATAGCACCTGTATCCTTATTAAAAAAAATTTAAATAACTCTCTACATAGTAACTTATCATTTAATAAAATCAAATACACCACTACACGCAATACTCGTCGAGCGAGTTTGCTTATCTTGCCAAAGCCGCGCACAAATTATTTAAAGAGATCTATTAGGTATGAGGGTGTGCAATTGTTTAATCGCTTGCCGTCTAAGGTTCGTAACATTAGCGTGATTGATCAGTTCAAAAGGGCATTAAAGACACACATCAGAATGGGTCCATTAGACTAAAATTGTGCTAGCTGATGGCGACGTGTATCTCGTTCGTATATACTTAATATTAAATTTCTCATGTAAATAAAAAATAATTTTTGTAATGAGAAATAAAGTTCTTTAAACATTATACATATTAATAAAATATGTTTCTCTAGAATATTTACGCTACAAAACTTGAAAAACAAATTTAAAGCACCGGGAAACATCGGCAACTCCGAAAAGTCTCAACAAATAAAAACTGTCTTATTTCCCCTTAGTGTTACTCTCTATATCTAATATATAAAATTCTCGAGTCACAATGTTCGTTCCCATGCTCCTCCGAAACGGCTCGACCGATTCTTATGAAATTTTTTATGCATATTCAGTAAGTCTGAGAATCGGTTACTATCTATCTTTCAACCCCCTAAATGTTAAGGGTGGACCACCCCTAAATTATTATTTTTTAGACAATTTTTTTTTATTGATTTATGATTCAGCATAGTACAAAAATACATACAACCCTTAATTTTCACTTCTCTACAATCAACCTATATTTTTTATTATAGTAGATAGTTATTTTTATTGGACTAAAAAATGTTTCCTAGAAATAATATACATGCCAAAACAACGTTTGCCGGGTCAGCTAGTTTTTTTATATAAATATCCTAAAATCCTAAAACCTGTATTCTAAAAATGTAACTATATAACTATTATTCACTTTATAACTATTCCTACAAGATTTTGAAAGAAATTAATTTTAAAAGATTGAAGCGAACAGATCTGAAAAAAAAACATTCTTTGACATACTTACTTTTCGGAATTAAAAAAAAATATTCCAAATAAAAATCATGCAAAATGACTACATTATATTATAGTTCGACTCTTATACTATATATTTTGTTATTGACACACTTATATAATAAACATTTAAACTGTCAATAACAACATTAGTAAAAACGATTTTTGATATGCCGCGGCCGTTGTGATTTTCCATAGTACTGATGGAGTATTCAGTGGAGTTTTTATGTAATAGGAGGCAAACGGGCAGATCATCTGATGTTAAGTGATACCGTCGCCCATGGACTCACACTATGTTATTTGTAATGTCAAAAGGAATCAATCTAAATTAAATACTGTACGATAATTATTCGTGTCTTTTGTGCTCGCACTTTACCCACATGACGCCCACTAAACCTGCTAATGAGGAAATCAATATCGATGGAGTGACGGTATTTGTACTAAATATATTTATATAATAAATCAGTAAATTCCGCGTTTAATTAATTTAGGTATACAAAAGCGATTAGTTAAATATTTTCTTTTATAGTATTTGCATCATT
This sequence comes from Pieris napi, assembly GCF_905475465.1. Classification (NCBI taxonomy): domain Eukaryota; kingdom Metazoa; phylum Arthropoda; class Insecta; order Lepidoptera; family Pieridae; genus Pieris; species Pieris napi. The sequence continues at coordinate 1,035,282 of NC_062239.1, read as the reverse complement.
GGACGATAAATTATAAACGCCATTATGTTTTAAATATATATCAATGGAAGTCCTAATTTTAAAAAAAAGCCAAGACGAGAACGTAGAGTTGTTGGTCTTGCGCTGAATTTCGTTCCATGGAAGTTTAAATGGTTGCCTGGAAGAGATCGCTCGGATAAGGCCGCCACTTGCCTTCCTTTTTATTTAAAATATCAGTAAATGATATAATAATTCAAGAGTTATACAATAACGCTTGTGCACCAGGTGAGATTGAAGGCTAAATGACTTCAAAAGTCTAGACCACTATATCATGGCCGTGTCGTCCATGAGAACATACTAATTATATTGTACAAGATAGTGCCCGCTACTTCGTCTGCGCAGAATTAAAATAATATGTGTCTAAATAATGTACTAGAAGCGATAAAAGTTTCATTTAGGAATCAATTTGTTACTACCAAATGTGCATTTGAAATAAAAGTATCAATTTTTATTGTAGTTATGTTTCACTATTTTGGCTATAATGTCTTACATATAAGATATATACTGTGGCGGGCTTTAGGACTATTTATGATAAACATTTCCATCATACATTACATAGCCTATGTGTTGTTCTGATGTATAAGCTATATTCTTGTAAAGTTTCATTAAAATCCATTTAGTAGTTTTTCCGAGAAAGAGTAACAAACATACTTACAAACTTTCGCGTTTATAATATTAGTATGATTGCAAAACTAGCGTGATATTATTGCCACATTTTTTGTAAAATAAATAACGTTTCGCAAAGTTATGAATATCATTAAATTAATGAATGTACGACGATTAATTTTGGGTATTAATTTCATCATTATTTCGAAATAAATATTGACGATACCTTGATGGTTCAAAAAATTTAAATACGTTACTAAAATTACATTATCCACTCAATAACAAAACTGTTTTCAGGTCATATACTTAAATTTAGAAACAAAGCGAATGACGCCGCCCCCTAGAGCCCTTATAAGTAAGATGCAGCTGTTATTATAAGGGTGTGACCAAATATAGAGCCGCATTCGAGCGCTCTCAGTTAGTCCAAGTCCCGCGTGCTTTGTTGTGTGCAGGTGCATTCACATTAGGGATGCTCGATATTAGAAAAACACCGATATTGCCATCAATATACCTTTTAATCGATTTCATTGTTGATAAAGAGTAGTGCGGAAGTGTGAGAGAGAAATATCTCGAGAGAAATAATGGTAGAGCATGAAATGATGTTTTTACTTTCAACATCAATGCTCATCGAACATTGATGATCATCGAGCATCCCTAATTCGCATTGAGCATTCGTTGTTGTGTCCTACGAATGCCGCTTATCGCTGCCGCGAACCTATCCCCCGGCCGCCATCTTGGAAAAAGGGGAGAAAAAACGTTTTTGGCTATATCTCCTAAACTGTCCATCGTACAAAAAATTTGTAAAGACTTATTTTGTAGGAAATTGCATTGACTACAATTATGGAACCCCACAAACTTGAGGTTAAGCTTGTATTGACCCCCCTATAAGTCCCATAAATAAAATTGCGTCCTCTATCAAATGTTCAGATTGACCCTCAAATTGTAAAATTTTTATGGACTTATTCATATATGGCTGATTGTGCGGATTATTTAGTTGGTCGATCTATTCGTACCACAATTTTGGCAAATAAACGATTTATTATTATTATTAAAAAGCGTCTATACACAGGTTTGAACGCAACAATTTAGAGTAAAAAACACTATAATCTTTTTACGAACAACATTTGTTAAACATTATAATTTACCACACACGCCGTCGACCTTTTGGATGTAAGGCAAGCCGGTTTCCTCACGGCTTCACCGTTCGAGCGAATGTTAAATGCGCACATAGAAAGAAAGTCCATTGGTGTACAGCTGGAGATCGAACCTACGACCTCAAGGATGAGAGTCGCACGCTGAAGCCATCAGGCTAGGCACTGCTGCTGAATATGTACTAACCAATCAAAAAAGCTCAATAAAATAGAGCTGCCACATACTTCACTAAGGGGGTGTTCACGGGATCTAAGACTATATCACTAATTATGTGGGTTTTCAAATAATAATTTAATACGTACGGTTAACAACAAAGATTGTCATGGTTATATACACATTAAGTATGATTCACGTAACGTTATAATGTATTACTCATATACATACTGTATAATTATAGTAGGTCAAGAGTTCAATAACTCTTCTACACACTTTAAGATAAATCTATATATAATTAGTCCTTATTTGAGCAATTTTTATATATTATATTGAATTAATATAAGCCATAATAACTTTTTTTATAACCCGGTTTGTAGCCTATCGAAGATGTGTACATAAAAATTTAGTTAAGAAAATGTTTGAAAATCTTAAAACACTTACAAGTTTATGCGCCCTTGGTATGATGAAATCTCTGGCGCGAAGAAACCTTAACAAGTACTCGTCGTCTGTCCGAAGAGGCTCGCATTCCCCGCGATCTGAAATTAGTTTCTCAGAAATTTATGGGTCTTCTTTATATTGAAACTTGCTCCTTTTTAAAATAGATACCTAGTCAAGTTATTTTGTTGTATGTAATGTTTAATATCAATGTTTTTCAATTTGTTTATATTTTTTTGGCCAAATAAAAATTATAATGAAATTTTTAATTAATCACCGAGACTTAGGGCCGGTTTTTTTCATCCGTAGCTAAAAATGGTATAACCATTTGTTACATTAAATGACTAACCAGTAAGTAGTTAAATCGTAAATTCGTTTTTCGATGTCTATTTTAACTATATAGACCAGGGTATATATAAGTTATCTTAAAATAGTAATAAAAAGGCATCTAATTATAATTTAAAGAAGATTCATAGAGAAGTAGGGAAGGGGATGACGGGTCTGGGCGTTACTGCATACGATTTTTTCCATTTTCTGAGAAGATTTACTATTGTAACATAAATATATTTTTTTATCATAGGAAAGTAAAGATTTCAACAAACTGAAAGCACACCAACTTTTTGAAAAAAGCTGATATTTTGACGGGTGAATTTTCGATTGAAAATTAGGGTGCTTTTTCGATATTAATTCAAAATTATTTTTTCAAATCAAATAAATTACAGCGTATTAAAGACATAAAAAGGTAAGTTTTCACCAAATTTTGTGAGAAAAAAAAATTGTAAAAGATAAAAATTAAAAACCAAAAACTTGGTTTTTTTATACAAAAGATTTAGATCTTTATAATACCTACAACTTTTCTTTATTACTTTTTTCCATAGGACCTTTTGTTTTGCCGGAAATCGAGATAAACCGTTTTTTACCCTTAAAACTCCCCCCTCCCCCCCATAACCCTTCCCGACCTCAGATCGCCCGTAAATTTATAAAATTCTCCTCCTTTTCCAATGGGTTTCATCCTACTATTATTTTTTTAGCTTTCAAAAATTATTGACCTTGGTCTACTAGTAAAACTTAACAATTGGCCAATCGTTGCCAGTGCAATGAACAATGACATTCCAAAAAATGTAATTTTATTTTTGTGGGGAACATTTAATTTTGTATGACAACACTATACTTACTGAGTGAATGAGTGCCAATGGACTTTGTATCCGGCTAATAAATAAATTTAAAAAAAAAAAAATGAGAGAATGAAATCCACTTTGGCCATCTTTTTCGTTATTTGCATTTTGCGCTTGAAGTTTGAAGTGTCAAATTCATTTCGAAGTTTGAACTTTGAAGTGTAATATAAATAACACGATATAAATAAAGTTGTTTTTCTGTGTTTAATACGGTTTACAGTTTAAACCTTCAACAATACTAAAGTATATAAATAACGATGTTCACAAATAGCCAACGGTCAAACAAGTAAGTACAAACATATTTTCGTGTTATTTATTCCGTGTCATCTTGTGTTTCGGAATAGAAAGTAATACATTTATGTTTTGTTAAAGAGACCGTACCTTACCTTCGTTGAAACGAAAACAAACAAGAGAGCATGATTTGTCCAATTATGCTAAGGAAGAGCATCAAAAACATTTGCTTTACAAAGAAGAGGCTCACCAAAAATCCATGCTGCACAAAGAGGAGGCGCACCAAAAAGCGATGCAGCAGATGGAAGAAAGGCACAATAAATATATGGAGCAGCAAGAAGAGTTGCATCAAATTGAGGTAGAATGCAAGAAGAAACGATTAGAAAATATTAAATTGCTACTTTAGGGTATAAATTATGTCATGTTTTTTTAACAAAAATAGTTTGTATTTAAGTTATGATTAAACAGTTTATTAATCAAGTCACATGTTTTATTTATAAATTCTTGTAATAAAGTAGGTAGATGCTAACTCACATATGTAATAGAAAGCCCTAAAGAATATCATAGGTCCATAACTAATGTCTAGTTGTAGTTCATAATACAAGTATGTACTTACAATTAAAAGTTAATATTATAGGCAATAAAATACATAATTAGAGTTATTATTTATTAATATTCTTCATTATTTACTGCCGTAGTTCTGTAGCTAGTAATGAAGCAAAAAAGGTTTGTATGAGCTGCTGTCTGTACTCTTGTTCATTGGCAGTCTCCGGGAAAGCTAGATGCTCTTCCATCGGAAGGTGAAGTGTGGAATTTCCATCGTTTTTTGGCAGATATTCCCTCTTTTCTATGCAATATTGCCGTGCTAACAATGATAGGCTGTACATTTTTTAGAGCCACCCTTAATTGTGAGCCTACGCAGGGAAACCTTTACCACACTTCAAATAATATAATAATACATAGCTGAGAGTGGGCGTTTTATGATCATTCCCAATTTCAGTAACAATCCAGAGCACTGTTTCCTTCTATAGGTGGTAACGATGACAAAAATCTACATCATCCCAGATTTCTAACGGCGGGCGGCGTTGCCTTAATATTTTTGGTCTTCACATTAACACAATATCGAATATATAAAATTCTCGAGTCACAATGTTCGTTCCCATACTCCTCCGAAACGGCTCGACCGATTCTAATTTTTTAATGCATATTCAGTATGTCTGAGAATCGGCTACTATCTATCTTTCAAACCCCTAAGTGATAAGGGATGTCCACGCAAAAAAATTATTATGTGGCATTAAAAAATAAATACAACCCTTAATTTTCACCACTTTACGATTAACCCCTATTTTTTATTATACTAGATAGTTTATTTATTTATTTATACTTCATTTCCATAATACACATAATCTAATATATAAAATTCTCGTGTCGCGGTGTTTGTGGTTAAACTCCTCCGAAACGGCTTGACCATTTCTTTTTTTGTGTGCGTATTGGGTATATCTGAGAATCGGACAACATCTATTTTTCATCACCCTAAATGTTAAGGCTAGTCCTCCCCTAAATTACTTTTTTTTAATTATCTAAAAGGAGATTTTTAAATAAATTTAAAGACAGCTCGTCTGATATAAATAGGTAAGGAATTCCATAGCATGATACTTTGCACGGTGAAGGAGGAGTTATAGAACTCGAGTTTTCTATTGATATTTAACCAATAGTTGAGTTAACTACGGATCAAAAAACCCTTAGCCCTTAGTTTGCCTGCGGATTATTGTAATTTTGTCGTTATGTCAATAACAATTTTTGGAAAAACGGATTCCAGGATTATTCAAGTTTCGGCAATATTTAAAATAGTCTTTGGACATATAATTTAAATTGTTTTGCAGATTTTTTGTCTATTGTGATAAAAATACGTTGCAATTTCGGACGTGTAAATAGGTTTTTAACTGCGATCGCAACAGTATGACGCAATACTATAAAGAGATGATCTGCATAACAGTTCGTTGCTCTGTGGACGAAATAACGATAACAATAAATTTTTAATTTATCTTTTTAAATGAGTAATTTAATAAAGCTATCTCTCATAAATTACGTAATCAAGGATTAGTCATGCGCCATATTCTATTTTACCATTTAAAGCTTTATATTAATTTACGTTAAAAAAAATTATGTATGTGAGATAATTCCATATCATACTTAATTTTAATTACAGTATCATAATGGATGACGCTTAAAAGGCAAGTTGGCAACCCTGTTACTATTTCATCAACGAGAAAAAATTATGGCTGAGATTTCTCAATGTTCGCAAAAATTGTTAGACACAAAAATAATGTCTAAATTATACACACTTTCCATTACCTTTTGTTTCTTCTTTGAGATTTAGATTTAGTTCTATGATTTTATGTAATGTTTTTGTTTTGAAGAAGCGACTTCACTGCCTATTCTAGCTATACTGTATGTCGTCAACCTGAGACAAAAACGCAGTCAAAACACAAAATTCAATTCTTGCGAAAAGCTTAGTTATTGGAAAGTCGTAATTGCGCAAAAATCGGTTTTAAGACTTTCTTAACTTAATGATCCTGGCTTCTATACAATCTGTATGTGTAATATATATATATATAATGTGTATGTTCTTTTAAGAATACTCTCCCGAGGTGTGCATATTATATACGTTGACGTAATAAAAAATATTTCAAAGAAACCTTACCAAAAATCATTCTTCTAAGCTCAGTGATTGCTGCGTCCCTGGTGTCTAGATGCTCGTTGCATATTTCCGGAGCCATTTCTAGCAGTTCAGGATCCTCTCTGGTATTCAATTCGGCCTCAAAGGCAATTTCCAAATAATGCTCATACATTGTGGACCCCATCTTGCTGCAAAAAAACAATAAATTTAATACGATTACCAAAAAAATAACCTAAATAAGTTCGTAAAAAAGATTGAAATTAGATTTTAAAAATTCAAGTTTTTCAATTCACGAACGCCATACGCACACACAATGTCATTATTTGAAATAAAGTGAAGTTTACTGTTACGTTGAGGTCAAAATTCTCAGAGAGACAATGTTTTCAAATCGGTTATCCGCCTACTGTTCGGTCAATTTTTGTCTCGTCGGAAATCGAAACTAAAACACTTCTGTATTTCTAATATATCTTAAGCTGTGGTGCAGGTAGCCTTTAATTTTATTTACAAGAAAATATGTTAATTTTAATAATTTAAAATTATTTTTTTATGTAAATGTTATATCAGTTACATCGTTATTGCTACCTTGAACTCTCGTAACGTTGCAACTATGTATGAATGCTTACTAACATCAGGCTTCATCGGGCAAGTTACTTAATTATGAACAACCTCACACCATCAGATTTCCTGTATAATAGATTTTCCGGGATAGTAATGTAATTGCAACCCAAACGCCATGGGTTCGTTCGCATTTCTAAGCAAGTATGGGAAATTATCACTCAGGAAAGCAAAAACGCCACGTGCCCTATTGCTACAGGACTTTATGAGAAATACTGAAATAGTTACGAAGTTAGAAGTACAATTAATTGCAAACAGAGGCAACGATGCGATAAACAACTTTGTTTTTGTGCAATAGATGGGATAATAAGGAAAGCGGTGTCCAAGTCAAATATAAACCTCCTGTTATTCTCTGTGACCCGTGTGGTATCCGCGAGCAGAATCTTAGTAACCTAAACAGATTATGCAAAAAATAATTAATTATAGATTATATAGATAATTCATTGCCCATTGTTTCCGTGAACTGTAAGACTAAGCAAAACTATTTTTATGTAATCATTGTTACGTTTGTCTTCATCAACAATTATCGTTCTGATGATGAAATTTTATTAGGAATATAAAAATCATTTTTGAACTTGTATTTTTAAGTAAAGCACAGGAGCGAATCCTTACGTGGATTAAAATAATAACGTGGAAATGTGTAACTGTAATATTTCCTTTAAGAAATCATACATAAGTACCTAACATCTGAAATAAAATGAGTGTATTATAAATGATTTTTAAACAAAGCAATCCTAACAATGACATCATATTAGCTGTTTTAGTAATGTAGACAGTAGGAAGTATACAATTACTAGTGCGCATTAGGTGACAATGTAAATTTTTAAGATCTCATGTACTCGGATAAATAAAATCTTTTTATTAATGGAATTAATTGTATATCCTATCTCACCATGCCTCCTGCTGATAGAGGACCAATTCTACGCCCTTGATTTGAGAACTGGCAGTAAATGTAAAATTAGAAGCATTTAATGTATATTTCTATTTTGACGTTCATAAGTGTACATTGTGTTACCTATATGAATAAATTATTTTTGACTTTGACTTTGTAATCATGCCGTTATTTCTTTCTTACATGGGTGGATTTGACTATACACGAATATACAACTTGCGAATCAATGGTAAAAGGGCGTAACACAATTTAATAATAACATGGCGACTTGCTTTGATCAATTTAAATAAAGAATTAAACATTTGCAGATTTTAATCATATGGAGTTGATAACCTTGTACGCTAAAAGGGAGCGTAAGTCTAGAACATTATATAACAGAGAGCATTGAAGGCTGACTAGTATGCCTATCACGTAACTTACTATTAAATACCAGTAAATATTATATCACTAAATAACATATTGAATTCAATAATATGACTAAAAGTATGTCCTTTAATATGTATAAAGAATATAAAATGTATCCAAGACACAGATCTTTACATACATAGGTTTAATAAGCAAGGAGGAGACACCGCCCTGCGTAACACGCTCGGACCGAATCCGGGACCTCACACACACTGGGATCTCACGGGGTGTTTTACCTATTAAGCCACTTTTGGTTAAAAATTTCTAACTCTTATCTCTCTACCTAATTCTGCGATCCTAGTGCGTATTTATATAACTTTTTTTTGACTCTTTAGCTTTAGTATGGTATTCTGGAAAAGGCCGCTTTAAGGTGATAAGGCCACGCCGATTAATATTTGTGTTTATTGCGTTTCTTCTTACAAAGTAAAAATATATATTAAAGTTACTCAAAAATAACCATGGCGACGATGAGGTCATGTCTATGTCTAATAACAGGAAAACCTTACAGTCAACAACTTAACAAATATTGTCCGTTATAATATTCAAATCAAATATTTTACCCGTGTATCTTGATTCGAGACGAATTTAAGGTCAAGGTATCCTGAACTTATAAGACGCATCCGATATAGCATCTAAAAAATACTATCGCAATTTCTTATCGGTATGTCGATTTCGGCCTTATCTGTGAGAGCTATCCATTTTTCAGTCGTTCAATTGTAGTTGTGATTTGTTTATATTGTCCTAGTACTATTTTTATTTACATCAAAGATTTACATTTAATTTTTTTTTAATATTAATTAATTTATACAATATTTGATAGTCCTTCAAAATGTTGTCTATGGTGTGAATGGTCGCAGTCAACCGGTTTAAGGAACCGTGAAGGTATCGACTGATGTCAAGGTTGGTTATAACAGGTTACAAACCATGTAACCCTCTATAAACTTTGAATTGAACGATCATTGGATCGATTCACAAATAGTGCAAACGTAAAATATTTGTTTCTAACGTTTTATCTGTTATCAAAACCCCAAGCGGTCAGAACATTGACTACAGTAGCTATGGATTTTCGTTGTGAATGTTCAGAAAAACCAAATTCGAGGAGTATTTATTTTTCTTATTTGAAATTGTGACACTGCCACGCAAGTATGTCAGTCGATTACTACAAAAACCTATTACATATAACGAATATCAAATAGACTCAATCAATATCAAAAGACATACAATATACCCCTAGTACATATCATTCCTCCTTATATAGATAGGTACACCCTTATAGTGAATAAAAGATAGAATGGCCTTTGTTTAGCTACAAAAACTGCAATAAAAACAAGGAAGCAGCAAATCTTAAACGTATTTGAAAAATATTCATTATTAAAATTATGAATACCGTGGGAATTCCATTGTAGTTAAGACGGTAGTCGATAAAAAATATTAAATTATTATTGATTTTGAAATGTTATTTTGGCAATTAAAATTATGATAAATAAATAAAACTTAGTGCGACATTTACTGAGAATTACCTTACAATTTTTTGCAGTAATTTGATTAATTAATATATATATATATATATATAATAATTTCTTCACCGTTAAAATTACAAGCTTTTAAATCGATTATAATAATTTTTCGTGATCGTGATCGATAAGTATATTCAATCACACCTAATATTTTATATAATAAATATATTCTTAATAAAAATACGATACGATATTCTTAATAAAAATATTCATGAAACACAAAACTATTATTAATCCCGTACAATGCTTGTTACTAATCTTACCTCGCTCACTATTTATCTGCACTTTTTCTAAGTTTACATTACAACTCACAGACTTAAAACTTGAAATTATAAATTTATGTGTGAAAATATTTTAATATTTGAGCGCGACGCATCCGCGCTGACCAAAGAAAAACTAAGCGACTACCACTGATTATTATCACAATCTAAAATTAAACATTTGTTGTCCTGCTCACATCGTTAGGCAAAATGTGAGAAGGAAATATTTATGTTATTAATATATAAAGCAATGGTTAAAGTGTATCATCATGTTATCAAGGAGTCACTGCTCTAAATGTTTTTGTTCTAAACATATTAGCGTTTTTGTTTTATTTATCTCGTTATTATTGCGGTCCTGGTATATTCTACGAATTTCGTTTTAAAATTTTTCTTGAGTAACTAAATAAAGACGTACACGTATCAGTAAACGTCACCCAGTGAAACTATATCTTTATTATTATTTAACATAATATAACAGTCATCATTAAAATTCACCAAAGCCTTTTATCACTGAAATCAATCAAAATATCCACCACGATTCGGTACTACCAGTATTCATCCTTCGTTTTATTGCATCCTGGTTCCATTCACATCAGTGGTTTTTTTTATACAGTGTTAATTAATATTTATTTAATATAAAATCTCGTATTAAATGAATAAAATCGATAGATAGATATAATTTATGTATATATATTTATTATTCACTTGTAACACGAACTTAAATTAAATTTTTTAATTACCTTATAACGTTTATGATAAATAATACCAACAACACGCGGCCAAATCCAAATTTGAAGTTTTTTTAACTTATTGCTATAATAAATGCAAATACCACTGGTAAAACAAAACACTGGACAATATTCAATCAACGCACGTGTGTTGTCATTAACAATGATTAGCACACTGCGCACACAGTGCTTATCTTATAAGTCTTGTTGGACGCACCAGATACCTTTATCATACAAGGTCTATAGCAGGTCGTGCAGCATTAATGGCCCTTGCATTGTATAATTCCCGCTGCAACCCAAGGTTAGTGACACTAAAACAAGCCTTCCGCCTACTTCAACAGGGAACGAAAGCTTAGTCTGAGATTTTATGTGATCTTTGGGGATTATTACTTACAATTTAAAACTTATAAAAACTTACACGGTCGCGTAACTTGAACCCAGCTCTTTCTTTACTTTTTCATCATAGACTTTATAAACATATCAATCAAATCATGGCCAATAATTTTGATATATGAGTAGAAAAAGATACTGAGTAGAAGGAGTTTACATAGATATATGTAAACTCCTTCGAAAAGGCTTGACCGATTTTTATGAATCGATTTATCTATGATAAGTATGGCCCACCCCAAAGATGTTTTTATCATTTGGCTGTCAAACCTAACACATATCTTTTAATAGCGATAATCCCTATGTATATATAAAATTCTCGTGTCACAATGTTCATTTCCATACTCCTCCGAAACGGCTCGACCTTAGGAAATTTTTATGCATATTCAGTGACTCTGAGAATCGGCTACTAGGTATCAAACCCCTAGGTAATAAGGGGTGTCCACCCCAAAAAGTTTTTTTTTTATTTTTCGACAAAACTTTTAGTTTTTATTTTGTTATGATACATTATACAAAAATACAAACATCCCTTAGTTTTCACCCCTCTACGATCAACCCCTATTTTTTATTATAGTAGATAGTTATTTTTATTAAACTAAAAAAAGTTTCCTAGAAATAATATACATGGTAAAACGACGTTTGCCGGGTCGGCTAGTAGTACTGTAAAAATCTTTATATAATATGTCAAAACAATTATTGCCGGGTCAGCTTAAAAGCAGAGTAAATCTTGATTACCGTGACTTTTGAATTTGGAGTATAGGGTCATGCAAAGAATCCGTGCAAAGTTCAAGACAGGTAAAAGGTTATAATTTTATTTTATGCATAATTTCACCGTAATTTCTAGAAAAATATTAAAGAATCGCAAGTTTTTTTAGTATTTATCAATTAGCATTGAGTGATCAGATTATTAAAAATGTTTTTACCTTCATAATCAGGATAATGTAAATAAACAAAAAAAATATATAAGACTAGCAAACTCGGCGAACTCCGTTTCGCCACCAGATGGCTTCGTTTTATGTAACATTTCGTTTGGTGATCCCGCTTTTCTGTTGAATTTTTTCCTGAATTTCCTCATTTAGGCTCTCATTTTCAGGAAGGAAAACCCGACTTATTTTTATATAGTAGATAGGAGCACTGGTACATTTAATGTGTGTATTATACAATGTACTAATTGTTTAAACGATTTCTTAAAACAGGTTAAAAATTACCCTAAGACCTAGCTTTACAAGTTTCTTAGAATAAAAATAAAGCATGAAAATAGTGAAAGTATAAAATGAATTATTTCCGCCTCATCATTTTATTCTCAACCGTTACGGCCGACATTTTGAAAACATGCATACATAACGTAGATACAAAATCTTATTAATAATTATTGTATTTATAAATAAAAAACAACCTCATATTAAATTAATTTTAAAAGCAAAACTATGCTTAATTAGTTTTATTGGAAATAGGACTTTAAAATATACGTTTAAAACCGACAATAATAATTATAGTTCTATGCGGCACACGGCTTGTATGAATTTTTAATTAATTTAACTACAAAAAGTCCTTACCAATTGTTTAATAAAATTAAACAACTTTTTAGGTAATTATATATAATGTGTCGTATGACATACTAAATATTTTATTATAAATTATGAAGCTATGACAGTTTTTATGTTTAATATAATTTTATTGTTCAACGTGTATAATAAACATTTAATATTTTGACATTATGCATCCAAGGTTGCATTACGTAAATTGGAGTAAACTCTTTATATTTCTGAAATGTCAACGGCCAGTATTAAAACCTTATCTTTATGAAGATGTCATCTCTTGAATAAAGTTAATGTATTTGTTGTCCTTTAGTGAACTTTAAGACAAGTAAGTAGTACAGTTGTACCTTGGGTGCACGAACTGTGACTTCCCTACGTCAAACTCCATACGTTTCTGAAATATAGTATATATAATATATATATAGTTTATATAAAAGTAACCAAGTCTCGTTTTTGAATCCTACCTAACTTGCTTCCCAAATGATATTGTTATTATGCACAGGCACAGACAGGATAACATAAATTGTAGACTACGGGCTACTAATAAACGTCTAGATTTGAAATGACATTGACCTTGGAAAAATTTGTTTATTACCAAATATTTAGACCACATGAATAATATACGAATGTCATCGTTGTGACGCCTCAATTCATTATTATTGTATAATTCCTTTGAAACTAATACTGATAAATAGCTTTTTTGTAACAGATTTAAATACACACTTTGGTATTTAAATCTGTTACAAAAAAGCTTTGAAAATTAATATTTGTTAAAATTTGTTTTCTACACGCCTACTTGACAGTTGATATTGACAGAGTATTAATAAACAATTTTACAGAGTAGTACACATTTGTAATATTTATTATCTCTTTCTGACTCTCTGTATAACATTTGTACAAACCATGACATGGGTTATAGACGAAAAATAAAGTTAATTATTTTTTGTAACAACTTTCCGTTTCTTAATAATTTTCAATGTCGATTAGGCAATATGAGCCATATTGCAACATATCCGATAAATATATAAAAATAAACGTGGGAACAATCAATTTTTTGAAATGGTTAACCGAATTATGCAACTGCGAATAAAGCGTTTTCAAGAAGATTCGTACCGTTACGGCGGAACAGAATCGTAAAATCAAACGACACGTAATCTCAGTCAATATAAATGCTTTTAATTAAAAGATTTAACATTTCAAATTAATTTGAAACTATATCTAAAGTAACTTTGGGTTCATAGCAATATAGTTTTAAGTAAAACAGACTCGAGACTTCTGTTTATTTATTAATTAAAAAATCACTTTCTGAAACTTAAAAATTATTAGATTTTCGTGAACATACCCCTTCATTTTGCTTAACTTTATATATCACCAATAACTACTTTCTTTCCTTAAATTATTTTATAAATTATTCATATACCGCCGAAAGTTATCCTGGCGCCAACAACTAAAACTTAAAAGCGACTGCCATCTGTTGTCACGGCCCGTCGTTCACCTTGGTATGGGCTTCATTGCCTTACTATTTCTAGTCTCCTGGTAACATGAAACACTTTGGGGCACATCAGCCCGCTTGGCGCTTGAGCAATTTTTTTGCGGCGTTGAGTGGACGAATATAGTATGAGTAGTAAGTATAGTAAGTAGTAAATAAATAAATAAATAAGAAACAGAGATATAAAAATAGGTAAAAAGTCTCCACTAACAAACAACTAATATTAAAATGTATCTCTGAGTTCTGACCAGAGAAATCAAGTTCAATTCAATTATCCATCCAGGTTTAAGAAATATATACATACACAACGCCATCTCTTGGAATGTATAATATAAGTTCCCTAAATATTTTCGGAAACAAAAACTACAATTTAATAATAATTGTCTATCCTGTATGAATAGGCCAAAATCGATTAAATACGGAACAATATTTAACTTAAACATAACTAAAAACACGAGAAAAATACTAACAAAGGTCCGTAATTGTTTATCAAAACCTACTGAGGTACCTACCTACTTTTTCCATATTCATCTACTTAGTTTGTTGCCAACTCACTCGTTACACAATGAACAGGCAACTTCTTTGTTCTATTGTTTATTAAAATGATTATATGGTCTACCCACGGTATACCTATTTATTAGATATCGATTGTTAAGGGAAAATTATTTCACATCATGAATTAATAAATCCTATAGTTTAATTACAGAGCAATATGCATTTCGTAAACATTGCTCGACTTTTTCAAGAAGTTTTTAAAATTTTATCCGTCATAGTAAATATAAAAGTTTTTTATTTTTAAATACAAACAGGAAACAAAGTTATTATGAAGAAAAATAATTAAGGTAAAAAAAACAGTAGCCAAAAAATACACTACTAAATTTAAGTATGTATTAAAAAACCATTATAACAAAAGTTGTCTGATTTTTCTATTAGACATAACGGAGAGAGGGAGGAATAAATTAAAGACGTCGAGTCACAGTAACGAGGAACGAGGGCAGCACCAAATAATGGTGCAGAGTAAGGTCAAGGATTACACGTGGAGAAGAAGGAAGGTAGAAAGTCAGAGGTATTAACTGAAAGGGATATTGTCGTTTGTCGTCGTAACAGAAAGGCAAAGCCAGGGACCGAGTGTTAACAAAACAGCTGAGAGAACCTAAACAATGGCTAGAAAGCACTACCTGAATTTAAAAAAATTGGAGTGAAACTTCTTTAGGCGCATGAGGGTAACATTTTTACGGAACGTCACGAAGATGTGCAGCGTTTTTCTCGAAGAAAAGGGAGATTGAGACCGATTAAGAGAGTGAGAAGGGTGAATTACCTTATAGAAATTCTATTTTTAAAATTAAAATTTCGTAAAGAGAATTTATGAAATATATGTAGTTTTATTATATTTTATGCAAAATAATTTATTGAATTCTCAAATGACGAATTGTAAATTAAAATGCGACGTGTTTTTATTAAAGAAGAAATTAATTTATAATTTGTGTTAATTTTCGACACTTTATATTTTAATGACAATTAAATTCCTAACGACGTGACAACGTAATTCGATTGAGCCGGCTGCACGCACGAAAAAACATGACACATGCGGCGTTACCTCGCTCTTGACGCATGTGGCGTTACCTCGCTTTGAGGCGTTCCATTTAAGGCTTGAAGTGCAAGCGAGAGCGCGGAACGAGCGACAAAGAGGCACAATCGGCCTCCGCGTTCGGCAGCGTTCGACATCCGTCTCTCTCCTACTTGAGTAACTTGATCAATTCTTTTGTGATTTCCATTTAACTCCTTCTCAATATCCATGCAAAATATCAAACAAATAAAATTAAAATTTTCTTTTGAAAAACGCAACCATTCTATCAGTATTTTCTTATGACGTTGTCACGTTCAACTATCGTCAGTGAACCGACTTTACAGACAACCGATTTTTTTAAATAATTAATCGTCGTATCTCCCAGGGAAGACGGGAGTCGATTCCACACTTCAATAGTTCGCAAAATAAAATGTCTATGAATCGGACCTTGGAAGACTTCCAGCCATCAAGGTGATGCGGATGAAATTTTGAATTAATACGCGCTTTCCGGCTTTATTCGTTACCCTCAAAAGTCAAAACCAAATTTGATAACCTATTCATAAAGACAACTTCTCAATTTACTGTCGTGGAACATAATTTAGTTCACGCATTTACAAATTACAGATTACAAACAATATTCTTTAACAGTTTTATAATTTAAACGGACGCTCTATTATTTCTAAACATTGGCGTATTAGAACCAATTTACTGTTCGGCGAAATATAAAGGTTTATGCAATTCCCAGTTACCGCTACTATTTACAAAACAGAAATACGTTCTTAGTTAAATTAATACTTAGGGCACGCACAGTCTTTAAACAACAAAGCAATATTTAAAATCAAATGACATTTTGTGGAATTGTATTTCGTCATTAAGTTGTACGCTAGTACACTGTTATTGTGTGAGTAACTAGACCAATTTGAAAGGAAATGCCGATTTCGAGTTCACTTTAATAGCAGTCTATTTTGGGTTTTGATACTGAATCGTCATGGAAATGAATAAGGTACGTGAAATGTCAAATTATTTAAAAACACAAAGTTCGTGTATTCCTTAAGGGGGCGTCCATAAATTACGTGAGGTGTTTAAGGGGGGGAGGGGGTCGAGTCATATCTCATTTAATCTTACGTTGGAGAGAGGGGGGGTCTCGGCAAATATCACGCAATTTTTTTTCTAATTAAAAAAAAATTAGGAAAACGGTTGACCCTAAAGGCTATCTCTGCAACTTTCTGCTAACTCCATACCTAAACGCTCAACATTTCACTTATTTGGTTTAGTCGTAAATAAAAGCACGAAGCAATTGTTTCTTTTCTTTTTACAATAACAATCCAACGCGTTTACTTAAGAAACCTATATTTTGAAAAATCTCACGTGAGATTGGGGGATGGGGGAGGGGGTTAAATAAAATCTCACGACATCTCACCAGGGGGGGAGGGAGGTACAGAAAATTTAAAAAAACACCTCACGTAATTTATGGACGCCCCCTAAGAAAGAAAGCTTTATTTACAATTTACCTGATTAATTTTAGTCACTTAAAAATATACTCTCAAGATTAAATAACGATCAATTTAATTTTTTTAAATGGTTTAATAAGGCTAAGTCATCTAGCAAATTGAAAAAAACTATTTTTTATTAGTCTCTTTCCTTTGCCTTCAAAAATAAAATACATAATACCAATTACTTTATTTAAATATTTTCTTCACATTTCCTTAATCACCAAACACTTCATTAACCATCAGTAGTCATTGTTTTATAACTAAAAAGTCAAATTAATTGCTATGGCAACTTATTTTCAGATTTTGCGCGAAATTCTCTTTAAAGCTGAACTAGAACGCCACATTGTTTCTGAATGCGAAGACCAGGCGCGCATACTTTGTGGAGAGAACCCAGACAAGCGGTTGCATGTTATCGAACAACTGAGGGATTTAATATTAGGTATTCTGGGTATTCACGACGGACGACCATACGTTCATCTTCCTTCAATCGTTACAGACCTAGTGGAAATGACATTTCATGTCGATTTCTGCAGAAATTCTTCCTAATAAAATAAATATTCACGAAAGAAAGAATTATAACGATGATTCACATTCAAAATTTTGAATGACATTGATCTTAAGTAGAGTTCAGTTTTGTTTTCAATACATAATATATTTTAAATTCTTAATCATAAATGTGAATAATATTATCATATCGTAAGCGTATTTAGTAGCGATTAATTGTTAAGTTATATAAATAACTAAAAAGTAAAACATGAAATATATCTATTATGAGAACCTATGGCATAGGAACCAAAGTAGTTAATATATTTATTTTTATTCTGCTCGTAAATAATTGTTTTAATTTTCAACACCAACCATTCATGAATTTAGGACATGATTGGTAAACAGTAATTATCTGCAAATGTATTCGTGACTTGTAGTCGATCAACTTGAAAATTAAATGGTTTTGTAAATTGCTACAGTTTTTATAGATTCAATCCTACTACAGTTAAAGTAAAATATTGAAAGGAATGCTTAGTATTAACGAACGAAACCGTTGATAATTATTTCAGAACGAGGTGAATGTTACCCGCCTAGACTGGACGACGCGTTTTTACTGAGGTTTCTACGTGCGCGCAACTGTATACCGGCTCGCGCGCACCGCCTGGTATGTTATGATCGCCTGGTATTTTCGGAACTTTTGTTGTGTAATAACGACACATCTCCAACTCTAGGGACATTTATTTTTATTTACTTACCCTGTAAAGAGATGGCGCTGTTTCACAATTTGCAAGAGACTTAATTTAATTGAAATAGATCGAACAATTAGAATTGAAATCATTTGTTAATAAAAACATATAACTCCTTCTTTGCGTTAGGAATGAACGTTAAGGGTGTTTTAATTGCTAATTTTTTATATAAAATTTCTACTCATTGCGATTATTTGGACATAACGATCTAGTCTAATTTAAATCTACCCTAAATTACTACTAATTGCATACCTATATCAGAAAAAAGTTACAATATTACCTTGCTGTTTTTAGCTGGCCCGGTACTGTAAATTCCGGGAACAGAACCCACACCTTTGGCGCGATGTCTATTGGTATGGCTTAGCTAGACTCGGGAACATCTTTGAAGGAGTCCTATTCGACAGACCGGATGTGGGCAGACTGATCATTGGAAGACTTGGTATAAAAATTATATTGAATATTTTTGGCAAATTTGAATATTAAAATAATAATTCACAGAATTTAAATGACATTCTCAATAATTATCAATAACTTCAAGTAATATTGAATAGCAGCTAAATCATACGGGATCCATGATATCAAATGGGAATTAACCTCTAACAGTTTATGTGATACAGGTCAATGGGACCCAGACGTCTTTTCTGCTGATGAGCTGGTGCGAGGCTGCCTTCTCCTTCTAGAGGTGGGAATCTTGCAGCCGAAGCTCCAAGTATTGGGTGGGACAGCACTCGTGGACTGCCAAGGGATGACATTGAAGCACATGCGTCATCTTACTCCATCGATTGCTTTACAAGCGATGAATGTTATGGGGGTTAGTTTAAGGAGTGAAGTATGAAGTCGGAAATTATTATTTGATATTGACTTAAATAGCCATCTTATCAAAATAATTAGGCTCACTGTCGCCAACGTCCATACCACGTTGAATACACCGGTTCTCGTCCGATCACCGAAATTAAGCAATGTCGGGCGAGGTCAGTACTTGGATGGGTGACCGCCTGGGAACACCTCGTGATGTTGGCTTTTTGTTTTAACTTTTTACTAAATTATAATAACAATCTTATGTCATCATTTCATTATTTTTTTAATTAATTAGTATTATCAATATGGAGTATGGACACAGTTTACAATATACTTTGATTATACAAGAATTTTTAAGAGTAACGTGACAACGTTACTAGAGAAAGAGATTAATATATTACATTAATTTAAAAAAATAAAAACGATGTTTTCTAACTTTCACAGTTTGCATTCCCGCTACAGCAACGTAGCGTACACATAGTAAATTGTTCCCGCGTCATAGAGAATTTGTTCTACCTCTTTAAACGTCTGGCGCCCGCGGACGATCTCTGGAAGAGGGTCTACTTTCACGGATATGATTACTCCTCGTTACACCGGTAGGAGTCAGTGATACATACATACATACACATAGGGTGAGATCTATAGAGCGCACTTAGACTTTGCTCAGACTTAACTATAACCATTCTTTACTTTTTTAAAGGATAATAAAGAAGGTATTGCATCAAATGAAACATCAATTTCTGTCTTAGCTTGAGCTTAGCTTAATCTCACCGTTAAAATGTCTATAAATATAATAAATCATAGTTTAACCTTAGTGTTTTTCGTAAGTAAAGTCTGAGCAAAGTCCAAGTGCGCACTATAGATCTCACCCATAGTGACCTAGATAGTCAGGTAGATAATTATACTTTAGAAGAAGTAAAACCCTTCTTTCCCACTGGCGAATAATAGAAAAAGAGAACGTCACAATGCGTTTGGAAACGTCGAAATGGTTATGGATCATACAAATTTGTGTTTATTTTATAGGAAGTATCTCTGATACAGAAATGATGTTGCCAAATAGAAAAGCTACATTATGCCTGAGTGAGATAAAGTATATTATGTTCCTTAAAAAAATTGCTGGTTAAAAATTAAAATATATTCAAGATCTTGTCAAAAAAATAACATAAATAATATTATAATTACTACGTAAACGTAGTAATCAATTCATTCATTTTACTTGCATGAATAAAACCTTAATCTATTTTCTTGTTACAGATACCTAGACCAGGAATGTCTTCCAGAAAGATACGGAGGACACCGCGAAGCAGTATCACTAGGTGAATGGCTTACAGCCATCAACCAATATAGAAAAGAAGACTTTGACAAGGACATGAGCAGTATTGGCTATGCAGTTTAGATTATTGAACAGTTTTAATATAATGATATTTATAAACTGGGATGATAAAAAAAAGAAACAAAATGCCAACATCACGAGGTGTTCCCAGGCGGTCACCCATCCAAGTACTGACCTCGCCCGACGTTGCTTAACTTCGGTGATCGGACGAGAACCGGTGTATTCAACGTGGTATGGACGTTGGCAACAGCCAATCTAAAAATTCTCTTTATAATATTTGTGGCAAAAAAATTTATTATTATATACATTCTTATCATTTGTTCTTATGAACATTATACGCTTATGTGTAAATTGTGACTGTCACCGATATCAAAACATAATAATTGATTTAATCATTTATATAAATAGTTGTGATTACAGTTATTCAATGTATGTTTTTAAGTATGTATGTATTTTACGTTTTTGTAGAACGGACCATAGTATTTTAAATTTCAAAGTAAATACTGAATATAATTGCGTCATAAGTTATAGAAACTAAACTTGTAAGGTTTAAATAGAGCCTTTGGAGTAAACTGTGTAAATAAGAGAACGTGTTTAACATTTAAATTCTTATTTACTTACTTACATAAATGAATAGAACATAACCTCTAATGTACTTCGTAAATACTTGTTCAGTAATTAAATACAATAATAAAATAATGTATAATTTTTTTATTCTATAAAAGCAACTTTTGATTTGTGAACGAAATCGACACATTAAAATTTTAAAAACTACCCTTAATGATTAATTATAAGACATAGACATAGACATAGACATAACATTTATTACAAACAAAAACACACACACATAAACACACAAAATAACAGTACTTAAAGAAAACATAAAATAAAATAAGACATCACAAACAATAAAAATTAGAAATTAAAATTAAGAAATGTTTTTTTGCCATTCGGTTCGTTTCTAGTGTGCAATGTGTGTGTACTGTGGTTGTATTTGGCCCTGGCTCAGCATTATGCTGAGGAGCAAAAAGTTCCACAGCACTGCCAGAGACCACAGTAGCTAGTTTTATAATCGACCTAGATTTGTGTGGAACGTAAGTCGTAACCTTTAAGTATATTTTATCACATTTAATCGTAAAATTCCACGCGATAAGGACAACATTAAATACATTACATATTATAAAATGCGTTTATTATTTCGTAATTCGTCGTTTATTTTTTTATCTAAAAATATAGCCAAAGATGGAATACATAATATTTACCTACAAAAAGGTTCAAAAGGGAACTAACTTAACTAAGTAATACCTAATTTGGATGTGTTGTGTGATGGTGTATTACGTGAAGGTGTGTATGTGGGGTGTGCTCATGATGCAGATGATTAATTTGCTTGATGATTAATTTGCTTGATGATTAATTAATCATATTCCGCGATAGCTTAAAGAAGTAAAGGCTTAAATACTTAAGTCGTGAAACAAAACGAAAGTATGATACAGTCGAGAACCATAGATTATAACTAGCTTTCGCTATAAGCTTTGTTTGAACAGATAATGCTAGTTGTAATAATCTCTTTGGTTAACAGAGCTTTCACCATTTTTATTGGCTCGGTTCAATGACCTTGACATGTAGGTCAATACTTCTATACGGGTTTTATTATTTTTAGATGTAATAAATATCTAGAATGATTAATGTCTAATACTTCAGTGGATAGCTGGTTCCACGTAGTGGTGGTGGGCGGCAAAAACTGCCTTAAAAACGCTCAGTTGCTCACATCTGATGATGAAAGTCAGTTGCAGTTATTAATCCGAACAACTCTTCTGAACATTCTCCGTGGTAAATGCGGTAGAAGATGCAGAGAGACCCACATCTCTACTCAACGCCAAGCTTATCACAAAGTGTATTTAATAAAATTCCAACATAAAATCTAGCCGTTCAATATATTATAAGGACTGTTTTATTGCCAAATAAAATCATGTCATACATTATGAATAAGTAAATACATAAAAATGTTTATTTTAATGATTTTAGCTGTCCTTACTTTTAGAAAATTATATATAAACAATACATTAGTATGTTTCTTATAATAATACTAGTAATATGCGTAACGTGAGGTCACAATTGTTTTGCGTTACGCCCTGAGTATCGAAATATAAAGTATAAACACATTTCGTTCCGCCATCATCTGAGACGCACGCTTCAAAACGAGTTTTTAATTTTAAAATAGAACCTCTTTACATGGAATACGTTATACGAGTGAATGTTTGTGGTCATTCAACTGTTTATAGTCTTTCAATAATTAGTTTTTTGAACCTTTAATCGTGCGACATATACTTTTATGTGTGTTGATGAGTGTTGTGTTACCGAAAAGGCGTTGTTTGAAATTTGAATTTCTAAGGTACGTATTGTCTATTTTAGAAACATAATTTTGTTCCTTCAAGCTTATGTTGTCCTGGTTAGATGGTAGACGCCAAAATATTCTTTAGACTATTAATTATATTAATTTAATATACATTCATTAAATGTGTAACTGTAATATATAACTGTTATCTCTTACTTATCAGGATATTCAATCTTATCAAAAGTAAAGAGGCCTAGGCCGTTTTAACTTTTACTTGACTGCACCAGAGGTCCAGTCAAGTCAAAGTTGGTGCAGGGGAGTTTGGGATTACATCTTGATGAAATTTTTTGTGTGTGTTCAAGGGGATCTGGGAATGGTTTAGATTCATAAATCAGCCCGGCAGATGGCGCTGCAGTCAGTACTTCATACTTTGTTAAATATCCTAATCGCTTGAAATAGGTATAATGCAAGACAAAGTCTGTGGGGTCCGCTAGTTACATATAATATGGAAAAAATCCATTTATTAACGTAAGAAGAGGTTAGAAATCGCGACCTCTAAATTGAGAAAGTTGCATTATCTTTACTTAATCCAAATATTTTTTAATATATCGAATATCAGTGATGTGTGTAATATTTCACAATTTATCTCGGACCTCGTCAGTCTAGTACAAGAAAACATAATTCTTAAGTTCTAGGCATTGCAACAGATAAGTACTAATTATAGTATTATCTAACACGAATATTTCCTGTTGCTTTCCCGCGTGTTACATTTTACATGACTTTCTCAAAGGTATGGAAATTGATTTCAAATTTTCCACGGCTTGATTCGCGTGGGAATATTGCTATTCAATTCGTAGGATATTCATTACATAAACTCAATAGACATATTTGTTATATTGTTAGATACTAATAGGAAAAAATGCTAGAAACTAGATAGTCCCTGCGTGGCATAGGTGTTTGATTGACTGTTAGACCAGTGCCGATAATTTTTGAAACCTAAAAAAATTACAGTAGGATGAAACCCATTAGAAAAGCAGGGGAATATGATCAAAATGAAAGGAAAAATAAATTACGGTCGATCTGAGGTCGGGAAGGGGTAGGGGGGGGAGTTTTAAGGGTAAAAAACGGTTTATCTCGATTTCCGGCAAAACTACAAGTCCTATCGAAGAAAGTTAAATGGCAAAGTTGGAGGTAATAAAAAGATCTAAAACTTTTGTATTCACACATTTTTCACATAACCTCAAAATTTATGTGAAAAATTCAAAAAACCAAGTTCTTGGTTTTTTATTTTTATCTTTAACAAAAATATTTTTTTTTAACGAAATTTGGTGAAAACTTACCTTTCTATGTCCCAAATACACTGTAATTTATTTGATTAAAAATATTTATTTGTTCACCTTATTTTGAATTAATATCGAAAAAACACCCTAATTTTCAATCGAAAATTCTGACGTCAAAATTTCAGCTTTTTTCAAAAAGTTGGTGTGTTTTCAGTTCGTTGAAATCTCTACTTTCCTATGGTAAAAAAAAATATATATATTACCATAGTAAATCTTCTCAGAAAACGCAAAAAATCGTATGCAGTATCGCCCAGACCTGTCATCCCCTTCCTTACTTCTCTATGAAATACGAAAATTTTAGCCCATCTAAAGGCTAAATTTTTTTTTTAGGTCACTCAGGTATATATAAGTTATCTTAAAATAGTAATAAATAGGCATCTGATTATAATTTAAAGAAGATTCATAGAGAAGTAGGGAAGGGGATGACAGGTCTGGGCGTTACTGCATACGATTTTTTGCGTTTTCTGAGAAGATTTACTATGGTAATATATATATATTTTTTTACCATAGAAAAGTAGAGATTTCAACGAACTGAAAGCACACCAACTTTTTGAAAAAAGCTGAAATTTTGACGTCAGAATTTTCGATTGAAAATTAGGGTGTTTTTTCGATATTAATTCAAAATAAGGTGAACAAATAAATATTTTTAATCAAATAAATTACAGTGTATTTGGGACATAGAAAGGTAAGTTTTCACCAAATTTCGTTAAAAAAAAAATATTTTTGTTAAAGATAAAAATAAAAAACCAAAAACTTGGTTTTTTGAATTTTTCACATAAATTTTGACGTTATGTGAAAAATGTGTGAATACAAAAGTTTTAGATCTTTTTATTACCTACAACTTTGCCATTTAACTTTCTTCGGTAGGACTTGTAGTTTTGCCGGAAATCGAGATAAACCGTTTTATACCCTTTAAACTCCCCCCCCTACCCCTTCCCGACCTCAGATCGACCGTAATTTATTTTTCCTTTCATTTTGATCATATTCCCCTGCTTTTAAAATGGGTTTCATCCTACTGTAATTTTTTTCACTTTTTATTTATTTTAAAGGCTATCTGCACTGGTCTATGTGGTTAATACGTATATTTCCATGGAAACGTAAGTCGCGCCAGCAACTACAACAAAACTATTAATAAACTTCAAAGTTTTTATGAATTTTTTATGAATTTAAAAAGATTATGACGGTGAAGACTTACAACCTGAATAACTTCTATTTTTTGTTATTAAATTTAATATCTGTATACTGTATGTAATAGTTAATATTTAGTAAACCAGCACTAAAGATGCCCCTGAAATGCTGTGTACAGGTGTTGGACTTCAGGTTTACAAATGTTGTTTAGTTTGAAGTAACATTATGTATTCACTCAATCTGTTGTCTGTTCTGTACCGAACATGTAAAAATAAAATAAAAATAAATAAAAAGCAAAAAATTTCGTAGAATAAACCAAATTTTTAACTTTTTGTAAAATTAGAACAAAACAAACGAAACTTATTAACAGTACAAAAACAATTATATGCATAACGCATATTAAAATAAAATAGATTTTCATACGGTCTTAATATTTTTATTACAGTTGTATTGTATGTGTAGAAGTAATCAATATAAGGGGTGTCTCAGTAAGAGTGCACTTTTTAATTTTTAAATAAAGACAAGTATTTTATGACAGAGTTCTGATATTTTTATTGTATTGTAAAGAACACATATTCCGATTAAGTATGGAATAAAATTTACGGCAAATAACCTCCACGGCTCCGATGACAGGCCATTACACTTTTCATGAAATTTTCCATGACTTTTTCACAGAGATGTGGCTGTATCTCACCGATGACGCGTTGGATTTTTGATTTAAGCTCAGGAATGGTTTCGGGTTTATTCGCATAAACTCGAGATTTCACAAAACCCCAAAGAAAAAATCGCACGGCGTTAAATCGCACGATCTTGGTGGCCAGATGACATCAGAATTTCGTGAGATAATGTGTTCTGTTCATCGGAGAAAATGACTTTTTTCGAAAAATTGGCATCGACTTCCCTTTGCTCCATTACTCATTGAGCAAATTGCCGGTGCCTTCCTTGGTCTGCTGGTTTGAGCTCCTGAGTTAACTGAATCTTGTACGCATGAAGGTCTTTAGTCAAAATTTGCTAAGTCGAATTGATGTTTTCGAGTAGGTATTCGGCGACACTCTCGTTTACAGCAGCAATGTTTTCAAGGGACCGACCAGTACGTTGACGCAAAGGATTCTTATTATCCATACCTAATTGACCCAGTTTCTTCCAATTTCTTGACCACTCTTCGAATGGTTGACACATTAGGTGCACTTTCTTGGCTGAAAATTTGGTGAATTTTGCGAGCGTTTTCAGCGTTACTTTTGTAATGAGTTTTCACAATTATAACGAGTTGTTCTTTCGAAAAGCGCTCCATTTTTAATAATCGGAATAAACAGAGGTGACACCTGTTAAATTTCAGAGTTGCCACTTGCAGGAAAACCAAAAATATTACAATTTTAAAAAGTGCACTCTTACTGAGACACCCTTTATAAGCCTCGACTTGTTTAAGCTATCGCAGAATATCCTGAAGGCCGATTTACATTATCTTAGTGTTTAGTACAACTTGAAAGGCAAGTGGTTTACTAAAGCAAGTAGCGTTTACATGTTTCAACTAAAGTACTATCCTAAAGCACTCTCCTAAACACTAAGATAATGTAAATCGGCCTTTAAATGAAGTATTAAGAATATTACCTTGTATAGAGTATTGATTTTTTGTTTCATTGTATGGTTCGATACAGAACTAATTGGCCTAACACAATGGTGTATTACACACACATGTCAATTGTAATGACTCAATAATACATGATACTTTTAAATGTATAAAGCATTTTAAAACTATATTTGATACAGTTAATTATGAATTAATAATTATTTTGGTTCGTGCGGCCATCCGTTGTTAGAAGCGATCCATTTTTCTATTGTATCTTGATGGCTCCTCTTATGTTGGCTGGTGATGTAACTGGGTCATGTTTTACACAATTAAAATAACGAGCAAAAAGAATCTTACAATATCAATAATTGTCTTGAAAGAAAGTTGTTCGGCTAAAAAGGAAAGTCAAAGACAATTTAACTAAACTGCTACTTGTACCTACTAGTACGTAAGTCTAAATAGTACACAAGAACAATAAATATACGATAGGAGCTAATTCTTTTTTAATTTTTATCTTTAACCACTTTCTTTAACAAAAATTTCACTAGCGATTCAAAACTTTATACATTCACTTACAATCTTAATCAACATCTTCTCAACCTGAAATACTGAAAAGGAAAGTATTTTTTTTTTAATTTTTATAATCCTGTGGAAGTAAGATCGATATTATCACGCCCGACAGACGTTGTCCTGCATGATATTTCAAGCGATTAGGATATTAAACAAAGTATGAAATGAAAGGCAATGTTTTGGGAATTTAACCCAGATCGTTTGGTTACACGCCAACAGCTCTACCAGTTCATCCATTCGAGAGTGGTACCTGAAAAACCAATAAATATGTACTAGATACCGACTGCAGCGCCACCCAAACGCATACAAAAAAAATCATTCAAATCGTCCAGCCGTTTGAGAGGAGTTCAGATACATACACACGTACAGTAGAAATATATAAAGATATATATTTAAAGTCCTACGCAATAGTATTGAAACGAGTTTCAGAAATGGGTTGGGTTCCAGAATAGAATTGTATGGAGTAAAAATATTATGTTGCGGAATACCTGTGGAAGTACTTTGTTTGGTCACCCCCGCATTGTGACGGATCGCCAGTTTGGTTTTCTATTTAATATATTTGTATGGGTTCTATATGCCTGAAAGGCTTATAGAATTAACATATATTGTATTAATTAACATTGAACAGACAACTAATAAGCATTATACACGAATTTATTATTCTTCATAAAAGAATTTTAAAAAAATCTGACGATGAAATATAAAGTGGTTACAATTTTTTTGTCAACTGACGCATCGACTGTCATAACAAAAAAGGAATTAACTACTTAAAACTAAAAATTCAAATGCTAATAATTGGTAGATGTACTAATTAAACAAACACAAATATATATTCGCCCTGTCTCACTAATTTAACAAGGGAAATTATATAATAGATATATCTTTTATTAAACCCTAAACATAAAAACAGTATTTACAATTTTCTTAACCTACATACGAATAGTAAAATTGAAAATATAATTATATTTGCTTTTACCATAGCAGTTTTATCTTACATCGAATTGCATTAACAACCAATCGTTTCGTAAACATTTAAATAGTGATTATATTTAGTAACAGAGATAAGAGTTGCACGTAAATTATAGTCAATTATGATGATATATTTTCTTATTTCTTTTGCTGTTCTATATAGGCCAAAGCAACCAACGATGGTTCAGAAATAACTGACTAACTAATAACGCTTTTAATAAAAGAGTGGCGGAGAGTTTATTGCCAGTTCTTCTCTTCCGTTCTACGCCCTTGATTTGAGAACTGGCAGTAAATGTAAAATTAGAAGCATTTAATATGTATTTATTTTTTGTCGTTCATAAGTGTACATTGTGTTACCTATATGAATAAATGATTTTTGACTTTTGAACTTTATTAAGTAAACTCACGCACACACACATACCAATATTAATATTATATTTTACTAGGGTAAGCTGTTGATGGTATTTTTCAGATTGGCCACTTCCGAACGCATTCTTAAAAGGCCGGCAACGCACTCGCGAGCCCTCTGGCATTTAGAGTGTCCCTGGCATGGTATCACTTAACATCAGATGAGCCTCCTGCACGTTTGCCCTCTGTTCTATAGAAAAAAATTAAAATAATGTTATATTAGCATAAACTATAATTATTTATAAAGTATTTGAATAAATAATTGTCTACTCCTTCGAAGCGGAGACATTCCTCTACTGTATTAGGTATTTAATACTCAACCATAAAAAAAACATAATTCCGAACCAATTCGTGTAAACTCAAACTCAGAATAACTTTATTCATATAAGTAATCAAGTACACTTATGAACGTCAACAGAAAATATGTCAAATTGATTCTAAATTTACATTTACTACCACTTCGAACGTCAAGGGCGTAAAGCGGACAAGAAACTCCGCCACCGGTTCTTTCTTTTTCTAAGTCCTTCAAGAGCGTAATTCCTAAAAGGCCGGCAACACATGAGCCTTCATTCAACATAAGGTCTACCACCTTTAATTAATTGTTATTTAGACCTGAGAATTACAACTATGTGTATTCCAGCTACGTGTATGTCGATTTTAAATGCTTGTTAAAAATGTTTGCTACTTGCAATTTTAAATTTCTCCATCGCATAGCAATGCAAAAAAATAGCAATTCTGTTTAATTTTCCATTGATGTGATTCCAAACTAATGTTATATTAATGAGATTTTAATAGCGTAGATTCGCTACGCAGGCCGAGATTGCATTTAAGTTTTTATATTACACTAGCAAACTCGGCGAACTCCGTTTCGCCACCAGATGGCTTCGTTTTATGTAACATTTCGTTTGGTGATCCCGCTTTTCTGTTGAAATTTTTCCTGAATTTTCCGAAAACCCCACGGAGCCCGAACCCTTTCCAACGAATGCAAAACCGTGGAAATCGGTTCGTGCGTTCTGGAGTTATAGCGTCAGGAAGGAAAACCCGACTTATTTTTATATAGTAGATATAACAATAAAGTGTTGACAGTGGCTTCGGCGTGGGACTCATCCCTCGGTCGTAGGTTCGATCCCCGGCTGTGCACCAATTGACTTTTATTCTATGTGCGCATTTAACATTCGCTTGAACGGTGAAGGAAAACATCATGACGAAACCGACAGCGTATGTCAGGCACAGGAAGCTGATCACTTACTTGCCTATTAGATTAACAATAACCACAGGTACAGAAATCTAACCTTAAAAATAAGTTGTAGCGCCTCTGATTTTTTTATTATATTATAAATTATTACTCCTCATTCGTTATATATATACAATAGATACACACTTAAAATTGTAGATAAAAACTATTATTTAAGGACCTCTTATAGAGTAGGATAGGCCTCCTCTAACTGGCTCCAAGTCTCTCTATCTAGAGCATTCTTCTCCCAATATTCCCCACCAGCTTCTTTAACCTCGTCTGCCCATCGCGTAAGGTTTTCGTTATTGAGAAATTAAAATATTTATTAAAATCAAGTCTAAATGAATTCATTGAAAGGCGTTGACCTTATTTTTAATCGTTTATTTTGGTTTTTATCACATTTATCATATCGTGACATATAAACAGTTATAATTATTTCGAAATAATACTTTTTTTAAACACATTGCCTTCACTCAGAACTGGAACATTCTAGCCTAACTTAAGTCTAATAAGTAATTTAAGTCTAACCTAATTAATAAAAAGGATATTTAACATAAAGTGTCCTACACAACTTACAGTCTCTATTAAGGGACACTTTGTTTTTGTCTTCTATTTTTTTACTTAAGACTACGACTAGACGAAACAATACTAAGTATTAAAAATATATAAATCAGCTACTGTTTTTATGCGTTTTAACCTTGAAAATACTTGTAAAATGTAAAATATGGATTTTTTTAGCTCAACAAAAGTCATACAAAAACTTCCTGTTTTTATTGTAATTCTCTTGTGTTTTTGGTAAATTTTCATTCGTGTCAATTATATTAATTATATAAAAAGCCGAAACCTTATGGTTTAAAAAACGATTTCGATGACATAACAATCAAATATACAGTATTTACAATTTCCTTAACCTACATAGATAGCTACATTAATAATTAATTAAAACAAATTTAAAAATTTAGCTTTCTAAAAATTTGTGGCAGTGTACCTTTAACGCTGGCAGCATGTCCTCGCTGTATTGCGATACTTATTCGTTGAGCGAGGAAAGCACCAGCTCTCTGGTCACCGGTACTATCTACCAGGCGCCAACCTAAATCTTTAATTGGTGCTTGTGCACTTGAACCCCACGGCCCAAAAGTCTCTACTCCAAAGGGAACTAAATCGAAGTTGGAAGAAAGACTTGAATATTTCGCCTGCTCTGCGGCCGCCCTAGCTATTTTGCTTGTCCGAGAGAGGTGGAGGCTAAAGTGTCCACACAAGTAGCATTCCATACCAAAGCCCGTCCCATCAACCATGGGATCAACGACAAATAATTAATTAATTTCTGATTGATAGACTACTCCAATTAATTTCTAAAAATCCCTTCTATATTGGTCATACATTTTCATCATAATTTACCTTTTTCTGCTTCTAGTTAAGGCTCTTTACAAGAAATTTATTGATATAGCTTGTATACAAAGATATTATAATAGTACTCAAGTAGGTAGTTATTATAAAAGTACGTCTTTAAAAAGTAAAGGGACCACTTTCTTGTGCCTTTCACTATCACCGCTCCATAATAAACGTGCCGAAAACGGTCAAAGAACCGTTAGTAACAAGGTGTTCTTTATTTAAACGTTACTTTGAAGGTGTGAAAAATTTTAATTGTCGCTGTCAGGTTGGCATTACTTAGGGTAACACAGACTACAGAGTCGAGTATGACCATATGTTAGCTACAGGTAATAACATTTTGTTTCGTAATTAGTAACCCTCTGTGATTAAATATGCTTCAAGTAGAATATGTTAAAGATTTTGAGATACTGTAACTTACTATAGAATGAAAACAAAATCATTGAACTGTAAAATATATGTGGTCAGCCTTTAGAACGAAATTTATTGTACATATTGTTAGAAACCAATATTATTATTTTATTATTTTTAAATAATTTCATAATACGATATACATAACTAATTTACTCTAAATTTTCTCGCTAAGTGAATGTAATTCTTTGATAAATAAAGTATCTTTTAACCGAATAGCTAGGTCAAGTCTTTAGTTAGACTTAATGAAACGCATAAAACTTGTTAGTTGTATAAGATTTTTATCAGTTAAAAACTAATTAAAACCCTAAAGATTTTTTAACTTTTTAACGCATGGAACAGCAATTATTTAATTCCTTCTGCAATGGTATTCTACTGATACAGGAATTTCATAGCTTTTCAGTTTTAAGCCATTATTTAAGAAACTCGATGTTATATTTAAATTTACAGGGTTATCAGTATCGTCACAACAGCGACCTTGGTACTTTTAATATCGATACTGAGAGTGATTCCAATAAAGAGTTCATCAGTATGGAGAGAACTATATTATCTAAGATGCAAAACGGTCGGGCCCGCACTGACTGAACATTGAATCAAAAAATACTTTAATTTTTCAATTCGACATAATATATAATATTTGTTTTGCATTGTAAAAATGCAGCTTCAGTATAGTTTATTTAGTCTCTTTTTTGTCTGACTTGCCTCCTTTTCTGTATTTGAAGAGTTATGTTATCATAGTAAGTAGGATAGTTAATACTAGGATAGAATAACCGCCTAAGAGTTAAAATCGATTAAACAATTCCTTTCTATTTTTATTTTAATCACAGATGCATTGATCTCCGAGGCTTTGGCTTCATACAAACCTAACTATGCCGTTCATCGACATCGCATTCGCAGCTGAGATCAGCAGGTTTGAAGACCCGGAGTTTGAGGAGGTAGCTCGACGGAACTGCAATGAGGATCCTTACAAAAGACAGTCGCAAATCGAAGAGCTTAGGAGTATGGTTTATGGTAAGATGTTTTTTTTATAGAACAGGGGGCAAACGGGCAGGAGGCTCATCTGATCTTAAGTGATACCGCCCATGGACACTTTCAATGCCATAGGGCTCGCTAGTGCGTTGCCGGCCTTTTAAAAAACATTCGTCACAAACTCGAAGTCCCGTATCAGTAAAGTATGCTCCGGGCAACTTAGTGAACCTTCTACGCCTTGCCGACAATAATAAGTTAGGAATCGAGCCCAACCTTCCAACCAATATATATACATATTACATATATATATTTGGGATACGCGACATTTAACCACATTTTTTTATAATTTTAGAGCGCGGCTTGTGTAATCCTCGCCGAATGGATGACGCCTACCTTCTTCGCTTCCTTCGGTGTAGGAGATTTATACCGGCGCTTGCGCATAAATTGGTAATGTATTATAATTATAAATAAATCTGTTCAATAATAATGCTAACTAGTAAGGAATCATATATACCTCAATGATATACAAAATTTTATTTTAAATATTTGAATGATGCGATTGATTCATACGATTTCTCAAGAATCAAATTACCCTACACGTTATACATACCTAGTCATTATAAAATGCGTCACTTCAAGATTTACCAGCTTTATAATGGACATACATGATTCGATTCTCCGTAAAACCGTAAACGTTTCTTGAAAAACAGGTCTCTTGAAATAATTGTTTATTTCAAGAGACCTGTTTTTCAAGAAACAGACGCAAAAGTGTATTTTACCCATAATTGGAGGCTACGGGATGTCAAAACGCCAAAAGACTAAATTTTGCCGACAAAAGCTAAACAGTGAACATGCGGTGTGTAAAGTGGCACCAGGCATTAACCGTATCAGACCTTGACTCCCTTTCCATTTCTAATAAAATTGTTTCCATTATTCAACACTATACGGTTAAAGAGACTGGATATATGTCGTCGTTGGCGTTTCAGTCTCTCCTCCATGTATACAAGATGTTCTTAAGAGCCAAAACATTTCTTGTTCATTGATCGTTTTTTATAGCCAAGTCGGTGGTTTGTGTCTTGCCAGTTAAAACAATTATAAAACATTTCAGCATTTATTTCGCAGACAGGAACTTTTTGTTATGTATTCTAATTTAGCAGTAAAATAATTCAACTTATAACTAAAACCATTGCAGCATTTTTCGTAACCTATTCATCTGTTTCTTTTCATCATCATCATCTTTCATAATAAGGATATTGCAGGCTAAGTGTATGTACAGTAATTTACTGTAACTACTGTAGTGAATTTAAAGTGTTGTTTTACGCTATTACACATTTTTGTAGTACAATGGACAAGGTTCCATAATCACCATCGTTACAGCGGGGTTCGCAAATTGCATGGTTACGAATTGAGAAATATAATTTAGCAGCTTTCATATTTTTGGAATACATGCTGTTACCATGGCCGTTGAAGCAAGACTTACAAATTACAACATTACTGTTATTTTTGGTAATCGAAATAAACAACATTTTATTTTACAGAAACTCTGATATATTTTATAATATAACTGGCTTATAGTAGGCAATAAGCCTATTTTAGTAGTTTATGCAACTGTCATAATATAATAGAGGGTATATTACCTAATTATATGCAATTGCATACACTATATTTTATTTAACCTCATGGCTATAGGTTTCCAAGTCATAAAGTCTTGGTAACATTTGTCATACGCTTTTCTAGATTTTTCTTGGAAAAGACTATTCGACAGTTTCGTAGCTGTTTCTAGAATGTCAATTTTCATCGGTATTGTCGGTGTTGCTTGACATTTTGGCTACTAAAGTTTTATCCAACAAAATATTACTCAAATTCGTATGTACGAAATAGCGCCTAAATGGAAAAAGTCTGTTATTGGTCTATTGGCTCGGAAACAGCGCGTTGCGCTCACCACATATTATGTGTACTTAAATTGAATTGAAACCGCCTTGGTCGGGACACATTGTACTTTAATGATTAAAAAAATATTTTAAAGCATTGTTTCGTTAGGAGAATAATGCTTTAATTTAATTTTTTAATTTTCTTAAAGAAGTATGTAAA
This sequence comes from Pieris napi, assembly GCF_905475465.1. Classification (NCBI taxonomy): domain Eukaryota; kingdom Metazoa; phylum Arthropoda; class Insecta; order Lepidoptera; family Pieridae; genus Pieris; species Pieris napi. Next base: position 1,000,164 of record NC_062239.1, on the reverse strand, counting down.
TAAAATATGCCAATAAAAGTCTGTATTTCATTTCATAATTCGAATATTACCGAATGAGATTATATAAAATATTATTTTAAATGCAGCTTAATAGGACTGCGTACAATTTAAGAGATTTCCTTGTGGTTCACAGATGGTCCGATATGAAGACTTTAGACGTAAAAACGCATACTTGTATGACTGCAGTGCATTCGGTTTGCAGAAAGTGAAGAATGTGTATGCAGGCACATTACCAGATAGCCCTGAAAATGGCCGCATCACGCTTATGAGGTTCGGTGAGTTTAAGCTGTCAGACGAAATATTTTATTAAATTACTCTAAGAATTAAATTGATCATTCAAAAGATAAACTAACTGTAGTTAATAAATTTAGTTAATCAAGAGATAACTAACCGTTTTTTTATATTAACAAAAAGGTATTTCTACCAGGGCGCTGGGACAGCGAGGAGATACCAATAGAAGACGTAGTGCGATGTGCACTAATCATGGATGAAATAGCAGCAATGCAGCCCAGGCTACAGATCCTCGGAGTAACTATAATTGTGGACCTCGAGGGTTTAGGGGTTCGGCATGTTAGTAAGCTGACGAGGACAGTGGCTGGACAGATTGTAGCTTTAATGGGGGTGTGTAATTATAATATTTAATAGAATAAACAATTAAATACAAAAGTAGATGAAAAATCGTAATTTTGTTATTTAATTAGTTTTGTCGCATTTATTAACCTTTATTTGTTAAGTTACGTGGTCAGTATAACCAACCTCCAATAACACATTATGAGGCAATCATTTTTCTGGGGAATTGGCTATAGTAATTTCTCTTTATGGGCAAAGACAAGCACATAAAACTGGCGTCCCACAGTACGCCGGAAAATAATAAACGGCTCAAATATAAGAATCTTTCTCCAACTTTGATTTTGATCCCTTTGGAGTAGAGGCCCTTGGGCCGTAGGGTTCAAGTGCACAGGCGCTTATTAAAGATTTAAGTTGGCGCCTGGTTAATAGTACCGGTGACCCTAGAGCTGGTGCTTTCCCCGCTCAACGAATAAGTATCGCAATACATCGAGGAAATGCTGCCAGCGTTAATGGTACACAGCCATAGTGACCAAACTTTTTAAATTTCTTTTAATTTTCTTTTTATTAATTTTTAATTATTTTTATTCTTACTACGTACGGTTAGGAAAATTGTAAATACTGTATATTTGTGTTGCCTTCTTTAAAATTGTGTCATAAATGAAATTGAACTTTCCAGGTATCCTTCCCAATCAACATCCACGCGGTGCACGTGGTGAATTACAATTGGTTTATCAGCACTTTCTTCAGCCTCTTCAAGCAGTTTATACCAACTGCAGCGTGGGCCCGCCTCCACTTCCACGGCTACGACATGGCCTCACTCCACAAGCATATAGACCCTGAATACCTCCCACCAGAATATGGTGGACAGTGCCAGTACGTCATTAGTACTGAGGAGTGGTTGCGGAAGATCGATATATTTAAAGATGATTTCATGGTGCAAGAACTTAGAGAACTGGGGTTTATGGTTGAAAGTGATAAATGTAAATGGTTTGATGAATGGTAATAAATATTAAGTATGGTTTATTGATTTTTATTTCTGTACAAATATATAAATAGCGTGAGTGATAAAAAAAACAGTGGCGCTACAACCTTTAAAGTTCTGGGTCTCAGATTTCTATATCTGTTTCATGATCATTTGTCAATCTAATAGGCAAGCAATCAACCTTCTATGCTTGACACACGCCGTCGATTCGTCTTTTATGGGTCTAAGGCAAGCTGGTTTCCTCACGATGTTTTCCTTCTCCGTTCGAGTTAAATCACATAGAGAAAAAGTCCATTGGTGCACAGCCGGGGTTTGATCCCACGACGTCAAGGAGGCCAACACTACTGGAGCCTGGGACAATTCTGCTCAAAATCTGCTAACTAAAACCTACGGCTATATTTCATCATCGGATGTTTAGTCTTAAATGCAACTCCACCCTTCTACTTTTACCTCTGGTGTTCCAGAGCTCTTTTTACGATAGTTCTAGAATCAGCTGCTATTCCAGATATTTCCAAACTGTTACAACTTAGGGGCCCTAAGGAGTGTACTACCTTAAAGGCAACTCACTAGCTAAGCTCCTGGCTTTGCGGCTGTCCATGGGCGGAGACAAAACAAGTTTACGTGACCCGCCTGCTTGTTGTGTCCTGTCCCATATAAAAAACTATATTTTAACTATATTATATATGTATACGAAAGTGGATGCTTAGGTGGTTTGGTGGAGAACGGATGAATGAGAAGTAGGATATACAAGGATGGTGAAGTCGAGTTGGGCAGGACATACCTGGACCGAATGCAGGAGGTACCGGTGGGATAAATAGTACCCACAACTGACGAGCATACCACGTCATGAAAGTGGATGAAATGACAGAGATTCATCAGGAATGTAGCAAGTGGTCCTTGATCTCTTTCACTTAAGAAAAAGAAGTGATAATATAAATAATAAAATAAATTATTATTTGAAGGACTTTTAGCTAGTATCTTTACTTTATATTACTGTATACCCGGGGCCGTATTACGTAAGCAGATTTACAGCAATTTATCCCCCCCCCCCGTCAGCAAAAGTAAGCAAAGCTCTAAAAAAATAATAGTACATAAACGTATTAATTATTTGTAGGAATCATCGAAAATGCATTTCATTTTCAAGCATAGACAATATGGGTAAAAAAGTAAATAGTATACCAACATACAAAGCAATAAAATCGTCATAGTCTTCGAATAGTGACGGATCTGACAAATAGTAAACTTTACAGGGCAGCCATTTCAAAATAATATAATCATGTTAGTTTTTTTGTCATAACCTTTTTAATTCTTATTCTGTAATTATGAAAATTGGCATAAGCGCACAAAAGGGTTTGAAACAAAATAAAAATAATAACATTAAATTACACAGTTTTCTAGAAACATGCTTCTATGAGCGTACCTATCAAATCCGTCACTTTACAGACTGATTAATTTGAAATTTAAAAAACACATGGATTTTTAATGTAGCCGTAATATTAAGTCAATGTATTATCCAAATATGATTAAAAGTGGATTTGGGATTTTTTTCAAATCCGACATTGTTCTACGATCATGACGAAATGTAAGTATTACGTCTATAACGAAAAATTTTCAATATTTTTAAAACAATTCTCTTAAATCTAAGCGTTAAATTCATAAAATTCTGTGTTGTAAAGTTGCATTGTGTTCGCCAAGATCAGGGTTCGACCCTGAACCTAACTTGTATTGTTAAAAATAACTAATGATTCAAGCGATAATTTAATGCAAATAATTATTATCAATTAGCCGTTTGGCTTTGTGTTATTCTTTGTTCTTGAATTTTTGCGTTGTATTTTTGTAAATAAAGAATTTATATTGGCTTGTATATTTAATCTGATTTAGGTTTGATAATTACAGTGTCATATATTCAGACAAAAGAATATTTTAACTAGTTAGAGAAATATCGACTATGATGATTTCTATACAGTTCCTCGTCCATATAAGCGATTCCGTAATCTTCTGCAGACTTCTGTAGCCCTGGTGTTTCGTTTGAATCGATTACGTCAAAAATTTTAGCAAATTGTATGTATTTTCTTGGTCCGCTTTTCATATAATGGGGCATCTCCTCGGTGCCGTGTATGATGAGGCGAAATGGTCCCACATTACCCACATTATTTTCATTTGTCTGTAAACAAAAAATTGTCTTAAATAAAGAATAAATTACGATGTCCCAGATAAAAAACAGAGATCTCAAGGTAACAAAGAACAGTTAGTTTGTAAAATCTTAAGCTGTTACCGAATCGTGAACGATAACCTTCCAGACCCCATGTGGATTTTCACCCCATGTTACGACAGAGGTCAAGGGCCAATTCACAAAACCTTTATAAGAGTCGTCCTTAGGTCGAGGGCTCAGTAATTGCACTTTGGTACCTGTGAAATGGTTTAAAAAAAGTTAAAATACACTTTCTGTCTCGCCCTAACCTAATTGAGTCGAGACAAGCACCTTAGTATGGAATGTCGTATATCAAATCTGTTTTGGGCATACTGGAGCTTGAGACAAAATCACTTTGCGCCAGGCGTAAGTGGGTCACTAACGCTAAACGCTAAACGAATTTGTATGGGAATGACAGCACACGCTTTGTCACGTGACCGTTTACATACAAATTTGTTTGGCGTTAGTGCGTTGATTTTGTCTCAAGCCCCTAGAGTCATAGTTATGTTACTCTAAACTTATGTGATCCCAGTAACTTCCAATGTTACCGACAGCCAACCCTGATCTCAATAATGAGATCTAAAAACCAAGGATAGGATGGGCGCTACGGATATTGTGAGTAACACAGTAGTAAGTAACAGAGTACATACAGGCGCTGGTATAGAAAGTTCTATCTATACAAAGATAGAGTTTTGAATTTTGAAACGTATCATCTACTTCTACTGCCCCGTCTTGACAATTGACTGGCGACGCCCTTGATTCAAACATACTTACTAGTTACTACTCAGACTTCAAGATTAAATTAATAAAGTATTTTTCTTACCAATTGGAGAAATTAAATACACTTCTAAAGCCCCCCGTCTAGTGTATTGTATGTTAATAATCAGCTCAACATGTTCCAAATATTTCACGCTACATTCCACGGCTATCAATAATTCTATAGGTTTATTAGATGATATTTCACCATATGAGTGTCTGAAACAATTAAAACAAAGCAGACTAACTTTAGAACAAAGCAGACTTTAATTAATTCAAAACGAATTTATGGGGAGACGCAGACGCTGTATGTAGTAGAATTAAATAAATAATTATTATTAATTAATAAATAAATCGAGAATCATGGTAAAGACGCCTCTGATGTAACAAACGTATAAAGTACTAGGACATCATACTTACGCAGAAGTTCGTTCATAAATTTGCTTTTTTGGCACTGTCGTCCAGTTCAAAGCTGTTGCTACTAGTGCGTCCGCATTCAGAAGACCAAACCCAAAACGAACATTAAAACGTAATCCAATTCTAAAACAACATACTAACATCAATAAAATATATACATTTTTAAATATTCTAATATATATTTATGCTAACCCATTTGTTTGCCATCCATAATTTGAGGATAATGGAGCATATTCAGACGTCCAGACGATTATATGTTGAATGTCCCGCCATGTTAAGTTCAGACTGAAAAAATCATTTTTCTAAGCAAATTCTTTCTCATGTATAGCTCTGGAAAACACTATAAATTTACAACGTACTTCGCTTGGAGTGCCAAAGCTATAATTCCAGCTGCTAGTGGAGCAGCGGCCGATGTGCCGGTATGGCCAAGTGTGCATGAATCGTTCGTATCTGTTGTTACCTACAAATTAAATATAACCATCTCGTTTTAACTTCAGCAACTTTACTCAGTTAAAGAAGGATAGCGTTATGAGGTGTATATGAACAACACTTGAAGGAGATAGATGTCATTTTTGACTGACATTTTTGCTATATCTTTCTTTTAGAGATATAGGAATCTGACGTCTGTTAAATAGCGTGCATACTTAATGCAACCAAAAATATTTTTTGTAAGTTAAAATGAGAAGAGACTTACAATTTTCTGATCTTTATAGGCACCAGAAGAGTATGCAGTAGCAAGAGTTGATGAGCACGTCTCGCCATACCATGGAAACAATCCCTGTTGGGAGGTGCTGCCTATTGATATCGTGTAGATGCTTGAAGAATAACTAAAAAAAGTTAGATGCGGAAATAAAATACTTAAAATTTATTTTGTCAGTAACTACTATACTGCTTACCCGTCACAATTACAATTATCCTTGTGTCCGCCGCCATTTCCATTAGCCCATACATAAATATTTCCTTTTCCTCCCCGCCCACGCTCCACACCTCTTTTAAAAGCTTCAAGGGCAAGTTTACCGGGCCCCTCAACGGTCTTACCGTCATCATTGGGACCCCATGAAGCACTATAGATATCAACTTTATCCCAGGCAAATCCTTAAAAAAATAGTAGTCTGTAAATTTAAGATTTTGCATAATCTGTATTGAAACTCTATTTGGTAAATTGAGATAGAACGTAATTAAAAATCTTTAACTGAATTGAAGCCACTGTGTACTTTATGTGTTCCTAATAAGGAATGACGTAATAAGTCAGTTGCTGCGGCGACGGTAAAAAAAACAAAACATTTTTTTAATTTTTGCTCATTGTTTTTTATCAGGATACTTTCTTAATAATTTATGAATTCCTAGTACAGTTTAAACTCTATATAACGACACTCAAGGGACTGACTGTGGCATAGAAGACACACTATTTGCGTCAAGCCGTGCATGAGGGAGGACAGGAAAAATAAATAAATAAATAGCAAGCAATAATTTTATTTTACTTTTGCCGCGCCCTCGCGATTCTTATGCTGTTACGTCATTATTCAGATGAATTACTAGGAACCTATAACTACAAGGAAATGAGAATTATATCTTCAATAACAGTTTATACATACACTAGCTGACCTGGCTAACTTCGTTCCGCCCTACAACCTTATAATATCGTTGTTACTTTATTTTAACTTATTTTAGGATTTCATTAATGTTAAGTATTACATTAATACAACTTTTTTGCAAATACAGAAATGTTTTATTGCTTGCCATTGCGAAAGAAGAATGGCAGTTTTACACATTAGGCATCTTCTCTCTAGCGTCAATATGGCGATACTGCATGTTAAGCACTTTCTGATATCCAACATCTTTTGATCAGGATCAAAGCATGGTTATGCAAGATCGGACCTCAAAATCGGAATTTCTTGAACTGACACGAATTCGACGAAAAATGATGCGTAGTTTGATCAACAGATGGCACCATATGGTTTTTGCATTCGTAAAATTAATTAATTAATTTATTATTATTCGACAACTTATCTGATATTTTATTGCTTATTCTGCTATTCGGGACGGAAACAAATCCAACAAATCAAAAACGATGGCAATTGGTCCAGCCGTTCTCGAGTTATAAGTGTTGTAACAAACACGACTTTCTTTTATATACATATATAGATATAGATATACAGCAGACGTGTTTGTTTAGGCACTACCTTAGAAGAGCATTTTGAAAAGACAGGAAAAATGATTCCTTATTGAGAGGATCCGTTGCTGAGTAACGGTAAAAGTCGTTTCCTTTTAACTCTTTAAAATATTTCATGATTTCCTTGTTTTTTAACAACGACAAACAAATGACCTAGGCAAACGCGAGCGTTTGCGATATGTCCCGTGTAATGTAAGTGAAACCGCAGGGTACAGCTAATAAAATAATTATTAGTCGATCGATGCTTTGAGAATTACTGATCCCCTCACATTACGGTCGATTCAGAAGCCCAAACGATTCGATTCACTTTAAATCAGCAATCGCGTATACTAAGTTTGCATAAATGTAAAAAAATATAATTTTCAACAATGACCTAAATGTTTTGCTTACCCAAGGCCTCTCCTTCAACACGGTCAGTTATTCGTCCATCGAGCATTCTGATTCCACCCACCTTCGCTCCCCATGCCACGCCTACACCACATTTTTCGTTGTTAGCAGTCATTGCGATCTGTAAATAAATCAATTTTTCACAATTCTACAAAACCTCTTTTTTAATAAAATGGATCCAATTAAAAGTTACTTCTCCAGCACATCTGGTTCCATGCGAGTTACTATTTTGCCGGTCCGGTCTTGGAAATGGATCGGAGTCGTGATCATTGCAGTCCCAGCTAATCTCTTTATCCTGAAAATCAGAAAAAATACTTAATTTATGTGTAAGTTAGCCTTGACGTACTTAAGTGTGCATTGTTGAACTTAATGAATAAAAAAAAGGGTGTGTGTACTTATGTACGCGCGTAAGAAGTTATATGTACTTCTTTGGCATTATTAAAAATAGTTTTTGATTGCATGCAAATAATTAAGTACAATTAAATAATCAAAGACTTTAAAAGTAGTCATTATAGTCAATAAAGTTCAGTTTACATTTGAAAAATTAAATAAATAAATATTTATTAATATACATATTTATATTTATTATTATTTTCTAATATTAATTAGTATTGATTTAAATATTCAATTTAAATCACTTCTGATTACGCACATAATATAAAATTCGCACTTGTGTATAATGAAAACAAAATGAAAACACGTGTTAAATGTAGAAACTCAAAGCATGTGTTAAACAAACAAACAAACTATTTTTTTGATTATTTAGATTTTCTTTCAAAAAAAAATATTATTTAAAAATAAAAACCATCTCGCCGCATCGTGAACGACGCATCGGCCGCGAAGTTACTAGGATACGAAAAGTATAAAAAAGGTCAGTCACGAAACCAGCAAACGTGTAGAGTAATTTTTTCTCTTAGAATCTCTAAGTTTCTGATATATTTTTATGTTTATTTATTTAACAGGTAAAAAACAGATAATGATAAATAGCCAATTAAGTCAATCTGTTCGATATCTATGTGGGAACTCTTATGGACAAACACAGAATTGTTATAACATTTTTTAGAAAGAAAAGAAAGAACAAGCACAGAATATCTATCCCGAGATTAAATAATTCCAAGTGTTTTTTTTAATCGCGAAAGCAAAAAAACATTTTTAGTGCCGCCGCCGACATTGGAAGTCGATAAATTTACTAAAAGTATAAGGATAACATAAGTCATAACGTGTAACTTGTAAGTTGATATTATCCTTATTGAACCACTTTTAACTACTAGCGCCATCTAGTAAGTAGTATTAATAATTCTGGTAGATAGAGAAATTAGAATAGGTCTATATAGCTAAAGGTAAATTATAATTTATAAATATAGTAGGGTGAATATTTTATCCAGTTTATATATTTATTTATTGCACTTTTAATGAATCATCTAAGACATAATTGTTTTTATGATTAAGAAATCAAAACGAGATTGATTGAGAAAAATGACTAACTTAAAACTGTTTCAAATTCCAACGGCCAACCTCTTTCAACACTTTTTTTTTTGCAGTTACGCCAAAATCACCTCGAACTTCACTGTACTCACTAGGATAACATAACTTACTAGGCGAAGTTTTAATTGTGGCGCCACATATCTATATACATATATAAAAAGAAACTAGTGTTCGTTTGAGGCTCTTTCACGCTTAAACCACTGATCGTATCGACATGAAACTATCACCATTCGATGCGAAATTTTTCCTAGATGGTTTATGGCTATTTATTTATTAAATTCCAACGTTCATTCATTGAACTTTCTTCATTTTTTTATTTCTGTTTTACTTTTATGAAATTTTTTCCCGCTAATAAAAACAAAAGAGGCTTCCTAGAACCGCAAAACGTCAACATCTGTTAAAAACTCGATTTTCGAAATATTTCAATTTTCTTAGCGGGAAGTTAAAAAGAAGAATAATAAATAAAATTTATTTTAATTCGTCCAGCAAAGCGGGCGCGAAACGGCTAGTTATATTATATTGAGGGATAATTTATGTATGTATGTATTATTTTTATGTTGAAGCAAAGTTTAAGTATACTTGCCATTATTATCAATGGAAATTATTTGGTAGGGCTGAATGTGTGGTAGTTAAAATTCATGTTATTATTGTATTTATGTCGAACATTTCCTATATCCAGGTACATACTTCGAAGACATTTTTCAAATTTAAATGACAAGTATGATTTACAATTTCATTTAGGTATTATAAAAAAAAATCCTGGTCATAAACGGCATCTATGGCGTAGTACTTAATACGTGCGTTATTTGGGGTCGATTTCAGAATAAATGTTTATTATTACTTCAATTTTAATATACATAGTACCTATTTGCCTACAAAGTTGATTTAGGAATATATCCGTTATGAAAATGTTAAAGATTTTCGATATTTACGTTTCTGTATATTGTATATATTATGTGTATCTTACGTAATTATCCCTAAGGTCTGTGTGGTTGTGCTCAATTCCATCGTCAAGTATGGAGATGCGAACTCCTTGCCCGTTGAATCCCCTTGTATACACCGGCAGCACATTGAGATCCAAACGAGGGAGAATATCATTGGTTCGCGTATCTTGCTGCAATTCAATAAAATAAATATTTTTACTTTTTAGTAATGAGATACAGATAAGTAGTAAAGAAAGAGAACGTAGCGCGTTTTTTGAAGTGAAACTTCTTAAGGTGCATGAGGGTAAACTTTTTACGGATGAATAATTAATAATCATAGCGTCACGAAGATGTGCGGCGGTTTTTGTCGCAGAAAAGGGAGAGAGCGATTGAGACCGATTGAGAGAGAGCGAGAAGGACGACAGGACCTTATAGAAATTCTATTTTTAAAATTAAAATTTCATAAAGAGAATTTATGAAATATTAGTATTTTATATTTTATGCAAAATATCGAATAAATAAATTAAATTTCTAATTTGTATTAATTTTCGCCACTTTTAATATTTTAACGACAATTAAATTCCTAACATAATATTATCATCCGTTTTATCCCCAAACTTCAAACTTTAGATTTCCGAGACGTAGAGGGGGCTCTACGTCTCGGAAATCTAAAGTTTGAGATTTTAAATATGAACAAGACTTAAAAATGAGTTTGCCAAAGAACACTTCTGACATATTATGTAACTTTAGGTCGGTCTACCCATCGGTCGGTAAATATGGCGGCAAATATTTGACATAAAATGTCGCAAATATCTTATCCGTTTATCGATCACAAATCCTTCATTAATGTTTCTAAATTTTTCATTTAATATTCATCATTTTTTAATTTGTACTTATTACTATTTTGTTTACAGCGCTCTCTCGTGTTGAAGTGTAATACTTACTAAATACCATTCGTAGCCCCAGAGTTCATCATTGAATAAATTTCTGATACTACGTTTATCTCTTTCACTTGCATTGCTTGGTGTATCTATCCTTTTTACTCTTAGAAGTTCTTCCTCTCCTGAGACAACCATAGGGTAACGTTTGGCGCGCATTTTACTAAAAAGCTGCTCTGCCCATCGTATCTAAAATAATAAAGTTAAAAGATGAGCTTTGTATACGAATTAGTTTGGCTGTAAAACTTTTGATATTGGAAGTTTATAATCTGAGTAATTTGACATTAAGACAAATTAATAATTACTCATGTCATTTCACAATAGACATTTTTTTTGCAAATAAAATTGAAATAATTCGAAATCAGTTACAGTTTCATTTAGTTTTTGTTATGTTGTTTAGCACTTTGAGGAAAATCTAGGTCAATGACCCGTTCCGCAGTGCCCGATGTGAATCATTCGAAAGCACCACGTGTTTCGAAAGTCATTACTACCAGGCTCCCATGGGTTTAAGGTAGTGCAACTCACCCTTTCGTCGCTGGCAAGTATGCCTGTGTGTTCACTTGGGGTGCGACGGTTTTTATTATGTACTCTAAACCCGTACAAGTCCGGGAATCCTAGGACCTGTAAATCGAAATACATATACTATTTTATTAAAACTCAACTGGAAAACATATAATGAAATTGTTGTTATATTCTAATATAAGAAAAATCTTTTGGGTATTTATGTAAATTAAAATTTTTTTGTTTTCTATATTCGTATTAATGTAAAAATGTTTTTACCAACATAGAAGATACTGCCGCTTGTTAGGTATGTTTTTGTTAATATGATAAAATATTATTTTGTCACGTTTTGTCATGTGTTTTAAATAATTTTAGCATAAGATAGTTATTTATTATTAATAAGATAGTTACATATTTATTTATTAACACTTCGTTACTAGTATACAGAAATACAGAACAATTATAATAAATAAATAAGTTGCTCGATAGACGAAAAATATGGCACAGAGCGCCCCACGCTTTTTCACAATAATACCAGTATTTTTTGTTCATTACCATTTTCAGCCTAAATTAGGAATTATTTTTCACTTTTTAGTTTGATGTGCTTTAAAAGCGTGTTTAATAGTTTTTTTTAAACTATATTTATTTTTCACTTTTTAGTCCTAGCAGCAATACGTGTTGTCTCAATTTAATCGTATTGCTTTGTGGACTTAACCCTTAATTCGACGCCGTACAGTATACTTCCCTTTGAATAAAAAAAAATCTACATAAAAAAATAGACCATATATCTAAGCTTTAGATGCTGTAATTGCACCTAGAATTATCTAGCTACGTTGTCAAAAATCAGCAACGCGTGTGCATCGAGGGGCCGCGAGCAGTAACCAGTGAGATGATGGGAAGGAAGGACGCCCTGCGTGGGCTTTCGGTATGTTGCATTTTATTTATTATGTTGCGGCTTATTTCCTGGCAATATTATTGAAAACTAAAGATAACATACCCGGAGAGCTACTCACATTGTTTTGATTGTCTTATTGAGTTTTGTTTAGTTTTTACGACGCTCACAACTTGTGTGTCCAGTATACTTCCCGTCATCAAATTACTAGTAAAGTAACTGCTAAATACTATGTCCAGTATTCTTCCCCTTGTCGATGTAGTAGAAAACTAAATACAATATCGTATGTCTAGTATTATTCCCGTTGCCGTCTTAGTAGAATATTAACTATCGATGTTTCATGTAATGATATTTTCAGGGATCTGAAAACAAAATGTTTAAAGTTTCCTATTCTTCATTTTTTCAGAGCTTCAAGTCGAGAGGACATCAATTAGAGATTAGATTAGAGAGCTCCTTCGGATATAGATAGTGGTTCTGAACCTGAAAATGAAGAGGAAATTGCAGTGCATAGAACTGAGGAGTTGTCGTCCTCACCCTGCCCTTCCATCGACTCATACATACAAAACATGAATATATTAGACAGCTCCGAAAATGATGCACACGACAATGTTTCAATTGACATTGACGAGACTTACGTTGATAGTGATACTGTCATGGAGACAGTAAACGAAAATCTTCAAACAGAGGACCGTCCGAGCATCAGTGGCAGCGAGAACAACCCGTCGTTAGAAGCCGAAGACAACTTGATCCATGAGCGACCTCCGTTGACTCCTATTATTAACAATGTTCTACCACCAACTGGTGAAGTAAATTATAATGCTTTACCAAGTTTGGCTTCATTATTGTCGATTCCGTCACCAAATGTTTCGCCTATTGCTAGTGCATCAACATCAAGGACAACCAGGCGTAAAAAGAAACTACCAGTACGACCAGAACCTAATGTCCGGGCTAAAAAGACAAAGAAAACGCTCATAGTGAGCTACAAATGGAAGAAAGGACAATTCAGACACAAGGCTGACATTCCATCAAACGACTTTGTATTTGATTTACCGGATACCGACTCTCCGTTGGATTTTTTTTATCGGTTCTTCTCCCTAGATATACTCGTCGATATCGTCGATAAAACGAACTTTTATTCAACCCAAAGAACTGGCAAATGTATACAATTAACTATCGACGAGTTGAAAGACTTTCTCATGATTCTTCTTATAATGGGTATAGTGAAAATGCCGTCTTAACTTGACTATTGGTTTACAGATGACACTTTCCGTTATATTGATTTTAGCGCGGAAGAAGAGCAGATGACACTGGGTGCAAAAATGGTATTAGCCCTTTGCAAGACAATTCATACTCCAGGATGTGCTGTTTATTTCGATAACTATTTCACAACGCTCGACTTGATCTGGTATCTACGTGAACACAGGGGGATTTTCAGCCTCGGAACCATAAGGCAAAACCGACTAAGTGACAAAGAACTTAAGAAAAGAGGAAGAGGTTCATTTAGCCAAGTTGTAGACAACGACAGAAAGATAGCTATTGTCAAATGGTACGACAATAAAGTCGTAACTTTGGCCTGTTCTTATGCAGATGCTTACCCAGTTCACGAAATCAAGAGATGGAGCAAAGAACAGAAAAAGAAACTTGGTGTCACGTGTCCGCAGTTAGTTCGACATTACAATCAACATATGGGAGGCGTTGACTTGTGCGACATGTTGATAGCTCTGTATCGAACATCTTTCAAGAGCCGTCGTTGGTATATGAACATCTTTGGGCAAATGTTAGATATAGCGGTTAACAATGCTTGGCTACTTTACAGGAGAAAATGCAACATGAATAGCCAAAAAAACATGAGCCTGAAAAAGTTTAGACAGAGGTTGGCAATTGAATTGAGGCAAAATAGAAGATCAATTGAGATGGAACCACCAAGCCCTTTGCCGAAAAAAGCGCTGATCCAAAACCCAAGTGCACCAAGGCCCCCAGTTTCTGTGCGATATGATGGCTACCACCACTGGCCTGAGTATACGACATATGGACGTTGCAAGTTCTGTAAGCACAATAAAACGAACATACATTGTTCCAAATGCAAGCAGAGGTTGTGCTTAGTGACCAAACGAAATTGCTTTTATAATTTTCACAATTCACTTCACAGGGCAACCAAAAACAAGTGATAGTTGGTATAGTTTAAGCTACATTGATCTTTTTGATATTTTTTTTAAAACAAGAGCGCTGATTATTTTTTAATAAGTAAAATGTTGATTGTTATGAATATTTTATAGATACTTCATTATTATGTTCAAAACATAAGTGAGTTATTCATACTTATAAGTTTTTGGAGTTCCTATTAGTGTTTTAAGCGTAAGCAATGTAACTATGAGACTGATTTGCTAAAATATAATGACTATTTTCCTACGGAATCACTTGTTTCTTTCATTCTTTCTCTTTGACAATGGGAAGTATACTGCACGCGGTTGGAGTGCATTAGTTTCTTATAAACATGATAATGTCCAGTATAGTGGACCTAAGTTTTTCAGGAAACTGAAATAGGTAGATTTTTTCAGGAATTTTTTCGCGTGTTCCCAACAAGCTAAGAATCGAAATCAGTAAATTTTTTACAAATTCTTTTTAAAAAACTATCTGTCGAATTAAGGGTTAAAAAAAATTTCATTGCTTTTTCGAGATAAACCTATGAAATTATTATATTGTCGCTGATTCTTTGTAAGTGTATAAAGTTTGAATTAAATCTGTCCGTTTAAAGTGGGTCAAAATCGAGTCCGAAGGAGTCGGTTACATACATACATACATACATACAGGTGAAGCTAATATAAAGCGTGTAAAAAGGACTCTCACGTATGCAAGAGACGACGAATTTGGGAGCCCAATTTTCAGCCCCGTTTGCGGTACACTGATAGCTCCTACTCCCTTCTTTGTTCCTAGTGTTTGACGAGTAAAACAATGGGATGTAGGTGGCGCCCTAGACAATGTGGGTTGGACTTTTTTTAACTCCCTTCTATTTTTGTTACCGTTCCGTCTGGTCGATGTCGTATTTAATGAAGCTTGATTGGCTAACCCGTCCGACCGTTTACTATGAACAAATTATTACTGAAGTGAAACTTAAATCACAATGCACTTTAAAAATGCATGCAGCCTAATCAAATTTTAATATTGTAATTATTTTAAGACAAAGGAAAGTAAATTAAAGTAATATAAGTTTAATTTACTTTCAAGATTAACTTAAAATATTAACTAAGTGAAGAAAAAAAAAAAAATATAAATAAGGGATTTAATTTTTTTTAAAGCTAGCCGAGCTGATTAACTTATGTATGAAATATTAATATTATTTTATTTAATTTTATTGTCATATAATTAATATATTTATTATATATTTTTTTCAATATTATGGCAAAAGTTTTTTTTTTAACTTTATGCCAGTTTCAAGTAAAATTTATTATAATTTATCATAAATAGATTTGAGTATTTGTCATAGAAAAACACACTACATTACTACTGTAGAGTATAATATTTATGTACTTACTTAATAAATAAAATAAAGTGATACAATAATTATAATGATTCCAATATTCCAATTATTGGAATATTGGAATCAATTATATTTATTGTCGGCATGTCACTCCACTGGGTGGCTTGTTTGTCGTCGTCACCTCTCATGCCAAGATCGTCAAAATGGATGTCGTCATATGATGTTCTTGCCACACGTTAATACTAAGGCAGCATAAGCACCAAGATAACATTCAGAAATGGCGCGTGTGTGACTCACATGATTCGTGAGAGACCACATGTTCGTACATACATAACTTTTTATTACATTAATGTGTATGTTGTATACATACGTCACCAAACACACTTGCGTTCTAATTTCTGACCGCATTGCTCACTACTACAAGCGGCATTGTTAAACATAATTAAGTGAATATAAATTACCTAAATTACCTATCACAATCAAAATAAATAATGTAAATACACTTTTTATTTTACTTTATTAAGAGAGAATTTTATTTTGCTATTCATAAAACGAAGTGAATAACGGTCGTGGAATCACTTATGTGAGAAAGATGTTTCATGTGTGTGACCTTACGGGCCACGTGTGATAAAGGCGGAGTAAGTACCGTGTGTGTCGTAAGCACGTCATGTCGGTGTCATGTGAGTTTCCCGAGACACGTATGTACCAGGATCATATACGCGGTGAAGAGATGACTACACATGTGCGTAACGTTAGGGGGAGCGAAAGGGTTGGGCTATGCATATTATTTTGAAGCCGCCCCTCTAGCGTAGTACAAAAAGTCTTGTTTTTCTATCTAAATCGTAAAAACAATAATAAGTTTATAATACTATTTCTTAAAATTTAAAAGTGTTATTTTGGTCAATATGTTGTATTTAGGTAATCAACATACGTAAGTATAAAATGGATAAAATATTTTAGATACGCATTTGCCTTCTTTGCTTTAAAAGATTTGTTTTCATAAGGATTATATATTTTATTGAACATTTAATCTTTTAAGTGCTTATTATGATAAGAGAAGAGATTAGTTATATTATTAGAAGAAAAACAATTTAATTGAGTTTGTTTTTATTTGAACAGTGAGTAAGGATTCCAACAGGAAGACACATTTCTTACCAATGTGCGTGAACACAGCGCACATGTGTTTCTATTTTTTCATGCTCGCGTGTTTCACATGTTACACTGAAACACTGAAAAAAATCTCCATATATTTCCTGATATCCTAGTACAATCGACGCTGTTTCAGTCGTTAGTGCCGACTGCTGCCTGAAAATTTATTTTACAGGGGAAATGTATGAAAACTATGCCACAAACACTGCCATCTATGGAAAAACCTTGGAAGCTGAAGTAAGTTAGATGTTATAAAATTGACATTGTAAATTGGCATTAATAAAAAAGGAGATTAATCATTCGGGTTTCAATAAAAATCTAAAAATGGAATATTTTGTTTGATAATTATTATCATTACGAATTTTTGCAACGAAGTGTAAAATAAAGAAATTAAATTAATTTATAAATTATCTTTCGATATACCATTATGCTTTAATGAAAGATCTATGAAATATATGTATTAAAGGCAGTTTTTGCCGCGCACCACCACTATGTGGAACCAGCTACCCACTGAAGTATTTCCGAACCAATTCGACTTAAGGTCCTTCAAAAAAAGAGCGTACCAATTCCTAAAACACTCTCGCGAGCTCTCTATCATTGAGAATGTCCATGAGCGGCAGTATCAATTAACATTAGATGAGCCTCCTGCCCGTTTGCACCCCTGTTCAATTCATATGTGCTAACGCCATGTTTGTCTTTGGTACTTTTAACACGAGTTAAGGAAATTACAGTTGCTACGCACGGGACGGGTAACGTTAGTTAAACTTGACGCAAACCTAGTTAGGGCTGACTTCTATTTCTTTTATAAAGGCGTGGGATCAAGACATTGATACAATTATAGCCGTTGTTACTGCCGCGTTATTGTAGAAAATAAACAATTACATTATTCGAAAGATTTATCAATATCAAAGGTGTTTTTAAAGTCGGGAACGTACTAGAACAACCAAATGAAGAAGAAAAGAAGATTTTCAGAATTGTAACACCTCTATGTTGGCCTGGTACACAAATGTCATTTAAAAAAAATTTCGTTCGGTTTAATATTAATTAATTTGTCTTCAGTGATTGGAATTAATTTTAAAATAACTAATTAAGGAAAACTCATTTAATTATTCGGAATCTTCAATTACTTACTGAAATTTCATTTTGAAACGGCTCTTTTTGCGTCGGGGACGCAAAGAAATCTCTATAATTGCCATAGTGTAAATGTAGCGTCGAATTGAAACAAATCGTTCAACTAATTCCTAACATTAGTCACCATTACTGTCTGTCAATTGGGCGTTGGACATAATTTATTTTTAGACAACGACCTACACAAATTTTAAAAAGACTGCTTTTCCTAATTCAATTTTTTATTAAATTTGGTACCTACGTAGTTATTGTCAAATATAATTCATTTGTAGATTATTAGCGAAACCGTTACTATACCAATGACACCTACCTTTGGAATCACTTACGGAATCGACTTTAAAGTTTATAAAAAAAGTGTGACTATTTTCCCTACGGCAGGCAGATTTTGACATTCATGTAAATTATATACTTATATAATATATAAATATAGATAAAGTGTGTTTTTTAATTTAGTCAACTGAACATTAATGCTTAATTTACTAAATTTTGAATATAACGTTGTTTTTAAACAAACTTTACATAATTGAAATATTGATTATTGCAAAAGTGTTACTATAAAAGTTAAAGTTACTATAAAAAAGTAATCATAGAAAATATTAAACTATATGACTGCACACCTTAAAAAGAAGCCGAGCATTTAACAAATAATCTCAAAAATATCTCTTATAAGTTACTCACTTTTTTATAAAGAGGTAAATAATGATGCAAAAATCGTAAATTCTTTCTCCTGTAACATTTAGTTCTTTTGTTTAATAACGGTTTCGAAATCAAGGTGCGATTGTGTTGTTGAGAAATTAAAAGCCCTATCGAGTTAGTCGAATACGCCGAACCTTCAGTTCAAGTCGGATGATGTTTATTAATGATAAATTGATGATAGATTTATTTAATGGTGCGGCTGAGTTGCCAGAACTGTTATCTAGGGTGGGCCTGTACGCACCATCATTGTTTCTGCGCGGACCAAATTTATTGTACGTCCCCATAGCAAGAACTACATACAGAAAAAATTCTTACCTATTGCGAGCATGTCGTTCTTTTAATGTGTCATGTCGGGAGCTTAATTTGGATTTGTTTTGCACAAGTGTTACTGCAACGAAGAAAGCCCTTTGTGACCGATACTTTGAGATTTAGTTTTTAATATAGCCTTGAGAGTTTTTTTTGAGCGTTGGTGTGTAATGATGTGATAATGTGTAAGTGTGGAAACTGATAATTGGCCGTCATCATGTTAATTGTATATTATTGAACCTTTTTTAGCTGTAAGTTTCCCTAAAATTGTAAAATAAAATAAAATAAAATAAAAATGTAGGGGCGAGTTTGGCCGTCTATTTAGATTTGGACGCCCTGACTCCTAAAAGCTACAGTAAAATTTTCTAGTAAAATCTCTGATTTTTGAATAAATTGTTGATCGGCCCTCCGGCCTTCTCTTTACAGTATGATAAAGTCTTAATTTTAGATATTTTCTATGAGTTACAAACAAAAATGCTTTGTCGCTTTGGTTAGAACTTAGAACGCAACCTCCAGTATTTAGAATAGGACCGATCAAACTAAGGCCTGTACACTTGTCTAGGCGCTGAAGCATTCCCAAGACAGGTTGGGGTGGAGGAAACTGTGCCGTGTTACTCGAAGTGAAACTTCTTTAGGCGCATGAGGGTAAAATTTTTACGGATGAAACGTCACGAAGATGTGCAGCGTTTTTGTCGAAGAAAAGGGAGAGAGCGATTGAGACCGATTGAGAGACAGTCAGAAGGGCGAATTACTTTATAGAAATTCTATTTTTAAATTTGAAATATTAGGTATTTTATATTTTATGCAAAATAATTTATTGAAATCTCAAATGACGAATTGTAATTGCCACGTGTTCTTACTCTAGAATAAATAAAAAAATTTTTAAAATAATTTGTATTAATTTTCGACACTTAATATTTCAATGACAATTAAATTCATTGAATTCCTAACATATCTATCTTCCTTTTTCCCTCCCTCTAAGTCTCGGAAATCTAAAGTTTTAGATTTGTATAAATATGAACAAGAGTTAAAAATTAGTTTGCCAAAGAAGTTTCACTTCTGACATGTGTAGTTTGTAACACGCACTTTTTTTTGGGTTTCAAATCACAATGTGTCCGTTACGTGTCAGAAGTTTAGAAATATCGTCCAAAATCAGTTTCATTAGAGCCGAAATATTGATAGCTTGTCAATATTCTCAAGTGGTATTGTTGAATTCAAAGCAAATGCCGTCACAATGTCGAGTGTTCCAATATTTTTGTATTACTCTTATCATTGTTATCTAAAAGCTTTTACGTCAAACACAATTAATTATTTCAGTTCAGTTAACTCTAGGTAGGTACATAAAATAAATATTATAAAGTAAATTAAACCGGCAATAATATCTTTTTAATTTTTATTTATAGGAATTCTATATTTAAATTTAGGGCCATTTCAGTTTGCAATAATGGTGAATGATTTACCAGAGGTTAGTCATGCTAGATGGCTTCTTTTTGCAGACGATCTGGAATACTCCTGTCAATCTCCAAGAGGTGGATGACTATGAACCCTTGCAAGGAGATATATATAAGGATATACTAGACTATCTAAAGTTAGAAATTAATTTTTGGAAAAGGGAAACTTTTCTTTAATAAAATCCCAAAGGCTCTTTTATTCTGCCTTTGCCCGCAAAGAAACGCTGTGTAAAAAGGCTTACTATAAAGTTAACGATTATCTAGTTGATAAAAGAGCCTGGGACTAGTGCTAGACAGGCTATTTCTAATTAATTTGCGATATTTGTTTAAAAAATAAGTGTTGTTTGATGATTTGCTATTTGTTTTTTACGCCGGCTTTTTCCCTCGGCCTACATCGTCTGTCTTCTCTGCCGATGAGTAGGGATGTCTACCGATTCAAATTTAATGACGTGCATAATAAACATATTTTTATATTTTGATATTTATCCCCTTTTTCAAAGACGTTGCGCCTACTGAATGCTGTCTTCGACACTATCGACAAGTTCAAATGTTCGCAGAGTGAATTCACAGTAGCGATATTGTGTATATTATGTGTTTAATATATGTTTATATATTATCGACATTATAGTATTGGCATAGTCTGTAAGGTTACTTTGCCTCATGGAAACGAACGTTAAGCGAATTCTATTACCCTAGCATATTTATCTATAAAGTAAATTCTACAATTCCTTACAATCTTTCATCGTTTCTTGAAGTAGTGAGACTGTATAAACACAACAGAGCGTTTCTTAAGACAGTATTTGCCGCGTACCATCACGTGGAACCAGCTGCTCACTGGAGTATTACCGAACCAATTCGACTTCAAGAAAAGATCGTAACAATTCTTAAAAGTCCGGCAACGCATTTGCGAGCCTTCTGGCAATGTTAGGGCGGGCGGTATCACATATCATCAGATGAGCCTCCTGCCCGTTTGCTTCTATTACATAAAATGTAATATACGTCGAAATGTAAACCTTGTTCAGGGTTTTCCAGTAAAAAAGACAGCTGCTCAATGCATCACCAGTAAATTTAGCAAATCGTATGTCGCATTTTATTTTCGCGTATCTCCAACACATGAATTACAACGTAATCTTTGAAAGTTGGTCCAAAATTATTAAGTTGTTACTACTTCACCAGACTTAGGATGCGCGATCAAAGCCTTATTTCTGAATGTAATCCTTACATTTATCAAGCAGACAATCTATATTATGATTGTCATATATGTCCATGAATATGAATTCAATAAGAATATATAATCACATTAGTTTTGCTCTATTTTAAATAAATACATATTTTATAATAATTCTTAACATAGTCATGTCGATATATAAACGAATATAAAGTGACCAAGAGATATATCTGACTATTGACATATGTTTATAATTAATGTTTTGAGCACATGACTTCTGAATGTGTGTACAAACTTGTGTGTGGCCTTTCATTCTTTTTTATAGTTGCTTTTAAAATAAATGTAGAAAATTTAAAAGCTTCATTGATATATATAAGAAATATTATATCTCTAAGTTAATTAATTTTCTCTTACTAAATTCCAAATTAGACTTAAAGCTCCAATTACATTCGAAAAACCTTTTTAAATTAAAAGCACAAACCTAATTTTCTAACAAAGTTAATTAGTTCTGCTATTTTTTTTAATTGGATTACAGAATACAGATTATTAATTATAATAAAAATATAATACATCGTATATATCGTTAAACAATAAAATTGAACCTTAATAAATAAGCTTTATTATTTAATTGTCGGTAATTAATGTTAATTGGTTAGTTATGTTACTTAATTAACAGTTATTAATTATTTAATTAAGAAATCACTAGGGCATGATAAATGAAAGGATCCTTACCGGCCCGTCGTACTCGTATCCCAACTCGAGAGCGACCAGCTGTGCCACTTCTTCGCCACCGGGAACCTCCACCGTCCATTCATCTATGTAATCCTTGATACTATTAAACCCGTTATGGACTCCATGATAGTTATGGGATCCTGGTGCCCAGTCATAACTCGCCGTCATAGATATAAACGTGTTTATTAGCATGCATTCTACTAGCATTGGTTTTATAAAAATACTCCGTAAGTTGGAAAGTTTCTTTGAGTAAAGGGAACCGGCGGACTCGATCAAGCGTGTTGTCTGAATGGCGCGTAGCTGAAGCTTGCTACGAAAAATAGGTATCGCTACGAACCTCTTTTTATCCGCTGAAATATTTTAACTGTAATTGTCAGGAATTATATATACATAATATGTAATACCTCTACTGACGAACGAACTGATTTATCTTATCATTCTTTGAATTTATTCATTCGAATTTTTTATACGGGTATGCATATTTACAAGAAAAAAACAAATACTTAATACACACACACTTAAGCACACATTTTTTTAAATTTGAACCAAGAACTAGAATTAAATTTGTGAGACTTTTAATATTCACGACATCTATTGTATTTCTCGCGAACTAAATTGGCCGCTATTTTACTCCTGACATTGCTCTACAACCGTATTGTTAACTATAACAAATAAGAGATGTCGCTACTAATCTATTAAAAGTATCAAAATAAAAAGTATTTTCATTATATGTATATGTAAACATCACATCCCGATGAAAAATATATACGCTACAGTTTTTAATACGCTTCCGACATGCCGCCATTATGTTATTTATAGCAAAGATTTGGTAATGTTGCTGAATGTAAGTAATATGTCAGTAGAGCATGGCCGTGAGCCACTCAGTAAACAAATCGAATGTAATAGGGCATTGAGTACTGGTTTTAGAAGTGACGTGGTTTATATACATTAACATAGGCCACATAAAACTCTCTAAAAACGGAGAGAATTGTGATTATTCAAGGTCTTTTGCCTATAGGTCTATTTCGTAAATTCAACTGTAAGGGCGGATTTTTTGAGCCTAAAATTAGTAATTAGCAGCTAAGTAAGGCGACCCTCTTCAGCCCTGGGTTCGGAACCCGGCTGAAACCTATTCTCATACGGTAAACAAAAATAAAGTGTTACTAGTCAAGTGAGGTCAAATGCCTCCCGCGTATCTAATGGTTTTACGATATTGGCTTTGGAAATCATAGTTTGAATCTGAATTCTCTGAATCTTTGGTAAGACCCAAAATTCGCCGTGTGCCAGGTATAGAAGATCTACTTGCTTATAAAGTAAAATTATCAAGGAGAATGAGACAAAATCCTGATGCGAAGTTATTTTAAATAATGCTATATATTTATTTATAAGTAATATAAATTAATCAATAAAGTATCTTACAACTAACACATATCCATATTATAAAAGAAAACACTTAGACAATATACAAAGCAAAAACAGATTACATTGATAAACAAAACATAAGTACATTAATAGACAAAAATAAGAAAACTTAACTAAAACCTTAAATAAACGACATTTAATATTTAAAAAAACTTAATTGTTACAGCCTTGGGATTCTGTAACGAAAAGTGAGTTACAGAATCGCAGGGCTCTCAAGTGAAGTCAAGTCTATCATCTGGGTGAATCATCAAAAATATTCTATTAGCTAAGAGCAATAGGCCCTTTAAACTTAATGAAGCAATCCTTTATATGGAACAGAGAAGTGCTTGTAATGAATAATTTATTTTTAGTAATTAAATAACCACGATCTCATAGTTGTTATTCTTAACAAAGACTTAATGAATGTTTAGCTGTTGTAAATTAAAAAAAATAATGTAAAAACATTAGTTTGTATATTTCGTATGTCGTCGTAAGTCGAATGCTATATTATTTTTATTCATATAATATACCTATTAGTAGGATATTTTTACTGCGTACATTAAGCTAAAATAACTCTTGCCATAAAAATACAATGCGATGGCTTTTTAACTTATGCACCCCTGGTACAGTATTTTTTTATTCCCATTTCCATTTTGTTTTTGTAATTTTTACTTACGTATGTGTGTATGTATGTTAGTTTTTGTTTTATACAAGAACCTACTGACCACAAAATGGTTGATTTAATCATAAATTTACGCAGTAGGTACTAAGCCCCCATACGCACACCATTGGCTTACTCCTTTTTTTTTTTTTTTTTTTTTTTTGTGGGGAAATGCGTTACGCATACCCTCCCGCGGCACGGTTGACCTTGGTGGGTAAGGGTTATGTGGGACTCGCACAACAGTGCATACCCACTAAAACCCCACGGCGCCACCAGCAATCGCCCGGGGCATTACTCGGTAACAGCGTAGCCTTGTCCGCATCCAGCCACGCGATCAGCCGTTAGTATCACGGTCCTCTACGGCCACGAATGATGTGGAATGGACCTTGGCACAGCAAGGGCCTTTCACATCGGCCAATTCACCCTGTTTATAAAGCTGGGGGAGGTCGGGCACGATGCTTGCAGGGATGCGTTAGCATCCCTTCTTTTCGACGCATGAACCCCTGTTCCCCCGCTGGAGCAACTGCGTGCCCAGGATTACACACGGGGTTGCACGGTGCAACGGCGGCGCTGTGGTCTCCTACGGCGACGCGGGTGGGCTGCAGGATCATCCTCCCTGGCCCTTTCCGCCTCTTCCTTTTGGTGCATGACGGCTTCACAGAATCTCTGGAAGATTTCCCACATGCCGTCACTGTCCGATTGGCTTACTCCTTAAGCTTAGCACACATGTTAACATTATAAATAAATAAATAGATAAATTTTTAATTAAAATATAATAGTATAATATATCCCATGTCGTTGTTAAATTAAATAAAACAATTAATTCTTAAATAATAACCACGTTCAAAATATCTTAATAAAAACCAGAAACGAAACGTTAGTGTATTCGCAGCCTTAAAGTTCGAGATTCCACGCAAACGCATCTGCGCGGGCGCAGTCACGATGCGCGCGCCGCTGAGCAATGCGGCTTTTATTCTCCTTTCTGTTTATACCACCCGGGTATTTGCCACACCTCAGGATACAGGATATTTCGCCGAAGATGGTTACCATGACGACGTTGTAGATGTGTGAGTGATGTGAACTAGATATTAATTGATTCAATGACAAAGATCGAAGCATTAATCAATAATCATCAGTGGATTAGACAATAACATTTATAAACAGTGTGCTTAAAATATTTCTGCAACTATTTGATTTTTTAATACGTTATTAACATAAAGAACAAAAAATATGCACAATATTTATACTGATGCAATATGCACTTTGATAAAAAAGGGTCAATAAACTCAGTATCACAAAACTGACAATTATCAAATTTAATAATTCTAATTTGTTCTTAAAAATATTCATAGTCCACGTATATGAATGCTAGAAACAAAAATTCTCGAACTACGTATATTTATTTTTGACATTTAATATCACTGGCCTCTGCAGACTACCGTCACTTCCTGAAATTTCACGAGACATGATTTATTTCAAGACGATAAAATCAAAACGAAATATTTAATGTCATCTGTCAAAAATCCAGAATTTAAAAATTAACATTAGTTTCTAAATACACAACAAAAACATGATTACATATAGCTCTTCAATTGTCTGAACACCTAGTAACAATTTTTTTACAAAGTAGGAATAAATTGAGTTCCTATAAAAAAATAAACATTTAGAGAGCAGTGTTGGTTTGGCTTAAGATTGCGACTCCCCCTGAGGCCGTAGGTTCGATCCCCGGCTGTGCACAAATAGACATTCTTTCTATGTGCGCATTTAACATTCGCTCAAACGGTGAAGGAAAACATCGAGAGGAAACCGGCTTGCCAGGCACAGGAGACTAGATTGACAATTGATCAGGAAACAGTAACAGAAAACTGAGGCCCAGACCTAAAAAATGTGTACCGCCACGGATTTATTCATTTTATAAAATAACATTTACTACGAACACTTCATAATCGTGAAAAACAAAAAGAACGTAGGCGCAGATGAATCCAATTGTGTAATTTGCATAAATTACTATGTCACTCTAAAGACGGCTCGCGTAAATCGTGTCCCTGATCTAAGACAAGCAAGTTATTTTCGTTCCTTAGGAAATTGTAAAAATAAACTCTTGCGTTTTTATGATCGATGTTCCAATGTGAGACGAGAATTATAGGAATTTATATCAATTAGTACATTGCTTTGATCTGGACTATAAAATTTTACGCTTGCAAGTCTGATAAGTGATAACTGTATCCACGTCGATACAAATAAGTTTATAATAAATCAAGTTCAAAGCTTAAAAAGGTTAGATATGCTTCATTGATAAATTTCATAGAAAGTTTATTATTCCATTGAATACTTACTGAAGATGGCTATTAACCGCTCTTCTTTAAAACGAAGTTACACTGCCCCGTATACTATTCATTTAAATTAAAATTATAATAAGGAAACTTTCGTATATCGTAACGAGGAAACATAAAACTCCTAGACTTCCTTTACATTGTAATAAGAATGCTACATACATAACATAACGTCTATTTCTAAAAGCAGTGTTGGCCTAGTGGCGTTTACGTGCTAAGACAAGCAGATAAAGGCATCTTCAGCAGCAATAAAAACATTTTAGGTTTTAACTTTTACGCCATTAAAACATATGAATATGGTTCTAGGTATGTATTGATTTTTTCCGTAATAAACAATGAATGTTATTAATATTGTATAAGCTTCATCGGGGAAATTGAAAGCTCTCCTTTCCGTATGTGCGGAAGTGATTATGTGCTAATGAGGGAAGTGTAGTTATGGGTTATGTAATTCGTTGACCTCTTCCGAGAAGCGCCATCAATGCGTCATTTATAATACCCAGAGTACGTACGTAGAGTCTTATTAAATCAGAAGTCGCATTGTTCTTTGGATATCATTGGATATATCTATATAAATATATAATTCCCGTATGTGTGATCAACGGCTCCGACTCCTGACTCATTTTGACCCCTAAGTGGTATGGATGCTCCAATTTTTTATTGTTTTATGACTTACCTAAAAAATACCTTAATTATAGTGGTTGCCTGGAAGAGATCGCTGGAAAGCGATAAGGCCGCTAGTTGCCCTCCTTTTTATTTAATTATGTTCAATTTTCATTATGGTAATGCAACGAAGTGTTAACAAATAATAAATAAAATACCTATTAGTTTTTTTATCTTAAAGTAACCGCAATTTTTAATAGCGATATTAGTGCTGTAATATTTGTTATATATGGCAACTAAACGTTACTAGTCAGTATTTAATTAATACAGGCAGGAAGGTCATCTTGTAAAGTGATAAGTAGTTTTACTCCCCTTCAATTTACACCATAAACTAAACCGAGGACAATTAAAGTTACTTATAAAGCAGTATTATAGGCACACTTGCGGCGGTGCCATCCATTTTCATTATATCAATTATGTACCATTTATTTATTTGCGCATTCCTCTTTACCTAAAATCAGGTTTACTTTTTTTTAAATTTAATAAAATATAAATATTGGGGAATTTGTATGGGCCTTTATAGGCTGAGTGTTGCGAACATAATAATAAGTATATTAGATGTGAATTTCCTGGAAATTATTTATAACATAAACATATATTATTTATTTTTATTAAGGTAGCTAACAATCAACAACAACAATTTGCAATCTATAATTTAAAATGTCGGGAATCTCTGAGAGATAAATTCAAGGAAATTAATATACTTACCTTTCCCTCGCAATATATTTATGAAAATATTATTTATTTAATTACACTTTGTTGCATTATAATATACAAATTTAACATAACATGTAAAGCTTTTTAGAAATTTATTGCTTTCGAGCGATCTCTTCCAGGCAACCACTGTGAGAAACGAAAAAAATGTACTAAATTAGATAAGGTAGGCAAGAAGTGCAAAAATACATAAACATATTACATATAATTATTAAGAAATTAAACAGGAACAAAAAAAAACAAACTTAACTAATAAAGGATACATGAAAAAAAAATGTACTAAACAATATTATGTACGTATACAAAAATAGTGATAAGTTTACTAGAATAGAACATACGCATATTGTTAATACTCGGAACAAACGCAGGCTGCAATTTCCCCGTACTAGACTATCTAAAGTTAGTAATTATCTTTTTTGGGAAAGGAAAAACACAAAACCAAAAGTATGCATTAACAAAGAATTGCCATAAACGGCCTACCCCAATAAAGTATAATATGTACTTATAAACAATCGTGTGCCTATGCGTACGTATGTGTTTATGTGTGCGTGCGTGTTTGTGTGACTATTTACTTATGGTCTAAGATCCCGATATACAACGACCTTCACCGAGATGCTTATTTAATGAAACATTTTTTATATTAAATTTAATATGTCGATAAATATAATCCACATGGGTTGCCTAGCAAATTTCAGTCTAGAGTATTTTAATTAATATAAAAAAAAAAATATTTTTTTAAACATTTCACCGGTATGATTATTAGATAAATTCTATACCAATCGAAAGTATGAAGCCCATAGAATATGCAAACGTTAGGTTGTTTTTAATCAATTAATTATTTATGTGTATATTTTTTATGTGACACTAAAGTATATATACATCTTTAGTAGAAAAGAAAGTTATAGTGATACATATATAATACTACCCTGATTAAAAATATTGATTGAAAAAAATTAAAAAAAAATTACTACATGCAAATTATAAAAAAATATTTTTTTTAAATATTAATTAAACATACTCTGGACTGAAATTGGCTAGGCAACCCATATGGATTATATTTATTGACATCTTAAATTAAATATAAAAAACGTTTCATTAAATAAGCATCTCGGTGAAGGTCGTTGTATATCGGGATCTTATACTATTAATAAATTATTTTGTATGCCATATTGTAGACGGCCTTTGTTTTATTAAAAAAGTCAATAAATACATATGAATACGTCACAATATAAACGTTCCTGCGATATTTTACAAGCAAAGAATGTACAAGCGGAGAAATATAGAAACATGCTTAACTGTGCATTGTATTCAGGGAACTGGTACTGAGGATCATTGAACCCTTTAATTCCACTTGGTTATATTTATAGGATTGTTTTATACGAAATATGATAGATGAAACTGGAACGTAAAAGAAAATATAAATATAAGTTGGATTTTTTTATTTTACAAACTTACTTTTTGCTGCGCAACACCTCTTTGTTGAAACAGCTCCTAGAGATATTTCCGAACCAATACGACTTCAAGCCTTAAAAAAAAGAGCGTACCATTTTCTCTGGCGGCTCAGGTGTCCATGGGCGGCGACTGTCGTTTTATAAAGTGACTCGCCACCTCGCTTAAAAATAAAAAAAGCAAACAATTTAATATATTAAAATAATATATACCAAAGGAAATATTTGTATGGATTTTTTATTTGTTATATTATCCATAATTAAGGAGAGAAATGAACCTGTAAATGACAGTTATAAATTGACAATTGACACGTTAAACATAATCCAATACACGAACAAACTCACGTACCTAAACGAAAGATGTTATTATACATATTTAATTAAAATAATCAGTCAGAATAGCTGTTTCCTATAATGAAGTTTCTAAATAGAATAGAATTCATGAAAATGTATCACATGATAAGATAAGCTTGGTAGCGTCATTGGGTTGTTGTAGTCTACATTGTTTAAAGTACTTATATCATTGTTTTATAACTATAGATTACATAAGAGTTATTGTCCGGGTGTAATAAATCGTATGAAATTAGGGCGAGATTCAGAGACTAAGCACGAACTATTTTGAGTTTTGACGTATGGAAGTCAGACTTAGCATTAATCTTTACCTTAAGTATCGGCAAGTAATGTGCATAATGTGCGGCATTCAATCAATTTAAGTCAAATAAGTAGTACATGAAAAAAAAACACTTTTTTAAAGTTATTTACTTAGAAAGAGTTAGTTGGCTTAAAAGTTACGAATCACAAAATATAGGTACCCAAAATGTTTAGTTATATTTATGTAAATTATCAGAAGAACAAATTTGAAGAAAAAAAAGAAGGAAGTCCAATAGGAGGCAAACGGACAGGCGGCTCATCTGATGTTAAGGAACACCGCCGCCCATCGACTCTCACATTGTCAGGAGGCTCACAAGTGCGTTGCCGGCCTAATGATTTTTACTTTATCTAATTTGAAATACGAATCGTAATTATTACGAGTTGATAATTTTTGTATCCCTACCAGCGCATTTGACAGACGTCAAGATATATTTGGAGTCAGCAAGAATATAATTAGTAAATATTATGGAACCATTGTATCGATTGATGCTGAATATTATTTTCAGCGTGGATAAGCGGTCAGCCTGCCCGACAGACAGAGTGCTACGGTCGCGGGAGACGTGTAGGGTAGGGGGCGCTGATGTCCAATGCATTCGACTGCATTGCTGCGAAACTCATAATTATATAGCTGGACGGTAAGTTCACAAATTTTAAAAGTGTACTTGCCAACGTCCATACCACGTTGAATACACCGGTTCTCGTCCGATCACCGAAGTTAAGCAACGTCGGACGAGGTCAGTACTTGGATGGGTGACCGCCTGGGAACACCTCGTGATGTTGGCTTTTTTTTTTTCAGGGTAAAAAGATCTCGCGGTTCAGTTATTTTAAACTCACAGCAAGTTCACTTCTCAAAACCCGTTTTTATGTTTGTTTCCGAATTTTCCATCATTATCTCAATATTATAGAATCTTATTTGTGTCTAATAGCATATCACATCAGTGCATCTGGGTTCGACTCCCGGCTATATGATAGCTGATTAAACAAATCTTGCTTTAAAGTAATCAACGACGCAGAAATATGCCTGTGTAACGACCTCCATCGGAATTCGGAACCTTAATGTAACTTAATGTGACATATCTATTGAAAAAATTTTATTCCGACTTTAACACCTCTTACAATTACAAATTTTCAGATGTGTCCCAAAAACAGTGGATCCGTGCAGTTTGCGGCTGTGCGAGCAAGCGTGCGAGGTGCGAGACGAACGCATGTGGTGTACCTGTCACCCTGGCTTCACGTTTAACGAGGATAGCTACAGGAGGAAGAGGCAGCCATATTGTATTGGTTATTATATTTAAAGTTGTTGATTACGTTATCTGTAATCGAAGATTATAGAGCGCGTCTAGCGATACGCCTCCTGGCTGCTACTAAAATTATTCACTGTCTTCTATCAGCTACCCCTGGTGTTAGTTTTTAAATACTTGATTATAGTCTAATTATATTAGTATATTTTTTAATTTAAATTAACAGGGTTCAATTTATATAAAATACATATATATAAGAATAATAAATTTATTTCTAGATCTTTATAGCCACCTAGAAAATATTAAGTAGGTAACATAATTGACAACATCCATACCACGTTAAATACACCGGTTCTCGTCCGATCACCGAAGTTAAGCAACGTCGGGCGAGGTCAGTACTTGGATGGGTGACCGCTTGGGAAAACACCCCGTTGATGTTGGCGTTTTTCTATTTTTTTATTTAAATAATAACTTTAATAATTTTATTTTAAGTTATATTATATATAAATTTAACCATATAATTATAAGTCAATTTTTCTTATACGCCTGTTAAAATTGCTTACTCAAACCTCTAAAACAAATTAAGTAGCAATATTTTAACAGGAGAAAAATAAGCTAACATTCAATGATAATTATTTTATTAATTTCATTTCTAAACTATTTCAGATATAGACGAATGTGCGGACAATAAGGCTGGGTGTGAGCACACATGTGTGAATGATCCAGGCGGCTATCACTGCGAATGTCCAGCACCCTACACGGTTGCACCGGACGGCAGGAAGTGTGTACCACCAGTAGCAATAGCAGTGCCCGTAAGTACCTGTTGTACTTGTTTCATACATATCAGAATTCAAATTAAGAATGTATTTGCTGACATGTAATTTGTTAATATGCACTTTCATTGAAATGTTACATTTGCTGAACATTTGTTAGAGGACGCAATTTTATTATCATGTAGGGGGGTCAATATCTCCATGCATAAAGGCTGAAGGGCTATATAACTGGTCAGATGTACGCCCTTTTGAAGGTTTTAAAAAGAAAATATTTGACTTTTTCCTCCAGCTAAAAAACGCGTTTTCACCCCTTTTTCCAACATGGCGGCCCCACAAACTTGGAGTTAAGCTTGTATTGATCCCCCCCCCCCCACATGTCCCATAAATAAAATTGCATCCTCTATCAAATGTTCAGTTTGGCCCTCAAATTGTAACATTTCAATGGTCTATCTTAACTGTCAAGTGGACTTATTTTTCGCCTAGTCCCGTCCACATGTTTCTATGCTGGATCCTCCTGGATACAAATTATAATCTCATATTTCTATTTGCCAGTCTTAAGGTTTTTTTTTAGTTTCCGCATACAGTAAATCCCTTGTCGACTTCCACATTATTTTCGTATAGGTTTTAAAAATATTCATTAGCAACAATGTTGTTTAGCTTAATCTGGAAATGTTAGATCGATCTCTTCATCCTTTACTGAATATGCTCTATTGTGGCGCTGGCAGCACTTCGCAGTAAAATATGTAAATGTTGTAAAAAAATAATTCTAAAACGAATATTGTGTTCAGGAACCTCTGCCATTGGTAAGAGCAGCGTCCCGGTGCTACGCATCCTGTGATACCGTGTCGTGGCTCTCCAGAAAGGTGAAACAACTTAGCGATCAGTTACACACTTCACAGACAGCACTTAGAAAACTACTAGATAACCCTGCGTTGAAAGAAGGTAAGACTGTAGTCGAAGGTAACACCGACCCTGATTTGATTCAGTTATCTTACGACATATAACAGTTCTGGTACTATTATAGTTGCATATAGCGTCCAATAACGTATACGAAAAAAAAACAGGACGGGCTTTCTGTTAATTAATTCTTTGTTCAGTTTCGAGAATAGTGTTATATTGTTATATACCACTTAATCTGTAAAATAATTGCAAAAAGCCAACATCACGAGGTGTTCCCAGGCGGTCACCCATCCAAGTACTGACCTCGCCCGACGTTGCTTAACTTCGGTGATCGGACGAGAACCGGTGTATTCAACGTGGTATGGACGTTGGCATTTGTAGTGTTGAAATTGTTAATTCGTTTCATCATATTATAAAATGATTTTAACACAAATATGTATATCTTGAATGTTATCAACGTTTTTTTATAGTACTGTATTACAGTTTACGTTAAGCGTCAACATGATCGTAATAAATCTTTCTTCTCACCTACTTTTGATCACATTTTGTGACCATTTTTTTTCAATATTAGAATTTTAAACAATCGTTGTTGATTTTATATTTTAATATTTAGGGGAAAATATTGTTACAGATGATGACAGATTTGCAGAGGGCACTCGTGCGTACAGAGTCCTTGACGCTACTGCGCCATTGGAGGGCGGTTACTGTCGATGTGAAAGAGGGCCTAGGGTAAGCTACATCTTCATCAGCGAATACAAAACTAATATAATTATTGTATGTATAACTTTTAATTATACGATAGCGAACCTAAATCTAAACGAGCATTAATGAATTTGTCCAAGTCATTGGTCAAATTGTATAGCCACTAAATAATTTATAGTCACTTCACACTCGAATTTCTGTTAACTCTAGGGTCCTCCAGGTCCATCTGGAATGGATGGTCCGAAGGGGGATGAAGGGCCAAGAGGACCTCGTGGAGCCCGAGGGCCGAAGGGATCATTGGACCTTATGTTACTACTCCTGGCTGACATACGGCACGATATACATAACTTGGAGGCTAGAGTTTATAAAAATGGTGAAAAGTAAGTATCTGTGCCGATGGGAATTTCTTTCTTTTTAAAAGTTTAGTTAGAATAAAGGAAATGGGATTTTTTTATGTAATTGAATAATTTTATTTTCAGTTTTTTTAATAGAGAGCTGAACTGGTTTCTATTAAATTAATTATTTAGCTACTTACTACTTACTAAATATGTATTTCGTTATTAGAATGGCTTTTTTAGCTAGTAATCTTACAGCTAAAACAGATTACATTTTTAAACAAAATATATGGAACAGAAAACATAAGTCAAACAATTTTATATTTGAATACGTTCTAACACATTTAATTTCGCCAGACCAGAACGCTTCAACCTGCAGAAAGCATGGCGCCAGCAGAGGAAGCAAGAGAGGCTTGACCGAGAGAATGGGACGTCACGTGATCTCGAAGCTTACACAGCGCCCTCCATAATGGGTCCAGACAACGAAGAAGTCGAAATACATACTCATGGTTTGTCAATTTTTTTTGATAATTATTAAAAAACTAGCTGACCCGGCTAACTTCGTTCCATTTCGTAACACATTCGATCATGATCAAAGCCTGGTTATGCATCTCCTCATTCACTTCAAGATCGGAATTTCTTGAACTGACACGAATTCGATGTAAAATGGTGCGTAATTTTGTCAACAGATGGCACCACAAGATGTTTGCATTCGTAAAATTAATTTATTTATTGTTATTCGATAACTTATCCGATATTTTATTACTTATTCTACTATTCGGAGTGGAGAAGAATCCACCAAAAAAGAAATAACTAACATCGGTCCAGCCGATCTTGAATTATAAGTGGTGTTACTAACACGACTTTGTTTTATATATTTAGATATGAACTTTAACACGTAATTGAAATTTTGTGATATAATTTTTTTTAGCTTATCATCACAAATGTTCTGTTATCTAAATTAATCCTAGACACTTATAATAATAGAGGAGTTCTAAATGTTCAGGTTTAACAGGCGAAATTCCCCGCGACACAACAACCGCGTGGTCGATGGAAAGCGTTCAAACGGAGGCTGTCGAGTTAGCTGAAATGGACGAGAAACTACGCCAGTTTCACAAGTTGGCCAGCGCCAATAACAATGACGATGAGGACGTTGACACCGACTACGATTATAGCTTCTATTAATATGCACCTAATAAATACTATTTAATTTGTATAGTTCTATTTATTCCAGAGATAAAAAATAAACTATGGAATACAATAAACTTTATTACTATAATGAATACAATTACATTTCTTAATTTAACTGGCGACTGTTGGTTGGTACTGAGCGGCTAGCCGTTTCAGTTCATTTTGTTTTGCGGTATATTCTCGTGTGAACGGGTGCTCAGGGTAGGAATCTATCAGCTGCGCCAAGTACCGAGCAGACACCTGTAAACATTCACGCATTTATTATGTCCTGGTAGGTTTAGAAATCCAATGTCTCTTTTTGTTAGTCCAGCAGAACTTATTTTATATTAAACATACCTTGTATTGTATGTGTCTGTTAATTATGGACATTTTTATTATATTTTTCTGCCTGGTTAGTGCTGCTGTACTTTATTATAAAAGTGGAAATTTAATAAGAATGGTCTTCATTTTAAACCTTGAACAGATTATATAATATTTATACAACAGTCTGCAACATGCTGAACAACACTAAACCATAGACTCCAAGACAGTTAAAAAAAAAATATGGGTACTTGAGTGCCTTTTTTTATTGACCGTCTATAGACAGGACACTCATGATTCACAAAGTAAATGTAAGGTCCACAAACTTTTGACATAACTATACCTCGGGCGGTTTGGAGCTATGGGCAGCAGTGACAGTAAGACCAAGTAGTAGCTCAGGTTGTTGTGGTGTACGAGTTTGAGCTTCTGTTAACATTTGTTCAGCCTCCTCCCACATGCCTATTAAAAATAAATCAGAAGCAATGAAATTTATGAATTTAACAAATAAAAATAAAAAAAACAGATAATTAACCATAATTAAATAAAAAAAATTATAAATAAACTGACTACTAAATAGTAGCAAAAATAAAGTTAAGTACTAGAAACCTCTAGAGGCAGCAGCAGCAGCACCGACGGCAGCTGGACCTGCACCAAGAGCGCCAAGTCTCTCCGCAAGCTCCATTATGCTGTAGTGAGCATCTTGCACTCCGGGACCACCCTGAAAATCAAAATTAATGTGAATGGTTACTGTTGTATGTATTCCTGTTTCTGTTATGGAATGTGTACATAGGCCACTCCTCATTATTTAAAAAGGTGTTAATATTAAGAAGGTAATCTATAGGTGCATAGTTTAAACTTTTAAGTATGTTTTGCTTTCAAGCCCAGACTATTATTCGATTGAATAGACTGTTATTAAACATAATAGATACAAAATTATCAATCATTTAGCTAATATATGTTTAAGCAGTAAATATTCTATCATATCTATTATAGTCACAATACACCTAAAATGACAATTCCTATCAAATAAATGATATATTATTATTATTATCGGGTCATCAAATTAAATTTTGTAGGAATAAATAGATGATGATACTAAAACAAAGTATTCATCTTTACTGATAAAAGTCCATGATGCACGCATTAAAACGAGCTTTATGAGCATTATTATATGCAGTATTAACATATATACCTGTGATAAATTAAGCCAAGCTTGTGCAAGCTGTGTTAATGTAGCATCATCTTCAATATCCTGCAAGAGTTTAAGTTGTTTGCTGGCCAAGTCTGGCCGGTTCATTGCAAGTAAGCACTGTAGAGTAAAGGCACGAAGTTCAAGTGATTCAGCGCCATGAAGAATTCTGAAATATATAAAAATAATTTTGTAAATATCAAATGGTAAAGGGGCAGTTCTAATGTTACGTAAGCACTGACAAATGGAGGGGGAGGGGGATAAATTTCAGTAAAACTGCTTTCGTAATACTTGAATGGTCCCAAGGGAGTCTTTAATTTGAACTCGACATTTCAAATTATCATCAGATTATGACAGGAAGTAAGCTATACCTATATGTGGAGTGGAATTTATATATTAGACACTACAATAAAATCTTCCTAATAGGACTCCAAGCAACATAAGAAGTAGTGGGGCTGGAATTACTATTCCATATTTATGGAGTATTAGTATTTTAATAAAACATACTTAAGTGCGGCTTCATAGTTATCTTCATGGTAATAAATAGTTGCTGCTACAATTATGAATATGTCATTGGACAGTTCTGTGCCTTTTGCAACCTGAAATACAAATACATATAATAATTAAGTAGAAACAATGCGTTTGTAGATTTAAAAAAAAAGTCATCATCAACTAATGAGGCCAATGAGAAAGAGTAATAAAATTATTTATTTGTACATACTTTTTTACCAATAGGATACAGCTTTGTTTAGAGTAACTTGTTAGTTGTAATGTGATCTCAGACCATTTTAAGAAATAGTATGTAATATATAGTCACACAGAAATATAATAGAAATGCATAGTAAACTACACTCAATAAGTTTTTATTACAAAAAATTGTTGCCTATTTGTGTTATCTACTAGTGGTTAATAGTATTTTGGCTACTAAGTATAAGTGTAACTTTGATAGCAAAAATTGTCTATGATTTATTTAGATGAATGAAAAATAGATAGAGCCACAGCATTTCTAAAATATTGTATAAAGAAGTGTTCTCATAGACAAAATTTATTTTTCACAAGCCAGTGTGATTCCTACTTTAGTAGGAATAAATTACACATAATGGACCAAATTGATGTCTAAGTGTGGAAACTGAGTTAGAACTACTACTACTTTAGTATTACCAATAATGTTAAAATAGGCTCGAAAATCATAGGGGTTTTCTTAGTATGGTACCAGAAATGTGTATTATTATTTATTTATAAGTATACAACTACAATAGCTAATACCCAATGTGATAACAAGTAAAGAACTTACTCTGGCATCAATGTCTGACACAACAGCTGGTTTATTGGCTCCCGGAGAAAGATAATCTACTAGTGTCTTGAGTGGCTGGAGCAATGGGTCGGCTGTTTTCAGTTCTTGTAATACAATTCTGTAGTTGCCTTGCGCAATATATGAGCGATATAGAAATGCATCGCGCTCGAGTGTAACCAGCGGCGATGAGCCCTAACGAAATATTATGATCGAAAATTAAGTTGTAATCAAAATATGTACAAGCATATTCGTCATATGTCAACACGTCATTAGCATAATTTCAACTTGTTACAAGTTTTAAGAGAAAACCATATATTATTGAAATTACTAATTATAGAATAACTTACGACTACATGCTGAGCATCGTTAATGGCTTGTTGGTAATTTCCAACATAAAAAGCATTTTTAACATGGAAAAGTTTATCAACATCTTGCTGACGTGCCATCTTGATTCTTGACAAATAATAAACACAGAATACAGATTACACTGATATGAATACGTTGACGTACCAATTATTTAACAGTTGACATTGACAGAGAGCTATCCAGATTATATTTTGTCGCTACATGGGTTTATCCAAAGTTATCGCATAAAGCAAACTACCTCTAGAAAACTTTAACAATAAACCCATGAATCCTAAGGAAATTATACATACAAAACTTTTGAAAATAATGGATACAAAAGTTTTAAATACCTATTTCATATTCACTTCTATATCCCGTATGGTCTAGTGGCTAGGATACCTGGCTTTCACCCAGGAGGCTCGGGTTCGATTCCCGGTACGGGAAATCTTTTTATTTTTAAATGCAGCGAGAATAAATAATAATCATTTAAAAATTATAGTTATTGGAAACTAATCTAATCGTTGGAAATCTTACAGTATATTAATTCTTTTTGTTATCAATAATAAAATGAACGAATGTAATTTCTAGTTAAAACTCGTCTAATTTAGTCTAATACCTACTATAAATGTGGTAAATGTGTGATTTTTGGATACATGTTTGTTCATGTTGGTCATCAGCAATCAGCACAATGTCTTAAATAAAAATACTACTTAAGAATAAATTTTGGCTTAATATAAAGAACCAGTGCCGCTACCTCCGCAGTAAGCTGTATCTGTTTATTTATATTTTTTATTAATAGGGAAGTAGGTGTAGCTTTCTGTGCCTGACATACTTCGTTGATTTTTAGGTCTTAGGCTCAAATTGTTTAGAAAGGATGAAAAGTCCATTGGTTATTTTTGAAGCACATTCAAACCACTAGGCCCGCACTGCGTTTTTGTAATAATATTCTGAAAATAATTCTTGTAGCTTTCTCGCTGCGTTTTGTCTCGAGCGCGAACATTTATTGTAATATTTTCAAGTGTCCATCAATGAAATACAATGCCGCTTCCTTTAACTTGACAATAGCCAGTATTGTTATTATAAAATTACTTGTTTACTTGCAATTGTAATTTATCAATGAGAAACGCAGGTAATGAAATGGTTTTGTACAAGGGACCAGGTACAGACCAGGTAAAATCTTTAAAGATTCAAAGAATTTTCGATTATTATCTTTACCTACAGATAATAACGTCAGTCATAGGTTTAGATCACACATATTTACCATAGGTTATATGTGATTATGGTGATATATATGTATTATTGATGAAACAATAACTAAAATATTGTTTCAAGTACAGCAAGCGTGCCGGTGTATTTTCAAATATAAGCAGTATTGTGATAATATAAATCACTTATAAAATTTCCTAAATGAAAATTTTAATAAACTGTTAAAAAATGTGTATTACACCTCTACAGTTACTTTTAAGTCCATAGGCTTCAAACCCTAGCTCTTCGAGGAATGCGTGAAAGAGTTGTTCATCATTTTTTGAACACTTTTTATAGCCTAATAATAAATATATTTCTATATTACAAAGAGGCGAAACTGTAAAACAAATAATTAACGATGTTTTAGCGAAGAAATTACCTATTTTATAAATTTCCAAGTACACAAGAAAATACCATAATACTTAGAGAATGCAAAGGAACACTATTTATTTTATTTTGTTTAATGTCCAATATCCTAAAGGTACCTTATAGTAAATTTATACTAAAACTTAAAAGCCGCTTAGATACCTTTTGTTTCTTATATTCATTATATGGTTATATTCATCATTTTACAATCTTTTACAAGGTAAGCCCCAAGTGAATGAAAAACAATCTTATCATTTGAAATAAAAACATCACAGCTTAGAGAAAGCATTATAATGTTTGTAATAATAATTTAATTACCTACTTTTGTAATAGGTGCCTTCGGTATCTCAGGGTTGATAAGATAAAAGAACCTGTATTGTCTTAAATTCGAAGAATTTGAGACAATTCTTCTTATTTTTAACTATACATTTTAACAATATAGATTTTAATTCAATCTAAGGCAAAACTTAATAGAATATTAAAACGATTTGACCTTTTTGAGTTTGTTTTAGTTTTCTATTTATCAATTTAAAATTATTATTATTGCCAAAATAATGTTTGTGTGTATTTAGTATATTTGTTTTTGGTTGTATATACATATATATTTTAAGTTAGCTGTAGGAGTACGAAATAAATAAATAATTTGAAAGTTTATATTAAGTCAGATACTTATAAGCTGACGCGTTGTATTTTGATCCTATCCTCTAACGATAACTATTAATAATAAGCTACACAATATACTTAATCAAAATACGTATCGTTAAAATATACCTAAAACCGATTCCCACAGCATAAATCTCCGTTTCGATAAGTTTTGGAGTGAATGAAATTTTTGCATTTGACCCCAAGGGATTCGCTTTCTCAGGCCCTGCCAGCTGTCGTTGCACCGGGCTGCATTCAAGACAACCTCTTTGTTGGGTCTTGCCGGTTTAAGGAATCGAAGTAATTATGTGGTAGGTGTAGGGTTGATTATTAGACTTAAATATATATTGCTGTAAATGTATGAATAGACGTTGCCAGA
The DNA here is from genome assembly GCF_905475465.1 of Pieris napi. Lineage (NCBI taxonomy): Eukaryota > Metazoa > Arthropoda > Insecta > Lepidoptera > Pieridae > Pieris > Pieris napi. The sequence continues at coordinate 959,071 of NC_062239.1, read as the reverse complement.
ATGATTTTATGCAATTTTTGCATTCGAAAACGTTATTTATAATAATAATAATAATTTATTTATTGCAAGAATATGATACAAAAATGATCGTAAATTCGCATATTCTGCCACACGCAATGGCGCGCAAATTTGTCTTAAGGAATTTTACATTATTAGTCAAAGTCAATTCTTATATTATTTGTATCGTACATATCATATCATACTTTATTAAATTAATATCAACTACACTGTGTCACGCAAATAATCATTTATTGAATAGTAGATTTTGTCCAAAAGTAAATACACCAAGTCGCTTTTTAAAGACTCTAGTCGGAAGATCTTTTAATTCTATTATAATATATATTCATTTTATTATAACAACTAGATATTAAATACTAAGAAAACTGGAGAAGGCCTTTGCCAGATAGGACACCAAATATTAGCTTGATTTATATATAATCCGTGGCCTTAATTAAATCATGAACATGTGAGGTTTAAACTTGATTGAGAATTGGCATTAACGTCAATTTAGAAGCATTAAAGTTTTTTAATCAATGTTCATAAGTTAACATTTAGTTACATATATGAATATATTATTTGAAATATATAATCTGGTAAATTTGTCGAATCACGGCACCTTAAAAAAGCTCCAATTTTGTTTTTACATATTTTCATCACTTGGAAATGTTGTACCATGGAATAATGTGGTGGCGCATTCTCTTTAACCCCAAAGAAATTTATTAAAACATCATGATTTGTGAAATGAATGGAAGAAGGTACAAATTTGTGGCATTAACCTCATCTAACCAGATCACAAACGCCGCTAAGAAAAGAAAAATCTAACCTAACCTAATGTAATTCACTGGGAACTGAGACATCATGCATGTAATTTTAACAGTTTTTTTTTTTAAATTAAGGGGTCCAATGCCATGCGCCTCTTTAATATTGTAATATGTATATTATATGAGTATATATATAATATATAATAATACTTGTGAAACTACATACAAGTTGTAAACAACGATAGAAAAACCAATAATCTTTGTAGGAATCTGAACTTACAACTTTTTATTTATATATTTAACGGAAATAAGTAATACTATTATTATTTACAAATGCTATTTGTATGCGCTAATGCAAAATACTCCGACGCCCAGATAGTCGGGGAAGTAGACAAAGAAAATATATATAACAAAAACATAAAGAAGGTACTTTTAAGAATAGTCACACACCTTAAAATGCTCAGCGGAAATCCGCCAAAATAAAACAAAACAATTATAATCCCGTTCGCAAATATAAAACAATGAAAATTAGCACACAAGGTTAATGAACTTTAAGGGTTCGTTCGAGCGACGACCTCTCAAGGGGGTCTCATTTCTGAATATTTTCACTTTTGGAGTAGCTCTTTGATCTTCAAGTGAGTCTATCTTTTAGTTCCAATAACACATAATTAGAAGACAATATGCATGCTTTGTAGTCCGCAATCATCACAAAACTAATGTTTATTTGTCAGAAATTGTTTAAAAAATATTTAATTAAACGTAGCTTTGAATTCTCAGAATAGTATTTCGAATAGGATTATAACTGATTGGAAATAAAACATTCTTAAGAAAAATCTTTTTCCTAGAAGAGATGATTTATGCCTTTTAAAGGGTATTTTATTTTCTATATAATTTATATATATTCTTTTGTAAATAGTGTTGTTTCAAGGAATAAATGAGGCTTGAATAAATAATTAATAATATATACATTTAAACTAGCTTTAAGCATCGGAATAGTTTGATGTTATTTGTGGTATTTTAACTTATTTTTCATAGTGTTCCTTTAAATGTCTGAATTTGAACATGCTATTGTTTTATACTGGCTGAAATGAAGTAAGAGAATTAAGAAACAAACGCATATGTGTTTGTAGTTTATATATACTTATACATAAACTAAAAAGCACTATGAAATCTAGGTCACATTGGGCACAGAATCTTTTTGTAGTTGGAAGTGCATTTGACATGAATTTGACTCAGTGCCTTTATAGGACTAGGATTTTTAATTAGCTATACAAATATTATATGATAATGGGATTTTGATTATTAACAGAACAATCAATATAAAAATATATATCAAAATAAGTCCCGATAAGTCCTGAAAAAATAGTAAATTATGTAAAGATGAAACTTGTTAGATCTTTGGGAAAATACTACGTAAATCTCTTACATAATAAAATAAATCAGTTGCGCTACAACCTTTTTAGATCTTGCCCTCTCTGAATCTGTTTCATGATCATTTGTTAATCTAATAGCAAGTAGGCTGATTGCCTCCTGTGCCTGACACACGCTGTCGACTTTCTTGGGTTTACGGCAAGCCGGTTTGGTCACTATGTTTTGCTTCACCGTTCCAGCGAATGTTAAATGCGCAGAAAGTCCATTGGTGCGCAGCCGGGGATCGAACCTATGACCTCAGGGATGAGAGTTGCACGCTGAAGCCACTAGGCCAACACTACTTAGTTTCTTCTACAACATATACAATTAACCAAAATATCTTGAAACTCACCGGAACTACGTTTCCTATCGACAAAAACGAGGAACAAAAACTTGAGAAATTAAAGAGACTGTTTTGTTACATTAAGATCGATTCTCCATACGTCTTCACATCCGTTCAATCTTCATAAAGTGCAAAAAAAATGTTCTACTGAGCACAATAGCGTGGCTTGCATCTGCTATCCGGCGTTTTATAAGCAGATGGTGGGCCAAAAAAATATGTACCTGCGTACTTATTGTACGCGACTGTACTTTGAACTTGAGACAGAGGGTGACGTATTAAACAGGAACAGAACGGATTTTCTCACGAATTATTATTTAAGGCATATTTATTAAATTTATTTTTCTTACTAAAGACTCAAAGCTTTAACACTTTATACGTATTGTCTGGATTTGTCTGCTCAAATTCCAAGATTTCAAATTATTTGTTTATTGCATAGACCCAATTTTAACTACAAATGTTATATAGCTATTATACATTATACAATGAAAAGATACCTATTACGAAACCAAGATTAACATTTTAACTTGAGCCCTTGACCACCAATCAAATTCGTTTCACGTTTCTATATTTACTGATGTTGTACTAGTTAGTATCTGAGTAATTATTTACCATAATAACAAAAATAGATATATATCTTATATGCTGTGTTTTTTTAAGAAATTGTAAACAAATAATAAGCATTTTGCTCACTTAGGCTTTTTTAGTTTTATAAGCGTGGCGATTTCCTAAATCGTCGGAGTTACGCCCCGAGAGTATAGCCAGACGTAGGCTCTTTCTTCAACTGTTACATTCCATTCATATTTTCATTATTTCACTTATATTCTATTATTGTACGCGGTGGTTAATATATAGGAAAATTAAAATCCTCTATTATTTAAAGCACCCCGATGACCCAGGAACCGTACAATGATCTTTCAAGCTAAAAGAAAAGTTCACTTAATAGAAATTCATACAACTTGCGGCAAACAAACACAAAAGCAAGCGAAACATCGGGATTTATTTTTAAATTCTGTATTATCAATTAACAGTGTATTTTCCTTAAAAATACGTTTTTATAACACATTCCTGTGTGTAAAAAGATTATACATATTTTATGATTGTATATTTTTGCGTTTAATTCCGCCTACACCATTGTCACCCTGTAATACAGTCTAAATCAAAATACAAGATTTAAATTTTTTGTCTGCCTTACAAGTACAATGGCGTACTAAGTTTGCGTTACCTTCATTTTATTATGTTCCAAATAACAATATATCTATACAATTAGATTTTAGATAAAGATAAAGTTTTGAAAGGAAAAAATAAAATTTCATTCAATTTTTACTATTTCATATATTTTTAATACTTGTGTTTTTTGTATTGATTCATCGTGTATTTGTTTTAAGCTTAATTTTAAGTTTTTACATTTAATTTATATGTTCCTAATGGCATTGGACCAGCGTTGCCCTAAATTTTTAAGTAGTAATCTGGTCCATGACGCTATTTGTACAACACATGACGTGATAACTCAGGTCGGATTTCCGGATTTTTCTCTCATAAAACTGTCTTAAATCTTCGAAAAATTTACTTTGTCCTGTAGTAAACTTAGTTTTATATAAAACATGAATACAAATTGCGACTTTTGAGTTTAAATGAAAGAGTTTTAATGAAAATATATATGAAAACCTATTAAATGATCATACGCAAAGTTGTCTTGCGTGTTTAAATCAAGTGCTTGCCGTTCACCATCTGTTTATATTGAAAAAATATAATTCATGCATGACAAGACGACCACCAACAAGCAAGTATCAGGTTTACTACAAGTAATCACTTTTTCCTTTTCTATGACCTCTGATGAACAATACAGCTTTTTGTTCTAGTGATCCGATAGTTTAGAAACCTTTTCTGTAATAACTAGATAAGGGACCGTTCAAGTATTACGTCATCAGATTTACTTCAATTTATCCCCCCCCTCCCTCCTTCCTCTTTTCAGCAAAAGTAAGCAAAGCTCTCAAAAATAATAGTACATAAAAGTAATATTTTTTTGTAGGTTTTCAAGCATAGACAATGTGCGTGTAATATGTGTAAAAAAGTAAATAATTACTGTTGATGTAATCACCAAATAAGAAAATCAAAGAAATCCCCCTCCCCCCTGCCCCTATAGTGCTTACGTTTCTTCACAAATAATGGGAAACGCGTGACAAAAAATTGTTTTGAATTTAAAATTATACACCCGTTACAGTTACGAGGTGAATTACTGGTTAGATTAAAATTATTTTGACATGTATGTGATTAATTATTATTATATTAAACATATGTATTGATAAAACGTATTCTGATTAATTTTCTTTTATGATACATACACTGGGTACGAGCAGTGTTCGTCTAGTGATTGCCTACCCTCATCCCTTGGGTTGTAGGTTTGATCCCTGGCTGTGAACCAATGGAATTTCTGTTTATGTGCGCAGTTAACACTCGCTCGTATTAGGCGAAAGAAAACATCGTGAGGAAGGTGCTTTAGATCCCAAAAGTCGACGGTGTACTAACTACTAGGCACCGAAGGTTGGTCACCTACTTGCCTATTAAAAGTTATAGCAGAACATATATCTGAGGCTCAGACCTAAAAGGTTGTGGGGCCATTGGTATATATGATACTCTGAGGTACTAGCTTGAGTACAATTCTACCTGTAAACAATTTTAATTGCCCCAGCGCGGGAGTCTGTAGATTGATTTCCCATCAATAAAAAAGTGTGACTCAATACACGGTAGTCTTAAATAAAAAAAATAAATTTAAATGCGTTTCCGATACTGTAGAGCAGTCCCGAAGTATGAAATATAAAACAACATGACTACTATGTACATATTTTTAGTTTTGAGAATTTCGTTTAATTAAATTTGGTTGGATAAAGAAAATTCCGCGGCATCTGAAATAACTTTAAACCAAATTCATCTATTATATTATAAGCCTTAGAGGCTATAAAAATAGATAGAACGATAAATGCCTTCTATAATTTTATCCCTTACTTCAAAAATGAAAACCCGACTGAGACTTTTCTTCCATAAAAGTGACGATTATCCGATATTATTTTTTGTTCTATGACGTTAATGTTTGTATTTTTAAAAGGACTAGGATAGCAGGAAAGTGGAGAAATGACTTAAAAGTTTGAAGTTAATAAATCTTGATTGTTTCTCAGACTCGCAACGAACTTGAACTTATTAGTAAAGACTAAAGTATCCAATTATGAAGTTCCACTGTATAGCACTTTTTTATATATAGTACAACCTGCTCTAATCTCTACAAGTGGAACCCATGGAAAGCGTCGAAAAAGAGAAAAACCTCTTAATACCATAAGTCCTGCTCCTCGATTCGTCGGTACAAATAACCACGCATATTGAGCTAGTATTGAGAGAGAGACTAAGATGAGACCAGTCTAATTTCGAAGTAACTCACACAGCCAAAATACAATAACAATTTGACAGATGTAAGTGTTTAAACTTAATCTTGTCACATGAAATTATAAAGAACACAGCGACTAATTGTCAAAACCCTACACTACAAATACGTAATATAAGTGGGCTTGAATTAAAAATGTTCTATATTATATATTAATAAACTTCATTAGGGAATATTTATAAATCCAATACATTATAGGTCTACCGAGTTAAGGTCTAGATCTATTTAAGACTATCGCAATAAACAGTAGCTTACAGAAGTAGTAAAAATTTTAGTGCTTACCTTGACCTAGGGTTTGCGAAATGAACTTGAGACACGAGGGAGTATCGCTAACTAACATATACATTCCGTTAATACTTCACGTAGATGGCATATAGTATAGACCTCCGGGTCAGAGATTTGGTTAGACAAATCGTTAATAATAAGTTCGGATTTGACACCTATTTTCATTATGCAGGGGATTTCCGGCAACATATTAGATTCGAAACTAAGGAACTATTTTGAAAATATATATTTAAATACTGTTTGTCTATATATTGGATACCCTGTAATACGTTAAGTTGCAGACTAAAGGACTGATCATTTTATAAGTATGTAGTTGATGAAACCGGTGCTATCCGTACCAAAACAAATGTTATTTCTCCGGGATAAATTAAGTTTGAGCTTAATTTAGATCAATATAGTAACTTGTATAATATAAATACATATTAAAATATGACTTTTAGCCTTCTTATTATTGTATGTATTTACAAGCTACTTAACCCGATTGAACATATTGTTAACGTTGTAACGGATCACGGAAAATTGTCGCTCCGCGAATGTAACCAATTAATTAGGCACGTAGAGGCGCACGGTACGTATAAAGTATAGAAGTGCATAGTGAGTAGTTACCTGGTTGTGTCGCGGTGCTCGGGCGGGCGGGCGGAAGCTGCACTCGGTGGCCGCGGCAGTGCACCCCCGGGCGGGGGGCGCGGGGCGAGGACGGCGAGCGCGTGCGCCAGCCATGCCGCGCCGGCCGGCCGGCGATTCAGTCTGCCGACGCGACCCGATCCAAGTGCACGTACATTACGCTACAAAACGCGGCACCCCACACGATCGAACGTGCTTTTTTTACCCAGTGACAGATACGAGAGGGCGACCTCTCTCAACCGACAAGATTGCTTCACAAGTGGAAATGCCGTCAAGTCTCTTCGGAGAGCTCGGAGGTGGGCTGGTGGAAGACCAGCGCGCGTTCCAGCTCGCGCTCGAGCTGAGCATGCTTAACTTTGGCGAGAGTCTGCCCTCCGCAAACCCGCTAGCCAGTCCTCTGGGATTCGCACCGCCCCCGGATGATCGCACCAAGAAATCACAGAATATGACTGAATGCGTGCCAGTACCATCTTCAGAACACGTCGCAGAAATCGTTGGTAGACAAGGTAAGATTTGAGGTTATGTCGCCGGTTGAATAGCGAAGACGTTTTGTACCCCTGCACTATTTGATATCTCACTCCACCCTTTTGTTAGGGCGCAGGACGCACGTGCGATTTAGGTTATATTCGATTAGCCATTCGCCGGCTGATGAAAATATACGTTATAAGTGTGATAGGTATTTTATCGTCGCTGCTTTCTGTTTGTTTACCCTCACAAATATGTCGTGCGATTGGCGTTATGCGTCCGACTGCGGCGTAGTGCATTTTGTAGTATACGTAGACAGCACGTAGAATGCAGTGATTGTATAAATATTAATGTGTAAATAATTGCATGTCGCTAGTTCCCATGCCTGTATCTTCATCCATAACGTGTTAGCCTGTAAAAAGTGGGATCCACTAATTAAAAGTTACCGTTAGCAAAAAATGATCCCAAGGGATGTCGGTAGGCTTTTTTCGAGTGGGTCAGGTTGAAAAAATTCCGACAAAGCTGCCTTATCTGAGACTAATTTTAGTAAATGTGCATTAGATTTCAACGAAAAAAGTTAATTTCGTGGTCAAATTCAAAGTGGAGCAATTTAACTTGGATGCAGTGATTTTTTGTAAATTTTTCTCTACCTACACGAGTCCCTTCACTGCTAAAATAAGTTTTGTTTATTTATATTCTGGTGATTGAGATTGATTCTGATAGTTCATGGTAGTTTTTTGAACAATATTATATTTAGGTACGTTTTAGACATTTTTCAAATAAGATACTAGAAACAATTATTTTCTTGAATAAGTATTATTTTATTTATATAACATTTGACGAAAATCGTTTTACAAAAATATATTCGTTATTTTGAAATATATAATTTAAAATTAATAAGTTTAGGTACGTTTTAGACATTTTTTAAAAAGGATACTAGAATCAATTATTTTCTTGCATAAGTACCTATTATTTTATTTCGATTACATTTGACGGAAATCGTTTTACGAAAATATATTTGATATTTTGTAATTTATAATTTAAAAATATTAAATTTAGGTACTTTTTAGACATTTTTTAAATAAAATACTAGAAGCAATAATTATTTTCGTGCATAGTTATGTTATTTCAATTTCATTTGGCTAGGTACATTACTTTCGGAAAATAACATTGTATTGGATATAAGTCGTAATTTTGTTTATCTTGCTAGTTTTGATTCACATAAAGAAGACCATAGATGTGTTGGTATACATGTCTGTTCGTGCTGAAATCTTGACAGATTAATAATATGCCCGTGCACGTATGTTAATAAGATATCGAAATAATGTTGCAAGCCTACACAATAAAAAAGGAAATAATTAATTGCACGAAAGTATAGGTTTTGATGCATAATAATAAAACCTTTTTAACCAACTTACATAAATAAATGAGTTCGATGTATTACAAATAGTAAATACTTTGTTAATAAACCATTATTTGACAATCTAAATTTATATAAATATTTTAAGTTTGGTATGATATACACGATCGAGCTGGCTGAAATCGTAAAATAACAATATGCAACCCTGTCCATGTGAGCAGCAAGCATCGTTCCCAATAACACAACCAACAGAGATCGCCCTTCATTGCGACAAAGTTCCATGAACAGAAATAATAATGTAGGTTAGTCTATATTTAGATGCATGTTTAGACTGTTTCAATGTTCTCGGTACTTGGTTATTTTTTAATTTAAGGCTCGGTCCAGCTTTATTTCTATTGAAAAAACTTATTATGTATGAAATTTCTTGTCCTGTCTGGACAAAAGAAAAATCGTCCATAGAATTTATTCCTTCACAGTCCCACCAAAGTACAATAACGTCTGGAAGAAATTCAATACATAAAAGTTCTTTCATGTGGAAGACTTTTTATGAAGTTGTTCGAGTACCTGTGCTTAGCTCATGTTCGTATTGCGATAAATGCCTTTTGTCATTATTTAGTGGTATTGCCTCAGAATTAAAAAGGTAGATAATATAAGCAAGATTTCGTTACTTACTCCTTTTTTCTGTTAAGATTAGAAATGTACTTTTATTATTACGCAATAGTTCTATACGTTTAACACTGAATTAATTAATAAATAAGTAGTATTTAATTAAAATTAATATGTATATAGTATTTATAATTAGCTTTTGTCACTGTAATAAAACTAAAATTGGCACTTATATAACGAATTCATTAAATACGACAATGATTTCGATTTCGCAAACAAAAGGCTCAAAAACCGTTAAAATTCAGCACAACGTGTAATTACGACCTTATAACTAAAATTATGACATGAATATAAAACACATCCTTTGAATAATTTTAACCAATTCAATAGTAGGCTTTAACACTAAGATAATACGGCGATAAAAACAAAAATGTTTATTCGAATGACATGTGTTCGGATAGTGTTTAGCTCGATACACGAAAAGGAGGTTGTTTAAAATTCTCCAGTTTACCCGCGGACACGGCGTGACGTCACGTCCGGTTGTCAAGTCTCGACAATCGATCCTCGATTCGATGTTCGATTGTCCCTGAAGTCGATCGGATCCTGTCGGCACGTTTGTTGTTTTGATTTGTAGTGGCGTGCCGCTTTGTTTTGCATCTTGTAAGTTCGGCTGGGTCAGTACATTCCCGAAACATCTGCTTAAATCACCTCAATAACTAGCATTTCGTATTTACCTTAAACTTCCTAACTAATTAGAATATATTTTAAGTGGCTCATTATAATGCTACGCGTCTGGTATTTAAAGTATGGTCTATGAACATAACGTTCCTAAACGTATACGATGAGTAATTCATCCCTGTCCGTCACAAGCCGGTTCTAGGCTAGGACCGGTTCCGCATCAATGACTGCCAGCCCGACATCTCCCAAATTTACTTTTTATCCTTTAACTTTTAGTTACTGTTGCCACCTCTTAATTATTTAGAATTAGTTATATTATCTTTTTAACGATAGTGGAATCCTTATTTACAAAAGATAGTTAAGTTCATTCTTAGCTAAGCTGTAATGTCTCTTCCAATTAAAAGAAAAATAAACATGTGTGTACTTACACGCGTTAGAAGTTATGCTTCTTTGGCGTAACAAGATAAAAATCTTTTAAAGTTTTATAACGCATTATCTAGTTAAATAAAGTTTATTTAAATACTTTAAAATGTTGACTATGCTACCTTCAGGGTGTCGGTTTTTTGTGACGGTGTGCGCGCGCATCGCATACTCTCATAATAGAATCTTCAAAAATATTAAGTAAGTTTTTTCCCATGGATAATAAGCCGAGTTAAATAAAACAAAACACTCGCCTGGGGGATGTACTTAGGCCACAAACATTGGCTATGCGGTTGGATAGTGAGAGGGAATCAAGATTTGCAGTGTAGCTCAGCGTGCGTTCCGGTCGACGCCACCACAGTCAGGGTCAAGGCTTTGACTTCTGCTCACTTCTGCACGCCTAGTAATAGGGACTCGTGCTTTCTTTGATTGAACGGAAATGCCTTAAGCGCTGTTTATTATTATGGGTTATTATTTAGTATAAAAACTTTTGTGTTGATAAAACTTTAAGTACCGAAAATGTTTAGTAATTTTTTCAAACCTTTGTAGTTAATAAGCCAGGCTTATTAATTTTATGAGCAACAAATTGATTGTTAACTATTATTACTTTAACAAGATTACACAAATCTCTTCCCGTTGACAATTTTTGAATGAAACTACTGTAGTAAAAAATAAACGAGCATATGTCCTGCCCGAGACGTCCCGAAATTCCATGGCCCCATTTTTTGTGTATCTTGACAGATGCATTCTGGGACGCCGCTAACCGCATCTTGCATCCCTATCACGCGTTCGGAAATAAGATCTACGGATGCATCTAAGACGGTGAATTTGAGGTTTATTTTCAGATGTATCATCCTGTCCCTGTCGCTCTCTGTGGCGCCAGTTTTGGGAACAGGTCGAGTTGGTGCGCTCCTGTTTGCTTTGTATATTAGTGTAACAAAACACAACGTAGAATAAAAATCTCTTAACAACTAACCCTACATTAGTTTTTGTTCTGCAAATGGGGATTGCGAAAGATTCTGTGTGACACAGCGCGAGGGCACCCCCACGTCTGCGAAACTTAGGGATCCTAATGAGTAACTTCCTAATTGCCGCGGCACCACGAATAAACCCATGCTCCGAAGCAAAAACTGTCATCTACGTTTAATTATGAACTTTCAGCCCTTTTGTATCTGAGTTTGAAATCGAGTGCCAGACGACTCGCGGGCAAGTACTTGCGGACGGGAATGATTATTTATTATACAGTTATTGAGTCTTAAACGTCAATATGGTGCTTGGGGATATGAGATCGTATGCAGTTGACGTTTAGATTTATTTCTCTTTAAATGAGTCGCGGTTAAAGTGTTTGTTGGTATGGTGTTAGTGAGCGTATTATAAAGCGACGAGTCGATATGCTCCTCGCACTAATGTTGACAACAATCCATCTCAGGCTGTCAGGCGCCGCTGCGAATTAGACTCACTCCCATTTCGATTTACTCCGTAGACTGTAATAAGTTATCCTTCGGGTTTCTTCATTATTCTGCAGCAAATGTGGCTTTATTTTTTTACAAAACTATAGTAATTTCTGTTCGAGATTAAAGTATTTGTCGCGGAGCGCGTTATTGTAATGGAAAAAATAGTTGTTCAGTTTCTTATAAAGGTGTAATGACAGGATACGATGTTAATGCCGTCGAGTCAAAGTCCGTAGAACGCAGATGTGCGAAAAGTTGTTGGTCAAAGAATGTGCCCTGCCTAGTTGGTGGAAGCGAGACATGTGGCTTTACTACTCCAATTGATATTTAACAATGCCCTGGCTAACTAGTTTTGGTTCACACCAATTATCTGTCATGTATTAAGAATAAAACCGTTTAAGAATGATTTATATAATTGTACTGTTATCGAGCGCTGTAATTTAAATTTCAAGACGAGTTACTCTTTGTACCTACGTTAATATATGTTGCCCGTTAAATATTTGACTATAAATTGTATTACAAGTTCGTGTTGCATCTTATCGGTTAAGTTAACGTTAACTTTGCCATCTGCTTATAACCGTCTTAACGATAAAGTGTCTTGCAACGGGCGCCACACCTGTTCGTCTAACTGTCGAATGTCGGAAAAATTTATTGATAGCATACCTAATGCATGCATTCGTACAAAATTATTAAGATTTTTAACTGTATTTTAGTAGTATTTCATTACTACGATTAATTTCCTTTAACCATCACCCTCAGTCAATTATTTTCTTATAGTAATCACATTGTTTCTTGTCACATTAGTATTTCATTATAATATATCTGATCAGCAATGACATGCTATGTATAAAGCAAATTTCTATATATATCGCGAATTAGTTGCAAATTTAGTAGCACATACGAACAAAACGAAAGGACTTCCTGATATTAATTCGTTACCACATTAATCGATTAAAAATAAAACACCTGTAGCCTGTTATTATAAAACAAAATCCATTGTGTATTAAACCGTACATTAACGTGCAAATTACTTCCTACATACGTGGTTAAATTACTCCATTGACTTTTAAATATTTTTTTTATTTTCATATTCCTCGTGCGTTTGACTTGTGTGAATATTGTTGTGAAGTATGAAAATTAATCTCAAACTGAAACGTCAGTTGTCATACATGAAAGTAAGAGTGTTCGAATTGGTGCGTGTACGCGCTGCGTATGCGCATCGTCGATCAGCGAAAGGGCAATGACAAAGTGCATGACAGCTGCGTTTTACGTTTTTAACGTGCGTTTAGGCAACGGTCACCTAGTCGCTCTATTGTTGTTATAAGGTATTCATTTTTCGTTAGGGTTGATTCTAACTTTGGATTACCCTTTCATTACAATTCACATTTATAGAGTTGTTTTCACGAACTTTTAATTTATAATTAACTAAAAGCATTGTTTTAGGTTAATATAATTTAACCTTTTGGAGCATTATTTATTAACGTATTTTAAATTACTAGTAACTTTAAGAATTATTAAGAAAAGTATTAGTTTATTCGTATCTAAATTTATCTTTAACAATTTCTAAACAATATTCTACAATCCGTTGAAGGCCTAAATATAGGGTCTAAGCAAGTATAAGTTTGTCGATGTATTTACTATTTATTATACGTATTATAATGCCTAAGTGAAATCAATCGTACATTGTTCCGATTAAACTATTAATCGCGTTTTATTCCTCCGTTGTTTTAAATAAATTTGTGGCATTTTGATTATACTAGGAAATAAGTTAAAGTCTCATTAATGAACACCGAGTTTAATAGTGATAAGGGTAATTATTTTTTGTATGGCAAGACCAGGTAACGTTTTTGGGTCATGATGATTGCGGAGTAATTTGTTTGTCACTGTTATCTTAGCTTCACAGCTGTCGCATACAAGCTTTCTTTAATACTGATAACTCAGCTAGCTTTAAAAACACGTTTTATCGATTATAAATTCTGAAGTTTGAAAATATATTAAAATTCCCAGAATAATTTATTTTTTAATAAGAACCGATTCTAGTAAATGTAACGGACGTCGGGTTATCACCGGCGGTTCAATAACTTAAGAAAATCAAGTAATTACTCAATGAAGTGCCGATTTTAACGCATTTTGAAAGTCACAAAAGAATGTTATCTGTATTGTTAAATCCTTTGTATGGAAAGGTTTTGTTCCAATCGCTTCGAGCTGTTATTATGTTGGGTTTCTTTCGTTTCTTGTAAAAGCTTACCTGCAGTTAAATTCTACCTGCACCTATCGCCAAATTAAATGGTGAGGTAGTGTAACGTTTATCAGGATCTATCTAAATTTAATTTAAAAAGAATTACTTGGAGCAGCCAGTCAGAGTAAAAGAAACAATGCAAATGCTACGCTAAAACCAGGGTCACATACATTTCATAGAGGTTAAAAAGTAAACAGTGGGTGGCGGTAAGGCGATATTTCACTCGTGAAAATGTAAAATGCCCGATATCGCCATATCGAGTTGCAGTTCGATGCGTGCCTTTAGATTTTCGTCTCGCATGCTGGTCCATTATTCCGCGTCATTAATTATTATTGAATACCCGTTTTCGCTGAAAAGCGCATAGACCACCTGCCATAAGGTAATTAAAGATCGAGAAAAGGAGTCTTGTACAAGTTGACCTTCGTTATGACGAGTATATTTATAGATTAACAAATATCCAAGAACATGAATAGCGGTTTTTACTAAGCGTTCCGTGTCAATGGTCCCTCTAAAGTCAGTTGTGCGCCATCTGTTGAGGGGTGTTACAAACAAATGTTGATATTCTGATGTATTTTGTATTAATAGTTATAACGATTACCTATATTACTGACGTATTCTACTGTTACGTTTTTACAAGGACATACATTCAAATATGTTAACTGAACATTTCCTAATATGATCATACTAATATTAAACTCCTTATGTTTATTTGCCTGCAGTAATAAAATCGTATAGAAGTAATAAAATTTACATCTGTTGATCATAATTCCCACTTAACTGCTATCATACAAACGTATGAAAACATAATTTTTGTTATACATTCATAACTTGTGAATACATATAACTTATGTATAGCGTTTTCACGAATTGCGTCGCCGCCAACATCTGCCGCGTACACCTGCCGATCGTGGACTCTCAAGTTTTTACAGACGCACATTTATGTGAACCTGGTATGAAACATCCATTCAGAACTATACGTGCATACGTGGCTTGCTTTAATGACATAAATACATCCAAAATATAGCATACATTCATTACGCACTGAGTATTGACACCTCGGGCAAATACTTGAGAATGGCACACGCATCCAACCTGTAATTTGGGTGTTCAGATAATTGTAAAAAGCGCCATTACCCCAATCAATACTCGAACTAAAACGTGACGTTTGCACTTAATCGATTATTTCAAAATGGATACATTTAGAACGAGCATTAAATTAAATAAACTATAAAACGATTATATCACGGGTTGAGGCGCTCGAAAATCGAGAGCTGCAGAGCGGCATTCCACTGTAATAATCCTTAGAATCGGTTCGAGGCTCGCGACGCATCGGGAACATCGATCCTTTTGCGACACTCCGTTTGATTTCAGCTATAACATCTTCCTATACTTAAACGTTCACGCGTTCATTAATACAACTGATGTCAATGTTAAATTGACATTTGTCACATCTAAAGCGATCTTTTCGTTTATTTTGAAAGTTGGATTTGATTATATTGATGATATTATGTTAAATGGCTACTTCGCCGGCGGTATTGAACAACGATTTTATTATAATTGGCGAGTCGGTCAACGCTTCTTGGAAATTGTTTTTTATTCGCAACTTTAAACCGATCTCGTTTTTGCGCGTACGCTCGCTTTGTTCTCCGCCATATTGTTTTTAATGTTTAACGATTGGAAAATGAGTGACGACGAGAAGTAGTGAAAGTTGCGATTTGATATTGTCGCTTAAATGTGCCCTGTATTCTAAGTTAACCTAAATTTCAGTAAAAGGCTGGAAAAACTTAGATCAAGTGGTGACACAGAAACATACTTCTCTTAATTGGTGAGACCGATTCCCGCGGGAGACGAGTTTCTTCAGTCTTTCTCCATATTTCCAGAGCAGTCTTTTCTTAGGTCACCTATCATTTCTCCATCTGTGGCCAATTAATTGGGACCACCTTCGACAAACATGTATGAACTATAAATCACGTTTTTAATATGAGAGGGCGTTCACGTTGGCAACAAAGGCAATAAATATGCGATATCGATGTTCAAATATCGTACGTTTTGTCATTAAAATGCCGACAACATATTTTCTTATAAAAATCGTCGCAGATCGGCTAATTCTATATTCCTGTATGTTGAATGGTATGCTAGGGTTATCACAACTCAATGCCCGACTATTACTTGAATAAGTTATAGGTCTGTAGGATGCGTCGTCCCTAGCAAACAATAATTCATAAAATATATCAATAATTTTACTTAAGCTTTGGACATAAAAAAAGTTTGACGCTAAAGTATTAAAATGTCTATAAAAGAAAAGCTTTATCAATGTTATTTGTTTGCAAGTGGCAGCCCTGTTCGTTTTCCAAAAACCGAATTAGAAACCGATTTAATATGACCTCTCTCGCGTACCTGCCGCCTAATAAATAACCATTGTATTTCACCCATTTGAGGTCATGTTGCAATGGTTTGAAGATGCCGAACTATTTATTTCTATAACAATTAAGATGTTTATCGTTTTAAGACGAAAAACTAATAACGTCATGCCTTCGATGAATAAAAAATGTAACATTTCCGACCATGAAATTGTTAAGTGGCCTCATTTTTCTCGCTTAAGCCATAAATGTCATAAACTCATAACTTTAAGATGTACTTTGTAAATGTTCGAAACCAAGTATGTACTTTTTATTACTACTATTTCTTCAGATATTATTAATAACATCAATATTTTTCATAGATAAAACAGAAAACTACCAGGTCATAATGATTAGAGGGAACATTCTCTTGGTTTTTGAAATTGGTAACAAATAAAAATTTGCTAAATAAGATAAAGATCGCATTATCCGTGTGATTAGTCAAGTCTGGGGTCGCGGTCAGTGCGCCGTAGATCAAAGCTCGCCGACCGGTTGACAGATATTTTGATATTTTGCATACATGCTCTAAAATAATGTTCACACCGATGACTTTTAGGCTAAGAGCTAGCTGTTTAGGTATGTCAATATAATAATTATCAATTCAATTGAATAATAAATCGTAGTATTATAAAAAAACTTGTATATATATATCACATCCGTGAATTCAGGGTAATAATTTTGACGTCTGCCTATAACTTAATAAGTCAAGTGTGGTCTCATGATTATGATTTGTCGATTTAATTGCTTTTGAAGTTTGCAGCTCTTGGGCTATTAGTTCCCTGGTGGCCTGTTTTTTTAACAATGTGACTTGTAAGTGACTTTGCGCGGACGCAGTGAGGTGGTCGTCTCATATAGCTAGTAGGTAAATGCCATTTATAACGCTTCGATGGTTTAAATTAAGATGTCCTATGTTTTGTAATTTAAACATAATTTTTTATTTTTATATTAATCATGTAGGTAAAATTGTGACAACTAAATAAATGTAGATGAATTAATTAATTAAGATTTACGAGTACCTACAGTTTTTAGAACAAAATTTAAAAATATGAAATAGAAACAGTATACCAGGAATACATAATATAACAGGAAATTTTATTAGATGCATAATTGTTTAAAAATGCTTCGACACTTGAACGGAATAATAACTGATATCATACCGGTCATACAGTCTAATAAAATCCTAACAATACGTAAGCATTCTCACTGACCTACGAGCTACGGTGGCGTCATCACTTAATTTATCACTCGCACTTCATTGGAAAGTTTAAGAGTTTGCACTTTTACATTATGATTACCTGGTACTTATTGTAATGTATTTTTTATTAATGCCTTATTGTGGGTATCATTCTAAAGATATGTGATTGCTTAAATGTCAAGAGCATAAAAATAAACAGATATAATAAAACAATTTGTCAAAATAAAAACTTGAACTAACTAAACTTAAAGCCTAAGTAAGGACGTGTAGTACGCCATCATGAAAATATATTCAATAAAAAGTAATTGGACCAGTACAATATGGTTAGTTTCGTTAAATAGTGGTCACGTGGCATGTATAAAATTCAAATAATTGTTTATGGTCCGATTAGGTTTGGTCGCGCCCTCCGTACTGCGGATCTTAAAGCGGTCAATTCCCAGTGCAATGCACTCTGTTACAAAATAACTTAATGTCGCCGTCATCCGTTGATTTTTTGCATTATTTGTAACAATTAAAACCTCATTCGGAATCCGAAACTTTTTATCATAATCTGTACCTAATTAATTTTAAATGGATTTTATTGGAATGGACTATATTTTTCAAGTGTCAAAACTAACAATGACTATTATAAATTAACGAATAAATCGAACTAAAATAATTTAAATTGAATTTATTATAAGTTTTCAAATAATTATGACACATGATGCTGTGTTTTCTAGCGTTCGGGTGACCCCTGCGACCTACGATGACCTATAGCGAATTAATATAAAGCCGTCCATTCACGTTCGCGACATGTAAAATAGCCTTGAACTAGTTAACTGGGCGGGAATAAATCAGAAGAGCAGACATGGCAACATCGATGGTGAAAAAAAACGCGCCAATTCGCCGGATCGCTTAGCCAGACGTATCATTATCTTATTATTCTAATACGCTAGTTTCGATTCTCGTTTCTCGTACGGTACATCCATTGTTTTAGGCAATATGCATGTAACAAATTAGCAATTATTAATCTGTGAACTGTCAAAACTTGACAAATGAATGATAGTCGTAATGATAGGTCAGAATTCAGGATAGCAAAACTGCAATGTGCAATTTATTTATCCAAATTAGGATTGTGTTTACGTAACTTTTGTATACAAAAAAATAAACAAAATTAATTAAAAATAATTGGAAACCGATGACCAAGTGCACGTATTTTAACAGGAAGGAAATAGTCATAAATTTAAAAAGATTTAAACTAAAATAATCGTATATTTTGTTAGTTTAATTCTTGGGTGGTATATGTAAGAATGATTTTGTTATATTGCGTCATTGCATCTGCACTCGCGGGTCACACGCGAGGTTCTTAATGACCTCAAATCGTAATCATCGGGTTGATTCACTCACAAAAAATATCGATATTAATCTTAATTCTCATGTTACGGAGTAACATTTTTTAGATGAGAATTAGCGGATGAAATATACTGGACTTTTTGATTTGCTGCCCCATAAATTATATTTGAACGGTTCGGTGATTGATGTTATTTAAATAATATTATAGTTTGCTTTATCGAGCTTATTATATTTATTTATAATTGCTTTAATTTTTCAATGTTTGCATATGAGATTAAAAATGAAATTGGTTCGGGCAAGTTGTATAATTTATTACAAGAATTACGAAATTCAGATTAATTGGTGGTAGGTGTCGGTTTCTAAGCAGGAAAGCGGTCTCGAAACTGTTAAAAGTTAATTTGATTTTTGCCACAGGTAATACTGAACACGTTGCTGTTATTGCCATATTAAGATTGATTGTACCTAAGTAATTATTTGTATAGTTTAATGACAGGTTCTGCGATTCTTGAGCTAGGTATATAATTATGAATCATTGAGTTTAAAAAACCGCCAAAAGCTAATCTCCCAGCAATTAACCTATCAGTTCTGAAGGTCAAAATAAATAGGTTTCCTATAGGTAACCGTTAAATATTATATTTCATATATAACAGATTTGACATTCATTTGTTAGTAACGGTTTAAGTATATATGAAAACAAAAGCGATGTTTTCTTTGCATTGTTGTCACAAGCAAGTTTTGAATCACAAAAGTGCTGCATGAAAAATGAAACTGTAGAAAAGTAGGTTTCCATGTGTAATCGAAAGTGTTTTATTATAAAACAATATTTCAGTGACATTTCTACATATTTCTAAATGTAAGCGAAACTTATTCCTTTGTTTAAAATGGCATTTGCTGACGTGATATTCAATCTTAACCATATAATAAGAACAAAAAGAAATAAACCCTGTCTCGATGTCATAATAGACAAACCTGCTATGCTCCCACACATCCATGGCTTCCCTAGTTTTGCGGTAACGAGCCGTGATAGACCGCTTCATTTGATATCTCTTACGCTGCTATATTCTCCTAGTATGTACTATTTATATGGCTTTCTACACCGATCCTGGTTTTTCATATAATAATGTTTATTTATTTTATTAAAACAAAAAAAAAAACAGTTGAAATACCCAAAACCTCCTTTCTTTAAGAAAAAAGGAAACTCGCCTGGTATCATCGTTATAATAACAAAATTAGCTATTATAATGTAATCCACCTGCTGTAAATAAATGTTTTCCGAGACACAAGGCAGGACCACAAGTGATTGCTAGTGCTAACCAATAAATGTATAAACAGGGTCGATCTAAGTTGAGTATTACGTGCATCCGGCGAGCTTTCGTCCGGTCTGCGCATACGCATTGTCCGCCGGATGTCTTGCGGTCGCAACTCGCACGCAATTTCACAACCTCTGCACTTCGTATATCTTGTAAGGAAATAAATCATCGGACCTAAAGACAAATAATTATATTATATAAATTTTTAACAGTTTAATATTAATTATGTAGTCTACGTTCTACTAAACCTATGACCTTACCGTATAAATAATTGTACCAAAAAAAGGATTTCTGTTACAAAAATCAAGTATCCTAATCCCAACAAAGGATATATGAATTAAATATGCCACACGATATCAAGGTACATGTAACGTGGAGGTCAAATTAAGCTTACTTGCTAATATTAAGCTGATTATGTAGTCCGCAATGGCAGTCTAAGCGGTGATGACCTCTAAGCAGACGAATGGGCGAAAACAATACGTGTCTTCAAGGTCGAGGCGCCCCATTGCACCGTATCAATCATCTCCTGATGTCTTAATCATGTATCAAGCTAATACTCCGTTCCACAACGATTTTTAGCTGTCTACTGAAGTATTTCTGAACAAATTCGACTTAGTCCTTCAAGAAAAGAGTGTACCAATTCTTAAAAGCACTCGCAAGCCCTTTGGCTTTGAGTCTATAGGCGGCGGTATCACTTAACATCAGATTCGCTTCCGGCCCAATTTATAAAAAAATAAACGGCCGTCAATCTCCCGAAATCCCGACCTACCCTGGTGAGATGCGTACGACCTTCTATCTCGTTTATGTACGAATAAATAACTTTATCATTTTCTCGGACGTTTTACACTCCGTTGTTATTTATATTCCTGTCAAGAATTATTGACCAACAATAAAATATATCGACGTAAATAGAATGCAGGAGATTACTCTTAAAAGAATGCCTTGTAGATAATTGCGTAATCGATTGATCATATTTACATAACTATTCTTACTGAAAAGCACTCTTGTACTTTCGAGCTCCATGGGAGGTTCATTATGTCAGTCGATAACAATATAACGAATTTTATGTTTGTTCTCACAATGATTATTCTTCAAAATCGACCGTTGAAACAGCTTTTCTCTTTAGGCCTTATTGTGATTCGATTTGCTTTAGTCGCTTTGTAGCTACAACGAACGCGATCCCTTTATTCGCTCCTGTTGGGGCCCTAACGACCTCGAATTTAAATCAAGAAAGGGCAAGAAAGGAGTCGCGCAACTGGATATTCGACCCTAACGCCCTTCGCTCGTTTTTACCTTTTACAAGACGCGCTAGGTTTCGTAACGGTAAAGCGGCGTCACTATGGGCACTACAACCCCGCGCCCCTGTCATTTAGTCGACTAATAACCGCCGAAGTTCATAATTTATAAGGCGGTGCATGTGACCGCTTTTTACCTCTCCGTCGCCGACGTCTGGGAATCCGCAACAAAGACCGAGCGAGATTCCGTTTTGCATTCCGCGGGTATTCTTGTGCGACGATTGCCTCCGTTGTTTCCAAATCAAAATTTGCACTGAATCGGATCAGCGATCGGCCTAAAATAAATTCTATGTCGCTACGTATTTCACAAAACTACTGCTTAAAAGTTTAATCGGGTGTCGGCGAGCTTTTGTTTTATATATTATGGATGTCGTGTCGTCTCCGGCGAAATCAGTCGAAGCTCGTCCGTTGAATGTGACCTACTTTCGATACACTACCCCAAAATCATTTCAGTAATTCTTCGATGTTTAACTCTTGGTTTTTTAGCATCATCGAACCCGTTGCATTCCCGAGTTTACGATCATCTCGGCTGACCGACGGCTGACAGAACGATCGTAAAAGATCAGATTTTATTTCTTATTGTTCACCTTTCGCGAAATCTAATTGAAGTTGGCGGCCAACGTTGCCTTTACGCGTTTTTAATTTTACTGCTGCACACGTCGAGTTATACTCTGCGGTAATGACAACGGGCGTGAATTCGTTCATTACTTTTTATCACTTAAAGGATTTAATCAGTTCGCGTGATTATATCGTCTGTCGAAAACGCGCCGATCGCGAACTCTTGGATTGGACGCGCCCTTGCTTTCCACTTTTTGCTTGATAATTCCGATAATTCCAACATAAATCAATAATTCGAGAAGAATGGGCTCTATGGCATTGCAATAAGACTAGCATATCTACCCAAATGAGGCTCATGATGTGTTTTCTTCGTTTATCTTGAAACTCGTTTGGAGGTTGTCAACTTTGCGATACGTGTTATATTGCTACGAGCTTATCACCAATTTGTTAAGAATCGATATAAATTTACTATAATTGGATTTCATTTGTAATTCAAGTTCTTAATTTATTCTTGCGTATAAACCTTATCATTCATTTATTAACACATCATGATCACAGAGGATTAAAACATTAACTTTTATGAAAGATTACGCCGTCTTCAACCTTTCGGACATAATAAAAAGAACAGAAATAGCCACGAGAAATGTGAATAGAATGTTCCAGCAATAGGCCTACAATTTAATGTTGACCCGGGCTCATATCGTGAGTCACTTTGTATTCGCCACGCGCGGGGCTGCGTCACACGCCTATCGGAAACGCTAACTGCTGCGACGGGTATAAACGACTTGTTCAAAACATTTATCATATTCACAGCATTTTGCATGAAATACCTTTAAGTACACGTTTTCCGTTCTCTGCTCGTCACCGGAGGAGATTTAAGATTCAGTATGAAACATAAGACTTTCTTTAAATTTGCTAAGCTGATTTCATCTTCAGCCCTTCGCCCTAGCATCACTGTAATCGCTATCAAAACTAAAAATATACTATATAAGAACTGAAAACATATATTTTTAAAGATATACCTACATCTTTTGGCGCGTTAGGGTAAAATGATGAGAGTAAATTTTTACGATGCGTACGCACACCGTCACAAAAAACCGACACCCTGAAGATAGCATAGTCAACATACTAAAATAAAAAATCTCAATTACTTTAAGTACAAAAACTTAACATAACCTTTTTTTCTATTGTAAGTGACGTTTTTTTCAACAAACAGAATAAAATCTTGTTACACCTAAGAAGTATAACTTCTAACTCGTGTACATAAGTACACACACATTTTTTTTTTTATATATAGAACAGGGGCAAAACGGGCAAAAGGTTGTTAAATGATACCTACCTATGGACACCAGAGGGCTCGAAATCCGTTTTATATGAATTTTACAAAGAGAGTGAACGATCTCTAAGAATAATCAATACGTCAATTTATAAGAAAATGCGATGTTTGTTCAACAATGAGATGCCATTTGAGTTGGTTGTAAACATTTTTTGCGTATTTGTTAAAATATGTTTGTTATAAAGGTCGAATAGAGATTAAACAGCAATAACGTTATTGCGTTGCCATTAAAATGTAACTTGAATGGTTTTATAGGTTGAATTTTATTTATTAACGTTTCTTTTTTCTTTATTTTCAGGTAAATATACTTATGACATTTCGAAGTCTGTATTCGGTACAGGTAATTTATTAAATAAACGTTTAATTTGTGAATAGCCGCTGTCATTACTTGCTTTGACTGCGATATGAATTTTCTTGAGTAGGCGTGGTGTTTAAGTCAAGGTGTTTTGTGCAACTGACCTACGCGAAGCACTTTCTTCTAAACTCAAAATGTAACCGTAAGTTCTATGAGGCGGACATCGTTTCCGGCGCCTGTGACGTCACACCCGTCTCGCCGGTCGCCGCCCCTACTACGTAACCTTGGCGCAGATGCGCTCACGATCGCACAACGCTTTCGTTTTCATAGCTTCATAGGCTCTGTAAATGAGATTTCGCATTAGTGCCTTTTTATCTTTATTTATTTAACATATAACTAAAATCAATTGTCTTGTATTGTTTATAACTAGTCTTAGTGATACTACGTCTGTCCCTATCCTTGTGTTAGCTTCAATTTAAATATGCTTAAAAACAGTATTAGGCCTAGTGCGTGCCTCGATCCCTCTGCGTATTCGAACGGATGTAGAAATTATACAAATCGAATTCCACTTATTGCGAAATAAGAGCAAAATCTCTGGTAATTTTTCACACGATACACAACAGCATAGTTGCCCTAAGCGCGCCTTGCGAGGTGATCGAACTCGCAGCCTGTAATTTTGGACCGCAAAAGGAACAAAACGTTCCGAGATCGGTGATTAAAAACCTTTGTCGGGTCTACTAATATTTATATTTTCGCAATGCGCCCGACATCTAATTGGTCGCTCATATATTTGAAGTGGGCTGAGCTCGCGGCGCCGCTGACCACCGACGCTTCATTAGTTTTCCTGGTAGTCAAATCATAAAACACTCGAAATTTTTTATGCCCCGTCGTATATGTCAAAACGTGACCCGAACAAGCCGACAAGGAAGCCGATGGAATAAACCAATCCCTACTACCACATCAATTGTTTCCATTGGATCAATATACTCGCTAAAAATACTTGATAAATTATCGCAGGTGGTACGTACAACTAGTTTCAACTGCGCGTTGGTAGGTACTCTCGATTGGCCCAAGGTCTGGGATATTGAACCTGGCCGGTGCAACAGCACGACAAGGTCCAACGTGAAAGAGACGGCTGCACTATCACTCATTGTTATGGGGGAAATGTCGTGACCACACGCGCTGCATTCGTCGACCGCGTACGACAAAAACTGCGATTAGATGTCGCAGCCCAGCTTGTACGAAACTCGTTCATAGCAATACGCACTTCCTCAAAACTCGGATCCGATGAAATGGGATAGGAAACGGGAACGCGTTGTCGCCCTCCAGAGCGACAGGGACAGATATACACCAGCAAATGCGCCGCAGACCGACAGGAGTGCATTGCGCTGACGCATCGCGATCGTCTGTGTACATTCGTCTTTTTTGTTGACGCTGCCCCCGCAGCTTTCGTTATTCATGTTAGTGACAAAAGGTTTCGGACGCTATTCACGCCAATATCAATCAAGAACAATTAAATTCGCCGGTCCGACCGGTCCGACTATTTGGCATTTATGCGTTCCCACGCGGGTGATGTTGTTTTAATTACGCATGGCCTTCAGGGCAGGGTGCTTACGATCCAGCGGGTCCACTGACCCACTGCCTGTGACCGGGTTCCCGTCGCGAGTGGTTTTAGCTGCGTCAGCGTCGTCACTCGCTCATTTGTATCACTCGCAAATAACGACGATCGATATAGCAGGAAGCGGCGCAATATTTATGTAGACACGGAGCGAAGGTTAACGTCTTTAGCGTTCATTGGCATAATTAAAAATAAATAATATCGCTTTCGGAATGTGTTCGTTGCGTCCTCTCGCCCTCCTGCCGAGCGCGCGTGAACTTTTATTTTTTGAGTACATCTCATTTAGGCGATTTGAAGCTCGCGTAATACTAACTACATATTTGTTACATGTGCTATCGAAATGTGACGTCGTATTCATTACGCTTCGATTGCCACGTGTGTTGTTATCTCACAACATGCTTCTAATACCTAGTAACGTGGTTCTCACGAAGCCGCACTGAGTACGTTAACACCTACCTATACCTCGCTCGGACCCGCGGCCACACTCATTCCGACGCGGTTCTTATTTGTGCTCGGCAAACATTCCTTCAGATAAGCCATGAACGACGCGCTTGTGCTTCCCACATCTGCTCCGACCTTGGCTCCTTCAGCCCGTTGTATAACCTTCTTATCAGTCACGCTCCCCTGGTGCCTCGCTCACCGAATCATACGAACTTTTCCGGTCTCGATAATTTTATCGTTCTTATAAAATGCGCGGTACAATCACTTAATTAATTTAAATAGTGAAGCAATTTACTTAAATTGTCAATAGTGATCTGTTTAAAAACGTAATTCCCTGATAAGACAGCTTCAGTCACCACGTGCGTGAAGTCGTTAACATAATTACAGTTCTCAAGTGGGCCGACCCGTTTTCAAATCTTCCATATATATAATAATAGTTACTGCGAAACCGAAAGTGTCTCCGCGCTCCCGTCGATAATTCCGATCGTCAAAACAACAAGTCCGGTGTCTGCGATAGAGCGAAACAGGTTCTGAGCGTGGCTTAAAAAGTGAAAAGTTATCTATTGAAGGAGCTCAGGGAATCAAGTATTCGGTTGACGTTATGATATACAGGCTGTGAGGCGCGCCGGTCCTTCCGTTTATTATTCCGGCTATAAATTAAACTGCGCTCGTTAATCGGCCTTTTAATCCGTCTGGCCGTTGACTCCGCGTTGCCTGGAATGAACGGCTCACTTATTGACAAGCGACAACTAAACCCATTCGACTTAAAATAGCACCTCTTTCCGCGATACACAAGAGGGGAAAAGATGACAGCGGTGGTGGGCTGGTGGCCGATGACCGGCGAGTCATCGTTGTGGAATGTTGCACTCGCAGCCTCCTACAGTGTAGCCAGACCGAGCTAGCCCCGCGATCACACACGGGCCGCGGATCCGCAACACTTCATTATTCGAAACTAGATATCGACGTGAGATAATTTCGACGTTCGTTTTTGTGCGTTATTGTTAGCCTCGAATGATACACTGGTTGAATATTTAGCGATATCCGCTGACTTCACGGCTTATAAAAAATGGCGAATAATTAGTCAATAAAAATTCCGCCGATTATATCCAGTGTTACACGGGTGTTACGTAAGTGGAGTAAATGACCTAAGAGTTGGTGGTCCGAAGGTCTCGGGGACCACGTGGTGCCAGCATGTGGCTTCATAGCGCTCGTTGCCAACTTAAGCGAACTAATTGTTCCAGATTAATGTAATCTATTTATTAACAGTGTGAATTGGATGATTGAATCGAGGAAGTTCCGACTTGTAATCCCGAGACATATGCTAAAATTTTACTACACATTCGTTAGGGACAATCACCATTGTGCCGGACTTAAATCGTCTCCTACACAGCTGACGGAAATTTCTGAATGCGTCGAGACCATTGTGTTTTGAATTGACTTGGGGATATTTTGGGCGCGTAGTCAGCGAGCGATGGATATCGCCCTTGACCGAGCCGTCGCCTCGGCCGCCGCGGGCGGAGTAAACAAATTGAATGAATCGCGTAGCGTATGTTGTGTACATTCATGTGTGTGCCGTTAACGCACGATAATTCAAGCACTCGAGTTAACAGTCGGACGTACAGCGGCCGCGAATGACGCATCACACAACGACCACTCACAATGTCTGTCGACAAAATTGGCTATGGTTAGGCCTCAAATATTTTTTTGCGTATTGAAACAGGAAATTAATCTTACGATTAGTTATGCTAAAATTAAACGTAATACTTAACAAATGGATGGGAATTATAAGCTTGGTTTACACGGTTACACGGTCTCAAATACTTGTGTGTATTTTATCTTGTATTATTCGTTTGTTTATCATTTTTAATGCAAGTGTGTCCGCGCGGAAACGTACTCGTCACGGCTGGCGAGGCGCCCCTCAAGACATACGGGTACCACAACCACGCGGCAAACACTGTTCCATCTCATTACAAGCCATTTCCTCCCAACAACCATACACTAGCCCTCGAGACACGCAAGAGTTCTTCAATAAGTCCTTACTTAAGTGGGGACACTTAGCTGTGTGCCTAAGTACTATCTGGACGATACGTTATTTTTAAGGCAACATAATATAAAGAAACAATTTTTGTTAACTATAATTAATAGAACAATATACAGATCTAACTAAACGCTTATGACAGTATAGTATTACGTGATAAAGAAATGCTAGCGTATACTTGTAAGTATTACGATAAGCTTGTTATATGAGATTCTTGTGACAAAAGTTTGACTCAGATTAGACGGCTATTCATTATACAAAAACATTTATATACTAGATAAGGAAACTAATTTGCGAACGGTTCGTTGGCCGGCCGCGCGTCCGATCGCTGAAGGTCAAACCTTACACCACATCCTAGACGAAAGAAAAAGTGACAAAACCTGAACTCAACACGAGGACAAATAAAAATGAAAGCTTATTTACTTTCATTCTAGAATACACTTTTTATCACGTCCATTTTCATTTTTTGTCCACAGACTGAGGTGTTTTTTGCGTTTTTTATGCTGACAGTCCTTAATGTCATGTGGCGTGTGCTAATCTGCGAACATTTGCATTACCAGTCTTTTCATACAACTCAAGTTAACACCGAATATAAAACGTATTGCGTGCGACAAGTCTAGATTTAGTTTGCGATTTCCTAGGCGTAGGTCATTCTCTCGGTCAAGGACCTTTTATTACTTGATCAAACCGCTGATTAAGGGTATTCACTTTAATTTATTACCAATCAATCAATCAAGTTGACAGCGAGTGTTAAAATTAATTTCGCAAATAGTATCAATGTATAAACTTATGTTTGAACCCTGAACCCGTTTGTTATTAATATTTAATTGTTTTAAACACTATATATATACACTGTAAATTTCTAATTACTTTAATTCATAAATATTATAAAAAGTCTGGCTTCAAATGACAAAAAATAACTATAATGTTTTATGACGTAACGCGAAACACATTATCATTGAATAAGTAATGAGATTCCGAAAGGTTAAAATGGTACTAATTGCCGGTGGGTTGAGTCGTTGAAAGAGACTTAGCTTTTTTCTCGAGGTTATTTTTAGAGTTCCTAAGAACTTCTATTGATATCGCCCCAATAATACGAATAGACAACACCCACTTGGACCTGTATCGATGTATTTCGTGTATTCGTGATATTTCTCGAATACACAAAACCTCGAACAATCGAAATACATAGGTTACCTTTTTTATTATTTTATACGATATGTTAGATTATGCAAGCAAAATTCCTGTACAATGACGGCATATATCATAGAAAGAATTTGAACAAACTCTCCAACAATATAACAATATAGAACCTCAAGCAAGTCTGCGTCGCTCGTAATTTGTTTCGAACTTGGCAGGTTTTTTGTGAGCTTTGTCTGGCGAAACTGTATCGCATTATGGCTGTAGCAGTGAAGCCCTAATTAAAATGTTTGCAATCGGATATCGTGCGGTCCACGTCGTGATCACTATCAATTTTGCTTAATGGTGCATTCTCAGCCAATACTCAAAACCTGGATCGCCAAGGCCGGGTCCCTTTGACCTACAAATTTCTTAGTACTTCAACAAATTAAAACGTTATATAAGGCGATTCTAATATGCCCTCAAGGTAGTTTGTTTATTAGAAAAACGTTTAAATATTACTGAGAACAAAGATGTATAATGTTCAATTCGTGCGTTTACTTATAATAACGATCAGACTAATTTTTTTCACAGTATAATCTAATTTGCTACGCGTCGCGGCTCAAATCGATACTTATGTGTTAAATTCTAGTTTTTGTTGCTTTTAAATACAAATTTTTAATTGACCTTATTTTATCGTATAGGCCCTGAGAGCAACTTCCCGTTTTAGTTCGTCAAATTAAAAAAATAGTTATGAAGCTAGTGGTATGTACTATGAACAATTTCGTAGTAGTCGGATGCACCTAACTCGAGTAAATGTCACTCGGTGAGACGCCACATTTAGTCGCTCCGAAATAGACCGCTCGCGTTCATCAACCCCTCACATTCGTCATCGCTGCTACTCAGCTGACTTTTTACATCGACCACTTTATACTAGACCGTCATTAAACAATCAACAACAGCCAGTAATGGACAGGTTGCACTACGAAATTCCTCAACCGATATTTTTTACTTGTCGCACTTTTTATACTATCAATAATTATATCGCTAATCCAAATTATTTGTGTAATTTCGGGCTGTCAAATCATAACCGAAATTAATTGAGTGTTCGATTCAAATTAAACAGTCCAAACCGCAACGATACTGCAATTTCGACCCGTCATAATGACTGGGCAGCAAAAAGTGGCAATAAAACAACCTATTATTTAATTTTTAAATTAAATCACCGTCTGAACTGGAGGCAAAAGTCAAAGCTCCAATAATGTAACAAATTCTCTAGAGACTCATGAAACTGAATGTTAGTAAACAACATCCAAGTTTACGGTTTTTTGTGGCATTAACCTAAGCTTGGTTTGTAATGTATTTTACTCCTTCAGGAAGTACTCAAAATATTTCAACTGCTATGAATGATGCCATTATGAGCTGTAGCCGTACACATTTGCCTGGTGAGGTGGTGGCCTATGTTCCTATTTATTGTCAGAAAAACACCGCATTACATTTTAAAATCAAAGTTCAAAGCAGCCATTAGAATGCATCCAGCCGCACTCTTCAAATATCAAGTTTAATTTAAAAGACATTTCACACAAACCGGGACTTTGTGTTGTAGATGACGCTGATAATGAAGATTTTAAGCTCAAGTTACAAGATGTTAATTCACAGCGTGTGGTTTGTGCCTCACATAACTTCTGAACATCGCATTTTTAACTCGCTTGTTCTTCGCAATTGAAATATTACCGATATTGACCTTTAATGTTAATACAAATATAACATGTCAATGCATAAAACATGATTAACGTGCGTGTTGGAAAATAAATACATATTTGTAAAAATAGTTTTTTCTTTCTTTCCATTTGATTTATGTTATTAATATACACTATAGAGCAGTGTTGGCCTAGTGGCTTCAGCGTTCGATCCCCGGCTGTACACCAATGGACTTTCTTTCTATGTGCGCATTTTTGATTGACAAATGATTATGAAACAGATTCAGAAAT
Source organism: Pieris napi (assembly GCF_905475465.1). NCBI lineage: Eukaryota > Metazoa > Arthropoda > Insecta > Lepidoptera > Pieridae > Pieris > Pieris napi. Next base: position 928,069 of record NC_062239.1, on the reverse strand, counting down.
TTGAGGCCCAGATCTAAAAAGGTTATAGCGCCACTGATTTATTTATTCATTAACACTAAAGACATTAAGTCTAACGATGAATTACGTTATCCTTACTACCAATATCTAGACATCAGTTAATATTTAAAATATACAAAACTGTCAGACAAATGAATTAATACGAATTTATCAATATAAGCGACTTCGGGTATTTATCACGATGCATTCCTAAGGAATAAAGGTGCAAGATATAAGATCAGCGGTCAATGGCACAGGATGTGCAACAGCTATTGTAGACTGGAGAATAAATAATTGGGTATGTTTTTACTGGCGACAATTCACTTTTATACTATTTTTGTATTGAGCTTTAAGTTCTATTAATATAGTCGGCTTCGTTAAACGTAGTAACTAGTCGAGCTTTACTAATTAATTATTATTATAGCCTATATAGCCTTGAACAAAGGTTTACGCGTAAAATTTACTATATACAGTGTAAACTCTTTATAACGCCATTCGTTATATTATATATGTTCTTAATATTCGTTATATGTATATTCAAAAAGCTCTCTATAACGTAAACATTGGGTACACGTGTTTGGTTTAACACAAAACCTATACATTAATTCACTCTTTATAACGCACAACCAGTCTCTATTACGACGAAATATATTCATATTTAGACCTGAACAACATACTTAAGTGTAATTGTTTTTATTATCAGCTTACAAAACTAACCTATTGGTGCCGAAATTTGTAAGAAAGACACCTGAGGTAATAAACAGCCTTCTCGCCTTTGTTATTGTTAATTGCATTAACACGTGCCATTTTTAGATTACATTGCCTGTAGGAAATTTTGTTTTCAGTTACTAAACGCACCATTGTCACCTATCTATTATATATATAAATTATTGTAATTGGTTATTTGGTGTTTTTTCTCTTCCCTACCAATAACGGAAATTCTCTATAACGAAAAAAATGGTCGGTCCGAAATTCGATATAGTTTACACTGTATAAGTTTAATGATACAGTTTTTGATAAAATTTGTGGTGGACGTTGCTAATTACAATGATGATATCAGATCTTAATTGAGTTCAAAACTTAAAATATGTTACATGTTGTACGGTAGTGTGTCACACGGCACACGTGTCTCGATGCGGGGGCGCCGCCTTTTGTTCCCATTTAATAATATTTGCAAATTACTGTGCGGCCCTCACCGCCATCTCAGTACACAGACAATCTTTTATTTTCCCAGCGGTGTCATTTACACAAGCCTTTTACCTGTTGACGCATATTGGACATTTTTTATCTTAGTTTAGTTTCTGTAAGAGAGATTTCAATAACTTAATCATATTCACACAAGTGCGATAAACGATTTGGTTCTTTCTTCGAAAATTCGGAAGTGCTTTTTAGTCTTACCCTTACTTACTTCCCGTCTCCACAGGGAAGCCATGGAACATTTCTTTGTTTACATTAAAACGTTGTGATAGGTCCAGGAACAGTAAATTCAATCCTGGATGTACAAATACAGTCTTAAAAATGGAATACAAATCAATTCATAACTAAATAATTGATATCGTTTTATACTTTAAGAATTCTGATTCGAAATCTCGACCTTATTATTTTTTATCATCTGCAGACGCATTATAGCTGATTGAAGCCGTATCCCCAGGCTAGCCTTAGACTATAGGTTATTCAGGGTTTAACAAAAAAGCTCGGCATTGGTTCCGTACGAATGGATTTTGTCCCCAAGGATAGAATTACCTGTATGAATAGCTTGTTTATAAAAGATATTCTAGGCCTTTTTCATTATGCTTAGAAACTGGAACTTGATCAAAGCCAATTGTATGCTTTACATAACTTCGGCTTTATCTACTCGTGATTGTAATATATTGGGTTGTGAAGCAATTTCTCAAGATATTAAAGCAATTATATCATTTTTTGAATTTCCTTTACATGGTTCACCTTCAGATACATATTATGTTCTTAAATGGACGGAAATTGTTCTTGTTTTTCATATGCGAATTACAAATAATTGCAATACGATGATTTATTGGTGAAATGCAATATACTTTACCTTGGCGAATGGTATTAATGTCGGTCCCTGAACCTGTACCGTCCTCAAGTTTACACAACAAACACTGCGTCACCTTTCGTTGGATCTCATACTAAAATATGATTAAACGTACGCTTCTTGTGAGTTCTTAATTCCATTTTCAAATATAATGTAAAAACCAGGTGGTTTCAAAGTACTAAAACACTCAAGCAATTAAAAGTGTATACAGAGATAATATTCAAATATCGAACTGCGTTTGTGAATTTGAAAGCTTTCAACTATGAGTTAATCCCACTCAAATTGGAGATTTGAACAATCAATAAAACCGTTCTAAAATTCATAGTACCAAGGGTAATTAAAGTAATTTCACGTGCAAACGTTTTTGCATACTTTGCCACTTAAATATTACAGTAATTCTTATAAATGTATGCATAACATTAACTCATTTCTCGACTCCGAAATAATTATTTCACATTAAAAGGCACAATACAATACTTTTGTAATCACCAATTTATACGATTAAAGATATAAAATATTGGTATTTTCCTTATGATTTCGTTTAGATGAGAAATGTCAAACATAAGAGGATAATGCTTTTATATACAGATATAGTAGGTAGGTAGGTACTTCATATAATATAACATAACTACAAGAAAAATACGTTGGTTCACGCTTTATAGCAAACTTGAACTAAGCATAACGTACCACTTCAGGGTCATTGTCGAATCTCAAGGCCGAGACAATCTCGCCATTACTATTATAATACCTACTATTGATGTTATCCTAGTATTTGACGGAAATTTGCAAACTGTAAGCGTATTTAATACGAAAATCAATGAGTTGTTTTATGTTTTGACAGATTTTAAAATGAAAAATAAATTAATAATTAAAGCCAGGTTGTTTCAATATTTTCCAATTTTAAGGTACACTTCGTAATATCGAGTCTTTATTTGCCAAAAGCTGGCATTGTACTCAATTTCCTGTGTCAACGCCGCGAAATAGAGCCATGACGAGCAAATAATATGACGAAACTCATTTGACCTCACGTACTATCTGCGGAAACGAGTCTAAACTCTAGGTTAGCCGATGGGTTGTAGACGAGGTCCATTAAGATGTAGAATAAGATTGAAAAAGTTTAAGGCCGTTTAGAAAAAAAATTACTCGTGGATATCAAAAAAATTCAAAATTCATTGATAACTCGTTATCACCCAAAAAAATTATGTAAGGTCTATGTCACTAAAACGGTGCTCCTCTGGGTTGATCACCCGATAAGCGTTATCAGTACTGGGATCTCGGAAGTAGTAAAATATTGCACAATTTATTTTGTTATTAAACGTTAAAACGCCGCTGAATCAAGGCACATTTTCGGGTGTCGCGTGACTAGGAATTTATTATGAAAACAAACGTAACTTTACCGTGCAATTGTTTTACAAGTACCAGGCATTTATGAGCTATCAGGAGTAACAACGAGCAGGCGCTGGGCTGATTAGTAGCGTTTACTGTGAGACTTGGCACTGCGCCAATCGGGCCACGATGGTGCGTTCACCCATACACCTCGTAAAAATAATTAACGATTGTTTTAATCCTACAATTTTAAAAGTAGTCATATAAACATGTCTTCAATCAGGGGTATACACGGTTTCGACATTATATTCTCGTAAGTGTAACAAATTACTACTGTTAAAAGTTATTTAAAAAGTATATTTTGTGAGCTAGCGTTTGTTTAAGCTACACTATTTACCTTTCTTTATTGTGTTTAGTAAAACCAAAATTATTACTATAATAAAAGTGGTTAAAATGTATTAATTTATATAAAATTCGGTTTAAAATAAATTGTAAAACATTTTTTGCGTGTCTATGTCATCAAAATGTCGGTGACTTTCGGCAGTTCGTTTCGACCTTGTAATTAACGTGTTTATCAAAGACAACAAATTTAAATGTTGATTTATTTGTGGCAAATGTTAGGTACCTGTATCTACGTAATACTGGTTTCTTGATGTCCCATTATAACAAATTACAATAAATGTTTAATGTTACAATTTATACTTGATTGCAGCTAAATTAGCAAATAAAACGTTAAGATACTTGCTCAATGAAAAATGATCATACACTACCCCAACCTACGTCACACCGACCACGTGTTTATATAAATAGTTTACAGCATTTTGGCTGTTATGCAATGTATTTACAGTGCATTTTCACGTGCAACTAATGAGGCTAATAAAATGTTCGATTACATTTCGCACCTGTACCGCGGTCATGGCGTACATTGAACCATCTTCGGCACTCATCTTAGATTTTGGTTTGTTTCTATAAATAGTTATTATCACTCAGGGCTGATAAATCTTTTTTCGCATACAAAAACCTACCAAGAATTTACACAATATATAAACATTGTTGTAATTTTTTCCTAATGGCTGATAATATTCTACATTAATACCGGACAGTTTACAATATTGCAAATTCCCCTATACACGTCTACCAAATACTTTCTCATTTAGCGTATTAAGTATGGATGACTTTAAGTTAACAAGGCCGCAAGCTGGGTGGCTGGGCCCCAGGCTAATTTAGCTTCTATGAATAATTTCCTAATCCGTCGCCGACTTAACCTAGAAACAGCTGAGGACCTTCCAAATATCAAGTGACGTTTACTGTATTTATTATCGCCATATAATAGCGCAACTGACTTTTAATTTTGGATTCGCTTTTATGATTAACCAACCGTATGAGTTGAGCCAGTACTCGCTAAAACTTATTATTAAAACAAAAATCCCAATTTATTATATTATCGATTGCTTTTCGGCAATTATTTTCATCATTATTAATGATAGAATGACAGATAAATAACTGATATTATGATTAGTTTTTTTTTTTTAATTTATTTATTAGCCGGATACAAAGTCCATTGGCACATATTATGATTAGAAGACTCGAATGTTGCCATATAAACATCACTTAAATTATTTGTAAACCAAAGACTAATATAAATACTTTTTTGTTTTATTGGATTTTTAACATTTAAAGTTTACGAGACGCAAGTACTAGAGGAATATGCTGGCATTATCATTGTTATTAAGGTATAAAAACTTACCTACATATAATTTGTCTAATAACGAATCCGGTTCATATATTTTAGGTCATTCTAGTACGTGACTCAAATACACATCATCTAACTAGTTTTGTCGGTTCCTACAAGTGATCCTTATCATATGGCATAAGACAAATAATTTTTAAAACGTGGAAATATGCCCCTATAACTGAAACAAAATTTTGCCGAAAAACAATACTTCCCACGCCTATCGCAATTCGATACAAATATTAATGTACTTTGAAAGTAATTAAAAGCTTCATATGTAACAGGATTTTAATTATTTCCGATATTTTAATTAATAGTTTTACGTTGTTATTGAAGTTCACTTGGTAACTGAAGTTATATGTATAATAGATATAGACTATTACTAACCAAAACACACAAAATAACAATAATCAAAGAAAAAATAATAAAATACATAATATATTTCTCTAATATTTTTAGCTATAATACATAAATCGTTTATTAAAACCTAAACATAACAATCAAATACAGTATTGACAAGTTTCTTGAGCAGCATAGTAGTATTAAAAATTATAAAATAAAAATAAAATTATAAAAAAATTTCTCTTATAAATATCATGTTAACTATAAAAACCCCTTCCGTAGATATATTTATTCTAAAGATTCTCTAATACTTGCCTGTTAATCAAAGAATTTTGTATAATGCCTTTTTTAAAAGTTAAAACATTCAGCCTCTGTATATGTCTATCGAGAGTTTATAGTAGAAAATAATTAAAGTGGGATGATTCATAGGGTTAAAATGCATCAAGTTTTTCATCAGTTAGTCACTCGGTCCCACGGTGCCTTTATGTTTCGAGAGTTATTGAGTATGTTTTCTTATATCTATCGTAAATCTCTTGTAAAACACACAGTATTTATTTGGTATATAAAAATACAGTGTTTAATATATTTCGGATGATAACATCGCGGGGACCAAGCTTTTGATCCAAGAATCGAGGGCGTGTGTCAGGCTTTTGCTGTTCACTTGCCTATAAAAAAAATATGTATTAGGCAACAGATACACAAAAAAAAATCAGTGGCGTTACAATATCTTTATATCTGGCCTCAGATTCTGTTTCGTGATAATTTTTCAATATGATAACCAAAAAGGTGATCAACCTCCTATGCTTGACACTAGACGTCGACTTTTTGGGTCTAAGGCAAGCCGGTTTCCTCACGATGTTTTCTTTCATAGATTCACCGAATGTTTAATGCACACATAAAAAGGAAGTCCATTGGTGCTCAGCCGGGAATCGAAACTACGACCTCAGGGATGAGAGTAGACTAAATCCACTATGCCAACACTGCTCTACATATTATTAAATTGAAATATTAATAACTTTGTTAAATCTATTGATAATAATTGATATATAAAAATGTTACAATAATTTATCTGTATTAATGTGTGACAATTATGACATTTATTCTAATCGATTATAAACAGGTTTAAATAATTAGCGTTAAATATGTTAGAGGTCAAGTACAATTTAAAAGCAAAATAAAACAGAACAAAACTAAGATGTCAATGAAATCATTTAACATTTTAAAATGGAAACCCGAAAGCTTCAGCCTTGTGCGACCGGATTTATTTTAAATTGATAATTATCAAAAAATATTATTATTGATTTAAATTGGGCGATTGGTCTGGCTTTCAAGACTTCGAATTTATTAAACACATTAGTTTATTTATTTCTTAAGAATTTAACTCTCGTTTTTATGTAATATTAATAAGACGATTTATCTTTTCAGGTAAATATCGGATTTCTATGCCAAAAACGCTAAGTATACGCTATCTTAAGTATCAAATCCTCTCGCTATATTTCCCGAGGAAAATGTCGATCTTAGTGTAAAAGAGAAACAAGATTTAGTTGTTTCACGTCTTTGCTTCACCTCAAAAGCCACGTTCCATATGCACATGCAAAAGTGAAATCTATTTATTTGTCATAAGATCTAATATAAATCAACTTGTATTTCTCTGTCAGTGCTCTATTTAATTTTGTACTTTATGCCGTACGCACAAGGTTGCATTTCATTTAATTAGTTTTAGACGAGTTCCCGAAATTCCATATTGATCGCCTTCTTGATAAATGTAAAAAGCATCTTGATATTTGTTTGATATTGATAAAAAATTATTAGTCGATGTGAAAATTCTCTATGTAAAATTTAGGATTTGATTTTAATAAAGTTATTGTATTGAACAATTCAGAGCAATGAACGCTTCCTCTAACCTATTTCAGTACAATCAACCCCGACTGCCTTTAAACACTATTAATCACATCGCAACGAACAGATCCTGTTGTTTGTACAAGATTAACATCAATATTAAGTGTAGTAAGGCAGATTTTGCCCTGTACAATGGCGTGCGTAAACCTCCCGTTCACCTCTGAACCCCTAGTATTATGTAAGCGGAGTGCAATGGCCGCGGAAAAGTGCTTAGCAAAAATTTCGCGGAATCTTAATTTCTGGGGTCTTTTGTAAAATAATGATGATTTGCGGTTTTATCACTCAATTGGTTAGCTCGATTAAATTTATTGTTATATGTCAAAACTGCTTTATCATAATGTATACTGAATATCCTGCTTTGGTTTGGAGATTATTATTGACTACGTTTATTAGTTAATTTTATTTTTGTGAAAAGTTGCATGGATTCATGACCTAAAACTACATAGATAGATAAATAGATTTGGTTGCGATAATTTATAGTTACACAAATTATCTGAAAGCCCTAAAGCTAAAAGTATTCTCTTCTTGGTTTTTACGTCTTTCCATAATATTACAGTATTAATAGTACATGTGCGTAATTAGCGTGGCAACGTGGTATCGTAGAATGTGGGTTAAACTCGTGGCGGGGGTTGGCAATGCACCGGGCGCAGGTCGTTGACCGGTATCGACCGCTGCCAGTCGCCCCCGCGGCGCCGCACCCCGCACCCCCTCCCAACCCCGCAACCCCTCGCAAGCCGGGAAACACCGCATGCGACATTTCGTATGCTCTACGTTTTCACGTAAAATACAATGATTTAGGGAAAAAAATTAGGTCAACTTCGGCTCACGTAAATTTTTAATTAATCAACACTTCTATAGCTAAGAACCTCCAACATTTGTTTAGCAAATCCTTCATTCTCTTAATATTTTTATTAATGCAATGTAAGCCTTAACTTGTTTAAAGTTCGTTTAAGTATCGCTATCGCCTTTGGTATTTTTCTTAAAATTTCCAAAAGTCATAGTGTTCCATCAAGAGCGTCATTTTGGCTGCCGGCCAGACTGTTACGACTGAAGGGTTAGTTCAAGTATCATAAACATTGCGAAACATTAATTTTTTCCTCACATTTATTTTCTATAAAACCACCATTCAATAATATAGAATTTGGTCTATGCCATACGCCTTGGTTCTGATTCAATAAGAATTAATACATCTTCATAACAGGCCATATCTAAGTTGAACAGCTGTACGCGGGAAAATACAAGGGGAGTAAAGTTACCCACCCCGGAACATTGTTGTCATGGCGACGACTTGCGATTTCCGTTTATTAAATTTGTCTATTATAACAAGTTTTGCGTAGGTTTTAAGAGATTATAAAGCAATAATTTTAAAAGTTCAATGAATCAGTCTGCGACGTGTCGTGATCTGTGATCATTTTATTTTATGGCCCGGGACAAATAAGTATAAATATTTTTGCACTCCGAAATATTGAAAAGGTTATTGTGACTAGATGTGATGGAACAAAAGTTTCCCTGATATCGACCTTCGCGCCCCCTTGTACGCCTAGTACATTCAGTATTTTATTAAAATCATTTTGTGTGTTGGTTGGCAAGTATTAATTAATTTCCCATTGATTTGAAAATGCGCTTTTAGAACTTCAAACGAATACCTACGGATGTCGAGTGAAACAGAATGCCTGTGTAAAAGAGAGGAAGCGTATAGCTTTGTTTTTTATTATTCAGGACGAGTCTCGATTCAGGGATCTCGCTAATATTGAATTTCGCTTTAGGCCGTGCTACGGCGTGTTTGCTTATATATTATTTAACTACATTTTTCACTCGAAACATGTATTTATTTAATTGGATATACAAAAGTTTACTCTACGAAGTTATGAAGACAGAATCATTACCGCAAGTAAACAAAATGTGGTTAATTAATTCTAGCTAACAAGCACTTAACTTAATGATAATTGCCGTAAAAATATCGAAAGCTAACTGAAATGAAAATGTTAACGAATATGAAAAAAATATTCATACAAAGTGGTGAATGTGAAAGTTCATGCTCAGCAGCATTAAACTCAGGCCTGATTACGTCATGAACAGGAAGTAGAAGTACGAAATAAAGTAAAGAACATGACATTTCTTTAATATAACTGTATTATAAAAGCTTAAATTGCATTAGAAATAGATTTTATAAGTATTTAACTGCATACCGTAGCACGTAGGCTGTCTTAAATACCGTTACGTAGCGGCTGGCGTGACCTGGTTGCTACGGCGTAGAGTGCACTGCCCGCTACGTTCTACGAGCGTAGCAAATGTAGGTGAGTGAAGATACTCGACAGAATTCATATTTTCCCTCCGACTGTGGTAAAAATACGTCAAATGAAATTATTTTTACTCACTAAGCAGATAAAACCGAAACAATCAACTGCTATTTACTAAACTTTATGTAATCTTGTTTGTGATGTGGTTGGTTTGTCATGTGGAGTATTCAGAACATATTCAAATTGAAAAGGTCATAGGCTCATATTAATCTCGACCGTTTGAATAATAAAACGAGGAAACTTTGTATTTTTAATGCTCGGCCTCGGTTCAGAATTTTTGTTTCAAAAACATTTGGCGTTTATCGTACAATCGTAAATGAAACTTTAAGTTGATTCTGTATTGATTAAAGTTATCTGGAAGACATAAGTAAATATGAGCTACGAAATTTAATTTAATACTTTACATTAATTAAAATAACTAAATAATGTGTAACTTAAACGTTTTACATCCATTTAGATTAAACAAACATATTTATTAGTAAAAAAGAATATTGAGTGGTTGTGGAGACTTCGTTTATTATCTTAGGAATAGAAACTCCAGGAAAATGAAAATCATCAAATAAACCATCTATCTCATATCTTTCGTTATAAAAGAGGGGCCAGCTCGAATAATGGCGCTCTCAACGCACAAGGCTACACTGAATACAGCCTCTACTAAATTTAGTTTCGTTAATTTGTCGGCACAATATCACTGGCCCGCCGCCAACTAACTGTATAGTGCGGCTTAAATCTCCTCTCGTTTCAGTATACGACTCTTGTTATCTCTAATTATGCAGAGTTCAAAAGTCACATACCATCTACGTATATATAATCTTGTATAAGGTTTTGCCTTTAACGATTTTAGACGAGGCAGGAAAAATAATACACATGAATAAGTAGGTATTGTTATTACGAAACATGTAATAAAGCTGCACATACATGGAAACCGTAAGATTTATATTAAGGCTGTGTCAATGCCCCTGGATCCCCATTTGTAACTAGGGCCGCGTATTTTTATTAAAACGAGTTATTGCTGAACATATTTTACATGTAAACTTTGTGATTTATGCAAATGATTATCACATCTCGTACATCATATGTATCCAAAATTGCTATATATGAATGTATACGTAGGAACTTTTAACTTATCTTAACAAAACAATTTATATTGATTGCGGCTGCCCCCGAATCCGAGTTTCCAGCCACGTTGTTTTTGCCGCATTGGGGTCGCGAGCGGGATAGATGTATTATAACTGATGTGTTGATAAGGGATGCAAGCTTCTCTTTATCTCGTATATCTAAATATTTCTCACAAACACCGACTACGATTCCTTAGCATATGTTAACTGTTTTGCGTTGATACAAAAATCAATGAGATTAAAAATACATCCACGTTGGTTAACGCTGGCGAGTCGGCGCCGAGTGACGTGAACACAGCGTACTCCAGTAACCGCATGCCGGTATCGGGCAGGGCACGGGGGTGGGTCGTAGACTGCCGACGGTTTACAGACCTCGAGGAGCCTGTAACTGGAGCGGACGTCGCCCTTTTTCGCTACCAGATGTCTAAAAGGAGTTCTTATAAACCAAACTGAATCTTCTCATAGAAATTCAATAAACTTAACTTCTCTTTAAGGAGTTTTAGTATTTACTGTATAATAAAATGCTCTATGAAATATAGTTTTAATGACGATCCATAAAACTAGTGCACACAATAACGAATTTTCTTGAACAGTGGTTCAATTTCTGTCTTAAAAAGTCCGAGTCAAATCGATTCCCAATTTGTAGCTTCGTTTACTCGCTATCTTACTAAAAAAAATAACGAAACTAAAGACTACTCTTCTTGTTCCAGGATGCAAAATCAAAGCTCTTCGGGCGAAGACTAACACCTACATAAAGACACCGGTGCGCGGCGAGGAGCCTGTGTTTGTGGTGACAGGCCGCAAGGAAGATGTGGCACGCGCTAAACGTGAGATCCTCTCCGCCGCCGAGCACTTTTCCCAGATCCGCGCCTCGCGCAAGTGCGGCGCAGCACCCCCGCCACCCGCTGGTGCCCCTGGACACGTCACCGCTCAGGTGCGCGTGCCCTACCGCGTCGTGGGGCTCGTCGTAGGACCCAAGGGCGCTACTATCAAGCGCATTCAGCACACAACACACACTTACATAGTGACACCCTCGCGAGAGCGCGAGCCTGTCTTCGAAGTGACTGGACTGCCAGAGAGCGTCGAGGCAGCCCGCAAAGAGATTGAAGCACATATTGCTCTACGCACTGGTGCCGCTGGAGGAGCCGCAACCGGCACTGGCGTTCCAGGCGGGGAAGGTGAGCCACTGGCCCAGTTGTACCGCGCTGGACTGGCCTCGTTACTTCGTCCCGAACAAGAAGCCGCATTTTCCTCCGCAGGGTCGTGCTCTTCAGGTGGCTCCTCGGGCCGATTGGGCGACCTTCTAGGCATTTGGTCATCGACGGAACGCGATGAGGGTCTGGGCGAATCGCCATCGTTCGAGTCACCGAGCGCAGGCAGCGTGTGGGCCTGGGGCCCTCCGAGGCCGTCTCCTGCGGCGTCTCCAGCTCGTGCGTGTGCCGTGTGCGGCGAGCGCGGTGTGGCGGCAGCGCTGGTGCCGTGCGGCCATAACCTGTTCTGCCTGGAGTGCGCGCAACGACTCGCGGCGTCGGCTGCGCCCTGCCCAGCCTGCGCTGCGCCTGCGCATCAAGCCATTCGCATACTCTCATAAATATTTGCGGCTAGCCGCGTTCCCCTCGAGGGGCTCGATTTTTTTACTTAAATCGTTACGAAAATAATAAAAAAAATCGCGTAATCGAAATCCTGGTGCCAAAAGTCGGCGCCTCGCCGGCACGGCCCGTCCGCCGCGCCGAACCTATCGTAAGTCGGCAGAGTTACTCACGATATATTTTCTTATTATGAACGTTTTTTATTATGGCGTCGAGCGTCCGCCGCGCTCGTCGCCGCAGAGAGTCGAGGTACGTTACGATAGAATTTCGAAAAAAAGCATAAAATTTAAAAAAAGTTGTATAATTATTATTATTATTGATAGCATAAATGAGAAATCGAAAATTTATAAAGCTTACCTAACGTAGTAGCGTAAAATATTAAGATATCGTAATATAATAATTATGAAAGCGAGGGACGGGCGGCGTGGGGAGCGCGCCGCGCGGAGCGGCCTTAGCCAATGTGTTGTTGATAGGTAATGATTGCAGGGCGTGTTGTTGTGTCGGTAGCTAGTAAGGTAGTGTAATGGCCGCCCGGGGCAGGCGCCGACCCGCTCGGGGTGCGCTTGGCCCGCTCGGGCCCCGCGTCGCCCGCTACGCTCCCCCGCGACCCATGCTCATTATTTTGACTATACGATTATTCGCTTAAATGATATTATACATACGTACACACTATAATTATGATAATATTAATATAATGTTTGTTTTAAGTGTGTTTTAATGTTTAGATTTTTATTGTAATGTTTTTATGAATGATTTTTATCTGTACGATTATTATTATTGATTATTATTTTATGTGTTGACGATGTTTTTTTGTGATGAAGCGCCCGCGCAAGCGTAGCGCGGACCGAGGCTGCCGTGTGCTCGTTTAGTGGTTAATATCGACTAATAAATTTAAAGTAATAAATAATAAAGAAATAATACGACTCATTCATTATTATTATTATTATAAAATATAGTAGTTTGTAGCACGACATTGACTAACCATTACCTATTGATACTTATTAAGTATTATTAATTATTATTATTATATTGAATAAATTTAATAAATGCATAATTATATTTCATAGGAATCATTATTCTGTATAACTCTAGTTAAATATAACGATAATAAATATGATTGTATTTGTATGGGACGATATTGTTATTTCGTTTAACGGGGGGCTGGTTTTATGGATTAATATTTTTTTATTTTTTTACCGTTATTAGTTTTTGACTTACTCATGTAAAGATACGCGAGGATTAAAAACTGCCTATTAGATTATATTTTAAAAAATAAAGGTTACGTAAAATCAGCCCCCGTCGTACGTAGAACCAGTTATTTCGATAATTTTATTTTCATATTAAAATGGGTAGACGCTTTAGGTTCAAAATAACGTTGTGAAAATTTGTGAAATTTTGTAGACTACATATCTTATTATAAATCTAATATAAACTATAAATTTCGAATTTTATCTTTTATTTTTTCCTACTCACCTAATTATAATAACAACAGTCATTTTATGGCATAAACATTCAAAACTAGTGACGAAAAAGGCCTTCTACAGTTGATTATAAGATAGACATACTAGATAACTGCATTAGAGCTACATTAGAGATAGGCTGTGATATTAAAGTACTTCCACTAATGAATATAAATCACAGCCTGAATTTCTCAAGTCTCTCATTTTTATTCATTAGTGTGGGTGACAAAACCTCACATCGACGGTGCTACGGAATCTGCTCTTAAGTACTACGAGGATGCGGAATCTAGTTGCAATTATAATTACTGCCAATCTACTTATTAAGTTATAAAGAACTCCTATCTGTTATTGCCTAGTATGCATAAACTGCGTAGTTATCAAAGAGTGAGAGAGAGGAACTTATACTCTTCATAGTACAAAGCAAAGCTACTTCTCAGCGTTAATTTAACACGGGCAATAGCAATATATAAAAGGGTTCGATTCCCGACTGAACAGTATTTGTTTTGAGTTGAAGGAGGTACCACACTAAGTAGGTTGATACACGTTAACTACGTAATATTAACGAAACAGAAATGTTTCACCAGGACACGGTAGTACAACATAGTGGTAGGAAGACACAATCAAACTCGGTTTATATTAAGCTTTTAAACTTATTTTTATAAGATATCAGTAACGAAATCCTATAATAATTATCAACCACTAAGTGTTACAAATATACAATACATATAGGTACTCGTATAGAGAAAAATATTTGACATGCACAATAATAATCCAGTGTTGCTTATATATGTATGTATGGCCTTAGATTACATCTGTTTCTCTGATCAGTTTGTGTTATGGACTCGTGACTGACGCATGTAATCGATGTTGGGGTCCAAGACGGACATACAAAAATACAATAATTACAATTAAAATAATTAAATAAAAAGGAGGGAAACGGTGGCTTTATCACTTTCATGCGATCTCTTCCAGGCAGAAAAATAAAAAGATAAGATGAGGACAAGAAGTGCAAAAGATTAACAAAAAATTAGATAAACAATTACTGAGACAAAGGAATTTGTAACGTACGAGAAAGTGTTAATTGTGCACAAAACAACAATCCTTTGGTAGTCTAGTCGACAAGTTGAAAATGGAACAAAATAGAGATACTGCTCTTAAAATTATGTGCGATAGCTCATTCGAACCGGAATGACGCCTAGAAAAATGTGCTAAAAGCGTGTATTAGCACATAAAAAATTGCAAAAGTTATAGACAATTAAAGATGAAAAAAAAATGGCATTTAGTTTTTTGCCAATATTTAATAAACTATTAATATTTAAGAAATTTCAAATAAAGATTCTGAAAGAAGAGAAAATTTCCAATAAAAAACTCCTAACTCTCGGAACTCTATCTCCATTATTTATAACTTTAATTTAACGCTGAAAATAGGTCTGCGGGTGACATTTTTAGGATTCGCGCGTGGCGTCAAAAGCGACTACGGCACATTAATTAATTTATTTAAGGTATTGAATATTTTTTTTTAAATTTGAAAAAATTATGGTGTGTTCTGAACACTATAATTAATTTATTCCCGTTGAAAATTTTACTTAAAGTTAATTTTTCAACAAGTTAAATAATTGTTAACAAACGAAATTTTCTCGAACGACCGTCTTAATAGTAAGTGAAAAAAAATGTTTAAAAAATGGTCGTAAAAATATTTCGCTATGTAGAGCCTTTCTTACATACATACTTAACAAGATCGTGCCATAAAAGTTAAAAAAATATTTATACTTTGTTTATAACATTTTTTTTACTTAAACAAAAACTTAAAAATCCATGTAATGTTGTTAAAAAAAAATTTTATTTTCTAAATCATCATATAATCGTTTTTTTATTAATACAAGATATTTATTGATTTACAAAAAAAAAAATTCCCGCCATTTGTTGATAAATTTTTTTTAACAAATTGAATAAATAAATATTTTTTAAAAAAATTTTAACACAACTTTATTACGTTAAAAATTTTATGATTTTAAAAAAATTTTTTTTTCCTAAATAACAATTTTTAATTGTATATAATCGTTTTTTTTTAATTTTCTATTGTTTAAATAATTAGTTAAAAAAAAAATTTTTTCTAAAAGTCATAATTGACAGTCCTCTATAAAGTAACAGAAAAAAAAATTTTTTTAATCAACAATTCTATTGTTTATTAACTTACCAAGTTGTTATAAACAAATATTCAACTTTTTTTTATTTTTTTTCTAAAACTTCTAAAATTAACAAAAACAACCATATATAACAAAGTATAGAAAAAAAAATTTTTAATTTTAAATAAAAGTAATATTCATGATAATCAAAAAATTTAAAAAAAAATTTTTTCTATACTTTGTTATATATGGTTGTTTTTGTTAATTTTAGAAGTTTTAGAAAAAAAATAAAAAAAAGTTGAATATTTGTTTATAACAACTTGGTAAGTTAATAAACAATAGAATTGTTGATTAAAAAAAATTTTTTTTCTGTTACTTTATAGAGGATTGTTAATTATGACTTTTAGAAAAAAAAATTTTTTTAACTAATTATTTAAACAATAGAAAATTAAAAAAAAACGATTATAAACAATTAAAAATTGTTATTTAGGAATTTTTTTTTTTTTTAAATCATAAAATTTTTAATGTAATAAAGTTATGTTAAAATTTTTTTTAAAAATATGTATTTATTCAATTTGTTAAAAAAAAATTAATCAACAAATGGCGGGATTTTTTTTTTTTGCAAATCAATAAATATCTTGTATTAATAAAAAAACGATTGTATGATGATTTAGAAAAAAAAAATTTTTTTAACATCATTACATGGATTTTTAAGTTTTTGTTTAAGTAAAAAAAATGTTATAAACAAAGTATAAATATTTTTTTAACTTTTATGGCACGATCTTGTTAAGTATGTATGTAAGAAAGGCTCTACGAAGCGAAATATTTTTACGACCATTTTTTAAACATTTTTTTTCACTTACTATTAAGACGGTCGTTCGAGAAAATTTCGTTTGTTAACAATTATTTAACTTGTTGAAAAATTAACTTTAAGTAAAATTTTCAACGGGAATAAATTAATTATAGTGTTCAGAACACACCATAATTTTTTCAAATTTAAAAAAAAATATTCAATACCTTAAATAAATTAATTAATGTGCCGTAGTCGCTTTTGACGCCACGCGCGAATCCTAAAAATGTCACCCGCAGACCTATTTTCAGCGTTAAATTAAAGTTATAAATAATGGAGATAGAGTTCCGAGAGTTAGGAGTTTTTTATTGGAAATTTTCTCTTCTTTCAGAATCTTTATTTGAAATTTCTTAAATATTAATAGTTTATTAAATATTGGCAAAAAACTAAATGCCATTTTTTTTTCATCTTTAATTGTCTATAACTTTTGCAATTTTTTATGTGCTAATACACGCTTTTAGCACATTTTTCTAGGCGTCATTCCGGTTCGAATGAGCTATCGCACATAATTTTAAGAGCAGTATCTCTATTTTGTTCCATTTTCAACTTGTCGACTAGACTATGGTATTAACTTGGTATTTGACGCTAGACTTCAGAGCTAAGAGTCCTACGCAGTAGTTTCTATATCAATAAATACGAAGTTAGGGTTAGGTGATTATTATTATTATTATTTGGTGCACAGTTACAATTTTTATAAAATTTAGATTACTTTAACTAAATTTACGAGCAGTGTTGGCCTATTGGCTTCAGCGTGCGACTCTCATCCCTAAAGTCGTAGGTTTGATCCCCGGCTGTGCACCAATGGACTTGCTTTCTCTGTGCGCATTTAACATTCGCTCGAACGGTGAAGTAAAACATCGTGAGGAAACCGACATGTCTTAGACCCAAAAAGTCGACGGCGTGTGTCAGGCACTGGAGGCACTTGAAAAATGATCATGAAACAGATTCAGAAATCTGAGGCCCAGACCTAAAGAGGTTGTAGCGCCACTGATTTTATTTTTAACTAAATTTAGGTCCCTCAAACCTTTTGTAAAAAAATACCGGTAATTACGGCGAAAAAACCTCTTTACTTTATAACGTAAATTAACTGAATTAGATGTCACTGAAAAGATGACCTGGATATGATGAATACAGCTTTCATTTGATATAAATTGAACTTAAAATTTAATGGCAGTAGACAGTTGAACGACCCCACAAATCCTCTTCCGAGCTCTTCAATCATTTTTACATCAGTAAAAACACTATTCACTGGGTAGTTTTACATAGTATGGATGGTTGTATCTACAACACTCAACAAGGAAACCTCTGCTGTTGGATGAGCAATACATACCTACAACGATAATTACAGTGTTCGATTACCGATTTTAATACTAGTTTCTAGTCTTCGCACTTCGAATATTAAAAGAAATCTTTAAATTTTTTGCGATGTCAGTCAATGGCAGCACCGCTGCATTTGGATTTCGAGGTTGCCTTTGGACCAAGGAAATAATTTAGCCAAATGACACTCTCTTTAGACACGTCAACAACGACTGGAGTATGAAAAAAACATAAAATAATTTGTATTCGAACCAAGGGTATCTAATACTTGTACATAAGAATAGTTATGATCTGAATTTTTCATATAATGCTCGTACACGTCTTCACAAGTCCGTGGGCTGGTAGGTTGCTAGGCAACCGTGTACACGTGCAGATTCAAGGTCCTTATATCGTCCTATTCATAATTCAATTTAAATTATAACAGTATTAACTTACATTGGTAATATTAAATTTTGATACTTAAAGCGAACAAAACACTCAAAGATATTAGGTTCTTTTGGTTAGCGAATGGCATAGTTCAATTTAATTTCAAATTAAGCTAACTAATAATACAAAATTGATTAAATATATAATTTACTCAAAAGTTTTGACCTCTACTCCAACGTGTTTTAGTTTGGGGCTTAACGAATATTTTTGGTAAGAAGGCAAAGATGGCTGTTCAATGAAAATAAAGTTTTAGTGTAAGTATATGTAGTCAAGCAAGGTCATGATACTTTACGGCATCTGCTTTATTAATCATTTCATCAACATGTCAGCTGTTTTACCAGACACACTCCTTTTGTTATAAGGTATCATGCCGGTTACCTCACGATGTGATTTCACCATATAACGAAGTATAATGTGTACAATGTGCATATTTGTATAAGACCAGGTTTCGGACGCTCGATTAACATACCCATGAGGCCATGATATTGACAAATACTTTTTTGTTACGTTTTTTTTGCATATATACAATAATGCATATTATTAATTTATTTAATCAACATGAAAATCAAAGTATTTAGTTTTCGTAAAGTTGAAAGCATATCTTATAAAGGTTCATACAAATAAATGTGACACCTTAATATGTTAGCAGGCCTCTTGATCTAAGGGCTGAGGTCAAACATCTCATTTGCCGGATTACCGCCCCAGTCACTCATTAGTGACAGGGTTTATGGGAAGAACTTAAACTTACATGTATAGTATTAGTAGTTAACTCAAACTTACATGTGTAATAATAATTGCTAGCTTTTATTTCAAACATTTTATTGTATAAAGTACTGTTACTCATTAAAAGCATTAAAAACATCCGCATCTTCAAGTTTTGGCTCAAGACATACTGATTTCCACACGATGATTCTCTTCTTTGAATAAACAAGTGGTATACATAAAAATGGTGCATACCCGGACTGTGACACACACACAACCTCAGATTAGGTCAGTAGCAGGGGTAGGATATCCATAGGAAACTAACATATTACTACAAACATTTAGCTATTATTGAATACTAACAACATTTTAAATGTAACTTTGGGCTATGGAAATAAAAAAGCCTATATTATATAATAGTAATAATATATAGTTAATGTAATAATTAAACTTGATATTCTGTATATTTAATTGATATTCTATAGGATCTTCATCATCATCATTGTTCAACTCGTCTATATACTGTAAAGAATAACCTTATGCAGTTCATATCAATGGTTCAATGGATGATGTCTGATCTGTGCCAACTCTACTAGTTATTTATACAATTATCGTTTTGAATCCTGACCTTTTACAACGCGTGTACATATTAATAAAAAATGAATAATACAGGATTGAAAATTGAGAATTATTTTGAATTTAAAATTGTATCTAATTACGATGTTATACCTATATCATTATTCCGATGTAATTATATAAATGAGTTTGTTTATTCTTGTCATATTATCGCCAAAACGAATACACCTCAGGTACAGGAGTATGTATACTTACTCCTTTTTTCACTCTTAAGCTGCTGAAAACAAATGAAGAATTTATAGAGAAACCATTTGGCGTATTGAACATTTCACAAGTTTCATGTAAAAAATCATTACACCTGCCTACTCAAAAATAGATCACATCCTTTGAAATAGAAAAAACGTGACCAAGTGGAGATAGGTCTCGGCAGATGTTTGCAAAACTGTCACGAAAATCAACCTTAACGCTTTACAATAAAGCTTAATTAATTTATGTCGAAATAGTGTCAAGTTTCTGACTTCCTGCGAGATGATAGAAAGTGTACACTTTGTGAGAGAATGCGGGCTTATTAAAGCTTTTATAGCGAACTGATAATCCACCCGCGTGGCGTTGAGAATACTTTGTGGCCTAGGATGATTAGAACAAAGAACGTATGAGGTTTTTAGGGCTACTTACATATTCAGTTGTAGGTAAAGGATGTATTTATTCGTAAAAACAAATATTTACCTTTTTGCAAATTATGTAAACTTTAAACGTTACGTAACAAACGTAAATAAACGTTTATTTCGTATTGCTTTTATCGGAAAATGCAAATATTAAATAGAATACGAAATTCTATGAAATAAACATTAATTAATATAGCCTAGGGCATTCAATAGGTACATAGTGCTTCCCCACATAAAGCAATCCAATGTTTGAAAGCAAATTTTGCCATTCCCAGTATTCCGCGTAAAACATGACGGGAATAATTAAAACGAATTGAACTCAGTGGTGAGTATATTAACGTTATTGAAAGCTTTTGTTTATTAACAGGGGACCAACGGGCAGAAGGTGCACCTGATGTTAAGTGATACCACCGCCGATGGACATTCATATTACCAGAGGGCTCGCAAGTGTTGTCACCCTTATAAGAATTGGTACGCTCTTTTCTTGAAGGACCCTAAGTCCAATTGATTCGGAAATACTTCAGCGATTTATATTTATTACAAACCCTTTCAGTCATAGAAAACTAAACTTTATTTAGTATCCTGAATTGAATCTAGTAAACCTGTAAAAACTCATTTGTATTCGTTTCGCTAATCTATTAGTGAAGTAATAATTTCTAATATATAAAATTCTCGTGTCACAATGTTCGTTCCCATACTCCTCCGAAACGGCTCGACCGATTCCTATGAAATTTTTTATGCATATTCATTAAGTCAGCGAATCGGCTACTATCTATCTCAAACCCTTCAAACCCTAAGTGATAAGGGGTTGTCCACCGCAAAAAATGCTTTTGTATTTTTTAGATTTCTTTTGGTTTTTATTATTTAGGATACAGCATACAAAAATACATACAACCCTTAATTTTCACCCCTCTACGATCAACCTCTATTTTTATTATTGTAGATATTTATTTTTATTGAACTAAGAAAATGTTTTCTAGATACGAGTATAATATACATGGCAAAACAACGTTCGCCGGGTCTATATAATACTAGAAAATAATGTCAATGTATTTTGACAAAATTCATTGACAATATTTTCTTGTGTTTTTTTTAATTTAATAGATATTGTTTGTTAAATAAAACATCTGTTTATATTATCTATAAATAATTACATCAATATTTTGGTAACTAATCCATTCTTTTATATAGGGTTGCAATAAGCTAATCAACCACCAGGGCCTAGGGTTTACATTTTTGCATTACACTATGTTTCCTTTTTACAAAGACAAACTAACAGGCGTGTCACTTTGAATAAATTGATAACCGCCGCCAATGGCCACCTGCAACGCCGGGGGTTAGGGCATGTGTTACCGACCTTTCAGGGAATGGTAGGCTCTTTTCTTGTAGTCATATCGGGTCGAAAATTCTCCTAATTGCAGCTGGTTCCACAAAGAGGTAGTGCGCGGATGAAAGTGCCTTAAAAACGCCCAGTCGTCCTTATACTAATAGTTTACTTTTGTTTTGTTTTCTCAAGAATCATACCCAGGATCAGCCAAACGCATTTACTTATGGAGGTAAGTAAAAGTAATAACCTTAATAAAAGCCTGGGAACTGGTGTAAATAAAGGTTGTAATGTGAGTACCGGAAGCGAACGATCGGATGTGACGACCGCAGCCTCCGCGCCTCCCGCCATCTGTCAGGATCAACTCAATACGGGATATGGGATTTATTAATTTTGGTCTTATTTTGTTTGGAACTCCCGAAGTTTGAGTATATGAATATTTATGTGAAGTATGGAAGCTTATCATAATATAGAATAGTGGAACATAAGTTAATAATAAATGATATCGTAATATTTAACAATTCTGTAGCGAAAGTTTTTTTACTTGCTTCCAAGTGCTGCTTGATCTACTGGAAATTTGATAACAATTTTATAACGAAAATGATTCGGCGCATTTATTATATAGAACTGTTTTTGTCGAGGGTGTTAATTAATTGTCATATTTTTATAATAAAATTATTTGTTAATCCTAACAAATGGTTGGAAAACCCTTGATTAGTCAGTGGGTTTTCCTGAAATGCCAATAGCCTTGAAGTACCAGGAACTCATAATAATGTTATTGATTGACCTGCTGGATATATTTATAACTAGGCTGTAATAACTTCTATATTAGTGACTTACGCTCTGCAAATATTAGAATTACAAATAAGATATGCTCTGAATCATACAAAAATACTCATTCGTCTTTTTTCAATACAGTGTTAACATAATATGACAGAAAGTGACAAAAAAGTATTTTTGTCATCGAAATATGTATTTACATATCAATAATAATATTTTAAAACAGATAAATTGAAAAACTACAAACAAATTTAAAAACTTTGGTCCCTGTGGCAATGCACCTTTAATGCATAACTAGGCGAAACTTATTCCTAGATAAGAGTATCCAAAGGGAACAAAATCAAATTTGGAGGAAAGACTCTTATATTATATTCTAGCCGTTTATAATTTTGCCGCCTGTTTTGTGCTTGTCTAAGGGAGGTGAGACGGAGCTAACGTGCCCGCACAAGTAGCATCCTAAAGCCCGTCCCATCCACTTGCCATCTTTTCTTGCGATGCCTGTTGACACCAAAGTGGCTGTAGTACGATGTAGTGCGTAGAAGAGGCGGCGTACGATGTCGTTGTCGTTGAGTTGAACTGACTCTTTTGGCAATTGAGGCCATGGTGTCCAAGGCTACTAACTTAAAAGCCATACACATACTTTCTTATAAATTATATTTAAAATGCGAAAGTGAGTTTCTACGTTGCGATCACTAAATCGAATTTCATGGAGTAAGTTAATTCAAAGAATGAGATAAGTTGACAAAAAAATACGAGGAAAGCGCGACCAATAATATATTAATAAAAAGCCCAATAAATTTATAACATAATGCAGCCTCAATAAACCTAAACAAATTTCCGACTCGTGTATTCGCTGGATCGTGATTCATACGCTATCAAATAGATTTTCGGATAATATTTATCACTAAGCCGATTTTTTACTATTTATATTATATTAACACAAAAACTTTATGAGTTTCAGAAAATATTATTTTCCGTTTCAATAAAAAATCAATATAATATACATATTCGCAAAATCACAGCCTTATTTTCGTACACCGCATAATTTTACTAAAGTGAATGCGTCCATTGTCAATTACGGGCCACTATCACGTTAATAAACATCTCTTTGTTCTTGGCGCGACAGACAGTCCCTTGGCTGCTTCAGCCTAGAGGAATCATTCACCCACGTAGTCCTGGAATCCGTGGCTTTGCAGCGAACAGAAATCCTCCGAGCAGTGAAGTACAGGAAACTACTGGAAGGAGCTAGGTTGGCTTAATTACCCAGAACTTAACGCAGACTACATACATAAATGCGTCACGGCACGCCACGTTGTACATTATAGACCCATCAGTTTTCTCCATTAGTCATTAAATATCCATATCCACATTGGAATGGGCAAAACATCAAAAAGGCAAAAATAAAAGCAGCACTTCAGTGCCACTTAACAATGGTAGAAGAAGTGAAAATGCGTGTTTTTTGAAGTGATTGCAATTAAAATGTTGAAAAATTAACGATACAGAGTGCGTGGGTGACGCATAGTCGCACCCCGGCCTTGCCCTTAACACTTCTGTAGAGAAACTAGATGAGTTAAGTTTCTATTTCGAAAGTCTGAGACTTTATCAATTATATAATGACGTAGAGGTATGTACAAGGTTAAGTCTAGTCTAGACTATATTTATAACGAGGCTTGTTCAATTTTAAGTAAGTATTGAGGGTTGCCGATCATTTATTTTCATACTTAATAAATTGACTTAATAGAAATACTGAAAGTTCGTAATCAAATTGGGTCTTACTTTATTATTGTACTTGCTCTATTATTTGTAATAAATCTAATGCTTTAAACCTGGAAAGATTATATACCGGGGAAATATCGGAAAATAGTAACAAGATGAGAGACAAATGGAAAAATTTGGTGGAGGTCTCGACTCCGTCGGAGGTCGAGTACTAATAATAAATATAATATAATAGGCTATTTTTATAATATCTATTTATAACTGTAATGCTTTGAACTGAATATTATTTCATTCATATGATTTAGACTAACAAGGAATTGTTTTTAGGTCAATACTAAATTTAATTAAAATATACAATAAGTAATTCTAACAAAAATATATGGAAAACTATCATTGAACCCAAGAATGCTTCACGTCCGAATCTAGATATTTATGTCCCAACAGTCCCCCAATGAGAATTGAAAATTAAGGCCTGGTACCACTAATTACTCGTGTGGTACACAGAGGTTTGCACATTGTTTATTGTTACTGCACTCTATTTGCGAATTCCACTTTAGAAATACCATTTAATTTGGTACAGCTGAATTTTCTTTAATTAGATGTGTATATATTGCAGAATACTGAATGCTATCTCCGATATTATCCACATCTCTATATATGTTCGCAGAGTGAGTTCACAGTGTATATATATTTATTTAATTTTTATGTTATTTTTTCGTAATTACCGTATTGACTTAGTACTGTAAGGATAATGTATGTATTTTTGTGAATAAATAAATGAACAAATCAAATAAATCAAACCAAAACCAAACTTTTTAAATTTTATTATTTATTTTTATTATTACTACGAAGATTAAGAAAATCCTAAATACTGTTTATTTGATTGTTATGTTTAGGATTTAATAAACGATATATTATTATAAATAGAATATTACATCTGATTAGAACTACATATGAAAGTGGCTGCTATTGAAGAAATAAAAATGCTTAGTTGGAAACTATTACACAATTCTACGAAATACGCACCGTGCATCACTGAAGTTCTCTGGGAGGTTCAATATCAATATTAATTGCAACTAACTAAATACTATTAGAATGTTACATGTTTGACATGATGCATATATACGTAAATGATTTTTTTTTTTCAAAAAAAATGTATTTCTAAATATATTTATATTATAGTATTATTAGTAATTATTATATATAGTATTAGGTAAAATAAAAACGGTCCTCTCTTGATACCAAAAATCGGCGTGTATCAAACACAGAAAATGCTTATGACCATCAAAGGAAAATTTACCAATAAAGCAAATACAGAAATCTTAATCTATTCGCGAGGTATCGGGACTTAGTACAAATATTGAGAAACTCACTTAAAGGGTAACATTATCAGTGATGATTTTAACAGTAATATGTTATTAAGTAAAGATAATAATACCTCAAATCGTAGAGTAATGAATCTCTTTCAATAGGTTGTTGAACAATGTAAAATTATGAGTCGCAAATGTCCCAATATTTTCCTAGTCATCAAAATATTGTCGATACCTCGGTTGCCTTTTAATGAATTATAAACTTAGTTACAATAGGAATAGAACCTATTATTGTATAATAAAGTTTTTATTAAGAAACTCACCCCTTGTTTACAGAGTTTGCTAATCCTCTGAGGAACCCTCTAGAGGCACGTCCTACCTGAATTTATTGTATTTTAATGTATGTTTTATGCGATCGATTAAAATCTTTGTGTTAACTATTGTTTCATTTTAAGTGACTACAAAGTAAAGTTACATAAGTATTAAAATATGCTTTTGTAATTAAGTATTTTTCTTATATGTTGTTGCAAAAATTCATCCAAGAAGATCTGTGTCACATATCTTACCTTAAAGTGAAACTATTACTGAAGGTTTTTTAGATAACGAAACGCGTGTAAAATTTGAAAATGTTTTAATGTATGTATTTATTTATTTAAGTATACCGCATCATACATAATACTATATCTACGGTATATGTTATGAAATCTTTTATCTATTGTATGAAAATTTCAGTAAACATTATTTTACAAAATAAAATAAAAATATATATATACAAGATGAAATTAAAATACCAGGAATTTTTGTTAAGCTGAAAAAATAATTACCAGCAAAACAGCGGATTAGGTACGAGATAGGCACTTAACAATGTTTTGAATGATTTAAAATGTTTAATATCAATACATAGAAACTAATAAAAACAAAACGGAACGAAACGATGGAAAATATTATATTATCTTAAATTTTCAAAAATTGTTTAACATATGTGTTTTTTTTAAGTGAAGGAGCTTGCTTTGAGTACAATTGGCTACCTCTAACATTTAAGACACTTCCCCTCCATTGTTTTATTCTACCCTGTATATGTTATCTTGTCATACAAGCATATCTAAGCAATTGGTTTTTTCTTGGTTTTCCATTAACAAAATGTTTTTAGTAGAATAGGTATCAACTTTATTCATTGGTCTGGATAAAACAAGGAAGGGTTTGAGTTTCGTTGTATTCGCTTAGCAAATACGACAACGTCAAAGTCAATAGAAAAGAATTGAATTTCAAAAATGCTTTGACATTTCAACTTTTTAATTTTCCGAGTGCAACACGCGTAGGCATCGGCCAGTATCAAACGATAACAAAACAAACACAAAAGCTAGAACGCATACACAGATAACCAATTCACAAGTTTCACAACGCTCAAAATCGAGCGTAACACTTACACAACTACGCACACATAGAATTTAGCCGGGGAAATCACGCACACATGCATAGTGACCGATTATATTCAGTGAGCTGCCGCGCTTTTCTCGGCTAGTGATGCTAGGCCGCGTTCGGGGTTGGGAAACTCGCTGGCGCAGTTCAACTTATCGTGGTTAAGGTGAGAGCGAGACAGAGAATACGCACACAGACGCGGAAGATTTCCCGGGCCGTAGTACTACAGACACATTGATCCACAGCGGTCGTCTGGCAGCATCGATTCTGCAGCTTCCTGCAACGGTTGCCTTGGCGACCGCCCACCTTTGCACCCCGCCTCTATTTAACTACATGATATTAGAAATTCTTGTTTCCTACTCGCGTCGAGTATTTTCTATTATGATAGAGCCATCTTTTGTTTTTAGAATTCCAGTTGTCGGAATTAATGGAAATGAGGATTGTACTTTAAAATTA
Source organism: Pieris napi (assembly GCF_905475465.1). Lineage (NCBI taxonomy): Eukaryota > Metazoa > Arthropoda > Insecta > Lepidoptera > Pieridae > Pieris > Pieris napi. Next base: position 900,586 of record NC_062239.1, on the reverse strand, counting down.
AAATGCTTGTATTTGAATTGTATCATTGATATTTAATGACAATAGGGTAATTAGTTGATATAAAAACTATCTTTGAGTTTTTAACTTAAAAGCACATTTATTTGTATTAAATAAAGCTCCACACGTCGTTTTAGCAAACATGTAATTAAAAAAAAGTCTTACAACAATAATAAACAAAAAATAAAAAATTTAAGGAGTTAAACTCCCGGAATTAATCTAAATCATTGATTTATCAGAAACAAAACAATTACCCAGGTAACAAATATTTCCTTGATATTGCAAGGCGTTATAAAGAGTAATGACCGCTCAATTATCGATTTTATTCAAAGAGATTTAAAGGTTGTGTTTGCATGTAGTCTGATAAAATCTTTCAGAGGAAAAGCAATCCGAAACGCCGTGAACTAATAATTGCGAGAAACCCTTTGTTTTTATTCTACAGTTGTTTGAACCTTAATTCTGCCAGATAAATGTACACGGAAGCCTACTATTTGCAAATGATTTGATTTTAGTAAGCCGATTGCTTGAGTATTATTTTTTGTTTGATGTATTAATAATAATAAAAGCCCTTTATTCACTGACCTTTTTAAGTTACATGAGCAGCGTCGGCCTAGTGGCTTCAGCGTGCGACTCTCATACCTGAGGTCGTAGGTTCGATCCCCGGCTGTGCACCAATGGAGTTTCTTTCTATGTTCGCATTTAACATTAATTTGTTCGAACGGTGACGGAAAACATCGTGAGGAAATGTCTTAGACCCAAAAAGTCGACGGCGTGTGTCAGGCACAGGAGGCTCAACACCTACTTGCCTATTAGATTTAAAAATGATCATGAAACAGATTCAGAAATCTGAGGCCAAGTTCTAAAGAGGTTGTAGCGCCACTGATTTTTTTTAAGTAACTACATGCTATTCTTATTTAACAATATTATTCTTAAATCTAATTTACATAGCGAAAATAGTAATTTTATGCAACCACTTTGGTCAGGTTATTTGTCGACGTAGGTCTCCCCCAATTGTTTCCACGACTATCTTTGGCAGACCTTCTCCATCCTTTTGGTAGATCGTCCTCCCATCTTTTAATTTGACCTCCGCGTTTTCTTTTCCCGTTCCTCGGATACCACTCTATTACATCCTTAGTCCATTTTTCTTTGTTAGTCCTATTATATGTCCAGACCAGATCCATTTAAGTTTTCTTATTTTTTGTAGCACGTCACTGACGTTTGCTTTTTCTTATTTTTGAAGCTGTCCATCGATCCGGTAGTCTTGTTTGATGTGCTTAGAATTGAATATAATGTCCTCTGCCTTATTTTTCAAATAGAATCACCAAGTATTCAAAATCGTGGCGTATAATACTTCTCTATTAATGTCGTGTAAAATAGCATTTAAAAATCAAATTAGCAAAGACTTAGAAATTTTATATGTCATATATTATGTTATCATGAATAGGTACTTTAAAAAGGAAAATATTGTAACTAACACAATTATAACCTTATGGACTTTTGATTGTCTACTTAAATAAATTGTAAATATTATTTTTTAATCGACCGGCCTAGTTCAATTAGTTATAAAAATAATTTAGACCTAAAGATATCCAGAATGAAACCCACATCGTGATAGATGTAAAATATATCTATCACGATGTGGGTTAATTTTTCTTCATAGTTTATATCCTTAACATGCAAAGCTGTCAATAATGTGTAATTAATAGAACGCAATTAAACAAGCAATGAGTCAACATGTACTACGTATACTATGTGTGAGCTTTTAATGTCAAAGGTCGAGCAATAAGTTTCGACATCGTTCGATAAAACATTTTCAATTTATTGCATAACAATTTCGTATATATAATAGATGTAACTTAGGTAATTATGTGAGAGCAATGTTGGCCTAGTGGCTTCAGCGTGCGACTCTCATCCCTGATGTCGTAGGTACGATCCCAGGCTGTGCACCAATGGACTTTCTCTCTATGTGCGCATTTAAAAATCGCTCGTTCGGCATATGTCAGCTGCAGGAAGCTGATCACCTATTTGCCTATTAGATTGAAAAATGGTCACGAAACAGCTTGTAGACCCACTGATTTATATATTTTTTTTAAATATTATATGATCGTATGTCATTGTGACTCTTTTTTGTTTTATAGGAAAAACAGAAAGTAGGCTCATCTGATGCTAAATCATACCGCAACTCATGGGCACTCTGTCAAAAGGCATATGCAATGCTGGCCTTGTAAGAATTGGTACCTTCTTCAAAAAAGTTTTTATAAAGCATTTTTCAAATTTTAAACATTTATTTATTTATAACTATATAATAAAATGCACCTGTAATTTAATTTTTCTTAGTTGTCTATTGCAGGTCTATTTAAAATGCCTTAAGTTATCTTATAATAGAAGTCATATCGTACGATACTACGCAGTTAACTATTTTAAAAAACATCGTAATGCTGGAATGTCATATTTTTATTTATTCTAGACTATTTACAATGTCAACAGTTTTACGTTTAATATTCACAATGTCCTCTGAATATGGCCGATCTATATGCAAAATTGAAATAATATTATTTTCGACAATTTCTTATTGTTTATGTGGTATGTACACATTGTACACATTTTATGCAACGTTTGCTACGACACCCAGTTAAGACATTTAACTGTTTTCTTGAAAAATAGTTCATGTTTTCTAAAATAAATTTACCGTAAATTTAAAATTTCGATCATACCGTGGAGTCTTATTCGCAGTCCCTTATAACATAAGAGGCTCGGCATTACACGTGAAAGCTTACTCTCGACCCAAGCACTAAATTGCAGTCTAGTTTCTTGTGAAAGAATTTCTTAGAGGTATTGTTCCCCTGGTACAATGGCGATCTGGACGAGTGTTTTATGAATGTTTTTGTTTTAATCCTTTTAAAACAATATCTCTTAGCATGTTTTAATTATGCACCTTGCAGACCTGAAAAGAGTCTTTCTTGAGACGCTTAGTTTGTGCACTATGTTGTTTTTTCGAAATTAAAATACTACATATGATATGGTATGTAATTAATTAATTAATAATTTAGGTGCTTTAAATAAATAATAGGTTAATTGAACCTATAAAGTTACAGTCAAATACTAATTATACTAATAATATGGATGTCATGTATCACAACAAAAACTTCTATGACTTATTAAATCAAAATATCATTCTTGTAGTATGTACGTACATTTATAAACGTCAGAAAAAATGCTACCAAATTTACATTTCCTGTCAGTTTCCAAATCTAGGATTTAGAACCGACGAGAAGAACTGGCAATAAACTCTTCTTTACTCTTTAAGAAAAGTTTTGTAAGCACCAGCAACTACTGCAACCTACTCTGTATTATATGTTAAAGGTTTTAATTATGATAATGAAATTTATTTAAATTAATAAATAATACAATTAAATGGCTACATCTATTAGTAAGTCATGGTGAAATACGAAGAGGAGCATGCTCTTACTGTGGGCACAACACGTAAACACTGTAGTATTTTTTTATAGAACAGGGGCTAAATGGGCAGGAGGCCCATCTGATGTTAAGTGATACCATCGCCCATGGACACTCTCCATCCCAGAGAGCTCGCGAGTGCATTGCCGGCGTTTTAAGAGTGCGCTTTTGTGAAGCGCCTAAGCGCCTTGAAGGACCCTAAGAAAATAAAGATTCGGAAATTATTCAGTGGGTAGCTCCACGTCGTGGTAGCGCGCGGCAAAAACTGTCTTAAGAAACGCTCAGTTATGGAAAATCTGCTCAGAAAAAGTATCCAGCGATGATTACTTACAGTTATAATAATCGTTAGATATCAACAATATTATAGTAGCTGATTGTCGTATAATAATATCAGTTCATTACCAGAAAACCTCCCTCAATCAATTTGAAGAGCCTACGCTTCTAAAGATACGGATGTCATTATAAATAATTGGATTTAAACTTCAAAATGTCACAAACGCGTAGTTTTATCGAACATGACTTCGAGTTGAGGTCTCCAACCTGAGCCTGTCTGCAGTTTTTTCGTTAACGTTTACGGAAAACCTTGTATAATGACTTCAGTTTGGGATTCTTGTACATTCTTTTAGTTTCTTCAACTCTACTTGAGAGCAGTTTTAACATCCTATATTAGACGTGCGACTAATAAAACTTAGGTCGTGAGATGAAAATACGGTTATGCAGTAGATTTTCAGTACAAAATCAGATCAGTCTGATCAAAAAAATTATCAGAAATACGGATACAATTTGAGGCCATTTAAGTTTGAACGGCCACTGGATTATTATTATTAACTCTAGTTACTGTAAAATACAAATGTAACTGGCGCATGCAATACGCACCTTTCAAAAGAGTATCATTAAATCTTTATAAATAGTTTAAAAAAGAAAAGCGAGCTGTACCTGTATACCTATCATGAAAAGATTTATATTTCTATGTGCGTAATTAATACCACCATATATACAACGAAAGTGAGGGAAATATCTTAAATAAACCATGCCGTCTATGACATAAACAACATGTGTCAGGCTTAATAGGTTCATCATTGATGATATTTCTCCATCAATAAAACATACAGAAAAATGTGAATGCTCCAAACACCAATGCTCTTTGCTAAATATAAATATGTCTTTAAGTCTATATTAAACAATTATTTATATAGATGTACATAAACCTCATATGAGACATTTATATCTATTTAATTTACTGAAAAAAAACTACCTTTTTTACTTTTCTTACTTTTGTAATTTACTAGTCTAGTAAAGTTCTGGCTCTATAGAAATATAGTGATTAATTCAGGAAGTGTTTTCCTATCTTCATGTCTTAAACAGCTTAGACAGATATCAATAAGACGTATATCTGTGTATTCGAATCGTGTATATACTCTGGTAAATTAATATATTATGCCAGAGTTATATGGAAAATACATGAAGGACAAATTTTTCAATCCTATGAAGTGATCTCTAAATATTTGATTCGTAGTTAAACATAGCCATAACGATCGAAATCGCCAGACTGCACCATACTCACACATAACTACGGTAAAAGCCTTTCAAACTCTCCCATACAGCCTATTGGCAACCTTATTCTGTTACATTTAGAGTTGATAATTATTAAGCAACAAAACGTTTTGTTACGTATTAATTGGTGGGAGAGGAAATTAGTAACTGGAAGAGCAGTTTGAATTTGATTTTATGATGCAGCATAGAAAATGTGAAGTTCACTGAAAAGTGTAGATGGAATTTATAACGAAATGAAAGAAATAACTCTTAAAAAATATGAATAAGATAAATGTTATCTAGATATTTTCCAATGAAGACTTCAATTTTCTTTTTAGAAATGAAGATCCTTCTCTCGGCCCAGGCACATACAAAGTATATATATATATATATATGTATATACATTATTATAACAGAGATACTATAATACACGCGAAGTCTCTCATTATTATTCCAAGAGGCTGAAGTCATGATTACCAGCTTAAACCTATTAATAGATAATTATTATATTCGTTTACTTTGTAGGCGATGTATTTTAATATTAATTTTAAGATAAATGATAATATATCTATAAACTATAAGGTTATTTTATAAACTTTTCACAATGTCGCCCAGCGAACCGAGTTCTAGGTCTTATTTTCTTTTGGGGGCCATAATTTACCCGCGACGCACCACTGCATATCAGTAAATTTAATTTGTACTATCTACATTGCCCGTTACATATTGTGTCGAAACGGAACTTCTTTGTGCAAAGAAACACAAACAGCAATGTATGTTATCCATTGAAGTTTGTTCGCGTTTAATCAATCATTGGTCGCGTGTCGGTGCGGCCGCCAATGCCCGACCTACCCCAAGGCCCGGCGGGTTGTGCAACTGCAGTGAGTGCATTCAACGTGGAAATGTCAACAAAAGAAAATGGATATCCGACTGTCGCGGTTTTTTTTCACTCGCTCTGTGAAAACGTGACGTTCGCATTATTAATACTTGAGAGTATTGTGTGATGTCTGATGGGAACAATGAAATAGCTATTCGGAAGCCAATTTGCACATGTCTACAAAAGCTTTTAACCACAAGAGCAGACTTTCTATAGGAGCGTCTGATTACTTCAAAATTTTCAGATGTCTTTATTTTGCCGTCTTTGTAACTGAGTTAATGAGTTAATTCAATGGAGTTAACCGTGGTTCTGGCTTCGACTCCTGGAGCCATAAAAATTAGAAAAACTAACTTACGCAATGTATTCATTTGAACAAATTGACCAAATACTTTATCAATTAAATAAGAGAGATAGATTACAGACTATCGACGGCATGTGATTGAAAATTTGAAATATTATATTTTTTCTAAAAATAAAATAAATAAGGCTTGTGCAATATTAGACTCAACTTATAGGAAAATAGAGCAAAGGCGAGAATTTAATGATGTTGCGTCTCTCTCCGTTTCCATGGCGACCGCCGGATATGCCTCGACGGCTCGAGCCCCGGCCAATGAGGTGACTATGATTCACACGTTATTGGAGATTTCAGGATTAGTTTAAATTTATTAAGTTCAAATATATATGTATTCAACACAAAGTTAATGTCAAGCTTATAATAGGTTTGGCAGGATAAACCAAAATCCTCCTGGCGCCCTCATTTATTTATTTCAGTTAATTATAAGATTAGTTCAATATATTTTAATCATTGTATTTTGCTTGCTTACTTGTTTGAGGTCCCTTTCATAAATATCCTGATATGTGCCAATTTGTTTTATTTAATGTTAACCTATAAGAAGCTACTTTAACGCCAACTTTTTTCTAAACTATAATAGTTATTAAATAAACATAACTTACTACTTTAAATAACAATACTTTTGAAAAGAATGGTCTAATCCGATATAATATATATCATGAATATATCGTCATATATATCGCGATATATATACGTTCGTAGATTCTTTGCGAAAAGTAATTCAGAAGTAAAGTAACATAGCAAAAACAAAGTTTATTTTAGTGTTTTTTTTATTATATTATTAAAATGTGCAGCTTAGGTGAACATTATATTATAAATTATGTAATATTAAAAAAATACAGTAAAAAGCCGCAACTAATGGACTCCTTACACGTGCATCGGAGGTGTACCGTATACCTAGGAACTTACAACTTGCACTGCTGTTTACCAGCTCCCGGCATCACGTGTCACCGGAGATGAGGCTCTTTGCTTCAATTACTTCTTTATTACTTTACATTATTTGACTTTTGTGAATTAATGAAGAATTTTTGAATTAATGTGATTAGGTTAATTTATTATAAAATCTTATTTTCATTAAAATTAACGATACCCGCCCACTATAGACTATTTTTGTCATAGACGCTACCTCGATCGATCCTCGTTAAGGTTATAGCGAGGCGTTCCTTTTTATTTTATTTATACATATTATAAAGAATTCATACACAGTAACTAGTATTTTGAAAAGTATTATTTGATAAATTACATATGCTAAATGTAAAATAGGTAATTTTTTAACTCATAAATGGCAACATGATGTCACGCGAGTACAGCGCTGCGTCTGGGGGACTTTTTTCATGAAAAGGATTCTACACTACTGTTAAGGTATCTTAACTAAGGTCCCTCTTGTAGTAGGTTTACGCAAGCTATCGATCTAATCTATGCTTGATTGCTGTGTTAAAATATAGACCTTCCACCGATAGTTTTCTTAAATCTAATGCAATGCAAGAGATCACAACTGTTTGAAATTGTTTATTGTGTGATAAAAATAAATAAATTATGCATAATGCTGGATAAAATTCAATCTGATTCTGTGTCTCTAGCAGGCTGTCTTTCGTTAACTTCTTTCTCTGCGACTTTTACCGGATAAGTAATAAATCACCACCATTCACCATCCTTTATCATCTGTTTACGTTGTCGTAGAAAAAATTGGCAAGGTTAAGGTTTACTAGTAGTTCTAGTAAAGCTCGCACTCGCGAGCCCTCGGGTATTAAAAGTGTCCATGGGTGTCTGTTAACATCAGGTCAGCCTTCTGCCCGTTTGCCCCCTGTTCCATAGAAAGACGGTTCTTATAAGTTCATAATTATTTATGAGAACGGTTTGTATGGACTGTGTCCTCGCAAATAAAGAGGGATTGTAACAGACGATTGTGATAAAATATGTTTACTGAAACAAAGCAAGTAATTAAATTAAAAGCTGAAAAATGGGAAAAGTACACATAAAGAAGTTTCTAGCTTTCAGTTTCGTAAACAGAAAATAACAGAACCTACTTTTTTTTAATTGGAAACATAAATGCTACCGAAGTTGATTGCAATTTGGTATGGCAATCAACATTTATAAAAATTTACCAAAAACATTAAAAGATCTTCCTACTTCAACTTTTGGAAAAAATGTATTATTCTATTAATGATAATTTATTTTAATAATGACATATTTTATTACTACAAATAATATAAAAATTGACTATACTATATGACTTATAATGTATGTAACTTATATATAAAATTCCTATTAAAACAAATTTGCATGCCACTATGTGTGACAGAATATGCGAACTGTAAATTTTACCACCATAACATTTTTGTACAATATTCTTGCAAATAAATTATTATTATTATTATAAGATACGCTATAAAATGTCCTAAAAGTACAACCTTTTAACCAAATAAACTCCCTTGCAGCAAAGGGTAAACATTTGATTTAAACCGGTCCAGTCTAGTATTAATAATGGGATCCATTCCCGGTTCCGACATATCAAAAAATATATCGTCTGCAGCTACGATTCTCAACGTTGCATTGATTTATTTCGTCCGAAAATATTTTCTTCTATTGGTTACAGTTTTCGTTAGAATGTTATTTTAATTACGATCGCATTTTCTTACATTGACATCTTTGTAACAAAAAGCTTGAGGAAAAGTGTAAAAGAATGCAATCTGTTTATAGTAGCCGAAAGTATAGAAAAATTTTATGTGCACCAGACGAATTTTGAGATCCTCTAGCCATCGATGCCTCCCCTAAAGCCGGGATTCTGTCGACTGCCAATTGTAATTAGTAAATTGCGACCAGCCCTAATACTTCCACGGATTGAAATCCTCTCAACTCCCTTCCGATGCATACGATTGTCTGTTCGCTGCTTAAATTTTTAAACGTGTTCATTATAGTACGTATGTTTTACTTTCCAGTACCTTCTAGCTGTTTTACTTAGTAATGTTGAGTGCTTAAACAGCTTAATTAATTGAACAAATAATCGATGATTAATAGAGACTGAAAAGTGTTATTAGACAAAAAATTTATAAATAATATTTTAGAAAAATAAGTTAATTAAAATTATCCATTAAATTATAATTATAATGTTAAATTAATAGTCTCAATCTAGAAACAATTTAGGTATTAGATTAACCTTATTAGTTATTTAATGATACTGTGCTTGCTTTCGAACCGATTGCTTTTGAGAACTTTTCTTTACCTCATACTAAACACTCATTTTTTTTAATCAGAAGTGCATTCACAACTTGCAGCACCCCTAATGCAAGCATTAAAAATTCACGTCGTTAATTTCAATCAAAACCAAACGCGGCACTCATTTCACGCACACCTGAGCAGTCAAAACAACGTGTTCCATACATACTTTAAATAAGCTCTTACATCTACTTGTACATGACTCCTGAAAGCCTGGTATATCAGGTTCTCGAAAGGTATAGACGATCTTTATGAGAATCGCGTCGTGAATATTTTTATTTAAGGAGAGTTAAGCAAAAATGGCTCAAAATATTATTTTTGCAGGATATTGTAATAATTGTAAATTTTATTTCCACTATTTTATCAACACACGTGTGTTATGTGGATGTAGAAAGATATATATATTTCTATCTATACTTTAATCAGGTTAAAAATTATATCTAAAGTAAGACCTTTCAATTACTGTTTGCACATACTTATAACATTGAAACGTAATAGAGCCAGTATAAGGAGACCCACGCCAATCAGTTTATGCACTATGATACTTCTAACAATCTGAAATACTAACACGTGATAGAAGAGTTCTATTTAAAGTGGGGGTTTCGTGCCCAGAGAGTACATTGCATAGGTTTTCTTTAGTATGAACATTGATAATGAACCGCGAGACGATTGGCCGGATATGTGATGAGATGTCGGTTTACGACCTGGTTGCTTACCTACCTACAAAAAATATAGACTTTGCCGCATTCGAAAAACTACGAACATTAATAAAATAAACGCCAATAGAGCACCTCGTAGTGTATGTTATCCTAGTACATAGCAACTGTCCAGCTTCTGGTCGTTGCACTTGTGAACTTCCTGGTACTCGGAATAATTTATAAAGGAAATGAAGATGCTTTTCATAAAACGTGTTAATAAACCTGTGCCTCTGCGGCGTAAGACGATGAGCGATGGCGTTGATTATGAACACTGATGCAAAAAAGCAATAATGTATATAATATATAAATATATAATTTGCTAATCTAGCCATATTTGCTTTTTTTTTTAATAAATCAACTTTTATGTAACTCACACACTGTTTGACTGAATGATAATTATTTCTTTTTTTATAAAAAATAACGTAAAAACTATAGTTAATATTTGTCAATATGTGATCGCATCTACATAATAATTTAGTTATCTGCTGCATTGTTTTCATAACACCATGCACCTATTTTATTTTAGTATAGTAGTAGTTTTTTACTCTACATACATAGTCTTCACATATAATTATCAAAACAATGTTTACAAAATACAGTAAAAACTATTTTAAAAGAGTTATGGAGTTTCTAGCCCATTTTTTCCATATATAACAAAGCTTTTGGAAGCTTCTAGTCATTTTTAATTTTTTTTATATGTATTGTAATTTGACTTTCAAAAGTGACTTTTAATAGGCCTAATTGAAATAAATTATTTGACTTTAATAACAGTAGTTAAACAGTAGCATTTTAACTGAATTTTTCGAGAAGTTTAGTCGCAAATTTGTTAACATCACCTGTGGTAAATTTTAATAACAAAGACAGCCTACTTCATAAAGCGAACTCATTAGCCAATACAATAAATGTATGACACTTCACAAACAATGCGTATATTTCCCCACACACAACTGCAGTCGATATTACCGGCGACCAAGCAGTGCCTGACCTATCCCTAGCTCAGTCTGGCTACCCTATGTCTGGCTAGACTGCACAGACTAAATAATTGCTTGCCAACATACCTATACATACCAAGAACGATAAATATTTTTTTAAGCCGGAGCTACGAAAAAATGCATTTTTGGATTAATGTTACTTGTAAACAACTATTATTATTTGCACCGCAAATGTGGTTGGGTATTTATCCATGTTTTAGACTCCAATTTAGGATTTACGTTTTAATTAAAAATATTATCTAACATTACAATAATTACAAGTCAAAGTACATAATTCGTATTTAGGTTTGTACCATTTTAATGTTTACATTTTACATTCAGAAAATGTACCTTACGTTTGAGTTTAAATAAATATTTCACCATACCAATATAAACAAATCTAAGGCAGACATCAGCATCTATATCTAACCGCGGTCCCCAATCCTGTGACCTTGTGTTGTCCTGAGTCCCATGCAACTCCCCCAGACGGGACGAATGTCTAGACATGGGGTACAAAGTGCATTTTTCTCTCTAAACTCTCCCTCACTTCATCAACCCTAGTGCGTGTGTTATTTAATTTTTAAGACCAGACGAATCAAATACCTATTAATCTGGTGGTATTTATTGCAATATGTTAAGTGCGACTTTTCTTTGGCATTTCATTTCGTCTTGCAGCCACGAGGGAGAAGTAATTAGTTTTTAAAAGGACGTGTTCAAATTTTGAATTATTTCTCATTGTGAATTTTTCTTTATTAAAAAAGTTTAAAGAAATTAACACTTACAATCATTAATCTAATATCAATAATGGGTCCTATTTCGAGTATGAAAATATTAAAACAAGTATTTAGGTTACCATTGAGATCTTTTTGGTTTGCCTTTTTTATATTAACTGTTGAAAGCAGGTGAACGTACTTAGAAGATACTCCCTAAATTATGTTACATTGTCCAAATATATCTTTACTATGGTCATGATGGTTATTGGTAAGTTTATTTAAAAATAATGGCAAAATGGCGTGGGGATTATTTTATATTTAATTAAAATATAAGCTCTTTACATCCAAATACTAAATTATGACTTTGTTCACTTCAGAAGCATTACTTATTTTACGCTAATAAAAATAAAGTAGCAATATTTTTACATATATATAAGTTATATGTTTTTTGAAGTGATACTTCTTTTGGTGCGTTAGGGAAAAATTATGGGAATACAATTTTACGATGCGCGCGCACACTGTCACAAAAGACCGACACCGTGAAGTTAGCTATAGGCAACATTTTATTTTTTTCTATTGACGACACTAGGTTTTTCTACAAATAATATTTTTGAAAAGATGTTTATCGTTTTACGCCAAAGAAGTATACATTTAACGCGTGTACTTATGTACATAAAAAAGCACATACACAGTATACACACGTTTTTTGTGGTAGCTGTAACCTCATTAAAATTAAACACATTTGCTGAACACACAAGGTACTTGAATAGCCATAACAATTGAAACGCTTACTAAATAATAGCAAATACGTTATCTGGGAATCACCTCCGAATGTGTATTGTACATGTCTGCGCATACACGCATCGTTCAATAAACGCACTGGGATGTACTTAGTTGTTTTTCATTATGGCGGGAAGTTACACTCAAGCCATGCTAAGTAGACTGTTTTAATAGAAAACATTAAAACAAAATCACCGTTATGTTTAAGTATTAATATTTTTATAGAAATAAGCTTCGGTTCGAGTTAAAAATGTTTTAAGACGGTTTTTTTCTATCATGCTTATTTTGTAAGAAATTTGTCATTTACAAATCTGAAACCAAATTGAAAACTTTGCAAGTTCAATATTTGTGGGGAATAATCCGGCCACTATCTTCGTTTCTGTGGTTTATCTTATACTCAGCAAAATCAGTTTCGACGTTGCTAAAAAAACATATTTTTAAATCTTTTCGATAACTTTTAAAATACTTAAATATGTTAGACACATACCTAATCCTTTTTAAAATTACAAATCCTTAATAAACTTAATATTATATAAAGGAGCCTTCGTATGTTGGTTCCGCAAAATACATCTGGATGATATTTTTTAATTTTAATAATTGTGCCCACAGAACAAAGAGCTGCAATTATTAAATGGTTTTGCTTGTTGGAATTCTGTAAAATTATTTTGATTTATTCCATCAACGGGTAATGAGATTAATTGACGCATTTTTATTGCACAGTAACGTAAATGTTAGTGGTTTATATTGAACTCAAATTATAGTTTACGTATCTTGGTTACATAAAATCAATGGTTTTAGTTATGAAAGAAAAGTTAGGTCATTATTTATTTATTGGTCAATTTACAGATATTTATTACAATAAGTTAAACTAGTGCTTATACAAATTTTAAAACTACACTTTAAAAGCTACCACGACTTTTGTAAATAAATAAAAATAAATTATTAAAGGGAGTCTCTGTCAGGACTGCGTGAGTCATCTACTGTGAAAAAGGGCCAAAAACAATTCTACGCAAATTCTTCTTTAACTTTGCTTTGGCAAGTATTTCCAGAAGACCTGTTTTTGTATTAAGCTCATTATGTATGCTAATTTAAGGCATCGTTTAATATCGATGTAAACAACTTACCGCTGATGCCTAAATTGAATACAATACTTTCGATAATTTATTTATTGTTAAAAAGAGTTTGCTTGTAACAATTGCTTTGTTCATCGCCGTTATCTAAAGAATTTGTATTGAAAATTATTTTTGTGTTACATTTTCCACTTAATGAGGATGGAATGCATAACCCCCTATATAAGCATTATACGATGACCAAATTAACGTAGATGATAATGATTTTTCGATTTAAATATATTTTCTTATATTAAAAACCACTTACCTACTTACTTCCTACCTCCTCCTCATCTTGGCGAATTTCCAGTCAGGATTATTGCCTTATATTACTAAATTAACAACATTATATTTTAAACCAACATTATTGTAACCAACCTTTTAATAAAAAAATTGTATTGAAAAGAATAAGTTTATTATGCATTTTATCTATATTTATTGTCAGTACTGAAGGTGTTACAAACAGAGAGAACGATGGTCTTATTTCCAAACAAATCAAAATATTTATAAAGCTACGAAAAAATTGCTACAAGAATTCATAGGCATTTCAAAACTCCACTTGCATACAAAACCCCGACAAAATCAATCTTCTCGCAACATAACTACGCTACTGCGTAGCTATTCGTAGAGCGTAGACGCTACGCCGTAGCTTGAAGCCGAACGTTGACTCCGCCATTGCAGAGCAGAGTGTTTCATTTTCCGACTCTATTAACTCTTCAAGGTGCATTGAATTAATATAAATAATTATTTATTTAAATTGTGGCCCGTAATATACAAGACAGTAATTATTATTATCGTTTTCAATAAAAGTTGGTTTGCTTTGTTTTTGTCAAGCTTTAAATTTAATTTAATTAATTACCTTTCTTAATAGCATCTTTAAAATAATGAAATGTGTGATGTTTTTTTTTATTATAGTTTCTGTACTATTTCATGTACTACAATGAAAATTGCAATTCCTGTTTGATAAAGTATTTAAAAACTCAGCCAACATTAGCCGTATATCCTACCAACTAACTACGAACAAACATCCCTTCCTATAAAAGTCGTAGAATCCATTTTCCCCGGAAAAACGGGGTGCAAGGCGTAACTGAGTACCAGGGCAATATAACTATGAGCGAGCTGGCGTTGCGGCCGGCGCATTGCAGGCGGGTTAACGGCCGCGCATCGATCGACCCATCCCTAGGCTACCCCCAACCCCTATCCACCTTGCGTAAGCCCACCCTCTTATGTAACCGGTGACGTGGCTCTTCCGTATACAATCATTGCAGAAGTGCAGCGCGTAATTTTTTTCTCTATAACATGTGACCTATTTGTCATAAGTATCATTACGCTGAAATTAGTGAGCACTTGTAACCGAATATGAATAATTTGGAAAAGATGGAACTTTTATACAAAAATGCTTTAAGTATTGTGTTTGAGATAATATGTAATCTAAAATGATTAAAAAACAATATAAGGTAGTTATGAAAATGTTTTTATTAAAAGTTAGAGTTAACCGATCTATGTGCCTTTAAATTAAAATACGTCTAGACATAACGGGCCGTTTAAGTATCAACAAGCAATATTTACAAACTGCACTAAGATTTTATTTAAAGTGATCAGCTCCGACTTCGTACTAGCAACCGTGACCCGCTCTGTGCATTAACTTTTAAATTTATCGACAGACAGACTGATAGAGAATCGCGAATAGATGCGGCGCTTGTTTTTATATATTAAAAAAGTTAAACATAATATGCTGTCGCTTTTTCTCGGCATTTTCAAGCTCTAGAACTCAATCATAGACAGCTAATTTCATTTCATCTCATCGTTAAACAGTGTAAGAAACGATTTTTTTGGGTTACTTTTTAAATCCGACTACTACAAAATTCGGATAATATATAAACTGTGACACTCTGTGACGTCTACGTCTTTTATTAATGAAATAATTTTTTTCGGTTCAGTGGATCTAGAGATAGACCCCCAACAACCTCACAGACTTTAACTCTTAATATTAGATAGATCCAACTATAAAGAGCCTACAAATTAAATTATTAATTTTCATAGTACAGAATCTTCATGAATCAATGCACCTAGTCATTTAAGTAGTTTGCTAATGAACATATATTTTCATCTTGACTTTTCATTTCTACTTTTAATGAGACTTCTATTTATACTTCCCTCTTATTCAGATCTTGTTATATATTTAAAAATTAAATTAATTAATTATTGATAGCCAGAAATGTATCGATGTTATAATATAATTTGTTGCCCTATTAAATGGCTCGTAATTGTGATAGCCGGGAGCAATTTATATTAATCAACGCAGGATTATATACCATTGAGAGATACTTAGAAATTCAAGCATGCCTCATTATGGGCGGTTATTTACAACGCAAATTCCAACATTCATTAAAATGAAACGGTAAAAACGTCTGCACTGAAGGAAACTTTTCCTATTTATAATTTATAGCAATTCTAAATTTCAATATAACTCCCGTTTTCACTTCAAAAATTAACTAAAATGGTCGATTTCAATTTTAACGTAATATATAAGGTGTTGAAAATTAATATAATACCGACTAAAGAAAGATAAACAATCACGACAGATAAAAATCATGTAAATAAGGACATATATACTCCAATAAACTGATTAATATAACCAAGAGAATTTTTAGTTAGGTTTATTTTTAGAACAAATAATAATATTATAATCTTTGAATTCGCTTAGATGGATCATTACCACTGATCGACAGATACCGAGATAAATTTACTTAAAGAAATCAGTATACAATATTAATAAATCACCTTCGTGTTGGATATGAATTTATATTTACAATTGATATATTTTGGTTTTGATTCTGGTCCAAAACAAATGGATTGCATAATTTAAGTTTCTTTGTTGTTATATTATTATCTTTTGTTGTTGTATCGTTAGTTATATTTGTTATATTGGTTAATCAATAAATAAATTAATGAGCAAACTTGTTTCAAACAAAACATAGACGCAGAAATAGATGCAATTATTTCTTCATTTGACACTCATTATATATTTTGCCTATTATTACTTGATTTCTTTGCAATGTATAAATGCCTTTTGTCATATTTAAATGGTAATGTGTCTAATAAAAGCTTTCAGGGCAATGTAAGGCTTTGAGCAGATATATCAAGGAAATCCCGGTTTTTATGCCCAACAGAAAAGTAATATAATAGTTGAGGCTTTCATATTCTTATGTACAGTTTAATATCAAATGATTATGTATTTACAGTAGTCATATCTTTTCCCTATTAAACCTTAATATAATAATTAATAATATTTGTTAGTAAAATAAGACTTTTGCCCTAGGAAACAACGTCTACGGTATCAATAAATATAAACAAATCATTTTAAAGCAGCAGGATCTTAATTGTAGAAACTTTATTAAAAGTTTTTTCTTTAAGAAATGTACAGACCATTATAAGTGAATACATTCACGATACAATTTTCTAAGCGAAGCTTGTTTAAGTTTTATTTTCCATGTGTTTTTAATATATTTTTAATTACGCAACAATAACTATATATCTCATGTTGTATGTCAAGTTGCATATTTTTTTTTTTTTATATACAAAAAAGTTTATTTATATATCTATTCACTTTAATAAGGTACAGGCAACGTTATAACTTAACTTTAAAAATAAATTAAGCAAATGTACACTTAAAATCATCTGACCTAATAGCTAACAGCATTTCTATGCGCGCGAAACAAAAGAGGAAGCTACGCCGTAGCCGCAGCTCCGTAGCGGGGTTACGGCGTAGCCCGGGCACGGTCGCCGACCCCTGGCCGTGAACGGGGCCCGGGGGTGCGCCGGCCGAGCCCCGACGAGCTAACGCACACAAGCATATTACTCACGCTCACTAGCAAACACCCCGCCCCTGGCGCTTATATACAGACTGATCACATTTATGATTATTTCTCATTAACTTTATATAGCAAGGTATTTAGAGTAATTTCAAAATTACTGAGAATTAAATGATCATTATAAAATGTTTAGTGTAATACGTGTAAACGTGTAACGATCAATAACTGAGCGGTTTTTAAGGCAGTTTTTGCCGCGCCCCACCACTATGTGGAACCAGCTGCCCACTGAAGTATTTCCGAACCAATACGTCTTCTTCAAGAAAAGAGCTTACCAATTCTTAAAAGGCCAGAAACGCACTCGCGAGGCCTCTGGCATAGACAGTGTCCATGGGCGACGGTATCACTTAACATCAGGTGAGCCTCCTGTCCTGTTCTATACAAAAAAGAGATTTTCTGACTAAATCAATATCTTGGATATGTTTTTATTTTTCTAACTTTATCCACCTTTTTAATATTAAAAAAACAAAATTGTCGGAGTCCTGGCTTCTGTATTTAAAGATAAAAGAGAATCTTCAATCGAATTATAAAAACAAAACATCACTCTGTACATACTTATTACTCAGTCAGTGACGCACACAACCATAAACCCAGATCAAAACCGCCACACCCCCGTTTATAACAACACGTCGGCACCTACACATATAAACCATCCTAGAAAATTGTGTTATTGTGTGAGTAGAGACACGTTTGTACATAGAATAAAAGCTAAGTTCTCTATGTGTGAGTGGGGTGTATTAATGTTCAACTTCCGTGTTCAGTATTCGTGTCACGCGTACAAGGGTGGCTTTCAGCGTGTGTGTATATGCCTATGTGTGCTGGGTGCATCGACTCCTGTTACTTCCGCAGGGTACAATGGCCGGGCGCTGATTTATGTCCGTTTGAAGGTTTGCGTGTTATTGTGACTTTTAATTCAATATATGATAATAAGCTTTACAAGGTGGTCAGGAAATGGGGGTTGGATTTTTCAGGGGTTGTGCCACGAAATGACTGAAAATGGCTGTCGGCGCCAGCCTGTCTGTCGTTTCTAATATTTTCGTCGTTTATTTTGTAGGAAGAAGAGAGTATTTTGAAGCGGGAAATTAAATACATTACTGTTTTATATATATATATCTATACATTTAAATTGAGTTCAAGCCAACACTGCGTATAATTATTATTGTTATGTTGTTCAATGTATCAATAAATAGGTATAAAGTAGTTAGTACTTATACATATTTCATATTGCGGGTTCGTAATATTTCTTAATTTTAAACTTTGAAGTTATTGTGACGACATATCATATGAAGATATTCAAGACTCGAATAATCGCTCTAGCATCGAATTTTTAGATAATTTTTTTTTTTAAATGTCTTCACGAGTAGCGTTTTCATTTATAGTATTACATATAATAAACATATGTTTATGTATGATTTCAAATATTCTATACAGTAAGGATTTAGATTTTCCTTCATTTTTAAATACTCGGATAAATTACTACACGTACCTAGTTAATTAAAGTTATTAAAATTCAAGGACTCTCGTGGAAACTTTTAAAACCATACAGT
This sequence comes from Pieris napi, assembly GCF_905475465.1. Taxonomy (NCBI): domain Eukaryota; kingdom Metazoa; phylum Arthropoda; class Insecta; order Lepidoptera; family Pieridae; genus Pieris; species Pieris napi. Next base: position 881,468 of record NC_062239.1, on the reverse strand, counting down.
TTTTTATTAGAATGATGTCATCAAGGTCAAATTACTAATTACTAGACGAAGTTAATGTTATCAGGAATATCAAAACCTAAACGACATGTGGTTCTAATCTAAACAATGGATCTGACCTTGTGTCTCCTGGCCTAAATTTTAACCCTTTAACTTGGTAAAAATATGTACGAAATAGCCATTTATTTAGGTAATTATAGGTTAGTAATGTGTAATTATATAGTATTATATATAAGTCTTAGAAACGAGACCTTGTAAAATATCACGATCATCTAACGAACAATTGTATATATTTAATCGCTTTAAAAGCATATGAATATGTTTTTTCTTATTGCTGATACTCTCCTAATAACAACAATAAGTAATAACAGTTACTTGCGCAAATTTTGGCAGGTGAATTATTTTAACTTTGATACTGAATACGATTGAAAATCTTATGAAAAAATTATCTCTTTGAACAACCTTTATACCTTTTCCTTAATCTAGTTCTAACCTTTTAGGATTTTTAATTTAATTTGAAAGGTTTTGTATAATGAACCTCGAACGTTTTAAATAAACCAGTGAAATTTTAACTCATTATCGAAATGTATACGAAAAAGTAAGATTGTAAACAGACTTTTTACATCTAGAAGAAAAATCCAACTGCACCATTCAGCCAAACGACTGAAAACCAAATATTTCATATCAATAGTCGACCACGCTCATAAATGCCTAATATTCAAGTTATATGCCTCCATATCCAGTGCAATTTTAGTTCTTATGCTCCTAGTATTAGAATACATAAAGCATGTCTTCATGTCATGTCAATCTTAATTTAATTTACTAAAGTTGTAATGGGTTTATGTTGGCATAAAGCAAAGTATATAAACTACTTATATACTTTGCTTTATACAGAAAATTTAACATATTTCTAAAAGCTTGAAAACAACAACTATACAAATGCCTTAAGTTCTAGAACGTTTGAGTACAGATTATATGCATAACACACACCGAAAGCATTGATAGCCTAGTGAGTACGACCCTTAAACCAGAGATCTTGCTTTTGAATCCTGACTGACCTTCGATGGAATTTTCTTTCTACGTGCGTAGAACTTGATAAAAAGGCAACGTGCTTCGGGTGAGTGATTTATAATATATTCTTGTTTGGAGGCTTACGTCCCAGTGTTATGTTAGGCACTTAAACCCTGGATAAACACTGTTGTCTGTTGTAGCACATAGCAACTGGATTGAACTAAAAATCATAAATAATTAAGTAATTTTCATTGTCTACTACTTGTTTTTTAATACCAATTTATATAATAGGACTATGTATCAAAAAGGATCGATTCCCATAACAGCGGTTATAGCGTTGAGTCATAGGGTAGTGAACGCCAGACGAAATGTCAATATTTGTCCCAACTGCAGTTAGCCTTGTGCACACTGCAAGAGAAACTAACAATGCTCTAGTTTTGTAATTCGTAAGCTGTAGTGTCGTACGTACGTACACGAAATATATTACAATAACTTTACAAGTATTAAACCTGTAATGTAAATTATTACAGAACCACAATTGTTAATGGTAGTCTCAATTTTTCAGCTTACGTTATCCAATTCTTCATTGAAAAAGCTTTCCAGAATTTATCGTTGTATAGATTAGTTATGTTACGATTGCTTTATTGAAAACGCTTTATGGTATTTGTTCCTGGATTTGATCATCATAAAAATAACAATTGCTTAACGAGATACATTGAAGACAAGAAATATACAAACAGTAAAACATATGCAAAAAAAACTGTCTCATCCCTCGAGGGGTCTTAGAGATTTTACTTTGAAGCTAGCTATATATGGATGACATGTACAGATGCAGTAAAATTGCAATCTATCCGTGCTCAAAGGGCGCAAACGCTTTTACTGTGCAAACTGACAGATGTATCAACATTCCCTAGAGAACCTCTCACGACACCTGCTTGCCTAGTAACTCTTTGTGCCTACAAAGACCTGTTGTTTTCCTTTTGTATTGAGCGAGCATATTTCCGAAATGTATGAAAATCTAAACAAAAATTATCGTAATTGAAACGGACGTTGGAAATTTATGTTCATTAAAAAAAAATTGTTTTTAGTATTAACAAAAAGTTAAATTTGAGTTAAATATTTAATATCATAGGTCATTCCGACATTTTGCGCATAATTGTTATATTTTTCAATAGCGAATTGCCATGATAGAGACGACTATACTCAAAGGTAATCGTTTGTATGTAATCGCAATACATTGAACAAAAATTGTCTGTTATAACTTTTAATTTATCAATAATCTAATCATAAATCAGATATCGAGCAATGTCGTTCACCCCTGAAAATCACAACACACCTGTGTACGTCACGCAATAGGCCTTATTACCATGGATCAATTCTACTTGGTTACATAATTATTGACAAAGATTGTTTCCCATGGTAACTGCTGAGTTGTTGTGCGCAAACTTGTCTTCCCTCATAAAATAGTAAACAAAGAATACATTAACTTGTAAGTATTCGTAATATTATTGTTGCATTTTTTATAAATGTTTGAGAGAGTTACTAGTTTACTACAAAAAAAATTGCGTGCGTACAAAGTACACATGTCAGAAGTGAAACTTCTTTGGCCAACTAATTTTTAAGTCTTGTTCATATTTATACAAATCTAAAACTTAAGATTTCCGAGACTTAGAGGGAGGGAAAAAGGAAGATATGTTAGGAATTTAATGAATTTAATGTTCATTAAAATATTAAAAGTGTCGAAAATTAATACAAATTTATTTTTTAAATTATATCTTCGATAATAAAAACATGTGGCATTTCAATTTACAACAAATTACAAATTTTGCATAAAATATAAAACACTAATATTTCATGAATTCTCGTTACGAAATTTTTATTTTAAAAATAAAATTTCTATAAGGTAATTCGCCCTTCTCACTCTCTCTCTCAATCGGTCTCAATCGTTCTCTCCCTTTCCTTCGACAAAAACGCTGCACATCTTCGTGACACTAATATTATTATTATAGCGTTTCATCCGTAAAAATTTTACCCTCCTGCGCCTAAAGAAGTTTCACTTCAAAAATTCTACATATTTTTTTTCTCTTTATACAGAGCTTGTAATATATATACATAAATCCTTATAAGCTTGTAAGTTTTATAGAAGTAAGTATGCGAGTGGATTTAATATGAGCCATAATATATATAGTTAGACATAGGAATAGAAGGCCCTAGATAATTAATTGAATGTTGTAGTTCCGGGTTAGGGCGAGTGACCGCATATCTAGACCACTAATGAGTCGGTCATCACAACTGACTAACAACCCTTGCCCTACAACCTTCATTAAGTTCGTTCACACTACTCTACACAATTTACTCGTCACATTATAGTTACCGCCACTTTGGTCTAGTGGTGAGCATATCCGAATCCAGATCATACGGTTTCGGATTCAATTACTGCGTAGAGTCGAGAGAAGACTTTCTTCTTTCTTACGGTTCTAAACATGTCCGTGTCTAAAATTAACACAAACCATCTGTCCTAAGTCTGCTCTCGTGATGCATTTGTGTCTTTGTTTATACACTTGCGCTCTATAATATGAATATACAATATGCACGTTCAATATACAGTTATTTTACTGACGGAATAAACTTTATTACGTCACCTACAAGGTGTTATTTACAGAGACACTAACATGCTAATGAATAAGTAATTACTTATTAAAATATCAATCGACTCGATTAGTAACTACTAAATTTCATACATGGTTTATGTTGTTTATAATTAATTAAGAGTATATTATAATACAAAAAGTTTTTAGACTCTAAGTTAGAGTTATTATGTTAGAAAATATTAAGTTCAATTTAGAAACTAAAAAGCTGAAGGGGGAAGATATAACATTAAAATTAAAACAAAACATAAGCATAATTACAATGAGTATTAAGTATTGTAGTAGTATGTTGTTTGTTAAAATATATTTTTGTTGAATAAAATCACTTTTTATAGTACGTAATTGTTTTTAAATAAGTAATTAAAAGCAATTTAAAATTTAATCTTGTAATTTAATATTTAATCTATTTCTTATATCACTTGACTATCTTCATTTCAATATATCAACATTCAAAAGAGTTCACATAATTAAAAGTCATGTATCGCTAACATTGTTTTAAGTGATCAATTGATTTCATCTTTTCTACATAATTTTAAATTTCTACTTATCAATTACAGGATAAACTTCAATGTTTTTGTTTCATTTGATCAGTGTAAAACTAAATCAACGAGTTCAGTCCCTTGTGTAGTGTCTCTTGGCCCATTTGTTTACTGCACCAATCAAACAAGCAATTTTGAAGTCTAAATATTTCTCAAACTAGACTAAGTCTTGCCGAGAACTTGGTTGTAAAAAGCAAAATAAGTTTATTTTATCCTTAGCCACAGAGTACAAAATCAATACAATACGAACTCTGTTTAAAAATTGTTTTCATTTCTAATTCCAACCCAACGCAAAAATAATTCCGCTTCAAGAACGAATTTTAACAATTCAACAAAGGCATTCTGTGGTGTTTCTTGGACCAATAATGTATCCACAATTATTCCAAAGGTTTAATTTCGTCAAACAAAATAATTTATTTATTTAAGCCTTATAGGTAAAATAATGGATACAACTGACGAAAGTGTTATAATGATGGTGTACAGGCCAAGGCTGATTTCCTATAGAGGCTATTTCCTAAATCGTCGAAGTTACGCCCCGAGAGTATAGCCACACGCAGACACTCTCTTCAACTGTTACATTGCATTCATTGGTTCCATAGCAATTCATTATTTCGCTTATATTTTATTGTGGTACGCGAGTGGTTAATATAAAGTAAAAATGAAATCCTCTATTATTTAAATGAATGAACCGTACAGATGGTATGTACCGGAGATGAGCTCCAAACGTTTATTAAAACATCTCTTTCGATTTTGTTGACGTCAGTTATTAATATAACAGTGTCAATAACAACAAGCTAATTCGTACAATCCTATGAATCCTAGGCGTGTTTAGAAATCATGTACCTACCGTTATTTGACAGAAGGGGTGGAAACTTAGACCTCGACCCAATTTCAACCCTCTTCGACCTAACAGGACACCATGAAATGGGGCTAATGCAATTAAACAATGCATGTGACATAGGTGTTTCGAAATTCTACACGTTTCTAGTACAATTGATTTACTTTCACTAAATACCTAAGAAAACACTGTATTAACAATAAAAAAAACCAGTGGCGCTACAACCTTTTATGAACTGGGCCTTAGATTTATGTTTTGTGATCATTTGTTTTTTCTATTAGGCGTGTAGGTGACACACAGCGTCGACTATTTGGGTGTTAGGCATGCCGGTTTCCTTACGAAGTTTTCCTTGAGCTAGTGGTAAATGCTCGAAAAGCCGGGATTCGAACCCATGACCCCACAACCCTTCAGGAATACGAGTAACACGCCCTTAGGCCAACACTACAGATACAGTACAATTACAGTGTCGTATATGTAAAATTATATTTTTCATGCATATGTTTAGAAGCTATTAAAGTCGTTGGCCGTATCCGTCAAAGGCCAGCAGATATGTAACTGTAAGTAATATAGCTGAAGCGATAATTAGGACTGATTTTGGCATCGAAATGAATTAGTCATTCATAAATATCACGAAATGGTAAAAAAATAGACTGCGATTGTACTAGGATTTTGCCAAATATTTTTATTTTACAAAACAAACATATTAACATCTAAGAACAAAATATAATTTTAAATTAAAAATAATTTTCAAAAAGGCTTTAAGCCCCGGGCTTCCCCTTGTATCGAGGGTGCGTGCCATGGAGAATGACCTACTTTCCATGGGATCCTGGGCCTCATCGATCCAGTGGCTATTATTATTATCGAGGGGGTTGGTAAGGGATAAACTATGATAAAATTGGTTCTGTTACTAAACTTTAAAGCTTTTTATAAGTCTACTTTTTAAAACTAACATGAAATAAAAAATTATAATAATATCATACGTTTTGTACAAATTTGTAAAGCATTTAAACTCGACAACTCGTATGTAGTTTTAAAAACTCGCCGTTATTACAATATAGTATTGATGTATACATTAACTTTCAAAAGGAAAATCTTTGCAAAACCTTGGTCATGCCGCAATAAACTTTCGAAAAAGGCATTGGAAACCAAGTCCTAACATAAGGGTGTAAAACCTAAATTCCTTTGACAAAATCTGAGCCTCAAATTTCTTCTTTGTTGTAGGCAGGTAACGAGTGTGTTATTAGCACTAATTACAAGCAGGTGAATCGGCGAGACCCCATACAAAGTTGGCTACGCAGTTTACTTAATTTAACAGTGGTAAAAAGTTTGTTAAATATTTAGTCATAATATGTATTAATACGGCTAGCCCGGATACGCAATTTAATGATTATTATTTTTAAGAGGTGATCAGTCACGTTCACTATTTCGTAGACAATATCTTGGCATTGCAACACGTTTTACTTGAAAGCGATTATTTCTTTGCAGTCATATTATATTTTGATATTCAGCAAATCAGCTTTGTATAAAGTATTAAGGGTTAATATTCCGAGTCAACACTTTATATCCTACGCAGAGAAACTAATCACTTGATTTTTTTTAATCTCTATAGTCTTCCAACGCGAGCAAAATATAAAACGCGTCCAGATAGAAGGTTCGTAAGTTTAAAATAATTTCCGTAAACTGTGGTCTTTACGTCCAACTTTTTGTACGTGAATCTCCAAAACTGGTGTTATCTGAGTTCTAACAGGTGTAACTGAGGTCGACTCATTTAAATATTTATTTATTAACACCTAATTACGCTATAAATAACACAAGTCACATTGAGAATTTGTTAAGTGCAACACTGCTCATTACCATTAAGACAAGTTTTCACTAATTTTACTTATTTGAAACCATGTGTCAGGCTCAGAAGGCGGATTACCAAAGAAAACTAAGCAATTAACCAGACGCAGATATGGCATATTTGGGGTTTTGTGAGTGCATATGTATATACTAGTATTTTATTTAGCTGGTTTCTTCACGATAAATACATCAAGAAAATAATAAACTTACTACCTGTTTCAGAGAACAAAACCAGGAATCACACTCTGATTCAATCGCAATCACAATAGATCTTACCTGTCAACGTAATCCTAACAAGAAATTGTATAACAACCTATAATTCAAAAGATTCTTTTGACACCAACAGCTGCCGAACCTTTTTTAACAGCTGCTTCAAATACCCAGCATAAAGCCTAAAGATTTATTATGAAAGAAACTAGTGGCGCTACAACACTTGGTCTTGGCTTAAGATTTCTGTATCTGTATCGTGACCAATTTTTTTTCTCTTCAGCAAATAGGTGATCATCCAGGCATAGAACCTGACACAAGCCTTTTGCTAGCCAAGCCAAGCGTTTTGGTTTTAATTAGGTTACATGTCAGAATTTATAATAATTAAAGAGCGTGCTAAATTTCTAAAAGGCCTGCTTCGGCCTTCTGGCATTGAGAGTGTCCAAGGGCATCACTTAACATCAGTGGAACCTCCTGCCCGTTTGCCTCCAGTTCCATTAAAAAAATTGTGCATTTTTTCGGTAGTAGATAAATTTCTAAAAACCATTAATTAAGCATTGACACTGACATGATAAGACTGCCGATAAGCTTAAAACCTATTCTTAATAAGGGATCTTAGAAGAGACCCCTGCTATGTCTGTCGGCACGTAATATTTATTCGGACTGAGGATAACAAAGGATTCTTTAACAAATGCCCAAGCGTCAGCTGCCTCATGTTGCGCCATAAAAAATAGGCCAATGCCTTCGATGGCGAAAAAAAGTTAAAGAAATGTTAAAGATGGCGGCAGGTGCGGAGTCAGCTGCTCGCGCACCTTTGTATTAATTGAGGTGCGCGCGCGCCGTTTTATTCTGTTTGCCATCACTAAAATACTTTGACCCGCACAATCCATTTTATGGCGATATCATAAATTACAAAAACATCTATTTCCGTTAAAGATCAAAGACCTTGTTTATTTAATTACATTAACAGATAGTTTTAATTAAAGGTTTTTAATGGAACATATAAAATAAAGTTAATATAGATTAGTAACGTAATATTTTATAGATAAGTTAAATTTGTAGTATTAAATCTTAGAAAAATAAGTACCTATGTACTAGTTTTTGACCAACCAAATTATCATAAAGTACATACGTATATGTATGAAAGAAATTGTTCTCGTCTTGCATAAATATAATGTAAATAGTGTTTATTATTTTTATACACGCATAGGAATTTCCGAGCAGAGCATCAGTTTCGCACCAACAACAGACAGAAAAATGATAATAACTTTGATAGATTTGATATTTTGAATACAGAAAATATATAAAATTAGTTTCATGGTATATTTTTGTACGAAATTTTATTGGCATGAATTTCTTTTTTACGAAAAAGATTGTATAAAAATAAAAATGGGTGTGAAAAATACTATAACTATTAGGACTAGGATGGCAGGTGAAGATGAAAGTAAATTTATAATAAATAGTGCATCATATAAGTCACTTTGAATGAACTCGTATGCACGTGCTAATGCTTACGGCACTGACCCACCCGACGCGTGGCTGAACCATCTGCCAGTAATTGCACCGACCTCCTTCGACTTCTAACCGCCCAGTACTTACGGTTGAGAACCCCGTCATTAAAAAGCCAATCAAGCCATCTGCTTGCTGCTAAGAGAAATAATATACATATAAAATAATAGCTTGCACAAATACAATAAAAAATTATAAGACGCAATGAAATCATTTAAATTATGTACTTAAAAAATCCGTCATCTTTTATCTATGTATGAATTTATTTATACATATATATATATATGTATAATATTAATGAGCAATGAGTCATCATAAATACCAACTTCAAAATAAGAGATTTTGTAAACCTATTTGTGGTTTAATTTTTTCTTCTAAATAGTAATTATCTTTAAACTAACAGTTAACTGTGTTTCATATTTGTGTTTAATTGTTGAACTAAAGCTAAAGCATAATTATATTAGTATGCATACAGAAAAAGGCGGAAAATAATAAAGGGCTCGGCTTTGGAGTAGAGACTCTTGGGCCGTAGGGTTCAAATGCACAGGCACTAATTAAAAAATTAAGTTGACACCAGAGCTGGTGCTTTCCTCGCTCAACGACTATCGCAATACAGTGAGGAAATGCTGCCAGCGTTAAAGGCGCACTGCCACAGGGACCAAACTTTTTAAATTTGTTGTAATATTTTTATTAATTTTTAACTATGTATGTAGGTTAGGAATATTGTAAATACTGTATATCAAATTAGTCAATTAACAAAAGTTTTTAATACGAGCGAAATTACTCCTAATTAGAAAATTCAATAATTAATTCAGGTTGAAGTTGTTATCATAAACTAAATTCTCACTATTCCCACTGTGTCATTAATAGTTGCTACTATTTAATAGGAAAAATAACAAAACACCCTTCGTTGCGCATTTATTTAAAAACACTCGTTCTGTTTTTGACATTTCCACTCGAAATAACAATTAATTTTGTACAAACATATTGTAATAAGCATGGAATCAAATTAGACATTTAACAGTGGCTATACTGCATATAGCAGTTATATTCATCCCAAATGTATTAATATATATTACAGTATCATGATTAAATACATGCTAAAATCAAACCAGTATTTCATTTAAATTACTTATCAATTTACATACGCATGTATTTAATCCTATTTTACATATAAATGAAATAGGAACAAATATCTGTAGGTATACATATGGTTTTGAATATAACATGCAAGAAGTAAATAACCTTTGTATATTGTAAGATACATCGTCTGAATAATGTCCAATTTCCACAAATTAACCATAATATATATTTTCATCTACTTGTATAAAAAGTCAACAACATTTTAGCCCAAAACTATATTTATTTTTGGGCTCAAATTTCTGTATTGTCTAAGAAAGTAGACCTTTACACACCTAAATATACAATTTCAAATTTTACCTCTATCAGTCTTTGGCATAAACTTACATCTAGATCTAAAATTTGAAATGCATTAAATTCTTTCATCCAAACATTCAAATTAATAAAACGGCACCTCACATATATGTTTTTAATCAGGAATATATCTACAAATTGAAAAACCATAATAGTTTAAAAACAATATAGGAACTTAATATAGAACCTTCAGTGTTGCCAGTAATTTGGTAATTATTCTGGCAACATATGTCTGAAAATAAATAATGGTATGACTGAAACAAGTGCGTTGCATACATCAGCTATCGATTTACCTTTACAAAATAAAACCCTTAAAAAACCTAAAAACCGAGCTATAAACAATCCATTATAGAATATCAGAAAACTTTAAGTTTATGATCTAATATTTCTTACAAATACATATTTACATTTAAAATACATTAAATTAAAATATGAATTAGGTCGCATTTCATAACAAATTTTTCATTCAAAGAGTTCATAATTAGATTTTTTAAAAGATATATATGGATAAATAGTAAGTTGAAGGCATGCATAACAAAATATTTCAACAATAAAAAAGTTCGCTTTAAAGTAATTTAAGGGACATCTTTAAAAGCACAATACATTTATGCAACATTATGTGATATATTGTTGCCTCACATATTTATAATGGCAAAAAATTAGAACCCCGAGAGTCATAGACAGACATGAAGGGGAATGAGACAAAAGTTAATCCCATTAACGATCGTCTCTGAGTGTGATGTGTTTTAACTATAGCCTATAGGTTTAATAAATTAAAGGTAATATTCGCATTGACAGGTGAATCACACCACTTGAAATACAAGTTTGTCTCAACAAGTGGCTTTTTGGAAAACCATTACGAAAAGAAGCAACACAGATTATTACTGTACAAATTTGAAAAATGTTTCATGTGCCAAAAGCAAACGTCAACGTCATTCGACTGTCAAGAGTAAATCTAAGTGCCAAGTAAGACACCTGTCAAAACGTATTTATTAACATTAAACAAAAGGTAATTTGTACCCTTAATCGCAGTCGAAATCGGTGTGGTAATTTTGCGTTCTATTAACGGACGACGAAGAGTCGGTGCTGGTATCAGACTGGGTCTGAGGTGCCCACCGACCGTCTGAAGTCACAGAAGCACTAGAATCGGAAGAAGTGCTCATATCGCGTGGGGAATCCCAAGTGTGGGTGTGGAACCCCCGACGGAACATCGGGTGTGTCGAACGATGAATAACTACGCGGGGGGCTGGAATAAAATATACATTGTGTTATACAATATTTCATAGGAATTAATTAAAACAATATCAAAATGAAGATTTTCTAATTTACATATACCTATGTCAGGGAGTGTTATGATTATCAGGATATGTTATTATCGAATCAATTGAACGTTAATTTTCTATTGTTGATTTGATTTATCATTTAGATTACGAATCATAATTTAATTTGTTTGGTTATTATATAATTGTTTTATAGTTTAAAATCATTAAATAAACGTACGAATATTGTTAGAAAAATCAGAGCACGCCAACTGCTCCTTATAATTTAAATTTGTGTTGTATAAAATTAATCAAAATAAATATTGTATGATAATTATTCGTAACTTTGGTGTTCGCACTTTAGCCACAACCCGTTAATGACGATATCGAAGGAGTGATGATATATCTCCGACACATATAAATTTGACAGAAGGCAGAGTATCTATTGTATTTTAGACGAAAACTGATAAGTTAGTTTGTTATAACGGAAAGGTACTAAACTTTAATTTTAGGGTCTGTTTCACAATGTATGGATAAAGTACCAAATAGCTATGCAACACATAAATTATTTGTAAGATAAAATGTGCTATTTGACATTCATCGGACTCATAGCTTATGATGGATTTTATGTGTCGAATAGCGCTATCTGACAGTCGTGAAACGCAACAATAGTGTTTATCCTACTAATAAGTAATAAATAGCTAATTTGAAACTTATGTAGAACATATCCGTACATTGTGAAACAGACGCTTAGTCTTAAAAACTCACATATAAAGGTCAGGTGTCGCGGCGGACGAGCGTGAGTGGTGGTATTGGTAGTGGTGTTAGAGCTGGAGGTGGTGGTGGTGGAGCCGTCGGATGCGGGAGCAGGCCCTCGTGGCTCTGGGCGGTGATTGGCCGGCAGCAGAGAGCACCGGCACACGGGGCACGTGGCGTGGAGCTCTAGCCACGGGTTTATGCAGCTCGAGTGGAATATGTGCTCACACTCTAGGCGGGACACCATTTCACCTGGAACAATTCGGTCAATCATTATTTGACAACTGTAGCGTTCAAAAGCAAGTTGTGGCCGAATTTGTTCGTACATAATGCAATGTGTTAGAGAGGTTGGGGCTACGGATTTACCGCACTAAGCATGGCAAACGGCAACTAACGTCGACTGAAACGGTTTTATAGGTAAAGACCTATATATTTAGTATAATACTGACCTAAATTCACAAGATTCGCCTGGTCCATAATTTGTTATAAGGTCAATTTTTGTCCATTTCATGTAATAATATTTCAATCAACATTTGACCACGCCATTAATGTAGCATAAAATATAAGTTGGATGTAAATAGGTATATGAAATAACCTCAAATAAATATTTATAAGGTTCTTTGACATTTATAAAAAATAACCATAAATGTTTATTTAGTTTGAATTATGAAATGGTTCAACATTTAGTGATAAAATTTTCGATCCAGCCATGACATTAACGAATAATGAATTAAACATTTATTTTGTGTTCGATTGACCATTATAAAGAAGATCGCTGCATAATATACGTTACGATCGAACGCCAGTGAAACTGCGGGACTAAGCTAGTAAAGATATATTTCTTATAGCTCTGATCAAATTTTACTTATGCAATCTTTGCTATAGCATACTGTTCAATCTGTAATTGTTAGTTTTTATATTATTATTTGCACAATTTATAATACACTTGCAAATAATAATACAAAATATCAATTCATAAAATAATACATTTTATAAATAATTAAAAAAGGCATAAAACAAAATAAAACAGTTTATGTTAAGTTTCTATTGATACCATAAGAAAGTTTTGTCTATTATGGGGTTTTTGTATACTATATCTAGCAAAAGCAGTAGCAACATCAGAGGAAAGACTAAAGTACTTTGAAAATAAGAAGACAAAAGTGGAAATGGGCAGGCCACATGATCAGGGAAAAGGACAAATGGAGTAAAATAATCACACAATGGTACCCAAGAGATGGAAAGAGAAAGAGAGGTAGACCACAAAAAAGGTGGGACGACGACATTATACAAGTCGCGGGAACAACATGGGGTAGAGTGGCCATAGAAAGGCCAGAATGGAGAAGGTTGGAGGAGGCCTTTGCCATCTGGCAAACGGACAAGCAAAAGTGGAAGAAAAGTACAATATACGAAAAATAAAGAAAAATACTGGCATGTCTGAAAAGAGGCTATAATAATAATAATAATAAAAAATATCTAGCAAAAACCCAAACCATGTTTAGAATTCAACACATTTAGATTTTTTATATGTTAGATTTGAAGTATACTGACCTAACAGGAAGTTATCCCAGCAAACAGAGCAAGACATGTTGGCGGCTGCCTGTTCCTCGGTGACAGGTTCACTGGGGATGGCACTGAGGATATCTCTAGGCATCGGTGGAGCACCTGAGTACTCCAGCTGACCCATGAGTTGGGTCACCACTGCATCCAGAGCTGGAAGTAGATCATTTGATGCTTAGTACTCTGTTTTTAAAATGGTATATAATACACACAATAAACCAAATACACATATGATTTAATAACTTGTCAGTTGTTAACTAAGTGTGGCAACTCAGCATTAAAACTAAGTGGTAAATTTAGTTATTGTTACTTCGGGCAACATTCAATGAGTTAATTTTCGAAAAAATACCTTCTCCTCCGAACACATAGTCTCCTGGTGATCTCAAAAATCCTAAAGTTCTGGCTCCTGGTGGTCGATTGCCGTGGCGACGACTCAACATTGACGAACGCACCTCATTCCTAAGACGATGTCTAGTGGCTTCACTGTAACACACAGGTACAACCTTGAGATTTTCTCCTTAAACTTTCAAAATAAGAATGTATAAGTAACCTACAATGAAATAAGTGCAGTATCTTATTTCATTGAAATAAGATTATTTATTACTTATGCAACTTGCATGCATTTGCTAACATGACATATCCTATGTTGGAAACACCAGTGTAAAAGTCCAAGACAAATTCAAGGTCAGCCAAATTGGATTTTGACATAATTTTCATTTTAATAATATTTTTAGACATTTTTAATAATAATCATTGTTTATTTGCAAATAAAGTGGTACATTCAGGTTGATCAATTATGAATAAATACTACACAATCAGCCATAAAAAGATAGGCAATGCTTATCTAATAGGCATATGTAAATAAAGTAACTATTAAAACAGTATGGACACTGACTATGTATTTGATAAATAATCTTGTTATAATAAAAAATAGATATCAAAGATATAAAAAGATATTGAATTATGAATCACAGTTCAAAACTCTATATTTATTTTGTTAGTAAAAATCAGAGAAATATATCAGATTGAAATCTCGATATTAAATATCCATACCTTAACCGATTCCCTGACATCAGGAACACCACATCTTGTAGAATGTTCGGCACATTCTGAAACACAAGAAATCTAATAATCATAAAATTACTTAACATTGATATGCCCATAATTAATGTATAACAATTACTTAGTAGTTGGCAACTCAAATATTAAATAATTAAGTATATTAAACAACTTACATTTAATGTAAATCCTCGGCGATTAGTATTGCCCCTATTATTAGCATCATTGGTGTTACTCATGTTGGCATCACTAAATGTTTGACTCTGCTGTGAAGGTCTATCTGCTCCATTTTCCAGCTTCTCAAGGAATCCACTTTCACAAAATGGACATGTGTAGTTCTAAAAATATTAGAGCCATGTCTGTGTATTACTGCTCACTCAGGGTTTTCTACATTTTATAAGATCAGCAGTTATCTCAATCATAAGAGACAAACCTGATAGTTTAGTTGTGTGTTTACAGTCTAATTTGATGTTAATTTACAGTTTTCTTGGATTATGTATAATATATATATATATACTATAAATTTATATGTTACTTAAAATAAATGAAAAAAGATTTTGATTGGTTGATATATATATTTTGGTACTCTGTATACTGCAACATACAAATGAATAGTGTGCTAATTTGTCAATTTTTAGAGTCGGTGCTTGTAGGTTTCAAACAATTTTTATATTTTACACATAAAATTTAAAGCATAACATCAGGATTTATCAATCAATCTAGTATGTGGGCAATTTCATGAAATTTTATCCTAGCTTAAAAAATTTAGTAAAATTATAAATTACTTTTCTAGACATAATAGTATTGTTTAATAGCGTTACAGATTTCATTTAGCAAACTTTTGTGAAACAAAATTAAGTAAATCCCCAATTGCTTTTAGTAAACGTACGTTTCGTTTTTGATACTTATTTTCCAGCTTTATACTGAATAATACTTGTAAATACACAAAATACAAATCCAGACTGGTCTCTATAGGACATATATATACATATTAATGACCTTGGTAGTGGTGTTAATAATTATAACCCATTTCAAAATAATAATTATTAATTGCGTCATTAAAACGATTTATATTGATTTTTACCTCCACAATATCTTCAAACATATAAATGTTACATCTGTGGCAAAAATAGCGAACCGAGGGTCGGTTTCCCAACGCAGCATCAGCCATCGTTAACTATTAATCACTTTCACACGAATATTTCATAAAATGACTTTAGAATTAAATGATAAATCCCTAAATGAATATTGTGCTTTCAAAGTTCAAACGAACAGAAATTTATTAGTAGCCATTTTTATTTCTTGAAACATGCTTTATGACAGTGACATATGACAACCGATTGTTATAATATTCTGAAGATGACAGTACTCACTACTCAGTAGTACTCAAGTACACTCAACACTCAAGTGTTTCATCATATTTTTACGCTTCGTGACTTACTTGACGTTATAAAGTAAGCTTGCATTGCTTTGTGTTATTACAGGATGGATCATGGAAGTGTGTTATCAGACGGTTGACGGTATATCAGAGGCTTTTTGCGCGCCAGCCAACATATCGCAATGCATGTTAAATATCCACGAGTGGGGCTTACTAAATTCCTTCTTCGAGTATTACAGTAGATTAAAAGTAAAGTAGAGAGAGAGTGAGAGTTCAACATTATAAAAGCTAGAGTCTGGCTAATGAAAGAAGATAATGAAAATGCGCGGCAAATTCAATTTTTTTAGTATGGTATCCCTTAAAGATTGATATATTTTGTGGATTAAACTTACTTGATACTTGAATTTATTTTATTATTTTTTACATTGATAGTAACTGTATGTCTGTGAAATTAAATTCTATACGTATTTAGTCTTTTACTATTGATACTTAAAAAGACTAGCATTGCATGGAAAACTAAAACTATATTTATTATAAAACACAACTTTATTCAAAATCAGAATCCAAAATATCAATAAAACAAATTTAGACTATTATACCTGTTAACCATTCGGAAAAAATATATAATAGAAATAAAAAAGAGTAATTTCATAAAGTATCAAGACAATAAATCATACTAACCTAAGAAATTCAATGACATTTTGTGTTGCCATCCGAAAGTTTTTAAATAATTCAATTATCTTCTTTCATTAGCCAGACTCTATAATCACTAATCATGTCTGGCAAAAGAATAAAATGTTTTGATTGCCGTATTCTAATTATTCCGACTGCTTTGCTATTTCAGTTTAATTACGATTAAAGCTCCAGAACAGACGCAGTGTTCATTTAGAACATGTGGCATGCTCACGGATATTACACGTCAAGCTGTATAACATATTGTGTGTGACGGCGCCACCAACCTCACTTTTCATACCAGATTTTCATTGATTTATATGGCCTCTAAGGTTTTAAGACTTTAATAGATAGTGTTACTTAAACTGTGAATTGCCTTTTTCAAAATTCGTTCCTATTTTACCAAATTTCAATTTATACTTAAAGATCGTAAACGAATTCGCAACGATAGGCACTAAATGTTATACATAGTTACTCTAAAGATGTTTCGATTGTGAAAAAAATAATTGTTATTTTTAGAACAATGCTGACAGAAAGAATTATATTAAATAATATTTTTTGTTGTATACTTACTGGATTACAAAACTTGACTTCCCTCTGGCTGTCAAATTCTCAATATTTAACCAGATAGTCTGTGGTAACTAGCCATAGCTATTTACAATCTTGAATCTACCAAATACCAATGTACATTAAAATTAAAATATTCCCATTAATGCATTTTTTTATAATGTTTTGAATCATATTTTTACTAGGTAAATTACGAAAATTAAAATCAACATTTTGTTGGAAATAATGTTCCATACACATGAAAATTTTCTGAATTCTAATGTGTTACCTACAGTTCTTTTAGAATAGTTATCATATTTCGGTGAAATTTGTCCAAATCATGAGGATTCTCTGTCCTCTACTCGGTAGAAACGATTTCGTTCGATTGATTGTATTTATGTGTGCAAAATAAACAGATATTGTTACGTAGTAACGATTTATGTGGGTCAATAGTGAGAAGCTACACAATCATAATGAATGAGAAAAAGTTGGTACAGAATTTCAAGAGCTACATCAATGTTTCATCCGTGGTAATGTATTCTCTTCTCCTGATGTACCTATAATGTTGTGCTTGTTTGAATAACATAAATCATCTTTGATATGTGGATATACATTTACATCTCTGAACTGCTGGAAACTGCTCGTCTAACAGCTTAACTATCTTGTTAGACAAAATGCTTTGATATATTCTTACTTACTTACTTAATCTTAAAAGAATAAGTTTAGGAAAATGTATCTTTTAATTTCATAATGAAATGAAGTTTGAAGAGTATTCCTTACTTTCTGTGTTTACAAATAATTTATTTTACTGCTTGTCTGACTAAATATATATAGACTAATATATACTATTAAGTTACATAGTTTACTATTGTCATGATCCTCATCTGGTGCCTCACGTGGCGCCTGCTGCTTAACTCTTTTTGGATGTTTAGTTAGTATCTTAGTGCTTTAAGAAAATGCAAATTAAATTTCAAGTGAATCTATAAATACTTTTAGCCTTGCCCTGTTCCGCACCATTGTGTGATAATATTTATTGTTATCCAATTTCAAAAACAGCAAAATGAAGAGATTTCCAATTTATTTGTAATATATTTTAATAGATAAGTAAGCTATCAATACACTATTTGCATGGCTTAAATATCCATTTCAAACGACTGAACATTGTACTATTAAAGAATTAGTTGTATTTTGTATATTGTGTATGTTTATTACCTGAAGAGGAATTTTAAATAATAGACATACAATCAAAAAAATCTAATCTGAAGCTATATGAAACAAATTTTCTAAAACACTACAGAAATTAGAAGTACAGACATACTAACTAACCTGAATATATTATATTCTATGCGTCTTACAATATATATACAATTTATCTATTTACCATTTTCAGGGTAATGGAGAAAAGAATGGTTCTGTCCGTGACTTGAAGCCCAAATTGTTGAATGGTAAGTAATGATTTAACAATCTATTTTGATTCAGAAATCATTAAAGAATAGTTGTGTGTTTATGTGTCTTAATCATTACACAGGTAGGTACTATATCTTGACGTAGTCTATGATGTAAATTACAATAACTGCATCATATATGCGTTACGCGTCCCTAACTGTATCGCCTATTGCGACACTGAACACGTTCACGCCATTTCCACCTTTACATATATAGATAGAAAGGTCATAAACGTCTTAATAATTTTATGGATTAGCGCCTAGTTTATAGGGAATGTATACAGTAGTTGATATTTAATTGTTAAGGTGTCAACATGGGCCAGTTGAAGAGAGGTAGGTAAATATATTTTTTATTTAAATATGAAGTTTTAATTACACGGCTTTAATTATCACAATTATTTAACTTAAATGTAAATTGTGTCGTTCGATAATAATTGCCTTTAAATTCAATTCAATAAAAGTGAAATTTTAATATCTTTTACACAAGGTGCAGGTTACCAGGTCTTAAAAAATAAAGGATTCAATTAATTTAAGTTACTGACATTTCAAATTCTGACATTGCGGTAAACCTATTGAACATTTTTTTATGCTTGAAAATATCGCGTGAATCATATTCATATATGTACTTACTGTTGTCTTATCAACATTCGATGACGTCTAATCAACCTCACCATCATACCTCGGATAACGGACATTTTTGTTAATAATATCGTTTATTGGTCATTGAAAGAATTTTCAAGAACTGATAAAGTATTTCAAAACAGACTTGTTAAGAATTTTTCGATTGTTTTCCAATCGTTTTTATCAAGTTAAAATCCGAGGTTTTCTAAATAAATAAACAGTACAAATTATCGTTAAGACGTACATCGTCTTGCTAAATTTAGCTGTCTTAAGGAAACGACCTGAATACTTAATCTTTGCTGTGTGTATACGTTCCTTGTACATGAAAGAACATAAGGACAAGTAATATAATATAAATCTATAAATATCCAATCACTTTGATATATTTACTGGTTTCAATAAAATAGCGAAATAATTATGACGGTTAGTTTTTTAAGATGGTTTATTTATTATTAAAAGCAAAAGTGTAACTTAATTCGTTATACTTTAAGCTAAACCCTTAATCATCAAACTAACTGGGCGTTTATTCTGGCTACAAAATAACATATAACATGTTTACTTCAATAATGGGCCTCAATAAATTTGAGGTTGTGGGTTTGAATCCCGACTATGTATCTGAGTAAATCGGAATTGTCATAAATGACAGTCACAGAAGGCTGATTGATTACTTTCTTGTTGGAAATACAGAAATGTGAAGCAACGCCTTGTTCGAGATCTTCGTATACTTTTTTTTAAATCCATCTTCAATCAGCCTCATGGCTTTTATCAGATTTTATAAGAAATAATGGCAATTAGGGAACACAAATCCAATAATTTTTTATTCCCTCCGTATTTCGTAAACTGTCAGACTGCGGCAAGTTTCGCCCATTTCAGCCGATACACACTGTCCGTCGTTTCCAAGAGGCCCGAAGCTAGGGGGTTGACGTGTTGCTGAAGTCTCATTTTGTATCGAATATGAATATTTAATCTTTCAAGACTCTTGAAAGAATAGAAAAGTAACGTTATTTTCATAGAATGAGATCGAAGTGTCGCTTAACGCCAATTTCGTTTCACGGTCAGCGCGCTGCGTTTTTTCTTTTGATAAGAAATTGCTATCTGGTCCAATGTTGCCGGCCAAGGTTTTCAAATGACCCGTATAATCAGATTAAAACCTTACGTAGGTATGGCTTACAATTAATTAGTAATATTTATCGAGAACTATTCGATATCGGATATCGTGGACCATCTAATTAATAAAAATAATCTTAAACGCGAAAGTTTATAAGTATGGATGGATTTTTCTCTCTTTCACGTAAAAGCTACTGAATGGATTTTAATCAAACTTTACAAGCTTATACATCAAAATAACACATATATGTATATCTTATGTGTAAGCCATTATAGCCAAAATAGTCAATCATAACTACAATAAAAATTGAATTTTTTTTTCAAAAGCACATTTGGTAGTAATTTGTTCCTAAATTAAAATTATAATTTTTACTATTATTATTATTACATTCTTTTTATTCTGCATCTGACGCGCAAACTAGCTGTTGTGGTCTCTGGCAGAACGACCGGCGCTGTGGAACACGTCTTCTCCTCAGCATAATCCTGAGCCAAGGCCAGTTACAACCACAACACACACATTACACACTTAAAATGTACCTGATTCTTTAAAAAAATAGCTATTTTTCTTTCTTTTTTTATTATTATTATGTTGTGTTTCTGTGTGTGTGTTTCGTTAGTAATAAATGTTATGTTTATGTCTATGTCTAATATATTACTTAATTCCTTAATCCGTATTTTCAGTTTGATTAGTTTCTTTACTAGTCAAACAAATTCTCGTTTGTTCCATAACGTTTTCTAAATAAAAATCATTTAATAGTACATTGATTTTATTATAATATATTGAAAACTGCATTCGCTGTTGTTGTTACGGTCTAATAACGATTAAACATAATCAGACAAATCTTTATAAGTAATATTTTTTCAGGGGAGATGATCGTAGGAACGGCTCACAGTGTGGTGATGCTGACACCACTTGGGGAACTTGAGCGAGGAAGGTTTGGCGCCCTTTTCGTCACCAATTATAAGCTTTCGTTTGTGCCACTAGACTCTTCGCCCAACGATGTAAGTTTACATTATTAATACACAGACAATTGAAATCTAGTCGTTGACGTGCCTAGTTACAATAGATATTTTGACCAAAAAATAAAAATAAGTGCGTGCGTACAAAGTATACACTAAAATGTACGCACAATATTGTTTCTTCAGTGAAGTGAGTCAGTGTTTGTTCGTATCACGACGTCATGTGTGCGGGGCCTCCCGCGGTTTGAGTATCTCCCGCATCTTGTTCTGACCTCATTCTATTCGTTGTATTTATTGTTACAATGTTTTAAATATTATAATGAAGTAATTAGCATCAAATGTCTGTTTTTCTATGGTGGAAAAGTATTTTCACAACCCCCGCCCCATAGTAGAAAGTAACAGTATGTAGAACCCGACCCCCACCATAATCTGTAATTCAGAGTCCGGGTGGGTAATTCCCGCCAAAATCACCTTCTACTAGGCTGAGTTTTACCTCCTCCCTATCTCTAATACTCCCAATAATGATCATTTCACAGATTTCCACACATATTTAAAAATAAATTAACAACTTTCATGTTTGTATTATATTTAAATAGGTATGTGTTCATTAGGTATTTAATAATAATTAGGAGTAGAGAAACAATAAAAAAAACATTGAAAACCTTCAAATTTATTCTTATATTATAATGGAGGTTAAATGTTTGAGGTTGTAGGGTAACATCAGGATTTACTGAACCCATTATGAAAATCTAGGCTAAGCCTGAAAAGTTAAAGGTTTGATGGTAGTCGTATTTGCAAAGTAGGGATAAAAGACTAATGAAAACGTTTCTTACGAACGTGCCGTGCCTTAACGATGAGAGATATATGTCAACAAAAAAGTGTATGTTTAACTTGTATATCATATCTTTTACATAGTTTACGATTGTCCATTCAAAGCCAGAGCGGGTCGCCGGTAAATTCTTATGAAATATTTCAGGAATATGGACAAAGAAATAACTTAGTTGGTGTGTTCGATGTTCCCTTAACGTGCGTCGGAGCTCTGTGGTTAACGGACGGAGGGACAACGCGACGGAGACGCCTCATGCCCAGAACTGATATTCCCGTGAAGCTTAAAGGCATACAACTTGTTTGTAAGGTATACAATTTATATATTATTCAAGATATTACAGAATTTCTTAAGAATACTGTAAAATGGAGTATGATGAATGAAGCTCCAATGTATTGCTGAAACAACAGTTAGTTTAGTTTTTAATTAAAGTTCAAAGAATAATTCTAATACCCAATTAAAACAAGCCAAAACTCGTCTCATTACACAGACTAACAAACTCTCAATATTACAGTTAAATCAATCGTCAGTTTGGACACATGACAAATAATTAAATAAATAATTGTTTTTTCATA
Organism: Pieris napi; assembly: GCF_905475465.1. NCBI lineage: Eukaryota > Metazoa > Arthropoda > Insecta > Lepidoptera > Pieridae > Pieris > Pieris napi. The sequence goes on along the minus strand of NC_062239.1, from coordinate 858,682 downwards.
TTGTTTAAAAGTATTCTCCTCTTCCTCCCGCAGCGCTGTTAAGTGTGGACGTGTGTCACGAGTCAGAGCAAATTTTGTTTAATTAAATTTGTCTTTAAAAATCGCGATTGGCGGTGGTTGCGTGCATTTTTGATTCCTATCTGATGTGAGTCAAATATAAGTGGTTTCGGTTCGTGTAGTGAATGAATGGACTTTCTTGTGGCGTCGGGTGCTAGGATTTGATCCCGCTCCGCCTCGTGGCGCGCTTGTGTGAGGCCGTCGGTTGCCCGACACGCCACGGTACGATACCGGTAACAGGCGAAATCGGTTATTGAATGCAGCGGGCGGTCTGCTACGCTAATTAAGCGCTACGAGTTAAGCGACGCCCCCCCGCCTGCCGTATTTGCTACAAGTGCATCGGAACTAAGCGCTACGCTGTTGTTAGTACTACTTAGACAACAATTCACCACAATAATTTTTTATGATTGTTGAGTTGAATACATAGATTACGCGTATAGTGGACAGGGATTGATAGTATTGATGTCGAAGAAAATGCAGAGAACTCCTCCTGGTAAGTCATCGTCTGAGGCGGATATAAATAAGACATTTTTGGATGAGGGTGAGAAGATAAGAAATTCTAAACGGCTACGTTCTTCTAATTCACCTCGCCATGACAGTTTGCTTACGCCCAATCCTTCCGAATTAACATCCTTTAAGCAAGACCTCATGAACATGCTTAACTCCTGGAAAGACGATCAGGACAGAAGACTGACTGTTTGGAAAACGGAACAGGATGCCACTTTGGCCGGGCTTGCCAGGGATGTACTCTCCCTCAAGGCAGATATAGCGGTTCTTCAAAAATCTTCCCTTGAAATTGACTCGGGTCTATCTTTTATTAATAAAATGTACGAAGACGCGAATGTAAGGGTTGTCGCCTTAGAGACTGCGAAGAAAGAAAATCAGGACTACATTCGCAAGCTTGAAAAGCGAATAGATGATTTTCAACAACAGTCCCGACCTTCAACTTTGGAAATAAGGAATGTCCCAACTAGGCAAGATGAGAATCCAACTGACCTCTCAGTGATCTTACAGAAAATTGGTAATGTGGCAGGCCTCAATCTTCAAAATAACACCTTACGGGATATATACCGGTTACCAGGTAAAGTTGAAAAGGATAGACCCATTGTGGTGGAATTTCATTCAGTTGCGGTCAGAAATGATTTTCTGGCCCATGTACGGCAATTCAACAAAAAACGTCCTGTACCCGAGAAGTTAAATACCCAAACCATTGGAATTGATGGTAAATGTGTACCAATATATGTAGATGATCATTTGCCACCAGCCATGAAGAAACTTTTCTATGATGTTCGTCAATATTGTAAGTCAAGAAAATTTATTTGTTGGCAAGCAAATGGTAGAATTTTAGTCAAGAAGACACAAGAAGAAAAAGCTGTACAAATACGGTCCGATCATTGTCTCCTCAGCCTGAAGAAGAAACAACAGGAGGCGTGACTATCTGAAAGTTATAATATCTTTTACTTTTTATTTCTAATCAATAATTTTGTTAGTTACTTAGCACAAACATTTATCCTACAACCCACACACACGCATTCACAATATATATCTAGCCCTGGCACTTGCCGTGATTTCTATCTACTTCGTCATGCAAACTTACATACGCACATACACAGTCACTCATTCATTGTTCTAAATGGTTTTTGTTTTTACATGATAAATACCGTAATGTTACTAGTTCTATGCCTATTTAAGTCTATAAGTATTAAATATTTTTGTCGAATTAAGGAAAAAAAAAACATAACAAAAGACATTGCACTGCACCCTAAAACTTTAATTAAAATTCGATAATTTGCAATTACAAACTAGTATTGATTCTTTTTCTAATTCTGACTCTTCCGAATGTAATATTGAGGACGTTCATAGTTTAACTCACAACCCAAATCATTTTACAAAAATCTTAAATCAGAATATTCGTGGTATATCAGCAAACTTTGCAGGTTTGCAAACTTTGATAGTTAGGTCTCGCACAAGTTGGGATGTCATTATACTGACTGAATGTCGGATAAGGGACAACAATAACTTACCGACACTACACGGCTATAACTGTTTCCATACTGCATCAAACCTACTACAAAACGATGGCGTGGTAATGTACATCAAGGACTATATCCCTACCCATATAGAGGAACCGGTGTTCATGGATGCTAATTGCTTGGTAGCTAAAATTGACTCAAATATTATTATTATTGGCATATACCGTTCTCCATCATATATCAATAAATCAAATTTTATATCATCACTGAATATTTTACTGACAAGATACACGAGCTATAAGACAATTATATTAGCAGGTGATATAAATATTATAATTAATAGAGAAATTGTAAAAGATGATGTCAGAGACTATTTAAACCTAGCAGCCTATCACGGGTTGCTCCCAACCCACACATTTGCAACACGAGTAGATAACTGCCTCGATCATGTCCTTTTGAAAACTAAGGCCCAAACGCACACATTCGTTGCCCAAACATCACTGACTGATCATAAAACCGTTTTACTATTTCTTAAGTCTAAATTAAACCATGATTGTATTGTGAATAGGACGTTAACTAAAATAGACCATGAGGGGCTCGCATTTAGCCTTAATAATATGGATCTAAGTCCTCTCTTCAATTCCTGTGATGTCAATTTTGCTGCGAGCTTTTTGATGGCATCTATTACTGAAGCCATCAAGTCGAGCTCGAGGCAGATTAGTCCCTCGAAAAGAAGAATGATTATTAAGCCCTGGATTACTCCCGGTCTTTTGAAGTGCATGCGCAACAGGGATAACTTGCACAAAAAGGCAAAAAAATATCCCGATAATGAGATTATAATTACCACATATAAACGTTACCGTAATTTCTGCAACAATTTGTTAAAAAAACTAAAACGGAACTATGAAAGGAATCAACTTAATGCAGCTAAACACAATCCAAAATTACTTTGGAAAACAATTGACACCATATCAAACAGACAAAAATCGCAAGCAACTCCAAATGAGTTGTTAAAAAATTACTCCAATAATTTGTCAGCGGTCAATAGTATCAATAAATTTTTCGTGGGAGTTGGCAAGAACCTCGCGGAAAATATAATACAAAAGAACTGTTCTGCTGTCGTTGAATGCAGTTTTGGAGGTAATACTAGTCATAATTCTCTAGTATTGTTAGCCACTGATGAGTGTGAGGTGGAAAGACACGTTATAGCCCTCAAGAGCGATGCCTCAGGACGTGACGGTATCAGCGCTATGATCCTAAGGTCGTTTAAATCGATTATTGTGCCCCCTCTCACACATATATGTAATTTGGCACTCAGCAATGGTACTTTCCCATCTGCTTTTAAACAAGCCTTAATAATACCAGTTCACAAAGGAGGTCTGGCTAGAGACCGTGTCAACAGTTATAGACCGATATCCATCCTACCTGCAATGTCTAAGGTTTTGGAAAAATTAATGAATAGCAGGCTTATAAAATTCCTAGAGGTGAATAACATTCTATCTACTTCCCAGTACGGTTTTCGCTCTGGGAGATCCACCGGGGATGCGGTTCATGCCCTCACCGACTACGTTATTAGGAACCTAGAAGGGGGTATGAAGTGCATAGCTATCTTCCTGGACCTAGCTAAGGCTTTTGACACGGTCTCTATTGAAATTCTAATAAAAAAACTTGAGCACATTGGTGTGAGAGGGGCCCAATTGAGACTATTCGGTGACTATTTGAGCAACAGAACCCAGGCCACAAAGATTGGGGATAGTGTGAGCGAGGACCTTCCTGTTCAATACGGTGTTCCTCAGGGCAGCGTATTGGGTCCTACCCTGTTTTTAGTGTATATTAATCAGCTTTGCAACCTACAGTTAACCAATGGATCCATCGTTACCTTTGCGGATGACACGGCTTTATTATTTAATGCACCGACTTGGGGGGAGGTTTTCGCTCACGCTCAATCTGGCTTGGATAGTGTGACTGATTGGCTTGGCGACAACGTCTTAACGCTCAATGCAGACAAAACTAAATACATGGCATTCGCAAAACGAGGGTGCCACCCACAACATCAGTGGACAATCGTGACTCATTGCTGCCCCCGTCCGCGACGATTGGATGGTTCGTGCGACTGCCCTCGGCTGCAAAATGTTAGCACTATAATGTACCTTGGCGTACTTATAGACCACAATCTTAGCTTTAATAGTCACATTGAATTGCTTTCGGGACGTTTGCGCAAGCTAATGTATGTATTCAGGAGCCTGCGTGGGGTTGCTGACTCCACAACAATTAGAATGGTGTACGAGTCGCTTTGCCAATCACTGCTAATTTACTGTATAGTGGTATGGGGAGGCACCTATAAAACCTCACTCCTGAAACTTGAGCGAGCCCAACGAGCAGTTCTTAAAACCTCATTGTCTCTTCCCTTTCGGTTCCCTACTGCGGAACTTTATAAAATAAGTTCTGTACTTACAGTTCGACAGCTGTTTATCTTATACACTGTTCTTAAGCAACATTCGCTGTTATTCTTCGATACCGCTGTATTGGACAAACGTCGCAAATATAGTGTTTGTACAACCCCATTTTATTCCAATTTTTCTCAGCGATCGTTCTCTTTTCTGGGATGTTACTTGTATAATAGACTTAACAAAACTCTAAATATATATCCTAAAACTAAAAAATGTGTAAAGCAAATAGTTCATAAATTTTTACTTACTTTGAACTATGACCAAACAGAAAACCTGCTAGATATATTAAAATAATTTTCACATATGTTCTCAGGCGTGTGCCTGACACACACCCTCTCCCACTATCAACATACACACACACTCACCTACACATACACAACACTCACATACACACACTCTCTCTCACACACACACACACACACAGACACACACACCCTCACATTCAACTGTATTTGTGCTATATTGTATTAATTTGTTTGCCTACCCATAAATGTACGTTCCCTTTGTAAACACTGTGACTTTGCTGTGGAATGGAAGCCTGGTTATCCATATCACAGGTTCTTACCTAGTTTGGAAACCAGTCTCCCAATACCTTTTCAATTCAATTGTTATCTTATTGTTTTTGGGAGAAAATAAAAATTATTCTTATTCTTATTCAAAAGTTGATACTGAGAACATATATTTTAGAAAAACTAGTAAAAATACAATAAAAATATTACTCTAATATCAACAACTTTTAGATTTTACTAGTAATTTAAAATACTCATTAACAATGCGGATTTGGTACCAGATGAACGCTTTTTCTTAATTAATACAATCTTGAATACACATTTCAAATTAAAATAACAATACCTTCCAGAATATGAAAGTCATATCTTTCAACTTCGCGAACTCCCCACTCGGCACCGCGCGTCAAGTCGTGATGGCGTTGCTCCACCATGCGTTTCCGAAACGGCACGATCTCTTATTCGCCTTCGAGTACAGAGAGCCCTATTACCCGACGTTGCCGTCAGACATGAACATGTTCCACCGACCGGCGGATTGGAAGAGAGAGCTGGAGAGATGCGAGTGTCCCCATTGGAGGATCACGTGCATCAATGGGACATCTGACGCCTTCATGTTGACGGCTGGAGAAACCTTGATAGTACCCAGTTCGGTTTTAGATTACAATTTGATGGAGAGTGCGAGGCACTTTCGGTCGGGACGAGTTCCGGTCTGGGTTTGGGGAAGGGCGGAAGGTGCGGCGTTGTTGAGGAGCGGGGAGCTGTTGCCTACGGAATTGTCGGCCACGGCGGAAAGTGTACTTTTGGAACAGGTATTGTTTGAGCGACATTTTTTTAAATAAATTGTTAAAAACAATATTTTGGCTGTTGTTAAGTAAAACATGCATTAAGTTATGAAACTAGACTGGAAGAAACAAAAATATTTTTTTTGAAAATATCTTTACCTACTTTTGTGGTTTTAGCATACTATAAAGTGACATACATACAAGTTTTGAAGTGAAACTTCTTTAGAATCGTTGTGATTTCAAACCGGATGCAACGGAAAAAGCGACAGTAAAAAGAGACAGACGCATAAATTCGTAGGATTTAGCGTGGGAGAGAATGAGATGGGAAGAATTGTGCAGTGTATAAACTTTAAATTGGCGTGTATTTGATCATTTTCTGAATTAAAAAAACATAGATGTGCAAAAAATTCAATAAGTAATAATCATCGAATTTCAAACTTCCATTATTTTAGTTTTTATCAAATTAAAGATTGATATTGATATTAAACTTATAAATGAAAATTTAACATAGTCCTACATTTAGTTAGTGAAAAAAGTATAATTTACATATTATTCATTATAAAAACTTTGTTTTTGATGGTTTCACTTCTACCACGTGTGAATTGCACACATGAGTTTTTTTTAAATAATTTGTTTTTTTGTAAAAAAATTACAATAAAATTGCAGGTCCGGCGGTCGCACCCCAAACTGACGCCGCCGTACGTGATCTACCTTTGCGGAAATAGTTACACAAATAGTAGTAGTGCTAACGTGCTACCTTCGCTAGCGATACTAAATTCCTCATACAAGAAATTAGCAGATCTGTGTACTCCGAACACGCTTTCACAGTTTTGGGTAAATATTTTAAAAATATTCTATGATCCTTATACGTAAGATAACATAATCAAAAATCACGTAAACCGACTTCAAAAGTGATTCAAATTTTAAGATACATTTATAATTATACGTTGACTGGTTTTTTAAATAATTAATTAATACTTGAAACCACAATAAATGCCAACATTATTGAACTTGAAACTATTTAAAACTTAAATACATATTTATTTTTTAGTCAAATTAATATATTTTTATTTATCTATTTAAAAAAAAAACTATATTGTAGATAAGCATTATGTATATGATTTGGTGAACTTTAATTAATAAATAAATAATATATTGTCAATCCTTTTTCCCGAATGGGTAGTTTTCCTGAAATACCTCTCTCGCTTCATGACATTCACCATTCATGCTTCAAATATGTATTATAATAAAGTCATATAGCACCGTCTTCTTCATCACAACGTAAATACAATGTGATAGAAAAAGACAAAACAGTTAGTTAAAAGGCTTAAGTATGAAGAGCTGAGGTATAGTCAAAAAGACGATCTATTCTTTCGCAGGGCAAAACCCTTGTTATAAGTATCTTATTAATAAAGTTGACCTTTGATAAAGCCGAATTTACATTACGAAACTAGAGGCTCGGAATTAGTTTTATGACATAAATTTCATCAACAATTTCACGTGTAAATTTACAGTTTCATAATGCATGCATCGGTTTCGCGACACTGGATAAATTTCGTGCCATGCGCATATTTTTTGTAAAACTAATGTCACGCAACTACTTTCACGATGAAAACGCGACACGAAACTAGTGTCGCGAAAGCATTTGCACAGGGCAGACGTGTGTGTTTGATTGCATCGTGCAGCTAAATGACCGCCAAAATGGCAAACCAACGTTGGTCAGTTGATAGAGATAACCTTTTTCGAATTTTAAATATTAACATCTGTACCACGACGTTCTGCATCGCAAAATGAAGCTTTGATGTTGACAGAGCCATGTCGTTGGTGATACTGTTGATTTCACGACACTATTATTTTTTGTTAAAGTAGTTTCACACGTGCTGCAACTATTTTCATGAAACTCATTCCAACATGCATAACACTAGTTTCGTAATGTAAATTCGGCTTAAATGATTGCATTCCAGATGCAAGACTCCCAGTACTATTCGATACTGGAATCAAGCCGATGGCTGCGGTACGTGTGCAACTGCATCACGTTCGCCGACGACGCCGCGAGGCATATCGTTGATAATGTCACTGTTGTGCTGCAGGAAGGTGAGTTTTAACACGTAACGTAAATAAAAAAAAGAAAACATCATTTTAACCGACTTCAATAAGCAAGAGGTTATCGTCGATTTTTTTTTTAATTCTTGTGATCATATCATGTGAAATGGATTTACTATTTATTTTCTTTATTATTATCCTTACCTTATTCATAATTAACTAATCTCTTTCTGATAAATTGTGTTTACACTATGAAGAAAAGAGACAGTTCATCTGTATTGAAACTACAATAATTGGACTGTTTTCTTGATTATAACTACAGTAAGGGACAAGTATAATGAAAGAAAAGAAAGAATAAACATTATTACGTTATAACCGTTTAAGTTTTGTTTCATTGTACAATTTAAAAGTTGGGTAGCGAAAATATTTCATAAAGGATGTCCTAAGAATGGCGCGTTGAGCACGCTTTTCAGCATCGAAGGAGATGAACAGTCGATAGAACATGATGGACATTGATTTAACAATTTATTTTGAGTTATGTACCCACTATTTAACTATAAACTACCCTCATTGTTTTCAGAGTTTCAAAAATAGAATTATACTTTTCGCAAAAAACATTATACTACTTACTAAAAGAATTGAATTATTTTAGTTTTAAAATTGTTTGCAATAAAAAATAATTGAAACCCAGGTGACGGCGTGGACTACTGCGCTGTGGTATCCTGCATCACCCAACTACTTTTGGACCCGCATTTTAGGACCCTTTCAGGGTTCCAGTCCCTTATTCAAAAGGAGTGGTTGGCGCTCGGACATCCCTTCTGTGACAGGTAAAAGACTTCTGTTTACATTTAGATACACAAGTCTTTGGATCAAACATAGGAATATACTAGTATACAAATATTTTCTCTTTATAATGCATAGATTATGGTAATTCTTAAGTTTTAAATGGGTTGGCAGAAATTAATATTAGTTGGTCATTAAATAACATACAACTTTTAAGGTTAAAATGAAAGCCAAAATGAAATTAACATAGCGTTAACGTTACTAACTATTTATTCCTATATACATATTAAACTCAGTAAGGTTATTTGCAAGAGTGACTGGATCGATTTTGATGATTTTTATTATATTATAATAAGAACTTTATGTACATTTTCTTCTAAGACAATTATTTTAATTTAGCTAAAAGTTTAGTTAGTTCATCGATGGTTAGGCGGTACGTAGTTCGACGGTTCAGTTGTTTTTTTAAATATAATAAGATTTTCATTTACTCAGATTCGGCCTGCCACGCCCCGGAACCACAAAAGAAGACATGGACAAAGCTCCTCCATCACAAAGTGCTCCAGTCTTTCTTCTCTTTCTGGATTGTGTGTGGCAGCTGCAAAGCCAGTTTCCCTCGGCCTTCCAGTTTACGGAGACCTACCTCACGACGCTCTGGGACGCTGCGAATAATCATCTCTTCGATACCTTTTTGTTTAACTGCCCCAGGGATCGGGATTTGGCTATTATGAAGGTACTTTTATTTATTTACAAAATATTTAACGAGCTTAGTTTTTGAACTTTTTAGTATCTATGTATTAGTAAAAGTTGATTAATTTAAACGCATCGAAACTTTGAGAATGTCAAATTATGATGTTTTTATTGAATTGGTTAAAAGAGATTAATTAAATTGTAATTGAACATAAATGGTTATTAGTTTGTTCAAAAACGTTATCTTTTCATCTAAAATCAAGAAACGATTTAAATTTAAGAAGAAAGTTATTTCGGTTTTGATTAATCCTGTTCAAAATGTTTTTTTCGATTTACCGTTTGTAAAAATATGTAATTATGTTATAACTGGATAGTTGGTGTACGTTTCTAACGTATACGGACGCATTCTAATAACTAATTCGAATACAGGAAAACAACCTGTATGAGAATGAGAATTCTCATCGAAAACAAGTTCCTTGCATCGGCTATCTATGAAGCGTAGGTGTTTCGATTGGTTTGTGACGTTTTAATGCCGCAATTTAATGGGTATATTGTTATGATATGTATGACGTATGTCAATGAACTTATAAGAATATATAAGAAAATTATTTAAATCAGTTCGACGTCCTGGTGGACAGAGTAACCTAGTCCAGTTTGTGTTTCCACCATATTGTTATAAACTTCTTTTTTAATTCAGATTCTGTATGCAATAAATAAATAAAATATTACAGAATTTCACCCAACGGCCGATTTGGGACTGGGCGGAACAATTCAGTGAACAAGACATCGCTTTGTTCTACAACCCCTTGTACGTCGGACAACGGAGTACGACGCCTTCACAGAGATTGTGTAAGTTTAATATCTAAAGATTCTCTATTTTAATATACGTGACAAACTATTTGAAAAATATACTAATTGCCGCTTACTTATTAAAAACTAAAAAACTGCACCTTTATTTTTTTTATTACTCTTTTTTATTACCATTCTCTCGTTAAATTGTATCGATAAGGCAGCCCGTTCCACCGATGCTATTTTATAATTAGAATTAATCATTAATTATTTCAAGATTTAATAAAATTATTTAATATAAAATAGAAATACGTCGTAATTAAATAAAATCAGGGGCGCTAGAATCTTTTTAGGTCAGGGCCTCAGATATCTCTATCTGTTTCATGATCATTTGTTAATCTAATAGGCAAGTAGGTGTTCAGCCTCTGTACCTGACACTAACCACTGTTTGTGTCTAAGGCAAGCCGGTTTCCTCACGATGTTTTCCTTCACCGTTCGAGCGAATGTTAAATGCGCGCATAGAAAGAAAGTCCATAGGAACAATGAACATGTTACAAAAAATCGGAATTTATTGAATATTTCCAGCAATGTCATCCGTGTGCAGCCGCAAATCGGCGAGCGAGAACGGGCGCCTGGAGCCCTGCACCAACATAGCGGCCATAGAAGTGTGGTCGCAGTGCTACGAGCGATGGCTGCCTCCTCTCGATGCGCCCTCTGCGGGCCGAGTGCAGTACTTCTTGTACAACTGCTCGGTTAAGGCACAGGTCACTATTCTAATTTTTCATATTAGTAGATAGGAACTATTATAAAACTTTATTTAAAAAGCATATAAGTTTAAAACTTACTACCCCTTAGAGATACGACCTCCAATGGTTCAAAGTACGAGTGTAGTCCTCCCTCTAAGACCGGCGATGGACTCACTATATATGGGTGTCCATGGGCTGCAATCACTGCCCCTTTTTTTTGGACTAAATTTAGGCTCTTTGCCCCCCCCCTATTCAATGAAGAAAAAGCGTTTTCCTTTTGACCTCGAGAAACCTGTTAACTGTGCATATAAATACGTCAATCGTAAACAATAGCGTATATGAGTAGGACATATTCTGAATACGTCCTTGAAATGTATATTTCGCCCTATTAGGGATTGATAAATGGTTCGACGTGAATCTAAAACGCGGAGAGAATCGGTATAATTTCTAATCTAATCTTTTGTGAGTAGCATAAAATTACGTGTTACGTACGTTACGTTACGCGTTGACACGTCCTAGCTCGCGTCCGTTGTACGCTTCGTAGTTAATAAGGGAATTTCCAGGTCAACGGGTTAATATTGGAGTTCCCTTTCAGATTCAAAAGCTAAACAGTCACCTATCGTCGCTTTCCATAATGAACGATCGCAACGGAAGAGATTACGAGCCTCCACCTTCTCCGCCGGCCGTCACCCGTTTCTACCCCTTCAGTCTCAAGACCGGAGACAACGTCGCCCGGAGTCTGGACGCCATGCAAGTGAGCCTCATCGATGCCACTCAGCTCTTGGATTCACAGAGTCTTTTAAATGCGCCGGATTAATTTTATGTAGTGTTCGTTAACTCTAATACTCTAGAAAATAAAAATAAAATTGTTTTGAAATAGTCACTGTCGCCTGATGACCTTATTTCAAATGTATACAATTATACAAATTTTAAAATGTTGATTGATTTGTTTCGACTGATTGTACTGATTGTAGTGTACCCAATGCAAAAATGTCAGTCAGTTAATTATTACATTGTTCACTGTTTGTATGGTAGAGGGAATTATAATAGAATGGTAGAAATTTTAATGTATCAAAAACTTGTATAGCCGTCTTCCTTTTTACGTACAGATAAGAGCGAGAGATTAACACGATTTAAACTAAAAACAGCGATGCGAAATATTTTCGTCTAACATATTAAGGTATTTTAATTATTTAAAAAATGCAAATCAATAACTAGTTGAGTGATTGTTAAGAAAACATCAAATTTACTGATTACACAAAAATTCTTTGTAATGCAAAAATATTTGGTTATCTTAATCAGTAATAGTTGTAGATAGAGTACATACGTTTTGAAATTGTACTGTTTTTATTGAAATTATTTTTAGTATTCATAAAGTAGATTTTATGTCCCAATATATTTTAAACGATTTCATGTATTCAAGTTAATATAACTTGTTTTTAATTTAGTTTTAAGGATTGACTGCGATCGCTGTCCATTATAAATCATTGTAGTTATTTGTAAATAAACCATAGGTTAATCACATGTTATATATAGAAGCTGTATGCTAAAGCATAAATTGAGCAAATTAGTATATTTTCGTAAGAATTATTTATTGTGGAAGATAGGACCGGGGCTAACTATGATTTAAAAATTAATCTATCTATAGTATTATTGACGAAAAAATAAGAGATACTAAAAAGTATGATTCAATAAATTCCTAATTTTTGTAAGTGATATATGGAAGCAACTATTTCCTTCTTAGGCTACCGCCTTGTTGTTGTTAGCTTGAACCGGTCTTATAACTACGAGTTATTAATAGGTTATATAGATTGGCGTTCATTATTTTTGTACGTTTTATTGTCCAATATTTAAGGTGGACGTAATATTAATTTCTTAAGTCTTGTAAAATGATTGTGAAATATAATTAACGATGCTGTTACCAATATCTATGTTACGTATTTAACATAAAGGGTCAAATGATAATTTTCTTGTTAAAATTATTTGGTTGGAAAATTAAGTTCATATAATATTTTTTATTACGACTTAAAATATATTCCAATTATGTATCATTAAAATAACAGGATTAGTTTAGCGAAAGCTTCATTAAAGATGTAAGTCAGAATTAAAACAATACCAAGTGGTTTACCATTAAACCAAAAGCGTTACTAAATAAACAATATCAAAAGAAACATTATGTTGTAAATATGACAGCTAATTTTAGTTTGTTATTAATATTAATGAGAATAATATATTCACCAGTTGTAACATAGTGATGAATTATATGCAGTCTATACGATTATACGTTTTTCAGTACAAAAAATGTTATTATACAAATTGTATATAACAGTTTTATTGTAAATTATACGAAATGTAAAACTTCAGTTTAAGTGCCATTTGATTACAATGATTTAAAAAATATTATTTTGTACTGGCAATAATACGTCGTTTTATTTTGGAAACACAAAATGTGTTAATTATTTGTATTATTAAGCATAAGCGACGCAAAAGGAAGATCAAATAAAGTAAATATATACCATATTGAGGTTTCATTTGTTTTTTATTTACTAAAATATCTAATATAATTCTTTTGTATAGACAATATATGTACACATATATTTTGTTATAATACAGTTCAAATGATCCATAGCAATAACATAATAACTATATATTTTAAATTTACTGATTATTTGCTCATTCATCATAATTTATTATATATTTGTGATTGTAAAATTCTCTTTTGTACAACAAATTAAAGAATTTATTTCAGAAAGTATAATCAATGGAGTATATGGCGTTAGTACAAGTTTCATAAAAACAAATTTTCGTCAAATTTCTTTCTATCTGTGAAGTTTATCTATTTATGCTATATGAATGCTAATACAATTGGGCCTAAGTCCACTCATATCAGGTCTAATGTCTATCTATCTATCTCTATCAATGGTAGCTTTAGGCTTAACAATGAAATTTGTGCTAACCCCCGAGATCAATTTTGTCCTAATTTAATATTATGCTAGACAGATTCTTCCTTTGCAGCTCTGACCCTTTTAATTTTCTCGAAATGTTTCTTCGCTATTCGGAACCGATTGAGCGACACCGTTTTCTGCCAACTCCATGATGACCATCGCTGAAAGTCACTCTTTATAAGTAAATATTCTTGCAATTTGGTATTTATATTAATTTGTGTAATTTGTAGGCAGTGTTATCTGATGATCAGGGATGGTCTAGATATCAAATTAGTTTATTAAATCTGAATATAGGATTTACATCCCCAGTGTTGCTGTCTCAAAACCTCAAATTCACAATTGACTAAAAACGATGTGAAGCTAAAAATGTTTGGTCTAAGTAAAAACTCAAGAAGTTTAATTGGAAAATAAAAGACGGAATCAACAAACAATATTTATTCACTCAAAAACAAATTCTTTCATCAGCTCAAACAAAATCGCATTCTACTCACTACTCATTAGCATCTAATGAAGCCTATTTCTTTACTTCCCATAATTAAGAACCTTTAACCTTTGATCAAATTCTGTGATAGAATTCTATCATAACTAGTACGCTCTACAAATCCCTTCTATTTACCATTCCAAATATCGTTATATATATTATTGCTTTAAATATAAATGCACTTAGTCAGTCTGTTTTTTCCTTGCTAAATATGTGACAAGCGGCAGTTATAATAAGCAATTTGGATATCAACAATAGGTACTCTAGCTACTGAAAATTAAATATAAATTTCGTGGAACAATAAACATGTTAAAAGTTCTTTTCCCTTTAAAAATAAGTTAAAAATGAATGGAAAAAACACCACAATTTCTAAATGTTTGGGAAGTTTTAATTGAATTAAACTTCATCGTACGATCGAGGTAAATATAATAGAATTGGAATGGCGAGTGTACATTAAGAGTTGTAGCATAAAAAAAAATTCCGCGTGTTATATGAAAACAATAATAATTCTCTAACATATACAGCGTCTATGTTTGTGTAATCATAAAAAAATAAAAACTACTAGTATAGAACGAAATAAGTAAATGAATCAACGAAAATAATATTAAGACGAAATTAAAAATAACTTAAATGTTCTTCTCGCAATTTGGAGAGTTATGAGGGCATAAAATGTGTAATAAAAAAAAAAATTGTCTACGGGTAGACCGCTCTGCGACAAGGACAGCATGTCAGTTGTCGTCCGCTTCATTCTCAAACATATCGCTGTAGTCTTGCGTATGCTCAAACTCTTTCAACTCCTGACAAACAGACAAATGAGAATGAATAAGATTACAACTTTACCATACGATTCAGAGATATAGTACGGTAAAAAAGGCATTATGCTTGTACAATAAATGTTTTTCACAGTGTGAGGAAACAGGTGCGAGTACGTTTTTGTTATATGTCATAAATAGCTAACTACTCGACTCTGAAAGCTGATAACCTAGTTGTTTATTAGGAAAAACTATCAATAAATCTGAGACCAAAGGAACAAATGGTTTTTGATATTTGTAGATACTATCAGAGAGGGATATAAGTGGGTAACTTTTAACTGACAAGAATGTCGTAAGGGGCCATCCATAAAGTACGTCACACGTTAATGGGGAGGGAGGGTATCACCGAAGTGTGACATCGTGTGACAAGGGGCATGGGGGGTCAATACTTTTGTGACGTCACATGTTAAAATTTAAAAACTAAAACGCAAAGTTTGGATGTGAATTTTTTCGTTTATTATTTTCTAACTAGTCGTTTGTTTTTTCGGTTTTATGAAATTTTGGACTTTATGTTGATTTTATCAGAATATTATTTAATAAAAATAAGTAAAAAATAGCTGTTTTCTCTCGATTATTTTTAAATACATACATAAATTTAAAAAAATGTGTGACGTCACATCAGGAGGGGGGGTTATAAAAATGTGACAACCTGTGACAAGGACGGGGGGAGGGGTTCAAAAGTCCTAAAATTCGTGTGACGTACTTTATGGATGGTCCCTAAGTACAGATTAATAATAATTCATTTGATGTTAAGTCAGCTATTATGGTATGTTTAATTACACTAAGGAGTTGTCACACACTTTTGTCTTTTGCATAATTTGATTCTTTAGAACTTGTCTATAATGTATCTCTGAATCCTATGGTAATAATTATTAACAGCTATATGGCAGGTACACACAAGCAATTCTTATGTAGGGTCTGGAAAACAGTACTTTTAAAAAAACCAAACATAAGCCAACATATAATAAATACAAATATTAAGACTATAAAAAAATTGAATCAAGCTAAATCTCATAACACTATTACTTCTATTTTCAATCAAATTATAATAAATAAATGGAAATTGTTTGTAAAATCCCAATTTTTTTTAATCAACTACCATTTAGTCATAATCATTAATTTTGAATTGAACTAAGCTACAAGGTAAGTAAGGTAAGTTATCTCACCTGAAACATGCCATTAGCAACAGCATACCCAGTCATGGCAATTCCAGCAAAAATAGCAGCTAGTATTTTATTTCGAGTCTGATTTGGAAAATTGGCAGCTTCTCTATCAGATTGGGTCCCTGTTGACTGTTTCGTTGCATTTTGTTTGTTGTATTCTGAAATAAAATAAAACGAATCAATCAATAATAATTAACTATAATTTTTATAGTAATTTGTCCAACAGTGAAAAAATACTTACCTATGTTATTACATAATTGAATTAATTCATAAAAAATAAACAAAGAAAGTTAAAATAAAGCATTATTTAGTCAGAGATATTTTAGACACTGCTATCATAATACTCACCGTCAGTGACGTGCCTAAAATTCTTCTGATTTATTCTTGCAACAAATCTTGTAAGGTTGGCGATGCCCTTTACATGGCTTGCCAGGGTCCCATTTGGAAAAGGTGCCTTATATAAGGGTGCCAGGTATGCAAATACAGTTGCATCAAATGATGATGGACGATTGCCAAAGAAATATTCACTTTCACCAAGCCGATCTGACAGTGTTTTCAGGCATTTTTCAGCTTCACTATAGACCTAAAACATTGTGATTGTTTAGGCAAATTGATTGTGAAATGGGTACAGTGAGTTTCTTTTAATTTTCCCCAGCTGATTCTCAAGTCCTTGATGTACAATGTACATGTACAAAAGTCAATTAATTAATTTATAAAGGTATGAATGCATATTAGTATTTTTTTCCTTAATCTAATGCTCAGGAACATTAAATACACACTTAGAAAGGCTTTCATTTAGAAAAAGACAACTTGAAATAATATATAATTATTTTTATTTAAATTGTAGAGTAAAATCAATAATTAATATTTGAACTGAACTTACAGTTTTCTCGATTTCTCTTAAATCTGTATGCTCTCCATACAGTGCATCAATCATTTCCTTTGCTGCCTTTTGATATTTAGATGGATAAAAGAAATTAAAGGGAATCTGAAGTGCCTTAGCATATGTTGGTCTGGTGAGATCTGCATAGTTCTTTTCATCAACCCACCATGCATACTGGTAAGCGGGATAAAGCTTCTCCCTAATGTGTTGTGTGAAGGCGCTGGCTTCTGCTGCTTGCTTTGTATTCAAATGAACATCTGTGCTATAATCCTAAAAAACAAATAGCTACATTTAACACTGTTGCACTTGACTCAGTTTGCATAGAAACATGATATCTCAAATTAACACCATTCAATTTTATCTATAGATAAATTTAACTACCTCTCAATGCTTGTTTGCTATATTGAGCTAATATTTAAGTTATAAAATATTATTTTCTCATTAGTATAAATAACCCAAAGATTTTATGTCTGATTAATATTCAAGTAGTTCAGTCGCTAGTAGACTTACTAAAGATTTTAAATATGCTACAACTTCTTCAAAATTCGTCAGTGCTTTTCTACCGTCTCGCAGAACAGGCAATGTTCCTTTTGGTGTGAAGAATGGATTGCTTACTTCTCGAACTCGCACAGGCACACCAATAAATTTCATATACGTCTGAAATAATAAAAAGTTATTCAGCGGTTGGTAGTTATATAGGAAAGGTTATATTATAACTTTAGCTTTTGAACTTACTAAAACTTTAAGGCATTCTATATCTATTGAGGCGAGGCCCCATTCACCTCGCCATATATCAAGCTCTATGTTATTCATAATTAGCACAACTCTAAAGAAATTGAAAATTTAAATAACATTTCAAATATTTCAATATATTATAATTTTTTTCATCAATAATTATAGTCTGAAATCTGAATGATTGGGGAATGACCTGACTATTGACTGTTGACATCAAAAGATAATTGACAGAGGCTAATGTCATTTGTCACCTGTGAAATGAACATAGTTTCAAGAATTATTACTTAAAAACATCTGAAATTTATTATTTACGCACAGTTCAGTTTTAATTAATTTAAATGTGTTGTGCTCAGTGCTATACATATTGTTGCTTGAAAGTTTCATATTGCACATATTGAATCGGCATTGAACACGACCTTCGTCAATATAAACCTTTGGAGAAACTTGTTTATATCGTGATTGTGCAAGTACCAAGAAAGTAGTGCAACCGGCTTCGCATTCTTAAAAATTTAATATTACAATGTCGATTCAATGGTCATTTATCGCAGGCTATCTTTATTTTGAAATAGCCATAGTTACTGTACTGATCCTACCAATATTTAGCCCTAGAAAATGGCATACCTTTTTTCGTTCTCGATTATTCTCCATGTTTCAACAACAAGCAGCTGTATATTTCTATGTTCTTCTGGGAGTTCTTGCGCTATTCTTAATGGATGCCGTCAGAGAGATGCGTAAATATTCTCACACAACTGATCATGTTCATCTTACTAATGAAATGAAAGGTAATGTTAAATTATTTAGAGCACAAAGAAATTTTTATATTACGGGTTTTACGATATTTCTTGCATTTGTAATAAGGAGACTTGTGACCATGATCATTATACAGCATGAACTTGAGTTAAAGGCTCAAGAAATAATAATAAAGGCTGAAGACACTGTGCAAATGGCTAAGTCTACTCTTATTGAACATAGAATTGAAGATGCTTCAGACATAGCAGTATTGACACATAAGTTTACGTTGACTAAGGCATTATTAGATGAACAAAAGTTAAGAGTTCAAGAATTAGAGGAAGAAGCTACAATGTGGCGGTTAAAATATGAAGAAATGCAAGGTCACAAAAATGGACAAGGAGATGAATAAAATCTAACCGCCATAACCAAGTGGGATTAATTAAAGTAAAAGTATTTAAATGCCACTATAACAACTCTTACTCTAGTGATAAAGTGGTTTTCTATACTAGTACTGTAATTTGTTTTCTATTATATGAAATGCTGAGTTTATTTTTTTGTGCCACATTTACTTAAACGTTATGTTATGTATGGTGCTGAAATTCTTATAAATGTAATAATAATACTTTATTTAATTGCATTGTAATTGCAATTATGCCTAAAAGATACTATGTAAGTAGGTTTATAACTAAAACTGGTTTTTTCTTTGTTTTATTAATATAGATTATTTTATATGCTTTTTTATTGTAATTTGTAAATGGTTTGTAAAAATTAACCTACCATGACAATTTAAATTTACATTTATAACATTTGGCTGTGTTTGTTATGTTTTGTTATTTAATTGATTTTATTATTAAATATATTGCTCATAAATAAAATATGGTTTATATAGTTAATATGTATTCTTCTTTACAAACACCAATATTTTTAGTATGATTTCATTTTCAGTATAATATAATGAACTAGTGGACCCGACAGACGTTGTCCTGCATGATATTTCAAGCGATTAGTAAAGCAAAGTATGAAAGTACCGACTGCAGCGCCATCTGGCGGGCTGATTTGTGAATCTAAACCATTCCCAGATCCCCTTGAACACACACAAAAAAATTCATCAAAATCGGTCCAGTCGTTTGAGAGAAGTTAGGTGACATACACACTCACAGAAGAATTATATATATAAAGATAATCAGTATGCATTGTCTCTGAATTTGCTCAATGCCGTGAGCCGTTAAGAACGTAAGTCGAAGATTAAAAGTGAGATTTAGAAACGAGGCTGACGTATGTCAAAATCCGATAAAATTTTGACGTATTGGAGTCGGAGTTAGATCTTAGGGGGGTTCAAGACTAGCGTATTTTTCTGCGCGTATACGGTCGTTTCAGCATTGTCATACACGCTTTAAATAATCCGGACGCGCGATAACCGGCATATTTCGGCGTGTCGCTCGAACCGGTAGTACCCGGTAGTGGCGTCGATCTCGTGTTTGTATCAACTAGGGATGAACGATGTTAGAAAAACATCGATATTGACATCGATGTCATAATCGAACGCCCAACATCAATGATTTTTGCATTAATAATTGACAAAGAAAATACAGTGAAATGTTTCGAAATTTGCGTTACTTATTCGCCGTCCACTGAGAAGGCGAAACAGTTGCTGGGTGTCATCGATGGTTGTGTCAAAACAGAACCGACACTTTAATACACTCTACCCAGAACTGCGGACTTATTAGGTTAGGGAAAAAGTCTTTTCGCATTATACTATGTATGAACTTGTAATAAAATCTCTTTGGCTATATTGCCTATATCATTGAAAGTTGAGATTTTAAAGAAGATAATTCCAAATTCATATTAGGATGTGTGATTTTTATTTATTTTTCGTACCGTCAAGATAAGTGAATCTAATGAAGAAATTTGATACATTTTAAAATTTTACTCCAAAAAAGGTCAAAATGCAACGCAAGCCGCGAAAAAAATTTGCGATGTTTATGGACCTAGTACAGTGTCTGTGAGATTAGCACAAATTTGGTTTAAGCTTTTTCAAATTTTTTTTTCAAATTTTTTTTTGACCATCGATTCTGATCTCTACTGCGAAACACTGATGATATTAAAGCAAGGAGTTGAGAGAAAGCGGCCGGAATTAATCAACAGAAGGGGTGTGGTTTTTCATCAAGATATCGCTAGACCTCACACATCTTTAGCTACTCAGCAAAAATTAAGAGAGCTTGGCTGGGAGGTGTTAATGCATCCGATGTATAGACCTGACTTTGCACCTCCAGATTTCCATGTGTTTCGGTCTTTTCAGAATTCTTTAGGCAGTGTCAGGTTAACATCACGAGAGGACTGCCAAAACCAATTGTCGCGGTATTTTGATCAGAAGCACCAAAATTTCTAAAGCATTGGGATCATATCCCTACCTACAAGATGGCAAAAAGTTATCGAACAAAATGGTACCTACATACTTTAGTTAAATGTAAATAAACTATATTAAAAAATGTTGTGAATTTTTTCCGCAACCTACCTATTATTTATATGAGCTTAGAAAAGCGTCAACGCTCTAAAGGTGGCGACAGACATCGAATTTTCACTCGATGTGAATATACGCATGAATATTTGTTCGTTGTGGGCATGCTCACAACACCTGAATATTCACGATTCGCCTGTGCTCTATCCTATCCACAGTTGCAGGCGGACGTAGAGGTGGTGGCGACTGACTTGTAATGTAATATTCAAAGGGATTCGCCTAAAATCCGACAGCTGAGTGGAGCGCTCTCGGGCGCTCGGCGCTCAGCGCTCGTATCGACCTGCTTGGCTCGTTGTAGTGACATGCCGAATATTCGATTTGTAACGTGCTCACATCGAGCGAATATTCAATGTCAGTCGCCACCTTTATGAGGTGCGCATGTACCAAAAGGCACGTCTATACGTACCTACATGCGCTTCCAAAGAAGCTTATACGCACGATATATAAAACGCTAGGCTTAACAGCCCTTAGTCACATTTCTGAATTTTACCCTCAGACCGCAGCCGGTGTCTCATATCTATAGTGAATATACAATTTATACGTCTGTAATAGTTGACGGCTGATACTTTCTATCTCTTAGTCTGTGGACGGTACCAAGTAAACAAGAATTCATATATTTGTTTTTATAAATTACGAATTTCCTAATTGGTAAATCTATCAATTATCATTAGACATTTAGCTTTCCATTGAAAATAAACAAATAATTAGTGAATATATAAAATTATTTTCGATTTTTGTCTACCTCGATTGACACAGTGATTCTGGTTTAATAAATACGCCCATAATACTAATTATAGTGACTATTAACTCATTTTTAAATAATCCAATTTACTGTTTCAATACCGTTATTGACCCAATATATTTTATGAATGTGGGGATCTTTAACCGAGTCAATAGTAAGGTATGTTCATAATTATTTCATTATGTTACTATCAACTCAACCACGTCAATGTTTCATCTTAATACCAATGATATCTTTACTTTCTTCATTCTTTTTACCTCATGTTAACCTCTTTTAAATCTCATAACATTACTGTTATCATGGATTTTGCTAATTCCTTTTAAAATAAGTATTTTTTATTTTCTGTATGTCATATATGAGTTTAATTATTAATTAACTTTAAACAGAACCGGGAGAGTGACGGAATGTACTCAGAATGGAGTTCGTTACCTTTGGAGGGTGGCGGGTGTGGGGTACTTGGAGCTGTGGGAGGACGTGATGTAGTCCTGGCTGTTGTGAGGCAATTAGCCTCACATCAACCTAGTCCCCTCAACACAGATGCAGAAGTAAGTTAGTGTTCTAAATATTACCTGTAACAAAACTATTTAAAAGTAAAGTTCTATAAACAATTGCAATTAAAAGTTGTATACTTACACCTACTAGAGGACTACATAGGATTTGTAAATTAATTGTGTGAGTTTTTATTAAACTAATTTGTATCATTCATATCATTTGTATAACTTAAATATTTTTTTCTATAAAGCCAATTTTTTGGGCTGCTGTTGTTAATTGTTTTAGAATTTAGATGTTTATTTATATATTACAAATGGAGAATAAATTTCAGGTGGAATGGGTATTGGAAGTAATACGATATGGTCTATCCTTACCACTTTCTGAGCATGAGGCTGTACGTGACTGTGTCCGCGTGTGCTGTTCATGGTTGTCTGCATTACTTCCTCCAGCTGCACCAGCACAGCCCCCGCCTCCGGCTGTGCCTGTCCCTTTAGCAGCTTCACCTGAACGTTATGCCACCAAAATACTGAGTCATCTACATAACTTATTTGTTCCTAGACACAATGAAAGTAAGTGAAAGAATAGAACTGTAGTTATAAATTAAAACAAAAATATCTGGCTTAGTATTACAATATGTTTGTATTGTAAAATCACCCACATCGCAATGTAATGTACATTCATTACTCAAAATTTGTTTCAAGCTCTCGCATTCATTTATCAAACGGATTTAAGTAAGTATAACTAATGTAATGTACCTTTAAAATTGCATTAATTATGCATATTGTATACAAAAATAGTGAAAAGTTTACTAGAATAGAACATACGCACAATGTTAATACACGGAACAAACACAGGCTGCAATTTCCCCGTACTAGACTATCTAAAGTTAGTAATTCTTTTTTGGGGAAAGGGATACTCTTCTTTAATAAAATCCCAGAGGCTCTTTTATCTCTGCCTTTCAATAAATTTAAGAAATGTATTAAAGAAAAGCTGTGTAAAAAGGCTTACTATAAAGTCAACGATTATCTAGTTGATAAAAGGGCCTGGGACTAGTGCTAGACAGGCTACCTCTAATTAATTTGCGATATTTGTTTTAAAATAAGTGTTGTTTGATGATTTGCTGTTTTTAAAGAGTACCAAGAGTTTTTTACGCCGGCCTTTTCTCTCGTCCTACACCCTCTGTCTTCTTTGCCGATGAGTAGGGATGCCGAAAAATTCAAATTTAATGACGTGGAATACATGGTGATACATGTATCTTATGTTCCATAATAAACATATTTTATTTTTATTTTATGAGAAACAATTTATTACAACAAAAACAAACTTAAAAAAAACTTAATTATTTTGACACGATGCTAGGTGCTGATCTAATCAGCAAACAAGCAGTTCTTTGCCATCGAGTCCTGCGGTTAGCTCGATCATTAGCTGACAGTGCGTCATTGGGTTCTCGAGAATGGCGAGCCTTGTTGCTTCTGTTGCTTGCCGCTGCATCAGCTCTGTTGGCTCCACCAGCTCCGGTGCATGGAGCAGCTGAGCAACTGTGCGAAAGAGTGCTTTGTGTACTGTTTGAAGTATGGATACTGGCTTGCCACAGGTAATCATTGTTAAAAACAAAATATTGCAGTTGTTGTTTGTTCTGCTTTTAAGACCTACAGTTTGATAATGTTTAAATCATTAAAAATTACCTTGAACTTTGTATAATAGAGTATTTCATTTCCTATTTTAGATGTTTTCCATCTCCGCCACTATGGCGTACATTGCGGGAGCACTGTATAAGTTGGCGACACCGAGCACCGCTCACTGAGCAATGGACTCGTGTGTCGCTATGTCTCACTGCGAGACTTCTCAAGCATATGTATGGACCCCTGTTTCCTGTTATGCCCATAAGTAAGTATATCATCTATGGAAATCTTGAAGGTTGGAAGGAATTAATCTTCTCACTTGTGAATTTTGAGTTTATTTATATATCTCCAACATTTTCTACTAATCTAAAATTTCCAGAGCTATAAATGTAAAGTTTACATAATGTTATTTTTGTATTCTCTGCTATAGGGTGTTAATTGCTTTAGATGGTCAAAATTTAAAGATTTAGTTACTTTATTAGGGCATTATTGACCGTAATACAAAACCATAAAGCTAGAAATGAACATTCAGCTGTTTATATTAACAAGCAGCATATATATTAGTGACGTTGAAGATTAAAAGTAGAATATATTCTTTAAAGAAAACACTTTTTGTTAATTTTTTTTACGAGCTCAGGGAAAAAACAGAAGAAGTCGTTTTAAATAAAAATTTTGTGTGAAGGTGACGAAGACGCTACACTAGTCCCAGCGGATATGAGCGCTGAAAGCGTGATGCAGAGCTGGTACCGCATACTTCATACTATTGGGAATCCGGTGGACCTTTGCCATCCTCATCTTATTGCACATACGCCGCATCTGTTGCAGGTTATATTTTATGTATAATCTATTTATTATGAAACCTACTATTGCCTTGGTACCTACTCATTATCTGAAAGCAATGTAACCGTGTGGCTGGGCAGCCCTATTGGAGGTTTTGCCCTCACACAATTTGAATAAATAGTTCCTATGTAAAAATCTAATCTATCTGCTTGCGTCAATGGCAACAGCTTGTCAGAAAAATTTATAAAAGATTTTTTTGTAAATTTAATGCTTAAAAATAATTTGAAAGCTAAATACAAAACTTACATTATTTTTGAATAGCTATTTCCAAAACATTCTTAAACAACGAGAAAATTCCTCGTATTTTATTTTGATTACGTAAATAAAAAATGTATAGCATTATAAATTTCACATAATATTAGACCGATTAAATATAAAAAGAAGTCAGAAACCAGGCTTTTTCGTTTCTCGAGATAAAGTAACTGGAACTCCACTATGCCAAAAGTCTCCTTTCTGAATATCCTTACAATGTTACAGTACTCAATGCGGTGGGAGGAAGGGTCCAACCAACAGGCGTGGTTGGGTGCACTTCCTGCCATCTTCCACCGAGCCATGCTGGGGTTGGCCGCTCATGTAGACGCTTTCCTTGGTAAATCGACTATTTATTAAATTAGGTTAATGATTTAATTATAATACATTTGAGGCTAAATGTTCTAGAACAACGTAAATTATAGACTTGAGAAAATACTTTAATTTTTTAAATTGACTTCATGTGTTAAATAAGTAGGTGATTTGTTTAGACTGCCCAGCCTTTAATAAATTAGGTGACTTCACGAATGTTTGTCCACAATTTTTTTTAATGTAACGGGGCATACAAATTTAAAGGATCGTCTTAATAGAAATTAGTAGTTTTTGAGATATTCACTTAAATTTAGAGATAACATGTAGGTATAATATTATTAGTAAACACAAAAGATTAGAACGTGTAGGTACTTTAGACTTTTAAAATCTACTGAGGTTAGGTTAGTAACAAGTCCGTTCCGCACGAAGTCTCGAAATAAAAGTGAGTCAACGTCGGTGTTGCCACGCTTTATATAGGTTTCTGCTACAAGATGGCGTTAGTCCGCTAACAATATAATATGTAAAAGTAATAATCCAGTGGCGAGCTTCATCCCTATATGGGTCTTGGCCTCAGATTGGATCCATTTCATTGATCATTTTTATTTCATAGACAAGTAGGAGGTCATATCTGACTCATGTCGAGTTTTTTATTTGAGACATGCCGATTTCCTCATAATGTTCACCGTACGAGCAAGTTAGACATTCTTGGTGCACAGTCAGGGATCGAACCTACGACCTCAGGGATGAGAGTCGTACGATTAGGCACACATCTGTATTATATATATCTATGTATCTAGATTCACAGTTATTTGAAGTCGGTTTAATTTTTATTAATTACTAGTATTTGGAAAAATTTAAATGATGAACATGCACGCATTGTCTGTTTGATATTTGTAAATAACAAAGGTTTTTGGCAAAAATTAAAATTATTTGTATGTGTTCCTAATAGGTTGTTTGTTGGTTAATCAAATTCTAACACTGGTCAGATAAAAACAATACGCAAAAGCTCAAAAAATATTCGAAGCTCAAATCTTTATTGTTACTTTTATTAATTGTTAATAATGCGTAAATTATTTATTAACATGGGTTAAATAACTTATACTCTGATTTTTAATTCCATACAATTCTGACAGCTATCATTTTTTGACATGTCAGAGATTACAAACCTTTTTCGCCGGGCACATTTATCAATTTCAATATGAGTCTATACATATATTTTATTTGTGGTTTTATGGCGAGTGATAATTACGTCCCTTTTCATCACTACGCTGTAAAAAACGCAAAAGTAAAGATAAAAATAATTTTAAAGGAAGTTTTTGTAGGGAAAACATAAAATAATACGTAGTTTATTTTATTGCCCTCAAATGGGTCAAATTTGTCCCTTTTTCGGTGGAGAACTTTTTTTAGTAGCAACACTTATGAAATGTCAAAATTCTACGGAATGTAAAATCAGAATTTAACTGTAAAATATTTTTAACTTCATATATCTTGGTGTGGTTACAGCTAACTCTTCTGGTTTGGCTTTATTCTTTTTTATAACAAATTGAATACATATTAAAAAAAATAACTTAACCGATTCTAAACGGTCTGGAATTTTATGAAGGCATTCATTCTCTTCCCTTGATATGTATGGTTGTTGTACACGGGAATATCTCGGAGTAGAGAGGGTTGGAGCAGGGGTACAGTGAGTGAGTGCACAGGGCGTGGTCAGGAGCGATGGTGGGCAGGGGGGACCGGGGTGGCGGGGGTGGCCGACGAGCAGGAGGAAGAACTCACTCCGCCCACGCATCGGAGACTCGCTAAATCATTCAGCACATCACGCCCGAGGGAGAAGATGCCTGAAAAAAGTATGGGATAATCTTCTAGATTTACGAAAGCATGGACTGGACTCAACCCCCTTATTCATAGAAATTAAATCAGCTTCAATTAAACAATGTTCTGGTCTCTTTCCAACACAGCGAAAATGTAGACTGACAGAAAGAGACGAGCACTTAAGTTAAAAATAGTATCATTACACTGATTTAGTTATTATGCATAACGAGGAATATTTAAGCTTAGTCCCGGTATTGTAGAATATCGTATTAATTTAAATTTATTTGCACAAGAAAACAACAAAAATCACTAATAAAAAAGGCTGAGAGTTGATAGAAACAAAGAGGGCTCAACTCTAACATCGTAACTTCCAATCAACAATTTGTTTTATAATAATAATAATTTATTTGCAAGAATATGATACAAACATTTTATGGTACAATTGAAAGTTCGCAAATTCTGCCACACATGGCGTGCAAATTTTTCTTAAAATAAATTTTACATAGAAGTTACATACATAGAGTCATATCATTATATTGTTTGTAGTGATAAATTATCATATTATTAAAATATATTATTACGTTATCAAATTAATTATAGTGTTTCACGCAAATAATTATTAAAAAATGATTGGTAAATTGTTATAAACCTTGATTGCCATACAAAATGTTTTTCCTATACAATTCCAGATTAATTTTTGGCACAATTTCTCCCCATGTCTACTTCGACAGATGTCCATTCCCGTTGACTTAAAATATGTATGTTTTTGTGAACGAATAAGGACATTTCTAAAATATTTTATATTAAGTTATGTAGTCGGAATAATGGAGTAAATATTCTAAATTATATTACTAAAAGCAAGTATTATTGTTAATTTTTAATACTTTGGTGTGAAATAAATCTATTTCAATTAATAAATAAAATAATGAAATTGTTCAATATAAATTACCCATGCTTTCGTAAATTTAATTTAATTAAGTGATTTTAGTCAATGTATATTAACTTTATAAAATATTAACTGGCACGTCAGTAGTTGAAAGTAGTGACTGCACTAGCTTAAAGATTGCACAGTAGTTTGAATAGCACTATCACATATTTTGCACCGAATTTCAATAATAAGGTATATATTAAATTGTATATTATGTAGGTGACATATATTCCATGCAGGTACCCCCCGAGCGTCTCTTATGGCTTTGACAAGCAGTCGGCCATCAAGCGTGATTCCGACAACTCCACCGAATTCTATATCGTCTCAAGGTAAGTTAGACATTGAGAGAAGAGAAACTAAAAGAGATATTCATATTTTCAATTGAGGTATTCGTGGTTTTAAACAAGAGACTGTCTTATAAAATAATCTATATATATAAAAATTAAACCCGTTTTCCGTTGTCACGACATAACATGAAAACGGCTTGACCGATTTGTCTGATTTTTTTTAATAATATTTCTTGAAGTACGAGGATGGTTCTTACGGAGAGAAAAATAAAAAAAATTCAGTGAAAAAGTTTAAAAACAACACTTTTCTATATTCCCATACAAAAGATTCCTAATAATACTTAAAAGTCAATTTGAACTTTAATACCATATCATAAAGTTCAAGTGTTAGTGGAGGGGTTCCGGGAAGGTAAATTTTTATTTTTTGACATAATGTATTTGTTGTATTATCAACTTTCTTTTTTTATCTTACTAGCTAGACCGGTGTCCCGAATAGCAGAATAAATATTTAAAAAAAATAAAGAATCGACTGTTAGGCGGTACGATGTACGCCAGACCAGCTAGTTAATTATAATAATCCCGGAGATAAACTCCGAAATGATAGAAATATTATATTATACACTTGAGTTTAATATTATAAATAAGTAATAATTGTAAAATCTCTTCATACTTAGGATTTGTAATTAAAAGGAAATACCTAAAATCTAATATGTAATTTAATTAAACATTTTATACGGTGGTATGTATAAATAATGTTATTAATTAAGGAATGTTGTTGTTTTGTTTTATAGACTTTAGGTTTATAATTATTATTATATTTTAGTTGGTGAGACCGAGAAGTTGCCTTTGACGCCTTTGCGACCGAAAGTGAACTCAATATTGCATTTGTTTGGTGAATGGCTGTTTGAGGCAGCCCTGATTGGGACTAACCCTACGAATACTCAACGTATGTTTTAGTTATTTCCATCGTAATGTTTATTTTATTAATTGAATGATTATATAATTATATTAGTACAACATCTACGAAGACCTTTAAATTCAACTTGTCCGCTACTCCTTTTAAATTTTACTCACAATCTCTTTATTTTTATCTTCCACCAGGAGGTGGATTTCCACCTATATATGTTCCTATTTAATTTCCGCTTTAGAAGTTTTATAATTTTGTTTTATTCATAGAAAGATCTGAAGGAACTCCGCCACCATCGTCATTGTCGGACGCTTCGCAGAAACTGAATTTGTTCAGTTATCAAGCTGGTAAGGATGTTTATTCGTATTAAATGAATATTTTAATAATGAAATAATTTCGATTACGATCTGTGTTAGTTAGTCAAACTTAGTTTTGACGAGCTATTTCATTTCTTTATAAGACAACTATGAACGTTTCGTTTAGAATTAAATTAAACAAGGCTAAATAGCGCTGCAGGCCAAGATATTAGACTATTAACAAAATTATATTACAATGGTTAATAAATTTAAGATTTTTGTATCAGTCATGGTAACCTCTCGGGTCTTTTAGTTTATTACAACTAAGTAGAGTGAGTTACAGGTTACATTATCAACTATTATTTACTTTTCTTTAATTATTTTAATGTAAAATAATATTTCCGTTTCAATATTTATCCATACGTGTATGGTCATAGCGAATGTTTTTGGAAATCTTAACTGAGTACAAAATCGAATTTAAATAATTTATCAACGGCTTACTAGTATATTTTATGATATGAAATGATAATTTCCTCCGTAATAGGTCGCGCAGTAGCCTTAGGCACGTTATGCAGAGTGATATGTTCGAAACAATGTCGAGAAGAAGTTCTCGCTCCGTACTTGGCTCGTACGTACGCTGCCTTACAACGCGGGCTAAGAGACCCGGCTACTGCAGCCGCCGTGGTTTTGGATGCTGCTGATATATTCAGGTAACAAGTAGTGTAGCATTAAGTATTCTTTATCTTCCTTTAAATCTCTACTGTACAAACAGTACCTGTCCACATCTATCCCTAACTTTTGTAATAACTGATGTGAAACTGATCTAAAGTTATCATGATTCGTGATTTTTAATATTGTTACGATCACTGTTTACATAAGTTTTAATTGCTTTGTTTTGTTCTGCCAGTTTTTTTCCCTCACCGTGATTGCCTGGAAGATATCGCTGGAAAGCGATAAGGTAGCCAGTTGTCCCTTTTTTCATTCAATTATGTCAATTATATTACTGCAACAAAGTGTTAATAAACAAATTATTGTCATCAAAGTATAGATCACATGACCACGTGGGAGTATACGCGTTTCCCTCTCACACTTCATATAGGAGTATTTTTTTTTCAGATTGGACCTCGACGGCGTGTTAGTCCTAGTTCCAGACTTTATATCGGCGTTAGATCGGATCCTTTCAGAGCGTGAGCCGAAGCTCGAATGCGGGTCCATAGACAAGCGTGAACTGCGCAAGGCCGCTATCAGTCTTCTGTTGTCTTTGGTAGCTTTCCCTTATCACTATAAGGGGTTGCCGGTTCCCGAGTTCCCGGGATGTAATGAGTAGTAAGTATTTTTTTACAATTTCATTTATAAGAATTATATATAACATTCTTTGCATACCTCTTAGTGCGGAACTGTGGAATCGAATCCCGGTGGGGATTTTCCCTGCGGGACACGTCCTTCAATTGTTTAAAGAAAGAGTATACTTCTCACTCAAAGGCCGGCAACACCCATTTTAATTGGTGACTAATGGCTGCGATGACTGCCCTTTTTGGGCGTCCCGCTTGCCTCTCTATAGGTATAAAAAAAGATGAAAAATGTAATTTTTAAATAATCTGTTGAAAATATTAGGACATTTTTTTTTATATTATTATAAATATGACCTTTGTTTTACCCTTACAGCAAAGTATGCCTTTGTGCATAGGTAGGCATAACTTAATTCGTCTAAATATTTTTGGTCCAACCCAGGTTCACGAATAGATGGTATTTTTTATATTAGGGAATGTCAGCTATTAATGTTTTTTTAATAAAAAAAAGTGTGTACTTATGTACATGCGTTATAAGTTGTACTTTGGCGTAACAAGATAAAAATCTTTTTAAAAGTTTTATCTTTCGTATTCTACATACGAAAAACGACACTAACAATAGAAAAAAGGTATTTAATACATTGAAAGTTTTATTATAACGCATTATCTAGTTAAATGAAATGTATTTTAAATATCACAAAAAATACTAAAATGTTGACTATAGCTAACTTCAGGGTGTCGATATTTTGTGACGGTGTTCGCGCGCATCGTAAAAATTTACCCTCATCATTTTAAGTATAATTTCAAAAATCCTGTAATTCAAGTTAATTAACGAATATTCATGTATTTAAATGTTTGAATCAGCGCGGGTATGACCTTGGGCGAATACGCACGTGCGAAGCTCTCCTTGGTCTGCGTGTCAGCCGTGCAAGTGGAAACGTCGGACTCGCTTGCCGTACCATTACTTAGCGCCCTCTACTTGTGCGTGAGACACAACACGCATTCCCCAAATAAGGCCCACAGCGCTCCGCCTGGTTCGGCTCTCTCTCATAGTACAGAGTACAAAGGTATGTAGGCCTTCCATGAATTGCGTATACGTATACGGACTGATACGGAGTAAGATTTTTTTATCACTTTTTCCCAAATCGAGGTCTCCCTTACTATGTAAATGTAAATTTAGAATAAATTTTCTGTCGACGTTCATAAGTGTACTTATAAAGTTATTAAAAATAATGAAAATATGGCAAGTCAGAAACGAAACTAATTCAATTATAACCATTAAAATACTTCTTATGCCTTTAAAAGTACCTTTTGTTACGTTTTTAATTAATTGAGTTTTATAGTAACGTAATGAACTTTATTTCTCATCACAAATAATATTTTTTAATCAAAATAGTCGGCTAGGCTCATTCTGATATGAATCTTTAATGCTCTTTTGAATTGGTTAAACACGCTAATATTACGAATTAATTAAATAATTGCACACCCTCATACGTTATAGACCTCTTAATTCGCCAAGATAAGCAAACATATATTATGTATTTAGTACATTTATTAAGACTGAATAGTTGAACTACATGAAATCCTCTATGACGTGACAATTCATGGACGGCCCCTTTTGATTATGCTTGTACAATGCTCAGATGATGAAACACAAAATACACCATAAAAATCTTAAGCATTCAAAACATTAAGCATTTTACCATTACACAAAACACGCTGATTTTATTTGCGTAGCAATCAATACACATTAAATGGGAGCGTTACCCGGACCGCGTTATTATTATAGGAAATCGCGTTGTAGGAGTATTCTCGTAACATCGTTTTTTGAACAATTCAAAAACTAACACGAAGTTGTTAAATTTAATTTTATAACATCACAATTGAAGGTGCAAAAGTATGCAAAACTAATTATGGACTTGACAAATCTTTATAAATTTCACACTACAGAAATCTCCGAGTTATTACGTCCCCCCTGGACGTAAACACGTAGCGATTATTGTACTTTACTTTTAAAAGTCCAGTAAAACAGATACAAAATGTGTCTATTCATTTTAAGAACAATGAACTTTATATAACTGAAGTTTATCTTTTAATCACATATATTGGAACCGATATAAATGATAAAACAGTATTGCCATTTTCGTTTTAAAGCAAGAAAGCTAATAAATTATAAAGAAAGAGGCTGGGACATTTATTTGGGAGGTGTTTTAGCTCGATCAGAGGGCGGCAGTGGCCCAGCAAGTGCTGAAAGCGTTCAAGATGACTTCGCCGCCGATGTTAGGGAGCTAGATCCATCATCGCCTGTTTTCGGTAATTTCACTTTTTGGTTGCTGAATAAGGGCGATTTTTGACTACTTCATTACAAATAATTTCAATTGCCAGTTTAAATTAAATATTTTACTGTTTGACTTATCATTAACTTGCAGTGTTAACTTCATGTAACGTCACACGACTTTGCGTCAAACTTCCTGAAGCTTTGAAATTTTCTTGGTTGGTTTTGCCTTCTTGTCCATACAATGAAACGACAATGACCAGAATGTTTGTTTTTTTAAAGAACAGGGGGAAGGCGGTGAGCCTCCTCACCTGATGTTAAGTGATACTGCCGCCCATGGACAGTCTTAATGACAGAGGGCTCGCGAGTATTTTGCCGGCCTTTTAAGACTTGGTACGCTCCTCTTGAGACCTCGCTATGTAGAGTTTACACTGTATTATTAATATTGGTCTGATGACATTTTTAGTTTGCAAGTCAAAAATCGCCCACAAATATTAATTATCTATGCTTTTTACGATTTATTTTGTTTATTGCTTGCTAGTTTATGTTTCCATGTATCGTTTCACCTGTAGATTAGATTTGGAATTATTCACGAGTGTCACTCTATAATTTAT
Organism: Pieris napi; assembly: GCF_905475465.1. Classification (NCBI taxonomy): domain Eukaryota; kingdom Metazoa; phylum Arthropoda; class Insecta; order Lepidoptera; family Pieridae; genus Pieris; species Pieris napi. Next base: position 824,932 of record NC_062239.1, on the reverse strand, counting down.
ATTGATATTTATTTGAACGTCTGTGAATTAATTGTATATTTGTAAGGTAAGTAGCAAACAGCTTTAATTGATTTTTTAAAGTCACAATGGTGATTTTTGTAAAATTAATTTAGGATTTTTGATTTAAACTGGTTTACTTTTACTACGTTCGCTGTCTCTATCGAGAGTTACAACGTACGCATGATTTTAGCGTGTTTTCAGAGATACATGAATGTATGTAGTTAGTTTAGTTTAAATTTTCGTTTGACTACAATTTTTCTTCTATCGCATTACTTCAACTTGACTGATGACTGCGTAGGAGTCGAATTACATGATTTGAAACTAATACACAAGTATATAAAGGTGCCGCACTTGTGATTCGAGCGACATATCTCGTGTGTCACCGGCTTATATCCTCCTGGAAGGGAGACCTGCAAGTTTCTTTGGCTGCGCTGGAGTTGCTCTCGGGCCTCGCCAAGTTGCACTCTTCTAAACCAGGTATAGACTTATTGGTTTATGAGAAATGTAATTAATACTTCTTACTAATTAATTTATTACCTTTGCATGCGCTTCAGAAATAATCATAGGTAAGAATGTCGTGTTTTCATGGTTTTTTTTATTAATCGTTATCTGTATAAAGTATTACAGTGAAAAAATTTTTTTATCAATATTAAACGATTGTGAATTAATTTTCATATTTATTTTGCTCAGACGCATTAGAACGTAAGCGCGCTGTACGTTGGATATGCGACTACATATCAGTGCAATGCGGAAGACCGCCGCAAGCGCACTCTCGAGATCTCCACTCGTGTGTGGTGGCTGCCTATACCTGCCTCGCTTCTTGGCTTTGCCCGGCGCTGCTTAACGACCCGGATTGCCTCGCTGCCCTAATGGAGGTCGTCGAACTGGGTATATCCGGTTCTAAGAGTCAGGGTGAGATTTTCAATGTTCTAAATTATTTTTATAGGAAGGTTTATAGGAAGAAAGATTTCTAGGTACAGTTGTCTTTACAGGAAAGCCAGGGGAGCCAACCAAAATGAAAGACGAGAAGGAACTGAAACCTGTGTCCATGAGAGTGCGTGATGCAGCCGAAGCATTGCTCATGTTGATTTTGGAGCAGGTAAATGATGTTTTATCACTACATAGTATAAAACAAAAGTCGCTTTCTATGTCTCTATATCCCTATTTATGCTTAAATCTTTCAAACTACGCAACGGATTTTCATGAGTTTTTTTAATAGATAGAGTGATTGAAGAGGAAGGTTTATAGATATAATAACATCCATTAAATAGTGGAGAAATACTTTTATTTTTGAGGTTTCTAATGTGATGTACATAATTATGTTTTTTCCGCTTACATTGCAAACGCCGAACCCTACGAGATTTATCAAAATAATGTACTAAGTATTGTACACATTGAAAAGGTCTACAGAAAACTCCGCGACATATTAAACTAAACAGTCTCGACAATGCGTATGCCCCATTAGGAATTAGAGACTTTGTCTTCTTTTTTTTTTGATTAAATTGAAAAAAAAAAAATTGATATTTTTTTAATAATAATCCAGACAAACGGAACGGATTTTAACATATTATTGATCGAAATATAATTTTCTTTCAGAGTGGCACAAACGGTACGGGAACTTGGTGTCGTCTGGACGAGCGTTGGCTCTCTGCCCTCGGCCACGGCAAGTTGCGGCATTTTGTGGCAGATGGCAGCACTTTACTGTCGTTGTTAGAAGAACCGCTCGCGAACAGCCAGGAACCTCAGCCCACTATTGTCGGTGAGGCCTTGCATTCATTAATAAGAGCTATGTTGGTTTAACAAAATTTAATATATATGTGAGTTATGTATCCTAACATTAGTTAAGTTACATATATATATTTTTGTTAATATTTAGAAGCGCAAATCAAATTCATCGCACAATTGATGCCAAAATGAGCCCTTTAGTTTTTCCCACACTCAAAATTCTCGTTTCCGATAATGTCCAATAGCGACTACACTTATATTGAAGTGTAACTTAGATTTATGGACTCGTGTCTATACATTTATTTAAAAATGCCTTTTGAATAAAAGCAAATTAATGAATATTATATTTAGTCATTATTTTTGTTTACTCTTTACGAAAAATGCGTGCCAAACATTATTTTCATGTCGTATTTAATATTTTTTTACAAGTTCTTACTTGTTATAAATGTGTAGGAACAATATTCGTCTAATTTATTGAAAGTAAATTTTGTGCATACATTACTTGTTGTTGAAAAAAAATATTGTCTTATTCTGTTCTTTCTATCGCGTAAAAACTGTCTTCTACCGTTAACTAACACTTGAACTAATAAATCTTGTGCAGTGATCATCCGTACGGGCTGGGGTCGTTACGCGTGGTCCCTGAGCAGCCGAGGTGCGGCGAGAAGCGCAGGCAGGGGGGCGGGAGGGGCGTGCCCCCGGCCCGTGGCTATTCTGGAGCCCCCCGCTAGGCCTCCGCCTCATTGCCGACCGCTGTGTGCCCCGCCGCCGTGTGCCCTGTGAGTACATTCGATCGAAGAAGTTTAATAGAGCTACTTTTATGTTTTTTTGTTTGTTTTAAAATACATATGGAATACACAAATTTTATCGACAAATTACTTTGAATTAATCGTGGAGACGTCTTTTTATAGGTATTATATTTTTTAAATATTCTGGACGTAAAAATAGCCTATTAGGCATAATGTAGCATTATACTGGAAAAAGAATTTGAAGTCTTGTAGTTTTTGAGTTTATTTCGTAACAAAAACATAAAACTCACACACACACACATAAAACACTTACTATCTATAAGTAGACTCCATTGGTAATCTTGACAGTCACTGCTGGGTGTCCACAACATAACATTCGGTTGATCGGTTAAAGAGACGCTGTTTTGCTGGTATTTTTTTCTGCTTAACAAAAATTTCTAATATTTTTTATTATATCTTGTATATAGTTTAATTGTATTTTTGAATGTTTTTTGGAACATTTATGTTTACCTTAATTGTCATACATTTTAGATTAATAATTTAATAAACACTTGGAATATTTTTAGTGACTCGGCATTTCCAAGTTTGGACGCGGTCCTCCGTCAACTGAATGACCCAGAAGCCACCGTACTGTTTAAGCTGTTGGAGCAACAGGCCTCTATCGAACGACGTGTTAGAGAGAGCGAGGATAATGTTGTGAGTGATATGTTTATGTTTTGGCTTTTTTAAGCTATTGCATAGATTTTATCGCGGGCTTTGACCGCAGTGACCAAATTTGGGGCGTTAGAGCGGGACAGAACGCATACAGCGTATTCACATCTCTCTGACGAAATCGGTGACTCAGCGTAAGCGCGGCCGGTGCAGCCGGTACGCGTAAGAGTGAGACAGACTATATAGGCGTATTATTCTGAGTCTGGTAGAGTGGTAGATTGAATTGATATAAAAAAAAATTTGAATTAATATCAAAGAAAAAAAATACTGCATAAATAAATAATTATAATTGCATAAGTTGATAAAAATGCTATGCAATAGCTTTCCGCGGCAGTCCCCGAGTGCTAAACGTTTTTTTATTATTTCAAAGCTTCGTTAGATTATTTAGAGACATTTAATTTCTAGACTGGCGAGGAATACGTCCCGCCGGAGCCCGTGACGGAGTTCCAGACGGCGCGAATGTTCCTCTCGCACTTTGGTTATCTCAATATCGCCCCTGACAAAAAGGTTTAGTATTTTTATAACTAGCGGACCCGACAGACCTGTCCTATACACGCGTGTGAAATTACTCCAGTCGTTTTTTAATAACAAATATTACATACATACACAGAATACATATATATAAGAAAGTTCTATTGTCTATGACACTTTACAGAACAACATTTATGATAAATTAGGACTAGAATTCTCTTAAAATTTATTTAACTCTTCGAATAATAGAACTAAATAATCAGGCTTGTGCTATGAATCGTACACAAAAAAGCTTCTGAAGTGATATAAACACGAATTTATTACATTATTTTAACTTAAAACATCATTTTAGAGATTCCTTGAACTTCCAAAAGATTAATTTAATTTCTACTCACGTAGAAAAAATATAATTAAAAAAAATTACTCTAGCGCAAGAGATTTCGTAAATAAGTTTTTTCCTTTATCTTTTAGGGTTCCTTACCCCGTCTTCAAGCGTTGGATAGTTCGGCGAGCGATTTCTCAGCGGCGTTGCGACGTTTGGACGGCACGGGAAGTCGTGCCGCGTTGACCGTGCACGTCCTCTGCGTACGCGCCGGACAGAGACGTGCCGCCGACATAGTCGCTAATTCCCTTAGTGCGGAAACAGTGCCTGCTGGGTTCATACGCATGTTGAGAGGGTGAGTTCAGTTTTGTTTTTAAACGGTTTAGTTTTTATCGCTAACTAAATGCAGTAGAAGTTCGACAAATTTATCAAATCCTTATTAAATTATTGCTCTATTCAGTTAATTATAAATTTGGGTTTTAACTTCGGTTACAATACAAGCACCTAGTCTAAAGGTTATTCTTCCATACTCGTAATGTGTTTGACATAATAATATAGCTTTATTTATTTATTTACAAAAACTTGCCAACGATCGGCACACTCATACATGAGAAAAACATTGATGCAAAAGAAAAATAAAATACAACATTTAACATAACAAGAACTTTTAGGCTTATAACAAACACATAGAAGAAAAAATTACATCGATTCATAAATTATAGAAACTAAAGAAAAATTGATATCTAGACGAATATTTTATTTAATAATAAAACAATGTCACCGTGACCACGCACGCTGTAAAGCACGCGAAACGTCGGTTAAATTTAAAATTATGAAAATTAATTGTAAATACATAACTTCAATCCGGTAAAAAATTGTTTTATTATCAAATGTGTGAAAGTTATGTCAATAAAAGACAATACTAAGAATATTTCATTCCATAAAAATATGAACTCATATACAGTTACTATTCAATAATAAAATAAAATATTGTTTTTATATTTATATGGCCCCACGGCTAAAAGCTCTTCTTTAATTTTCTTTGCTTTCTCCAATCATTTCCCCGCCATCACTATTTCGTCTGGCCACGTGTGTGATCAAAGCCTGTGATTTGCTTCTTTTACAGATACCTGTATTTCTTTCAAAAAGCCAGTAATATCGCTAACCTTCAATTGCCTTTTTATATTTCAAATCTTACATTTCTTCCAGTCTAGGTACGCCAGTCCGAGTATCCGGGCACGCCGGTTGGACCGGACATGTCCGGACGAGCTACGACGCACAACCGCACTTTACGCACACGGAGCACACTCCACCGGACAAGATAGCACCGGCTTTGTATGATGGACGGGAACAGGTTTGTATAATTTTTTTATAAAACGAAGTATACTTAAGTTACTATATTGAGCGTACATAAAAAGCCGGCAACGAAATCGCGACCTTCGGACAGTGTGACTGTGAGCGTCTGGCCTGTTTGCTCCTTTTTCTAAAAAAAATAGTTGCTAAAGAACCTTAAATGAACTCAATTGTCTGATTCACCGAATAGTTTTTAATTGGTAACTTGGAATCCAATCAAGAAATCCAACATGTGTGTGTTATCCGCCTAACTATAACGGCTATTGAATGTGTAATACTTGGAGTTTCTTTACTTTTATATATTTATTTTTGTCTTTGAATAGCGTATACTATTATTTCCAGCGTATCATTTTCATCATCATAAGCCTTTGTATTTGGTCCATTTCTGGACGTGAGCCTCCTCCATTTCCCTCCAGTAAGCCCTGCACTGGCCTCTCTATTGGGAGCCGACCTGCTTAAAGATTTCGTCAATCCATCTAGTCGGTGGGCGGCCACGCGGTCCTTTGTTCTGTCGAGGTTCCATTCAAGGAGCTTGCCGGTCGATCGGTTCTACTCCATGCGCGCTATGTAGGCAGTAGGCCAGATACCCACCGCCACTTAGATGTTGCGACGCCGGCTTTTTTCACGATTGGCTTCATTTCGTACGCGATCGCGAAGGGAAATTGAACATACATTCCTTCGTGCGTTATGTTTTCGGCTCTGTAAAAACAGGCAGGATGTCCTGATCGAAGACCTTTCTTGTGAGCGTATAGCTGTATATAATTATCTAAATTAAGTTCTTATATAAAAATGCTTAATATTACCTCTTCTCAATTAATGTATATTTACAGGTTTTGTATTGGTCAGATTCAACGGACGAGATAGCCTTTGTGGTCCCTTCTGGTAATGAGCTAAACGAAGCCGAGGAAGACACGAAGACTGATGTCGATGGTTCCTGTTTGTCTGTTAAGTGAGTAATATTATTATTTACTATTTAAACATTGTGTGCTTATGTTAATTACATATTTCATTAACCTCTTATCAAAGTTATTATAAAGGATTCTATAGTAATACTTAATACTCGGAACAAACGCAGGCTGCAATAATTTCCCCATATTAGACTATCTAAAGTTTAGTAATTATTTTTTTGGGAAAAGGGATACTTTTCTTTAATAAAATCCCAGAGGCTCATTTATCTCATCTCATCTATCATAGGCTCTGCCTTTTAATAAATTTAATAAATGTATTAAAGAAAAGCTGTGTAAAAAGGCTTACTATAAAGTTAACAATTATCTAGTTGATAAAAGGGTCTGGGACTAGTGCTAGACAGGCTACTTCTAATTAATTTGCGAAATTTGTTTTAAAATAAGATTTGTTTGACGATTTGCTATTTTAATAAAGTAGCGAGAGTTTTTTAAGCCGATTTTTTCTCTCGGCCTACACCCTCTGTCTTCTTTGCCGATGAGTAGGGATGTCTACCGATTCAAATTTAATGACGCGGAATAAGTAATACCTGTATCTTATATTCCATAATAAACATATTTCATTTATTTTAAAGTAGTATTAGTCCGTAAAAATATGTTTGTACTTGTAATTTTTCTCAGTTGATAAACCAACATATTCCGTAAATTTTCATGTTCTTTTAGACAGGTTAAAAGACAAGACTCCCTTGACTTCCCTTCGATATTTTTCTTTATCGTATATACAAACGCACATAAATAGAAGAAGCCATTGCTTACAGACCTTACAGATTTAAAGTAGCGTGCCTGGCTAGGCTTACACTGTTTAAAATATGATATAAAAGTGATAACAGCTTTTTATGGATGTGTTTAATTGAATTAAATTTGATTTCTTTGATTTTCAGTCGCAATTCTGACAAGGGTCACGGGTCATGTTGGGACGTATCGAGTGGGTCACACGCGAGTTACGAGCGCAGTACGAGCGAATGCGAGCGTACACGAACACGTGCGCCTTTATCGGACAAAACCCGGGCATTGTCGCTTGAATTGGACCGGGCGCTTACTGGTATATTATTTTTGAGATTATTTATATAAAAAACTATATTTATTGTTAAACCGCTTCAAATAGTTTTCTTGTTTATGCGGCCTTAGACAGATTTAATTAAGGAAATAAAAAAAACAGTTATTTCATCTTTTAATCATTTTTAAATAGCTATTAATTGCTATCAGTTACTTCTTTTGGATAAACCTAGAATTTTAAGGAATACATCAACTTAATTCACTCATGAGGTCGTAATAATTAAAATATTTATCATGGGTTTTTAAGAAAATCTTAATGTGTAAAATGTATGTACCATATTTTTTTGTAATTGCAATTTCATTAATTGATTATAAATTTTAGGAAGCGGTCGAAGGAACAGAGATTTCACACCGAAGATACTCATAATATGGCTGGAAGATTTTGAAGATCATCTCAATTTACCCATTGGTAAGACTAAATATATATTATTATTACGAGGCACTGGTCTTTACTTGCTGTAATGTTTTGCTGAATAAATGATTGTTGTCAAAATTATTAAGTTAGTACATTAGAGCTTAATTTATTTTGTTATGCAAACGGACAGGAGGCTCACCTGATTTTAAGGGGGCACTCACATTGCCAGAAGGCACGCAAGTGCGTTGCCGGCCTTTAAATCGACAATCCAACTCCAATTCTGATCTATTTATTTATTGTAGACGATTTGCTCCGTTATTGTGAAACGGGCGTGCCTTGGCGTCGCCACGAAGTGTGGTGCGTGTGCGTGAGCGCAGTTCTGGGCGGCCTCGTGCGTCTTCTCTGTCCGCCTGCCGCCGGCGTACTGGCTGATGGAGCCCTGGTTAGTACCGATTAATTCATGTAGAATGTTTTTATGACTAAGAATGCGAACGATAACCATTAATAACATAGATAATGTGTACTAGACTGGCGAAGATTCAAAATCACCATTACGGCACAGACTGCAATGGTGAATGTACTTAGGACTTATCCTTAGATATGTTAGTATAAATTATAAATAATATACACATACAAATGCAACTACATAATATTATGTACAATGTATTCCTATGTACCTGTCAGCTCTATTTTTAAATAGGAAAAATTTGACGTGACATAACGTTAATTCTTGCATTTTAAGAATTTGATGAGTGATCATCCCATATATTATCGAAAATAGTCCGTGCGCGCAAAGTACACATGTCAGAAGTGAAACTTCTTTGGCAAACTAGTTTTTAAGTATTGTTCATATAAGTTAGAGGGAGGGAAAAAGGAAGATATGTTAGGAATTTAATTTATTTCTTCGATAATAAAAACACGTGGCATTTTAATTTATAATTCGTCATTAAAGAGATTTCAAAAAATTATTTTGCATAAAATATAAATACTAAACAGTAATATTTCATAAATTCTCTTTACGAAATTTTAATTATCTCTTTAATTCGCCCTTCTCACTCCATCTCAATCGCTCTCTCCCTTTTCTTCGACAAAAACGCTGCACATCTTCGTGACGTTACGTAAAAATTTCAGCCTCATGCGCCTAAAGAAGTTTCACTTCGAAAATTGTTCAGTTCAATTCATAAAAGCATGCAATTTTTTATTAAAGTTGTCACGTAAAATTATCGTCCGTAAATCAACTCTACAGACAAGCAACTTTTTTTCGTATACATCGGTGGTCAACTCCAAACTTAACAGTTAATATTTTATTTAATATTAAATTCAATGTCATATGAAAATAAATGCCATTTAATTTTATGAACGATTTTATTCAAAAGTGTGTACTTTAAGATACTTATTGCATGTTACATTAATATTTGAATATGTAGTCTTTTTTAATTTGCAAAACGTTTACAATTTAGTATTAATGAATCTTTTGGAAAATCAGTGTAATAATTAAATACTATATATTTAATTCACTTTCATATATAGTATTTATTCATTTGTATGACAGGTGGCGCCACGCCTTCTCCCAGACTGCTTACGTCGCGCTGCAACTCATCTCGCACGCCGAACGCGGCTTAATACTGATCTGTAAGTTTTTTTTTTCTCGAAGAAACAATATTTCTGTAGGAGGGGAAGCCTACATGTGGAAGGAATTGACTTCAGAACAACATAATGTATTACTTTATTATTACATAGTTTCCATATTAAAAAATTACTCAGGCGAAAAGATTTTTGATGTTTTTAGTTTGGCATATCGTAGATATAGATATAGGTAAACAACATTTATTAACTTTTCCAGTTTCCGGGCTACTTTTAAATCTACTCTCACGTTCGTATTTAATTAAATTGTACAGAAATCGTCTTTGCTCGTAAAAATATTACATTATATTATTTGTTTTGGTCTCTAAAATCATGGTATATTTTGCAGCTACCAACCGCCTCACGTGCGCAGGCGTCACTTAATCCAGGAGATCGCGCAGCAATACAAGAAGGATTTAGACGAACCGCAACTTCTCGAATCTCTGTTTAAAGCACCTTAACAGTATTTTAAGAATTCTTTGACATTAATTTTAAGACTGAATTGTATGTTATTTGTTTAAAGCTTTACATTCCATGCGGACTATATTGTACTTAAATAATTTTATTTATGAATAAAATAATAATATATAAATATATTTTATTTTTATTATTTAGAGACATTTAATATAAATAACTTACAAATATCTCCTGTCAAATATCAAAATTCATGGACAAAAAATGGTCTGTGACATTATAGTACTTTCTTTATCTAAAGCCCTATTTCTGAGTATCACCTTAATATCGTAGCCGAAGTCGATAAACATTTAATAATTATGGTACTAAATAGGTCTTAAACGAAGTTTTTCTTTAGCGTAAGTATGAGTATGTCCTCAACCAGCTGCCCACTGAAGTATTACCGAACCAATTCGACTTCAAGAAAAGAGCGCACCAAGTCTTAAAAGACCGGCAACACACTTGCGAGCCTTCTGGCAATGTGAGTGTCCATGGGCGGCGGTATTACTTAACATCTGATGAGCCTCTTGCCCGTTTGCCTCCTATTACATAAAAAAAAGTGCGTGCGCACAAAGTACACATGTCAGAAGTGAAACTTCTTTGGCAAATTAAATTTTAACTCTTGTTCATATTTATAGAAATCTATAACTTTAGATTTCCGAGACTTAGAGGGAGGGAAAAAGGAAGATATGTTAGGAAATTAATAAATTTAATTGTTATGAAAATATTAAGTGTCAGTGTGTAAAATATTGTGTAAATTAATACAAATTATTAATTAATTTTTTTAAATCTATTTCTTCGATAATAAAAACACGTGGCATTTTAATTTACAATAATTCATCATTTGATATTTCAATAAAAAATTTAAAAATAGGATTTCTAAAGGGCAATTCACCCTTCTCACTCTCTCTCAATGGGTCTCAATCGCGCTCTCCCTTTTCTTTGACAAAAACGCTGCACATCTTCGTGACGTTCCGTAAAAAATTTACCCTCATGCGCCTAAATGAGTTTCATTACAATCTTGCAACCGCGCAGGTACTCTGTAACTTCTAAATGTAATTTCGATCTAGTTCTCTCAATATAACTGATTGTCGCCTTGGGATTGCGTGGTACAACAAACAACATTGAAGTCGGGATAGCTACCTTAATTGGCAGTTACAGAGTACCGGCGCTGGTATAAGACAATATAGAGGACGTTTGTCCGTGAATACATATTATATGCAATTTTTTTATAATCCGAAGTCTATCTGGCCACCGAGAAATATTTCGATTTTCAAATGGTCGTCAAAATTTATTAACAGTTTGGCAAGGTTGACTTAAAAATTTACAATTTTGTCGACGATTTTGTATTTGTGTTTTTTGTACGATTATATTAAATATACATTTCAAATCAATCCATTTTTATATCTGCCAAAAATTTATGTAGTTATGTTGATAAGTCAGACATCAGATGGTAAAGAAAATACGGAAGGGCATGTGAGACGCTGTTACGAAACTGCTAACGAGCTGCTTGAAATTATGACTAATAATAGTCAATTCACTAGTAGTGGTATGTTAGCCATTTTCTTAAATATTTATTTTCTTAGATGCATAATTTTTCACGTGTAGTACTTAATAGTAGAGATTCTAATGTGTTTTTAATAAGTTATCATTATTCAATCTCTTTCTTTAAACTTTAAGATGAAACACTGACGGCAAGCGATTTAGTCATTTTATATAAAAATTTGGACGTTGGGACAAGACTGATGACAGAAGTAAAACATTCCCAAACGAAACCGTCGAATCAATACGTTGAAACAATCATATATGATCACGATTCAGACGAATCGGATGTTGGTGAGATTTATAGCACAGAAGACATCCGAAATATAATGATGATAAATAAAGAAAGAATTGATTTGTTCAATAACACTGCCTCATTTGAAAAAACTTTGTGCCAGAAACTTGGCAATCTCGCTATGAATTCTAACAAGTTAGGCTCAACATATGACAAACACTTTCTTTTTAAAGACCCTTATATAAAAGAACAATTAAACAGCTTTATGCCTGCAATGACGGACAAAGACGTGCTTCCTTCGTCGCTTCTGGATTATATATGTTGCAGACGACTAGAAGATAACAGCAATTTTTATATGGACAATATCATACGATACGTTCAACATACAATAGAACAACTCAAACGCATTAGTAATGGAGATTACTTGACAGAAAGGGCTAAAGAAAAGTGGAGGCAAGCTGAGCCAACTGATGTCTTTCATGACAATGGCTCTAAAAAGAGCATGTTAGCAAATTCAGTGAGTATTCCTCTACATATGGAACGTAAATCAAGCAGAATAAAAAGTACCTGGCATGATATCGTCCATTCTGAAGTAGACATTAGATCGCTATCGAAATTATTAGAGAAGAAAATAGTAATAGAAATTCCTAGGTTGTTGTGTGGAACATACAAATTATTTACAAAACGTTGCAACGATAATTTAATTATAAGTTGCAAAAAGGAGGTAAATTCTTTAAACCGGACCCCTTCACGCGTCGATGTTGTCCTTAATATAAAGAAATCGGAGTCCAGCCTCCTTATAAGTAAACTTAATTCTATTAAAATCACCCAACCTGTGCCGCAACAATCAATTCAAGGTAAGCGTACTTTTGCCATATTATGTGTTTTGTTTTGATTTGTAATGTTCTCAATGCAATGCTACCTTTTATTTTTCAGATTGTTTATCAACCCCTATACCGTCTATTACATACGATCCGATGGATAACCGAAAAAGTGACCTACAAATTGATACACCTAAAGTGGAGGAATTTAACGAATGTGAAACTACAAGTGACCTAGCGTATAGTACCTACGAGTATAGTATATTAACAAATCGGTCGCCTGACACCTGTGATGATTCTTTTATTGGAGTTGATACCGACAATAGTTCTGCGTCTTTTGCCTTTAGTAAAAGTCATGGTTATAATGATTCTTTGTTTACTTATCCAAACATTGTCAATGTCAAGTCTTACAGCGACGAACAAACTGAGGCTAACTTTAGCCTGATGTCTCCCGATGCATTGTGTTATACTGTACAACGGCTTAATATGAACTCACCAGTCCCTGAAGAGATTGAATTTAACCACAAGAAGAAGAAATCTCCAACAAGAATAAGAATTAAGTCTCCGTATGAAAATTCTTCGCATGTTATGGAGGAGAAAAAAAGAAAGAGACTTCTTGAAATTCGGGAACGACGCGAGATAAAGAAGAAATCATTGAGTGATAATTGTAAAATAAATAAAAACAAATACGCAAAAGGTGTTATGGCGCAAGCATCGAGCTCAGTTACCAAATTATCAATAACAAATAAGTCGTTTTACAATTCCATATATGGACAATCTCTAAATGAGTCCAAACATTCCAAAAAAGAGCGGAAGCCTAGTAACACTGATTTAAAGATTGTGGTTGAATTAGAAAATTGCGAAGATGAAATACGTAAAAAGTCACCGAGGTCTCCAAGAAATAAAGAAAAATATATTAATCACAGCTACTACTTAGATGATGCCGATACAGAGGTCATGCATCACCAAAATAAACTAAAATTGAAGCAGAATGTTGAAGATGTCTGTACCGCATCTTCTTCTGAAGTATCAGAAGATTTGAGATCTAGTTTAAATTTGTTAAAGGGTATTTCTTTTGACAATCCTTCTCATCCAGTATCACCTATTTCTCGAGATTCGCAGTGAGTGACTTATAAATCTAAAATAAATATCTTAACATGTAATAATCAAAAAACGTAACACAGAAATAAATAAAATTACTGTTTCAGGAAATTCAGTCCAAGACAGGATGACGTAATATCCGAGAAGAGTAGCCCTCTATTAAACGTCACAGAAAATCAAAATGTAATTTCTTCTAATACTCCAAAAGATTCTTTAGATACATTAGAAAATCATAAAGGAAAGGATACAGTACTACCAGTACAATGCCGGAAAAGTATCGACAAAATATACGATTTAATGAAAAAGCTTGGAAAATTAGACACCAGTTCGAGTAATAACAAAATACCTGAATGTGATGAGTTCGAGGTTCCGGTTGATTCTAAACAAATTGGTTCCAGTGTACATCCTTCAGATAGTGGTACAAGCCTTAAACATCACCTGGTATCATCAAATCCCAGTTGCTTTAGTTTTGAAAAAGTTTACCTGGATTCACCTGTTAAAAAAAACATTCATAGAAAAAGCGAAATACCGATAGCTACAATACCAAAGACTTCAACAAAGCTTCAACCGTCATGTGATGATAAACAGAAAAAAGATCGTAGGAAGATAACTAGTCCAGTCACTAAAATATCTGAAAATCCGTTAAAAGCAATCTCACAATTGCTGCGTGATTTCGAAAGTGTTAAAATTAACCGCCCGAGGACAGACAGCGAACCAAAATCAAAAAGATACGACACTGACAAGAAACATAGCAGTCGTCAAGTTACTTTTAGAAAGCCACTACAACAAGAACCCAATTTGAAACCCGGTGAGCCGTCATCAAGGGGTTCAACCCCAAAGAATAAAAAATCGAGGGTAAATACACTCACTCACGTTGGAAGATCACAATATCATTCAAAGTCTTCTGTTGAGGAAAAACCAGTTGATAAGTTAAACCGAAGAAAAATAACAGATATAATAGATGAAGTTAAAGAGGCTAGAGGTGAAGCAGTGCGTGGGCCGCCGAAATCTAGGCTTGACAGTTTAGCCCAGCCTAGAAAATATAACCAACCGTCTAACGAACAACCTAATAGAAACAAGTATACTGTTCAAAGACCACAACGTTCCACAAATACCATTACACACCCCGAGAGGAGAGACTCATTAAATGTTAAGATAAGGCAAAAAAGAACTGAAATATCCGGATCTCAAAAATATCATTCCACCGTGCCGCCACCTTTAGGTGTGTAAAGGTGAATTTTGTACTGTTTGTTTATGAGTAGCACACTAGTATTTTTTGTATTACCCATCTACTATTTTAATGTGTTAAGCATAGAGCCATAGCCAAGCATAGAATAATATTTTTATTATATAATACAGGGATCAAACGGTCAGAAAGCATTAGCCCCGACAGAATTCGCAAACGATCTCCCGTGTCGGCGACTGGGCCGTCCTATAAATCAAACGTACCCGAAGCACCTGAAACATTGTAAGGCACAAAAATATGTTAAGATATCCGTCAATAAGTTGATAGTTGTAACATAAAAATGTTGTTGCAGATTAAAAAAGATGGTGGCGGTGGAATCGTATGTAAATAATCATTATGGACGTGGTTCTCCAACACGAGAGTTGAAAGGTTTCTCTGGAGCTCAAAAATCAAGAGTACCGCTTGTACCGATCGATTTAGATATGGGTATTTATATGTCGAGAATCTTGCAATTATATGAAAAAAGGATTTTTAACGTGACAACGTCTATGAACGTGATGAACGCCGGCTGCACGCACGAAAAAGCTTGACTCGTTGTCCCGTTACGCTCATTAAACGCTTGCGCCGCATCTATCTCTCTTCCACTCGATTGTCATTTGCGTCCGAGGATTCTCTCCTCCTTAGTATCCATACAAATAATGATAATTCAATAAAATGATTCAATTTTATCCATGAAAGTATGGAATTCATAAATGTTTTGTTATGACGTTGTCACGTTAAACTATCGTCCGTAAACCGACTTTACATACAAACATTTTTTTTTACTTTTTTAAATTAATAATAATATTTTTTAGGATCAATGACCTCGTCTCGGACAGCAGAAGAATCCACTGTTCTAGGAAAGAAATTACACAAGATGATTGATACAATGATCAGCAGTGCTACCGCACCGGGATTAACTTCGCTTTGTGAAAAAAAAGAAACTTCAGAAAGTAGCGAAAGCATGAACGACGCGTTTGTGGATACTATTGAACATTATGAGGAGCTTATTTCAAACACTGATTTTCCGATTGATGTTTTTGGCGACAAGAGCATAACAACAGCTGTAGCTACCTTATCTAAGGATAGTGAAAGTGTACTGAGTAAAAATATCGATTTCAATGTCATCACGTATGACATACAGCCCTTTAATTCTTTAACGGAATTAGCCAGGCTGGAGAACGCATTGTATCGACGATTGTCAGCTGGAGCATTTCAGAAACGATTAAGATTAAAAAATTTAACACTAACACCGAAACATTCTCTGCAGCAAATATTAGTTTTACAATCTGGAGATGTTGGATCTCTGGTTGTCAAGTCTACATTATCACAAAATGTTCTTGGAAAAACGTCATCGAAAATAAAAGAGATGGCCGAAACTAAAAAACTAACAGAGTCTCAGTCTCATGTAGATTGGACATTTGCTAAATTTCCCACGCAAGTTTCTACAGTTGCTTATTCTGTACCTAATACTGCAGGAGAGGTAAATTCAGTTAAAACTGATAGCGAAAAAGACACCGATGTATGCATTGTAACAACCGATGAACTGAATTGTTGTAATAGCAGTTCTGAACAAAGTCAAGGTTATAAAGCACCTAAATCTGACACGGCATGTCCTAAAAGCAAGGTGAAGGAGAAGAAAAAGGTTGAAGAAGAAGAACAAAGGTTTGAACACGATATAACACAGCATCCATTAAGCAATATTACAATGACTCAGCATACAAATATACTTAGAAAAGAGGAAAAAGAGAGCGGTATCGTGGACACACACAAAAATGAAGAATCTCAGAGGATAGAAAAAACATCTCAAAAAAGTTGTGTGGTAAGTAACTCAAGTATGTTGGAAAATAAAACATCTAAAGTGGACGACTCGACATCACTTGATATTCTGGTAGGCCTTTTAAACGAAATAAGAAACATCACAACTTGTCAGACGCATCTTACAGAAAATAAAACTGATGACATAGTATGTGATGATCTTAATGAACTTGAAGTTATTTTAAAAAGAGCCGAGTTCAAAGAATATTCAGTTGATGTAAGTCCAATAAATGCACTCTCAACAAATTCCTTGGAAAACTTTCAGCAACAAAACTTGTGTTACTTATATAAGACCAACTATCATATTTTAAATGATGAAGTAGTTTTGAGAAGTCCATTACTCGTTGATAAAGAGGTCAATGTCAACGTTCCTGAAATTACTTACAAAAACACAGTAACAGATGTTCAGTCGAAGTTTTTCCCGATTACAGTTCACCACAGTACAAATGTTACGAGCTCTCTAATCGGTGTTATAAGTAAACCATCAGAGCAATCAATGTACCTCTTCTCGGATTATAATACGTTGTACAGTAATACTTCATTTAATAAGATAATAGAGCTACCCATTATTGAAACAACGAAACCGTGCAATCATGTATTAGCTGCAGATTGGTGCGGAAACTGTAACACAATAGTAAAAGAAAAAAAGATAAATAAAGTAAACGGTCATAGACAAAATCCACACTTTGATCCGATTGTTAGATTGAAGAGAGATATTTTGGTTACTGTTTATTCTATACTTGTAATGACGGTTTTCGCTGCATTATCGTTTTCAGAAGTATTTTACAGAATGTAAAATCAGTAACAACGTACGACGGTTATTCAATGTTTAATTTATTTTGTAATGTTAATGTTTGATAGATAAATTAATAAAGTAAAAGCTTATTAAAAAAACAAATAGGGTGATGGGGGCAAAGTGCGCCATACTTTTTTCATAGTTGACTTTGGTGCAATATTACTTGTGCTTAAGTTCACGAGTGACACTAAATCATGGTACCATAAGGATCTGTGATGTTTTGCAACAACAACTAATGTCGTGTCATTAGAATCTGACAGCAAATTAATGAATTTTAGCATAAAATTTGAAAACAGTCTGACCCGGCGCACTTTGCCGACAAATCGGGGAAGTGCGCCTAGTATTAATAAAACGCAAAAATAAAGCATCAGAATAAAAACAGCCCTATATTATTTTAAGAAAACAAGCAACAAAACGCATGCCATTTTTTATTTTATCATAGCCACATTCTAGAAGAATCTATGTATTTAAAACCAAATTTCGGCTAAATGCGCCATACAATCTTAAGTCAGAGGCTATGAACCTTTTTTCTAAATATTGATAATCGAGTGTCAAGTATATTTTTTCTTTTATTTACGATGGGAATACCATGGTTTGGAACTACTTATTTGGTATCAGTATTATAAAGGGACTGAAATAAGAAGTTAATCAGTGAAATTAGTTATTAAGTGTAATATTTATTATAAATTCTTAACAAAACTAGGTAACGAAAAGAAAATCAATGAGAAACATCTTCTGAAATATATATTAGTTGTAAATATTCAAAAAAATTAATCAAGCAAGGCTTGTTACCCTTACAACTTAATAAATAAAGTAAAGGAGATCGACTTTCCAGAGGATGATGTAGTCCGAGTCGATGGAAGTCCCTTAAGACCTATGACTTTGGTTTTTTGTGGATCACTGCAGTAACTGGTTTCATCCAAATTGTAAATTCGCTCAGGCTTGTCCTGAAGCCCTAAGTCGGCAATCACTCTGTCTAAAATATCATAAAATTCTTGGATGACAAATGGGTCTGCGGCATTCTCACGAGCAACCTCTACAGCCTGCGGTTTTTTAATTGATAACTTATAACGCTTTTTGAAGCTTGAAAACCAATCTTTGCCGGGAGTACCATCGTTGAAAGGTGTTTTTAAATCGTTCTGCTTGACATATCCCTTAACAATATCTAGAAATTCTGTACGAGTCATGCCGAAGCCATTTATTTTTCCAATATATGCAAACATTTTGCCATCATTTTTTCTGTCTCATATTGAAATACTGGTGGTCTGCCTAGACTTAATGATTTTTGGCCCCTTCGACCTGTGACGTGGTCCATAATAGTTTTTCTTGGGATAGCAAAGGTTGATGCGGCTGCATACCCAGACATTCTATCCGATCGAACAGCTTCGACTGCTTCATTCAAAGCCTCTCTGGACCATCAAGGAACTTCAGTTTTTCTTTCATAGCGCCCCATCTTAAACAAAAATCATAAATAATAATGATTTAATAATTGTGACTTTTACTAAGTCTATTGTAGACACATTTTAAAAAAGTTTGTAACCTCTGGATTGCGGCGAAGTGCGCCATATAATAAGTCAGTATGGCGCGCTTCCCCAACTATATAAATTTGAGGTTTGAATATTTAACTTGCAAAAAATATATACATTTTACTAGATAGAAGTGAAATAAAGTCAGAATCTAAAAGAAAAATATTTAAATTGCGCACTTACCTCACTCGTATATCGGTAAAAACTCGATTTCTTGAGATTTACGACGATGATCACGCCATAGTCATCTCTCCTCACCACTTTGAATATCAGTGAAAATAAAATGGCTCGTGTCTCAAACTCACATGACTAGAGCTATATATGAGTTTCACCAAGAACTATGATTTAGTTTGTAGCATCGATATAAGGTGTCACTACTAGTATCAAATCGGTAGTTTTCGAGATATTTGTGGTAGGTGCACTTGCCCGGTAGGCGCACTTTGCCACCGTCACCTTACTTACCTAATTTTTCACTATACCCAAAATGCATTTGCAAAAGGAATCGGTTTGCTTAATAGTAATGTTAAGAGATTGACGCCTATGCATGCTGTGCATTTTACTGATTTACGCATTTAATTGAAGATGTTTTATTATTGCTTAAACATGGTTTATATAATTAATATTACAGAAGATGTCACCATAGAAACATTTATCTATTACTAAAAGTATTTTAGCAAACATAAGTACTATGTATCTATAAAATACTTTTTTAGTATCTAAACATATACAAGATACAAAATAAATTTTAAAAAAGTTTTATAAGATACGTGATCTTGTATCTGTATTTCAGATACTTGTACCTTAGATAAGTTATATATCTCTGGGTATACACGGCGAACTGTTTCAGTGGTTCAAATTGTACATTGAGAATTATTCGCAATCAGTTGTTTCGCAAGGATCCTTACCAAGACTTATTTATTGCATTTGTAACCTTATATCTTTTACCATTATATATTAGATTGTAAACAAATATACTATGGTAAAAAAACTAAATTGTATTTTTCGTTTAGTAATTCATTGTTTTGTGTTTTATTTTTTACTTTTACGATGCTTAACATTTATAATCAAAACGTTCATGGATTACAAACTTATTAGAACTACAAACTTTCTCAAAAATGTGTCAACTTCTAATTATAAAACCAACGCTCTTACCAAAACTTGGTTGAAATCTAGTGTAAACATGAAATTATTTAACAATAGGTATATATAATAATTATTATAGAGATCGTTCGAGTTCTGCCAATACTATATCGGATAGTGGAGGTGTCACATTGACAGCCTCTAAATAAATTTCTTTCTTCAGAGTTGTGGCATGGGAATCGGATGTTGAGGACTTATGGGTCACCTTACATATAAATATACTTAAATTAAATAATAAAAAAACTAAATATGCTTGGTATACTGTATACCTGCCTCCTTTTGTAAAAGTTGGGACTTTGACACATTTTTGGACAACATTGACAGAGCTTTAAACTCAAGTGATGTCGTCATTATTCTCGGTGATTTCAATCTAGTATTTATAATAATTGGAGATCGTTAACTAAATTTTTATGATACCTTGTAACTATACCAATACACTTGGTTTTTCCTTCATTGACTTTAGGTCCATTAATAATCTACAGCAATTTAATAGTAAGTATAGGTAATAGCGATAGTAACTTTTTATTAACCCTTAATACTAAATGACTATAATATTAATGTATTGCCCACCCCGACTCCGAAAAAATCTTAACCCTACTATAAATAAATTTGTTCCCCATCAAATTTATTTTGTCTTTGTACCACCATTTAGCCTATACAAAAATAAATTTATTTGGGTAAATATTCCGTATCGCGGCACCAGCGATTTTGAGGCTGATTTTTTTTTTATGACTTCACCATGAGTTCTCAGCACCATAACTAGTGTTGTTATGATGGCGCATTTGTATAAATCCACTTCATTATTAAGTACTTCCTTATCTATATGTGAAAATCGTTTTTTGGCGTACAAAATTTATTTAATCGATTATTTTTTCACATCTCTATACTATGCCTCGATATCCATTTTGCACAGATCAACTATCAAGTGGCAGCTAGGTGCGGGGTACCGGGTTCGATTTCCGGTTCGAGGGAAAGTTTTAATTTAATTTTGTTCTCGGCCTTTGGGAGGGTTGTGCTGTACCGGGCGAGTGCTTAAACCATACATAGAGGCATGGTCGAATTTCTAAAGACAAGCACGAATTATAAAAAAAATCCTATACTTGACGTTGGCTAATTGCACAAATCGTGCCAGAACCATTTAAAAAAAAAAAAAAAAAAACTATCAAGTGACAACTGACAAGTACAAATAGAAATACATTTTACAATGTGCATGCAGCATGTGTTTATTCAAAACAAACTAATGTTATGTTAAAAGTTTTGAATTCTTTTACTTATGATTACATTTCGTTTTTAAAGGGTTTAAACCAGCCTTTTGTTTAAGTTCCTTAACATGTTATGACGACTTTGCCAAAACAAAAAATCGAATATGGATTCCACAAAGAAGGTAAACTGGAAAAAACCAATAAAAGTACCGAACAAAAAGCACATCACGGGCGACTTAGATAATACTGCACCTATTAGCCAGATATTAGACGAACTTCCATATAAAAATAAAGAAGCTTTCAAATTTTTTGGAAGAAATCTGCGTCAAAGATGGTCCTTAATGAAACACTCTTTACTTCCTAATTATCCCTTAAATACTTTCAATGACGATTGGGATGGACAATTACTATCAAATTATTTTGAGCCATTAAGATACAAAAGTGTACCGCCACAGGTGATCACTTGCATACATAATATAGGGAAAAAAGATCCTGTTGTTGAATATATGCAGGAAAAATTGGAATGGAATAGAAAACTTCTAATTCATGCATACACGGCAAGTAAGTTCACAATAGTTCTTTATCATTATAATAAATAAGAAACTTACTACATAATGTAGGGAATTTAGAAATTCCTTAAGTTTTAAATATATTCTTATTCCTATCAGCAATTTTTGAAAACCACTTTTATTCAAGTAACACTATTGTTCTGCTTATACAAATAGAATTTTAGTTAATATAATTTAAGTAGTGGTGTATCTCTTTTATTATTTGGGAGCAGACTGTTTATGATATCAAATAGTAGCATTAGAAAGTTTATTTATACAATTAAATTTTTAGGCGCTTACAAGTATGAGCAGAGGCTTGAAACGCTCAATGAAGATGTTATTAGCTGCCCAAAAGCCATAGTTTCTATGGCTGAACTGTTAAACAATGATCCTGAGCCATTCTTTGATGCTAACTACAACTGGTACTATGCAGGATTTGGAAATTTGCAACTAATTATTTTATTTGATAGACAGTACTTGATGTATAGTGAATTTAGCATTTTATGTAAGTATAATAAATGAGTACTGATATAGTTCAATTATAGAAGGTAAAACAAAAATAAATTCTCTATTTACAGATTTAAAAGATTTTAACAAAAAGGAAGTTAAAATCACATCAAATGAACCAGTAGCAAGTTTTGAGTGTGGCAAAGATTGCAATATTCTTGAAGTTGTACATTCTATTGAAAGCATACCTATTGTTGCTGTTAGAACCAGGAAAAAAATATTTATACTCAAAATAAAAACAGGAAATGAACTTGAATTTGAAAAAATAACTGTGTTAGAAACAGAAAAACCATTTGTCAGTATATCATTTGACAGTTTTCATAAAAAAGTTTTATATGCAACGCTTATAGATTCCAATATGTATTTAATTAATGTAGAAACAATGCTAGCAAAGAAAATATTTTTAAAGGCAAACACAAACAAACCCTTAAATAATTGGAATATTGTTCTTTCTACTAAAAAAGATTATTATGTAAATGTATCAGGAAATGCGATTCATGTGTATGATAAAAGAACAAATGTCTTAGAACATACTTACAACAACATTAAGTCTATTGTTGATGAAACTTGCTGCAATCCAATAACAGTTGCTAGACAATTTGATAGTAGTAACTATTTGTATTTTGGTACAAATCACCATTTATTTTTGCTGGATCTAAGATTTGTCAAACAATATCAACTACAAGCTACTCAACGTTGGACGCATGGGATGGAATTTCCTCCAGTTTACATAAATAAATGTAACTTTGAAAGAAATAAGGATTTACTGTGTTTGAGTAGTCAATGGTGTGAAGATATGTGTGTTATATCTGATAATAAAAAAGGTGAGTTTCTTTCATCTGACAATAGTATTACAATACCATATCGGCCACCCAGTATTCTTTCTGTTCTTCAAGAAGCTAGATCCCAATTATCATGTGATGATATTTATAATCCATTAGATAGTCGTCTCAGTACTGCAATAACTGGAACATTACTTATTGAACAAGCCAATAGTTATGACATCCTAATGCTAAATTCTTTAGGTGATATTACCCATCACACTTTATATCCAGAGCACATGAATAGTATAGTGGAAGATGACAGTGTAAGGCAATTACAGGACTGGTCAAAATCATATAAAACAAGTGAAAGAATATTTGAAGTTACAACAATGATAAATATTGCTGATGTTTGGAAGAAACTGGTTAAGATCCCAGAAGATGCACAATTGGTAACTGATGTTGAAGATGAGCAATTTAATATTAATGAAATAAAGGAAACATTTGAAAAAGAGGAAATAGATGTTGAACTTAAAGAAGTGTGGCTAGAAGGGATGGAGGCAACAGACGAGTAAACAAAGTTAATTCTCTTGATTTTACTGTTGTTTATTATAACAATTAAGTTATTATTTTTCTGTGATAAAGATAAAATAAATTTTTAAACATTATTTTGAGGGCTTGTTTCTTTGCAATGTCTTATTGCAAATGGTGGAAAAATTACAAATATTCCAGGATTGGGCACACAAATCATTCCCAATTTTTGATAATTAGTCCTAATTATTCAAATATAATACAACAAAACAAGTAAATTATTAAACAATCTATATTTCCTGACAGACAACACACATCCTTCAAGGACCAAACATTCATCAAATAACAATTTTTAAGGTACATTTAGCTTGGTTAAAGAAACTAATTTCATGCAAAGTGATGAAAAAATAATATAACAAAAAATTCATGGAAATTAAGTATCCCTTTTTATTTCATGTCTTAATTTTATTATTGCAGCCGTTTTATATTGTCAATTAACCATTTTCTTTACAACCGCTTTTATGTAAGCATGTGATCTAAGAGTAAGATTCAGAGTTGAGACTTAGATCTCTGACTCCCGTACAAAATCCACTCGTTTTCAACATATGTTGCTGAGGACGACAGACTAAAGTCTCTAATGTTAAGGTATATGTAATTTAGCACTTAAATTCTAAAAATGTAATTTAATACATGCTATGTAAAATTTTCAATAGAATTTTAATTTAGCTTATCTAGTAATGGTGGTAAGTAGTTTTCATCTACAAAGGGTTTTTTAAGAAATAAACATAAAAATGGATGCTATATTTCATGAATTTTAAATTATTATTAAGCTTTATGTACATATGAATTCTACGAAGTTAAGTAATTTATTCAATTTGCGACCTCAGTCCCTGGTACCTGAAAAGAAAAAAATTACACATAATAATATAAATAAGGTAAAATTTATTAATTACATATAATTAGATAAAGCCCCCTATTGTAATACATATTTCTATTATAGATCTACCCTACTAAAAAAGGTAATATTGGCTTAAACAAGTATATTTTTATTTAACGAATTTAAGTCTCTAGCTCGTTTGCTAAAAAGCACTGTTATACGTCGAAAATAAATAATGTAATATTCGCGTATAATCTATGGTATACAATGAATCTTCAAAAACTTATTCAAATAGTATTTTACTCTATTTTTTCGCTCCGGTTTTCTATATGCAATCTACAAAAATGTTTTTCCAATGAATTTATTCTTTAAAAGTTTTCCAAATAGGTAGCGTTAAATAGTGCTGAAGAAATTTCAATAATGTCAGTTAACCAATATACAAGTCTGCTACAAACTTCCAATACTTACGGCTAACGTCTTGTAAATGTCCTTAACCACCCTCTTGCAAGGTTTTGGTCTGGTTGTGAATCACGCTCTTTCTTTTCATTCTCCATTTGTTCGAGCAACTTGCGTTGGTTCTCACGGAAGGCCGCTATGGGGTCTTCGTATTGACTATAGTATGTTACGACATCGCGCACGTCTGACACGTTTGACATTGCTATGGCTAGAATATAGAATTTTTTATAATATATTATTACGTAAAATATCACTAATATAAGATTGTCTTTAATGTACGACGAGTAGACAAGTTTGTAGCTGCCACTGCGTCAATATTAAAAAACCTCTTTCCAACAAATATATGTACACTGATTTGAAATAGTATAGTAGTAGTAGTACTGTAGATTTTAAACAGAATCTTCAGTAATATCCTAAATACATCAAGTTATGTTTCTAAAAATATGCTTAAACGACTAAAGACATTTTGATGAAAGGTGATATAAAGATTCATAAAAGAATTAACAATAAGTTATGCTTAGCAATGATTATCTTACAAATTGAAATTATATCCCATATACTTACTTTGCAATAGATTGGCAAGGTCAAGCAGTGCTGTATCATCATCAGCTCCTTTCCATTTCTTAAGTATAAGTGCATTTTCTGGCTGGAACTGAGTTGCTTGCTTGTTCCAGTCAACAACAATTACCTGAAATAACATGTCTTAAATATCGCAAAAAGCAAACATAACATAAAAATGATAAATAAATCTTTACCTTAGACAAATCTCTATTTAATCCTTCCAAGTTTTTAACATGAACTCCATCCATAAAATGTGTAGAATCTCTAAATAGTCTGTATGATATAAGTTTGTTTTCCGGATCCAATTTATCAAGTACTGGCCAGATCATGAACACATTCTCTGATGTAAATATGACAACTTCATAGTCTGAACTTGCTACAGTTTGTAAAAATTGGTCAACGCCTGGGCGTTTCTTGAATCTAAAATATAGAAGTTACAGTGAAAAGATCTTTTGAACAGTGAAAAGACATTTTACATTTCTAATTATCTTATTGATTAACTTACCTCCAGCCAGTTTGATAAGACCAGTCAGGATGTACTAGAACATCAGTGAATTCAAGTACTAGGGTATAGCTGGGTTGATATGGAGGTGGCAAAGGGTCTGGAAGTAGTTTGTCACGGGATGGCTCTTTGATCATCTGTTGACATAAAACTCAACCTTATATATATGAAGTTAGCTATGAACAGAAAATATAAGCTATTTGCAAGACATATATTTAGATAAATAAATATATTTTATTATGAAATAAGATATTTCTTTTCACCTTTTCATAGAAAGTAAGTTCCTTCCAAGTACGTCTAAGGTACTGCCACACAATAGGTAGGTTTGAGAACTCATCCTCAAGGATCTGTCCTTCTTCTCCACGTTTTGGAGCCCCCATTTCCACCACCATACATCCACCCATAACTGTGAGAGCACCACCAAACACAGCAAATCTAAAAGCCAAAATTTACTTTTTAAACAGTTTTTTGATAAACCACCAAATATCACCAAAATTCAACAAGTAAGCTAGAGTAAATTATAATTTTTATGAATAATTTGTATACCCCATTTTCATGCGTCTCCAACTTTTTTCATTTTCTTGTGATTTTTCTTTCTGTTCTTGTTCAAACTTTTCCTGCTCATTTTTAACTTCTTGCGCATCCTTTACGCCTAATTCATTTTGTGGAAAAAATCTACCAAGTATATCCACCTTTTCTGGCGAATTCCCTTCTTTATTCTTATTTCCTGCAAGCAAGCAAGTTTAATATTCCAGTTACTATCTAAAAGAACTATGTAAAAGATTATTTGAGTCGATAGACTAGAAAAGTTATTAATTTAACGATTATTTGGACGTCTTAATTATTTTCTTACTATTGAACTAACCTAAGTTTTCGGTAGAATAAAATCTAGTTGTAGTTGCTGATAATACCCATAGATTTTGTAGCGAAAAATTCGTAGCTTGATACTTAATACCTCCGCAACACACAGCTTTTGTTAAAAATAGTACTTTTCTTAGAGACATTTTTTATTTTTATAATATGTACTAAAATTATTCACATTCTCTAGTGAATTAAATGTCACATTAAACAGAATTCGGAAACAAAACAATGTCAGATTTTATATGTGACAGATCACACAACAATTGCCAGTTCGAGGAGTATTTTTTGCAAATCTTGGTTGTGTCAGGTGTCAATTACTCGTTTTGTTTTGACGTTCTTATATTGTACGAAACTTCTTATGTTGATCAAAATATGTGCGCCAAAAATAACAAGAATCGAGAAAATATTTGTTCGTAACACATATTGTATACATAATATTAAACATGTCTTGCAAAAAGCCAATCGGTGCTGGTAAACAAAATTCCTTATTTAATTATATTAAAAAAGAAGATTGCGGTACTATTCAACAGTCAGTATAATTTTTTTACATATCTGAAAGATACCTGTTTATGATTTTTCTATTAATTATTCAAACTTCTAAATTAAAACGTTTTTAAATTTCAGAACAAATAAAGAACCTGATAAAAAATCAAAATTTGTTTGGAAGTCGAAATCCTCAACTTCAAGCTGTAAGTGTAAAAATCTGAACCATAGTTACAATCAAATAAGAAATACATTTGTATTGTATTTTAATTTTCTATTTATTAAATGTTATGCTATTTCAGTCAATCCACCTTACAAGACGGACTTTCATCAAAAGGTAAATTAAGAAACTACTTTGTACAGATAGTTTTGTAAGTGGGTATTTGTAGGCTAGTCTAGTTTTTATTACTTTCCTTTAAGTATGTAAAAACTGATATCATTTATTATTATATAATTAAGATGAGTTTTATAAAAGAAAATCATATAAGCTTGACTTTAATTAATGAGACACTCAACTACCTTCAATAACATTTGCCATATTGCTGTTGTCTCGGTTTTTTACTTTGTAAGCATTTTTAGGAGGACTCAATTAATATTAAACCAGATATATCAAATATTACATCTCTGCGCAGTTCTGTAAATACGTCAACAAATATTACAAAATATAATTCACAAATAAATGATCTATCTGATGCTATGGATGTGGTATGTCTTTAATTCTAACTACTTGTTCACTATTCTTACTTCAGATGTGTAAAAATAACTAGATTGCTTGTTTTGTTTAT
Organism: Pieris napi; assembly: GCF_905475465.1. Classification (NCBI taxonomy): domain Eukaryota; kingdom Metazoa; phylum Arthropoda; class Insecta; order Lepidoptera; family Pieridae; genus Pieris; species Pieris napi. The sequence goes on along the minus strand of NC_062239.1, from coordinate 796,877 downwards.
ATGGTACCATTGTGGGTATTGTGTATTTTACACAATATCTTGTCAAATGCATTGCTAAATTATGAATTGTATAAAAATAATTGATATTTTGTGTATTGTTAAAATATTTGTATGTATAACGAAATAATTCATAATAATTCGCTTGTTTTTCTGGCAGTCAGTATATGAACTTTCCTTTTAGGATGATAATCCATTCAATGTTAGTGACAAACATATGAGTCCTTCACCCAGTTCCATTAAATCTATGAGAATAAGTGAAACTGGATACTCAGCAAAAATAGAAGATACAGAAAAGTCTTCAGTAAAAGTAAAAATAGCAGAAAAGGACAAAAATCTCAGAACACCAAAAAAAATCAGCCCTAAAAAGGACAAAGATCCATTAAGAAATTTAAAGTTAGACAGTTCTATATCAGGTTTCCTTTTAAATATATCTGAACATCCCGCTATAAATAAAAAGCATAATGTAAGTATAACTAGTTGGTAACTTGTTGACTAAATAAATGTCCTTGATTATTTGGTCCTGACTTGTAAACTGATAAACAAACAATCAAAATTAGTTTATCAATTTACAAGTGAGGACCAAATTGAGAGGATTGTGATTCTAGACATGAAAATGCATAAGAATCATGCAATAGTAATTTTTCTATTTATTTCGTATTCCTATGTCTAATTTAAATTAAATCTAATAAGCAAAACTCATACCTAAAAAAAAATATAGCCCATTAATATAATTTAAGGAGGGTGTGAGAAGAACTTGTATATCTTATATATTATGGACATTAAATGCATTAAAATATTTTTTGTTTGTATGTTGTTTTTTGTGTATGATAATTATTCTACTATGTTTTAGAACAATGTACAATGAAAAATAATAATCTTAGCTCATGAAATTCTTGTTTATTTTAGGATAAGAAACTTATCACACATACCGACGTTGAAGAGTGTAAAAAAATGTATATAGAACTATTAGAAAAAATAAGTGATGCATTTAACAGAATACCAAATTGTATAAAAGAAAAGTTTCCAGGATATGACAGTAAGACCTATTCAAAAATAAATTATTTAAAAACAAAATTAAAGTTTGCCATACAACAGAAACCAAGAGACTGCTTACAATCTTCTTCTGAAACACTTAATTCAAGTAATGAAGTGAATGGTAGAGAAAGTCCGTCATTACTAAATAATGATGATGACCTTGAAGACTTTGATCTGTCTAGTCAAGTAGCACATAAAGTAATTGATAAAGGCCTAATTAACAATATAGAAACTTCAACACCAGATATACCTACATTTAATAAAAATCAACCTAATAAAACAATATACTCAGATTTAGTACCTAAAAAAGCACTCTCTTTCGATGTGTTTTCGCCCAGCAATGGATCTATCAAAAGCATAAATTCTAGTATAAACTCAGATTCAGAATCTTTAAACTCATCAGATAATCAAACTAAGAAGGGAAAATTTGTTTTTAAAAGACCTTCACGAGCAGCTGATGATTTAAATACGCCAACAAGGGATGTACCTTCTAGTACATTTGAAAGATTGAAGATTGCATCTGAAAAACTGCATCCATTGGTAACCGAAGTGGCGCCCAAATGTGCACCCGTAGGCAACAGTTCAGTAGCATTTCAACCTCCGCAGAATTTAGGCAAACCTTGCACTGTCGTTTCACCAATTGTTAAAGATAGTCCGAGTGAAACTGATTTTGAGGATGCAGACGATTACGAAGTGCCAATAGATATGGACGACCTCACCGATATTATTCCAGAAGATTCGAGAACCAGTGTTATTAATATTAGTGATTCACTACCGAGTACGAGTAAAGTTCAAATTAATGATAAAGAATTTGCCATCGATGATGACGGGTGGCCAGAATATAACCCCGAGGATTTTGGAGAAGTGATGGAGGAAAAAGCCAGTGATGTTAGTAAAGACGTGATCAACTTAATGGATCAATCGGTGACTGCACCAAAATATGAGGGAATGGGTGATTTTCATGCGGGTACCAAAAATGACGGAATAACTGGTAATTGTTTTCATACTTGCCCATTACGAATTCAAAAATACGTTCAATATTTTTTTAGACATTTTTAGTACGTAAAGTAGTACATAATATAGCGAAATTGGATTGTATAATCCAATTCTCCCTTAATTTTTTACACCATACGATATATAATTGAAAATCGTATATCTTTCCACAGTCATTGATGATTTATTAAACAAGAAATCACCTAATCGTTTGTTTGTTTTTATATAATTTTAGGAGAATTCGACGGATCAAACTTCCCACATTCAGGCCTAATGATGGAAATGTTCAAAGAAAAATTTGGGTTAAAGTCGTTTCGGCCGAATCAGCTTCAAGTTATCAACGCTACATTGCTAGGCCACGATTGCTTCGTGCTAATGCCTACTGGAGGAGGTAACACTTTCTTTCACACGAGTACTGCACATATAAAAGAAACCTCTAACGTATAAAATCTATATTGTTTACATTACAAGTACAGTACAGATACCGGCAAACATCTTGAACAAATGTCCTTGCCTGCGCAGAAGCGATTTATAGGTATCACTTCGGTGGTGCGCGGCGGCGGGAGAGTGACGTGTCGATCGCGTGATGATAAATCAGTTGACGTTTGTTAGACACGTTTTTTGCTCGTATGTGTACGATGCGCAAATTTTCCACTCCCTTGTTTGATCCTCAAGAAGTTAGCCGGTATCTATAACTCTTTACAAAACACTTGGCAGTAGTGTTTTAGAATATACCACTATAATCTGGTCACCTGGTTTCAAAAGGCACATAAATACTATCGAAACAGTTCAAAAACAGAAAAAAGTTTTCTTAGAAAGTTTTGTAATCGTTTACACTTGCGTGGTCTATTGCAAACGTACGAGGCTCGTTTGGCTTTTTAGGTCTGAGCCTCAGATTTCTGTATATGCAAGTAGGTGATCAGCCTTCTGTTCCTGGCTCACGCCGTCGACTTTTTGGGTTCGACGTGATTTCATTGTCATTGTTTATTTTAGTAAAATATTGTATCTTTGATAATAACCTTGCAAAATTTTCCTTTCTTTGTAATCATAGTTAGAACTAAAATTCTTCTATACGTGCCTAACGTTTATCTGCTACTTTAATTGGTCCAGTGAATAGGCTTTCTCTTATGGTAGGGGAGCCCACGATGCTAAATGGGGATTTACTCGAGCGTCGTAGAGACCTATTGGGATGCAAAGCTTAGATAATAAGAAGAAAAAATGTTATATGATATATATCTTTTCATCGGTGGGGGAAGCGGCTATAGATTGTTAAATATGTAAAAAAAACTGTTGCATGGACATCCTCGAGCGCGTCAGATATTTATAGCATCAATGCCCTACGTATTTTTAATAATGTACGTATGTTAATCTGATCGTTTGCATGATGCGGGTGGTTGTATTTAAGGGTTGAAAATGAAAATAAAATAAAAATTATCGAGCGCGTCAGATTTTCTAAGAGAGTGTTAAGTGCACAAAAAAAAGCTCTCATTCACTAATCTGACGATTTCGATGGGACGCAAACCCACGGCCATTTTCATAATTTGCAAAAAAAAAAAACGCAATTTTGAAATACTCAAGCGCGTCAGATTAAGATATATGTGGTTCATCTTTATGTTCTAAACGTACTGTCTCATAATCTGACGGTTATCTAGAGGGATTCGTCTGATCTGACAAATTTTTTTTAGAAAAACGGTTCACCTAAAGGGCCATCCCTGAAACTTCCCGCTAATTCCATTCCTGGGCGCTTAAAATTGATATTTTGAGCTCGCTGAGTTTAAAGAAATAATATTTCTATGCATTTGAGCTCTCCCAGCTCGAAAGTCTGATAGAAGTTTCATAGAACACTATTTTTGGAATTTTCAAACCGCAATAACTTTTGAATGGATCAAGCAATTTTCACGCGGTTGGCGGCATTCGACGCAGTTTTATCATCCTCATCCTCAAGTAATTTAGCAATTTTAATTCATCGAACCACAAATTTCGGAGTAATCCCGAAAAAACACTTTTTCGGGTTTCTTTCGTTCACGATATCTCTCGAACTAATCAACCACTTTTGACCAGCTTGGTGGCGATCGACGTGGTTTTTCAAGCTCAAAGGCGGATTAGTTTTTGAAGTTGATCAATAAAAAAACCACTTTAAAAAAAAAAATATTTCTTATTTTTTTAAGATTTTTTCAAAATTTCTCAAAATCTATCGGTCCGAATCGGTTCAAATTCACAGGAAATGTAATTTTGAGGGAAATATTTAGAACGCGGTTTAGTAGATTCCGATCGGTTTAAGGATGTAGGATGTGGATAACACTTTTTAGGATGTAATTAACTCACCCTACCTTAATCTGACGCGCTCGGGAATTTCTGATGGTCAATTTTTTTTTACTAATCTGATCCTGTCTCCTTCACGGGCGGCCATAGATATGGGCCTCATATTTTGTGGAGGTACTTAACCGGGTACAAGGTATCCCCCTATATATTAATCTGTCGCGCTTTAGTAAATCCCGAAATCCCCTCTTGGGCTCCCCTACCATTATAACTTAATTACTAACATTAATGAAAATATTGATATATTTTACAAAAAAAATTTCTAATTAAGGCAAGTAGCCTTTAAGTTTCTATTTACTTTCTGATTCTGTTTCCTTGTTTTTATTTTTTTTCTTACTAGTTTGATATTTGTTCTAATATACCTAATTGATATTTATGCGTGTAAAATTTGTGAATTATTCTTATTGTCATCTGAAAACTAAAAGCATAAAAATTAAATTACTTCGTAGAAACATCTGCGTTATTATGGCAATACGCAATAGGCTCTAATCAAATATTTATTTGTTAAAATGTGTCCGAGTTATATAAACTATGTAATAATTTCGCATCTATATCTTAAATAATTATCTTTTTTGTGTTAATTAAGGAAATATCGAATTATACTTTAAAACAAATAGACCGATTTTTATATTAGAGCGTTTATAAATGTCTAGCAGCAATTATCGTTTGAACATAATAAAATAAAACACTTTTTTTTATTATTTCTCAGACAACACAGACTTTAACATACTTTTTCTTGAATTTTAATCACATACCTACATATTATAAAAGATTATTGAACGATTCCAGGTAAATCTCTATGCTACCAGCTACCTGCGATATTAACACCAGGTGTCACAATAGTTATATCCCCATTAAAATCGCTCATCTTGGATCAAGTCAACAAACTATTGTCCTTAGACGTAAGTAATTTTTAATATCAGCCAAATTATGTCTATCTCGAAAAAAATATTATGTTCTATTAGTGCATTATTAGAGTCGGTAGCTCGAAACATTTAACTATACGGCCTTATTATAAAATAAATTAGTGTCGCTCGAACCTTTTTAGGTCTGGGCCTCAGAGCTCTGTATCTGTTTCATGATCATTGGTCAATCTAATGCAAGTTGGTGATCAGCCTCCTATGCCTGACATACGCCGTCGACTGTTTGGGTCTAACGCAAGCCGGTTTCCTCACGATGTTTTCCTTCACCGTTCGAGCGAATGTTAAATGCACTTAGAAAGTCCATTGGTACACAGCCGGGGATCGAACCTACGTACTCAGGGAAGAGATTCGCACGTTGAAGCCACTAGGCCAACACTGCGTTATTATAAAACGTTAAATATTATGTAACGTTCTATATTTTCCCCTTATTATTGCCCTAATCCGTATTGGGGTACTAGGAGTACATAAAGCATGCTGCTTTCATACAGTTTTTCAAAGACTGTTCAATCCACAAATTCAAACATATCAGTAACAGAGAGATATTAATTAGATACCAGCTGCTCATCTATCCGGCGATATATCTCTAGCTACTGTTGAGGAGGTGTATCACAAATTGTCTCTTCGCGAGCCCGCTATCAAGCTTTTGTATGTGACTCCAGAGAAAGTGAGCGGCTCACCGAAGTTCCAGAGCATGCTGGACATGCTCTATTCGAGAGGGAAAATTGCTAGGTGAGTTTTGGAGAAGGTATAATTGCGTCTAAAGTGGCCATTTTAACGTTTACAAATCTCTATATATATAAAATTCAGTCACAATGTTCGTTTCCATACTCTTCCGAAACAGCTTGACCGATTCTTATGAATTTTTTAATGCATATTCAGAAAGTCTTAGAATCGGCTACTATCTTTTAAACTCCTAAGTGATAAGGGTTGTCCACCCCAAAAAAAATGTTTATTTTTTCGACAAAATTTTTTGTTTTTATTTTTTTATGTTATATCATACAAAAATACATACGACCCTTAATTTTCACCCTTCTACGAAATCCCTATTTTTTATTTTTGTAGATAGTTATTTTTATTGAACTAAAAAAATGTTTCCTAGAAATATTATACATGGCAATACAAACGTTTGCCGGGTCAGCTAGTATTTATATAAAAATAGTTAATACTCAAGGAGCCAGGAGGATATATAATAAGATAACTGCAATAAATGATTTGACTTCACCAACTGACTTAGATTACTAGTTGTGTAATTGTCATTCAGGCTATTAGTGTATGTAAAGTTTGTTCCCAAGTCCCGCACAACAGCAAGTAATATATATATAACTCGCTGACCCGGCAAACGTTGTTTTGCCATGTACATACCTATATTATTTCTATGATTTTTTTTTAGTTCAATAAAAATAACTATCTACTATAAAAAAAAATAGAGGTTTATCGTAGAGGGATGAAAATTTATGGTTGTATGTATTTTTTAATGGCACATTATAAAAAAATTAAAAGGTCATCCAAAAAATAAAAATAAAATGTTAGGGGTGGACAACCCTTATCACTTAGGGGTATGAAAAATAGATAGTAGCCGATTCTCAGACCTACTGAATATGCATATAAAATTTGATAAAAATCGGTTGAGCCGTTTCGGAGGAGTATGGTAACTAACATTGTGACACGAGAATTTTATATATAATAGATATATAATTATAGAACCAATCGTGTTTGTTGTATTCTCTTTTTGTGTAATATAAATAAATAATATATATTTTTGGGAGAAACGAGAATGGCTAGCGTAGTAGACCTTGGTTTTCAAACTGTTAAATAGCTATATGTAATAATAATGGGAGATACCTTTAAGAAAATAATATTGTTTTTTAGATTTGTGATAGACGAGGCGCATTGCGTGTCCCAATGGGGTCACGATTTTCGCCCAGATTACAAACGATTGTTTATGTTACGAGAACGGTTTCCGGAGACTACCCTCATGGCGTTAACAGCTACGGCCACGCCCCGTGTACGGATGGACATATTGCATCAACTTAAGGTATATTTATCTAATCAAAAATAACAAATTAAAATCTTGACGTTTACTTCATATTTTATTTATTATTAAAAACATAATTTTATAATAGTCATACAATATATATGTTGCAGCCAACTAGATTAATTAGCCGTTCAATTAACAGCCTAACCGTTTAACTAGCGGCCTGAAAGATGTTCAGCCGTAGCGTTTGTTACAACGCTGGCTGGCTAATAAAATGCTTAGGCCATTCGTACGATAGACTCATTATTTGGCAGAAATAAAAATGATACATATGATATAAAATATTTCTTTTAAAATTAAATTGCTTGAGTCAAATTCATATTATTATTGTCACTACACTCTTCCATTGTACTACTCTTTTTGTTCAAATGTCTTGTCAAAATAGGTCACGAATTGCAAATGGTTTTTGAGCAGCTTCAATCGTCCGAACCTCGCGTATAGAATATTGGAGAAGAAGCCAAAGAATATCAACCAAGATGTCGCTAAAATCATCAAGGAGAAGTTCTTCAGGTTTGTTACTACGAGTTTTTATTTAGTCATTTTATTCTACTGACCTATAAAATCAAACAAAAGTTAATCAGGATCGTCAGTTTGCAATCAAAAATTTAACTAGCAACGTCAGTTAGCAATCGAAAATTTAACTAGCAACGTCAGTTAGCAATCAAAAATTTAACTAGCAACGTCAATTAGCAATCAAAAATTTAACTAGCAACGTCAATTAGCATTCAAAAATTTAACTAGCAACGTCAGTTAGCAATCAAAAATTTAACTAGCAACGACAGTTAGCAATCAAAAATTTTACCAGAAAAGTAAATAACACATATAACAAATTTCTCAGTAATTAAGTTTTGTAATTGTGTTATAACTTTTTTTCCATCTACCTTATCCACCTGGAAATGGCACAAACAGAGCGTCTGGAATAGTGTACTGCCTCTCTCGTAAGGAATGTGAGAATCTGTCAGGGGATTTGCGCAAAGTGGGCATTCAGGCCGCGGCCTATCACGCCGGACTCACCGATAAGAAGAGGGAGGCGGTCCAGGCTGGATGGGTCGCTGATAAATTTACTGTGGTAAGTGAGGGTAGATTAATTTCACTTATTGCACAATGACATTATTTTAATAGATTTAGCTCATAGAGAAAGAAGACCAAAGAGACAGACACAAAAATGTTGGGGTATATTTAATTTTTATTGTTAACAATGATCTTTAAAGAAAGAAGTTTGTTTAACTTTTCACTAGTATAAGCAAGAAATTACTAGTAAAATCTAAAAGTGGAAGGGTATATTTTTATTTTTTGTAACATTTATCTTTTCCATAATTGTAAAAAGATAGCTTATAACATATACTGTAGATATAGCTCGTATGGTGTGGTGAACTTTAATAAATAAATAAAGAAAACATTGTAAGACAGCCGGGTTGCCTTAGACCTAAGCCGACGGTGTTGACCAGGCGCAGAAGGCTGTTCAACTGTGCCTATTAAGAAAAATAAATGATCACGAAACAATATTTTTGAAGTGAAACTTCTTTAGAGTAAAAAAATTATGCAACGTCACGAAGATGTGCAGTGTTGTTGTCGAAGAACAGGAAGAGAGCGATTGAGATCGATTGAGAGAGAGTGAGAAAGGGCGAACGGAGCATGAAGCAAATATCCATGGAGCAAAGTAGGGAGCGAGCAAATGAGAAAGATCGAGAGAGAGACTGAGATAGAGCGAACGTCGCATCACGCACAGTGCCATGGAGCGAGAAGTGGCAGAGAGCTATAGTGAGAAAGATTGAGAGAGAGAGAGTAAGGGAGATCGAGAAAAGATACACGCTATTGGCTGATGTATTCGTTTAGTAATTACATATTAGAACTTTAGATGGCAATTCTGTCGCATAACGTCTTGTGCAGTAAACGCAGATTTTTTATTTATTCACATTATCTTTACCACGTATACAGTGTGTAAACAGTGTGAATATAGATATACAAATACATGAAGTGATCATAATACTGGTACATTATCTATTTTAGTAAGTTTTACTTCCGACATGTGTACTTTGTACGCACGCACTTTTTAAAAGTATAAAATACTTTATGTTAGGTATTTGTGCTAGCGTTGCCAGTTTTCTCAAGTATTATTTGTCCAGATCTGCGCCACAATAGCCTTCGGCATGGGCGTGGACAAGTCGGACGTCCGCTACGTGATCCACCACAGTATGCCGAAGTCCGTGGAAGGGTACTACCAAGAGGCGGGGAGGGCGGGCCGAGACGGCGAACCAGCCACTTGTCTGCTGTACTACTGCTACGGGGACGTCGTTAGGTATCGCCGCTTGCTGGACCGTAAGACTCCTCATACTTCACGAGATACTTGTAACTTCTTTGACGAATATAAACTCCTACTTTTAGTAAAAGACTAAATACGTATAGTATTTAATTTCATAGAAATACAGTTACTATCAATCTAAAAAATAATAAAATAAAATCAAGTATCAAGTAAGTTTAATCCACAAAATATATCAAACTAAAAGTTTTGGGTCACCATACAATTTTTTTTTTATTTGCCGCGCTTTTTCTTTCATTAGCCAGACTATTAGATTATTGCTTTGTTTTTTTTAAAGAAGTTACCAAAATGTCTAAATCGCGTAAACTACAGACAACTTTGTCATATTATTTATATACATATATTCATTTTAAGTGGAAGAAAATTACGAACAAAGTATCTTGTATTTTGCAAAACATTTATGTTCAGATTCATGAATTTGCCAGAAACAGAAATAAGACAAGAATTTGGGGCCTAAAAGTTTTTCTGTTAGCATTTTTTTAAATTTTCAGTGGAAAGAAACGCGACACCCGAAGCGAAGCGTGTCCACATAGAAAATCTCCTCCGAATGGTGGAAGTGTGCGAAAGCGTCTCCGAATGTCGAAGGGCCCAAGTGCTGACTTATCTCGGAGAGAAGTTCTCCCGAGAGTTGTGCAAGAGAGACAAGAAGACCGCGTGCGATAACTGCCTTAATGACCACAACTATAAGGTATACTTTTGTTTTTCAAATTCTTAATGATATAAAAATATCAAGTAATGAATTATTCATAATTATATATGTCGGAGAAATATCGTCACTCCATCGATATGGACATCGTCGATAGCGGGTTTAGTGGGCGTCATGTCGGTAACGTGCGAGCTTTTTAGATTGGTTCCTATATAAATTCTTCACTTTTAATCAAATTCTACTAGAGCCAACTCGATCCAACCTCTCATCACCACAATGCTACACTGACTACTCAAGAACTACCCTGCGTTTCTCGAACTCGAGGCATTTGCTCGGCTCTGATTGGTCGTAACAATATTCGTACTTTTATTCGTTTAGTTATACTTATCTAAATTAAGAAACAATTAAATAATAACAAAACAAATTGAATCAAAATAAATTGTGATTCTTAAAAGTAATAGAAGCAATCTTTACGATTACCCAAAGCAAAAAAAATGAACGGTCAATTAACTCGATCAGAACATTTCCTGATAATGCGAGCATTCCGCGGCATATATATTATATATAGCTGATCCGGCAAACGTCATTTTACCATGTAATATCATTTATAATAAAAAATAGGGGTTGATCGTAGAGGGTTGAAAATTAGGGGTTGTATGTATTTTTTAATGCTGTATCATAAAAAAATTCAAAAAATAAAATTTATCTAAAAATTCAAAAAAAATATTTAGGGGTGGACTACCCTTAACATTTAGGGGGATGAAAAGTAGATGTTGTCCGATTCTCAGACATACCCAATATGCACACAAAATTTCATGAGAATCGGTCAAGCCGATTCGCGTATGTTTCGTGTATGTTTCCTAAAAAAATGGCATATAGGCGTTATAGTCTTTCTAATTCCGATATGTATCTCTCTATCTATATATATTTTTAGCCGGTGGACGTGACCGAAGAGTGCAAGGTGATAGCGCGGGCCATCCGCGACGCGGGACGTTCCAGCTTCACCCTTCTGCACATCGCCGACGCCTTACGAGGCTCTATGCAACAGCGGATATCCGGTTTGAGAGAGAGTCCTTTACATGCAAGGTATAAGCGTTACAACCACAAACAGGTGTTGCATTTACTGTTTATGGCAGGGGCTTTTTTCATATAAATGTAACTCGCATTTATTATTTATGCCTACTTTATTGTGGGTCCAATAAAATTTCTTGATAAATTTGTAATAATGAAGAATATATTTCAGATGCAAGAGCTGGCCTCGTGGTGATGCACAGCGTCTCCTGCGTCAGATGGTGGTCCGAGGGCTGCTGGCCGAGAAGCTGGTCGTGAATAAGGACATCGCCAGCGCATATGTGACGTTGGGGCCTAACATACAAAAGTAGGCAAATTTATTTCACACGAAAACTTACAAGAACTGCTTTTATTGGGGCTTCTTCACACCTCTGATCGGGAACTTCAAACCGAACTAAACTTAACGGGACTCGATTTCATATCGCCTTATTTGTCTTAAAAAGTATTTTTCCAAAAGAAAAGTCTTTGGCTCTAACGAAATCTATTCAATTTATAACTTTTATATAATGAATTACCTAGCAATGCGAGTGTCCATGGGCGGTGGTATCATTTAACATCATCAGCCTCCTGCCTGTTTGCCTTCTATGACATTAAAAAAATTACCAATAATATATGCATGATTAAAATCCAGAAATGCATGAACCTATCCATAAACGACTACTCATAAACATAATACCCATCTCATAAACGACTTATCCGATTTTGATGAAATTTAGACGGTTCTCTAACTTGAAACAAACTAAAAGAGCTTATAGCTCGATATATATTATATGTGAATTTAGACAACGCGGACAAACATTTATTTTTAATAGAATTTTAGCACACGTGCTCGAAAGAAGCAAAAATGAATATCAGATCATTATACTCAAATATATGTATATGTTATCTAAGTATACAGGTTTGTCTTTCTTTTTAAGTCGGTTAAAAACATATAAATATTTCTGTAATACAAAGGCTGATGTCTGGCAACCTCCGAGTGGTATTCCCGATGAAGGTGGAGAAGAAGGCAACCCTGGTGACGACAGAAGTGGCCACAGATAGAAAGGAGACCCCCATCATTGCTCTCATCAAGAGGATCGAGGAGCGATGCTACGCTGACCTCGTCGAGGCTTGCAGGTGAGGTTCAAACGGTTTTTTTTTAAATTCCGGTTATCCAATTTCAATTGAGTTCAAGACGAAAATTTGTTTAGTTTACGTTGTCAAATAATAAGTGTAATTTTTTACAATGCGCGCGCACACCATCACAATAACCGACACCCTGAATATCTGTTCAAACGTCGGTAAAACAGTCTGGGCCGCTAGTTGGCGCTTGTTCTGATTTATCGACAAGTTGCTTTGTCTGTCATGGCGTAGTGTTTTTCAGAGTCGTGTTTATCTAAACCAAAATGTTCGAAGAAAATTATTATAACTTCTAACGTGTGTACATAAGTACACACACGTTTTTTTGATTTCTTGTAAAAGAACAAAGTAAACTTAATCCTTAATATATTTTTTTATGATAGCCACGATCTCGGTGTGACTTCGCATTATATAGCATTCGCGCGCTTCTTTACGCGTCTTGGTCGTAGTGCTAATAATTCCAACATAAACCCCCATTTAAGTCATAAATAATCTACACCAGAAACGAAAGTTTATTTGCAAATTGAAGAATAACGGATATATCCGCCGTACAGCCAGAGTTATCGAGTTATGGGACGGCACAGCACGGTATCAATCTAGTTTTCAGCAAGTTATCCTAACTTTTTTTTAATAAAGTTAAATTAAAGCGTGCTACTTTACATGAATCTACCCTATACAATACTTATGGCTAATAAGCAATATTATGTTGACATAATTTTCTACAATACTAGTGAATATCTTAAACTAAGGTAATGTTCATTAACAGTCTTAATGTTCTATAATATTTTGAAACTTACGTTCAGAAAAGTATGGAAAAGTTTTAGACGTATTGAAATTTTGTATTTAGGGAAATGGCAGCCGCTCGTGGCTCATCCCTAACCGCAGTGCTGCCTCTGGCCGCTCTCAAGGCCATGTCCATACGACTGCCTGAAAGTGCGCCAGATATGCTGACGCTACCTCACATCACGCGGGCCAACTTCGAGAAGTACGGGCAGGACCTTCTCCAGATAACGTCTGCTTATGCCATCGAGAAGATAGGTGAGATTAATGTATTTTAAGTAACGAGAAACAACCATTTATGCAACGACATCCAGTTACATTAAAAAAGAGCATACTCCTTTCTCAAAGGCCGGCAACGTACTCGCTAAACTGGGTGTCCATGGGCTGCGATGACTTTTTGGGCGTCCGCAAGGTTCATTTGCCTAAAAAGTTAGTTTTTTACACAACTTTTATTTATTTTTAGAAACGCTTAGCGGGCCAGTTCTCCACTTACTGTCAAGCTCTTGACTTGTGATTGGTTGACCGGTACACACACTCATACGCGCGTAAGGTCGGCCATTGAACTCAGGTCATTGGACGTATACGCAACGTACGTGTCTCGTATAGATGCGGTAGGACTGGCTCGCTACCATTATATATAATTATTAAGGGGTAGGGCAATCGGATTACTTAAACGGAATACAGATTTGGCTGTAAAACTAAAACAATTTTGTATAAACGCTTTAGCGCGCAGTCGTATTGAATACGGTAACGTTATTTTGAATCCCTTATATGCGATCTATTCGCAAAGCTTTAAAAGCAATCTTAAAGGAAAATCATTTTTACACTTTGCATATATTAATTAGTACAGGAATTTCTCATAGGCAGTAGTCGACTTAGGAAATTTAAAATTATGTCACTGTACGATCGGAGATCTCCAGCCGGTGTTACGTTTCTTTACAAATTGTCGAATTGTCAAATATAGAACCTCTTACAGAATATTAACATCGTCGTCTCCCATTCATCCCTAAGGTTCAAAATGAACAGAATTTTACAAATTCCGTCTGCAAAAACCAACCTAAGACTTCCGGCACCTCGCATTGGAATTGTTTAGACTCGAGACTTATGCAAACTAACACTCCCGAATGTCAAAATCCAATATGTTTTAGGACAAAGTAGTCATTTGTAATCGCTACGTCTCGTCTTACGATATATATATATCGCAGTAAAGTAGTTAAATCAGAGTGTTAATTTAATCTCTAGACAATTAGTTAAATATCGATATTCAATCAAGTCGTTAAAGTTCCGCCAGTCAAGTGACTGAACGAAACGTTTAACAAGTTTCCTAAACGTTCCTAGACAACAAGACGCATTTCAACTTTGGTAGTGTGACCAAGATATTTGATTGGAAAAAAATATATATTTATATATTTCCCTATGTATATTGTCGTAAAAAATTTTTTTTCCTAAATAATGAAATATTTTTTTTTGTTTGTTTTATGTTTCTTTCTCTCTGATTTAACTACTTTACAGCGACATATATACATTCAAACTTTTTTTGTTTTTGTGATCGAGATGCCCTTTGTTACATAGAAAGTAATCAATTTCAAAATATTTTCAGGTCTCTTAATGCAGTACCAAGACGAATTAGAAGACGAGAAGAAGCAAGAGGACAAAGATTTTCAGAACGATTCGGGATCCGACACGGACTGGGGAAGTCTGGCCCGTGAAGCCAGCACTAGCTCCTCCCGGGGCAGGGGAAGGGGGACTTATAGGGGGGGAGTTAGGAAGAAGTAAGCTATAGTTAAATAATATTGATTGATGGTTTATAGTCTATTAAATCCGTCTCGTGTGTTCAGGTACAGACGTAAGAAGACTCCGTCGTCTGCCAAGAAGAAGGCCTATCGAGGGACCTTCGCCCGCAGAGGCCGAGGCTCCACTGGCACCAAGCGCTCTCCCGCTAAGTCTGGTGAGATCTGTTATTTATACTTTTTGTACGCACCTGCGCAGGCGCATGCCCGATGTGGTCTATAACACTCATTACTTTTAGGATCTTCAAGCGGTAGCAAGCTGGGCAGTATGCCAGTACCTCGGACCACGGTGGCGAACACACGACCTGGAGTCGCCCTTTCTAGTAAATTTAACTTCTAATTCGCCGCTTTGTTAATTCGGTTTTTATATAATTAGACATTCAATATAAGTAATTTTTTTTAAATTGTTCTATTTTTATTAATAACACAGAAACTTAATGCTTACATTTTTTTCCTTTTTATGAATTATTTTGTTATTTCCTTTCTATATACTTAAATGACTTAATCTGTGATTCTGTGTAAATAATAAATCTAATTGTAAAAATCTTAATTAATTTTATTTTGGCTAGAAATCTTAATTTGTAATCTTGTTGTCTTCACATATAATTATTTAACAAATGTAACAAAATATTGTAAACCTATTTTAAAAGAGTAAGTGTGGAGTTTCTTGCCCATTCTTCTCCACACGAAACTACCTTTTGGAAGGGGCAACTAGAATCTTCTTTATATATTTTTTTTGACGTTCAAAAGTGCCATTTTAGATGGTCTAATTGAAATAAATGATTTGACTTTGTACTTAGAGGTGGGTGAAACCTGTCCCTTCATTGACAACGATTAACAATTGTTAGGATGTCAATGAGGGTCAGTTAAATAAATAACGGGTATTAACAATATAACATTTATTTTAAATAGAGGTTTTTTAAACTGAACTATAAATTCTAAATTTTTAAAGATGAATATTGTAGGTTTAGAGACAAATTCATTTAAAATTAAGTATTTTTATTGATCTACATGGATGATGACCTTCATAGCTTTCCCGGTCTTTGCCAGCTCTATTGCGTCCTTAGCTTTGTGAATAGGAAAGTGATGTGTTATTAATGATTTCAAGTCAATTTTTCGGTTTGAAACTGCAGACAATGCGGCTGGGTACCTGAAAAAGCCCAAGAAGAGTTAATGGTTTTACCTGTAATGAGAATGGCACTTTTTGATAAGCTAACATATTAATTTCCCGGCGGAGGGTCTAATTATCAAGCCGGATAGCGGATTAGCGCTTTTTTCTAATTCGGTTCTTTAACCCTTATCCCATACAAATACAATAGAAAACTTATTAATACAAAATTGAAACTAAAAACATAATATTACATATTATAAACAAAACAAGAAAACAAAAAAGCTAAATCTTTAATGATAAATTATGAATAATGCAATCCTTGTGAATTCTGCCAGTGTGCAACGAAAATATATAATTCTCACATACAATAGTATACAGTGTGCGCAAGAATTTTGAATACATAGCCGGGTAAAATGGATGTAACACTCCATAGAACCTCATGTAAATATATCTAGTAAATTTATTTCGAATTACCTCCACCATTAAAGAGTATTTAGTTGTCGTATCGGTCTGGACGGAATAAACCGAAAAAATACTTATCTTATAATTACTATTTTGCTCAAACTAATTACCCGACACCGCAACGTTTCCGAATAGTTTCAATGAATCGAATTTTGAGATTATTTTAACTAAGTCTGAACTAAATTTATTTTTAGCAGCTGTGAGCCTGTCTCCAACACATTGTTTGTAGCTTAATAATACTTACGAATTCAAAAGGTGAAAAGCTCCAATAATATTAACTTCTCGTAACATTGCGTTACTCAACGGCAGCTCAGCAGTCTCTTCGCCGATGCCGACGATTAAAACTGTTCCACCTGTTCGCGTTACCTAAAGAAGATAAAAACGCTCTAATTGCACTCTTAACTAAAGGTGATATCAGACGGTTCATTTTTTGTTCATTTTCACCTTTCATTCGGTACATTTCACTCGAAATGAAATGTCTGAACAAAAAATGAAACACGAGTGCCGAATGAATTCATTAGTGAACCGATCCAACAGTGTTGGATATTGGCATCCGGTATCTTTCATTCTCACTCCGAATGAACGAGAAATGAACGGTCTGAACTCTGAGAGAACGTTCATTCGGATTCGGCCATTTTGTTTCGAGTCCTGTAGCCGACGGACATCACGTTGTCGACGAAGTTATAACTTTTTTTTAACTTTTCTTTAAATTTACTTTCATCCATTCGAAGATGATAACAATATGAATCAGGATCTTCAACGGCTAGTTCTCTCAACAATGTATTGGAAGCTCCTAATAAATTTCTTCTTTCAATCCATGGTCGCACCCACCACCGTCGACGTTTTCTTTGCTTCTTTTTTGTCAACTCTTTGATTAAATGATCACAAATTAAACTAATTCCAAGACGTACGACTTCATTCGACATATTTAAAAGAAAGAACAATGAATGTTCATTTCTGTATCATTTCGTCTAAGCCGTGTGAACATAGAATGAAAAAAAATGAAGCATTCACTCGAGTGAACAATCATTCGAGTGAACCGTCTGATATCACCTTAAAGGAGCCTTTCACCTCTTTCTATCAAATCGTGGTCTCGCTGTGATGAAAAGAGACAGGTGAGTACTTTATTTAAAAGATTCATGTGGTACGTACGGGAGACGTATTTGATACACTTTTAATATAATTTTCTTATGCAAGTTAATCTGTAAAACGTAATAAATTATCCATTTGCTTTGCAACCCCATGGGGGTCTAGCTTTCATATGGATCTGTTACTTTGTTTATTCTTTATAAAATAAGCGGCGATGTGCCTGACATGTTTGGATCTAACGGTTTCTTCACGATGTTTTCCTTCATGTGCAAATGAACACACAAAAGTCCATTGATTCACATCCAGGGTTTAAACGCACTGCCAACGAACGTATTCATATAGCAGTTCGCAAGTCAAGGACGTAGAGCGGGCAAGAATGTTAGAGAGACTAGTTTCTACAAATTAATTTGCGTTGCCTGTGAGTGGTACATACCATCATAGCCACTCGCTGAGCTGACGTAGACCCACAAGCTTCGATGGTGACATTTGGTGTTGTACCCAATATTTCCACAATTTTTTCTACTTGCTTTTGATCGCTGTATTCCTCGTTCACCAAGAGAGTGTAGTCGGCTCCTAATTTATGTGCCGTCGTAAGTCTCGATTCTACCAAATCTAAATTTAAAGAGATAAAACATTTATTTATTTATTCATTTACAAATCATCGACCCCTCTCAATGCAAAGTAGATTGCCGATAGCTCTTTCCGTAAATCAAGTGATTCATACTCCAACGTGCCCTGCAAAAACGTAGATGTCTACAAGAACGGGTAACAGTAATATTTACGCCGGTAAAGTTGCCTTAAGAACCGATTTTATACTCTAGCATTCTTCTACTAGTAGCTTATATTTTCGTTCAATAGGCCACTTAGTTCTCCCCTTGTATACCTCAACGCATCACACACGGTTGTTGAGATATTCGCTCTGTTTCAACCGTACCCAGTCTACCCTACATTTTAATAAATTGCATTCATTTTCAATACATTAGAGGGTTACCTGTTATTAGAATCTTATCAGCACCCATAGCCTTCGCAGTCATAGCGCACAGAACTCCAATAGGTCCTGCACCTAATATCACGACGTTGGTTCCCAGTTTGATTCCTGCGCGATTACATGCGTGTATTGCGATCGCGAGTGGCTGTACTGCTGCACCTTCTTCCATACTTACGTTTTCAGGGATTCTAAAGACGTGTATCGACTTGAATTATATAATTTTAAATGCAGGAAATAAAAAAACAAAGAAATCTGCTCTCACCAGTTTTCAAATTTAATCGGTTTTTGTTGTGTTAATTTCTTTTATCATTTTGTTGTTAGAAAATTTTTAATGAAAAACGCTTTCAAATGATAAATGTGCAGGTTGTTATTTTTTAGAATTATTACCGGGTTAGTTACGGGATAATGTGAGCATATTTTCAAAAATAATGGAATAGAGTAATTTTTTATTTATTTTTAATAAAATTCGCTATGCACACACACGTAGTACAAGAACGAATAGTGGTGTTAAAAGTTTAAGCCTGGAGAACAAATGGTTGCAACTTGCGAACCTCCTCTTCGAAAATTATCCAAACTTTTTAGTCAAAGCTAAAGTTGACTTTAAAAAGTCGTTTAAAGTCAATGTTGTATTAATGTATAACAATGTTGTATTAATGTGTAATGTATACAGGAAAATGTGGAATGAACCCAAAGTAACATAATTTTTTTTATACCTTGCTTCAAATATTTTATATCTTAAATAATATTCACCCTACAGGTTGACTTCCTAATCAGTTATTTTCGTGTTATTCGATTTTTGGTAATGTCGAATACGTCTTTAAACTTAGGGTTCAGAATCCAGACTGTGCGATCTGTGATTCGTATATGTCAAACAACAAAGGTTTTGACATACGGGAGTCACGCTTACCGCTAAGCCTTGTTTCTGAATATCACCGTTAGATTTACGATATTTTAGTGAAAAGTTTTATTAGATCCTTACTTGTGACAGAAGTCGGCAACATGCTTGTAGTATGTACAGAGGTTTCCCGGCGATCCGTACGTGGAGCAGTAGCGCGGTTCCTCGCAGATATTGTATCTTCCAGATCGACAAAACTCACAGGACCTACATGGCTGAGTAGGTTCAATAGCAACTCTATCACCTGGCCTTAAATTCGTAACATTGGCACCCACCTAGAAATTTTGTAACACGCCTGATGTGTATTGGCCTTAGATAGCATTTGTTTCTTTGATAATGTTTCTGTTCTCAGTAAGTAGCAGTTCAGCGCTCTGTGTCTGCGATGATCTGACACATTGTTGTTTTTTCTTTTTGTTAAACTTGTTACAATCTAAGGCAAGGGTTCTGGAGTTTTCTGTTTGTGTAGAAGATAAATTTAGGGAACGGTTTAGATTAGTAGTAGAGCAGTGTTGGCCTAGTGCGTCACTCATCCCTGGGGTTCGAACCCTGGCGCGCAGGTCACCTACTTGACTTGATCACCTACTTGTCTATTAAAAAAAAAATCGAAACAGTTGTGAGGCCAAGGATTGTTATGTCACTAGTAAGCTCATTTACCCTTTTCTAACTTGCGGGCTTTGTTACAAATTACGACAATAGGTAATACAAATATAAAAATCAATCGTTGCAATTTCTGCTTCATTTAAAACAATAGTATAAGTATCACGGATGGTACCCTCCATTACATATGAAAAACGAAGAACAGGACAATAATAAAAATAAAAAAAGGTCACGTCACAATAATTAAAATTATATACTTTCATCGTTAAAAATAAAAGCAATTATATTTGAACAATTCATTGAAAAATTGAGAAATGAAATGAAAATTGCAAAAGCCGAGGAGGCTTTTGCCTTTCCATACAATAGTAGACCACTAAAAAAAACTTACTTAATTTTGTACAACTAATATTCATATTAAGAAATGTTAATCAACTATTTTTGTATGGATTCATTAATGACGCTCTAATAATAATAATAGTAAATATTATCATAATCAAAATACAAACTTTGACGATAACTCCTGCACCTTCGTGACCCATGATAAGAGGTTCTGCAATTGACTCCATACCGCATCTTGCTGTGGAATAAAGTCGGATGTCCGAACCACATATTCCGACACAGCTCACCTTTATTAGGACTTCTGGAATTTACAAAAAATTACCTAAGTTCCTTTGTTTTGCATACGTGGCCCACAGGAAATGCTCGAAGTGTATGAAACTTTTAAGGCCTTCAAATAATTTGGCCAGAGTTGGATGCGCAGAAGTCACTTATGTTTTATGCTACTGCACGTCCATTCGCGAATTTTCTTGCCAAAACTAATAACTACTAATTAGCAATCCTTTCTTTTATGTATACGACACTAAGACAAAATATTTTAGTTTGTTGTTATTAATAATGAAATATATCATGCTACCGATAATCAGGCGCCCGCTCCCACTGGACTTTTAACGTAAATTACACAATTTAGTTAATTTACAAATAATTAAAAATTAAATTTAACTTGATAACACTTACCATCATCATTTATTATTGGTATTGGATATTCTTCCTGCGAACAATTATAACGTTATTTAATTAGTTCAAAATTTTTATACAGTTAATTCCTAATTTTGGAAAATTTATTTATTTTCATTTAAAATTCAGTCATAACATTAATTTTTAAATTATTGCTTAAAAGATGAAAGTAACAAAAAATATAAACGAAAAAGTGCTTTTAATAAAACATTTTGTCCATTTCGACACTTTTTTATTAAATTAATTTAATTTAAATATCTGGAAAGTAGATTTCCTGAAATACTTACGACTTTTAAATCGTACGGTCCGTGCAAAACCACAGCAATATTTTCCGCCATTCTGTTTAAAGTTACGTTGCTAACTACACTCTATTCTAACATAACATATTATTATCTGAATATGAAACGCAACTATTTGCGTCAAATCAATATTGGAATTATCTCATATTGCATGTGCATATCATTTTTGTCACTATATAAAAAAAACCTGGATTTCATGTATTTTTGCCAAATTGTTTTCGTTCTCTTTAACAATAATTATAATATTATATTTGATTTAGGTTACATAAGACTATATCGTACACCTAAACCTTATCTCCACAATGTCTTGTTGAAAATAAAAAAAACTACAAAAATATAATCAGTAGTTCTGAGTTGATCGCATTCATAGAGACAGATTTATGTAGCGATATTTTAAAATAATACTTAGTGCCCTCGTAAAATTCGGTTTTACGTAACATATATACCTATTATTTAATAAGAATTCAGTAATAATATGTATATTGATCACTGTACTAACATCAGATTTCATGAAAATGACTATTTATTCGATTTATCATTAATCTCAAACCAAAGTATCTTAGTAATAAGTAAAGAGAAGAACAATAGATTTATTACGCCCTAACGATATCTGTGGTAAATAAATATAGACTTGTACTTTGATAGTTATTAGATAATATTCTACTGTATACTAACACGAGATAAGAAATAGTGGCGCATAGCATGTTCAACTGTAGATCACGAGGTTAAACTCCTAGATGGAGCTGAGATTAAAAATACGCCTTGGTATATTCTGTTTGAATTGCACTTTCCAACTTAGAGCTTTAGGAAAGTTAGGAAATTAGGGGCATTTAAGCAACCCTGACGTGCTTTAGATAAGCTAAGACGTCGATACTTGATCTCGTGACCGGCTGTGTCGAATATGCGTCCCATTGGAGTACCTACGTGAGTTAGGAAAAAGAGCGTGTCAGCGCCATAATCTTAATCTTCTGCTTATATGGCTAGAGTCAATAAAAATTATCCGCGATGACCCAGTTGGCCTGGAGAAATATACATGCGTAAAATTATTAAAGAAGTTTAAGTTAAACTATTCATTACGTTTGAACTAGTAAGTGTGACTTAGAAAAAATGTTTTGACGTTTTATTTATGTACATGTTAAGATGGGATTGTAAAATAATTTCGTATGTTCGTTCGTAATTAAATGTACAATTTTTTTTCACATTCCTACCACTTTAGTGCTTTTTAACTTACCTATTTTCAGTAAGGTCTTGAGTTTCATTTAACACAAGAACTGTTTCAGTCGACAGGGTGTGCCAACTCTTTCAAGTACATATAAGTGATACAGACTTGGAAATCATTCAAGCCAAAGTTTTGAGGAATTTAGATTTTATTTTGAATTTATACCATTATATTTATTTATAATGGGATAAAAACTAGATCAGACACAGACAGACAGACAGAAAACTAGAGATTCAAGGATGAAAGGATTAGCGAAAACAGTTTTTTTGGTAAATATTTAACAGCTTTATGCGAATCTTATAAAAATAGTGTTTTTTACAATTCATTTTGACTACAGATCAATCAATTCGGTTACGATTCGCTGTTATTTCACAGAATAAAAATGAAAAACATCTATCTATTTACATTTATTAAATAAACTTTTAACTTTTTACAATACAATTCTCGGGATAAATAAATAAAGTTTAAACGGTTAGCTATAGATATAAGCCTGACTTAACAATGACAGTGGTAAGTGAACTATTAGAGACAGAGATAATAATATTTTAAGATTTTTTTATGTTTTATTGATATATTAATTTAATAGTTTAAACAATTTACGTTTTCAGAATTTCTAGGATTATTCATATCTTTGGGTTCTACGTGAATCATGACTTTGATTCCGGTCCCTTGACGAGCAACTTCGTATGCCTCCAGGGTTTGCTCGAGTGTGAAATGGTGAGTGACCAATGGCTTGACGTCAATTTGTCCGCTGGAAACCATGGCAAGTGCTATTGGGTATCTGAAATTTATGAAAACAGATATAACCATATGGACTTTTGATTGTCTGCTTGAATAAATCTATTATTATTATTATTATTTTTATAGAACAGAGGCAAACGGAAGAAAGTTAAGTGATGCCGCCGCCCATGGACACTCTCAATGCCTGAGAGGTCGTGTATAATAATACTTCAGTGGGTTCCACATAGTGGTACACGGCGGATCTGCCTTAAAAACGCTCAGTTGTGGAACGGCGGACGCCGAGGTACTACGGATAATATTATTTATAAACATTGACTTAATGTTCAGACCAATTGACCTTTCAAGTGCTTTTTGATCAATTAAATAACGTTAAAAATTATGCTGCCTTGTCTAAGGTATACTGTAATTTTGGTCCTAATAATGAATAATACCAATAGTACTTTTCTTTTATACAATATCTGGTATTCTTCCTTTTTAACTCTCTTATAACGTCAATGCACACACTAGTTTAATTGTTTTAGATGCAGCGAAAACAAACAGACCGATAAAATGTTAAAAATCCTTCTAGTGTATAACTAAATTGTCATTGTCATATTCTTTAAGAAGAGTAAAGCTTATGTGGAATTAGTAGAAAGTGAACTGACTCATTGACATATCTGAAAATCCCGCGTATGTCGACCTCTCGCGCCATAGCTCCGGCCAAGGGCAAAGTAAGCTCCGGGTTGCCCATACCCACTAACACCACAACACCACCTGACTTCGTTGCCTGCAATAAGTAAAGGAATTTAAAATACTGCTATTTACTATGTATAGTATTTAAAGTATCTAAATTTGCTACCTGTTTGTTATATCAAAGTAAACTTGTACACTGCTTGCATGATACTTTTTATTTTGAGAATCACGCTGTGAAACTATATAACTTACCAATAATGCCAGTCGGACTGTACTCTGAACTCCACTAGCATCTATGGAGATATCAGGATGTCCTCCTAGCAACTCGTGAACCCGCATTACGAGGTCGGCTTCGGTGGACTCCTTCGATACTAAAAGGGTGAAGTCCGCACCCAATTTCTTTGCGATTTGTAAACGGGACTCAAGGATATCTGCAAAGTACATTAAATATATATATGACAACGCTTAGCATCTCCCTTCGCGATCGCGTATGAAATGAGGCCATTCGTGAGAAGAAAGGCCTAAGCGACGTAGTAAGGGCTGTCGCAACATCTAAGTGGTGGTGGGCAGGCCACATAGTGCATGGACAAGAACCGATGGAACCCGCAGGCTCCTTGAATAGAGACCTGGGCTGAACAAATGACGGCGCGGCCAGCCCACCGATTAAGTGGACTGGAGGTTGGCTCGTAGTAAATACAGAAAGGCCAGTGCAGAGCGTACTCGAGGAAAACTACCTACTAATAAAGGAAAATAACTGTTAAATCTGACAAAACATCAGATTTCATAAATCATATTATATACTTTACATTCTCAATGGCAATGCAACGACTATTTTTCACCAATAAAAAGCACTGGCTTAAGTTTCTATCATTCTAAATTCAATATTTTTTTTTTCAATAATAATAATATATAAAAAACGTATATATTTTTATCTAAAGGTTTACTGCATCCTATATAAATATGAATAAACTCCATGTTAGTTTTATATTTAACCCACCTGTTATAAGAATCTTGCTTGCCCCCATAGCTTTAGCCGCCAACATGGTGACGAGACCAATCGGGCCAGCTCCCAGAACTAAAACCACATCGCCAGCCGTGACTCCGCCTCTGCGACACGCGTGAATTCCCACCGACAAGGGCTCTAACAGTGCACCTTCTTCCATTGTCACGTGGTCTGGGAGTCTGGTTGAAATATACAATCTCTTTAAATTCTTGTGTCCAAAACATGATGGCAGATTTCATCTGATACTTCGATGTTCCAAATATTTTTGGGCATTCGGCAGATAAGTGCTGTTAGTGTCATTGCCCGTAGGATAATTGTCGCCATAAGTTGATGATTAAATTAGTTAGTGAATTAATGTTTAACGTCTAACAAAATCTATAAAGACTAGAATAAAAAATCTATTTTAATAGAGAAATAAACTTACTTATAACAAAAATCAGCAGCATGCTTGTAATATCTGGTCAGGTTCCCGTGAACTGGAGGGGTGGCGCAGAACTGAATGTCCGGACACAGGTGGTATCGGCCTGTTTTGCAGAACTCGCAATAGCGACACGGAACTCCTGGCTCTATCGCAACGCGGTCACCAACTTGTAGGTTCTTTACTTTATTGCCGATCTGAAAAACATACAAATATTATGTCCGTTATCTCAAAAAAAACTACTGACGCTACAGCCCGATTCTGGTCTCAAATTTCTGAATCTATCTTCTTGATTATTTTTCTTTATAGACAAGTCAAGGATCAGTTTTTATAGTCACGCACACAATTAACGGTATTAGACATAAGTTGGTTTCCTTGTGAGGTTTTCCGTCGTCCGCCTTTTTTTATGTGAAATTTTAGAAACGAGTTATTAGAAGTATAAATAGTAATCCTATTTGCCAGGGTTCTAACGGATAGGCAGTCACGGCAATCAAAAACACTCTATTTGTTTATTAAATTTAGTTAGCTGTGTAAACAGAACAGAACACAAGAAATAGATAAAAATTATCAATTTTCTTTTATTTGTGTGTAAAAGTTACGTAAGTTAATAAATAGTAATAATGCGATACATTCCTTGGAAAGAAAAAAAATACTGTCAGGCATATCGCAGACATCAGCCTTGCGATTCTGTAACTCACTTTTCGAACTCACACAGCTCCCACCTTTTCAGAATGCCAAATCATAAAATGACTGCTTCACGACTGATTTGAGAGCGACCGCCAATGCGAAAACCGCTGTGTGAGTTCGAAAAGTGAGTTACAGAATCGCAGGGCTGATTATAACAATGATAAAAAACATCATTTCTCTTTTGTTTTTTAAATATAGAAGTCATTTTTTTGCGTCGTTTTGTCGGAACTTGTTCTTATTGATTTTGTGTGTGTTTTATTACCATAAAACATATCTGCTTGAAAACTACGGAGCTGGTAAATCAAGATAAAAAAGTAATATTAGTAGCTCATGCTGCTCTATGCTCGAGAGTTGCGTGTTGGTGTACTGAGTTCAAACGGAGAGGAAGAACTTCTACCTTCTTCTACCTACTTCCGCCGTTAAAGGAACATCACAGGAGGCACTAATTTGAAGATAGTGACGCAGTAATCACCGCGGTACATTCTTTTGAGGGATTAAGAAGATGAAAAAAAAATAGTTTTAGAAAAAAAACGTGTGGAAACCTGAAAGTTAAGGACTACGTCGAAAAATAAAGTAATATTTAAGATAATTACTAGTAGATAGTACTAGTATTTGTAGTGATACAGATATTTGAATCCTATTTATTCTTCACAAACGCAAATTTCTACATTTCAATGGCTTACACTGAAAACTGGGTTAAATAAGGCTATCATAATACATATTTTTTATTTTTTTTCCTAGCTGAACTGGGAAGGAATAAAAATACAAATATGTTAGACAAGGATCGCATCGCATTTGTCCAAGGTGCATTCAAAGGCAGTTAAACTGCATGCTATTAGAATTGCATTGATTACGCTAACGTCGCAAGGTTGTCTATTTTAAGACATACACATATATCAAATAAGTATTTTCTTATTTTTTTATATGATTGTTCTTTTATAAACGGATATAATATAGCTAGTTATACCCGTACCCTCTCGTCTATAAATACTTTGTGGACAATAAATATGTAGCGACACCCACAACCAAAGGCTACAATCACTGCGATGACCCTAAGACCCTAAACCCCGCTAACAAAGGTTTTCTGACGCAAGGAGCAAGAATTCTCGACCTCAGACAGTGGGGTCGGCAGTCCGTGGTTAGACTGGTCGGATCCTATCTTTAGTTCGGAACAAAAGAACCTTCCTTCCTCGACAAGTACAAATAATTTAAATTTGAACCTATTAGCTCAATACGAAGAAATAAATAAAATAAAAACCTTTTGTTTTTTAATATATTATGTAGCTACGTGTTTCTTGAGTTTAAAGTTTTATCTAATCATTGTGATACTTAAATTTTATGGTGGAACTACATAATATTTTAATGCTACAAAACAATCTTTTATGGCTGCGCTAAATCCTTGAAAAAACAATTTAATTAATTTGTAAATGATAAGTTTTTATCTTCACAGTTTCATTGGATGGCTCTTCAGTAACTCAACTACAGAAGCAATAACAATATTGTATTACAGATCGTATTTAATTTAAGACGTGTTATTCAACGTGGATAACATATTTTATAAGGTGGCATAATACTGACATATGCATAGTTAATCGCAATTCTAAATTAATCTTCAATTTCATGTCAGCAGCGTAACTAATAATAACCACATTCTAACGCAGGTTAAAAATCCTGCTTTAACGCATATTTTTCAAGACACACTTCCGGACGCACTTGTATCGCTATCTTGTCAAACAAGTTCATGGTTTATTTTTGAATAATAATCATACGTTTATAAAGTCATGGTATTCATTTAAAAATCATATTAATTGTATAACAAATAATCCATCTTGAAAGTTGTCAACATTTACGATAATAGTTATCATTATATACCTACTGTAATAAAATTAAACTTATCACAGTTTGTAACCTGCATTCGATCCAATTATCATACAACATATATAACGCTATATAAGAACTCTTTATAATTAAATTATATTTCTTTATAAACTTAGTAACAAATGACAATAGGCTAAAAGGCACCTTGGTTCCGATCAAGAAAAAAATTATGTTTACTGTAAGTGCTGTTAAAACTTGTTATTAAATGATTTACTTAGAGTTGTGGTAGAGTATCTGGTGTTAGCGGATTAATAATAACATAAATAAATATTACAATGTACTTACGAATGTTTTTTCTTTAAATTGACCATGAAATGGGAAATAGTGGCATACCTTAGCGACAACACCAGACGCCTCGTGTCCCATAATCATGGGTCTCTTGAGAACGAAGTGACCGCAGGAGCCGTGTTGCCAGTAGTGCACGTCTGATCCGCAAATACCCACACAATCCATGCGCAGGAGGACCTCTGAAATAAATCATCTTGGTTTAATAAATAAATTGTTTATTAAAGATAGTGATACGATTAGATCGATTAATTATAAAAATCCGCACAATCAGCCATATAAATATAGACATGCAAATGTCATATTAATTTTTATAATTTCATATAATAAGAACATTAACATAATGTCATAGTAATAGTTAAATTATTTATAATTGTTGTCAAACTTATGGTCTAAAATCTACCTCTCACGCAATCTCACGCAATAAAGGCACCTTGTCTTTAAAAATTTAATCACCTTACCCTTGAAAATATTACATGGCAGTGATCTATAACTTCTAGGAAGGTGATTAAATAATAGATAGATAGATAAATAGTTTGATAGCGTAACAATTTATCGTAAGATCTAATGTATCTCTAAAAGGCTTTCTTGGCTGTTCTTTTTCTTATGCTATCCTCAACACTTTTAAATGACAATTACATAATTATTTATAGAACTATATAATATTAAAACATTGTTGAAGGTTTTTCTATAACGTTTTTTTATAGTTGTGTATTTTAATATTATACGTAATTGTCTAAGTAGTCATTTTACTTACCATCGTCATTAATTTCTGGTATTTGCGTTTGTTCCTGTAATAAGTATAAAATTGTAATTAAAATTCAAGGAAAACTTTGTTCTGTGACAAATTAAGGTCTAATAGGAAAACAAATGATAACGTTATTTTTTTGTTTTAGAATTATACAATTAAATCTATTAATGTTTTACTACGTAACTGAATAATAAGAACTAATTGAATCCAAGGTTTATTTTATTAATTAGTTAGAGTAATAAAAGATAATTTGCATCGTATATATATTTAAATATTTAACTGTAGCAACAATTATTATCTAGATTATAAAGCTAAAGGATAAAATCTAAATAAGTAAAAAAAAATCTGATTAATATGTAGTATTTGTAGCATAGCATTTATTTTAAATCGATTAAATTTTCATTAAAATTTCAGTCATAAAAACAGAAAATAAATATAATAATTAAATATTACATAGTTCTCTACAGACTTATAAAAACAAAGGTGAACTCACGAGACGCAAATCTTTTGGCTTGTACAGCACTGCAGTTAGGTTATCCTGAGCCATTTTCTGCGCGTGCGCGGTTCACAACTGTCAATCCACTACTGTCGATAAATTATATCGTAGATAAAACATAAATCCGTTACGTAATTAGCGGCTTTATTAATGAAATTATGGTAATGGTTGAGTGTTTGAAGAGTTTTACTTATTAAAATAAAATAAAGGTTTACCTAATAAATTGCTTATTTTTGTCAAAAGAAAATAATTAAAAGTTGTAATGTAACTTGCAATTATATCTTTTTAACAAGTATTTACGAGATAATAAAAACATGAAGACTTAAAAGTTATGCGGCACTGGTTTGCATTATTTACGAATATGAATATCGTAGTTCGTCTCGGCTAAAACTAATTTGACTAATGAACGCTATGCTTATCAACAAAAACCCTAAATAAATAATAATTTGACTTTGATACCGGACATTGAAGTAAATTTGGAAGGCGGGGTTTTGCGTCACTATCAACGTCACTGGTCGGGCCTCTTAGTTTTTCATTATTTTAAATAATTTGGCAATGTTCCGACAATAAATTAAAATAGATTAGCATAACAAATATGGAATTTTTTTGCACATTTGATACGACGTCGTCAATTTGTTTAATAAAACCTGTTTTCGGTTTTAAATTTAATAGTACGTATTAATGATTATCAATGCGTAGGTAGGTATATAGATAATTAAATTCATAGGCTTAGGTGCGACTTAAGCCGCAGACGGCAGAGGCCACTAAATTAGTTTTAGCGTAGTGTAAAATTATTTTGTAATTCAGTAGAAATGTAGACTTCTTTATTTGATTTATTTCGTTTAAATAACAGTATGTGCTATTAATAACATAAAATCTTTTCTAATCTAGGTTTTATCAAAGGAGTTTATAAATTCTCATTTAGTTGTCGCTTCTGATTTCTTCTGAATGCTAAATTCAGAAGCTTTATATCGAGCCACAATCTAGTCTTGAGTTTTGTAGTTTTTTGTTTGTGTACTGTGAGTTTTGAGAATACGCGTATTTGAGTTAGCAAATCATGTTTAGCGCCAAACAA
Organism: Pieris napi; assembly: GCF_905475465.1. NCBI lineage: Eukaryota > Metazoa > Arthropoda > Insecta > Lepidoptera > Pieridae > Pieris > Pieris napi. Next base: position 766,166 of record NC_062239.1, on the reverse strand, counting down.
CGGAATGCTTTAAGATTCTTCATATTTGTTGCTGGACTAGCAGTAATGTATAATTATATTGGATTGATGTTGTAATGTAAGCCTTGTGATTAAGCGTTTAATATCCACATTCGGACGCAATTTCCAACAACGAGAGGACATTATTTTTTTTTCGGTTATTGATTAATGAAATAGACAAACGTGTCTATTAGTAAATAAAATATTAAATCACGAGGACATAATATACTATTTATAATAATGTTAGCGTAAGAGATTAATGCGCATTCTAATTATTAGTAAAAACTTATTTTTTTTAAAGTGAAAAGTAAAAATTATCCGATTAAATTTAAAAAAACTTACTTATTCGGATAAACTATATTGTTTTGGGATCTAATTCCATGTCAGTACTTTATATTGATATTTGTTAAAATGAAGATTTGAATAAACTGATTTAATACATTAATCAATCATAATACATTAATGAAGTCAAGTGTCTCAGAATTATCTTGAAATCAATGTATATATGTATATGAATAAAATCCACAGAATTTCGACTCTCCAAATATCTTTGGGCCGTTTCAAGTATAGGAACATGTTCGTAATTTCAAATATACAAAAAATCTGACGCACCCACAAATTGTACATCTGTTCTATTATATTTCTAGTTACATCTATGACCGCGGGGCAGCTGCACGGACAACGAGGGCAGTCGGTATTCTCACAAAAACTATTATAGTTAAAACTTCTATCGAGGCCTTGACTAGCGACGTACAATAAATTATGCCAAACTATTGGACTAGGTACGTCTTGTTAGAATAGAAATCTTGATTGGCGATAAACTTTTATTTCCTAATAATTAATGCTTTTACCTACTTTGAAGTCGGGTTCAGAATTCATATTTGACCAACGACAGTTGGTCCCCGATTGGGTTGCCACTTAATAATAACCCCGTATAAAATTTAAGCCTTATTGTTACCAAAACACAATTTATACTAAAAAAAACAGCCAAAATGAATAAAATAAGTTTGCCAGATAACTTTGTCGTAGTTTTCAGTATCAAAACGGATTCGACCTCACACATATATTTACAAATATGATGAGATATTTATGTTTACGTAAGCGTAATCATTTAAATGTGTTACCCTTGCGGCATTAACGTCAATGACCTATGACTACTTGATAAAGTGTAAGTTACCACGCGCATTTTTGTGTATCATTAAATTTTTAAGCGTAGTAGAAAGTAGAAGTAGAAATCACCTCGGTTTTTTTATATATGTAATACCCTAAATCAACCACGCGAACAGGCAGATTCGTGGCCGAGAAGCTGAATAATAATTCAAAGCCTCTTCAACCACTACGCTGACGTTGCTTCTTCTCCTTTCTTCTATATGTTTTTTTTAACACAGCGTAAACTCGTAACTACCAAAACTATGGGCAAAAGCACATAATAATATTTTAACGAACATTGACGAAATGAAACATTTTTTTATCATTCTACAGTGCGAGGTTTTAACATACGAGGTTATCGTTCTACAGTGACGATAATTTTACAGAAATGATACTTTCGTAAAAGTAAAAACGGTACAAATAGACTGATTTAGTTTATACAAGTAGGTAGTAAGAATAGGTAGATTTTTTAGATATAGACCCTAAGTAGTATTCTTGTATTAACCCCCAGGAAAGCAAAAGATAGGTAATCTTTATGATTGCACTTCTTTCTATTACATTTATGATAATACGTAGTTTATAATAATGATAATATTAATCTTTATTTGCAAAGCTTATAAACAACTTACATTAAAAACAAAAGTACTATAATCTTATCAATTTCAATTATATAACTCTTTGAACTATGGTTCGGGCGTTATGAATATCGTGCACTTACTTACTTCTTGTTTAAGAAATAATTTTCTCTCAAATCTTTTAAAATTCTTAAAAACAAAACGCTATATTCATCAAGTTCACGTAACTATAATCCGATTTTAAATATACACGTCAATAGATATCTCACATATCAAGTTTCGAAGTTATATTATAAATCTTAACTTTGACTTTGTGTTTAGTCAATAAATTGATTATCACGCTGATCACTAGATGGCAGTTGTTGCATCTGAAAACGTGGTATGTATTGTTATGCTAAAGCATATTGTACATAGTGGTAACTGTCTCGGCCGAGCTATGCTCGCTATGTCAGCCCGAGCTGAGCTGTAAAGGCTCTTAAGGCCAACGAACACTGAGAGATCCCATTCATGAACAAAATATGATTAAACGAATTTTATGAGATAAATGATAATCGATTCGTATTAATATTTAATATTCCTGCTCGCAGACTCCTTATGGACTAGGGAGCATTGAAGAAAAAAAATCACTTTGATTCCACAATAATTTGGTTTAGAGGATATATAAGGAAAAGTCTTAAGGCTAAGCCACTTATGTTAAATCAAAAAGACACACAGAAAGGGTAAACTTAGCCCTTAGGAGTAGGGGAGACCGGGTACAAAAGTAACACTTTGTACTTCACACTTGATTTGTGGCTAGGTTTTAATATTGTCATTAAATTAATATAACCATATATAATATATCAGTTTATGTTCTTTACACTAGCAGCTCGATTTATTTTACTATGGTGTGTTTTATATGAATAACAGAGAGTTAAAAAAAAATCGTCAGTTGTTACTTTCGACCACGTAGGCAGGTCGAAAGTAACAAGACGAAGAGGTTGGTAATTAATACAATATTATATGTTTAATCAACAATTATTTATTTAAAAAGTAAAAGTTCTGCATTCTGCATCCATCCACTAGCATTGCCAGCTCCGGCACAACCAACAGGACTCTCAAGAATCATGTGGTCTTGGAATTGTTTCAATGGGAATACGAAAAAGGAGGGATGTGTCCTCCTTGAGCATTAATCGCAACAGCAATAGTTACTAATCTTCCACGTTCTGAGGTTACTGCACCTACTTGTTTAGTTCCTTTTTGAGCAACAATCTTGCTAGGTTTGTTTGTTACTTGTGTACCCATAGGACTATGTTACTTTTGTACCCTTCCTCATTTTTGTTGAAACATGAAATATAACTTAAAAACGGAACGTGCTTAACAAAAACAAATTTAAACAATGTACAATCAATCTAATCAAAAATAGATATGCAAACATTCAGATTACTACCATCCTTTTACGACTATGTAAACATTAAATAACAAAATATCGAAAAACTTAGTTTTGGTTTGTAAAAACACGTAGTATCCTCTCACACAACCTAAGAGTGCGTGGAGTACGCGGCGACTAACTACAAGTGAGGGGGGCGCTCTCAGCTATCGCCTGACGGCGGCGAAGCTGTTTTCGCCCATTGGATGAATCTAGAGAGCATTTGTTACTTTCGACCAGCCGTTACTTTTGTACCCGGTCTCCCCTACAACTACTTAACAAAAAATAGTTGCACAAGTATTTAGAAGTACATATACGACTGTGTCACCAAAATATAGGAATTAAATACCTACCATAAGTTAAGTATTGCTTGAGTATGCTATTGCTTCACAGATCACTGAACATTGACTTGAGCATTAACTTTTTATTAAACTAATATGTGTATATGTTAACGTAAAATTGTAAACACCGTTAGATTATAATTTATCTCGCGAGATTATAAACTGTCGAAAGATTGTGAACCTCAGCGTACTGCTTACAATTTAACGTATTATTATTCGGTAGATTGTACTACACTAACTTAGTTATCATTCAAACTTCCTTGGTCAATTACAGATTAATTTTACTTCCCAACAATTTCATATAACTACCGAATTATAATACGTTAATTTGTAAGCAGTTCGTTGAGGTTCACAATCTTTCGACAGTTTATAATCTCGCGAGATAGATTACAATCTAACGGTTTTTACAATTTTACGGTGACATATATAAATAAAGACCTTCTTAAAAGCAATGCACAGGTTACAAAAATACAATACCTACATATATTTTTTTAAATCTGTGATCAGAATAAGCTGATATTTATAGGAGAATGAATAAAAAATATATTATTTAGCTTTACGGTGCTTTTATTCGTTAAATTTTATCTTCGTTTACTATAAAAAATTGACTTATTTAAAAAATCATTATTGAATTGTAATTGTATAAGTAAACTACTACAGAAACTACTTTATAAATAGTACATTTTATTTTGACCTAGTTGTTGGAGTTCTATCGAAGGTAGAATTTGTAACAAATGATAAGATGTTTTCATCTAAATGAAAAGCTAAACATATTTGTTATTGATTAAATGAAATTGAATGCTCTAATTGAAAACAAATATTTAAAATTTTAATAAAAAATTGTTTAAAACTGCTACTATTAATTCATATAATTAATCTTATAATATTATTAAATTATAATGATAACGGCAGCTGATACCAGCGCCATTGCTCCGACATGTAACGTACAATTAAATCATACATTATTATAGGTATGTACACAAATCTTGAATAATTACACAATTAATGGAGGTATATACAGTATTTACAACTCTGTACAATATTTCTTCTCAGCAAGCTATATTTTTTAAAATTATTGACTTTAAAAATTACTCCAAGACGTCCTACGGTCACAAAATATTTCCTGCGGTAGAAAAACAATATTTTACAGGGCACACTAGTTGCCAGAGAATTTGATTTATTGCGTGCAAGTATTACCAAATGTGGGTATGAATTTTTATTAGCCTTCCACCATTCTAAAATGAGATTTTGATATGACTGAATCATCCATGTATGTTGAACTTCAACCACGGGTCTAGAAAATGCGGTACCACTGGGCGTAATATTTTGTAATAATGAACCCAAGTTCTCCGTTCCGGATACCGAAGAGGTTTCTATACTATTGTTCTTCTTTTGTTGTTTCCTCTGAAATTAGGGTACCTAATCCAATAAGATTATTTTTTGTGGATTCTGCAGTATTTTCGTCTTCGAAATAAAGTTTGTAACATGCATGTCGTAAAAGTGCGGCTATATTCTAGTTAAGAAAAACGTGTTTGGTGTCCATTTAGAATATTCTGCCTTACCACTTCCACGTCATCTGGTAAAGGCTGCGTCGCCGATTTCAAAGCTATAGTTATAGCCTATAGGGATAACCGAACTATCAGACACATATCTTTCGCCGGTAATCTCTTTTGTTACTTCTTCACAGGACGATAGAACTAGGACGAGTTTTTCTATAATCCACCAATCGATCGGCAACTCTTTTAATAATATAAGCGCTAACATATAGTATTTAGAGTTCCACATGGTAGGAACATCTTGAACCGTAATTTTTTTTTTTTTTAATGTGGGACAACGTTCTGTGCATTTTGTATAATTTTAGAAATCGTACTATTTTTTTTATAGAACAAACGGGCACGAGGCTCACCTGATGTTAAGTGATACCGCCGCCCATGGACACTCTCAATGCCAGAGGGCTCGCGAGTGCGTTGCCGGCCTTTTAAGAATCGGTACGCTCTCTTCAGTGGGCAGCTGGTTCCACAAAGTGATGGAGCGCGGCAAAAATTGCCTTGAAAAACGCTCAGTCGTGGAACGGCGGACGTGGAGGTGATACTGGTGGAATTTCGTTTTCTGCCTCGACCACCGATGATGTTACTCAGCTGCAGATATTAATCCGAACAATTCCTCTGAACACTCTCCATGGTAAATGCGGTAGAAGATGCAGAGTGACCCCACATCTCTACGCAACGCCAAAGGATCCAGCCGCTCGGAGAGGGATTGGTCGTCGACGATTCGAACCGCTCTTCGTTGAATACGGTCAAGTGGAAGGAGCTGGTACTGGGGAGCCCCCGCCCAGATGTGAGAACAGTACTCCATGAGGGGCCGAATTTGCGCTTTATACAGTTGCGGTGGCCCGGAGTGAAGTACCGTCTTGCCTTGCTAAGCAAACCAAGCTTTTTGGAGGCTGATTTAGTCTTTCCCTCCAAATGACCGCAATGAATGAAATTTAAAATCGTTCGATATATATTCCGATGGTAGCTGTGGCTTTAAGAAGAGTGTATTCGAAAAGGCTTTCGCTATGAAACTAGTTAACTAACCGCTAGCGCCTCCCCCTTATACTTGTACTGAAACCAGAAGGTTCGAGTCCCCTAAGGGTGGGCCAATCTCTCGCCAAATCTGGCAGTAGGCTCTGACTTTGCCTTAGCGATTTCCCGTTTATTTTCTTTTTCCATTTTGCCTTAGTAACCACTAAATTAGTACAATGCACATAGCAATTGAAATGTTTCCGACCCAAACATTTCTCTATACACACGCACACTTAATATTGGATCCGTTGTCTGAAATTGCAAGAATTATTTTACGTTCTATGTTCTATTCCCAAACGATGCGCGATAATTCTTCTGTTAAATACAAGGCCCTGTGTGACGTTTTACTCAAGACACAACATTAAAACAACTAAGAGAATCGATCGCAAGATCATGTCCACCGCAACATCAATGTCCGGTAACACCCTAAAACCAGTCACCATTACGAGACGTCCACATATCAGTAGATTAACATAACATATGGAAACCATTTTCATACTTAGCAACTCCTTTACTTAAATTTGGTGACTTAATATAGAGCAGGCAGCAGATTATTTTAACAAAAAAAATCTTGTGAGTGCAATATAGTTAGGAAAGACATGTTATAAATATACACATATATATGTAATAAATGCAATGCTTAAAGATGCATAAATATATCGGGATTCCCTACACTCACACACGTGAAAATGTGCACATCTCGCTATTGAGAGTATTTCGTGTTGTGGATTGAAAAAGCTGCCGTAAATGGTGCCGCATAAGGTAGAAATTCATTTAGCACTTGCAATGGTTCTGTATAACGCCTTCGTGCTCAAATGACGGACTTACTATTTACACGTTTCAAGCTAAACCTAGTATTAAAACCTGTTATTTGATATACACCGCGACTCTAGTAAAATGAATGAAATAAAACACAAATTGTATAATATTTTTATATCTATTCTGCCCAACCCCACAAGCCATGACTCTCTCTGATGGTCTCCGTGTTGTCTCTTCTTTGTCTTGTGACAGCACTAGCTTCCCCTTTCGCAATCGCCTTCTTTCTTTCCATCTTCTTCTGCCTCTGTTCTAGATTTCTCTTTACTTGCGATTTAACCACCTCGGGGGCTATCGTACTTGCAGAGGTATACGATCTCATAGATCTTACATCAGACAAAGCTTTTTCTATCATCGCCAGTCTGTACTTCTGTGATGTTTTATCTTCTTTGTTCTCTTCGTTATCTTCTGTATTTTCTTTTGTATCAGGTTCAGTGGATGGATTTAATACCAAAGTAGGCACTTCATCATCTAATGATAAATTGTCTGTTCTTTCAGTAAGTTTCTGAACAGTTTCATCGTGTTGAATAGATGCTTCAACCTAAAATTATTTATATAATATGTTTAAAAACATATGTAAAGCATATCTAAAATTAAATGAATTTATAAAACTGACTTTTTTTGTATAAATTAGGTTAGTTTTAAATTACTTATTTGTCTTAGGTTAGGCTAGATTGTTATGTTATTAATTGTATGTTTGTGCAAAGACAATTGATAAAAAAAAGTTTAATACTTTTTTATTTTTACAATTCTTCTTTAATGCAATAAAAAATGTTTGAAATTAGATATTTCTAACACATATTTCTTTTCTAATGCAATCCAGTCTTCCAGGTTATGCGCAGTTAGAATAACATTTAATGAAGCTGTAAGAATTAGAAAATGTATGAAAATTTAAGAAAACTTACCTCTTGTCTCAGACAAGCTATTTCATCTTCATCCATTTTCGTGGAGTTTTCGTTAGTATCCTCTGTATCACTTTGTTCATCACCACTGACTTCGAGACCAATACCCATTTCCTATTAAACATAGACAAATAGATTTCAATTTAAAAATATTATTTTTTTGTAAATTGTCAAGTTTCTTTAATAATCATATATATTTTCCAAAACATAATTTTATTATAAATATGCGCTTTGTCTGTGTACCACTAAAAGTACTCTGAGCTAGTTATAATGAGCTGTCCAAATATGTTAAACAAAATAAAGCAATTACCTGAAGCAATTCATTTTCAATGGCTACATCCCGTTTGTATCCAGAACAAGATACTTCAGTGTCAAGTTCGTCATCTCTTTCCAATTCTGAAAACCTTGGGTACTCTTCACTCTCATAACTGAAGCGTTTCTTGAAGAATTCACGAATACAGCGTACGTCACGGTCATAATATCTGAAGAAAAAAAAGTATCATGTAGTAAGAATCCCAATAAAATTATAAAACACATAATATATAAAAAAAATATAACATGTAAATATAAAGTATATTATACTTTTATATACCCTTATAAAAATATTCTTAATAAATATTAGAATAATTCAAATAAATGTTGTTTTCTAAAATTGTAGACATCATCATAAAATGTTTATATGATGATTTTTTGTAAAATTGTGAAGAAAAGACTACATGTTTAGCAGACAAAGAAATCAAAGAAATTTATCTACTTACTGTTCAGCGTTAGGATGCCGAGTGGAGACCATTTGAGGGAAATCAATGATAATTGGGTGTCCATCTTCATCAATCATTATGTTGAATTCATTAAAATCTCCATGTATGACACCACAGTTCCCCAAACGGACTATTAGACCCATTAACTCATCATATAGCCATTCTACGTCTGATACTGAGGTTACATGTGTTCTGAAAATAATAATTACAGTTTAACACATTAAAAAAAATATTATAAATGATATAGCTGCTCAAGCGCGAAGTATGGCTCCAGTACTACTCTAAAACACATTGAACTGAAGTCGTGGATAACATTAACATTATTATCCTCTACTATAATAAAAATAGGGGTTGATAGTAAAGGGGTGAAAATTAGGGGTTGTGTGCATTTATATATCTTGTATCATAAAAAAATAAAAACAAAAAAATTGTCTAAAAAATAAAAACAAAATTTTTGGTGCAGACACCCCTTATCACTTAGGGGTTTGAAAGATAGATAGTAACCGATTCTCAGACTTACTGCATGAATATGCATAAAAAAAATTCATAAGAATTGGTCGAGCCGTTTTGGAGAAGTATGGGAACGAACATTGTGACACGAGAATTTTATATATTAGAATTAGATAAATAAGTTGGCCAGATCAGATACACTCCAAAACAATTAATTATTTTTGCTAATTACATGAGTTAGCAGCAGGATGTAGACTTCTGCCTGCACTCCCGGAGTGCAACCCCTCATTTTTTCAACATCATATTGGCTTAGTACTGTAAGGATAGTGTATGTATTTTTGTGAATAAATAAATGAATAAACAAAATAAAATATTTATAACATACTAAGACGGATAATATTACCAAAGTTACTTACAATGGTCCTCCATTTACAAGCTCCATTACAACACAGTGTCGATTAAAGTCTATTGGTTTGGGTACAGGAAAGTCTCTGTCATATAAAGCCTTCATGTATGCAAACTCTTTCGTGGCTGAAATTCTTGATAAATAAAGCCACGAGGCACGATTGCGGTGGGCATGGTAATCTCTCTTGTCTTTTACGTTACGAAAGCAGGTACGACCAAGTCTGGAATTATTGAGAAAAATTATAATAAACACCATGAATGTAATTTTAAAAACAACAAATTAAAACAAAATTTGAATAGCTTCAGTAATCTAAAAAAATAAAAAATCTTTTAAGTAGCCAAGTTTTACATTACTAATTTTTGTACACCTATACATAAGAATGAAAAACTAAAATTATTGTACCTATGTAATTTCAAACATAAAGGTGTTCTATCTTCATCTGCTACTATGTAAATATTAGACTCTTTTCCCACACCTATCTGATTTCCAAATGATGCAATTACTTTTCTGTTTGTCAAAGCTTTAAGTGCCAAGTAGTCATAGCCAGAATTTGTGAGCCGATAACCATCATCTGAAATCAAACATTTCAAATTAAAAAGCTTTAAATCTTCTTAGCTGAAGGCCCCAGCAAAAAAATAAACTTTAAAAATAAAAAGCTAGATCAAAAGGTATTTTAGACAATTTTTACATTTTGTATTGCTAGCATAGTATTAAGTACTAATTGTACACAGCCTAGAACTTACATTGCTTTCCTCTCTCGTACGTGAGCAACCTATGTTTACATAAGTCCTTCATCAATTTGTGGACTCCACCATGACGTAAATTGGCAATTGAAGCAACTAAAGACCCTGGCACTAATTCATGGTTCTTCATTCCCATTTCAACCTGAAAATAATTCATTATGTTGAAAAAATAGTAGTCAATATAACCTTCTATATAATGTTTTTATAAATATAGCACTTACCGCAGTTAAAACTCGAAAATCCTCACCAGTTAAGTAACGCAACATTGCAACGTCGAGTTTTCCCATGATTTATAGTTATTGTAATCAAACAATTTGATTATTTAAAATACACAATGTTAACTTAAAGCCATGCCAAAAATAAAAGACTTAAGAGTTAAGACTACAAAAATACAACGTATAGGGATGCTCGATGATCATCGATATTGACAGCAAAAACATCGATGTTCCTATACCAAAAATATCGTAACATCGATGTTAACTGAATCGAACATCGATGTTAACTCACGGCCTCCCACTTCCCAGTTCCCACACGACCAATGCAACTTACGAAGCAAATTATGTCTTCTATGAAACCATCCACAAATCAGGTTTATTAAAATTTTGAACGCGATTTCATTCTTTGCGCCCGTAGGTAGTAGTAGTAGTAGTAGTTGTCGTAGTCTTGCTCGCTCTTTCTCTCTCTCACAGCTCACTCCCTCGTTACTCTTTATCAACAAAGAAATATATTAAAAGGTTCTTCTTTATCAACATTACTTTTCATTCAGTCAGTTGATAAAAAATAACGGTATATGTAATAAATTTGTTCTGTTTCTTAATAAATTTCGAACCATTTCACTATGTTTTATTTCTTTGTCAATTATTAATGCAAAAATCATGCGATGTTCAGTTTTCGATAAATTTCGAACATCGATGTTTGCCTTTCGATTATGACATCGATGTTATGTCAAAAAAATTACGTTGACTATCGATGTTAAGCGGCCCCTAGACGATCAATTATATTGCGCAATATTGAAAATTGTGCAATATAATTAATCGTCTAGGGGTAATATTGAAGATTGCGTAATGATTGTACGAAAGTTTGAGCGAAACAAAAATTTTTATTGAACCATATTTTTCCATTGCGTCGTGTAGGGTCAGCATTGCGCAATATTTTTTGCCTGTGTTTCGTCGGCAAGGACACACGCGTGCACGCTTCCCAAAAATGGCAGAAAAAGATAATACGAAAGTTAAGGAAAGAGAGTTTATCGTCGAATGTATCCAATTGTACAGAGAATTGTCGTCTTTGTGGAATGTCAAGAGCAAAGAATATCATGACCGTGATAAAAAAAAAGCTGATTACGAAACATTGTTGTCTAAATATAAAGAGATGTTTCCTGAGGCAAGCAAAGATGACGTGAAGAAGAAATTCAATTCTTTGAGAACCAACTACCGGAAGGAACTCAAGAAACACCTTCAGTCGATGAAATCCGGATCTGGTACAGACGACATATACCAACCTACTTTATGGTATTTTAATGAAATGTTTTTTTTACAAGATCAGGAAACCGCATCGGATTTACAGTCTAGTATGGATACTCAGTCTACTATACGTAGTCCGGGAGGAGAGAGTGAACATTCTAATTTGGATACTAATTATACACAGGTAAATTTTAATTTTTTCGATTTATTAAGGTCAGTACTCACATACGGTATTACTCGATAGTTTTACTCGAAGTCGAGTAAAAATCATCGTGTGGACCGCAAAACTCACAGCTCGAAGGCTCGCATCGTTTCATTTAATTCCAGCCGGCTCGATGGAATTAAATGAAAGTAATTTCCTTCGAACCTACTCGAAGCGAGCCGTCAAACTTGACTCGAACTTGTGTACGTGACTGCGAGTGGCGCGAGGCTAGCGTCAGTCTGGTATTGTTTATCGTGATTGAAACACGTGTTTTTAAGAGAAATGGATTTGCGAGTTTATTCCAAAAGCGCTATAGAAGACTTTATTAACACATATAGACAGTGTGAGTGTTTATGGAATGTCAAGTCCAAAGATTACTCCCACAAAAATAAGAGAAATGAATGTTATGATAAATTACTAGCTGTGCTTAAAACTGCTGATGAGGATGCAAATAAAGAAACCGTGGTCAAGAAGATAAACAGCCTACGTGCTTCTTATCGTAAAGAAAGGAAAAAGACACGTGAATCACGAAGTGGAAGTGGCGCTGCAGAAGTATATAATACAAAGTTGTGGTATTTCAAGCTTCTAAATTTTTTAGATGATTCAAGTCCGATTTCACCTACAAGGGAAAATCTAAATGAAACACATGTAAATTGCTATACTTTTTATTTATTATTTTTATAATTGTAATTATAATTAAGCTAGTATTAAGTAATCCAAAAAATCATTAGCTCAGTTCCTCCTTTTACATTTTTTCTTGTCATTTTCTTTGATTTTCTTATAAAGCACTGGGAGACTTGCTAAATACAGCCACCGTCTCCTTTGTTGCACAGACATCCTTTGGCTCGAACGGTTCGGTGAATACTGGACGGCGCGCGGCGCGCCTCACTCGATTATCAATGCTCAATGTGTGGACGAAAGCCCATGCCATGGGTTTTACTCGACAGTTTAGCTCGATCGAGTAATACCGTATGTGAGTACTGACCTTTAAAAAAAAGTACATAAAGTATTACGAAACCATTTTCTCTTGCCAGGAAACTGCACCTTCGTTGTTACAAAATCCATTGTATTCGTCCCGTGCTTGTTTTGCGATATTCAGTGATTTTTTTTTATTGATTTTTTCCAATTCTGTCAACTGAAATACTTCCTTTGATGGTGGGTGTATTATTCCTGACTTGTTATCTTCACGAAACATGAATGATGGAGATAAGTAGGAACGGGATTTCCTCAAAAAATTGTGTAGATAACAACAAGCCAAAACAATTTTCCTTATTTTTGTAGGATCAAAAGGAAATGCTCTTTGAAATACTCCAAAACGAGTAGCTAGTATACCGAAAACACTTTCAACCATCCTTCTAGCACGCGATATCCGATAGTTATATATTCTATTCTCTTTTGTTAATCCAGTTTGGCTATACGGTTTCAGTAAATTTTGAGACATTGGAAAGGCATCATCCCCAACAAAAAAGTATGGGAGCTTTCGGGAACTTCCAGGCAACAATGCAGGTGGTGGGATATTTAAAGCATTATTTTTTAATTGTTGTCCAAATATTGTATTCTGCAGCACACCTCCATCTGATACACGTCCATTAGTCTCTACATCAACCATAATGAACTCGTAGTTAGCATTTACAACCGCCATCAACACAATACTGAATGTTTTTTTATAGTTATAGTAGTATGATCCAGAACCAGGAGGTTTCTTTATTTCCACGTGTTTGCCATCTATAGCACCGATTACATGAGGAGCATTCCACTGACTCTCAAAATCCTTGGCAACTTTTTTCCATTCCTCGGCAGTTTGTGGTAGCTGAAAACAAAATAACAAATTGTTTATCTTTTTCAGGAAAATAGTTCAACCATTGAAGCTGATCAAGTTACAACTACATCCTATGCAGTTCCGAAGACAAAATATAAAAAATTAAAGAGGAAATCTGATGATGAACTTATGCAACTTGCAGTTAACCGTCTTAGACAGAAGCCAGACGAATATGAAAACTGGGCTGCGTCTTGTGCTGCAGATTTAAAGAAAATGGAACCAACACAACAAATCTTTGCAAAGAGTGCTATTGCTGCTATTATCATGGAAGGACAATTAGGTCTTTTACATCGCAATTCAGTTAAAATAAATACTCCAACAGTAACAATAACTCCATCTCCGACATATACAAGGGCCACGCCAACTCCAACAAATTACAACAGCACGCCATCGCCTGGCTATTCTGATCTTCCACCTGAGGAGCTGCCAACAGAACATGTACTACTCCCAACAGGATAATCAGCAGAACAGACAATTCTCAACAGGAAAATGATGCTAATGACATGTCTCAACTCTCAATATATAAAGCTAAATAAATGTTTATTAAATAATAAATAAATGAAAAAATGTCTTTATTTACCTTTATTAATTTCTTCAAAACATGTATTATGGCTTCGCAGGTTTCTATAATTATTAAGGAAAGACTTTGTGGGGAAATAGCACTATGAAACTTTAAATCTTCTAGAGTATTCCCAGTAGCTAAATACCGTAATGTTATAGAAAGCCGTTGAGAAGGTGGTATTGCTTCCCTCATGATTGTATTTTTTTTCTCAATTAATGGCGTGACCAATTCTAGTAGCACTTGAAACTGTTCCAAGTCCAGTCGTACAAAGTCTTTTTCCTCAGTTAACATCAAGTCTTTTAAGAGATTTTCGTGAGTGTATTTTGGCCTTTTCGTGTACCAATCTTTCGACCAACGACGTGTTCGTTTACGTTTACGCTTAGCCACAAGCAATAACACTACAGCTGCAGCTAAATCTTGTGTGGACATATTGCTTGGGATCAAACTATTCTCCGACTGAACAAGAAAACATTGCACAATTTGCACAGTTCCTATTATTGTGCAAATATAATTGACCGATTAAAGAAAAACATCAACATCAACGTAATTTTTTTTAATTTTAAAGCTGGTAACGAGTCAATTAGGCCAACTAATTAAGGGAGAGTGCGTTTTCCAATTACAGAGCATTTTGCGACTCAGTGCCGCACAATGCCGCATAATGCTGAAGCTTAATTGGAACGTGAATTAGTTTTCAAATGCATCAGCAGAGTGCGCTAAGTCAGTGTTGACAAAAAAATGGTCTGAATAGAGTTAGCAACCTCATTAATGTATAAATAATGTGGTAAACAATAATAATTGGTTGAAAACTTTTTACGCTTAATTTAATAATCAAATTATTTCATTAACATTTTTTTACTGAAATAAGAGAAAACCTTTAAAGAATATAAGGTTTTAACAAGCTAAATTTACAGTAAAATATTTAGTTTCAAGTAAGAAGTTTACATCATTTACGTTTTGAGTAATATTTTTTAATGATTTCTAAAAAAATTATATACTTTTTCAAAACCATTGCAATTTTTTCTAAAGTATAATCCTGTAAAGTAAATTTGTTTACAGATCCGAATTTTAAAATACAATTGTATTCGTATTTTAAATGTGGAATATAAAAAAAGTAACTATTTATACCTTCATCCATACTAATATTTATTTATTTTAGCAGTTTGAAATAACTTTAATTATTTTCAAAATCTACGACGAAACGAAAGCCTTACAAATTTTTCAACAATAAATAATATTTACTAACGAAAATTTCGATAAATGCCAACTTAAAAAAAAATACTGGTCAATTTTCTGTCACTGTGTTGGTATTGTTTGCGAGAAGCACGCGAGAGCATTCGTTTTGAGAGTGCTCAATTGTGCGATGCGTTGCTGTAGTTGGAACACTCAACGTTGAGCATTATGCCGCAAAATGCGCTCTAGTGCTGTAATTGGAAAACGCACAGAAACTAGAAAGTATAAGATAATATAATATTTCGTCTGTACATGGTGTAGTATATTAGTTTATCTGTGACTTGATTTCACAGATTTCTATACTATAGGCGTGACATCCGACAACAGTGTGGTCAACGTAGGCGATTTATCGCCATTTAGGCTACTCAGAACTAGAATTGGCGATGAAAATATCTGAAAGGCGACTGGTCGCCTATCTGTATGAGATATTCAAGTGGTGAGTTTCCGGTCGGGTAATACCCAGAATTTGTCTTAGAAATCATGAAACCAAATTTAGGAGGTAGTACTGTGCAATTTACCTACCTATATTGCTGTTAGTGACTACCGCAATTATCTATATTCTATATTATATTGACTAAATTCGGGAAAATGTTTTGTGCCTTTCGTTTCGTTCGCTTTGTAACTTTGTTCTTCAACTTCAACATAACCAGTGGCGTGTAACACGTAATTTCAAAGCCATCATTTCTGTGAAAAAAGCATGGGAAAACACGGCACAATGTGTATCGCGAAGAATGGGAAAAAATACCAGTATTCAAAGTAAGTTTAAGAACTAATGTTTTTTTACTGCTTAAGAGGGCCCTGTCCTCCAGTCAGGCAAGCAGGAAATCTCTAGGAACTCTTTCGGTGGCAGTGGCGGTTGCAGGTTTGATTCCCACCTCGAAATAAAATAATGTTTCTACGATCTACAGATATTTGTTCCGGGTCTTCTGGATTAAGTATATATAAAGTTAAAATTAAATAAACACTACAATTTTATTTTTATATGTCGGCTCCTTTTTAGGCTACACTATCCTGAAATTCGGCTACATTAGGCTACTTATGCTTTGAAATATGGCGATATCAGTCCCGGTGTCGTTGGCAACACTGTCCGAGTCCGACACAGCTGACAGCACACTGCTGACTGCAGTCTGCACACTGCACAGTGAACACTGCACACTTATACTTGTGGTACGTTCCACTAAGCGTTCACAACGCTCACGCTCACGACCGCTGATTTCCCCATTCCACTTGATTGTGAATGTTACTGTCGTTAACTCAAGTGGAATGGATTATGGAGCGTTTCGGGCGTTCATGTAAATATTACAAATGTCAAGTTTGAAAATAGTAGAATTTTAAGGAGGTTAGGTAATCATAAACAATAAGTTTTAATATTTGTGACTTAAATTTATTTATGTTAAAAGTGAAGAATAATTGAATATTTTATAAATAATTTTGGTGAAGTTATCAAACAACTTAAGTTTAAATATAATCGAAATGGCTTTGACGGCAGTTGGATATTTGCTTATGCATCGCAATAAAGCTCCAGAAACTAGTTCATCTAGCTCAGATGAAGAATGGGATGCAATTATAAAAAATTATAATCATGAAAACCGACAACTTAGGCCACGTATTATTGACTATGAAAATGTGATTTTTCTTGTCGCCATCTTTAAGCTTTGAATATAATAATATTATTATTTGTCATATTTCAAAAAAAAATTCAAAAATTGCGCCAAATTATTCTCAACGTTCACAACGACCCACCTATTTAGATGGGTCGTTGTGAGCGTTGCGTGAGCATTAGTCATAACGTCATGAGTGACGTTTTCGCCGTGACCACAACGACCGCGGTCGGTATGTGGAATGGCTAAAGGAGCATTTTGATCGTCGTGAGCGCTTAGTGGAACGCACCATTGGGGATCCACCAATTTGCCAAGCCAAGTTCATAACATAACATACATAAAAAATTAAACATACTCCAAACTTATAACAATTAAGTAATAACTTTTGCATTAGATTTTGAATTGTTTAAATATTTTTATGTAAGATGTAATAGTAGTAATTACGAAGTACTTCTGTTGAACTAAGCAAAGAATTTGCCGCAAAAATAAAGCTAGTATAGAATATATGGGATAACTGTACTAATTAAAATGACTTTTACGGGATTTAAAGCAGGTACTATAACTTTAGATGAACCAAGATTAATTTATTATTCTGGACAAGTGCTATCGGGAACAATTCAATTCGAATTGGGGGACCAGTTAACATTTACAGGTAATTTTAATATCCATCTTGTATGAATTATATGAAGTCTTGTATTCTTTTAAACATTAATGCCTTTTTATTATTACAGATATTAAAGTAGTTTACATTGGTCAAGCAATTGTGAAATGGTCTGAAAATGAAGTTCAGAAGTACTCAGGTACTTCAAGAGTGCGTCAGATAGATTTTTCTGGAAGAGATGTTTACTTCAGCACTGAACAATTGTTATGTGGAGGTTTGATATAAATATTTTTCTATAGCTTTGTTATTATTAGTAATTGAAATTACTTAATCATTTATTATTATAAAACCCACATAACATGTCAAATGATGACAATATCTTAATTATAATATGATAACTTTAGGGCCCACTACGCTCCCAGCTGGTTCTCATTCTTTCAAGTTCTCATATCAAATTCCACCCAGTGCGCCATCTTCATTTAAAGGCAGCAAGGGTTCTATCAATTACCGAGTTGTAGCTGTTATGGAACACCAAGATATGAAAAGAGATGAGTTGAGTTCTGATTTTGAAGTTGTTGCACCTTTGGATTTAAATACCGTGGAAGATATCAAGGTACTCTTTAATTTTATTTCAAAGTAATAAGTATCTAACATGGTTAAAGTTGTTAATAAGATAGTAGTAGTAGTAAGAAAAGCATTTTGTGTAAGGTCAATAAATTTTAAAATTCAATATCATTTTCTTTTTATGTTTTCAGAAACCCATTGTTCTTGAATTTGAAGATGTATCCTCTTGTAATTGTTTCTGTCAGGACTCAGTGATAAGTGTCAAAATAGTTTTACCTGTGTCGGGCTATTGTCCAGGGCAAATGATGCAAATTAAAATTGACTCTAAAAATTACAGCAGTGTGGAGGTTAGGAAAATAGTTTTCCAGTTTGTCAAGGTTTGTTATTCTTTAATTCATTATTTTTGTTTTACATTTCTTATTCTCTGTAAGAAATTAGAGTAATTTTTAGATAGGATAGGAATATGTAGACTTTTATAGGTTAAATATTTACATTTATTTAAAGCTTATGCCGCATTTACATTCAGCAGTGTAAGTAGCTGTAGTGAAGTATCGCATTTGCACAATTGACCTGACCACTTCCCTGCTCATTACGGCTACATTAGATACATTATATTTTAACATATATTTGTACTGTATTGTAAGTCTCAGTGTTATTATGTACACAAATATATTTTATAGTAATAGGATTTCCTAATTGTAAATTTTACCAATAACTTGATCAACTAAAATTTACAGAGAGAAAGATATCATTCAGAGCAACCAAAGTCAACATACACACCACCAGAAGAGATTTTGGAAACATTGGTTCAAGGTCCGATATTGGCAAACACCAAACGGTCTTTCACATTTCAGATGAGAGTTCCAGATATAATAGCATATAACCTTGAGGCATGTAATATAATAGATGTTGCCTATTTCTTAAAGGTATTTTTTTTCTTATCAATATTGTATCAAAAAGGTTCTACATAATGTTCTTATAGAAGGCTATTTAACAATTAGGAGTAGTAAAAAATATAACTGTTCTTTTTTTAGGTAAAAGTAAAGATGTCTGGCTGTGCTGAAGATCTAGAAGATGAGTGTGAATTATGTATAGGTTTAATACCTCTTAAGGAAACAGTTGAAGGGACATACATACATCCACTTTCATATTTACTTCCAAAAGCGGCCCCACCCAATATTAACAATATTTCTAATATACCCATACAATTACAAAATGTGAATCAAACACCGTATCCACAATGTGGTTCCAGTTCTAAAGTTCAAATGCCATTTACACAGGGATATAAACCACAAAATGTCATGAATTCTCCTGTTCCATATGAAATAGGATTTAAAGTACCGGATATAGTTGTTGAACCGCCGTACCCAATAAATGATGGCAACATGCCGCAGGCAAACAATTTTCCTAAACCCAGTGCTCCTCCTATGTGAAGTTGAGATTGAAAATTTTGTCGTAATTTTAAATATTCTATTTTTATAATAAGCAGAAAATGTATGTACAACAAAGTCTTTGCTTGGCAAAAAGATTTGAAAAATCTTGAATCTCTTAAATTTATTTTTTATATTTATAACATAGTTATAGGCTTTAAGCCAATGTGCCTTATAAAGGGCAATGATGCCTTGCCATACATTTCTTATTTGTGCAATGTTAAGGTTCTGAGACTGCCATTTTTGTACTTTTCTAGATTTCAATCTTAATAACATAAAATGATCTAATCAATATATTTTTTTAAAACATTGTTTTATTGTATACATATATTTCTGAAATTTAGAATATGATGAAGTGCTGTAGATCATAAGAAATATTCTAATATTGTTAAAAAATACCTACTTTTCAACTATTTTTAAATGTTTTTATGTAGTAAATGGATGTATATTATTACAGATACCGGCAAACATCTTGAACAATTAACATGGTAGTGGGGGAAAGTTTGCGCAGCGCGGGATACAAACGTCAACTGATTTACCAATCACGCAATCGACACGTCACTCCCCCGCCGCCGCGCAATACCGTCCCCCCCCCCGTAATATTTAAAAATCGCAGACAAGGACATTTGTTCAAGATGTTTGCCGGTATGTGTATCAACAGTGATTAAATTTTATCTAACAAAAACATTCGTTTTTTTCTTTCTTAAAAATAAAACTAAATTTATAAAATATGTCATTTATTTATAAAATAGATCTTATATAACATTTAGGCACTTAATAATTTTGTAAAAAGTTAAAAAAATACTATAAGGAGACAGTACAGTTTAATATATATGTATAACAAAAGTTCAATAAATCCGACTAGAAAACAATAGTTATTATGCATTTGTTTTATGACTATCACGTTTATATAATTAAATTACAATACAATGTCTCAAGCAAGCATTGCAAACATTAGTTTTAGTTAAAATACTTGACTTTGTTAAGAAAAATCCTTGTTTGTATAGTCTAGGTCTAAGGAACTTTATTGAGACAATTTGTATTTGTTCGTTATAATATTTACCTTAACACAAATTGAAAGCAATGAGCTTTCATGACATGGCACGGTTAGATTCTGGTGTTTTAGCAGACACAGGACACAATTCGAGATGTAGGAAGGAAAAAAATGTCATAAAATTTAGAAGAAGGTACATCACAAGTAATAATTTGCAATAATAGTTAATAAGGAAAATGTCATATTATTCGCAATATTTAAATAGACAGGAATTATTACCTGGAACCTATATTAGGTAGTATTTAAGTCAATAAAGAAAAAAAAACCTTATGGAAGACTCCACTGCAAACGAAAATAACAAAAAATTTAAAATTAAATTACATTCGTATTGTATAAAAATTCGTGGATACTCGAAAATCAAATAAATATACGCAAAAGACAAATATGCAAGAATTAAAATAATAAGACTGAAAAAACTTAAGTTTTTAAATACAATTACAATATTGTTTTACGTAGTTTGTAAAAATTAAAGTTCTTTTACAGTCTGATACTCGAAATATATGTAAATAAATTCGCGCTTATACAAGTATTTTAAATGTGTAAATGCGTAAGATAATGAACAGTGTATAGATTCTAATCGCTCGGACGTTTAGGTAAAAAAATTAATAACACCAACAATGCTAATAAAGAATATACTCGCGATTTGTAGGAACAATACTTAAGTGTGTAGTACCAACGGGATTTCGCATTATAAAAATATAAAAACTTACTCTAAAATCTCTTCATCTTATAAAGATAACATATCTATACTAATAAAATGAAAATGAAAGACTCGTCACAAGCTACTAGACCGATTTCAAAGTTTTTCACGTTTAGTACGCTACAATATTACAAAGTACAATAAGCTAGCTATTTATTTTCAAAATATTAAAAAATATCTCAAGCTCGGAAAGGCGCAACTGCATAATATTATTATAAAACTTACTCTAAAATGATCTTTGATCATATCTTATAAGGACAATATAATTGTTATGAAAAAAGCTTGCTCCATTTAAAAATGCAACAACTCAAGACAGTGCTGTTGTTTATAATTATTGAAAATATAAATTGCTTTACAGCCAACCTGGCATGTCGTTTAATTTTGTAAATTACAAATTTCTGATCAGGAAGCGCGATTTTTAATTGTATAATGTTAGATAAATGCGTAAGTATAACTTAGACATTAAATTAACTTAATTATTATTCCTTGTCAAGAGCGGGCGGAGCGCTAGCAGTAGCAAATGGATTCGCTGGGGTCACTGCCTAAAATTTCCATGAATAAAAATGATTTTCGTAGATAGAATATACTTAATACAATATTTTTTTTTAAATATTTTAGTAATACATATTAGATATACTACATATATTTTCTTTTCTTTATAATACCTTGGTATCAGACATACGTATAAGGAAAACTTATCAGAAAAACAGACGCATGCATATATAAAATTATATATGTATAAAAAAATACAATTACTAAAACTATATAGTAGGTAAACTATTGGTAGTTTGAGTAGATTACAAGGAAAATTTCAAGTACTTACTGGCATACTTGGAGGATTCCCTTCTGAAGCCACTGATGTCGGAACGGTGAAACCAATTGTTCCTGTTTTTAATCCAGTTCCCTTGTAGGGATACTGGGTATCTTGATAAGGTGTGTTCTGAGGATATGGTGGATTTGCTGAAGGCATATTTTGAGGTGTTGGATATGGTGGATTGGCTGGTGAAGACTGTGCTGCAACTCCTGATGTATAAGCAGGACTTTTAGGATATGGTGGGTTTTGGGAACTTTGAGGATATGGTGGGTTTTGGGAACTTTGAGGATATGGTGGGTTTTGAGAACCTTGAGAGTACGGCGGTGGGTATGGCATGTTTGCAGCAATTTGGTCTGGCGGATATGGAGTTTGAGCTTTTTGGGTCGAAGGATATTGGGTTGTAACAGGATAGGAAGCTCCCGAAGGATAAGGAGTCACTTCGGGGTAAGGATAAGGTGCGGGGTAAGAAACGTTCCCCTGATTTGACGGCTGGTTGACAATGGGCGCACTAATTTGCGGCATTTGATCATGTAGAGGGTTCTGGATATCGTCTTGGTAACCCACTAAAGGTATGTTCCCGATAACTAACCGCTTATAGCCTTTGGAGTCGCTGTGGCAACCACTAGGTGATACCACAACCTGTAATTAAAAAGTATTTCAGTTTTTCACTTCATTTCGGTTAGAAACGTCGCGTATTAAATATTGTGATCGAAAAAGTGCAACGCGCTGACGCAGCGCCGCGATCGCGTTACGATGAATCGTTGACCTAATACTTGTTATTGTGTAATGAATTAAGGCGAGGTTTTGTCTTTATAATTTTAATTATTATATAAAATTTATGATGTCATCTCCAAGTGTTATTGAAATTAAAACCCAAACCGAGCAATTACTAGTGGGTGAACTGAAAAAGGAAAGAGCACGATGCTCAGACCTGGAAAGTATTGTCCATCAACTCAAGGAACGAATAGCTCAGCTAGAACAAAAAATAGATCAGCCCTTAACACAAAGGGATGAGGCAGCCGCTGAATCAATTCAGTATGAGACGGACGAAGAAGAACTGGCTAAAGAAACGGAATGGGTGCGACAAAAAAGCAGAAAGAAAAGGAAACTAAACACCTCCCCTTCCCCCATGAAAGAAGTTACTTGTAATAAAGTAACCAAAGAAAAACCCAAAAAGGAACCCCTTCCACCTCCGATTATTGTCGAAAATGTGATTGAATACCAATCATTTTACGATTCCTTACTTAAAAAAGAATTAAATAAAGACTCTTTCACCGTGAAAATGCTTAGGAATGGATCGGTGAAGATTAACAGCAATAATGAAGCTACCTACAGAGGTATCACAAAACACCTTAAAGAAGAAGATGCTTCGTGGTTCTCATACGAGAACAAGCAGAGCAGGCCAATAAGAGTAATGGCAAAAAATCTGCATGCCTCTTGCAAGCCTGAAAGGATAGTTGAAGACCTCATTCTCCAAGGATTTAAAATCTTAGACGCAGCCGTCAAATATAGCTGGAAAAACAAGGAACCGCTAAACATGTTCATTCTCTCTTTCCACCATCAGGAAAACATAAAAAATATTTATGAAATAAAATCGATACTTGGCTGCAAAATTGATGTACAGCCATTGAAATCACCAAAATTGATCCCCCAATGCAAGAGGTGTCAGGCTTATGGGCACACACAGAAATACTGCTCCAAGGAGCCGAGGTGTGTAAAATGTACTGCAAAGCATCTCACAGTAGACTGTAACAAGCCACGAGACGCGAAACCGAAGTGCGTTCACTGTGGTGAGTCACACCCAGCTAATTACAGAGGCTGTGTTGTAGCTAAAGAATTGCAAAAAATGAGAAACGTTTTAAAATCCAAATCAAAAACTGAAACGGACAAACCTGTAAAACCAGCAAAATTAGTTTCCAAGACTGTTTCCTTCGCTGAGGTTACTAAAGGTCCCAAGATTCTATCCTCAACACAAAATGAGACATCTAACACAGGCATAGATGAAAAGATTAACACCATACTTTCATTATTGACATCCTTTGATGAAAGACTTAAAAAACTAGAAAGCAGCACCAAAATAGCAGCTTCTAAACGTCCAAAGCAATGATGTCTTTAAAAATAATGGCATGGAATGCTAATGGGCTTTTAAAACACCAAAGAGAACTTCATATAATTCTAAAACATGAAAACATTGACATCTGCTTGGTATCGGAAACACATTTTACCAGGGAGTCGTACATTCAACTTAAAGGATATAACGCCTACCATGCCCTTCACCCAAGTAATAAATCCAGTGGTGGAAGTACAGTTATAATAAAGGACGGTTTGAAACACCATGAGGCCTTTAAATATGAAAAAGAACATATTCAGGCTGTGGCTGTATGCCTATCAATGAAGCGGTGTCCATTAACAATATCTTCTATCTACTGCCCACCAAGACATGCACTTAAGTACGACCAGTACACAACCCTGCTAAAAAGTCTTGGAAATAGATTTGTTTTGGGAGGCGACTTCAATGCAAAACATACCTACTGGGGATCAAGATTAATAACGACTAAAGGAAAAGAACTATTTAATGCTATGAAAGATTTGAGATGTGATGCAATTTCGACAGGGAAGCCTACATACTGGCCAACAGACAAGAATAAAATACCAGATCTTATAGATTTCTTCATATTTAGAGAAGTATCACCAAATGTTCTCCAAATAGAGGAAGCTTATGATATGAACTCAGATCACTCACCAATCTTACTCACAATTGGCGAAGACCCTGTAAAGCGGAAACTGAATCCATGTCTCGTGAACCCGCATACGGACTGGGACAGCTTCAAAATTTATCTTGAGAATATTATAGACCTAAGAGTACCTTTAAAGACTGAGGAACAATTAGATTTAGAAGTAAATAAATTTACAAAAAACCTCCAACAAGCTGCTTGGAGCAATACTCCAAAATTTAAGAAAAAGGTACAAAACAACTACTTCCCAGAAGAGATTATAAATCTGATAAAGACAAAACGAGCTCAAAGAAAAAGGTGGTTTTACACAAGATGTCCTGAAGACAAAAAACATCTGAATAACCTCACTAAACAACTGAGGAGAGAGATTAAAATACATAAAGATACTTCAATAAAGAGATTCCTAAACCAATTAACTTCTGATGGTTCCACCAACTACTCCATCTGGAAAGCGATTAGAAATATCAAAAAACCTACAACACATATTCCTCCCTTGAGAGAGTCTGATGGGAATTGGGCTGTAAGTAATATACAAAAAGTTAGAAGGTTTGCTGATCATCTAGAAAATATATTTCAAATCGATGAAGAAGATTCACTTGACTTCGAAGAAATATCGTCAGAAGAGCTAAACATCCGTCTAGTCACACCAAAAGAAGTTTTAAGTGAAATTAAATGTTTAACTAAAAAAAGGCTTTGATTTAATTACTGGTGAGGTACTACAGCATCTCCCCCGTAAAGCTGTAGTTAAAATGACAACCTTAATTAATGCGTCATTTCGACTTCAATATGTTCCCAATATGTGGAAAGTTGCGGAAGTTATAATGATTCCTAAGCCAGGAAAATCACCACACGAAGTAACCTCTTACAGGCCCAATCTCATTGTTACCTGTTATAGCAAAACTATTTGAGAAACTCTTTCTCAAACGTCTTAACCCTATTATTGCCAAAAAGCAGCTCATACCGGATTACCAATTTGGTTTCAGAGAAAAACATTCTACCATTGAGCAGGTTCATAGAATTACAAATAATATAGAAAAAGCACTAGAAGAACAAAAAGTCTGCTCCACGGTCTTTCTGGATGTAGCTCAAGCATTTGACAAAGTATGGCACCGAGGACTTGTTTATAAATTAAAGAAACTACTGCCTCGTCAATTTTCAAATATACTTGAGTCATACTTAACACAAAGAATGTTTAGAGTACTACAAGAAGATGATTATTCAGAACTGAAAGAAATAAAAGCTGGGGTGCCGCAAGGGAGTGTATTAGGTCCGGTCCTGTACCTCTTATACACATGCGATATTCCTGAACTAGAAGATAACGTAATCGCTACCTTTGCCAATGATACTGCTATCATGTCTACGGCAAATACTGAAAAGGAAGCGGTAGTAAAACTACAAAAAGCCATAAATACTGTTGGCTTGTGGACCAAAAAATGGCGGATACGATTAAATCAGTCTAAATCAGTTCACATAAACTTTACCAACAAAACATCAAATTACCAGCCAGTATATATTGATAACGTCAAAGTGCCGTTCCAAAATTCAGCGAAGTACCTAGGTATGACGCTGGATACCAAACTCCGATGGAAGGTCCATGTTAAGAAGAAGCGTGAAGAGCTGGATCTCCGTTACACTAAATTGTACTGGTTGCTCGGAAGGCATTCCGCGTTATCAGTTCAAAATAAATTATTGATTTACAAACAAGTCCTGACACCTGTATGGACTTATGGTTGCCAGCTGTGGGGCTGCACCAGTAATAGTAACATCCAAGTAATCCAACGATTCCAAAACAAAGTGCTCAGGGGAATAGTTAATGCTCCCTGGTATATTCGCAATAACGACCTCCATCGGGACCTTAATATAGAGGACGTCGCCA
Organism: Pieris napi; assembly: GCF_905475465.1. Lineage (NCBI taxonomy): Eukaryota > Metazoa > Arthropoda > Insecta > Lepidoptera > Pieridae > Pieris > Pieris napi. The sequence continues at coordinate 739,412 of NC_062239.1, read as the reverse complement.
CAATAATAAAAAAGACTGCTGGAGCCCACGAACATAGGCTCCACCATCACGTGAATGTCGAGGCTATTCAACTCCTTGACACCACGGGCCTAGTGAGAAGACTTAAAAGGACAAAACCATTTGAACTAGTTAATTAGTGTTAGTGCACGTCAGTACTAAATACACAGTGAGTGAAAGAAAAAAAAAATGAACACAAGAACAGAGTGTCTTCCCTTTAATAGAGACTGTAAGTAGTGTTATTGGACACTTTCTTATGTAAAAATCCTTATTAGTAAATTAGGTTAGACTTAAATTACTTATTAGTCTTAAGTTAGGCTAGATTGTAATGTGCCATGATGTCTTAGTAAAGACACATGTATATAAAAAAAAAAAAAAAAGTATTTTACAAAAACCTATCATAGCCCGGTAGCAACTTTAAAATATCAGCAGATCTCTCTTATTTTAAGTTTTAAATAATCATATTTTTGTTGCGTTATGAAATATGTTTTTATTTACACACACTTATCCAGAGCTGGAGAAATCTTAAATACCTTGAATGTATAATCCACGTCAATATATCTGCAGGCAGCAAGATTGTAAATGTCAATGGAAGGCACCACCATTTCTACAGTCCAATTACGAGTGGTGTCACCAGGAATTGGTCCTTTCTTGATCTCTGCTATCAAATCCTTCGTCTCTCGCGTAGCGGGGTTCGTACTTGCGTGGTATGTTACTTTCTAAAATAGTTCAATAAATCTTACATAGATTGTACACATTTTGATAGCCTTCGTGACTTGAGGTTGGAATTCCGGCGAAAAATGAATGATGTGGGTCTCCAAAATGATCAATGAATTAGACGCAGAATCCTGACGGCTCCGTAACTATACACATGTTGTTACAATAAAAAAGCCAAGACAAAGGGTTTTGAGACGAACCAAGTCAAGAATTTTTCATATTATAATACTACTGGACGGCTTTGAAAAAGAATTTTACCATTAGAATCCCATCCTGATAAACATAGTCCGTAGATGATCTGTATAAAAACTTCGATATTGCAACCCAGGAGAAAAAAAACCAAATGCTATATTGCATGCGCTACGGAAACTATTAACAATTGATGTAAGTGATGTAAAGTTTCATAGAAGACATCTATACAAATAATACCTATTACATATTTAGTCAAATAAATGTTCAGCCGTGCAAAGCTGGGACTGAACGCTATTTTATAAAGTTTATAATTTCCGCAATTAAACCAATCGACGTTAATTTATCACACCATAGTGGTGTCATGCCTCAAGGGCTGGGGCGGGTCAGTCAAGGTTAAACTTTGTATTAATAAGACAGTATCTCCTAGGACAAAACTCACACATATGTAATGTATTTTGATTCTTTTATACAGAATCTATAAATAAAACTACTAATTAAGTGAATAGAAAAATAAGACCCGGTCGGCGAGAGGTCACGCCCAATCATACCTTCTTAATCATCAGCTTAATGTCATCTATAGTAACACGGCCACTATTCTCACAAGCTACCTCGATGGGTATCAGCTGCCCAGGACAGTACCCCGCCACCGGTAGTTTCACTACGGTGTCTGTGGCACCCCGGCTTAAACAGCAGCAGCAGTACACATCTTCGAATTCAAACTCTATGGGTTCCTGGAAACCATTGGTTGGAATCTCAGGATCGTACACGTGCTCATACTAACGCTTTTGCTGGATCAATTGAATATACTTATATACATAATTATTATTTTTCTTCACGGAGCAATGTTAATTGTATAGATACAAGTTGGTGGAGTTCAAACACACGAGGTGAAAGTTGACAATTGCTCCTCCAAGAACTGGGCTAGCTTAGCTAGTAGTGTTTTGTTTATGTTCCAGTGGAATTGTATTACAGTGAATACGACCAACGACATTTCAAATGCTTACCCGACAGTAAGGGTCCTGGTTTAAATCCAAAGGCGAAATAATTCGAACGGCAACTTTTTTCTCTTGGTCAATCTTAAATGCCCTGTCGACAACCACTTTGATCTCATATCGTACGTGTCCCACGGTCCCTTCGAATGATGATGGGCAATTACCCGGCAGTTGGAACTCGAAAGGGAATTCATACTTACCTGGTTGTAATTCCACTTCACCTGAAAAAAATTGGAATAAATATTACACACATAACGTTGGGTATTTACGATAATCTCTTTAATACACTTCTGCGATGAAAAAACTAATTAAAAAAGGGGACGCCCACCAGGAATCAGGGAAGATGGAATAAAAGGGATTGCGAGGAAGGATTGGAAAATTGTGGCGAGGATGAGAGACAAGTGGAAGAATTTGAAGGACCTCTTCCAAATCCTTCCACTTTCAATTGTTCACTCCGTCGTAGGTCGTGCGACTTAATGTAATCTAAGGTAAAATTAGTTAAATAAAGGCTTCTGTGATAAACTGCTAATTTGGACTGTTTTAAAATAAATTCCTTTTCATCCACATACTATTGCCGTGTTTTAATATGGTATGTCTACGTGTTGGAAATAACAATTATTGTAGAATATTAAAAAGTTTATTATAATTCCTACAATGTATTATTATCAACGAGTGGAATGCTATTTTTAGCATCGTATTGATAAGTTAAATCACATGTACTTATAAAGGTGTATAAATAAAAAGCAATTAATATTAGCTAAGTTTCTTGATTTCAAATCGACTAGGAAATTCTATTGCAGTTGGTATAATAATTCTTAGACATCCTAAAATTAAGATTATAGGATGTCTAATACAAAGAACCTAATATTATCAAGGCTATTGTTTTAAGTCCTATGCCCAATCTTTGTTAACCTTGATATTGTAGAAGGTCAACTACACGGATTACAAGGCGCCGCAGACACGTCGGGCCAGGCTTAGGGCGTCGTTAAGCGCGATTCTGCTTATCCTAATTTGTAATTAAGGATTTGTCATGTATGTATTCGTAATAACAAGGGATCACAACAACTTTTTACGTAAGTTCTTGCCTTTTTGTGTAAGTTTGTTTTTAAATGAGACGCGGTTTATCAAAACATTGATTGCACGGTACAATTTTCAGAGCTCTACTATAATTTACCAGTTTGAATAGTATAAGGTACAAGTTAGAAATAAAAAAATATACAGATGCTAATAATTGGCGTGTGACCTGCCTATAAATAAAATGACGTCAGCTTAGACGGCGCCAGACAGCCCAAATACTAAAGTATGCAATATAAAAATAAATTAAGAGATACCGACAAAACAACGTAGGTACATCTGGTATGAAACATTATTTTGTATTGTATATTATGCAAGTAATAAATAATAGTACGGATAACTTTTGATTACATATAAAGTCAAAAATTACAATCATAATATGAAATAATTACATTGTAAACTGTATATAACAACACTCACTCAAGGGTGCATTATTTGACAAAGACGAGCTAAATGGAAAAAATCTATAGAAAAGAAAATGTTTATTTCAGACTAGTGTTAGCTATTACATAAAAATTTAACAAATTCTTATTTGAACGCTATTGCGTATAGTATTTTTTCACGTCTTTTGCACCAGTAATTATGTTGTATTTATTTACTTATTTAATTCATATCTTGCGATATTGAGGCATCTTCGTGATAAAGCACATGCAAGCAAGCGCAATTTGTAAAAAGAACAGATTTCTTGGAAAGTTCGGTACGTATGACGAGTACCAACACGAGTTTATTTCTCGCTAGGACATTAAAGCGACAAAACAACGTACACAGCTCCACAGTTTTAACTAATTTCGGCAACTTAAAAAGTACATTTTAGTATTTATTTGTTGTTGTTATTGAGGGTGGGTGCAATGCTATATAGAGTGTATCATTGTCATCAGTTACATACATGGAGTTTACATTGTATCTGTCAACTGGATGAGGCAGGTTTCGGCCGGTATGATTGTAAAACACAAATGAAATTTGAGATACTAAATAATGTAATTTATTTTTATTAGTCAAAGCAGTTTTATTTAAATGTGCAGTAATTTTTATGGCAGAAAAACGTCATACCATATGGTTTATATTATTGCAATGCTGATATAGAATATTTGCTGTTAGTCTGAGATACAACAGGGCACTATTATTAAGTTGCAACATGTGGTCTTAATGATTACAAAGATTATATTTGCCAGTAGTAGTACTGAGTATAAAAACTGATGTAAAATATGTTTTTTTTGTTGGAAAATAAATAATATAATATATATATATAATAAAATAAAAACCTATGTCATTTGTTATACCTTAAGGAAAAGCATAGAAAAATACTGTAGAATGAATCACAATTTTATGATCAGAGAATTCTCAAACTACATATTTATTTAATTTAATTATTCCTTTTCTTCCCTTAAACTTCCCAATAGCACCAAATGATTTGGATAATTTAATATTTTTTACTGATTTGTTATATAATTAGAATTAAAAAAGCTAAAACATAACATTAAGTCTGTAACTGTATAGTTTCAAAAGCACAATGACATACTAATTTGTAAACATTGATTTGTTTTCTTAACTAGTCACAAATTGGTAGTTCTCTAAAGTGGTGTAGCCAAGCCTTTTAATGATCACTTCCTATAAAATAATTTAACATCGAAATATATTAGTGATATTAGAAAATAAAGCCAACCATGTTAAAAGATTTAAACTACAGTTTAAATCAATAAAACATGCAAGCCCTATAGTTAATTTAATCATCAAGAAAATTTAGCTTAAAATTAACTATAAAGCAATTTAGTCTTATAATTATTGCCTAAGTACAATGATTTATAAAACTCACCCCTCTCTCCTCCTATTAAAAAGGCTTTGTGATTAATATATTCTTCATAGGATTCATGAGTGACTGTATAAGATTCACTTTTACCCTGACTATTTCTTCGACTGTGGTGAGTAGTCCAATGAATTTTACAGTATCCTTTCAATTTTGCAGAAATACCTATTAAATACAAAGCTATTATTTACATTATTACAATTACTACATAAATATTTTTGTGTGTAATTTTAAAATCTTAAAAATTTATTTAAACAATATTTCATCTTACCTCGAAACTTCTTAATTTTGTCCTGACTAAAAACTAATTTACCATAAACTGTTTGCCCAGGAAAGTAGGAACCATTGTCACTATTTAATGTTATAAGACCTTCATCAAAACCCATTGCAAACTGCAGTAAGCAGTAAAGTTTTAGTTTAGTAGTAACAACAACAGTAAACGTTCAGATATCTAAATTTATCTAATTCGTAATTCTAATCTGAAATCTACACTAGCCCGTTTGTCTCACAGATTAGTTAGTTACACTATAGCGGGCAGTATTGTAATTTATTTTCACAAGTCTGTTTATTTTCCGATCCCACGAAATAGAAAGATTATTCTGATCTTGACTTGAGCTTTAGACAAAATCACGACAGGCTTGAGTGCTTGACCCACTGGTCACTAGGCAGTAGGCACTACTCAGTAGTCAGTACTCACTACCGCTAACCGCAAAAGGAATTTGTATGAGAATGACATTTGCTTACGCTTTATCACCAGGGGGCTTAGACAAGATGCTTTAACAGTAGTGTATGAAGAAAGTTTAAAAATTTATCGACACGAACGCCAGTCGCAAAATGATGACGATCTAAGCTCAAGTGTCAACAAAGTACAGCATTTATCTTAGGCGTAGTGATATATGGTTAAAAAGTAAATAACGACTAAGAACAAGGCGATACTCGAGGAAGTGGATCTAAAGTCTAGACACACTCTAAGTAGGTCTCGTAAAATCTCAGCGAGCGAGTATGTACGATCGGCGATCGCTATTAGGTGATTAAAGATTTTGTGTTCTGTCAATATCAAGTCAAAAGTGAAGGATAGTAGATATAAAAAATTGATTGTATGTCATTTGTCAATGAACTCTTTAAAACTCGGTTGACTTGTTATGGTTGTGGTCCCAGTAACCAGTTTAATGATTAATCTCTGAAGTTACTACTTACAACTAGATTTAAAATTATTACTATTAATATAGCTATGTTTGTCAGATTATGACATTTCATTGGTCTCCAAATATTTACTAAAGGTCCTTGCGTTTTTAGTAACACTAAATTATAGCCACAATTAACAATCTAAAATTAACTCTTACTCATAATATGGTATTTGATATTTGTAATAGTAACTAGGCATATATTGAGGATGAATATTTCTATTTCAATCTCCAGAAACTCATCTTGTATTTAAAAAATAATAGAAGTTATATAATCAAAATGCATGCTTTAGTAAGTACTATACTTTAGCATGCATATTTCCTTGGAAAAAACTTTCTGTTTTGGTATGTTCTTATTTTTTTAAATAAAATAAGAGGACAAATAATCCTGTAGGACATCAATAAAAGGCAATTACCATTGCCCATTTTATCATTGGAAACATTTCTGACCATTGAGGGAGGAGTACCCTGTTATTTTTTAATCTCCACTAAGACCCAATTCCTCAATATGTTAATGCAATCCTCTTAAAATCAAAGGTTTTCTAACAGTGCCTATATACCTACTTACAGAACTCTAAAAGAATGCAAGAGCTATGTCAAAATCAAATTTTCTAAGGTAAAATACCTTTAGCCTTGTGGTAATTCATTATGATCAAAATAATGTTCTAATAATATTACATCAATGCATAGTACTACAATATTAGACAAGGTTTTATTTCAAATTTTAAATGTATGTTGTATCTTATCTGAAATTATTATTGTAAACAAGTTTTCTAAAGTAATATACTTTATATTAATAATTGTATTATTATTATCTGTATGTGTGATAAGGTAAAATTAAGTGAACCATGATTTTATGTTAAGATGAAGTTTTTCTTTCATATAATATTTAATTTAAGCCAAGTTCAATAAATATGTTTAAAGTTGAAATTAATATAATTTATTATTAAATAGTAATTTTATATGTACCAATAAAAATAGTTATTTAAAATTTATATAGTCTTCTATAAAAAGGCTATGTGTATTTATACTACACACAATACATATTGCCTTCTTTATTATTTCTGTAAAAAGTTAAAACCACCACCAGTGTGACTGAGGGGTATTTGAAAATATATCTTTAGGTGAAATATCAGGGCGATGACCTGAATCAATCCACACTTTTAATACACGATCAAAGTCCTCTATATCTGCAGCTTCTGCCAAATTTTCTAATATTGTATCAAACTGAGGATCCAAACCCTTAAAACCATTAAGCAAAACTTCCAGCCCTGAACGGGTCTTGCAGACATCTCCAGCAGATCCAACCATATCACAATCTATCCTGAAGTTGGGGTAAAGAGTTATGAAACTTTCAATCCATTTTATATTCTTTGTAACAAGTTCAATTATCTTGGTACATTCAGGTTCGTTTTTTACTTTTGAGAAATCCCAAGAAATCTGTGTGCCCAATTTAAAAAAATATTCAAACACATTTTCTCCAACTTTGAACCAATCATGAATTTTTCTACCCTCTATTATTTTAGGTTTCTCTTCAAACACAAGCAGCTCACTTGATATAGTTTTCAATGGTTCGGTACACGCCATTTTATTTCTGCTGAAATGTAATCTGAAATTAGTATTGTATGTACATCGTGTGTACACTGGTACTCATAAACTGATATACTATAAAGTGTATATTATAAACGACCCGAGTTACATTACGGGTTATGACTCACAGGTCTTACTTACACCTAAACTTTTTCATGTATTATTTTGTTTACTTCGTTTAATTCTTTTTGTTTATACGGCAAACAGCACTATTTACAGCAAAAAACATAATAATATACTAATATATAATTAAAATTCAATACTTACTAGCGTAATCAATTTTAAAAACAACTGCCTACAGCCTAACAACGTTAATAACAAATCACAAAATGAAATATGAATATTGTAGACTTGTCAGTTGCCACTAATGTCACTTGTGTGCACTGCACAGATCAAGGCACGAAATACAAACTAATTTGAATTTCAAGCAACTGTGTTAAAAATATCCTATATACTCTATGGTAGACACTAAAACAGTCTACGGGACTACTACAAAAAATGATAGTACCAAAATACAGCACTCTTATCTATGATAGATAATGTTTGGTTAAGATATTTTAGATTTTACCGAGACGATAGCTCGTATTCTAGAACGTTAATCAAACTTAAATCCTAAATAAGTTACAAGAGCTGTCAAACCATATTTTGTGTATGTAGTTGGACAGTTTGACTTAAGACGATATTGTGACGATAAAAAGACAAAAATAATCCTAAGTCCTAACCACTCAAATACAATTATTTATGATAGTTTTTATTAGTCTGGTAATTTTTAATACTTTACGACTTCCTCTATAGGAACTTTATCTAAGTTTGAAATTTTAAAGTCGATTTTTGTATTAACTGTCAGCCGTAACTAAAATTGTACTTATATAAATTATAAACTTCAAATTTGTAACAGTTTGAGCCTGTGGTTCGAGGGTGTCTGTTGTCGGAGTATGATAATAGTTCGTTTAGTCGGAATTTAAATAGAAATATGCTTTTCTCATCTTGAATAATATATTGATTGGGTTATAAATTTTGAAGTCGTGAAATTAAAAATTACGATATGAACTCATCGTTTGTAGCAGTTTATTGGAATTATACTTTGTTTTGTGACTTAAAAAATCGTAAACAGTTTATATAAAGAAAAAACTTATATTTTAAGTTTTTCTGTATAAAACTTGATTGTATATTTATTGCGATCAATATTAACGAGTGTCTAATATGAGTTCTCAACAAAAAGATATTGAACTAAGCCCTGTTAAGGTTGAATTAGCCCAAAAAAAACCAGTACCAGAATCGGGACATCAAGTGGATGATGAAGAGGATATTATAATTGGTCGTTTTCGAAAAATTAGTTCGGCTAAATCTATGGCTGCTACAAATGGCAATATCCAGTATCCAACAGATCTCCCTAAACCAGAAGTTGATCTAGAAGCGGGCTTGCAATTCAAGACGAGTTCAGATACTAAAAATCAATTGGAAAAATCTAATCATGGTACTAGGACACGAAAAATGCCTGTAACGAAGAGCAGTTTTCGGGATATTGAGAAGCCGTCTCGGTTTAAAGATCAACCATCTGCCACAAGGTTTCAGGTATGTACCTACTCTTTTCCTTATGAACTATATTCCATGTGGTTTAGCTAAAATAACCTATGTGTCTTCCCTAATATTCCTCATGGCGTTTTTCATTAATGTGGTTAATGTAACTTTCTGTTGAAATTGTATGCCTAATTATTGAATACATTACAACATTAATAAACTTTTGACACAGACCAAACAGAAGCTTGAAAATATAACAAACTTATGTTTTCAATTAAGTAGTTCAACTTGTTGATTTAACAAATATTGTGAAAGATGTTTAGAAAAATTAATGTTAATTGTTTATTTTAAAATTATTTGGTCCTGAAATTTTTAATATAAGAGAGTACTTTCGTAAAAGCTAAATATACCAACCATTATCAGGAATAATATAATTTGTTTTAATTTATGATGTATGGGCACATTAAACATAATTTTCTATGTTGTAATGTGGTAACAAATGAGAGGAAACTATGACTTCATTCTGATAACATTCAAGCCATACCACCCGCTAGATAAGATAGTATCATAGAGTTAATTTGAACAAAAGCACTATTTCATTGTCTATTTCTATTATTAATATAACAAGCAAATGCATTTATATGAATTTAACTAAACCGTGACTTGTATTCTGTAGAATCACAATAAAAAGTACATTTTTGGTATTATTATTAACAGATCAGATTTAATTTCCATGGATAAACTGAATAAAATAATATGTTTACTTATTTCTTAGATATAGCTAAAACATTGCCAAATAAATATAAAACTTCGCAAATCGAGTGTCAAACATATCTTAAGGCGCAACTGGAATAGTAGCGAAAATATTATTAAATTCATACAACGATTAAATGTTTCTATAGACATCAACATTCTTCAAAATTAGGATATAGACTAGAAGATATTATATGAAGAAGAAATAAATAAATGTGAGTGCCTTTTTAATTGAGTGTCAAACCTCATACACCTGTTGTACACCTTGCGGGCTTTATTATAGATTTTTTTATATTTTAAGTCTTTATCATACCTTAGATTATCTCGACCTTCTAATAATCGTATAACGTAAATATCAACTTACTTTCGCTTGTCTACACTTGCTCGCCAACTCACCATTAGACAGTATGTGAGTCGACTAAAACGTCACCATATTCTAGAGCTAGAAGACCGGCAGTAGCTCTAGACAGAAGATGAGTAGATGCTTCCAATGGGAAGTCACTCCACATGACAGCACCACAGAAAAAATTTGCTCATAGCCTTGGGGCTGATTGCAAATAACCGCAGAAAAAAAAAAAAAAAAAACTTTCGCTTGTAATATTTATTTAAATATTCTCTTAGGCTCAGCGTACCTCAACTAAAAAAGGGAAGTACGAATAGTATTAGTATTATAAACGCTTTTTTTGCAGCACAATTAACGTTATTACATCGGCATATTCCTATTTTAGGCGTCAGCCTCTTAGAAAGTTAGTCAATACCTGTACTATACAAACTTGCGAAGAAGCAGATAACTACAAATTTATTATTATTATTAATCATAATCCTATCTTAGAATGCTAGTCGATAAATCCTAATAACTAAAGGCCAATTGAATAAGTGGATGGTTCCCATAGCCTCGCGAGCGTCTTGTCCAGGTGAAGGGGCTACTCTAATTCGAGATTCAGTATTGCTTTATATTGAGCAAGATTTTTTACTTAGTGATCTTTGACGATAGGAAATAAAATGTTTGTATTTAGGTTCAAAGCTTATTGTAATCGATACACATTTTTTTTAAAACTGTTTTAAATTTAAAAGCTGAATTTTAATAGAAATAGTTTTTCACACAGAGATAAACGATACTATGATTTACAATTCTATAATTATTACAGAATATATTTTTTAAAGCGCAATTAGGTAATCATATATAAAAAGAAAAGAAAGTATAATAATCAAATAATAAATACATGTGTCATATTTTATAATTTAAGTAAATTTACTTAAAGGTAAACTTATAAGCAAAGAAGTAAAAACTTCTAGCTGAATAAAGGCTTCTGTAAAAACGTTTTTAAAGTATTATATTCTACGGTAGTGTTACTACCAAAAAGCCTGGTGTATTAGAGCTTATGAATGTCGTTAATACTTATAAATATTGTTTTTAAAATATGTGCGACTGCGCTGTGATACCGTAACTGCGTGATCACTAATACCGGTAATACTTGTTAATATGCAGTTATTTGTATTTTATTTAAATTAGACAGTTTTAACATATAAACTTATGTAGGGAAATACATTAGTATTGAATAAATATTTTATTTATTTAATATTATATTTACAAGAACTCGTATTCGCATGTTTAAACGATGTACATAATAATTTAATCATGTTCGTCGTTTGTTATCCTCCTTTCATCCCTAGATAGTATAATATGGGTTTACTACAGCGGCATAAACAGGTATCTCCTGGACAGGCATGCCCTCCAATAGGCCACATCTCACTTAAAATCACGTAGAATTGTGGCGAAAGGTCTGTCCAGTTCTGTATAAAAAAATAAAAAAAAGATATTCATATTCAATCCAGAATTTCGAAGTGTTTCTGTTTTAAAGCCACAATTATTTTACCACTTTCTAAGGCTCATACAATATACAATTGTTATAAAAATTCATTTAAAAAAAAATAAACATTCAGTCTTCTTCACATTACCTAAAAGGCGGTAAAAAAAATACGAATTAATTTATAATCTGTGCTCCGGAATTCATAACTGATAGAGCAGGCGCCGCTGCCTCATGAGGAGATATTGGAGAAATGCCTAGGAGATATTAAACAACGCTTTAAAGATATAATTTATATTATTATCCATGTCTGAGTCCATTCATATGAACCAGTTAAGTCCAATATGAAAATACCCACTTTAAAGCAGTGGGCGCATCTAATTTTAGAGCGTCTAAAAATAGCATACGACGACATACTGTTAACTTTTCATATCCACAGTCATATATATCTTTTTAAACCTAGGAAAAATAAAATCCGAGATTAGATTTATATAAAGGACACTTGGGTTAGGTACCACCACTTTTTCCACAGATTTTTATGTGTACAATGCGTTGTTGCCTATATTATTTTTTGACTAAGTAATAGCTACATTTCATATGAAGGTTTTTGTATAAAATCCTTTCGATTATTCTTTTATAACGTCGCTAATTGGTTGTCATTAACGTAATTTAAAAATTGACTAGTCTGTGACTTACTTATCAAAAGTATCAATACTATGGTTGTTTTTTTCTTTTATAGAACAGGGATCAAACGGGCAGGAGGCTTACCTGTTAAGTGATACCGCGGCCCTTAGACACTCATATTGACAGAGGGCAAGCGAGTGCGTTGCCGGCCTTTTAAGTACGCTACGCTCTTTTCTTGAAGAACCCAAGTCGAATTGATTCTGTAATAATTAAGTGGGCAGCTGGTTCCACATAGTGGTGTTGCGCGGCAAAAACTGCCTTAGAAACACTCAGTTGTGGAACGACGGAAGTCGAGGTGATACGGGTGGAATTTCGTATTCTGCCTCGACGTCCGATGATGAAACTCGTAAGGGTGTGTATGTGGGTATTAAAAAATAATTAATAAATAGCCCATCCAAATTGGAGCATTACCGGAAATTATGATTTCCGGAAAGTCAGGGTCATTGCTACTAATCATTACGAATCGAAAGGGGAAGACGTCGTTAATGATAATTCGCATTCATTGGCGGCGGACCGTTTGTCGGTAATCTTCACAAAGCTTTTGTGTCTCTATTAATCTATGTAATTTATCGATTTAGCCTGAATATCCAAAAATAGAATATGATACACGAAAGGTGTTTTAATTTCATTTTAATAATGTTATCAAACTAAGTGTTTGAGCCTAATTTGACATACTTAGCCATACGTAGATTAACAAACGTTTAAAATGGTACGTTGAAAGAATTGACTAAAGGTATGCTTAATGTCAAACTCAAACTCAAAATAACTTTATTCATATAGGTAAACAAGTACACTTATGGATGTCAGAAAATAAGTTAAATTAATTGTAAATTTACATTTACTACCAGTTCGCAAGTCAGCGGCGTAAGAAGCGGGTAAGAAGAACTGGCAAGAAACTTTCCGCCACTCTTTTCAATCGCTAATGGTGCGCTTACACGAGGGCAATAATTGCTCGGCGATACGAATGGACCGATCTGGAGCAATTAATGGAGCGATTTCAATAAATTCAATAAATGTCAATAAATTATTTCGGCGATATTGCTTCTAATTGCTCCAGATATTTCATATCGCTCAATGTCGCAGATACGAATTGACGAATATCCAATGGACTTGGAAATTCCTAGCAATTTTTGTATATTTCTCATTCGCACTTGTTTGTTTTGCGGCTTGCCGTCTTGCTTCCGCGGGGACAGCGAGAGGTCTAAATAATAATAATTTCTAATTACTTTATTCAAAAGTAATTCAAAGTATGTTCGTGACATTCTAGTAAAGTTTTTGAATAATATATTATCTAATTCTTGAAAAAAAAAACAATTAAATTAAAGAATTAAAGAAAAATTAAAAAAATAATAAATTAAAATTTTAATTAATTAATTATTTTTTTCTTTAATTGTTTAATTTTATTTTCACAATGAAAATTGCGGCCTCTTTGCCAAAAACAATCGCACCCAGATTTGACGCACCAGACGCCTTTTCCTTTTCTTTCTTTTTTGTTTTTGATTAATAATAAAAATAAGCGCTACAAGTCGCCGCAGCAAGAAGAATGTCGTCCATAGCGAGCGAATACTGAAATGCTCGTGTATGACAGTATTGCCTAGTTGATGAAGTTGTGCCATATCGCTCAATATTGTATTGCGCAGTATTGATGCTTGTTGCCGTTGCCGTAAATTGCTTGATGTAGTCGTGACGTCATAATTGACGAGTATTGACTGGAATTGAGCAATTTTAATTGCCCGTGTAAGCGCACCTTAAGTTTTGAGTCACACAAATTGTTTGAACTGGAGCAAATCAATCCCAAGGATTAGGTCATTTAAATATTCGTCAAATTTTTATTTTATATATGTCGGTATATAATATTATCAGAAATAGTTAGTCTTTTAGTAAATATTTAAATCTATTACTGTTTAATGAATGTATTGTTTTGTATGTGATATAAATGTTGTTTTCCGCATTGGAAAAATCTGTAATGGTAGCTTAATCATACCCTAAGTCTAATCCACAAACATACACAAAAAATACACGACCAATTAATTATCCCCTCCTTCGGTTTTAGTCGGTTAAAAATAAGTGTTTATTGTCACATATATTGTGCGTATTCAGGGGCGAAAATTTAACCCTTTTGAAGCGAAACTTCTTTAGGCGTAGGGGGTAAATTTTTACGAAAACGTCACGACGATGTGCAGCGTTTTTGTCGAAGAAAATGGAAAGAGCTATTGAGAGAGAGTGAGAAGGGCGAATTACCTAATAGAAATTCTATTTTTAAAATTAAAATTTCGTAAAGAGAATTTATGAAATATTAGTATTTTATATTTTATGCAAAATTATTTATTGAAATATCAAATGTTGAATTGTAAATTAAAATGCCAAATGTTTTTATTACAGAAAAATATAAATTAAAAATTATTTGTTTTAATTTTCGACACTTTAATATTTTAATAACAATTATTAAATTAATTAAGTCTACTAAGTCTCGGAAATCTAAAGTTTTAGATTTGTATAAATATGAACAAGACTTAAAAATTAGTCGAAGAAGTTTCACTTCTGACATACATTGTACTTTGTACGCGCGCATTTTTTATTATAGATAAAAAATAAATATGTAATTCTCTCACTACTCGTAGTACACGGTACTCATGTATTCAGAATATATCTAGTTGACTTGGCTTGGGTGAAATAAATAATACTTACGAATTCGAACAATAAACCCTTATTAGCTATTCATGGTTGTCCCTATCCCTTTCATATCTCTTTACGAATAAAAGTCTTATTAAAATATTTAAAGGAAAACAATGCAAGTTAATAAATAACACACTATTAACTAAATGAGTAATGTGTGTAAGAAATCTCATGTTTCTGTGAAATTTATAGCATACGAAAGAACCTATACAATACCTATACTGCTATAGTTAAATGTCAATCTTAGTTCAATTGGGTTACCACGCAAACTTCCGATGTAATTCCAAGTTTGGAACATTAGCGCTATTGAGCACATAGACATAAAAAATTGGAAATATTATTTAGGTGATTATTTTGAGATTGCCAATACCGCTCAGCTAGTTAGTAATTATTAAGTCAATTATATTGGAATTTACAGAGTAACAGGGCTGAACGATAAACTATTGTGTTTTATATTGCTACGACATCCAGTCTACTAGAAGAGTGGTACTACATTTTACGCAACAAAGCTGAAACTAAGAACAATGTAATAATTACTCAAGTTTTCAATAAATATATAAAACCTATCACAAATTGTTCACACACAATAGTTTCCGAATACATTTTTAAAGTCAATTGACTACGTATTGACAATCGCTCCATTACTGAGTGTTTTTAAGGCAGTTTCTGCCTTGCACCACCACTATATGGAACCAGCTGCCCACTTAAGTATTACCGAACCAATTCGACTTAGGGTCTTTAATGAAAAGAGCGTAGCAATACTTAAAAAGCCGGTAACGCACTCGCGAGCCCTCTGGAATTGAGAGTGTCCATGGGCGGCGGTATCACTTAGCATCGGGTGATCCTCCTGCCGGTTTGCCCCCGATGTCCTTGAGTTACAGTTTCCAAAATGTAGAGCAATTTACTTTTTCACAAATAGTTTTTATTGCAATTTATTTGTAAGTAAATCGCTACTTTACGTGTTTTGTTTGTGATTTGTAGTAAATAAAATTTTAGTTCAACTATATTTTGTCTAAATGTTTCTTTTCATAATAAATGTTATTACTATGTGTATGTTTTATGTTTGTGTTTTGCGTATTTCGATTTTGGGTATTCTAATAAACTAATACTAAAATCAACGAAATAAATAAAAGTTACTTAAACTTTAAAAGTCAATAAATATGTTCTAAATATGTAAATTTAACAAGAACATTGTTTCCCCTTAATAGAGACTGTAAGTAGTGTTATTGGACACTTCCTTATGTTAAAAATCCTTTTTAGTAAATTAGGTTAGTTTAAAATTACTTATTAGTCTTAAGTTAGGCTAGATGGTAATGTTATTTTCAAAAATCTCAAATGTGACACGTAGTAGAAGACTGCGGTGTAGAGTAACTAATTTATAAAACGTGTTCCGGTACGCGTAGGTGCGATCGGTGACCTATCAATCATTTATCAACCATTCATTAGGTCACGCATTCGTGATGTGACTTAATTAGAACTATTAAAAAAATGTGCGTAGAAAAACCTACTGTAGGTGTTGGTAATAAAGGTGGGATTGTACTGTAAGTTTGACTTCTAAAAGGTGGGACAGATACTACGCAATTGTGTTAGAATTTAAGAGAAATCTGAACTTTATATTACTAATAATAATTTATATAACTCACAATTTTCATGTATAATTTATTGGACTTGACAAACCTATGGTAAAAAACGTAAATAAAACGTATTGGTGTACCTAATCTCCACGAAAATATTTGGGACAATATTTAAGATTATACTTCAAGTTACAAAAAATAAATGTTTCGTTGGAATAAATTGTGGTTTAAGTGCGCTATATAAATATACCAATTCAAATTAGGGTCACGAAAAGAGCTAACCGATTCTTTAAAGGCCGGCTACGCACTTGCGAGCCTTCTGTAATGTAGTAAAATAAAGTATGATATGATATGTACGATACAAATAATATAAGAATTGACATTGACTAATAATGTAAAACGTAAAATTCCTTGAAACAAATTTGCGCGCTATTGTGTGTGACAAAATATGCGAACTTACGATTGTACCACCTGACAAATTTTTGTACCATATTCTTGCAATAAATTATTATTATTCTGGCAATGTTAGTGGCCATGGGTATCACTTAATATCAGATGAGCCTCCTGCCGGTTTGCCCCTGTTACATAAAAAAAACCAATCAAAACTCAGTAGAGAAATGCATATTTTTGTACATAGTCTGGAACACCGCAATTTTTTCTCTTGAAGAAAGAACTCTATTGGGCAAATAGCCATATAAGAGTGATTTGAGTTTGTTATATAGAGCATGGGTCGGACGCGATCATTGGTCAATTACTGTTCATCCGACCACCTCCGTCCAACCTTCACGCATTTTTAAATTACTTGTTTATTTAATTTGTCACGGGTATAAATGTAATGTATTCAAAAGCATAATTATCGCATAAATTTAAACTCATGTACGTGACCAAAGTGAAATTCGTCTTTTAAATTATAGTCAACGCGTGAATGAATGTTTTTAAGGTCATCGATTTTCATTTTAAAGAGTTCATTAAAAAATTGATTTTGAGGTTTTAAGTCACTGTATAGGTTTTAAGATTGTACTTTTGTTTCTAGATGGAGGCGAAGCAAGAAGAAGGTTCAGAGTCTGAAGGTTCTGGTATGGACAGCGATGATCCTCTCACCACGCAGACTGATACTAAGTATGGCAGAAGTTTTAGGTAAGTTGAAAAGTTATTAAGGATAATCAAAGCCGACTCAAACTGAGCTATTCTTAAGGCAAATTCTGCCCCGCACCACCACTGTGTGGAACCAGCCGCTCACTGAAGTATTTCCGAACAAATTTGAGTTAGGGTCCTTCAAGAAAAGAGCGTACCAATTCTTAAAAGGCCGGCAGCGCGCTTGCGAGCCTTCTAGCAGTGCGAGTGTCCATGGGCGGCGGTATCACTTAATATCAGCTGAGCCTCCTGCCCGTCTGCCAACATTAAAAAAAAACCTACGAAGCGATGACAAATCAATTTGTGAAAATTATACCACTATTACAAATTTTACAAGTCACGTGTGACGAAATATTTCAATGTAATTTGGGTTGAAATGTGTTGTAACTGGGTTTTTGTAACAAAGTTAAAGGGCTTTATAAGTTTGGTAACGCTATCATGTTGGCCTTACTAGCAGATATATTATCCAATTAATTTCAATAAGTACAGGACTACCACCTATAACGCGTAGATTTCTCAAGTTATATTTCTGTAGTGAGACATTTATAATGATTTGTGAAGTCCATAATTAGTTTTGCGTACATGTTACAATTGGATTGTTATAAAAGTGTCCTAGTTTTGGAATTAAAAGCATTTTACCAGCATAAACCAACAACTCGATTTCCTATAACGCGGCCCAGGTCTACCGCGTTATAGGGGGTTACTGTATACATGTGGTTTTCTGTTCATATGTTATAACTTTCACTCATTCATATTTTGACTTAAAATTAATGACTGGAAATAAATCGTCGAATATAGTACAATTATTTAACGTAATTTTTAATACCGATAGAAATTGCAAAATGCAAATAAATAAAAAATTATCACTAACACAAATATGTTATTTCAAACCTGAAAAACAAAATGTATATGAAAAATGATAAATGCATATTTTCCCGAACCCGGAGAAGGATTCCAGATGTGCATCATACATTTAAAAAAAGAAAAAAATACTAAATATTAATTTTCAGACATTTCACCCGCGAAGCGCTACCAAGATTGGATAACTACAGGAATGTATTGTCGCTTCACGCCGCGCCTCGACCGACATTGGATGAGCTTCATAATGCATCGTTGTCACGGAAGGTCAGGGTCCTTTTTGTTTGGTTTTTAAAAGACTAATAGAAAATTAATAGTTTCAAATATTTATTTAGAGAATGTAACTTAGCTATGAATATCTATAGAGCACTTTTGGCCTAGTGGCTATAGAGTATTCTCATCCCTGAGATCGTAGGATCGATTCCCGGCCATGCACCAATGGCCTTTCTCTCTATGTGCGCATTTAGCATTCACTCGAACGGTGAAGGAAAACTTCGTGAGGAAACCGGCTTGCTATAGACCCAGAACGTCGACGGCGTGTATCAGAGACAAGAGGCTGATCACCTACTTCCCTATTAGATTGAAATCATGAAACAGATACAGGAACGATAAAGATTTTTTTAACAATATAAAAAAAAAATTATGACATACAAATAACTATTTATTTTCATAAGACTTATATAATATATAAGGTAAAACTCTATGTGCATAGAAATTATCTTTTTAAAATAAATACTAGTATTGTTCTTGATGTATATACAGACATGAGACAATATTTTCACGTTACTGTCATGTGTATGTATGTTGTGTACAACATGACAATCTGTTTAATGTTTACAACGAATTCAACACCTGAATCAATAGACAAGTTGCATATAATACTGTACACGAGCCTACTTAAGGCTCTATCACAGCACGAATTGCTGTGTCAACTGTCAGTGTCTCGGGGTGGACTGCGGGGCGCAGTCGAGAGCTGGAGCACTGAGGCGCGCCGGCCCGTAATAACAATTAGTTATGTAAAACATGAAATTAATGTAATTTTATCAATTTTTTTTCTGAAATGGATTACTTGTCTTGCGATAATATCGTGTAAATTTCAAAATCATGTTTTATATACATTTTCGTCATAAAATGAATTTAAAGTGTCAAAAATTGGATTTTTGGATTGTTTGGATTTTTTTTCTAACGAGCGAAGTTATTTAAATCGTGTATCGATCTTTCAAAATGGATACATAAACTACTCAACTCCACCATATATTTTTTTCATTCCTACTTAAAGAAACGATGACGAAAAATGGAAAGAAACAATGTACTTTTTTGGAGTTTGGCGACCAGATAGGTCCTTAATAAACACAAGCTAACAATAGATCACATTTAAAAATCTAGCTATCCTTTTCCTTATCTAAGTTATAAGACTGGATGGCTATAGTTTGTAGAGTAAATTTTGCGTGGGATAAAAGAAGACGAAGGGTGTATGTAGGCCGAGAGAAAAAGCCAAAGTAAAAAACTCTCGGTACTCTTTTAAAATAGCAAATCATCCAACATAAGTATATTTCGAAAATTAATTAGAAGTAGCCTGCCTAGCACTAGTCCCAGGCGCCTTTATCAACTAGATAATCGTTGACTTTATAGTAAGCCTTTTTACATAGTTTTTCTTTAATACATTTCTTAAATTTATTAAAAGGCAGAGATAAAAGAACCTCTGGGATTTTATTAAAGAAGAGTATCCCTTTTCCCAAAAAAAGAATTACTAACTTTAGATAGTCTAGTAAAGGGGAATTGCAGCCTGCGTTTGTTCCGAGTATTAACATTGTGCGTATCTTCATCATCTTGAAGACGGTTCGGTCGTGTTTAAGATGAACGTCATATAATTAATCCAATAATTGCCAATGATTCGATTATATGCAATGTCGCGATATGTGAGGCTTCGGGGGTGTGGGTTATCGCAAGTCAAGGTCTTCTTAGCCGATCAATGTCAAAACATGTGCATATTAACATACAGTTAAGATACGGTACTTAATTTAAAGCGGCTCTAAGGATTTATTTATTAAGCAAGCATTTTTGGTGATACTTTATCTTTGAACCAATATTGATGATTGAGGTTATATATATATATATATATATATATATATATATATATATATATATATATATATATATATATATATATATATATATACTAGCAACGCTTGGCCGGTCTGCTAGTATATATATATATATACTAGCAGACCGGCCAAGCGTTGCCGTGGCTAAGGTTTTTGATATATTACATATGAGTAAACTATTCAAGGGAAACAGTAGGAGGACTTATGTGAAACGTTGGTACTTTTAACACAGCGCCATCTGTTAGAATTGTATAAAATAATAATTAGCACTAAATTAAAATTGCGACTATAATTTGAGATTTAAACTACCCTATCTTTTAAGTTGGATCAAACTACACACGGTGTGCAAATTTGATTGATATCGGTTCGGTAGTTTAGGAGTCCATTGAGGACAAACATTGTGACACGAGATTTGTATATATTAAGATAAGACGAATTCAATCAAAAATAACATTATATGCATTTAGTGCTATATATAAATCGATTCGTTTGTTAAATGAACGAATTTGGTGATCTTGAAAACATTTAGATTTTGTCGGTAAAATGGTTTGACGTATGTAATTTGATACAATATTAAGTGTTACCGATAAAATGTACCGAGATACTATAAATATTTGTTAGATAAATTCGTGAAAGCTGTCGAAGCAGTCGTGGCCGAGCGGTTAAGGCGTCTGACTAGAAATCAGATTCCCTCTGGGAGCGTAGGTTCGAATCCTACCGACTGCGAAACTTTTTTATTTTCTCATTATACCGTTTTTTTTGATTTTTTACAAAACGGTATATCTTTAGGTATATCTGACAGCAAATTTAGTGAATTTAATTAAGTCCATATTTGAATCCCAAAGAGAAATATTTTCCTCATATATATAAATACTGTAATTTATGACAAAACAGTTTTCCTTGTTTTATTAAAATGTTTCTTTACTGATACGTCGGACTTGTAATTACTGATAATTACAATTCTGATTAATTACGGCGCCATTAATGTAGCAAGACAATACCGATTCGAAATGCGCTAACTCGTGGACGTTTAAATACTGTAGATATACGATAAAAGATATATAGATAAAACGAGAGTATTGTGATCAAGAGAAAGCTCGCTGGACAGAAATGTTGTGCTGATGAAGAGGTAATCGTCGAAATCGAAGCCTATTTTGACTTAAGGCAAATCGTTTAATAAAAATGATATCGAAAAATTTTATGGCTATAATCGGTGCATCGCTCTCGAAGGCAATTATATTCAATAATCAATTCAAATTCTAGAAGAAAAAAATGTACGAACGTTTCAGACCACCTGTAACATTAGCATCACTACAACGGTTGTGGTAGGGGAGCCCACGATGCTAAATGGGGATTTACTCGAGCGTCGTAGAGACCTATTGGGATGCAAAGCTTAGATAAAAAGAAGAAAAAAATGTTATATGATAAATTCCTTTTCATCGGTGGGGGAAGCGGCTATAGATAGTTAAATATGTAAAAAAAAACTGTTGCATGGACATCCTCGAGCGCGTCAGATATTGATAGCATCTATGCCCTACGTATTTTTAATAATGTCCGTATGTTAATCTGATCGTTTGCATGATGCGGGTGGTTGTATTTAAGGGTTGAAAATGAAAAAAAAAAAAATATCGAGCGCGTCAGATTTTCTAAGGGAGTGTTAAGTGCACCAAAAAAAGAGCTCTCATTCACTAATCTGATGATTTCGATGGGACGCAAACCCACGGCCATTTTCATAATATGCAAAAAAAAATCGCAATTTTGAAATACTCAAGCGCGTCAGATTAAGATATTTGTGGTTCATCTTTATGTTCTAAACGTACTGTCTCATAATCTGACGATTATCTAGAGGGATTCGCCTGATCTGACAAAAATTTTTTAGAAAAACGATTCACCGAAAGGGCCATTCCTGCAACTTCCCGCTACTTCCATTCCTGGGCGCTTAAAATTGATATTTTGAGCTCGCTGAGTTCAAAGAAATAACATGTCTATGCATTTGAGCTCTCCCAGCTCGAAAGTCTGATAGAATTTTCATAGAACACTATTTTTGGAATTTTCAAACCGCAATAACTTTTGAATGGATCAAACAATTTTCACGCGGTTGGCGGCATTCGACGCAGTTTTATCATCATCATAAGTAATTTTGCAATTTTAATTGATAGAACCACAAATTTCGGAGTAATTTCGAAAAAACACTTTTTCGGGTTTCTTTCGTTCACGATATCTCTCGAACTAATCAACCGCTTTTGACGAGCTTGATGGCGATCGACGTGGTTTTTCAAGCTCAAAGGCGGATTAGTTTTTGAAGTTGATCAATAAAGCAACCACTTTAAAAAAAAATATTTCTTATTTTTTTAAGATTTTTCAAAATTTCTCAAAATCTATCGGTCCGAATCGGTTCAAATTCACAGGAAATGTAATTTTGAGGGAAATATTTAGAACGCCGTTTAGTAGATTCCGATCGGTTTAAGGAAATGTAGGCATCACGCAGCTGCACGCATTTAACTTTATCGACGATTTTTTGTTATTTCGGCTTGCGGAAATCGTCAGATTATATATTTTTCATTATTCTTGAATTATTTCCTTCAAAATTAAAAAAAATTAGCTACGCTCGAGAATGTCGAGATGACGGTTTTTTTTTACAACTTTGTTGCCCTCCCCTTTTTTTCCGTCACTCTCAAATTGTCAGATTAGTGGAATATACACTTTTTAGGGTGTAATGAACTCACCCTACCTTAATCTGACGCGCTCGGGAATTTCTGATGGTCAATTTTTTTTTACTAATCTGATCCTGTCTCCTTCACGGGCGGCCTTATATATGGGCCTCATATTTTGTGGAGGTACTTAACCGGGTACAAGGTATCCCCCTATATATTAATCTGCCGCGCTTTAGTAAATCCCGAAATCCCCTCTTGGGCTCCCCTACCATTGGCTAGATCTAATCCTTCTGGTCAATTAGTTGGTAACTAAACCAATCGTATATTTTAAATTAACTTCAAGGAAAGGGAAGCGTTTCTGAACGTATGCATGTGTTCGTTATAACTAAAAAACGAGGGCCCAAAGACTAATATAAAATTATTTGTTGAAATTCTTGTGTATTTTAAATAATAAACTAAAAATAACGCTATTATGAAATTTGAAACTAATCATGAAACAAACATGGTATTTGCTCAGTAGACGCTTTTAATATTTTCGTGGTTTTTTTATAAAATTATGTACCATTTTTGGGTTTCCATGCCGAAATGTTCAAATTTTCCATAATATTTTTTGGTACCATCCACTAAAATGTTTGTCAAAAACGTTTAAAAAAAAATGATTTGACAGTTTCTAATATATGGGTATCCACGCATTTCTGGACAACAACAACAGGAACCTAGGTAAATAATGTTGACCACATTTGCGTTGCGTTAGCAAAATTTTGTATACATTTTCATATGAGATCTGAGTTTCATGACCGGATGTCGAGGTTGAATACGAATGAGCATTTTAAAAGGCAGATTTTGACTATGTGGAACCAGCTTCCCATTGAAGTATTTCTGAATCAATTCGACTTAGGATCCTTCAAAAAGCGTACCAATTCTTATAAGGTCGGCCAAACCTTTCTACTTCTTCAGTCACACTCTTCATTTCTGAAGATCGTCGGACACCGCACAATTTCCTCCACTCTCTTCTGTCTTAGACAAACCTCTTTCCAAATAGGGCTTAATGGTCCGAGAGCTGGCACCAATTTTTGGGCAGGTATTTGAGGCAAGCTGAAAACTTGTCACATACCTCTCCTATTATATTCCAACACGGAATTGCAGACCTGGCTGGTGAGTAGCGGGGCTAAATCAACCCCTACATTTTTAAAAATATTATTTTTTTTCCCCCAAAAATATATTTGAGGCAATACGCAATTTATATATGTTGCAGTGTAATACTTAGTAAATACGAAAAAAAAATAAGCCAGACAATTTAATCGGGGCTGTAACATTACCAGACGCCTGCAAAAATTTTTTGCAAAAATTATAAAAAAGGTTTTTGAGGCAGCTTGAAATTTTAATGGAGTGTTATTTATAACTATAAAATAAAATTCCCAAAAAGACAGATCATTTCGGTAGGGCTTTCTACCTGCCAGGCGATCAAACAAATAATGGATGGGTAAGGGCCTGTACTACTATAGACAAGCTGTAGTGTGAGAGAGAGCGCATATCGACAGCTATCTACTATAATTAAGTCATTAATTGCTCCATGTCTTTTTATTCAAATTGTGATGGGCATAGGTCGACCCACGTAGGTGTGACCCTAAACTATTGCGTGACCCTCGTGTTGAAATTAACCCAGTTAATGACGTGACCGCTGCCATGACTTTTATAATTAACTTAAATATTGATATATGGGGACATTTATTTTCCAATTGTTTATTTCTAGGATATGTCAAAATGTATCGAATATCTGTAGATGTCTGAACTTAATCTTTTCCTAAACTGGCTAATTACATTAACTAGGTCGGGTGCCTCCTAGATTTAATTAATTGACATACTTTTCCCCTTCCGATATGTTATATATAGTAGGGTAGTAGTACCTAATCTTAAATTTCTTATGTTTGTTAGATACGTGTAGTTCAATTGGGCGATGTTTACATTTCTGAGTTAAAAACTAATCAGAATCTTATCTAAATATCTAATTTTAAATCAAATTAGTTATAAATAGTAAAAGGTATTTTACTATTTATAAACCTTAAAAAAAACAGTAGCGCTACAACGTTTTTTAGGTATAGTCCTCAGATTTCTGTATCTGTTTCATGATCATTTGTCAATCTAATAGGCAAGTGGGTAATCAGCCTCCTGTGCTTGACATACGCCGTCGACTTAGCCGGTTTCCTCACAATGTTTTTCGTCACCTTTCGAGCGAATGTTAAATGCGTACACAGAAAGCTCACCGCCGGGGATTGAACCTAAGACCTCAGAGATTAGAGTCGCAAGCAACTAGTCCATCTCTGCTCACATAAACCTTAAAACAGCCTTTTATTTATAAATGTTTTCGTTTTTTTTTAAACCAATAGACCGCTAATATATTTAATCCCTAAGCCATATAATTTATGTTAAATAATTAAACGCCTCAGAAACATGTTCATTAGAACGGAATAAGTATTTATTCTTAGAACAATTGTTTATCGTCTTGATTTAAGAGCTAGGAATTCTAGTAATACCGCAAAGTGGCATGTCAGTAAAATAAACAATCAATTATTATTTAGTGCAACTTGCGGTACTGAATATAATAAAGATTTATCTCAAGAAAATGTTTCATTATCTGCCAATAATTTAAGTAGATTAATATAATGTAAAAAATCTTTGAGCAGTGTTCGCCTAGTG
Organism: Pieris napi; assembly: GCF_905475465.1. Classification (NCBI taxonomy): domain Eukaryota; kingdom Metazoa; phylum Arthropoda; class Insecta; order Lepidoptera; family Pieridae; genus Pieris; species Pieris napi. The sequence goes on along the minus strand of NC_062239.1, from coordinate 713,398 downwards.
CCTTGCGTGCGACTCATCCTTGAGGTCGTAGATTCGATCCCCGGCTGTGCACCAATGAACTTTCTTTCTGTGTTGCATTTAACATTCGCCCTAACGGTGAAGGAAAACGTCGTGAAAAAACCGGCTTGCCTTAGACACAAAAAGTCGACATGTAAGGAGGCTGATCACCTACTTGCCTATTAGATTGACAATTGATCATGAAACAGATATGTGAGGCCAGACCTTAAAAGGTTGTAGCGCCACTGTTAATATTATCTGTAAACTTAATCGACAGCTTTATAATTAAGCTTATTAAGTTTTCTTGTGATAACCAGGTTCAGTGGATTAGTCAAACATGTATAAAATTATGTAGTATTAATTTAAACTTCCAAGATGACACGATGTAATATACTTGCGGGCTGCTGTACTTTGTAATTATTGTAATTTCCTTGACGGCTATATATTTTCAGCCAGGCCAGACCCTGGAGAAGGAAATGAGAAATTTGGCGCCTCCCACTTCGAACATCAAGTTTGGCTGGATCAAGGGGGTCCTGATGAGATGTCTCCTCAATATTTGGGGAGTTATGTTGTTTTTGAGACTGTCGTGGGTCGTGGGGCAAGCTGGTATTGGTACGTGTTTTGAAATCGAAGTCATTTAAAAACTGTGCTCATTATAATTAATAGCGAACAATAAATTGCAAAGTAAACTTTATCTTATCATATCGTTTATCGTGAAAGCAACTTTCCCAAAAGCCTTCAATTCAAATTTGAGCTTTGACGTAGAACAAATTAAGTTCAAGCTAGTCATTGAAATAAACGACTTTAATTTTAAAGACCAAAGATAATAAGTCTGTTATTTTCAGGCCAAGCAATACTGCTCATTATGACAACATCTATAGTAACAACAATCACAGCTCTGTCGATGTCCGCAATCAGTACGAATGGCGTTATTAAAGGAGGTAAATTCTTTTTAATTTTATACGTTTTAGCTAGCATTAGCTGCGACCCGTATGGCATATTACCAATATTCCCAGTGGCTTTCCCATTAGACTGATGTATATATTTCCCGTAATCGGGTCATAATTTTTCTTAGCTAAGGCAAAACACGTGTTGATTGCACAGATCACTCCGGTGGCGTTTGAACGCATGCTGTCATGGTTTCATATCCATTAACAGTATCCCGTAAGGCCCTTGAGGGACTTAAAAGGATACGGAGAAAATGTATAAAAAATTAGATATTTTGAAGAGAAAATTTAAACGTTATTCCAGGTGGAACATACTACATGATATCCCGCTCGCTAGGCCCTGAATTCGGTGGGTCCATCGGTCTGATATTCTCAATGGCGAATGCCGTTGCATGCGCTATGTACGTCGTAGGATTTGGAGAGTCTCTTATCACTTTGATACCCGAGTCAGCTTATATGGTCAGCAAGAGCTGGGTATGTTATACATTAAAGCTTTTTAATTCTTAAAACTTGATTAAAATGTCATGAAAGTGGATGAAGCGAGAGAGGTATGTCAGGACCGTAGCAAGTGGAGATCCGTGCTCTCTGCCTACCCCACCAGGGAAGAGGCGTCATAATAAAAACAATCATGTGTCCAATTCACACGTGGTAGAAGTGAAACCTTCAAAAACAAAGTTTTTATAATTAAAATATGTAAATTAGACTTTTTCTCTATCTAAATGTAGGATCTTTTCTTTAAAAAAAACATTTTTTAATGTTAAATTTGTGCCTCCTATCTCACTCTCTCCCACGCCAAATCCTATTAATTTATATGTCTGTCTCTTTTTACTGTCGCTTTTTCCGTTGCATCCGGTTTGAAATCACAACGATTCTAAAGAAGTTTCACTTCAAAAATTTGTTTGTCTGTCATGTCCGTTTACGGACGATACATTTACGTGATAACGCCATAAGAAAACATTAATGAAAATTTGCATACTTTCATGAATTTAATTTAATTATTATAACTAACTTATCAATATTTTGTATAAAACAAAAAAGGAGTTAAATGAAAATTAAATTTTTTGACGTGATAATGTTCTAATAAATCGTTTGAACACCGGCTGCACGCACGAAAAAATGTCTCATTGTCACGTTCCACTAAGTGTTAGGTTTGTGATGCATCTATTTTAATTCTTGCATTTTAACAATTTGATTAGCGATATAATCTCATATATTATTGAAAAAAAATTCAATTAACTCCTTTGTATTATACAAAACAACGATAGTTTAGTGATAATAATTCAATTAAATTCATAAAAGTATGCAATTTTTCATCAATGTTTTCTTATGGCGTTATCACGTAAATGTATCGTTTGTAAACAGACTTTACACGCAACTTGACAGGCTTTATCTTAATAACGATATGTAATAGTATTTTTGATTGAATTTTTTTTTGCAGGACCAAGCAATATACGGTTGCATAACAATAGTTCTCTTAACCGGTATAGTGGTTGTCGGTTTGGAATGGGAAGCTAAGGCCCAGATAGTCCTCCTGATAATACTTTTGGCGGCCATTGCTGACTTCTGCATCGGTGCTATTATCGGACCTACTGGTGATGGGGAGATCGCTCAGGGATTTGTCGGGTTTAATAGTAAGTTAAGAAAAACGTATCCAACCTATTATGCAATTATTTATTTTAATTTTGTAATAATTTGTAAAATCTTCTGATAATAATTTTAATTTAATTTAAATTAATCCAGTACATACTATATTTATGGAATAAACGAAAATTTATTTGTACAAAACGTTTTTCAGTGACAGTGTTACAACAAAACATGGCACCGGACTACAGGTTCTTTGAAGGAGCGGAACACAACTTTTTCTCCGTCTTTTCGATATTCTTTCCGGCTGCGACAGGAATTCTGGCTGGGGCAAATATCTCAGGGGATTTGAAGGTATTTTTTTTCATTTATATTAAGGAATGGAAATGTGCGAGTCTACAGCGCAGATACATTTTTGAAGTGAAACTTCTTTATCGGCGTTGGGAAGAAAATTTACTGTCATATTTTTCGGTTACGCGTCACATTTTTCCGTTACGCGCCATCCTTTTCTTGTCCCTACCACGGTTGATTCGAAGAGATTCGAAGCCATTAATAACAAAAAATATATAAGAACGATAACAATGATAGTAATAATTATATTACAATATTTTTTTAATTTACGGTCATTCTCATATAAGCGACATTTGTCTAGTCTTAAATCTCAATACATTGAAACATGGTATAAAGTATTTATTTTCCATCACCAAAAAGTTTTTTATAGTTCTCGGTAAAAGATTTTTGCCAGTCATTAGCTAATTGTATATACTATGATCTGAATGTATCAAAATTAATTTCAAAACATGTCCTAGAAATGCGTGGATGCGATTCTGATCAATCTCGCACTGTTCCCTAAATTGAATTATACCTACCGGATTTTAATCTCAGTGGACTTTTAGTTTCCGAAAATTTGTGGATACTCAATAATTTAAGAACACGGCGAATCCCGAATAGGTCATAATACTCAAATAATTTCAACAATATCACATACAGGAGAAACTCATAACCGAATTTTTAAAGTCGGTTAAAATAAGACGGTAGTATTTAAAGTGTTAAAGAAAAACTTCTTATTAAAATTGTAGGATCCTCAAAAATCCATACCAAAGGGAACACTGTTGGCCATACTTCTAACTACAATATCGTACGTGGTGATAGCCATAATAGCGGGCTGGTGCGTCCTACGGGACGCGTCCGGAGTCGTTGCGGACGTGCCCTTTGGAAATATTACTGCGTGCGTACACGACGGGAGCTGCAGTTATGGGCTACATCATAGTAATGATGTAAGTATATTTTCATTTTTTATTAAGCGTTATTGGTATTATTATTAGACCTTTTATAAGTGTTAAAAATCAATTTCCTATTTTGTAAACAGATGCTTAAACCCCTTTTTTGTAGGTAATTCGATTAGTGTCAGCCTGGGGTCCACTCATATATGGAGGCTGCTTTGCGGCAACACTATCATCAGCTCTGGCTTCGCTCGTTTCGGCACCAAAAGTTTTTCAGGTATATTTTTATTTATTTTTTGAAATCGAATAAAAATTTTATAATTTTATCGAGTAAATTTTTGTATGATGCAAATTCAATTTAATAAGTTATATTTAAGCAAGTGTTTGCCATTGTGAACGTCCCTTATGCCGATTGTATTACTCACAAAAATCAACAATTCTACAATTCAACAATTCTAAACTAGTATGGGACGAGTGGTGTCCATAAGTGTCGGAACTAAACTGCCTCAACTGATATAAAGAATATTGTTTTGTTTAACACGGCCCTTGTACGGTTTAATTATGTTACGGTGTACGGTAAATCGAAAGCCTTAAAGGCCGGCAACGTACTTGCGAACCTTCTGTCAATGTATGCTCCATGGACGGTGGTATTATTTAATATCAGATGAATCTCCTGACCGTGTGCCTCCTGTTACATAAAAAAACTGGAGCTAGAAGAAAAAATTCACGTTGACTTGATAAGGTTTGTTTTTTTTTAAAGAAGGTTTAAATATCTATCTTTTACAATATTTTTGACGTGATAACGTCTTTAAAATCGATTTAGTCGGGTGACATGTTCAGAAACTTGTGTCACACCAAAACCTCACGAGCGCGATCGCAGGTAAAACGAGAGAGAGACGGACCGATCTCCCGTCTCATCTCGAGCGCTGCCAGTCATTCCGTGAATGTATGAAGAAAAATGTATATCATAGTCGAATAAGTAAACTTGTCATTTTACACCCGAAATTTATCATCAAAAGTGTGAATAAAACGATAGATGTAATTTAAAATTTGAAAAAATTGTTATCTTCATTAATTCCTTACTTCCCAAAAACTTATATCACCAATAAGACGTTATCACGTAAACATCTCGATCGTAAACCTACTTTACAAACAACCAATATTTTTTTTACAGGCGTTATGTCAAGACAAGCTCTACCCGTATTTGGAATTCTTCGCAAAGGGCTACGGCAGTACCAACGAACCAGTTCGCGGATACGCGCTCACTTTTATAATAGCAGTTGCCTTCATTCTTATGGGTAAGAGTTCTAGGTTTTAGTTTCACGGGCAAAATTATTTTGCTCTTTTTATTTTACGATTTACTTTCTTAACAAGAGTTGTAGTTTGAAGAATATTGAGTTATATATTTTTGGAAAAAATATTTTATATTAATTTGAAATTCTGAGTATTACATCCGATTTAATGTGGAACTTGAAAGGTAAATACAACAAAGTGGTCTATTATTTACTATTTATATATTTCACAGGTGGTCTAAATCAAATAGCACCGTTAATATCGAATTTCTTCTTGGCTGCGTATGCGCTGATTAACTTTGCAACATTTCACGCAAGTCTCGCGAAGCCAGTGGGGTGGAGGCCGACGTTTAGGGTAACATATTGCAAATATATTACTCTCTGGTTAATGAACTTTGTCATCAGCGCCATCTTCTTTTACCGATACTAGATAAAATATGAATAATTGTTTATTATTTCAGCTCTACAACATGTGGCTATCCCTCGTGGGGTCGATGGTGTGTGTGGCGATAATGTTCGTCATCTCGTGGATAACGGCCCTCGTGACTATCGCATTCCTACTGGCGCTATATCTTCTCGTATCCTATAGGAAACCGGGTGAGTGAATTGTATGAATAAAGATTATTTAAAAAACAATATTGTTGATAAGGTATTGAGAATTTACAGATATTTTAAATTTAGTGTTATTTCTTGAAAAAAAAAAACTACCTTTTTACAGAGAGCTGAAGACATATAATGTGTGTGATTTTAATATACTATATGTATGTAGAGCGTGTCCTTAAACGTATATTGTGACAGGAGTCATACCCATACGAAGTATTTGTCGAGGGCAGTGCTTTCTAACGTGCAACAACAGGGGGAATCGCCCCCCAAAATTGGGGTTTTTTAATTAGGGGGAAAGATTATTAAATTTTAAATAATTTAATAATCTTTCAAAAAACGATGATTAAATTATTTGAAATTAGTTTTTAGTTTTTCATTATGTTTTGAAAATTTACTTACTATTTCGTTGACAATTTCCTAGTTATTTCTTTCTAAAACATATAATTTAATTTTCTTAAGTGAACAATTCAATTTTTAATATTAAAACTATGTATGTAACATAACATATTGGGAATTTATTATATAATAATTATGAATGTTACATAAGAATTCTAGAAAGGCAAAGGTAGGGTACAAAAAAGATTCGGAAGCACTGGTCTAAGGTATTTAGGAAGTATGGCGGGGACTTAATAATCTTACATATTGTAAGTCCTTAATAACAAGGTAATATTTTGAAGAAGTTAATTGGAATATTTAATTAGATGTCAACTGGGGTTCGACGACGCAAGCGCAGACATATAAAACGGCTCTCTCGGGCGTACATCAACTCAATCGAGTCACTGAACACGTGAAAAATTACAGGTATGTACTATATATAGTTACGTTATAATCAAACTCGCGGTATTGTCAACTGTCAAAAAGGTGTATTCTAACATATTGCTTACAATTATTTTGCCATACAATTATTTCTTACTTAATTTTTTGTGAAAACTGGTAGGAGTCTCGTCCGATATGGACACTCACATTGCTAGAATGCTCGCAAGTGCGTTGCCGGGTTTTTAAGAATGCATACGCTCTTTTCTTAAAGTCGAATTGGTTCAGAAATACTTCAGCAGCTGGTTCCACATAGAGGTGGTGCGTGGCAGAAATTGCCTTAAACTGCAGTTGTGGAGCGACGAACGTCGAGGTGATACGGGTGGAATTTTGTGTTCTGTCTCGACGATTTATTTATTTATAGGTATTTAGGTTTAAGAATAACTTTATATCTCATAAGAATTGCATACATAATTCACTTACTGAGAAACAATATTTAAAACTAAGATTAAAAATTAGAAATTAGAGCGCACATATATAAAATAACAAAACAAAACAGCAACAAAAATGTAGGTAGACAAGAATATTTTGAGAAGAATAAACTAAATTGCATCATAAATAAAACATTATACTATTATAAACTGTTTTTACACAGACCACAAATCTTGGTACTGGCTGGATTTCCTGGTGAGCGGGCTCTGCTGACGGATTTCACATACCTCCTTACTAAGGGATTGTCCCTTATGCTGTGTGGACATGTTGTACAGGTATCGGAGTACTTTGTTAATAAATTTATGAATAATTCTGTAGTTCATATTTATTTCATAGACTAATAGGCTAACACAAGTAAAATTTACACAGTAAAATATATCCAAATATCGATCTAATATTTATCAATACCCGGAAGATCCAAAAAATGTATATCTAATCTAGATAAAGTCCAGTTAATTATATAATTTAAGTTTATAATTTTTTTTGTGTCCAATATATATAAAATGTAACCGTGATTCTATGGTCGGTGTGTTTTTTAATTTGGTTTTTGGTATTTTTGGTTAAAAATCACTACAGATTATTATTATCAAAATATATTTTCAGAGTCAAATAAACCATCGTACCCGAGAAGCATTGACGAACAGAGCCTATCACTGGTTTTTGAAGCGGAAAATTAAGTCTTTCTACAGCGTCGTTGACGGAGTCGACCTCAAAAATGGCGCTAGTGCACTTATACAGGTATCTCCTCTACAATGCATAATTTTATTCATAAAAGTTGATTTCCATTAAAAATGCGGCTTTAAATGACCCAGTAGGGAATTAGACACCAATGATAAATTTCTCGACACAGAATTACTAGACGTTAAAGTCTTGTCATAAATCAGTTTTTTTCCACTCTTTTGACTAAAGTACTCGTCTCGTCTCTGTTTGCCAAATAGAGTTTACGCTGTCATGAAAAGAGACGAACTGATTTATTTTCTATGAAAAAGAAAATTTTTGCTGATATTATTATTATTATTTATTTATTTATTTATTCTGATAAAATAATCCATCATCCATCATATTGAATATGTGTAATTTTTTTTGTAGGCTAGCGGTTTAGGGAAATTAAAACCTAATATTTTGTTGATGGGTTTCAAAGAGAACTGGCAAAGTTGTAACATAGATGAAGTTGCGGACTATGTCGAAATCATGCAGTAAGTTTGTTTTTTATTTTTTTGTATCAGTTTTTTGTTTACTATAAACTACACAATTAAGAGTTTAAAAAATAGATTAATAATTTCTTATATTTATATACTTTATAATCGCAAATTGTTTATTTAATTACATATTATTTTTAATTACACAATACCACTGTAATGATTAATTCAGTGGATTATAAAAAAAATGAATTCCGTTACATAAAGCTATTTTTTGTCTTATTCTTAACATATACATGTTATTGAAACATTATATCGTTATTTACATTTTTTTATAAATTAAAACTTAGAAACAAGACGTATTTAATAAAGGAGTAATAAATAGATTCAGTTGAAATAATGTTTTTAAGAAATAAACGGATTTTGAGTAAAGTTTAATTTAAATACTTATTTATCAGTAAATCGCTGGACGTCCACATGGCGATAGCCTTACTTCGCGTTGAAGGTGGCTTGTACAGCAGCGAGACGCTGGATGATGACCTACAAACGTGCTTGCACGATCTCAACGCTAAGGACGCGTCCGTTGTTTCACGTATGTATTAAGGCTGGTTGCGGACGAGAGATCATTTCAAAATGCTAATTCTGATCCAGTCTTGTCTTTAATATTATTGAATATTCCTTTACAGAAATGGTATTCAGTTTGGTAACTAACCCATTATTGTATGTACAATGTAAATATTTATTTATGAATTTTGTCGGTAAATTTCTGAATTTTTTGGCTATCAGAATTGGCACCGCGATATGTGGCAATAAAGATTTTGTAACTAACTCTTTTACATAATAATATCATTGATTACTTAATTTATTCATGATATTCATTCAGTCATTTTTTGATAACGTTCGGATAAAACATTTTTGTTTGTGTTTATCTATACTCGCGGTCTTCTATTACCCGTATATTCATAAAATAATATTAAGTTATTAAGTTTCTTACGAAAGGACTTTGTCTCTTTCTATCCAATTGTGTTTACTCTATGATGAAAAAAGACGAAAGTGCTTTGTTTATGCAATAAACTGACTTATTTTGATCGATATACGTGGGCTAATTTTGTCATCACATAGAATAGTGATGAGAAGACCTCGAGTGAACATTGTGCTAACTTTCGTTAGGTTCGATGGGAGACAGTCTCAAGGAGTCGAAATCGAGTGAGAGTTTAAACACACACTCTAGAGGTAAGATTGTTTGTTGTTTAACAAATACAGTTATTTTTTTCATTTTCATTATATACTTAGTTACCTCTTCCACAATAATTGGTATTTTTCATAATGTTTTTTGTTGCCTAGTTTTTGAGTTTATTTATGTGCGGTAAAGGGACTTCATTTTATTTTATCTAAGGATATAAACAAGTGGGTACGAATTCCTGAATGATATTTGATTTACTTTTGAGAGCTACCAAACTGTTGACATTTTTGAATATGATTTTAGGTAGTAGTATGTCTGACCTATCCCTGGGTTCGCCGGAGCACGTGTCACGAGACCCGGGTGCCAAACCTGACAAACCTACTGACAGCTGTAAGAATAGGTAAGATTATTGGAATTTAAAAATATAAAATATAAATAATCACGTATTTTGCCACGATTTAAACCCAGAACCTCACTTAATAAATCGGTGGTGCACAGATGGGGATCGAACCTTTGACCTCAGGAATGAGTGTTGACCGCATGTTGCATCTACTAGGTTAACACTGCCTATATTGCATCTGTTTTCGATATTACCGAATTTTTAAAAATTAATACCGATTTATAGGATTGCATACCTCCTTCTTAAGAAATCCGTGGGGTGAGAGTTTGATTTTGCTTGACACCAACAAACTTCAACAGCTTCAATAGTGCTATATTGCTAATGTTTGAAAATATTTACATCATATTAAATCACTTGCTTAATATTCATAGCCATTTTCTATTTTATTAGTATTCAGTTACGTAAAAATAGGAAATAAGGATATAAATAAATTTCAAAGTCCTTTACTATCCACTTATAGAGTGTCGAAATAATTTCAAAAGTCGAGGCTCGATAATGTTTCGTAAGGAATAACAAAATGTGTTTAATTTAGAATATTATCGCTAGTACGGTAAAAGGTCTGGTTTTAGCGCTAGGTATGAGTCACGTAGACATATCATGTATGTGACACAAACACAATAACCACTAATTAAAGTAAATGTTTAGTCATAGTCCTTACGAAAGGAAGTTCTTTAAAAAAGTGCGTGCGTACAAAGTACACATGTCAAAAGTGAAACTTCTTTGGCAAACTAATTTTTAAGTCTTTTTCATATTTATACAAATCTAAAACTTTACATTTCCGAGACATAGAGGGAGGGAAAAAGGAAGATATGTTATGAATTTAATGAATTTAATTGTCATTAAAATATTAAAAGTGTCAAAAATTCATACAAATTATAAATTATTTTTTTTAAATTTATTTCTTCGATGATAAAAACACGTGGCATAATCTACAATTAGTCATTTGAGATTTCAATAAATTAGTTTGCATAAAATATAAAATACTAATATTTCATAAATTCTCTTTACGAAATTTTAAAAGTAGAATTTCTGTAACGTAATTCCCACTTCTCACTCTCTTTCCATCAGTCTCAATCGCTCTCTCCCTTTTCTTCGACAAAAACGCTGCATATCATCGTGACGATTTCGTAAAAGTTTACTCTCATGCGTCTAAAGAAGTTTCACTTCAAAAATTTAAAAGGAAGCTTTCAAATCAGAAATTATACTTAAAATTAGTGATGAAAAGTTTGTATGTGTTAGCTATATAATTTGAATAATTAATACTTTTAATTTATGTTCAGCAAAGGTATAGGCCGTCGTATCGGAATAGGTGCGGCTCGGCGGGCGTCTTCGTTCACATCTGTAGAACAATTTACGCGAAGACAGAATGGCACGGTCGATGTATGGTGGTTGTATGATGATGGAGGTTAGTTTTTGATTACTAGTTGAACACGATTTTTTCTATTTATTATACGGCCAGCTCTAGCTGTGCACGGTTGGATATTGTTTTTCAAATATTTGACAGTCATTTTTTAATTAATCGTTGTAAACATACAAAAATACAAATCTTTCCACTTTCTTATTTATAGAAGATATGTTTTTAAATATACTTACACAACTTATAGTACTAATTGTACCCGGTTTGATTACTTGGGAATTTTTTTGTTTTGGTGTAAGGGGCCGTTTAAGTATTACGTAAGCACTTTCTTTTCTTTTTTTTTGGTCTTTGAATTTCTTATTTGATGATGACATGCAAAAACGAAGTGCATTTTCGAGGATTCCTACAAAAAAATTATTACGTCTATTTTATATTATATTATTTTTCAAAGCTTTGCTTACTTTTGTTGACAAGACTTAGAGAGCTGAGAAGATAAGATTGCTGCTTACGTAATACTTGAACGGCCCCAAATGAATAAATCAATGAAATTAAAAAAGGAATATTTTTTTAAGGTTTGACGCTGCTCCTACCATACATACTGTCAACGCGTCGCGCCTGGGCGTCAAGTCCACTGCGCGTTTTTACACTTGTCAATAAGAATACGGAAATGGACATTGAAGAAAGGAAGTAAGTTTTATTAATCTTTTGGTACAGAGAAATGCTGAATAACTTTGAAGAAATTAATTATATTCTAACCTTCGTAGAAATATGATTTTTTTTAAATAAAAGATTTTTTTCAGCATGGCCTCGCTACTTTCCAAGTTTCGTATAGATTACTCTGCGTTAAAGATGATCTCGGACATCACAAAGAAGCCAAAGGAGTCGACGCTGGCTTACTTCGAGAAATTGATTGCGCCCTTCAAAGTACCGGACGACACGCCTGATAATGGTAATTAATTTAATGTATTTTTGGCAATTACCCTTTGTTGAATAAGTGAAATTGTACAGTTAAACAGTATTTCAGATTGTAATCGGCCAAGTTTCGCTGTTCAATCATAATGTTGCGATTTTGATGTATTATTTTAGAATTATTTTTTAATATTGATTTATCAAGAATTCAGAATCCTTTGGAAATAAAAAAAAAGATATTTTATTTTCACTGATGAAACAAAACTAACCAAAATTTATTTTAAAAATAATGGACCGATTTCACAATCGGAATGCTTTAATTTAAAAAATAAAGCATACTTCTCCCCTAACTGCTAACACACATACTTTATCTCAGGGTCATTTACTTCCAAAATATTTAAAAAATATATCCAACCCAATCCAGTATAGACTTAAATAATGAATATTTAAATTGTTCAAATTTTTTCGCAGGTGGAATATCAGAAGCCGATTTCTTAGCGGCTCGCGATCGGACCTACCGTCATTTAAGATTACGCGAATTAATCGGCGAACATTCGCATAACGCTCGCCTTGTTTGTGTGACGCAACCGATGCCCCGACGGCGTGGTGTGCCCGCACCTTTATATATGGCTTGGTTGACTGCTATAGCTACGGCTGCCAAACAGACTCTGCTTGTTAGAGGAAACCATGCTGCTGTTTTGACATTCTACTCGTAATTCACGAAATAAAATAACGGATTTGTGAAAACTAGTACAAATATCGAGTAATAGCTTTCAGTATTATTTTTTGGTCAAAATACAGGAATAAAATTCATTAAGAAATTAATTATAATTGGGATCTAAAAATCGATGATTCTGAAGTGTAAAACAGGCAACATATTCAAGTGTCAAGTCTTTGATAATTTTGTATCTGTCAATGTCACAATGACAAGCGGAAATTTGGTTTGAATATCCAATATAAATTGCTAAAGTCTACATATTAAAATGTAATTGGCGCTAGACTAATATTTAATCTAAACCTAATTAAAAAAATCTGTAAATATTATATGCATATTCTGGAAATTGAAATGAAATTACTAATTGGTGAACTAATTTATCGGAAATATACATGTTTGTATACATTTTAACTTTTTTTTCTATAATTAATTAAACAAAATTTTGATGGATTTACTACTCTTAGTTCGGGTCTTACAACACAGTGTCTTGTAAAACCTTTTATTTTTGTACTATACCAATAAATCACTTTTTTGAGTGATTTTTGTGCTATATGTAGGAAATTTAAATGTCTAGTTGTATTTATACTAGAAGACCGAGTGCTCGTATTACTATCTCTTTCTACAATTGTAGTAGAGACAAGGATAGATGATATGACAAACTTATTTTACAACTTTGTACTAAGAGACCTTGGATGTGCCTAAATTTTGTAATTTTTGTATTTAATTTAACTGAAATGTGGAATCTCGAATGATCTGTACTCTTAGTATGCTTTTGAAGGTTAGGCAAGCAAGGTTAAAAATTTAAGAATGTGAAAAAAGTTTTAATAAAATAATGATGTGTGAATTTGATTGATTTCCTTTGGTTATTTTAACTATTAATTTGTGTAGTTTAATTCTTGAAAATGTTTGAAATGCTTTTTTAGAAGCTTTCCTAAAACTGTACATGGACATACATTCTTAAATACACAAACATATCGACATACATTCCGTAAAATTTTTTTTCGACATTTGCTTTTATTGATTTATTCTGATCGCAATATCGATAAATTCCTAGTTATATTATTATTTATTTCCCTAACATAGATTTAAAATTAATTTAAAACTAGAAATAATTTAGTTTAATAGTGAAATTGTTTGCGTCGTATTTTTAAATTGACTAACATCACGGAGTAGCTAAATAAGGATGTGTTTGTAAACGTGCTTTAATAGTGGGATTAAATGATTAATAACACTTACAGATTTTCTGACTCTAATTGAGGGAGTCAATCTCGCGAATAGTACAAAATTCGACCAGAGCCTCCAACCTTATTTATCTATTTCGCGCCTAATATCTATAAGTTTGTGTGTTAGATAATTTTATAAATGTGTTGCAGCTAAAACAAAATTGAATATTACGATAATATTTAAAAAACCGGTATTTCTTTTGATTGGTTCCTCATAATTTGTGTAATATTTAGCTGTGACAGAAGCGAATCTATTCTGTACCTGATTTTCCTTTTCCATATTTATGTTACAGTCCATTTATACAGTATATTGTATTTCGTAATAAAATTTAAGTGGTATTTGTGTTTTATTATTTTTCATCCCTTATAAAAGTATAATTGGAAAAAATAAATATATGTTAATCAAGGAAGTCCTCCATGTTGACGTATCATGTCGCGTTTTGATGCGCATTGGAAAAGAGATACTATTGACCAATCACAGTCGAATGGAGAGCTCAATCATTTCGTCCTTCGTTCGCTTACAGGAACAATTTAAATTATAGGAGTGTTACTTAGACACTGCAGACGCTTCATGCAACTACGTGATTATGTCAATATTATGAAATAGATCTAGCAGAATTAATGTAATTGCGGGCTTTAACAAGTATTAAACGTTAGTTATTACCCTGGAAAGTGACCAACTCAATAAAACACAACAGTCGTTATTTTGAGACACGTAACCATTCATGCGACGCTTGAATGTCTTAGAAATCTAAAATAATCTTCTATCATGCAATACCGGGTTCTCGTGCAAACATTCGGGCCCATGGACCGTGTCCTTCGATCATTTATTCGTTTTCTAAAGCACTATTATCTCTATTCTCAATGATTCTTTATTGTCGTTGACAAGAGGCTAGCGACTGGTTTTCTGCCGTACAGTGATCGCTGCAATCTGCGTTCTGTGGTCAGTCGGATTATAAACGGCGTTGAGGGCGCTAGCACGTTACTTTAACGCGGGAACTACGAAAAAGTGGTGTATCAACTTTTTGTTGTGCCTTACTGTGAGTGTAAACGTGATTTTGTGTTAACCCGGATATTAAGGATACAGGTATTTATGACATAAATATAACTTTTCTTTTAATATAAGTTTTTTAATAGATTATTTAGCTTTATTAAAACTAGTTTTCCAAGTGGCTATAAACCAGGAACTCGCTGCTTATTTTGTAAATAGAATGCATAGGTTTTGAAATAGATTACCGCCAGTTTTTGGATACATGAAGAAAAATATCATTGGATAAGTAATCTAAATATACCGAAACAATGAAAAACTGGTTTTAATTCATGTTTATTTCTTCGTACCTAATCTAAATTTACCTTAGTGTGACAACATTTAAAGGTAGTCCATGCGAAGCCAGGTTACTATTTAGTTGAGTTATAAGCTGAGATACACAGATTTGTGACCGTGAAATCAAAGACCAAAGCTTTTGAAAGTCATTTTTTAAACCGCGACTAATCGAGGAATAGGTCGTGAAAATATCTAAAAATAATGTACAACTATAAAAAGTACAACTTTAAGTCTAGATTATTTAAGTATAGTCTGTAATACAATTAATTCCAGGTATAAAATTTATTGGTTAAAAAAAGATATTAGAGAAATATGTACTTAGTTAATTATTATTATTATTATTATTATTATAATCTCATTATGGTTTTTATAAAATAAAAAAACTTAGACCGTACCTGTTAATTGGGTTAGAGGTACTCTATTCTTTTTTCGCATGTATTAAAATAATATTATGCAAACATTTCTTACAAAAATTTATTTGATTTTAAAATGCTTCACATTTTAAATTCCTCTCTTAATTTCTATCCCTTGTAAATAGATTCAACCTTTCGCCTTCTTTGTTCTTCTCATATCAATAGAGTCGTCTAATAAAAATTCCAATTCGCATTAATCAAGGCCAAGGAATCATAAAATCATTGATAGTTATGCTTTCTTGACCAAGAAATGTTTGAGCAGAAATTCTTCAACGATAAATGTTTATATATTTAAATTCGTGAACCAGGTTTCATTTTTATTTAGCGATCGTAAAGAATGTGGACATTATTCTCGACTCCAAGTGTTTAAACAATTGAACGATTTTCAGAAAGTTTACTAGGATGACTTGATTTTATTTACGTATTTATAAATAATAAATTATAAACTAAGGTGGATATAATTTTAAAATGTATTGATTTTCTCGTCATGTTTATTATTATCCACTATCACTTATCATGTCCACCACCGAATAATCTATTGGTATGCAATTCAAATGTACTTTGAAGTGAGCATTCTTGAAGAACAAAGGGTGTTAAAACAAGGAATGTTAAGATTATAAAATGATAAATTCTAGACGATAATATCTATCTATTGAAAGGTAAATTTGTATGGGTGTTTCTGTTTTATATATGCGTATCTAAAAATGTTACTTTTTTATGTTATTGCTACTGCATTTACAAAATGGATAAACGTTAAATCCCGTTTGAAAGTTTTCATATGTAGAGAAAACAGAAAAAAATTCTTTACATTAAAAACCAGTTGTACAAAAACCCTTCTAAATGATTTCATTGTCAGCTCAAAGTTCAAACAATTATCACAACAAAGAAAAATATAAATACGTGAGGCTGTTATCTCGATTTTTTCACTTCCGTTGTAACTAATTTGTATGGCATCTAGAGAATCTTTCATCCTTCTGCGTATTTAAATTCCTGGAGGCCATACAAATGCTACACAAGCCTAGTGAAAGGCCGGCTGAATTCTAATGAAAATTTACATAAAGTTATTTTTAACATAACCTAAAAAAAATGTTTTTATCACGAATTAACTTTTGAATTTAACTTTCCTTACGAATTTAATTATTTTTAATTTGGAAATGGCGAACAGTTTTATGAAACTAAAAATAAATAATTCTATAGGTTATAGGTTGGTGGACTCAGTTTCCGTACTTTGACTCATAATCGGTCCATTGTGCGTAAAATCCTGGCTAATTTAGCCAGCCTAGCTCCTTCCAGAAGCACAGAAGCGTCCTGGGCACTTCACAGGCTTCACGGAGCGACCTCACTGTTCCGAGGATTTCTGCATGATGTTTAGCATCGAACTCTGATGAGTGACTGATTCCTCTGCGCTGAAACAGCCTCTGCACAAGGGGCTTTCTGTCGCCCCTATTTACACGTATTAATAAAGCATATGATTAAAAATCGTGTGATTAAAAATAATATTAACGTGTCTATCTTGCCTAAGTTGAGATACATTATATATGATATAAAATTTATTTATACTTGTACAAACGTTGATTACAAATAACAAAAAACGATTACATAAAGGCTGTTATCTAATATCAAGGGGCGTTTAACAAACCTACCATACTGTAGCAAAAAGTTACTTGTGCAATCACAATTCTGTTTTAGGCACGTTATCATGACGAAAGTGAAACCACACCTTTGATCTTTGCGTCGAATTGGTTCATTGTTAAGCAAAAATATTCAAAGAAAACATCAAGTTTCATTGCTTTTATAAGTGCAATTGTCATATTTACGTTTTTCATTCATGTTCGATTAAAAAAGTAGTTTAAAAGTAATGTTTTGAAGGACTGTTAAGGATTGTGAGTGAATTAAACTTTACATGGTTTGTCTACAACGTATACAACTAACATTATTTTGAATTTTATTTTAAATTCCCAGTAGGTTTCTGATACCAATTTTAATGCGCATCGCATCGGTAATTTTTAGTTAACATTTGACGGAGAGCAGAGTTGTCTACGATTCAGAGATAAGTTTTAGTGCGTCCTGACACTATGTAGTGTTGTACGTCAAAGTTTTATGGATATTTTGAGTCAGGAAGTGCATTTCTCTCATTCTTACCTTAATACTACAAAATACTTATGTTTAAACAACTTCTATTCCCAAATCCAAAGGCCGATGTTGCAACTACGTGACGGTAGGATAACGTAGATATCGGCGCGTGCGTAATCACAACTGGTAGACGGAAATTTTCTTTAATAAAATATTTTTAACATGTCAGAAGTGAGTAATCAATGCAGCAGAACGAGCAGTGTTCCGCATCTTGGGTGCCGTTACCGGCTAACTGGTGCACCGACATGCTGCATGATCACGGATGCTGCACGCACTGACGCTTCATCTTTAGTAGTGAGGTTAATCACGTGCTTTAGGAAGATTAAGTATACAATTATTATAACTCGCAAAAGTCTCTTTAAAATCCTAATACTTCTATTAATGTTAAGTTCTAATAATAGATTAACACATTAGTGTTCTCCTCATTTTATAGATTACTATAAAATGAGGCCGTTCTGGAAACACATTATGTGTTAGATATATTTATTGATTGTGTAGCAACTAATTCTAGAAAATGTTGAAAGATAACATTTTGAATTATGAAACCTATTTGACTTCTTTATCTTTGTTTTCATTCAAATAATATATTTTTTACCTAATTCTTAATCCATTTTATGCTTCAAGCGTTCTTTTGTTGTAAATCATAGAATTTAGCAAGAAATTGACAAAGATAAAACGGATGGTGCGGAAATATTGCTTTTTACCGCTCTCTACGACTGCAGTCAAGGCGAACATAAACTGGAATTATTTTAATGCCATCTTAATATAGATTTAGATTTTTTTGTTGCCTCTTGACAAAAGGTTGTTCTGAAAACTTGATCCACTTTGCTCGTGTATGTGATGGTTTAATCGCAGAGAAGCTTCTATATCTAATATTATATCTGCTATCTATTTATGTCTATGTGTGTGTTAAGGCTCAATGGAGTACTGCTCACATTTCTGGTCTGGTTTTTCCAAATACCAGCTTCTTCCTTTTCTTAAGTGTTCTGAAGAATTGTTTGGGTTGATCCTCCTGCCTCGTTTCAAAGTTTAATAATCTCTATATGTATGTCATGTTTGCCTTTAAGTGCTTGTCACATTAAAAATTGTATTTTGTGTTTGTTTTTACCAATGTCTCAGTGTGCCAAGCGTTGGCAAGCTTTTTCTCAATAAAAAAAAAAAACCGTATGAGCCGTATCAATGCAAAATTTCATCAGCACTTTCTTTTGCGAACTAGTGAAATGTGGAATCGACTCCCGGTGGGGGTCTTCCCTCAAAGGTCGTCAACGCACCCACTCAAAATGGGTGTCCATGAGCTGCGATGACTGCCCATTATGGGCGTCCCATAGGCTAGTTTGCCCCCCTATTAAATATGAAAAATTTGTCCTAAAGTTGTATATTTTTTCTTCTTAGACGAGTTTTGCTATGTTACAGTAATACGTAATAGAGTTGCTGCATCTGACACAGGACAAGTCACGACGGCCAACCTCCAGTAATGGAGAGGCAGCAAAAGAATAAGAATACGTTGTAAATTCTCTCAAAGCATCGGAAACCCTACGGTGGAGAAGCGCTCACATTATTAAGACGCAATTATATTATTGTCTTGTTAAGAATAATTAATAAACACACTAAGTATACAACACGTGTCACTCCATTTATGACGAGTTACTTCCATAATTTTATGATGCGTGGAAAAATATGCATTCATTGAATGTTTATTACATTAAATGAATGCTAACAAATTCTGAAAATAACAAAATCAAACTATCGTAGATAGAAACGAGATGTGTACTGAACGACATTTGTACAAACTACGTTAGAAATTTGTATAATTAGTGTAAATGATGTCAATATTACTATATATACTATAGGCTACTTTAATATGTAATGTTTAACATACACATCTGTTATTTTTTTGCACTTTTCTCATACAATTGCTATGAAATGCTATTTATTTAAATATTTCATCGTTTGTGGATCATACGTATTAATCCATAGTAAGCCCAAAATACATAAACGAAGTACACAAATACTTGTTGAATAACCAGGTCATTTGACAAGAAATTCCTTCGGCGCACCTACTTTATGATTCTTGCTTTGTGAATCTGATTGAAAACCTGTCCTATTGGCTAGCAAATGGGTTATTCGAATGCTTATTAATGGATTTTAACGTTTACTAGGCATCGTAAAAAGATCTGAACTGACATCTTCGTAAAAGATCTGATCCTAGTGTTTCATACAAATATGTATTACATATTATTTATACATTTCGCAAATTCGCTTTAAATATGCACCCACTTAAAATAAAATAAATAATATTTTTAAGGACGTCTTATAGAGTATAGGTCTCCTCCAATAGGCTCCATCTCTCTCTGCCTTGAGCATTTTTAGAGTGAGTTAGTAAGAGAGAGAGAGCGTTAGAAAACGAATGTAAAAACTAGAAGAGTTGTGGTAGAATAAATCTATCTTTAATTTATGTATGTCTTTATTATTTTATGTGTTGGACTAGTGGCTTCAGCGTGCTACACACATTCCTGAGGTCTTAGGTTCGATCTCCGGCTTGGATTAATGGACTTACTTTCTATGTGCGCATCTAACATTCGCTCGAACGGTGAAGGAAAACATCGAAAAGAAACCGGCTTGCCTTAGACCCAAAAATACGACGGCGTGTGGCAGGCACAGGCGGCTGATCACTTACCTGTCTATTAGATTGACTTATTATCATGAAACAGATACAAAAATCTGAGGCCACTGATTTATTTATTTAACATTATGTTATGTACCCATAATTAAAAAAACATGATCCTTACGTGTTTATGTTCGTACAAAACGTTTTCAACGATTAAATTTCTATTAAGGAGCAAATAAACATCCTTATTTCACCAATTGAACCACAGATGTTGGCTGGGCAATTAATTTGAAATTTGATGTAAATAGAAGATGGTGTTGACACTATGATTTTTATGTAACCCATAATTCATAATTATGAATCAATTATCTTGAGTAACAGTACTCGCAAAATAAATATCGATTACAAATCGATTCGAATCGCTTGTAGCAACATTGATTATTTTAACACAGTGCGTTAATTTTATGGTTTGAGACAAAGTAAATTGTATTTCTAATCAGAGGTCAATAACCTAGTCTATCGAATGTACTACATCTGTTTCATGATACAGAGGAGTCTCTAACCCTCGAATGTCAAGGGAAATGCGAAAAAATTTGGGTCGTCGACTTTATAATTTAACTGCTGAAATTTCGACTTAGAGGCGCAATTTTGAAAGTGTATTTTTCGATTTATAGAGAATTTGAATAACAATTCAACTTTGGTTTTGTAGTATATATTTTTACATATTAAAAGGAATTACATATTAATGAAGTGAACTGTACTATTACGACTTACGGACCTCTACTTTTTGAAATTCGAGTTATTGAGTATAAATATGTATTATCAATACTTCGTACGGAAATAATATTTTGTTCGAGTTACAAAGTCTAAATAATTCGAGATACCACAAATTTAGGGGTTCATCAGAAGGAATTGCAATTTTTTTTCGACTTACTGAGGATTTACTTATTTATTTATTAAAACTTCGTTACCTTATACAAAAACATACTTTTTTTTTTACAACAAAAGCAGGTTAGTTACATAAGTTATTAGGCAACGGGCAGCCTTATCGCTAACAAGTGATTTCTTCCAGGCAGCCCTAATATGGAACAATAAAAAAAGAAACACCTACAGAGGGTAAAGTACAAGTACTTCTCGTACTTTACCCTCTGTAGGTTTCGTCTTAACGAGTTTCGAGTTATAGAGATTCCACTGTATTTTTTTATTCAAGGGCAATCAGTGTGGGCTGTGTCTTCATTTTCATAATACGCGATCTTCTTGCGATTCAATTCTGCTGGAATCGAACCGAATATATGCAGTATAAGTTAATAACTTTAATAAAATTGTGTACTTTATGTAGACTTGTGCTTTATGAAATACTGATGTAACGGATGAAATAAAGAGTGGGAATTATGATGGGAACTATTGTTTACGTCAAGGTCGTTTCCATCGGTAACACTGATCTAGTTTTTGATTCTGTATGAGATGCCGCAATGAGAAGATCCTATTTGGAGGATTACATGAATTCTGGTCCTTTATATATATAGGATTAAAAAATTAAGGATCCCTTGATATTTAATACATAAAAAAAATGTTTTAATTTGTCAAACACCACGACATAAGCATAAAACGTAATTATAATAATTTATTGCAAGAATATGGTACAAAAATGTGTAAGGTGGTACAATGGCGCGCAAACTTGTTTTTAAAGGAACATACAACATACAGAAGTTAAAAATTGGCGATAGCTAATGTTTTATTAATTATTAATTTCACTACGAATACTGAGTGTCCGTCAATATAGTGTCATTCTCAACACTCTCCATTCCAGAAATCCCGCGAGTGCGTTGCCGGCCTTCTAAATCGAGTCATCAACCCTCCGTCAGTTTGGCGCATCGTTTATATTTACGTAATTAATTCTACATGTAAATATAGCGAAAAGGCTAAACATTGTCTACTTTTTTGTATTTAATTCAATAGCGTACATATCCTCCGACTAAACCTATATTTGTATTTAAAACATGATCGCAATGAGGTCGGCAAATTTGACCTCCGCACTTGCCCAGATGGCCGGTGCCACGATATGATATCACTATTGTGTGCAATTGTTAAGTCAGATGAAGATTGTGAGCTATATAGGTACTAACCTGTACACAAAAAGTATTACATTATTTAAATAACTAGAGTTTTGCAGTGTTTTTCAGAGGTTTCACGACTGACCTCGATTGCTGAAGTAAACGAAGATTATTTAAGTTTAAGAAAACTTTATGGTAAAGATTAGTTACCTAACTTATAGAGGAAAAGACGAGAATTTGTTCGTCGTTTATTTTGATGCTACTTTTAATGGTCCAGTGAATAGGCTATCTCGCTCTTATAACTTAATTACAAACATTAATGAAAATATTGATGTGTTTTATAACAATCTACCAGCTTACCGTAACTTTGTTTTGCAGGCTCTTAATGTGGTTTAAGTTTTTATTTAGTTTTGTTTATTTCTATTATTGTTATTTTTTATCTTTTTAGTTTTAGTTATTATTATTATTATTATCTTTGTGATTGATATAGGTCTTGTTCCTTATAGAATTACTTGATAATTCCTAAACTGTCTTTCTTTAGACTGTATTAAGTTCTATTTCGACTTTATCTGAGCTATGGCCGTATATCTGAATTAATATTATTATTCCGAATTTATCATTCTATTAATCCGTTATCACGTTTAATATAAAGATTACAATTATATTTTGACATGGATTACAGTTGTTAAATGATAAAGATTTTTGATAAAAATATCTGTATTACAAACATTGATTAATTATTTTTTTATTAAATATTTCTCAAAAAGTAAAACCGCTTGGCAAAGTTACCAATACGTTTACCTTATTATACAAAGTTCTTATTAACGTGTGTCTGAGTGAATCGAGAAGATTTTCTTCATTTACTTGAAGAAGCTAAGGTATTATTCTTTTTAAGATTAACTTTTAGTTTTTACTTTATTATTTTATAGTCATCATCATGCTGACATGATCGTCAGTCATATAATGATCCCTGAGGCTGTGTTTTTACAATGTTAAAAAATGTCGTAATAAGCCGGGACTGTCCAGTATAAAGATAAATTACTATTGATATATGTTTCGTATTGTTGAGTAAAATAAATTTACACTGTCAAAATTTAATAAAAAACTAATATCTCTCTCTCTGGGGCGGTAACTCATGTCCGAGTATCGTGGTCAGCGATATAGTAAGATCTGTAATTTTCCTCCACCAATTGCGGCCCTGTTCTTCTATTACTACTGTGTATAATTTTGAGGACGACAAGTCTTTGACTTGATCAGTCCATCTCGTCGGCGAACGGCCACGCGATCCTTTGCCTTCGGTGTTGCCAATCACGGTGAGCTACAGTTTCTTAACTTCTAATGGCTTAAATCTTATGTAGATTTATTAGAAATGTTTTGACACACACAAATATAACACAGTAAACGCAACAAATTTATTAGTTATTACGTTCATACCTATTTTAAATAAATTAAAATACAGTAACGGTACATCGATTTCGGGCAATTCATTTCAAAATTATTCAGAGCAAAAAATTTAAATGGCGATTACAAACAGCTGTTTTGTGTATTTATTAGTCAAGAGTCGGACTGTACTCGATATACATATTGCGTTATACATTTATTGATATTAATGATAATAGGAATTGCATGTATTGCAATCTTTATTATAAAGAGAATTAAATTGTATTTTAGTTGTTAGAAACCAAGCTGGCCTGATTACAAAAATTCTTTCACAAATTAATGTTTCATTATCCCTGAGGCTGTGTTTTCACAATATTAAAAATATGTCGTGCCAAGCCGGGACTGTCCGCCAGTATAAAGATAAATGTCATATGTTTCGTATTGTTAAGTAAAATGAATCAGTGGCTCTACAACCTTTTTAGGTCTTGGCCTCAGATTTCTATATCTGTTTCATGATCATTTGTCAATCTAATAGGCACATGATTAGCTTCTATTCCAGACACACGCCGTCAATTTTTGGGGCAAGCCTGTTTTCTCACGATGTTTTCCTTCGCCGTTCGAACGAATTTTATATAGAAACAAAGTCCATTGGTGCACAGTCGGGGAACGAACCTCCGTGATTAAACCTACATAATTTTATAATATATAATTAATGTTGTAGTCTATGACAGCTTAAATGTATCTACGTCTTACAAGAGAATAAATATTCCTTTATTCAATATACAATTATGGTTTTCATTATTTAGTTTTCATTTCTTCAGCTGTGTAAAGATCAATCAGGCGTTATGTTGCAATTGTTTTTCACGATAATATTTAAACCAGTTAACTAAACGTAAGCAAACAAGTAGAGCAAAGGCATTGCATGTTTACATTTTTACCCTCCAGTGGACTTTTGACAAGCGGTCAATAGTTATTATAGCACTCTTCGGTCCAGTTCACAGAGGACATTGATTTGTTATTTGAATATCAAGTAGTTCAATGAATTTTAATCGAAACCTATAAATGGTAGAATAGATTCGTTAATTATGCATATGTTACAAAGACTAAAACATCTTTAGGAACTCTTTATGTTTTTAACAACAATTCAATTCATTCACATTTTTACAATACTTTGTTTTACTGTTGTTGTTTAATTAATGTTGCCCGTAAAACATTGCTAAGTAGCCCATCCTTAATAATAATAATTTATTTGCAAGAATACGGTACAACAATGTTATGGTGGTACAATCGAAAGTTTGCGTGGCGTGGAAGGCGTGCAAATTTGTCTTAAAAAGAATTTTAGATAGAAGTTATATATATATATTATGAGTCATATCAATCAGTCAATTCTTATATTATTTGTAGTGAGAAAATATCACTTTATTAAAATATTATTACGTTATCAAATTAATATTAATTGTAATGTTTCATGCAAATAATCATTAATATAATAATAAATTTTTCGAAAAGTAGTCTTGATGTTTTTGGTAAATTAGTATAAACATAACGTATGTCCTATAAAGCATAAAGTGATATATATATATATATGTGTATATAATATAATATATAATCATATATATATATATATATATATATATATGTATATATAAATATATATATGTGATTTTCATATAATTCGTACTCTCTCACTTTTCTCCATCAAGTATTTTAACGTATATTTGACTTATACAAGAAAAAAAAAATCAGTAAATTACTATTGCAATATGTCGTAACAATTGATTACAGATAGAACGTGTGGAATTCGTTTGTTTGCGGGAAACTCTTGTAATTACATCGAATACTTGTATCTTATGTAATGAACTGGATCTTTATCATGTAATTGATACAATACTATCTGTCTTTTGCTTCATAACTTTGATGAAGCGTACAAGAACATATAATGAAATCAATTGTTGTTCTATTTATAATAAAACGTTTTGAAATATTCAGTTTTCCGATTGAATTCCACCCAAGAGACAGTGTCTGACTACATAAAGAGCTTCCTTTGTTTAAATTTTAATAAAAAAGTATATAATTTGTGTTCTAGTCATTGTATTCAGTATTAATACTTGTTAGAGACGTATTTGGTCTATTCAAGATTTAGAACACAGTACAATGCTATTGTCTGAATAGTTATCCAATTTTAAACGAGAACATTTGAATACATTTGTCGTTTTTGATTTTATGATTAGTAGGTCAGTTATAATTCATAAAATACATTGGCTATGGTAGCGAAGTGTGGGATGCATCTAGAGTTTGTATTTTTTTACAAACTAACGTAGGGGCTACCGTGTGTACTGTGTGTTTTTTTCTAATGATTTTTAAAACTGGAATTGTATTGCTATTTACTAGTCGTTTAGATATTTCTTGTATTTAGTAATTTGTATTTATTAAAAAAGGTTTTTTCTATGACCAAGTTTTCTTTTCCCTACATATTGAGATCAGATTGCGGACGTAATTTATTAAAAGTAATATAAAATGTAGTTTAGTATAGGGTATCGCCTTAACAAACCTGTACATGTTATGGGCAAATGGAAAATCCTACTCGGAAAATTACTCTACATATATATCTACTATATAAAAATAAGTCGGGTTTTCCTTCCTGACGCTATAACTCCAAAACGAACGAACCGATTTCCACGGTTTTGCATTCGTTGGAAAGGTCTCGGGCTCCGAAAGGCTCTTCAACAGAAAAGCGGGATCACCAAACGAAATGTTACATAAAACGAAGCCATTTGGTGGCGAAACGGAGTTCGCCGAGTTTGCTAGTTTGTTATAAGAACGTATCCTCTAGACAAAATCGAAGCAAACCTAAGATTTATTATTATATATTTTAAAATAGATATATATAGCTATGTCGTTGCTAATGAGTAATTCCTTATTAACAGATCTTCAATGATCTGTTATCTGGCTCAGTGGGTCACTGAAGCCACAATAAAACCGGTTTTGAACCGCACTGTTTGTACAACGACTCATGCGCTCTCGTATTATGTAAATTGGGTTTCAAAGTTTGGTTATGTAGTGTTATTTAAAAAAAATCGATTTTTATTATATTTATTTATTAATTAAATCTAGCCAAAGCTTGTCACACTGATACATTGGTACAAGAAACATAAAATACAATATTTAATGTGACAAGCACTTATAGGCAAGCAACATACACGAAGAGATAAAAAGAAATTATAAAACTAAAGGATTTTTTTTGGATTGATTTTAAAGTGTGAAAGTAACTATTAATATCCAGACCTAGCTCGTTTATCTCAATCTAGATATCGGTGAGTATAAACGTCACTCACTAATTTGCTCATATTTTAGTATCTCATCGTATGGTTAATGACACGTACGTTCCAATACAATTAATGAATTGCAAATAATTAATGAAATGTGTACTTAATTATTTATTTTTTGTAAAGTTTATCAATTTTAACTAAATTTAGTTAAAAAAGGTTGCGGATGGAGTGCGCCTTATACACAATTCATTTTTGGTTAGTCGCTTCAAAATGACAACGAATCTTGTCAATGTCAAACTCACGGTCGATATGGAGAGTGGAGCGAGCAAGGCAACACTTACAAAGAACATAAATTACTTAAACGGGTAATACCAAATGCCGAAATTTGTTTCACAGTAATATATACATAATACAACGTAATACAGTTTATATTTCATATCACATTCAGGAAATGTAAAGTCAGTTCACCTGACTTGTATCCTGTTGTGTAATGCCTCATATACTACAAACTAATAATGGAGTGTCACCATGCACTGGAGTCAATAATCCTGACAAACAGAGTTACCCTTCCATGTAAAAGGACACAGTGGCTCTCTCTTCAATGATGCTGCCGAGCTTGCAAGGAGATGACTCTAACATAACATTGGTCGTAAAACCAATCGGAAATCCCACTACCTTGAACATCTGATCCAACCTTTAGGGCTCCGTCTGTTAACTTAGGTCTCGTAATGCAGACATGCCGTACTTATTTATGTATTCACATTTATGTGTTCTCTGTAGGACTTACGGCTCCGTAGGGTTGTTAGGTTCTTAGGTCTCTCACACTCTCATATATTTAGTTATCTAGTGCAGCTCTCTAATACATACTACGTACGTAACATAATCAATAAAGCTTTTTATAAATTTGACGATTATTTATATGATCCTGATCCTTGGGATTGATTTGCTCCAGTTCAAACAATTTATATGACTAAAAACTTGGCGATTAAAAACAGTGGCGGAGAGTTTTTTGCCACTTCTTCTTGCCCGCTCTACGCCCTTGAGTTGCGAACTGGTAGTAAATGTACATTTAGAATCAATTTAACATATTTTCTGTTGACGTTCATAAATGTGCTTGGTTACCTATATGAATAAAGTTATTTTCAGTACGAGTTTACAACAGTACAAACGTCAAGTTAAACTCTTTATAAATTAAATAAATAGTGACTTTACTACATAATTAAAGTTACTATTTAACCATTAATTATAGTAATAAGCTTAGGATTGCAATAATAGTCTCAAGGACCTAATTACACAGATTAACATGCTCGCTAGAAAGTGACAAATTTATCTATGGTTTTTCCCGCCAAGTAGAAAATGTCATTAGCCGCATGATTACAGTCTTCAAAGCTGATATAATGAAAGTATAATTATATATCGTTCTTAAATATTACAAAACACTTTCCAATGTTTACACGTAAGTTATCTGTAACTTTTCCTTCGTAGAATAAATTGTATATAATTATCTACATAGTTTTGCAATGACATAACCTAACTACCACAGAATATCTATTTTCGAATGACTTTATTTCTTCAAAATTACTGTTTTAAAAGAAAAATAAATGATTACATAGATAAACAATTTATATGAAATAGAAAACGTAAAGAAAAGAAAATTGAAATTGTTTATTTAATGGGAAATTTAACATTAAAGAAACGACAGTTAATACTTTATATTTTAAAGAAAAAACTAACTGACCAATCCAATTTAGGATATTAAAAACTATGTATGTTATGGGGGGCGGGGGGCCATAAGGGGTTGGGAAACAATGTTGTAATGATTAGCACTGGGCCCTTGCTCTGTAACTTTCAAATTTCAATAGGGAAAGCGATACCGATCCCGTAATTTTTATACAATAATAATACTATTTTTCTTACAATATTGCATTTTACGGGTGAAAGGCCTGGTGCCTATGATAGGAGTATAGAAGCCCTGTGGTAACAGGTCACCAGCCTTACATCGCGGACAGAAAAAATACAAAAACATGACTAAAAACTATGATTAAAATAAAGTAATAAACAAAATTAATCTAAAGCAAATTGTGGGTGTGTGAATATGTGTACCTAAGGGTGTGTGAATTTAATTTGTGTGACAGAATTTAATTTAAAGTCAAATGGCTATGGATAACAGAGTTTCTGTCATTCATCAAGGCTTTTTAAAAATTTAACAACGAGATGTAAGTTCGATGTAGTACTCACAATATCCGTAGCGCTCATGTCCCAACCTTGGGAACGCGAGCAACTATACTTACTTATTGAGATCAGGATTGCTGTCGTTTCCCTATTGGAAGCTGTAAGTAAAGGCTCGGGTATGATAAGAATAAAATAGAAACGCAGTTGGGCTCTGTTTTTATTAATACAATTTGTACTACACAGTTACAATTTGTAGTCCCTAAAAAGCTTTGTGTATGAGCATGAGTGAAAATTACACATTGTATAAGTGACAATCATTCAATCTATTTTTAAAGTTGATCGTAGGCCACAATGGCCATTCAAATCTAGTTCTCTTTGCTAATATTAGACACAAGTCACGTCAGGAGAATACAGCTCCAGCCCGTCCAACCAGTTGTGATTACCATATTGCAGACAACGAAATAGCAATTAGAAAAAATTAAAATGTTTTGTAACAAATAAAATAATTATGTAAAACTAGTGCTAGTGAACGTTAAGTCTTAAGTCTAAACCTAAGCAGTGGTAAATGAAAAAATAGAACACAATAACAGTCTTCTCCTTAATAGAGACTTAGTCGTGTTATTGGACACTTTATGTTAAATATCCTTTTTAGTAAATTAGGTTAGACTAAATTTACCTATTAATTTAGGTTAGATCGTAATGTTCCATGATGTTTCAGTAAAGTTCTAAATTTATATTTACTACAAAACAAGGAGAACTGGCAATAAACTCTCCGCCACTTTTTAATTGTATGTAATTAATTGTATAGGACTCGGATTGTTTACAAACTTTCACTAGTTAGTTAAACTACCACTGTGTCTCATTTTGATACAATGTTAATTGTCCCATACCCTACTTACTATTACGTCATGCCCCACTTTGAGTATATAAATATAATAAACTTTGCTCACAAGCATCAAACACATCTCACGTCATCATAATTCTGTCTCCATTAAATGTATGTATTTATTTGTGCCTCTTTCAAGAATTTCTGGTAAGAGTCGAACTCACTGCCAGCCCTACAAGTCTTTAGATTTTATATAAATCGTCACAAATTAACATAGACTGAAATCAATGAACAAATTCGTTCTTAATGTGTGTGTTGTATCGGAATTTTATTAAAAATACATAATAAATATATGTTTCTGTTCACTGATTTGTAATATCTAACTTAATTGGCATAATCGTTCGTGGAATCAATAAAAACGATACGAACTCATAAATAAAGCAACGATTCAAAACATAATTATATTTTTTCACGATAACGCTTTTACCTCAGACAGTTTAATTATAGTTATTTAGAATTTATATATTCTTTTGTTGAATGGGTAAATTAATGTCAATCAATAATAGAATTTCAGAATATTAAACAACGGAAAGTTGCGTACCTGGGCCACGAGTTGCGCCATCACCGATACCTCCTTCAATTAATTATAATGGGTAAAATCCAGGGTAAACGGCGCGTTGGTAAAGGATAAACGCTTGTAGAGAAAAAAAATCAAAAACTCCGGCGCCGCACTTGCGAGCCTTCTGGCCACGTGAGTGGCCATGGGCGGAGGTATCACTCATAGCATCAGATGCGCCTCCTGCCCGTTTACGTAAAAAGTACGACGTGACAAAAATTTAACAATTTAAAACGTAAATCTTTTCAACACCCAAGATGAGTTTTAATAATTTAATAAGTATTATAAGGTATCTTATTGGTTTTCTGCCCACACCCCGGAACTCTTTTACTATACAGTGGCAATGATAGAACCCATCAAGGAATTTACATTTTTTCTCAAGTAAGATTAAGTAATAATTACAATGTTTGAGTGCTAAGTTTTTCCGTCCTTATACGAATCCCAAGAACGGACGCAATATAGCGTGATCGGAGAGAAAATAGAAGACATGCATATTTATACTTGCCTTTCTCTCGACAATTATTCTGACTTACTGGAAATATGTCTGCACAATGAATCTTTATTTATCAATTTGAATTCGGAAATAATTATTCTCATAGACTACTTTTTCTCTAATTCTTAACATTCCTGTCTTTAGCCACGATCTTCATAACAAGTATTTTAATATTTTGTCGTTCTTATTTGAATTATTTTATTATTACACGACATTCACGTAGAAGAAAATGGTACTTGAAAAGAGGCTTAAACGAAGAGCAACTTAGTTGCAATATGTAAATATGATTTTAAAGCTATTAATTTTAATTTCAAATGATTGTACATATATTAAATCACATTTAATCTTTTGTACTTTTAAATGTCTAAGTGTTAAAATGTGGAAATATTATTAAAATATTGTCTGATCTTAGTTATCTCTTTAATGGTTTATCTAGTTGATAACTTTAGTATACGTGGAGATGAAATATCATTAAAGTCCCACGTAAATCGATGTTTTAATCGAATTAAATTTCGTAAATTGTCCAAGAAAATTATCATGTTCAGTCGAGTGTGAAGGCTCTACGCTCGATCGGTTGATGTACGAACAAACCTTTTACACGCCAATAAATCAAATAATTTCATTATACACATACTTTCTGAGCAACTGTTAATGTAAACGCAAGAAGTATAAGAATTAAAAAAATAACTAGTTAACTAAATACTTTTAATAGGTCAATCAATATTCGTAATTGATGGCATCGATAACTAATCTATAGTAATTATTAACGTTATTATCAGTAATTTAAGGGTTGGTATTGACCTAAATTATCCGATTTTGTTTAAATGTATTATTAAATTTATAGCTACAAAATCTAAAATATAAACAATATTCTTAAATAAATATCCTATGGTAATAATAAACATCCCAACGAAACAATTAATACTAATTTCACAGTTGCAATATGTGGATAAAGATATTTTATTATAAAATAAATATCATACGCTACATTGTATTGTTTTATTATTTTATGCTTACTTTACGTAAATGTGTGTTTACTGTTTACATTTGATGTATCAATAAGTCTCGGTCAATACCCGCAAACAATCGATTGGTATTCTAAACACATTATTATGATCATTATTTTTATTGCAAATTACTTTTGAGCTATCGACAATAACATTGTGTCAAATTTATGGTCTAGAATATATATGTATATATATATTTGGAATACATGTGTCTTTACTAAGACATTATTGATAATTACGATCTAGCTAAACATAAGACTAATAATAATTCAAGTCTAACTTAATTTACGTTAGTAAAGTGTCCAATAACCCTACTTACAGTCTCTATTAAAGGGAAGACACTCTGTTCTTGTGTTCTATTTTTTTTCACTTACCACTTAAGACTAGAGTGCACTAACACTAATTCACTAGTTCATATTATGGTTTGGTGTCAAGGAGTTGAATAGCCTCGACATTCTCGTGATGGCTCCAGCAGTCTTTTTTATTATTGTGGCGACGTCGTCTACATTAAGGTTCCGATGGAGGTCGTTATTGCGAATACTCCCTGCATTGACTATTCCCCTGAGCACTTTGTTTGTTTAGAATATAAGAAATATATTTCTGCGTTTGTTTTGAAAACAGACAAAATCTTTTAAGCTTTGAAGATACTTTATAAACAATTTAATATTGGAACATATGTATATACTTTAGCTCGCGTTGGACACGATAAAAGCCGCGTGCGTCTGTTTGTATGAACGCGATAAACTCAAAAACTACCAATCGGAAATCGTAATTCCAATAGGTAAATACGTACGATTTGATTACATGGTTGATTATTATTTTTTTAAATTTTGTGAAATTAATATAACAATTATTCTTGAAGAGGTCACAAAAAATCTGGTAATAGACGAACACTTGTCTTGTCCTTTAGAGAAAGTTGTTATATAAATAAAGAATGTATTATGTTAAATTAATATTTGATTTGAAAGCGTGGATAGGCTATTATGTGTAGATTAAAACATTTACATTGTATTGGGTTTATATGGAATCATGTCTAGCATTTATTGATGACATGTGAGTCGTGACATGTCACATAATGACCCATAATTGAAGCATTTGCTTTAGTTCAATACCCTTTGCTGACCCTACAAATTTATGGGGTTTATTCTGTTGTGAATTTAAGTTATTTCAGTTTAAATTAGAAACTGTAGCGATAAAATATAATTGAAAAAAAAAGTGTATTTTGCTTCATAAGATCTACTTTTAATAAACTAATTCAATTTCATCTCATCATTCTTACTATAAATTATCATCATATGTATAAATATACCCAGAAGGGTGTGTGTTAGTAAAATGATTCGATAATGGTTTAGATGAATTAAATGATTTTAGTTTTTTTTAAAGTTTGTAACTGTATTTAAGAGATAATATAATAAGATTTTTCCTTTAGTTGTGTTCGCTAGATTATTGAATTTAATCAGACAAACTTTTCAGCTTCAAGTCAATAAAACTTATAAACATATAATTTCAAACATTGTAAAGTTAACCGTAGTAAAAGAATCGGTCCCTGGTCATTTATTTTATTTGTCGAATAAAAATTATAAAGCCAATAACCTCACGATACCAATTATATAAGAACTTTCTTTGTTCGATTATAGTACCAATGTAGGGTTCATGTTTTGTTTGTTTTTGAACTAATATCATAATTTATTATTCACAGCTTTGTATATACGACGATAGTTTATAATTACATAATTGTCCTTTAATTATAATACCTCCATTAATCAGTTTGTTCGGTTGTGTTTTAGTTCAGGGTTTGATACCCTTCAAGGAAATATTTATAATAAAAGCATTATGACGATGAATGTATTTTTGAAATCCAACGAAGGTTTTTGAGGATTTTCCTTACAACGAATTCTCTTTATAATATTGCAAATGTTTTGTTATTTGTTTCAGATGATATGGATGTTGGCGAGTGATTAAAATCGTGAGTATTAATTAATGTATCTAAGATATTAAAAAAGTAAAATTAAATCAGTTTAATATATATTTGTATATTAGATGGTATAGTCAATAAAACAATAATAATTCTTCCTTTTCTTAACCTTAAAAAAGGTTGATTTGTTAGTAAATACTTCTCAGCGGGGTGAGTAATGTTTGCGGTCCGGCGCACGCGCACGCCACGCTTTCACGATACATTCATCTCGACAATGCCATGTGTACTACTTATTTATTTTATGGTCTATATAAATGTTATTTCTTTAAAATTTGGTATGTATATAATGTAATATGTTATATATTTTATTCCAATGTTGTTTTGTCAAGGAATAAATACCTAATATATGACTATGATTAATCGTATGATGTCCCCTGCACATTTTCTTTATTGGCAAGTATAATTATTAAGTGGACATTTACAAAAGACTAAATATCCCTTAATACTACCTAAATCTATTCTTAGAAAGCGCGATGACGGACTATTAAAAATCTCTCTTAGCAATTACGACTGGTAATTTAGATATAGAACCCGGATATTAATGGACACGACTCAAACTCACGATTATCATGTAGTGTATTTGAAAATGTAAATTAATACACAACAATTAATCGTTTGATTCACGATCCCTTAAGCATATATCTTTTGTATGTATTAAACCCATTAAGCGAGAATTAAATATTTATTAAGCGTGTTTTGAAGCAACGGTTTGAAATGAACAAAGTCTGTACAAAGTCAATATATTCCAGCAAAATTAATTTATTACCTTATTGGCCGTATTCCCTTGGGATTTTTACCACTTTTAATAATAAGGCGAAGTTTTAAGGCCTCATGCGTCATAACAAATTGAGATTCAGATCACTAACGGTTCTTATTGATATATTTGCCTAAATTCCATTCCCGTGCTGTATGAATGTTCCTTTGTCCTTATCGTGGTTATTATTTAATATAAACAACGTTATAATGCTTTATTTATTTTTTTAGTCTTAGCTCGATTCTAAGACAAACAAGAGGAGGCCGACATAGTTTTTTTTTTATACAGAACAGGGGGCAGGATTCTCAGCTGGTCATTCATCACTTGACATACCGCCGCCTATGGACACTCAATGCCACATGGGCTCGAGAATGCGTTGCCGCCCTATTAAGAATTAGTACGCTCTTATCCTGAAGGACTCTAAATCGAATTTGTTGGTTATTTGAGGGTTTTACATATCAAAGAGGTGTTTCGGTAGCAATTTATTCAGGTACCTAAGAGTATCTTTGTAATTGATAATAGGTCAATAGTCTTAAGGACGTAAGGGAAAGTGGTTTGGAATGGTCTTAATAAGGAAATGGTCGTTTGCGTTCGTTACCCAACTCGCTATAAGTATGTCAAGCAGCAAGGTTTTTATGGTATAGGCTATGTAAATAATGTTTTCCTTTTCATTATACGATTTTTGTTTGACATGTTGTGTAATTTATTTATTGGTAGAAATATTTTCTTTGAACCGAGGATACAAATGAAGTATTTCAGTGATTCAGGCGCTGTTACCGTTTAAAGATAGCGTTTTTTTATAGAATTCGATTAAATAGTTTTGTTAATAATCGATGATGTGTCAGGAACAATCCACAAGTCAGTAGCTAAAGAATACTGATGATTGAAAATAAGGACCTGGCGACATTTAATACTAATTATGTCAAGAAGCTCCTAACTCACGCCTTACAGCTGAAATGGGAATGGGCAGGCCATATTGTAAGGTGTATAGACAAAAAAGGGACCTCCAGGAAAAAGAAACATAGGAAGACCGCAAAAGCGATGGGCTGAGGACATCGTAAAGGTTTCTGGGGAGAAATTGACCGAGGAAGCAAAGAAGACACTTCCAAATGGAAAGTTCATATGGGGGCTTTTACGCAAAAGGGGTCCATACAGAAAACGAACTAATGGAAATAACTAATGTAGACTAAGTGTATAATAACAAAACTAACACTCATCTGATTATTTTATTCAAATGGAGATGGGCGTTATACAAATGTCAAATGGTCTAAGAGAATAACCGAATGGACTGGTCCAAAAGGAACAAGGGCAGACCAATAGAGCGATGGGCCGACGGGATCTAAAGGGTAGCTGGAAGAAATTAGATGACGATAGCACAAAATAAACTAGCGTGGAACATGTTGCAGGAAACCTTCTCCCGGATAGGGGCCGCATTTATTGTAATAAATTTTGTATTTATATCTATTTTTGTTAAATGTATGTTAATAAGGTGTGGATGAATAAAGGCTTATTATTATTATTATTATTTTATTTATGCCCAAAAAGAATATCCGATTTTTATAAATGGTTATAGTAAATCTTTTATTTTGAGCTTCAAAAGTAGTTCAAATTCGTTTTCTCAATGCAACCTTGTTCCAATAGTTTTACATAACCGTGCGAATAATCGGTTAATTGTTCGACTCTCACTTTGTAAATTATTATTATTAGGAAGTTTCACGAAATTGTTGTAATAATTGTCAATTGATAGATTTAAAGTAATTGATAACAATTTTCAATTGAACTATAAGCATGGTGAAACTTATATATGTATATTTATTTGATCACTTGTCAAGTGTTAAATACAGTGTGAGTTTTATGGCTAAAATGTTTAACACAAAAATCCTATCTGTAGGTACAGTAGATACTTTGCTGTTAAATTGGTCTGATTCATTATATATTTTCTATGCTAAATTTTCCTCAAGTTTTAGGACTTTTTAAGGGTGAGATTCAGGAACTATTCAGCACCAAGACTGACTCCCGTATGTCGACAATGTATTGGATTCGAGATTCGGGAGTCGTAGGAAAACCGTAGGGTCTCGAGCATTAGCGCTGTTACTCGGTAGCAAATAAACAAATATATATATATTTAAATAACAACCTTAACTAATTGCAACTTTACTTGATGATGGAAGATAGTGAATTGTCGGAGAAGGGTGATGTTATGTTGTCCGCCGTTCCACATCTGAGCGTTTTAAGGCAGTTTCTGCCGCGCACTACCACTATGTGGAACCAGCCCATTGAAGTATTTTCGAACCAATTCGACTTAGGGTCCTTCAAGAAAAGAGCTACCAATTCTTCAAAGGCTGGCAACACACTCGAGTGCCCTCTGGCATTGAGAGAGTCCATGGGCGGTGGTTTCACTTAACATCAGATGAGCCTCCTGCCCGTCTGCCTCCTATTACATAAAAAAAATATATTTAATGAGTTTTGGAGTAATTAGGATAGGAACAAATAATTTAATGAACTACTTTTTGTAACAGTTAAGAACGTAAATATAGATATTTGAAATTCGCGAATAAGAGATAAAATATATTTATGCTTAATTAACATGTTTAGTCAATAATGATATTTACCAAATGACGTAGAGGATATGTTACCCGGCTACCTAACGATGTATTTAACCGTACAAGCGTAATGAAAAAGTTTTCTTAATGCAAGATGAACAACAAAACCTACAAGTTATTAATTTTAAAAGCCTACATGCCAACCTGTTGTTGCCCTAGTATTGGCCTAGTGGCTTCAGCGTGCGACTCTCATTTCTGAGGTCGTAGGTTCGATCCCTGGCTGTGCACCAATGGACTATCTTTCTATGTGCGCATTTTACATTCGCTCGAACGGTGAAGGAAAACATCGCGAGGAAACCGACATGTCTTACCAAACGTCGATGGCGTGTGTCAGGTACTGGAGGCTGATCACCTACTTGCCTATTAGATTTAAAAATGATCATGAAACATCTTCAGAAATCTAAGGCCCAGAACTAAATAGGATGTAGCGCCACTGATTTACATGCCAACCTGGTCAAACCAATATTTTGGGTTTCACATAAAATATTAATTGACGTAAAAAGTGATGCAATTCGTACCAGACACTGTAATTCGATACACGTACGCCCACAAATACAAATTAAACATAAATGCGGACTGATTCAGTGTATTATCAGTATTTCGGAATAGTTGATAACCTGTAAAAATACCTACATAACAACAGTATGTAAATTTTAAATGACTAATTTATTGTCAGTAACACCATGTCATAGAAATATTTGGTTGTGTTTGAATATGTTCTGATTAGATCGTTGTTTTTATTTTAGTAGTTTGTATGAATAATGATACACGAACTATACAAACAAATGAATAACTTATTACCTATGGTTGTTCACCTCAGTCTGACCACAGACTGCCTAACGTCGGCCTTGGCCAGAAAACCTTTCGAAAACATTCTACAATAACATATATTATGTTGCTTACGTTTATTTATTTCCTATTCCTGTACCTAACATAAATTATATACTCCAACAACAAAAAAATACTAAAACTATAACCAAAGATATAATATATATACAAAGATTCAAATATTAGGAGGAAAAAATCATTTAAATTAATAAATACGTAATTTACCTGATTCTGCTGATATGTAAATGTGATGTGTGATGATGTGCTCATGATGTAGGTGATTAAGCGCTATAGATATTTTTAATTCTTTTAAGCATAATCCGCGATATCTTAAACAAGTCAAGGTTTAAATAGTGGTCGTTTTATGTCCGGGCTGCGCGATACAAAACTGAGTGTTTTTGCATAGTTGGTATTTTCATTGTAGTGTTTAATATTAAACTCTAGTTTTCTAGAGACTCTGGTTTTTGCGCAAATCTATAAATTTAAATGGTTCATTAACGATGAGATTATAAATTATCGTCTGGCATAACACGAATGCAATATTTAAGATAAGATCAAGTGTTACGCTCCGATGACCACAAATTACATTATCATTTTCACTTTTCTTGAACTAAACGAAAGTGTTCATGTTAAAAAATTCATACAGCGTAATTATAATGTGGTAATTTTTTCACTTTCATAGAGATGCCGATTTCAAAACTTTATTATGTAAGTAAATGTTGACGTCCTATTGAAAATTTTCATAAGCAAGGGAGGACTAAATTATCGGACAAATGTAGAAAATCTTACTTAAAAGTGAAGCCTCGAAATCATATTTGGGCAATACTTTGCGAAATTTGAAGAATTGTCCGTCTAAATTTAACTTAACGCAATTATTGAAACATTGTTTGTTATGAAAAGTGTTTTTATATACATCGAACAAAACCGTTTGGTGTTTACTGAGAATCACAGCGGGTGGTCAGAAGTTTTTGTCGCTTGCAATATTTACGCAATTTGCACTCTCAATTTGATGTAGGATTATAGCTATAATATAAATTTAATTACCACAAATGCAATGCAAACAAACGTGGAAAGTGCACGTAAAATGTAAAGGATTGGTGCTTTTGAAATGTGGTTCCCGAGGCGGATGTTAGTACTGGATCTATCGAGCAACCCACGCTTTTTCACAATAATACCAGTATTTTTTGTTCATTACCATTTTCACCCTAAATTAGGAATTATTTTTCACTTTTTAGTTTGATGTGCTTTAAAAGCGTGTGTTCTAGTTTTTTTAAACTATTATTTATTAAGTTTAAGTGTTGTGTGTTTATGGTATCTCCACGTAATATATTTTTTTTAGTAATCATAACAATCAAATATACAGCATTTACAATTTTCTTAACCTACATTGTAATTATAAAAATATTTAAAAATTAATATAAAATAATATTAAAACAAACTTTAAAAGTTTGGTCCCTGTGGCAGTGTACCTTTATGTTTGCTTGCTTTTTATGCTGGCAGAATTCCCTCGTGTGATTGAGATGAATGAAGATGAATTATTGTGATACTTATTCGTTGAGCGAGAAAAGGACCAGCTCGCGGGTCACCAGTACTATCTACCAGGCGCCAACTTATTTATTTATTAACCTAAAATAATAATAATTTATTGAGCTATTAAGTCTATGCTGTAGGTACCTAGAATCATAACTGAAAGCGCAAAATGATACATAATTGTATCATACCGTTTGAGTTAGTACGCGCTCCGTTGAACTCGGTAATTACTGACATGTTTTGATGAGATGAAAACGGTAGATTTTAATGATTTTCTTGATGTTTACCCTTTGGTATGTACCTAAAAGTTTGTATTTTATTTTAGATTATGTTTGGTAATGGTATAATTTTGAGTTACTTGTAATTTTATTTTTCATTTATTTATTAATTGTTGCCTGACGCTTTTCAGCGATGAGGCCGCCCTTTGGATTCATAATAATTTATATTTTTATTATTTTTAATGTAACTTAGTTTTAATAAAACATAGGATATAAATTTCATTATTTAAAAAATTAGATTGTTAATAAATAGCAAGAAATGCATGAAAATGTTTTTTATGTAATACGAGGCAGGAGGTTCACTTGATGTTAAGTGATACCGCCGCCCATGAACGCTCACATTGCCAGAAGGCTCGCAAGTGCGTTGCCGGCCTGTTAAGAATTGCTACGCTTTTCTTGAAGGACCCTAAGTCGAATTGATTCAGAAATACTTCAGTGTGCAGCTGGTTTTTAAACTTTTAACCAAGAGCAAAAATCAATCAATCAATCTCACGACCTTACTCACTTCAATCAGCTATTGAATGTATCTCCTTTCGTGGTAAACTGCATTTAAAAGGGCTTGAACATTTTAACTAAGGCTTACAGTACGATTATGAGTAAGTTGGCATTTAGTAATATTTGCAACCAGCTCCAGGATATTAAAGCTAACCTTTAATACGAGATTGCTAAACATTTCATAAGTACGAGTAGTTGCATCAGTGTACGACTGTACTCGTGGATCGTGCTTTGTATACGGAGAGGGACAGTCGCGCATAAAACAATTATTAACATACTAGCTGTCTCCGTAAACTTCGTTTCGCCTTAATATGAGTTTTATGTTTAGCCTTTTAGTACCTACATACCAACATATGGAACATTTTGCTAGAGACTGCGCTTTTCCGCAATAAAAACTGGTTTTAGGTTTTTCCGGTTTTTAGAGTTGTTTTTAGTGTTGGCCTAGTGGCTTCACGACTCTCATACCTGTGGTCGTAGGTTCAATTTCCGGCTATGCACCAACGGACTTTCTTTCTATGTGCAAGGTAGGTGTAAAAGGCGTGTGTCAGGCACAGGAGGCTGATCAACTACTTGCCTATGGCAAATGATCATGAATATGATCCAGAAATCTGAGGCCCAGACCTAAAAAGGTAGTAGCGCCTCGCAGCTTTTTTTTTTAAAGACAATTACTCGAATTGGTCTAGCCGTCAAACAAGCAAAGATTTTATAGAAAATAAAAATGCACAAACGAAATATTCCTGATCCGTAATGTACAAAGGGTAACTAACTATAACTATGTTAGTGTATGTAACTTTACTATATATAGGCCCCCTTTTTTCTTTAAAATGACAATCTTATTGTTATAGCTTATAGTTACAATTATAGCTTCATAACAACATTAAAACCAATATTTTATTCATTAAAAAGAAAATATATATTTGACATTACTACATGCTTGTATCTTGTACATTTGTTAGATTAGGGTAGTTGAACGCGACTGTACGGCTCGTTGGCATTCACATCTCGCTCTCTATTTCATTCACTTTAGTGTTGCGCTTAAGGTAAAGTTATCGATAAATTGTAGCCCTTGTAATTATAATTGATTATGATGATAATAACATTGAGTTATAGCATATGAAGAAATCCTTACAGTTACATAATACCTTTAAAAATTAAATATACAAATAATTAGAAAACAAACCCTTTTTTCGCTTGCAATGACTTTGCTCCTATTTATGGCGATTCTATTCTATTATGGGCTGACCATCTCTTCAGACCAGATAAACATCGGCAGACTGTCTTTTCTTACCTGATACACTTCTTGTTTTTACCTTCCCTTGGTATAGTTAAAAGTGTAATAATAAAGTAATTAGCGAGCATAGTTATAATATAATAAACATGAATTTCAAGGAACGAAGCGACGGTGGAGATTATCAAGTACTAGAAACAATTATAACTATTTAAACTGTCATTTAATATTCGATATCTTTACATCACTAAAACGCAAGCGCATATTGTCACGACCGTGTGTTTATCTCTTAACATTTAATAGTGTGTACTCATTCAAATATTCAATCACGGTAGTGTATTATAATTTGAGTTTATATTTAAATATTGCTGTTTAATTCATTACATCATTAAAAGTTGTTTAATATTTAAAACCAAAGGTGATAAAATGAGTTTTAAAACGTAATTCTTATCTACATTTTCATGTCCATAACATCCCTAGTCAGAATCAGCAGTAAACAAACCACAATCACAAGTTTCAAAACAAATATATAAATTAATTTAGTTGTAATAATCTATTTATATTATCAGACCCAGTTCGTTTACCGAGCGTTATAAAACTGGTACAAGTAGTTACAGTCATACAAAATTAATGTAAGTACAAGAGCATCCATAAGACCCGATGGTCTTGAGATGGCGTCACGTGATCGTAAAATTACTGTCCTTTGAATTGCAGAAAGTTAGAGGTCTATAGGAAGTAGATCTGGTTGGTGATTGTTATTTTATTTATTTATTTTACGTATTAACAAATTTTATTTTTATTTTATTTTCAAAAGCTTGCCAACGCTCGGCACACTGATACATTGGTACCTACAAACACTTATAAGCAAACAAGAAATACGAAGAGAAAAAAACAATGCATTGATTCATAAATTATAAAAAGTAAAGAAAAATTTATATCCAGACCTAGCTTGTTTTGCAGAATGCTCAATCTGGTGAGTTATGGCTAAATTGCGCTCA
The DNA here is from genome assembly GCF_905475465.1 of Pieris napi. Lineage (NCBI taxonomy): Eukaryota > Metazoa > Arthropoda > Insecta > Lepidoptera > Pieridae > Pieris > Pieris napi. The sequence continues at coordinate 670,600 of NC_062239.1, read as the reverse complement.
AATTTGATGATGGATGATGGATGCCTGGGGTATCGCGAGGGTATTTCGGTAGAGGTTATTATTATCGAAAAATAGGTACGAAATTTCAATTTTGTTAAAAGTTTGGGGGCAATCAACTTGATTCCTAATGCAAACTATATCAATTAATTTTCTACGACTCTCCAATGACAATATCTTAAAGTATCAAAATGAAGAGCTTATGACTATTCAGATATAAATACACGTAATGTAAACCTCAGCACATTTTCTACTACGATATATTCTTAATTTTCTATTTACTAACTAAGATCTTGAAAAGTATATATATGTTTAAGGATAACGATGAAAAATAACAAGTAGAGTACGTCTTGTGCGGAATTGTTAAGATCAAAACGACCTCGTGACTAATTCAGATGTGTTTCCAGATTGGAAAGGTCATGGCTTACTGAACAGTCTTAAACGAATGGAAAAATATCGATATTTGCACGTTTTACTTACAATCTGATATAGTTTTATCTCAAGAAAAACGTGTTTATACTTAAGTATACAACTATTATAAATCTGAATATTATCGAGTTTATGAAGAAAAACACATATTTCGCATTAGCCTCAGTAAGCCTCAATAAAACGAGTTTAATAATTAAAAAAAACCATGGCTCTACAAACTTTTAGGTCTGGGCCTCAGATTTATGTCTCTGTGTCGTGATCATTTTGTTTTTTTTTTCTAATAGGTGATCCGACGACACTACATATTTTACATACTTTATATTTTATTTAACGTTAAAAAGTACAATTTTAGGTGGACTAATCGAAATAAATGATTTGACTATTGACTATTGATATTATATGTATATGTATGTACGTATATATTATACAAATAATGTATGTATCATATAATCACCCCTACCAGATTTAAAAGTTAATTTGTACAAAATATCTGTAACATTTGGTTTGCGGAACTCGGAAACATACTTCCGCACTCACAATTTTGTTTCTCATTCATGGTTTTGAAATAGGAAGTATAACGCATAACAAGTTTTATATCAAGATCAAGTCCAATTCATCGAGACTGAAAAGAAAGTAAATATTCTCATTCGATTACTTCGCGAATATAACGGAATAAACACTCATCATGAGCTTGACATATTCGGTAGTGGGCTGATTAATTTAAAAGAAAGCATTGTTAAGTGCCTGTCTGATACCTAATCCGCTGTTTTACTAGTCATTTTTGTTGTATTTTTTTTTGTAACATTTACCTTAATTGTCAAATATTTTAGAGACAATAGCTTACGTAACATATTCTGTAGATATAGCATTATGATGTGGTGAACTTTAATAAACAAAATTTCTTTGATAAGATCAGGAAAAAATTATTTATTTATTACAGATATACATACATTATCCTTACAGACTATGCCAATATGATATAGTCGAGAAACATTAAATAAAATATAATAAAGTAGGTACATATATAATATTAAACACATAATATACACAATATCGCTACTGTGAATTCACTCTGCGAACATATTAATATGTCTATAATCCTTTTCCATTCTTTAGAAAGTAGCGGCTAACCAATTGTTTTTATCTATTTGCATGTTCATAATGACCTGGTTATTTTAATAATTATTAATAAGATACCTTCTTTTGATATACTACTTATTTTAATTTATTAATTTTTATCGCTTGCTAGGCCCCATAAACTTCGTTTCGCCTAAATATTATTGTTTTTACGTACCCCTTCTTAAAATACTCCTCAGAGTTCACGAAATAAATAATAACGAATCGGTCTACCCGTCTTCGAGTTTTGCGCAAATTAATTATATATTTTTTTACTTACTTTATGATTCATTTTTATTTATAAAGTTTAAACGATCAGGCGCTGAAAAAAAGGCATGTTTTAGACTTTTTGTGCAAAAGTATTGATAGATCTCCAACAAGCAGTCTTGTTACTAGCAACCGGTTCTTCCATACTGGTCGCAAAGTAATAATAGTTCTCACGGCAAGTGAAGATAGTCTGGGATTTTGCGACATATAACTCATGTCATAGTCATAAAGAAGTTTATACGTAAAGTCTGAATCTGATTATTATATGAAACTGACCCAAAAATGACCTCAATTATCCTAATTGTGGTAGATGTATGCGATAATTTACACTTTTCACAGTTGAAGGAACTCGAAAGCTCACATTAGATGGTCGTTACTGTTGTCGTTATTTTCGTATCAAGAGCAGATTCGTGAGACCATTAACCGTATTTGATAATCAAAATCACTCGAACTACATATTTATATGGTCGGTATTATCAACGAAATTAACGCACAAAGTTGAGAATACATAAAATTATATGCAATAAGTGTGGACGGCGTGCCATTCTAGAATCTACAATATTTTCATTCTAAAAGATTTAGGACTAAAGTTTTTGATGCTAGTATAAAACGAAAAGAATTCGTGTTTTTAACAAGCAAAACGAACTGACAAAATCTAAGTATATTAGAGTAATAATGTCTTAACGAAAGTAATTTCTACCACAAAGTTATCACATATCTTTAGATTGCCCTGAATTGTCATTCATTTATTATAAACGCATCCTGGCTTTCATAACACGATTGTGGCTAATCTATGAATAATATCTATCGGTTACATAAAATAATTTATCTTCTCTCTTAACGGAGTTCTCACCATTATGAATAATTACAGTTGTGTCAGAATAGGACAATTATTGTTTCATAATGTCTGTTGTGCTTAAATGTCTAGTATCCGGTCAGAATACTGACGCGTGGGGTCATTAGTTAAGATTTGTATGGAGAAAAGAGACAAATACTTTTTTGCGCCGGTTTCCCAAAAAAAATCTTTTTTAAGCATAAAATTATAAAGCTATCTGTGTACATACTTTTTCCTTTTTCGTGTAAAGAAAAATCCATTCATACTTATAAGAGTAATGCATTGAGCTTTGTAGTAGCAGTCATGTTTAGTAACAAATTATTTAAAAAATCCGAAAAAATGCAGCCTCTAGGTTCCTCTTGTCACACTTGAAGCAGTAGTGTGCAGTAGGAGAAGTGTAGTTTTCAGTTATCAGGCGAAAAAATACAAGATCATAATATGTAAAAATCACTAATTATAAAGTAGTAAAAAATATTTCGTACAAGGATTTCTACAAGCATCAAATTATAAACAAAAAATCATTCCCTAGACATTCAATAAAAAACTTTTACATGTAGGGGAAGGTTTTAAGGAAGGTTTGAAGGTCCTTCGTACGGTTTTCACATTTTATTTTTTTATTTTTTCTTTTTCCATGAATCAATCACCTGATAGCTTAAATTTATAGTCTAACTATCTGAGATTCATATAAAAAAATTACAAATGATTTCATCCGATGTTTCAACCATAATTATAATTTAAACTAAATCTGGAATACGTACGAATCTGCCCCATCAACGGGGCACCTTCGTACAGTGTTGGGGGTACCTTCTTTCGCTGTGGGGTAGTTCAAAATTCATTTATTAGCAATGAAATTAAACACAAAAATAAAGATTTAACTTCTATTAAACAAAAATAAAATACTTATAGTGAAACTTATAGTGAAAAAAATTTACATAGCTTTTCTTATGTAAAACAAAATGTGGATTAGCACTTCTTATTTTCGGGTGTGGCAGTATAAATTCGTGGTTTTCCTGGCCGTCGTCGTCATTTTGTTTGTTTTATTACTTCTTACAATATGCGGATAGGGTCGAAATGCCTCTGGTGTCAAAACTGACTTCGAAGGAACTACTATTTGATGGATTGATAAATTATTCACAAGCATCAAAATCAACCTTAATAAAGATAATAAAAAATAGGTATATAAACATATATTTACATCGACGATAGCAATGATAGCAACACAGGACAAAGTTAATGCAAAAATTAGCAATCAGCACACTAACACAATCTTACCTATCAGAGGGTTTAGTCAAGATGCCTTAACAGTAGTGTATGTAGAAAGTCGAAAACTTAATTTATATGAAAATTACAGTTCGCGTCGACAAATTTTCATATAAATTTAGTTGTACAATTCGTTCAAATGTGCCCCATCTAGTGCTGTCCGAAAGTACCCCACTAACTGAATAACAACAAAATATAACTTTTTTTAATATTAATAGGAAAATATCATAAATGAAGTATTGGAGATGTATCTTAAGTATATTTTGCTAGTTACTGATAGAATACTCTACACGAAAACTTATTTTATCTATGGTAACAAGAGACAAAAACATTGATCAAAAAATTACTTACCGAGCGCGAAAACACGTCCATGCCTGTAACTTCACTCTCATCGGTGCGAATTTCGCAAAACTTCGTTGATGTATAGTTGGTACCTCGACTCATGCACATATACAAAAGCAAGGCTGTACTTTATTTCGTTCAAGTTTTATTTTGACTGTATGAATGTGCCCCGCGTACGAAGGGTAACGATCTTCCCCTATATAATATGTAAGTATGAACTTTTCTAAACTTGAAACACTTTCGTATAAATGTGAAAATGCTTGGATAAAACTGTCAGGAGCAAGATTTTATTCACCACTGTTTCGTTTGCGATTAGGACAAAAAGCCGTAAGAAATAAGGTTTAATTTTTATGCTCCCATATTTATTCGTAATGATCTGGAAGTTTTAACTGTCCCTATATACTATATTTCAGGTAATATAAATATTTAGTAGTATTAAGATTAAAGAGTAGTGAGTATTATATTGAAATCATTATATTTCAATATATGTACATTATTTATTTATTTCCAACACACAAATATACAGTAGGTTTTTACAATTTTCTTAACGTATATATACAAATCATAATAATTCATGAATAAATGGTATTTTATTTGTAAATAGTGGGTCCGGGGCATTGTACCTTTAATGCTAGCAGCATTTCCGCGCTGTAGTATGAATCAATCTATATATAAAATAGATATCTTATAAACAATATGTATTTAGATACATTCGAGTATATAAGTAGCACAAAATTTATTGTTTGTTTGTATTTTCAGGAACGATGGCAGCAAAGGGCAAGGGTCTCCGAACTTGAAAATGTCTCACTAAACGACTAACCACGATGTTCTGATCATGGAATCACCAGTTAGAATATGTTTAGGTAGTATATTTAAAAAAATTAACCTAATCGTTATTTGACCTAACCTAAAGTCAGTAGATTTTACACTTATTACTTACATTGTGATGTAGGGTAAAATTTGGAAGTAAAATAATAAGGAAACATATTTACAATACATTTTATTATTTAATTTTAGAAAAGGTTCTATATATAATACTCATTATATAAAGAACATTGATTGTAACAATGCATGTGAACATGAAAAACTGAAATTTATAAACCAATATTTCATTATGTTTCAGGTGTAGCGTTAGTAGTAAACATACTACTTTTAAGCAGCACACAAGTAAATAGTCATACACTACCACACGAAACGACACCCACCATTATAGAGGAAAAAAACTCGAGAACTACACGTGTGAATGTAACGTGGGTTGCGCGAGGCAAACCAAAATTACCCGATGTAGCCTCAAATGAGCTTCAGCAAAAGGATGTCTCAGAGGAGAATTCCGATAAAAATTCTAAATATAAAGCTAGAGGAAGGGTAAGGTTTAATCCACTTTCTAAATCGACTACTGAAAGTTCCTTAAGACGCATCAGATCCTCTACTGAAGCGTCAAATGTAATAATAGTCACTCCGACTCCAGAAGTAAAAAAGCCAATGGAAATTATAGACAGTATGCATAATTATAAGAAAACAAAGCTACCAATTTCAAGCACAACTAAAACTGTATTATCTAAAACAAAAGATGAAGACGACGAAGGAAGTGACTCGTATGAGAGATATACTTCTAGTAAATACAATGACAATAATTTTTTCACCTTTAATGAAAACAATTTTAGTGATAAAGAAAAAGGTAGCTCCGATAAGCAAAATATTGGAGGCTATAATACCCCATCTTTTCACGACTTTCCAAGTTATTTTACCAAACAAACGTTTCAAACAGACAGTGAACCCTATAAAATTGATAAGTTTTTTGATTTTGACAGTGAACTGACTACTCCTAAAAATTATTTCTTTGATAAAAAGTACCATGAAGTTTCATCAAGTATACAAAAAAACATAGAATCGAAAAAGCCGAAAGCCACACCTCTATCTAATACAACGAATGTTCAAAAAGTCGTTGAGAAGCTGAGTAATGGCACGCCACACAACCAATCAAGAATTATTATGAAAAACTCCAAGGAGGTTCGCGTAATGGATAATGATGAGGCAGGAACGAATACTAAGGCACTATCTGATGTACATGGAACCAGCATTTACTACGAAATGTCAGTATTGTCCACCGAAACGTATAATATCAGCCTAACAAATGACGAGGACGACTGTGACAATGATGAACCTTCGGAAACGACAAAAAGTACTCCTCAGAAAGAAGAACTCGCTGCAATAGATCCTACGCAAATTCCATTTGTTGAAATCTCTACACCATCTATACGTCAACAAGACAACGAAATTGGTTCTACAGTAGCATCTTATTTCTTGCCAGGTAGTGTGACTCCTTCCCTATTAAATACAGCTACTCCCTTTGCGATTTCATTCCAAAATACAGTATTTCCCAGCGAAAGGCTTATAGAACATGTTTTATCGTCAAGTGAAAAGCCTAAAGGATCTTTAGTTACTACAAACAGGAATCGTAACTACTCCAAGCGCCTTAACTTAAACGGAAAAAAGGAAAGTGCAAATAATGTTGATACACAAAATGAGCAAGTATCACCGAATCTTGTTTATAGACAGAATACACGTAGGTTCCATTACACAACGCCTAAAATTAAGCCAGTCTGGATGGCACCAAGGCGCAATATTACAAGAATGCAACAGACGAAACCACCAGCAACAATTTATTCCGAGCATTTTGATATAAACAATAAATATTTCACTGAAGGACCGGCCCAATTATCAAAGATACTTACGACGTTATCCTCCGATATTGATCCGGTATTGCAAAGTGATTTTGAGTCTAACAGTGGCAAGAGGGTTGTGCACTCGCATTCTTTTGTAGATAACACAATTCCTTCGCTTTGGAAAAGGGGTTCAACAAAGTTTTCGGGTTCTAGTTCTTCAACATCTTCTACTACAAGTACTACGACAACGGACGAGCCACCTACCACTGAGGCAAGAGACGGAGTTAGTGAATTAGAAATACCACCCACACTCACTGCGTGGGCTTTAGCAGGCATGCGAAGTCCACCTCTACTCATAAGAAATGTAAACAGAACGAGTTCAACTAAAACTATCGATGAGAATGAGTTACAAAAAGTGGGGGAAATTATAGGTAAGTAGCACAGATATAATAGTTAATTAGTCTCTATACTTACACTTAAGACATATATAAAATTTGAGTGTAGATATTTAGGTATATGTAATTTGAGAAAGTACATATATTAAAAACTATTATCCTTAGTCTTTCAAACCAGTTAGTAAATAATAGAGGTTGCCGCATTCTTATTATAATTATACGGCTACATAGATGTTGACGCGTAATGGTAACGCCCAATTCGGGTGTGGTGTAATAATTAATTTAACATTAAATTTCAGAAAAGAGAGAAACTACAACGAGTTCAACAACAAGTACAACAAGTTTACCATCTACTCAAAACCAAGACTACAGCATTACAAAGAACATCACGGAAATAGTTCAAAATAAATTACCTTGGAAACCTTTTATATCACAAACTTTGGCATTTGTGCAAAATGAAAAGACAACTGAACCAATATCAGAACGGGTCCCAGCAGAAAGTAATATATCTCTACAAAGTAGTGAAGAATCTTCTAAAGCTGACTTTAAAAAAGAAATCGAAGAGTCTCAATCAGCTTGGGTAGCAACTGCGGTTAATCTCGATGATTTGTCCACAAATGAATCCGAGGAGACTTTCTTAGATACAATTCTACCAGCTGAACCGACAAGATCAACTGGATTTGAGTCGATTACTAAATTACCTTCAGATATGACTACTCCTACTGATGATACACTTGACGACACCGTTGCTAATTCTGATGAAACTAATGAAATTATAACAGCTTCTACAAAAATACCAGACTATGAAATAACTACTATAAGGTTTTCTTACATTCCAACAGATAAGGAAACTGAGAATACGGAGGTTGATGAATCTACTACTGATTGGTATTATGCTGGATCCTTACATACTAAGCCTACAACCATAGAAGATGTTCCAATCACTACATACAGACCAAAGTATTACACCCCATCAAATGATATTGAAGAAACTACGTCCATACCAGATACTACTCCTCAAATGGAAGTGTCCTCACAAACTATTGGAGAAACTACAAAAGAACCCACTTCAAAGGAAACTATAGCAACAGAAAATATGGAAATGACCACTTCTGAATCATCAACTACAGTATCGTACAATCCAACAAAAGAAACTATACCAACAAGCACATCAGAACCAACAACGGAGTTTGAAACAACGAGTATTGTTATAACAGTTTCTACAGAAATTAATACCAAGAAGGCTCCAACTATGTCAGAAACTCCAACTACCATAGTACCCTCAACTGACATACAAGTGACCTCTGAACGTAACGAAAACAGTGAAGTTTTTACACTAGAAACTACATCACCTCAAACACAAACGACAACAACCGCAAAAGAGACAACTGCTGAAACTACAACAAGCGAAACGATAACAGAAGGGGTTGAAGCTGTAACAGAAAAATATGAAAAAATTGAAACAATAACAGGAAAAGTTGAAACCACAACAGAATATTTAAAAACAGACCATCCAGAAGTTAAAGTTGATACAACTACAGAGTATAGAGATGAATCTACCATGGAAACAACGATTACATCAAAAACCGTCAATGAATTAGAAGATTTGACAAGTTATGGTGGAGAGATGACAACTGAAGCATCTTCCAGGGTACTTGATGAAGCAGGTTCAGGCGCAGCTATTGCGATTGCTGTTAGCACGATCGGTGTTATAGCCTTGGTTCTCCTTATTGGTTTATTGGTAAGTTATTTTAAATAACATATAGTATATACATATCAAGTAGTTTTAACTAAGATTTCATAGTAATGACAATAGGATATATTCGAGTATTTTTCTTTATAATTTTTTAACTAAATATAACTTTCTACACCGTAATATCGTTATAAAATATATGTCGCAGCCAACTAGCTTAATTAGCGGTTCAATTAACAGCCTATCCTTTTAAATAAACGGCGCCGTTTAACTAACGGCCTCAAAGATATTCAGTCGTAGCGTTTGTTACAACATTTAATAAACTGGCTGGCTAATGCTTAGGCCATTCGTACGATAGAGTCATTATTTGGCAGAAATAAAAAAGATAAACATGTGAAGTAAAAAATATTTCTTTTGAAATGAAATTGCTTAAGTCAAATTCAAATTATTATTGTCACTACACTCTTCCCTTGTACTTGTTGTTTTTCATGAAAATTTGGAAAACACCATTAAAGTTGTGGTTTGCCGACGCCATATTGACAGTTTGAAGAGTTTCGCTTCGGGTTTGAGAGCGGCAGAAAGTGGAAATAAATTTAAATTAACAGTCAACAGGCTAGGCAAGTAATAAAACGTCATCGATCCAAGTCATCTGCCTAGCCGTTTAATGAACTAGCTGAACATCTTTCGGGCCGCTAGTTAAACTGCTAGGCTGTTAATTGAACGGCTAATCAAGCTAGTTGGCTGCGACATATATCTATCGCAATACTTTTTATCGGTTTAAAGTTTTGAAGAAAATACATTTAAAATCAATGAACGAATGTTCCCGTTTATTTATTTACGTATGTTACGTTACACACATTCTAATACAGCAATATTTTTAAATAAAAACCGACACAGATTAGTCTTTCTTACTACACATTATTATCTAGTCGCTCTCCTATGGAATTCTTCTGCTTCGTTGATCTTCAATGGTGCATGTTCGTACAACATATCCAAAGTAATGAGCATAATATCTATTAACTCACGATAAATTACGTCCACTACTTTGGAAAACGTTGCAGATGATTCGGCATCTCGTACGGAGCTGGAAAGGCCATAAATATAATTAATACAATGCGCTATAGTTTTGTAAACCTACAGTATTTGTGCGTTATTTCAATAATACTTCTTAATTTAATAAAACTTTAGAGGTGTCAAGGGACACCCGGATGGAACGAAATTCCTTTCGATTAATTTATATGTTAATTGGTATCATAACAGTATGATAGATTTTCTCGACACCAATCTTACGACGAAAAAAAAAGCCAACATCACGAGGTGTTCCCAGGCGGTCACCCATCCAAGTACTGACCTCGCCCGACGTTGCTTAACTTCGGTGATCGGACGAGAACCGGTGTATTACAATAGCAAATAGCAAAAAAGTGTCGTGACAACTTTTCGTAAGAATTTTTTCCGTCTTTATTTCACAACGCGCGATAAGGAACTTCGTTCCAAAAAACGCATTTTTAATAAAATGTTATGTTCTATGTATAAAACGTCAGGAGTAATTCCTACGACCTGAAGATTTTCTTGGAAAAGAACTGAAATGATTACTTTTAATTCATTTAGTAAATACTATCATATAAATATAATAATATTTTTAAGGTTCACCAGTTGCTTCAGTATAAAATATAACAATATATTTAGCGTCTTTACTATGCTGCTGTACAGAACTAATATAAAATGTTCTTGAGTCCCGTATTTTACAATATATTTGTGCACCAGGTCGCAATTGTTTTTAATGTTAAGCATCGAAGCCAGGGCCTTCGGGTTCTAAGCCATGTGCGTTACCATCTAACCATAGAGGCGAAGCATGAAACTTTATTATAATTTATTAAATTCGATCTTATTATATTAAAACTAAACAATCACGTTTAGACTTAATTATATTAATAAATATATTAAATAGGAATAATTTACGTTAGTAAATCTAAAACTATATCTAGTCGCCAAAATAATATTTTTATGCAATTGAATTGAATAATAGGTTAGGCTTACCTAAATATATCACTGCCATGGTCTTCTCTGAAACATAAAAGTTATTTTAATATTTGGTTTTATTTGCATTGATGAATTATTCCCAGCTTTTTCCCAATTCGATTTAGTCCTTCAATAAAAGAGCGTACCAATTCTTAAAAGCCCGGCAACGCTCTTGCGAGCCTTCTGGCAATGGGCGGCATAGGCCGTTAAAAAAAAACTGATAAGAATCAATGAATTTATTTTATTACCCTTCATCCATCTCTCGCGATTGTAAACACCACGAATGTTCGAAAATGCTATGAAAAAGATCATAATAAAACCTTAATAACAGATGTACTAACGAGTTAGGTTTAATTTCAAATGAAGTTATAACACCTGAAATGTTCTGAGTAGCGATATGAAGTGTACGATGACAGTATAAGGTTGCTGGAATTTTTATAGTTCGTTCGTGGTATTCATTATCCGTCGAGTTGCCATTGGTGCAATTGTAGTGGAGTATGTTTGCTTACTAACAATTATTATTGTTAAAAAAAATATGCTTACAAAAATATGAATGTCAATGTGTATTATTTGGGATCCATTTTAAGTTAGAAATACCTGAGTCAGGGTTCACAGCTTTTCAATACAAATTTAATAGTTAATTCCATAGAACTTTTTTTGTACATAACTTACATTTTTAAACAAATTAGAAAGAAATAATTAGATTTTTAGTGATATTTGAAAGGCAAAACAATTATTAGGAGATTGATAGTCAGCAATCCGTTACGTTTACCCAAATATCTTGTGTACAGTAAATATTTTTCTTCCTTTTTTCTTTCTATTACATTCATCTGTTTAACTCCTTTAAGTAACATATAAAAGTTAGTATAGAATGTTCCTATTATTATTTAAGTCAAAGTCAGATCATTTATTTCAATTAGGCCTATTAAAAAGGCACTTGAAAGTCAAAATTACAAGTTAAAAATATTTAAAAAAAAAATGACTACTTGCCCCTTTCAAAAAGTAGTTTCATATGGCAAGAAATTCCATACTTACTCTCATAAAATAGCTTTTACTGCATTGTCCTGAATTCTATAAAATTGTGGCATCGCAGTTTTAGATTTTAAATTGAGATGCGTGGGAACTAGTGTTGCGTTAAATCTATAGATCATTCTTGAGAAAATATTATTTATTCAATTCATGGCAGATTTAGAATTCCATTTCGTATTATTCATATTTTTGTTCAAAGCACTTTTCACAATTTTTTTTATTTATTTCGTTATCCTACTGCTAGCATACATAACAAAAAAAATCATACTAAAGATGGAATACCTACATAATATATTATACAAAAATGTTCAAACATTTATCAAAGGAAACAAATCATAGAAATGATTAAATACATTAAACTAAGTAATACCAAATTTTTTGCATGCCAGACCTTTACAAAATAAATTGGGAAGCTACTTAACAACTATATTTTTTGAGGCTTTTTGACAATAGAGATATCTAAATATTATTATTTCTGAGGATTTTCCCGCCTTCGTTTTAAAATTACTTTTTTGTAAGTTTCTCGTTTATAACGCTAACTTTATTATAAATTAAAACGGTTTAGAACTGTCTATAAATTATAAAGAAATACAATATTTTTAAAGCTATTCGAAATATTTAAAACTTACCAAATTATTTCACTAATACACGATTTAATTAAACTTTTTACCAACGCCAATATTAGAAAAATGTTAATTATTATAATTCTGTTAATTCAATAAGGCAAAATTCCTTTAACTGTTGTTTTGTTTTAATTTGTAAATATTGGAGTTAGTATGCGCACGCGTCGACGTCACGAGAGCGTATGAGTGTAGGGCGAGGTCCGCAGAGATAGACCTTAGGGCGTCTTTTGAATACAACTGTATTCAAAAGTTGTATGGCCACAAGAAAGCGTTTTTATTATTTTATTATTATTGCAAAGAGAAATTTCATGTACTCGTAATAAAATGTTTAACATGGAAGAGAAGTTTATCCTTTGCTGGGAATTGACGCAGCGACGGTTCTAATTAAAAGTGCCATAGCACCTTATTCTTCGCCAATATTCATTATTAATTATTGGCCAAAAAGAAAATCCGGGGTGATGTGGCAGTGCGTATTTAAATAAAATCAACTCAACGAAAGATCAAGATTTCTTATTGAATTTAAATTGTGATTTTTTAAAATAGATCGATTTCAGTATTAGATATGATAAATATTTTACACTCTACTAAGTAGTTAATTAAATGAAGTTGTAGTCTAGAATCTGTTTACAGTTTCTCGTAGCCATACTCTGCCGTTAAGTCAAGATGTAGGTGCCATATCGCCAAAGGATGTTTTTAAAAGCATAAATTATAAACAAAAGTTATGATGATGACGAAATTTTAAGGGCGTGTTTCCATTCGTACAATACGTACAAATATTTTTTTCGACTTTCTAGCATAAAATCCTTATAAGACTACAAAATTGTCGTAAAATAATCTCATTTAAACAATTAAGTTACTTAATATTATATTAACGAGTGATAGTAAACTATTTAAGATAGACATAACAAACATTCTTAAATTTAGTAAATTTTACTTTAATTGAAACAAAAGTACTTTGCTTATTGTGTATTAAGCAAGATGTTTCCTTTTTTCTATTATAAAAGCAGCTTAATACTATTTTTTTTAAAAAATGTTCTCTCATCAATCATTATACCACTTTAAATGATTCTTATCGACCAAATTTACACACATTAATGTTTTAAATAACTATGGCTAATACTACTCCGGGGCAATGTAGCATTGTAATGGAGAAATGTACGCTTTATAAATGTTTAAAAGCATAAAGCTTTATAAACAAATATAATCTCCTACTTTTCTAGTTTAGATGGAAACACGCTCCGTCAAGTGTAATTGCCAATTGGTCTAAACTCAAGTAGGCTCTTGAAATTCTCGTCACCTCAAGTCTCAACAATTTATTTGCACTTCATCAACTTAACATTGTCAAGACATATTTTTCACATTGAGTGGTGATTTTGTCAGATTTTTAACTAAAGTTTTTATTTATTTGTTATATATATAACAATATAGAATGTTTAAATCTAGAATAAATATCATTATATTAAAGTCGGTTAAAGATATATTTCTAACCGTCAGTTCTCAGAACTTAACTCTTATCATTTCCTGTCTCAAGCTCCACCAAACACCTTACTAAGCGTTCCGCAAAGCTCGGGTGACTTTATCTCTAACAATTATTATAGGGAAATAACCGTAAACTTACTGCGTTCGTTACTAGGCTGGTCAGCGATTTATACCGGAGGAATAAATAAATGTTTCCATGGGACTCAAACCTATAGCCGTGCTAGTTCGGCACATAATTAGGTTTTTGATTCTGCGTAATGGTTTCCTGATTACTCTGCGGCCATGTTGTAGGTAGTTCGTGCATGTACTTTTAGTAGGAAATATCTTAAAGACGAATTTAGCGCTTTACTGTTTCGTTTAATTTAATTTGGCTTTTAATTAATTACATTTATTGTTCTTAGACTATTTAACCGTCAAGAATAAATTTATCATTTCCAGTTAGTGGTACGAAGGCGTGGTCGACGTGGCGTGTATGCCCAAAGGTGCACACCCGTCTCCCTGGATGCTTACAGTCTGGACAGCGTTAGTGTGGGTCATAGGAAGGGAAACCAGCGGCTCAGAGCTAGTAAGCGGAGTTATGGCAACCCGGCCTATGATGACGAGGTAAACTTGGGTATCTGTATTTACCTAATTTTTTGAGGTTATTCTTAAGACTGTGCATACAAATGACTCAAATATCTACGAAAACTACAATGATATAATCTTTACTTGAGTTATTTTCTTTTGATTAATAAAACGATAGCTGATCGATGATTGAATATTTTATTAGATTTTTAAAAGTATAAAATATGTATAAATAAATGTATGTATGTTACCTAGACAATAGCATACATACCACAGATACAAATCAGTTATTGATCACACAATTGTTTTTAATTCTAACTTGTCGAAATATTAATATACGGTATACGCTTTTACAGGTGACTTCTCACCCTATGAACTATGCGGCTCTTGCCAACTTCGCTCTGGACATCGACTCCATAACAGCTGAGTTTTCTGAGATTCCAACAGTCACTGTACGCCCGGAGGAGGTGCCTCCAGGTTGTGAAGATAAGAACCGCTACTCCAACGTCCTGCCTTTACCGGAGACCAGGGTACCCTTGGAGAGGATTGGCAACGACTCCACTACGGAGTATATTAATGCCAACTATGTTACGGTACACCTTTGGCTATATAAGTCTATTTTAAAATAGACAAACTATAAACTATATCCGAATTATATATATAATATGTACTAGCGGATCCGACAGACGTTGCCCACAGACGTTTTGAATACAAGAAAAAAGATAATCTAATTGTAAATTTAATCCATTCTGGAATCCAATTAAGCACACAGAAGTTTGATCAAAATCTGTCCAACCGTTTAGGAAGAGTTTAATTACAAACACACGCACAGAAAATTAAATAAAGATTAGTTTTAATTTTAAAAGATGTGTACACATTTAAAAAAAATAGTGCCTACTTTATTATATGGACCTATGGTCTCACATTGAGAAGTACTCGTGGTACATTTTATTGTATTTTTTTTATCTCAGAATTTTTAATCCAAGATAATTCTTTACATTTTTCTGGAATTATTTTGTTTACCTTCCCGGAATTAAAATTTATTTTCCCCATGTTTTCGTTTACGTCTTTTGTTTATTACCTTTTAATATTGGTCATACATGTACGTCATGAACGCAACCGCTGATTCAATGTTTAGCGTAGGTCAAAGCATGCTTAAGTAAGCATAAATCATGCTCTAGTTTTAAGTTTTTTGTATAGATTTCAAGTATTAGGTTAACATTTAGTTAGGGTAACAAACAGTTCGAACGAATACACGCGACACGATACATTACTGCGTCTGACCAATCACAATCAAGCGAAAAGCGCTATCGTTTAGTTTATTGTTAAAATATTACCCGGTAAGATACTTTAATCAAAGCGATTAAAACATAAAAGTTTACTTTTCAGGGACCAGGAAATATTAAAAACTACTACATCGCCTGTCAGGCCCCACTTTCCAACACTGTCCTAGACTTTTGGCGAATGATATGGGAACAGAACTCGCGACTTATAGTCATGCTTACTGAATATATGGAAAATGGTGTTGTAAGTACATTTTATCGTTGTATACACTCTGCATATAATAAAAATGTTTTATTTTTGTTATAATTTTAATTTCGTGCAGAACTTGTTACTCCGTTAGATGAAATATTTTACATAATATAGGTATCTAAACCAAAAGCTAAAAATGTTTATTTTAATAGTGTTTATTGCAGTATATTAAATGACGAAGTTTTTCTTTTATTTAAGAACAATTTTAATCTTGCAACTTCAATATGAGATTTTTGCGCCTGATAAAAAATGTGTTAAAACATTCAAGATCTAAGTACCTAAAATTGTAACCGCACGGGGAACAGGCGTTATCTGTAAGCAGATTTTTCACGTACAATTTTATACTATAAAAAATAAAGCATTCACATTGTTATAGGAAAAATGTTTCGAATATCTACCACCATCCGAAATATCAGACAACCGGCGTACATTTGGCGAATACCAAATAATCCTTAAGAAACGGGAACAACGGGACAAATACGCCATCACCTCCATCCAGCTGATCAACCTGTCTACCAGGACCTGGAGAGAGGTCACTCACCTCTGGTACTTCTGGCCGGCCAAGGGTGTGCCTGACGATTACGATTCGGTGATAGATTTCCTTTCGGAAATGAGGAGTTACATGAAGATCTCGCAAGGCGCTAAGGAGTACGACGAAGAAGGTACTTCGGAATTGCTATTTAGTATTTAGCGTTATATTATCCTAGTATTTGTATGGATGTAGGATTTTTACTGTAAGATTTTATTTGAAAGTTTATTTGAGGTTTGATTGCCTTACTTGAGGCAATAAACTCTGGAGGGAAGGAAAACGATACGATTGGGGGCAAGTACTGGAATTGTAAATGTTATTAGGTACCTAAACATTAAGTTATTCTAATAATATTGTAAAATCTAAAAGGAAAAAATAGAAATTTAATATGATGCAGAACACTCTTTAATAGCCTTAAAAAATCTCGTACGTCGGCATTTACGTGTACCAATACACGTGTGTGTTTGAAATTAAAAATACCGATTTGAATCGTTTTTTACGGAATTAAAAATATCAACTAACAAAATCTGTTTTGTGACAATATAAACTAATAATTCGTGAAAACGTAACCCAATCCAGGAAGGGTTCATGACCTCCATGACAGTGTTGCCTTTTAAGTCCTGCTAAATTAAAATTTTTTCACAGGCCTAGAAGTAATCTATGAGGACCAGAACCGTTCGTCATACAACAACCTCTCGAAGTTGAAGAGTGACGATAATAGCTCAGGGAACGGAGTCAACGTTTACTCACCGGCGAAGGCCGAGGAGTTATTGAGACGGGGGTATGGGAACAATGGGACATTGGGCAAGATGAAGACTGCTTCGGAAACCGAAGGTTGGGAGATTTACGAGTTTATTACTGAAAATATAAAATTATTGCTTAAAATTTTAGTTTTGCTGCTGTGTCTGAGTTAGGATATATTTAGCAGACTTCAAAAAAATAAGGGTGATTTGTGTAGATATGTTTATTGATAATATACCTACATAAAAACTAAATCTGTCTTTACACTTTAACTGTTTAGAACAATGTAGAAATAGTGATTTATTTTTAAACATTAAGTTCTCTTTACCAAAAGTTTGCTAAGGTTTACATTATTTAAACTAAGATTTTTGATAATGAATTAAAAATCCATCAAAACCATTCCAAAGCTCTGTTATGACCATATTAATTAAAATAATTATTATTTTCATAAAATCGTTTATCCTCACAAAAACTACAAACATTATAATATTATCTTTGACTTTATTATTTATAAATCTAGGAATACGACCATGCACTGTTGTTTGCGCATCGGGAGCTGGTAGGTCCGCGGCCCTTATAGCAGCGGACATTTGTGCGCGTGCGCTCGCTTCGGGTAGCGCGGACTTGCCGCGGACCGTACGCGCCTTACGCACGCAACGACCGCATTCTTTGACCAACAGACACCACTACATCTTTTTGTATAAGGTATTTATTTATTTATCATGTTTATGATATTTTAATACAAAATAGAGTTTGGTTTAACTTTTCTGACATTGTCAAACATTGCCTATAGTTGTTTCGATGTATTAAGCCTAGAAGGTTAATGAAACAGATTCAAAAATGTGTCCTCATCGCCATATTGGAAATACTTCACATATTTTTAAGAGTTTATTAATATATAAATTATTTTAAAAGTATAAATAATTGTAAATATTTTCTCATTTTAACTTCTGCTTTGAGGTTTTGGGTTCGATTGTATTGTGCTGTTCGATTTTGTTGACTTCAACATTCAAATTAATAAATTTTTAACCGCTTGTTTTCGTTACAGTTACTGAGTGAATATGGGAACCGGTTGATGGGGGGCGGCATCGACACAATATAGCTAGACTGAACACAAAATTATATATAATTAAGATTTAAGTAACGCACAATTGGACCAAAGTTAATCATAGATCTCTTGTAAAATTATATTAAGGTGCCGGTTCAACTTTACACTATGAAGACGAATTTAGAATACGAAATATACGCGGTTAATTCTTTGAGCACAAAGTCAAAGTACATTTGTTGCAAACCTTGCCTTGTTTGTTGTTAAAAATCTCATTTGCTCTCTGATTTTTATAGTTTATATAGAAGTTGCAATCAACGTTGGCAAGTGACATGCCACTGACAAATGTCTATTAGTATTCGACGAATTAGTTTTTGATTTTCAAATTCCAAATTCAGTTATTTTCTTAAAAATCCAAACCAAAATATCGGTGTGAATCTGTGTATAAATTTTATGCGAAGATTCATAGACCAGACTTAACACCTAAGTATGTCAAACCATTTTTGACATACGTGAGTGCCACTTAACGCTTTCGAGGCCCAAAGTCGTCGATAGATAGTCTTTCACTATAGAATTTAATGCCTATTAGTAAACGGAGGATTCAAAGTATCAAACGCATGGCTTTCCCATTGTATCTGTTGTGAAGATGTCTTTACTAAATGGTAGTTAACAGTTAACAAACGACTGTGCAGCTTAATTTTCCGTCTAAGAATAGTAATGTTATAAAGCCACAAGCACATCTAACCTAGTGGCGTATTTGCTTTATGTAAATACCACTGGTATTGGAGTTAAATTCATCGATCAAGTTTATTTTGTTATACCTAGTCTAAGTTAATT
Source organism: Pieris napi (assembly GCF_905475465.1). Lineage (NCBI taxonomy): Eukaryota > Metazoa > Arthropoda > Insecta > Lepidoptera > Pieridae > Pieris > Pieris napi. Next base: position 651,201 of record NC_062239.1, on the reverse strand, counting down.
TTGTTAGGTCTTTTTAGACTATTGTTACCTATAATAAATATTTTATCTTACTATATGTTACTTAGAATATATTTTGAGCGTTCTTGCTGTGATTTTTATTTTATATCCTACTTTAAGCCATTTTGAATTTTATAATATCTATATTGAAAATCTGGCGTTAGTTTATTAAAAATAATGCATAATCATGATTAAAGTTGTAATATTCTAAAACTTTAAATTGTTTGTTAGTTACTTATTATCAATTTTCATACTAAAGATACACAATTGTTCTAAATTTATTTTCAATTGTATTTTAGTATCTATTGTTTTAGAAAAATGTTACTAGAGCACGCGTTTTCTTTTACACCTTTTAGTTAAGTTAATTAATAAACCAAATGTGTAGAATTTATATTATAATTAGAATAAGTACACAGTTTTGTTAAGCATAATTTAATTATAATAAAAGCCGATTTTATTTCTTCTAACATTGAAGAATCGGATAAAACTATGTATTTAAAAATTAAATATATAAAACACTTTCGTTTTATTTTCATACAATAATTATAAAAAATTAAACGTACTATAAAATACAGTTTTTCAGATAGCCATAAAAATATATAAAGTAGCAAATTAAGTATCATATAAATTAATCTAAAATATATAGAAAGTATTACAAAATAAAAAGGTCATTACAAGTTTTTAAACGAATTTTCTATTATTTTTATTCATGATATTTTATTATTCGTAGTTAATTAAGAATAAGTCATAGCAAAGGTTACATTTTTTAATGATGAAGTATCGCTTTCATCATCAACCTCATCAACACAAATATCTGATATAATTTCTGTGTCATAACTTACTGTACTATCTTCTGATATGATAGAAAGGTTGTCATGTGCCGAATATGGTACATGCCTCGGAAGTGCGACGTAAGATCCGGCGAGAGATGTTGATGATGCGATTTCACCTGGAATAGGAATGTAAAACTTTTCATATTCTGTAATTTAAATTAGGAATGACGCAATTGACACGATAATGTATCGTTTGTTTTATTTAGTTATGACAGATTTTGGCAGTGAATTAACCTAAAATTTTCTGATCTTTAATTTGGAAACGAAGCAACAACCATTTGCCTTAATCAATACTAATTTTGTGTATTACACAGAATGTCACGTATGCTTAGTGTTCGATTAATGGTTATTTAAAAACAGATACTAAACAATATAGTTAACTTTAACTGACTTACATGTTACTAAGCTATTTATAATATATTAAATACTTACATGCTGTATTTTTTTGACAGGAATTTATCTGAAAAAAAGTTAAATAAAATATAAATGTTATATACATTTTTATGCGAATGGAAGCTTTTAAGGTACCTTAGGTTGGCTTAATCGATGTTTTCGAAAAGCCCTTTGCACTGCACTTTGAATTGCCCCTAGTTGACCCTCCTGTATACTGGTTTTTCTTAATATTTGCAGAAATAAGTTTGTTTCTTTAACTGTATCGAAAAATAATATAATATATAATATTAAACGTTATAAACTCAATAATTCTTTTGAGTACTCTGTAATAGAAATTGTTAATTGTTAGTTATACTATACTAACAACTGCGTCTGGTCCAGTAACTGGTAATTTTTCTATCTTTACGCAATTGAAAAACATGAGTAAACCTGCACAACTTAGATCCAAAAATCGACGGTGACTGTTAGGCACAGAAGGCTGATCACAGCCTATGATGATAAGGGACAGAAATTTAAGCCCAAAACCATTAGTTAAAAATTCCTTCGCTACCTTACAATAGTATATTTGATACCTTTATTAGTTTCCAAATACTCTTTAATAATATCCGCAGTTTTGTCTACGTCTTCATCTATGAGACCGATATTTCTTAGCTCCTCAACCAATTCTGGTTGGTAACAGCTTTCGTTTATATTATTGCATATTTGAGCAGCAATGGAGATGTTATTTCGGACTTCAAGTAAGGCTCCCAAATAATTAGCTATGAAACTGTAGACGTTTTGCGGTTGAGCTCTTAGTACCTGGACGACATAAATTATAACATTGAGAAGATGATAACGAAGATTATTATTAATATGGCGATTATGCATGCCTGAGATTCTTTTTTAAATATTTTCAGTTCAAAGAATTGGATGACACCTTTTACAAAATATAAAATAAAACTTCACGCAGGACGTGTCTACGCGTAGACAATGGATTTTAATATGTGAGGTAGATCAATCAATCATTGAAAACCGATTCGTCGCTGACTAAAATCGCTTTAGTCTTTACACTTAGGCTGTTTTTCCACCACCGCCGTCACCGGGACGTCACTGAGAACGAGAAGACGGCGCTGATATAGCGATACATAAATTTAATATGGCCATGTGTCCACCGCACGCCCGTCACCCGAGCGCCGTCATCCTGGCCGACGATGTTTCGTAGTTAATAAAAATCTCGTTCTCGGTGACGTCCCGGTGACGGCGGCGGTGGACAAGTGGCCTTACACTTTGATTCATAAACGAGACGTCAAAATTCAAGGTGTTTGTCTAATACATGAGTCATAATTCGCGCTATGTTTCGACTTTGAATATCACCACGCTTTATATTTTTTTACGCGAACAAAGTCTTAATCGCTAGTTATAAAATTAGAAACAGTTTTCAGTTAACAACTAATATGGTAATTCCTGGGGCCCTTAGAAAGAAGGACGTGCTTGCTCTCCTTATTTTCGAGGGGAAAATTCTTCGAAGAATGAATGGCCCTGTTAGCGACGACGGTGTTTCGCGTATTCGCTTCAATGAAGAACTTTATAACGACGCCAACGTCGTACTGCATAAGATGTAACTGGCTCAAGTGGTTGGGATATGGGAACCGAATTGCGGCAGAACCCCAAGGTCCTTACTGAATTTACAACCTGATGGCAAGAGAAAACCCGGCAGACCGAGGCAGCGTTGGTGAGTTCGTAGTTGGACGCAAGAAGCACGATGGCGAAATAAACTTGCGGAGGCTAAGCCGTATACCATACATATGCAGCCGTGACTGTAGAGCCATTGATAATGATGATGACAGTAAAGCCTCGAATTTCCTTCTTGAGACACCACCTACTTAGCTTCTTATAATTCACATTGGTTCTATACCTACTTCCCTTGTTATATCAGACATAAGTTCTTCTAAACCTTCAGGAAGTGATATTTGGCACAGATTTTTATTTAAAGGTTTTTGCATTTTGTAAATAAAATATGTCAGGAGTAAAATATCTATACGGCTACGACCAAGGCGATGTTTTGTTATTTTATATGATATCTTTGAAATAAGAACTCGTGTTATCTGTTATAATGTTTAATAAAAGTAAAATGAACTAATTTCTTAAAGCATATTATCTTCGACAGAAATCGTGAAAGTAAATATCATTCTTGCAAACGTTAAATAAAGTTAATACTAAAAATTATGTAACATTGTATTCGTAACATTATAATATATCTATCCTGCTTCCTCATCAGTTATTGCTGTAGCGTCGTCACCTTCATCTTCTACGTCTGTTATAGAAGCGGAGTCGCGAGCTGTAGATGGCGCTGATGCAGGTATACTCTCACCATCGCCTTCTGTCTTGTCATCTGAAAAAAAATTAAATTTATTGGTCTGTTATTAAATTGAAGAAAAATTTATGAAACAATTTCCATAAATGATTTTTTTTAATAATAAAACGTTTAGTCTATTGTCTTTTTAATTTGTAATTTCCATTGGATAAATTTAATTTTGCTCAAATCCTTTTTCATTTACTATTTATGATCAATGGCAGCCATAATGTCTTTGTTGAATATCATAGATAAATCTGCAGTTTTTTAATACCAACCTGGTATATCTTCTGGTATTTCCTGTTCTGCGGCATTAGATACATCGTTCTCTTTTAAAAACTCCAATTGAAAATCTGGAATCACCTCCGGCGGCACCTAAAATAATTAAGTATGTCTTTAGTTAACATTATTATTACAACCATGATTAATACAATAAAAAGTATTTAGTATAGTAAAGTAAAAGTATATAGCAATATTTTTAATAATAATTAGAATCAATGTTTATTATCTTTACATTCCCACCTTCAAAACATATATCAAATCATTACAACGAAATTATTAGTAAAAAATAAGTCTCTTAGAAGTAGCAAATAGTAGATTAAGAAATGTAGGTACCTCAGCAAAGGATATCTTGTGCACGGATTGTACAACTGAAGTTGGACCCTTCACATCCACTGTAGCCGTCATTAAAACCTGTCCTGCGCCTGATTATCCAAATAAAACTTGTTGTTATTTATTTTATTCGAGATTTCCACTCATTTATTACTTACTTTTTTGCTGGCGAAAATTTGCGAGACGAAAAATATATTTTAGTATTTGGTAAATTTAAATTAGACAACGAATATAAACCCGGATGAATTACATTATTAACATAATTCGGCTGCCTTTGAACCACAGTTGTTAAATATGCGATAGCAGAACACGGGTGTAAAGACATTTTAGTTAAATAACGAGAGCCATTAAAATGTATAGTTGCAATATTGGTGAATATGTGAGCATACCATAATAATTTAGTTTATATAACACCATGCGGCTATTTTATTTAAGTATAGTAGTTTTATGTTCTAGGTACATGGTCTTCACATATTATCAAATCAATGTATACAAAATTTAATATTATAAACGCGAAAGTTATGTAAGTGTAAGTATGGATGGATGTTTGTTGCTCTTTCACGTAAAAACTACTGAATGGATTTCAATGAAACTTTACAATAATATAGCTTATACAATTATACATCAAAATAACACATAGGCTACCGTTTATAAAGATATTGTGTGAATTGTATAAAATATCAAGTAAGTAGGAAAAAATCTACTATCTGCGAGCTATACTGGCGTGCGCTGCCAAAACCGCTAGAGTAACACATATGTAATATATGGTGGAAATGTTTATCTTAAATAGTCCTACGCAAAAGCGCGCCATCGTATATCTCTTTGTATTATGTGTAAGCCATTAAATCCAAAATAGTGAACCATAACCAATAAAAATTGATAATTTATTTCAAATGCACATTTGGTAATCAATTGATTCCTAAATGAAAATAGATACTTTTATCGCTTCTGATATTTAAAGTAGATAAAATATGTCTTTCACACATAATTTGGTCAAATGCTATTTACTTTATTCCTGCGAAGGCGAAGACGAACTTCCAGACGAAGTCGCGGGCACCAGCTAGTACATAATATGTAAAAACTATTTTCAAAGCAGAATGGAGTTTTTTGCCTATTCTTCCATATGAAACTACCGAGGGGAAACTAGTCATCTTTTTTTTTTATATTTTTAAACTTGTATTGTTGACTTTCAAAAGTGCCTTTTTAATAGGTCTAATTGAAATAAATAATTTGACTTTGACTCGGCAATCCAAAAGCAAAATAACAATATATATAAAATAATATTATATAATGCTGAGATAATAATATTACAGTTTGTAAGAAAAAACAAAGTATTAGTTTGTAGTAAACCTACTTAATGCACCCGTATCTTAGAAATAGCGTAATTATGCCATGATTGCTATTAGGTATTTGCTTACATCATAAATACGTCACTCATGAAGTCATGGAATATAAAGAGTTACCTTCCTTTACGTAAGTGTTTTTTATTTATATCTTCTAGGGTTTATATAAGTGCACGCGAATATAGTGCCTAATCTAAAAATGTCACTAGACGAAGTGTTTAGAACAAAATCACGTATAATGAAAGTATACAATATCCCCCAAGGATTCTCTTTTATCAATCTAAGGGCCACGAGTCAATTCAATTGAACTATACTTTTAATGTTACCTGTCTTAGTATAGGCTATGGGTTACGAAAGGTACATTGGATTGTTTGATGTTTCGTTGCACTTGAATCTTGAGAATTAAATTATCGTATAATATCATCGTCATGAATTTAAAACCAATCTAATCTTATTAAAATGAACGATTTGTCACGTAAACGTTATCTCTGAGGTCTTAGTAATAATACAATTAGAAATTTACTTATCGATCATTCAGCTAATTCAAACGAAACTAAACCTCTTTTGAGTTGATGCAGAGCGATTTGAATATTTAACCAAATTCCGTGTTGGCACAGCTATAAAACTGTCAAATAATATCAACATTTGCCACCAATTAAGGACCTTTAAAAGATCGGAGTCAGACGAAGGTTTAAACATTTTCATAATACAACATTATGTAACCCGGTCTTGTGCTACAACATTATGACACATCTCATAACTTCAGTGGAAACTGGTTTGATATATAATATTTTAGTTACCAAAAAAACCCACCTGGTGCAGTATTGGTAATAATACTTGAACTTCTAACGGCTGGTATGTCAGTAAACCTGCCAATGCCCCTACTTCCTCCACTGGTTATGGACTCTTGGTCTTCTGGCACGTGGGTGATAGTCAACATTGGGTCGTACGGTATGCCCAGCTTCTGTGTGGCATGCTCACCGAACATTGGTCGCACATTGTCTTTTGGTACACGGAGTTTCTGTTTGAGAATTGTCTTTGCTATTAGGAGAAAAGTAATCGAAATGGCGGCAAAGAATTTTGATTATATTTAAACAATAAAAGCTATAAAGTCTAGATTATCTTATTAATGTTTATTAAAATTGTTTATTCTCTTCAATGCGGACAACATCATATATTAGGAGGAAACGATTTGTTTTTTGTTTATTACCTATTGAAAATCAAAATGTTTTGCCCTAATTAATTCAAACGATGACGTTAGAATAAAGACGTAATGACGTATTTATAATTACTCGTAAATCCCAACCGTCAAAAATGTGGTTAGAAATTTTGTCAGTGTCATTTGTAATTCATAAATTAATTAAAATTATTGTTTCCTCAAAATCAGGTTTATCTAAAAATAAAAAATAAAAATCTGAATAAATGACGTCATATCATTAAAATTACGCAGGTTCTACTGTTGCGTTAAAAATAACAGCTAGTGATATGATATGCCATCCTATCGGTGTATAATATAGATATATGTATAGTATTTGATATATTTAACAGCTGTAGTTACTAAAATTTATTTAATAATTATGATGCCTAAGAATATATTACTGATTTCCAAAAATAGGCGGCAATATTCAATATCCACACTTAACCATAATCGATAAAGGGTCAATGTAGTATCTCGAATGAATGACGGTTATACATTTTTTTGATAAGTGAGTGCCTTTCTTCTTGAGGGGTCTCAAGACGCGAACTTCACAATTTTCCGCCAGTTTTAAATCATAATAGTTATATATAAGTATTTGTTTTACAACACAGTATGTAATTTTTACAACTTAGAAAAAATTTTAACACTACCGTGTAATGTGATTCATTGAAAACATTTATCTATGACAAAATCAAAATTTCTAAAGTTTATCTGAATCATGCCAAAAAATAATTGTTCCTTTTTAATAGTCATGTGCTAGCTATATTTGTTTTGCGCAGCGGTTTGGTTTCAGGGATAATATTGATAAGTCGATTACAAGCCTGAAGTGCTTTAAAAGCATCTTAGGAAATCCCAAATGCAATTACATTACGGGAATCTTGTAATGCAACCGGACAAAATCCAGAAGAGACTATATTATAAAACAGCCGTCAACATTCTTCACATCCATTCAAACGCTCGGAGCGACATGGCGTTTAAATTATTAAGTATTTTATTTTCCTCGTGCCTTATCCTCGTTTCGAGCGATGATTGCGAATGCAAGATTACATCGATGGCTGAATTTGAAGAGCTCCGAAAGTATCTCTCATCTCCAGATAGAATTAAGGAAGAGGAGCATCCAGTTTTAGCGGGAGAACTATCACCGTTGGTCAGTTGTACTTGTCCAATTAAGGAAGCTGTGTATAAAGAGCCTACCATACCTGAATTGCCGACGGAATATCTCATTTTTAGAAAGAAAAACAAAGAAAAAAAGGAGAGAAATAAATGCCCCAAAGGTTATCGTAGGATTGGACCAACGTGTGTAAGATTTAAGTGATATAGATATATAAATTGCAAACGTGATATTTTTATGTGATACTAGGCTAAATCAGTAGCTGTTGGAGCCGGCTGGCTTATTATACTAAAATCCAGTGGCGTATCTATACCAACTGGGGCCCGTGGCAAATCTTCTTTCGTGGCAATTCTTTTCATGGGGCCCTATGAGTAAACATCGTCCCTACTCAGTTTAATTTTAATTAACTTCGAGATTTTCAGCGTACTCAATTACACGTTGTATATGTCCCACTAATGGCCATAGGCCCCCTCTCTAAGGCGAGAGGCAATGGTCTGTAGTCCCCACGCTAGCCCAATGCGTATTGGAGACTTCACATACATCAATAGAACATAATATCTCTTGGGCAGAGGCCCTCTTGGGTCGGGGGCCCGTGGCGTTTTGCCATCCCTGCCACCTTATTGTTACGCCACTGCTGGAATCAGAAGAGGCTTTAATCGATTGATAAATATAAACATGCAGTGGTAATAACCAACTTTAAGAAACATGAACAATGAAAAACCTTAACAAATTGTATATTTAGCCTTAGATAAGGATCGGGCAATTCTAAAACGCCATGATGTTGGTATACATTTACGGTTTTTCCCCAGCTGTCTCGTGATTTTATTATAATTCAAGTTCGGCGGGTATCTACAAACGAGTCTACGTATATTATTATTGTATTTTATTTATTTTTTGCTGACACGTGCTAGTGTAGTAGTTATTGTAATTATAATTTCCTCGACAAGTTTCCTTATCATTAATATCTGGTTCTGATAATCTTGATTTAACTTTGTATGCGTACGACATAATGTTCTGTTTTTTGATTAATAAATGTAGAAGAAGTGCGGTTTTAATAATAAGACGACTTAAAACTTTTAAAATTTGTTTGATTGAAGTCTAAACCCGTTTTTTTATAAAACTAAATCAGTATGATTACACTCTTAAGTAAAGTTTTCTTTCGTCTTTATCTGACAAATTGTATTTACGTTGTGATGAAAAGAGACTGGCCATGAACATTACCTTAGTTTAAGCTATTCACTAGTATTGTAGAAAATTAAGTCAACATAATATTACTTATTAGCCATTATTATTTCGCACTCTATTTTATGAACTTTCATGTAAAAAAAAAAATGTTTTAAGTTATTACATCTATTAAACCAGTAATGGGTAAACATTACCTCGTCTACTTTTATAACCTTTTTTAATAGAAGTAATTACATTATAAGTTAGTAGTAAAAAGAGGTTTATCCACGCGGACATAATTATCTGGTATCACGTTAGGGTAGATTACTGTCTAATTATTATTTAAATAATATATATTATCAAACTTACAAGCACTGGTCCCAGTTCGATTTCTCTGGACCCACCAATGTCCAAAGGTGGGCCGGGCAAGTCCACTTTGGGACCCTTCTTCTTCTGTTTCAAATGCTTAAGGAGGTTTCTTCGAAGATGGTATCCTCTATACGCCGCCTAAGAAATATTTTATATTAAACACATACTTCAAATTATATCGCTTTAATTAACATTGTTTTATGATTCTAGATACTAACATTTATATGTATAACCGAAGAATTGGTGAAAAAGGTATCGTCATTAATCTTTTCCTGGATCAGTTGTCAAGAACAAGATTTATTTAAGCGCCTGCTGTAAATAGCTGGCAATGTTATCTAAGGTGCGAATTTTATTCAAAGATTTATAACGAACGCCATCAGGATTTTTAAATTAAGAACACAATAGAAATGATTCATTATCTGTACACGAACAATTAAATATTATATTGTATGTGTTGTATTTTAAATGTTAAATATTATGTTTATAATTTTCTAATACCAAAAATGTTTTTCTAAAGAATTGTCTAAGACTACTTTAGTCCATTACCTGAATTTTTTCAGCAGCTCTGTTCATTTCTGTGAATGACGGTTTAGTTCTTTTATATATTTCTAGAGTGTGTTGCGCCGCTATCTCCCACGGTTCGTCGGGTTGAGTTTTCATGGACTAAAATTATATGATAATGGTTACCCATTATTTAGGTCAAAGACGACGACGAAAAAGAAGACTCCATAATATGATTTCGGAAAAAACCCTAATTACCTGTTCTAGTGTCTTCTTTCTATACCAGTAATCTCTGTATGCGTTTCTCGCGACTTGACACACTTTTGACGCCATCACCTCGTCTAAAGTGGATCGCGTTAATATTGTTTTCATTATCTGCATTTCTTTAATTTTTTCTGCAAATATAAATATAAACTATAAATAGTACGAGCTGAGATAAACAGTATTTAGATAAAAAAATTTAATAAAAAATAATAATATCATATAGTAGTTTAAGCGTAATTTTAAAAGGCCCATAATATTGTCATTGAATTATGCAATGTAGTAATAATATATATGACTATTAAACATTTTAAAGCGTCTCTTTTTACCACTGCCAGCAACAGGCTCAAATTGTTCAATCTCTTGCTTGATAATCTGAGCTAAATCCCTCGCTTGCTCGCTAGCTAGACCCAGCTGCAGTAGATGTTCGGATACCGAAGGTCTGCAGTCACACAAGTCATCCAGAACTTTAACCGCCATAACCCCATGCTCACGCGTGAGGAGTAACACTGAGAGATAGTTGGCGATAAAGTCGAAGAGTTTGGGAGGCTGTTCTCGTAGCACCTGGAATGTTATTATATATATTAAACTATTAGCGCCCTAATTCTCAAGACTTTTTTAAAAGCCATGCTGAAGCTGGTATACAAAATTATTGTCGTCTATAAAATTGTGGAGCTATTTAAAAAATTGAAAACACTGCTTATCACGTTACGACTTCGTAATGTCCTGTTTATCTTATTTCCAATTAATCCTTAAACTACGCCAACTACGTATATATTCGGTTCTAGAATATTTTGTCAGTTTTTATATGATAATGTATTTGATGATATTTGTTTATTGTAACGTACGTATTTATATTGTAACGTCCTTTTGGAGTTAGTAAGTTTCATAAGATAGCAATGAAATTATCTCCCTTTACCATATTATATGGTAGGTACCTAGATATTGAAACATAGTGGGGAATACTTACTTCACGTGTAATATCTGCCATCAATTCCCTGAGGCCTTCGGGGACGCTGAATACGTTAGAACACCCGTGTTTTTGAAGCAATTCATTCATTTTGTCTATTGATGAACTTGTAAATGTTGAAAATATTGACAGCTAAGAAAATCGGTTAGGAGTGACATTATGTTTTTATAACGTAAACTTATTTTATTGAATTGTCAAAAAAATGTATTCGCAAGGAGTCTTGTAAATATAAACTTTAAGCAGTATTGTAATAATTCAAAAAAACATAATTCGTTACTTTTAACTACATTAAACTGACCTTTCAAAATATGTTACCTATTGACCAATACTGACTGATTTTGTAAATAACGTCTTTGTCCTCATAACCAGTTTACGAAGAACCAGCGCGCCCTTGCATTCATTCGCGTACTTCCTTAAGTTCGCATTATCGTTTAGCTCCAATTAAACTAGTCCTTGGTCAGTTGACATTTAATCCATAACGATATATTTACGACCTTATGTCGTTGTGATTAGGTTTGAAGTTATGCGTGTGTTTAACGAAAAAGGGGTATTTGATTACAAAACACACAGTACTATCTTGTCTGCCCGGTGCGCAGACGTCGGTCGTGTAACTGGCCGTGTTTTGATAACATACAATTTTTCTAAAACGTTTTAGTGTGGACCAAAAATGAAAGTGTCAACTGCAAAAGTGATATCTATGCTGGCCTTGGGGCTTGGGAGTTTTTGTGCTGGTATGGCACCATTGTGTATTTCAGAAAGATCGAGACAGCGGCATCCCCTTCTTATTTCTTGTCTGCTCTGTTTTGGAGGTGGTGTTCTACTATCCACGTCGCTCACCCACATTCTGCCGGAATCCCGAGAAATTCTAGGAAAATATTCAGAACTCGGGTTTTGTGTTGGTTTCTTTCTGGTTTATTTTGTAGATGAATTGGTACATTTCTTTTACGGCGCACATCACACCAGCCAAAGAGAGAGAACTAGTTATGGGACGGAGGAATCTCGTCTTTTGAGGGATGATGAGATGAGAGAAAGATGTGGTGGTGCTGATAATCCTCGTATGTGTCATGTTAGCCATAATGCACCTTGTAACAGGAGTTATTCGGGGGTCATAGGTTTATTATGTGCGTTGCTTGTGCACAGTTTTTTGGAAGGACTCGCTATTGGCCTGCAAGAAACAGCATCGCAGGTACTACTAGGTATTTATATTGATATATCGTTATAGATCTCATAATAAAGAAAGCATGTAATTGTTACAAAAATCTAATTATATTTTTAATTGACTTTTTTACTAATTGATATGCAACTTGCCGTGCTGCGTATTTTCTTATCGTTTTTTTGTAATATAAACAATTATCAATTGATATCAATTACATCGAAACAATCAGTGTTTTAACTTTGTTCAATTGTTTCAAGGTAAAGTACTTATATCATAATAAGTGTTATATTAATTGTGAATCACTTGCCTATATTTGGTTAATGATATGCGATAGGTAAAGTCCCAATCCCTTGTGCATTTAGAAGTCATAGGTTTGCGTAAACCGCTGGCTTCGTACCCAGGATAAATAATTATTACATTTACCTAGTAACTAAACTACAAATGCGGTTTGATTAAATAAATAAAATTAGTTAGTAAACACAAAAATATTAAAATACAAACTGGTACTATACTATCACTAAGTTAATTTACGTTCTTTTCTATTTCTAGGTCCTTCTTCTTTTAGCAGCAGTGGCCTGTCATAAATTTGTGGTGGGTTTTTGTCTTGGGGCTGAATTATGCGCGAGTGGAAGAAGCCTTAGCGCTCACCTAGTGTCAATTCTACTCTTCAGTGGGGGTTCAGTTGCAGGCATTGGGTTAGGTGCCGGAATCGATGTTATAAGCCAGCTGAAGAATTCAGTTGCTGTGTCCATCATGCAGGTAGGTATAGTCAGTAAACAGTATTTTTAGATTTGCAGAAATTTATAAGTATACGCAAAATCTAGACAAGATACGTGGCGAGACTAATAAATATTGGTATTTTAGGTTTTGTTTATGTTGTTAAGACATCTATAATATTTCACGGAATGTGAACGATATATAGAAAAGGGAAAAAAACAGGTGGGGTTTCAGCTCTTGGTCTTGGCCTTTGTCTATTTCATGATCTTTGGTTTTTTCTAGTAGCTTCAGCGTGCGACTCTCATCACTGAGGTCATATTTTCGTAATTATGAATGCTGAGGTGTGGTTTTCTTGTTATAAATTCTGCGTTACAAATAATTGCGTAAGGTACTAACTATACACCGCAGTTTCATCCGCATTCTAACCCTACTTGATATATGTAATTACTTTGAGATTAGTACATTTTCAATGTTATTCTTAACCTGTCAAAAAAAGGTTTTGCTCACATTTTTTTAACAGGCGCTTTTGTCGTAAATCAGCATTGAATAGAATCTTGTATCTCTTATAGGCATTAGCTGCTGGAACTCTTCTGTATGTAACCGTGAGTGAAGTTCTTCCAAGGGAAAGAGCCCGCTGGCATGAACAAAAACGTTCAGCGGGAGTTGCGCAGTTCTTCGCTGTGGTAACAGGGTTTGCTGTCATGTATCTTTCTACCATGTACTTAGGTGAGTGTTATTCAATTTTGCTAAGTTTGTCATATTCAGACTAATTATTATCATTACTGCGCGTTTGAAATAGTTATAACTTACTGCCTGTTCAGGTACGCCTTGGTGAGCATAGATGGCGTTGATAACACTAAACAATGTATTAGTTGTATCTTAAATTTGACCACTTGAACCGAAGACAATTAAAGTAAATAGACAGATCATTGCTAAGGAAAAGTTACGGAACTCTCGTGGTAATTACAAATTTGGACGGTAGATGTCAGAAGCTGTTTCAAAATAACAAATATTTACCTAATAATTCGAAATGTTTGGAAAACCGTTGCGAGATATCGCGTTATACATCTTTCCTACGGCCTGATGCCTAGGCGAGGTTGCCAATCTTTGAAAAGCGACTACAACATACACGTGCGTAACCGCCGCAAATGTGTAAGCTGCGACACTTAAAGATTTATTGAATTATTCAAAAGCAAAAGAGACAAAAATGACGTAGGATATTGCTATTAGTACTTACGTACACTATGCAATACTAACTTTCAGGAAATGAAGATTCTTTTATCATAATTATAAGTCATATCATTACACTAATTTGTATACTATTAGATCTTGGGTTGAAATAACAATATTCTTGATAAATAAATTGATACATACCAGGTATTTGAATTGTAAATAAAACTTAATCTGGACTATTTTATTTTTAATTTGTTAAAAACATAGTTTTCTGAATTAGCTATTTTTATATATTTGTTTAAGTTATATATATATAGTATAATTTATATTAAAATAAAAATTATATTTATAATGATAAAAACGTATACCAAACAAAAAATATGTCGAAATTATTACATTTGTAGAAAAGTGTAAAATACGTTTTATTTTATTGTTATGAGTGGCGCCATCACAATATAGCCAGCATTTTCGGAATATTTATTTTTATTGTCTTTGCTTGAACAAACATTATATATATATTTAAATAATTTATATAATATATACATCTATATATATAAAAATGAAACCCGTTTTCCGTTGTCACGACATAACATGAAAACGGCTTGACCGATTTGTCTGATTCTTTTTTTATAATATTCCTTGAAGTACGAGGATGGTTCTTACGGAGAGAAAAATTTAAAAAAATTGAATGAAAAAGTCTAAAAACAAAACTTTTCTATATTCCCATACAAAATATTCGTAATAATATTTAAAGCCAATTTGAACTTTAATACCATAGCATAAAGTTCAAGTGTTAGTAATAACATAATGTATTTGTTGTATTATCAACTTTCTTTTTTTTATCTTACTAGCTAGACCGTTGTCCCGAATAGCAGAATAAGTATTTAAAAAAAATAAAGAATCGACTGTTAGGCGGTACGATGTTCGGTTCAGGCCAGCTAGTTATATATATATATTAATAATAATATAAAAAATATTTAAATAATTTTAGTGAAACTGCTTACTTCGACGAAAAAAGAAATTGTTTAAAATCTCTGTTGTATCTCTGTAATCTCTTTCTTATTTTACAGATCATGATGCAGATTAATGAGAGAGGGATTTATATCATTTGCCATAACGCTTCTAACTATAAGTTAACCTAATTGTTGAGTTTTCTATGACTGATAAGACGACTGTCCATTTAAATTGACGGATAATGTAATTAAATGAAAAACGTCTTCGAATTCACATTTCTTTTATTGACCATTTTAACATTTTTGCTGAAGTAAGTCACATAATTGAAGACAACTTTTTAGAACTCAAGGCCTGTTTGTTTATTACTGTTGTAATTACAAATACTTAATGTGATTCAGTGAGATGAATTTTGTAAGTACAATAATTATTAGATATGTTGAACTGTTTAAAATAGGCATTATTTTATACTTTATAAGTTTAGATACATTTATAACATTAATTAATAATTGACTTTGTTTAAAAATTACATGGCACTGTTACGTGATGTTAAATTGTTATTGTATATTGTTTTGCAAAAAAGCACCATCTGTCAACGTATATGTATAACCACAATTTCCTACTCGAAGGCAGATGGCGCTATTATCAATACATGCGTAAGTTGTTAATTATATCGTTTTCACGTTTAAATGCACAAATATAATCTCAGTCCACAATATTATTGCAATGTTAAAATTAATTGTGTATAATACATAATGTGGAAGCCATTTTACACAGTTACACGTCGGAATACCTCGTATTTATAACACAATATAAATAAATGTATGAAACTTATGCTAATTTTAAATACAATAAAAGTATTACAAAATAGAATAATACAGATCTTTGACTGGACGCACTTAAACTACGTGGGAAGTACAACGTATTGCGTACAAAAAAAGTAATTTAATAAATATTCTTAAAAACTTAAGAGAGCATTCAAATCAAATGATATTAGGACCTCAGACAATTCATTATTTTATTGAAAACGCGTTATAGTTCGATTCACAAGTCCAATCAATTTCTTTGCGCCTTAATGAGGTATTAATAATTTTTTAAGGAGTTTTTGATTAATTGGATGGACATTCTCTTCAAAGCTCTAAATTTTAATTGTTGGCACATTTCAGTAAGGCACAAAGCAAGGCACTTTATTTTACAAATTTGACGAGACTACATCAAGAAGCGTAATTAAATAGACTATTAATAATAAATACATAGATTAATACGTGTACCGATTGTCAAAACAACCAAGTTTACATCTGACTTGATGGCATCGGTAACATTTTCGTTGATATGCCGTGATCCCTGCTCCATTCCACAATTACCGTTCAATGGGCAAGCTGTGCCTTAGTGAACTAAAAAGACTTAGAAAACATATCGAAATAGTTGTTCCTATGCAGAGAACCCATATTTGTATTGAATTTTACTATTGTGTAGAAATTGTTGTGCTTACGCTTATAGAGAATATAAGGGCGTACGAGAGCTACAGAATTTTATTAAGTTATCCAAAGGGCTACAAAACATAGATCACGACTATCAACTAATCTTAAACTAAATCGGAAATACCGCAATTTGTTAAGTCCACTGGTAAACACAACACACACATCAAGTGTCATCGTCATCCTCCAGTCGTTTCCTTTTCCGGCGATGCCTCTCCAATCGCTTCCGGTGCGCACTCTTGCGTTTAGGCGGAGTGATTTGACACTCGCAGCCGGCTCTAACTATCACATAGTCCATGGACCAGCCGCCGGAGCCGGGGACAGAGAAATGTCCTTCCGGCCGATTGCGCAGCGGCATCTCGGTGGCTGAAGAATACCTTACTAGTGCGTAGGAGTATGAATACTTCTGCACACATCTCGATTGGTTGTAGAGGCGTGCGTCTACGAATCTGCAGGGCTTGTCTACAACGTCCGGTGCGCAGGAGAGTTCGTAGAGCCTCTGTTTGTTCTCACCGTCCTCGTAGAGTTCTACGTAGAGGCCGGTGGGGGTTCGGCCGCCTTTCTTCGCGACCATCTCTAGGACTGACGGGCAGCACTCGACGACCTCCTTCTGGGAGCCCTCCCGCCGTAGTATTGACTGCATCTCGCGCCAGTGGGAACGCTTCCAAGATGCGGTCGCGTCCATTTCTTCGTCCGTCCTGAAAATAATATTTATTTTTAATTAACAATAAGTATTGAACTTGGCAAGTTGGTCAGGAAAGCCAACGTCAAGCCAGTCAACAAAGATGGCGCTTACTGTATGTAACATAAGTTTTCAACCATTTCGCTGCCTTCGTGCCTTCACAAACTGTGTGAGACGTGTTTAGTTTGGGTTCGATCTCGAAGATAATAATAAATTATTTAAGGTTCGTACCAGCCTGTGTAGCTGGCCTAGTCAAGTAAATTGTAATAAGTATTTAGTATACTAACATAAGTCGGTGCGCGTGGTGCGTGAGCGGCGCCCGTCGCACACGGCTCGCGTTGGCCGACACCTCGCTCGCGCCCGCGCCCGCCATCGCTCCACACAGCACCTGAAATATTAGAAATATAAGCTTTAGGTTAAACCAAGCAAGTACCTAAATCCAGCAACTAAAACCTCACACACTTCAATAAAATAGCCGTGGATTGACGAATTTCTTGGTTACCTTTCCAGCAACTATTATCAGATTAAAAACAATGTTAAAATTGTAGGAGATATGTGTCCAAAATTTACTTGATTCTAAATGATTGATGAAGATAAAAAAGTCTATGATGATGAATATTATTTATATTAAAAAAATACGCTTAAATTTCTAATTAACTGTAACTAACAAAAATATAAATAAATAGTTGTTAATCGTGTGTAATTGTTACAAAGATTTTTGTTTGACGTCTAACATTATTAGTTTTGCCTAATAATTAACACAGATTTACTTACAATTTATTTAATTTCTACATAATTACACCAATTCTTACGGATCAGGATATTAAGCTATTATGAAATAGATTTACGTCATCAGTTGAAAACTGATGGTACAGGATAATGCAAAAAGATTGTAAGAAAAAGTAAATTAAATATTTAAATGATTGATAACCATATAGCACAATTTCCAACCACCATTGGCGTTGGAAATTGTAATAGGGAGAAATATTAACAAAAAATAGCTTATATCATCTATTAAATCAGTATAAGTAAGTGCATACCCAGAACACAGATGATTTATAATTCCCGAAAGGAGTAATGTCCGAAATAGCGGACATTCATATTCGTCTGAGAATTTTTTAACAGCTTAATTAAATTGGCAATTAATTTGACTATTATGTTAACCATTACTCAACAGTATAACTGATTAATGGGAATCTATGAGTAATTAGTACTATGTTAAGATAACATTTCCCCACATATCTTAAATTCCGTCACAGATCAAACATGTTTTATTTATGACTATCTATTAAACGATTTTTAATTTAATATATTCATAGTTTAATGATACTATCAAGATAAGGGTCATAAAAATTATGATTATAAGACTAAACAGTTACCATATTTTATTTGAGATCGGGTTAATATAATAATAGAAATCTGAGGCCAAGACCTAAAGTGGTTGTAGCGCCACTGATTTATTATTTATGCTATTATTACTAGGATACTAAGTACATTACAGGAATTCATTAAATTTTATTTATGATATTAATATAATATTAATGAAGAACAAAAGCGTTCACGATTGTTTCACTATTTAAATATAATTACGCTCACGATGGTGACGATACAGTTACTACACATTATGATGACACATTTTGACGAATGATTAGAACGTAATAAAGTATTACCACTTTTATTAGTTTTGAAACTGTCGCATTAGCTTTATGATAACTTGGTAGAATTACAATCTAAACTAAAACTATCTTTATGGTAGTTCCGATCTATTTCTGGGAAGTAAAAGTAGGTTAAACATATTACAAACATTATGCACAAAATAATTACCGTAGAATAAAGACATCCTCAGGTTTTTTTATAGTAAAATGTTTTGCAAAAATTCTTAAAAAAAAATCAGTTATAGTACTTTATCCAAGGAAGTCAAAAATGAGAAAACATTAAAACAGTCGTAATAGTGCTTTACGACTTTGGTCCTCAGGGCAAGTATATATTTAATTCTATGCCTCATAAGGCTGTTTAGAAGCTTGTGTAGCAAACCTCCGCACGTGCGTTATGCAAAACAACGCATTTGTCACAATAATACTAAACTGTATTGTGAAACGACAAATCTACTCAGAATCAACATGGCCTATATCTCTCAATCAAAATTTATAATCCACGTAACAACGTTGGAGGTATTTTGCCAGTTTCATTTCTCAGTATTACTACTATTAACCCTAAATAACTCGATAATATCGCTCGGATTGAGTTATTCAACGTTTATGGCCAATTGTTATACTTGGGGTACTTTATGATATTCTGTGGTACATGTACAATATAGTATGTGTCATTAGCTATCTGTGCTTGACGGAATAGATATATTTATCTGTTTATTTTTAATCTATATATAATCATAAGTGAGTCTAGAGGAAGAAAAGACCTAAGGAACGGCGGAACCAACTTTGTTTTATTTTCTGTAGAATCGCGCTGATTATTAAACATGTTGCGTAATAAAAAACATTTAAGCTTACACACATCATCAGGCAGCGACATTATATAGTATAGGATCGTCGTGTTGTTCCTACGTATACAACAACAGTCGAAGATTTTTCATGAAAGCAAAGTGTCAATATCACTATTAAAATCTACAGCCCGAAAAAACAACTCAAAGTGATTGAATAAAATGATTATTTGACTGCCACAAGTCGACCAAGATTTTCAAATTACACAACTCACAAATGGGAATAATGTCGTGTAATATTGAATAGTTGGAAATGACTCCATTGTATCAACCTCATGAATCAGGATTTATGAAAACATAAACAGTGGCATACACATTATGTAAGAAATAACGATATATATCGCAATATCACTTACTTTCTCTTATAAATGTAAAATAGAAGTTTCAATTTCAGTTTATAAATGTAAAAAAACACATACTTTAAATACTTAAAAAAATACACAACAATTTTCGCTCTGGGCATCGATCATACACTGTTTTTTTATCCATGTTCTTTTTCAACATACCAGCAAGGGTATTTTCGATCATATCGATTGGGGTTAAAACCATAGGGTTCACCATGACACGCTTTATAAGTTTACCACAGCTTGTGGAATTTTTATAATTGATTATTACTTACAATAATTTCAGCAATTCGTAATCAGAGTTTTAAATTCTATTATAAGCTTTCGATGAGCGCTTATATTTATAATAGCATTATTAAATACTATTGAATGTACACTATAAATCATTGTTAAGTCATACAAATAAAAGTTATATTTTAGTTTAACGCTGTTTTACGAGCGTGATACACGAAAACCAACATTAAATAAGTATTATGTTAGTATAAGTGCCGTATATTGGTCGTAAAGTTTTTAAGAGCTTGTTTTACAATAGATAAAATATAGCTATACATTTAAGGTGATGCTTCCGTAATCTTTTTGATTTGATTTATAATCTAATTGTAATAATTACAATTCCATTAGTAGCAAGGTTCTCGGACGGAATAATTAATGTTAACTTAATTATTTTTAAGAATTGGCATGTCTTGACTTCCACTAAGTGATGTTGGAAATGTGGAACGAGAGGTATCGAGGTGATACGGGTAGCAATTGCAACTTGATTCATTGGTGAAGAACTTGTGAACTTTTTCTAGGTGATAGTCGCGACAAGTGACTTCAATGGCTTCCGTTCTAAATAATTATTAAATATGCATTTATCATGAATACCGCATCAATTTATATTATTCACATTAGAATATCTTTCAAAATCTAGGACAGAAAGCTTGGACCACTTATGAATTTGATATGCTTCAGATAAAAAAAGATTTCCGACACGAAATGTTAATAATATTCATAGAAATTTATAAAAATTGTTATAAGCCATGGGTCACATTGTAAATGGTAATTGTGAGGATCGTTAATTTATCTCAATGGTCGTTTACAATAATATTTATGGGACGGAGACTAAAAATCGCACATTATCATATTAAATAAATTATTTTGACATTTCGCACGGTGTCTCGACAATATCCGATTTTAAATTATTTAATTATGTGCAAATAGCTACAGATACAACTGTCAAAAGAACACCGAACGATCGTCAATTTTAAATATAATGAGTGTCAATCGATTTCCGATTATGTAAAATAAAAACGATGCTATAAATTTGATGTTAATGGTGTCGGCTAAGCGTAGGATTGATCGAAATAAAACCATTTAGATGTCTGGAAGTAAGGTCAACTTTGACAGGATTAAAACCAAAGAAATTATTAAGGTAGGACAGACATTAATTGTTCATAGGTTTTGTTGTGAGATGGGATAGAACAGGATTTCGATTATTTAAATAATTACCGAACCCAATCCTAATCCAAGAGCTGGGTGGTAAAAATTAAAAAACAAGATAAGGAAGTTGCCGCGTTTCATCGTGGTTGGTCAAAAGGAACAACTAGTTGTTATGATTGACCAATCACTAACAAAGGAAATTCGATATATCCATATGCGGATTCTTTACATTCAAGTGGATATACCTAACATAGATATAAATGGATATGTCATAAATTTTGGTCATATATATCAGTTATAACGGAAGCTCAATTAAATAGATAATTTATTCTTTAGTCTCGTATCAATTTACTATTCATTCAACATTTTTGCTACTTAAATTTTGCGTCAGTATATTTTATGTCTAAAGATAGGTTTGCACTCCATGGTTTTGTGGTTAACGCACATTCAATCAGACTTGATATTGATTTCTGGGAGAAAAATAGTCATGAAAAATTCCACTCTCTCCGTATCTGCAAACAGAATTACGGATTTATTAATGAGTAACTAATGTATACATTGAAAGTATTTGAACTATTTGACATGACGTGACAATTGTGTGTCATCTCTCTTAAAGGTAGTCTTCTCACTAAACCCATATACTAAACTGCCGTCAAGTTTTTGTTTGAGAATAACCCACTAACTCTATGATTTAATGTGAATTTTAGTGTACAAGTGTAGGTGAGATATTCGTTCATCAGGTGTAAATAACGTTTGTGCAATTGATTAGTTCTCACGGAATAAGTACGACGTTTATTTTTTTAAGATCCGTTTATTGTAACCTATCTGTGCTTCTTTCCACTCATTTACACATGTCTTTTGCACAGGAAGAAACAAAAGAAGAGAATACTGTTGCTAAATAATTTTTAACAAAAAAAAACGACTTTCGCAGGAATCATTTCATATTTTTTATTACGAAACGATTTTCGGACCTCTAGATTTCTCTGGGATGCAATCATCACATCGTTTCTCCTCCTTCCTTCCTCTGAGATATCCTCTTTCTAACAAAAAAAGAATCATCAAAATCGGTTCATAACAAAACATAGGATCGAATTGAGAAACCTCCTTGTTTGAAGTCGGTTAAAGAGTGCAATAAGACTGTTTGACAACGAAGGTTTCACAATTGACATTTCTAAAATATATTTTCTGAGAGAATATCATAAATTATACTATGTATTTTCAAATTATATATATATGTGACGAATGCCCTTTTTGGAATCGGTTAAGTTGACACAAACCGATAGGATAGTTAAAATGCAAATCGGAAATTGAGAGAACGGTTATAAGGCAATCACACCTGTTCAGAAAAAGGTGATTTGAATACTTAAGCTGTATCAAAGATCTTCGTAGTTAACCATGCTTGTTTGTTGAGCTATAATTGCATAAATTAGACAAATATTTTTATTATTATGCATTTTATTACGATACTATGTTTAATTATGTAAAGTGTGTGAGGGAGTTAGAAAGTAGTTCGTTTCCGTTTCTATATTATTTCAATTTAATCAAAATGCAACCTATCGTGATTTTGTTAAAAACAATAACGTTTAGAACTAAGATACGGAAATAATATTTAAAATTTTTACTGGGCCTTTACTTACTCTTCATGAAGATTAAAATTAAAATTAAGATTAAGAGTTGAAAATGATTGTACCAATTTTACGTAAAGCGTAAATATTATCTAGTCTAGTCTACACTAAATACTTAAGTAAAATATTATATATTCGCATGCATTGTTTGGTATACATTGTATTAGTTTTAAATATAAATAGGAATAAATAATGTAAATAAATCCTAAGATGATAAAAGAATTCCGTAAAGAAAAATAGTAACAATTTTTTCCCCAATAAACTTCGTATTGACCTAATGCGTTGAAATCCTAATAGATACATTTGATTAATGTATTATTCAATTTCCTATAAATTACCTTTAATTTACTCTTACCATATTAAAATGCACTAAAATTTACAAAACGCTGATTAAATTCTCATAAATATCTAAGAACACTTCGTTACCGATAAAGCCTGACGAATATAAAATTGATCACTGATAGGTCAGGTTAAATGCCTATAAATAGGCTATTAAAATTTGATGGATAATTATAAAACACACGCAGGCAAAACACGACTGTATACCTTACTCTTAAAGCTGGAACCTGAATGTACAAATTTGGAAAACCACATAAAACTTTGTTGACGAAAGACTTTCCAACTATATATAAATCAAGTATCGAATTAATTCGGTACTTTTCACTATAAAATGGATATAAAACTTTTATATCATGTAACTAGTGCGCCATTAATAAATTTAAAAATATTGAACTAAGCTTTTAAGGGACTCGTGAGTCCATAATAAACATGTCAAAGTGTAAAGCTTGAAAAGTATATCTATTAGTAATTGATTAATGTTATTACGAAATACTAAGAAGTTTATTCATATCCACAGATACATCAATATCACCAATTCACGTTTTCCTTACATTAAGACACATTTTTGTGTCTGTTTCAGTCAACTCTCTCACCCCAGGCATCCCATCATCTCATTTGTCCCTTCTTTCAGAAGAACGCGTTTTCGCCGATATCCAGATTAAGCATTCTGATAAAGGAGTTAGGTCTGGATATCCATAGTAGCCTCATACTTGGAAATCGATTTTCGTTTTGGTTTAATATTTTTTTTTATGTCTTCGTGTATGTTGTTTAAGCTATAAGGGCTTGTCACATTAGAAATTCGTATTTTTTTTGTACCAATGTATCAGTGTACCGAGAGTTGGCAAGATTTTATAAATAAATAAACTCTATTTTTTCTACGTAGTGAGCATGATGATCTTCATTTTTCTTGCCTTCTTGTCTTCTTTATTATTAATTATGTAATTAAATATGAAGAAACAAATTCGCTCTAAAAATCACAAATTATTAGGCACTGTAAAAAATTTAAATGTTTCATACTAAAAGATTGTAAGACATTTTAATACCGTATGGTCGATTAGTTAGTAAATTTGTCGCATTGTCTTGTATAATGTATTGTTCAATTAATTTCTGAAATTGATCATTGTTTGCAACCAATCGCAACCATTGTTCTCCAAGTCAATGCACATACAGAAAAATAACAAATAAGCAAAAATTGTGCACTCATTAAATTTGAACTAAATTAAAGAAATATTTGTTGCATGAATATCTACTTAATGTATCTGTAATATAAGGATTTCATTGTTTGAAAATATTGTTTGTTCATTTGTTTGTAATTAGCGAGGAACACAATTGGTATTTTTTTAAATGAGATCACATACACTCACTGTAAACCTAATAAGTTATCAGTAGGCTAGAACATATCGAAAAAACGTTACATGAAAATAATAATAAATATATTATTTACATCACAAAAAAGGAACAAGTGCAAGAAATCAAAGAAAGCAAAGAATCTCACTAAAAGCAATGATATGAAATTGTTATTCTTTATTCCAAGTACGAAAATATCTATAATATTTACTTTTGACAACATACAAATGAAGTATGATACAACTATTCGTAAACTGTGCTAATAGTATAAAGTCTGTCCAAAGCCATGTCAAAAACATTTTTAGCTCTTCTGTTTCTTTAAAATATTTCTAGCTATCATTTAAATAAGGAGGCACAATTTTTACTAGGCAGATGCAAAGTAGATCGGCACATCAAACAAAGAATAGCAGACGCACTTATTATAATGGAGTGTGAACTATGTGTTTCACTTTAGATAAGTTGAGTGCGTTAAATCTTCAAAGGAGCTTTTTATTTATTGACGTCTGCCATTGAGAATTATGTGTGGCTTATCATATCCCATGACCTATGAGAAACCAACTTGATGGATACATCTTTCTTTGCTTT
The DNA here is from genome assembly GCF_905475465.1 of Pieris napi. Lineage (NCBI taxonomy): Eukaryota > Metazoa > Arthropoda > Insecta > Lepidoptera > Pieridae > Pieris > Pieris napi. Next base: position 625,804 of record NC_062239.1, on the reverse strand, counting down.
TATTAACCAGGCGCGATCTTCTTCAATCAGTCCATAAGATGTCTAAACTAAAACATTACTCTTTTACTTTACACAAAAATAATTAATGCAAATAATAAATTTGAAGCGCCGTTAAATTTATCCATACAAATAACACACAATTTTTTATATGACGGCAAACGGCCTTTTTGTGGCGTTGCCGGCCTTTGATGGAGGATTATGCTTTTTTTAAACAATTGAATGTCATATCTCACCGGGATTCGATTTCAGTCGTTTACAGTTCGCATAAGAAAATGTCTAGTGATGCTTGGACGTATACTTATAATTTGATTGTACGAGCAAAAGCTTTTGATAAATGCTCCAAAGATCAGCAAAATTTTACTATTTTAGTTTCAGAGACGATGATTCCAAATTCACTATTGAAATATGATATCAAAGGAAATACAATATATTACTAACATTGAATGGTAAAATTTGTTATTCCTCCGAGTTCCGGTACATTTTCCAAAAATAATTTTAATTAACTAACGTTCTTGTGTTAATATTTGCCCACGCATTTTAAACTACTGTTTATAGTTTAACGTTGAATACACAGAGGCGTTTTAGAAACGTGCGAACTAAACGTAATAGTCCGTGTTCACATAGGTTCTGAATTTGACATTGACATTCTTTTGTCAATGATAACAATCAATGTTAGTATTACTGCGTATAATTTTTAGGAATATTCAACTAAAAAAAATATAGTTATTTTACTATTATTTTCCTTATAATTTTAATATTATTACTACGATTTAGTTAAGACGTATATTTGTGTATTGGAAATTAAGAAACCTAGTATAGCTAAACAATATTTTACTACGAATTTACATGATCGCTTGTGAAGTCATGTTCAAGAAAGCTGTGAGCGTTCTGCGAAGGAGAATAAGCCTGAAAAATCAACCGGGTTTCAAAATATGACCATGGAGTCAGTCATGTCACATACACCTGCAATGTTTAGCGGTGTTAACAAATAGTTCAGACGAATAATTGCATAAACCATGTAGGTGATGACCCTCCTGTGCCTGATACACGCCGTCGACTTTTTGGGTCTAAGGCAAGCCGGTTTCCTCACGATGTTTTCCTTCACCGTTCGAGCAAATGTTAAACAAAATCAATAAATTAAAAACTGAATGTTAAATATACAACAATAACATAAAGGGAGATTTCATAAGCTTTATCAAGCGCTCATGCCTGAACAACCTAAGGTTTATTTAAATTGTTGCCTGTTTTTCGATATATGAACGGCGTTATGTCATCGTGGGTGTAAATTATTGTATCCGTAAGCGAAAAACTCATGACGTCTTCATTTAAACGACCGATGCAATCATTATGGTAGTTTTAAATCAGTAGGTAATGATGGAAAGAAAAAGCTTCAAAATAAACTTTATTGAGGCTATTTAAAGTTGGCTTTATATTTCTGTAACAATTTTTACAAAGAAAATGTGAGAGTAGCCGTGTAGAACCAGTCCTCTAGTGTCTTTTTAACCAACTAAGCTAAATTTGACTATTCGAGCCTAATATAAGCCGGTTTCTCACGATGTTTTCCTACTCCGTTCGAACGTTTCTTCATGGACAAGTCCGTTAATGCTCAGCCTATAGGGATGGAACCTACGATCTCAGGGATAAGCATCGCCCGCTGAAGCCACTAGGCCGACACTGCTCTGTAATCTAAATCCGAAGAAATCCGTAACTTGATTTTCTTCAACACTTCATGAAAAACACAAAGCCTTGCTTTATTGAAATTTAGCAAAAAAGCGCTGTTTAACAAAATTTGTTACTATTTAAGAAAGCAAGACAAGAAATTATAATCAAAAGCATACCGGTTTGATATAATATTTATAGTGTAAATTTTTAAGTAGCTCAGTCTACCAACTTTCCTGTTTGACACATAATTATTCACGCATCTCGGATCAGTCATTCCCCACTCTACTTAAGATATTAAACTTTACCCAGGATTAGCCACTTATTTTATTATTATTTTATAGTAAGTGTTTATTACTTTTCTTAGATTCTCAACATATCATAAAACATATAATACAATTCAGGATCAGGACCCGATTAAATACAGATAAACACCAAAAAAGGTGAAAACTCCAATCTATACAATTAGAATGTTTATATATTCTTTCGATAGAATATTTTCCAAAACTTATGTACAAATTGAATAAATTGCGATTGCTTTATTCCATTGGAAAAAATAAGTGCAATAAGTAAATCATAACATTGCGGTGCAGGATAAAGGCAGGCGCCGACACTGATATATGAATACTATGAACATTGGTTTTAATGGAGAATTATATTTTCATGTCGTATAGGGCAGGGCTGTCGAAAAACAGCGCAATGAAAATTTAATGTAATTTAGAATCAATTTATATTCATGATAACAATACAACTTGTTCCCTTTGGAGTAGAGACTCTTGGGCCGTGGAGATCAAGTGCACAGGCGCTAATTAAGAAGTTAAGTTGGCGCCTGGTATATAGTACTGGGGACCCTAGAGCTGGTGCTTTCCTCGCTTAAAAAAAAAGTATCGCAAGGAAAAAGTACAGCGAGGAAATGCTGCCAGCGTTAAAGGTACACTGCCACAGGGACCATACCTTTTAAATTTGATTAAATTTTCTTTTTATTATTACTATGTAGGATAAGAAATATTGTAAATACCGTATATTGATTACTATGTTTAGGTTTTAATAAACAATTATTTTATCAAGAAAATCTTTCTCTTCTATACCCTGGATAATAGTTGCTTAATAAGTTGAAGGAAACTGTTTGAGAGGAATCTTAAGGAATTTCCTTCAAGTGACGAAGCAATTAATAAAAACATCAAGTATATACTTAAATACACTTGAATTACAAGAGATCTCTTATGTAAATGGTACTTGAATTGTGTAAATAAAACTACAATTCACGTGCAGTTTTTTAAATATTATAAAGAGCGGCAGAAATGTGTACAAAGTCTTTCGATCTACAAATAAAATATATTTAAAATATTAAGTTATTGCGTTACTGTTTATTATTATTAAAACTACTTACCTAAAGAAATATAATTTCAACTGTTGATATCCCTTTTGTTTCTGACGTATTCATGATTATTTATTGCTTATAAATTTATTACTAGAAACTGTCTCTTTGACTCAGGGAAAAGTTTCGTTCATAAATCACTTGCGAGCCAGGCAATGTTCCTCCTATTTCATTAAAAAAAATACTATTATCCCAGTAAGTTTTTTTACTTTATGTCTCAATGTCTTGAAGCCTTGCTTGCCTAACATTCAAATGGATGATATATTAGCTAATAAGAGATCGAACTGACAACCCTATTACTATCATCCTTATACCTCTAATACATGTCAGGACTGAATGACCATACATCACAGATTAGAGCAAGACAAATGTAAGGCAGGATTTTTAAGCTATTATTTATGTAATATTGTATATTAACGGGACAATTTTTAACTTAACTGTACATTTTTGATAGAAGTCACTAAAGGGATTTAAATTATTAAAGATTTTACGGTAGCATACAACATTTTATTGTTTAATAAATAATTAGATTGCACAAATTAATATTTTGATAGTTCGCAAGCTATGTCGAAACCTAGTGGTTAAGAGTGTAATTCTCAAGAATGAGGTCGTGTTATCGAACCCTGGTTATTCACTAATCGAATATTATGCTATAGAAGCGGTCCACACTTTTTTGGCATGACAGTCCGTAATGTCCTAGCTTGTCGACATCACTGTCACAGGGATATTTATGAGGAGCGCAGACCGGAACCCCAAGCCGTAGACAGGTTGCGTTTCGGAGCCTGACAGGCTCAAGAAATGTTCCTGTATTGAACGAAGGGTAAGCGTGAAGCCACTAGCCGGCCTCATGCATACCCACGGCCAAATACAATACAATAAAAAAATTAAATTATTATTAGTTAAATACAATGTAAAATATTAATTTATTTTGTTTATTAGCGTGTATCAAGTCACGTATTAAGATCGAATGGTTATCTTTAATCCTTCCGATAGAGTTTGATTCAATATTACGCTTACGACTTGTGTGATAAAACAATCTGTTTTTATTTTTATGCAAAAGATGAAAAACATGCGTTAAAACTATTGTGGAACTTCTAGTCCAATCACAGACACGCAACACGACCCGCCGTTCCGTTTGACCAATCACAATCAAACGAAACGCGCCATCGCTTCGTATTGCTTGCTCGAACTTTTAAACGTTACGCGAGAATGTATCAGTGACAGAATTTGCGAGACACCCATTAATATTCATTGTACGGCTTATAATCTTCAAAGGAGCCTTGTATCTTAAATCAATTATATTTTCATCGTATTGTCGCCAACGCGTCCCATAAATACTTGACGCATGTATTTGCTGACCTTTGTTAAGTGGATTTGATATGACAGCTTCGGATTTATTGAATTCCAACGAGGGTCGATGACGCGAAATTGGCTTTTAAGAGCATATACTTATTGAGTAGAATGTCTAAATTTATATTTTTACAAAAACATGAAATAAATATCAAGTACATCCGGTCTTATACTGACTTAAGATATTTAAAATTCAGTAAAGGAAATTGCATATATTATTATTTTAAAAATAAATATATATTTCTTGTTTCATTGCATTTATAGTACAGAAAAATAGTTACAAATAACACATATATGTAAGACAATTCAAAAACACCACGTTTATGTGTATACTCGTGTGACGGACACTAGCCACATATTTTAAGTACGAATAATATAACACGCTTGCTTGCTTTATTTGCTACCCAATGAAGCAAGACTTATACGTACATATAATTTTCATTTCTACTATCTTTCAATTGATTTATATTCTCACGAATGACGAACAAATTCTAAACAAACTTACTGTTCAACGAAACAGATAATATAAGCTTTTGGCCACATAAGTTCGTTCGTTCTAATAGTTCTAACAATTTTAAACATACGGTTACTTCAAGGCATAGCTATTAGGCAACATAATGAAGTTTCTGCCATTCCAACATCTAGTTAAACTTCAGTATCTTGAGCTTAATTCATTCGGATTTAAGTCGAAATAATTGGTCCCAATTAGCAGTCGCCTACTTCAACAGTAAACGAACTGATTGGCAACGCTCATATTTATTATTGAGAATGTGTCGACGGAATTTTCTTTTTTATCTAAACGGGCTTGGTCACAAGGTTTGTTTTGAACACTGTAACTTATTAACCTTATTACATGTTATTTCGTGTGTACTATTGATCGATATACCTACTAATTAAAGTAGAGGTTAATATTCTTCCAACTCACAAATATACAGTTTTTACAATATTCTTAAGCTGTATAGTAATAGTAGTTATAAATGAAAATGCATAAATTAAAAACTAAAATAAATTGATATAAGTTTGGTCCTTGTTGCACGATACCTATTCGTCGGGCGAGGAAAGTACCAGCTCTGGGGTCGCCGGTACTATGTAACAGGCGCCAACTTAAATCTTTAATTAACGCCTGTGCGCTTGAACCCAACAGCCCCAGAGTCTCTACTCCAAAGGGAACACAATCAAAATTTCTGCCTGCTCTGCGGTCGCGCCAGCTTTTGTGCTTGTCCGAGGAGAGGTGAGACTGGGCTATCGTGTCCACACAAGTAGCATCCCATACCAAATCCCGTCCCATTCTTCAAGTGATCAAAGACAAATTAATATTTATTTGTAAATGATTATGCTAGAAAAGTTGATTGACACTAATAATTAATTATTCTTTTGCATTATTTTGAATTTTTTTCCTAATCCTTATTTTTTTTCAGTTACTAGAAAAAGTATAGATTATTTAGACAATTTTTTTGTAGAATACCAAAAAAAACTCTTAGAAGCTCAATACCGATTCGGCTCATCCCAGCTATAGCCAATGGCCATCAAGTGCAAATGTTTGTCAAATAATATGTTGATATAGCTAGTTCCCGAAATTCAAAGGGGGCCGTGTTCATCCAATATTTGGAAACCTTTGTCAAACAATATGGGGTATGTAAAACATTTGTCGAGACACCTTACGGGATCTATTTCCTGTGTACATTCGATAAGGGCTTCTGCAAACAATTATGGAATGTTAACATAGCTATTCAACCTTTATTTTTCTATAATTAGTTTTTGTTTGACGCGCCGTTTTGAGAACAAATTTTGTGGCTCAAAGCAAATGTTGTCAGTAAAAACACGACAAAACTACCAAAAAACACAATTCTTATTAAATATGGCTAAAAAAGTTTAAGAAGATAGAATTAACGATAACTAGAAAGCGATAAAGCCGACAATTACTCTCCTTTTCATTTAATTATGTCAATTGTATTATTTCTGTACATGTAACGAAGTGTTAATATATAAAATAAATAAACTAGAGATTGAAATCTATTTTATTTTTATATATAAATCTTCTGTGCTCGTGTTTTTAATTAAACTTGTCCGAAACGATTGGACTGATATTTATAATTTTTTTTGTGTGTGTTCAAGTGGAGTCGAGAATGGTTAAGATTTACAATTATATAAAGTTTTTTTATTAATATGTGAACAGGACAACGTCTGGCGGATCCGCTCGTTTTTGATAATACATATTTCCCTCGCAATATGTTTCTTGTAAGATAAATGAAGAATTCTGAGCACACATAATATATTAGCGCCTTTCGCACTTCACCATAAAATAATTCGACTTCTAGGAGTAAAAACACAGCATATATTCACGCACATAAAACCCACAGGTAGTTTACGTGGTAATATTCGCAATATCGGTGAAATAATAAAAAATATCTCTAATAAAAAATCTAAGTTAACGTTCTTGACTTCACAAATATTTCACTATTCCATGCAACTTAAAGTCTTATGAACTGAGGGCATCCAGCGCAGAAAACCAGCCTGATCAGTTCTGGGCAGCGCTTTTAATTTCCCTCACTCCACGTCATTCCAGCTTTCTTCGCCTCTACAATGATGCTTCTTCGGCAGGTCTGTTTTGGACGGCCAGGTTTTGCTTTTGCGTTGTGGACAACAGTCGAGCGCTTGCTTGGTAATGTGACATGGATCCCTACCAGGCGTATGTCAATTGGCACCTCATAGCTCCAAAAGAGATGATGATTAGAGATACTCTCGGGCCAGAATGCCATACAAACGAGGTAATAATGAATCTATCAACTAGCTAAAGTGTTTAAACGAAAGATAAATAAACAATATTTTGGCAATATTCCTCTGCACATGTTTGTATAATTGACGTAGAGTTGTGTAAACATGCATATGTTTGTTCCAGTTAATGTGCCAACTTGCTGTAGGAGACAATCGAAAATAGGAGATAGACATACTTATGAAAATAATAATATTGTTATTATGATTTGACTGGTTACGGTAGAATAATTTTTCTTAGTAATAATATTAATGCAATTTGGTTTTTTTGTTAGATACATGAATAAAATTACATAATAATAATAATAAAATGATACGAATAAAGTATGACATTAAATTTTTTTTAATATTTTCGAAAATTAATAAATCTTCTTAAAAAATCTTCGTAAAATAAATTACGAAATTTAGCCTAGCATAGAGTGGATTCATGTTACAAGGGTTCAATTTTCTAAGCTGATAAATTGTAGACAGTTTTAATAAAATGACTAATCTTGGGAATTTTACTTAATAACGTTGCAATAAATAATCATTTATCTAAGGAATGTTATCATTAACCGAAATAACATTATTGTCATGGTATCTGATCGATGTAATACAGGTATAAAAATAATAAATATTTATATAGGAAAATTCCGTATATTATGCTGTAAATATTGGACATCCCGTCACAATGACAACTTCAATGTTTGTCTATAAAGGAAATAACATGTTTTAAGTCCCGTAAGCTCACAAACTAATTAAATACGTAATACCTAATTCGGCTGTGCTGTGTGATGGTGTGAAAGTGATGCAGGTGATTTAGCGCTATGGATATTATTAATTCTCCTTTTAAGAAATATGATTTGCGTCTGCAGTGTTTCTTTGACTATTAATTAAATTTAGTATGAGAACAGGTAAGTGTATAACGAAAATAATAAAATAATTTTATGCGTTTTTGACAATTTCTTTGATAGTAAGATGTATTGAAGGAGTCGTGATTGTAAAAAGATTATTAGGACCACACTTTTATGCGACAAATGCATAGTTTAAGTTATCAAATAACGGTGTCGATGTGGGAATAAAAATAAAATTTTCTTGTCTTCTCTTCATCATCAAAGTGCCGTATATCCGTGAGAATATCGACTTACATAATATGATTGATGATGATCTTGATATTGAACCCTACATTGCGTCTAACGTTATTACTGTTAGTTTCAACCAGTATCCGCCAGTGGGGAAACACCTGGGACAACGCACACGAGTGCCGACCTAATCGAGATATCGGCGAAAATGCTTGTATATGTTTTTGTTGAAAATAATATGACACTTACAGAAATGCATTATCTATACTAATATTAATAAATTCTATTAGAAATAGAACCGACCTAAATGTCCTAGTAAGTATTAAATAGCAAGAGACTTAAATGAATTAAACAATTAAATGATTCTAATACAAGTGTGCGAGTGTAAAGACTTCTATAGGATTATATTAATTATTTGACTCATCATCCACCCTATTTGGTCCACAAACGGGATAGTTTCTGCCTTACCTTCGCATTGGCTCAAAGATTAGATTAGAATATGCATTAGTATGGTAAAATCTTCTGGAAATCGGTAGTTTTCGAGTTTTTTCTTTAAAATACTAAAACACAGTCTTACGTCGTTTTAACTGATTTCAAAACCGAAGGTGGATATCAATGCGACGACTATTTTTTTGTGTATGCTCTAATTTTACAATAATGGTATTTATAATATATTTTTTATATATAATAGAGGGCCAAACGAACGTAAAATGTAATTAATTACACGTTAGTCTATTCTAAATTAATATTAATTTATAAAATCCATTTAGTTTTTCAGATAACTGAAGGTATCGTAGAAATCGTTCAGCGTTAAGTACATAATAAAACAGCTTGATATAATAGTTTAAAGGCACATTGTTACATTTATGGAGTAATAGATATTTTCTCAGGAAGTCACATAAAACACTGGACCGATGAACTATAAAAATCCCACGCTTACTTAAATATCAAATTACATACTTTATTGGCAACTTTCTCTGCAAAATATGTTATATTAAATATAATATCGTAAGCAAATACATAAAGATATTCAAAACTATGAGAAATAATGGAACGCCTAATCGACACGGCAGAAATTAGTTAATTTTTGTATGATTAGATTCAGCGCTGGTATATATCACTGCGCTTTAAATTCTGAGTTTTTATCGCAATTTTGATGTAGTTTTCGCAATCATTAGCGCCCATGACAAGTTTGGGATCAAGTGGTACGAAACTTACTATTGAAATCGGGATCCCCATCATTTGGAAGTGACAGAATAGCTGGTATTCTGGGCTGACTAAGTAAAGATAGACTTTTGCCGTATGCATAGGACATCGTAAAAAATATTGTTTATGCACATTCGTCACCAACTGTACTGATTGATGCAAATGCATGAGTAAACTGAACAAACCGCGCTGAAAGGTCAATGCTACTGCTATTGTTTCACAGGCTATTGCTAATAATATTGGTATATTAGTACTTAGGGATATAAAGCTAACTTACCATGGCCCGTAGGATTTAACTTAAATCTTTTTTTTACACACCGAGGAGTTTCAAATTACCGGCGTATCAATAAATATATATCGATATCATAGTAGTCATATATTGCAACACAATCAACTCCAGGTGTTCTGAGAAACTAAAAATCTTGCGTAAAAATGTAAACCTGAGGAAATCAGTAAAAAAAATTTTTTATTTCATTCAACACATGATTACATTTCTTAATTTCGTATAGACGGTAATGTAATATTTTTTTGATTAATTATATGCGTCCGTTTGTTTTGTAGTAAATCGCGAAAAAGCCAGATTACGCCTGATTAGTTTTTTGTAAAAACTAAAACAATTGACAAACTCTCAAATAAGTGAGTCATCTGTTCCGATTCTTTTGACCCCTCATTATCATAAACATAGTAAAATTTGGGACGAATTTCATTGACTTCATGAACTACAATGTTCACTAGGGATACAAGTTTTATTGTTATGTTATGATAATTTAGTCTGGAGTCATATAAATTAACTTGAAACGTCTTAGGTGATTAGTTCTGGGTGGCCTCATATGTAGCGTGATAGTTTATGGTCATCCTCTTTATATTTAGCAGTTAAATCGAGGACCGATTTGTTGAGAACTGATTTAAAAAAAATCATAGAAACTTTTTGATTCGAGAATTTTTATTGCCTAACGAATTAATCTTTGAAAATGTTTCTTATTAATCATATAAGGCGACACTTTGGTTATAATTTCGGTGTTGTGGCAAATAGTTATTTAGTCATTATAAATTTAATGATAAAATAATTATAAATTATTGAATTAATTGTAAAAAGTCCTTTATTTTATTAATGAAAGAGACTGTGTACCTAACCCAATTAAAATCAAAGTTTTGCAATCAAATGTTTATAGTATCCAATCGAATTAATATTTATCACATTGATTTGAATATAAATTAAGACGTCATGCGGTCACTAGGAATTACGTATTTAGAGTTACAGCTTAACATAAATCTATAAACTTACCATTTTAATTGCCATAAGCAAAAATAAATTTATCCAAGAATTTAAATAACTCATACATAAAGTTTGAGGGGCACTTCCGTTCTTTCATATATTCACATAACACATCATGATATAAGCACAAAGATTTAATAAAAATGATTAATTCACAGTTTAAAAAATGATTAAATGTCGCGCGCGCAGTTTTCCCGCCATCGGTAAACTGACAGGTTTTTTCTGTCGAACGAGCCAACTGTCATCGTTCGCAGGTTGCGCCTGACTGCCACAGGTGCCACTCACGCGATAGCATTGCGATGGTGATTCTTGATTTTTACGCGTGATTGATATATAAAGTAGAGTTTAAAATAATTGTGAAATATAATAAGTGTGTCATCAATCACTTTTTAATTATTAAAACAATCATAATAATTATAATTATTTGATGGTATGTCTATCACGCTCTAAGTGACCGTTGGTATTTTTTTAAATTCATCAATCTATACGATTTATTATTACCATTAGTGACAAAACATTTTGCTCGAACTATTTATATGTTCGTTTATTGTGCAAATAAATATTTGCACAATAAACGAACAATTTTTTTTTGCTTTTTATGGATACATGTAATAAATAGTAATATGTTATAAGATTCCAGTGAAATATAAATATACAAATTACGTACACAAATGTGTTCATAATAAAAATTACGGACCACTGAGTCACAGACATTAAACGATAAAACTATAAAATTAACACCAATAACCATTATAAAGTAATTACAATATTAATTGGAGCAGATGATCGTTTTCAGTGTTGTTTAGATTAGGAGCTAAACTGCTAACACTGTGCAACAAAATTAAGAACCAAGCTATTATTTACATTATAAAATAATATAATTATTGTTGTTGGGTTTTCTTAGTTAGTTTTTACGCCTTGTTTCATTGATTGACTTGAAATTATTGTATACCTAGCCAAATGAGGAAACCGGACGTTAAGGATGATTCACGGTACACCGTGTCGCGACCGGGCCGGGCCTCGGCCGGGACAAGTCCACGGTGCGCCGGCCGGGACAGTGGTTCATGTTACACCGGGCTGTTTGGGTGTACGCACGTACGTGTTTGGACGACTATATCTGTTTTTGTCAAAAAAAAAAAAAACATTTTAACCTCACTAAGATTTGACGTTGACTGCTCTGCGGGTGCCCGGGCGCCTACGTTCATGTTACGACGTGCCGGGGCCGGACCGTGCCGGAGCCGGGAAACAATACCCACCGACATTACAACGCCGTGCCCCGGCCGGGGCACGGTCAGGCATGAATTACTTCATACAAAAGTATATCATTAATGTTAGACCGTGCCCCGGCCGGGGCACGGCCCGGTCGAGACACGGTGTAGCGTGAATCAGCCTTAAGGCTGCGACACAGTGTACACTGTACCGTGTACATGCTTGGTAGGCATTGGAAGCTGTGTTTTCGTACTACAAATTACGAATTAAAGTATTAGAACACGGTCACTTTGCAATTAAAATATTAATTAAATTTACTCAATGATTACAAATTTGTAATAAATTATTGAGTAAATTCCTTTTTCTTGTGAAAATGTTCTATACCTCTTACTAATAGGAAAATTAGAGCGGCCTCCCATCTTGGCTTATCAGCGAACTCATTTGGTTAAGTTCCGATCAGGTTTGTCTAGAAAGGTTTCGATTTTATCTTGAGTTATAAAATATCCCGCATTAGTACATTTTACGACATCGATTTTCGAAAGGTCTGCGAATGTCAGATACTGATTTATGAAAATCCCTATATTACTATTTAGAGGTTATTAAGTAACATTTGACGAAAATATTTTCATTAGAAGAAAAAATATATCGATCTAATTATATAAAATTATATTTACTACATAAATGAAAGCTTTTCCATAGTGATATAATATAGGCATAATTTCACTATGATTTCAATAAGAATAATTTGTCTATCTATAGAATTTATGTAAAAAAGTAGTTCTTATTTGTAGCTACCATTACCGCACTGTACTGCAGCTCAGAGATGCAGATGTAGGAATTAACGAATAGGCTGAGTTTTGCAGCCCCGCCGTGGAGTTCCTGACCTGCATTTAGTTCTATAGATGAGGAAAAAAATTACGCTTACCGCGAGGAGAGTGGACAGGGCGCTTGCCATCAGCATAGTAGCGCGTGGCCGGAGGAGGCAGGCGGCCGGCGGACGGGCGCGCGCGAGCCCCTCCCGCCGCCCTCCCGACCTCTACCACCGTTGCACCAACATCCTGCACCTGTATCATAACACTTATTATTATCTTTTAAAATAAAAATCAGAGAAAATGTATAAAAAACTATTATTGAAACTCGAGACACATTCCTCTCAACCTAACAGATGGGACTTGGTACTGGTCCTTGCAATTTTTTCCTTCACTGTAAGAGAAAGTATAATAAGCCTGGCATCTTATTGAGCCGACCTAAGAGTGGACCCTCTCGCTCCTAGCCACTAAGTAGGCTATCAATAAAATCTATTGAAGTTACTTGAGAGTCTTTATGTATTAGTGTATTCATACGAAAGTGAAGAACTGTTTGCATATGCTCATGTCATATACTCGTATAAAAACCTATTTAAATGTATATGCAACCTGCATAGGTGTGTTCATTACTATTAAATTCATGGCTTTTAAAGTACATTTTCCCACAATAATACTAAGAAGAAACTTTCTTAGTCGTAGCCCTAAAAAATAGTCGTAAAATTCCTACAAGAGCTTAGAAAGCCAAATGGTTTATAGATTCATTAAATATTGCCAATTTAATGCTATGTAACTCCGAGTCGTAAGCAAGTAACATAAATGTGATTTCCACACAAGTACGACCGTTTAAGCGTTTTGAAAGGATGTTTAAACTGCAATTGAATTTAATCGAAAACTTATTGGTTTGTTTATTAGTTCATAAATGATTTGCATAAATATGCCTCAACTTCGCTTGCAATATAAAACAGCATATAGCAGCATAAGCAAAGCTGTATTAGCTCTTGTGTAAAAAATTAAGTTACATTGAGTAACTTAAAAATGTACATAAATACTGAATTTACACTCACTCCCAAATTTAAATGTTGCACTCTTATAATACCTACTGTAAATTTATTTATTTATCCTACAGCTAACATAAATTATATAAAGGATGAACCATTTACAAAAGAAAAAAGCAATAAAAAATAATAAATACATTTAACTAAGTAACCTAATATGGCTGACGGCTGTGTTGTGTGATGTAAAATGTGGTATTTCCTTGAGAGTGAGATAGAAATTTATTCTTATTTATATGTAATATTATTATTGGATAAAACAATATTCGGCCATTCGTCATCCGAATTGGAATAATTCTAACGATCTAACTATCGGACGACGAAAGTCCTATTTATTGCTATAAACAAAAAAATCACAATACAGCGATAGAAAATCTCTACTACACCATATATATGCTATACAATTTCTTTTTTAATAAGCATTTCCTTTAAAAGATAAGAAAAATGATTAGCGTAGTGCGAATCAATGTCGTGGAGTCATAATGCAAATTCCAAACATTGCCTTATCGGCGCCTTAAGAATCACACCTCCTATTATGTCATTACTGGCGGGAACATTAACATTAATGTTTTATACCAATCCATCTCCTCCTGCATTAGCAATAAAGACCACATCCGCATAAACTAATTGATAGCAGTAATAAAGTTTCAGTGGTGATTTTATCGGTGTAATTATTTTGGCGCCAGATATTATTTATCATTGAAATATTTGTTTAATGATTCAATATGTTCAGTGAAATAGCGGATGCGTTAGCGAATTTCGGGAAGTTTGTTTAGTGAATTAACTGAAATAATTTTACAAACGGTAAAGTAATTTAAATAGAAACTTTTACTAAAATTGATTTTTTTGAAGTGAAAACGTCTTTAGGCGCATGAGGGTAATTTTTTTACATTTTTATGTGCTTTTGTCGAAGAAAAGGGAGAGAGCGATTGAGAGAGAGTGAGAAGGGCGAAAATGAAGGTTCATTAAATTCCTAACATATCTTCCTTTTTCCCTTCCTCTAAGTCTCAGAAATCTTAGATTGGTATAATATAAATATGAGCAAGACTTAAAAATTAGTTTGCCAAAGAAGTTTCACTTCTAACATGTGTACTTTGTACGCACGCTCTTTTTTTTAATTCTTGTAGGTTTTATTTTCATTTGTGTTCACTCTGACCTCGTGACCCATTGGGGTCTGGGACTTGGATTATGCATTGGTTTCATAGATGCTCTATGGGCAAGTAGTCGATTGGCCTTCTGATAACTAAGATATGCCCGTTTCTCTTTGACAAAAACATGACTAAAGCACGCTTAGTCTAGCAATGGTCACATTCACACTTATTTGTATTTCTAATTAGATAATAAAATAGATCGCCTATGAATTTATTTTTACTTCAAGGTATTGCAAATACTAATTAGTTAATCGGGATTTAATTAAGTTGTAAGCTGTAACCGGCACTTCATTAGCCGAGACGAGAAAATTAACTCTATGTCAAAAGTTATGGATCATTTTGTTAATTGCTCACGTGAATACATGTTTCTAATACTATATGTAACTATAAATATTAGTAAAATCTTAGTAGGGTAAATAATGAAGCCGCGCTATCCAATAGATGATGCTGACCCATTCAGCTTCGGTATTTCTTTTTCTTTATAACATAATTCCATAATATTTGTCACTGCTTTTCCTTTTTTTAATTTCTTTTTTAATTTTGTTTTTCCTGATTTTTATAATTTCAATAAATATCATGGAACTACGGTATATTAAAGTCTTAATTAAATTGAATTCGCTTTAAATTTCGAATATTCGATCTAATTCGCAAAGTGTGGTAGTGGCTACGGCGTGCGACTCTCACCCCTAAGGTCGTAGGTTGGGTCCCGGCTTCGCACCAATGGACTTTCTTCCTATGTGCGCATATAATATTCGCTTGAACGGTGAAGAAAAACATCGTGAGGAACATGTCTTAGATACAAAAAGTCAACGGCGTGTGTCAGACTGACGTGTGAGACTGATCACCTACTTGCCTATTAGATTGAATAATGATCTTGAAACAGATTCAGAAATCTGAGGCCCAGACATAAAGAGGTTGTAGCGCCACTGATTTATTTTAAAACTTTTAAATAAATTTTGTAATACTAAAAATATGTCAAATCATTTATCTAATCTTTTTAATAGACGTCGGGGGTACGTGATTCTCATATCATAGAAAAAACTAAATGTAATTATTACATGATTATTAAGATAAGTCTCTGAGTGATTTACATACAAATCTATACTTCTAGCCTTTTCAAATTACATTTTCGTATTAATAAACTTTTATTGGCCTGGTTTGTGACAGTTTTCAGTCGTTTGATTGTGTCTACAAATGTCAATTGATATCTTTACTTATATTATAAACATTTGATTGAACTACTAGACCGATTTAAAAAAGAAATTCACCGGTAGCTGCGACACTGTCCTCGGGGACATAGGCTTTATTATATTTTTCAAAAACACATCATTATGTAGATAAGTTAATTCACTAAACAAACTTCCCGAAATCCGCTACCGCATCCGCCATTTATTAGTAGTAACAGTGTCGCAACAGCATCTATCTAGCTATTATAATTGTCACAGTTACAAAAAATAATTAATAATAGTTTGATGAAGTAACATTAATTAATCGAAATAAAATTAAAATAAAATACAGTCTAATATGGTAAATAGGACTTGTGACATTTCAATTACTCATCAACCAATCACAATACAGTGTCGAACAATTAATTAAAAACAACCAATCAGAATGCGGCATTCATTATAAAGCCTGCGTTATTAGCATGTTATTATGATTATTTAGTATTCAAATGTAAGGGGATTAAAATTATTTATTGCTTCAAGTTGATTTAAATATTAATTATGCGCCGTTTAGTATAAGCCTATAATTTGTTAAATATCAATGCAATCCATTAACATCGCGGACATTTTATATTTAGTTTTAATGATTTAAAAGATTAAGAGATGTTGTTTATTCGTAGTAAATCTCTATTGAGAAAAAATATAGGCGCCGCCGAGATTCGAACTCAGGATCTCCTGTTTACTAGACAGGCGCTTTAACCAACTAAGCCACGGTGCCACGGGGGGTGAGAGGGAAAATTCCAATGCTCTCACTTACGATAAAGAACATTTTGAAGAAATGTTGAACCAGTTCATCATTCTTCTCAACTTTGCAAAAAATAATCTACATCCTTTTCAAGTCTCAAAAGACCGCTCTTGTACTAGCTTGTTCTCCTGGTAACACACCAAATTTTTAGAATAGTTTTTTTAAGATCCAGCATTGTGCATTGTGGCTAAGCATATGAGCCGTAGATCGTCCATTCGAACCCCGGTTGTGCGCCAATGGACCTGCGCAATTAACACTTAAAATCATGTCTTAGATACTTTGTCTAGGGTCTAAGCAAGGGCGTAGAAGACATTTGCTTGGCTATGAACAAACATTATCAATAAAACAAATATAGGTATCTAAGGTCTTGTAGAATTAAACGATCGCTACCGGATTATTGTTGTTTAAAATTCGCTCGTTCATAGATATTTTTTTATTTATCCCACAGTTCGAATTACACATCTAAGACGCAATTGGTATTAAGAATATACGTCAATACTGAATTTATATATTACAATTATACTACAAGTACTTATTATTATAAATTAATCAGCAAATTCCCGGATACTTAAGAAAAAATAAATAATTCATGGCAATATCGTTCGCTTTGAACTCGCGATAAATTGTCAGTTCAATCAGATTTTATCTACTAGATCTTGTATCGGCGCCTTCCGATGATCTACATAGCTAATGCTCTGTGATCTACATAATACTTAGGCTAGGTGTACACGAGGATAAGCACTATTTAGTAAATTTATTCTTAAGAGAGAGTATTTTAACGCCCAATACAAAGTTTTGTGGATTTTTTCAGATACCTCTTCAGATGCATTCCGCCCTTCGATGAAGGCTCTTTGGAACGCTTCCGCGTTATGGGAAATCAACAAATGTTCTTAAAAAATAGCAATAGTTTATATAAATTAACCGATAACTTGAAGAAGTTTTTTTATCAATTATAACATCTTTCTTTTTCAGAAAAGATTTTCAAATTGTATAGCATTCAACAATTACAATTAAAGTTGGAGAAAAAAAAACAATTTTGAATAAGCTTGTGTATGATTCCTTATGAAAATGCAGACTCATATACAATGGAAATTCTTTGCATAGCCTTTGATATAACTTGTTTAGTGGGTGTAAAGTAATTTTCTTATTAAGTCTATTGGCGCATTATAACATTAGCATTCCATTTTTATATCGCTTAATAGAGCAATTTCCACGTATATACACATAACTATGTTAACCTAAAAAATGATTTGTTATTATATATTACAATTAAATTATCAGTGAATTCATATTTTTTTTAAATACTGAAATAGACGAAATCAGTCTTACCAAAAATTCTAGTCTAAGAGATGAAAAGAAAATACTTTATTAGACACGATAAAAAAGGATGTTTAGTCAAAAAAAGGAACTTGCCCCCGCAATGGGATTCACTGTGTTGGGGGCAGCCAGTCTCTTCCTTTTGACATGTTAACGGTACTGGACAATAATTTCTACATAACACTTACATTTTATAATATATTTTTTCACAATAAGAATATTTCCAGAATAGGATAGGTTGAGAAGATATTGTTTAACATTTTTAGTGAGTGTATAAAGTTTTAATCGGTATTGAAAATTTTGTTTTTGAAGGAGAAAAGGCGTTAGACGAAGAAGGTTAGGTTAGGTAGGTAAATCTAGAGACTAAATTTACCATTTATGTATACGAAGTAAGCTGAAGAAAGGGAAAATAGTATTCTAATATAAGACAGTGGTTACTAATATTTGTCTGTGAAACCGAATAAAGTATTGTTTCGCCAAGACCGAACATTTGCCTGAATAACTGATTCACGGAAGCACGACATTATTTGTCGGTCTATTTTGAACTAAACCGTAGTTAGAAGTTAGTTGTGTACAAAAGCAATTACAATTCGTGCGGACTCGTGCGCTATGCGGCGCACGCGCGCATATCTTATTTGTATTAGATAATTACTATATTGAATTTCAGGTATGTACTTTAAGGCGTTTAGGACTTGATAATTAAAAATTCTGAATACATGTATTAAAATGAGGTTTAATTTTTGATTTGAACCTAATTGAGGTTTCTTGTTTGTTTATGAATAAGGACTGTCCAGGTTTATGCAATTATATTCCTCAAGAACCTGACGGATAAAGACGTAGAACAAAGTATAGCAACTACATGGAAGAGATACTGGTCCATAAGACGTATTATGAAAAATGGCGAAATACCTCAGAGACTTAAAAGCAAAGTTTTGATATGTGCATAACACCTTAAATGACTTACGGATGCCAATTCAATAGCAAAAAATACAGAAATTGAGAATGTTCCAGAAAGGGATTGAACGAAGCATGTTAAAATCAAAAGACGGGACAGAATAAGAATTACGAAAATAAGAAATAGGACGAAACTAGAAAATATAGAATACAGTGTATAATTTCAATCAAACTTTGAATTCTTTTGCATAATCACAACAAATTATCTTATATATAGCTTTGATTTTTAGATAAACTGTTTCTAAGCGATAATTAGTATCACAAACATAATTAATAATTAGCTTAATTAATTACAATTATCTAGTAATAAATATGATTACTTATTTAAATTAAATGTTTATATATCTTTAATATACTCTTATGTCTTAACTATGAATCGGACACATACTTTGAACTTAGTAGCGAAGAAATACAAAACATAATCAATTAGAATTTAATCAATAAATTATAAGTATTTACGATCGACGTACAAGATCAAACGTATATTTTAATTACTTCAGCCAATATGGTATTTATATAAATTAAACTTCAATTGATTGTTATTAATTATTTATTTTAATTTTCATGTCAAGAGAGACGTATTGATTTACGCATGTAAGTTTAAATATTTATATTGTCGACTATATTAATTTAAATGTCTCAGGTAGATCATTTTAGAGTTTAATTGTTAGTCCCATTTTCATTCAAGATCAGAATTGTTACATATGTTAGTTGTGTGGTCAGACATTTTATTTTGTTTTTTTTTATGTAATAGAAGCAAACGGGCTGGAGGCTCACCTCATGTTAAGCGATACCGCCGCCAAAGGACACTCGCAATGCCAGAAGGCTCGCAAGCGCGCTGTCGGCCTTTTAAAAATTGATGAAATGATGTGGAGTGGAAAATAAATAAAGGATGAAGGATGTGGAGATACGGATGGAATTTTGTATTCTGCCTTGACGTCCGATGATGAACCTCAGCTGCAGGTATTAGTCCGAACATTCCTCTGAACACTCTCCAAGGTAAATGCGGTAGAAGATGCAGAGATACACCACATCTCCACGCAACGCCAAGGGATCAAGCCGCAAGGAAACTAAGTGGGGAATTGAATTTGTTTTTTAATTGGGGAAATGCATTGCGCATATTCTTCCGCGGCGCGTCTTGTTTTGTTAGTGCGGGAGGGTTATGTGGGACTCGCATTACCCACCAAAACCCCGAGGCGCTAGAAAAAAATCGCCCTAGCAAAGCCTTAATCGTTTCCCTACACGTGATAAGGTTGCGTCCGCCTCTCCACGCACATTGTTAGTTTGTGAAGATACTTGACACAGCAAGTATCCTTCACAGACCGGGCCGTGCACTGTTGTAGTAAGAGCTAGGGGAGATCGAGTCCGGTACTTGGAGGAATGAATCAGCATCCCTTCTTTTGAATGGACCCCCGCTTGGGCACTGGTTGGCAAGAATTTGGTGGGCGTGTCGTGCATCTTTCAAAATGTATAAAATAAACGAGCACGACTGTTTAACAAAGATTTTCTTTTATCACCTTTTCATTTGTTCTAACAGGTGTCTCAAAAGCAAGTTTATAGATTTGTTCTTATTGGGTTATCTTAAATCTAAAGTCTACGCCAATAAGCCGACTTCTCTGGCGCAAGTGAAAGAAAATATCCGTCCCGAAATGGCAGCCATCACTGAGTCCACCTGCCGAGCCGTCACAAGTAATTTTATTGTTCAATTAAATTAGTCTTCAATGAGGTCTACATTTGGACGGTATTATTTTTAAGAAATAAATTCCCAAAATTAGTACTTTAATAATGAATAAACACTTTTTTGATACGTGACTTACGTTTGTTAAAATCGATAAACAAAATATGAACTTTCTCTTGAGACACCCTGTATATAAAAAGTAAGCTCCATTAAATTGGGATATAAAATCAATCGCAGATCAAGGAATCGTTGTAAAGGATTTGCAAGCTTTAACTGTGATGTGCAATTCGTCATGGGGCGTTAATGTTGGCGCCGTTGCATGCAACGTTATGACGTTACAACTGACTACTGACATTGGGAACTTGCGAACACTTTACGTATTTTATAAGCGTATACAAAACGATATCTTTTAGGTGTCCCACTTACAAAGGCATGGGATTTATGTAGCCGTTTGTCCTTATTAAGTACTTTAAACAATAGCGATATAATGAGGACAAATACACGGTTGAAGTTACCTTTAAACGCACAAAATATGAAAGATTTTTCATATTTTTTCAAACTCAAACTCAAACTCAAACTCAAAATATCTTTATTCAAGTAGGTAACTAAGTACACTTTTGAATAGTCAAGTTAAATTAATCGTAAATTTACATTTACTTTTAAAGGTAACTTCAACCGTGTATTGTTTTCGAGGTGTTTTATTTACACGAGGTGTTTATTAACTACTGATGAGACTCAAGAAATGAATAAATCAGTGGCTCTACAACCTCTTAAGGGCTAGGCCTCAAATTTCTGAATCTGTTTCGTGATCATTATTAAATCTAATAGGCAAGTAGGTGATCAGCCTCCTGTGCCTGTTTTCCTTCACCGTACGAGCAAGTGTTAAATGCGCACATAGAAAGAAAGTTAGTGCATTAGTGCACAGCCGGAGATCGAACCTACGACTTACTACTTCTTACTTACAACTTACTAGATCTTTAAATATACCTTAATACTCGTTGTTTTAGTTTTTAATTTATTAAAATTTAAGTATCGAATTAAATTGTTAAAGACGACGTGCCTTTATAGTGTACGAGAGTATTTAGACCATAAGTTTTGACAACAATTATAAATAATTTAACTGTTTTTGTTTCATGATAATTAATATGACATTTGCAGGCCTATTTTTATATGGCTGATTGAACGGTTTATAATTATGCAATCTGCATGTACCATTTTCTTTGCAAATAAACCATTTATTATTTTTAACAAGGAATTTATTTGTGTCCATAATATATTAACTCAATACATTCCATTTCAAGTGTTTACCCTCATAAGATGCGCACGATTGACGATTATTACGATCTAAAGGGTTTTTCAACAAGAACTTTGTTTTCTAAAACAAAATAAAACAAAGAATTTAGAGGAAAATGAATAAAATTTTTATTGTATTACAAAGAGAAAAGTTTGGCAATTATGAATGAAAAATGATATCTGGCAAATGTCCACCACGACCACGCTGACAGATGTTGATTCTTTCATCAAAATTTTTAATCACTTTTTGGCAAAATGGAGGGTCTATTTCGTTAATGACATCACGGATTTTGAGTTTTAAGGCTGCAATCGATTCGATTGGCTCCGTATAGACTCTGTCTTTAACATAGCCCCACAAAAAATAATCCAGTGGTGTTAAATCACACGATCTGGCTGGCCACTTAACAACTGAATTTCGCGAAATTATGCGCTCGGGAAATTTGGTTTGCAATAAATTGATCGTTTCATTGGCTGTGTGACATGTGGCACCGTCCTGTTGAAACCACATTTCAGTGATATCCATGTCATCAATAATAGGCCAAAATTTAGTGGTTAACATCTCGCGATACCGTGATCCATTGACTGTTACCGCATTTCCAGCCTCATCTTCGAAAAAAAACGGCCCAATCACGCCTCCAGACCACATAGTGCACCACACAGTAACACGTTGAGTATGCAAAGCCTTCTCATTAATTGCTTTAGGATTTTCAGAAGCCCAAATGCGACAATTTTGCTTGTTGACGTACCCTGACAAATGAAAATGGGCTTCGTCTGAAAAAATGATTTTTTCAGAAAAACCAGCAGGTTGTTCCTGAATGAACTGAGCGAATCTGCGGCGATTTCAATGGTCGATCAGCTTTAATTCCTGCACCAGTTGAATCTTGTAAGGCTTCAAAGCCAAATCCTTTCGCAAAATTCGCCATGTTGTGCTTTTGGATAACCCCAATTGTTGAGAACGTCGTGAAATTGACAAATTTTGATCTTCTTCAACACTGTGGCTCACGGCGGCGATGTTTTCTGTTGAACGACCCGGTCGAACACGTGTTGGTGTTGGCACATTTTGTACCGAGCCTGTCGACTCAAATTTCGCGACCAAATTCTTAACAGCGGTCTCAGAAGGACGATTATGCTGGCCGAAAATATCACGAATTTTACGAAATGTAACTTTAACAGAACCACCATTTTTATAGTGGATTTGAATTATTTTAATGCGATTTTCGAGCGAAATTGAATTCATTGTAATAATTGCCAAAGCACCTGCTACGAATACCGCCAAAAACTAAATGTCAAAACTATCACGTTCTCGGTGTTGCCACAATTGAAAAACAAACTTCTTGTTGAAATACCCTTTATAAGCGGAAGATTTGCATAAAATATGTTAATTTTGTATGTATAAAAACGTTCGTAATTTTATATAAAAACCCCCTAATACGATAAAACATTTACGGTAACAGAATATATTGTTAATATTTGGTTATTCACGTTTTAGCTCATTCTTAAATGTTAGTATGTATTTAATATTTTCCTAGTAGGCAGTTAACCCAGATCTGATGGTTTCCATCAAAGTATACAGCGAGAATACCCTACTAGCACCACGGTTACTCTGCCAAAGGGGCCAAATTTTTTAAATTATAGTGTTTTATTTATTGTCTGTTATTATTTTTATAATAGCTTAGGTTAGCATTATATTTAAGCTATTATACTCGTAGTATCCTTGTTATATTTTCAGTTGTCTTCGTTATATTTGTAAGATTAATGCAGATATCGGTTAATATTTTTAAATGGATACCTGGGTCTATGTAGTAATTACCTGCCCTGCGTTAAGGAAAAATTCTGGAGCTACGTGGAAAAGAGATTGAGCATTTATCGTGTAATAGACATTTATTATTTCACAATATTAGCTACTAGTCAACAGTATTTTATTTGAAGTATGTATATTGTATATACATAAAATTCTCGTGTCACAGTTTTCGTTGCCATACTCCTCCGAAACGGCTTGACCGATTTTGATGAAATTTTTTGTGCTTATCCGGTATCTATGAGAATCGGCCAACATCTATTTTTTATCCCCCTAAATGTTAGGGGTAGTCCACCCCTAATAGCCACCCCTAGGGGTAGTCCACCCCTAATTTTTTTTTTTTAGACAAAATTTTTAATTTCTATTTTTTTATGATACAACATACAAAAATACATACAATCCTTAATTTTCACCCATCTACGATCAACCCCTATTTTTTATTATAAATGATAACAATGGCAAAACGAAAAAAACGTTTGCCGGATCAGCTAGTTGTATATATATATATATATATATATTATAAAGCCTGATGATTAAGAGCCTAAAGTGCAAAGTACATAGCCGCGGGTGTGCGCATTTGCAATCTGGTTGCGATTAATCAAAAGAATAGGCCCAGTAGCCGGCCTTTCGAGGCTAAATACCACTGCAACTATCGTAGATATTTCACTGGTATAAAACAAGTTAGTAAACGCGACTTCGTCTGTGTGAAATTACAATATAGATCAATAGAATTTTGTAAGACGGCAGATGCCTTCTTTGTTATCATGGTTACGAAGATTTTTATGCTAAAAGTGGTAACCTTGTAATAAACAGTGATTTCAATCCATGTTTGATAATTCAGCCATTTATATTTGAAGTAAGCACAATATTTAATGCAAAAGATTTCGCATTATTTCGGAGGTTCTACCAAACTAAAAGTTCTACGAACAAATATGTAGTGCATTGCGTTATTGGGCGTTTCTTAACATATTTTATTTTTACCTAAAAATATTGTTTTGGTCAGCTCGTATATGTAAATTAGCTTAGCAAATCTGCACTAATGCAGGTTATGCTGCATTGTTATAACTGATGATTAACAAGGCATAATCAATAATCCGTCTTATAATAATATTATGTAAGATAGTTTTCCTCATTGCAAATCGTAATTTAAGATAGCCTCAAAAACTGCTCAAACGTATACAAATAAATGTTGATTTTCTATAACCTATGACCACAGACTATACATCAGCGGTTACACGGGAACGCTTTTAGACAACATGCCGTGATTATATCGCTCTCCTTACGAAATATATGATGGAAATCAGATATCGCTTACATCATTCCGTTACTTGAGTTTTGCTATTTAAACCTTAGTGATCATCGCAGGGAAATAACGATAATATAGAAAATATGAAAATACTGAAAATGCAGCTAGGCGTCTTCACATAATTATATAATTTTTTATTGTAAAGGCAAGAGAATTATTATAGAAGTTTTTAATCGAAGTTCGAATTATGTGCGTTTTGGACATTCCGGTTAACTAAAAACACTTTCTTCCGCGTGTAATAGAAAAACGTATCAGTTTTAACTCATAACTACCCCATCTATAAGAACACGAATATCCTTTATGAACGGAGAAATAATTGGGGTTGACGACACTACGACCAAGTCATGTTCATAATGCCCCGTGATTGGGTCACGAGATTTGCTGGTGGCAAGTGTAACGAGTGATGCTTCCGGATATACCTATGTAGAGCTATAAATCTTTAGAACTGAACGTAATTTTAACAGTTATTTTTATTATATGACGCATAGGTAAGGTAGGTAGTTCTATCGCTTACTTAACAAATAACACGTTATTTTTATTAGTTTTATAGTTAAAAAATAGTTAGTTTAATATCAAACTGTAACGTTAAAACGGTCGAACATCAATTCTACCTTGATTGATAATTGATTGTACCTTAAGAATAATATTCGGCTATCCCGTAAACACCACACGGGAACAAGTTTGTGAAAATAAAACCTGATGCACAGAGGCAACTCAAAGAAAACTTAGTTAAACTCAAAGTCAACCACTCTCTAAAGTAACATAAATTGCACATAAAGGAAGGAAAAAAAAGATAGGTCGCCCTAAAAAAGTGCACAAGATAGAGAGACATGGAGCCAATTGAAAAACGCCTATATAATACTCTAAAAGAGGTCCTTAAAAAATTATTCGTGTATAAAATTTTAAGTGTGTGTATCTTTTGAGTGATTCGATAAAGATGATTGTTTCAAGGTATAAATGAGGCTTTGTTATTATTGACATAGTTCCATAACGTAATAAATACCTAAAAAGCAATTTTTTCCTATTTGGAAAATTCAATAATTGTGTTTTATATGGCAACTTTTTAAAAGAGCATTGTTATTTTTATAAGCTCTACGGTTCCTTTTAGTTAGTGGTTTGATGACCACACCGGTTCAGTCTGGAATTGTCGGGAAATGATCGTTGTCAATTCACACTCATTTAATTAAATATTTTTTATTCATCGCGTTATGCACAAAGAAAATACATCCTGTATTTTTTTTATTAATTGATTGTAGTATTTTTAAATGCATTCGTTTCGATAAAAAAATCTCCCCAAAATATAATATCGAGCTCAATTAAAATAGAATAATGTAATGACGTAAAGTCACTGTAATATATTATAGAATCGAGATCGGCGTAGGCGCATTCGACGCTGCGATCCGTCACAGCAAATTGATTTTCGCTACGTTATCATTACGGCCACACTTTAATCGCCGGCATCAATTTCCTCTGATGAGGTGACAACGAGGCGCTAAGTAATTCAATGCATATCAATTAGATATTTTGTTTAATAAGTCGTAAACAAGTTATGAGCGTTAAGATTTAAGGGTCCTTCAAGAAAAGAGCGTACCAATTCTTAAAAGGCAGGCGTAACTGCAAGCGCTCTGGCATTGAACGTGTCCATTGGCGGCGGTATCACTTAACATCAGGTGAGCCTCCTGCCCGTTTGCCCCCTTCATAAAAGAAATATTGCGTTGTCGGGTAAGCTGGCCAGCTGAGTTAGCGGGAACTAGCTATTGACGACGATTTCGCCAGCTTCATATCACAAAATGACGGGAACACCTTTAAACCTGTATTAAAGTAGAATCGGATGGAAAGTCCTCCTCTGTAGCGGACTTGCATACATCGGGACTAGGCCACACGACCACATGGTTTTTGTCGCCTGGTGTCCACTCTATTTTTACTGGAAACTTTATTGGACCAGTCAAGTGTTTATTCAATGTGTAAAACCTGAGAGCTAGGATTCGAGCCCACAACAGTTTTTAAGGTCATTAAGAATGGTGTGAAAAACGTTTAAAATACGTTGTTTTTAAATCATTAATTTACGATACCTAGGATAACATTTCAGCTATAAAAATCTTATCAAATATGGTTTTTGACGATACAAATTCTTTCGCAAGGACATGCTTGACCGGATAACGGTAAGGTGAAATGATTTCTGTATGGTTAAGGTAAAAACAATCTGTGTTCGTGTCAACATTGACGTGTGGGGTTATTAATTTTTCGCATGTAAAGGCATACACATACTATATATAATCGTGAAAATTCTTATAAGATAATTATAGAAACAAAACTAAAAATTCACTTAAGCTTATTGGTATTTTATTTAATGTAAACACGTTTATGATAAATACATACATGTACGTACGTACTTTATGTACGTACTTTGAAAGGCATGGCAAATATAATATAAAATAATTGACGACAGATGGGAGATTTACCGTCGCTTAGAAGCATTTGAGATGTAGTGCTATCGTCGCAAGCTGGATCCAGAAGACCTATGACGAGTTCTTAAACGAGTTGGAATGTCGAAAAAAGTAATGCAGAACATTAAAAACCGCTACCACCTCCTTTAATTAATTATAATGGGTAAAATCGAGGATATGCGGCGTGTTGGTAGAAGTAACAAATCAATAGCGAAGCCATTCGCAATGTTAGGGAGTGGACGGGTATTGCGACTGCGGAAGAGTTGCTGCATCTGTCACAGGACAAGACACGCTTCAAGATACTGACGGCCAACCTCCAGTAATGGAGAGGCACTAAAAGAAGATGGGAGATTTACTCTTCAAATACTTTGGAACATTCTAATAAGCCATGGCATATGTTTGTATATTAAGCATAACATACTATCAAAAATTATTACAGCAAAAACAAGACTTTAGTTACTTTAGTATAAAACTGGATTAATATGGATTACCAATATACACATATAAGAGATATATATATGAATAAGATCACACATTTCTTGTGCATTTTATCCTGGACATTCAGTTTTTAAAGAAGATTTTGGGTTATCGCAAAATTAAAATGAAATGTCATAAAGATCAAAAATAATTGTAGTTGTTGTAGTAACGAATGTTCCATCGTGTATGGAACAAAACATTGCAAAGTAGAACTGAACAACCGAGTTCCGCCCTCGTGTCTTAATAATAAGGGCCATTTTATCTAAGTCTTAAATAATTCCACTTGCAAGTATATTGTCAAAGTTATTATAAACGAGTCTTTATAAACATTCTTGGAATTAAAAAGGTTTTCACGGCTGACGTTTCGTCAACAAGTCTTCACACCTTCACGCCGCGGCGTCGCGTTGTAATTACTCTCAAGCGAAAACGAACATTATTTTTCTACACCGGTTTTTAAGACTGACGCAACTTGAGAATTAAGCTGTTTTACTGGGTTTCACTATTAAATATAGAAATATCTCTTTTCGGTGTTCATCGGCACGATAAACATATAAACATAGACATTGCCAATAACTTTTGTTTGACATAAAGACGACATTTCTGCCATGACATGAAGAATTAATAAATAATTGGTAATAGGGATCCAAACTCAGCTCTCATAGACGTTCTACATGCAGAAAGAAGAAGCAGAAGAATAAAGCAGAAATGACATA
Source organism: Pieris napi (assembly GCF_905475465.1). Classification (NCBI taxonomy): domain Eukaryota; kingdom Metazoa; phylum Arthropoda; class Insecta; order Lepidoptera; family Pieridae; genus Pieris; species Pieris napi. The sequence continues at coordinate 596,933 of NC_062239.1, read as the reverse complement.
GAAATATCACTCGCTCTTTGAGTTACCAAATTAAATCATAATATGTGTTCCGAATGGAAAACAAAAGCCAGGTCGTCTTATATTCAATATTCATTGCTTGTGATGAAAAACGTACCAATATTTATATACTATATTATAAATTACATAATTTAGATGCGGAATTACACGATTGAGCAGTGTTGGCCTAGCGGCTTCAGCGTGCGACTCTCATACCTGAGGTCGCAGGTTTGATCCCCGGCAGTGCAACAATGGACTTTCTTTCTATGTACGCATTTAACATTTGCTCGAACGGTGAAGGAAAACATCGTGAGGAAACCGACATTTCTTAGACCCAAAAAGTCGACGGCGTGTGTCCGGCACTGGAGGATGATCACCTACTTGCCTAATAGATTTAAAAATGATTATGAAACAGATTCAGATATCTGAGGCCAAGACCTAAAGAGGTTGTAATACCACTTATTTTAGACGCTGAAAAATTATTTGTAGCACGCAAAGTATAAATTAATTTAGTTACATGTTTAACACATAATAAAATAAATTAGTTTTCGACAAATAAGGAGACTAATATGAAAACGAGGAAGCTCAGACAGCTACTGCGGTGTTTATTTTAATGATTATTCATTTTAACAATTAACATTTTAATTAGATTTTGTGATATAGTGATTAATTACTCAGTTTAATTAAGAGACGTGTTATTGATTATTCCACGTGCAAAATTATTTAAAGGCATAAAGCGCAAATTGCGTGACCAGATTTTATTGTATGAAGTGTAATATTGTAAAACTAAGTGAAGCCCGGATGCGATATCGCCTCTAAGCTAGCGTAGTTGGATGGTAACAATGTTAAATAAAATTGTATATAATATGAAAAACACCGCAAGACTACGTCACCGCGTTTAAATTTGACATAGGCCTTACATATTTATTATATTTAATTATATTTTGATATGACTCTGAGGTTCCTAAAACTATCACAGACACAAAGCAAGCTTATAACAAATCACAGCCACACTCAAATACAGAATGTATGTACACACACACCTATTCACGTATACTTAAGGTCTTATAGGAATTTTGTGTGATGAGATGTAACACTACTTTTTACTAGAGACACACAAATATACAGTCTTTACAATATATCTAACCTACATAGTAATAATAATAATAATTAGAAAATTAAAACAAATTCACAAAGTTTGGTCCCTGTGGCAGTGTACCTTTAATGCTGGCAGCATTTCCTCGCTGTCTTGCGATACTTATTCGTTGAGCGAGGTAAGCACTGGAGTCACCGGTACTATCTTCCAGGCGCACACATAAATCTTTAATTAACGCCTGTGCACTTGAACCGTACGGCCTAAGTCTGTACTCCAAAGGGAACACCAACAACGTTGGAGGAAAGGCTCTTATATTTGAGCCATTTATAATTTTCCGCCTGCTCTTCAGCCGCGCCAGCTTTTGTGCTTGTCCGTGGGAGGTGCGACGAGGCTAACGTCTCCACACAAGTAGCAACCCATACCAAAAAACCTTCCCATCCTACAAGGGATCAAAGACATCCCAACCTGCCGCTTGCACTGAAATATTTGTGTGTAAAAAAATGGTTCTATTTTTAGTTTCTTTGCATTCACTACGAGCTTACATTGCTGGACATTGCCACAAGTTTATTAGTGGAGTTTGTTAATTCCCAGTTATTAATCCGTTCAATCGGCTAAAAAGGAATAAATATAATTGATGGTACCATCAAAAGCTTAATGCATCGGGAATTGGCAAGGCAATTGAGACACAATCGTAAAAGATTATTATCGAGTACGGTCGCGTGAATCAGCGTTTATTTTATTACTTTAATAAAGAAAATGGGATATAAAATTGTTAATAGTTTGTGACTAAGAGATTAATAATTCTGTATTTAATGGTTGACTTTTATAGTTTGTATTGTTTTATTAAATGTTTCTAGATGCTTTAGAATTTTACTCGCAGTGTAGGACAGTGGCTCAATGTTTATCAATTATTTTATATATATAAATCACCTATTTTAGGGTGAAAATTTAGGTTTACCCAAAAATTTAGTTTCTACTCAAAAGACCAATTTATTATAAACAAGAAATCCGTTTATATACTATGCTAATACATATTGGAGATGACCTGGTTTATAATGTAATGGGAAGGTAGATTTCTGCATTTCACAGAAAAATTTTCTTTATACGACAAAAGTGGTATTCCCGTATCACCTTCACATCCGTCGTTCCGTTCCCAAGCATTTTTAAAGCAGCCAGCCGCGCACCACCACTATGTGGATCCAGCTACCCAATAAAGTATTTCCGAACCAATTCGACTTGGGGTCCTTCAAGAAGAGTACTGATTAAAAGCCGGCGACGCATTCGCGAGCCCTCTGGTATTGAGAAATGAGAATGTCCATGGGAGGCGGAATCATTCAACATCATTTCTATAAAAAAAATCTTCTTCAACTAGCTTCACACACTTTATATGTTATTACACATACAACAACTAATTAACGATAACAAGTTGTTTGACACAAAATACCTCGATATAGAAAACAAGAATCCCAAAATTCTTAAATGACGCATAAAGTACATACCATGTTACACGCAGTTAAAAAATACTTCACAAACCTTAATTTGAACAAAGAACATTGACATACAAAAACGCTTTTTCATGTGACGATACCATTGTATCAGATGCCACTCGATATGAATCAGTGATCAAGATAACAGAAGGTGTAGCCGTACAGATAAAGCAATTAGTTCCCCATCGATTTATCCGCCTGACTGTACTTAATTATTATTGTTTTTGACTTTTTAACAAAGAACAAAAGCTTTTTGAATCGCATTCGTGTAACACAGTGGGATAAAAAACAACGTTGTTCTAAAATACGAAGTGAAGTGTAATGTTCTATCAAAAATTAAAAATTAAAAAAAAGCAAATGTTTTTAAAAATGTTGAGATTTGTAGTGTTTTGAATTCTGATCTCTATGAAATAGAATAACATTTTCTACGAAAACAATAGGTGCGGGAATAGAAGAGAAAAAACTTATAGACAACTAGCTGACCTAGCAAACGTTGTTTTGCCATTTATATTATTTCTAGGAAACATAACTATCTACTATAATAGAAAATAGGAGTTGATCTCGTTGATCTTGAGAGGGGTGAAAATTAGGGGTTGTATGTATTTTTGTATGCTGTAAATCATAAAAAAATAAAAACACAATTTTTGGGGTGGACACCCCTTATCACTTGGGGGTTGGAAAGGTTAGTAGATTAGATTTAGAGTAGTACAGATAGTACCAGATTCTCCGACCTACTGAATATGCATAAAAAAAGCCGTTTCGGAGGAGTATGAGAACGAACATTGTGACACGAGAATTTTATTTGTTAGATAGAAATCGTGACATACAAAAACTACTTATTAAATAAGCAATCAAAATAAAACAAAACTATGATTTGATTCTAATGAAAGGCACGCTTTATTCGGTTTACACAAGTTTAATGTCAAAAGAGAAATAACATATATATTATTACATACATATTTTTACGGCATTTAATTTGTGATATCGATCCCCGTATTTTTCTTTTATTTATTTCGGCGGCATGCGGGCTACCTTACTACCACACCACAACGACCACCAAAACTCAATAAATATAATATGTAGCAAGGTCACAGTCTCGAGTGCACAGTGTGAATACGACAATACGTTATGTTTACGATCGGCGGGAACCGACCACCGGCCGCGATACACCTACATTACGCGGCCGAAGGTTTGATGCGGTTCCGTATCATAGAAGAATAATTAATAAATAATCCTATAAAATTTGGAATCCATCAGATGGGAAGGGTCATTCGCGATCTTAGCTTAGAGGTAAATACGTCTCAAATTGTTTTCATAACAGGAATTGAAGAATAAACTATTTATATTTTTGCATGAATAAATTGTTATTATAATACTCTACTATATACACTTTAGTTAAATGTAAATAAATTAGTTGGAGATAATTAAAATATTCCTTACATGTTTCTTAACAAGCTTCACGAGCAACCACATATTTATTATAATATCACCGATTTTATAACATAGTTGTAACTGTAATTCATTTAAAAACAATGTTTCAGTACAATATTATTTACAACACAAAGCTGTCTAAACCCTCACATATATATAAGGATCAAATCTCTATATATATGTTCTCACCAATAGATAGAGATTCATTGGAAGTATTGTGGTTTTATATAGGTAAATCAACTGAAACATAACCGTTAATGCAGAGGTTAGAAAAAACCTTTGCAAATAACCCTAAAAACCCACGTGGCTAATTTAATTTATAATACGACATACAAATTAGTGTTTACAAAATATTCGCTAGTTACAAGAAAGGCCCCACAGTCAATCAACAAAATCAACAAACAAAATGCCCTACCTATGGAACCCCAAAGCTATCGATAAGTGTATCAATTGTGTTACTCAACGCGAACAGTAATGAACATCCACTCCGGTGTTCTTCGAATATTGAGCGAATGATCCACGCTCATTGTTATTTATCGTTGCACTCTTTATATCATATAGGGTTTCATGAAACACGCTGAAGGCTGTGTTGTGATGGAAAGATGAAATCTGAATTAATACAAAATCTCCAGTCCAATCACAGACACGCGATACGATCTGTCTTTGCGTTTGACCTATCATAATCAAACGAAATGGGTTGTAGTTTTGTCATCTTTTCCCTTTGCTATAATTTAGTATTTATGAACCAATTCGACTTAGGGTCCTTCAAGAAACGAGCGTACCAATTCTTTAAAGGCCGGCAACGTACTTGCGAGCACTCTGATAGTAAAATCAGATCAGATCCTGCCCGTTTGCTCCCTGTTGATTAAAAAAAATAAAAAATACCAATCTATAAAAATAGGCAACATAATTAGATTTGTTTAGTAACACTTCGTTGCATATACAGAAATATAATACAGTTGACATAATTAAATGAAAAGGAACTGAAACTGAAATGAACTGGCGGCCTTATAGCTTTCGAGCGATTTCTTCCAGGCAACCACTGTGAGAAAAAAATATTAGATAAGGTAAGCAAGAAGTGTAAAAATACATAAGACATAAAGTTATTTAGACAAAACTAATGGAACAAAAGAAAGCAATTAAAACATATGTAAAAAGTGATCAGATCACAATATTTAAAAAAAGGACACAGGAAAAATAAAATGTGCGCCGGAATCACGATAATTTTAGATCAGTTTCACATCAGTTAGTACGAAAGTTAGGCATACAATAAATGTAATGTTTGTTCAGTAAAGATTTCAAGGAAGATAGAGAAGAAGCTAAGCGAATGGGGACGGGGAGTGACTTCGATAGCCTCACTGCAGAGACTTAAAAGGATTCGCCAAGAAAGTTAAGTTATTGTTTGAGATAAATTAAGAAGAGATGGTTTAAAGGCCATAAATTTTAAACATATCATTAAAGTTAATTTATTTATTTATTTTATTTATTTTCTCACAAAAACTTAAACTTAGGACATAAGGAAGTGACAGTTATATTATACTTCTGTTTATGAAAAAAGCAAGTCTGTGTGAGACTGATGCCTGCTAAAGGTAATAGTACCTGTGTTACAGGTCATCAGGCCTCCACCACTTCGGATCGACAGAAGATACAATACAAAACAATACAATACAATACAATACAATACAATACAATACATTACATTACAATACATTACATTACAATATATAGAGGAAACCACATAGGGTATGTGTGTAGGTGTAAATTAAGTGTATGTGTGTGGGTGTGAGTCTGTGTATGTTTTATATTTTATTGCTTAAGTGTTAGTCTATTAAAGCTAAAACTATTATACTAAAAATTTATTCCCTATTATTAACAAAGATTAGAATCAACTTTAAACTCAACTATTTAATTATTGTCAGCATTTTTTCTGTTTCCTCATAGTTGAGGTCCAGTAGCCACAGTGCAACCGTCTTCTTGCACTCGTGTTTAGTTAGGGGATATGTGGAAACGCATGAGTTGACCTTATTATACAAGTAATCCCCCAAAAAACAGAAGAATTTCTGGGCAAAACTTGTGCGAAAGGGCTTCGAAGTGATCACTATGCCTTTTCTACGCTTGTTATCTTTAAGGTGTTGGTCATAATTGATAAGTGAGTGCTTGCGTAAAATTGTGGCAAGAATGAACATTTGACGCACAGAGAGTACCTTCCAATGTCTGTATACCTCTGTGGTGGGACAAATGAAGGGAAGGGAGGCACTAACCTTGAGTATTGCCCTCTGAGCTCTCTCCACTTTCAGAAGGTGGGTTTTTGCTGAGCCACCCCAAGTGGAGATGCAATAGCTCAGAATGGATTGACCTAGCGACAGGTAGACAGTTTTTAAAATTGTGTTATTAGCAATGTGCCTCAAAATTTTGAATACATATATCAGTTTTCTAATTCAGGTAGAATTCCATTCTAGCCAGTAGGTCAATATGAGCCTGGAAATTTAGATAGGTATCTAGTATGACTCCCAAGTACTTCACTGTGCCTGCGGAGTTGAGCTTTGGACACCCGCAGTGCTCCCCGGTCAGACATGAACCAGCATGTGACACAAGTACCAGACCAGAAGGAATGTCGCGCCTGGACATTGCGAAGGTCATGAATTTGGTCTTTTCGGTATTAAGGGCCAGAGAACTGCGATGTAGCCAATCCGATACCAAATTCAGACCCCGCTGAGCATGTCGAAAGGCCTGAAACCAATCTTGACCATGGAACACTAAGGCTGCGTCATCAGCAAAGGCAACAATTTTTCCATTTCTTAGGTTCATCCCACATAATTCATTAATGTAAATGAGGAACAATGTGGGCCCAAGAACGCTGCCCTGCGGCACACCAAAGGTGACTGGTAACTCGGTGCTAGTCCACTCTCCCACCCTGACAACTTGCGTGCGTTCAGACATGTAACTCGTAAAGAGTTGGTGAGGCATACCCCTGATGCCCAACCTCTCCATTCTGTGCAAGAGGATTTCTACCGAAACAGTGTCAAACGCCTTGCACAAGTCAATGAACACACCAATCACTTTTTCCCTCCTGTCCATATTCCTAACAATAAAATCTGTCACGCTATGAACTGCGTCATCAGTAGACCTTCCGAAACGAAAACCATATTGGGAGTCTGAAATAATATTGTGTTTGTCGAGGAAATCAACCAATCGCCTGTTCAATAATCGTTCCAAGATTTTGGACAGGATGGGAAGTAAAGAGATAGGCCTATAGTTGTGGTATCATTAAACCAACATACATTTTACTACACATATTTTCTCGAATACATACAACAACAAACTTGACAATGAAAGTAACAAGTGTCAACTTCATTAACATCAAATACTGAGAGATGACGCATTTACTAGACTCTGTCTAACCGCAATCTAGACTTTATTTTCGTGCATTAAGGTTTATAATGTAAATAATCAGACAACGATGAAAGTTCATTTAGCAAACTTACATTTGCTTGAAACAGATACGGTCAAGCGATTCAAAGCCTGGTTTATTAGACTTACGATTGAAAAAGAATAGCGAAGTAACGATGGAGTACAAGTGGTTGAAAGTTGTGCAAACGAACGCATTGCGCCGCATTACGCCAATCAAAAGGCGTTATGTGAACTTGACCTAAGATTTGATAGGAACGCTCATTGAAGAGTATTAAAATTTAATTATGGTAAAGTGGTGTTTATTGATCTTCGTTCGTTTGTGTTCGTATATCACTTGTGGAATATGTATTTGTCCCATCATTTGTGGGACACAAAATGTTTGATAAAAAAATTATATACAAAGCCACCAGTTACGAAAATATTAATAATATTGTTAAATATTCTATGTTTCGGAAACAATTGATTTTATTCTAGTTTAAGATTATAGTTACTAAACCACGTATGGTATGTTTAAGCCCAATAATTTTCTTCTTTGTTAATTGTCTTGCAATTAACGTTTTTAAACCCGAAAAGTTGCTTAATAGCCCTGTCAAACAAATGAGTTTTAAATAATGTCACAACACAGGACAGACAAAATAAAAAGATGTCATTAACAATGACACCACTATACCGAGCTGTCACTTAAGCAGAGATCAAAAACATAAGAAAGTGTTGAAAATAAATGAACATCGGATTGATTCATTCAAAGCTTTCGACAGAGTCACGCGTCATTTAAGTCTCTAAATTGAGACATGTTGATATTGTAAAGGTTCACACAGATTAATGATTAGTGACGAACGTCTTTGTCATTCTTGCAGATGATTTTTGTATGAAAATACTTAATTATATATGAATATTGTTCACGTTTATCTTAAATATTTCATACATAATAACTAAAGGATTCGATAAAACTTTAACAGAATTATAAAAACGTTGAACCTTTAGGTAAGAAAATCTCTAAAATAAATAAAAACAATCCCAACCATAAAAAATAAGATATATTTTTGAGAATAGATCATAGTTAAACAATCAAAAATACATTTTGCATCTAAACCATTTTTTTATCTTTCAATCATCAAATCGGTCCACAGACCAAATATAAAAAAAAATACACATTGAATTGTAAACTTGCAGAAACTAAATTAAAAACTAAAAAAATGCTTTAACATGTTACAACTTAATGTCGCAGAGGATCCGCACCATTATATCTAAATTGAGCCCCCGATATAATGAAAGCGCCGCGGCGAACACAGTCAGACAAATTAACGCTTGGTGACAAGCCATATCATTTGTCAACGTAAAGTGATGTCAAAACTCCAACGATTAGTGGTGACAATTGTCTAGTGCCAGTTTACAAGTGTCTGTTTCAGATAATTCGTCGCGGCAATTAGAGGGAAATGTTTTGTTTATAAATATCTATGGGATTGTATAATCTATTTTTAAACTACTCCAAAAAGTAGGTTCCATTACACCAAGTCGCCTGGACTAGTTTGGAAATTCTTTTTCGTCATATAATAATAACAATTTATAAGGCTCCTACTACATGTTATTTATGAAAATTGCCAAATAATATTCAAAATATAATTTTATATGTATAATAGTTAACTTTTTTGCTACCAATGTACCCAATCTATTCTAACTTAATACCATTTACCTTGTTAATTTTGCTCCCCTTAAAGTCTTATTGCGTCTGATTGGAGAATTATCTGGAACAAGAAAGGAAATCAGTTATTAGAATACACGTATTCCTTGTGTTAAGGGAAATAGTTTAACAACACAATTAGGTTAGCCACCTTTTCTTGCAATAAAAAATAAAAAAATAAAATAACATATTTTATTTTGGAATATAAGATACAGGTATCACTTATTCCGCGTCATTAAATTTGAATCGGTAGACATCCCTACACATCGGCAAAGAAGACGGCCAAGAGAAAAAGCCGGCGTAAAAAACTCTCGGTACTCTTTTAAAGTAGCAAATCATCAAGCAACACTTATTTTAAAACAAATATCGCAGATTAAAATACATTGGTTATAATACACAAGAAAAAAAAATTATAGTATCGAAGTAAAGTAAAATTCAAACTTTTTTATTAGTGGAAAAATTCGAGTCTGCAACGCAAATGTTCAATTTTTTTTTAAATTTCCTTAATCTTGCATACCTTAACTGATTTTCTAAGCCTATGTAAATAATAATTTAACAATAATCGATTTTTGTGACTGCATACCGCTAAATTAAATAAAGCTTAGTTATAGATAACAAGAATTTCGTCATCAAATACTGTTAACATAGAATTTGCTCAAATTAATCATTTCAAAGGCTTGTGAATTAGTTCTATGAATTTGAGCTTTTACGTGACTAAAATCCTAGATCATATCAGCATTTAGAAACTGTTACGAATGACGCACTGAGATTTGTGTGCTTAGGTCAAAGGTTTGACTAATTACCATACATAATACTTAGCTTATTAAGTGAGTCTGCTTGTAAAACTTTAAAACTAAATTTATTACTACTTTGTAATAGACATACCTACAGATAAAAAGTTTAACTCGTATATATATATCATTGATCTTCATATACCATAAATATGGTGTACTTATAATTGGTACCGTTATTTTAAAATTCTAAAACGGAGAATGCTTAGAACAAAGTTTAGAAAAAGTATCTGGCTGGCAGGCTGACATAATAATGAGCCTGCATGTGATCCTGAGTGAACATGGAACTTGGCACCCTGATTTTAACAGCTTTAGCACCTTGGAGTCAAGTAAAACGCATAATTCAATATCATACTGGGCTCTTCTCATTTTTCGATGGAATATATTCGTATTATACTGAGAGTGTTATTGATAAAAATCGGCATATTTTTATATTGTTTAAACAATATATAAATATGCTCATACTTAAATGAATGAACGAGTTCTTATCAAAGAATGTGTATTTTATGGGATCCCATTGTAGGTATTTTAAACGATATTCTCAGTTCAAAATAATTAATCAAGGCTCAGCGCATTGCAAGTTATCTCACCAATGCTATGTACACTAATTCTCTGAATCAAATTGGAGGTCTGTGCGTTACTTTAACTGATAATTCGAATTACACCACTGACAACTGTAGCAAACAACGCAGCAGGAGCACCTATAACATTAATTATATCGCTGAACAATTTCTCAAAACCAACTTTATCTGCATTAACTTAAAGATTATTGTTCGCTAAAAAAATGTTCGCATCAATCTTATTTACACGGGCTTTAAGGGAATTTCGAACTTCTACAACTGAATTTAGAGTTCCAACTCGTTTGTCTGTGCCCTTTCGTGTTGTCCATTGAAATCCATTTAACAAAATATCACGTTCTACAAGCGGACGTGAATAAGTAAATGCATTATAAACATTATGATTTGCTGCAATTACACTCGACTCTCAAGATTCACGTCTGAGGATGAACTATGACAACTACGAGTAACTATGAATAGTTGAATGGATGTTTATTTAAAAGGTTTCACGTTTTGTGAATGCTTAGTGCTTATTAGATTATGTATTATTCATGCGCTTGAATTTATTTATTTATTGAATAACGATGCAATATTAAATTACGTTTATGTGACTCGAAAGACAAACGGCGTTTGGTAAATGGCAATAATGGCATGTATCTGATAAATATGAAGCAATATAGCGATTCTCAACTCTTAAACTGGAGGGTCCAATCATGGATATTTTTTTATTAGGGCAATTAAAATTTGCTCATATGGTGGCGAAAAGAAGGAAACCATTTCTTGCTGATTATGTCATGCATGCCTGACCTACCTTCCTACATAGAAAATATATCAATGAAGTGGAGAAATCTGAGGACCCAACAGATTGATACTTTATTTCTCGCATATGTAAATAAATAATTTAGGCTTAAAGTAATAAGAGCTTTCGAATGATCTATCATCCTTAATTAACTGGAAGTATGTATAATAGATAAATTACCATAATTCCAACCCACTTAAGCGCTCAATTTGTCAAATACGATACTGTCACTACTGGGATTATCTTAATATCTTTGTTTGATAAATTATTTGCGAAGAACTAATCATGCGGAGTGATCGAATTGAATTTCGAATTTCGATTAACGGTAAACATTTATTTACATTTTGGTTTGTTACTGAAGATAATGAGCTTGACATTTTGAACCCATTCGCTTATCTCAGGTGTGCTTAACCTATCCTTATTTAGAAAAATTCCTTATTGGTGCTATTTACTCCTAACAATAATAATTATGGTAATACCTCATAGTTTAAGCACTCAATGTAATAGTTGGATCGCTTTACTTTTAACAAGTGTGAGAAAATCAATCATCAAAGTTAAATATTTATATAGAATCAATATTGTTTCGCCGGTTAACCTCCGGAAGGTAAGAAAGAAGATGTGAGATTACTAAATACTAAATAAACACATTTAGGATTATTAGTGCAAAATAGTTACCGATTGGCGCCAAAACTGTTCACCTTATCTGACTTATTCAATAGGTTTTATCGCAAATACAAATCAGGCTACTTGTTTCAATGCTATTTATTAAAATTAATTATATACCGCTTGATCTGAAGGTCGTTGTGTTAATTTATTGTCGAACTACCAAACCTGTTGAGGGTTGTTAAAATTGTTGGAAATATCGGTTGTATATTAAAGCCAATGTTTAAGTTGTCGATTGTGGTTCTTGAATTATCATAGATTTAAACAAAGGTTATGGTTGAGAATTTCAAAAAGTATGCTATACACCAACGTATTAATCATATTGCAAAAAAGGTGTTTTTATATAAGTTAGAATTATTATAGGTATAAACTAATGAATAACTCCAAATCTATACGTTAAAATAAAAAAGCCATCATTAAAAAAGGACGCTTTGCCCATTCCAGAAGGAATTTGACTAAGTTCAAATAGTACATAGTAATAGTTCTTTACATAAAAATCATAAAATATTTCGTCGTGAAACTTCTGACCTGCTTTTGTGTATTTGGCAAAAACCTACAAAGTACAATATTTCACGGGAGCTAATTCCAATTGGTTTGAAGTAAAGCGTTTGACAGCGTCGCTATTAATCTTGTTCAACGTCAGACTATGATCGTACTATAAACGATCTATAATTGAAAATTAATTCATGTTATCCCGCAAATTTTGTATACCTGATTAGGTATGATAAATAAACAATGAATCAACTCATTAATTACATAACGAAGAATTAGATTATTCTTAATTTGAATGTTCCATTCTGCCTCTATGCTTTCAGTTTCATTCGAATTCAAATAATAAACATTTATACCCAGGTATAGACCCGTCTAAGATAATTGAAAAAATCGTAACATGAACTAACCGATATGGAATACTATGAACTCCAGTAAACGTGAAAACCATTATCCAAAATAACCACGCATCATTGCATGTTAAGATGAACTCGTGAAGATGCTAAACTACAATCAAAAGCCAAAAAGCGATCCAATTACCACATCTTTTATGAGTTAAAAGCCGCTTTTGTGCGCTGGAACCGAGTACCCGAATCATCAGATACAATATTTGTATCCCAATTTGTTTGATCTGGTCATTACACGGGCGCTCTGTTACCGACAGGGATGAGAACTTGTATCAGGACACCGTGGGAAAGGGCCCACGGTCAATATTGATCCAACAGGTCATTGTGGCCGATGAATTTAGCTAGTTTTTCTGTTGCTTCAAATAATCCTCTACCGCCCGTACCTTTTACACCTACGTGCCCGGCGTGTTGGATTTTGTAATTAGTTCGTATGTCGTTGCCGATATAATGGTAAATAATGCATTTTTGTGGGTCACTTTTATTGCTTGGTGGGATTCGTCATGGGTGGTTGTAACATTTATTTTTATTACAATGAACATTTTGAATGCCGCCGTTATGCTTACGTTTGTAAGAGGCTTCCTTTGTTATATTATCACTGCATTTTTTATAAGTAATTCTTATGTATCATACTTTATGTGTGCATTAGATTATAGAGATATATACTACTAGAATACCTGCTTTATGTAAACAAAACCCTTTTTTTTATGTAACAGCCCATAGACACTCACATTGCCAGAGGGCTCGCAAGTACGTTACCGGCCTTTTAAGAGTTAGTACGCTCTTTTCTTGAAGGACACAAAGTCAAATTGGTTCGGAAATACATCGGTGGGCAGCTGGTTCCACATAGTGATGGTGCGGGGCAAAAGCTGCCTTAAAGAACGCTCAGTTGTGGATCGGCAGAATACGAAATTCTACCCGTATCACTTCGACGTCCGATGATGAAACTCCCCTTAACTACCAACAATCATATGTTCTTTGAAATTTAAATCAAAGTGTTTTACAGCGGTTGTTGTGTGCGAAAGTGTCTTTTGTTGACAAAGATTGCTGGAATTCATAAATTGGCGTAAATGTACTTATTAAAAATCAAATATCATATCTTGTCCAAAAACATAGGTTAAGAATTTAGTGTGTGTTTAACTAGAGGTGTCACTATTAGGCTAAAACCTCGATATAATCACAACAATGGAAGTATCGACTCGGTTATAATCAAATTAAACCCTTAATGTTATAAACTTCGCGGGCTATTATCGGGTTTCACACTTAACCCTCTCATAATTGCCAGAATTCTCATAGCAGAGGTTCCATCTAAGTATCTTTGAAACATGTTACCAATCTTAATGTAAGTATGGATGAATAAAGCGTTTTCATATAAAATTTAATTTTTGTGAGACCAAGAAGTTCCCTGCGCCTAATTTTGAGTTGAGAGACATGTTAAACTGAATTTTTCAGGATATTTCCTCTCACTATCAGATCATTGTAAAATGCATAAATAGAAAACGAGTGCTCAGCTAGGGCTCAAACACACTACCTCTGAGTTGTGGAATAAAAGTTTTTTTAAATATACGCCTAGTAGTAAGTAAACTGCATGTTTTAAAATATTCCATATTATGCTTTTTAATACGTCAAGTATTTATTCGGTCTTACGGTATAACTAAAATTATCCATAATAAACCACACTTCACTCCTATAATTATGAATTATCAATAAATAATTGTTTATTCAACCATTACACAACTTGCTTAGCTTATAAGATATCCTTAATGGTTGAGAAGTTATAATTTAAATTTTGATTAACTTCTATTGAGATAAGAACGAGCTTACAGCGTGTTAATGGAGCTTTTGGTCGGTTTCTATTGAGACGTTATGAATACCTTTATATTTGTATAATTTAGTTCCATGAATGTAGCTAAATGTCTGCAGTTTAGAAAAAAACGTTACGCATTTCCTTTAAACTATAAATACATTTTTGTTTTATTGTATCTGACTTTTTATACGATTAAATGAGTAGTTGACTTTCCTTTAGATTTTCTATATAGTAATAATGCTTGTTACAACGAAAATTGAGTATATAAATGGAGAAATTGTTTTTCCTGGATGTTGAGAATGAAAGTGGCTTCGCTTAACTGCGATTAGTCAAAACATTTCTATTCCAATTAGCGTTATACGAGACTATCTGTCGTTTAATTTAAACCAATCGTTATCAAGCAGAACAGCTCTATATAGTCTCAGCCCTATCGGACAGGGAAGTGGGCATCCACTCACGAGAGAGTATATTGTTAAGTATTTCCTATAGCATCAGAAGCAGTAGAAAGAAGCAGCCGATGGCTGGCCATGCGTCACACTCGTGAACGAGTGCTACTTGTGGCGACTGGTCGGACTTGAATTCGTGGATGAGGTGATGTTAGTTATTTCGACTATGTATTTGCGTGTTGTTCCCACGAAAATGTAAGCGCGTGCTCCTTTTTCCCATGACTCCTGCTGATAGAGGACAAATCTTTGTTTTTATTTATTTTATTATTATTAATTACATAAGATGTCATTTGGAATATGGTGTAATGTTTGCAGCTCCTTAAAAACATTATTTAAACAAAAAACTTGACGATTAAAAATAATGGCCGAGAGTTTGCTAGTTCTTCTGGTTCTTCTCTTCCGTTCTACTCTCTTGATTTGAGAACTGGCAGTTAATGTAAAATTAGAAGCATTTATTGTATATTTCTTTTTTGACGTTCATAAGTGTACATTGTGTTACCTATATGAATAAATGATTTTCAATTTTAGCAAGGGCTAAGCGTAAGTTTAGTAGTAGTAGTACACTCCAATTGCCCTTGAGTAGGATTTTGCTCTTATCTTTTGTTTATTCATATTTTTTGTCTTGAAAGTTAAAAAAACTACGAGTAGATACAATTAAATATATGATTATTTTAGCAAGAAGTAAGCCTTTCAAATATTTAATCAATAGTTGCCTAATGTATAAGCTGTTATAGTTAACAAAACGTGTTTCCTAATTTTACACGATAGTGACAATACATTCCCACACTTGAACCCACGTTTTGTATATAAACTGTAAATTTGATAATACCCAGTAAAAGATGAATTACCAAATTGAATTATTCATGCAATAAATCATTAGTTTGATTATTTACGTAATATTGTATTGTTCTGTGGTTTAAACAATTTAATATTAGGAAGTTCTGTAATAGATATACTAAATTTTTTATTAATATTTGTTAATAGGCACAGAAAACCCATTAAAAAACAATAATTGATTACAAAACATATGCTGAAATCTAATGCCTAAGAATGTTGTAGCGCACTGGTTTTTTCTTTGTCTTTAAAAGTAAAACGTCCGATTCAATGTTTTTGCAACTATTAAATTACTTGTCTAGCTGTAAACTAAAGATGCAATCGTTTCTGTCAAGTGAAAATGGATAAGAAAAGATAATTTCAGAGTCTGCATTTTCGCATTTCTTTTTTAATATTAAAGTTGCAAATCTCCCGTTTAGTTTTATGTCCAGTGTGACAGGAATGCACGGATCATTGACCTATAGGAAAAGAGGTAGACTTTCGATGAAGTGTATTATCTAAATAAACGGTTATTATTTGTACAATAAAATCTATCAATGGTGATATCTTACGGTATAATAAAGAGTCTTAAATAAGCAAAGAAAACATGTTGTTTGGTCTAGTGTCTATAGATTAATAAAAAAATAGCCACCAACAGATAAAATAGATTAAAAATATTATTCTTCGAGTATATATCAAGTATTTTCTTTTGATGCACCCCCAGCTCTTGAACTATTCCATAACCAGGACTTATGTAATGCAAATTTTAGCGGACATCTGTTCGTGTGTTTGTCCGCTTATTGTGATCTCGTATTAGCATAAGCTGTTGCGTGGGTAACTTGACGCCTTATATGCATTACAAAATGTTTACTTCAGCTTATTTTAGCAACTACTGTCTTTATAATTCAGTGGTATGCACGTCCAAATATTGAATTCCCAGTACTTCCGTAAGGAGAAAGATTTTAAAAGTCAAATCATTTATTTCAATTAGACCACCTAAAATGGCATTTTTGCACGTCAAATAAAATATAAAGATGATTCTAGTTGCCCATTCCAAAAGGTAGTTTCGTGTGGAGAAGAATGGACAAGAAACTCCACACTTACTCTTTTAAAATAGGTTTTACAATATTTTGAAACATTAGTTAAATCATTATATGTGAAGACAATGTACTCCAAGAATAAAACTACTATACTAAAATAGGCACAAAGTATTAATTACCTAAGTGCATTTTAAAATTGTTCCACACATCCAGTCTTTTCGATGTGTGGATGATGATTGAGTGGGGGATGATTTTTTTTACGAAACTACTACGGTCCATATCGTCCACTTCTTCTGGACCGTTGTATCCCGTGGCTGAACTAACTTTCCTGTATATAATAGAGCTTTTACTACATTTACTTGATACAACGTTATTCGTATTATGGTCTTTATACAGAAGTAGCATAAATTAATTTGCCTGTAAAGCTCACGACGATAAAGCTTGACCGTGGTCCACGAACAATATGCAATATTTTACATTTTATGCTTTAGACGTTTTGCTTCTAAGTGTGGTTAGATTGTTTGATGCCTCGCTTACATCTTCTTGAGAAAGTGTATTTTGAAATTATAGTTTGTAATTACTTGTAAGCGACATATTATTATATATTGCATATATTGCTTCTCTAATATAATTCTACAGATGTGACACGAAAGGACCACAGATTAGTCGAAACGAAATCTTGAATGACCATTAACACACTAAAATCTGAACCTAAAACTAAAAACCTCAAAAAATAAAATACAATAACTAACCTTCTCTAATTGTAATTATTTCCTTTATCTTTTGCACTTTTCAATTATGTTTACGCTTTTTTGCTTACTTATTAATTATTATTAATATTTTTTTTTCTTCATTCCTTCACTACTAAGATGCTTTACCGTCAAAGCCAAAATAGCTCATATTTCATATAAACAACAGCTTTCATAAAACCAGCCTTTTCATTGATTACACTTGTTGTAAAAACGTATATTATACTGTTTCGTACTATACGAGCGCGTTAGATGTAAATACAACTTAATATTGGCTATAAAACAACTGGCGCCAGTGGCCACATCTGCGTAAATGGGTCACGACTGCAAGGTGTAGGTTACAATGCTGCATGGCCACAAGTTATGACGCTCTGAAAAAGCTAATAACAGCTAATGCGTATGCTATATCCTAATGAGATGGTTAATTAAAGTGCTATTAGTATGCATCTCTGAGAGGTCGTCGGTTCAAACCCGGGCTCCAATGGATATTCCGTCTGTGACTGTATTTGCCTGTACAGTAAAGGAGAATATCGTTAGGAAACTGGGCTGCTTTAAACACTAAAAGTCGACGGTGTGTGTCAGGCACAGAAGGCTGATCTACTTGTACTTGAAAAAACCTAAAAGGTTGTATCGCCACTTTTTTTAATAGGCAAGTTGTCGAATGTAAGTAAGGAATTTAGTTACATTGATTGAACTTTTCGCGTCAAGAGATTTTCTTATTATTTTATGTATTAAATGAAAATATAATTATTCATACTTCAACTTATAAAAAATTAATGCTTATAAATTTACATTTTCTCCCAGTTCTCAAAACAAGAGTGAGGAACGAACAAGAACAACTGGCAATAAACTCTCCGTCACTCTTTTAAATCGCCAAGGATTGTTTACAAAATATTTGTATATTGTAATTAAATAAAACCGAATTAATAAATAAGTAAACCAAACGTTCATCCCTATTATTTATGTACCAGATGCATAGTGGTTCACCACATAAGAAGTTTTAAATGTCATTTATCAACTCCAGAGAGTAGTCAATGCATTCCTCGATAATCAAATGAAATCAATAAAAAATAATATTAGAAAAATAAAAAATTTAAGGCTTTCTTCAAGCATTTGAAGAACAACGAGTTCCGACCCAGACATTGGACAAACAAGATGGCTCCCAAGTTTGTTGTCTTATTGTATGAAGATGCTTCAATTCAAAAGATAATCAATTGGAAAATTGACTTCCACTTTAGAGACAAATAGCAAAAATGACGAGTAAACGTTGACATATCGTGACAGTGTCGCGTCTCACGCCAGTGTTAACATTTGAGTCAACTCGACTGGCGAATTAGCGTGGGAATCGCACACCTTTACAATGAGTATTAGCTTTATTGACGACTTAAATGCCACTAAATATCGCAACTATGATAGCGATCAGAAATCCGTTAAGGTCCCTATTCTAAAAAATGGAAATGTAAATAAAATGGTATATAGTATCTCAAGTCAAATTACAATGATTTCAAAAATGTATGGGTACTTGTTGTAGAAACAAAATTTTTTAAAGTTTTTGTCATTCAATTGTTTTATTATTTAGGTCTTAACGGGAAAGTGCCTTTTCTGTCCTTTCTAGAAACAATTGTTTAATAATCCAATCTAAAGCTTAAAAACTAAATCACTACATAGTATAAAACAAAGTCGCTTTCTCTGTCCCTATTTCCCTTTGTATGCTTAAATCTTTGAAACTACACAACGTATTTTGATGCGGTAGAGTGATTCAAGAGGAAGGTTTATATGTATAATAACATCCATTAAATAGTGGAGAAGTACTGTTATTTTTGAGGTTTCTAATGTGATGTCGTAAATAATTAAATTTTTTCCGCTTACATTGCAAACGCAGGCTGAACCCTACGAGTTTTATCAAAATAATGTACTAAGTATTGTACACATTAAAAAGGTCTACAGAAAAGTCCGTGATGGTATATGTCTATCTCTTATGGATAACCCACAATAACTTTTTTTTGTCATTTACTTTTTACGACAAATAATGGCTAATTTTCGAAGCGATTTTAACCAATACAGCATTAATCCTTAACCAATTAAATACCTTGAATACATTGTTAATTTAATATAGATCTATATGGCCCTTTACACCGTATGATTTAAGTGAATATTTTTGAAGATATTACAGATTTAAAAATTGCGGGACGTAGCGTTTGCGGCGGTACCGGCCGGCCGCACAGTTTTTCTGTAGTGTATTTAGTATCAGCAGTGTACCCGTGCGAAGCCGGGGCGGGTCGCTAGTACGTAATAAAATAATTAATCGTATATACACTTTTCATACTTCATTAGCAAATTTTCAGTACCACGACAAAAGACGCCTTCTATGTTTCGAAATCGTGTTCAGCATATTAATATTCCTTCAAACAATCCATTAAAATACCGATGGTTTTCCTTATTAAACGCCTATCAAATGTTTAATATCTACGCTTCATATTGCAAACTTTACAAATGCATATAACATGTTTACTGATTTATAGACGGACTTCGTTTCAAACTTGGCAAAACTTGTGTATGATATAAAAAGCTCTGTATAATTTAAAAATAAATTGTATATCCATTTCTATTTTTTTTATTTATATTATGTAGGTAGATAGATAAAATATTGTACAGAAACCTGAGACTTGAGACAGTAAAGTCTAAAACTTCTATAAATAATAAAATTAACATTCTCAATTCTGGAATTATCTCACAAACGTCCAAATGTTACTATCCTTAGTATAGTAGTATTAGAAAAATATTTATTTAGTTATTTCGTTATTTTTTAAATTTAAATTGATGTTATTTGATCTCCTTCTTCCTTTCCTTTTCCGTTTTTTCCGCGTTAAATTAGTTACTTTAAGAATGATACTATATAATAATAGTTGTGCATATATGTAGGATGGCCAATCGAGAACCATACTCAGGCCGAACATCGCACTTGGTTAGTCTGAAGTATTATGCCCTAAGAGGCTTCATCTGAGTTCATTTTATAGGCTTTTCATGTTGATGTCATGCATAAAGAAATATGCATTTAAATTGTTTATTAATTGACATTTATTCCCGTTAGTGGGTAGTGTTAATCACTGTAAATAATAACACAATATTAAATGATTAATTTCATCATACGGCGAATTAATAAGCGCAGCCAGGTATGGGTTATTAATGGTAGTACGACTCACTAGCTATTTAGGGCGTGTACTAACAAATTGCTTGATAACTATGTGATTAAGCTACTGTCCTTAATATTGGGAATATAATAGTTTTATTAATTAGAAACTAACATAAAACGTGTACTTTGTAATGAGTCGTTAATTAAATCATACTATATACTAGGTTCCTACACAAATTAAATACTGATTATGTATTCAAAAGTACCTTGATATTCACCAAGAAATGATGCCCCATTAAAACAGTCGTACGACACAATAAATTTATTTGGTATGTTGCTTTAGAAAACAGGTTGATAAAAGTATTTAATTATAGTTAGTATTTTCTTACTTAGGTACTTTAAAATTGCTAGATGTAGAAATGTAACGAAATCATATTTAAAGCTGGTATCAGTTCACGGAAACTGTTAGTAATACAATCAAATGGCAGACGATTGTTTGCCAAAACGTCTCACTTCCTGGAACACGACTCGTGTTTCAACCACTATCTTACCTGTAGCAGACATCACGTGACTCAATTGTTTCATTCTTATAGTACTCGGTATTTATTGATTTCTTTTAATTGACAAATGTATTTCTTTACTGGTATTATTATGGGCAGTAGTGATAGATTAGTTCTTAATCGATTCTCAACCCTAAAGTGGTTCTTTCAAGCCTTGGCTGCTTCTCTATTTGTCTTACTTTATGCGCAAGTTATTCGCTCGCTCTTGAAAAACTTCCAGGATATCGTCATGTGTTAATGTGACATGTATCGGAACAGAAGGCTGATAAATAAAAACGATGAATAAATGCAGAAATCTAAGACCATGAAGATAAAACCACCATTGGTAAAGCGTAAATAAAATAAAAATAATTCAAGGCGCTACGAGTACATCCTATGTTAGTCTGCTGGGCCTCAGATTTCTGTATCCGTTTCATGATCTATTGTCAATCTAATAGGCAAGTAGGTGATGAGCCTCCTGTGCCTGACACACGCTGTCGTCTTTTTGGGTCTAAAGGAAGCCGGTTTCCTCACGATGATTTCCTTCGCCGTTCTAACGAATGTTAATTGCGCACATAGAAAGAAAATCCATTGGTCCACAGCCAGCGGGATCGAACCTACGACCTCAGGGATGAGGTAGCACGCTGAAACCACTAAGCCAACACTGCTTTACATAAAACCACAGAAATACCAACGTTGTTTTAGTTTATTATCAAAAAACTGTTACAAAACTGCCAAATGATATCTCAAGTCCCAGTCTGTGCTTGAGCATTGTTAAATACGTAAAATTTTCAATAGAAAAATGGTTCGACAACTCTTGACACAATTATTTAAGTGTGAGGTATTTTCCAAGCAAAACCCCAGCTGTATAATTGTAGTTATGGAATAACAAATGCGCCCCGGTTACCTATAAAGCAAAGGAATTCGTGCGCATGATTTTCTTAATAACCCACGGCTTAGCAACAGAGTTTAAGATTGTCGCAACATTGTTGGTTTCCTGCGTTTGTGAGAAGTGAACCGAAGCAAAAATGATTAAAACTATAGTTATTTTATCCTTTAAGTTACAATTCCATTGTCAACTATTGATAGAGATGTTGTATGGTCTTTGTATTTTAGCTTTGAATAAAGCCGATGGATTATTTTTAAACATTTAATTACAAATGAAATCCCGTAGCGTAGAAGGTAGATCATGATCGCGGTATGTCTGATTTTAAATGGATGTTATAATATTGTATATTTGGTGTAAACATAATAATTGTGAGTTATTTTGTTTTCGAATCCGAAACTTTTTATCATGAGAAATCGCAATGGAAATGGAAACGGTCAATAGAAATGTAGCAATTTCGAATGTTGAATTTCCCGACAATGCCGAGAATCTCAAGATTGAATTCAGTTTCTTAGTTAGCAGACACGTTTAGATATACTTGTTGTGTTATAATTGAAAGCTAAGACTCTATTTTACGAGTATATGTATAACTATCAGATAAACAAATGTCACCTTAAAGCAGTGCATGTGAAAAACGTTGTGCCGTAATTACAATGCGTTTACGTCTTTATGTCGCTAAATTTCCGTATAATCGAAATAGCTTTCACGATCTCCGTCCGTAATTAACTCTTGAAAGCAATTTTAACCTCTCCATATAGTAAGTAGCAAGGACTCTAACATGTATTGCAGATCGAGATTGTGGAATAAACTCGTATATTCCACTGCAGACCTTTCTTCGGAATTAAGATCCATGAACATTTAGAACACCAAAAGGCATTTTAGTTATTAGATTAGTTGTTGTTTACATGCAAGCACTTTTTTTTAAATCATTGAGTCTGCTGAAAAACCTTCCTGCGGTAAACTTATTTAAACGGATAAGAATTTCGTTTCATTTAATAAGAGTTTTTCAAGTTGCTGTCTAAAACTATGAATATATATCGTAGATACAAGACTTATTACGAGAAAAATGTGTACTTAGATTAAGTACTCCGGCCACTCCCTATGTACGAACGCGATAATCTCAAAAACTACCGAACGGAGTTTTATACAGTTTTCACCAATAAGTGGGATAATTTATTGATGATTATCTTTTACACATTGTTAATATTTGTATGTAATACCGACGTCCTGGCATACATCCTACGAACAATAAAACAGATAGATTTCTCTAGAAAGGTCTATACCAATACCGCAAGGCCCGTGTGGTCATAAACTCGCTGGCTGTTTAATTCCGTATTATTGAGATAGTCGATAACGCAGCGACACTTGTACATTATACGATTTAAAGTGCGAAGCTTCGTATAATATATCTGAGTGCATTTTAAAATTTTTATATATATAATTCTTCTGTGAGTGTGTATGTCACTGAACTTCTCTCAAACGACTGGACCGATTTTGATGAAATTTTTTGTGTGTGTTCAAGGGGATCTGGGAATGGTTTAGATTCACAAATCAGCCCGCCAGATGGCGCTGCAGTCGGTACTTTCATACTTTGCTTTACTAATTGCTTGAAATATCATGCAGGACAACGTCTGTCGGGTCCACTAGTTTATTAATAAAAATTGAAAAAAATCACATCATGATTCCTTCCTTTTAATTCATAATTTATAATTTCCTTTTTATACAACCGAATCCAAAATCCACTGTGAAATATAAACTATATTTCATTATTCATCAATATTTTTATTGTATTAATAAAATATACTTTAGTACAATTTTTTTTAAAAACGGGTTTCTGTTTTGCTATTTTCAAGTCTTGGACATTGTTGTAGGCTTATAAACCTTTCTACGCTTCAAGTGTCATTTCTAGGCATAAAAACCCTATAAAAGTACCAAAATCATAGACGATTTTTCATGAATTTCATCAAATATTTGGAGGCTTAAATTGTAATTGTCTAGTAATCACCGTTTGAATCGAGTAGGCGCCATCCATATCTTGTTTTCTTTGAGTTTTCGCCTCATTAAGTGTTTGTAAACATATGGATACATCGCATACGATAAATGGTTGCTCAATACGTCTCGCTCTTATGGGAAAAATTATTATCGATGTTTACTCGTGCTTTCTATGACTACTGCGAACGGCATTTTTGGTGATGCCTCACAGGGAATAATGGTATTTACGACCTTGTGTTAGGCTTTATAACGGCGTGGGTTCGTTTTAAATGTATCTGTCTGTGATTGTTTGTATTTGTTATTTTTGTTCTACATTGTGGTGGCTTTCTGTTGAATTGCGTTGCTAAACAATATTTTATGGAATGTGGCGCCAGTGCTTTGGTGCAATAAACATTTCAACGATACATTCGACACAGTGTTTTTTATTCGAAGTAATTTATCACATAAATATGAGGGAGACACAAATTTCCGTAAATTTTAAGTTTTACACAAGTTATCTTAGGAATCTTGTAATGAATGCACTTCTTTAACAAAGAAACTTAAGGCGTGTATTTTATAAAACATTTAGTTAAAACTAATAGTTCTTTAACGGACATAGGTGTCAATTCATTATATTATTATCTATGATGACGAAATAATTAATAAATATAATATACTAATGGCGGTACAACCTTTTAGCTCTAGGCCTCAGATTTCAGTATCTGTTCCGTGATCATATCTAATAGGCATGTAGGTGATCAGCCTTCTGTAATCACAGACAGAAAGTCCATTGGTGCACAGTCGGATATAGAACCTACGACCCCGCGATGAGAGTTGCAGAAAGCGACTACAGTGTGTCTCCATTGCGTTGGGTAATTTTTTTCAATTATTATTATATATTAGTACACGACGACTCTAGTCAGGTCCATAAAGATTTATGAAAAAATAACTATTAAATATATTTTACTTAAGAAAATTAACAAATTCCATCAACAGAGCTATAATTATTTAGCGATTTATTTATCTTGTTACATTTATTGTTACGAAATGCATTCCAAATTCTATATTGTTAAGGCTATCGGTTAAAATAGAACGTTGGTGAAGGCTTGTTACGTATCGACAACGACAAAAAACGAATTTATCTTCTAAAAGTCGATTTAACCTCGCTACTTCTATTAAAATCAAAAGTCCTGGTAAGCAATAACGGTTTTGGTTATATGGAGTTCGACCTTAACTTGGGATTAATCTTCTATTTAATCCTACTCTTATCTGGTGTTGTTCATAGGAGATATTTTTATATCTTAAAGATACACATATACATCGCGTATTATATATCAATTAAACACACAAGTAGTAAATCGTCTAATCTCTTCTCCATATTGTGACGAGAACAACAGGAGGTCTACTAGTTTTTATTGAATCTAATTAAATTTAGAACAAAAAGGTGTGATTAAAAATGGAACTACTGTATAATGAAATTATAAATTAGCGGAAAACAATCGTAATTATTGCTCTAACTTTTATTCACACACGATTTGAATACTTGTATTTGAATTGAAGTCAAATCAAGATCGAAATTAATTTGAAACTCCAAAGTTGGAAGTTATTCCCGCTGTTTCAGATAGTTCATTCCATAGAGACACCACTCATTGATTCAGACAATAAAACATATTTTGATTGTCTTCCATGAATCAATAACAAATTGGTCTCGAATGCTTTCAAGTGGCAAATACGAGTGTCGCGTCGAATTAATGGCTCAGTAAAAATTATCGACAAATTGTTTGTTGGCCTTATAACTATATCCACTCATCCAAACGATTTTAAACCATATTGCTATTAAAATAAGAGATTTAATCAAGCTGTTTTGTCATAATTTAATTAAAATTTTATACTTTATTTGAATTCTATTTGCTGTAATATACGTATATGGTATATTTATATTTATATTAACGCAAAATGGGCCCCACATGGAGTTCCGTCTGGGCGGGAACTCCAGAGTACCAGCTCCTTCCATTTGACAGTTGTCAACGAAGAGATTCGAATCGTCGACGACCAGTCCAAGCGGCTGATCTTCTACCGCATTTACCATGGCGAATGTCCAGAGGAGTTGTTCGGATTAATACCTACAGTGGAGTTTCCTCGGATGTCGAGGCAGAATGCGAAATTCCTCCCGTATCACCTCGACTACGACCGTCGTTTCCACAACTGAGCGTTATTTAAGGCAGCCGCGCACCACCGCTAGTGGAACCAGCTACCCACTGAAGTATTTCCGAACCAATGCGTCAACACACCAAAAGTCGGAAACACACCCGCGAGCCCTCTGGCATTGAGAGAGTCCATAGGCGTCGGTATCACTTAACATCAGATGAACCTCCTTCCCGTTTGTCCCCTGTTCTATAAATAAATATCTCGGAATTAAATATATGTAAGATTTTTTTATTATATATACCTTTCTAAATAATATAATAGTTTATTTTGTTGCACACCAGTTGTGTAGTACTCCTATCTAAGGAAATGCTACCTAAAAAATCTGTGTACTTTACATATAAACTGCGACGTAGGTATTATTATAGAATGACTTATTACCTATATGTTAACATATGCCCATAATAGATACGTTCTTAAGCACTTTAAGCTCGTGTCTATAGCTAAATTATTGCGTAAAGCACTAACAAATTAACTAGATTTACTGTAATATTTTAGCTTACTCTCGGTAATTCGTAACTGCGTACTTTTGGACTTATTTGCATACTAAATGCAAACCACATTAGGCGATATAAAGCTGCGTCTACATTAAATAAATTAATATTTTTCAATATTGTATAATGTATAATGTAATAAAAAAAAACGCAGCAAAAAATACTGTGTGTAGACGAATTTTTTAGGAAAAACGAAATAAAACAAAGTATGCAGTTTGAAATATATTTGTTACCTTATTAACAATTTAAGTTAACCAACATTTCTTGAACAATAATGTAATACACTTTAATTTAAACAAAATTATAATGCCAAAGGTATTGAACCCTGAACAAGCTATACCGCATCATGGATATTTGGGTTCTATCTCTTTGGAGTTCAATATCAAGACTTAGGTATCGTTAACTCACTAAGTTGTAACTTTCGTATGTCAAAAACGTATTATGTTTAACATACGTTAGCTATGCTTAGCTAAGCCGTGACTCTGAAACTTATAGTATACCTTTTTCGAAATTAGAAATTGCTATTGCGCATTCGGGGTTCAAACGAGTTAAAAATCGCACCCGAATACTTTGTTGTACCAATGTAATACATAGTAAAGGCTCTTTCTGTTCTATGCTTAACAATCAAAGCCTTTAATAAAACACATGACAGATGACTACAAGTGTGTTGCGAATACGGTGATTTAACCGGCAGTTAACGAGCGGTTAATGAATTGGATAACGTATTAAAATAACACCAGTTAAACTACTGTGCAATTTTAACTTAATCTGTCGTTCTAATTTAGAACAGTTCAGAAGAAATATAATTTAGATCGTGATTAAGATTTTATTTAATGGCTAACATAATTTTATGATAGCAGAATGACCTTTTGAAATATCGATTTGCAATAGCAGTTAGGGTATACTTATGTATTTGTAATTTCTTTTAAACTAACCGAGGTTAAGAATATGATATTTATATATTTTGTGTGAACCAGCATCCCACTAAAGTATTTCCGAACCAACTCGGCTTAAACATTTAAGAAAAGAGCGTACCAATTCTTTAAAAGGCCAGCAACGCACTTGCGATCTTTCTGGCAATGAGAGTATCCATGTCTATCACATCCCACCAGGTGAGTGTCCTGTCCGTATACCCCCCGTTATGTAGTAATTGAAGCTAGAAAGCTCCCCTTGAGAGCTTTCTTGGTGATTTTTTTAAAGTCACCAAGTAAAAAAAACACGTCAATTTTTCCGTGGGATTTTATAATGATCAATCGAATTATTATATCGATTCAAAATTATAAATAAATTGAGAAATAAAACTTTTTTGCTATTTCTGGGTATGCGTCCACACATTAAATAATTGTATGAAAATGTGATGTTAAAAAAGTTAATAACTTTATATGCGAGTATAGCACATTATTTGATGTAAGACATGTGTCCAGACTCAAAACAAAAGAACAAAAACATTCCAAATTCAAAATGTATGTTGCCATCATAAGTACAATAAAGAAACTGTCAACGTCAACACATGTCATTGAAAAAGTGCAATTTTTGAACGTCAAGCGCTGTTTACACGATGGCCTATCACCGAGGTGTCGCGTTACTGTCGAGATACGACTTCAAACGGACTTCCCAAGTAGAAATTTTATAATAACTACTGTTTACATTCGTCACACGTCATGTAACTAGGTGGTACATGACGTGTACGGTATGTACAAGATACAATATGTGCAAATGAAGCGATTAAGTTGTTTTACTACTTTCAAGAGCATTGAGGAAATACAATTACACGGTTCAAACGATTTTTAACGCGTAGTAAGATTAATAATAATAAAAAATCAGTGACGCCACAACCCTTTTCAGGTCTGGGCGTCAGATTTATGTATCTGTTTCAGGATCATTTGTCCATCTAATAGGCAAGTAGGCGATCAGCGTTCGCAAGCTGATGAATTTTTGGGTCTTAGGCAAGCCGGTTTCGGCGAATGTTTAATGCGCACATAGACAGATAGTCCATTGGTGCACAACCGGGGATCGAACCTACGACCTTATTTATGAGAATCGCACTTTGAAGCCAGTAGGCCAAAATTATTTAACTTTCCCGAAAATTATTAAAGTGTGCATGGTCATGAGTTGGCTATTTTCCTAACCTTTGTTAGTTGGTTAATTGTTTACCTAATTTTGATTAAATAACTTAACTTTAGGAACATGCGCTCACAAAATGCTAAACCTATATTTTTTTTAATTAGATAACTGAAAGTATTTCTTAGTAGTACTCTCATTTTCACATCATCACACAACACAACTGAATTAGGTATTACTTAGTTAAATATAATCTTCTTTCGTATATAATTCAAGATAGCTGTAGGAGGACGTAAATAAAGAAACACAGTAAAAGTAAATTTGTATCCACATATATTTATCCACGTTACAAAGTGTATACGATTGTCTTACATTTTTAATAGATTTATCTCACTTAATACACTAGGAATACTAAAAACTTAACAAACGAACTGTACATTCGAAAAAGAAAGAACTTGACCATTTTTTCTTTCTCTAAATAAACAGTTGTATTTGATCAGGGTTGGCGCCATATTATTGGTTCTACGAAATTGAAACCAAATGTAACAAAAACACATTCTTTTATTTTAAGACTACTTATGGTATCTTTGGGATTTTCCCCACACAACTTGTAAAGGATATAGGCGACCTGGAGTAATAAGGAGGAATAATTAATTAATATAATTTTTTCTACATATAGGTATATTAAATGTCTATCATTTTAACAGTTTGCGTCGCTTACGCTGCTTTTTACAGTCTGACACCTTTTTGATTCACGAATATTTGCATTTCCCTCAATTTCCAAATACAATGCTGCTCTAGTTCTCAAAACAAAAACAAAATGTTAGCTTAGCTATTCAGTTCGATCGTGCTAAAGTTAACTAGTCAAAGTCTCCGTCGGCTATACACAACTTAAAACTATCTAAGCGGTGTCTTACAAAAACCTATTGAAGCTTACATTTAGAAGAAAGATAACAGAGCGTTGTTCGATGACAATTACTAAACGTATGAGATAAGTACAAAAGCGACAATCAATCACGGCGAAGTAATGAACGGCGACAGTAGGGAATTAATGATGGACGATATCTTAATTGCACTTTCTATTGAAATGTTTGGAAGAACATATTTATTTGTGGTATGATCAGTGAGACCACTTACAATTCTTTGTCATTTACAATACTACTAGAACATTTACACAGAATGACGCTGATATCGTCGACGGTTTTACCGATTAGGTATCCTTAGGAAAGACAATTGAAACCTAACACAATAATTCATGGTGGAGCAATAATTGTTTTGGGTTGATAGGGAGATGTCTGATTGTCAACAAAACAGATGCAACAATGTTTCTGTTCTCTCCTATGGACGGTTACAAGACTTCTAACATATCATTTTTTGATTCCTTATAGGCTGAAAAATTCAACTTAGGTACGTACATTTTGTATCAATAAAAAGTGTTGGGTTTGTTCTATTAGCTAGGTTAATTAGGTTTAATATTTACGGGAGTAATACTAAATTTACGTGTAGTTATGTAAATGTTTTCCAAGGTATATAAAGAGGAAAGATATGTATGTGTGTAACGAAGAATCTCACAAACCCATTCCAAAAGTTATTTCACCATTGGGACCCTACATTATTCCTGAGTATATACGAGAACAAAGGCCGTGTTTATTTCAAACATAACATACAAAAAAGTCCTGTTTTGCAAAGTCGGAATACTCTTAGTAGCGTAATAAATTCGGTTCATTATTATTTTATTAAAATGCTATGCATTCGTAAATATAAGAATAAGTATTACTCAAATTATTAATTCCATAAATTTAATAATATTTCAGCAGTCACAATTATTTATGTTAACAATCATGTTTTAAAGATAAAAAGAAGAAAATAAATGGCAATGCAGTGTCAATGTTGAAATATGATAAGATTCATAATAATGTTGCTCGTGGAATGTTATAATGACGACTTTATTACACACGCACCTACTGTGCCGATTGAGAAAGGTGTTAAGAAACAGATACTTCCAGTTTTTAAAGAAAATTCTTTCATAAAGAACTGAGTCGTGACAAATGAAGCGTAAGAGCTAGTAAAAATTGTTTTTCTTTCGTGATAGTATATAACTTTTGTATTTTTTAGGTAAATGAATTTCCCTATATTTACCATTTAAAAGAAAAATATTTCGCGCCATAAAGGCTGACGCTGCAAAAGTACATTGTAAAAATTTTTAATAATAAAAGTATAATTTAATTTTAGGTTTCTTCCTTAAATCTAAACAGAGGATTCTATATAATTAAGAATACATGTTTTATTTCTAATAGATAATAATAATAATTATAATAATATGTCGACGAGTGTCATAAGTAAAGTTAGACGATTTGCATTATAATATTAATTAAAGTCTTTTATTTTAGATACCTAAAACAATTTACATTTATATTATCTCATGATTCTTTTGTGTACCTTTTTTGGCAAAGGCCTGCTCCAAGTCCCGCCATTCCAGTTGGGTATCAGACGCCATGTACCTCCAATTTCTTTAATCTGGTCTATCCGTCTTCTACATTGTCATCCTCTTTTGCATGTATTGTTCCTTGTGCACCAATTTACTACTTTATTGCTCCAATTTTCTGTTCGTCTTGCCATATGCCCCGACCATTAAAATTTTTTATTTTTTATTGTGACATCTGCATAAAAGATAAGTAATTTATTTGTTACGTTAATAAGTCAATAAGAGAGTACGTTTCGTGTGCCCACTCTTAGACTATCAAGATACGAAATAGAAGCCAGCCGATAAATCAGATAAATTATCAATTACTGGCCTCTGGCGATTTATGATCTAATCTGAATGAAGTCACTCGCGGTATTGTAAATTAGGACGTAAGGGACTAATGAAAATTAATTTTGGTAATCTATTTGACAAGCTCGACCGTGTAATGGAATTAGCTTAGTTTGGTTGTCAAATGATTTGTACCTAAGGTACCTATTGCTACATTTTGACTAGCGGCCTGATCCTGCTTCGAACGGCATTTTCTAATTTCCAGCCTCTCTGCTGCATTTTTAAATCGCCAGCCATGATACTCTATGTTTGCCATTAAGCGTTCTAAGTTTTTTCGGCAGTATAGTAGGATGGGCAGATCTCGAAGCCGCCCATGGACTGTCCAGACAATATAATAAAATTATCTATCATATTAACAAGGTTATATCCAAGCACCTTGCGATATTATATTTATGTAGAATATTGTTTATATAATCAATTCGCTAATTGACAAATCAGTATTACCAAAATGTTGTATGTTTTTTTTTATAGAATAGGGGGCAAACAGAAGCCGGAGAGTTGGTACGCTCTTTTCTAGAAGAACCCTAAGTCGAATTGGTTCAGAAGTATGTACTTTAGTGAGCAGCTATATAACATACCAAAGGATTTTAGCTCTTCTCATTTCGCCCTTGTGTGTAGCACCCGTCGCGTGTGCGATATCGTAAGTATTGTTCCATTACGATCCATTCTTTGCTTTCTAAGAAAACAATAAGTGAAACAAAACCACTCTATTAAAACCATTCTAAGTAAGAATTCCGGACAGCATTGTTTAAAAAATGGTAATCCCATTACCATTTTTTATCGTTATGGTATTTTGCATTTACGAAATTTAGAAAACTTAATAATGCACAACCGCTTTTACATTTAGGGTCAGACCATTTCTTCAGTTTTCTGGCTTTGATGGATAGAGAGAGCAGTGTTGGCTTAGTAGCTTCGGCGACTTTCATCCCTGGTTGTAGATTCGATCATTTAACATTCGTTCGAAAGGTGATGGAAAACATCTTGAGGAAACCGGCTTGCCTTAGACCCAAAAAGTCGACAACGTGTATCCGGCACAGGAGGCTGATCACTTCTGTGATGCTGATGATGATTAGATTAAACAGATACAGCAATCTGAGGCCCAGACCTAAAAAGATTGTAGCTCCACTGATTTATTTTTGGATGATCAGTTTTCGGTATCTAACCCGCTTCCTTGATTTTTGGGTCCAAAGGTCCATTCATAGTCTATCTACATTTTGAACGAAACACAGCTTAATTTGGATCCCACCTTACAATATTCTTCTTACAATTATTATTTCTAAGAATAAAAAAGTGTTAGATGTACATAGAAATAAGGCTTAAGGGAAGGCATAATCAAAGTAGTGTGTCGCACTTTAACCAAATAACATTATCCGCCCGATTGATTTATGTTCAAAGAAAGCAAATAATAAAATATGAAATTTGTTGAGCGAATATTTCAGTGTGTCACTGTGGCGTACCACGCTTAGTAATATTTGGTTTGGTATATTACTAAGCTTGTTAGTATTAAATTGGTAACCTGGTACTTTGCACTAAGTACTTGTAACACGATATGTATAAGATCCATATTCCTTTGCTTAGACTGTATGTCCCAGGAAAAGTATAGCAGACCCCGGAGGCATGCCCTGCTAGCTAAGTGTACTCCGCCAGCAGTCACCGATTCCGCTTCTGATCTCCCTACTTAACCATTTCCTCAGTTTCACACAAGATCTGGAAATATTTGTAACAGATTTGGGAAGACTGAGAGATGAAAATTGTTTTATTTTTGATCAGATTTTTTTTAGTAATTGTTTGTAAGTTAGTTAATTATACAGTTATTTTAATGTAAGTTAATTTATTTTTGCTGTAAATAAATAAATATTGGTTTATTCGTCAATAATATACTGACGTGATCATTTAGAATCCTCCATAATACGAAAACCATGCACTTCTCGTGATGAGCATATCAGGTGCTTCTCATATTCAGAAAACAAGACTGGCTCTTAAAAAACGACAGGACATTTTTCTTGGTCTGCCTCTAACCATTAGTCTAAGTAAACATAATCAATAAATGTATACTCTCATATTGAAGAATGGAAATGGTCATTGAGAAAAAACTCACTTCACTTACCCCATTGATATTAATGGGTATAATTTTGGGTCACTATTACGTAATTTTTCAACTTTCTAATAAACAAGGTTCCGACCGATGATCTTGATGCCCGAAGACCAAACCCCGGTTTTCAATGCGTCAGAAGCACTTCTATGATTGAAGAGTAGAACAGATCTCCATAACAATTATCCCTCCCTTGTCACACACTATCCTACTAAGCAGACCCGATATAATTTTTTTAGGTTTTTACTGTTAGATTGGGGATTGGGTTATTACTTATACCGCTGTGATTTTCAAATTTCCCTATAAATATAAATACATATATCATTATTGGTATGCACATGTCTGGCGTGACAATAGACGTGTACCAATAGTATATGTAAATACTATTGCCGGAAAAAACTAAAACTTAACCAGTTTAATAATAAAAAAACTAAAAAACCATGATGACATTAGATATTTTTTTGTTTTAGTGTTTTTTATATATGTTGTTGTTTTTTTATACTGAAAGTTCAGTGGCAGCTTGCGTTCCAAGTTCGAGGATCTACCGCTCACTCTCCTCTTCCACATAGGAAGAGACCTTCAGTATTTTAATTAAATAAATTATTATTTGTTCGTTCTTCTTTCTTCATATTATAAAGAAACATGTCTGATCAAGCATGGCAAAACATAAATTGCCGGGAACGTGAATTGTAAACATTCATAAACTTTGTTCTGGCATAGTCTCTCTTACAG
Source organism: Pieris napi (assembly GCF_905475465.1). Lineage (NCBI taxonomy): Eukaryota > Metazoa > Arthropoda > Insecta > Lepidoptera > Pieridae > Pieris > Pieris napi. The sequence continues at coordinate 562,347 of NC_062239.1, read as the reverse complement.
TAAAATTATTTGCTAATTCTAACACTGATATCCTTTTAAGAACGGAGAACCTCTTGACAACTTCACATTTGATAAAAAGTCTAGATACGATAAAATTATTATGACAATTTTGTACATATGTATAAAGGTCACAATCGCCTGAGACTATACAAATTCTACGCAAATAAAGACCCCACACGCTCCTGTTACTAAGTAAACAATGTTAAAACAAAAAAGCTATTTATTGTTCCGGCCAGAGGTTGAAGGTAAAATCTCTTTTATTTATGGTAAAAGTGATTTATGCATTAGAAACTTCGGCGAATCGAGATCGGATTTTGAAAAATGTTTATAAATTATGCAAATTTGTCTGTGGGGTGTTGATACTGGCACAGTTTGACAAAAAGGGTAACAAAAACCAATTTTTAGACACAATTGGAAAAAGTTATAAATGTATTTATTTGTCTAAGAAATTCGTAAAGCCACATGGTATTTAAATAATTAAGTGATAATATGGGGTAGGATTTCGTTAAATTGTCTGACATGACTACGCGACTTGTTTTTTAATATTACTTTGATAGTCTGCAATAAAAAAAAATTGTTTTAAAAAATATTTAAAAATTTGTTAAAATTTAAATTCATACAAATTATTCACAAAAATTTTTGAACATATTTACAGAAATAAAAATACTATACTTAGTAATGTTTTTTACCACCAGCCCAAAAAGTAGTACAATTTATATTGTATGGAATCAACAGCTACACAAATCAATGAAATCATTGTAGTTTCGATAAATTTTGATAAAATAAAACTGTCGCTTTCCTTTTTATAATACATAATTACCGTGTTTTTAAAACACAACAAAATATTATATGCCATCGACCTTTTATATGCGCAGGAGCACGTTATACAATCATTTAATTTACAGCCTGACAACTTACGAGTAGTTAGCAAGGTACAAGATGTACGGCTGTATCGAAGCTGGCAATTTGCGGGTACGAATTACGAGGTGTGGACGATCGCTTATATCAACTTGACCGCGCTTAATCAATGGTTGTGATAATGCAAATCCTTCTCCTTTCTATTTAAGTTTAATTCGTTAGTTTGACGATGTCAAGGGATGGAATATATCTTGTGTTCGTGCCGTTACTAACCTAGCAATTACCGTAAACTTATTCACTGGTATTCTGCCCTGCGATTCTGTAACTCACTTCACGAACTCACACAGCGGTTTTCGCATCGGCGGTCGCTCTCAAATCAGTCGTGAAGCAGTAATTTTATGATTTGGCATTCTGATAAACAATAAAGTACAAGCTCCCACCTTTTCAGAATGCCAAATCATAAAATGACTGCTTCACGACTGATTTGAGAGCGACCGCCGATGCGAAAACCGCTGTGTGAGTTCGTGAAGTGAGTTACAGAATCGCAGGGCTGGACGTGGACTCAAAACAGTAATGTTTGTTACCATGGTTACGAAATGATAAATATGGCAACAAAGAGGATTTACGTTTAATTGAGCTAAATAATTGATCAAAACTTTCAAGAAAAAAAAAATGGATTTAAAATGAATTATAATAATAATAATTTGTAGCTTTATAACAAATAACAAGACAACAAATTTTATTCTCGTTGCATTCCCAAAAGCTGTACTACATTTCTCAACAGAATAAGTTATGGAAAACCATTTAAATTCATTGGCTATTTCCATTTCAACCAGTTCAAGTTGACCAATAGTGCACGAAGATTAACGGATCGTAGAGGAAGCCGTCAATATTCAATAGACCTGTAATACAAGATTATGTCAAACACAGCCTTAAGAAGGCTTTAACAGACATTTATTAAATATAGTTTGTAAGAAAGTAGTTATCGTAGTAGAAAAGTGTTAATGTATAATATCTATTCACCGGCAGAAATATGGGTTTTTAAAATCTAAAATCAAGGACAAACTAAACGTTATAATGTCTGAATTATTCAATATGTCAAATTATGGCAGCTGAACTTTTCACACGATTTCACGTGAACAAAATTTAGGGAACCAAGTCATAATATTAGATATAACAATTGCCTAAAAACTTTCTGGAATGATTTAACTATATAAACATATTGATACACTAAATTGAAATTTTAATAGATTTATAAAAATAAATTTTATAAATTTTTTATCATACTCAATAAAAAAAACTTAAGAAATATGAATCCTTTTAATAAGACTTATCAAACATTTCACACAATGTCATAGTCAAAATCAGTTATTCATATAGGTAACACAATGTACACTTATGAACGTCAAAAAAGAAATACATATTTAATGCTTCTAATTTTACATTTACTGCCAGTTCACAAATAAAATGCCTTACTTTAAACAAACAGGTATGACTATATCTTGAAAACTACCGGGTCTATCATAGCCCCAGTGGCCCTTGTGAGGTGACACCTCTACCAGGAGACATGATTTCCGCCATCTAATGAATTATATCGTCAGGTTCTTGTAATTGATTCTGTACAAGTCGATGGCCACATGCGGCGTTCTGCATCTATAACCATCTCACCGGTTGAGATATCTTAGAAAATATGGGTTCGTATGTACTTATTTTTTAAGAAATCATTTTAAACTTTGATTTATAAATTTGCAGATTTTGTTGCCTTTACATATTTTTGTTATTTTTATTTTATAATACTACCAAATGTAATTCTTTTATTATTAGCTCACACACTGTTTTATTGTGTTTTTTTTTTAATTTTAATTACTCTTTAATGTATAATATTCTACGATATTTGTAAATATGTGAGGAACGTGTATACTTACTTTTTTAAGTATACCTAGTAATTTTATTCTAGGAGTACATTATCTTCACATATAATTATTTAGCTAATGTATACAAAATATTGTAAACCTATTTTAAAAGAGTAAGAAGTGTGGAGTTTCTCTTAGAGTAAGAAGTGTGGTGAAACAACCTTTTGGAAGGGGCAACTAAAATCTAGGATATTTATATTTCATTTGACGTTCAAAAGTGCCATTTTAGGTGGTCTAATTGAAATAAATGATTTGACTTGACTTGACTTGAGTTAAAGTTATAAGCGACCGAGAGTCCTGAAATAAATAAAAAATAAATTGTTATTCATTTATTTAATAACCCGCTATTCTTTCTTTCGGCTTTTTAGTATTTCAAACACTATGGTCTAGAGTAGTGGAAGAAACAACTAGATTATCTAAAAAAGATAAGCTATCTTAACTAGCGAGATAAATAAATATCTTTTTTCGTTTTTAAGTTATCTTAGCGGAATGAATGACAGTAGTAAACAGCCTGTTTTCAACAACTAAACTAATAAAATAACCGTAAAATAAAAACGAAGAGGTTCATGTATTTTTATTAAGTTGCTCTCAGTGTACAATAAATTTTTCGATATCGACGAATAACGACGAAAATGTTAATATCGTGGGCGTGGAAATGAGCGAATGTGTAATTCGAGCCGATCGAATGATCGATTCAATAATCGATGACATGTTTCGATTATTGCTTCGAATTTGTTTCGTTGAATTAATTACGAATATGTATATTGGAAAATCGAACAAGTATTTTTAAATATGTTGGTACAGTTATTTCACTTCCCGTCTACTAAACATGTCTCCGTGATTTATCTGAAGAGCTTCTATCCCCCGAAATATATATGAGTATTGCAGCTATACCATTTGTTTGACGAAGTACTGTATCAAATATATATTGCATAAAAACCTTGAAACAAAACGTTACAGCGCCCATAGCCCATACTCGCGACTTACGATTTTTTTTAAACTCAGACCATGGTGCATAATTCTTTATTTAAGGCATGGAAGGCGTTATCCTAACAAGCCAATAAAAATCGTTCTTACAGTAGTAAAACTAGTGTATTATGTATATTGTCAAGTAAAAGAAAGTGCTTTCGATATGTCAAACACAACATTACGTTGTCATCGCACAAACTTGAGTTACACCTCAATTGAACGTTACAAGCCAAGAGGAGAAGCGACTTGTTTTTTAATATTACTCTGATACGATATTATACTGTTTAAGATTAAAGATTTTAATCGTAACAGAAATTAATTTATACAATTGGCAGTTCTTCTCGTCAGTTCTACCTCTTTGATTTGAATAGTAGCAGTAAATGCAAATTTAGAAACATGCGTTTTTTATAATTATTTTCCTGCACAATGAATGTCTCATTGTGTTACCAACATAATTAATTTGTATTTTGATTTTGAGTCGGAAAAGTAAGTAATGTCTACTAAAGGACATATAAATTCTTAAATAATGTAAATATTTATTAAAACGTCTCAATATATTCCAAAACCGATAAATATTATAAAAAAACTATACTTAACTTAACGTTACTCTTTACGTGTCCAATAATGTGAGTTTTGTGGTAAGTACCTAAAGTTATTTTAACTTTTTTTGACTATACTTCTGGGTTAAATGTATTTTAATTATATTTGTGCTTAATTTCGGTGTTTAAAAGCTTTATTTTTTCTTTTTCTCTATTTATAAAATACTTTTAGTATAATTGTTATACATATATAACGTTTTACTTATAAGTAAGAATTCTTATTATTATCTTATTCACTTTATTTTACGTTATGTAAATCTGTGATAATATTTGTTATAAATTGTAAAATCTATTTGTCCTATGTGTTTGTGACTCTTTCAGGATATGCCCACAGTCGTAAAACCAGAGTAATACAAATTATTGTTGGTGTAATACAAAAATTTGTGTTAATACATATAACAAATAATAAAAACGCATATATCCTATAACTTGCACCGCAGCTACCGTGTCGAGTCATCAACATTTCAGCGGAGGGCGGCTGCACATTCTCCGTGATTTATTTCAATTTCTCTTAAAATTGTCTAGAGTAGTGTATTTAGAATACCCCAATTGATAAATCTTTCGAAACCACGCCTCCCCTTAAATCCTATAGTTTAGCGATTTCCAGAAATAATCTCCGATTTGAATGAGCTTTGGCGGCGTGGTATTCCAATGCATTAGTCGAGGGACAAGTATTATTAGTTTCGAGTATATACACGTAAAACAAGATATTCTTATGAATAAGTTCCTAAATACTATGTCTCAACTTGCCATCTAGTTTGCACATAGTATAAAAAAATTCAAAATGTGAACGTCAAACATATTAAATGAAATAAAAAATAATTTGTAATCGTATTATATGATTACAAAACTATAAATAATATATTCAGATTAATTTGGTGACTTTTGTAAGCTTTGGCTCGTAGACCCCGACTTATAATAAAACATGCTCAAAAATAACTATTACATTAATCAGAAAAATACAATCGAATTGTTGTAATTATTACGTAAATATTTTTTTATTCAAAAATTCAAATTCAAAAATCATTTATTCACGTAGGTAACACAATGTACACTTGTGATTCGTCATTATTGATATATGTATTGCTAATAAATAAATACCTGTTAACAAACTCGTGACTGTCCATAACCCGAAACACATTTTAGTCACTTTCACAACACACCACTATATATTTCACTAAAATCACAAGCTTTTACACTATAAATTAAATTCAGTGACGTTCTGTCAAATTTAAATTAATGAAAAATAAAAACTCGAATATCGAACAGTGTCGGAAGGTTTGCGGCAGTCGGCTTTTGTCATGCGTGCTGACAGGGTGCGCGTGAAGCTTGCACTGCGTCCCTATTTCTGTAATGCGCGTACGCTGCTATTGAACTTGGCTGAAGCTTTCGCAATCTATTGTTTTACGACTTACGGGACGATTATAATAAATATAAAAGTACCGCTATGGTCACGGGTGATATGGTTAGATTATGTTCCGCTGTGTAGAACAATGATTAATCGTTATTTTATGTGCAATTAAAAACACTTTCAGTTCTTATCTTTATGTTAATTTTATTGGTTATATTTTAATACAGAGTTATAGATAAATTTTAATGCACATAGAGTATAGATTAATTTAAGTCTAATTCCCTTTTGTACTAAGAATACAATTTCAAACTTGAAACACGTATGAACAGGAATGTTTCCAGTTGATATAAATGGATGGAAACTATAGCCTATAAAAATTATCTACCCTAAGCATGACAATTTATTTTAATATTATGCGAGTGCGAGACAATAACGTATGCAAAATATTAAGTCTGCACTTACCATGAAATATCCTACAAGAAGTCAACAAAGAATCACAAAAACAAATTGTTTGTATAGCTTCAATTTGTAAACCCTTCAACGTGGTTAAGCAAATGATTTGCAAGTAAAAGAACAAAATTGTTTTGAGTACCTCATATTTAAGTAAGTATTGTTTAAATACGGTCCTGCAATTTACCTGAAATGCTGTCATTGTAAGATATACTCTATTCCTTTAAAATAGGACTGATTATTGTACGTTGTTTTAATTGTAAATTGTATTTGTTTTAAAAATAAGTGTTTGCACGTTGCATTATCTTTGGAGATATCTCTTTTGTTACTTGCGCTTGGCTCGTGAATAGATTTGTAAGAGCATGCTTCTTCATTTGTTTTTCTAACCTGTGTAGATTCTGCGATTAGTTCCAGGAAACATTTTAAGCTTTTTTTATTACGACACAGATATACTATATACGTATAATTTGAATATAAGTAAATAACTATAGTAAAGGCCTTCACCTGCGGAAGGGTACTTGCAAAATAATTAGTTAATAATATATATAACATAAGTGTGATTTATTTTCTTAAAAAGAAAATAAAACTTTAGTGTTATTTAAAAAAGGATTAAGTTTACTTTGTTCTTTTGCAAGAAATAAAAAGGCTTTATCATTTTCTTTGTATTTCACTTTTAATTTATGTAGATTAGTAAGATCACCTTAATATGTGTCTAGTTAAAATGCTAAGGCTCCGGCTGATTCTTAAAGCAGCTTCTCTACCAGTAGTAGTACTCAAATTTAAGATACACAAAAGCCTATTAAGTATAAAGCGAAACGCTTTAATTAACATGATAAAATTCATGATAAACAATAAAATAAATCAGTGGCGCTACAACCTCTTTAGGTCTTGGCCTCAGATTTCTGGATCTGTTTCATGATCATTTTTAAAGCTAGTACAAGTAGGTGATCAGCCTCCAGTGCCTGACACACGCCGTCGACTTTATGGGTCTAAGACATGTCGGTTTCCTCACGATGTATTCCTTCACCGTTCGAGCAAATGTTAAATGCGCACATAGAAAGAAAGTCCATTGGTGCACAGCCGGGGTTCGAACCTACAACCTCAGGTCGGTATAAGAGTCTCACGCTGAAGCCTAGACCAACACTGCTCAAAATAAAACATACTCGTCAGAAAAATCCTCACAAAATTCGTTCAAAACCAACCTTATTTAACTTCTACTATATCATTAGATAGAACAATTTACAACACCGGTAGAGTCATGCATGTTATCATTCCTAGGGTCACGCTAAAAGGCACAATGGGTGTAACATAATTCAAGCCTGATTTGGCCATTATCAGTAACGACCCCGATCGTGGCTGGTTCGATTTCACTGAAATGTTTCATAATATAAATCCTACATTTGCTGTGATGAATAATTTTATTTCAGAGTTTAGATTACTTGGCTGTGATACCTATATGTCATTAGCTAAGGTTTAATACGAACTAGGACTTTACAGGTGTTAAACTATAGTTATAGTTAACTATAGTTTAACGCAGTCTTATTAGCCTATCAATACTTAAAATCAAATAGTTATCGCAGTAAATTATTTAAATTACATTTTTATATAATACTAAAATATGGCTCCGTGGTCATATTAAGAACTAAATGGAGATGAGTAATGTAATGTAGTGGAGTGAATGTACATCGTGACGTTGAAATTGAAAGAAAAATTAAAGAATGAAAGAATTGTTCCAACTACAGACTGCATTTATTGAAGTGAAACTTCTTTTCGAAAATTTTTACGGAACGTCACGAAGATGCGCAGCGTTTTTTTCGAAGAAAAGGGATAAAGTGATCGAGACCGATTAAGAGAAGTAGGAAGGGTGAATTACCTTATAGAAATTATATTTTTAAAATTAAAATTTCATAAAGAGAATTTATGAAATATTAGTATTTTATGCAAAATAATTGAAATCTCAAATGAGGAATTGTAAATTAAAATACCACGTGTTTTTATTATTGAAGAAATAAATTTAATAAATTTAATTTATATTTTTTTTAATTTTAGACACTTTTAATATTTTAATGACAATTAACTTCCTAACATAATCTTAACATATCTTCCCTCTAAGTCTCGGAAATCTCAAGATTTGTATAAATAGGAACAAGAGTTAAAAATTAGTTTGCCTAAGAAGTTTTACTTCTGACATGTGTACTTTGTACGCACGCACTTTTTTTAAATGCCATTGGATACACTTGTAGACACCAGGGACACCAGAAGAGGCGGTACTCTCGCATCAGCAAATCTTTTAGATTATACAATTTTAATTAATTTTACAAGTCTCTAAAAGAACAACTAACCCACTAACCACTAACTAACCTAACCAACAACTATATATATAAAAGGTAGGACATTTGATACGTGTAAACATTATATTCACAACTGTAACAAGTATGAGTTGCTCGGTTGGTCAGATATGAACAGCTGCTGATATTATGAGTTATGCGCCGGTAGCCACCTCCGAACAGCTTACAAGTTCGATGATTTAATGTTATAGCGATTCTCTTGATTTGTGTCGCGGAAATGTGTGTCAGACATGGAACATAGTGTTTGTGTCGTAACGTGTCGTCACCCAAGTGTCTTGTCTATGCCAGTATGAACTCAGTAGGCGGTTAACACATCGTATACCAAAGACAAGAGTTAGATTTCAATTAGTTACTTTAAATTAAGTAAAAATATCAGTATTTTTTCAAAAATAATTACGTAAATTTTGTTCATTGCTAAATTGAAAAGTGAAGACACCTGTTTATGCAATTCTAGCGTAAATTAATTTGTATCCTAGTGTACGATTATCTATATACACGGCTATCGCAAAAAGCTTCATAATATTTTTTCTTTTTTTTATAGTACCTCGGGACGGGAAGGATGCTGATGTTAAGTGGTACTGTCGCCCATGGACACTCTCAATGCCAGAGGACTCACGAGTGCGTTGCCGGCCTTTGGTGAGTGTTTATATTCGTTGATTTCATAATGACTTCAGGGGAATGAAAAGATCTAAAAGTATGAAATTTTTACAGTTTTACTCATACGGACTTCATCAGACATAATATATTAATAGTTATGTTTTACTAGCGATTTAAGCTGTATATTATGTATCGATGATCCTTAATTATTAAAAAACCTCATTGTTGTAATTAAATAAAAGATAACGAGTATAGCCAGTCGGCTTGCCACACAGCGCCGCTTATCTCTCGTCGAAGTGTCGACTGTATCTGGCAGCACTGATAATGGATTATATTCGCACCTTCGAGGCTTTCTGGATTTATTTATTTAATATAAATAAAGTGAAAATTTTAGAAAATAATGAAAAACACCTGTTCCTTCCCCAAAACACTTTTACCATATCATCATAATATAACGATGAGCCTTTTATTTGAGACATTTCCGTCAGCACTGTGCGTCTCTCTGCAACGTACACCCTGCTGTTTCCTTAATCTAGTCAATTCACCTACTAAATTGTTTTCCTCTTTTGTGTTTATTGTACCTTGGGCACCAGTTTAAAAAAAAAACCACCGACGAATGCATAAAAAGACACAAATCATATTTTTATATTTATGGAACGTAAATATTAACGTTATAATATTGTGAATAAAATAAAAGGAAAGCAACATTAAAACGAATTAAATTTATAAACTTCTTAAACTAAAAGTAACATTCTTATGTTAAACAATAACACTGTAATAGGTTTTTAATACTTTGAATTCCCTCCTTAGCAATAAAGTTTAACCTTCCATACAAGTTCAAGTCAGAAATATCGAGGTGTTAAAATATATTCGCTGTTATTGTAAGAAGTATCGGTTACACAAACAATAGAAACTGCATTTATTCCCGCGATATACATATCTAAATCATCCACGAACATGTGTCAGGGAGAGTCAACATTTTCGAATACTCCACGACGTCACGGCTCAGTTGATTGTGCTTCGTTTATTAAATGAGGTAGTTTCCAACGAGACTTTGGATTGAAAAGTGCATTCGCTGCTATTATAAACATGTTACCTAACTGAAAAAATTCAATAGTTTATCACTTTTCTATGTGGAAGCAGCTTCCCACTGAAGTATTTCCGAACCAATTCTACATAGGGTCCTTCAAGAAAAGAGAGTACTTACCAATTCGTATAAGGCCCGCAACGCACTTGCGAGCCTTCTGTCAATGTGAGTGTCCATGGTCATGTATCACTTAACATCAGATGAGCCTCCTGCCCGTTTAAAAATAAAAATAAGCCTAACCATTTCAACAGTTTCATGATCATTTTTTAATCTAAAAGGCAAGTAGGTGATCAGCCTCCTGTGTCTATATGTTGGTTTCCTCACGATGCTTTCCTACACCATTCGAGCGAATGTTAAATGCGCACATAGAAAGAAAGGCCATTGCACAGTCGGGGATCGAATCTACGACCTCAGGGATGAGAGTTGTACACTGAAGCCACTTGGCCAACACTACACACTCCTGCTGCTCTATTGCTAACTTGAACGAAACGAAAAAACATTGCTGTTTTTTTTCGATTTGTTTTAAGTTTAAGCTTTAATTGTAGGTCAAGAATTTCTATTAGATTAATGAGAACCAGTTCTATTTACTAGTCGAATGTTTTTATTAATATTAAGAATTATAATAATTAGTCTTGCAAAACAAATAATAGTTTCACTTACAGTTTAAACAAACAATTAATATTAGTATGTGCGTTGATAATATAAGATTTAAAACTAAAATACTGTGTAAATTAAATCAGTATCTTGAATTTTGATTGACCCGCAGGTCAGTAATGAATAAATCAGTTATAAATTGTATTCACAAGGTTTCAATCCTTTAGCAACCGTAATATGTTGTGTTGCTTGTTATATATCTGCAACCAAATGTTGTGAGTCCTTCCAATATTTCTATAGAAAATACCATTCGGGTCGTTGTGCTGAAGTTGTGAAAACAACATGTTTGTATAAAACTTGGTAATAAGGCGCAGTCATAACAGACATATTGTTATTTTAACGCTAATAATATGTTTACATTATCCTAATAATAATAACCTATTTTATTGGTTCATGTAGTTCCTGATTTTTTTACAGTACAGAATCTGCTGCGCGAGACCGATGCAATGAATACCTGCTCATACGATGTAGTTTTAACTCCCAGTACCAACATTGGGTTCCGTGAGCCTCTTCACAGGATGTGTTCTACCTTGGATACCACTAACATCGACCCTTTTTCGCACTCCTCTACTGCTTCATTTAAGAATAAGTTAAAACTCTTAATGTCTTAAGCCTTTTATCTTCCTTGTTTTTATATACCTACTAGTTTGTTTGTCGTTCTCCTAATTTAAAAAGATTGCTGTCATGTTTTGTCTTGTTTTACTTTGTATTATATTTTTTTATCAGTGAAACTTTTTGTGGATATGTCCAATGTGTTAATTTATGTTTTACTTTTATTTTATTGTTACTGTATATAGATGTATCTGTTTAGTTTCCTTAATAAATAAATAAAAAGTTAAATATTGAGAGGGCACTGTGACACGAAGGCTATCTTAGAAGACAAAGGAAACATACAGAAATCTGAATCCATGATTTGCGGTTCTGGCACTATTGTCTTAAAACAATCCAGAACATGTCGGGTCAAATTTTCCTTTTTTTCATACAGAAACAGCGTTCACAAAACCAATGTGATAAATAATAATTTCACCGGAAGGCTTTGGCGACAAGAATCGGTGAATCACGATTGTTACCAATCGATACAGCACGATTCGATGTCGCAACTATTGACTCAGATCAAAAGAAACGCTTTCTTGACCGGATTGGGACCAGATTTGCCGATATTATAGCTTTATGAGTGGACATTGTAATTTTGATTGTAGGATATCAGTTTCATGGATAAAAATACTGTAAAATTACATCCTAGTTTGACTTGAATTCATATATAATGTACACGGGAGAATAGTCCCTTTTGTCAGCTGTATTATTGGATATTTATTGTCCTAATAGTGGACTATGCATATAATATTGTATTATTAAACGTTTAATTGATTTTTTTGTAAAATATATACTAACAAATATGTTGTTAAAATATAAATCCAGTGATTAACAATCGAGTGACACAATAAATCACGTTAAGCACATAAATAAGACCAATTAAGCGAGCACAGTACAAAATAAAACGTAAATTAACGAAAAAAAAAATCGATTAGACTCCCCGAAACTGCGTAGTTCTGAGAAACTTCAATGAATACGTTCGACGATTTGTCACTTAGAACACGATTTATTGTGCCACCGGCGGAGATCAAAGATACCTTCCCGCTACTACACGTGTATCAAGAATTTGGAAAACAATTATTCAAAGCTCTAGGATATTAGAGCTTTTTAGCTAACCTGTGATATAACCTTAAACCGCTGATGTCTATTTTCATCACCTTAACACTATTAAATAGTTAAAGAGAACACTATGGTTAAGACAGTGTGATTTATAAGTAATACATAGTGAAGCCGTTTGGTAAGACACTGAATTCTTAACAATCTTGTAAGACCGCACCACACGCGTTTTAGCAATAATAGCTCCGAAGATGCAGAATAATTTCCCACTATTGGGAATTTTACAGGTATTATTTTACAACTTTAATAACAAAGCCTTAATTAACAGTAATAATTTAATTGTAGAATAATAATGAAAATGTTATAATTAAAGCTACGCAAAGGCTTGCCGGTTGCCATCAATGTTCTGAGTCTACCTCGCCAAATACAACGGAGGATGATATACTATATTTTTCGAATATTTGTGCGATATGATATACGTTTGCTAGTTCGTACCTGAACTTATCATATTTTAGATGACGTTAAATAAATGTTTGTTTACCTTTACATGCTTTCCAGCCACCAAGTTAGTTATATGTTCTAAATCAAATTAATATAATAATTGGTTTGCATACCAATACTAGCTTCGTACTTCGTTTCACCTTAATATGATTTTATTTAGCTTACCCTTTTAGTAGCTACATACCATCATATTTAATATTTTGCTATGCTACCCTATAACATTACTGTTCCCTTTTCTTTAATAAAAACCGTAGTACTAAATAAAACTAAATTTGTATTTTGTTTTAATTTACCTTCCTCAGAGTTCGAGACATAAATTAACCCTCATGCGCCTCAGGAAATTTAAAAAAAAATACGCGAATTGGTACAGACATCTTCGAGTTTTGCGCGTAGCAACATATTATATAATTTTTATTTATATAGAAAGATGAAAATAATGTGATCGTAGGTTGACAATACAAATTACCTACGCATAATTTTGCGTAATGCGTAAACCGAAGCTTGGTCGTTTGACCTCAACCACATCAACGGATTGGGCAATTTGTTTATTGTAATTAATTTGACTATGCAAAATGGATAGAATTTATCGCAGTGACAGCGTGCTTGAAATTCTAACCTCAATATACAATGTGAAGCTGGTCTCTTTACGTTTGTATTAACAAGCCGGATATATCTCCTCACGTAACTTGGCCAGATTTAAGTATGAAAAAACTTAAGAAGGAACCTAAAAATTACTTCCTAATTTAATGATAAATGAAGACTTATTTACACTATTTCCTTGTGCGACTATCATCCCTGAGGTCGTAGGTTCGATCCCCGTCGGTACACCAATGGACTTTCCATGTGAGCATCTAACACTCGCTCGTAGTGATGAAGGAAAACATAGTGACGCATCGACGATATGTGTCAGATAGAAAGCTGATCACCTACTTGTCTATGAAATAAAAGTGGTCTCAGAAACGGATGCAATCTGAGGCCAAGGTTTGTAGCGCCACTGGATTGTTCGATTAGAATCACTATTCTATGTTCTAATATATAAAATTCTCGTGTCACAATTTTCGTTCCCATACTCCTTAGAAACGGCTCGACCGATTCTTATGATTTTTTTATCCATATTCAGTAAGTCTGAAAATCGGCTACTATCTATATTTCAAACCCCTAAGTGATAAGGGGTGTAATAACCCCGTGTGTAAAAATTATTTTTATTTTTTAGACAACATTTTTTGTTTTTATATTTTTATGATATAAAAACATACAACTCTTAATTTTTATCTACTCTCTATGATCAACTATTTTTTTATTATAGTAGATAGTTATTTTTATTGAACTTAAAAAATATTTCCTAGAAATAACATACATATAGGCATAACGACGTTTGCTTGGACAGCTAGTAATATATAAAAATTTCTTACATAAATCTTAGTACAAACCTCTAACTCATAGAAGATATGTTGTGTTTACGAAGTAAATAAATAAATGGTTTCCCAAAGAATGTAACCTTTAGTTACTTATGCTCCAGTACAAATATATGAATTCCCTAGCTTAGAGGAATGTTATAATTAATATTCTATAATTTTCCTGCTCCCATTAATTTATGAAAGTAAAAACCGAACACGTTGTCGGCGACTTTGATTCTACGTGACAAGCTTTAAGTATTGTCCAACGATTCTAATAAATGTGGGAATACATCGATTAATCCCATATCGTGAGAATTCTGAACCAAATTTTGACTTTTCGAATTCCAATAGGCATATCCTATTACGAGATCCCTAAATGTTTGGTCGCTTTCAGCAGTAGCTATCATAAAGTTATGTTTAAACTATCTAAAAATAAATCAGTGGCGCTACAACCTTTTTAACTCTGGGATTTCTCTGTGCCTGACACTAACGACTTTTTGGGTCTAAGGCAATCCGGTTTCCTCACGACTTTTTCTTACACCGTTCGAGCGAATTTTAAATGCGCACATAGACAGTCCATTGGTCGGGATCGAACCTTAGACCTCAGGGATGAGAGCCGCACGCTGAAGCCGCTAGGCCAATACTGTGTCTATTGTGGGCTATACAATGTAATATATTGTAAACATCGAAGAAGAATAAAATGTTTTGTGTAAGTATATAACTATACTTTTCGCTTTATTATACTAACCATAAGACTTTTTTTATTAATAATCTTTCACTCAGATACCACAGATTAAATGCTTGATTGATCTTAACTATTCCCATCCTTATTGATATTGTATGAGCGAAAGTGAACAAAAAGAACTGTTCCACAACTGTAAATGACCAAATCAAAATGAGTGTCTATGGATTAGAATAGACCCCATCGTCTAGACTGGTTAAGTCACATTAGTAATTACGTTCAGTGCAAAAAGTGAAAGCCTCAAATAGGTACAATTACCGCAGTGCAAATTACAATGTATTAAGAACACGCGATACACCGCATCACGATTTAAGAATCAATGACATAATGACTCACTTATCACCGATATATATATCTAGATAAGGTTTCATAAAATGTACAATGCAAAAATCCTATCGAAACCAGTTTAAATCAAAATGTAATTTATTCATATATCACAAAGACCACTTGTGTACCTCGTTAAAAATATTAATTCTTCTAAATGTATTTTTTGCCAGTTCTGAAACCCAAGGCATACGGGCGAAAAGATTTAGAAACAAACCATACCCTATACAATTTACAAAATATTTGTATGGAGCTGTCACCCTCCACGGAAATTCCCCATTTTGTATTCCGTAACAGAGCGTAAAGTGCTCTATAAACCATCAAATTGTTTGTCAAATTTTACGTGTTTGTCAAATTATTCGATAGTGTACTGCTGTGTTTGAGGCGTTTGTCAAACAATCTACGTGTTTGTCGTGTTTGATGAAAATCTGGATTGATGTCGGGTTTGTCAAACAAGATCTCACTCGTTGTATTGACATCATGGAGGACGCTACGCTCATTGTCGATATGAGTGGCAATATTACGAACAAAGAATTTACGTTGCATTTCATATCTGTTTATCGTGATATGCCGATGTTATGGAAAATGCGCGAAAATGAAAAAAAAAAAATGCGTCATCTGAATTACTCATTGTAAGCGCTCGGCACGGCGACGTCACGTCACGAAAGGAGAAACCCGAATCTACTAGAAAGTTAACAAATTTGGATATTTGGTTTGATCGTTTAAGCTATTGTTTGATGAAAACGTGAAGTTTGACAAACAAATTTGTCAAGCAAATTTGATCGTTTACAGGGCACTTAATAAGAGACTTTTGGTCGCGTACCATCAGTTTATAGAACCAGATGTCATTCCAGGTAATTTTGAATACGACGAAGTATTGGAGTGATATTCCTCCTCAGCTGAAGAGTCTTCCATTAAAGTCAAATTTTAGCAGCAGCTATTATATACATTTACTTACTTACTCCTACGAAATCTAGTGTTTAATCCGCCCAAAAATCTAATTCTTAACAATTATTCATATTTTTTACTTTTAATTTTATTTTATTTTCTATACACCTTTACACAAGACTTCATTACTAACACTGTTAACTTTTACTATTATTGTTTTTTTCTACTAAGGAATGTAAAAATTCCTTTTCTTTAGTTTTTTGCGACTGAGACGCAGCACACACGCATTACACACTTGAAACGAACCGAAAGGGAAAAGGGATTTTTTTATTTTATATCTCCCATTAATTTTTTTAATTTTATTTTTTCTCTTTAATTATTGTTATTGTGTGTGTTTATTCGTGCGTGTGTTTGTTAGTAATAAATGTTATGTCTACGTCTGATACGACCTAGTGGCCTTAGATAGAAGAAGGTAACCACATACGACTACATCCTTAAAGGCCGGCAACGCGGTGTCCATGGGCGGCGGTTAGCACTTAGTTCTACGTGACCAAAATAGAACGTAAAATTGGGCAACTTCACGTGATAGTCATCGACGAGTTGGCTGAGATATTTGTTACCTTACCAGCTATGTTGTGGTTTAAAAGTGATGGTAGCAACAGTCAATCAAATAGCAACGTTTTGATTGAATATTATGATGTGCTTCTTCGTGATCTTGAAATAATAACGTTATCATTATTGGCGTAGCAGATGAAGTGAATATGGCCTGCTTCCACTGATTATCTTCTGCGATATATAAATAAAGAGTGATTAGGAGGTCTATATGCTCATATTATAAATAGGAAAGATTTGTATATTTGTAACGAAGAAACTCAAAAAATACGGATCGATTCGAATAAATTTACCTTTAGATACATTGTTTTCTAATGTCTTACTTCAAAATCTTAAAACATATATATTTGTTGGATTTTTCTGTTTTCTCCTCTGTGAATTCAACCACAGTGATATCGGCATCTATATATGCATTTTCGTCGCAACTTCGAGATCGCGCGGAACTATAACCCAACGTTGAAGTAATCATATTTTTAATGAAAAATATCGACAACATAATCAGGTAAACTATTTGTCAAGTATTTAATATAAAAAGTAAACACGTGTAAATTTTGGTTTGTAATAAAATTTGATTTAGTATTACTCGGCACGCATTGTTGCCAACAATTCACAAGACCGATCGATCATTTTGGATCTTGGCCTAAGCCGAAAATAGGAATGTTAGCAATTCATAGACATTATAATAATGCTTATGATGGATATTTAGTACTTTAATATAATATTTACTAAGATAAGTGTAAGACCTCACCTAATGTGAATGTTATTTATAGAATAAAACAGTAGCGTTAAAGTTGGTCTTACCCTCAGATCTTTTTAAGTGAATAGATGATCAGCCTTCTGTGCCTGACATAGGCTAAGTTGGGGACCTAAGGCGTACAGGTTTTCTCACAATGTTTTTCATGCGCACATAATAAAAGTCTGTTTGTGCACAACCTTGATTCAAAAGCACGACCTCTTGTATTGATAGTCGCACGCTTAAGCCACTAGACACTGCTTTTAAACTCTGAGATTATCTTGTTTTATTTATATTAGTAAATCTCCGAACCTTACCTTATATTTAATTAATCCTAAAAATCAGTTTGCACTTTAGTCTGTGGTTTTGACTGTCAATCGGGAAAGCCCTGATAAAATCTGACAAAAGTTGGAACGATTTCTTTAACGTTTAAGTGACCAGTATGCCTCCCAAGACATTTGCTTTTAATTAAGACACGTCGATTAAAGTAGATAGAAAGAAGATCGCGACTCTACAGAGGGTTGACAAATATATCTGTTGTGTTATTTAATCGATTCGATACTATTAAACTCCGAGCCCGATCTTTCGTTTATTACATACGGCCAATTGTTCTTTACGGCTGTTAAGCTTGTAAAAGAAGACATCCGCCGGCCCTTAGAAGTTATTATACATTTGAGATTTGGTAATAACGTCGAATGCCTCGTATAGGCTGGATCCAGAAGGTATCTAACGAGAAAGTTCTTCAACGGAAAGTTGCGTACCAGGACCACGTGCTGCACAATGCACAACGCAGCTCCTAATTATCACAGATGTATATAAAATCCAAGATAAACGACGTGTTGGTGGCAGTAAAAACCATGGCTTCGTATCGTTCGGGAGTGGATGGGTATTGCGACTGCATAACGGTTGCTGCATCTGGCTCAGGACAAGACACGTTAGTCGAACCCAGATATTCCACACATTGAATAAATTGTTTGACTCTATTTTCATTTTACGCATTTACATTATTGAGAAACAAATTTCACGGCTAATACCATAGAGAATTTCTATCAACTCGTTAGAAGCCAGACAGAGGGTGTATTTCACAATGTCGTCAAATTCTTGTAAAGTTATTGTTAAACCTGATTGAATGTTTACTTGACATTTCAAAATATGTTAACTGAATGTGAGTGTTGATTATTCGCATCTATTATACGAAGCTATTAAGAGATAATATTATTACATTTTATTCCTCATTTACTTTGTCCTACGTAGCCGAAATACACATTAACGAACAATTGTTGTTGTTCATTAAAATGAGTTTTTTTTCTTATAATAGAATAGGGGGCAAACAAGCCTACGGGAAGCCTAAAAAGGCCAGTCATCGCAGCCCATGGATACCCATTTTAGTGCGTGCATTGTCGGCCTTAGAGGGAGGAGGCCTTTCTTTAAACAATTGGAGGTCGTATCTCCCAGGGAGGACCCGCACCGCATCAATTCCTGTGGAAATACGACCTCGTCGTTCGCAAAACAAAATATCTTGTGAACCGTTGTAACCGTGGAACTTTACAGTGTTTCATGTATCGCGGAAGCTTGGCTGACCCGTACCAGTTTTTCGATACAAAAAGTTGCCAGGAAGTTTCATGAATTAGTAAGTTCTTATGTCATTATCACATATATTTTTCTATATTTTATAATTCTTTGGTTGGCTCCGTTCTAATATGTTTGAGAAAAAATATATAATAAAGTCGGTCTTTGTTGAATTATCTTCAATCCTGCGAAGGAAATCTTGGTGGAGGTATGTAAATAGTATGTGATATAACAATAGTTTAATAAGAAACGAGTTAACAGTTAAAACATATTCTCAAATCAACAATTATGTAATAATGTATTTTTGTTTACTTACTAAATTTTTTCAAGAAATAAAAAATGGAGGAAAAAATTACATCATTTTGTTCCTTGTTTGTCAGACCTAAAGTAGAAACTATTTGTCTCGACTTTGGCGCGGTTTGATAAAGCCACTTAGCTAATTTAAGAGCATTCTATCCAATGTAAGAGGCTTACTGCCAATAACTTCTGAGTTTATGCAGATTGGCTTAGAAGGTATTCTCATAAAGGTTCATTGATCTAATGACATATAAAAACTAATTCTATGGACAACAAAACATATGACGTTTTCTTGTACGAATAAAAAATATCTAAAAAACATTGCATTCACCTCCTCTAGCTTTGTTGAAGTACGTTGTGTTTCAGTGAAAACAAAAGAATAGACACGACTTCGTACAGCGAAAAATCAATTAAGGCTTTATATTATTTATTAGACGCGTAAAAATAGTAGTTTCGATAAAAAAAATGATCTGCCAGAGAAATTAATCCAATTTGTTTCTAGAAGTCTACTTTGAATTTTAACTGCAAATTAATTATATGAAAAGACTGCAGTATTTCGAAACGACACAATACCATAAACAAAATTCACTCTATGTAAGACCATTGTATAAAAACGGTTCAGTATAATTAAAATATAATTATTCGTAGAATTTATTAAACAGCTAATAGGCTTTCGAGCACATCCTCTCAAATGATGGCCACAGCGACATTTTAACAATTTTACCACTGTAAAAATAACATTTGACATCTGACGGGAACCAAAGAAAGTGATGGTACAGAGCAATAACCTGGTATTTTTACACATACGTGCTTAGAGTGCGTCCCTGAGAGAAAAAAGGTCTCCAGGTCACGTCATAATGTTTTTTTGCTTTGGGATAAAACTACTATTATATTTAAGCTCAAGATTGGATATGTTCATCGTAGAATATCTTATATCAAAAGCTCTCTTAATGTCTTCTTATCATATCGCAAGCTATCAATTGACATTATCAGGAACAACTGCCGTATAGAATAAATTAATATTAAGTAGTTTATTTAAATCGAAAGTCCTTGGTATCTTTGTTAACACCTAAATAAGTCTACATTTAATCTGGACTAGTTTTTTACACTTTTCATGAGGCCAATTATTAAGGGTAAAACATGTGAAGACGTTTATCTATTGGAATAACATCTCTATAATCTCACTAACCGCATTTATTACTGTATATCAATATAAATTATATTTATATGAGTAGAACCTGTTTCCCAAAGGACCAGAGACAACAGACCTCCTCTTACTACAATACTTACAAAACTTTTTCGATTGTTCTACTCATAATAGTCACTATATATTTTCAACTTTTTGGAGTTTTAATTTTAGGTGTTGTTAAGGAAAAACTTTAAGCTTAGTAGTGATATCTGACATAAATAATATATTCTTAGCTGGTGCTTTCCTGGCACAGCGAATAAGTATCGCAATACAGCGAGGAAATGCTTCCAGCGTTAAAAGTACACTGCCACAGGGACCAATTTTTAAATTTGTTAAAAAAAAAATTTAATAATTTTTTTTTATTGTTACTTTGTAGGTTAAGAAAATTGTAAAAAGGTAAACTTCTTACTTACACGACTTCTTACTTCGTAAAGAAATGACCGGTGGCTCTCTGACATCGTAGGAATGTTTCCTCGAGGAGACTAACTCAACATTTCATGCTGTTCTTGAAAAAAAATTGTTTTATCATCGCTACTACCGTCTGCTAATCAGAGGGTTTCAATTAGAAAAACAACAGGACCGGTTCCTGAACGCAGATTCGATGTAGACCAGAAACCGACCACGACACACGAAAGGAGTGCACGATTAAGAAGACTAATTTAGTCTCTTGTTCAACTTAAGACCATGGCATGGTCTCGTAAGTTGTTATTTAATTATAACATTAATTATAAAGGCTTTAACTTTATGATGAATACATCCAATGAAAAGGACCAAGGAGAAGACGGTGCGCTAAAAAAAGGTGGATAGAAGATAGAAGCGTTAACAGGAAGCGAATGGAGAAAGAATGCCATGGTAAGAGATATTTGAAAAGCTGAGAAATAAAATGTATATAACAAATCTAAACTGTATATTCTCTATTTGTAAAGGTCGGAAATACACGGGCTTTATTATTATTTGTTACATCCCCAATAGTTATTAATTAGTTACCTATTTATTTCAGACTAAACAGATGAGCACTCAATGACAGAGAAATCGTAAGTGTTCCTCGAAAATCTAAATTGATGACATCGATTTATATCTCTTCGAATTCGATTTGTTTATATCTGTCGTTCGCGAATTATGAATCGAAGTGCTGTAATAAATATTGAACTGATCGAATTTCAACGTTGAATTTATTGCACATACATTATGTGTCTTCAATATAAAACATATTTTTAGTTGTCATACAATGTAGAACGATGAACGAATCGAACGAATCGAACCCCGCTGGCATGACTTTCTATGTTTACAATTATCGCTTGTTGATATTGTAAGTATTGTTTGCTTGTTTTTATTACAGTACTATAACAGAAACTGAATTATTTTGTCCACTAAGATCTAAAAATTTACAAAAACTAACATGGGAGTTCCGGCACCTCTCTTTTAAATTCTTCGCAATTCAATAGTACTTATCTGGAGCTGTATATTATATTCGGTAGTGAGCTGATCGGTTTTATAGAAAACATTGTTAAGTGCCTATCTTAAACGTAATCCGCCCTTTTGCTGGTAATTCTTTTTTGTGCTTAACAAAAATTTTTGGTATTTTTATTTGATCTTGTATCTTGTACTTTTAATTGTATGTTTTTGTAACGTTTATGTTTACCTAACTTGTCATACATTATAGATAGAACATTTTGTAATACATACCGTAGATTTAGTACTATGTTTGATGTGGTTACTTAAAAAATATTACCTTCCTTCACTTGCACCTCAAAAAGAGAAAAAGAAAATCAAGAATCATCAGAGCATGCGATCGTGAGAACCGACGCCGGACGGTTCTTCAGTAAGAATGTATTATACCGTATCGACTACACGCTTTCAAAAGTATTAGTAGAAAAATATGAATTCTAGATATTCCAATTTCAATTAAATGCCGTGCTAAATGGTGCGAAGTGTTGTTTCAAATCAGCGTCGAGTTAGCGCGGCATGTCGCTCTCAGAAATAGAAGCAGACTCAAATAGATTAAACACTGTCGTGTACTTGTATTACAATATAATTATGTATCTCTTATTTGTTTTTATTTGGAAAGCGTAATTTAGTGAATGAATTTAAAAGACCCTGCGAATAACCGTTCTATGTATTATGGTATTTATATTGTTTGTTGGGTTCTTAAGGATTTTTTTTACATAGGCACTTTCAGGTCTGTTAAATATAAGTGAAAACAGAAAATCAGTAAAACCTGAAGACAAGGTTTGACCCGCTCTAATTCTGTCATAGGGTGTTGTTATACATCCTTCTACTGTAAATATAATGCAACTCAAACAAATATAATTCTAATTCGAACTTCGATACAAAGTTCCTAAAACGTTAGATTAAATACTTTACTTAAACATTGGAAAATTGTGATCAATGAACAGTTTTTTTAAATTCCAGATTCATGGATCAATCTCCCAATTAATTGCTTAAACCTACCACAATAATTTTCATTCATAACCATCAAGGCAACTTCTATATAATACAAAACATTGTCACAATAAATATCAATGTCTAACTGTAAACAATGTTACTTATCTCTTACAAAGCGCCGTAAAATATGCGAATAAATTTAAAATGAATGCTGCAATTTGTAACTAAGTTGACATACTACTCGAAAGGAGATGTAAGCTCTGGTTATGTAACAGCAAAGGGAAATAAATTTATTCGTGCCTGTGATCTACGTGATGTCGTCTACGTAGAATATTACACCTAAAATTCAATATTATTCCATGAAGCCTCGCTATCATCCACAATGGGGCAGGCATTAGTTTGTTTTGACTTGGCTTAATTTCTTATATCCACTAGGTGGGGCTGAGAGTCTGTTTTATTGAAATCATAATACATAGTTAATTTTAAGACAAAAATAATAAGTTCATAAAAACCTCATAATTTTCCACCAAGAAATTGCATTTATCGCTGGGCGCTTTTGCACATTTGACATTCACACTCTTTTTTAAATGTCTAAAAATGTATAATAATACAAGTATTAAATTATGGTTTAAATCTCCACTTCCTTCTACAATACGATTATCTATCTACATTTGCAATGAAACATTATTCCGTATGCAACGAAAGGGTCTTAAATCTGTCTATCTCGGTAATCATTATAACTAACATACAATCAGATGAAAGTTTCAAATCATTTGCAGATAGCGTGGGCGACTTGAACCTGACAACCAAACAATTTGTGAACAAATGTTATACACACGTTTCCACTTTACTACTGTCATATATTGTCAGTTGGCTGTTCTTAAACGACAAGTGCTCACTGCGTTTTTTATTGTACTTGTGTGAAACAGCTTATCAAACCCCTTTCTATATCCATATTACACATCCTATGCGCCTTTCCCTACTTTTGGTCATTAATTTAAATATTCTGTTTCTAATTCATTCATCAAAAAATTGTTCAAAAATTCAATGTCATTTACATACAAGCTTTGACGAAATAAAACCCTTTTGAGCGTACCTGAGTACATGTTTTCTTCTTAGTTAAATAACTTCTATTACAAAAGCTTCTATTAAAAAAACAATTTCCTTTAAAGAGACTTTAATGTGATCTTCTATAAATCAATATTTATCTTAAAAACAAGTTCAATCAAGAACTGATGGATCTTGACTGGCAACAGCTCAAAATACACGGAAACATCAAAACAATACGTTATCTAGCTTCAATTACATTAGATCTTCCGTCGTATATTAATAGAATCATTTTACGACTGATTTTATTATTTTATCCACTTTATTCCTTCTAGTACAACAAGCGTAATAATGACGCAAATATTAATATGGAGGTCATGAATTCCATTTCATACACAGCCAATCTAAAGATAATATAAAACGTTTATTTTCCGTCGTAAAATCAGTAGTTAGAAATGAGCTCATATGTTACAAGATACTAGGTTAAATTAAAAATTATGTCAGCTATATAAAACGTAAGTAGGTCGCCTGTTTAGGGCGTATTTATTGAAACTGCCATAGATATCGGTTGTTTATTTTCAGTGCTTGTTACTTTACGAACAACCCTGCTTTAAATATATTATCACTAGCTGACCTGGCTAACTTCGTTCCGCCCTACAACCTTATAATATCGTGGTTACTTTAATTTAACTTATTTTAGGATTTCATTAATGTTAAGTATTACATTAATACAACTTTTTTGCAAATACAGAAATGTTTTATTGCTTGCCATTGCGAAAGAAGAATGGCATCAGGCAAACACATTAGGCATCTTCTCTCTAGCGTCAATATACGATAATATGCGATACTGCATGTTAAGCACTTTCTGATATCCAACATCTTTTGATCAGGATCAAAGCATGGTTATGCATCTCCTCATTCACCTCAAGATCGGAATTTCTTGAACTGACACGAATTCGACGTAAAATGATGCGTAGTTTTGTCAACAGATGGCACCATATGGTTTTTGCATTCGTAAAATTAATTAATTAATTTTGTTATTCGATAACTTATCCGATATTTTATTGCTTATTCTGCTATTCGGGACGGAAACAAATCCAACAAATCAAAAACCATGGCAATCGGTCCAGCCGTTCTCGAGTTATAAGTGTTGTAACAAACACGACTTTCTTTTATATATATAGATTTAGTAAACGCTTGTCTGTAAAATACATCACGGTGCGTGAGTCACAAAGTCAGCCGCGAAGTGTGGCGTGCTGCAAGGAGGCATTATGGCCCACGCACTGTTCCTCCTATACAAATGTAACGATTGCGGGGGTGGACCGCCACCAGTGTGGTCTGAGGATATTAAATTATTAACCTAACAAACTTAACACCTCATAAACCAAAATAACGTTTAAATTTAACTTATTCGTCTTGTTCTCGATCGCTGCAGAGTCCATTTCCATAAATATCATTTATTTACGTTTATCATATCACAAGGAATTAAATTACGGTTCTACAGAGTCTATTGTGTTCCGACAAGCCTAGATGTAACAAGAATTATTCCATAGAAAGCAGTGACGGGTGAGCTCTTTGTAAATTAAGTCCTGGAGTGGCGTAGCTTTCTTTATCTTTGGGTAGAGCTCACTGTAAATCTAATAATGTGCCATTTTAGCCGTATATTATTTGCTATTGCCTATTCCGTATTCATGTCAGTGTCAGTGGTTTACTACTGAGAGGCGACGTTTACATATTTATAGACGTTTTCTCTTACTAATTTTAATGTTTTATAATCAATGAAGTTGCTAGGATTATGAATACAATATTAGTGTAGGATCACTAATATTGTATTATATATGCAACTTAATGAATTTGTTTAACAGTCTAAACTGATGTAATGTTTCTTAGATTATGTATTAAAAAACTAAGTCTATTTCTTCACAATTACTTGCTACTAATAAGGATTTAAATTAGAAGTGCCCATAGTTGTGAAAAAGGAACAAAAGTTTAGATTTAATGTTATTATCTTGAGTCATTGGTACTTTCTCGTGTTTATATCGATCGCTTAACCATATCAGTAAAAGTATGGGCTATTAAGTTTATTGCTATTATCAATAAAGCCTTAAGTGGTCCTTTTGTATTATGTCCTTTTGTTAACTTTACACAGTTAAGATACTGTTAACATGCAATAATTAAGCTTATTCAGATTAGACTACTCAAGCTTACCATTTATGTAATGATGTAATGGATTCCAATATACCCTTAGTTAGCAAATACGATGTTGTCACCGACATAATGGACTGACCTAATTATAAAAGATGCTATTTACAATCAGTTTTTCATTATGCAATTCACAAGTAGCGTATTTACTTGTACTAAGGTTTAGTGTCTTATCTGCGATATTTATTAATAGGCTTCTGGGCATTCTAATCATTATGGGCCTCAAATAAATATTATTTAATACGGTATCAAACTTTTGGTTTAAATACACTAGGAGAATTGAGATTCAACGATGAAGGAAGACTTTTTTATAAATTATAATATAACAAAATGCTATCTAAATTATATAACTAATTCCACAATAACCTTTGAGTTCTACGAACGTAGCTGCTAATAAAACATAAAACAAACAGCGTTTAAAACAATTAAATTCCCTTATTTACCACGTTCTATAAAATTCTCAATTATAATCTCCAAAGTGCTATTCCTAGATACCGTTGGAAGACAATAAAATGCCAAGTTTTACGATACACCGTGTTAATACTTAAAGCTACGACCTTAGCACAAAGAAGCTTAAACTTACCATAAAATCTGGTCAAAACACTCGCAAGTTACGCTCAGATGTCATTCACAAAATATAGTCAAATCTTGTCGTTAAGATAGTATGTAAAAGTATGGGGGTTCCGTCGACGAATTTAGTTTTAGTAATATAACAAGACAGTCACTCTGTTTTTGTTTGACTACAAAAAAATGTGCTTAGTTATATTATATATATACATCATTTATTCGCAATTATAGAATGATAGCTGAAACAGCAAAAAATATCGGATATGAAGGAAAATCATACATTTTAATACACTGAATATTTGTTTCATTTACAAAAAAACTCAGGCGATTCTTAAATTTTGAAACGCTCCAACTGAAACAATATTTTATTCTGTTTGATAAAACTATATTCCCAATCAAATTAGGCATCTTGTTGAGATAACTTCATTATGGTGTCAAGTTTTAGACCATTTAAGTTCCTTTAAAAATAGTCCTTCGGTCCTATCCTATTAAAGAACATGGACGGTTAGTACGGTATTTACCATAGTTACGATTACTTTTAATAGTTATAACATCGATACCATGGTATCAAAAAACTAAGTTAATTTGAGTTAAGAGGAGTAAAATATCTTCGGCACTTTTATTTTGAAACGGTACTCTAATTCCACTAAAAAATTGTGTAACAATAAAACGTAGGTTTTATTACTTAATCTGTCCTCGTGTTTACATCGCGGCTCATTTGTTACTCGTAAAAATCCTTATTTCTTCTAAGCTTTTTATCAAACTTTTTAAGTTCGACGTTTTATTGCTCAACGCATTAAGTAATTAATATTAAACAATTATCTATTCTAAATTAAATTAACGTAATTATGGCGGAGTTAATTTTAGATTAGGTTTTAACGATTTATAAAGGTGTTTTAACGGATGGCGTTGGACAGTTAAACGTAAAGTACTTATTTTAAGTGTCTTTGGAAGAACAAAATCCCTTTACTGTTGTTGGTCATTTCTACGTTTCAATGATAGCTGGGCAGATAGTGATCTAGAGTAAGGTTCACATTCAGGACCTATGACTTCTGCATGTCAAAATCCAACACGATTTCGACGTACCAAAGTCACACTGAGCACTAAGTCCCGACTTAGATGTTTTAACAAAGTTGGCACCCAGAATCTCCCTCCAGAGTTATCTGGAGGGAGATTCTGTATGTTAATACAATGCGCGTAGAAATGTTCTTTTTCTACACAGAATGTAAGGTTGTTGGGAAGTCTCCAAAGCGACTGAATCAACCTGGCGAATATTATTATCCTAAACAGTTGTTTTCATATAGTACAAATGCATAAAGGTAATGTATGTCACTCGTTACATCTCGTACTCACAAAATTAGCATTGAATAGTGTGATTGATGATGCACATATTTGCATGATCAGATAATAGGGCAGATTAGTAAAATTGATTGGATGGGCTCGCCTTTAGCAAAGGGCATTGTGATTGGGCTATAATTCTTTCCCGTTACTGATTTGCACATGACACGGGTATGTTAGGGTAAGGTTTAAAATATAAACGCTATAAAGCTAAACCATGTTATTATGAAACATAGATATTATTATGAACATAAGTTTTATAACTTTACAGATATTTTAATTTGACACATTATAAATACAGACAAACGTAAATAGCACCAGCAGAATATTACATGATAGAAACATGTTAAAAAAATAGTTTCTGTAAAATTACTGAACATAATTGAATGGCGGGAATGTTACAGAACTTATTTAAAAAATAAAAGATGGACACCAAATTGTAAGTATCTTTCAATAATATACAAAATATCCAGCAGTTATGCTGCAATTTTACCTAAAGCTCTTTGACGATATTTGCATCAAAAAAGTTGGCAAGTATTTTAAACCAAGTATCCAAGTAGGACGTTACAATAAAAAAATTAACAATGACATTTTTCATGCAAAATCGAAGCTATACCAAACTCAAACACTAGTAATAGATAGAGTTAGCATTGATTTACGATATTGTGTCTCTGATCGATTGTGGACAGTTAAACATTACTGCGCTTTTATTGTGTCTCGGACATTTCCCAGCACACATCGTTAATTCCCCGTGATCCTAGGCCAAGTCAGCTGATATTTGATATTGTGAAGTGATAAAAGTAATAACACTATGTTGAAATGTATGTTAATATCGGAAAATGAAAGTCGAAACTGTCCAAGATTTCTAAATTTATTTCATAATAACAATGAACTTATGCTATATTTGAGTTAATAATGTCGGCTACATACTAGTGTTGGAAACTAAATAGTATGTTTTTTTTCATGAGTGAACACAGAATTCAATACAATGTAAATTCCTAGATATGGATTTTTCAATTTCTATGCGCGATTATCACTTCGAAGAAAACATCTTAAGGAAGCCGGCATTTCAGGATCCTTAGACCAATAACCAACGCAGAGAAGGTCTTTGGGACATGCCTCTAAAGTGAGGGAATAATAACACAGATGAAGAAATATGTCAACCTGTTATAATTGTCCCCAGACTGTACAAGTGCCAAAAAATTATATAAAAACATTAATAAAATTTTTTTTTTGCAATTTTGCCTAATATTATTTATACGAAACTTATTTTCAACTAACTGTGAGTGAAACTGAAGTTGACAAATAGCTTAATCACAAGTCCATTTAAAAATCATAAATTTAATCAAAATGATATATAAATATCAAACTTTTAGTCTAAATCGCCAAATAAAAAATAGTGTCGGCTTGTTTTACGACTTTTTTACGATTCCGATAGTGATTTTACATTTGTACAAATTGATGCGTCGTGTCATCGAACCGACACACATTCCTATTTAATTACATTTTTATGAGTGACAAGTGTAAAATTGCGAAATAAAATGATTTTGTGGACATCCATTTATACGAGCTTTTATGGTGTGAAACGCTTTTATTAACTACATAAACTTCTAACCCCGATTGACGATTGAGTTTATAGTTCAAATGAAAAAAATATTTTAATAATATAAGCACCATTATCTATAATGAAAAATATGTTGAAAAACATAACACTCTACATCTTAACCGTTCCATGTACCTCAGCTTCCTATGAACCGGAAACGGACGTTATCTGGAATGTAAAGCATCTACTATTTTTTCACTTCATATCATTTTCTTCATATTCATATGTTTATCAACACATTTCCGCAATTTAAGTCTCTAACCACCATCATCATAGTACATCCCTAAATGCACCAATTAACTAAAAACACAATTTGTTCACCGAAGTCTATTATGTCAATTCATTGTCATAAATAGTAATAACTTTAACATCTCACAGAATTTATTGCAACAGTATATGCAAAAAACTTTGGTTCGTTCAACCCTAGAGCCCCGAGGGCAGGACAACTAAGTATTTGGACCTCCACTTAAGATTGTGTGATCACGCGCGAACCCGCCCTGCTCATCCTGAGGTCTCGTCCTTATTAGCAAGTTATTGAGGTGTTTTTTCATTTCAATTCGAAAAATTGTATTGTTTTTTAAAATTGTATTTATTTTTTTATTTATTTATTTTATTTATTTACACGTTGCAAAAAACAAATAATGAAACACAATACAAAAAAAATTATAAGGGATGCAACGGGCGGCCTTATCGCTAATAAGCGATCTCTTCCAGGCAACCCTAGTTAAAGAGAAAAACTAAAACTATTTAATCTATGACTTGCCGGAAACCGTATATTCTACGCGACATTTCACGTACAGAATAAATCTAAATGCAGCCTAAAGTATAATCTTTTCAATATGTATTATGATTGGCTGAAATTCATTATCAACAAAACGTTGCACTATATAAAATGTGTTTACAAGTGTATTTAACAACTAATGGTATTATTATAAGCCTGCACTACGAAACTACGTATAAAAAATAAGTAAACTAGACACAAGAATACGTATTTCCTTGTGAAAATCGGATCACAACAGACTTCATTACGTGCGAATATCGCCGACTTATAACACAACCAGAACTAAATTGAAACGTGTTATTTTCGTATAAAAATAAACGATTGATAATTTGTCAATATTTATTGGTAAACGAAACATTGGTATAAAAAAACGCCCTAATTCTGATACCAATCAGATGATAAACCTTTTATAGCTGAAAATATCTTAATCGAGATCGGTTATTTTCTCAAATCGAGCGTGTTACGACCAAGCGATGTTTGCTATGCAATGGAATATATTTTGGATAGTTTGTGGTATCTTTACATACGATTCATTTAATAAGTTAATGAGTTTGCATGCATGGATGATTAGTTTGTATGTAGGTAATACATTTATTTATAATTGTTGTTCTTGAAAGTTGAATCCGGTTTTAGTTACATATTTACTTGTTTTATCTATCTTTGGTACATAAAAAATGTTTAACGTATCAACGCAAATTTGTTAAATAATTTTCCATCCGTTCTATTTTTAAAACAAACTAAAATTTTAACGCCGCCAAATTATTTAGACTTGACGTAAGCTTGTTTCCTCCAAAAGTAATCAATTTTTTTTATAAAACAACCAACAATCTACAAAATAAAGTTTGTTAGCTGAAGATCAATAGTTTAAAGCAGGTTAAACAAAACTCATCTATACTAGTGTTATTCGGCCTTAAATGCAAATACTCGTATAAGATAAAACACTTATTATTCAGGAATTTGATAGTGCACCTGTTCGCTCGCTCTATTAATGCTTTATTTAAATGTTAAATAAAAGTTTAGACTTCGCTCTGATGTTTATTGTTTGAACTTTCTGTATTGAGTTCGTTTCATTATCAAAGATGTACCGTCGAATGGGCGTCAACTTAAATATTTTAATATGGATTTGGTGAAAACAATGTATGTAGTTTGAATTTCCATATAACAATAAGAGTTAGTTTATCCACATCTTATTGACATACATTAAAAAGAAATATATGTACAATTTTATTACTCTAAGATGAGAGAGTCAGAGAGGGCATTTTTTTAACTTTTATTATTTTTTATCTCCATATACGAAGACATAAATAAAATGCGTACATAAGATTTGTTATGAATTATTATAATATATTATATGGTTTGGCAAACGTTTTCTAAATGCTTTTAACAGTTTATAGGGCTGAAGAACATGTACATATTATTTGACAAGTTCAAATATGCAACTTAAAAATACCGAATCATTTCAGTTCCTATATTACGAAAACTATGTGATTTATTTTCAGCAATTGCAAATTTATTGAACCGGAATTTCGCCATTTTAATATCTAGACAGAAAGTTAATAAATAAGATAATAGTCTAGTAGTCACACCTAACGTCAGCACGCGATTTATCAATAAATAATATAATTTATGAACTGACTCGATTCTTTATAAAGAAAATGTTTGGAAAGTGTTGGTTCCGCATACACATTTTCAATTAGTTTACTTACATTCTATATCCATCAATCATACGTTAATACATTTTTATATACATATATAATAATATTTTTATCAGAATACTATTATTAACTTGGGCCCTCGTTAAAAAAAAATTAGGTTTGCTAAAGAGAAATGGTGAGAAATTTACTAAATATGAACAAAAGAGATAGGGTTAGAAATACTAACATTAAGAAAAAGACAAGAAGCAAACGTTACGTTACTAAGTGTATTCGACGGGACAAGTGAATAATTTAATCACATTGTTTGGCAAAAATATAATTGTTATTCAAATATATAAGTAAATATTAAATATAAATATAATAAATATAAATAGCCCTAATAATCTTTAGAAAGTAGGATAGTTCGGTAAACGTAAAATAAATATATTAAAAACTTAGCAACTGTGGTTAAACCGAAAATAAATAAAACTCCATCAAACTAAACAGTCTTAAATTCGTGATTTCTATTCAAAAATATAATAATAACTTTGATCCAACCCTGATAAAGCAATATAATTATCATATTGATCCTCCAATCTCTCAGCAAACCCAAAAGCCTTTTGGCAAAAAGGCATTTACCGCCCACGAGCCAATAAAGGCGAAAAATGTTATCTTAAATATCAACATAAATTTGGTTGGCGCCGACTATGAATGCTATTAGCTCCTAAGCAAAATAAATTATTCACGACCAATTTTTATTGATTCAATGACTCATGAATTCCTATAGGTTCTATAGTTAGGTTTGTTTCCAAGATGTCTTGTTGCTAACACTTCATGAACTATCCATATTTTACTCGTCCTTTTAATGGCCTATCTCTACAGTGGCACTCATTTCCTATTACATTCATTATTTCCTAATACATATTATAGTGTAAAAATACAATTGATAAAATTAAAATAAATCAGTGGCGCTACAACGTTTGGGCCTCAGATTTCTGTATATATTTCATGATCATTTGTGAATCTAATAGGCAAGTAGGTGATCAGGCTCCTGTGCTGGACACATGCCGTCGACTTCTTGGGTTGGCGAGCCGGTTTACTCACGATGTTTTCCTTTACCGTTCGAGTGAATGTTAAATGCGCACATAGAAAGAAAGTCCATTGGTGAAAAAATAAATACAAGCTCTAACTTTTACCCCTATTCGATCAACCCCTATTTTTCAGGTTTAAATAGAGAAAAAGTCTCAGAAAAATCTAAAAAGTTTTCATTCCGGAAAACTGAACATTCTCTGGGGTAGCATAGCAAAATGCTCCATGTTGGTATGTACTAAAAAGGTAGGCAGGGGCAGCTAGTATTTTATACAATAATTGCGTTATATCTTTTTAAAATATCAGTTTTAATTAATCAAAAATCAAGACAAAACAAAATAGCGCGTAGTACCTGATAATGACTGTAGAATTAAGAAGATTATTCTGTTTTCGTCCAGCCATCTCATTTCCTCAATTTAGGAGATGGAATCTTAAAAGATCGTCTAATTAACTCCCAAAATAAAACCATTGTCATTAAGTTCGTCAACGCCATCACAACACACCACTGATCCTTTGACACAATTCTTTGTTAACCTCAAAGGAATTTATCCCTACGGCTGTATAATATAAGATTTACAGTTGTGTGCAATCCCGATCATATTTTCTACAAATACCAGAAAATAGTTAACGTATGACTGAAGAATGCTTTCGGTGGTTTGAAGGTGACAATTATTTCAGTGACATTTCTCTATGTAGTCTACATTAAAATTAAAATAAGGTTTTTAATTGTCTATATGAAAATATTTCGATTGTAATGGCTATATCCTGTTCCATTTATGAATAATATATTGATTTATGTTATATTTCTATAATACTTATATAGTATATAGTATATTCTGTAATACTTATATAGTAACGAATAAAAATAATACTATTTTGATTATGAAGTTTTTAAGGCTTTTATGCAGTGGCTATCTGTAAGCTAGGAAGCTTAAATAGGTATTTGCAGAAAGCTATCTAGTGAGATAATAAATATAGTGGCGGAGAGTTTATTGCCAGTTCTTCTCTTCCGTTCTACGCCCTTGATTTGAGAACTGGCAGTAAATGTAAAATTAGAAGCATTAATATTTATTTCTTTAATGACGAATTACAAGTGTACATTATGTTACCTACGTGAATAAATGATTTTTGAATTTGAATTTGATAATTGTTTCGAGGTATCAACGGAAGTTACTGAATTGATAATGAAATCCTATATACAACTTCGCTTTTCTATCTATTTCCTGAAAGCTGGAGGGTAATTTACATATTTGGTAAACGATACATCTAAGTTAAATAATTTAAAAATAACATTTGTAAAATATTCTAACATTTAAATAATGGAGATATTAGGTTTCTAAAGCCTCAAAGGTTATTTAAAATTTAATAAATTATTTTTTAGATTGTACCAGATTTAGCGCCTTTAATATCCACCCTACCTGTGATAGCTGTTGACGCGGTATTATGTAGAAGAACTTTAGTTTTAATTAAAGATCGCGTGATGATGCTTGACGGACATTAGTTTTATACCTGTCAAATTATTTTTGTCACATGTAACCCATATTATACCTGGTGATTACAGACAGCCCAGGGAACAATAATTTTCCCATGTGTTTGCAAAATCAGAAACTCGGATATTAGAAGAAAAACAAAAGTAACGGATATACTAGCTCATACAGACAATTTAAAATGGAGATAGACACTAGACAGGTTACATGCTGAAATGCAAAGTTGATAGTGGAAAGCAACTCTGTGGTCTCCAAGAGATAGGACCAGAAGACAGGGGCGTCCAAAAACACGATGACATGAGCAGGACATACTGGCCCTAATTGCCAATGATAGAACTAATTTGCGAGAGCTGGGGGAGGCCTATGCCAAAAGGAACACCAAATTGCGAGAAATTTTATAAAAATTCTAATCCAAACTTTATTAGTTTGAGGATAACGTAAAACTTTTAATAATTTAGTGCTAAAGTCAGGCTTGCATTGTCTAATTAGATCAATTCATTATTGTCAATATTTTCCTAACGCTTCTCACCTAATTTCTCCCCACTAGAATGTATAAACTGTTAAGATTTGATTTTATAAAGGTTTTCGAAATATATGGGATGTCAACATTTATTTCTCTTAAAACAACGACTGTTTAAAAGTTAGCTTAACGGTAGTTAAAACACTTATCATATGGGTATATATAGAATACCACTTAATACGTTTAAATGTAAAGAATTTTTCAATTTTGTACTCGTTGACACAAGTAATAAATAACGAACAGAAGCCCGTGGGACAGTTCAATTTGTAATTCATCTAACTGATCGCATAATTCACTAAATATACTTGTTTTTAGATTTATTACCCATTAATCTTGGTATTACTCATTATTATGTCATCTGAACTACATTTATTTCAAAGATATGTCTCGGAAAATATAGAAAAATTCTACATTATAACTGAACTTTCATATCAAACAAAACCTATTTTCTACTTACATAACTTTTTCTCTCTCATTTCAGCTCGGTGGATCCTGAAAACAAAAGCGAAGGTATGAATTACATGTGCAGTGTGCACTGTGTGTGTACTTGAGTTCCTCAATTGACAAAATAATATATTAATAAATACTATAGTAACGCTACTACGGTTTATAATGATAATTTTTCCGTCTAGGATTGTACCACAAAGAACGGTTCGGTGGCCGTGATATACAATTTAATACTAAAATAATAAGTCCTGAGTACATACCTCGTTACGATGTTAACTTACCAAGAAGAAAGGCTTACAATTGTCAGTCGTTAGGATTTGGAGTAATTGTATTAGTTTGGGAACAATAACAGAGGTTAGACTGATAACCTACTGATACCTTGCCTCACAATAGTTCATAAAAACGCCCAAAACACTCACTATAAAATTATTAATTGAGGACGTAACTATTAACAAATATAATTTATCAAAAAGGTATAAATCAAAATTAATACCCGTCTAACATAACCCGAGTCAAACTAAGCAATGACTACTCAAAAAATGTGACGTTCGGCCGAGTAAAAATATTTTGGATCACTCTCATCAAATTTTATTAAACTAAAAGGACAAGGAACAAGGATGCTATCAATCATAATTTATAATAGCTGATACTTATTGTAATTTTTTGGTGAAAAACACGCCGGTTTCTTCGCGATTTTCTCGCACACGAACGTAACAATTTAATTTAAAATCGATTAAATATTTAGTAAATAATAAGTGATCTTAAAAATGCCTCGATCCTATTTTTAATCCAAACAAATTTAGGTTTCAAAAAATCTGAATCACCACAACATTCAAATACAAATTCTCATCGCCGACAAATAAATCGCTATGAACCTAATAAATATGTATAAAATTAATAAATATACGTATGCAAGTTGGCGTACCTGCAATAAAATTGATATGTAACGTTGTCTAGACGCGTGGCGACTGTGCACTTGATATGTATGCCAACTGCACCTATAAATATTGGACCACCGACAGCTTTTGACGTATCGGAGATTCAATGAATTTTTAAATATTCTATATAAAAAATATCCGAATTTTCATATATTAACGTCTTAATTTGAAATCACCAAGAATCTATCACAATCACGGTTTGAAAGATTTAAGCCAAATGGAAATGGGGTGGACACTCTGGTACCTTTTGTGATATAATATTGTACGAGTATATTAAGAATATAAAGCCTTTGCGAGCTATATCTGACGAGACTGACGGGCAACCTCCAGTCCTTCTTCTCAATGGAGAGGCCCCAAAAGGAGAATAATATTATTATTTATTAAATGAGCCACATACACAAAAGTCGCACTTATTCAATCAAGAGTAATTAAATGCGAATATAAATAAGATACACATTAATTTGATTCTAAATTAAGCGTAGACAGTCTGGAAGAAAATGTCACGTCTCATTGGATCGGGAAGCACGTTTAAAATACTTCCGGTTTTCTTTGATTTTCACGTTCTATATCCATAATATCAATGATTATTGCTTCGAGTGCTAGATTTAGTCCTATATTATATTGTTAATGCATTTAAGTAATCCTGCTGCCGTACTCTGTAATCTCTAATTAAATGATAGAGTAACAAACACCTTAACGACGTCATCTACGGAAGAAATCTCTTTGATAATATTATTTTATTTTTGTTGATTTCGCTAACTACAAA
Source organism: Pieris napi (assembly GCF_905475465.1). Classification (NCBI taxonomy): domain Eukaryota; kingdom Metazoa; phylum Arthropoda; class Insecta; order Lepidoptera; family Pieridae; genus Pieris; species Pieris napi. The sequence goes on along the minus strand of NC_062239.1, from coordinate 524,815 downwards.
TTACATGGTTCAAACTCTATATTTGAATCGGAATAATTATCTGTGGAGGTTACATGGAAGCTCAAACTTAAAATTGCATTTATTTTTTACACCTATTGGATACAGAATTTCATATTAATTTATTTTTATGAAACAGAAAACATAAGTAAAATAATTTTGAAATTAAACCTTAAACAAACGACAATTAACACTTTATAGTTCAAAGAAAAAACTAAATTGTTACTGCTAAACAAAGTCAAAGTCTTCCCGCTTCTTCTTATATGGAAAATATATACATCTTTAACGCTCAACAAAATATGTAAAAATGTCTTTGAAAAACCCTGTTTCGTAAATTCTTTACAAGTATTACCCACATTAGCACATACCATAACACTTATCAATGCCCGTGTCACTATCTATTGCACAGTGGCGCCACCTTCCGATTTGCAAACATAAGTGTGTTCGCAAAGTATCTATGCAATGAAAATGAACCTTATATAAGTGGCTTTAAAGAACATTTAAAGCTTTAGTTTAGTTTAAATGATTAGCTTACATTTGCCAAAGCACACGCGAGTTGACTTCATTTCGAACAATCACATTATTGGCTCATTTAGAGGCGGTATTCATACAAATTACACCTTAAATGTACTCTTTCCTTTGCCATTTGTCATTCCAGTAACTTAACAACGGGATGGCGCGAATTAAATAGCTTTTGTAAATCGTTCAGACGTGTGCGGAGTGTTGAATATTCGATGCGATTTCGATTCCGCGTTTAGTATCGATTACGACGCTATTCGATTGTAATGGCTATTTCCTGTTCCATTTATGAATAATATATTGATTTATGATTTCTTTACTTATATAGTAGCGAATATAGAAAATTTGTATTTTGATTATGAAGTTTTTAAAACTTGGGTTTTTGGGAAGTTTTTGAAAGTTTTATTTTTTTTATATTATTTTAGTATTAAAATTATACTTTATTTAGTATTTGGCTTACTACAAATCAAGTTCAGCTATGAATACATACGTTCGACGTCTAGAGAGAAAATTGTTTCGTGGTATCAACGAAAGTTACTGAAATGATAATGAAATGCAAAATACAATTTGAAGATCGCAATGTAATGTCAATGTGATAATACAAACGATACCCATTTGTAATTATCACTCATATATTTTATTTGCAATTTTTAAAAAAAAAATTGATAATAATTTAATAAAACTGTATCGTTTACATGAGTATTGACACGAGTTGTCAATGAAAGGTTTGAGCAATGAGTCTCTATTACTTTTCTATATATTGCTATTTTCTGAAAGTTGAAGGCTAATTAACATATTAACGTGGTATTTAGATTTTTCATTAGGTGTACAAAGACTTGCTGTAATGAATTCTAATTTCAAATACAACGAATATTTCATTGGATTATTTTCGTATGACAAATCTACCATATTTTATAGACTTAATGACCGATTACCAAACATTGGGATATTGAGTTTATAAACTAGGATTTTCCGCGGCTAACAAAATCTAAGAAGTGTCAGCGAGATGTCAAATAAAGATGGCGCTTTATTTGAAAATGGAACATTTCGCCCACCCATTTTGACAGCTTTTAGATAAAACGGTTTTAAGATGATGTTAGAGTGTATAATGTTCCAATTACCTAATTTAGTTTAATTCTAAATACAAATATGACTTATTATGCAACACTGGGCTTATATTATGAAAATATTGATATATTTTACAACAGTCTTCCAACTTAACGTAAGTTTGTTTATCATGCTCTGAGCTTTAAGCTTCTATTTAGTATCAGTTATGAAAACATTTTTTTGTTACTATTTATTTATTGTTAGTTTTTTATTTTGTGGTTGCTTGTTTAATTCTTTCCCTTGCTAGCTTGCTTATGTTCTAATATAATTTGTGTATGTGCATTTGTGTAAAATGTATGATGTCATATTATCTTGTATAATTTTATGCATACAATTTGTTTTAGCACTTATAAATAAATAAATAACTATGCATGTATATGAAGTCTTCAACCACTATTGTTGGTTGCATATAACGTAGGAAGAATTTATAATTTGTTGAGTGATAGTGATATTGCGATTACTTATCTCTAGGCTCGTCTGGTTGTGATTCCTCCCATAGTTCTGCCTTCCTACTTTAAAGGTATCATTTAAGGTAGGTGTAGTGTAGTTGAAATCCTCTATATTTGAAGACCTGCCTAAGCACTTTAACGTTGTACACATCAACGCTCAAAATGTTCTAGCGCATTACATAGATCTGCTTACATTTGTCTCAAAATATATATTCTTATTTCGGAAACATAGATCAATTCTTCCCTCTCCTATATTACTTACAGATACCGGCAAACTTCTTGAGCATTAAACAAGGAATTGGGGGAAAGTTTGCGCATCGTACACATACGAGCAAAAAAAGTATCTTACTATTTTATTTAACTGTAGAATACTTTTTACGTAGGTAGCTTTTAAATATAGTTAGTTTTAATGTTTACCCAAAAATCGCGTCTGCGCAGGCAAGGACATTTGTTCAAGTTGTTTGCCATGAGGACAAATGTATGTGGGTACATGGAGTTTTTTCCGGCTTCGCCATCCTTCAAACATATCTTACGCGAACATGTTTTCGCCTCACAAGCGAACAGGCTGATGAAGGAATATAGTTTATACGTCTTAATCCATAGTTGCCAATATTAAGCAAACATGTCAATAACTCACGCACAAAGCATGTAAACTTCAAGCTGAGTGTCAGACACGGGTAGCGAAACCTAACCTAATTGCCGCACGATAAATTTTACACGATGTCAAAGTTAGATTATTTTGAATCGACCTTAAATAAGTTGAGTCATTTTAATCAATTATTGGGTGCACTTAAGCACGCTAAAGTTTATTTACATTATTTCCCTAACAATGTTTTGGTGATGTTTTTTAATTTTACCTGGCAATGATAGAATTATCAAATAGTAAGCGTCATTTTTATCTAAGCTCATTTTTCTAAGGTAAAATTTTTAACACACTCCAAAATGCACTTAAAGTAACAATAACAATACTTTTTTACATTGATAGGTTTTATTACTAAGAAACCTAAATTTTTACTAACTAGGGTAGGCCGTTCATAGCATTTTTCCTGATTTTGTAGTTGGATTCGTAGTTTGTAGTTGTACGAGTATATTTATTTTATTGTAATTTTAATATAAGCTGTTGGCTACTTGTTTTACTGCTTACTTACACTGCTTGTTTTACTTAAGACAGTCATTATTTATTACATATATATATACATACCCATAATGTAAAATAAATATCATTTAGCAAGTTAAAGTGTAATCTAAAATAAAATTATTTCGTTATATTTAAATACCATCATGTTCATATGATGGATAGAATACACTTGGACCACAAACAGTAATATTAAATCAAACCTCAAGACGAGAGAATCGAGCTCAAATTGATTAAGAGTTAAAAGTCAATAACCATTAAATCCTTATAGTCTGTTCCATTCTAGCCCTTATGGAGTTGTAATAAGAGCGATTTAATTTAGTTCACAGGAGGTGCAAATTGGTGTTTCATAATATTTGTATTGCTTAACACCGGTAGTGGCTTTTGGATTTGGCTTGTGCATGTTCAGTGATCTACACGAATAATTTATTAATAAATTAAGTATGAAATATGGGAGTTTAGATTAAACAATATCCATTGGTACTTTCTTAGTACATATTTCCTGTAACTTCATTAGCTTCGTTTAGAACAAAAAGGTGTCTGTATCTTTTATGAGGACCTGGTATCTATAATAATACAGGGCGTTCCAAGACTATGGGACATCAAGGGAAAGTTACGTAAATGTAGATAGGATATTTTGCTGAAAGAAGACTTTATTTTATTTTGAAAAGTAGGAAGTATTTTTATTTCTTTTCTGTGCCTGTCTTCCAAAATACTGTAACTTAAGAAGAATTATTATTTTTTAACCATTCTCTTGATTGGCATCAAAAATATAAGGGGTGTTTTTTTCACATGTGAGTCGGTTCGATTCCCTGACGAGACAAGTAATTTTTAGAAAATCATTGAATGCAGTTATACTAACGTTTAAAAATAAAATAAAGCCTTCTTTTAGAAAAATATTCTATCTACGATATTTAAGGTTCTTTCCCTTGATGTCTCAATTTTAATTTAAAATAGTCACATTACTAAATGAGGTTCTTGAAATTTCAAATGTAAATAACTACAAGTTAATTTAGAGTTGTGTTTCTCTTAACATTAAAAAGGTAACGCATCCAAATGATTATGCATTATGCTGATATAAGAAAATGTCTTACAGGATTTCCCTTGTATCGCATTTTGTACTACATAACTTAGATTGACTGATAACACAAACAAGCTTCACACACTTACACAATTCTCTGAACACATTGCAAAATATAAACAAGGAACTAATGCTGAGCTTCTTTTGATCTCCTGAGGTTTTCTGACAGCCTGGTACATAACAGCATAATTCGCAGGATTTGATGAGAAAGTAAATATCGTAAAATGGGGCTAAAGATAGATATTGTTGCTAAATTAGGTCTACCGTTGAGGTTTGCGGTGAGGTTTATTTAAGCTTTGATAGCTTTTGAAGCTCTGTTCGGCCACTGTATTGCGTAATTCCTTAAGCTTTGATTACATCGCAGCTAACACTAATGCTTCCTTCTTGGGATTAGCATAAGCTAGTGCTTTTAAAGAATTGCCACATACTTCATAGTTTTTAAAATCTTAAGTCTTTTCGATACATTTTTAAAATAATATAATTTTCCATATATCAATCATTGATAACATAGTTTCTGTGTTAAACATTTGGTATATAGTCACTACTTCCCGTGATTTTTTTAGTCAAAGATGGCATCCTATGTACCATTGCCATTATTTTAGTAAAGAAGCTAAGCTGTTAGGATCATAACATGAATTAATTCTCAATATTGGCAGAGGAAAGCGGTACAAAAACACCTCCAGTATCTGTTAACAACAACATCCAAAAACGGGTACAGATTTACTCCTAAAATAGCGCGGTAAATACGTGGTGTAAATAAATGTCGGTGGATTGCGTCCGATTGATATATGGATGGATCCGGCATGTCTGCGACTATTTTACCATAGATTAAATAATAAATAGTATTTCAAAGCAAAGAAACATCCTTTACCTGTATATTGTGGAGCATTTCTAGTGAAATTCCAAAACGCATAGATTTTGACTCAATTTCTAAATTTATGTAAATTATTTGATAACTTATGTTCTCACAAAAGATGCGATATTTCAAAGCCAATACATTTATTTATGTTTTTTGACGTCGCCATACCGTTCATGCCTAAAACAAAGTGTAGTGAAAAATATATTAACAAAGCCAACAGTTAGCTATCTCAAAACTTATTATATACTTTGAGTTATGGCGCTTCTGTATATAAATATTCTTTGTATAAATGTAAGTTCGAAGAAAGCATGAACGGTGTTACGTTTAACTGGATTCAGATAATATTGACATTACATATTAAAAACATTTCCTAGTAGGGAATAATGTTCCTACGAACTGCCGATACGCGGATAATGGAGAATCTCTGTATCTTTAGACTTATCTTGAGTAACAATGTACTGTGTGTGGAATGAAATATTTTAGTGGTCTCAGTAGTTTGAAAATTAACTGCCAATAAATAGAGTGATCAACGGAAAATAAGGAGAAATATCTACTTTATCCTATAGTCATATGTATGACAAACGCATTAGGAGACTGTGAAGTAAATACAGTATTCCCTCCTATAGCACGGTAGATTAGTTCCGCGTTATAGGAAACGCGTTGTAGGAGTATCCTCGCATAACTAGCTTGTACGTCCCCATATAACGCGTTATGTACAAATGATCACATTTACCTTTTCTCGTTAAAGGGGATTTAAATCGAATATGAATAAAAATGTTATGAACGAAATAATTTATACAAATCATTATAAATATCACAATACATACGTGTTATAAGAGTGACTGAAATCGCGGAATATGAAAACGCGTTATAAAAGTACCGAGGGTTTACTGACAGTACAGTACAATAATACTTTAAATTACGCGAACACACTCATATAAATAAACCTCGCAAGTTGTACGTCAGTATACTTGTTCATATTGAATTCGCTATAAATCTCTTAAACTACCTTGTCTTCTAGACATACCAATTATAATAATATGAAAGCTAGTTAACGATATTATTAGCTCATAAACGTCGTGTCTGTCAGCTGATCCATGACACCTGGCTAAATTAGTGAAAGTGAATGAAAATCTTAATACCACCAATTTCCTTATGTACTCGTAAACGTAACTAGTGTTATTTATGGTCTGTAAACCGTATTGGTTGAGGTTAACTACGTGGGTTGCTCACGCACCAATTTACACACACATTACACCTCACACACACACCATTTACACCGCTTTACGACTCAAATCTTAGGGGGGAAAAGTATTATTTGATTGACGCTTTGTCCCTTATATGGCAGAGAGTGGCACAGAGCAGACAAGAATGGCAGGATTTGGAGGAGGCCTTTGCCAAAACACAGCAGACACACCTATAAATAATAAGATATAAATATAAATGTGTTTAAGTGTTAAAAAATTTATTTCAAATACTTACAAATACAGGGCTATTATTTATTATTATTGGTGGATACAATTTAAAATACTTTGTGATCATCTTTATTACTCTGAAAAGCGTATGCTTTATTTGATCAGTAGTAAGTCACAGGCCATATAGAAACAGAAATATAACTATTTGGCTCGTAAGTATTAGGTCGACAATATACCTATGAACCTAAAATGCAAACTTTCTCCTAATACATACAACTTTTCGCTTTTGAGAAACGTCGTATTTTGCAAATAACTACTTACGTTATAAAACGCTATTAATTCCGGCAAATGTCGTAAAGCCGCCATTTCAATGATATAATAATACAGTGTCATTATAACGCCATATATTTATATTCACATTATAATGTGTTCTTAGATATGTATCATCACTTAAATGAACGTATAAGAAACAATAATTGTAGAATACTAAAGAAAGAAGTTTATTAGAAATTTGTGGCCTTGCTGAGCACACCAAGCTGCTTGGAAGCTATTTTCGCCTTTCCTAAATGACCGCGAAACTGGATATCGTTCGATGTGTCAACGCCCAGTATTCCGATGCTGGCTGTGGCTTTAAGGAGAGTAAGGCTAAGGACTCACGAAGCGGTTTTCACCCACGCCCGCCGCGGTGGCGTTATGGAGTTTTATTTTCAAAACTCACGAGTCTGGAGTTTTGTGCGGTTATGCAGCCGTCACGGTTGCGATTATCGCTCGCAAACTTGGCGGCTGATTATCGCAATCGCCCGTATTGGTGCAAGACGGGCGGTTAAACGATCAGTTGAGTTCCAGACCGCCATGGACACACACCAGAAACGAGCTGCTACGTTATACTTACTTCACAGAAGAATTAAAAAAAGAAGCCCTAAAAGGTTCTGGGTGCATTCACTGATTGCGGAAAGTCCTAGACTCCATATAGCAGATCTTAAACTTCAGACACCAGATTGTTTCGGTACGTATCGACAACTGCTCGTGTAATACCTGCACGTCCAATGTTAAGAGTATCCCCAGCTATAAATGTTGCTAAGTTCAACATGTAACTGTTATGCAGATGAAAAAAGATCGGGGAGAGGACACAGCCTTGTGGGATCCCAGTGTTCAAGGGTTTGAAGACAGAAGCCTCAAGTCCCCCGAAGGGAGGCGAGCCAATCTGCCAATGTGCTCAGACTTTGCCCTAGCAATCTCTTGTTCGAAGGACCTGGAGGCAGAGTTATATCCTTTTTTAAGTTCTCTGGCATCACGAGATGTCGTCGCTTCCGCCCACGTTTTAAAGAAATCCCGTTCTCGATGCTCGAGGAAACAGCATGCCTTAAAGTAGACGGCGCGTATTAGGCACAGAAGCTAATCACATGCCTCTTAGAAAAAACAAATGATCACAAATCAGATACAGAAACCTGAGGCCCAGACCTCAAATGATGTAGCGCCACTGGTTATCATCGTACTTTGTACGTATCTACATTAAAAGTACTTATTCTTTTTGTTATTTGATGTACAACTTCTAATTAACAATTTCTCATTAACTAGGTATATTCATTAAAGCTAATTAATAGATTCGTAAAGCATGGGGCAGTGTTTTAAAAGAACTACTCAACAATACGTTCAACGATAAATACTGATATTGGTATGAAATTATGAACGCAAACCTTGCAAACGAGTAATTTTTATAAAAAGAAATTAGAGAAAATACTTAACGTCCAGCAATTTTAACAGTGATTACAGAGCGGTATGTTCATTTCATTGCATCTTTAAAGTGCTATAACTCTTAATTATACGAACAATAAGTCAAAAGTTAATTTAACTCTGAACATTTATGTCAAAACATACGTTGAAGTGACGTTGAAGTCATGCCAAATTAACTGGGTGACGTGACTAACTAATTTGTGTTTTAAAAAAAGGTTTTTGTTAGTTAATTAGTTGTAGGTAATTTACGTTCGGGCCCTTTTTTAAGTATTAATAATATTTTATACGTGTTGTAGATTCCAATAGATTGAATTAAAACAGTTTTTTTTTGATGAACCACTAATTTTATAAGTAAATTACCACTATTCATTTAAAATTACTTGTAATATTAACACTAATCATTCGTGATGTATGAAGAATACTTTAATACTTATAAATCTCTATATTTATGGTGCTGTTTATTGTATTTTTTAAATTCGATAAAGAATTACATTTACTTGGCACTCGTGAATAATGTAGACAGCGAAAGGATTTTTAATAGTTCCAGATATTACTTCATTTTATCCCTTTCAATAAGTGTTTTCGATCTACTACAATTCCCAAATTTAAATTGCTTCTGTTTTTTGTATTTGAATAAAGCGTAGATTTATAAATATTTATCACAACGATGCGTTATAATTAAATTATGTGACGGTACGACGATTTATTTTGTCTGCACTTCGCTGAGTTTTGGCAGGGTGAGTTATTGCTGAATCCTGACACCTTTTGCCACTATGTCCTACATACAATTTAAATCTTAATAACATCGATAAAAATAATCTAAATGCTAACTGGGTCCCTCTACGCCGAACTAAAGCTTTAAAGCATGCGAAATGTTGGATTATCAATAATCAAAACTTCAATTGTTTTCATTTAATGAAAACTAAAAGTAATATCAAATACACTTCATAAATGCCTTCATTATAATTCTAGTAATTATACCTTTCTAAGAGAACAATAATATATTTAGCGACAACAAACATAAGAGAACATATTATTTTAATTAGAATCAAAGAGATTAAAATACTAGTTGACCCGACAGACGTTGTCTTGTGTGTCTTAAATATAAATAAAAAATCATCTAATTATATATTTAAACCATTCCCGAACCCTCTAGAACACACAAAAAATTTCATCAGTAAACTAGGAGGAGTTTAATTACAAACACAAAAGATTTGTATACATAAATATATTTAATCACATCCCACTGCATCGGGCATATTATTACTTTCAATTTTGACGTTTTCACATCATGACTAGCTATTTCCTATGCTAAATACCTATATCTATACAAATATCCATCGATCAAGCTTCAATACGTCGTAAAGATAAAAATAGTGAATTCCAAATCGACACGAAATATGCATACAGTCTAACCTTGGTGCATTAGGTCAGTAGAAAATAGAATAATTATTTTTATTAATTCAAGTCTAGACTAAAGCCATTTCTCTCACAATTCGACGACAATTTTATTCACTTACAATTTATACCGCTATATTTTAAAACGATCATACGTTTATCTCACGTTAGAAAATAGTCTGAAAGTGTATTTTTTGTTGAGTAATGAGACTTTCAGAGTCGTTATGGAGACTAATAAATATTAATGGCTATACATAGTTATTTTTGGGAATTCATATTAAATGCAATTCATAATGTTGCATATTTAGTTGGGCTTTTATACGCAATATAGAGCAGTGGCTTCAGCGTGCGACACTCATCCCTGAGATGAGAGATCGTTGTTTCGATCCCCGGCTGTGCACCAATGGACGCTCTTTCGTGTGCGCATTTACCATTCGCTTGAACGGTGAAGGAAAACATCGTCAGGCACAGAAGGCTGATCAAGAGATCATGAAACAGATACAGAAATTTGAGGCCCAGACCTAAAAAAGGGTGTAGCGCCACTGATTTATTTTATACTCTATAAACAGTTAATGAGCCTAATAGCTAAATAATTTAATAATCCTAGCAGTAATAAGGGATCGGTTTTATCGGATCGGAGGAGTAAGGACGGGCGTTCTAACCCCGTCTAATAGATTTTTACTTTCTATGTGGCGAAATTAGTACTTGCTCGCATGGTACATACAGCTGCATCCCAAAGATTCATTAATTGTTACTAATTAATTACAAACTAATTACTAATCGCCTTATCATGATTTTTTATTGAATTCTTATATAAAATGAATAAATAAAACTAACTGTGTTAAACAGCAAAGCAACAGCTGCTATTATTTGCATATAGTATTATGGCATATTATCACGCACTGAAAATAAATAAATAAGAAGCCTCCTTCTTGGCGACACCCGTAGTCTGTAGTTCTGTCTAAGGCGTTTTATTAATACGAATAAATTAGTTCCACATGCAACTCCAGTTATCCGATAACATTATTTTAGTGAACTAATCTTAATTTCAAAATGAGAAGTAAAGCTTAAATGGGATATAAATTTCGAGTCAAAAAGTCAAAAATCATTTATTCATGTAGGTAACACAATGTACACTTATGAACGTCAAAAAAGAAATATACATTAAATGCTTCTAATTTTACATTTACCGCCAGTTCTCAAATCAAAGGCGTAGAACGGAAGAGAACTGGCAATAAACTCTCCGCCACTCTTTTTAACCGCCAAGTTTTTTGTTTTACACAACGTTTGTAAGGAGCCGCAACCATTACACTATGTCGTTCGAAATACATATTTTTTACATTATAAAGTGTGATCTTTAGCATTTTAATTCGACCGATCGTCACATTTGATTTTTAATTTGCTATGCTAGACGCATTTTAAATTTGATTACATTTTTACCAATTTCATTTATTAGTTACGCACTCAATTTTGTAAGTTATTAGTAAGTGTTAGTGCGAATTTTAAAGGCAAAGTATTAGATAGTATATTATCAGTCTCTCTAATTACTCCCTTATTAATGTTATCCTTATCCTTACGACTGACAATTGTGTGCATTTCTTCGTGTTAAGGATATGTCGAGGTGATGAATGTACTCAGGGCCTCTTATTTTGTGTAACAATGGCAAATTATTTATTAGTAGGATTACTGCGAAACCCATGCATTCATAGTTAAATAAATGCATATTAAATATGTGAGGCTAATGTCCTTCATTCCTGAATTAAATTTTATTCGTTTCGTTTAAAATAAACCTTAATACTCTCTAAATTAATTTAATAATTAACTTAACTGCGCCAGCCCCTTGCGCTTGATGAGAAAAGGCAGTAAATGTTAATTTAAAACATTTTTTACGTATAAAAGTTACATGAACAAATTATATTTGATTTTATTTATCTAATGAAATAGCAACGTGCCAGCACCATAAAACATAATTAACATTGCATACTGAGTCACTGTGTTAGTACGACTAACTAGTTTCAACTTCCATGACCTCCATGACCTCCTGGACTATTTGTGGCCTGTTCCAGCTCCTGGCTCTACACAATAAGGTCATTACCGAGGCCTAGCCCGTAAAATAAATGAAAACACTCGCCAATTTGCGGTTTTACTTGCTTCAATTGACTTGAACGCTATAATTGGGTTGCACAAATGCATTGTATGAGTTGAGTTTTTACGAAAGAAGAACTTTTTAAAAAGTTTGTGTCGAAGGTAACTTGTTATTTTTAACCTACAAATTTTTAATTAAAACTATGTTAGTATCATATTGTTAAATTAAACTCACTTAAAAGATGTTTATTGTTTGATTTGTTATTTTTGTTTCTTTAAAAAATAGGAAAAATTATCTTAATAAATATTGATTTAGCAGCTATGCTAAATCAGTGCACAAAATTATAACTAAAATTCCAACTTTGATTTTATTCCTCTTGGGTCGTGGGGTTCACAAGGGGAACACAAGATTTAAGTTGACGCCTGGTTCCGGTGACCCCAGAGCTGGGGCTTTCCTCGCTTAACGAATAAGTATCGCAATACAGTGAGGTAATGCTGCAAGCATTAAAGGTACACTGCCACAGGGCCCAAACTTTAGAAATTTTATTAAAGTTTTTATTATTATTATTACTATGTAGATTAAGAATATTGTAAATACTATTAATTAAAATCAAAATACCCGCTATTTACTTTTAACCATGTTGAAATATTTCTCAAAAATCAATCTCCAAACACCATTTATCGTTTAAAAGTGAATCAAATCCATAGATAACAAACATAAATATTCAACTGAATATTAATTCCAATCGAATGATGAATGTATTACGCGAGCTTTTTACTCAAATAAATGTAGATACATAAAAATGCGTTATTAAATACATCATTAATCTCGCTAATGGTATAACTTAACAACTAATTAGCTTTAATTGGGAAAAATAAAAACACGCCTACACCGTCATCCACTGAACTGTTTAACAATTCGAGAAGAATGTAATTTTAAGGTACCTTCATGCACAAAACAATAATAAAACGTAGTGGCGCTACAACCTTTTAGATCTGGCGGAACAGATATCTGGCTAAATCTGTATCTGTTTGGTGATCAGGTTTTTTCTAATGGGCAAGTAGGTGTTCAGGCTTCTGTGCACACGTCATCTGGTTTGGGTAATGCATGCCGATTTCCTAGTAGTAGGAGAGCTGGCACCAATTTTTGGGCAGGTATTTGAGGCAAGCTGAAAACTTGTCACATACCTCTCCTATTATATTCCAACATGGAATTGCAGACCTGGCTGGTGAGTAGCGGGGTTAATCAAACCCTACATTTTTTTTTAAAAATTTTTTTTCCCAAAAACATATTTGAGGCAATACGCAATTTATATATGTTGCAGTGTAATACTTAATAAATACAAAAAAAATAAGCCAGACAATTTAATCGGGGCTGTAACATTGCCAGACGCGTGCAAAATTTTATTTCAAAAAATTATAAAAAATGTTTTTGAGGCAGCTTGAAATTTTAATGGAATGTTATTTATAACTATAAAATTAGATTCCCAAAAAGACAGATCATTTCGGTAGGGCTTTCTACCTGCCAGGTGATCAAACAAATAATGGATGAGTACGGGCCTGTACTACTATAGACAAGCTGTAGTGTGAGAGAGAGAGCGCATATCGACAGCTGTCTTCGTTCTTGCTTGCCGCGTTACTATTGGCTCTAGCCAAGCCACGTGACTTACAATAACCCATGAGGTTTCTAGTTAGAATTTCGGAGTAAAAAATAAAAAAAAATCTGAATTTGTACTAAATTCATTTTGCATAAAAGTGATTGTATTGATTTATGGACGTTGAAGGGACATAATTTTGTGATTTCTTTTTTATCTTAAAAAATTAGTTATATTATCAATTTTAATGCGAATTTAAACGTAATGAATTGTTTAAATATTTGATATTTCCGTAAAAATATTTATTTTTTGAAGAGAATGTAAAAAAAAATATTTTTCAACAATTTTTGTTCCAAAATTTTTTGCACAGAATTCATACTGTTGCCCCTACATTCAAAACTAAAAATTGTTTCTCTGACATTATTCCAAGTCAAAATTTATACGGAAATTTAAAACCTTTTTCATCTTAAAATTAATAAGGGTTACGTATAAAAAAAACCAATGATTAAAATATAAAATCGCAAAACTACATTTATAAAAATATAATATTTCTTCAGTGTTACAATTATTTAAGAAAAAAAAATATATATATGGGCGGATGCCCTTCATTATTAGAATCAGCCATGTCTTAATAATTTTAATGTTGGTCACCAAACTCAAAATCTATTTACTATTCATTAGGAAATCTCTTAAACAAGCACTTTCAATTAGTTTTGTAACATAAAGACACCAGATTATTTAGAACAAAAGCGATTCGTCGCAGACGTGGTGCGCTCGCCGTTGACGTTCGAAAAACTTCCAACGATTCAACATGGCCGCGCTGACCATCGATACGACGCTCCGCCAGACTTGACAACTGTCAAATCTCGTTCCAATATTTGCAGTATTTCTTAACATGGCGCTATGGTCCAAGATCCCAGGGCCGCCAGACGTCACGTATTTTCTGACGGATGAAATGTGGACGATTGGGTAGTGTTAGTATGTACTATGATCGTATGCCTACCTGCTAGCTTGGTCAAACGGCCAATTTCCAGGTATCAGGTAATCAAGGTACACAAAAACATTACTTACTTCACGTAACTTCTCATGGCTGATTTTTATATATGTTGTCGAGTGTATAGTTAAAAATAAATTGTGAATACTCCCAGACACTTTCCGTCGGCCATATTGCTTAACAGACGCTTTAAGGGTCTCAAAATAATTAGTCAACTTCACGTAAATTCTGACGCTCCATTTTTATATATGTACATCCGACAACTATTTTAAAAGCTTTGACAAGAAGACAGACCGATCCAAGGGGCCAATCATCCCCTAAACTAAATTTTAATATCTCTATGAGTGGGAGAGCATTATCTACGCGCACGAGACTGAGTGAGACCGACTGCGCTGTTAAAGTCATGAAAATTACTTGAAAAATTATTATTATTCAAAAAGGGCAAGCAAAAGCCGTTTAATATTTTGAAGAAACATGAAGAGTACCAACAAGCATTTCACCGTTTTGGTACGTTGGATTTTGTTGGTGATGTAGATGAAGAAGAACGTGTATTCAACATAATACAAAAATTTATCTGTGATGTTTACAACGTTCCTGGAATAATTGATGTAGATGCTGCCAGACTACAGTTGTTTATCATTTACATACATGGTATCTGATATAAATGAAGAATTCAATCGAAAGAATTTAAGAAACTTCGATGCCAGTAACTTACCACCTTGTAAAAGTGAGCTTTGGCAACAGTTTCGACGGGCTAGCTTTGGAACAATGCAAGTATGAAGATGATAAATATTTTCAACCCCGAAAACAATGGCTGGACACTACAAGATGGTAAATATGATTTTCATTGGTTCGATGGAGATCAATTACCGGGTTTTGTCAGTGAGTCGCTGGAAGAACAATCAGGTAAATTATTTTCGTTTCTCATATTATTTGTATCTTTTTAGTTTTTTCAGACCTTCATTGTTTAACTTGTTTTTTACAGAGGAAGAAAATAAGGATAATGCTGATGATGACGATCACGATTTAGATATTCAATTTCAAGATTGATATTTGTTGGTGATGATAATGAAGATTAAAAGCCACTGTTAAGAAATATTGAAGAATTAATATTTTTCCACTTTGTTTCCAAATTTCCAATAAATAATTAATTAAAAAAATTGCTGCTATTTAAATATAAGTGGTATTTTTAAAAAATATTGTTTAGTTCTAATTAATAAATTGAAAAAAAAAAAAATGTCGGCTGACTTTAGTATTATTTATTATGTGTCAATTTTTTCTTATTTTTGTTGCTATAATTTACTTGTCAACAAAAGTTCTAAAAATTATAAAATATCTGTTCAAGTAATTTTCATGGCTTTAACAGCGCAGTCGGTCTCACTCAGTCTCGTGCGCGTAGATAATGCTCTCCCACTCATAGAAATATTAAAATTTAGTTTAGGGGATGATTGGCCCCTTGGATCGGTCTGTCTTCTTGTCAAAGCTTTTAAAATAGTTGTCGGATGTACATATATAAAAATGGAGCGTCAGAATTTACGTGAAGTTGACTAATTATTTTGAGACCCTTAAAGCGTCTGTTAAGCAATATGGCCGACGGAAAGTGTCTGGGAGTATTGACAATTTATTTTTAACTATACACTCGAAAACATATATAAAAATCAGCCATGAGAATTTACGTGAAGTAAGTAATGTTTTTGTGTACCTTGATTACCTGATACCTGGAAATTGGCCGTTTGACCAAGCTAGCAGGTAGGCATACGATCATAGTACATACTAACACTACCCAATCGTCCATATTTCATCCGTCAGAAAATACGTGACGTCTGGCGGCCCTGGGATCTTGCTCTACTAGGAATGCGCCGTCACGGCCGGACTGACTTTCGACCGTCCTCGGGCGCATCAGATTGCAGTCCTGTAACAGTGACACAATCAATCGGACAGGTGTCAGTAAATCTACCCGCTCGCCCAACCTGACAAGCTATGACTACTAGACGTAATGCTACTGTCATACAACTATGACTATCAGAATAAAAAAAGCGTGTGTCCTTTCGACCACTCATGGACCGGACGGCACCTTTTTCTAATCACTTAACAAACATTACACTCTTTATCTAACAAACATACTCACAGTATCAATTTGGACCGGACGAGTGTGTCCTTTCGACCAGCCACTCGTGCATGGACCGGACGACACTGTCCCTTCGACCAATTAACACCTAAGATTGGACCGGACGGGTGTCCTTTCGACCAGCCACTCGTGCATGGACCGGACGACACTGTCCCTTCGACCAATTAACACCTAAGATTGGACCGGACGGGTGTGTCCTTTCGACCAGCCACTCGTGCATGGACCGGACGACACTGTCCCTTCGACCAATGAACACTTAAGATTGGACCGGATGAATGTGTCCCTTCGACCAGCCGCTATCAGCTGCGTGGCCCGGACGACATTATCCTTTCGACCAATGAACACTTACGGTTGGACCGGATGAATGTGTCCCTTCGACCAGCCGCTATCAGCTGCATGGCCCGGACGACATTATCCTTTCGACCACCTTCACACACACACACACACACACACCACGTTATTCAATGACTCATCTCACTAATCGTGCCAACATAGTTAAGTAAACTTCAGCGCTTACAGATTACACATACCTATAAGTTACGGACTGTCTTGCTCTGCGTGAATTCGGACCTCATGCTCAAAGATTTCGCGATCTGAAATGTTACTTAGGGTATCAGACTCCGCTGTAAGCGTGTCTGATCCTGCGGACAGTGTATCGGAGCCTGCAGTCAATATATATCACAAACATTCGGTCTGTCGAGGTGACTATTATCGAGTTCAACATCGTTCGGCGCCGTCATGGCCTCTTCTTCAGTCATCAAACTAGTAGATATTTCAACTAACCCGTCATGACCCCGAGGTACTGGACGCAAGTTCTCGTGCGCGTATTTGAAAGTACGATGTGAACCGGTTATGCTTTTCAACTCGTAACGGTCATTATCTAATACTGCGATTATTACATAAGGACCCCTAAACTTCCTATCTAACTTGGTTTGGTTGCGTTCACAACTTTTGATGAATACGAAATCGCCTTTAGAAAATGGCTTGATAGTAGCTCGACCCTGGTTAAATCGTAAAGTATCGGATGCGGCTGCCCTTTGTATGTTAAGAGACGCATCTTGCCTAGCTGACTCTACGTCAATTCGCTGTTCTTGTTCTGAATCTGGACTTGAACACCTAATTCTCGACATACCTAGAGATTGAGAACGGATACCGCACATGAGTTCAGTTGGCGTAAATTTGGTGACTGTAGACCTAGTACTATTAAGCGCTTATTGCACATTACCTAACTCGTCACGCCACGCTTTATTGGGATCGTTTTCGATAATCGTTAGCAAACTTTTCAAAGTGCGCATCACACGCTCGACTTGCCCGTTTGCCTTGCTGGAGCCAGTTGCTATAAAATGCAGCTTAATGTTATGTTCTGAACAAAAGTTCTTGAAATCCTGGCTAACGTAACACCTGCCTTGATCAGCTATTATGCGCTTAGGTGCTACAAAAAGGCAAACGGCACTTTTAACGGCTTGAACCGCACTAGCTGCGTCTAATGATGAGGTGTGCTCTAATAATACGTATTTAGTGAACGCATCAATAATTACTGAACAATATTCCTTACGGTCACTTTTTTCCACTTAGTTTGCCGGTGAAGTCTATATGAATCGTGTGCCACGGTACCGGAGCTTTTGGAATAGAATGTAGCTGCACAGGCTGAGCACCTGAGGGACCTTTTGATGCCTTGCAGACAATGCAAGAGTCAATAAATTTTCTAACGCACTTGGACATCTGAAGGAACCAGTACTGTTCGTACAGTTTGTCCAGTGTTTTGTCACCACCCAGATGTTGTAACTCGTTATGAACGTGATTAATCAAAGTCCATATTAGGGAGCGAGGGACGACTGGCAGCCATGATATAATCTTGTTTCTTACAACCTTCCTATAAAGAATGCCATTCCTAACGTCATATGTCTGACCAACCGTTTCAGGAAAATCGTTATTATTGTGCTTGTTGATCAAGTCTTGGACCTCTGCATCACGTTTCTGTTCTACAGAAAGCCAACCCTGATGTAATTCTACAAAATTTACTATCTGAATTGTAGGTTTTGAAGAGACTTGTGACTCGGAAATTAAGCTATTGGGGTCCGGCAGGGGATTTCTAGAAAGGTAATCCGCGTGTTCCATGCCACGACCTTCGCGATATATGATATCGAAATCGTAGGCTTGTAAAAATGCCCACCAGCGATGAACACGTGGGGTTAGGTCAGTTTTAGATTTCGATGCTTTTAATGAGTTACAGTCCGTGAAAACCTTGAAACGTCGGCCGTATAAATAATGCCGGAAGTGTTCTACCGCTCGTACGACTGCCAGCGTTTCCAGTTCATATGAGTGGTAGCGGGACTCTACTTCAGAGGTTCGTCGGCTAAAGTATTCTTCAAAATGGGGAAGGTCTTTCTTTTTCTGTATTAAGATCGCCCCATATCCCTCCGAGCTAGCGTCGCAATGCAATTCAACGGGTAAGTCCGAGTTAAAGATCATCAGAACTGGTTCGGAGGTAAGCATCTGTATAATGGTATTACGGATATGGGCGTCGTTGAACACTTTTATGGGGTAGACCCCTATCAATCAATTTCTAACTCTCCTGTGTTCACGCGTTTACGGGGAACACTATCCATGAAACTGCTAGCATATTTGTCCAATAGTCTAATAAGGGCATCTCTATCATCAGCTGCCAAATCCGTATCTATCCGAGTAAAGTATGGGTAACAATCGCCTCACAAACATTAACTTCAAATTATCATTATTAATTTTGACGCTCACACCGTTTTCTAAAATGTCCCTACCTATTATAACAGGGTCCGTAAGACATGAGTCTGGTACTACATGAAATGTCAAGAGTTTTATAAAATTTTCAAAATTAACCTCACTCGAAATCTGTGACGTAGATTTTATTTCATCACCACCAATGCCCGCAAGATACACAAAATCATTGCGCACAGTACTTGGGAACTTAGTATAATAGCTCTCTTTTATCAACGAGCAAGACGATCCGCAATCAAACAAAAAGAAAGGAGACTGACTCACCAGATGACATCCTCAAGGTGCCCCTCAACAGCCACTGTTCGCAGATATTGACCTATTACCTTGCAGTAGATCCACCACCTTTTTCCTTTTCTTTACAAATTGTTGCTATGTGTCCAACTTGACCGCATATATAACAGGTTACGGTAGAAGTTTTCTCGGGGGCACGTGTTGCAGTTGACGGATCTTGCTGCTTAGTCATCCAAGAAGAATCTTCTCGAAGACGCTTGCCGGTGTCCGAGGATTCCACAAAAATGATATTTACCAGGAAATCTTGCGTCCACAATTCTAGGTCGCTTGAAATCAGGCTCTTGGATTTCAGTAACCCCCGATCTTCGCTTTAGGAAAATGCCTCTTAAGATTCTAAACAACTGAGGTTTAATAGTGACAGTATATGCGTTTAGCTCACGGCATATCAAATCATCCTTCTCACATAAGACCGATATGACGTATCCAGTTATAAAATCTTGACATTCGGATTTTAGGTATAGTTTCGATCATATTCCATAAGCGCAGGCGACTCTGCTGCAGTTTCTTTTGTTCCAATTTGAAAACGCAATATTTCATCAAAGAAGTCTTGAAATAATTTTGGTTTACAAAATCTAGCCATTAAACTTTGTTTTACATTCTCCCATGTCAGCTCATACAAATTTAACTTGCTCAAGAAAGCTGCGCGCCCTTTCAGTACACTGCTAAGAGCTAGAGAAATCTACGCCCTCTAAATGTTTAGTCAGTACTTTAAGCTCTGTAATTAAGACCAACCTTCTATATCCGCGTTTGCGTCTACCGGTTTAAACTCTATGAATTTCACTGAAATATACTGGGCGTTAGCAGTTGCCACCGGTGGTTGCGTTGTCGCTAACATCCGAGTAAGTAAAATTTCCATATTACTTAACAACTTCAAGGCGTTATTTTAGTCAGGTGGTTGTTTTTGCACGGTCAGTAGCGCATGGGATCCCACTTCTGATATGGGCGGATGCCCTTCATTATTAGAATCAGCCATGTCTTAATAATTTTAATGTTGGTCACCAAACTCAAAATCTATTTACTATTCATTAGGAAATCTCTTAAACAAGCACTTTCAATTAGTTTTGTAACATAAAGACACCAGATTATTTAGAACAAAAGCGATTCGTCGCAGACGTGGTGCGCTCGCCGTTGACGTTCGAAAAACTTCCAACGATTCAACATGGCCGCGCTGACCATCGATACGACGCTCCGCCAGACTTGACAACTGTCAAATCTCGTTCCAATATTTGCAGTATTTCTTAACATGGCGCTAGGAATGCGCCGTCATATATATATAAAAAATTAGAAATAAATTAAATTCATTTCACGTCAGATATAAATTATCATTCTTCGTCTGTGGATTCTTCATCAGAACTACTTGAATCTTCGGATTCATCTGTATCAGATTCGGCAACCTCTTCATCATCTGCGGAAAGAAATAGATATTTTTTTTTAAATTAATCACAGAAATTTGAATGCAGCAGTTATTAAAAATAAACCATTTATTCTCACCTGTAGTATGATTTTCATCATCGTTATTTTTATTTTCCTTGTGAACAACAGCGTCGAATACCAATTGCGGCATACACTCTCCGTCAAACCAGTGAAAATCTAACGTATCCTCATTAAGTGTCCATCCGTTTCTATTAGGTGTCAAAGAACTGGGGAATCGTAAATATGCATTTCTCCAAATGCTTGTTATATATTGCGTTCTTAAAAGATGTTGTTTTAATTCAGATTTGCATGGAGGTAAAGTAGAGGGATCACAATTTTTTAATTTTTTTCTGAAAGGTTCATTTTCAGTGTCGGCTTTGTAAGTCACGTGGCCAATAGTAACGCGGCAAGCAAAAACGAAGACAGCTGTCGAAATGCGCTCTCTCTCACACTACAGCTTGTCTATAGTAGTACAGGCCCGTACCCATCCATTATTTGTTTGATCACCTGGCAGGTAAAAAGCCCTACCGAAATGATCTGTCTTTTTGGGAATCTAATTTTATAGTTATAAATAACATTCCATTAAAATTTCAAGCTGCCTCAAAAACATTTTTTATAATTTTTTGAAAAAAAATTTTACACGCGTCTGGCAATGTTACAGCCCCGATTAAATTGTCTGGCTTATTTTTTTTCGTATTTATTAAGTATTACACTGCAACATATATAAATTGCGTATTGCCTCAAATATATTTTTGGGGGAAAAATTAATATTTTTAAAAATGTAGGGTTTGATTTAGCCCCGCTACTCACCAGCCAGGTCTGCAATTCCGTGTTGGAATATAATAGGAGAGGTATGTGACAAGTTTTCAGCTTGCCTCAAATACCTGCCCAAAAATTGGTGCCAGCTCTCGGACCAAGTATTTAATGCGCACATACCCAGAAAGTCTATTCGTGGAGGGCCTGATTGAACCTACGATCGAGTTGCACGCCGAAGCTACTAAACCAACACTGTTCATGCACAATACAATGCTAAATGAATAATAGTAACACTCATGTGGGTGGTGCATATTCCTGCAGGTCGGCATCATTTGTTGCCGACCTGCAGGTCCTTTTTTATTTTAAAAATATAGAGCAGCAGTTCATGCATTTTATGAATTTATAAGGAAGCATTGGACAGTGTAATAACTTTTATAGCTTCCGTTGCGTATATGACGAACTCTTTTTTTTTAATACATATAGGACCCCTACATAGTAGCCTATCAGACACGAGATCAGGCAGATCTGTGGCCGAGAAGCTAGGAAGTAAGGGAGTGTCAAATCTCACGCAGTTCTAGCGTCACAGTTTGAATCTGTGTAAAAAGTGTCCAACGGCCCCGTAGCCAGTCAAAATCTGCGCCATATGAGGTTCTATAAAAATTTACTAAATGGTTGAAAGGAAGAGGACAAAAATATCTTGAAAATATTTAATTTATAAGAATTGTATAAATGTTACATACATGTTGAATATAAACGTATAATTTGTCAATAACCGCTTTAACAGTATTTGAATAGAATTCAAATAAAACAAGCAACATTTCTAGTTATGTATAATAGTAATTGATTTTAAAGCTTATTGAAGTACACGATTAAATTAAAAGTTTGAATATTTTATCATATTAACAATGGTGGGTAAAGCAGACTACATCAATATATTTTGAAATTTTCGATTTCATTATTGGTAGTTTTCTTAACTCCAACTGAGCAGAGTAAGGACTCTGATGACTTAACTTCCAATAACGATACCGCGCGATTCCAAGGTATTGACATCAGCGCTACAATTTTGATTGGATATTGAGAGAACGACATCGAATGTGTATGTACAAAAGCGGTGGAATTGGTATCGCAGTCTATTGGAAGTGAGTACAGGCGCTGTTCCTAAAAACAACCATCCTTGAAGCTAAGTTAGCATATTACCACCTTTCCCCTTTTCCCCTTTCAATCCAAAACTCTAAAAATTCATTATTTATCTCTCCCGAATATTAAAAAATTTTTTTTTTTTATAGAACAGAGGCTCTCCTGTTATGTGATACCATGTGTCGTCATGTGTTGAGAGAGTTCATTCTCAATGCCAGAGGGCTCGCGAGTGCGTTACCGGTCTTTTAGGAATTGGTACACTTTTGAAGGTCCTGAATTGGTTCGGAAATGGTGGTGGACCGAGGCAACTGCATTAAAAATCGCTCAGATGTGGAACGACGAACGTCGAGGTGATACAGGTGGTATTTCGCATTCTACCCCGAGGTCCGATGATGAAACTCAGCAGAACGTATTATTCCGAATAACTCCTCTGAACTTCATGGGGAGTTCCATGGTAAATGGGATGGTAATATCTACGCAACGCCAAAGGGTCAAATCACTATTCGATGAATATGAACTTTATGATTAAATATTCAAGTAGTATCAATCACTAATTACTTAACAACTAAAGTTATATGCAGATTTACCCGAAACACTGCAATTTGTTCTCAACTCAATCTAGCCCAAGTAGGACCACGGGCGGAAACTAGCTGCTTATATTATTTTAATGAAACCAATCAAACGCTAAGTACACGACAGTGAACATTATCAGATTTATGATAAGCTGGCCGGCTGCCGGCTGTTTTGACAATGTTGCTGTTTCAAAGAATTGCCTAATGATTTAATTTAATTTTGCTTAGTAATTTATTGTTTGTACCAAGTGTAAATAATGTTTACTTGTATGAATTCCGAAGTGGCTCTTATAAAATTATAATAATAGTATTATTATTATATTTGTAAAATTGATTAGTAAAATCTTCTTTTCTAAACATTTTAACAATATGTAAATCCTCTCAATTATTCTGTGTGTTGTCTAGATTCTTAGACAAGGGCCAAAACTATAGAAGAAATGGTACATTATGGATTGTAGTAATGATGTACGATTCTTTGTGGATAGAATTCTATAATCTGAATGAATGAAATGAATATTTAATTTTTATCTACATATATGCATAATATGTATTCATATGCGTAGATAAAACAAACATTTTTGTTATCTTTTTTTGTAGCAACCTCATATTGTTTTATCAGTATCTATTTAACCAGTCTATAAATGTAACTCTCTCAAGGTCTGTATTCGCTTTGATTAGTGAGAGTGCAACTGATTAGTAAAGGATAAATGAGGATGATAGTGCAGGTGTGTAGTGTAAGTAGTGTTCAATTATTGTTTAACAAAAAAATCACATGTAGGTGTTACCTACACTTATGAACGTCAAAAAAAAACCTCAAAAAAGTTTTTGGCCTAAACTCCATGGAAGGTGCCGAGCCATTATATCAATAAATCTAACAATAGTTTAAATATTGATTTTTTTTAAGAAAACAACAAATTTTATAGAAAAATAACTTTAGAACAACTTGAAGTTCTTAGTTCTAAATATCGGCCTCCTATAACAACTAGAAGGTCTTCACCATAATCGTTCTATTGACCCCAGCACGGTAGATCACCAATTCTATCTCCTCATCGCATGGTGACATTAACGGGAGCCTATATCCAACTTTCACCTAATTACGACACCAACACGTTCATAAAGTACTGTATTTATTGCCTCTGCGCCATTCATATATAATTAGGACGTGTTCAATTCATTTAGTAGGTTAATAATTTGAACCATTTCCGTATATATATAATTATTGATGTTTATCCCTACGTTTCTATACGGGAAAATTAAATTAGCATTTTTAAAACAAAACGACAGTGTTTTTTTCATCGCAATATTAAAAAAATCTGTGGCGCTACAGCCTTTTTAGGTCTAGGCTTCAGATTTCTGTATCTGTGTCATGATGATTTGTCAATCTAATAGGCAAGTAGGTGATCAGCCTCCTATGCCTGACACACGCAGTCGACTTGTTCGAGTCTTCGTCGAGCAAGCCGGATTCCTCACGATGTTTTCCTTCGAGCGAATGTTAAATTCGTGCATAGTAAGAAAGTCAGTAATTATGACCTTCAGAGATTATAATCGCACGTGTGCCTTGTGGCTTCCCACTACTCTTTATTAATAACCCTTTTTTATAAAGATATATTTACAAAATATTTTAACTAACTTTTTCCTGTGATTTTTCAAAGTTTTAATTAAAATACGGTGGACCAGCAAGCTTTAACAATTTCATTCAAAAATGTGATAAATGACGCAATAAAGACGGATTTTGCAAATTTTGTTCTCAATAAAAATTCTAATAACTTAATTCATTATTCGTCGTGGTATTAGACAAATAAATGTTCAAAAATGAATAATAAAAACACAAATCACTATTATAAGTTTTGATGATATTATTTACGACTTTGATTACTCGTAAATAATATTATCAAATAATTTAGGGTTTTCCTAATAGTACGAGACTTCATTAATGTGGTACTTAATAACGGTAATACAAGATAAAAATCACGATTTGTCTTGTGTTTGATTTGTGTTTGACTCATGTTATTAAGTAATTCATTAAAAGACGCCAAAAAAAAGTGGTCACTAAGAAACGTCTTTTTTTTTGGCTGTATTATATATCAACCGTGCTGACAATTCCGCTGAAATTTCATATCTATCTCTGGATTGCTATCGCTAATGAGAGTTACAGAGTACAGAGTTTGGGCTAGCCGCTAGGTAATGTGTTGAAATTATAAATTATAGTAAAAAATAGTATGACAACATGTATAACGATAACTCTTTGTGGTTTGTGTGGCTCACCTGGTGTTAAGTGGTACCACTGCCCATGGACACAATGCCAGAGGGCTCGCGAGTGCGTTGCCGGCCTGTTAAGAATCGGTACGCTCTTTTCTCGAAGGATCCTAAGTCGAATTGGTTTGGAAATACGTCAGTTCCACATAGTGGTGGTGTGCGGCTATAACTGCCTTAAAAACGCTCAATTGTGGAACGGACGTCGAGGTGATACGGGTGGAACTTCGCATTCTGCCTCGACTTCCGATGATGAAACTAAGCTCATTAATTCGAACAACAATTAACAACACCGTACAACTAACAATTAAACCAATGCAACTAGGAAGACTCTAGGTCCCACCGTGCGTTGATGTTATGGTATCTACGAACCAATAGGACTGGGAAGATTAAGATAAAGTCCAATTCATAAAGTAAAATAAAAAATAATACAGAAATCTCATAGTAAAATAATATGCTGCCTTACTTTCGCATATTAGAAAAGCCTTACCATATAACTAGGATTGTCAACATACTATTCAGGTACATAGTAATTTCGCCGATAGCCGTAAATAAAGAGGCTTGCTATAATTGGGGCAGAAACATAAGATAATTATGCGCATAATTTGATTAGTAGAAACATAAAACGACTGTGGAGCCTAGTTATTTAATAAGGTTAGTTGATTTTGTTTAGACTACACTTAATAAATTGTTATACTAGATGTAAACTCGAATAGTTTAAGTAATAGTAACCTTTTAGTTTTGGAGGCGAAAACATCGATTTAATATCATTTCTAAACAATTTGTGAGAATTATTTTGGAGAAATCAGAAACTGTCAATATGGAATCAAAGTATTAAACAATCTAACAATTGAGCTCGCTCAATAAGTATCGCAATACAGCGAGGAAACACAGCATTAAAAGTACACTTCGACAGGGACCAAACTTTATAATTTTGTAATAATTTTCTGTTTATCAATTTTAATTATTATTACGTAGGTTAAGAATATTGTAAATATTATTACTGTTGGTAAATATAACATTATTTAAATTTAAATGAAGTGTTTCATTTACAGTGTTATCAAAACCTGGTTTAGGATAAAATCATATCAGAATAACATATATAATATATATACATACTCATATAAAAATAAAATCAAGATCGTAGGATTCTTTTCAATTAAGTCCGGATTTTTTGACAGACAGATTTGACATTATAATTTTATTCAAGTCGGTTATCATTACACATCACTTCCTTTATTACCTTTGAATTCGCAACATCAGAGAATTTAACGAGAATGGGCAGAACTGGAGTTTATACTATTTGTCTTCATAGAGTTAAGTAGTATATACTTTTGTATACAATTAATTTATTAGTATAGTAAACACGAGATTGTACTCATGAATTCCAACAGATCGCGCAATAGTATTTAGTTCAAATGACCGCTTTAAATTCATGTCTAACATTCTTAGTAACGTAGTTAAATACCTAATAGGTGA
Organism: Pieris napi; assembly: GCF_905475465.1. Classification (NCBI taxonomy): domain Eukaryota; kingdom Metazoa; phylum Arthropoda; class Insecta; order Lepidoptera; family Pieridae; genus Pieris; species Pieris napi. The sequence goes on along the minus strand of NC_062239.1, from coordinate 497,664 downwards.
TTTTTGATACATACGTTATTTTAAAAATAGTCGTTTTATTGTGAATCTGATTTTTTTAAATGTATGCTTGATCTGTAGAACTAGTATAAAGGGCCAAGAACAATAACTGTGATCATAAAAAAATCATTAATTTACAGTCCTTACAGCTAACACGCTTCTTGCGACAGTAGGTCTGCTACGAGTTTAAATTAAATTAATGTACTTAGTATTTTTACTATACATTAGTGTTTTTTTGTACTACACATTAATGTAGTATGTTGAAGAGGTCGTAGGTTCGATCCCGGCTGTGCTACTCCTAATAGACTTTCTTTCTATGTGGGCATTTAACATTCGCTCAAACGGTGAAGGAAAACATCGTGAGGAAACCGGCTTACCTTAGATCCAAAAAGTTGACAGCGTGTGTCAGGCACTGGAGGCTGATCACCTACTTACCTATGTATTTGACAAATAATCATGAAACAGATACAGAAATTTCAGGCCCAGATCTAAAGAGGTTGAAGGGCCACTGATTTTTTTTTAGCATACATATTATGTTTAAGCACCTTGTAAGAGTATAGAACAGGTTGGTAATTTATTTAAAAAACACTAATTTTTTTTGTTAACGGATTGTAGGTTTAGAAAATTCACTTTAATTTTATTAAATGTATAGATTAGTCTGTTCCGAAGGAAGGAAACATCTGTCCCGAAGTATAACCCTAATACAAGTCTAGATTATAAAAATTAAATAATGTATTTATATTTGCGTAAATAAAGCGCCATCATCTCTCCCGTATCTAAAAACTAGAAAGATGACGTAAAACCTTAACCTACCATTTAAATAATACATTCGCCTCTTGTCAACATCTCATTTATATCTTTAAAAATATCATCAGATACAGCTATTTATATTTTTACTACGATTTCCTAGAATCTGCCGTGTTTTTAAAGCTATTGATCACTGTTACGGTTATTTGCAGAATCTCAGACATTTCTTGTCACATTTAATTGGATTATCGCCAAACGGTGGTCCGATCGGTCTGGGAGGCGAGTGAATAGAATCGCAATGTTGTATGAACATAATATAGGATGAATCGAGTCATGTGCCATTTATACTTTGAAGTTTAAAGTTAGCGTTACTTTGTGCTGTTCATAACGTAAGGTAATCAGAAAGGTTTAAGTTACGCCCTCCCTAGTTGAAATAAAGGGTTACTTAGACTACGATAAATCCTCATGGACACACACATCATACTCATAACTTATAAATTTAAGACTTTAGATACGATATTCTTAGCCTAGTGGCTTCAGCGTGCGATTCTCATCACTGAGGTCAGAGATTCGATCCCCGGCTGTGCACCAATGGACTTTCTATGTGCGCATTTAACATTTGATCGAACGGTGAAGGAAATTATCGTGTGGAAACCGCCTTAACCCAAAAGACGTCAGGCACAGGAGGCTGATCACCTACTTGCCTATTAGGTTGACAAATTATATTGAAACAGATACAGAAATCTGAAGCTCCGTACTAAAAAGGTTGTAGCGCCACTGATTTTTATTTTATATACGATTTCGACTATTGTTTTCTTAAGGTCTAAACACCTTATTAACAGATTTTTATATTCTGATCAAAGACAAGGAAATAGGTTAATTCTTCATTATTCGGTCTTTATTTTTAACGAAACGCGTGACTTTTTGAATCATGATAGTTTTATTTATTAAGTTTTTTTTTATTAAGCGTGAAAAGACTAATGAAGAATCTGATTAAATTTTAATTAGGTAGAGAGATATGTGATACTCATTTTTAATTATAACTTATCAAAATATTTTCTTAAACAAAAGTAGCGAAGACTCGCGAAGCAAGATTTTTCTTGATCATTCAGTCTTATATTTTATTTACATCAAAAACTGTGTTAAAATAAAAGCGCTCGTCTTACTGCTAAAAGCAGCTTTTTCCAGACAACTTGCGTGTTGTTCCCACGAGGATGTAATTGCGTGCTCATCTACTGCTGATAGAGGACAAATTTTTGTTTTTATTTTTAATTATTAATTACTTAAGATGTCATGTGGAACATGGTGTAATGGTTGCAGCTCCTTACAAACATTGTGTAAAACAAAAACTTGGCTATGAAAAATAGTGGCGGACAGTTTATTGCCAGTCCTTCTCGTCTGTTCTACGCCCTTGATTTGAGAACTGGCAGTAAATTTAAAATTAGAAGCATTTAATGTACATTTCGTTTTTACATTGTGTTACCTATAGGACTAAATGATTTTGGCTTTGACAACTAAGACGAAAATAAGCTTAAGCTTAATAATAATACAATAATATACTAAAACTTCACTTAATAAGTACAGGTTATAATAAAAAACAAGATGTTAATAGCTTAGAAAATATATCTTTTGGCAAAAAACTACTGTAAGTAAGAAAACTCAATTCACAAATAAAATTTTATGAGCTAATTCTTTTACGAACATGTTAATATGAAGTGTAGGGCTTATCTCAAGATACTAGAATGAAGATGAACTAGTCCCGACTCAATGTCATGGACACCTGTCGGTATGCGTCATGCACACACGCATAACCGCATGTGAATTCGGCGTAGGCGCAGCAGTGCAATTACCCTCTGATATTATCCAATGATTTTTATGTTATCGCTTTTAGGGCTGTGTATGGTGAGTATTATAGAGACTAAAGAATTTTGCTAATATTTGTTTAACCAACTGTTCTAAAAAGTAATAAAAAATTTCAATACTACGTATAGGTATGTATATTTTTTATTCGCAGTTAGTGGCTCGTAGGTAAGAAATTGCAAATATATTGTTTGTCTCATTGATTTATGAGACCAGGGTGTCAGAATCCAAGCACGTGCTATGTTTAGAAGACATACAGCCTGTGCTCTGGGAATATAAATACAGAGATGCAAATACGTAGGGCCATTGACAATTGACGTTTAACGGCATCTCTTGGAATAAAGCCTCCATTGATAGAATTGGACATAGACAAAGAGCAAGATATGTTTTAGGCACTCTGCAATATTTACTAACCTTTTGACCTTTCCTTTAAGAAATAATGTCTAGATTATTACTCAAAATCCTATATACAACGCTGACTGTCAACTTCTGCAAAGCTTCACTGCAGAAGGATATTTCACCGCTTTTTTATGAAAGCAAGTTTCTTCCAACAAGCACAAATTTCACCAGCAATCAAAATTAGGTTTAGTAGATAGATTACCAAACCCTAGTCTAACAATCACGGCTGGATAAAGTAAGTAATCAAAATATAAAACTTAAATTAATAATAAATACGTATATACGAAAAATATAATCATTAAGATACCTATCCCATATTCAAATATAAAGTATTTATGTTAGAAAATAGATGTTAAAGTGTCAACAAAATTTACAGCCCTGCGCACCGCATAGTGATTACCTCCTGCGCGCGAGCAGAACATGAATAATGCATAAACTTGTTAAAAACGCGTCAATCTCCCATTCTGTTGGTTTATCACTCGCAAATGATAGTGTCGAGGCGATCTCGTCTTACTTGTTACCCTTAGTATGTTTTTCCTTTATAAAAACATACGGGACTCGGACAGGGTAAAACGAGAAATTAAGGTTGTATATATTTCTTCACTTTTTATTTACTATAAATGATTATTTTACTAACCGCCGCATTATTCTACTTGTTGGCAGTCTACTTACTTGTTCGACTGCAAGGTCTCAGGTGCAAATCCCGGTTGGGTATAAAAGAGGTGCCTCACGGCAGGCACTTACTGAAGCCGTACATAGGTTTATATAATTTTAGCCAGTGTGCCACTGACACACATACACATAAGTATAGTTATAATTTGAAATCATTATTTATCTTTAAATTTTAACTATTAAATTATTGAACGACTCTAAACTCTCTCTCTCTTCACTGAACTGACTTGCGATTCTGTAACTCACTTTTCGAACTCTCACAGCGGTTTTCGCAGCGGCGGTCGCTCGCAAATCAGTCGTGAAGCAGTCATTTTACGATTTGGCATTCTGATAAGGAGAGAGCTTGTAATTTATTGTTTAATTGAACTGTTCTCTAAGTGGTTTAAGTTTTATTTAATAATCTACCCGTAAATATATCACCATAATACATATGGGCGAATGGCAAATGCATCATAAAATAAGAACCAGGCAGGGGTCTGAGAATCGCGTGCAAGAAAAACCTGGTAGATGGCAATTAATTTAAAATTGGACGTAAAATGTTACCACATTTCCCGTCGAGAAAAAAATCATATTACCGTAATTAATATTTTCCCACGGCTCATTTCAATTAAATGTAACAAGTGAATTAAGTATAATATAAATAGGTTGCATCCAAAATTAAATCCATGATCATCGAAAGGAGATGGCACTATAAGAAGAAGAAGATAAAGGTTGTTTTCTTTAGACATAGACATAAAATTTATTACTAACAAACACACATATACACACAAAATAACAATAATCAAAGAAAAAAATTAAGTAAAAAATATAATGAGATATAAAAAAAAATCCCTTTTCCCATTCGGTTCGTTGTGTGTAATGCGTGTGTGCTGTGACTGTAATTGGCCCTGGCTCAGCATTATGCTGAGGAGCAGAATGTTCCACAGCGCTAGTCATTCTGCCAGAGACCACAGCAACTAGTTTGCGCCTCAGTCGCAAAAAAAGAAAGAAAAGGAATGTATATATAAGCAATAATACTTAGTAGAAAAAATTATAATAAAAAAAAAAGTTAGCAGTGTAAGTAATGAAGTCTTATGTAGTAAATTAAATTAAATTAAAAGATAAAAATAAGAATAATTGTTAAGAAGTAGATAAATATTTTTTTTTGTTTAGTAAATAACTTACTGTATGTAGTTGCAATAAAAATAATAAGAAACTCTATTTTTTATGTTAGATATTAATAAAACTTTAATAACAATCGTTAGAAAACCGTATTACCCAAAGATTCAGGTTAACAGAATGCGGATCACCTACCTACATGTCTTATCAATAAAAAAAATAACAGAACGGTACCTATTGGGTCTCACAATTTCCGTAAGACTAAATACAAAACGCATTACTTCTGGATGCTGTATCATACCATATGCATATATTATGTAAACATGACTGTAATCGATTTAATCAAGTTTTATCTCTAAGGGTTGTTAAATAAAACTAAGTTAGAAAGGCAGGTTGTAACTTAAGGACTTACTTTATGTTGCGGCTAAATCGGACATTTTATATATCATTTAATGTAAATATCTTAGGTTAGGCTGGACAACATAGTTAGCTTATGTACCTTATACATTATATAATATAAAATAAAATCTATTTCTATAAAGTCTGGTGCATTAACGGCTTAGCGAGCGATTCTCAACCCTGAATTGTCTATTGTCCATTCCAGCCCTGGCCCTGCACCAAAACAGACCCTGCGCTTAAAGCTATCCTGGAAAATAACCGAAGAATCCAAGCAATAAGACAATGGGCAGGGGGGGAACTGACAGGTACGAGCGCCGGGTGTTCCACCATCAACGCCTTCAGACCACAGCTCGAGAAATGGGTGAGGAGGTGGTGGAGCTGCCTCAGCTCGACACGGTTGTTGCAGGAGGCATCAACCTGCCACCATTGTGAAGCCAGCGTCGTCGATGACGCACTCCACCCTCTAAAAGATTGTCCAGCATGGGAGGTGGAAAGGAAGCCTCTACTACAGGACGAGGACGTTACTCTCGATAACATCTCACACCATCTGCGTCGCCTTAGGAAACCACAGCGTCGCCGTTCCACCGTGAAACGCCTTGTATAATCCTGATTCCTGGGCACGCAAGCGATTAGTGAAGATTGGTCTCTCTATACTAAGAGTATGTAGAGTACATACTCTCTGAATAGATACGGTACGGTTTTTGCATGCCTTTGACTCAAAAGAACGAAGTGTGTCAGAAACACCACGTGAAAATAAATAAATGACGATCACGGGTTGGGATCTTGCAACTAAACCATAAAAGCCTGAGCCACATTCGATAATTTGAAAAATAAACAGAATCAATTCTTAATTGCAACATGTACTTTCATCTTCGTTAAACCAGTTCACACGGGTTCGTTGCATGTTAATTTACAGCGAATATTAATTAAAAACAACTTTATAGTAAATATTAATCAGAACTGGTTGCTCTGATCGTATTAATATTATCTATGGTCTGCTCTACTTGTCTATTACTTTGTGTACTCTGTTGGGGGTTAATTATCTTATTATTTGTTTTATTTTCTGTATCATCAGGGGTTAAATTCCTTATATGTTTTTTTTTTAAATTAAACCCCTAACAACAAGGAGTAACATACATAATTACATAAATAGGTTTAACAATATGAATGTTGTATGTCTACTAATAAGGAATGTTTTAATCATAAGTACAATATAAGTAAATAAAATGGGTTAGCATATAATATGTTGTAAAATACTCAACTATTTATGTGGCGTATATATCCATTGTAGTAACTATATATATAACTTTCTATAAAAGACAATACATATTGTTCTTCATACATTTATATAACACGCAATATGAATTATCAACTACACTAAGGGTTATAATATAAAATAATATACATTGAAATAAATAACTAAACTTAACATAAACTAAAATATATCATTAAAAGGAGTCCCTTTAGGCAAGGTTCCGAAGATACTGGCAGCGTTCCCCCTTTGAATTGCTAGACTAATTCTTTGTCCGAGGTAGCTGCCAGATCTTCGGTCTCCTGTGATGTCGACTAACCTTTTTGAAATTTCTTTAAAAAGCCTTAAAGCGCTAGGACCCCACGGACCAAGGGTCTCGACACCGAATGGGACAAAATCATATTCTGAGCCCAGACCCCTGTATTTCCATGCTTTATTTTTTTCAGCCGCTTCACAAGCCGCACCAGCTCTGTAGTTGGTTCCATGTAGATGGGAAGGGGCCAGCGTGTCTGAACAGGTTGCATCCCATACCAGTACCCGACCCATCTTCCATGGAATCAAACTCATACCGTCCGGTCTCTTGCCATCGTCTCTTGCAATACCACTCGGCTCAAGTAGACTTGGCACGTTGACGGTGGCAAGGGAACGGCGTATGATATCGTTAAGTGCGGCATGTCTCGAGAAGCGGCCTGCACTTTTTTGGCATGACAGGCCGTGATGTCCTAACTTGTCGACATCACTGCCACAGGGACATATATGAGGAGCGCAGACTGGAACCCCAAGCCGTAGACAGGTTGCGATTCGAAGCGTGTCAGGCTCAAGAAAAGTTCCTGTATTTGACGATGGGTAAGCGTGAAGCCAGTAGCCGGCCTCATGCGTACCCACGGCCAAAAGCCTAGCACGCGCCGAACCTATACTACAACTCAAAAGATCGTCAAAAGTCAGTTAGCAGTGTATGTCATCCCAGCTCCTCTGTGAATTTAGAGATAATGGAAAATTTTGACCTGGGCATGCCATCAAGAAAGCGTTTCTAGCTTCTTCCAAGCCAGCAATCTCAAAGTTTGAAGGGGAAGCCCTTAAAATTTTACTTATGAGATTTGCTGAACTATGGACAGAAGATAGAAAGGCTGGCAAAGCGACACTGGAAATTTTGCGAATCCCTAAACCACCATAACGGATGGGTAGGGAAGCTTGGGTCCAAGATTGCTCGTTCAGCTGCATATTAAGAAGTGATTCTAAGGTAATTTTGATTAAGTCGTCTAATGGTGTTAAAAGATCTGGGTGATTCCAAAAGGAGCAGCAACGGAGCACATACGTAAATTTTGGGAGGAAAAGACAGAATTTTAAGATGCAAAGTGCATAATGTGGACTAATTTCAAGGAGACGGTCAGCAGAATTTTGAAATTTAGTAATTGAAGTATGAATATAATCAGAAATAGATTCATTAAAAATTGGAGAACCTAAAAGGTAAAGGGAATTCCTGTTAACTATTTTAATATTTGGAGCCAAAATTTGAAATTTTTTTTTTACATCATTTAAATTTAAGTCGCAGTTATTTATGAAAAGTTCGCATTTGTTAAAATTAAGCTCCAAACCAATGGCTTCAAATTTATTTTTGATTAAAAGAAGGTCCGAAAACACAGTATCCACATCACCTCCTAGGGTTCCGTCGTCCAAATACCAAACATTGAAATTAGAATTTAGATTTTTGATTATCGGATTTATAGCCAAACTAAAAATTGCAGGCCCAAGGGGATCACCCTGTTGACAACCTACTTCCGAGGAAAGTTCATTAGAACGATATAACAATTTAGTCGGATCAGCGTAACTGAGAAGAAGATAATTGTATATTTCCGGTATATGTTGTTTTATTTCAGTCAGCAGGGTATCCCTATTTACCGAATTAAATGCATTTTTCACATCAATTTTGAGCAACACGTCTGGCTGTCCGTGACTTAGGAAAGAGCGTAGGGCATGGACGGCTGCCTCACACCCTCCTTTCACACCGAAGCCTAACTGTACAGGTTCAAATTCTGAATTTAATTTTGGTAAAATATGTCGAACAGCAATTTTGGAAGCCAGACGTCTTAGTGTTGATCCAACAGCAATTGGTCTCACCCCTCCGTCCTTTTTAGTGAGGGCAATGAGGTTCGCGCCGAAAAGAATGGGAACAATTTCTGTATTGACATCCCCGGAATACATAAAATTTATTAATTTTGTGATCGAGTTAATAAGTTGCTCGCCTGCATCACCCACAGAATGCGATGTTAAATCTTTCAAATGTTGGGGTGAGATTCCATCCAAGCCTGCAGCCGAACCTGGTTTAAAAGATAAAATTGCATCAGTTACATCTTTGTTTCCAATTTTAAGGCATGCTTGTCCTGCTGTTGGTGGGTCGAGAAAATATGGGTTTACTGGAGCTGGGGGATGTTTTGTCCGTAATGCCTCAAGGGTGTCAGGGGTATCTGGCGATAGCACGTCATTGGTGAACAAAAGGCGAGCGGCACCTTTAAGATCTCCGTCACAAATTTTGTTCTCGATGAGTTTTTTGCGATTAAAAGGGGCATCATGTTTAATTAGAGGTGCGGGAGAAGGTGAGGAACTTACAGCACAGTTATTCTTTATCTTTTGTGTCAGGGATAAATTCGGTTCATCAGTTTTTATTATATGTAGTGTACTGTATGAAAATAAAAATAGGTTCTGCCAGTCTTGAGTACAATTGCTTAAATAACATTTCTGGATTAATTTTGACAAATGTGTTGCAACAGTTATTCGAGCTCCTCGAGGGATTCTTTTAACAATAGGTAAACTATTTTTCAAATGGCTAAGTAATGTATGGAAAGAAGTTGGAGCGTTGGCTACAAAAGTAGGCGCACTCGGAATAATGGGAAGGATTTCTAAAAGTGAACTGGTCTGGCTAATACAGTTCCTGTGTGTTTTAGTAATGTGTATTTTAAGGCCTTTCAAAGATTTGAAAGACTTGTTGCAAAATGTACATGAATGGGACGCGTTCGACGTGCCATCACAAGATAGGGTCACGGCCTGCATTCACAACAGTTAAGTACTTACATAAAAAAAAAAAAAAAACAATAACTTAAAACAAATTTAAAAACACAAAAAAAAAAAAAAAAATTACTTAAAACAAATTTAAAAACACAAAAAAGTTACTTAAAAAGGACACTGATAACAAAAAATAGGTCAAAGTCAAAAATAAAAATGAATGCTGCTGGTTTTGGATACAAAACGCATTCGTCGTTTCGTCACAGGATGGACTTGCAATTGGACGTTGCCTTAGCAACCGCGTAGCTAATAAAATAAAAAGCAAAATAAAGAGCACAAACACAAGCAAAAGCGGGAGCACAGAGAAAAACAGAAGAGTTCAGGTTTAGAGTTCGTTATATATATGTTGTATATATAACGAACACATGATTTAATTGACTAGAATTACTTAAACGTGCAACTTACTATAAAATATCAATGAAATCTTTATCTATCCAGCATTTTTGTGAGACCATCAGAGAAATAGTCATAAACACAGAAATAACATTTATTACTAACAAAAACACACACAAATAAACACACATAAGTGTGTAATGCGTGTGTGCTGTGGTTGTAATTGGCCCTGGCTCAGCATTATGCTGAGGAGCAGAATGTTCCACAGCGCTAGTCATCATATTATAATATATTTACAATTTTATGTATAATATTTTTATACTGGTTTATATAATAAAATATTATTTATAGCAGAGATTATTATTATTAAAATAATGAATCACATTTCGTATTTAGGTGTTTTAAGTTTATAATAAAGACTTGCCTACGTGTCACAACTATCTTACGGTAATCCGCGTGTAATTCTGGACATAGTAAAATATAAGATTATCGAGATTATCTGGTCAGTAGCGTATTGAAGTTTTGCCAATTTCAAAACTATGATCCACAAAATAGGAATTGCTCACAATTGGCCAAAATGCTTGGTTCAGGCCCTCGCTGAATATCAGTGCTGTGGTCCACAGCGAGGGTACTTGGCCTCACCAAATAACTTTGTTAATTAATGTTTCTTTATTTCGTGGTGGTTTAAGTTCCTATGTAATTAATCACAAATGTTGACATTACTTTTTGTTGTGTTGAAATTTTGATTCAGGCCATGTTTTAGTAAAATATCTTGCAATATGTAAAGTTTATAGCTGTGAGTTAAGATTAATTGTTTGTGATTTAAAATGAAAGAGACATCTCTCTGAATGCATGACTTAGGCAATGATTATAGTTATGTTACTAAATTGAGGTAATACATGTTATACCCGTAGTTCTTCATTTTTAATCGCTAGTCAAAAAATAATGAATCACTTGGAGATCATCATGAAACATAAGGTAAATATATCGGAAACTGTCAACCTAAATGAGTTTAAGGACTTATGTACTTATTTTGCATGAGATTGTTTATAGGTGAAAATGAAATCCTTTTTGTAAATAGTTACACCCATTTTTTTATAGAACAGGGGGCAAACGGGCAAGAGGTACCTGATGTTAAGTGATACCGCTGCCCATGGACACTCTCAATGCTATAGAGCTCGTACCTGCGTATAAATATTACACACATTCTCAACCAAAAGCATTTACCTATGTTAACGTTTTAAACATTTTTCCAATAGGCTATAATGTAGGTGGAAATACGATAGGCAGTACTTGGTGGGTCTTCGAGCCGGCGCGGAGGAGTTACTATCAGTATCCTCTAGAGTCTTGCATGTAAAGGATAAAAATATGTTACTCAATATAAACATATGCAATGATGGCCATTGGCAAATAAATAGGCTCTCTACTCTGACTCAATAATCCATAGCAAAACGAGTATAAATTTTTATGAGACTGATAAAACGGTAACGATGTTGTAATAAACGGTTATATAGCAGTAAAACTATGTGACTCCACTATATATACAATTTGATTCCCGTATCTTCACTTCTTAAAATGAAAGTATTTTTAACAGTAGATAAGTTAAATCATTTAAAGAAACTGTCCTCCATAAACTAGTTTTGGGCTCCGCCGCGACCGAAAAATATCTTTTAAAATTGATGGTATGTAGTGACAATCATACTAATTGATATTAATTTCATCATAATATAATATTATTCGAGATATATTTTTAGCATCCGACTCAAAAACCTCATTGTATTCTATTTGTAATCTTTGTACTTCTTAATTTAGCCCTAAATTTTAAAGGTAAAGTAAAATCCTAAATATGTAATGTTTTTACTTAAAAATACAAAGTACATTAAAGACTAAAAATAGACACACCCTTTAAGCAATTCCTACTTGTATTAGAAGATCGATAATTCTAGCAAACACGAGATTAACTTATAATAACCTTATTTTATTTACAACGGGTTACTTAGTAACGGAAACTTGCACATTTGAACATGGATTTATAAGTAATGTGACCAATAAAATTAATATTCAATTCGTATTCCTACAGCTAAAATAAATTATATAAAAGAAAAACCACTTATACTAAACATATAGCCAAAGATAGAATACATAATTTATACAAAAAGGTTCAAACATTTATAAAAAGGATATATATATATTTTTTTTTAAGTAATGTCGGATGGTGTACCTAAAAGTATGGGTATGTCGTGCGTGCGTGAGGGTGTTTATGATGCAAGTGATTTAGCGCTATGGATATTCTTAATTCTTCTTTTAACCATATTCTGCAATAGTCCTAAAGTACAAATTTTTCATACATTCGATATTGCTACTGGGTACATAAAGCCTACAATAGTGATTAGGCAAGCTTCTAAGAGTTTCGTAAAGTATTAAACATTAAATTACCAGAGTAATTAATAATATAACGAGCATAATGATTAATGACCCATCGGTTTTATTGCGAACGTTTACGGTAATTTACGCAAGTCGATATTTCAAATATCAGTCGTAGAAGACTTAAAAAGTTGTTAGGGCGTTTTCATATGATTTGACATCTCACGACTCTATAGTTAATCATATTAAATATCTATTATTTACACGAAAATTCGTATATAGGTATATACAATACTGTAATGTGACCAGTCTTAATGTACGGCTGTGGGGCTTGCCACGCTAATCGCGGAAGAGGAGTAGAAGCTATTGGCGTAACGTAAAACATTAAAGAGGGAGGACGGAGAGTCGAAAAGAAATGCCGAAATAGAAGAGTTGGTCCAGCCCAACATTTAAGGCGAATATAAAGCCCATCGACTTCGTTAAAGGCACCTTGAGCGCATGGGCCAAGATCGATCAGTACAGGAAGTTCACCTGAGCCGTCCTGGCGGCCGGCCACCAGTAGGCCTGCATAGGTAGCAGTAGCAGTAGTAGCATATATAGCTGGCTCGACAGAGTGGAGGAAGACCTGCTGCTGCTGAAATCCAGAAATTGGCGGGCGGTGGCACAAATGGGGAGGACAATTCTTATTTCGGAGGCCAAGACACTCTATGGTTTCGAAAGTACAGATTACCTAAACACAAGAGCTGAAAAATATCAAAAATCTTTCGTAGCAAATACGGCTAAAATTTCACACATACGAATTGCATATGTGTAGCATACCTTGCAGACAAAGACGATCGATTTAGCATCGGTAGTGGTTTTATTGTTTTATTGTTGAGTGACAAGATATAATTAAAGTGCAACAAGGACACACTGACTGACACTTTATTTAGATTTGGCTATTTTAAAGCGATTTAAGATGGCGTTAAGTGATTTTATTTACACGCTATCGCTAACCAGTTTACTTGGTAACGCATGTGTTTAATAAGGTTCTCAGATCGATTCACGGTAAAACAATAATTGCTTCTAGTTGAAAGGCATAGACTTACTAACAACAGTAGATAACAACAGTACCTAGATTATTATTTTTATTTATTTATAGCCTTATATCAGAAATACAGAATATATACATTATAACTATTGTTTTTCTTAATCTACGATAACCGATTCTATGTGCCTACGGGCAAAGGCCTACCCCACTGTCCTCCATTTTTCCTTATTGTGTACCAATCTCGTCCAGGTCTTTTCAGCCATTTCCATGATTTCACCGGCCCACCTTTTAGATTGCCTACCTCTGTTTCTTTTATGGCCTCTTGGTTACCATAGTGTTACAATTTTGCTCCATTTATCTGCTCCTCTTATGGTATGTCCAGCCCATTTCCATTTAAGAACTAAAATAATGTTTTATATGCAACATCAGCAAACCCTGTTTTATCTGTTAAATTCTTGTTACTTATTTTGTCAATTCTTCTTTTCTTTAATACTTCTTTCCATGGCTCTCTGGCTTACGCTTAATCTTTCACTTTGTGCTTTGGCATTTTTGTTTTATTCTTGTTTGACTATTTTTCATAATTTATTTTAGGGACCAATGGAAGACAAAGATTATGATTTCATTGCCTTACAAACAAAAAAACAAACACAAACCAGTGGCACTATTACCTTCTGGGCCTTAGATTTTGTCAACCAAATAGGCTAGTAGGTGATCAGCCTTGGCAGGCGTGTGTCCACGCCGTCGACATTTTGGGTCTAAGGCAAGCCGGTTTTCTTACGATGTTTTTCTTCACTATTCAAGCGAATTTTAAAGCGCACATTGATAGAAAGTCCATTGGTGAACAGCCGGGAATCGAAATAACGACTTCAAGAACGAGAGTCGCAAGATGAAGCTACTAGGCCAATACTGCTTACAGAAGAAAAATTGTACCTTACGATCTTATGTTCGAGTTCTATATCAAACGACCAACGTTACTAATACGAGTCGTAGACAAAGTACTGTATAACCGTTTAAATTAAATATTGTACTGTCCAAGTCGTGGCATGATAATGCTACTATTTACTTTTATTTTGACATGGACAAACTCAGTCTAAACCAAATACGAGGTAGTAAATTATGCTAGAGGCAAATAGCCGACAAGAACAATATTAACTTTTAAGCATTGTTTCATAATTACAATATTATACATTTATATAATTTCTCTAACGCTTTATAAACACAATATGTAGAATGATGTCTGTGATATTATATAAAACAAATGACAAATAGAGATAATCAAATTAATGTTATTACTTTAATCCCATAGACAACACCACAAGTAATTAAAATTAAAATGGTTAAACTCTTTTACTAAATTATTTATAACTCCGGAACATGAGGAGACTATTTAATAACTATAAAAAGTATTGGTTAATCCCTAGAGATATAACAATGTGGGAGACAAGTCTACATGCTTACATTTGCGTTTAGTATATCTCTTATGTCTACATATATAAGGTTTATGACTGCATATCTACAATTAAAATAGATAATTGAAGTCTAGAAGTTTTTATGAACGGGTCACTGACTTTCAATGAGATTTCTGAGGGTAATATTTTGTTTCTAATTTGATGCCGGAGGTGGGGAGGGCTAACAATATGCTAGACCGATAGATAGATAGAAGATCCGATTTTTATTCCTGTATTATCACGTATACCTACGCTTGGTACTATAAATGATATACAAGTTTTGAATTAGGTGTCTCTTCCCAACTATTTTTCATTTAAACCACAATAAAACTAGTAAATTTAGTTTTAGATAGATAAAGTTAAACACTTACTTAAAACTTGGTATAACTTAATTAAGCTTATACGTATAATTCCTGTTTTTATTTCAGACTACATTTTTCTTACATGAGCTAAGCAATGTACATTTAAGAGATTCCAGTTTTCTATCAACGAATTTCTATCAAATTGATCGCATGCTCGCATTCCTAACTCGACTATAAATTATATGCAAACCAATAGTGATAATATATAATATATTTTTATAAGAAAACAATAAATCTGAGTTGTTGTTTAGGTGTGTTGGTCGGCGACGGCAAAGATCAAAGACATAGTTTGAACTTCATTAAATAAATTGGGTGCTTCTTTAAACAATTTATTAGTGGGAAACTTTCGGTGTTTATATTGTCACGGTTGAGTGGATTGTATCTATAAGTTGTGTTTTTATCTATATACAAGACCTATATTATTATTATTCATTAAGATTCCAAAATCTGTTATCTGGTATTAAAATCAGTTAACGGACTTACCATTTTCAGAGCAGCAGTCCAAAAATGGCGAGAACTAAAAAAATTATGTAAAAAATTGCGTTTTTATATGTTAAAGAAGTTATATTGAAACATGTAGTAGTTGTTTAAGTAAATCAACTATAAAGTCAACTAGTAATGTTAAAAACGTACTATAAGCCTAAATTAGGTAAATATGTTCAGTCACTTATTTCTTTGCACTAACAAAATATATAGTTATGTAAGTATATCTCCTGAATATATAGTAAAAAAATATAATATTATAAAGAACTTCTAATACAGACACAAATAATTGCTGTTTGTTCAAATAACGGAAACTTATGAACAAAGATACCGAGTGTCTAATAAAGTTCAAATTAGTGAGTCATTGTATAATGAGGTGCTATTAAAAATCGACGATTCTTCTCTAACCACTAAACAAGAAGTCAGTTAACTTTTCACTGAGCCTGAGTTAAACAAACCATAGTACAATCACGTTTAAAAGTACAAGGAAATATTTTATAGCACACCGACTAATTAGGTTTGTACTTAGTTATTTATAGATTATTGCAATGGCATTAGGGTTCTGGAGCTTTAAAAATAACTTTTAGAAAATCCAATATAAAAATTCTCAATATCACATTATGCTAGTCGTACTATAACTCTAAACAATACATAATCCTCAAAAAATCTTCTTTACCCTTACTTTTTTAATTTTTTAATATCTTACGCACTGAAATCTAGAAGAATCAAGAAGAGAACTCTGTTAGAGTTTATCTAAGAAGAAAATGAAATAACTCTGTGAAATATATACCAAAAGAATATTTAAATTATATTTGTCATTTGAATTTATTGTGATCATGATTACATTGATAATGACAGACAAAATCTGTTAGAATGCACCTGTTCTCAATAATATTAGCATTAATATATTTTGCCTACAAAACATACAATATTTTCTAAAAGTCGTCGCGGTGGAATCTTACGTGTGTTTTAATGAATTACTTTGTGAAAACAAATTTATGATCACGTTCAGACAAATTGCTTATTAGGTTTTGAATATATTATTTTTATTTTTTGTCGTGAAAATTTAATAAATAATCAAAATTTGTGTAGTTTTCTCTGTGTCGTGTGCCAAGTTTTGCTAGATTTCTAGCGTATTAAATATATTTTCAAGAATATAGATTAAGTAAATAACTTGATAGCAATTATTACATAATTTTCAGTAATATAAATAATTGGTATCTTCAAAAGTAAGGTTCTTGGAAACGTCTATGAAATTGCATTTGAAAATTTAGTAGACACTTGTGTGGCCGAGTGTGAAGAAAGTTTTCAAAGCTGTTGTTTACAAACCAAAACCGCTTAATGATAGCGGTAGCTTAGCACTCGACACTGTTTGCTTTTTACTCGGCTTAACCGCGTGGTTAATTTTAATTTTTAATCGATCATAGAAAATCATTTTTTGTAAGTGTTGATTACATTCTATCAACTTGCTTTTGGAATACTATCGAAATCAAAAGCATGTTGTAGTTTTTATAAATGCATATATGTGCAAAGTCTAAATTTTATGAAAATAGGCTTTTACGTTGCCAAAAGATAATGGTTGTAAACAATATGTACTCCCAATCTAACTTCTTAGATAATAATAATAATTGCAATAATCACTTGGTCCTCCCAGGTCTGTCTATTTGCAGTGATTGTAAAAAGTTCGCAAAAACTTTTCAGACAGGAGAAGTTTTGACACAGTTAAAACTTTCATCAACTAGTTGATAAAAGGGCCTGGGACTAGTGCTAGACAGGCTACTTCTAATTAATTTGCGATATTTGTTTTAAAATAGGTGTTGTTTGATGATTTGCTATTTTAAAAGAGTACCGAGAGTTTTTTACGCCGGCTTTTTCTCTCGGCCTACACCCTCTGTCTTCTTTGCCGATGAGTAGGGATGCCTACAAATTCAAAATTAATGACGTGGAATAAGTGATACCTGTATCTTATTTTCCATAATAAACATATTTTATTTTACGGTATTTTAAAATTGAACTAAACTCTTAAGTGAAAACTCTATACAAAAAAAAATATATATATTATATATAGAAGGTAAAGTTATCAAAAATAACGTACACTCAGCGTTTACAATTCCAACATTGGTAAATTATGTCTCGTTATCCGAATTATTCTATATTCCTATCATTAGAGCTCAAACACGGCCGTTAAGTGTTTAACACATCTAGATTAAACTGCAAAGCCTAATATTAACAGAGATTTATGGCATTTTACGGAAATAAACATTTCAAGTTTATTATACAGGCCATTTTGGGAGCTTAAATGACATTTATCGCTTTGAGTGGTATAGCAATGCTTAAAACGTTTATGTACTCACTAAATAATGTTATGAGGTACAAATATTAGCATTGTTTACGTATGATAAATACTATCAGATAATGTCAGATTGTAAAAACTATGAAAAAAGCTTTTATTGTGTGAACCGCTTCCACGTCTTAGTGGAGCGTTTGCTTTTTCATGTGTTAAATTTTAAGTTCCTGGGTTTGATTGTAGAAAGTGTGATTGTTTTCTGCGTAGATGGCGCTGATTAAGATAGATTGTTTAAGAATTTAAACTTATATAAATTCCATATTTTTTTGCCGGTTTTTAGCAAAAGATTACTTATTACTATCTGGAAATTTTAATTTTTTAAAAATTTATTTACAATATTTTAAACACTAGACGACAAACCTTTGTGATTAAATTAACTTCATAATATCTGGCACTATATTAGTTAACTGTAATTTAAATTGACATAATTATTACCTAACATAGTAAGCAGTTAATAAAATAGGATTAACAGATAATCCTTTAATATAATGCCCTCATCTGATTAGAATGGACTAATAAATATGGTTAATCTCTTGTGAATGCGACCGCAAACGGAAGATTAATACTTAACCACGATGAACTTATGTTATTAAAAAAAACCTTAATTATAAATAAATAATAACTCTTAGAATTTCATTCGCCTACCTGTATAGAAATGGATCTGCTATACTTCATGGCATTAAAACGCAAGAACAACACTAATTAGCACACATTTAGCAACTAAGTATGAAATTCCACAACACTGCACAGCACTGCACTATAGAAAATTCGAAATTTTGCGCAGCCGGGAAATGATGGACAGCGAGTGCGCGCGCTGCGGACAAACTTCAAACTGAGCTACTGACGCGAGACGCCAATAAAACGAATGTATCTTTTTTCATTTATTTTGAAACTAAAAGAAAAATCGCCGAAGTGAGATTGACGATACCTTTATGTTCCACGATCGTTTCACGCATCGGACCACCGCGCGTCATAATTTGCACGCGTCATTTTTGACAGCGTAAGCGGATTGGGCGCGAAATTAGCGGAGTCCTAAAGCCTACTTTAGAATTAAAATTGACAGGGGTCTGCCTCGCACGAATTCGTGTTTTGATATCTTAATTTCTTGTGCATTTTAATCCTTGGTTTTAGTGCTAATTATGGTACAGTATCACGGGAGGTCTCAAACTAACCAAATATTCACGCATACAATGTTATACATATTTAAAAATCTATCAATAAAAATGACCTTTAAATGTACAAAAAAATAAAACTAGTCAATAAGCTTTCAGTGTTAGTACCGAGCTACTTTTGTAAGATAATTAAGAAATAAAATGTCTGGTTTTAATGGCGATTGGATATAATCGAATGCTACCCATAGGTAATATAAAATTATAGCTAGTCGTAATCAACTGTAATTTTCTGAAACCCTTTACAACTATGTAATTAAAGATATTTCACGCTCGTTCACAGACAATTAAAAGTATAATTTACCTTCAACCACGATCACAGAGACAGTTAATGAAGAATAACGATGTTTATGTAATAATATTTACCACTTAATATGCAAGAAACTGGATGTTAGGGAAACTATAAAATGCGTGGTGGTAACATACCGTTTCCGTGTCTCTGCAGACACATTTACTTAACATTTCCAGCATTATAGCCTCAATCACTTTATTATATTTCCGTTTTATTGGTCAAAGGGTATATATTTATTATTAAACTTACTTATTAGTACTTTTAAGATACTCGTACAATTTATGCCATCAAACATAACTTATAAAAAATTCAGTCTCGCAACGCAGTTCTTCTACTGTATAAACTTGTTAAATTCATGTATGTAATACAAAGTCAGTAAATTTATTCAGTCTCTACTTAAGGAACATTCTGTCTAAAGGGAGCGTTCAAGTATTAGGTCACGCAATTTTTGGTGATTCTGTGCTTTAGAGTCGTTAGTTTTGATGATCGGTCATAATCGAGCAATATGTCCTAATTGAGAGACAGCTGTATTAATTACATAAATTTAAAATATAATCTTTTTACGTATATCTTTGAGAGAGAAGCAAGATACATACCACAGCACATCCCAGCGCAACGGAACATCTAAGCAACTACACTCTCGACAAAATCAAGTAAATAAATATTTATTTAATGTTTAACTATGTTACTTGTTAAGTGTATTTACAAATAACGGTAGTAACATTAAAATAAAAGATTACAATAAACATCGTAATTCACCAATTAAAATAAAATAAATTTAAAATTCTTTGATAATTTGATTGCTAAGTTATTGCCAGGCTTACAGCATGGCCGTTCCGATTGAAATATTGGATTCTTTCTATAATTTATTATTCTAAGTTTGGGAAGGAATTGGAAAAGCCCTACAGACGCTTATGTCATTGGATGAGTTTGCTATTCTGGTTGTATTTATGTTATTTATGTTATTTATCCAAGTATTGGAAATTGGTTTTACGACAGAATAACGAAAATCCAAACGAATATTTGTAATAGTTTAGTTATTTAACTATTTAAAAATGGTTCATATATCTAGAGCAGTGTTGGCCTGGTGGCTTCAGCGTGCGACTCACATCCCTGACATCGTAGATTCGATCCTCGTGCACCAAAATTTTGCGCATTTTAACATTCGCTCGAACGGTGAAAGAAAACATCGTGAGGAAACCAGCTGGCCTTAGACCCAAAAAGTCGACGGTGTGTGTCAGGCACAGGAGGCTGATCACCTACTTGCCATTAGATTGATAAATGACCATGAAACAGATACAGAAATCTGCGAAGCAGAGCTAAAAAGGTTGTAGCGCCACTGATTTATTTGATTTTTTCATATATTTAATACTCTGAGACTAGATTTTTGTGTCTCAAAAATTACGAAGGTGTTGCCTAATGTAATAAACCTGTAACTATGAAATGATAATACAGTGCAAATCGGTACGTTTCACACAACTTCATCATTTTCGTAATTCAACTCGCATTTTTGTAGAACACACAAAACTAAACTCTTTACTTTTCGTTCGTACAAAACTGAACGTTAGTGTTCAGCAATACATGCCAAATTCAACTGCATTATCAAACAATTTCGATACAAGACAAAAGCACGGCGACACCTGAGGGCAAAATCTCGCTTCTGACACGTTATTATTTGTTACAAAATAAGAAACATTTTATATAAGGCAAATTCAACTTTACAGCACTCCTAATAAGGTTATATATAGCTTAAAATAGCTTAAGACGAACGAAAAGATTTATATTGTGAAATTGCAGTTAAAAGTTTTAAATCATGTTTTTGAGTTAACTTTTCGGCGATTTCGATGAAGTCGAGTTTAGCAATTTTAGTTCGCTATCGAATAGCATATTTACACCAGCGAAGACCCAAATAACACAGGTATATTATTGAGTTTTTGATGATTTATTTGTTGAGGCCTGAAATAAATCTTCTTTTTATTAAAAGTAGGCCTGTCTTATCAAGGCAGCTTATCAGCGACACTAAAACTATGTGTGAGTTTCGCTATCAGATGTCTACACCTTCCATTTATCCCGTAATCGTTTAACCAAGACTTGGTTAAGCTCTGTTGGCTCGCGAATTCTATTACCGAAGGCGGAATTAAATGTGCACATAGAAAGAAAATTACATTCGTCTAATTCGGGGTTCAAACGCACAATCTAGGGTTTGATAACGCTGATAGTTACGGCAAAGACACTCTTATTGTTTTATGATACAATATATTATTATTAATTGTAATGTTTTGAATGTACCTAGTATATGTATTTAATTAACCAAGAAACAGTGTTATGAAGCTGTCGTGTGATGTTTAATAAATTCGCGTTATTTAAAAGAAATTTATATGTCATGTAAATCAAAGATATTAATAATAAAAAACAATTGCCATACAGGTTTTTATCAATACCAAAAATCCGTCCATTCACTTAGCATGTGTTTCAATGTCAAGTTTAAAATTAAAACTTTGCTGGAATTAGTTGTTAAATGACTGAAAGCAATGGTAATCTTAATGCAAACGGCTTCATAAGCTAAGTTCACACATGACAAATCATTTTTCTTAATCAAATTGATACCTTCAGCATAAAACATGGAGAAGGACGCAAGACGAAACGTTGCTTTTGATTGGTCAAACGGACCATCGTCTAGGTGACATTATGTATCGCCTCAATGATATTGGATTAGAGATGTTGATGGCCAGTCACGATCGAACGGAGAGCACAATCGTTTGGTCTTTTGATATAATATGTTCTTAGGGAAAGGTTAGCGATAAGTCTGTCGTCCATACGTCAAAAATGTATTAGTTAGTTAGTTTCTAACTGAACTAAATCGAAAGTATCGCGCCTACTGTGGTTTCTGAATCTCACCCTGAGTTCCCTTTACGGTATTTGTTACCATGGTAACCACTGTAGCAAACTAGCAATAATTTTTCTATAGAGAAGAAAATCTATCAAACTGTGAAATGGATTATGATGAAACGCATCTCCCTGATATAATACATAAATAAATATCTAATCTAGATATATTTAAGTATTTAAATGGATGACTCCGCTTTTAGCAGGGGACGAAATGAAAAAAAAAGTATTGAAAAGTCTTATAAATGTTTTAGATACAAGATTTAAGAAGAAACATTTCTGTATTGTAAATCGAAATATTACAATAATTTTGCCTATTGTTATAAAAGCACGAAAAAACCACCATACCGTCATTTAAGTGTTGTGGACGCGGGCTTAGAAAGTTTTCAAGCACTTGATAATTTTTATTCTAAAACATTCAAGCAACCGTTCAAGTGCCGTACTTATAAATGTAATAAATTATCGCCGTTGGCAAGGCCGTAAATGACTAGCTCAAAAAATAGACTGACATTTTGAATATTTACCATACATGAGGTCATAATGGCATAATTTTTATATAAGCGTTACAATGTACTCTAATTATTAATTATTATAAATGATTGTAAAGTAAGGCTATATCTTAAATCAGAGACAGAAAAAGAGATCAGGTTATAAAAAAAAACAACCTACAGAGGACCGGACCTCTGTCTAATCTGACATTACTGTTGACTGTAAGGTACGCAAGCAATTTTGTTAATCTTGATGTAAATAATGCATGATTGTAATTTAGTGGTCACAAGGTACTCTTTTTTTTCAAAAGTTATCGAACTATTGGCGGTACAATAATCAGACATGAATTGTCCGACACAGCCTTGCAAAACATTTATCGTTTCACCGGGTGTCCACTACATATTAATCTATAAAGTCCTATCTTATTTACTGAGTTTGTTTTAAAATTTACGAGATACTATCGTTGTGTTAATTGTTTCTTATCCATAGTTTATAGAATTCAATTCATCCGTTTGACATATGAGTCTAAATTTCAATGCAAACATGTAATCGTGGTGACCACGATTGCTGAAATGTAATAAATTCGCGACTTTTTTAGAATCCAGGCGACAATTACACCTGATGTTGGCCAACGACATGTGGCCTATTGGAGCAAGTCTGTCCAGTAGATGCCAAATTATCCGCTGCTTGAATGAACCTATGATAAACTCTTTAGGAAAGATTAAAAGGCGCAAGGAGTTCTACTGCTTCAACTCTTGTTGTCACAAGAAACGATTTAGTTTTATATACGTTTAAGAAGTAAATTAAGTCAATATGATCATAGACTGTTAAACATCAAACAAAACATATGTTTGCAACAATTGTATTGTATTTTTTCTTCCTTTTGTGCTTATGAATTCCGATATTACCGAAGTCATGGAGGCAGTTCTACAATATTATAGATTACCTCCAAAGCCTCGTAATACCTAATTCCTAGAATCAGAACCATATTTCTAGGTTAAGGATAAATGCCTGGAATCCGTTCTTCCGTGAAAGCAAAGTAGGCCTAAGTGGTACATTAATGAGGCGTAAACAATCAGAAATTACATCTCCATAGAGCGCGCACCCGTTTGTAGCGAACCTACACACCGTCAAAATAACTGTGGGAATAATCTTACAAGTTTAAAATATATATTACCAGTGCAGTCATGGCCTAGTTAGCTTCAGAGTGCGACCCGGCTGTGTACCAATAGCGTTTTTTATATCATAAACAATAATTGTTATGTTATGTATGTGTTTTTATATCATTAACAATAAACAATTAACGAAACAGATATAATGGGTTGTAAAGCCACTGGTTTTTTTTACTTTTAGCATTTGATTCCCAGCGAAAAAAAAATATTTTGGATTAAGAGGAGGTACCTGGGTACCTTCAAAAAGAGAAACAAAACATCAGACATTGTTTGATTAAGCTGCTGTAGCATCGGACAGTTTTTAAACAATTCACACAATGGATATGATTGCAATAATATTTTACGAAGGAACAAATGGCTATTGTGCACCAACATGATATTCGAATCAAGTTCGCTACATCAATAAAATTTTTTTATTCTTGTTGTTGCTAACTTAATTTATCACTGAAACACATTCTTCATTAGAGATTTGCGAATAAACTAGAGCTCCTGGATTTCAGTAATAGCAAATTTCGGATTAACAGGATATTAGACGAAACATCTTCCAGCCTTAAAAATAGAAATAAAATGTAACGAAACTTCCGCTTCCATTGGGACTTTAAGGACCTATCTGGTCGCCAAACTCCAAAAAAGTACATTGTTTTTTTCAATTTTCGTCATCACCGACGGATATAATACAACAAAAAGTTTAATTAACATTATTTTAAATTACTGAACTCTCCCGACGTAATTGAAAATAATTGTTGCAACTAACCCGATTAAAGATTTTAAACAAGTGATAAACGGCATAGAAGTTTAAGTATAATGTTATTATTCAATTACCGTAGACCACAATAATAAATAGAATATGTTTTGAGGGTATTGTACATTAAACCCTACACCCCATTGCCGACGCGCTTGATGAATGTACATAAAGATTGCATTTGAATTCCAAAGTGCACTTTTTAATTTACAATTCACAAAGCGAATATGCAAAATGGAACGATGCGGGATTCTCAAAAGTCATGTCATTGTGCATTGAAAAAAACACATAAGCATCTCGATGGTGATAAACGAGGTGACATCGTGTACGCCACTTGAATATCAAAAAGTGCACATCGCTTTATTAAACAAAAACAAACGGGAAACTCACATTAAAATTAAAGAAAATTGAACTCAATGATTGAGTTTATAAAGTATATTTTTATAGTAAATAAAAACAAGCAAACTTTGCGATTCTAATACAGTTCGAAATTGGAATTCGGCACTTTTCATCGCTGGCGCCAAGGTCCACAGGTAATTTCACACAAATTCACGAAATAATTTACTGGAAATACCTGTATTGAAAATCAATTTAAAATTTAGGCTTTCCGTCCACGGCAAATTCAGAACGTAATGGCCCAATACTTTGTAGTTTATCTCCTTCATGTAGGTATGTAATATGTTTTACGCTTAACACTTCATATATGTATTAGTAACAGTTGAATTCCATTACTACTGTCATACCGTTAATAATAAAATGCAATTTTTGTAAGTTTCTTTGAACGTTTTCCCAACCCTTTGTATTTATTTTGATAGTCCGCTTTTATTTTGCTATAAATGAATCCATTCTACACAATATACGCGGCTATGTTTGGCTTTTTCATTAACCGACTTACACCATCAAAAGTTAAAATCAAGAGTATACAGTCAACAATAGTACATATAAATGGTAAGAGACAAATAAAAAAAATAAAAATAAAAGCGAAATCTGTAGTTGGACACGCCACCGAGATCGCTGACATTTTTTTAATGAAAATATAATTTAAAATAGATAGTTTAATATTATTTTATGTAAACGATTTACCAGTTAGGCTTGTGTATGTTAAACAAGGTAAAGGAATTCCTATTATTGAATTAGGTCACATTTCGTCCACATAACGATGTTATATTTAACTGATGTAACATAAACATTCTGGCGGTGTACCTTAACGTATAATTATCTATTAAGCAAAGCCGAGGACGGTATAATTAAGCCATTGCGATTCGTATCACATTAGCTCATTACCACCCAAGATGACCTGAACACAGGTACATTTCGTTTTATTGTTATGTGACTTAGAGTCTAGATTGGTTTGAAACTTCTAAATGTTGCTCTATCTTTTTGCCTTTAGAAGTTCAATCTTAAAGGCGATTAGATTGATAATTTTGTGCTTGTTATATAAATGTAATGTATAATACTGTAATATGTAAAATGATTACGTACAACTCACCTTTCTAGAACACGTGGCACGTTACATCCCAGTTGATTACCTTTTTGTGCCATGCCAGTGTCGATGATAACATTCGTCCTTCAAAGACAATTAAACTAAATAAATCTTTGGTATTAAGTCTGGGTATCATGTATTAATAAGGAAATTGAATAAAATCCATTCATGCAAAATCGGAGTCCACGCTTGATCATGGCGTGCAAAGTAATAAAGCTATTATAATAGTTATTTTTATTAAATATGTAACATATTCCTGTCTGATACCTAAACAAAACAATATTTTTTTCGGTTAAAAGGCACTGAATGAATCTGTGATTACCTAAAGTAAATTTCCATGTAAAATACAATGTGTTCGGGTTAAGGAGCTATAATAAACGACAAAATATTCTTCACTTAATTGCGTCATAATATTATGAAGCATAAACCATCACCTAAGTTGCCTACATGTATTCAAAATATCGATGAATACGTACGTAGAAGTAATTAGGCGCATAACGTACAACCGACGATGTAAACACCGGTATTTTAGGAAAGCCATAAATCGGGCAGTCAACTGAAAAGTATTGCCTATTCACTATGTGATGTACCGGTAACTAGCTGGGTTTCTCATTAAGTCGCTAAGTTGCCTCTCATAAATATGACTTTATCGTTTTCATACATCTTGTGTTGAGTAGCTAAACATTCCTCTAATAGCATCGATTACTGAACATACATATATAAATGACTAATTGCTTTTATAAGAGTTTTATGTGTAAAAATGCATTGTTAGAATTTATTCAAAAAAATTAATTGACTCGAAAAGTTAATCTTTTCATTTCGATTGAGACAATGTCAAGAAGATTTAACGGTTTATATATTATACAAGAACAATATAGAACCAAGGCTAAAAAGGTCGAAAGCATCGTACCACCAGTTATCACTTTTTTGATTGATTAATTTATTATTATAAGTCAACACACGATTTTAAACATATTATTATTAGTACATATGGTGACATCTCGTTGCACGATAGACGTTAAATTTTTTGCGTTGCTATTTTCTGCCCCTAGGTGGCGTTATATAACCAAGGTTAGGTGTATCAAATTAAAGCAAAACTTGATATAAAAAATATGATTTTATTTATTTATTAGATAATTTTTTAAGTGAAAGTAGTTACATTTATTTTCGTGACTATTAAATAAAATTTAACTTTATCTCTCATGCGATTTTAATTTTTTAACATTTTTCATCTGTCATGGTTTGTAATTTGCGTTGGACAAGAAAACCTTCCTTTTGTTGACGTGCTGTCAAAACATCTAAACTGCACGTGTGAAAATGCGTATAGAAACTTGTTATTTTTGCTCTTCCAGGATTTATCCTGGCCATGGGATTCAATTTGTGAGAAATGATTGCAAGGTAAATAAAACGAAATATATCTATTAGCAAATTACATACACAAAATTACCTTGAACGTTTGGGGTTAACTTTGTTGCGTAGATTTTCAGATTTTGCCGTTCAAAATGTCACGCAGCATTCAAAAAGAAGAAGAACCCACGTAAAACTAAATGGACTAAAGCTTTCCGTAAAACGGCAGGCAAGGAATTAGCAATTGATCCATCATTTGAGTTTGAAAAGCGTCGACACGCTCCAGTCAAATACAACAGAGAATTATGGACCAAAACCATCGAGGCAATGAAGAAAGTGGAAGAAATTCGTCAGAGACGCTCTAATAATTACATAATGCAGAGATTGAGGAAGGGCAGGGAAGTGGAATGGCAGAGAGATGTTCGGGAAGTCCAAAGAGATATTTCACTAATACGGTAAGAATATCTTTTGACAGCAATTGAGGAAACCATATCATATATTAGGTTAATACTAGGATAGAATTCATTTCTAGCTTGTAAATTTAAGGTAATTTAATTTCTCAAGCTATTAAATTATAGGCACAAAGTGACATTCTAAAATATTTATTCATTATTGGCTACATTTGCTAGAAAAGGCGCCAGCAAGTTTTTGGCTTGTTAATTACACTAAAATTAATTGTTGAATACATATTATTTTTGTAACCTTAAAACTGAGTTAAAAGTTTTTGCTTAAAATTTTGAATACAAATAAAAAGGTGAATAAATGTGAGTGTGATGTATTAAGAAATTATATTTTGACAGGAAATTATTTGATACTAATAGATAATGTATAATCATACTTTTATAGATCACCAGCAGCTGGCTTAAAACAGAGGCAAGCTCTAGAAGCAGTTGATATGGAAGTTGAACCTGAAACTATCGAGGTTGTTGATGCTAAAGGAAGAAAACAGGTCATCGAGGCTCCAGTGGTGGTACCCGCTACTTCAGAAATGTTAATTGATGGAGGAGAAGTTGATTTGTAATGATACAATTATAAATTATCTCTGTGTACAATTAAAAATAATGGAATATTTCTTATTCAAACTTAATCAGCATATTGTCAGACTAGCTGAAACATTTTAAAATAATAAATGTACTTTAAGTAAGTAAAATTGTTTCATTTTGCTGTAATAGCAAAAATATTTTTAATTTTATTTTATTAACTGATAAGCAATTCTATTACCCACTTAATAAAAGTCTCAAGAAACATTAAGGTTAATGCATAAAGTCAAGGGCAATTTGCTATTTGGAAGTTTCTAGCTTTTTTTTTAGTTTCCAGCTAAAATTTCCTGGTATTTCTTATTATTATGCACAGAGCATTAAATTGGGTCACTTTCAATCATAGTAAAACATAATGTATTGCATCATTATAAATTATTGATTTCTACCGCCGAGACTTAATCCTCTTAGGTTTTCATTCAGGGGATGCAAACATTTTAAACCATAGTACTCTATAAATGAGAATATTCATAGTTATGTATATTTAAACGATAAATTGTGTTAATAACACCATAATTTCATTTGGTCTACTATGTTTCAATTCAGCTTTACAAAAAATAAATTAAAATTTTGTGTTTATAATTCTCAGCAATGAATTATCCATCAATCATTTCTTAATATTCAATAATTAGAGGAACTTTATTACTAGTACCTTTGTATAATATAACGAAAATACGAAACAAAATAGTATCGACTTACACAAGGGTAAGTTTATTCACCTCTGTCCAATCCAATTAGAACAAAGGCTCCGTCTGAATTAAGATACAAGAACAGTTACACTATTGCACATAAAACTAGAAGTACAATGTCGTTCAAATTTTACATTTCCGCTTTGGTTGTCGCGTGTATTTCCTATGTTGTATACCATAAGTACTTAAATACAAATCCTAGTATTATCAAGAAGCCAGAAAGGCGATACGATTATATTGTAGGTAAGTTAATTTTTGTACTTAATAAACAGCACATAGCGCAATTAATTAGCAAGGTCTGAAACTCAAACTTTTTAGAATGATTACATTATTTCTGTACGAGCCAAGGTTGTACATTTTGCTCGAAGCGCATACAAAATTATTTCTTGTTGTAGTCGGCGCTGGAACAGCAGGATGTGTTATTGCATCGCGGTTGTCCGAAGACCCCAATGTCAAAGTGCTTCTTGTAGAGGCAGGGGGCCATATGGGATACTTTACGAAAATACCCTTGACGGCCACCGCGGCACAGCAAGGGCCTAATGACTGGTCATTTCATGCTAAACCACAAAAGTACTCGTCTTTTGGAATGTGGAATCAGGTAAACATTATTTTTATTTTTTGCTTAAGAATACTGAAAGAGCTTTTAGCTCTAGAAAAGTCTTTTAGCAGACTTCATCGTTCGTAAATAAAATTTGATGTAGGTAAGTTCTATGCCTAAGATTTTTTAACTAGATAGTAATTTTATATTTTCAAGATTAATAAATAGGTAATTATTATTCAGAGTAATTATTCTGCCTTATAGTTTGTTATTGTATTTCCTAGACACCAGTTATACCACGTGGCCGAGGTCTTGGTGGTTCTGGACAGATAAATTTTCTTCTTCACGGTTTTGGATTGCCTGAAGATTATAATAGGTAAATTTACAAATAGAATAAATTAATTTGTTATATTATTTCACTATTCTTAGCCTGGTATTTTTTTCTATAGGTGGTCGAAATTAGGTTTTCATGGTTGGACTTTCAAAGATTTAAAGCCATATTTCTTGAAGGCATTCGGCACGACGGAAAGCGAATTTGAATCGCCATGTGTGGCTGGTGGATACTGCAATGAGTCTAAGGTAAATTTTAAATTATCATAATTCTACTTAATATCGAACTTCCTCAATACTGATGGCATCCATTCAACTTTACTTACTTTCATTTCGCTGGGTTTTACATACAAATTTTTCTGGATAGGTTGAACCATAAAGTAAGATGAAATTGTTAAGGAAATCTTAATTGAGAGGGCAAAGTATTTTAATAACTTTTCATATATACTTTCTAAGGCGCTTTTTATATGTTGTAGATTCCGATGCACCTTAAGAAAATAGACGAAAACAACGAACTAATGAACACCTTCAAGCGAGCATCCTCTAGGCTGAGAGACCGCTACACTCTTTTTCGTAAAGCAACTGCGCCAGTTTTATCGGGACGCCGACATCAGGCTTTTGATGCGTACCTAAAACCAGCTCTAAATAGACCCAATCTGCATGTCATGTTGAAAACTCAGGCTGTATCTGTAAGTTTTAATATGTTGCACACCTAGACTGCTTTTAATTAGGACGTGTGAAAGGAGGCCAGTTTCCCTTGAGCTAAAGAATATATAGAATGTTTTTGTCAATATCATCAATAAAATGAAATTAACTCTTTTTTATAATAGAAAATTGTATAATATTTTTTCTTAGCTTAATTAACGTTAAAAATTCTTTGGAACTTATGCGTAAAGAATTCTAATAAAAAAGTAATTCAATTTTATAACTATAACTATTAGCTTTGGTTAAAAAATTGACAAATTTTTATAAACATAATCAATACATAAATAACTGACGTGGAGCACTATAACCTCATGAATATCGACCACCAAATTTATCTACTTCTAATTAGTATAACACGAAGGTATCGGTATCAAATAGAAACCCCACAATTAAATCTAATTAACGCTTCTAGGTGAGGTTTGATGACAAAGTGGCGTCCTCACTTTACGTGCTGGAAGACCACAAATATCTAAACAACATATTTATAAATAAGGAGATTATAATTTGTGCGGGAGCTATAAAAACACCACAAATATTGATGTTGTCTGGTATTGGACCACGGGACTTGTTAAAAAGGTATAGAGTGATTAGTTATATGCGACGTAGTAATTGATGCGCTCCTGACTACAAGATCATAGCGCCTATCAAAAAAATAAAGCTATAATAAGCTATCAGTGCCCAGTGCTATGAATTTTTTGTAAGTAAAGAAAGATCGTAAATCTTAATTCTACAATCTAACCGACCAACATCATAGAGAATTTTATATTTTCAGACTGAAAATAGTCCCTGTGGTAGAAAATAGCCAAATGGGGAGAAACCTTCACGACCACTTGAACGTTCCTCTCTACGTTAGCATCAAAAAGCCGATTAGTGTGACACTGGCTAAAGTCTTTAGCTTTTTCACCGCCTGGGATTACTACTGGAAGGGAGAAGGTGAAAAATGACACACATTTTCTTTAATTTTTATTATATTAAAAGAAATCTTATAATATGGGAATTTTTAGAATGTTTAGATATAAAAATTGGTTTAAAACTTCAATATGATATATATTGCACATGTTGTTTTTCTTTTCAAAATTTTTTTTCTATATTTATTATTTATTTCAGGATATTTATCTTTTCCACCCGTGGCCGGTATCGAATATAAAAATATGTCTGCACTCATGTTATTCACAATGGGATCCACTAGCGAGCGACTTTTGCGAGACCTCTCAAATTACAAACCACAGGTGATATGATTTAGGAATCTAACAATAAATATATACATTATTTTGCAGTTGATTTATAACTATAGTTTTATCTAAAGAATAGTGACACTTACGTTGCCCTTTTGAAAATAATTTGTAATAGTAATCCCAAGGCACGGAGACACATTTCTGGATCTCTTTTATTTATAAGTAAAATGTCATTGTCTGTGTCTACAGAAACAGAACAATGATTCAATCTAGAACCTCGTTAATCGCCAAATTCGGATGCTTAGATAGGATTACTTTTACGATGCAAAACATATAAAAATATTTAATAATTAATGATTTTAAGGTCTTCCGAGACATGTTCCCATTCAACAACGACACTAGCAAAGAAGGGTTTGTTTTCCTCGCATCATGTGTTCAGCCCCGAAGCCGAGGCTCTGTCTCTCTTCGGGATACCAGTACCACAGTGCCTGTAGTGGTCAACCCTAACTACTTGCACCAGGAGTATGACGTTCAGTGTATTGTGAAAGGTATACCTATATTTTATATCTGATATTTCAAGCGTTCATTACATTTATAAATATCAATATTTAAATAATATTTTATCGGAAAATTAAGTTCTTCTTCTGCGGTACTTTTTATTTACTGTCAGTTCAAGGAATTCCCTCCTTTTAATCCCCAAATACTTTGTTTCATAACATGCTTGGTATGGAAATCCTAAGAGCTGCAACCATTACCTTGCGCGTCAAATATATTATTTAGAATATTTTTCTTTTATAGCTTTACGTCGTGCAGAGCGTTTGATATCAACGAAGCCATTTAAGGATATTGGGGCTAAGATTCATTGGCCCAGAATCGAGAGATGTCTCAGCCTCTGGAGATACAGCAGCCAGGATCAGCTTGGCCTGCAGAGGAGACGGAAGAAGTATTTAAAATTTATTTACTTAAATCTTTACCGACGTTTGCAAAAACACAATTATCACCATCAAAAGTAGAACAATTCGCACCAAGGCACAAATGTAAACAAGATCTGGAACATATTTCATTACAGGCTTAATGCAGTTATATTTAAAACAATTTCAGATGAATCTACTTACAAATGTTTAAATTGTATTGCTATATTAAAACATGTCATTTATTATATAAAAAAAACAATATTAACTCAAAACCCTTTTCTACGTTACCTTATTAATACGTAATATTTTTCAGGCTCAAATACCAAAAAGGAGTAGAAAGAACCAAACCTAAAACAATAACACCGCCGAAGCCCCGAAGACCCCTAAGTCCTCCAGATGAATACTTGGCCTGTGTCACACGTGAGGTGGCCGTCACCGGTCATCACGTGGGAGGAACTTGCGCTGGTGGCACCGTTTTGGACAACCATTTGAGGTACTATTATCTCGTTTTATCTCTAAAGCGCGCATTGTATTTCTTAAAATTTGATTTTGCTCTATAAGAGCCAAACAACGTTCTAAATCAGAGTAATTCAAGTATATCAAGGAAAGTCTTTGCTAGTACGCGGTTTCTATATCTTACCAATCGTAGATTTTTCTGTTAAAGTTAACGGCTGTCTAATGTTCCATACTACGCAACTATTAGTATCAATTACGTACTTATTTTGAAGAAACCACGATGTTAGTGGATAAATAAAGATTTATCCTTATGTCGTAATTCCAGATTACCACAATTTTCTTTCTTAGTTATTTTTTTATAAAAAGAAACGTCTACGAGTATTTTAAATTTAAGAATAGAACACCACCTCAATAGGTAGTTGTTATTTCTGTATATCTTGTGATCAGAATTGTGTCACTGCCAACCCTAAACTCAACCACAATTATTTCGCTGGGATCCAAATTAGACGGTTAGACGACATGGGGTTTAACCACGGAACCGTCAAGGTTGTTGGAAGTTATAAAATACATGTTTGAGTGTGTCAATTTAATTACGTGTAACTTTGCTAAAAAAGAAAAATTCAAGACTGAATTGTTTTTAAATTTTAATTTTTCCTATTTTAGAGTAAAAGGAGTTAAAGGTCTACGAGTGATGGACGCCAGCATCTTCCCATCACCGATTTCTTTGTTCCCAAATTCGGTGATCATCGGTATGGCAGAGAAAGCTGTGGATTTAATTAAAACTGATGGTCTTATTTAAGTAATTATTTATTATATATATGTTTAATTATCATGAAGCAATGTTTTATTTTAATGACTTATTTTTTTGCGGTACAGGTATCCTATATTACTTATAGAAGGTAAAAAGTGATTGTACTTAAAAGTGTCATAATTCAGAACTGGTTATGAACCATAAGGTCACCGATAGTAACTATTTAATATCACACCGAACTCGATATAATACCTTCGTATGACTAAATACTAAAAACAATTCATACGCAAAGCTTTCTCTAGTAAACATTAAAGTGTTCCGAGCAAAGCAGATAAGAATTAATAATTTGTGCTATGTATTTATCATCGCCCACATTCCGATGTAGACAAAAGAATCGAGAAACAATGGTAACTCACAAGACCTTTTTCGTAATAAAAAATAATAACAAACGCAATGAATTAATTACAGCCTTTACTTCCTGTTTATTGACAGTAACTTGATCAACTTTGTGCAGTGATATTGTATTGAAAAAATGTGCAACACAAATTCGCGACTCGACGGAAAGACCGTTGTTATCACTGGAGGAAGCTCTGGCATAGGTTTCGAAGCGGCTAAGCATATCGCACACAAAGGAGCTAAAGTTATAATAGCCAGTAGAAACGAAACAAAACTTATCCGAGCCAGAGATCGAATACAGCAAGTAACGAAAAACCCAAACGTTTCATATAAATTGTTGGACCTAGCCTCTCTTAAATCACTGCGAAATTTCGCCAGCGATATACAGAGTGAAGATAAACTAGACGTGTTAATAAATAATGCGGGTGCTGTTGGATTATCTGATCGCTTAACTGAAGACGGACTTAACCTAACTATGCAAGTGAATTATTTCGGCTCGTTTCTATTAACGTACCTTCTGCTGCCTTTGTTGACCAAATCAGCACCGAGTAGGATTATTAACAGTTCAGCATCGTCAATGTATGTTGGACATTTGGATTATGATCATTGGAATGATATTGGACGGTACTCCGCAGTAGAAGTGTTGGCGAACTCCAAATTAGCGGTAGCCTTATTCACGGCAGAATTAGACAATATATTGAAGGATACTGGAGTGACGGCAAACACATTTGATCCATTTGTCGTGCGTGATACAGATATATTGGACAACGTACCAGAATTGATTCGAAACGTGTCGCAAATATTTGTGAATTTAGTTGGGCAGCCCAAGGAGGACGTTGCGAAAGAAATATTGTTCCTAGCGGCTGACCCAGAGATTGGTAGCGTTAGTGGTGTGCATTACAAATTTTGCCGAGAGTGGATAAATCACTGGCTGACATACGATACTGAGATAACTAAGGAGTTGTGGAATCAGACGAGGAAAATTTTAAATATCACAGCCAACGTAGATTGGGAATAGACAGCAAAAAAGCTGGTAATGAACGTTTTGAATAACGTTTTTGCTATAATGAAAAAAGCAAAAGCATTTTTTTAATAATTGTGCTTTTGGTTGATTTAATTTGACATAGATAAGTACAATTGCAATATAAACACAGACATAGGCTAAATCTAATGATTATTTATCTAATAAGTGGAGAGGAGCATTTCTGGTAAAAATGTTTGCTCGTAATGGTCAGATCATTATGTCAGTCACACTCATCTCGCTTCCGTATGAATTGCGCAAATATCCGATATGTGGTCCCAAGTTATAAGAGACAAATTAATAATACATTTTTGAATGACTTTTCTATCATTTTTAAACATCCTTCGTCATTGTGAAATATATGAATACTCAAAATAAATTAAGTATTAAGTTTGACTGCGTTTTATTTAACTTATGGGCGTCAAGTTTTCTGAAACTCTTTCTTTTGTCATATACGATACATGATAACTGCCTACCTATACCACAGGAATATCGACTTTTTCCTCAAATTCTTTTTATATTATTCCATTCTATATTCTTTTACGATTATGTCATAAAAATGTGATCGATACAATCTAAATGCAACCGTAAATTTTAAGTGGACATATTCCTTCCTTAATTTGAATCTTAAATTATTCCTGCACAAAGCCTTATTACCGCAGACATACGAGTAGGTACTCGCTGCCCGCTTTCCACCTAGTCCACGGTAGGGCGATCGCTAAAAGGATTCTGCGGTGAAACGGGAAAGTTTGTTTTCCACACGTAAGCGATGCCCCGCGCATCTCTAATGTTTTCTAACGAAAAACAATCGCATATTTGTTAAACAAATATGCTCCAACCGCCACTTTTAAACCCTATATTTATGAGAGAGACAGGATTTCCAATAACTTGTTCGAATGGCGATAATAACCGTGTGAAACCGGAATTAAACAAAAAAGCTACATAAAAAATTTGCGACATGTCCAATACAGAAAACAATATAGGTTTATGAAGTGATCAACGCAGAAATGATTGGTTATCATATATATTTTAAACTAAATAATTTACTGTTAAAAATTTTATGAATGTACTAGAAAAGAACGATATTCGTATTACAACTACTTGCTGCTGTCATTTAGGCAAATTGTTTGGCACGCTAAGACCTCATTATGAAAGCAAACATGGAATGTTTACTAAGCCTACATCATAAGATGAATAGCATTTATCTTTCTTGAAGACTTGATAAGAACTGAATTTAAAACGAAATATGATTTAATCAGAGTATTTACCATTGTTTAAATTTAATAATATCTATTCGTTGATAATTGAATTGATAAACCTATAAAATTCGAGATTTTTTTTTAAATTTCAAAGTATACAAATTATAAATAAAAATATTGTATTAAAAATCATCTATACTTAAAAAGTTTCCATTTTGATGGCAGTTTGTACTTTTACTATAGAAGTCTACCCGGTGAAGGCGATGAAGTTAGCGATCGCGTTTTGTACGTCCGGTGAGTAAGTTGACGGAGAGCTTTCAGCTGTAACTTTTTTATCTTTGCTATGGTCTGTAGTCAAGTGTGAGCCTGCGCGTTGTCGCGAAGCAATGGGGAAGAACGATTGACCACTCATGGATGTTAAATTGTGAGCTTCTCCGCCATTGCTTGCAATTCTTGGCAATAAACATCTGTCGATTCTGGTCGCTTAGTTTGTGTGACAGCTTATCTAGAAAAGTGCTGGTTAAAGAATCGCCAATTACATACATAAAGACCTACTATAAACTGTTTCATATGAAGATTTTGGTCAAGAAATCAATTCATATGAAATCATAAGGTATTTTCAATAAGAGTTCAGTTTAGTTATTTAAAATATACCTACTTGGGGCCCAAATAGGGTGTTATTGCTGCCTTATTCTTCCTTAAATCAGCTGTTTACATAATTAATAGGCTTAAAAAAATCAGTGACGCTGCAACCCTATCTATTTGATTAAAATTTCGATGTTTCTTCTACAGAACAAGATTCTTGATTATTTATTATTCTTAATTTGCAAGTGATCACAAGCTTCTGTACACGGCGTCGATTTTTGTGTCTAAGGCATGCCCTTTTACTTACGTTTTCCTTCACCGTACAGCTTCTTAGTCTTATTCGTACACATAGAAAGAAAACTCCATTGGTAGACACTACACCAACGCCGTTTATTACTTTTAATTCACGATTAGAAATAATATAATGCTCTCTAAGAGTAATGAGTTGTACAAAAAGAAAGTATAAATATTGGGAAGTCCAAAAATAAACTCTTATAAAATGCTTCATCATCGAACAGGTAAAAGTAAATCCTCAATATAACGCCCTCGCATTGATTGACACATGACCACGGAACCTAAAAATATCTAATCAATTTGTTATTACGCGTTCCACAAGTTACCACAACTTTTACTTCCGCTTCAAAGGTTGTTGAAGACCATAGTTCACGTTATTTTCCATTGAAATCTCAAAAGTAATTAAACGAGTTATTATTTTTGCACACACGCTCACGCGGTAAAGTAACGTATGGAGAGGATGTTAAGACACAAAAAACGTGTCAGCCCTGCGATTCTGTAACTCACTTTTCGAACTCACACAAGAATAAACTACAAGCTCCCACCTTTTCAGAATGCCAAATCATAAAATGACTGCTTCACGACTGATTTGAGAGCGACAGCCGATGCGAAAACCGCTGTGTGAGTTCGAAAAGTGAGTTACAGAATCGCAGGGCAGGTAAAGAGTGTGACAGATACTTATATAGGTCGGTACTCTGTAACTCTGTAATTGTACCACGCGATTCCAAGTTAGCGACAAAAATTGTTTGGCTAAATAAAATTCTAAATTGGAGCCAAGATTACTCTAGCAAGTTACACACCACTGACTTCAAGACCTATTAAGGTTTGTGTATTATGTATTAATAATATACACACTTTATTGCACATTATACAATTAATTTAAAATCGAGAAATTCTATAGTACCTATTTAATTATAAGAAACCTTGCTTCAAATAGCTGTGACCCAGTTTAGATTCTAGATTTAATTATTCGGTCATTGAATTTAAATGCGACGCATCTGTAAGCTTTATATGGTTCAATAGTTTTTTTCTGTATGTATGTCCGTACATCCGGTCTGGTGTATTTACACAAAACTAAAAGGTGTATGCAAATTACGAAGAGCAATAGGTCAAGGTTCACAATTAAGTATCTTTATTAAGCGTAAAGTTTTTAAATCATACGATACACGATTTAAATTATTTAAAATAACATCGTTTTTATGTATTTTTATCAGAAATAATTAATTATTTTTAATGATTTCCGCATATCGCGTATAAATTTAATATAACTAAATTTTATGCTTTTCTAAAACTATATGAAATTATAAATCGAATTTACTACTTCTTTATACGATAAAGTAAAAAACAAATATCATAATTTTCAGTTATAAAAAGTTCTGGACAATTCGAAATGTCTGACAGATGGCCATCGTATCGTATACCATACGTTATAATATTCCTTCAAGTAAATTAAGTAATGTTTAGGTGAAAGGTATATTTACTTTATTTTTATATACACCAAGGTTAAAAGTAAATAATTACAGTTATTATATGTGATAGCTTTATAGTAAACCATTGATTACACAACTCCTATTTCTTTACTGACACGTTAGTTTCTTCATTGACCTGTAATTATTTGTAAATTATTATTATTAATTTGTAGAAGTCTTTGGATTACACGAGTACTTCACTTTAAATTAAATCTTTTTAAACGAATATAACCTCGCTACTAAAGCTATTACTTATATTATAAATTTACATTTGAGTACTGATAAGATTTGTATTACGATCTTTCATTTTTTTTAAGTAAAAGTCTTACACTGTCATATTTGTTTTGTTTAATTCGTAACTGATACGCTTGATTTATTTCATACATGTAGGAGATTGCAATCTAGTTTTGATTATAGTGTTAACTTTTTTAAAGGACTAAATAAACGAAGAGAAGTTTTACAAATTGACAAATAGTTATCTTGACTTTTGAATTGATCGCAAGATACTTCTGTATACCGTGTACCTTAAATTAAAATGTTTAATCAGCCTATAGTTGTGTATGTTAACTAATAACTATAGTTAATATTTATATGACCAGTCTTAAAACTTGGTGCACTGTGTATGCCAGTGGGGGCCTACATCCCAGTGATGTGATAGAAGATGGAAAGATAGTTTTCTATAATGGAAAATTTACTTTTAATATGATATTGCTAAAAAATTTCAGAAAACAATCTGCGTTGGTATGGTTACAGTGGTATCCTAACTGAAACTAGGCCTTGAAATCGTCAAAATGGATAAACATCTGTTTCGAAAGTCTGCAACTGCACATCAAGAGAATGACGAAAAACGCATGCAATATATTGCAAACAATTATCATCTCATTTCGAAGTTGCGGTTAGAGATAAATAATGATTAGGTCACCGGAAGATTATTAATTTATATAATTGACGTTCTTAATCTCTAGACCAGAAAAATGTATATACGTATATGTATCTAGTGTGGACTTAATTTCTGCACTTAGACGCTCATTTGGACCGTTGTGCTTAAAGTCCTGGCTCCTTACAGAAGCTCAGAAGTTTCCTACTTCGCAGGCTTCACGGAGCGACCTCACTGCTCCCATAGAAAGATGTTCATTCGACGTGTTTAATAATAATTCTAATCCATATAACTGATAACATTGGTGTTATTACTATTAAAAGTAAAATACAGAAGAAAACATTATTATTATTTGAATCGATCATTTAACTGATAAAAAAGTACAAATATGTAGTTCAAAATTCTCTCTGATTTTATTTTCTTGTGTTTATATACTTTTATATTTGCACTACCATCAACCCAAATGTTTTCAAAGCAATCTAAGAGTGTTAAGTCAAGTACTGTAAGAAATTACGATCTGATTTAAATGCAGTGCCTATAGCAAACGTTTGTGTTCTCATAATACGCTAGAAAGCAAAATTTTAAAGTCAGGTTCTATGCTAGTACAGAATCAAGGAATTAAAGTGATTTTCCTTAGTAGTTTGAACCAAACATTCGTTCTCTGATAACCTCGATTCCATTGCTCGAGTATGATACTTAGATTGCAGCATCCAATGCATATGTTAAATCGAGTAATATGTGACCATACTTAACCATCTAAACATGAAACATGTTTACCGACTGTGCAAATAAGAATATTTTATGAATACCTTTTAAAACATGTAGCCATCAAAAAACTTCGCAACCTACCAGAGGAGAACTTGCTATAATGTTAATTATAATAGAGCCGATCGGGATACCCTCAAAATGCTATGCCAAGAAACGATGTAAGAGAACAGATGGCAAATATTATCCTTCGTGTGATTTGAAATCATCGCCCGTGCAGTAAGTTTACAATCACCTCATCCATTGACATTAGTTGTAGAGTGAGCGGCTAACAACTATATTGAAAAGCCTTGGAGCAAATCTATTACATGGAAATCGATAACTTTTCATCATTTATAGTGACGTGATGACCACACAAGCACAACTTATTTATTAACCTCATTATTTTTTTCCTTGCTAAAGATGTTTAAACTTATTTATTAACGTCATTATTTTTTTCATTGCTTCAAAAATTAACGAAGGTTGGCTCTGTATTTGTGTGTATTATATACTTGTCTCTGTACCCGTGTGTACTCGTAATATATTGTTAACAATCTTGAAACTGCAAAACCTAAATAATCATAATTAATTAATATGTATTATCATTTCCAATTTTGTCAAAACTGCCGCGGAGATATAAAAAATGGTAGTAATATTTGTATTCCAACGTGATTCTCTCTTTTACGCAAATATTAACTTCTTAGTTAGATGTATAATATCAATAACAATTAAACAAACTTTCGGAATTCACGTGAAAGGTGGTAAATTCTACTCTAGCCTTTAGTCTTCGACAAACGATTATTATATTGCGTAAGAGATCTCACCAACAATTTCTATACTAAATATTCATAAGAACGAATTGTTGAGGATAATAAAATTTAATATTCAGAAATTTAATCACGTCTGTGAATTATCATAAAAAAACAATTAATTTTCATTATATTAATATTTTGGTAGAATATTGTGAAAATGCTCACTTGGGGAAAAGAGAACACATGGATTTTTGTGAAGAGTACTGTTTTATTAACCTTTTTACAAACAAATGACTCGCGAAGCCTATAATTGTCTTATAAATTACTTACATCCGACCAAAAAGAGAATTGCAATTATTATGTAGTATTTCCTTACGTTCATCGTTTCTTCATCTAAAAGTTTAGCATTTATTATAATTTAAAATATACATCAAATTACGAGTAAAAAATTATCGATATCTAAAACGTTTTGAAGACTTTTTTCTCTGATTAAGTTTTTTAACATAAACCGCATATATATGTATTATTTAAAATGTACACGTTTATCACTAGTCAAGTTAAATATATTCTTTTTAAACAAGGTGAACAACTTCCAAAGTGAAGTGTTCGCAAAGGCGGTTTAATCTGAAAGTAACGTCCGCTAATGATTGTGTTACAGCCAAATTAGTAATCATTGTGACTTCGTCTCATTTGCCTAAATTTAAACAGCCCTCATTTTTTCCATTAGATAGAAATACCCTAATCCTTGAAGGCTCCGTACGCAAATCGAATAATCTAACGGCTATTTTTTTAAAGTTTGCCACGTGAATACTAATATTTTGTGCAACACTGACCTTGTCCCGACATAGGACCATATCGGATGCTCACCACGTAATAGCAAAAGTAATAACATTTATTGACCACTTACGAAATAATTTTTATGTTACAAAAAAACTTTAAAATAAAAAAATACAAACACTACTGAGAAAACGCATTACTGTCAAATATTGATGGGTAAAGGGTGGGGATGTAGTTTTAAATGCGCTTAGTGGTTAATGCAAATGACGTGGGTTTCACGCTTGGTTTTGGTAAAACAATAATCAGTAAATAATAATGGATAGTGGCCTACTTATTGCAAGAAATTAGCAAGAAGAAACGCAGAAATGTCTGACCCACGAAACTTTCTTACCAATTACAAATAATAAAGATCAAATTTTTTACACATATACTTCGAATTTTTAATCATAGTTTCAAAATATTGAGTCCAACGACTATTTTGAAAGAAAATTCCAAACATTGATTACCATAATCCATAAAAATTAAATAAACGTGACAACACACATAATTAGTTTGTTGTTTACTAACATAAGAACAAAACAAAGCTTAAAACTATTCAAACTAATGTAACTTGTGAATGTTTTATTCTTATCTACATTTCAGCTTCTAAGCTGCTTCTTGCCTGCTGGTCGAGGATTGAAAAAAGATGATACTAACTGTTTTGAAACATACGCCACTTGGTGTGTGTTATATGCGACAAAGTATTTAAATGCTGGCATCTAGAAATTGTCTTTAAAACTTTCACAAAAAACCTAGATTGCACTAAAAAGTATTCAATAATTGTATTTATATTCTTTACCGATCCTTGAAAATCAATGTGTATTAATAGCGACTACAACAGTTTCATTCGCTGCAAGTGCAGAGCGAGTGTCCATGGGCGGCGGTGTCACTTAACATCAGGTGAGCCTCCTGCCCGTCTGCCACCTGTAACAAAAAAAAATACACAAATAAATATATATAGAATTTTATTACTCTAAGATTCCTGTTGGAGAAGGCCTCCTCCAACTTTTCCACCCTATTTTATTTTTAGTCCTCCATTTTTTGCCAGCTACCCTTTCGATGTCTGATACAGGTTCATAAATCATGAGCAATAGACTACGACATGCCAATGCGAGTATAAAAAAAACATTTTTGATCTATGGCTTACTATTCTGTGAGATTGGCAAATATACGATTGCGTAGATGCACAGTGAATTATGAATAATTGAGATAAATTACTTGAAATCTATATGTCCATGAATGTAAAAATTACAATAAAATCACTTACTAATGTGCCAATGTTGCTTCTTGGTTATGGTGCAAGGCATAAGAATATTATGATTACATATTTTGCTTATTTGCGCGAAAGTACTACAGATATTTTCAGGTATGTGAAGACCAAATAAAGTCAAAGTTTAATCATTTATTTCAATTAGGCCTTTTGTAAGGGCACTTTTGAAAGTCAAAATTACTAGTTAAAAATATGAAAAAAATGACTAACTTGTAAAAGGTTGTTTTATATGGAGAAGAATGGACAAGAAACTCCATACTTACTCTTTTAGAGATACAATAGATAAAAGAGATATTTATTTAGTTTTAACATCGTCTTGAAGTATGAATCGAACTGTATTTATGATAAAGTAACTAGGAAGGATTTAAAGTTATGTGTCTTAGTCTTTCTATCAATTGATTTAAGTAGAAAATTAACATTAACAAAATACATGTGCCTACAGATAGATATCGTTGCTTTAGGATTACCGAAAAAAATATCCTCTAAACAGATTGTCATGGCTCACGATACCGATTCATATTGATTGAACGTATTAAAAATCGCAATAAACTTACAACTTGATACGCGAAATATGTTCGAGTTTCTATATTAACTTCTAAAACATCTTCGTTTTAATGCAATAAATTGAATATATTTTTTATCCTCAAATTTCATATAAGATATTTATTATGCCGACCTTGCTATGCTAACAAAAAACAAACGGCGATATTTTCAACCAGGACAATGAAAACTTCTTCGCATAAACTACGAAAAACAATTGTTGAAACCACAATATGCATCAAAGTTTAACCTAAACTCAAAATCATCAGCAATCGATCACCAAAATCTTCCTCCAATTAGATTAACACTAGCTGCATCTCCCTAACTTGCACAATCTATCCTTTCTCCGCCCCACCGTCCGCACATTTACTATATATCCGTTTGACACGGTAGGAGCATCACACAAGTTCTTCACGAACCGCAGTGACCCCATCTTATACCATGAAAGCCTTCGTAGCGGTAAGTGTAGTGAAGTGAAGTGAAGTGATCAGTGAAGTTCAGAAATCAATGTGAAA
Source organism: Pieris napi (assembly GCF_905475465.1). NCBI lineage: Eukaryota > Metazoa > Arthropoda > Insecta > Lepidoptera > Pieridae > Pieris > Pieris napi. The sequence continues at coordinate 453,160 of NC_062239.1, read as the reverse complement.
AGCGCGTCACAAATTTGAAAATGGAATGCCTTGATTTCCGAACGTTGGGCTTTTCATTCGTGTTCATATTTAATTTGATATATTTTATTAAATATGGATTTTATTAAATCAAATATAGTTTATTGGTTGAGTACAAATAATAATGATTTATTGTACAAATCATACGTTCATTTCAGAACCGAATGAAAAGCCCTCACTGAAAGCCTCTAACTTTTATATTGTTTTATGCTTTCCATTTACTACTAAAATATAAAATATTCTTGGAGTAAGACACAAATGTGGGACAACATAAATGATATATAAAAAAATAATAATCAGTTCTGAAATATACGTAAAGCAAAAGTTCGAGTAATTGAAATCCTGGGAACTGAACTAATTCAAGTGTCTCCACTTCTTATCAAGATTTGAAATAATGCATTTACACGTTTTTCATAAGATATTAATCTATATTTGACATTTGAACAATTGAGATTTAAATCTAGGTTCGCACACCATTAATCAATGTCGTTTTCGTGAATGGCTTTAGATCTTGCATAAACAAAAGATTTTTTACTCTCTCTATTGCAAAAATATCTATTTATTCAAAATGAAAAATCATAGTTTACAATATTTAAAAATTAATGCCTTATTATTCTCCCATTTTTAGTATTACCTTTTTCCATTTATTATTATGTTTGATTATTATTCAATTATTATAAATCAGTCCAAAAGTTTTTTTTCAGTTAGGTTCATCGTTTACCGTGATATATATATTATGCTTGAAACTGTTGTTAGACAATCCCTTTCGTGCATTTACGACGCATGTAATTGTGCGTATATAGATTGTGTAAGGAATAAATTATTCCGTATAAATCTAAGATAATCACGGTACACCTTTCGCTTGGGTAATGCAGGTCGGAGGTCATTTATTTGCACAATTTAAGTTTAATCATTTTCCAGCTCAACACAATAAGACTTGGAATTAATAATTATATTAATTAAGCTAGCAAAAGCATTCCTGGCATTTAAGTGGTAGTAAGTACTTAATACGTGGACAAATTTCTCTTAACTGAGGGGTCAGATGTTCGTATAGGACCTCATTAACAAGATATAGCCGGTAGAAATAAATAAATTTGTTTAAATTTTAAATACATTACATTGTGATTAAGTCATGTCTTTTTTCGCCAGAAGAAAGCGCAAAAATGGTGGCTACACAATAAAAAGCATTCGGTCATCATCAAAGATAACTGATGTCGTAATCCAGAATCGATTCTAAACACGATTGTCTTGTGCGTGATTCGATTTAAATGTAGTCATATGATTAGAATTCGCGGTAATTGACATAGTTTTTTTTATTGCCAGTTGCATGTATGGAATTATCTTTACAGTTAGAAGTTTCTCGTGCAAAGGACCTTTAACGATAGCATTATATTAGATAAAAACGCTATTTGATAATATTAATATCGTATTGTATTTAAATATATACGATACATTTATTTATAAGTATGTACTGTGGATAAGAATAGAAAGTCCTTAAACATTCTACCTGGGATCAAATAGTCTTGCAGATCTAAATGTCCAACGTGACTTCCGGTTGTAACGGAAGCAGAAAATCTAGACACAAAGCTTAAATAATGAGAGAAATCCTACGACAAATAACTTATATATTTACTCGTTCAAAATGAGTCCTCATTTCTCCATCTATTACCATTTAACTATAAATATTTTAAAACTGAGTAAGTTTGATTTACGTGCATAAAGATACATAGAGTCAGACGTAACGCTTCATCATTTCATAAAAGACTTCTTAATGACACATGACCCGTAATAGATTTTGCACAAAAAGCTAATGATGCTATCTTGAAAACACCTCTCTCACGGTAGAATAACCTTTCGTTAAGATCGCGATGTCGATGACGTAACGATGTCTCTAACTTCTGACATTTTGACCCACGATGCGACTTTCACTCCAATTTATAATGCTATTTTTATTTATATTCGCGAATTTTTATAGCTTGAAAGTTTCGCTAAATTTCTAATCGCCATTGGAAGCTCAACACATTTACTTAATTAAATTAAAGCGATACGACAGATGGATATAAATCATCCATTTACTGTATTTTAACATTTCATAAACGGTCGATCGCACATCTGGTCATTAATCTTAATAACTGTATGCAAAGTTAAAAGCTGGCGCCACATTATTGCGTGTGAATTTTAGCGCCTTCGTAATTTATGTCGATGCTTTTATGTAAGTAAATACATTATTTTACAAATGAAAAAGTACATTATTTTATATCACATTAAATTTGGGAATTAACAAGGACTAGAATTTTTGTGGCACAATCTACCCTGACTAATTTTCATTCCGCTCCAGGCGTTCACAAACAAGGTCGCACATTTTTTTTAAATTAATCTTTGGATGCTATTCAACAAGCATCAAAATGTTACACAAAAGGTGTAAATGCACAGTAGCTAGTCAAATAGACAAACTACATATTAGGGAATGCGTTGCACGTCTACTAACATCGCTAATATTGACGCAACGTTATTGAATAACACAATATTTACATACTAGATGCAAATTACTAAGCAAATTTCTACGAGAAAGTTGAAACAATAAATGAGGAATGGCTACATTGTTTCCCAATTATTGTACAATTGTCATATTAAATTACTTATAAAAAGAAAGCATCAAAAACTGTTTTGAATAGTCGAATTAACAAATTGTTTTTTTTTTTTCAACAGTGCATAGCCCTGGCTTTGGTGGCGTGTGCCAGCGCCGAGGCCCCAGGGGGCTACAACTACAACCGTCCCTCTGGAGGCAGTAGTTTCCACGGAGGATCCAGTCTTAGTGGTGGAGGCAGCTACCGCGCTGTTTCCTCGGGTTACCAAACCTCAGAGGGCCAAAACGTCGATGCTGGTCTTCTTGAACAAATCCGTCAAATCCTTCTTAAAGAAGAAGCCTCTTCTGGATCTGGATCAGGATTCGGCGGCAGCGCTCCTTCCTCCTCCTACGGAGTCCCCTCATCATCTTATGGCGTCCCATCGTCATCCTACGGCGTTCCCCACGGTGGCGGCCGCGTTGTTGGCATCAACCTAGAGGGAGTCCGTCAAGCTATCCAAGTTGCGCAATTTGAGCAGACAGCATCCGGTGGCGGCTACCCCTCCGGTCCATCCTCCTCATATGGCACTCCTTCCGGAAGCTACGGCGCCCCCTACTAATTCAGACCAATGATCCGAACGCTTAAGCGTTCCTATTCGAGCTCGCCCGGCTCGAATGTAAATAAAATCTGGTCGATGACTACGTACAATGTAGGTGGCGTCGGCTGGCCCACCACACCTGGCCAACGCTTGCGACTGTGCACGCTCACGGGTTACTCAGCGGTCAGCCAGTCGTTGCTGCTGCCATGACTGACAGACTCAACTTGCTGGTTGATTCCGTCAGTTTGACAGAATCGAAGTGGCTTACCGCTGGGAGCGACTCTTGTTTTGTATAGTTTACCTATTTTTAAGACTAGTATAATTTATTTGTAAGTTTGTTTTTTTTATTTTTTCAAAAAAATAAATACATTTGGACACCGTATTGATTATTTTTTCTTCTTTTTTCACCTCAACGTTGTTGATTTTTAATACGATTCTGGGTTTGTACTCAAACTCAAACTTAAAATAAGTTTATTCATAAAGGAACCCAAGTACACTGTACACATACATGAACGTCAACAGAAAAGATGTTAAAGATGTTCTCAACGAGTAATCTAAATATTGCATATAGGGATACCTAGATTCATTTAAAACTCCTTTTATGATGAAAGAGATGGCAATCTAAAGATTTCTGATGGATGTGTATTGCTTTTAGATACTGAATTTTTCTTCTACAATAATATCACTACCGAAATTTTAATGATTCTTTCGAATAATTTTAGATTCAAAAAAGTGAATAAGAAGCTGTTTTTCCTAATTTATGTCTCAATCGTAGTGTCCAAGCGAACATAACTTTCAAACACTCGAAACACACTTGACCTGAAACATTTCGAGTAGAGAAATACTGAGATTTCTTCAACTTTGTACTGTTGCAAATGCGCGTTTTTTAGCGATGAAAGATTCATCTCGAGATCGTTATAAGCCATGCAACACGCGATTTTAAGTTTCAAGTGTAAGAAATACATTAATTTCCCATTAAACATTTTAAAAATATACAATATAAAAAAGTAAAAAAAAAACATTTAATCACATAGGTAACATATTGTACACTTATGACATGTCAGTAAAGACATATACTAAACTAGTCCATTGAAATTGAAATTGAGAATTTGAGGGCCAAACTGAACGTTTGTTAGAGGATGCAATTTTATTTATGGGACATGTAGGGGGTTCAATAAAAGCTTAAGCCCAAATTTGTGCGGTTGGCGCCCTTGTCCTCCGGCCGCCATCTTGGAAAAAGAGGTGAAAACACGTTTTTGGCTATATCTCCCAAACTATCTATCGTACAAAATATTTGGAAGGACATATTTTGTAGCAAACCGCTTTCACCGCAAAACGCCTACAATTGTCTGTGTGACTTTTTATCATAAATCCAAAAAGTTATAAGTATAATATTTATGTCAGGACAATTTTGTAGATCTCTTTGTAATGATTTTCCTCTATAATTTTTATATTTAATAAATAAGTAAAATTGTTGGAATTGAACAAAAAATTTCGAAAATTTGTTTAAAGTAAACGAGAGATCATAAAAGTAAGGTAAAAATGTTGTTTTGTCCGGCTTGTCATGAGCATTGACGAACCCGGTCAACTTTGGAGCGCTGCAACAGCGTTTACAATTAATTAAATTTAAAAAAATTATGCCGGCGGACAAGGGCTCCAACCCCACAAACTTGGGTTTAACCTTTTATTGACCCCCCCTACATAAATAAAATTGCGTCGTCAAACAAATGTTCAGCAAATGTAACAATTCAATGGACTAAACATGTTTTAACAGAATTCTTAGAAATTTTTCTGCTGCGTATCTCGTCAAAAACCTTACAGCACCTTTTATTGACTTGCACACATTTCTATCCGTGGAACAAAGACTTTGACAAACGAATTGGACATCGAATTTATGTAAATCAAAGAATTTGGGACTTGAAATAATAATTTAAATCATAGATAGCCCTAAACTTTATTGACTATGTCATTTTGTACAATATTTTCCCATAAATATTTTCTTCATTGAAATCAAATCAAGAACGCAATCGGATTGAATAAGAATGGAAACAAATCAACTAACAAGAAAATATGTTGAGCTCATATATTCTGGGCTTAGAATTGGAGTTTTTCACGGACGCTACAGCGAAGTCGAACGCCCGCTACTCTCTAAGCCGCAACCGACCCACTTGGACGCTACCATCTTTTGATCATTATGAAACACAATCCCACGACTAATCGCTTAAATCTCGGACATAATGCAGCGTTACATAATTCACTACGAGATAATGGCGGCACCTATGTGACGTAAAGGTAATTACGAGAAAGTTATGAATTGTCTTAATTACAGTTATTGTTTAGACATCGTTGATTACATGGACACACTTCACCTCCATTTAGTTTGCAAATAAGCTGGTACATTGTTATAACAAGGGCTGTGTGAATTGTATGAAGATTTTTATATAGTAGTAAGCGTTAAAAGAAGTAAAGCTAAACCAATAAAACAATTTATTAAATTTCAAAGATTATAAAAAAGTTTGCACTTTTAAGGCGTTTCCTTTTATTTGTACACGTACCGCTAAATAACTACATTTATAATTTCACTTTATGCGGTTTTATGTGCAATAAATCCTCAAACATGGGCCAAAATAGGGTTATAGGTATGCTTGGCAAACAGCATGATTTCGTTTTGATAACGCCTAGTACAGACTGTAGGCAAAATGAATGTTTCACACTCATTGTGACATTGCAGTAAACGAATTATATTTCAATCAAATTTACTTGAAGTATCACTTAGGGTAACAAAAGACTGTATAAATGATTATTATTTAATATTGCTCATTTTCATATAATATCATACAAAATTAAAATACCATGTACAAAAATATCCACATACATTATTAGGTTTATTTGCTACTTAAAATTAAATTGGCACTTCGTGAGCACGACTTTCAGGCACTTGCCATTTAATACATTATTTTGACTATATATAAATATTCCTGTATATTACAAAAATAGTTCATCATTCGTGTTAATGAACGTATATTATCTTTATTTATTTAGTAGATTTTTATTTTTATATATAATAAATATATTCCGGTATTTTTCAAGTGTTAAATTAGGTTCATTTAATTGCTCTAAAACCATAAAGATCTATCATCCTGTTTGTAACACACCAGATTAAAATATATATTCCATGTAAAGACCGTATTGTTCCGAAAATAACCTATTATCAATAAAATATATGAAATCATTATTGACAACAAAATTAATACTCGTTGAATTATAATTTACGGTAATGTTTAGTGCGAAAGGTAACAACTGATTGAGTATTAAAAATGTACCCAATACGTATAAAATCGCGTTTACTTCTAACTCATGACTTTTAGTGACTGTCTTACTGGAAAATTCCTAGTATTTTTAACCTCGATGAAGAAAATAAGACTGCTTTGTTTTGTATTTTGGTCAATTATTTTCAAAAAACATTTATGTACTAACACACTGGACCCCATATAAAAGTTTGTATGATTTTTATAAAAAAAACATTCAGACATTCAACAATTATAGCTACTTCCTAAAATAGATTTTTTGTTCTATAGCTCCTAATTGAAAATATATACACTATTCCTACATCTTATATCAGTAAATTAAGTAAATTAAAACTGCCTTCTCGTAAAATATTTTCTAGGAACATTTTAAATCTACGATAAATGCTTACAAAAATACAATTCACCAGAGTATGTACAATTATAATTATTATGTTCCATCGCAGTTGCCCTCGACGACCGTCAGCTATAAAGGTCTCGCAAGCCAAGTCTCCCTCTGACCTGCACTCAATCACAATACTGAATTACAAAATATACATCGAACATCCTAGACTAGTACTAGCTGGCTCCCTTCTCGCCTCCCTCGGGCCAGAGCACCTCCGGGTGGTTCAGCATGTAATATGTCATGTGTTTCTCACTCCCGTACGTCGACGCTTTGGTGCCCAGACACATCAAAAACTGACTCTTCTCTAAATTCTTATCACAGTCCACCGAATGGAACTTATGCACTAAACTCTCGTCCGCTATCCTATAAACTGTCAGATTCGACTTAATCAACGTCTCGAAGAACTGGACGTCTTCGTAGCCCCACCCCTTTATCTTCAGGTCGAAGCCGCCGACCCTCTCGAAGTCACATTTGAAAATACTAAGAATGCCGAAACCGTACTGCCTGAAATAACCGAAATCGTCATTGATTTCCTTGCTATACTTCAAATCGGCCAATTCCCGGTCGGTTTTAGGAACTTCGTCCACAAATTTACCCAAGTTAGAGTTTGTCACGAGCGGCTCATCTTTGAACTTGTTAAAATCGTCCCCGTTCACAACCTCGGGGTTGTACTCGCTGAACACGATAGGGAAGTACACTTGGTGATATTTCACTGTGTTGATCCTGATCCGCCTGAGGGTGACGTGATTGAACATCATGTCCACGTCTATGAAGAACACGAGGTCGTCGCTCGCGCACCGCTTGAGACCCTCGGTGAGTCCCGCTCCTCGCGAGAAGGTGGTCGAGCCCATGTGAACGATCTTCACATCCTTCCCGTACATGTCGTTATAGTGGTCCATTAACGCCTCGGCGTTTCTGTAGTCCAACGGGTTCTTCACGTCCAGGTACAGGACTACAATTAAACTCACCGCTTCGTCGCTCTTCAGGACGACGTCTTCGTAGTTCTTCATGAAGCGGGAGAATATCTCTTGTCGCCCCATGAGGGGGAGGATGAAATGTATTCTTCTATCGTATATTGGGTACTCGTAGTCGTTGTCGGACCATTTGAGGACGTTCGGCAGATTCTGTAGTTTCATGAGACCGCTCTCTATAGCTTCCTTGACGTTGAGCTTTCCGAAGTCGAGGAACCCGGCCGGCTGTTGGCTCGGTTCGTCGAAGTCCGCGTATTCGTTTAGAGGATCTTTGCTGTGTATTTTTTCAAGAATTTCTGGATCCTCGAACGGTGGAGGCTCACCCATTGGCAGTTCGCGTATCTCTGTGGCTGGAATTGGGAAGACGTTTTGTTAACATTGGTAGCACTGATTGCTTAATTGTAATGATTCATGAATATTGACAGAAACTTAAACATACTTTAAAGTATCAAAGAACATCAAATCGCATCCACCTCTACATACCAGTGAAACTCTGCTGAAGATACGCATGTCTTCGGACGGCAGCGGTCATCTTCCGACCTCGGTATCTTCGGTACTTCAGCAGCAGATCCAACACGTGGTCGACTCCGTGTAGCGGCTGCAGACGAGTGTACCCATACAGCAACTCATTGAAGTCGATGACACGGCCTCGTTGACGGGATGGCGCGTTTATTATTTCCATAACCTGAAATTGATTAATAGGAGGATAAAGCAGAAGATTTTTAATTGAAATTAAAATTTAAATGAATTTAAAGTATAAAGACATCTTATATTTTATTAAATTCAGCCGAAATTAATTGTGAGAAATCAACGACCGTGCTGCATTAATGGCCTCGAAGAACTTGATTGAATTAAAATAATAAAAAATCTGGATGCTGCAGAACACTGATGTATTATTTTACTTATATGCAAAGTGCATATAAGTAAAAAAAACAATGAATTTGTTTAAAGAATTGATATCGCTGGCATAATTTTTCTCTGTAAAAATATTATGACTGTCCAAACAAATAGATGTTTATACTGTGCCATTTACTTATTCGCCAGCCCACCTGAAGTTATGTGATCATCAGTAGGAGTAGGAAAAGCGGAAAAGCAGTTCCACTACCTATTAATCTGAATTAATACAACAGGACGTAACTCTAATGCGCTTGAAAATATTAATTCAATGTAGTCTTTAGAGAGTTCTAGTTTTGTTTGTATATGACGGAGAGAGAGGACAATCGATTAAGACAAGGTTGAACAGCAACGAGGCTAGCACCTAAATAATGGTGCAGGAAGTTCAAGGATTACACGTGGAAAAAGGAAGCTAGAAAGTCAAGTAACTGACGAAATTATATAAATATTGTCGTCGAACGACAGGAAGGGCGAGACAAGGTCCGATTGCTGAGAAAGCAGCAAACGAGAACCTGAATGACTAGAAAATACGACCGCAATTTTCAGACCAGGATCTGCGGATAAATAAAGGTGACACCTTTATTATTAAATTCGTTTTCTAGCATCAGACCTTCAATTTCGACATTAGAGTATATTCTGTAATGGCTTCATTGTCCTTAAGTTTTAAAGTGTTTTAAAGTGCTAATAAATTGGGCCGAATCACTATTAGTATCGACCATTATATAGACGTGCTAAAATAAATATTAATTAATTAATTAAATTTCCAATATTGCTATCGCAGCGTCGAATAAACCACAAGTGTTAACGGTTTTAAACTGATTTGGCTTTGACGATGTTAATTTATGAGCTCTGTGACATAATTACAATGACAGGTGACAGTAGCGCGATTGCTCCAACATATATAATAATTATTTTTGTTATCTGTGAAACTGGTTTACTAACAAATAAACAACCCTGAGAGGCTTACTTAAAAGCTTTTTGTATTTCTAGAAAGACCAGCGTTTTCCCGCACCGTACTTCGTGGCACGTAAGATACAGGCTAAGCTGATGTCTTGTCTGCCTAAAATATGTGCTTACCTCTCTAATAACATCATCCAATGCTTCCTTCAGTGGACTCTCGATGCGTCTCTTCGGGTTTGAATGACTAGTGGAATAAATGGATTTGCTAATAAACTCAAACGGAATTATATCTTCCACGTTCTCTGGTTTGTATCTATTGAAATCTATCGGAGCTCCTGGAAATATAATATGTTAAATTACAATTTATACAATTACACTTCGTTTCGTCTGGTATATGCCTTTCGAAATATCTTTATATGTACATTGTACATAATATAATAAATTCGTATTATGTCCGTTAAACATGTCATCATAAGAAGTAAATTTTACTTTGCTAAACGCGTTAAATAAACCATTTCCAATTTTATCATTGTATTATGACAGAAACTAAAACTAATAATAAAAGTAATTTAGAAATATTAAACCGTCATCAAATACCTGTCAACATTAAGCTATTACATAGCTTTTATCGCGGCCATTGAGCGCGGCGACCGAATCAAGAAATTCCGTAACGAAAACAAACCTAACACACTTAATATAGGTGCGGCTAATACGCGTTTGAGCGGGATAGAACGCATACTGCGTCTCACATCGGTCTAGCGTGATCGGTGACGTAGCGTAAGCGGCCGGTGCATGCGCGTTAGGCATGATAGTCTGAGTCTGGACGAGTGGTAGAGTGGTAGATTGAATTAATATAAAAGAAAAAAAATACTGCATAATAATAATAAATAAATAATTATAATTGCATAAGTTGATAAGAAATGCTATGCAATAGCTTTACCGCGGCAGTCCCCGAGTGCCACACGTATTTTTACCTATATTATAATATGGTTCCCTCCAGAAATGCATAGATTCCTATAAATAATTGTCTTTAAGTGTTCCCTAAATAAATCACCAAAAAATATCCAATTTCAAGAATGTGTGCAGACTGGTAAAACTAACCTAATTTTTTTAAAGTCGGTTAATAAAGGTAGGCAAAGGGAAGGGAAAGTAGTTTGTCACGCCCACGCAGTCGCCCTCAAACCACTTTGATGAATTTATTAGGACTAGAACAATAGTTCTAATCTAATCCATAAAGATATCGACAACAACTAGTCGTGGCAATTTTAACATAAAAATAACAAATTATCTTAAATGGTTATTAAGATAATGGTAATAAGGAAATCAACGGAGATTATTTGACGACCTTGATATTCGAGTAGTACAAAGTTAATAAAAACAGCAGTCTAGATTTAAACTTAATAATAATAATCGAACAAAATAAAATACGCTTATGTTTAAATTACGTCTTAATAATTGCGTTTGCCAGTACGTAGGCTATATTTTATTTAAAGCAAGATATTTGAATAGGTACACATAACCGTTGTAGCCCGCATGACTGAACATTCATGTAATCCTCGCCGCATAGAATTCCATCGAACTACAGATAATATATACTAACGATTTGACATATATAACGTAATATGATAACAATTTTTAGGAAAATAAATCGTTTTCGTTTTTATCACACTTTCCAAGAAATATATTAATGTAGTATACCATAATTTAATTGTCAGTAAAATAAAAAACGGCTCAAATCTAAGATCCCTATAGAGGAGATACTCTTGGGCCTTGGGGTTCTAGTGTACAGGCGCTAATTAAAGATTTCAGTTGGTGCCTGGTAGCTAGTACCGGTGAGCCTAGGTCTGGTGCTTTCCTCCCTCAACGAATAAGTATCGTAATACAGCGAAGAAATGCAGCATTAAAGGTACACTGCCACAGAGACCAAACTTTTTAAATTTTTTAATTACGTATTTTTCCACTTTTAATTATCATTATTACTATGTAGGTTAAGAATATTGTAAATACTGTATATTGTGTGTTGGAAAAAAAATATTGTCATTAATGTTGGAATTGCAAAATTACGATCACGAATTTCTTGTTTTCGAAATCATAGCAATGTCATTCGCAATTTTATGTGGGACAACTGGCCATAAGCCTGGTGCAGACATATGTTATAGTCTTGAGAATAATTTATCTCTGGTAAATTTCGACCAGATCTTTTCTATCATTTTGTATTTAAAATAGTTAAATTTAGTAGTTTAGTAAATAACTTTTAGTCGCTTTGAAGTCTGAATACTGCACGTAATTTAAAAAGTTGATGAACTAATTCTCACCTAATATATTGTTGTCACCCAAATAGCCTGGCTCGCCGATTTTAGCTGGGAAAAGAGGTATGCCTTCTAGTAGCATGTAGTCGGCCACTTGGTCTGGCTCCACGCCTAGTTTCTTGAGTGATGACGCGATATCTCTATGAAGGTCTAGGGTGGATTCTCGAAGATCCTGGATTTTTAAGTTCTGGAACCGAGAAAATAAAAGTTGAAAACGTCTCTCAAATTCGAATTAAAAGTTATGCAACAACCTACCAATAGTTTTGTTTTTAAATTTTTTAAATGTATGTGTCTTCTAAAATGGGAATACTAAAAGGCCAGCCCATTGAAATAATCACTAAAAGCGCAAATCTTAAATAATTATACACTCAGGTTAATTTCGTAAAATTGCGATTTATGAGCACGATGAGTTCATTGCCTTATAATTATTTAACATTAAATAATATCAGATGGAAACCTGATACTTTATAAACAATTTTGTGGGTTTTATTAAAAACCTACGGCTGTATCCTTTTGGATATTTTCAAGTGACTTTAAACTCATATTGTATAATAAAACTTAATTGCAGTACAAAATTATAATGCTATCAGATAATTGAATATAGTAATATATCGCATCCTTCTTCGTTTATAAATACTTCGGAGCTTGAGTAATTTCAACAATAACTTTGTTAAAACTTGCAACTACGACAGTTAAACGTTATTTTTTTTAAAATTAGTAGTTACTTTTACGTTATTGTTTTTTATTTTTCTATAAACCATAAACAAAAGGATCGCGAGTGCGTTGTCAACCTACTATGAAAGCTCTTGTCTTGAAAAAAGGATATATTTGAGGTTTTAAATAGAACTACCTTGAAGTAAGTATGCAGCCGGTACATCTGTCTATGGTCTTTTACAGGATGGAGGGTTATGGCTCGATGGACCTCCCGCTTCTTCAGCCGGCCAGTGTAAGCAGCTGTACCACTGCTGTTGTGATGAAGTATCGTTTGCATCTGAAAGATGGATGGATAAAGATAAATCGCTAGCCTTCACCAAGATTATATATGTGTGAAATCAGATCGTTTCTTTGACAAAATGCATTGCTAATTACATAATTATTAATTGTATAACTGCACGGTACCTAACTAGATTTTCCATGGTTGGGAAAACTTTGGATATTTCTACATATTATGTATGAAAGAATAAACTTAAACACGACTTCTGCGCATCTTCATCATCGTCATTTTATGTTGCGATTTCCTATGTGGTTTTAAAAATAATTATGAAAACATGAATTCGTTACATTGCACTCCTTTGAGACGATACGGAATGAAGAGATAATGGAGAGAGAGCATGGGGAGTAAATATGCATTATTAGCCTAGTCACTAAGCACTCGCTACCCAGAGTTCGTAGGTTTGAACCCCGGCAAAGCTGTAACAGTCTTGAAAGAAATAGTGACGAATCCGGCATTTCATGGCATTTGTCAGGCACAGAAAACTTGCCTTGGGTAAACGTAATTTTAAGTTATAAATCAGATGCAGGACGTCCCATTTGGGGGCAACAGGATTTAAAATCGTAACTATGAGGTCAGACATCGTAACCGACAGTGTACTAACAGTGTTTATAAACACAAGACCTCTAATGGCCAGCTAATAGCTTGATACTATATGCATTTTGCGAATAACGGAACGTGGAAACGGTATTTTTAAATGATATGCACATTAATGCTTTTGAAATATTTAATTTCTATTTAGAAATGACCTTTAGTGGGTTGTAGGATAAACTCTGTTTCATTCTGTGAGCATAGTGTAGTGTAGTTTTATACATACATTGAGAATTCACGGTTACATATATGGATTAAATACTTTACGTTTTTTTTTACAACAAAAACTTGGCGAAAAAAAGAGTGGCGGAGAGTTTATCGTCAGTAGTTCTCTTCCGTTCTACGACCTTGATTTGAGAACTGGCAGTAAATGTAAAATTAGAAGCATTTAATGTATATTTCTTTTTTGACGTTCGTAAGTGTTGCCTATATGAATAAATGATTTTGACTTTGACTTTTAAAAATCGGACATTAAATTACGTAGTTAAGTTGCACACACTGAAGAAAGATATTTTTAGTATTATAATTAGAATTACAAATTCAACCCAATTCACGCGGAACGTCGGTACAGGTTTATTAAAAGTTCTTTAAAATTTCACACTCATTTTAACTAGTACGGAACAATCCTTTTGTACATTTTACAAATAACATGGAATTGAAAACAGATATTTCTGCAAACAGTTCGGCGTCAGAAATTTTCATGGAATAGAGTTTCCTGTTTCATGTGAGGTATTGTAAATATTTACAATACCATTACAATATATAGTTTTATATTTAAATATCGGATTTCTTCACATTTAAAATCGTGTGTATAACATATGCAAGGGTTATTTTCGTATCTAAATATTTTGTCTAGATTTAAAATTCAATTGCTAAGTATTTCACTAGAAGGCAAACAATTAAAAAACCTGACTTGTCGTCGAAGTTTTAATCTTAACAAATTAATTGGGCCACATCTTTCTACGTTCTAAATCAAGTAGTGTTATTGGACTTGTTACTTTCTTATGTTAAATATCCTTATTAGTAAATTAGATTAGTTTAAATTACTTATAAGTCTTAAGTAAGATTAGGTCTTTGTGGGGAGACAATTTATTTAAAATATTTAATTATATTCCACATCGAAAAAAGCGACGGAATGGCTTCCTCGCTATGACAAAAGAAAACGCGGAAGACAAATAGTAAGGAGGGAATATAAGTAGAACAGTTGGCCCTATGTGGCTACGTAAAGCTAGACACCGAGAAGAGTGGAAGGGGAGGAGGAGGAGACCTAAGAGGAGGCCTATGTCCAAGGACAAACTGTAAAATAGAAACTAACCGGCTTGCCGATTAGTTATTATTGTTTATAGTAGGTACCTACTTTAAATTTTTATGTATTTAACAGCAATAAAGGCTATTATTATTATTATAATATGTCCACATCTATTTCCATTCATGACCTATAATGTTAGCTATTTAAAAGAACAGAGTAGGTATCTGTTTAAGCGGAATAAATTAATAAACGCTTCTTAGTAAATTTACTTTAGCTATCCCCTTTTATCTTTCAGATAAGGAAAAAGTCAGCGAGAGACGGCTAGCCAGAATATATATTTTCAAGACCTAACTTTTGTTTATAAAATAGAAATATATATTAACCGTATCTATCGGCATACGACGATAGATACGGTTAATGCTGGATTAGGAGCTAATCAAAATACGTACTTTATATTTATTTTCACTTATGTATTTTGTAAACTACGGGAACTGTTAAAATAGAAAGAAACAAACAAATAAAATCCATAATATAAACAACTTACAAAGTTAATTAATAATGCAAAACAAATACATTACGGGTTAAAGAGCGCAGTAAAATTGATTTAAATTAATTCTTATCGCACACAAAGATGCTCGATGATGTATGTAAGAAATGTTTTCTATTATACACCGGAAATTTATTAAAACACTCAACAGAAACTGATGAGTTGTCAAGAGACCGTTAGCGTGTAACAAATGCCGCCGCAGGGTATCGGCAGTAGGCTCATGATTACATCTCACAGTTTATGGGAGTTTGACAAGCGATTAAACATTGATAGTATGGCCTACGACGAAGTTATTATTACGTGGTGGTATAGGCCGCGGACTTGGAGGTTTAAACTAACTTTGTATACTATGTGAAAAGGCATCTATGACTATTTTTTTTACGCCATCGCACGACGAGACACGAGTCCAAAATTCCACCTCGTTCAGATTCACGATCGTTATTTAAGGAAGTGTTTCCAAACCAATTCGATTTAGGATCCTTCAAGAAAAAAGCGTACCAATTCGTAAATAGCCGGCAACACACTTGCGAGCCCTCTGGCATTGAGAGTGTCCATATCACACAAATTTCACGCTGTTATGGATCTAAGGTATGAACACATATTTTTATTTTATGAATCTTAGAAGTTTTATGTTGTATAATAGGAAACATAGACATAACAGGATTGAATAACTCAAACTCAAAATAACGTTATTTATATAGGTAAACAAGTTCACTTATGAACGTCAGAAAAGAAGTTAAATTAATTGTAAATTTATATTAACTACCAGTTCGCAAGTGAAGGGCGTAGAACGGGCAAGAAACTTTCCGCCACTCTTTTAAATGTAACTGTAACTTCCAACGGCCATAGTGATGCCGTGGCTGCGACAGCAGCACTACGAATACTGAGAGATCTACATCGACACAGCATACAAAACGTCGAGAACTGTACAGTACCACATACCTTTCTTGGCTGCTGAAAGCCTAGAACTGTATTTCCTAGATACTAGTAATGTATACTATTAAGACATTTTAATAAATTATTAAATTATGACATGACTTCAAATTATTCCCCTTATAATGGTTAGTTTTAATTTACTGGCAATACTACTACCGGCCAAGAACAGTATATGACACTGTATCCATATCGCATGAAAGTTACAGAATACCGGCACATTTTGGACTGAATTTATCAATCACTAAATCCATAAAAAATATAAACATTCACTGACTTAGCATGGTTGTCCGTGATCTATAACATAAACGTGGGTAAGTGGGTCGGCGTATATTAGGTACCGATTTGCAATTTGCGTAAACAATCTTTCCAAACATCGGCCTACGTAATTTGAAGGAAATCTGGTAGGAGTTTCACGTCTCTATTTCAAGGGTTTCTTTTTGTAAATAATCCCTGTAACACGTGGACATAACAAGCGATAACAAATAATAAAAATAATGGATTATTATTAAAACGATCGTCAAAAAATTAATTTTTTTAACTACAAATGACTTTTTATTATAAGAGTTAGTATTGATATAAGAATTACATTATTTGTAATAAATTTGTGAATTTTATGGGTTTTCATAATGATTATATGTAAATTGACTCAAATATAACTATTATGGTTGATATATATACTAAACTCTTTTCGATTCACAAGAAAGATAAACGTGAAAATAAAAATCACCTGACGCCAGACACAATTCCGGATTTCGAGACTTTTTAACAATAACTATTGTTAAAAACTGACATAGAAAGAATGTCTTGAACGAGCTAATGAGATGTATTTGACTTTTGTATTGTTTGCAAATCACTCTTGGCGAAAGTTTTACAATGTTGCATAAAATAATATTTTTAACGTAATGTTTTATTGTTTTAATATATAAGGATAAAAATAAAATAAATCAGTAGCGCTACAACCTTATAGCGCTGGGTCTCAGATATCTGTATCATGATCATTTGTCAAACTAAAAGACAAGTAAGTCATCACCTCCTGTGCCAGACACACGCCGTCGCCTTTTTGCAAGCCGGTTTCCTTACGATGCTTTCCTTCACCATTCGAGCTAATGTTAAATGCGCACATAGAAAGAAAGTCCATTGGTGCACAGCCGGGGATGAAACCTACGACCTAAGGGTTGAGAGTCGCACGCTGAAGCCACTAGGCCAACACTGCTCTATAATATATTCGGATAGCCGGTTCAAAATGGTTTAGGATTAAATGGCAATACTTGAAGGCGAAACAAAGATTTTTCGATAGCATCTGTTTTATTTTTATGATAACACAGCCTTGTCTTATTTAAATAATCAAGAGTGAATTTAGCAAATTTTGGAGGCTACTAAGATTAAACGAGGCAACAATTTATATACATTGTAGAGTCAATAACGAAATAAATTATTACAAACCGAGTGACGGTAGTTTAAGCTCTAGAACAAAGGAAGCACCCACTTTATGTCTAGAAGACGGACACGCGAACTGTCGTGAGGATATGTCAATCCGATCTCTGAATATCCTAGTGACCTTCACGTGTATTTTGGTCCCTTATAATCAACGATACCAACGACAAGTTTAAGTTATTAGCTTATTGTAAGGTCACAGCTAAAAGTTATTTTTTAACTCTGATTACAAAAAAAAGATGACGACATATAGGCGATTGTAATTTGTCACTGTCGTGTTAATTTATGCTTAAACAGCAACGCAATGTTGCATTGTAATCAATGACTAATATTTAGATTTCATGTATTTTGAATTATCGCCTAGTGATTTTATTTAAAAAGTTGATAAATCATATGCATGGCATTAGCGTGCGATTCTCATCGCCGAGATCGTAGGTTCGATCCCCGGCTGTGCACCAATGGACTATGTGCGCACCGCAACCGGCATACATAAATAAAAAGTCGATGGCGTGTGTCGGGCACAGGAGGTTGCTCACCTACTTGCCTATTAGATTGATAAATGATGATCGTGAAACAGATGCAGAAAACTGAAGTCCAGACCTAAAAAGGTTGTGGCGCCACTGAATTTGTTTTTGATTAATCATATACTTTTTAATGCAACAGCAAGTTGTGTAATATCTTTTAATTAGGACTATAAGAAAAACTGTCGACGCGGACGTCAAAGGACTGTTAGGCTAATTGGCAAGTTCTTATAAATGAAACCGATGCAGAAATGGCATCGCCTTCAAGGTAAGAAGATGAAAAAGGCTTGTGGTATTTATTAAACGTGGAACAAGACTACCTTGTACATTAGCCGAAATGTAGCCAAACTAAGAATATTCATTATTTACATTTTTATTTTACCTATTTAAAAACTTGTATCGTAAGTTAAGTTCGGTGGCGGTTGTTGGAGATAAGTTTAAGAAAAAAATAGTGGATAGTTGCATTTCAATACTGACAATATAACTACGATACAAATGATACCTATTACACATTAGAATAAATCTAAGGTTGTATACACAATTTATTAGAGTTATTAAGAAAGACTACAAGTATGTACACAAGACACAGTGTAAGACACAAGTACGAGTATGTTACGAACTAACAGATTGTATGCTTAATGCTTATTCCAAAGTATACTTGCACTGACCCAATATCGATACCGATTATTTTATGTGAAAACAAAGTTTCGTCCGTCACCTTACTCCATTCTTTGATCGCGTCACGGTACTCCCATTTGATTTTAGAAATAGGTCACCGATACTTCGATATTATTCACGGTCTCTAATTTTAAGAAGACCTTCAGTGATAAAATATCGCCGCGATCCTACTGACTGCGCCAGTTAAGTTCGGTTGTTGTTGTAGATATGTTAAATGAAACACTTTGTTTGAAGCTGGGTTTGAAGTTGGGTCAACTGGCTTTAATTGTTCAAAACATGAGCTAAACAAAGATAAAATAAGGGGTAGTGAGATTACGACGCTGGATTAACAATAAAGTAACTTAACTTATTGAAGAATTCTTTAATCTAAGTGACACTTTTGTTATTGGACATTATCGAAAACGAGAAAGTTTGAGAGTAGTAAAAACTAAAGGACTCATTGTGGCTTCATTTGTGCGATGATTGTTACTGATTACGCTTCTAATTATTAACTAAAATATATAATAATAATAATAATAATAATAATAAAATATTTATTTGTTTTCTCTCACACAAAAAAAAATACAGACACAAAATACAAATTTCAGCATTAACAGGCAAAATCTGTGTGAGAGACTGGCGACTGTACTAGGATACCTGTATTACAGATTGCCAGTCCCTCCGCATCCGAACCGAATGGAATTTAAGTAGGTACATCAATTTGATCGAGAAACTATTACAAATATACTCACATTTAAGTGGGTGTATGTGATGGTGCAAGTATGGTTTAGTGTATGTAAGTGTTAATGTATGTATGTGTTAGTGAATTTATGACTTAGTGTATATATGTCTTAGTGAAGCATATATGAGCCTGGGTGATAGTGTACCTATGTACTCGTATACATAACGTGTTAGTGTTAGGTATTAGCTGAGGACTACTAACAACTTCTCAGTCCCCTCGTAGTCTAGATTTTTAAGCCATTTGACTGTAGCTTTTTTACACTCATATTTAGTAAGCGGATATATGTTGATCAACCTGTTTATCTTGTTATATAGGTGACAGCCCATAAAACCAAAAAACCTTCTTGAGAAAACTGTGGACCAACGGGTATCTGAGGTGCAGACTTTATATTTGCATCGTTTGTTGTCATTCAAAGAAGGATCATAGCGAGTTATGGAGTGTTGTTTGAGCACAGTGTTCAGTATAAATAGTTGACGAACACTCAACACGTCAGATAAAAGATATAGATCTTTGGTAGGGTAAAAAAATGGTTTAGAATAACTTACTTTCAATAACGCACGCTGAGCCCTCTCCAGTTTTATAAGATTAGTTTTACAAGCCCCTCCCCAGACAGTAACACAATAGCTTAAAACGGATTGGCAGAGGGATTGATAAACCACTTTAATTATCGATTTTTCAGCAATATTACGGAGATTCTTAAAGGTGAAGATAAGTTTCCGAGTTCGCGATAGTAGCAGGTCAATGTGGTAGTTAAAATTTAGCGTGCTATCAACAACGACACCTAGATACTTAGTATTGTTGGCAACAAAGATCTTTTGACAGTCACAAGAATCAGTATCAGAACATACATGAGCAGTTAAACCAAGGTTAGTACTAGAACCAGGAGTTTTTATATAGAACGGTATACATTTAGTTTTATTGACATTGATAGTTAGGGCATTCATTCTGAGCCATTTGTTAACAACGTCGAATCCTCTTTGAGCAATGTCGACAGTATCTTTCCAGCTATCACCATGAAACACAAGTGCAGTATCATCTGCAAATGTTATTATTTTACCATTTTGTAACTGGAGGTCACAAAGATCATTGATAAATGCCAGAAACAGTGTCGGACCTAAAACACTACCCTGTGGCACACCATAGCGTATCGGCAAATCGTCACTAACAATGTTGCCCACCCTTACTCTTTGCTGTCTATCACTCAAGTAGCTTTCAAATAGTTTAAGCTGCAAACCACGTATACCCAAAGCCTCCAATTTATCCAGCAGAATAGGACCAGCGACCGCGTCAAAAGCTTTCGCAATGTCCAAAAATACAGCTAAAATTTTATTTTTCTTATTTAGTTTTGTAACAATATGATCAGTTAATTGATGAACTGCGTCGCTTGTTGATGAACCCGGTCTGAATCCAAACTGTGAGCTGGAGAGTAGGTTATTACTTTCTAAATAATCGATGAGGCGTTTGTTAATCAATTTCTCAATGATTTTGGATAGGGTAGATAGTTTAGAAATAGGTCGGTAGTTACCGACACAATCTCTATTACCACCTTTAAAAACCGGAATTACTTCAGCTAGCTTGAATAGGTCCGGAAAGATCCTTGTAGAAAGAATCAAATTAAATATATATGTAAGTGGAGGGACTAAGATTTCATGATAACGTTTGAGAAAGGCTCCAGAAATATTATCTCTGCCCGCAGCACCGTCCTTCTTCAGTTGCAAGATAAGAGATTGAACTTCAACTTCATCAGTAGGTAGCATGACGAATGAGGACAGTGTAGGATTGATTGATGGTTTTTTATAAGAGCTATTAGAATATGATTTTTCGGCAATATCTTTCCCGATAGAAACGAAATATTTATTAATGTTGTTGACTGAGACCATCGGGTCCAGTGGAGAGACCAATTCAAGTGCAGTGCTAGTTGTATTGTTAGAGTAGGTTAGTTGTTTGATAGTGTCCCAGAGAACTTTTGTATTAGTCTTAGCAGCTTTAAGTAGGCGGTTGCTCTCATAAGTATTTTTAATATTTTTTAAAAGTGAGTTGAGAAATTTCTATACCTCTTGTAAGTTAACGTTAATATTTCGTTACTAGGATTTTTTCTTGATTTTTGATGTAGTTTGTCACGATGCTTTACACATCTTAGTAGACCTGCAGTCATCCAAGGCCTCTTGATCCTTTTACGATTTGGGATGGTTAAAGTTTTCGTATTTGCTTTAATTACAGTGTCAAGCGCAGTCAGAAGAAATGCTGTTGCCTCATTGGGATCAGTCATTTTATATACAAGGCTTAGATTTAAGTTCTTCATAGCATCGTCCAGAGACGGGTAATCAATCTTTTTCAGAGATGAGTATTTGTCAGTCATAGTGCTACGTTCAAGTTTCAGAATTAAAGTGTCGTGATCCGTGACTGAGGTTTCAGCAACATAACAAAAGACGCGATAAGAACATTTTAGTATTACATGGTCAAGACAAGTCCTGCCATGAGTTGGAAATATGTGGGCTGGCAATAAACCGTGAGAAGCCAACATATTCAAATACGTTGAAGAATTAACATCCTTATTGTTATCCAATATATCAATATTGATATCACCTATCAGAACTTTATGTGGACTACTAATCTCAGAAAGAAGTTTGTCAAGAGATACCAAAAACCGTTGAACATCTTTGTAACCAGGTGGTCTATATACTGCAATTAGTGTTACATTATCCTCAAGGTTAATCAGTAAACAGTTGGCATCACAAAGTTCAGGCTCGGATATAACTAATTTCAAATGTTTTTTGTAAAATACTACAACTCCTTCATTCTGTGTGAAGTTTTTCTCGGTTAGAGCAGAGTTGTATCCCTCAAGAGATGGTAAGTTACGATTATTATGCAGCCAACATTCCGTTAAGATTATTAAGTCCCAATCAGTCCTGGATCTAAACAATAAGGTTTGAAAATCAGAAAAGTTACGGTTTATACTACGAATGTTTTGATGGATAATTTTTAGACACTTATTCGGGCAGTTCATAAGTCTCTGGCAGTCCTCTATGTCACAAAGAGAAGATTGTGCAACATCAAGTTTATCGATATCATTTATAATTGCATTAGTTTTATCGAATTTTATTTATTGAGTCCGCAACTATGGTAAGACAAAAAGGCACGCGGTACAGCACAACCCTACGAGGATTCCACAATCCCGGGGACAACGCCACACAAATGAGACCAACACAATACACATACACACGGCACGAAAACAGACTGAGATTGTTGTTAACAGTTACATTCTTTCTATGAGTACACTTTGTATATATTGAGTGCAAGTGATGTATAATTTCAGTGAGTGTGTGAATATAGGTTAAAATTAGTGTAAGAGCAAATACAAATTCAAACGAAAATACATTATAGACTAAACGAGAACTTAACATGAAAAAATTGACTAAGGTAATTTTATTACTAGCAAGACTAAAGTAAATCAATAGAAATAAATGACAATATACAGTTAATTGGCAATATAGGTTAATGAGAAAGCAGTTACATACAATGAGTCATGATTCCTTTGCCAGCTGAGATAAGCATTTTTCTGATTGGATTAAAATCGGTCTACCAGTCGAATCCTTACGCAAAAGTATTCTTCCATTTGAATGCCAGCACGAGTAGTTATGTTTCTTGGCAAATTGACGGGTTTCAAACATAAGTTTTCTTTGAGATGGACCTAGATGTTCGTCAATGTAAAGTGGAGTCTTTATTCCTGGCAAACCGATAGTATGAGTATTGAGCTTCTCAGAAACCGGCCTTCCTTTGTTAAAGTTTCGCAGCTTAGTCAATAAATCATTTTTAGCATTAACACTCGTAAATTCAACAACAACAGGTCTTGATACTCCTGGTCTACCCGGCAGCCGATACAAGTCACGTACAACACTCCTATTTATATCGACATCCACAGCTTTGCCGATGACAGAAAGGGTCGAGAGTAAGTTGTCAAACTTTTCGTTTTCAGAAATCGGGATATTGCGAATCTCCAGAGTTGCATCTCTTGTACGAAACTGTATATCCTGGATATGCGATTCTAAGTTTTTTATGGCATTATTATTATTTTTTTGGTTAGTTTCAATTTCCTTTACTCTGTCATTGGTCTCCTCCTGAAACTTGTTAATAAATTCTATTCCTTTTTCTATTTCTGAGTTAGACTTCTTTATTTCCTGGAATTCAGTTTTTATATTGGATAATTCAGAAAATACTTTGTTTAAGGTGTCATTTAGAGTGGACTTCCAATCACGTAGGTTTCGTTCTTGATCCTCTTTCCATTCAGAAAGCATTTTCAGGACATCCGCTCTTAAGTCGCTACTTTCGGAACTAGAATGAGCATTCGGGGTAGAGGTCTCCATTCGTTGTCGCTTGGAGCGCGTTGTTATATTGGTGTCACCCTTGGCAATACAGCCCGCACTCGTCATCGGAGACTTCGAAAGATCAGACTCCGATCGGGAACAAGACATCACAGAAGTGTTACGAGGGGGTGAGCGTTGGATATTGGGCATATCTTCAATGAACCCAGAGTTCAATATCGCAAAGCAACAATAGACAATCGCACCAGTTGATCGTAGCAGGTATAACAGCTTTGTAGTACCGTAGCAAATCACAAGCGTCGTAGTCTAACTTACGTCATTAGCCGAATGTGACGTAGAATTTCGACTCGCCGGCACTCAACCGTTTGGTGTAATGGCAAACAACAGCGCTCACTTCACAGCTTATCCAAGAAGAGGCACGGGTTCAAAACCACAAAAGTCCAAATAGTTCAATTTAGTATTTTAATTTAAGATTTTAAATTTAAATTTCTCACAAAACTCAACACAGTGGACACGTCCAAGCGCTTCCGCGGTCCGGAGGGGAGAGGGATTATAAATTTAACTTAACTAATGTAAGGTTACATAACTCGCGTTCAAGTATTACGTAACGAATTTCGGGACAGGGGGAGAGTCCTTTTATAAAACGTTACGATGAGGGGCGGGGATTGAATATTTTTGGTACAGAAAAACGTTACGGCGCGTTACATGGGGGGGGGGTCCAATAATCTCTAAAAATTGCGTGACATAATACTCCCTGGTCCATAGTAGTAATATAAACAGTACAAACTTATATATTAAAACTTTGATGGTTTTCCTTTAATTACTATGCCGTAGGAATGCTAAAGTTGCTATAGAAAGAACAATCCAGTAATGCACAGGGACTAGAAGGTACGATCAGAGAGCTAGACGCTTCAACTCCACCATTGCCCTTTGTTATGATGTATACTATATTGTGATCTATATTTCAAAAATTGAAAAGCCTGCTACCGAACAGTGACGTGTATAACACTACCAGATGACCCAGTTCACCTTACTGATAACACGTGTCGGTTATCTCCTTGTACGAATATTTTTAGATAAATATTGGGTCGTCTTTTTTAATTTTGCTATTTCAACGATAAACTATTGCTCTGGTATCATTAGTATTGCGTTTTACTTAATTAATATTATTTTTATTTAAGATTTGCGATTTTAGTAAATCAAAACAACGATAAATTTATAACACCCCTTTTTGCGTGAGAGGTTACAGTATCGCAACCGTTGTGCATTATTAGTATGATACATCTCAATGACGGCAATTTCTTTTAATAATGGCAGCCGAGAGCGATGACCTCGGCCAATCACGCGAATTTGGTCGTCGCATCAAGGTCAATCTATGAAATATGAAAATTTAAAGGTATACTTCAGAAAGAAAGGTAAATACGTATTCTTACAGGAATCTCCCAATTTTATTGTATTACATTTAGCATCGGATTATATCTTACATAAATTGTCTGTAAAAATCCGAGCTAGGAGTTTAGGCACCTCTCATTCGAATTCTTCGCGAATATAACAGAATAAACACTACTTATTCAGAGCTTGATATACCCGGTAGGGGCTTAAAAAATATTTAAAAAAAAAATTTTTTTAAGCGCCTACCGGGTACCTAATCCGAATTGTTGAGCAAAAAATTAATAGAAATTAATAAAAACAAAAATTTGAAGAGCAATTTTTTTTTTCATAAAAATTATGTTCACCATAATTCTCACGTATTTTAAATAGATAGCTTGTAACATATAACGAAAATGCATTATATATATGATGAGGAGTACCTACTTTAATAAATAAATGATTTATATTTATGTTATTCACGACTTCTAAAGTAGCAGTTATTGTAACGAGAGGTCGCTGGCTGGATTTTACATATTGTACGTCGTTTACTTAAATGAATCGTCAGAAATCATTGTCGGAGTGGTAGAGCGAAGGAAGAAGTGTTAAGGATCCCGCTTTTCCATTCCATTTCTTCTTTAATAATGAAATCACGAGTTTCTCATGGTTACTTCGCAATGTAATATGACGATCCATCGTCTATATGACGCAATCAATACATTAATATTATATTGTGTATTGTTTGTTTGTAATGGTGAATACTGAAATGTCAAAACAATGGCTTCTGCAGCCTTTTAACCTCGGTTATAAAAATATTAAAGTGTTATTTAGATTTTGAAGGATTTTGGTCTTTTATTTTTAGCAAACTACAAATTAGTATTCATTTAGATATTTAGTAATATCAAATATTTAATATGAGCTTCCCAGCAAACTTCGTTTCGCCTTCAGTAGCTACTATATCATATAATTATTTTTATATGCGATAGTGTACTGTTTGCATTTGCGGGATAAAAACCTAAGTAATAAATAAATTTAATTAATTTCTTTTTATATTTCTTCCTTCTTCAGAATTCAAAATAAAAAGAAAATACTCGAATTGGTCCAACCGTTTTTAGATACAAAAACCATTGCATCAAATTTAGGGAAAATCTCATTAAAAATGTACATAACTTATACTTTCAAGATATTTTTACTTTGATTGTGCCGATGTAGAATTATAATTATCAATCAATCACGGATATAAAATTCATTATCATTACTAGTCCAATAAATGGATTTTGTATGTTTTGTGTATTTATTAAGAACTAAGTACATAGTACATAATCATTGTATATTAATTACAGTAACTAATTTAAATACTTTAAAATGATTAGCGTAACATGTGATTAATTGCTGTTTTCTATATAAATTATAAGGTACATAGGCACTACTTGTTCAGTCAGCGATGCCCAAATTAGCAAGATGGACATATTCCATCGTCAACAACTGAAGCTAAGTTCACGTTTCATCGTTTTTCTAAAATTCACTTTTATTTCAGTGATATAATAAAATAAGGGTTTTAATATCTTTTTATATTGTAGTTTACAACTTACTATTACTATATACGTATATATACTTGTAAATAGTGATTTAAGGTAACGAAGAAGAACTAAAAACAATTTTCTTAACTTACATAGTAATAATAACTAAAGAAAACTAAAATTTAAAATGTTTGATCCCTCTGGTAGTGTACCTTTAATGCTGGCATATCCTCGCTGTATTGCGATACTTATTCGTTGAGCGAGGAAAGCACCAGTGATAGAATTGTTAAAACAATTATTATTTAACAATAGGATTTAAAAATCAATTTGTGGGAAATGAAATGTGTTCCTATTTCATACTAAACACAAGTCTTTATTCTAAATCAATCCTTTTGATATGGTGTCAAATTACTGTTCAAACGAATATAAATTACTTGCATCCATTGACACAAATGTTGTCATTTGGCGTCAATTTGGTCAATTGTCGGATGGACCAGCTGGCCTGAACGTTTATAAACATAACCTTTATCGCTATAATTAATTAAAGGTCAATATATTATTTGTAATAAATTTGTGCCCGTTTCATTATTTAGTGCTAGGCCAAAGGTTGTAATGATTAGCACTGGGCCCTTGGTCCGTAACTTTCAATAGGGACAGCGAGAACCGATCCTGTCATTTTTGTATGTAAGTTCGACGCAGTTCTGTCGATATCCGTAGCGCTGATGATCTTTGGGACAACAATACCCATTATTGAGATCGGCATTCTTTGATATATTATTATATTTCAACTATATTGGCTAGGAATCAATTGTTTGGATGATAAGGCCACTCGTTGCTGTATATAAACGATAATATATAAGTTTTATATGTTACCATAACAGATGATTTTTTTAATTGCTTATCGGGCGAACTATTTGAGGTTTTAATATGTACTTGTAAATTAAATTGTGAATTGTGTCTTTAATACTAGTATACTAGTAACAAATACGATGAACCTCGCTCAAGCGACTTGATAAAAAATCGATAAGAAAAAATTATTGGAAAATAACTAAAACATCACAATAATTGATTAATTGATAAGCGAGTCTATACTAAAGCCGTAATAAAAGTAATAATAATGTTTAGTGATGGAAAATAGATTCTCGCTACTTATTAATAAAAATAAAATAGTCTAATTGCAGAGGTTTTACTAAAGTTCTCACCTGTCTCATTTCATCACAGCGTAAACACAATTTGATAGAAAGAGACAAAAGTATACTTAAGTTAGAACCAGCTTCCCTCTGAAGTATTTCCGAACCGACTTAGGGTCCTTTAAGAAAAAGAGCGTACAAATTCTTAAAAATCCGGCAACGCACTAGCGAGCCTTCTGACAATGTGAGAAAGTGAGCGGCGGTATCACTTAACATCAGGTGAGCCTCTTCCCGTTTGCCTACTGTTACATCAAACAGAAACTTTAAATGAGTGTAAGAATAAAGTAATAATTAAAACAAATAAAATGGAAATCAATACAAATTTAAAAAGATAAAGTAAAAACAAAAGTAAGTAAAAAAACAAAACAAAACAAAAAACAAAAATAAAACAAAAGTAAGTAAGTAAGTTAAAGTTAAGTTAGTGTAAGAATTGATTTGGCTTATAAAAATATTTGCGATACTTACCTCTCAGTGTTAGTGTGAATAGATCGCCGAGTAAACAAGAAGGGTCAAATAGAATCAGTAGAAAGTATCGCTCTCACCGGCTTGTTCATACATTATCAACTAACCACTACGAGCTGGAGTGGCCTACATCTCCACAGATTAACTGGCAGTGGGCAAATTTCCTTATTACAAGAACACTCGTGGGTCCCACAGCGATCCTATTTATCAAGCAACTCGACTCGACTATAAACTATATTGGTCAATTAGTTAGACTATATTTCTCTTAGTTGGCAGCGCTCAAGATAAAATTATGACCTGAGATACGTATTGCAATACGATTCTTAGGTCTGCAGTGGAAGCGAAAACTTAGAGCCTATATCAACGTCTGTGGAATATGCAACGCTAAATCGCGTATATTTTTATTCTATATATTAAATTGGTCGTTAGTTATAATTATATATTTCACCACTGGTAATTTATCCAACTATGGCGAGGTCATTTCACGTTGAAGCTAAATAATGTGTGTAATCAATCACGTTGAACTTGAAATTAATGTGCATTGGGCGCACTGCCCTAATGCTGCATAGTAAATAGTTATACTTAAAATTAATTGGACCTTTAGTAGCCAAGACAGATCGAAATCGCTGTTTCTAGAATACCTAGCGTTCAGTCCCGGCTTCGCACGGCTAGATATTATTAAATATTGTAGTTAGACATATGGTATGCAGCACTTTTTTGTAGATATTGACGTCTGCTACAAAACTGTAATATATCACTTTGCTCTATTCACAATAGTTTCCGCAGTGTGCGCGTTAGAGGAATTTTTAATGGAATTTTTTCAAACCTTCGGTTATATTTTCAAAGTTTTCATACGGGTTCAAACTTTTTTGCAAACATTCTATAGACTATGCTGATTATGTTATGCATAGGAATGTTGTTTTCAAATCAATCCGTTAGCATTAGATTGTTGAAAAAAAAAGTTTTTAGTACAGACTAAACAGCTAAAATTGGGCAACTTGCCAAATTTTCTGCAACTGTTTTGACATTATGACAATTGCACTCTTACAACAACAACAACGTTAGCTTCACTTCAAGCTTTTAAATATAACATACACTTTACGATATTAAAAGCGCTTTACCTCAATTTCACAATTATTTTATTTAAATAAGACTATTTCGACTCCATACAAATAGTTTCGCTAAGCAAACGAATTAAGTGATTTCAGCAAAGTATGCACTTTGCAACACGTTGCAATTTCATTTGCCCTACGTAGGTAAACAGTCTCGGATATTCTTAAACTATTGTAGGGTTACCATTTATTATTCAGTCATTTTTGAAATAGCATTATAAATTTTTCTATTTAGTTTAACTTACCAAATAAAATAATGATGAGAAACATGGCCATAGTTAGAACTAAACCAATACAAGCAATACACCACAAAAGTAGGCGGAGCATAATAATCGGCTGAAATATTAGAATCTTTCCTCCTACTTTGATTTTGTTATCTTTGAAGTAGAGGCTCTTTGGCTGTGGGGTTCAAGCGCACAGGCTTTAATTAAAGATTTAAGTCGGCGCCTGGTAGCTAGAACCGGAGACCCCAAAGCTGGTGCTTTCTTCACTCAACGAATAAGTAAAGCAATAGAGCGACCAAACTTTTTAAATTTGTTTTAATTTTCTATTCATCAATGTAGCTTAAGAATATTGTAAATAGTGTAGGTTTGTGTGTTGGAAATAAATTTTACTACCTAAACTAACCTAACCATATATTGTAATCAAACTCATGGCATTCGTTCGCTATAACAAACAACGTATAAAAATATTAGCCAAAACTATTGCGTCCACCTATACTCGTACTTATTACTCCGTAAATACTGAGAGCAAAGTTGAGTCAGAGAGATTTCGTCTCATTAGCTGATATTTTTTAAAGCTAAATCCATGTCCTTTCGTGCCTGAAAAAAATATCGCAAGAAGCCACAGAGGCAAAACTTGTCTTGATTCTAAAAATCAATTTCAACTATACTTGAGCAAGTATATAGAGAGGCTTCGAATATAACACTACTAAAGGTACGGCCTATACGGCGATACGGTTTTAAATGATTATATTTTCCTCATTGAATTGTCACCCTAGTGTAGCACTTACACTTAATAAGTATTATTTTTATTCCACAATACGCTTGGTTAGCATACATTGTGATCCAATTAGTTCATGAAAGTGATTTAATAGGTTTTCTTAGTAATTATATTTTCTCAGTCAAGATACATATTGCGAATTTACTTTATTTTAATCGCAGCAAAGAAATAATAACTCTTCTTCTTCTTCGTAACCTTAATAACAGAAGGGAGCCTGTCTTGAAAAGCCTTATCCGATAGGTCGACTTGCTGCCACCACTCTTTCATTGGCATGTCTTAGTGCATTAAAGATTCATTATTATTATTTTTTCTCTTAACAGCTTGAAAAATAAAGGTTTGGACGTAAACAGCACTATTAACCACAATTTTTAGATTGGAATCGAAGTTGTGTTGCATATTACAATAGGTACACACTATGGAGTTAAGTTAAGTGAACTAATTTTATTTTAAATTACATTTTGTATCTGTACCAAGATCAAGCTCCATAAAAATCATATTTTATTTATAAATAAGGTAGTAGCTTTGCACGTCGGTCATAAAAGGCCACAGAACCATTAAACATAAAATAGGACTTTATAACTTCACAATTAAAACATATTTTACAAGCGGTAAACATCGAGGTATCTGAATAACTTTACCTTAATTAAAATATTGACATTACACAATTGTCATAAACAATTTTGGCGCCAGCTATTTTTTTTTACAGTTTTGGACATAAAATGTCTACAAGGAGGGTTTGTTAGAATGCAGTTTGCACTCGGCAATGTTTTTTTTATTTCTGTTTAGAGCACATTAATGATCGAGGTTCTAAATTATTGCAAAAAAACATTCTGAAATTGTAGTTTATAAATAAAAATACGCAAGTACTAATTCAGTCGCGTCCGACTCCATTAAATTTCAATTTATTTTATTGATTGCAAATAAAAGCAGTATCGGTGAACAACTGAAAATATTCACTCTAATCAGTTCTTTATTACTGTGTCATAGAGTTGAGAATTGTATGATAAACTTATTTTAAATTATTTGGTTTCGAACCTAACCATTGCTTTTGGCCAAATAACAGATTTGTACACTGCAATTACGCATTTATTTTTCAATTGATCATTATTATTTGAAACAAATAAATAAGAAAAAGAGTTTCTATATCCAAAATCGTTTTTTTATAACCCTATATTCGTACTTGTTTTCATAGAAAATTTAATATTGAAACCAATATGGATGTCCCAAGATGTCACAAAATGACACAACGCGTTGATTTTTAGGTATGTTTCTTCATGATATTTATCTTGACCGCATGTGCAAATGTTAATTGTACACATAAAAGAATACATTGTTCCAAGGTTGGGGTTTCGACGCACAACATGAGAGACTGATCAGTACAACCACACTACTTTATATATGCGATCTAGTTACTAATTATAAGTGAAGTTTACAGTTAGCTAAGTTTTAATTAAATTACTAACTGCCCGGGTGCTTTGTAACTTATTATTTAGAATTTATTTATAACCTCTCGTGTAGCTAATAAACTTTTCAACCGGTTAACATAAATTATTAGTAATAAGGAAGCATACAAAGGTATAACAATGTTTTTCAACGTTTTTTTTTTAATTAAGTGTATACCGTGTTGTAACCTGGCCGCTTTAAATTGTCGGTAATTTCCTTCCCTATTAGTCACCTAAGTGCCACAACACACGAGATATTTGAGGTAACTGCGTAATTTAACATTATAAAACTTGAATTTTGAATTGTTAATGTGCTTCTATGAGGAATATATCATGCAAGTGTCTCCGCAGTCCGCACACACATGCATTATAAAGGGTTTTTCAACAAGAACTTTGTTTTCTAAAACAAAATAAAACAAAGAATTTAGAGGAAAATGAATAAAATTTTTATTGTATTACAAAGAGAAAAGTTTGGCAATTATGAATGAAAAATGATATCTGGCAAATGTCCACCACGACCACGCTGACAGATGTTGATTCTTTCATCAAAATTTTTAATCACTTTTTGGCAAAATGGAGGGTCTATTTCGTTAATGACATCACGGATTTTGAGTTTTAAGGCTGCAATCGATTCGATTGGCTCCGTATAGACTCTGTCTTTAACATAGCCCCACAAAAAATAATCCAGTGGTGTTAAATCACACGATCTGGCTGGCCACTTAACAGCTGAATTTCGCGAAATTATGCGCTCGGGAAATTTGGTTTGCAATAAATTGATCGTTTCATTGGCTGTGTGACATGTGGCACCGTCCTGTTGAAACCACATTTCAGTGATATCCATGTCATCAATAATAGGCCAAAATTTAGTGGTTAACATCTCGCGATACCGTGATCCATTAACTGTTACCGCATTTCCAGCCTCATCTTCGAAAAAAAACGGCCCAATCACGCCTCCAGACCACATAGTGCACCACACAGTAACACGTTGAGTATGCAAAGCCTTCTCAATAATTGCTTTAGGATTTTCAGAAGCCCAAATGCGACAATTTTGCTTGTTGACGTACCCTGACAAATGAAAATGGGCTTCGTCTGAAAAAATGATTTTTTCAGAAAAACCAGCAGGTTGTTCCTGAATGAACTGAGCGAATCTGCGGCGATTTGAATGGTCGATCAGCTTTAATTCCTGCACCAGTTGAATCTTGTAAGGCTTCAAAGCCAAATCCTTTCGCAAAATTCGCCATGTTGTGCTTTTGGATAACCCCAATTGTTGAGAACGTCGTGAAATTGACAAATTTTGATCTTCTTCAACACTGTGGCTCACGGCGGCGATGTTTTCTGTTGAACGACCCGGTCGAACACGTGTTGGTGTTGGCACATTTTGTACCGAGCCTGTCGACTCAAATTTCGCGACCAAATTCTTAACAGCGGTCTCAGAAGGACGATTATGCTGGCCGAAAATATCACGAATTTTACGAAATGTAACTTTAACAGAACCACCATTTTTATAGTGGATTTGAATTATTTTAATGCGATTTTCGAGCGAAATTGAATTCATTGTAATAATTGCCAAAGCACCTGCTACGAATACCGCCAAAAACTAAATGTCAAAACTATCACGTTCTCGGTGTTGCCACAATTGAAAAACAAACTTCTTGTTGAAATACCCTCAATAATAATAATAACGACGTCTTTCGTACGGAAGTATAATAGACTAAACGTCTATGTTTCCCTCATTTCCAAGAACTAAATTGTGTTACTCTGTTTAAACCCTAGGTTCTGATAATTGGATCATGTTGTAAAACCTCTCAGCAAGATACTTTTTAAAAATATACCGTAGACTTTCCAGCAGGATTCAGGCTTGAAAGCAACGTTCCTGACTTTATAAGAGCTGAAGACTGGCCTTTATCTAGCCCAGACCTCAAGACTTCAAATTAAGATCAGTTTTAGAGGACATGACAGGAGCCTGCTCTAAACGACACGTCGACATTGAGTCTCTTAAAAAATCTTTGGAGGAAGCAGTGACGAATTTCCCTTGGAAAAAGTGCGTAAATCCATAGATTCGTGGCCAAACAGAGTAAAGGCCTGTATAAAGGCCATTCCGAATATAATATTTTTTATTTTTTGCGAAGACTTTAATAAATGTGTAGGTATAAATTTAAATAACATTACTTCATTAAAAATAAATGCATCTGTCTCGATCTCGAATCATGGAACTCGAAAATGACCGGACCGATTTGCCTAATTATTATTATCTTGAAATATTTGTTGAAGTTCAGTGGAGGTTTAAACATAAATAATAAGCAAAGAAAAATACTTAAAATTACTAATGAGCTTTCTAATAAAAACTGAGAGGCAATTTATGTCTTTTTAGAAATAAAAAATGGCACTTAGTTCATATATTTATAGACGATGATGATAGATGCATACGGAAATTCGTTTTATAGCTAGCTAGATTTTAAACATTTTGTATTAAGTTTTGCGACAAATATAGGTGATATGAAGTTCACTGTTTATCGTTATATTAAAAGCGTTGTCTTTATTATTTTAAATACCCAATAGCACATAATTTGGACCAAAATTATCCAAAGGCATAAAACTATACTTCCATAATATATAGATACCGGATACATAAAATGGTATTATTAAGTAATAAAAAATGTTTATCAACTAGAAAAACTATGTTTATTAATTTACAACCTATATCATTTCGATTGAATTATTTTTGATGTCTTATAAAATTTATCTACTGATAAAATCAAAGTATTTATTTAACTTTGAATATTACCGACAAACATGTAAAATGATTATAAAATCAAATGATTAGTAGAGTGAATTTGATGTGTCTACCTCTATGTGGAACCAGCTGCCCGTTGAGGTATATTCGAACCAATTTGTCTTAGTCTTTCAACGTGAGGTTCGAAAGGACCCCCTCCTTTCGAACCTCACGTGATAATTTCTTTATCATTAGGGGTTCGGCAAAAATCACGAAATATGTATCACGTGTACTTTTTTTTCGTCAAACGCGTGTTTTTTAAACTGCAAAGCGGCTTAGAAAAACGATCGATCAGTAGATCGAGAGAGATTCTCTGCGTGGTTCGCGTGATGACGCCGAGTGGCTTGATAAAACCGCCGTTGATCTTCAACAAAGTACCTACAGTGCCAACAACTGACTTGCAAGATGCTTATCCAGTTGTTAGTATTGAAGAAAGTCTTGTTAATCCGTGGCAATGTACATTAAATATGTTCATGTACAATATATGTTTTTCGCATGATTACACCATTCCTTTAATATTATTTTTATGCCAGTTAAAAACAATCTGCAACCTTTCTGTCTAGACCTTTTTATCATGGTCCTTAATTTTCTAGAATAGGATTAGATTATACTTTATACCAGTACTTAAAAATAATATTGAAAAAAATTTAAGATTCTTTGTAAGTACTAAAAATACACGCGATTTTTGGTGGGGGGGGGAGTCTCAAACCTCACCACGTATCACCATGGATATGGATGGGAGGGAGGGGTTATTTTTTTTTTTTAAAACATTAATGGACAGCCACTTAATAGGCCGGCCATGCTATAATGCTGCAAAGTTATAATAGAAACAGCACTCATAATTCGTAGTTTTTTGCGCGTGCATCGAGAATTACACCCAAATATCGCTATACCGTCGACCATCTAATTCTTGAAACTACTCATATAACTGAATTCTATCAATCTGGAACTCCTTACCACTTGATGTCAGACGAGATGTCTTTAAATGTATACAGTAATAATCTTTTTTTTTGAACATTTATCTTCAGCCTCGTAATTAGCTATTTTAATATATATATATATATATATATATATATATATATTAATCGTGACTCTCAACCCTAATATTAGCTTTTAATTTTTTTTTCAGATTTTAGTTTGGTTAAGTTTTAGTTAGTGTTACATGTTCTTTTTTTGTTAATTACTTATGCACTTCTTGTACTTTACCCTCTGTAGGTTTCTTTTTTATTTCTCCATACTAGGGTTGCCTGGAAGAAATCGCTTGTTAGGGAACAAGCCCGCTGCCTAATAACTTATATAATAACATGTTGTTTTAAATGTAGGTTTAATTGTTTAACGTAACGAAGTGTAAATAAATAAATAATTGCTTAAACAAGGAACATGTCGGTAATACAAGTATTATTTATTTCCTTAAATAAAAATGTAGATAATATAAATCTTGTATAAGGCTAAAAGTCAGTTATTTTAACTCACACTGACGTAAAATAACAGAAACCATACAAGGTGGGCGGCCTTCGAACGTCACTGTACTTGAACTCTTAAGTTTTTGTTAAGTTGCCGCAATCAATTTGCGTATTTTTAACGTGGTTTATGGAAACAATAAACTGAGCTAAATATAATTCCATTTAACACATAAAGTGTAAAAAAACAAGTCTCTCGCGTCTTCTACCGTAAAAACTTGTGAGATCCATGTGATACCAAGTCGGTTAATTTATTCAGCTCCTACTTAAGGGACTTTGTCTTAAGTTAACGCGTAATTAGCTAACCTAATTACACTGATCATAAAAATATTTTATGTTTTAAATAAATACATTGACTTCAGAATATGGTTATAACTAGAAGTGTCTTCCGGCTTCTAGTTATAAACATAAGCAAAAATAGCATGAACTGCTTCGAGAAAAGGTTTAAAACAATTTTTTTTGTAGAAAAAATAAAAAACAAAATATTGCCACCACAATTAATATTGAATGATAGATAGTAACCGATTCTCAAACTTACTGAATATGCATAAAAAAATTCATAAGAATCGGTCGAGCTCTTTCGGAGGAGTATGGGAACAAACATTTGAAATTTTATATATTAGATTTAATATCAGACCAAAATTAAAAATAATTATTTCCTCTCTGTTCTAACTTCTAATATTATGCTGTTTTGTGCAAATTGTAGGATTTTGACAGATGGAGTTATTATTTCGTGCTTATACCTGTATCGGTAAAAAATTCTCAACTGCCAACCCGATAGTGTAATTAGAAGCTTAAGGTATTTCTGATCAGTGATAATAACCTGATAAAACTCTTAATTGAATGGCTATCTCAATCTCGACCACGCGTGATTTTATTCTTAATCCATCTCTCCCAATGGGTAAACATTCCACAGGTACGAGAGTCCAGTTTGCTAGTGTCCTACCTTACCCTACTAATATTATAAACGCGAAAGTTTGTAAGTATGGATGTTCGTTACTCTTTGACGTAAAAACTACGGAATGGATTAAGACATCATAGACATAGACATAACATTTATTACAAACAAAAACACAAACACGTAAACTCACAAAATAGCAATAATCAAAGAAAAAAATAAAATGAGAGATATCAAAAACAATTTTAAACAATTTTTCAAGTCTGTAATGCGTGTGTGCCGTGGCTGTAATTGGCCCTGACTCAGCATTATGCTGAGGAGCAGAATGTTCCACAGCGCTGGTCATTCTGCCAGAGACCACAGCAGCTAGCTTTTCGATGAAACTTTACAATAATATAGCTTATACATCAGGATAAACCATAGACTACAATATATAATGATATTGTGTGAATTGTCAAAAATATCAATTGAGTAGGAAAAAAATCTGACACTTGTTGTCTTTATTGTGACGTCATTTTTGTTTTGGGTAACTCTGCTTATATTTATTAGATTAAATTCAATCTATCAAAATTATCAAATCTAACCTCACCCACACCGTGTGAAGACTTAGAACGCGACATTGGCGGAATTGTGGTTAACACAGATATAAATAAAGTGAAATGAAGTGAAAAATCTGACACAAAAACCACCTGACATAAATACCGAACAAAAAAGTGTCGTGCAAAGACACTAATGTCGTAATGTTAATTCTTTTCTACGCCACGCTAATATAAGCTACTCGAAATACTAATCCTGCGCAGACGAAGTCGCGGGCACCTGCTAGTTATTATATTAATTCATAACTCTATAATAATGATGATGATTTTAAACGACCCGTAAATCATAGACGAACCTTAAACAATAATTTGATATTGAACTAATTTCGTAAGGGCAATGACCAAATGGATGTAGGTGAGTTTTTGTCCTCAATAGAGAATAAATACCACAATGGTTAACGACCTTATGTCGAAGGAGATAAGGTAGATATTCGTATGCAGGTGTAACATCGTGCTCAGTCAATTTTCTTAAAAGTATAAAAGCCCATTTTCGTGGGTTTGACAATATTTAAACTATTTTAATGAACCGAGAGTTAGTGTTTGGCGGTTTAGTTGTTCAATAAGTAGGGTGAATATCTTTTAATTCATTCTATTTAAATTAAAAGTGTATTATCATTAGCTAAATGTATTTCTGGATGAAAAAGGTTACTAACAGACTATTATTGCATAATTTTTGATACGGATTCAAGTGTATATTTATACTTAAAATAATTAGATGATCTTAACGTATACTATCTCAGCACTTTCACTTCTTTTTTACATATAAACCACATAGGTACTTCTTTTAAATATAGTAAACTATGGTCCGCCTATCGTTGCGTTCAAAAAACTCATTTTGTGAGTAATAACACACAAAACGTGGCAAAACGCCCGCCGGCTACAAGCTCAAGGCGACTCTGTTCAAATAAATCTCTTCCGCAGTCATTGCGCATGTCTAATTAAACTACTTTTAAAGGCAAGTAGGTAAATACTCATTCAAATATATCAAAAGAACGGTTATTTAAATAGTAATTTTATGGATCCTTAGCCTTACAAGAATGTAACCCACGTAATTTGGTTTAATTTAGCCATTCTCAACCCTGAAGTGGTTGAGCCAGATCTTTTGTGTGTAATAAAAATTTGATCGAATGGCGTAGGAAAAGATCCATGACTACAAAAAACTAATTATTTTATTATTAATTAAACAGACGCAAAAAGACTATATTGTCAGTTATCAACTCCTTTAAGCTAATTCATTTAATAAAAATATATTTTTAATGAGATTTGGGGTCTATCTTAAATTATTGTTACCCTATCCACTTACCTGGAGCATTAATTAATGTACCGTAGGAGTGTTTGCAAAAAACATTACTCATTTGTTGCTTTTTTCTGTTACTTTTTATCCTGTCTATTA
Source organism: Pieris napi (assembly GCF_905475465.1). Taxonomy (NCBI): domain Eukaryota; kingdom Metazoa; phylum Arthropoda; class Insecta; order Lepidoptera; family Pieridae; genus Pieris; species Pieris napi. The sequence continues at coordinate 414,007 of NC_062239.1, read as the reverse complement.
GATTAAATGTATCGCTCTTCGAATATTAAAACATGATAATTTAAGAACTGATTAATAAGCGTGTCGCCGAAAAAGGTAGCTTTGAAATTAATTTTACCTGGGATTCGACAGTTTTTCTTCGAACACGATACTTATTTAGTAAGAGATTCCGTCAGGTAGACTATTGTTACGTTTTTTGCTGATTTTTTCGGATGTTTGCTTAAATGCCTCTTGAATTGCTATACAAAATAAAATATTAAGAAGTCACACGGTCTCTTATACACAAACAAACACACGTACGTAGAGAGACAACAATATAAATTAAATTTTACACCTACATAAAATTAAGCCTTGAAAATTAAAATTAATAATGGACGCTTTTATTGGTGTCTTTATTAAAGTTATATAGAAATTGTCTAAGTAACTAATGTTTTAGAATAACACGTCATGTTATAAAAACGCTCCCCTCGCTACGGTATCTTTGCGATGAATCAAATATCTTATCAAAGACAAATTTTATGAAGGAATAAAGAGGTCAATCACTTCAAATGTAGAACGTTTATTAGCTTTGAACCTGGAATTTCAATGCGAATCTATTATAGAAATGGGAAAAACTTTCACGAAACAGGAGCTTGATACAAAATCATTTTACGGCAGTGATAAGCTAATGACATTCCCATACAAATTCGTTAGTGGGTAAATTTGTCAAGCCTCAACTGATGACTGTAACCTTTAAACTTATGTTTTTGCTAATATACATTACATATATGTAAATACAAAAAAAAATTTGAATAACAAGCCTGCTAAACGGTTTTATATTAAAAAACTATAAAATTACAGTAGTTATAACGGATATAAAAAACATCTCCACTGTTTGCCATAATATGCTAGCCATGTACATCTTTTTAAACAAAAAGCATGTAGACCCTATAAAACTCGTTTTATATCGAACGTAAATGGGGCGAAATGTCCTTCAAACCCATTATTTATGGTAGCCCCAGTGTAATGGAAACCAGTTCAGACTGAGATTTGTGAAACAAAATGCGTTTGAATTTTGCGAGACATTGAACCCCAGGTAACGGGTCACTCAATTATATGCGACAATTACTAACATTTTTTAGTACATACAGCAAAAAATTAATTACTCAATATATAATCAAATCAAACTTGAATAATGTGAATAAAAATTCTACTACTTCTTTAATCAACGGACGAGATAAGAAACTGTCTGCCAGTCATTTTAATCCAATAATAACCAATAAAGTGCTTGGAAATACAACCAAACCACTCCACAGAACATCACCAAATTTACTAATGCAAAGACTATAAGAAACTAAATTAAAAAAAATGGGTGCCTTTTTTCTTGAGGGTCGCAAGACGAGGCACTGACGTTATGCCGTCTATTCGCCGGGAAATTTTTAATAAACCCTTTACAAATAATAATGAGGTATAATACCCCAATTAAAAGGAGCTTTGAAAAAATCTATCAGCTGTTCGTTTCTCTCGCTAAAACTCGAGATGGCTGGACCGATTTGGCTAATTATTATCTTGAAATATTTGTGAATGTTCAGGGAAATATAAATAATAAGTAAAGAAAAATACTAAAGGACAATTGAATTTTCCAATAGAAACTTCTTCTAGCTTGGAAATATTTGATGACTTTTATATTTTTGGATTTTTTTTTAACTTGGTGGCCATATATTTCAAATACAAGATGCCGTCAGAAGTTTGTGTTTCAAGGCTGTGTAAGAAAGACAAAATACATGTAAATGATTGCCAAATCTTTTTGAGATTAATCTAAGCTCTTAATAACCTTATAGTGAGAAACTAACTCTGTCCATTAAATGTACATCTAATAAATAAACATGGGAAAAATAATTAGAGGAGAGAAATCAATGCAAATTATATTTCGTAGACTCATTTAAAAAAAATACTTTGCAATTAAAAACCTATTGGATATTGGAAACTGGTTACAATTAAGGCATTAAAATCAATGTAATAAATGACATGTATCTATTAATTAGTTACTATTTCACGTTTTTTAATTTTATTGCGCGCAACAGATATATCGAATAATTTATTAAGTTATATTTAAATATAGCTTTTATTAGTTGATTAGACAAGTCATAAAACATTTGTCGTATGTTTGTCGGGTATTCTATACGAAATCTGTTTTAATAGATTACCTGTTGGAAGTACCACAGCGTATATTAGCTACATGCGGTATAGTGTACTATACAAATAGTATTCAAAAGTACATTTGTGCCGTTATATTTTCAAATAATTAAGTGGAAACGCTCGCATGAACAATGGCAGGTGAACAAACAGAGATTAATCCCTTGGCGTTGCGTAGAGATGTGGGGGTCTCTCTGCATTTTATACCGCATTTACCATGGAGAGTATTACCACTAGGAGTTGTTCGGACTAATACCTACTAATACCTGCTAGCTGAGTTTCATTATCGGACGTCAAGGCAGAATACAAAATACTATCCGTATCACCTCGATGTCCATCGTTCAACAACTGAGTGTTTTTTAAGTCAGTTTCTGCCGCGCACCACCACTATGTGGAACCAGCTGCCAATATTGATCCATACAATTATAGTTTTATTAAGAATTACACTTTTCGCCTGCCGTTAAAATCTGCCCTTACTTTACTCTTTCCATCAAAAATATTGAAACATTCTACGAACTAAGGGTCTGATTACAAATCGATACAATTATCTATAAGCTAGATTAACCCTTTTTTGATAAGCTTGATTATATTATTACGTACTTTAGGGCTCAGCGATTAATAGCACTTGTTCATACTTAGGGCTAAGTTTCGAATCTACCCCATGGTTCATTCCTTATCGCATTGTTCTAGATTCCTTGAACGCCCTTAGCAGTTGTAATATATCTTATAGCGTTATTTATCGGGTTAGGTGTCCGTATTTTTCCAATCTGACTAACAAAAATTCGTAGTTTAATATTACAAAAACTGAGAGTATATATATAATGAATAAATATGGAATATGGGATACAATTAAAGGAATTATATACCTATACTTTTGTCTTTATGATCACGTAGAATTTTAAATAATATAGATGATTAGATAGCGGCCCTTAATCATGGCTATATACCTACTAAACACACTAATACTTTATTATATCTATAAATTATTATATTTATAGTTTCGGCTTTTTACCAATTACGAACGAATTTAAAGATTTATATTTAAGGTAATTTTTATTCTTCTTTCTATCTTGTCTAATCTATTATGTAAATCGAATAGGTCTCTATCTATTTTATAATACTCATTAAACATTTGTACTTTTGCATGTGTAACCATTTGCAATTATTTCACAATTAGAATGCTGCATTCATCCATAATCTCTGAAAATTTAGTTGCATGATAATAAATATACTATGTTTGATTCATCGGTAAATCTTTTAGAATAATATATTACGGATCTCTGCCACCTTTATTTGATTGTAATTATATACTGGCTTGTCAAAATCCCGATAAGTTGTAAATGAGTCATAATAATTTCATCGTAACTTTTAAATTCGCCGCACTGCAGATAACATTAGGTTCTATTAGGTTAAAATCGAGCAATAATGAGCAAATATTAAGAAACAAATGTTACCATACAGATAGGAGGACAATTTATTACGTCTCCTGTTTTAGAAAACATTACTGTCATTTACGTAATTGCTTAAAAACGTTATCAATTTGCGCATGGATTTATGAAGATTATTTTAGCAATTTTTTTATAAATGCTAACAGACGATGTGACGCTATTTTTGTTTTATGACTGTAGGTTACCGACATTCATTTTGAGAAAGCCAACCCCATCTTTACTAATTGTCATCCATCTATTATTATAAAAAAATAACTTAATAGTATGATCTATAGGGCGTGGAGCATACTGCCTTTATTTTAATTTACAAGTAATTTAATGAAGTTTACCTTAAAAAGTAAATTGTTAGTTACGCATGAGAAGGCAGTTCTTCCGAACTTGTGGTGAATCAAACCCATCCTGACTTTTCAACCGTTTAGCAACAGCTAACCGTTTAGCATGGAGCTCGGAGGCGAAAATGGTAGGTATAGTCTGAGATGGGACTAACATTTTCAATTTTCATACATTTATTTTGTTTTATAATAAACTATTGTGTACTTAGTGTAGACCAATTCGTGTATATAAAAAATATATCTGACATAGAAATCAAGTCATTGTCATAAGGGTTTATCGACGTTATGATTTCCTTTAGGTCACAGGGTTCCTTAATTCCCTCCGTCACAGAGTAAAGAAACTGGTTTCTTGGCACAACCAATAAACCAGAGAGAAATATAGATATTTCTTTAACTAGTCATAGAGCCTCGAAATAGGCTTATAGTGAGGTAACCTAATCGCACTATCAGCACAAAAGCAAAATCATGTTACAGAATATTAAATTACAACAATTAAGCATTGTATAACATCGACTTACATCATAGCTCCATGTGCAGGAAACTCCGGCAAATTTCGCGACACATCTTCCGAGTTCCACATCTTCATGAGTAGTATAAAGGTGCTTCAAGCAGTATTTGACGTGAGGCGCCACTCTTCGAAGAGTTTCTCTTGATATGAGCACTCCAGGCCCGCCCATACAAAAGTTTTCATTGTAGTCGAGAGCCAGTGCATCTCTTTCAGCGGTGGTACCTCTTCCCGCTTGACCAATAAACTGCGGCTTTCTACTGTCCACGGAACGCAAGAATTCTTCTAATTTGTCACCACGCACGTACACATCGTCATCCGCACGCATAAACCATTCGAACCTTTCTCCGTAGTTTTCGTACATGTACAATAACATTAGGAACGACTTCTTTTGAGGAGGATAGCTGTCGTCGACATAGCGCAAGGGTATCAAGGGCAAACCAGGAGCTCGCGACACTTCAGAACTAAAGAACGCTAATCGGCCCGGAAGGTCCTGAGCCCACGTGTCGTAAACTGCTTTTGCTCTCGTATTCAAATACTGTTCCGCAGTCATCACACCCACAAACACTAAAGTTCTATTTGAGTTTTGTATCGTTTCCTCGGCCGTCAAGCCTATCACCGCTAATGGGTCAGGGGGAGCGTATAATTTTGCAGCGTCCGGACATGTCTCAATGGACGTCCGAGAGGAAGGTCTTAAGCATAATTTTAAGAATACTCCAAGCGTAACTCCGGCTATGACTCCGGCCACCAGATGCATCCATTTATTTCTTCGCGGCATCGTGACACTTTAACAAACGCAGCCGCTGTTAGCAGTTTACCACATGTGAGCATTCCCAGAATATCTGTTTTCTTTTTGTCACAACATAAGCGGCTCGCTTTATTTCGCGAACGATTTACATGGTCAATGAATTATAACGTAATAAAATAAAATTAGGACGTCACTATCTCTATCACGCGGCAATATCGGATTTAAGATGTTATCGAAGAAACGATTGTGTCGCGGCGCGTTTCGAAACGGAAAAACATTTTAGCGCGAAAATGACAATACGAGCAACTTTAACGCCGCTCACTATGCAACTGGACGGCCGACCGGCGGGCGGCGGCCGGCGAGTGGCGACGGCTGACGGTGGACCGGCCGCGAGCCGTCTCAAAACAAAACGCAGCAGTAATTCCGGTTGTCCACACAATATCGCCGCTCTTGCTTGCACGCGTGTTAAATAGCTAAATTTGTCCTTATCTTGGCCAATATGATCCGATTTCGAATGGACTTGTCTCATTCATCTACTACAGAAGTTCAAAGATGAGCATTAAGCAACTGATAAGGCGGTGTCCGAAAGTTGATTGTCGGCTGATGACTATCAAGAAGAAATGGATCTGATAATGGATAATAACCAAGAAGCCGCAAATGTGTTAAGAAACCAAAGATCTCATAAATGACGTGTCTGACGGCACTGTTTGTAATTTGCATGTTAGTTTGTGACGTAAATTTACACACATTATGAGGGCACGCACCTGACTCCGATTACGCTGATCTAGGAATTCTTGAATGTAATTATTAAATTGATAAAAAATTATGAATGTTATACTTAATAATATTTTTTCCTTACTATATCCTGTCAGTGCTTAATTAACATTCATAATATGATTACATACACGTTCTATTCCTATTAGTTTATGCGAAATAAATACCTACCTATATAAGTAACAGATTTATCACGTAACCTAATCGGTCTTTGAACCTTTATGAATAAAACACATTGTTTATATATTACGGGTAACATTTATAATAATTTATGGCTTATTGACTATGTTTGATTCGATAAATTTTCATTTTTAATAGGTATAGGTACATTGACTTAACAGTAATTTCACAAAAAAAAACAGCTATGAGACGCCAAACATTTGTAGACGGCGCAAAAGTTACTTACCAAAAAAGGCATGAGAACGTGATACAAGTAAAAAAAACTCTGCCGCATGTGTGGACAGAATTCATTTGTATGACAGATGCAGGATGTAGTCATAAAAACTGCAGTAAAAAGTGATACAGAGGATCTTAACAAAACTCATCTGTACCAACTGAAACTTTAGAGGCCTGAGCTCACGTTATACGTTTTAGAAATTTTATTTTCGATAATTGATTATTCAAATACGAGTGGCGTATTACTTTTGCTATCAAAATAACGTTTACTCTTCGCTGCGATTCCAAGCTTAAACTTAAACCTTCATGAGAAGAAATATTCATGCAGGCATAGTGCAGAACTATTATATATTAGCGTGTAGTCTCGGTATGATAAATAAGACAAATGTATGAAAATAACTCTTTTATTTATACAATAATTTATATATATTTAAGCTATAGAAAATCACGCGCCCTATGCCCAAGCATTATAGACAGTATCACTCAAGTTGGCTCAGGCTGACCAAGGCAGGTGACAATTAATGCAAACATTTTCTTTTTATTACGTCTTCGGCTAAACGTGTTATAAAACATTTCGGATATTTAGTTCCATGAGTATTAACAATGAATATTATCATCATTAGGCTGAGTTTTTGGCAGTTTAGGCAAGCATCTGACCCAAGTGCGTGCAAATTAAATTATTCCCAAAATTTTCAATTTATTAATAATTGACTGATACAATGATGATATAATGCACCTCCCCGACGAGTATATGTAACGAAACTTGAACATTAGCAAATTAATAAGAACTAAACCCCCTTTTTTTGCTAAGCGAAGCCTGACGTAATGCCTGTCAGAGCCAATCTTTTGTCTAATTTATCTGGCATTTAAGCTGATATACATTATACAAAACAAACGAAAAAATTATTTAACAACGGAATAATTTAAATTGATCTTCCTCTATTACAATTTTTTTTTAAAAGAACCTGTTTAAATTACCAATCAATACTTACTTTCTACTGAGTAATAAATAATATTGAATGAATGGCTACCTATTATTGTAAAATAAATTCATTATTTTAAATCAAAATCAATGGACAAGATATATTACCATGAATTGTACTATTATTTACAAAATAACAAAAAAAAATATGTTTAACATAACATAATATGCTTATATTGCTAAATCTGGAATTAAAAAATATACAACTGCAAAAATGTAATTCAAGTAGTGTTAAATGTCCCAATTCAGTGACGGACTTAATCATTATTTGTTGGGTGATGGTTAGGTACTCAGGACCCCAAATGGCAACAAAAGAAAGTACAAAGTGGCAATTTATAACAATAGAGTTGTTGACATAATCATAAAAATGAACAGTCTTATTAATATACTTCGTTGCAACTTGTTAAAATGAACCATTTAGTATATTATAGTTTAGGATTTGATGAGTAAACAACTCCTCAAATCCTGGGAAGTGAAGGAGTATTATACTTTTAATAATAATAGTTATTACGGAATATAACTTTAAAGATAAAAACACTGCAATGCAACTCACAGTGACCATAAATTCTAAAATGATAACTTGTTTTCACTATTTAAGGTGAGCTTTTAGGTTCATGTGTGATAAAAGTCCCGTCAAAACTTGGTGGATATCAAATATTTTCCTTATCAAACATAAAAATTTGTTAAAGAGAAATTATATTACAGCATTCAGATGGAAATGTATTTAAATGAGATCTAATAGTAGTAAGGCCATTGATATTTATATTGTAACATGTTACAAATTCAGTGTATGGCTATAGATGAAATGAATTTAATAAGACCAAAAGAAGATTATGATATCACTGAAACTATAAAAGTATAGCATTAAATTATTTTTGTTTTTGGAAGATGAACCAACCATTTACCTATCAATATCTCTGTTTAAATGTAACAATAACTCTTGGGTGAAAATTTGCTACTAAAATTTTATATAATAGATAACGTGTCTGGGAAGCATAAAAGTGGATATAGATTTCCCAAATGTCTGGCAAGTCATACGAGCTAAAAGATATAAAATATTCTTTACCACTAATGTCTAAACAACTTCTTTGAAACACTATATCAAGCCGTTTCATCTTACCACAGCATCTTTGCAACTGCCTTAAATCTTCCAGGGCCAGTGTAACAATAAGCCTCCAGACATCAAGACATAATATTGGCATAGAATACCTTGATAAGGCTCAGTAGTCTCATTAAATTCATTAACCAGCGGACTTGCATTCATTGCTATGAAACCAACTCATCTAATGCCTTATCTCTATTAAATTCATGTTTAGCAAGAGCTGCTGATACTTTTCCTTCAGAGAAACCTAGATCCATGAGCTCTCCAACAATCAGAAGACCTTCTATTATCTGGAATTAAAAAAGGTTTCTTTATATCAATGGCTTTTTTGGCTATTGAAAATTAAAATTCATTATTATTTTTGAGGAGTTGTGATACACATGAGTATCGTAAGCATTATGTTTAAGCATATTAATTAATTATTAGATCAGGTCTTTAATACTTTGTGTATGCAAATTTTGTACAATAATATGTAGCATAACATTAATGTATTAGGATACAATACTTCGACATATTAGTTTGCATTGTAATGTTGCAAACTAATGCTTCTAGTTAGATATTGTATTTAATCTTAGATAGGTATGACATTCTATAGAATATAAAAAAAAATATGAATTGCAGATAACGGGTGCAGATCATTTTAACAAAATGACAAGGATTAATGATTCTTTTATATTTACTGATTATGTTACTCTTTAGTTTAAAACTAACCTTTTTATCATTGTCACCAACTAAACTGCATACTCTTGCTACCCGATCTAGTGGGAAGCCCATGCCATGAATTTTTTGACAAACACTTTGCAACTGAGGTGGAAACTTTTCAAATGGGTTTGGTAACTGCTCTTGTTTCCTTCTCCTACTATCTCTTTTCTCACTAGTAGAGGAAGACCTAGGCACAATGGTTACTGGTGCTGGGCTAACATTACAAGACCTTTCATAAGCCCTTAATTTAGCTGTAGCTAATTCTTCATTCAACTCTCTCACAATGTCTGGCACACTTCTTGATCTAGATTTTATATTCTGTGAACTGCTTGATGTTACATTATTCTGTTCAGTATTTATTTTTGGATCATAATATGGTTGATACTGATAATAGTAAGGCTGAGAAATGTATGAACCATTTGCAACTTGGCTGATATCTGCTGATGTAGATGCGTTATAGTATTGATCAGCATATGTTTGAGTAGGAACATAATATTGATAATTGGGAACATACACATTGTCTAAAGGCAAAGTGTTATCACAGATTGTGTCTGCTTGAACATAGAATCCATTAGAGACAGGAAAGTGTTGGGGAGATGAATACATAATGTTTGGATCTTGTATTGTCTGTTGGTATGCATTGGGAAGGTATGTACCTCCATCAAGTTGGGCCTGTGTAGCACAGTTGGCATATCCTGAATACACTTGATCAGGGTAACTTTGCATTTGACAACTAACACTTGAATCTCTTTGACTTTGTAAAACTTGAGCTAATAATTCCATATCATTTATAGTTTTCAGTTCAACATTATCAAATGGGCTAGATGTGTCATTTTCAAAATCTTTAAAAGTCAAAGTTTCCACATTGTGTGAATACTGTGCCTTTGTTATATTTGTAGTGAATTTCAATTCTTGAAGTGGATCAGGATCATCAAGCAAACTGCATTGCTGATAGTTGGACTGAACTTGGATAGGTTGTAAGATGCTTGACTGAGAGTCCTGGGCAATGTTAGTCAAGTTAATATCTACACTAGTTGATTTATTTGTATCAGAATTATTAGTAACAATATTGTCTTGAACTGAGGTATCACAGTTATGCTCTGGCTTATCATCGGGTGAGAGTGGGCTTATCTCTTCAGTGCTGGGATAAGACACTTCAGAAATGCTCAGTTGCTTTAGCTTCTCCTCAGCCTCAGCTGCAGCAATAGCATCAAGTTTCTTTTGCTTCGCCTCTTCAAGAAGGTGAAGACGATGTCGTCTTTCGTTTTTCTTGGTCTCTTTTGCACTTCTTAGTTCTTTAAGTTTTGCAAGAATGTTACGCTCAAATGTAGAGCAGTAATTTACGCAATCGACAACATTCTGTGCACGTAAAGGACATTCAGTTACATTGTAGGGTAACTCTATTGGTGAAGGACGCTTGTACTTCTCAGATATTTTAACGGGAACACCGTCCATAAAATCTCCGAAGTGTGACATATCAATACAATTTTCGAACTGATAGTAATGATAAAATAAAACAAAGTTTGTTGTTGGTCACTTCTTGCACTTTTAAGGTTACATTATCCTCGCTTGACGTCATCACAACTTAAATTAACACGTGAACGTGTGGCCATAAGCACATTTTCACTAAATGAATCCATAATTTTTCGAATTGCCAATAGAAACGATTTAATTTTTATTATTAAATATCAATAAGTCACATAATTTTAGTAGTACGATACAGATTTATACAAATGTGAAATGAAGTATATTCTGACATTTGAAATATAAAACATTACAAATTATATGTTGTCAGTTGTTAGTTGTCAAATTTATTAATGCATGACGGCGTTGTGCAACCACTTGCCAGCTACAATTAAACACATTTGTCGAGTTTGTTAAAAAGTATGAATAAAGTAGGAGAAACGAAAGTTATAATTATAATTCTATTATTTTTATTTGACTAAAAATAAAAATAATATTTTTAAATTTAAATAACCAATTGAGCAAAATAATTTAGTTTATATCATTCTGGCTAAAATTAGAATGTAATAATTTGAAATAAAAAGTCACTTGCTGTCACGTGTAGTTTTTGATAGTAACCGCCAGATGTCGCAAGTGTCGTTTCAATAAGTCATGGCGGAATTTTTTCTCATATTTTGAGGATTTTCTGATTTTTGTGGGTAGATTTATTAATTAAGGCGTCGAAAAAAATATTTCAATTAGGTTGTGTAGGTAGGAGAGAAGCGACTAGAACATTACTGTGACTACAACCTGATTCTTAACAGACCGCCATCGACGTACAAGGGAATAAGCCTGACTGGGTCGTCTCAGATTTCGGTGGTTTAATAAATAAGTGTAAATTATACAATTTCGACGTCGCAACTGAATTATTAATACTGTGTTTATTATGACGCAATAGGTGCCCACAATTGAATGCGTCATTACATTTAGTGATTTGAAAAGGTTAGTATGAGAAGGTTCATCTTGTTCACCGGTTTTATTTGTAAACTACAATTTAAATAACATTACTTACTCGCAGATATCGTGGCAATATGAGTGAAGGTGAGTCAGTGATGTGCCATGGGAAAAATGGCTTTAGTGCTCCACGCGTAGGTCAGGGACAGAATATGGACCGACAATGTCATAATCGCCAGCACTTTCTGGCACAAATGGTTGGGGTGGCTAATCGCGGAGGAGGATCGCCGCGGTCGCCGCGGCAGGGCCAGAGGCGATGGCTGGGCAGGGACAAGCAACATCAAAAAGATATTAATTCCCCATTTGGATATGAATCTGATGACTCAAGCCTATCTAGCAATGCCTCAGGATCAAATGGATCTAATAAATCAAGTGAAAATGGTAAATTTTGCACATGGCTGCTTTCTGACAATTTTTACATTCATACCCTCATCTAAACACTTCTTTTAATATCAAAAATGTTCCCTAAAACTATTTCTATTAAATAATGTTCTATAGTAACACCAAGATATATTGTAAGCTCTACTAAAGTTAATAGATTAGATATTATTTAAAATGTGATGTCCTTGTTATCTAATGAGATAAGAATTGGTTCCAGTAAGCATAACTGCTTTGGTAAATATGTACCCACATAAACATATAATATGTATTTTTTATAAGTATATATATATTTCAGTAACAGTAACTCAATCAATTGAACACATGTTGTTTAACAAATGACTTGGTATTTTTCACAAAAAAAAAACAAGTTTTATGATATTTAAAAATTCCCCTTAATATTGGATGCAGATGGTAAACGCACTTCAAGCAGTTCTGGTTCAAATACTGTGACTCGTGAATGGCGTTCCAGGAACCGTCGTGATCACCGGCCAAGAAGGTTAACAATAGACAGATTTAACTCTTCATTCTATCCGTTTGAAGTAAAGTTTGCTCCCGATGACTTACTTAATGGTAAGATAAGTCGTAATACATATTATTGTTTATTATAATATTACTTTTTATTTTGTCATATTGTAAATTTTTATTGTTAAAATATGACAGGTTCCCAGTGGGATACCCTATCTCAGGAGATATGGGATAAGTTTATAAAGTCTCAGCAAACAGAGGCCACCTTCCACAATAAGATGCAATTGTGGAGATATCTCTATGGAACTGTTAGGGTTAGTTGTGTTACACTATTCAAAAAATAAGTATAACTTTTATATGAATATGTCAATAGTGAGCTTTATAAGAGGGATGCTATATAATCAAAAAGTTTTGGATTTGGACTTACAGGAAAAACGTTTTTGTCCTTAATTTTATTTAGTAGATCGTTGAATTTTTTGGCCTGTGCAAATTAATCAAATTAACTGACTTTATAGCTTTCGTTACTTTATAGCATTATATCAATTGTAAACAATGTAATTCCAGACAATATTTCCCCGCTACGGTTTATATGTCGTCGGGTCTACGATGACGGGCTTCGGTCTAGAGTCGTCAGACATGGATCTGTGTCTGTATGTGCGTTCGATGGGTCACGTGGAGCCGCGGGCACACGCACTTCTGCACCTGGATTATATTCTCTCCTTCATTCGGGCGTTTGATCCGGGTCAGTATTATTTGATTTTGTACTGTTCTTTTTACTCTTCCTATTTATTAAAAGAATATCAAAACTCGAAATAAACCTTTGGTCGTCATAGATATAATAATTTTTATTTTGAAATTGGTTTCGAGTCACCTAATATAAAATAACTCGTTCAACGTAGACGCGGAACTGATTCAAGCCAAGGTGCCCATCCTGAAGTTCCGCGATGCCTACTCCGGGGTGCAAGTGGACCTCAATTGCAACAACGTGGTCGGCATTCGGAATACCAACATGCTCTACGCCTTCTCCATCGGTACACGCTTATTAACTTTAGCTCTAGCTTTGTCTCTTTCGACGATCAAGGGAGCGTTCAAGTATTATGTAACGATTTTTTTTCTATTTGTAAAACGTTACGTTGCGGGGCGGGGATTGAATTACGCGTTATTGTTAATATTATTTTCGATTTTCCAGTACTTTACAACACATAATGGTAACTTTAACGTTTTATTATTGGGTACAGAAAAATGTTACGGCGCGTTACGTGGGCGGGGGGTGTCAATAATCTCCAAAATTTGCGTGACGTAATACTTGAGCGCTCCCCAATGTCTGCGGTGTCTGAACGTGTCAATTTCCACTAAATCTATAATTGCTCTGGCAGAAGGCTGACTCCCTGGGAAGGTGATTAGTGGTAGAAATTCACTTTCTTAGTAATCAAATATATTTATTAAATTAAATAGATAATAGCGATCTCTTAGCAAGTTCGTCGGTCGTCGGATGATAATTTAAATCGTCGACATAAACGTGATCGAAATCGCCGTCCGCAGGCGATTGGCGCGTGCGCCCTCTGGTGGCGGTGGCCAAACTGTGGGCGCGGGCGCATCGCATCAACGACGCGAGAAGACGGACGCTGTCTTCGTACGCCCTCACCCTCATGGTCATCCACTTTTTGCAGTGTCAGTACCTACTTTATGTATTTTATTAGTTTTTCATTATGTAAAAAACGTAGACCGTATTAATCGTCGGTGATGACTTTCAGGCGGCACGAACCCGTGGATTCTCCCTCGCGTTCCGGAAGTGTGCGAGAAGCCCTCGAGGTCCCAGAATAGGCTCACTCTAGGGGAACTGTTCCTGCAATTTCTCAAATACTACGCGGAATTCCCGTGAGTTACACGCGTGTCAATAGTTAAGCAGACGCAGATCTGTCTGTGTGTGTATCTGAATAGCGGAACCGCCGAATGTTAATGTTTTGCCCGCGTAGAGTTCGATCGCCTCTCTAGACGCAAATTAAACGGCGGTAAAAAGTTAATTGAAAATGAGAAAATGATTTTCCAGCTACGACCAGATGGCGGTGTCGGTCCGCGCCGGAAGACGCATCCCCGTCGCCGAGTGCCGCTACTCGCATCTCGACCCTCACCAGTGGAAGCACATCTGTGTCGAAGGTAACGTGCGCGCGCGCACGCCCGGCCGGTCGCCCGCACTTCGAGCCGAGCGTAACCGGAACGATTGTTGTCCGCAGAGCCCTTCGACCTGACGAACACGGCTCGGTCGGTGTACGACCCGGAGACGTTCGAGAAGATCGTGAAGGCCTTCCGCGACAGCCATCGACGGCTGGCCCCCCGCCCCCGCCTGGCCGAGGCCTGGCCGCAGGCCCGATGAGGCCGGCTCGGCCCTAAGGCCGTCGAGGCCCGAAGGCCGTTCGAGAACGTAGGCTGTGATACGCGACCGATCCCGTAGAGCGGGGCGAAGGGCGGGGCCTCCGCGGACATATGTTACTCGCGCGGCGCCGCCTCCGGATCGCCTCGCGGTTGCGACTCGGCCTCCGGTCGCGCCTTGATTGCGTCCCGTTAATTTTTTAATATTTATATTTATTTGTAAGTTATTTAATGTAAATAATAAGAATGAAAGAGATATTGAAATGTTTTAACGTTGTCTATGTTTTATGTGAATAGTATTTTTTTTGATGTAAACGAGAAATGACAAAAATATAGAGTCGTCGCTCGGCGCGAGCGCACGCTTCGACATTCCTTCGGGCGCGGACTCGTCCGTCCGTCCGTCTGTGATATAGGCCGCGATAATATTCTGGTGCTAAATTTTGAATGTTTTATGACGCTCGTCCTCGACGTCGCCCCGGAGATGAAACGCGAACGAGGCATATCTTTGAAACGATAAGGATTGTGTGAGAATAGTTATCTCTGTGTGTAGGATGTCGATTGTCATTGTGCCCGTATCTTTGTATCGGAGAAGTGCGGTACCTTTTATGAGGCGATACAGATATATTTTTAAAAGTGATGAGTTTTATCAGATTGTCGACCGTCGAGGTCGATTTTCGTATTCGCGCCCGGCTATTAATTTAATCGTTAAGTTTTATATTCGTTTTACCTCGAGGGACGTCCCCCTCGCGTGAAGTACAATAAATAATTTAAAAAGTTTATCCGTAAGTAAACTTTGATAATTATGAAAATGAGAGAATGCTCAATCTCAAAAACTGATTATAAAAAAATTAAAATATCTAAAACAATAAAAAACAAAAACAAAAAATCAAAAAAAAATCTTTAAAATATTTGCAAAAGTAAAAAAAAATATAAAAATGAAAATTGATATAAAAAGGATTCTTCCTAATCAGGGTATTGCACGCTTAAGACGACGGCGACAACCGCCAAACCGGGCCTCAGTGGCGTCGGGACGCGCTCGTCTTCTCTCGGGAAATTGCATGGAGTCGTTTCTCAAATAGGGCTCTGGTAGTCTTCCTTTGAGTACGACTCGTTTTATCGCGGTCGAGTACGTCGCGTCCGACGCAAAGAAATCAAACCGAATAATCGACGCCCCAAACCCAAACGGACCTCTATTCCAAATTATTATGCAGTTTGTATCACCTTAACGTAATTTTAAGAGTTAACGGAATGTTTTATTAAATTATTATTGGCATTATATATTATGGGGTGCGCTAACGATCACTGCCGAACTGTTGTATATCGTATTTCTAAGGCAGTTAAGACTAAATTTGCATTCGAACATTTGGCTTGCATCGCGTGTGTTACGGGGAATGGATTTGGCGATGGTCACTGTTCTTTTAGAAAACATGAATTTAAAAACTGAAATACGACCGTGTTGTATGAAAAATGTACTTTTCATGTTTTAAATAAACAATCGAAACGCAAAGTGACATTATCAAATTCATTTCTTGACGTATCGATAACTGTTTGTGCTTCAACGGAGTAAAATGCAAATTTTCAAGCACATTTTTCGCTTGTCAAAACTAATTGTGAGAGTAAACAAAATATTTTGTGAAAAATTCCATATCAATAGTAAATTTTTCCTCTTACAAATGTTTGCAGTTTATTATATTGGACACGAGCAAGGTTAACATGTACAAAAATTATTGTAAATTATATTCTAAAATATACAAACTGCCACATATAACTTTGTGTTATTCGTTATTTATCTGTGGTTCCACGAGAAAGAGCAGTGATGGCCGCAAGTATTTACGCAATTTATCACAATAACACTTGCTCAGGCTATAAAGAAAAACATCGTGAGCCAGTTTATTTTATGTGTATGTAAAGCGCAAATCCCATATTTGCCTTTTCACAGAAAAGAGTTATCCTATCATATCTAGTCGACCAGTACTCGGTTTGGAAGAAAGTTTTTTACGGAATTTATATTATATTGAGGGGTTTTCAGTTTTAAAGAATTTCCCGTTAAATGTATGTTCTCGGTTAATGCAAAGAGCTTTTCAATTCCTGAAACATAGTGGCCTGTAAGGATTTTCTATGTTTCAATAAGATTACTTCTAGTCGAGTGCTTTCAGACATTACAATTTTTGTAAAAATGGTTTATTCCTGAGTGCTCTGAACATTTTGTGGCTTTTCTTCAAAACCTATCAAGCATATCAATTTATTTTCTGAAATAAGCATACCAAATGCTGTAGGGATACTCTAATTGTGGTCACAATTAATAGTAACACCCAATTCATTCTGCATGCTAACTGACTGTAGCTGCTTCTGACCAAGCTGATAACTTATTTATCTTATTATTGCGTGGATTTTTTGTCTATGTGCAAAATCGTGAACTTGTTTATATTTAATATTAGTCGCGACTGCATGGTCTAATCTAAAATATCATCTAAGCCATTCTGTATCGTTTGAGAGTGGGAGAATGGACTTCCAAAAATATTGGTGATGTCTGCAAACAGAGATCGTAAAATCTAGTGAGCTCTTCAGATTTGTCAGGTACAAAATAAAAAGTTAAAGATCAAAGGACGAGACAATAACAGTGTATTTCCTATGCGATCTTAAAAACCCCTCCCTTCGTAATCAAAATTTATATTTTTCCTCAGGTACCTACTGTAGATTGTAGATTTTCAAAATCTAAGTAGACCATATCTATAGTAGGATTACCTTGGTCGAAACTTTTTTACCCATTTTTAGAGAATCGTTTAGGTACGAATCAATGTTGTTCACAGGGTAAAATGTTTCCGTCGGATAAGTATTAGCTAAATTAAACTTGAGGCTGACAACTTGTTGGGTACCTTTCTTAAATACTGGCACAACAACAGCAGTTTTCCAATCAGATCCCCAATCAGGTACTAGGCCTATGTAAAGAGATTCATAAATTTGGCTATGTTACAGTAGTGACTATGTGGTACAATTGAGCAGAATGTACGAAAATTAACGTAAACCTGTTAGGTTGTACAAATGTTAAATTTGGCGCCTTCAGTCATTATAGGATGTCACAATCACTCTATAGCTGTTGTCTAAGGGAAGGTTCCGATATACACTGCGACCACTGTACAGAGTACCGTCAATTTAGTATACTGTGAAACCGTTTCTCTATAGCCAGCTATACTGGTTACAATTTAAAACGGAACGCAGTCCAGTATACTAGTCAGCTTCGTTTTTCGACACAGTTTTCAAATGAGTGCATCAAAGTTTTTCAATTCAACAAGAAAAACTATTATTGGAGTATTATCGCATTAAAAAAATCTATATTAATATTAACTGTCAATTGAATTAATACTACAAAGAAAGTAAGTTAGAATTTTAAATGTTTGTTATTAAACTGTAAGTTATATCAGCCGTTAGGCATTCAAGTGGTTTTGATTGATCACGTGATCAAAGCACTGCGAGTACCTTACCTCGAAAACGCCAGTGCTCGCAGTAGAAGTATAGCGGGGATTTGTGACGTCATATTATATTTCCCTAGGACGCTGCGGCTGTATACTGGCAGTCCATAGCGGAACGAATTTTTGAACAGTGGGAGCACTATACAGTACTCGCAGTGTATATCGGAACATACCCTAAGTCACGTCAGATCACTATGATTTCTCTGTGGACCTACTACTTTTTCCGCCATTGTCTGGTTTACAATAAATAATTAACACTTTGATTACTTTAAAATACTCGTTTCATTTTGACAGGTTATTTTTTATTTAATCATAGTTCCCGTAACAAATAATGGACAATGTCACTCTAATGAATTTGGTCAGTATTAAACTAAATAAGTCAGTCTTTACCGCAACATTATTAAGTGTGCGCAATGCACGTGTAAGTGGCGATAAAATCTATGAGCAAGTTAGTGCGCGCCCGCGGCACCGCCCGTAATACTTGCCGTTTCCTATTGCGGTTAATCGGTACTCGCTGCACCAACCTCTCTAACACGTCTGCATCTTACACACTCCCCGTAAGGATTTTAAATAGACACCGAGTAATAGTTAGATCCCTCCTTACCCCTGTACCAACATATCCCATGTTCAAAGTCAAAGTCAAATCATTTATTTCAATTAGACCATCTAAAATGGCACTTTTGAACGTCAAAAAAAAATATAAAGAAGATTCTAGTTGCCCCTTCCAAAAGGTAGCTTCGTGTGGAGAAGAATGGGCAAGAAACTCCACACTTACTCTTTTAAAATAGGTTTACTATATTTTGTTACACTTGTTAAATAATTATGTGAAGACAATGTACTCTTAGAATAAACTACTATACTAAAAAAGTTAGTATACATGTTCCTCACATATTTACAAATATCGAAACCGTAGAATATTAACATAAAAGAGTAATAAAAATATTAAAAAAACACAACGAAACAGTTTGTGAGATACAAAATAAATAAATAATAATAATTACATTTGTAGCATTATAAATTAAAAAAATAATAATAATAATAACAAAAATATGTTACAGCAAAAAAACAGCAACCAATTTGATTTTGTTCAGTTACATGCAGACTTAACTATATATTTTTGCATATATAATCAAGTCTGAATTTAACTATACCCATTAACCTATAATTTCCTTTACTTTTGTAGGTGACATAGGGTCACCAATATCATAATTAAAAAGAATCGGGTACTCTGGTGTAAGAAAAGACTGCACATTTTGTGATATTCAATTAGAGTTTATGTTTTTTCATTAATTTTTGTTGCACCAATTTACTACACGGTCAATATCACGCTGCAAACATAAACAATCTTCCTGGCTTTAAACAATCTGTTTACTTCTAGACAGTTTACAACTCATCTCCGCACCCTTAGCACCCTCTACTATCCCAGGCAGGTCATCATTATCAAAAATTCTAATGGCCCAACGCACTGCCTTGTGCTACACCAGACCTAGTGTAATATCTTTTAGACCTAAGTCCCGTGTACTCCATGTTACATCCAATTCTACATAAAATAAAGTAGCTCGATTAAAATATTATTTCCACTCGTAACTTTATAATTTTGTATTTTTTAAGTCATGTAAATGACGCAAAGTTAAGCTTTAAATGTTAATTTACAATATTTCTTAATCGTGATGAAGTTTTTATTAGTTTTTTGTTATAATCTTGGCCTTGAACCGCGTAAGTGTCTCTTACCTTGTCGTTTAACATGTAACTAGATGGAATTTCCAAAAAAATTTAGTTGACGAGTTTGTACGTTGGTAACACCTAAAATGTTTAGAACTAGCCAGTTAGAAACATTGCTAATGAAAACTTTTTTGAATTTCAATTTTAAAACTCTGGTAACCTAATGTATACTATTGCTATTGCATTCATTTGCCATTTGTTTTTGTGAATTGGCGGCAAATCTAAAACTCTTGTTACACGTGAAAATGAACCTAACTCGGGAAAAACACGAGAAAATTTTCGGTCAATGATTTATTATAACTTTCGTTGTAGGCATACTCAACAACAAAGCTATATGATAGGCTGTGATTAGCAATTTTCTTAATGAAGCCCCATCTCGTGCCACTATTTACAATTGGTTTAACGAGTTTAAGCGTGGACGTAGCAATCTCAATGATGATCCGCGTGAGGGTCGTTCCTTAACAGCGAGTAGGTACTGAAGATAACATCAGTGCTGTGCGACGCATGATAGAGGAAGATAAAAGAGTGACCAATCAGCAGATACAAGCAAGCCCAGGCATTGGTATGAGTCAAGTTCAAAAAATATTACACGAACATTTAGGCGTCAGGAAGCTTTGTACCAGATGGATTCCCCATACTTTAACATACGACCAGAAACACCTTCGCATCGACTGGTGTCGCCAAATGTTAGATAAGTTCAACGGCGGTGACTCAAATGCTGTATTTGACATCGTTACAGGTGATGAAAGCTGGATATAATGCTACGAACCCGAAACCAAAAGACAATCAGCTCAGTGGGTTTTCCTTTCGAGGATCGGCCAACTAAGGTAAAGAAAGGACTCCTTCTTTTCTTCTCTACTTCAAGGAAAAATGATGATTGCCGCATCCGCAATGACCTTTCCGACCAAAGAGGTCGGAAAGGTCATTTTACGACAGTTGTACCAGAAAATGTAAGGACTTTTACTGCAGACTGGTATGTCAATCGCTGTTTGCCTGTTGTCAATTGGAAAAAAAATCGACAGCAGCGCCCTCGAAGCAGGATCCTTCTTCACCACGACAATGCTTCATTGCACTCCGCAATACGGACTGCTGAAAATTTGACTATGGCAGGTGTCATCCGCCATACAGTCCTGACCTGGCGACTTTATTTGATTATGATTTATTTCCAAAAACTAAATCGAGGTATTCGCTTTACGAGCCCTGCAGATGCGGTGAAAGCGTACAAAAATGCCATAGAAGAGACCCCTAAGGAAGAATGGGCCCACTGCTTTTCTCAGTGGTTCCATCGATGACCGACGATGTGTAGAGAGGAACGGAGATTACTTCGAAAAACAATAAAAGTATTGGCAACTTTTTACATTAAGCCGTTTTTCATTTTCTAAACATTTTCAGTGTTACCTAGGTATGACAAAAAAGGTTGCTTTTGTTCCTTCTATAAATTATACAAATGTTTTTTTTAGTTGTGAATGCTCATTATGCTATTACATTTAAGTAGTTTATGCAACTGTCATATAATAGAGGGTATAAAAACATGAGTGTAGTTTTTTGAAACGAGTCGCAATCAAAATAAGATTGCACGAGTGTTTTAATACCTAATTATATGCAGTTGCATACACTACTTTATTTAATCTCTTCATTTAAAAATTGATTTAAGTGTTTAGCTGAAAATGTCTTGGCTTTCTTCCCTTTATATCCTTTTGATTTACGTTTCAGAAATGATACAAGTTTTGTAAAATTAAAGGAAAAATAAATTACGGTCGATCTGAGGTCGGGAAGGGCAGGGGGGGGAGTTTTACGGGTAAAAAACGGTTTATCTCGATTTCCGGCAAAACTAAAAGTTCTATCGAAGAAAGTTAAATGGCAAAGTTGTAGGCAATAAAAAGATCTACAACTTTTGTATTTGCAGATTTTTCACATAACCTCAAAATTTAGGTAAAAAATTCAAAAAACCAAGTTTTTGGTTTTTTATTTTTATCTTTTTAAAAAAAAAAAAATTTTCTACGAAATTTGGTGAAATCTTACCTTATTATGTCCCAAATACACTGTAATTTATTTGATTAAAAATATTTATTTTTTCGCCTCGAATGAAGCGTCAAATAAATGTATAAAGCCACTAATTAATACACGGAATTATTAGAGGTCACCAATTGCGTAAGCTTATTTATATGTGATACATTGGGCGCTGCTCGCAGTAATCTTTGCTCTGAGATGGAGGCTATACCGGCGAACAAACTACTACGGTCTCACCCGGACACACTTCAAGTTGTACGAAATGAGATCAATCTGGCCAAACCGGGAGAGATGAAGGCGGCTGTCAAGATCCTTAAGGAGTGGGTACAGCAGCAACCGCATTTTAAAAAGAAGGACTTTAGTGAGTAATTTTTGTTTTGTCATTGATTAATATTTGAGATATATGTTCACCTATTTGTAGAATTCCAAAGTTATTTTAAATTTTAAATGAAAAATATAACAAAATTACAAATAAAGTTATATTTCATCCTCATGGACATCATCTAATTTAGATGAAGGAAAGACGTTGGAAAGATATTATACAATAACATAGAATTAAATCCGATAATATATTTGAACAGGTGATCATATGCTAGAAAATACGATAGTAGTGGGAAAGGGATCGATGGAGCGAGCGAAGAGACAGATTGACAAAGTGTGCACTATGAGGAATTTGTGGCCACATTTCTTTGCCATAGAAGACATTAGAACCGAATGCGCAGAAACCATTGAAGACGGGTAAGACTTGTTGCCTTAAGGTAGAAAAACTTCCGTATTATTACTGGATTCCACAACCGCTATTTAAACTTGTGAAATTTGATATTTCTGTCAATCCCTTAATGTTACATCCATCTCTTATTTATTCCTTAAGCTTAAACGACGGCCAGAAAGCGTACCCTGCTTTTCCTGGTCGTTTTAGAAGTTTTAGATACCAGCCCAACAGATTTGCGTTGTTTGCATTTTATTTAGACTGTATTGCTTTCTGTATAGTAATTAGAAACGAAATTCATGGTCAAGCGGTTGGTTTATATAAATGTAGAGCTTAAACTCTGCAAACAGGCGAGTTAGTTTGCGAGGTAGACCGGGAATATCAGGAATCTATGTAGGTACCTATTCGCTGAAGTAGGTGTAGCTGTAAGCATCCTACTTCTTATAACTAGAATTACAGGCGTATTTGGTTACAAACATTATCTTAATTGGGAAATATGATACGAACAAAAAAATAATATCAATGATATATATTAGTCAAAATAAGGTAGAGAGAACCATAAATTTATGCGCATATTACACAATATAATAAATTATATGTAAATAATAAAGAATATGTAAATGGTTTTTTGCTTTAATTCGGACGTAAAAAACTTATAATATTTTTATATCCTTGATTTTATGAATTACAATTAATGTTTTAGACATTAATTCATGTGAGGAAACTAAAAGTTACATTAAAACGCCATTTTGATATTGCGTATTTATTTTAAAGTTCAGGTTACATATATTTTTGTATTTTTAAATGTAAAATAGTAGTCGCTGTATGTTCAATATAAATATTAAATATATTATAGACTAAACTAGTTTTCCCAAGATCTAACATTTATTATGTTGGTCATCTTGAAGTGCACCCGCTATTTTTTTTATAGTTCCAACTTAGTTAGTTAATTGAAGGTTTCGACATTTCAGATGTATAGCCGTTATGCCGAATCTTAACAAAGAACACCATAGAGTGCTGGTGGTCAAAGCGGGAAACTCCACAATGACCTCGCAAAAACTTCTACAGCATTACAAATTTGGAGTCTGTGTAAGTATTTCAAATAATGCGGAATATAAATATAATTATTAACTAATTTAAAATGTGCATCATATTGCAATCGAATGCAGGCCTCGAAACTATACTTTTGGAATTCTTGTATAACTTTATAAATTGTTTCAGCTGTCAATGTCACCGAAAATTTTAGGTTAGGTTAGGGTAACTTTGATCACAAGTCATTTTTCAAATATGAATTACATTCTGACCTGTGTACCTACAGATCACCTACTATACTGTGTACTGAGTATGCAGTAGCAACAGCATCCTCAGTACTTTAGGCGACGGTACTGTGTACAAGTGTCAATTGTGCACATCCAAAAATGCAAACAAACACAAGATTGAGATTCTGTCATTACCTATGCTAGAATGTGTTTACGGGGCCAGAAACGTACGCACTTGTTCCCCAATTGTAGGAGATATAGTAATAAAATATGTTTTTTTAGAAGTACTGTAATACATATTAATATTCGCGGTCAGGTTTCAGAGTACCTGAAGGCTCACGACTATGTGAATAGCTACCACTACGTCCTGGACTTGCGACAAGCCAATATGACTGACTTCCTTAAATCCTTCAACCTCACTGATTTTCGTCAGATATACACCATATTAGTGGTAAGAAACAGACTTATACACCTTAATGAAACTCGCATTTTTGATCGAATTCTTTTGTCGATGAAAGAAAAGCTACTTGATAACAATTTGTGTTTTTGTTTGGGCTGTGGCGAATAAAACCAAATCTTATATAATATAAATTTGTATTTTTGAAGTTTAGTAAATACTAAATGTGTAATACATAAATATGTCGTCAGTTGAAAATTAATAACATTTACATTTATTGGATTTCGAGTCGAGTTGCTAAGAAGTTCGTAGGCTGATATATTGATGGCGCTATTAGAATTTATTTAATTTTTAGTTAGCCCTACCCGCAAAAAGACATACATATTAAATTTTACAAGTGTCGTACTGTAAAGTTTGTGAGATATATAAGTGGTATTTTGAGTGAAGGAACTGTAGTTTGTTCAAAAAACTGAATAAAAAGGAATTTCATGTTGTATTTTTTGAAAATAAATAGAAGCCATCTACTACTATTGAAGCCAAGGCTTGATGATAAACATTATTCGGACTCTGCACCAGGAACGGAGTTAAGAAGTGGTTTGCTAAACGAGACGAAATGAGCACCGAGGACGATGCACGCAGTGGACACCTGTTACCGACGAAAACAGCAAAAAACTTCACAAAATAATTTTAAATAACCGAAAAGTGAAGTTGATTAAAATAGCTAAGATATCAAAGGAACGTGTTGGACATATCCTAGATGAATATGCGAAAGCGCTGTTCACGAATTGATGATTCTGAACAGTGTTATAAGCTGTTCAATCGCAATAAGTCCGTTTTTTTTAAATATTTGGCCCCTTGCGACTTTTTCCTATTCTCAGAAGTCAAGAGAATGCTCGCTGAACAAAAATCGCCGAAACTGAAGCCTATTTTGAGGCTAAATACAAATCGTACAATAAAAATGGTATGTTATAATCGTTGCATTGCTTCCGAAGGCAGCCATAATAAATAATCAAATCAAATAAAAAGTTTTTTCTATGTAAGCCTACGAACTTTTAGTCCACCTGTTGTAAAAAATAAAATAAAATAAATAAAATATGTTTATTATGGAACATAAGATACATGTATCACTTATTCCACGTCATTAAATTTGAATTTGTAGGCATCCCTACTCATCGGCAAAGAAGACAGAGGGTGTAGGCCGAGAGAAAAAGCCGGCGTAAAAAACTCTCGGTACTCTTTTAAAATATCAAATCATCAAACAACACTTATTTTAAAACAAATATCGCAAGTATCAATTCGCTCATTGACAAGTACAACATGTATTATTGTTTATAGGATTGCTTCGGCTTGCGTTTAAAGGGAATCCACTTGGTGTCAGAGTCTAAGCTGATAGATACTCTTATAGGAATTCTGAAACAATTCTTGAAGCCCAAGCTGATTTCTCGGCTCCATCATTACTCAGATGTTGATCAATTGGCCAAAGCTGTCGGTGAAGAGTACCTTCCTCAAGATGTCGGTGGTACAGAGAGATGCGCTAGAGATATACAAGGTGGCTATTATTTATTATTCTCTTTTTTACATTTTCCGATATTTGTTCCTGTTTAAGTGCAAACAATTTGACTTAAAATAAATTTAGTGGCAAATACACTTGATTCAGACAATAATTGGGGCTTATGGTGCGCTAATGATAAAAAAGTTAATTTAAGGTAAAGTCAGTACGATAATAAGTTTTTTATTAGTCGAATTTTTTGTTTTGGGACAATTTTACTAAATAAAATGTCATATTAACTTAAATTTTTCGTGTATGTTATGAATAATTAATGGACTTTTTAGATTAGTGTAAATGAAATACACGTGTTTCAAAAATTTATCAGTAAAACCTGTATAATTATTTGACTAGTAATATTTAATAAGAATTTTCTTATATTAAATCATTGACCATATAAGTGTTGTATCGCAGTACTCGTATTTTTTTATAAATACGATGTTATACGACTGCAAACATGCGGTCAAAGAATATCAATGGTTCTTAGTTTATGTGGTATTTTTTATATCATACACTCGAACTAGCGTTCAGACTCAGCTTTGCACGGCTAGATTTTATAAAAGACGTTTTATGTTATTCAATGCAAACAAACAAACATACCTTTACTATTTATAATATTAGTGTAGATATCTAGAGGTATATTTAAAAAAATCTTAATAATCCATCCTGCCAATAAAATACCTCTGACTTGGACAAAAAAAAAGATTGTACCCTAGCAGTAGTACATAAATAATGAAATTTCAGAGGATTGGCTCACCGAGCTATCGTCTAAAAGCAACCTGGAATATATGCGTATGATGCGGGAGGCTACCATCGACGAAAGCCTTCGGCCGAAAGGGGACTTCAGCCAGGAGTATGCAGGGATGCCCGGGACATTCAGACTTCTCACTGTTGACTAGCATCGAGATGCTAGATCGAGATATATGTCGATTGTCGATTAGCGACCAAAGTAAAAGTTAATCAATAAGAATGTGTTTTTAATTAAGCTATTTATGAACGAGTGGCGGTCATTCTTTTCAATCAATTATATAATTTAAATTAAAACCGCTTTTTCAAAAGATATATGGTTTATTATTTGTATTAGTAAAAATTTTATTGATTTTTCTTATTTATTTTAGATAATTAAACGGTGTTTGCATCTCGCAACGATGTCTTTTATTTCCACATTTATACATTTTATTAATTTACATACAACCGACCAGTACAGCATATTTGAGTCAGTCAAGGTTAACTATTCGCTGTTATATATTTATAATTATACAAATTTATCAGTAAATTAAATGACCTTGCCTTGTTAAATTAAAACTATTTTCTACTAATGATCAGGTTATTATAATTTTTAATTTCGTTTCTTAAACGTGTAATTTACATTTGGGGTTGCGATATTTGAATTTCTGCGATAATTTTGATGAGGTATATTGGGTATTGGAAGTTATTTATTTTAAAGGATGTTTTACGACATTTATTTATTAGGGGTTTTGTCGTTTGATGATGTCCGCTGCCTTCTCAGCGACCATAATAACAGGTGCGTTAGTGTTGCCTCCCACAACTTTCGGCATAACGCTCGCGTCTGCCACACGCAAATGACGTATGCCTCGCACACGAAGTGACGAATCCACCACCGGGCCCAAAGAGCACGTTCCAACATAGTGCCACAGCGTCGACATGCTACTCAAGACGTAACAACGCCAGTAGTCCAAACCGTCCAAGTTCGCGCATCTCGGCCCTGGTAAATCCACAACCTCCGCTTTTATACTTTTGAAATATGATGAATTCACAACCCCAACAAAGTCTGCAACGTACTTCGCAAAATCGTCCAGGTCCCTTTTGTCTGCGAACGTGCCCGGCTCCACCACTGGCGCGGCGAACGGATCGTCGCTCTGCAGTTTGACCCGCCCCCGTGAACGAGGATGCAGCAGAACTAAATTCACGAACAGTGAGTTCCGCCCTTTACTGGCATCGAAGAGATTTTGACAAATGTCATCTTCGAAGCCCATGTTGAACGCGCAGAGCTGCATCGGGCCGGGCGAGTCGTTTGGAACCGTAAAAATTAAGGTTTGGTAATCCGGACACGATTGCGATTCGTTCAACGCAATATAGCCACCGAAAGCGGGAAACGGAAGTATGTGTGGGTCGGGAGCAGGCGGAGTACCGGAACTCTCCTCCGTCTTGATAGATAAGATTACCGTGGTGTGGTCGTGATAGTTGTAGCCGACGGGCAGATCGCTCTTCACTTTAATGTTGAACTCGCCTAGATGGTCTCGGGGCCCGATGCCGGACCCCATCAACAACCTCGCAGAGTTGATTGTGCCCGCAGACACGATAACCTCGCGCTTAGCTATAGCCCTCAGGGTCTTCCCTTCTTCTGTCACAAACTCGACACCCTTCGCAACGTTGTCATCGTCAATAACAATTTTTGTAACAAAACTATTTTTCTTCACGAACAAATTGGGACGCTTCTTTATTCTCGCTAAGTTAGTGTAAGCCGTCGTTTGGCGCACTCCGTCTGCGATGGTGAGCAATAGTGGGGTGTAGCCGGTACTGGAGGGACCGTTGATATCGAAAACCACCGGTTTTCCTACTTCTTCGAAGCTTCTTAAATACTTTTCGATGTCTGATCGGTTTTCCCTAGATACCTTCAAGAACCCTTCAGTCCCGTGATAAGTCCTGTAGGGTGAGTGAAGAATTTCCGGACTCACGATGTTCTCACTTTTGAGAAAATAAGGAAAGACTTTGTCCCATCCCCAGTCGTCGTCGCCGATATCTTTAGCCCAGCACCAATAGTCGTCAGGGCAGCCGCGGACGTACGCCATGAAGTTGACGCTGCTGCCTCCGCCTAGGACTCGGCCAGCGGTCAAATTGAGCGCACGGATTTTATGGGTTTGGTACGTTGCGTTATCAATCTTCGATGTGTAGTTAAAGTCGTACTTTGTACGTGGCAAATATGGAAAGAGGCTCGGCAACTGAAATCACAATTTATGTTTCTCGCTTTAAGTTAGTTATTTACAATAATTTGTACTTAACCATGATTTAAGCTCAAACGTTACGGCATATTTAAACCCAATTAATAGATTTGAACGTCCGACATTGGACATATCAGCATAGTGGTATATAGAGTAGAGATTTCGCGTCTGCGTTAAGTTTTGTTTAAATTTGACTATATTCGTTCTAATTCATTCTAATTTAAAGAAACTAACAAATAAACATTTACTAGCACACAAAACATGAACAAAAAAAGATAAAACTTAATTTTAATGAAAATATATCTTTAGTAGTGCGTGTTCATTTGGCCTCAGTACGCAGCTGTGCACTCTCGGGAAAGGCTTGCACACCACTGATTTTCAGTGAGGCAATTGAGGAAATGGAATATACGTATATAGAGGTAAATAAATAGAAAAAAACATATATACAACTAAGTATGTAGGTAGACTTCACATTGTGATTCATTCTTGACGCCCAACTTATGCGCCTACGCCACCATTCAATAATCTTGTTTAAAAAACCTAAGATTTGGTGTTTTTGCCATGCTTGCAACGCATTTTTTGAATTGCATGAATTTAATTAGTTGTGCTATTATATTGTAATTAATAAATGTGGGTACAATAGCTTCCAGGGGAGCGTCGCCACCCGCTTCTATGAGCAGCACAGAGAAGCGACCGTCTTCAGTAAGTCGGTCCGCCAGCACGCATCCTGCCGATCCGCCGCCTACTATTATTATGTCGAATTCCTTCAGATCTAAAACATGATATGAGATAAGCCATTATTGCTTAAATTGCACAATTGAAAATGTTTGCAAACTTACCAGAAATCTGAGCCTGTTTCGGGAATAAATAAGCAGTAAGGGCGAGGGTGGCTGCGATCACGCTCAATGACCGTTGGATGGTTAATGTTTGCGCCACTATTGACGCTGGATCCATTTTAGACACTATTTAAAGAAACTATTTCCCAAAGAAATGTCTTCACCTGCCCACATCCTATAGTGTGAAACTTTCTATTTAAAACTGTCTTATATTCAATACCCATAACCAAAAAAGTTGTAGATAACAATTATCTTACCATACAAAGTAGTTAACTCTACCACCTTTCAAACTAAAGTAAAATATTGTGTTGATATGAACAAATAGTACCTACTTAATTTACAGTCAATTTAATTGGTTTTGTATTTAGAGCTAATGAGAATTCATTTCAAGGTTACTTTTAAATATTTATTTTTTCCACCTTCTCAAATATTATTACAGTATTTTGTCTAGTTTCATTAAAATTAGTTCGAAATCTCTGGATTCTAGGTTTCTGTAAAGTCCGACCTGTGATTTTTTTTTATAGCGGCCGCTCAAGTATTACGTAAGCAAATTTACTGCGATTACCAAATACCCCCCCCCCCCCCCCCGTCAGCAGAAGTAAGCATAGCTCTCAAAAAGAATAGTGCGTATTAATGAATGTCCTCCTTTTCGTTTTCAAGCACAGTCAATGTGTGGGTAATATGTGGAAAAAGTAAATAATTACTGTTGACGTAATCACCAAATAAGAAAATCAAAGGCCCCCTTCGCCCCTTTAGTGCTTACGTAATATTTGAACGGCCTCTAGATATTGAAATGCATACTATTATTTTTAACCTGCCCACTCACTGCCTAACTTAAATACAACAAAATCAAAATACGTTAATTCAATTTAGATGCTTCTGAGAGCATGCTTATGAATGTCAACAACGTTTACAAAATTCACGAAAGAGCAAGACTACGCCATCCGTTCGCAAAACTACCAGGAGGCCTTGTTCTGAGAAGAACGGGCAAGAAACTCAGCAAGTTTTGCCCTCCCTTTACATTACAATAATTATTCAAAGGAAAATGTCATAAACCACAACGTCATTAAAGTTACATAAGTAAAAAAAAATCTGTTCTGTGATTTATCACATTCACCATTACACACATATTCATAACACTTCAAAGATAACAAATCAAATTATAAGAATATAATTAGAACTATTGCCAAGCGTTTTTATCTTCCAGGTAGTCATTGACTGTGTAGTAACCTTTACACATTAAGGTTTTTTTGATATGTGTTTTGAATCTGTTTAAAGGAAGTTCCAATATTTCACTAGGAATCATGTTATAGCAGCGTATACTTAGGCCTACAAATGAAGTATTTATCAAAATATCGATTTTCTTGAACAAATTTCTAAGTGAAGTGCCTGGTTTCAAGCAATAAATTGACCTAATAGCACGTTTTTGCAAGACAAAAATAGATTGTATATCTGCTGCTTTGCCCCATAAAAGAATTCCATACGACATAAACTAAAATATACTATTCTGGCAGTTTCCTCGTCTGTGAGTTGCCTAATTTTCCTAATAGCGTATGCCATAGAACTAAGCTTTTATCATTACACATATCATAACATTTTATCTACCTAGCCTACAGAACTCTGAAGATTTTAAAAATTTAAATGTAAAAAATAATAAAATCAAATCAAGTAAGTTTAATCCACAAAATATATCAAACTTTTAGTATGGTATCATCGTTCATCTTCTTTCATTAGCCAGACTCTAGCTACTGTCTCTGGTGCCTTTAATGGAAAAAATCGCAGAATAATAGTATTTGCCTATAAAGTATTATAACAATCACAATTAACCGATTGATTTGTAAAACGAGACAGTGTAATCGTCGGCATCGTCGAGTAATTGTTGCATGCATGCTGACATTGTTTCATGTTTATTTTGCAAAGGAGAGCTCTCAGAGCCATTTATAATCTACGTCGTCGCTAATCTCTTAGGGAACTATTTAAAAAGATTAATAATATGACAGTACCTTTCGATTTATTTATGTATGTAAGAAATAATCTACATCTTTTTAGTAAAATAAGTGATAGACATAATTTTAATAGTAGAAATAAAGATAAAATAGCTCAATCATCTTTCAGATTAGCCTAAGTTCAAACATCTTTTATGGGGTACGGTTAAATGTATGGGGCATATGCCGTTCAACCAATTAGCGCGCGAGATGCGTTCCGTTTCACAATTTGACGGTTTCACTTAGATAGATTACAACTTACCGAATAATAATACGCTAAATTGTAAGCAGTCTGCAGTAGTAAAAAAACTACATATACCTTGGTAAACAATTATTATCATTCGAAGATAAAAATTAAGAACTTGAGGTAGAGCGGCGAATTAACATGAGCTGGAAAAAGTTTTGGTCCATGAAGGAAATCTTAAAAGGCCAATTTCCTATTCACCTTAAGAAAATTATCTTGGACACTTGTATCTTACCTACTCTCACATACAGCTGCCAAACGTAACATAAACAATAAAAACTAAACTAGTAGCAGGCCAGAAAGCAATGGAAAGAAGCGTACATAAAATTAAAAGCGAAAAAATAAGACGAAGAACAAAAGTCATAGATGCCTTACATTATGCCCTAAAACAGAAGTGGCAATGGGCGAGGCATATAGCAAGATACACCGATAACAGGTGGACCTTAAAGACAACTGTATGGAAAGGACCAAGAGGAAGGAGAAGAGGTCGCCCAAAAAAAAGGTTGATAGAAGAAATAGAAGCGGTAGCAGGAAACGAATGGAGAAAGAGAGCCATAGACAGAGTAGTTGGAAAAAGCTGGAGGAGGCCTTTACCCGTGAAGGGGTTCCGATCGACGGTACTGAAGGAAGCTAGAATATAGAATAACAAGCAAAAGAAAATATGTATAAAAATGTAAAATATTCGAAGCTGTGTATTATAATTTGTTTATGTCATGATTGGAAATAAAACGGGCTTTATTATTATAAATTGTAAGCAGTACGTTGAGGTTCACAATCTTCCGACAGTTTTTTTGCACATTCTTTTAATGACCACGAGTTTGCGTCACATCCTCATCCTCATTGCGTCAGATTATTAGATGAGAGCACACGCTTCACTCAACACCCCCTTAGAAAATCTGACGCGTTCGATAGTTTTTTTTGTTTTTTCATTTTCAAACCTTACGTACGACCACCCCCACCATGCAAATAATCAGATTAATGGATGACATGGATGCTATAAATATCTGACGCGCTCGAGTATGTCCATGGCACAGTATTTTTTACCCACCGATGAAAAGGTATACATTTTATAACATTCTTTTCTTTTTAATATCTAAGCTTCCCAACTCAATAGGTCTCTATGTAGCTCGAGTAAATCCACATTTATCATCGTGGGCTCCCCTACTAATAGAAATCTTACTTCATCTAAATTACTGTGCAAAAGAATTAGACTAAGAGTAAAAAGGGAACATCAAAGAAACTCAGATTAGGACTTGTGGCTCAGACGAAATAGTGAACACATAATGTATAGTAACAGAGCTGTTGAATTTATTTTATAAGGGTGAAAATAATTTCAAGTGGACAAATTATGATGTCCTTTTAAAATAGTTATTGGTTTATTCTTAAATAATTATTAAAAAAAAAAAAAAATATTGGTTGTTTGTAAAGTAGGTTTACGATCGAGATGTTTACGTGATAACGTCTTATTGGTGATATAAGTTTTTGGGAAGTAAGGAATTAATGAAGATAACAAATCTCCATTCGTTTGTATGCCGCTAGAGTGAGAGAGACGGAAGATCGGTCCACTCACTCGAACGCTATGCCAGCCTCCGCTCGTGAGGATTCCGCGTGACAAGTTTCACGGAATGACTGGCAGCGCTCGAGATGATCTCTCTCGTTATACCTGCGATCGTGCTCGTGAGGTTTTCATGTGACACAAGTTTCTGAACATGTCACCCGACTAAAACGATTTTAAAGACGTTATCACGTCAAAATTAAAACAAAGCCAGGAGCCCCGCCCCGGCTGTATTGTTTACGTCGATTATGTACTGAAGATTTTGCTGTC
Source organism: Pieris napi (assembly GCF_905475465.1). Classification (NCBI taxonomy): domain Eukaryota; kingdom Metazoa; phylum Arthropoda; class Insecta; order Lepidoptera; family Pieridae; genus Pieris; species Pieris napi. The sequence goes on along the minus strand of NC_062239.1, from coordinate 380,225 downwards.
ACGTGGATGAGACGTATCATACACTACAATAACGGAAAAACATTTGTTTCAACATCCCTTTATAAATTCCGAAATTAATTAATTTAAATATATTTATAGAATTAATCACTGCTGAAAAAATATGTCCCCGAACATTACGAGGACGGTCGAACTCCATTTAAAACTAAGAATTAAATAAAACAAAATCGTATACAACGCGTATTTTTATTGACATAAATATTCGTTCGTAGGTACGTTTAAAAAACAATTTTCTTAAAATATATAGAAAATAAATTTCGAGCGAATTTCAATAAACGCTAGAACTAGACATAACCGAACACCTAAACGTCTCGTAGAGTCTTTCGTAAAATAGAGATTTGTCGTTTGAAAATAAGGTTCTTCAAAAATTAGTCAAATACATCGTAATCTAGACAAATCGAGGCGAGTCGACGACGTTTCGTCGATTCGAGGGCGACCGAGACGAACTTACATTATTTAATTGCAAAGGAACTAACTTTATAAGTCAAAATACTGCGTAATCCTAAAAATAACACCTCGACCGGCCGACGCCCTCCTACGACCTTCCCTGTCAATTCATATATTAGAGTTTAGACTATTCTAAATTATATTAAAACACGAGCAGCCGCCGCCACGTGAGAGGCTCTCTGCGAATTTGGTACTCGTCGGCTCTCGTCGGTCGGCGACATCCAGGATACGACTAACAATGTATTCTCGAAAAACTAGCGCTTCTACGCCTCGTAGAAACTCGAGGAAGAGAGAGAGATCCCGACGGGAGTCACATCCGCAGAGGGCCCGGGGGGCCACGCGGCTACAATGGACAGATCGCCCGAGCCGACCCCGAGTGAGAGAAAAGAGAATATTTACAGAAAACGATTATCGTCACGTCGGGCCGAGCCTCTCCGCGGAGTCTACTTCTTGGCGGGCTGCTTGTCCGCCGGCTCCGCCTTCGCCTCCTCCGTCTTCACTATTTTGCCCTCGCCTGAAACGCCATTTTATTATTCAAAAATATTTAATCACGTGCCTCGTCGATACGTCGAGAGTCGATACCGACCGTTGGGCGTGTCGTGGTCGGCGTCGGTGTTGGAGCGCCTGCGCTTACGCGGGAATTTCCACGCCGCGCTCCCCGCTCCCGCGCCCGCTCCGCCCGCCTTCACCTTGGGCAGCGGCTCCATGTCCAGCACCTGCAAGCACTCGACGCTCAACGACTCCGTCCGTTCCCTCGACTCACCCGCCGGTCGCTCGTCGCTCGAGCCCACCTTGTGTATCTGTCTGAAGGCGATCTGCCTGAGGAACTGCTGCGCGGATGCCGTCAAATCTTCGCGCTGCTGCGGGGCCAGGTTACCCACGGCGTCCTGAAAGATCACAGGGCGATCTGTCATAAGTTTGAATATTGTAAAATGCAAATAATAAAAAGGTTTTTTACTTTTACAACTTTACAAATTCAACTAAAGTTCTAGTACTCACGACGAGCTCCTTCTCGCAAGGGTCCCTCAGGCCGGGCCCGTGTTCCAGCAGCAGGCCTCCGGCCACGGCTTCCATGACGCGACGGAGCGCCTCCCCCGGGGACAGCGCGGTGCCCGCCGACTGCATCACGCCCGACACCAGCAGCTCCATCGCCTGGACGAATGGACGTCTCGCTATTTATTTAGTTTTTAAACCTCGCCCCGAAACTCGGTTTCGGACAGAGGGAAACAATTGAATTCAGTTAAGGTCATCGGCGCAATACTCACGTAGGGATTGAGCGGCGTCCAGTTGGGGATCCTGCGGCAGAGGTCGCGCATGACGCGAATGATGATGACGCAAGACTGCAAACTGGCCGCTCTAGCCTGCGACACAAACCGTGTAAGCGTCCGTCGACGACTCCGTCGGGCGAGAGACGAGGCGCGGCGGATCTCCGCTCGTCGCCCCGCCGCCGCCGGCGTGGCGCCAGCGGACGGTGGAGCGTTTTCACTACTAGGGCGAACCACACCCGAGTGTCTCGTCTCGCTCTCGAGCGATATCCGCCGCGCCCCGTACTTCTCTACTCCACCTCATTAGACGGGACGCTTCGACATCCCGGTCCAGACAATCTACCCTCGTCCGGTCGACTACTTCTATGAAGCTCGTTTAGGCACACACTTTAAGGAATCGTGAACGTATTCATTCCGCTTAAGACTCTACAATATTAAACAATTAAACAAGAATAGGAAGTCGGGACCGAAACGGGAACGCATCCCGTTAATGAGCAAAAGCAGAGCTCGACTCGTATCTCCTACGCTACGACCATCACTCGTAGCCACATGTTCAAGGGAGGCGTCGGGTCGGCAAAGTCAACTATTTCTACTATTGTCATCGATTCACTTTAGATAATAAGAACAAAAACATGTGACTAAAATGCGTGCGCAACAAATCTCTCACGAGTCAAGTGAAGAACCGCGTTCGACGAAAGCCGACCGATTTTACTAATTAGTTAATTAATGAGTCTCCGAGTGAGAGATGTATCGCGCACTGAATACTTCAATTGCGTTCCGTCCTCACGCCGCTCGGGTCGTCGCCCGTCGACGGCCCCCGGCCCCGCGGAGGCGGCGGGGTCTACGGCGCGTCGGAAGGCGTGAGGGCGGAGCGGACAACCGAGCGAAAGTAATGTGAGTACCTGGAACCACTTGGCGTGCCGAAGGGCGGCCAACGCATCCAAGCACTTCTGGCGCGGGAGCACGTCCTTGTCGTCTCGCTTGGCGTCGCCGCCCTCTAGCGACAATAAAGGGTGTTTGACCATCGGAACCAACGCGGGGCAAACGGACTCGCGCCCCGACTCCCGTCCGACCCCCCCGGGGGGGGCACGCTCCTTCTACCTTCCGTCGGACTGACCCTACGGGCTCGAAAGAATAACGTCCGACGCGAACGAACCGAATAGCGTGCCCCCCGAAACTATTGCGATCCGTTTCGACTCAGCGATATCGTCGAAGGGCGCGGTGTTTGCCTCGGTTCGGCGGCGGAAGATATATCACCTAGGCTTAGGTGGTATATTCAGCGGATGGTCAAAAAACCTTCTTCCGCTTCTTAAGCTACACCTAAAAATAAGCATCAACACAAGTGCCCGCGGGCGTCAACTCGGAACAAAATATCTCCTCGCCACGTCGACAGATTTTACGAGCGAAAAGTGAAAAGCTCTCGAGACGTTAAAGTAATAAATTGGGACACGGATAGTTTGTTCGGCCGGTTCGGTCGATTTTGACAACCAATTTCATGAGGCGAGATCGGGTGGGATGAAATTGGCCTCGAAAATCGTGAGAGGCTGCGGGACGGCGTCTCACCGGCGGGCTCCCGCATCACGGCCGACGTCAGGCTCACGAGCACGTGCACGGCGCCCTCCGACACCTGAACGGCGCCCTCGGCCGGCAGCAGCTCCACCTTGTACTTGGCCTCGTCGCCCGGCGTCTGCGGACAGGGGAAGGAGCCAGTTGAGGCGGACCGAGAGACCGAGACCGACGGTCCGCGACGAGAACGCGGACGAACCTTGACCCTCTGCAGGTGCCCGGGCAGGTCCGCGGCGACGCGCTTGAGCAGCGTGACGGTGGGCCGGTCGTGGCAGAGCACCACGAGGCGCACGTCCCGGTCGCCCCGCAGCAGCAGGCCCTTGGCCAGCAGCCCCACGCGCATTACGCCCTTCAGCGCCCGACTCGGCGCTCCCGCGGGGCCCGCGCCGCTCTCGCCGCCGCCGCCTTCTCCTTCGCCCATGAACGAGAATCTGCGACGGGACATTTTGCAACTATACAAACATTCGCAGAAGATCACTCTCGTGGAAGACGCGACATGCTCCTCTATATTATTCATGGGAATCGTCGAACAGTAATAAGCAAACGCTCACAGTTGGTTGTCCCGGCCGTCTTCTTTTCCTTCGGGTTTCTCATCCTTCTTGTCCTCGACTTTCGGAGACGGTTTAGCGGAACCCTGCGGTCGAAATAAAGAAAAAGTTAATCGATAACGTCCCCACGAATAAATCGAGACGCGGACGCGACGGACGTACCTTGGCGAGCGCCTGGTCGGCGAGCGCGTCCGAGAGGGACTTGAGCGCCTTCTCCGTGTGCGACACCACCCGCTGTATCTGCTGCAGCTCCTGCTCCTCGGGGTAGATGTCGGCGTGGCGGGCCACCACGTGGCGGTCGTCGGAGGTCTCGGGGCGACGGCCCATGCTCGCGAAACCCATGCCCATGCCCATTCCCTGCGGAAAAAGGACGCGCGTCACCGACGGGAGTACTCTATCGAATCCTAGTCGAACGAGCGGGACTCACGTGATGGTGGTGGTGCATGTGGGGCGGCAGCGGGCCTCGCGCCCACCACGCCTCGGCTCCGCCCTCCCAGTAGGCGCGCTCCTCGTCTTCCATGCCCTGCGATTCGACATTCGTTCGGTGAGTGGATACTACTTCAGTGAGAACCCTGGGAGTGCGAGGGGATGCCCGACTGACATTTTTGATCACATAGTGGACATTCGCGAGAATGGGACCATCTCAAGCTCGTCCAACGCATTATGCGTAACGTAATAAGTATGTTGGAGTGTAACTCGTCTGTTTAGGCTCCGCGTGAAGCTAAATACTACCTTATGTCGGAGGAGCGTATACAGAATACCTTTATAGCAGACTGTATGGCGTCTATCCCTCCTATCCTTTAATGTACCGAACATTATTTGTCTTATAGAGTAAGATCCCAGAGCGTTCTGACATAACTTATTTTCACATGGATGAAACCTTCACGAATTAATAACGTCTAGTATACTTTAAATACCTGCCTACTTGTGGAGCTTGCCCTGTGACACCTGGGCAGGTACCAGGTGAGAAAGGTAACTAAAAATATGAGTTATCTAACTTAAATTTGTATGGCTGAATTTTATATATATTTTGTAGAATATTATTCTAAACTAGAATTATAAAGTGTCAGACACTTTTCATGGACCAGAGCTTTTGTCAGACGCTTTAAAGCTCGACAAAAAATTAATGAACTTTACTTATTTTTTCATGTCTGACTTTTAAATATATTATTCAAGTAACTACTACAAAGTTATATTTCATCAGTCAGACAAATTCGAGTGACCAAACATCCCCTTAACATATGCATAACTTGAAAAATGATGACTCTAATGTATGGTTAAACGCAGGCACCGGAAATAACCAAAGATATATTAATTTGACAAAAGTTTACGAGCATTTAGGACCATCTTTGTGTAGAAGTTTGCCAGGATTTCATGCATTGACTGGATGTGACTTCAATCCCGCCCTTTTTAAGAAAGGGAAAAAAAAACCATTAAATTTATTAATGAAAAAACATGAATATCAGCAAGCTTTTATGCAGTTTGGAGATCCAGAGTTGTGTACTGATGAGCATATACAAAAAGACATTTTTCAAAAAATTCAGAAATTCATCTGCGAAATTTACAGTGTTCCTGGTGTACTCGATGTTGATGCTGCCCGACTTCAGCTATTTATAAATAACTAGCAAACTCGGCGAACTCCGTTTCACCACCAGATGGCTTCGTTTTATGTAACTTGGTTATTGTGCCTCACTCGACATAGATAGGTATAGTGTGTTGCGGACTTTTATCTACAATTACTTAGAACATTTTATGGTTCTATCTTTAATAGTTTAAGCAGGGTACGCAAAATAAGTAACTTTTTTGGTTGATTTTTTACACCTTGTGTCCGAAAAACCCTAATATCTTACGGAACCCTATTTTTGTTCAAAATTAAATATAGCCTATATTACTCGTGGATAATGTAGCTTTCGAATGGTGAATTTTAGGTGAAAAAGAATTTTTAAAATCGGTCCAGTAGTTTATGAGCCTATTCAATACAAACAAACAAACAAAGTTTTCCTCTTTATAATATTAGTGTAGATTACAGCGTAAATAGTATTAACGAAGAATTCAATCGAAAAAATTTGAAAAATTTTGATGCAAGCAGTTTACCACCATGTAAAACTGAATTATTTCAACAATTTCTCCGAGCGAATTACATTGCTAGTATATGGAATAATGCAAATGAAAAACTACCAACCATTTTAACTCCTGAACACAATGGGTGGAGGCTAGAAGAAAACCAATATCACTTTCATTGGTTTAATGGTGACCAATTACCCGGAGACATTAGTGAATTCCTTAAAAATTCAGGTACTATACTTTGACTTAAGTTTTAAATTTATTGTATTTATAATTTTATGTTTTTTAATTCTTTAAACTGTTTTTTGCAGAAGACGCTGCCAGCAACGACAACATCACTGATGACGACGAGGATGACTTGAATGGACAATATCATGATTGGATGAACGATGAAAATAACAATGACTGTGTCGATAATGGGGACCCGTAACGGTTTTATGTTATAAATGCAGTTTTATTGTCCTTGAGAAACTAAAACATAAGGTGTAAAAAATTTTGTTCTACGACCAAAACTGACAAAGTTATGGGCAAAATACCAAACAAGGTATACTGACCGCGCGAACGAATGAAATGCAATGACGTCACAATATCTCAACGCTTGCCGCTGAACCACAGCGCGCCCCGCGCTGTTTATTCTGTTCGCGATACTCGTCCAACACGGAGCGTAACGTGACCAGTTTATACCCAATCGATTAATAAGTGATTTGATTTGTTTAATATTATAATATAACAAATCAGTGGTAGAAATAAGGTAGATATCGGTTTTGAGCAAGCGCAATCCGATAATCTACCTAAATGGTATTTGATTATCTTAGTAATCATTTAAACTACACAAGCGCTGAAATTCGTGGTTGGAAACTTCAGAGGTAAGCAAATCTCATTGTCAACCTAATCAAAACAGCAGGATAATAAGTAGGTCAGGAATACAGGGTCGTATTCAGGCCCGGGAAAATTCCCAGTAAGGTTTATGGATATGAACATGTTACCGGGAATATTCTTCTCAATGTTTCTGGGTGCATTGCCAGTCGGAAATCTTATTGGGAGTTAGTTCCTAGTATTGTTAGTAGGCAACGGACGGCACATTGCTGGTAAGTAAGTAAGAAAAGTGCCCGACGAAATGATTAATTTTATTTCAATCTCATCGACTTGCGAATTGTTGTCGTCTAGTTTTGTCAGTGCAAATGAATATAAGAAACAAAGTAATCGATAGGTATACTTTATTCGTTTACCTTGGATTGTTTGAACAAGCAATATCCTAATGAGAATGAAATAATCTTCTGCTCAAGTCGGATGACTATAGATGACTGTAGCAAAGCAGAAGAAGCAACATTATCACAAGCTGATTCACCATTATGGAGGGAACTAAGATACTGCAGAGTAACGGCGTCAAAAATTCACGAAACTGCAAACTGCAAGACTGATGGTGTTTTAGTTGAACAGATTTTCGGGGCATCCATACAGGAGACAGTCGCTATGGAAAGAGGAAAACTTCTTGTAAAAATATTCACAAAGAGTTTTAAAAAAAAGGCGTAAAATACGTCTAGCGGGTTTCGCGTGAAAAGCGTTCAACAGACAGACAAGAAATTCAAAAAAAATATTTTTGGTTTCTATTGCGTGTATGGAGCTCTCATAACTCGATTATTCAAAAAAATATTCAATGTATAGAATTCACTTTGGCTACAGTTTTATTACCTACATACATATTCCCCAAAGCGGGAATGTTCCGACATTGGGAAATATTCCCGGGAACGGCACATTTCATTTAGTTGAGCCTCAGTACGACCCTGGGTTTTACCAGACTACTGAGGAAGGGTTATTAGAAATTTCACTACTTACACTTTTTATCATTTATTTATTCATTGAAATACACCTAGTACGACCCTGTATTTTTCTTTAACATTCGTAAACAAGTTTTACTAAGATACTGTTTACCACATGAGTAATGTAAGGTGTACTGTCACCCCTCTTCATGACAGTACACCATTTTTTGCGCACTTTCAGGTCCCTTGGCACATTAAAAAACAGTTTTTCAGGTGTACTAGTTGAAGTATTAGTACATTTCGGTACTATACAGTACTCATAATGCGGCATATTTTCACATAAAAACCACAAAACCACAACACGACCCGCGCAGATCGAGTGAACTTTAATAAATGAATGGCGAAGAGCGAGCGCGCGGTTCGTAGGGAAATCGTGACGTCACATGAGCATTTCGGCCGCGCCGCGGTAGGCTTGTACAAAATGTGTAATATCTTCGCAACCAATTTACCGATTTCAATGATTTAAAAAGTATTGTACCTAATCGAGTAAAAGGAACACCATTATATAGATAATATATGCATTTTCCGACTTGTTACGGGGACCCATTGCGATGATTAAAAGATAAACAAATATTTGCTGTAATTAATCATAGTTATATATTTTTTGGTAAAATAATTTTGTCTTAAAATTTTTCTAACTGGTATCTTTTTTACAATAAAATAAAGATAATTCCTTATAAAACAAAATGGCTCCTCATATATTCACTATCCCAAATACATGCAATAAATAAATTCACTTTAATATTTATTAATTCACAACTTAATATTGAAGCTCATCCCTGATTAGAAAAGATTCGAAATGGCTCAAAGAGATTAAAAAAAATTCAACTTGACAAATATATAGATATACATTTTGACTGGGTCGAATCTTTTTTAAATCTTTTTTTTTTTAATAAGAGATCTTACTGAAATAAGGATGCAAAAATCTTGGATTGAAATTAATAAGTATTTTCAAAACATTTCAATTTTTTACTCTGAAACGCATGCGCATAGTGCTCTCGCGCTCGCACTCCCGGCTGAATAATTTTGTGTTTAGGGGATGTTTGGTCACTCGAATTTGTCTGACTGATGAAATATAACTTTGTAGTAGTTACTTGAATAATATATTTAAAAGTCAGACATGAAAAAATAAGTAAAGTTCATTAATTTTTTGTCGAGCTTTAAAGCGTCTGACAAAAGCTCTGGTCCATGAAAAGTGTCTGACACTTTATAATTCTAGTTTAGAATAATATTCTACAAAATATATATAAAATTCAGCCATACAAATTTAAGTTAGATAACTCATATTTTTAGTTACCTTTCTCACCTGGTACCTGCCCAGGTGTCACAGGGCAAGCTCCACAAGTAGGCAGGTATTTAAAGTATACTAGACGTTATTAATTCGTGAAGGTTTCATCCATGTGAAAATAAGTTATGTCAGAACGCTCTGGGATCTTGGACCATTAGGGATGGTGGAGTACAATGAATTTTAAACAAATCGGGACTTACAGTTGGCCTACTATATACTGAAAGTCTTGCGGGGAGTGGTGTGCAACCCAAGTGTACTCCGAGAACTCTTTTTCTTTGTACCTATGGGATATGGGATGTGCGACGGCGAAGGCCGAGGTTGTTTGCGATCCCAAAGGCTAGAACCAGTCTGTTGCACAGATCCCCGTTATCGAAGACGTTGCGCCTACTGAATGACTTCTCTGACACTCGACATCTTTATTCACAGTAGAGATGTTGTGCATATTATGTGTTTAATATTATATACTTTATAATATTTTATTTTTATCGACATTATCGTATTGGCATTATATTATATATATTAATGAAATATTTAAAGTGTACCTCGTGCATGCGACGTCGGGCCCACATTTCGTCTCTGACGAGCATACGCTGGGCCTTGGCTTCGGCCAGCTTCCGCTGGTGCATCGAGGGCTTCACCTTCACCTCCAGGTCCGGTTGCACCTGCATCCGTCACAACACTGCATATTATATCAGAACTCGCTACGAGCAATGTTTTCGGAGTTCAATAGTGAATTGGACGAGCCCATTATCCTCATTCGAGATTGTCATCATGCGGCACCCGGATCTCTTGGCGACGGAGCGCCAGGCTCGACGAGTGCCTCGAACCTTTTACTGAGTAATCACAGGATAGGCGAGACGGAAGGGGGAAGGGAACGAGGGGCGGGGGGTGCGGACCGTACCTTCTTCTTGTACTGCAGACGGTGGCGCCGGCCCTTCATGTGCATCTCCTTGGCGTTGGGGTCGTTGAACTTGCAGTCGCAGAGCTTGCAGTTGAAGCTGTGCGGCTTGCCGTCGTCCCCGCGGATCTCCTCGATGTAGTCCTGCCCCACGGGCTGCACCTCTTCGCCGTCGTCGTCGTCGCGCTCCTCGGCCTTGTCTGCGGGGGCACCGACCGTCACCGAGCTGAGTCCGCCGCGAGCGACGAACGCGATCTTGGCCGCGCCGCCGACGGCGTTGCTCGCTACGATTTCAAAAGTCAAACTTTCTCTGCGTTTCGGGCGACTCTTTCGATCGACGGCGAACGCTCGACTCGAAAGAGAGGCGAATCGAGAGGTCCGGTCCATATCTGTACCGGGCGGGGACGGGGGGAGAAAATTTGACTTTTGATTTTGATCAAATCGCCCGAGCGACGGGTCGCGAAATACAGATGTGACACTGTGACGAGACGGGACGGCGAACGCGCTCCGCGGTCTCGCGGCGCGAGGAGGGCGTCGACGACGGAACTCACCCGAGGAGAGCTTGGTGGGCTCGGTGGACGGAATGGGCTTGCCCAGCATGGTGTGCAGCTTCACCACCTTCTGGTGCTTGATGCCTCGCACGTGCGCCGCGTACGCGTCCGCTCCCGTGCACGTCACGTCGCACAGCTCGCAGCGCAGCGCCGCTCCGCCCGAGCCGCGGCCGCCGGCTCCGCTCCCGCCGCCGCCGCCGGCCTTGGCCGCCGCTTCCTTTTTCTTGTGCTTCTGGCCTTCCAAGTGCTCTTTGTACGTCTGCGGTCAGAAAAACGAACGGCTCGATGCTTTCCGAGCGTATCTCGTCGATCCCGGCCTCCTTTCTTCGAAAGCGACTCACCTGCGGTCCGGCACACGAGATCCTACACACGTCGCAGTAGTGCAGCTGTTGCGCCTTCGGCGGGGGCTTGGGCCTTCGGGGCTGACCGGCTCCCACGCCGCTTTTGTTGTAGTTCTTCCAACCCCTACATCGGACGAAGAGCGGTCAATAAATTGTGAATGCCATCGAGGCGCACTAAAGCGATCGAGATTCGAAGCGGCAAAGTGATTCAAAAGTCTAAATAAAACTGATAGATATACTCACGGGTTGGCGGCCGTCTTGTTCTGCTGCGCGACGTACATGGTGGCCGCGTTGTACAGCGCTGTATCATAAGCAGAGGTGCCCCTGTTAGTCGCCGCTACAACACCACACAACCACACACTCTCATTGTGCGCCACTACAATTCACTATTCTAACTACGTTCCCCATAGATAGCGCCTTGGAAGAATTTCAAACCGAAACATTATATATCGGGTCGTCCTGATTTCATAAACATTGTAAAGATTAACCTAACTCTCTCGTGTAAACGTGTCGCCAGTCGTAGAGCGGGACAGTGTAGGTGTATAGAGTGAGTACTAACGCTTGGCCTGCTGCGCAGCGGGCGCCGTGTAGGGCTGCGCAGGGTAGGTGGCGGCGGCCGTGGTGGCCGTGTACACGCCTCCGTAAGCCGCCTTCGCGCCGCCGCCGGCGCGTCCTCCGCCCTGGATTATAATGTTGTTCTTCGGGTTTATATCGTAAACTGACTCTGTCCCGGCCGGCTCCAGCCCGACCCTAATTCTATGTCTCCCGTCCTGAGCTCTCATTCTTGTAATCGTTTATATTAGTTACATAGTAACAATTTTTGACAAATTTTGGGAACAAATAAGAATGTTTCCCATACTTTAAATTTTTTATACTCATTAACAAATTTTTCAACGAAGTTGTCGTATCATAATATGTCTAATTTATAACACAAAGCATGACTCCTAACATAATCTAACTTTTAAAAACTCGTAACCGACTCTTCAAAATGTCGACAAGCACCGGACCAACCTGTGCGTAAGTAGCAGGAGTAGAATACGTAGGCTTGGCCGTGGCGTCGTAAGCGGGCTGAGGCTGCGGCGCCGCCGTGGGGTAGGCGGCCGCCGCCTGCTGGTAGTACGCGCTCTTGCTGGCGTCGTACGCCGAAGCCGCGGCCGCAGCGGCGTGTGCGTGTGCGTGAGCCGCTGCTAATGCGATACACAGATGTTTTATGAAAATTGTATTTCATCCATACTTATTTAAATAAAATATATATGTAGATAGAAAATACACATGGAGGACAGGTCATAATTAGAAGAATGTTTAAAGCTGGTGAATGTCATGAATAGTACTTACTACAATCACAACACACCTTTCTTGCTAAAACACTATTATTATAGGTATTTACCAAACAGGCAGTTTTATAAGTATTAAGAAGTGCAAAGGGTAAACATATATGGAATCCTAATATTTTGCACACTGTTGAGCAATACATTAGTTATGCTACCTTTTCTGTTTTGTTATATTTATTCATGTTTATTATACAATAAAATATCAATATACTGACAAAATTCACATCTTACTTGAATTTCACAAATTTAAATGTAAATTATTGATTTTTTATCTAAGTAGTACTGTGAGGGTTAGTATATTTTTGAGTTTAAAATACCAAATATTTTTCTTTCTGATTTATCTGGTTTATTATCTTTTGTGCTTTTTATATGTATGTATAATTATTAATTTTGTATTTTCCTTGTTTGTGCCACTTAATAAAATCATACAATATAATCAAGAAACAAGATGCCTTGTGAGGCTATTTACATTTGTTCTCTATATTGAGGTAAACTTGCTTAGCATGCCATCTTCACATGTTCAGTTCAAAATTGCTATAACATTGCAGGCATTGATGAGACATAAGGTTAATGACCTTGATTTTTTCACCCAGTTGTTTATGGTAAGAGTTCATCTGTTCATGAACACAGTCCTTGTTCTATCTGATATCAAGGGAGAGTAAGAAATTCAGCTGCATTATAGACTAAATTTGCATATAATCACCCTGCATAATGTACTGATTGTAGAGACGAAGTTGCGGCAAAATTATTACTTCTTCTAACGGGTTTAACTTTAGCTCATTTTACTTGGACCTATGCGCCGAGAGAGAAAAATCCTTACCCTGAGTGGCGGCTGCGGCCTGATAAGCCGTGTCGTAGCCAGTTGCTGCGGCACGCTGAGTTCCGTACGTCGCGGCTGTCGCAGCCGGCGCCACGGCGTACCCTGTTTGTCCACCGTAAGCGGCACTAGCCGTTGCTGCGCTAGAAATCACACGAAACACCTTTAAAACACGACACAGACACGATTCTTGCAAATTTTCTACGATCAATACAATGGAGACGCCATTTTGATTACATAGAATGCGGCCTCAAGGCTGCGTATTAGTTAGGAAATTGTGTTTGCGTCTCTGATCAATAATTCAAAGTAATTTTATAATTATATACTTACCCATATTGGGTACCTCCGTGGGTAAACCCAAAATAGTTATTTGCTGCCATCATTAACCACTTTCCCAAGATATATAAAATTAAAAATTCTTCACGGTGAAAAATTTGACATCAAGAGACCGGCGTTCTTTCTTTCTATGACATATAGAGAATAAAGATTAAAGATGGCGGTAACAGGCCATAGACAAGACATAGGTACATAGTTAATAAATTACTACAGATACATAACGAAGTACGAACAAGAAATGGAACTATGCATTTTTAGCAATGTATTTTCAATTTTGGATTCATCGAGTTCAAAATATCTAGGTAAATGAATTAACCTCATCCAATATCCTTGTCATGTGTTTAAAATAAAAAAAGATGGGCCTTAATTTACGCATGTTGTTACCAATTAATTGGCTCTGATGTATACAATAGTACAATACTCTTTATTGGCTTTCAATATCGATAAAAATAAATAATCATGCGCTATTATTTTTTTTTTAATATAACAATTAAGTCACAGACTTCTGGTTTGATCATTAGTATTTTATTATAGCACAGGGGTAAGAGGCCCGGCATTTTAAGTATATTTTTTTCTTGAAGGATTCTTAATGTATTAAACTTACTATTTCAGAAATTTGTTAATTTATTTCATATAATGTATTGATGTTTATAATAGTTTTACAAAATTCAACAATGATTGTTGATAATCATCATAATGAAATATTAGATTAATGTTAAGGTACTTCTAAATTTTTTCTTTCAAATCAAATTGTTTGATTTCAAAATATCATTTATTCATGTATACTTATGAATCTAAGAAAAATAATTATGCTTCTTAATTTACATTCACTGCAGCTTCTTTTCTCAAATATTTTTATTTTTGATGTTAAAGACATTTTTAATCAAAAAACGGCAACAAGTGTTTTTACAATTTACTTACAAATAATACAAAACAATATCACACTGTATTGAATTCTTGCGTTTAGGAAGCAATTTCATGTGTTTAACCATATAAAATATACTTCTTAGTAATATTTGCTATCCTAGGAGTAATTTAAAAAGTATAGTTAGTATATTTAGGATAATAAGTGGAACTGAAACAAACAAGATATTATTGATTAAAATATTCCTGAAACATAAAATTTAGATTAAATCTAGAACACAATAACCACAAGCATCTTATTTCAATGAAATCAACATAATATGTACTAGTAATTATCATTGACATCAAGACTTCTCTATATAACAGAATAATAGCCTTTCAAAACATTACTGACCTTTTCATTCAGTACTCTTTAATAAAATGTTTAAAATTTACTGGTGCTCTTGGAAATTAGGATAAGTTTAAAAATTATGACATCAACTTCTAGTAATTTTTTGGTTATTAATAACAAAAAAGTTTAAGGTATAAGAACCAAGGTAATTGTTTATTTTAAATTTTTAATATCCATATAATATATCTACTACTCCCTAACATTATAATTAGTAATATGAATAAGATAATTAAGAAATAAAAGCTAAATTTTTTGAAATCTAAGTATTTCTAAGGCTAAGCCTTCTAACGATGCAATTTGTTACTACTACAAAACTATTTTCAAAATTGTGTCTTAGTACAATTTAAATAAAAACTTACTTCTTGTAACCGTCCTGATAGAACGAACTAAATTTAATATCTGATATTTTATGGTAGATTGGTCTTCAAAACCTTGTTGCTGTGTGTTGGTTCCCCAGCCCACTGGAAAAGTATAAATTGTAGAACTTATAATTTAGATTGTATGGATCGATGAACCTTATAAAAAATTATAAATAATTACAGAACTAACTTTTTTGCATAAATCTTTCTTCGTGAAGAACGCAAACAGCATTTAAACATAGAAGACTTGCTTCAAATAAATTCCATAATGTTATCATTTTGTTAGAAACTAAAGGATTATATACTTTATAACTATTTTATGTAAAATCAATCTAAAGCCAATAAATAAGAACGAACAAAATATATAAATGCCTTAAATTGTTAATATTTGTCTCTAAATACTTCGAAAAGGTAAACTTTAACTTTATTATGATAATGTGAATTGTAGTAATATTTACACAGGATATATATTACTTGACTGTGACTTGAGATTAAAAATTTGTAAAATTAATATTTGACAGTAAACACGTCACTATAGTCGTATTTTTAATTATAGTCGAATTTTTAATTAGACAATATCAACTGACGATTACGGTGTTGTCAGTTTTTAATGAAATAAAAATAGTGTTGTGACAAAGTAAAAACCCCTGAATTAATGATCGGTGATGGCACTAGTCGCCGCGCCGCGCTTTGTATTAAGACGTCAAAAAACTGATTGTAGTTACATAGTACTAGTACCTAACTTATATCAGAGCACTTTTATACAATTTTGAAATAGAAATAATATTCTTTTATTGTTTGAAATGATTAACTATTCACACTCATTGTTCATTTCGTTTTTATTTCAAACAATAAAAGAATATTCTTTCTATTTCAAAATTGTATAAAAGTGCTCTGATATAAGTTAGGTACTAGTACTATGTAACTACAATCACTTTTTTGACGTCTTATTACAAAGCGCGGCGCGGCGACTAGTGCCATCACCGATCATTCATTCAGGAGTTTTTACTTTGTCACAACACTATTTTTATTTCATTAAAAACTGACAACACCGTAAACGTCAGTTGACTTCGTCTAATTAAAAATACGACTATAGACTCTAGTTTGATGGTTGGTATTCTAAAAGATAAAAAGTTTTCTCTATTTTGTATAAGAATGACATAAGCTATCTAGCACCTAGCTCACGCTATGTCGCTTGAGACAAAATCAATGCGACAGGCATGAGTCATGACACACTAAGCGTGAATGTACAATGTAGGTGTCGCTATACCTAATACCAGCAACATTAACGACATGCACTGTACAGCTTGAGAGGAAGCGAGAAATAAATAAGACAGAGCAATATTCGCATCTGATTTATTGTTTTAAATACCTACAACATCTTAAATTCTACGTATGCATATATAACATTACTCTAGTGAGCTCTTGGTGTAATGCGTCCTTTCAGCTGTTAATATTTGGAACAACCAGTTCATCATGGTTCGAATGAACTCTTACAAATAAACGAGTAAAAGATATTAATTACTAATTAATGAGTAATCCCATAATGTTATTTATTTTATTAATGCGTAGGTACGTCAATCGGTGGTCATAGATGACTGTCTATATATGATGAACTTCTTCATCTGATATCTAATTAAACTTGGCACAAGTTAGATAATCATCTATGGTCAGAGCTGCCAGATTGTATAATTGGATTTGGATTGGATTGGTTTTAATTCCGTAGATAATATTAATTTAGCGCAGTGACTATTCGGACGGATATCCGTATGAATAGTCACGGCTATCTCAAAAAAGATACACGCAGCCATGAACCGCGGACTATGGCACTTGATGCTGCTTCAGAGCCCTTTGCATAAGGGGTAGTGAGGCCCTACTCACGAAAAACATCTTGGCCCTCCTAATAGGCTCATGGATTTCGCCAAAGGCATTCAACCTAAGCGACTTGGCCATATTTTCAACATAGCTGCTTGGGAAAGCATCCCCATCTTTTTATCGTCAGTCATCTCATGGAAATTACAATAGAAAGTCAAGTCAGCCCACTCAGCCTCAAAAATTGCTACAAACTCATGCTTAATATTTTTGAAATCGAAATAGTGCGCAATAGTGTTCTTAATACTTTGTCTATCTGCGTCTTTGCTCCATCGATCTTTTCGATCCCAATATTGTCGTTTCAAGAGAATGATCCGTTGTAAATATAAATTAACTATTGCACAGTGTGCAGTAAATTATGGATATTATAATGAATTAAAAGGAAGGCAAGTTAACGGCACCAGTGTGAATAGTAGAACTTTATTTAAATTTATGCTGTCATCGGGAATCAAACTCGAATACCCTAAACGTCACAGTCTCTTTTCGGAACGCCTTACCCAAAACCGACCCGTGTTTTGTACGTAAGAAAAGTTACGAGCTAAATTTTAAACCATATACAAAAACCATGAATATATAATATAAATACAAAATACATATACTTAATAGCTCTTGATCCTTGATCTTATTTCTTTACACTGCTGAATAAAACATTACTATATTTATCTCTTATACCTTACAATTAATTACATTTTTATCTCTTTGAGCCCGAGGTCAAGTGCCACAATAATGACTCTTAGTAATTATTTACGTCCTGTATGCAAAACAGAATTTTATTACTGCTAAGGTTAACTACTGCACAAATATACGAGTTCTGTAAAAGGTATTTGGAATGAGATCCCAACTTAGTATACTATCAGTTATCCAGATTTATGGAAACCTATAACTTATATGAAAGGGAACGTTTAATTAACTGCTAGAGAAGCTAACACTGGAGAAGAGCGCGTAGCAGAAGACGTTGGAAACTATGAGAGGAGGCCAATGCCAGGAGGCACGCTGGACTACGCGATTTTTTATATAAACCAATTTAAGAATATCATTACGTATATGTATAGACATACTATAGAAAAATAAAATTATTACTTATTTTTAATTTATCACCACATTCAAGAAAATAAAAAGCGTCAAATTTTTTGACGAAATCAATCAACGCTTAAAAATCTGAAAGTGCCAGTGACACCTGCATATTCTTCGTTAAACTGAACATTAGGTCTGAGTTCTTCGTTAGTACCAACATCGTCCATTGCACGCAAATACTCCATGTTCTCCGTCGAAGACAGAACTTCTACCCATTTATCTGAAACAAGTTTTTTTAAAGTCATTGTTTTATGCTTCTACCGGGTTTTGTTCGGTCCGGTTTTCTGCTTCTTCTATTAATCAAAATGGATCTTTTTAAACTAGATTAAATTAATAAATATTGTTATCGTCAATTTTTTCCGTAATCTGTAATAGGTATAAAATAATAATAGCAATAAATAAAAAAAAGTGCGTGCGTACAAAGTACACATGTCAGAAGTGAAACTTTGTAAATTAATTATTAAGTAATTAAGCTGCCCAAATCCAATAATTTAATTTTGCCAGTCTTTCTATATTAATGAATAATGGCTAAGGCTAATTAAAAACCAGAATTAAAATTAGTTGTGGTTATGTATATAGAAATACCACCATAAATATAGTAACAATAACCAAATAATATAACAAATTCACCACACACATTTTCTAAAAACCAACTGGGTCTTAAAAAAGGTCTTGGTTCTGTGACCTTATCAAAATACAAAACCAAAAAAAATGGTAATTTAGTTACTTAATAAAATAATAATGATATTGATATATATTAAAAACACCATCGGTGTTCAAGACTTAATCGCTCTCTCCCTTTTCTTCGACAAAAACGCTGCACATCTTCGTGACGTTCCGTAAAAATTTTACCCTCATGCGCCTAAAGAAGTTTCACTTCAAAAATAAAGTATGGAGTAAATAAATAGGTCCTTCAAATAAAGCAAACATGGCATCATACTATGTATATCCTGCATGGAGGCCGCCGTCCCGCCCAGTTCCACGGGTAAATAGTCATTCCCGATTAAATTTGCCAAGCTGTCGCAAGTAGCATGGTGGTGTAGCCGCTGAATTATCTTCGGCTTCAATATTTGTTTTAATATTGTGATCAACATATCTATAAGGTGTTTTGAGTTGGTAATAAAATGCAGCCCTTTAAATCGGATTCCGTAACATTCCTGAAACCGGTTAATTAATAGAATAAACACATCTATAAGTTATAACTGCTAGCTTTAAATCCCGATATCAGTGCATATTAAGTTAGCGCTTTAAATTTATTAAAGCTTTAGTCAGCTATGTATGTAATTCTTATTACGCTTATTATAACAATAATAATTATTATCATTTGATCGAATATCTATAAATCTGCTCATTAATGATTACCGTGACCGTAACTAGGTGACGATTATTGGTGAATCCTTTGCGTTATCACTAGAGAGGACCAGTGCCGGCCAATTGTTAACAAGTTATTGAGCTCATCAATAAAGTAGCTTACTGGTGTTTGTAAGTTGTGTAGTTATTGACTGTCTAATTACACAAGGGGTTAACTTAATATTTTATACTGATAGTAAATAATACTAAAAAAAGCTTGCTAACTTCTAACTAAGTACTTTTTAATTATACCACAGGATGCTAAATTATAGTAGTATAGTAAATGTCCTGAGGAGACATTACCCAATTATTAAGGACCTGTTATAAAACTTACTATCAATATTGTTAGTGCTTGTTTCATCTCAATGGGGTTACAGGCAGCTAAGAACGCCGTCATATCGGTTTGTCTCAGATCCACGATGTATTGATAGCTGACATAGTAATCGTGGGTTTTCATGTACTCTCCAAACTGAAATTCAGATAGCATAGACCTATGTATAGCGTGGCGTTGTTAATAATCTATACACATTTATTAATTCTAGAATACTACAGTGTCTGAAAGAAATACAAATTCTATGTTTCGTGATATATTTTATAAATATAATAATGATTATTCATTACCATATGAATCAAAATGTGTCAATTAACATTTTTGGTTGAAATATTCAATCATAATAAATTATTTTCAGGCGCGAATTTTTAAATTTCTGTGATCATTTTGTCGATGATTTTAAATGGCATAAATTATTATCTATACATAAAGAAATAATACTTACACATATTACATATCTATAATAATTGAATAATTGCGATGACTTTAAAATGTTTCCATTCACTTGAACGACAAACACTCTGTGGTTATTTTCATTTACTTCAGGCATTACTCCGAAATGTCTAAAATAATATTATAATTGTAAACCATAGTATACATATATATTAAACTAGCGGACCCGACAGACGTTGTCCTGTCTTAACTATGAATATTGATTTCAAATTGGTATAATTAATTAAAAATATTTCAGAAACAAAGTGTTTATTATTCTAATGCTTTATGTTATACAACATTCTTTGTTTGTTTTTCTGGCTCGCATATTATTATATTATCAATATAATAACTCCGATCGAAGCATTTATTTTAAACGATATTCATTTTTCTTACATCCTCTTTGACGATATTTGCAGCACGCATTCTGTCAATGTTACATCAAAAAGTTCGAATTGTATGTAGACCACAAGCCCATGAACAAAAAATACCTGTGAAATGACCCAACCTGAATTACGCTTAGAAGGCTGTTACTATATCTGAAAATAGCTCTGAGCACTATGCCGTCATTTCTGAGCGGTACATGTGAGTACGTGAGTGAATGGACTTTCTCATGTACAATGGGGTAATTTCGACTAATTATTAATGTACGGCTTTGTTATAAGTGTATAGATGATTAAAAATAAATGTCGAAAAACCTAGTGCCGTACAAAAGTGATGGTGCCGGAAGACGGCGCAAATTTTTAATTCGACGACAGTTGCAGAAGCAATATAGGTCATTTATTACTGTACGGCATTTGTGTCATTCCTTTTGGACACATATACAGATACTTTACCCGTAAACGCCGTACATATTTCCAGCGGAGCGGTCGAAAGCCAAGGGTCGGAACCCTACCCCTACACCCATATACCCTAAGGTCATTGTAAAATGTACGGCAACATGTTCAAAATATTATTTAACACGGACAATAATGTTTTATAATTATGCCGTCCAAATATTATAGTTAATATTTGTGTAATTAAATATTTATCGAAATTTCAGGATTTACCAAGTTCTTACTGCTGTAAGATCAGAGAATAATGTACGGCAACTTGTTTTTTTACATAATGTTACTAAATATTACCGTTGTACATTATAGCCGTTCATTATAAATGGTAACAAATAAAAATATTATGTTAAAAAGTATATGAAATTTCCGAAATTTAGATGACTTTTCAAATGCCCCTAGAGTAATATGGGGAGTAATATTTTCAAAGATTATTGTTATTTTATATGTAACAAATATAAATAAACAAAAAAAACCAGATGCCGTACATTTTACTCCAGATTATTCTTTACAGCTGATAAAAACTTCGACGACGTTTGAGGTGTCCCTTAAGGTCATTAATAACTGTACATATCTGAGTATACTACCATAAGGCTGTAAAGTATATTTACAGCCTTATCGTACCAGCAGAGAGAGGTAAAGGAAAAATATTTTTAACAAAAATATATATAATACAGGGCGTCCCAAAGTTATGAGACATGAAGGAAAAGTACCTTAAATATCGCAGATAGGGTATTTTACTAAAAGAAGGCTTTATGTTATTTATAAAAGTTAGTAATTCTGCATTCAAAGATTTTTTAAAAACTACTTGCCTCGTCTGGAAGTCGAACCGGCTTAAATTAAAAAAAAACACCCCTACTTTTATGATGCCAATCGAAACAATGGCCAAAACCTAATAACTTTTCTAAAGTAACAGACTCGTAGGGGATTTTTTTTAGGCCGAATACGATAGATAATGTTTTTAATTTGATTAAAAAGATATATTCACGCTGTTCCTTTCTTTTAAAATACTATGTTACTTAAGAAGAGTTATTAGTTTAAGGCCATTCTTTCGATTGGCATCATAAAAGTAGGGGTGTTTTTTTTTTTACATTTAAGTCAGTTCGATTCCCAGACGAGGCAAGTAATTTTAAAAAAATCTTTGAATGCAGAATTAATAACTTTTAAAAATAACATAAAGTCTTATTTTAGTAAAATACCCTATCTACGATATTTAAGGTACTTTCCCTTCATTTCCCATAACTTTGGGACGCCCTGTATTGGTAGGCGGTGGTAGCGGACTATCGAAAGTGTACGGCATTTATCTTTTATTGAAGATTGTCTAAAGTATTAATAACCTGTGTTATTGCCGTACAGATAAAAGTCACCGGAAAATGACTCTTTTCTGAGAAAAGTAATTTACCCCATACACCTATGTGTTCCACAAAAAATGTACGGCATGCCGGAAAATGTTATCTATTTGTGAAGTACTCTCAAGATCATTTAATTTTATGTTGATTCATATCATCTTCACCTATATGCTAATCAGATATATGTTGCGACCCTTGGCTTTCGACCGCTCCGCTGGGAATATGTACGGCGTTTACGGGTAAAGTATCTGTATATGTGTCCAAAAGGAATCACACAAATGCCGTACAGTAATAAATGACCTATATTGCTTCTGCAACTGTCGTCGAATTAAAAATTTGCACCGACTTCCGGCACCATCACTTTTGTACGGCACTAGGTTTTTCGACATTTATTTTTAATCATCTATATACTTATAACAAAGCCGTACATTAATAATTAGTCGAAATTCCCCCATTGTACCTGAGAAAGTCCATTCACTCACGTACTCACATGTACCGCTCAGAAATGACGGCATAGTGCTCAGAGCTATTTTCAGATATAGTAACAGCCTTCTAAGAGTAATTCACGTTGGGTCATTTCACAGGTATTTTTTGTTCATGGGCTTGTGGTCTAATGGTGGTTAAGTATTCTTAAATTTTCTAATTTTCCGCGCAATTTTTTTTTCTTTTAAAAGAACCTTCTCCTGAGAATTACAAACACAACAAAAAAATCAGACAAATCGGTCAAGCCGTGATCTATTTTTAGGTAGGTATGACAGATTGACATTGCACTTAAAGATATCGCTTTGAGAATATTAAAATAAGGTAGGTAATTTATTTAAATGTTTAGAAATAATCTTTATTTCTTTTCTTGTGTGCGAGAAACACACAATATTCATTCCATTATAACTTATTACGTTAATTTTTGAGTAATAAAAGTTAAGTATATATTAACGCAATAGAAATTAATTAATTTTAACTTGAAAATTAATTTAATCACTAAGTAATTATTAATTAATTTTCAAGTTAAAATTAATTACTTCCTAAAGTGCATTTTATAGTATGCTATTTTAATTATACAAATTATGAATTATCAAAATAAACTGTAATTTATTTGATTAAAAATATTTATTTTTTCGCCTCATTTTAACATAATATCAAAAAAGCACGGGGCGAGCAAAGGGGCTTTCAGTTCGTAGAAATCTCTACTTTCCTATGGTAAAAAAAAATATATATACATATTACCATAGTAAATCTTCTCAGAAAATGCAAAAAATCGTATGCAGTAACGCCCAGACCCGTCGAAGCTGAAATTTTGACGTCAGAATTTTCGATTGAAAATTAGGGTGCTTTTGTGATATTATGTTAAAATGAGGCGAAAAAATAAATATTTTTAATCAAATAAATTACAGTATATTTGGGACATAATAAGGTAAGTTTTCACCAAATTTCGTAGAATTTTTTTTTTAAAAAGATAAATAAAAAACCAAAAACTTGGTTTTTTGAACTTTTCACCTAAATTTTGAGGTTATGTGAAAAAATTGCAAATACAAAAGTTGTAGATC
Organism: Pieris napi; assembly: GCF_905475465.1. NCBI lineage: Eukaryota > Metazoa > Arthropoda > Insecta > Lepidoptera > Pieridae > Pieris > Pieris napi. The sequence continues at coordinate 356,542 of NC_062239.1, read as the reverse complement.
GTTTTATGACCTACAACTTTGCCATTTAACTTTTTTCCATAGGACTTTTAGTTTTACCGGAAATCGAGATAAACCGTTTTTTACCCTTAAAACTCCCCCCCTACCCCTTCCCGACCTCAGATCGCCCGTAAATTATTTTTCCTTTAATTTTTATAATATTATCCTCCCTTTCCAATAGGTTTCATCCTATTATTATTTATTTCACTTTTTATTTATTTTAAAGGCTATCTGCACTGGTCTAGTATTTTATAGTCGTGACTAAAAATTCTCCTGAACAGAACCGTCACCCTGGTGATAGGGCGTTGTGAATAAAAAATAATCATTTTGCAACTCGACACTCATATTCTTGCTTAAATAAAGTACTTTGACATGTTTCCACATTATTATCTTTGACGTTAGGAACACAACCACATTGCTTAGACAACAGTTAGTGCTTGTAATTTAATATGAACTTTATACATCGGCAATAAAGCTCAAATTGACTGCGTTTTAGTTAGAAAATAATTGTATGGGAAAAAGAAAAGGGCTGTTTTTATGGTTTTTCCGGCAATTATTCGATTTTTTCTCGCTGTAGAAACCATCCCTGAACTTCAACGAACATTGTAAAAAAAGAATTGGCCAAATTTGTCCAGGCGTTGTTGAGTTATGCGCTTACCAACACATTTTGTGATTCATTTTTTATATTATAGATACATATAAGAAACTGAAACAGCAAAAATTTTATGGGAATTACCAGTATCTACATAACACGCAGACAGTTTTAATTTACATTAATGGAATAAATAATAAAACCTAAAAGATATTACAGTTCCAACGGACTACAACATAGGAGCTAAAGAAAAAAAAACTTAGCAAATATCATCCATTTAAAATAGAAGTTACACGTTTATTGAATACCCAAACGCGTGTCATACTGATAGTTAAATAGGCGCAACAACAATAGTATTAATAATAAATTTCACAGTTGCCTCTAAATAAATGCCTCTATAGACATCACCATTCTCCAAAAACAGGCTGCCATTAACACCTCAACCATAACCAATAAAGTGTTTAGAAATTCAGTATTCCTACATCGCACAACTACAGTACAGGAAACGACCAATGCATAGAACCTTATAAATAATATTTATATTGGGGCGTGAATACTTTTATCTGGAGGGTCTGAATACCCTCGTGCACTGACGATACACCGTCTGTACGTTGTGCAGATTTTAATCAACCTTTCAAATATCCATATACATAATAACACAAATATTATATAACATTAAAACGCATCCTCACTCCGGTTTTGTGTAATCGATTTCAGAAATGAGACACGAATATGCTTACCCGATTGCAAATATATCTGCAAACTCTTTTCTAATATCACGAACCCCAAAAAATCGTGGCCATAATGACCTCAACGTGCACACTCTATCTATCTGTTTCTTCGCTCGTTCAATGGATCCTTTTCCCGAAAGAATGGTCGTTTCTAGAAAATGCTCACCTATAAAAAATTAGAAATAAGGTAACTTAATATGTCTCAATATAGTAATGCATGTCTATCTATAGTTTTAAAGGCTAACCAAACGACCTTCGTCCTATTAAATATTACACTTTTGTTCGTTATATTTATGTATTAGGTACATGTAGGTATATATTATGTACTTTAGGTAATCGTAAATACGAGTACAATTAAAGTAAAACGAAACTCGAAAAATATGTAAAACAAAAATTTTAATTAGAAAAAAAATTAATGATCTACTTACCAAAATCCTTCTTTTTAAAATGCGGTTGATGCTGTACCCACTCCTTAAGGATCTTGACAGCGGTATTCATCTCTCCTGGTTTACCCAGGTTGATCTCATCCCGGATAACTTCCAGAGTGTCCGGCTTAACTTTTAAAAGTTTATCTTGAGGAATAAATTCCATTTTTATTTTTAATAGTTATACGTGGTATTCCATGCGTTCTTTATTACTGAATGTGTAATGTCTTAGAATCAGTAATTTGCAAGTAGGTAAGTGAGGACTAAATCATAGATAAATCTAATTTACTTATAATAATTTTAAACGTTAAAACAATAAACAAATAGAAACCTTTCATCCGCTAAGAGGTCTTTAATAAAATTATTACTACGAGTTAATGTATAAGGTTCGATGTCGAACAGGTCCGCCATGTCTGGAAATGGGCTGGTCACACAGACCTTACTTGGAATGGGTCAGTGGGAAGAAAAAAGGGGGAGGGGGCGCACCAGCAACCTGGGAAGGTGTAATAAAACGGATAGCGAGGAAGCATTGGAAAATTATAGCGAGGATCAGAGACAAGCCTTCAAACTGGAGGTCGTGCACTAATAACTTAAACATAATGAACGTAATGTAATCCTGACTATGTAGTATTCGAATACAGGCTATTTTTATGTTTTTTAATTTGTTTTTTTGCTGTCGATGGCTACTTACGTTTTAACCCTATTTATAGACTGCAAGACTATTTAAGTTAATATACTTCGATACATTTAAACATCAATTCAGAGTACTTTCTTTCACTACGACTATAATTAATTGATATTTTAATGTGACAATGTTACCCTAATAACTAGAATACATATTATATAAAGTAGGAATTAAGTAATCCTTAAACTTGGTTCACTATTTTCTAGTAGGTACTCAGTACCCGCAGGTATATCTAAAGTATTATCGCGGTAGGTATCGTATAGTATAGTAGGTATCGCGGATGTATTCGATTAGGGCGAGGGAAATTTCCTGACCGCTGATTTCGATGTTCATGATGTTTTTCTTTGAATAGGAATCAGCAAGAATTTTACATTAAAATTTTACAGTTTGCTTAGAAGCCGCAACCAGCCATCGCCCATCGGGTTTAAACGCATAATAAAAATGAGGCCTACGCATCGAATTGTACTACCTGTTTTTTAAGATGGTTAAAATGCATATTGCATAGCGATAAGCGATCTGTACAAAGCTAATATCATGTTGAATTAAGTTTGTTTATAAAAGTACCATTTGTTTTTGTCAGCTCTTTGAGAAATGTTTATTCATAATTGAAGTTTAATTATATAAGCGGAGTACCCTGATGTACATGTCTCCTATATACTTAATTCAGGGGCTCCAATATCTGTTATAAATGTTATTGAATAAAGATTTTGTTTTTGTTTTTAATATAAGCCGAAGCGCTAGGTGGGTCCGGACGGCATACCGGCATGTATTATGAGGGATAGCCGATAAGCAGTAGGCCCCTTGCCTATTTATATAATCTATGTCTGGATAACTGTTACTTTACAGATTGCTGGAAAATCACGAGAGTCGTTGTGAGTGAAAATCACGAGAGTGATACCCAAAGGTGATAGAAAAGACTCTGTGGAACCGCATAGACCTATACTTTCGGTGGCTAAATTATTGACTCCCGCTGAAATATTCAAAGAAGCTCTGCACCCGAGTATTGCTGCTGGGTTTTAGACCCTTGCGTAGTACAAGCAGCAACTTCCTGAACGCAATTACTTATGTACCTAAACCCTATTCTGGATGCTGGATTGAAAGATGCTTTATATTTAATGCTATGATTACAGGAAGGCGTCTGACATCGTGGATATGTCGCAGTAATGTAGTTAAATCAGAGTGTTAATTGAATCTCTTGACAGTTAATTACAGATCGATATTCATATTGTTATTTTCATACAAATTTAGTTTACGACTTCCTACATACACTGCCAAACACATCTTTATAATAATATGTTCGCAGAATGAGTTTACACTTTCACAGTAATGATATGGTATATCCTATGTATTTAATATAATTTCCTTTATTATAATTTTAACATTATCGTACTGGCTTATTACTGTAAGTATAGTGTATTTATTTTTATGAATAAAAAATAAAACTGTTTTTTCCGGAAAGGGTCACCAGTTATGTCAATGTTTGTGAAATGGTATCACTCTCTGGCTCTGTGGCACATTTAATAATTTTTAGTCTGTTTTCTTGTTACAAAAACTTGTCTAAAAAATGTAAACTTAATTTTAAATAGTTTCATAGTTTGTGATATTAAATGATTGATTGTTATAGTTGAAATGTTAAATAGTAAAAACGTATTTTCAATTGGATTTTCTGTTATTAAAGTTTAGTAGAGTTAAATTGTGATTAAATATAATAGTTTCTTTAAATTATGGCCTCAATGCCAAACGTCGATAAATTAGAGGAAACATTAAAAAGGGATCAAGAGAGCATACAGAATAACTTAAATAAGTTTTTGAAGCCTGACTTTTGTGAAAATGAAGAAGCAAAAATCAGTAACTTATATGCAAAAGATGAAGGGCCCCAGTGGCGTAAAGTCACCGGTAGTGGTGTTACAAAGTCGTTGATTACAAAAAATTTGCCGAAGGTCTTTCAGGATTTACCAATACATACGCAGTCTACGTCGAGGGGGGACGTGGAGCTGGAACTGGAACAACAAATTGTTTCATTTGTCGGTAACATAGACGATGAGGAATATGATAAACTTGTCGAATTTTGCGAGTAAGTTGTAAATTAAACATAAAGTATTATTACTCGTTCGATTAAAGTAATTAATAATTATTTCATTTAGCCCAAAACATTTGGAAACTGGTCATGAATTAAAGATGTCAATGTCACTACCTACTAGCAAGGCTTCTGCTATGAACAGTTGCTATAATCCTCAAGCTTCCAGTTCTCTACATACCTGCAAGAATCTAATGTTCCGAAAAGAAATTGATAAAAAGAATTGCTATTCCCGGAAGTTAAAATATAGAACAGTATGCCTTATACCACCACCTGAAGACGTAAGTAATTGATATTAAAACTAACACTTACTAACTCTGCACTCCAATAATAAAATAAAAACTTAAAGCATTTTTATACTAGTAGGATATAATAATGCAATCTATTGGCTCATATAAATTTGAGTGGTTTTGGAGCTATAATATCTGTCTTTTTTTGCAATTTAGAAAAAATTAATACCTTTTTTGAAAATTTAATTCAATTATTATTATATAAGTACATAGTAAACATCATTATTATATCCATTTAATTTAGTTCTATTGTATGTGGTTAGCTCTAACCAATATTTAATACATTATATTGGTTTAAAAAGGGGGTTCACATATTTGTCACATTTAGCATTTATAAGAAAGAAATGTGAAAAATAACAGTGCTTATGTTGGTGTTTTTTTCAGGATGATCAACCTGACAATGAGTTGCTGCAATCAGGGAAAGATATCATCTACAGAGTTAGAATATATCGGCCATTCCCCTATACACATTCAAAACATGTTGGTATTTCGCTTTAAACTTCTAAATCATCAATCTAATCATTGCGTAAAATTGATAATTTCTTGTATAGATGGCGTTGAGAAATTTATTTTTGACCTGAAGTATTGCCATTAACATTCTTTTGGCCTCTAATCTATTATTCTAACAAATTTCTAAACACTAATACTTAAAGGGGCTATACTTATTCTGGACAAGCTTATAATATTGCAAAATATAAAATTAAAATGGCTCTTATTAAAGTGAATCAAAAATATGTCTCTCATTGCTTACAGACTGTCCGTCATTCGCTCTTGATGTCAGAAATCGTGGTGCTGGGGCAACAGCCCCTTTGGGTTCTGAGAGATCACATTTACTGTCTCAATGACATCTCTACAGGCATTGATGTCTCGGAGAACCCGGATGTCGTACCCTCAACCTCACCTAAGGTATTGCATCAACTGTGTCTCAATAACAAAGCAAATGGAAGCGGACACATTGTTTGAGGTGTTCCAAAAAAAAAAAATTTTTTTCAAAAAAAAATCAAAAATCAAAATACGTTTATTCAATTTAGATGCTTCTTAGAGCATGCTTATGAATGTCAACAACGTTTACAAAATTCACGAAAGAGCAGGACTACGCCATCCGTTCGCAAAACTACCAGGAGGTCTTGTTCTGAGAAGAACGGGCAAGAAACTCAGCAAGTTTTGCCCTTCCTTTACATTACAATTATTCAAAGGAAAATGTCATAAACCACAACGTCATTAAAGTTACATATGTAAAAAAAAATAAAAAATCTGTTCTGTGATTTACCACATTCACCATTACACACATATTCATAACACTTCAAAGATAACAAATCAAATTATAAGAATATAATTAGAACTATTGCCAAGCGTTTTTATCTTCCAGGTAGTCATTGACTGTGTAGTAACCTTTACACATTAAGGTTTTTTTGATATGTGTTTTGAATCTGTTTAAAGGAAGTTCCAATATTTCACTAGGAATCATGTTATAGCAGCGTATACTTAGGCCTACAAATGAAGTATTTATCAAAATATCGATTTTCTTGAACAAATTTCTAAGTGAAGTGCCTGGTTTCAAGCAATAAATTGACCTAATAGCACGTTTTTGCAAGACAAAAATAGATTGTATATCTGCTGCTTTGCCCCATAAAAGAATTCCATACGACATAACGCTGTGAAAGTAACTAAAATATACTATTCTGGCAGTTTCCTCGTCTGTGAGTTGCCTAATTTTCCTAACAGCGTATGCCGCAGAACTAAGCTTGTCAGAAAGTTTAGTGATATGCTGACTCCATTGAAGTTTTTTGTCTATTGTAATGCCCAGAAATACCGTAGAATCAACTAAATTTAGTTTTTCATTGTTCAGTTTAAGCTCTATAAATTTTAAATTTTTGTATATATTATATTATAATAGTACCTCCTCTGAACTTAAATATTATGCAAGTATATTTATAAAAGACGGGAATAAGGGAAGAGCAGTGTTAGCCTCGTCGGAAGCGTTTCTACAATAACAACTCGTTACCTTGCAACGGATTAATACATTTTTGGTAAATATTATTTGATGGTATTTTAAATCTGATGAAATTGTAATATCCTCTTTCAGGAACTATTTCCGTCTAGTTTCATGTTCATCAACAACGTGTTCTACGTGGACGAACGCAAAGGCTGCTCCGACATCACTCTGGAGTTGCGGGGATGGGCGGCCGCCCGGAACATGGGCACCTTTCCCGTTCACTCCATGGACGTCAAGCTGGAAGACGTCAAGATCCGGCTCGGACATCCCGATGTATGTTGCCTTGTTTGATGCATCGGTTACTTTTGAACCGTCCCTCCTCACTCTCGGTCGCGTGTCCTCCGTCAGGTCTACGTGCACCTGGGCGACTGCGAGCACCCGTTCACCTTCTCGGAGGCGCGGCTGGCGCACCCCCGCGACCCTCTGCGGCGGGTGTTCCCGTTCGTGAGCCAGGTGGGCCTGAGCCAGGTCAACTACTGCAGCATATGCTCGGAGCACAGCACCAAGTGGGTCGTCAAGCGCTGCGACATGGTCCCCTTCGACCCCACGCACTTCTGCGACACCTGCTTCCGCCTCTACCTGTACAAGGACGGGAAGAAGGTGTGTCCCTTCAAGGCTTACGCGTACAAAGGGAACGAGATGAGCGTCTTGAAGCCCAGGCAATGATCGTAAGGTTCCTTTCATTCCTTAAGACTCCCCAATTCCTCAGAAGCCGACTCATTAACTTAACTTTGTTAGTAATGAAATAATTAAGCCCCGATGTAGGCTCGTCCGTATGTCCACGTCTAGCGAAGGGCTCTTCGTAAGACGTCGGAGGTGTATTAAAACCCAACAAAAAACTAATAAGAGGAACTGAGGAACCGCCCCGTGTCTCGTGCACCGATTCATGGTTTTATATGGAAATGGTATTTTAAGTGGATATTTAAAATACGTTCGAGCTGTGTACAATTAGATTTAATAAATAAACTGTGATCACCGATAACTTGTGTTCCACTAATTATTTTTCCTCCTAATTCCGTCAGCATTTCCATAGGGCTCCAAAATAATGGAGATATAGATGTGTTCTTACAAATGACTGAAAATTGATTTGATACGATTTATTTGCAAGGGGCGGCGTCGCTTCAAAAGAATGGAAGGACTATTCGTTCGATATGATACGAGAATTGAACCTTACGATTTCTACAGTATCGAAAGTGTTGCGACGAATTTTAATATATTTTTCTAATAAAATATCTAGCTAAAGAGATGAGTTGATGTTGTTCAAACTTCTCAAAAACGCCATTCCGATTTCATTCTGTAACGATACCATTAATATTGTTGAGACTCTCAATAGATAGTTCTAAACGATATCCCTATTTGTATTAACAGTGAGGTGTCGTTGGAAATAGCGAATAGGATGGGCCGAGCTGACCAGAACCCGTTTGGGGTCAGCCTTGGGCACTCGGATTAAGGCTCGGGTAAGTCATTTATGTGCGTTTATTGCAATTTAGGTCAAAGACTCGATACAGGTCAAGATTGTGATACCAATCTCCTGATGACTTTTTGATGTAGTCTACAATGGGTATAATTATTTGTTATGTGGGAGGATTCTGGACCATTTACATTCAATTATCTATATTTCCTTTTGACCAATCACAGCCAAGAGCGACACGGGATCCATTCGTTTTACATTTTCTTCATCTATATCTCAAAATCTAAAATTATGAATGCTGCAACTTAGTATGTTCTTAATATTCCATACGAATTAAAAATGCTGGCAGGCTTTTTATATCAATCATCTCAAATATTAGGTCCTTACATATGAAATTGGCGTTTTGTATGGGAGGAACAAAAAGTCGAATATTTTTAAATATAATATATTTAATTAATCAAAGTATGAACCATTGTTTTCTATGCACTTTTGCCATCTCATAGGTAGTTCATTGATCCCTTTACTAAAAAAACCAGTCGGACGGGAATCAATAAAATCTGTGAAGGCGATTTGGACTGCCTCATCAGAGTTAAATTTTTTCCCTTGCAAGAAGTTGTCCAAATTTCGAAAAAAATGGTAATCTGTTGGAGCAAGGTCCGGGGAGTACGGAGGATGTCTTAGACATTCCAATTGAAGCTCTTCTAATTTGGTAGCCGTCTGTTGTGCAGTGTGTGGTCTAGCGTTGTCGTGAAGTAGCAGTGGCGTGGAGCGATTGACCAGCCTAGGTTGTTTAGCCGCTAGCTTTTCCATCATGGTTTGCAATTGCTGACAATAGACATCAGCCGTAATAGTCTGGCCAGATTTGAGAAAACTGCAATGAACAATACCGGCACTATACCACCAAACGCTTACAATAACTTTTTTGGGGTTAATTTTCGCTTGGGGCAGGATTTGGCTGGCTGGCCAGGATCCAACCATTGCGCTGAGCGCTTCCGATTATCGTAAAGAATCCATTTTTCATCACAGGTAATGATTCGGTTTAAAATACCTTCATTATTGTGCTGGTTCAGTAATGTAACGCAGCAGTCGACGCGCGTTTGCCGGTTTGCTTCAAGTGAATTAAAACAGTTTTATCACTAGCACCGCAGCCTGCAGCTAACTCGGACGTGGTTTACGATGGATCCGCTTCCACAATAGCCTTCAATACTTCATTATCAACTTGGGTCTTAGGCTGTCCACGGGGCTTGTTCTACAGGTCGAAATTTCCAGAACGAAAACGTTGGAACCAAAAACGAACTGTGTTTTCTTTTGCAACATGACCGCCATACACATCATTCACCCTTCGAGTCATTTCGCAGCACTAGTGCGACGGCGGAACTCGTAGTCGTAAATAATGCGATACTTTAAGTTTTCCATTTTGTAAAATGAGTGACGCAAACAGAAAAAAACAAATGAATGACGGTCATCGAAGCACAAATACATGATTAAATAGCTGTACAAATTTTAATTTGGAATTCTTAACCAAAGAGGAGATATTTGAGGTCAAAGTGGCCAAAACGTAAAACGCCAATTTCATATGTAAGGACCTAATATTTTAGACAACGTACATCCGTGGTGTTTGCTTTGTTTTTTCATGACGGCGCAATCAAATTAAAAAAAAAATAACATTTGTTTTTCTTTACAAAAATATTATTTCTTTTTTTTATCGTGCTAAATAAAACATCTTTACAAGATTTTTTAAGATTACGAGTAACTAAGGTTACGCGTATTTATTTTTGTAGTGAAACTTCTTTAGGCGCATGAGGTGTGCAGCATTTTTGTCGAAGAAAAGGGAGAGAGCGGTTGAGACCGATTGAGAGGGAGTAAGAAGGGCGAATTACCTTATAGAATTCTAGTTTTAAAATTAAAATTTCGTAAAGAAAATTTATGAAATATTATACTCTGATTTTTTATTCCGTAGAATTCTGACAGCTATCATTTTTTGACATGTCAGTGATGGCAAACCTTTTTGGCCGGGCACATTTTTCAATTTCAATTCGAGTCTGAACATCTGAGTCTATACAGACATTTTATTGTTAGTTAATGTACCCATTTTATTAAGTGCGGTGCTCAACATTAAAAGTGGTTTAACGGCGAGTGGTATTTACGTCCCTTTTCATCACAAACAGGAACAAACGCACAAATAAAGATAACATTTTATTAAACCTGGAATTAATAGGCAGTGATGCCAGCTCAAGAATAAAATAAAGTATTTAAAGTTAATTCGATCTAATGTTCGTGATATTGAAATATTTTTTATTTTTGTATTAGGTCACTTGACTAAGTAAATATGTAGATTTACCTTTTTGTAGGTAAAACATGAAAAATACCATTAGTAGTATTTTTTTATTGCCCTCAAATAGTCAAATTTGTCCCTTTTTCGGTGGAGAACTTTTTTAGTAGTAACACTTATGAAATGTCAGAATTCTACGGAATTAGTAGAGATAGTATTGGTATGTTATCTAAAACTGGCGGCTTCAACACATTTACACTTTGTTATTGTGTAGTGTCTGTGAATAAGCGCGACTGTCAATGTCAAACTGAATATGCATCATGAAAAGACTGTCCGTATCTCTCGCGCTCGGTCAAGCTTATGAGTATAAAAGAGACAGTTATTGTTTTGCTTTTGCTACTGTTTATGTTGATCTTTACTGTACATATTGATCTTTTTTCTCATTATTATTTTGTCTGTGATTTTTTACTTATTTGGTTGGAGGTTAGAATACTTTGAAAAAAATGTCTTATGAAATATATTCCGTCTAAACATTAGGACAATCTCGTGAAATGAAGCACAATGTTTTAATTATTTTAAACATCTTAATAAAAACAGTTTAATGAAAAAATATTATTTTTAATTTGACATAAGGTGCGACTGGGGTTTCTAAGAGGAGTATTGAAAGAATTGTTAGTGAAGTAAAAGCGAAGTGTGTTGAGCTAGATGGAGCTTATGTCGAAAAATGAAAAATTATTTACACAAACTACTCTTTAACGTTCTTGGTCGGGCTTAGAACTTTTGGATCCACCCTCGTATGCACATAATATTTATATGTATTTGACACATTTTTATTTTTTTATAACCCACCCAACCTTACTAAAACCAGAGTAGACTAAAATATATGCCTTTTTAAACATACTGTATAGTGAAATTGCATTAGTGTGAGTACTGTGAACGCACCAGCTTTCGATAACCGACCTATAGTTTATATTTTATGTAAAATGATTTATTAAAATCTCAAATGACGAATTGTATATTAAAATGCCACGTGTTTTTATTATCTAAGAAATAAATTAATAAATAAATTAAAAAATTAAATTTATAATTTGTATTAATTTTCGACACTTAATATTTTAATGCCATTTAAATTCATTAGATTCCTAACATATCTTCCTTTTTCCCTCCCTCTAAGTCTCGGAAATCTAAAGTTTTAGATTTGTAGAAATTTGAACGAGATTTAAAAATTTGTTTGCCAAAGAAGTTTCACTTCTCACATGTGTACTTTGTACGTACGCACTTTTTTATTTTATTTTTGCTATCAAACATAACACATGTTAAAATCCAATGGACAATCAGATATTGATGAAAACATGTTATAGAAACGATATACATGTGTGAAAATGACATTAGAATTTAAGAAGGCGCTGAGTTTACCAGATCATGCAACTTCCTCACAATCGAGTAGCCCGCAATATTGCAGCACACAACACACGAGGGGGCTCTTTGTTTTGAAGAAGTCGCATAGGTCTGTCAAGCATCCGCGGATATACAGCGTATAATACATATGTAGGAATAAGGGAAATAATAATAATAGCAAATAACGAATACAGCAAGGTTGCTAAAACGACTCTGCGGAAGGTCTTCATGAAGTTGCTGAAAATGTCCACCGACTCGAGTCCATTTTCATCACAGTTTTATTGTAAATCCGACACAATCTGTTAACTGTATGTTAAAACTAGTATATAATGAACAGAGTAACGTGTGACAATAGTATTCTGTGATATGCCTTCTATTATTTTACACTCTTTATAAAGTTATTAGGATTCTTGTTTTATTAATATTGCATCAGTAACGTTGTATATGCAACCGACAGAAATAGTGTCAATTGTGGAATTGAGATAACATGAAGCAGGTGGTCTTCCGCGAGGGCGGGCGCTTCCTGCGCGGCACGTGTTTGCACGTGGATAATTGCTTTCCTCATTCGAACCTTTGATTGGGTAAAGTGATATGCGTCCCCTGACGGGGCTTTGGCGCGATGCATCGCGTTACAATACAATGTGTAAGTAATGACAATTGGATAATAAGAAGTGTTTTTTTCCAAAAACGTTCTCACACTCACCATTCAGCGATTGAAATCGTCGACGACCCGTCACTTTCCGAGCAGTTTAATCCCATGGTGTTGCGTAGCGATGAGGGTCCTCTCTGCAACCTCTGCCCCATTACCGAGTGTTCCAGTACCAGTTCAGAGGAGTTGCTCGGGCGATGAGGCGTTCCATAACAGAGCGTTTTTTAAGGCAGTTCTTGCCGCGCGCACTCTCGATGTGGAACCAGCTACCGACTGAAGTATTTCCGAACAAATTCGACGTAGGGTCCTTCAAGAAAATAGTGTACTAATTCGACCGGCAACGCACTTGCAAGCCTTTTGGCAATGGGAGTGTCTATGGGTGGAGGTATCACTTAACATCAGGTAAGCGTCCTGTCCGTTTGCCTCTGTTAAATAAAAAAAAAACATGTCAGTCGTGATACATATAGTTACTCAATAAAAACTATTTTAAAATAAATCGTTACTTGTAAACAACACTAAGGTTTGGAGTGTCTGCATCTGTTATCTTCAGTTTCAACATCGTACGAAATCAACACAGCCTCAAATTGAGATGTGACCGGGTTAGCGTTCGTGTGCTATATTAGAATTACTGCTGTTTTGCTGTTCTTCTAGAGGTTCGTGTTGAACTATTTCCGTAGGAATGGAAGATTGAAGCTTAATAAATTAAATTTATTAACGTTCTCTGATATATAAGATAGGTATGCAAGTACACGTTAAAATATGTCTCAATATTATGTGCTGTAAATAGTTACATAACATTGATTTACTCATTGTTTTTCACATTGTTTTAAAATTACGACTTAAAACTCGACGTTTCGAGTGTTTTACAGCATTCGAGGTCGTCGAGAGACATGTTCTTTGAAATTCTTAATGAAGTAAGATTTGCAATACGTAATCTTAAAATTTATAAACAACGTTTTCTTAAATACTTAGGTTAATAAAGAATGTTAGTACTGTATAGTACAAGTTAGTGAACGTACAAGTAGCCAATGTGGATAAACACGTGCTAAGGAAATAAGAGAATCATGTATTTGGAATGTAACCTCATTCGGCTGTTAATGCGAAAAACAACACATTACATTTATAATTCCTATTAAATTTCGCTTATAATGCAAACGTATCCTAGAGTCAATGATCTATAAACACCTGACCTTAAGTAAAGCTTCAATTACTCTTTGTTTAATGTATAAGTTTCAAAACAACTTTCAAACTTTTGATTTTCCCCCTAAGAACAATTAATATGCTACTAGAGTAGAATAAGTTAATAGGGATAAAGGTTATCAAAGCCACTTTTATACGTTTTTTGCGTGTAAAAATTGTTATTTATAAAAATTATTTCATCGCCAAAGAAAGAAACATTTGGTCAAAAAGGGAAATTTAGAAATAGCCCTATATCAGTATTAATTAAATTATATAGGATGCGTTACAGCAAATGAACTGGTGATCTCATCGCCAACAAAATGAATATATAACAGTCGCGGCTCGCGCTGTGTCAATATTATATCACGGTGGGATTATTTCAATTACATAATTACAGACAATTTTAAGACTATAGAGAAGTATGGCAATCAAGGTTTATAATAATTTACCTAAAACATTCAAAGATCTTCCTACTAGTTTTTAAAAATCGTAATGAACTACTTTTGGAAAAAAAATATTTTTCTATTAATGATTATTCCAGTGAAACATTGTAACTAATATTAATTTGAAAATATATTTTAATAATGTGATGATGTAGTATTAAAATAACGTAACTCTATAATTCATAATTGATTTAAGAACTGGCAGAAATTAATGTAAAATTAGAAGCATTTTATATATAATTATATATTTTTTTGACGTTCATAAGTGTACATTGTGTTACATATATGAATAAATGATTTTGACTTTAATTTTGAATGTAATATGTAAAATTCCTTTTATGACAAATTTGCACGCCATTATGTGTGGCAGAATATGCGAAGTTTACCATATTGTTGCAAATAAATTATTATTATTATGGAAAATCATTTAGTTTCGTTTGACTTGATACCCTTTGTAAAATTAAATTGATAAAAAGTGAATACGGTACATACTACTGACAAATAGTACCTATATATAAGTTTTTTGTGTATTTTGACGACACATATTTATATAAGACACTTTTGTACTGATAGTATATCGTAATACTTTCTATTCAAGCGAAGGATATTGTTAACTTAAGAGGTAAAACCTACTTAGATTTGCTTATTTGAAACAACAAGCCACAAGCCAACTTGATGGAAAATATTAACGGATGCAATATGTACCGAGTATAAAATAGAAAAAGCTTTATCTAGGTGTCCTACTTTAAATTATTAAACCAGGTTATAGACAAGATGTGTCGCACGAACAAACATTTATTTTTGCTCTCCGTTGCATCTCGGCTCAGTGCACCATCACGGCCTTGAGCTAAAGAATCTTAATATGGAAAACCTCTCGGCTCAACGATTTTAAATAGTAAAACTGAGGATATGTTTGGCAGGTTTAGAGTGGTTTATCCAAGGACTATTGTTGATAAAAAGAGTGGCGGAGAGTTTATTGCTAAGTTCTTCTCGTCCGTTCTACGCCCTTGATTTGAGGACTGGCAGAAATTGTAAAATTAGAAGCGTTTAATATGTATTTCTTTATTGACGTTCATAAGTGTACATTGTGTTACCTAAATGATTGAATGAATTTGAATTTGCTGTACAAAAAATGCATGAGGAATTAAATCTGAAAAGAACTCGTGCTGTGAAGAGTAACAGTATTCGTCTATCTATTTTTAATAATGTCGTCATACTTACCTATTTTTGGTCTTAAGGCAGCGGTTTTATGAGTCCAAGTAAACTTCATCAATCAATTTTATTGCGACATCTTCAAAATAATGACTATTGTTATAATTTTTGGACAATGTTACTCGTACCCGTGTAGATATTCCATTACAAACAGTCTAGAACTGCCTGTGCAAAACAGTCCGTGCGTCAGAGCATTAATAAAAAAGGGGTAGTTGATTTGTTTTGTTCATAACGGATAGTTGCTGTAATGGCCAAAGATAGTGGTAAATTTAGGTTAGGTTACGTAATGTAAATGCTGGATAATTAATCAAATTGGATTTATATCTCAATTGTACGCTGAATCAATGGGTCGTAACGGTGATTGGCTTATCTGAAACCTTGGATGCGTTTTAACTATTCCCACTCGGGACGTAACATTTAGAAGTTGAATATTACATTTTTTTATTGAGAAATCATATGAGCAGTATGAAAGTATGGTAGCGTAGATAATAATCAGTAAAATCTAGATTTAGCCGCAAAAACGTCAAACTCTTAGTTTTAGAGTAATAAATCTTAATAGACACAATTAGAGCTGTGTAGAGACGATAGCTAGGTAAAACTAATTGGGTCGCGCTAGAAGGAGGCTGCAAACAGAGATTAGATATCTCTCGCAAACAGCCTGTGTGATAATGTTTAAACAGCGCCCGCGCCGCGAATCACCATAAATAGAATTCATTTGATTTCACCAAGATTCCTCTATTTCACATTAGTTTTTATCAGCGAAATATTTGCTTTTATATATCGATAGGATGAAATATATTTATAGATAGAAGAATATATGGATATTCTCATATGGCCAAAAATATTTATAACTTAATACTGTTACATAAAAACTTTTCTTTTTTTGAACTTACATATTTTGAATTTGGAACACGTATATTATTTTAAAAACTTCTTTCGATTTTGCGCCATTTAACATATTATTTTTTCATGTTCATTATCAAATTGCAATATGGAATGGGGTGTTAAAGAAAATAGGATTGTAGTGATCGCCTTGCACAAAGTGGGTATGGAGCCGTCGGTCATATTCCAGACACTTCAAAAGCTTGGTATCAGCAGTATGTTTGTATATCGTACTATCAACAGATACAACAACACTTCGTCCGTCGCACCAGAAACGGGGCGGCAGCGTGCTGTTAGAACTACAAAGGAAACAGTGCGTAAATCCATAGATTCGTGGCCAAACAGATTAAAGGCCAAAGGTGGCCATTTTGAATAGAATATATTTTTTTGCTAAGACTTGAATAAATATAATTATATATATTTTTTGATAATATTACATTACTTCATTAAAAAAAAATGCATTTTCATTTGCAACAGAACTTATGGCTGGACTAGGTAGATACGTAGTAGAAACGTGAAACGTTTTCGTTGGTTAGTAAGGTTCAAAGTCGGGAATTATGACAATACTAAGAACTTTTTACAATGAAATCCTACTAAAGCCACAGTTTTAGAAAAGTGTTTGCTTAGTCGGTAATATAAAACGAACTTGTTTACCATAGATAGAGTTCGATGCTCGTGCCCAAACGGTGCCAAAACATTCCTCACATAGCAACAAATAATTGTAATCTTATCTTTGTAATCCCTGAGGTGCGAATTTTTTGTGAGCTGCGAAACCAGAGAATTGTATGTAATTAAAATTCTTTTGGAATATTATTGTGTTTACATAGCTTTTGTTTTTGTTAGCGAATTTTGGAGAGTGGTAGGTATTGTCTTTGGTGTTTTGGGTATAAAAATATTTATCAAAATTATATTTACACTTTATATTGCCTGGCTTAATTTGAGCTTATAGCATAGGTAATTATGAAATACAGTTTGTGAAAAATTTAAATAAGACCCAATAAAATGCGTATTAATGATTCAAAAAATGTATTGACAGTTGTTCAGGTGTCCGTGAGACGAATCGTCAATTATCTAAATTTAGGTCAGAGTAATTATTTATATTAGTAATATTCAATATTTTTGCTCATATTTTAATTAAAAAGGAAAAATATTCCATATATTTTCTATAGATAGTGCGTTTTAAAATCGACTGACTGTGGCTATACGTAGAAAGGGTCTTTTTATGTTAACTTCAGTTTGCCAAAGTAAGACATGTTATGGTAAAATAATTTATGCACATAGAGTGTTTGTATATTATACTTACCTTATGGCATATATATGTCCATACAATATTTTTTTATATTCATTGTCGAACACGACGAAGTAAAAATATGTATTTGAAACATTGACGTAATAGGTAGATACATATACAAAATGTTTAAGGCCGTTTCAGGGTCGTTTGAGTTTACATACCTACATGTGCATTTATTATTTAAATTTGCTGAAGACTGAAATATTTTCACTGTGTTTACTTAATGAATAACTATGTTAAGAGACATGAAATGTAATATGCAAAAATTGTTTATATTATTACAGTTTTAATTTAAAATGTAACTAAATATGAGGATTTCAGTCGAAAGTGGAAATAAATAATAATTAGGTAATTGAATTGTGTGGTTGAGCCTTTAAAATTGACAAAATTTTCTTGGCCATTTATTTGTAAATTAACTAATATAAGTAGCAACATAATATTCGAAGAAAACGCATCGATCTCATGAAGATCGATCGCAATAAACAAACATGAGGTAAACTGTAATAGCGTAACGGAAGCACAAGATCTAAGTGGATAGGCATACGTGCGCGCGCGCCGCTGTTTGTCCATTCCATTGATAAAGCTCGCAATTTCTGCCAGTCGAGAGCGAGCCGCGGCCGTAAACGCTCATCTCGCGTACATTCCGCGTCTAAACGCGGTTTACCCTCATTTTTCGTGCACGATTTTATTCCTGGATCGACATTACTACTGTATGGCATGGTAAATTGTGTTTATTTTACAATTTTGGACTTAGATGCGGTATCGTATTACTTCATATTTTTTTACAAGTTTTGTTTAAAAACTTAAACTGATTTTTTTATTAATGAAATAATGTGATAATTTTGTTACATAATTATGTTTCTATTATAAGATAATACTCATTATCTATTCAGTTAGAAATAAATTAAACAAAAGCAATGTTTGAACTTATGACACGAGCCGTGCTTGACAAGTAAACTATTTGTTCTTATCTCCCATAGCTTTTGCAAAATTAAAACTAGTTTCGTAGTTTATATTGAAACTAGCCTTCATATATAACATTATAGGTTGAATTTTAATAGCGATTTATTTCTCTACTTTATATTTTTCGGCTATATTTTAAGCATCCTCAATAAATAGGGCCAGGGTTATGTTTGACTGGGCATCTTATCAGGAGGAACAGCAGAAGGCTAATGATTTGCGCAATCACACATGTCGCGTCCGCTAAATTTGATTGTGTGGGAATCTTGCAGCTTTATATTGTTGAATTAATTATAACACTTTGGGTTCTACGTAAATTGTAGTCGTTATTCCTGTTTTGTAATGCTCTTACAATATTTGCTTGCAATTTTCTTACAAATGAATGTTGTGTAATAAAACAAAAACCCTTTATCCAAACTTAACGCACGTAAAATCAGTAAGTTTGGAGGCTTATTTGTTTAGAAAACAAAACATCCATTGTTCAGAGTGGAATAAGAGGATAGACGGGTTCATTTATATTCGCGAAGTTACAAAAAGTATTTGGAATGGATATATTTTATTGTATGATCAAATTATGGTTTATGTATAACGTTAAAATAGGTTAAAATCTAACCAACCACTGATACAGATTAGCTGTTAATGTAGAACATAGATTTATGATGAGCAATTTTAGCTTTATGAGATAAAATGATGTTAAAAAAGGAGTGAAAATGAGATTAAAATTATATGACAGTAAAGTTCTTGAAATTAATGTCCATTGTAAAGCAACGAAAGCACTTTTTTATACTGTGGCTTTTGTATATATGTATTATTATAATTCATGACTTCGCCCTTTCTAACCAAACAAAAATCAAGTTTAATACGTATGTACGTACGTACTACGTGTCTATAATTGTTTTTGGCCATGGCTATTCTTCTTTATTATATTACTTATTTAATTATTGTCTACTTTATAAATTTAACAATATTTTATCAAATAAAGCTAAAAATGCTCATAATAAAAACTATGTTCTATATTATTAGCTAATCTGTATCAGCTGTAATAATTATTATTTAATTTTTCTATCAGCTTCCTGTATAATTGTGATGTTCTATCTAAATGATTCATGGCATTATCACATGTTAATTACAAAACTTGTAAAACTCTATTTTTGCAAACTCGTACAAATGGCATTTAGATCTCTGAAATAATAAAATATTATAAGTCACACACTGATATTAAAACACAGCTTTATTTTGTAATGCGTAAGTTGTTTGTATAGTTGTGATTAAGTTGTTGTCATTGGCCCTTAACACCTTTTCAAACATAATTCGCTATTGTATGCATGATTTTATTACCTCTGCTATTACCTAAAGAACGTCAAAGCCTTCGTATGCACTAGTACAGTGGTATTTATCCCTTTGTGATAGAGCTTATTCTCGTGTGCTCCGAAATTTTCAGCGTTTTAAGTTAGTCGTTATGAATTACAAGTTAACATGTAATTTTGACTATTGTGAGAGTGATATAAAATGTAAGGGATTGCTCAATGTTGTAATTGTGTACAACTGTAATTTGTGTTAAGTTTTATCACTTGTTAGTTGGTATTCTGTGCTCTTAAATTATTTGTAATGCACCAGTTAATTTTCTTTTCTTTTGATAGCAATATTACCACTAAAGGTATAGTAGGTAGGTACATAGGTTGGTTACAATTTTAATTGGTGAATGAACTCAGTCCAGAAAATATAGAACGGATGTTATTTAATTTTTCATTTACTTTTCTTCTTGCCTTTTTATCTGTCCGTTCTAGTTAGAGGTGCGTCTGCGCATCTAATAACTAGACAAACAAGTAAGATAATTGTGCTATCGCTGTTTGTACGATCATTTGAAACTGCTGCTTTACCTGCGTCCTCCACATTCCTGCTCTATTTGCTTAAGTGCATGTGTGCTTGTATTGTGACTACATTATTGTTACATCCAATTTGCGCATATTATCGGAACTATAATTTTTTGAAAAATGACTAGTTTCGTTTATCTGCTGAGTTTATTCGTCGAACGTCAAGGCAGAATACAAAATACCATCCGTCACTTCGACGTCCGTTGTTCCACAAATGAGCGTTTTTGAAGGCTGTTTTTGCGGCGCACCACCACTACGTGGAACCAGATGCCCACTGAAGTATTTCCGAACCAATTCGAATTAGGGTCTTTCAATAAAAGAGCGTACCAATTCTTAAAAGACTGGCAACGCATTTGTGAGCCTTGTGGCAATGTGAGTCCATGGTATCATTTAAGATCAGGTGAGCCTTATGCCCGTTTGCCTCTTGTTACTTAAAAAAGCAATAAAGAGGAAATTCATTCAATTTTTTGGTAGGATAAAAATAGTTCTATTGAACTTATTTCTCTTAAAAGTAAAACATGTATCAGTTACATTTTATCCAGAACATAAAAAAAATTATTAACGGAAGAGGGAATAAAGGAGATGTATTTTAAGTACAGCTGTTACTGATGCTGCGAACTGAGAACATGGTGAGGCGCCACACATCAATAAACAAAGCACTTCATAACCACTAACGAGAGCTTGTATAGGATCGGTAGCCTACTGCGGATAAGACTCACTACTTTGTAATATCGTTTTAATAAATCATGTACTTACGTATATTATTAAAAGCTTAAGTACACATTTAGATCGACAACCATGTTTAATAATAATCACCTTACACACATATACAAAAGATAGAGCTAGCAAATCGTATCGCTTGCAATTTGAAACAATTTTACAACGAAGTACTTAATATATTCAAGGCGGCATATAAGCTTTTGGAACATCAATATGTTTCTGCCGCAGCATAGCGCCGGGTTCGCGTGCATCTCAAATCACGCTAAGTAGGCCTTTGATCAGTGAAACACAACCGCTTGCACTTCCTACTCGCTATCAATGGCTTCTATCATCGCCTCTACATCATATCTAATATCGTATGGGCAATGCACCGTTATTTACTGGTATGTTTGTGTGAACGGCCGAAATTGGTTGGATATATTTTCGTTACTTAACTAGACTAGAGGGAAAAAAGTCTTTTATGGTTTGAGTTTTGGTTGCACTATAATATCCAGACTGGTAGTTTTTGCTATAAATGTAAATAATAAATTGAAATAAATCAGTGGCGCTACAACCTCTTTAGGTCTTGGCCTCAGTTTTCTGAATCTGTTTCATGATCATTTTTAAATCTAATAGGTGATCAGCCTCCAGTGCCTGACACACGCCGTCGACTTATTGGGTCTAAGACATGTCGATTTCCTCACGATGTTTTCCTTAGCCTTTCGAGTAAACGTTAAATGCGAACATAGAAAGAATGTCCATTGGTGCACGGCCGGGGATCGAACCTACGACCTCAGGTTTGAGAGTCGCACGCTGAGGCCAACACTGCTCTTAAAATGTAAATATTTAACTATTTATTAAGTTTAGGTACTGGCTCTGTTTTCTTATTTTGCCTACTCATGTGTGAAAAGTTTAACATCGGTTGTTTAAGTTGATCCTTGCTTCTATAAAAGTTTTCCTTTTGGAAATCGTACAGCACTTGTATGCATATTCATTTTTACGTACGGCGTTAAAATCTATTTTTGGTCCAATATCTTTTACACGAAATATCAAAGCAACAGTAAATTTTGTATGAAAACATTTTGGTTTTTCGCATAAAATCTTTGACTCCTATTCATGATAGAGCTACTTTGCAGCGATAAACAGCCTAAATAGAGTGTACACGCAAACTGTCAAGTCGGTAATTTGTTATACCTGGCAGTACAAATATTTGTTCAAAAATCTCAGAGTAGTTTCGTGATTTTAATATTTGCTATTACACTTAAATATTAATATAATTTTCATTACTTTTTATTGTGACGTTTATTGAGCGAGGCACAGGAATTTGGTTAATATAGAGATGTTTTAGGCGAGGGTTTTCTACGGAATAGTTTGTGAAGTAAAACTAATTAAACAATGTGAAGTACATCGTCCTCTAGGAGTTAGTTGTATTTCGGTCGGCGACGCGACCGTTGGTGAATCCCTACAAATTGGGTCCGAACCTTCTAATTGGAATTATTCGGTTATGTGTCGTGCTCGCTATTCTAATGTAAGTTTCAAATTATCTATTTATGTTGCTAGGAGGGCTAGTAATCTATAAATTTTACTATTATGTTAAATATGTGTTAAACTATTTTGCAAAGATTTAATAGAAAAAAATTAAAGATATATTTTAATACGAACAAAATTTCAATTATTAATCACTATTTTAGTATAACGTCCCTTAAATATCAGAAATCTAGAATAATGTGATAAAACAACTCATTTCGGTTATCTGCTGGCAAATATTGAACTGAATTCTGTCTAGATATTAATTATTATCAAAATAAATGCACAATTATGTCACGGCCATGTTGCATCAGCGGAGAATCGACTTTTGCCTTTGACAGGACTTCATGAGAACAATGACGATTTTATGGGTACATTTTTATTGATTTGTATATTTCTTAAATAGATCTGGAGAGAATCGAATTATTACTAAGCATTTTTAGAATTCACAATTTGTCTTTTTCTTTCTGTTTATTAAATTTGATTGGCTATCGAATAGTTTAAAATCCATCTTAATCACCTTGTCCTAGTAATAGATTAGCGTCACATCCTAACCTATAATGAGAATCGGGGTCGTTGTACGTCTGTTTGTCTATGATAAGGGTTATCAATCATCTTGATTGATGCGCTAGGTTATTTTTTAATTTTGCGATCTTACACTTAATGGGCACCTACTCAGGCGCTCGCAGCCCTTTATCGTTTTTGTAATGTTATCTTTTTGCTTCATCAAAGCAGAAATTGCAGGAAGTCCCTTTAGCGAGGAATAATTGTATATCCAATAGTCCAACAACGCGTTTATTTTACAACATATTTGTTGCTTCTTTTTATAATTACACATTTCATAGTTAAGCCATCCATTTCATCTCTAATTCTATTAACAGCTACCCAAATACCACCAATTAGCTGTGTACCAAAGCCATACATAAGATGCCAACGCTCAAAAGCTTGTAGTTACACAATAGCAATGCCACAAAAGTTTATCTGGGAGATGATCGGATTATCTGTGCATCAATCATTAGCTCTGCCGTGACCACTGCGCCGGCGCCGCACTGTCTGCGCACGAGTTCGATGACATTTGAACTGGCTGTGAGAGTTTCGGAGAAATTAAACGCTGACTCATTAATTTTTATCTATTAAATGCGAAATTTGAGGTGAAAGACGGACAAGGTTTATGCTTATTCAAACGATCTAGAATCTAGATTGTCAACAATTAGTAATTGTATGTAGATGATAAAATTAAAGAATTTTATATAAATTTCTGGAATAAAGAAACGTGAAGTGTTCTATTAACCACAGAATAATTACCGTCTACCAAGTCTAGATCCTAGAAATAAAATATGTTTTTTATAGAACGTACAAGAGGCTCACCTGATGTTAAGTGATACAGCCGCCCATGGACACTCTCAATCCCAGGGGGCTTGAGTGAGTTGCCGAGCAATATATCACCATTGATTAAAATCAATGACTACATATTAATTACCCATAATATTTAATTCGCAAAAACACCTACAGAATGCAATATATCTGTTACCTGATAAAGCAACGGTTACGTAATCTGCTGCTCCCTCGATACTAATTTACTGAATGCATTTGTATTTAAACAACGGTGTTTGATAAAGCCGATCAAATTAACATAGCAATTACAGTTCTAACAAATGGGCGTCGATAAATTTTCTAACAATAATAAATCGATACTTGGACAACTCTCACGAGTGGTACAAAAAAATACTCTTATAAATTGTGTTCGTAGTGAGGCTTTTTGAATTTAATTAAGAGCTTTGAGTCCTGTGGCGTTTGGCCTTCGAAATCCCGTTAAGGGGAAGGTTTGCTTTTTAAGTATTTTTGGATACCATATTATGACATAGTACCTAGTTGGTACGTTACGGGTCGCTATTGTCAACTTTTGCTACTTGATACATACAGTGTAAATTATTCTGTATACCAATTCTATTAATATAATAAAAACAGTCCCTAATAACAACCACATATCTATAATTTTATTTATTTTATATTAATTATTCTATATAAATGAAAAAAATTTATAAATATGTCAATATAAAATTAATAAAATAAAAATCCTTTAGTACTGCTTGCTCTGTTAGCTTGCATGCTAAATATAATGTAATGTAATATTTCTCCCTTCATTCCTATCTATTCCTTTACAGCTTGTCCTTCGACAAAGCCTCCACTTTTTTTTCCAATCGTGGCGTTCTCTTGCGGTTCGAATCCACATTAGACCCGCTACCTTTTTTATATCTTCCTCCCATCTTCTTATCTGCCTACCTCTCTTTCGTTTCCCACTCCGTTACAATTCTGTTCCATTTTTGCTTCTTTTCTATCATCATACCCCATCTCCACTTTAGTTGTCGGTATGTAATGCGTCTTTAAATTTTGATTTTATTTTGAATTTCGCCTAATTTTATTTTATCTTTCCTTTTTCCTCTTGTTGTACTTCTTTCCATACTGTTTTTTAAAATTATTATTAAATCTCGTCAATATTCATAATACACGCATGTATAACAGATGTAAGTACATTTTCGTATGAACAGGTGTAAGTTGGTAACGTTATACGTGGCCTTAATGCTATGAATATAAAATAAGGACCAATAATAAGTATAACACTGCGCTACAAGTCGGGGTGGAGTTGTAACAAATGACTAGTCCTCGCGCGGCGCGCGCGCATCTTTATTAACCGATCAATTGAGGATCATTGCGCTTGAATTACTTCTAGTTTCATCTACTGGCTTATCGAGATATTTATTAATTGATCTTTCAAGATAATCATTTCCTTCTTGTATTTTATATAAGATTTAAAGAAAATAGTTTATACTTGTAATGTATAAACTATTTTAAACATTATATTAACATAAATATCCAATTTAATATATTTTTACACTAAGGGTTTACATACTTATCTACAGTATGTGGGGTATTTGAAACAACTTGACAATAAAGACGGAGTGCAACTTGTGTGGGCACGATCTAGTTTAACGGAGCATATCCGAAGTGCGTGTATTGTCGCTAATGACCGGTCGTGAGCATTGCACGCGCACTACTATATTTCAATTTCTGACCATTGAATTGTTCCCATATCACCACTAAAGGGTGCGTGTGTCCTTAAAAAAATAAAATACAGTCCAGGCCCCCGACTGCCTAAATAACAAGATCTAAACTGTCCAATAGATTTAATATAGATGCGATCTCAAGCGTGTGGAGTGGCCCACATTCAATGCACAAAAGTTAAGAACGTAAATCTTATCTAAGGTCAGTGTTACGAGACTATGTCACTGATATATCTACTTTATTGTTGTTTTATCATTTTTATTGAAATTAATGCTTGACCCGCGATTGGCGGACTATTTTTAATGCGAAAGTACACTGTTAAACGCACTTGTGATAAATTATGTAATACATTGATTTTAATCACAATTTATTCTCATTCCAAAATGTAGGGTTATTATTTCTCCCAAACCAAAACACTCATATCGAGAGATGGTCGAACGTAAACAGAGTCCTGCCTCAAATGAATAGACCGTAATGAACTTGCCCCGGAGTCCCGTCCATGTTGAAAATTAACCTTGAGTAACGGTATTCGTTAGCTAAATATTTATTTGAATTCCCCTTTTTTAAAATCTTTGATCTTTTTTATATTCTTGAAACCTTTGACGTTTCACTATTAAATGTTAACAGTGTATTTTATATCTGTTCGCATGTTTTCAATTAAATTTATAATCTTAAAATATGAATTCATAGAAATAGGAAGCAATTTATTTTAATAAATATCAATTAAAAGCAACATTGGTAATCGTGTCTGATAACAAAAACCTACTGCCGTGCGTCCAGTTCATCAGCACTCTTTTAACATAAGGCAGCGTTTGATTTCTTTTATACAAGCACTAGCGATCCGCCCTGGCTTCGCACGGCTGCAATGCTGATACTAAATTCAAAGTGCTATAGTACAGGGAGAACCGCGGCCTCTCCCGCAATTTTTAAATTTGTAATATCTTCGAAAATATTAATTTAAATCCTATGCTGTAAAGGGCCATATAGATCTATATTAAATCAACAATGTATTTAAGGTATTTAATTTAAGCATACATAGGGACAGAGAAAGTGACTTTGTTTTATAGTATGTAATGATATCAAAGGTCATATAGTTATTTAGTAGTACATACATGTACTTATTTTCTACTATGATGTATGTTTTAAAACCCAATTTGCCTTTTAATCTCACAACCGGCACTTAGTACTGACCAGTGTGGTTATTGATATGGAATCACATACTAGAGCATGTCGGTGAACAGTGATCAGTGATTGCAGCGCATGAGTCAGCCCGCCCACGATGCCTTTTTACTCTACTCGTGTCGCAGTACCTACCAAAGATGCGACCTTGTCCCTAAACATATTTCAAATATAAAAGTTATTTAGATTTTAGGAATGAACTGTAGATAGGCGAAGCTTTATGAAGAGAAGAGCAAATGAGCAACTTTTAAGCAGGCATGATCTTAACCTACATCTTAACTTCTAGCAAGTGAGGCGCAGGAAAACTCTAGTCTCACTAATTTACTATTTTTATATTATTTAATTTGGGCAATTAAGTAGGTATTACCGACAAATACGTAGTTTACCAACGAATTAAGGTCCTTCAAGAAAAGAGCGGTCTTAAAATCTGAGTGTCTATGGGTGGCGGTGAACTCACTGAACATCAGATGAGCCTCTTGCCCATTGGCCTCCTGTTACATAAAAAAAACGTGGTCCATATGAAGTTGCAGTCTATGTTTAAAACGCTAAGTTGCAGTATATCTGATATAAATTAATCGTGGTAGATATAAAAATGTCTAAGCGCTTCCGTGTTAGTAAGATGCCATCTGCAGGATTGTCGTAAAAATGAGATTGTTTACTAAATATAGAATGTGTGTATCGTATTGGCCGGGTCGTCGGCCGTCGTTATCATTTCGGCACGGATTCTCCCCCCGCGGCTTCTAGCCATCTGTTTCTCATTGTTTCAACTATTGTTTTGTTGTACCCCTCTTGTGTCGGAGATTAACTTGTTTTGGCCACTTAAGTGGTTTAATTGAGGGTTTAAGTTGAATTTATGTCGCAATTGAAATCGTTAATATCAATGCGTTGTAATAAGCAAGTTGAATAAACTTATAAATTAATATTAAAATACCATATTAGGTACATCTTCATACTTAGGTTCACGGTATAATTGTGTTCCCAGGGTGATGGTGTCACAATGAAACTCCGATTGGTGGCTCTGGCGCTGGTGGTTGCAGCGGCGGCCGCCGACCCCCGGCAGAACACGCCGCGTCCGAGGCATTGGCAACGCGGGGCACGAACGCTAGCAGATAGATCAACAACGCAATTTGTAGGGTGAGTTTCATAATATACCAATATCGCTTTTTACTTTTTTTCAGGTTTTATTTACCAATATTATGAATAGTTAAACTGTTATTTGTCATTATTTATGTAACGCAGAAAATATATATATGCATATAAACAAGTCATAATTATTTGTAACGATTATAGTACCTAAATAATAAGTATGTATAATGTTCACATGTATTGGATAGTTAATCAATAATAAGATGTAATAGATCAAAGGAGCGGTCCGAACAGCTTGATTGTAACGCGTGGCTGTCAATTGGGTTTGTCTTATGTTGCTCCATTTACAAAGGCATCTTTTCTAGAGTGGCTTTAAGTAGACTATGACTACTTCTTGACTTTTATTGAAACTAATTTATTCGGTTATTTTAATTTCACCTTAGTTATTAATATTTTTATAACAGTCATTCTTTTTCCTAATCCGGAAGTCGATTCCTAGGGATAAGACCTATTGCGCACCTACTCACCTATTAAGAAAGGTACTAAATAAAATATACCTATAAGTATTCCATGCTCTGCATGAGTCTGCTTCAAGAAGGGCTTCGGGACTGTTTGACTTTCGTATTGTAACAGTAGGAATACTCGCCATCAGTTGAGATATTGAAATTGACAGGTTTTCCTTTGACATTCTCGGGATTGCTTTGTGGAATTATCTATTTGCAAGTGCACAAAAACAAAGCCATCTGCCGCGAAACAAATCATGACTCACTCAATGAGTTGAGGAATGTCCGCAATGCGAGCTTAAATCACTAACATTCATCTAAGGTTGTCTCGGGCTTATTTTATATTAGAAATATACTTAAAACGTATCTGTTATAAATGTGTATAATGAACTTTTCATAGACAAAAAACAACGAAACGAAATCATAAATTTCAATAACATTCTGGATGGACTACTACAGATTGGTTATTACTATTTTACTAGTTTAGATAGAACGGGATAAATATAGAAAAGACCCATCCGGGCGAAGGCCTCTTCTAGTTTCCTATATATTTTGTCCCTGTCAATAATTTTCAGCGGTATCCATCTCTTCGATATACCTACTATTGAAATTTTGGTTTAGTGACCAAAATTTTTACTTTAGTTATCAAAATAATTTTATAAAATTGAAGTAAAATTGTTACGAAAGGCTAAGCTTATTCAATAACAGGTATATCCTGTATATAAAAAAATCCAGGTCTATATTTATTAGCTATGCGTCCACCAGATACCCTACCAAATGGGTATCTTGATATCTGACATGACTGAATTTGTTTAAAAGGTAAGCTTTAAGCTAAAACCGCCTTGTGTCGGCATATTGACACGCGCGCGATGGAATCGCTTTCCTTGTTTACGTGCGTTCGCGTGGAATGCACTTTATGTGCATTATCTGATTTTATATACGCATCATGGAAATAATACATCAGTGCTTTGTCAAAAACGTATTGTTTATTTTCACGTTTGTTCAGAGCAGTTTTGGCCTAGTGTCTTAAGCGTGCGACTCTCATCGCTGAGGTCGTAGGATCGATGCCCGGCTGTGCACTAATGGACTTTATTTCTATGTACGCATTTAACATTCGCTTGAATGCTGAAGGAAAACATGGGGAGGTAACTTGCCTTAGACCCTAAAACTCGACGGCGTGTAGCACAGGAGGCTGATCACCTACTTGCCTATTAGATTGAAAAAAGATCATGAAACAGATACAGAAATCTGAGGCCCAGACCTAAAAAGGTTGTAGCGCCACTGATTTATTTTTATTTAACTTTTGTTCGGTATAAACCCGATTGAATTCTCGATTTAGCCTTTTTCATTTGCATATACCTAATATGTGCAACCAGCCCACACACGTACATATCATATAATCTATAATTCCATTAGTAAATAGTTT
Organism: Pieris napi; assembly: GCF_905475465.1. NCBI lineage: Eukaryota > Metazoa > Arthropoda > Insecta > Lepidoptera > Pieridae > Pieris > Pieris napi. Next base: position 326,695 of record NC_062239.1, on the reverse strand, counting down.
TGGTTACGCAAAAGAACTAGTTCAGCAATATTCATATTTTGTGCTAATCTTGTAAGCGGTCATCAAGACGTCATTCATGTCCGCTCAAGAATATTATAATTAATGTAAACCCACTATTATGACACTTTTGCAAGGTTTCTGTAAGGAAATAATACGTGTCGTTAAATTTTATTGGATTTTGGTTATAGGTGTTATGTTTCTATTCGACAGACGAGGATGTTATGAAGAATTGGATTGGTTTGTGGATTTAAGCTTTTTACCTGAGCTTTATTTGAGTTTTTCTGATCCAAATAAAAGGGCCTGCTGTGAAATTATGATTTGTCTGAGACCGTTTTTGACTTACACGATACGATCCACGGTTTCACTAGAAAGAGCTCATTCCCGCCGCGTAAAGTAAATGTATGTGTACCCAAAAGGCAATTCTTAATATAAACAAAAAAGAAAGACTTGGAGCAAAAAACCTTGTTTTATGACTATTTTTGCTGTAACGACAATCGATATTCATACACTTGTATAATTACAATAGTAAAACTTTTGTATAAATAAATTCAAAGCTCACTCATATACATAAATATGCCCTAATCATAGCTGACTGTTAACCGAGCAAAAAGATTCCATTGACGTATATAATAATTACGAAGCATTAAATAATAGGATGTGTGACCCTTTGACCCAAATGCAATTAGCTGAATAATCAACAGGCATAGCAAATGATGCGCCTCTGATATCAACGTGAGACCGGCACTCACAAGGCTGTACTGATCATTTGTATTTTCACACTTGTTGAGATATTAGGTCAGACGGTCAGCAGTAATAGGGCATAACATTATTAATTCCTCTAGACCTCATTAATTTAAGACCGTTACTGCAATTAAGGTAGAATTTTAAATATATCGTTGAATTCTTATCGGTTTAAGAGATAAAATACTTTTCAATTTGTTTTCCTTTTTGGCAGCCAAAACATTGCTTCGCTACTGTACGGTTCCTGGGTCATCGAAGTGGTTTAAATAGAGGATTTTATTTTTACTCTATATTAACCACCGCGTACAACAATAGAATATAAGCGAAATAATGAAGTGTTAATTGCTACGAAACGAATGAATGCAATGTAACAGTTGAAGAGAGTGCCTACGTATGGTACTCTCGGGGCGTAACTCTGACGATTTAGGAAGTTGCCACCGTTATATAACTAAGAAAGCCTGAGTGTGTTAAATGTACAGCCTTAGCTCGAACAGCTACTAAACTCATTAATTACTAGTAAGGTTATTTAGTGGATATGGTAGCTTGTTGTTGCATTTGGTTTTAGAAAATATTGGCCTTATTTGGCACCCTAATTAGTTAATATACATCGTGTGAGTACGGTCATAACAAGCTTTGTGCCGTGGTGGTGATAGTTTGCGACAGTTGAGCACGTGCGGTCAGGGCGACCTCTGGGCATTAGCGCCGCGCCAGTTACCCTCGTCCTGTCTTAATTACGACATTCGGACCGCTCATTATGTCGCCGGTCCGCTTTATCTGCTAACAAAATGTGCAATTAAACTGAAGACACATTATTTTTATTTACTTCACAAATATAACTAAAGAAGTTTTAAAACGAGTAGTCTTGGGTTGAACAACATGATTTAGAAGTTCCTGCACCTCATAAATATATTATATTGTAAAGTAATATTTATTTGCAGACCCCACGTGTGCCGCAGCAGAAACAGCACGCATTGCTGTCCAGGATGGACGTCGAGACCTAATTCTTTACTTTGTGTAGTCCGTAAGTTGTTATTTACAATTTAAAAACCGCCCAATTGACGTCATTAACTTTCGTTACCCTGGGAAATTCAACTGACGCCTGTTTCAGCCTTGTGCCGGCCGGATTGCGGTTCGCCCGGTTCGTGCATAGCGCCGAACATGTGCCGGTGTCCTGGAGGCCTCGAGGCGCCATCTTGTGGCGCAGGCGGAGCGCTTTACTCCTACCCACGTAATATGTCAAAATTGTTATACTTTATCTTAGGAAACTATATTTAACATGTTATAGTAAACGCAGTGAGTTTGCTCTCGGCGCCACAATAACTTTACGCTTATTAGGATTTTAATTAAAATAAAATGGGAACTTGTTGACCGTGGTTATAAACTATTGAGACAATTCCAGCACGACCACGCGGTGGCTGCCGTCGTATCTGCATGAATGGAGGAACGTGCACTAATGGAACATGCGCTTGCGCACCCGGCTGGTCCGGGGAATTTTGTACTGAACGTGAGTCACATATCTTTTAAATTGTTGTACATGTTTTTCAAGTCGAAATAAATTATGACACATTAATTCTTATGGTTCTTTGTATATTTTTTAAATAATTTTATGGATTTTTGAGTTTAACTCTTTGTGTAATACTTGATGATTTAAAGACTACCATAGCAGTTGTTATTTCCACCCTTGTAAGAGAAGTAATGAATTTCAGCAATATGTCGGGAGCCATGCCTCCACGGTGGGCGATGTATAGCCCCAGACCGTTGTGTTTGCTTCCACGGCCTATCTGGAACACGCTGCGAAATCGATCGACGAACAGGTAGATCATTGTTTTGCTCTTGAAACCCCATAAGGTGACCAACTATTTTTTGTTCAAAAAGTTCAGTTTGCAAGTATTTCATAGTGGAAAAAAAAGAAGAAAAACCGATAAAAACTTTATTTTCTTTTAAAAACATATTTTTTTTCGGAGTGGATTTTTTTGCTGAATGAATGTTTGTCTAATAATGTAGCCACATCCGAATAACTTTCATTTTGCACATTAAATTTGACTGTTAGACGGCAGATAATGTTTTTACAGAAAGTTGCGCCTTCTCACTGCTCCAATACGGGCCATAGTCTGTATACGGAATTATTTAAAAGTGCAGTAAAATTCATATTTATTCAGATATAAGGCGCCGATTAAATTAGGCAGACAAGACATGTAGGGTACGTGCAGCCATTTCTCATTCACACAACCTATTTACTAATTAATCTAATTCAGCTCAGTCTAAATTTCAGCGAAAAATTATAGCCATTATCAACGGTTTAGTAATTAAAAGATTGATCCTAATTTTTGCGCATTCGGCATTGGCCTGTGCACAGTAGTTTCAGTGTTTACAGTTTCACACGATCCCGATCAAAATGATGTCATCTGACTGACGCATTTCGCTACATTTGAGGATATCTAAATTTGTTTGTTTATGCAGTGATTAACTCTTTTACTGATGAATATACTAGTATCAAAACATTAAGCTACCTAATATTGACTATTGTTACATACTTATGTAAAAGTAATGTTAATGTAGTGGAGCAAGGTAGGTGCCGCTCTTCCTCTTTTTTTATGATCATCATCATCATCGTAGGGCCGTGCTATACGGACACACGTGGCGCGCTGTGCACGGGCGCGTTGGAGGGCGTGGTGTGCACCAAGCAGCTGTGCTGTGCCACCGTGGGCGTGGCCTGGGGCCATCCCTGCGAACGCTGCGGGGACCTCGACTGCCCCACGGGACACCTGCGGAATCTGGCCACCAAGGAGTGCCAGGCTAGTCTCATGAATTTACTCGACAAACCAAGTCTAGCGCGGCCTCTTCGATGCTCATAATACCGTTAATGATCAGGACATCGACGAGTGCGCGGCGGTGCCCGGGCTGTGCGAGGGCGGCAAGTGCATCAACTCCGTCGGCTCCTTCGCGTGCGAGTGTCCTCCGGGCCAGCGGAGGCATCGCGTCACCAACAACTGCGAGGATGTCGACGAGTGCGAGGACCCCGATATTTGTCCGGTCTGTCGCCATTCGTCGGTTTTAATCAGTTTTTCGACCGTTTAAACAATTAAAAATTAACTCTATACCGCTCTCTTACAGAATGGAAAATGTGTTAACACGGAAGGTGACTACTACTGCCTGTGCAATCCTCACTTCATTCCGAGTCCCGATAAGAAGTTTTGTATCGGTGAGCGATACTGAAATGGTTTTATCCATTATTTAAACATATCAAGTGCCTAAAAGAAATTTCACCTTTGCAGACGGTCGCGTGGGCAACTGCTTCACGTATCTGGGCGAGACGGGCGAGTGCGGAGACCGTCTGCCCATGTCTCTGTCCAACAGAGACTGCTGCTGCGGATACAACATGGGCAGGGCCTGGGGCGACCTCTGCGCGCCTTGCCCGCCGCGGGGATCAGGTGAGTCGTCCGTTCCGGACCGGGCGACCGGCTATCGCCCCGTCGATCCGTCGCGGTGTGCTCAACTAAGCGTTAATTTGCAGTGGAGTGGACGCACCTGTGCGGCGGAGGCGCGGTCCCTCCCGACTGGAGACGCAACGACACGACTATGGGCTTCGGGGACGGAAGCGACGTCCCTCACCCCATCGCCAAGATCAACGAGTGCATGCTCAGGAACGGCATCTGCGGCCTCGGCGACTGCATCGACAAGGATGTCGGGTGAGTTCCGGTCGCGATATATGCACGTCATCCGACATCCTTCTCGACACCAACTGATCTGCGAAGCGTAAAAGTTTATAACGTTAACGATCATCTAACGTCACCCAGGTACTCCTGCTCGTGCTGGGAGGGCGCAGAGAGCACGCTACAAGACGGCAACCCCACGTGCATCGACATCGACGAGTGCGCCCTCGAGTACTGCAAGGGCGGCTCCTGCGTCAACACGCCCGGCAGCTTCACCTGCAGGTATGGGCTCACGCTCCCTCGTGGCGCTTTCGATTCATTATTTATTAATAACTTTCATGATCTTTTAGATGCCCGCCCGGTTTTGATCCCGTAGAAAATGGCCAGCGATGCAGTGACAAAAACGAATGTGAAATGACGAACGGAGGGATGTGCACTAACGGCGTTTGCACGAACGTAGACGGCGGGTGAGAATTAAACATAAATTATCTTTATTTTATTATAAAATTCTCGTGTCACAATGTTCGTTCCCAAACCTCCTTTCCTCCGAAACGGCTCGACCGATTCTGATGAAAATTTTTATGCATATTAAGTAAGTCTGAGAATCGGCTACTATCTATCTTTCAAATCCCTAAGTGATAAGGGGTGTCTACCCCAGAAACATTTTTTTTGTAAATTTTTTAGATACATTTGAATTTTTTTATATATGTTTAAGCCTAAATTTTCACCCCTCTACGATCAACCCTTATTTTTTATTTGTAAATAAATATAGTACTAAGTGCAAGCTTCGAATTTACTGCGAGTGCTTTTTTATTATTTATTCCTTGAACTCTGAGAATATAAATAAAAAATATTCCGTTAAAGTGAACATTCTCTATGGGCATGGCATAGAAAAAGGTTCCATGTATAGCTACTTAAAGGAAGTTTGCGGGGGCAGCTAGTAAATACATAATTTGCTTGGTTGTTATGAATGACTTTTCTGCTTCGCAGCTACGAGTGCACCTGCAACCCGGGCTACGAGTCGACGGAGACGGGTCACGCGTGTCGCGACGTCGACGAGTGCGCCGACAACCCGCGAGTGTGTCGTCGGGGACGCTGTCGGAACACGCCCGGCGGATACGAGTGCGTCTGCGAGCCGGGCTTCGCGAGATCCGCCGCCGGGTACTGCGCCGACGTCGACGAGTGCGCCGACCGGTCGCTGTGCCAGGTAATGGAGACTTTCTTTCGGACGTTCTCCCTGAGACCGTTCGCCTTCGACGTGTCCGCTGAACTCGACGTCCCGCCCGCAGGGAGGTCGCTGCGTCAACGGCGAGGGTTCGTTCCAATGCGTGTGCGAGGCGGGCTACCGGCCGACGCCCGACCGAGCCGCCTGCGTGGACGTGGACGAGTGTTCCGAGCTCCGGGTGTGTCGGAACGGGAAGTGCCACAACTCGCCCGGCTCCTTCCGCTGCGAGTGCCTGCCCGGGTTCACGCTCAGCAACGACGGACGCACATGCCTAGGTAACGTCCCCGACTACGCTTTCCCCGTCGGTCTGACGTATCGGTTGTGTCTCCTCGTTAATCGAATGACGTGCGATTCCAGATGAGGTCCAAGACCTGTGCTACGAGAAATACGAAGACGGCCAATGCACCGGACCCGGAACCACGCCCGTCACTCGCTCGCAGTGCTGTTGCAGTGCCAGCAAAGGTTGTTGTTCAATTGAAGTGAATGCCGATATGTTGGGAAAAATGGAATAAAGCGTCGTTACAACGAGTGACTCCTACAGGTCTGCACCTGGGCTGGGGCGTATCCTGCAAGGCCTGTCCCCCTCGCGGTAGCCAGGACTACGAGATTCTATGTCCCGAGGGCTCCAGCAAGGACAACGCCGGCACGGACATCAACGAGTGCACCATGATCCCCGGCGTCTGCCCCCACGGAACCTGCGAGAACCTGGAGCCCGGATACAAGTGCATCTGCGACCCCGGATACCATCCCGACAAGGATGGCATCTGCCGAGACGTCGACGAGTGCGACATGCACCAGTCGGTCAGTACATCATCGGTCAGGACATCTATTTGCTCCAGTTCAAACAATTTGTATGACAATACTTAGCGATTAAAAATAGTGGCGGAAAGTTTCTTGCCAGTTCTTCTTAACCGCTCTACGCCCTTGACTTGCGAACTGGTAGTAAATGTAAATTTACGATTAATTTAACTTGACGATTCAAAAGTGTACTTGGTTACCCACTTGAATAAATATATTTTGAGTTTGAGTTTATCTATCTCCGTTTTATTCGAAGAAACGCTTGCTCCGCAGTACTGCACGGGCGGGCAGTGCCGAAACACGTTGGGCAGCTTCGCGTGCGTGTGCCCGAGCGGCACTCGCTACGAGCCCGACGAGCAACTCTGCCGAGACATCGACGAGTGCGAGGGTGAGCCCCCGTCGGACCTTCCCCAGCGCGGGGACATCCCGCCCCGCGCCCTCCCCGCAGGTTACTCTCCGCCCGCCGAATCTCGCCCCGCGCCCCACGCCTAACACGCGGACATCTAACCGAGCATGACCATGAACGAGGCCGGGGCCATCTCGGGTCGTCGACTTCCGTTTTGGGCATCTCACCCGGGCATGAAGGGATCGACGGCATCGGCTTGAATCGGCATTCTCATTCAAACGTCTAGTTGAGAATGAAGCTATGACTCATTTGCACGCTATCATCAGATTCAGGGCACCGCTTCATCAGACGACTACATTCACAGTAATTTGGCAATTTGTGTTAGACGAGAGTGGTTATTATTATCGAAACCTTACAGAACAATCGAACCCCTGCGACAACGGACGGTGCATCAACACTCACGGCAGCTACGAGTGCGAGTGCGAACACGGCTTCGTCCTGGATGCGACTGCGCAGCACTGTCTCGGTATGTCACGCGAAGTCTCGCGTAGAGATTTTGATAGTCTTCGGTTGTTAAAATTGATGCGAACGCAATGCAGACAACCGTCGCGGGTCCTGTTGGCGCCGCGTCGTGGACGGGCAGTGCGAGGGCGCCGCCCCCGCGCCCCTTCTCAGGCAGGAGTGCTGCTGCAGCGTAGGACTGGCCTGGGGCTCCCCGTGCGAGCCCTGCGAGCCCGACGACTGCCCGTGCCCCAAGGGATTCGCCAAGGTCAGCCGTCGAGATATTGCGATACGGAGCGATAGTGAGGCTCCGATATTTAAGATTGAAACTGTGCAGCTGGACGGCGTGAACTGTCGCGACGTGGACGAGTGTATGCTGGACCCCGACCTGTGCGCCGGCGGCCGGTGCGTCAACACGGACGGCTCCTACCGCTGCGAGTGCCCCGCCGGCCTCGCTCTCGACGCCTCGGGTGAGACAGAGTTCAAAATAAAATATATGTTCATTTCACTACGTGATTACAATTATGCTCTGGAACTCGTCAGGCAACCGATGCGTGGACACGCGCCGCGAGATGTGCTACACGGACTGGGTCGGGGGACGTTGCTCGGGACCGCTTCGCCTGGAAGTGCACCGAGCCGTGTGCTGCTGCTCTTCGCTGGGCAAGGCCTGGGGAGACTCGCGCTGCGAGCCTTGTCCCAAGAAAGGTGAGTTTCGTGGCGAACTTGATTTATTTATTGAAGTTCACATCTTACATAATGCTATATCTCCAGTATATGTTTCAAGATATCTTTTCAACAACATATGTATATATTATGTTTACCTTTATTGTTACAAAAATTAAAAAAAAATTGAGATATAAACGATAATTTTCTCTCAATTCACAAATCACCCAAGTCACGAATCTCCTGAACCTCCTTCAATGGTGCGCCGTCAAGCTCATACACAGTAACTAGCCGTTTTTCTCTCACGTGTATTTAACGAAAGCACTCGTTTATACTGAGGATCATACCCTTGATTCCACTAACCTGTATTTCAAGGAACGGACGCGCATCGCAACCTCTGCATAGCCGACGCGAGCGGCCCTCCGAACGTCTGGACCGGGCCCGGCGGGCCGGGCGCGCCCAACGGGACCGATATCTGGAGCCAAACCGGAGACGGAAACGGAGACGGTTTCGGCACGGGCTGGGACGACGGGCACGCCAACGAGTGGGGCAACGGAACCGGGGACGGCTGGGGACCGGGCAGGCCCGGAGTCACGCCGAGTCAGATGGAGATCAACGAGTGCGCGGCCTTCCCCGGCCTCTGCGGGCACGGCAGGTGCCGGAACATGGTCGGTACCTTCACTTGCGACTGCTTCCCGGGCTACGAACAGGTGAGAATAATAAACACAGGACACGGCGTTAAGTGGTGAGGCCGCTTTCTTGTCGTTTCTTTGAACATTCTTATTAAGACTGCGTTTCGAGTTAGTAATGCGAAATTGCAGGATTCGAAAAACCACACTTGCGTGGACGTGAACGAGTGCGAGATCGTGGAAAACGTGTGCGGGGCGGGAGAGTGTCGCAACTCCGAGGGCGGCTTCAGCTGCGTCTGCCGCGACGGATACCGCACCGACGACCTCTCCAAAGTCTGCGTCGGTGAGTGACATGAACAAAATCTAATAACCACTCGCGCGATGAAATTAAAAATGAATCCTTTAGTCCATTGAAATGTTACATTTGCTGAACATTTCTTAGAGGACGCAATTTTATTTATGGGGCATGTAGTATGTAGGGGGTCAATAAAAGCTTAAACCCAAGTTTGTGGGGTTGGCGCCTTTGTCCCCCGGCCGCCATCTTGGAAAAAGGGGTGAAAACACGTTTTTGGCTATATCTCCTAAACTATCCATCGTACAAAAAATTGAAATAACATATTTTGTAGCAAATCGCTTTGCCTATGACTGTGACTGCGACTTTTTATCATAAAGCCAAAATACAAAAGTTATAAAAAAAAAAAAGGGTGCGTGTACTTATGTACGCGCGTAAGAAGTTATACTTCTTTGGCATTATCAAAAATAGTTTTTGATTGCATGCAAATAATTAATTACAATTAAATAATCAAAGACTGGAAAAGGAGTCATTAAAGTCAATAAAGTTCAGTTTACATTTGAAAAATTAATTAAATAAATATTTATTATTATTCTCTTACATTAAACAAATAAAACACTATTTATCTTTAAAACATTTTTATTTCATTATACTATTTATTTTTAAGTGACTCTAATGTCTTCATCAGAATTTCGGTTTGTAATTTTAAATTAATCATTACTTGGTTGTGCATCTACGAGGCTTCTCCAAAACTAAAACTACTACTTGCTTCTGCAACAAATAAGAGAATATTAATTTAAGCTCTGTCCATGCAAAACTTAAATTTTTTTATAATTCATATTATAAAAATTTTAACACATTTATATAATTATAATAATATAATTTGTAGCACATGCTACAGACCTGGATAGCAACTTTATTTTATTCTATTTAGAGATAGAGATAATTTAAATATAATACCGGTGTCTTCCTTGTAGGTTTCTTTGGAGTTGTTTGGGGATTCTTGTTGTTCAGTTCGACATGATTTTCTTTAACCTTTCTTTAATCCTACAAAATAATGAAATTGTTAAGTTATGTTGTCACTGTTGTGCACACCTTTGTTTGGCTTTTTTAGTATTCAAGTTATGTCAAAACTGATTTATTACCTTGTCATTGTTAGCTTTATTTGCTTTTGGGATATCAATTGTTTCCAAAATGATTTTATTTGTAATATCCTGAAATATAAAAATAACATCTATTAATTTAAGTATCATGGTGAGTTGTTCGCACTCAGGTATTAAGGTGTATTATACCCACTGTCCATTATAAGTGGGAATGGGCTCACTTCTGGCTGGACAGAGTTTCGGTACTACAAGTGCAACATGGATGTTTTGAGGTATTACAATATCTCTAACTACCCTGTAGGGGAATAAAGTACTGTTGTGAGCATATGCCTATGCTTGAAAGGTTGAACCTTGAACATCACCATACATCATATTTATAATTAACATTCCTACCTCGACACCATCACAATCAAATTCATTGAAATCTACTTCAAACCGTTGCGGTATCATCTCTGCCATATCCATTGTGTCTGGAGAAGGTGATGGTGGCTTTGTTCCACTTCCAGTTTTTGATGTTTCACGGCGATAAGATGACAACTCTTTTTTTGTATTCAATTTAGTGCACTTCCACTGATTCATCAATTGTTTTTTGTCTCTTGTCCTTATATTTGCTAGATTAAATCTGAAAAATTACATGTTTTGATTAAATAATGTGGTCATTTTTTTGAGATGCAGGTACTTATTAAAATGTTTATTGTCGTAGAATATTTCTAAAAAGTTGCTGTAACAAACGCAATAAACAAAAGCAATGAATAATGGTTCATGTTTCAGTTTTAATCAACAATAATACTCGATAATACATACGGATAGTTAACCTCAATTGTATTGAAGCACTCAGGAAGGTTGGCACAGTTTTTTCACAAATATTTTATCATATTAATTAGTATTGATTTAGATATTCAATTTAAATCACTTCTGATTATAATTCAGACGCACATATAAAATTCGCACTTGTATAATGAAAATAACTAGGTATATAATCTTTAATTTTAAATAATAATTAAAACTCCTATATTTGTTTAAAAGGTAAATGTCATTGTCAGATGTCATGGTCATTCAAAATTCTTGTTAAGCTGCTAAGCTAAGAAATAGAATATGCGTGAAGTTAGCTTCACGCATATTCTACTTCTTTTTACTTGTAGATTGTCTTATTCCCATCTCGCTCGCGCACGCTATATCACACTCCCAATTTTGTGTCACAGGTGCGCGCGCATCGTAAAATTTCACTCTCATCAATTTTTCTTAACGCGCCTAAAGAAGTACAACTTCAATAACTTGAAAAATTATCCTTTTTTGCTTAATAACTTTTTTCTTTTTTATCAAAAAATTATGTCAGAACAATTTTGTACAGGATCTCTTTCTGAAGATTTTACTCTGTAATTTTTTAAATTTCTTTAATTGGAAACGCTGTTACAGCGCTCCAAAGTTGACCGGGTTCGTGACAACCGGTGAAATCAACATTTTTACTTTACTTTTATGATCTCTCGTTTATTTTAAACAAATTTTAGAAAATTTTGGTTAACTTCCAACAATTTTACTTATTTATTACTGATACTTTTCCCCGCCACCTATGAGGTAGAGTCTGTAGGCGCGTTTTTTTTAACATGGCATCCCCAGTAGGCCTATTTCACAAACAACTTGCTGATGATAATCTTCGACATAATTATATTATCAATCAGTTATTATAATGGGGTAGCTAGCTATCCCATTTTACTCTTCTTCGATGGTTCAGCACTATTCTTGATTTATAGATTTATATTATCTTGCTTTTTCGTGCTTTTTATATATGGAAATGTTAAAATGGAATAATCATGCGCAGACGTCAACGAGTGCGCAGAGAACCGGGCGTTGTGCCGCGGAGGGCGCTGCCTTAACACGCCGGGCTCCTTCCGCTGCGAGTGCGGCGCCGGCATGGAGCTGGCGCCCGACCGCCTCTCTTGCAAGGACATCGACGAATGCTCTATCACTTCTGGTGAGTCATCCGAGGATCTATTTATTTATTTTATTGACAATTTTTATATATTAAATATACCCCGTTCTGGGGCACAGCTGAGGAAACGGTTGAGTGGCGAAATTGTATACGAAGAAGATATCGATCGTCATAACACCTATTCGCCCGTTCGTCGCAGGCATATGCAGCAACGGGGCGTGCGAAAACCAAATGGGAACGTACCAGTGCGTGTGCGACGAAGGATACGCGCAGTCCACCGTCAAGTCCCACTGCGAGGACATCGACGAGTGCTCGGAGGACCCCACCCGCTGTCAACACGACTGCATCAACACTCCAGGCTCTTACCACTGCGTCTGCCGGTATTTATTGACAGTCTCTTTCGGTGTAATGCGGTGTCGGCTAGGACAGCTCAGTAAAGAGTGTGACGTGATACAGGGAAGGATGGCACCTGCGCGCCGACGGTCGGTCGTGTCGCGACGTAGACGAGTGCGCGAGTGGCGGACGAGTGTGCGGCGGAGGCGAGTGCCGCAACACGCCCGGCTCCTACCGCTGCACCTGCGCGGAGGGTCTGCTGCCCGCCCCGGCCGACGCCAAGCCCACCTGCCTCGACGTCGACGAGTGCGCCGACGTGAGTCTGCGAGAGAGACGACGACGCCTCCGCCCTCCGGCACGATCTAACCGTGACCGTCTGCTCGCACAGATAGCGGACCTCTGCGGCGCCGGCGAGTGTCGCAACACCATCGGAAGCTTCGTGTGCCGCTGTCCCGACGGGTACAGCGTCAAGCCCGAGCAGGGCCCCGCCTGCACCGACGACGACGAGTGCGAACTCGGCACCTGCGACTGCCACCCCGCCGCCGACTGCATCAACCTGCCCGTAAGATTTATACATACGGCACGCGACTTCGAGGGACGTTCGCCTTTGACGTTTGCGTATGTCTTTCTCAGGGTTCCTTCCAGTGCCGCTGTCGGGACGGTTGGCGCGGAGACGGCGCCGAGTGCGAGGACGTGGACGAGTGCTTGACAAACAATGGCGGATGCCATCCCAGGGCGACTTGCCGTAACACCGACGGCTCCTTCGTGTGCCTCTGCGACACGGGATACAAGGGAGACGGGTGAGTGCCGACATCGCGTCGACGGCTCAGATCGGCCGCGAGGCGAACGGAACGACCCGAGCGGAGAGTTGTTTCGCCTCCTTTGACTCTGGCCTCGCCTTTAGATATTCGTGCGTGGACATCGACGAATGCGCCAACGACCCCACCCTGTGCGAGAACGGTCACTGCACGAACGTACCCGGCGGCTACGAGTGCGACTGCGACGTCGGATTCACCAAGGCCGACGACGGCAAGTCTTGTCTCGGTGAGTCGTTTTTGTATTCAAAAGAGACATTTTGTCACTTAGGTACGCGAGTTGTTTTCTAATTAATAATATTTAACGATTCCAGATATGGACGAGTGCGGAACGTTCGATAACGTTTGCGTGTTCGGACGCTGCGTCAACACTTTCGGCATGTTCAAGTGCATCTGCGATAAAGGCTACCAGTCGGACAGCATAGACGACCGTGAGTGCACCCCGTGGACTCGCAGCGTCACCGTTGAAGAGGATGAAATTCAGAATTTCAGAAATTTATTTTCTCTCCCCAGTGATGCCCGGCTTCAACTGCACGGACGTGGACGAGTGCAAGTCCCCGCAGTCGTGTCAGTACGGCGAGTGCGTCAACACGCAAGGCTCCTACCTCTGCCGCTGCCCTCCCAACTACGACCTGGTCTCCGACGGCACGGCCTGTTTCGGTACGTTCAATGTCAATTCAACTTCGTATCGATGTCTCGTGTTCGTATAAACATTTTGCGTTTTGAAATGATTATCGTGATGCAGACTCCCGCAAAGCCCGGTGCTACGGCAAAGTGGACCTTCGCTCGGGAACCGAGCAGTGCCGGGACAGTGACGAATTGTCTGAAGACGGCACGATGGCCGCCTGCTGCTGTTCCGTCGGTTAGTCTTTTTTGTTTTTTTATATGCCTGCTCGATAGTAATTTTTAATTAGCGTAAGTGATTTCATTGAACGTTTCGCTGCTAGGTGCCGCGTGGGGTAACTACTGCGACCTATGCCCCGAGCCCGGCTCGGAAGCGTACAGACAGCTATGTCCGGGTGGACCCGGATATCAACCCGTTTTGGAACCCGTGAGTATTTAAGCGACACCCGATCTTATTCCCCTTTCAGTTGACAGTATTCATATTTATTTTTCCCCTCAGCCGTCGTACGTGGTGACCCTGGCCGACATCGACGAGTGCTCGCAGCATCCGTCGCTTTGCCAGCACGGCACGTGCACGAACACGTTCGGGTCTTTCGTGTGCACGTGCGGCGAGGGCTGGCGGTTGGCGGCCGACGAGCTGCGCTGCGAGGACATCGACGAGTGCGCCGTGCCCGACGTCTGCGGCCCCGGCGTCTGCCGCGACATGCCCGGCTCCTACGTCTGCCTCTGCCCCGAGGGATACGTCTCCATGCCTAACGGAAGTCAGTGTCGTCTCGAGACGTGTTCCGAGAGCTTCCTCGATCAACTTCAACTCATCCTTTCGTCGGTCCACAGAGGAGTGCGTGGACGTCCGCCAGCGTCAATGCTACATGGACTGGGAGCTCGAACGCGAACGGTGCTCGTCGCCAGTGGGCGTGCCGCAGACCAAGTACCTGTGCTGCTGCTCGGTGGGCAAGGCCTGGGGAAGCCCCTGCGAGGCTTGCCCCGAGAGAGGATCGCCCGACCACGTGGCCCTCTGCGGGGAGAAGCCCGGCGAGTACATCAACCCCATGACCAACGAGACGCGCCCCATCAACGAGTGCGACATCATGCCCCAGCTCTGCAAGCCCGGCACTTGCCACGACACGCCCACGGGCTTCCAGTGCGGCTGCGACCACGGGTGAGGCAAACGTCGGCCTGAATTACGTCGAGAGCCATCTAGTCAATAATAATAATCCTCGAACGACTTCTCGTGTTTCAGATACGAACACGACAACACCTCTCACTTGTGCCGCGACGTCGACGAGTGCACGTCGCATCGGTCGCCCTGTCGGGGGCTCGCTCAGTGCGTCAATCTCCCTGGAGCCTACGAGTGCAAGGTAATCATCACGGAAGTGATACACCAAACGAAAAGTGGACGAGGTGGTTCCCCGCGTCTGTCACGTGTCCTTTCTCTCGCAGTGCCCGGCGGGCTACCGGCTCACCGATTCTCTGGACGAGTGCGAGGACGTCGACGAGTGCGACGACGAGCGACTGTGCGAACACGGGGAGTGTCGCAACACGGTCGGATCCTACAGGTATTTGAAATAAGACTTAATACTTTCCGACACTTTCTCGCCGTTCGCAATAAATTATTGAGTACGATTTAATTCTAAAGTCCTCGGATATTCATCGTGAGTGAATATTAAAATTAGTCCCGAGCACCGTTTCCATACCACACAGCGTACCATTTCTTAAAAGGCCGGCAGCGCGCTTGCGAGCCTTCTGGCAGTGCGAGTGTCCATGAGCGGCGGTATCACTTAACATCAGGTGAGCCTCCTGCCCGTCTGCCTCCTGTAACATAAAAAAAAGGGTGCGTGTACTTATGTACGCGCGTAAGAAGTTATACTTCTTTGGCTTTCTTTATTTTTTTTAAATATTAAATAATTAATAATAAAGATTTAACGTTACTAATGTAATAACATTTAATATTTAGTAGATTATTCAATCATTAATTAATATTAATAACAATAAATATTATTATTTTATTATATTATTCATTCAATCAAATAACTAGGTATGTTTCATAACCTTTTAACTAAGTAACAATAGGTCTTTGTGAAAAAGCTTTGCTAAATTTCTTTGAAAAAATAATTAAAACTCCTTTATTTGTTTAAAAGGTAAATATCATTATGGTCATTCAAAATTCTTGGCATAGCTGCTAACTTCACGCATATTCTATTTCTTTTTACTTGTAGATTGTCTTATTCCCATCTCGCTCGCTGGTTTAAAAAGAATCCGCCGGCAAGTTTAAAAAAAAATCGTTAGTGCCTAGTGGGCAACTTCATTCTGTTAATTTTGTGTCACGGTGCGCGCGCATCGTAAAATTTCACTCTCATCAATTTTTCACAACGCGCCTAAAGAAGTATAACTTCAAAAAAAAGTTAAAAATAAAATATGTTTTTTAAGGAACATAAGATACATGTATCACTTATTCCACGTCATTAAATTTGAGTTTGTAGGCATCCCTACTCATCGGCAAAGAAGACAGAGGGTGTAGGCCGAGAGAAAAAGCGTAAAAAACTCTCGGTACTCTTTTAAAATAGCAAATCATCAAACAACACTTATTTTAAAACAAATATCGCAAATTAATTAGAAGTAGCCTGTCTAGTCCCAGGCCCTTTTATCAACTAGATAATCGTTGACTTTATAGTAAGCCTTTTTACACAGCTTTTCTTTAATACATTTCTTAAATTTATTGAAAGGCAGAGATAAAAGAGCCTCTGGGATTTTATTAAAGATGGTGTTGAACTCTTTATTAATACAATCACTTAGATTATTGTATTGTGTATCAACGGTAATACCTACCGGTAATAAAGGTAGGTGTTATATTATATCTAAATCTCACCATTCGCTTTTTATTTACTGGAACAAACACACTGCTCTTATTAACTTGTTTCACCACTTTACATTTTAGCGCCACTAACTGTCCACAATGATCTGAGCTAAGATCAGTTGTAATTGAGGTTTGCATTGCCTCTGCATCTGTAAATACATTATCTATACATGTAGCAGTGGAGCTTGTAATTCTAGTGGGCTCAAGAAACAAGTTAACAAGATTGTAAGATTTTTAATAACAGATTGAATTTTTTACTAATGGAGGTATTTTCTAATAAATTTATATTGAAGTCACCACATACAATAATATACTTATTGTTCTTAAAACTAACTTTACACAAAATTTCCTCCAACTTTTCTTCAAAAAAATCGTAAGATGCACTTGGTGGTCTGGTTTGTTAGGTATATGTTTTTGTAAGATTGCAAGAGCCTAGTCAAATTTATTAGATTATTAAATGTAATATTTTATTAAATATCCTCTCGAAAGATGCATATAATGTCGAGTCATTGGTATAAAATATTATTTAGACTAACTAAACGGAGTTGTGAACTATAAACATAAACGGACTACCTCGATATAGGTGATCATCTTATCTGACCCTTCATTGAACTGAAAGTAATTCCTAATCAGTGACACAAGTTATCTCCGAGGTGAACAGGATTACCAAATAGCGGAAATGTGTTATCGCCTATTTTGACCCACTTGAACTGTTCTGAACTTGTGCGAGTGACCGATGAGTTTGCCCAGGTGTGAATCGCTTAGACTTCCCTAGTTCGTGCGATTTCTCTGAGCCCAATGGCATTTCACTCTATGCTGATTGTTATATTGATATGCTTTGAAAGGTTTATTGGTATTCATGATACATTTGTGTATAATAATTATGATATTGTGTTTTGTCGGTAATTAATTTTATCTGCGATAAGTAGTTTTATGAAATATAATTCGTTTTACTGTGTATTTAGTTTAAATCGATCCCGATAAATGCCCGTGTTGAATGAATGTTTTGATCATGTGAATCCAGGTGTGAATGCAAGCCCGGCTACACCCTGCGGGAAAACGCATGTCGCGACGTGGACGAGTGCGCTCGGCCTCGGCCGCTTTGCCGCAACGGCACCTGCGAGAACAGGCCCGGCTCCTACGTCTGCCACTGCGACGAGGGCTTCAAGCCCGGCGCCAACAACGATTGCATCGGTACGTCCGGCTCGTACTTTTGATGACTCAGTGTACGCGTTTCGCTTTAATCGAAACGTTTTACCTGAACTATCGTTACGTGTTTTTTTAAAAACACCTCTCGAACGCTCGTCGGACACGAAAAGCTAAACGACCAGTGTCGCTCTCAGACGTGAACGAGTGTCGCGAAGGCGGCATGGTGTGTCGCAACGGGCGCTGTCGCAACACGCCGGGGTCCTTCCGCTGCGAGTGCGCGGCCGGATACACTCTGACGGCCGACGGACGCCATTGCCGGGACGTCGACGAGTGCACGGAGCTGCCGGCCCCTTGCGGCCGAGACGGCTCGCCCTCGTGCACCAACACCAACGGCGGGTACGAGTGCTCCTGCGGGGCCGGATGGCGGCTGACGGGTCGGCGTTGCGTGGACCGCGACGAGTGCCGCGAGTTGCAGTACGTCTGCGCCGGAGGGGACTGTCACAACTTCAACGGCGGGTTAGTGAAACCGATACTTTTGAAACATGCCAATAATTATCACCAGTTCAGTGTTGCGACAAAGTTAAAATAATACTTCTCCGATCCTTAGAACGGGTTTTCTGAAAACTTTATGGAAGTTGCAGTAATATCCTTTTTGGAGTCATTCGCCAAGTTTTTGTACCAATTGACGATGCACGTAGATACCGCTGCGACTGCCCCACCGGGTGGCGCTTCGACGCAGCGGCCGCTCTCTGCGTGGACGAGCGCAAAGAGCTGTGCTACGACGAGTGGTCGGCCGGACGCTGCCATCGCGCGAGGCCCCTTCAGCTGAGCAGACCCGAGTGCTGCTGCTCTGAAGGTATTTCACTTTAACGCTTTTGACCTCTATTTCCTTAGTTCACGAGCTTAGCTGACTCGCTAAATTGTATTTGCAGGTGCCGCCTGGGGAAGATACTGCGAACGCTGTCCGACTCCCGACTCCGCCGAGTTCTTGCGAATCTGTCAAGGAGGAATGGGGAGGCCCAATTTGACTCAGGTGAGCGTGAGAAATATCGTTTAAAGAAAGGACGTCTACTATCGTCACCGATTCAATTCAACGTTTGGTTTCGAACGACGCAGGACTTGGACGAGTGCAAGGTGCGTCCGGACGTGTGCAAGGGCGGACGGTGCGTCAACACGGACGGCTCCTTCCGGTGCGAGTGCGGGCCCGGGTACGCGCTCGACGCGGGCGGCCTGAGCTGCGTGGACGCCGACGAGTGCGCCGCCGACCCCAGGATCTGCGGCAACGGCACTTGCACCAACACCCCGGGGGGCTACGAGTGCCGCTGCAACTACGGCTTCACGCAGGGCCCGCAGCAGGTCGGCGTTCGGTCGAGTTCTCCGCGCACGTCGAATGAAATACGCGGAGACTATCATTGACCAATCTTTGCAGACGTGCGTGGACGTCGACGAGTGCGCGGAGGGTCGCGCGGCGTGTTCGTTCCGCTGCCACAACACGGCGGGCTCGTTCAGGTGCACGTGTCCTTTCGGGTTCACGTTGGCGGCCGACGGCATCCACTGCCGGGACGTCGACGAGTGCGCCTCGGACCGCCACGTGTGCCCTCACGCTTGTGAGAATGTGGTGGGATCTTATATCTGCAAGTGTCCCGAAGGTTAGTCGCGGTTAGGTAACTTTTACGAACGAAGCCCCCGCCATTTTTAGGCACAGGTTTAATTATAATTCCAAATTTAGCGATTTTTATTTAAATTATCACTGAATGAAATGAAATTTTTGTGAAATGAAATGAACACGCGTGTTCCGCAGGTTACAGACGCACGGCGGCTCCGCACGACGCGGAGGACGCGTGCGAAGACGTGGACGAGTGTGCGGAGGAGGGAGACCGCTGTGCGCCCGGAGTCTGCATCAACACGGACGGAGGCTTCTCCTGCGACTGCGACGCCGGGTACGAGCCCAGTGATGACGGACGCTCCTGCATCGGTATCTCCTCGTTCCGACGTCCGAAAGGTTTTGACGGATCGTGACCATAATAATGAGTGACAATCTCGCATCCCGTTTAGATCACCGAACGGGAGCGTGTCACAGATCCTTGGTGTCGGGCAGGTGCGTGCCGGAACCTTGGCCTCGCTCCGCGGCCTCCACGCCCGCGCCGGCCACACAAGTCACCAAGTGAGCACTCGTCGGTTTATCGAGGACGGCGACGAACGGCCGAAGGCTTTTCACGCACGTAATTAAAACGAATTCCAGAGCGCAATGTTGCTGCACGTTGGGCGTGGCCTGGGGATCGGAGTGCGAGCTGTGTCCCGTTCCGGGCACTCCCGAGAGAATGGAGCTGTGTTCCCGCAGCAACCTGATCCCCAAGGGCGGTATCGGCGGCGGCGGACTGGGGAGCGACGGCTCGACGGGCCTCGTCCCGGACGTGTACGGGGACATCGACGAATGCGCCGCCATTCCCGGCCTCTGCGCGCCGGGACGGTGCGTCAACACTATCGGAAGGTGAGACTTCGACGATGCCGGGGCTGATGCTCGATGAGAATTATTTTTGAACCATAGCCCGACATAGAGACCATAGAGACAATCTTCGTCCTCCGTTTCCAGCTTCCGCTGCGTGTGCGGCCTGGGCTACAAAGCGGCGGGCGACGTGTGCGCCGACATCGACGAGTGTGCGTCTCGGAGGTCTCCTTGCGAGCAGCTGTGCCGCAACACGGAGGGCTCCTACGAGTGCCTCTGCCGCTCCGGCTACGAGGTGGACGAGGACGGGGCCAACTGCCGGGACGTCGACGAGTGCGAGAGGGGTACCCACACCTGCCATCAGACCTGCACCAACACGGACGGCTCCTTCGAGTGCTCCTGCGAAGAGGGATACGAGCAGCGTGGCGACGCTTGCATCGGTGCGTCGAACGGATCGCTCCGAATCGGGACGACATTGGCAAGTGTCGGTCGGAGGCCCGCTAATCGGCCGTTCCCTTTTCAGATATAAACGAGTGCCACGAGGAGGGTATATGCCCGTCCCCGGGAAAGTGCGTAAACCTGCTGGGCTCGTATCGCTGCGTGTGCCCTCGCGGTTTCCGCCTGGACCTGGCGGGATCGCGCTGCCTCGACCGCGACGAGTGCGAGGACGGCCGGTGCCAGTCGCCCTGCCGCAACTACGCCGGGGGCTACCGCTGCGAGTGTCCGCCCGGTGAGCGCTCCCCCGTCTCCTCTGCGTCCCGTTACGCGGAAATTATTTGGGATCTTTTTAAAAAAAAAATTACACGTACTGACTCGAGGGAAATGTAAGGTTGTTGACGCATGGGAAGAAATGATGACCAGGATATGTCAGCAATATAGGTTGCATTGAGGAGTTGTAACAGTCCGCGGCTCGTACTGACGCGTGAGTCTGCCTCAGATTCCATCCGGTCGGCGAGCGGCGTCTGCGTGCCGCGGGACTCGTGCGCCAGCGGGCCGTGCGGGTCGTCGCCGTGCTTCCCTCTGGGCGGCTCGTACCGCTGCGGATGTCCCGCCGGCTACGGCTGGGACGCCGGACACGCCGTCTGCCTCCAGGTACCGTCCCTCGGTCTCGCTCTCGTGAGGTGGAAGCGCGCTAGGACTATTGTAACTTCGAGTGTGTCCTGCAGATGGCGGGCGGATGCGCGGGCGCGTCGTGTCTCTTCGGATGCACGGCGCTGGGTTCCTCGTACCAGTGCGGGTGTCCGGCGGGCTACCGACTGGTCGGCGCCGGCCACTGCCTCTCCGCCCTGGACGGAGCTCTGCCGCCGGACGACATCGGAGACGCGCCCGTCTTCCCTCTCTCGCATCAGTACAAGGTCGGAGGAGACAACGATCTGATTTCCACCGAGGGATGCTTCAGCTGCAAGGTCGGGCTTCGCCACACGCGCCGCGAATCTCGAATTCGGGAAACGCCCAAATCTCATCCGTCGTTTCCGCCTTCAGGTCAACGGTCGTCACCGTCGAGCGCCGGAGGAGGGAATCGTGTTCGCCAACGGCACCACGCTCGTCAGGAGACTGCGCCGACGTAGCCGACGTGAGTTCGCCGGTCTCCGTCTCTGGGGCCTCGTGTCGCCCGACGAGACCGTTCCTCATTCGTCCCTCACGCTTCAGGTCGTCGGTCGTTGCTGGAGCCGGAGGCCGAGCTGATCGTGGTGAGCGCCGACGCGAAGCAGACTCGGGGCCGGGTGCCCCTGCTGAGGCTGGTGGGGGCGGAGGCCGACGGACGGCCCCACTACCGCATCGCCTACGGGGACGACGACCGCGACTTCGTTCTCAACAAGAAGGACGGCACCTGGGCGCTGCGGCTCAGGCGGCACCTCAAGGCGAACGCGGTGAGACTCTCTCGACCGAATCGTCTCGGCGACCGGAATTCGTTCTAAAATGGAGGTCTTCGACAGGTGTTGGAGAGGCAGCTGGAGCTGGAGGGCCGCTTCGTGTCGGCCGGTTCCCGACGAAGAGGCCGCCGACACGTCCGCGAGTCGGAAGCGCCGGCTCCCTTGCGACTCTACGTGTCCGTCCGGATCGCGCCTCGCTCGACGTTTACGCGACGCGACATCGAATCGAATTAATTTTTTACTAATGTTTATTTCATGCGTTTCGTCCGACGACGATGTCTTCATCCGTCGGGCGACTCCGATCACATTGAATCACTGCCATTGGAACCGATTGGGGAACACTGCCGTTTAAGGATGGGTCGATATATCGGAATGTGTTAAGTCTCTTTTAGAGCAGCGTATTGTGCGAAAGCTGTTCAAGTCGTCGTCGAGGGAGCGGGAGACGACGTCGGCAGTATTAATGATAAGCGACAGCGGGGTGAGGTCGAAGGTTGAATTGACCCCACTGACCTCATCCGCCGTCTTTGTGCCAGTCTAGCTGTTAAGTGACGATTATTTATTTTCTTTAATATTTGATACATTTGTAAAAAGATGCTACGTTTTAATGTATTTAATTTATTATTTAAATGGCGATTATCACGAGCGAAATCTAACTTTGGTCAGTTCGGGTGATGACGTCACTTCTATTCGCTTTGTTTAGGAAGGATTTTTATAGATTTGTCCGTTTACCCTCATCGGCGCGTAGTCGATGCGCGATTCGATAGACTAGGTTTATTTTGTAAATATGTGCATACGATGAAATGTGTTATATTTTAAATTAAGTTAAGAAATATAATTAAACATTTTTAATAATATAATATTGATGTTTTATTATTTGGGTCAGGGAAAGGGCCTTTCTCAAATCGTTCGCTTCCTCTGACGTCTAAGCTCCTCCGGAACTTCTCTATGGCCTATAGAGAAAACTCTGTCGTTAAAAAATAATAAATCCGAAATTGTCTCAGTCGAATGTGTATCCTGTCAATATGCTTTGAAGTAATGAATTTATACAAATTTCACAAATATCTTACGCCGTAAATTTACCCCAATCTTTAAATTACGCCAGATCTACACTAGGAGTGTCACGAGAGTCCAAAAAATGTCCAAAAAAGAAGAGTTTTCGTGTGAGATGTTCAGCAACAAATTCTTCATGTTGTGTGCCGCGGGAGGCGCCGTGGCCTGTGGCACCACGCACACGTTCGTGACACCTCTAGATCTCGTGAAGTGCCGTTTACAAGTCGATCCAGGAAAATACAAATCCATTTTTAAAGGATTCGGGATATCTTATCGAGAGGGCGGCCCCGCCAATCTCGTGAAAGGTTGGGCGCCGACGTTCATAGGATACTCTTTGCAAGGGGCTGCGAAATTTTCCGGTTATGAATATTTTAAATATAAATTTGCCACTTTCGTCGACGAAGAGACGGCGTACTTGTACAGAACTTACATGTATCTAGCCGCCGCCGCGTCCGCCGAGCTGGTCGCCGATTGTTTCTTGTCGCCTTTCGAAGCCACCAAGGTAAGAATGCAAACGACTCCAGGGTACACTTCACAGATGATGAAAGCGATGCCCCACATGCTCTCCACGGAGGGTTTCGGAATTTTCTTCAAAGGCCTTGTCCCACTATGGGGACGTCAGGTTCCTTACACGATGATGAAATTTTCATCTTTTGAAAAGGTTTTGGAGTATTTGTATACGAACGTGGTTCCGAAACCGAGAGAGGAGTGCACGAAGGCGGAGCAGCTGGTTTTGACATTCACGGCAGGATATATAGCTGGGGTGCTCTGCGCCATTGTGTCCCATCCTTCCGATACCATCGTGTCGAAGCTAAACAAGGACCCGAGTGCCAGCATCGGTGGAATTCTCTCAGAAGTGGGTATGTTCGGCATATGGCGTGGGCTTGTCGCACGTATCGTGATGATAGGTACGCTGACCGGTTTGCAATGGTTCGTATACGATGGCTTCAAAGTGTACACGGGAATGCCGCGCCCGCCTCCCGCAGGAATGCCCGAGTCCCTAAGAAAAAAATTGCAAGGAAAATAAGTTTATATGCAAAATGTATCCGATAGTTGAAAATGATGTGTGGTGGAATGTTTTGATGTAAAATAAATATATATATTTTGTAACTGAGGGTTTTGGTTTACGAGAAGTTTAAGTATAGTATGATAGGGAGCACCTAAAAATTAAATAAAAAAATATGTATGTATAAATTAAATAAAGAAATAAATATAGCAAAATAATTTATTGCACTGTAGATAAAGGATTGAGGAACCTAAATTCATGCTATTTCAATATTTGATGTGTAAACAAAATATGATTGTGGTTTTTCATTTGAACGTAACGTCGGCTATCCGGGGACGCAATAACAATAATATGGGGATTTATCCGAACATCGTGCCACACTTACCGGCTTACCCGGGTCCGGTTAAGACCCGGGCAAACGGTTCCTCTATGTTTTATAAGTGGCCGCTCGATCGCAAACACTATTCTGTCCATTTAACATAAGCTCCGACTTATCTGGGGAGCCTTATTTGTTTCTTCCTACGACGAGAGAGACACCAGATAAAATATTCTCTGTTTTCTCAGACTCAAATCCCAATTTGAATAAGGAAAAAGTGATTGTAGAACTATCTCCCCTGGTCGGTAATAATAGCATTTAAAAGTTGAATAATCTCATACAAAATTGAAACGAAGAGGCCAGAAGGTCCTCGGAATTAGACACAAATACCAATAATAAAGCGATCTAATAATAAGATAGTTTTGTGGAATTTAGCGGTTAGAAGTTATGTGCTGTACGTGATACCGGGCGCAGAAACATTTCTCAGTGAAGTTCAGAGTTAGAAACAAATTCTACGTGAGCATTTTATAAATATATCTTCTTTGAAAGAGTTAGGGGATTTAACGGATTATATTTCGTTTTATAATATAAATGAATATGTTCAAATCGGATAAATTGAATTAAATTTATCTTGAAAGTGCTTATATTGTTAATATGAATAGTTTGTCGGATATAGCTTCTACATAGTATTCACAATTGTCTTTCTTAAGAGCCTTTAAAACATCGTTGTGATTTAATAAAAATCTATTTTGTATATTACTTATATATGGTATGTACATCATATTAGTTTTGAATAACAGCTCATACCAATGTATTTCCTTCACCAATGACGAACGAAGCCCAACGCCCAACAAATTACGGAGTTTAAACTCCAAACTGTAGCAATTTTAAACTGGCTGAGAAATTCTATCCACATCTCCACAGATCATTTTTATTGTGAATATTACTGAGTTGAAAATAACTTTGCAAAACGTTTGTATGGAAATATACAGAGCTGAACTTAGTACATTCGCTATAGTTTTAAAATAAAACAAACTGAAAATGAGAGATTTCAAAAAAATAATATAGGTACCTATTGCATCTTTGGTTTCCTCGGCATAAATCATAATCTAGGCTGTTTTAATTAAGTTGAATGTATTTCTTTTAAAAGATTTTCATGACGAAGATCGTTGATGAAAGCTTTTCTAAAGAAGAGGCAAACTTATTACTTTTATTAGATTTAAGTCAAGTTTAAATTAGATGCTGATCTAAGCTAGATATGATTTCAATACTTTTGAAAAATTTACACAAATGTATGATATTTTCGCATTTCTTTGAGCAATGTTGGCCTAGTGGCTTCAGCGTGCGACTATCATCCCTGATGTCATAGGTTAGAACCCCGGCTGTGCACCAATGGACTTTCTTTCTATGTGCGAATTTAACATTCGCTCGCACGGTGAAGGAAAACATCGTGAGGAAACCGCCAAAATGTCGACGGCGTGCGTCAGACACAGGAGGCTGATCACCTACTTGCCTATTAGATTAACAAATGATCATGAAACAGATACAAAAATCTGAGGCCCAGACCTAAAAACGTTGTAGCGCCACTGATTTATTTTTATATGATATTTTCTCTTATTGTATAAGTATAAGAGTGAATAATTCTATTGTTTTAATGAATTTAAATTCATAATGAATTAATATTCTATCATGTCTTTTCGTCTCTCGTCTTTTTCTTGAAAAATATACACTTTCTCTTGCGACCGATCAGTTTTAGAGCAATAATAACAGCCTCCGAGGCAACTTAATTGCTTCCTACCTCTTTAATCACTCTGTTTGTGGCCCGTAATTAAAGATTCAGACAATACGATGTTGACTGCCATTAGGGTTGGTCTAAATTATTATTTTGAGTCTAATCATGTTTATAGCAGGTAATAATGTACAACCACACGTATTTTCATTTAGTAACTTCCATTAGAGAATCTCTATTAGTTCAGAATTAAACCATATTATATTTTCTAAAATGGGCATATATTGACAATACTTTCAAAATGTATTCCGTAACTTTATTGCAGCTGACTTCTATAATAAATTGATAAACACTTGTGTGTTTATCAATTTCATCTGTGCGGTAGTTGCCAGCCCTACTAAAACGGTTTAGGGTGAATGTGTATGTGTTGGTGTGTACACTACGAGTACAGAGGACGATACAAATAGGGAATTTAATTATTTCTTTGTCATGAGTAACGATTCTTGGTATTAGAATGAATGAAGTACGTAGTTGCTGATGGAGTTTCACATGTTTAATTATTATACAAGCTTCTCTTAAATAGTAAAGTGAATGCAAAGTGTAAAAGGAAATAAAAATAAAACCATCACGTCGCTTGTCCAAAACTTGGCAGACAGCAGTTGGTATTGGCATTCATAATTATGGTTAGAATATATTTTTATTTAAATATGTAAACATTTTTATATCTAAAGTATTTAAATTGTTGAATTTGGGAAATCAGTTAGAACTATTCAATTTGAATTTTTCCATCGTTGAGAGATTGTGGCATGTGGCACTCAACATTTCAATTTTTTGTCAAGGTAGTTCGTACATCCTAAGTTGTTAACAAAATTGCATTAGCTCCAAACAACCACTAGCAGGTAGTTAGTCAATTACTTGGTTTCGCGGAAAATAAACCGCTAGCGGGTCAAAGTTGTAGTCTTAATTCATTTCCGGTATAGTGATCGCGGCTGCCTGCGGTCGCCGGCAACTCGCGGCGACTCACCCCGCGCAACTGATTGCAACTTTTCCAATTATCCTCATACTACAAAAAGTTCATTCAAGCAAATTGTGTTTATTTTGAAAGTATAAACGATATTGTAACGTCAAGCTTGGAATAATCAAATATAGCAGTTTTATTATTAATCTTTACAGATTATACGTATTGGAATTTTAAATTTTTTACAATATTATTATCAATAGCATCATGAAATAATTTATTTAGTATTTTTATTGCGTTTAATTTTAAAACTGGATTTATAATAGTTAAGTTAATGTTAAATAAAGTAAAGATTTATGATGTATAATTAAATCTCTTAAAATTTTTCTTTAAATAAAGTTAAGTTGGATTAGCGTTAATTTGAAAACTGTGGAGCTGTCAATTAAGCAGGGTTGTTTATGAAATGTTCATTAACCAATACAATTCATGTATTGGGTGAATTCGGAGACGCATCGAGTTGTATAGGGATGTCACCCTCCACACACAATGGGAACGGAATTGTCTAACAACATGTGCCAGGGCTGAAGGTGCTTTTAAAACCAGTCAATAAAGACAAGGCTGTTATTGATAAATATTATTTTATTAGTCTTGAAGATAATTTATTTGTGCCACGTGAGCTATCAATTGTACTTTAACTTTTTTTAAAGATAAATAACTGAACTAATGCATATAAAAATGTATTACACCTATTTCCAATGACAATGTTTTATTTTCAGTTATTATCGTTATAAAAGTGGAAAGTGATTAGTAAATATGAAAAAAAAAAAGAAATAAGAGATACCTTTTATACAATACTGCTCGAAATATATAACTTTTGTTACGATCGTCACATTTTTTATGTTAGACGCATTTTTATTTTTACCTTTTTGTTAATTATATTTGTTAATAGTAACGTATTGGAGTATTTTGTGCGTTGTGTGAACTATTGTAAGGCAAGGTATCAGTAGGTTATCAGTCCAATCTCTCTTATTGTTCCCAACTAATATAAATATATAATTTCTCCATATCCTTACGACTAACAATTGTGTGCCTTTCTTCTTGGTAAGGATATATCGAAACGAGGTATGTGCTCAGGATTTTAGTATACAATTGTGTATCTTTAAAAACCGAACCGTTTTTGTCGTACAGAATTTAAAACTTTTTTTTTCTTAGTAGTACGAAATCGAGCAGTTAGCAACCCTAGAGCGAGCAGAGTGTAATGAAACAGCAACTCAGTGGACAGTGCTTGTTGTGCGAGTGGCGAACAGACAGGCGTCTCGTTACACTCACCATTATCTACGAAAACATCTTTACAGAATACTGCAAATCCTAAAATATAGCGCAGTTACAAATTAAATCATGCTATATTGCATTATAGCTTCTGAGAATTATAAAAAACGTGTGTGTACTTATGTACACGCGTTAGAAGTTAAACTTCTTTGGCGTCATAATTGTCTTCGAGCACTTTAGAGGGACGTTTCCCTCTTCGAATTCCATTTTTCTTGTCCATTTTAATAGACAAGAAAACTTCCAATCGAAACGATATAATATGTACTAATCATGATATTTTACAATAAACACTATGTTTTTTATCACATTTGAACGGGTTTTCTCCTATAGAAATCATTATTTTGGTTTAAATAAACACGACTCTGGAAAACACTACGCCATGACAGACAATGCAACTTGTCGATAAAACAGAGCAAGCGCCAACTAGCGGCCCAGACTATTTTACCGACGTTTGAACAGATATTCAGGGTGTCGGTTTTTCGTGACGCACCAATTTTTCCCTAACGCACCAAAATAAGTATAACTTCAGAAATACTTTAATTCTCTAATTTAAACATACGTATATATTGCCTGTTTACATAATAACATCTACTTACTATAGAACTGGTAGACTAGACATGTGCTGCCAACGCTCGTCTGAAGGACAGGCCAATGCAGGCTGCAGCCAGATTATGTTACCTATCTAAGGTTTAATGTTTCTAGTAAATAGAAGTAAACATAACAGAAATAGAAGCCCCCGGAAATGGTTAAATCAAAATAAAATTGTTGGACTAAAGTTAAAATACGACTTAAATTTTATCGAAATATACAAACTGTATATTCGTAAGAGCTAACAGCCGCATACGGTTGATTTCAGATAACCAAAACGATAACTTGTTTCCGCTCGACTAACTACTAACTAGGAACGGTTAAAAACTCTAACGATCGAGCGCACAGAGCTTTCGACCGAGCTTTGGTTATATTTGCGAATTTAGTTCATTTTATACCCGCTCAAAATCTCTAGGGGTCACCCACAATACTTAGTTTCCAGGTACAAAATATGCCAATATTTCATTTGGAAAAATTTGGTTTTTTTATTGAAGAAAGCATTTTTATTTTCTTTTTCGTCGAGTCTCGTTTTTACTTTACTACGAAGCCTTTTCGAAGTAAGCACTAGTTTTTCAGTAAACTTCAGTAGGTACTAGGTACCCATGTAGTTATTGTTCAATGACATCACGGCAAATAGGAAGTACAATGGCTTCCTACACACCTCTGCGGTTATACGGCACTGGGATAGGGTTATCAACGTGTCCTAAGAAGATAATATTATAACGTTTATTACCAAGAAATATAGAAATATCTTTTTGTCGTGTATCCTCAATTTGAAGACAGAGCGCCTTAGTCCTTCACACAGCCTCAGTATGCCAAACTGGCTTCCAAAAAGCTGGGTGTTTTCGATAGGGCTATATTTCACGGAGGTACAAAACTTGCAACTGTACAAGGCCTCATATGGAATAGGAATACTGCTAACGTCTCTGGACCGGTGCTCCAAATACCAGCGTCTTCATTTTGACCAAATTCAGCGAGGGGCTTGTCGACTGGCAATCTCCAACGTATTACTGATAGGCTTGATTCTCGCGCTTTACGCAGAGACATTGCGTCTCTATGTGTATTCTACAAAGTTTACTATGTGGGTGTTCTGAAGTTGTTGGGATTGATCCCAGTACCAACCGTATCATCAGCATCACTTTGATGGTCAGAAGTCTTTCACAGTCCGCTTTACAAGACACTTGCTTTTGCGAACTAGCGGAATCGAGTGCCAATGGAGGTCTTGTCTGAGTGGTACGTACTCCAATTTTTCAAAGTGAGAGTTTGAGTAACCCACTTAAAATGGTTGTGCATATTCGGCGATGACCGCCCTAGTTGGGCGTAGGTTCGTTAGTTGTCTATAAAAAATACTTTTAAAATACTGTCATTGATTGGCCTTATAGCGATACTACTTATTAATCTTGAAACATAAAATTAGCTAGTTTATTAGTTTTTTTAATATTACTCAATTACCCAATGTAATTGAAATTTACTAAGCAAGCTATGTAAAACTTAAACTTCGTTAAAAGTAATATATATACTGATATAGAGGTACAGAAAATTGCATTGTGCTAAATGCACAGTTGTGATTAGGTGAATTTGTGTTTATCAATTCAACCATTCACAATTTAAAGTTTTTTCTCAGTTAGTGCTTTGATTACTGTACGGTATGGTACGGTATAAGTCTCACACTTCAATTCTCAATTATAATATAATTAGACAACCATGAATAGTTTGTTCCGCACTAGCCCACGCAAGCACGCTACGCACAGTCCTCGACGGATTAGACTTTTTCCAGTACTTCCAACATCTACCGCTATATTTCAAATAATTAACACAGAACCTTGACAAATAATATACATAAACCGGCAGACGTGGCCGCGAGAAATATTTAGAGACATAACAATAAGGTGGCAGCCCTAAGACAAAGATTCTAACGAATTACTCAAGAGATTGGACCTTTTAAAGGAATTCAAGTGTGAAATTGAATTTTTTACAAAGCAATTTTGCATGGTATATATGAGAGTAGGTAATTACTCTGAAGATAAAATGAGGTTACGAAATAGCACGTTCACCTTTTAAAACACAAAAAACTAAACATAATTATTTGCGTTTCGTTTAATTCGTTATAATATAGAGTAGTAAGTAAATTTCGTAGTTAAAGCTTCTATGAGAAACAAAGGATTTGATCAGATTTCAGGCCATTGATATGATTGATCCCGGACAGACGGGGCAGTGGGCACTGGGCAGTGTCAACCTATTATATATCCCCTTCGCCTCCCCGGTCTCCCTTCCGGCCTTACACTTACATCTTATTTTATTATTACTTTAACTTTGTTGAAACGTGTTCAAGTATAAAATGCTTAAGAAATTCACAAGGACTATCGTTAATCAACTTTATACTTTTTTAATTATATAATGATTTAGATACTTATTGTATTTAATTTAAAATATAATCAAATTTTAAATCATTTTACCACTTCGTTATAACAAGTGCATATTCATTTATAAACAATAAAGCATATTAATAAAAACGCAAAGCAGGCCGGAGGCTGTGGCATTCGGCGGCCAAATGTGAAAGTTACGAAACATTCGCGAAAAATTAAAAATTCCGCATAAAAAGTTACGTTATGCGAAATTAAAGTATTTTATTTGAATATTCTAGCTGAAGTATCAAGTTCTTGTTGTTGATAATTTTGTAGCGAGCGCTTTTCGTTCGACGAAGTTCATATGAGTTTTATTATTAAAAACCTAAAGTGGACAATCTAATTCTTGTCAATGAATATATAGACCAGTGCCGATAATTTTTGAAACCTAAAAAAATTACAGTAGGATGAAACCCATTAGAAAAGCAGGGGAATATGATCAAAATGAAAGGAAAAATAAATTACGGTCGATCTGAGGTCGGAATACGAAAATTTTAGCCCATCTAAAGGCTAAATTTTTTTTTTTAGGTCACTCAGGTATATAAAAGTTATCTTAAAATAGTAATAAATAGGCATCTGATTATAATTTAAAGAAGATTCATAGAGAAGTAGGGAAGGGGATGACAGGTCTGGGCGTTACTGCATACGATTTTTTGCATTTTCTGAGAAGATTTACTATGGTAATATATATTTTTTTTTTACCATAGGAAAGTAGAGATTTCAACGAACTGAAAGCCCAGCAACTTTTTGAAAAAAGCTGAAATTTTGACGTCAGAATTTTCGATTGAAAATTAGGGTGTTTTTTCGATATTAATTCAAAATAAGGTGAACAAATAAATATTTTTAATCAAATAAATTACAGTGTATTTGGGACATAGAAAGGTAAGTTTTGACCAAATTTCGTTAAAAAAAATATATTTTTGTTAAAGATAAATATAAAAAACCAAAAACTTGGTTTTTTGAATTTTTCACATAAATTTTGAGGTTATGTGAAAAATGTGTGACTACAAAAGTTTTAGATCTTTTTATTACCTACAACTTTGCCATTTAACTTTCTTCGATAGGACTTTTAGTTTTGCCGGAAATCAAGATAAACCGTTTTTTACCCTTAAAACTCCCCCCCCCCCCCCCGACCCCTTCCCGACCTCAGATCGACCGTAATTTATTTTTCCTTTCATTTTGATCATATTCCCCTGCTTTTCTAATGGGTTTTATCCTACTGTAATTTTTTTCACTTTTTATTTATTTTAAGGGCTATCTGCACTGGTCTAATATTCAAGTGCAAATGAAATTAATTATGAGAAATAAGCCTATATTTATTATAAGCCGCACTGTCCTCGTATATTGTTACAATAATTACTAAGAAAAGAAACTAATGTCTTTCTTAAGTCACACGGGCAACTTTTTAAAAGTTTTTATAGTTTAATTTATTAGTTAAACGTACTTCGATTTCAAGACAGGGCTGATGTTCGCTGGATATACATCCTCATTGTTTTCACAGAGAATGGCATCGATCGTTTTGTTCAAAGACACTCTTTGTTGTTGAATGAAAAAGTGTTCTGAACGTCATTTCAAGGTGCAGATGAAATGAGTTTTTGTACTGTTGTTTGTTCAATACCGACAGAGCAACTCTTTGACATTTTAATTGCAATAGTCTTTTTAAAATTAAAGTAAGTTTATTCATTTTAATTATATCTTAAGTAATATATTTGTTAATTCTTATAAAGAAATTATTGGGCAACAAATTATTAAAGTAGTCTGAACATTGGAATGATATGTGGTAATAGGATAATTTGTGAAGAACCCACATCAGCATATCAGTTAATAGAGCAATCAACGTTATTGAAATATTTTGAAAACTTCCTCACGGGACAGAGTAAATAAAGTACTTATATTTGAAAAGTTTAATATGAATTTGGGACGGGCTGAACAGGACCCGCGGAGCGATACCGAATACATTGTGTGAAATGAATTTAAATTTTTTAAATAATTTTATTGCCATTTTTATGTTGATGTTTTATATAAAAAAACAGTAAATATATTTTCAAAATAATGGACTCGATTTTATTATTTTGGAGATAAGCTATAAATGCATTATGCTCCGATTTTACCATCAATCAACCTGTAAGATCTTACTTAATTCGTCCATCACTGCGTCCTAGCTTTATTACGGTTTTTGAACGATGAAACAGCGCGGTCCATTTGCCATCAACTTTAATTATGTTGGTCTTGTTACGAAATTCTAAGTATTTTCTTTCCTAAAACGAACACTAAATTATTATAGCGATCCGCCCCGGCTTCGCACGGATGCAATGCTGATACTAAATTCAAAGTGCTATAGAGTAAAGGGAGAACCGCGGCCTCCGACGCGCTGCGTCCTGCAATTTTTAAATTTGTTATATCTTTGAAAATATTCATTTAAATCATATGCCATATACTCGTAGATCTATATTAAATCAAAATGTATTTAAGGTATTTAATTGGATTAGGATAAATGCTGTATTGGTTAAAATCGCTTCGAAAATTAGCCATTATTTGTCGTAAAACGTAAATGACAAAAAATATGGGTATCCCACAATAACATACTGTGGGATATCC
Organism: Pieris napi; assembly: GCF_905475465.1. Classification (NCBI taxonomy): domain Eukaryota; kingdom Metazoa; phylum Arthropoda; class Insecta; order Lepidoptera; family Pieridae; genus Pieris; species Pieris napi. The sequence continues at coordinate 292,740 of NC_062239.1, read as the reverse complement.
ATAAGAAATAGACATATATACCATCGCGGAGTTTTCTGTTGACCTTTTCAATGTGTACAATACTTAGTACATTATTTTGATAAATCTCGTAGGGTTCGCAATGTAAGCGGAAAAAATGTAATTATTTACGATTTACGACAGAACATTAGAAACCTCAAAAATAACAGTATTTCTCCATCCATATTAAATGGATGTTATTATACATATAAACCTTCCTCTTCCATCACTCTATCTATTTAAAAAAAACCGCATCAAAATCCGTTGCGTAGTTTTAAAGATTTCAGCATATATAGGGACAGAGAAAGCGACTTTGTTTTATAGTATGTAGTGATGAGCGTATATTCCGGTTCCGGCTATAGCGTTAACAGTGGTGAAAGTGTTCTCGTAGTATAATACAAATATCAAATACAAGATCTCACACTTCAATTAGTGGCACACCGAAACTATTTACCATTCAGACAGTGCATATGCAAAGCAATTCCATAATTAAATCAAAAAACGTTGACCCACGGTTTTAACATAAGGTTAGAATAATCGTTTATCAACATTCAACACACACTACTGTCATTGATTCCATTCAATATTGTAACTATACACTATAGATATCAGTGGTATGTCTGAAGACATGTTAAAGCTGTAATAAATAATTAGTTTACGATAAAAGAAAAGAGAAAAGAAGAAGTGGAGAAGAGGAAAAGATGTCCTTCTCTTTAAACGGAGAATGTTCAATTCACCGCACAAAAATTAATGATGCTTCAATAATAATTCATAAAATTGATGAGTCTGCTTAGATGAGAGTAAGCTCAGCTAATTAGTTAAGAAAAGGACTTATGGTAATAAACTATAGAAAAAACAAAGGACCGTAAAAACAACACAAACGATAACTGTAACTCTAACAAAAAAGTAACACATCTCCAATACGGCTGGTCAATCAGAACTATTTTTATTTAATAATGCACACTGGATATGTAGCACTATAAATTTTTGTGAAACAAAATAAAGAATTTTTGAAATTGAAATTGAATCAGAACTATTTAATAGAGTGAAATTTGGTATCATTAGTTTGAGTTATTTAAGAAAAGAGGACGAGATGATTTAGGAATACAAGTATACTTTTTACCACTGTAATAAAAGGCCAGGTAATAACGGAGTAGGTTTTACGACAAAAAATACTTAATAACCAGTAATTGCATTTATAGCAATATCGGATGAAATATAGAAATTATATATTATAATGTCCAATATTTACAAGATTTTTTTACTATTAGATTGTATAACAAAACCTCAATGAAAATCAGCCAAATAAGAGCCTACATTCTCACTATTAAGCAAGTTTTAAAGAAATGTAGCGATTGCTATGTAACATACTTTTTAGCATTTGTCGATTATAACATAAACCTGTCCTTTAAAGCACTTACAAATATGGGATGCCTTATTGCAAAAGGAAGTGTGAGTGAATATATATATAAATATATTTATATATTACAGATAAGCAGGATTATACATTTTAGGCCATGACTGCAAAAATACACAAGGAACGAGCTGGAAAATAACCAATTATTACACAATCTTTTCTCGGCAGTACTCGAATACATAATCAAACTTCTTGGATGAAGTTACTACGGACTAAATATCAATGGTATCCAAGAGGTAGAGGAAGACAGCGCCAAGGGTCAAAGGATGACTTTGGGAAAAACACGGGAGTCATCTGGACTAAAACGTAACACAGAGGAGAATGGGAAGCTTTAATATATATATTTATAAATTGATTAGGTCATTTATTTTTTATAAAATCTAATTATAAAAAAATATCATTGCCGTCTAAAATTCTCACATTTATTTAACGATCAAGTTAGTTTCGTTATAAAACTTTTAACTCTTTGTAGTATATATTCCAATTAAATTTAGCTGTCGCTAAGACTAACTTCCATTTCCATTCGGAAATAAAAAGTATAATTCTTAACGAGGATGGCCAATATAATTTACAAATTGCTTTTTAAATTCCGCGATATTAATGAAATGATCAAATTATGATTGTACGCGGTACGATGAAATCAACAATTCAAATGAAGTATTATGAATGAAATCATAAACTTTGCAACATTCACGCGATAACGAAGCAAACTTTTGATTGGGCTAAAATTCGCGATTCAAATTAAATTTCATTATTTCATAAATTCTTATAGATGTAGAAAATCTATTTTAATGACTCTTATATTATCACTTACTGTTCCTAAAAATGCCATCATCGTTTAATATTTAAACGAACTGCGGTAAAACAACGTATAAATATTTCGTTGTCATATATTTGTAAAATCGCGATGTCGGCGCTCCGCGGCCGCCGAAACGGTCGGCATTCACTAAGTTATTTCCGCTTTTTCGCTCGCTGAATATATTCGCCGATAAAAAAGCACTAAATCTTACCACTTTCTATTTTTACGTGTTATTTTATTGTAGTGTTTTGAGCCGCTCCCGTTAAATCAATTGTGATAGGTTTTTTGGCGAGCGAGTCACCATAACGATTTCATAACATTGTCTCCACTCTCCAATGAATATAAAAAATACATCCTACTTAGGAAGAGTTCAAAAGTCAAAGTAGAATCATTTATGTCAATTAGGCCTATTTAAAAGGTACTTTTGATAGTCATAATTTTAAGTAAAAATATTTTTTTAAAAATGACTGATTGCCGTTCTTTTCAGTTATAGTTCTTTTAATTTAAATCACAAAGTTTGCTTTATATTAGTTACAATTCCGTCTCCCAAAATACTGATAAAATTGCTTATTAACTTAAAGCCACGAAGCTGTGTATCAAGGGAGTTCGCTTACATGTAAATATTTCAACGTGGAGGCAACAATTGTTGTAAGTCTAAAGGATTTATTAGCGAGATGCCTGACTCGCTGCACTGACACAGATGAGAATGTTTAATTAATTTATACTATGTTGGGCCATTACATTCGCCTTACTTGCTTTTTCTCTGAAAACTACATAAATTTAATCGCATAATTTATTTTGTTTTTTTGTACTCAAGTAAAAATTATTTTTCATGTTTTTGTTAACCAAGTTTTTTAAGTTTCCTACGTTTGATTTTTATATATTTAAATTAATACAGTTTTTTATGGTATTTACCAACTCAAACTCAAAATAACTTTATTCATATAGGTAAACAAGTACATTTATGAACGTCAGAAAAGAAGTTAAATTAAATGTAAATTTACATTAACTACCAGTTCGCAAGTCAAGGGCGTAGAAAGGGCAAGAAGAACTGGTAACAAACTTTCCGCCACCATAGAGAGATATTAGTTGCTTTTTTAAATTAATAAAAGCAATCATATTTCAATGCGTTAAACAACTGTAAATAAGCTCCCGAAATTATGAAAGTTCCGTAAAATTGTCGTGTTTAAATGTCTGAAAATGTATCCGTAAGTTTAGTGTAGTCGATGCGGCAGCGAGGCTGTGTAACGAGATTATGTACCTAGTGGTCGTAATTAATTGCCACAATGGAAGGAAACCGTAAAAGTCGATAATTAATTTACGAAATGGGCACACAACGCCGCTATTTGGGTTAGCGAGAAATATTCAGCCGATCGACGGTCCGTCCTCGTCCTATACGGATTTTTTACATCTTACATGTAAACTGGAAATTTACAATAATATCAACTATTCGCTTTCTTATTGCTGATGTGGATAAATAACAAGGGAAATGCCTCAGTACAATACAATAACACAAAGTTCTGTATGTACAACATACAGATACATTTTCTAGTGGTCTTCTGTATGTGTCCTTCAAGAAAAGAGCCTACCAATTCTTAAAAGGCTGGCAACGCACTCGCGAGCCCTCTGGCATTGAGAGTGTCCACGGGCGGCGGTATCACTTAACATCAGGTGAGCCTCCTGCCCGTTTGCCCCCTGTTCTATAATAAAAAAACCTACTATTGTACAACAAATATTATTCATTGTAACCGGAGTAAATGTTTTCCAAGCGTTACTTCTTTATTATATTAAATAAGCTTGTACATATTACATACATAAAGTAAGTGAGAAAGAATACATGGAAAATAATATATTAGGCAATTATTAATTAATACAGACAAGTTTTATTAACGTATTGTTTTAATCGAATTTACCTGACTATTTTCTAACACTAAATTACATTATCCAGTGTTAAACGGGCTCCGATTCAGTACAACCACATTCAGGTTGCTATTTGGCTTTCTGAGGTTCTGTAGTGGGTATGTTTGTATTGGTTTGAACAGTTGGGTTTGACCTATTGTATTCAGTTTAGTACCAAAGTATTGCAAAAGATTCTAGTGATGAAAACGTGATTAAGTTCTTAAGAGAATGTTATGACATTCGCATTTGTTATTAAGGGATATTTCTACTATGCTAAGTGAGCCAAGTGATTGAGCGTGCGACAGCTAACCCTGAAGTGAACAAGGAATTCGGACCTAAAATGGAAAAGTTGTGGCATGCAGACGGAAGGTGATAATTTGATCAATAACTTGCCTATGATGAAAAATTATTATGAAGGCTCAAACTTTCGAGATTTTCGAGACGTTTAACAATTCTAACATAGGCCCTACGTCTAAATTTTGTTCCAAACCATTCGAATTAACATTGAATTTATTTATTAATTTACATCTTCTTCCCTAACCTGTCACAAATATATCCAGTTCTGGTTGAACTGAGGACAGTTCGTGAGTTGCACTCAGAGCAGTGCATCCGCGCTTTGAAATACTTTACAGGCACGTACAAAAAAATAAAGCATAAAGCAGGTCCATGCCTTCTGTTCTACGCCTCAAAATATTTGCTATATAACCTATATTAATTGATACTACCTATTTATTGAATACTACCTCAAATATATATTTATACCATTGAAGAGGAAAAATACTCCCCTAACAACGAAAGACAAAGCACTTGACAAGCTCTCCAACTATTACCAAAGGCCGATACGGGATAACCCGATTGATCGGCAATGAGTCGAAATTCATTTATCTTCATTTATTACGCCAAACTAACTTTGAACTGTATAATTTGATCGATAGAGTTGTATTTAGCGAACGCATCCAAATACTTGAGATTATCTACATTTAAAGATAGGATGTAATGATATAATTAGTAAATTGACTTTGCGTTTTGCGTGAATTATTGAATGAGGCTAACATAATTTCAGATTTAATAGATTTTATACACAAAAGCCGGTCGCTTTGAATGTTGTTTTTGATCAAGTAATCTTTTTGTCACAATAAAACGTAAATAGCAGAAAATAAATAAATGTAAATACAAATATCGTAGATGGAAAGATTATCTGTCAGAACAGAACTACCATAATCCTGCATTTAATAGTAATGTACAAAAGATATTCAAGTTCTAGGTTTCAGGGGCTTAAATTTCTTTTCCAATAATATTTCTCTTTTAAGCTTTGCAAAACAAGTTATAAAGCTTATATTGTATTCTCTTTAAATGGTGAGCATCTTTAATGAAGTCTCAATTGTATTATATTCAGAAATCTGAGGCCCAGACTTAATTTTTTTTCGTTTGTAATAGACATAGATTATATTTATTCAATAATAATTGTATCAATTGAATCGACGAATGTATAACTAGGTATAGATGCAACGTCCTGGGCGTCCCTCGTAAAACAAGGAGCGCTTTGATTAAATCTGAAGTGATGAGGAGTACCCGATGCCAACCTAAAGAGCCGATTTAACTCTTCCCCCTCTCAAACCATGCCGTAATCAGTACATTGTGTTCATAATAAAATATCTAAAAGAAACAAAGACATAGAAGATAATATTCATAATTCGTACGTAACTTTTATTTATGTTATTTGCCGTTAATTAATTAACTTATTAAGTGCCAAAAGGACCAGAGGCTCACCTTATAGAGCCCGAATGCTTTAGAGTAATTACAGGTGGACTGTATCGCTACTTTTCTTGAGAAACTAATTTTTTACAATGCCTGACTTTCAGAGGTGGTGAATGGTAAGCAATGTCTTAAAAATACTCAGTTATGGCACGAAGGATATATGGGTGGAAATATAAATTTATAAAATTAATCATTAAATTAAGAATTAAAACAGCACATCGTATACTATTTATTGATACGCTTCGTTGTTAGTGAAGGTGATATTCAAAGTTTAATCTAGGAAGGCAGGTAGTTTCTGGACAGGATTTAATTTAGAATAGCTGTGGTCCGGCGACCTGACAGCTCACCCGTCTTACTGTTGTTGTTTCGGCCACTACGCAAATCCTACTTCCACAAATACTGATTAAAAAAACATACATATTTTAGAGAACTCAAGCATAATATTTTCTTTGGTTCCACATTTAATTTTTTCATTACTACACCCATAGTAAAGTATAATAATAACAATAAATAACAGTGTTAAAAATTTGAATATTTAATTTTCTTTATTCGTTATTTTTTTATATAGAACAGCCCCTGTTCTATAAAACTACAAACGGGCAGGAGGCTCACCTGATGTTAAGTGATTACGCCGCCCATGGACACTCTCAATGCCAGAAGGGCTCGCGAGTGCGTTGCCGGCCTTTTTAGAATTGGTACCCTCTTGTATCAGCAAACTAATCACGTTTTACGGCAGCAGTCATTAGGAAAGTTCACGGTATAACTGCAGTCCAGACGCAATTTATGGCCTGTTACTTGAACTAAAACTCCTTTACACACTATAAATCTAAACATCTTAGACTCGGTATTACTTTAAGGGAAGATATGAACGAATCTTTCCTCATAATAATAATAAAATATTTAGCCAAAAATTTCATAAAATTAAGTAATAGAATTTTAGTACTTAATTTCTAATTTACTTTGTAAATATAATATGTAATAAACGAAAGAAAATTCAACTAATTCAAGCAGTATTTTTTGTTATAATACTTCGTTATGATACAAAGTAATTACGAAAGTTAAGTAATAAGTATGGAAATGAACGGTCATAATGCTTAAATGCGGTCTCTTTTTCTCTCTACTTTAATTTAAATGTAAAGTATAATACAATATTTTACTTACGAAATTAGATGATGACAGGAAAGCATGTCATATTATTGAAAATAGTTTAGTATAGAAAGCCTAAAAGCAGCCTTCTATTTTGTTGCATTCAAGAAAATCGAACAACAGCACGTGTATATCTAGCAATATTTAACTTTATTCCGTTTCAATAAAGTACAAGTCCGTACAATTGAAGCGAAGTAATGTATTCTAAATACATTAAGCCCGTCTCAAGTTGAAACGAATATAATTTATTCAATTCAAATAGAGTCATTAATCAAATCAAAGTGGAATAGTTTACGTCTTTAGTTCGCTCTAATTAAATGTTAATAATGATCGGAAAATTGTAGTTATTATAAAATGTTTCTGTAATTATGCGTTATAAAAGTATTAAACCAATTATGTTTTGTCAAGTGAAAGTTTAATTTAGACATTTTGTGATTAAAGTCCATTATGAATTATATTATATAAAGTTTTCATACAATTCTCATTTAAATGGAATTCACAATGATAAAAGTTTTATAAACTGAAGTTGAAATGTTTTAATCTTTAAAGTCAAATATAACAGAGGCTAGTTTGTCATGTAGAATCATTACATAGACTAATAATAAAATTGTCTTGTCATCACTCCTGTGAAGTTTTAGTCCCGAGACTCCGATGTATCAAAAATATTTATATTTGATAATAACAATTTAATTTAAAATCTTATTGTTATTCATTAAATATAATCTACATGCAACATTCACAAGCATAAAAGAGCATTATATAAATCCTCAAATAATAAAACTTTAATAAACCTATATTTCAACAGCACTATCGCAATTTAATTAGGTGAACCAACAAAAGAGATGCCAAACTATTGACGAGAATTTCCATTTAGTTGAAGAAGTAATATCTTCATAATTACGAGTAAATCAGAATAAAGTATTAATATTTTGAAGAATCTTTATGTCAGTCGAGTGAAAAGCCATTACTGGGCTTTCGCAATAAAATTGTCAGTTCGCTGTAACTAGTGAATACGGAATATCACAGAACCTTTTAACGGACGTAAAAGTGCACCAGCATTTTGTTACAGGGCTGTCACAGTTGCGAATAGATTATTAAATTCATTCATTTATTAGTTGCTAGAACTTTATTTCACGATGCAATTACTACGACTATATAAATTGACCCAGTAGTAAAATTGTAAACAAATCGGGTTTTCAAAATAATTACCAAAATATCTAATAACAGTATTGTCACCTTAACCAAGCAAGAGCAGCGTCATATTAACTAACATACAAGTTCAGTCGAGAGGACTTCGTTATCGATTCCATTGGTATCTCGATATAGCGAATTTGGTTTTTTTCTTTTTCCCAGCCCTGAAACCCTTCTTCACATTCAGCACGTCTTCACACTTGTTTCATTCGGGATTATAATACGTCGGGAGTGTTCTGCAAATCGCGCGTCGTGTGAACTCGCCCGCGCTTTGTTCTCATTCAATTTTGTGCTTTTGTTCTTGAACCTTTACAGTGGGACCGTGGATCCCCCGAAATGTTTGTTTCTGATTTACTCTGTTGTGTCTCAGTTCTTTCGGCATTGTGGAAATTATTTTCAGTTTTGTTCTATGCTTTATGAGAAAAACATGTTGTTTATAGGTTTTGGTTACAAACAATACTTACATACAACTATAAATTATCTACATGGTATTAGGTTACTATTATAAATAACATCCACAATCTTATATGACTTATTTTTATATTTCAGTGACCTCTGTTTATTTAGGTATAGTTGACACGTTTAATAAATAAAACACAGTGTTGCTTGTTGAGAAACGATTAAATTAAGTAATTTTAAAAAGACTATTGTTGGTATACAATTTTATTTAATTATTTCACCCGCAGCTACGTTAAATATATATATCCGTCGTAGCAGCCGCGTAGAAGCGGCGTAGCAAACTATATATCAATATTAAAAGGAAAACACTATAATTTAAAAGTATGTCTAAATCGTAAGACAGTGTGGTTGGAAATTGAAAGGTATGAAAAACGTCCCATATCCTCGAAAGTAGCGGAAATAGCTGTTAAGATTGGAACGCAGCACGTTGTATCGCTGTGTATATCCGGTTCGCAGCAAACGACCACTTCGCTTTACTTGTTGTGCTCGCAATCTTATTTAATATCTTTCGCTTTTCTTACGTTTAATCTTATTTTGCTTAAAAATAATCTTAAATTTTTGTTCTAGTAATGAAGCATTGTCGACAACACGGCAGAAGAATATTACAATTTTAAATTAGGTTATTATTTCTGTTATTACTTTTTAACATAAATGTACTGTAGAGCATTATGCATTTCGGTGAGTTGTGAAATAGCTTGAAAATGTAAACTGTCTATATATGTATGAATGGTACTTTAATAATAATACACTAAATATTATTCTATGGTAAACCAAAGGTCAAACCCATTGGAAAACGATTTTAAGAAAAACGAGTGTAGCGGGCTGATAGGCCTTTCATTAAAGATAGTATCTTTGTTATAATAAATAGGCTCACGGCGACCCTGGAATCCATTAAGGAGCCCATAAAAATACTTCGACCCATATTTATAAGTCTATTGGAATTTCATTAGCCCCGGAGCTTCAGGAGAATACAAACAGTAATGAAGTGTCGGAATATGCTGAAACTACTTAAACCATAAGTATTTTTTGAAACCCCTGAATTAAAAAAATACCATTTTTTTATCATATCCAGTATTATATTATAAAATTGTTGGAAATTAGAACTCATATGAATCTTATATAATAATATACTATCAAATTATTTCATACGTAATTTCCAAATGAAATTGTATTTTTGCAATCTGCTTTATATATGTGCCGTGAGGTAAAAGACAAGGCATAGTTTATTACAATTTAGTTCATTATGCAAATTATACTGAAGCTGTTAAATTTTATAGAGTAAAAAGAAATGTATTTTATTAAATATCAATTGATATTTACTATAAAAATTAAACTTTCAAGTATCTCGTGAGCTTTTTAACTATTTATTAGAAAATACAATATCAAATGAAAGGATAATCAACCACAGATTATTGTTAAGTGTGATTATTGAAGAGCAAACAGCTATAAAGGAAAAATAGTCACTGGTTAAGCATGTGATTCATTGAAATTGTGCGTTCCAGCAATTAAATTTCGACTATGCGTGTAAGGCACAGATGGACTCACTTACTTGCCAAAAAGGTTACGGTAATCCACACTAAATCCAAAATATGATTAATGATTATAATCTGTAAAGACATAATACAGTTCTACAGATTTAGAAAAAAATATTTTTAGTCTGTAAACCTCAAGCAAAGACGAAAAACAGAAATTATACAAGGTAGGAAATTGGTGTAATAATAATTAATGCTTTAGTAAGCCGAGAGCACCATGATTGATGGCACCCGTTCCGTGGAACACCGGCTAAAACAAATTGATAATTTTTGAATCGTGGCCTACCCTCACACTGCTATTCCAAAAAAAGGTGAATACTTGGTGGCTTCTCGATTTTTGGAGACGCAATTGTCGTAGTTCAGGCCTGGAATACAAAGAAGCTACAAGTTATTTAGCTTACTTACATATCAAAAACGGTTTTTACAACTTATACGAGTCCACTCAATTGTGTAGGTACGGCTCACAAAATGAATATTTTTTACATCTAAACGAAATTTTGAAATAAAATATTAACTTTTCGTTCGGTGTAAAGATTACGCTACGGGCTGTCAGTTATTTCAACAAGAAATTTCTAAATAATTCGAAGCAAGATTGAAAAAAAAAAACCAATGGCAAAAGTTCTTTCATTAAACCGGAGTTAGATTCTTGGAAACCTTAGAACCTTTGAAGGTAATATAAACCACTTTGCCAAGAAAAAATTAAGTTAGTTAGAATTTTTACCAAATTGATAAGGGCTGCTTTTCTTTAATTTCCACTATCGTCAGAGTTTTACATATCTAACAAATTCGTATTATTCAATGGCATTGGTTTTTAATACTAAACTTTAAATATATATTCAAATTTCACATCAGCTTGTAAACAGATTATCATAATATCAAAAGTCAATTATTTACAAGAAAAATAAGCAGATGATATCAGTGAGGTATATTTTCTTCGTAGAGTTTTTTGCAAATTCTTATTTATTGGAAAGTTGATAGCGTAGCTTCGGATTACCGAGCCCAGAGGTTTCACAATCTCCTACTTAAGATAAATTTTATTACTTCCCTATTTTGGATAATGCTATTTTAAATCAAATACATTAGCGATCTATAATACAATTTTTTTCTAATTCGTGTTCTAATTTAAACTCAAGCTAAATAGGCTTAATGAAGATTTAATATTAAGTCTGTCCTTGATTAAACAGCTGACAGTTTGATCCTAACAAGAGGAGTAACGTTCAGGTAGTAATATTCTAGATTAAATCAGGTGTTTGCTTTTATGTTTGATTAGAAGGTAAACTGAACATCGCCAGGCTTTTAGTGTAATTACAATAGATATAATTAGCAGACAGTAATAGATGGCTGTGGTCAAAAGAGCAAATTGTTTATGAGAACTATGCGCCTAATGTTTTTTTTTATTTAATAAGTGAGCTTTGTGATGAAGCATACTGTTCCTTCTACGCCGTAGCAAATCAGTACAAGGTCCCATAATCCATGATGGGGCACAGAGCAGAGCAAATATTTCAGCGTCTGTTGCATGTAGATCATTGTCTTTTAGAAGAATAGGCGATGTCAGTTTCCTCACGATGTTTTTTCTCAAGCTTTATAAGTGGTACGTACTAAATTTTCCAGTAAAAGCAATTTATTTATAGTTCCTTTATGAAACTGGCAATTACGTTGAGTTGTTTCAAAGAACTTATGACATGCAATAAAGTGTCGCGCCACTCAAACAAGTAAGGGAATAGGAGAAAATGGCGTCGATCTGAGCATGATAAAGCACACGAGCCAATTTGGAAAACCGCCCAATTGCTAATAAAGGAATGGTTACAATGAAGTTATCCTGAATTAGATTATGACTGCAACTAACTCCGGCGGCGCGCGTCGTTTGCGCTATTTCAATGAAAATTTAAGTTGTGGGCTTCGAATGTTAAGTTTTTATAACTTACATTTTTGTAATACAATTGATTTTGACTGTAATTTATATCTATCTTACGAAATAGCAAATTACTGAAATTTTGAAATCAAATATGTACTGCTATTTTCATGAGTAATTTCAATACATAATATGATATTGTTTGGCATCTGTGCCGTAAATAAATAGCACCTCTAAAAGTGTTTGAATTAGAATAAAATTTTTATGTATACCTCGGGCACTTATGGTTACAAGTAAATCGAGTGAAAAAATAAACGTGAGAGTTAGGAAAAGTCGGAACATTGTTATCAGTTGTATCTATAGAAAAATCAGCGAAGTAGAAAGCTGACGATGCGTGCGTTTCATTACGAGTTCGGTTTTACGAGGCCCGTAAATCTGATTCGATGTGCGACGAAGCTCCCACTACTCTTTCTGCCTATGATAACGGAATTTTCAATTGGGGTCCTTTTTTTATATGATTGAAATATCAACATTTCAATAGAATACACATCGGTACAATAATTAAATATGCTCGAATATTGTGAGACAAAATTACACAGATTTCATCAATGGCAATTGACATGATCGATTTCGCGTTTAATATTTTCCGTCGCGAGCAAGGAGTGGCTTAGCAGCTGCAAACAAAGATTACTTTGCAATTGAAAACAAATAATAATAAATACAATACGGAGCAAGGAGAAATTGCAAAAAGGGAAAAACATGTACCTTCCGAGTTCCTAAGATATTGTACGACGCCAGATGTTCCAATATGACTATTTCGAAATATACTTGTTTTATTTTGTACCATATCTTCTATACGATTTTGATAACTTGGTCGAATACTGAAACTATTATTAATTTACTTCTTCAAAATTATTAGAAGACCCGAATACAAGTTTCAGATAAAAGCCAAATGCGTCTGTGTGTAGGTAATTGTGTTTGTCGTAGTTAGTAGAATCCTTGCCGCGGGCAGCGTTTAGTCTGTATTGAGTATGCGTGTGGGTTAAAGCAAAAGCAGGGAATCTAAAAAAAACATGGAACGGACAAAACACAAAAACCTTTTTTGTTTGATAACTTGCTAGTGTCTCAATAAATTCTAATATTGTAGATTTACTACAAAATATTGGTAAGGTTTTTTTATTGTTTTTAGTTATAATGTAAACTAAAACATCAACCATATTAAAATAAAATAAAAATAATAAAAATAAAAACAGTTTCGTACACTGTTCTTGAGACTGCGACGTCACAAAACACATCAACCATATTAAGTTACTGAAAAAAATTGTTTTGTTTTTATCCGATGGTTAGTTCAAAATACAAAAAAGTCGCTAAAATCCCGTGGTTGGTACCACTTTCCAATACTTGGGTATTATTGGCTATATTTGAGGGAAATCAACCTTTGTTCACCGCAAGCAAATACTGAAATAAATATGAGTTTGATTTCGGAATAATTCCACTTGCACGGTCTATCCTAATAACATTAAACATTTCTGTTTATTTTGGTCATATAATTCTTAAAAATACAAATCTTATATATTACGAATTCGTAACTTAAAGGCGGCGTTATAAAGTAATTGCGCGTATATTCCAGTTTCTTCAGTCTAGGGCATCGAGTCTGAAGCAATATAAAACAAGCGACGCTTTATTTCGACATTTGTCGCGAATAAATCACAATTTGAAAGAACTATGGCGGTGCTCTGCCAAGAACGTCGCGAGTTGAGTGTTTTCATATTACCACACATACGAATAGAACTTTTGAGCCGACCCTCATGGTCTAGAGTCGGTAGTTATCAGGTGTTTTATTAATAAAGTAAGTAATACTAAGGGTTAAGCTTGGCCTTTAAGCTAAATCTCTGCTGGAGTAAAATACCGCAGGGATATGCGTTAAAGCATTTCCTGACGAAAAAAAACGGCCTTTAAGCTAAGGTAAGGTAAAAAGTAAGGTAGGCCGAATTGCAGTGAAATGTTCTTGTAGAAGTTAAATACAAAATCTTCAGAACATACATCGTTAATCACAATTAATCAAAATTAACATTAAACTGTTTGGGTGTATATTAAAAAAATAATTAAAAAAAAACGTATTTGAGAGTATTTAAACATATTTAAGGCAACCAAATCGAAAAATGTTTTATTACAAAATGAATACGCTAGGTTGAAAATGATCCAAAAGAGTCCCGTATGTTTTCACACAACCTGGCCGCATTCGCATCGCCAATGTTGATATGAACTTTATATTCTTCACATTTACATAACCTATTTTATGAAAGACATTGTTTCCTGCGCTGGTGTGGCGCTTCTTATTGCATTATATGTTATACCGCTGTCATAGCGATACGCGGAACGTCCCGATTTGTGACCAAATGTGCCTTTCATTCAGTACAATTTGAAACGTTTACACAAATACCGGTAATCTCAGCGGAATGAGCTCAAAATCTTCACACCTGATCCCACCATGATTAAAATTAAATTTTCAGCGCGGAGGATGTATAAAAAGAGCACCCATGTCAACATCGCCACGGGACGCCATAATCCGTCCGGTGACGTCATAAAACGTCCGAAATCGTTTATTCATTGCCGCATCAGAGACCCTTGTTAAAATTCTATTCGTTTTCCCGCGTATTATCGCAGGGAGCCATGTGGGATGTCACTAGTTATACAAGGACACTCTTTTATTAGAAACTCTGATTATAAGTTTTATGACAGCCTCTTTGCCTGGCCCTTCAAGATGATATTCATAAAAACTGCGAAGAACAATTTCAGATCCGCGTAATAGGCATTCGTTTTCCTTTGTTACCGAAACATATAATCAAAAGTTATTTTACAAAATATAAAATTGAACGTATAATTCAGCAGATATTATTTGTGCTTGTTTTAAAGATTTATACTTTTCTATTATTATGAATGAGAATTGGAGTTAGTTTGAAGGTGATTTCTGCCACCAAGCACTAAAACAAATTTGTCACAATCCAAAAAACGTAAAAATATATTTTTTCTGTAGTAGCATAGAAGAGAAAATATTTATCTCAGGTATAGCGCGTCTAGAAAATAAAAGATTGTATTATAGTGAATCAGTGTGCGGCTAAAACCAAGCTAATAAAGACAAATGTTCCACCTTCCCCATGATTAATGATCGGACAGACAGAGCTTTCTCTATTATTACTTTTTGCAACCTGAACAAGCCTGGCCAACACATACCTGTGTTCTTGGTTTAATGAATAAATACACACAATATTTGTATTTTATCAACATACAACACGTTTTAATCTTGATCGGTTCAAATCCCATTTCGTATTAAAAGAAGACAAATAAGGCTTAGGAGTTTGCGTCGCTTGACGGCGGAGGCTGCGGAGGAAGCGGGGCCAACGGGAACGTCACGAAATGCCAGGGTTTTGTGTCAGTAACTTCGTTCTCACGTTTTGCCGGCACCAAATCAAATTTACAACCTCACCGAACTGAATAGAGCACTATTTTGACAAAGGAAAATACTTTTTTTTTAATCTTTCTAAAATACTTTTCAACTCTATATCGAGGTCGGCCTTAAAATGGGATTCGAAATACCGGGAATGTTTCAAGGAAATATGAGCAAAATTTGTGGATTCATAGCTATATGGGATATGCGAAAATCGTGGAAAACTTACTAAATCACTTTGTATCAAGTTATTAGTACCCTATATGAGATTATTTTGTACCCAAAGGTATCATATATAAACAAATGTCTTATTAGTGTAGGATGCAATGCGCTGAAATCGTTTTGAATAAAATATAAAAACAAATTGAGTGTGTAACTGTCAGTAACAATGTGTTCATCAACATGACGTCATCCTTGTAACTGCGTCGTTTAAGCGTAGTTTCCCTATTAATCAGTTTTCGTACACCGTATTCGGTTCATCAATCAGATGCCATTGTATCCATCGATGATTAACAAATTCCCACATATTTTATATCGGTCAGGAAATTAACTCGTGAGCCAACGGGTCAAAGTGACATGTCAGCTGATCGCGACCGCCAGTTTACATTAACCCGAATTAGCTGCTGTGGTCAAAATTGGCTGTGAAATATTTTGATTGCCGATGATACTTTGATTCCGGATTATCGTGGGTGACAGCGCCATTGCTCCGACATATTATATTGCTAGTTTGTAAATCCAAAACGAATAATTACAAACATTTCTTATTCAATTACAAAGTATTGCAACACAAATATTTTTCGTTACAACAAGTACTTTTTTTAAATTTTATTAATATAACTCTCTCCATAGAATACTTTATAAAAAGGTTACATAACAGTTTAAAATAATCTCTCTCTACAAGTTTAAAACTCATAAATACACCATGAACATTACCGATACAAAGCATATGTAAATCAGAGGGGTTTTTGGGTATTCACACGACATCTAATCTACAATATGAATGGCGGTGTGGGGCCAACAGGGCGTAATGAAAAACCCAATATCGGCGCAATTATTGCTTGTCGAACGAAGCTCGCGTGCCGGCCCTCTTGACTTCTTATTATTTTCAATTCCACCTTTTTTGGGTATTTTTAGGGTGGGTAAAAGCTTAGTCAGAAACGCAATACGGCATAACTGGCATTAGTGGTTAATCTCGAAATCAATCAATCCCAATTTCAATCCACGAATCCCAATGCGGATGTTTATCAAGTAACGATTTTATATTTACAAAATTTGTTAGCGAATAAAAATAAAGCTCATGTGGAGTCCAACTTAATCGAACGGCATTGAAGTAAGTATAAAAGTTTTTGTAAAGCTCAGATTAAAGAAATTTAAAATGTCTGAAAGCACCTGTGTCGTAGTCGAACTGAAAGGAAGTAACATGGCGGGAGCTCGTTGGAAACAAAATATTAAACCGTTCCGCGCTTCGACGAGCAGTTAGCGCAATTTTAAACTTCACAAATCGAAAATCAGTTGAGAAAATTATAAGCGGAGAGTCACTGAAGAATTTTGCTGCTTTAACGTCCAAATGCTTAGTTCGTTGATAAAATTGTTAACAAACAATTAAAATAACTACAACTACAGGTTTAAGTGGAGCATAAATATGGTCTCCGAGGCAATGCAAACGTAACCCTGGGGTGGTTCCGATGTCTAGCGAAATGACGTTTGTGCCATATTAAATGGTGCAATAAATTTATCAGATACCTTTAAAGAAAAACTACTAAGAACTAGAACTACTTAGAACTTTTACTTTAAACGTCAAGAACGTTACTCAAGTACAACGTGACACTTTGATACTACTACGGTTGTAACTAAGTGACATTAAAAATGTTAGAACGTAAAGTACTGTTTATACTAATTTTGGGGGCTACTTAAATTATGTATGTGTAAAACCAATCCTAGACCCAAGAGAAAAGGAAATACACTGAAATAGAATAACGTTGAGAGTTTCTCTGTATTAAAGTTTCTCTATTATAAAGTTCGCGTATAAGACTAGGCTACACTTTTCACTTTTCAGGCTCTAAATGTCTGAATACACTGTGTCCTATTTTCCTTAATCCCATATAATTTTGAATCTCTAAAGTGTTTCCTCATAGCAAAATATAAACATTATGTGTTGTAAATACAGATTAATTATCATAAAACAAAAGCTGGTCATGCGATCTCATTGTTTCGAGGTAACATAATAATTTTGCTGTAGGATTAAGTCTAAATAAAAGATATATTTTGTATATGAGGGGTCGGTAACCGATAGCAATGTTCTTACAATACTGTTTGTAGAGGAGCTAATAATGTTCGGTATTGAGTTACGCTCAAACCTGACTTAAGGCCAAGTTCTGAACGCTTTTAGGTTTAACCGAGAGAAATACTTTGCAAGTACATAGTAGCATTATATATTTATGCAGTAGCTAATAAATAACACGAAACGTAAATAGTCGTGTCAAAGTGCCATCGTTAAATACAATAAAGGACGAATATATAAAAAAGGAAGAATAATAGAATACAAAAAATTAAAAAGGTGGACACTTATTCTGTTTTCTAAAGAGTAACGTCAATTCGTATGTATATAAAATATTCAATAAGGTGACATCTATTAAAGTCATGCAGAGATATTGGGAATGCGCCGCCCCTTAACATGTTTTCCTGCGAGCATTGGGTATGAATATAAAGGGCCGATACAATATTACCGGGACTTCGAGCAAATCGACGATTCCAGTAAATATTAACTTGTCAATATGAATATATATGCTGCCTTGCGGTAATCTTTTTATTTTATCGTATTTCAAAATCAGTAAAACATTTAAGAAACCAATTACATTATGTCTGTTTGTGTTGAGAGTTCATTTTGAAAATGATTTAAGGGTAGACTTTATTACCACAAACGTGTTATCTACCTTCATCGTCATCGGATAAATAATCTATCTTCTATGGTTTGTATTGATTTCGTTCTGTTGAGTTTATATAAAAATATAGGCACACGCGTTGAATAACACTGTTTAAGTTAAATTACCAAATGTTAACAATTGAATTTTAAAACGACTTATAATTCCGGAACTAATTGGTCAATTTGTACGTGTGTGGAACAATGGTGAAGTTGTGTAATCTCATAAGTGAGTTCAGGTTCGCACAGCACAACGTCAGCCGCGCTAAGTTATTTCACGAGCGATTCTCTGAGGAGTATAATTTGATTAGCAATGCTAATGTACACTGGTGGGATTCCGACTTACGACTTGGCACATCGCTGCCACTGTGACGTGCTGCATTATACTGGCTGCATTACTAATTACTTCGTAATTTATTTTATTCTCGCGTAAAATAAGAGCTTGCTACAGAGAAATATACGGCTATTATAAGTTATATGTTTTACTATTTTATTCAGTTCATGAACGATTTATAATATAATCTCCATAGAGCAATGTAACAGGCACAATTCTGCGCTTGTTACATTACAGATCAAGTATAAGTAGCAAGTAGCCTTTATTCTTTTTCTTCTAACTCTAAACAATTATTAGTTTAATAACCGCCATAATTTATGCTTACTTTAGATATTATTAATAAATATGTATCGTAAAATAGGTTCTAATTACCAAAATATTATTTTGCCGTTTTTATTTATTTCGTTCAAGTGGTACGGGCAAACCATTCAATAGCTATTCGAGTGTAGTGTTTTATTTGCGTGTGTGTGTGCTAGTTTATATGTTTATAAATAAGCGTCATTAATAAACACCAGAAGTGGATTGGAAGAATTGAGAGTTTCGTAGAAAATTCGAAGCAGATAAAATTCATAGAATTGTAAACACACAATCAGACGGAAAGCCAAAGCCAATAAAGAAAAGCTCTTTTGAAGGAATATAAGAAGGAACAAGTGAAATACTAACTTTTTGAAATACGACCAGCTTATTATTAAATAATAATAAGGGAAATATCAACATCCACACGAGTCAAATGACAGCCGAAAAAGCTACAAACATTGAGCACTTTCAAAAATAATTTCCAAAAATAATTCCCTTTCGAAGGGATGAGGTCACCAACCATGAGTGGTCCAAGGTCATATGTACAAAGGATGACCATGCCAAAAGGTGGGACAGGAATCTTCGATGTCACTTACTTACATAACAAACAAATAACAAATCTTAGAAAATATTTCCATCAGAATAGCCATCTTAACCAACAGCACATAGACAAAATTTCGTCAAACGAGTGGCTTAGATGCGGCGAATTGTTCCCGGAAACGGAAGGATTCATGATCACAATACAAGATCCAATAATAGAGACGTGAAACTATTGAATACCAAATACGCGGGATAAATGTGAAATACAGTATACATTACAGGAGCTTGCAGATCAATAACCCATTATAAACACCGTCATCAGGTTGCACCAAAAACTTGCAATTAAATATAAATTTAAAAGCTCTGAACCCGTACCGTCTTATAAATATATCCAAAGAAACAATTCTAGAAAGTCATACTCATAAGTTGTACTTTGATAGAGCAATAGTAGCAGACAAAACAATACGTAGTGTATTGTTTAGACCTGATATATACTCGTACTTATAGATTGAGTCAATAAAACAGCACATTTAATAGATGTCGCCATACCCAACACCCACAACTACAATACAAATAAAGCCTTGCGTATATACAAATCTTAAAAATAAATTGCGCTCCTCATAAATGTCCCTGTGGCAGTGATGGCGACAACCTAGGACATCACTTAACGATATCATACGCCAGTCCCTTGCCACCGTCAACGTGCCAAGTCTACTTGAGCTGACTGGAATTGCAAGAGACGATGGCAAGAAACCGGACGGTATTAGTTTAATTCGGACGATATGTGTTGCAACCTGTTTAGACACACTGGCACCCTTCCCATCTACATGGAATCAGAGCTGGTGCGGCTTGTGATGCGGCTGAAAATGCTAAATAAAATTATTTGTCCCATTCGATGTTGAAGCTAGATTAATGTTATGTGATTATATGAATATTGTGAAGAAAATCTTAAAAATTAAAATAAAATGCGGACGCTAAACAAAGTATCAATAGTCCATCATTCAAGTATCATTTTGTTCAGTACCGGAATAATTCCAAAACAGTTACACGAATCTATCGAATTGTTAGACCTACCACAATCCATTTACATCCCGTACAAAAGCAGTAATATTAAATACTGCAAGAATAACGCGGAAATTCCTACAAGATCAAAAAACCTGTGCTTACTTGGCTTAGGCCCGTGTGCAACTAAGATCATGAATCGATCCTGAGATAAAGTAAACAGTTACTAGAAATAATAATAATAATTCTACTTTAATTCCGTACTATCTACAGTAAAATTAACATATCACACGGGTTTTAGTTTTGTTATTACATAGATCAGTCTAGGTTAATTATTGTTATTTTTATAGTTTCGTATCTTGTAGCATAGACCCCATTTGTTAAAGGTCTCCCTCCTGAACATAAACACGAGTTTAAATATCTGTATCCACTTGGTATATTTGTCCGAGAGGGTTCTTAATTATTAGCTTAGAATGTATATTCCAAGGTCATTTCCCTTAGCCTGTTAAGTTCAATTAGTTTCCCAGTAAGCCTTTGATCCACTTACAGACTAATTTATTGAGTACGGCTTGTAGTCATCTTGATATAAGATGGAATTTGTTATTACTCAAGCCAACGACTGGAAAATGTCTTTAATTTTAAAAGACACTTATCTTTCGAATAACCAAATAACATTATTAGGGCCTTTGGGGGCTAGATATAAACGTATTTAAATCTTTAAATAGAGCGTATGGGCGATAGTTGTGAATACATTTAAGAAGAACGGATAATACATATGCTTTGTTCTAGACGAGTGCTTTCTTTACTGATTAATTGTTTAATTATTAATATTTATCTTAATATAGATAACTTTATAAAAAAATGTTTGCGTCCAATAACAATTTCAGAAATGCAAAACCAAAACATTAAGATAATTCAAAAGGCAGCAACACATTTATACTTCCATTATTTACTTGTATTCATTTCATTTGTATTGGTGTTTGCGTGTTGGCAAACATTTTTATTAAAACTTCGCCAAAGTGAGAACGCTCCGATTAATTTAACTTTTTGTGACACAATTTTTTTCTGATTTCTCTCAAGAACCACTTACTTTGTGCTAGTACTGGCACGTTCTTTGATACTTAATACTATTATTAAGAGATACAGTTTAATACCTCACGGATTCACTGACTTATTATTTAATTGCAAAACATATATTCTGACTATACTGTTTGTTTAGACGGGAAATATCAATATTCATTATTTATCTACTAGGGGTGTTCAATAAATAGTGATAATACTTACTTCTTTAGATATAGATTATAATATTTGTCTGCGTCGTGTGTTCTTAAAAAGGAATAAAATTGAAGTTCGCGCGGTAATAAATTATCTCTGCTTGATACGAGTGTAGGAATGAAATCGGACGACGAAGGTTCCTTTTTCCTCGGCAGAAGAAGCAGAAGAAAATATACTGTTCTTATACAATATCAATACGTGAGCAAACAGATAATTAAATCAAGACAAACGGGTCGCATTTAATATTTCATGCGTTGAAGTCCAGAATGAGACCAAAAACGTCCTAAGTGGAACTATTCTTTATATTTATTGTTGAGATTACTTTTACAAACTTAGAAACAATCCGTTTAGCTTTATAATATTGGCAAATATATATCTATTCACTTAGATTAAATCGATAAAACTATTGAAATTATTATTAGATTACTACGCTTAAGGACTTATGCTAAGATTCTTAACCAGTTAGAACTGGTTAAATCACATTTCTGTAGAAACAACGAAGATTATATAAACACTTGGTGGACGGGTGGAGAGCTTAAGACTTTATTTGTCTCGCTCCACCACAAGTCAGCGGTGAAGCCGTATAAAGAGATTGTTTTTAGAATAAACTCACCTTTATTATTAATTAAATACAATTAATTCAAAAGCACGATCACCGAGCCATTATTTTAACATTAAGGCAAGGGTTCATACAATTCCTACCTTTTATTAATTTATTAGGGTTACAGTAACGCCATTATTTTAGTCCATGGTCTAGAATAAAATCATCAATTTAAGAGTATTGGAGAGAAAAACCAAGGACATTATTGTATTGCGATAAAGAGTCAGATCGCTACGGCGTGTGACTTGAGATCTGAATGTTAAAGCCTACGTCTTAGACACAGTTCCTTGCGTAATTTCAGTGAATGAGCTCTTAAGGCCCTCCTGTCCTGTCCCTCTCGAGATCTCCTCTTAATTACTCTTCACCTGAACGTTGTCTTAATATGTTTTTACAGAGCACGTAATTTATGCTTTACTTAGCTCGCTTCGGTATTTTAAGGGCTTTATTCAAATTATAAAGTTAGTTTAAGTTTTAGTAATGAAACGAGCAGTTTTTAATTAAAAAAGTAAATTTAAAGCCTCAAAGTTCGGTCCATTGTGAAGTTTACTAGTTTTCTGTCTGCTCATTAGCTAGCCAAATTAGTTTCTGGCTGTCTACTTTATTGTTTAGTTTCGAATTTAAAAATTAAGTTACTTTAACAATTCGTAATTGTTTAGTAATTATAATAAGTTTAAATATTTTCAATCAAATTCAATGTATTCTAAAAATGTATAGTAATGAGGATAAAGTTACATCCCCAAACTCCGGATATAAATCAGTCAGTGTCAAAATGTAAGTACAATTTGATTACGCGAAGGTACGTCCAGTTGGGAGACGCGAGAAAATTAAATTTTATAAGTGGATCTGTTGAGGATATTTTTGAAAAAGAGGCGTTTTGAAAACAATCTTGAAATAAACTTAAATTAAATAAAAAGAAAAATTAATTTAATTGATATAATAGAAATATGTATATTTATGTAAGCATAATATTTTAAAAGTCCCTCTCAAGTGTCAATGGTACCTCCATGGATGCCATCGAGGTATCACAATCTCCATAAGCTGAGCCAGCTCACCTACTCCAGAACCATATTTTAACACGTCCCATAAATCCAGTTTGCGCGTTTTGTCCGCAGCACAGTCAAAGTTAACGGTCGAACCGTACAAGAAATTGATAAATGTCTTTTCCCACAAGATCAAACAATTAGCAAATTGAATTATCTCAGATATAAATTGTGAGAGCTCTAGACGCTTTTGTTATAGAAAGATGAAGTTTTCAATTTAATTCCGAATAAAAAGTTTCAAAGTTTTAATCCAATTTCAGTTATTCGAACGGAAACGTTCTCTGAGTAGTTGTATAATTTTGCTCGTAATAGTAGCCAACTTAATAGATGTACTTTTTATTTGTACTGATTTTTATGCTTAACAAAAAGCTGCTATTTTTAACACTTCTGATATTTTTCTACTGAAATAACAGAGTGAGTTTCACCATTACTCATAGATTAAATAAATACGAATTATATTATTATACGAAAATATTTTATTCACTATGTATAGAGTATATTATTCAACTAATTTAACGTTAATTATTGGTCGTAATTTCTGCATCACAAAGCTCTGATTGATCTAGGGTAATATGTCCATTAATGCAGATTATACAATGTATATTGTTGTAATAGAAATAGATGTACGCTATTTTACCCAACTTTAATTGCAGACAATATCTTTTTGTAACAACGCTACAAATAAAGCAGACTGTTCAAATTTATCTTTGACATTTAACGAAAAGTCGAACGTGATTTCCAAAATAAAAATCTATTTTATAAATTAAATATCTGACGTTAAAAGGAAATGAAAACAAATGGAAGGGCCTTACGTGCCGAAGAGGCGACTCGCCTGCTTAATACCTCCCCGACAATTCTTTCATTACCGCTCGCCTATTCTAAACGTGTATCGACAGATAAAAATTATTATTCCGCTCATTTTCGTGACGATTTTTAAATCTTGTTATTCTCTCAAATCTCGACAGCTCTCCCTGTAAAATTTAAGGGTATTCATTTGATTTAATATATTATTTAATAATATTTGTTCTGTCTGAATTAGCATTTTGCAAGACTGTGATTTTTTGTTAGAAAACATTTAAAATTTAACAAAGACTGAAATTTCAAATTAATTGTATAATAACTTTAAACATGAAGAAAAAAAAACTTGCTTAAAATAACTGATCGGTTTTATAAAATACTAAACTTTATTCCTAAAAAACCGCTTAATAAATATGAAATAAATAATAAAATATATTGAAACTATATTATAAAGTATTTTGCTCATGTCGTGTGTCAAAGCGCGAGCTAATTCCGGCAAGCAATTATTCAGTCGCATGCCGCGTCTTTGTTATTCAAATGAAGGCCACTCGCAGCCTGTTCTCATGGTATACCTTGACGTGTGGCATCTACCTACTTCTACTTAACGCATCCGCATGTTGACAATGCAAAGATAATCATTATGCATTACGGAATCACAACCAAATTAGATTTTCGTTTAAAAGGGAAGAAGAGTAACAATGTAGCTGAGATTGCCAAACTCTAAATGTATTTAGGATTATGTAGCTGTAATTTGCATTGTATGTAACACTCACTGCTATTCCCACTGTGCTATAGAATGATTTATAGTCACTGTGTTAACGTAAAATAAAAAATTGAACTTTTAAATAGAAAAAAAAATCTTCTTTTAAATTTTTAAATCTTTTGTTCCATATGATGAATGTATACTTAAATATTGTACGAGTATATAATGTAAATAAATAGGCATGAAATATTTTACTGAGCTTATAATAGTATGTAAACTAGGGCACAACTATTAGTGTTCCAATATTTATAAGTGGGAAATGTTATACTCATAGGCGGATCTCGAAGTTGTGGGGCCCTGGGCTATTAAGAAATTACTCAACTAATTGCCATTTTGTCAAAAAACTGTTTTCTGTAAATTAGCATAAAAATTTCACTGCAAGACTGTTGCTTAGTAAGATTTTAATTGAATGCATTCACACTAAATGTTCGCCTAAGTCATCTGTCACAATTAACTTGTTGCCTTCACAAATACCTAAACCAGAACTCAAATTTCATAATGTTACAATTATTTTTTAATCATCATAGTGACAAGACAAGTCTGGCTTAAACTTTTTAACGTAAATTTTTGTTTTGTTTCATGATTTAACAGTTGCCACCTGTGGGAAGAAAAGAAAACGTAAATTTTTACACTACTCTAAAAATTTCACAATTTCGGTTGCAACCTTAACAGATTCTCCACCAACTAGGTTAAGGGAATGCGCAGCATATGGCTCATAATCCACGGATTTATATATTTGTTTAAGTAGTGCTTGTTCACCATTGTAGTGACTATTAGCAGCGTTTTCATAAGTTTGTCCCATACAATTATACAGTAGTAGTACAATAATTGTTTCTAAAAAGTCTTGTAGAATATTAAATATATGTGAATCGGTATGACAACTAATTTTTATGAACGATAAACACTTTCATATACTTTCACCTAAAACAGCATCGTAATAATTTTTCATTTTCTTCATAAAATACCTATTTGAAAATGTTCTTTGTGTTTCTTTATTGAAGCTGAATATATATTTTTAGGATCTTTATTTTGAAAGTCAGTCATTTCATTTGAGAGGATGATTATTAATAAAATCATTATTTAGCTATTTTGGCCACAAGCCTAACGTCAACATATTTCTCGAACTCAAACTTAATATTTTCTATTTATAAAATCCTATTATATAATTGAATTTTTTAAAATTTTAGATATATTTTTAAATTCAAAATATCTCCTATCATTAACAGTGAAGACTGGGGGCCCTTTGTATCCACGGGGCCTTGGGCTGCAGCCCAAAAAAACCTTAACTAGATCCGCCCGTGGCTTACTATGAGTAAATATAATAAAGGAAACGTAAAACCTAATATATGATTACTAGGAAAATTACACTCAAAAATTGATGTATTGTATATATAGTACAGTGCGTAGAGGCTCATTGCAAAGAGAGATTAGTTTTCCATTTGTTTGGCGAAACGCGTCATGTGTGCACCGAAGCTGCTCCACGATTCGCATTCGATTGTTTTGATGATTGAAACCGATTCCATTGAAACAGAACGGTATTGATTGGGTTCTTTGCCTCCGCTATATGCACTTCTTGATCAAACCGCTGCATTGTTTTCCTATATTTAATCAAATGTATGCTACTCTATTCGCAGGCGTAGCATAACATTTGGTTATTGTGAGACTAATATATTACGTAGTTCAAATAGGTAACAGTATCATAAACTTGGCATTAATAAAAAAAGTCCATAGATATAGTATTGTCTTTGATTGACATAACCTTTACACATTTAAAGAAAAAATTTTTAACCGGATTAAAGTTATGTATATTGAAAGTCCATAGATAGCTTAGTAGCGCTTCTATGAGCGAAGCGTGTATTAGAATTCAGTGCGTCTGTTTGTTTTCAAAGTGAAGTCCAGAACTTCCGACAGTAGTTGTGATAAGTTCAATGACCCGATGCATGATTGGTGAGCACATAATGACGCTCGCTGCGGTCGAAGCCTGAGGGCAAAGTTGTCGCGGCCTGGTTTACTCTGGACTTAGTAACAACTTAGTCCACGACTATTCACTTACCGATCTACTTGGCCGAGATTACGCCAGTCGCGAACTTTGGATGAGTACTCTATACTCAGAGGATGGTTTGAACAGAGTGATGTGTAAATGAAATTACTTGCATACTCAATACTTGAAGTATGCAGGCATTAAAAAATTATATTGTCGAATTGAATATCAAAAATTAAGCTTAATGAAACCTTACGTATGTTTTCATTACAAATTCTGCGCAGATAAAATTATAATATATTGAAATCATTATATAATTTAATTTGTTCAATAACACGTTAATTTACAAAATACGTAATATAACGTAATTACTATCATCAGCAACGTAATATAATTACTATATTTGTTTTTCAAGGAAGGAATATACACATAGGGGTAATAAATTCTCTCATTATAAACTCTCGTTTATAATGAGCCGAACACTGAAGGATGCAATTTTTTTTTAAACTTTTTAACAGTTTTAAAGCAATATTATAATGCGATACAAGATATGGAATAAATCATAGATTGTCAGTGCCTTCTCCATGGACGAACGCATGCTTGGTAAATATAGAAGTAAGTTGGCTAACGTGGAGGGAACTGTCTGATATGTTAACAACCTACGTTCTTGGTTCTAGTAAGATGGCGAGCGTACTAATAAATGTGATAATATTATTGTATCGAACAGTTGCAGCTCACATTTGTTTTTTCTTAAAGGAAATATATTAGAATTGGGCACCGTAGCTACATTGTAGTACTATTAGTGCATAATCAGAAGAGATAACTTAGCTAAGGATTAACAAGATCTAATTATGAATTTATAATTTTAAAAGTGATATTGCACTACTTGTCCTGTTTTACACAATAAATAAAAAAATTCGGTGGCGCCACAACCTTTTTTAGGTCTGTGCCTCAGGTTTCTGAATCTGTTTCATGATAATTTTTCAATCTAATAGGCAAGTAGGTGATCAGCCTTTTTGGGTCTAAGACATGTCGGTTTCCTCACGATGTTTTCCTTCACCATTCAACCGAATATTATATGCGCACATAGAAATAAAGCCCATTAGTTCACAGCCGGGGATCTAACCTACGACCTCAGATGAGAGTCGATCGCTGAAGCCACTTGGCCAACACTGCTCTTTTTTTACAATAAATAGTTGATATTTAATTTTGATAGTCAAATTTGTGATTTGTTAATTAGATTAGTCTCATCTAAGTAAAACTAAAATATATGTGTATTTCGTTCGCGATTTCAAAATTCAGGCTGTTTATACGTTAAAAGCTTACGCAAAGAGATCCTACGAGACACGGTAAGTATTGTGTCACTACATGTCGGCTACGTGAGTTTGTTCAAGCAAATTCGATAGCTCTCTGTTTGTCCAAACCTCTTTACTCTAGCCCGCTTCGAACGTTCTGACACAAAATCAACCTGATTAATTTCTTTCAAAAACTTTAAAAAAATCAATTCGCGTAGGCCTCTCTACTGATCAATACATTTACTTTTGTCATTTAAAAAACATTACATGAGTGGGTAATTAGAGAAACGTTACCGACGTTATATTTAATAAACCGGTGTATAATTGTATTCTCAATTATTATGAAATATTCAGCGTGTACGTTCTGAGGACTCAACCGAATTATTAATTTTCTTACATATAACCTCAGTCGGCCAGCATTACCAGTTTCATGAAAGGGGTTTCCCTTAGGTAGAATGCCTAGAGCGATCCTTGGCGGCCATTTTGAGAGGCTTAAACACATTGCATGTCTTATACGAAATGTGGCTAATATATTATGAATATTATTACATAGTGAATGTTAGTGGTGAATAATATCATGATACGGAGCTGCAGTCGACCGCCGGCGCAGACATATCGTGAGCATTTTATTGTTTCATGTTTGAATCTATCTAGCGACTGTGTATTCGCTCAATGTAGGGTTACACTCATTTTTGAAATGCTTCAGTATTTTTAATAGAAGATATTATTACAAATTAGATAAAATAGCGTCGCCGCGTTCAAAGTAATATTTATGTAAAGAAATTAGGAACGACGCGACGACCACAATGCTTTGACTGTCCTACTCAAGCAGCTTTTAAATTAAGTAAAAAGTGTCTTTGGAGTCTTTAAAAAGGATACGGACTCAATCATCAAGTACTTTAAAACTGAGTTAATTGTAATTAAGTATTTTTTATTGTTCTATTACTTTATTATGTAAAGCAACACATATACCTAATATATCATAAGGGGCTCAATCTAGCGCCGAGTACCTAAAAGTACGACATATCCCGCCAAAATAAAATACCTATGGATCGCAGCAGCACGTCGAAGTCCGCTTTTGTTCCGGACGGCGGCGCAGAATGATTCCGCGTTAGTGCAGTGATTGCTTTTTGACGTGCCCATAGTTCGGGTTTGATACCGGTGTCGATCGACTATTACAGACGTCCTCAACATTTTAGTTCTAACCACATGCAAGTAATAAAAAATTACTAAGTTAAGTCGAGCAACATTAGTACTTGTACTTGTAGTACATTACGTAAGTTATTTAAACTAGAAGATATTGTTAAAATAATTTTCTAACTTAAAAAAATCTGATGAACTTCTTAGATAGGGGCTTCTGCCTCTATACGAGGAATTGCTCTATATCTTTAGAGCATTTCATCGTCACTATATATGAATAATCTATGATTCATAGCAGTAAGTAGAATTTTACATATTGCCAACAGTTGGCCTCCCCTGATACTCAATAGTTGTATTTGGCGAGCGATTTCACGGTTGACATAAAGATATTGGCTCTGCCGTGATTTGTCTCTATACTTGTATGAATATTGTATTGTATCTCTTATAGAAAGCTTCAATGGAAGTGTTACGAATAAATTGTGAATGTTACAGGGGAATTCAGGCAAAAGATATGGCACTTTTCTTAATAGAAACCGAGAATGTTTTTAATTTAATTGGAGCCAAATCACAGCTTCCTCAACATGTTTTACTTCTACATGGGAGCAAGTGTTATTGCGCAAAGCCATTAATAAAACTTTACTTACAAGAAAAACGCTTACTTCAAATTTTTTTAATCCAGTACTACCTTTTTTTGCTAGGTAAATATTAAGATATGCCTTTGTTCGCGTAGCATTATATAATCAATAAGATGCTGAGTTATTTGGTACAAAGGCATAATACAGATTATTACTACAAAGTTTCTGCGTTTACAACGTTTGAATAAGCGTTTAATGTATATATTATAATTATTATGTTATACGCCTACTTTTAGTAATTACTCAAAGCTCAATAATAATCTAAGTACAGAAAACATGAACACATATAAATATAAAGTGCATGTTTGTTTAAATAGTTCTAGTCTATCTTGCTCGACTTGTTTGCGAATATTTTCAAACATTTGTCGAGGAATACGTTTTGTTTTGCGAGACTCGATTGTCTCTCTTTTATTTTTTAAACACTGCAGTGTTTCGAAATCTATGAATATTTCTCAGTATTTGTTGTCGTTTGCCTAAGCGTTTAGACGTGCTTTTAATGATTGTTGCCAAAGACAATTAAACAAATGTTCTTATTAAGCCTGTATAGAGCTACATCACGGTAGGATTATCATTAAATGATTTTAAAGCGATAACACATAAAAAATAGCTATAAAAAATAAGCGAAGTTGCTTCAACTGCTCATTGGTGAGCGCCCTAAATAAACCTTCCATTTCAATAATCTTACTTTTCTGTCATGATAAGGTTAGACTCCAGAATTCGTAAATATGAGACTGTAAGCTTGCAAGGGTAGCTCCGGAGGCAATGAATATGCGAACAGACGCTACAAACATTCATTCTCGTGTCAATTAGGGACGTTATTACTGAACGTTTCATTTGATGAGCCACTCACTCCACTTGATGAATCACTTCAAAGATTGACGTCTTCCGGTTTTGTGTACAATGTATATGTTGATATTGTTAATTTTTTTGCAATCTACATTTAATATATTTTCATGCACCAACACAAAGTAATGACTGTTAGTTGAATTATCGTAAATTAAATTTTCACGTAGTGGAAAATTTGTAAGGGTATTGAAATTAAAATGTTAAACGTCGAACGAAACATAGGAATCTTTTCCGAAGCAATTATCAAGTTTCAAAGAAAATAGCGTTCTTCGCAGTTTCCAGAAACCGCGGGAGGCCCCTTTAATTAAATTTCAATTAAAATAATAAAGTTGCTCTCGACTGTAAGAACAAACAAAAATTTTACGGTTCGTGTCATCCTTATATTTATTTTAAAACTTTGCGACGTTTTGAGAGAACCGACTGATAACATATTTTGATTGGCTTTTTCTTTGCTATGTTATTACTTTATTCGAATATAACCACATTTAGATTTGGAAAAAAACTTGTAAAGGTTTTGTATGTAAAGGACACTTGTTAGAACTTAGAATCGCCCTCTGTGGCGATGCGAGTGAAATCAGCGTTCAGAAACAAAACGGGTTCAATAAAATACGACATTAACCCTCGTTGTATTCACACGGTCATAAGTTTCGGATTAAAAAAGGGAAGCGAGTGAGAAGGGTCGCCATTGTCCTCGTGACGCAATTATTAACTCACGATTCATATACTGTTTTGTGTTAAGGCAATAACTGTTTGCTGAGAGAGCAAGGTCAAAATTTTTAGGTGTTAAAATGTTTGAGATGACCTTCTCAATACATATTATGGGTGATATGTATTTCTTTTTTTGTGGTCATTCGTCTAGTATACTCATTTCAGTATAAAAATAAACTAAATCAAACTATGCAAAGCGCCAGAAAGCTCTGTCTATTATATATATCTATATATTTGAACAACGATTGTAGTATTTACGAACGAAATTGCAACCATATACTTTATAATATCCTCTAAAAGTGTTAAAGCAACAAAGTTTGTCTTCAGGAATTGCGATCGAATAAATTTTAGTGTCCAATATAAGAGATCCGCGAACTTCCCACGAGCTTATCTGTGCAATTTACTGCACAACTTTACAACATTTCATTCTAATGTTGATCTCTACTATTATTATAATAGCAATTTATAGTATTTAAATACAGCACGAAGGTACGATTTTAACCTCACTTTATGAAGTGTTTGTATACACACACATAACACGGCACATTTCAAACATTTTCAAAAATAAATTAGCGGTTTAACAATTTCATACATGCGATAGAAAAATAAATAAACCCCAAATGAATTTCTAACGCAGTTTGCAGAGAGGTGAAACCGAATATTCGCCAATAAGTGTAAAAATCCTTCTCCGATACGATGAGCGTTATTCAAATGTATTTAAATTGGAAAGATAAGCCAGCCATTTGCAATCGTTGACACCCTATTGCTTGTCGCTTAAGCGTAGCCGGAAATTTAAGGCTGTGGCCTGATTGGAGATTACACTCAATGTTATTTAGAGATTGCGTGAAATATGTAGGGAACTTTGATGAAACTAGCAATCACTATACGTATACATATATATAGGTTCATGTAACGTTGCAAATATGTAGTAAGTTATTTGTGAAGCACAGGCCGTAATGAATATAAAATGTTGTTGTTATATTAATTTTCTATGATAACTGTTGTACATATTATTATTTTTTTTGTTTTGCCATAATCGCCTTAAAAAATATAATACTAAATGCGTGTGTGCACACAGGCTAAGTGATATCTCCACATGGGTAATTCCTGAACATTTATTCGTTGGTACAATCAATTATTCAGTGATTGCACAATCAGTCTGATTATGGTATTTTGAGCCACCGGAAGACTTTTAAGGAATCGAATGTCAGTGGATTTTATTAGCCTATTCACGTAAGCACGGAAAAGCTTAATTCAAATGTATTGTATTTACTTTTTATGTCACTTGATATTATATAATTTATATATCAAGCAAAACATGTAGTTTTACGTTAAATAGATTCAGTAAAATGGAGGATAGATTATAAACTGAATGGTAAAATTGTTAGACACACCATGAACGAAGAGCAGAATACATTTTTTTACGGGAGAAAGGTTAAAGGACCCATTAATACCGTGGGGAGGTCAAAATTTTTCAATTTTTTTTCTACCATAAAATAATATTTTCTACATTTAAGTCTGTCTCAAATTTGCAATAGAAACCACTGGCCTGAACTGTGACGGAACAGAGAGATGTTGTGGTCTGAATGGAATCCATTTTGGCGCGTCCGCTGGCTCTCGGCTGCCAGCGGTATTTGGCCAGACATTGCTCTCTTAGTTGCTTTTTAATCTTATTTGCAACTAGTTTGGTTAATTGTTTCATTGTAGAACTTAAAATAATTGTTTACTAAAATTAAATGAACGGGAGTTCCGTAAAAGGAAAGGAATGACTACATTAAGTGCACAGTTGAATACTTTTGTAATAAAAACATAATATTATTTGGTTGGGTTCATCTCCATTACCATTTTGTATCTTATATCCATATTTATCTATTAAAGTAGCCGCAAAATTATTCAAACAATTACCCTATCGTTAACCATCGGCTCAATATCTTCCACATCTTTGAGCTCGAGGGGATATAAACAGCCAATAAATTGGCGCAATAAAAATAGTCAAGCATATAATTTAGCCTAATCGAGTCATAAAAGTACCCTTTCCGGTTATTCTACAAAAAATCTCCACATTTATACTTCAGCAACGCATTTCACCGTCCCTCGGGAGTGACGAGGCAAATGTTGCATACTAGACAAATTTTATTACATTACGCGCGTCCAATTAATTAAAAATTAACCTTATTACTACGACGTAAAGTTCAATTTGGCCCAGCAATGTATTCCAGGGCAATACAACTAAATGTGGCGTGGAAAAAGTTTTGCATAGAACCGAAGATTTTGTTAAGAGATAGGCTGTTTGCAATGTAACTTGCGCTTTAGGAAATAGTTAAGGTAAATGGGGGGTTGGCTGGGGGCCAGAGTTGGCGGAAAATCACTTGAAAAATTCTGGCATAAAATGATTCTTAGGTGTCGATAGTGATGCCAAGTGATACAATATCTACGGGATTCCAGTTAGTATTTATAAAATGCCGATTCAGTATTCTAATATTTGGTTTTCAACTATCGCAATGATACAAGGTTTCGTATTTAATAATCGTTCGTTCAATAAAGCTACAAGATTAAATACATACGTGGACAAATGCAATATAGAGTAGAGGAAAATAAGTTAAGAGGGTAACTATGTCCACAAATAACGGTGGAAAAACATTACAGTTTAATGTAATGAAATGGAGATAAATGCTAAGAAAAAAGATAAGAAGTGTTCGGCAAATTAAATTGAAAAGTCCACTACTACCCTGAAAAGAGTCCTATGTGTCGTTATTCTAACAATCGATTTTGAACTTTATTAAACAGCAATAAAAATCGAAGTAACATAAGGCCAATGCGATATGTTGGTTAAGCGAGTGAGGTATGGGGGAGAATTTGTGTCGTATCGGGTTTTAATTTCTTCTGAAAAGAATTAATGACTTTGCTTTGCGTTGGCTCTTTGTCGTTTCATACGTTAAAAAGTCTATTGGTTTTGTGGAAATATCCTTATCATAAATTTTGCGAGGTTAATAAATCTGAAAGTTAGTCCGTTCGAGATAATAAGTTTCAGTCTGGATCGAATTAGATTCTATTTTAAAATTAGTTGCCACTCAAAGGTATTCATTCCTTCACGGGGAGTTTGTGTCGTTAGTTCAGATAAAAAATCACTTTGATTTTAATAAGTTTTCCTAAGTTGATCGTTGATTTCATGTACACTCATTAGTTATTTAATACTAAGCAAAGGAGACACCCGACTTGAGTAAAAATATAATATATGATATGCGAGTCTTTTTGACACAAGGTTTATTGACCTGCCATACTATATAATATACTAATATTACCCGTAGGCTCAATTGCTAAGTGCGTGGGAGGAGCTACGTCAAATGACAAGGTTATAAGGGGTTGTATCAAATTGTATCAGGATATCCATCACGACCAGAATATTGACGCGATAGCATTTTTACTAACGATTTTGTAAATTCGTCTCTTAAAATTTTGCGAATATGTTTATTTCATTATTTATAAGTGAAACTATGCTTTGTTGTACATACCTATTGTATAAATAACCATCTGTCGGCGGTAAAAGGACGAGGGAATGTAGTTAAATATTTAGCCAACCACATTCACGATTGCATCCTCACAGGCCACTAACCCTTTCCCGGTGAAAAATTCATAAAATTCTCAATTTTCCGGGAATGTTTCAACCTGATTTCTCCAAGGTACACGTTTCAATGGTTTCATTTTTAGTTTTATGGGTTGTAGGATAGTATTGGTGTTTAATTTTTAGAAATAACCCAGCCGGTTGAAACTGCTAGAGACGGCTAGACTTTTCAGAAATCCCGGTTTTTATATTTAGCAATATAAAAATGAGTATAAACAATTTTCCCGATGCAGTATCTGGAATGCAAAGTGCAAGTTTTTGTATGAAATGAATTATGATTAAAGCGCCATTCTGATGATGCGAGAGAAAACATAAAAGTAATCTGAATTCATAATGTAATCAAGAATAATTTGCTCTTCGCAAGCGTTTATCCGTTTAAAACAGATTTTTTAAATGAAAAACTGGGCATGAACTCATGAAGCGTTATTATCTACATGTTATTATATTTGGCAAATTTATTAAAAGTAGCCTTCGCTTTGGTTAAAAATTTTAACATGATAGTAGATAAAACTCATTTTCTACAAAAATACGTTCACGCCATAATATACAACTATTGTACTGTGTTTTAGCACTTTGGCAAATCAAATTTTGTACTTTACGTCCATTTAAAGCCAGACGATAGAAACATTGCAAAGATATTTCTGCAAAAGTTTTTTGTTGTTATTTATTCAACTTACGTAATGTAAACTTTGTAAAAAATATTAAATAAAGTTCGTTAAGCACAGCTTAATCAGTGCCCAATTCAATCTAATCCTTAATTTTGAGTGGACAAAATTGAGTTCTCGTTAGTACTGTAGGGACAGCGGAGTCTATTTCCTGGCTGTAATCGAGTGCATCCACCCATCAGGGGCATTAGGCAAATATTAACTGACTTCCGGGTGGCTCTGGACACCTGACGAGCTCTTGCTCTATTTTGAGATGTCAGCTTGTCGGTTTTCAGGTAGACGCGGTTATTTTGTACAACCTGTTGTAAATATCTTTATAATGAGGAACATTACGAAGACTTTTAAAGACCCAAATAAATATACTCTTCTCACACCTCAAAGTATAATACACCGCCGTGTTTGCTTACATAGCGATACAAAGATAAGAACGATTCCTTTTTATTTCATCTGGGCAGTACAGTTGGCGGGTCTAAAACAGCAATAACGTGGCTATAACGTTACAACATTAGTAAAAAGACCGTAAAGTCTCTCTTTAACGCGAAGTGAAGCCGATATATAAGAATAAATACGTCGTAAGTAACACCCACCCCTCATTTGTTTGAATTTACCCACATCCACTCGGATTTAGGGGCGAGCCACTTTTTAAATCCTTATTGAACTGGCTATGTATTATACTTACATTGGCCTTGATTTTTGGTCGCCCCTTTTATATGATGCCTTGGTATTACGATAAGGATAAAATGGAAATCCTTCGGTAACCTTGAAATATTTTTCATATCTTTTAATTAAAATGTTTGTGCGTTTACTACTTAATAAGTAGAAGAAGTCTTATATTCTTACATTGAAAGTAATTACGATCGAGATTACGTAGAAAAACTCATATTACTAACAATTGAGTGGGCCCGAGAAAAGTTTCAATAATTCAACAAATCAAATAGGCCGAAAGAAGATTGTTATTTTACGCAGTTAAAAAGTTTTCGCGTAAATAAACAACAAACGGGAAATTTGAGCAACTTCGAGCTTCAGTTATACTAAGTGTCTGAAAAAACAAGCTATCAGGTTTTATTTGACTTTCAACACTCGGTTTAAAGTGAATATTTTTATGTTTTTCAGTTGATTTTATTTTACAAGTTAAAACACCTGTCAAGTCAAAAGGCACGTGTCATACTACGCCTCTTGCGGAATCTGAATGTAGTCATGATCTCCATAATTTATATGTATATGATACGATATATGTATACGAATATATGACGGATATAGTGTACCTAAAGTGCTACGATGCAAGTTCAACCACTTCACAAATCACTTCCAGTGTTGAGAACGCCCAATAGAGAAAAGAGAATTTAAAGATGAAATATGCGTGCACAGAAGGAACTTGGTTGGTAGTTAAAATTAAGTAGCTAAAATCCATTTAGATCAGCCATAACATGTTAGAAATGTTAAACTAAAAATAAAAAATTGCGTGTTATTTTGTTTATTCAATTTGCGAGTAGGCGTCACGTCAAAGATTCAAGGCTCCATTATGATGCTCCTGCCAAAGCCTCTCGGTCTCCCTCAGGACCTGTCCGTTATCTTTTT
This sequence comes from Pieris napi, assembly GCF_905475465.1. Classification (NCBI taxonomy): domain Eukaryota; kingdom Metazoa; phylum Arthropoda; class Insecta; order Lepidoptera; family Pieridae; genus Pieris; species Pieris napi. The sequence goes on along the minus strand of NC_062239.1, from coordinate 255,202 downwards.
TATTGCCAGACTTGTTTTGATTTAATATATCTGTCTTACTTGATTTTATTTTATAACTTTTTGTACGATGTTTATTTATTTATTTATTTTATTTATTTATTGACACTTCATTGCAGAAACATGATACAATTGACATAATTAAATGAAAATGAGGACAACTGGCGGCCTTATCGCTCTCAAACGATCTCTTCCATACAACCACTGTGAAAAAAAAATAAGGTTAGCCAGAACTGCAAAAATACTTTTAGATCAAATATAGTTCGAAATACATAGTTTTAGGTTAATAAAATTTGATGAGGGTGATCCAAAATATTTTTAGTCGGCCGATCGTCACATTTTTTGAGTTTGCTTTTGACCATTGCTTAGTTTTACTCGGGTTATGTTAGACGCATATTTTTTTTGAATTAAACCTATTTGTTATTTATATTTGTTAATACGTGGGTAACACTGAAAATGTTTAGAACTGGCCAGTTAGAAACATTGCTAATGAAAACTTTTTTGAATTTCAATTTTAGAACTCTTTGGTAACCTATGTATATTGCATTCATTTGTCATTTGTTTTAGGGAATTGGCGGCAAATCTAAAACTCTTGTTACACGTGAAAATGAACCTAACGCGTGAAAATTGTCGGTCATTGATTTATTATGACTTTCGTTGTGGGCTTACTCAACAACAAAGCTATGATAGGCTGCGATTATCATTTCTTAATGAAGCCCCATCTTTTGCCACTATTTACAATTGGTTTGACGCGTTTAAGCGTGGACGTAGCAATCTCAATGATGAACCGCGTGAGGGACGTCCTTCAACAGCAACCCATATTTTAACCGACGACCAGAAACACCTTCGTATGGACTGGTGTCGCCAAATGTTAGATAAGTTCAACGGCGGTGACTCAAATGCTGTATTTAACATCGTCAAAGGTGATGAAAGCTGGATATATTGCTACGAACCCGAAACCAAAAGACAATCAGCTCAGTGGGTGTTTCCTTAAAGTTAAGGAAAAAAGATGATTGCCTCAGTCATTGGTCGGAAAGGTCATTTCGCGACAGTTGTACTAGAAGATGGAAGGACAGTTACTGCAGACTGGTATATGTCAATCGCTTTTTGCCTGTTGTCTTGGAAAAAATTCGACAGCAGCGCCCTCGAAGCAGGATCCTCCATCACCACGACAATGCTTCAGCGCACTCCGCAATACGGACTGCTGAATATTTAACTGTGGCAGATAGGGTCGAGATAATGAGTCATCCGCTTTACAGTCCTGACCTGGCGCCCTGCGACTTTCATTCATTCCCAAGAACGAAAGATATAATTCGAAGTATTCGCTTTACGAGCCCTGAAGATGCGGTGAAAGCGTACGAAAATGCCATAGAAGAGACCCCTAAGGAAGAATGGGCCCACTGCTTTTCTCAGTGGTTCCATCGAATGCGACGATGTGTAGAGAGGAACGGAGATTACTTCGAAAAACAATAAAAGTATTAGCAACATTTTTAATTTCCTAATCATTTTCAGTATTAAGGTAGTTACGTCCTCAATTTATAATTTTATAGTTAGTGTTTTGTGCGTTTCAACTATTGTGAGGCAAGGTATCCGTATCAGTCTAACCTCTCTTTGTTCCCAAACTAATACAATTTCTCCAAATCCTAATGTGTCTTTCTTCTTGGTAAGGATACATCGTAACGGCCACCGAGCCGTTCTTTGCGGAACAATACATTTTTTATGGACTATGAGTTTATTGACATCTTAATTAAATTTTAATAAACTTGCTAAAATTACCTTAACTAAATTCGCTATTAATAAAAACTTCAATAACAATTTGTTTTAATTTTACTTTATTACCGACATCAACTCTCTGCTTTTACGAAGTTCGCAAGGAGAGTCATTGACGAAACTACCAATATAGCGTCGCGCTCGTTAAACTAAATTAATTCAAAGTGTTTACGATGATATCTCATTTATTTGATGAGTTATGAAAGCAAAGTGAAACTTCAATAGTTATTAACTTTTTATTAGTTATGACTATGAAAATACCGCATTGGCCCGATTAAAAGAAATATGTTAAAATAGTTTTTTATATATGACGGAGTGAGAGAGGAAGATGAACAAGAGTAAGGAGTTACTTACATCTTAACCATGACATTTTGAACAACAGAAAAGCTAGAAATTAACCACCGAAGAAAAATAATTATAATTTTGAACAATTTATTGCCCCTTCGGGTAAACTACATTCAAATATTATGTGCCACTTAACTGGGTATAATTAATTATATTTTGTTGTATTAAACGACCAGTCTGTTCTCTTTGGACATTGTGGCTTAAAAAGGTAATGTTAACATGAACATAAATTTTATTTTACACTTCCAACTTTTAAATGCGTTTACGTGTTGTGTACGCAGGACAAATAATAAAATCAGCGACAAACTCGCTAAAATAGTTTTGCTGTTATTAAAAATCAGCTTTCAGATTAGAAAGAAGATTAAAAAAAAGGCAATTTTAGCTTTAGATAAAGGAGACTTCGTCGAAAAATGATTATTGAACATTCATTTAAATTATTGCATTGAAGTTATTCATGCCAATAACTTTAAATACTTCAAAGCCTTTTTGTAACAACTGCAATAGTTATAATGAAGTTGTTGAAAACAATGCAATTTTTGTCTGGTTTTTTTGTATTCCGGATAAATTTAAATTGATACTGTCAATAAGTCGGTCCGAATTTTTAGTTCAAAGTTGGAACCTATAAGCGATATGTGTAGTTAAATTTTAAATGATACCACTGGTAATCGTAAAGTTGTTCAGGAATCAATACGTAGTTTCAGCAATCGGCGTCGCTGTGAATATCGCCGGCTAGTTTAGACAATGCTATAAAGCGAGCTCCTCCGGGAACCCTAATCTGGGAATAATGCTTGATATACACTAAAGTTTTTGGACGTTAAAATTGCACTTTATTAGTTCTTAATACGTTGTGACGGAAGAAGTTTACTTATCACTCAGAGACAGGTTAAGGTAAATGTTGAGCTATCACTGAATATCGCTTATAAATCACTATTGTTCATTGAAAAATATTTTTAAAGTAAATTAGTAGAATTAGTAGATAACAGTATTGCCGTAAAAATAAAATATGATAATGAAATAAATAAAAAACTGCTTCAGTTACTCGGTGTCATACGTTATGGTTCATACAAGATATTTCCGGTGAAAATAAATACTGTTATCGAGTCCTATATTTTTAAATCAAGTGTAAATTTTTGTCAGTGTACGTCGTATTTCTCAGGTCAATAGCACGGCAAGGCTATAAATTCCACCAAAGGACCTCGCCGAAACGGTTGCTTATCACAGACCCTCCCTTGGTGGATATATACCACTGTTTTTGTCTCTACTGATACATCGATTTAAATTCGGATGTTTGTGTGCCACACGTAAACTAAGCAAGGTAACGTTAAAGGTTTTTATAAACTGCAGCTTATTTTACATAAAAGCTCCTAACGAGCCTCTCGTAAGCCATCATATTGTTATTATTCTAAGAAAGCTTACTGGGCCGCGCTTGTGCACTAACACCGTTGAGTAGGCACAGGTGCGGTTCTGCGAATTGGCTCGCCGTGCGCAGCGCAATTCATTCGAGAGATTAAACACGTTATTGCGCAAATACATATTCAAAGTTTGATTTCAAGCCCCCAAATTACAAATAGAGAACTTCTCTTGCTTGTATGTTGTTGCGTTGTACAAGCCAAATTATAATTGAACTCCATTACCTGTTTTCATTTGTTAAAACATGGAAACGATTATACGTAATTCTAAAATAATGTACATCTAAACACAAAATATTCTACAATTATTGTTGAGCTTTGAAGTATTATGTGTCCCTTATAGTATTCAGTACATTTCCATTTTCAGGATTATGACCTTTTGAGGCTGGTCAGATTAATTTACAAATTTAGTTTTATTTCGCGCGTTTAAATTAGTTTTCCTTAAGGATGGTTTAATACAATACAGAGTACAAATTAACTGTCAATAAAATTGATAATCGGATATCAGATCGGCTACGGCCGTAGGTGGTCGTCAGGAGCGTAGGCGTGATGCTAATCAGAAAACTACCGTAGCCCTTAAGTTATAAGTAGTTGGCGTAAGTAAAATTTCATTTATATTATTGACATAACTTTTACACATTTAAAGAAAACACTTTTTTACCGGATTGAAGTTATGTATTATTATGAATTTACAATTATTTTACATACTTTTAAATTTTTCCGACGTTTCGCGTGCTTTACAGCGTGCGTGGTCACGGTGACTGAAGACAAAAGGTTTTAAGTATTTTACAATATTCTTGAGAATTTGGTAATTTTGTTTATCTAGATAAGTTCTATTATATATTATCCTGTCAATTTGTACAACAACATATTATCATAATTTAGTATAACAAAAGTAAATGCATATGTGTAGTGCTACTCACAATCGCTCCTAATTTAAGGCAAGCGTGGAGTAGATTGGGGTCCAGCGGTCATCTGGGATAACAGCGCTTTCACGCGGCACCCGGGTCGTCCCCGGGGCATTATTGTTCCCCAAATTTCATGCTACGACTTTATGCTGTCATAACCCCAATGATTGCTGCTTGTTGTTTCTAACAGTTTAGTTCTATACGTATTCCTTGACGGGAAACAGTACATTTGAATATTTGCGCTAAATTAATAACCGATATGCACTGCCGGTAAATTCTATACGAATTACAACGAGGTCGCTTCCTGCCGTTCCCTTAGATCTTTTGAGCTACGACATGGATTTTAATGCAGTTATCATCAATGGACGGAGCGTTTCAAAGGTTTATAATAACCACTACAGAGTATTGAGGATGAAGTATGGTGAACAGTTCCTCCGACCTAAAGAGAGAATCCTCGACCAGACTCGAGGTGATCGCAGTCATTGTAGCCTGAGGATCTAGGTGACGCTACAGTATAAAACAAAGTATACTTTCCGTTGCCGGTTCTGGAAACCCTGATATGTTCCATCTGCTACTGCTGCTCATCCACCTATCTACTTGACGGCCTCCCTCTCTTTCTTTATTAATGCAAATGAAGAACCAGTTCACGATATCTCGAAACACTTCTCCTCTACCCTGACCGTATGACGCGATCTTCCATTTGATTGTCATCTTTACATTGTCGAATTACGTTCAAATAATATATCATATTTGTTTATATCATAGTTTTCAGTTTTGAATAGTTCGCGTTTGTAGGTGCCCAGATTTGGCACCCATAAGTAGGTACAGGGAGTATACAGGTATGAAAAAACTAACGCTACATTAACTCAGAGGTTTCTATATTTTTCATAAGTTCCTATAGGCTTCAATACTGTTTCTTTATCTATCAATTTCCTTCGTGGTGAAATCTGAAGGTGAGCTTATTTGGCCATTGTAGACGTATTTATCATTCCAATCCCTTACACCATTTATTTATTGTCGATATTTTTATATTATATATTGTATAACTTTATCAAATTTATTTAAAGTTAAATAATCGTTATATTTCTTTGCCTTAACCAAAGTGGTGTCCACAAAGGACAAGCAACAGTCTATGATTGATGATGAGTTATCGTCGGAAGCATTAATTAGTTTGCTGACTTTCGTGAAACTGTGCATTACACTACTAAATATAATCTATATAATATTATAAGTACCAAAATAACTTTGTATTATTTAGTAATAAAATCATTTAATTTTATATTTTATTAATTTGTACCAATGTTTTTATTTACAAGAATATAAGTTAATTTTTATTAAAAGGAAGGTGGAATAAAAAGTAATACAATACGCAAAAAATATATTTAAAGCGAATCCTAGTTTTAAATGTTTTGAATAAGCAAAAATGAATTCACAACATTTTTCCTGGACGCAAACAGAATATATAATTCGTTTATCCAATATTTAGGGCTCTCTTTGCGATATTAAGAAGAAAGGGGTCTTCTAATTTGATTAGTAAATAAAAATACAAAGGAAAAATATCTTTTGCACATATTGTTTGTACTCAGTAGTTATTTTAAAGGTATTTTTAATTGATACCACGGTTACCATTATAAATAAAGTTAACTGATTTTGATTTATATACAATACTTCCATTTTGGTTTAGTAATTTCACGAGTTGTTTATGTAATTAAATAATCTCGTGCATCAAAAGCCTTGTCATAAACATAATAAATTATTCAAAAGTACTTTCAATCAGTATGGCCAATATTTGAAACCATCTGAATTTTAATATTCGAGCAAAAACTCGCTGAAGCTTCACTAGTACGTAATGTATTGAAAAATGAAAGTTATTGAAATGTTGCTATTATTGAGGAATAACGAATTTTTCAAACGAAATTTTACTAACACAGATTACATTTGTTCATTCAGTTATAAATATAAAATATCTCCTATGTAAATACTATGCTAATATTTTCCGTTTTCTAATAATGCTACGAAAGTTTGGGAGCTCCAAAGGAACACGAAGCTGACTAATTTATCCGTTTGTTTCTTTGATAAGCCTTCTATGACATATACTTACAGTTCGATTGTTTTCTTGGCTGTGGAAAACAACGAGCAAGTGTGGCTGGTGCTGGAACGTACGACCTCAGGGTTCTCTGTTCAACTGCTACAGCAGAATTAATACAACGTATAATTTACAAAACAAACAATAACATTATAAAATTTATATTTCATGTTTAACAGCCTTATTTAATTTGTTACATTTAAAATGACTATAAATGTTGCTTATATAATTGGTTCCGTAAACTAACAATCGCGATCTTCACACGAAGGCACTCCTGCGAAGCCTCTCTCTCTAATTTCCGCTCGATGGCCCTGTTGACGGCTCCCCCGAGGAAATCTTTGAAGGTGTTGCGATCAATTAGTTTCGCTATTCGTACAAAAATATATTTCGCTATCAATGAAATGGAACGCAATTTATTTCTTACCTTTGCTCGTTGCTTCACTTACGTGGAAGAATCGGCGATGTTTTTCACAAATAGAATTACTATCTTATTATTTCAAGCGTGAATTTTAGTAAATATTTAGTTGTTCCTTTTTTGTTTATAAAGTAAATTAAACATTTATAACGCAATACACCTACATTATTAATCTTGTTTTATTTAACATAACCAATACAAATTACACAATTTAGTTACATATTTAGATAATCTGATTTTGTGAAAGTTCCTACTTCTACTACTACTACTACTACAACCATTCATTATCTCCGTTTATACGGCTGTACTTAAAAAGGAGCCGTATTATTATCGCATTAATGAGGTAAATCGTGCGAAAGGAATGAGATAAAACAGGTCAATTCAGTAGTTTCGTTAATTTATTTCGATGTTTCTCGCCGCAAATGGAATTTTAATTATTACCTCCCTCCAACATTACGAGGTAATTGTTGGTGAATAAAGCCTATTGGGAATTATTATTATGGTAAGCCTTTATGGTATAGTGATAATAACGGTTTATTTCAAATAAAATATAGTAAATTTTCATTAAATAAAACATTTTAAGAATATGTATGTATAGCAATTGACTATTGTTTTAATTAAAGTCTAGGCAGGCTGATTCTTTTGATTTAGATTTATACAACATTTATTTAATAGATTTATCGAAAATCTATCGGACAGCGTGTGTCAGACAGAGGAGGCTGATCACCTACTTGCCTATTAGAGTGACAAATGATCATGAAACAGATACAGAAATCTGAGGCCTAGACCTAAAAAGGGTGTAACGCCACTGATTTATTTATTTTATTTCCACGTTTTATGTACATGCATTTACATTACAACACACATTATTTGAGGGTGATAAGTGCCTTTTTGACGACCGTGACGACGACGAAGTGCATTACCAGGTTCTTATGAGATCGTCGCCAGCTTACGACTTGCCTTCAGATTCATGTAATATTAAGGCAAATGATTTGAAGTGAGTCGAAAAACGCAATTATTTGAGCAACAAAAGAGTCGAGTACGCTTTTGTTAAGCGGAAATTAGTGCCTCAAGGCGCTCGTGAAAGCCTCCGGGACCGGATGTGACGAATTTCCTCAGCACAAGTGGCCAGCGATGCTAAATTAGATGCTGTTTTGGGCAGTTTCAATCCATTGTGTTTTTAAACTATTGTAAGTTTGTTACTTGGATTTATTTTGTAATGAAAACATCTGTTTCTTACATTAATCGGATTAAGACAACAACAAAACTTCATGCAAACGAGAATATCGATAACAGAACTATATAAAAGGAAAATTACTTTACGAGAAAGAAGCCTTCGATACACTGGATTAGCACAGAATACAGGCAACAGTAGCATTATTCAAAATAACGTTATTTCAATTACAATCAAGTATTAATTGTATACAGTAAATAGCTGGTCCATAAATTACCATTGGGTTACAATCAAAGTCCATTACAATCAATTGTTAATGGACGTTTTTAATATGTGCCATATAAGAAGTAAATTCAGCCCGTCATGTGTTGCATAAACTGGCAGTTTTGTCCGCCAACTGTCGGCAACATAATACAAGTACAATCTTAGAGAAGACCCCTCCCCTTGGCACTAATCACGCGCTGCAGCTGCGCAGCTCTCTCTTCCGATAAACTTGCATCCTATTATCTTCCTTTAAGCTTGACAATGTGTACAATTGTAGATGTTTTTATCCTTACTTCAATAGAAATAGTATTATTTACGCCTACAATAAAAACGATTAAACCTGATTCTCATATTTGTAAATAATTATTTGTATAGCGCAGGTGAAAAAGAGCGCGGACATAATAAATATGATACATTACTTTACCGTTTCGTCTATCTTTTTTTCGTGAAAGTAGAACAATGGGCTTTGAATGTATAATGTTGCTGAAATTCGCTAATCTTTCATGATGAGAGAAGTTGAATGAACTTTTTAATATTAATCACACGCGGCAGGCTTTGTCCGAAAACAAATGAATACTCAATGTGTGTACTTAGCTCAACCACTGATTCCACACATAATTGACGTCTGCTTTACTATACAAAAATTGCTTAAACACATTAAACATTGTGTAATATTGTAGGACACAATATAATTAATAGGCGTTTTGGTTATGATAAGATAACGACCCACTTTATAATATTTATTCGCACCCACAAAAGGTCTCTCCTTTTCAAGAGTAGTGAGATCTTTGCGGCATTTCGTTTCATTAATCATTGAAGTAAAAAGTTTACTCTGAGCATGCGACAGTTACACTGAGTTCCTTTCCTTTTTTAGTAGTTCCTCAGTCCAGTAATGAAAATATTGATTAAGAAAACACGGCGCTAATAATATAAGCGACATAACGCCAGAATCAATCAGCCCCCGCCGTTACAGAGTGCGAGAAAAATTGTGAATCAATCTATTTCTATTTGGTAGCTTCGCCCGAGCGACCATTATCATAATGCGATGGCGGCCCGATCCTATAATCAGATATTATGTGAGACCTTCCACGTTATGTATGTATATTTTTATTGTAAGATATAAGGGACGCGTTTCGCCTCACAAATGATATGTTTTTCGATTCCTGCGGTTGATATCTGTAATAGCTTTTGGACGTTTTTGTTTTTCGTCCCTTTATAAGTTCACTGTCCGAAGTTTATCTTTTTAATAGTTTGGTGACCACGTGAGGTTAAATAACAAATTAAGTCTCAAATTTATTTCTGTCTAACATATAATTCAGAGTGTGTTCACATCTACTTAAGCGAGCTAATGGAAGATTTATAATATTCAAGCAGTACCTAGTAAAATAAGGATATTAGATATAATTAGTATATTGTGTAAAAAATAAGCATCTTGGAAAGCGTACTTATATTTTATAATAATTAGATATATATATAATTTATATTTATCAAATGGTAAACACCGTAAAATCTGAAAAGAAAAACGTAATCTGAAAACATTTAAGGGTAAATAGTTGAGAATCATGCATTATGTATCGAGACGTCTCTGAACTGTTAGACCTACGCCGTCTCACTCATAAGCGTCCGTTTATTTCACAAACACTTACATTATGCTAACGCCCCTTTTACACTATTATTATGAAAAGGAAAAGTAAATAAATTACGAGTATTTAACAATATGTGTGACTAGTGAAAGCAGTGCTGGCCTAGTAAGTAAGACAAATGATTTTCATTTAATTTTTTCACCAACTTTTTGTAAATTTTGTGATAATTTTAATAAACCCCTTTAAAATTATTTTAAATAGCAAAAAATACGAAGATAAATTTATTGATAATTAATTTGTTTGTACAATGTATATGGTTCCTTAAGGTATTGACGCTTTTTATTTGTCTATCAACCATCAAATGTGCTCACCGTTCTTCGTTTATGTTTGAAGACTTCTATAGAATTTAACCTTGTCTTAAAACAATTGAAAGTGTGTCTTTATTTTCACTGCAATAAATATTTTAGCGAGGCCTAAATAAAAACACTAAATGAACGCCTGGCATTTATAATAAAAAAAAAATTAAATATTGAGATATAATATAAGAAAGGAATGCAACTCGCACGAAACTCTAGTTTCACACTGACTAGTCAGTTTTGATTCTCAATTTTGCAATGTGTACATACAGAACCTTGATTAAGTCCTCTAAGAAATCCTTAAAGTTTAACTGATTTTGATTCAGGGTTAGGAAAGTTTGCTCATCGCGCGTCGATCACAAGTCAGCAATTAGTTGGGCCCAGCGTGTCGTAATTTTCCAGACCGCTTGCCCTAATTAGGTCAACCGGGACCGTCCCAGACCCTTCGGACACTTTGAGATACCTCGTTTAAACCCAGTAGGGTTCTTAAACGGATGTCTTAAATACGAGTTAGGAATTGGAATTTTTAATAGGTATAAACGATGACGCCAACGTCTCCGAATCTCCGAATGACGACAAAAGATGTATTTTTAAATCGTATATACGTTTTTAAAATTAATAACTTATATTTTCTACTACTTATATTTTATGAAAGTGCCATTGTGTAGTTCTGAATGTTTTGCTATTAATAAAGCATTCCTTCTCGGTGCGGTTGAGATTTCTAATTCATGCGATAAATAGCACATTTCGTTCGTATTTGCATTTGCCGCTAAGGCGGAAATTGCTTGCAAAATCTCAACATTAATGTGCTTTTAACGAGCCATTGTAGTAATGGAGGAGGCATTTTATTTTGTGCATGTGCAATTGTGCATTTTAAATTGTGTTATAATATGGAACTCTGCTATTGTATTGCTACGGTGTGCAGCTACGAAGATATTTTTCCTCACATATGGCACGTAACAACAGCAACAGTTCGGTACAGTGTAGTTAAAAAGCATTTTCATAATGGTCTTTGAACTATGTTAAAATTTTACACTATTTTAATAAAATATATTTTTACATTATTAACCATTATTATTATTAATCCAGTTTCATATTTATTAATAATTAAAATATTTTAAAATGAAAGTTTCATCACAATCAAGTTCCACCAAAATTGAATCCCTCAACTAGCTTTAATAGGTGCCGTCGTCAACACATTAGACATATTATGATCATTATATATACCTACTGTATTAATTAATGCGAAGTTTATTATACGTTGCTTTAAATAGGAATTCGCATAGAGAATATTCGTAACTCCTTCCGCTTGGCCAATGAGATGCAAATGTAGGAGCGAGTGCGGTTAGGCTACAGCCAGAATTGTGTCGTTGTGCCGAAACTCAGGTGACGTGAAGATAGCCGGCCCGTTACTGGGGCGTTACCTGCGATAAACATTTAGTTGGATTGTCCTAATGTTGCACTGTGGCCGTCGGCGGCGATTACGCAAGATGTAGGGCTAAATGCTCTCACAGTAGCTATAAATCGTACTTTATTCCATTATCTTAATATATATCGTTAGATTTGCTATACTTTTGTATTAAAGCAAGTCTAAATAATGTCAGTGTCTGACAGATTTAAAGCGTAGTGGATTATTGAGATACTTTAAAAAGATACTTTGATAAAAAGTTTATAACAGTATTTTGTGTATGGTTCTATTTACCACCTCTTAAATATTAAACTCTTGCGACAATACCTACCTCTACGTAGGTATCCATTGTTGGTAGAGGATTTTGAAGAAATAGTTGTATTAGTTAAAGTTATAGGCATTTTGTCGTCTATAGTTATGAATCGAGTCAACAATCGGTCGAAATCTTGTTGCAACAAACCCAAACAGCATCGTGAAATTCTCAGACTCTTTTGTTCCTGTCAGAAAGCCTTCTTCGGGCGCCCGGCGCGGTGACAACATGACATGTTTTTCATACACAAATAGTTGTGCTGGACACTTCCTATAGAAATCTTAAATTCTTCCGCTATGAAACTGTAACACGTCAATCTCTAAGAAAAAGTCTCCAATTTTTGTAATCATTAGTTCTACGACTTCCAACGAAGACGTCCCGTGCGAGGGTCGTCGTTATTGGTAGTTCTTCCCCGCTTGAACGAAGCACACCAACGAGCAAACGTATAATATGGAGGAGAATTAACCCCTTATGGTGATTAATATCTGATTGAAAAATGGTATGATAATAACATTTTAAACAGATATTCCATCGAAAACTCAATTTTAGCAAGTTTAACTAGTTCCGGCACTACGCTGAGAAATGACTTCTATTCTCAAAAAAACCAAATAGAAGTCATCGATTGTTGTATTATTATTACGTATATATGTATGGGTTATACCTGTCAATATTTATTATTATTATTAAATTGTTAATTAGTAACTCCACAATACACACCACATTGTTGAGTATAAATGTAACTTATAATAATTTAACGGGACATAATTTGTAGTAATCAAAAGTATAGTTATTAGTTAATCTAAAAACTAGTTGGTGTTAACCAAATAGTTTCGTAACTCTCTTCGGAAGGATAATGGATATGAGTTTATTAACAGTATAATTTACTTTGATCATAATTTTCCTATATATATAATATTATAATTATTCTGTGTATATATATATAATTTTCCTCTCATATTAATAACCAATAGCTGTGAGAGGTCCAAAATAAAATGTTTATCATATTATTGATTTCTTGAATCGCAAAAATATTATTATTTACAATGGATTGTAAGTATATCTTATAGTGAATGTTTGCAGTTAATGAACATAACTTTATAATTCAGGAAGCACGCAATATAACCGCTCTACACAAATATCGCTTTTTGTGCACATTGTCTACAGAGATCCTCTTAGTTTTTGTGAATATTAATCGACAAAGTTTACGGACGATAGTATGATATTATGTGTTTGTTAATTTGAGTTAAGTTACATGGTTTGAGAAAATCTAAAAGTGTTTTCTAAGTGTTTCTTTTTTCTACATTCGTACTTATTTTATGCTTGGCCAAGAAATCCCCTTAAACCACAATTAGGGCTTGGGTATTAAAGAAAGTGGCGAAATGTTTTTACCAGTTCTTCTCGCCGGCTCTACGCCCTTGTTTTGGGAACTGGTATTAAATGCAAATTTATATCTTTTCTGTTTTTAATTGACGTTAATAAGTGTAGATATAGTTATGAGCATAATTAAAATAAATAGGATTTTATACCCAGCGTACAATCATTTAGTTAACACAATGTTTACTTGTTTATGCGAGCATGTTATCAACATAGTTTCCATAAAAAGATGGTCTTCATTTCTAGTTGTATGATAACTCTGTATACATATAATCATATGTCAGTATATAGCAAGTGCAGTAAAATTGAGTAAAATAACGTATGTCAAAGGCAATCACGGGAGGACGAGGCTACACCGACACTTAACAAAGTCCGCCGGCCACGCGGCGGCGACAGCGGACATTTGCAATGCTAATATCATATTTGCTCTTGCCCCAACGAACTGGGATAAGTCACTGTTGTGCAAACTCTAACTCATAACAATATTACTTTTAGGTTATTGTATATATATGATAAATTTATTGCAAGAAAAAATGGAGATATATATATTAAATAGTAATAGAGAATTGTCAGTTTTATTTTTGATCAGAAAACAAAAATGTTTAATTAATATACTAAATATATAAGTATTTATCTACTAAAATTTGTCATCCATTGAGGGCTCAGTGTAATTTTTTAAGTTGGCAGATGGCTGGCCGGGTGTCATACTCGTGAACGGGTGCTACTTGTGGTGACTGGTCGTACTTGAATTCGTGTATGCGGTGATGTTCGTTATTTCGACTATGTGTTTGCGTGTTGCCCATGAGAATATAAGTGCATGCTCTTATTTTACCATGCATCCTGCTGATAGAGGGCAAATTTTTGTTTTTAATTTATTTTATTATTATTTATTACTTCAGATGTCATGTGGAACATGGTGTAATGGTTGCAGCTCCTTACAAACGTTGTGTAAAACAAAAACTTGGCGATTAAAAAGAGTTGCGGAGAGCTTTTTGCCAGTTTTTCTCTTCCGTTCTACGCCCTTGATTTGAGCCCTGGCAGTAAATGTAAATTAGAAGCATTTAATGTATATTTCTTTTTTGACGTTCATAAGTGTACATTGTGTTACCTATATAATAAATGATTTTGACTTTTAACTATTTGACTTTTGAGTTAATTTTGTATATTTAATAACATTTTAAGGATTAAAACCAGAACTGTTAGCTAACGAGATGGTTAGCATTGTGTTAACAGTTTCGCCCGAGTGCTCACATTAACTCTGCGTCAATTAATACATAGCTGATTATTGTCATTGCTATTTAGGTATAATATGTTTGACGTTGCTACAGTAATTATTGTATAATATGCCATTCATGTTTCATTAATTACAAGACATGTGATAAATGTCATTTTCATCGCAATGTTAAACCAATTATATTTAATTGCATTTGAATCAACGGTTTATGAATTCCAGCGTAGTGTAAAGGACATACACCTTTTTTGCATTTTGGTATACAAAAAGCACACGCCTTATTATAAAACATGGACAAGAGATATTTTTCCATGGAATCATGGAAATTAATCAGTACACAGTTGCTATAATAGATAATAACAATGATTATTTAATAATTGGTCGGCATATATAGGAATTCTATGGTGTGTAGATTTTAGTGACCTATTTCACTTATTTCGTAGAAAAGTAACAAATAATACATATGAATATGTATTTAATTCAATTACTAATACATGACTACAATTGAACATCATATCGAAAACAATATAATATATTGTTCATGATTTCACCTAACTACACATTTTACACACCGCTGTAAGTTTGCATGACAGTGCGCCTCTAGAATGTTGTGGTATTCATTTCAGTACTGTAGTCTACACTAATATTATAGAGAGTAAAGATTTTATTCTCTGTGTGTTCGTGACGAATAAATAAAAAAAACTGGACTGTACAAGTATTTCACCATTATACGTACTCGTTCGTACGTATTCCATTTTGAATATAACGAACGAGTCGTCAAGGAAAAGGTTATTTTATATAATATTTTTGAGCTGCCTAATATACTTAGTTATTAAGAAAAATAAGCCACAACAAAATCGAAATGTTTGATGAATCACTCCGTAGAGAATGTTGGCTTTGTCTCAAAAACAAAGACGTTCAATCCACTTTCAAACGAAGTTAAATCTTCGGAGTTCATTATCCGACTTACTTCAGCTTACTTCGCCTATCTCCGCAGACTCTCAGCGTACCTGGACCGTGCTCCAATATTCCTTACTCTCCTTCGTACGATGCATTGAAGCATTATCAAGGGAAGCTTGCGTTCTGAAAATAAATATTGTGTTTTTAAATCTTTTGGCTTTACCAAACTAATACAATAACAATATCAATATCAAACAGTAATATTCTAGGACTTTTTACCTTTTATTTTTGTAAGACGTTTAAGACGTAAAACAAACAAATATAAACAAGTGTCTTACGCTCCATTGTACGTATATATTATTCGGCACTTGAGAGCGGTCAAGATGAAAGAAATAATTTAGGAATTTAAATTTGAAATTACTTTTACCCGTCAACTGTTCTCATTTGGTAAAGATAGGCAAAGATAAGAAACATCATTTAATGATCTAACGTAGACTTACGACACACAAATTATATAAAAAACTTTAACGACTATCGTCAATTAATGATTTTTTTAAACCCGTCAACACAGTATATTAGTATGGTAATGCTGTACGTATTTGTGGCTGAAGCAAAAGGTTGAATAAAATGATTGTGGATACAGAACTGGATGCGATAATACGTTATTCAGGTCAATAATAATAATACACATGCAGTTCGGTAGTCAAAGCGGGTGGGTGGTTAATAAAAATTCCTCACTTGAAGTTATTTTGCAAAAGGCCGCGGGGGATTCGCGTATCAGAATCTAGTATAAAACGCTCGCTCGTGTGAACGTGAGAACTTGTGGTACGTAGTACAAGACAAGACGATTATTAAATATTAAATTTATCACGATACAAATCATATTGGACTATAAAGTATAAAATTCGGAACTATGGGATTTCGTAGAAGTAGTTTAATTAAAAGGAACAATTTTTATATTTTTATTGACATCGAAATACTATAAAATACTGCGTTATATTAAGTATTATTGCGTTACCCCCAGCTTTATTGAACAAGTGATACTAACTTATTTGAGATTACTTATCTGTTATAACATTTGTACTTATAATGTTTATTTAATATCAATTTATGTACGATCTCTAAGTTGGGCCATCTCCGAAGGTGGCTGTATGAAATAGTGTCGGGTCCTCGCAGGTGAGAATATGTTGTAGACTGTAAAATTTCCCAAGGTGACAGGACGGGCGTGTAACTATGTCCGCGCTCGAGCGAGACTTTAAATCTCATGAACCTTGTCGACACATTTCCTATTTTTATTGAACGCTCGCTTCGAAGGTATCTCAATTTTAGCAATAAACTACGTCAAAGCGAAAGATTGGTTTAAAATGCGACTACGAACTTTCAACCTTGTTTTTAGATATACATAGTTTGTTGTTTAGAAAAATATACTTTTCATCGGACTCGACAATAGAATACATATATTTTATAACCTTTACGTTCTCAAAGGATACAAAATCTCGAACCTTTTCCTAGTTCGAATTACAGTAATGATATTATTATATTCTTTGTTAATCTATATTTGTAAGCGAAGCGTCGAAAATCTTCCAAGTCAGGTTGAAACTTCTACGGCAAAGGTAACTAACTAAAATGAGATAAGAGTTTTCGAGACAGCTTTAAGCATTTTTCATGATTCTGGTCCGTTAGTTAAAAGCAACTTTCTGCGCATCGCTCGATTTACTGCGAAACTTTGCTTCAGTTAGGAAAAATGTGCGGACGACGCGAGGAAAACGTGTCACCAACGTCACTTTAAATACCCCACTTTATGTTTAGGAACTTCAGTTTACAAGCGCTTTTTGCTCTTTGCATATATCAACATCTTGTAAAAAAAATTTAATTGTATGGTATTAAGGATTACTGAAAAAAATACAAGGACACCTTTTTTATTTCAGTTTTGTATTTGTATTCAATTGCACGAAATAAGTTAAATGTTATATTGACTAGTGCAGTGTTGCGAATGGATGATTTTTTTTTATAGAACATTGGACAAAGAGGCAGGAGGCTTGCCTGATGTTAAGTGATACCGCCGCCCATTAACACTCCTAGTGCTAGAAGGCTCACGAGTGCGTTGCCGGCCTTTTAAAAAACTATCAATCACCAAGATGGTAGGTAAGATTAGTTTTAATAACTACTAACTACTAACGTAGAATATCGAGTAATAAAACAATAAACGAACATATTATTTGATTGAGTAGTTGATCGGTTTAGGGATTTTTCGTGTCATAATAAAATTCACCGCAGTCACTATATATTGAGTGCACGCGGCACATTCAACCAATTTTTATTGAAAAATATTTGACTGCGGCTCAGGCAATAATACGCATTTCACGTTCGAATAATGGATAAAAAGTGGGGGCGGTGTTTCAGTGCCGCTACCTGTATTTTAAATGTTTATTAAATATCCATGAATTGAAAACGCACGAACGAGTGAAGAAATAATAGAATCGAGCTTAAACGCTAAAATATTAAGCACCAACTTTATATCAATTGACAATAAATGAAGACTTTAAAAGCCAGCATTGTATTTGTTCATAATTAATAGTAGTTGATAGCTGCCACGATGAATCTATGTATCTGTCATTGTTAACAGTGAAATCAGAAAACTTTTAATCAAGGAAATCAATTAGAGAGTTTATTTTGTCCTTCGCTAATTGCATAAATAAAGTTAGAAGTTTAATTTTTTATTTAAAAAGTCTAACACTATAGAAACAAAAGCCTCTATTTATTTGATGTAAGAATAGGGTAAGAGGCTACTAGGCAGTGCAAGGGCAGGCATTGTCTCTCTCACAACAGTATGCACACAAGGCCCGCCATTCATGAGAGTGTCTTCAATAATATTTCATGAAGAGATATTTTGATAGCATGAAGGTCAAGTGAAAAAAATAAAAGGTTTTTTTCAAAAGTGATCTTACTACTTCTTCGTACTTTACAATGTGCCTTTTTTATATGTACTAAAACAATTAATGTGAAATCAAACCGAATCATCTTTTTGTAAGCGAAAACATAAAAATGAACTAAAATTTTAATAAATTCGAAATATAACAGCTTTAAAGATTAAAACAATGATCCTTTAAAACCTTTTAACGCTTTCAGCGTCAAAGCCTTTTGAGATTCTGAATGTTACTTTTGTAGCTTTTATCTAAAATATATATTTTCACGAATCCTGATTCGAGTAAAGAAATAAAAACGTAACTACATCGGGGTGCAAATAAAAGAATCAGTTTAGATCGCGGGCGGAGAGCCAAAATATGATTACGTTGGCAGAGCAAGTGGCCGGCACATGTCGACTCACACTTCTACGGTCCTATCATTTTTTGAGGAACTATATGCAAATAATTCATGGTTTAATTAGTGTAGTTGATGGCATTTTTTATGTAAGAGAAAAGGAAAAGTTAAGCGTTAATTCAAATTATGCCTAGCGCTATAAGGCTTTTTAAGGAAATAGCAAAAATTTTGTCGACATCACAGGAGACCGAAGAGCTGGCAGCTATCTCGTACAAAGAATAAGTTATTCAAAGTATCTTCGGAATTAGTTAAGAAAATTGTAAATACTGTATATTTAAATGTTTTTATTATTTTATGTAGTACCAATCATATACTTGAATTAAAGTAAAAACAAATCAAATTCGCTTATAGGACAAGGTTTGCAAATTTATGAAATAAAGCTTGATGGCAAGGCGAATTTTATTGTGAAGACTCTACTCTACTACTCATTGTTAGTAATAATCGGCCGCGAATAAGATAAGAAGTAGTGTAGATAGTGGTAAGGTGAGACGTTTATAGCGCGACGTGTGAGCAATAAATCGTGGCCAATCTGAACTCGTCTGAGGGCAGCTCGGAACCTCGCTCCCCAAATATGGCTTCGATGAGTTATGTACCGCACCTTATCTCAACCTGCCGCGCTTACTTCCGTCTGGGGCCAATTTTATGTTTTCTTTTTTTATAATTGATTAAAAACGTAACCATTACTAAATAAGCAGTCAAATCCTACGGTCACACACTCAATGTGTGCAATCGTTCGTCTCGATCGAATTCTCCTTTATGTTAATAATAACGTAATGTTACATTGATTTCCATTTTTAAGGTAAAAAAGTTATTTCATATGGATGCGTTGAATTTATAATATTTAGTTTATGAAAGAACAGTGTGGAAGGGAACACAACAATTGCGATAAATTGAGCACGTATCTAGCACAATAATACCGCACGGCGATTCGCTACGAATATATTATATTGTTGTACTGATTAATTATCTTAATCCTATTAGCAATTTTATGACTAAATTCAATAAACAGGTTTCTGTGTTAATGTTAACGGTAATCTCATTAAAATCGGATGGATGTGTGAAGTAGAACCATTGCTACGTGTGATTCCTTCCTCGTAACATAACTCATTCAGGTTCAGTATTCTACAAGTCAAAAAGCTAACGGCAGAAAGTAAGTAGAACGTTAAGTGAATGAGGTACACGCCCCAGTTGGCGGGTTAAAGAGATATAACCGTAGCTTTTGTACATAAAAGAGAATAGTAAATTCCACGTCCCATTAATTAGCGGCGAGAAGTGCAGCGGCGGCGACTTAATAAGCGTTGATTCAAATTGCAAAACTGCCAACTCAACAGGCTTTCGCCTTGTTTGGTCTCCACACTATAGGCGAACTGCTTTTTTGCGCTTTTATAATTTTTTTCTTACAATCGTATGTACGTGTAAATGGTCTATTAAAGTACACATAACACATCACACACTTTGATCGATATTGGTATAAAATAAATAAATTACGTAGTAATTTAAAACAGTCGGTAAGTTTTTAATATTTTTCATAAATTATTTAAAAAAAATTATTCAAATTTATGAACTCAGGAAACAAACTAATAAATAATATGTGGTGGCTTCGAAAACAAATGTCTTGAGTGTGTTCACTGAATAATGATGACGTCATCGGTAACTCTTTAACCCTTATTTAACCCTTCATTGACCTAATTAGTTAACAAACTGAGTTTGTGCTCGTTAAGATCTTGATAATTACGTTTAACTCAACTTCAAACAACCGATTGATGTGACCCTTTACTCGTATGCTTTACTCGATTACTAAGAGTGAAATGTCACGTGGATTATCTAAAAGATAAATTTATTGTTATCTTATTCTTACCAAAACCTAGACCCTATGGCAATATTTTATTTAAAACCTTTATAAATAAATAGTCCCGTCTAGCGATCACACACACTGCACGTATAGCATCTATTTAAATACAGAGCAATGCGCTTCCGTGCCATGTCGTAGTTTTTAACAACAAAGACATTACAGAACTCCACCGAATTCACTCCCAAATATATTCATGGACTCGAAAATTGGACGAATTTTAAAATAAGACCTTTTTGGTTCAGGGTAATGTTATTTTTTCATTAATGTCCGGACTCTTTGTTAAAATTTCGGTGAATTCAAAGTAGCATTGTAGAAATAATTGTGTAATTTGCCCATACGGTTGTCTAAACTATTAGCAAAAGTCCCAAAGAGCAGAAGAGGATTCACTACCCATTCGCTTAAGGTGTGACATAAATCAATATAGAATGAATCGTGGTTAGTAAGTTTTCCTGTATATAAAAACGTTCTTAATATTTATCTTGCTTTTTATAAAGAAATTGCACCTAAGCACCTTCAATTGTAGCGGAAAAATTTATGAGCACACTTATTTCAGACACGAAAATAATTGGCGCACATTAAACGATGACGTCATAACAAAGAAAACGTCAGAACAAACTCGAAAGGAGGAGTAAGTATAATTCAACAGTTTATTTCATTATTAAATTGTTCGTGAAAACGCGATAACCTCTGAAGAAAGTTGTGTAACTCAGTTAAACGAAGCGGAGCCTTGTCTTGTGGCGCGATAGTTGCCGCGATTTTAAACGATTTATTGGGAACTTGGACCACGAGCGGCCACAACTTGGAAGGGCTTAAGTGGTCTCCTTTTAGACTAAACCACTGTCTTGCAACTTTTACGCAGAGACTTCGGAGAGAACTTTATATTGAAACGACTGTGAAACTCACCTAGACGTTTCAGGTGTGCACTTTCTGACTTTGAACTTCTATAATTAATTTTAACTCCAATTGTTAAAAAGCTAACCTAAGGCACCTTAGCAAAGTAAAGGAAGGAAAGTAAAATGTGCACTTTAGTGCAAATAAGCAAAATATGAAGGTTAGTGCTTATACGCGTAAAAGCCACAATCCCGAAAATCGATTACAGTAAAATATTGGAGCGCTGCAATTGTTTCGGCGCGTAAAGGAAGCGGCGCTGGTTTGCAATTTAGCGTCGATTTGCATCACAATGGAATCTGATTGCGTGCTGCCGGTTATTGGGACGAACCATGCTTATTGATCGAAAAATATGCGATTAGATGCATCGCTTCAACTCACAATAGTTAGATCACCTCAATATTTATTCATGAAATCGCTTGTTATACCATGCCTATAAGCGTTTTGACTAACATGAAAGTTTGAGCTGCGATACTTGGCTTATGATACAGTGCATTCTTAAGTTTATACTACAATTTAAGGTTGTTAATTTCTTATTAAATTTATTTATTTTTACTTTATTTATTAACATTTCGTTGCAAGTATACATAAATATAGTAGAAATACCATAATTAAAGGACCTGGAAAAAAACGCTTGTTAGCGATAAGGCCGCCCGTTGCCTAATAACTCATGTAACCTACTTTTTGTTTTTTTTTCTATATGTATAATTATGTGTTCTATGGCAATGAAGTGTAAATAAATAAATTAAATAAAAAGGAGGGCAACAGTCGGCCGTATCGCTTTCGAGTGATCGCTTCCGGGCAACCGCTATGAGATTTTTTTTAAATTAGATAAGGTAAGCGCAAGAAGTGCAAAAATACATTAGACATATAGTTTTTAGACAAAACTAATGGAACAAAACATAGCAATTAAAACATATGCAAACAGTGAAAAGGACAATAATAATAAAAAGTTAGGAATACGATGTAGACAGATAATGCTTGTACAGTAGAGATAAAAATAATGAAAGATAGAGAAGGAGCTAAGTGAATAGGGACGGGAAGTGAATTCCATAGCTTCACTGCAGAGACCTGAAATGATTCGCCGGGAAGAGAGAGATGGGATTTCAAGTATATAGTTTTCGTAGAGCGTAGGGCTCCCAAAAATTAGAAGCAGTTTTGGGATTGAACACGATGGAATATAAGAGAATAATATAAATTATAGGTGGTATGAAAATAATTCTTCAATATAGAATCTCAACAGCTAACAACAAAACTAAACCGAGTGAGCTAACTAAATTATGTGAACTATGTTAGAGCTTAGCTTAGCTAAGTTAAAGTTATTTCCAACTTCAAGGCAACGTAATTTTAGAAACGTAATACTTTCTTTAATTCGAACATTATTCTACACGCACGGGAGAAGAATGAAGGTCATTTTAGAAATGATTAATACAATCTTTGAAAAATATTATTTTAATTTTGGCTTGCCTACGTTTAGTTCCCCGTTGGCTTATTAAAACATTATACAAATTTGGTAATATCTCAGGTAATTGATATTATGTTAAATCTGGCCGTGCTTGATAAACTGCCTTACCTAATTACCTTGAAAGACAAGGTGAGTGAGGCACATATAGGGTAAATTATGAAATTCTCGAACGTTGAGGTAAACATTAATTTCAATTTGGGGAAATTGTGTGAAAGTAAACACAGCTTGTTTACATTTTGACATCAAACAACTCTGATTTGCTATCTTACACGGCTTAAAAATATTTCTTTTTGATAAAGTAATATAATTAGAATTAAGAAAATGCAAATTTCCTAAAAAAGTTTGGGTTACGTATTTTATACTTCATTATAAGAAAATAAATTAACAAATAAGTTTTCCTGATGTTGAATGCAATCTCGTTATGTATTGTGTTATTTGTGTTTCTTTTATTTTTATTGCAACCAAGTATGAATAAATAAAATAATAACTATGTTTTAAAGAAATCTAAAGATTTTTCTTAATAATAATGTCGTATCTTAATTAACATTTCAAACACATGTTAACAGTTTTCATCGTGTTTCAGTTTTTTGATTAAAACAATTGGTTTTCGGGAACTATCCGAGATCTCGAAAATACCGAGATCTCGCGAGATTGTAATTGTTGATCCCACGAGATCTGGAATTAACAATCTCGATTCGAGATTGAATTCCCTAGTAAAACGCGAAAGAATTTGCTAAAAAGGAATCCACCCGATTTTTGTTATTTACTTGACTTAATGACCCCTAGATGGTGCAGAGAGCGGTACAAGTCTTTCTGGCTCTCTTTTATATTGATATATATAAGTAATGAGTTGACCAACATGAAAATTACGGCATTTCAGAACGGAAACTCTACTTAAATCCTTGAATTTATTGATATTATATATCAAATATAAATGTACTGGTACCAACATTCTCAGTCTATCTGTTAGTAATATGTGATGCAATTAATCTATTTGATTAACAATGATCAGCACAAATAAATAATATAATATAAAGATCAAAATACTCTCATTTACAAGTTAAAGTAGTTTTAAGCTGAAAAAGCGAGCCTCTTTCTAATTCACCACAAGCGAAACGTTCTGACTTAATACCTCTATTCAATCTGGAAATAAATAAATTATATCTGTACATTGCCTCGTACATTTAATTCTGTATGATACGACGGTCCCGGATCTCTTGTTTGCGGAGCAATGGATGTTATGATATGATGTTACGTAGCAAGGTATTAAGGTTGCATAACATCGCGTGTTTGAATACCATCTCGTTAGAATCAGATAGTGCCGGCAAGTGTTTAGTGCTCTTTTACGTCAGTAATTATCGTTTTAAGGTTTAAGCTACAGTATTATCGGTTTATCTATGCAAGTGGGAACTAATTTATATGAGCTCGTGCCTTGTGCGCATTTCACCTACTTTTATAAGGAATTGTAGGCAAATTACGTAATGCCTTTGTATACAGCGTACCGGCTACTTTGATACTTATCTATTAAGTTTTTAAATATTGTACTTAATCTGCAAAAAGGTTACCTTTTTGTTAGTAGTTTTTGTTAATAGTGCCTATGTCTATCAGCTTATGCCAATCATACAATTTAGGCCAAAAGCCCAAATACGTTAGTATGGTTCGTGTATCCGATATATGCGTTAAGCTTTATACATGTGTTGAATGGGTGTTTGTCTAAATTTGTCATAGTATAGTGGAGAATATTGAAATGTTGCCAGAAAAGTTGGTGGACGCTTAGAGCAGTCGGTGTTACCATGAATATTGTGTGCAACATACTTTCAAGACACATTGTCCTTTAATATTAGGTTTACTAAAGTTTAGAATTTTGGCAAATAACTATAAGCTAATACCAAATAGATGTTTCATTTTTGAGAACATGCATGCGTTAATTAGAAGCAGTGAATGATTAGATGTTTGTCTATGGGCGGGAGTAACGCTTGTTCGTACGGTGATGTCTCCGACGTATGTGAGGCACAGAATACCACCTACTTGCCGCAAAAATGTACAATGAAAGAGACGCAGAATTACGTACATATTTTGTTTGAAATTTAAAGGTTACGGCAAAAAGTGAAGAATATTTCGAAAAAAGTATTTTGCTTTCTACAAGTCTAGTTGTTTCAAACCATATTTATTCATAACATACAAAATTAGCTTTCATCAAAGATATAAGTGGAAAATTCGGTATTCGGTAATTGTAAATATGTACCTGTCAACCATTTTGACAGTTTTAGGATGACACGTCAATTATCAATTCTAACGTTAGGTAACTAGACGTTGGGGACGTATTATGTACCGAATCATATTTTTTTGTTTGCTTTGCTTGACAATAACGCGTATGCATGACGCTCGAAACTAAGTATTCTGTAGAAATATTTAGCAAATTGAAAATTCTCTTCTACAATATATTGAGCAAACTAGAATCGATGTTGAAACGTATCTTAAACTAAGCAAAATCGGAATAGACGATATCATTTGGAGACAAAGAAGGAGGGATCGAGGGGGGCTGTAAACGTTCCAAAACACATAAAAACGCCGCATCAAAATTCACTTTCTCCGCAGTAGCATAGTACAAATTGTAAAAATGAGAAAACCGAAAATAAATACTACTTACTAACAGGAAATGAGGAAACTTTTAAGGTAAACAACTGCGCAGCTAGGTATAAGTTTGATATTCCTTTAATTTTCATTATACATAAGTTACTTAATAAGTAATCATTAATAAATAAACAAAGCTAATTTCTATGCGAAACTCGAATTTTTATTTCCAAAGCAAGCACAGTTCACATTAAAATGATTCTGTGTAGTAATTAACAACTTATAATACGAGTATATTATAATTTGTACTGTATTTCACACACTTTTTATTAACATTTAAACTGATACAAATTTACTACAAGAGCACCTATGTTTTAAAATATACGAAACCAGGTCAAAAGCATATACGATATATATGTTTTCATACTCGTCTTTCTTTACTATAGCCGTAGGAGGCATAAAGCCGCGGATGTTTGCGGCGGTGATAAATAAAATGAATTCGCGTCAATTTCGACTGGAATGGGCCTGCAACTTATGTAATGGTTCGATGTCAAAGTTAGCTGAGTCGTTGAGACGCAATCCTGGAAAACTTTTAAGACTACCTTTTATGATTCAGGTCGCCAATCAACCACAAAACCTCTATCTCTACCTTTTACAAAGTGCCTGCATTCACGTGATCTGAAAGCGTCAAAGGTAGTTTTGAAAAACCTCCGAATGGGACATAGAGCACATAGTTATTGTCTAGGAATTAATACTTTAAATTCAATGGACAATACTTAAGGCTCGGTGCTTGTCATTTTTAATTTCTGATCAGCATTAAAATTTAGAAATTAATGGACAAAAATCGTGAAAGATAAATTGAAACTACCCGCAATCTTTCGATTAAATTTACGATGTTGCTAAAATATAACTCAATCTGGCGACCCCGACACCGGCCGATATTCAATTTATTTTCTAACTACCGTGACTTCACAACACGACCACACGTGGCAACGTCCAATTCAGAAAACTATCAAGTAGTGTTGCCCAAAATTGGTCTTGGTCTTGCAGTCTTGGTCTTGTTCTTGCGTTTTTGCAAGACCAATACCAATACCAAGACCGCCTTATTAGAGCAAGACCAATACCAAGACTGAACCCTGCAAGACTTGAGCAAGACAATACTTAAGCCTGCAAGACTCTTGCGTCTTGCAGTTAAGACAAACTGAGATTTGGGCGTTATTAAGTAGGTATTTGGTTTCAATCCCGATTTTGAGAAACGTTCCCCAGTATCAAAACCGTAGGGTATCACAAATCATAACACTAAACTAAGGGTTGCAGTTGTATTTGCAATTGGCAACGTGCCGCTCGTCTGAAAGCACCCTGAAACGTATTGTATTGATTAGGTAGGTAAGTACTTATTATATTTCAACAATTTATTAAGCAGGTAGCGTGTTAATACTCACAAATCTGTTCCCTAATAACTTTCTAGCAAAGTTCATACCTTGTAGGTATCTACCTATAATAATATGTTATGCTTGTTTATGTCTAATGTGCAGATCTAACGTTAGTACTCGTAGGTTGGTATGTGCTTAAAATTATAGCTAACAAAATTATATAAACATCATGTAGGTGTGAAACTTATGTTTCAAAGTTTATATTATTCTTCTATTTAGCAAAATTAAAAACTAACAGCGAGTCGAGTAGGTCTAGTAACAGTTTCTACGGCAGCCAATATTATGGTACAGACGCCAGCACATCAAGCTACTACAATCTATCAAATTTCTTTAACAGATTTTCAAGTTTATCGCTAAAGAATTAAGGTTCAAAGTTGATTCGGGAAATATGACGTTCTGCGAATAAACTGTTGGTCGGTCGGTGTATTATATACCTACTTATTTGATAATTTACCGACAAAGACGCCGCGGTTTGCAACAAGTGTAACACAGCATTTGACACTGAGCGCCGCATTCGCCGACAAAGAGTACGGACAGAGGCACACAAATTTTTACCTATTTTGGTAGGGTTGGTATAGGAGTATAAAATTAAATGACCTTGAAGATGTCCCAGCAGTAGGTAGGTATAAATTGAATGCTCTGAGTTTCTTTTATTTAAATACATTCTCACACTGCCACTGGCTTGAATTCGAACACTACAGCGTTAAAAGCTGTCGGGCGAGATGATAATTAATAACTAAGTAGGTATTGCATCTATTGAATTGCGAATATTTTGATTTCGAAATAATCATTGTTAATATCGGTAAATGATAGATAGTGAGTGATACCTAGGTACTAAAATGTGAGCAGCAAGATTGAAAAGTGTATATGCCATGTCAGTGCTTTCAATAAGTTTATTTTAAAAAAGCTCTCTAGTAAGATTTAGAATTTACCATTCAATTACACACAACATATTATTGAAAAACAAAAATTATGAAAAAGATATTTAGACTGAGTACTTAGGAAATTAGTAGAAAAAATATTCTATCGTGGATACCTAGTTATTAAAAAGTGGATAAACGTTGTGTTTACTTAATTTTATTTTTCTGTGCTAATGCCAACATTGAAAACCCCACCAAAATAGGTAAAAATTTAGTCCGCTTCTAGACTTTGTGTTGCCGCCGTCGCTTTCATGTCAAAGGTCGCCGCCACTGCCCATGTTCTAAAGAATAAAATAAGTTTCCGGGTGCTCAGAACGGACGCAAATAGATTATGTTGTCCTCGCAAGGAAGAATGTAGTCGTAAGGATAGGTAGATTTTATAAAAATTGTTGTAAGTAATAAAAATATACCTAGTTTATATTATTACTAGCTGGCCTGGCGAACATCGTACCGCCTAACAGTCGATTCTTTATTTGTTTAAAATACTTATTCTGCTATTCGGGACACCGGTCTAGCTAGTAAGATAAAAAAAGAAAATTGATAAGACAACAAATACATTATGTCAAAAAATAAAAATGTACCTTCCCGGAACCCCTTCACTAACACTTGAACTTTATGCTATGGTATTAAAGTTCAAATTCACTTTTAAGTATTATTATGAATATTTTGTATGGGAATATAGAAAAGTGTTTTTTGACTGATTCACTCAATTTTATTTTAACTTTTCTCCGTAAGAACCATCTTCGTACTTCAAGGTATATTATAAAAAAAAAATCAGACAAATCGGTCAAACCGTTTTCATGTTATGTCGTGACAACGGAAAACGGGTTTCATTTTTATAAATATACACTCGCGAGCAAACAAATCGACTCAAGCGCTACCTCTGCATTCAAAGATTGTTTTAAGTGAAACCATACAACATTTTAATAAAAATTATATGTCATTTGAAAGCTTAAAACTTCAGCTTTTATGAGATGTCATCATTATTAATATCCATGAATCTTTTTTTTATTATTGGTGTCTGAACTTAAATGGGGGAAAAATGAAATTTTGGGTAAAGGAGTTGTGTTCAGAATTGACAAATAAAACACGTTTTTTTTTTTTAAAGAACATCGACATTTATTGGTTCACTAATTGGTATTGCCCCCCTAGCCCTAATAACAGCCCGTATTTGGTTCTTCATCGACCTTATTCATTTTTTGACGGTGTCTTGAGGAATACCTTCCCACTCCTCTAACAAAGCTGCTTTCAATTCTTCAAGGCTCGAATGGGCTTGATTTCTTGCTCGTACCCTTTGTTTGAGCTCATCCCATAAATGCTCGACGGGATTTATGTCTGGACCGAGCGTAGGCCAGTCCATTGTGCGCAAATCGACTTCTCGAAGAAACTGCTGAGTAACGCGCGCTCTGTGGCATCGACAATTGTCATGCATTAGGATGAAGTCTTCATCAACAAATCCTGCGTAGGTCACAACATGTTCCAGAAGAATATTTGTGATGTACCCATCAGCTGTCAGTCCTGCTCTTCGGCCTACTCCAGGCACGAAAACGAGCTGGGTTTTACCCTCCAACGAGATACCAGCCAACATCATGCAAGAACCGCCACCATAGGCAACGATTTCTGCGAATCAGCATTAGGAAAATCGCTCTCCCGGACGCCTGTAGACCCGGCCTCTCCTGTCACTGTCATGCAGACACATCCTGCACTCGTCAGTCAACAGGATCGACCGCCATTGCCCAATGTGTAAGTTAAGATGCTCTCGAGCAAACTGTAGCCGAGCTTGCCGGTGGCCTGCAGTCAATTTGGGGCCCGTTGCAGGCTTTTTTGGTGTCAGGTTGGCTTCCTTCAGATGTCTTCTTGCTATTCACTCGCTGACAGCTATACCTTGAACACGTCTCAGCTCGCTCTGCACGTCGACACCCGTAAGGTGCCGATTTCACAGGGAGGTTGAGACAATGAAACGGTCGTCTCGTTCAGAAGTACAACGGTTGCGGCTGGTTGTTGGTCTCCGAGTGAATGCTAGAGTCTCTTGTCTATCGTCTGTATAATCGGGATACAGCAGATTGACTCAAGTGAAGCTGGGAAGCGACTACTCGCTGACTGAGTCCTTGTTGCAATAAGACAAAAACTTGAGCGGCTTCTTGAGGTGGGGTATCCATGGTTTCTTGAAAATAATGAATGCAGATTGCGGAGATGTGTATCGGTCAACTGTTGATAAGCGGCTGATAAAGGTTGAAAGGTAACGGGGGTTTTATAGAGGTAGAGGGTAGCGCAACTGGCTGGTAGCGTAGTGAGTAATTTGTCCCATACGCTCTAATTTCGCAAATTCACATGTTGATAGTCGTTTTATTTAATCGTGTTGATGTTTTTTTTAAAGCTTAGGTTTCAAGCTTTCAAATGACATATCATTTTTATTAAAATGTTGTATGCTTTCACTTAAAACAATCTTTGAATGCAGAGGTAGCGCTTGAGTCGATTTGTTTGCTCGCGAGTGTAGATTACCTATTATACCTTTTTAAAGGACATTGCATTGCAAAATTGGAAGTGGGTGATTTTAACAAACTTGAAACGTGGAAAAGCTCCAAATATGAGCGACGTCATATTGCTTTACGCATTTTGTTTTAAAATCATCGAGAATTGCAGTGTCGGTTTATCAACTTCTATCGTACCTACTCTAGTAGCGACTATTGTCTTCAGCGATGATTTACTAAATAAATAATCGTCGTGTAGGTACGACGATTATTTTTCTAAGGAATACAATTTTGTTGTAGTAGGTGCCTACATCGTTTCTTTCTTACACATACTTTAACGACAGTACCTACGTAGCAAAGCGCGCCAGTCACGAGTACGACAAATTGCCTAAAAAATGTACCTACGCACACTGTAATGAAATCTGCTAATCTCAACACAATGCCTGTAGCCTGCCTGCTATTATTGGTTGATGAACATTGTACATTGGTGAATGCTCCAAGATAGCCCGCAAACCCCCACAAATAGCAATAGGCTAATAGGTATTTGCAAGTCTTGCGAGACTTGCGAGACTCTTGCTGCAAGATCAAGACCAAGACCAAGACTGAGAGCGCAATACCAATACCAAGACCGAGACCAGGTGTATTGACGCAAGACAATACCAAGACTGGCCTAAGTCTCGTCTTGGTCTTGCATTTGGGCAACACTACTATCAAGTTATTACTTAGAATAAATTCACGCTTCATTGGAAACAATTTTGTAATTGTTGGCCGCATTGAATTTGCAGATATGTGTTTTGATTGTATTGAGATTTTAACAAGTAACAGAATCTATAAAACAAAGTTTTTACAAAATTCAGGTAGAATATTACATAAAAATACAAGTTATTCCATTTTCTATGTATCATCAATAATAATCCGATTCAACCCTCAATATGATGTTTCTATCTAATGCCCCTATACAGCATATGAATTAAGTCATGAATACACGGTACTAGGGTATAGGCGGGGATGTCCGTTATACCCTCAAGGGACTGCTACTGATTGAAAAAGAAAACAGCTTGCCCGGTCAATTCTTTTTGCCCTTGCCCTGTATCCTATCTATTTGCCTTTTATTATTAATCAATATAGAATGTAATGGAAAACTAAAAGTAATATTTTAGCATATTACTTTTCGTTTTCCATTAATTAATAATAATATTAATAAATATGCTAAAATATTACTTTTAGTTTTCCATATTAACACGCTCCAACTGTTTCTGTATTATTGCAAATTACTGACGCATTTATGGCCTTAAAAATAATTTAATAAAAACATAATACTTATTATATATTAAGTTCTTAAATCTAACCATCAAATAGGTGTGGTCTATACATATGAAACGCTTCGCCGTGTCAAAGTTCACGGTGACTTTAATATAAAAGCAAACAATGCTTTTTGTTCACGTTATGAATTTTGTACTAAACACGGGTGAGAGAAATAATATCTTCAACATTTCAAACGCAGCAGTCCCCTTGTGACAGACATCTGACAGGCCGCAACTCTGAACTGACAATGATACCCGGGACAGATCGATTTTATAAGGATTACTCTATTTCCCTCTCTATTTTTTAGAACAATTCTGAATTAAGAAATTTGGTTCGGTAATATCCTGCAGGCAATTTTCTATGAGAATTTTTTAAAGAAGAAGAACATTACGATCGTAAAGTAAGAGTGATTTAGAACTGACTCATATATTTATTATATAATCTGTTGAAGCGTCGATACTTTCATGCATCCTTATTGCATCCTTATTTTATTTGCTATATTACTATTTTAGCTATTGACATTAATTCAAACAGGCACTATTACGCAAACTCAAACGTTTTTTCACTTAAGTCTTCTCACTAGTC
Organism: Pieris napi; assembly: GCF_905475465.1. Taxonomy (NCBI): domain Eukaryota; kingdom Metazoa; phylum Arthropoda; class Insecta; order Lepidoptera; family Pieridae; genus Pieris; species Pieris napi. The sequence goes on along the minus strand of NC_062239.1, from coordinate 222,858 downwards.
GCATGTTATCCAGAAGCTATATAGGACGGACGTTCACATTCAATGTGAACTACATTGCAGAAATAAGATAAGATGTACCAATCTCGGACTTAGCCCAGTTCTATCAAATAAATAGATAATATTAAAACGTAAATGTGGCGAGAGCCCAAACCTATATCGCTAGATATAAATAGAGAACATTACAAGTCCGTGCGCGGAATATATTGCTACAGATATTCACCAATTTTTCTCTTTTTATCTCGCATTCCGGTTGGTTATAGATTCCCTATTATCATTCACTTGGAAACATATTATTAAGTATTTCTCTGTGTTATATTTGTGATACGTTCCTGAGTTTTTAGAAAAAGGTAACTAATATTAATTAATGAGAAAACTTGTTAAATTATTAAAGACACACAAACCCTAAATTCAGCCTATTAAAACTAAGTTTATCATGTTGCCAGTTTTTTAAATAAACATTCTCTTGCATCAACGAAATTTTACGATGTTTTATCCAAAAAGCTGAAGGTGGAATTTTACAGCTTTTATTATTTACCGCACTGTACTGACTTAAAACTGACTTTTCCTTTTTTAGAAACTTTAAATTTAGTTGCTTACTCATATATGTACTTTTTCAAATGTAATATGGGAGAAAATAAAGAATTATTATTAAAAAAAACACAAAAATAGTCAGCATAGTCACCGCTTCCTTGAAATAATCTATAATTAAGGTTTTTAAATATGTTGCAGACTTAGCTGTCCTTAGGTTAAGGTTCAAAGGCCGAAAACCTATAAGGAATCAATTAAAAATACAGTATTATCTTTTAATTAAACATAAAATTATGATAATATTCATAAAATTGCCAACGAAATATAATATTAGTTTTTTAATATAAAGACATCTTTGTGTACTCTGATCAATCGCTCCTAGGCAACATTTTGCTTTAATAAAACCGATGCCAAAGCCTATAAAGCTTAGCCGTCCGCTGTGAATAGCCTATTAAAAATAGCGCACCTCGATATTACCGGCCTGTATCGTATAACATTTTAGAGCTTTCAAGAGATGGGATACTCTGAAATGATCGTTTAGCGCTGAGTTATGGTCGAAAAATTGCTGACCTAACGGTTGCACTTTGCATTTTGAGAATTCCATTTTCTGATGCTTTCCCATATAGTTCCAAAATATTCGCGGCGAATGTGATACTATTAATTTTCCTAAATAATTATTATTGAAAAAAATATATGACAACATTCTTATGTGATGTACAATAGCTTACTATGTAGTAAAGAATTTCAGTGCTTCGAACTATTATCTATAAAAATGTCGACTCTATGACGTGTACTGCCTCTGGAATCCCACATCTGAGACCCAAGAGTGGCTACTGAAAATCAAACCTTTTTCTTTATTACTTAGGGTCGTTTTATAACTTGCAGGTTATTTTATTTGATTTTTATCAAATTTGAACCGTATCGTATCGGCCCAAGGGTGAAATTGTAATGCTAAGAGCGGGAAGTCTCCAAGGAACGATTTGAAAGATGTCGCAAAGGCTTTCTTGGCGGAGTTTCGTGCTTTTGTTTTAAAATTGTGAATTATTCTTGTAATGTAAGAATCGTGTACTTGAATTACTCTTGTTTGCATGCTATTTAGATTTTAATATTATTCACTTTATCGTCGGGAAATGTTTGTATAACAATAACATTTCTCTGCTAGTGTTTTATGATTTCTTTTCTCAAAAATAAATTTCTTTTCAAATAAAATTAGTATCTGGAGTAGTGAAGTGTTTTTTTTTAATATTTTGCTATACATTATTTTAATTACACAAGTATGTATATGTATGTATAAAATTTTGGTTACGGTTTTTACTCACACAGTACAAAAAATTTTATTTCGCGTCGCATTAAACTTACCTGCTTTCACACAAAAAGCTCCCTTTTCATTAGAATTTTTTATATTAATTAAATATCACTTTATTTACTCATTATGCAATAGTAAAAAAGCAAATTTTAAAAATTTCCACGAGCCTTCTTCATGTGCTACATGGGCGAGGTTTTAAATACACTTTTATGCATAGGAGCACTTAAAACAGTTAATAAAGTTTTCTCAGTTTGCGCGGGAAACAGGAATGTTATTAAATTCTAGTAGTGAGACGTTGACTGAGCGCCTGTCTGCTACCGGCATAGTCAGAGAGCTACATTGAACCAAAACTATTTTATGATTCGATAGAGGAACTCGTATTTATAACAAGTTTGAATTTAATTTTAATCGAAAGATTAATTTGGCATATCATAACATATTTTTATCATTGTCAGTTTCAACACAACCATTCAAATTAATTTTCATTTTGTTTATGGCGATTTATTTGTCTAGTCAAAGTTTACTCTAAAGCCAGAACGTTTGCCATTTTAAAATGGAAGGCTCTTGCGCCTCTTGGTCTATTCCAGTTCCCATCTGGCTAGTATCCAGCCCTCAGACGTTGCTAAGTCGCATTACGTCATCGTTCACGGCATTCCTGTGTTAAAATTTAGCCCTGACATCCGCCTTTGGGTTACTCGACGTTTTACGCTTAGACTTTTCAAGAAATACCTTAGTTTTTCTGTTACTATATTCTATCAGACCAGGGCTTTTAGTTAGACGCAGTCTTCACGTTTTATTCCTTGGGCTGGAGTCGTAAGTTACTGGAATATTATAAACCTACTAATGTGTGAATGTTTTTAATAAACGATGGCGAAGATAGTTTAATTTCCTCCTTAAGAATATAGGACAGTAAGAAGATTTTAAAACAGTAAGAGCTAATTTTAATTGAACCAATATCAACGAGCGTAATAAATCTAATCTCTTAATGTTAATGCAACAGTATCTGTGCAACAAATGAAGGTTTAAATGGTGGCGTCTACCGTTCCGAGCAGAATCTAGCTAACGATATTGTAGGTTAGAGCAACAAGCTGAAGCGGAGAAGTCAAATTTGTTTAACAACAACTGTCATTCTTATTCGAAACCTAAAATTTTCCAAGAGTCTTTTAAGCTTGCGCGAGTTCGATAGAAAAAGTAAATGTTCAATAAATAAATTATAATATTTATATTACGCCATGCTTTGAGTGCATTACACCAGTCGTGGTTGGCGAAAGACTGCTGATCTTTTTCCGTATGTTGAAATTGGCAATATTCCATTGTATTTGTACAAAATTACCACAATGTATAAATTAATTGCTAGGTCTTTATCTGTTGCATTCTATTGTATAATATATAATTTCCTTCGTATAAATAACATAAATCAGTCTATTTGCACAATAAGTTACCGTGTCTGACTCTTTTTATCACAGGCACAATTTGACAGAAAGAGACGAAAAATTATTTAGCTCCTTTAGCTGATATTTTTTATGGGGTAACTTTTGAAAGCTTAGGCTTATAACTTGGTATCTGTGGAGATTTGCTTTCACCGTTTGATTCAGTAAGATAACTAGACAAACAGGTTTCTTGGCATTCACGACCGACCCGTATCGGAGTTACTATGATCATTGAGACGTGTTGTTTTACTGAATGACAAATCTATGAAGGTGTGGTATAATCTGTGGAGGTTACCTTTGTTGTCATCGTCATGTGATATGTGTATATAATATGTATTCATTAAAAACAGTTTTACTAAAGTTTTAAGAAAGAAAATTTTACATTTAATTTATTTAGCCTCACTTTGGAATGAAAAAACTAATGTTGATTATACTTTTGTAGAAAAATAATTGAAATGGTAAAACGAGGCTAGATTCCATGTAGATTTTGTACCAAAGTTTACACAACTTTTCCCTCAAGTCAACCTTTCTAGCCAGAATCATTTTAATGTGGCTTATATAAAGAGAACTTAAATTATGAAAAGCTTTGAGCCCTTGAAAGATAAAATAAAGTAAGACCAAATGCAATTTTACTGCACCTGCATGCGATAATAAAAATAAAGAAGGTTCATTGGACGTCTTTAAGCTTCACCGCTGTGTCAGGAAACCGAGGTTCAATAACCTCGCGGACCAGACCACTTTTTGCGCAAACGAAGTGGTTTTGCTAAGACAAGAAAATATTGTTTTCAGATAGAGCAGTTCTAATTATCTCTTTTCTTCGCTTTATATACGTATCTTATGGGATTATATCTATATCTAATATATAAATAAATAAGCAATGCGGTGTCTCTTATATGGGTAATTTATTTTTTCAGTAATCGAAATGCATACCTCATATGCTTTTTAAACTATCCAGACTTACTTAATTATACAATTTTATTTTCTACGTCATAATTAACTCTTGCCGACAGAACTCTGAAATTTTCGTAAATTGGGGTTGTTAATGTTTTCGTTTCCGTTATGCAGCATCCGTGTGAGCCGTCAATTGAAATATTTAAATTATATAAAATATTCATTAAAAGAAGATAAAATTACAGATCGGGCAGGATATTTTCTTTTGATGGTTTCTTTTTTACAGTATGGATACAGATTTCTATGCTCCTGAACGCAGCAAATGATGCTTTTGCTCTTCCTGTGCAGTGATCGAACCATAAAAACTTGCATAGGCTTTACAGCTCTTTCAGCTGTATCATTAACGGTCTTTAAAGAAACCATTATTGTTGTTGCCTCTGAATATGCATCATCTTCATAAACATCATGTCCACGTATAAATGTTTGAAGGAAATTATTATCAATATTTAATTGAGAAAACAGATTGTGCTCGTGAAAGGCACAAAATTACTTAATCATTCCTGCAACAATAAGACAGTCTTTTTTTCAATGTATTGAATACAGTATTAAAATAGTAGGTATTGTATTCCTACTTACCATACAAATAATCAGAACATATTTTCTTTAGATGGAATGGTTCTATTCCCTAAATGATACAAATTCTCTCTTTCTAAGTTTATTACGATGTTCGTCTTGGATTTTTCGTTATCTTCATCATGAAAGAGTTATAAAAGGGTAATACCTTCTGACAAGTATCAAAGATGTTGAGTAAACTTGCTCAGGGCTGCTTTGGATATATATTTGTCGATACTTTCATATTCCTTAAGCCTGTTTATAAAGCATAAATCTTGATTTAGTACTTTCACCGACAGACTCCAAGCTATATAACAGTGGATAAACAGATGTCTTGAAGTGCTCACTGCACTTTATCCATGGCGCTAATTATGAACTGGGATTGCCACGAACATATCTTGAAAGAGCTCTATCCATCCTCATCACCATCATCCAGAGGTTATTTTTTTTAAAAGCCTGTTGTTCAACCAGTTCCCGATAAACGGTACGATGGTTTTTTGCAGTTCTTGGTTCACACAAATTTTCTATTGTTGTATTACAAAAATTTCGTGGGAGGATATGTTGTATTATATATTCAATGGCATGAGGATGACTAGTATTTGCGTTGTTTCCATGAGGTACCGGTCATAAACTGCATTCAAAATAGCTTTGCTTAATCCTAACCAGTTTGGATAAAGCCAAAAGTTGATGCTTTTCTAATATCTAAATGAAATTTGAATTGGCAGTTCTTCTGAAAAACTTTTCACTACAAGTCTAGGTAATAATTTCCAGTCCGAATAAACGGTCACCATTTCAGCCATGTTATTCTGAAAATCCGGTTTTATAGATTCCGCTCTGTCTTTTCGACTCTGTGTGCGAATGCGTTGCAAGGACGATTTGTTATATAGCGCTTCTACATAAAGCATAAAACTTAGGCGTGATGAAGTCTTTCCTTCCTCTTTTTGCAGTAGTTAGAGAACTTACCGTTTTAGAGGGTCACGTTTGGATAGAATCTTGCTTAGTAAGAGATAAGGATAATCCTCCGAAACACATTTGCTCATATCTTTTTGTCTCTTTAATTAATTTCCTTTGTCTTGCCATTTTTTATTTTTCCACTAACTTCTTTTCTACACCCTCAGTGTATCTAACACTGGACGCCCTGGATCTCTTTACATAGTTAGATACAGCTAGAGAACTGCAAGATCTTGACGGTTATTTGATAATGTGCTAAGAAAGATACATATGAATATAAAATAAATATTCCAAGTACACGACTTACTGAGCTACGAAGACATTAGGATAGGAATTAACTTTATATCGTAGGGTCACTTAATAGAAAATTTTAAAGTAAGATTCATTTTGAACTAGTTACCATTTAATAAACCAATATATTAGGGCGCATCAACTTTTGGCATAGGCCTCTGTGGAATAGTGGCGTTGGTGCTGAAATGTCACGAAACTTGTTTATCGAACCAAGCAGAAGCCTTTAAAAATAGACTCTAATATCAAAATTAAATGGCTGATGCTACAAAGTTATTGATGACGTCAGCATTGCTGTAATTATCTTCAATAATTTATCTGCAGGTCCTGTTTTTGTTAAAATCAGGTTGAGCTTTCGAGACATTGTTCAGGTTATTGTTTGTTGCTTTTTCAATCAGTCCCTGTCTCTATCTCCTTCGTCCTTCCCGTCGATAGACGACAATATTTATATCTTAGGTTAGGTTTAAAGACATTTATTTTCTCATTACAGACAATGGTCACTTACATGTGTAGAAGTTAAGTATGGGTAATGAAAAAGCAATTTAATTACTTTATTTTGAGCAATTTGAAGGTGAGAAATATTAGTTTTAGTTGCGGCTCCCCAAATTTCAATAAGGTAAAGAAGGTGTGATTTTGCCAAAGAATTATAAATATGAAGACGAACTTCACGAGGAAGGCTTCGAACTATGTGTCTAAGGGAACCTCTTAAAGAAGATAATTTAGCTATTAAATGATTTATGTGCGTTGTCCATGTTAAGTTATTGTCAATATATAATCCAAGATATTTTTCACTTTTCTTTTCAATTAGTGGTACATTATTTATTGTTATAGGCGAATGTGGTGGGATTTTAACATTTTTAGGTTTAAAAATTAAGTACGATGTTTTAGTAGTGTTGATAGTTAGCAATTTCGATTGAAACCACAAGTATAGATAGTCAAGGTCCTTTTGCACTCGAGAAATTATATCATGCACAGATGAACCAGTGTATAGGAGACAGGTATCATCCGCATACAAGGTTATCTGTCCATGCAAGTTAAGTGTTGAGTTGTATGTCATTTAAATAAATTAAAAACAATAATGGGCCCAATATTGATCCCTGTGGTACTCCACAAGAGATAGGTAAGAGTTTACTTTGACAATCATTAATTTTAACTACTTGGGATCTATTGTTTAAATATGATTTGAACATTTTTAAGGCATTGCCAGTTATTCCAATCGTTTCCAGCTTTTCTACGAGAAGCGAGTGGCAAACTGTGTCGAAAGCTTTCATTATATCAATGAATACTACAAGGACAATTTTCCTTTGGTCGGTATTAGTTTTAATTTTTGTAATGAGATTAATTGTAGCTGATAATGTATTAGATTTTGATCTAAATCGATATTGGTGTTCGTATAAAAAGTTTATATTATTTAGGTGGTCTAATAAGCGCGTGTATAAAACTCTTTCTACTATCTTGGACATAACCGGCAATACCGAGATGGGTCTTTAGTTACCCGGATCATCTCTGGGCCCAGATTTGTATATTGGACTGACCTTGGCGATCTTTAAGTTATCAGGGAACTTGCCGTCACTGAGTAATTCGTTAAGACAGGACGTTAAGTTATCAAGAATCTGACTTTTAATACATTTAATGGTTTTGGTTGTGATGCCATCTATACCTGAACTACAGTTTGGGTCAAGATTGTTAATAATTTGGGAAATTTCCTGAGCTGTACACGGTCTAAGAATATTTAAAATAAATTGTATGTTGTTATTTGGTACGGTTAGATTGAAATTGTTTTGTTTATTACGTAGATGATTAGTGAGATTTAACCCTTATATCTTTCATTGTCAGTTAGCCACCCTTTACTTTCTACCTTCCTTTCTCCACGCGTAATTCTACGCGTAATTCTACGCGTAACTTCCTGCACCATTATTTAGGTGCTGCCCTCGTTCCTCGTTTGTGTCTCTTCCCACTCCGTCATATATATTTATTCTTTTGGAACTTAAACGGAAAGGAATTTGCCCCATTCTGTTATATCTTCTATTACAATTGTTCTTGTTATTATTATTATTAAAACAAAACTAATTAAAACTAACTAACCAAATGTAAACTTATGGCAAAAAGATCTCAGTGAATCACAAGTGAATCAGTGATTAAGATCCAAAGCTCAGCTATTCGGCGTAGCAGCGCGAAATAGCGTTATCCTCTCAACTTAATACTCGTACAAACTAACGGTACGTGTAACGTTTCATTCAAATCCACTTAATTTACTGACCTCGCCCCTAGAAACACTTAGCTTACACAAAATTTCTCTTTACTAAGTAAATTTGTCTTTCATGAATCCACTTTCTCAGTATTTTATTAAAACTTCGACTAATTATAAAAGTAAAACTTATTTGAACTTATTTGGCTTTACAAGAACAAATTAATTGTTTAAGGATTCATAAAATATGATATTAACATTTAGAAATCTTACTTGGTTTAAATGTCACTTCCTGTACTATGCCTGAAAGGTAAAATCAAATATACTTTTTAAATTTGGTACTGGAAATTTTAAACGTAATTGACCGCTTTGACCCTTTTACGGTTCGCATTATGATGCGAGAAATAAAAAACATAAAACTACTCGTGAGGAACATTTTATTAAAAATTGAAAAACTTAAAAAAAAACTGTGAAATGTGTGTGTAGCTTTCGTAGATAAACGTGAAGCGTCCATACAGAGCTGCCACCTCATTGGAAGCATAGAACGCAAAATAAAGAGACACGTCTTCACAAAGATTACAGAACCATTAAGCAGTGATGTATGGACCAGTTGATTTATGTACTAGAAACTAGTCTTTTATTGTTACGTGAGTGCTCTCCACGCGATTAATGGCTGCGTTTGTTTAAACGCCATGAATTACGGATGTCACTGATCCAATAGTTATTAGAAAATTTTTACAGTACGCGAATGAACCTTTTATACAGAAAATCACTTTGAACTTAGAATCTCGCTGTCTTAAATGTTTACGCTGCGGTGGATTTTTGCCAAACTATTACAATAATAAGTTTTTAACTTAAGGTAGCTAACAGTTACTCATGACTACAAGGTTTAAAAAGTATAACGTCGCGCATATAATATGAACTGAATAAGAACTTTTGTTCGAAAGAGTAAGGTAATAAGCGTTACCTAACCGAGTCCGATTCACTTTGTCGCGTCTACTGAAATCTCCATTAGTAGTAGCGATAAAAAGTTTATTACAACTAGCCGTACTCTTTGTACGAGTTGAATAAAATATTTACGACATACGAGCCTGTTACGACTCGGTGACACGCTTTAATAAATCATCATTCGTTTATGGCCATTATTATTTTACTGCAGGCCATGACGTGATGTCAATTATGACAACTTTGTGTTCGAGTTGGAGCAAGCTTTTCCAGATTACTGTGGAGAATAATATATCTTTACCTATGTAACTGGAGATTCTATAACCAGCATTTACAGGTTTAAACATCTATTGGTTGACGCGCAATTCGAAATTTAAATTAATTTTATTCGAAAGTATTCAACTATTAATTTAATCCATCAACCTCCGTCTTTTGTTTTTAGATAGATTATTGTTATTTACGAAAAAGTAACGACGTATATGGGCTTAACAGTGCTTCCATAAACACGGTCCATTATTTGTTGAGTTGAAGAAAGAGCCTCGCGGTCGGCTTGTAAGCACTGTCGACAACGACGAATTGAAAGCGGATCCAACTAAATCTACGGCTGAGCTTGCTGCGTACCTGGGAGCTAGTGTCAAAACAACATTGAAGCATTTTCGTCAAATCGGAAACATAAAGAAGCTAGATAAGTTGGTGCCAGACCAACTAAGCGACCAACAGCGTGACTTACGCGTCGATGCATGCATAGCATATGAAGAGGATGGTGACTGTCTGATGGTCCAGTGCCAGACTTCTACATCACAGCTTCTTACTGAATAGGACAACTGAGATGCCATTCTTGGTACTAAACATCTGCCATGTTTAGTACCAAGAATTGCACCAAGTTTAGTACCAAGAAAACAATCATGAAGTAATTCAACCACCATGATTGGTCAATCGCTCTTCCACATTAGGTACTTATCCACGGGAACGTGTGAGCACACGACGGAGCATCGCAAATCTAAAAGAGTTACAGCTGGAAGTACTCCATCACCCATCGTACTTACCGGATCTTGCCCCAACAGATTTATATTTTTTTGAGAATTTTTCAAGTGGGAAAAAATTCAACAGCTGAGAGGCAGTACGAAACACTTTCGCTGACTTCATCGTCTCCCATCCGGCAGACTTCTACAGTAAAGGGATAAACAAACAAACAATCAAATTGGCAACATATCTGCCAGCTTTTAGCTGAATTAAAAAAAAATACCAAAATTTTTAAATTTTAAAATTCCATATCTCCAATTACACAGGTAAAGACCTAATACTAACATTCTATTAAAATGATTTATACGGAGATTGGATTAGATAATAATGTAGCGGCATATTCGAGCGAATGTATTTTAATACTTCCCCACGAGAACCATATTATCATAGTCAGTCGTAAATATGATGTTATGCATGTAACGTAAAATGTAGTATTTCTTTTCACTATGGAAGTATGAACGAATACACAAGGCTTCATAAAACAAGTAATGTTTTGGAGAAATTAGATGTAAAATTTAAAAAGAAAATAAGACTTTATATAGAAAATATTAAGTTATCTTGTATCGATAGCACCAGTTCTTACGTGTAAAATAGGAATTGTATCTAAAAAGCTCGCGTTCTTGTTTGAAAATAATCATTAAATTATGCAGAAAATAAACATGTCAGGGTCTTATAACCCTCAAAAATAATACCTAAATCTGAAATAATAAATATAAAGGAAAACTTTGTATTTAAAGTGTGGTTTTAGTTTTCCAACCTCTTAGGTCGAGATATTTAAGATTTTCATCAGCAAAACCAGCTCGTGGCGGCCTAGTTTCCGTTTGTGGCGATAATCAGAGCGTGATGCGCGGAAGAGTTAAAACTAACACCTCAAACGCGACAAATGCCACAATATTCATTACTCGTAGGTTCCGAAAATGGAACAAAACTTTTACGGGATTTATGTATAATCATTGAATAAAAAAATCTAAATCATGATTGAATATTGCAAGAACTGTAATTAAAAAGAGCTTCCTTCTTTCTTCCAACCCACCATTAACCAAACAAACAAAAAAAACGATGTTGTGTGGAGGTAATTATTTAAAGTGATACTTTGTATTTTATCTTAGTCTCGTGGGATGAAGTTCAAAAAGATCCATCATAAAGTTAGCGATATGAAATTCAAGAGCGGTCCATCAAAGGGTGGCGAGGCGCGGACGCTATCAGCCAAAAGTTAAATTGATAAATTTTTAATAATGTTTGCGACTTTTTCCATTCAAGAGTATCAAGGAGAATAGAAGAGTGGGCCGTTGCTTTCGGTGACATTTGCTAATAATTTAGCGAGGTATTACAGGCAATTCGACTTTTCATGCCTTTCCTTGATGCCTTAATTAAGGCCACTGCACCTCAATTATTTTACTAGTCAGTATTGTATTACAACAATAATAAAGGAATATAGATTGATTAAACAATCGCACATATTTAGTTAAAATACTGGTCAAGTAAACTGGCCCGGCTAAATATATACACTGGTCATGTGGGCCATGACTTATATCTGAAAAGTGCACATGGATTACATGGACCTAACTCTCATTGGCTGATGTCCCCTTAGATCGACTCGAATGTAAATGATTTAGCTCAAAGTTTAATAATTAATGTAACAAATTATACCTAATTTTACTTTTTATTGGCATTTAGTATTACGATCAGCAACATCAACAAAAGCCGTATTGTTACATACATATTTAATGTTCCCCTTATAGTTCCGATAAAGGCATCGTGATTGGACCATTATCCATCGCACGCGATACTAATCTTTATTCTCTATGCGATAGAGATGATTCCATTTTTATAGCAGTCTGATCAGGCGCTGAGTGGATGACAGTTTTATAGAGTTTTAAATGTTTCATTCGTGACTTGGGAGACACCTACGAATAATTGATAGGGACTTAATATAATTCAGACTCTTGGAAAATAACTATTGCTACGCTCTGGTCAATTGTTATTGGATGTACCTTATATCATAAGTAATATATATTACGAAGTGATTAGTAGAAGCGATTAAGGAATGACAATGATAACCGACATTACTATTTACAAGATAAGTTTGAAGATAAATAGTCGCTAATTCATAGATCTAGGAACACGGTTTTTAAAAGATCGGTGGCATAACGACAGATGACAGTACAGCCATTACCAATAATAATGACTATGGAGTCACTATTACTATTGACTATTAAATAGTAGTAAATTTTTAGATCTATTAATATTGGCAAATCGAATAAACCACGTATTAACGGTCATAAACTGATTAGACTCTGACATTGTAAATTTATGAGCTCTGTGACATATAATGACAATGGCAGCTGACAGTAATGCTCCGACATATATATATATCATGCCAAAACGTAGTTTTATATTGTGCCAATGACATATTTCGATATATCCTTGTCACAGTTGTCAGTCGTAGGAATAAGGGAATATAGAAAAGTTCGACTGATAATATTACATAATTATACTACTTTGCCTTTAAATATAACAAGAAATAGTTCACTTCATTCACAAAAGACGTATGAAATTGTCAAATATCGAAACAACATTACAAGACCATTTATGCTAACGTTAAATCAAAACAAATCAATCATGGGTAATGCATTAAGATTTAAAAAAAAGTATCTATTACGCATAACTAATAAATATGAATGTAAGTTTGAATGTATAATACATTAGCTTAATAAATAATGAACGTATTTCTTACAAAAAGTAATAAAAGTGCAACGGGTCTGAATAATTAAATTTATAAGTAATACCACAACATGTTTAGTTAATTTTGAAATACAGCTTAGATGATGCATCTTATACACATATTGTCTATTACAAACAAGATCTTTCAAGAATTAATACTTACACAGGCGTTAATGTAAATATAATGTAAGTAAAGTCGCGGCTTGAGCCTAGTTGCCATAAACAGTATTCCAAGTTAATGACCTCGAAAATCTGCAGCCCGCGAACGCTTATCTTGGGGCTATCAACGGATTTACGAAACAATTTTCGTTTTTCGCGTTAAAAATGTAACGTCATCACCGAAAATGTTTTTCTTATTTTATTTGAACTGCCGGTGGTGTATAGCTCGTACACATTGAACGCAGATAGAATTTTCCCCTACGAATGCTATTAAATTTCGTCACAGGGCTTATAAATTGCTAGTTCTATAATAAAGTCTATAGAATCTCTATTACGTAAGTGTATTTTGTAGTAGTAACAATTTTGTGTGCTTTAAGTTATTCTAGAAAGTGATTGAATGTGAGTTAAGTGTGTGTAAAGAAAAGAACACAGTAAGTGCAAATATTTGGGTGATAATTTGTGCAATCGAAACACGTAAAAGAAATGTCTTGTCGGTCCTGCTTCTTAATGAGTACCTACTCTCCAGGTTCAAAGGTGAATAAAAAAGATAAAATAATTATTTAAAATGTTTATTAATAATACTCCTGTCCTTATTACGGTATTTACAAAATACAAAAGAAAATTAATATTCCAATGAGTAACATTCTCTTAAAAACGTACATACGTACAAATGAGCCCGTATATAACTGCTACTAAGGAACATAGCTAGTTACGACCATCTACAGCTATATTAGTTATTTTACTTTACAAGATTTTATGGAAAGAGGAGTTTAGAGACGTTTAAAATTACGCTTCGCTCAGTTTGTGTCAAAATCGTATTTTAATGGAAATACACTTATATTTATATTAAAATAAGTATTAATGAAATATTCCATTGGAGACATCTGTAATGTAACTGTCTATTGCCATTTTGAAATTGCCATGATTGAAGCGTAATTTAAAACTACATTATGTTAACAGAATGGTTAAAAGATTAATTTATGAAAACAGTCGATAGAATTTTAATAACCATTTAATTTATTTGTCTTTATTTTCTAATTATATTACGGAGATCTCTTCTTAGAAATTTAAAGTTAAGCTAACAGCAATTTTGTTAAATTCGGTAGAGGAGTAGTACCCTCGAGGAGTAGTTTTTCTTTAAAAAAAGCCTCTAATAACAGCCGAACCTGTACCTCAGTATTAATGAGAAATCTTTGCAAATCTGGCACATTGTTGATCTTTTGTCTCTTGTCTTTATTTACGAGAAACAATGGCCGACGTCACGGTGCAAGTGCAGTTTGACTCGCGGAACTTTTTTCTTTCTTTCGTACTTTGTGTTTTAAACTTCCGAATATGAGAACAAACTTATCCAGTTTTTAATCACTGTCTTTATTAAGCTGTCATGATTGAAGTTGATAAATTACCTGAAATTTACCTCGAAAGTAGTCGAGAAGAGATCTCCCTCACATTCACCTAGTAAATTATGTTCTAAGAACAACATAAACATCTCAACTGCAACTACTAACTGATAATAATTTTATTTACAACAATAATTATTTACAACGCATTAGTCTAATTTACGTATTTATTTTATTTACATTCTGGCCATTCACAAATTCGTAATGGAATGTAAATTGTGGAAAGAAGAAGCCATCTTTACGAAATATCATTTTTACACTGAAACCGTTAAATGGCGTTTTTTACAATTAGGTACATAACATCAAACGATAATACTATTAGTATTATATTAGTCTAATTTTAATATATTTCGTAAAGATTTGACCTAAGTCATGCAGTTTACCCTTATTTATGGTTAGACTTCACTGTTTCCTTTTAGTAGGTACGTTATAACGACTTACATAATCTGCAAACATTGGTTTCGATAATATCGTAAAATAATATCACATATTTTCAGTACTTAGAGTAATTAATAAATTAGGACTTTATAAGCATTCGTAATGTGTTGATTTATTTGTTTAGCTTATAGTATAGTATTGATAACGTGATTTCAAAAATCTTTCTAAATAAAAAACAATTTAAATGTTAAAGAATTAATGAAAAAAATCGAAGTTCTTTGTAATCACGTGTGAAACACTAAGCTATTTATATAACAATTTCATCTTCTCATAATTAGCCAAAAATTAACTCAAATTGAAAAGTTCAAACAAACAAACGATCTAATAATTGTGCCTGCAATGCTTGGCGAGTAATTTCGTTGTTTATTAAACAATATACAGACTTAATGAGAAGATCAATGCTATACATATTTTGAAGTAGTTCTTAGAATTATTATTCTAACGTATTTCAAGTAATTAATCTAATTAAATCACGTTCAGTTGTTTGAGACGAAATTTTTGTTTGTTTCAAAAGATCACACGACTCAATGAGCAGAAAACAAATTATTCAAAGATAAATTAGATTATATTTGCGGTAAAAATAGAAGCCAATCAAATGATAAACGTATTATTGTTATCTATTTTAGGATATTTAAATATTTCAACAGTTTTGACAGGTTGCATTTCTAACGAAATTATCAGAATTCTGAATGGGAATTGGAAATATCAGCTGATAAATTCAGTCGAAGCAAAAGTGTACTTTATTCTAGTTTATTTGTCTGCTACGACATTTTACGCGTCTCTTTGTATACTATATGAATTTTCCTGATGATTTATTAATTAAAAAAATGCATTTTAATTGCATACAAATTATTTTAACAGCGAACAATGTATGAAGAATTTCACACTTTAAAAGTATTCTTAACACGAGTTAAGTTCAAATAACAAAATTTCCATCTCAAATCATGAGTGGGAAGGGTGATCATCTGCCGGCCATTGAGGAGAGCAGGTAGGTGATGAAAGCACAGCTCAGCTGAGATGTTAGGTACGTCGCTCTGTTACTCGTCTGCATTGCGGCCGGATGCTCGCCTGTTAAAAATATTCACGTTTATTCACACATTATTAGCATTATTTTAGAATAAATCGAAGTATTATTTTTTACAAGAAAATAAATATTAAAGTGGTATGTAAAATCTAATTGTTCTGCAAAAAGTTAGTGAATTTCACATACAGTTGTACAATTTAATGTAAATAAGGAAACATTATTTTAATTTATAATATCGTAATCAGGTTAATTATCCAGAAATAATGCCAGTAATTAAACTAATAAGCTTTATTGCTTTAGCGCATACAAATGTAATATAACAATTTTAATAATACCGAAACAAATATGGACGTGTTAATGGAAAACAGATACAATACAATTTCGCATGATAATATGAGCTTAACGTATCGAACTGAATTATTACTATTTTCGTTATGAAGTATGATAGATTGTTTAATTACGTGGGTGATTTGTTTTTAAGTTAAGTACAACTCATTAACATTGATTGATTGAAGATTCGTAATCTACCAAACATTTAATTATTCACTATGATGGAACTGTATTTTAATGTATGCAAGAATTTGACTGTTCCGTCCTTAGTGTGTAAGTTTGTTCTTTTAACTTTCATATAAAAGTGTGTAATTTGTCTATTTCCTCGCTCTTGAGACTTGTGTGTTTGTATATTTTGTTGAATACGTATCAGGTTACTTAAAGAGTTCGAAGAGCAGTTCGCTCTCAAGCGGATTCTTCCAGGCAACTTCAATTATTAGGAGACATGATAAATAACTTTTTTTTCTCTATTACAAATGCTCAACTATTTTTGACACATACCGTTGAGTACATGAACGGACACAGAAGCCGGGTGCGCATTGTTGGGAACACATGTATAGTTTCCAGAATCTGTTAGCGCAGCCTTAGTGACTAGCAGCTTGCTAGTAGTACCGCCTTCCGTCTTTTCTGTCTCCAAGCTAATTCCTCCTCGAGGTGAATCGAAGTCCACCACAGCATTGCCGTGGTACCTACAAATTAACAAAAATATGTATGAATATAAACAGTTATTCTCTGTAACAGTCGTTTTATTTTAACCTGTGCACTCGAGTAAACTAAAGAAATTGTCCTTAAGTTAGTCTAGCGTGTAAAATAGTTTTTAAACTGTAACAGTGAGTAGATATTCGGTCCAGTCCCTTGAGCCAAGCCCTCTGAAATGAGCTTGACAACGTCTTTGAAAAATCGTCTGCCCCCTTTCAGATGTTATCAGAAAATTCATAAATATTTTAACAGAACTTCACCGGGTTATTATCCTGTCGTGAAGGTTTTCAGAGAGCTTTATAAATACAAATTGGCTTAGATAAATTATCTTTGCAATCCTCAGGGAGTGGCTTATCGAATTTAATCAGAAGTAGGAAAGCTTTTCTTATTCTGAATTAACCTTATTTTATCATAGCAAAATGTCAGACAATAATTATGAATAACGGTGATTAATGGCTCTTTTGTTCGTTAAATTTAATATCTTGGTTAAAATGTATTTAGAAATATTTGGAATTTATAGTAAGGTTGCCGATGCGAGAGTATACCTACCACAGCACTGAAGCGCTGGAGGGAGGCGAGGAGTGAACATTGACGGAGCAGGTCAGCGATATCGTGCTGCCTCTCTTTACGTACACGTCTTGCGACCCCCATATAGTGGCTGCAGCAGCTGACGATGGAGACACTCAAATTAAAACATTGATAAGTGAGTAAAAGTTGTAATGATTTATCTAAACAGGATACTTTCATGTCTTATAAATTAATATTTAGCTGTTAAGAGTATGATAATGTAGAAAATATAAAGAAAAAGATTCTATCAATACATTTATTTTGATATTAATTTCAAAGTCAACGAATCTATAAACGTGTTGTTTCAAACAAACATCAAAAGACTCATCATCTTTTCAAAGATAGCTGTTCCGCAATTGTAATACTATTATTAAAAATGTCTTTACGTACGTTCTTTGACTTTGTCTAGCCATTTTGTATTACGTATTTTACAGAATAACTGAATTTAATTCAAACACATATCGAAACATGTATGTAACAATATGATAGAATATTAATTTTATCTCAACAAACAATGGATTTAAAATACAAGAGAGTCATGCATCGAACTGATTAACAACATCGAAATAGCAACGAAGCGAAACCCAAACAGTGTTGTAAGAGATAAATTAAATTGCTGTTACTTCAATTAACTATATTCTTAACTCACTGACTAACTATATAATTATGTAAATTTAACAAGACTCTATACGATTTTTTTAATTAATTATTTTCACAATCATTGGACATTATCGATAAATCGTTTACAAAGTTTTGAGCAACACTTTCTCTATATGTATATAAGTTAATAAGTCTATTTGGGATTCACTTCTGTATAGTAAATAGGAATGAGGAGTACCTGAGGATCGGGGCGGAGGCTGGGGCGCGGGGGTGAAGGACTCATCTGCAATGCACAATAATATAACAGCTTAAGGCAGGGAAAGAAGTGGTGCAATAATAGTTAAAAAGCATGTGGTAAAACTTCTATGTACTTTTAAATGTGTTCTGTGTTTACTTGTAACATTATATGTTTTAACTATATTAAAAGCAATTTCGGAAATATTATAATTGTTGTTACCAAGGATGACTTATTATAGGACTATATCGTTACATTAAATATACGTTAATGAAGTAATGTAAAAGCGGCGTATTTGATGATACGTGATAAAGAGCAGAATAATGGCATGTAATGTAACTCATAACTTTTATATCGTATGAAATATATGCACATTTAGGCGAGGTCGGTTATTTTTCAGCGTAACAAGCGCTGTAATTGGCCGGGAACAGAATTTGAGAAGCGCTTGATGTATTATGTTGAGCGCTGGCGTGCGGCTCGGTTTACAAATTGCGGTTGTGTAACAAATGACGAATATAAAAACTATGTTATTTCCTCGACGTTTCAGTGAAATTATTTTGAAACAAAACTCTTTTAGCGTATCATCAATCGCCCGATGCGGGGGAAAAGGATCGCTTTTCAACTTTCTAATGCCATTAGTGAACCTGTGGGTCTGTGATAGAGTTACGCGTACAGCGACGCATGTTATGCTCAACTTTATACACTACTACATTTGAACATTAAAAAAAGTTTGTGTTAAAATATCTAATAAATATAATTTCTAATCTGACACTTGCCGCTTTGTATTTGATATAAAACGATGAAATAAACCCTTTAGGTTAGTCACTTTAAAGACCAATTAATTTTTACTCTCAACTTCGAAGCGACCGTTTAATTATTCAAGCACAATCTCAAGCTTCGCGCCGACTCTCTTTAATTTTAAACTGCTGTGATCTTTGATCATTATTATTTGCGACTTCAAATGCTTTTATCAAAATTTCAAATATTACACCTCAGTGATTGCGAAAAGAGAATCAATATTCTTAGAGAAAACACGTTATCAATACAGTAGTATAAGGTTTGGGTGAAATGTAAAATATTAGGTTTCACTGTAGGAATGAACCACAAATCTTGGAAGATGCCTAGTATTTACACTGGTATTGACGTAACGTAAGCTGAACATCGAAATCTGGACCTGACTGTTGAATTCTTAATAAGCCTGAACGGTCGGTATTTATATTCTGACAACATATTGCAAAAGATTTCCGATATTTTAGTTAAGAAATCTCTCTCTTCTGTAAGGAAGTTTAAGATATGAATTAGCCAATTATGGTCATTGCTTTTTATCAGTACTTAATAGTTCAGTTAGTTTATCGATTGCGTTACCGTTGAGTTATACTTTTTTTCAGTGATAGTCTAGATCCGTCCATTTCCTATTCATTCCGGTTCAATTCTCTATGCCATTTCCCTATCTGCGCTCTAGAAATTGCTTTGCGGAAGCTTTTAGCCGTTTCCAGCGGTCATTTATTGTTTCAATAATAAATGTACGTTTCGTTAGAACATCAAGATACAAAGGATTTAAAGAATGAGCAACATATTTGGTCATACATCACGAGTACGCGCGTTGGCGTGGGCCCAGCATGATACAGGACTTAGAGTAATGGCTCGTAGTTTGTATCATGGCATTAGCCTCCCCCTAATATGACGAGAGATGAATGCCAGATTACATCTAACCCACTTTTCATATTATTCACTTGCAGGCCTCTCGCATTCAGGATTTGGATCGGTGGAGCCGCTTTGATTAGTTTCCTCTCAGCCGAACTTTCTCTTAGTATATTTCTCACTGCGATAGTTTGCATCAAAAGTTAAGGAAACAACCACATTTATTTTAATGGCAAATTTGTATTATGTTAATGACGAAAGGTACGGTACTTCTATAATGTGAGGAAGTTCTTAGATTATAAGTTTTGACATACTAACATAGAATATTACACATGAAATAATTACTTTTAATTATATTTGATACTTGCATGCTAGTTTGATATGACTGAAGAGGTTTTTTATAATTCATCTTAATTATATATAGCATTCTCAAGGAAAATAAAGCATTTATGTAATTAGTCTCAATCTTACGCAAATATTTTTTTATAGTTGATGTAAATAACGACGACGAAAGCAGTTATAATTAAATATAAGTTTCTATTTATATGATAAACGTGTGAATATAACAGTGAGGGCATGGATATAGCCGTTACCGGTGGCCATTAACTCGAAGCGATATCACGTACGCTACGTGCCCAATACGCTCATCCCAACTTCTGCTATCTTTGACTTTCATATATTACCTCGACTATACAGATATCATCATTTATTACGAAATTATATTATATATGCGGATATATATAATATTGTAGTGGTTGCCTGGAAGAGATCGCTCGAAAGCGATAAGGCCGCCAGTTGCCCTTCTTTTCATTTAATTATCACAATTGTATTATATTCTGTATGCAACGAAGTGTTAATTGTACAATCAATGATCGAAATTTCTTATAACTTAACTATTGCTATTCTAAAAAAAATATTAATAATGTATGTGAAGTATGCCATGGAAATGAATTGTTTTATTTAGAAGTATAAAATCTGAATAAATAGTACCTTCAACGCTAAGCATAACGGCCATATTAATTTTAGGCTCAGTGTTGATTTGACACTCGTAGACGCCCGCATCTCGGGGCTGGACGTAGTCAATCTTCAGGTCCCAGTCGTCCGAGGGCTCTGGATGTAGGACACTGAACCTTGCATCTCCAGTGTAGGTGAAGATGTGAGAGGTCAGAATATGCAGGTCTCGCTTCCTCATCCATGAGACCTAAGAAAAATTATTTCGTTGTTAGCGATCGTTATACGAATAAGATAAGTATAATAGAAGTAAGTATAATAGAATAAGAAGTTTCTATCGTAAGGGCACATCTCGGAATTGTTTATGAAACCTATGCTAAAAATATTAAAACGAATGAAAATGAATACATGTTTTAAAGAATAGAAAACATGACATTAGAAATTTGATTCGATGCTTTTTAAGTATTTCTTTGAGAGAATAGTATCAAAACGTTTTTTTTTCTATCGACACAAATATAATAATTTTATGAAATTCTTATAATAGCTTTATGAATTATATATAAGAATATAAGAAATTAAAATATACTTCACTCTAAATGTAATATTTCTAAAACTTGCATAATTTCACATAAAGTGTGGATAATTAAAAAAACTTTAATTAACGCGACATGAAAAGCTGAAGAGATATTTTTAATTAGAGCATAAGGAATTATATCAAACATTTCTCACAAATCCACTTAAAAGATTTAAGACGCGCCCTTTGATTAAAATTACAACAATAAACGCCAAATTATATTTTTAATCCGAAGCCTTGGAGAAATTACGAAAATAAATTTATTCCTTTGTTAGGACTTTTGTTTTGTATGTAATTAGGGGGGCTGAGCCGTAATTAAGCAAAAGGACGGAAACTTTACAGCTTTTAAAATAATAAAATTGAGGGCGCAGCTAGTTTTGAGGTTTGATTTGAAGAATTAACGCTTATATCTGTTTCAAAGATTAACAGTGATCATTTCATAAAATTAAAATGATTTTCATTATATACTTAGTGAACATGAAAGAAAAAAGAAAGAGATAATGAGAGAACAATGTCGTGCTTTATTTAGAAAAATGATCCAATCTTTAGAGGCTGGTGAAACTTAATCTACTATAGTTGTCCTTTCCTAGCCATTTCGTGTAACTGGCTATTTTCCTTTTGCGTCACGGTTCAATCTATAACACTGTATAGTAATATTCGAGCCGTCAGGGTGATATTATAGGGGTGTTGATCCCTTCGCCATTAATATGGCGGTCAGCGGAGCGGGGAAGGATCGACAGTGAAAAATGATATTGTAGTCTGCAGGTGGAGATAAGAAAAGGGCTTGACGAGTTCTTGAAAGGGATTCTGACGCGATGCTGGTGACTGACGGGGTTTCTTGTGACATTTTTTGCGGAAACCGTCGGAGATGAAAGAACTGTCTGTGATATTACTGAAATATTCTGATTATTAATCATCAAAAAGTCTCACCCTGGACACAGTTTTTAATTAGAAATTTAGGTAAAAAGTAATCAAACTTTGTTATGTATCCTCAGAAGCATATTTTTTACAAATAAGTAAGTCATTAAAATTATTATTTGGCAAGATTTTCTTGTTACAATAATAATTTAACTTTTCATGCGATACACAAAGTAAATAAAATAGGGATTTGAAATAAATTACATCAAGATTGATTTCACTTTGTGAGGATTTGAATTCTATATTTCAATTTAAGTTCGTAGCAAAAAGTTTTCGTGGCCAAGAAAATATTATCTTAAGGTGTCAAGGTTTTGGAGTTTTGTTATTTTCATTGTAACTTTGTGAAGTTGTTATTTAGAAGTTTGGATACCTCTTTCATATTTTTATATATTTCTATAAAAAATATATTTGCAAAATTCCCTTCTACATAAATCCGCCTTAAGCTTCAAATTTATGTTTCATGATTTGTTCTTATTAATCTTGTGGTGTTTTGAAAATAATTAAACGCCACTATAGAATATTTTAAGGTAGTAACGAATTTCTAAATAAGAACAAAACTTGTAAAGTAATTTGGACAAAGAGAATGTATTTGATATAATAAAATTAGCGTTAATTTCGTTATATTAAAATTAAATAAACACGAAATCTCATCTTCTATCCTATAAAGGAATACCAAATTTATGGTTGGTCTTAAATTGATTACAGGCTACATAAAATCGGCAAGACGACCACAGCAGTGGCCACTTGATTAACTGGCGCTATACATCACCGCCTCTGTCTGACAATTGCATTTACAGACGAAACGGCCTTAGGTGATGTAACATTGGTCAAACTTACCCCAAGACGATCACTAATGTATCAAATATTTATTTACTTCATACAGACACTTCTTTCATAAGACGAGAGATTATTTCACTATTGGTGTATATTTGTAATTTTTTTCTCGCATCTCGATCTATCTTAAGGCCCTAAGGGTATTTCCCTTCCACCAGGGAAAGCTGATGACCGCAGATCTTCAATCTCCTTTTATAGACCATGTTGCAAATAAATAAAATTTTACTATTTTATAAAACATTTTGCATCACCAAGTGTCGATATATTCTGTTATTTATATTACATTTCAGATGGTTTGGAAATACAAGGGGTTTCTGAGAATTGTTGGACTGTATCAGATTTGACGTAAACTTGAAATACGAGTACATTGTTAAGTAAGTAGTTTCGGATGCAAAGACGGTAACAGAGCTTTCCATTTAGAATTACTCTGAAGGTGACTTGAGAACATTGAACATTTGAATTCGCAACATTATCATTATCTGACAGAAGTTTCGAAGACACGTTTTACAAGTTCCAATATTTGTAACGTGAATATAATCCTAATCGATAAGCGAGATGAACGAGCGATCTTAAAACGTTACGAACTTATCTAGATTCGAGTGGTTAAAGTCAAAATGAGATGTTCACTTAGTGTTAGCTAAATAGATATAATATTGTTGTTAGCTATGACAACCGAGGCATCTCCTCACCTCGCCCCGCACCAACTCACCACATTAAGTAATGTAAATGAAAGAAGATTGCTTTATTGACATTTCTTCCATATAGTATTACTTTTGTTAGACTAACAAAAAATTAGTTTTTCTTAATGAGAGGTGTCAATACTAAAGCAACATACTTATGGAAATATTAAAAAAAACACATGTATGCAAATAGAAACACAGGATACTAGTGTGTAGTATTTATAATATCACTTATATTGAGTGGAATTTGAATTAGAATCTATATTGTATTGGATATATGTACTAACAGTTCTATTTCCTATGTGTTTTGCGCGACATCGTAGCACCGCCGATTCGCCAACCACTGCCGATACATTCCTCGGTGACACATCGTCAAAGTAGGGCCTCTCTGTTCTCTCTACGCTGCTCAATGCTGGCAGGACACCTAGACCTGAAAAAGAACAACAGTTATTATTTATCAGATTTTTCGTATTGGAACTTCACAAACAAATAATATAATCTTTTATTATCAAAGGTTAAGAAGAGACGTATTTAAGCTACGAACTACGACTCCCTATACACTAGGGGTGTTCAATTAAAGTTATAATGTATGACGGAATTATCTTTTTATTTTTTCTGCGCAAAAGATCCCTGTAATACTGGCTTCGTGATTAAGGTATTCGATCATTACCACTCTTTGCGTAAAAAAATTGCGTAAGATATACCCGGCTGATGGAATCGGCTTAAATTTCTTCGGAGTTCGACGGTGTCTTCAAAGGTATGGACTGTTATTATAATAAAATAAAATATTAAAAATAACAAAAAATTATTTCTGGTTATAATTTTGAAGCCATGTTTCGTCGACATATTTTATGAAACGAGCCAACAATGAAGCCAACAGGTTTGTGAAATTTTCAGTTTTCTTTTTTTCTGCGCATCAAAAAGATTAATACTTTTTTCATACCCAAATGGTATAAAAAAAAAATCACGCAGAGATATTTTCATACCGCGCGAACTTCAATTGTATCGATTTTAATGCCAGACGCATTTACCCCTTAGTAACAACAATATATAAAATTAGAGTTATCTTTAATCTTTAGTAATATTTTAATTACTAAGCTATCGCTTAAATTTATAATAACAATGAATATAAATTATAAGCCCTTATTAAAATTAGAAATCATGTCGTACAAACACGTTCTTGAACTTGTAAAGGGTTTATTGAAGAGGTCAGATAGGGTTGTATTCACAATCCAATACATATTAACGAGATCTATGATAAACATTATTAAAATTTGGTTCACTGCGCCAATCTTAATCTGTAAATAAGATTGTGATTTTTTATTTATCTTCATTACATACTATTATTATATAGGTATATATTACCACATACCAAACACACAAGTATGCACTAGAACGTCCACAAAGAACATTCACCCGGTTCCTGGCGTACAAAACCCCTTAATTTTGCTACAGAAGTGATTATGTTGATCGATTACAGAAGTTCCATTTGCAAACTCTCGAGGATCGTCGTATGATTGTGGACCTGGTGTTTTTGTACAAATTGATGCACGGCACGATTATTTGTCCAGATATTTTAAAAAAGATTTACTTCGTAGTGCCTAGAATCAACGCAAGAAGAAGACAGACTGATACTTTTGTCGTTCCACAGTCCTTAACCAATCTAGGTAAACATGCGCCCCTCAGTAGAATGCTTAGGAATTTTAACCAATGTAATTGTAGACATAGTATTGACGTGTATTATGACTCACTTCCTAGTTTTAAGAAGAAAATTCAGTCATCTCAGCCATAAGTTATGTAATATTTTCCACGTTTCAATTTATTTATGTTTAAAGATACAAATACTTAAGTAAACTCTGTCCGCTATCATTTATTAGAGTCAATGTTGTGTACACCTATTATTAGATTGCATGCTAGAATAAAACCCAATATTGTTAATTAGAGAATATATACATGTAATCTGTTGGTGTTCCTTAATAAATAAATAAATAAATATATTTACTACTTTAATATATAAATTTATTTTATACCAATTAATGGAAATGATAATTTCTTCTCCTCCGTGATGAATTTGGCTTTCAGAAATTTGTTACAATTCCGTTTAACAAAGTTACACAAATGAAGTGACTTACAATACGGCATTGTGTAGAAAAAGGTGACATTTTCATACTGCTATCAGTCACCGGAAACATGACGTCACACCGAACCGGAAAAAGGAAATCCACCCATCTCTGAGACTTGTTAATAATCATACTATTATTGCCAAGCCTATTTCATAATTTTCACATATTTTAACGACAGTAAACGGGCAGTAAACCAACAAATGTTTTCCAACTGATGGTTGATTGGTTTTATTTAGGGTAAAAAACAACATTAATTCCTTTGTTGTTCGATTGACAATTATTAAACGTTGCAATTAGCGTTTTAATTAATTATAAGTATATGCCCTGAACATAAAGAGATTCTTTTGAAACCACATACTCTTGTACGTTCATGAATATCACGACAAAGACTTGCTTCCAATATTCGACAGTATATCATGTTCCAAAAGTTATTAAACTCTTATATTTGTAGCCATTTCAATTTATAACTTCATGTTTTACATAATGACACTGTTTTCATCGTGTATTTATTGAACCATGCTTTGACGAATTTAGTACAGGTTCCGTTCCACGATCTAAGCCAAAAAACTTCAATTTAAAAACGTTGTAAGCATATTTGCTTAAGGTATTTGTGTGCAAACATTCGTGTCGTGTTCCAGAATGTTACTATACAGTTGTACAGCTGTCCAGAATGTCACCAGTTCCGGCTTCCGAAGCCTCGCGTGTTGCCTCGTTCCAAAAAAATATCCGACTTACACGTATGTACTTTGAAATTTCTTGTTTAAAATCGACGCAGTGGCGTATATTGAAGATATTCATATAAACTATGCGCAGTATCAAAGTGTTAAAGAAGTATACATGAAAATATATTTCTGTAATATTTTACGAAAACGACAAAGAAGTATTTTAATTTATCAAATGAAATTCTGTAAGAATAAATAAAAATTTGTGTTCATGTAAAAAAGCTAAAATGCTCAAAGCTTAGTGTTTTGTAACGATTTGCAAATAGCACTTTTTGGAGCATTAATCTGAATTCAGGCCGCGACGCGACACATTGTAGGAGAAATAAATATATAAATAAATATGCGGTGTTGTCCGCGTCGCTACGTGACCCGCATCCTGCGCCCGCACCGCCGAGCGTGAATCGCGTGCCGCGGATTTTTACCATTTTCTTGAACTTTTGTTGTGACAGAATAAAGAAATGAATATTTGGCTCAGATCTTATTTTCATACTATCATTGAAATACATAGGATTTTATGTTGATATATATCATAACTAAAAATAATTCCAAAAAAGGATGAACTTTAGAAAATAAACATTATTCCTACACTCCCTTGTACGATAAATCTTAATTAGGAGATATTACTTATCAAAGTGGTCTCAAAGTGAAAAACAAACTCATATTATTTGACGGCAAGAATTCATTCCACCCACCATAATGCACTTGAAGTGAGTGTAGAGGCAATAAAGCTACTTTCACGGGCAATCTTCGGATTATTCTGAGGAAAAAACCAATTTCAGTGGCGATAGTGGAATGTTTACTTTGACACCAAACTTATTGAGCGTCTGGAAGATGGAGGTACGAATCTGCATATAGACGTATTTTACCTGATTTATTATATTAATGAGTTGGCTTTGGAAACTTTAACATAACTGATTTGTAATTGCTATAATAAATAAAATTAGTTCTTAAGAAATAATTTTAATATTACATTTTGAATTAGTTATAAATTAAAAATGTGAACATTTGTGATGTCAGCTTGCATCAATTTGAAACGTTATTTCGGAGTGCGATGGTATTTGGTTAAAGGGAAATTAAAACGTAATTGCGTCAAAGTGGAATTTAAATGTAGCATAAAAAATCCCACACGAGTCAGGTATCTTTTATGAAATAAAATATGTGGAATTCAATTAGAGTTCGCCTTTTTGGAGCTGGATTTACATCACACACGACTTTAACCCTCGCAAATAATATTTAACATTAAAAAGACTCGCAAATACACGTTATATTAATGTTCTAGGAATTCGAATGTCAAAAGCGGAATTTGATGGAAACTTTGTTAGGTTTTATATTATCTTTGAGCTCCGTATCAACTAACACGTAATAGAACCACGGGCAAACTTATAATATTTCACAGTGATAAACTATTTCCATTTTCATAGCCCGGTAATAGGATTAAGTACGCCTCTAAAACGCGCTCAGATTCATTCGAATCAGGCAACAAATTAATCCATAGAGGTTATGTAATAAAGCCGAGTATGATCCGAGACGAGTCGTAAACTATGTAGTAATAACTTGAGTTACGGCCGTAATACACCACACGGTGGCCTCACTGCGAGAGATGTTCGGTGGCAAAGATTGTTAAGATTGAAACCACTGCAAAACATGTTGTTAACGACATGAGCTCTGATCAGATCACACATTTAAAGAGAAAATTAGTTTACTTCGTGCATGCTTACCAATAAAAAGTTTGTGTTAAAAGTTTGTGTAATTATTCTAGTTTTCGGTCGAAAACATAAAATCAGGCTGGCCGCACGGAATCCGAACCTTTTTCAGGTTAGGGAAAATAATTAGGAGCGGGTAATGAATACAGTTGTGATGTCAATGCCCCACGGAACAGATATATATAACTATAAATCCTTATTACAAATACTTTTTCAACGCTTGTAATAAAACTTGTTTCCCTAAATCGGGCGCTATTATTCTTAAAGCAATAATAATTTCGCCAATTTTCAACGTACATTACGCACGGAAGTGCTTACAAAAGTGTCTTCAAGTCGGACAATGGCCCTGGCTTGCTCTCAACTACTATAAATCTTGCCTAATGGCTCTTCGGTAGCTATTGAGGATCGAGTGATTTCATATCTGTTAATCTGTTTGAGTGCAACCCCTGATATTTATGCTTCGGTAATTTATTGTAAAGCCTTTGAAATTTAATTTCAAGTTGCACTTGACAGCCTAAACGTGTTATGTCACTGGTGTAAAAGCAATAAACGACGCAGACTCTTCTCCTATGGCTGTTGGAAAAAACTACAAGTATTTCGACCGGGTCTTTATTTAATATAAATAAATATACAGCATGGATAGGCACCATAAGGTTCTAAGCTACAAATGAGGGAGGAGAAAATTAAAAGTTCAGAAGGTTTTGTAGAGGTGTTATTATTGTCTATATAGATATTTCGTAATTCCATTTGTAATATTGTCGACGTATCATTATTTCGTAATTCCACTTGCACGTGGATGATTCAGTCGCCCTATAACCGCCATGTAAGTCAGAGGACAATAAAGCTAGTGAATTCTATTATGGTTTTCATTTGGTACACCAAACACTAAAGTTTCAATTCTCTCAATTAGTGTTAGGATTTGCGAACAAAAGAAATGATGTCGTCTTCGCGAATTTTTATTTATTCTGTTACTGCATTTAAAACAATATATAATAAACATTGTATAATTACGTAAATAATGAAATCCGGTTGTTATCTCCAAGAATTCATTTCAAAGGAAGTAATTTTAACATATAATATTCATACCTCTAATCTCTAACAAGCCGTATCGTCATTTATCCGACGATCCGAGTGACAAACGGCACGAAACAAACAAAATAACTAGATAAAAAACCATTTAGGGCCTTTATTGGCCATAAAGATGCCCCTTGTTTATAGTTCGGACAGGGGCCGAGGTGTGATTAACTTCGCGACAAGTTCATTTAAACTCGACTCTGGAGTTTCCGGTGCGGTCGGGACCAAACATAGTCTAAGTTTCGCCAACTATTATTATTACGGTGTAGTTTTAGGTGAGCGATAGTCTAACTTAGTCTAAATAGAGATTTCAAATTAGCAGACAAATAGCGGTTATAGAAGGCCTAACATATACATCACATACCTATTTGCAATAACCTTAAATTACATTGCTATCTGCGTCGCTGTCTACGATAAAGCATTTCTCTAATAATTCGGTCCTGTTGAGGTATTTCCCACTAATACTTTCGAATCCTTGAACGACAATCGAATCAAATCTCGAGCAATGCAATGCGATGTGTCCATGAATGAAGAATTCACTTAACATCCGATTAACAAACAACAGATTCGATTGTATTAAAGTAAAAAACAGGCAATTAGAAGCAACACACTTCCCAAATAAGTTGAAAGTGAAACACCCCTCCGAAGTTGTGTAACTTAATTTGAGCACCATTAACAACTAATGGGCCGCCACTTATCGCTTCTGACGCGATTACCTCGTCATTTTACGAAATAGCTAGCGAGTGTGGTGACTAACACAAAAATTCTCAAATATGGCTTATTTTAATGGAACTAATTGCTCGTTAAAAGGATTTTTGTTGAGATATCGTACTCTTTTTTGTAAGGTTTAGGTTGTAAGGATACATAATTACGATTGATTTCAAAATTAAAAGTGTAATGAATAAATACCGTATGCAACAAAATCTTTATTTTGATTAATTTTAATTTTGAAAGCTATTGTAATTCGTAGCACGCGAGATCACAAAGCAAATTATATCACATTAAAACAACGAAAAGCCGTACATGCGTCATGAGGTTTAGCATAATAGACTTAATTAATAACGGCTAGGCTTAGCGCAAACATAATGCCGATCTCATGAGCCGAAATTAAGCCAGATAAACTTGTCGTAATCGATTAAGCCTGGCTTTGCTCTCAATCTATTACTTGTTACTTAATTTATATTATTCCTTAGAAATTACGCAAAATAATATAATTTTTGCTCAACTAAAATGCTTAGAGATTAAGAGCTTAATGTGAAATGTACAACCATTCAACATACTATATCTGAATCATAATTCCATATTGTTTTATATTAGGAAGCGTAGACTGTAGTATTGCACAATGTTTTTTTGCAGGTTTCCCCTCAGTAACGCACACTACGGAACTAAAACGGATATTTAATCTTTTTAACAATAAACTTGTTAATGCAACAATCATTAGTCAAGTTTACGCGACTACAACTTTCGACAAGTTTTTTCGCCAACTTCAGGCGCTTCGATGAATTTCATGTTTTGCACTTTAACGGTAGCTCGTTAGCACTTGTTATACACTGATTTGTTTTTATCTTTAAGAGCAATTATTTTGTAAGTATCATTAGGAAAAACGGCAGCATTTAAATTTCACGTTTTCTTTTCGCCGTCGGAAAGTAAAATTATCTCACAATTCATAGAATAAATTATTATTCAAATTAACATATTTATTTATGAAATTAAGTAAAATAACGTCTCTCCATTCCTTAAGTTACTTTCGGGAATACATTCACGTTTATTGCGGAGTCCTGAGTATTCCATAGATCTACGCGAATGGCCAGTGTCGTTGTTCGGCGGCGTGTGACTGCGCAGTAATCGCCAAACTTTCCAAATAAACATTTTATTTCAATTTTTACGACGCATTTAGAGGATATTATTGTCACTGTAGCGCTACGATTATCAATTTGATGCTCTGTTTTGTGCAGATTACGGAGCGGCGTCTTCATGTCTGACAACTATTTTTGATATTATGTATACCTATTGTTTTAGATAATTAATTCCACTAAGTAAATAGAAAAATAATAAGAATAATGTTTTATGTTGGATACAAATTAGATAAACTAACTTAGGGACTCTATTACTCTTTGGGAGTGTGTTACCTTAATACATTAAATACTTAATTAAAACGTAATCGAGAATGCCGTGATACCGGTCTAGACACGAGCCTAGTCTAAACAAGTGAAACACGAACAAACACAGACTCACAATTAACCCTTAAAAAGGGTCGAGTTGTGAGAACAGATCCGAAGAAAAACTCTTTCCAGATATTAAAATGAAGCGGGAACTTTCCAGAAAACAAATCATACAAATTTATGTGTGGTTCTTTTTGGGCAAGCTTGAATTTAATATTGGTTTTCGGTAGAGGACATCAAATCGAACATTACACTATAGCTCAAATTGAAAATTACTCTTACCAAAATAAGTCTACAAGATACGTTCTTTTTTCTTTTAAAATAAAAAAGTTGAAATGTAATTAAATATTGTAAAAGTATAATATACAGAGTGATATATTATATCCAGGTCCAACCCGAGGGAAGTCAGAACTTCAAATATTAATATTGCCAGCCAACAGTCATTATGAGGAAAACCGACACTCGTTTAGCTGCGGTTTTGTGTACTAATCCAAATGCAATTAGTTTTATAGCAGTTATAGTGGTCAGTCATAATATTAGGGCTGTTTCAATAATACAGAATAGGTGAAACATGCGCGCTTGCGTTTTATTGATTTCAAAAATTGGTGTTGGTTGATGAGCCACGAAGTAAAAGCTAATCATGTACTCTGATACTTTATATTTATATATGCTTACTATTTATGGTCCTTTCACTTGCCTTTATTTGGTCTTAGCATAATATTATATCTAAAGCAGTATAATATATACATAATATATACTATTCTCATACCTAACGAAAATATATAAAAATCCCACCAGTCGGTTGGAGCAGTACTATCACAAACACCAAACCACGACAGTTATATAGTGACGACCCACTCTTTATGTATTATATAGTTCACATTTACTTTAGAAGGCCTTCAGACAGAAAAATGTCAAAGTTAACAGAGTCAAGAAATTTGTGAAATATATTGCAAAGAAACTCATTGGACCCTCCTTACGTCCGATGAATAGGCGAAAAAAATATTCGGCGGTATTATGGAAAAGTTAAATTTTACCCCTGAAGCTAATACCCATAATCTTGGCAACTTTTAATAGGACAGACCCAAATTTGACGGCACTTATTCAGGAATATCTGCCGAGGCCGACATCTGCGCTCTTTATTACGAAGAATCGAGCCATTATACGCAATTCAGGATGAATTGGCCAGCGACACATTTGTACATTATATAGAAGTTAATACCATAATTGTAGAAAGGAATATTATGTCATATATTTCGTTTTATAGGAATCGGTTATCCGTTCGTTTGTTATTACTCATACTGGTTTAAGTGTATGTTATAGTCAATTTACTATATGTATAGGTTCAAGTTTTCCATTGTACGAATTAAAATGTCACGAACGTAGCTTAACGTAGCGAATTTCGTGTTCAGAAATTCAAAGGCAACATTAATTAGGTTTCTACCTACTTTTGAGGTTTTCAGACTCCCCGCTCTGTAATTGACAACTTTGGGGAATATGTTTTAGTCTGTAGTATAATTAAAAAATTCCATAAACATCGTATTATAATAAACCTATTGGTAAAATTACATAAATTTAATTAATATCCAAATCTGTACTTGACGTGGGCTTTTCGAGCAGTACTCGGACGGCGTTCTATTACACTACAATTTAACAATACGGCATTGTTTGTGATCGTTGAACTATCCTAAATGAGGATTAAACACGTTTGTTAGGGTTAAAGTGCTTGATTAACGTATTTTATATATTGTTTATATTTAATATAATTGCATTTTATGTAATACATCGAGATTGACAAAACTACAAAGTGTCTTGATCTTGAGCGAGGCGGTAGGTTTAACATGTAGTGAGAACCCTTTGCAACTCGATCTGAGGCTAATGTAGGTGACCGGGCCGGCTGTCACTCCATATTACCTTTTAGCGAGAATTTATTACACTAAGCATTACTATCCATTAGAAGGCCAAGACTCGCCTTTGCAAAACAAGATATTGTTAAAAACAAAAAATTTATGAAGGTGTTACGTTATGAGGGTTATGACAATACGAGTATGTTTTTAGAAAGCTATAAATTGATGTAATATGGCATAGAGTGCAGAAATCTGTCTCGTTTATAGATGGAGCATCTAGTATCTTGTAGCAAACAAGTATTACTTTAATTTTAATTATTTGGATATTCAAAATGCATTTTCGTTTTGTCAGGTAATTATAATGACTTGTTTGTTTTGTTATTATTCAATTGTTTGAGAAGTTATGCTACATATATCGTTTTATTTTTTTCATTTTGCGTACAAAGCATACATATAGTCATAATATATATGGAACTATAATATTTTAATTGCAAACTCCAAGTCAGTCAAAACAATTCTGAAATGACGCTTTTTTTACACAGATGCGTTACATTAATCCTATGTTTAACTGATTTTAACCCAACTTATGATATTATTAAAAAGTAAAATACTGGCAATGTTGTCTTTACATACATATATTATATACACACACACAAACTAGATTACATAATGACAGCCTGATTAAGCTACAACTGCATAATATAATTAAACTCTTAAGATGTGTCTTAAACTAACCATTGCAACTCTTATATTAAGCTACGAGAATTAAAGCATCTTGCATAAGGGACCCTTTAAAAATATCAAGTAAACGAGGCCATCATAATAAAGTGTATTATAGCGTAGAGGGGTGGTTCGCTAATTTCTAGCACATTATAGAGCTCGTAAATATCATTTGTAATAGCGTTGTAAAACTGACATTACATTCTTGCCAACGCTTTGTATATCGAATTGTGAAAATAAAGAACACGCAACGATCTTTTCTGTTAACATATCTATCTTTAGCTATTTTAACTCACTACATACTGTTACGTGATTATTAATAAATTAAATGTTTTTCTATTTAGTTAGAAAATCCATTATTAAGATTCAAGAATAAAAATAGAGGAATATTGAAAAAAGTATTTCGGTTCTTTTAACAATATGGTTTTAAAAGTGGAGCAAAAAACAGCGGTGCTGAGGGAGAGCCGCGTCACGATGCGTCGTTGACGCAGACCGACTTTTTTACTTTACCACTTTATTTATATTTCGTTTTGTTACGAGTTGCGGTTTCACTCTTTTCGAAATACAGGTACATTGAAATTTTTGTTCAAATTATTTTTACTGTGAAAAATTTACGTTTCAACAGCGTTTTATTCAATTTTCCTCGTCAATAGTTTGTTACTTACGTAAAGATTGGCTTAATGTAACGAGTCTAAATAAATATAATATTTTGTATTCAATATGAACATCCTTTTACACTAAATATCATAGACGTAGACGTTTCGTAGTTAGACTCGTAAAACATTAATATTGAGTAATGGGTCTTAATAAATAATTACAGAATACAATTAACAATTACTTTCTAACATGTCTATATCAAGTGGTATTTTATATGAAAATTGGTTTGATCTAGGTCGAAAGGAAGCCACAGAGAATATGAGCTTAATTCGTAACATAACAAAATTACGCGCTGCTGAAATATCAGCTCGCCATCAATTTGTATTAAATGTACTTGTAACTTTATATTGAGTAAAAAAAAACATACATAAAAGAAAGGAATAAATAAGTACGACTAAGGATAATGAAGATATCCATATCTTTCTAAATAGTTTTAATATACGCGTCTATGAAATCCGTAACTTCTATTCCATTTATAATGTAAATTTTACAACTAAAGGACTAAACTAGCAACTTTACACCTCCATAAAGAGTTTGCCCTAAACTATCGAATGGCTGAACAAATGCAGATAAAACTTAACGCGATGCGTGCGGAATGAGCAAACAAAACTTGTTGATGGAAATAATTCCGCTGTGCATAATATGATGGGCCAATTTAAAGTTTATCTGAAGCATGGGTATAAGGCGTTTTATGAGACCTCCACACTCTGATAGTTTTATGAACAGTTGACTTTACTGGTTTGTGCTTCAACCGAATTTATGTTCTTTTTATTTGCACTGTCAGCGAATATTATAAATGTTATATATCTTGGCGTATTTATGCCACACTACTGTTTTTATCGGAAACGAATATTATAAATAGTCATCGTAATTTATTAATGGTTACAGTCAATGTTTTAAAAAAGAAGCGTGTGAATTGGCCAATTACTTGAGCGAGCGCTATGGTAACATGAAGTCAGGCCGCGTGCCGTTAACCGGCGAGCCGGCTGAAATATTCATTTGATCGTCTCACAGTTTTGTATCGGTTTATCGAATGTAAAATCCTAATTTAAACATTTTGGTATATTGAAATTCCAATCTATTTAAAAGTTATGCGACTCAAACACTTCTATACAAAAGGCAATACTTATATGATATACTTAATATTGCCCTTTGTAAATGTCACTTAAAATAATTGTATGAATAAAATATACACTATTATGACTGCCTGTGTAGCTTATTCGGTTCAGCTAATACCACTGAAGACAAAGCAAGCAATGATATATATTAAGGTTCAGTAAACAGCATCAAAATGTTAAAAGTGTTAAGAAGAACAAACCGTACAAATAAGATAAGAGTTTAAAATGTTACGAGTATTTATTAAACTATAGCAATATTTCCCGAAGTAGTTGCGAATCAAAACACGTTTCCATCGAAGTAGGTGAAAGATATGAAAGTATTACAAAGTACGGCAACTCGCGGTAACTATAACGCTCCTCGATGCTTCACGGACTTAAGATAAGTTTTGTATGTATTTACTAGGATTCCCAACTACACCGCAGTTGATCAGAGGTCAGAAAAACAACTTTTCCGTTAAAAATACTGATATTTATTTAATAGAAAATATAAATATGTATATACTATATTGCTTTCAAGAAAGCGTACCATAATGAATTTCTTCATACTTTGTAAAAGATCACTATTTGGAAGAGAAGAGGTAACCGATGTTTTTGGATGGCGATTTGGAAGGCATCATTGACAGCAGGTAGACTTTTGCAGAGCACTGTGATTTTATTATAACTAAAGTATTAAGGTTACTTAATTTGTTTAGAGTTATTGTAAAGCTATTTGAAATGGTTTTAGCCTTTATAATTGTGTATTTTGCACTTAAATGAGCGTTATTGGAATTCTATTTGCCAATCTGGAATCCCTTCTTCTGGAATGCCGTAACAGAATCGAGTCCCTTCAAAATTGTTTTTATTAGCTAAAGGACGTAACAATTCTCCTTATTGTCATATTTTTATGTGAGCTTGAAAGCCGTTGTCGTTTTTAATTCAGTGTTAATTGGGTAAATAAAAATAAATGTAATTTAGTGCACAGCTGGGGTTCAAACGCAGGACTATTTATTTAATGCGAATGGAAATAAAAAAAAACAGGAATTGTAAAATTTTGCCTCCTTACCAATTAAAGTAGATTTATCTAGAATTCCCAAGGTTTAAATTTTTTATAATATCATATTTATAATAATAGTTAATACTGCCAACTGTAGAATAAAAATACAAAAGAGCTATCAACTCTAGAAGTAATATTTTGATGTTTTTATTGGGCAAAAGGAATTTAACCAAACACAATTAAAGAAATTTATCAACAAAAAAGAAGATAGCTCAAGGACTCAACGAAGGCGTTTTTTTGTATTAAGTCATATCTGTCTATCTTTAATATTATATTTTATTTGGAATAAAAACTACATCTGTGTGGACTAAGAAAAATGTTTCAATATCAAAACTATACTAGTCTAAATTGAAAATGTTTATTAAGTTCTAACAAAACTTTGGAAGTTAAAAGAAAACAACAGAACTTAAGGAGGAATCAAAGAAAATCACCTCAGTCAAGCGAATTTGAAAAATCTTAAATTGGAATCTAGAGGAAAAATCGCAATCACGTCGCTGAAGATAAAAATAAGGATTTAGTGTTGTGCCGGCAGCAGGCTCGTCAGTATCTCATTAGGGGACCGGAACGACTCAAACTTCAAATAATATACAATTATATTGCTTTTGTGCGTGGCAATTCCTAAAAAAAACACCAATTTAAGCTCTACTGAATCTTTACCTACATGCAGCGAACATAATTCTTAGACGTAACAGTTTAGGTATTGCGTGGTTAACCATATGTCTTACCTTTTTTCTCGGTTTATCTTTACTCCGAGGGCATTCGCTGAAATCTGATGTCAGACAAAACGTTCACAATTCAAGATAGTTTAATATTTATCACTATAAAGCATACATTTGCCTTTATTCTTAGATTGCGTTCTTAAATCCATGAGTTGTGGCTGCCTGTTAAATTCAGTGGTGTTCACGATTGTGAATTTATTAGCAATGTTAGATACAGTGCGGTCTGCAGATGCGATCTAAGAGTTATTATTATACTAGAGAAAATTGCTTCTATTTGAATATCGTTGTGCTGTCCGCCGCGTTACAAGGGCTTTTCTACATTTTAATATTAAACATTTACAGTTAATTTAAATGTTATTTGTAACTGGCTTAGATTAATTGAATAAATGAATTGATCAGTCTAACGTTTCAAACTCTATAAACTAAAGAAGCTAATCACGTCATTTATTCGCCTAAATAAGTCCTATTTAAATACTCCTAAACGTACTTAGTAAATATCGGGTGTTTTTTTTAGAGGTATAGAACTTTAAATTGCAATAAAACAACGATGGATTATTGGACTGACATGATTTTTTTTTTATATGAAAGATAATCTTGTGGCAATACATTTTAAATATGATTTCTGGCATATGACTGCCACGGCTGGCTCGTATTTAGTCCAATCTGGACGTCCAATTTTCCCGTCCGTTATTCTCGATTTTCATAAGCGAATTTTGTTTAGCGATGAAGCACACTTCTGGTTAAATGGCTACATCAACAAACAAAACTGCCGCATTTGGAGTGAAGCGTATCCTCAAGTGTATGTCGAAACACCGTTACATCCAGAAAAACTGACTGTTTGGTGCGCTTTATGGGCTGGTGGCAGCATTGGTCCATACTTCTTCAAAAACGATAATGGCCAGAATGTTAAAGTCAATGGTGATAGGTATAGAGACATGATTACTAACTTTTTCATTCCTGAATTGAACAATTATGATGTCCAAGAGCTGTGGTTTTAACAAGACGGCGCAACATGTCACACAGCTCGTGCCACAGTCGATTTACTGAAAGACACCGCCTAATTTCACGTTTTTGACCTGTGAATTGGCCTCCAAGATCTTGTGATTTAACACCGCTAGATTATTTTCTGTGGGGCTATGTAAAGTCATTGGTCTATGTGGATAAGCCACAAACGCTTGACCATTTGGAAGACAACATTCGCCGTGTTATTGCCGATATACGGCCACAAATGTTGAAAAAAGTCATCGAAAATTGGACGTCCAGATTGGACTATATCCGAGCCAGCCGTGGCAGTCATATGCCAGAAATCATATTTTAAATGTATTGCCACAAGATTATCTTTCAAATAAAAAAAAAATCATGACAGTCCAATAATCCATCGTTGTTTTATTGCAATTTAAAGTTCTATACCTCTAAAAAAACACCCATTATTTATAGTTTTTTTGTTGTTTTAAGGAATATGGATTTAGCTTAATTTTCTAATCATGTAACATGAGATTCTTGTCTGTAACGTATTATTATATTCATTTATGAGTTGCAATCCTTACATATGTGATTAGTTAAATTTGTAAATGAAACTTATAATAAACTGGTTTTACGCACGCACAATACTAGTTCAAGATATAAGCATTCAGAAAGGCGTTACTCAGATAAAACTATTTTGCTTTAAACGCGACCTTCCACAAGGACCTCCACATTAATATTCAAGCCGCTTCGTTCAAAATTAGTACGACATTCATTAGCTGAAGTAGGCAAGGCAAAGATGGGAGGAGGCGATGAATGAAAAATTCATAGAAACATCAGTTGTGAAGGACGGACAGGTTGGAGGGCCCTCGCTAGATTAACTGTTGCATGGCAACGAGCCTTATTATTTCGTCTTTAATGCTAGTTAGGACTGTATTCGACGTCTTTGTAAAGCGAAATATTCTGTATTTATGTCAGGTAATATGTCCAAACACTTAGACGCGTATGTAGTATGCATAAAATTTAATGGAAGTTGTCTGATGTCTTGATGTTTTTATATACACTCAATATAATGCACTAATTATGATAAATTCTTGAGAAAAGAAATCAAGTGATTATTTAATTTACATCGGAGTCAAAAAGTAAATATTCAAAATTCAAAATTCATCAAACAATATTGAAACAAGATTCGATATAATTAGACCGGTGATCTGAAGGCCAGTTTCATAATCCGGTCTTGTCCTTTGTTTTAAATTTGGGTAAATAGAAGGATGATTTCAACTACTATACTAAATGAAAAGCCTTGTCTTGCATAGGAATCCTCTTTTTAGCCGTTACGCTCTAAATCCGCACCTTCTAGATGCTTTTTCCATTTTCGTATTTTTTTGTGACTGTACACAAAATAATGAAAAAGAACGGGAGACATTATCGCTTCCTCTTACAAATGCAAACAGCTATTCGCAAAGTGATAATATAAACGTATTACTTTCTACACTATATAAAATAAAGAACTTGAATAATATATTTATTGGTGATTGAGTTCTAAATATAATAGTTTATGAAAGTGTTGTAAAATGTGGGATATTAAAAGTTGAGCGTGCTTGTGAAAATCATGTCTCGCTCCTACTGTTAATGTTGTATATTTTTATTTGCCTATTCTACGTGTATTCTGTATAGTATAGCGTTTTATCGTTATTTTAAACTGTTTTGCGTACCTCATACATATTCCTAGTTTTAACTTAATGTTTACTGAAACGGTTTAGTGTACATAAAACTTTTATTACTTAACTTTTGAAATAGATTTAAGTCTTCACAGTGAAATAATTTGAAGTTATCCCTCATTTGCCGTTGAATTTTAAACGAATATACTTTTGTATTATCTGACGTAATTTCTTGCAACTCTCAAAGGGTTAGAGCGGAAAATCGTCTAGTAATATAAATCGAAGCCGGTTTAATTGGTAAAGTTGGTTTGAGCAAGTTTCTTACAGAATTACGGCAAAATTTGCCCGAGTGATAAATTAACGAACCTCAAGTCAAACAGGCCGGTTTAAAGTACGACGCAAAGGAATAATATTTTTTACTCCAAAACAAACAAACTAATTGATTTGGAGAGGATTTTGATGTCTCGAGTGTATAAATTTATATAATAAGAAGACAGAAAGTTCTTCTGCATCAGATAGCATTCACGTCAGCATGCCTGTTTTAAAATCTGAGAGTCAAGTTAATCTCGAGTGCTTTTAATAATAGAGCATTGTGAAGACCAGATTTCCTTTTACAATGGGAAAAAATCTAAAAGCTGGGATAATTCTTGTGATTTACCTTTGTCCCTCTCACAATAGCTCCTACGAGTAGCGCGGTCATTGAAACACAATTATTGTGGAGGAATTAGGGCGGGCCCATCGCACAAGCGGCGCGGGAGCGCCACCGCCTTTATTGGCTCTTATTTGTGTTCATCAACCTATATATCTTGATATGTTAAACAGGAATACACATTATTGCAAAAGACAGCATTGATTTGATTGTCGGCTTTGCAGAGAGTAAATTTTTTTATAATAAAACGCCCTAAATCACACAAAGTACTAAACTTATTCTCTCTCTCATTGATTGATAATATCGTTTTCAAACCCCATGAGGTACTTTAATAATTCGTAGTCATTATTTGTGAGAAGGACACATGTGTGGTAGTTGCCCTGCGCTTGACTGACTCTTTGTATTCTTAACAATACAGAAGTTTACGCGACAATTTCAGCTCTTCAATTTATAAAGTTCCAATTAAATTCATTTGATTTCTGAAAATATTTTACGCGTTTGTCTTGCACGCATTAATATCAGTAGTTATTAAGGTTTCATACACATTATACACATATATGTTTTATCTAGGAATAACAACTAGCTTTTTGGAGTGCAAAAATATAAAAAACAATTTCTTATAAAACTCGAGCATAACTAGTAACAATAAAATTTATACAATTAAGGTTACTTTAAACGAGGATAACGATTGATGCGTATCAACGTATGAAGAGCAACCTCGGTACGTTAATTGGAACGCATACAGTTGCGGTGGCCGATTCATCGTAGCGTCCTATTTCTGATGAAATGGCTGACACAAATTGACATTTATTCCATCCAAGCCTTAGAACAATCAGGTTGCAAAATCTATTTCAATAACTTTTTGACAATGAATATCTTACAGTTAATTTCATTATCAATGTGAAATTAAAAAATAATATCGTTAGTTGTATGCTGATAATATGTGAATAACGTACATGAAATAACGAAATGAAAAAGTTATAAAGAATAAACAGCAGTTTTACATAAAACCTTTCTTTCCTTTTACGACACGTTGTTCACAATTTCACTCCCCATAACACGATACAATAAAACGCGTAAAATTCGCGTTAAGAGTACATTCGTTCTCCGGTGGGACGTACTCATTGTTTAGGGGACACGCTCGCCTGACTTCGCTAATGGATAACAAACACAGGATTATAATAAACATCGACACGATGTTTCCATTTTTATATGATAAAATAACTCGTCTAACATTTTGTTATATTTGTTAACAAAGCATCATTACGTAGCAGCCAGCTGAATTAATATAACTTTCGTGCGACTTTTCCAATCGTTTAGTTAGAAGATTTTTTAGGCTAGAAAAGGTCTAAAGAATTATGGAAGAAAAAAATTGGACGCTTCTTTCATCCGCATCCTTTTTAAGAGCATTTATAAACCTAAAAACATGATAAAGGCACATCTAGAAACAACTATACCGTTGAATATTTAAGGAGGAAATCACGTGACATTTTGAGAGAAGGCTTGAGAGAGGAGAGCACTCCTAAAGCAATTTAATAAGAAGCTGAAGCCACGTCAGCACATCTATATTTACTTCATAAGATATCCTTGCTTGCTATTTGTGTATTTTTAAAGCTAAACGTCATAAATTTTGTGAACTACGGTGGATATTGTGAAACAAAAGTTCTTTATACAAGAACCAGATCCTATATGTTTCCTAAGTTTGAAACCCTAATATATGTTATAGTTTGATACTACATATGAAATACAAATGTCAACAAGCGTTATACGTTATCATTCCATAAATTTGGACACGACTACAGCACTAAAAGCTAATGAGCTCGAAAACAAGCAGATAGTACTCACTAGGCAGCACTGATAAAACTTGCCGAATGTCCCGCTCACAAATACCACTTTCACGAAATTTATTTTGTAAGGCACATAAATAAAGTTGAGGGCAGGAGGAAATTGTAAGTAACTGGAGGCTGTCGCCTGGAGCGAATAAGTTAACATGCTTCCGAGTGGACAGACGTGCGGAAAACTAATGTTGATATAAATCTTGACCACCCCATGCTTCGATGTAATGGAAATGGTTTTAGGCTTGAAGGGTTACGAGTTTTCTGCAGCTCAGCTCATATGTTATCCACGGGAAAATTATAAGGTATAACTCATTCAACTCAATAGAATATTCTGATAGTTGTTATGAAACAAAACTTATTCTTATACAATTACTAGCCGTTTCGCGCCCGCTTTGCTGGACGAATTAAAATAAATTTTATGTTTCATTATTTTTATTTTTTTTCATATTTTTATTATTCTTCTTTTTAACTTCCCGCTAAGAAAATTGAAATATTTCGAAAATCGAGTTTTTAACAGATGTTGACGTTTAGAGGTTCTAGGAAGCCTCCCCGAATGTTTCCGCGGTGAAGTC
Organism: Pieris napi; assembly: GCF_905475465.1. NCBI lineage: Eukaryota > Metazoa > Arthropoda > Insecta > Lepidoptera > Pieridae > Pieris > Pieris napi. Next base: position 179,364 of record NC_062239.1, on the reverse strand, counting down.
CGTATGGTTAAATTTTCATAAAAGTAAAACAGCAATAAAAAATGAAGGAACGTTGGAATTCAATAAATAAATAGCCATAAACCATCTAGGAACCATCGCATCGAATGGTGGTAGTTTCATGTCGATACAATCAGTGGTTTAGGCGTGATTGAGCCTCAAACGAAGACCATTTTCATTATATATATATAAGATAATATCATAAATAAGTTAGATAATATTGTCTCAGTCATTTCAAATGTTGCTTGCGTGATGAGGATAACCGAATATATTTGAATATTTCAATAGTTTTAATAGCCATTGTAGCTCTAATAGCATAATTGTGTTTCCAACATCTTTGTTACAGTTTTCATTTGTACCTGTCGGATGCAACCGTATGTTTACAGGTTAATTAAAACACATTCCTGTGCGTGGTCACGACTCTGACTAGAGATTCAATAAGTCAACGCGGTTCGGACTATAATTTAATTTGCCACAGGACATCGATTTAACCCAAAATGCCTTTAATATTTCTTCCTTTGACCAAACTGTAGCCAAAATTAATTGAATTTGTTTAGTTTTCATACGAGTACATGGAATTGTAACTATGTATACAATTAAATTATTCTTAATTGTTTAGATACATTTAGCTTTATTAGGAATAACCAATGAAACAAAGTCTCTCGGATGCCCGGAACATCAACTGACCCATACCCGACCTATGTTTCATCGTACAATTTATTTAAATTAAAATCGATTCACCCCTTCTGTATATCTGTAGCGCAGATAAATTACGTTGTCCGACATCTTTCATAAATATGTAGCAGGCGAATGCGAGGCCGGTATATAACTGTATATTACGTATAGTGTTCATATAAATTCCGAAGTTTGCTCAAATTGTTATCAAGTTTAAGTTGCTTACAAAAGATAATCTTGTAATTTTACATTTACCAAGTGTTGATTGTAATAAAGATAATATAAATAATAAGCTTGAAAAATGATTGTTTTAACCCCATCACCCATTTTTGTACAATTCGTAATAATTATAATTTAAATCGTAGTTTTACGAAGCGCAAAATTATAATAAACGACGTAAATCCGAAGTCAACCGTCAAAGAAAACTTAAGTGCCATAAGTTCAGTGCGAGACTTTCTAAAGACCACTAAGCCTACATAAATGTGCGAAGGTATTTTTATTTTCAAAGCAAGTGCAATTGGACCTTGCAAGCATGGGTCGAGGGGCAAATCCGGCTTTGAACCTTACCCTCCCTCTTCGGCCCCCACCTCCACATACACCCTTGCGCACTTAAGAAGATTTACTTTGCCTTATAGTATTTATTTCTGAGATTTTAAAGGTTGCAATCGGCGAGCGACATCGATTCTTTCAGCTAGCTCGATCGAGTTTTCAACTAAATTTCACCGAAGCTCACTACTCGAGTCTCGGAGTCTCCAATTTATTTGAATTTATTTATTTACATTTGATTTCAAGTATTTGAGCATTTTGCGAAATTTGAACTCTACGTAAATAAGAGTGACCACAATACGAGTAAGTATACAACAGTATGTAAAATTTAAAAATTCTATAAATGGGAAACGGTTTTCAGTTATTTAAACAACTGAGTGTATATTCTTTCGTACAATTAAAATACACTATCAAAAATATTTATTCAAGTTAAAACAATCTTTTGCAATTACAACAATGAAATAAATTAGTTTGTTATTGTAACATAAATAAAAGTAAATTGCGTTATAAATGACATCGGTTGTTCGCATACAAATAACGGTTTTCCACAATGAAGTCATGTCACAAACATTTGTATGCAAATTATTCGTATTGTATAAATTATCACGAAACCAAATATATTTCAAGTATTTCGTGTGATTGCCGGGAAACGGCCTAAATAGTTTCCAATGAGAGGTGGTCATACGTACGGATGTCGACTTGATGTATACCACCGAATTTGCTGAAGTTTCAATAACTTATATTATATTACGCATTTACAATATATTCAGGACGATATGGGCTTGGTTGGTCTTAGTAGATTGTGCAATGTAGAATTACTTAAGACCTATTAAGAGTACTTGTACATTAACGGTGATATGAAAAACAAAGCACCATATGCATAAAGGGATTATCTAGGGTAATGAGCATTTCATTCCTTAACATAAAAGCGTAGAATGAAAAATAAAACCAAGATAAAATAGATAAAGCAAAAGTCCTTCAAGTCCTCTTATAAAAACTACCTTTATAAATCTCTAGGACTAAGTGCCATAATTTTATTTCACCCCAAAAATTCATATTATAATACTCAAAGGATAAAATTGGACACATTTCCGCCATTTTAACTATTATAAATCACAATTCACGAAATAGGGGGGAATGTTACATTAATAATAATGTGAAAGCTTTTACCCTCGATTAGGGCGGGAACAGTTCTTTCGAAAGAAGGCTTTGATTACAGTTCGATCTATTTTAATACCTCATAGAATACGCGTCAAATACGTATTCCGAAACGAAATTTATATCTTTTTATTTTTGTGATATATTACGAGGAAACAATTAGAAGCAACGGCTTACCGCGGTAGGTAGGTAGCGGTGCAGTCTCTAAGTATGTGACATAGACTGTACCAACGTGTTGACGTAGACATAATAGTAAGATCTGAAATGACACTTTATATAACCAAGCTTAGTATAAGAGGTATCAGTGCTTCTTTAAACAAAGTACTATAAATTATTTAAACCATGAAACTAAAATTATAACTACCGAGTCGAGTGTTCCTTAAATGGCGACTGCTCCGCTACTTTTGTTGCTACCCATAGGCCACCATAAGGTCCTTTGGGAGAGTACATAAACTTAAAATTATTATTATTATCAGTACGCTCCCAAAACAGCATTAAATTATTTAACAAACTGCTAAACCACTTTCCAGTCAAATTAAATAACCTAGATCTTGAGTGTTATAAATTTTAATTGTTTGAGTTATTAAAGAAATATAACGTTTCGTTAAGAAATAAATAAACGTAAAATGTATATTTTATCCAGACGTTAATTTTTTTACTATAATAATATATAAATAAAAATTAATATTTTAAAATACATATTTGCAATCATTAACATCATTTCAGTATGCGCCGTGCACAATTTTAACTGCAACCGAAATATTTAATCCGTTAAGCCGTATAATGTCCGACGCAACTCGCTCGAATATTACCTCTCATTATTTCACATTGTTGCGCTGCATGAACCAATTATGAACTGAATTCATAACATTCTTTTTAATTTTTAATATGTTTTCCCAACGAGATTCAAGTATTTCACAAACCTAATGTTAAGTCCCTATAAATTTCGACTAAATGTCAGCTATTGAATCGATTCGGCACACATTTAAGCTTTTAACAGGGATTTGTTTCACAATAAATTGGCCTAAAACAGTCTGCGTAGCATGTAGCATGTGACGTAGGCCGCTACGAACTATCGTAGATTCAAATAAATTGTACAGATTAATAGTTTCTAACGAAGTAAAACACTACTATCAGTACTTGTAAAGTGATTTTCATAAAATCACCTAGTTACTCATTACGTGGTATGTACTCGTATGTAAATATATGTAATTACAGTGTGCGTATATTGAGGAAAAAACATACGGGAATTGATTCGGCGCGATGTTTTAATGCCCCGATTAATGGATAAGGATCGTTAATATTAATTTGGACGCATTCGGTGCGATGTAATGCCGTCAATAAATAATTTGGAATTGCCTGACACCTGCATTCATTAATTATATCGGAAAGCATAAAGAGATGCAAATTCTTCATGATATACAATATCTGCGAGCTTATTATCTTTTAATTAAATTTCGCCTCCCATTTTCATTTTGAAATAATTCAGTTACGCCAACTCGACACAGAGATTCTCTACATTTAGGAATTTTTAAATTATTCGCGCTTCAATGTTAACCTTCACAATATTATTTTTGTTAAGTGCTCCGACATAAACGCATGCCTCGTTTTTTTATATTAAAACCTCTTTACCTTTTAAAAGTTTATTTTGAATTAATGCTTTTATCGGCAAAATAACTTTGTTATGAAACAATGGGGAATACTTAATATTCTAATAATTGTCATACACGACGTGGTTGAAGATTCTCTCTAAGTAACGTTGTTCCTAAAAACATACAACTGCCAACCGGCATTGTTCCTTTCGTATTTATACTAAAATGCAATTAAAATTTGTATATTATATAACAGTTATAATCTTGTTTGATATTATCATAAGACCACTTCCATACTTCTCGAATTTGAAACCATGTCATAAGATAAAAGGTTCTCAAACACTTCGACGCAGACATCCCGAGCTCAGCACTGACAAGTTCCGACGCTGATGCAAATTACGCATATACGTAATATCGTTTAGTCTGGGATCGCCTTTAAGCCGTCACCATAAGGGGTATAGTCCCCTGAAGTACCCAGACAATGTCACGCTTGTCAGTTGAAGTTTGATGTTGGACTTGCACAGTTGATATTTGTTTGGGAACCTCTGTTGTATTAAGTTCGACTTTGAAAGGATATCTCGTGCCTCAACGTAACAACTTAAATCATATTGCTTTCACTTCGGCGGACTTGAGATTATAATGATTTGACAAGGTGGAATTGGTACCAACAGATTATTAAAGAATACACCCGCACAATTTAATCTTTTAACTATATCATATTTAAACACTAAATGATATTGTGAATTTAAAAATTTATCACTAATTATCCGAAAAGTTGTCGAGAAGTTATAAGATTCTGAACTATTTTGATGAAATAAGGAGTTACTCTAGTTGGGCATTAGAGTCTCAAGTTGGCAGGCGGGCTCACAAGCTGCTCTCGATAAATTTCGTTTGAATTGTAGCTAAAGTTTGCCAGGTTGCTATTCAAAAACTATAAGTACGATGCTCACCGCTCACCGTTGAACATACTTAAGGAAACTTTTAATTAATCGCGATTTACAAATTCGAATCAGTTATATAATGAGCGCACGAGTTATCCCAGTGGACTGCGTCCAAGTTTTAATGAACAGTAAATTTTACACATAATGGAATAACAAATGAGATGCATTTAATATGGACGAGGCGTTCTTTTATCTATTCATTAATTATGTTTCACATTAAGACAAATAATTTGTCAGCATGAAATTAAGAAATAACCACTTAGCTTAATTCAAGGATACAGTTAAGCATTACCGACCAAAACCACCTCGCGTACGACCACCACTACAACAATTTAGCATATCGAAGGCTTCTTCGGTATCGCTTGCATTCTTCATATTCCTAATTAAATATGTACTATTATTTATATATATTATATATAAAAAATCATTGCGGTGCGAAACACTGGCTGAAATACGATTTAAAGCTCCGGAAACGATAAAATAAAATGGAAATATTTTTGTGCAGCGGTTCTAGTCAGACTGTTAAAATTTTATTAGTTCAATTTGAAGTTCGACTGTGTTGTAAGTTAGTGACCAACCCTGGACGCAGCGGACTACTGTATTTGTGTAAACTTTCCAAAATTTAATAGCTAAAGCAAAAATACTATAGTTACTTTAACAGCGTTATGTCGTATGGAATTCTTTTATGGGACAAAGCAGCCGATATACAATCTATTTTTATCTTACAAAAACGTGCTATTAGGTCAATTTATTGCTTGAAACCAGGCACTTCACTTAGAAATTTGGTCAAGGAAATCGATATTTTGACGGTACCTTCCCAGTATACCTACAACTGTATCGTTTTTGTGCGTAGTAATATTAGTTCTCTTTTAAAGAACAGTGTCATTCAGAATAAGAATACAAGAAATAAGGGAACACTTTTCCAGCCATCTTACAGGTTGCAGAAAATAAATACTTCATTTATGGGCCTCAGTATACGTTGCTATAACATGATTCCTAGTGAAATAAAACAGATTCAAAACACATATTAAAAAAACATTAATGTGTAAAGGTTACTACACAGTTAATGACTACCCAAAAGACAAAAACGCATGGCGATAGTTCTAGTTATATTGTTATAATTTGTTTTGTTATCTTTGAAGTGTTGTGAATATGTGTGTAATGATGAATGTGGTAAATCACAGAACAGTTTTTTTTTACTTATGTAACTTTAATGACGTTGTGGTTTATGACATTTTCCTTTGAATAATTGTAATGTAAAGGGAGGGTAAAACTTGCAGAGTTTCTTGCCCGTTCTTCTCAGAACAAGGCCTCCTGGTAGTTTTGCGAACGGATGGCTTAGTCATGCTCACGAATTTTGTAAACGTTTTTGACATTCATAAGCATGCGCTAAGTAAGACGCATCTAAACTGAATAAACGAATTTTGATCGATTAATTGTTTTTTTTAATGTCTATTGTATTTATTGAATAACAAACATAATACAAAAATATCTATTTAATTATCTATTATTACTAGTTTGATATAATTCATTCCCATTTAACATCGTCAGCTTTTTCTTTTTCCTTTAGATAACACCTATCACGTGCGCAAGTACAGAGAATATCATATGTTTTGTATATATTTTGGACAAAATACTTCGAATTTTCCATGGAAAAATATATGGATTGTTCTGTTAATCGAATAGCAGCAGGTTTTCAATGATTCTTCAGACCGTGTTTGTTTTCGCCCCAGTTTGTTTCTGAGCATCATTCATTTTCATTCAATGCTCCCTATACTCTGTACCGCTCGCTTCCTAAAATGATTGCACTTGTTATTGCTGTCTGCGTTTTACCATACGCTTGTAATTCTAAAAAAACATCTGAATATAATATTTTTGTGTTACAAACGGAAAACAGGTAGTTTCTCCCCATTTAAATATAAACACCTAACGAACGATCGTCTAACCTTTCTTTAAGTATTAAGTATCGATAATAATTACAAAATAGGTGAGGTAAGTAGCTAGTGGTTCGCATAATTCGATATCTCGGAATTCAAACGGAGCTTTCAATCAAACGCACCTTTGTCCGGCTGCGCTTGTTCGCGCCCCAGTTGCGCTCTCTTCACTCATTCATTCATATCTTGCTTTTCTCCGCTTTGTGACGTTTCTGTGAAGTGCACCTTGATTACAGCTTGTTTGCATGGATTTAAAGAAAATTTTCAGTAATGATGTGTTGGTTTTTTAAAAACTTCGCGGGCTAAACAAGTATAGCTCATCAATGTTATTTCTGGTCATAATTAAATTATAAAACCATTTAATTATGACCGACGCACGGATAAATAAAATATATTCCTACTTCCTTCAACAAAACAAGAAAAAACCTTATAATATTTAATGTTTCGTTTTACATAATATTATATTCCTACAAAAGATTTTCACTTCTACTATTTTTGAATTACGTTCGCAGTCTTTTGTAGAGGTCTGCTAAAAATGCAGGTATTGTTATTTTTCATTACAAGTTAGGAAGCACACAATGCGGTTTTATTTCGAAGACAGCTTGCTTTTAGTGCAAGGGAAGATTAAATTCTCTAAAATATTATCTGCCATTTATCTTTCGGGATTGTTGTCGCTGGCCTCGAAACGTAAGGTATAAACTAAGTTTAACAGGAAATCTCTGTTTTATTACATCTGACACAAAATTACCACTTTTTGCAATTTTTTTTGCGAACCAGTAAAATTATTGTAATGCATATCGTATATCGTTAGTCATTGACAAACAAATCCCTTACAGCAAAATTAGATATAAACATTTTCATCCCGCTTCACGTCCTTAGTAAGAAACAAACTAAATTTTATCCGGAGCGGCTCCCGGGGGCCATTTGGGTGAGGTTTGTAAAATTATAATATTATCAGGTCAAGTATAGTGATGTCCGGCCCTACAGAGTTTCGTAATTACGCCATCCGGCGGATCCCGGACGCGGTACTGAGTGAGTAAACGTCATCTACGCGTAATTTCGTGATTGAGGGTTTTACAATGTAATGCTTATTTATACTATTTATCGTAGTTTATTAATTTAATTTAAATATCTATTGACTTTATTAATACTTGGACAACATTTGTGTACGAGTGTTAATGTGTTATTTAAAAAACAGTTTAAAAAATTCGTTTCAAAACGAAATGCACACGTCAGCGTTGACTTACGATAGCGTCGAAAGCGCTATTTTCAGCTTTCATTAAAAACTACAACATTTATTTTGTCTGAAACAGAGAAAAAAACATAAATTCAATGTTCATTTGGAGTTGGATTTCATTCTGTGCTGATGTAACGGTATAGCTCGTGTAGCTCTGAGGTATTCATATCACACAATTTGCTGACACTTTTCCAATGAAGATTTTCTAGATGTGTATTAAATAATTTATTTTTATTGCGTCGATTTTACAATAGACAACAACACAAAGACATAAATCTGTATCTGTTTCATGATCTTTTTTCAATCTAATAGGCAAGTAGGTGATCAGCCTCCTGTGCCTGACAGACGCCGTCGACTTTTTGGGTCTAAGACAAGCAGGTTTCCTTACGATGCTCTTACATTGTTACACATTTATACACATAACATATATTTGTATATGAGTTAAGTCATTTTGAAAATATGTACCAAAACGTGCAACAGCTCTTAAAATATGAGGTCCAGTCCGGAGTATTCGTATGATCTTTAACAATAAACAGTATAAAAACTAGCCAAAACGTTTGAACAATTCTTATTTGGCTCACAATTAAAAACGTTAATATTCCCCATGGGTTGCAGTATTTTACATTGTTCGATCGATTGCCCGTTAAGTACGCTCGCATCGGCGCTCAACAATGTATTGTTCTGTGAATACTTCCGATAAAAACGATTGCTTTTGTTCCAAATATTTACTTCTTTCCTTAGTATTCTTATCAATAGTTACAAAATCTACTGCTATAGCTGTTAAAGAGCTGAGAAACGAAGTAGGAATGTTTCGAGGAGATAAAGGCTAATATTGCGTTTCCTAGGTATTTTTTTTATATTGCCGAGCAGTGTTGGCCTAGTGGCTTCAACATGCGACTCTCATCCGTGAGGTCGTAGGTTCGATCGTCGGATGTGCACCAATGGACTTTCTCTCTATGCATTCAACATTCACTCGAACGGTGAAGGAAAACATCGTGAGGAAACCGAAATGTCTTAGACCCAAAAAGTCGACGGAGCCTGATCACCTACTTGCCTATTAGTTTTAAAAATGATCATGAAACAGATTCAGAAATCTGAGGCCCAGACCTAAAGAGGTTGTAGCGCCATTGATTTATTTTGTTATTAAATTTTGCCTACCTAAAGTACAGCTACACATATAATATATATTATTACGTATAATATATATATTATAGTGTCAGTGTTAGTTATAAAAAAACTGAAAAAACTGAAAAAAATGAAAAAAATTGTCAATTAACATCTATAAAATACCATTCTGTTGAATATCAAAAATTTATACTATAAAGTTTCCTACATAGTGCCCCAGCTCAGTGAGTATCAAAAGCAATGTTTTTATGATAAAATAAAATATTTAAAGTGGTCCAAGACCATCGTAGTCACTTTAATTTTTTTTCCAAAAAACTGCATATGTAGGTCACCGATACTTGGTTATGTATTTTATGTATTTACCATTCAACAAATACAATTGAATTAGCGTCATTAAAAAAAAATGGTTGTTTGTAAAGTAGGTTTACGATCGAGATGTTTACGTGATAACGTCTTATTGGTGATATAAGTTTTTGGGAAGTAAGGAATTAATGAAGATAACAATTTTTTCAAATTTTAAATTACATCTATCGTTTTATTCACACTTTTGATGATAAATTTCGGGTGTAAAATGACAAGTTTACTTATTCGACTATGATATACATTTTTCTTCATACATTCACGGAATGACTGGCAGCGCTCGAGATGAGACGGGAGATCGGTCCGTCTCTCTCTCGTTATACCTGCGATCGCGCTCGTGAGGTTTTGGTGTGACACAAGTTTCTGAACATGCCACCCGACTAAAACGATTTTAAAGACGTTATCACGTCAAAAATATGTTCATTAATGAACATAATAAACATAAGATAAAGGTATCACTTATTCCACGTCATTAAATTATTAATCCCTACTCATCAACAAAGAAGACAGAGGGTGTAGGCCGAGAGAAAAAGCCTTAGAATAATAAACGTCGTCAAACAGTGACAGTTGTAATTTAATATGTTTATCATACATATATCGAAAGTCTTATAAAACTGTTTTGGAGCACAATTTATCTTCGATAAACGTCACTGTGCTGACGCTCGCTCATTTCGACAAAGCGGTGACGTCACAATAACCCTCCACTCGCTATGTTTAGAATGCAATTAGTATTGTCGCTGGGACATCAACGACCCTCGCTCGCAAATTAACTTTGACGCGTGTTTTCTTTGTATTGAAAACGTATTTTTTACGACACGTGATTTCGTTTAGGACATCAGAAGGAATGGCAACATTGTTTTTATTTAAAGCCAATATAAATGTCCGAAATTCAAGTATAAACTAAAGAACCAACCGAGAAAGAAAAATTTAATAATAATATGATTAGGAAGGACATTGGATTAAACTTAAACGGAGCAAGTAACATATTATATTATTGATAAAATAATCACTCCATGTTCAAATTAAGTCAATTAACAACTCGAAACAATCGGTGCACCAGAAGCTTAACTTCAAAAGTAGTTACTTTAAACCCACAAAACCGCGTTAAGCACTATTAAAACGGTACGTGATGACGGCAGAATATGCCAATAAAAGCATGAAGAGCCGTCTGTCAGGTCGTCGGCGCCAATCATTTCGTTTATTCCTTAATTGTCAGTGGCTCGCATCACGGGACGGACGCGGTGTCGCTCGCAGCGCTATCACTGACAGGTTAGTGTTGTACTTAACTGACAGCTGGCTTTGCGAGAATCAAGAGAGTCGCTTATCCAATTTCTATTTTGATTTTCGCAAATGATACATTCAATCGTCTCATCTATGTTACTCCAGTCGCTTTCAGTCTTTTATTAGGTGTTAAATAAATAATATAAAAATAAGTACGTTATGTATTATTTTAAGTCTTTAACGTCTAGAATACTGCGCTCAATGCCCCTCTGACAAACTGCTACTTTATTTACGAACTACTAAACATGGAACTAATTTGTTTTAGTAATATTCTTATTCTTAAAACAGTTAGTTGCATGTTTGACAAGCGTTTGTTTGTAAGGCACGGTTTACGACCTTGTTTCTAAGGCTCAGTCGCTTTTGAATATTTCCCGCAGGCTTCAGTATTTATTCCAGGTTGGCTGTATTCTGTGTTCCACGTCAAGATAAGAACTGTTTCTCTCGCAACTCATTTGTTTGCCAAGGTATGTGTTGCTTTTAGTATACAAAATCTTAGAAATTTCGTTGTCCACCAATACATTTGCCCTTTCTCCATTTTTTATGAACGTTTTTGAAGTTCTCCCACAGGCCATCTTCTGCTGTCATGATTTAAAGACTAACCCGTTTCTTGTTTTTGGTGGTTCGAGTATTTATGATCTATGTTTAGGTAAATTTTTCAATTTAGTTTATTTTTTGTTGTAGTCGATAAAAGCGTCATAAAGCTGTTCTCCTGTTATTTTTCAATAATTAGTTCTAATGAATATTATGATCTATCGCTGAAAAGCTATTTTTTATATCCTGCTTAGGGTTGTTTATTGTTCTGGTGCTAATTAAACTAACGAATAGTTTAATAAGACAGGTTTATGAGATTCTTGGTCAGTAGTTTGCGACGTCATTCGGGTCTGTTTTTTTAACTTTATAATTGATTCTGACCATGCGACGGGGCTTCTCCTGTTTCTAAGATTTTGTTGAAAAGGTAAGTTAGTGGTCTTCACAATAAGTCGATTTCTATTGTTATGCTGTCGTTTTTAAGGTTGCCAGGCCTGCTTTATCTAGCTTTAATTATTTCGTCGTGTCCATGATTTTCACCACAGGTCTTTGTTTAGTTACGTATTTTAGCTCGTCTCTGGTTATTAAGTTATAAGTAAGTCCGTTGTCCTTTTTAATTTCACCGTGATTTCTAAATAATTAAAAAGTAATAATACTTGGGGCTTTTTTCGAGCTACCATATTATAAATATTTATCTATATATTTTATTATGTACTTGTTTACTAACTTAGAGTAAGGAGTTGATTTTTCTGTAGTCATTGCCTTTTTTACAATGCATTCGACCGGTTAGTTCAATTTTATGTTCCTTGTTTGCGTTATCTTTTGAGGGACTCACCACCAGGCTTTGTGTTATGACTTTTAAAAACTTGTTTTAATTAGTGGCAAGATTCTGAACGTTGAGGTTTAATATTTCTTTGTTTTGTAACATAACTGGTTTACTTTATGGTATGAAGTCAATTTTATTTTTATATAACCGCCAGGTTCATTTCTAATTTGTTTTTACATTGAAATAAGTATTTTTAATTGTAAGTTTATTTTCGAGTTAGTTTTTTCCCTTTGCTTCTAATTATATAGACGATTTCAGTTTAGAGACGAAATCATTAGAAATTAGGAACTCTTGTCTGAGTTACATAAATAATTATAGTTATTCATACATTTTTAGAGAGAACATTTAAAGTAATAACAACTTATAATTGCAAGTAAACGAAACTATTTTATTGTTTCATTAGCTTGTAACAGAACAGACAGAGAGTTCAGCAAATATTCACCAAACAGTAAATTTAAGTATACTCTTACTGTTATTATGCTTTCCTACGTTTATGTTATTCTTTTTAATTACACTTGAGCGCTACATATAAATACCATTTTGAGATTCGACCTAATGTTGTTTTCTTAAGCTTTTGGCAAAATCCCAAAATAGTTAACGAAGAACACTAAATAACCTTCTCGGACTATACTTTCGTGAAAGTGCCTTAAAAAAGTGGCTCAGCATTACAATAAGCTCCTTTCTACACTAAGTTGATGAAACACCATATTGAAGATATCGCCATAAAGAATCGCGGAAGTTTCTTGACCTTTCATTGTTTCCTTCATTTTTATTTAAACGCTTTTGATTTGATGAAATTTCAGTTTAATTAAAGTGCATAGATTGTGTTAGAATAAAATCGTCATCATCATATAATCATAAAACGGAAAGCGACTATGCTTATTTTATTATTGGTGAAACAGAAGGTGAATATAATGTACTCTGTCAACCTGAAAAATTGGCCAGTAAATATAGAATTTTGTGATTGTGTGTGGTTTCGGAGATCTAACCATAGGATAGAAAAAAAGGTGGAAGTAAACAAATTAAAATATTCTACCAAAACGTAAGGGGCCTTCGGACTAAATTAGCTCACTTTAACGCAAGTGTTTTAGCAACAGAGCCAGACTTTAATGAGTCAATAGCTGATGCTGATTCGATTCCAATAGGCTTTACTATACTGCGATGTGACCGCGCAGACTGCCGAAAGCGGGGTGGAGAGATACATTTTTTGTATCTGGTTTTATTCAAGGTTGGACGTAAAGTGTGAGTCTGATCAGACACTGGTTCCAGTGAATGCACAAAATCCACCGCTTCAAATATGTGTATGTTGTATTCGAGGATAGGAGCAGCAGACTGGTCTAGTATATTTTCTTCGGAGTAAGTCTTGCGAGTCTAGATAACTTTTATAATATTTTAAATACTATTTGACGATTGTGTGCCAAAGGAAACCCTAAAATGATATGTACACTTAAAACATATATACCCGGAACGGTATACTGATGAAATTATTCGTAAAATAAAAAGGAAAGCTAAGATACACAAGCGTTATAAGAGAACTAAGTTGCAATGTGACCACCAAGCGTTTAGCTGGTGTAGGGCTGAGGTAAAGGTAGTGATTGCTAAGGCATTTGATACGTATCGGAAAGTTATTGAAACGAACGTCATAGATAATCCTAGGTCATTTTGGAATTTTGTAAAGAGCAAAAGGGCGAAAGGCAAAGTTGATACAGGCTATTTTGATATGCAAAAAGCATTTGACATGGTTCATAATGATATGCTCTTAAAGAAATTAGCAGAAGTTCGCTACATTGATTCGGTTTATGGCAAGTCACATTACAGATAGGGAGCAGTATATTGAATATGCTGGCATTAAATCTAAAAAATATTATACTCGGTCTGCCGTGACACAGGGAAGCAATTTAGGACCTTTATAACATTATAAATGGTAAATGATCTACCAGGAGTAGTAGAAGATGCAAAATGTTTGCTATTTGTGGTCGATCTTAAATTATCACTGCCGATTATTAGCGAGCGAGATTGTCTACGATTACAGCAGGATATAGATCGGAGAGTAAATTGGTGCAGAAAAAAGCGACTGCAGCTTAATTTTGCGAAATGTGCTATTATTTCTTTTTCCAGTGCATGATTCTCAATTCCAGACACTGGTTCTCTTTTATTATTACATAGAAGAACAGCAAATTCCAAGAGTAGCATAAGTCGAAGACTTAGGGGTTCGTTTGAACGTAGAAATGAATTATCGGGATAAAAATAGGAAATAAGGGCACTTGGACATAAGCTTAGATAATACTATCGTTTAAAAGCTGATTCTCTACAAATGAAATACATCGTCCACCACTAAGCTATGACAGATTTCAGCGATCATGGTCCCACCTAAAATGACAGTACAATTGGTTCGGTGTCAAAACTGCCCGGGCCTCGGTTCGCGAAGACCGACACCGACAGTGACAGGTTGCGAGCGACATTCGCATTGAATGTTCGGCGGATATTGCTCCACCAAACAATTGCTGTTACTATGAATATATTACCTAGATACCAGGTCAGCATTTTATCTTTCGGTGACGTGTTGCGATTGAAAATATGTTATCGAAAGTGATACAACTAACAAACATGAAGATGTTAAAATAGGTTAAACACATAAACGATACATTAAGCGAGGGAATGTAAATTGTTCGTGTCGTCCCCGAGCCAAGCTATTAAAACTACGCTTCTTGTCAGCGTTCGCCAATTACGTTTGAAAATACATTAATTCCGTCAAAGAAATCCAAGTAAACTAGCGTAACATTCACAAAGGACGTAATGAGGAGGTGCTTGTGAACACATGCGGGCGCTGCATCGGAAATACAAAACTGTTTACCCGGCGCGCATTCAAAGGCTTTTTATCGTTACTACCGAAACACTATCCTGTCTGCTCTATTGTAATACTACCTTACGAAATAGAACAGACAAAATAATATAATTTAACTCATCAAATGGAATTATCAAAATTCACACAAGAGACCTAGGAGTGGTCAAACTTTATACAAAAGTATAAAATGTAATACCGTCCAAAATAACTTTTAGTTTGAAATTCTAAATTGAGCTTCACTGCAATATCAACCTTAATTCTTCTGCTTTAACTTGATATTCGGTTAAAGTCAATGTGTATTTTACTTTTATTTTGTAAATACAGCGCAGTAGGTCCATAATTGGGGGTCAACGAACTAATGTCTTTTTCTTTTTGTGGTAGAGAAGCCGTCAGCTTACTAACGCTGACAGCTGCGCTTTTGTGCAAAATTTCTTTACTCATCACTTTTAGAGACAGGCATTTAGGGCTGATAATTCACTACCTTGCGCAGATCGCTTTAAACTCTTCTCTAATAACGGTATCGATCCCAATAGTATTAAAATATACGCAAAGTGTCATTCGTAGAAACTGAAAGAATCTTTTCCAATAATTCAGAGTTTAAATGCTTTAGATGTTACATGCAAATTGCTTTCCCTATCATAATTGCTATCATACATAAAAATATAATAAAATAGCTATCTTCTCATGAGAAGCAATTTTCCATTAGCAGATAGAGACGTTGCCAACTTATCTGGTTGCATAGAAATGTGCACAACGTTTAAGGTCGTCGCTCAGTGGGCTGTCGTCACACGTAACTGGTATCTACTTCGGTGATTCCCGATATCTAAGTATTGGGGTGAAAGACTTTTAGTCTTGTGCCTAACTCGTCTAAATTTCTTATCAAGGCAAAACAACATGGAAACTACTACTGAGAAAATATACGAATATTGTCTTCTTGTTTGTTTTATCAATTAAAAAAATAATTTATTCGTCATGTTGTGAAAACTCGGGTGCGGTTGGGAAAACTAAAACTGAAGTTTAAGAATGAATATTTCACTAATAGTCGAGCTTTACGTGATTCCATTTGCATTGCCGGAGGTTTTAACATTGTTGATGTAATAATGTGAACTCGGCGTTACGACATTTCCTCAGTTATGTTCAACAATGCCATCTCTACGTTCTTGTAATATTTTAATACATTTTAATTTTCCGTTGTTATTTCGTATATAGGGTTAAAGGAAATAATTTTGTGTTACGAAGGCAAAGCACAATAGTTCTCACTATTTAATACAATAAAAAATGTAAGTATCATCTCAATCAATAAATTTTATTCTAAAGCTAGTTGTTCTATAACATATTCAGAGTCTCAATATGAAATGGATAAAGACAAATTTGTCTGCAAACTTTGTTTATCTCTGCTAAATCAAGACGTAACAATTATAAGATTGAATCAGTCGCGAAACTCGAGAATGTTGGGCCTTTTCATCGATCGGAGTCCTTCAAAGTTTGTCTCTTAAAACTTATTCTGACCAAAAAAGATTTGTTCAAACAAAAATATTTCATCATTTGTAATAAATTCTTTGTAAGATTTTTTCGAATATATTGTCTGGCTTCGGATTATCTAGATTCTGACATCTTTTCTTGTCATGAGTATATTTGTTACTTTTTTTTACGCAAATAGTTTACTTTTTTAGCCCGTCTATATTTTAACTGATAATGCGCGTGATGTGGAGATTTTTGGTCCTCTTGCCAAGTGCCCTGCCTGTTTGGAAAGTATGTTCGCGACTTCAAACGGTGTATCCTTAAAGTCTATCTATTTTATTCATATTATTTATCATTTAGTATAAGCTAAATATTTTAAGCTTTATATAGTATAATATATTCAGAGTCGTTTGGCCCCGTCAGGCGTCCAAAGGCGATTTCTCAATTAAGTCGGTCGTAGACTTCGGTTATGGTCGCAACGACGACCTCAATAACCGTTAGAGTAAGAACCTATCTCTATGTTAAGGTATCTTTCTATTGGTGATACGTTACCCAAAAACTTCATTACTTGAAAATCCTAAAATTAATTTAAATTTATGTTTTTTTACTACCAGTGGAAAGGCGGACCCCGTAATAGTATATTAACTATAAGCTATTTCGTTGTTGTTTAGTAAATAATTTATATTGATCATAAACGTCAAAGATTCTTTTGTATAAATGTAAAAATATGGTATTGCTGCATCCGTGATTTATGTTAGTGACTTGTTGTTTCACAGATGGGAACCATTCCAGTTCAGTTCACTGAGCTTATAAAGCACTACAAGCAGGTTACATTTAAATAAAGCACTCAAAGTGAAGCTGGATGTATCCAAAGCGGCCTAGAGGGATTTATTTGCGATCATGTCGACCGACAAGTGAGCCTTTGCCAAATATCTGGCATCGCGCGTGTGTGGGCATAACTTTACCTGCCCATAGAGAACGAAAATCTCTACGTCTTTATACAACGACTGACGCCTAGCAACATTTATATATCAAACAAGTAAGCCGCTTATTAGATTATTGGGAAAATATTTTATGCTTTTATAAATTAAATTGATTGAAAAAGGAATATTTGTATATGTTTTTATTGAATAACTATATAGTACCAATAGGTAGGTAGGTTATATATCATTACTACTAATTTGACATTTCATCATCGGACGTCGAGGCAGAATTCGAAATTCCACCCGTATCACCTAGACGTCCGTCGTTTCACAACAGAGCGTTTTTTAAGGCTGCCCGCTGAAGAATTTCTGAACCAATTCGCACTCGCGAGCCATTGAGAGTGTCGAAGGGCGGCGGTATCACTTAACATCAGATGATCCTCCTGCCAGTTTGCCCCCAGTTCGTCTATATAAGGCTTGATATTAATACTTTACTTCATGATTTGATTAATACTCATAATGTATTTAACTCTAGGAGCATTGCGCTTTTGTTTCTTACACATTTACAACCCTTTTAATGAAACCTGTACAGAAGGGAATAATTTTTTCTATAACTTTATGTAGACTATGACAGGGGATAAAATGCCTAATTAATGTTGCCAGTAGAGGTTTATAATTGACTCATTTTAGAATTTCAGCAACTTATTATTTTTTCACGCTATTATGAATGAAATAATTTCTTTAAAAATCAAGACAAGATATTCGCAATAATTTTCCATGTGCCTCGTACGAACACGAATTATCTGTGTAATTCGCCAATGTATGTGTTATAATGTAATGAAACATATTTAATTCCCAGTAATTTACGTGACTTAATACGTTAAGTGGAACCAAAGTCAAGTGGAGATTGTGGTATTCGGCAATAGAAGCGGCTGGCATTAATACTAATACAAACAACCCAAATACAAATAACTTCTCGCCACCCGATCTATTAAATCGAAAATCTCCATCGCAAACATAGATTGATCGAAAAACTATGTTAAGCTATCACCTCTATGTTGTAAGACTTAAGGATGAAAGTTGAATGACGAGATTGTATGATATTTGCGGATAGTTTCGATTAGACAAAGGAAATTGAACCTTATGATTCGTGTGGCTTGACCCAAATTACTAAGTACTGCCGCGTAGGGCTGATCTCTTGAGGATTTCAACTACATATTATGTTTATATTTATCGAGCCTTGAATTAGACATCGATGTGATTTTTTTATTAGGGCAGTGTAAATGAATACATATATACATATATAAACATCGTTTATTCAATAACCTACACTACTACTATTACGCGGGTAGTTTGCAGCCGCCTTGTACAGTGTTTATCCAACATAGGAACGTAATTGAGCTTTGTAATATCATTATTTTAATTAATATTATAGATAGATAATTAACAGCCCTATGTGTCAACCCTAGCGAAAACCATTTAAAATACCAATAAAACTTTGAGGGTGTTGCCTCAGGTTTATTGAGTAAGCAAGATTGAAACCCCAAGGTAGGGGCAAATCGATCAGGATTAGCCCCAGAAGCCGCCCTGGGTCACCGGAACTACGATATAAATAATCGCTGACCTTACCGCCACCGTTAATTAAAGATTATTCAGCTAAGTGCGAATAAAACTTCAGGCAGGTCAAACTTAGTATAATCAAAATGTTGAAATATCATCAATACTGAAGCCATTTCTTAAAGTAAATCTTATTTTGTTAGCAGTCGCAAGGCCGTTCCGACCACCGGTGTTCCACCCCATAAAGTTCCAGAAGCATTTAGACCTTCCATTAATACACTCGACAAAAACTCAACAAAAACGGCTCCGCTCGGTAATCATTCCCTTTGATGGCCCGCACTGATTCCTACCCTTTTGTTTTTACCTGAAGCTGAAACACTTTCATCTCTAATGGATTTTGGGGACAATTTTTTACTTGACAACTTTACTCGATCACTTGTTTCGCTTTTCTACCAATTAAGGCGATCTAGTGATTACAATTACTGGCCACTGGGCAATACTTTATACGAATACTTGTAACGAAAGCTTGTTTGATGAATTTACCTAATAATGAGTATATAATATAGGTATATACCGATCAATGTTGTCATTGGATGTCATAATTAATTACCTTTTTGACATCTTGTAATTAATTTTATTTCATAATAATATTTATTAATAATGGAAGATATCGAGTCAAAGTAGGTTTATTATGTAGAGGTAATGGCGACATTGTGAAACATTCGCACTCTAATTCGTTCGACAATTGTGGTGTACGGTAACGTGGTCATGAAAATATATAAAACAGGGAAGATTTCTGTTTTTTGAATGGAATGACATTGTTGAGCAATTGAAGTACGAGAAATATCTACAAAGATTCCGCCTGATTTAAAGAGATTTGCTTTACATACGCGTCAATACATATTTAAAACCGAAAAATGGAAAGGAATATGATTTACATAAAAAAGATACAAGTTATTAGTACTGAGCTTACCGAATGGAAAGGTCTTAAAGGCTAGAAGACAAAAGGTAGACTAAAAGTCAAACATAAAATTAAAAAAAAAAAATTATAATTAAGTTATCAACACGAGAAACATTTTGTTTTTGTACTCTTTACATTTTTACAAAAACATGTTTTCTTAAAATATATATTTGATTATTTAAGGAATATCTAAACATTTATTGAAAATTGTGATTCTATTGTAAAACTAATCTATGTAGACTATACTTCTGTCGCTCTCACAGCGCTGGCTGAACATATTATAATAATGAATTTAGGAACCGACATCAATAAAACTCTATATTACAAACAGTACTCTATCTATTGGGAACCTTAACCTTAGCTGAAAATAATTTATTTAAAAAAATAGACGAGATATTATTTGCATTTTTTCCAATAGTTGAAATAAATAGGTTTGATGATATGTACATCTATGAACGCAATTTTACGTTAATATTATGCTCTGCAACACTTGTGTAGAGATTTCTGAGCAGTGGTTCATTCCAAATAACTATAAGTTTTTCTATAAAATTCTTCCGAATATATAGTTATATATATCTATACATCATATGAATATATCTTCCGAACTTGTTAAGCAAAGCTAAAATGTTTTTTTTAACGAATTTTGGAACGCAGAGTCAGCTCATTAAAAGTTATTGAAGCCAATTGGAAATAATATAAATAAAATATTTAAAAAAAGACATCGTCGTCCTACTTTTAGAAAGAGTAATTAGTTCACTATATATGTGTCAGGACACTGATAAAGATATGACTGTGCTGATTCCTCACTGCATGGTATTCACAGAGCTACCGATCGATTTGCGTCCAAAGCCGGCTCGCTGCTCACTCAAACGAATTTTTACCTGGATGCAGTGCCCGGATTTACTAATGCAGGTTACTTAATATTTATTTACTACTACTAGCCTACATTAACATCGACTTTGATGACAACTTATCCGTCTAAATGTATCTCAAGTTAATTATCAAAGATTTGTATATAAATTACTGATGAATTATAGTACTAAATTACTAGGATAGGACTTAGATGCTAGAATCATGTTAGCACCGCAGCTGTAACGAAACCGCGGAAACTTTGACACTAACTTATTTGCTGAAATATATTCAAGAGTAAGGAAGCACTAAGCGCCCCCGTACCACGAGACCTACGCCGAGAGACGACGACACATTCCCATATTTACATACGTACTATTAAATCACTGTTCTCGTCTGTAAATGTGTCTTGGCGTAGTGGAAGAGCAATGGTCTCCGTTATAAGATATTCCCTCTTTTATCTCAACGGATACGTTTTAGAGGGAATATTTAAGTGTGATTCAGAATGAAGAATTGTGTTAGGTAGTGAAATACGATGTATTATGTATGTTTTTGTAAATGAACGGCGGTTGTCTGCTAAAGGGTAGAGGGAATCGTATTTATTAGGTTTTCTTATGTAACGTTCACGAGCGTTTTTATTCTTTGAAATTTAAATAAAGTGTATTCGTGCGATGTTCATGCTTTATCAGAGGATGAATAAATCTTACGACAACATTGATATTCATCTCTTTGTTATTAGCTCAAGGGGTGTTTCGATAAAATTCCTTACCTTTGTAATATAACTTTTTGTTGACACACCGAAGCTTAACAATAGTATTTTTACTTTATTAAGACATGCAGGACATACCTGTGCCGGGACTCGAAGCCGTAGTCACGTAGAAGCAGTGCAACAGTAGCGAAAGCAGCATCTTGGTCCCCATCGTGCCCTCTCACTTGCACTTTCTCATCCCATATCGCCCTTTCTCTATTACACCACTTGACAACTCGTCCATGCTTATTCCATTGATTATGACACAGTTCTACACCTCATCTGAAACAAGCACCAGAAATGTTATGTCCTCGAATATCAGCTGGTACATATGAGTATAGTGGGTGAGTGGGATATATATATATATAATTAGCAAATTTGAAAGCCTATTTGAATTCTTAAAAAAACGATATTTGATTTCAGTCTATCCTTGTCCAGATCAATAAGCTTTAGTAAAATAAGGCATTTATTTTTGTTTCACTGGAGCAGCGAAATCGAATCGTTTGATGTCAAATTATTTACATTTCAATAATTACTCTAATTAATTCTAAACACAAACTTATTTTCTTTCGAGCTATATGAAGGGAAATGAAAATTTATTTATTTTTATTAAAATGTTTTAATCAAACATTCTATTGTTCCATTATTTGAAAATATTGTGTATTTCGGGTGATTGATAATTTTCTGTTCCAACATCAATTAAGTCAGATGGATATTACTTTTGTATACTATATAAAGCTGAATTTACCACATTTCATTCATTCAGTGCCTTTTTTAAAAGGGTAAGGGTTTTTTTTACGTTTTTGTATCGAGGCTCCAAAATCGACTGAAGGAAAAAGTGGCAAGTGGAGTGTCTGAAAAAATTTCAACGGCCATCTTTCGACAGTTAGTTATTCTATATTGTTATTTAAAGTAAATATTAATTGCACAAACTCCCACCTATCTATCAGAACCCGTACACATGAAATACAGTCCTAAACTTCTTCTACTTGTATATAGGCAATATAACTTAAATAAAATCGATGAGCTCTTTGATCGCGAGTCCCCGACGCTGAGATGCTTAAACAAATTTAGCGCACGGCTTTGATAACGTTAAGCTCAATATAAAACAAGCAAGTTGCCAGTAAATTGTATTAAGTTGCTTAAGGAATTTCTCCGATCCTCAAAGCTTCAGCTATCGCACTTCATGTGAACTTATAAAACTTATAATATCACGTTTAAAACTCGAAATAGTTGCTTTCTAGACTTACAAATTTGTTACTTCTGTCGTATAATTAACAAGAGTACAAGAGCAGTTTAACAAAAGTTTTATTTTAGCTACCTTAACTATGATCATAATGTTTAGAACAAGTAATTTCAAATAAAATTGAATTATTATTTTTTACGATAACACCTATTATTAAAAATAGAAATTCTACATAAACAAGAACTACCCTACCTATATAAAAAGATTTATTTAAGAGAAATGAAATGTCTCCACACGAGATAAAGAGAAAGGCACTCACCACTAATGGCCTTCCTTCAAAAACGAAACGAATATAAATTATTGACATCAGCCTTTTGCGCTTTGCCGCTATTTATTTAATGTAACCATAAAAATTTTAACGTCACTGGCGATACCAGCCGATAATTGATGAAGTGCTTCATAAATCGCTCAGTGCGGAGTGTGGAGTCGAGAGGAAAATATCGTGCAAACTTGCGAGTTCACTACTTTAATAGCTGCTATAATAGCACGGATAGCGATATATTGTTATAAAAATTAGTATTGACCGATTAATGTATCACTTAAATCACCAAGATTTTACTTAGTTGTAAATTAGAAATAGAATATAGAACGAAAAAAAGATAATCAACACTAGTTGTGCTAGTTGGGAGGCAGAACATTTTTCAAAGGATGTGACGTGGTCTTATCGCGTCGTGGCTCCGAAGACGTGATTTCGAAGCGAACTGGTCAATGAAACGGAAACAGGCGAATGTGCGGAATGGTAATGGCCTTAGGACGTGATTTATTAGAAGCTCCTTGCAGATACGGTATCTTTGTGAGTCCTTAAAAATAGTAATACGATTAAATAAATAACACTATATGTAGAATTTTCAATAAACGAGATAAATTTAAACTAATTATAATATAAAAATAGTATATTGCTGTAATTACAATGAATTCAGTAGCCGATTGTTCAAATATTTAATGAACTGATACACTAAGAAAAGTTACATTCCTGTGTTTTCATCAGAAGCCTTCCTAATAACACATTGTAAAACTATTTTAACAGCACTAAAAGTAAATAGTAAAGTTGGAGAGTGGTAAAGTTATAAAATTAAACATAAGCAGAAACACACGACAACATGATTAAGGCTGCTTCGGTTCACTCGGAAACAAGTAACAAGAAACATTAACAGATACAATCTGCAACTCGGCACTAACACTACTTAAAACTGTTGTGTTACACTAATAGCGCAAACAATGCGGTCCTCACGAGGTATTACGCAGGTGGCTCTCGAGAACCTTCCTTGCCGGCTCGCCTTTTCTACTCTTTGAAGCACAAACGGCACTTGATATGCATATCTACGTCTTATTATATAGTTCCCGTACTTTCTTGAGAGAGGCGGTCGACACCATCGTTTCCCGAGGTTTTTCATTATTGTATATACTACTATACTTCATCATATAGTGCTTATATTTTACGTAAAACTAAATAATAGATTAATTAACGGATATAAAGGAAGTCAATTAAATGTTTAACAATGTATATTAGTGTTCATGAAAATGTAACAGGTTTTAAAAACCCTCCAATCGTAGGTGGATTTATAGCATCCTAATATTAACTTTAGCAGGATTCATGACCAAGACATGAACTTTTAAACATGTATTAAGTGAAGTTTCATTCATTTAATACATATTTAAACGATGTCTTGTAAATTACTATTAAAGAACAGGAGGAAATGTAGCGAGTATGTGAAGTACAAAGCCTGTGATGTAACAAGTTACGAGAAGTGACGTCCTCGTTCTTCCCTACGTCACAGTAACGACCGACGACTGCCGTTTAGAACTCTCTATTGTTGTACTTTACCTCGTACTACTTCACCACAATTGTTGCCATTATTATTATACGATTTTGGACAATAATGTTTATTTACCTTGTACGACAGACCAAAACGCCTCGCTTTTATTATGTTTTATACTTTCAGCAATACGCAGGTGTCAGAATAAACAATTTTCATAAGTTATCGTGACACACGTTGGCCAAATTGTACAAAGCCGTTAAAGGTATTTTGTATACGAAAGGTGAACTTAATAACTACAAAAACTGATGAACTGACGCGCAATACATTCGCACGGTCGCTGTTTTTGCGATAAAATTAATATTGACAGATTCAGTAATCGTAATTACAATCTATAAAATACACTTTTGCCATAATTATATTAGTTAGGATAGTGAAATTAGTATGTCTGATAAGTTTCTCTCCCAACTCCCAAGTTCTATTTATCAGCTGTAGGCAGTCGCCGCCATATCTTATTTAGGACAATAAACTGAGGTGACCGAAATTGCACATTTCAAAGTGAATTCTGTTTTGTGGACTTAATAAATTTGGGGGAAGGCAAAAAAATGTTGCGCCGTGCCAAGTGGTAGCAGAGACCGAGTGGCGACGAACTATAATCGCACTTTGGCACGGTTCCGAACCCGGGACGAGCTTGTAACTGGGATACCGCGCTGATACATTCCCGCACTATATTATTGTTTCGCTTCTCCATGCTGGCTTATGACCACGACGGAAATTTCCAACGCCTGCTTTTGTTGCTTAGGATGGATATTTAAGAGACTCCAAAAATCGCCAAGGATAAGATTTACTAATCAACGTGTTATTTTATGTACAGGTTATGTAAGGTTTTGTGAACTCCGTGGATAACCTGAACTCAACCTACAAAATTCTGGAGTTTCCAAACCACAACGCCGAATATCGTGTCTTCTGTACTAACCTAGGTAATATGTTGACTTGAATTACAATCGCTAATGGTTATCTGTAACACGGCTGATCCATTACGGCATGTCGAGGCTGGAGGACCACTCGAACCCTAATCTCTGTGGACGTCTACAGCGAACACGCACATCAGAGTTACGATTTATATAATAATATATATATTATAAATACACCTTCCATCATCGGTAGAGTTTGATTCCTTAACTACTGTGTTACGATTTTATCGCTTTATTTTAGCGCTCATCCAACTACTATCTAAAGTTATTTCTGTTTGTGTCATTCTAATGATTTGTGTTAAACGTTATAACAACATCCAAAAAAGAAGCTTAACCTAAAAACAGCACCTGTAATAGTCCGAATATGCTCCGCAAACGAGATATCCGGGACTCCTGTCTGTGGATTCCGCTCTCAAATCACTCATGGAGGAGTCATTTGGCGTTTTGATAAACAATAACTGCGACAAAAGTGCCGCTCGACTGAGTTTGTTTACACTTGGAACTAAAATTCAACATTGATATTTGACATCTGACATCTCACATGAATTACAATCGGCAGCCAAGTCGAATTTTTACGTCAAATTAAAAGTTGCTCTTTCCTCGGTGATTGCGTGATTTACAAGTGAGTTAGACATTTTCGCGCGAAGTTAAAAGATATTTTATATGTAAATATTCTAACATACACAATTTATATGTATTTCGGGGTAAGTTGATAAAATAATTTTAATAAATATGGAACGTGAAAAGTTAGTTTTCTCAAAATTACCAAGAATGTCCTGGATGCGCTCAAATTGAAGGAGCTGGTACTAGGCAGCTCCCGCAGATGAGAACGGTACTGCATGTGGGGCCAACTTTGCGCTGTATGCGCAGACAGGGATTCTCCATTGAGATGGCAAGTGGTACCCCCCTTTCTTTTTGATTTGGATGGGATAGCAGGAAAGGGGTATGAAATGGAGGGGTAGGATAGTAAGGGAAAGAGAAGGATAGGAAAAAGGATGGGTACCGAAGGTGTCACTTACCACACGAAACGTGAGTACAATAGGATAAACATCACTTCACGACGGTTTTTTTTAAGACTGCTATTTCTCCGGTCGTACCTACCCATTCAGCTGATACCCGAAGGCAGCAGCATCACACTCCTACAATTAATTTATATAATACTAAAACTATACTTGTAATAATTTCAGAGTACCAAAAGTTCAAGGCCCCTGGATAAAGAAAGACACGATAGAGCAGACATTTTAAAATGATTGAATTTTATCCTTCAATTATATAATAAATATTGGTTTTTATAACGTTATTTAATATATTTGTCTACAAACAGTCTACATTTTTGACTATATTAATTAAAATATTTATTTTTATAATAATATTATTAAATATATTAATTAATTAGCTCTTTGTGAGGCTGGGTTTGAATTGGTGTTTATTATATTTTAGTTGTGTACAAATCTTACAGGTTAATTTTTTCTTTTGAGTTATTTAATGAGTGTGTAGAAAGTAGTAATTTTGTTTAGTAGTAATTTATATAATACTAATAATTTTATTATATTGTTCTATTATTAAGCTGTATAAAATAACAATGCTTATATATTTTGCATTTTTGTTAAGCAATTTAATTTACACGGTTAATCCATAATTGGGTTGATGAACAGGTATAAAAGGTTTTTTTTTATATATGTTATATTAAACATCAAGCATTATATTGTTTCTAAACATGCATGAAGTCTTTAAATACATAGTAGATTAATGTCCAATAAACAATTTCAATATTATTAGATAAGTAAATAAATAATACTATACAATAAGTTTAATGTAACACACATTTGTTTAATTAATAATTGTTTTAATGCTCCTCGATTTTTGGGTCTAATATGAATTAAATATGTGTGCGAAATTTCTCAGCCATATCTATTACAATAAAACTTAAAATATAATTTGGCTGATTTATTAAATGAACGAACAAATTTAAGATATTTTACATAGAAATACAATATCCTAAATAGTTTTATTAAAATCAAAGTACATAGTTAAATAAGTTAAATGAAAAAAAATACGTTCTGATCGTCAAGAATATATTCTAAATAATTTTATACTTACTTGAACTGAATGAATATTAATTTAATGTTGACACATGGACTTGGAACCGCGATGTAAAATGCATTGCTTAAACTAAGCGTAGTTACTGGAATTTAAAATTCTTAATTTTTATAGTAATCTGTGGAACCTTAACTTACGCAATGCCTTATTTTAGAGACAACTTCTTAGAACATTGAGCCTCCTGCCCGTTTGCCCCCTGTTCTATTAAAAAAAAATCACGAAACTTTAAACTGAATTCTGTATATAATTGAAGTTTGAACATATATTATAGAAACAAAGTGAGCTGCCATAAGCAGTTGACGACATTGACGCCAGTCACAGAGCAGAGCAGAATCAATTCCCGACGCGCATAAAATTTACGACGACATCAAACTTAATAACTACAATTGCTTCGCTATAAAATGTTTTGTTTTTCTGATTCCGTAAGATAAAATACTGCAATTGAATTAAGGTTTGTAAATAAAAAATATTTCTTTTCAATATAAGAGTAACCAGCTTAAACTCATAGAGAGACGGTAAGCAAGGTCAGCTTTTGCATAGGCAAATTACGGGGATTATAATCATCTTGTTTTGGTCAGAATTAAGAATCAATAAAATTGCCACGTGAAAAGTTTGTATTTAATTAGCCCAAGGCCTGGAGAATTCCATTTATATAAAGGCTTATTAGGCAAAGATCTATTGAGTGATTAAGTAGAGAGCGTCGGTTCGAATCCGATTATGGCCCAACTTCAGTTCCCAACTAATCTCGCTCCATTCAACTAAGAACCAGCCCATTACGTAAGCACTTCAGACTTTTTAACAATTTCACTCGAACGGCTTGCATTCCACAAGTTTCTTTTATTCTAAAGGAGTACCGCATTTTTTGAGCGATGGTAAATTACGTACCCCAGCTGGTTCTCATTTTTCAAACCAATTGAAATCAATCCTAATTAGAATTCATCTTACTAATTTTTCATTCAGGCCGACTACTCTTCACTGATTCTTTTAAAACAAGAATTATAATTCAATCTATTCCAGATAATTGGACAACTAAACCAATGCGACGTTTCGTCAGCGAAATAAATGGGCCGCGCTGCGGGGAATGTAATTAATTCCCTTAATTTATCCTTAGAGGCCTCAAATTTCTTTTCAAAGACCCTAATCCGGAGAGCATCTTTGTAATCTCGCGAAATTAACGTACGTACCCAACAGATGTTGCGCTTCGGATTCCACATTCGATTATTTTTCCTTGTCAATAAAATGTAACAAAACCACCCTCAGCGTCTTCAAGACCTCCTCACGTGCTCCTGCAGCTCTACTTTTTCCTTTGAAATATTTAGTACTTGAAATACCCTGTGTTTCGATCCTATGAAAGGCACTAGCTACCGATATGTCGAAAGCAATAAAATAAATTGGGAACATTTGCTATAGGTTCGTCGGTCCGAGGATGTTTATGGCACCGATAATGTTATGGCCAGGTAATGTTCTGTTGCTTTTGGTACACGTGTCTTTTATTGCTTTATGTTCGTTTGTTACCATTTGATTGAAATACGTTTGTTTTACGGTGGGAAAATTACGCAGTTCTATCACCTTAAGAGGTACAAGTAGACAGGTTAAAATAAAAATATTTTTCATTTCCCTTCTCGACAACAGAGAGACAAATGCCATATTTTGTTTACTATTGTAGCAAAAGTAAGATTATAGTGGAATATTAATCGCGGTTGTTCTTATAAATGACTTAAAGGAATATTAAGTAAAAAAGTATGTTAGCTTTACACACAAAAAGAATCCAGAAGTTGGTGTTAGAAGATTTTTATTATTAGATTTTGTCAAAGAATACACATCTAGTATATTCACAGTACAGGTGAACAGAAGAACAGATATTTCTTACGTTAGTTTCAAAATTCAAGCTGAGCTTGGTTGGCTAAAAGCAATTAATATTGTAATTGGCCAACGTATAGTGGTCTGTTATCAAGGAGTAATTATAATTAATAATATATTGTCACGGCTAATAGTCGCCTCTCATCACTCTGCTCACATACCGAACACTCAAACAGTAAATTGCTGTGAGTATTATACAGTAGATATATTATATAGTATATTTGTGTTAATTAAATTTTGAAATAAAATATCAGAATAGGTGTAAATTGTGTAACCGCTGAATTGCAATGAACGCAAAATACAACGAGCAACCAAATGATTCGCAAATAAAAATACGGAGGCGAAAATAGGTGTTAATTTAATGTTTGTACGCCGGAATAAATCTTTAATACATATTTTAAGTGCAATCTAGCTGAAAGCGGTCTAATACATATGGCGTCAAAAAGAGTAATTAAATACTATTACAGTTAATTTTGAAAAGTATGAAGTAACGTATACATTTTGGCCGTATAATTTAATTCTGCTCGTGCCGAAAATTTTACGTTTAACAATGCAAGTGAAAATACGGCATTCTCGTGTGAATTTAAGCATTTTCCTCGGATCTCATAAAAATATTTCTAAGGAAATTCCCGCAAGCTCGGGTGTTGGCAGTACATTTCAGTTTAGAGGTGTGAAGATATAGTGTACACCGCGTAAAGTGTAATAAACACACAACAGTGTAGCGCTAGTGTACGTCCCGGTTACGGTAACTGTGAAGGGTTACGAATCACGGGCATTACAAGTGTTGAACATTAAAATGAATTGTACAGACCCTGTTGGTATACAGAATAGGTACATTTTAATGGTATATTAATGCGGTTGCATTTCAGGTTCGTATATTTTAGTTAATATGTCCCAATGACGTTCTTTATTATTAAATGCGCTGTAGGTGGTCAATATAATAAAACATATAAAAGTTAGGCCCTTCAGCCTGATATTTAGATCGAATGAAACTCTAAACTCGGCTAAGTGTTACGTAATGACGGGACGGCCGCGGCGGAGCGTCTTTATCTTTCATAATTATCCACCCTGTCTGAGTTTTATTTTTCCTTTTTAAATAATATCTTCTTAACATTTTCAGTTTTCTTGATATAATTTAAACCAAGTTTTAATAAATCAAGTAGACGACGGTTTCTTCCATTTCTGTAAAGTGTATCCTACGACTAATTAATGCAGATACAAATTAAACGATTCCTTCTCTAATTCCCTTAAATTGGGTGATATATTTATCTTCCGCAAAAACATGGGCTTAATTACCGAAAACACAATAGAGCGTTAATATTGAAACAAACGACGCAATAAAACGACTCAACGCCAGACAAATGTTCAAAATCAAGTGCAATTCTTGTGAGCCATGAAAAAACATTTGACAAATAAATTATAAATATCATAGATAGACGTCTTAGTTCTAGTAGTACAACCGAGCGTGCATATTAATTAAGTGGACCAGTCATTGGGCAGCTTCTCCGGAATCCGAGTAGACGCAGTGATAAATAGTACCCGGGCTCACTAAATCACACCTTATGAAAGAGCAGAATTAAGACGCTCCAGACGCCGAAATGTTTAAAACTTTAATCTTAGCCGAGAATTATGGAGGAAATAAAGCTAGTTTACGAAGTCCGGGCATCGTTCCGACTGTGATTTTAGTACTAAGATATTTAATGTTTCATTCATATATTTGTATCAACGAAAGATAAATATTTTGCTTGGGTGAATTGGCAAAAAAACACATTGCATTAACCCTATTTGCACAATCGTTTTGCAACTAACGGTGCTATTGAATCAGTAATCGTGTATTATATAAATGTAAGACTTATTAATTAAGTTAATAATATAGTTAGACATAGTACATTATCATTTTAGGTAAAGGATGTTCGTTGGATGTTAGTTCTAATCTCATGTTCCCTTTGATGTGTCGCGATAAGCCGCCAGCCACCATCATCCGGCAGCGATTCCTCGCATCGCTACATTTAAATTATGACTCGACATTATTGCATACTAATAATTAGAAGGGAATAATTTGGAAATGGATAATTAATATATTTGTGTGCCTGTGCATTTATTTATTTCTTGAGTTAAACAAGAAAATCTACGGACAGCAGAGTTCGTTAAAGCTGGCAGCGGCCGCACTAAATTATCGCCAAGTTTTATTTTTTAAATTCGTATCCGTATAATTTTCGCGAAATCTAGAAAATCCTGGAAGCCGCGTACATCTGCTAATCCTTCTTTATAACCGGCTTAAGTATATCCGGTTGCATTTTTGTATCGCTCCATTTTCCCCATTTTGCTGGGAATTAAGCGTTGACGCGGAAATTATTTACAAACGTGAGAGGCTTACAATTATCATTTATTTGCTTTTTTAGAACTTAAGATATGATTTTATTTTCATTTAAATAAATACTTATCATATACTAACAAATATTTAAATGCCCAAAATATAAATGAATTTGGAGGATTTTGTGAAAAACATGGAAAATACTGTAACCCTTTTTATTTTAATAAAAAGTATGAAGTAGAATGTGAATAGCTGATAAAAAGCTTATTTTTAAACGGATTATAAAGAGGTCTTCGCGAGTGGTTACTCCGATAACTTTCTCTTTTTTCTAATACGTAATGTATGTTTTTTATAATTTAATCCTACAGATGTCAATAGACATACTTGTATAATATAGTGATTATACCCTACAGTAACTTAACATATATAACTAATGTAACTATAATATTATTATTTATTCCACGTTTCCATCTCTTTTTATCAATACATTAATATTTACTAGTATTTTTCCAAGAAAAGTGTGACGTCATTGTGCGTTAGGAAGGCTGTTGCGGGAAAATGATGGGTGAATCCGTGCGACAGAGGGTTTCAACAAAACTCGACCACGCGTGAAAACGTGTTTTACTTCCAATAAATAGCGACCCGTCAGCTATATTTTTTAACATAACATATTTTTTAAAAGATTCCCCGAAGCTTGTAGCAATATATATCAATAATAATTCTTAATTTATTCCTTGACTTTGCCCAGTTTAGCAAATAAACAAAATAGATTTAGATTTTACAAACTGTTGTTTTTCGTAAAATTATATAATTATAATTATATTATCTTATTACGAACAATATATTTCTGTTTTTATTGTATACAATTTTCTATTTTCTGTCGTACATATATTACGTACTTACATACTAGTTATAAAAGGTCTAGTACACAATTTATGTAATATATAATGTTGGTCCGACTATTAGAAATTAATGCGTATGGGGTAATGGGGCATGTAATGGTATCCTATCCCTAATACTACTGACCCCAATCCTATCTCTGTGAAGGCAGTGTGCGATGCAAAGGGCGCCAGATATCGGCGACATAATAATAATACTGTGTCATATAATATAAGGTATAACTATGCTATTTAAATGGAAGAAATGATAGAAAAATGAAACTCAAATAAGCTCGTAAAACAAAATATTAAGAAAATTTCAATAGATGTCTAAACGTCTCAAATAATGAAGAGAATAAATACGCAATAAGAGGCAACAATGCGAAGTCTCGTTAAATTCGCACGCTCTATGGCTAAAACAAATTGATTGACGTACAAACGACCTTGTTTTCCTTATCTTAATAAAATTCTAAAGAATTATATATTCTAATATTATAAATTCTATACATTAAAGTCCGCTCTTACTGACTGAGGCTGAGGCACTCAAAAGAGCGAGCTCAAGTGTCCTTGAGATTACCAGTTTTGCCTTAAAGCTAACCAATAATGAGGTAATGGTGATTTCGGAAACAAAAAACATCTGTATTTTACAAAATATCATCCAAATTACGGCACCAAATATGTACAGTCTGAAATAACTAATGCGTAAACAATAGCTAGTAATAATGTGCTCGTTATTTTCGTTCTGACGTAGGTATTACCTAAATATTGATACTGTTATTATATTTAGGAATATTCGTTTATGGGGGAAACTAAATTTGTATTTTAATCGATCTATTTCCAATTTATATAGGTTAACTACTTCTATTTGTAAGAACAAATTCGTTTTATGCAGCAAGGAATAGTAAGTTTTGCGAGTTTCTAAACGCGACACAACAGGGTTGTCGCTACAATGAAGCAATCTTTTTGTTTCCATCAACATAATGCCTCCGCCCTCGTCACTCCTTTTTGTTACGTCAAATTACGGATGATTGATAGATCTAGTGTTACATATTAGCGTACATATATATTATAATCATATTTCAGTTTGATACTATTACCGCGTATTATCTTGGATAATGGATGGCAGTTATAAGCAGATATATTTTGTAGGCAGAAAGTAAGGGGTGCGAAGGACGTTGGGTATTGTGTAAGTTAAAAAAGCTACTTTACGTCGATAATGATTAATGAATAGTATTGACCTGAAATAATTTATCAACGACGAGAATTATATCAAAAATATCCGGTAACCTTGTAATATCCGGTCTTAAAATTATTGAAGTGAAAACTTCTTTCACGGCGTTGTACACTTTTTTTGGAATGGGTAAAAAATGTTAAACTCGCGTCAGGACACGTGATGGAGAGTAGACAGCTGTCGCGGCGTTTTTAATGTAAAATATAAATTGTCATGTTTGTGTACAATAGCGCAATAAATAAATATTGTATTCTACCAAATAAATCCCGGAGTGCCGTTGTATTTTTTTTTCATCGAAGTAGTTACATACCTACTTACGCAAGAAAATAGACAAATAAGGTTTTAACTATTGTTATGTACTTATAGGCATGAAAAAGACAGTATTTATAACCAACATGTCCTCGTGGGCAGCATTATATGGGAGAGATTACACGCCCTGTTACTGGCTTTTAATCTTAAGACACTGTTAAGCTTTATTAAAGTTTAAACATGTTTATAATTATTTGTAAGCAAACTTTGAGTGCACGAGTTCATGGCTGAGCCTCACACTCAATAGTAAATGACTGAACGCATTCCTGCGGGCGACAAAGCTGGCTGCAATATTGTCCTCGGGTAAACCGCAGTTTTGTTTCGACTCGGAAATTTAAGACAAAATTGCATCGTGTGTGTGTCTGTGCAACTGTTATAAAAATTTCTAGGAAATTTTCGCCTGACAGAAGTTTTGCCTATGGCTGAAAAGAGGTTGTAAGTTTTATTTTAGCAACATTAATAATAATAAATAAAGTGTATATCAAACATAAATATAAAGTTATGTTTTTCATAGGATTATAATATTATCGAGTTAAACTCTACAAGTAGTAATCTGCAAATCCATTAGACGATGCTTGTAGAATAAGTAAAGTGTGATGTATCGCAGTTTAGGCCTGAGGGTGCGAGATGGATTCGCCCGATTGTGACTCGTATATGTTTAAACTGAGGGTAGAAAATAGCATCATCTAAGCAATATTTGCTACATTTTATGTCCCACGAGGCGTACTGTATATAATACTATGCCAGATTTACACAAGCATATTGTTGGTTCAGTTACATTCGATTAAACATGAGCAAATATATTGAATTTATTTGGAAACTCTACGTACTGCACGGGGATTTAAATGTAAGACTCTAAATTTCCTCCAAATACGCTAAATAAATGTTTCCAAGTTAAATATTGTTCCACACGAATAAACCCGATAGATAAAATTATTTTAGAGACACACTTTATTCAGCTCAGCGTTATAATACCAGATAGCCTTTGAGTATAATAATTTCACAAGTAGTTTTTTAGGTTTCACCCTTTTAAATATAAGAAATATGACCTCTCCTTTGCTTCTCATAATCGGGCCAATCGGTTATGTGTCAAGACTTGTATAGTGTGACATAATAGGCTTATAAAAGCGGTTAAGTTTTTAACGTTTCAGTGATACTTCACGTTACAATCTCAATAAAAAATGTTGTACTGTTTTATAATCAAGAAGTACCTATGAAATTTATTTGAAACGAGATTTTAGATACAAAGAAATCCACTATATCATCAAAATAGAGGAACATGACTTTAAGAAATGAAATACAGAGGGAAGGATAAGTCCCGTAACGCAGCCTCATTCAACTCTCCCTAATGAACACGAGCTTCTAATTAAAACCCTCATTGAAACAGTCTAGATATTTTATTGAGTACCAATGAAATGTTTGATAGTATCTCGGATACTAAACAGTTGCACGGCTTGTATCTCGTGTGTTGAAAGTCAATTATGATAGCAATGTACGTATACAGAATCAATTTAAACAAGGAAAGTTGTTAATACTGTAAGATGGTAAAGTCAAAGTCACGTTTAGGACGTTACATTGTATTAAGTATAAGTTATCACATGCAAGAACACAAAATGTTATTAATCATATATATATTTTATTATTTAAAAACGAAAAATGTTAGAAATAACGAAATAATCAAAAATCTATACAGAGTTGTAGGAAGTTGTGGCCTTAGCACTTAACATTTCAAAGAAAACGTTAATTTCAGCCGTAAACACAGCTGTGCCCCAAGTACATACTTACGCGATATGAGCGATACACTCACGGGAAAGTGACGTAAAATTCAACGTAATAAAGTACGAAATTGAATAATAACATATTCATTTACTGAATTAATGAGAGCTGATTTATTACACGCATGGAGATTTTTGTGGTAAATGTCACGTCAAGATAATGGATACGCAAATATTTTATTTACGTTCCACGTGAAGGGTTCCAGTCGAAATTTTATATTTCACCGAAGAAAATATTTATAGTTTCACATTTTGGGTGATGTGGAAATTTGCTGATATGCCTTTGTATCTATTAAAATTAAAAAAACGTGAGTTGCATATAAAAAGTTTATTTATAAATGTTTAATCAACAAAATCAACAAAAGGCGCCTAAAGCTGTTAATGATTGTATAGAGAAAAATGCCATATTTTATATTAAGAAAATTTCAAGAAAACTAATATTTGTGCACAGTTTATAGTCTGTCCCGTATACAAAGCCAAATTAATAGTCCCCGCGAGCACCTGCAGTCGAACTTTTTACGGAGCTTTATGAGGTGACGGAGGGCTAATTAAATCGAGTTTTCGCTCAATTTTATACTTTTTACAGATAAAAATAACAGCCCAAAGCTTCATAAAGATTGAGAATAATTTTAATAGCAAAATTTTAATTTACATTTTACTTTTGCTGCCTTTGTTCCGCTTCTCTGCTCCAAAATACCTATATAGAGGCAGCTAGTTTATACGAGTAGCACTGACAAAGCAGGAATCAAATAAAACTCACTCTATTAACTTTGACAAGATACAGTTCAAATGACGGACGGATATTTTTATCATATCCAGGAGTATCTTTCATTTAACATCTCATAGTGAATAGTATCTACGTGTTTAAAAAAAGTTCAACTGACAATGCGTCCTACAAAGTTAAAGAGTAAACGTACTAAACGTATAGTAATGATATGTAATATGTATAATGAACTTTTCATTTCCACCTGAAAAAGACTGCGGGGTGTCACTAAGTGAGATACATGATGTGTATTAGTATCCATACTGTACTTACTCACTAGTTGTATGAGAAAAATAGTAAAACTAACTTTTAGGCAATTTCACAGCGAAAATAATGAAATGTGAAAAAATATAAAAGATAATTTTTCTTTAAATATTATTCAAAGTTCGTAACTAAGGCAAGTTAAGAGGGGTCGGAGGAACAAAATTTTATTAAAAATCTCAAGAAGGAAGAACATTACGCTATCCTAATTTGGGCCCTTAAATTAAATGAGATCCCAAACAACATAGCCTTTATAATACTCGGCCAGACAATATTTTATTAATTGGGTTTATTTCAATTAAGTATTAAAATACAGGAACCTCTACGTCATATTATAAAGTAATTAATTGGTGACAGTGACATAACCACTTGAACTTATGAGAAACGTTATAGATGAAATATATGTTTCTATGTAGACCTTGTCATTGGTTTGCAGTACCAACAGCACGACAAAATAATGCTTTACGAACCTTGCATTATTGGAAATGTTAATTAACATAATTCCCTCAGAAACGATCTCAAAACTTGAACAATAATTTTATAACCTGAATATAGGATTTTATAGAATATTATTATTAGAACTTTTACTAAAATATTTGATCTTTAAATAGATTTACTCTAGAAAGTAATTTTCAATTTTAAATCAATTTAAAGATCAAATATTTTAGTAAAAGTTCTAATAATAATATCCTTAGGTTCTCAGCTCTGTCAAATAATATTAAGAAAAATATTAAATCTTTTGAGAATTTGAAACGATAATACTAAGTACAATATTTTAAATATTACTATATGGACGTATACGTGTATTTGGTACAAATAATAGAGGTCTATTAAAGAAATAATAAGAAGTCATTAAAAATATATTTGTCTTTAGTTATTCTTACCACTTTCATGTCATTTAAAAAAAATAGTTTTATTTATTATTTAACTCATCGCTTTTACTTCAGTAAAAACTTAATAGAATGTTGAATGTTGTTAAAAGAGCACAAAGTCCCAACAACAAATGTAAATCCCGTCATTACGGTCCTCACTAGTCACTCCTCAGTAATACATGTCTCGTGTGAGTGGTATTAGCCCCCTCTGCCCCATGCCCCGGCCCCCCCCTGGCCGGGACAATTAACGCGAACCATCTGCCTGTGACGCAAGCCTTTGTCATGATTAACTTTCAGCGTTGAATTTTGTTTCTAAAATTGTTGGTTGGTAATAACAAAATGTCACGAATCAATTAAATTTACTCAAAATAATTTAGTATCGAAAATAATCTATTGAGAAACACGTTGTTTTATTGTGTAAAGTATAAAACTAAATTATAATTCCATAAATCATAATCTCGATATAAAAGTGAATGGAATGTTTATGGGATCACTTTGTGAAAATTTAAGCTCGGCGTGCGCAACCGGTCCTGACGAAGGCGTCCAATAAATGGAACAAATCAATGATAATGCCATATGAAACCGAATTGGGAGATGTCGTGAATGGAATCCGGTTGTAATTCCCCGGAGGTTATTAATTTCAAATACCTAATCCTCAATTGTTTGTCGCGTTAATATCGCCGACACACATCTACGGCGCGGGTCCCATAATGGGGCTATCAGCACACAGCTATTATAAAATAACTTGAATATTTTAGGAGATCTATTGGGGAGTAATATTGGCATGACACGATTCATTTTTAAAGTACCAGTAATTAGTATTTTTGATACCTGTTTTATGAAAGCATCACACACATATTTCAGCTCTCAATTATAACTATTATAAACATCAAGTTAATGACTTAAGTAGCTCTTAATGAAAGACTGTATCTGTGTTGTGTGGCACTTTATAGGTACTTATTGGTACTTTTTAATCGTTTTTTAGTATAATAATCATATAACAATCAAATATACAGTATTTACTATTTTCTTAGAAATAATTAAAATTAAATTGAAAAGTTTGATCCCTGTGTGCCTTTAACACTGGCAGCATTTCCTCGCTGTATTGCGATACTAATTCGTTGAGCGAGGAAAGCACCAGCTCTGGGGTCTCCGGTACTAACTTAAATCTTTAATTAGCAATGGACCCCACGGCCCAAGAATCTTTAATCCTAAGGGAACAAAATCGAAGTTGGAGAAAAGGCTCTTATTTGAGTCGTTTATTATTTTCCGCCTACTCTGCGGCCGCCCCAGCTTTTTTGTTTGTCCGAGGGACGTGAGACGGGGCTAACGTGTCCGTCCACACAAGTAGCATCCCATACCAAAGCCCGTCCCATCTTCTAAGGAATCAATGACAAACGACCACGGATGGGATCCGGCCACTTGCCATCGTTTCTTGCGATGCCTGTTAGCTCCAAAATGGCTGGAACATTGACGGAGGCATGAGAGCGGCTGATGATGTCGCTGAGCGCAGCGTGGCGAGAAAAACGACTTGCACTCTTTTGGCAATGAAAGCTGGAAGCAGAAGGATGGAGTCCAAGTCTACTTACGTGAAAGCCACAAGGACACTTATGTGGAGTACATATGAGTATGTACTTCTTTTCATTCGCACAATTTACACACAATTCTTCCATAATCTAAAAATTATTTTGTCAATAAAATTCTGATATTCAAACAGAAAGCACTAGAAAATTATTCAATTAATAGATATTCACAATAACTCTCAGCCGCCTTTGCCATAAGCGTAACAGCATTTTCTTGGCTTTATCGAGACACTTATTCGATTACAAAAATTTAACACTAATTCACAATAACACAATAGCAACTTTGTATGATTGAAACTTGATGTTTTTTTTTTTATTGTGCTAAAATTGTTTTGTTTCAGTAGTAAACAATTAGTTACTTTTGAATAAGGCTTTTCACCTCAAAACGTTTCCTTGTTGCATTGTTGTTCTTACAATTTTCAACAATATTTAAAGGGAACTACGGGCGCCTTTTATGTTAATTTTGAATTTCCGTAAATAAACTTGGGAACGAAATTAAAAATTTGTCCAGGAGAATGTTTTTGAGCAACAAAAATAATGCGATTTTCCCGACGGATCGAGTTGAAAGAAATTTGAGGAAAGTTTATTTGAAGCTAAGTAATTAGAGTTGTAAAACTTGGCACTTCGTTACCTTAATGGCTAAAGCATGTACAAAAACTAAATAAGTTTATCACGTATAAAAAGATGCTCTTTGGCTGTATCCGAACACGGCTCATTACTCAGAGGAATAACAAACAATCTGGTCCGCCACAAGAGTTAACATAACACAACGGAAGCGAAACTATTAACAATTAGCAGCGGCGTTGTTCTGCACACACTACACATAATTTATTTTTCATTACACCGAAACGGTGAAGCAGATAAAGTTAACATTTGCGCGGCAACCCCGATAAATATGCCAGCATTACATTGTCGTTACGCAGTCGGTCGCCACTCGTAACTCGCAGATCATTTGGCAATAGACCGCTCGCAAACTAACCTAATTGCCACCCACCGTTTGATATCGCTAAAATCCATGTTTTCACTTCGAGGCGCGAGTCTCGAGAGATTAAACAGACTTTTAATTTTGTGTTGGAGGTTGAGATGTTGACTTATACTGGTTTTAAACTCTTAGGTTAGCATCTTTTCGAGTCATACGTTCATAGACAAGTTACTAGCAGCAATGAAGGATTTAAGAGTTACCAAAGTCTTATCTGTTTGTAAACGAACTATTGAGAAAGTAATTAAATATACATTGATGTAATAAATTTAAGGCCTTGCTAAATGCTACTTATTGAACGGCCGCCTCC
Organism: Pieris napi; assembly: GCF_905475465.1. Classification (NCBI taxonomy): domain Eukaryota; kingdom Metazoa; phylum Arthropoda; class Insecta; order Lepidoptera; family Pieridae; genus Pieris; species Pieris napi. Next base: position 138,608 of record NC_062239.1, on the reverse strand, counting down.
GCTTGTCGCTTAACCCACACGGCTCTTATCTATGAGTGTTTTCAGCACCCTCACCTATATCATTAATGGTCGCAGCAGATATGATAACTACGTGAATATGTAACGACTTATTTACCCAATGATTACCGCGATTCTCCTGATTACATTGTGTTGTGACCCTTTCCTCTATTATTTCGTTATTTTCATACATTTTCGGTATTAAATTATGAAAATGCTCCCATAGTTTTCAGTTATTCACTGTTGCGTTATTAATGTTGAGTTGTTCAGAATGCAAATGTTATATTGTGTTAGAGCAATTTGTCTTTTGTTATTATACGAGTACGTGCAATGCATGAGTTATTTATAGATAACGAAAATTTATATATTAATGGATGAATATTTTTTACTTATGTTTAACTTATAACAACACAATCTTTCATTTATTTGATAACAGCACAATGTCAAAACGTAATCAACGCTTGCATTTATACCCTAATGAGAAAATCTTGTATATTTTCCATTAAAAATAAATATAATTTTAGTGTCCAACTCGTTCATAGAAACAGATGATTAAATACCTCGTATAAATTTCTCAACGCAATTTTACCATACATTAAAATTAAAAATGCAACCTCATTCAACATATTCAATGGCCGTCCCAAAAATATATGGATGTTTGAGGCAAAAAGGTATGAATAAATAAGGTGGCGAGTCGAGTGTAATTTCCTTGCTACATACATTAATGGCCGCATTATCCACACTCAAAATTGTAATCGCGAAACGATGAAGCAATTAGTGAGGGTTAAAAACCCGATGTTACCGCACAAAACCCAAAATGTTTACTTTGAACCAAAATCCTCCGTGAAAGCTTCATTGAAAAATTGGAAATAAGATATATATATATAAGTATACAAACTTAGTTACAATTTAATCATACGAATCTATGCAACAATATTATCAGGCTAATTAATATATCTATAACAATAAGGGGAAAAAACTATTTACATGTAACGCGTTATTAGCATAGAAACTGAATAAAGAAAGTACAATTAGCATACAAAGCTTCACTCTAACAAATAGAATCGGTTTAAAGACTAATTTAGCCAAATCCCGTGCCGTGTCGTGTCATCTGCGCCACATGATGTATGCGCGCTACGTGACTCGCCTTTTGATCGACCACTTTTTAAACTTTACACAAATGCGCCAACTGACAGATGCCACTAACTATCTATTTACTCTGTTTTATTCCGATTTAAAGATACCTAAGTTTTTGGACAATTATGCTTATCAATGATTTAACTCTATGTTCTTTTGTCTGTTGATACTTATTATTAATACCACTTGTGTAATTCTCCCAGAAGACGTTTGATGGTTCAAATGAGTGATGTCAATTAGCTGTCAAAAAGTACCACAAAAGTAATTTCCTGCGATCGTGTATGAAGCGTCGACTCCACCGCATTCGATTATTTACAGCCGACGTAATTATACCCTCGCGAACATATGTCTCTGACGCAGATTAAATTAGTTGAAATTCTATGAGTAGCCCATGTTTAGTTGCTACCAGTGATAAAAATGCATATTTATTCTTTCATTATTTATCATGCCTATAGATACCAGTAGTTACCGGTTAGTTATAGCTCTCGCAAAAACTATGTAAAAACTAAACAGGCACGCCTCTACGTGGTTTGTATTATAAATTTAATATTTGTAAAAGGTAGATAATTATTCAACACAATACAAGTTTGATAATGATGATTTTGTATCGCGATGTCTACGCCATATATGTGTAATTATGAAAACAAAGCCTTTGTAACGCTGTGAAGCTATCAATAACGATGAGCTAACGGCCGCTATGCTACGTCGTTACTCTGCTACGTCGCACGCACGATACTACACGTAATCAATCTTCTTCATTAATTACTTTATGATACGTTAATAGTGAGCCTTACACAGTTGAGTGACAGTTGTGAAAAATCATATCATAATTTTATAAAAATTCGGATATTGTATTGTTTACCTTTGCATTTTGGGTAAACTACCGTTCAATTTAAACTGAAGATACTTCTAGAATACAAAATCAAATATTGCATGATCGTATATATTTCGAATACAACTAATATAGAGGTTTTAACAGCTAAATTTAGATTTTAGTAAGCTACCGACCGAATTATCTAAACTGCGCTACAGATCTAACTACTTGTTTTGCTCTTTTATTGCATTACTCAATTTGCTTCTTATGAAGTCGGGCACTTCAGTGATATCCTTGTATTTTGTATATTGTTTATATTTGTTGTCTAAACTAAAGACACTTTACAATCAATTTTGTATCTTAAGGCTACTTTTTGTTTCCTGCCCATTACTTATTTCAACCCACTGGCATAAAAAAATATATCTAAATATACCTACTGTTGTAAAGTCTGTTTTTACTATACTAAAGTACAGCTACCAATTTAAAGATAACGGTTGAAAGGACAATAATTTAATTAAACGGCATCCAGGCAAGTCGCGTACATTTATAAATTAACTTACGTAGGATTGTTCGTTTCAAAGTCAATTTATCGTTTTACAATCAGTGGAACTGGAAATGTTGCGATCGGAAATGGAAGGAGGAAAAACCAAGTGAGAGTGGAATTACTAATGAAGCTAATGGGTAATTTACGTGTTTCTATGGAATACACCAATTAAATTTAAAGAATTCTTAAATTTTTAATATACCAAATGTTTTTCTCGATCCCAATTCAGTATTATATGACGTTTTCTCATTTGAACCATCTCAATTATTCGAAAGTGAAAAAAGATCACGTTTTCGAATCCAACAAAACCTATTAAAGTTAGCGTGTACTTGTTTACATAATTCAAGAGCATAGACAAAAGTCGCGGAAGGATGCGAGAGGGCCGACAGCGATAAATAACCCGCTACACAACCGCTTCTAACGTTGTTTTTGTTCTGTTGTTTATGACTTTAGTGAAGATATTTTGACGCTAAATTTGTAATGCTCTTATTAACAATCAACTGTCACAAAACACAAATTATCAGTCCTACACTAAATTGTGGTCTTTAGTACGTTCACGTACCAAACTATGGATTATAATATATTATTGGGTTTATTATAAATGAGTTTCTTATATTGTTGTTTCAACAACGCCTTCAATTCTTAGAGCTCGAAATGTACACGTTTTTGTTTATCTGTTCAGATTATTAAAGAGTTGTAGGAGATCATGAGCTACAATTACCATTTCTTTTTACTTGACCATGAATTATTTGGGTATTTCGAACTCAAAAAGGGATTCCTAACTATTACGAAAGTTTGTTAATGAGCAATATCAAAACACAAGCCGAATGGAAATACGTTTATAAGTACATACATCTACACTACACACGTTACAGTTATTTTTATTTTAATACAGTTTGTTTGTTTATAAACGAATTCTCTCAACATAACATCTTATAATTGGGCAAGGACTGATATAGTATAATTGATTAGGTATGTCCAAACTTAATCAAATGCCGATTAGCTGTGAGCATCTCGATAACAGTATCTGTACATATTGTCCCAGTAATGCATTCGCGTGCTTAGGCAGATAACAGCCTCTCCACTTTATGAATATATATTTATAATTTAAACTAACTATTCTGTGATATATTGCCTGCCCATTGAAAATCATAGTAAATATGAGACCCCTACGAAATGCACAAGATGTAAAACACAGGAACAACATTAACCAGATGATATATGCTAATAAAGTTGTAGTTCTAAATGTTTTTTATAATTTCTAAATTATCTATTACAGTACTAACTTTAAATATAAATTAATGATAACTTGTATGTAGTATTGACAAATTATGGAACAAAATACAAATAAAACCATCTGTAACGGCTGTAAGGCGTTGCGCGAGTTCGTAGCCCGTAGCGATTCTCGCTCTCTTAAGGCGGGGTTCGCCTTAATAAACGTAAATCCAATGAAATTCGCAACAAAGTGAACTGTTTCGAGTGTGGCTTACCGAAGATTTGTAACTGGCGCTTGATATAAATTCTCTACAACTCAGCTCGGCCCGCCCTCGGTCTAGTATTAAGGAATTTAGGACAAATTTCTGCTTTAGCGTGCATTACTGATGTTAGTTTATAGTAGTTAGTGTGTATAATAATTTTTCTTCTTCTAATTTATGGTACAGTGTCATAAACAGAAATCCGCATACCGCTAGGGCTGTACGGCAAAGCGTCCCCGAAGCGTGGGGCTATAAAAGTTAGTTCCAGTGAAGCGAAGTTCATATGGAAAAAGTTAGTAGGACACTTTAGCAAATGTGCCGATTTCAACACCGCTGAAGGAAATAACAAAAAAGTTTTGACTTATTACCCGCCCCGTTCGTAAACATGTTACAGAATGTTTTTTTCAATTCTGACATAACTAATTTGTAAGCTATTCAAGCAAAAGAGGTCCATAGGAAATTTACTTGGTCACATCCACTTTTATGTACGAGTAACATCAAATATTTATCTTTTTATTAAAAATTATAATAATTGTACCACTGACTATATAGTCATAAGAAGTGGTGCGCGGGAGAGGGGGGAAATAGGGGTATGTGTAGTGTTTGAACCAACAAGCACCTAATTACTAGCTCCTCTCTCCAAACTCAGTCCCACCACCCCAGCACGAAAAATACAATGTTGCTATTATATATTAATTTATTTATATAATAATTTCGTTATTTCTACATTTTAATGTTCCTAGTTTTCTATGGTATTGACGGTTGAATAGTTCTACAATTCAGTCACTCTTGTCTCAAAAAATTGTTTGATCAAGTCGCAAAGGGTTACTTTATCAAATTTTTTAGTGAACATTCATCGTGGAGTATGAAATCTGACGTATTTGATTTTCAAATTTTATTGTTTATCTTATAATTAAGACGTGATCTGGCCTTCTTCTCTTCTCTCTTCATTCTCAACTATCTTGTTATTCTCTTTAATGGCACATAATTTTTTGACACTCATAGAAAAATTAACTCATTACTCTGTTTTGACTTTTCTATAACTGTGTGGCGTATTGGTAGTGCATATTCCAGTAATAGATACCATAAGGTAAAAAAGGTCAAATAAAGTAAAAATGCAATAAATAAGTTCAACTTCTTCTCCGTTAAGAAAAGTAAGAGATTCCAAAAGCAAAAGTAAATAAAACTATGTTAACCCCGTTTGTGGTAATTAAATGAAAATAAAATCAAAGTTTCCGTCACTTCAAAATCGCATTACAACGCTTCGGTAACGGTTAAACCTTAAAAAATCAGACTCGTAAAATAAAGTGTCTCAAAAAGGATTTGCGCTTAAAACGCTTTCATTAGCTCCCGAAGGGTTTCTTGATAGAAATGGCACCATTTGTATTGGGCTAATCGAGACTTACTTAGAGAATTTCTCAAGTTATCATTTGTTACTTCGATTGAGATATCCCAAAATCAGCCAGATGATGCTAATGGGACATGAAAAGCCACTATTATCTGAGATTATAACAACCACGAAAATTGTAATGTGTTTTATTATTATTTACACACCATTCTTGTTTTATAATCGTGCTACACGTCATTTGATTCCACATTCCTTTACGGAATTTGATTTGGTTTTAGTTTGAAATACTAAAGTCATAAAATCCTCTTAAACAACGATGAAAAACTTATCGAGGATAAAATCATTTTTTTTAATTACTTTTATCATTAAAAAAGTGTAGCGTGTATATAATATACGTATAGGTACGATACAAATCTTTACATAATGACTTTTAGCTCTCGCTTGAAGCAGTAGTGAATATACTATCCATGTTAGTATTAGCTGCGCATTTGTGCAATTAGTTCCGAAATGCAAATAGTGCTAAAGTTGGTCTGTGCATTCTCGAGCCACGTCATTGCACCGAACAATGTTTTGTTATTCACTTGCCTTTGACCATAAACTCAAAACTTAAACACAATAACTGAAGCTTTTTTACTGAATCCAAAACATCTCTTTAAAATGCAAACGCATATTATGATGTTTCAAAACGGTTTTTGGTTTTCTACCCATTACCACCTGTACCTTGGTGGTTAGAAATTGCTGGAAGGAAACCAAATGTCAGTTGGCACGAAAGAGAGTCGTTAATAATATTTATGTTTGAAAAATGAAAGTCTATCAAACGTAAAAGTTAGAGTTTACTAAACAATCGTATTATAATTCAATTTGTTGAAATTTCGAAAGTGATTTATCCTTTGTTGTATAGATATCTATTATTATAAAAATGGGTGTGTGTTTTAAAGCGCAATCACAACACAAATTTACACTCGAATTAAGCTCAGTTTTACGTGAGTAATAAGATTTATTTCTGCCTTTTAAAACTATAATACAAACATTTGAAACAGGTCACCCGTGTTCCTCTCATAGATGGAATATTTATTTTATATTTCATGAAAAGTATATTTTCTATTCACAAATTTCCAATTGCAAAAAGCGTTCGTTTATGTTTTAAATTTTTCATGGCGGCTGACCGATTTCATTTTGTGCCATAAGTGATTACTAGTTTACATATTTTCCCGGCTCCACCTTCGATATTCAAAATGTTTCTTCCAAAAGTCAAATACAGATAGGAATTAATCTATATCATCTAATGATTATAGCCATTGGGATAAACTTGCCGAATTAACATGAAACTGATATTGAATATAACTAAGGAGATTGAGGGACAGAAGCAGAATGTTTCAAAGAGGGCTTCAGCAGAGAGATATTCCACTGGATATTATTACACGTTATGGTAGGGGAGCCCAAGAGGGGATTTCGGGATTTACTAAAGCGCGGCAGATTAATATATAGGGGGATACCTTGTACCCGGTTAAGTACCTCCACAAAATATGAGGCCCATATATAAGGCCGCACGTGAAGGAGACAGGATCAGTTTAGTAAAAAAAAATTGACCATCAGAAATTCCCGAGCGCGTCAGATTAAGGTAGGGTGAGTTAATTACATCCTAAAAAGTGTATATTCCACTAATCTGACAATTTGAGAGTGACGGAAAAAAAGGGGAGGGCAACAAAGTTGTAAAAAAACAACGTCATCTCGACATTCTCGAGCGTAGCTAATTTTTTTTTTATTTTGAAGGAAATAATTCAAGAATAATGAAAAATATATAATCTGACGATTTCCGCAAGCCGAAATAACAAAAATTCGTCGATAAAGTTAAATGCGTGCAGCTGCGTGATGCCTACATTTCCTTAAACCGATCGGAATCTACTAAACGGCGTTCTAAATATTTCCCTCAAAATTACATTTCCTGTGAATTTGAACCGATTCGGACCGATAGATTTTGAGAAATTTTGAAAAATCTTAAAAAAATAAGAAATATTTTTTTTAAAGTGGTTTCTTTATCGATCAACTTCAAAAACTAATCCGCCTTTGAGCTTAAAAAACCACGTCGATCGCCACCAAGCTGGTCAAAAGCGGTTGATTCGTTCGAGAGATATCGTACACGAAAGAAACCCGAAAAAGTGTTTTTTCGGGATTACTCCGAAATTTGTGGTTCGATCAATTAAAATTGCAAAATGACTTATGAGGATGATAAAACTGCGTCGAATGCCGCCAACCGCGTGAAAATTGCTTGATCCATTCAAAAGTTATTGCGGTTTGAAAATTCCAAAAATAGTGTTCTATGAAACTTCTATTAGACTTTCGAGCTTGGAGAGCTCAAATGCATAGAAATGTTATTTCTTTGAACTCAGCGAGCTCAAAATATCAATTTTAAGCGCCCAGGAATGGAATTAGCGGGAAGTTGCAGGGATGGCACTTTAGGTGAACCGTTTTTCTATTTTTTTTTGTCAGATCAGGCGAATCCCTCTAGATAATCGTCAGATTATGAGACAGTACGTTTAGAACATAAAGATGAACCACATATATCTTAATCTGACGCGCTTGAGTATTTCAAAATTGCGATTTTTTTTTGCAAATTAAGAAAATGGCTGTGGGTTTGCGTCCCATCGAAATCATCAGATTAGTGAATGAGAGCTTTTTTTTGGTGCACTTAACACTCCCTTAGAAAATCTGACGCGCTCGATAAAAATTTTTTTTTTTTAATTTTCAACCCTTAAATACAACCACCCGCATCATGCAAACGATCAGATTAACATACGTACATTATTAAAAATACGTAGGGCATAGATGCTATCAATATCTGACGCGCTCGAGGATGTCCATGCAACAGTTTTTTTTTACATATTTAACTATCTATAGCCGCTTCCCCCACCGATGAAAAGGAATTTATCATATAACATTTTTTTCTTCTTTTTATCTAAGCTTTGCATCCCAATAGGTCTCTACGACGCTCGAGTAAATCCCCATTTAGCATCGTGGGCTCCCCTACCATTACTGGGTATACGTATCAGGACTTGACGTTCACTTAAAGGCTGGTATCTGACAGATACTATGAATACGTACGCGTTTCGCGCTTTTCTTATCGTAATGATTGATCAATGATAGTTAATCAAAATTAACTATGTTAGTAGTAAAAATACTTTGATTCAAATATAATTTACTTGAGGAATACATCATAGTATATTTTTTTAACAAATTTTATTATAAACCGTGTCAAATTCGCCTGAAAATGTATGTCGAAAAGAGTTAATGAAAAACATTGCTTTTATTATTCCTTAAAAATATTTCCTGATATACTGAACACAATATTTTTTGAATAAGTTTGTGATTAATTTAGACTTTTTACTAAGTGGTATAAAAATTCTTAAATTTAACCGTCCACAATCCACATGCACACAATCGATTATTTAATAAATCGAGTAATTGATGAAACTCTCAGAAAGATTCTTCTATTTGCAGACCATCGATAAGACAAACTAGTTCCGAAAGGCATTGAAACAAAAAGATAAGCAATAACAAAATCAAAGGGACAGCGAAATTGCATAGAGCCTTTGAGCAAATACGGAAATTTGGTTTCCGGCATCTCATCTCCGGAATCACGCCGTACTTTACGTGCCCGTCAGCACAGCCTATACCTATTCGGTGAGGCTGTATTCTGTGTAGCTTTGTTCATATATATGTTTCAAATAGAATGGGATTGTAATTGTATTAATTCAAGTTTCAACTGTCAAGGTACGGATCAAGAATAATACTAAATAATCATTACGTACAAACCAATTGAGGAAGATCGTTACCCTTCGTACGCGGGGCACATTCATACAGTCAAAATAAAACTTTAACGAAACAAAGTACAGTCTTTTTTTTTGTGTGTGTGCATGAGTCGAGGTACTAACTATACATCAACGAAGTTTCGCGAAATTCGCACCGATGAGAGTGAAGTTACAGGCAAGGACGTGTGTTCGCGCTCGGTGAGTAATTTTTTGATCAATGTTTTTGTCTCTTGTTACCGTAGAAAAAATAAGTTTTCGTGTAGAGTATTCCATCAGTAACTAGCAAAATATACTTAAGATACGTCTCCAATACTTAATTTATGACGTTTTCCAATTAATATTAAAATCTATATATATAAAAGAAAGTCGTGTTTGTTACAACACTTATAACTCGAGCACGGCTGGACCGATTGCCATGGTTTTTGATTTGTTGGATTTGTTTCCGTCCCGAATAGCAGAATAAGCAATAAAATATCGGATAAGTTATCGAATAACAATAAATTAATTAATTAATTTTACGAATGCAAAAACCATATGGTGCCATCTGTTGACAAAACTACGCATCATTTTACGTCGAATTCGTGTCAGTTCAAGAAATTCCGATCTTGAGGTGAATGAGGAGATGCATAACCATGCTTTGATCCTGATCAAAAGATGTTGGATATCAGAGAGTGCTTAACATGCAGTATCGCCATATTGACGCTAGAGAGAAGATGCCTAATGTGTAAAACTGCCATTCTTCTTTCGCAATGGCAAGCAATAATACATTTCTATATTTGCAAAAAAGTTGTATTAATGTAATACTTAACATTAATGAAATCCTAAAATAAGTTAAATTAAAGTAACAACGATACAATATAAGGTTGTAGGGCGGAACGAAGTTAGCCAGGTCAGCTAGTAAGTTATATTTTGTTCTTATTCAGTTAGTGGGGTACTTTCGGACAGCACTAGATGGGGCACATTTGAACGAATTGTACAACTAAATTTGTATGAAAATATTTTGTCGACACGAACTGTCATTTTCATACAAATTAAGTTTTCGACTTTCTACATACACTACTGTTAAGGCATCTTGGCTAAACCCTCTGGTAGGTAGGTAAGATAGTGTTAGTGTGCTAATTGCAAATTTTTGCATTAACTTTGTCCTGTGTTGCTATCATTGCTATCGTCGATGTAAATATATGTTTATATACCTATTTTTTATTATATTTATTAAGGTTGACTTTGATGCTTGTGAACCAGATGCTGTGAATAATTTACCAATCCATCAAATAGTAATTCCTTCGAAGTCAGTTTTGACACCAGAGGCATTTCGACCCTAACCGCATGTTACAAGATGTAATAAAACAAACAAAATGACGACGACGGCCAGGAAAACCACGAATTTATACTGCCACACCCGAAAATAAGAAGTGCTAATCCACACCAAAGAGCAAAAAATGTGATTTTAAATTAAATTAAATTTTGTTTTACATAAGAAAAGCTATGTAATTTTTGTTCACTATAAGAAAAGTATTTATTTTTGTTTAATAGAAGTTAAATCTTTATTTTTGTGTTTAATTTCATTGCTAATAAATGAATTTTGAACTACCCCACAGCGTAAGAAGGTACCCCCAACACTGTACGCAGGTGCCCCATTGATGTACGTATTTCAGATTTAGTTTAGTTAAACCAAAAATGGTTTAATACCTTTTTTATTCACTTTTTGTATCTAGAATTTATAATGTTATTTAACTTTGACTTGCACATACTATGGCTATATTTCCTTTAAATTCCTTTACAAAACAAGTTTCACCAGCCATCTAGTATCACCTTAACTCGTAAATGGATTGACAGACATCTACGTAGAAAAATATTGAGCCGTTCTTTTGGAGCCTAAACGCATGAGCTAACAAGTTCTATATGAACACAATGACATCGACTTTAATATTGACACAGAGGCACAAAGCGAGGAACTCCACGAGCTGGGAGTCATTACACTCAGCCGCAGAGCGGAGACAAAGCGCCTCTAATTGGACGGAAGCTGTCCTCACTACTGTGCGTCTGGTTGCCGGCCGCCGCACACGATACCTGCATTAGAACCGGATATTACAATAATATGCAAACACCGTCTACTCTAGCTACTTTATTGTACATTTCAATAACAATTTTTTTATAGAAATGTGACTCAAAACATATATCTTTTTATTAAGAGTCAAAAGAGATCCTTGTAAGGGTTGTAACAGCTTCTACGAGAAATACATCTTAGTATAAGAAAAGATGAACAATCAGTTAGTAGGTATACAAAGTCTATGTATGAGCCGCGGCCCTCAAAAGTTGCGGCTCTCCGGCATTGTAGTCACGTCCGGTGTCGATATTCTATCGAAGTAACCCTCGGTAATTTATGGAGCCAGAGAGGCGTGCCGGTATGAATTATGGTCAGGACAGACGGACTATTACGTTTACAAAGTAAAATATCCGCTGGACTCACATCCTTGATGAAATATAACCAAAGTCGTAAACCATCATAATAAAGTAAAAGTCATCTGAATATTAAATATAAATTGCTTTTAGATTGCGACGATGGCTTAATGGACGATGGATTACACAAAAGTCAACCCAAAGACACACATTATTTCACCTTTTTCTACAACTATTTATAATTTTATCTCAAATCAATGCACAATCATATTTGTAGATTTTTACAATATGAAAGAATCTACAAATAATATAAGTACAAAGCACACGACAAAAAGAAACCATCAATTCTCGATTCGATTTGAATAAAAGGTATTCTTTTGTAAGCAAGGCCTAGGTACGTACAATGGAGGGGTCATTTTTCACTCGGGTTGGCCGTAAATCACAAACAGACTGCCATATTTCATAGTCGATAGAGTGGCCGTCGCGGGACAGGAATTGCGATCGAAATATCATTCCATACAACTCAATCAAATTCAAGTTCAAAGCTGAAGTAGTCTTTATGGAACTTTAAATAATTTGAAACAAAATATTACACTTATACTGCAGTTTTAAATTTCTAGTCCCCTGTAGAATATTTGATAAGTCGCGCTTTGTTTCCGGGCTATTTATATACAATTGATTAGCTCGAGTCAACACGGACATAAATATCGACAAACTATCGTAGAAGCTAATGAAGCACCTTCTAAGTAGAATCACTTAAATTTCAATAGAGGCAGCCGCCTAAGTAGCAAGTACTGCTGTCATCTTCATCGGAGCATATCCTTGTTGCCGGCCCACTGGCTCGGAAACCAGCCGCCTCTCACATTATACGAGTAATTTAACGGAATACGGTTAAAGCCTATCTTTGCACGGAGTCGGATTTTACAGGAGATAACTGAGAGATAAGGCAGTGCGTCATTCACACTACGATTAACTCTAACCCAAATTTAGTAAATTTTTACCATTAGCTTTGTTTATATGACGAAAAATGTGTAACTTCTCCCAGAAGCTTAAGCATAATAATATATTAATCGCTCGTTTCTATTTTTATATGATTGAACAAATAAATGTCTAATTTCTTTGTGCAGTTACAATGTTTTTAATTTTCTGTCACAGTAGTAGTAATTTTGATGTTTGATGTATTCTTAAGAATTTGCATCTCAATTTATATTAATGTATTTATATACTATTAGATATAATAGGCTGTTATGATAAGTTATAATGTAATGTAAGGCTTACTCTTCTCGAAATAAAATTGTATAAACCATATTAAGATCCTTCTTTTACAACGTAATTAGGTGTTTCTTGTACATATTATAAACGTAGCCGTAAATCGGGTTATTTCATAATAAGGAAAACCGATTATCTCTTCGTATATTGATAAAAGATTCCACGTCGTAGCCTCGACTTCAAACACAGCCCATACTTTATCATTCTCTCCTCACTTCCCCAGGGACAAGACATGAACCCGAGACTTTCTTGCTTTACAACTTATGGATAAGGCCAAAGACAACGTATAGGGCTACCACTCCCCTCTTCACTTCTAATACTAAACGCAAAGTATGTAGAATTCATAAAACAAGACTTACATTCGGTCAACCTCTATTGTGTTTAGCTTAGAAAATGGCCGAGGCCGAGGTTCGATGGTGCATTAGGCCCATTTAATTGTTTTTTTTATGAAATATGTTCAATCGAATATTACATATGTGTGTTATTTAGTAGTGTGACTGATCATTTTAGGTTAAATTAGAAAATAATTTATGTATTTACATATCTGTTATGATTCACACAAATACAAATTTAGTGCGCTTCTCAATATTTTATTTTTCAGTGAACATTTTAATATCCAGTTCCCCTAATATTCTGCTTAATGGTGTTTATTACAAAGATGATCAACCTCAGGGAACATCAAAATCAATACAACCCTATACACGCACACAATCATGTTTTATAATTTTTGTTTTGAGATAATAGGGATGTGAATAGAAATTGACGAACTGTAATTAACCAAAACGGAAAAATTTACGTAATAAATATTATGAATAAAAATTTGCTTTATACTAAAAATACTTAGTGGTAGATAACCCTATGCAGTCGCCAAGTGAGGTTTACCGCAAAAAGCTCTTATGAATCATAGCTTACATAGGAGTTAAAAGGGAGCCTATTTACCACTTTACTTGAACATGTGTTTTACGGTTTCTTTAGCCTATGACTTGAAAAAAAGAATATATGGCTACAGAAGAATACACACCAAACAAAAAAAGATTTACTTTAGTTTAATTAAGTTCAAAAGATTTCAAGAAATACAACTTCTTTAGCGCGTATAAACGCAAAATTATTAATTACAATATTTAAACGTTGTTTGTTTAAATACCAACGATATTTAAACAAATTTTACTGTTTACTGATTGCGTAAAAACTCTTTAAATTTATTATATTAATTATTATAATACGTAATTATTTTATTTCAATATTGCAAGTAAAATAACATTTTCAGAAACAATAATCATATTTTGTTTTACTTTAAGGATAAATTATGAACCTTACGTTAGGTATATACTGTCTATAATATGTATAAAATAAACAACATTTTATTATAATAAAAGCTATTTTTTTTTATATTTAAGCAGGCATTAAAATGTTCTTAATTGCTATTTAAAATTAGGTAAAAAAATAAAAATATCTTTAATATATAATATAGTTACACTTCTATCCCATCATAAATCTTTACTCATTGTGAAACGGCTTCCGCAATTAATGCCGTCGGAAAATTAAGTTGTTGTCAAGTGAGTGAGAACGGGAAACTTAATATAACAGAGCTTTTGAAATATTTTACGTACTTCCTTTAGCCCACCGCAGTTAAACACAATTATAACGTGCACAAAGATTTAAGCTTTTCTTTTAAATAAAAAATTGTTAAATATATATTTTATATGAAATGGGCTAGACTTACGTAAACATCATTATTTTAGCTATTAGAGTTTCCTAATGAGAGCACTCACACGTCAATTTCAAGTGCACTCACCGAGCGAATCGAGTGTTGTTAACTGCTAAAGAACTGCCGCCGAGTCCTAATTGCTGTCACCCACAACACTCAGTTAACACTTGTATCACGAGTTAAGTCAGTATCACTTGCACAATCCACTGATAGCGCGGACTCGTGTTGATAACGCTGGGGCGGCTCGAGCAGGCAAACGGGCGGCCAGCGCGGCGTGAGCGAGCGGACTGCTGCCTGCGCACGCCTCGACCCGGCCGGCCCCGCGCCCCTTGCCATTTATTCTTCACATGAAAAATCAAATCAGACCCTTATCTGATATTATTTTAATATAATTTATATTTATATTCGGACGTAAATGACATTCAGGTTCTATCTATTTTACATATAAAATAGAATAAACGTTAATCAAAAATGAGTATTTTGGCAAGATATCGCCTTACTACATGGAGCAATTTCACACAAACGTCATCGATTTATATAAGAATTGAATAATATAAGAAAATCAAACATTCTGCAACGAATAGAAGACCAACTTTTATAAATCATTATCGTGTATATTTTTTCTCTTTAAATAAAAATTTGCGTTTTTAATATAAATTTGAATACGTAAAATAATAAAATAATTTGCATATTAAGGAAGACAACGAAAGGTTTAAAACCTGTAAAGATGCCATACCTTGGGGTATCTGGGTGGTATTGGGGTGTAATTAGGTAAATTAGTGCCATTATCTGGCATCGCCGTCCGCATCACTCGTGCTCGGCGAGATATCTCTGCGAATGGTCCTCAATGATCACCTCAAGTCCTAAGTCTCGGTGATTAGTCACCGGCGTGTGTCGGATGCCCCGGAGGTAGGGGGGAGGGTAGAGGAGGGTGCAAACGACGCAGTTAGCCTGAGTAATACCCGCCTCGTGCCGCGGTTACCATCGGCACCTAATTTATAACGTTTTGAATCGAATGCTTATGTAAATTCCCGCAAAGGTAGATCCCGAAGAATTTCTTTCTCATCTCAACACTCTTGAACATCAAACGATTTCGTCGTTCAAAGAGCTTTTTTTCTTATTTTCACACATTATTCCGGCCCCTCCACGCTGGAAGTAACGTTTTTATTTACTTCACAAGTTTCACCGTTTAAACACGACTCTATTTACTCCTACATGAAAGAGGCAACGCCTTTGTTCTAGTACGATTAATACGTACTAGAACACGTTTACATTTACAAGACATTATCAATACAAATAAGATATAAAAAATCAGCCCACTTATTCGGACTATTTTCAATATTAGAACTATACCTGAATTTTTCATTACTTGACAAAAAGAATTCTCTTAATATAAGAATAAGTCAAGTGCTACAAATGTTAGATATCTAACGCTGTAGCTCGTTACGGTGTAGCGCTACGCCGTAGAAGTCCACTGCAGTCCAAAGAAAACCATCACGACAAATGCTTGCAGCTTATCATAGATTCTTCTTTCAGACTGGAAATAATATTCTACTGTAAACTATAATAACAATTAAGGTAATTTTACGGAGCCATTATATACTTTCGCTTGGAGTGTATTTAACTAAATCAAATTTGAACGTTATTGTTTAGTTGTAAAGTTTAAAATGGATCAAGGTGGCTTCTCCAATTCACACCTATTCCAGCTATCGGCCTTCTTTTGTTCCTAATGCTCATTACGTATTCTCTCTCCTGGATCCAGATATAAATTTTATAGGTTTTATTGGAGGTCACGTCTATTGTGAACGTTCGTTTGTTTCAGTGAGGTATAGATAATCGGAGACTGTTTAATGTGTGAGGTTTTAAAAATAAACGAGAAAAAAGTTAATAATTATTCAATAATATGCATCTGTAGTTAGTAGTAGCAATAATACTTTAATCACATATTATCTTTGAAAAAAGTTTAAAATAATGTACTAGTAATGCCCTGTAGTGTCATCCGCTTTAGTTTGAGACCTGCTTTAGACGTTATAAATGCATGCATATTGCTTAATCATTATTTTGTTGTGAATACATTTTAAACATCTAAGAACATTTGCCGAAAGACTTCTTTGTCGTTGTGAAATGCTAATATTTCGATTTTAAAATAAGAATATTGTATTAAATATGTAGGGTTATTGAAAAGTGTAAATAAACCGATGATTCATTCGTACGAGTAACATGATAAATAGCTATTATTTTAGATAGTGGTCAAGAACTATTAGAGTATTCTTAGATTTCTGAATAGAATTAGCATTTGATCCGGTATCTATGCCAATCCTTTAAGCAAAATTTGAAAGAGCCGCGTGAGGCATTGCAATTGTTAACTAATTTACTTAACAGTCAGTAAATTAGCTATCACATTTAGTAATAGCCTTTCCTTCCGCTTTCCCTTTAATATTGATGTTTATCGGAAGACTATATAATAAAAGTAGTGTGAAAAAAACAGCAACCCAAAAGGAAGTATTAACAGAAACATCTTCGCAAAAACTTTATTTAATATTGCCGAATTCATATTTGCTAAAGGATTGTCGATAAATATATTTATTATTACTTTTAGTTCGGGCCATCATCTCGTAAAATTATTGCGTTCTACAGAACAAACAAACTGTTCAGCTTAAAAAAAACAATTTGCAAGTGCCAGATCTTCTTTTCATTTCATTACATTTTTCTACAGAATGTAGTTCTGTGGCATTATTAATAACTGTAAAAATACTAAATCGTTAAATAATTTAAGTAACAGATGTCTGTATTAATACCAGTATATTGATAAGTTGTTTAAAAAATGGTTCATGTGTCACGTAATAGTGCGTATAACCCGACGTGTTTAGAGGCAACCCGCACGTGTTCGGCGCCATTGTCTTTTACTACGCCATACAGCCTTCTATTGAAAGTAAATTGATCCATTTATTTTTAAATCCATTGTGATTGAAACCCAATGTCCACTATGCAACACATCAAACCAGACTTAATAAACCCATTGACGTTCAAGCAGGTTTATCAATATATCCGAATGATTTATTTAAAAATCAAAAGCAAATAAGAAATTAAGATGAGAGAGAAGAACTTCACATGTAATTATTGACTAAGATACAATGGATTCTGCAATTTGGCTTAGATTAAAATTATATTTTGTGCTGCAACTAAACATTTTAGAAAATCATAATAAAGTGTTTGTATGAAAGCGTGTTCAGGCAGTCAACGGCAAATGAACGCATTTTCTGCGACTACTTTTATCTTCACAATTGCTACATAAAAGGCTTTGCTGATTTTGTTCAACACTTTGTTTACCGTTACTAGATTTTTGATACGTGACATGGAAAGAGTTGATGTAAAAAGCCAATAAGGTTTTTTTTAAATACCATCTGTAGTAACACCTTTTTAAATCGAAATACTTAAATCAATGGAAAAGAACACAGATTTGAGTAATATTATTATTTCTTACAATGCGGGGGGCTCGTTAAACCCACCTGCCATAAAGTGCATTATTAACTTCAGCACATGAATATGTAGATGTCTCTGAGCGCAGTTTGGGGGCAGGTGTGCAACGTTTAGTTTTTGTCTCACCACAGTTCTCTCGTCTAGACCATACCTATTCCAAACTTTTGCAACCAACCAGCAAAATTAGTATTCCAGTCGTGTCCCTATGTTACGTGTAATTGTGGACCTCAGTGATGTCAAACGTATTAAATTCACAAACTAAAGGGCCGACGTAAAATTTTCCCTTCTAGCGGTTCATTTGAAAAATCCAAATCCGAAATTTCACGTAGAGAACAATGTCATAGCAGCAGCCTCTAGTAAAATGTTAGTAGAGTAGTTAACACAACTTTACACTTAACAAGAGTAAATCAAATTAATACCCCGAAAAGATCCCAAATAGCTTGACTGCATTATTCTGATATTAGGAGTTTCTCCTGAATTAAACAGCGATAAATAAAGTTGCGCCTGCGGTCCGGTTCAAAGTTATTTAATATCGGCGACAAGACGACCTCTCACACCGCTCTGCGCGACTGTACCCGTAGTTTGCATGTTAATCGGATGCAGGTTCGATCACCCGTCACCGACTCAGTTTTAAACATAGAGTATTTACATTTTCGTTGTTAGATATAGCTTATATCTGTTTTAATCTACCACGGATCGGTCGCGGTTCGATATCTGTCTGGTCGATCTGGCGGCGGAGGACTTTTTTTTTATAATATAAAGTCAGATATATGCTGTCGCTGACTTTTTTGTAGGTATTATCAAACTTTACAACTTTTATCTAGAACTCAATCATTTATCTTTAATAGTACACTCACAAATAACGTGGCTTTTTATTTGAAAATTCATTTTCAGATCTACAGCCTGACCAACTTGTCTCTTCGCAATATTAGGATAGATATTTATAGGACATTCGGACAAATAGCAGAGTCAATAATATTTGTGTAGCTTTAAAGCAGCTGGCATGTAAAGCGCAGCTGTCCACACTCTAGGAGCCGGCTCGATGACACACGCCGTACGGGCAATAACATTTATTCAATACCAACACGTCTGCAAAGATACAATATATTGAACGCAAGCAGAAATGTTTAGTATTATAATATGCAATGTCATAATGAAAATGGTGAATAATTAATTTGATTCAAATACGAATCACTTAGTCTGTGTTTTCGAGTATTTATATGTTGTATTATTAAGAATAATTATGACAAGGTAATGCATCACCAATTAAATAAAGCAGCGATAGCAATATATTTTTTATAAATTTCACGTTATAGTAAAAATTATTATAACGTATATTTTAAGACACGTCTTTTTCTTTCTTCGTCATTCTTCTGGTGATGAAAATCTCTTACATATTATATTATTTTTTGTATATATGCTACATATATATCAATTCGTTTAGTACAACATAAAGACCAAAGGCCTTGGGTTCGTTTTAAGATAGTTTAAACAGTATCGGGGCGTGTAGTTGTAATAGTTAAAGTTGTTCTGAGCGAAGTTATTTAATAACTACTGCATAATCCGACTCCGCCTGCCCAGTTTTAATCTCTGGCTTTAACCTCGGCTACGAACGAAACGACATTCTTTAAATAGCTTCAACTTTTACATTTCTTAATTTGCTTTTAATTATGAATCTTGTAAATTATTTCAGATTTTAACACGTTCACTGCGTAACAGGCCGATATCAGCCTGCCGCGGTATTTCCGCTGGTGCGGACGAACAAATCTATGTCCCTCTCGCTGGTGCGTAACGATTATCTCAGGTGTTTGTAAAAATTCGACAGGGACAAATATATATTTCATCTTGTGGTCAAAATTGTAGGTTTTCCCCATCAAAACATAACGGCAGGCTTTTATCGACCTACCACGCACTGACGCTGCTTTGCATCCGCTGAGTGCGGCAGTGGGCCTATTTCAGCCCGCCCTCCCAACAGGCAGCTGGCGACCCGATACCGCACTGAGCGCGCGCCCGGCTAGTTAGTGTTGTGCTATCTAACTGATCTAACGTAGCGTTCGATATAATCAACGATGGCAATACAAGAAAAATACAAATTTAGGAAAATAGAGTAATTCGCCTTGCAGTTATTGACAGTGATAGTGACAGCAGTGAAGAAATATTTTCCACTAAGAAAAATAAAAAGTATTTCTGTTTCCAAGACAGGCATACATAAGTAATAAAATACATTTTTCAGTTCCTTTACGATAATTCTGTTTTATTTTCGATATTTCTCTGTCCCATCACTACTAAAAATATATTCTAGTGCGGTTCAGGTCGATATCGGCCTGCCGTTTTTCCTGCTTTATTTCTCATTTCCTGTTTGCCAGATCCCGGGGCGAATCAAACCTAAGGAAGTTGGGTTCAAGGTCATTCTAACAATATAAAAAAAAAACGAATACATTATGTTTCCACAAAGTTAGAGCAATTTAATCTATCCTAGTACTGTTGGGTCTAGAAAGACCTGCCACGCACCGGCGGAAATATCATTGGGGGCGCATTTTGGCTCGCCGCCGCACCTGATGAAAAATTATGATTTTACTTGCCGCAGTGAACGTGTTAATTACTTTGCTTTAAAAAATGTGAATGAAATCATTAAAAGCTAAATGACGTCCGCGACTTCGTCTGTGTTAAATTGGGGAAGAAGATTGCGTATGGCTCTTAGGGACCGTTGAGAACCTAAACAGCAAGCTACATCATTCACTATAATATATTCTAAATCCTCAGTATGAAAAAGTCACCTGCTTAATATTATATTCTATCTAGATACCTATTCGGGTGCCCTATTTATATAAAAAGCTACATTCGGACAAACTGTGTTAATGATGTGAAATTATAAAAACCTAATTAGACATTAAGTTTGATAAATTAAAGGGACTTGAACGTAATAGTCTTCTTCATAAGATATTTTTATTTTAAACTACTTACTTTACCAATTTTAAAACTAGCCAGTAAATGTCTGCCTGTACTGTATCTTTTTAAATAAGGTATTAATTTAAATTAATTAATTATTAGTGCATTTTGTAATTTTCAAATTTCATAATTTAATTTATTGTAATTAAATTTATATAAACTTCAGTTTGAAGTTCACTTCAGCGCCCAATGCACTGAATGAACTTATGTCTAAATACAAGATAAGCAGATAATACAAAGCAATTTGAGTCCAGACTCATTTCAGACGTAAATGCACATTGAAAATACGTTCATCCCGTCCGTCTGCCCGTCAAATTGAGACATATTGAACTTAGGAGGGGGCGGGACGTCACGCGACTAATGAATATTTTATCACGTTAGCGGGAATCGAAGCCGCATTCGCAAACGTTTATCGATATTTATGACAGCAGCGAGGGCGCGAGGGAGCCTCTGGCACCTCACGACAAAGAGGCCTCAGCTTAAGATGCAACCTTTTGCACCTTATGCAACTTATCAGTGTAAACCTTTTAAATGATTCGTTATTTATTATTGTATTTAAAATATTTTCTATTATTTTGGAAATATATTTAACATATTGTTTCATTTACAACGTTAAAACTACTGTGTTGCATGCAAATGCTTAGGTTTGCAGGGTTGACTGGAAGATTTAAATACCTAAACTTTTGAGTGGATAGGGAACAGTTTTCTTCCCCAAGGATAAATAAAATGATTATCACATGGCGGAGGGCTGTCGTTCATTTCACGGCTCTTGACTCACTCGAAGGAATGCAGCGCTGACTTGCAATTTGAATAATTTACAATTATCTGTCACGTAGGGGATGAGCCTAGTACACGTTTACTTTAAATCATATTACGTATTGAGTTATTTCATATAATTATATAATCTTTATTAATGGGATATCAAATTACATACTCTAGGTGATCTTTTTAATTCCTATTAGTAAACTTTTTTCAGAATTTAATTGATAGATAATATTTTTATATTTGTGTAAATTTTTTCCAATCAATACCTAATTCGCGTTGAATATTTCTCATAGAAACGTTTCCAAAAACGAATTCTTGAAACTAGCTCAGTTTCCATTTTGGTCTCTCGATCTATTTGAAGATATCGTCTACTGTCCCTCGATATTGGATACCATTTTTCAGGTAGAAGGTCAGTCGGAGAAGGCGTGGGATCACTAAAACAGTAAATGCAAGTGAAAATTGTGAATTGAAATGTAAGTAAACGCTCAAAACGTGAGTGACTGGGGATTGACTGCCTGATATGAAGCTGATTATTACTACGATCCCTTTAAATTAAATTAATTCCTAACAGCACAGTAAAGTATTTCCTACTGACCCGTACTTTGCGAAGTTTGTCCATAGTGTAGTAATTCGGTCCACCATAAGCTGGTCTTCCGAGGAGGTGTCTCCGAGGACAGTGGACGGGTAGATGTACCCGACCTCGTCCGCGTGCATGGCGCCCCCGGTGCTCAGATT
This sequence comes from Pieris napi, assembly GCF_905475465.1. Classification (NCBI taxonomy): domain Eukaryota; kingdom Metazoa; phylum Arthropoda; class Insecta; order Lepidoptera; family Pieridae; genus Pieris; species Pieris napi. The sequence goes on along the minus strand of NC_062239.1, from coordinate 116,178 downwards.
ATTGATAATTTGGTGTAAGTTTCTTCCTCCGTAATATGTAAATACGTAGTAGTAGATCTAGAAAAAATAATTTTTCATCGGTAATATTTATTAATTATATCGTTGTATGAAATTATAAAGTAAAGTACCTTATCAGAACCGTGGTTTAAAAATCTCTCCATTTGTCTAAGTAATGGGTAATTTAAAACGATGTCCGATGTGAAGTTCACGATATTTTCTCTGAGTTGGGAGCTCACTTTATTAACTTTATAGAATCGCTTTACTTCAGCTACACTAGTCTCCATTTCCGTTTCGTTTAAATGAAACGCTTTAGACAAAAACTCCTCAAACATGTCGTATGCGTCAAAGTAGGCATTGGGGAATTTAGCATAAACGAAGTTATATTCATCCTTTGTGTGTCCAATTAAAAATCGTCTGTTCTTAACTTTAGGCACCGTATTCAGTGAATAATCCGTAATTATGTTTTCCACACCTTCAAACCTTGGCTCGATACATGGAGTATACTGATATTGAATGCTCACAGATGCCTTTACGACATCTAAGGGATTCTTCTTTGCTAGAAATTTGAGAGCTTTATCGACGTCATCGGTTACATATCCTAACTTCCGAGCGATAATTGAGGGAAGAGTATTATTTGCAGGTAACACGCTAAATGGGAACAATGATGTTCCGCTCTGTAATATGGCTCGCTGGAACAGTTCATAAGGTTGAGTGTGAACTTGGTGGTCAACCGATATGGCTCCACTACTGTGTCCAAAAAGTGTGATCTTATTCACGTCACCGCCAAAATGTTCTATGTTATCTTTTATCCAGCGAATCGCAAGAGTCTGATCCTTTAACCCCGTATTTCCGGGAACTTCTCTCGTCCCTGGGCACAAAAAGCCATATGGGCCAAGTCTATAATTAAAGACTACATATATCACACCGTACCGCACTAGATGCTGCGGTCCATAGAGAGTGTTGTTGACGAATTTCCCGGCAAAGCCGAACATGAACCTGCCTCCAAAGATATAAACCATAACGGGAAGTTTTTTTTCCCCTCGTGGTACATAAATATTCAAGTTGAGGCAATCTAATGTACCACCAAAACTGTTTGATAAATCGTCAAGTTGAGGACAATTTTTAGTATTATCTGTGGCTTCAAAAACTCCATCGTATATTGTATACGGCTCTGCTACCTGTAAGAAGCAAAATTTCTAAAACTCTTCAGTTCGCTTCACTTCGATTACAGTACAATTATTATATTCAAAAAGAATAGTTATTTGCTGTTCTTCAATTAATTATTCGTACACAACATCGTGACTGATCTTAATAAAATTGACGTCTAGTGACTTTATAATATGACATGACATATAATATATTCCAATGTGCTATTATTGCCATACAAGTAACACTTACCCCGAAAGGATTCTCTGTTCTAACTTTCCCATACGGTATTCCGAAAAACATATCATAGTCACCATCTGAGGAGACCAGACCTCGCACCCAACCATTTTTCGTCAACACGAGAGGTCTGGTATAATGATGATAGGCTTTCTCCCAAACACACACCAAAATAGGAACTAAGAGAAATTTTAAAGTAAAAACACAGCTGTTTTCACTCAACATCGGAATCCACTCTACATTAAGAAATAAATAAAATACTAGCTGTTTCCTGCGTTTTTTAAAACAAAGATTAATTCTCGTTCATAAAAAAGACCTTTGCAAATAATGCATTATTTTAGAACAAAATTGATGATCACTTAAAAGGTTATAGGTATGAGTTAACCTTAAAATATACTATACCAAGGTAGTTCCTGCGATAGCTAGTTCAACTAAACAAATAAACTCATCATCTTTATAATACATATATGAAAATTATGTTTCATTTCATTATACCTAGTGTCACGACTTTCGCGGAGCACGGCGCCAATAAATGCATTATTAGAACGTAAAACGTGTATACAATATATTTATTTATTTTATGCGTTTTCAAATCAGATCTTTCACCAACAGAACCAATAATTAGAAAAAACATAAAATGCTACATTTGTATGAACATTTTTTAACGTGACAGTGTGGTTTATCTCAACATGCGTAAGAATGATGATTATAACAATAATTATTATTTTGTTTATTGCGACATCTTGCAAAGAAAACATATTTTTAAGAAATGCAATAGTTTCTAGTACTAGTCTTATCACATTGATAACACCAGTGCAGTGATTTCGCGTTTAAAATAAAATAATTAGTTAGTTATTGAAGATTTTAGGTACACCGGTAATTATACTAGTAATTCAGTGCGGTATCGATCCGTGGACTTACAACAAACAGCACAATCAGGTAATTACTCGCTCTTCACTGAGTTTTTAATTTCGATTGGAGTGATGGATGTACTCTACGAGGTAACATCTGGGAATTATTTGAAAATAATTTTATTAAACGAGAGGCTTCAACTCGAAAAATCCGTTATATTTTAAGTTGTTTTTCATTATCAATCATGCAAATGATCGTTTGGCTTAGTTTATGCGTAAATATAAAAGCGGTGTTATACATAGTATGTTAACTATTATTTTAAAAAAACATTTAATGATTTATTTTCTTTGTCTATTTAATTAATCTAATCCAAATGACAAGCAACTTCCAACTTAAAGCTACTATTAACATTTTCTAAAATTATGGCAATGGTGTGTTTATTATTCGCCATTGCTTTTTACTATAATATGTTATTTTAACAGACTATGCGAAGGTAAGACATTCGTAGATTAGATAAGAATGAAACACATTGGGAATAGCGGGATGATATAAATCTGGAGTAGAGATGAGGTGTCATCGGTAAGACGAATGTCCCGCCGACTTTGAACACATTCCGATACCGGTCTCCGATGATGTATTTGCTGAAAAGACGCGACGCTATCTCAAATGTTGTTAGCAAACTTTACAATAACTACATTTACTAGCTGTCACTACTAAAAAGTTACATTGTCTGCGTTTAAATAACGTTACGCTTTTTTTATTATTATTAAAATAGACTAAAGACAAGGAGTCACATGACCGAGGACAGCATCTACATAATGGCACAGGATAGTTAAGGATTACACCTGGAGAGAGATACAGACTTAGGTAGGTTATTGTCTAATATTACTTCTTATCTAACATTTTATTTTCTATGTGCACTTTGAAGTCAATTAATATTTTTTAAGGAATTTGTATATCATATCTTATCATATTAGTATAACCTTTTGCCTTATCGCTGGCACAAATGCCTTCCAATGACCATCCAGCGGCTTCCTTTGGCGAACACTGACTCCCACAGGTGGAAAACTTGGTGACTCTTTGACACTTCTCGCAATAACTTACTTCGAAAGAAGTTCAGAAACTCGGACATGACATCTTTGTAATTCAATGATTTTGTCCGTGTGGCTACAATAATGTTCTTATGGGACTGTTGTGGATGTAGGAGATGAGGATGATATGAGATTTAATTCATTCGAATTCCAAAATCGACGAATCCTATTATTACAAAGAGAATTAAGTATATTGATCAATAATTAATTTATTTTAATAAGGTTTTTAAACATGACAGAATCCTGGGTTGCAGAGCACAGAAGAGCAGAAGCACCAAGTTAAATATTAAATTCAGTGTCTTAGTTATAAATAGGAGTATTGAGGCGAAATTCCGCTCACGGCATGTAATGTTGCGAACACCTAACTGCTTTATGTCTGTCTAGACTCAAGCGCCTCGCGCCGTTGGGCACCATTCTCCATTGGTTTCGTGGACGTGGGATTTATTAACTTTTTATTAGGTTTTATTAACCAAGGAATCGATAAACATGGGCTCTAATATAAACAAATATTATTTTATTCGCACCATTTTCATGTTTTTAATATTAGTGAACTCAAATTCTTGATGAATGTTTTATTTCTAGAGAAAAGGTAAACTATTATTATTCTGAATTTCTATGAAAAACCCTTGAACCGAGTAGATTTCTTGGTATTATTTTTATTTTTTGATTTTCTTCCATCGGGAGATTATTTTTATTAATCAATATTTTTAATCTTATATTAATACAATACTTAATACTTAACAGAGTAGTACCCAAGAGACGGAAAGAGAAGCAGAGGAAGGCAGATGAGGAAAATAAAGGTCAATCCGAGGTGGTTTAGATGCATGGTGTCTGCAGTAGTGGGGGATCGCATTAGGCCTGCCCGTCGCGTCGCTCGCAGAGTCTACCGCCGCCTCCTTATTACAACTGTTTAAAGCTTCGCTTAAATTATTTGCGTATTTAAGAATATTCTATTATTATTTCAGTATTGAAAAAACATTTAAGATTAAATGGCTTGGTTAGAATCCATCACACAGTAACTGTGCTCAGACAATACATATAAAATATTATGATACGTACAAAGTTCTTTTTGCCGCGGAGTTTGACTTGAATTTGATGATAGCCAGGTGTATGCGATTTCCCGCTCACAGTCCATCTGTTTAAGAGAGGCAATGCATATACCTCGCATCTCGTTATTTATTTGAAATACTATTTTTAATAAACCACGTTTGCAAATGTAAAATTTTAATATGTTCTAAAAAGTTCAATAACCCTCAGTTCAATAAACAATCTTCTGCTAAATTTTTAGAACTTGTGTACATAACTGAAATTAGAGAAAATAAATGGAAATGTTAAAAAATCTATTAAAATATCAAACTAGATTTCATATTTTTTTGCAGTTGAAACTATGAGCCATGCAAAGGGCTGGAGTTGGAGCAAATCAACTATAAGTTCGTTTCGGAAAGCACGAAATGCTGATTATATTCTGATTACGTATCTTAAAAAAAATACAAGTATGGTACGTACACGTAAGTGAGTTATTTGAGTATTGCTTACAATGAGCATATTATATTAATTCTTACTAGAGACAAATTTATTTGGTACCTGAAGCGTCTCACAAAAACCCGCAAACGATGCGACGCCTCTGGCGGTGACAGCTCTGCGCTACTTCTGCGTTCGCAGGTATAAGATATAAGTGGGCACTTTTGATACTTAATCACTGCGTATCTTGTATACAATATGATGTATTAGTTAATAATTTAAAAAATACTGATTTCAAAACTAATAGTTCCATATATAACTAATAATTACTAATCTCCCTATATATAATATTTTATTATCCTAATTAGCTTTTCGCGGTAAGTTTAATACCATCCTCTAAGAAAATTAAAATGTTGTTTGGAAAGTCCTCGTCCCGACTCGTAGTAAAGTTTCCGATTTAAAAAAAACAAAAGTTTGAGTAGTGCACCCGTTATTATTTACAAATAATAATATTAAAGACCCAATTAACCATTACACAATTGGATGTTCACAATTTGATGCCTCTGGCTAAATGCAATATTATATATTCCAAAATTTACTTTGCGCATTTCGTTCCAATGAATTATCGAGGTGAATGATTTACTAAGTTGAGCATTCCAACTTTCGTATTCAATTATCTCATCTAAATAAATGATTAAGCATTCAAGAATGACTTTTAACAAGTACTAGTTACCGTTTGAGTTGGAAAGAAGGAGAAAGTTTCATTAAACAATGAATATTTATAGAGAATCAGCGGGCGTTAACGACGCTACCTTTATTCGGCGAAATATGTTTATTTGTGTTTTGAGCTAACTTTGGGGAAAGCTGAGAGTCGGCAAGTTGAGGTTTTGCGACATGCGAGCTATTTGCGTCCCTACTGTCTTCAAATTACAGGTGGAAACCGCGCAGCCGGTTCAACATTGAAGTCGGAAAGCCGCCGGGTACAATAAATAAATAGTTGTAGATAGAAAGTTGTTTCTTCTTTGCCCCTGAGCCGGCTTCACCTACAATTCTTACCTCCCGAATTGTTGGCGCTTTTTACTTCGGATAGTTGGTGAGTTTGGATCATTAATTTCCAGTTAGGCCTCTTTTCGAAACTGATTTAAAAGTAATAGCTGAAGTTCAGAAATCACAACTATCTGACTACTTGTCGCCTACGTGTTTTTATTTTACGTCACAATTAAAGAAACATATTCAACAATTCAGCTTAATTGAAATTTAATTGTTTTGGAATAAGAACTAGTTGTTTTGAGAAGGTAAAAGTATATCTAATTAAGAGGCAATCATCAGTAGTATCAGCGGGTTGAGTCCTGATAATAAACTATCGGCTGATAACGAGATGACTGTCCCGCGGGACCACACCGACCGCACTACCCTCCCCGACGTTATTACTCACTAACTTTCGATACGCTTTTATCCTATATCATTTATATTAATTTCTATATAAACAGGAAAGTATTTTGAGATTAACCCATCTGCTAAAATAATTAGTTAATCCAATAATATCTATAAAATAAACTACACGTTAATAAAATACACATTTCATAGTTTTTACAATAATATTTTTGGTTAGCGATAGTGTTTAAATAATAAAATAATATTTACTTTACAAAGTATAGTAAAACATACGAAACATATCTTCTGATCGTCTTAACTCGATAGGCTGGACTTTATTGGAACTATGGTCGTAGTTACTGATCCCATCGACGTAGGCCACTTCACCGGACGGGCGCACATCCCGATAACAGCAATTAATATTTTAGCGCGATATCGCTGATAGCATTTATATCTTTCTCATAATAAGATAGCGTTTCAACCTTTAGACTTTCCTTTCATACAATATTGTAACTGCTATCCAGTATACCGTGACCTTCCCCGATGTAGCCTTTTACACGATACGCGATACTTGAGGTAAAAGAAAGGGTCAAACTCGTTGGTTATCATTGCTCCCCCTTAACAAGTTGTTCCAACAAAAATGTAAAGAACTTCCCCGGCCCTCTGGGTACATCGACAGCCTGGCTTACAAGGTACAACCCCTCACAAGTGCAGGGGTAGCTGCTGGGTGGTCGTTTTATGATCTTATATCCACGATTATTGGAGGGAGTGGCTGTTCGGTCCCGTGTGAGGTGTCGCCAATTAGTTTCCGCTTCGCTTACTACGTCTGCAATCCTCAAATGAGCTATACAATTAATATTGTTATTTCAACGTGGAAAAATGCTAAGCTACTCGATAATACCGAATAGTTTTAGTAAATCTGAATATGTGTTTCTTTACGTTAATTAAACATTGCCAGTCTATGACATAAATATCTTGATATTTACTCACTTATAATAATTATATTTAAGGCTCAGTTGAGCAAATACAATCTATTAAGAAAATGTAACGGATAGTCCTTTGTATCATGGAACAGATCTACTGTTGTTGGCGAATTTAGGTTTTTCTTAATGTATTTTTTCCTAAGTTTATAAAAGACGACTTTTTCAAAATCATAATTACCTGTTTGACTTTGTTCTGGTTTTAGAATAGTATAATTTACATTGCAATCATAAATTTCTGATTCGTTGTTTCGTTCTTATAGTTCATGTAAATTGTTAAAGAGTTCGCAATAAAAGACAAGTAAGGTAAACCGCTCGCTTTAAGACCTGACTGAGGGACATAAATCCGGAAGGAAGTGCCCAGGAATCGAGGCTACACCCAACTGAATCGCACCGGATTCAAGTAATCTGAGCTGCTGCAGATAAATTACTTGTAATATTTCGAACGTCATCACACAGTTGATAAGAGCTTTTTTCACACTTAATTTCTAAATTGAGGCACGATGGAAATGTATAATGTGGTGTGGTTATTTTATTTATTTTGAATTGATTTATAAAGTAAATGGCATTTTAATGACTACAATAATACAATTCTAATTTACTTTGCCTCATCAAGTTATGATAATATAAATTATATTATCATACACCGACATACACTTTTAGTTTTATTTTAATTACGGCTGTTTTGTTTTCCTAAAACGCCACGTTATAAGTGCTGTGGAGCAAGATTCGAAATTTAATAGCTATTGGTTGGCTTCCCTTCCCCCTCTCACCGCGCTCCTTGCGTCCCAGAACACAAGTAATGTACACGATGCGACCTGTTTCTTAAATAGACCTTTTATTTGCTTTAAATCTCATCAATGCTCTTAGGGTTTAAAAACAAAATCCGTCCAACGAGACCGGCTACTCGTTACGTAAACGCTGTTTCCTATTTATTCCTTTTGGCGATATCTTAAAGCGAGGCGGTTTCATTTTGTATTCTTCTATTGAGTTGTAATTGTCATAGTTGTGTATCGGTTAATATATATTATGAATTAATAATACTAGAGTGACATAGTATAAATAACAAAAAGACAAGAGCGAAGCAACAATATATGTTTGTCCGACTTAGGATTGGTAGACAAGGCGTCGGTGGCGTATGGTATCGCGTGCAAACAAGCACCGGATTTATATGAATAATGGATGCCCAGCTCTCCCGTGTTATAGCCAAATTGTCTTTCTCAACCTGCACTAGCCCTTGCTTGATTTTGCATATTTCCGTTACTTCAGTAATTGTCAGACACAATTATTACTTCACGAAGCAAATACAATTGAAATTTTAATTTACATTGGGGTTTCTCTATTAGGCGGCAAATGTCGCTATTTGCATTTTGCATTCAGCTCTAACAAACATATAGACTATCAACATACTTATATATATATAGCTTAAAATTTTCATACTTTCTTCTAAATATCTTGAGATTTTAATAAACACACATAAACCTATAATTATTACACTCATTTGTATAACGTGGTGTGATTTAAAACCTTGACCTTAGTATGTCAACCCTTATAAAATAAACAAACCCATTATCTACGTTTCAACCAACCTAGAATTAAAATTTAAAAACTTCAGCACAATATTGAAAATACTGATTTCTTGGTAACTTTAGTAACTTAAATTAAATTAAATTGCTATGTTTTCTTTGCGTCTATTACTGAACACTACTCATATTTAAATCTGTTAAAAGGGTCTTACTTCAATCGTGGGAAATATTTAATCTCCCGTCAGCAATATTAAGTACTCGGGTGACATAGTGACCGTAAACAGATTGCAACGTAAAAATCTAAATAATCACAAGAAAGTGATTTGCCATCCATCATAATCCATCGCGCACGTGTTTGTCTCAGTGTCTCGTTCCCTAAGTGTCGAAAACTTAGTCGGAAAAGTGACCCAATATATGAATAGACAAACGCAGATCATATTAATATGAAGCTTTCAAATGTCGAATGTTATAAAATTCAATCAAACAAACACAGGAGCTATTCGGGAAGTTGAAACTATTATTTCTAATTACTTCTAGAAGCTTTTTTTCTTCATTTGAATTATTTCATTTGAATATTTGTTTCGTGTCGGGTTTTCAATGCTAAATCGAAATATTTTTTTACTATTTCAACACTGTATATCTTATAGTATAAATGGCATACCATTTTGACAACAATATTATTGATATTAAGGTGAACCCGGAATGAATTAGCACTCTATGCTAAGCCGATTAGCTGCTGATTATTATATTTATTGATCGCTTCCGGTCATTATAATAATTTCGTTTTAGTGAAGTACATATTCTATAGAGACGGTTTCGATTGAGTAACCTTTGGTTTCACGAATATACGCTTTTTAGGTTCCACAAAATATTAAAAATATTGCATTATTTAAACGATTCGTGAAAGCATGCATTTCCTCCATATATGTAAACAGGCATAGCGATTTGAAAGCCATAAGAGCCTTGAGAGAGCCATATTCCCTTCAAAATATAATAAAATATATTATGTATTTGTAATATTGGAGGAAATTAAATCACTAAGAATGGAAGCGAGCCGTGCCTCGGCATAATGTCGTCGCTCTTTCGAGAACGTTTAGATTGGATGGATTTCGGACCTTTTTGCTCTTAGTCATACTCAGAAGGTTAATATATAAATTGTATTATATATGTTATTCGAAAAACATTTGTATCGTCAAAAACTATGTTACTACATTATGTATGTGTGCCCATCTTAGGTACAACACAAACATAAAAAGTCAAAAGGTCAAAAGTCAAAAATCATTTAATCATATACGTAACACAATGTACACTTATGAAAGTCAAAAAATAAATGTATATGAAATGCTTCTAACTTTAGATTTAGTGCAAGTTCTCAAATCAAGGGCGTAGAACGAAAGAGAAGAACTGGCATTAACTCTCCGCCACTCTTTTTAATCGCCATGTTTTTTTTTCACAACGTTTGTAAGGATCTGCCACCATTACATCATGTTTCACATGACATCTTAAGTAATTAATAAAAATAATAACATAAATGAAAAACAAAGACTTGTCCTCTATCAGCAGGCGGCATGGTGAAATATACGCAAACACATAGTCGAAATAACTAACATCACTGCATACACGAATTCAAGTACGACCAGTCACCACAATTAGCACCCGTTCACGAGTATGACGCATGGCCAGCCATCGGCCCTCGCTATTTTAGGGAGAGACTCCCAGACGCATAAATAGTCACATAGGTACCTAAGAAACTACAATGAAGGCTCGATAGTTGCCACTTGGCTTGGCTAAAACGCCTTGTACACACATTACAAGTGATATATTAAATTATTACAAGCACATTGAAAAAGTAAAAAGAAGCAATGATGCCGGCGCTAGGTATAATATAGGTCAGGAGGCGGCTGTGACGCGTCACGTGTCGATCTCGGTATAAAGGCGGTGGTTAATCTCATTACAGGTTGAAAGGGCAATCTGCTTCCGCCTCGAGGATAATTATACCGACCTTCGGTAATGAGGGATCCGCCGGACACAATAAAGCCTCCATTAAATGAACCGCACATACGCGATCCGTATTGTTGTCAATTATTATATATTGCATATATACACTAAACGAGCCTAGCGAGACGTAGTCGTTTTCAGATTAAGAAGTTCCGAAGAATGGACCCAACAAACACCTGAAGAATTTAAATATTCCCAAGTAAAGTGCAAAGTACTTGCAAATTCCCGTTCGAAGGCGCTCGCCGAGTTAATCCTCGTGATTAGTCCGCCGCGGCTCGAGACGCTCGCCAAGAGGCCCCAACTCGCTCCCTGCTCCATTATTGCGATAATCTAGTCGGAATAACACAGATAACATTAATACTATTCCTGTAATATTGAGAGCCTTACCACTACGGAATACTGAAAACAACTCTGTTGTGACAACAAGGATTAGTACAAAGGAATCCAGTTATTCGTTCTAGTAATTACTTACATTACTGATAAAAAGATGAAATTGTTTCTCGTTTGGCCCTGTGATACGTCACTCGGCAGGTGACCTACCTCAACGGTGACGTGGGTTTATTTTTAATTGCTTTCGTAGATCGTCGCTTCACAATTTATTATTGTTTGGGTTTCGGCACTCTTAAGTGCTGTGCAAAATTGTATTAGTTTGTTAATAAATCTCATTGACATAACAACGTAAATTCTAAAAATATTGAATCGTGAATTGTGAATGATATTTTCCTTTTGGTGCGACTGAAATAGTTAATTATCAAATTCCACTAGAGTGACATTTACGAACGTATTTAATACAATGCCGATATGCAACTTTGACATTTATATTGATACAAACGTATTTTACTGAAAAAGGCTGCGGCTCCGATAGTCGGATGTTATCTGGAGACGGCAAAATTCGAGCCCTGTTCCACAGAGCACGAACGGCACAGAGAACGTGATGAATATAATCCGTCCGTCCTTTAATGATTTCGATACACTAGCATCACGTACATGCATCTTAAAAAACATAATTCATCATTTAACGTAAATTTTACAAACAAACAAAATGTAGAAACAATATTTAAAATCGAATATAATATTAGTTCAGTAAAACCCTACTTACAGAGGTTGAAACTTAAACAAATACCATCCTAATAAATACTTAAGTTAATAATTATTTGTTGAAATCATAGAACGCTTTATCTCGGTTTATAACAAAGTATGAAGTAGTCTAGGTGTGAGTGTAAATCAGGTCGTGTCTCCGCTGCGCGTTCCCAGGTCGTTTATTTTTTTCCCGGGTCCCACCGCTTGCTACGACATATATGGATATTGTAAATCTTTGTAACCCGCTACACATTATTGTTCTCGTAGCGCGTTGTAGTTCATACGCGCGCGCTACTCTCGTAGCGAGCATTTTACAGCTGTATATGCTGTTAGCTTAATTATTATGGAAAACGATTACATTTTGATTTCTCAAATGTAATTTTTTTTGTACCTTTCGCATTTACGTTTGTATAAAATAACGTTTTCACATATAATGTTATATTACGTCAGCCACAGAAACTGATTCGACCTGGTACATAAAATAATTATAAATCGAAGGAAAAGTGTTTTATTTTTAATAAATTATTAATTACATTGATGTGAGTTACTTCATACAGCTTAAAAAAAGGAATCCGTAAAATGGACGAAAATATCGCCAGCTCTGTAGAACAATTGTTCACTTGTTCACTCAATAAGATGTTTTGTAACAGAATACATACTACAATTACCATAAAATAAATACTGATGTGATAATTTTTGCTGAACGACAATTTTTCCTTAACAAGCTATTATTAAGATATCGCTTAGATAAAAACAGTCGAGGCAAACGAAGCCGCGTCCAAAATTACGATGACCTTGAGCAGGGTTGGATGCTCAAGGTCTTTGATGAGTCTTGAGCAGGGTTGGATGTAAAAAGCACAAAATAGCTCCGTTTGGAAGTTCTAGCTCCACCATGCCAGGCTACAGGCCATTTTGTGAAAACTTATCATTTTTAAAAATCCTTTCCAGGAAAAGAGATAAGATTGTTTGCAGAATAAATTTTATGACTAGTCCGATTTCAACTTTTCAATTTGTGTGAATATCATCTTCTCGGTTAAACCAACTGCACAATAATAGATCAAACTAAGTCCTATCTTCAATCTCTCTCTAGTGCAATAACTGATATCCTTTAGAATACGAGTGTCGAAGTGTGGATGTCAATAGCCGTATCTTTATGTATTTTGATGTAAAATAGTTTTTCAATTATTTATTTATTCAGTTAAGGAATAAAGCCTTACATTATAATAGTAGTAGTTATCGTATTAGTAGGTATGGTTTACATAAACCCTTCCAGTTTTTTAATAATACCTACTATTTCATCTTAAAGTTGAAATAAAGTTCACAATATATGTAAAATATCTATTGTGATATATCACAAACCTTTAATTAGTATTGTCTTGAAAATATGAGAGGAATACAAAAGACATCTTCATGCAAATATTGACAATGTTTTTAATAAAATGAAACAATTTGCTTGACGCCACTCAATGCCATAATACAAAGCATCTCATTCCTTTGCAGAATCAATGATTATCCAAAGGCTCTGTAAATCTCTGACCTTCTAAAATATATGATTTATAATAATAGTAACACCAGCACAATTTGTATAAACAGTCAAGTGTATCACGTTTCATTTTAATAGTCGTTATCTAGCAATTGATCTAAAACTAATATCGCGCTAACTGTGTTTAAAGTCCACTATCAGGGTGTAAATTTAGTGAAGCAATTATTGCGCGCTCATTTCCATAACTCCGCCTATCAGCTGATCACATCGGAGACCAATCTGACCATCCTCCCCCCGCCCTCTACTCCCCCACCACCTGCTGCGTACTGATTAGTACCACTAACCGTTATGAGAACAACTCATTAATTAATTATCGCTGCTTCGTGTACATTGCTTGTGTACACTAAACAATGCACACTTATTACTCGGTTAATAATAGGTTGTACATGGCATATGCTCGAGGGGAATGTTAGTCTAATGTTATTTTTGATTTTGCGTAAGATCCTGTGAGTTCGAGTTACGTTTGGATTATTCATTATACTCGTTAGGTTAGTAAGTTAGCGTGCCAAGAAAACGTAACAGTCCAGATATTTTTTTTTGTTTCAATAAATACATTTTACTTTTCTACAGAAGTAAGTTCATAAGTCGAAAGCGTCGGAGGCGGGCGTGAGGCGATAAATGTACCAAACTTCAAATGCCCGCTCGTTTCTTCGCGTCGCCGCTCGTTACTCATCTCAATGTGGTCTCCCCCTCCTTTTTACTTCCCCCTTCCCCGAGATAGGAATCTTGACCGTTCACCTGACCTGACCCATACATGTGAAGATACCGGAATGTCAGATTGCCTGAAGATTAAAATCATGCTTTACTAGATTTTATAATCGAGTAAAATAGTTTATATCGATATGACATTCAATTTCAAGAATTTTAAGCGTTAAGTTATACATAAAACTTATTTGTTGGGATGGAGATGATGTTGTCAAGAACATACCTGAAATCATGGTCTTGATGAACACAGGAACATAGGAATTAACATCAATTTCCTTTTTGAATAATTTCTAAGCCATAATGTTTAATACCACTGGTTAAAGCAGTATCGAAATATATTTCAAGTATTTCACGCAGCTGTTGTGCACATTATATAAAGGCCCGACGAATAAAAGATGGAAGAGGTAAGAGGAGGGAACTGAAGTAATGAACGCATTCAGAATACCTCACTTTTGACTAAAAGCATATTCATATGAAAACTTAAATCTACCTGCTCTATGTGATGCGCCTCTCTGCGTTTACATTAGAAGCTACTTTAATAGATGCACTTTATATAATATCAACGTACTTTTTCCACAAATATGTAAAATGATAAATACAAATGCATCAAAACCTTATCTGCTCTTAAACCATACACATACTGAGATATACTCCATTTCTATAAATATATATTCAGCCCGTAAATATAACACCGTGGTGTAATGGCGTTGCGGCATGTCGGTAATATGGGAGGAATTAAAAATCACTACCATCCATTTACATTTGCGTCATCGCAGTTCCTGAGCGCGCCATCATCGGCCCTTGAGCGGCACAAATTGTCGTTGAAAAACGATTTTAGTATCATGCGACTGTAACTCTTATCACCAGCTCATAAGGCTTAAATCTTCTTGGGCCGCACTCGGGTAATAGCCACGCACTGATTGTGTGCATGTTAACTTTGATGACACTTGAAGATAATCGCTCCTGCTAAATGATATATCGTGATATTTTATCAGCTCAAACTGCAAAGTGATTCAGTCGAGGTGCATCATGCGAGGGAAGTCCAATAAATAGCGATAAGGCGTGGTAA
The DNA here is from genome assembly GCF_905475465.1 of Pieris napi. Taxonomy (NCBI): domain Eukaryota; kingdom Metazoa; phylum Arthropoda; class Insecta; order Lepidoptera; family Pieridae; genus Pieris; species Pieris napi. Next base: position 101,116 of record NC_062239.1, on the reverse strand, counting down.
TGCATTTGTTGTCGTCGTGTCGCAACGTGTTCTTAGAAATGTATAAAATTTAGTTCGCGATCTAAAAATATATCTAGGCTTAAATTTTTTTTCGACGGAGCTGGCAAATCAAGATTTGAGAACAATATGAGGGGCTCATGCTCCTACTGCATGTTATAACAATGAGGTGTGTTCATGTCCGAAATTAAAGTAGAAGGAGTGGTACTGGGAAGCTCCCGCATAGAGGTGAAAACAGTACTTACAGAAAACCAAGTCGGGGCCGCAAACGTTGTCCCGGAGTGAAGTACCGTCTTGCCTTGCAGAGCACACCAAGCGTCTTAGAAGCTTATATAGCCGTACCTTCCAAATGACCGCGACCACCCAATCAAAGGCTTTCAGTATATCCAAACTTACCGCCAGCGCCTCGCCCTTGGACTCAATTGCCTCTGTCCACCTATGTGTTAGGTAAACGAGAAGATGAGAAGATCACCAGCAGAGCGACCTCGGCGAAAGCTGTAGTGACGAAGGGCACATTAAGACCGGAGCCAACTCAGGAGCACAAGTACGCAGCACAATTGGGATGATGCGCGCTCAGATTATGGATGTCCAAGGAAAATAAAGCTTTGCAGATAGCAAATTGCCGGTATATAACTTCAGACATCGTAGTATCACACCACAATAATGTCGGTGGTACCTATCCTTGGTCATCCATAGTGGAGTTCGACGGAAAGAGACAGCCTAGAAGATCGGCCTTCTCTTTAGGTAGTATGTATGTAAGTATGGGCCAGCGAGATATCCTCCCTGTGCAGTGCTGGAATGGAGGTCTGACAGAAATTCCCTTGGACAGCTTTAGCCACTTCTGCCCCGGCTTGAAAGCATTCTCGTTTACTACGCAAGGCCGCCTTGCAAGAACGCCTAAACCAAGGCTGGGACTTGCCACCGACCGGCACCGCAGAGAATGGAACAAAAAGTTCCATACCCTGCAGGACCACCTCGGCGACAGAGTCAGCGACGGCATCTGGAGAACCCGACGAAAATCAATGGTCCAATAGGATGCAAAAAAAGACCGCATCCCATCCCAATATGCTGACTTGTAGTGCCACACGAAGCGAGGTCGTAGGGGCCGCGTAATAGGCACAATGATTCGGACCCTGCTACGATGACTGATTTTGTGAATGCCCGCTCTTAAGTTATCCATATCAACAATTTAGTACATTGTATATTAATTTCCTATTTTATTGGCGTTAAGCGACTAAACTTTGTCCTTCAAAACTAGATGCTCTACGAAAACTCAGATAAACGCAGTCGAGAAATAAAATCTGAATAATTAACTAGAAGTTATCTCAAGAAAAATCGCACAACAAAATCTAAATGAAGAGATAAAACAAAGGCTCGACTCGCGTGAAGTGTGAGGCGCGGGGTGAGGGGGGAGGCCTTACTCTAATTTATTCCTCTGTTGGATAATATGAAAACAAGTTGAGTGGGGAAATTTAAATTACGGTGCGCAATAAATTGTTGCAAAGCAGAAAGTCGGAGGAAAATAAATCGCGACTACTGCGCTCAGCTCACAACATAGTTTTACTCCACGTTTGTTGGTCTCTAAACTCCTTCTAATTAGTCACTACAAAGACTAAGACTTTAGATGGTAGCTAAATGTTCGGATTTGAATGTAACAAAAATCTATCTATCCTGTAAAGGCTGTATTACTTTTGTCCGGTTAACAATTATTACTCTCAGAATAAGCGTAATTTACTAATAACGTAGACCGAATGGCGCGTTCACTGGCATGAAAAATGATGAGAACAAAAAATTACTTCTCTTAACTTTTGGTCACCACAGCCTTTATGCAACGTTCCCGTAACTGTAAATGTTTGATATTCATGATTATGTCTACATTAACCATGTATATGTGATATCGATAGGGTTATGTCTCTTCTTTAAAATCTATTTTTTAATTCCTTCTTTAATGTTTTCATTTCTTTTATATTTTTATTTGAATGTAAACAAAATATTGTAAATCTATTTTAAAAGAGTAAGTGTGTAGTTTCTTGCCCATTCTTCTCCACACGAAACTACCTTAAACTTATGCAATGACACCAGTTATTCGTAATAAGGGTTTCTATTAGATTACCATTAATATTCACGGTCAACTACATGAAAGGAAAAGTGCTTCGGCTAAAAACTAAATCTTATTTGTCTCTGCTCCTGAGACTATTACTACCTTTCTCAATGAAGTTTTTACCTAACAAACGAAAGAACATTGATTTAGGAGGTGAGAATCATGTTCGGGTTCAAAGCGAGTGGAAGGCGCGGGGCGAATCGTATTTATTGCACCGCTTTGACGCAATATCCAAATATTTGTTAGCCGAAGTCACGCTATCATGAGCTAATAAATGTATTATAATACATCACAGCCATGGATGTATCTAAATGTCATTCATCCATGAGAGCCGTTTAACGAAAATAGCGCGAACGAAAATTCACCGGCCTCGATACTCGAACAACCCTTCTCATTTTGATGCGAATCGCTCTTTTTCTAAATTACTTTATTAAAACGAAACGTGTTCTCCAATAATTGGGTCCCACCGCGTTGTGGCGACAATTTACTGTTTTTATTAACCGAATTTTAATTAATTCGGGACGCTGTGATTTAGAGACACGATAGCGGTACTTCGCAGAAATTAAATTTGTAAAATTTGACATTTTGTAATTAATAATAACGATCAGTCAACGCAACATGTGGAAGCGGTTGTTTAAGTACGACGAGGAACCGTCCCGGAATTGCCGAATCGTATAACGAGGATTGTACTCCGAACGATAACGGCGTTACGGTCCGCGGTGTCCCCAATATCATGAGCCCCGTCATAGTTTTATTATTATCTACTTGCTGACCGAAGTCCGCCCTCGATAGCACGAGAGCCGCTTTGTGTTCATATTAAGTTTCATTCGTATTTAGTTTTAAAACTTTGTGCTATAATAATTGCAATGTAATAATAAATTAATAAAATAAAAAAGCCTTTTTATTTCTTGCAAATGAACAAAGTAAACTTAATACTATTTTTACACATATATTTTTAAGAAAGTAAATTACACAATTATTATTAATTTTTTTTTTTCCTAATTTTTGTAGCTATTTCCCAATTATTATTTTGCAAGAACCCTTCCGCAGGTGTAGGCCTCCTCCAGGGATCTCCAGGTATATCGATTCTGGGTGAGCTGCATCCAGCTCGAGCCAGCCGTTTGAGCTATGTCGTCCGCCCGTAAGCTTTAGACCATAGTTTAGGGCATCAGTAGCTTTAGTAATGCTTCTTATTTTTGAGTGTCTTATTTTATTAATTTTTCTAATGTTAAGCATGCTCCGTTCTAGACCCCTTTGACAAGTTTTGAATTGTTCGATAAAGAATTTCTTTATCGACCGATATTGCCTTTTCTATACTGTGTGTCATTAACATTGTCTTTGTGAGGTTCATCTCTAGACCTATCTTCTTGCTAGCCGCATTTAATGATTGAATCATGGCTTGTAATTGTGAGCTTGATTCGGATACAAGCGCTAAGTCATCAGCAAAGCGCAGGTGACTCAGGTATTTACCGTTAATATTAAGGCCGCTTGTGCCCCAGTCTAGATTTCTTATTATCGACTCTAGGATGGCAATAAACAGCATAGGTGATGTCGGGTCGCCTTGTCTCACTCCTCTTTTTAATGTAATAATATATATTATAAAACAAATGAACTTACTCCCATGATATAATTTTAGGCATAACTCTCAGTACATGCAGACGAAGTTCCGGGCACCTAGCAATAATCATAATGGTTCGATATCAGTTTATTTTGGGTCGCAGAGCCATCGCAATGAGTGAGTGTGTTCGATATATCTCGAAATGTTTTCCAATTTTGTTTTCGTGCCGCAGAGTTGGGACTCTCAGTCTCTAACCCTCTATGTGTAGACAAGCACAAGTGTTGTGTCAGCGTTCTGCTGTTTGTTTAGGTCAGACATGAGCACATGAGATAATGTAGACCAGGTGCACTGACCCCTCTCTCAGTTATAGCTCTCGTAAATGTGACTGCAAGTCGAAATCCAGATAAGGAGCAAACCGTAATTGATTATTAATGCCGCTCTGAGTAGTCAACTCACAGGAACCTTATAAAACGACTCCGCTGCACTCATATATCTTCATAAATTAGCACTCTTCATTAAATAATGCACTGCTTTCTGCATTTCTTAGGCTTCCCAGCAGTATATGCACAATATATGTATGTATAACATTATTAAGCTTCGGTAGGTAGTTGTAAAATATCTTAACAATTACTTTTTGTGTAAATTTTATTAGCATTTTGATTAAACGTTGTTTTGATTTTGTTCAACAATGTTACACAAAATAGAAATCGATAAATGTATTATACCCCTTACTTACTTAGACTTGGCAAACGTGAATACAGCATTACCATATCTAAATAACGTGCGCTATCTTCTCAACGGCTTGTGGACATACTTCTGCCATTACGGTAATGTCAAGCCCATCACAGGTCTGACATTTCTCATACAATAGCTGTATAGCATTATTGCAATTGGTAGTCTATTCACGTCTGCGAAACATCGATATATCAGAGGTGATTAAACTTTATAAAATTTATGTATTTAATCAGATCAAGTTACATGTAGCGGGTTATAATATCGTCGGTAAAGCGCTGAGATAGCGGATAGTGTAACCCAGATCTGAAATCGAGTTCGAACCACACGACGGGGAGCTTCCAATCTCTTTGTGAGTTGTACTAAAACTCCGATAAGTTATAACAACTCGCTATGACACAGAGATGATTGCGATGTGCTCCCCAGTACTGCGGAATTATTGTAGTTCACGTTCACTGTTCAACAAAACACATACAGTGCCCCCATTTAATATTTCTTGATTAATTTTAATAACTCGATGTTTTAGTGCTTTAAAGCTGATGTGCTACAAATATAAAGTACCTACTCCGTAGACCTTTCGCTAAAACGAATTAAGAAGTTTCATTTACCATATAATGACTTAATGTGATCAAAAAAATTTCACGACAACAGTTGTATAACGTAAATTGAGCTTACTTAGCCTCCGAAGCCGAGAAAAGAGTGTTCCACGTCTTTAAAGGCCGGCAACGCAATAATATTTTTCACAAGCCATAAAGAGAAAATTTTATTTATTTAATAAATGCTTATGAAAGTTGAACATGGTTTATCTTACGGATGATAGCAGTCAAAGGATAACAGAGCGGAATAAAATAAGTCAACGAAGTCGCTGAAATAAGGATCAGTGTTTTTTGACATCCGACGGCCAAGTTTTCCTAGGTTATTGGTTAAAAAAAACTACTATTACATACACATGCTAACCGGCTAATAAAATTTAATGTAAATAAAATAGAATTAAAAATTGTACGTTGTTCACCTCAACGTCAGTCCGTTCCTTGAATTAGCCTTTAATCTGCTTGTAAGTTCTGCCAAATTTCATCTAACAATTTGAAGTGTCAAAGTAATTCTAAACATTGTTTAAAATTAATTAACGTTTTACAGACCAATTCAGTTTGTTTCGGACGTATGTTAATACAGTTAAATTTTTTAAAAAGCTCCCGTACATTCGAACCTTAATTAAATGGCCGGCGCCGGCGCCTTCATTGAACTTCGCTGCGAAAGCTCAATTAAAATGTTTCGATAATCAACTCAGCCTGGAATTACGTATTAGTATACAGTTTATACTAAATTGATTTACTTACCGAATGAACGCATAATATTAGGTTGGGGAAAAAGTCTTTTCGCATTATAGTATGTATGAACTTGTAATAAAATCTCTTTGGCTATACTATATGTATCTGGCTGGTTTTGTTATCAAGGAAAGTTGAGATTTTAAAGAAGATAATTCCAAAATCAAATTAGGATAATGACTGTTTTTTATTTATTTTTCGTACCGTCAAGATGAGTGAATCGAATGAAGAAATTCGATACATTTTAAAATTTTACTACAAAAAAGGTCAAAATGCAACACAAGCCGCGAATTTTTTTTGCGATGTTTATGGACCTAGTGCAGTGTCTGTGAGAGTAGCACAAATTTGGTTTAAGCGTTTTCAATCCGGAAATTTTGATGTCAAAGATCCAAGTCGCTCTGGTCGCCCTATGACAGATAAAATGGATGCAATTTTTGAAAAAGTGGAGCAAGATCGGCATATCAGTAGTTACGACGTAGCTGAAGAACGGGGAATTGACCACAAAACAGTTTTGGCGCATTTGAAAAAAACTGGGTACACAAAAAAGCTCAATACTTGGGTACCTCACCACCTCACTGTAAGAAACCTAATGAACTGTGTACTCATTTTTGATTCTTTATTACGACTTAATGAAACCGAATCATTTTTGAAGAAGCTGATAACTGATGATGAAAAGTGGATCACGTACGACAAGAACGTGCGAAAAAGGTCGTGGTCAAAGGCCGGTCAGGCTTCACAGACTGTGGCGAAACCCGGGATAACTCGCAACAAGGTGATGCTGTGTGTGTGGTGGGATTGGAAGGGCATTATTCATTATGAGCTGTTACCACCAGGCAGGACCATCGATTCTGAACTCTACTGCTAACAACTGATGAGATTAAAGCAAGAAGTTGAGCAAAGCGGCCGGAATTAATCACCAGAAGGGGTGTGGTTTTTCATCATGATACCGCTAGACCTCACACATCTTTGACCACTCAGCAAAAATTAAGAGAGCTTGGCTGGGAGGTGATAATGCATCCGACGTATAGTCCTGACCTTGCACCTTCAGATTTCCACCTGTTTCAGTCTCTTCAGAATTCTTTAGGCAGTGTCAGGTTATCATCACGAGAGGACTGCCAAAACCAATTATCGCGGTATTTTGATCAGAAGCCCCAAAATATCTATAGCAATGGGATCATGTCCCTACCTAAATAATGGCAAAAAGTTATCGAACAAAATGGTACCTACATACTTTAGTTAAATGTAAATAAACTATATTAAAAAATGTTTTGAATTTTCTTAAAAAATGCGAAGAAACTTTTTCCCCAACCTATTATATTTCCCTTGCTCCTTATATTGGTTTCGTATTACACAACTTTTATTTTTGTAAATGTTATAGCGGTGTGTTGTCTAAAGATTGTGACAGCGTCTTGTGTAAATGGAAAATGTTTCTCGCCGTAAGGAGATTTCGTGCGCGGCTTATCGACGATATAAATCAGCCAATGTGCCGATCTATGTCTGAATGACACACATGTATGTACGTTTTATACGCTTACCATAATTTGGATTGTTGATAAGTATGTATTTTATGCACAGTCTCCACTATAAATAACATCTTCTTTTTACCTCCGCCAGCTGATTAATTATAAAAAAAAAGGTTTATTCGCTTGAAAAAAGAACAATTAAAGTAATTAGAGAGAGTGCTAATTGACTACCCAGAACCACTATTTATGTTAACAAGTAACAGTAGGCATGTCTCGCCCCAGCCCCTAACGCCTAGCGCCGCTGCAATGAAACACAGTCTAATATGATAATACTGAAGATTATCTATTAGATTACATAAATATTTTTTATTTATTAATAATAATAAAGCCACTTTAATTACATTCTATAAAAATTACAAATCAGGTGGGTGTCAGTTTTGTTACTATACACTTAGTCTACGTTACTTATTTCCATTAGTTCGTGTCCTGCTGCAAAGGCCTTTTCCTGAAATTTTCATTTGAATCTGTTATAATATGCTTCCCCCATCCATTGGACCCCAGAAACCTAATTATGTCAGCCAATTAAAATTTTGTGGTATTCCTACGTTTCTTTTCCTTGAACGTCCTTTCCAGCGAGTGACTTCAGCGGTCCTTCTTTGGTCTGTAGACCTTTCAATATTTTTCATTTCATTGTAGCTGTTAGGCTATAGTTTCCTTTTGAAACTTATGTATGAATATAATACTACACTTATTTATTTAACTATATTACAAATTAACATATTAGCCTGGCATCAGGGGGCAGCAATATTATTTAATCTGTTTGAGACGTAACGGTTAACACCTAGCCAAGTTAACGTTGCGAGGTAAGGTCTAAGGAATAAGGTCGAGCCTCGCCCGACGTCGGGTAGGCTGATGGTCGAGGGTATCTAAGTAGGATGTCAGTAGAAGTGGTTTAATTAAAGTTACAGTTAAGTTCCAGTTAAAGTTAAGTTCCAATAGCGAACTTTAGAATGATGCAATTCGTTAAATATTTGCACTTGGAAGGTAGGGTATAAAAATCTCTGCAGGCTGCCAGCACGGGTCTACCCTTACGTAGTAACAGCAGCAACTTACTGTGCAATTAATTGTGTAATCCCTATTATGGACGTTGGCCTGCAAGAAAGGATACAAAAGAATGGGATTTGTGCTTCGAAGGGCAACAACGTTCACTAATATTAAGACCATCGCAAGCTTGTACAACGCATTATACGTTAATCATTATTAGTCCATTGAAAAGTTACATTTGGGGTTGCGTTTTTTAGAGGACGCAATTTTATTTATGGAACATGTAGGGGGGGGTCAATACAAGCTTAACTCCAAGTTTGTGGGGTTGGCGTGCTTGTCCCCCGGCCGCCATCTTGGATAAAGGGGTCCAAAAACCACGTTTTTGGCTATATCTCCTAAACTATCCATCGTACATAAAACTTGTAAAGACACATTTTGTAGCAAATCGCTGTGTCTACGATTATGTCTATGTAACTTTTTATCATAAATCCAAAATTCAAAAAGTTATACTTAACGGTTAATGTAATAACGTAATAAGTATGTTATAGTGTAACTCGTCTGTTAGAGCTCCGCATAAAGCTAAATACGTATATTATCTACTACCTTATATTAGAGCGTATAGAGAATACCTTTAAACACGCGACGACAGCTGTAACTTTCCGCCTCCCGTCTTGTCCAAGTGTAGTAAGTGTAGTCCCAATCAAGTTATATCATAGAGGAAAAAAATATCGTCTCAATGAATACTGCATTGTTTCTGAATTTCAGAGCGACAATAGTTGTTATTTAGTGCAAAAAGCGACGCCGAGATAATTTGTTTGTGTCCGATATTTGTGAAACAAACTACACTTTGTTTATTTTACATTCAGTTTAAAAAAACGATTTAGAACTTTGGGACGTATTTTATTTTAATAACCTAATAAATTACCGAAACGCAGTCATAAAGTATTAGAGAATAATTCCAGGGGTGAAAAACAGTGTAACTGGCAAATAGTAGGTACACCGATACGAGGGGTGTTCAATAAGTAGTAACAATGCGATTCATTCTGCTCGGAAAGAAAATGATAGATATGGCATAGGCCGGACAGCAATCAAATCTTTTTTGTCTTTTAAAAATAGATGTCATTTGTCGTGTCTTGTTGGATCATGTTCTTAAAAATGGATAAAATTGAAGTTCGCGAGGTAATACAATATCTCTGCTTGAAATTTTGTATTATAGTTGCTCGTAAATGAATACTTGATACCAACATTACGTGTTCATGCTCCTCCATATTCTACGTTTGCGCTAGGTGTGCTGAGTTCAAGCGAGGAAGTACTTCCGTTAACCAAGACCCCCGCACAGAGGACGCCTAAATCGGTAGTGACTGAACAACGTGTTTGGGTTTGTTACATCAAGCTCTTGAGCTTTTTTTATTCTTCTATTATGTTACCCAGTGTTTCCCAGTGACTATGAAACGAAAAAACAGTCCATGACTTGGAAGAGACCGTCGTCTCTAACTCCGATACGGCAATTCCACCCGCCGGGAAGGTCATGGGTTGTTTTTTCTGTGCCAGCCAATCGACTTTGTACGTAGGATAACAAAGTTGCGTGAGGAAATACGCAAGCAAGGGCGTGGCAAGATCACTAGGGATGTTTTGTTTCGTCCTAGGACCTAGCTTTTAGTGATTTCTAACTATTTCCGCGGTTAAAGGAACATCTAAAAGCTGATAAATTTAAAGATGATAACGCAGTATATCACTTATATTAATACGAACAGGAAGATGTTTTTTAAAAGGTTTAGCTTTAGAAAAAAAAATATATTAAATTAACATTTAATACAAGTTACAATTGTAATCGTCATAATCATTTTCACTTTTTATTGGACAAAGTCCCCCTAGTGTGTGTGATTTATATTAAACATTTATATGAAAATATTATTGTATCTTATATCTAATAGATAATCGAATTATTGAGTTGCCTAAACTTGTTATACTTAAACATTTAATAACATTTGTAACGTTGCAACCCTGGTTGCAGTCAGATTTGCAGTTTATTTCTTATTGCGTTTCAGGTGAAAAAGAGAATCAAAAGTAATAAACATTGTAATACAAATAAATCTGTCTCAGTTTAACTTATTTTTAATGCTATAAATCCTATTCACCACCACGGCACTTCGAATAAGTGCTGCTCCCCCAAAGTATAGTCATGGCGAATCCAAGCCCAAGGGTGCGGACGAGGCGCGGCCCACTGAGTATCCTCGAAGCGGTAGTCTAGGTACTCGTAGGGTAAGCGGCCCATGTAGGCCAGGTAAAGGAAGTCTAACACGAAGTGGCAGTCCAGTACTGTATAATAAAGGTTGATTGTAGGCTCGCGGAGCCGCATGGATACCGTGAGCATGCCCACCAGCCCGTCGTAACGCTTGTCATAGCCGTCGTGAGTGCGAAATAGCGTACTACCAGAATCCATGCCATGCTTTGCCCACTGGTGGCCCTCGATGCAGATGAACCAGCCCCACTCCTTTTTCGCACACGGCCCGTATTCTTCTGTACGGACAAAGTATTTGTGAAAAGGCGTGGGCACGCGGTTGTAGTTCCACATGAACTGGTAACCCACGCAGTATTGAATCTCTTTTCGCTCGTGTCCTCGAATAGGTGACGGTGATGCCTGTTGTGACCAGCTCGACGATGCGCGTGGGCAAATACGCGTAGTGCTCCTCCATAGGTACCACCCGTACACATTATAGGTAGACGCCAGCACGGCAAGGTCAAACGTCACCGGTAGCGGGTGAGAACGGTTTACATTCTCTGGACGTTGAAACTGTATGTGTTGGCAAAAATAAGACTGGTTAACTAATATATTCACATTTTATACGGTATAATCTAATCATTATAATTAAAATGTCTTAAAAAACATCGGTATAGTCACCTCTGGGTGGTAGTGAATCCGCGCGATTGACATGTAGAAGGAGCTGTTATCAACATATATGTTATGGTCGTACCACACGCCTAGTATATTTTCGAGCGAACGCTGGCCCCTGTGCCCACGCAGCACTAGCTCCACGGAAGAAGCCGTCGTCAAGAAATGGCGTGTCGTGATGACGGCGCACGCGGCGAGCGGCGTCAAACGCTTGTATACTGTGCAGCACGTGCAACCCATTTGGTCTGCATAATCCTGAAACCGAAACTTTTAATTATGTACTTAAAAGAGATAATTAAATATTAGTTGACTTCGAGATTACCCAGGATGGAAGAAAGCCGACTTTCTTGCGGTGCGGCGATAAGCGGTAGGGACGATTTCTCTCGCGCATATGCAGCTTATACGCTACCCAGAGAGGCTCTTCGGCGCGATAATCGGGCGTATCTTGCTGTGGATCCGGAATTTGCTGGCCATCATCTAGCAGGGGCGACATCGTGGTTTGGGTCAACCACCAATGTTGATGGATCTTCTCGATGGGTGGCATGGTGGGTTGGGTCGCTACCCACGCCGCCCACGTCGCCCACCAGACTGCCCATCGGGTGCATCTGCAATTTTTGTTATAATTGATGGTTGAGTTAAGAAGAGCATTATTTCATTCATCAGTCTAATGATGACCTATTATTAAAACTTCAAACCCATTAGTGATATTGGAATGGCTATCGCTACGCGGACTCAGTATTATTATTAAATCATTCTAACAACTCTATACATAATAATAATATATTTGACAATAATTGTACAAAATCAGCCAGCATTAAACATGACTTATAAGCCTTACCCAAAAGACATAGTCCGTAAGATTTCGGCTGCTGTATGCTTCAGAATATTCTTAGCATCCTGTCCTGAAACGGAACAAACGCACGCAGGTTCTAGCAATCGTCACGTGTACCCCGGAAACTTCTTTCTACTACTTTAATATTTGCATAAAAGTCACTCTATCTATTAACTGAATAATTAAAATAATTTAAAAAATCTCAATTCACTTTCCACAAACAAGTTCACGACCATGTAGACGAGAACATTGCGGTCAAACTCAATATCTCGAAAGTCAGTTGCAAATACGAGAAACACGAAAAGAATCTTACAATATTATGAAATTGTTCTCGATCTTTGTAGGAATTGTTTTCTTCAACATCCGGGCTTGACTTAGGTATGCTAGGCATATCTCGAAGGATCAAATGAAATTTGTTAAGGTACTGATTGCTTGAATTAGTATCATAACGCGGCAGCTGCTAATTAGGCGCACGTGACGCCTTTCGGTGATACCTCGCCATTAGAGAGCACACTAATCGCTCAAACTATAACAAGATAATGACGGACTCCTATTACCAAATAACATATTAAAATTAAATTCTCTGAGCTGCTGTAGTTATAATTAAGTTAGTCAGTGCTTTGCGAAGGGTAATGTATCAGAAACTATAAAAAATATACCCACAAAACTTATGATGGCATTTCATAGTAGTTTACGTCAAACGCCACGGCCAGCCTTTGTTTTGCCAGTAGAAGAAATTGGGTAAACTTTGAGTTGTATTAAGTGAAAACGGCTCAAGAGGTTAAAAAATTTGGAAGGAAAGAGAATCGACCTTTGGCTACGCGCTTAGTTTGCGGCTTTCGACTCGGGAAATTTCGTTTAGTTTCCGATTTATGAAAAGTGAAAAGTAAATAAATCTATTCTTTGGTATTCTAAATAGAAAATAAGAGAAATAACAAAATCTTGTCAATAATTTTTATTTATGAAACAATTACAAAGCTTGAAAATAAATAGATTTAATTTTATAATAAATAACGTTTTTAATCCATAAGTAGGCATTTAGGTAGACTAAAATCACTAAAAGGATTTAAGGAAAGGAAACACCAAAAACCGAAAATTCATTAACTCAAAATGATGTCTGTTCAATCAATATTGTTTTTGAAGTTATACTTCTTTTGGCGCGTTAGGGGAAAATATTGAGAGTAAATTTTTATGATACGCGCGCACACCGGCCCAAAATACATTATAGTACGACATTTAGTTAGTATCGTTTTTTCTACAAACGTAGAATTTTTTTTAAATTTTAGAATTTTAATCTTGTTACGCCAAAGAAGTATAACTTCTAATGCGTGTACAGTACACATACGGTTTTTTTTTTTTTTTTTGAAAAAAAATTTGGAAATCAAAGTGAGAAGTAATAATTATATCCGTATAATTTATTTTTTTATACTAAAAATGGATTTCAATATTAATGGTAAATAATTCTTAAAATCTTTTAGTCATTATTTTTAAAAAATTTCTTTGCTTCGACTGCGTCGCGTAGTGACTTCCATTCACAGCTTTGACGTCGCTCGGAACACACTCTCGAGGAACATGTCGAGTTGAGCGAAGTTTTTTATGGAATTAATATAATAATTAAGACATTAAGGCTTATTGTGATTGATGAATTATTTAACATAATTTTATATTTTATTTATTTGTATAGAAACCATAAACAAAATTATCGTTGTATCGTTCGGTCTTGCGATTCCAATACGTTTCAGTTTATAGGAGGTCATGGTACGAAAAATACGATTAAATTAAGGAACCTAAACTCATAAGCATCTCAACTGGATCTTTTTAAGAAAGTTCAAGGTAGGCCCCAAGTTGTCGACGAATTACTGTTGCTAATGTATTCATATATAGGTAAGCGCCACCTCTCATTATTGGGTTATACAAGCGAGGCAATAATATACAGATTTGAACCGCTTCGGGTTGTGATTTGCTTTTGTTTTGTGGGAGCGTTACAAGAGCGCGCCACTTACCACATATCAAAATAATTAATTCAATGAATTGGGGGTAGTTTTATGAGATAAAGTGTCTTTTCATTGAAGTGTTACTCCCTGTAGTCTCATATATTCATGGTCTATATCTGATGTACGTCAACACCAAAATAATAATAAATAAAGTTCTCTACAACGATTAAACTTTTTTAGAACTTTTAAACTTATATACTATGTGTTATAAACCAGGTATGTGAACTGCTTTTGGAGAAATTCAAATTATGATGGAGGAAGTGAAACTTTTGACATAAATTGATAAAGATGGTTTCACTACTAGTTTGCGTTCATACGAGGAGTAGGCACTAGGCACGCGTCCGTCCACGAATAGCTCTGCGCCGGTTTTAGCGTGCCTTTACTATTTTGAGCTCGCTATTTCGGGAATAGTATGCGGATTGCTGATAGCTTTTTTATTTTGTTTTCTTTTATGATTGAATTTATTCTTACAGATCGGAATTTATGAACTAGTTAAAGTGATTTTTTTAGAAGCAAGATACTGGTCGCTAGTATTTTCTTAAGTATACTTTTATTGAACATTGCCCAAGCGCAGACATTGCTTACGCGATTCAGGCGTGAACTAAAAAAAACACCACTGAGCTCATAGCTCACTTAACAAATGCTAACAAAGTTAAGATGTGCTTTTAATAAAATAAATTAGTTTTGAACATTGCCTTGTCTTGTTTATTTCCACCCAAGACACGTAAGTAGTCCAGACTCCTTCGAGTTCTTATTATCATGGTGAGCCAAAGATGGTCTGACAGCTTCCAAAAGAATGAAAGATCAAATCCCACCCGTAGTGGAATCTTGGTATAGACATCATTTTGACTATTAATGGTTACGGTTAAAACTTACAACCCCAAGGATAGGGTTTTTAGCTTCACCCACATAATAATTTTAATAAAATTTGTCAGTTTTAACACTACATTGATCAAATGTAGACGTCTCTCACACATAAACAGAACTTTCAGACCACTGGCTGGCAAGGCTTTAGAGTCCATTTACAATAACCTTAAGAGTTTAGGGACACGTAATCGAATTTAATTGTATTTTTTGTAGTTTATGTTAATCAAGATATTTAATCCTAAAAAGAATACATTGACCGCTTATGATATGAGATTACATTTAAGCTTAAAAACAACAAGAGATTATTAAGATTTATGTGGTTCTAAAAATGGTTGATATCGCAATTTAAAGAAAATATGTTTCATTCATACATGTATTATTTACATCGTAGATATGTACAATATTTACAAACAACTTTATCACAAATGTTCGTCACGAACCGATAGCAATAAGCGTGCCTATCGTAACGATTTTGAGAAGCGCGACGAGCGACGGAGCGGAACTGAGGCGTGGCTCGGGCTCATCTCGCTGCATCTCCATCTCACCGTCTGTAACATTTAGCCAAATATTTGAAATGTTTGCATTCGTCCTACTATAATAATGCAGAACGATAATTAATGAACATACCTATAATATCATCGTCTCGATCGTCCCCCTCCCGACGATAGAGGCGCAGCGAGATCGTCGCGCAGTCGGCGGGTGCAGCGCACACGTACCGACCCGCATCCTTCGCCACTAACGCCGCCAGAGTCAGCCGCGACTCTAGGCGAGTCTCCCACCGTTCTGTCTCTAAAGAGATGCCGCCTCTTGCACTCTGCACTCAATCGAAAATGATTATAAAAAAATATATTAACTGACCATACTAATGAACACTTAGATATGGTATACCTGTGGATTGAGAGCTTCGCCATTATGCTCCCAATGCAACGTGAGCGGGGGTAGGGCAGCGAGAGCGGCGGCAGGAATCGCCGCCAGGGCGGCAGAAGGCTCGTAGCGTGCCTCACACGATAGTATCGCCGAGCCGCCCAACACCGCCCGCTGCACTGAGCCGCTCAGCACCGACACGGATACCACTGGCAGGTCCCATTCTGCAACAAAGAGACGTCTCACTTTCACCTTTCAGATGATTCCTATAATGATAAACAAATTAACGCAAGTGACACAAACCGATAACAGTGAGGTTGAAGAAGAGACTCATTTTAGGCTCAGTGTTAATTTGACACTCGTAACGGCCAGAATCGCTGGCTCGGAGCACTTCTATCCGCAGTGAGTGGACGGTGCCCCGTGGATCTTCTTGAGAGGCTGCAGCGCAGGAAACGCGAGTATCGGCCGTAAAGACAGCGCCGGCGTGTGTAAGGATCTGTAGATCGCTCGATCGCACCCACGAAACCTATGATTATTGAATGTTCCGTTTTTTTACTTTTCACTATACTTTAGCACTCCAGACTATCTAGTCGAAGGAAATATACGATAGGAAATTTAAAACTGTAAGGGTAAAGAATTTGATCGAGTAAATCAATTGTACTGAAGTCAATTACATAAATCCTTCAGAGCCACTTACAGTCAATAATTTAGATAATCTATATAATCTATTAATTTATTGCTGCGGGAAAGGATTAAGTATATAATGGAATACAAGGCTATGGTTAGTAGAAATATTAAAAATCGCAATTTCTTTACAGACTGACACAAATCGTTATTGTTTCTAAATTATAGAAATTCGACTTTAGCGGGAGAATGAAGGAAGAAGGTCCAGATTTTTTGCAAACAAAAAAACTAGCAACCAACCAATAGTAAACCACGTACTTTGTGAATAACATAGGTATATAATATATTACCCAAACAAGTTCTTACTTTGCAAGTCTGACTACCAGGAAATAGAAGACTATTTCCTGGTAGTCAGAGAAGTAAGTAAGTCAGAGAAGAAACGGTCGAATGCAAACATTTTTTTACGAATGCTGCCTTATATTACTAACGATGAGAGAGATATGATTAAGCTTAATAATACCTATAGATGTCCTTAGGTTGTAATTACTTTTAGATCAGGTTATAACACACTACTGTACTCACAGCGCGATCGGCAAGCCGCAGAACGCGACAGTGAAGTTCCACGCTACCTCCGGCGCTCGCCACTACCGTCGTCTGCTGCGAGCTGTCGAAAGCCGGCCCCGATCTGCCGCCGCCATCTGTAATTTAAGCACACTCAAACACTTTTTTTGAGTCCTAAGTTTGCCTTGCCATTACCAAATATAGCGTGCGCAACAAGTACGGTACGCACTGGTACGCATGCGTCGAACTAACAGAGGTCGTCGATTCTTGTAACACAATAGCAGCACTTTCAAGTCACCACCCGCAGCTTCGGATGTAACAAGAGCTGTGATGCGGGTCTTAGGTTGCTAAAACTTTTAAATTTTTGGTGAAATATAAACCCTAAATATCCAAACTAGTAGAGTCAGGCGTGGAATTTCGCTTTTTTGTGTTCGTCGTATTATTCATATATTGTTATGCAAATTTCATTAAACGCTGCTTTCGTTTAAATAATGTCAACTAACAAAACGAATAAGGGTGTGTAATAAGATTTTAACGCATGGGCTCGGTAATTTATAAAGGGGACACAGTGAATGTAGTAATAAAATCAAATCAATATCTGAAATGAAACATTAAACTTCTAAGAAAAACCTAGGAAAGGGGTGAAGGTCACGTCACCGTGTGCGTAGACCTACGAAAGGCCCGGCCTGTGGCGATGTAAACAACTTTGCTTCCAGCAGCTCTAAAAAGATTAAAGGAATCCATTAAAACTGTTTACCCTCTACCGTGGCGCCGCACGCGCGCCTGATTATTTACTGTGAGAAATAAGTTATGGCCCATGATTAATATTTCATGAATATCTTCTTTCGTGACGAGTTTAATATACACACTACACTCCACGCAAGAGAGTAAGAAAAAACTACGGCAAGATGTTATCTTAGGATTGGACGAATAATAAAATAAACGCAACAGCTTGTTGGATACTCGTTGATTATTGTAATATCCACATTCCATACACCGAAAAGTGATGATGACATCGGGTGGAGAGACAAGACGCGAACAAAGCGTACATCAATCAAAGCGTCAGCCGTCAATTGTCATTCGCCGCGCGGTGTTTGTTTACTCTTTGTATTGACGTCGTGCATTAAGGCCGCGACGAGTCGACGAGGTACTAAACGGTGTTTTAGCTTTAAGAGATGGACTGGTGACAAATCGTTTAAAACGGCGAGCTCTTGTAAGAGGCGGCGGTATTTATCGGTCGGGTCGCCGGATGAAGCGACCATCTGGTGCTGACTCACGCGCTCAGGAACTACACTTCGCGATCCGCAATAAAAATATTTCTTCTCTTATAATGACATTCCCCACTCGCGTGCCAAATGATTTCATTTGGGCGGATATATCTATTTTTGCGAAGAAATCGAACGGAAGCTCGCCGTGAATGCCGTTCCCCCTCGCCCCCGACCCCTACTCTCGTTCGTAGCGGCACGTGTCTCGACCAGAATAGAAATTAACCTTCTCGATACGTACTATATTGACTCTCTCACTAAAATGTCACACCCGCCCTTTCAAAATAACTGATTTATTTAGAGATATAAATATACCACATTGAGAAACCACAAATTGAACGGCTAGTTACAGCATCTATATCGCAATTTTGCGAAAATATATTAAACTATTTTAAACATAATATACACTATTGTCGGTAGCCACAATGTAGGACCAAAAGTTTATTATGAGTATAAGTAAAAGAAGTTTAGTAAATGGTGAGATTATATAATTTTGTCATTGCAATATTTTTATTATGATGTTTCGTATACGATATTATAGCTAGGGGCTAATAATAGAACTAATAATAATACAATACATTTTTTTTTCTCTTCGATAGCACAACCAATTGGTTTTCGTTAATCAAAATTATTACGAAAAACATATTACGGATTTATCTCCACAACGTGCTTATAAAAATAATATAGCTATAAGAAAGTGCATGTATCACTACCTCAGACTCTGAGCTCGATCGTCGTTTAGAGCCTGGGCCTCGTTCGATACAATATTATGATGAAATCATTAGCAGTATTTCTCTGGCGCCAGCAAATGTTTGCGAGCTCTGAACGCAGAGAGATTTCGAGATAATATTATTCGTAATATGGACCGCGAGGTTGACGCTCGCCACTCGCCATGCGCACATAAATAGCGGCAACACGTGACATCCGCGGGGCTCACGTCCATCATTGTAGCATTTCTATGAGTTGAATAGTAGACATACCCTTAGATGATACTCTTCTTTAATAAAATCCCAGAGGCTCTTTTATCTCTGCCTTTTAATAAATTTAAGAAATGTATGTTTTTTAAGCCGGCTCTTTCTCTCGGCCTCCACCCTTTGCCGATGAGTAGGGATGTCTACCTATTCAATTTTAATGACGAGGAATAAGTGATACCTGTATCTTATGTTCCATAATAAACATATTTTATTTTATATTTTTTTATTGATCTCATCTTAGAGGCTCCGACCCACAGAAAGGTGAGAAGGACAACAACACCACATAATATTATAATCATTTTAAATTATACAAAACCCTTTTCAACTACAAAATCTGTTTCGTGTAAGACAATAGTAATAATATGTAAGATAGTTCGTTACTCGTTCGATACCCATAGTTAGCATGAAAGTAAGCAATAATATAAAAGTTAAATGATGAAGCACTAACCGGCAGGCTGCGACAAGGCGGCCATTAACAGCGCTATCCACAGCAACATCGCAGTCCGGTGAGCTGATCACCTGCAACAAAAAGGCCTATTACTCTCGCATACGTATTGCTACAAATTAAAATACTCCAATAGATATAGTTATTGAGATATTGGTTAGGTATTAAGGCTATGCGCTCTCAGAAACTCAGCGCCAGTCCGATCATAAAGATAACTGTATATTTATGTTTAAACATTATTTAATACTCTCAAGTTGTGGGAAAAATCGTCGACGTTATCAGCAGCGTCGACCCCACATGTTTATTGAGTCACGTGGTGCGAGGTGTTCATAATGTGGCGACCACAACTTATAGAATTGTGACACACACAAAATGTAATTAACTTACTGTAATTTGTAAGTGAGATAAACAAAGTTCATTAATTGCAATTTGCAATTATATTTTCAAAATCCACTACACTACTGACACATTAAAAGACAGTATTTAAATGGAATTAAGCATTTGAATAACAACGATAAACTAAATTTAGCCTAAAGTTAGGACGGAAATCACGATTTCCAAATAGCTTTCATCATTATACGGTTCAGTTTAGTGACTGCTGTATTGGTGTACTGAAGTACATGCTCTCACGCTCGTAACATTGTTTATGCAATAAATCTCTGAAATCTCCTTTGCCAAGTAATAGGTAGGCATTCTGCCTTCAATCGTAATGTTTAACGCGGGATGTACAATATGAATCCACACGAATGTTATAAAGAGAAAAAACTTGATTATTTGCTATTGTATATGCTAAATCTACTGGACCGATTTGAAAGTAATTTAACCATTCCTACATTATATCTGATAAACAAAGGCTATAAGAACATTTAAAAAAACTAAGTAGATGTAATTGTTATAATAAATCACTTCGGCTACAACAGTTCCTGTAAATTTATTTTTGAAATTATTCAATCGTACGATTCATAAGTTTAACAAATATCAAAATTCTTAAATTTTAAGATACCACGACCTTAGTCATTGATGGTTTCATTTACAACACAGAATAAATGCGACAAATCACGCATTTTTCTCTGTTGACTGGGCTTTAAAACCTCAATTTACCAAGGAAGACGACGACTAAGACCTACGACCGAATTACCCGATTTGAACCGCCGAGATTGATCATTCGAGGTTAAAGAGCAGTAGGAGACCAGGCCGCACGTCTTGGTTAAAGAATCTTTGCTAATAGTTTGGTTACATCGCCAAGTCATTGTTCAGACGCGCATCCTAAATTAAAGTCTGAAAAATTGTTTACCCTCTTTGTATAATTTGCCTGCCTGTAAACAAAAAAGTACGCTATGGCATACAGTAAAACAACTATAAGTAAGCGATCTAGCTTATAGCTTTTTAAATATAAATAAATATTTATTTACATTATATATAGTATATATATAACCCATGAATTATGATCAAATAAAAACAATCTCCATGCGAAAAAGTTAAATACACTAAGGGACTCGCTTGGTGGGTACCTACTTAAAAACCTAAACTCCCCCTACACCCTAAACCTTTACCTAAAGCTCCTAAAGTGCTCATAAGCATGTTAGTATAGGAAGCAAAAGACCACGACTGAGTTGATGCCTCATGGCAGACTAATCTAGTTCAATGTCAACGCTCGGCTTCAAATTCAAATTCAAAAATCATTTATTCACGTAGGTAACACAATGTACACTTGTGATACATCATTAAAGAAATACATATTAATGCTTCTAATTTTACATTTACTGCCAGTTCTCAAATCAAGGGCGTAGAACGGAAGAGAAGAACTGGCAATAAACTCTCCGCCACTCTTTTTAATCGCCATATTTTTTTTTACACAACGTTTTAATTAATAATAATAACATAAATTAAAAACAAAGACTTGTCCCCTATCAGCAGGAGGCATGGTGAAATAGGAGCACGCACTTACATTCTAGTGGGAACAACACGCAAACACATAGTCGAAATAATTAACATCACCGCATACACGAATTCAAGTACGACCAGTCACCACAAGTAGCACCCGTTCACGAGTATGACGCATGGCCAGCCATCGGCCCCCTCGCCATATTTTAGGGAGAGAGACAACCCGACGCATGGACGCCGCCACAAGCAATGACATTTAACTGACTTCTTGTGTTATTGGACGTTATCTCTATTAGATATCGTATTAGGGTGGCCTGGAAGAGATCGCTTAGTAGCGATAACGCCGCCGATCTTTTTTTGAATTTTTTAAATTAAGCAATGCAGCTAAACAGAATTTACTTGATTGGAATAGTTAAATATATTTCACAGCTTTTTCTAACTTCGGTATATGCTTTAGCTACAAACACTTACCTTACATGTTATGAACAATTGCGTAAGGTTGACACTTAGAGCAATAATAAAACGTCACATGAATTACACGTATATATAAATTTTACACTTTTAAATTCACGCTTAGTGCCGTTAACATGAGCGAAGTATGAATACCAATATGATTCTGTGATCAGCACGCGTCCGAAACAAATCAACTCTCGCGACTGAGTACTGACGCCGCGCCGTATTCCCTAATCCCGGGCCCGAGCGAAACAGGGAATCCGGCGCATTGTTCCCTGGTACGGGACACGTGCACAGAACTCAATGTAAACATCACCACGAGGGTGGTCGGCACGCTACAGGACGTGAACAAAATTAATTTATTCATTTATTTAATTTAAATATTCTCTCAAAGTCAAAGTCAAATCGTTTATTTCAATTAGACCATCTAAAATGGCACTTTTGAACGTCAAAAAAAAAAATATAAAGATGATTCTAGTTGCCCCTTCCAAAAGGTAGTTTCGTGTGGAGAAGAATGGGCAAGAAACTCCACACTTACTCTTTTAAAATAGGTTTACAATATTTTGTTACATTTGTTAAATAATTATATGTGAAGACAATGTACTCTTAGAATAAACTACTATACTAAAAAAGTTAGTATACATGTTCCTCACATATTTACAAATATCGAAACCGTAGAATATTAACATTAAAGAGTAATAAAAATATTAAAAAAACACAACAAAACAGTGTGTGAGATACAAAAAAATAATAATAATAATAATTACATTTGTAGCATTAAAGCAAAAAATCAGCAACCAATTTGATTTTGTCCAGGCTATAGAGCCAATCGTCAATTATTTTTTATTTTTTATTTTAATCATAGGATTGTCCTATGGAGCAGGACCAGCATGTTTCCAAGCATTCTTATCTTGAATATAATCATCTAATTTGTAATATGCTTGTTTACAAAGTGTACTTTTAATAAAACATTTAAATTTTCGTTCATTTAGTTTTAAAATGTCACAAGGTATTTTATAGTAACATTTCACACAGTACCCCATAAATGAATTTTGAACTTTGGCTAATCTGAAAGATGGTTGAGCTATTTTATCTTTATTTCTAGTACTAAAATTATGTCTTTCATTTATTTTACTAAAAAGACTCTCGTTAGTAAGTACACTTCCTAATGAACAAATACGTATAGTTATAGTTATGTGAGTTAGTTAGTTTAGTAGTATATAATATATATTCTCAAACTCGTAATTCTTACAGGTATTACTTTCTCGAAACGGCTTTCTATCGGCCTCTACCCAATTCGGTAGAGCCTTATTTCTCTGTTCTAAGTTTGACAGAAAGAGTTAGATTTAATTTTAGATTGTATTGCATTATTTTATGTAAAACGATTTGTGTGCAATTATATTAATTAATTAATAAGTTCACATTTTCTAAATAGTTCTTAAACTAATGTTATTATTTTATGCAAACAGTAGCTATTTCTATATGATTCTTCCTTACTTTATAATAAAATGTAAAAAAGTTTTGTAGATTTATTTTTAATAATATTTATTATGTAAACTCTTTAAGTAGAAAACTGTTTGGCGAAAATAGAAGAGAAAAATTTACGCCTGATGTAAAAGATGACACAAAATGTTCATAAACATCGCTCTTTCAAACATGTACTAAACAACACAACCTGCACGCGAAAGTCTCCCTAATACTTTTTAAAATTGGGTGATTGAATTGTTCTCGCTTTAGCAGATAATATGTAGGTACCCACTCCACTAATGCAATACCTAATGCCACCATAAAATATATTAAAACAAAAATAATCTGTATGTATATTATTATTCTATATTAAACATTTTTTTTATTAAATACGTATGAAACGTCACGTGTGTGTAAGCTAATGTCATTCCCATACAAATTCGTTAAGCGATAGTGGGTTGTCGAAAGGATTTATTCTCAAGTCAATGGGTAACGTTGCCTCACTTACCTACCCGGCATCGTTCACACTATGACCTCGAAATGTATTATATATACTTATATTTCATATACCTACGTTTTTTTATCTTCCCAACAGCAGGAAGTCTATCTACGTCACACTGTGGCTGACGATCCGTATAGGATGGAGTGTGGGTTGAGGCAGGGTGGGTTGACTTCTCCCATACTTTTTAACTTGTATGTAAATGAGCTGATAGAGGAGTTAACCGGCACCAGAATTGGCTTTAACATAGATGTCATTAACCTTTACAATTTAAGCCATGCTGATGACATGGTCTTGCTTAGCGCTTCTGTCTGCGGGTTAAGAAAATTATTAGCTATTTGTGAAAAATATGCTGCATCCCATGGTCTTATCTATAATGCCAAGAAAAGCCAAGTGATGGTGTTCGAGTCAGGGATGAGGAGACTACAAAATGTGTCGACGGTTACTATTAACAACTGTGTTTTACAGCGAGTTAGTAAGTTTAAATACCTTGGGCACGTCCTACTCCTCGACCTCAAAGATAATGGCGATATAGAGAGAGAACGAAGAGCGTTGTCGGTGAGAGCAAATATGCTGGCTCGTAGGATTGTACGTTGTTGTCATGACGTAAAAGTCACATTATTCAGAGCATATTGCACTAGCTTCTACACGTGCAGCCTATGGGCCAGTTTCACTCGACAAACATACAACTCGCTTCGGGTGCAGTATAATAACGCATTTAGGGTGTTGCTGGGGTTGCCGCGCTTCTGCACCGCATTAGGAATGTTTGCAGAGGCGCGGGTGGATTGCTTTTTCGCCACTATGCGAAAGCGGTGCGCGTCTTTGGTACGCCGGGTGCGGGGCAGCTCCACCATCATCTTACGGATGATAGTCGAGAGAATGGAGTGCCCCTATTTACGACATTGCTCTGACATCTCCGCAGGACTTTGTACCTAATAGTTTTTGTTTAACCACTTTTTTCTTATTTTTACTAATTCTACTAACATAAATCTTAAGAAACTATTGTTACTAACTTACTATAATCAATCAATGGACTGTATTTGTCTGATGAATAAAATTATTATTATTACAAGTTATATGTTTAAATTAAAATTTAATATATATTGCATTTAGGTACACATTTTGCTAGTAATGAGATCGCAGTAACAGGTGAAGAATCCATGGACTTCGTCGTACATTTGTAAAAACCTCTTCAAAAGAAGAAGCTACACCTGGATCCGATTTTATTAATTTTCCTTTAACTTTTAACATATAATCGGTCCGTTGTTTTACCTGATTCTTCGTTTATTATTTTCGAAGTAGCTCTACTTTATCCATGCTATTTTTTATTTTTGAGCTAAAATATTGTGACTGCAATTTTGCAATCTTTTTTGAATTATTTGAATACAACCTAACATAAACCCTAAATATGATATAATATCATGGATAAATTAAAAAAAAGGGTGCGTGTACTTATGTTCGCGCGAAAGAAGTTATACTTCTTTGGCTTTATTTTTTTTAATATTAAATAATTAATAATAAATATTTAACGTTAATAATTTAATAATATTTACTATATTATTCAATTATTAATTAATAATAATAATAATTTATTATTTTATTATATTATTCATTCAATTTAATAACTAGGTGTGTTTCATAACCTTTTAACTAAGTAACAATAGGTCTTTGTGAAAAAGCATTGCTAAATTTCTTTGAAAAAATAATTAAAACTCCTTTATTTGTTTAAAAGGTACTACAGAGGTCATTATGGTCATTCAAAATTCTTGGCATAGCTGCTAACTTCACGCATATTCTATTTCTTTATATTGTTTTTCTATTTCTATACTTGTAGATTGTCTTATTCCCATCTCGCTCGCGCACGCTCGGCGCTCGGCTGGATTAAAAAGAATTCGTTAGTGAGCAATTTCATACTGATAATTTTGTGTCACGGTGCGCGCGCATCGTAAAATTTCACTCTCATCAATTTTTCATAACGCGCCTAAAGAAGTATAACTTCAAAAAATAAGGTAACAAAAGTTAAAGAAACACTGTTTCAATGAAATCGTATAATATATTTTAATAAAAAAAGGCCGCGGTGAGGCATCAGGCGGACAGGTCCCCGTGGTCGAAGAGGTCTTGGTCGTAGAGGGCGGCTCTCACCGTTCGTCCGGCGAAATAGCGGCCCTCCAGGGCGGAGGCCGCCGCGCTCGCCTGCTCCGGCTCCGCGAACTCCACGAAGATCTTGACGTGCGCGTGCGCCGGGTCGTCGTCTTCGCTCTGGCGCTCGTTGTAGATGACGAGCCGTCGCACCTGGCCCCACTTGCCGCACTCGTCACGGATCTCGTGGTGCAGCGCCTCGTCCACGTCTCGAGGCGACACCATGTTGCGCAGAAGCAGCGTGCGGGAGACGCGGCGACGCATCAGGCGCTGCATCACGAGGTGGCGCGCCGACTGCCCCGAGATCGACAGCGACTCCTGCTGCTGCAGCGTGTCCGGCGACGTGTCGAGCAGCTTGCGCTGCAGCGCCGCCTGCGCGCCGCCGTCCTCGCTTTCGGCGGATGCGGTTTCGGCGCGAGGCGGCGCCGGCGGAATCACCACGCCGGGCGGGGGGATCGCGGCGGCCGGCGGCGGGACCGCGGGCAGCGCAGCGGGCAACGCGACGGGAACGGTCACGGGCAGCGCCACCGGCATCGCGGCCGGCAGCGTCACGGGTAGAGAGACGGGCAGCGCCGCGGCGAGCGTCGGCAGCGCGGCGGCCGGGGGCACGCCGAGCGCGTTGAGCTTGGTGAGGCCGAGCGCCACGGCGTTGCTGGCGACGGCGTCCATCGCCTGGATTTTGGCCGTAGCGGCGGCGGCGGCGACGGCGGCGGCCGTGGGCATGGCGGAGGCGGCGGGCGGGCCCAGCAGGGCGTTGGGCGGGGTGATGGCGCGGCCCACGCGAAGGTACTGCCCGCCGAGGTCGAACAGGTTCATAGACGCGATGGCCTCGAGCGCGGCGGGCAGCGACGCGTACTCGATGAAGCCGTAGCCCTTGTGCTTGTGCGCGGAGGCCCCGTAGGCGAGCTTGCAGTACGTGATGGGCCCGAAGGCCTCGAACACGTTTTTGATGTCGTCCTCGCTCAGCTCGGGATGCACGGACGCCACGTAGATGCGGTTGTACTGCTTCGCCTCTTCTTGAATCTCGTCGATCACGGCCTGGGCCTGCGGCATGTTCGAAGGCCGGCCGACCACCTTTATGTTCCTGTGGACGGAGCTCGTGTACGGTCTAACGTAAAGGGCTCTCGAGTCATCGGTCGTGTCGAAGGCCCGTCGCGAGACGCACGGTTCGTTATACGCTACCTGCCACCGAGCATGACGCCGTTCATCTGCTCCAGGCTGAGCTGCGCCGCCTCGGGAATCTCGTACTCGACGAAGGCGAACCCCTTGTGCTTCTGGGTCACGGGGTCCCACGACATGTTGATGGACTTAATCGGGCCGAAAGGCAGGAACGCCTGCCGGATGGTGTCCTCCTTCAGTTCGAACGAAATCGAACCCACGTACACCCTGCGGACGGGTTAACCGTTGAGACTCGTCGGATTCACTGATCTCGTTTTCGCGATCCGAGATCGCTCTCAGATCTTTTCAGCTTTACGACTCACAGACTCTACCCGATCGGGGAATCTCGATATATCGCTCTCATCATCGGGCGAGGTGTGAGAATGATGAAAAGAGGCAAGGAAAGGCACGAACCTGCACATGAGCGCGAGTGCCTGTTGACGCTGCACTTGCGTACGCTGCGATGCCATCTGCTGCTGCTGGTGCGCCAACGTCTGCTTCATGAGTACCATTTTGATACTCTGCTCCATGGCGTACTTCTTGGCGCGCGCGACGGCATCGGCCTGGTCGGCATTGAGACGAGGCAACTGCCCCCCGAGAACCGCGGGCAGGGCCGCGCCCCGCGCCGCCGGCCCCGCCGCCACCTCACCCCGCTGCTGCAGCTCGTACACGGCACCGGGCAGGTACCCGAGCGTGCTCTGTGAGATCACATGAATCTTCAAACTAATTTAATATGTGGACCCTACTAACACTCTTATGCTTCAAGGTTGCCTTACGGGCGGATTAACGGAAATATATCATTGTTAGCATAAAAAAGTACTGAGATGACATTTGATCCAACAGAAGCAAATCACCAGTTTCCAAAAATAAAATTGCACAAAAGAATGCTCATTTTAATTGTAAAGCTGAAGACAATATATATAGTTAATAAGAAAAGAGTTTGGTTCAAGCACTTTGTGGTTCGTCTTTAAGACGGCAGCAGATTGTTCAAGCACTTTGTGGCACTGTATTTAAATCTTTCTTTAAAAGAAGCTGTGTGACTTATTAGCTTACATACATGCCATAGATATGAGCTAGTTCATAGCTCACTTATCTATAGCTTGTTATGGAGAAAACATCAAAAAGTATACACAAAAAAAGATATCTATCACCTTCATACTAAAAATTTAAATCACTGTTCTTTATATAACAGCATAATTATAATTTTACCAAAATAAAAGTGAGAAACATAGAAAAAAAAATTAAAATGTATTCATTGTTTAATGAATAATTATATTGTGCATGGACACACTTGGATAAATAAATAAATAAATAAAATAAATAAATCCTTTATTTGCCATGATAGTGGTACAAAATAAAATAAAAACAACAACAAGAAAAGTCCGCACAATCAGCCATACAACAACAGGCATGCAAATGTCATAATAAGAAGTCATTTATGAGTAATTGTTAAACTTATATTCTAAATACTCGGTTACGCTGTAAAAGCACCTTGACTTTAAAAATCTAATCACCTTCCTCTTGAAAACATTACATGGCAGTGATCTATAATTTTTAGGAAGGTGATTAAATATTCTCACAGCCATGGCGTAACAATTCTTCGAGTATAGCGCGGTGCAACATGCAGGCACCCGCAGCCATGTTGGATCCCTCGGTATATAAAAGCAAGTTTCTTTGTAAGTTTCTTGACAGTCATAACTGCTTCATAGATATACAGACTTGGTACTGTCAGAATACAATAGATAACAAGAAACTCTGACAAATTTTATTACAAGTGATAAGGAGTAGTGCAATACCACAACTACTAGACAATACTCTATCATGTGTTTTTAATTTATTTAGTGAAAGGGATTAAAATAGTAACCCTGGCAGTTGTGTTTATTATAAATTACTACACAAAGAACCTCAACTAAAATAATATTAGATATATTATAGATAAAAGGTTGTCATCACATTTCAGGTAAATTAATCCATTCAATTTCTTCATTTCTACTCCCCCAAAACATACTTTTATATCCTCTCAAATCAGAGCATACATATTCATAACAGCTACCAGTTAATGAATCGCCCAAGCCTTGTAATCTGTTGTCTTAGTAATCAGGATTTAAAAGAATAAATCTCATGAAATATCATGTGGGTGTACCCAACGGTCAATACTTAGCTTTCCCTTTACAATATCGGTTTTAAAGCCAAATCAACATACACTTCCTGTGTCTGTTGATTTTCATTGTTCCTCAATAAAAATTAGAGTTCAATATAAACTAAAAATATAAAGAGGCCTTTAAATTCCTGTAAATAATAAATAACTTCAAAAATAAAACATTTTATAAATTGAATTTGAATTGCCATTTTTCTTGTACATACAGGCTGTCCTCCCATCACATTTGGGACTGTCTTTATTTAGAGAGGGACTGTCCTGATTACAAATATAGTCTTCTAGACTTTTAGAAAACATTTATCGACATATTAACATATTATATTACAAAAGGCCTAGTGCTTCCTGGTAATGAATTGATAACATGTGGCGTAGAGCATAGTAATTTTTAAGTTAGTCAAAGAAAATGATAAAATATACAAATTACAAATAAAACCTTATGAATAGCCCACGTATCTTGTTCTAAGGCACGTTGAACTACATAACCCTTTATTTAATTATAAATTACTTCTACTTACCATGAATTCCATGATTTTAACGGGAGCCCTCAAAATTTTAAAAACTTCATATATCGTGTAAACGCATTACGCCAACAGTTCATATTGTTACATACTACGTTAGTTCAGACATATTACGTTTATGATGTCCTATTTTGTTAGAATTTTGCCTGTGAGATCAACAAAATATGATATAACAATCACATTTAAAACTTTTGCACCTAAGTCTAACATAAACGATAAATCTATTTAAATTAGTAATTATAGTCGTATTTCTAATTAGACGAAGCCAACTGACAGTAGCTAATGTCACTTTGTATAATAATGTTGCCATATTTAAAGTAATAGTGATGCGTTCTGTTCTTGTTCAATCAGATGAATGAACAATGAGTGTGAATAGTTAATCATTTCAAACAATAAAAGAATATTATTTCTATTTCAAAATTGTATAAAAGTGCTCTGACATAAGTAAGGTACTAGTACTATGTAACTACAATCAATTTTTTGACGTCTTATTACATACAAAGCGCGGCGCGGCGACTATTGCCATCACCGATCATTAATTCAGGGGTTTTTACTTTGTCACAACACTATTTTTATTTCATTAAAAACTGACAACACCGTAAACGTCAGTTGACTTCGTCCAATTAAAAATATGACTATAGTATATAATATGTATATATTATAATGTATTTTTTTTTGTACTCTATATCTATGGTATGGTATGTAGCTGACAAAGAAAGCTCACAGGGGGTCTAGCCAAGATGGCTTAATAGTAGTGTATGTAGAAACTCGAAAACTAAATTTGTATGAAAATGACAGCTCGTGTTGACAGTCGGTAGCCTAGGCCCTAAAGGCGTGAGTCGGGATACAATAAGCGACGCCATGACAGTGCTACGAAAAGACACACATAAATGTAAATCGATAATGTAAATCGGCCTTAAAGGCTAGCACGTATTATAAAAAATCTTATACTTGACGCTGGCTAATGCACGAACCATGCCAGAGACATAAAAAAAACGCTTACGCTATTCGGTTAGCTTATTAGGTAGCCAACGGCTAAGATCTAAATGCCAATTAATATTTCGGCTGTGTAGAAAAAGGCGTTTCTCTGCCATGTTTTAGCGTAATCTCAAAAGCTGCTGTTTGCAATAATTCAGTACACAGTATAGGTCGGTTATCGAAAGCTGGCGGGTTCATAGTACTCACTAATGCAATTTCACATACAGTATGTTACAAAATATGCCATGCTATACATTTTAGTCCACTCTGGTTTTAGTAAGGTTGGGTGGGTTGTAAATAAATAAAAATGTGTCAAATACATATAAATATTAGGTGCATACGAGGGTGGATCCAAAAGTTCTAAGCCAGACTAAGAACGTGAAAGAGTAGTTCGTGTAAATAAATTTTCATGTTTCGACATAAGCTCCATCTAGCTCAACACACTTCACTTTTACTTCACTAACTATTCTTTCAGTATTGAGAAACCCCAGTCGCATCTGATGTCAAATTAAATATAACATTTTTTCATTAAACTGTTTTTATTAAGATGCTTAAAATAATTAAAAACATTGTGCACCATTTCACGAGATTGCCCTGGTAATGTTTGAAAAAATATCAACATATATAAAATAATAATAATATAAAACAGTAAAGATCAACATAAACAGTAGCAAAAGAAAAACAATAACTGTCTCTTTTATACTCATAAGCATGAGAGAGACGGACAGTCTTTTCGTGATGTATTTGTGATTGTATTTCAGTTTGACATCACGTCTCGCGCTTATTGATTATTCATAGACACTACACAAGCACAAAGTGTAAATGTGTTGAAGCCGCCAGCTTTACTACTTTACCTATACAACTATTACTATCGCCATCTTTAATGGCTACTGTTTTAAAAACATGTCATATTTTTGATATTTTGGACGTTCTAACGAAAAGGTCTTTTTTAAACGTTTTCGTATAAAAAATTTTTTTAACTTCTTTGTTGTAAACTTTATACCATTTAATATTGCTTATAATCACAAAGTAAAATGATATAACAATTTTATTTGTACATTTCAGATGAGAAAGCAGTTACTAATGAACATAATTAGAAGTTCTAAATATATTTTATTGTAATTATATTAGAAGCTAATGATATAATATTAATTTAAATTTATCAAATAAAGTGGATTTATACTTGATGAACTTTGGAAATATAAAATCTAGGAAACAATACTAAGTAATGGTAAGCAGATATTTACTTAAATTATTTATTACTAAGTTACTATACTAGCGAAGTTAATCATAATATTGTTAATAAATGAGAAGTTTGAATTCAAGTCCCTTGGGAATTACTGACATTGTTTGGTTATTAAAAATTTTAATTGACAATAGGCAGCAAAGTGACAAATTACATATATATATTTAACTTTTGAATGAAGTAAAGAGTTTTAATATTAAAGTTACCTGTTGAATAAACCTAGAAGAGATCTTACAGTTTAGTTAGTCAGTATTCTATTTTATCAAAGTACCTACTAATTAAAATATTTACTTTTCAGAAAAAGAAAACCTAATAAGACAACTAAAAGTATTAACAGAAACCACAAATGGACAAGTTTTATTTAAGTCTTAGCTTTTAATTAATTTAAGTGTTATATTAAGTACCTGAAAATTAATTTGACAATGAGGGATGAAGCATTTTATGAATAATGTAAAAAAGTAAGAGGAGTGGAGTGGAACATTACCTTAATAACAGGAAACAGTAACTGTAACTATGTTCTTCCACATTTAATCGTAATAAGTTCAGCAGTTTGAATGTTAATAAGATATTTATTATAAACAAACTACATTTGTAGATTTTGGGAAGAATTATATCTTTAATAACTATTATTAATTACAATTGTTGTGTTGAGGACGATTTTTTTACTCCCCCAGGGCAGTAAAAAAATCGTGATTGTTTGTATTCATAGTAATTGTATGAATTCATCACATCATGTAACGTTAGGTTTTATGAATTGAACAATTTTTTGTATATAACAGCACACAAACAAGATATTGATATTGTTGCCAATTAACACTTACATTTATTAGTTCATTATCTATATACATGAATACATCTACATTAACGTAATAGTGCATTTAATTTGGTGCACCTGTGTGTGTTCAGTAGTAATATCTGTATTGTATAATAAGTTGTTACAAAGGTTTATTTATATATTTATACTATGCAACATGTTAAGGAAGGTAGTCAACAGAGGTGCCTTATTTTAATAAAAAATAACAAAGACAAACATTTTTATTTTACTACCTGTTTGTTTGATATTCCTAACTATTAGTAGGTACAGGTCATTCATATATGCATTACCTGTAGCAATAATCTGGTAAAATAAACGAATATTGTGAATCACTTAAATGGCTTTTCCTACTAAAGAAGACATAGGTCAATTACCAAAAATAACTCTGTAATAAAAAATACATAACATACTATTTTTATTCAATTCTTACTTAAACATATTTTGCATATTAACTAGTAGCAAATCACTGATCTAAACAAAAGTTAATTGACATAAATATTAACTTAAAATCAGCATCAAACTTAATTTATATCTGTTGGAGCACCAATATCAAATCAATAGTTGATTAAGGGTTATAGTTTCATACCAGACTCCACTCACTCGAACGCTATGCCAGCCTCCGCTCGTGAGGATTCCGCGTGACAAGTTTCACGGAATGACTGGCAGCGCTCGAGATGAGACGGGATATCGGTCCGTCTCTCTCTCGTTATACCTGCGATCGCACTCGTGAGGTTTTGGTGTGACACAAGTTTCTGTGACACAAGTTCCGACTAAAACGATTTTAAAGACGTTATCACGTCAAAAAGTTCTTTAAGATGATTTGTAGCACAGCTGTCCTCTTGTACATCTTGCCTTTGTGGCACAAAGGCCTCCTCCAGCTGTTTCCAGTGCTTTCTATCCCTGGCAAGTATTTGCCACAGAGGACCAGTGGCTTTTTTAAAGTCATCAGCCCACCGCGCCCATGGTCTTCCTCTCTTTCGCTTGGTGTTGTAGCGAGGTGTCTAGTGTGACTTTTGTTGACCATTTTGCTCTCTGGCCTCTGAGCAGGTGGCCTGTCCATCTCCATTTAAGCCTTTTGGCTCTGGTCATTGCATCTTCCCAGTTGGGGATCCTTCGGAGATCTACAGCTCTTTTCCTATCATTCCGTGTGTAACCTAGTATGCTCCTTTGAAGTATGGACTTCTCTGGCAAGTCACAAGCACTTGACTTGTGACTTGCTTAGTGGTCCTAGTTTCGCAGCCGTACGTAAGAATAGGTAAGATGCAGGTGTTGAAGATGCTCCTTTTGATCCTTAGTGAGTACTCTTTATTCTTTAGGATGTGTTTTAATGACCAGAATCATTTCCAGGCATTTGAGGTTCTTCTCTCTATTACCTGCTGGGCTTATTCTGTCATGGAGATGAGTTGTCCCAAGTATATTATGTAGGTTGTCACATTTTTTTTTTTTTTTGGTTTTTTCATATATTATTTTTTAATCAGCATAAATGTTCGGAGAAATGGCGGTTTATTCGTTTTAATTTTTTTTTAAACACAGTCGACAGCCTTATGAAACCTAACATTCTAGAAGCTTTATTGACTATTGCATTATAATGGGGTATGAACGATAAATTACTATCTAGTATTACTCCTAAATCCTTAATTTCATGGACCTGGAGTAGTAGTACTCCGTCGACAGTGTAATTAGAGGGGACTGGTAATTTCTTTTTATAATATATATATATATTTTTTTTATAGAAAGTAATTCTATATAATATCTAAAGAGCTCCAAGAAAATTATTACGCTAATACGAAAAGTGAGTTACAGAATCGCAAGGCTGTATAGGGGGCATACCGTGAGCTTTCTTCAAAGAATCTTTCTTAAAAATTTCTTAAAGGAATTTAGGTTCCTAAATTCAATATCATGTTTTCGTCCTCCTCCTATAAACTGAAACTTATTGGCGTCGAAAGACCGAAGGAAATTACGATAGATTTATTTGTGGTTTCTATTGCTTTGCTTCGACTGAAGTTTGTATAATAATAAATAAAATCTAAAAACTATTTTAATAATTCATCAATCACAATATAATTAACATAATATGTACGTTATAATTATATATTTTAGTTCTATAATTATTTAATTAAAAAATATTATGTTTATTATAGAAGGTTAATTTTGTATCAAGTATACTAGATGGCGCTAGATGTTAAGTAAAACGCGATAACGTTAAACGGCAAACACAACATAAGAAGTCTATGCTTGTATATTATGTCTTCGACAAGGTTAGGTTAGGTTTTTTTTTTTTTTTTTATTTTTTTTTTTTTTTTTTTTTTTTTTTTTGCACCTAATAGGCCTACCTTCCCCGGCTACTTTATCGCCAGGGGTGTTGACTAAGCTAAACTTCCGTCATTTCTATCATCCTTCCTCATAATAATAGACAACAACTTTAATTTTTATTAGGGTTTTACACGTTACAATATCACAGTTACAGTTTTTTATTTTCAGTCTTATTTCTATTTCCTTTTTCTATTTATTTCTTTTCGTTTAAACATTCTAATCACGAGACGTAGCCCGCGACGCGGGCGGCTTTTACTTCTCCGTGAGTATCCTCATAATACCCATTAGCAAGTGGGCGCCGGCCGCCTCGCGGTCCCCGCCCCGGCCTTACTTCCATTGAACTTTGCGGTGCGTTTAGTTATTTTAAGGCAGAAATCCTCCAGATGCGATCTGTTACAGGCTAGCATGTCAGTTAGTCCCTGAAGACTAAGCGACATGCCTGTCAAGTGTTCCAGGTCGCACCTGGAGGAGGCAAAAATGGGGCACTCTATCAAAAGGTGTGGGATGGTTTGTTCCACCCCACTCTCACACTCACAGTCAGATTTGTCTTTGATTTTAAACCGGTACAGGTATTCGGCAAAAGGCCCATGACCTGTAAGGACTTGTGTCATCTCTGGACTAAATCTTTTTTCCCTTACTAGCTTGTGTGCCGCTGTGACGTTTGTAAGGAACAGTTTTGTGGTTCCTCCTGACATTCCTTCTTTGTACCGCCGGTCCCATTCCTCAATTGTCTTCCTTCTAATCTCTTTCCTTATGTATGATAGCGGGTACTCTACGTGAGCTGCTCTGACCTTCGAGGTCTCCGCCGCGGCTCTCGCAAGTTCGTCCGCCCTCTCATTCCCCTCCGTGCCGACGTGCGCTTTCACCCAGTGGAGTCTTATGTTTTGGCCCTTTTTTCGGCTCTCCACCAGGTGTCTGCGGATCTCGACTACTCGGGGGTTTCGAGAGCGTCCGCCCGCAATCGCCTCGAGTGAAGACCGTGAGTCGCTGCAGATATTCACGTCAGTACCCGCTGTCATCGCCTCCCTTACTGCACCAACGAGAGCTGCCAGCTCTGCTTGGTATACGGTGCAGTAAGGGGCCATCTTTATCTTCTTCCATTTCTTTTCACTTCCACTCTCCCATTTGGACCAGGCGGCACCTACTCCTTTCTTCGTCTTGCTCCCGTCCGTGTAGATTGCCGTTTTGTTGTCATTTTCTATTTGGCCAGGGTCATTGGTGATGGCGAAGCTAATATCCGGTTTTTCCGCGGGATGGGGTTGTTCTAACGCAGGTACGGCTTGCTCAATCCGGTCTCCTTCGCGTATGAACGGAGACGACCCCCTTCTGGCCTCAAACATCGCGGCGGCTTCTTCCACCCTGAGGTCGAGGGGCAGTATCCCCGCCAATAGCGTCGCGGAATTTAGCGATGCCGTCCTGTACGTCTTCGCTATTTTTTGTGCGAAAGCCCTCTGCACCGTCTCCAGTTTCTTCCTTGTGCACAGTTTCTTAACTGTCGGTGCCCAGGCTGCCGACGCGTATGTTACTATCGGCTCTATGACGGCTTGGTATACCTGGTGAACCATGTCTCCCGTCATTCCCCATTCCAGCTTCGCCATTCTAGCTACTTTTTTGTGTATGTCAGCCGCCTTTCTCGTGACATTTTGCACATGCTTGTTAAACGTTAGCCCTTCATCTATAGTCAACCCCAGTAATTTAATTTCCTTTTCTAATGCTATTTCCTGTCCATTCATTCTTATTCTTGGGGTATCGAACTTCAACCTTCGCGTCAGGACCATCGCTTTGGTTTTTTGTGGCGCGAAGTTGAGCTTGTTCTCGATACCCCACTTCCTCACATACTCGAGGGCAACGTTTGCTCGGTTTTCGATGGAGTGCGTGTCCATTCCGCTGAACATCAGCACAACATCGTCTGCGAAAGCTTGTGCATATGTCCCATCCTCTTCTAGTTCGACCAGTAGTGGGTCGAGCAAGATGTTCCAGAAGGTGGGGCCGCTAATCGAGCCCTGAATGCATCCCTTTTCAGGTCGCCTCACATGCTCTCTGTTTGCGTAGCGGACCACCACCCTCCTGCCTTTAAAGTAGTCTTCCACTACCAGCCTTAGTTGCTTGGGACAGTCCTTCTTTGCTAGTTGGTACTTGATCGCTGGCCACCATGCGTTGTCGAAAGCCCCCTCGATATCTAGCGACACCATCAGCACTATTTCCTTGTTATTTATGTGGCTCCTCGCTTTTGTCAAGATATCGTAGAGGGCATCCTCCGTGCTTTTCCCTGGCATGAATCCATACTCCTAGTAATCCTCCTTTCCTGGCTTCCTCAGTACCACTATCGTGCAGGTTAGGTTAGGTTAGGTTAGGTTAGGTTAGGTTTTTTTTTTTTTTTTTTTTTTTTTTTTTTTTTTTTTATTGCTAGTGGGCCTACCTCCCCGGCGACTTACGCCCCGGGGCCGAGGAAGCTAAGCTATAATTAAGTTTTTCAGTACAAGTGTTTTATTTAGAAAATACAATTATTTGGTTTGGACATGGGTAGGGTGGTTGAGGGTTGTTTTTGCTATATGATACAATTTCCTTCCCTCAACCACCCGATTAGAGTCCGCGTCTTATAAACTAATTTCTTATAACTAATTATACAAAGTTTTATTAATATTTTAGAAGGGTAATTATGGTAAAAAAAAATATAAAAGTAACTTTAATAAGTCTATTTGTTTACAATTTTGATTAAGTTACGTTAAAGTTACTAAGCTAATTACAAAAATCTTAGATGTTAGGGTATTATGAGCTAATACATTTCTTTGTTGTTACATTTATGTTACATTATATTATGATGGATGAATACAGTGATAAAATGAAATATAAACTAAAATCTGAATATAAGGATCTTATGGTTAACGTATTAATGTAAGGTTGTTTTTAAATTGACAATTATTATATAAGTTTAATTCCATATATTATGAACATTATACTCTGTAATAACAACAATGCTTTAGTGTATGCAAGAGGAGAATATTGTACATTTCAAGTAAATGCTTATAATATTGTAATGGTAAAAAAAATTAAACTATTTCTTTGTTGTTAGATTGATATTAAATATATTATGATGGATGAATACAATGCTAAAGTAAAATATAAAGTAAAATCTAAATATAGAGGTCTTATGATTAACTTAATGTTAGGTTGTTTTAAAAATTAACAATTATTGTATAGATTTAAGTTCACATATTATGAGCATTATACTCTGTAATAACAATACTTTAATGTATGCAAGAAGAGAATATTGTACATGTAAATTAAAGGTTTATGATATGGCAATGGTAAAAATAACAAAATAACGATTGAATTGGGGTGGATTACGAGCCTGTTATTTGTGGGTTGTTGTATTCTTTGATGGCATCTATAATCTTAGTGACCATGCTTAGAAGGGATTCTATGGTTTGGGGTTTGTTGTCGATTAGGGAGTAGGGATTGTGGGAATTTCTGTTTTTCTGTAAGTGACTGTATCTAAGGCGTTCGAAGCGTGGGCATTCCTCTATTAAGTGTTGGAGTGTTTGTGTAGTGTTTGTGTCGCAGGGGCAAGTGTCGTTGTCTGTGATGTGGAAGCGTTTTAGGTGATCTTTAGCGAAGGAATGCCCAGTGAGTAACTGTGTGATTTGAAATGTAGTGGGATATAGTTTAATAAATGTGTTGATATTGTTGATGCTTTGTAAAAGATCTTTCGTGTGTTTTGCTGTGGATTCTTCATTGAACCGCTTGTCCCATAGTCTGGCGGTTTCTTGTTTGGCCCGCTGTTTGATATATGCCATCGGGCATTGTGTGTAGAAGTATTTGAGATGGGAGTTTGCGGCTGATTTGGCCGCCTCGTCGGCCGCCTCGTTGCCAGCTATACCGGCGTGACCTTTTACCCAGTTGAACTTTATGTTTATGTGTGGATTATTTGTTATGTTTTTATGTATGTCAGTGACTATGTTGTGTGTATTGTTTGATTGGCCGATCGCTTGTAGCGCTGCCATCGAATCAGAATTAATTATATATGTGTGTATGTTTTTGTTTTGTTGTTTGAGTGAGTGTGCGATGGCCCAGTCGCTGGCTCCCTTTATAGCAATCAGTTCGGCTTGGAACACCGTGCATGTTGGGTGTAGCTTCCGCTTCCATTTGTGTATTATTTGAGTGTTGTTAGGAGAGTAAGCAACGTAGGCGGCTCCTGTTTGCCCCGCCTCTTGCTTGCTCCCGTCTGTGTATATGTTAATGGTGTTGTCTGCCGTGTGTTGGTCGAGGTTGTTTTTATATGTTCTGTATTTGATAAGTGGTCTGGAAGCGGGGTGTAAGAGCTCGGTGAATAGTGTTGGTCGTTCAACTGGGATGTCATCCGGTATGTGTTTGCTTGCTCCCTTAATACGTGCCACCTCGATCTCGCAGGACTCGAGGACCTTAAGATCTAAGGGAACGAATCCCGCGAGAGCGACGGCCGCATTAGTGGAAACGTTTTTGAACGCTCTGGTGACTCGCAGAGCGAATCCCCTTTGCGTCTTTAGTAGTAATTTCCTATTATATTTTTTATTTGCCGCGTGACCCCAGATCGAGGCACCGTAAG
Source organism: Pieris napi (assembly GCF_905475465.1). Classification (NCBI taxonomy): domain Eukaryota; kingdom Metazoa; phylum Arthropoda; class Insecta; order Lepidoptera; family Pieridae; genus Pieris; species Pieris napi. The sequence goes on along the minus strand of NC_062239.1, from coordinate 61,365 downwards.
TTATTATTGGCTCAATTACCATTTGGTAAATGAGTCTTATGTTTTCTGGGTGTGGTCCCCATGTAGGTCGTGTAAAGAGGGTGAGTTTATTAAATATGTGTGTGGCTTTAGTGGTAATATATGTGATGTGATGTTTGAAAGTGAGTTTGTTATCTAATATGATTCCTAAATATTTTATTTTATGTGTAAACTGTAGTAAGGTGTTATCAAAGTATATTTTACAGGTTTGCGCTGGATTAGAGAAGGCTATGAGCTGCGTCTTGTCGGGTCCGAAGTGGAGTTTGACCCCTTCGCCCCATTCTTTAACAATGTTCAGTGCATGGTTAGTTTGAAGCTCTAGTTCCTTGATGTCTTTGTGTGTGATCAATAGAATGACATCGTCCGCGAACGCTTGGATGTTGCACCCTGGTGGGAGTGTTGTGTTTAATAAAGTGTTGAGTATGATGTTCCAGAGAATCGGACCACATGCCGACCCCTGGATACATCCCTTTTGTGTATTGCGTGTTGTGCTTGTATTGCCCATATGGAGTGTTACTGATCTGTTGGTGAGATAATTTTGTATTAATTTGTATATATTGAGCGGGCACTTGACTAACCGTAATCCGCTCAATACCGCCGGCCACCAAGCGTTATCGAAGGCGGCTTTGATATCGAGGGATACGGCTATGGTGTGTTGTTTGTGTTGTTTTGCGTTTTGTATAATATCTAAAGTGTTCTGTACGGCGTGTATAGTGCTTGTTTGTTCGGTGAAGCCGAATTGTGCTCGGTTCAGTAGCTTAAGCTTGTGCGCATTATAAGTGAGGCGTTTGGTAAATAGTTTCTCCAGTACTTTTCCGAACACAGGGATTAGCCCTATGGGTCTGAATGAGCTAAGATTGGTATAGTCAGGTTTATTGGGTTTTGGTATAACCTTGACTATCGCCTCTTTCCACATGGTTGGGAAGTGTGAAAGTTGTAGGCAGCGATTCATTATGTTGGTTATTAGTTCGGGGTAATTTTGGGCAAAGACCAGGCAGATGTCACTAGTGAGGTGGTCCTTGCCTGGGGCTTTGGTGTGTCGGATGGATTCGATCGCTGAGATTATTTCAGAAGAGGTGAACGGAGGGTCATCCTCTGTGTCGGGTAGTAGACTGGAGTTGTTGCGCATGTTCGTGTGTCTTACGTCCGTGTCAGGGGCGTCGTCGGGGTAAAAATGTGTGAGTAGTGCCTGTGATGTCTCCTCCTCATTGCGTGTGAATTTGTTGTTTACCTTAAGGGTACGGGGTTGAATGGAGTTGTTGGATTTGAGTAATCTGTTAGTTACAGACCAGACGTCTTCTGCGCCTTGTGCGTTGCAGAATAGCCTGAAATGGTCTGTAGATGTTTTCCTAAGTGTCTGTGTGTATACGAGTTTTGTTTCGTAATACGTGTTTAATAGGTCTGTAGGAGGCGTACGCTTATGTTTTGAGTGTGTGTGTATTTCATGGTGTAGGCTGATACATTGTTTTTTCAGGTGTTCTAGTCTTTCACTCCACCAGGGTGCTTGTGGCTTTCTCAGTCCTGTTTTAACTGCGAAAGATTCCAGGCAAGCGTCGTTTATTGTGTCGGTGAGGGATAGAACAAACTCGTCTAACTGTTGTGCTGATAGTGAAAATATATTTGTTTTGAGCGTGTGTTGTTGAGTTATTAATGTGTGGAGTGTTTCTTTGAAAGTGTGCCAATTTGCCTTGCTGGTGTTGTATTTAAATGTGCTATTGTTTGTGGCGTGTGGTATAGGATCCGTTTGACAATCCAATACGAATCCTATAGGATTGTGTTGTGTAGATGGGAACAAGCGCTGTTTGACTCCCCATTTGTGTATGTGGTGATATGTGTGTATGGATGAGAGTGTGAGGTCGATAATAGAGGACCTCTCCGTTCCATGTGTAATTGTTTGGAAAGTGGGTGTGTTACCTGTGTTGTTTATGTAGAGATCGTTGGAGTTTAATGTGTCTATTAATTGTTGTCCCCGTGGGTTATTACGGGGGCTGCCCCAGAGTTGGTGCCACGCGTTAAAGTCGCCGCCAATTACGATGTTTGAGTTAGTGTATGTTTTTGTGAATGTGTCTAGTATGTCTAGGGTGTTATTGGTGTCGGTTTTCGGTTCAACGTAAACCGACGCAATGTATAGAGTTTTTGTTTTAGTGGGTATAGCAATAACTACTATATTCCCTGTGGTGTATTGAGATATGATGTGTGCGTTGATGTCTGTGCGGGTTATAATGCAGGCTTTCGTTGTGTCCGCCGAATCGGACTGAAACACGCGGAGGCCTGCAATATTTTTAACTGTGTTTTTGTATGTGTAGGGTTCGGATATGATGGCGATGTCGAGTTTATTTGTGATGAAGTGGTGTTTTAGTTCTTGTGTAGCGTTGCGAGACCGGTCAAGGTTCGCCTGTATGAATTTAATATTTTTGTGCATGTTTAGATGTAATTAACTTTGGCCTCAACGCGGGCACGCATAGCTTTAACTTTGGGGCAGTTCTCGGAGTCGGCGCGGTGTTGTGTGTCGGTGTTTGTTTTATATTGGGCATTATGCTCATTGCAATTGGCACACTTGTGTGTTTGCACCTTGCACTCTGCTGTGTGATGGTGCGCAGAGCACTTGGCGCATGTTGGTTTGGTTGCAGGGCAGCGGCTCTTGGTATGGCCGAAGTTTAGGCAGTTTTGACACTGCCTAAACGGTGAAAAATTGCTGCAATGGACGCGCTGCATCCCTATGTTTACCCTGCCTAGGTCGGCAAATGCCTTCCAGGCAGAGGGCGTGGTGTTGAGTACTGCATTATATAGGGTTGCGTTCCTATTTTGGGCTATAAATTTAATGCTAAATGTGTGTTCGGTGAGGGTTGGGTTCTGATCTTTTATGGTTTTTTCTAATTCAATTTCGGGTGTTATTTTCTTTATACCTTTGAGGATGATCATTGGATCAATCCGTTTCTCTTCTTGTGTTTTGATGTTGATGTTTTTTTGTAGCTGTGTAACTGTATGCTTTTTATGCTCGTCTTTTTCAAAGACGAGTTTGATTTTATTTTTGGAGAGCGGAGTTACCTTTAGCGGGGCGTATCCGCCCTGTCGGAAGTTCACTGTTTTAGTTATTTGCGCAATTATCTGCTCCGCTGTATTGAGACCCTCTCCGGACACTACGACAGAAGGGCCTGCAGGGGGTTTGGGGGTGGCGGCGGCATTGGCGTAAGATTGATAGATCCTATGCGGGTCCTCCGCCCCTGGCATTAACCCCGTCGGTGCGGGTTTAGGACATGCCTTTAGGACCCTGGTGTGTTCCTGCAGGGCCTTATTAGATTGCTCGAGTAACCGAGAGTGGGCCTCGAGTTTGTGTAGTAGTTGTTGCTGTGTGTCGTTAGATGGTGCAGTTGTGGTATCAGTGGCCTGTGGTGTTGGTGGTTTAGGAGGGGAAGGGGTGGAAGGGTCGAGCATGGCGATGACTCCAAAGAGGCCGTTTGTTGCCTCAGTGATCGTGGTTTTGAGATCACCCTTTAGGTTGCGGGAGGCTAATACTGCGTCCAAGCCTTTCTTTCTATAGTCTCTCGCCATCTCTATGTATGTGGACTCCGCAGGGGGAGCTGAGCGGGTGAAAGACGGGCTCAGAGTGTCCACTAGGGACCGCCTGGCGGCTGCTGTGGTCATGTGAGGTGACGGAATGTCCGATTTGGATGATTTGGGAGGGGTTCTGGGTAACATGTCTGCAGAGGGGGGTGAGGGGGGGCTAAAATGTGGACGGGTGTATACACCTCTTTGAGCTGAGTTGTTTGATACCCAACTCGAGGGGGTGGGGGTGAGGGGGAAGATTTTGTTGCAATGGGGGGGAAAAACCTGTTTTGTGGGGTGGAGGGGGGTTTGCGAAAGGAACAGTATACGCTATCAAATAGAACTCGCCGAGCCGGTTTAAATGAGCCCAAGCTCGACGGGTTTAGGATGAAAATTTGAGAATATTGAAAATTTCTAAATATGGGGCTGGTAATCCACCCTACCTTATATTTAGGAGCAGGATTGCTCAGCAGCTGTTGCTCGTAGGGCAGAGGTGCTTGTAGTTTTCAGACTGCCCCCGGAGAGGACAAGCCTTTGGTGTTGGTGCTGGAGCTGTTCCAGCTGGTCACCAGACAATCTGGTCTCCAGCTCGGTGAATGGGAAATTCTTGTTGATGAAATGTAAGATGTCTGTTGATGTTTTTTACGGGCTATCCGGTGAATGTAAATTTAGAATTTTAGGTGTTGTGGATCCTGTGGATATCCTCGTTTCCAAGCTGTTTCTGACCGTTACTTCCTGGCTATGATTCCGATTCTTACAAACTTGGTGTCAGTAGCTTTGTAATTATTAGCTTGTCTGTGGTATATATAGTGAGGTGTTGTGCATTTGAGTTTGGGGCTGATTCGCACCCAAAAACCGGTTTTCCCTCAGTTCGAGGGGATATTTCAGATCGGATTTTCTTGTTATAAATATCAAACGATTCCTCTTGGTCTAGCGGATCTAATAGACACGTTAAATGAACTATAACTTATGGGGCACTGGCAGGAGGGGCAAAACCCTTATTTTTGACGTTATTTGGCTCTAAAAAGTTGGTTCTTGGGCCCAAAATTATAAACTGGGTATCGGACGATAGCCCTCAATTAGGACTATCTTTGAAAGCTATAAAAACACTATGTCACTGATTTAGATAAAAAGTTATTGACCTTTTTCCGGTGTTTTGTCCATGGAATCCTTGGTTGTGGACCCTTATCAACCAAAATTAGGTCGAAATGACCGCCTTAATTCACTCTATTACACTACACCACAAAAACAATTTTTGAAGAACTAAAAGTATTTTTAAAAGACAAAAAACCAAAAAATTTACTGTTTTTTATGAAAATAAAATATTAAACTAAAACTTTTAAAACTGATTTTAACACCATTAGATAGATCGCAGAAGCGCGCATCTACTAATATATAACACTTTACAGAAAACGTAAGAAAAACCACTGTTATTATTTTTGCAAACTTTTTTGAGGCGCGGAGCGACGTGAGTTCGACCGTTTCGGGTGGCGTTTGGACGCGGACGGTTAGGTTTTTTTTTTTTTTTTTTTTTTTTTTTTTTTTTTTTTTTTTTTTTAAATTGTTAGTAGGCCTACCATCCCCGGCGACTAACGCCCCGGGGCCGAGGAAGCTAAGCTAAATACTGCTTGAAGTCTTTTTTAAAGTAAAACAAATATATACAGTGGTTGTGGATTAGGTGGTTGAGGGTTGGTTTTGCTATTTGATACAATTCTTTTCCCTCAACCACCTGAACAGAGTCCACGTCTTAAAACTAGTAATTATATAAAAAAAGTGAAAGTGAAATATTAACAGGTTATTTTGTGCTTAAATAAGTAGGTTGATACAATAAAATTTTTAACAACAAAGTAGTAGATAAAAGTGGTTATATAATTATTAAAGTAACAGTTATGTTTATTATTATATAGGTATTAGGAATTAAACGCGGGTAGGTTGTTGAGGGTCGGTTCTGCTATTAGATACAATAACCTTCCCTCAGCCGCCCAATTTAAGTCCGCTTCCTAATACCTACATTAAACATAACACAAACAAAATTTAGAGCTAAAGTAAAATAAAAATGTAAAAATACACACTGGAATGAATAAGACAGTTGTTATAAAATTAAGTTTAAACAGATAGGCTTTAATAATGAGCCTGTAAATGACTGTACTGGTGTTTAGGAGTTGGACACGGGTAGGTTGTTGAGGGTCGGTTCTGCTATTAGATACAATAACCTTCCCTCAGTCGCCCAATTTAAGTCCGCTTCCTAACACCAATATTAAACATATCACCGACAAAATTTAGAATTAAAGTAAAAAATAAAAATGTAAAAATACACAATGGAATGGAATAAAACAGTTGTTATAAGATTAAGTTTAAACAGATAGGCTTTAATAATGTGCCTGTAAATGACCATGATGGTGTTTGGAGTTGGACACGGGTAGGTTGTTGAGGGTCGGTTCTGCTATTAGATACAATAACCTTCCCTCAGCCGCCCAATTTAAGTCCGCTTCCTAACACCAACACTAAACATAACACAAACAAAATTTGGAGTTAAAGTAAAATAAAAATGTAAAAATACACAATGGAATGGAATAAAACAGTTGTTATAAAATTGAGTTTAAACTGATAGGCTTTAATAATGTGCCTGTAAATGACTGTGCTGGTGTTTGGAGTTGGACACGGGTAGGTTGTTGAGGGTCGGTTCTGCTATTAGATACAATAACCTTCCCTCAGCCGCCCAATTTAAGTCCGCTTCCTAACACCAACATTAAAAATAACACAAACAAAATTTGGAGTTAAAGAAAAATAAAAATGTAAAAATATACAGTGGAATGGAATAAAACAGTTGTTATAAAATTAAGTTTAAACAGATAGGCTTTAATAGTGTGCCTGTAAATGACTATGTTGGTGTTTGGAGTTGGACACGGGTAGGTTGTTGAGGGTCGGTTCTGCTATTAGATACAATAACCTTCCCTCAGCCGCCCAATTTAAGTCCGCTTCCTAATACCTACATTAAACATAACACAAACAAAATTTAGAGCTAAAGTAAAATAAAAATGTAAAAATACACACTGGAATGAATAAGACAGTTGTTATAAAATTAAGTTTAAACAGATAGGCTTTAATAATGAGCCTGTAAATGACTGTACTGGTGTTTAGGAGTTGGACACGGGTAGGTTGTTGAGGGTCGGTTCTGCTATTAGATACAATAACCTTCCCTCAGTCGCCCAATTTAAGTCCGCTTCCTAACACCAATATTAAACATATCACCGACAAAATTTAGAATTAAAGTAAAAAATAAAAATGTAAAAATACACAATGGAATGGAATAAAACAGTTGTTATAAGATTAAGTTTAAACAGATAGGCTTTAATAATGTGCCTGTAAATGACCATGATGGTGTTTGGAGTTGGACACGGGTAGGTTGTTGAGGGTCGGTTCTGCTATTAGATACAATAACCTTCCCTCAGCCGCCCAATTTAAGTCCGCTTCCTAACACCAACACTAAACATAACACAAACAAAATTTGGAGTTAAAGTAAAATAAAAATGTAAAAATACACAATGGAATGGAATAAAACAGTTGTTATAAAATTGAGTTTAAACTGATAGGCTTTAATAATGTGCCTGTAAATGACTGTGCTGGTGTTTGGAGTTGGACACGGGTAGGTTGTTGAGGGTCGGTTCTGCTATTAGATACAATAACCTTCCCTCAGCCGCCCAATTTAAGTCCGCTTCCTAACACCAACATTAAAAATAACACAAACAAAATTTGGAGTTAAAGAAAAATAAAAATGTAAAAATATACAGTGGAATGGAATAAAACAGTTGTTATAAAATTAAGTTTAAACAGATAGGCTTTAATAGTGTGCCTGTAAATGACTATGTTGGTGTTTGGAGTTGGACACGGGTAGGTTGTTGAGGGTCGGCTCTGCTATTAGATACAATAACCGACCCTCAGCCGTCCGGTTTAAGCCCGCTTCTTAACACCAACACAATATAATATAATATTACAAAGAAAAATTTTTCAATATTAAACATAGAAAAGTTTAGCATTTACTTATGCAGTTAATATAACGCTAAATTTAAACAAGGGTGAGCCGTGATTAATTGTGCTTATAATTATGCAGGCGTTTAGAGTTGGACACGGGTGGGTTGTTGAGGGTCGGCTCTGCTATTAGATACAATAGCCGACCCTCAGCCGTCCGGTTTAAGCCCGCTTCTTAACACCAACACAATATAATATAATATTACAAAGAAAAATTTTTCAATATTAAACATAGAAAAGTTTAGCATTTACTTATGCAGTTAATATAACGCTAAATTTAAACAAGGGTGAGCCGTGATTAATTGTGCTTATAATTATGCAGGCGTTTAGAGTTGGACACGGGTGGGTTGTTGAGGGTCGGCTCTGCTATTTGATACAATAACCGACCCTCAGCCGTCCGGTTTAAGCCCGCTTCTTAACACCAACACAATATAATGTTACAAAGAAAAAATTTTCAATATTAAACATAGAAAGTTTTACATTTACACATACAGTTGATACAAGGTTAAACTCAAACAGGGATAATCTATAGTGAATTGTGTTTGTATATATTAAACCTAGTAATAGGATAATCCGTAACTAGTTACACAAACGAGATTACAAATGAAGTGAAGTAGAGTTAAAATTATAGTTAAACAAGAATACACAATGAAATGGTATTAAACTTATAGTATATAAAAAAAAAAAAAAAGATATATAGAAATGGGATCAATATAATTAATTATGTTTAGTACAGATGATATTTACACAGTAAAGTGGGATTAGAATTTCCTATTTAATGAAAAATAGTAGGAATAAATTTGTGATTAAAGTTTAACATCAGTTAGTGGTAGTTAGTAATTGAATCGAAGTTAAGTTAAATATTAAATGTTGGGTATTATAATTGTAAAAAGAGTAAAAGGTAATATATGAATAGAAGTAACTTTATACATTTTGTACGGGTGAGGGTGGATTACTTGCAGATTAATTATTAAGTGTGAGTATAAGATATGAAATATCTTTGTTAGCTTTGATAGAGCACACGAGGTTTGGGAAGGGTTGTGTTGTTTAATAAGGGGTAGGGATTGTGGTTGTTTTCGTGTTTTAGTGTAGGTAACCTAGAGGAGGTGCAGCGTGTAAAGGTCGTTGAAAATTTTGTCGTTTTCGATTTTAAAGGAGGTTTTGTATAGGTAGACAAATGCTCCAGTGCGAGTGCTGCGCGTTGAGGTCGCGATTAATGTGAGTGTTTAATTCAGTGTGTAATTGTGTTGTTTAATGTGAAATTAGTGTTTTGTGCATGTTTTAAATGTAGTTAATTTTTGCCTCAACGCGGGCACGCATAGCTGTGACTTTGGGGCATTTGTCTGAGTCGGCGCGGTGTAGAGTGCCGGTGTTGGTGTTGAATTGTTTGTTATGTTCTGCGCAATTGGTGCAATTGTGTACTTCGGCCTTGCACTCCGCTGTAGGATGGTGAGCGGAGCACTTGGCGCATGTGGGTGTGGTGTTGGGGCAGCGGCTCTTTGTGTGTCCGAAATTTAGGCAGTTTTGACACTGCCTAAATGGTGAGAAGTTGTCACTATGGACCCGCTGCATCCCTATGTTAACTCTGCCTAGGTCGGCGAACGCCTTCCAGGCAGAGGGTGTTGTGTTTAGAACCGCGTTGTACAGTGTAGTGTTTCTGTTGTTAGCAATGAATTTTATAGTAAATGTGTGATTAGCTAGTGTGATGTTTTGGTCTTTTATTGTTTTAGTAAGTTCGAATTCGGGAATTGTTTTCTTTATGCCTTTTAGTATAATCATTGGGTCTAAGCGCTTTTCCTCTTGAGTGTTTATTTTTGTGTTATTTTGTAGTCGTGTAAGTGTGTGTAGTTTGTGCTCTTCTCTTTCGAAAACGAGTTTAATTTTGTGTTTTGAAAGCGGGGTGACCTTTAAAGGGGCGTATCCGCCCTCTCTGAAATTAACGGTTCTACTGATTTGTGTCAGTATCTGTTCTGTTGTGTCGAGACCCTCTCCGGACACGATGATGGAAGGCCCTGCAGGGGGTTTGGGCGTGGCGGCGGCCTTAGCGTAGGATTGATGAATATTACGCGGGCCCGCCGACACTGGTTGTATCTCCGACGGCGCGGGTTTAGGGGATTCCTTTAGAACCCTGGTGTGTTCCTGCAAGGCCTTATTCGATTCATCGAGTAGTCGAGAGTGAGCCTCGAGTTTTTGTATTAGTTGTGTGGTGTGTATTTGTGTGTCGGTTGGCGGTGTAGTCGTTGGAGGTGTAATCGTGGCTTTGGTTGCCTGTGGTATGTGCGGTGCGGGGGTGGGAGGGTTGGGGCGGGTGGTAGGTGAGGGGTCAATGAGGCCGACTACTCCGAAGAGGCCTTCGATTGCCTCTGTGATTGCAGTTTTTAGTTCCCTTTTTAAGTTGCGGGAGTCAGCGAGAGCTTGTAAGCCTGTCTGCCTATATTCTTTGGCCATTTCCATGTGAGCCGACTCGGATGGGCATTTATCGCGAGTGAAGGCTGGGCTCAACATCTCTACCAAGGTCCGTCTTGCTGGAGTTGAGGACGTAGAGGGAGTAGAGGCTTTGTTTGTTGGTTTGGGTGGAGTTCGGGGTAACATTTTGCTGGTGGAGGGTGAGGGGGGTCGAGGGGGGGCTGAAATGTGGACAGGTGTATTCACCTCTTCGAGCTGAGTCGTTTGATACCCAACTCGAGGGGGTGGGGGTGGGGGGGGAAGATTTTGTCAGGGTGGGGGGTAAAAACCTGTATTGTGGGGTGGAGGGGGGTTTTTGAGGGGAACACTGTACACTATCAAATAGAGCTCGCCGAGCCGGTTAAAATAAGCCCAAGCTCGACGGGTTTAGGATAAAAATTTGGGAATGTTAAAAATTTTCAAATATGGGGCTGGTGATCCACCCTACCTGATTTTACTATGAAGGATCGCTTGCTTGATAATCTTCGGAGGGTGCTGGTGTTGGGTATTTTCTGGAAGCCCTCGTCGAGGACTTTCCAGTGGAGATGGAGTTTGAGCTGTTCCAGCTGGTCGCCTGGTGACTTGGTGTCCAGTTGGGCAGGTGTAAATGTGTGCTTTCAGATTTGTTGTTGGTCCGATGGAGTCTTGTGCGGGCTATAAGATGGTGGTGGTTTCCGATTTTTGAAAGGTCGGGATCCCCTGGAAACCCTGGATTCCAGGCTATTTCTGATCGTAGCTCCTATGTTGTTGGGCGAATGTTACCGATCCTGGTGTCAATCGATTGCTAATTTTTTGTTCTCTGTCTTCGTGATAATTTTGTGTTTGTGGTGTAATGTTTGGGGGTGGTTCACACCCAAAAACCAGTTTTCTTCAGGTTTGAAGGGATATTTATTATTGGATTTTTATAAAAGTTATGTCAGATGATAGCCCTTCGTCTAGCGAATCTTTGAGATGTATTCACTTGTTTGTGTGTTTGTATCTAGTGGGGCTACAAGCTAGGAAGAAAATTCCAGTTGTTTTTTCTCCCTTAAAAATCTGTTTCTTATCCAAAAATTTTGAACTTCATATCAAACGATAGGTCTTGAAAAGGGCTATCTAATGCACTTATAAAATTGTATTGTCACAGATCTTATTCAAAAGTTATTTACCTTTTAGCGGTTTTTTGGCTCTAAAATCCTCAGTTTTGAGTCCTTAGACTCAAATTTTATGTCGAAATGTAGAGCGTAATTTGCTCTACAACACTGAACTGCACTATGAATTTTTAAGTTGTAAACACTATTTTTAAAGTTCAAAAAACAGAAAATTTAAATGTTTTTTGAATAAATAAAATATAAAACGTAAACTTAGAAAACTGAATTTAAAAGATAGATCGCGATAGCGCGCATGCATCTAACGATATGTAACACTTCACTTATATCTCACGAAATACCACTTTTTTGAATTTTTTAGACTTTTTCAAGGCGCGGAGCGACGTGGATTCGACCGTTTCGGGTGGCGTTTGGACGCGGACTTGGACGGTTAGGTTAGGTTAGGTTAGGTTAGGTTAGGTTAGGTTAGGTTAGGTTTTTTTTTTTTTTTTTTTTTTTTTTTTTTTTTTTTTTTTTTTTTTAATTGTTAGTAGGCCTACCATCCCCGGCGACTAACGCCCCGGGGCCGAGGAAGCTAAGCTAAAGTACAGCTTGAAGTCTTTATTGATGTAAAAACAAATATATACATTGGGCGTGAATTAGGTGGTTGAGGGTTGGTTTTGCTATTTGATACAATTCTTTTCCCTCAACCACCTTAACAGAGTCCGCGTCTTAAAACTAGTAATTATATAAAGTGAAAGTAAACATTTTTATAAATTATTTGTACTTAAGTAAGTAGGTTATTACAAAAAAATGTTTTACTATTAGACTAAATAAATTGTGTTTATAATTATTCCAGTATTAAGAATTGAACGCGGGTCGGTTGATGAGGGTTGGTTCTGCTATTAGATACAATAACCTTCCCTCAGCCGCCCAATTTAAGTCCGCTTCTTAATACCAGCACATATTGAACAAAGAAAACAGTTTAATCTATACATCATCGTTGGGCAATGCAAAACTTAATTTAAGCAGAGATATGCTTTAGTAATTGCGCTTATAAATAGCTATGCAGGTGTTAGAGTAGGACACGGGTAGGTTGTTGAGGGTCGGTTCTGCTATTAGATACAATAACCGACCCTCAGCCGCCCGGTTTAAGCCCGCTACTTAACACAACATTTAGTATTACACAAAGAAAAGTTTAACATTATTAAACATAAAGAATAAAGAAAAAATAAAAGTTTTACATTTACTTTTACAGTTGATACAAAGCTAAATTTGAACAAAGATGAATTATGATTAATTGCGCTTATAATTATGCAAGTGTTTAGCGTTGGACACGGGAAGGTTGTTGAGGGCCGGATCTGCTATTAGATACAATAACCGACCCTCAGCCGCCCGGTTTAAGCCCGCTACTTAACACCAGCATTTAGTATTACACAAAGAAAAGTTTAACATTATTAAACATAAAGAAAAAATAAAAAGTTTTACATTTACTTTTACAGTTGATACAAAGCTAAATTTGAACAAAGATGAATTATGATTAATTGCGCTTATAATTATGCAGGTGTTTAGCGTAGGACACGGGAAGGTTGTTGAGGGCCGGATCTGCTATTAGATACAATAACCGACCCTCAGCCGCCCGGTTTAAGCCCGCTACTTAACACCAACATTTAGTATTACACAAAGAAAAGTTTAACATTATTAAACATAAAGAATAAAGAAAAAATAAAAAGTTTGACATTTACTTTTACAGTTGATACAAAGCTAAATTTAAACAAAGATGAATTATGATTAATTGCGCTTATAATTATGCAAGTGTTTAGCGTTGGACACGGGAAGGTTGTTGAGGGCCGGATCTGCTATTAGATACAATAACCGACCCTCAGCCGCCCGGTTTAAGTCCGCTACTTGTCACCAACATTAATATTACACAGAGAAAAGTTTTATATTTTTAGGCATAAGAAAGTTCTACATTTACCCATACCGTTGATATAATGCTAAATTTAAGCAAGGATGAGCTATAATTAATTGGGCTGATAATTATGCAGGTGTTTAGAGTTGGACACGGGTAGGTTGTTGAGGGTCGATTCTGCTATAGGATACAATAACCGACCCTCAGCCTCCCAGTTTAAGCCCTCTTCTTAACACAAGCCTTTAATATTACACAGAAAAGTTTTACATTATTAAACATAGGAAAGTTTTTTATATTTACAGTTAATACAAGGTTAAATTTAATCAGAGATAAGCTATAGTGAATTGTGCATGTATATATTAAACCTAGTAGTGAAATAAACCGTAACTAGTTACAGATCGAGACTAAAATGATCTGTAACTAGTTATACAAATGGTATTAGTCGTACAGTGAAATAGAGTTGAGATTATAGTAAAATAAAAATATACAATGGAATAGAATTGAACTTATAGTAAAATTAGAATCGAGTCAATTTGTTTAGTACAAATGGTATTAATGCAGTAAAGTAGGAATTAAATTTATTGTTTAATGAAAAATAAAATGAATACAATTGAGATTATAGTCTAACATAGGTTAGTAGTAGTTGATAATTGAATCGAAGTTAAATAGTATAGTTAAGATAGTGGGTATTATAGTTGTAAAAAGTGTAAAAGGTAATAGATGAATAGAGGTAACTTTATACATTTTTGTATTTTTGTAGGGGTGAGGGTGGATTATTTGCAAATTAATTATTGATTGAGAATGTAAAATATAAAATATCATTGTAAGCTTTGATAGAGCACACAAGGTTGGGAAGGGTTGTGTTGTTTAATGAGGGGTAAGGATTGTGGATGTTTTTGTGTTTTTGTGTGGATAGGTGCCCTAGAGGAGGTGCAGCGTGTAAAGGTCGTCGTGAATTTAATCGTTTTTAGTTTGTAAGAGGTTTTGTGTAGGCAGACAAATGCCCCAGTGAAAGTGCTGCGCGTTGAGGTCGCTGTTAATGTAAGTGTTTGATTCAGAGTGTAATTGTGTTGTTTAATGTGAAATTAGTGTTTTGTGTATGTTTTAGATGTAGTTAATTTTTGCCTCAACGCGGGCACGCATGGCTGTAACTTTGGGGCATTTGTCTGAGTCGGCGCGGTGTAGAGTGCCGGTGTTGGTGTTGAATTGTTTGTTATGTTCGGCGCAATTGGTGCAGTTGTGTACTTCAGCCTTGCACTCCGCTGTAGGATGGTGAGCGGAGCACTTGGCGCATGTGGGTGTGGTATTGGGGCAGCGGCTCTTTGTGTGTCCGAAATTTAGGCAGTTTTGACACTGCCTAAATGGTGAGAAGTTGTCACTATGGACCCGCTGCATCCCTATGTTAACTCTGCCTAGGTCGGCGAACGCCTTCCAGGCAGAGGGTGTTGTGTTTAGAACCGCGTTGTACAGTGTAGTGTTTCTGTTGTTAGCAATGAATTTTATAGTGAATGTGTGATTAGCTAGTGTGATGTTTTGGTCTTTTATTGTTTTAGTGAGTTCAAACTCGGGAATTGTTTTCTTTATGCCTTTTAGTATAATCATTGGGTCTAAGCGCTTTTCCTCTTGAGTGTTTATTTTTGTGTTATTTTGTAGTCGTGTAAGTGTGTGTAGTTTGTGCTCTTCTCTTTCGAAAACGAGTTTAATTTTGTGTTTTGAAAGCGGGGTGACCTTTAAAGGGGCGTATCCGCCCTCTCTGAAATTAACGGTTCTACTGATTTGTGTCAGTATCTGTTCTGTTGTGTCGAGACCCTCTCCGGACACGATGATGGAAGGCCCTGCAGGGGGTTTGGGCGTGGCGGCGGCCTTAGCGTAGGATTGATGAGTCTTATGCGGGTCCGCCGACACTGGTTGTATCTCCGGCGGCGCGGGTTTAGGGGATGCCTTAATAACCCTGGTGTGTTCCTGCAAGGCCTTATTCGATTCATCGAGTAACCGAGAGTGGGCCTCGAGTTTGTCTAACAGTTGTTGTTGTGTGGTGTCTTTAGTTGGTGTAACTGTTGTATTGGTGGCCTGTGTCGTGAGGGGTTTGGGAGGGGAGGGGGTGGAGGGGTCGAGCATGGCGATGACTCCAAAGAGGCCGTTTATTGCCTCTGTGATCGAGGTTTTGAGATCACCCTTTAGGTTGCGGGAGGCTGCTACTGCGTCCAAGCCTTTCTTTCTATAGTCTCTCGCCATCTCTATGTATGTAGACTCCGCAGGGGGAGCTGAACGGGCGAAGGACGGGTTCAGGGTGTCCACTAGGGACCGCCTGGCAGCTGCTGTGGTCGTGTGAGGTGACAGAATGTCGGATTTGGATGATTTGGGAGGGGTTCTGGGTAACATGTCTGCGAAGGGGGGTGAGGGGGGGCTGAAATATGGACAGGTGTGTTCACCTCTTCAAGCTGAGTCGTTTGATACCCAACTCGAGGGGGTGGGGGTGGGGGGGAAGATTTTGTCGCGGTGGGGGGAAAAAACCTATATTGTGGGGTGGAGGGGGGTTTGTGAGAGGAACAGGTTAGGTTAGGTTAGGTTAGGTTAGGTTAGGTTAGGTTAGGTTAGGTTAGGTTAGGTTAGGTTAGGTTAGGTTAGGTTAGGTTAGGTTAGGTTAGGTTAGGTTAGGTTAGGTTAGGTTAGGTTAGGTTAGGTTAGGTTAGGTTAGGTTAGGTTAGGTTAGGTTAGGTTAGGTTAGGTTAGGTTAGGTTAGGTTAGGTTAGGTTAGGTTAGGTTAGGTTAGGTTAGGTTAGGTTAGGTTAGGTTAGGTTAGGTTAGGTTAGGTTAGGTTAGGTTAGGTTAGGTTAGGTTAGGTTAGGTTAGGTTAGGTTAGGTTAGGTTAGGTTAGGTTAGGTTAGGTTAGGTTAGGTTAGGTTAGGTTAGGTTAGGTTAGGTTAGGTTAGGTTAGGTTAGGTTAGGTTAGGTTAGGTTAGGTTAGGTTAGGTTAGGTTAGGTTAGGTTAGGTTAGGTTAGGTTAGGTTAGGTTAGGTTAGGTTAGGTTAGGTTAGGTTAGGTTAGGTTAGGTTAGGTTAGGTTAGGTTAGGTTAGGTTAGGTTAGGTTAGGTTAGGTTAGGTTAGGTTAGGTTAGGTTAGGTTAGGTTAGGTTAGGTTAGGTTAGGTTAGGTTAGGTTAGGTTAGGTTAGGTTAGGTTAGGTTAGTTTTTTTTTTTTTTTTTTTTTTTTTTTAATGCCCCTGCCTACTTGGCCTACCTCCCCGGCAGCGACTGCTCCGGGGCCGTGGAGCTGCGAACCCACCCCTCGACATTTGCCTATCAAGGACCTTTTTAGCTTTATTTATTCATCAAAAAATTACATTCATTTACATTTGTTATTCTTACATATTATTCATTTTACATTCTGTTTCTTACATGGTTGTCTTATACATTATGTTTACTTAACATTTATTTTTCTTAGTTTACATTATTTTAATTCTTAAATTTCTAATTCACTTATTCATAGATTTACAATCGTTCTATGGTTACATATTAATTAGTCTAACATGTTTTTCATTTTACATATTGTTTATTGCATATTAGTCTTGTACATTGTTCTTACTCAACATTTATACTTCTTAGCTTATTCTATTTTAATTATTAAATTTCCAATACACTTGTTGATAGATTTACATTCATTTTAAGGCTTACATTTTAGTTATTTTAACATGTTTTACATTTTTCATTTTGTTTCTTACATATTAGTTTTATACATTATTTTATTTAACATATTATAGTTACTGGTTTACATTATTTTAATTCTTAAGTTTCTAATTGCTTTTTCCATAGATTTATATTCGTTCTATGGGTTACATATTAATTATTCTAACATGTTATTTTACATTTTGTTTCTTGCGTATTACTCTTATACATAATTTTACTCAACATTTACTTCTTAGTCTACTTTATTTTAATTCTTAAGATTCTAAATAGTTCGCTTACTCATAGATTTACATTCAATCTATGGTTTACATAATACTTGTTTTAACATGTTTTTTATTTTACATTTTGTCTCTTACATGTTAGTTTGAACATTATTTTTCTTAACATTTATACTTGTTAGTTTACTTTATTTTATTTATTAGTTTTTAATTCTCTTATATTGCGTTTTTGATTTACTTCACATGAAGCTATTCGTTAGTGATTTTATACATTACTTACTTAGGGCTTTGCGTTTGTTGGTTTACTTTATTTTAATTCTTACTTTTTCTAACGCTTATATTCATGTTTTTATTTTTAATTTATGTATATGTTAATAGTTTGTGCACATTATAATTTTACGTTTATTTCAGAGTTTACTTTTGATAATACTTCTGTTTAATTACTTATTATATATTAATTATTAATATTATACTTATTAAGTATTAATTACATATTCTGAGTACAGTGTTTTTAGATTTTTGTTGTATCCTTACTATTATTTTGTTTGTCAATAGTTTGGGCGCCATTAAATCGTCTCGTCCGATCCAGAATCCGCTCACAAAAGTTTTCCAAGGCCAATCTGTGCCCCGCAAGGATGTCGGGCAGCACATTACGCGCTATCCGCATTCCCGCGGTCTGCTCCAGATTGTGTCTTTGTATGGTGAATATGGGGCACTCTGTTAGGAGATGCTCCACCGTTTGTAACGCGTTTTCGTCGCATTCACATGCGGGACTTGGTTTTATTTTAAAACGGTGGAGGTATTCCGCGAAGGCTCCATGCCCTGTTAATATTTGAGTCATTATAGGATTAAATCCTTTGGATCTTACAATTCTGTACGCGGTCTCCGGGTCGGGCAAGAACATCCTAGTTGTCGCCCCGGTTGTTTCATTGGACTGTTTCGTGATCCATTTTTGCACCGTGTTTTCGCGTATTAACTTTTTAACATATGATATAGGGCAGCGGTCGTAGACCGGTTTCTGCTTTGCGCCTGTGGCTTCTTTGGCCAACTGGTCCGCTCTTTCGTTCCCCCTCCTCCCCGCGTGTGCTTTAACCCAGAAAAGTTTGATGTTCTTTTCTGAGTGTTGGATAAGAAGTTCGCGAATCTCGGTGACAAGGGGATCGAAAGAGCGTCCCCCCACAACCGCATCCAACGCAGACCTTGAGTCACTGTAAATGAGGACCTCAGTTTCCTTCCGCTGCACCGCTAGTTGCGCCGCTCTTTTTAACGCCATCAGCTCTGCTTGGTACACAGTGCAAAAATGTGCCAGATGCAGCTTTTGGCTCTTTATTTCAATGTCTCCTTTCCAAAGGGAGATCGCAGCACCCACCCCTTCTTCCGTCTTGCTACCATCCGTATATATTTGTAGACTACTACCGTTTATTGTAAGTTCTTCATTGGACAGGATAACATATTCCAATGCTGCCGTTGCCGGATGGGAAGTTTTGCAGAAAGGTGTTTTTATTTCCACCTCGGCTCCTTTCAGGTGCTCGCAGGCCGTGTATCCCTTTTTAATTTCATATAAGGATTTGTTTTCGTGTGCTCTTAGGTCTAGGGGGAGCAAACCTGACAGCAATCTGAGGGAGCTGAGTGGAGTTGTTCTGTATGCCCTACATATTTTGATGGCAAAGCTTCTCTGTACCGTATCTAGTTTTTTAATAATGTATGCCTTATTCGCCGCGTCTGCCCATGCATTAGCCGCGTAGAGGACAATGGGCTCGACTACAGCCGTATATATTATTTTAATAATTTCCGGACTGAGTCCCCAGCTCACCCTAGCTGCCTTGGATACCTGTTTGTAGAGGCCGATGGCTTTATTGCAAGCTGCGTTAATATGTTCGCTAAAGGTGATCTTATGGTCTATTGTCAAGCCCAATATCTTCACGCTGTTCGACATATGTATTAGTGTGCCGTCCATGTTGAGTCGTGGTGTGTCATATTTAAGTTTATTTGTCATGAGCATCGCCTTGGTTTTTGCGGGGGCGAATCTTAATTTGTTTTTGTGTCCCCACTCGCAAATCTGCGTGAGTGCGTCGTTTGCTAATTTTTCTGTTTCTAGCGCCGTGTTGGACTCGAACAGGAGGACCACGTCATCCGCGAAGGCCTGCGCATACACTCCGGCTCTCTCTAATGTTTGTAGCAGTGGGTCCAACAGCAGGTTCCACAGGGTGGGTCCGCTGATGGATCCTTGTACGCAGCCTTTGTTTGTTGGTCTGGCCGCTACGGCTCCTCCGTAGACGACGCGGACCTCCCTGTCGCCGAGATAGTTGCGTACTAGTAGTGCCAGGTTTGGTGGACAACGCTCTTCAGTAAGTCTCACACAAATGGCCGGCCACCAGGCGTTATCAAAGGCACCCTCTATGTCCAGTGATATTAGTGTTATTAATTTTTTATTACTTAGGCCTAATTTGATTTTTCTCATAAGGGTATAGAGGGCGTCCTCGGTACCACGCTGTGGCATGAATCCATATTGCTTGAGGGAGAGACGGGGGATCAGGTGCCAGTTGAGTCTTTTTACCATCATTTTTTCTATTATTTTGCCCAGTACTGGTAAAAGTCCGATTGGTCGGTATGATTTAGGTTGATTATAGTCATCTTTTCCTGGTTTTTTGAGGACAATTACTGTGGCCTTTTTCCAGATACTGGGGAAGTATCCCAGGTCGAGGCATCTATTCGCCAGTGCCAGGAAAACGTCTGGGTCCGCAAAAATTGCTTCGCCACAGATGTCTGACGTTAATCCATCACCTCCAGGGGCCTTTTTGGGGTTAAAACTCTTGGCACACTCCGCTAGTTCTTTGGGCGTAAAAGGCGGGTCATGGTTGTTATCATGACTCGATTCTTCTATTCTTGCGGCTTTTATCCGCATTTCTGTGTGCCAGAGAGTCTCTCGTGCGCTCGTATCTTCCGGGAAAAAGGTTTCCGCCAGGTACTGCGCCGAGTCCTGGTAGGAGAGTGTCACACCGTCCTTAACAAGTTGTTGATCAATTTGTTTTACGTTCGTTTTCCTGATTACCCTGTAGATGCCATCCCACAGGCTTTCTCCATCTTGCTTTTCGCAGAAGCTCTTCCAACTTTCCAGTTTATTCTTATTTACTGCTTCCAGGTATTCCTGCTTCGCCTTGCTGTATCGCTCTATAACAGTAGGTCGGCGGATAGCAGAGCAGTATCTGATTTTCCTCCTCATTTTTAGGACGTTTTTCTTCATTTGAACTAGCTCTTCTGTCCACCAGGGGGGGGTTGTGTGTTTCCTCTGTACTTTAATTTTTGGAATGTGTGTGTCGCAAGTGTCTGTGATTAACTGTGTGTATTGTACTATAGTGTTTTCTAGAAGTGTAGTGGAGTTTAGGGTGTTGATGTTATGTGATGTGAGTTGGTGTTCAGAAAGCAACTGTTTGAATTTCGCACGAAAGTGGGTCCAATTTGCTTTCCGAACATTGTATACTCTAGTAGATCTCGCGTGTCCATCATCCATTTTGATCTGTGAGGTGATCTCAAACTGGATGGCATTATGATCTGAACTGGTCACACTCTGGTCCACCCTCCAGTTTACAATGAGACCGAGGAGGTCAGGTGTGGCTACAGTGACGTCGACGCAGCTAGTGTATAATGTATTTCCTCTATTAGTGTTAAATGTTGGTGTCCCGCCCTGGTTTAATATTTCTAGTCCGGCGCTGTGGAAAGTCGTTTCTGCTTCTTCCCCCCTCTCATTCGTTATTCTGTCCCCCCACCAGACGTTCCTCGCGTTTATGTCACCTCCTACTATCGTTCTTCGACCTAATTTTTCGATGGCTTGTTTTAATGTCTGGAGGTGCGGACTTAGGGGGTTCGGATACGGTTCGAAGTATATCGAGACTAGATTAAGCTTTCCTTTTTCTGTGTCTATAGATATGGCAATCATATTCGGGCTGGATATCTCGGGGTGTTGTGTGATATGTATGTTGTTGTCTAGTATGACAATCGCCGCTTTGATATGATTGCCAGATCCAGTATGTTGATATACTCTAGTACCCGTGTAGTTCTTCATACTTCGAACCGCTCCGATGTAAGGCTCTTGTACAAGCAAGATGGAGATGCCCTGTTTCTTGGCCTCGAAGATTAGCTCTTCCGTGACAACTGCTGATCTTTGTACATTCGCTTGCATTACTTTGATTTTGCTTGGGAGAACTTTAGCAGTATTGTACTGACCTTCTAGCCAGCACATCCCACTTTCTACGCACTGGGCATTCAGGGCTAAACGCACTGTGGTCTGCGTTGTTAATTCCTTCTCTTCTGCAATTTGCGCATTCAGGTGTCTTTTCTTTATTTGGGCAGTCAGCCCTCAGGTGCTCCCCTGTGCATTGGGAGCAGGTTAGTTTTTCAGTTTGGCAGTGCTTCCTCGTGTGACCGTATCCGAGACATTTAGAGCACTGTACAAGGGGGGACCGATCCTCTACCCAAACCCTCTGGAGGTCAATGTGTACCTTCTCCGCCCGGGTCAGCGCTTTCCACATCCCCGGGGAGACCTGCACGATGACGTGGCACTCGTGCGTATTTCTAGCGTTTTGGCGGTGCTTTTCCGTCATCACCCAGTCCTCCCCGGTAAGGTTTCCGGTCGTTGTCTTATTTTGGGTTTGGAGGGCTTTCTTGATATCATCAATGGTGTTATACTTTAATAAGTCTTTAAATCTCACCAGAGGATTTTTGTTGTTGAGTTCCTTTACCGTAAGACCATTATCTTCATGCGTTATCCTTTCCCTGACCCTTTTCCGTTCTTCTTCAGTACCGCAACCGATGACCACTTTCCCTCCCTTTATCTTTTGGAGCTTTTCAATTTTGTATCCGTGGTCTTTTGCCTTAAGGGAGCACCTAATTTTCTGGACTGTGTCCTCTGCCGCCTCGGTCTCCTCTCCGGGCTCGACAATCAGAGAATACAGTCCGGTCCGGTCCGGTCGGTCATTGATTGCGGTTCTGGCACAGTCATTCCTCGGCTCGGTTCTCGCAACTGCTGCTACTTCTGCATAGCTGCGGATTTCCCCCAGCTTTGCCATGATTCTGTCCTCACTTTCTGTGACCGTTTTCTCAAAGCTTTCCTGCCTTCTCGAGTTGTTTTCCATCAGTTCCTCCATCCTTCTGATTTTTTCCTCTAGCTTGTCTGTTTTGTCAGGTTTCGCTTCATTCGTGATTTCATCTTTCCTATCTTTCCCGTGGAGCTCTCCGTCTCGCACCAACTCATACAACCTTTTAACCGCGACCGATACTGCGGTTTTTATATCACCCTTTAGATTCCTCGCAGCGTTAAGTTGTGCGAGCGCACTTTGTTGTAACGCCGCTGCCTCCGTTATACGGGATCTATATACTTTGTTTACTATTTTCCTACTCTCTTCTGTTTGTGATAAGATGGTCGCCTTTTCCCCCATACTTGTTTGCGCTTCGTTAACCGGGGTCAGGGCAGGCTCTCGTGCGGAGGGCAATTCTGCCTCGGTTTCTTTGTTCGTTACGCTCGTGGATGGCGATGGCTTGTTTTTAGTTGGGGTTCTGAGGCCAAACATGTCTTCGTTTGTGTGAATTTTATTTGTTTACAGTTTATAATTGAGAAGGTGCAATGTAACGGTTACAGAGATATTTACTAAGATAAAGATGTTATTAAACGGATGAGATTTTATTTTTATTAATTCTTTTATGTAGATTAATGTGCACTAGAATTAGTTTTATCAAATGGTGCACAAACAGGTTATTAATAAGCAAGAAAGATACTTTTATAGGTATTATTACGATTTTTTCAGATATGTTGTTTAAAGAGGTTGTTATATAAATAATATTTAATTTAAATTAAGCACTTTGTGTATTTTAACGTGTTTTATAATAAGCTCTGTTTGATGGTTTGTATATGATAATATACTCCCTAATAGGTTCTAATAAGTCATATACAAACAAGTTGTTGACTAGCGCTAGACGATTTTTCGTATATGTTAGTTTTAGTGAAAGTTTACAATTTTTTTTTTTTTTTTTATAAGAGAAAATTTGTTGAAATATGAAATCTAACTTTATAAGTACTCTTTCTTATATCTATTTTAGTACTCGTTTGTGTGAATTTTATTTGTCTATAATTTATAGTTGAGAAGGTGTAGTGTTACAGTTACAGGGATGTTTACTAAGATAAATACGTTATTAAACAGATGAAATTTTATTTTTATTAATTCTTTTATGTAGGTTAATGTGCACTAGAATTAGTTTTATCAAGTGGTGCATAAACAGGTTATTAATAAGCAAGAAATATACTTTTATAGGTATTATTACAATTTTTATCAGATATGTTGTTTGGAGAGGTTGTTATATAAAAGATAATATTTAATTTAAATTAAGCACTTTGTGTATTTTAGTGTGTTTTATAATAAGCTCTGTTTGATGGTTTGTATATGATAATATACACCCTAATAGGTTCTAACAAGTCATATACCAATAAGTTGTTAACTAGCGCTAGACAATTTTTCGTATATGTTAATTTTAGTGAAAGTTTACAATTTTTTATAAGAGAAAATTTGTTGAAATATGAAATCTAACTTTATTAGTACTCTTTCTTATATCTATATTAGTACTCGTTTGTGTGAATTTTATTTGTCTACAATTTATAGTTGAGAAGGTATAATGTTACGGTTACAGGGATATTTACTAAGATAAATCTGTTATTAAACGGATGGAGTTTTATTTTTATTAATTCTTTTATGTAGATTAAAGTGCACTAGAATTAGTTTTATCAAGTGGTGCATAAACAGGTTATTAATAAGCGAGAAAGATACTTTTATAGGTATTATTACGATTTTTATCAAATATGTTGTTTAAAAAGGTTGTTATATAAAAGATATTATTTAATTTAAATTAAGCACTTTATGTATTTTAATGTGTTTTATAATAAGCTCTATTTGATGGTTTGTAAACAGATTATAGAAAAGAGTCAAAAACGAAGGAAAATTTTTTAAAGATATTAATTTAATTATTTTTGTTATGAAAATTATTTAAATTATGAAATTGACTTGTATTAATATATTAAATGAAAGCCCTTTGAACGGCGGTTCTAATGATGTATGGCATAAGATTCCGGCACGGCCGGTTAAAAGTTGATAAAAATTTAATAAAATTTATTTTTGTTAAGAAAATTATTTAAATTATGAAATTTACTTGTATTAATATATTAAATGAAAGCCCTTTGAACGGCGGTTCTAATGATGTATGGCATAAGGTTCTGGCACGGCCGGTTAAAAAGTTGATAAAAATTTAATAAAATTATTTTTGTTATGGAAATTATTTAAATTATGAAATTTACTTGTATTAATATATTAAATGAAAGCCCTTTGAACGGCGGTTCTAATGAAGTATGGCACAAGATTCTGGTACGGCCGGTTAAAAAGTTGATAAAGATTTAATAAACTTATTGTTGTTAAGAAAATTATTTAAATTGTGAAATTTACTTATTTTAATTATGTTTCTTATATGCTATTGTGCAGTAGGAAGTGCTGATTTCGAATATGTTAAAGGTTCCTCTCTGACCCTGCAGGGGCCAGGGTTATCACTAAAAGAGTCGCTGGACCTTCAGGTAGACCGGATCTTGCAGTGTCACCAGGTCAGTTACCCATAAAACTGCTTCACACAGAGTGAACGAAAATTTGCTTAGTTTTTCGATCAGACGCACCGTTTGGCCTCCAGGACGGTTACCAACTTAGGTGCGAATGGCGTCGCCGGCCCTTTTCCAGAAGAAAATTCAGAAAAATATGTAAATGTGCGTAGAAAATTGTGAAATTTTGCACGATGAATCTTGATTATGTCTGCTGTTTAATGGTGGTTTAAAAAAGGTATATCACAGATCTTGTTAAAAAGTTATAAGGTTGCAAAGTTATTTAAAATTTACCACTTTCTGCAAATAACAGTTATCTGGGGTCTGGTGGGTTTCCGGAAGGTGCACTATATATCAGATAAAAGCCCTTTGAACGGCGGTTCTAATGGTGTATCACACAAGATTGTAGCACTGTTGGTTAAAAAGTTGGCCACCACGTGGTGGCCACGTGTTTTATCTTTAAAAGTGTATAAAAAATATGAAACCTGTTTTGTAAAATCCAATATTTTGCACACACTTGCACACTAAAATTCCACTTCCAATGGTATAAGAAAATCACTGTGTCACCGATCTAGATTTGGAGTCGCACTCGAAATACTAAAAAAACTATAACCTAAAATAAGGTTATGTTAGTATTTTATATGGAAATTTTTCCAATTTTGCACTTATCACTTCGAGAGTGGTATCATTAGAATCACGATTTTAAGCTGATTACGAATATGTATAACACTTTTTAAAACACTTAAAAAATACTATTTTTATGATTTTTAAAGCGCGGAGCGAAACGTTTTGAGTGTTTACTCTTCGGCGGGGGGAGTGCGACGGTTGGTTAGGTTAGGTTAGGTTAGGTTAGGTTAGGTTAGGTTAGGTTAGGTTAGGTTAGGTTAGGTTAGGTTAGGTTAGGTTAGGTTAGGTTAGGTTAGGTTAGGTTAGGTTAGGTTAGGTTAGGTTAGGTTAGGTTAGGTTAGGTTAGGTTAGGTTAGGTTAGGTTAGGTTAGGTTAGGTTAGGTTAGGTTAGGTTAGGTTTTTTTTTTTTTTTTTTTTTTTTTTTTTTTTTTTTTTTTTTTTTTTTTATTGCTAGTGGGCCTACCTCCCCGGCGACTTACGCCCCGGGGCCGAGGAAGCTAATCTATAATTGAGTTTTTCAGTACAAGTGTTTTATTTAGAAAATACAATTATTTGGTTTGGACATGGGTAGGGTGGTTGAGGGTTGTTTTTGCTATTTGATACAATTTCCTTCCCTCAACCACCCGATTAGAGTCCGCGTCTTATAAACTAATTTCTTATAACTAATTATACAAAGTTTTATTAATATTTTAGAAGGGTAATTATGGTAAAAAATATAAAAGTGACTTTTATAAGTCAATTTGTTTACAATTTTGGTTAAGTTACGTTAAAGTTACTAAGCTAATTACAAAAATCTTAGGTGTTAGGGTATTATGAGCTAATACATTTCTTTGTTGTTACATTTATGTTACATTATATTATGATGGATGAATACAGTGATAAAATGAAATATAAACTAAAATCTGAATATAAGGGTCTTATGGTTAACGTATTAATGTAAGGTTGTTTTTTAAATTGACAATTATTATATAAGTTTAATTCCATATATTATGATCATTATACTCTGTAATAACAACAATGCTTTAATGTATGCAAGAGGAGAATATTGTACATTTCAAGTAAAGGCTTATAATATGGTAATGGTAAAAAATTACAAACTATTTCTTTGTTGTTAGATTGGTATTAAATATATTATGATGGATGAATACAGTGCTAAAGTAAAATATAAAGTAAAATCTAAATATAAAGGTCTTATGATTAACGTAATGTAAGGTTGTTTTAAAATTAACAATTGTTGTATAGGTTTAAGTTCACATATTATGAGCATTATACTCTGTGATAACAATACTTTAAGAATATTTTACATGTAAATTAAAGGCTAAATATGGCAATGGTAAAAATAACAAAATAACGATTGAGTTGGGGTGGATTACGAGCCTGTTATTTGTGGGTTATTGTAATCTTTGATGGCATCTATAATCTTAGCGACCATGCTTAGAAGGGATTCTATGGTTTGGGGTTTGTTGTCGATTAGGGAGTAGGGGTTGTGGGATTTTCTATTTTTCTGTAAGTGACTGTATCTAAGGCGTTCGAAGCGTGGGCATTCCTCTATTAAGTGTTGGAGTGTTTGTGTAGTGTTTGTGTCGCAAGGGCATGTGTCGTTGTCTGTGATGTGGAAGCGTTTTAGGTGATCTTTGGCGAAGGAATGCCCAGTGAGTAGCTGTGTGATTTGAAATGTAGTGGGATATAGTTTAATAAATGTGTTGATATTGTTGATGCTTTGTAAAAGGTGTTTAGTGTGTTTAGCTGTGGGTTCGTCGGTAAACCGTTTGTCCCACAGTCTGGCGGTATCTTGTTTGGCCCGCTGTTTGATGTATGCCATCGGGCATTGTGTGTAAAAGTATTTCGAATGGGAGTTTGCGGCTGATTTGGCCGCCTCATCGGCCGCCTCGTTGCCAGCTATACCGGCGTGACCTTTTACCCAGTTGAACTTAATGTTGATGTGTGAGTTGTTGGCAATATTTTTGTGTATGCTTGTGATTATGTTGTGTGTGTTGTTTGTTTGGCCGATCGCTTGTAGCGCGGCCATAGAATCGGAATTGATTGTGTACGAGTGTATGTTTTTGTTGTGTTGTTTAAGTGAATGTGCGATGGCCCAGTCGCTGGCTCCCTTTATAGCAACCAGTTCGGCTTGGAACACCGTACATGTTGGGTGTAGCTTCCGCTTCCATTTGTGTATGATTTGCGTGTTGTTTGGGGAGTAAGCAACGTAAGCGGCTCCTGTTTGCCCCGCCTCTTGCTTGCTCCCGTCTGTGTATATGTTAATTGTGTTGTTTGCCGTGTGTTTGTCGAGGTTGTTTTTGTGTGTTCTGTATTTGATGAGCGGTCTGGAAGCGGGGTGTAGGAGTTCGGTGAATAGTGTTGGTCGTTCAACTGGGATGTCATCCGGTATGTATTTGCTTACGCCTTTGATACGTGCCCCCTCGATCTCGCAGGACTCGAGGACCTTAAGATCTAAGGGAACGAACCCCGCAAGAGCGACGGCAGCATTGGTGGAGACGTTTTTAAAAGCTCTGGTAGTTCGCAGAGCGAACCCCCTTTGTGTCTTACTTAGCAATTTTTTGTTATATCTTTTGTTGGCCGCATGGCCCCAAATAGATGCGCCGTATGTAATTATTGGTTCTATGACCATTTTATAAATGAGCCTGATGTTTTCTGGGTGTGGTCCCCAAGTGGGTCGTGTAAATATTGTTAGTTTGTTAAAAATATGTGTTGCTTTGGCGGTTATATATGTGATGTGATGTTTGAAATTAAGTTTATTGTCCAAAATGATACCTAGATATTTGATTTTATGAGTGAACTGTAGTGGAGTGTGATTAAAGGTTATTTTGCACTTTTGTGCCTGTTTGGAAAAGGCGATCATTTGGGTTTTTTCGGGGCCGAACTGAAGTTTAACTCCGTCGCCCCATTCTTTTATTGCGTTTAATGTGATATTCGTTTTATGCTCGAGTGTATTGATGTCTGTATCTGTTATTACTAGTAGAACGTCGTCGGCGAAGGCTTGAATGTTGCACCCTGGTGGGAGTGGAGTGTTGAGTAGTGAGTTAAGGATAATGTTCCAGAGTATCGGACCGCAAGCCGACCCCTGGATGCATCCCTTTTGTGTAGTTCGTGTGGTGCGTGTGTTGCCCATTTGGTGTGTTACTGTTCTATCTGTTAGGTAGTTTTGTATTAGTTTGAATATGTTAAGTGGGCATTTTACCGCTCTTAATCCACTCAATACGGCCGGCCACCAAGCGTTGTCAAACGCGGCCTTGATATCGAGGGATACGGCTATTGTGTGTTGTTTGTTTTGTTTAGCGTTGCGTATGATATCGAGAGTTTTGTGTAAAGCGTGTGTTGTGCCAGTTTGTTCGGTGAAGCCGTATTGCGATCGGTTCAGTAATTTAAGTTTATGCGCGTTGTAGGTAAGGCGTTTAGTGAATAGCTTTTCCAACACTTTCCCGAACACAGGGATTAACCCTATGGGTCGGAAGGAGCTTAGGCTAGTGTAATCTAATTTGTTTGGTTTGGGGATAATTTTAACAATTGCCTCTTTCCAAGGGGTTGGAAAATGTGAGGTCTGTAAGCAGCGATTCATTAAGTTGGTGATTAATTCCGGGTAGTTACGGGCGAACACCAGGCAGATGTCGCTGGTGAGGTGATCATTGCCTGGTGCTTTGGTATGGCGGATGGAGTCTATTGCATATAGGATTTCAGATGTGGTGAAGGGAGGGTCGTCCTCCGTGTCGGGTAGTGAACTGGAATTACTGCGCATATGTGTGTGTCTGACGTCCGTATCCGGGACGTCGTCGGGATAAAAATGTGTAAGAAGTGCTTGTGATGTCTCCTCCTCGTTGCTTGTGTATTTGTTGTTTACCTTAAGGGTGCGGGGTTGAATAGAGTTGTTTGATTTAAGTAGTCTGTTAGTTATAGACCACACGTCTTCTGCACCTTGTGCGTTACAGAATAGTCTAAAGTGGTCTGTAGATGCTTTCCTTAGTGTTTGTGTGTATATGAGTTTTGTCTCGTGATACGTGTTTATTAGGTCTGTAGGAGGTGTACGCTTGTGTTTTGAGTGTGTGTTTATTTTGTGGTGTAGGCTAATGCATTTATTTTTCAGGTGTTCGAGGTTTTCATTCCACCAGGGTGCCTGAGGCTTTCTCAATCCTGCTTTGATTGCGAAAGATTCCAAGCAGGCGTTATTTATTGTGTCAGTGAGGGATAGAACAAACTCGTCTAACTGTTGTGGTGATAGTGTAGATATATTTGTTTTAAGCGTGTGTTTTTGAGTTATTAATGTGTGGAGTCTTTCTTTGAAAGTGTGCCAATTTGCCTTGCTGGTGTTGTATTTAAATGTGCTATTATTAGTGGCGTGTGGTATAGGATCCGTTTGGCAATCCAATACGAATCCTATAGGATTATGTTGTGTGGATGGAAATAGGCGCTGTTTTACCTCCCATTTGTGTATTTGGTGGTATGTATGTGTGGATGAGAGCGTGAGGTCGATGATAGATGACCTCTCCGTTCCGTGTGTTATTGTTTGGAAAGTGGGTGTGTTACCTGTGTTGTTTATGTAGAGATCGTTGGAGTTTAATGTGTCTATTAATTGTTGTCCCCGTGGGTTATTACGGGGGCTGCCCCAGAGTTGGTGCCACGCGTTAAAGTCGCCGCCAATTACGATGTTTGAGTTAGTGTATGTTTTTGTGAATGTGTCTAGTATGTCTAGGGTGTTGTTGGTGTCGGTTTTCGGTTCAACGTAAACCGACGCAATGTATAGAGTTTTTGTTTTAGTGGGTATAGCAATAACTACTATATTCCCTGTGGTGTATTGAGATATGATGTGTGCGTTGATGTCTGTGCGGGTTATAATGCAGGCTTTCGTTGTGTTCGCCGAATCGGACTGAAACACGCGGAGGCCTGCAATATTTTTAACTGTGTTATTGTATGTGTAGGGTTCGGATATGATGGCGATGTCGAGTTTATTTGTGATAAAGTGGTGTTTGAATTCTTGAGTGGCGTTGCGAGACCGGTCAAGGTTCGCCTGAATGAATTTAATGTTTTTGTGCATGTTTAGATGTAATTAACTTTGGCCTCAACGCGGGCACGCATAGCTTTAACTTTGGGGCAGTTTTCAGAGTCGGCGCGGTGTTGTGTGTCAGTGTTTGTTTTATATTGGGCATTATGCTCATCGCAATTGGCACACTTGTGTGTTTGCACCTTGCACTCTGTAGTGGGATGGTGAGCAGAGCACTTGGCGCATGTTGGTGTGGTTGCAGGGCAGCGGCTCTTTGTGTGGCCGAAGTTTAGGCAGTTTTGGCATTGCCTAAACGGCGAAAAGTTGCCACTGTGGACCCTCTGCATACCTATGTTGATTCTGCCTAGATCGGCAAACGCCTTCCAGGCAGCGGGTGTTGTGTTAAGCACCGCGTTATATAGTGTAGTGTTCCTGTTATTGGCTATGAATTTAACGGTGAATGTGTGTTTCGTTAAAGTGGTGTTCTGGTCTTTAATTGTTTTAGTCAGTTCAAATTCGGGGATATTTTTTGATATCCCTTTAAGAATAATCATAGGGTCGATACGTCTTTCTTCTTGAGTCTGTATTTGTGTGTTCTTATGTAAATGTTCTAGTGCATGTGTTTTATGTTCTTCTTTTTCGAAGACGACTTTTATCTTTTGTTTTGAAAGTGGGGTTATCTTCAGTGGGGCGTATCCACCCTGCCTAAAGTTTACAGTTTTGCTTAATTGTGTTAGCAGCTGTTCGGCTGTGTTAAAACCCTCTCCGGAAACCACGATGGAAGGGCCTGCAGGGGGTTTGGGGGCGGCGGCGGCCGTAGCATAGGATCGATTGATCTTGTGCGGGTCCGACGCCACTGGCTGTGGTTTGGGAGATGCCTTTAGAACCCTGGTATGTTCCTGCAAGACCTTATTGGAGTCCTCGAGTAGCCGAGAGTGGGCCTCGAGTTTTTGTAGTAATTGTGTAGTGTGAGTATCGGTTGGAGGTGTAGTTATGGCTTTGGGTTGTGGTGTTGGGGGTTTAGGAGGGGAGGGCGTGGAGGGGTCTATTAATGCGATGACTCCAAAAAGGCCTTCAATTGCCTCGGTAATAGTAGTCTTAAGCTCACCCTTTATGTTGCGGGAGGCTAATAGTGCATCCAGGCCTTTCCTTCTATAATCTCTCGCCATCTCTATGTATGTAGACTCCGCAGGGGGAGCTGAGCGGGTGAAAGACGGGCTCAGGGTGTCCACTAGGGACCGCCTGGCGGCTGCTGTGGTCATGTGAGGTGACGGAATGTCAGAATTGGTCGATTTTGGGGGGGTTCGGGGAAGCATGTCTGCGGAGGGGGGTGAGGGGGGGCTAAAATATGGACAGGTGTGTACACCTCTTCGAGCTGAGTCGTTTGATACCAAACTCGAAGGGGTGGGGGTGGGGGGGAAGATTTCGTCTCGGCGGGGGGGAAAAACCTGCTTTGTGGGGTGGAGGGGGGTTTGTGAGAGGAACAGTGTACACAATCTTATAGAGCTTGCAAAGCCGGTTCGAATGAGCCCAAGCTCGATGGGTTTAGTGTAAAATTTGTAAAATGTTGAAAATCTAAAAATATGGGGCTGGTAATCCACCCTACCTTGAGTTTATGACCAGGATTGCTCGGCCGCTGTTGCTCGTAATGTAGTGGTGATTGGTGTATTCTGACTGCCCCCGGAGAGGACAAGTCGTTGGTGTTGGAGCTGGAGCTGTTCCAGCTGGTCGCCTGATGACTTGGTGTCCAGTTGGGCAGGTGAAAAAGTGTGATGTGCGGTTTGGAACTAATCCGATGGAATCTTGTGCGGGCTATAAGATGGTGGTAGATTCCGATTTTTCGGAGGTGTGGATCCCCTGGAAACCCTGGATTCCAAGCTATTCCTGGTTGTGGTTCCTGAATTACTGGGCGAATATTGATGATATTGGTGTCAGTCGGTAGGTTATTTTCTGTTCTTTGTCCTTAACGTAATTTGGATTTGGTGTTCTGATGTTTGGGGGTGCTTAACCCCAAAAAACGGTTTTCCCTTGGTCCGAGAGGATATTTCTGGTCCGATTTTGTCGTGAGATGTGTCAAAAGATACCTTTCCGTCTAGCGCTTCTATTGAATGTAAAAAATGGTTCCTATCTCTAGGGGCTGCAGGCTGGGCGATAAAACCCCTGGTTTGGTCTCTAATAAATCAGCCCTTATTCCAAAAATTTAAAATTGGGTATTAATCGATAGCTCTTAATGAGTACAATCTATTTAAGCTATAAAAACATGTGGTTGTTGATCCAAATTAAAAGTTATTCACCTTTTTAGTGTTTTTGCTCCAGATTATCTTCAATTTTGAGTCCTTAACCTCAAATTTTAGGTCGAAATGTAGAGCTTAATTAGCTCTACAACACTGCACTATTTTTTGATTTTTAAAGTTATGAACACTATTTTTAAAATGGAAAAAACGGAAAATTTTAAAGTTTTTTGAAAAAATAAAATATAAAGCGTAGACTTAAAAAACTGAATTTTACACTAAAAGATAGATCGCGATAGCGCGCATCTAACGATATGTAACACTTCACTAAAATATCACTGTGTACCACTTTTTTGAATTTTTTAGACTTTTTCAAGGCGCGGAGCGACGTGGATTCGACCGTTCCGGGTGGCGTTTGGACGCGGACTGGTTAGGTTAGGTTAGGTTAGGTTAGGTTAGGTTAGGTTAGGTTAGGTTAGGTTAGGTTAGGTTAGGTTAGGTTAGGTTAGGTTAGGTTAGGTTAGGTTAGGTTAGGTTAGGTTAGGTTAGGTTAGGTTAGGTTAGGTTTTTTTTTTTTTTTTTTTTTTTTTTTTTTTTTTTTTTTTTTTTGCACCTAATAGGCCTACCTTCCCCGGCTACTTTATCGCACAGGGTCGTTGTCTAAGCTACACTTCCATCATTTCTATCATCCTTCCTCTAAATAATTGACAACACAGCTTTATTTTTTATTAGGTTTTACACATATAAGTATCACGGTTTCATTTACATTTTTTATTCCTACTTCTTTCTCTTTCCTTACTATCTATTTATCTTTATATTTATATCACAGTCAGTCTTTTATTTTCCCATTTTTATCTATTTCCTTACAATATTTATTGTCTACACATACCAATCACGAGACGTGGCCCGCGAGGCGGGCGGCTTTCACTTCTCCGTGAGTATCCTCATAATACCCATTAGCAAGTGGGCGCCGGCCGCCTCGCGGTCCCCGCCCCGGCTTTACTCTCATTGAACTTAGCTGTTCTTTTAGTAATTTTAAGGCAAAAATCCTCCAGGTGCGCTCTGTTACAGGCTAGCATGTCGGGCAGTCCCTGGAGACTAAGCGACATGCCTGTCATCTGTTCCAGGTCGCATCTGGAGGAGGCAAAAATGGGGCACTCCAGAAGTAGGTGTGGGATGGATTGTTCCACCCCACTCTCGCATTCACATTCTCCACTTTCCTTCAGCCTGAAACGGCACAGGTACTCGGCAAAGGGCCCATGGCCTGTGAGGACCTGTGCCATCTCAGGACTAAATCTTTTCTTCCTTATTAGTTTATGTGCCACTGTGACGTTTGTAAGGAACAGTTTTGTGGTTCCTCCTGTCATTCCTTCTTTGTACCGTCGGTCCCATTCCTCAATTGTCTTCCTTCTAATCTCTTTCCTTATGTATGACAGCGGGTACTCTACGTGAGCTGCTCTGACCTTCGAGGTCTCCGCCGCGGCTCTCGCAAGTTCGTCCGCCCTCTCATTCCCCTCCGTGCCGACGTGCGCTTTCACCCAGTGGAGTCTTATGTTTTGGCCCATTTTTCGGCTCTCCACCAGGTGTCTGCGGATCTCGACTACTCGGGGGTTTCGAGAGCGCCCGCCCGCAATCGCCTCGAGCGAAGACCGCGAGTCGCTGCAGATATTCACGTCAGTACCCACTGTCATCGCCTCCCTTACTGCACCAACGAGAGCTGCCAGCTCTGCTTGGTATACGGTGCAGTAAGGGGCCATCTTTATCTTCTTCCATTTCTTTTCACTTCCACTCTCCCATTTGGACCAGGCGGCACCTACTCCTTTGTCCGTCTTACTTCCGTCTGTGTATATAGCCGTAGTGCTGTCATTTTGTATTAGGCCAGGGTCAGTTGTGATGGCGAAGCTTATCTCCGGTTTTTCCGCGGGATGGGGTTGTTCTAAAGCAGGTACGGCTCGCTCAATCCGGTCTCCTTCGCGTATGAACGGAGACGACCCCCTTCTGGCCTCAAACATCGCGGCGGCTTCTTCCACCCTGAGGTCGAGGGGCAGTATCCCCGCCAATAGCGTCGCGGAATTTAGCGATGCCGTCCTGTAGGTCTTTGCTATTTTCTGTGCAAAAGCCCTCTGCACCGTCTCCAGTTTTTTCTTCGTGCACAGTTTCTTAACTGTCGGTGCCCAGGCTGCCGACGCATACGTAACTATCGGCTCTATGACGGCTTGGTATACCTGGTGTACCATGTCTCCCGTCATTCCCCATTCCAGCTTCGCCATTCTAGCTACTTTTTTATGAATATCCGCCGCTTTTCTTGTGACATTTTGCACATGCTTGTTAAACGTTAGCCCTTCGTCTATAGTCAGCCCCAGTAATTTAATTTCCTTCTCTAATGCTATATCCTGTCCATTCATTCTTATTCTTGGGGTATCGAACTTCAATCTTCGCGTCAGGACCATTGCTTTGGTTTTTTGTGGCGCGAAGTTGAGCTTGTTCTCGATACCCCACTTCCTCACATACTCGAGGGCAACGTTCGCTCGGTTTTCGATGGAGTGCGTGTCCGTTCCGCTGAACATCAGCACAACATCGTCTGCGAAAGCCTGTGCATATGTCCCATCTTCTTCTAGTTCGACCAGTAGTGGGTCGAGCAAGATGTTCCAGAAGGTGGGGCCGCTAATCGAGCCCTGAATGCATCCCTTTTCAGGTTGCCTCACACTCTCTCTGTTTGCGTAGCGGACCACCACCTTCCTGCCTTTGAAGTAGTCTTCCACTACCAGCCTTAGTTGCTTGGGACAGTCTTTCTTTGCTAGTTGGTACTTGATCGCCGGCCACCATGCGTTGTCGAAAGCCCCCTCGATATCTAGCGACACCATCAGCACTATTTCCTTGTTTTTAATGTGGCTCCTCGCTTTTGTCAAGATATCGTAGAGGGCATCCTCCGTGCTCTTTCCTGGCATGAATCCATACTGCCTCCTGCTCATCCTGGGGAGTAGGCTATGTCTTATTCTATTTATGATCACCTTTTCTAGGATCTTCCCCATGACTGGCAATAGGCCTATTGGACGGTAGGATTTGGCGGCCGCGTAATCCTCCTTTCCTGGCTTCCTCAGTACCACTATCGTGCATTCCTTCCATAGATCAGGGAAGCATCCCACTTCGAGGCATTTATTGAAGATGGCCAAGGGAACCTCCGGGTTCGCCGAGATAGCTGCGCAGCAGATATCCGCAGTGAGTCCGTCAGCCCCCGGGGCCTTCCTCGGGTTGAAGCTTCTAGCAGTGCTGATGAGCTCCGCCATTGTGATTGGCACTTCATCAGCACTACTTCCCTGCAAGCTGCTGGTCATTTCCTCAACCGTTTTCCTCATTCTTTGATGGATGTCATCATCCATCTCACAATTGTCAGGCGGGAAGAATTTCTGTGCCAGCAGCTGCACCGATTCTTCGGAGTTCAGTGAAATGCCCTTCTCTATTAGCGTGGTGTCTTCCCTGATCCCTTCCGCCTTTCTTATTATTTTATATATTCTGTCCCATAAGCTTTCCCCTTCTTGCTTCGTGCAGAGTTTTTTCCACCCTTCCTTTTGAGCCCTTTCGATCTCTTCTTCATAGGTCTTTTTTGCCTCCAGGTAGGCGTTTACTACAAACTCTCTCCTCCTGGGAGCTGCGTATGAGATCCTTTTCTTTTTTCTTGTCATATCCTTTTTTAGGGCCTCTATTTCCTTGTTCCACCAGGGTGGATCGAAGCTTTTCTTCCTTTGTTTCACTTTGGGGATATGTTTTTCGGCGGCTTTTATTATTAATTTCGTATATTCCATTGCTATGTTATTGACCCTGGCCTTGGTGTCCATTTCTTTTATTTTTCCTATGTCCAGTCCTAAATGTGTCAATTCCATGTTTACTTTATCTCTGAACTCCTCCCAGTCTGCGTTTTTCGTGTTGTATTTGCGGGTCGTCTTCGGTAGATTGAGCGTTTGGGGTTTTTGAAGGGCTGTAGTCATAAAAATTGTGTTGTGGTCAGAGCTAGTGATGGAAGTATCAACCCACCATCTCGTTACCTTACTGAGGAGGGCCGTTGTGCATACTGTGATATCTACTGCACTCGTGTATCTACGGCCCCCTCTTACGGTGTCGAAGGTGGGTGTGTTGCCACAATTTAGGATGCTCAGCCCTTCTTCGTCAAGGAACCCTCGTAATTCCTTTCCTCGTGTGTCTTCGTTTCGGCTCCCCCACCATTCACTCCATGCGTTCACGTCCCCTCCAATCAATACCATCTTGGTTTTAAGTTTTTTCGTGAAGCTTCCTAGTTGTTCGAGGTATGGTTCGATGGGTTCATCGCCTTCGAAGTACACTGAAACTACCCCTATTTCCCACTGGTCCGTTCTCAGGACGGCAGCCACTATGTTTTCCGTGATAAGTGACTTGTCTTGAAAGACTTCTATGTGTTCGTCGAAAACAAGTATCGCCGCCTTCACCGGTTTCTCTCCAGTGGGTACGCACTGCACTACTCTGTACATAGGGCTTTCTGCCATCTGTTTACTGGCCCCTATGTACGGTTCCTGGAGTAGTGCTATTTTCACGTTTCTACCGCCCGCTTCTTTTATAAACTCCTGGATCGCGATTCTCTTTTTTCTAAGGTTCGCTTGTGCCAGGAGAAAGCCGGTAATATTGTTGGTGCCCTCGGCTTTTTTAACAATACGCGTAGCTTAGCCTCGCCGCCTTGTCCCACCCCTGCCGGGTTGGACAGCTCTGGCTGAAGGCCCCGTGCTCCGCGTTTCTTCCCTTCGTGTCTTTGCAGTTTATGCAGCTGGGAGGCTTTCCATCCTTGGTTAGGTTAGGTTAGGTTAGGTTAGGTTAGGTTAGGTTAGGTTAGGTTAGGTTAGGTTAGGTTAGGTTAGGTTAGGTTAGGTTAGGTTAGGTTAGGTTAGGTTAGGTTAGGTTAGGTTAGGTTAGGTTAGGTTAGGTTAGGTTAGGTTAGGTTAGGTTAGGTTAGGTTAGGTTAGGTTAGGTTAGGTTAGGTTAGGTTAGGTTAGGTTAGGTTAGGTTAGGTTAAGGGCCTCATAGCCAAGCGGCTTTGTATGTGACCGTGGTGGGTGTGAGGTTCCGGGTTCGATTCCCGGTCCGAGTGTAAATTTATATTTATTCTCGGCCTTTGGTAGGGCTGTACGGTGCCGGGCGAGTGTTTAAACCGTACATAGTGGGCACAGTTGAGATTCTATAGTGTGCAGTGGGCACCCAACTATATCGATACTCCTGTGTAGGCTTAGAACGTAGCAATACGCTCTAGGCCGAGGGTGGCAATTACAAGTGGTTAAGTAATTGGACATTCCTTTTTTCATGGGGCCGGTTTACCGGTTTTCCGGTTTTTCGGTTTACTGGTTTTTCCGGTTTCATGGGGCCGGGTTTCCGGTTTGCCGGTTTTCCGGTTTACCGGTTTTTCGGTTTCGTGGGGCCGGTTTGCCGGTTTTCCGGCTGTCGATCGCCAGCGGGAGGTGCGTTGAATCGGCCGGAGGGGTTGTGCTTGGCGACGGCAAGGTGAAGGGTGGGTAGGCGCAGGGTGGGCCCAATATACGCATAGTTGCGTGGGTCCAACTGCGTCCCACTGCGTCGTCGCCAGGCCCTTATGCGGACATACCCGCCTGAGCTTTCTGGGTTGAATGCCTAGTGCGACCCCCGGGGAGCTCAATGCGGTGCCGGACGGCATTCATTCAGAATGGGTGTAGTCTGGTACCGCAGGCGGTATGGAGGGTTCAGGAGGAATTTTTAGTGGGTCCGGCTTCTCCCCTCTGATTAGCAGAGGGACTTTGAGAACGCCATCCCCACAGTCCCCGCGGTAGCGACTGCATACGCCCGCGGGCCTGCATTTGTGCATTTTAACCTCCTTCATAAAAAAAAAAAAAAAAAGGTTAGGTTAGGTTAGGTTAGGTTAGGTTAGGTTAGGTTAGGTTAGGTTAGGTTAGGTTAGGTTAGGTTAGGTTAGGTTAGGTTAGGTTAGGTTAGGTTAGGTTAGGTTAGGTTAGGTTAGGTTAGGTTAGGTTAGGTTAGGTTAGGTTAGGTTAGGTTAGGTTAGGTTAGGTTAGGTTAGGTTAGGTTAGGTTAGGTTAAGGGCCTCATAGCCAAGCGGCTTTGTATGTGACCGTGGTGGGTGTGAGGTTCCGGGTTCGATTCCCGGTCCGAGTGTAAATTTATATTTATTCTCGGCCTTTGGTAGGGCTGTACGGTGCCGGGCGAGTGTTTAAACCGTACATAGTGGGCACAGTTGAGATTCTATAGTGTGCAGTGGGCACCCAACTATATCGATACTCCTGTGTAGGCTTAGAACGTAGCAATACGCTCTAGGCCGAGGGTGGCAATTACAAGTGGTTAAGTAATTGGACATTCCTTTTTAAGGGCCTCATAGCCAAGCGGCTTTGTATGTGACCGTGGTGGGTGTGAGGTTCCGGGTTCGATTCCCGGTCCGAGTGTAAATTTATATTTATTCTCGGCCTTTGGTAGGGCTGTACGGTGCCGGGCGAGTGTTTAAACCGTACATAGTGGGCACAGTTGAGATTCTATAGTGTGCAGTGGGCACCCAACTATATCGATACTCCTGTGTAGGCTTAGAACGTAGCAATACGCTCTAGGCCGAGGGTGGCAATTACAAGTGGTTAAGTAATTGGACATTCCTTTTAAGGGCCTCATAGCCAAGCGGCTTTGTATGTGACTGTGGTGGGTGTGAGGTTCCGGGTTCGATTCCCGGTCCGAGTGTAAATTTATATTTATTCTCGGCCTTTGGTAGGGCTGTACGGTGCCGGGCGAGTGTTTAAACCGTACATAGTGGGCACAGTTGAGATTCTATAGTGTGCAGTGGGCACCCAACTATATCGATACTCCTGTGTAGGCTTAGAACGTAGCAATACGCTCTAGGCCGAGGGTGGCAATTACAAGTGGTTAAGTAATTGGACATTCCTTTTTAAGGGCCTCATAGCCAAGCGGCTTTGTATGTGACTGTGGTGGGTGTGAGGTTCCGGGTTCGATTCCCGGTCCGAGTGTAAATT
The DNA here is from genome assembly GCF_905475465.1 of Pieris napi. NCBI lineage: Eukaryota > Metazoa > Arthropoda > Insecta > Lepidoptera > Pieridae > Pieris > Pieris napi. The sequence goes on along the minus strand of NC_062239.1, from coordinate 21,942 downwards.
TATATTTATTCTCGGCCTTTGGTAGGGCTGTACGGTGCCGGGCGAGTGTTTAAACCGTACATAGTGGGCACAGTTGAGATTCTATAGTGTGCAGTGGGCACCCAACTATATCGATACTCCTGTGTAGGCTTAGAACGTAGCAATACGCTCTAGGCCGAGGGTGGCAATTACAAGTGGTTAAGTAATTGGACATTCCTTTTTAAGGGCCTCATAGCCAAGCGGCTTTGTATGTGACCGTGGTGGGTGTGAGGTTCCGGGTTCGATTCCCGGTCCGAGTGTAAATTTATATTTATTCTCGGCCTTTGGTAGGGCTGTACGGTGCCGGGCGAGTGTTTAAACCGTACATAGTGGGCACAGTTGAGATTCTATAGTGTGCAGTGGGCACCCAACTATATCGATACTCCTGTGTAGGCTTAGAACGTAGCAATACGCTCTAGGCCGAGGGTGGCAATTACAAGTGGTTAAGTAATTGGACATTCCTTTTTAAAGGGCCTCATAGCCAAGCGGCTTTGTATGTGACCGTGGTGGGTGTGAGGTTCCGGGTTCGATTCCCGGTCCGAGTGTAAATTTATATTTATTCTCGGCCTTTGGTAGGGCTGTACGGTGCCGGGCGAGTGTTTAAACCGTACATAGTGGGCACAGTTGAGATTCTATAGTGTGCAGTGGGCACCCAACTATATCGATACTCCTGTGTAGGCTTAGAACGTAGCAATACGCTCTAGGCCGAGGGTGGCAATTACAAGTGGTTAAGTAATTGGACATTCCTTTTAAAGGGCCTCATAGCCAAGCGGCTTTGTATGTGACCGTGGTGGGTGTGAGGTTCCGGGTTCGATTCCCGGTCCGAGTGTAAATTTATATTTATTCTCGGCCTTTGGTAGGGCTGTACGGTGCCGGGCGAGTGTTTAAACCGTACATAGTGGGCACAGTTGAGATTCTATAGTGTGCAGTGGGCACCCAACTATATCGATACTCCTGTGTAGGCTTAGAACGTAGCAATACGCTCTAGGCCGAGGGTGGCAATTACAAGTGGTTAAGTAATTGGACATTCCTTTTAAATTCCCTGGGTTGAATGCCTTGTGCGACCCCCGGGGAATTCAATGCGGTGCCAGATGTCATTCATTCAGAATGGATGTGTCTGGCACTGCAGGTGATATGGAGGGCCTAGGAGGAATTTTTAGTGGGTCGGGTTTCTCCCCTCTGGTTAGCAGAGGGATAAGAGATAACCATCCCCACAGTCCCCGCGGTAGCGACTGCATACGCCCGCGGGCCTGCAATTGTGCATTTTAACCTCCTTCATAAAAAAAAAAAAAAAGGTTAGGTTAGGTTAGGTTAGGTTAGGTTAGGTTAGGTTAGGTTAGGTTAGGTTAGGTTAGGTTAGGTTAGGTTAGGTTAGGTTAGGTTAGGTTAGGTTAGGTTAGGTTAGGTTAGGTTAGGTTAGGTTAGGTTAGGTTAGGTTAGGTTAGGTTAGGTTAGGTTAGGTTAGGTTAGGTTAGGTTAGGTTAGGTTAGGTTAGGTTAGGTTAGGTTAGGTTAGGTTAGGTTAGGTTAGGTTAGGTTAGGTTAGGTTAGGTTAGGTTAGGTTAGGTTAGGTTAGGTTAGGTTAGGTTAGGTTAGGTTAGGTTAGGTTAGGTTAGGTTAGGTTAGGTTAGGTTAGGTTAGGTTAGGTTAGGTTAGGTTAGGTTAGGTTAGGTTAGGTTAGGTTAGGTTAGGTTAGGTTAGGTTAGGTTAGGTTAGGTTAGGTTAGGTTAGGTTAGGTTAGGTTAGGTTAGGTTAGGTTAGGTTAGGTTAGGTTAGGTTAGGTTAGGTTAGGTTAGGTTAGGTTAGGTTAGGTTAGGTTAGGTTAGGTTAGGTTAGGTTAGGTTAGGTTAGGTTAGGTTAGGTTAGGTTAGGTTAGGTTAGGTTAGGTTAGGTTCGGAAGGGCCTCATAGCCAAGCGGCTTTGTATGTGACCGTGGTGGGTGTGAGGTTCCGGGTTCGATTCCCGGTCCGAGTGTAAATTTATATTTATTCTCGGCCTTTGGTAGGGCTGTACGGTGCCGGGCGAGTGTTTAAACCGTACATAGTGGGCACAGTTGAGATTCTATAGTGTGCAGTGGGCACCCAACTATATCGATACTCCTGTGTAGGCTTAGAACGTAGCAATACGCTCTAGGCCGAGGGTGGCAATTACAAGTGGTTAAGTAATTGGACATTCCTTTTAAAAGGGCCTCATAGCCAAGCGGCTTTGTATGTGACCGTGGTGGGTGTGAGGTTCCGGGTTCGATTCCCGGTCCGAGTGTAAATTTATATTTATTCTCGGCCTTTGGTAGGGCTGTACGGTGCCGGGCGAGTGTTTAAACCGTACATAGTGGGCACAGTTGAGATTCTATAGTGTGCAGTGGGCACCCAACTATATCGATACTCCTGTGTGAGGATGGCAATTACAAGTGGTTAAGTAATTCAACATTCCTTTTAAGGGCCTCATAGCCAAGCGGCTTTGTATGTGACCGTGGTGGGTGTGAGGTTCCGGGTTCGATTCCCGGTCCGAGTGTAAATTTATATTTATTCTCGGCCTTTGGTAGGGCTGTACGGTGCCGGGCGAGTGTTTAAACCGTACATAGTGGGCACAGTTGAGATTCTATAGTGTGCAGTGGGCACCCAACTATATCGATACTCCTGTGTAGGCTTAGAACGTAGCAATACGCTCTAGGCCGAGGGTGGCAATTACAAGTGGTTAAGTAATTGGACATTCCTTTTTAAGGGCCTCATAGCCAAACGGCTTTGTATGTGACCGTGGTGGGTGTGAGGTTCCGGGTTCGATTCCCGGTCCGAGTGTAAATTTATATTTATTCTCGGCCTTTGGTAGGGCTGTACGGTGCCGGGCGAGTGTTTAAACCGTACATAGTGGGCACAGTTGAGATTCTATAGTGTGCAGTGGGCACCCAACTATATCGATACTCCTGTGTAGGCTTAGAACGTAGCAATACGCTCTAGGCCGAGGGTGGCAATTACAAGTGGTTAAGTAATTGGACATTCCTTTTTTAAGGGCCTCATAGCCAAGCGGCTTTGTATGTGACCGTGGTGGGTGTGAGGTTCCGGGTTCGATTCCCGGTCCGAGTGTAAATTTATATTTATTCTCGGCCTTTGGTAGGGCTGTACGGTGCCGGGCGAGTGTTTAAACCGTACATAGTGGGCACAGTTGAGATTCTATAGTGTGCAGTGGGCACCCAACTATATCGATACTCCTGTGTAGGCTTAGAACGTAGCAATACGCTCTAGGCCGAGGGTGGCAATTACAAGTGGTTAAGTAATTGGACATTCCTTTTTAGTACGCGTCGAGCTGTCGTAGCGACAACTGTGTTTTCGTTCGCTCCGCGTTTGGAAAATTCCAATGGTGGGTTTTTAGTGGCGGAAAATCCTGTGAGTTGGCATAAAAGATTCAGTAGCAATTACTGCTTCTTTGTATGTTTGTGTGCACTTCGTAGTTATATTCTTAATAACTACAAGGCTAAAGTGAGGGGAAATTGACCCGGTGTTTGTGTTTGTGTTACCTTTTATGTGTCGCGACGACACATAAATTGTATGTGTCTTTATTGTGGGATTACGGTGCAACCGTGAGTGTTACAATTATTTATCTTTGGCCCATTAATTTGGCCAATATAATATAAGTTGCAGCAAGTGAATTGTCGGCCGCCATCTTGTTTGCTAGTTGGGTGCCAAGGTCGGGCAAACTAGTGAAGCGTCGGTCCGCCATCTTGTTGTTTACAAGTTTGGTGCCAAGGTTGGGGTTTTTCCGTGACGCGTTGGACGTCTCTCACACCGAAGTGAGTGGGCGTCCGAAGATTGGACTTCGTCACACCGAAGCGGATTAAGACTTTAAATTTTAGTTTTAATTATTTAGAATTAAGATTTTAGAATTAAGATTTTGGAATTAATATTGTATTTGTGTGGTGTTGCCAGGTCTATATTCATTTATCTATTTATTTATTTATATATTTATTGGGTAGAGGGGTAGAGTTCTGGACGGAGGTGGAGTCGGGGATAGAGTCGTCGACTCTAATGTTAGTTGGGGGTAGGATCTAGTAGCACCTTGATATGAGGCGAGCTAAAGGGTTGGTGATTTCGTCGTCCTCGGATAGTGACGACGATGTGGGTATCGTGGATTGCTCCGGTGAGAGGAAGCGGGCGCATACAAAAAGCCCGGTTGGGAACAACAAGGAAACTTGCTCCCCACCGGCCAAGGGTAAGCCGAAAAAGGCGGCTTCTCATGTGGTTGGGTTGGAGGAGGCGGAGGGAGAGTTGCGGCGTCAGAACGCTCGCTCTCGCCTTGCAGAGAGGTTAGAAGGTGCGGGGAATGTCTCCGATTATGGGGCTCCCGCCAGTGTGGATATCAGGTTAGTGAGGTCATCCGGGGAGGAGGATTTCGACGATGTCATCCTCCTTGGCATTGCTGAGATGAAGGAGCGGACGGCTGTGCGGGTTCGTCGCATTTTCGAAATTGCGACGAAGTCGGGCAACCTCAAGGGTGAGTTTGTCCGCGACCTGAAGGTTGCAGCCAAGGAGGTGGCTGAGATCGTGGAGGATCTCGCGGAGAGATGCCTGGGAGGGGATGAGGGGAGGCGTCTCCAAAGGGACAATGTTCGCCTGAGGGCCCAGGTAAAAGACCTGGGTCTGGAGCTTGCGTCCCTTAGGAGGGACTTCAATGAGCGCACAGCGCACTTAGCGCAGACAGAGGGACACCCCGTGTCGGTGGAGGGTCCCTCCACTCCGGATGCCCTCCGTCAAATGATGGAGGGGCTTTTGGATGGGGTGAAGGACAGCCTTATGGGGGAGGTGATGCGGGCTGTTGGGGGCATGCTAGATGCCAAGCTTGCGGGGATTGGGGACAGGCTCCTCCCTGAGCCTGTGCTGCGTCCTCCGCTGGCGGCATCGGCGCGTGGTCCGAAAGCCCCCGAGCGTTTTGTGGAGAGGGGGGGGCCGGTGGCCCCGAATTTCGCAGGGCCCGAGGGCTCAAGCACCCGTGAGGGTTCGTTGGGGGGTCGGGGCATGGTGGCTCCGAATGTGGTGGGGACCCAGGGACCCGAAGATTTTGAGGGGAGCAGAGTCCCGGAGGCCCCAGGTCTTTCGGGGCCCCGGGGCTCTGGGGGTCCTAGTGACGGAAGCTGGGCGACCGTCAGCAAAAAGAAGGGAAAGGGAAAGAAGGGTGGTTCTCCCGCTGTGTCGGTCCTTCCCCCTGTGAGTGGGGGAAGTGGCCGTGTGGGCCGGTCAGAGGACCATGGAGTGAGTCGCGGCGCAGGGCCCTCGGCTGGGCGATTGGCAGTTATAGAGAGGTCTGCCAGGGTGCAGCCTTCGCTCACTCCGCCGAAAACTGCCGCAGTGGTCATCACATTGCGGAGGGAGGCGGTGGAGCGGGGGGTGACGTATGCCGATGTGCTACTCAAGGCAAGAAATGGTATAAACCTGGCTGAGATTGGTATTGCAACTATCAGCATCCGGCTAACGGCAACGGGAGCTCGGATGCTGGAGGTGCCGGGGGTTGATAGGGAGGAGAAGGCTGATGCCCTGGCGGACAGGCTTCGTGTGGTGCTGTCGGGGGAGGCCTTGGTGGGGAGGCCCGTCAAATGTGCGGACCTCCTTATTCGGGACCTTGACGACAGCGTCACTGAGAGGGATGTGACGGAGGCGGTGGCTGCCATGGGTGGGTGCCTGGCTGAAGCGATCAAGCCGGGTAAGATCTTGAGGCGTGGGATACGGGGCTTGGGGGAGATGTTCCTCATGTGTCCGGTCGCCGCCGCCCAGAAAGTGTGCCAAGGAAAGCTCCTCATTGGGTGGAGCTCCTGTCGGGTTGAAATCCGAGAGGACCGCCCTTTGAGGTGCTACAAGTGCCAGAAGTTGGGTCACGTGCGAGCCACTTGTGACTCAACGATGGACTTGGCGGAGGTGTGCTATCGATGTGGGGTTGCTGGCCACAAGGCCAATGAATGCAGCTCGAAAGAGCTGCATTGCGCGGTCTGCTCAACGGCTGGGAAGCCAGCAGACCATAAGATGGCGGGAAGGGCCTGCAACCCTCCGAAGGTGACGAAGGGCCTGGGAGCCCAAAGGACTGGGACAACTGTGGGGAACGCTCCCATGGAGGTTGGTGTGGCACAACCATCATAGCTGCACCAGCCTGTTGGGGGGGATCTGGAGACGCTGTGCCGCGATTCAGGGGTGGTGACTGCACACCCTGGCCGAATGTGCCACTTGGTTGAGGCAACACTGTCTCGACCTGGTGTCGGTCGTTTGGACGGACCTCTCGCTGCCGAGTGTTGTTGCAGCAATACTAGGTAGCCATGAGGCATGGCGATCGGTTCTTCCGGTTTGCCGGTTCTTCTGGTTTCGTGGGGCCGGTTTACCGGTTTTCCGGTTTTTCGGTTTACCGGTTTTCTGGTTTCGTGGGGCCGGTTTACCGGTTTTCCGGTTTTCCGGTTTACCGGTTTTCTGGTTTCGTGGGGCCGGTTTTCCGGTTTTACCGGTTTTTCGGTTTACCGGTTTTCTGGTTTCGTGGGGCCGGTTTACCGGTTTTCCGGTTTTTCGGTTTACCGGTTTTTCCGGTTTCATGGGGCCGGGTTTCCGGTTTACCGGTTTTTCGGTTTCGTGGGGCCGGTTTGCCGGTTTTCCGGCGTCGATCGCCAGCGGGAGGTGCGTTGAATCGGCCGGAGGGGTTGTGCTTGGCGACGGCAAGGTGAAGGGTGGGTAGGCGCAGGGTGGGCCCAATATACGCATAGTTGCGTGGGTCCAACTGCGTCCCACTGCGTCGTCGCCAGGCCCTTATGCGGACATACCCGCCTGAGCTTTCTGGGTTGAATGCCTAGTGCGACCCCCGGGGAGCTCAATGTGGTGCCGGACGGCATTCATTCAGAATGGGTGTAGTCTGGTACCGCAGGCGGTATGGAGGGTTCAGGAGGAATTTTTAGTGGGTCCGGCTTCTCCCCTCTGATTAGCAGAGGGACTCTGAGAACGCCATCCCCACAGTCCCCGCGGTAGCGACTGCATACGCCCGCGGGCCTGCATTTGTGCATTTTAACCTCCTTCATAAAAAAAAAAAAAAAAAGGTTAGGTTAGGTTAGGTTAGGTTAGGTTAGGTTAGGTTAGGTTAGGTTAGGTTAGGTTAGGTTAGGTTAGGTTAGGTTAGGTTAGGTTAGGTTAGGTTAGGTTAGGTTAGGTTAGGTTAGGTTAGGTTAGGTTAGGTTAGGTTAGGTTAGGTTAGGTTAGGTTAGGTTAGGTTAGGTTAGGTTAGGTTAGGTTAGGTTAGGTTAGGTTAGGTTAGGTTAGGTTAGGTTAGGTTAGGTTAGGTTAGGTTAGGTTAGGTTAGGTTAGGTTAGGTTAGGTTAGGTTAGGTTAGGTTAGGTTAGGTTAGGTTAGGTTAGGTTAGGTTAGGTTAGGTTAGGTTAGGTTAGGTTAGGTTAGGTTAGGTTAGGTTAGGTTAGGTTAGGTTAGGTTAGGTTAGGTTAGGTTAGGTTAGGTTAGGTTAGGTTAGGTTAGGTTAGGTTAGGTTAGGTTAGGTTAGGTTAGGTTAGGTTAGGTTAGGTTAGGTTAGGTTAGGTTAGGTTAGGTTAGGTTAGGTTCGGCTTTGTATGTGACCGTGGTGGGTGTGAGGTTCCGGGTTCGATTCCCGGTCCGAGTGTAAATTTATATTTATTCTCGGCCTTTGGTAGGGCTGTACGGTGCCGGGCGAGTGCTTAAACCGTACATAGTGGGCACGGTTGAGTTTCTATAGTGTGCAGTGGGCACCCAACTATATTGAGACTCCTGTGTAGGCTTAGAACGTAGCAATGCGCTCTAGGCCGAGGGTGGCAATTACAAGTGGTTAAGTAATTGGACATTCCTTTTTAAAGGGCCTCATAGCCAAGCGGCTTTGTATGTGACCGTGGTGGGTGTGAGGTTCCGGGTTCGATTCCCGGTCCGAGTGTAAATTTATATTTATTCTCGGCCTTTGGTAGGGCTGTACGGTGCCGGGCGAGTGTTTAAACCGTACATAGTGGGCACAGTTGAGATTCTATAGTGTGCAGTGGGCACCCAACTATATCGATACTCCTGTGTAGGCTTAGAACGTAGCAATACGCTCTAGGCCGAGGGTGGCAATTACAAGTGGTTAAGTAATTGGACATTCCTTTTTAAGGGCCTCATAGCCAAGCGGCTTTGTATGTGACCGTGGTGGGTGTGAGGTTCCGGGTTCGATTCCCGGTCCGAGTGTAAATTTATATTTATTCTCGGCCTTTGGTAGGGCTGTACGGTGCCGGGCGAGTGTTTAAACCGTACATAGTGGCCACAGTTGAGATTCTATAGTGTGCAGTGGGCACCCAACTATATCGATACTCCTGTGTAGGCTTAGAACGTAGCAATACGCTCTAGGCCGAGGGTGGCAATTACAAGTGGTTAAGTAATTGGACATTCCTTTTTTAAGGGCCTCATAGCCAAACGGCTTTGTATGTGACCGTGGTGGGTGTGAGGTTCCGGGTTCGATTCCCGGTCCGAGTGTAAATTTATATTTATTCTCGGCCTTTGGTAGGGCTGTACGGTGCCGGGCGAGTGCTTAAACCGTACATAGTGGGCACGGTTGAGTTTCTATAGTGTGCAGTGGGCACCCAACTATATTGAGACTCCTGTGTAGGCTTAGAACGTAGCAATGCGCTCTAGGCCGAGGGTGGCAATTACAAGTGGTTAAGTAATTGGACATTCCTTTTAAGGGCCTCATAGCCAAGCGGCTTTGTATGTGACCGTGGTGGGTGTGAGGTTCCGGGTTCGATTCCCGGTCCGAGTGTAAATTTATATTTATTCTCGGCCTTTGGTAGGGCTGTACGGTGCCGGGCGAGTGTTTAAACCGTACATAGTGGGCACAGTTGAGATTCTATAGTGTGCAGTGGGCACCCAACTATATCGATACTCCTGTGTAGGCTTAGAACGTAGCAATACGCTCTAGGCCGAGGGTGGCAATTACAAGTGGTTAAGTAATTGGACATTCCTTTTATTTAAGGGCCTCATAGCCAAGCGGCTTTGTATGTGACCGTGGTGGGTGTGAGGTTCCGGGTTCGATTCCCGGTCCGAGTGTAAATTTATATTTATTCTCGGCCTTTGGTAGGGCTGTACGGTGCCGGGCGAGTGCTTAAACCGTACATAGTGGGCACAGTTGAGATTCTATAGTGTGCAGTGGGCACCCAACTATATCGATACTCCTGTGTAGGCTTAGAACGTAGCAATACGCTCTAGGCCGAGGGTGGCAATTACAAGTGGTTAAGTAATTGGACATTCCTTTTAACTTTGTATGTGACCGTGGTGGGTGTGAGGTTCCGGGTTCGATTCCCGGTCCGAGTGTAAATTTATATTTATTCTCGGCCTTTGGTAGGGCTGTACGGTGCCGGGCGAGTGCTTAAACCGTACATAGTGGGCACAGTTGAGATTCTATAGTGTGCAGTGGGCACCCAACTATATCGATACTCCTGTGTAGGCTTAGAACGTAGCAATACGCTCTAGGCCGAGGGTGGCAATTACAAGTGGTTAAGTAATTGGACATTCCTTTTTTAAAAGGGCCTCATAGCCAAGCGGCTTTGTATGTGACCGTGGTGGGTGTGAGGTTCCGGGTTCGATTCCCGGTCCGAGTGTAAATTTATATTTATTCTCGGCCTTTGGTAGGGCTGTACGGTGCCGGGCGAGTGTTTAAACCGTACATAGTGGGCACAGTTGAGATTCTATAGTGTGCAGTGGGCACCCAACTATATCGATACTCCTGTGTAGGCTTAGAACGTAGCAATACGCTCTAGGCCGAGGGTGGCAATTACAAGTGGTTAAGTAATTGGACATTCCTTTTTTTAAGGGCCTCATAGCCAAACGGCTTTGTATGTGACCGTGGTGGGTGTGAGGTTCCGGGTTCGATTCCCGGTCCGAGTGTAAATTTATATTTATTCTCGGCCTTTGGTAGGGCTGTACGGTGCCGGGCGAGTGCTTAAACCGTACATAGTGGGCACGGTTGAGTTTCTATAGTGTGCAGTGGGCACCCAACTATATTGAGACTCCTGTGTAGGCTTAGAACGTAGCAATGCGCTCTAGGCCGAGGGTGGCAATTACAAGTGGTTAAGTAATTGGACATTCCTTTTTAAAGGGCCTCATAGCCAAGCGGCTTTGTATGTGACCGTGGTGGGTGTGAGGTTCCGGGTTCGATTCCCGGTCCGAGTGTAAATTTATATTTATTCTCGGCCTTTGGTAGGGCTGTACGGTGCCGGGCGAGTGTTTAAACCGTACATAGTGGGCACAGTTGAGATTCTATAGTGTGCAGTGGGCACCCAACTATATCGATACTCCTGTGTAGGCTTAGAACGTAGCAATACGCTCTAGGCCGAGGGTGGCAATTACAAGTGGTTAAGTAATTGGACATTCCTTTTTTAAGGGCCTCATAGCCAAGCGGCTTTGTATGTGACCGTGGTGGGTGTGAGGTTCCGGGTTCGATTCCCGGTCCGAGTGTAAATTTATATTTATTCTCGGCCTTTGGTAGGGCTGTACGGTGCCGGGCGAGTGTTTAAACCGTACATAGTGGGCACAGTTGAGATTCTATAGTGTGCAGTGGGCACCCAACTATATCGATACTCCTGTGTAGGCTTAGAACGTAGCAATACGCTCTAGGCCGAGGGTGGCAATTACAAGTGGTTAAGTAATTGGACATTCCTTTTTAAGGGCCTCATAGCCAAGCGGCTTTGTATGTGACCGTGGTGGGTGTGAGGTTCCGGGTTCGATTCCCGGTCCGAGTGTAAATTTATATTTATTCTCGGCCTTTGGTAGGGCTGTACGGTGCCGGGCGAGTGTTTAAACCGTACATAGTGGGCACAGTTGAGATTCTATAGTGTGCAGTGGGCACCCAACTATATCGATACTCCTGTGTAGGCTTAGAACGTAGCAATACGCTCTAGGCCGAGGGTGGCAATTACAAGTGGTTAAGTAATTGGACATTCCTTTTTTCGTGGTGGGTGTGAGGTTCCGGGTTCGATTCCCGGTCCGAGTGTAAATTTATATTTATTCTCGGCCTTTGGTAGGGCTGTACGGTGCCGGGCGAGTGCTTAAACCGTACATAGTGGGCACAGTTGAGATTCTATAGTGTGCAGTGGGCACCCAACTATATCGATACTCCTGTGTAGGCTTAGAACGTAGCAATACGCTCTAGGCCGAGGGTGGCAATTACAAGTGGTTAAGTAATTGGACATTCCTTTTTTAAAGGGCCTCATAGCCAAACGGCTTTGTATGTGACCGTGGTGGGTGTGAGGTTCCGGGTTCGATTCCCGGTCCGAGTGTAAATTTATATTTATTCTCGGCCTTTGGTAGGGCTGTACGGTGCCGGGCGAGTGCTTAAACCGTACATAGTGGGCACGGTTGAGTTTCTATAGTGTGCAGTGGGCACCCAACTATATTGAGACTCCTGTGTAGGCTTAGAACGTAGCAATGCGCTCTAGGCCGAGGGTGGCAATTACAAGTGGTTAAGTAATTGGACATTCCTTTTTTAAGGGCCTCATAGCCAAACGGCTTTGTATGTGACCGTGGTGGGTGTGAGGTTCCGGGTTCGATTCCCGGTCCGAGTGTAAATTTATATTTATTCTCGGCCTTTGGTAGGGCTGTACGGTGCCGGGCGAGTGCTTAAACCGTACATAGTGGGCACGGTTGAGTTTCTATAGTGTGCAGTGGGCACCCAACTATATTGAGACTCCTGTGTAGGCTTAGAACGTAGCAATGCGCTCTAGGCCGAGGGTGGCAATTACAAGTGGTTAAGTAATTGGACATTCCTTTTTAAAAAGGGCCTCATAGCCAAGCGGCTTTGTATGTGACCGTGGTGGGTGTGAGGTTCCGGGTTCGATTCCCGGTCCGAGTGTAAATTTATATTTATTCTCGGCCTTTGGTAGGGCTGTACGGTGCCGGGCGAGTGTTTAAACCGTACATAGTGGGCACAGTTGAGATTCTATAGTGTGCAGTGGGCACCCAACTATATCGATACTCCTGTGTAGGCTTAGAACGTAGCAATACGCTCTAGGCCGAGGGTGGCAATTACAAGTGGTTAAGTAATTGGACATTCCTTTTTTAAGGGCCTCATAGCCAAGCGGCTTTGTATGTGACCGTGGTGGGTGTGAGGTTCCGGGTTCGATTCCCGGTCCGAGTGTAAATTTATATTTATTCTCGGCCTTTGGTAGGGCTGTACGGTGCCGGGCGAGTGCTTAAACCGTACATAGTGGGCACAGTTGAGATTCTATAGTGTGCAGTGGGCACCCAACTATATCGATACTCCTGTGTAGGCTTAGAACGTAGCAATACGCTCTAGGCCGAGGGTGGCAATTACAAGTGGTTAAGTAATTGGACATTCCTTTTTAAGGGCCTCATAGCCAAACGGCTTTGTATGTGACCGTGGTGGGTGTGAGGTTCCGGGTTCGATTCCCGGTCCGAGTGTAAATTTATATTTATTCTCGGCCTTTGGTAGGGCTGTACGGTGCCGGGCGAGTGCTTAAACCGTACATAGTGGGCACGGTTGAGTTTCTATAGTGTGCAGTGGGCACCCAACTATATTGAGACTCCTGTGTAGGCTTAGAACGTAGCAATGCGCTCTAGGCCGAGGGTGGCAATTACAAGTGGTTAAGTAATTGGACATTCCTTTTTTAAGGGCCTCATAGCCAAGCGGCTTTGTATGTGACCGTGGTGGGTGTGAGGTTCCGGGTTCGATTCCCGGTCCGAGTGTAAATTTATATTTATTCTCGGCCTTTGGTAGGGCTGTACGGTGCCGGGCGAGTGCTTAAACCGTACATAGTGGGCACAGTTGAGATTCTATAGTGTGCAGTGGGCACCCAACTATATCGATACTCCTGTGTAGGCTTAGAACGTAGCAATACGCTCTAGGCCGAGGGTGGCAATTACAAGTGGTTAGTAATTGGACATTCCTTTTTAAGGGCCTCATAGCCAAACGGCTTTGTATGTGACCGTGGTGGGTGTGAGGTTCCGGGTTCGATTCCCGGTCCGAGTGTAAATTTATATTTATTCTCGGCCTTTGGTAGGGCTGTACGGTGCCGGGCGAGTGCTTAAACCGTACATAGTGGGCACGGTTGAGTTTCTATAGTGTGCAGTGGGCACCCAACTATATTGAGACTCCTGTGTAGGCTTAGAACGTAGCAATGCGCTCTAGGCCGAGGGTGGCAATTACAAGTGGTTAAGTAATTGGACATTCCTTTTGTGAGGTTCCGGGTTCGATTCCCGGTCCGAGTGTAAATTTATATTTATTCTCGGCCTTTGGTAGGGCTGTACGGTGCCGGGCGAGTGCTTAAACCGTACATAGTGGGCACGGTTGAGTTTCTATAGTGTGCAGTGGGCACCCAACTATATTGAGACTCCTGTGTAGGCTTAGAACGTAGCAATGCGCTCTAGGCCGAGGGTGGCAATTACAAGTGGTTAAGTAATTGGACATTCCTTTTTAAAGGGCCTCATAGCCAAGCGGCTTTGTATGTGACCGTGGTGGGTGTGAGGTTCCGGGTTCGATTCCCGGTCCGAGTGTAAATTTATATTTATTCTCGGCCTTTGGTAGGGCTGTACGGTGCCGGGCGAGTGCTTAAACCGTACATAGTGGGCACAGTTGAGATTCTATAGTGTGCAGTGGGCACCCAACTATATCGATACTCCTGTGTAGGCTTAGAACGTAGCAATACGCTCTAGGCCGAGGGTGGCAATTACAAGTGGTTAAGTAATTGGACATTCCTTTTTTTAAGGGCCTCATAGCCAAGCGGCTTTGTATGTGACCGTGGTGGGTGTGAGGTTCCGGGTTCGATTCCCGGTCCGAGTGTAAATTTATATTTATTCTCGGCCTTTGGTAGGGCTGTACGGTGCCGGGCGAGTGCTTAAACCGTACATAGTGGGCACAGTTGAGATTCTATAGTGTGCAGTGGGCACCCAACTATATCGATACTCCTGTGTAGGCTTAGAACGTAGCAATACGCTCTAGGCCGAGGGTGGCAATTACAAGTGGTTAAGTAATTGGACATTCCTTTTTTTAAGGGCCTCATAGCCAAACGGCTTTGTATGTGACCGTGGTGGGTGTGAGGTTCCGGGTTCGATTCCCGGTCCGAGTGTAAATTTATATTTATTCTCGGCCTTTGGTAGGGCTGTACGGTGCCGGGCGAGTGCTTAAACCGTACATAGTGGGCACGGTTGAGTTTCTATAGTGTGCAGTGGGCACCCAACTATATTGAGACTCCTGTGTAGGCTTAGAACGTAGCAATGCGCTCTAGGCCGAGGGTGGCAATTACAAGTGGTTAAGTAATTGGACATTCCTTTTTAAGGGCCTCATAGCCAAGCGGCTTTGTATGTGACCGTGGTGGGTGTGAGGTTCCGGGTTCGATTCCCGGTCCGAGTGTAAATTTATATTTATTCTCGGCCTTTGGTAGGGCTGTACGGTGCCGGGCGAGTGCTTAAACCGTACATAGTGGGCACAGTTGAGATTCTATAGTGTGCAGTGGGCACCCAACTATATCGATACTCCTGTGTAGGCTTAGAACGTAGCAATACGCTCTAGGCCGAGGGTGGCAATTACAAGTGGTTAAGTAATTGGACATTCCTTTTTAATTTATATTTATTCTCGGCCTTTGGTAGGGCTGTACGGTGCCGGGCGAGTGCTTAAACCGTACATAGTGGGCACGGTTGAGTTTCTATAGTGTGCAGTGGGCACCCAACTATATTGAGACTCCTGTGTAGGCTTAGAACGTAGCAATGCGCTCTAGGCCGAGGGTGGCAATTACAAGTGGTTAAGTAATTGGACATTCCTTTTTTAAGGGCCTCATAGCCAAGCGGCTTTGTATGTGACCGTGGTGGGTGTGAGGTTCCGGGTTCGATTCCCGGTCCGAGTGTAAATTTATATTTATTCTCGGCCTTTGGTAGGGCTGTACGGTGCCGGGCGAGTGCTTAAACCGTACATAGTGGGCACAGTTGAGATTCTATAGTGTGCAGTGGGCACCCAACTATATCGATACTCCTGTGTAGGCTTAGAACGTAGCAATACGCTCTAGGCCGAGGGTGGCAATTACAAGTGGTTAAGTAATTGGACATTCCTTTCTACGCGTCGAGCTGTCGTAGCGGCAACTGCGTTTTCGTTCGCTCCGCGGCTATAAAAATCCTATGTGGGATTTTTGTGTCTGATAATTTTGTGAATGGTTTCATAAGATTCAGGAATTAATACTGATCATTTTGATGTGTGTGTGAACCTTGTAAGTTATAAACATTAATAACTACAAGGCATAAGTGAGTGGGAAATTGACCCGGTGTGTTTGTGTTGTTTTTGTCGTGACGACGTATAAGTTTTTAGAACTTATTCTATGTGTTGGATTGCAGTGACTATGTGAGTACTTTTATTTTTAAAATCGGCTCACAGAGTTGGCTAAAAAATTACTTTTAGTTTTGAGGTGGTTTTTAAACCATATTATTTCGGAGGGTGGTCTGATGACCTAGAAGAGATAACCATCGCCTTCGTCTCAATAAGGCGGTTTGATTGGTATCAACATAGTCTGGTTTGGAGCAGGGAGGGCTGAGATATTGATGTTAGCATCATTCATCATTTATGTTACAATATACGACGCCATCTTGTCGTAAATTTGGTGTCAAGTGAGGCGCTGTGACGCGTCGGTGTTGGCGGACGTCTCTCACACCGCAGTGAGTGAACGTGGAAGATTTACACCGAAGTGGATTAAGACATTATATTTAATTTTAAGTCTAATTTTAATTTTAATTTTAATTTTGATTTTAATTTTAATTTTAATTTTAATTTTAATTTTAATTTTAATTTTAATTTTAATTTTAATTTTGATTTTAATTTTGAGTTAGAGTTAATCTTTATTTAATTTAGTTTTGTGTGGTGTATTATATTATTTATATTATTTCATTGTATTCATCCATTTCATACATGCATCTTCATTGATGAGGAGGATTATGGGGAGGTTTCCGTCGTCGTCCGATAGTGACGACGATGTGCCTATTGGCACTTGTTTTAGAAAGCGGGGTCATGCTAAGAGCCCAGGGCGGGATGGGAAGGGAAGTTCTTCTCCATCTTCTCCACCTGCCAAGGGTAAGCCACCAAAAAAGGCGGCTTCTCATGTGGTGGGTTTGGAGGTGGCGCAGAGTGAGTTGCGGGATCTTGAGGCCTGGCCTCTCCCTGGAGAGGAAAAGCGTGGTGCTGGGGGCCATTTACAGGATGGGGCCTCAGCAAGCTCAGTGAAGGCTCCGGACGGGCCCCTCTCATCATGGGAGGATTACGAGGACGCAGTGGTTCTCTTGGGGGTTCCTGAGATCAAGGAGAAGTCGGCTGCCCGGGTTCACCAAATCATAGAGATTGCGGTGAAGTCGGGCAACCTTAAAGGTAAGTTTGTGCGCGACCTAAAGGTTGCGGCGAAAGATATGGGCGAGATGGTGGAGGATCTCGCCGACAGATGCCTCAGGGGGGATGAGGATAGGCGTCTCCAAAGAGACAATGTTCGCCTGAGGGCCCAGGTAAAAGACCTGGGTCTGGAGCTTGCGGCCCTTAGGAGGGATTTTAATGAACGCACTGCGCACTTTGCGCAGGCAAAGGGACACTCCGTGTCGGTGGAGGGTCCCTCCACTCCAGATGCCCTCCGTCAAATGATGGAGGGGCTTTTGGACGGGGTGAGGGAGAATCTTATGGGGGATGTGATGCGGGCTGTTGGGGGCATGTTGGATGCCAAGCTTGCGGGGATTGGGGACAGGCTCCTCCCTGAGCCTGTGCTGCGTCCTCCGCTGGCGGCATCGGCCCGTAGTCAGAACCCCGAGCGTTTTGTAGAGAGGGGGGGCCCGGGGGCCCCGAATTTAACGGGGCCCCAGGGCTCAAGGACCCGTGAGGGTTCATTGGGGGGTCGGGGCACGGTGGCTCCGAATGTGGTGGGGACCCAGGGCCCCGAAGTTTTTGAGGGGAGCAGAGTCCCGGAGGCCCCAGGTCTTTTGGGGCCCCAGGGCTCTGGGGGTCCTGGTGACGGAAGCTGGGCGACCGTCACCAAAAAAAAGAAGAAGGGAAAAGGAAAGGGGAAGAAGAGTGGTTCTCCCGCTGCGCCGGTCCTTCCCCCTGTGAGTGGGGGAAGTGGCCGTGTGGGCCAGGCACAGGACCATGGAGTGGGTCACGGCGCAGGGCCCTCGGCTGGGCGGTCTGTCAGGGTGCAGCCTTCGCTCACTCCGCCGAAAACTTCCGCAGTGGTCATCACATTGCGGAGGGAGGCGGTGGAGCGGGGGGTGACGTATGCCGACGTGTTAACCAAGGCCAGAAATGGTATTAGCCTGGCTGAGATTGGTATCGCAAGTATCAGCATCCGGCTAACAGCAACGGGAGCTCGGATGCTGGAGGTGCCGGGGGTTGACAGGGAGGAGAAGGCTGATGCCCTGGCGGCTAGGCTTCGTGTGGTGCTGTCGGAGGAAGCCTTGGTGGGGAGGCCCATCAAATGTGCGGACCTCCTTATTCGGGACCTCGACGACAGCATCACTGAGAGGGATGTGACGGAGGCGGTGGCTGCCATGGGTGGGTGCCTGGCTGAAGCGATCAAGCCAGGTAAGATTTGGAGGCGTGGGATACGGGGCTTGGGGGAGATGTTCCTCCTGTGTCCGGTCGCCGCCGCCGAGAAAGTGTGCCAAGGAAAGCTCCTCATTGGGTGGAGCTCCTGTCGGGTTGAAATCCGAGAGGATCGCCCTTTGAGGTGCTTTAAGTGCCAGGAGTTTGGTCACGTGCGGGTCACCTGTACCTCGGCGGTGGACATGGCGGAGGCGTGCTTTAGATGTGGGGTTGTAGGTCACAAGGCCCATGAGTGCAGCTCGAAAGAGCTGCATTGTGTGGTCTGCTCAGCGGCTGGGAAGCCGGCAGACCACAAAATGGGGGGTAGGGCCTGCAACCCTCCAAGGCGGAGGGGGGCCCCGTATGCCCCTGTAGCGTCCAGCACGGTGGTGGGGAATGCTCCCATGGAGGTTGGTGTAGAGCTGTCAAACAAATAAAATGTCTGACAGCCTTACTAGCCTCCTTCAGGGGAATTTAAGGCGCTCCGCTGCGGCTCAGGACTTGTTCCTGCAGTCGATGGCGGAGTGGGGGGTGATGGCGGCCGTTGTTACTGAGCCCTACTATGTGTCGCGACAGAGCTCATGGGTGGGGGACCTTCGAGGTGATGCGGCTGTGATTGCTCGGCCGCATGGACCTCCTCTCTCTCTAAGAGAGAGAGGTTCTGGGTTTGTTCTGGCTGATTGGGGGGAATGGACGTTCGTCGGAGCGTATTTTTCCCCCAATGAGCGTCTGAGCCATTTCGAGGGTTTCCTTGATGCCATGGGCCTGGCCATACGGGGGGCTCTTCCGCGGCCCCTTATCCTCATGGGAGACCTTAATGCGAGGTCTCCCACCTGGGGTGACAGGGTGTCGTGTCGGAGGGGCCCGGTTCTGGAGGAGTGGGCGGCGGAGTTGGGCCTCGTATTCTTAAACGAGGGAACGGAGCCCACCTGTGTCCGCCCACAGGGCAGTTCAAGGGTGGATGTGACCCTTGCTTCTGCGGCGGCGGCCCGGGTAACGACAGCATGGACTGTGCTGGACGGAGTGAAGACCCTATCGGATCATCGTTATATCCAGATGTGGGTCTCCACTTCGATGAGGTGGGATGTGCGGGGGCAGACTCGGATGAGATTTCCTCGCTGGTCCATAGGCCGACTGGACCGTCAGATTGCGCAGGAGGTGGCAATTGTCGAGGGGTGGTGTGCGCCCACTGGTGTTCTGGATGTAGATGAAGGAGCTGGCAGACTGAGCCTAAGTCTCCGAAGGGTGTCGGATGCGGCAATGCCCAAATGGAGGCCGCCGAAGGGGAGGAGAGCGGTCTACTGGTGGACATCGGAGATTGGCAATCTCCGAGGCGCATGTGGTGAGGCCAGAAGGGCCTACTACAGGAGCCGCCGGAGGAGGGGAGATAGCCCCAATG
Organism: Pieris napi; assembly: GCF_905475465.1. Taxonomy (NCBI): domain Eukaryota; kingdom Metazoa; phylum Arthropoda; class Insecta; order Lepidoptera; family Pieridae; genus Pieris; species Pieris napi. The sequence goes on along the minus strand of NC_062239.1, from coordinate 2,973 downwards.
TCACGGAGGGCCTTCGGTTGATCTATAATGATCGCAAGAAGGCTCTCCAGGGGGCTATCTGTGAGGCAAAGGAAAGGACTCATCAGGAGATGCTTCGGGGGTTGAATGATGATCCATGGGGGCGCCCCTACCGATCGGCTCGTAAGAGGCTGAAAGGTACGGGGATGCCTCTCGTGGAGAGTCTGGAACCGACCTTCCTGAAGCGGGTGGTGGCGGATCTGTTTCCTTTGCCTTCTGACACTATCCCTCTGAATATGGCGGCGTCTGTGGGGGATGTGGCGGGCGGAGAGGAAGGGATAGCTCCGGAAGTCTCTGATATAGAGATGGAGGCTATCCTTACCCGTCTCAAAGCCCGCAAGAAAGCACCTGGCCCGGATGGTGTGCATGCGCGTGTCCTGGCAGTAGTCCTCCCTCATATGGAGGTCTCCGTCCGGGAGTTGTACACTGCGTGTTTGCGCGGTGGACGGTTCCCGGTGGCTTGGAAGACGGGACGACTGTGTCTCGTGCGGAAGGAGGACCGCCCGGCGGACAGTTCGGCGGCTTACCGCCCTATTGTCCTTTTGGACGAGGCGGGCAAGGCGCTGGAGTGGGTCGTGGCGTCTCGGTTGTGCCGGCACCTCTCTGTTGAGGGGCCGGATCTGAGCGAGGCACAGTACGGCTTTCGGGCGGGTCGGTCGACGCTAGATGCTCTTCGGGACCTGAGGTCTCACACCGGTGGGGTGGTTAGCGAGGGTGGAAGGGCATTGGCAGTATCATTAGATATTGCCAATGCCTTCAATAGTCTCCCTTTTGGCGTGGTTGGAGAGGCCCTTGAATTTTTTGAGGTCCCTCTGTATCTGCGCCGGATAGTGGGGGACTATTTTGCGGAGAGACGGATCGTGTACTCCAATAGAGAGGGCACGGTCTGTTACCACCCTGTGCGGTGTGGGGTACCTCAAGGCTCGGTCCTAGGGCCACTCCTGTGGGACATGGCCTACGATTGGGTATTGCGGGGCGCGCTTCTGCCAGGATTGCGCGTCTTCTGCTATGCAGACGATACCCTCGTAGTGGCCAGTGGGGCAAGCTATGGGGAGGTGGCTCGACTTGCAACGGTTGGCACCTCCCTTACTGTTAGACGGATAGGGGCCCTGGGACTTAGGGTGTCTCTCGATAAGACGGACGCCCTATTGTTCCATGGCCCTAGGAATGGTCCACCTCCTGGGGCGGTCCTGATGGTGGAAGGAGTAAGGGTTCCGGTGTCGTCCAAGATGAAATACCTTGGTCTCGTCTTGGACGGTCGCTGGAACTTTGAGGCCCACTTTAAGGCTCTCGGGGGGAAGTTAGTGGGGGCAGCGGGGGGCGCTAGCAAGGCTTCTGCCTAATATTGGGGGCCCTCAGCAGAGTGTACGGAGGCTGTACTGCGGTGTCATACGCAGTATGGCCTTGTATGGGGCCCCAATATGGGATGATAGGCTGGGGGCGAAGAACCGCGCCCTGCTCAGGAGGCCGCAGCGAGTGATGGCGGTTCGGGCAGCTCGCTGCTATCGGACTGTCTCATTCGAGGCGGCGTGCCTGTTGGCGGGGACTCCGCCCTGGGAGTTCGAGGCGGTGGCCCTAAGTGGCCTGTATCGTCTCAAGTGTGAGACGAGAGCAGATGGCCGATGGGCCGAATTGGTCGGACCAGCGAGGAGGCAAGCCAGGGAGGACACCTTTAATAGGTGGGCCCATGATCTGGCTATGCCAAGGGCGGGTTTAAGAACAGTGGAGGCGATTCGCCCATTTTTACGGGAATGGGTGAATCGTCCGGGTGGGGCTGTGTCCTTTCGGATGGCGCAGATGCTGTCCGGGCATGGGTGCTTCGGACGGTTTCTGCACAAGGTGGCGGGACGGGAAATCCATCCCATCTGCCACCATTGTGGCGCCCCGGAGGACACGGCGGAGCACACCCTGGCTGAATGTGCCACTTGGTCGAGGCAACGCCACGACCTAGTGTCGGTCATCGGGACGGACCTCTCGCTACCGAGCGTTGTTGCAGCAATGCTTGGTAGCCAAGAGGCATGGCGAGCGGTAGCTTTCTTCTGTGAGCGCGTTTTGCTGCAGAAGGAGGCTGCTGAGCGTCAGCGGGAGGTGTGTGGCGATGGCCGGAGGGGTTGTGCTCGGCGAAGGCGTGGCGTGGGCGCGGGGGCTGGACGCGAAGAGCGTACGCCCAACAGCGTTCAGCTGCGCCGTCGTTGAGCCCTTATGCGGACATATTCGCCTGAATTCCCTGGGTTGAATGCCTTGTGCGACCCCCGGGGAATTCAATGCGGTGCCAGATGTCATTCATTCAGAATGGATGTGTCTGGCACTGCAGGTGATATGGAGGGCCTAGGAGGAATTTTTAGTGGGTCGGGTTTCTCCCCTCTGGTTAGCAGAGGGATAAGAGATAACCATCCCCACAGTCCCCGCGGTAGCGACTGCATACGCCCGCGGGCCTGCAATTGTGCATTTTAACCTCCTTCATAAAAAAAAAAAAAAAAAAAAGGTTAGGTTAGGTTAGGTTAGGTTAGGTTAGGTTAGGTTAGGTTAGGTTAGGTTAGGTTAGGTTAGGTTAGGTTAGGTTAGGTTAGGTTAGGTTAGGTTAGGTTAGGTTAGGTTAGGTTAGGTTAGGTTAGGTTAGGTTAGGTTAGGTTAGGTTAGGTTAGGTTAGGTTAGGTTAGGTTAGGTTTAGGTTAGGTTAGGTTAGGTTAGGTTAGGTTAGGTTAGGTTAGGTTAGGTTAGGTTAGGTTAGGTTAGGTTAGGTTAGGTTAGGGTTAGGTTAGGTTAGGTTAGGTTAGGTTAGGTTAGGTTTAGGTTAGGGTTAGGTTAGGTTAGGTAGGTTAGGTTAGGTTAGGTTAGGTTAGGTTAGGTTAGGTTAGGTTAGGTTAGGTTAGGTTAGGTGGTTAGGTTAGGTTAGGTTAGGTTAGGTTAGGTTAGGTTAGGTTAGGTTAGGTTAGGTTAGGTTAGGTTAGGTTA